>NW_023604295.1:38799932-43599932 GCF_014898055.3 Talpa occidentalis | reverse complement strand
TTGGTTTTCCTTTTCAGCAGCTTCTAACTTAAACTGCATGCTTTTCACATTGACTAAGGCTTCCTCCAGTTCTAAAGTAACAAAAAAGTTTTAGCATCTTTATTCCTTTGAAAAAAAAATGTGACCACAGCTACAGTTCAAATACATACCAATTTTCATTCTAGTAGTCTCAATGTCAAATTGCTGTTTATTTTCAAGTAAAGCTTGATCTTTTTCTTTAAATATGCCAGCAATTTTTTTGTTTTCATCTTTCTGATTTTCAATCACTTTTAATAGCTCTTCATTTTTATTCTGCAGTAATTCCTGGCTCTTTAGTAACTCCTGTAATTGACTTTGCAGTGACCTGTTCAATGACTGAAGAGAAAACACTGGAAGACAAAACAGGTTAAATAATGGAATCCCCGATTTAAGATGTAAAGACTTGGAAAAGATTTGTTTTTAAAAAATAAAAGGCCAGGAATTTATTGATTTTGCTTAACAATGATATGTTTGAGCAATTTTGTAATTAATATTAAATGTATTTTTAAAAATTGATTGGTAGATGAACTTTTCTCCTCCAATTAATTTTTTTTTTAATAGAGGCATGTTTTATTTATTTGTTTGTTTGTTTTGTTTATACATGCACTGGGTACAGTCAGAAGCGCGGGAGGGTGAGAGAATTCACCAGAGACAGAGCGGGGAGCAGAGCAGGCAGAAGGACTGAAGTACACTGCTGAGGGGAGCAGCGGGCGGCAGGAGAGGTCTGCGCGCCATGTGGGACCCTCCTCCGGTGGCCGGGGAGCAGCCGGGGATCGAACCGGCGCGGCAGAGGCTGCAGGCAGCTTCGCAACCCAGCGCTCAACCGCTGTGCCACCGGGGAGGCCCTCTTTAGCCTTTTTTTAATGAAAGAATAATATATGCACAAAGTAAAAAAAAAATGAACACCACAAAATACTAATGATACCAAATGGTTCTCAATGAACAGTCTGTCTCCCACTCCATCTCCACTTACACCTCTACCACCCTGCACTCCCCAGAAGCAATCCCTATATCACTGTTAACTTTGGTATTTTTCTGGAAAATACTTTGAATATAACACATATATTTAAACATAAATGAATCCAGCTATGCTCATAGTTTCTAACCTTGTCTCTCCCCCTCCCCACCATAATATTATGTATCAGCACATAGACCTATCACATTCTTTTTTAATAGCTATAAAAGTATATGGTACCATTCATTTAACAAATGCTGCCCTGAGTAAAACCTGTATTAGAATCTGGGCATACAGCAGTGAAACTGATGTGGTCCTTATTCTCATAAATAAGAATTATAAATATACACATAATTATAAATTAATGCTCTCAAGGAAATAATAAGTTAGATGGAGAAAGAATAAACAGGGATAAGGCTACTTAGACCACCAATCAGTTCTTTCCCTTCACCATCTTGGCCTCTTCTCTTCATTCATCTCCACCCCCATCATTTATTCATAGTGGAATCAAAGTGATCCTTTCCAAAATTACTCTGGTGAAGTTGAACACTTATATGAGTTGAGTGTTCAACTTGTTGAGTGCCCATATATTTCTTATTGCTTTGTAAGAGGTATATGTGTGGGTGTGTGTGTGTATATATGAAAAATTAAGCTTTTGTCATATCATGTATTACAAAAATATTATCTATTTTAATGTTTGACTATATTTAAAATTCAGCTGTGCAGAAAATTACAATTTTTCTGCAGACATAGTTTATCAATCTTTTGCTTTTGTAGCATCTGAGTTTTTATCAGGCTTAGAAAATGTTTCCAAGAATACCAAAGAAAAGTACTCTCTTTTTTCTTTAGTACTATTTTTTCTTAAGTTTTTTTCTTTTGTTTAAGTTTTGTGATCCATATGGGTAAATTATTGCAACTGTATATACCCTCTGATTCAGCAATTCTACTGCATAAATCTACAGAAATGCTCACACATGTGTACAGAAAATTTTGTAAAAGGATTTTCATTGCAATATTCTTTGTCTTGGGGAAGAATGGTATAGTACCTGGACATATACCAGCAGAGGACTTTAAATTCATTATGGTAGAATCACTGTAGAGAAAGTGGAAAAGGTTGTTTTCAGCTATTTAATATTTTGGAATAGAACGACATTGGAAGGAGCTTGGAAGAGACCAAGCAAATGTTTATGATAATTGGGTAGAGTGATTTATATTGACTTTTCTATTGTTTTCTATACCAGTCCTTTTATATTACTCATGGCTTTTATTAAATGTATGGCATATATTCTGCTTATCTTTAAAAAAAAATAAATAAAAATAAATTCATTATGGTAGAATCAGATAAAAAGAATGTCCAAGTAATTCTTAAATAGGCGTAAATTTATTTATGTATATTTTAGAGAAAAATATCCACTACATACTAAATGAATAAATATAAGCTAAAGAAGAATATATAAAGTGCAATCACATTTTTTTTAAATATATTTTTTTAAAGATTTATTTATTTATACAAGAACTAGGGTACAGTCAGAGGCGCGGGAGGGTGAGAGAATTCACCAGAAACAGAGCAGGAAGCAGAATAGGCAGACGGACCGCAGACACTGCTGAAGGGAGCAGCAGGAGAGGCAGGAGAGATCTGCCATGCCATGTGGGTTTCTCCCTGGCCGGCCGGGAATCGAACCTGTTTCACAGCGTGGCGCTCAACCAGCTATGCCATGGGGGAGGCCCACAATCACATTTTTAAAAACAAAAAAGTACATATATATTTCTAGTAACACCGACATTTTGCAGGTACTCAGTGAGTTGATCATATATGAACAGAAGATATGTGAAAGGAAATACAGACAAAAAAAATAGTGGCATACTATTAGGAAGTGATAAAATTGATATTTTATATTTGTATTTCTACACTAATTTAAATTTTAATAAGGAGTATTATTCCTATTTTTTAAACATTGATTAAAAAGAAAGTCCACTTAAAATAACTAAGGAAGCTTCATCAATATATCCAGAGCCATAGAGAATTTACGACAGTTATTAAAGTTCTTTTACCTACATTCAAGGTTGCATTCCAGAGAACCAGATGTCTTTTGATTTTTTTCTTGCTCTTTAAGTTGCCGGTTCAAAATTCTCAATTGTCTGAAGGAAATAATAAAGAAACATGAATGCAAGCATCCTAAACTATTTAACAGTATAAATTTGACAGCCTATGAAAAAAGACAGTACTAACTATACCCACTACAGCAGCAGAAATCCATCTCATGCCCCAAAAGCCAAATAAAAACCACAAAACCACACTAGGGCTAGTATAGACCCTCAGATAATTTTTAAAAGATTGCCTGGGACAGGATAAAAATTTCCTTCACTAGAAAAAGGTTAACTTCTCTTTATTCTCTTTTTTTGTTTTCTTTTCAGTGATTTCCTTGTTTTTTTTGGCCCTAGTGCTTTCTTTTCCTGTCTCCTTTGCTAGTTTTTCCTTCTGTCTTCCTTCTCTGTATTTTCATTATTGTGGTAAATCACCTACTTTAAAAAAGCTCTGTAATACATATGAAAGAGAATACCTGCAGGGACTGATTCCTAACAGGTGTTTGGTGTTTGTCACACACTGCTTGGTGTTTGTCACACACTGAAAAGTTGGAGAACACAAATCTAGGCTTCAAATAATTTCTTTTATTAAAAGAAAAGGTTAATTGTCTTATGTAAGTAACAAGAATGCTAATAAGAAGCAAGTTTGCCCGGCAATGAACTTCACAATATGTAGCTATTTCACAAATAGGAACTATAAAAGTGTTTTCTTTTAACTAAAATTTTAGATTACTCTTTGGTGCAAAAATGGTTCTTTACTGTTTATAGGTTATATCTGAACTGCAAAATTCCATGTTTTTCTCCTATACTTCCCCATTCAATCTTAGCTGTCAAAATCAGACACATAAGAGTGTAGGCTTTTTTTTTTTTCACTGTATCTGTAGTGGAGATCCTGGCAGTAACAGCTCAAGAGTGTTTACTTCTTTACTTCTAATTTAAAAAAAAGTTACTTTTAGTATCTTTCCAAAATTCCTTACCTGAAAATATTCTGCACTGAAGTATTCATTTTTGATACTAAATCTATGATGATAGTGCTCTACCTCATATCATTTACAAGTTTTAATTCCAGATAGATTAAAGAGCTAAACATATTATATTTAAACAAATGACTCAAATATACAAGTTTGTGGTGGAAATGAAATAATCTCGAAGTGGGGAACACAAACCTAGGTGAGACTCAAAATCCAGTCAATCCAGACAAGCATCAAGGAAAAGAATTAAGGATTTGATATCAAAAATTGAAACTTCTAGAATTAATAGTTTGGAAGAAATAAACCTGCCACATACCTAACAAACAAAAGGTTCTAGTATTTTAAGAGTTCTACAAGTCAGTAAAAAAGATGCTAAAAAATGACAAAGAATAAGAATGGCAATTTATGTAAGGAATGGTGGATAAGCATACAAAAAATGCTCAGCTCTTATGCTAAGAAATGCAAAGCATATGCAAATGAAAATGAAGAAATGTAAATGTGAAACAGGAGCTATTTTATGGTCATAGGGTTGATAAAATAAAAGGAAATATCACCTTGGTTGTTTTTTTTTTTTTTAATTTTTATTTATTTATGCATACAAGGGCTGGGTACAGGCCAGAGATGAGGGAGGGTGAGAGGATTCACCAGAGACAGAGTAGGGAATAGAACAGGCAGACTGACTGAAATACACTGTTGAGGGGAGCAGCGGGTAAGATAGGAGAGGTCTGCTTCTTCGCCATGTGGGTTGCTCCCTGGCCGGTCGGGGATCAAACTAGTGCTGCAGAGGCTGTGGATTGCTTCACAGTGCGGTGCTTAAGCCCTTGCACCACCAGGGAGGCCTGGAAATATCACTTTGGTGGTAATTATACAGGGAAATATATTATCTCAGTTGGTGGAAGTCTATTAGTATAACCATTTTGGAAGGTAATTTGGCATCATCCAAAAAAATGTAAAATGTTCATAATCTTTTAAAAAACAATCCTAACTGGGCCTCTCCGGTGGCCCAGTGGGTTGAGCACAGCACTGTGAAGCTGTCTGCAGCCTCTGCAGCGCGGGTTCGATTCCCAGCCAGCCAGGGAGATGCCCACATGGCGCAGCAGACCTCTCCTGTTGCACCCACTGCTCCCCTCAGCAGTGCCTTTCGTCCGTCTGCCTGTTCTGTTCCCCACTCTGTCTCTGGTGAATCCTCTCACCTACCTCACCTCTGACCTCTACCCCAATTCTTGTATAAAAATAAATAAATCTTAAAAAAAAAACAACCTAACTCCAAATTATCTAGCCTCAGAAGTAGTTGTATATGTGCAAAAAACATTTATAATCTCTAGATATATCCAAGGATGTTCACAATGGCAATATTTAATAGTGGGAAGTTGGAGATGACTTAAAATGCTACACAAATTTTGGTATAACTGTACTATGAAATATTAACT
This sequence comes from Talpa occidentalis, assembly GCF_014898055.3. Classification (NCBI taxonomy): domain Eukaryota; kingdom Metazoa; phylum Chordata; class Mammalia; order Eulipotyphla; family Talpidae; genus Talpa; species Talpa occidentalis. The sequence continues at coordinate 43,594,473 of NW_023604295.1, read as the reverse complement.
GCACTATGAAATATTAATACACAGACTTTTTTAAACTGAGACACTCATATGTATTGAAATGGAAGTATTTCCCACATACATTTTAAGTGGAAAAAAAGCAAGCTACCATACAACAGTATAATATGACCCCATTTTTGTTTCAACACAATTCTAATTTTCTGAAGATTTCTCCTTTATAACAGACTATAGTTCTAAAAAAAAATTTTAAATAACAGACTAATAGTTCTAGAAAAGGCAGTAGATCTCTAACTCCAGCTGGAATGCTTCTGGTATATTCCTGAAGAGCAGCAGATGCCAATGACTTCTTACACACCAAGTGTGTGACATAAGTTTTATGGGATAATTTGCCTCTTGTAAGACTCGTCTTCCCCAACAGAACCCATTTAAACCTTTTACCACTCATTATAAGTCTCTCATCCCTACCCTCCTCTTCTCAGGAGAATACTTTGTTATTTTTACCACAGTGTGGCTTGGGGACAAAGTGTTATCCTTCTGTCCCAGGGTATATAAATTTATCCATATGTATGTTAATCCTCACCTCTTTCTTCCAATCTGCTCCCTGGATATCTTCTCCTATACCCCAAGGACTCTGCTCCTATTCCTCTCCCTTTATCTTTTCCATCTGCAACTTCTCCCTCTTTACAAGTTCATGTGCCTGAACCAAGAAACATAATAAAACTGCTTCCATAATTAAGAAAACATGCCCTCCTGTTGCCTAACTGTTTGCCTAACAGCATGCCTAACTTTCAATAGCTACTCTCCTTCCCTCCGGTTTTCAGGACTAGGCCTTTAAAACATGATTAGTCTATAAAAAATGATATATGATAAAAAATAAATAGCAGAGAGAATCTTTTAAAAGTGAGTGGTATTATACATACTATTTGGAAATATTCTGTCTATATTTAAATTTACTTGATTTTAACAAAGGAAAAGTAACACTACTGGCATTTACGCAAACATTTCTTTTTTCAGTTCATTTTTTAAAAAACAAAGTTTTATTGAGATGAAACTATAAAACTGATATACAGTAAAATGTACATTTAAAATATAATTTGATAAGTTTTGATGTATTACATGTCATCACTCCCAAACTTTCCTCAAGCTCCAATTTATAACTCTTCCTTCCTAGATAGCCAGTGATAAAAGAATGGTGTGCATTTTCTAGATTTTTATATTATACATGGATTCTTCACTTAGTATGATTTTTGGGATCCATCCATGCTCTTGCATGTATCAACAGTTCCTTCCTTTTTCCTCTGCAGTGGTATTCTACTGTATGGATATGCCACCACTTGTTTATCCATGCAACTGCTGACAGACATTTGGGTTCCTTTTCATGAACATTCAAGAACAGGTAAAAACATGTGGACATATGCTTTCACTTCTCTTGAAGTAAACTACATAGGAGTGTAATAACTGGATCATATAGTATATGTCAGAAACTGCCAAGTTGTTTTCCAAAGTGGTTGTTTCATTTTACATTCCCATCAGTAAGTTTTTAAAGTTGTAGTTCCTCCAAAATCTCACTAACACTTGGCGTGGTATCTTGAACTTTAGCTATTATAGAGGGTATGAGGTACTATCTCTTTGTAGTTTTAATTTGCATCTTCCTAATGATTAATGATAATCAGCATGCTTTCATGTTTATATCCATATATCCACATAACCTCTTTGATATAATGTCTATTCAAATATATTATCCAAGTTATACTGAGTAGTAATAGTTATAGATACAAGTCCTCCATCAGATATATTATTGTAGCTTTCTCTGTTGCTAATCTGTTGAAGAGCAAAGTTTAACATTTTGATGAAGTACAATTTATTCACTTTTCTTTTTTAGTTATTTTTGCTATATTAGAGAAATCTTTTTCCACCCAAGATCACAAAGGTTTTTCCTGTTTTCTTCTATAAAGCTTTATAGATTTAGCTTATAAATTAAGATCTGTGATTCACCTCAAGATAATTTTTATGTATTGTGAGATAAAGGTCGAGGTTCTTTTCCCCCCTTTCTTCATGTATGGCTTTCTAATAGTTCCAGCACTACTATGCCCTGCTGATCCCACACACAAACGCCCACTGAATTTCCCTGGCATATTTGTCAAAAATCAGTTATTCACATGTGAGTTTATTTCAATGATCAATATGTCTATCTTCACAATGTCTTACTTACTATAACTTTATGTCTTGAAATGGGACAGCACCAATTTTGATCTCCTTTCCAAATGTTGTTTTGGCTATTTTAGTTGTTTTGAATTTCAATAAAAATTTAGAATCACCTTTCTTAAAAAAGCTTGCTGGGCTTTTCACTGGAATTACACAGAATCTACACATCAATTTGGGGAGAAATGACACTTTAACAATAATAAGTGATAATTTATGGGACTGGTTTATCTCTTACTTACACAGGTCTTCTTAAATTCCTCTCAGCAATGTTTTATTGGTATGTAAAGAGCTTACACATCCCTTATAAAATTTATCCTTAATTTTTTTTATAATTTTTGATGCCAAATTTAAAGACAAGACAATACTGTCTTTAAATTTCACTTCAAATTGTTAATTGCTAGTACACAGAAATAAAATTGCCTTTTGTATACTCACTACCTAGCCTACAAACCTGCTAAGGAGTCATTAATACATGGTAGGTTTTTGTAGACCCAACAGAATTTTCTACAAAAATTATCATGTCATCTGTGAATAAAGACTGTGAATAAGAAAGAGTTGTACTTCTTTCTTTTCCCATGTGCCTGGCTTTTATTTCTTTTCCCTACTTTGTTACATTGGTTAAAACCCCTAGCACAATACTGAATAGAAATAATAATCATTATTTGCTGGATATCAATCAGACATTTTCTAGCAACATCCAGAGATTAAAAAATTAGTCAAACAGAATTTAAGATAATGGGATATTACAAATGCTATTTTAAATATTATGTGGGGGCCTCCCAGGTGGCGCAGCGGTAGAGCGCTGGGTTGCGAAGCTGCCCGCAGCCTCTGTGGCGCCGGTTCGATCCCCGGCTGCTCCCTGGCCACCGGAGGAGGGTCCCACATGGCGCGCAGACCTCTCCTGCCGCCCACTGCTCCCCTCAGCAGTGTACTTCAGTCATTCTGCCTGCTCTGCTCCCTACTCTGGCTCTGGTGAATTCTTTCACCCTCCCGCGCTTCTGACTGTACCCAGTGCATGTATAAACAAAACAAACAAACAAACAAATAAAAATAAAAACATGCCTATATTAAAAAAAAAAAATTATTAAAAAAAAATAAATAAATAAAAAATAAATATTATGTGGGGCCTCCCTAGGGGCGCAAGGGGTTAAGATGCAACCTATGAAGCTACACAACCTAGGAACTCAGCAGCATGAGTTAGATGCCCAGCCAGGGAGCAACCCACATGGAGCAGCAGACTTCTCCTGACTCTCCCACTGCTCCCCTCAGTAGTGTATTTCAGTCAATCTGCCTGTTCTGTTCCCCACTCTGTCTCTGGTGAATCCTCTTACCCCCCCACCCCCCTCTGGCCTGTACCCCAGTTCTTATACGCATAAATAATTTTTAAAAATCTTTAAAAAAATAATTAGGGCCGTCCCTGGTGGTGCAGAGGTTGAGTGCTGGGCTGCAAAGCTGCCCGCAGCCTCTGCAAGCCAGGTTCGATCCCCAGCCACCAGTGAGCAGATCTCTCCTACCGTGCCCGCTGCTCCCCTCAGCAGTGTATTTCATCAGTCTGCCTGTTCTGTTCCCCGTTCTGGCTCTAGTGAATTCTCTCAGCCTCCTGCATTTCTGACTGTACCCAGTGCTTGTATAAATAAATAAAATCTTTAAAAAAAATAATTAAAAAAATATTATGTGAATTTAGGGTTATAGGAATTTAACTGAAAGGAAAATAACAAAACCAGAAATAATGAATATTAGGCAATCATTTCTTTACATAAAAAACATTCAAAAATAAACTAAAATAAAGGAAATAGGATCTGAGAAGCACTGCTTTAGGAATTTATATTGTCAAATTTACTAACACATTCTATTCTATAACTACAATTCCCTCAGTTATCTTAGTTCTATGTATAGAATCAATGTTCATTTCTAATCCACTTCATTTGGATTTATCTCTTGGTTGACCAAACCTTGTCATTCAAGACTTTTTTGTTGTTTTTAAAGAAGCCAAGCATCCTGTTAGTGAGTCCCACATAAAAACTGTCCAGCTCCAAATGAAAAATAAACCCAAACACCAGAGAAACAATGCGCCTAGCTATTTTGTTTTAAGCCACAAGATGGCAACAAATGCCAGGAAAGACATAAAATATCGCTCTTCATCTTTGAAAGTAAATTCTTGCTTGTTTCTGAATGTCCAACTGGAAAAAAAAAAACTTCTTTGATTGAAAATCACTTTTGAATGTGAACCTGTATTCCAAATCTCATTGATAATAGAATTTATGGATGATTTTTCCCAAAAAAAAGTTACCAAAGAGGCACAAAAATCCCTGCACTTCTGCTGGAAATTTCATTCTGCTGAGACTATGTAGCAAATTCATTTCTCAATAATTTCGTTTTTAGAAGGTCAAGTAAAGAATGACAAGAACATATCCTCTAAAGACAGAGCCAAAAATCTTTGGTGCCAAGTCTGAAGAATTAGGTTAGACATCAGACTAATGCCTTTTAAAAAAAATTAAAAACAAACAGTAACCAGGAAGTTAGTAAGCCTCATTTTCTTGAGTGGCTTATAAATTAGCTCCTAAAGCTTATAAATTAGCTCTTATATATCCATTCCTTAAAATGAATGGAAATATAGGAATCACTGATATCTCCCATGGCCAAAACATTAAAATAGATAATATTCTAAGACTTAAGTTTTGGTGCGCTTATTTAAGAAACCAATTACTTGATAATCACGCCTCTGAAAACATACTTATTTTATTTTACATGTTTCATAAAATACACCTAAATATTGAAGTATAAATAAGTTAATATCTAGCAGAGGTAATGTAGAAATTAAGATTATTGTGCTCTAAAATCAAACTGCCCAGGTTTAAATCTTGTCTTTGTCACTTCTTAGGTATGTAAGTTATATAATCTCTCTGTGCCTTGGTGTTCTCATTTGTAAATGAGAATAACATAAAATCTACCTCAGAGATGTTGTGAGACATTAAAGAAAGGATAATATAAAGGATATAAAGGACAATAGCCTGGCACATAAAAAACATAAATGTTAGCAGTAGTATTGGCTATTACCATTGCTATTATTTATTCTTGGTTTTGATTTTGAAAAACCAGTGCCATTTTGGGATTCCTTAGATGAGGACTGAAGGCAGTATTATTAGAATTTAAACCAGCAACCCTATCATACATTATCTAAAGACTAATGATCTTTAGAGAACTAATCCTCTGCCAGTAAATCTCACCAACTATCACGGCGTTGCAGCCTTCAGATAAAGATTCCAAAGAGGAATCCTATTTTATATAGCTTTCCTGTTTCTGAAAGTGTGCAAGATCTTGCAAGTCCTGTTTATTTACAATGTCTATAGTTCATGCAACTGTAGAGCCCTTTCGGGTCACATTCACCGTATATTGCTGTAGAAGCACCTAAAAATGTGCTCTAATTCTCTACAAAGCACACTGATAAAGACACTGGAGTGGGAGCCTTAGTAGCATCACTGAAACATTCAAAGTTAAGATACTACTGATAATATGTACATGACTTCTCTACTTCAAGATTAGATTCCCAGTTTACATTTTTGCTAAACAAATTAAGACCATAATTCCAAAATAAATTAGGATGGCCAAAAGAAAAAATACATAAGAACGTAAATGATTTTTCTCCCAAGTCTGAGTATGGTGGGGCTATTGGTTCTTTGCTCCTATTGGGGTTTTCTTTCCTTCTGGGGTATATGAAGTATGGGAGCATTTTATGTCTCAGATATTATAATGGACAGGGCCATAAGCCTCATTCTAGCCTACAAAATATACATAGAAGTGAGACTGTCACTTCTAGGCCAGGGTATGTAAGAGATGGTATGCCATATTCATATCTTCTTTGTCCTGTAAAACATAAGGAATCAATGGCCTCAGAAGATGGACCTAGATCCTGAGTCACGGCGTAAAAGAGAACCTCTATGAGCTATGCTGGTCTTGGTGTGAAGGAGAAATAGATTTACTATTCTTTGCCACTGAGATTTTAGAGTTTGTTGCCGCAGCATAGGCTGGATTAACCAAAAAAATACCTGAGCACTTCATTTTCCTCCTTATACAGTACCAATTAAGTAATAATACATGTAAAAGAGATGGGAGAATATATAGAGTAGCAATATATAGATCAGCAATGCTGATCATGTTTGCAAAATGAGAAAGATAAAATGAAAACACAGTAAAACATAAATCTGTTTTTTTCATGGAGTCCTTGATATCGCATTTGTTCTGGCCATGGGATATCTTTGCAAAGAGACAAGAATATTCAAAGAGCAATCCTTACCTGCGTAAATGAGCATTTTCACTTCTCAGTGGTTGCATGGCCAGTGCTATTTCAACTTGAATACTTGTGTTTCCACTTACTGCTGGAAGTAGAGATATACATGCCTCCAATTCTGTAATCAACCTCTGAGTTTCCATATCCTCTACAAAAGGCAGAAGAAATGAATAAAAACAATATTATAAATTGTTTTCAAGTAAGATTATTCATATGTATAAAAAAATTTCAAATATTACACACTTGGCCATAAATAAACTAAACTCAATTACGAATTTAATATAAAAATGTTATTTCCCTTTTTCCTGCGTTTGTTTATTCAGAAGAATTTTAAGGAAATTAAGTTCAGCACATTAAAGATTAATATAAAATAACAGAATTATAATGTTAGTGATTTTTTTCAGTTATAGAGGCTAGTAGAAAGAAAGTTTATACTTATCTCCCAGTTCACATTTACCAAAGTACTATATTGGACTCCTATAACTGTAATACATAATTGATTATAGTACTAATACAACTTTAATCCTGGCATAAGTAAATAATTCACTTCAGGTGACTCAAATTGGCAAAATACTGAGGAAGGGTCTACTAAGATAATATCTTATTTTTTACTTTATAAAATAGATTTAACAAAAGTGATACCTCATTTGATATAACATCAAAAACAGTATTGTTTTTATTAATTCTTTTGTAAGTGTATGATTTTGGAAGTGGCAAACAAAAACAGTAAAAAGTGAATTTAGATCTTTTGTCTTTTTTTGTTCCCTCATTTCCGTTTAAATTTTCTATAGACTGAAAATATTTAATAATTATGTTATTAACTGTCTGATACTCAAAAGAGGTAGAAAGTATATTCTAAACTGCAAGAGTTGGGCCTCCCGGGTGGCGCAGCGTTTGAGCGCTGGGTTGCGAAGCTGCCGGCAGCCTCTGCAGCACGGGTTCGATCCCCGGCTGCTCCCCAGCCACCGGAGGAGGGTCCCACATGGCGCGCAGCCCTCTCCTGCCACCCACTGCTCCCCTCAGCAGTGTACTTCGGTCCTTCTGCCTGCTCTGCTCCCCGCTCTGGCTCTGGTGAGTTCTCTCACCCTCCCGCACTTCTGACTGTACCCAGTGCTTGTATAAATAAATAAAAATAAATCTTAAAAAAAAAAATAAATTGCAAGAGTTTATTCATGAAAAGCACACAGTAAACAGCGGTGGACAGCATCCTCTACAACCCTTTGTGGAGTGGCTTTCCTCCTAAGCACTGGAGTTAAGAGATCTGGGCGCCACCATTTTCTAGGAATATAACCTTAGTAAATTATTAAACTCTTGAAATCTAAAGTTCTTCATGGCTAAAAGGCAATAACCACAGTACCCCACAGGGTTGTAGAGGAGATTAAATAAGATACTGTTATCCAAGCCTCAGTTTCCTCACCTATAAAATGGAGGCAATATACAGTATATGACAGGATTGCTGTGAGGATTAAATGAGATAATGCAGGTAAAACACCTAGCACCATGCACCTACATGGTGAGTGTGATAAATGGTAACTAATGTTACTATTACTGTTATTGTTACCATGATTAAGTATTTGGTTAAGAAAATAGTGATAAATTGAAGGTCTGAAAAGAGTTTTTAATACATTAAAACTTTTTTCCACAAAAATCAGTGTTTCCATAATCATTGCTATGTCTTCTAAGATAACAAAACTGTAATTCCAAGCAAAAGTCATTATTTAGACTATAAACACATAAAGGAAACAACTGAATATAATCTGGCGCAAATATCTCATAACCAACTAAGATATTTTTCGTGATTTAATAAAAAAAAAGTTCCAAAGTAAACTGAAAAGAGTATAAAAAGGTTTGGGTTAATTCTCAAAGTGGTTATTAAAGAAAAATGATGGGCTAAAAATCTCTACATCTTCTTTTAAGATAGGAAAAATTATTAGTCTGTTCTAGGAAGTTAATCATCTTTAGGGGTCTCTAACACCTAGAAGTTTATCTCTACAAATTTCTTTAGTTGAATCTTTTCAAGGTCCCTTTGGATAGAGCACAAATGAAAAACTTGTATTTCCTATCCTAATACATTTTAAATCCACAGGAAACAAGAGGGATCAAAACTTTAAAAATAAGAATAGAACGATCAGAACTTATTCCCCTCTTAGTTCAAGGCAGATGTCCATGGAAAATACCACAAACTCCAATTATTATTATTTTAAATTTAAATGATGACTAAATAATGACATTGCTAATTACCATTAACAGCATCTACAGAAAATTATAAAGTACTTATTTACCTTGTTCTGCTACCAGGGTCTTGAGCTCTCCCAACAAATACTTTATAGTTCTAACTTTCTCAGCACACTGGTTCACATTTTTTGCCCTCTGCACATCCTGTATTCTTGAATCTTGCATACATGCATTTAAATCCTTTCCTTCACTTGTAACCTCTCCAAGTTGTCTTCCGGCCTGTTTTTCTTCACTAGTGGCCAAGAAAGCTTGCTGTGATAGAGTGGGGCTTTGGTGTGTCTGACTATCTGGATGAATTTCATTTCCATGAGAATGCAACAGATTCATATATGTTTGGAAACACTTTAGTAGGTCTGGCTCATTTTGAACTCCTTCTTGGGGAAGAATCCCATTAGTAAAACCTTGCTGCTGAAATGCTGGAATAACTGGTTTGTCCGTTTGGAGTAGTCTACATGGAATTCCAAGACTAGCACTGAAAGAATTCCTTAGAACATCAGTATAGTTCACAGATGTTTTATCTTGTTGTAATGGAAACTGGTTGTCACTATTAGTCTGAAATTCCTAAATAAACAAACAAACAAATTTAAGTGCTCAAAAATGTGAGAACTAACTCATAGGCATTAATTATGATACTCAAGCCAGAAATATTAGAAATGACTTTTGTAGGATGGAAGTATAGATTACCAGTGAGTAAGCTAGATTTCCCCTCAGCATTTTAGTCCCTTAATGCTTAATTAGTTCATTTGGCAATAGAAGAACATTATAAAGTCATGACTAAAATAGACTGCTTATAAATATTACACATAGTTTAAAGGCATCAAAAATTAGTCCACTTTGGAAGTAAAACAAACATCCACTTTGAGAAACTGCATTATAAGAAACTAAGCATAATCATAAAAAAGCTTTTGCACCAACATATTTACAGAAATGTTATGTAGTAAAAAACTGGCTATTACTTAATTGTCTAACCATAGGGGAGTAGTTACCCAGATTATGGTATACTCACTAAAGAGAGTATTAACAACTTATTAAAAATTTAAAAAGATATGTTAATAGAGACATGCTAATAATAAAATGTTAAGTGAAAAAAGGCACTACATAAAACTGTATAAATTTAATTAAGACTATATTTTTAAAAGAAAGCAAACTCAACAATTGAAAACCGGGGGCGGGGGTGGGGGGGGAAACGATCTGAGAATATTTGGAAAGTACTTAATGTGTTAACAGAAACGGTACTTGGGTGCTGGGTATGGGTGATTTCTTTTTTCTACTGCTCTCTTCCCTCCTTCCTCTTCACCAATGCCCTTAATAAATGAGTAAAAGGGCCTCCCCTGGTGGTGCAGCGGTTGAGCGCTGGGCTGTGAAGCTGCCAGCTTCGATCCCTGGCTTGATCCCCAGCCGCCATGAGGGTCCCACATGGCGGGACAGATCTCTCCTGCCCAGGCCGCTGCTCCCCTCAGCAGTGTACTTCATCATTCTGCCTGTTCTGCTCTTTGCTCTGGTGAATTCTCTCACCTTCCCGCGCTTCTGACTGTACCCAGTGCTTGCATAAATAAATCTTTTTAAATAAACAAACAAATAAATAAATATTTCTTTTTTTAATTAAATTCTTTTTTTTTAAAGATTTATTTATTTATTTATAGAAGCACTGGGTATAGTCAGAAGCTCAGGAGGGTGAGATAATTCACCAGAGCCAGAGCAGAGAGGAGAACAGAGTGACGAAGTACACTGCTGAGGGGAGCAGCGGGCGGCAGGAGAGGTCTGCGCACCATGTGGGACCCTCCTCCGGTGGCCAGGGATCGAACCCGCGCTGCAGAGTCTGTGGACAGCTTCACAGCCCAGTGCTCAACCGCTGCGCCACCAGGGGAGGCCCCAGTAAGTAAAATATTTCTAATAAAACAAAGCTTAAAAAAAAATTGGTCTTTACATCGTAGGGCTAAGACACAATCAGTACATTTAAATTTTTCTTGTAAGATGACAATTTCTAAAAGCACATAATGATTTATACAGTATATAAATTGTACCCACAGAATGAGCCATTGAAAGGTAGGGTGGCTGCTGAGGTAACCGGACTGCAGTGGAGGTAGGTAAGCCATAGTTGGACTGTGGAACTGCCTGAGATTCTAAAAGGTAAGAGGGAAAAAAAAAGGATTCACATCTCATACTGCTTCTACAATAACCAGGCAACGTAATTGGAGTTTATATTCATGCTTTTTACAACATCATTTGTACTAACCAGAACCAGACACAGTGTGGCAAGGGATAGCAGGACTTCCAGGGTTGTTCTTTGCAGGTAAGTTACTCATTAGTGACATTTGAGTCTGCACATGCTCACAGAGTGCTTGGTATATTATGGGTGAACACATTCTGTAATGATCTTGCAATGACCAATTTTGTGCAATATCTGAGGACATTCTTTTACTTCCAGCAGAAGCTTCTTTAGGTATCTGCTTCTTGATATCTGAAGATACTAATAATGTAGGAGGGAAAAAAAAGTTCTTGAAATATAATTCCTCAAAAAAAGAAAAATACACAAGGATATCCATGTTAAAGTATTACTGCAAAATATATGCCTGCATATGGGTAAGAACTGGAAAGAAATATGAAAATAATTACATTTTTTTGAATAACAGAATTGTGGCTAACTTTGCTCTCATCTTGATTGCTATTAATGAAAATACATATTTGTCCAATCAGTAAAATGACATTAAAACTGAAAAAAAAAAAGAAATATGATTCTTCAAAAACTTTTACCATATAAGATAGTAAAAGAAATAAAGGATTCTCAGAAGTAGCTCAATTCATCATATACTTTACAAAAACCACTTAAATTTTTCTTTAAGCAGGTTAATGAGTTAAGTATTACAGTCAAAAATTATGCTGTCTTTAAAATCCCATTAAATGCTATTTGTAAAATCTCTCATTCAATTATAAGAGTGTTATTTTTCTTTAAAATTCAATAAAACTTTTTCACTTTGCTCCTTGTCCAATTCATGCTTTCAGGGACAGGGGTAGGAGAATGGAATAAAAAAAGACTGAATACTTTGTAACAGGGGCCTCCCGGTGGCCTAAGAGTTAAGTCTCAGCGTTATCACTGCTAAGGCCTGAGTTCGATCCCTGGCCAGGGAGATACCCCATATATGGTGCAGCAGACCTCTCCTGCTCTCCTGCTGTTGCCCTTAGTATATTTCAGTAAATCCTTCTGTTCTGTTCCCCACCCTGTCTCTGGTGAATCCTCTCACTCCCTACACCTCTGGCCTACACCCCAGTTCTTCTATACAAAAAAAAAAAAATATTTTAACCATAAAAAAATCCAATATTTGAGAATAAGAATAAAAGTGAACTTAATCTACATGCTGGGACCTTAAACAAAATCTAAACCTCGCATTTAGTCTCTGCAAAACCTGAACACAGCCTACTTTTCCAACCATTTCCCCATCACTCCTAACTCAAACTTTTCACTCCAGTCAAATTCAGAGCCCTACCAGGCCTCTGTCACTTCCCACAACACTGCCACATGACCCATTTCTTCTAATTCAGTTCTACCCACTTGGCAGGGTTCATCTGAAGACTTCCCTCTTCCACAAAGCCTTTTCCAATGATGATAGTCCAGTGACTGCTCTTCACCATCTCAGAACACAAAACTGTCTACAGAAGTCATATGCTACCTACAGCTTGCACTATTTGCTTATCTTTCATTCTCTTGTCTATCTGACTAAATTAGAAGCTTCTTTTTTTTTTTTTTTTTTAAAGATTTATTTAGGGGCCTCCCTGGTGGTGCAAGGGGTTAAGCACCACACAGTGAAACAATGCACAGCCTCTGCAGCATGAGTTCGATCCCCAGCCCACCAGGGAGCAACACACATGGCGCGGCAGACCTCTCCTGTCTCGCCCACTGCTCCCCTCAGCCCACTGTTCCCCTCCCGAGAACAGTCAGTTTGCCTGTTCTTTTCCCCACTTTGTCTCTGGTGAATCCTCTCACCCCCACTGCATCTCTGGCCTGTACCCCAGCTCTTATATGCATAAATACATAATTTTTTAATTAAATATTTATTTATTTATGCATATAAGAACTGGGGTGTAAGCCAGAGACGTGGGGGGTGAGAGGATTTACAGGAAAAAGTGGGGAGCAGTACTGAAATACACTGCTGAGGGAGCAGCGGGAGAGGTAGGAGAGGTCTGCTGCACCATGTGGGTTGCTCCCTGGCCACTGGGAATCGAACTCATGCTGCAGTGGCTGGCGATAGCTTGATAGTACTGTCTTTAACCCCTGAGCCACCAGGGAGGCCCCCTAAATTAGAAGTTTTAGACAGGTGGTGCCCTAAATACTTCATTATTTTCTCCCATAGTCTTATATTAGTCTACATACAAAGTAGAAACCTGCTATTAGTAAAATAATACATGAAAAACAACAAAATTTTCTTCATAGCATTACTCTATAGCTCAGTATCAAAATCTGAATTCTATTTCTCTAATAAGATGGATGTTTTTACCAAAAAAAAAAAAAATCCTGAGGACTACTAATGAAGTGAGTGTTATTGGTAGATCACAGACTATCAGGATACAAAATAAATTTAGAAAAATATATTGCTTTTGTCAGTACTTTCTAGAACTAAACATATATATATATTTTATGACATAGCAATTATACTCCCAGTATATGCCTAATAGAAGTGTTTGTCTTTTGAAAGATGTATACACAAGAATGTTCACAACAGCTTTATTTGCAGTAGCCAAAGCCCCCAAATACCCAAATAACTGGGAATAACAGACCTGGATAAACTGTAGTATACTCACGTTGGAACATTATACAGCCACAAAAAAGAATTACTAACATATGCAACTGAAAACTACATGAATTGAACAGACATAATGAAAGATGAAAGGAAGGACATATGAAAGATGTCAGACACAAGGGTAGATGGTATATAACTGCATTTATATGAAGTTCAAATTAGGCAAAACTAACGAGTTAACTCAGTCTATATAAAACTCCATTGATAATGTTGAAGATCTGCATTTAAGAGACAAAATCTTAAAGCAAATGATCCAAGAAAAATTAAAAAGCACAAATGGATATAAAAGAAAGAGTGTATTTATATTACTAACATACAACTGTAAAATTAAGAACAAAAAAGTCAAACTGACAATAACAAAGTGAGTCTGTTAACACAAAATACAAATTAAGTGTATTTTCTTGCTCTTGTTCATTACACCAGAACACTCTACATGAACATTTTAGCTAACAGATTAAGATGACAATATGTCCCACTGGTGTCAGTTGATAACTAGAATTTATGAAAGGGATGCCTTCATTTATTCAGCCCTTAAACTTTTTTCAGTCCGTGAATTGTAGCTGCTATATAAACACTCTTACTTGGATGTATAAGCATTGCCTGACAGGTAACATAACTCCTGCACCCCAAAATAGAAGAAACATCTATTGCAGATATGAGCTGCTGGATGCCTATTATAACTTGAAATATGTAACGGAACACCTGGCCTTGACTGGGACAATCAAGGCTCAAAGTATTGTTCCTGTAGTGGTTCATTTCCCCAAGATGAGGGCAGCAATATATGTATGTTACTGAAAGCAGAGCCATGTGTGCACAGCATTGAACAATTATCAACTATAAAATGTTGCTTATTAAAAAAATGCTTTTTCTTTAACTGTCAGGAGCACTCTCAAGTAAGCTCAATGCACATCTGGAACTAATTCTCTGCCTGCTTACTCCCACTCTGCATCAAGATGGATGGTCTTAACTCCAGAAATACTCAAAGATCAGGCAGGTCCCAGAGAGAAAGCACCTATAGAGGGCCACACCCCAGAAGAAAATTAACATAAAATAGTAAGGTAATGTATTATGATAACCGCACTTGTGGAGAGAGAGAAAAGAGAACATGTGCTGAGCATGGTGCAGAGCACCATGATAATAGCAAAACCCATGTACTGATTAACAACACACACACAAACACACACACACACACATACACACACACAAGGATGATTCTTTCTAGATAAAGCTATATGGCTAACAAGAGTGATTGAACCAAAGGTTTCAAGACTTCTAATAATTCAACCTTAGAGGTCAATACTCAATAAGAACTTGATTTCTAATACTGCAACCCTAAAAGAGATTGTCCTCTGAGAAGTAGGTCCTTTGTTCTGATAATGAAAGTGTAGGAGAAAGATGATAGAATATTTTATCCTGCTCACAGGCCAGAACTAATGATCTGACTCTAATACAAATAAGAATTTAATGCTAGGGACCCATCTGTTCCTCCAAAGCTATCTTCTACTCATTTCCACCCTGCTCTCCCTGGAATGCTGAGCTACATGGAATACATTAAGAAACAATCCTTCCTGGATCACTTTTGCTCTTACACGGCTTGTTGGGTATACAAGAAAGCAAGGCTTTAACCTAAGCTTCTTACCTGGCTCAGTTCTTAGGATTGTGCTTGCTACAAGAAACCTTGAGGGCCTCCCTGGTGGCGCAACGGGTTAAGACACAACCCATGAAGCTATCGGCAGCCACTGCAGGGCGAGTTAAATCTCCGGTGAGGGAGATACCCACATGGCGCAGCAGACCTCTCTGTCTCTCCTGCTGTTCCTCTCAGCAGTGTATTTCAGTCAATCCGCCTGTTCTATTCCCCACTCTATCTCTGGTGAATCCTCTCATCCCCCTACACATCTGGCCTGTATCCTAGTTCTTGTATGCATAAATAAATAAATCTTAAAAATAAAAAAAAGCAACCTTGAAAGATAAGGTATTGTTTCCCTCTGAAGCAGTAGAGGTTTGCTTACTGCTTTCTACCAAAGTGACGGTTTCCCCAGTTCAGTAGTCCTCTGCTGAAACTTAAACCTACAAATGCAAGCATCATCTGGGTCCATTACATCACCCCCAAGGCAACTGGGAGCATAAGGAAACCAACACAAATTTGCTGATGTGTACTTGTTGCTTTTTCCTTTATCTCTGACCCAGGAGACTTGTGTCTTCTATCCAGTACCCATAACATATTAACACTAACTTACTAGATTCTTAGAAAAATCAAATCCCAGACCTAATATAAATCAACAAGGCTCCAGTTGGGTCTGAGTCTATAGAAGTCTTGGTATCTCAAGTAAAGGAAGAAGCATGAAGTTAAAGCTTTTATTCCAAATTCCCTCTCTATGAGGCCAACTTAGACTGGCTGTTCCTTAAATGAAGCTCCACTGCTCGTCTCAAGGAGTCCTACTGTGCACAGCAATTCTCTTTCTGAGTCCAGTAAACTCTCTCCCCTAATCCTTTAGGCATAAGGATAATAACATATCTGCTGCTGCAGCTCCTGCTAGCATAAGCTCTGTGGTTTCCTATCACCACTGACACTTCTGTAATGAATCCCTTTGAAATTAAACCCTTCTTGAATTATATTAACTTGAGTGTTTCCATCTGTTTCCTGTTAGAACTACTAACAAGTAGTTAAGCTGGATCTAACATATGGCTACCACGGCACCATTCTCAACCTCCTACATTTCATATGAGAGTCTCTTAAGGAACGGTGACCTGGACAAGATATGACCTGCGTTGAGAAAAAAAGCAGGGCACTGTAGGAACAGGCATTTGGTGCTACCACTCCTTCCCTGTCCGTCAGTCTCCAACATATTTTAAAGTTACCAGGGGTTAGCACACTTTTCCTAGCCTTAGAAGGCTAGAGAATAAATATTTTTTAGGCTTTGAGTACCAAGGCTAAGATTTGTCATATCTACTCAACTCTGTCCTTACAGTTCAAAAGTGGCCACAGAAAATTAATTTGTACAAATGAATTAGCATGGCTGTGCACCAATAAAGCTTTATTTACAAAATAAATAAAATAACTGCTTATTTTTTTATAAATCAGGCTTATACTATGTTAACCCCAATGTTGTCCCAGAGAAATACAATGTAAAGCACATATGCAATTTTAAATTGTCCAGTAGCCATATTAAAAACGTTGAGGAGGGCCTCCCCAGTGGCGCAGCGGTTGAGCGCTGGGTTGCGAAGCTGCCCGCAGCCTCTGCAGCGCCGGTTCGATCCCCGGCTGCAACCCGGCCACCGGAGGAGGGTCCCACATGGCGCGCAGACCTCTCCTGCAGCCCGCTGCTCCCCTCAGCAGTGTACTTCGGTCCTTCTGCCTGCTCTGCTCCCCGCTCTGGCTCTGGTGAATTCTCTCACCCTCCCGCGGTTCTGACTGTACCCAGTGCTTGTATAAATAAATAAACAAATAAAAATAAATCTTTAAAAAAAAAAAAAAAAACGTTGAGGAAAAACCACATTTCATTTAAATTAATATATAAAAAGTATTAACATTTGAACATGTAATTAATGTATAAGTTTGAGATATTTTTGTACTAAGTATTTCAAATCTAGCACATATTTTACACAAAGTATCTTAATTTGGATGCTAAATTTTCATCAGAAATACTTGATCTGTATTTAGATTTAAATTTATAGCTGAAAAAGTAGGCTTATATACCCAAGTTATTTCAAGCATACAGAAAAGTTTTCTAACAAGTGGATCAAGTATCAGTTTTCAAAATTAAATTTAAATAAGTTAAAATTAAATAACATTTACAATTCAGCTCCTTGTTTGTACTAGCCATACTTCAAGTGCTCAGTGGCCACTTGTGGCAGTCACTACAACCTTGAACAGTACAGGTCAAGGTAATATGAAGCTGAATGTGACTGACATCCAAGATGGGTTAGTAATTTGTTTTCTCTGCCTTAGTTCTTTAACTCATGACCATCTACCAGAACATATGATTGTTCTACCCTTATTTGCTCAGCCTGGAGCCTGATCTCTTAATATCTTGAGCTATAGATGATTTTACCACAGGTGATTTTCTAGACTTCAACTCTCAGTTAAGCTGAATGTAAGCATATACAGCTATGCCAAACTTTGGCCCACCTGACCTGTGGAAATAGCTGGGCCTATTCTTGTCCTCTGACTTTCCATTCTATACTTTTTCATTTCCATTATGGGCTACTTTGTTTTATAGTTTTATGGAGCAACATAATCAAAACTTAGAATTGTTCTAAACTGCTGAATTTAAGTAATTAAGTCAGCAAATTTAACTGTGAGGGTAAAAATATCCTTGGCTATATTCAACCAGTGGCAGGCTCTCTTCCTTACCTAATTTGGAATTTTACCTTCTTATATACCATGTATTTTAACTGAAGCTCAATACGCTGAGTTACCGCACTTACTTAGGACATAAACACATGAAATAATTTTTAAAAATATGCATGTATAAGTATACACAGGAAATAAAGCCATTTGTGATTATAGAAATATGCAGCAGAGAGAACAAAGGTAACTATATATACCTCTCAAATGTTCAGTTTGAACCTGTTCTACAAAACCAGTCACTTTTTCTATCTTTTTTTGGGGGGGGGGCGGGGGGAAATGGTAGTACACAAAGTAACTATTCAGCCATTATAAGTTGAAGAGAGAGGGCCTCCCTGGTGGCACAGGGGTTAAGTCTCAGCGCTATCAACCTACTGCCATCCACTGTGGCCTGAGTTTGAGCCCCAGCCATTGAGCTAATCTACATGGCACAGCAGACCTCTCCTGTCTTGCCCGCTGCTCTCCTCACCAGTATATTCAATAGGTCCACCTGTTCTGCTCCCCATTCTGTCTGGGGTGAATCCTCTTACCCACTGCACCTCTGGCCTACACCCAGTTCTTGCATGCATAAATAAAAACAAACAAAAATGAACAAACAAAAAACATGAAAGTTGAACAGAGAAAAAGAAGTGTATGTATACATATGCCTGAACAGCCATTATTAAAATGAAAACCCAGCTGCATAATCCTTATAATTCATCAAAGCCTTCATAATTAATTTTATATTTGAATAAGTAAGAGAAAAATACTCACAAAATTCTTTCTGGACTACTACGGCAGCAGTATGTTTTCCATGTCCTTTCTTTTTTGATCCATATTTTTTGCCTTCTACAGGCCTGGGATTGTGTCTATTTTCTGAATATGCTCTGTCTGAACCTATAAACAATTAAAAGAAAATTCATTAGCATTAGGAGAACTACTTAATTAAGAAAAGATGATCAGCAAAGCATTTTCAAAAAAGCAAAACACCTGAATCTTCATTTCTCAAAATGTCCTGCAGCAAAGCAGCACAACCATCGAGCCCCTTCTCAGTCTGCAAGACAAAGTCATTTAGAAATCTGAATATGAACATAATAGTGCAGGGGGAAAAGATAGTTTTAAATTTTCCTTATTTAGAAGTTAAGTATTGGTACAAAACATGTTTTAGAGCAAAGTATTCATATTTCTTAGGGCATTTATACTTTTCCTTTGAATTTTTATTTCTACCTCTTAGCTTTTACCAGAAACTAAATAGAATAGTGCATATTGTACCTGTTCAAATTAACCTTACCTGACTTTCCGAATCAGAATGGACAGGATAGCCAGAGTCGGCATTAAACCGAGATATCTTTCTTACATATGTCCTAGAAAACAAGTTCATTAATACTGTTAGAAATAGTACACACTTTTCCCCCAAAAAATAATATTAGTTAAGAGGTCATTTCACTTCCAGTAAAGGTTGGATAAACAAGTTTGTCCAACCATTTATAAGGAATGTATATAGGACTTCGTGAAGACTGGACCATTTTACTTATTTTTGCTTTATTTTTAGAGGGGATTTGATACAGATATTCTAGCATTTTTTTCACTTTTTTAAAAATTTATTTATTTATTTATACAAGCACTGGGTACAGTCAGAAGCGCAGGAGGGTGAGAGAATTCACCAGAGACAGAGCGGGGAACAGAACAGGCAGACTGACGAAGACACTGATGAGGGGAGCAGCGGGCGGCAGGAGAGGTCTGCACGCCAAGTGGGACCCTCGCTGGAGGCCGCGGATCGAACCAGCGCTGCAGAGGCTGTAGGCAGCTTCGCAGCCCAGCGCTCAACGACTGAGCCACCAGGGGAAGCCCATTTTTTTTCATTTTTATTTCTTAATTTTTTCAAATGAGGTAACATTGGTTTACAGCTTATGTCATTGAATAGTATAGAATCATACCTCTTTCGATGTGTTACCACATCACACCCACCACCAAGGTACACATAGCTTTCCACAGGGCACCCGCCACTTTGCTGTGTTAAACACTAAAATGATTAACAAGGTAGATATGTAAAGTTCCTTCCCAGAGTTTGTGAAACTACACCTATCTAGTTTCCAGGGGTAGTAGACAAAATTTAGTCCAGCTCAAAGACCTGAAAAATCTCTTGTGATTTCCTGAAGCTGTGAACTTCTTAAAGTACTTACCCTTTTTTTCCATTTGTTAATTTACCAGGTCCAGCGTGCTTTCCTGAAGATAACACCTATGACATAATGCATTATATTATAGCAAATATAAAAATATTCTATATATTCTCAGTATGCTCTTAACAAAACCCAGTGTTATTTTTACCTTTTTTAAATTTAGTATGGCAAACATAAGTTAAATTTACCATTTTAGCTATTTTTAAGTACACAGTTCTGTGGCATTAAATACATGAACAAAGTTGAGCAGCCATCACTACCATCCGTCTTCAGAACTCTTCATCTTGCCAAACTAAAATTCCATGCCTGTTAAATGTTAATGTCCCATCTCCCCCTCTTTCCAGGCCCTGGCAACCACCCTGCTACTTTTTGTCCCTATGAATTTGACTACTCTAAGGAGCTCACACAAGTAGAATCATACAGTACGGTAAGTAGACACATACATTTGTGACTGGCTTATTTCACGCAACATAGTATCTTCAAGATTCATCCATGTCCTAGCACGTGTCAAAATTTCCTTTTCAAGGCTGAGTCAGATTTCATTGTATGTATGCACCATGTCATTTTTTGTAAATATGATATATCCTACAAATTCACAATTACAAGTGACCTCTTAACAATCAATTTCTTCTATGTGAAATTTGAGCAAGTAACACATATATTTGTTCTTTAAGTCTATTTAAGCTGAAAATGAAGTTACCATTATTTTAACCTGCTAAATTTGGACTATACTCATTCTCTA
This sequence comes from Talpa occidentalis, assembly GCF_014898055.3. NCBI lineage: Eukaryota > Metazoa > Chordata > Mammalia > Eulipotyphla > Talpidae > Talpa > Talpa occidentalis. The sequence goes on along the minus strand of NW_023604295.1, from coordinate 43,573,742 downwards.
AACATGTTCTATATTACCCAAATTTTTCAAAATGGATAAGCTAATTCAAGATATAGAGAAGGGTTCATTACTCTGATTCAACTGAGCCACATTCTTTAGAATGACTGACTGACATGACCAGTAGATGAAAACTCTACCATTCCTCTTTATCTACATCCCATTGTTTCCATCTTTCTTTTAAAACCAATATAGCAATGTTGAAAAGTAACTTAAGTGGGTTAATTTTTGTGAAGAGAAAAACATGCATTTGCTTTTATACGCATCCAGTATCTTGAATAGTTGTCCCTGGGGAGGGCAAGTTCACTTAGATATGTACTTTCTCCTTCTAAGAATGTTACTGAGAATACATTTTAAAAATTAAGTTGACAGAATTATACTATTAAGATAACTTGGAATATGATGGAGTCATTAAGGCCCAGTGAGAAGCAAGGTTGTAGGGAATATGATCCCATTAATGTAGCTCCACTGATCCCTAGATTACATTTCTAGAAACTTTCTCTTTGGTATATCTATGTTGGTATCCTGGCCAGAATCAAATCCAAACTATGGTGTTGCTAAGTGCAAAAACAATTACTACAATTATTCTTAATATAATTTTTAAAAGGGTGCTCATACAAAAGTACAGCCGAAAGTATGTACATGAGGTTATATTACAGAAAGTCAGGTGAAGAAACTACCCATGATGAAAGCTCTACACAGTAATTCTCATACTGGCACAGTGACTTCAAAATTTTTTTATTTTGAAATAATTGTACAAAGAACTGTTGATACTTCACTCAGATTCCCCACTACTGACATTTTACTGCAACTGGTATGTTCTCTCTCAAAATATATACACAGTATTATTTTTTGTCTGAACAATTTCAGAGTAATTGCAGACATGCTACCCCTTTACATTTAAACATGATTGTCCGAAGTCATGATGCATTTTTGCTTGAAAAACATAAAAAATATGTTATGACTTTTCTGACAACCCAATACTTCCCGAGAACAATGTTACCCTCTCATATAACCACAATATAATGATCAAAATCAGGAAATTAATAATGATACTATACTGTTGAATATAATCTAATCTTATATTCACTTAAATTCACTAATATAAGAATAATCTTATATTCACTTATATTCACTAATCTTATATTCCACCTTACACTGTCCTTTATAGGAAAAAAGTTTGCTCCATATTTAATCCAGAACCATATGTTGCATTAAATTGTCCTATCTCTTTAGTCTCCTTTGTTGTCATGAATTGTCTCTTGCAACCTTGACATCTTTAAGGAGTATAAGCCAGTTATTTTTTAGACTTTCCTTTGATTAGAATCAGGCTGCACTTTTTGGGCACCAAAGGGATGTTGTCTTAATAAAATAAAAGCAAGCATATGATGTCAGTTTGTTGTATTACTAGTGATTATTTAAGGTGTCTGCCAGGTTTTCCACTCTTTTTACCATGCAAATATTAAGCACTGTGTGGTGAGTTTGAGATTATACAGACATCTTTTTCACCAAACTTTCACGCAGTGGTTTAGGCATCCATTGATGATTCTTGCCTTGTTCCTTTGTTAAATGATAATTTTCCCAACTTATATCATTCCTTATACATGTATTGGTTGGCAATCAACTTTAGTGAAGCACTTTTCCTTCTTCCTTTATTCATTAGTATGAATGCATTAATTCCTATTTTATTGAGCTATAACCCATTATCAATATTTATTTTTGTGCTCAAATTGTCTCCAATTTTGTCAGATGTCTCTTCAAACAGCTCGTACATCATTTTTTTTTTTTTTAAGATTTATTTATTTATTTATACAAGCACTGGGTACAGCCAGAAGCGCGGGAGGGTGAGAGAATTCACCAGAGCGGGGAGCACAGCAGGCAGAAGGACCAAAGCACACCGCTGAGGGGAGCAGCGGGCGGCAGGAGAGGTCTGCGCACCATGTGGGACCCTCCTCTGGTGGCCGGGGATCGAACCGGCGCTGCAGAGGTCACAGGCAGCCTCGCAACCCAGGGCTCAACCGCTGCGCCACCGGGGAGGCCCCTTGTACATCATTTTTAATGTTTCCATTGTTTTTTAAGTTATTCCTTATTTTCTGCAAGTAGGTGCTTCAGGTTCATCTCACTTTTTCATGGTGTTAAAGACATTTAACATGTGATCTACCTTCCTAATAAATCTGTAAATATACAGTGTTATTAAAGCCATGATTTTGTACAACAGATCATCTAGAACTCATACATATAGCATAACAGTAACTTTATATCCAATGAATAGCAACTTCCCCTTTCATCCTCCCTCCAGGCCCCAGCCTTAGCATCTACATCTACCATTTTACTCTGCTCCTATGAGTTTGTCTATTTTAGATACATTATGCAGTATCTGTCCTTTGAGTGGCACAATTTACTTGAGCAGCACAATATAGCATGATATACTCAAGGTTCATTCATGTTGCATATGGCAGAATTTCCTTTTTTTAAGATTGAATAGTCCATTGTGTATATAAAGCACATTTTCTTTACCCATTTGTGGGTTCCTATGAACTGAGCACTCATGGGCAACTGTGACCTATTTACTATCTGCAAATACAGCAGAACATTCCATGACAGGTGAACAGCCTGTATGCTGAGGCAGGCCTGGGAAGCCTAGACTGCCATTGACCTGATTACATGACTATCTCCATGGTGGTCTTAGGATAACTCTGCCCATAATAACATCAACTTTGCTAATACAAAGGTTTCTTGACATTGGTCACAATGTCCCTTCTCTGTTCCTCTTAAAACTTTGTCCCCTTAGCCCCCCAGGCCTACTCCTCATACCATTGTTGTATGATCAGCTTTTACTAGCCTGTATGATTTCAGTAAATGGCACAAAAACATCCGCTCAAGTAGCAGTCTTGTCTTCCAAACCTGCTCTACAACTGTTGTGTCCCTCATTGTGTTCCAGGGGCAAAGTGGCAACAAAGTTCCTGTCACAACACCCATTCATCCATTAATGGACATTAAAAGACTTAAAAAGACTTCTTTCTTTGCTAATTGAGAATACAGGTGTCTTCTGCTTTTTCAAGGTTTGAGTTCCAGTATGAAAGAGCTACATTATTACCTATTTTTGCTAACCAAAAGAAATCTATAGAGGAGTTTCACTTTTACCACAAAAGATGAAATAGCCTTCAGTGTTTGTCAGCGGCCGCTAGTGAACCAGCACCCAGAGCAATAAGGATGGCTCCGCCAATTCCTTCCCATTACCTGCAAACTCTTTACACAGGTTGTGTATATACTACATCATTCCCACTTTTACTATGTGAATGTTATTTTAGGTGTGATGTACTATTTGGAATTTGGGTCTAAACAAGCTCAAAATCTTCCACATAATTTAATGTTAAATGCTTTTTTGTCTTTTTGGCGTGCAAAAGGTTTTATACAGCCACTTTACTTTCAGATGGTAGGAAAGACTTTATAAGCATTTCATAGGAACTGTATCTTCTTTTTGTAAAATTTCTTTTAAAGATTTTTTAAATTTTATTTTATACAAGGACAGGGGTACAGGCCAGATGTGCAGAAGGGTGAGAGCATTCACCAGAGACAGAGAGGGGAACAGAAAACGCAGACCGATGGAAAACACAGCTGAGGGGAGCAATAAGCGCGAGACAGGAGAGGTGTGCCGCGCCATGTGGGTTGCTCCCGGCGGGCAGGGATCAAACCCGCACTGCAGAGGCTGCGGACAGCTTCACAGCGCTGTGCTTCCGCCTTTTCCACCAGGGAGGCCCCGGAACTGATCTTCTTCCAACAAGTGTAAGACAAATTACATTTGCAATATGTAATGCAGAAGCCTTTCACTTCCTCTTAATCCACACCCTGTGAGTTATTACTTCTGTGAGGTGAGAATCTAAATTTCAGAAGGGTGGTTTATTCAAAGTCACATATCTAAGTATAGTGTAATGTTTAAAAGAATGCACTCTGGCATCAACTATGTGGATCTGAATCTTGTCTCCACTCTAACAAGTTGTAAAACTATGGGAAGTTGTTTGAACTCTCCATCCTTCAATTTCCTCATTCATAAAATGAAGATAATAGCATCTACCCTATAGGCTGCTGTGAAGATTAAATGACTATATGTAATATGTAAAAGCACTTAGAATAGGATGCCACATGTTGCTATTATCATTAAGATGATAATAAACTAAGTATTTTTAAGAGGACTTAACCTTGTTGCACATTTATGCCAAGTATGACCGATATTTTACTAGGTTCTCTCATTTATTCTCTCCAATTCTTTAGGCAGAATTTTATATCTATTTTATATATAAGAGGAAGGAGGCTCAGAGAAGTAAAAAGTACTTTGTTTACTATCACTACCACAGTAGCAGATTTAAAGTGTGAATTGTAAGTATGGGTAACTATAAAAACTTTCCCCCCCCTTGCTAATTGTACATATTCTTAGTTTATTCAAATACAAAGAAAAATCTAAATAAACTGGTCTAGAAGTACTCATGAAGAAGTCTTGAGCCAGGTCTTGAAAAAAAGGGTCTATGACTCACAATAATGGGGAAAGGGCATTATTTGTGAGCTGACAAATGAAGATCAAAAGAGAAATGGTGGGCCTCCCCTAGTGGCGAGCGGTTGAGCGCTGGGTTGGGAAGCTGCCAGCAGCCTCTGCAGCTCAGGTTCCATCCCCAGCCCCTGGCGAGGGTCCCACAGGGCACACACCTCTCCTGCCGAGCCCCTGGCTCCCCTCAGCAGTGTATTTCGTCAGTCTGCCTGTTCTGTTCCCCGCTCTGTCTCTGGTGAATTCTCTCACCCTCCCATGCTTCTGACTGTACCGAGTGCTTGTATAAATAAATAAATCTTAAAAAAAAGAGAGAGAAAGCTGGTACAGGACACAAAAGAGGTATCACGGGGTGCCCAAAAATAGGGATATAAGAATGCTCTAGGCAAGGTTTCCAGAGGTGGGGCTTGACCTAAGGGACAGGAGATGTAAAGTAGGGACATTAGGGATAAAAGGCACTCTCCGGAAAAAGAGGAATTTCAAAGGCTCCGAAGAACCTATAAGAGGACCCAGGACATCTAGGACACTGCAGAACAAACAGGTGAGTATCATGCTGGATATTATTGGAATGGAAGCAGGGGACAGATCAAAAAAAAATTGTCTTTGTTGATAGACCAAAGAACTGCGATTTAATCTTGGGGGAAAACTGTGTTCCAGTGTCAAATTTTAAGCAGAAAAGATGAGGGGCGTGCATTTGAGAAAGGTGAGTCGAAAGGCGGGGACACTGATTGGGAGACTTTTTAAACCAATGAAATACCAGTAACTGTGATAGAAAATCAGTTAACTGCGGCACTTGAAGTACCGAGAACCTGGATCTGGTACGGCGTACTAGTTAGTGCTTGAAGTCAGGTAACCCAACCCGTGGCGGAGGCTAGACTCGAACCCCAGCCCCACACCAAAGCCAGCGCCCGCGCTCTTGAAACTACGGCTTAAACGGAATAGACAAGGATGAAGAGGGCGCTCGCGTTAAGATGTTAGGATGCGCTATCTCCCTGCCACGCTCCCAGCATTTTAATGCCCCTACATCGTCTCTCTTTGTTTTTTGGGGTTTTTTTCCAAATAGCTTTGCACTTTCCCGGCCCAAGAACCCCCTCCTCCCCTCTCCACCTTCAGAGGACACCTCGGGTCCACTGCCCTCACCTGGCCCGGTCGAGATCCGGACCTGACCATCGCTCGCAGCCTCAGAGCAGCCCAGACGACGGACGCAAAGCCGCGCAGCAAAAAGAATTAACCGCCGTGAGCTCCGGGCCGCCCTCGGCCCGGCCCCCGGGCTTCCGCTTCCGGGAGGGAGCCCGCCGCACGCCGCGCCGCAAAGCGTCTGCGGCGCGCGGGGAATACCTTTCCCGCGGCTCCCACCCGGGCGCGCTGGACTTGCGCAGTAGACACGCCGGGGCTCCTCGGCTCGTCACTCTCAGGCCGAAGCGGAACACGAGCGGAGAGGGCGGGGGAGCCGGCGAAGGGCGGGGCGGGGCGGCTTCCGGGACTGGGAGGGGTCAGCCGGAGGCAGGTGGGGCGGGGCCCGGGAGGGGCTTGTGGGAGCGCTCTGGGGGCGGGGCCAGGGCCAGGGGCGGGGCCAGGGCCAGGGGGCGGGGCCAGATCCCTAAATTCCATAAAAAACTTAGTTGTGGGTCCAGTTTGGAGGCTTCTGGTGGAGGAGGGTGGCTGCCTGCGTCTGCTGAAGGAAGTGTCGACAAAGACCCACCAGGCCAGAGGAAGGGGAAGGGGCTAGGAGAGGAGATGGACAGATTTCAGAAGGAATTGCGCTCAGCTCTAGGGCTTTTGCTCTGTATTTTACCTTCCGAGTTTTGTGTCGCTGGTTGTCAATAATAATCAGGCCGGGGTCTTGTTGTCTTGGTGTAATTGTGGTGACAGCTTTAAAATAACTCATTGTGTCTGATGATCTTGGAATGGTGTTCATTAGTTGGGATTTTATTTTTACTTTCATGCATAGTTGTCTACTCTAGTGGAGGTTAATATGACACAGCATTACTATTGGCATGCTGCACTAATTTTTTTTTTTAAGATTTATTTATGCATACAGGAGCTGGGGTACAGGCCAGGGATGAGGGGGAGGATCCACCAGAGACAGAGTGGGGAGCAGAACATATGGATCTACTGAAATACACTGCTGAGGGGAGCAACAGGCGAGACAGGAGAGGTCTGCTGTGCCATGTGGGTTTCTCCCTGGCCGGCTGGGCATCGAACTCTTGCTGCAGAGGCTGTGGATTGCTTCATAGTGCGGGGCTTAACCCCTTGTGCCACCAGGGAGGCCCATGCTGGGATTAACTAACCTAATCCCATTTTCTTCAATGGGAAAAACTGAGCTTTTAGAAAGACTCAATTACAATTAAAATAAAAACTCAGATGGGGCCTCCCTGGTGACACATGGGTTAAGTCTCAGCACTAAGAAGCAGTCTGCACCTACTGCAGCACTGTTCTATCCCCAGCCAGGGAGCTGGCTCACATGGCAGAGCAGACCTCTCCTGTCTCTCCCGCTGCTCCCCTCAGCAGTGTGTTTCCGTTGATCTGCCTGTTCTGTTCCCCACTCTGTCTCTGGTAAATCCTCTCACACACACACACCCCGTACTTCTGGCCTGTACCCGTTCTTGTATGCATGGATAGATAGATCTTTAAAAAAAAAGGAAGAAAAGAAAAGAAGGTAATAGCTTCTGATTTGATTTTTTTGCTCTTCCATTTTTTTAATTGGTAAAATACACAAAAGAAATTTTATCATCTTAACCTCTTTTAGATGTATGATTCAGTGGATTCAATACATTCATAATGTACAACCATCACCACCATCCAAGTGCAGCATGCTTTTCATCCTGTTAAGCAGTAATTTCTCATGTGCCTTTCTCCTGCTTCTGGAAACCACCATTCTATTTTCTGTCTTTATAGTTTTGACTACTCTAAGTTACCACCTCTTAAGTGGGATCATATAGTTGTTCTTTTGTGACTGACTTATTTCACTTTAAGGTGCATCCATGTTATTCAACATATAAAAAATCCCTTCCTTTGTATGGCTGATTAATATTCCATTTTGTGTGTGTGTGTATAATATTTCATTGTGTGTTTATACATACACACACATATGTATATACATTTTGCTTATTCATCCATTGATGGAACTTGAGTTGTCTCCACCTTTTGGCTATTGTGAACAATGCTACTATGAATATTGGTATACTGATAGCTCTTCTAAACCTTACTTTCAATACCCAGACTTTCTGGATCATATGGTAATTCTATTTTTAATATTTTAAGGAACCACAATGCTGCTTCTACATTGATTATACCATTTTACATCCCCACCAACAGTGCATAAGTATCCCAATTTCTCTGCATCTTTGCCAATATTTTATTATCTGTGTTGTTGTTAATAACCATCTTAATGGGGATGAGGTGTGTAAGGGCAGGACCAGGCACAGTGCAGGTTTTCTGATCCCATGCAGATCGGGTAAAGGAGGAGTCAGAGTCCTCAGTAGTTTTGCAGGTTTTTTATTTGGGGTTCACCAGGCACATGGCAGGCAGGGGTGCTGGCTGGGGGGCTGGGAGGCTGGCAGGCCTCCCAGCCCCCAGCAAGTCTTCACTCTATCTGGGCTCTCTGGCGCTCTCTGCTTCTGCTTCGGCTTCTCTTTCAGGTTCTGCTGCTGCTGGCTGGGGCTGCTGCTGCTGCTGCTACTGGTGCTGGTGCTGCTGGCGTCCCCCCGTGACGCCGCCCTTAAAAGCACAGTCTTAGCTCAGCTGAATCCCATCTACCTATGCCCACACCCTATTCCAGGTGCCCACCATCAGGCATGCATTCAGGACAAGGATCCATCATCTATCCTGATGGCGGAAGGGCAGAAAAGCCTGATATTTTCTTTACCCTACAGTCCACCCCCTCAGGGTTTTCTGCCATACAGTCTATACATATATACACAATTTTCTAAGCAAACAAACAATGCAGCCATGGCCCACAAAAGCAAATACATCAAATAACAAAATACAACATAACAAAATACAACAGAACACAAATAAGTCCAGGCAGGGCACCAACCAAGTGCAAAAGACAATTATTGGTACCAGCAGATGAGCCACCAAATCTGCTGCCGAAGGCACTGCTCATACGAGGGAGGGGAAATCACACACGGCATCTGCTATAACACACCAGGAGCCGTCAGGCTTCCTGGCCTTCTCTGGCTGTAGTCTCGGCTACAAGGCACACACAGCATCCACCCCCAGGATGCACTAGCTCTGGGATTGGCAATTTTATTCTGTTGGGGGTAATCGCCAACCCTCAGGGTTTCTGTCTGCAGTCGCTCCAACACTCGGCCTTCATGGCCACCCATGCGACTCACAGACCCCTGCTCTCAAGCCAACCCACTGCACAAGCACATGGGTCGGGGATCCAAACTTTGCATTTGGCTTGGGCTCCACCCCAAGCCACATTCCCCACCCGTCCCCCAAGGACGGGCTCCTCAGCTCCTCACCCTCACTCAAGAATGAGCAGGGCATCACCCATAGGTGATTTTACGAGACTCACAGGGCTTCAGCATACCCAGGCTGCTTAACAGCCGCTTTAGGGCTTCTCAACTTAGCATCAGTACCAGCTTTTGCCACCTTAGTTGGCTTTTCTCCTCCACCTGGCCACTGGGCATACACAGGCTGCTTTTGGCCATCTAGGCCCACTGGCCACCCCCAGATTCTCAAAAAATAAACATAACCTGCTAAGGTCCTCCGCCTTCTGGCGGGATTGTCAGTCCAAAATCATCAGTTCATCAGTCTATCAGTCCATTGGCCTCTCCCTGCTTCAGCAATGGCCTGCTGCCTCAGGGGTCATTGGCTGGTCCTTTCCGGTGTCGTTGGCTGGTCCTATCCGGTGTCGTTGGCTGGTCCTTTCCGGTGTCTTTGGCTGGTCCTTTCGGGCGTCTCCTTCACGCCAGGTCTCATCCTGTAGCTCGTGGACGTATCCATCTTCTATACCGCCATGGTGCCTCCAGCGTCGTCACAGGCAAAGTCTGTTCTCCTTAGTCCCTCCAGGTCTTCGGAGGGCTCCAATACCCGTCTGCATGGATCCTGCCGACTACGCCAATTGTAAGGGCAGGACCAGGCACAGTGCAGGTTTTCTGATCCCATGCAGATCGGGTAAAGGAGGAGTCAGAGTCCTCAGTAGTTTTGCAGGTTTTTTATTTGGGGTTCACCAGGCACATGGCAGGCAGGGGTGCTGGCTGGGAGGCTGGGAGGCTGGCAGGCCTCCCAGCCCCCAGCAAGTCTTCACTCTATCTGGGCTCTCTGGCGCTCTCTGCTTCTGCTTCGGCTTCTCTTTCAGGTTCTGCTGCTGCTGGCTGGGGCTGCTGCTGCTGCTGCTACTGGTGCTGGTGCTGCTGGCGTCCCCCCGTGACGCCGCCCTTAAAAGCACAGTCTTAGCTCAGCTGAATCCCATCTACCTATGCCCACACCCTATTCCAGGTGCCCACCATCAGGCATGCATTCAGGACAAGGATCCATCATCTATCCTGATGGCGGAAGGGCAGAAAAGCCTGATATTTTCTTTACCCTACAAGGTGTTATCCCATTGTAATTTTGATTTGCATTTTCCTCATGATTAGTGATTTTGAGCATCTGTTCATGTGCTTATTGGTTATTTGTATATCTTCTTTGCAGAAATGTCTATTTAAATCCTTTGCCCACTTTTAAATTGGGTTATTTGTATTTTTTGTTTGAGTTTAGGAATTCTCCACATATCTGGATATTAAATTTCTTTTTTTTTTTTTTAGAGGCATGTTTTATTTATTTATTTATTTGTTTGTTTGTTTGTTTATACAAGCACTGGGTACAGTCAGAAGCACGGGAGGGTGAGAGAATTCACCAGAGCCAGAGCAGGGAGCAGAGCAGGCAGAAGGACTGAAGTACACTGCTGAGGGGAGCAGCGGGCAGCAGGAGAGGTCTGCGCACCATGTGGGACCCTCCTCCGGTGGCCGGGGAGCAGCCGGGGATCGAACCAGCGCCGCAGAGGCAACCCAGCGCTCAACCGCTGCGCCACTGGGGAGGCCCTGGATATTAAATTTCTAGATATATCATTAATATATCTAGATATATGAATATTTTCTCCCATTCTGTGGATTGCCTTTTTACTCTAACTTTTGATGTACAAAAGTTTTTTCATGACGTTTATGTCTGATATGATAGGAGAGATCCATATTTAGGAAGGAAGTTTATGAACTCATTTCCCCCCAACATTTTTATTATGAAAAATATGTAAACAGGGAACTCATTTTGGGCATGTTCATTAGGGGTGTCTTGGAGTAACTCCAGAGATATCTAGTAGACTACTGGATTTTTGAGTCTGGATTTTGGTCGTGAGATGCAAGTTATAGGTATGCATATCTGAGTCATCTGTGGTATATATGAAGCTATGACTTCCTCTATAAAACCTTTCCTTCAAACTTTCTATCTCATTCCAGAAAACAAGGTTGTGTGCCTCTATACTATGATACCACTTTTCACTTATGTATCCTCAGTAGAATTTTATTTTTATTAAAGCAGGGACCCCCTTCTTCTTCAGTGTACTTGCTCTAATTTCTAGCACAGTGTAGGGATTTTAAAATTATTTGTTAAACTTGTGAACCAACTTGTGTTTGTACTGCTTTGGTACACTGAGGCTGATAGCCACTTGAATGCCCCAAGACTCAGTATTGTCCAGCACTCTACCCTTTGAGCCTGGTGTGAAAGTTTAGGTGCCTCTAGTATTGAGGTTAATTCCTCTTTTTGGTCTAAGCAGTGTGTTAGAAGTTTGCATGTTCTACCAATGGCTTTTCCAATTGATTCAACTCTGATGTGTGAAAGCCTCTATTCATTTTTAACCCACCAAATACTGCAAAATAAATGAAAATATAAACTAAAAATACAGTTAAGATTTAGAGCCATGATACAAGATTGAAAAAGTAGGAGGCTGTGGACTGGATAATAAATTGTTGGGAACATAAGCTCAGTTCTACTTGGGAAGATGAGACTGCCCTGATGCTTTGCCTCAAGCCATTTGGTACCATCCAGCTTCATTTCTAGCCTATTCTAGCCTAAGAGTTCTTAATCTTTTGAGAGCATATATAATTTTGAGAATTTGCTAAGGCGTTTGTACTTTTTTTCTGAGAAAAATGCTAATGTGCACATATCTGTAACATATATATATTTATACACACACGCACACACACACACGCGCACACACACACACACAGTTATCAGAGGTGTTCAGGAGCTCTCCAGGATTTCAGATTAAGAATCTAATTCAAAACCAGCTTTCCATACTCAAATGTCCAGCTCCTTCTGCTAGAGTTTTGGTAATCTTGTAAGTTTTTGGTTAACTGGGGATAAATGCCTGACTGAAAAGCATCAAGAGGAGGCATGGCATGGAGAACAGGGAAAGTGGAATTGAGCCATAATCTTTGCATCTCCCACGGAAGCTTTAAATGTATCTTCAGCCTTCACTTTAATCAAAATAGCTTAAGGAAGAAATAACCCACTTCTTTTTCCATAAAAATCCTGACTTTATTGCTTCCTGATGTTTATCTATTTAAAGGACAAATGCAAACCAAATGTTGTAGAATTTCGGTTTGACAGCTCAGCTGGGATCATGCTAGGATTCGGACATTGCCCGTCTTTATAGCAGGCCAGTGGGATGGGTCTGACAAGGCCTGTTGGCAGCAAGCACCAAGAGGCACCTTTGGAATGATCTCATCATACGAAAGAAACATTTGGTTTGGGACATGTACCAGCTTTGAGATTAAGTGTGATTTTAATACAACACAGTGTCACTTACTGCTCCACAGTCTCTATGGATTTATGTCTGCCCTGAAGAAACAGTCGTGATAAAAATGTTAAAAACATGTTTTATGAAAATGTTAGTTTTCAGTAAGGCGTTATAGCAGATGTAGGTGGTGCCTCTTCTGTTTTCTTTCAAACGCTGCTTACTGTGAACACCCATGATCTTCGTGAGTGCTTTTTTTCTAGAGCAAAGGGACCAAGCTCAAGCTATGAGTTGGGTGAACTGGAAATACCAGAAAGTTAATGCCCCTGAAAGCAGGCCTATGTCTTAACAAATGGGAACTTGGTGAGGGAACAGCCCTTTGCCAATCTTGAGGCGCTTCCTCACTCTTCAGGTTGGGACACTCAGACATGTTCTATACCATCTCCCAGAGTCTTCTAGCAGGATTGGCTTCAGGGATAACTGGCTCGATAGCCCACCCTTTATTGACTTTCTCCCATCACTACCATACTCTTCCCACTCCCTTTCTACTCTTCCTAAACAAGTTACATGCACCTAAATCCTTATCTCAGAAGCTATTTCCAGGGAGTGGGATTGCAGGGGTAACACTCCATACTACGGTAAGTACTGAGCATACAAAGCAGCACAGCTTTGGAGTTAAACACATCTGGGTTTAAATTCCTCTTACCAGTGATAGAGAAAATCTTAATTTCCCTAAGACTTTCTCTTCATCTCTAACATGGGGATGGTAACTGTGGTGGCAGGAAGACACGGAGCAGGTTCCCTATGATTCTATGCAGACAGGGTGAAGGAGAGGTGAGTCCTGGAGCCCTCAGTGGCTTTTCAGGCTTTTATTGGGATTACCAGGTACTTGACAGGCAGGAGCGTCCAGCAAGTCTTCACTCTTTCTGGGCTCTCTGGCTCTCTGCCTCTCTCATGGTTCTTCTTCTGCTTCTCTGCTCTTTGTGGTTCTGCTTCTCGTTTCTGCTGGCATCCCCGTGACACCGCCCTTATAAGCCCAGTCGAATCTCATGTACACATACCCACTCCCTACTCCAGGTGCCCATCATCAGGCATGCATTCCGGACCACAGGGTTCCATCACCTATCCTAATGGCGGGAGGGCAGAAAAGCCTGATGCTTTACTTACCCTATAGACCACCCCCCTCAGGGTTTTCTGCCAGACAGTCTACACAGGTCATATACGTTTCTCTTGGCAATATGAACTGCAGCCATGGCCCACAAAAGCAAATGAGATACATCACAATATAACAGAACACAAATAAGTCCAGCCAGGGCACCAACCTTAGTGGCAAAAGACAAGATTATTAGCACCAGCAGATGATCCACCAAATCCTCTGCTGAAGGCACTGCCCATACGAGGGGGGAACCACTCAGGCATGTGCTGTCACATGCCAGGAACCGTCAGGCTTCCTGGCCTTCTCTGGCTGTGGTCTCAGCCACAAGCCACACACCACATACACTCCCAGGATGCACTCACTCTTGGATTGGCCATCTGTACTTTGGGGGTAATTGCCCAGTCTTCAGGGTTTTCTGTCTGCAGTCACTCCAACACTCGGCTTTCACAGCCACCAATGCGACACACAGACCCCTGCACTCAGGACAACCCATTGTATAAGCACATTGGTCGGGGATCCGTGGATACAAGCTCCACATGCGGCCTCTCTTGGGTCCCCTCTTAGGTTTGGGCTCCACCATAAGCCACGTTCCCCACCCCTCCCCCAAGGACGGACTCCTCAGCGCTTCACCCTCACTCAACCGTGAGCAGGGCATCACTCACAGGTGATTTTAAGAGACTCACTGACCTTCTTTAGCATACTTAGTGCTTAAAAGCCGCTCAGGGCTTCTCAATCTTAACACCAGCTTTTGCCTTCTCAGTTGGCTTTTCTCCTCTGCCTAGCTGCTGGGCAGTACACAGGCTGCTTTTGGCCACTGAGGCCCACTGACCACCCCCAGATTCTCATCTCCTGGGGTGTACAAACAATACCATCCACTGCCAGGGTCCCCAAAATGTTAACAACATGCCAAGGTTGCTCGGCCTTCTGGCAGGATTGTCAGTCCAAGTGCATTAGTCCCAAGTCCATAGACTTTCCTTGTGTCAGCACTGGCGAGCTCTGAATCCTGGTCCTTTCTTCCCCTTGATTCTGCTCTCTCAGGGGCCGTGGGCTGGTCCTCTCGGGCGTCTCCCCCTCCAGGCGAGGTCTCGTCCTGCAGCTCCCGGACCTTGTCCATCTCCTGTGCTGCCATGGCGCCATCCAGCGTTGTCACAGGCTCTTGGTCTGCTACTCCTCAGTCCCTCCTGAGGTCTATCGGAGGGCTCCATACCTGACTGCATGGATCATCCTGCCGACTTATGCCAATTGTAGTGGCAGGAAGACATGGAGCAGGTTCCCTGATTCTATGCAGACAGGGTGAAGAAGAGGTGAGTCCTGGAGCCCTCAGCGGCTTTTCAGGCTTTTATTGGGATTACCAGGCAGGGATTACCATGGTAGGATTACCACGGCAGGCAGGGGTGCTGGGGGGGCCAGGAGGCGGGCAGGCCTCCCAGCCCATCGCAAGTCTTCACTCTTTCTGGGCTCTCCGGTCTTCTCTGACATTCTCTGCTTCTCTCGTGGTTCTTCTGCTTCTCGTTTCTGCTGCCGTCCCTGTGATGCCATCCTTATAAGCCCAGTCTTAGTCCAGGTGAATCCCATGTACACATGCCCACACCCTACTCCAGGTGCCCGCCATCGGGCATGCATTCAGGACCACAGGGTTCCATCATCGATCCTAATGGCGGGAGGGCAGAAAAGCCTGATACTTTATTTAACCTACAATAACACTAACTTTTTAAGGTCAGGTTGAAAAGAAAAATTTGACTATATAAAGTGTTGTGCACAGTGACTTGCATATACGAAGTGCTTAATAAATGTTGGTTATTGTCATTAATACAGTATATAGAATGTTATCAATACGGCATATCCCAGGTTGAGGGCAAAGCTGTTTTCTACCCTTTTCTACCCTTGAAGTAAATGCTGAGGCGGCTTGATTTGATTTGACACACGTGAAGGCTGTGAAGGTGAGCATCTGTAGCTTCCCAATACCAATGGCTCTGAGGTGGCATTGCCACTGTCAGCCAGAGCAGAAGGAAAATGACAGACACCAAGGGGTGTGTAAGGGCAGGACAGGGGCACTGAGCAGGTTTTCTATGATCCAGCAGACTGGGTAGAGGAGGAGTCAGAGCCCTCAGTGGCTTTTGCAGGTCTTTTATTTAGATTTACCAGGCATAGGGCACGCAGGGGTGCCGGGGGGCCGGGAGGCTGGCGGTCCTCCCAGTCCCCAGCAAATCCTCACTCTATCTGGGCTCTCTGGCATTCTCTCTGCTTTTCTTCTCTTGGCTTCTGCTGGCGTCCCCGTGACGCCGCCCTTATAAACTCAGTCTCTCAGCCCAGGTGTACCCACTTCAGGTGCCCGCCATCAGGCATGCATTCAGGACCACAGGGTTCCCTAGTCTATACTAATAGCGGGAGGGCAAAAAAGCCTGATACTTTTTACCTTACCCTACAGGGTGGCTCAGGATTAGCCACCGTGGTATTACTGATAGTGCTTGGTCTCAGCTGATGTGACTGCCCCCCCAATGACTGTCAGTTTTCACTTTGATGGTGAGGGTTTTATGAACCTCACTCTCAAGAGATTTTGCTCAGGGCTACTCAGGTTTAGTTTCTAATTTCAATGTTTTCTCAAATGTACGAAGGACCTTTGGTTTGCATTATGTTTATGAGCTTAATTTGTTGTCTTAGGGTCTTTCCAATTGGGGCTGCTCCCTCTGCCCACTTAACTCCCCACTTCCAGGTAAGACTATATTTAAATTTTTTGATCGGATGAAAGAGAAGATGAAGAGACTGAGGCAGATTAATGGATTTCACTCATTGGCAAGTCCTGATTTATTACAGTGCCAGGTTTCACCTGTAGTACTCCAGGCTATTCACACAGCCTGAGGTCCCATAGCGGGTGTAAATGATGGGCCCATTCAGTCAGGGGGGCTGACAGCAGGGACTGATTAGGTGTTACCCAACCCCTACAGGTGTAGCCTGGTGACTGTAGGGTAGGATTTATTTGATGTCTTTTTATTATTTTATTCTAAGGCAAAATCAAGGGCCTATATCAATATCCCATCATGATCTTCTTTTACTTATTAAATACTAATAGACAAATTTCTCTCCAGTTTATAGAGATAAATGTAATCAAAAAAGCAAGCTAACATGATTTTTATGCAAAAACAACTGTTAAGAGGGGATGTTAATTACATGGAGAAGGAACCCAGGAACTGGCATACCTTGCACTACATGGCCTTAAGAACAATAACCACACAGCCTGTTAATCTCTTCTGCTTCCTAGGAGAAAGAAAAATCTTTCAGTGACCTTGTCAAAAGGTCTTAAACTCAAGCAGGGAATTTTTCATAGAGGGTCCTATTACATCTGTAAATTGTGTCAGAGAGAAATCTGTTTGCTGACATTGACGTTTCAATGCTGATCTCTGGAACATTTTATTAGGACGTCTCAGGGCTACCTGCACTCAAGTGCTTTGGGTTTGTGTGTTCTCTTAGTGTTACTGTAACTCCTTGAGAATACAATTCAGATATGATTTATTTGTATATGCCCAGAAGCCAGCATATTTTCTGACTAGGATTGCCTAGCTGAACAAAAGTACTAAAATTTATTTGGCCAAAATTCAAGTTTTACTGGATGTCCTATATTTTAACTGGCAATCTTATCCCTGGCATAAAGCTAACGGCAATTAATATTGGTGTGTGAATGACTCGGCATTCCCTATGTAAATGATACTCACGTAAGTCATGCCTAATGATCACAAAACATAAAAACTGCATCTAGTTAACATTCTACCTCAGAAAATCTAACAGTCTGTCTTTGCCTTGAGATGCATTTTCTATCCGTGTTTTCGTCAGCCACTTTTATTCTGTAGTCATGTGGGGAGAATACTAATCTTCCATTAATGTAGGTGCTTTATTCCAACAAGTTTACATCTTTATTCCACGCATTTCTGGTTTATGTTTGCCTAATTGTTTATTAGTGTGTACCAGTTGTACAAGAAAATTGACACAGGATGGTGTGTGTGATTTAGTCATCCTGAAGCACAATCATCTGTATTTTCCTTTAAAATTGCCAAAAGTGTGCTTTTACTCCAGCCGAACCCTGGGATTTTGGGTAAAGTCATTCACCTTGATTAATCCATCAGGACCAATTCTGTTTGGGAAAAATATATATGGGGGTTAGGTCATTTAACAATCCTAAAAGAGAAAATATATAAGCAGCTCTCTCCAAATTCTGCTGTGGCTCCTCCCTCACCACCCTCTTTAGCCCTGAGCACTTGACACCTGTTTCTCCTCCTCCACTCCCACCCCCTGGAGCTAAAGCCAGAGTAATCTGGAGGGCTTGCTAAAACACAAACATCTGTCCCCACCCCTGTAGCTTCTGATTCAAGGAGTTTCAGACGCAGCCTGACAAATCACATTTCTAACTCATTACTAGTGATGCAATGACTTGGTCTCTGTAGCTCTCTAAGAATTGCTGTCCTGTACCATTCTCTCCTTTTCGTTCCACGCTCTCTCATATCCTTATTTTCTGTTTACAATATTTCTCTGTTCCCAGTGCAGTATAAAATAGTAACTGTTGTGGTACAATTTATTAAATTTAAAAACTAAGCCGCCACTCCTTGCCCCGCAGGCAGGTTTGGGAGGCTTGAGCTGATCAGGGACTGGATAGGGCTGCCTTGGGGACAAGGCTATAAGACCAACCACTGTAAGCAGAAAAGCCAGCCCAGCTCCAGGAATGCAGAAGCAGAGGCCAGGACAGGTTTCTGTGTCAAAGGCCAGCGTCTGAGACCAGACATCCCAGCAGATAATTGGTGCAAACTGGAAATTAGAAAGCCCATGAAAACAGAGTATAAAGGAGAGCCTCAAATCCTCCTGCCTATGCAGACTTCTCCCATCTTGCCCACGGCTTCTCTTAGCAGTGTATTCAAATAAATCCACCTTTTCTGTTCTCCACCCTGTCTCTGGTGAATTCTTTCACCTGCATGCCTCAGGCCTACACCTCGATTCTTCCTCAAGACAGTAACCTCACTGTAGCTTGGTCTGCTAAATTTTTCTTGTATTGATTTCCCTCACCCGGTAAAATTTACTCACATTTCCTGTTCAATGTAGTTTAGCATTCGGCTGACGTGCGATGCAGAGATCTCCCCATCCACTTCAGCAATATATGTGTAGAGAAACTGGAAGGTGCTAAAAGGAATCCGAGGTGGTCCACTATCATGGTCAGATGATAAAACTTCACACACTATCTTGAGAGTTTTAGCAATGGTCTATAAAGCCATAAGGTTAAATAAGGAGAAAGTCAGCAGACTAGATTCCTACTATCAGTTTAGATACACAAATGAAAACAAAAATATTACTCTCAAAATAAGGTTGTAATGATGTGATATTCTGGAGAACTTGAGTTTTTTACACCCTAAAATTTGCATCCTTTTCTTTCTTTTTGGAGGAATATACTGAAGAGGTTAAGTTTATAAACTGCTGGATACTTTAAGGTATTTATTACTTTAATCAGAACAACCTTACTAAAGTGGGCAGGGTATTTGATTTTACAATCTACGAAATTGGAATCATTTTTACTGCACTTCAATCATCCCTCCAAAGGGTTGAGGTAATTAGTCTAGCTTATATACTCCAGCAACGTATGCAGAGCAATGCCACAGTAGGGGAGAGAGGAGGTATGAGAATGGTAATGTCTCTGGGAAGATAAGAGTTAGATGCAGATGCAGGTGAATAAAAAGCTACACTGAATGTCAAGATAAAACCAGTTTCTCTAAACATATGGATCCATCTAATCAGAGCCACCTCGTGCTTTATATGACATAACACCTTATTGTTACTGGGGGAAAATTAGTAGATGATGTGTGCCGGGAGTTTTAATGGAAGAGCTATTATAGAAGCAAATACTCCTGACAATCTTGAACATTAAAAGATCATGTTCCGAACTGAAGTTTTAATACAAATATAGACAGTTAAACTTTGACAAGGAACCAGGACCATACAATGGAGAAAGGAAAGCCTCTTCAATGAATGGTGCTAGGAAAGTTTGAGAGCCACATGCAAAAAATGAAACCAGATCCTTATTTAACTCCATACACAAAAAGTAATTCAAAATGGATTAAAGACTTGGATATAAGACCTGAAAACCTAGAACACTTGAAAGAAAACATAGGTGATGTACTCCTGGACATCAACAGAGATATATTTGGGGATACAACCCCAACAGCAAAGAGGGGCGGGGAGAAGACAAAAATAAATGGGACCATATCAAACTAAAAAGTTTTTGTACCTCAAAAGAAACCATCACAAAAACAAAAAGGCAATCCACGGACTGGGAGAAGATATTCTCACATCACAAGTGTGGCAAATGTTTAATTTCCAAAATATGTAACTCAACAATAAAAAAAAATCAGCAAAAGGAATAAACACTTCTTCAAAGAAGACATTTAGATGGCCTACAGATAAGTGTTCAACATCATTGTAAGGGAAATACAAATAAAACTACAATGAGATCTCACCTCACTCCTGTGAGAATGGCCTATATCAAAAGGACTGAAAACAACAAATGTTGGTAAGGGTGTAGAGAAAAAGGAGCACTCACCCATTGTTGGTAGGAATGCAATTTGGTGCAGCCTCTATGGAAAATGGCATGAGATGCCTCAAAAAAGTAAAAGTGGAAATATCTTATGAGCCAGCAATACCACTGGTAGGTATTTATCCAAAGAATATGAAAACTCTCATGCCAAATTATTGATGCACTACTATGTTCATAGCAGCATTATTCACAATAGTCAAGTCATGGGACCAACTTAAGAGCCCCACAAAAGATGACTGGATAAAGAAGTTGTAGCACATATAGCCAGTGGACTACTACTCAGCTATCTGAAATAGTAAAATAGTGCCTTTTGGAACAAAAATGAATTTTGAGGTGATTTGCTAAGTGAGAAAAGACAGACACTGGATGGCTTCACTCATTTGTAAATGAGTGAAAGAAAACAAACTGGCAAAGCACAGCAAAAATAATTCTTAGACCTGTGAAAAATATACTAGTTACCAGAGGGAATGGGTGGGAGAGAGGAGGGGTGGGGGAAGAGAGAGGACACTGGCATGTGGCAGGTGAGTGAAGCATGTGCACATGTGGATGTGTGAAGATGTAACCCCCAAATCATATAGCTATATAAGCAACTGACAATGAAATTTGAGGGGAAAAAAAAAACCAAGGTGTTACTTCCCTGTGTCTTTAAAAAAAAAACTACCCTTTGAATACATTTCACAAGTGAGTGTTGTGAAATGGCAGGATAATGGAAATAAATGATTCAAAGATAGGATGTTTAGCTCTGAATTAGCAAAGATAGGGCAGCATAAATATCATGGCTGTTCATGAAAACACGATGTGTAGATGATCCTTACACTCTCTCCAGGGATCAGTGAAAAGTTCATCCTGAGGGATGAATTGGGTGAGTGAACAAGCAGCTGCTCTAGCCCCCCCAAAGGACTGTCCAGCACTCTTCTTTCTTTGCAGTTGATGTTGACTGCTCTGCTTTCTCTCCCTGAATGTGATGCCTCAGTGGTGCTGCTCTAACAGTGGTGTATGTTACCCAGAGGTGTAGTCTGTGTGTCAGGAGGTGTATAAGGATGTTGGGTGAACTTGTCCCATCTTCCTGGAATGACAGCTGGATGTTGTGACATGTAATTTAACACTATTTATATTAATTAATTATTCATTTTAACTGATTGAATATTTAAATTTTTCTCTATTTTTGCAACCTTTGCTATTTTATGAAAAAGTATCTTCAATGTCCATGTATTGAAAAATGCTAAACCACATGATGTCAAAGATATTTTGGATTTGCAACAGGCCATTTTCATTTATTTGCTCCTACACCTGGGAGTCCTCTCCTGGAAATTGTGATGAGGTGGTGTGCCAGTCTGGTAAACAGGAGGCTGTCAGTGGATGGGAAGGCATGCTCATGAGATGAGGAGAGGAAGACAATGGTTTGCGTTAGAGTTGTGAGCACTTGTGCATTGAACTGCATAGTTTCCACTGATAACTCATCCTCTTGGCTTTTCTTTAAAAACAAAACAAAAAAGCCTAACTGCTCTCCTACTGTCCCTGATCAGTTGTCCTCCTGCAGTCTCATCCAAATTGGGGTGGTGTTAATAGGCTGAATTGTGTCCACCTAAAATTCATATCTTGACACCCTAGTGACCGTATTTGAAAATTGGGCCTTTATAGAGTGATTAAGTTAAAATGAACTCATTCTAGTCTAATCCATTAGGACTGGTGTCCAAAGAAGAGAAGATTTGGGGGGTGGTGGCGGTGAGAAGGGGAGGAATCACACACATGCATGTATGGAGAGACAACTATGTGAAGAAACAGAAAGACAACAGTCATTTACAGGACAAGGTGGGACCTCAAGCATGGTGATCTCAGACTTCCAGACTCCAGGACTGTGAGAAAATACATTTCTGTTTTTTAAGCCAATCATTTTCTGGTGCTTGTTACGGCAGTTCTAACAAACTAATATAGATGTTTTTTATCCCAATCATCATCTTTTGGTCACTGAAACAGTAAACCTTCAAATTCTTTTTCCTCATGAAAGTCTAAAATAGCTTAAAAGATTTTATAAATGAGTGAATGAATGAAGGACTCTCTGGATTGGAACTGTTAGTAAACTAAAAAAATTTAAAGCCTGCGGAGGTCTACATTCTGTTGCACAAGATGGGGATGGGGACCCACTTCATAGTGACAGCCTTCAAGCATCTTATGACGTGCTTTATTTTCTAACTCAGAAGAGAAAGACGCGGAAAGTGAACTATTTGCTAACAAAATATGTCACACATTCCAGTGAACACAATTATATGAATAGTGGAAAGAAGGTGGCAGAGCCCAGTCTATAAAAAGGAGAAATGAAAGGGGATTGGAATACAGGCCTGCATGTGGCATTTAGAATCACATGTGTAGACCAAGAATGCTCAAGACTGGAGTAAATGTACCTGCTGGCAAACATTCCTGCCATTACATTCTTTTTTTTTTTTTTTAAGATTTATTTATTTTATAGAAGAACTGGGGTACAGGCCAGATGTGTGGGAGGGTGAGAAGATTCACCAGAGACAGAGCAGGGAACAGAACAGGCAGACTGATGAAATACACTGCTGAGGGGAGCAGCGGGCGAGACAGGAGAGGTCTGCAGCACCATGTGGAACCCTCACCAGCCAGCCGGTATCGAACCCGCGCTGCAGAGGCTGCGGACAGCTTCCCAGCACGGCGCCCAACCGTCTGTGCCACCAGGGAGGCCCTTTGCCATTACATTCTTCTGTGAGGAAGAAATTGGATTTTCTAATGGCATGGAGATCATGGCTAGCTGGTTAATTGGCAAAGGAAGGAGGGAATTTCTCTGCTTTCCTAGGAGGATATAAGGATTAACTAGATTGCAAAGCCTCCAGCAACATTCCAACATGAAACCAAGGGGTACTGGTCCCTGGATTCATAAGGCACCCCTTACTTAGGGATCTTGATCCCTAAGTAGTCTTTGACATAGGGATGATGAGAGGCAAAATCAAACATGCTAGGGTCTCTGAATCCTCTTGTCCAGAGTCGGGCCTCAGGATGTCTCAGCAGAAGCAGAGAAGGGGGAAAGAAACACAGGATGTTAGAAATGAAAGAACTTCATGGACTATCTAACCCAGCATCCTCATTTTAGATGGAGGTAGAAAGATATAATTCACCTCAGGGTTTCTCTTCCACAATCTGGAAGGCAGCCATATTAGAATAAGCCTACCAACTTTCAGTGGTAGGAAGGGTTGGAATTTGGCTCTCCAAAGTCACTCTTGGTTACTTAAGTGAGGTTAGTAGACAAGAGAGGGTCAGTCTTCTCTCAAGGTGGTGAAGCCAGAGAGAAGATGAGAACAACCCGAAAGAGATTCAAGCAAGCACCAGGAAGAAGGGAGATGAACTAGTGGCAAACCACTGTGCTGAGAGAGAGAAGAGACCAAAGACATAAGCTGCAAGTAGCTGATGACCACACAGATGAGTGTTTCCATGAGCTCAGAGATGACAGGAAGAACCAAGGGATGTGGGAAAGGCTTCAGTTGGCAGGTCTGAGGTGCTGAGTTGCCCCTTTCCCTGAAGGCTCAACTGCCACCTTGAAGAGAGGAGTGGAGAGGAGAAACTGAGAGACTGGGCAATTTGCCTTAAAGTTGTTTCATTTATTACATCAGTCTAAAATTCTAGGATTGGATTGACTTTATTTTCTTACTCTACCCTCAGAATGATCAGGAAGATCAGAATTAATTACTTTAGGGGGGAGACCTGAACATTTTGGACTGTGCAATGAGTAAATCTGTGACCCTATAAGAACTTAATAAAATGTGCCAATTTTTTATTTTCCCTTCTGGGATTTTCCCCTTGGGATTACTTCCATAAAAAGATGATAGTGCTGACCAGCAACTCATCTGCCCCTGCAGCAACTTTCCTCTTTGGAGGAGAGTAATTTATTCATTATAATTATGATGAAAGCTGCAGGGGAAACTGATAGGAAAAGTTGGTCTACAGTATTTCTGGTACTTTTTCCCAGAAACAAAAATGTCAAATATGCATTCCAAGCATATTTAAGGAGAAAGAACGTGATGTTTAGATATGCTGAATGATTCAAAACTACCTCTTCATACTATTTGGTTTTGGCAGAGGTATAATGTTTGCATTAACTTTTTTTTTCCTTCTCCTTGAAGGCATCTTTATTTTTCTACCTGGTGTAGGAACAATGTGAATACAGGTCAGTTACACTGAACATTCCAATTAATTGTAAAACAGAGGGCCTGTGAACATGGTGGGGTGCAGAGCAGCATCCCCCAAAGGGCTGTGATCTAAGCCAGCAACCAGTCAGTTCTCTGGGCAGGACCCTGCAGTCCAGACTCTGGTGAGGAGGGACATGAAGGACCAGTTACAACAGAGGCTGCAGTGGAGCATAAGTTTATTGGCTTCAGGCCTTGATCTCCTGCTTGATGAAGTTGATTAGCCCATTGGTGGAGGAATCATGAGAGGTCACTGGGCTGCTGCCATCAAGCTCAGGCTCAATTTTCTTAGCCAGCTGCTTTCCCAGCTCCACTCCCCATTGGTCAAAGCTGTTGATGTCCCAGATGACACCCTGTACGAAGATCTTGTGCTCATACATGGCAATCAAGGCTCCCAGAATGAATGGCGTGAGCTTGGTGAACACAATAGAGTTGGTTGGGCGATTTCCTTCAAACACTTTGTGTGGCAACAGCTTCTCAAAGTCATCAGGATTCTTTCCTGCAGCCTGCATCTCCTTCCTGATCTCATCCATTGCTTTCCCCCTCATCAGGGCCTCAGTCTGGGCCAAGAAGTTAGCAAGGAGGATCTTGTGATGCAAACCGTTCCTTATCGGGTGCTGGGTCTGGACCGGGATGAGGAAGTCACAGGGTATCATCCTGGTGCCTTGGTGGATGAGCTGGTAGAAGGCATGCTGGCCATTTGTCCCTGGCTCCCCCCACACAATGGGGCCCGTCTGGTGGTCTACACGGGTGCCAGACTTGGTGATAGACTTCCCATTGGACTCCATGTCACCCTGCTGGAAGTAGGCAGCAAAGCGGTGCATGTACTGGTCATAGGGCAGTATGGCCTGCGTCTCACACCCAAAGCAGTTGATGTACCAGACACCCAGCAGAGCCAGCAAGACAGGGGCATTCTTCTCTAGGGGTGTTCTGCGGAAATGATTGTCCATCCAGTGAGCCCCTGAGAGCAGCTGCTCGAAGTTGTCAAACCCCACATGCAGGGCAATGGAGAGTCCAATGGCTGACCACAGCGAGTAGCGGCCTCCTACCCAATCCCAGAACTCAAACATGTTTTGTGGATCAATTCCAAACTCCTTCACTTTAGTCGCGTTGGTAGACAGGGCAACAAAGTGCTTCGAAACTGCAGAAGGATCCCTGGCCGACAGAAGAAACCATTCCTTGGCAGTCTCTGCATTTGTGATGGTCTCCTGGGTGGTAAAGGTTTTGGAGGCGATGATGAACAGAGAGGTCTCAGGGTTCAGTACAGCTAGGGTTTTGGCAATGTGCGTCCCATCGATGTTAGAGACAAACCAGACCTGGGGACCTCCTGAAGAGTACGGCTTGAGGGCTTCTGTCACCATGAGGGGGCCCAGGTCAGAGCCGCCGATGCCGATATTGATGATGTCCGTGATGGCCTTGCCTGAGTACCCCTTCCAGGCACCACTGCGGACGCGCTGGCAGAAAGACTTCATCTTCTCCAGGACCCTGTTAACTTCTGGCATCACATCCTTGCCATCCACCAGAATGGGTGTGTTTGACCGGTTCCGCAGGGCCACGTGCAGCACTGCCCGGTCTTCAGTGACGTTAATCTTCTCCCCACTGAACATACGATCCCGGGCAGCCTCCACACCCCTGGACTTGGCCAGGTTCACCAGCATCTGCATTACATTCTCCGTCACAAGGTTCTTGGAGTAATCCAGCAGAATCTGCCCATGGTTGGTGTTGAGGGTCAGGCTGAAGCGGTTGAAGCGTTCCTTGTCCCCTTCGAAAAGGTGGCGCAAGTTGAGATTTGAGCGGTTCTTGCGGTGCCACTCCTGCAACTTCTGGAACTGCTGATCCTGAGAGAGCAGGGCTTTGGCGAGACTGGTTGGGTGCATGGACCGGGACGTGAGCTGAAGAGGAAGAGGAGGAGGACGGCGTGCAGCAAGCAGAGACCAGGAGCACGCAGCCCCTCATTAACTTACAACCTTGAGTATATATATATATATTTCAGGGATTTAAAAAAAACTGTATTTCTGGTTCATTTTCATTTAATATAACCATGTTTAACAAGAATGAGTCTCTATATAGGATGATACCTAAAGTCTCAGGATCTCTACATATGTATTTACATATATATGAATATATACATATAGAAATGAACTCTTTACAGTATCCTTTTCTTTAAAACAGGAAAAATGCTTTTCCAGTTGTAAACCGAGTCCAATTTGGAAAATGCATGAATTTGTATGAACATTCTGCATTCCCTGGTGATGTCATGACTATAAGTTTAGAAATAGCCTCATCTCTCTTTCTTGCTCTATCATCTTGGATTTTTGTATCCAATTATGCTTATCAAATAGAGGTTTCTGTAATGCTACCTCTTCTTGAAAGTCCCTTGGTATAGCTTCTAGATGTCTGGAACCCAAGCATAAGCAAATCTCACTCTACAGCTGGTCTTGGTTATCTCTAGGAATACGAATGAGGGGATGGAATGGTGACAGAAATAAATGAGTGCAATAATTAAAATTCATATAAAATCCCAAGGCCACATTTTAGTCATCCTCTCCCCAGAACCTGATGACAGTTTTCCCTTCTCTCTTCTAACCCCAGCTTTTGGCTGATGAACAGAGAAGTGATCTTAATTCAGAAGGGAGAAGGAATAGACAAGAACGGCGTGCTCATCATCAGCCCTGGGGAGCTGACTGTATAGATGTCCTGCCCTTCCAGGCCCACAAGTCCCTTAAGGAACAAAAAATATTAAATCTAACTTACAACTCCAAGAGAGCTGCAAGCAAGGGCTAAAAACTTGAGCCACTCAATCTCCTCCGTGAAGCGGCCCACCTTCATCACACTATTAAACAGATCTGTTGGGAGACTCAGCACCTTCCACATCTGGGCCAACTCATCTGCATTGATGATCAGCCGGCCAGCAACCTGCATGGGGGGGGGGGGGGCAGACACAAGACAAAGAATAAGGACAGAATGAGAGAATGTTTCTCTGAGAAACACCTACCTGTGCACACCTTGTCCTGTCCCCCCCTTCTCCCCCATTCTTCCAGCACTCAGCAAGGGGCAGGGATGTTTGGGATTTTGGGGTGGGGAGTTGTGACCACATCTCTGGCAGTTTTCCTTGCAAGGGTAGAGAAAATTTCAGCCTGGAAAGGAGCAAACTAAGTTAAAGTTTAGCCATTTAAACTTCAGATGTCAGAATTATGGGAAAAATATACATTTATATTACTTTTTTTTCCCAGATGCTTTTATTATCTGTTGTTTTCTCCCTAGGTTATCCTTATAAGGCAAATAGAACAACCATAATTCAAGGCAAGGAGCAGGTTTTTTGTGTGAGACTACTAATTAGTAGTGAGACTAGAACTAGATGTCAAATCACTGGCTTCCAGTCTCCATAGAATTTTTGCACTAGCTTTTGCACTAAGCCTGGCTCTTGGCTAATGAACAAAGAAATGACCTTATTTGAGAGGGGAGAAGAATCCCCTTAGGAAGGATAGGGGGATCATTCTATACTCCAGTACCTCTGGCTAGAACTTCTAGTTCATGCATTCCTCAGGCTGTCCCAGTAATAACATGGGGGTCTGTGGTCTGGATGTCTAATATTGTTTGGTCTCAGGTAACTAAGATCTCCGCCTTACCTACTGTGCAAGGATGACAATGCCCAGTTACTGGCCAACAATGTACTAAGGGTATAGATGTCCCAGTGACATGCTATCAACCTTGCCTGGCCCTCTGATTCTTGTGAAATATTAAGTCTCTGGGACCAGGGCAGTTGGCTAAGTCAGTCCCAAACCTCTCTGTCCTGGGATCTGTCCTCAGTGGATCCCAAAATGCTAAACCATATTTTCTGGGGATTGGTCAATCAAAACATATGCTTTCTCAAGCCAGACCCTCCCCATCTAGTCACTGGGAAGCTTCTAGGATGATGTGGCTATTACGAGAGCACGGGTTTTCCCTAAATGTTGGCTGTAACTCCATTAGGGATAATTGGGGAACTAATATTCCACTCTCCCCCACCCCCAACTGCAATTGGCATAATGTTGTGATCTTGATCAATAAGAAAGTCAAGAGACCTGGATCTGCACTTTATTTTTTTTTAAAGAGGTATTTATTTATTTATACAAGAACCGGGGTAGAGGCCAGATTCGCGGGAGGGTGAGAGGATTCACCAGAGACAGAGTAGGGAACAGAACAGGCAGACTGACAAAATACACTGCTGAGGGGAGCAGCGGGCGTGGTAGGAGAGGTCTGCCGTGCCATGTGGGACTCTTGCCAGCCGGCCGGGATCGAACCAAAGCTGCAGAGGCTGCGGACAGCTTCACAGCACTGTGCTCAACTACCTGCGCCACCAGGGGAGGCCCTGGATCTGCACTTTATAGAGAGAAAAGATCCATGCAGCAGTGAGACATTCTGCCATTTTCAGCGAAATCTGGGGTGACCGCCTGACGACTCATTCGGTTTATAGCCTGCTTCAATATATATAATTCCTATTTCTCCAATTTTTTTTCAGTGGGTGGTTTAGTGAAGTTTATGATGATGATGGGCCAGCTGGCTGGTAGGGGGATGGTTGCATTTTCTCTATGCCCACACAGCCTCCATATTGCCCTCCTCCCCCACAACACATATTCCAGGGTGATATATACTGCAGCATGGACCTTACCCGAGAATGCAGGATCTTTAACAGCTCAGGTGTAAGTTCTGCCCAGTTAGACAAAGTGACACGCTCAGACCGCTCTCTCACTGGAGGGATCTCTCCCCGGGACATAGCTCCAAAATAACTACAAGAGAAAAATCATGGGGTGAGGGGGTGTCATTCTATACCCCAGTGCCTCTGGCTTCTTTAGGAATCCCCTTCCCACCTTTTTTTTTTTTTTTGAGAGATGAGGATAGAGGAAAAAACATTGATTAAGTGACTACAATATATCAGACTCAGTTTTTAGTTAGTACATTTATACACAAGAAAAGCCTGAAAGTACTAGTTTCCACTTAAGGTGTAAAGAGTGCTAGGGAATAAAAAAAAGATTCTTCCTCTCTAGGAATGAAGCATAATCAATAAAAGTTTGGTACGGAATTCTCTGACGCATGTGAGTTTTTTTTTTCAGTCATCCCTCTAAGTGTTTTATGTGCATTCCCGAGAGCATACACACACACAAGATATTTTTTATGATATATATGTAACTGTACACATATATAATTTATGTATATATATTGTGTGTATGTATGTATACAATAGGGGAGAAAAGCAAATCATTATTTTAAATTCCCTACTCTTTTTGGATGAATTCTAGAATCGAGGTCTTTTTAAAAAAAAATCTTTAAGTTCAGTATACTTTAAGTTGGTGTTAGGTAGTGGGTGGTGTCTTTGAGAGAGGGAGCTGTTGGATGAGAACTAAAATGACTTGCTTAAGCAAGGGACAGAGAGGGATGTGCTCTAGGGATGAGCCATGAAGGGTTTGGGCTGGGGCTTGGGTCTTCAAGAGGAAAAGGAGAAAAGCAGGGCACTGAGGCTCAGGTGAAAAGACAAGCCTTGGAGCATTTAAGATAACCTTCCCTGAAAAATTTCAGTAAAATCTGCCTGCCTACCATTGTTTTGTGAAGTGGACTTTATTTTGGTGCTGTGAGATAAAAATATCAAGTTCTGTTCCAAGATTGGCAAAAAGATGAAAAGGAGCTGCTTGCAGCAGGGAATGGACACAAGCACTTGAAACATGTCACTGCTGCTGTATGAGAGGGTCTCGCTCCATCAAAAGTCTTGTTATTGACTACCCCTTCATCATAAGCCTCTGCCCCTCTTTGTTTTCTTTTCACAACTTTCTCTTGATGCAAGTAACATAAAAAGAACACAGAGGGAATTTTTGTAAAAGCCCATTTTAGGGTCAAGCCGAAAAATGATGGGCGCCTGTTGTCTGTCTCTAAGCCACACAGCAATACAGCTCTAAAGCAAGAGGACTAAGACAACACCTTCCAGGTACCCTTGGAGGTCATCAGCCTGATTTGAAGGTCATCTTTAACAATGTGCCTGAGTGCATTGTTGGGGAGGATGTGGGTTCTGGATGACAATAAGGGTGGGTGATGGCCTCCGGCTGTAGAACAAGATTTGGATGATGTGAATAGGAGAGAGAAAAACAAGGCACCTCATTTGACAGAAGTAATTGCCCAGTAATTGAATTCAGCAGGAATGAGTTTGCAGTTTTTAGTGGAGTTGGTTAGAGAACATATAAATGAGGCTGCAGCCGTGGATTTAGTCCATGTGGGTTATTTAGCTTCATTTGCAATGAACAATCCCATGGTTATTCACATATATTGTGAGTTTGGGTTGTCACACACACACACATACCTACCTCCAGACTAGTTTACCTGCCCTGCTGATGCCTGGTAGGTGGTTTCAGACTTAGGGAAATCCTTGCTTGTGAGGAACTAATCTTCTTTGTGTTGGAAATATTTTGTGGAGCCTATTCTCTGAAATACTACAGGTTTGTTTGTCACATAAAACCACCTGATGAGAGTTTTTCGTGTCTAAATAGGATGGAGAGTGCTCTGAGGTCATGCTCTCATTTTTTCAATGTAGTTAAACTACAAGTGACTCCTCATGGTTATCTAAAAAAAATTATAGCACGTGATACAATATGGGAGCAGACAGGTTACAACAGTGGAATGTTTTCTTCCATAAATGTCAGGGACAATATCAAGAAATGTCATTTTTCTTGCTACAAAACAGCAGCACCAAAATAATAAAAGGGGGTTTTAAACTATTGTTTAGTGTAAGACAAAGTCTGAGTATACCAGAAGAAATTAGTCTTCTAAGTACAGTCTTAGAGGAAACACACAATTTAGAATGAAAAATTAAACAAGGCTCATTACTAGCAAAGAAACCCTACTTGTGTCCCTTTTTACTACCACCATTGGCTTATTTTCTTTCCATTTGTAAAAGCGTCATCCTGGCCCAACCCTGGAGCATGAGAGCTTTGGCTCAAAAACTCTGTAAGGCTTCTCTTAGATTACATTTTGTGCATATCAAAGGCCATTCACCTGCTCATTACACTCACCCAGCCTCCTGCTGAGGACAGCCTCCCTTCTCCCCACCAACTGGCTCTGCTCAGCAATGTCTCTTACTTCCCGCCTTCCACTGAAACACTACTAAGCTGGTCATCATCAAACAGTAAAAACAGCCTGAAAACAGTCCAGGAGGTCTAACTCGCTGCCACCTCCTTCCCCAAGCTCCAGTTTCAAGCAGGCACACTTGTCAAAGAAGTAATTTCATAGCTGTTTCAATCCCGGGTAGCAACTATTGTTGTGTCAGCTCCTTCAATTGAGCAGCTTCTGGTCTCTCCTGAAAGAGGGCACTTGTGTTTGAGACACACCGTGTTTAGCCAGGCTGGTGCTCCCACTGCGTTGGTGATTATTTTGCCTTCTTTCTCCAGAATGCTAAGTGTACCGTGTGGACATCTTTATGTTGAGGAAGAAATCAATTCAAAGAAACACTAAAGAAAACAATTTTCCCCAAAGACAAGCTGCAAAGTGTCTCTGGTTGGGAGCAAGAATAAGTTTTAACAGGAGTGGAAGAAGGTGTCTTATTAAAGGAAAAATAAGGAGTGCACCAGCCTGGGCTGATGCCACACCCTCCATCCCGCCGGCTTGCCTCATGCCTCCCCCAGGTGCTCTGCTACCATCTAGTGGTGAGACCCGAGAACAGGGTCCTGGTTTACACCCGGGAAAAGCCGGCTTAGCTCCTACCGGTTGCGGAACCCTTCATTCTACTGGGATAGCAGGTGTGGGTACCGGGACCAGGTGGAGTGTGCATGTGATGTTGGGATGTAGTGATCTAGCCCTTGGAGATTGCTCCTATTGCTGCGGCGTCCTACTGCTGAGTCTGGTTGGCTTAGGGGCAGAGGACCCCATCCTCACCCAGTTTAATGTATTTGTGTTCATACATAAATTTTAAAGCATCAAAGGAACGGGAAAGCTGAACATCAGAAAGATTATGCTAATCAGTCCTGACTCAGGCTGCAGCCATGACAACCTCCTCCAGTTTTCCAACACCTTACATCCTCTACCCCCAACGCCACCTCCAGCCTGAGTTGGGAGCGGGCGGTGAGAAAGGTGTACGTACTCCGCAGCCCATT
This sequence comes from Talpa occidentalis, assembly GCF_014898055.3. Lineage (NCBI taxonomy): Eukaryota > Metazoa > Chordata > Mammalia > Eulipotyphla > Talpidae > Talpa > Talpa occidentalis. The sequence continues at coordinate 43,541,442 of NW_023604295.1, read as the reverse complement.
GGATGAGATCTTGTGGCTGGGTCCGAATGGCGGCTTTGGTAAATTGCTTCAGCAATTCCGGCAACTCCGGGGGGATGCATATTTGCTTATCTGTCTGAGGCATTGATTGGGTTGACCTATTGGCAGGAGAAAAAATAAAATGAGAATCTTGAATCATAAAATGACAGAATTCTGGACGGGAGGTCACCCAGCCTCTGTTTGACACTCTTAATATTAGGGAGCCACTACACCATAAGATAGACGAATTCTATTGTTACACAAGCCCAAGGCTAGACATCATCTCTGATTTTTGTTATTGTAAATAATTGTCCTTTACATAAAAAACCAGGATACTTGTTCATTAAAAAAAGTAGATGAGATCAAGAAGCAAATAAAAATTTAAAAAAATCCCCTAATGATATCACCCCAGAATATTGAATGTCTCTTTACAGAACTTTTTAAATGTAATACACATTTGCATAAATAAATAAGGGGGTCATACAAAACAAGTCATTAACTCAATAGTATTACATGAATGTCTTCCATGTCGCACAACTCTTATTGATAGAATAAGAGTTACAGCAGAATTTACTATGAATTGTTTTTTTACTATGAATTATTTGACATTAGCTTATTTCCAAATAAAAATGATCATTAACAGCAATTTGATGAACTCTTTCATTATATCTGCATCTATTTATCTACTCTAATTGTAGAAGATAAAACTTTTATAGTTCGCTATAAAAAGTTCCAGGACAAATGGAAACAAAAAAATGAAAATCCATAGATGGTAAACAATTTTATGCACAAATAAACAACAATTGACATGCTTTGTCTGCTTTTAATAGAGAAAGAAACTACACCTGGGCCTCCCTGGTGGTGCAATCTGCAGTCTCTGCAGCACCAGTTCGATCCCCAGTCAGGGAGGTGACCCACATGGCGCAGCAGACCTCTCCTGTCTCGCCCACTGCTCCCCTCAGCAATGTATTTTAGTCAGTCTGCCTGTTCTGTTTCCCACTCTGTCTCTGGGGAATCCTTTCACCCCCCCCCCACATCTCTGGTCTATACCCTAGCTCTTGCATGCATAAATAAATCAATCTTAAAAATACTACATCTTTGAACTGTATATTTTAAAACATTTACTAATTAAATACATTCACATTGCTTTGTAGGCATCACCACTATCCATTTCCAAAATTTTTCATTTCCCCAGCTGAAACTCTATACCCATTAAACAACTCATTGCCTCCTACCCCAGCTCCTGCTTTCTATGAATTTGACTACTCTAGGTACATCTATATGTAGAATCATTTACAATTGTTATCCTTTTGTGTCTGACTAAATTCACTTGTCTTCAAAGTTTATCCATGCTGTAGGATATGTCAGAATTTCCTTCCTTTTTAAGGTGAAATAATATCCTATTTGCATGTATTTACCACTTTTACTTTTATCATTCATCTGATGATAAAAATTTGGATTGTTTACACCATTTGGCTATTGTGAATAATGCCGTGCTGAACATGGGTGTACAAATATGTGTCTGTGTCTCTGTTTTCAATTCTTTTGGGTACATACTCAGAAGTGGGATTGCTAGATTACACGGCAATTCTATTTTTAATTTTTTGAGGGACCACCATACTGTTTTCCACAGAGGGAGTAACATTTTACTGCCTGTGTATATTTGGACTGATTATAGTTGTGCATTTATTTGATTCTATTCTGGAAATGTTCAAATGGTTTTATGCAAATGGAAATTTGGCTCAACTCTAATTAAATAGACTTTCATGAAATGACAAGCCACAGCTAGTATAGAACAAACTTAAGCAAAGCCTGTGTCCACTCTATTGCTCCTTCTAACAACTGTTTTGTGATCTCTTTCCTTTTGGGCAAAGTAGCTCTGGTAAACTCTACATACCTATTGTCCTCTCAAGTCTTAGTCTTTTGAGCTCTTTTAACTTTTTTTTTCTACCCTTGACATACTATTGTTTCCTTAAGTGTCAATTATACCTATTAAGTTATCTGTACCAGATACTATGCTAAGTATTCTGTATAGGTTTTCTTACTTATCCCTAGAAGATAGATTATATTATTATCATTTCAAAAATGAAACTAAAAGGCCTCCCTGGTGGCGCAAGGGGTTAAGACGCAATCTATGAAGCTGTCCACAGCCTCTGCAGCATGAGTTCGATCCCCCGCCAGGGAGCTATCCACATGGTGCAGCAGACCTCTCCTGGCTTGCCCGCTGCTCCCCTCAGCAGTGTATTTCAGTCGATCTGCCTGCTCTGCTCCCCACTCTGTCTCTGGTGAATCCTCTCACCCCCCACACCTCTGGCCTGTACCCCAGTTCTTATATGAATAAGTAAATAAATCTTTTAAAAAATGAAACTAAGAAAAAAAAATCATTTGAGATGACATGTAACTAACAGGTGACAGAGGTAGGATTTGAACACACATAGTCCAATGCAGGAGGCAACATGTTAAACATGACAGTTCTTTCCTTGAAGCTTTCTCTTCCTTTGATGGCATATACTAATACTGTTTTTCTATTTTTCTCGGTGTTCTTCCTCTGTTCCCACAACTCTTCTTTCCCCTTCCTCTTGCTGAAGAGAGAGTTAGCAATCTTCACAAGTCTCAGTCTTCAGCATTCTGAGCTATGTCTTCCTTCTGCTGTTCTTGGAGGGCTCACATCCCCTTACAGCTTCATCTACCACAAAAATGTTGATCCCACCTGTTTGTCCATGCTTGACTTCTCACTTGTGCTTCCATTCCACATTTCTTACTGCCCCATCTCCCAACTAAATCCCCTTCCCAAATTCATTTCTGAGCATGATGCCACAATTTTCTTAGTCAATTAATTTCAAAGGGACAGCTGTTCTCTTCAATGTAATGAATCTGTCACTAATTGCTATTGGTATTTAATATTGATATTTCCTTTGAATTTTTCCCACATCATTCCCTAGTCCCCCCACCCCCCTTTTCTATTTCTTTTACTCTGGGCTCAGTCCTTCACCACCTACTGGTATTCCCTGTCTCAGGTCATTCTCTAACTTATTCTGTCCAGTGTGTTCAGATTTATCTTCTATACTGCTATTAATAGGTCAGAGAGTCTTGCTCACAAAATCATGTGCTGACTTTCAAGGTTCTCCAAGATTTATATACATATACATATTTTTATTTTTATTTTTGTTTATTTTTTTTTAAGAAGTGGGGTACAGGCCACAGTCGCAGGGGGTGAGAGGATTCACCAGAGAGAGCGGGAAGCAGAACAGGCAGATCTACTGAAATACACTGCTGAGGGGAGCAGCGGGGGAGAAAGGAGAGGTCTGCAGTGCCTTGTGTGTTGTTCCCTGGCCAGCCGGGGATGGAACTGTAGCCACGAAGACTGCGGACAGCCTCACAGTACTGCGCTCAACCCCCTGCACCACCAGGGAGATGGTATACATTTTTTTTTCTAATAATTTTTTTTAAAGATTTATTTTTATATAAGAACTGGGGTACAGGCCAGATATACGGGAGGGTGACAGGCAGACGGACGAAATACACTGCTGAGGGGAGCAGCCAGCGAGACAGGAGAGGTCTGCCTAGCCATGTGGGATTCTTGCCTACCAACTGGCCGGCCGGGATCGAACCCTCGCTGCAGAGGCTGCGACAGCTTCACAGTGCGACGCTCAACCGCCTGCGCCACCAGGGAGGCCCCCATACATATTTTTAAACGGTAAATTTTTACTAATATTTGCAACACAAATCTCCAACCTGTAGTCTACTTTGGCCACTTTCTAAGAAATTATATATCCAAAACTTGAATACTTTCTCAATATTAGTCTGTCCTGCTTTTCTCATTCCCTCAGTAAGTTGCTAATTCTGGCTGAGAAATTTGAAGGGCTCTCGTTCATGCTTTCCATCTATTTAAATCCTCCACACTGCCAAAGTTCATCTTAAGTCCATACCTTGTAATAGGCTCTCCTAGAAAACTTGGGTATCATCAAATATTATTTGTGATACACATTTTATCCATTTCACTCCATTCTGCCTTTTACAGGTCTCTAAAGTTTAGCTTCCCATGAGTAGTCACACAAAATGAGGTATAGGTGTCCATTAGAGACTGATGGTGATAAACTTTTTCTAGTGATACAAAACTTTACAACCATAAACAATTTGACGACAGTTGAAATTATATTTGGACACTATTTGGCTCAGTAAACTGATTTCAGTAATTATTATTTTTTGTGCTTCAGGTTTTCTGCAGAGAATCTATCAGTAGAGATGCTTGTATAGGATTTTCCCCTTTAGCCACAATACTTAAAACCACCTCTTAAAGTCTGATTAAAGTTGCTGTAATTGGAATGTATTATTAGTGATTTTTGTGTGTGTATATACGTATTTCAAAGGCTTAGCTCTTTCTTTGATACAATTTGCTCCCATTTTTTTGCATTATTTTTCCCAAAAAAATGTATGTGATGTTTTTCATCACCAGTATCTCTTTACCACTTGTCTCTAATAAAACATAATTGATTGTGTTCATTTTTAAGAATTATGACAAATGATATATTTTATTCTTGGTTTTTGATGCAAAGTTCCAAAATCTGGTTCTTAATGGATTTTATAATATTATTTGTTTATAGAAAGAAGTGTATGCTTGTACTGCAAAATAATTGGTTCAGTAGAGGGAACTGTAGGCCTCTAATATTATATGAGAAATATTTTTCAAAACATTTTAGCTTTACTTGAGTATAAATAATGTTTACATTTTGTGGAGATCTGGCATTTTAGTTATTAAATAAGTGATAACATTTCTTAAATTCTAACAATTATTTTTCAAAATTTTATGATTTATTTGAAATAATCTTAAGAAAATGGAAAATCTTATTTTCTTTGAAAACTGATTTGCTATAGTCAAAAAGACTTTAGTCTACTTAAGTACTTTATACATAGTTATTTTCCCATCATAATGTATGATTAATTTTTATTATTTTCTAATTATAGTTGAATACTTTCTAGAGATTCACGAGACATAAGCAGTCATCAAAAAATATAAATTTAAGTCACTTATTATGCAATAGAATGAGGACTATTTCAAGGGTGGATTTGTTTGCCCTGATAATTTCCTTCTTTGCCTACTATATTATTTTCATGGAAAAGTTATCAAATGAAAAAATGGTGCCATGTAAATTATGCCAGGATCTTAACATAAAATATCCATACAGATAGTAACTTGAGAGTGTCTCTTTTATATTTTTTGGTTTCAGGACTACTTCCTAAAAGTTTTTGAGGACCTTGTTTAATGTGGTTTATATCAATATTTATCATTTCAGAAATTGAAACAAAAATAAATATTTATTTTATAAAAGAAAAAAAATATGTTTACATGTTACAGTAAACATAAGCAACATATTTGTATGAAAAATAACTAGTTTCCAGGAAAAAAAATCCTTTTGATGACAAGAGCGACATAGTTTTATATTTTTTGCAAGTATCCTGATGTCTGACTTAATAGAAGACAACTAGGTTCTTACATCTTGCTATTGCCTTCAGCCTATTGTGATATCACACATTGCATTGCTTCGAGAAAACGCCCTGCATATTCTTCAGAAAAAGACAGTAAGACATATATGTTAGTATTGTCACAAAAATAGTTTTAATTCTCAAGAATCCTCAGAAATCCCTAAAACCACGCTTTGAAAACCAATGCTTTATGAAACTATTTACAACAGTATTTATAACCACACCAATAGTGTATGTCAGATTGAGTTAAGGAAACTAATTAAAAGGCCACGTAATTAAGAAAATATCTCCCAAATTACAGAATTATTAATTTTACCCACCTACCCAAGAAATGACCGTGTTGGGAGCCAAATGAAGCAAAGGAAAGAGAAAAAGTGTTATTGTGGAATATGACTACTAGATGCATGAAGACTCTCCATGAGACGATTTAATTGAAGCATCTCCTTGCACCGTGATAAATCTTCAGATGTTAGTAAAACTGTGTTCTTTTAATAACACTTGTTAGAGCACCTGGAAGGAATGCTTGAAAGGATACTGTTTTTCCCAAAATACCCTAACAAACTACTCAAGATGAAGTATTTGGAATAGTAATCTAAATAGTTTAAAACTAAGATGTTTTGGTCTGTACAAGCACAATGGTGTCATACTGGTTGGAAAACTGTGATGACTGGAAGGTTGGAAGAACCTCACAATCCTTCTCCATATTCTGAACACCCGAGTTGCAAGTAAGTCATTGTTTTGTTCCCACAGAGCCCTGGTTCAATATAGACCAGTATCCTACATTGTGCCCCAGTTTGCTTTATAAATATTTTGTGTGCTATGGCAAGAAAAAGGTTGGGGAAGTTCTGCTGTAAAGCCATGTGTCAAGTACTTCTGTTTAAAAACATTTTTTTGTTTCATATTAAAGGATGTTACTAATAAAATCTAAAGCCCTATGGTTCTGTTTTCACCTTTATGTGAAGAAATAGTCTGCGGTTTCCTATCAATGTACTATCAAAAGAAAACCTTTTTTTTTCTCCTGGAAGGTTGATGCTAAAAGAGGAATTGGAGGTGGGGAGGGCAAAGATTCTTACTGCAGAGTCTGAGAGCTTATTGTCTTCAGAAAATGAGCATACTTGACATTTTTGAGCATCAAAATGAATTTAATCAAAATTACATGGAGTATATAAAAATATAATAAATTAAACCAACAATGCTCATAGATTCAAAGGAAGTATGAGGTGAGAAGTTGTTCAATGGGGACTTTAATTGATATTCTAACTTCAGTCCAAAGTCTAGTAGCAAAACATCTGTTAAGTGTCCCATTATTTGGAAATAAATGATATGAAAAAGTTCAAGTTCAATGGATTAGAAATCCATTCACATTATCACAGAACTTTCAGTGAAAGAAAGAAGAAATCAAATTATCCAAATTCTGGCTAACAGTAAGAAAGGCGTTTCAGTCAATTGGAGAAAAATCTATAAATACCCTTCTACCATTTGCTAAAACCCATCTGTGAGGCAAATATTCTCACTGACGGTAGCAATAAGAATTTGAAGAGAATATCATGAAAAAATTTTTGTCAGGAACTGCATGTAGCAATTTCAACACAAAAAATTTGATATAAAATAAACTCATGATAAGAAAGCAAGCTTGAGTTCTCTTTTAAAAGTTTAGAAATGCTTATTTGGAAGTTTTCATTAAAATTAAACATTTATTTAATACTTTCATTCTAATTTTATAATAATGTAAAGGTATATCAAATCTTTTTATAAGTTCAATATAGACCAGTATCCTACATTGTGCCCCAGTTTGCTTTATAAATATTTTGTGTGCTATGGCAAGAAAAAGGTTGGGGAAGTTCTGCTGTAAAGCCATGTGTCAAGTACTTCTGTTTAAAAACATTTTTTTGTTTCAGTGTTTAAAATTGTGTGCTATAGAAGAGATACTGGTGGTTATTGAAATCAATTTCTGTGAAAACATTTACATAATTTAAAAAGACTGTTCATTAAAAAGTAAACTTTGAAAATACTGGCTATGAAGGGAATGATTAGTTTCTAATTTAAATTACTCAAAGTATTAATTAGAAAAGCCAGAAAAAAAGTTTGAGACAAATTAGTGAAGAAGATAAACTTCTTTTGATTGCAGAGAAAGAGTTCACCGAATATGATAGAGCCTAAAGATATCTTGTACTTGCCAAACAATCAGGAGCCAAAAGAGAAACAGGAACATTTAACTAACCACTGACAGAAACCCCCTCACTGAGGAAAGGTGACAAGGCAGTTGAATTTTGCATTAGTTTCTAAGTGCAGCTGGATTCCCTCATGAGCACTGCTTCCTGGGATTGTTAGAGAGAGGAGGTCCTTAAGATTTCTGATACCTATAAAGCACCAAAATAGGAACAAATTTTAAGATGGCCACGTCATTTTAAGGTTAAGATAAATGGAGTGAATTTAAAAAAAACAAAGAAGTAGGTTTATATCAATTTAAGTTTACTCTAACTGGCAATCACATTTGGATACAGGTTATTCTTTAGGCCTTACTCTATTTTTATTTTTACAAAAAAGTAACAACATAATAGTAATCTTGATATCACTCAGTGCTGCACACTCCAACCTCCTATTATCTCTACTCTCTGTCACTCCTGCTTTCGAATTGATCTTTGCCATTCCCCAGAACACAGGTCTACTTATGTAATCTCCAATGAAAGACTTTCCCCTCGGGCCAACATCCCACCCAGCTATTGTTCTCACTCTCAGTAGGTAAAGTCATTTTTCACTTGAGATCAAGAATGTCAGAAGGAATTCACACTGCCATCAAAATGTAATCTTTTCCACACCTCTGTCACCTTCTCTTGTTTCAAACAGGCACAGCCTGGACTTTAAACACTTACAATAAAAAACCACAGTACTATCTTTCCAATTGTCTAATTCTCTTTTTCTTTCTTTCTTTCTTTATTTTTTTTTAAGATTTATTTATTTATGTATACAAGAGCTGGTGTACAGGCCAGAGATGCAGGGGGTAAGATGATTCACCAGAGACAGCAGGGAACAGAACAGGCAGACTGACTGAAATACACTGCTGAGGGGAGCAGTGGGCGAGACAGGAGAGGTCTGCTGCACCATGTGGGTTGCTCCCTGGGGATCAAACTAGTGTTGCAGAGGCTGCAGATTGCTTGGTAGTGCAGTGCTTAACCCCTTGCCCCACTGGGGAGGCCCCTAATTCTCTTTTTCACTGTCAAACTTCCCAAGTGTCCTAAGAACTGACTCCTCTTCCTTTTCACATGGTCCTCCCTCTCTAATTCTCCTCCTTAGGAGGCTTCCATCCTGATTATTATCTTGAAACTGTTTTCACAAATACAAAAATGACCAAAATTCCCCTGACTGCTAAATCTAGTGATTTTTCCCATAACACTTATTCCTTTGTGATTCTGTATTGTCTTTGAAAAAACAGATCACTCATGCAACATCGAGCCCCACTGGATAAGGGTTATAGAGTCTTGCTTGCCTTCACTGTGCTGTTCCACACTTATTTCTGTTGCTCACATTTTCATCCACTTTTGCTTTTTAGAAGTGTTTCTGAAGGCTCAGTGCTTGGCTGTCTGTTTTTTTTTTTAATATTTACTTATTTACTTATTTATTTATGCATACAAGAACTGGGGTATAGGCCAGAGGTGTGGGGGCGGATGACAGGATTCACCAGAGACAGAGTGGGGAGCAGAACAGCAGATCGACTGAAATACACTGCTGAGAGGAGCAGTGGGTGAGTCAGGAGAAGTCTGCTGCGCCATGTGGGTCACCTACCTGCCTGGGGAGTGAACTCATGCTTCATTGGCTACGGACAGGTTCATAGGCTGCGCGTCTTAACCCCTTGCGCCACAAGGGAGGCCCCTTTTTTGTCTTTTATAATCTGTATTTTTCCCCTCTCAAATGGTTAATTTGCTTCTATGAATTTAGGTAAATGTCCCATGTATATCTGAAAAGAACGTTTACTCTGCAGCAGTTGGGTATAATGTTCTACATATGTCAAGAGGCTTGATCATGTAGTTCAAATCTTCTATATATCCTATTAATTTTTTTATCTGCTTATGCTATCGCTGAGAGGTATGTTAAAATCTCTATGAGGTAGTTTTGTCTATTATTTTAGTTCTGTTAATTTTTGCTTGTTGAAATGGTAAATAATTATTTGGTGCACACATCTCTAGGGTTCTAAAAGCTTGCTATTAAATTGACCCTTTTAGCAGCAATCCCTCTGCCCACCTGTGCCTATGCAGGTGCTTCTTTTTACCAACTCTCTGCCTGCCCATGACCTATACTTCCCCTCACTGACTTCCCCCAGCCAAGGGGGCTCTCCTCAAGGGGCCCTCTACCCCTCTCCACCTGCAAACATCCGGGCCTCTCTTAGCAAACCTGTCCCTTTCGGGACAGCTTTTTCTGCTTGCTTGTGTCTTGAAATTGTCCTTTATTCTTCTGTCCCTTCCCTAAAAAACCTGCTCTTTAAATATAAAATAAAATAAAATTGACCCTTTTACATTATGAAATGCCCACTTTATGTCTAGTTTTACATATCTTAAAATCAACTTGATCTGCCAGCTTTTACACCTTTTCTTTTAGTTTTTGTTCCCTTTTGTTCAAGCCTGTCTTTTGTAAAGAGTTCTAAATACATACACTCTGAAGATTTTGTCTAGCTGAGCTGTTTTGACTTTTTGGTTGACATTTTTCACCAATTTTGAAAATTTCTGAGCATTATCTCTCCAGTGGATTTACTCTACCCCATTCTTTCTCCCCTCACCTTTTGGGACTTTCATTATTTTAGGCTATATACTCTACTCTATTTGTTCCATTTTTTCCTATCTGTGATTCTGTTTGGATATTTTCTATAGACCTGTCTTTGTATTCATTAATTATGTCTCTTGCTAGTTAGGCTGCTGTTAAACTCTTCAATGAATTGTTAATTTCAGGTATTGTATTTATGTTCTAGAATATCTGGCTTTGTTTAAAGGCGAAACTTCTGTGTTGAAATTCTCCATTTCACCCACGTATATATCTTTTGCATTGGTTGTCTAGAGCACATTACTTGTAGTTAGTTAAGAGTCATTTTGCATGCCCAGTATTTTGTTTTTAATTGTATGTCTGATATTGTATAAAAAACAAAGTGTATTTAGGATGCCTCAAATTTTTAATCTATCATGCCAGATTTGACTACCAGAAGCCTTGCTGGTTTCTTCCTCCCCCAGCAAAGTTTCTCTGCAAGGGCCAAGCACAATCAGAAACTCTACATCCAAAGTTGACAAATGTTCTCAGGGAAGAAAATGACCTGTGACTATCACCTCATCTTGGCTCAGCACCCTCCCACAATTTTATTTAATCCAGTCCTTTGCTTCTAATGTCTTTATAGCGTTTTAAAAGAAAACTCTTCTAAATTAATTTATTTGTCGAAGTGAGAGCCTTGAGCTGCTGAAATCTACTGTATTCTAGCAGAGGGCAAGACTTATTTTTGTGACTAAGCAGAGCTCTATGCTATTTCCAATTATAAACTCTCAAATATGCTATAGTAATATTCCACCTATTGCCTACTGTATAGTTCTCTTTATTCCTATAAAAGTTGCCCAAACAACTTTTTTTTAACTGCTTTCAATTGCCTTATCTGAAATATCACGGCCATCTTTGATTCATTCTCCTCTTTCATTCTCCACTTCATTCCCTGATTAACTTTTTAAAAACCTGCCAGTTACAACAAAAAATAAAAAGGAACACCTTTTTGTTTTTAAAAGGATTGATTTAAATTTGTCTTACAATGTAGCTTAATATTTTCAATTTATAAATGAGAAAGTGATGCACAAAGAGCTAAAGTGACTGACACAAGGAAACAGTTTATATTGCTAGCTGAATGAAGAACTCAAGTCTACTTTCCACACTAGATGGTTACACATCATGATGCAAGATGAAAATGAGGTAAGGTAATTCTGACACTTTACTCTGAAAAAAATGAAGACTTACATAGCCTAAAAGTGACAAAGCAAGGTGACCCCAGGTTTGTACACCAGGTTCCAAAGTCAGGGGACAAGCTACACAACTTTAGGGAACACAGTTCCATAATAAGGCAATTACACATAATGCATTTTCTCTAGGACAAACTCACTCTCAAATACTATTTCTTAATGTTCCCACAAATCGCTGAAATATCCTGGATATTCCCATTTGAAACATATAAAGTACATTTTTAGCACCTTGAAGTGGAACAGAAAAAAATTATTTGTCTAACTATGTTCTAATTTTTTGCCCTGGAAACATAGTCATTGTTTCCTTTAACCATATTTTACATGATTTCAAAGAATGGAAGGATTTCCAGAATAATACAAGTTTAAAACAATCATTGAATATTCATTATCTTATTTAATCCTTGAAACACCTATGAGTAGGTAGGTTCTATTATTATAACCATTTTTCCAATGCCAGGAAATTGAGGCTTCGTTTTCTCAGATAAAATGTCTTAACCACTCATATTATCATGTCACTCTCAGAAGCCTCCAGTGGATCTTCATGTCTTTTCTCATCAAAATGATGCCCTGTTTGAATTTCAGGCTCGTCGCAGTTTATCTTATCCATGTAGCTTTGCCTCTCTAACTTTATTTCATAGAAACCTGTATATTTTTCTAGCCTGGGCCAAATCTCTGCACTGGGATGCCAATGCAGCATGCGGATGCTAGCAGCAATAGAGCAAAGAGTGGTCCTTCCTGACCTTGTCTTTTTTTTTTTTTTTTAATAGAGGCATGTTTTTTATTTATTTATTTGTTTGTTTCTTTGTTTATACATGCACTGGGTACAGTCAGAAGCGCGGGAGGGTGAGAGAATTCACCAGAGCCAGAGCAGGGAGCAGAGCAGGCAGAAGAACCAAAGTACACTGCTGAGGGGAGCAGCGGGCGGCAGGAGAGGTCTGCGCGCCATGTGGGACCCTCCTCCAGTGGCCGGGGAGCAGCCGGGGATCGAACCGGCGCCGCAGAGGTCGCCGGCAGCTTCGCAACCCAGCGCTCAACCGCTGCGCCACCGGGGAGGCCCCTGACCTTGTCTTTTTTTAAGTAGCAATTTTTGGCTCTTTTACTAGCAAATACACCAAAATTGCTTATATATCATGCTAGTACCACCTTTTGCAATTTATGAGTTCTACAAGTCTACAGGTACTTTTTTTGATTTATCTTAACTTAGTCATGCTCATATTTCAAAGATTTCCTTCATCTTCACATCATGGTTCACAAGCCCAGGGACACCATTTACAGACTGCCACAGGGAGCTGTGCTCCCTAAAGTTGTGTAGCCTGTTCCCTTACCTTGGCTCCTGGTGTACAAACTTGGGGTCACCTTGACCGTATCTTTAATAAGTTTATGAAAGTGTTCATTTTTTCAGAGTCAAGTGCCAGCATACCCCACATCATTTTCATCTTTTTACTTGTCCTCCCTATTTCTGATTTCATTATAGCATTCCTATGACCCAGAGACTGGAAGTATACACAGACTGAGGGGTAAAGTCACTACAGTTGTCCATATAAGGTCAGGGCTGTTTTCATCGCCCTGTTTCCACTGTCTCTTTGGATGATGCTCAACATTGCATTTTTGTCTTTTTCCAGTACAAAATACAGGGCCACTGTCCTTTGTAGTTAGGTGTGGTACTACACCCAGAGGGTGGATCAAACTCTAGCAAAAAAGCACTCATGACTGACACAGGAGACCAGGATCCTGATCCTATGCATGTTTTTGACAAATTATATGATCCTAGGCAAATAATTAATTCAATAAAACTGTGTAAGGAATAATATTGAATGCTGAAATACAAAAATAAGAGACACATACCCTGCCCTCAAAGGGCTCATAAGCTAGTGGAAAAGACTGATATGAAAATCTGTGATTAAAACAGGGCATGACAAGTGACAAGAGTACTACTTCAGAGTAGACATGGGAGAAACTTCAAGATGAGGCCTCTAGCTCATCTGGAGGTAGAGGCCAGAAAATACTTTCTAAAGAGTGAGTTATCAATAGTTGAACATACCTGGGGAAGTCTGATTTGTTCATTGCTATATTTCTAGCCCCCAGACTAATGTCAGGTACAGAGTAGGTACCCAACAAGTATCCCTTTGCTGATGTGAGTAAGGAGGGTATTCTTTCTGGCTAGGATTACTTAGACAAAGGTGTAGGGGGTCAGAGAACATGGTGAAATAAAAGAATAATGAATAACTATAGAGAACTAGCGTGGACAAAGGGGGTGTGTTTGGGGCCTAAGGTTAGAAATATAGATCACGACTGGAATATAAAAGGCCCAGTATGGTGTGCTAAGGCTTTTAAACTTTATCTTGAAGTCAGTAAGGAGCCACTAGAGGATTTAAGCTCTAGAGTCACACAGTCAGCTATTGTATTAGTTTGATGTGCTAGTTAATAACTTATTGCCTCTCAGTTCCAAGTTCTCCCTTCATTGTTTCCTCAGCAAAAATGGAACTGGGTGCTATATATATATACACATTTACAGAGTCAGCTGACATAATGTTAAGTTTCATCAGTAGAGGGCACTGGAGGGATACTGGAGGAAAAAGGGGTTTCTCTTGTGGGTTACATTTGCTTCTCTTACTGGGTTCCAGGAGCACAATTTCTTCAGTACTAGCTAGGACCTTGTAGTGCACAGCTCCTCCAGCACCTAGCTCCTGCATACGTGATCTCTTGAGTCCTGGCTGCTGCAGGGCGTGGCAGTCAGTAGTGCCCAGTGGCTAGCAGCTTCCCCTGATAACTCTCTTGGGGAGCTTTGCAGCAAAGTGCTGTCAGTGAGTCCCTTCCACCGATGGATTTTTCACCATCCCAAAGAGTAGGTTTCTGGCTTCCTGCATATCAGTAATTGCTCTGCCATCCAATGAGTTGTGGTCACCCTTTGCAACAAGCTCTTAGGTGGTCTTCTCTTTCTTGGGTGATCTACTTCAAGAGTGATAGCTGCTCCTTTTATCTGTGATTCCTATATATTTTGTCCCTTTATGTCTTAGTAACCTCCTTTATGGCAACACGATTATAGTTAAAAATTCTGTATAAAACTTTGTTTTACTTGTTTTATTATTTCCTTCTCTTTTTTTGACTTTGAAACCCACTCCGGTTGATGGCTGTGTGGATGGGCTGAGGAGAGCAGAGTGAAACTTCAGGCAGGAACCCTGGTTTAGCCGCACTTTTGTAACAACTCTTGAGAGCATCATAGTTTTGAAAATTAGTTGCAATGGGGAGGTACAGGAGAGACAGGAGCTATGGGACTTAGCTCCTGCATGAGGAGGATGACAAAAGTTTAGGGTGACTTCCCACTTTGCAAGTTTGGATGACTGGGTAGATGTGGCACCATCATAGAAATGGAGAAGACTCAAGGAGGGTCAGATCAGTTCGTCTCCCATGTTCCTACTTGCACTCAGAGTTCCACATACTTTTGAGCCACAGAGACTTAGAATCATAGACTCCTTAGATTGGGGTCACTAAAGCCCAACGTTCCTGCCTTTGGGCAAGAAAACGATTTTTCACACCAGATAGAAATGGGGAAAGGCCTTTCCATCTTATCATTCCATAATTCCAATGTTTTGTAAAGATCTTTTCCATTCTTGAAATTCTCAGTATGATAGGACTTCTCCAATTATCCATTCCATCCCCATGCCCAACTCTTAAAATTCAATAACTTTTCTCTTTTGTGAAATCTAAATAAGCCCATACATACTTGTTAACTGCTGAAGAATATAGGACTTATCAAATATGAAATTATAGATTTGTTTCTGGAATTTCTCATTTGGATTTATATAGGTTTGGACTAAACAGGGCTTCAGTTAAATCAACAGCTTAAGTAACATGAAAGAAAGGATACAGCCTACAGAATCTCAGAGGCAGTTTCTATATACAGCTTTAGAACCAAGGTCAGACAACTATATATACTTATTTGGGTTTGGAATAGGTGGTGGTGGGTTTTGGGCATGTGCTTACCCTTACTTGGCATGCCTTTCACAGATTCTTCAAAGTTCAGCTCAGCTTTTCCAGATCTGTCAGTTTCGTTATACCTTCTCAGAGCACCATTTACCTCTACTTAGCAACATTTATCTCTACTCTAATTTTTACATTTGTTTGATTCTTTACTTAATACATGCCTCCCCCAATAGACTATAAGCTTGAGGGCAGGAACTGTCAGTTTCTGATTTCTATAGGATCCAGAAAACCTAGCCCAGTGACTGAAATGCAGTAAGTGCCAGTAGCTATTAGCAAAATGAGTACATGATAATAGTTATGTTAGTCTGCCCATAGGTCCTCAGGACAATCCCCACCCCACCCCCCATAGGTATTCTTATATCCATGTTACATTTGAAAAAGCAGAGGTTTGGCTAATCAGTGATCCCAGATTCTGAGGTGTTCTAAGTCACTGTGCTCTGTGTGCTTGTACCCAGCTCTGGATACAAAATATACCTATTTTGGCGAGAGAGCAATAATCACCGTGGTCCTATTTTCTTAAAGATCACACTCTCTCCCCACGCTCTGTGAGCTAGGAAGACTTCCGAATCCAGACTGGCAGGATTCTTCCCTCAGACTCCTGCCGCCGCCAGGAGTGCCCTCATGACACGCCCCTCCCTCCTCCTCCCCTTCTGGGTTTCTACCTGAGAGGTTCGCTCCCAAACGGGCTGTCTGGCACCGGGCGACACCTCGTGCCTGGTCTCAGGCGGGAGGTGCAGGGAGAGCTCCAGCGCCTCGCGCCCTCGGCAGGGGGAAAGCAGCGGAACCTGGGCGGGAACGGGCGGCGCGGGTCTCAGCCGCAAGGTCCGGGAGAGCAGGGGCGGGACCCGGCTTTGTTGGCGCTTTGTCCGCGCCTGGCAACCAGACGCCAGCTGCGCGCCTGGCAACCACTGAGGAGGGACCCGGGGCGACGTCACAGAGCCGCCCTCCCGCCGCGCCCCGCCCCGCCCCGCCCGTCTCGCCCGGCCCCTGCCGAAGCCCCTGCGGAGTCTGCATTTCCAAGGAGAGGCTGACTACTTTGCGGTTTCTTTGTGGCACCAGCCGGCCTGAGCTTTAAGAGTGGGAATGGGGGGTGTTAGGAGACTGGGGTGGGGGGTGGGGGGTGAGGGCGCGCAGAGGGGTTGTATCAACTCACAGTGGGCTTTTTATAAGTTAGAGAGCAAAAGTGGAATAGTAAAATTATCTTTTTTAAAGAGATTTATTTATTTATTTATGCAGACAAGAGCTGGGGTACAGGCCAGAGATATGGGGGCGTGAGAGAATTACCAGAGACAGAGTAGGGAGCAGAACAGGCAGATCTACTGAAATACACTGCTGAGGGGAGCAGCGGGCTCTGCTGTGCCATCTGGGTAGCACCCTGGCTGGGGATCGAACTCATGCTGCAGAGTCTGC
This sequence comes from Talpa occidentalis, assembly GCF_014898055.3. NCBI lineage: Eukaryota > Metazoa > Chordata > Mammalia > Eulipotyphla > Talpidae > Talpa > Talpa occidentalis. The sequence continues at coordinate 43,524,586 of NW_023604295.1, read as the reverse complement.
AGATTGCTTCATAGTGCTGACGCTTAACCCCTTGCGCCACCAGAGAGGCCCCTTAAAATTATCTTTTGGCTTGTGCAAAGTGGGCAGATGAGAAGCCCTTGGGAATATTAGTAGTATGAACTGTTTGAAATGCGTTTTTTTGTTGTTGTTTTTTTTTTTTTTGTGTGTGTGTGTGCTAGGAACAGACTGCATGACATATATAAACTCATTTAATTCTTACAGTCAACCCAGGAGGCTAGTATATACTATTAACATCTTAATTTTTACACACGAGGAAACAAAGCACATCATGATCAAGTAATTTGTCCAAAATGCAGCTATCTAGTGATACTTAGGATTTGAACCTATGTTGTCTGGCTCCCAACTCTTCACCCTTAACTTCTATATTGCTATGACAGGGGGATGAAGCTAGTGTGGAAGGAACAGAATTGGAGATGCTCAAGGAACAGGGAATGAAGGGAAATATTCACCTTGTAGAATGGCATCAAAACCTAACTAACTCTGCAAGAAAGTTATTTATCTTCATTTTAGAATAAACAGGCTGAAATCTAAGTGACTTACCTATGGTGAAGCAGCTAACAGTAAGACCAAATTTGGCTCCAGGTCTTCTGATCTCAAGATTTTTCTATTTTAAGCTCCCAAGTAGACAAGAAAAGCCCCTTTTCCTGCTACACCCTGTGTTATTTCTCTCCCATTTTTAAAGATGCCCATTGCATCTACTCTTTCAGTCCACTGTACTGTACTGTGCTCTAGTCTAATCAGTGACTTCATTCATCCTGCCCTTTTAAGGTTTCTCTAGTGGAGAGATGAAAGCTGTTGTCTCTCCTTAAAGCAATTTCAAGCACCAGTGAGCAAGTGCGGAGTGGGGTTTTGGTTTATGTATGCAGAGGGCTTTTCTCTGGGCCTGTTGTCATCTATTTATAAAGGTCCAGTGTGTTCACATTTTTCAAAGTCTTGCTGGTCTTTGCTCAAGAGAATTCTGGATGATCTGGGGATGGTTGCTTGCCCACAGTGATTTGGGAGTAAAAGAAACCTAATCACTTGCTATCACCCATCTTTCTGTGTTTTTCTGGAAGAGGCCTTCTGCTGCTGGTAGAAGCACTTGACCAACAGGATGTACCCTTGTATGACAGGGTAGTGCCCAGGAGGTGGGGAGGTTCCAGGTTTCCTGCCCCACCCAAAGGAGGGTGGAGCTAAAGAGAAGAGAAGAAGCTGAAGAAGGGACAGAGGAAGGAAGGAAGCAGGATGGAGAACCAGAAGGAGACCTGGAGGAGGCACACAGAGCAGAGAGACAAGTGAAAAAACTGTGTTTGTCTTTTGGCCGTGGACTGAGTGACACAGATATGGGTGAGAGACTGTGGGGAGGTAACAATGGCGGTTTTTGTCTTGATTTTGATTTTGCTCTTTTCCCTCCAGACTTGTCTGGTTGTTTCGGATCCTTTTCTGTGGGTCTCTACTGGAAGATGCTTTAGACTTGTGGCAGGCTTTGGGGCCTTGCTCAGGGCCAATCCCATTTGGATGGACTTTTACCCACCAGGGGATGGGTAACTTAGGGTGCTTGATTTAGAAACTATATTCTTTGCCTTTCCTGTATTGTTTCCTAGTCGTAGTAAGGTTCCTTCCCATTAAAGTCTCATATGTTTTGTGTTGATGTGGCGGATGGCAGAACCTATTTAGAGCAGGCAGGTTTGTGGGGTCTGGGCTGCCCCTCTCCCTGCCTTGTAACACTTGGACTAGAAGAAGAGGATGGAGATATGAGAACTGTAGGTGCATCTTCCAGGAGAAAAAGAAAGGTATGGCCACTGGGGTTTGTTTTTCTTCTGCACAGGGGAAGACAGTGTTTTGGTCTTTTTCTGCTTTCCTGTGGATTAAATGATATAGAGAGGAATGAATAATAATGATGGTTTTCATGCAAAAGAAGGGGTGTTTCAGGCAAAGTTGTAACCAACTGGAAGTGGAAGATGAAAAATGGAATTTTGGTGTGGCTGGAATATAAGGAAGGAATTTCATGATATTATATGATGTAAGTGGTCTGATTCCTGTCTGCAGGAGGTCAGGGTAAGAGGCAGAGGTGAAGGTATTTCATGGATCAGTCAATAAATTCAACAGAATATAAGGAAGAGATTATGACTTTATAAGGATTTATGATAATCACAAAATTATGGAGAGTTACTTTGTCCTCAGAGAGAGGCAGGATGGGGTGGGAGACCCAGGAGCACACGTGTAAGTGGTAGTGGTCTAGATCTTGGGTTAGTAGGTGTTCATTATGTTTCAGAATTTACATATACTTTTTTTTGTTTTAGATATTACATACAGACTTTTTAAGTAAACTCATCAAACAGGCCATACAATTACCTTTTATTTTCTTGTGTAATTAAGAGTTGATTGTATATGTTTTTATCACCATTTCATTTTCCCCATCAACATGTAATCATGCTCTAATTTCTCCTATCATTTTCCTTTCCAGATTTGCCCCATTTATCTGCTCCCCTTTTTTGCAGTGTTCTTTAAGTCTGTACTTGCCACTTCTAATTTCTCTCCTCCCTGTCTCTCTTAATCCATCTGAAATTTATTGAGGCTTTCAGCTCCATCACTCCACTGAAACTACTCTTGTCAAGAACCCAACAACAGGATGTTAAATCAAAGGTTGTTTCTTAATCTTAATTCAACTTAGCAGCGCACTTGACCATGTGGATCGCTCTCTCATTCTTGAAACTCCTTGGTTTTCAGGACATCACACATCACACTCTGGTTTTCCTTCTCCCTGACTGACTCTTCCTTTTCAGTCTCTTTTGCTGGTTGTTGTGAATTGAATGTCTGTGTCCCCTGAAATTCATGTATTGCAGGCCCATCCTCCAATGTGAAGGCATTTTGAGTGAGGGCCTTTCGGAATTAAGTTTATTTTTAAAAAATTTTTTTCTTTTTCTTTTTTTTTTTTCCTTTTTCCTTTTCTTCTTTGGAATTAAGTTTAGATGTGGTCTTGAGGGTTGAGTCCCTGTGATGGGATTAGTGCCCTCACAAAACGAAGGACAAACCAGAGCTCACTCTCTCCTACAGGAGAGTGTCCAAGATCTGGAGTTTAGAAAAGAGTGCCCGCACATGCATAAATCAGTAAAACTGCAAGACCAAGCATGCTTTGCATCTCTGACAGAAAGTGATGTTGTTTCTCTATTCCAGTGGAATGAAAAAGAACCTCCAGAGGAGACAGAAGAAGTTGAGAACTTCTGACTCATGAAATGCACGTGTGTCTTGCAGCCAGGGATATGCACTTGCCCACCTGCTAGGTCTCTGTTGTTTGTTTTTGAATAAATCCATTTTGTTGTTGGAAAAACTGCTTTTATTTGAGGTTGAGAATGTTTATGGTGCTTATTATGTGTGCAGACCTGTTTTAGGGCCCAGCAATACACAGTGAATAAAAGAAACAAAATCCATGCACTCTAGTGAGAGAATGGGGACAAACCATTAAAGCCAATAAAACAAAAAACAAAAAAGCTTGTCGTGATAGTAAAGCAAATGTGCTGATTCTCAATTTTAAATAGAGGGGTCATTGCAGGCTTCCTCAAAAGGTGACGTGAATACAAGCCTGAGGGAGCTAGGAGTGAACCTGGTGGATTATCTGAGGAAATCATGTTGCTAGCAAAGGAAATGCAACAGCAAAGGTCTGAGGCAGGAAAGAGGGCCTGGCTTCACTGCTGGCAAGACCACCAGTGTGGCTGGAGGGAAGTGAGGAAGGAGGAACTAGGGAAATGATAGGTTCAGAGATTTATTGTTTTTTATTTTTTTAAAAAGGTTTACTTATTTATGATTACAAGAACTGGGGTACAGGCCAGAGGTATGGGAGGTGAGAGGATTCATCAGAGACAGAGTGGGGAACAGAACAGGCAGATTGACTGAAAGTACACTGCTGAGGGAGGTCTGCTGTGCTATGTGGGTAGCTCCCGGGGTCGGGGATCGAGCTGAGGCTGTGGCCATCTTTACAGTGCTGCGCTTAACCCCTTGGGCCACCAGGGAGGCCCCGTGTTTTTTTTTTTTAAAGATTTATTTTTATTTTATGCATGCAAGAACTCGGGTGAAGGTCAGAGATGAGAGGGTGTGAGAATGATGGAGGGCAGGAATAGAAAAAAACTGAAAAGGAGGAGCCACAAGACCAGAAACCTGGCTCACACAAGGAGGTGGGGATAGAAGAGATTAGCAGAGCCATTGACACAGCTATAGAAACCAAGATCCTTAGGCTCCAATGCTTAGATCACGAAGCATAAGAATTTGTTACAGGGCAGGGAGAGGGGGCACCCAGGACCCCGCAAACCTGCCTATTCTAAATGGGTTCTGCCACCCACCGTATCAACACAAAACATATGAGACTTTAATGGGAAGGAACTTTAATGCAATTAGGAAACAATACAAGAAAGGCAAAGAATCTAGTTTCTAAATCAAACACCCAAAGTTACCCGTCCCCTCGTGGGTAAAACTCCATCCAAATGGGATTGGCCCAGAGCAAGGCCCCAAAGCCTGCCACAAGTCTGAAGCATCTTCCAGTGGGAACCCACAGAAAAGGGTCAGAAACAACCAGACAAGCCCAGAAGGAAAAGAGCAAAATCAAAATCAAGATAAAAGCTGCCATTGTCACCTCCCCACGGGTCTCACCCACATCTGTGTCACCCCGTCCACGACCAAAAGACAAGCGCAGTTTCTTCACGTGTCTTTCGGCTCCATGCGCCTCCTCCAGGTCTCCTCCTGGCTCCATCCTGCTTCCTTCCTTCTCAGTCTCCTCTGCAGCTTCTTCTCTCCCTGCTCAGCTCCACCCTCCATTCGGGTGGGGCAGGGAACCTGGAACCTCCCCCTTTCCTGGGGATCACCCTGTTACAACCCAAGCAGGTATCAGACTGCTGTAGGGAGTCTAGAGCACTGGACCAAGGGTAAAGATATGGAGATTGAGCCCAATGTGGCATCCCCAGTCCCTTTCAGATTCTGCATAGTTATCCAAAATCAGCAACTAACCCCGAGGGCTCACAAGAAGTGAGCCCCTCCCAAACAGAAGACTGTATCAGTGCAGTCTCTGCACAGGCTTGGGCTGTACTCCCTCTGCCCACCTGTGACTATGCAGGTGCTTCTTTTCACCAACTCTCTCCTGTGCCGGGCAGCAGTTTTCTGGCTGCCTGTGACCTGTACCATGCCGGGACTTCTCTTTACTGAACTCCCTCAGCAGAGGCAGCTCTCCTCAAGGCCGCCAGCCTCCAACAATGTGGCCTCTCTTAGCAAACCTGTCCCTTTTGGGGCAGCTTTTCCTGCCTGCTTGTGTCTATGCAAGTTTCCTTTATTCTTCTGTCCCTTTCCCTAATAAACCTGCTCTTTAAATATAACTAACTAATGTCTCTGTCTCGTGGAAAAACTCGCCAGGGTAACTCGCTGCGTGTCGCTGCAATGGGAGCTCGGTGAAACCTTTCCCAGAGTGACCCCAAGGACCCCACACACCAAACCCACTGATTCCAAAAATGACAATAAGATTCACCAGAGACTGAGTGGGGAGCAGAACAGGTGGATCTACTGAAATACACCGCTGAGGGGAGCAGCAGGAGAGACAGGACAGGTCTGCTGTGCCATGTGGGTCAGCTCCCTGGCTGGGCATCCAACTCACCCGCAGTGGCTGGCTATAGCTTGATAGTGCTCAGACTTAACCCCTGCACCACCAGGGAGGCCCCGGTTCAGAGACTTTAAGGGTCTTGCAGATCACTTTGTCTTTACTCTGAATAAAGTGGGAGGTACTGAGGGCCCTCAAAGGAGTGACCAGGTCGGTCAGGCTTCCAAAGGACCATTCTGGTAGCCACATTGAGACTTGACTTGCAGAGGGCAAGGAAGTGTTGGGGATTGGGAGGAGGATGTCCCAAACGCAGGTTTTATGGACTCCACCCCACCCCAGACCAAAAAGACCCAAGGCACCAAGGATTACAAATCCTATAATGTCTAATGTCATCACCACCAAAGGTAGTGTAACAGGGTGGTCCCCAGGAAAGGGGGAGGTTCCAGGTTTCCTGCCCCACCCAAATGGAGGATGGAGCTGAGCAGGGAGAGAAGAAGCTGCAGAGGAGACTGAGGAAGGAGGGAAGCAGGGTGGAGCCAGGAGGAGACCTGGAGGAGGCACTTGGAATGGAAAGACACGTAAAGAAACTGCGCTTGTCTTTTGGTCGTGGATGGGCTAACACAGATGTGGGTGAGAGACCCTTGGGGAGGTGACCATGGCGGTTTTTATCTTGATTTTGATTTTACTCTTTTCCTTCCGGGCTTGTCTGGTTGTTTCTGACCCTTTTCTGTGGGTCCCCACTGGAAGATGCTTCAGACTTGTGGCAGGCTTTGGGGCCTTGCTCTGGGCCAATCCCATTTGGATGGAGTTTTACCCACGAGGGGACGGGTAACTTTGGGTGCTTGATTTAGAAACTAGACTCTTTGCCTTTCCTGTATTGTTTCCTAATTGTATTAAAGTTCCTTCCCATTAAAGTCTCATGTTTTGTGTTAATGCAGCGGATGGCAGAACCCATTTAGAGTAGGCAGTTTTGTGGGGTCTGGGGTGCCCCTCTTCCTGCCCTGTAACAATAGGATTGTTGGGAACTAAGGGTGGAGTTAAGCCTCGAGGTTTGCTGTATAACAGACATGTGGGCCTGGGGGGCTGCTGGTTGGTTTTTCGCTGGCTTTCAGCATGCTATTGGGGTCCCAGCTCAGTGGAAATTGTAGGATGCATTCACCAATTTGTCTCTCTCATTCTCCCTTTTTTATTCCTTTCTTCATTTCCCCTTTTTGTAAATAAACCCTTTATTAACATTTTTGTGTGTGCCTGCAGTTGAGACTCATTATAAGTCCCTTTTAAGTAGCGGGGAGGTCCCACAGTCAGGCCAACCCATTTCACATTGGGGTTGAAGGACTAGGGAGACAAGAAGTTATTGCAATATTCTGGGTGAGAGGGAAATTTCACCAACAGGGTAATGGTGATAGAGGTGAAGAGAAGTGCCAAGTTTCTATTTCCTGAAGGTAGGGGCAATAGTATTTGCTCTGATTATATGTAAAGTATGATAAAAAAGCCATCAGGAATAGTGTCAAGGTTTCTTATGTGGAGTTTAGGGAAGGCTTAGGGCTGGGAGCCTGGATGAAATAGAAAGGGCAGAAACCGTGTAGAGAGAAGTCCAGGGGTAAATCCTGGGACACTCCAACATTAAAGTATCTGGGAGAAGAGGCAGAACCAGCATCTTAGTCAATTGATTTGTGTGATACTGTATTCATACTAAGAAATAGATCTTCAGAATGTCCCTGCCATAGTGATATTAACAGTTTCTGGCACAGTGATGCTAACAGGCTTAGAATTTCCTTAGGCAGGAGAACAATCAAGGTGTCTTTTGTTATGTCAATGAAGTGACTTTTGGTCGACTTCTAAGAAAGAGAACCAGTTGCTTAGGGATCCTCCTTGTAATTAGGATGTTGGAACTTTCAGTCCTACCTCCCTGACCTCTGGGGAGGTGAGAGGGATCAGAATTTGACTCAGTCACCAATGGTGCAATCATTTAATCAATTGTGCCTATTAATGAAGCCTCCATTAAAATCCAAAGACAGAATTCATTGAGCTTCCAGGTGGATGAGTCAGATGCATCCACATGCCAAGGACCTGGGTGCCAAACTCCACGGGGACAGAAGCGCCTTTGTTCAGGACATTGCCCCATCTATCTCATCATCTGGCTGTTGATTTGTACCCTTTAATATCCTTTGTAACAGATGGATATTCTAATAAGAAAACTAGTTTCCTGAGTCCAGAGAGCAAATTAATCAAATCCAAGGAGGGGGTCTAGTAGTCTCTGATTTATGGGCTAAAATTTAGGTATTAGCTGGGGCTGCAATGTTATATGAAACTTGGGGTCTTTTTCCATTCTAAACCTCCCCCCCCCCAACACACACATCTTTTCCCTGGCAATAGGCAGCATTCTGTTCCTTGTAGCTTCTAGGACTGAAGTTCCTGTTTTCTTGCTGATTGTTGGTTAAGGATCACTCTCAGCTCCTAGAAGCCACCCTCAAGGTCTAGTTCTGACCCAGTTCACAACAATAGCTGTCTGCTTTTCTCCAGCCAGTGTCTGGTTTGCCTCTTGTCTGTTTTAAAATTCATCTGATTAGCACACCATCCAGAATAATGTCTCATTTGATGAACTCAAAGTTAACCAGTTGGGACCTTTATAACTCTGGAAATCCCCTTTTGCCACATAAGATTAATCACAAGAGTGTTATCTCACCATATTCACAGGTCTCAGCCACACTCACAGAAGGCTGTGATCTTGGGGACAGAATTCTGTCTCCCACAAAATGCATCTGTGTGAGGGATGACAACAAGAAGATGCATCATCTTTCTTTAGAGAGAGTCACAGAAGCAGACAAGCACAGCTACCTATTGTGTTTGTATCCTCTCACCTTCCTGCTACCCGTGTGTATCACCTTTCCCTTTGGGTTCTACTGGAACTGTACCTCCTATACCTACTTGCTCTCAAGAACGAGATGTTCCAAATGTATGGAAATAAATGTCTTCCCAATAAAAGCCTACTTTTATAAGGATCTGAGTAATTAAAAAAAATTCACCATTGAAGGAGGGGTGGGTGGACAAGAATTCCCCCTCCCCCACCAAAACACACACACACACACACACACAAACACACACACACACACTCTCTCTCTCTCTCTCTTGCTCTCTTCTTGACATCTGTGACTTCCATGATTGCTTTGAGCTCCTCAGAAGTTCTCCCCAGCCTCTATGACACCTTTGTGTACATTAGAAAAAGATGGTCTCTGGTGGCAAATATCCTGGGCAAATGGACCTGCAAGTAGGACAGAGTCTGGACTTCTGTCCCCACTCTCCCCCTTAGAAAATTGCCTAGTTTTCCTGCCTGTGGAGTCTATTTCTATCCCTTATTCTTCTTCTAAATAGTCACATCATTCCCCTCCCCTCTCACCGCTCCCACCAAAAAATATAAAACTTCTATCTTTAGTTTTCTCTACCTCCCCTACATAAGAACCTTTATCCCTAGGAGATCAAAGTCAGTGTCTCTTTGTGTATACCTCAAATGTGCACCTTTGGTCCCAACCTTCCTCAATTCAGTTATTTGTCTAAATGCCTGGGCTCTCTTCAAACAGATTGCATCATCTTTCTCCAGGCCCCTCTGGCATTCCTAGTTCTGTCGGTAGACATCATCCGCCCTGTTATCCAATCTACAACCTGCAAAGTCACCCTCGACCACTCTCTCTGCCCTACCTCACACAGCCTGCCTGCTCCACAACTTATAGAGCCTGTGGAATTTGTCCTGCTCACTACAGTCCCACTGCTCTGCACTGCTGTAAGCTCTTAGCACCTCCTGTCAGCACTGTGTTTCAACAGATTTCTGCTTCTGGTCTCTTTCTTCTCCAACCGATTTATTCTCTATTGGGGGCAACTCTGTACCCACTGGAAGACACTTGCTAATGTCTAAAGACTCTTTTGTTTATCATAAAAGGGAGTAGGATACTAATAATCTCTAGTGAGTAGAGCTTAGGGATGCTGTTAAACACCCTATAGTGCACAGGACAATTCCTACCTACCATAAAGAACTGTCCAGCCCCAAATAATTGTCAATAGTGTTGAAACTGAGAAGCTCTGCTCTCCGTGCTACTCTGCCTGAGTGCTACAGCCTGTTTCTTCTTAAGAAGGTGTGCTTTGTACACATTACCTCCTGACTGAAAACAAACAAACATTATTTCCTGCTCCTTATATATACATGTATTTCTCTAACCAAGGGGCCATCCCCTCTCCATTTCTATGCCAAGAACTCTCCCCTTTCTTGTGCGGCCCACAACAAGGTGACCAGCCTGTTCGTTGGCCTAGTCTCCTTTTGTCTCCCTAAGTCCACTCTCCACTCTTCTCCCTCCCAGTCTGTGCTCCAGGAGGAGAGCAACTGCTGGCTCCCCTGCCCTCCATTTCTGGCTGGGTTTGGCCTTGGGTAGGCATGAATGAGCCGGTGACTTGAGATTGGGTGTTTATTGCCAACCCCCATCCTGAGCTTCCTGTCTCCCCTCTCCTGCCTCAGCTCTTGTTGAGAATCTGCTCTTTCATGGCATGGCTTGGTTCCTGGCCTTGGCCTGGCAGGCAGAGAGCAGTAAAGCTTCTGTTAGGCTATCCCTTGAGCTCCCCACTGGATTAGTTGGCTTACCTCCACCCACACCTCAGTCAGTATTTCCTTAATTAAACTCTCAGTTAAATCCTCTCAATGTGCCATCTGCTTCCTGCAAGATCCTCAGTGGCACGTCAGTCACTTGAGGATTCTTCTTTTGTCTTCCATGCAGAACTTAAAGACAGACAAGCCCATCCTGAGTCTTTCGGTATGTAGGGCCATCCCTGCTGTGATCCGTTTATGGCTAGAATTTCCCACGTTTCCCAAACATTTTGAAAACTGTGGGTTGGGGCTATTTAACATATCACTTATACTCATTGGCATAGTGCCCTGCTTGATAAATGTTTACCAATGAAAATCACGATCAAATATCTTGAACTGATTTCATAAACAAAGTGCAGTAAATTCAAGCTGTATTTTCTTTTATACCACAGGTCCATGGGATGACTTGAACTTGGTAACTTTTCCATGGTGTTTTAAAACTCACTGAGGCCTGGACTTTATGACGAAAGTTTGGCTGCTCAGATTTTTTGTTTTGCTTGCCTATTAGTGCCTGACAGTGCTCTGTGTATTTATGGTTGCTAAATAAGAGACTCAAAGTAAAATGGGAGATTTTTGTACAGGTTTCCTCCCTTAAAACCAATACCCCCTCCCTTAAAACTCTTCATTGTGTTATCCTGTTGCTGCTGGTCTGTGAGGACCAAATATCCTACTTGCGCCCTAAGTTGAAAATTTGGTGCTGCATTGTGCCTAAACATGTGCCTAATAAATGCCCTTTCATCCCACAATTCACCTCGAATTTTCATTTAAATATTTAATGATGCAAAAATTGGTGTAAGTGCCTCCTTAGGGAATCTCGGGAGAGCACAGGGATGTAATCAAATGGTTTGCAAGTTGTACTTATTTATTTATAACTCTAATTTGAAAAGAAGGACCAGCGTTATTAAAGGGAATGTTCACATTTCACAAAAGCCTTATCTAAGGTATGAGGAGGTAATGATCCTTAAGAAAAGGGGGAAATGCCAACTTACTTCCTGGAGTTATTGCTTCTTATTTTTTCTGTATTATAATGGCTGATAGTGTAGGCAATTTAAAAATAGCTATTTCTTCTTTACCCTGTTAAATAGGACTTCATCTATCTGATTCTGTTGTGGGGTCTCAGTTTGACCCTGTGGTTCTGGTTTTCTTTATGCTGAAAACCTAAATCCAAGTTCCGTTTCCTTTGGCCTGAAGGATGAAGAAGATGAATAGGAAGGAGGGTAGGTAGGCATTCTGGCCCACAGTCCATCTTGATGATTTCATGGAAGGACTTGGAAAATATGGAGTTGAAGTGGCCTTGCATGGGCCTAAGGCACTTCTGCCTTCACAAGCACCTTCCTCTATTAAAGTATGAAAACTTACATTTTACAATTGTGTCAACAAAATGACTACATTAATATTATATATTAAGACATTTCTATGGATGCTTAAAAGCATTTTGGTCCCTAGACACTGTGTCTCCTATGCCTAATGAATACGTGAGCCCTCTAAGTGAGCAATGGACGAAGTGGCAACTCTAAGTGGGCAACTGGACTCCCTTTTTTCAGGTTCTAAAGATACCTGGACTTAAATCTGGTCTCAATGATGGAGAAGGAGTTATAATCATAAATAAGGTGAATGGTTATTCTTCCTCTGAGAGATTAAGGGAGCTTTGACTAGTTGGGCAGTTGTGAATCAGGAAGTTCAGCCACCTCTGCAGTATAGGCTGCTTATCGCTTCACCTTGTCCTGGGGTGACATCACCTTCTCCATGTGCTGTAGATGGTGCTACTGTCTCTGCTCATGGAGGATCCAAGGTGATTGTTCCAAAACACAAATAGAGAGCCTAAGGTGTGGTCACATGAGCAGGGGTGGCTTGTTCTTCCGCAGCTGACTCATTCTAATGCTTGTTGTTTTCTTGGCAGTGGAGAGGGGGAAACACTTAAAATAATCTTTTCTGACTATAAACTGATACTGGTATATTGCAAAATTCAAAAAATGAAAGAAATAGAGAGAAGCTAACCCTCCACACAATTTTCCCTGAATCCCATCTCCTAGAGCCACTCACTGCCCACTGCCCCATGAAGTTTTGTATCATTGGGTTAACTGTACCATAGGTGGGACAGGACTAGTCCAGCTTCCAGGAGCCAACCCAGCAGTGCTGGAGGTTGCTTCTGTTTCTGCTAGATATCACCATCAACTATAAATGGCTGGATTTTGCTACAACACCCTCCCTTAACATACTTGTAAGCTGCAATGTTAACTGAAAAAGGCAGAGTACAAAATTTATATAACTATGATATCAGTTGTAGAGAAATACACGTAAAAATTAGGGAAGGCAACAGATAATTATGCCAATAATGGTATTAATCCATAGAACCCCCTGCGGGGATGGTCCCTTTCCCATGACACATAAACCCTTCCTATGCCCAGGAGCCCTATCCTGCATGTCGGAAATTTCCTATGGAATTTCCAGGCAGTTTCCTAAGAATAATTTGCTGCTATTTATACTATTAGAGGACAAGGTGCACACTGATCCCTTGATGCATAAACCCCAGACTTTTGGAGGTTGCTCTCCTCCCTCTTCTTTTCCTTGTGCCCACCCATGAAACAGCAGTTTTTGCAGGATCCTATTTGTATTCAATCCTGGCAGTGGGTTTTCCCAGCTATCCTCTTGGGAACATGATTCTATTCTCTACATAAAAGCAAGGATACAATTAAAGTTATGCATGAGAGAGCAATCAAGGGAACTAACAAATCCACATTACTGGGAAGAGGATGCCATTGAACAGGGCAGTTTCTGCAGCAGCCTCTTTTTATTGTAATCACAAATACAGAAGAGCATCTCCTGGTACCTCTAGATCTCCAGAAGCAAAGCCATCCCAAAAGTCAGGAATCTAGCTAATGCCAGAGAGATGGGGATCTGCAGACAAATACTTCTTCTCCCTCGGTGGACTGGTCCAGTTTCTTGCAATGTTTCACTTAGTTCTAACCTAAATCCTGCCTGCTAAGGTTTCATCTCATCTATTTTTCTTGATGAAGACTGAACATTGGCTCATGTGTTTCCTTCTGATAATCTTCCAAGTGACACTGGTTTCTTCTAAAGGGTGTCCATCAAATCCTGAATATTAGAATTCCACCAGGTTAAGAAGAAGAGTCTAAATGGTACATTCAATAATTTAAATCAACAATTATTTGTTTGAGCACCTACTATTTGCCAAGCAGGAATAAAACAGGCAAAAGGACACAGACTGAACCAGATTTCACCAGTATGTGATAATTCATATTACTGTTCAAAGATCCCAAGTCCTTTTTGGTTTTTATTTTTTTTATTTTTATTTTTTAATTTTCTAGAGGCATGTCTTATTTATTTATTTATTTATTATTTGTTTGTTTGTTTGGTTTATACATGCACTGGGTACAGTCAGAAGCGTGGGAGGGTGAGAGAATTCACCAGAGCCAGAGCGGGGAGCAGAGCAGGCAGAAGGACCGAAGTACACTGCTGAGGGGAGCAGCGGGCTGCAGGAGAGGTCTGCTCACCATGTGGGACCCCTCTGGTGGCCGGGGAGCAGCCGGGGATCCAACCGGCTGCAGAGGCTGCAGGCAGCTTCGCAACCCAGCGCTCAACCGCTGCGCCACCGGGGAGGCCCCCTTTTTGGTTTTTAGAGTAAACTTTGAAACATAGATCTAATCTACTTATTATTTATGTTACCAGGGGTTAGCTGTTCACCTTCCTGAGTCTCATATTTTTTAACCATAAAATGGGGATAATAAGATACATTTCAGAGATTGTAAAGGTATAAACTAAATCATTTAAGCAAAACACAATTCCTAATAGTAGAAAGTGCTCTGAAAATTTTGTTCCTACATTCGAGTTTTATAATGATTTTGTAATAGGGACATTAGAGATATTGGGTGTAATATGAAATTGGTTTTGGTTTTTAAACATGAATTATATATATATATATTGCTTACATTGTGGATGAGCTATAATTCCAAATTGGCTTTCTATCAAACTCAGTTATGACCTACAATTAATATGCTCACATTCATTCACCTAAAATTATTTAAATCTTTTGTGTTATGGTCAATGTATGTTAGGGGAATAAAAAAATACCTTTTATATAAGCTTGGTCTAAATAGGATCAGGAAGGGAAATATGCTAGGAAGAGAGAATCCTGTAGGAAAGAGCTCCCAGGTCAGCAGAAGCCAGGCACAGGGAAGCAGAAGTGTCTTCAGATGCTGACAAAAAAAACTAACAAATGCCTGTCTGCAAAAGAATCCTGGGAGCCTGGACTTGCCTCTCATTCTTGAATTGCATTTATTCTGGGAACCAAGCAGAGTGCTGTGTCAATCTGTTACGAAGGAGGCAGAGTTATAAATAGGATATGTGCTGGAAATAGGAAATAAGATGAAAGATGACATTTTGGGCTTTCACGCCCCCCTCCTCCCAAGCAGAGGGAGAAAAGCCAACTAGTTTTGGTGGGGGCAAGAAATTCAGGAGCCATCATTCCAAGAGAAGTGGAAGGGAGAGAGGAAGTAGAAAGTATGAAAATGGTGAAAAGTGGAGAGGTGGGAAGAATTGAGGACTGGGAAGGTGAACTGGTCTCCCAGGCAGCTGAGATGAAATCAAAGAGAAAATCTCAATGCTAGGACAAAGTGAAGATTTACCCAGCTGAAGGGAAACTTGTAATAACAAGATAGTAATCATACATGGTCAAAAAGAGGGACTAGGTAGGAAGGAATCAAAAAGCTTAAGCCATAAAAATGGAACTGGGGACCTCCCTGGTGGCCTAGGGGTTAAGTCTCAGTGCTATCACCATGAAGGCCTGAGTTCGATCCCTGGCCAGGGAGCTAACCCACATGGCACAACAAACCTGTCCTGTCTCCCGTGCTGCTCCCCTCAGCAGTGTATTTCAGAAAATCTGCCTGCTCTGCTCCTCACTCTGTCTCTGGTGATCCTCTTATCCCCTGCACCTCTGGCGTAAACCCCAATTCTTCTATGCAAAAATAAATAAAATTTAAAAAATCTTTTAAAAAAATGGAATTGGACAGAAAGGCTGATATGACTGTGAAATAAAAGACCACTAAGATTCCTAGGCAATTTCATTTATCCTTCCCCCCAAATCTAACCTTGACTCTCAGGCATCAGGGTGAGTATCTTCAAAGGTATAGTGACTCCATAATGGGGTGTTCTTCCATCAGGGGTGGGAAACGGTGTTCTACTTATGGTTGAAGAAGGCTTTAATGGAAAAAAGTCTTGGGGTCAGAAGTGGCTTCTAGTCCCAGCATTGCTATCAACTAGACATATGATCTATTTACTTCCCTTACCTAGACATCCTTTTCATATCCATACAGTAATGGATATTAGACTTTATGTCTTAAAAATTGCTGCTTGGTGTAAAATCCTAGACTTTAATACCTGGATCGATGCTTAGGTTGGGAGAGAACAGTGACCTGTAATTTAATAGTTCTGTACTAGGACCAGCTTAGATGCTGGATGAATTTGTTGTCTTACGTCCTGGTCTAAGCAGAATATGTCTCCTTTTTTGCATTGCAGAGATTCATGCTTTCTACCATCCCTCTAAATTGTAGAAGTGCCAAGGTTGGATCTGTGCTGCTTTAGTCAGGGAGCTCCAGCAGTGTTAGATCATGCCAGAGAGTTTTTAGCAACTACCCATCCAGGATAAAGTGGGAAGGAGGCCTATAGATGACATAAAACAGAAATTTCTTCAGGAGGTCTTGGAAAATGATGTAACAGCACTCTTCTAAGGAAATTATATGCACTTAGTTATTTTCCAAGTAGAAGGTATGGAACAGTTGATATGGTTCTGTGTTGTTTCCCTCAACCCATTAATCCTTCTGAGACAAAAACAAGGATTTGGGGAAGCGTTACATCAGAGTATATCTAAGTAAATCAGTATTCAGAGGTGTACTATGTAGTGTTTTTGCCCAACTCATTAATCAGGAATAGCCAGGTGGTATATTTAGGAAATTTAGGAAATTGCCTTCCTTTACCTTATAAATTATATTATCAATTCACCTTAGTATAATGTACCCTCTCATTGGGTTCTGTTTTATTAAGGTTGTTTCATTGGCCAGAGGTCCCTATAAAGATTATCTAAGTTACCTACAAAGAGTCTGTTGCTTCTGCTCTGCCCTCCTGTTAAATCTCATCCCCTGGTCTCCTGAGGAGCTAGCATACAAAACCCTGTCCCCATTAGAGAAATAAGGTTGAATCTTATCAATCTTTATTACCTTGTTTAGTAGGGGATCCTAAAATAACTCAAACACTGTAAATTTCCAACACTATGAATCCAGGCACTGGGTCACTGGGCCACATTCTGGGGGCAAAACAGTGATGGTTGAGTCCTGACCTAGTTGAGAGGAGACTCAGTATTATATCAAGGGTTGTAAACAGCAGGTTTCATATCTGGGGGTAAGTGTGGGTCTTGGTCATAAATGTCCTCATGGGAAACTGAGTCCATTATCCTAGAGTGGAGTGTCCCTTGTACATACAGATTTTGGTGTCTGGTAAATGGATTGATTACCAAAATCTCTTAGAAGGAGGTAAACACCCTTTATCAGGATGCATTAGAAGTGGGGTCAGACTGAGTATTGCTTAGGATTGGAGTCTTGTTTGCATTAGGGCGTTCCTCCTTCAGCTGCCACCGTCAAGCTTGGCATCACTGTCACCCAGGAGTTTGGCAGAAAAGCAGAGTCTCAGGCCCCACACCAGATCTACTGGGTCAAAACTTCATTTGACAATTCCCTGGTGATTTATATGCTCATTAAGGGTTAAGAATACTGCAATAGGGTGCTGCTTTAAAAATGACTCTAAGTGTCTTTTCTAGAAGATTTCCATAGGTGAGTCATTTATAATGCAATGCAGAGCTTAACCAGATTAGGTCTCAATTATCCCTTTCCCTAAAATAAAATAGAATGAGAATTTTCTTTGAAAGGGAGGCAAACGTCATTGAATCCTAAAATCCTGACCTCTACTACAACTTCAGCTCTTACCACAGGGATCTGGCACAAAGTAACACTGGACACTTTTTTTTGTTATTTGGCTGAATAACTGATTCACAATAAGGAAGACTATGGGGTTTTGTGTTTTTTACTATTTGCTATATGTCTAGGCATGGTAGGCAGACTGAAGGATCCCAAATGTCCTTTTCCTAATTCCTGGAAACTGTGAATTTGTTACCTCATGGGACAAAGTGGATTTAATTCGCTAATACAAAGTGGGGAGAGTATCATGGATTATCCAGGTAGAACCAATGTAATTACAAAGGCCCTGAAAAGTGGAAGAGGGAGGCAATGAGGTCAGTGTCAGGGAAAGACATGTGGGAAGAAATGGACTTGCTTTTTCTGGCTTTGAGGCTAGAGGGAGAGAGACATTAGTTGAAGAATGTGGGTGATGTCTAGAAGATGGAAAAGGCAAGGAAGTGAGGGCCTCCCTGGTGATGCAGGAGTTAAAGCCTCAGCACTATCAAGTAGCTATTGCAGCATGAGTTCGATCCCCAGTCAGGGAGCTAACCCATTTGACACAGCAGACCTCTCCTGTCTCACCCTCTGCTCCGCTCAGCAGTGTATTTCAGTATATCTTCCTGGCCTGCTCCTCACTCTGTCTCTGGTGAATTCTCTCACCCCTTCACCTCTGGCCAACCCCCAGATCTTGTATGCATAAATAAATAAAAATATATCTTTTTTTGATGCAAGGAAGTGGTTTTTCCCCTGACCCTCTCAAACTGAAAGCAGCTGGAATCACACTTTGATTTTTACCCAGTGAGATCTGTGTTAAACTGATGTACAGAGCAGTATGACAATAAATTTACGTTGTTTTAAGGCACTAAATTTGTGGTACTTAGTTATGACAGCAAAAGAAGATTACTGAAATACCATACCAGGAAACAATTAGTTCATTCACTTTAAATGTGAAAAATAAACAAAAATGTGGTATCTATGTTTGTCTGTCTAACTATCATCGCTAATTTTTTAATTTCTTTTGGAATTCAATGTTTTAGTTAATACTATTCTCAGTTCATGGAGAAGAATCATCTACCCATGGAAGGATAGTCTTATCTTTCTTTCTTTTTTTTTTTTTTTAAGATTTATTTATTTATGCATGCAAGAGCTGGGGTATAGGCCAGAGGTGTGGGGGGGGGAGGCGGTGAGAGGATTCACCAGAGACAGAGGGGGGAACAGAACAGGCAGATCTATTGAAATACACTGCTGAGGGGAGCAGCAGGTGAGACAGGAGGTCTGCCTCGCCATGTGGGTAGCTCCCTGGCCTGGGATCAAACTTGCACTGCAGTGGCTGCAGACAGCCTCATAGGTTGCATCTTAACATCTTGAGCCACCAGGAAGGACCAGGATAATCTTTTCTTAAGAAATTTTTTTATTTTATTGTTTTTCTTCCTTCCTCTGCCATTCCCAATCCTACTACCCTCCTCCCATTGACATTCACTCTAATATATTTAATATAGTCCTTCCAGACCATCTGACTGATATTCATTTAGATATATGAGCACCCTTATAAAAATATAGAAGGCTGTTTTATGTGGGTATATAATAAATAAATGGAATTGTGCTATAAATCTCATTCTGTTTTTATTTTTTCCCCCTCAACTTTATTTTTGAGATCAATCCAGGTTGCTGTATGAAAATTAAGCTCATTATCCTATTGTGTGCATACATCACGTTTAATTTGTATATTCCTTAGAGAACACCTACGTGGTCCCCAACAATGCAACAGTGAGCTTCTTTAGACACATCTGTGCTCCCTGGAAAGATCTCCCCCTGGTGTATACCCCGGTTTGGGCTTGCTGAATCTTAAGAAACTCATTGTCCTTCAGAACGATTACATCAGCAGTGAATAAGGGTCCTATTTCTCCAACTCCTTGCCACAGCTTGGTAATATCTAACTCAAAAAGCACATATAGCCATGGGCCACAAATAACTATGAAAGAAGTATAGATGATGTAGTGGAAACCATGCTATGAATACAGAATGGGCAGGGATAAATTAGAAAATAATTCTTGGAGAGAGTCTTACAAGAAGTGACAGATGTGGCTGGAAGGAGAAAGCCTCCAAATAGGACGGGTGCAGGGTTCATAGGGACTGATCACCGCTAAATGGTCCTTACAGGCAGAGGCGACCTCTCTTCTGACCGCAACTACCAGCCACTCAGTTCACTGTTTTCAGCCTCTCACTCAACCTCCTACCCAAGAAAAAAGGTTTTCTTTGAACTTCCCTAGCAGCATGTGCAGCTCCCAGTTTCCATCTCTCTTTCTTCCTTAACCCTCTCTTTGTCCCTTTGCGTATTTATGTAATTTCATGAGCTTTGACAGATGCACACCCCTGAAAAACCATCACCACAATCAATACATAAAACATTGCTAGCATACCTGAAAATTTCCTTGCAAAGGCTTGAAGTCCACCTTTCTCTCTGCTCCTTACCCTAAAGAACCATCAGTCTGTTTTCTGTCACTATAAGGAAGTCTGAATTTTCTAGAATTGTGTTGTTTTGTGTTTTTTTCCACTTAGCATAATTCTTTTGAGATTCACTCATCTTATTGGCATATCAATAATTTATTCTTTTTATTGCTAAATAGTATTTCATTAAATGAATATAGAACATTTTGTTTATTTATTTACTTGTTGAGAGACATTTGCATTGTTTTTTGTTTTGAAGCTATTATGATTAGCGCTGCTGTGACTCCTCATGTGCAAACTTTTGTGTCTGCTTTAATTTTCTTGGTTAAATAGAGTTCAATGACTGGATCATATGACAGCTATATGTTTTGCATTAAAAAATATAATAAAACTACCACACTCATTTTCCAGTAGCTGTACAATTCTACATTCACAGCATTGCAGGAGAGTTCCAATTAATCCACATTTTTGCTAACAGACATGGTCAGCCTTTTAAATTTTTGCCATCTTAATGGTGTACAGTGGTACAATGGTACTTTATTGTGGTTTTAATTAGTATAATGGCTAATGCTCAATGCCAATGTACAGTATTGAATATTTTCAAGCATAAAGAATGCTCTTTAACCATTCATATATCTTCTTTGGTGATGTGTCACTTTAGATATTTTGCCTATCTTAAAATTGCATCATTTGTATTTATTGAGTAGTGAAAGTTCTTTATTTGTCCTGATATAAGTCCTTTGCCAGGCATGTGTTTTGTAAATATCTTCTCTCATTTTGTGATATAACCTTCATTTGTTAAACAGTGTCTGTCAAAGAGCAACATTTAAAATATCTGACTAGATCCAATTTATCACATTTCTGTTTTATTGTTTGTGTTTTCGTATTGTCTACCCCAAGGTTTCAGAGATTTCCTCCTATGTTTTCTTCTAGAAATTGCATGGCTTTAGATTTTATACCTCCTGTGCATATTCTAAATTTTCTGCTTTGATCTCTGACATCAGGGAATCTATGGGTCTTTTCTGGAAGGTCCAGTAGTATCTCTTTTTATCTTTAATGAGAATAAACCTTAAGATTTATTAAGGTTTATAAAGTCCCTTGATTACTTGTTTGATTTACAGATGATTACCTCATCTACCATTTGGGCTCACAGCCACATCAACATTTAGAAGAAAATTTAGAAATTCCACTGAGTGCTTCTCCCCTACTTAGGTACCTTAAAGTAAAAATTGACTAATTGTCCCATCTGGATTCTTTTTTTTTTTTTAATTTGTTTGTTTTGTTTATACATGCACTGGGTACAGTCAGAAGCGCGGGAGGGTGAGAGAATTCACCAGAGCCAGAGCAGGGAACAGAACAGGCAGGCTGACGAAGTACACTGCTGAGGGGAGCAGCGGGCGGCAGGAGAGGTCTGCGCGCCATGTGGGACCCTCCTCTGGTGGCCGGGGAGCAACCGGGGATCAAACCGGCACCACAGAGGCTGCAGGCAGCCTTGCAACCCAGCGCTCAACCGCTGCGCCACCAGGGAGGACCCCATCTGGATTCTTAATGAGATTTATATTCCTTGAAGAAAAGTGTGCAGGGGTGACAGGATCTGATTTGGCTTAAGGAAGAGAAAAGTATTTTTGCCCAGGTATCTGAGGAGAAAGAGGTTGTCAAGAGAGCAAGATATCTATCTTGGATGCTGATACTGAGCCAAGTTCTGGCAAAAACTGAAGGACATGATTTTACAAGTGATGCTATGAGGCAGAGGAGCACAAGGTGGGGCTGGGGTGGGGAGTTCTCTACAAGGAGGGCAAAGACACTTTTCACCATTTCACGTAGACTCAGTATGACTTTAACCAGGGAAGACGCTAAGGAGGTGAGAGTCACTGGTCTGTGGGAACTTACAGCTCACAAATATCAGGGTGACACAGAAAACAGAAGTGGGAACAGCTGGAAAATAAGAGAGGTTCTTTAATAAATGAGAGACTCCCTTTAAGAACTCTCAAATATGCAGGAATGGAGGTTAGTGCTGGTGACAAGATGGGAAAAGAGACCTGGGTAAGCTTTAGGTACAGTTAAAATGGGAACGACTTGCTGAAGGGGTTACTAGTGATTACTTACAGCCATTAAGAAAGAGGAACAGGGAAAGAGCAGACATGGCATGTTTTCTGCTAGTTGCAGCCAAAATAGTTGCGGGTTAAAAAGAAAAGGATTTAGGGCCTTCCTGGTGGCGCAAGGAGTTAAGACACAACCTATGAAGCTGTCCTCACCCTCCACAGCACGAGTTCGATCCCTAGCCAGGGAGCTACCTACATGGTGCAGCAGACCTCTCCTGACTCGCCCACTGTTCTCCTCAGCAGTGTACTTCAGTCATTCTGCCTGTTCTGTTCCCCACTCTGTCTCTGGTGAATCCTCTCGCCACCCATACCTCTGGCCTGTACCCCAGCTCTTGTATGCATAAATGAATAAATCTGTAAAAAAAAAAAAAAAGAAAGGGATTTAGCTGAACTGCCTCCCTATAGGTAGCAACCATTTAGGATCGGATTCATCTATTGGTATTGGTCATCGTCTTTAGTCTAGCTCTACAGGCGTTGGTTCCTCCAGGAGGGCTAATTGCTATCAAGTTTTGATGATATTTAGGGAGGTATTCTGGTGTCAAAGCGTGACCTCACCAATTATTTAGAAATTGAAAAGAGAAAAATACACTTTATAAGCCAGGCATCTGGCAGTTCCCATGGTAACCAGGTGAGCAAACTTAGCATCACTACTAGTGGGGCCACCAGAGAGCACACACATCCTGCTGGGGCACATTGAGGAGTACAGAGCATCACTTTGACATATTCTTGCCAAAAGTGAGCTACTAAACGCTGTCCAACAGAAATACAATGTGAGCCACATGTGATTAAAATCTTTCTAGAAGCAACCAAAAGCACAGACAACAAAATGAAAAAAATAGATAAATTGAACTACATGAAAATAAAAAAAAAAAAAACCTTCTGTAAGCAAAGGACACAATCATCACAGAAAGGACAACCTGTTGGATGGGAGAAAATATTTATAGATCATATATTTAATAAGGGATTGATATCCAGAATATGTAAAGAACTCATAACTCAATAACAAAAAATACAACTAGATTAAAAATGGGCAAAGGGCTTGAACAACTGTTTCTCTAAAGAAGATATACAAATGGTCACACAAAAAGAGGTTCACTAATCATGAAGGAAGTTGAAATCAAAACCACAAAGGATCATACCCCTTACGATGGTACTGTTAAAAACAAAACAAAACAAAACAAAAACACACATGGGGCCTCCCTGGTGTGCAAGGGGTTAAGGCAACCTATGAAGCTCGCTGCAGCCACTGCAGCATGAGTTCGATCCCTGGCCAAGGAACTACTTACATGGTGCAGCAGACCTCCCCTGACTTGCCCACTGCTCCCCTCAGCAGTGTATTTCAGTCGATCTGCCTGTTCTGTTCCCCACTCTGTCTCTGGTGAATCCTCCCACCCCCCATACCTCTGTCCTGTTAACCAGTTCTTGTACGCATAAATAAATAAATCTTTTTTAAAAAAGGAAGAAAATTCTGCCACATTCTACAACATGAATGAACCTCAAGGAAATTATGCTAAGTTAAATATATCAGACACAACAGGGCAAATACTACATAGTTGCATGTACACAAGTTACCTAGAGTAGTAAAATTCATAAACCCAGAAAACAGAGTGGTGGTTCCTGGTTGCTGGGAGGAAGGGGGAACGTGGGAGTTATTATTTAGTGGATACAGAGTTTCCCTTTGGGAAGATGGAAAAGTTCTGTTGGCCAATGTTTACACAACAATATCAGTGTATTATACTTAGTGTTGCTGAACTGTACACTTAAACATGGCTATCATGGCAAATTTTATGTTATGCATGTTTTACCATAAAAAAAGGCTATAAATGGCATTTTGTAATGATAAGCAATATTTACTCTTAAGGGATTATTATTAATTTTCTTAGGTGTAATAATGGCATCATGATTATGGAAGATAATATCCTTATTCTTAGGAGAAGAATTCTGAAATATTGGTGGATAAAGTGTTGTGATATCTAAGATATCTTCAGGATATCCAGTAAATTTTCAAATGGTTCAGGTTAATAAAAAAAAAAAAAAAAAAAAAAAAAAAAAACATGCTCATGCACACACAACACTCACTTAGATAAAGCAAATGTGTTAAAACATTAACAGTTGGTGAATTAGGAGGAGGTCATTAAAGGTCCTGAGACTTCCTAACATAAACCAGTCTCTGTTTTATCCAGTAATTTCTAAACATTTGGCTATAGGAACTTTATTTTGGGGTTTTCGTCATTAAGCATCTCCAGAAACCAGAGAACACAGTTTAGGAGATTCCACTGTGTAAAGATAGCTCCTCTCACCCACCATGGGCACGGCATCTCATCTACTCTGTTTCCATCGTGATCAGAGGAAGAGGAGGTGGTTGCTTATGTCCTCAACTTAGTTATCTTCTAGACTGAGAAATATGGACTGAAGCTCACGTTCAGCACAGCCCTACACCTCAAAAATATCTGAAACAGTAGCTCAGAGTGTAGGGGTACATTTCCTTCCAAGGTGATTTTCTTATCTGGAAATAATGAAGCAAATTGGAAGACACTAAACAAGTCTATCTCCCCCAGGCCTTACCACTTCAGTATGATCCAGACATCTAGCTGCCAGTGTCTTCATTTTGGTACTAGGGCTTTATCTGGAACCCTAGAAGGTCACTAGGCCCCAGATACAGTGCTGAGCCCACACTCCTTACCCCCAGAATCCTTCAACCAATGACTGATGGAAGATGATGTATGAATATCCTAGCAATCCCATCCCTTGGGTGAGATAATTCTGAGGTGTGTTTTACTGCTTTCCAGCAGGAGTAAGCTATAATTGTCCAATGTGTGGTTGATTTAATAATTCACTTTTTATTGGTTGTATTTCCTTCCTTGACTCACTTCCTCACTCTCTTGTTGGTATTTCCTCGGATTAACTCCTATATAAACTACTTGCTAAGCTTGGCTTCTGGAGGACCCCAAACTAAGACAATGCTCTAGTATCAGTTAGCACCATTAAACTCACAGAACTGGAGAACTCTAAATGAGAGAGACACCTTCTTCCTCCTCTTGTTCCTTTCCTCATTCCAGGCAGTGGGCCTGCACTTAGAGATCTGTGGGGTGTTCTGTATGTATGTGCCTCTCTGTAGGCCTGGCGTTGTGAAGGCATGTTTTCACAGGCTTTGGGGAGTATCTTCACAGGAATGTGAATTGTTGAATGAAGGAGGAGTGATCATAATGGGAAGGTTAGATGCTGTACTGATGATGGGTGAGAGGAGCTATCTGTGGAAAGTGGCTAACTTGTGTTCACTGGTGTTCTGAGAGATGTTTAATAGATGGAGATCCAAAATTAGAGTTCTTATTGTCAAATGTTTGGGAATTTCCGATTAAGCAGGGACTGTTTTAGAGTAGGTCGTAATGAGTGCATAGCTATTCTCTGAGAGGGCTCACATTTTTAGTGTTTTCCAAATCTCTGACCATATACCCTTTGAGGAAACACCTATTAATACCCCATTGAAAAGAGATTGAGATGCAATTGTAGAAAGACTTATCTTTTCCCTCTCCCAAATGCATGTCTTTTTTTATATTAATTTTTAAATTTTTTACATCTTTGTTCATTTTTAAACAATGTTTGCTTCCCCCCACCCCCTCAGGTGTAGTCCCCATAGAGTTTCCTTCACCAATGCACCCGTGCACCATCACCTCAGTCCCCTGTGCTCTTCCCTCCCTCCCTCTGATCCCTCTCCCTGCTCCTCCCCTGCAGGATGTCTCTGATTTATAATTGTCTGTTTTGCTTTGTTGTGTTTTGTACTGTTACTATTTTTTTACACTGATGTTTTATTTGGTTCCCCTATATTCCTGCTATAAGTGAAACCATCTCCAATATTTTTCTTTTTCCTTCTGGCTTATCTCACTGAGCATAATTCCTTCTAGTTGCATCCACGTTGCTGCAAATGGCATAAGTTTATCTTTTTTGATTGCTGAATAATATTCCATTGTGTATATATGCCACATCTTCTTGATCCAGTCATCTATTTTTGGGCACCAAATGCATATCTTTTGTAATGAGTTTTGGTTTCTATCCAGTGGTTGAAATGTCTTCTCCTTTCTCTTTACTCTGTGAAGCCAGACCTCAGTGGGGCTATTATTCATTATACTTAAGGTACTAGGGATATCACAACACCCAACACTCACCTGTCCTTTGCAGTCTCCAAACTATTTCCCACAATTTAATTCCCACCACCCTGAAGGTAGGTATTAACAACCCTGAAGGTAGGTATTATAGATCCTTATTTAATTGGTGAGGAACCTAAAGTTCAGAGATTTTTCCAGGCTCCCCTGGTCATACATCACCACAGGAAAATTGGAACTTGAAGCAAACAGCACAAGTAAAGGACTCTTATTTTTTCTACGTGGTCTGAACTTCGAGTGAAGATCCAGTTAACATAGCAGACATTTCTAAGTCTTTGGGCTTTGAAAAGGTCATTGAATCAGGCCAAAAAAGAGAAAAATGAAAACATATCAGTTCTCAAAGTGTGGTATTCCTGCTGTTGGCATTCCTGCTAGTGGACTGTGGGCTGGGTCCTTGCACCAGAGAAAGCAGATGGCATCCTGGATAAGATTAGGACTTCTGAAACAAACTGTGGGTTGAATTTTTGCTCCATCATTTACCAGCCATGTGACTGGTAATAATCTAAGCCTCAGTTTCCTCACAGTCAAACAGGGAATAGTATTTCTGATGGGGTTGCTGCAAGGATGAAAATAGATAAAGTGCTTAATATGCTTAAACTTCTTCACACAGGAGTTTCCTGGCATATAGCAGAAATGAAAAAGATAGCTATTATTAGTAGACTAGTATCCACAACTTTATTTTCTGGCATGAATTAATAATTTAACAAAAACCAGACATCACTTTTGTTAGTGTCTGACTAGAAATAGTGCTATTTTCTAATGATTTCTGGCAGAGTTCTTTTTTTTTTATTGTTGTTGTTTGTTTTTGGTTTTATTTTGTGCAAAAATAGGACTTAGTGAGATAGTTTTTTGCAAGTTTTTCTTCACCTAAATAGCTTGTCAACACTCCCTCACACGCCACACCACCCCCTGAAAAAAAAGAAAAAAAGAAAAAGAGCAAATTGAGAACGTATGGAGCCACAACTCAGAAACCTGAGCATTTTCCATTTTAGCTTTTCTTGGAATAATTTGATGCAAAGCCTGTGCTGTGGTTTTAAATGGCACTGGGATGCCCATCTTCTGTCCCTACCCCTAAGCTTCTGAACATGATTTATATTTCCCTATTTTAAGCTAGTGCAGATTTATGAGACTTTAAACATCATAGTTGAAGTTATTGGAGGTTTAAAGGGATTAAAGAGGTCCAGCAGCACCTGGAGGTATATAGATTGTTTAAAAGATTTATCAGCATTTTCATGTTAAACTCACTTTTCAAGGATTCTCATAGCCGAGGTCTGAGTCTATTTATTTTGGGCAAAGGAGTGAATTTTTAGGATTTCTCTTAGATGGAAAAAAAATCCATCCATCTATTGCTCCTTGCTTTGTTTTTTGGGCTGTGCCTCTGTCCTTCGCCTCTTCATTTTTCATGTGCAACTTCTGTCTTCTCTGGTCTTTCCCTTCTCTCTGTCCTCCCTCAAGTGACTAGTCTTTTATATTCCCCTCTTTGTCATATATTTATACACACAGCTCCTGACCCATGAACCTAACAGCAGTTGGAGGAGGCGGACATTGCCCTGCCCTTGGCTTTTTGCTTCCAGGAGTCAAAGGGGCCCCCTGGCAGAGGAGGGCTGGGTGGGAAATAGATGGCTGCGTGGGTGGGAGTGCCTGCTGCCATGGGTGACAGGTCCCCGTGTTTACACCAGAGGGTGCAATGACTCTGTGGCTGAGAGGGGCCAGCTGGAGTCTAGAGTTGCAAATAAAGTGCCTCTTCAAGGCAAAACACACAAAAGTCCTAGGCAGTTAGGTTTAGGAGAAGCTGTGCTGAATGACATTGAAAATAGGTTCTGGGCACAAAGTGGGCACACATGCTTTGTACAGTCTACCAGTGCTGGGAAGAGTCTACATTCTTCTTATCCCAACAATTATTCTCATCAACTTCCACGTCTTGCCTCTTAAATTTCTTCCAAGTCTTAGCTCTGCCCACCCAGTCAAATCAGTGTGGGTGTAGGGAACATGAACTCATTTTAATATCAGCTTATACCAGACATCACTGGGAAGGAAATCGGAGAAACTATTCCAAAATCAAGTAAAAATAACTTTTGTGAGTACATACCCTATGATTCCACTTATATGAAACCCTAGAAAAGACAAATGTAATCTATAGTGACAGAAGGCAGATCAGTGGTTGCCTGAGGCCAAGGTAGGGGAAAACTGATCGAAATGGGACATGAGAACTTTTTGGGATGCTGGAAATGTGCTTTGTCTTGATTATGGTGATGGTTGCATGGATATATCAAATTATAGAAACTCATTAAAATGCACAATTAAAATGGGTGTAAATTATACCTTGATTTAAAAAAAAAAAGTCTCTGTCGTCTATACGCCAGCTAGCAGGCACAATGGAAAACTGGGTGTAAATCTTAGAATGCTCCCCAGTCTATAGATGTTGTTCAATTAGCTTGTGCCTATCAGGGCATGGGGGTAATCCAGAGCAGTAGATAAACACCTAATCACTTATAATTGACTTTGGAATGCTTTCTGTGCCTTTACATTCTCTGAGCACAACCTCAGTGACAGGGGCAGAAGGGAGCAGGCAGCCAAGAAATGTGGTAGGGGAAGCCAGATTAAACAATTACCAGGGAGAGACAACAAGAGGGTGGCCGACCACACAGATGATAAAGAATTGTTGACTTTTGTAATATGAACTGTGCATTGTATGAAAATGTAAAACAAAGGCATTGGTGAGGTGGAGCAGATACACACCAAGCCTCTATCCAGCCACACTGAATGGTCCTGGCAGTGGATTACAGGAAGTCCTCACCTACTTCGTCTTTTCCGCATCTCTAACTAAATTTCTGATATTGCTTAAGTCAGATATAGTGGCTTATTCATTGTGGCATCCAAATACTAATTTTAAATTTGGCCAGGCTCACCCAGGGGATGAAGTAGCTATATGAAGGATGGTGTTAAGATTTAAGACGTTTGGTTTGTTGCTCTGCTGTGTGCACCTTTGAAAACCCAGTTTGTCTACTCTTCACTTATTCATGTATTCAATCAAATTATTAAACACCAACTAGAAAACAGGCAGTTTGCAAGACATTGGGGATACATGGCTCTAGGCTTTGCATTCCTCATGTGAAGTCTCCTTCTGCGATCCCTGAAACATCCTACCACTGTGCCCCTGGTTGACAAGGGGTGTGGTGTGGTCAGGCTGAGACACTCACTACTATAACTCAATAATAAAGCTGCGTAGGAAGGATAATATAGATAAGACTCCTCAACTTCATTGGTTTATATCTTTCCAAAGGGTAATTCTAGGTTGCTTAAAGATTCTGTGCCATAAAAAGGTCCCATGGAAATGAAATCAAGCATTTTAGTTTAGTTTGTTGAAAAATTGCTCTTAAAAAACATTCTAAGGCAGTTTTAAAATTAATTATTGCTTCAAAACACAAACACATATATAGTTATAAATTAACATTTGATCCAGTACAGAGCAGTAGACTAGAGCTTGTTGGTCTTTCCTCCTGATTTGCAGTGTGCTCTATCCCTCCACCCCCTCCCCAAGCAAAATTTAGAAGTCGGTATATGCAAAATTGTTTCTCTTCTTGAAGTCTTTCTCACACTTATCTTAAAGCATACAAGATCTGTTCCTTTCCAGATCATCAAAACAAATCTTAGAAGAGTTTGATTGAATTGGATTCAAATTCTACTTTATCCCATTTTTAATACATGATCCAGGGAAAATTCCCTAGCCTCTCTGTACTTCACTTTCTTCACCTGAAAGTGGGAACAAAAGTATATATTCTAAGTTGTGTCATTAAATAAGATAATGAATATTAAAACAGCTAGCAAGGTGTCTAGCAAATTGCAGAAAACCAAACGTGATTGTTACTAAAGCTTAGCAGAAATGAATTCTGGGAATTGAGGAGAAAAAGTCCACCATAGAGTAAGAAGTATTCCATTGATTCTTGAGGACTCTGGACCATCAACCTTTATTGAGTGGGTGACTACTGAGGGGGGATAGAATTATCAGATTATGAAGCTCAGAACTGTTGACATTCTAAGAGGGAAAATAAATTATCCATATGCTCTTGGTCCAAGAAATGGTAGAGTTTTCTCTTTAACCCAGCTATAAGAGTAGTGCATTGGGAACAATGATTGAGAAAAAGTCATAGCAAGCTGTGATGGTCATGTAAGCAGATGCCACAGTAAGATTACCTCTTTATTCCTCCAGGAAAGGTTGACATCTCCTGGCCATTTCTAAAGAAGACACTATTTTACCTAACAGGTCAAAATAAGTGTCACAAAGAGGACTGTGAACCTGAAGATAGAGTGTGCCTGCTGATCCAAGAGCAACAGACAACTGGCTCAGGCTATGATTAAAGTTGGTTGGAATTCACAACTGGCAGAACAATGACCACATTCATGAACTGAACTTCTGCTTACTCTCTATTTCCAATGTCTTTCCATTTGGACAGTCAGCTGTGTTGAGAGATTTGTGGTGTTAGCACCTGGAGAGTTGGATGGAGAGTGTAATAAATTTAACATGAGTGACTTGAATACATAGCTAAAGGATGCAGAAACCAATATGTAATTAGTAGGCACCTCAAATAAAAATCCACTAGGTTGTAGTGCTCCCCAAGGGCAAGGGCCATCTACGTCTTTTTGATTGCTTTATATCCAGTTAAGCACAGAGTTTCTCGGGCAAGCAAATATCTTGGTTTGTGAGGGACTTTTCTGGTTTTAACACTAAAAAATTCTGCATCTCAGGAAATCTCTCAGTTACTGGCAAACTTGGATGATTGGCTACCCTAGATGTGGTACATAGTAGGTGTTCAAAAATGTGTGTCAAATAAAAGAAAGAAAGAAAATAAGCAGTGGAAGTATACTGGAAGATAATGCAGTAAGTTGGATTAACTGCTGTGGAAATGAGTCTGTCCCCAGCAGATTCTGATTTAAAACTGAGTTTCATGAAGCCAGCAAATTAGTTTGATGATATATAGACCCAGTTTTGGGCTTTTAATACCACCTCATTTCTATATCTTCTTTTGACCTTAATTTATACATCTTTTAGCAACAGGCTGTAAAATTTCAAAATTGTCAAAACATGGTCAAATATG
Organism: Talpa occidentalis; assembly: GCF_014898055.3. Taxonomy (NCBI): domain Eukaryota; kingdom Metazoa; phylum Chordata; class Mammalia; order Eulipotyphla; family Talpidae; genus Talpa; species Talpa occidentalis. Next base: position 43,493,607 of record NW_023604295.1, on the reverse strand, counting down.
ACCAGGATTTCTAAAGCCCAAAATACATTTTTTATTTAGTAACTTTCTTCTGCTATCTACATAGAAACCAGGTCTTTTAAAATGATCCATAATATATAGTTGCAAAGGGTGAAACATTTCTCCATTCAAAGAAATTCAACAGCGCTTTATGGAGTAAGTCCTCTGGGCTTTGTGCTGGGTGCTGCAGGGTGAATTTCAAAGTGAAAGATATAGGATTCCTGCCCTTAGCAACTCTCAGTCTAGCAGGAGTACTGTGAATATACATACATAAATATTTATGACATGAAGCAGGCTTGATATTGCATGCTTTTTTAATTGTGCCCTATGTGACTAAGGGAGAGAGGGAGATTAATTTTGAGATGTTTTGGAATGGAATTTATGTCAGGATTTGAAGGAAGCTTTTCAGAACTGGCTATGGGAGAGGCTGAAGGAAGAGTATAGGTACAACAATGGTGGCATGAAGCTACTCATTACATAAACCTAGGACCTTAACCAAATTGAGGCATATCATTCTCAATTAACAAGAAGTCCAAGGCAGATGCAGCAGTTCCATGGAATAATCAATGTCTGACATTCCTTTTCTCTTTCAGTTCTACCATCCTAGCTTTTTTTTTTTTTGCCTCATGCCCCCAAGATGGTTATTCCACATCAAGCCTCCTGTTTATGGATCAGGCTGGAAAAAGAAAGAAAGGAAGGAAAAGCAAATGGAGAACGGAGAAGGGTGGATGGGGAAGAAAAGGCAGGGAAGAGAAAAAACTTTTTCCAACTCCCTAGCTGCCTTTCTGAGTTACGTCTCATGACAGAAATGGTCACATGGTGACCCTTAGTTGCAAAGGAATCAGAAAAGCTGAGCATTTTAATTAGACACATAGCCCTCCTGGATAATATTGTGGTCTCTTAGTAAAGAAGCGTGGGAGAATGTGTGTGGGGTAGGTAGCCAGTCTTGTCTGTGCTTTTAAACACAAACCCAGAGATGGGGACAGGGCAGGGCTTGAAGGATAAATGAATGAACGAAGAGTAGAATCTTGTGTCTGGAATGGAGTGTGTGTGTGTGTGTGTGTGTGTGTGTGTATGTGTGTAGATAGAACAAGATAGAGTGGGATGGTTTCATGGGGTTTGGGGAAAAGTAATCTGAAGAAGATAAGATTGAAAAAATATGAGCCAAATACAGGAGACACCTGGCTTTCATCTGACTCTTCAGTTTTTCTGCAGAAGCTTCAAGATAATATAGATAAGTAGTTCATGTTTCATGGACTGGCATTGTTCCTTTACTCCCAGATTTTTTTTCTTCTAATGTTTTCAAGCACTTTAGGTAGAGATATAAAAAAAAACCACTGTCAAACTTGTAACCTCATGTCAACATCAAAAGAAAATAATGACCTTTTTTCCCCAATTATGTTTATTGAGGAAAAGTTGTTTTACATCAATTTATTTGTTTTAGGGTTTATTGGTTCACATCATGCCCACTACCATGAAAGCATTCAATCCATTTGTTTTTCCTAAATTTAACTGTTATCCATATTACAACTTTATACTATTTGTATATTGTATTGACTAATTCCTTTAATTCCCTTGGGTACTATACCATATAAAACTTTTTACCTTGAAACAATTGTGATTTTAGTATTGCTAAATACAAATCAGAAAAAAATATGTGAATATTCAGAAACACAATATTTAGGACTATATATTTCTGTGTAGATTTTTGTATATTACACACACATGCACACACCCACACACACATACACACACCCCTCATCCTCAGTTGCCTTTCTGAGTGTCAGATTTGTTCTTTAGTTTTGCAATTTTCTTTTTTAACTTGGAGCAATTTTGCTTTAGTAACTCTAAGCTAGAGGTCTAAAATTTTTCCATTGCTTGGCTCTAGCTTTGGTCTCTTTCAGGAAAATAGTTTCTGAAGATAACTTGAAGCATAAAGAATAGTTGAAGAACCATGAAGACCTCACCAGTATTAGAGGAAGTTATGATGCTATTATTTTACTCTAAGTCAGGAAACAAAAAAGATTATTTTGCAAAGGGGCAGATAGTAAATATTTTTGACTTTGCAGACCATATGTTTTCTGTTACAACAATTAATTCTGCCATTGCAGCACAGCAACAGTGTCACAGACACTAAGTAGATGAATGGACATGACTATGCCACTGATAAAATTTTATGTACAAGACTTCTGTTCTAAATGAACAACAGTCCACCTCTGCTCCACCCCTCTCTCTGTCTCTCTGTCTCTGTGTCTCTCTCCTATTTTATTATCTTCTTATCGCCATCATTCCTCTGCTTTCATCACTCTTCCTTTCTCACCTCTGTTTCTTACTTTCTTTTCCACATGTTGCTTCCTTTTTCCTCACTTGCCACGAATCTTATCTCTAAGGGAAGCTTGGCAAGTCCTCCTAGTCTCTAAGATGGCATTCAAGAGCAAACTTGACTCTTCCTTGATTCCACTTGGTGACTCAGAGTGGCTTCTGTGATGACTGGATTATGTATCTGGTCACTTCTCAAGCACACATAATTCTTCTTAAATAGCTTAATTTATGCTTTGGTTTATTGGTTGTGGAATTCCTCCTGGTTTCCTCGAACCTTAATCTTTAAGATGACTAATAAGATCTTTCTTTTATATATTTATTTATTTTATACATATTAAAATGTCAGTGTAAATGATGGTATACTTGGATGCTCTTCAGTTTTTTCAAGTGTCCCCATCTCTTCAGGATAGCAAAGGCTGACAGGGAACAAGGGTGTGGAGTCTATGAAGGAAACTTTCTTAGGATCTGGAGGAAATCCATAATACTTTACCTGCTACAGATTTCCTCATCTGGGCAGATTTTTTGGCCATCACATGCTTCCCCCAATGACAGGATGAAAGGGAATGGGTTTCAACTGCAGCAGGAAAGATTAAGGGTAGAGGTCAGGCAGAGCTTTGGTCCTGTCACAACTGTATATCAAGCAAGCCCAAAACCAAGGGATGTTTTGGCGTTACCTTGGAATTGTTAAAAGAACAGGATAGATTACTTCCTAAGCTCACTCTAAACAGAAAATAGTGTGACAAAGGAAACAGCTTTGTGTGAGAAATTTCCTGTGCAGTGGGCTGACAGCTGGGAATCAAGATTTGAGACCCAAATATCTTCTACCAGCTTCCACCAACCTCAGGATGCTGGCTGATCACTACCAATAGAAAAGGCCATCTGCCCTTCCAGTTTCTGAGTGAAGCTGATAGTTTTCTACCTTCAGAATTGTCTATTCCTTTTTTTCTCTTAGCTATGTCTTTCAACTCTGCACAGTTACCCCCAATTTTGAAAAAAAATTAAATAAACATTTGGAAACTTTACTGTCTTGTCTCGCTACTCTTTCTTCACTGCCAAAATTTCAAGAATAGATGATTTAGCACCGATGCTTCCTTTCTCCTACTGCACTGCCTCCTGCCTTGTCTACAGTGGGCTTCCACTCTCCTCTTTCTTTCTCAAAGGTGCCACTCACCCAAATGATGTCCCTCTGTCCCTGTTGCACCTCACTTCACTGTGGCATCTGAATTTTTGGACTCCTGCCTGCCTCTTGATGTAGTCTTGTCTCTTGAATCAATGGTCAGTATGAGCCTGTGACCTGTCGTCTCCCTGGTCTACCTCTTCTTTCAGGTATTGACTTTACTTCCCACCCCCCCACTTTGGAAATCTTTTGTAGAAATTCGAGATTATAGAGCTGAAGCCCAGACTAGTCTGGCGGTGGTGGGGGAATGACATTTCAAAGGAAAATTTGGGCTAGTGACAGCAGGGAGGCAAGAGGTAGAGAAGAGGAGGAGCTGGCAAATCTCTTGGATTCTAGTCTGTGAAACTAGAATAATGGAGTCAGGAAAGTTGGGCAGAAGTACTAGTTCTAAAACAAATTTGATTTGAGTAGAAAGCAGGACATACCAGTGGATAATATGTTTAAAGAGGAAAGATAATGGAAATGGATAGAAAACCTTTTATCTCATTTGCCCTTGCTGCTTTAGCCCACAACTAGCTCCTTAATCAATATTTCTAGCTTCCAAGCCTTCCCTGGCGCTGAGCTGACAGTGCTAATTGCCAATTGGACATTACCCCCTTGATGCCCATCATCACTTCAGATTCCTCAGTGAGAGGAAAAGTGTTACAGGGAAGCAGCATAGAAAACTGGACTAGGAGTCATGACTTCTGAGGTCTGCTGTATGACTGGGCAAGTCATTTTGCTGTCTGGTTTATAGTTTTCTTGTTAATGAGATGAGGGGTTAGATCAAGTAATACCTTAAACACTTTCCCATTTTTTATCTTTCCTCAGATTGGTGTTTCATCTAGGTATTTTTCTTCTCTTAGCATATCGCCATTTTCTCAGTCACCTAGTGCCCACAGGCATCTTGGATCCCTGTTCACCACCCTCCCTCTATCCTGTTCACACATTCTCCACTCTTGAGGTGAGCACCAACACAAACTATTGCTCTTTGCTTCTCCTCATCTTCCACACTTTGCATTTCAGTCCCACAACCAAACCCCCTTTGGGGTCATCACCTTTCTCCTAGACTATTTCTATGAACTACGAATTCCTCATCAGCCTTCTGAGCATATCTACCTTTCTAAACACTTCTTCCACTCTTTTCATCCTGTCCCTTTTCTCCTGAAATCACCAAAGAGGGTTGGAGAGAAAAGGAGTGTCTATCAAGATCACTTCAAAGCTTTTTTCTAAATGCACCTGAACATCCCTCTTGCCTCCTCCACCCTCAACTTTTTGTGCTTCATGTGAAAGCTTTCCCTGGTGTAAAGAATCTACATTCTCTTTATTGTAAAGAATCTACATTATCAAATTTAAATATGTCAACATAACATATTCATTTTATAGACTACGAAAATCCATATAATCCCCTTAAGATAACTGCTATTTCCTTTTGTGCACATATGGCTTACCCCATTTTTAAAAAATGTTTGTTGGTTTTATTTAAATAGCTTTATTGAGGTATAAATGACATTTTATCACTGCACAATTTGATGGGTTTTGACATGAGCATGCACCATGAAACCACTGCCACAATCAAGAACATATTCATCTCCTCCAAAAGTTTCCTTGTTACCCTTAGTCACCCACCTTCTTGCTGTCCTCTCCTAGGTTCTCATTCTGGTTTTCTCCAGACAACCACTGATTTACTTTCTGTCCATATAGATAGTTTGCACTTCCTAGAACATTATAACAACGGGAGAATTCAGTATGTACTCTTTTCTTTGTCTGACTTTTTCTCATAGTTAAAGATTCATCCATGTATTGCTGGTATATGAATAACTTATTGTCTTTATTACTGAGTAGTATTCTATCATATGTATATATCATAACTTGTTTGTCCCATCACTTGATGGATTTTTTGGATTGCTTCCTGGTTTTGGCTATTATAAATCAAGCTGTTATGAGCATTTATGTACAAGTCTTTGTATGGACATATGCTTTTATTTCTCTTTGGTAAATACCAAGAATGGCTGGACTTTGATTGCTGTAACTTTATATTAATTCTTCAAATTAAGTGATGTAAGTCTCCAACTTTCTTCTCCCTTTTCTTAGTTATTTTGGCTTTTCTAGTTTCTTTGTATTGAATCAGCTTACCAATATCTACAAAAACACCTTTTGGGATCTTGATTGGGGTTATATTAAATCCAAGGATCAATTTGGGCAAAATTGATGCCTTCAACATTTTGAGTTTTCTGATTTATGGCATATAATATCTCTTCATTTGCTAAAGTCTTCTTTAATTTCTTTCTGCAAAATACTGTAGTTTGCAATGTATGGCTCTTACATATCTTTTATCAGATGTAGGTTTCATAGTTCACATTTTCCCAAGGTAATAAAAGTAGTATTGCTTTTAAACTTCAATTTTCAAATCTTCACCGCAAATAATGGAAATACAATTTGTTTTTATATTGGTCCTGAAATCTTGTTGGACACATTATTAGTTCCACTGGCATGGTGGTAGAATTCACAAATTTTCTAAATAGACAATGAATAAAGACAGTTTTACCTCTTCCTCTCCTGTTTGGATTCCTTTCATTTCTTTTCCTTGTCTTATTGTACTGGTTAGAATATCCAGTACAATGTTGAACAGGAATGAGAGTGGACATCTTGCTTTGTTCTGATCTTAAGGGGAAAGCAGTTTTTCACCATTAAATATGATGTTAGCTACAGTTTGTTTGTTTGTTTGTTTTTTCATTTGGTGTAAGTCCTTTATTAAGTTGTAGATGCCCTTTATTAAGTTGAAGAAGTTCCTTCTGGTTTGCTGAGAGATTTGATCAAAAATGCATGTTGTATTTTGTCAAATGCTTTTCTTATTCTATTGAGATGGCCATATGGTTTTCTTTTAAAATTTGTTATATTAATTTTCTATGGCTGTTCCAACAAAGTACCGCAAACTAGGTGGCTTAAAAGAAAAGACAACAATTCTTTCACATTTCTGGAGGCAAGAGGGTCAAAATCAAGGTGTTAGCAGGATCTTTGAGACTCTGGGATAGAATCCTTCCTTGCTTCTTTCTAGCTTTTGGTGTTGGCTGTCAATTCTTGACATTTTTGAGCTTTGTAATCACACCACTCCAATCGCCATATCTGTCGTCATATGGTGCTTTCCCTGTGGGTCTCTGCCTTCACATGAGTTTTCCTCTTCTTGTAAGTACACTGGTCACATTGAATTAGAGTCCACTCTAATAACTCCATCAAAAAATGATTGCATTTGCGAAGATCTTTTTCCAAATAATTTGTAGGTACTGGAGATTAGAACATCAACATATCTTTCCAGGTACACAATTCAAGCCTTTACATTGGTAGCTTTTCAAATGTCAAAACAATCTTGCATCCTTGGGATAAACTCATTCAGTCATGATGTATCATTCTTTTTATATACCATTGAATTTGATTTAATCAATATTTAGTAAGAATTTGCATATGTTCATGAAGGGTAGAGGTCTATGTTTTTTTTTGAAATTTTTAAAAAAGAGTTATTTTATTTATGCATACAAGAGCTGGGGTACAGGCCAGAGGTGTAGGGGCGGAGAGAGGATTCACCAGAGACAGAGTGGGGAACAAAAGAGGCAGATTGACCAAAGTATGCTGCTCAGAGGAGTAGAGGAGGAGGCAGGAGAGGTCTGCTGTGCCATGTGGGTTGCTCCCTGGCCGGCCAGGCGATGGAATTTGTGCTGCAGAGGCTGTGAACAGCTTCATAGGCTGAAGTCTTAACCCCTTGCGCCACCAGGAAGGCCTATGTTTTTTTTTTTAAAACTGATCTTGCTTGATTTGGCATTCAGACTAATGCTGGCCTCATATAGTTGGGAAATATTCTCCTTTCTTCACTTTTCTAGAAGAATGTGCATGGGATTGGTACTATTTTTTCCTTAAATGTTTCATGGAATTCATCAGTGAAGGCCTATGGGTCTTGGGTTTTCTTTATGGGAAGCTTTTAAGCTACAAACTTTAATTTCCTTGATAGGTACATGGCCATTTATCAATTCTTTTGAGTGAACTTAAATAGTTTGTGTCTTTAAAGGAATTTGTACATTTATTGGCATAAAATTGTCCATGTTATTCTCTTATTATTCTTCTTGTATCTCTGTAATCCTTAGTAATGTCACCTCTATTATTCTTCCTGTAAGTAATTTGAATCTTTAATTCCTTTATTTCAGTCTGCGAGAGATTTATTATCGATCTTATCCAAGAATCCACTTTTAGCTTCATTGGATTTTCTCTTTTGTTTCTGTTTTCTATTTCATTGTTTTCTACTCTGACCTTTAAAAATCTCCATTCTTCTCCTTTGGGTTTCAATTGCTTTTAAGGTAGACTAGTAGATCATTGATTTAAGATCTTTCTTTTCAAAATAGGTATTTTAGTACTATAAATTTCCCTCTGAGTACTACTTTAGCTGCATTCCACAGATTTTTATATGATGTGTCTTCATCTGTTCTCCCTTTAAAATTCTTTTAATATTTCCTTTGAGTTCTTAGTTGACCATGCATTATTTCGTAGTATGGTATTTAGTTTCCAAATATTTGGGCGGATTTTCCATATATTTGTTATTGATTTCATATATTTGTTATTAATTCAGTTGCATTTAGAGGCCATGCTTTGTATGGTATTTTTTAACTGAGGTATAATTTGCATACCTATTTGTGTAATGTTAATCCTTTCAAATTTATTGAGTTGTTTTATGCCTTAGCATATAGTTCCTCTTGATAGATGTTTCCTGTGCAGTGTGTATCTGCAGTTATTGAGTGGTACATTTTATAAATGTTAGTTAAATTGGTTCGTAACATTGCTTAAATTTTCCAAATCCTTACTCGTGATCTGTCTTCTTATACTATCTTGTATCTACTGAGTGAGACAGATATTAAACTCTTTGACTACAATTATGAATTTATCTATTTCTCCTTACAGTGCCATCAGTTTGCCTCATGTATATGGAAACTCTTTTATCGAATGCAAACCTTTTAAGGTTATTATGAATTGAAATACCCATCTTTATCTCTGGTAATTAAAAAAAATCTTTGTCTGATATTAATATAGCTATGACCATTTAAAATTTTAATGGAAATTGCCAAATTTTTACTCTTAAAAACCTGTTGTTATATAAAGTTTCCCACCAGTATGGTCCATACTTATGGAAAATTTGATATGAACCATTCACTAAACATCCAATTCTTCTGAATTTGGGGTGAACTAATGCTCACGCCAACCCTCTGGTTCTCTGTTTGCACAGTGGTGGCAATAGCATCTCTGCCATCCTGTGCAAGTGTGGCCAGGCCAAGGTTTAGGTGTAGGGTTAAGGGAAATGTCAAATTTAGGAAAGACCAATAAAGAGTATTTTCATTGTCAAAGCTGGTGGTCGGTAAGGGGACATCTGGTAACTTTAAGGCAGTTTCAAGATTTCAGGACCAGATGACTTAGATGTTGTAGCAGTAAACTTGCGATCTCAGTGTCATTATTTATACTTTTTAAAAAGTGGGGTCTGATGGATGTACCCAAGATTGGAGAAAAGCAATTGCATTTATTTTTTTTAATGGATGACAGAAAACATCTGTAATATTAAAGACATTCTGTAAATAAAAGTGATGAGTACAGGGAACCGGAAAAGGTTTACTAGACATTTATTTAACTTATTCTATTTGCTGTTAGAATTACTCAGTTGGTAGATGTGGGAATTTTGATCTGACAGGTGGAACCATGTAGATTGCCACAGACAAATTGACCCAGAAGCTTCTAACTGGTGGATAGCAGGCCATCAGCTGTAGACTAGGACCTGGTTTTCTCTTTAGGGGTGTTTTCACACAGTAGGTCTGGCCACAGCAGCTTCTTCTGTCTGGATGAGACAGCAGCAACACCCTCCAACACACCACATTAAGTACTCAGGTCTAGAGAGCCTCTGTTTGGTAGGCTGTACAGTCACTAGAACTATAAACAGAATACTGGCTAATTATTGTTTAATTATTGCTTAAAAACCAATTGGCACAATACAATCACTGCATTAATTACCCCATACAGCATCTGCTTTCTTTTTTGCCTTATCCCCATTTCCCCCCAACCCCTCTCCCCACTTTAATTGAAATTCAGCTTGCTGTAACACCTCCTTTCTCCAGGCCAACTGCATCTCTCCATTCACACGAGGGAGAAGAACAAAACAGAGAAGGCCCCGGGGATTAGGGAGTTTTGACAGCTGTCCAAGAGGAGCGCTGAGGTACCGGCCAAGTACGGAGGCAGGACAGAGACAAATGAGAGCGAGAAGAGAGTGACTGAGGGCGGCAGAGATGGGCAGGGAGACATCTGAGGAGAAACGAAATGGACAAAGAGCACAGAGCTAGGCAGCGATGTGTAAAGGGGCGCTGAGGGGGGAAAAGAAGAGAAAAGCTAAAAAAGAGCGGATCCGTGGGGCGATGGTGAGGAGAACGCGAGAGGCTCAGGAGGGGAGGAAGACCGGAGCGAGCTTGCCGGGAAGGAGGAGGGAAAAGTCCGGTCTCTAGGGACGGGTCAGCGCAGCCCGGGGACGGGTCCGCAGAGGAGGCGGCGGGCAGCTGCGGGCGCCTCACGCACCTGGGAGCAGGGCGGGGTGGAGCGGGCGCCGGCGCGCCGGGAGCCTGGGTGCGGGAGGCCGGGCTCGCGCTGCGGGGCGGCGCAGCCCCCGCGCCCCGAAGGGCGTGCGCCCCGCAGCCCCGGACTCGCCCGGCGGCCCCGCCCCCTCCTCCGCCGGGCTTTTCCTGCGGGGCTCAGGAAGCCGGCCTAGCGCGGCCGCCCACCACAGCCCGCGGCCGCCGTGCGCGCGCGGGGAGGCCGGCGCGGGGCCGTGGCGGCGGGCGGGCGGCGGCCGAGCCCCCGGGAGCCCGCGGCGAGCCCCCGGCGGCCCGGGCGGGAGCGCCGGCCCCGCTCGGCTCTGCCCGGGTCATTGTTGGCCGGGACCGCGGAGCGGGAGCCGGGGGAGGAGCCGGGAGGCGGCGGCGGCTGGAGCCAGAGGGGGAGCCAGAGAGCGCGCGCGGGGGGAGGCAGCGAGCGGGCGAGCGAGAGCGAGGGAGGGAGGAGGTAGAGAGACAGGGAGGGTGGGAGGGAGGAGGAAAAATAAAGAGGAGAGCCGAGCAGGGCTGAACAATAGAGACAGGCAGACGGGCGCGGAGAAGAGCCAGCTGCCGCTGCTGGGGGAGACGGGGCGCCCAGGCAGCCCGGACCCCGGTCCCCGGCCCCGGTCCCGGCCAGACAGCAGGCGGCCAGCGCCCCCCGGGAAGGGGTGCCATGGGGGAGCCGGCGGTGGACGCCCCCAGCCCGCCGCGCGCCTCCGCCTGAGGGAGGCTGGGCGTCCTCTGCTCCAGCCGCCCGCCCTCGAAGCCCGGAGTCCGCCGGGTCTGCGGCCGCCGACGCTGCGCCCCGCGCCCCGCGCCCTCCGCCCACCGGGCGCCAGCAGCCCTCGGCCCCGGGCTTGGCCGGCCCCCGCGCACGCCCTCCCCCAGTCATGAACCCCCGGAGGGGGCAGCGGAGGAAGGAGGAGCTGCCGACTCGGACGTGGACGCCTTTTTCCGGACAGGTAAGCTGGGCAGGGCGCGGGGAGACTCGGCAGGGCCGCTGCCCAGGACGCGGCGATTCGGACAAGTTTGGGGAAGGAGGCTGTTGCTGGGGTGTGCTTGTTGGGGGACAGTCTCCCCGGTCGTCGGGGCTGGAGTTGCCGCGATTCTTGTTGTTATGGCAATGCTGGTTGCGCTTTGGGGAGGGGTGGGGGCTGGGAGCCTGGCGCCCCTCGGTGTTCCCCCGAGTTGCGGGAGTCTGGGCTGGGGAGGCGGGAGGCGGTCCCACCGGGCCGCCTTCTCCGGGAGCGCGGGGATGGGGCGATGTTGGATCACTTTGCAGCGCGCGGCTCTGGCTACCGGCGTCCCCGGCCCCTCCCTCGACTCCCTCCAACCTCCACCCCCCACCCCCAGCGCCTGTCAGCCGGGCTCCGGCCGCCCTAGGCGGGCACCCCCTCTCTAGCCGGGGGCCCCGGGGTGCTAAGAAGGGTAGTGGGGACCGGGAGTCACGCAGGCTGAAGACTGACAGTCGGCAGCGGGGCGGACGGAGGCCGGTCACGCTTAGTGTGTGCAGGGAGCCAGCGAGCGCCGAGACTTAGGGGGCGGACTCGGCTCCGAGGGCGTTGGGTGCCGCGGACCTTCTCCTTGTGCTCCTGTTCTGCAGTTCTGGGAACTGTGAGCTTTCCTTAAGAATCACTCATTCCTGGAAGTGTTAGTTAGCGTCCCCCTCACACACACCCACTGAATCTTTGCTTTTCTATGGTAGTTCGAGCCCTGAGATCGGGTCTTTCCAACTGTTTGCAACCCCTGCTACCTCCCATCGCCAGGTCCCTAGGTCCCCCTGTTCCCTGGCTAGAATGTCTCTTCCCCAGAACAGACGCCCCCCTTCCACCACCTGTGGCCCTGCTTTTCTGATGGCCAAAGATTCTCCATCTCCCCTTTACCTGTGGCTTCCACCAGCTTCATAGGTAGAGCGTTCCATCTCCTGTGTCTGGAACCATTTTGTTTGGAATCTTTGTCCCAAGGAGTCGAGTAAGTTAGGGGAATCCTGCACATGTGCCCTCTCATTTGGTAAGTTGGATTAGAGGACATGAACTGGTGGGGTCAGCTATCAGGTTAACTCTGAAGGCTCTCTGCATCCATCTGTTTCCTAACCTCATTGCCTTGCCCTGGAGGTCATATCTGTGGAAGGGGGTGGGGTGCTTTGTAGGAGAGACTTGTGGCTTCAGAAATCAAGACTTGATTGGCCCATATGTTCATTCTCTTGTTGGTCTGAAGAGGAAAGAACTGGAGGGCAGGAATTGATGCCAGGGCCTGGAGAAAGCAAAGGGAGCCCCTGCTATCCTCTCCTGCTACCCAAGGCTCAGCCTTGCTCCCTCCCTTTCTTTTCCCCAGATGTGAATTCTGTACACACATCCTGTGTCTCTATCTCTTTCTCTTACACACACACACACACCCCCACAGACACACACACAGAGTGTAAGACCCCAAAGCATGGATTCTAAATAGGTGTTGCCTTGAGTTTATAACTTGGCATCTAGGAGAAAGATTCAGGGATCTGATAAAGGAAACACCAGGAGGTCTCCCCTAGCTCTCCTCTGCCCTTTGCCTCCAGTCTGTGGCTAACTTCTGCTGTTTCTTAGTTCTAGGGAAAACTCTTAACTGTGGGAGGCTTCCCACCTTCCCTTTCTGGATGCCACTTTCATCTTTTGGCAAACAGTCCTACTTCCCCTTTCCTACCATTCAAATGCCATGCCTGTCCCAGGCCCTTGGAGCAGAGCTCAGTTTCTGGAGGCTTGCTAATTTCTGACAAATGAATTCACACAGTGTTAATGGTGTTAATGGCCTATAATGGTCCAATGTGTTACATTTCCCAGGGCCTTTCAAAACACAACGTGTGGCTTACATTGTCTAGCCCTGGCTCAAATCACAGAGTAAATAGCAGACTGGAGTCTGTCTCCTGTGGGATTGTAGTTGAGGATATTTTCCTTTCTCTGTGGGCAGTTTTGAGGACTCTTGGGAGCTTAAATCTGATGTGCACATGGTATCAGAAAGGTGAAATCCTTAATGCACAAACTGGAAGTGACTGATGACCTGTAACAAGTTGCAAGAGTGTCCTGCTCCCTACTGCTGGGTCTAGGATTCCCATCCTCCCTGTGCAGTGCTCTGTGCTCTGATTCCTGATATTATCCCTCCCAGTTCTAACCAAGTTCTTACTGAAGATTATCAAGTCTGGAAAAGGCCATATTTCTAAACCTCCTCCCTTCTGACTCCTCATCTCTATGAAACATAGCACTACACCTGGTAGGCTGGATGTCAGTTTGGACTCTTAATCTTGTCCTCTTCTGATTACATTGGCATTTCAGATCTCTTGACCAACTGATTAAGCTACATTCCCTAAATCTCAGTTCCCTGCATGTACATGGACATACACACACATACCAGCCCATTATTATTATTTATATATTGGGGGGTTTCACAGTGTCTTCCTGGGAATTTTCTGTTTTAACTATGTGAAAGTTTATCACAGTAGTTTTATTGATCATGGTGGTGGGGCAGAAGTTTGGCAATATGAGGGCCTCCCCGGTGGCGCAGCGGTTGAGCGCTGGGTTGCGAAGCTGCCCGCGGCCTCTGCGGTGCCGGTTCGATCCCCGGCTGCTCCCCGGCCACCGGCGGAGGATCCCACATGGCGCGCAGACCTCTCCTGCCGCCCGCTGCTCCCCTCAGCAGTGTGCTTCGGTCCTTCTGCCTGCTCTGCTCCCCGCTCTGGCTCTGGTGAATTCTCTCACCTTCCCGCGCTTCTGACTGTACCCAGTGCATGTATAAACAAAACAAGCAAACAAACAAAATAAATAAATAAAAAACATGCCTCTATAAAAAAAAAAAAAAAAAAGAAGTTTGGCAATATGGGAACTCAAAACTGGGAATATAAAGTAATGGAAGTAGAAAACCAACAAGTTCTTTTCAACTCCTGCTAACATCCTTCTGCTGTCCAGGGTGCTGTGGAATACAAAAGAAATATTGAAGTGGTCTCTGCCGGCAAAGAAGTTTTAAAAGGAAATTGACAATTACTGCTAATTACAGATTATTTAATTTGTAAACATTGTGGTGCTAGAAGTTAAGCAGTTGACAGAACCACAGAGGAGGTGCAACTGAGGGTACTCCTTGAAGGGGGGTTGGAAACAGCATGGGCAAAGGCACATGGGAGGTTGGGGTGCTGACATTGAGAATCTGTGGCTGGAAGGAATGCAGTAACAGGTGTGGGTAATTAATGCAGGGCCAGATAGGGGGAGTCTTGTAAGTCCAAGAGAGGGGTTCAGATTTGATTCAGGGTCAGTTGGAAGTCATTTTAGGTACTTGAGTAGGGCACATTCTGAAGAAAATGACACTTAGAAAGGTCAATATGGTTGATGAAGTGAGGAAGAGAGAGAAAGAATCCAAGGAGATGAAAAAGGTGATTCAGAACTGAAGGGTCTTTGTCAGGGTTGGTGTCAAAAAAGGATGGGGAGTCAGGGACAACTCTGAGAGACATTTTCAGATTCAGGAAAGTGGGGATATGTTGAAAAAAAAAAAACTAGCTGTAGGAGGGAAAGAAAATTAAGTCTACAAAGAAAATGAAGTAGTTGGGTTGAAAACCTAGAGGACTGACAGTGTCCAGATTGCCGTGGTCTGGTTGACAGGACTTGGTTTTGCAGATAATGACGTTTAGCTTTGGATGTAGAGAATTGGAGGTGATTGAAGGACATCAGGTGGAGTTGTTTTGTGAGAAATGTGGGACTCAAGGTGTTATGGAGCAGCCCTGATATAAAACAGGTTGCCTAGCTGTGGGTCCTCACCCGCGCGCTTAAAAGGGACTTATTAATACTCCACTACAGGCACACACAAAAGGTTAATAAAAGGTTTATTTACAAGGGAAAAGGAAATAAGGAAAATGTACAACTCAGGGAGAAAATAGGGAAATAAAGTCTTTAATGCGTCTTACCCGATCCGCCGACCTGGAAACCCAAAGGCACTCCGAGAGCTGGCCTAGCGCTGCGAGCTGGCAGAGAGACAAAAAAGGGAATCCCCCAAAGCCCACGTGTCTGGTTTTATACCCAACCTGGCTGCTTAACCCCACTGTCAGGTCCCAGCCACCTTCCCTTTGGTGGTGATGGGATTTGTCTCTCCCAATGTCTTTTGGCTTTGGTCTGGGGTGGGGGTGGAGTCCACAAAGCCTGTATGGAATTAGCTTTGGGACATCCTTTTCCCCCTAACAAAGACAGAAGCATAGGTAGAGGTTAGGCCTGGTGATGTGGACTTAGAGGCTTTCTGTGTCAAGACTAGATGACCTTGTAAATTCATGGGCTTTTAGAGGGAGGAGATGGAAGTAATAGGGGGTTAAAGCTAGAGTTTTGGGGAGAAACCATTCTCTAGGAACGCAAAAGAGACTTGATCCTGGAGACCACAGGGAGTCAGTATGTATTCTGAGGTGACAGCAGGCTTCAGATGGCTGAGCAGGCAGAGTGTTAGTTAAGTGTCACTGGATGTGTTAAAAAGAAGGCCACAGTGAGCCCTGGGAGCACAATAATAGGAAAGGCATTTAGAGTAGGGATTTGGGATGGTGGGTGCAAAGTAGTTACTTGCAAAGTTTATCAGTGAGGGCCTCCCTGGTGGCACAAAGGGTTAAGTCTCAGCACTATGAAGCTGTGGGCAGCCACTGCAGCACAAGTTCAATCCCTGGCCAGGGTGTTAACCCACATGGCATAGCAGACCTCTGCTATCTTGCTTGCTGCTCCCCTCAGCAGTGTATTTCAGTCAATCTGCCTGTTCTGCTTCTCATTCTGTCTCTGGTGAATCCTCTCATGCATGTACCTCTGGCCAGCTCTTGTATGCATAAATAAATAAATCTTAAAAAAAAAAGCTTATCAGTGAAAGGAAAGGGTTGGGTGTTAGTCAGGAAGGATGCTAGTATCAAGAAAAGGAGTTTTGGGGTTTTTTTTTGACAGAGTCAGAACACATTTGGAGATGGAAGGGAGAGATCAGTGCGCAGGAAAAACTGAAAATGCTAGATGGATTGTTGAGTTAGATACCTGGAGAGGTAGACAAGAGTAGGTTCCCTAACAAAAGTAAGAACTTATCTTTAGTGAACAGAGGAGGAACCAGTTTTTTTTTAAGACTCAAAGGGAAAAATAAACTAAGAGAATAAAAGAGATTACTGTGGAAATATCTTCTCCTTCTGTCTTCCTATTGAGCGTTGGTTCTGCAAAGTCCAGACATTTTTAACTGGAGTGTTTGCTGTTACTTGGACTTTGGCCAGCTTTGAACTTAACTTGGTATGTCTTTCCAACTTCCCAAACTACCTCCTCCTCTTGTCTTCCTTAATTCTTTAAGTGGCATCTTCCCTCCCCCAGTCATGATATTTAAAACCTTGGTTGTCTGTGCGGAATCGCTCTGCTCTAATAAGCCCTATTGAATTAGCTTTCACAGTCCCTGTTCTTCTGCAGGGCCTCTGGCATAGGCTAGGACCCATTATGCTGCCCATGGACTCCTCTAGTGCCTTTCCTTCTTGTCCTTTGGAATCTGTTCTCTTATCTCCACTTCAAATTGGCACCTGTGGGCAGAATGTACTTCCTAAAGTAGACTGCACTATGTTCATTACATCACTATCTGGCTTATGAGCTGCAGTGGCTCCCTAGTGCCTTTAGGGTTATGTCCATACTTCACAGCTCAGTTCTGTTGAGTTTGCTCTTCTCACTGTCCAAGGGCATCTTGACTCATGTTCTCTTTGAATCATCCACTCCTGCACCCCCATTCTCCAAAATTTAACTCATTCTGCAGGATTTGAGCCCCATCTTCTTCACAGTTCACAAGACAATCTCCTCTGAATTTCTAACATACTTCTCTAAACTCATTTTTAAAATCTTCACCAGTGCTATTGTATTGTATTTAGCCCTTTCATACATGTAGGTCTTCTTTTCCCTGTTGAGTTGTTTGAGATAAGATAAGGTGCTTGGAGATAAGGAAAAAAGATCTTTTAAAAGGCGTATGATTCATCAAAACCAAAAACAGAAAAATCATGTCCCCCCAGTAGAAATAAAGCAAGCATGGCAAAATAAAGTAGTTGCTGAGTCTAGGTGGTGGTAATTGATACATTGGTTTCTTTTAAACTTTTCCCTCAGGTAATAACCCCTTTCCACCTAGACAAAGGGACTGGACACCATCATGTCCAGATCATTGAGAAGGGAGATTTTTGCAATAATACCCTGTTATTGAATAAATATCACTACCCTATCTGTGCATTGCCAGGTAGCCAGAGGGCAAGAAGTCTCTTACCTCTTGCACTCTCTTTTGCAGCAAAGAAAAATTATTTCCTTTTGATATTGTGTTTGATACTTCAGAAAATAATTTGATGTTCATTGTTCTTCCTTGAATTGGAATTTTGGTCACACCATTTTCCAGAAACTTCTTGGGTGGAGATTGGTATTGAGAAGACTTTGTTGTTCTGGAAAGGCTGTGTGGTTAGTATTTCTAATATTTGTGTAGGGTGTTTCTACATTAATGCACTTCAGACCTTATCAGTGGCATCCAGAAACATGTCTATAAAATTTGAAACGATTTGCTTTATCTTGGTGTGACAAATTGTCAATAACTATTGGTATATAATGTCCCATTATATTTGATAATTTGAGGGATTAAAGAGGTGTTGGAATAAACTGAAACCACAGAAAGAAATTAGGTGAGAAGTAAGAAACCTCTTTCTGACTATAAATATCAGCAAAACACTAAGATAGGTGAATTAGGGATCCTTTGAGAAGTTAAAAAATGAACATTTTTACTTTTCAAAGGTTTTTTTGGGTTCTGGAAATTGGTAGTTTGCTTATGTAGGTAGGCAGTATGATATAGCCCAGTGGTTCTCATCTGAGGTCCTCTAGGGAACTTTTGGCAATGTCTGGAGACAGTTTTATGTTTATGACAACTCAGGGAGGGAGGTTGTTATTTGCATCTAGTAGGTAGAAGCCTAGAATGTATTTTTTTTAAGATTTATTTTTTATTTATGCATACAAGAACTGGGATGCAAGCCAGAGGTGCGGGAGGCAAGAGGACTCACCAGAAACAGAGTGGGGAGCAGAACAGGGAGATCCACTGAAATATACTGGAGCATCAGGCCAGACAGGGGAGGTCTGCTGCATCATGTGGGTCAGCTGCCTTGCTGGGCTATCAAACTCATGCCACAGTGGCTGGCCATAGCTTGATAGCGCTGAGACTTTTACCCCTGCATCACCAGGGAGGCCCCAAAGCCTAGAATGTATTAACAGCTCTTAATACACAAGACAAACAAAGACATATCCAGCCCCAATGTCAATAGTGCTGATGTTGCAAAATCCTAATATAACCAGCGTATCAGGGACTTTGGATCAGGGAAACTCAGTACTGATTATAGGGGTAGAATAATAGGGGTAGAATCTTGGGTAAATTCTTTAATCTCTTTCATCCTCAGTCTTCTGCAAAATGGAACTAATGATGCTTGTTTTACAGGTTGGGAAGATTAAATAGGGAAAAAAAATGTGCAAAAAGTATCCTATAGGTTCTGACACTCAGTAGGAACACAAGAATGCCTAGCTATCCCTATTGTTCCTGCAATTTGAATTAATAAGTGAATACAATGGCAAAGAGATTGAGGAGATCTTTGGAAGGGCTGCTGGACATAAGGTAGGAGAGGGTGCCAGAAAGTTAATATGATGGAGAGTAAGGAACCTGCGTGTGGAATCAGAAGGCTAAGATTTGAACCTCAGCTCTGACAAATATTTATTGAGTGCCTACTGTGCAATAGGAGTGTATAAAATCATTTCAGAAAAGAATACAGAGCAGGGAAATGGATATAAATATACCCCCTCAAGGAACACTCAGATTTAAGGGGTTGGAAGAGGAGGAAAAAACCGGTGAAGAACACTGAGATGGTCAGACAAGAAAACAAGAGGTAAACACTCCTCTTTGCTCTCTATTTGTCTGAATGACTTGGGCAAATGACTTTAAGGTCTGTGTGAGATGAAGATAATAATCTCCCTCTCCCACTCCCCTTAAAGAGCTGTTGAGAGACTCAAATAAGATACTGTGTGTGAAAGATCTTTATAAGTTGTATAATTCCATCCAAATATATGTAGATAGTTTCTTCCTAATCGAACATTCTATTACTCTAAGTGCCTCTTCTGACGAGTATTATCTTATTTAATCTGACCTCTGTGGGACCTTTCTCATCCAGAAGGAGAGTAGTCCTTCTCAATTTGGTTTCCCAAGGGGACTGGATAGGGCATCCTCCTTATAGTAGGTCAGAATATTCCTCTTCTCTCCTCCACAAAAGTATAAAATGCCAAACCCCGGCTCTTCACGCCCTGGCACATGGCCCGACACCATCTGGAGGAGCCTAGTGAGAATGGAGTTCTTGCTTCTGCTGAGCCTCAGGTGGGTGCAGTGAATCAGTCCCTTCCTGCTCTTTCTCTGTCTACATGCAGTTCAGGCTCCTCCTGCCACTCTTTTGTGTGAATGACTGGCAGCAAAAATAACTAGGAAGTGATTGACAGCCATAGAGCTGTTGGATCAATAGAGCTGCTTGAAATTGTGTCTGCTGAGGAGTGAGGGAGCAGAAAGACTCAGAAGGGAGGACAGAGGAATTAATTTAGGGAAGTTAAGAAGAAATTCTTGGAGAATTAGCTGTGTCTCCTCCTCTTCTGTCTCATGGAATTATTAGAAGGGAGCTGGAAATTAACTAGAAAATGTGGACACAAGGAATAAACAAATAGTGAAAAGTGGCAACTGAATTGTGCTCTTAAGGAATTACTTCTCAAACTGAGACTTGAAGGATGGGTGGGATCTGAATGTTGTGTTCCCAGGTCAGAGGGGCATTAGGAAATGTGACATTCCATAGCATATTTGTGGCAGTAAGTGGTCCAGTTTATATGTCTCAGAGGATGCAAATGGAAGATCAATGGAAGAAAAAATTCAGAACAGGGTGGAGTGCAGTTGATTGACTGCTCCACTTATCAAACATTTACTGTGCTCCTACATCATAAAGGCTTTGAGAGAGGCAGGCCAAGCAGTTTTATCTTTCTGCAGTTTGCTATTAGAGGCCACTCAGAGTTTCTGAATGGGGTGGTGACAGGATCAGGAAGATAAATCTGGCAGCTTGTGGAGGGCTGATTAGAATAGGGGAGGGACTACTGGTCAGGACTAAATTAGGAGACCCCTCTGGTATTAGGAGGGTCTGAACTTGAGATGCCACAATGGAAATGGAGAGGAGGGAATGGAAATGAGGTATGTTATGGAGGCCAAGTCTATAAGCCTTGGCAACTTGAATGTAGAGGTGTTGAGCATGAAACGGAAATCAAGGATTACTTCAAAGTTTAGAGCCTCGGTAACTGGGAGGATGGCGCTACCTTAAATGAAAGTCAAAGTCAGGGAGAGAGAGAGCTGCTGTGGGAAGGCAGGAGGAAAGGGAGGATTTAGGAATTTGCTTTGGGACATGTTGCATTTCAGGTGTCAGTGAAATAGCTAAGGGAGGTGTTGATTCTGTAGGCGGACAAGGAAGGAGTCTGGTGCTTTGGAGGGAGGCCAGAGCTGGAAATATAGATTCAGGACATATCTGTAAGAAGTTGTGGCTGGAGCTATCAGAATAGATGAGATAATAAATGAAAAGCATATACAGACTTAAGGGCAGAGGGCCAAGAACAGAGTTGCAGACTCAATTGAAGGGCTGGAGGAGAACCAGGAGAGAGCATTGCTTGGGGGAAAACAGGTCATCCACAGGGTCTGAAACTGCAGAGAGGTAGAGGGGCATGGACTTGAGCAACCCCCTTGTTTCTAGAAATTGGAAATTATTGGTGATCTTTGAAATAATAGTTTCATTTGTGCATGGGAGATGAAATTCATATTGCAATGGGAGTGGGGGGGGGGTGAGTGGATGGGGAGGAAGTGGTGGGAGTGCATATTGATGACTCTTTGGAAAGGTTTGCCTCAGAAGGGAAGGTTAAAAATAGGAAAGTAGTTGGAGATGGGTAGCAGAGTTTAGGGGAGTCTTTTTTTAGGTAGGGAATATATGTAAATACATAGGTTTGGCAACGAGCGAGCGTGCAGACACGAGGAAGTGAATTAATATTTGGGAAAGAGAGGAGCAATTAATAGGAATGTCCTGGACAAACCAAGAGAAGCAGATCTCAGGGCTCATTGAGGAGTGAACCTTGGGCTAAAGGAAGGTGTTTCTTTCTTGGAGACTGAGGAAAGGCAGATGTAATAAAGTCGTGGGCTGGAGAGCACCTTGGCTGAGCTGGGAATGTGCCTGATCAGCAACCCCAAGAAGAGAGAGGTTCAGCTGGCTTGGATACTTAGGGGCTTGTGGTGCCATGCTTGGGAAGGGTAGTGCAAACTGAAGGGAGCAGTGAAATGGTGGGCTGTGTTGATATGGCCCCAGGAGACTCTTGGTCAGAGAAGCTGGAAAGCAAGGTGGATGACCCTCTCCCCCTTTGTTTTTTCCTTTCTTTTGTGACAGTATAGAGATAGGTAGGGATAGGATTTTTAAGCTTGCAGTTATGGGTATTCCAGTACGTGGCAGGCAGGAACTGGAAATGTGACTACGACCCTTACCTTTTATGCTCTTACCCTGCAGCCCAGGGACAATGGGCATCAGTGGTGGTGGGGGTGGGGAAACGCGGTATTGAGTTGGCAGCTGGACGGTGGGCCTAGAAGGAGACCCAGGAGACTAGCAGATGGTTAATTGGATGTGACAAAAGGGGGCTGTGGGGAGGAGTCTGGGGCTCCTGGGGGATTCCTGTTTCTGACTTCTTATGTCCTAGAAAGGATATTGTGAAAGAGGGAGGAGAGACTCCTGGAGTAGTTGGAGAAAAATACTGGCAGAACTCCATGTTGGATGTGTAGCCATGGAGGCCTTTGAGAGTAATATCACAGCTTTAATTTGGAGGGTAGGTGCAAGATATTAAGTCTCTTCTGTGTGCCCCAGTGCACTGGCACGCAACAGGCGCAGACACTTGGATATAAAGAGACTGTTTAACTAAATATTGGAACAGCACAATTTTCTAGTCATTCTTCATGATCCTAGCCATTAAGTTTTGACAACTAAATATCATTATCACATTTGATGAGAACTGGACAAAGACTTATCAGTCTCAGTAGAGTACTAGATTACAGTGAAAGGATCTCTTCATGCATTCTTGTACTCATTCATTCAAATGCAAAATCTCAGTTGTGCATCTATAAGTGCCAGTGACTTGGTGTATACAGACAAATAAGAAATAATCTTTCCCACAGGGAGGGTAACAATTTATTGATAGTTGGGTTGCTGGACACATAAACACACAATTGTAGTGTAATGTAATAAGTGCTTTAAGAGGATTGCATTCGCTGCGTTGAGCATATAGAGGAATGATCCACAACCTCACCTGGATGGATGTGAAGAGGGCTCATTGTAGAAGGCAATTATTAGCCTGAAATAGATAAGGAGATGGAGAAAATGAAGACAGACCACTGGTCAAGCAGTTGGTAATAAATGTAAGGAGAAACATTGTATAGTAATTGATAGAACATTTTGGGAGTATCAGTAGTGCTCTGCTTCTTGATCATAGGTCTGAATTGTTTGTGAAATTTCAGTGAGTTGTAGACTTGTAGGTGCAATTTTATGCATGCAAATTATACCTCTATAAAATTTTCAAAAAGATTGCTAGGTCCAGTGAAATTTGTTTCTTTTTTATCATGTTTTCAGGTAGAAAAATCTCTGAATGTTTGAAAATGTCATGGGAGGAGACAGTGGTAGAGATTGAAAGTTTTAGTAAGTGATGCGTGTGTGTGGAAAGTTGGGGGAGGTGAGCAGGGGAAGGTACCAGAATAGACACCAGTTTCTTAAAAGTCAGAAAAGGATGAAATTCTGAAATGGAGGGACACTTCTTCCTTGGTGGTAATGGAAAAAAACCAGGCGGTATTCATATCAGATTCTAGAGCTCAGTCTTTGCCATGAATGGGAACCAAGTTGTCTGAAGAACTGAGGGGTGCCATGAGTCTGAGAAGAGAGGTGACAGACTAAAACTATTCTCTGGAGAATGATGAGTAAGAATCGCATGAAAGAATGGGTTGTCCAATTGAGTTCCAAATAGGTCATTGCACAGACTTGCATCTTGCTCATCCCTGGAGGTCTTGGAGGGGACTCGAGTTCTTGGGCCATGACTGAAACATCAGTGTGGGGATGGGGTGTGAACCAGCTCATCTGGACACGAGCCTCTTACCAAAACCTTACTGAACATTGAAGACTCTAAGGCCTTTTGGAGGTCCTCTCTTGGAAAATGGCCATGTGTAGTCTCCCCAATTAAGCTGCACACACATTTTGTTTTGGACTTGGATGTATTCCTCTCAACACCCACTTCTGTGCCTTGCAGACAATATTTGATTAGTACTTGTTGATTTGATTTTTTTAAAAATCTATTTATTGGTGTATGGGCTATTTGGTAGTTTTATAGTGAAACACTGTTAAGGAAAATAATTGGGTTTTGTATACAAGAATTTCTACCTTAAACACAAAGACCTATGAAATCAGTATTGACTGAAATATAACTGTTTCATTGGTCCTGGATTAATTAGAGGACATCCTTATTATCACTTGCTTGTAAATATTCATATATTCATACGTACTGAAACTGGAAAAGGAAAGATGTACTCTTTCAGGAAAAATCAAACATACAGATGGATCAGCTAATCAGTATTCCATGAGTATCCGCCACGTGCCAGTATTATGGCAGATACTAAGGGCAAATGCTGAAGAATTTATGGTCATGTTGGGTTGGGGGTATTGATATAGAAAAAGATGGATAATTGAAGATCAGGCAGAAAGTGAGTTTTCCTCATTCATTAATTCATTAAATATGAACTTATTGTCTACAAACTAAACGATAATCTAATTTAAATACGTGGTAAACAAGGCTTTGTTTTTAAATGCAATTTTTAGTATACTCGTTTAGAATGTTATTTTTCACCCTGTGGGGTGTTTTTTTTTGTTGTTGTTATAAAAGTAATGCTGCCTTATTATTGAGCATTTGGAGACTATGATAAAGTGTGAAGGTTAGAAAAGCCACTACAGTCTCATTAATCAGAAAGAACACCTGTTTGTTGATTGGAGTGATTTCCTCCTGGTCTTGTTTCCTAAGTGTACTCTCTCTCTTGATCACAGAATGAGGGGAGGTAGACTTTTTCCTAAGTGAATTCATTCTCTCCAATTCATTTAAATATATGATACACCAGTATGTGTATATCTGTTGAGCAAAGTAAGGCATAGCCTTTTTATGGGAGTAACGTGGGAACACAGATTTGTTGGTTGTTTAGAAGGGGCAAAGGCATTGACCCTGTTGTAAAAAAGTTACATTAAAAAAAAAAAAAACAGTTACATGAAGGTGCAGGATTTATGGTTGAAAGTGAATGCTCTTTCTCCCCTTTCTTTCCTGAGGTTAGGATAAATTCAACAGATAAATACCTGGTGCATATATAAGTACAGATCCAAATAGCAAGAAAGCTCACTCATTATTTGATTATTTTTGAAAGTGATGGGAGGACAGCTGTAAGTTTCCTTCACTTTTATTCTCAGAAGGGAAGGAGAACAGCCAGCCCCTATTCTATGAGGTATAACTTGCTGTGGAGTGTCTAATTTTTAATAGTGGCACTTAAATAAATGATAAAGGCCATTCTAGGTCTCTTCTGCTGCGTGCCTTTCAATGACTTAGGAGACAGATTTGCAGTCACAGCACCCCAAAAAGTTGCATGAGTTCTGTGGCCTTCAGTGAAAGTTTATTCCTACACCGCAGGTATGGAAGTGCTTTAGGTTGTGTGTACAAGGCTACAGTCTGTGTTTAGCTAGAAGAATCCAAAGATGTGATTCAGGCGACCTGGGTTTCCAATTCTACCCACCACTAATTAGCTCTGTAACTCAGCCAAGCTAGTTACAGATGGGACCTCTCTTTTCTCATTTGAAGAAAGAGGTAAACATACTTGCCCTGCCATATCTCATAGGAATAGAATGAGATAAAGTGAGATAATAGAAGGAAAATGCTTTGAAAAAACAAAATTGCTGACTAAATGAAAAGAGTTTTTGTCAGCTGCCTTTCTCTGGGGTCTCTCTTGGTTTTGAGTGTGGTTGAAAGCTGAGCTCAGGGACTCGAATGGGAATGACAGCCCATGCAGCATTTGAGGATTGTACATTTTTTTTCTTGTCTGGTAGGAAACTGGCAGCACTAGAGATGGAGTGAAATGTTTCGTGATATATTCCATTTGCTTTTGGAAGAGACAGATGTATGAGAGTGGAAGAGCAGTTCTTCTAACTGCCCTGAATGACTGAGGTTTTCTTTCTGATGGGCAACAGGGTAGCTCAGATATATGCTTACTTCTTTTTACCCAGATGTACAAAGAAGATGTAACTTTTAAAATATTCTAATGTGGAGTTCATCTTTCTCATGGACCCTCACCCCAAGCTGGCAATAGTTCATAATATGTCAGTCTTTCTTAGATAAGTATTTCTTTCAGGTAAATTGCTCACTTAGATTTTCTCCTGTTCTTCCATTTCACTTCAGAACGGGATGTTTAAAACTGCTCACATGAATTTGTGGCGGTAGTGGTGAGGGAGGGGCAAGGATGTCCAACATGGTGGCTGGACTCCCTAGTCTTTGTTTCATGGGGGCTGGTCTGGTCTGATCCCTGTAATGGGTGTCTCCAAGTGTGTGTCTAGATCTGTTTTGCTTTTTGAGATGTTGTACTGATACACAGCACTAAAATTCAAGTCCCAGCTGTTAGCCTATGGGGTCAGAGACCCTGCACACAGATGCCTCTTAGGCTTGGGTACATGCCTTTGATTAGGGCAGCTCTGAGTAGCACCATTAGGGAATAAAGAAGTATGTGGATTCTTAGCACACCCAGTGTCAACTGTGAGATGACAGGACCTCTGCACCTGGTTCTCTAACTAGATCCCTGCATCAGCTAGTGCTGTTTTCATCCCCTTACCTCTATACCACGTGGATCTTGGTATGTGACTTATAGTAGTGTCCAAGTCCTCTTCAGGAGTGGACTTAGCATTCTCAGCGCCTTCACCCTGTTGAGATATATTCTAAAGCTGCACCCCTCCTCCAAACCTTGCTTGGGCTTTGAGGTAAGTATATACTAGGAGGTTGACCCTGGTATCTGCTCTCCTCGACTGAATTTTCCCCACCTTCCTCTCATGATTGAAAACAACCTTGTCTTGTGGCAAGGGTCTACCTCATATTGTGTCCTGAGTACTCTCTGCCGCTGGTTTAAAGTGTCCTCAGTGGTCAAGTGGGACCAGTCTGGATCTTAATATATTAATGGAAGCTTGAGAATTCAAACTGCGTACAGAAAAAATCTGTCCCAGATGTTAACAGCTGAACTCTGCTTGCTAATATAAGTATCCTAAACTTCCCTGAGGCAAATAGATGCTTCTGGCAGAGCAAGGCAGAGGTTAAATATGTGTAAGGCAAAGGGAAAAGTATATTATATTTAAAAAAATGATCACTCCAGTTAAAACAAAAAAATTGGGGGAGAAAGGTTTAGAAATGGAACTTCTAAGACTGTTTTCATCGGGATTCTGTCTAGAAACATAGATGTCTGTGCATGTAAACATGCAGGGACGTGACACACATGCTGCCAGCATGCATTAGTGAGCACTTCTTACATCCCATGTGCTGTCCACAGAGGGAACGGTGGCACAGTCTGTCTTCAGGAAGCTCGCAGTGCAAGAGGGCGATGGGATGGACATGCAGCACATACATGGCTACCCTGTGGACTCCTGCTTTCTGAGAGGTTAGCATTTTGATCTGGTAGATATGACTAACGTTTGAGTTGGGGGCTTTTAATCTGTCTGGTTCCTCCCTTACCTTGGTAGGATTTGCTTTCTGAGTCTCTTCAGTCTCCTGAAATGACCAGTTCTAGTTACTTTTTAGTAATTTTAACATCAATCTAAGGTTTTTTTTATTTTTTAAAGATTTTATTTATTTATACAAGAACCGGGGTACAGGGCAGATGTGCAGGAGGGTGAGAGGATTCACCAGAGACAGAGAGGGGAACAGAACAGGCAGACAGTCGAAATACACTGCTGAGGGGAGCAGCGGGTGCAGCAGGAGAGGTCTGCGTGCCATGTGGGACCCTTGCCGGCTGGCCAGGATCAAACCGGCACTGCAGAGACTGTGGACAGCTTCACAGTGTGGCGCTCAAACAGCCTGTGCCACTAGGGAGGCCCCAATCTAAGTTTTTATGAACATATATTCTATAGAAAGGACATGGAAACTGGCTCTATTTAAATTGACAATAAATAAATAGAAAAAGAAATCTAAGTTAGAGATACTGCTCTGCTTCTTTCTGTGGTGGAGCTGTTTGTTTGCTGTTGTTTGTAACTAGAATTCTGTCACTTTTGTTGACACAGGAAAGCTTTTGTGCCTTATATGTTGTTGTCACTCCAGGGTTCCTGGGCTCATGTAACCCTAGTAGCTATGAGCAGTGTTCCTAGCTTGACTAGGAAAAACAGGAACTCTTTCCCTGTGAAGATTGTAGAAACAATGAGATGGGTAAATCAGACAGGCAAGGAAAGTATAGAAGGAAAGCTAAATCATTGGTAAATGATGGCGTCAGATGGGGGATTCAAATGGAAAGAACTAGGCGTCTGGAGAACAGGGTTGTTACTGGTAGACTTGGTCAAATCCCTTTTCCTCTCTGACACCTGTGAGAGAGCTGAGCCTCAGGTATAGTGGTCTCGAGTGTGACTTCCATCTACAACATGCTGAGTCAAATAGACATCATGAAAACCGGTGAGGAGAGAAACCAGATGGTTACTGGTCTCAAGATCTTTATAGCCTGGTTCTCTAAAGATTGTCCATTCTGAGAATTTTTGTCTCTGCAGCTCAAGACTGCTTGGTAAGTCCCTGGTCCCAGAGCTCATAGGTGACCCAGCATCCTTGCTTTGTGAAAAGGACCTCTAATTCCTGTAGGGGAACCATCCTGATGGTCAGCAAGGATCCTAAAATTATTTTGGTCCTTAGAATATTTTGAAAGAAGATTCAAGTTTCTGGGATTTCTGGACCTTTGTTGAAAAGTTTACACTCCCTCAGCCTATTCCTTTGGATTCCAAATCTGTAATTAGGGATGTGCCCAAACACTCTAAATAATGCCTTCACCAGGGCTCTATCAGATGTTCTGTGCCAGTTCTCCCAAGGCACAGGATGACCAACTTATTGATATTCCTGCCAGCTCAGTTCCTTGAACTTTTCTTCTTTTGAGAAAATGGAGAAGGCAGCCTAACGTCTTCCTTTCGGCAAATCCATTCCAACCACATCATCTCTAAGGGAGACACTGGGTAATTAAATTGTTATCTTGTCTTTAGTCTTTATCCTTCTATCCAGAATACCATATATTCTCCACCCTCCTCCTTTCTCCAGACCTTTAAGTAATTCATGTTTTGTAGCGGGAAGCATTAGAATTTTACTAAGTACATTAAGGCACTCCAGGTATGTGATATGACTGTACTCGTGCAATGAGGGACATAAATAGGAGAGTGGTGAAGCCTATTCTGGCACATGTGGGCATGGTCCTAGAGTAGGGATGCTTGATGCCATGGAAATGAGCTCCTTGTCCAGAGTGACAGAATGGAGAAGGGCATTCCTGGGAGAGGGAGAAGGGTGGGCCAAAGTGGAGCATTGTGGGAGATCATGGCAAATTAGAATTTTTTGTTTGAGAGAAACTGGAGATGCATGTGAGATGTAGATTTTCCATGATCTCCAGAATTTTATTCTATAAAGGAATCATAAAAAAACTTAGAGTATTGAAGTGATGGAATGAAAACGATAACTTAGAAGGGTCAGGATAGTGTTAGATGGGCAAAATTGGAGATAAGAATTATAGTCAGGCAGTTACTGAAATATAATTGATGATACAAGAATTGTAATGGCAGTGGACTCTACAGGATTTCATGCCTTGTTGAGGTAGGGGTTGAAGGAGAGGTGATTTCTCAGATAATCTAGCTTTGGTTTGGGTTGTGGGGAGAAGGTAACATTACTTTCACAAAAGCTGACATCACAGGAATCACATTGGAACTATGGGAACTTTTTACAAGCTGTTATAGTTGTCTACTCTAAAGGAAATTTAGCCCTGCTATATTCTTCAAACTGTAAACATTTTGAATACAAGCCACGGACAGAAGGAAGGAAGGAAGGAAGGAAGGAAGGCAGGCAGGAAGGAAGGAAGGAAGGAAGGGAAAAAGGGAAGGAGGGAAGCGAGAGAGAGAGAGAGAGAGAGAGAGAGAGAGAGAGAGAGAGAGAGAGAGAGAACAGTACTGCTGGCTGGACAACGATGATACATCTGAACACTTTTCCCATGAGGATTGCAAGCCATCATGTCTGTATGTGCATATAATATACTTGTGTGCATGTGTGTGATGTTGCTCCATTCAACGCAAATGTGTGCACTGCTACCATCTTACTGGGTACTTGATACGCAATGATTTTCAGCATTAAAATTCCTGTCACCTCCAAGAAGTGCTTCCTTTTAGATCCATTTCTTCTTGGCTCTGTGTGCACAAACATTCCAGTGGGATTGAATGCTTAATGTCAAATTAATTTTTTCCTATCCTAGGGATAGTGTCTGCCATGTGCAAAATGGGGAAATCCCCAGGCTTCTTGCCAAATACAAGCACAGATAAGGGAGTGAAATTGGACTTGGGTAAAGAATTGACATAGATAACTTATAAAACTTGCATATGGATACATATGCCTCCCTTCCCAGCCTCCTTTGTGACTATTCAAAGGCAAAAGGAAAACTTGGGGCTTGCTAGAGATGACTGCCTATGAAAGGCTTGGGTCTTTTCAGTATTAGCTGTGACACCACTTCCTTCTCTATGCCCTATTTTCCTGTTACTGCTTTATTTAAAAGGTTGCAGAAGCCTCTGGAAGCAAATGGAGAAAATATTGAATATCCTTATGTATCTGACTGCTGGACAAGCTTTAGAGAGCTCTGGCATAGCTTTTCTTTCACCCCCAGTCCTGTTACTTCCGTGCAGGTTGGTGGAGCCTCAGAATGTACTGCTTAGTGCTTTTCCTAGCAGGTAGTCTGTATGTGGTTTCATGATTCCCATTCAGACAGCCTTACATACTATATCTATTATACTTTCCTTTTATAACTGGCAGAGGCCTTCAGACTGTTTTTCACATGGTTGAAACTATTGTCATCTGACCTGTGTATAGCAGGGTGGTCTAGACTAGTCTGTCCACCAATTAATTAAATTCTATCTTGGCAGTAGGAACTTTGTGAGATATATGAAAAAAATTTCCCTGATAATAATTATAACATGTATTTTTCCCCAATCATCTGGATTTCTGGGTGTCCTGATTAGGGTTTAACTTTAAGTTCAACTTTGTGGGTTATTATCAGTCATTCCAAAGTTTCTCTAGAAGTTTATTGTTCATAGTCTACTTAAATAACTCTTTAGTTTGTGGGATTATGGCAAATATCCTGGCTCATTCACTTAACCATTAATATTTAGTACCTTTGGAACTTTAGGAAGGCTGGTGAATTCTTCATCCTAAAGGGTAAATGCTAAATTTCCACATTACCTGGTGTAACAGTTACTTTTTTGGGGGGTGGGGTGGGAGGAGAAGGGTAAGGATTTGGATTCCATTTTACATAAATTGATAACAAATTATTTTCAGCATTTCCTGGCAGATTCTGTAATGCATCACTTTCTAGCAGAGGACACACATGAGACTTGGTTGTACACTTAATATTCTGTAATTCTCCTAGAATCTAATTGTAATGTCTGGTTTTTGAGCCAGGACAACTGGACTGCTGGAGGGGTGTAGGGTTCACAGAAGTCTGAAAACTGTTAGCCAGAATGTTTCTTCTAGCCTGCTCCTGTTGTCACTCACCATGTCTCTTGAATCAAAAGGAGGTCATCTAATTTCTTCTGTATCCTGACCCAGTTTCTAAACTCTTATAGCCAGTCAATCTGTTTTACCTAGTTTGTTTTGAAGTATTTGATTTCTTATGTAGAGAGGTAATTCTCTCAGACTTTTTTTCAGATCATTCCAATTACTCCATCTAGCATTATGCTAGGCAATGAATAAGCATGTTTGTGATTTTTCACTTAGGTTTTTATTTTTCCTTTGAGAAAGATGAAGGCAGCTCCCCAGTTGAGGTCTTTTTGAGGAACCCAGGACCAAGTGTGTAATCATATGCTTAGCTATCCCAGAACCCTAAAACCATAGAACTCTAGATTTGTCTGGACCTGATGCAGAGGTGGCATCACGTAATCCAACCCCAAATCTCTATGAAGTAGAGCAGGACTCTGTCAGGCACTCTGGTGGGTGCCTTCCCCACACCCCATGCCAAGATTATTCAATTTTTACACATTTACATAGTTCTGAATATGGGTACACACTTTATTCATACCTTCCAGAAAATTCAAGATGTACATTATTGAGGTTTCTTCTCTGGAACTTTTCCATGTCTGGGCAGTTGGATTCAATTTGATCTCTCCATATATCAGCTTAAATGGTGAGAGCCTTTTGAATTCCTGGAGAACCTTTGTGAAGGTTAAGAACAAAGGAGGCAATTTCTCTCTACAAGTGTCAGGACTCTTAACCCCATGTTTTTCATCTTCTTGGGGTGCTTTAACTTTTTGCTGCTTCTTACCCTGCATATCATGTGTATGATAGAGTTCAGGTTGTACTTTCCAGATACTGCTCAGCCCTTGAAAAAAAAATTGGGCATTATTGTCTTTTTTTTTGGGGGGGGGATATAAAAAATATGATCAGTGGAAGTTTGCCCTGCTTTGGGTGTCAGTAGAGACCTCAAGTCTTCTGACTGGTTTGTGACACACACTATTCCTGCAGTGTGGTGCAATGGGGCTTGTCCCTGTTCTGGAGCTGCAAGCTCTGTGTGCTGCTTTCAGGTCTGTTATCACCACCTCTGCTCTTGGGCAGGCCACTGCACCAGTCTGGGCCTGAGTTTCTTCACTGTAAAATGAAGGTACTGAAATGAATGATTGCTGAGATTCCTTCCATCTCTAAATCATTTTGAAAGTGTATAGGGTCTCTTTGTGGCTGCATTTAGGAGAAGGGTTTCTTTTGATTATCTGACTCTGTCCTATAAAGATTGGGGGAGGGGGATGGTCCCTGTTTTCACACATGACTCACAAAATTCAGAATAAATTAAAAATGAACAACTATGTAAGAAAATAAAAAATAAACTTATTAAATTAAAAAAAAAATCAGAATAGGGCCTTCCCGGTGGCGCAGCAGTTGAGCACTGGGTTGCGAAGCTGCCCGTGGCCTCTGCAGCGCCAGTTCCATCCCCCGCTGCTCCCCGGCCACCGGAGGAGGGTCCTGCATGGCGCACAGACCTCTCCTGCCGCCCCCAGCTCCCCTCAGCAGTGCACTTCGGTCCTTCTGCCTGCTCTGCTCCCCGCTCTGGCTCTGGTGAATTCTCTCACCCTCCCGCTCTTCTGACTGTACCCAGTGCTTGTATAAATAAATAAATAATAAATAAATAAATCTAAAAAAAAAAAATCAGAATAAATTGCCACCTGCAACTGTCTGTCCTTAGCCATTAGCAATCTGTCAGAAATCTGGTAATTACAAGCTCCCAGTCTTGCTAATCTCTGGTGAACTGTAGAGAATAAAGTCTGAGCCATTTATAGTGATATAGTATCCTTAGTTCATACTTTCATAGGACCCACCAAGTATTTAAAGGCTTCCCAAGAAAGTACAGTCAACAATTTTGGAGTAACCATAATCTACATATAACAACTACTCTTAAACATGATTTGTTTCCTCTCCTGGTCTGAAAGGAGAATTTTTGAAAGGAGAAAAGTTTTGTTTGAATTTTCTCAGAGACTCTAACTTCTTTAAATTGGAGTTTGGCAAATCCTTTTCCCCAGGGGTATCTGTCTCCAACTGGCCTTGCCAGATCTTCCTCCTCCCTATTAGAGGGAGTTTTAACTTCTATTGATTTATTCTTTATCACATTTGGCTTGGTGAAGAGCTGTTGGGGAGGGTGATCCTCAAAGTGCTTAAACCTTCAGGACCATATCTTGTTCTTTTCCTTAGAGTTTCCCCCACTCTACTCCTGCTCCCCATCTCCTACTGCTTTGCCTTTACATGGGAGCATTATTTTGGAAGCTGGGCAGAGGATGAGAAACTAGAATTGAAGAAACACAAGCAAGATTTAAAGGTCAAGAAGTTCTCAAAGTTTATAGAGCAACCTAGAGTTAGAACCAGAGGGCCAAGTTGCCAAGTTGGGCCAGAATGAATGCCAAAGCTAGATTTAGGACAACAAGGGGCCAGGAAGGAGGAAGATAAATACAGGCTAAGAAGGTGAGATGGTAGAAGGTCAGTCAAGGAAGGTGGTAAAAATATGCTGGTTAAGTTGTTAGATCCAAACAACTTAATAAATGCTTATGTCCTAACAATGTGAAAAAGTAATATAAATACATCGATAGAAAAATATGTTTCATTCTTAAATAACCGATTACTTACTACTTAGCTGGATGTGCAATATATATTGGTCACTGCACAACTCTTCAGACCTTTGAATCAGATTGAGTAATGCTCCCTTCATTTCCTGTACGATTTTGACTTTTGTGCTGTGCTTGCTTTTTATCATAGCAACTATACTAAATCCTTGTACAAAGATATGATGTCATAGAAAGGAGTGAAGTGCAATTTAATGTTGAAACAGAGAACTCTCTTGTGCTAGTCGCTCATATGGTATCTGACAGATGTTAAGTATTGTTATATTTTCCACAAAAATTTAAACATCCTGTGGAATCTTGTTGAATTTACTGTTGTGCCCTGGGATATCTTGATATATAATTTGGGGACCATACTGGCATACATGTTGGGAAACATTTTCTGGCAGTGATTTTAATAGTTTTATCTCCTCAACCTAGTCACCATTCTCCAGATTGGCAGACTTCTTCTCTTGAGAAGTTTTTAGCTTCCAAGTCAGCTTGATTCGCTTCCTTTCCACTTTCCACTGGCTTCCTTTACCATTGTTGAGGCCAGTTACTGTCCAGGGCTCTGGTAGAGGTCAGGAATGGAGAACCTGAACAAGGCCTGGGGTCCCAATGGCTGTGGGGATGGAGGGTTGAGAAATAGTTTCTGGAAGGAGGCCTATGCATAAGGCAAGACTCCAACCACCTGGCACTTGAACAATTTTCTCATCAGATTTCACTTCCAAGACACAGATTCAAAGATTAAATTATTAAGAATGTTGAGAGAGTTACCCCAGAGTATTAAGTCTCAAGTACAGGGCCTTGTGCAACCATATACCCATGAAGCTGTTGGGGGTGCTAATAAGTACCTAGATATGACTGAATGACCATATGTGCCCCTGTCACAGGCCCATGATATGGCTTGAGACACTCCAAGAGGAGTGGAGATTGAGCCAGTAACCTGTGTGTGTCTCAACGATTTCAATAAGCCTTGGGGAGGCAGATATAGTAGACAGTTGTACCTTATGACTGATCAAGCTGAATTCTTCAGTGATAGTGGAATTCTCTAAACTATGGTTTATTGGCTACTCACATTTCTGGAAATATTTATAGCCAGTTTGTATTGAATGTCCACTCTGTCTAGCATCATTCTTGGCTTATTTTTAGTAACTAAATTTTTATAATAACCCCACTTTGTAGGTGAGGAAAGTAAGATTTAAAGACCTGCTCCATATCATGTAGTATATAAATGATGGAGACAGATTTTGAAGTAGTGTGGTCCAGCACCCACCTCTGAGCCAGGATGCTGTTCTCCTTCTGGGTATAATGTGGCTTTTGTTCATAATAATGGTACTTAAGAGCATCTTTATTTCTTCATTCCAAACAAAATCTTAGGTTTGCTTCTACATGTAGTTCTAGACAACAACATTTATTTTTAATTTGAAAGAGTTCTTCAAAATGAAATAATCTCCTGTATCAGTTTGAAACATCTCCTACATGTTTTAAGAAAAGTACATGGCTATATCTTTTTAAAGCCTCCATTTTTCACCATCTCATCACATTTTTCAACATAGATATTTCAGTTGAGGTTTGAGGCATGTTAATCCCCCTTTGTTCTGGGCTCCACCCCTTGCTGACTGTCGGCAGGTGATTAGTGGCTCAAATCTGGAAGCAGCCACGCAGCAAGTCCACTCACTTCACACAGTGGGGTGAGGGCGGCTGGGGTAGGCCACTTCTGTGGCATAAGTACTCTTTGTAAAGGGCTAGAACAACGAAAGAACAGTTATTTTACTTTCTGGACCTTTGATACTCAGAGGGCAGGTGGTGAATCAGTAGTATCAGCATCGCCTGGGAGTTGGTTAGAATGTACCATCTCAGGCCCCCAGACTTGCTTGCTCAGTCAAATTCAGCATATAAAAAAAGCCTCATGTAATTCATCTGTACCTTAAACTTTGAGAAGTGCTGCTTTAAGCCTGTGTTATGTATGCGTGTGTTTGCATGCTAACTTTTTGTTTACCTCTGTGGAGAGGACATCCTTTGTAACTTAATGTTAAACACTCTGCCTAGGAGTTATGTGGCCTTGGATAGGTAGCTGGCCTCTCTGACTTTAAATTTTTCTTTGTCAAATGAAGATGTGAGAGCAGATAATATCTGCAGTCTATTCTAGTTCTGTGGTTTTAGTACAAATCCCTAAGTGACAGGGCTTTTGCTAACAGTTTATTGCTTCTATTTAAAGCCACCTTTGGGCTTTACACATTTTCAGTCTTGTCTGCTTTATCCTGTATCCAAATATGAGACTCAGTGTTTCCCAGAATGTGAATTATAACAATTTATATCAAAATCACTTGGGGGCATTTTTAAAATGCAGACTACTGGGCCCCAACTCAGCTTTCCTGAATTGAGATCTCTGGAGGTAGGTCCTAGAAATTCACATCTTTAACTTCTGTGTTGGAGTGTAGGTGTTAACACTTTCCTGCTGCTTTCCAAGTAAAAAACCACTCTCTCTTGCTTCTCTTCTCTAATTGCTTTCTCTTGTTTTTTTTTTTTTTTTTTTTTTTTTTTGAGAACATGTATTACCTTGGTAACTAAGAAAAATGGAGGTACGATAGAAGAAAGGGGGATGTTGGGAAAGGAGCTTATTTGGAAAGGGGAGATCAAAATGTGTGGTTACTTCAAAAACATTTGAGGCTGTGGGACAGAGAGAAGCTGGCTGAGCTATGAATTGGGAGTCCCCGACTTAGGGTTGGGAATCAGTAACCTCAGGGCACTGAAGGAAGTGAAGGAAAAGAACGCCATGCATTTAAGCTGGAGAAGGTGTTTCTGTATAAGGCAGTGGACCCTTCTCAAGAGTGGGAGAGCAGAGGGTGGGGAGGGATGCATGGAGAGAGCTGCATGGACATCTTGACTTCAGGACTCCACTTTGAGGATGTCTCAACTGAGGATGGGAGTGTTGGAGGGAAAGATGAGTCAATGAGATGCCCAAGGAGAGTTGGGGGGCAGAAGAAGAGGCAGTCAAGAATTGTGGAATGTAAGGTGAGAAGATGCAGGTAACAAACCCTGGTAGTTGGTCTCTCTCCAAAGAGATTCATACATTTGGGATGAAGATTCAGTGTCATTAGTGGTGGAATGTGATTTAAGTGGACACTGGAAGAGAAGTAGAGATAGGGACTTCTGCAGGGCAGGGAACCAGTAGGATGCTTTGATGGTGCGTTTGTCCAGAGTGCAGAGTCGGTAGCCTGGCCCCTCTGTAGAGGTGGGTATTTGCCCTTGTTTCCTGTGTAGTGCTGACACAGTAGTGCCTGCGAAGTTGCCAGCTTGGGAAAGAAGTGATGTGGGTGCGTGGGGGAAGATGGTTGGTAAAGACACAAATATTCTCGGTCAGTTGGCAAACATTGGGAGCAGCGAGCTGGAGGCAAACAGATGTCAGTATTTAGAACAAGATGTTTGGACATTTTGGGAGCAAGAAAACCCTTCCCTCTGCTCAGTTCCAGGAGGGATTGGTAATTTTCTTCCTGGCTTGAACTTTGTCAGCTACTTAACATAATTCAAACACATTGTAGCTATATTTGGCAGATGGTCAACTTCTCCAGGGAGTTTGGATCATGGACACCATTAGGTCAATTTAACAAACATTTCTCCAGGGTGTGCCATATGTAAAGCACTGACAGTGGGGTAGTGAGGATTGAAAAAGGCTGGGCCAGCTCTCCAGGAGTCATGCATAGGGGGACATAGAAAACTCTAATAAGCAGATTTATGTGCTCTGTGTACATAGACACAAGTTTTCTAGATGAGTGGTGTTTTTAGTTTGATTATCAAGTGAACTACTGAGAAGCAATGGAGAATTTTTTAAGTAAAGAAAAAAAAATTAAGAAATGCACTCTAGTTCTGTTAGCAAGATCCAGAGAGGTGTTCTTGAGAGAAGCGCTAGAATCAGTTCAATGTGAGCAATGCTTGTTAAATGACTGGTATATGACAGGCCTTGTGTTAAGGATTGAGGATACATAGATAAATAAGACTTGGCTTTAGCCTCAGGAGCTCAAAGACTGGCAGTGGAGATAAGCAAGGAAACAGATAATTACAACTCTTCTTGATATATCCTGCAACTGGGTCATAACTGGATCCTAAGGAAGCATCGTGACGTGCCAGACTCAGGAGGTGATTTTGATTAAGCCTTGAAGAACACATAGGAGTTTAAACTGCTGAGAGATGGTGAGAGACTTTTTTTGTTAAATCCTAATGCAGTGCTGGGACTCCTCTGGCGGCCCTTTTGAGGCAGGACATAGGGTTTTGATATTTGGAGGTATGTTATCAGGAGCACCGTAGTTCCTGATGAGTAGGGAAACTTACATGGTACCTTCTTCTCTGTGCTCTTCTTCATTTCTCTCTCCGTTATCTTTCTCCTTCTTTAAAACAGGAGCAAATGTTATAGACAACCCATTCCATCCTTGCATAGCATACTTTTTCCATCCAGGAGTGGAGTGAAAACCTAAAGGTTTTGAAACATTGCTAAAGGTGACATCTTACTAGCATATGAGCTCATGAGCTGAGCACTGAAGAAAAGAAGGAGACTGTATTGGATTTTAGGAATGTGATATTAGGACTGATTTTTGGCTGGGGGTGTAGGATCTCAATGCTCAGTCTTGCTTTTCCTTTCCATTTGGTACCATTTGAGCCACACACATTGTTTTCAGATCAAGAGTGCCCAAGGCAAAGACCTGAAGCACATTTTGACAATTTCTTCCTCTCTTAGTGAGACTGCACCCTCCCACCACCCCCCAAGAGAAACTTCCCCCACCCTTCTCTTGAGTTGAGTTGTTCTCAGTGGATGTAAGAAGTGCTGTGTCTTGTGCATGTTGTTTACTGTGTCTCATGTGGTCATGGCTACAGTGGAAAATAGCAGAAATGGGGAGGTTGGTCTTTTGCACTCAGGAAGGATTGGTTCACACTAGATTTGGGCGAGAACTAATTGGAAGGAAAACTGGAATAAGAAGGTTTTTCATTTTGAAGGACTATTTAAGAAGGGAGAGCGCAGCAAGGAGCAGATAGCATCGTGGTGGTGGGGGTGATACAGCCGCTAAACTAAAATTGGAATAATTCAGACAGGATCAACCCATCCCTATGCTAGGAGAACGTGAAAACTCATTAAGAATTCCTTGTTTTGTGGTTACAGATGAGATAATTTGAATGCAGACTATTTATTAGATACTATGGAAGCATTATTGTTAATTTTGTTATGTGTGACAATGCTATTGTGGATAAGGAAATGCCCTCACGTTTAAGAGATGTATATTGTAGCATTTATGAGTGAAGTGTCCTGATGTCTAAAATTCACTTCAAAATAATTCTATAAAAATGATGAAACAAATATGGCAACAATCTACTAATTGTTAAATTTAGGCTATGAGTCTAAGGGGAGTAGTTGTACTAGTTATACTATTTTTCTATTTTTGTGTATGATTAAAGAATTTCATAATAGAACATTCAAAATGAAAGAGTAAAGTTGCTGGATCCAGATGTCATGGCCTGAGTCCTGGTATGTAGCTTAACCTCTTTGTGCCATTTTCTCTTCTTCAAAATGGGATGGAATGATAAAGGTATCTACTGCTTGCAGTTGTGTGAAGATTGAGTAGTGTGACACTTAAAATGCTTAGATGGGAGTCTGGTACACAGAATGCAATAACTTTTACAACAATTCCTAGTATACTAAAGAGAAACCGTCTCAAGAAGTTCAGTGTTAATTTCAACTAGGCCTGACAGAACGTAGTTTCTCTGAAGGAAAACCTGCCCTTTGCAACATGGGTGTACCTGGAGAGCGTTATGTGAAGTGAAATAAACCAGACAGAGAAAGACAAGTACTGCATGGTGTGACTTATGTGTAGAATCTAAATGAAAAAATGAAACTCATAGTAACAGAGAATAGAAGAGTGGTCGTGGGAGGTAGAATTCTGGGGAAAATTGGGAGAGGTTGGCAAAAGAGTATACGTTTTCAGGTATAGGATGAATAAGGTCTAAGGATCTAACACAAAATATGGTGACTATTGTTCACAGTGCTGTCTATTTTAATTTGTATAGTTGATTTACTAAGCGGGTATAAGATACATGTTTTTAACAAACATAAACATATGTGATGATGGATGTGCTTAACTAGATGGGGGAGGGAATCCCTTCATAATGTGTATGTATGTGTATATATATATATATATATATATATATATATCAAATCACCACAGCATAGGCTTTATAATTTTATATGACAAGTATACCTCAATGAAACTGAAATTAAATAAAGAAATTCTTCAGAGACTAGGTGAAAGCATCCAACTTGGGTCACCTTCCAGTTTGTGTTAAGTGGGGGACAGAATTGGAGCTGCCTTTGATGGGGATCCAGGGCCCCTGATGACACCCTTTTCCAGGGGGGGATTGGCTGGGTATTGTCAGGGAGAGGCTTGTGAATAGGAAGACACTGCTGAGAGGGGCCACAAGGTCATCTCCAAGGAGAGATGTTGAGTCACTCGGTTGGGTGGAAGAGTAAGTTGACAGTGACGCAGACATTGTGCTACTCATCCACACACAAAGCTGAAGTCTTTTTAGCCATTATGCTTTTTTCTTTTCAAGTGAGTGGAACAGGAAATTTTGCAGGTAGGCATGAAGAGGGCTATAGACAAGAAATAGCTCAGCTTCTGCCTGGCAATTCAGCTGTGCCAGAGAAAGTTCAGAATGTGAGTTGCATAGTGCAGAGATTTTCATTTTCAGAGTGAATCAGTTGTCCAGAGATGACACTAGGGAGAAAATGAGTTCACCTGGTGCACCATCAGGGCCCTAGAAGGAAACATGGATTCTTTACAAAGAGGTGGGCAGGAACTATGAATGGGGAGGTCACTTTTCCTAGATTTAATGGCGTGAAGGAAAAAGTGGTTACTAGAACTTTTAGACAGAGTCCATATGAGAAGGTTACCTTAAAAGGAATTGTGACTGTAGGACACAGCCGGCCCATCAGGACCCTACAGGGTGGGTTGTGGAGAGGTAGAGGTTAGCCTTGCCTCATTCTTCTTCCTTCCACTGATCTCTTGCTAGGGCTTCCAATGAATGAACTCATCAGGGTGCCAGGAACCCTGATGCAGTCCAAACAGGTCAGGCTTCTGGGAACCAGAGCAGTCTGGAGGATGGAGGGTATGTCTAGAACTGGGTGGAGAGTGTTAGATAGAGGGTGGATCTAGAGGGACAAACAGGAGACATCTAGTTGACTAGGAGACTTTCCAGAAAAAAATTTTTTTCCAACCTCACTCTCATTTACATCTTCATTACTAATATAGGAGTCAGAAGATCTCGATACTCTCCAAAAGCACCAGTAGCTTTATGCAGACATCAGTTTCTGAGGATGCAGTGTTAGTTGTGATGTGTAGGCTGGAAGCACACTTAAAATCCCCAAATGGCAGATTCAGAGGAATGCAGAGATAATTTAACCTAACTGTGTCATTCACTGCGTTTCTGAGAAGCAGTGATTAGTTCACAGTTTTAGTGCCAAAAAGAGGACACTCATCTTGGTTGTTAGTGAAATGGTATTTTCTTGAGATGAAATTGGTATCTTTTTTCCCATTTTTCCCTTTTTCCCTGACACAGACTGTTCAGGTTACTACCTTTCTTGTCCCTGTTGTGATAAGAAATCAGCTTGATGGGATGGTGGCCTCTAAGTGTACTTTACATATAATGGGCACCTTGTCCAGAGATCATGGGACTGAATGCTCACCGCTAAATACATGAGGTAGGTTTATGTACTTAGGGTAGGGTACAAGTGGGTAGAAGGATCACATCCCTGACTTCATCAGCCTTCCTCACTGATGACATGGTTATGGACACAAGAATAAGGTGAGCCTGCTGAGGGGTGGTCCTGATAAACAGCTACGAATCACATGTGTGTGTTTGGGAGGAAGGTGGTTTGAACAGACATTTCATGAGTGTCACCTATGAGCTATTATGTCTGGCATGAATGTTAGGTGTCAACTTGGGTCTTTCCTCTGTAGCTTTTCTTTAGCACATGCATGTTTGCTTACTTATTCTATGTCTAGTATGTCTCTTGAGTGACTTGCTGATTTACTGTCTATGCTTCGTTGTCTGTTTTCATTGTGTGTGTTTTCTTGTTTTCTGTAGAAGAACTGAACATTCTTAAATAACAGAATGAACATAAATATGTTCTTAAGTATGTATGTACTTAAAGCTGAATGTTTGTATTTTGTATCTTAGGTTCTAGGCTTTGGAGGTAAAATACATCTGAGGCTATTTTAACTTCTGAAGTTAAAAAGACCTTAGAGGGCACTCAAGTGACTTTTTCCTCATTGACATTATGCCCTTTGCCCATCACCATGCATCTTGGACTTGGATCATTACCCTATCTCCAATTAAATATAGACTGTGAAGACACAGTCAAGAGACTCTTCACATAGTCTCCTGACTATCCACCTGCCTCCTGTTGATCTGCACATGTTTTCTTGGGACTCATGCTACTGGCTTAGCTGGTTCTCAGTATCCCTCAAGAGGCCAGACCTCTGTATCTGACCCCCAAAGGGTCCAGCTGGTGTTACCCAGAAGCAAGCCTGGCTTTCCCTCCATATGTAGTGCCTCTTTAACCCTGGGCAGCTATTTTTTTTTTTTTAAATTGTGGTAATAGTGGTTTACATCATTGTTTGTGGTTTGGAAGTATAGCATCTCTCCCTTCAGGTGTTGTTACCACACCACATCTTCCACCAAAATATTCTGTGTGGTTATTCTGATGATTCCTTTTTTGAGGGGGCAGGATGAGAAAGTTTAGATAACTCAGCCAGATCCCAGTTCTAAGATTGACTGGAAGTCACAGAAGGGGTCTGGCCTTCCTTCAGGTAGGCAGCTAACCATTTTTATCTGTGGGACTCGAGTGCACTCTCACAGGCATTTGCTGGCCTCTGCCTGGTGTAGCCCGCCTTTCCGCAGGTAACAGCCTCAGTGACACTGCTAGGTCGCAAGATTGAAGTATCCAACTCACTGTGTGGGGTGGTTGATACCAGTGCCAGCCCCAAATTACGCTTACATTCTGAGTCCCTAGGAGGCTCTTTTACTGAGTGTACTGCAGAGTGAATTTAACCTGCTACTACCCTCCTGCTTTTACCGAGCACTTTCAGCATTTGTGTTTAGCTGAGAGACACAAATATGAGGTAACCAAAAGGCAACTGCCTTCCCTGTCTGCCTCTGTCACAAACTGACAGTTTATTTTTCATGTGCACATTAAGTGGCCCCCTGTCTTATGCTGTGCTTTGTCTGGAGATGATGGAGAAGCTGTAGATTCTAGGTTTTTATTGATTTAGACCCTTTTCCCAGCAGTTGAATAATGCCTGTTGATAGAAGCATTTGGGACATATTCTTACAAGCGAAAAAATTCATAGAGCTTGGAGGACTTGGGGAGGGGTGAAGAGGAGCCCCTACTGACTGATGGTCTGAGGAAGCAACAATGTGGCATTTTCCACTTGATATATGAGGAAACAATGCGATTTATGATGTGGAAAGAGCCTCATGTCTTGAGCAGTGTCCAGACTTGGGACCAAGTCTGTGATGTGGGAGTCTGACTTTCTGCTTTTGTCTGTCATGATATGAAAGCAAATATAGTAACAAGAACAATAATCATCAATAATCATCCCTAGTACTTATTGAGAACCTTCCATATGTTTGGTATAAGGCCAAATATTTCTACAACATTTAATCTTTAAAATAATTTTTTTGGTCCCCATTTTAAAGGTTAAGAATTTGCCCCAAATCACACAGCTATTAAGTGATAGAACAGGAATTGAACTAAGAAATAGTTTATATGCCTTCGTCCATATTCCATGTTTTTTCTATTATACTGCCCTGGGGGGTGGAATAAATTTGTGGAGATCTAGTAAGAGGAGGAGGAAGAAATATTGAGGGAATAAAATTAAAGTGTTTAAGAGACTGGGGAGCCCCCAGAGCCGAGTCTATGTTTGTGTCCTCTGTAGAGTACACAGTCTGGGCACAGTGTTGGAGAGAGGCACACAGCATCTGCTGCTCCTTTTGCTTGTAGCAGAGAACAGGGCTTGCTTGAGGAACAATAGATAGTTTGGTTAGAAGGTGTATGCAATGGAAGTTAGAAAATCACATTAGAGGTAAACTGGTGGTAAAGTGAGGGATTCCTTTATTGTGTAGTGGGGAGCCATTCAATGTTCTTGAGTGAAGGAAAGGCATGAGTGAACTGCTTTGCTTCAACAAAATAATAATAATGATGAATAGTAGTAATATTTGTTATTATTTTGCCAATGTTTAGAGTAAATTACAGTACAGAATAGGGCAAATGCTATAAAGAGATAGATACTGCATGCAGTTGAAGCTCAGAGTAGAGGGAGATGAGGTTTACCTGGGAGAGTTAGGGAATGGTTTGTAGGAAAGGTGACATTTGACTAGTGCCTGAAAGGATGTTTTTGGGGAGTCTATGAGCTATCCCTGGAGGAGAGACTGGAGAATCCTCTTGTCAGGCTGCTGTGCGAATGGGTGAGATAAGCAGGCATGTATTTATCAATAGATATCCCCACTTGAAAAAGAAATTACAGCAGCTTATAAAAATTATTCACTACAACAAGATAAAATAGGGAGGTGATAAAAATAGGGGTGAAGGAAAACTTAAGGTGGGAAAAAACGAAAGGAAAATAGCATTGCGGTTATCACAAGTAACTGGATTTGATCCCTATTTTCTGGGGGTCTTCTCTCCAAGGCTTATGGATAGACACTGCTATAAAAGAG
The DNA here is from genome assembly GCF_014898055.3 of Talpa occidentalis. Classification (NCBI taxonomy): domain Eukaryota; kingdom Metazoa; phylum Chordata; class Mammalia; order Eulipotyphla; family Talpidae; genus Talpa; species Talpa occidentalis. The sequence goes on along the minus strand of NW_023604295.1, from coordinate 43,449,296 downwards.
TGTCTGTGGAAAAAGATTGAGGCCACAAAGAGTCAGGGGCAACACACTTAACCCCATGGGTAGTACCAAGATTAGCTGTACAAGATTGCTTCAGTGTTAGTGTGTTTAGCACCCAGTGGAGCCCAGACAAGGAAAAATTCCCAGGGTCATGGGGCATGCTCAGAAAACTGAGCGCCCCCCCCACCGTGTGTGTGTGTGTGTGTGTGTGTGTGTGTGTGTGTGTGTGAGAGAGAGAGAGAGAGAGAGAGAGAGAGAGAGAGAGAGACAGAGAGAGAGAGAGAGAGAGAGAGAGAGAGACCTCAATGCCATAGTGATTGTTGAGAAACTTGGACTCCTGAATACTGAGCTCTGCCTGAATACCGAGCTCTACACACTCTGCTAAGAGGGTAAGGAAGCAGCCAGATATATAGTTTCCAGGTCCTTGGAGAACCTGCCAAGGAGTTCCCTTTACTGGTTTGAGAATCTATCATGCTCAGACTAGATTCCAAGACTGTTTTTGCCAGAACCTTTGCCTGAATATCCTTTCATCTTGCCATGGGCTATTCATAGTATATCCATTTTGTGAGGCTTTCTTCTTACACCAGATGGGAAAGAAGTCTTCTGTGACATCACTTTGTTCGTATCTCTAATCTCCTGAAACACAGGACTTGTCCTCATAAACCTTTCATTATGCCCAGAGTGTTCTCCCCAGCTAGACAGATGGTAACCTCTTGGAGGGCAGCTGACCACCTTTTTCTGTGTCTTAGTGCCTATCCCAGTGTTGTTTATACAGTAGAAGCTAAATAAATAGAAGCTTGGCATTATTTTCCTCTGGAATCTTGACCTGTGTGTCAGCTTCAGTGGTTCTGTGACGGACAGTGAATAAACCCTTGACCCAGTCAGGAAGCTTTAGGCTTGGTCAGCCATTAACTTGAATCTTTCCCTTCTTTGTAGGTGTCAGTTTTCCCATCTGCAAAGTGAGAGTGTCGCTGCTAGGGTCCCTTCTGCATATAAGTAGTATGAGTGTGTCTTAAGAGTCAAGTTCCCTCTGGATCTCAGCTGGTTGGATCTGACTTAGGGTTCTCACGGGATAGTCTAGCTGTCACGGGCTGCCATCATCTCTAGACTCAAATGGAACCAGAAAGTCTGCTTCCTAGTGCACCCACATTTCTGTTGGTAGGCCTCAGTTACTTGCCGGCTTTTGATCAGAGAACTTGTACCACAGGATTATTGTTGGTCTCTTATATACTCTCCTTTTCCTTTTAAAAAAATTTGCAAATGAAATTACTTAATTAGGGTCATTTTCTGCCCTGTCTGGTCTCTCGGCACTACCTTGGTAATTTTTTTTTTTTTCTGCCTGTGCTGATGTCTGTTATTGAAGAGTTTTCTATTTGTATTTAAAACTAGGCTCATATGGAAGCTCTATATTTAGTAGGTCAAGAAATTACACAGCTCTCCACAGTGGTTGGACCAGTTTGCACTCCCACCAACAGTGCAGGAGAGTTCCTTTTTCTCCACATCCTCGCCAACATTTGTTGTTGCTAGTTTTTTTAATATGTGCCATTCTCACTGGTTTGAGATGGTATCTCATGGTAGTTTTGATTTGCATTTCCCTGATTACAAGTGATGTTGAACATTTTTTCATATGCCTGTTGGCCATTTGTATTTCCTCTTCAGAGAAGTTTCTTCTTAGCTCTTCTGCCCATTTTTTGACAGGATTATTTTCTTTGTTGTTGTTGAGTCTCATCAGCTCTTTGCAGATTTTTGTGATCAGTCCTTTATCATTAGTGTTGTGTGCAAAAATGTTCTCCCAGTCGGTGGGGTTTCTCTTTACTCCTAGGTATTTACCCAAAGGACACAGAAACATCAATTCCAAAGAGCACCTGCACCCCTATGTTTATAGCAGCACTGTTTACAATAGCTGAGCTTTGGAAACAACCCAAATGCCCAAAAATAGATGACTGGATCAAGAAGATGTGGTACATATATACCATGGAATATTACTCAGCATTCAAAAAAGATAAACACATGCAATTTGCAGCAACATGGATGGAGCTGGAAGGGATCATGCTCAGCGAAATAAGCCAGAAAGAAAAAGAAAAATACTGGATGGTCTCACTCATAGCAGGAATCTAGAAAACTTAAATAAGGGACCAGGAAAATGAATAACTATAAGAAAGTGAAAATCAAAATCAACAAACAACTATGAACCAGAAACACTCTATGGGGGGTGGGGGACAGGGAGGGGAGGGATTGGGGTCAAAATAAGGAGGTTGCAATTGTATGGGGAATATAAAAATAAAATTTATTTGAAAAAAAAGAAAAAAAGGAAAAAAAAAAAAGAAGAAAAAAAGGAAAAACAAAAACAAAAACTGGGCTCAGGAAAGTAGCATCTCCAATTGGTCACATGGCCAAGATGGGGAAGGAAGCAGCCTTTGGCCTGGTTGGATGTCGTGAGCTGGGGGTGGGGCTTGGTGTTCCTGCCTGTTGAAGAGTGCTAGGGTGCTCAGTGCTCTGAGTCAGTATTACCTGGTGGGTGACTTCTTCTTTTTCCTTTTTCTTTGAAAAGATTTTGTTTATGCATGGGGGGGGTGTGGCGGAAGGGAGGAACACTCAGTCTTTCTCAGCATTGACTTTCCTCATGGCAGCTGGGACTTTGCTCCATTTCTTTCTATTCCTCTTAGAGAGGATATGTGTCCCCACAGTTTTTTTGATAAAGTTGAGAGCCCACTTGTCCTTGAAGACCTTGAGCCAGCTTCTTGGGGCATCATTCATAGGAGGCAAAGCCACATACCTTCAGGATTATGGGATCATGTTCTACACAAACTCGGCGTACTTGGTGACGTGCCTACACAGGTAGCTGTGACCTGCTTGCTGTTGTTCCTGCTCACCTGTGGCCCTACTGAAGCTTCTGGCCATGGGGTGGTGCACAGGCCTGGCTACTGTGACAGAAGCTGGTGGGTGTGTTCTTTAATGGTGGTGTCCCTTACAGGTGCCAAGTTTGGTGAAAGTCCCCCATAATAAAAGCAAATCATTAATTAAGCACGTTCCCGATGTCATCTTCAGTCTTTCCAACAACTCTGAAAGTTAGTAGTTACTCTCATATGTAGCTGAGGAACTCAGAGAGATTAAGCGATTTGCTCATGAGCAAACTGTCAAAACCAGGCTCTCTTCTAAGGTTTCTGGCTTGAAAATTGGGTTCTTTAAATCATTACCTTGCAGCTCAATTAAACCCAACAAGGAGAGCAGAAGACATCCATGCTTCAACCTTTAGGAAGACAAGAATCCCTCACCTGGCCTTGCGTCTCCTCTTTTAGAATCCCCTCAGGCATGCCAGTCCTTGAGCTGGAGGAATTCCTGAAAGACCTCGTGGAGCTAATTTCCAACCTAGGGAATCTGTGATATGCGGAATAAGAGATAGTTCTATCCCATAGTTCTATCTAAGTTTTCCTTCCTCTAAGAACTAAAGCTGAATGTTCTTGCCCGGGCTGTTGAGATGCCAGGGAAGGAAAGTGGTGTATTGGCCAGGATAAATGTGGTAGAAGAGGAGCTGTTTCTTTTTAAGTAGTAGGTATCAATTTTCTAAATACAACTTGGGAACATGTTACACTTCCGTCTTCGAGTCTTTGTAATGACAGCAGCTCAGTGCACACTTATTTATGAACTTGTTCTGCTTCAATCTGCTCCCTGAATCTGCCTGCTTGCTCTCTCCTTCCCCCTCCCCATCTTCCTCCCTTCCCTCCCTTTCCTTCCTTTTACTCCTTCCCCCCTCCCCATCCCTCTCTCTTCTTCTCCTCAACCAATTTTTAAAAACTTGTCTCTTCCTGTTAATGAAAGAAAATATCTGCAACTTCACTTACCAATTCAGTCTATGCCATTGATGAGGTGCCTATTGCTAATGAGTTTGTTTTCTACTCACCAAAGAACCACAAAATAAAATAGAAGGTGAATATCCTAGCCTGGGGGGAGTCTTGCTCATAGAGACTTTGTGGAAATAACAGTGAAGTCTCTCAGGAATCTGTAGAAATGAAGCTGCCTCTGAAGGTTAAATTCCATCCATCCATCCATCCATCCATCCATCCATCCATCCATCCATCCATCCATCCCACATCCTGCCATCTGCAGCTATGGACCTGGAGATGTTCTGAAAATGTGTGAAGGAAGAGAAAAGACTCCATCACTGTGACTAGGAATAACTCAGGGATGCTGCACTGAAATGACTGTAAGGTAGTAATCTGAAAACTAATTAATTGCAGTCTAGAGAAAGGCCGATGTAAAATGTTGCTCATCTGGGGCACTTCTGACAGGCAAGTTAAAGAGGCAAAAGCTAGTAGTGCCCAGTCAGGCCCTGTCCACAGAGAAGTTCTTTGGGTCTTTGATAGATCTAGTCCTAATCATGAGGTAGATGTATCAGCCATTGCTGCTAGCTGCTATTGAACTATGAATTGTACTTCAGATTCCCATAACTTTGCTTCCTTGTTCACTAAGCAACTTTTGGATGATGATTTGGCTTCCCCAGTCCATCAGCCTTCTCAGACCATGCTGACCTGAGCACTCCAGGCCCTGCAGTGTTGTATTCTATTGTTTTTGACACCAATAAATGACACTTTTGGGTTATACATCAATTCTGTGAGCATGGTTAGTGTATCTTTACCAGCAATGAATCCCTGCTCAAAGTGCTGACAAAGTCTAGCTTTAGACTGCACCCCTTTACCTTGGTGGATTCATCAAGAACAGTGAACTCTCTTAGAGGCAGCAAATGGCTACTGCTGGTAAAAGTAGGCATGTTGCCTCTTTCCATGCAAACTTTATTTGAGAACAACATTGGCATATGGAAAGGACTTAATTTATATAACACACAGATAAGTCTAAGCAGATACTGCACAACAAGATAATGAAGGGACAACTGAGAGTTGAGGGGTTGTAGAACAGAGGGAACTAGCATCATGCACCTTTAAGAAAGCAACCTTTTTTTTAAATTAAAATTTTATTGATTTATCATTAATATACAATACTATATAGATATTCAGAGTATAGTGTCACACCTCTTTATCTGGGTAAGCCTCACCTCACCCACCACTGAAATTCTAGTGCCATTCCTGCAATCAGATGGACCCCATCTACCCTTCCCTCCCACCCCTTTCCCACTGGTAACCACCAAATTGTTCACTGTTTTTGTTATGACTTGTTATTTCATTTGCTTTGGTTATTTATATTCCACATGAGAGGAAACCATCTGGTAATTGTCTTTCACTTTCTGACTTATTTTGCTTAGCATAATTCCCTCAACTTCCAACTATGTTGTTGCAAAAGACAAGATTTTTTTCTTTTTTAAATAGCTGAATAGTATTCCATTGAGTATATATACCATGATCTCTGTCCAGTCATCCAGTGATGGGCGTTGGTTGTTTCCTTGACTTGGCTTGTGTGCATAATGCTGCGAATGAACATAGGGATGCATATTTCTTTTGAAATTAGTATTTCCATGTTTTAGATAAATACTTAGGAGTGGTATGGGTGGGTTGTATGGTATTTCTATTTTTAGTTTTTTAAGTAATAGCCATACCATTTCCTATGGAGACCAATTTACATTCCCACTAACAGTGAATGAGAGTTTCTCTCCCTACAGTCACCAACACATATTGTTTCCAGTCTTTCTGATGTGATATCTCACAGGTGTGAGATAATAATCTCATTATAGTTTTGATTTGCATTTTCCTAGTAATAGGTGAAACTGAGCCTTATTTTTTTTTACATGAAAAGCAACCTTTTAAAAGCCTCATATAAATTAAGGAGAAAATCAAGAAAGGAGTAGGTCTGTTTAGAAAGACACTCTTAGATATAGCTAATATTTATTGAGTGCTTATTATGTGCCAATTACTGTACCAATCCCTTTATAAGCATGACCTCAATTGATTCCTAGAACTGCTCTTTGAAGTAGGTAAACATAACTATACCCATTTGACAAATGAGGGTGTTAACCTTTGAGTTCTTTCAGGTTCACTCATGTAGTAGTTATATTGAGACAGACACAAGCACCAATCTTTAGCAGATATCATCGCATGGAACTTGTTTGTTACTACCTTGTTCAATGAAGCTCTAACCTCAAGACCAGGACAACAGATTAAGTTTGAAGGTTCCATGATGCTAGGGAATGTGACTGTGGGGAGGAATTGTTTTACTCCTAGGTTTGAAGAAATGAATGGACGGGGATAAACGGATACTAAGAAAGTGTTGATAGACTTTTACATGAGGCAGTCGTTCATGTCAGAGGCAATGGGAGAAGCAGAATAGACAGAGGGGAGGCATCCTGGGAGACACTGGGGCTTGGTCAGGGACACTGAGTTCACGCGGGTGTGTATTTCTACAGTCAGCTTCCTGCTGTGTAGCCAAGGTAGATATGCTATAACAGAAATTAGTTCAAAGGATAGGTAAATCCAGTCCTTTTCAAACTGTCTTATTTATTTTAGAATTCTTGGCTCATAACATCTGATTGGATGATGGATGACTATCTTGATTTTATGAGCCTGAAGGTCAATCTATGCAATGGGCACTATGGTGTGGGAGAAGTGGGCCTGTTTAACCAAATGCAGTGGAAAATCTCCCTGTTAATCTAGTCAGAAGTATTTTCTGTGAATTAAATCTGGATATGTTCCTATTTTTCAGGCATATGTAGGTTCTGGACCCACAGTCCCAAGGTCTAGGGAACAGAGCCCAGAATTTGTCCTGTCTGGAGAGAGGAGACTAAGGGAGTGTTATGGCACAGCATGAATCCATCACACAGAAACTAAGTTGCCTCTTTCACATCAGCTCTTAGAACCTGAAAAGACCTTCCTACTATTTCTCTGGATCGGCAGTTGATTCTTTTACCTGGAAGAGTACCCTCTTGTGGAGTAGCTCACTGTAACTCCCTCCGACAGATTCTTTATAAGAATGTCATATACGATCAGTTTTAGTCATGATGCCATAGCCCCGCTTTTCTATTTCTTAATTTGGAGAAGTTTCAGTGTATTCTTTCATTTTGATTCTGGTCTCCATATCAGTTCCTCGAAAAATGATTTCCCCTATTGTATCATTATTTAATTAAAAAATATTTTTACTATAATACCTTGTTAATACTTTCTTAGAAATGTGTGTAAATTATATCCACAGATTCTCTTTATTTCACATTCATATTTACTCTTTCAAAAACCCTTATGTACATGCTTTGCTCTTTTAAGAACGATCCTGTCTTTTCCTCTGATAGGTCATGCTTACATGCTCAGTAGTCCTGTTCTTCACATATTTTCTGCCAACTTTCCTTGTATGAAAATGAGAATTCTCCCTGGGCCTTTTCTTATGAATGGAAGCTACATGAGTATTCTGGCAGTTCTAGGGCATGAGTGACTTTGTGATAAGAGGTTACACATTTTGGCTAGCAGCTTCACAATTTCACCCTTGAATTCCTTTAGGATTCCCAGGTGGATGCCATATGGTCATGGTGATTTATTTATACCTCATCTGTTAGTCAGGTTTCTAAACACTTATTGCAGTTTCAACCCTGATCTTGCTCCTGTCCACTGAGGAAGGCAAGTGGGAAGAAATTTCACTCTCTAGCATACCTCTTATACCAGGAACATTACCAGTTGGTTACCCTGATGGTTCATTTCATTGTGTTCCTTTGGTGGAACAAAATAACCTCTGTGATTGACCTTGTCATCCCTCAGTTTTATTTTTGGCTTGATTAAGTTACTGGGTTGTCGTTCTGTTTATGTGCCATTTCTTTCTCTGTGGCCTCTTTTGAATTTCTACCTAGTCATGCAGGGAGATTTTCCTCTTCAAGGGCCTGTTATTTTGGACCTGGGCCTCACCCCCATCAATCCTGGAATTCTAATACTGTATTTTAAAATAGCCTCCAGGTGACTTTATAATCTCTACTTTTCAGCCTCCCTTTACATTGGTGTATGTTTGTAGTATGAAGTATGACTTTTGAGGTTTAAGATACACCTTGAGGAAGGACTTGGAGGTGGGAGCAGGAAAGCTGGGCAGGGTAGCATTGTGCCTGCTACCTGGAGGCCCTTTGGTGATACAAATGGGGAAAGTGAGCACGCTGTCAGGTCAGGGCCAGGTCAGTCCTGAAACTTGCTCTCTAAGCCAGAATCTATGCCCAGGATATCCCAAGGCTGTTAGCTTTGTGAATTTATTCTCCCCGCTGTGGTGTGGCCTAATGTTGTCTTCCTTTCCACACCCCAACTCCCAACAGGCTAGGGGAGTGATTGACTGGTGCATCCTGGCCTTGCATGCTTCCTGTGATATAGCCAGACTCTGCAGGACAGACTCAGAGAGAATGGAAGAAATTGCTCCATCTCTTCCAAAGAGCCAAACTGGGAGACTTAAGGAGAAGGTGGATTCTCTTTGAGACATTTAGAAAAGTTGTCTCTGTGAGCGGGAGATGCAGACCTAGCTGAAGCAAAGGGCAGCAAAGGGCTGAAGCTGCTGCTGATCAGAATCACTTCTCTGCTCCAGCAGCAAGTGCCTGACCAGGGTTGTTAAGCTAATTGTTAAATTAGAGTGACTGGGGAAGCAAATTGCTTCATGATGGGGTTTTTCTGACTGTGTCCAAAGCTGATGTCATCTGCCTTGTTCCTCCTTCATGGGCTGGGGATTGGAGGTTAAGGGGGTGGGCAGGTCTGACACACATGTTAATGAACTTTGGTCGGCTGTTGAAAGCCCCTGTTTTCCCCCAGAAGCCTACATCTGCCATTGTGGAGAGTTTACTGCCAGCTTCTCTGTGTTTTTGTTTACTTTCCAATTCCTGGACCTTACACAGATCATGTTTTAGATCACCTTCTTAGGAGTTAAGAACTCAGGTGCCTAGAGGAGTCAGTCCATTAGCATGAGACATAGAAATGGGCCAGGTATAGATGATGAGTGGAGACAGGAGACAGCAGTAGGGACTGTGGGGGTTGTGGCAGGTGAGAGCGGTGCTGCATATAAGGGAGATAGCAGCTACTCCACTCCAGCTGATTGATGCCATGTGGAAATATGAGCTCTTCTTTCTGGGAGAATTCAAATATGCATTTTCCTTTTGAAGTAGCCTAATTTTTTAAATGTTGAAACTAATTTAATTAGAAGACATTGTATTGGTCAAACAAAGTTCATTTGCAGCGTGAGTTTAGCTTGCAGACCTCTAGTTAGCAACTTCTGATTCTGCTCCAAACTGTTTGTTTTACAGATGAGGAACCTGAGGTCCAGAGAAGTTAAGCCTCTGGCCCAGGGTTCTAGGATGTCAGAATTATTGCATGCATCCTATAGCTCCTGTATGGCGTATTTCTGTGTCTTGGCACTGGTTTGGTATCAGGCATTTTCTGCTGGGGCAGGCCAGAGAAGAGTAGATCTGGGTGGGAATACTTGTGTTGTTTCTTGTGCTGTGCTAACTGCTCCTGTGCTTTTGTGAGTCTGGGATCAGATGTGCCTAACTGGGGCACCCCTAGTAAGGGGGATGGCTAGAAAAATTTAGGAGGCTTTCATAAGTAACAGCAAATCTTAGGGCGAGGAAGCAGGTGGAACTCCTGAGGTCTTAAAGCTGTCATTCTCTCACCCAGGCCTGCTTTTGTTCCTACCCTTTCCACAGGCACAGGAGAAGCATGCATATGCCACATCTAAATCCCCATCTTCCTAATTACTACAGTGAATGCCTTGGAATAATTCTGGACTGTCATGACTCATCCTCTGGAATTCCTTAGCCCTGAACTGCCTGTCCATCTGACTGCTGATCTCCCAGTTTAGGAGTTTCAGGATGTAGCATGGGAACTGTTGCAGTAGGCTTCAGGCCTGACTGCTCCCAATCCATTCTCTCTATTATTGTGCGATGATGCCTCTTCTTAAGCACAAGCTTTGATTTGGGCATATTCCTACTCAAAGGGACACTCCTTTGCCTGTTAGGTAAAGCAATGACTTGAACATAGCATCTGGGCTCCAAAAAGTTATGCTATTGCTGCCATAGTCCTTGGCTGGTCTAGGTGTGATCCCAGCTATTCCACTTACTGGTGGTGTACCATCTTGGGCAAATTCATTCACTTTTTTGAGTCTGTTTCCTTTTCTGAAACCAAGATTGCAAAAGCAATTAACTTGGCACGTATTATCTCATTAAAGTTGTTATTCAAGGACCACCAAGCTCTGATCACAGTTGTGTCTATTTCAGCCTCACCTCTAGTTACTTTGAACTTTCTTGGCACCTTCGTCTACCCCCCCTTTTCCCATTCTCTAATGTGCATCCTTTTTTGGTGTTGCTGTGTCTTCTTTGTAGCATATGTATTTGTATACTTGTCTTAACTTCCTTCCTTTACTGCATGTTCTTTGAGCGCAGGACTGGGTTTGACACATCCTGTACCAGACCAGCACAAAAGACACTTAAGAAATGTTTGTGCAGTGGATGATATTATCCTCAATGGAATGGCTGCCTAGACTTGGGCTTCACATTAGTTAATTGAGACTATGTATATTTATAACAGTTTCATGAATATTTAGAGGGTTTTACTGTGCTTTGGGCATTCAGCCTTTGTGGTTTCTACAGGATAACAGGGAACTGGGCTGATGGAGAGGCCATTCAATTGCATCTGGTAAAGATAGTGGGAGGGCAGATTCCGGGCTGTGACAGAGCAGGTCCAGGAATGTGACAGGTGGCTGCAGGGCTGTAACAGGGTAGGTATCGGGGTGGGGGCTGTTGGCGCACATAGCAGGAGCAACCAGCATAGTCCTAGCCTTCTGAGGGCTTCCTGGAAGAAGTATTTCACTGCAGGCCAGAATCAAGTCAAACCTTGATTTAGACATATGGTGTATTGTGATCAAACTGCTTTAAACCTCAGTTTCATTCACTCACAGATTCTTAAAGGAATGCTTTCTGAGAAGGAGGTTTTCTGAAATGATCTGTAACCAAAGCAGTGTTAACTGTTTTGGTTTGCTAGGTATTGAGACAAGGGTTAGTGATTGTATTCAAATTTTAAAGAACACCCAAGTCATACCCACTCCAGCTGTGACTAGGCAAGGAATTTTTTTTCTTTTATTTTAAGCATGGAGTAGGAGATTATTCTCTTCTATTTGGGAAAAGATAATCATATATTTTAATGCGTCAGGGTGTGGAGACTTAACTACTTGGCCAGTTCTCTTACTGTTTGTCGCTTGCTTGTTTTGTGGATTCAGCTGTGTGGATACAGGGTAGAAAAACTAGAAGCAGGAAATGGCTGGGCTGTTTCTCTGACCCTCCTGTGGCTTCTTCTCTTTGGGTCTGGAAGAAGGACCAGTAGTCTGCAGCTGTGGAGGAAGCAGAGGAAAGTTTTGCATTAAGAGGAGATGCAGGGATCTGGAACCATGTGCAAGTCAAGAAACCTAACACCAGGAGAGTAGGCCACAGAAGATAGTGGTCTCTTTGTAGATCCTATACAAGAGAAAATAAGAGGAAAGCAAATGATTAATTATTGCAATTGATTGATGAGAAAATTATGAATTATACTTAAATATCCCTTTGAAAGGGACTGCTTTGGGCTTAATGCTTTCACGTGTTCTTTTATTATTATTTTTTAATTGAAACAATATTGGAAAACTGTTAATTTTTTTTTTTTAACATGTTTAACATTTAAGATCCAGTGTTCAGGGCCTCTACTGCCACCTGCTGGCAGAGTACACTATCTCTGGGATTGGGAGTTGATGGGGGCACACTTTGAAAATTGATTCTACAGACTAAATATGAACTCATCATATTAGAATTGTTAGAGATCTTATGGTTTATGTAATTTTGCTTCTAATGAAATCCAAAATTTTATTAAAGAACCTCTTACTTGAATACCTCCAAGGACAGAGAGCTCATGATCTTGATCAAGAGATTATTTTGTCATTCATGCTTAGTAGTTGGAACATTTCTTCTTTTTAAATATTTTAAATATAAACTATCATTTATATTTATTTGTCCTAGTATTTGACTCTGGAAAAACCCCAAATATGTTTACTGTATCATGTGCATAACAACACTTGAACTATTTGAAGGGATCTGTCTCTCTCCCCATAATCCTCTTGTCTTGAGGTTAAACAGTCATGGCTCCTTCAGTCATTATTCCTAAATCATGTTTTTCAGAAACCCCCACTAGCATTTCTACTTTGCATTCTAGTTGCACTCTACTTCACCAATGTTCCTGCCTACTTGTGCTGCCACAATTGGATCTAACACAGAGCTGCAGTCATGACCAACTTAATGGTTCCTGGTTCTTGCAGGCTGCCTGAACATCAGTCTTCTAATGCACGCTGTATAGTAAGAAAGGACTTTGCGCAGTTTTTCGATGCTGAACCCTCTTAGGTGTATGATAATGGAAAGCCTGGGAGTTTGTGCCTTTCCCCATATTTTTGGGCTTTTTTGAAAGGCAAAAGCAAGACTTTAAGAAGGAGTGGTATCACACAATTTTAACACAATCCATTCTGTATTTCAGATGTCATGGTTAAAGCCAAAATCTTTTTTGATTCCGTACCAAATTAGTTTCTCCCTGGAGGTAGATCCCAGTATTGGTTACTAGTGACCCTTCCAGATCTTTCCCTGCATTTATATATATAGATTGATGGATATAGAAATGTATACATTTGTGTATGTTTACTTGAGGTTAACATATCATGCTTTTCATATCATTTCACAACTTTTTATTCCTTCACAAAATGTCTTGAAAAATCTTCAGTTTTGTATTTCTCATTTTGGATATCCCATAGTTGTCTTAGCAGTTCTATTGTTATATCTATGTTTTATACTTTTTAATTTATTTTGTCACTTTAAGCATTGATGCAGTGAATATTTGTCATGCGTACACACAGATGTTTCTCTAGGGTAGATACAAAGGACTGGGATTGCTAGGTGAGTGATATGTGTGCACATTTTTATTTGATAGTATAGCATATGGACATAACATTTGTCCTTGTCCATTTTTACCTAGTGTTCAAACGTGCTGAGATAATTTTACATATTTATTTTTATATATATTATAGTATTAAGCCCATCATACCAGTTTTGTGTCATCTGCCCATGTCACTAAGTATGTCTCTGATCTTGTCATCTTATGAAATAGTTTTTTAAAAACACCAAACACAATAATTAAGGGAAGAGCTTTGTGGCCACAGCAGAGACCCAGTCCCACCTAAAGCTCCCTGTATTTATGTAGGCACTCTTTGGGCCATGCAGTTTATCTGCAGCAGTTCCATTAAATTATACTCTAATTCTGTTCATTTTCAACAATCTTATCTGTAAGAATATTGTGGAAGACATTTGTCACAGGTTTAGCATAAACCCAGACACACACTCTTTGACATTCTCCTGACTGCTCTTATGGGTCTGTCATGGAGAAAAAATGAGAGTAGCCCAGATGGCCCCAGGGTGAGTGTTCTTTAAAGTATGTCAGAGAACACTTTGATTACCAATGGCTTTTTTTGTTTGTTTGTTTTTTTTTTTTTTTTTAAAGATTTATTTATTTATTTATACAAGCACTGGGTACAGTCAGAAGCGCAGGAGGGTGAGAGAATCCACCAGAGCCAGAGCGGGGAGCAGAGCAGGCAGAAGGACTGAAGTACACTGCTGAGGGGAGCAGCGGGCGGCAGGAGAGGTCTGCGCACCATGTGGGACCCTCCTCCGGTGGCCGGGGAGCAACCGGGGATCGAACCGGCGCTGCAGAGGCCGCGGGCAGCTTTGCAACCCAGCGCTCAACCGCTGCGCCACCGGGGAGGCCCTTTTTTTTGTTTGTTTTTTATTTATTTATTTATTTATTTATTTATTTATTTATTTATTTATTTTTAAAGATTTGTTTATTTATTTATACAAGCACTGGGTACAGTCAGAAGCGTGGGAGGGTGAGAGAATTCACCAGAGCAGAGCAGGGAGCAGAACAGGCAGACTGATGAGATACACTGCTGAGGGGAGCAGCGGGCAGCAGGAGAGGTCTGCGCGCCATGTGGGACCCTCACCCGGCGGCCGGGGATCAAACCGGCACTGCAGAGGCTGCAGGCAGCTTCGCAACCCAGCGCTCAACCACTGCGCCACCGGGGAGGCCCTGTTTTTTATTTTATTTTTTAAAATATATTTCATTTTATATAATTCTTACATCATTTTTCATTTTTTGCACAATGTATGCATTTTCATTTTGGTTATATTCCCCATACACTTCCATCCCCCTTATTTTTAAGACCCTGCAGTGTCTCTGGTTTATAGTTGCTTGTTGATTTTGATTTTTTCTTTATTATAGTCTTTTTCCCGGTCCCTTATTTAGGTTTTCTAAATTCCTGCTATGAGTGAGACCATCCGGTATTTTTCTTTTTCTTTCTGGCTTATTTCACTGAGCATGATCCCTTCCAGCTCCATTCCTGTTGCTGCAAATTGCATGAGTTTATCTTTTTTGATTGCTGAGTAATATTCCATTGTGTATATATACCACATCTTCCTGATCCAGCCTTCTATTTTTGAGCATTTGCATTGTTTCCATAGCTTAGCTATTGTAAATACTACTGCTATAAACATAGGAGTGCAGGTGTCCTTTTGAATTAATATATCTGTGTCCTTTGGGTAAATACCTAGGAGTGGAATTGCTGGATCATATGGAAGCTCTATCTTTAGTAGATTGAAGAATTTCTACACTGCTTTCCATAGTGGATTACCAATGTTTTTATGCACCTCCATGTAAGAGTGCATTTGATCTCAAAGATATTTGGAAAAAATAAGCTGTTATCCAAAAGTTGCTCTTCTTTCCAAACCAGCTGATCTCCCAGGGGGTCTGTGTCTGATGGCAGAGACACAGCTTACCTTGGTGATAAGCTCAGGGCTGAGGGTTATACTTCTAATATTATTTGGGCTAATTTGTCTGCCCTGACCTGTATTTGGAGGGATAGTCATATTGACACTCTTATAGGCATCCATGCATGTACAGATTTCCTCTGCTATTTTAAAGTAGAACATTCCTAATTGGTATAGTTTAGTAGATTATTTTTTGGGCTTGGGAGTGCTCAAAAACTTTTTCATGTAAAGTACTGGTAATAGCATTCCCAGGCCCAAAAATAACCTACCAAATCATACCAAATAGGATCATCTACTTTTAGATAGCAGGGGAAATCTGTGACACAGTCAACTGTACATTTTCTGTCTAGTACTCATAGTAAAAGGACATTCTCTGAGTCATAGTTAATGCTTATCCATAAGCATTATCCATAAGGAGAATGGAAATGATAGAGCAGGTAATTTCCGACTCAATTTGATCTGACTTTGAAATTTGTTACAGGACATTCCACAGATGATCTTCAAAATTGTGGTGATAGTAAACCGGAGTGCTGATAGTAGATAAAAGGATAGAAGTGCTGGTAGTGGTAGAGGATAGAAGTAGTGGAATTCTCTGCACATTCTCTTCCAGGTCAAGTGTGCAGTAACATTGCTGCAACTGCATAGGGTAGCAGTGCTCTAGTCTCCCTGCTTCCGGAACTGGGACTTGGGGACCATCACTGCTCTTAAGGAGGTGTCCAGGCTCAAAATTTTCATTGAGGAAGGATCCCCCATTGCCTCATTTTTGGGGCAAATAGGATGGAAGACTTAACCTCAAGTATCTGTGATGTAATCTCCAAGGAAAAAGTTGCTTCAGCTTTTTCTTACTATAAGTAGAAATTCTGTTTCCTTTTATTCTTTCAGTGAGCCTTAGCTATCAAAGGTTTCTGGCAAAGAGACAACCAAATAGATCTTCTCCCAAATCCCACAGCATGCTTTATTTGCAAGGTGGGGTGGTGGTGATAGTGTCAGAAGAGAAAAGTAGAAGGAAAAATGACTCTTTTTAACTCCTGATGTTTCTTTTTTCTTTTCCATTAAGCTAATAAAACACACAAAGATCTTAGTGAAAAATACAGAAGGGAATAAATGATACAAACTGAGTGAATCTTTCTTCCTTTGCATCCTGCATGTTCCTGTACTCTGGCAAGGCTCTATGCTAGCTGCTTGGTGCCATTGGGAGTGGGAGTGAGGTGAGGTCTAAGTGCCCAGCCTTATTCTCTGTCCATAGGAGTTTACAGCCTGGTGAAGCAGTATGCAGACCGCATGGATTCAATGAACTGACCAGTTTTTTCTTGAAAGAAGTAGCCTTGATACTTGAGTAAATGAACCACTTTATAAGAGAGACTCCACCTTTTGTTTTTATAGGTCATGCAAAGCTGCATTTATTCTTTGTATACAGGAACAATAAATAGAATCTTAGGCGCAATGCTTCAGTTACTTGTTCAAGTTCAACAGACCCACTTTAGGCAAACCTGTATTCCCCTCTGCGACCCTTTCCTTTTGGTACTGGGTGACCTGCCATGGGCAGGGCTGTACCCACCTCCTCTTTTTTCTTGAGTTACTGCTAGCAGGAAAAACCCCTGCTCTTCAAACTTCATTCTCAGAGAGCATCCTGGGTGTTTTGCCTCTTCTCATATTTCTAGGTATAGTTCTGGGTATGACATAGTAGACACTTAGTAAATGCTTATTGAATGAGTGAAATTTGTTCTGTATTCCTCATTCATTCAACTCATATTCACTGAGTACCTTGTCTGTGCTAGGCAGTAGGGACACAGCAATGAATAGGACCTGGCTGAGGAGACAGACATATAAACAACAGGAATATAATATGATATGGAGGAAGAGTAGGGTATGATGGATGCATATTCAAGTACACCCAGCCCAGCTGCATAGGTCAGGAAAGGCTTCCTGGATACTTGGAGAATTAGCACAGATAGCTAGATAAAGGCAGAGTAAGAAACATAAGCAGAGCTCGCTTAGCATGGAAAGTGAAGGCTGATCACATAATAATAATGATAATCATAATCATAAGCACATAATACTGTGTGTGCCAGGTCCTATCCGAAGCCCTTTACATTTATTAATTTGTTTATAAATAAGATGGAGGCACAAGAAGTTAAGTAACTTGATCAATCTCACACAACTAATGAGTGATAAAACTAGCATGTAAAGTCTTGGTGGTGGTAAAGCATTTTATCCTACTTGTGGGGGCACTGATTTCCAGTCAGAATCCTGCCTATGCTGTTGGGTATGGATAGGCCCTGGTGCTAGCAAATTGCTTGGAGAATGTCTCGTTAAGACTGACAGGGCTTCTGATATATCCTAATTGTTGAATCTGCCTTCTTCAGGCAGATGATCAGACTTTCCCTTGTCTCGATGGATGGTTTTGTTATGCCCTGTCCTCTGTGAGCAGGCTGTAGAGAAATGCCCCCAGCCTCCTAGGAAGAATGGACTTGAGGCAATGAACAGTTTGACTATGGAAGACCAAATTGCATTCTCTTCTGTGTACTTCCATCCCTAAATAGGGGGCAGGGGGAAGAAGAAGGGAAGTCATTCAAGGACATCTCCCCAGAAACTGAACAGCCTCTCCTGGTACCAGGCTGGTGTGTGTGACTGTCATGTCTATGGGTTGTAAAGGATGGGTGAGGAAGGAAGAATATTTGGTTCATTGCACCAGGCAATATAGAATGGGAGGTATTGGTTTTACTTTTTCTCCTTTCAGTTTGGAAATGAATAATCCACCCCAAAGCTATGGTGCCTTCATAACCCTGAGCAGTCCTTCCTTGTGACAGGTCACAGTGCCTAGGTTTTGGCCCCTGTCTTCCAAATTCTTCCCCTAAGGCTTCACCACGCGCACTTCTGCTGAACTTGTGCAGGAGACCCTGCAAGGAAGGGTGTCCCTGCAGCCTCCTCACTGCCTGCTACCACTTGCTTAGGAAAAGCACATGAACTGCACATTGGTGTTTGGAAAAATTAATGCTTTCAAGATGAACTCCACACAGTCTTAGCACGTCTGTCTCTCTCTCACCAGCTGAGAGAAAAGAAGCATTCGTAGACAATTACTCCCCAAGGGAGCCCAAGGACTGGCTTTGTTTATTGAGTGTTTTTAGTAACAACACGTGAAGTTCTGAGATTTTTTTTTGGCTTTGTGTTTTTTTTCTGTTTTAGCTTGTACAGAGAGGGAAGATGAGTGAATTGCCAGTTATGAGGACATTTCAAAATTGTGAAAGGCAGGAACTCAGTATGACCTGACAGATGGAAGCCAGGCTCAGGACTTACCTTTGGCTTGCATTGTACCCAGATGTTCAGAGCCTTCCATCTGTAGTTGCTTGGGGCCAAATCTCAACCTGTTAGGGGCTCCTCCCCCTTCCTCACACTGTGTCTTCACCTGGTGTTCTGATAGCCACAGCACTTAGTGACACCATCACAATCCGCTGTTACCCTTTTTTTCTCACAGCCCCCTATTACCACCTTCAGCTTCCCCAAACCAAAGAAGAACACCTTAAGCAGAGATGACTGATTTTAAAGTGTATCAGTGTTTGTGACTCAGGCCCACTGTGCAAGGACAGGGATGGCAGGTGTGAAAACCCATGTGCTGTGGTTGTTTTGACCAGGACAGATGTCATTAATTCATGGCTCTTTCCACATTCATCCTGCTGTGGCCTCAGGTTTTTGTTTGTTTTTCCGCAGTCTCAAAGATATTTATTAATACAAAGGGAAAGATAGTAACCTTATTTTTAGCACAAAGCACTGGATAATCACTACCCCTTGGTAGAGCTGGAACTTGAGAGGAAATATAGTTGCCGTCTCTCACCGAACTCTTGAAAGGTGTCTAAGTGGCCATAAGTGAAAGGTCTGAGAGACGCTGGGGTTTTACTGAATGCATGTAGAGTTCATTCATCGGCCATGTCATTCTTGTGATAAGCGCAGTGGGAGGAGCAAAGGGGGTGATGAACAAACTGCATCTGCAGCCCATGGACAGGTGTCTAAGTCCAGGGAGCTGGTTATTATAACTCATGGGTTCTCTGGAGACTGTTTCGCATTGCACATCCTTTAAGTGGGAAATGGAGAAGGACTTTACTGTCCTGCTTCTGAGGAAACACCCATTTTCCAGAAAAGGTCTGTGATGCAACTTCAGTCAGCCTGAATACTACTTAAAATGTTTTGAAAATTATCAAAATAATCAATGCTTAGTGTGATAACACTAAGTTATCACACAATGCTTAGTGTGATAAATGATAACAACATAAAATTTTACAAAAGACAATTTTCTAACCACCCTTTCTATCCATTCCCTAGGGATAACCACTATTAACAGTTTGGTCTATATCCTACTAGAATGCCTTTACTATGTATGTTGTGTTTGTGTGTATTTATAGAGCTTTATTTTCACAAAAATGGGATATTGTAAATTATTTCAGATTATTTTGCAAATTGTATTTTCCTACCCAACAGTATATCATGGATGTTCTCTCATATTACTACATATAAAACTGCTTTTTCTTTCTAATGGTTTCCCTTGTTGTCGGATATTTAAGTTATCTTCCCTTTGTTGTTGTTGTTTACTATGTAATACACTGGAATGTGTGTTTAAGTACAGTAGGGGAGTGTCCTAGACGTAGAATTGCTGAGTTCAAGGTTACGCATCTTAGAAATGTTAATAAGTATCAATCAAACTGATTTCTAAAAATATTATATCAGTTTACTCAGCAACAAATTACATGATTTTTTTGATCAGTCTGATAGGTAAATGGTGCCATGCTCTTATTGCTATGATTCACATTTCCCTAATTTTTAATAAAAAAATAGTCTTTTTATTTTTTATCAGTCATTTGTATTTCCTCTTTTGTGAATTACTTGTTTGTACACTTGACTAATTTTTATGTGGGGTTAACTTTTTCTTTTTTTTTTTTTTAATAGAGGCATGCTTTATTTATTTGTTTGTTTGTTTTTTGTTTATGCATGCACTGGGTACAGTCAGAAGCGCGGGAGGGTGAGAGAATTCACCAGAGCCAGAGCAGGGAGCAGAGCAGGCAGAAGGACCGAAGTACACTGCTGAGGGGAGCAGCGGGCGGCAGGAGAGGTGCGCGCCATGTGGGACCCTCCTCCGGTGGCCGGGGAGCAGCCGGGGATCGAACCGGCGCCGCAGGGGCCGCGGGCAGCTTCGCAACCCAACGCTCAACCGCTGCGCCACTGGGGAGGCCCGGGGTTAACTTTTTCTTAATGTTATTTTTCTTAATGTTCTTTGTAAATGAGAGCTATTAATACTGTTTATGATCTGTTGTTACACTGTGGTACATATTTGGCTCCTGGATTATCTTTTAAGGTTTTTCATGTTTTTGTGATTTCTCCATTTTTTTTCTGTAAGAATTTAAAAATTCCCACAAATATAATTTCATGGACATTGTTTAAAATTAATATAATATCAAAAGGTCTTTATATAACCCTCATGCCTGCCTACCTACTCCCTCTTCCCCCACAGGCAACCATCAATTAGTTTCTTGTGACTCCTTCTAGTGGTGTTTTTGCATATCTAAGCAAATTTGAATCCATACTTAATTTGCCTCTTAACAAAGCAAGTGAATACTAGTCATATTCTTCTATGTCTTTCATTTTAACCTAATATATTTTTATACCAATTTAAGAATATCTTTTCATATCAATCATTTTTAACACCTGCATAGTATTCCATCACGTAAGTGTATATATGTAGTTCAGTGAGCTTCAAACTTTTTTGTATCATCTAAAAAAAATTGAAATTTTAAAACCCCTCACATATTTAAGTTCACATTTAGTATCTTTTAATGTGTAAGTTTAAATGGTTGTAAATAACATATTTTCCTAGTATGATTATATTGCATACCAGCTTTAAATATATTTTCTTTATAACCTAAGAGTTTTTAAATATAATGGAAATTGGAGAAGGTAACCCTCATTATCAAAGCAAGCAGTCAAATTAGACATATTTACTTCCTGTCAGAGGAAGTCTGACTTCTTTTTAAAATTCAAGCTAACATGTTAATGAGATACCCGCATGACAACTCTGTCTACAGTATTCTAATTCCAAAATAGGTAGATTGGTAGATGAATAGATATGGTCTGAGAGTAGCCCTGCTTTTGCCTTCTACATGAAATGGGATACAGTCCTTTTCAGCACTTTTTTTTTTTAAATATATTTTTTTAAAGATTTATTTATTTATTTATACAAGCACTGGGGTATAGTCAGAGGCGGGAGGGTGAGAGAATTCACTAGAGCCAGAATGGAGAGCAGAACAGGCAGACTGACAAAGTACACTGCTGAGGGGAGCAGCGGGCGGCAGGAGAGGTCAGTGCACCATGTGGGATCCTCACCCAGTGGCCCGGGATAACCAGCACTGCAGAGGCTGTGGGCAGCTTTGCAGCCCAGTGCTCAACTGCTGCGCCACTGGGGAGGCCCTTTTCAGCACTTTCTTGGTGACCTCATCCAGTCTATGGCTTTAACTGCTCTCCATTCGCTAGTGACTCCCTGTTTCATTTATCTGTTACACTGTGAGAAACCACTTCCAGTCTTGGTTTAGAACAACATATTGTCATTTCTATGATAATGAGCATTGACCAGGAGGTTCCTCTATTCTGTTTCATGTGGTGTCTGCCTGGTTCTGGGATGGCTGGAAGCTGCAAAGTAGCCTGATGTGGCTGGCAGTTGGTGTGGGTGCTTTGGGGACTTACTAGGTTCTGAGTCTGGAATTTTTTTCTCCTTCATATGTTCTTTCTGTGTGACTTGGGCCTCTCACAGCATGGCTATTAGACTCCAGGAAGCTTTATTTATTCTTGACTCTGTCACCTTAAAATGTTTTAAAGTCTAAGGGTCAAAATGCAACAGTACTTTTTCCTTGTTGTATACACTTCCAGAGATTTAAGGAAAAAAAAAAACCAAACAAACCGTATTCAAACCAATATATTGTACTTAGTTTCTTGCATAGGAAAACCTTCCCATCTTACGACTATAAAAACTATTTTCTTAAAGCTTTATAATTTTTTTTTCATGAACATCTTTAGGCTTTCCTGTATGGGTGTGGCAAGGCCAGGACTTCCAGGGAATCCAAATCACTGGAGTTTATTCCGTGGAAACTCCATAGGGAACTCTGTAGAGTTTCCCATCTCCTCGGTCCAGGGTCATCTGCACCGCTCATAGGGCATAGTCAAAGGGTTTTTTTAATAAGTGAATCTTTCTTGGAATTTTCCGACCTATGGTTAAGGCAAAGGGAGGAAGCCAGATGCTTTGAGGTGGGTGAGTAAGACCTAAGAATCTCTCTCTCTGTCCCTGTGTGAAGAGCAGCAATAGAAGCTGGGGGATTTAGAGTTGAGACTTGTCCTTGCTTCATAAGGGCCACTTGGATTAGAGGTGTTCTCAGTGGCAAAGCTGACTGTTTTTTTCTTTTTCTTTCTTTTATTGGTTTATCTGCCCACTTAGGTCCCATAAATTGAGATTTTCAACCTGACACGAGCTTGTTTTCTATTGTAAGAGAGTGCACTAACATTAGTGAGCACTATATATTAGGTATTGAGCTTATTTTATACATGTTGTTTTGTTTTTCTTGGCATGAAGCTTATTCATATTTCATTACATCAACCTTGTCTTCATCCAAAAGATGAAGAAACTGAGATTTAAAGAAGTAGTTTGTCTCAAGTTAGTCAGCCAGAAAAAGACTTGGTATTTTAACCCATTTGGTCTGATTCCAAAGCTCAAGCCCTTTTCTAACATCTAGAAAACTTCAAATTAACAGTATAAACAGATTACAAAGAGATTGTTTATAGAATTTATGGGCATCAGTTGTTTTTAAGAAACATAAGCAGAATTAATTTGCTGAAAAGTTAAGTGATTAATGGCAGTTGATTCTATTTTTTTTTTTTTAAATAAGAGTGAAAGGAGAATTCAGTTTGCCTAGTGTGCAGACACTCGTTATCCAGTCTGGGTGCGTGTGTGTGTGTCAGGGGGCAAGGTAGGCAGGGAGAGTCAGGGTGTTCAGATAACTCAAATATTCTGATGTGGTGGTAATTGCCCTTTGGAACACACAGAGATTATATATATATTTTCCAGAACAGAAAAATATTTTAGTTCTAGATATATGCCACCCAAAATTTAGTATATCTTTGATGGGTCAGTGACTGCTGAACTTCCCATTCATTATTATCAATGGGATAATATTGTCCGGTGCCTGATTATACTGGGCACACGTGCTGAGTAGGCGATTTGGAACAGTTCTTGGGGCAGATGGAGAAGGGTGTGGGATGACAGGAGGGGAAGGGTTAGAATTCTTTTTAGCAGGACTGCCCAGGGGCTGGGGCAGGTTCCACTTAAGTTCTCTTGATTCTGTGTTGGTGAACTGTGGGAAGCAAGAGATGGGAGAAGACTTAAGAGGAATCAAACAAGTGCGCAAAGGACTCCAGGCTTGTCATTAGAGTCACTCTCCCTCCTTGGATGGTGAGGAGACTGCTCCTAGTAGAGGCAAGATGGAGGCACTGCCATACTGGTTGTGAGGGAAACAGGAAGCGGTAATGAATTCTTTTTTTTAAATTTTTTAAAAAGATTTATTTATTTATGCATACAAGAGTGGGGGTACAAGCCAGAGGTGTGGGGGGTGAGAGGATTCACCAGAGACAGAGTGGGGAACAGAACAGGCAGATAGAACGAAATACTCTGCTGAGGGGAGCAGCAGGCGAGTCAGGAGAGATCTGCTGCACCATGTGGGTAGCTCCCTGGCCGAGGATCGAACTCATGCTGCAGTTGCTGAGGATAGCTTCATAGATTGCATCTTAACCCCTTGTGCCACCAGGGAGGCCCCAGTAATGAATTCTGTGGGTTACCTAGGCCTTTGGCATCAGTTCTGAGGTGTTCTCTCCATCTGTTCATTAACTTTGGAGGAAGCATCCTACCTCATGGTTATGCTCTCAGCAGATAATGGGGTGCCAGGGAGGGTACAGGAGGTACCAGGCCATCCCCCCCCACCCTTGTGAGTTGCCTTCATCAGGATGGCCTGACAGGAAACTGTCTGTGAATGTTTCGGCATCTCACTCCTAATATCCACCCTCATCTCTGCTTATCTGAGGCCTGACTTACTCTTCCCCTTCTTTTGACCTAAGGCAATATTTGGCCAAAATGTAAAAATCCCCAAGGGTCTACATGTTAAATCTGTCATCATGAGATCCTTAGAGGGGCTATGATTATCATAATGCTGTTCACAGGCCCAGGATGGGTAAGCCACGAGAAGGCAAAAAAAAAAAAGAGGAAAATGGTCTGGCTTTAGGGATAGCGGGCCGGAGGTGCTGTGGTGGTTTGAGATTCAGGGCGTCATGGGGTTCTGTTAACTGGGGGGAGTCCTCCGTGAATGGGGAGGGATTGTGTTTCCACCATTTAACAATTTGGTTTAGAGCCCAGTGCAGTGAAAGGTGGTATGAAGTCTCCATAAACTTGGGCTCCCTCAGCCAAGGGACAGTTAAATATCTCCGAGGGGTCAGAGGTGAATAAGGATGAAAACCACACAAAAGCAGGGGAAAGGCAGGCTAATTAGCTCTAGCCTTCCCCTCCTGCTGCCTGGCTTGGTATTTGAGGTGACATTTAAAGCCATTGTACACATGAGCATTGGGACCATGCTGGAATGAACACTTTCCGGAGCCTATGAAGAGATGAGGCTGATGCTCAATCTCCTGGATGGCTGTGGGGGTGGGATGGTCTGCTGCTGCACCTCAGGGGGAGGCAGGTTCTCCCTTTACCTTCTAGGAGAATTGAGTTTTATTCAGAACTCAGAAGTTTCCTTCCCAACTGAACTCTTAATGTGTGGAGGAAGAGAGGGTACAGTCTAGAATTCAACCAAGAGTTAAATGAGGTCAGTCTGTGTGTAAGAGAGGAAAGTAGGGGCAGGAAGAGATAGATCACTGTTTCAAAATCATCTGGGGGGAAGGGGGCTTGTTAAAAATGCATGCCTTTGGGAGTGAGGCCTAGTTACCTGCATGGATAGCCAACACTCTAAGGTGATTCTGCTGCCCATTAAACTTTGAGAACCCCTGAGCTAGAGAATGAACGAGGTTAGTTGGAAAGGCCTCTGGGGAGAGGTGGACTTGAATTTCAGTGTGATAGGTGATACTTGTCTTAGATACTGTCCTCAGGTGTGGCCCTAAGGAGCCTGTTCACCTGGGGACACCAGGCGCTCATAGGAGAGACTGGCGGGTATCCATCCTGTCTCCCGACAGTGTTGCTAGAATGTGTTGCCTCAGGCTTCACTTCACCACTTGAGCACTAACCGCCAGGGGGACAGAAGTGGTGTGGGAGGTGGCTGAGGATGGTGTCTGCTGGAGTGTTTGATTCATGTTGCAGCTGAAGCACAGCTTGCAGGGCAAAATGGCAGCCTGGTGGAGCTCGCTTCCTGGTTGTAATGGGGGAGAACACCATGTCAGCAGACACTCTCCACTCTGGTACACAGACACTAGCAACTGTACCATCTCCAGAGTGGTCTTCACTAGTCAGATAGTCCCTGTGTCTGAGAGCTGGCCAGTGCTGCTGTGGCCAGTGTCATTGTTGTCCCTGGAGATGAGGGGGGAAGAACTGGGACATGCTTGGTTCTCTCCTCCCTCCGTGCTGCTTGCCTTCTGCTCCATACACTTGTGCCGGCTTTATCGGATTGGGAACACAGTGTTTTCATGTTGGGGCGGGTGGAGAGAGCGAGAAAGAACAGTGCCAAGTTAAGAAGAAGGAACAGGGAAGGGAAGGGAACACATCTATGTAGTGATATGGAGTAACTGTGATCATCTGGACCAGCATTGGCACTCTGGAACCCACAGGCTGCTGCCTCCCTGGAGAGGCTTTCTATCCCTGGAGAACGTGTCCCTGTAGCCAGCTGGGTGGGCTGGAGGGACCACGCCAAGGGGAATGTCCTGTTCGCTTTGACCAAGACAAAAGAAGGAGCCACTGCAGAAGCATTGTTCAAACAACAAAAAACCGACTAAGCTCTGTCCTGGCCAATATCCCGGCCTTTTTAATTGCACTGCAACTAAATGGCAGCTCTGACAGCCTCTTGGAACATTTTATTCAACCTCTGGAGGGGCTGCATTTGAAGTAAGGCTTATGAGGCTCAGTGGGAGTGGGAGAAATGAGTTCCAAAGAGCTTAATGGGTTGACGCAAATCCTGAGTAAAATTCCTGACTGAATGGGTTCATCCTGGGCCTGACCCAACAGGTAGTGATTATGGTCTTAGGTTCACTGTTTGTGGGAGAAGTGCTTGCACCCATGTTGTTCGTTAACATATTTATCCCCTTTTTCTTTTTGAAAATAGTGCGGTGTGGAATGTTTTGCCTTTAATGACTAGAAGGTGGGGCTTCTTCCTCTGGGTCCAAGGATGGTATTGTTAGCATCATTAGGTGTTCCAGCTGACAATGTTCACGCGGGCATTAAGACGTTCTGCCTCACAGACAGATGCTCGGCACACGGCCCTTGTCTGCTGGGTCTCCTGGTAGGGGCTGTGTGTGTATCCCTTCCATTTCAGATCTCTCTAACACAACACCCAAGTTGTGTTAGACAAAGTCATTCCTGGCATTAATTTATGGAGATCCTCTCCTTTGGCAGCCACAAGTCAAGGGCCAAAGAAGAAGATGAAAGGCCTTCAGTCAGCCAGTGGCCACACGCAGGCCCTCTGCTCAACTTGTGTCCGTCATATCAGCACTGCCCCAAAGGGGATTCCTGCTGGGCATAGTCATGTTTCCCCAGGCCCTGCCCTACTGGGAGGGCTTCCATCTCTGTAAAGGATGTCACAGTTTCTAGGGGTTAGTCCAGAGTCCCAGAAACTCTTTTGGGGGAGACAGGATGACACATATTTTTTTCTTAGCCCTGCAATCTACTATACTTTTGACCATAAACAAGTTATTTAACATATTGGAACATGGATTTTCTTTTCTATGGACTGAGGAAAGTGATTCCCACCCTACAGGCCTGCAGGGCTGTAAAGATGTTCAAAGGACATGATGGATGTGAAAGTACTTTGTAAGCTGAAAAATACTGGCCACACCTGAATGATGGATCTTGTTATTCATGAAGGAAGAGGGCGGCTATGGGTCAGTGCAGTCTCTCTGGAGAGAGGAGGAGGGGCTTGCATTCTTGTGTTAACAACAGACTGGAGTCTTATCCATTTAAGGCAATAACAAAATAACACTAACAAGGCCCAAGAGGTAGCTTTGGGGTAGTAGTGTCTGCTCTGTTCCAGTGCTGCCCTTTAAGAAGGAGCCAGAACGCAGTGGTGGGGCCGGGACAGGGCTAGGCCAATGGAGACTGTGGCTCTGCTGCTTTCTAAGCCTTCTTTTGCCTAGCCCCTGTTCCTGGACAGTCTGAGTTCTGTAAGAATCTACAGCCTGTCCCATCTTGGAGGGCTTAGCCCCCAGGAAAAGCTGATGCTGAGGTTGTCCTGCTCCTGCAGCTGCCTGATGGAGACCAGGAGGCCTGGGCTGCCTACATATCTGTGAGGACAGTGAGCAGGCATTGCTGGCATGGCTCAGGTTAAAGCAGAAGCTGTGATGATTGTGCACATGGCTGCTGGGTAGTTTTTGGGCTTGGACTACAAGATGTCCCAGACCTGGGGTCTCCTAAGATTTTGCTTCTGTGAGTAGGACTCCCAGTCACTAGGGGCACAGTCTTACTGTGTGGGTGATCAGTCCACTGTCAAGTGGATTCCCAGCAGGGCAAGGACAGTGTACCCTGTGATCCTTCTACAGGCTATAAGCAATGCCTACAGCCAGAGGCCCCTTATCTACTCCTCTCCCTACTATTAAAATCAAATCATGCCGGGTATCCAGAGGTTCATGCCTGTTCATTTGTTCAATTAGTAAGTACTCCTTGAACTTGTGAAGTGCAGGGTGCTATTTGAGATACTTCAGGGACACGACAAGGATTATAAGGTATCTTCATGGAGTTTATAGTCAAGTAACAGAGTTGACTCAGAGGAGGAAGTGACATGTAGTGCAAAGGGAGGAAGACCAAGGAAGGCTGCCTGATTCTGTGGCATTTGAGTTAGATGTTAAAAAGTCGGTAGGATTTGACCATGAGGAAGTAGAGGTGTGAGGAGGATATGCTAGTGACAGGAAGAGCACGAACAAAGGTATGGAGGTAGGAAACCCTGGGACGCATGGGCCTGTGGGAACTGAAAATCTGGCAAGAAGGGAGATGGGTTGGACAGTAAGGGGACCAAATGCTTGAGCTGCTATCTACCTACTAAGTGCCTACCTACAGAATTGCTATTTTTCTTTCCTTCCTTGGATCTTCTTGATACCTCCGTGAGGAAATGCTGTTCTTTTCAATTACAGAGGAAGAAGCTGGAGCTTAGGAAGTTAAAGTAATTTGATCAAGGCCAGGCAACTATTAAGTGGTAGCAGGATTTGAACCCATGGCTGTGTGACTCCAGAGCCCTACTGTCACCACCAGGACAGACATTCCATGAAGGGAGGTATGGAGCAAAGGGTCTGTGACCTTTCTCTGGTCACATGGGTCTAGCAGCCTAGAACAGCTTCTTGCAGAGCAAGGCAGTAAGGCTCTGGGTTTTTCTGGGCTGGTCTTAGGGTCCAGGATGTTTGAGCACCTGGCTTCCCTCTCCTCCCCTATTGGAAGGACCTCTGGTCTCTGGCATGAGAGGTAGGGAAAGCTAGGCCCTTAGGAGATTCTGGAAGGAAATTAAAAACTTGACTTCATTCTCAAGACCACCTCTAACCTTGCCTCTTGGTGAGAGCCCTCTCTGGCTTCCCTCCCCCCACATCTGTGACCTCCCCTTGGGCCCATGCAGGCTCAGTCTGCACAAGGCGGCGGTGTTCTGCACTTGTTCCTTTGTTGCTGTGAAACGGGCTCCAGCACAGTCAGCCTCTGTGTGGGAGGACTGGTGGCTGTCTTCACAGGCAGGCATTTGCTTAGAGCAGGCTGCGTATGAGCCCAGCGTCAAGTAATTCCGGCCTCCAGGAGTCGGTGGCGGTGGGACAAAGCTCTGCTGAGGGGACTGGTTGTGAAGGATGAGTTCAGGGTGGGATGACGGACCGCTTCTGGGACCAGTGGTATCTCTGGTATCTCCGCTTGCTCCGGCTGCTGGATCGAGGTATTCCTGGGTGTGTGTGCGTGTGTGTGTGTGTAAGAGAGAGACAGAGGGAGATATACACAGACACAGAGTGACAGACACACAGAGAAAGACAGGGCAGAGAGGGAAGGGAAGAGCAAGGAATGAGAGAAGAGGGAATAAAACAGGCCAGTAGCCAAGCTATGAAAAGTAAAGAAAGGCTGTTTTTCTGGGGACAGTAGTGACCCAGCTGGGAAGCAGGGATGCAGGGCTGTTTGGGGAGCATCTGTATATCAAGATCACATTTCTTGCAGGGTTTTTCATCAAGCTTGGTACTGTAGTCAAGGACAAGTTAAGCTCTGTCTTGTAGGGCTCTTGATAGAACACTCTGAGAAGCAATGCAGCGAGGAGAATGGTCCCTGCAGCAAGAAGCTGGGGCAAACAGATGCAGGCTCAAATCTCCACTATGCTACTTACCACCTATGTTACCTTATGCCAATTTATGTCACCTTTATGAGCTGTTCCCCCATCTGTAAAATGGGTATGGCAAGATCCATCTGCTAGTGTTGTTGTGGAATTATTTATGTGTAGAACACAAAAAATAAATAACACATAAAATAAAAAGGTAGGTGCTTTGTAAGTGTTTACTCCTCCTTACATGCCTCTCGGCATTATGGAGCCATGGCACTTGTCCTGAATATAGCTCCTGTTGGGGATTATCTGAGATAGAGCTGGTACAAAATTTGCAGTTATTGGAAAGGGAAGGAAAATCAGTTTTATTCCTCAGGTTAATCTGACTTTATTACATTTCACCATCAAATATTAATGCGATTTGAAAGTCCTGGTAATATGACACAAATCTAGACATTCTGTTGTAAGGAAGAGCCACTGTTAACTTGATTAATTGATTTTTTAAAAATGTTGAATGCTATCTTTAAAAGCTTTGGCTCCTTTAAGAGCTTTTTGCAAGAATGCAATCAAACTCCTGATGCAAAAGATGCTCCTGGGGTAGGTACCTCTGCTTCATACCCCAGGGATGCTCCTCTCCATTGGGAATAGCCTCAGGTGTGCCAGGAATTGATACCAGGTGGAAGCAGAGAGCTGCACAGAGCAGGTGAACCACAATCTTTATCGGGGAGAAATCAAAGATGGAGGATCCCAAACCAGCACATGTGAAAAGCTGTCTCTCACTAGCACTGGAAACAGGCCAGTGGGAACAGACTTGAGATGAGAGTTAAGAAGAGAGCCAGAATTTCTTACTGGTGGAGATCATAGGCTGGGGGAAGGGAAAAGAGACCACAGGTATAAATCTGCCTTTCTCTATATTTGTGACCTCAGGGAAGTTTCTTAACCTCTCTGTGCCTCCTTTCCTTTATTGTAAAAGGGGATGATGATGATGATAAAAATAGCACTAATTTAGGGGGTTGAGAAACTACAAGTGGAATACTTATCCCGGTGCCTGGCATGAAGAAACTGCTTCTTAAATGCTAGTTTTCATTACCAAGACACTTAGTTCTTACTCTCCACAACCATCTTGAGAAAGACAGAAACAGGTGGTATGTAATAATCAGGAACTGAGAAAAGTCCAATTGTCAGAGACTTAGGACAATTATTAATAAAACAATATTCAAACTAATATGTTGATAATTATAATAGGTTTTAATGTATAAACTGTACTACTACTAATTTATTTTTCAGAACATGCTTGAATCCATGAATTACAAACTTAAGGTTTAATTCCTTGCGCTATTTGCTTTCTGAGTGCCCTTGAGTAAATAACTTAACCTCAGACGGGCCCTTAGTTTATTAATCTGAAAAATGGAAGTACTAATAATACCTATGACTATATCATAGAATTTGGGGGGAATTTATTGTGTTACTGCATGTAAAAGTATCAGACATTCTTAGAAATGTCAGGTCGAAGAATTTATGGATTGCTAAATTAACCTGTCCCCTTGGATAGCAAAAGTTGGTTGCCAGAAATGTGTGCTTTTCCATCTATATTTTGTCACTATGTATGGAAAGTTGATGGTCTTTCATAAACAGTGTCTCTCAGGCTTTCTTCAGTGTGAGGCTTCAGACTACCAGTTCCTAACTGAGCCGGGTAGTTTATTTCCAGGTGTTCAGGGGTTGGGTGTTGATTATGTTGCCCAGTTTTTGTTAATGGGTATCACAGTATTACATATGTAAATGTGTGCACACCCACATCCATGTCAAGTAGAAGTCTTGCATATAACAACTTCCCTTCGGTAATAAGGTTAGCTGACATTCTGTAGACAATGGCATGCTTTGAAGTGGCATGCTGGACTGGGCTCGCTTATGGTAGATGCCTGATAAATATATTTGTTGAATGAATGGATGAATGATGAACCCGTCCTTCTGGGCAATGAACAAAATTCTCTTAGATCTCTCTTTAGTCTAACAGAATTTAGCTCCCTTCATCTGTTTCAGGATTATGTGTCATTTCACCCTCATCGTTGTCATGCCTCGTGTCATCTTGAAAGTAACAGGCCTCCAGAAAGTGAGAAGGGAATAAGAAATGAGAAGTGGGAAATGATGAGTTTAGCCCAGGAAATAGAAATAATCGACAAGCTCTGTGCCAGCTTGAGTCATTCTCTTGGCTGTGACTGGGGGATAAATGGATCTGTGATTTGACACACCTAGGAAAAGGGAAGAAACATTGGAACACATCACGGAGCAGAAATAAACTTTATGAAGAGATGACAGTGTATTCTGGGTGATTGCAGATGAGTCTTTTGTCTTCCCATCATTATTCAGTAAGAGTATGAAATAAAAAGTAGAAGAAATTAGTTTTTAGAGTTACACTTAACTGTATGTGGTATAGTTATATCACATATATACTACATATGATAATGACTTACTAGCTTGTTCAAGCATGGTTACTTTAATGATTTATTTCATTACTAGCAGATGTTATTTTTATGGTGTTTGTTACTGGGCATTTGTCAACTCTGCTGACTATGTTCTGTGCTTACAGACGGTAACTAAGGCGATGGTTCCTATGATGGAGACTGTCCATCGAAAGAAAGGTGTTCATACAGATCAGAAACATGAGTGATATATGAGAGAAGAGAAGTAACATTAAGTTTTGTTGTTGTTGAGCTTTGTCATATCCATGGGGACCTGACAAGTGAGGTGGGGGGATGTCACATTCCTTTGTTTATATGTGATGTTTTTGGTACCGAAAAGACATGTTCTTATTTGTAGAGCATTGGGCAGTGTTTCTAATATGTGGGAATATCTACCACTGGCAGTATATGAGATGATTTTAGGTGATTTACAGGTATGCCTGGAAGTTCACTTGCTGGTCACTGTGTGGCACTGTCCAGAGGACAATTTGTCTGCCTCTGCTGGACTGCCCATTACCCTTCCCTACCCCAAACCCCATTTGTTGCAGACCCTCCTTAGCCCAGCCATCCTTTAGATTTCCCCTCATTTCCTCCTCTGCACCCCTTTTACTTGTCACCAGGCTTTCCTGGATCCCACACTCTGCCTGCCTGTCTCTGTCCCCTAGGATTTGTCTTCTTCAGTCTTCCTGTTATTCACCTACTCTCTGTAGCCCTCGGGCACCTTTAAAAGCACAGCTTCATGCCAATTGCTACTAGTAACCCTGTTGCCTGGCAGTCCTGTATGTTCTCCGGCCCATCACTAAGTTTCCATCTCTTCTTACCCTTTGCCTGTCAACTTTGCCCCATGGATCCTGCCTTTTGATTCTGAGCACCTTTTCCTCTCAGGAGCCATAGTCTTTTCTTTTTTTGCTCCTGCCTTTTAATGTCACCTTGTCATTACCCCCAATCTACTAGTTTCTTTTAAAAATAAACCTAAGTAAAAAATGGAGTCAATTTAAAACAATATCGAGGAAATAACAGTGTAGGAGGTATGTATATATGGTGAGATGGTGACAGAAGTACAAAATGATGAAACGTGGGAAACTGAAGTTAGATGTTGAATTTATGAGAAAGGTTTTAGACTGCTTATTTCTCCTTGCGTTTTGTCCATATTCCTGTAGCTACCACAAGGTATATGGATATGGACCAGAAACCAACTGGTCCTCATTCCTGAATGCACATTGGAATCACTGAGATGCTCTTAGACAATAACACAATGTCCACTTCCTCCCATCGCACAGCCCACCTCCCAGTCAATTGAAGTAGAATAGTGAGAAGTAGGGAGCTGGACATTGGCGTATTTTAAGAGCTCTGCAAGGTGATTCTAATGGCAACCAGGATGGGATCCTCATTGCCATCATTCAATATGGATGTCAGAGAATAAAGGCAAAGTGATTCTTTGGTAAAACAATAAAATAAATGAGAAAATCAGTTACTATGGGAGAATAGTAAACTTAGGAGTGAACAGGGAATGTACTAAGGAACAAAAATCCTCTGGGCACAATTCATGTAGCTTTCTTCAGAAGCTTCAACAATTTTCTATCACTATCTAATTAAACCTTGACTTTCCTTCATATTCTCAGGGAAAAAGATTACCTGTCCAGGTGATTTTCTGGCCCCAGCTCGCTTTGAGTTAATCATCCTCTGTGCTGGCTGTATAGGACTTTGGAAATTGGGATCGTGGTTTGTCACTGCAGATATTATTTGTAGGTCATTGGAGTTATTCATATAACATAAAGGTGTTTCTTTAACTTAACTTTTTAAAGTCACCAATATATATGTTATTTGTTTTTGGACACAAAATCTCTTTCACAAAGGAACTAGGCCTCTTCGTCAATAAAGAGTTGGAAGACACCACTTGAAAAGCCATCCCAGAACACTTCCCTGTAGCTCTATACCAGAGCCTCTCCAGCAACCTTCGTATTTTCCTGTTTCCGCTTGAAGTGCCTGAAGTCTCCACTTAAAGTTAATCCACATCCTTCCCTTTCTTTCCAAACCTCGTAACTCCTATGTCCTCCAGAAAAGGCTTTCTTGATTAATCATAGCTAGTTCTGAATCTGCTTGATTCACGATGTGTTCCTGAGGCTGTTGTGAGCATTGAAGGAGTTAAGTTGTGTGGAGTAATGAAGAGCCTGGCATTAATAAATGCTCAGTAAATGTGTCTTTCCTTCCAGATGTCTTCTACCTTTAGGACCTTAGTTGCTTCTGGGGCATTCTCTCCTGTGATGAGAGTAAAACTTCCCTGAGGGTCAACCCTTGTCCCATCACCCCTTTGTAGTCTCATCTAGATATCTAGTTTGACTTTGCATCCTGTAAGAATCCTAATTAATCATTTTGGCTAACAGAGTATCTGAACTCTAGGGAACGAAGAGGTCTTAATTATCAATTTTTCTCCAGCATGCATGGTAAGCGGGGGTGTCTGTCTCCTACCCACTCTTTCAGTAGAGAGTAGAGTATATCACGAGGATGTCTTGTCTATGGTGAGATCATTAGACGAGATATATTGAGGTCAAGTCCTGGGGGAAGGACACTGATAGCTGATCTGTGAGGTCCCAGTGTGGTGTTTCCGTCCTGTAAGGTGGAGGTTATTGTGATGTGAGAACGGTAAAACTGCACTTCCCTGGGTGTGGCCTGTTCTTCTGTTGTGGCATGCTCAGTGATTGCTGTGAACTGAGAGCTAGTGGGGCAGTGTTGTCCCTGAGTGGTCAGGAAGCCAACTGGATTCCCATTGTGAATGGGGAGGCTGTTGTTCACCTGTGGATGGATGGAGGTGGCTTGTTATCAAAGAAATAAATATTGTTGCTATAATTAGCAACAAATAATAGAATCTCCTAGGGATGCAGGCATAGCAGGGAGTGTTAAGGGGTAGGAAGTAGATCCCTGCCCTAAAAGACCTTATAATTAAAACTGAAAGTTCAAGAACTAGCAGTAACCTTTCTGACTTTGTATTGTCTGTCCTGTGAAATGATGGATTACTTACAAGGAGATTCTCTTCTAGTTCTGATATCCGAAGGGTTCTGTGTGGATAAGACCTACAACACCTGAAAAAAATATATTTAAAACACCTACAATATATCTGTGATGCTATTATTTCATGTTGAATTGTTAAATGAGTACAATGCATTCACAAGAGAAAGAAATAATTGAGCCTGAATGAAAGAGGAAATGCTTGTTCATTCCACAAGTATCTTCTGAGGACCTACTGGATACTATTGCCTATTCAAGGCTCTGGTCATAAAGTGCTGAAGAAAACAGTGTTCTGGTCTCCTTGTTGCTTTAGAGTCTAGTGGGGAGGAGGGAGATAATCAATAATAATGAATACAATGGCAGGTAGACTAAAAAGGAGAGAACTGAGGTAAGCTTTAGTACTACTTAATTGTGAGGATGGATGGTGGAGAATATAGACCCCCTGAACATCTGTGTGCAAAGAGTTATGTTTGGCCAGATAGATTGGGACTCCCTGTGAAGATTCTTGCTTACATGTCAGGTGAAAGGCAAATGATAGCAGTGTTGTAACATTCAACTAAAAAAAAAAAAAAAACCAGTAATTCCCACATCCCAGGAAGTATACAGAGAAGTATAAAATAATCCCTGACTCCTTCATGCAGTTGAAGTATTTCCATGTTTCTGGAGAACACTTAGGGTAGGATATGCATGTTTTTGAGTCATCTGTCTAGAAGTGATACTGAAATTGATACTAGCTCAGGGAAGACAGTATAGGGGAAACTGTGACTAGTGGTAAGTGGTCTTTGAAACTGTGGACTAAGAAAGACAAGATCAAGGAAATGGGAAGAGCATCCCTAAGGGTATGAGGAGAGCCCGGACACAATAAGTTCTTGGGAATAGAGGAGAAGGGACAGCTAAGGATCCCCATCTGCAGGGCGATGGGGCAATGTTTGGGGTTGGTGACAGAAGGCACTGGTGACTACTCACAGCATTATTTCAAATGAGGAGAAGCCAGATTGTAGTGGGAGGAGGTGGTGAAGATGAGGCAGCAGCAAGCACATATTGTTTGTTTGAGAAATATGTCAGAAAATGCAAAGTAAAAATAGAATGGTTGTTGGTGGGACATTAGGGTCAAGTAAGTGATAGTTTTGCTAAAGAAGGAAGGTTTGAATGTGTTTGAGGCTGGGGGAGGGGAGCAATAACAGAGAGATATTTGAAAATGATGAACAGAAATGGGTTTATTAATCCATTCAATAAATATTCATTGAACACGGACTGTGTTCCAGGCGCTATGCTATTTTCTGGGGATACAGCATGAATAAAGCATGAAGTCTTCATGAAGTTTACATTCTGTTGAGTGAGACAGACAATACACAAGTCAAGTAACAGTTGAATTTGTATTAAAAACTTGCGGTAAGTTCTGTAATGATCAGCAGTGACCTGGAGGAGGTAGAAATGAGTAGAATACAGAGTGCAGATGGAAGTGGTAGACTGGAGGAAAGGGGTTGGAAGGAAGAAGGAAAGGGGTTGGAAGGAAGAAGGGACTCCTGAGAGAACTATCTTTTAGTGGAAAAAATGAGGAAATGTAGTTCAAATGATTTTTATATTCTTCACAAAAAAGCAGGCAGTGCCATGGCTGAGACTGGATGACCCACTGACAAGCTTGTGGTTCTCCACTCATTGCCAACAACCCCCTGATTCAATGGCAGAGTATCCAGATGAAAGAGCTCCCAGCTTTCTAGCTGTAGATCCTCTCTGCATCCTCTCAGTTAACTCAACTACACAATGAGAATCACACCCCCTCCATCATAGGTTTGGTGGTAGTTTGGATGAAGCAGATAAGGACCTATCCTCCATAATTGTACCCACAGTAAGAGAAGAAAGAGTCAGATTTTGAAGAGATATTTCATTTAGGAGGTGAGGAAACAGAGGCCCAAATTATTGAACAATCCCACCACTCCAATGAAGAGATCAGTCTCTCCTCCTTCCCCGTAATACAAAACTCTGTGCTCAGCACTGTGAGAAACCCTTGGGGAAGAGATGACACCAGTGTGTGGAGTGTATTCATGAGTGATAAATCAAGCCATCAGCGCATACTTACTGATAAGTACACTGACCTTGTGAGTATATGGATTTTTAAGGATTTGGATAGAGTGAGGGAAAAGGGCATTCAGGGTGAGAAAAAATGCAGTGCAAACATTCTAGTGATTCAGAGGAAAGGTGTAATCAGAGAAGGCTGGGACGTGATCAGATAAAAAGTGAACTTACTGGTTTAAGAGACGGTATTGGGTCAAGCAAGATTAGTGGTAAGAAGAGGATTCTATTCTCATTTTCTTTGCCTGCATAATTGTACCCATAGTAAGAGAAGAAACAATCAGACTTAGAAGAGATTTCTCATTTAGGAGATGAGGATACTGAGGCCCAAAGGAATGATTTCAGTTCCTAAAGTCACACAGTTAGTCTATGTATGAAACCAGGACACAAACACTGCAAATTGAGATCCTTTTCCATTCTATTCCCCTGTGGTTCAACCCAGTTCTGCCCCTTTTAACATCCTCAGCAGCTTGATGCAGTCATTGTATGCGAAAGAATGAGTAGACTGGAGAATTCATGGGTTTGAGAAGTGTCTAGTTTGGATTCCACTTTTTCAAACATCAAGCATAATTTTTAAGAAGCCCCCAAAGGAGGACTGTATTTTTTTCTCCGTCTTCCCTCATTGTTATTATCAAGAAAAATAAACTAAGTGTTGTAAGTTGACACCTGTTAGCCTCTCCTTGTCTATCACAGAAATGTGCTCTCAAGAACCCAGCCCAGGTTGAAGGCAGAGGAGTGGCTTTCTTATGAACCTGGGCTAGCAGGGAGAATTGGCATGGGCTCTTAATCTACATTCAAGCTAAATGAAATCTGTTAGATGGGATAATGAGCTCCATATTTTACAGACTATTTTAAGCTTGTCTCAAAATAAAGTACAGGGCTAGGGGCGGAGGAAGGACGTAAGTCTTGGAGACAAAATGCCATGGCTTACTCATCAATGTTTTCATTTTAATGATCCCAACCCCAGTGCAAGTCCCTCAGTGACATTGTAATGGGAACCACATTTTTTTTTCTACTAGAAGTTTCAGGATGAACATAGCCAATTGCTTTGAGGCATAATTAAGGTTGCAAACTCCCATCCCCAGTAATACACAGACCTTTCACCCCAGGAGGCTCAGCTAAAGACAATGTGGTTGGAAAGCAGTTGAAATTATAGAGACATTTCTTCCGCCAATCTCTGGCCCACCACAGCTTCTTTTCTGGGCCTTCCTTTCTTGTACTCCTTCTTCTCCCCACCCCCTCAACCCCTGCCTCATCCCTGGGAAGGAATAAACTAACACATAAATAAATAAAAACCTGGTGTGGATTCCTCCCCTGCCATAGGGAGAGAGAATCTGAGACAGACACTATGTTGGTAGGCAGAAGGCTGGACAGGGCTGGCAGAAGCAGGACATAAATAGCAGGAAGGTCCTGGGAGGGGGAGGTGAATTATCTTCTGTAAGTCTTGGAGGAGATGAGGAATGTTCTGCACATTACAGGCTGTAATATCTACCTCATGGGAAGGTCTTGAGATCCTAAGAGTACAAGGTGACCCTTCTCCTGTGTTTGGACATGATGACTTGAGAGCTTTCTCAGTTTGCATTTCTTTTGCCTTGACAAACTTTCTGAATCAGTAAAGATTAAAGTTAAGAAACCTGGCTGGACCAACTGGATTATGTGGGCTTACTTTTCCCCTTTCTTTCCCACATCTTGAACACCTGGAATATACATGATAGTGGGAACCTATAGTACATGTGTACAAACCCTATCTGGCCAAGTTCATTCCAATCAGCCTTATAGGGAAGGCTTCAGTTAGCACAAACAACAAAGGATGGACCAGAGGGCCTCCCGTGGTGGCGCAGCGGTTGTGCGCTGGGCTGTGAATCTGCCTGCAGCCTCTGCAGCATGGGTTCAGTCCCCGGCCACCGGTGAGGGTCCCCCATGGCACGCAGATCTCTCCTGCCGCACCCGCTGCTCCCCTCAGTAGTGTGTTTCGTCAGTCTGCCTGTTCTGTTCCCCGCTTTGGCTCTGGTGAATTCTCTCACCCTCGTGCGCTTCTGACTGTACCCAGTGCTGGTATAAATAAATAAATAAATCTTAAAAAAAAAAAAAAGGATGGACTAGGGATGGACTAGGGTATTGCCCCCTGGCTTCCTTGGTCACTTGCTCTGCCTCTCAGGGTGGTGATTCTGGGATAGATCCTGGTGACATCCAGCTGGCACCCTGCTTGGCTCCTTAGAGATCATATCACTAGTGCATTTCTATTCTCACTCCCCCATCACCGTCATTGGTATAATATAATTAACACTTACCTGGACAGGAGTGGTTGGAAGGGTCTCTGCTTCTCTTTTGTCACATGGATGCTTAATTCTTGGACAAAGTTTAGGTTTTATAAGTATGAAAGAAGGGGATATATGGCTATGCTATTCTTTGCTCAGCCAGGGTTAAGGTTTAAGTGGTATAGACATTTCTTGTCCTACTTGAGTAACTTTTCTGA
The DNA here is from genome assembly GCF_014898055.3 of Talpa occidentalis. Classification (NCBI taxonomy): domain Eukaryota; kingdom Metazoa; phylum Chordata; class Mammalia; order Eulipotyphla; family Talpidae; genus Talpa; species Talpa occidentalis. The sequence goes on along the minus strand of NW_023604295.1, from coordinate 43,410,020 downwards.
ATGGTGCAGAAAAATGTGGAGTCAAATGTTAGTGGAAAGGAAGTATTGGGGGAATGTTCAGTAACTAAAAAGCTGTAAAGATTTGTGATAGCCCGTGACTGAAATGTAATAAATTTATTTAATCAAAAATATTTAGGGCCTCTCCAGTGGCACAGCAGGTTGAGCACCACACTGGGAAGCTGTCCTCAGCCTCTTCAGCGCAGGTTCGATTCTGGCTGGCCAGGGAGAAACCCACATGGCATGGCAGACCTTTTCTGCCCAGCCTGCTGCTTCCCTCAGCGGTGTCTTCAGTCCCCTCAGCAGTGTCTTTAGTCCATCTGCCTGTTCTGTTCCCCACTCTGTCTCTGGTGAATTCTTTTACCCTCCCGTGCCTCTGACCTGTACCCTTGTATGAATAAAAATAAATCTTTAAAAAATATTCAAAAATAAAATTCTGTAGTAGGAAAAAAGGCCTTGTTGGAAATTATTCACAGAATTTAATCACATTACAAATTACTTTTCTATATATGCCTACTGCATAAAAGCTAATGTGTCTGATAGATTCATATGGCTCAGTGAACTGGGTTACTGCAAGTGTTCCTGACAGAAATGAACTGCAGCTTGCAGAAGGTTCGTTTTAAGGTTTAAGAATCCTTACAGACCTTGGGAACGTGAACGTCAGTTCCACATCAGGGCTGGAAGGTTGTCCTTGCTCTAATATACCTGCCTCTGGTACCTAGAAGCAGGGTTGGAGAGAGGTGCACAGGAGGTGCGGAATGAGGGCACCAAAGACAGACTTTCCTAAGGACTGACTTGCTCTCTGCCAGTAAGAAACCAGATGGACTCTATCTCTTTGGTATGAGAGGCCCCAGATGAGGGATATTGACCCCCTCCCCACAACTGTCCTCTCCATAGTACTCATCTGAGCACAGGAATTCCAATTCCTGAACAAGGTTCAGGATTCATCTCACCTGCTCCTGTTTTTCATATCCAGTCTCTGTGGTTTGCCCTCTTCTTAGAAAGTCCTCTTATCAGTCCATCACTCACCACAGGCTGCTTGCACTCGGCAGACCCTCCAAGTCCTTTGGGAAGAAGATACCCAAAGAGGAAGTGGCAAACAGGTTGTGAGTGTGTGGGGGACATGACGTTTTTGGTTATGGGCACCTCAGTGCAGCTGTCTTGGGGGATGTTGGTGTTTCATGTGGGGTGGAAACAAGTTGAAAGTTCACCTACAGATAGGTTCTGTTCGTATTTATCACCTCCATGTCTCTTTATCGTTAAACTCCACTGGTTATAGCTATTGATTTGCATGACAAGGTGTCTTTAAAAACCAGAGAAAAACCCAAAACTTAATAAAAATTGTAAGTATCAAACTCAGGTTTATTTTGCTGGTTGACATGCTTTTTTAGGCAGTGTGCTGAATAGTTAACTGTGATGAGACTTTGAAAAGAAAATGGCCTGGTTTAGTTCACAATTCTATCACTCACACTGTGTTGAACGTGCCATTTAGCCTTTCTAAGCCTCAGTTTCCTCATTTATAAGATACTGAAAATATCAATATTTACCTCATAGAGTTACTGTGTGGATTAAGTGATGTCACACATGTTAAAGTTTCAGTAAATGTTAACTATTCATTCTTAACCCATATTATCTAAAATCTAACTTTTGGATGAAAAGAGGATGGCTGAGTGGTCAAGAGGGGACCTGGGATTTGGAAGCTTAGAAGGGCAGGTTTTGATGGAGTGGGGTGGCAGAATGTGCTGGGAGCACTGAGTACTGGGACTTTGAGAGCAAGCAAATTGTGGGGAGGGGTCAATGACCTAGAAGCTTGTCTGGATGCCCTGCAGAGGACACTTCATCCTCAGGTGTATCAGATTGTGATTGGACTATGTTTTCTGCAAGAGTGGAGACATCAGTAGCTCCTTTTAAGGCCCAACCTCTTTATCTTAAGGACACCTACCAGATGTCCTTAAGAGTTTTAAATTCTCTGGTCTGGTCTGGACTGCTTCTGAGGGGCCAGCTCCCCTGCTGTCTCCCGAGGGCTTTTAACCCACCAACTTAAGGTGCTTCCTGCCTCCATGGAGTCCCTTCTCCATTAAATAGGTTAAGTGCTTAGATGACCTAGCCAAGCATAATGGACAGTCTATAATTGGCAGGCATTAGAAGAATTCAACACCAATAAATCTTCAGGCCCTGGGAAGTACCTACCTTGATACTTATCCATTGTTTTTGAATCCATTCTTATTGATCCACTTCTGGAGAGGAGAATCCATGGGCAGTGGCAAATGGTGAATGTCCTGAGAAAAGATGGAGAGGCTGAGGCAGCAGGGTTCTTGAAGGGCCTGGAAGGTAGAGTTGGCCATGGGTGGAAGCATTAAGAGGAGGAGGAAGGTTTCCCTCTTCAAATAGGCACCAGGTGGTTGTAGTTAGTACACTTTAGCATCTCAAACTTGTATGAGGGATGAAGCCTGAAGCATATTGGGGGAGATGATATGTCAGAGCAAAGGAGTGTAGCTTCAGTCTTTACTGTGCACATTGTGGATGTTTGGACTTGTCTTGGCCATTTCATCAGAGAGGCAGGCATCCCACTGGTCCCTGTTCATATGATGGATTTGAAAGGAAGGAAGGGAAAATGGATTTCAGAGAGATCATGTGGTCTCTTTCCTAGATGTTTGTCTCTGGTCAATCCCTTGTGCTCATACTTGAGCCCTGAGGAGAGGAGTAATGAGCAAAAAGTGGAAGGAGGTGTTCTCATGAGGGTTGTGTGTGACTTTTGGGGACAGATGATGCTCATTCTGTGAGCATGAAGTAGAGAATTTGCTTCCACCTGGGCTTGATCCTGGGGTGGTGAAGATTGTTTGGCACTTGAAGTTTTCAGGATTTGAAAGCCAGGAGCTGTCACTCTGTGTCAGATGCTGTTTCCTCACAGAGGGCATCTTAGCATCCTCCAGCAACATTGGGCTGCCAGGGCAGGGGAGGAAAGACACAGAGCATGTGGCTGACTGAATGTTTACAGAGCACAGAAGAGATGTGAGTAGGGCTACAGGACATGATAGGATGAGTCTTTTCAGGGGCTGAGATACCACATGAGAAATTAAATCAGACTAAAGCCAGTGAAGTTTGGGTTGCCTCTGTTAATGGAAACCTCTTACCTGATGAGGACTGGAAAACTCACATTACAGAAGAAACATCCTGGCACCAAGGTACTCCTTAAATTGACCAATATTTATTGAATACCTGTTCTGCAAAAGTACTGTTATGAGAGCGAACACAACAGGCAGTCTTTGTCTTCATGAAAATTACAGCGAAGGCAAAGAATGGCCTTGTGGGAGAGTACCATTGGAGCAGAGAAGAAGAGAAAAATTTTCGCTGTGGGCTTAACCTTGAAAGGCTGTGGAAGGATGATAGGAGCTGCACTTGTGAGGGAGGAGGACAAGAGGAAGGGAACGTATTGGGAAAGTTTGGAGGGTTTGGGAAGCAGTCTTCCTGTGGAGGTTGTGTGTTTATGCCCACTGTGAGCTTGTGCAGGGAATTTGGGATGAGAGACAGCTGGAAAGACTGGCAGAGTGGGCTTTTTATGTTCCCTGCTAGAGACTTAGGGTTTTATGTAGTACTTTAGGGCAGATTTTTGTGCAAGGAAAGTAACTTGATCAATCCTTTCCTGTCCCTGACTGAGGTCACCCAGTAGCATTGGTTTAGGCAGGGCTTCGGGCCATGATTGTTTTAATTTGTTCTCTTCCTGGCTTTCTCACGGGAGCAGTCGTAATTTTATTTTTACCCACGTCTCTGTTTAGGGCATGCAACAGATTAGCAGCTCTATGCTTCCAGTTGGAAGAGAGCTTCTGTTCAAAGTGCTGTGCGGGTGGAGTCCTTCCGCCACTGTCCAAGCCCTACTACCCCTTCTGGGTATTGACCTTGGCTGTGAGGGTGTGTCCCTTGATTTAATGCTGTTTGCTTCCCTTGCCTTTTCAGCTCCTACCCAGTGTTTCTGAATGACCCAGGGTTCTTGCAGGGAGGTTGAGCAAGGGGGCAGTTTGTGGTTTGAATGTTAACTAGGGGCAGAAACTAATTAATGAATGGTCAGTTAATCTTGAGAATGTAAGTCTTTCCTTCAGCCAAATTGATTTCCATTTTATCATAAATATAAGCAGCTTCATAAATTTAAATTGGTTTCCAGATACAGATCCTAGTTTCATGAACATTTCTCAATGTGGACGACAGGATTGTCAACTAAGGAGGGGATGCATTTTTAAAGAGAAGATCTATTTACCAGGGCATGATCTACAAAGAAGCAAATTTGGTGGCTTGAAACTTCTCTCCTGTGTCTGAATGAGGTGTATAGTACAGATTTATCTTACCGTAATGGTGATGTTTTAAAGCATCCTTATGGAGGTGTTGACGTGGACACTATATTCATGAGGCAAAACATTTGTGGCCCAGCTTGCACATGCCTCTGTTGGACAGTTAGCTTCTTTCTAATTTCTTTCATGACTAGAGATAACATTTCAGTAGCTTTTTAATAGTCATGCAAGGACCAGCAAAAAATAGTGTAGACATGTAACAAAAATGTAATTCTTCTACTTTAAAAAGAATTCAGAGAATATGGCCTATACATAATGGTTGTGTTGTAATTTAGTGTTTTTGGACATTGAATGCTTCCTTTGTGTCAGGAACACTCCTCAGTGCTTCTCTCAGACTTCACAATAGTACTGTCACTATTTTACAGGTAAAGAAACTGAGGCTCAAAGAAGTTTAATATGTGCCCAACTCATTCAACTTGTATAAAAATGAGTCAGGATTTTAACCTATATTTTTGTTTTCTAAACCTCATGTTCTTTCCACTCCCCCACCTGGAAATTGCAATGGGAATACCTATATTCTAGACACCTGGAGGCAGAGTCAGATGCCCAATGATTCAGGGACAACTTAGGGTCCCCTCTGATCACCAGCATATATTTGGTTGTGACCTTAGACCTCTTCTTGCTTTGAAGCAGGGTTACCTCTTTCCTGTTTGGTGTCCAAGTAAATATCTGCTCATCACCAAGTGGACCCCTGGAGACCTCTCTTGCTCTTTCTTCCAGCCCCCTGCCGAACTGGGGAAAAGACAGATGGAAGATCAAGTGGCAGATGGAAGATCAGATTTCAGACATTGCAGGCTTCGTTCTGATCTACAACAGCTCAGAGGGAGAGGAGAGGGCACTGGCTGGTGTAGTCTTTTGACCTGCTGCTCTGAGCTGGGGATTCTTTACTGGAAATTTCTTTTATGGAAAAGAGAAACAGTAGTGGTTTTTCTGGGAGGGAGGCAGGGAGAGAGGGAGGCAGAGAGATCAGAAAATTCCTTGATATTTAAATAACTAAAGCACTTATTAAGTCTCATCTCTAGGAAGGCAGAATTGGGATGCTTTGAAAGATGCAAGATAAATGCTCCTTGCCCAGAACATCTCTGAACCTGGAAGTACCATGGCACCCAGAACTTTTCATTCATTCTTTTGGGTTAAATCATTCAGCAAGTTCTTTAATGAGTGTGAAAATAATATGCCCTGGTGTTAGTTTAAGATTTCTTGGCTCTGAGAGTAGAGGAACATTAAGACTGTGTGTGTGCGTGTGTGTGTGTCTGTGTATGTGTGTGAGGGTGTATTTACCTAGTTTTGTGGGTGGTGTTTAGAGTGACTGGAATGACTCAGACATGGTGGGAGATATTCTGGGGTGGCTTCCTGGAGGAGAGAAGTGCTTAACATGATGTGGTGGGAAAGAGGATTACCTCTCAGGAGTTGTGGATTGGGCCATTTACCAAGGTACAGAACATCAGTTTTTAGTTTCTCAGATAGTGGAATTAGCTCCCGTAATACAAGGTACAAAGCCATTATTAACTTGTAAGCCTTTATAATTACTTTCCAGAAGCCCTTTTTGCTTTGGCGTAGTAAATCTTTCTCATAGTGTCAGGGATTTCAAAATTTTAGAAATGACATTTAATTAATGCAAAAGGTAAAATCTCTTTTTGTTGCAAGCCACCTTGGAAATCTACTTATTCTCTCACCCTCCCCCTTCCCCCAGGTATCATAGAAAGTCTCCCTGAGGGAGTAAGGAGTGTGGCATGGGAGCAGAGGCAGAGGAAAGTATTTTCATTGAGTGTGACTACCATACTTTCAGGCCCAAGAAATATTCTGTGAGTATGCAAGAGACACTTGCATCCGGATTTCAGGGGGCTGAATGGGGAGCTCTTAACTTGGGGATAGGACAGAAAAACAGATGGCAGATGGCTCTGGCTGTCGCCTAGTGAGGGCTGTTCTTGGGTTCGAGTAGGTGGGAGTAGATTAGAGCTGCTAGTGTGAAGGAAACAGGGAATGCTTTGCTAGGATTTCGGGAAGCTTTAGCAATGGATTGAGGATTATGCTGTATCTGTGGGAGAGAGTTCCTTGAGAAAACTGTGAAGATGTGTGTAAATGTGAACAGTTTAAAAGTACAAAACATAACAGACCTCTGCCCCTGATGTAGGCCCTGGATATAACTAAAAGTTCTGTACACTTGTATGTGGGAGTAACAGAGACATTCACTTAGGCCACATGTAAACATCATGTAAAGAAGTTAGTCAATGAGAACAAAATTGAGCTCTAATAAAAGTAAACACATTTCATTTCTCACATTTTTATTATAACCATGTCTTATTTGAACATTTATTATATACTAGGTTTGTCCTAAACACAGGAAATACATCTCCTCATTTCATTTTCACAACAGAGCTGTGAAGTTGTTATAATTCCTTACAGTTTATAAAGCACCTCTGTCATTTCATTTGATTCTTCAACAAAATATATTTCCCCATTATGTGAGTGAGAAATAGTGAGAATAGTAATAGTGAACTTGAACTCAGAACTCTTCATTGCAGCTGCACGCTCCTGTTCACCATGCCACAGTGATGGGTACTGTCCCCTCAACCCCAGTCTGTAGAGAGTTGCTTGAATTCTGTAAATGGGAGAGATGTCTGAGCACGGTGAAGTTTTAGGATGTATATAGTGTTGAGAAATGCAAGGTAAGAGGAGCAGAGTGGTGACTGACTCACTGGTAGGTCACTGGGGAAGGTGTCAGAGATTGCAAGCAATCAAAAACTCCCCATTAAGGGGGAGCTGGCAAGAAAAAATTCCCACATTCACAAAGAAAGGCTTTCTCCAACATCTTCACATCTGTGAAGGACTGATGATACAAATACTCACTGATGAATGGGCAGAAGTTTTCAGGGCCAAGAAGATATTAAAATAAATATTTAATTGGAAAAAATTATGCAATGAATCATTAAGACAAACATGTATCTCATGAATAAGGTTTCTCTTCTTTCTCTGTATCTCAATGAAATATTTATTGAGGGAAGTGATGTCAGCTCATTGCTTCACATAACTAAATTCTACCTCTGGCTTCTAAGAGCTACTTCTTCAAGATCCATCCAGTACCATGAGGATGGGGAAGGAGGCAGGAAAACTTCTAGGTTGACCCAACATGAACAGGGTAAGACTTCTCAGATCTGATAAGAATGAAGCAAAATCTGATATTGTGTCTGGGATATAATGTTAATTTGAAAGATCCTGGGGCACTTTCTAATTTGGGAGATGGGGAAGGTAGACTCAGGTAAATCCCTTGAATTTCAGATGGTAAATTCTGAGATAGACGAAGAGGATGTCTAGAACTTAGAACTCTCTGATTTGGGTTAAAGCCCTTGTAGGTGAGGCACAGATATCCTGGTGCCATTCCCAGGATGCTGCTGGGCTTGCTCTGCCAATGCTGATGATGCCTATTCCACCACAGTTAGAGGCAGTAGGAGTCACAAATGCTTGTCAGGAGTGGGAGAGTGTTATCTGTTTACCTGATCTCACAGAGGGTAGTAAAGGATATTGGGCCACTTCCTCATGGAGGAGTCTACTTCAGCCACTGACTTCTTAGCTATGACCTCCCCTAGGCAGTAGCAGGGCAGAGCTGGCTATTCTAGATGAATTTGGAAGAAGAGACTGAATAAAAAGACAGCAAATGTGGGTATGTGGAACAGCAAGGATACCCAGGGTCTTTGACTTTTCAGGACTGGTTTGGGCTGGAGCTCCACCCCTGATAGGGGTGGCCCTGACTCCTGTGTTCAAGGTCTTTTGGCAGAAAGATTCTTCATGGGTCACATGATGGATGTTTCCATGGGTGGTCTTCCTGTTCAAAGTTAGGCTTGCTGCTCAAATTTCCTTCTTGTTTTCTTCTTGCAGTGCACAGGTGGCTTATGTCAATCCTCATGGATGAATCATGACTTTATTCCTCCATCACAGTCACAGTGCTCTAGCCCTGGAGAAAGCTTAGCCAGCACATTGGGGGATAATAGGTCACGTAGGGCTGACTGTATTGTTTTCCTTGCTTTTATGCATCACAATTTCTAAATCTAGAGTATGATTAATGGTATTGCCATGAAAGAGGAACCCCCATTGCTGGCAGAATTACTGAATTCAACTAAGTCTGTGCTTAGAATGAACCCTGGGTCTAGCTGGAGATACAGATTTTTTTTTTTTTAATGTTAGTGTCAGAGTTTTATTCTTTTTTTTTTTTATTTTAAAGATTTATTTATTTATTTATACAAGCACTGGGTATAGTCAGAAGCGCCAGAGGGTGAGAGAATTCACCAGAGCCAGAGCGGGGAACAGAACCGGCAGACTGATGAAGTACACTGCTGAGGGGAACAGCAGGCGAGACAGGAGAGGTCTGTGCGCCATGTGGGATCCTCGCCCGGTGGCCGGGAATGGAACCGGTGCTGCAGAGGCTGTGGACAGCTTCGCAACCCAGTGCTCAACCACTGCGCCACTGGGGAGGCCCAGATACAGAAATGTAAACAGAGACATTCTTATCTTTGAAGAGACATACAGACTTGATAAGAAAATTGAATGTATGTCATATATTTATATTAGCTAATTATTCATTTAACATATATTTACTTAGTACATTTTCTTAAGAGACCACAAAAGATATCAGAAATGCTTTTACACTCAAGTTGCATAAAAAGACATGTTCATAATTATAAAGTGGAGAGAAATGTGAGTTTCAGGAAAATACTCTCCATTCAAGACTGTATTTGATGTGAGGGTATGATGTAAGGGTAGTTCTCTTAGTCAATCACAGAATGAAGCCACCAGAAATTTTGACTGTTTATATTATTCTACTTTCAGAACCTAGCATAGTGCTTGGTACATAATAGATGCTTAATAAATAAATGTTGAGTGAATGAATGAATGAATGAATGAATTTCACTAGACTGCAGTGATTAGAGAAAACCTCTTGGAAGAAGTCCAGCTTGCATTCGATATTTAACACATGATAAAATTTGGGAAGACATTTCTTGTTTTTCTGGGGAAATCACTGCCATTACTTAGCACTCTGATATTGATTTCTTTTTCATGTTTATAAACTATCACACCGGTTACTCATGGGCACCCAGGGCACCCAGCTATTTCTTACCTCCTTTATCACACCATTAGGGAAGACTTGACTCTGGAGCCCATAGTACCTGGCTGTGTGGAGAGGTACTAGAAATAGTGATTTATTTCTGCTTGAAGCATTTTTGTAGTTTGGGGATGGATGCCTTTAGAGTCCTGTTGAAAAAGGCTGTGGATTGGAATTCTCCATAAGGCAGTTAATTATTGAATTTGCTTTGTTGTAAAATAAAGGAGCTGCTTATAGGTATCAGCTGTTGAAGATGCAGAGTGCACTAGTATCTGGTAAGTGCTCCTAATCACAGGCAGACCTGTTAGCAGACACTCAGGGAAGAAGACAGGACACTGTCAGCACACTGCTACAGGGAAGATGGGCTATTAGTGGCTTCAGATGTCACATAGCATCCTTCTCCCTTGGTCTCCCGGGTGCTTTCTGTTGGGCAATCAGAGATTTTAGTTATGACTGTAGAAACAAGTCCCAGTGAGAGAGTTCTGAGCCATTAGCTCACCAAGTGATAGGGTGAATGGTACCTGGACATTTGACTGCTGTGGTTGTGGTCAAAGTTTTGAAGGTGGTGGTGCTAAAGAGGAGGGAAAAAATGCTGCATTCCTTGGGGATGATTTGCCTTCTGGGTGGTGGTGCTGGATGTATCAAAGTGGCCTGTGGTGCTGGTGGAGGCTTGGTGCCACTCTGCTTCTCTTATTGTTTCCCTCAGCAGGCTCTGAGGGCTGGGTCTGCTCTCCTGGTTATAAAATGCACAGGGCCATGCTGGAGGATTTTTCTCAGTGGGAGTCTTTATAATAATGTGCATGGAAGCTTGACTTCTGAGAGTACATAGCAAAGCTGGGGAGAGGTCTGTGTTTAGCATTGTAAGGACACAGGGGGCATTCAGTGACATTTCAACCAAATCTGTACTGACCTGCAGAAGGGACACAACCCTAGTTCAGATGCTATGGTAAAGGAGGAAGCATGATCACTGCATCAGCAACAACAAAGATTGCTTTGCAATTTCAAAAAGCTGTCAGATGAAGACTCATTTGAAATCAGCAACAGCCATCTGAGATAAGTAGAGCAAAGATTCTCATCACCCTTTTCCTAATAAAAAGATTTGTCTAAGGTTCCCCAGCTATCAAGGAGAAGCCAAGTCTTGAATCCAGGATCTTAGGTTGTGTGCCTCTTGCTTTGTTGTGTTACTTCATGTTTTGAGTTCCTAATATGACAGCACACACATGACATGAGTCTAATGTGAAGAGGGAGGCACAAGGTTAGAGATGGTGTAGTGACTAAGCAGAAGTTCCAGGAGTAGGTGACTGCCATGCAAAGGAGAGGAGGCGTGGTTCTGGTGGGCAGAGGGCTGCCTGTGGCATTCCTGGTAATGTTGTCAGGCATCACTTTTCAGGCCCACTTCATTATTCCTGGACATGCCAGGGGACTTGGGGGGAGACTAGGGCTCTAAGGACCTAAATAATTGGAATCAGAGGAAAGACAAACACCTTATTTAATTACACCACCATAAGCCTTTCCTAGAAATGCTTTCAACATTGTTGCCCACAAATAGCAAAATGCCTTGGAATGAATTTCTTCCACTCCTTGTCTTTTATTCCCCTGTAGGCAGGGGAAAACTTAGGGGGAAATAAGAGGGAACATTCAGAATCTGGATACCCTTCACGTAGGCCATCAGCTCCTCTGGTTGACTAGGACTGGGCCGTACAGCAGGAGGCTCAGCTTGCAGCAACGGCGGCTCTGTGAATGAGAGGCCCCATCTCTGTCCTGCAAAGACACAGGGAAGGTGTGAAGAGAAAGGAGTCAACTCTACACACATGTACCAAAACATGCGAAACATGCGAACATCCCTTCCCTCCCTAGGTTGCCCTTTAGTCACAGCTCTTTTGCCTTCATGGTTTAGCTTGATGCTCACTATAGAAATGTTGACTAAGGGCCTCCCTGGTTGAGCGCTGCACTGTGAAGCTGTCCGCAGCCTCTGCAGTGCTGATTCGATCCTGGCCGGCCGGTGAGGGCCCCACATGGCACAGCAGACCTCTCCTGACTTGCCCGCTGCTCCCCTCAGCAGTGTACTTCATCAGTCTGCCTGTTCTGTTCCCTGCTCTGTCTCCAGTGAATTCTCTCACCCTCCCATGCATCTGGCCTGTACCCTGGTTCTTGTATAAATAAATAAATCTTAAAAAAAAAAAAAAAGAAATGTTGACTAAAAGGAGAGCATGGTTTTGGGAATTCTATGCTAAAAATTATAAGATACTTCCTTGATTTTGTGAGGACTCAATGACTGTTCTCTCTCTCTTTTTAGAAATGTCAGGAGTGAACATTTCCGAATCTGAACAGACAACATCAGAAGGATTTTTCAGCAAAGTCCTTTATTTTTTCCTAAAAATTATGTTTAAATATAATCCTGTATTACCCAGACTGTTTTCTCAGCCACTGTTGGTGAGGTTTCTCTCCTTCAACCATCGATCTGTTTCAAAAAATCTGGGCAAATTTTTGAGAGCCCTTCCTTCATTCCACCCCTGCTCCATTTTAGGAGAGGTGGACAATTGAGGGTTTGTTTGTGGTCTTAGGACATTACCTGGCTTGGGTAGTGCTCTCCTTTAAGTGATTCACCATCATGTTTTAAGTGCAAGATGGTGGACAGGGATGACATCCAATCACAACTTTCCCTTTCTAATTCGTGGGCACAGAGGCAGATTCTCCTAACAGAGATGACACAAAGTTTACATGCTTTTTAGAATTTCTCTTGATATAATAGTGAATGCAAAGCCTTGCTCCCTTTGCTATTACTTAGGTAAACTTTCTTGTGTAAATGGAATGATCCAAGTCCTGCTGTATCGTGTGCTCTAAGAGGCAGTTTCATCAAATCCATATGTGCACAGATGAAGGAAGTGTTGTCATGTGGAAAATGGCCAAGAAAGTCTCCGACCCACTTCTGCAGGATTGTCCAAGAGTGCCTGGCACATTCCACCCCTCAATTATCCCCATCGATTGTGAACAGATGGGTACAATACTCTTTAAGTCATAGTAAAGTGACTTGTATTTGGCCATTATCCAAGCAAAATGAAAGAAGGTGCTGTTGTCTGTCTGGCTCAGCTACAGTATAGGATTTATAAAATAATGGCCCCTGGTTTGATAATGACAAGAGCCCAAGGATGCCAGCCTGGGTACTTTTTTGGTGGCAGCTCAGAGACTGCCATTCATAAGTTTCAAATTGGTTACAGATTTGCGGGCTAGAGTTTACTTATTGTTGGATTCCTTTAATATGGTCTCTCCAGTATCTGGTGAGTTTTTCCCATTTCAGTTTGATTCAGGTTAGGATTACCTACCATTAGGAATGTCTTGATGTCAACCTAACAGGTGGTTCTGAGTCTAATTCTTTTGGACTTTAAAGTGTCCCTAACACAATTATGCAATTGATTTTTTTAATCCTTATCATCTGGGTGAGGTTTCTGGTCCTACTTTCTAATATGCATTCATGTCTCCAATCTAGACTAATTTGGCATTCCATGGCATCTCCTCAGTGTGACTCCGAACTTTCCTCTTCAGGAAGTCTGCCTTGCTTGACTCTATCTAGTTTTGATCATGAGTTTCTAAATTATTACTTCTGAATTTTGGATGAGATCCTAGAGCCCATTGAGTCTAACTTCCACTTGAGGAAGAAATTGCCTCTAGATGATCTCTGAGTGATCTCTGAGTGGTGTTGATCCATATTTTCATGTCTGCACAAAGAAGCTCATTTTGTTAGAGAGACTAATTGTTAGTAAATTATTTTATGTCATTGAAATCTTACTAATTTAGGCACATTGATCTTAGTTCAGCCCTCTAGAGTAATCTGGAGCTATATAATTTCATTTTTACTTGAAATCCTTTAGCAGTTATTACCATAGTCTATTTGGTAATTCTCTATACTTTTTGGTTGAACCTGTACCTTCTTAATTTTGTTTTCTGTCTCTTATGCTTCATTTACCTTATTACTCTTATTTTATGTCTCTTAAGAATCTATGTCTTTGATGTGTATATGTTTTAAATTACTCAATTATCTCTTTCATTCATTCCTTCAATTAATATTAAGTACTTTTTTAAGTATTAAGTATTCCTTCAACTTATTAAGTACTTTTGCATGTGGCAGGCCTATGATAAGTGTAGGAAGACAGTCATGAATAAGGCCTGCTTCCCACTCTCAGGAAGCACTTACTGATGTGTACTGCTCTGACTTTTCTTATGTTGTTCATTACAGTTGTAGACAAACTCAGAAGCAAAATAGAATAAGTTAATGAACAAAGAAACCAGAAGACTGGAATGTTGAAGTATATAGAGGTTTTCGACTAATTTTACATTTGTTTAACTGATTTTTTTTTAACTTGCCCCTCTATGCGCTTATTCTTCTTTGTGTATTAAAAGATGTTTGGCCCTGAAAATAATGTGTTATTCAGATGACAAACATTGATGAGGACAGAAATCTCATACTATGAAACTTCTGGGCTGAAGATGGATATCTTGGTTCAATCCTACTTTGCTTATTGTACACACAAAAGTGGTAATTTTATTTTTTCCACATCCAGAGGGGAGATGGTCCCTCTGAGTTGACAATATAGGGAAATAGGAAAACCAAATGAAAATTTAAACCAAGTGATATGAAGAGCTAGATCATTTCTAAAGATGGAATATGACTACAGATTCCTGGAAAACCTTGTTTATGTCACCAAAACATAATTGGAGAAGTGGATTTAAGCTTGATAGAGTGAAGCATTGTAATCCAAGAACTGGGTCTTCATGTGGGTAGCTCTGGTGTGGTATGGTGCTGCTGCTCAGATGCTGTCTCTGCCCCCTTCAGCTATTCCTGAAGGATTCTGACATGAGTCTCCTTATGGATCTCACCCTGCAGTGCCTCTTCTCTGTCTCCTCTACCACTCTCCAGGGCTAGTTGCCCAGTCTACTTGGTCACACATCTGCGCAGGGACAGAAGCAGCCTTCCAATCCAGAAAATCCATGGGATTGTTCTTAGTCTGACATCTGCAGAATCAAGCCAGAAACTATGAATTAAGAAATTCATAGGCCTGTGGATGCTAATGAGCAAAAATGTGCACAGGATTATCCAGCTGCTCAAGTAGAGTGTTTCTAAGAAAGTCCCTCTATTACTGTACTCAGGCAGCTTTGGTTTGTAGGAGGGGATCAGATCATACTCAGTAATAGCCAAATCTTGACCCAGCACCATGGTGAGGTGGAAGGCCCCTTATATTGGCTTGTTTTGTCTAGTCACAGACTCTAAGGGCTCCATGTTTCTTCTGACTCTTGTCCTTTGCTCTTCCAGAGGGCAGAACGCTCTCTGCCATTGCCCTACTGCTTTGCCTTAAGTTTTATCTGCTTTAAGAACCAGCTCAAGGTCCATCTGTTATTTGCCTCCACATGGCTTTTCACAGTGACTCTTTCTTAGATCCAACACGGCATTGGGTGGTCACTATAGATTGTTCTTCAGAGTTGGTATGTTTCACAAGTATGGTATGTCTTGCCTTCGGTACCATGCTTGGTGGTAAGGTGTGGGATGGTAGCACATGCTGTTTTAATCTCTTAGGCAAGGGAAGAAGAATAGCTGGAGGGCGGGAAGGTAGTGTTAGGTGAAAATTAGGAAAGGCAGGAATAGGGAACTTGAATTTCTTCTAAGAGAAGACCACAGAATGCATCATTACCTTTAGCAATCCATTTGCTCTATTATTGTGGCCTTATAGGCACAACATTTTCATTCCTTTAAAACTTGCTTTCCCCTCCAAGGTCAGGGCCTTCATTGATGTATGTTTCAACTTCATTTCATTTGTGAAGGAGGTTGGTGGGTAAAATGAAAAGAGAAAGGCAGATGACAACATTCTATGTGATTTACCTTAACCCCTCAAGGGAAGCCTTTTTGATTATCTTTGAGACTCCCAGAATGTCTGTTTCAGTAACATAGAATATGTGCTTTATAAATGTGTGTTGTTTGATAATTGAGTAGTATTTGCCAAGCCACATAAAACAAATGAGTAATGACTCATTTATCTATTTATGTGGAAAACATTCAGGACATTGAAACAGCTTTATAGCGCAAAGAAGCTCATGCACAGAACTTATTGACCTATGATTGTGTGTGAATTAAAGTTCCTGATTGGGCCATCTTTAATAATTCCTAGAACAGTGACTCAAGGAAGAGTCTATGATCTGTGGATACTTTGGTGTCATATATCCATGGATGAAGAGAATGGAAAAATCTCTAGTTGTTTAATGTGGGACAGTTAGTTCTCTGCGCATCTCAGTGTGTTCTGCATGGGTTAGTTGGTTTACTCTGTTCAAGAAGTAAAATTGCTAGATTAAATTTGCTTAAAGACTAAAGTCAGTTATCTGGAAACATACCTGGGACACTTTGTTTTCCAGTGATACTTAAAAAACCAAAAAAGAGTCTACCGATAATACCAAATGTTGGCAAGCATATAGAGCTCCTGGAATTCTCTTTGCTGTTGGGAGTGTATATTGAGAGAATCACATTGAAAAATTTTTGGTGTTTTCTCCCATGAGCCTGTAATTCTGAACCTGAGTATATGCAACAGATATGAGGGTTTATCTTCATCAAAATATGTACTAGAAGTATTCATATCAACTTTACTCATAATGGCCTCATACAAAAAAACTGAAATGTTTCTATCACTGGTAGAGTAGAATGGATAAATACAGTGTTGTATATTGATGCAACACAGTGTCACACAACAATGGGAAAGAATACACTATTGGCATACTAACAGCAGAGAGGAATTTATAAACAGAATGATGAGCAAAAGAAGACAGTTATGAAAGAATACACGTTTTCTCATTTATATGAATCTCAAAAATAAGCAAAACCTATTATAAGGGGAAGAGGTCAGAATGATGATAATTCTTGATTGGAACCATTGAGGAGTCTTCTGGGTAGCTGTATATGGTCTAAACCTTGATCTTCATGGTGGTTACATTTTTGTATACACATGCCAAAATTCACCCAGCTCTTCCCTTAAGATTTGTGCACTTTACGGTGTGTGAAAGTTATACTTTAGTTAAGAGAGGAGGGAGGGAGGAAGGGAAAGAGGGTGGGGTAGAGGGAGAGTGAGGTAATACTGAATTGCTCCCTCAGTTCCCTGTATCTTCTATTTGTTCGCACATCACAGACAATGTCATATGTCCCTTACACCTGAAGCTGCTTATGAATTTTAGCTTCTTACTCCTACTCCTAGGCCCCATTTGCTTTGGGAACAGCTCAGGACTGGGAATCAGGAGGCTGCTTCTTTTTTTTTTTTAGATTTTCAAAATTTTTATTTATTTTTTAAAAAAAGGTTATTTATTTATTTATTTATTTATTTATTTATTTATTTATTTATTTACACAAGCACTGGGTACAGTCAGAAGTGCGGGAGGATGAGAGAATTCACCAGAACTAGAGTGGAGAACAGAACAGGCAGACTGATGAAGTACACTGCTGGGGGGAGCAACGGGTGGCAGAAGAGGTCTGTGCGCCATGTGGGACCCTCACCTAGCCAGGAATCGAAACAGAGCTGCAGAGGCTGTGGGCCGCTTCGCAACCCAGCGCTCAACTACTGCGCCACCGGGGAGGCCCTAGATTTTTTTTAAAGATTTATTTATTTATGCATACAAGAGTTGGGGTACAGGCCAGAGGTGTGGCGGGGGGTGGTGAGAGGGTTCACAGGAGAAAGAGTGTGGAGCAAAACAGGCAGACTGACTGAAGTACGCTGCTGAGGGCAGCAATGGGTGAGTCAGGAGAGGTCTGCTGTGCCATGTGGGTTTTTTCCTGGCTGGCTAGGGATAGAAATTGTGCTGGAGAGGCTGCGGATTGCTTCATAGTGTGGTGCTTAACCCCTTGCACCACCAGGGAGGCCCTAGAATCAGGAAGCTTCTGCTATCATCTTTCAGTGCCACTTGCCAGCTCTTTATTTATGGATAGGTTCATTAAGGAAGTCTGGAAAGTAGGTATCTCAATCCCTCCTGCACCTTTAACCCACTGGGTTTTGTGAACATAATGTTAAGTATAAGATGTCAAAGAGTTTTGGGGAAAAAAATCAAAAAAGCCACCCAAATACCAAGAATATTATTGTATTTGAACTTGATGAAATTGATAGCAACTGCTGATTTGAATCATCTAAGGTGATGCTTTCAAAGACCATGCTGTGATTTCAAACATTTGGGAAGTGATTTATGAATCATCTTGGTGCTCAACCTGGGGCTGTCAGTAGCACATAAGGGTGAATCCTGAGTAGAAGAATATGCTAATTACAGAAGCAGTCACTGCCACGAGGCCTGCAGGTTCCAGGCAACATTCTAGTTAGCATCAGACCTTTATGTTGAGGGTTCTTTTCAAAGTGAAACCCTTGAATCAATGTGACCAAGTGAACAGTGCTCAGCTCAGACAATCCTGATCTAGTTCTGGCTCTTCTGCCAAATGACTATGATATGAAGCAATCACTGCACTTTCCTGGGCTTAGTTTTCTCATCTGTAAAATGGGGCACTAGATGATGTCTTAGAGTCTTCTCACCTCTAACTTCCTATGTGTCTTCCCCATACAGCTAATTGTTTCTCATTGTGTGTATATGTACGTGACTATATATATTATATAATCAGTTTTGAATCTTGAGCTGGCTTTCTCTTTTCCTGTGGCTGTTTCCATCATTCCTAGTTTTTATGTTCAATAAATGCAAATATATTTTTGACAAGTAGATCCTTGAAACTTTGCTATGAAAAATCATGCTGTCTCCTAACAAACAATATCCATTATTCTGGGTTGTTGATTATCCATAATTTTGATTACTCAGTATCTCTTTTCATCATTGGTACAGAAGATTGAGTGCCACTCAAATGACACAATCATTTCCCTGTCTCTACAGCCTACTCTACCCCTTTGGAGCTCCATTTGGCATACTTTGAAGAGCTAAACTGTGCATGGGTAATATTCTGTTTTGGCCATGCTTGAGGGTAGCTCAATCACTATTTCCAGACCCAGGGTCTTCCCCCCATACCCTCTTTAGTGAGAATGCAGTGAGAGGAGGAGAAATCCAGTGAAGGGAGCCACCAGCACTGGGGAGGTGAGCGCAGAGACAAAGCACCACACTCTGTGGGTTTTGTGCTGGCTGCAGCCTTTTAAGGCTGAATGAAAATGCAGAGCCAAGAAGAAAATATTTCTTCTCCTCTGGCCAACCGGGGCAGAGTCTAACTTTGCAAGTGTAGAGTGTGCAGAAAGAAAAAGAGGGATGCTAGGGCCAGGAGAGGGTAACTTTGTGGTGTCTGGGAAAGAATCAGGCCCTAATACCTCAGAGAACTGAAGAGAAACTGTGTGGTTCCTTTATTTTCCCTGTTTCTCTACAGCTTTTTCTGCAGGAATGTTTGCTCTTGTTTCATGCTCTGATTTCTTCTGTGGGACTTCTGTGGGTCAGCTGCAGGGAACTAAGCTCAGTCTTGGTTACTGAAGATACTGATTCCTACCTCTGAGGTGTCATAAAGCCTTTTCTCTGAAGTCAAATCCCTTCTCCTCTGTGGTCCCTGCCCCCCACCTATATCATGTTGGTTTCTGAAGCTCCCTGTAGAGGATGGCATCACTGATTGCGTTACTGCCCATTCCCAACTGAGGGTGTGCTCCCTTCAAAGCAGGCCTCGTGAGGGGCACTGTTGCCAGGGGTGCACCTGTGTTCAAACCCTGTGGGGTCTGTATTCTGGGAACTGTTTCCCAGTCTGGTGGTCCAGGTCTCTTTGGTTGTTTTAAGTGATCCAAAATTGTGACAAAATTTTGTTCCTTGAATGATAATTTGATTTTTTGGAAACAGTCCAGCTTCATTTGGGAAAATCTTGGGACTAGAGAACCAGATCTGGGCAAGATGAGTGATAATGATTTTTTTTTAAGGCAGGGTTTGCCTGTGAAGTAATGACATATGACATAATTTACTTATTTTTTATTAGCGGTAGTGAAAGCTGTTCTCAAGAAGAGAGCAAAAATGTATTTCGCATCTGCTGGGATAAGCATAGAACCCAAGTGGACAGCTGCAAGGACAGTCCCCATTTCTCTGTTCAGTTCAGGAGGCTGTGGGGTTGCCTGTGGGTCTGCCTGTGGGTCTGCCTGTGGGTCTGTGGCCTTGAGGGAGACCGAGGGTACCCTCTGTGACAGTGAACAACTCCTGTGCCTTAGGGGTGGGTTGGATTAGGTGAATTTGGGGTCATTGCCAAATGCCCAATAGATCTTAATTCCAGTATGGCTGAGGAGGGAGATGGAATAATGAAAGACTGCATCAAGGAGGACTGCTTGGTATAGAGCTTATCATGACCCAGTGGACATGCCTACAACCATAAGCAAAAAGAGTTTGAACGTGGCCAGCAACAGACGGTGTGTTCCAGTGTAATTCATACGGCCTTCATCAAATTGTTTTAAAGAGCTGTTCTTTGAGAGAGTTGGGAGTATCAGAGAAGCAGTCTGAGCTGTGAGTGGTTCCTAGGAATCCAGGCCAGTTTTCAGGACAGTGACTGAGGACACTAGGAATGTAGAGATGGTTGCTGAAGAGAACTCGCGTTCCTGTGAATATCAGCAGGTGTTTTTTCTTGGTGGGGAGGCGTCCTTGATGGTAAATTGATGTGTGGAGGGGGCGTTCTGAATGCTGCTGAGCTCAGAGTCAGGAGGGGTCTTGTCTGAGAAAGGGAGGAACTTGTCTGATACAGACAGGGCACCTACTGTATACCAGACATTTACACACATCATCCATGTAATCCTCAATTGTCTTGCAAGATGGACATTGTAATTCTCATTTTACAGATGAGAAAATGGACAAACATATAGTGAAGCCTCCTGCCTTGATCTCATTGTCTTCTCCTTTTTCAGTTGCCCAGACACTTGTTTAATTTTTGTACTTGGCCCATTGCATTATGATTATTTGCCCATTCTTGGAGATTTGTCTGGGATGGGGCCAGCCTTTGGTGTTATTTTAAAAGCTTCCCAGGTGATTTTAATGTATAGTCAGAGCTAGGAACTACTGATCTAGGTGGTAAGTTTTTCATTTTTGTGTAAATGCAGGAGGCATCAGTGGTCCTCAAATTTGAGCATGCATCAGAATCACTTGGACAATTGGTTAAATCACTGGTTGCTGGCCCCACCCTAAGAATTTCTAATTCATCAGGTCTGGAGCTGCTCCAAGAATTTGCACTTAGGTACTGCTGATGTTATTGGTGTGAAGACCAGATTGTAGAGCCACTGATCCCTTAAAACAAGAGACTCAGTAAATGCTGATTGAATTGGGCACATCACCAAATTCCCCAAGGATTTAAAACCCTGCCCTGCTGATAGCAAAGCCTACTTCCTTTCCATCATACTGTGATGACTCTGGAGGAGCCTGGGAGACAGAGTGGGGTGGCCTTGATGTCTGCTTAACATCTGGGAGGAGGTAGGTAGAGTTTGTTGATCTTTAGAGTCTGCTCACAGGGAGAGACAATATCAACTTCCTGCCAGAAACCTAGTGGCTATTGGAGGCCCAGAAATCCTGGGTAGAGGTTCAAGATAGCTAATTGATCCTAGAGTCCTAACCCACAGACTCCTGGCACAGGGTGTGACCTGGGAAAACATGGTCACAGATGTGCACATCCTAGAGTGTTTGCTACAAAAGTGGCAACACTGCTTTAAAGCTACACCTTGTTTGTGCTCCACAGTAAATTAAGGAGGTTCTAATGATGGGAAACACAACTGGGTGATGTCAGAGATGGGGTGTGAGGTCCTGAGCCCTCCTGGATGAGTAGGGTAAAGGATTAGTGAGATGGAGCAGCTCTGAGAGTTTGGGCAACTAGAAAGGATGTCTCAGGTTATAACAGGAGATGTACATACAACCCACTCAAACTTTGCTTGTACAATTATATTTCATTTGAGACATGCTGTTTGTAAATATATGGTATTTAAATTACTTACAAAATAATATCAGCACATGTAAAAATATACTTTTACACAAAAAAAAATCTGTTAAATAATATTATCATGCCATTGAAACTGTGTGAAGTGACCTTTTTTGTGTGCACCTTAGTCTCAAAAATGGCCAAAACTACGTAGTGTAAATGTTTTCCTCATTACAACTGAAAGTCGATTGCAAATGAGGGTCTGAAATTATCTAACTGGAAAGTAAAAGTACAGTGACTGATTGTCCTACCCTAGCTAAGGTTTTGCTGCCAATAAGCAAAACAAGTAAATAAAATGTAATGGGTAATTAAAGTCCAATAAAAAAAAAAAAAAGAAAGGAGGAAGAGAGCTGTGCTGGTGAATGTAACAAAGGATGTGGGGAGCTTCCATCCTCCTTCTGGACTGACATGCTTGGACACCTCACACTGGAGTTGCCTGATTTTGCTGAACAACAAATATATTTTTTAAAAACCTGCCTTAAAACATATATTCAGTTAAGTGCTTGCTGTGCGCACAGCACTTTTCAAGATGTGTGGGGACTCCAAGAAATTAATGAGAACGCAGAGTGCAATGTGTCAAATGATTGGAGCAGACAGCAAGTGTTCAAGAGTGAGGGGAGAGTTCTGTGTGCTGTGTGGAGGCAGGCGGCTTCGGGAAGGGTGAGTTCACTGATCCTGGCAGGAGGAGCAAGTGTGAGATGTGCAGTGATAATGGAGTGAGTGAAGGTGGGGGTTGGCTCCTAATGCATGAATAGCTCAGTCTGGGTGTAGTGATGTTTGTGGGGAGTAATGTGAAGCATGTGGATGAAATAGGGGAAGTGAATGTGAGACACTTTGCCCTGGGTTGTTGTTTTCGTCTCTCCCTCAAAGCGTAAGAGCTGAGATCTCTGCCTACTGGGACTACTGGTGCTGCTTCCAAGAGTTTCTTCAAGGTGTTTTCAGAGGCAGAATTTCATTTTATTTTGACTTTGTCCAGAAATATTAGAATCTAAAAGGAGAAAAACGCCTTCCCCTTTTAGAGATGGGAAGACTGAGGTCTAGGGAAGGGAAAAGACTAAAACAATGCTCTGATGTGGGTCAAATGTAGGAAAAGGCTGAGATGGCCCTGAATGGCATGGTGTCTGCAAAGGGCCGAGGTAAAGGGGACAGGCTTCCCTGAGTAGCACTAAGATGGAAATGCTTGGTCATTAGGATCTGTGCAGTTTGTGTCTTTGTGGGTGTGAAGAGGTGCAGAGGACAAGATAGGTCAAAACAGCCCTAGCCAAAGTCTAACGCCCCAGACATTTCCAAGTGGCCTCACAGGCTGGTATCTAAGGGTTCATAGGGCCTGTCCTGGATACAGTGTTCTGGTGCTGTGGTTTCAGTGCCTTTCCATAATTCACGCTACTTCCGCTCTTCAGCAGCCTGCTCTCTACCCCCACACCCACCTCTGGCTCAGCACCAGCTTGAGGATGTAGTCAGAACTGCAAAACACTCGCTCTCTGCAGATTCTCCGCACAGGTAGCAACTTAACTAGTTGTTGGAGACACCCACTCTTTCCCACTCCCCCTGTCAAAACCACTGAATCTGGCTTCCCCACCTTTGA
Source organism: Talpa occidentalis (assembly GCF_014898055.3). Lineage (NCBI taxonomy): Eukaryota > Metazoa > Chordata > Mammalia > Eulipotyphla > Talpidae > Talpa > Talpa occidentalis. The sequence continues at coordinate 43,387,071 of NW_023604295.1, read as the reverse complement.
AGTCTGTCACATCTGGCTAAACAAGGGGGAAGTGGAAGGTGTCTGTGCGCTCTACCAATGTTATCACCCTTGAGTATTTACACCAAAGAGGAGTCTTCTGTTGCCTTGGCAACTTTCTTGCATAGGTTCTAGTGCTCAGAACACCTGACAGATCTCAGCATTTCACACTCATTGCGCAGAAATGGAGGAGTAGATCAAAGACTAAATCTCAATGAACAGTGTCAGGGATAAAGATTAAAAGGGTGACCAATCAGAAATTGCTGAGATCACAGAGGATTTACTCCAGTACTTGCCTGCCTGTCTTTGCTTCTCCCACCTGTCCTGTGTTTTCACATCTCCTCCTTTTATGATGCTCTTGCTGCCTTTTGGTTCTCTTTGTGTATCACCCAGTCACAGCATGAGTGGGGGCAGGGGCACCCTCGTGGACGGAGTGTTCTGCTGGGAGCTGAAGGGAAGGGATGTGTATAGAGAGAGCAACAGGGAAGGGTGGATATGTGTTTCTTCATCATGGTTTTGTCCCTCAGAGAGTTCCCCACGTGTTGGGGAAGAGCGTTGTTTTTACCTCCACGGAATTTTTGCTGGAAGAAAATGAAAGACATGATGTGAGGGGGCCCAAAGGTTGGGAGAATGCATTCTCTGATACAGTTAATCTACATCCTGGTATATATAATACAGATATGTAATGACAAGAAGAGTGTGTTGCCAAGGTAAATGACACAGACTGGGCCAGGACCGGGGTCAGGAAGGATGCTGGGGGGCCTGCAGCAGGAGGGGCTGGGAAAAGTCTCTTTGTGACGGAGAATCTCCTCTCAGGGTTCTATCCATGGAAACTTTTCCTATGGCGACTGGTCCTTTGTGACAACATCTCCTTGGAGATAGGACACCTTAGTATGAGGAGGCACAGGGCTGAGGTTGATGGCAGTCCCTTTAAGTTTTCTAGAGAAAACAGGCTGAACAGGTGTTTTTGTGTCAAGGTCCAGGTGTATATGTTGAGAAAGTGAAGTTTCTTCAGCTATACAATGTTGTGCTGTGCCTTTTATGGCTTCTGGTGTGATTCTTGAGCCACACTTTGGCCAGCATTTGAGCTTATTAACTTCAATATGTCTGCAGTTAATTATGCACTGTGTGCTAAGCCCGGTATGGTATGACTTTTCTGAACCACTTCTTCCTGTTTGCTTTAGGACTGCTGGACAGTGGTCACGCTGCTTCGTTAGATAAAAGGAGAAAGGCAGTTCCTGGTGCACAGTGAGAAGGATGAGAGACTGGTCCTATCAGTCTGGGGTTTCAAGGAAGCTGTGAGCGTTGGCCATCAATCTGCAAGGAGTGAGATAGGTTCCTTGCATTTGTGGTTAGGAACTCCTGTGTCACCTTTAAAGCAACTTTCAGGAGAGTGGTGGGGTCCCAAGGAAAGCATAACTGGACAACAAGGGAGCATTTCTATAACATCTGGAAGTGTTTCCAAATATACCACAGTAATGTAGCTTACCTAGTCCCTTTTATTTTGCTTTTATAAGAGGTGGAGATAGTGCTGCTGTGGTCTGTGCAATGTCCTCAGAGAGCTACTGTCCACCTGACTCTCCTCTTGTACCCTAAAGGGCCCATACTGTCACATGGTAATTACAACCGGCGGGGTTATTTTTCTGTAACTCCTCTTATTCAGTGATCAAGGCCAATCCTTGGTGAAGCTGTGAAATTTTGTCCTTTTTCCCTCTGGTCTCTAACTCAGTTTAGTAGCCTCCCCAAATAAGACCAGTGACTTCAGTTCCAAAGTGCTACCTTCGTCAAAATACATGCTCTCCCAGGCAGTTGATAAATTAATGCACATGTTATTATTTAGGATTGGTAATAGCTCAATGGGTTATTCTCTTGGGAAAAGTTTTATTTAAAAGAAACAGATAGCTGAAGAAATAAATCTCTAATGATAGATTTCAAATGCCAATGATAGCTGGAGGTGACATTTTGGGGGTCCTAGGCTATATTTACTGAAGAGTAGTTATGTACTCCCAACTCTATGTCTGCCAGACCTTATCATCAAGATGATTCTCTTAGTCCTCCAAATCCATCTTTAGAAGAAACATGATCATCATTTGGGAGGTGAAAGGAGAAACTGGCAGGTGAAAGGAGAAACTTTTTTGGTGTTATCTCAGAGAGGATGACTAGGCCTTCTGAGTAGATATTAATGGAAAAACTCTATCAATGACAATGAATAGGAATGGAAAGGCCTGCTGTGGGTGGGGGGTGGGGATGGAATTTAATGTTTGTCTTACACCATCTGTATGCCCTGTACTATGTTGGAACTTGACACTTGTATTGTTGACTCTTCAGGAAGTTCCAGTAACTTGCCCACAGTCACTCACATGGAGCAACTGTGATTCTTACCCACATCTTTCTGAGTTCAAAATTTTATTCCTTGTCTCTGTAGTAAGATGCTGGGTGACATCCTCCATAGACTTCCCTTCTCTGGCAAACGTTGGACAGTCACTCACTAGAGCACAGAAGTGATTCTTGCTTTGAGAGGGAAGTAGACTTGATTCTTCAGGCTTGACCCGGTGGGGGGTCTCACTTATTCTATTAATGGGAACAGTAAGACTTGGTTTGGGCATTCTGTTTCCATTCTCATTGTAACTTCTATCAGGACAAGTTCCTAGCTCATGGGACAGTGGTCCCATGAGGGCTTAAGGACAGTTAAGAGTTCCTCTTTCCCTGGGTGATGGCAGTTTCCCAGGGTAACCTTGTCCCTCCCCTGCTTGAGTTTCCTTTTCCCTGAATTTGTGACTAACAGCACTTTCATTAGGATAGCCTAGAGGAATCTCAGACACAATGTCTAAAATGAAACTAATCAGCCTCATAGCACCACTTTCCCCAGTGTTTCTCTCTCTCTCTCTCTCTCTTTTTTTTTTTTTTTTTTGTTTTTTTGGTGGGACTTCTCTAGTTCTGAATATGGTACTCTCATACTATCCTTCTCCTGGTTTGAAATTTAGCTTGACTTGAAAATCAGGTTGACTTCTCCTGCTCTCCCGTCACCAGGACCTTTCTGTCATCCTTGAAAGACCCAGGAAAATAGCCCTTTCCTGTCCCTATGGCTATCCCCTGGTGCAGACCCTCCTCATTCTGTGCCTGTTAGTCCTTTTTGGCTCTTAGGGTACTGCTGGTTTTCTTAAATTCCTCTTTCACAGTGTCGTCCCCTGCTCACACACAGACATGGGGTTCTCATAGCCTTCTTGTTGAGGATCAGATTCTTCACTCCATCAGCCAAGACTCTCTAGCATTTTCCAACCCAAGCTGTCTGTGTTGTTCCCCACCAGCTCTCTCTTTGAAGCAAAGTGATCTTTTATGAGCATTTCCTGCTTTTTCTCTGTGGATGAGAATTTTCCTGTCCCAAATGTCCTTACCTCTCTTCCCCTTTCCCGCCCATCCACCACAATCTCTCAATTCTGTGAGGCCCACCATCCCTTCTCTTTCTTCCACAGAATCTCCTGTGGCCACCAAAATTGGAAGCGACATTTACCCATTTACACTGTACTATGATTTATTTTTGTGTGCCTTCTTTGGCACTTTTTGTGGCATTTCACTAATTGCTAATTTTCATGTTTTATCTCCCTGGTTACAAATTAATTCAGCAAGGACTATTTTATATTCTGCTTTCTTTTCCATCATATTTAGTGCAGCACTGGTTTTGCTGGGGGTGGCCTGGTTCTCATTCTTTCTGCTCACCATACTCTCTCTCGTAGCTCCATCTTTACGCCTTGGTATTTCCCCGTGTTAAACCTGGTGATTTTTCAGCCTGTCAGTATTTTTGCCCATGGTGCTTTCCCGAGTCCATCCTGTACCTTTTGTCCTACCCAAGTCTCTTAGCGTTTTGAGAATCAGTGTGGCCCCGTGGAAAGTGCACAGGATTGGGACCAGGGATATCTGGGTGTGGATCTGGGCTTGATTGAACTTGTATCTGCTGTTTATTAGCCGTGTGGCTTTGAGCTGTGTGCCCTGAGGCTTGGCTTTTTTTCAATTTTAAAAACTTTATTTTAGGTAAAGGTACATAATAGTCCTCAATAAACAAGTCTCCTTCCTGACTCCATTCTCAAATCCTTTCTCTCCTATACATGCCTGCCCAAGTATTCCTCTTAATAATCAACTCTGCTTGCACTGAAATCCTGTGGCATTTATTATGTCAAAGACTTGGGGATAGTAGAACTGGAAGAATTACTTAGTTTAAGCGCCTCATTTCAGAGGGCAGGAGACTGAGGCCCAGTGCCATTGAGTGACTTGCTGCACCCTGCCCAGAGCTTTGCATGGCTGAGCCAGGTCTGGCTCTCAGAACTGAGTCCCAGCAGGTGTCTCTCAGTGCTGTGCTGTTCTCTAGGTGCCCAGGTCTCCTTCACCCATGGGGCTGTCTCTACCCCACAGCATCCTGCAGAATGAACTTGAAGGAGGTGCTTATACAAGAAATACTTGTTGACTATTTGTGTGTGTGCGTGTGTGTTGGACTGTATGTTCCCCTAGGTGGGAAACCTGCCCATCTTTATGCCGTTCCTTTTCCCTTTTTGGTATTCAGTACAGACCTGGTTGTAATAACTGAAGGTTAATTGCAGACCCAAGAACAAGGGTCTGTGCAGCTGGGCTCCCCTCTATGGTTCCTGGGGCTGCCTCCACAATATTCCAACAACCTCTGGCAAGCACGATTCTGTGCAGTGTCCATTTGTGAGCAGATTCGCGGGGAAATGCCTGTGTGTAGCCTTGGTGCTCTCTGTGTACCACCTTGCCTCCCACTCTGTACCCCTCAGGCGTCCCACCCCCGTCTCCTCCCCCCACCCACTCTCTGCAGGCCTGCAGTTCTGCTGCTCTGCCTGCCCTGGCTAAGAATAAATCATCATGGTTGCTATGCAACGAGTTTGGTTTCCTTTACTCCTCCTCCTTCTCCTCCTACAAAAGTGCCTCAGCTCTAAATTTAAGGTAGTGTGTCAAGGGATGCCATTACCCCACAAATGCCTCTGAACACCAGCGTTGATTCCCCTATGGCTCTTCCTTTGTGAGGACAGAAATTGACTGCTTTGTTTACTTTTTTATCCCTAACATCCAGTATAATACTTGGCACATAGTAGGTACTCAGTAATTATCTACTGGATGATGAATGAATGAATGATTTTCTCAGAATCCCTATAGTTGAGAGGTGCTTCTGGGACTGGGAAATGGTATTACAGACCCTGGGATGGCCCATAATTCACCTTCTTGGCTGGACGCCTCCTTCTTCCCTTTCTCTAGTCACCTTAGAAGCTGATGCAGCAGGGGGAAGAAACATATTTCTTCATATCTCACCGACATGTGCATGGGGAATATGATTTCCCTTTTCTTTCCTGGCGGTTAGGGGTCCAACCAACCCATGTGATTTATTGAACCAAGGCCTGAGAGGTGCCTGTCTAGTGGGGCTTCATGGTGCCTGCCTTGGAAAGCTTGTAGTCTGAAGGGCTGGGAGCAGATTACCCCATTTTGTGGTGAGAGGAGGGTGAGGCTCACTTTCAGGGGAAATGAGCCTCTGTGGACTTTGAAGTTGCAAAGTCAGGGGTTTGCATCTCAGCTCTGGTAATTGTGAGTCGGGCGGCCCCTTAGTTCCTGGATTATGAGAATTACATGAGAAAAATCATGAATAGTGTCTAGCAGAGTCTCAGGACACAACATAGTGCAAGATTCCTTTTTCCCTTTAGTGGGGAGACAGAAACATACCAGAAAATTCCTGTTAATACTGGTTAGGATGTGCCATTGATAGGCAGGGAAGGGAAGAATGCAGGGTGGGACTCTGCTTTGGGGGGCCAGAAGAAGTGACCTCCCTATACCTAATATATTTACTTTTTAATACAGCTGACTGAAAAAAAGAAATGTTGAATTTCAAACTGACTTCCCAGCTACGCTGTGTTCTCTCCTCCCAAACCTCTCCATGTAACATCCTGCATTCAGTCAGTATAAGCCAAGAGGTGAGAGGTTTTGGGCCCCTAGGGAAAATGAAAGTTCAGAGGCTTCTCTGGGGCCCTGGAAGCAGGTTGGAATAGAAGGCTGGGGAGGGACCACAGTTCAGCTAAAAATAGCAGCGGCAGCACAGCTAAGGGAGCTGCCAGAGGTCAGAAGCTGGGGCAGCCCCAGGAGTACACATTTCCCTCAGAGAACTTGGAGTTCAGCTAAGCGGTTCCCTGTCTTGGTGGGATGGGCAGTAGATACTACCTGGCCCTGCGTGTCACTGGCGCCTGCTGGCAATGGGTAGCCAGCATCTCTTCTCCCCTTCCAGGCTATTGCTCTGCTTCTTCCTCCTGTTCACCTCGCACCATCCACCCTCTCATCCATCTTGCTCTTCTTTAGCAGTATAGTAGCAGCATCCACTTACTAGACTTTTTACAAATAGTCACTTTGTACTGCGTGTTCCTGGGCCTCTGTCCTCTGGAAGTCTGTAGTCTGAGATAGCATCCTGGACCCATGACTACCAGAAAAACAATTGAAGAACAGACATTAAATAAACACCAAATAGATGAGATAACATGTTCCCATCCTGTATGAGTTGAGGCCAGTGGTATTTGTGGGGGCCTCCTGGGTATGTATTGGAGAAAGCCCAGGAGTTTCCTGCTTGAAAAAGGTAAGGATGAGCTAAGTTATTGCTTTCGTGGGGCCAGTTCTCCAGGGAAGAGAGAAGTCCTGCTGTCACCAGCCAACATTGGGGAAGGAGAGATACTTTCTGGCTGGACCTTGGGAGAAGATGCAGACTGGGGGGGTCTGAGGAGGCAGGAGTCAAGACTGTCTCCACATTTGCTACAGATTCATTCTCCTTTGTTCATCAATTGTGGATCAATTAATAGATCCATTGATTCACTGACTGAGTGACTCATCCTTTCAACAAACATTTACAAAACATCTGATAAGTGCTGGTATGAGAGGAAGGTATTTCAGAACAGTGATTTTTCATGCTAGCTGCACACTGGTGTCCCTAAAATATTGAAAAATCCTGATGCTGAGGTATTACCCCAGGACAATTATGTAAAAAAAAAAAAAAGAAACAAAAACAGTCTGGATTTGGGAGGCAGATGTGAATTTTTTTGTTTTTAGTGACTTCCCAAGATGATTTCACTTTGCAAGCAGGCTAGAAGGCCACTGGTCCAAATGACACCAAGGCTCTTATTGCCCTTTGGTCACGGCTGCCCTTATCTTCTGAGTGATATGCCTGAGGATGTGATTTGCAGTCCCTGATATATATGCAGCACTTTGTGGCCAGTTCACATAAATGTTTATTGAGAATCTATCATGTGCTAAGCATTAGAGAGATATAGGCTTGAGAATAACAGTATCTCCTGGAAGTAAATTAATATAAGCACTCCATTTCCTTGAATGTTTGTCTGCCGAACCAGAGCCAACTTCTCTGATGAATGGGATTTTCTGTGATTTGCTCTGTCTCATCCTTCAGTGGATGAAAAACAGTGACTCTATCTGGTACGTTCCAGTTAAATGGAGATGAAGTCGGTGGTGAATAAGACACATGTGAAATGGAAGGCAGGCAAACAGGGAGGGATAATGAGACATGTTTTCATCAGGCAGGTTTTCACAAATGCACTATCAAGTTGTCTAAGTCATGAAAAGGTGAAAGTAAATAATATGCCTGTTTAATATTTGAGTTAGCAGCAAGGTTTTGAGACCCTCCAAGCCACTTGTCCTACGCTAAGTCCAGTGGACATGGCTATGGTACTCAAAGAACATGCGATCTCCTGGGGTATTAAAATTAATGTCAAGCAATAGAGATTTTTTTTTAATTAAGAATGATATATTTCCAAATAAGTATCAAAATGACTTATTATCAAAAGGTAAAAGGCAACAATTATGGAAATTACATTTGATTAAAAGAACATCTTATGAAAATGTTAAAGGCACATTTTTACATTTTTATACTTTACAATTTTATCCTTAAAAATAGAATTCTTTTGTGCTATTCAGGAACATTTGTTTATTTCTAATATTAATGTGACAACATTTTTATGGACATACATTTCTTTTTTTTTTAATAATAAATTTTATTTTTATATTCCCCATACAATTGCAACCCCCCCATTCTGACCCCAATCCCTCCCCTCCCGCCCCCCACCCCCCAAAAAGTGTCTCTGTTTCATAGTTTTTTGTTGATTTTGATTTTCACTTTCTTATAGTTATTCATTTTCCTGGTCCCTTATTTAAGTTTTCTAGATTCCTGCCATGAGTGAGACCATCTGGTATTTTTCTTTTTCTTTCTGGCTTATTTCGCTGAGCATGATCCCTTCCAGCGCCATCCATGTTGCTGCAAATTGCATGTGTTTATCTTTTTTGAATGCTGAGTAATATTCCATGGTATATATGTACCACATCTTCTTGATCCAGTCATCTATTTTTGGGCATTTGGGTTGTTTCCAAAGCTTAGCTATTGTAAATAGTGCTGCTATAAACATAGGGGTGCAGGTGTTCTTTGGAATTGATGTTTCTGTGTCCTTTGGGTAAATACCTAGGAGTGGAATTGCTGGATCATATGGAAGCTCTATGTTTTGTAGGTCCAGAAATCTCCACACAGCTCTCCATAGTGGTTGGACCAGTTTGTACTCCCACCAACAGTGCAGAAGCGTTCCTTTTTCTCCACACCCTCGCCAACATTTGTTGTTGCTAGTTTTTTTAATATGTGCCATTCTCACTGGTGTGAGATGGTATCTCATGGTAGTTTTGATTTGCATTTCCCTGATTACAAATGATGTTGAACATTTTTTCATATGCCTGTTGGCCATTAAGCAATAGAGATTTTTAAGTAGTCAGTTGTGTTTTACTTAACAGTGAGGTTATTAGGAGCTTGGAGAAAGGAGCAGTCCTTGGCACAGTTCTGCTGTTTGTTATCTGTCAATGATGAGTGGTACGGAAATTGAAAGGAAGCATTTAAAACTTTTATAGCTGTTTGCCAGAGTAATATTGTCTGTGAATTTAATTTTTTTTTTAAATTGGGCCTTATATTTTGTTTTTAAAATTGTATTTCTCTGGTAATTCACTTTTATTGTATTTTACAAATGTACTTATCTAGGATAGATTGCAATAAAAAAACGCAAAATCCAACTGATCTTTCATCACAGTTGGTTTAAGAGGCACTGGATTGGAGTAACTGGCAATCAGAGATGTAACAAGCTGGAGATACCAGCAAGTGGGAAAGGAACAGATGTTCTTTCTGACATTGAGAGGAATGTCCTAAAACCTAGACCATACCTACTCATGCAGGAGACTCCAAGACTATAAGCCTTTTTTGAGTGTTCGGTGGATATAAGAACTTTATATATGCTTTATATGCATAATTTCATTGACTCCTATCACGACTCTATGTGATAATAGTGCTTGCCATTATGTCTGTTTTGTGGAGGCCTGACGAGGGCAAATAATATGCTAAGTGGTGGGCCTGCATTTTAAATCCAAGTGTGTTAGACTTTTGAGCCTAACCCATCCCTACCTCACAGAGCCTCTTCAGGTGAAAGAAACATAAACTGAGCCTAAGGCTCTTGCCATTTAGACCTTCCAGAATAGGAATGCGAAGAAGGTTATAGATTCAGATCTTGGAGTTAAGGGTTGTCCTTCCAGAAAGGTGCTTACTTCTTCGGGAAGCCCAGGGAATGCCTATTCTGCCCTCTTCTTCTCCTTGCTCATTTCTTACCCTCTCTTCTCCTTGCTCATTTCCAGAGGTACGTGGATAAATGTACACATACTGGTTTCCTGTCAACCACTTTGCCAGTGGCATCTTATTCATCTGTTAAAAAAAAAACCTTTTAATTTTGAAATAATTGATATTAATATATTCACATGAAGTTGCAAAGAATCTTACAGGGAGGTCTTGTATATCTTTTACCCACCCCCTACTGTTAACACTGTGCACAACTGTAGCGCAGTATAAAAACCAGAACATTGGCAGTGGCATAATCTACAAACCCCCCTATCTACTATTGTCCTATTATTTTTTTTAAATACTTAATTTTTTAGAGAGCAGTTTAGGTTCACAGCAAAATTGAGAGGGAGGTACAGAGGTTTCTCATTTACACCTTGTGTCTACCCACACAGAACTTTCCCTGTTACCCACATTTGCCACCAAAGTGGTGCATTTATGACAATAGGTGAACCTATATCAAAAGATCATAAACCCAAATCCATAGTTTACATAAAGTATAATGCATAAACTTGGTGTTATATACTATATGGGTTTGGGCAAATACATTATGATATGTATCGACCATTATAGTATACCTTGTAGTTTTACTGTCCTAAAAATCCTTATTATGTCCTTTCGTCCCTCCCTTTCTGCTAATCCCTGGCAACCATTGACCTTTTACTATAGTTGTACATTTTCTCTATAGTTGTACATTTTCCAGAATGTTACATAGTTGAAATCATACAGTATGTAGCATTTTCAGATTGACTTCTTTCATATGCAGTTAAGATTCCTCCATGTCTTTTTCTGGTTGGATAGCACATGTATTTTTAGCATTCTATTGTCTGGGTATGCCACAGTTTAATTGTCCACTTACCTGAAAGATATCTAGGCTGCTTCCAGGTGTTGGCAATTTATGAATAAAGTTGCTATGAACACCCATGTGAAGATTTTTTGGAGAATGAAAGTTTTCAACTTCTCTGGGTAAATACCAAGCAGCACAATCCATTAATCCCATTTTTGCTCCCATTTTCTGGGTTGCACGTTTTAAGAGAAACATCAGCAAGCCATAGTGTTTCTGGAGGAGGGGAGGTGTATTGTTTGGAAGCCATTCACATCCAGATTGTCCTAAAGGACTCATATAAGAGTCTGTATGTATATGCCACGTGTTTTCTGGCTCTCCTGTCTCCTGTAGAACACCTACAGATTTTGAAAAGATAACATTCACTTTTTAAAAGAAAAGTCATAGGCAGCTGGAAAAAAAAATAACTTGTAGAATGCCCCCCTAATCTGGCAACCAGACACACATCTTTCTTTCAGGCAACATTTGGCAACATCAGTCCTAGAGAAAATTGTGGGAGCTGGGTTCTAACTACAACTGACATGTTTTTGTCATGTTAATCATTTATTGAAATTAAGGAGAAGACGATTTCAATTTCTATTCCAGGAAATGAAATAGACCCTGAGTTAATCAGATTACTTCCAGGTAAAAAAGAGGGAAAAACCAGGTCAAGGTTCTTGAATTAGGCCATCTGAAATTATTGTATATCATAAATGATTATCATATAAGATATGAATTTAAATGATTTATGTTTTTATTTCATTCTAGCTGCCAAGAAAGGCATAAATTATCATGTCACATGTTTTTAAAAAACTCACGAAGAAAAAATTAATACATTTATTTTAGTAGAGAGTAAGGAAAGGAGCCATCATTTATTTATTGCCTACTATCTGCCAGGAACTTTACATACATTATTTCATTAATCTTCACAATGATTCTGATGGGTAGATGTTATCATTCCTATTTATGGCCAAATAAACTGAAGCTCAGAGCAAGTAAGTAACTTGTTCTGGGAAACAGAACACATAGTGAAATAGTTTAGATTCAAAGCCACTGCTTTGTGCTGTCTAACAGTGGGGCTGCACTATTTCTAGAAAATTCTAAACTTATCATGTTCATGAATAGATTTCAGAACTATTATTTTATATGATATAAACCCATAGGTGTCAGTTCCCTATCTGCAGAAGAACCAGCCCAGCTGGAACATGCTTCCATCATTGCTGTTGAGCTTTCTGTGGTAGCGTCAGACCAAGCATTCAGACCACTGATACACTCTGCAGCATACTGCCTCCAGTCCTGCTCCTACCCATGTACCTCCTTCCTCTCAGTACCCCTAGGATGCTTGGTCCTGAGGGTGAACTCTGTCCTGGGGCTGAGCCATAGCTTCCAGCTTGCCTGCTGCCCACTGTCTTAGTAAATCTTAATTTTTTTTCAAGTCTTGGGATTGTGTTCTCATTCTCATAAGCAGACTTGGAACAAAGCCAGGAGATCTTATGGTACAGGGGAAAAAGCATTGTCCTTGTCATGCCATTTCTTAGTTGTGTGGCTTTAAGGAGTCCTTTAGCTGTGTGAGCCTCACAGTTTTTTCACCAGCAAGAGGGGGATAGCAGTTTCTTTCTCTGTCTTCTTTGTAGGGTGAGCATGAGACTCTGATGATATCAGCATCTGGGAAACTTTGTAAACCCCAGGAATGGTATAAATCTTAGTCTGGTGGCTGAAAGAAAATGATCCCATCCCCTGGAAGAACCTTCCCCCAGAAGGTGTAGAGGTAGTACACACAGCAGGACAGGAAACCATGAGCTCTTTCTGGCCAGGCTGTTCACCAGAGGCAGGTTTGGTCTCTATGGCCCCCTCTTTTTCCTGAATAGTGTGGCTGTGTTTCTTGGCTCGGATTAATTGAGATAATTGCTCCCAATCTTTCCTTTCCAGTGAGTGTGAGGTTGTTTGACCTGACTGATACCCACTCCTGGAGCCTTCCAAAGATTCTAATTGGGGAGGCCATGTTCTGCTCAACTTCATTTGCTTGCTGGCTATGTAAATATTAGGGTTGTTAATCTTCATTAAAGGGTATTAGCCAAGAAAAATAGTATTTTTTAAAACCTATATATTAACATGGGAAAAAAAGTAAAAGTAAGCCAAGTAAAATTTAACAATTTTGATGTCCTAAAAGCTTCCAATGAAGACTAAAAGCCTCTAATGGGTATTTGTTCAATAAATAACAAAGTGGCTTCCAATTCTTTTTGGAAGTATGGAATATATCTTAAATAAAAAAGCAAACTTTCCTTTTAGAACCAAAAAATCCAAACAATTAGAAGCTATCCATTTTGCTGTCATTTAATAGGTTTGGATTTGCAAGGCAGTTTTTATGGTTTCCCCTGCCTTCCTCCCCCAAATCGGCTTTCTGTCTTAAATTTGCTTTGTGTTCACATTTTATTATAATTTTTTAACTGAAGTATAACATACACACAAAAAAGAACACACATCCTAGGCATACAGCTCAATGAATTTTTACCCAGTGAGCATACTTGAGTATCCAGCATTCAGATACAGAAACAGACGTTGTGATACAGAACATCTCATAATGCTAGCCCTTCTCCTTCACTCCTTTTGTGCCCTTCTATTCTTTAGACCCTCCTTTCAAGGGACATCTCTGTGTTGACTACCAGCACCATAAATTTAGTTTGCCTGTTTTGAAACTTGATATAAACAAAAACTTAAAATATATGGTATTTTGTTTCTGTGCCCTTTTGTTCAGCATTACGTGTGCAATCAGATTACTTCCAGGTAAAAAAGAGGGAAAAACCATGTTGTGTGCAGCAACTGTGTGTCACTTTCATTGCTCTGGTTGTGTTTATTTACAACACAATTTATTCATTTTATTGTATAGGGTACTTGAATTGTTTCCAGTTTGGGGCTATTTGAATAAAACTGCTAGTGACACTAGTGTATACATCTATTGATGAATATTTGTACCCACCAAGGTTATACGCATATTTAGTTTTAGTAAAGCTCTATGGCAAAATAGTTTTCTAGAGTGGTTGTAACAATTTAGATCTCTGCTAGCAGCTGGGAGACTTCCAGTTGCTCCACATCTTTGCCATTTTATTATTTCCATTTTAGTTTTTCTGGTATCAGTATGGTAGTGCCACATTGAGGGGTTTTGTTTTTGTATTTTCCTGATGATGAATGAAGTCAAGAACTTTCTCATGTAATTACTGGTCATTTGGCTACCCTCTTTTGTAAAATGAATCTTCAGTTGATTCCCTAGTCTTTGCTATTGAATTATCTCCCTTTTTCATACTGAGAGTAGGAGTTCTTTGTATATTCTCTATACAGTTCTTTGTCAGTTTTTTGTATTGTGAATATCTTCTAGTCTATGACTTGCTTCTTCCTGTTTTTTCTAGTGTATTTTGTTGAACATACATTATTCATTTTAATGTAGTCCAATCTACATTAGTAGTTTAACTTTTAGTTAGTGCCTTTTGTGTCCTATTTAAGAAGTCATTGTCTACCCTAAATCTTATACCAAATGCTTTATTTTTTAATTTTAACATTTAGATCGATAATCCATTTGAAAGTACTTTTCATGCATGGTGAGTGAAGGAAAGATTCTTTTTATTCTCCTCCTGTTTTACTATCCAGTTTTCTTAGAGTTATTTGTTGAAATACTGTCCTTTCCCTATGCCCACTGTAGTATCACCTTTTGTCATAAATCAAGTGACTATGTATGTGTGGGTCCGTTTTCATGCATTAAAATTTGGAGTTACTACCAAGTAATAGGTACTACCTTGAGTTTTATTATATTGAGTGACTAGCTAAATTCTTGGCACAGGCATGGATGAGTAAGAGAAGCTAGGGCAAGATCAGAGGTCCAGAAAGTTTCCAGATATAAAACCACTGACTCACAGTCTGTATTTAGATATGCTACTCTAACTAAAATAACTTTAATAAAACCATAGCATTTATTGGTTAGCTGCTGTCTCTATTAGAAAATGGAAATACCATAAGAAATGGAATTTAAAGGAATGTAATAACCTGTTTTCAAATTAAATAGAATTTCTGACTAGATTCAACTGAAAATGGTCATTACTCCATCTAATTTCCAGTTCTCACAATAAGGGAAGTTTTCTGTGAAAACAGGCTTAGCTGGTGCCTATTGGGGTTCAGTACATCTGCCTGATCCACATGCTCAGGAATTAATACCCAGAGCCTTTCATTGTTTGCTTGTTTTAATTACTCTGTGGAGGACCTTTTATTTGTATCCAACTGCTTCCAGTAACCCTAACTCTTTCAAATTTTCTGAGATCCTAATGTAGCAGGGTCTGGGCTACAGCTAAGGCTGTTTCTTCAAATAGATGAGCACCACTTTTCCAAGGGCCCCACCCAACTTAAACTACAAGGGACATCAGCTTTCTGGCAATGTTCTAGCCCATCCAATGTCCCAGCCCATCTAGTACACTTCCTTTCTATTACTGGTACCTAGGGTGGTTGATGAAATGGAATTCTCCCTCCTAAGGGACGTAGACCTGGCACTTTTAAGCTTAGAGAGTTATTTCTTACCCCCTCATCCCCTCTCCTGGGGCTCACTGGAACTTTGAGATACCATGGAGTGGGAAACACTATTCAACATATGATTGAACAATAGCTTCTTTGTAAGTTTCCAAGTACAGTGGTCCAAGTACAGGGACTACTTCTGTATACCAACACTCAAGATCTATTCCCAGCCTGTTAGGGACTTAGTCTACTTCTGTCTGCGTTATATGACAGTTGTTTAATTTTGGAGCTTGGAAAAAACTGAATGGATTCTTGACTGCCTGATTGCCTCACTTGTTCATACCTATTCCCTGTTGTACTCAGATTTAACTGAGTATTTGGTGATGAATCTCACCTGCTTGCCCCTGTATCGTATCCTCCTTTGTTCCTTCACTATGATTTGAGCTAATCTATGACCCACTTACCAGAATGACTCCAACTTGGATGGCAGGTTGCCTTACCTAAGTTCTTAGGTATCTTGAGATGCTGCTGTACTCTCCAGGGTCTGCTACTGAGCTGGGGACAGAGCAGTGCCCTTGTTAAGAGCGTGTTAATCTTCTTCATAGAATATCAGCCACATGTCGGGCTCTTAGGATCCCCCTGTGCAAATGATACAATAGTGACATCAAGTTAGAGCCTTGCTGGTGGCGCAAGGGTTAAGACTCAACCTGTGAAGCAATCTGCAGCCACTGCAGCATGAGTTCGATTCCCGGCCAGCTAGGGAGTAATCCACATGATGCAGCAGATCTCTTCTGACTCGCCTGCTGCTCCCCTCAGTAGTGTACTTTGGTCAATCTGCCTTTCAGTTCCCCACTCTGTCTCTGGTGAATCCTCTCACCCCCCACACCTCTGGCCTATAACCCAGCTCTTGTATGCATAAATAAATAAAAAATCTTTAAAAAAAATAGTGACATCAAGTTAGGTCAGTAGTATAATAGCTCCATAATTGTCATGTCTTATTTCAATTAGCAAAGAGTCCTAGTCACCACAACTCTTTGCCACACCAGATGTTGACTAGCTTTAATCTCATTCATCCATTTTTCTCTGCATAAAATGCTTAGAGATTTTGTTTTAGGCTTTTTAACTTCTGTTCTTTAAAAATGGGCATTTAAAAAAGATTTAGTTTTGTTTGTTTAAAATATTTTTTATTAATCTTTGCACATTTAAAACCATTGTATATAACAGAATAACAACTTTGAGAACCCAAAGATATTAGATATCATTAGTCCAATCTTCTCATGACTGAATAGTATTTTGAGAGTTCTCTCCCTGGAGATATTTTTAAACGTCTTTTACAATCACAGGAAGTTGGAGCTGGAAGAGAACTGAGAACTGTGTTAGCTAGCAATCTCAATCTACAGTGAGGAACCCGACACCCTGAGGAGACAACTGACTAGATTGCATAGATAGTGGTATGATAGTATTTCTGGTCTTTAGATTCCTAATCGCTGGGGTCGTTGTGCAGACAAAGCTGCTTCTCAATTTGCAGTTTTGCTTAATAATTGTTACTCAAAGACAATCAGGAATTTCTCATAGAATCTGAGAATGTGTTTCTCATGAAACATTAAGGTAACATAGAAACAGCCAAAATGTACCTTGGGCAAGAGCCATGAATCCCAATGGGAGTGGGCTGGGGTAAGTAGTTATGTTAATAAAACCTTTCCACATCAAACGTATGAGTCAGATTCAATATAAGAACACCATCAAGAAGTTACACACAGCAGGGGTTTAATTTTAGTTCAAACAGATCGCCTGTTTGCATCTCCTCTCAGAAATAAAGGGGGTGGAAGTTATGTCTTTCAAACTAGACTGATTGCCAAAAAAGGGAAAACAATCTGGAGGAGGGTCATTTTTCTTGTGGACTTCTGTATCTGTTCTGCATACTGTTTATTTTTTGTGAAGCTTGAACTTCTAGTCCAATGGAGGTGGAAGTGGAATGTTCCATTTCTCCCCTTTGCCTTAGCTACATTCAAGAAATTCCAGGTCTGCCCCTTACCCCTGCAGGTGCCTCTGCCCGTGGCTCTTTTCCGAGGCCTGTTGCTGCAGTTTGGTCTATAAGGCAGGCCATAGGACCAACTGTGACTGTAGGACCAATGTGAGCTTCCTGTGATGTGATACAAATCTTAAGGAGAAAGGAAACCAAAGAAGTAAGGCATTCTTCTGCTCCTTGTAGCTACCCTTCTTTGCTCATACTAGAAGGTCTAAGGCAAGAACAAGGCTCACAGATGTGCCTTGTGCATTTCAGAAATTACTCTGCCCACTACACACTCATCTTGCTCCTGCTCTGTCTGTGTCACCTCCATTCCTTTCTCTGAGATTTCGAGCAGAGGTACTTGTGGGTAATGAAGAGGATGTGTGTATTATGTCTTCCCCTGAGCTTTGTCTTGTCATTGAAAATACTCTGATGGAAGATATAGCCCAATCAGTCTAATGGGGAGATGATAAATACCTATCCAGTAGCCTCCACTATAAATGTGGTCTCTGGATTAGGGGGCTTTACTACCTCTTAGGTGTGAGCACTAGTTCTAGTGAACTACAGCAGTTGGAAGACCCTGGATCTGAGCTGAGATGATGATTCTGTCCTCTTTGGACAGGATGTCATTAGAAGTGTTCATGTGTTGATTTGCAAAGCACTCCTGATCTCCTCTTTGGGGGTTTTTGTCCAAAGGGGATCTCCATTCCTGAAATTCACTGAAAGCTCTCCATGACATGCCCTCTGCAACTCATCATGTTAATGGGGAGAACTGGAGGCCAGCCAGGGTGCCCTTCCCCCAGCCATGTCGGGATGGTGATATTGATTGCAGAGTCTGACGGAAGGTTATGGCAATGGACGGGGATTCACTGATAGTGGAGGAATATAGCTCTGGTCCTGGAGCCTGTCTTCTTAACTGGGCTAGCAGCCAGGGCTTCCTTGCCAGCTCATACTTCCCCCATCACGCACACCCAACTAGATCTGGTTTCCCTGAACACCACTTAGTCAAACTCCCCAATTGCTTTGAAATCCTTAATGGGTCCACTTGGCCTGGACTCAAGGTTCTATAGGATCAGGTGCACATCCACAAACAGTTGCCTTTAAAGCCTTATCACTGATCAAGTCTACCCTTTGCAGTGAAGTACATAGTCTAGTCAGATAGGGTGTTCTTATGGATCCCTGAAAAGTCCAGCCCTAGTTATACCTCCTTGCCTTTTCCCAGGTTGTCCACTGTGTCTTCTGCTCTTCCCCTTGCTCACTTTCAGCGTTTCTTTTAATACCTGAACCTTTTGTCTTCTGTGCTCATCTAGCTATCATCATTTCTCTAATGTGTACTCAGAACCTCCCCTCCCCACAACCAAGGACAGGAATCCCTGTAACCTCCAGTACAATTCTGAATGTGGGAGGACCTGACTTACTTCTTGGGTGAATGGGGGGAGATGGATACTTGAAATAATGAAGTTTCTCTGGACTACTTAGTATTCTTTCTTTTATAAATTTTATTTGTTTTTGTGTAGAAGAACTGGGGTATAGGTCAGAGGTGCGGGGGGTGAGAGGATTCACCAGAGACAGAATGGGAAGCAGAACAGTGGATCTACTGAAATACACTGCTAGTGCGAGCAGACAGGAGAGGTCTGCTGTGCCATGTGGGTTAGCTCCCAGTCTTAGAGGTGATCATGCTGAGACTTAACCCCTAGGATATCAGGGAGGCCCAGAATTATTTCCTCTTGACCTGGTGTTCATGTACCCATTTTAAAGTAAAGCCAGCAGGTGTTGAATGGGATTGGAAGAAAGGATGCAGATGCCTCAGAAAGAATTCCAATAGGCAGTCATCAAGAGCAGAACTGAAATGGAGAAGATGCTAGAAACTAAAACAGACAAAAACAAACAAGAACAAAGAAAACACAATTAGATTTAACATGCTTTGGAGATGAATGGTGGGTATATTAAGTTAAATAAGTGTCTCGTATAAGCTCATGCTATCTGAAACCTCAGAATGTGACCTTATTTGGAAGTAAAGTCCTTGCAGATGTAAAAGGGTAAGACCAGGTTGTGCTGGATGAGAGTGCGCCCTAAATCCAGTGATAGGTGTCTAAGAAGAGCAGAGGACATATAGAGGGGAAGACCATGCAAAATGAAAACAGAGATAAATGATAGAGACACAAGCCCAGGGATGTCAAGGATTGCCAGGAACGATCAGAGGTGGAAAGAGGCATAGAGGGATTTTTGTCCTAGGACTTTCGGTGGAAACATGGCACAGCTGACACTTTGATTTGCACTTCTGCCCTGAATTATGAGAGAATAAATATCTGTTGTTTTTAAGCCCTTCAGTTTATGGTAATTTGTTGTGGCAGCCCTAGGAAATGAATACATTAGGATTCAGTGTGTATCTATGGCATATATAGCAGAAACTCAGGGGATCAAATGCATGGATGACAGTGTATTTCTGTATTTTCTGGGCTGTGGCCAGGATTGTGGCTCTTCTTCACATCTCCTAAGAAGATGTGTGATTAGAAGTCTACACTTATGCTTGTGATCAAATTTTTCCAAGAACTGTACAGGAGAAAATTTACCAGGAAGCCCCTGGTCACCTGGCTGGAGATGGCCCATGAAATACTTGGGGCATCTTGAGCACAATAAGAAATCATGGACAGGGCTGTGAGGTGAAGGACAGAGGTATAAGAGGATCTCTTGGGTTCCCCCCATTTTTATGCAGACGACACTTGGTCAAAATGATCAGCAGGGAGAGGGGAGGTGTGTACTGGGCAGAGGGTGAGGAGAAGGGAGAGGGAGTGTTGTGTTAATGGTGATTTTGTAAAAAAGTGTTCAGGATGTGGATTTGTTTTGATATAGGTCAAGAAAGGGATGGGGGAAGAAGTGGTAAACAAGCCAGTTTGGCTTTGGCAATGAGCACTGTGTGAGAGAACTGCCTTCTTTGTCTGTGTCGCGAGGCAGCCCCGGCTATCTATCTCACAGCGATGAGAATCCCACAAAGCAGAGGGTGGGATAAGAGGTAGCTTTGCCTTCGGAAGATGTCCTTAGGTGTTATGCTGGACCGCCTCACGCCTGCCTTCTCAGCGCTGGACATGGTGAGGTGTAAAGCGGTGCACACTGGAATCTTAGTCTGCTTCTACCCATTGTCATTGTATCTGAGCAAGCCTGTCTCCTTCTCTGAGCCTTGGTGTTCCCCCTTTTGCAGCAGGTGTGTCGGGCTGATGTGAAATTGTCAGGAGAGGAAGAATATTTTGTAAATATTAAAGTGCTATGGAATACTGTGTCTCAGAGTCCTCTCCATGGAAGAGGACTGGAATATCAAAGTCCTTATCCTTTGAGGTTCCAGGGTGGTCCACAGACTGCGTGAAAAGCATTGCAGGTTTCAGTTTGGGATGATGAAAAGGTTCTGGAACTGAACAATGGTGATAATTCTAACAATGTGAATGTACTTAATGCCCCTGAACTGTATGCTTAAAAATGGTTAAAATGCCAAATTTTTTTACTACAATGAAGATAAAAACATAAAAAACATAAAAACATAAAAAACATCACAAGCACTTCCTCCTGAAAATCAAAGTAATGCAGATACTGGACAAAGCTGCCATTCAAGTAAATTTGACGCTCTGGGTATTATGGGTCGATAATTGCACTTCGTGGTGAATGTTCATATTTATAATTGTGAGGAATTAGCTCTGTTTACTAGGACTCAATTAACACAATATATTATTGTTATTACTTTTGGATGGCTCTGGAAATTCCCCTGGGAGGAGGTAAATTAGAACGCAATAATAGGAATTGCAATGAACTGTAAACTGTACTTACTAACAAATGATCTGGGATCACCTCTTCCCTGACTCTACTCTGCCCCAAGGTTATGTTCCCCCCTTAGCACTACTCTTGCCTCTTTCTCCCTTCCCTTTTGTTGGGGACCATAACACTGGACGGACCTTGGTGTCTTTAGGGAAAGAATTTCACAAAGAACCAGAATGACTCCAGCAACAAAGTTTATTGAAAGCGAAAGGACACAACTGTGCAAGAGGCAGTGGGCAGTCTCAGGAAGCGGGAGAGCTGTACAGAGGCGTGGAATAGGGTTTGTAAGTTTTTTCTGTATGTGTGGGGAGGGGTTCTCTTAATTATGCATAGTAACTCTTTATATCCCTGAGCTAACTGGAACTATTCTCCTCACACCCTCTCTTTTCAAGTCAGGGGAAACTGTAGTTAAAAGACTCTTCCCAAAACTAGACAGCCACAAGAGAAGAAAGAAACTAGATCACAATGGGAAATGGTGGAACTTATGAGTACACTGTTGGTGGGTGGGTGTGGGGTAAGATGTATCTGAAGTGTGTGATCCTATACCTCGCAATCATGTAGTGTTGTAAACCAATGTTACCTCAATTTTAAAAATGAAAAATATATATTTTTAAAACTTAAAAAAAAAAAAAAAAGACTTCCCAGGCCTCCTAGACCTGCCAGACCTTAACTGGTCCTTGAAACAAAGTGATACCCCAGCTGCAATGTGGGATGGCAGAAATACAGCTGTGCTCCTTTGGGGGAATGTGAGAGCCCTTTTCTATCCCTAAGGCTTTGATTCCCAAATTACTCTTTACCCCAGGGGCTTGGAAGACCCTGGTCCTTTGGCTCAGACTTTGCTTCCAAAGGTGAGAGCTTCTTGTACACCTTTGGAGCACTTCATTTCCTGGGCCTGTGGGCATCCACATCAAAGCCTTACAGGCTCACCTGCTAATTTTCTCCTCCCTCTAGCTCCAACCTGCTTCTGAAGATCAGAACCACAGGCATGAGTACTGCCTGCTGGCCTCTCCATTTCTGAGGAGTCGCTCATAGACTGAAGGCCCAGAAAATAACTCAAAAGGACTGAAAGATGAACATCTTTTGGATTGAGAAATTGTTTCATTTTAATGCAAAATAAAATATTTACAGTTTTGTGTTCAAATATTGGAACCTGTATTATGTCTCCTGCTAATCATCTCTGAAAATGATGCAGAACACTGTTTAATGTAGAGCTGCCCGTGGCGCCAGATGATTTTGAGTCATGCACAGCACCAGGCACGGCTCTCAGATGACATGGCTACATGTATTTCTGCCTTCAGGATAGGCAGCCGCTTTCTAAAGGGGCCTGGGGTAGGAAAGGAATCACTGTCTTCCTTGTGGGCTTCTTCTTGTTGAATTTTGCTCTGCAGGTTAGAGGACAAGTTCCAGTCCTTCTACCTAGGCCTAAACAGTCTGAGTGGAGTGGACACTTGCTGCAGCATGTGGAGATTGTAAAACAAGGAACTCACTGCCTTATGTGGTCAGGAGAGGCAGGAGTGAGAGCCAACATGAAGGTGTAGGAATTGGAAGGAGGTTGGAAATCAGTTCCTTGTGACTCTTCACTTTGAGATTCACAAAGAAAAAAAAAGAGATGTCTTCTTGCTGAAAGGTAAGAGTTTAAATTTATCTGAACTCTGAATATTATAGACTGTTTTAGCTCTGGTGGCATATTTCCATAATGTATGTAAATTATATTTGAATTCTTGAGAATCCTTGCTCTGTGGTAAGGTCAAGCACCCAGTCTCATGCCTGAGGTGGGACCTTCAGAGCTGGAATACTGCTTCGTGACCCTGAAGGGGCTAAGAGAGTTATATAGGATGAGAAGATTGTGTTGAAACTGGAGAGGCACTAATTATGGTTTTGTGTTTTTGTCCTTAGCAAAATGGAACCTCCTTCCTGCACACAAAGCCTTTTCCTCAATGCGGGCTATTCCAAGGGAGAAGAACTAGCAGGACTTCCAAAGACCATCAGAAGAAATAAGGGAAACTAAAGGAGACGGTCTTCATTTGTGGGTCATGTCTGCTGACATTAAACAATTCTCCAAGAATAAGAGGAAGTGCACGAGAGTGATAACATCAGGACCTCTTTGTAGCATCCCAGATTCCCAATTCTGTTGCAACCTCACCAGGATCAGACAGGGTACAAATGCAAACCACCCACAGTTCCTTTAGCTGTATTCTAAGCACATCATGGATAAGAGGTGGTTGAATTCAAGAAGGGTAAAAAGCAAAGGAAAAAAAAGCAGCTCTGCATTCTCCTGGGGATGAATGCGTGAAAGTAGACATTGACAGAAGGCTTCATGTGTGCACCAGCCCAACGTCTGGGAAACATTCTTTGTAAACCTCTTTAGACTGAGGCTATGAATGGACAATGGAAATATCCATGAAGAGCCAGCAGCTCCTGCAGGACTTGCTCATGGCTGGTTGATCACTCACACAGAGGACAGAAACCATGGATTGCTTGATAATGATAACGACACTTGAAACAACTTTTGTGATTCTACAGCATTAAAAATAGAAGGGAATTACCATGCATGGGATATATGGAATCTTACAGAGAAGAGTGGTAAAGTATTTATTTTGATACAAGAGAGGTAAAGGCAGTTTGGAGAAAAATGTCTTCGTCTAATGCTGCTTTAGGACTTGTATCTCTAACCTTGATGACATGAAAATATATTTCTTGTTGGTGTTCTTTATGGATGTGTATAAGTTGGATGCAATCCAAAAATAGGTAGGATAGAAAAATAGTTTCTAAAATAATAATAGGTTCAAGTATTAGAGTTGCATTAAGAAGTAGAAAGAAGCAATAAAGGTCAAAGAATAGATAAATATTACAACAGGACACTGAGTTCTTTAAGGCCTATACTCAGGTATTGAAAAATTGAATAAGTGTGTAAAGACACTGAAAGCCTGTAGACTAAACTGGATAGATTAATTATGTTGTTTGGGAGTTTAAAACCAAATAAATAAGTCATACAAGAAAGTAATATCTAAGGATCTTAAAGGGCTATAAAGTATGGTTTCAAGGCTTAGAAAGATAACCCAGTTCTGGGAGCCCTTGTCTCTTTTCTGGACAGTGGTAGAGTTCAGAGAAGATCCTGACACAGTTTCCAAGGATTTTCAGCTGCTGGCTGAAGAAAGCATAGCAGTGATTGTGCTGATGAGCTTGATTCCCTTAAAGTTAGAGGCACCTACCCTAGGCTGGTCCTAGATCATGAACGCTCATGATTTTTACCTGCAGGATTCCTATGTGCCAGCTTCCAAGCTTTGTGCTCCTTCTCCCAAGCTCCCCTTGCTGGTGGGAAACTTGACAGATTTTTAATGCCAAAGGATTTGTTTCTATCTCTGCATGACCAAACTTTGGCTAACCCAACTGTTGACTCGGTTGCAACATCTGCCCCCTGCTCAGGATGTGATAGCTTTCACAGCTGACACAGAGTCCAGCTTGAACCCAGTCTTGTGTGTGGTCTTTCTGAGCTGGAAGAAGCACTGTGTTTTGGATTCACTGCAGAACTCACATACTTAAATGCACAAAGTCAATTTTTATGGCTATTACTGCATCCAGACTGGACAGTGACTTTGAGACATTGCACACCTCTCTTTCAAATAAACTTGGCTGGCATTTACAATCTCAGTGTACTTCCTCCAACCTGTCCAGAGGAAAGTAAAGTGAAAGACTTCATCAGGAATTGAGAAGAACCACATTACTGGCCAGTGCTGCTGCATCTTGGAACTAGAGTTCAAAGCTGGCAGTGTAAGTGCTGGTGGCACTGCTGCTACGGTTGTCTGGAATTCCTTTAAAATATAGAGTATGTGTCAACCTTCAGTGTTGGAATGGTATTTCCAAAATATAGACTCAGAAATCCTCAGCCGTTCGATTCTAACATAGAGCCAAGGACTCTGTCCTGCAAGTGTATCCTACAGTGTGTGGAAAAGATGCAGTCTTCTATGCTTCTTTCTTCCAATTCTCCAGGTTTTGGAAGCTGAAGAAAGATGTGGGTCTACACTTTGAAATATGTGCCTTAAACAAGAATTACTTGTAGAACACTTATCTTACTTTGAACAAGTTCTCAGTTTGGAAATATCAAAATAAAGTAGTAAATGAGGCAGTAATATTAGAGGCTATTCACTAAGGGGATAACCTGAAAAATAAAGTTATATGTACCAAAAACATTACTTGACTAGTTTGGACTTTTATTTTTCATCCTTTTCCTTTTCTATATTTTTCTTCTAAGATTGTTTCCTCCCATCATCTACTTACTGTTGTGAAAAACAGAGTCCAGAAATGCAGGTGACTTTTCTTATTTTAGTAATAAACAGCTGCATGGCGGGGTGAAAAGGCTCGTGTTTGAATTTCATTGCTGCTAACCTTGGGGCTTGTTATGGTGCTTTTCTGGGCCCTTTTGTGTCTATCAAATAAGGGAGTTCTCCTGAGTACCTTCCTGGCCCTGAAGGCCATCAATTCTGTATACCCAGTGGTTTCTTCTGTTTGAAATTTTCTCAAACTGCCATAAGAGCCAGAATTCAGGAAGCACAAAAACTTGTGCCTCCATTTACAACAATGCTCACAACTTTTAAATGCAAATGTAGGTAATTAATTTGTCATCATTCCTTGAATATATTATGCTTTAAAAATACTGTATTTTCTAAAATATAACCTTTAGAAAAACAAATCTGCTATGGAATATAAATAACTGTAACTGCTTGTCTCAAACCCCGCAGGGCCTTTCAATCATTGCCTACAGTGGTGGTTCTCAGCCCTGGCTGTGCATAAGCATTACCTGGAGAGCTTTTAAATATACAGGTACCTGCCCTCCTAACCTCAGAAGTTCTGATCTAATTGGTCTGATGTGGGATCTGATACCAGAATTTTTAAGAGTGAAGTTAAGAACCAGGACGGCTTGAAAAATAAATTCAGTTCCTGGCACTGGTGTATAAGGCTTCCCACCTGTGGCTTGTACTTGCTCTTCCTGAATGTGCGGTCCCCACCAGTATGCCATCGTATTCCACATGTGTGTCATACTTCTGCCCCTTTGCGTCTGCTGTTGTGACATGGAATGTTGTTTCAAGAGGCTTAAGCTTACTTAACCCCCTCCCTGCAGTGCAGGTTTCTTTGCTGGCGTAGTTCCTGTAATACTTTGTAATGATCTGCTTTGCAGCCATCTTCCTGTATTGTAAATATTTTTTATCCATAATTGTACATGCTTATATTCACAAATCTGATTTTGTTTTCTCTCATGCTTTACTCGCCTCCCCCCCCACCCTAGTGGCTTCTGACTATACCAGGAATAATCTCCATCCCTCTTACTTTGTCCTATAAGGCCCTACATAATCTGAACCTTTTCTTTCTCAGACCCCTTTTCTTGCCACTCCCCACTTCTTCACTTCACTCCAGCCTTACCAGTCTTCTGCTCCTAAAACATATCAAATTTGTTCTCCTCTCAGGGCCTTTATATGTGCTGTTTCCTCTCCTTGGGACATCTCTCATCCTTTCATTGGGCCCCTCCCACCATTCAGGCCTTAGCTCAGTTGTCATTTCTTTAAATCAGCCTTTCTGGACCACCTGAGCCAAAGTAGCACATCCCCCTAGTCCACCAAAAATGCTCTGTCTGCCACCTTAATTGTTTCTTTGGGACTTATGCTATCTGAAGTCTTATGGTTTTATTTTTTTATTTTATTTTATTTTTTTTTAACTTTTATTTTTTAGAGGCATGTTTTTATTTATTTGTTTGTTTGTTTTTGTTTATACATGCACTGGGTACAGTCAGAGCACGGGAGGGTGAGAGAATTCACCAGAGCCAGAGCAGGGAGCAGAGCAGGCAGAAGGACCGAGGTACACTGCTGAGGGGAGCAGCGGGCGGCAGGAGAGGTCTGCGCGCCATGTGGGACCCTCCTCTGGTGGCCGGGGAGCAGCCGGGGATCGAACCGGCGCTGCAGAGGCCGCGGGCAGCTTCGCAACCCAGCGCTCTACCGCTGCGCCACCGGGGAGGCCCTGAAGTCTTATGGTTTTAAATTTTGTACAAGTGATTGTTGAAAATCTGTCATCAGAATTTTTTTTAAATAATCATTTTTTAAAAAGATTTATTTATACAAGAACTGGGATACAGTCAGAGGTCGGGAGGGTGAGAGAATTCACCAGAGACAGAGTGGGGAGCAGAACAGGCAGACTGACTGAGGACACTGCTGAGGGGAAGCAGTGGGCAAGACAGGAGAGATCTGCTGCGCCATGTGGGTTTCTCCGTGGCCTGCGGGGAATTGAACCCACGCTGGAGAAGCTGCAGACAGCTTCACAGCACGGTGCTCAACCCGCTGCACCACAGGGGAGACCCTGTTCTGTGAAGATAGGGTCTTTCTCTGACTAGTAGGGACTCAATAAGTATTGAATGGATGAATGTTATTTGTTTTCCCTGTAAGATAATGCTCTGCCTAGCATAGTGACTGGAAAGGTGTTCAATAATTGTTTGATGAATGAGTGGATGCATGTCATAGATGTTTCTCACTAACAAACATTATGAACAAAAATATCTAAATAAGAATTAGCCTAATAAAAAATAGGCAGACTTACATATGTGTTCTTAATTTCCAGTTAAAAAAAAAGAAATTATTTTTATAAGAAAATTAGATTTTGTCTCTCCATAATTTCAAAATCTTCATTGCTAGGATCTATACCAGTAGGGGCTCCTCCTCTCCAGGGATCCATTCAGCAAATAACAAAGTGGCAGAGATTTCTTTGGGAACCAGTTTTGCCAAGAAGCCCCAAATTTAAACTGGGGCCACTGTTCTGAGCTAATATAAGAGAGTTCTTTTTATTTTTTAACACAACAAAGCAAAAATGGACAATTATAAATCAGAGACATCCTGCAGGGGAGGAGGAGGGAGAGGGATCAGAGGGAGGGAGGAGCACAGGGGACTGAGGTGATGGTGCATGGGTGCATTGGTGAAGGAAACTGTATGGGGACTACACCTGAGGGGGTAGGGAGAAGCAAATATTGTTTAAAAATGAACAATGATGTTAAAAAGAATAAAAAAATTAATATAACAAAGAAACTATTAAAAAAAGAACAAATAAAGACTATGTTTCTGGTTTGAAAAAATAAATAAAATTGTTCATACTAAAAAAAAAAGAAATGTGAGTTTTTCAAGTAGGTTTCTAGACAAGTCAAGATGGCAGTGAGAAAGGAATTGCAGGGCTCAGCATTGAACCTGGACTCAAGGGCCCTTTCTCTGCAGCTTATTCCCAACCCGTGAGCCCATTTGGAATCACTGAGGAGGTTCTGACACTGAAGGCGATGGTGACAGTTTTAATTTCTTTTCCCCAACTTGGCTCTTGCCCTGGCATACATAGAGGCAAAGACTTACCAAGAAGACGTCAGAGTCTTTGAGAGCAAGTGTGGAACAGCACTGAATTCCCTAGAAAAAATGGAATCTGTCAGGTGTTATCTGAGGAAAAAGGTGTGGGCTTTCCCATCTGAGCTAGGTGGTCGCTAATGCCTCCTCTGTTTGCAGCTTTCTCACTCTGTTAAAAGTTTGTGTTTTGTTATTGAAATAATCATCATCGAAACCATAGGCAAAAGGCAGCCATTAGCCTTTTTCATGTTTTCCTTTGGCACATATGCTAGGTATCTTTGGTGTAAAAGTACACGGTGCTCTTTGCTCTGTGGGATACCCTATAGCAAATTGGGGTAGTAAATTACCATTGCAGTGAGGTCTGGTTGGGATGCATTGTCCTATAGAGTAGCCACTAGCCACATGTGACTATTACAATTAAGATTAAAAATTCAGTTTCTCAGTTGCATTAGCTATGTTGCAAGCGATCAATAAACACATGTGGAAGCAGTATTAGAGCAGATATGTGCAGTTCTATCACCACAGAAAGTTCTGTTAGACAGGGTTGGTTTTATGAAGCACCCCTGCTAGAAATGAGAGGTGTGTAGTTAGATGTAAAGGCCCCATCCATCTCTCTCTGTGGCTTTGTATTGGGAAGATCATATTCTTGCTTTTCTTCTGCTGAAAGTGTTTATTTTCTAATGGCATAGAGACTGGTGTAAAGGGATAAAACAACTGCAGGGAGTTTCTCTCTGCCTAAGGACATTGTCATTCACCTCAAGAATTCCACCAGGATTAAGAGATGGTGAGATGATACTGGAAAGCCCTTAGAATAGTTGAAGAGTTACATGAGTATAAAGCATGATGATTGTTAAGTGAATGTATTAGACACAGGAAAATTGGTCGTGGCCCCTCCTTGGCTTCCATCCTTCTGAGTCAGTCAAAGTGAAGTTGCATTTGAAGTAGTGGGGCTTGGTTGCCATTGGCAACTGGTTTTCTACCTTGTCTAAACTCTGGCAACCTGAGTTAAAAAGAATATGGGAGAGTTCAGGGAAATGCATGGAGAACTGGCTCTGCTAGGGGGAATTATGTTTGCCTTAGCTTAAGGGAGCTCACAGAGCAGCAGTGAGAGGCATCAAGTGCCCCTTAAAGCATAGGCTCTGCCAGCTCAGAAAACTAGGGGAAGTTCCTTAGGGAGAGAGAGACTTAGTGGTGCTACCACCTTTCCCAGGTGAAGAGTGAGCTCATAGAAAAGGTGACTCTTTGTCGACCTTCTTTGCATGTCTCCTGCATTTAAAAAGTCTGACTTTTCCTCTGCTTTCTCTTATGTCTTTTCATCATGGTCTTAAAGATGACACAGTAGGTTAACTACAGAAAAAGGCACTACTTCTGGTGAATCTCATAACTACATACACATGCCCTTGGTATGGGTTAGATCTAGGGATGATTTGGAAAACGACCCTACTTGTCATTATTGTCAACACTATCCCTAAGCACATGACACTATGCTGGGAGCTGTAGGAAACCAGTGACTAAGGTTGGATTGACAGACACCCAAGCAAAGGCAATCCAAGAGAGTACAACTCTAAATGTTGACTCTTAGGTAGAAAGTCATGAGCTTTGAGCTACATGAATCTTGATTCAAAACCTATTTATTGACTGTTTTATCTTGGACTCTATTAGCCCCAATTTACTCATATGTAAAATGGAAATAATAATGCCTTATTCACAGGATGTTGTAGGGATGAATGATGGGCATGTGTGTAAAGGACCAAGAGGGAGGCTTGGAACATTGAGTCAACAGATTATTTTCTTTTCCATTATGAGGGTCAATGTTGTGATTTGGGTGGGAGTGATGCAACGACTATAAGAAGTCCTTGCTTAGAGATTGGGAACCACACTACTTTACTAAGCATGCTGACTCTCCGAGATGATTGAATGATAGGGCAGGATTAGAGGATAGTTTGGCTTGCTGGGTCAGGGAGGTCATACCTACCAGTTAGGTTTGAATGAGCCTATTTGTCTTCAATCTTGAGCCAATCTGACATTTTAGCCTCTGTAGCTCCTCTTCAACTTTGACTCTAGTTAAACTGGACAGGGTTGATACTTGTGGACAGTCTACAACTGTGCATGCAACGGAATCCAGGAATTGATGGGAGGGCAGTGTATGTACTTTTAGGGGGGGAGGAGGCTCCCTGGCACCTCACATTCAGTAAAATGCTGGTTCAATCAATGGTATTGATTGTTTTCTGATGGAGATTTAGTTCTGTTAGTTTGGTTTCCCATTTTACTCTAGACTATGAGTGTATACTTGTGTGAGAGAGAGCTAAGGAAGGAGTTGTGTCAGTGGACTGATTTTCCTGTCAGTAGGGGAGTAGCAGGCCAGGAAAAAGGTGGGTTGTGAGTCTTTCTGGAACTCTTAGTTGGCATGGATGTGGGAGTCATGCCTTGCTGAGAGTGGAACTATGGAAATTAGGATTAGAGAGGGCTTTTTTTTTCACTCAAGAAATTAAAGAGGTGAAAACAGTCCTAATGTAATACCAATATTCTAAGTACAAGAGGCAAATGCCAGTGGATGGGTGTGAAGTATAAGGCTGAGAGGAGAGCTGACTTGGTTAAAACTCAACCAAGAGCATTTCAGTTATTTCCTTGGAAAATATCTTGGCAAAGCCTTAGCTGCTCAATTGCTGTGTAGATGTACTTGGGACATGCAGTAAAAAGCGAAAAAAAAGCAAGTGACCCAGATATCTAGTCCATCACTCTGTTTCCTTACCAACCACATGAAGCTTCAAGACATGCCTTTATCCCAAGGAACCTTTATTTCCTCCCTGGCACTTCACAAACTGTTCTCTGAAGAAATCTTTCTTCTCACAGTGTGATGGAGAATGTTGAGCCATTGAGAAGGAATTTTACATTTTGTCAACATCTACTGTGTGCCAGTGATTTACAGGGCACTTTTTTTGTGTCATTTAACTTTTTCTAGCATCTCTGTGAGCTAGGCATGTAAAATTTCAGTTTGACAGATTAAAAACTAAGGCTTAGAGATGTGAAGTATCCTACCCAGGGCCATGCGCAGCTGGCGCATAAGTGACCATGCTGGGATTAGAATTCCAGATCTGACTTATCTCTAGATCTGAAGAACCCCCAAATATCAGGTTAAGATATTTTAGAAGATATTTTGCCTTTTAGAAGGCAACAAGGAGTTGTTGACAATGACCAACAGCTTGATATATAAGAGAAGACATTTTCCTCCTGGGTACAAACAGAGATGTTGTACATCAATAAAAGCAGTCTTTAAACCTCTCCCATTTTTATGGGGCCTTGTGAAACCTTTGTGCTCAGTTCTTCTTTGCACAGTCAAAACTGTATGTGTTGTCTGGCTCCAGTCTTGGGATTTCTTGGGGTCTGCAGAGTCTCAGGGCATGAGCCACATTAACTGCCTTGCCTGAAACGTACTTTGTAATATTTTTCAGTTCCCACATTTTTTATGTCTCTTACTGCAATCAGAGGTGATGAATCTGTGCATTGGAGTAATCCTCTGTAAGGTGATTTGGGAAATCAGGCCCCAATCTCCTCTTTCCATGTTGCCTGTTTATTCACACTTCTGCCCTCCAGTCATGTGATGTGGTGTCCAGTTCAACTGCACACCTTCTGCTTTGTGTTGCTACTATTTGGGGCCTTGCTTTATCGACACCTGCAATACTGTGAGTTTTTTCTGTGGCAGAGTCATCAGTTTACGTATTTATCAATACCATATGCATGCCAGAACAGTGCTGGGTGTGTAGGCTAAACTATCTAAATATACACAGAAAGAAAGTGATTATGGGTAAGAAATGGCTTAGAGAAGAATTAAGCAGGGCCTGCCTAGAATCCTAATATTCCTCACTGAATAGGTGTGTAGGCAATGCTGAGAGGAGTCAGTGGGGGGTGTTCACAGAGGTAGAGGGAAGGCCTATCAGTTATCTATTGCTGTGTCACAGAATACTCCATCCTTGATTTTGCACTTCTGACCTGAACTGTGGAGGAATAAATTTCTGTTATTTTAACATCTAGTTTGTGGTCATTTATTGTAACAGTTCTAGGAAATGAATATAGTGGGTTTCAATATACTTTTAGGACATATAAAACGTTACTTATTTGCAGTTAGGGGTCAGCCTTTTGCATTGGGATGTGCTGGGTGGTTCTGCTGGTCTCACCTGGGGTTACTCATGTAGCTGACAGCTTGACTGGGGCTGGATGGTCCATGATGGAGTCTCTCTTGCATCTCACCATTGGTGCTAGCTGTCATCTGGGTGCCTTTTTTTGGTTCATCTTGTGGCATTCTGTCCACCAGAAGACTAGACTGAGTTTCTTTACATGATGGCAGAAGCATTCCAAGAGGATGAAAGAAGCTTCAAAGCCTCTTGGAGTCGAGGTTTAGGTCACAATATCTTTTGTGCCAGTCAAAGCAAATCTCAGATTAGCCCAGATTCTGGGGGTAGGAAGATAGAACCCCACCTCTTTATAGAAGAAGAGGCAGTCATGTTGCAATGGATGGGAGGGCCTGATATGGGCGGCTTTGTAAATAGTCTACCAAAGAAGGACTTCTGTTTTCTGATCCTCTCTTAAGTTTGAACTGCATACTTCCTGAGGAATTTCTGCCTGTGGAGATCATATTTGAATTTGGATTCCCAGACAGGTGGTTTAATAACTGCAAGCAATTGCCATTAGAGTCCTGAATAAAAGCATCTTCCTGGGAGTTCTGGGAATGGTTTTGGTGGATGTCCTAACCCTCTCCCTTTGGCAAGCCCTGTGCTTCCCCCATACATTTCTGTACACTAACAAGCAAGACAGTTTGGGTGGATTGGAAAAATCTGGATTTGGATAGTCCTGGGCTCAGTCAGTTCAAGTTTAGCACTTACTGGCTATGTGACTTTGAGTAGGTTACTTGACTTCTCTGAATCTTATTTTTCCTGATGCTTATATAGGTATACCTATTTTGTATGGCTGATGTCAGGTACCATTCATTGGACAATGGCTAATGATGTTCCAGAAACAATTAGAATCCTTGCTAAGGGCAGAATGAGCTCAAGCTCCTCATTCACAGCTTCTGAATCGAGCTGATCCCACCTCCAACCCCATGTTCCTTCACCTTACTTTGGCACCCTGACCAAAAGGTCATGAGTATAAACAGGTCATTTGTTTTATTCATATAAACAGGTCATATTGTTCATATTGACCTTCCCCTCACAGCAGGGAAGGTCAGGATGTGCCCATCTAGTAGAAAGGTCAGAAGGGGAAGTTTAAGAAAAACAGCCAGAAAGTCTGTTCCAGACAGCAAGAAATTCTTATGAACCAGCTTGAAATGATGCAGAGGAAATCAGGTTACTGTTTGGGACAATGGTGTAGGATTTGGATGCAGAAGAGCTGGTTCTTTGGCCTTGTAGATCTGAGGTCATAGACAAACCTTTGAAGCTCTCTGAATTTGGCTTTTATTTGCAGAATGGGATCAGAATTTTGTTTTACAAGTTTGAAAACAGGAGGAAAAAAAGTCTGCTAAGAATCTCACAGAGTTCATAGAACATGGTGTTGCACGGTGTAAGTGACAGCTTTGTGGTTCTCATCCATCCTTGTTGCAACATCACACATCTCTGCTCTCTGCTTGCTGGGGCTGTGCCTTCCACAGAAAGTGATGGAGTAAGATTGTACCACACTTTCAATGACCTACCTCATTGGATATGATGGATGCCTTTCAAAAAAGTTGTGTGTTGTGAATTTTTATAAATCAAATCCTATTTCCTTATCGACTGATCCGATCATTGATCTCAATGGAAAAGTTTATTGGAAAACAGATGTGGTAGGAAATAGCAGAGTGACCACAATCAGCTTCCACCCTCATTGAATTCTAGCCAGGAAATTGGTCTTCTGGAGATTAAGTAAATAACTTGCCCAAAGTCTAACAACTGGTAAATGACAGAACTGGAGAACCAGGCTGTCTGATCCAGATGGGAAAAGGAAAAATGCAAAGCAAGTGGGTTACAAGGAGATGCACAAACATAATTATAGTTAATATGTATGTGTGTGTGGGAGGGATGGGTTGAAAGACATTAGGTCATTTTATTTCCTATGTCTATTTTTCAAAATCTCTGTGATGAATATATATTTCTTTTATAATGGCTAAAATAAATTTGATGAATGTGGAATTCCCAGCCCTCCTTGTTATCAGGGCTGTTGTCTTGGTGCCCAGAGTTCCTGCTGGTTAAGCTAAAATGTAGAGCCAGTCAGGGTGCCTCTCACTGGGGTAGAAGTCTGGGTATGAGGAACATACTGGAAAACCAGTATCTGCTGAAAAGAACATGCAGGCATTATGGTCAGATTAGTGAGATCATGTAGAATCCCTTGTTTGTAAAGATTAGGCAAAAGTTAGGTAAGAATAGGGATTAGAGATAGCATGCTTTGATTAGCAGGAACTATGGAGCCCCCCAAGCAGTAGCCCCTGGTCACTCCACCCTAGCTTGCAGCAGATGATAACGCATTCCCAATAACACATCCCTGCTAACACACCCCACGCATGTACATTCCTCCATGTACTTGACCATCTTCTCTGAATCTGGTTCTAAATAAATATGAGACTGTCCATAGATTAGGTCTGCACTTTTTTAGGTGTAAGCCCCTCTAGGCCTCTCTCACTTAGACTTTGAATCTTTCTCTCATTCCATGCTGCTTCCTATACTGCCGCCCCCTGAGGTGACAGCTAAGGAAGACAGGGATCAGGCGAGGGGAGAAGGGAGTAGGGTCAAAACAAGGGAGGTGGGAATTGTATGGGGACTATAACCAAGATGATAATGCAAACATTGTGCAAAAATGAAAAATGATGTAAAAAATATATTAAATAAATAAAAAGAACAATGATGTAGAAAATAAAAAAAATTAAAAAAAAAAAAACAACGGGAGAGAAGAGCACAAGGGACTATGGTGATGGTTCATGGGTGAACTGGTGGGTGGGAATTTTACATGGAATACACGATGATGTAAACTATATAAATTAAAAATTATTTAAAAAGAAGAAAAGTAAATAAAAAAAGAGAAAGGTTGTGAGACCAGAGCCTAAGGAGTGACCTATGTTTACATTATTGACATGGGTGACAAAGACTGGAAGGGAATGTGGTGGATAAAGAGCAGAAAGAACTGGGAGAGGCTGCTAACTCTTCTGTGACTTTGAGGAGGAACCTCCCTTGTGTAAATAGTGCTGAAGTTATTTGAAGGTTTGAGGGGGAAGATGAGGGAAATGTAGGGTTCAACAAACTATTGCATTGACGTTTCCTCTACTTCATTTGTCTTTCCCTTAGCCTCTCTGCCTAGCGATAAATGGGGGGAAGGAGAATTGGCGGGAAGAGGCCACCGTTTCTCGTTGTTCTGAATAGCCAAGTCTTGAGACCAACTGGAGAGAATAGGGCAAAGCGTCAGAACTCCCCAGCTAGGCAAAGATGCCTTTTCTCCAGGAACTTGGGAAGAAAATATGTAAAGTTTGTTATTGATACTGTGAAGTGCAAAGTGCCCCAACTTTCATCATTGCCAAGGAATTCCTGATTTTCCAGCAGACTTTCTGTAGCAGTAAGGTGGGAACTTTATTTTTTTTAATTAATTAATTTTTTAATCATTATAATGCACTATAATTTTATTTTATTTTATTTGTTTTTTTAATTTTAATTTTATTTTTATATTCCCCATACAGTTGCAACCCCCAATAAGGTGGGGACTTTAAAAAATATAGCATTTGTCCATTTTAGCCACCAGGTTTGCTTGCTTCTCAGGCTCCCCTCAGGTTTAGGTTGTCTCTCGTAGGCCCCTCTACCAGAAACTCCCATGACAGGCTCCTTTCTTAGAGCCAGCTGGGCCCCTCTTCTATCCTCAGCATGTCAGGCCCTTGGGTAAAATGCCTAGAAATCCAGAATTACAGCTGTCTCCCTGGAGAAGGGCACAAGTGCAGGACTCCCTGGGGGCCCGTACACATGTGACCTGGTGCTGAGTCTCTGCCAACTCCCTCTCCCCACAGAGCAGGCATGACCTGCCTAAGCCCCCAGTAAACAGCGTCTCCAGAGGAGAGCGTTCCTATAAGAAGGAGAGGAGGTGTGCTGGAGAATTCCAGTGGGTGTGCTCCGGGGGCAGTCTCAAGCATGAATAAAGGACATTGTTGCTGAGGTTTGTCTCAGAGTTCGAGCTCTCTTCTTTTGCTTCCTGATCACATGAAGAAGGGGTGGGGTGAGCCACCCCAAAACCCCATCCCTATGATGTGGAGCTGTGTGGTATCCTCTGGTGAATGGAGGTGTGTGTTTTTCTTAGGTGTTCTTGACCCCTAACCATCTTTGCTGGCTCCTGCATTAGACAAAAGGGAAGGAGATAGACTTTACCTTAAATATGTTCCTAAGTGATGGAACTCTGAAAGTTGAATGCAACTGTTTGTTTGCAGAATGTATCAATACCTAGCTGTTGATTTATTTACTTAGCCCTCACCAGGTCCCTAAAAAGAGTGGTGTGAGCCCTGCAATTCCCAGTAAAGGGGTGAGAATGAAAGGTAGATAATGGGCTTTGTACCCAGGGTTCAGGGAGAGAAAGGAATGCTTCCTGGTTAGGAACCAGAGGTGGGCATTGGCCACCTGTGGGTGTGGCCTCAACTGCAGGTGGGAGGATTTGCAGCTAGGAAATCACCCTATAAGACTATGGAGCTTAGAGATTTTTGACTTCCCTTGTCAGAGCTCTTCTTCCTTTCTTGGTCTCGACTCATAATCCTTGACAGGGGAAGGCATTTGGAGGAGAGATTAGGTTCTATGAGTTAGTCATCACCTTCAGAATTGAGAAAACAGTAGCAGACTTAAACCATAGACAGGCTTCTCTTTTTGCCTGGTGAGTTTGTGTCTGGACTTTGTATTGTTTTCCTAAAAGAAGGGTTAGCTGGACCGGCATTGGTAGCTGAACCAATGCCCCATAGACCTGGGCCAGCTTGACTTATAATGTTATAGAAACTAATATGAAGGGTGAGAAAATTTGTAGGGCCCTGAAGTTGGCAGGCACAGCCCAACCTGTGTGTGTGGTTAGAGGAGGCTCTAGTGCTGCTCCCTGTGTTCTTGTGCTGTGTATGGCGAGACATGTGGAATAACAACATGCTGAATTCTCTGCATCCCAGATGCTTGCAGAGTATTAAGAATGGAAGATACTGAGTGTCCAGTGCAGTGTACAGGACACAGAGCATCTGGGTGTGCTCCCGGGCCAGCTTAGGTGTGGCCATCTGCTCATATCTTTTAGATTATGGGCTTCTTCTCTAGCTCTCTGCTCTGTGACTCTCTGTACATACCATGTTCAAATGTCTAAAATAAAACTCACATTCTTAAGTTGAACTATCACTCTTTCTCAAGACTTAAAGTCTTGGGTTTTTCATGATTTTCTCCCTCATGGCTGCCTCATCTTAGTCTTCAGATCCACTAATCCTTTATAATCTCTTATCTATACTCCTCCATTTCCACCTCTCCCACCTTTTTATATCATGCCTAGATGCCTTTAAAAACCTCCTGACCAGCCTTTCTGTTCTCCATCCATCCTTTCTAGCTTGTCTGTATTGATCTGCCTAAAACAGAAAATATCTGTGGATGTTTGCTTCCTGGAACAGTGACTTAACCTGGGGATCATCTCAAGACCACCAGGAGATATTGTGGGGTGATTGGAGTTACTAGGGAATCCATCCTGAGGAAACCTCCCAAGAGTATTCAGTGAGCTGTTCATGTTTTATTACTGAGCTATTTTTTGTAGATGAGACCTGCATTACATTATCCATTTACAATGATTTGTAAAATCCTGAGCAGTCTTTGCTATCCGACTGTGGTCACGGCCCCTGTTTTCATCTGACTGGTGTGTGCTCAGGATTTTGAGAATTTCCGATATTAGCTAGAACCAAATACCCTTAGGAGATTCCAGCAGCTGCCAGTGCCGCCAGTCAGGGCGTGCATTGTCCAGCCAGCGGCGGCTGGCCTGATGCTGAAGGGAGAGAATGTGCAAGGCCGGGAGTCTTGATGCCAAATCATTCTCCACTGTCAGCTCTGTCATCTTGTGTGCGCATTTCTACTTTCAGGGGAATTTGGGAGGTAACTATGTTTTTTGACTTTATGTCTCTTTTCTCTTGCCTCATGCCAAAAAGGCATCCTTGTATCTGAAAGGAATTACAGAATGTTGGTGTTAGGAGTGATCTTGGAGATCATCTGATTCAACTTCCTACCTGATGGGCATCCACAGTATTCAGAAAGCAAAGGAGACAGCAGATTGATTTCCTGTCAGCCTTTTGGGACCCTTTGGGTCCCAAGGACTCAGAGCACTTAGAAAAGATCTTCTGACCTTTCCGAGGAAGGGGCGGAGGTAGTTGCTGTCTTGTTAGAGGTGGACAGAATGCTTGGGTGGACACCATAGAAAACCTGGTACAGGTTCACTAATTGGCTTCTTTTGTTTGCTTTCCCTTCCTCTCCTTGGGATCTGGGAGTGCAGGGCTCTGCTTTGTGCGGATGGAGAGCTTTGTGGTGGCTTCTCTAAGGGAAGGCCAGCTGCCTCCTGTGCACTCAGGACAAAGCCCTTCATTGGCAGTGTCAAGGCAGGCCTTTTATTGGCTCCCCGCAGCACTATAAACGCAAGAATATCCAGGTAACCTTGACCAAAAGCTGTAGTCCAATTGGAAATATTAGGGAGGTGAGAGCCCCAAATGAGTCAGAAGCTTGGGAAGGGGTCATAGGGAGTCAGTGAGAATATGATTGTGAAGTGGTGAGGAGTTGGTTGGAGGTAGTTGAAGGTGGTACATTTAGTGTTTAGTAGCCTAGAAGTTTTCTCTTGTCTTCTTAGGAACTTTCCTAAGCTCCTGTTCAGTGTATTTTCAACAGTAGATAAATTTTACTGGCTTGAGCCAAGCCAGTGTTTCCTACAGTGCACTTTGGACCTCTTGCAGTAGCACCAGGTCGGGCCTCTTTCAAAAGGCAGATCCAGGCTCTACTGGGATGTGCAGGTCCAAGCAGTAACGACCAGGTGCTTGTCTGAGATAAAAGAAGAGTGCAGTTGTTATAGTCCTCGTATCAAGCCTACAATATGCCTCTTTATTAAAAGGGTGATGTTTAAATAACACTAAGCAAACAATGAAATGAAGATAATTCTTTCAAAGTGAACATTGTAAAGAAAAGAATGCCAAGATACATTGTAATTTCCTCATTAAACTATAGCTTCCCTCCCTCAGTTGTCCCCTAACCGTAACTATATACACAAGCTGATCAGGATGACTGTGAGTTTGAGCCTGGAGTAACTGGTGTTCAGCCTTTTCTGGTTTCATAGCTGTGGCTCTCTCAGCTGCTGACCTTGCCTTTGTCCTGTCTCTAAGGGATGCTCTATGTCTCACCTGCCTTGGGAGGCTGTGACCACTCGTAGAAGGGGTGCCCTGGCTTTAGGAGGGGTATCCTTAATAACTTTTAGATGGGCTGCCTGGATTTCACTTTCCGTTGCCCCTAAGCAGTTATATAGTGTCTCCAGCTCTTCTACCTTAAATGTCTGTTTTGTTTATGTGTGTATGTTTTAATACAAACCCTCTGGTTTCCAGACTTTCTGTGTCAGTTTATGCTTGTGTTTTAGCATTTCCTTTCCCCTGCTTTCATCAAGAAAAGTGGAACACTCCACCCCCTCCTTGTTTTTAACCTAGAAAAAAGAAGGGATTGGATGTATAGGTAAATGGCAAGGAGGTCCTTGCTGGCTTTTCAGAGACCCAAGTTGGAATCTTGGGTCTCACTTATATACTGTGTGACCTTTAGCAGGTCATGTCAACTCTCTGAAAGTAGTTTCCTTATCTGTAAACTGACAGGAGAAGATGACATCATACCTCACAGGTCTGATGTGAGGATTTAGTGCAATAAAAAGGAGGAAGCTCTAGCTCAGGGCCTTTTATCATAAGTTGGAGACTGTCATCATTTTCCATCTCCTCCCCAATTCCCTTTTCACACAAGGCACATTTCACTCTCCGTTCTCCTTTGCCCAGGTACGCTTGGCCCCCTTGGTCACATTTACACATTCTCTCTTATCCCACTTCCTATAATGAACACCACTATCCTCAGTCTACATGTATCTGTGTACCAAGTGGGTTACATCTAAAAATCTATTAATAAATCAGGTGTCAGAAGCTGGTTTGTGATCTTCTTCAAGGAACAGGAAAACCACACATTTATGCATATGAGTAAACATTCCCAGACTAGACCCAAAAGAATATGCTATACACCATATATTTGCATTGAAAAAAGAAAGCATAAAACAACGTTGTTTTAGTATGCATAACAAACACCTCAGCTAGGAGTCCTGTTTCATTTTTTCTGGAAAGCTGCTTGTGATCAAAAGCAGGTTAAGTTAAATTAGAAGATGAGGAGGTGGGTGGTTGAAGCTTTTATAGAGGCTCTGATGTTGATTTTAGGGTATTTTCAAGTACTTTAGAGTTTCTGTGCTCTTTATTAGTTCTGATTTACTTCAAAATACATGCTCTGCTTTTTCCCTGATGCAGGAGTAAATCTCTGGCACTGAACTTATACTTATCAGCCATGATTAGGATTATTTTTGGCATAAAAATAGAACAAAGCAGGGAGGAGAAAATAGAGGGGAAGAAGGAAGAAATCTTTTCTTGAGGTCATTTGGAAAGGATTATTTTGGAAATATAGAGAAGAGACAGAGATCTAGCATGGTTATGACCACGCTGAGTAAATATATTCAGTGGAAGGTGGTTCCTATGAGCGACTGGCACAGCATCTTTCCTCCGATATGCGAAAAAGGAGGAAGTGGAAAAGGGAAACCAAGGCAGGTGGGAGAGTGTATGCATTCAGGTGTTTTATGAAGAGGGTAGCATGACCTTGTGGCAGGCCAGAGATGAGAATATACCAACTTGTTTGGATATTTCCACATTGGCTATTAGCATTCCAGGAGTGCCTTTATAGTGCTGGTATCCTTTTGCAATAGGAAAAATCAACTGATAAAAATTATATTCAAGATGAAACTATGCTAAGGGAATTAAATATAAATGTGGATACACATTGTATGTATATGTGGATACACACATGGGAGTTAGAGAAAGGACTTTAGGAGAGTGCATTAGTTATCTACTGCTGTGTATGTAACAAATTATGTACAGTACAAAACGTAGTGGCTTAAAATAACACACATTTATTATCTCACAGTTTCTGTGGGTCAGGATTCCAGACATACTTCCTGGTTCTTCCACCTCATAGTTTATTGTGAGGCTGCAATCACGATGTCATCCAGGGCTGCGGTCTCAGGTGAAAACTTGACCAGAGAAGGACTCACTTTCAAGCTGACTTACATGGTTGTTGTCAGTTCTTAAGGACTTGTTTCTAGTTGACTGTTGGCTGGAGGCTGATCTCAGTTCCTGCCCCGTGGGCCTCACCAACAAAGCCAATGAGAGAGATCTCTTGCAAGACAGCAGTTACAATCTTATTTAACTTAATCACAGAAGTGACATCTCATCCTCTTCACCATATTATGTTGGTTGAGAAGCAAGTCAGCAGGCCACTGCAGTCAGTGAGAGGGTTTCATGAGGGCTTGAAGAGATGGAGATCATCAGTAATCATCTTAAATTCTGCCTGCAGGGAGTATTAACCAAGAAAAAGACCCAGGTGATGGAAGGCTCTGGTGGAAAAATTCCATTTAGTTCCATACAGTGTCTCTTATTGTCTCACTCTTGTCCACTCATCCTGAAAGATATGCTTTCTGCTTGGGTTCCTTGTGCTGCTCATTCATTCTGACCAAAATAGCGTCTTCACAGCTGTTCTTCATTAAAACTTTTCATACTAAATATAAAACATGTAAAAAGAAAATGAAGTGAAGAGGGAGAAGGGTAGAAAAGTTTTAAATATTGAATATTTGTATTTATGTATAGGAGGTTATGGGCTGAATTGTGCTCCCTGCTTCCCATTCCCTCATGCACATTTGAAGCTCTAAGCTCCAGTGCCGCAGAATGTGACTGTATTTGGAGACAGAGCTTTTAAAGAAGTGATTAAATTTGAGGCCAGTGGGGTGGGCCCTAATCCTATAAAACTGGTATCCTCATAAGAAGAGATTAGGACACCCAGAGTGACGCAGGGGACACACACATGCAGAAGTGAAGAGGCAGCAAGAGGGGGCATCTGCAAGCAAGGAGAGAGACCTCAGAGGAAACCAACCCTGCTGTAGGGTCTTGTCTGTGCTTAAGGGCAAAGTGCATACTGGGTTCCCCTGCCCCAGCCCTGTTTTCTCTAGGATCCTTGAATTTCTCTCCCTTCTTTATTGGAAAAGAGACCTACTTGGATGTCATTTCTTCCCCTCCCTGTCACTTTCATTACTCTCAAAGATCTAATTAATGCTCCTAATAGGGGGGAGCACCTGGTCCTGTTCATCAGGATAGGGGTCTGCCCTCCTTGGGTAAATGGAGGCTAAGGGTCTGCACACCTTGGAAGTCTGTTTATCGTTGGTTCTTGGTGACTGGTAGTTTTTTAGGTATTTATTCCTTTCTATTCCTCTGATCAGGGTCTCAACATTGGACTCCCTTGGCCCAAGCAAATCTGGTACAGAGACTGTGCCAACCTCCTTCTACCTTGCTCTGTGAAACTGCCTCATAAACTCACATGGCAGCCAGGAATTAGTGGGAGGATGGAAGAGAAGAGGATCTGAAGAAGACCGAGGCAACCTAGGGTCACATACCACTCCAGTTCACCGCACCTCAGCCCCAAAATACAGGTGGTGGTAGTTCTTCCCCCTGCTGCCCACTGTCCTTCTGCCTTTCATTTTCTTTCTTTTTAAAAAATATTTATTTATTTGTGCATACAAGAGCTGGGGTACAGGCCAGAGATGTGGGGGTGGGGGGATGGTATGGGAGGATTCACCAGAGACAGAGTGGGGAACAGAACAGGCAGACTGACTGAAATACACTGCTGAGTCAGGAGAGGTCTGCTGCTCCATGTGGGTTGCTCCCTGGCTGGCTGGGGATTGAACTTGTGCTACAGAGGCTGCAGATTGCTTCATACTGCTATGCATAACCCCTTGCACCACCAGGGAGGCTCTGCCTTTCATTTTCAAGTCAACTGAGGACTTATTTTGACCTGGTTCATGAGCATGTTCAGCAGAAGTTGGGTACAGACCTGTGGGGTTTGCCTCTCAGCCAAATGAACTATCTTGTGAGCCAGGTTAGAAGGATCATACTAGTTGTCACCTAGAATGGAGGTACCTGACTTGAGGGCCCTGCTTATCTACCATAGTTATTTCATCAGAGAAAGAAGATATGTTCAGTGTGATATTTACACCATGCTGAGAGGCAGTTCCTGAAGAGAAGATACAGGATTCCTCTGAGCAATAGCAATGCTATTAAAATAATGCTCCTACAAGGTTGCCCTTGAGGATTGCACCAGTCATCGGTATTTGGTACCCTGTTCTCTTGAAAATAGTCACCATCGTGAGTAGCTGCTTATATTCTAGACCTCAGTGTCCTCTATTCCTCAGCTGTAAAATGGAACTAATAGCAGTGTCAAATTCAATAGATTTGGAGTAAGGATTAAGTGAGTTAATATTTTAAAAGCAATTAAGCATGTCTAGTAGATGAATAAAATATATTATTTTTTCAATTGTGATAAAATACATACAACAAAACTTACCATCTTAGCAATTTTTAAATGCATAGTTCAGTGGCATGAAATACATTCATAATGTTGAACATCTCTAGAATTCTCTTCATCTTTTAAAACTGTAGCTCCATAAAAATGTCCATTTTACAATAATTCCCTAATCTCCCTCATCTCATGCCCTGCAACTACCATTCTACTTTCTGTCTTAAAAAATTTGACTACTCCAGGTACCTCGTGTGAGATTATATTTTGTCTTTTTGTGACTGACATATTCAT
Source organism: Talpa occidentalis (assembly GCF_014898055.3). Lineage (NCBI taxonomy): Eukaryota > Metazoa > Chordata > Mammalia > Eulipotyphla > Talpidae > Talpa > Talpa occidentalis. The sequence goes on along the minus strand of NW_023604295.1, from coordinate 43,342,988 downwards.
TTAGTATAATGTACTCAAGATTCATCTATGCTGTAGTATATGTCAGAATTTCCTTCCTTTTTGGGTCAAATTCTAATATGTTTATTTTACCTTTTGCTTATTCATTAATCTGTTGATGGACACTTGGGTTGCTTTCATATCTTAGCTATCCCGAATAATGCTGCTATGAACATGGATGTATTGGTATGTCTCTGACATACCATACTATGCTCTCAAGTCTGATGGGTTTGTACTCAGAAGTAGAATTGCTGAATCATACAATAATGGTGTTTTCAATTTTTAAAAGAGCAGCCATACTGTTTTTCTCAGATGCTGTATCATTGTACATTCCCACTAAAAAAGCACAAGCATTTCAATTTCTCTACATTCTCACCAACATTTGTTATTTTCTCTCTCTCTTTTAAATAATAGCTATCCTAATGGTGTACAGTGGTATCTCATTGTACATCTTAATATCTTCTCAAAGTGTTGTTGCCTTTTGTGGTAAACTAGAGGGAGAGACCTAGGCATACACATATCACTGAATCCATACAGTGCCTGTGGCAAGAGTCTGTGGCAAGTAGGTACAAGTATTTACTGAATGAAATGCTGAGTTCTCTGATAACTTATTACTGTTTTACATTTATTAGGCAGGGGCTAGGATTAATAAATTTGTTTCTTTTCCTTAGGAATAACCCCCTTACTTTTCCCTTAGAAAATATCTCCATCCAGCTAACTGTAGCCTAATTTTTAACCATTAAAGTAACTTATTCTTTTGATGTAAGATTTTTCTTTTGGCATGAATTTATCAGAGTTTCAAGCCTAAGTGTATCAGATCTCTCCTGAGTGAGAATTTTGACAGAAGTGACTGTGGAGAGAGAGTGAACACAGTTATTTTCCTGGGAGGGAGGGCATGGCAGCTGTGGAGGATGTGACTGGAAAAAATGGCTAATGATTTACTATATAGATGGGCCTTGATGACTTGGCAGTTCTGTCCAGATCTTACCTGGGGACATCTTTCTGAAAGGCATAATTAGGGTATGGAATGAATGTGTGGATTGTGTTGTTTTTAAAGACAAGTTCTTGCTTTCAGGATGGGTGATGGAAACTCTGTATTGCTATCCTCTCTTCCATAAAATGTAAATATCCGATACTTGGAGATAGCCAGGTAAGTTCCTGTTAAGTGATACCCCTTAAAAGCGAGTAAGGGAGGGAGGCCTTCCATGTCAAACCTACTAAATTTAGTATCTAAATAGAGACGTCTGTGGCACCTTGGTCACCCATCCAGACACAGGGATGTGTGGGAAGGTAGAGGCAAGAATCTTCAGCAGCCCTTCAGAGCCCACTTAATTAGCAAAAGTTCCTAAAACTTTGGTACAGAAAGGTATCTTCACCCTGGCTTCTGTTTCTCTAAAGGTTCAGGTGCTGAAGGATGGGGACAGAGAGGAGGAAGCATGAGGAATTGACCATGAGTGACAGAGTAATAAGCCAAGAGAAACCCAGTTGTTTCTGAAGATATCTTTTATAAGACATACAGGGATTGATGGGTAGATGAACTATAAATGGATTAATTGGAGTGTCAAGGTGGAGTAAAAGAAAGGAGGGGGCCAATTAAGTCTACATCGTGGGGGTAAATTTCTACTGTAAGTGATTATTAGACATTTACAAGGACAAGATGGGGGAATTTCTTAAGATTTATATTTGAAGGGGGAAGAACTAAATGAGTTTGTTGAAAGGTGGTTAGGATGTTGGAGCAGAGACTGTTGGGGAAAAGTACCCAGTCTGGTTCCTATTCCCAACAGAGTAGTTAGACTGAAGGACCTCAGTCCTTACAGCAAACAGATTCTCCTGGGAAAGCTTTAAAATGAACAAACCAAAAACCCAGGCCCCGGCCCCACTCCAGAGAAATTAACAAGAATTTCTGAAATGGAGGTGAATTTTCATATGCAGCCAGGGTTGAGCTCACAGTGTTTAGAACAAATTTTACTGAGAATCGGGACATTTGTTTCAAATGCAGATTCCAGAGACTCTGGTTTAGTAAGTCTAGAGTGGACTAAGAATGTGCATATTTTACAGCTCCCTAGAAAATTTGGATTCTACAATAGGGTTAGTGGTTTGGAGGATGTAGACATTCAGGATATTAAGAAAACAGTCAAGAGGGGCCATGGGTGGTGGAGAAAAGCCCTGCAGGGAGAAAGACATTTCTGAAAAGATTTCTCTTCAGAGAAAAAGCTGTTTTCATTAGTATCATTATCCCATCAGCACGGCTAGTTCTGACAGAAAATTGGTGTCTAACTCTCAAATTAGTCACTTAATTACATTTACCTTCAGTTTCTTTTGTGTCAGCAGACAGTGGGTTTTGTAATCAAGAGTATGGCAGAAGGAAGTACTTGGACAGGGAGAATGAGAGGTTGGAGCAGGTGTTTGGGAGGGGAGGAGTTTGTAATGTCACTTGTTGTCAAGAACTGTGAAGGGTCTGAGATTTTAATCTGACTTGCAAGCTTCTAGTAGGCTAGTTTCATGTATTCTGGCAGAAGACATAAGACACCTGGTCAGAGACAAAGGATTTACTCATGGCAAAACAGATCATGTGTACTTTAGCATATTTGTGCTGGTAGCTTGTACCCCCATGTCCCAATAGGGGTAATGCAGAAGGGCTCTAGCTGGATGCTATGCATGCAGTAGGCTTATATCACAGTAGAGGAATCCTGACCTTAGGAAACTCCAGTATTTTTAAGGGACTACAAGCAAATATGCTCAGCCTTTGTCCCAGAGGGAAACAATGTCTTTGTTACATTATTCAGCAAATAAAGCTACTCTCTACATCTCAGTCTCTCTGTTTTCCGAAGTTATTAAGGCCTCTGCTTATAAGATATACAGAAATACAAGAGACCATGGTGAATTGTCTCCCAACATCTAACACCTAAGGTCTCCCAGTAAGTAGGTATTGATTACATTGAGGCTGTCTCAATTTTCTCACTATATAGCACATGCTTCAGAGAAGACTGAATGTACAGGTTTGCCTTGGTGTAGAGAGTACCCTGAGACTAAACCAAGTACCCACACGTGTCAAGTCTGAAAGTATTAATGTTGTATATAATATCAGTCCATGCTTTTAGAATGGACGAGGGAATCTGGAAATTTGAGAGACAGGAGGTAGAAGTGCTTCTCTCTTCAAGGTTGTATAAAAAACAACATACAAGCAAGTGCACATGTGCACGCACACACACACACTATTAAACAGTGCTTAACAGTTCACAAGTACTTTCCTAAATTACCCCACTTTAGTCCACAATTATTTTCCCATTTTCTGTGCATAGGCATGGAGGAAATATAGGGAATGAGACTAATTACAACCAGGTCAGATCACACTTACATCAGGAATCTCCTTTTGAACAAAAGTGGAAGGTGTCAAAAGGATGGGTGGGGAAGAAAAGAGCAGAGCAGAGGACATTTGGATAGGCAAAGCTTTCGTGGGAAGCCCAGGAGCTGAAAGAGCAGGAATCTTGGGGCAGCTGTGAATACTTTTTACTTTGCAAAGATAAAAATCACTGTTCATATCGTTCTAGAACAACATAGATTCTGTCTCTTAATGGAAGGATAATAAATACTTTGCCACCATCTTCAATCATTCACACCAAGTCTGGGCAGACCAAATCTATGACTATAGGTAAGGGATCTGGGATTCTGTGTGCTTAATGACCCCAGGGATCTTTTGTCATCAGAAACATCTGGGAAACATTGATACTGAGAGTTGGCTGTTAAACTAGAAATTTTGTTTGCCTTTAATTAATTATATATGTATACATTTGTGTCCTCCAGAAAAATTTTTATCATGTGTACTTGTATTTTTATTGACCTAACCTAGACTCTACTTGATATTTTACCTAATTTTTACCACCTGCATAGTGGTCATAGGACATTTTGCCTTCAGATCCATCCTAAATCCCCCAACTTCTCCTACCCTGCTGTGATCTGTAAGACACCAGCCCCTGTGGACTGCATTTTCCAGGTTCTGTTAAAGTTGGCTCATGGTTGAATTTGGTTAATGGAAGGCAGTGGCAAATGACTGGAAGGTTGGAAAAAAGAGAAGTGGGAATATCTACCCGCTCCTCTGATTTCATTTTCAGTGAGAGGGAAATGAGGTCAGTTCTTTTGATTCTTGTTTCTGTGGATGACCCTGGCTCCTGGTAAGCTCTTTGTTTCCTCTCCATCTTATTTTACTTCTTAGTTCTTCTATCACTTGGTAACCAATTTCCTTCACTGAATTACTTCCATTTTTAATTCTTAGAGAGAGTTTTGTTTATCTGGTTGGACCCTGAATGATATATATTTTTTTAAATATGCTTTCTTAATTTAACTGAATATACCTCTCCGCTCCCAAGCTCACACCCACTAACTGCTCTACAAATAGAATCCAATTTAACGTTCATTCTGGAATTTCCTTAAAGTGCAATTTCTGACATTTCCAAAAAGAAAGACAGAAAACCAAATGCAAAAACAGCAATCTTTCATAGTCCCACCTGCCAGAGATAACCCCTCTTTAACCTTTGGTATATTTCCTTCCAGTTTTTATTTTTCTTAGTATCTTTTCTCTAATATTTGAGTGCATTTTACACATTAACCCACGTAGTATCTCTATTTTTGTGTTCTATCTCTTTTAGCTTGACATTTTATCATAAACACTTCCTATTTCTTTAGAACTCTTCATAAGTTCTACTTTTAACTTATGAAAGGGATCAAAAGGTAGAATTAAGGAGAATTCTGATTTTGGAAATTCTGTACTCCAAAAACTTTTAAAAATATGCCAACTAGGATTTTCATCTGTAGTTACTCAATAGGCATCGACTAAATGCTTGCAGTGCCTGTGGCTTAGTGGGAGAAGTCAGAGAAGAAACCACAAGGAGCAGGGACTGACTAGAAAGCCACAAGGACACAAATGAAGCAATTAGGGAGCAATAGAAGATTAAAAAAAAAATCAGCTGCTAGGTGGAGTCTTCAGACTGTCTGCATACTAAAAGAGCAAAGGAGGGAGAGACAAATATGAATAGACTTGGTTCCTAAAAGTCTCTTCCGGTGATGCCATCTGAATAGTGAGTCAACTATGGGCAGGATGCAGGTAGGCTGAAGGGAGATGGATGGAGCTCCAGGAAAGGTGGGTACACTTAAGGGGCTGTGGAGTCAGGCATCGCTGGGGCTGGCGCTGGCTTTGTCCTCCTTACTGGCTGTGATGTTAGGCAAGTTAGGAGCCTCACTGGGCTCCAGTTTCTCGGTGGTAATGATAGCACTACCTACTCCATGGAGTACAATGCAGTATTTAAAAGAGTTACAACTTTATTTTCTCCCACTAGGATTACAGCTTTCCTCTGGTAAATAATCTTCATGCAATCACTTGCTACAGGTGACAACTCACCTGTAAACAAAATTTCATCTCCATCTTACTGAAAGCACAAGTGACCTGCCCGACAAGGACAGGAGGAGTTAGTGTCTGACTGAGTTTGGAGTTGTATTTCCTGGTGAAGCTGAATTCAAAGAGTGCTGAGCCTTCCCTCTGTGTTCCTTGTACGGCTGGTACTGCCAGAGTCTGTGGGACAGTGTGGCTTTCCGACTTCAGTCTGGCCCTGCCTTTTTGGGTGGACCCTTAGCTCTGTGGGAAGAGGGTTGTATACTGGGGAGAGTATGTTTACTAAAGACATGTGTGAGGTCCCTGAGCTGGTAGATCTAAGTGCCAGAGAAAGCAGGTAGGTTGGGGGGAATGACAAGTGAGTATGTATGTGGTTGCTGCAGATATTCAGACTGATACAAGTGTCTGTGGACCCCAGAATCCTTTGTGGAATTGGTTCATTAATACCAGAGGACACATGGGGAAAAGAACTATTAGTAATAGTAAGGTGGTTAAGATTTTACAGAAGCCGTAGACAGACACTCAGATGGTGTGAACGAAATTTTACCATAGCTCCCCACATTATTTAACCTCTCTCCTTACCAACAGAAGATTTAAAAAAAAAATCACAGGGCATTCTTCCCCTAAGAGTCATTCACCTTACTCAAGACCTCCTATGTGACACACTCCTTGAGATGCTGCCTACTGTAACCCACAAGCTGCCAGTTCCTTCTTTGTAAGAATAAAATTGATGTGCATGTGAGAAGGATTTTGTCAGTGGGGGGTTGGAAAGAATTCCTGGGGATCAGGCCCTTACTTTCTAAATCATGATAGAGCATGTTGACATTTCCACTACCTCCTCCTGAGGCTTCCCTCTGTGATTAGGGTGGGAGGATGGAACAAATCTTTTCCTCTTCCTCCTCCTCCTCCAGGGTCTTATAGAGCCACCAGTCTTGTCCAACCTGCCATGAAGGAGAAACTGAAATCCAGAGCCTTTAATAAATCACCTCTGCTAGATGCATAATCCTGGGTAATGAATTGACTCCATAAAAACTACTGTCTTTGTCTCCATTCTTACCTACCTCTGGATTCTATTGTTTGGATAACAATGAGGAGCCAAGTTTAGCAGCTAGCCTGGGGTGGTTTGTCCTTGCTTCTGCACAAAAGGACAGCTGCTGAAGCCTGCAAGGCCTGCCTGCCTACCAGAAATCTAATTTCAGACACTTGCATCAAACTCACCTGCTCTCTAATGCAGTCCTATAATTGTTTTGGTCTCTTGTCAAAGTGCTCCTTTGCCTTAGGAGGAGGCAGAGCTCCACAGAGATGAAGAGGAAACCAGGGACATCTTCCTTGCATTGCCAGCTTTGTCCTCGGAGCCTAGAACTCTTTCTTCAGTTGTCCACTCTGAAATAATGGAAATAAATGGGAAAGAGGGTGTTTTTCATGCTCCACTGGTTTTAACTGAGAGCCCATAATGCAGTTGCCCCATAGTGATGTCTGCACTATGTTTGTGGTCTTCTCCCAGTTTGTGTGGCATGCTCGAGTGTCCAAGTGTCCCCGATTTAATTCCTGGCCCATAAGAGGTTGTCCCTCTCTGATGGAGACAGGCTGCAGGTAGGGTCCTTCTCAGAGTCATTGCTTAGATATAAGATGTTTATTTTATTTTTATTTTTTTAATATTTATTTATGCATGCAAGAACTGGGGTACAGGCCAGAGGTGCAGGGGATGAGAGGATTCACCAGAGACAGAGTGGGGAACAGTACAGGCAGACTGAAATACACTGCCAAGGGGAGCAGCAGGTGAGTCAGGAGAGGTCTGCTGCTCCATGTGGGTAGCTCCCTGGCTGGCCAGGGATTGAACTGCTGCAGAGGCTTTGGATAGCTTCATAGTGCTGTGCTTAACCCTTTGTTGCCACCGGGGAGGCCCCATATCAGATGTTTTAAAGACAACTTGAGCAGGTGAAGGATTCTGAGTGAAGATGAGGTGCACTCCCTCTGAAATGTATTGTTATGTTGTTGTTCATAATACCAATCATAATGGAGACTCATTTTGCTCTTTCTTAGGCTGAACAGGCCCACATTCCTGTGTATAGACTGAAAACCAGGGTGAAAGGGGCAACAGCAATAGCCAGGAATTTTTTGTACACTCACATCAAAGAAATTCCTCTTGAGTACACTCCCTTGGACCATTTTTTGGTCTATTAAAGTTGGTCTTTCTTTTCTTCATTTCTAAGGGCAAAAGTAATTTTCTGTTCTCTGTGGCTATTTATTTCTGAATCTTGTATCTCGTTTTCTTAACCATCTAAATATGTACAATATACATAGACAATAAAAATAAAGCATATGTACTGTATAATCTGCCTTTTAAGCCCTAAGACACATTGTATATATCATTCAATATTGTATCTATACAAATTATTTTAATGGCTCAGTGGTATTTTATCTTATGAATGTGTCTTGATAATGACAACAAGAATACTACTAGCTCACTTTTATGGAATGATTTCTTGCTATACAGTTATCTAGAAATACATTAAGTTACCCAGAAATATATTAAGTTACCTAGAAATATATTAAGTGCTGTGCTAAATAACACCACCAAGAGAAGGTACTATAATTATAACCATTTACAGGTGAGGAAATAGGGTCTGAAGGAATTTAAGTAACTTTTTTTAAAAAGATTTATTTATTTATTTATACAAGCACTGGGTACAGTCAGAAGCGTGGGAGGGTGAGCGAATTCACCAGAGCCAGAGCAGGGAGCAGAGCAGGCAGAAGGACCGAAGTACACTGCTGAGGGGAGCAGCGGGCGGCAGGAGAGGTCTGCGCGTCATGTGGGACCCTCCTCCGGTGGCCAGGGAGCAGCCGGGGATTGAACCAGCACTGCAGAAGCTGCTGGCAGCTTTGCAACCCAGCGCTCAACCGCTGTGTCACTGGGGAGGCCCTTAAGTAACTTTTTAAAGGTCACACAGCTCTTGAGTGTGAGAGCCATCTGAGCACTCTGATTTCAGACCCTATATACCTAACAATTACATGATGCTGCCATGATTTTGATTGCTCTCTTATTGTTGAACACTTAGGATTTTTTTTTTAGATTTATTTATTTATCTATTTATCTATTTATCTATTTATTTATTTATTTATTTATTTATTTATTTATTTATTTATTTATTTATACAAGCACTGGGTATAGTCAGAAGTGCAGGAGGGTGAGAGATTTCACCAGAGCCAGAGCGGGGAACAGTACAAGGCAGACCGACGAAGTACACTGCTGAGGGGAGCAGTGGGCGGCAGGAGAGGTCTGCGCACCATGCAGGACGCTCGCCCGGTGGCCGGGCAATGAACCAGCGCTGCAGAGGCTGTGGGCAGCTTTGCAACCCAGCGCTCAATCACTGCGCCACCGGGGAGGCCCCAATTATGATTTTTTTAGTTAAAAAAATTATGAATCCTTGTTTAATCTTGGCATACATTCATAATGATATCATTGGGTAGATTGGCTTTATATCATTCCACTGTCTGGAGAACATGGTATCCTACAGGTTTATAATATATTAAGCTTTTCATTTACATTCTATGTTATAATTTTTTGCTTGGTTTCTAGCACACCCATGGTTCTGGGAGAAGGGGCTTTAGTTGAGAATAGCTCTCTTGCTTACCAAGCCCTGATTCCTGGCTTCTACAAGCAAGCCCTAGTTGCTGGTTGTAGCAAAGCTCAGAGCGCAGACTTCTGCCCTTTCATTTGATCCCAGCCTGCTTTAAGTTAATTCTGTCCCCTGGATTCAAAACCTACCTTGACTTGTCTGCCAAACCTTACCTTGACTTTGCCGCCCCCACGACCCTCCTAGGATGCCACTCTTCCAGCTGTGGGCAACATGGTTCCTGCTTGCTCTCTACCTGACTTGCCCGCCAGCGCAACCTCAGCTCTCGTGTGGCCAGCACGTGAAGGCAGTCCATTCTACTGCATTTCCAACCCCAGCCTTGCTCCAGCCCTTCGGCTTGTATCTGTCAAGGCACAGTTTATCCTTTGCCCCTGGGTCCCTACAGTGTGAGGCACAGGAAGAAATTTATCAGGTATTGATTGTCTTTTCTCTTTTTCTTTCTCTCCACACTTTATCTTGGAATGTTCCTTCCATCTTGGCAGCTAATTTTCCTCATTACATCTTCAAAGATGTTCCCCTTGCATGCTCTATCCTTACCCTGCTTTTAGCTTTTCTTCACTGTTTCCTTCTGGAGTGCTACTCACATCTCTCTTCTATTTGACACTCAATGACTCAGATTAAAGCTCCATGAACTGTCCAGTAAAAATAATTCCACATTTATTTCAGAGCCTGAGATATGGACACATGACCATGGAGGAATCTCTCTCTCTCCCTCTCTCTCTCTTTTTCTCTCTCTCTCTCTTAGCTAGGTTTCTGACTTGGAAAGAACATGGAGGGCAACATGGAGGGAGTAGATAGATCTTGGATGGCCAGGGGAGCTTATACCTGAAGGTAATTTAGCCTGGGACAGTGACCAGAGTGTCAGTGGCAACAGTGACTAGCAGACATGGACCCTGGACGAGCCCAGCTTTCATTCTGCATTCCACACTTACTATTTATATGACCACAGTCAGTTCCTTACCATCTTTAACTTTAATTCCCTCATCTAAAATGGGATAATACCAAATTCACAAGTTTATTGTGAAGTTTAGGTTTCTAGAAAATGCATGTCAGGTCCTTTGGCCTCCCACAGCTTGCCACACAGTAAGGGTTTGGTGGTTTGTTTTTTTTTTATTAAAGATTTCTGAGGTGGGAGAGATCAAAGGACAATTTGTGTTCTCACTGTTTCAAATGCTTCCCTGTAGGGAGAACAAGCTGAGTGCGGGGGGGTTTCTCTCCCCTTGAAACAAAAGTTGTGCAGGACCTCCTCTGGGCCAGCAGTTCTTATTATTCTGGCTCCACGAATGGGCTTTTTGAGGAGATATATCCAGCTCCTGTAAGTGCATGGGCATTCTTTGGTTGTATTTATATATGCAGTTTCCTGTTGGTGATAAAAATGAGCAACTTATCTCAGATTCTCTAAGGAATCATTGACTCCATTGATTAGGAACCACTGCTCCAGAGGCTCCTTTGGCACCTGCATGCTCTTCCTCTGTCGACAGCGGCACTGAGCTGCAGTGGGAAGATCTGGGAATGGACTGTGGGGCCTCCGCCACACTCAGGAAGTGCATGGAAACAGAGGTCAGGATGTGTGATGAATCAGTGCTGGGAGAGAGTCAGAGCAAGGATGGGACAGATACTCCCTGGGGGCAAGGTAAGGCTGTAAGACCTATGGATGCTAAGGAAACGCCTGAAAGACCAGAGGCAGAGGACTTGAAACCAAGTCTAGGCTGCCTGTGTGACTGTGGCACTTATTCAGGAGTGGGGGTTGGAGGGGGATTGAGGTATATCACCAACACTATCATCGTGCCTGGCATTCCCTCTTGCTGCTCATTGTCTGGGCTTTTTCCCATTTTCCTTTGCTTTCCTGGCACCAAGAGTCTTGCCTGCTAAAAATTCAGAGCCCATTTTGCTCTTCTTCCACACCCTACCCCACCCCAGGAGTGCAAAAAGATCTCCCTTCAGCCTCCTTGAGTTCTTGATCCTAAGAGATTTTAGAATTTGTGCTGAATGGCCTGAATTCTGTCTTCCCTAGGATCTGTGGAACCTACAGGAATAACAAGCTATTTCCTTTTTCTATTCTGGAGAGGGCAAAAATAAATATGCAGAAAGTTGTTGTTTCGCATTCATTTATTGAATAATTTTTAAGAACTTGCCATGTACCAGGCACCATGCTAGACACCAGGGAAACAATATTGCATATATTGAATTAGATACAAGCCTTTTTTTCTTAAGGAGCATAGCGTCTTATATGGAAGTCAGAACAGTAGCCAGGCAATTACCACACAGTGATAAACATGCTCTACCTGAGGAGTATGTGGCTTGCCTGAGCAATGATAAGCCTGTGCAGCAGCACACAGCGGTGGTGGTGGTGGGTGCGGTATAAGCTTAGACATGTAAGAGAGCTTCAAGGTCTGTTCCTGCCATTTCGGAGGATGGAGTGAGGGAGATGGAGGGGATGACCTCTGGAAGGCAATTGGAATTGGTTTTTCAGAACCTCTTTTGGATGAGCTTTAGGAGAGTAGCCTATCAAAATGCATGCTCTGTTGGCAAGAGTGAGAGGTCCCTGATATTTTTCAACCTTTTATGGTATTTGCTAGATTCCCCATTACCTGTCTTCTCCGTTGCATTAATCTAAATTTTTAAAATGGGAAAGATCACCATAAATAGGAAGGAGGGGTTGTAGCAGTTGCTGCAACAGTCAGGCATGCAGTGTGATAAGAATGATGAGTTGTGTAATGAGAAAGCACTGGTGTGAGGCTAGAAATCCGGGTTCAGAATCTGATTCTACCACTTATAAGCCCTGGGACATTTGACAAATAACTTAACCTCTTTGAACCACTCCTTCATCTATAAAAGTGGGATAGTTTATTCCTGCCTTAGAGAATTGTGATGAAGAATACATGACAGAATGCATTTAAAGTGACTCAGCATTTAAATGGGAGGGGCCACATTTGAGATCCTGACTTTTCTGAGTCTAGGGTGTATTTTTTAGCAGCCATTTGAGAAAGTAAGCAATCGAGAGGCACCCCACAGCCTATTTCTTGGGAGGACATGAGTGTCCTTTTGATTTGTGAAACTGTATGTGTGGCACCGACCTTGCAGGTCAGTGTATTTAACATCCCTTTCAAAGACCTTAACCTTTTTCCTTCTTTATTATAAAGGGATGGGAATGAATTGCTTAAATTTCTAGCTTCCCTGGCCATTAGGGAAGACTGTGTGACTCAGTTCTGACTATTGATATGAAGGTACGTGTCCACGGGAAATAAAGCTGTCCAAAGAGAAAGCTGTTTGCTTTTCAGTCATCTTCTTTCCTGGAATGGGGGCATGATACCAAGACAGGTTGAACCCATCTTGTAACAAAGAGATAAAAGCCATGTGCCAAGATGGTAGATCAAGAAGATAGCCACCATTGAGGCATGCCTGGACTTCCAGCTCTAGACTTCTTATTGCTTGAGACAAATAAGCACTTGATCCAGCTATTGTGGTAGGACTTTCTGTGACTCAGCCAGACACAATTCTAATTCATGCAGGATTGTGAGGTCTGGGAAGTCTCCACTGAACTTGGGCTCAGAAAGTGGTGGAAACATTGCTTGGTGCAAGCCATCTTTGTAGCAGGATGAACAATGGCTTTCCTTGACTCTGGCTGGCTGAGATCCTGGTCACTCCAGTGGCTTGGCAATCCCCCTGGAAGACTGGAGCCTCATGTATATTTTCTTATTAACAGACATTGCTAGTTTTCAAGGCTTTTCTCCTCCCAGAGAAGAATCCTTCTGAAAAACAGGGATTTGAAATGCCATTGTCATCAAAAAGCACTTAGAAAGTCCCCGTGTATGGCGGCTCTGTTGGGGTTTATACAGGCTAATGGGTGCATTTCCTATGCTTGCACAGCTCCTGGTGGGAGGCAGAGGAGTAGAACTGCCCTTGGGAGCTCCTGATAGAATGGAGGACACTGCACATAAATAATGGGTAGACTGGGGAGTGTTTACTTGCTGAGAATGTTTAACTTTTAAGGATATATAAATTAATTTGGTATGAATAAAAACCATAAATACAGCCAGGGAGTTGCTTCAGGCATGCGGCTCCCATCTTGGGAAGAAGTGGCTTTTACTTAGGTCACATCTTCATCTTTTGTTAGATCTTAAAGCTGCTGGCAGTGTGGATTGTGCAGTTAGAAGGCTGGGAACAGATGATGCAGGATTTCTTGTCACATCATATTATTTTCACCCCCTTCTCCATCCTATCTCCAACCTGCCTTCGTGGGAAGACATGGTGACTTTAGACTAGCTAAAGTTGGAAGTGTGAAATTCCATATTTTTGGTGTATTTTATTTGCATAGATGTGAATTAGAACATTTAAATTAGTAAATATTGTCAGCAAGAAGGTCTGTAGTGTTCCATTTCTATGTGGGGAAGTGGTAGCCTCTACACCCTCTTTCTTTTTTTTTAAAAGATTTATTTTATTTATACAAGAGCTGGGGTACAGGTCAGAAGTGTGGGGCGTGAGAGGATTCACCAGAGACAGAGTGGGGAACAGAACAGGCAGACTGACTGAAATACACTGCTGAGGGGAGCAGCGGGGAGACAAGAGAGGTCTGCTGCACCATGTGGGTATCTCGCCGGCGGGCAGGGATTGAACCTGCGCTGCAGAGGCTGTGGACAGCTTCACAGCGCTGCGCTCAACTACCTGCACCACCAGGGGAGGCCCTACACCCTCTTTCTTTACAACAGGTTGAGTCACCTGTTTTTTCAAACCTGCCCCCTCCTCCTGGTCTCTTCATTTTTCTTTCAGGCTACATTTTCACAGCCCTCTTAACTCTCCCCTCACAACCTACTTTCTCTCCACTTGCGCGTTTCTTTGTCACTTCTGCGATTATTCTTTACAGCTGGGGTCCTTCCCCCATCACTGTTTCATCACCTTTCTTCAGGACTCACCAATTTTCCTCTCTGGTATAGTGTAAAGTGTCGTTTCCTTAATCTCTGAGACTCCTCCAAAGTAAGCTCTTGATGCTGCTCATGTGCTGCTTCAAGGCCATCCTGTGGCATGTCTCACAGGCCCTGTCTCATCTGCAGGGTGTTGTATCAGCTGGAAGCCCGGCCAGCAGTACTTCCACTCTTAGTTTTGTTTGTTCCCTTTACTCCCTCACATGTTCTGGTGGTGGCTCGAGTTCCGTTAATGTTTTAAACGATGCCCCCCAAAACCTTGGTGCATTACTCTGGGGAAGGTATCCCCCTTCCCTCCTCCTCACTGCAGCACTCTAGAGCTAGAGAGATCATTTTGTTTCCCAGAAACTTGGTATCATCTTGCCATTAAGTCTCCAATTAACTGGAACCCCATGCAGCAGTTTGGGGGTGCCAACAACCTCCTTGACCAGGGAGGAAAAGTTCCTGGGGATAGCAACAGGCTGACTCATTTTCCTTAAACTGTGTGAGCCTTCACATTATCCTTTTCTCCTGGACTCTTCATTAGTTTCTGGCAATGACAGGTTCTGTTTGATTGTGCCCATTTGGCAGGGCTAGAAATTAAGCCAAGGGGAGTGGGAAGCTTGTTCAAGGTCATGTAGAGTCAAGTGAAAGCTGCTCTCTTGCTTTCTGAGGGCCTGTGCAGTGATTAGCCTCCCCCATCATCCTCGAGGACTGCTGTGAGTCTGCTGTAGTGCACTGTGGGAGAAGGGGGGATGGAGCGCCTCCAGCAGCAGCTCCCTTAGCTTTGTACGTTGGCTTCGGATGATGTTCTCAAATCAGAGAAGATCATAATAGGGTGAAATCTAACAATGACTTTCCTTGTGCCAAGAAATGTGATAGGTGTTTGCCATCTTCCAATAAACTAGCAGTTTAGGTGTGAAGGTCCCATTTTATTGATGAGGATTCTGAAACTCAGATGTTCAGGTGCTTGCCCTCCAAACATAGCTAATAAGTCACAATTAGCCTTCCTTCCTTATCCTCAGAGTTCTGCTACATCTAAGTGTAACCTCTTTAAAAACTGAATTCCTTACAGACCTTCTGTCCTGAGTGTTCTTCCAACTCCCTAGTCTTTATTTGGGTCTATTGGTCAACCTTACTTAAGATTTCTTCCTGGCATCCTTTAGTCGTCTTAATTACTGTTTTGCTGTTATGCTTTTTCGAGTCTTTTAGTTTAGTTCTGGCAAACACATAATTTTTTAGACTCACTGAATCCAGGTCTAAATATAGACATCAAAGTCTATATTTTTAAAAAATTTCTCAACCAAATCTAATGATCAGCTAGTTTTGGGAACAATTGCTCTAGGCCTTAGATAAAAACACCAATGTCTTTATTTATCACATGGGGATTATTTTTCACATGTGGAATGTTTGTTTAAAAAGAAAAACGTGAATGCAGGCCAACTGCCCCTAACTATTTCAGAAGCTTCTGTCTATGCTCTTTTCCTCAAATATCAGATTGGTATGGGCTGCCCTAATTAAGATGCACTTTGATTCTAGAAGGTAAATTATGTACCATTGATCAAAGGAGTATTCCAGTCATTTATCTTTGGCTTTGGAATGCATCATGTGATTTTATCTCCTCCTTTGGATTATCTGTGCTACTGCATTAATGTGCTAACTGCATGTTCTTTTAATAAATAATCCCTCTATCAGAATTTACCTCGGGATAGGGGGTGTTATAATATCTCTCTGATCCCTTAGTTTAAAATTAAATCTCTAAGGTCTTTCTTTCTGTAACAGTTTTCTGCATTTCCTCAGAATTTAACTGCCTTCCCACCTAAAGCTAGTATTGGTTGTCCTTCCTAATTGTCTTTGACTTACAAGGAGAACTTTTTTTTGCAATTGTCAGAAATTTGAGCCATGTTAAGGGATACATAGTTCATCCTCAACCATTTGAGTCATTGTAACACTTGCCTTTACTTTTGTAAATTCTTATTTACAAGGTCTGCAGTCCAGGCACGATCTCCTTATATGTTTTATATCTGAAATCTTAACAAAACAAAGTTATCTTGTCATATTGGTCCAAATAGAAAGGAGCAGTTAGTGATATGCTGGTAAATGTTTCCAAGGAGGAATGAGAACCCTCATTATTTGGAACATTTGTCCATTTCTGTGATGTAAATAATCCTATCTGTGGCAGATTTCAAGCTACCAGTCTGTTAACAACCAGCTGGCAAAAATCCAGAAAATTACAATTGGTTCTTGGGAATTAGAACAAGCAGCCTTGGGCATTTCATTGGAGACTGTTATCTGTTTAAGAGAGGATTTCAATCAGTTATGGTGTTTTACAAAATGGAATCATTCTCACCATTATATTACCGCAGGCAAGTTATTTGACTTCAGTGAGCCTCAGTTTCCACATCTGTGAAATGCAGGTAATGATATCCATTTCAAGCAAGAGTATGAGAGGTTATAATAATTACTCCAGTAGGTCTGGCATGTGTTAACTATGGAGGAAATGATTATTCACCTCTCCAGTGTGATGGAGACACACAATTGAGAACAGTGGAAGATTTTGAACTTTGGGTGCCACCTAAATGGAAACACCTATTGATGGTTGGGGCTATAGTCAGAGTTAGGCTGGGCAAGAGACAAGGGCAAGGACTTAGCTCTGGAGATCAATATAATAATAGTACCTTCTGTTCATATGACTCTCTAAAATTTTCCTGGTACTTTCACATGTTTGTCAGAAGCATGAGAATGGATCAATTCTTAGAGGAAAGAATGAAGAGACTGGTAGCTTGTAGCTGATATTGAAGTCCTTCTAAGTTTTTACCTTCCCAAGTTCTCCTCTTTGAAGTTCTCCCACGGTTTTTGTACCCAGATAACTGACATTTCCTTATTGCTTTTAAAAGAATTACTGTTTTTAAAAGAAATCATATCTACCCTTTACAGAATGCTTCAACAATAAATGGAGATAGAATGGAATTTATTTCTTTAGTTTGTATAATTTGCCACCTTAACATTTCACCAAAAATTATGTAAAGACAGTGTCAGTGCAGTATTCTCTGCTTACTGGTCAGCATAGATTGACTACGATAGCCTACAAATGTCAGAGATAACATAATAGCAGTCTATTTTTTTTGCTCATGTCACTATCTACTATAGAAGTTCTGCTTGAATGGCAATTCAGAAACTCAGTTGCTTTCTTCCCTTTGTCATCCCTTAGGATCACAGAGTTCTTAACTGGTACCTGTAAATCCAACGTTCATTAGAAGGGAGAGAGAATGTAGAGGACACACATGTGCAGCAATTTCATAGGCAGTCTTAGAAGTAGCATATAATACTCTGCTCGCATTGCATTGGCTGAGACTAAGTCACATGGCTGTCCATAACTGCAAGGGAGGCTGGGAAATGTAAGAGTTGTTTCTTTTAGAAGAGGGAACAGGTTTGGTGAGCATCTGGGCATTCCCTGGTTCATCTTACTGCCTTGGTAGATCTAGGTCAACCAAGGTCACCATAGAAGATGCCTTGTACTTAGCCCTAGAATTTTCTGGGTGGTGTGGTACATTAAGTATAACTCCATCTCCACAGTTAGAAAAGATTTCATCCAGTTGGATGAAATGTCCAGTTGGATGTATAGTTGCTAGATTTACTGTATTGCATGAGTTCCTGAACTTCCCAGGATTGGAGTGTTTGCTGACTCTACCAGCTAGTTTCAAGTTAACACTTGAAGTTGGTAATAATATTTACTGTTGTGTTTATAATTACCATGTCATGGCAGTTAATGGGTTGGGAGTTTCATGAGACTTTTCATTTTTATTTAACCAATTGTTTTGTCTAAAATACTTCTAGACTGATTTTTATGAGTGTCACTTGCCTACATGAAGAAAACTCACTTCCCACATCTAACAAGATTGGCATTGGAACTCCTAAAAGAGTTGGCAGAATGTCTGGCTGAGAGGTTAGGGATTGGGGGGCTGGCCTGGAAGGGGCAAGCAGTCAGTGGTGGAATTCACAGGATCCAGTAAGTTTCTTTGGGTCATCATCTCCATCCAAGGGGAGACAGGGGAGGCAGTGTTGACTGTCCTGGGAGGGGATGTCAGAGTCCTCATTGCTGGGCTGGGAGACTCAGGGACAGATCAGTCTGTCTTACACGGCAGGGCCAAGAATTGACCACAGGCCCCCAGGCAGTTACCAGGGGGGCACAGGAACTATGATATACTTTCTTCCAGTCCCTTTTGGGAAAGAGAGTATGACAAGGGTTGAGCAATGCCCTACACATTGTGTTGTGGGAGAGAGGAAGGGACTCAGAGTAAATGGTATCTGGTGGGTAATAACAGCAAGAAACTGAGGCAGAAGCCCAGAATTCTGGCTGTCCTGTGAGTCCATAGGAACTCCGGGACTAGGAACTCTGCCCAGATGCATCAAATATTATGTGTGTGACTGAACCAAATAATGCTAGAGTCTAACTACAGTGTTTGAAGCACCAGATGTGCCTTAACCCAGGTGACTCTAGAATTATATCCATATGGTATGAGGTTTTGTGCACAGGGATAGAACCAAGTTTAAATCCTAACTTCATCCTAGATCTGTGACTTCCAATAAATTATTTGATTTCTCTTCCAGTAAATTACTTGATTTCTCTAATCCTCAATTTTTCATCCATAAAATGTGGAAAATAATATGTACCCCTAGGATAGCTGTACAAATCAAACAACATAAGATATATAAAGCACTCAGGGAGCGTGCACCTAGGTAGTCGTAACCTTTAATCAATGGTAGAAACATCCCACCAAAGCAGCAAGAATAAAACAACCAGGCAGTACTTGTGAAGGGGCGGGGGGGCTAACATTTGGACTGTCCTGATGCTTGATTTACAAAGTCTATATTTTGTAAAGTAAGCTATCACCAGGGAGGCAGTGGTGCTTTGGTTATGCCTGCTGATTTCACCAACTGGGCTTTGCACTTGGGGATGAGTGTGGGGTGAGCATCAGCCTCCCTCTGTATCCTCCCTTCTCTCCCCCCCACCACCCCATTTAGTTGTCTTTGCAATGGAAAGTGGGATTACTAAGTCAATCCACATCCTGGCTACTCAATTTCTTTGGCACTTTCCACTCCCCAGCTTAAGGGCCCACCCTTTCTCCTGACAGCCTGTGACATAATTATCTTCTAATTGTCTTTTAACACGTGTGTAACTAGAAGCACACAGATCCTTAAAAAGTTAGGAAGAGGCTTTTCCTGTACTGGCGTTCACCCCTGGTAGTTGAAAGATTGAATATAAATTGCTTTAACCTTGAGCTTCCAAGGTGACCCTTGCCTTGGAAAGGGTATGTCTTTCTTTTTAAGACAAGCTGGATGAATTATGAAAGGAGAGGGATTTCTTCAAGAAGGTTTATACTTAAAGGGCTTATACAAAGATTTAAAGGAAAAGACTTGTGACTGGATTAAAGCCAGCAGGAGGTGAACTTGTGAACAGGAATGATAGAGGAAGGTTATGATTTTCGAACTAATCTATTGTAAAGGGAAGTAGAGAAGGCGAAGATACAAGACTATTATCCCTCCTCTGTCTGCAGCCAAGAGATTGGACTCCAGATGGGAAAATTCAAAGTAGATTATCCATGTTAAAATTGATGGCCAAGAAAGGTGAGGGGATAGGAAAAGTACGAAGCTCCATCAATAGTCATAGCTATTATAAAGGCCACAGGTTGCCCGCCTACCGATGCCATAGGACTATATATATATACAGACACATTGTCTCAGTGTGGTATTGCTATTAATAGCCTCCTTTTACATATGAATCTACAAGGCAAAGAGGAATTAAGGCTACCAGGTTCCTAGAGATGGAATAAGAACCCAGACCCAACTGTCTGTCCACTGCCCAAAATGCTTAGAGAATGGTTCTGTGTCTCAGACTTGAAGGAACTCCATCCTGAAAACTGAGTGAATTTGCTTATGCAATCACAGGGAAATCACTAAGAAACCAATGATTAAGTTGGGATGGGAATTTGCCTAGAACTTGAAAATACAGTAATGGTAAATAAGATTCAGGTAACTATAGACAAGAGAGGTTGATCTTATTACATAGAAAAAAAAAAGGAGAAACCTAGATTTTTACACAACTGGCTGTGTAACCTTGGACAAATACATAAACCCTCTGGACTTTAGTTTCTTTGTCTATAAATTATATGGTTGTCTTATGTTATCTCAAAGGTCCCTCCTAATTCAAAGTATTTCATCCTAATAAGTTCCATCAATGTATTCTGATAGTTTTAGTATTTTAGCCCTATCTCTATCATACAATTCATTTTCAACTTTCTTTCAAGTGCCCCGGCCTTTCTCCAAAGGGTAAAATGTTAAGATGAAGTTTAGATTGAAATACTGTAGTTTCAAGTGTAATCTTTTCTAATGACTAGTTAGATGACCTTAAGCAAGTTATGTAAACCTTCTGTATCTCCATTTTTTCCACTAAAAAAAGCTGAATGTTTATACATTTCTATTTCATCAGGTTGTTTCAGGGGTAAGTGAAATAATACACATAAAACAATTAGCTCAATGTCTAGACTGTAACAGGTATTTAGTAAATGTTAGTCCCATAATTCATTGATTCTAATCAATAATTCTAATCATTGATTCCCCCACCCATATTTTGACATCTCTGAAATCAGCATGTAGCTTATAGTTTATGGTGTGCAATAGTTTTAATTGCAGTAGTTATTTTCTTTCTAAGTGGTATATAAACTAATGATGCATTTTACAATTAACTAGGTATGGTATCTCCCAGAGTGATTCTCACCCCTGAGGTTCTCATTTCCCTCTGAGATGCCCCCTCCTCTAACTTCTCTCTGGCCATTATGTCTTCCATAATCAAGCAGAACTAAGAAATGAAACAAGCAAGGAGGGAGCAGCTTCAGTCATCATCTAGTCTGGTTTGTCTATTTACTGGTGTTGAAAATGAGGGCCAGAAAGGGAAGAGACTTTGAAAAAGCCACAGGGGAACTCAGATCTTTAGATGCCCAGTCCAGTGTTCTTCCCTGCATCAGGAATGTTACTAGCTTGCAACAGCACCACAGCTATGGCTTAGCTTCTCTTCACATGTTGGGCTGCAGTTGAATGGTGCACACTTCCAAATCTACATATAGAGTTTGATGAACATCAATGCTGAAATTATTAGATTTGTGACTACTCTTTTTATTTGTACAGATGCAGAATCACAAAATGTTGACAGGAAGAGTTTTCTTTAGGAACCATAATGTCCTCACCTTTGCAGTCATCTGAATTTGTAAGGCCTGCTCTCTAGAGACTGCTCATTTCCTCCCAATTGTGTCTATAATTTCAGACACTGGCAGCATATGGATGATTGTGTTTTAAATTGTAAATGGTTTCTGTAGTTTGGGTATTTCCAGGTTTGTACAGTTGAGCCCAGTGACAAATCAATTGCACAGACCAGGCGTTTTGTTAATTCATTTATGCACTCCATCACCTAGCACTTACTGGATGTCTGCTGTCTACACATAATCTCAGTTAATTCTCATAATAACCTCATGTGATTGGTGTTCCTTATGTTTGGTAAATGGGAAAACAAAGGAGCAATAAAGCTAAGTACCATTTTTTTGAGTTGGATGTTGTTGAATCCTTCAAGTAGAGAAGGAGGGTTAGAGCCTTCCAAAATGAAAAAGGACTTTATTGTTATAAGAAAATGTCTTAATTGAAATAACAATATTAACTATTTCTGCTACAGACATACTCACATGGCTTATAGAAATCAAGTGTTCGTTGAATATTTTATTAGCTATAAATACTAATTCTATCAGTAGTTTTTTTTTAATTTATTTTTAATTTAGGTAATATGGGGATACCTCCATCAGGTATTGCCACCATAGTACTATATACAGAGCTCTTAACTGAGACACTGGAACTCAGAATAATTCTTTCCTGATTTCTTATATGGTTAGAACTCTGGGTTTTGAAAATAGCTGGAGGGCATGGTCTTTTTATTGAACTGATAGTTTCTCTCCTCTCTGGTGTCATTTTAATGAACCATCATTTATGGAAAAAGATGTACTTATTGGAGATAACTAAAACTCATCTTTTATTGGCAGAAATTTCCTTAATCAGGTTATTACTTGAACTTTTGAGTAGAACAGAACAAGTCAAACCTACTTGCCAGGGGCCTTTTACCTTGACAGATTGTTTACAGATTCTTTTGGGTGATTCTCACCTTGTCATATGTTGGACTTCCTTCTTCAATATCCCACCTAGTACGCTGGCCTTCTTGCTATTGCATGGCAGCCTGATTTCAGGCCAACCATCCAGCTCTACATTGGCTAGATAGAGAGAGATGGAACCCTACAATGTAAGCATACATACAGGTTTTCAAATTGCTTCTAGGAAATATTATACCTTCTACCTTTGTGAAGAATTTTTTCCCCAGTAGGGAACCTGAGGGTATTTCTTCTCATTTAGGCTTTTCAGTTTCTGGCACAGCCACCTCCCAGAGTGACTGAGGGTCAAAGACATCTGCATGAGGCTTGGTTAGTGACCTAAAGTTGATTCCTATTGGAAAATCTGACCAGTTCCCAAAAATTTATAATAATACTTTTTGAAAAACAGAGAAGAGGAGTGAGAAGCTACTTTTTTTTTTCCCTCACCTTGTATGCTTAGACCATGAAAGCCATCTCTATGCTCCCTTCCATGGCAGATGAGTGTTTTCATGGGAGCTGTGTCCCTGCTGGCTGAACCCATCTCGGTTTCTATCATGGGCTGTTCTTTCACTCAGTCATTGGCTATGGGGTATAGAGAACATTCCCAGGGTGTTCCATGGGAGCACAGGAGTCAGAGAACTTAACTTCTTGTAGGAAATCTATCCATCTAAATGACTAGTACTTCCCCAGTAGAAGGTTTCTATAATGATGGCATTTTCTTTAGCTGTGCTCTTCAATGATAGCCACCAGCCATTTCAAGTGTGGCCAATATGAATGAAGAAATGAATTTCTAATTTTAATTAATTGAAGTGTAAATAGCCATATGTAGCCAGTGGCTACTCTTATTGGTTAGCAAAACTCAACGTTATCATCAACCTATTTAAATATGCCATTTAAATATGGGCATATCTGTCCTCTTCAGGCCTTGTGGTGTACAGCTGGGAATGCTTGGCTAAGATTGGGCCACCAGACTCGTCATGTGACCCGAGTCCCTTCCCTCAATGAATCTCTTCTTGTAAAGAAAGACTGTAAGGACTTCCCAGCTCTGACATTCTGTTAGGTTCTGTTTGGCTATAGCCTACAACAAGTCCTTTAGGGAGGGATGTGTTTTGTCACAGTTCTGTGATCTGAGGAGAAGGTGATTGTCTCCATTCAACTGAATGGTATGGGCCATTCATTATAGTCATTAGGCACATTGGGAGTTCCTTCTAGATCAGGGTAAGTGGGAGAAGGAGGCATGAGGAGGAGATACTTTATTCTGAGAGACTGGTGAAGATATGGAAGGTAGAGGCCCTAGCTCATTTCTGGAAAAATCCATCTTTCTATGTATTGGGGGACTGGGGAGGGCAGGGAGGGCTCAAGGATATATTCAGTTGCCAGAAGAGGAAGAGATTTTGGTGGCAGGACTGAACTCTACGGGGACTGGCATTTCATGGTCTAAGAGTGTCTTCCCAGGTTTGGGTCATCTGAGTGTCCTGTTGGGTGTGCTGAGACAGTTACACATACAGGAGTTCAGGGAAGTGCATTTTGTTATTTTGACATAGACCCTACCCCATATTGGAAACCATGTTCCCTGTGTTCCCTAAATGGAATGGTTACCCAGCATCTAGCACCATGCTTGTCTACCAGACTAATGCCTACCAAGCGATCAAGGTTGCAGTTAGCACATTTATGTCCTCAGACCAGAGACACCAGAACAGTCAGGATTTCCCATGTTTTCTCTGAGCATGGTCACCAATACAGACAGCTGCTTCTCTCCTGAGGCTGGTGGTGATGATAATGGCGTTTGGAAGGATTTAGTTAGAGCTTAAAGGCAGAGACAATATTCAACAACAGAAAGTTTAAAATCATTATTGCTTTCACAAAAAGTTTACAATGCAGGCACTATAGCTAATGCCTTACTTTTGTGCAAGTCTTTGCAGTCTGGCAACTGTTTTACCTTGAATTTGTCTAATCCTTCCTGGGGTAGTATTGAAATATCCACTTGAGGAAAATGAAGACAGAGAAATGAGAAGCCTCCCCCAAATTGCTAAATTGGTATAAGTTGAACCCAGATCATCAAGTCTGGTGTTTTTTCTGTCTTCCCATGAGGCCCAAACACCTTATGCGTGGCACAGTTACGAAGTGCTGGGACAGGATGTGTCACCCATAGTCCTAGTTGTGTAAAGGATGAGGATGCTGGCAGACATCCAGAGAGAATGTGGAGCACAACGAGAGAGCAGGCTGAGGGTAAATGGATTAATCCTCACTGGTGTGCTGTTGCAGGGTGGTTGACTCTCCCAAACTTGTGAACCTTTACCTTTTACTTGTGAGCCATGGGGCAGGGGTAGGATCCTCAGTCCCAGCATCGGAAGAGTGGCAGTGACACGAGTGAGGTGGGTTCCAATGAGGACGCAGCCTTCCTTCCCCACCTATGGGCAGGCAGAGGGCCATTTCTGGACAGTGGAAATCTCTTGATTGATGTGCCTGGTCTGAGAAGGCTTCTGAGAAAAAGGGTGACTGACAGCTTAGGTCAGATCCTTTCTAGGACCCTGCTTCTTATTCTGGGAACACACCCTAAATAGCAAATAACAGACTATGCAACAAGTTGAAGGAGTGACAAAGGTGAAGAGCATCGAGATATTAAGAGATCAAAGAAACAGAGAATTATAAAATCTAGATAAGAGAAAAGACAGAGGTGGTTTAATATAAAGTTTTAGATGTTTCTTCATATAGTCTTCATATAATTATGCAACTTTAAAATTTTAACACATATTCATTGTAGAAATTTTTAAAATTGTATAGAGAAGTATAAAGAGGAAAATGAATTATTCCCATAATACCATGTCCTAGAAATACATTATATTCGTATTTTGGATCATATCAAATTGCCATTTCTGAAGGTAATGAAACACTTGAGTCTTGACAGTTTCATATGATTCAGCCTAATGTATGTAATACATGTATCTTTAGTATCCTAATTTTCACTTTACATATTTTGCATATTTCATGAAATTATAAATCACTCAAAAATACACATTTTAATGGCTGATTGTTGCATTTATAACTCTCAAGTTTGACTCATTCTCTTCTCTTGGAGTTTGCAGTTTGGGACCACAATAAAAAGTGCTGCTTGTCCTCAAATGTTGTCTCATTTTTCCTCAGTTCATTAGTCAACATCCAGAAGGGGAATTATTAGTTCATTGATTATGTGTAGCATTATAATTTATGATTCATATTATCAAACTGATTTCTGGGAAGGTTGCAGCAATTTTATTTGCACTAGCAGAGATGTGGCAGGAAGGGTGGATCTGAGTTCTTGCCAGCACTGAGGATTATTACCTTTTCAAAATTTTTGCAAATTCAGTGAATCTTCAAACAGCTCATTGTTTAGTTTGTATTTTTTTAGTTTCTAATTAGGTTGACTACTTTTTCTTATTTTTCATTGTTTGAATGTATATTCTTTGTCTATTTTTCAAATATTAATCCTTTATTTATCATATGTGTTGTAAATGTTTCCCAGATTAACATTTACTTTTTCAATTTTTTATACCACTGATGTGTAGTTCAAATTTTTACATAGATAAAACCATTAATATTTTGTTTTCTGATTTCTTCCAATACTTTTTTTTTTCTGCCTAAAGAGCTCTTTCTCATTCAAGGATCAGTGAAATACCCATATTTTCTCTTTTAGGTTTTTTGTATGTCATTTTTAAGATTTGGGTCTCTAATCTGTCTAAAAATTTGTTTTTTGTATATTGTGTGAAGTTATGAGGATTACCTTATTCATTATTTTCCAAACAGTCCATTTTAGTGCCATTTTCCATAAATAATTACAATGTACATGTGTATGTGGTTTTTACACACACTTGTACACAAAATAGTTCTTGTAGTTGTGATAAAGTTTATACATGCTAAATCTGTCTTTCCCACTTAAAATTTCCCATGACATTAGTTATTCTCCTATAGTGCCATATTTAATGTCTGCTTTGAGTGGCTATGCCATGGATGATTTTTACCAATAATTGGTGGTAGAACATTTAGTTTGTTTGTGATTTTCCAATGGTACAAAGCCATGATAAATATCTTGACTCCCTAACTTTGCATCATCCTAGTCTTTAACAAGCAAGCTGTTATCTGAGGACATGTGCACATTCTTCCATGGGCAAGGCAAGCTCATAGCTCCCTGGTCATGGCAAAAACTCCTCTTCTTCAAAGGAGCAAACAGGACCAGATGTCCCTGTGTCCTGGAGGTATTCTGCTCAGATCACTGGGGAAAATACTAAGTATTAGATAATTAATGAGAAAAGAATTTCAGAGATCATGGACATCTATCAGCTTGCAGTGATTATTCTATGTAGTAGGTGGATTTGGATGTACAACTCACCTGGATTTGTATTCATCATTCCTCCTGTGCCTCCATACATAGCTCTGTGCCCTTTCTAGACTTTTGTTGCACAGTTCCCACTCACAATAGCCTGAAAGCTGGAGGCTAATCAAGGAAAAGGTCTGCAGGGTAGGACTCTCCTCAGGCTTCTGTCCTTTCTACCTGCCAGCAGCAGTGGCTCCTCGTGGGGCTCTGAGGATTTTGCTATAGGTAGATATTGGCACTCTGTCACCTTGATAGTAGCCCTGCTATGGGGATACACTTTTAGTAGGGGTGCTTTTCAGAAAGTCCTTCTGTACTGTACCCCTGCATCTGGAAGCTATCTTCAGAAGGGAAGTGGGGAAGAAGAGCCAAGCAAGAAGGAATAAGGTCCACTAACTACAGCCACCAAGACATGGAGATGAGTGTGGATGCCCATGTTTGATGCCATAGCTCTCTGGACACAGAGAAGGGGGCAAGTACTTAATTAATGGATCAGCTGTCTCCCTTTGGTAGAAGGAGGCTTTCCTGTACATCTGGGGAATCTGGTGAGGGTAGGTGGAGTACTTGCCAGATAGTCCAGACTGGATAGGAGGGAAAATTCAGAGGAACCACACAGATGAATGTGAGCAGTGTGCCTTCCAGGTGTGTAGTAGAAAAGTGAGGTAGTAGATTTCAGCTACCATTTTCTGCATTTATTCTCTTATTTGTTCACTCATCTGTTCATTCACATAGTCATCCACACTTGTTGAGCATCCAGGAAAGGCACTGTTTAGTATCCATAAAACTCATTTTATGTCTAACCTCAATTTTTCTGGCTTTCAGTAACTTTATGTGAGAGGTAGCCACTTCTGATTTACCTTATCCTTAGAGCACATGAGCCCCACACATAGCCTATACCTCCCATTGTCTGCCTCAGCTTCCTTTTATACAAACTATGGAATCTAAAAATCACTTCTCTAGTTTCTTTCTTTTCCAGCCCAATCACAGTATTGGCTCCAAGCTAATCTAAGAGTGTTAGAAAGTGGGCCATGATGGACATCAGTAGTCTAATAGTCAGAACTCAAGACAACTTCTAGGGTCTAATTTGATTTTCCCTTACCCCACTGGTTCTCAACCATTTAGAGAGCCATTAATGCCTATGAAAATTGGAACTAGAGAAAACTGTAAGTTAGAAAAATGGACACATGTGGATATAGATACAATAATTTGCATGCAGCTTCATGAGGTACATGACCCTCCCTACCACACACATTTTTTTAAGTTTTTTTTAAAAGATTTATTTATTTATACAAGAACTGGGGCATAGGCCAGAGGCTCGGGAGGGTGAGAGGATTCACCAGACACAGAGCGGGGAGCAGAGCAGGCAGACGACTGAAACACACTGCTGAGGGAAGCAGCAGGCGAGACAGGAGAGGTCTGCCGCGCCATGTGGGTATCCCCCTGGCTGGCCAGGAATCGAACTGGCACTGCAGAGGCTGTGGACAGCTTCTCAGCGCTGTGCTCAACCAGCTGTGCCACAGGGGAAGCCCACACACAATTTTGAGGAGGGCTTGGAAGCCTGCTTGAGTTTACCAGGTGTTCCTGGGACATGTGACATATTGTATTCTCTGGTGAGCAGAGTTGAAGATTTAGGCAATCCTTTGTAAATATTTCCTAGTTCCTTGTTTCTTAACATAATTCTGGAGAAGAATTCTATTCATTACATAATTTGGATTACTCTTGTTTCCTGTTCAGAATTTGACCTTGTTAGTTTCTCTCTAAAGAAAGAGCAGACATCATGAGAAGGACCCTCTCCTGACCTTGGTCATTTCCTAGCTTACCCTGACAGCTGGCTATCCTAGGCCCACAGGTAGAAGTTTTGCTGCTTGTCTCTGG
Source organism: Talpa occidentalis (assembly GCF_014898055.3). NCBI lineage: Eukaryota > Metazoa > Chordata > Mammalia > Eulipotyphla > Talpidae > Talpa > Talpa occidentalis. Next base: position 43,314,657 of record NW_023604295.1, on the reverse strand, counting down.
CAAGCATCTACTCATATTTCTTTATTCTGGAAGGGCTATGGGGGTGGAGAGGGGGAACCACCATGCCTCAGTCATACTTCCTGTTCCTCTAAAGTCACCAGAGACCTTGGACAGTACTCACCACTGTCCTGTCTAGTCCCGGACTTTGCTGATGATCCATAACATTTTGCCTCTTCTCTAGTTGCCATGTTTTCACTTTTAAGTCACTTTCTTAGAGCTTGAGTTTTACTATTTCTTTTGGGATTTCTTTGAAAATTTCCTCCCTCATATACATCTCCATAATTGTATTTCTTAAAGGATATTACATATTGATATTTCTGAATGTCCCCATAAGCTAAGGGTTCCTTAAGGTTAGGAACTTTATACTTCTTATCACTGTACACACAGTAATTAAAACCTTACCTGGACATATAGTAGGTGTTCCACAAAATATTTATTGAGTTGAATTGTGTAGTGTTTCGATACCTGAGGCAATAACCTTAAGGAGAAATTTAAAAATTGCTTAGCTCTCTGTGGCAAATACATTCACTTAAGATATGGTCAGCCAGTTTATTATTGGGGAACTTACAGGGCTTATGCTCTTTCAATTCCATGAGGTAAGTGTGGGGTGTGTGTGTGTGTGTGTGTGTGTGTGTTTGTGTGTTGTGTAAGACCTTTCCTTGTTGGTTATTGCAATTATTTGAAAACAATACTAAAATAGGTCTTTTTATTCTCTTCAGTAATCTTTTCAATTTTGTCCCTTCAACATTTCATATTTGTTTATCTCGTGGTTTACCTTGATGTCTCTGACATCTCTTCCTCTTTCTCATTTGGTTCACTTAGGATGGGCTGGACAGCAGCCACTCTGTGAAGCCACTACGTAGTAGCTCAGGACCAAGGACAGCAGCACGCATGTCCTTGAAGTGGGAGAGGGTGCTTTAGTTTGCTGATGTTTGTTCAATAATATAACTTTGGGGTGATTATTACTTTGGCCCTAGTGGTTCTGTGGCCATGGTGGACCCATGGCATTGCTTCCACTGACAGTCATCGTTGTGAGATAGGCCAGGAATGGCACAGCTATGGAATGAGAAAGTGTGAAGGTGGTGATAGGGAAGAACTCTGCATTGCCCATGGGGGATTTCTCTGAGCTCTGCAGTCAGCCATTGCTTCTTTACTGCCACCTGCATCTGAATTCAGGCCATAGGGTGTGGGGGGAGAAGGGAGAAGTTTTGGAGGAAGTGCTGGGACATTTCATGTTTGATGCCTGCCAGAGTGCCTTCCAAAATGGCAGAAACCAAAGCTAGCTTTTCAAATTATCAATTTCATATTTACTAAAGTAATTATGCCCCAATTAAGTTAAAATAAAAATACTGTTGATATGCACATTGTTGGAAGAGGCAGAGGAACTGAGGGTAAGGGTATCCAGGAATGGGTCTCCATGGTGGTGCAAGGGGTTAAGACGCAATCTATGAAGCTAGCCACAGCTACTGCAGCATGAGATCAATCCCCAGCCAGGGAGCTACCCACATGGTGCAGCAGACCTCTCCTGGCTCGCCTGCTGCTCCCCTCAGCACTGACTAGTCTGCCTGTTCTGCTCCCTACTCTATCTCTGGTGGATCCCCTCACCCACCCCCTGCACCTCTGGCCTAAAACCCAGTTCTTGATGCATAAATAAATAAATTTTAAAAAGGGGTTCTCCAGGAATGAGCCTTTTATATGTCTGAATTTCTATAGCACACACCCTGCCTTTAAACACCCCTGTAAATTTACCTAAACTCATTATAGTAAATACATTACTACTGTTAAATAGTTTGCTTGTATTCATCACAGACTAATTCATTACTGGCTAATGTTTTGTGTTACTTTGAGAACCTATCCAAGAGTAATGCTCAGTATCACAAAACACAATAAATCTATCACCGTCACCACTCCATGAGGCATGAATACACTCAATAATCTGGTCATCTAGGAAAGAATCAGTTAAAAAAGAAAGTGATGGTCAGACATAGTCGCTTCTGAAGTGGCCATTTTCTTGGGCCTAGTGTGCACTGAATGATGTCAACTTTTCTGGGGAGGAAGGGTAAGTGAGTGAGCCTGTGTGTATTGCAGCTGAAGTCTCAACTCAAACTAATATTAAATCTTGTGAAGAATAAACAGAAACAGTTTGCTCATTAGCTGGGCTTAGAGAGGTGTTACCCACATGTTTAAAGTGCTAATTATTAGTGATCTTTAATGGAGCCAATTTAGCAATGGCAAGTGTTACAAATTTCTGTTCTTCAAAAGTAGCCATTTAAGCTAAGCTTTGGAAACAACCCAAATGCCCAAAAATAGATGACTAGATCAAGAAGATGTGGTACATACCATGGAATATTACTCAGCATTCAAAAAAGATAAACACATGCAATTTGCAGCAACATGGATGGAGCTAGAAGGGATCATGCTCAGAGAAATAAGCCAGAAAGAAAAAGAAAAATACCGGATGGTCTCACTCATAGCAGGAATCTAGAAAACTTAAATAAGGGACCAGGAAAAAGAATAACTATATGAAAGAAAATATCAAAATCAACAAACAACTATGAACCAGAGACACTCTATGGGAAGTGGGGGTGGGGAAAGCAGGGCTTGGGGTCAAAATAAGGGGGTTGTAATTGTAAGGGGAATAAAAAATAAAATTTAAATAATAATAAAATAAAATAAAATAAAATATGGGGAAAAAAAGAAACACCAAAAAAAAAAAAAAAACCCAACAACAACAACAAAAAAAGTAGCCATTTAGCCAGGCCTTTATATCTAACATTGACTTTAGAAAGTTAATATTTGAAATTAGACACAATTAGAGTTCATGTGCAAGTGAAATGGGAGTACAGATAGGCACAGAGAAGGGTCAGAGGATAGGCACAGCAGTCAGAAGGATCTTTTTGTGGAAGACACCATGGCCCTGTGGATATGTAAAACTTGGTTCCTGGAACCAGCTGAAGCAGCAGCTGTGTGCCAGACAATATGGAAAGAAGCAGACCTTGGCAGCAGGAGCTTAGAGTCTAGAGAGGAGTCAGATGCAGATGGAGATGGCACTACAATGGGACCTACAGAAGAGAAGGCTGCAGTCAGCCTGGGGTGAGGAAGAGCTAGGGAAGACACCCCGAGGAAGATACACAGCCACTACAGTGCAGGGCACGAAATGGTCATTGTGAGGCGTGACGTTCCAGAGCATGTCAGAGGGCCTCCCTGGTGGCCTGGGGGTTAAGTCTCAGTGCCATCACCTCTATGTCCCTGGTTTGATCCCTGGTCAGGGAGCTAACCCACAAATGGTACTGAAGACTTCTTGTCTTGCCCACTGTTCCCCTTAGCAGTATATTTCAGTAAATCCTCCTGTTCTCCCCACTCTGTCTTTGGTGAGTCCTCTTACTCCCCACACCTTTGGCCTACATTCCAGTTCTTCTCTACAGCAATAAAATTTTAAAAATGCATGTCAGAGTTAGATGAAGGTAGACATTGCTTCTCCTTAATGTAAAGACTGCCCAGGCACTCCGTCTGCCCACCTGTGACTATGCAGGTACTTCTTTTCAACAACTTTCTCCCTCCACAGGGCAGCAGCCTCCCTGCCTGCCCATGACTTGTACCATGCCTGGACTTTTCTTCACTGACCTCCCTCAGCAGAGGCAGCTCTCCTCAAGGCTGCCTGCCTGCCACCACGCAGGCCTCTCTTAGCAAACCCGTCCCTTCTGGGGCAACTCTTCCTGCCCGCTTGTCTCTATGCAAGTGTCTTTTACTTTTCTGTCCCTTGCCCTAATAAACCTGCCCTTTAAATATTAAAAAAAAAAAAAAGACTGCCTAATCTCCAGTGCCTGGTTAACTGCCTCACCTTGTGTGAGGCTAATCAGTTTGCTTGGAAAAGCCTAGTATTTAGCAATAATCAAAAGAAGATTTAGGTTCATGTTTTCTTCCCTCTCCTTTTTGCATTAAAATCAGGTTATATAATGCTCATGAATGCCCTTCTTTTAGAAGTCCCATGGCCTGATGCCAGGGAGTACTCTGGCACCCTGTCCCTTCTCCCTGGCTGCTGCTAGCATGCTTGCTCCCAGAGGGAGGATGCACTCAGGACTGATTTGACATTTGTGTGTGTCAGTGGTAAAGGACGGCTGCTGGGGTCAGCCTCACTGTGAGCAGATGGATCCTAGGCTGGGGCAGGCAGGTGGTTCTCCATACTCTGCTGTGTGTTCTCTTGCTGACACAAAACTGCCAGGTCTCTTCCTCTGCCAGATTTATTCTTTCCTCTAAGAACATCCTGCCTCAGTGGCAGTTGTTTTAACAAGAGCACCAAGGAACATATTTATAGTCACTGGAGGAGTTTTCCAACATGCAGTTTTCTCAATAGCTCGTTAGCGTCTATAAGGAAGAGACAAGATATTCACCTGTGTGTGTGTGTGTGTGTGTGTGTGTGAGGGGGGGGGTAGAGAGAGATCGCTTGTGCGCATGCTCCTTGTCTTTCTCTGCAGCTCTATATCTCTGCCTCTTACCTTTTTTCCTTATTGTTTCCTCTCTTGTTAATACTATCCTTCTTTTGTGTAAATACAGGAAAGGGGAGAATGAGGGAAGGAAGTGTTGGGGACTGAAGATCATTGTTTCATTTCATTGTCATTGTCTTCTCCCAATGATTTTGCCCATCAAGACCTACAGAGAAGGGACCATGACCTTGAGTCTCTTCCTTTCGTGGTTTAGCTCCACATTGTATCTTCGTGAGGCCTCATACAAACTCCTGCCTGCTACTGACCTGGAAGGCTCCCAAAGATATCTCATAGGCAAACATTCTTCCTGCCTCCTGGAACTGAAAAGACAAAGTTCCAGTGCCCCCTGCACTTGTATTACATCACCCACCATCCTTGTATTACATCCTCCCTGTCTCCTTGAAGGTAGAGCAGAATGTGACCTGAAGGGTGGAGTCAGAGCCTGCTAGGTCCAGCTCTGTTCTGGAGTTACAGCTTTTCTCAGGGACCAGCCAGATTCCATGTAGTGCTGGCCCTTTCGGTGGCACAGTTCCAGCTGTCTGTGGTTCTCTGAGCTTCTGAAGGTGCTTGAAGACACATTTTTGCTGATGCCTTCCTAGGAGCCTACCCTTGACATATTAGGTTCAGAGAAAGATCTTTGAGCCCACCCACCACCTCCATGCTCTCTTTTTCTCACTCCCTAACTCTGCTTTCCTGCTTGGTCAGTAAACTCTCTGCATCTCTGTACATAGCTTCTTTGCCCCTTTCTTTCTGCTTTGTCTTTGCATGACAGATACTATGTTAGGTGCTGGTGTAAAACAATGAATAGGACATGGTTCTACCCTTAGGGTGTCAGGATCTATTAGTGGGGAGTAGAAGGAAAACACAGAATTTCAAGAGTGATAGGGTACAATTCATGGGCAGCTCAACTTGAGGGGCAATGCATGAAGGAAACAATGGGTTAGAGAGAAACTTATGAGATAGACTCAGTAGCACTGAGGGACTGAATCCATATCAGGGATATAGGGAGGGAGGTATCTAGGGATGTTTCCCTGGTTTCTGTTTGGGTGACTCAGTGGATAATGGCACCATCAATCAGGATATGGGGTTATAGGATAGCCGGGTTGGAAGCTGGAGGGGAGGATTTTGTCAGAATCTTGAAATCTTAAGTTGTGTTGCTTCTGGTGGCTTCTTGGTATCAGGGGAAATGAGAAGTAAGTATTCTGTTAGACTGGAAACTCTCAGAAGGCAGAAATTGGGTCTCCCCTCCAAGGGAGAGAATTGCCTAAATGAGCACAGTGTTCTCATTAGATGTGGAACTCCCCCCGGCCCCACCCCACACCCCACCCCCAACCCTGTTTCCTGGTCAGGGCTTTGTCTCTGGGAGTGCAGGTGGGGCAAAGAAGCATGAACCAACTGGCTCTCTCCAGGGCCATCTCAGAGATGGCATCTTGGTCTGTAAATATGATTGGTGACAGTATTTTTTGTAATGAGAACAGTTTGGAGAAGTCAGGGTTCTAAAGGTTGGGGTAGTGAGGAAAATTTTTTGTTGAAAATATTTGATCCATGACAAGGTGGATGAAGCTACCAAAATTTTGAGCGGTTTGGGCAGGTGTTGTTCATAAATATCCCCCCCCCAAAAAAAAAAGACATGGTCCTGTCTCAATGCCCTAGAGGGGGAATTTACCTATATCCTGGGGTTTTTATTCCAGAACTGAATTTGAGTGGTAGGTGACAGGTTGATGGCTGAGTCTCTGGAATCCCTAATAGTAGTGGTGAGGAGTCTTCCCATAGTAGAGGTCAGAAGGGTAATGAACAGCACTAGGTCAGATTTTAGAGGTTCTGCAGAGACGAGGCTAAAGGTTGCTTGTATCTATCTCTGCCTCTGGGGCAACTCTGTAGTAGAAAGTGCTTCCCAAAATGAGTGTAGAGTCTTTCCAAAATGTAATGTGCATATGAGTCACTTAGGTTCTTATTAAAATCACAAGTTGTGATTGATTCTATATGTCTGGGGTGGGTCTCTACACTTCTAGCAGTGTTTTAGTTGGTTCACAATGCCACTGACACTGAGTAGCAAATCTTTAGGGTGCTTTCTTTTGAACTCCCTTGTAGTCTCACAGTTAGTATCCTATCTCTGATAATAGCTCCTTGTCCTATCTCCATCTTCTTGGAAGATCTTGGAGATCAGGGTCCATTTATTATTTGTCAGAAAAACCTAAAATAAGGCCTAGACATAATAAGTGCTTAATAAAGAATGGAGGAAAGAATAACTCTGGGAATAGGAAACTGTCCAATTTATGTTTAAACTGAGGTTATGCCTAATGAGCTCTTGGAATTCACAACTGCAAGTCAAACCTTCCTTTGTGCAGCAGATCATTTAGTGATTCAGTGCTACTTGGACTGAGGCACTTGTGCTGGACCCCACAGAGATGGAATGGAAAGAGAATGCAGAGACTCAAGCATTGAGAAATTGCCGTCCTGGTGATGAAATGATTCAGGGCCACTTGAAGCAATGTTAGAATACTTGCACAGTAACTTATAAATAAGTGCCAATTAAGGGGGTGTGTCTGAGAACCAGAGGAAAATAAAGAGCAGTTCATGGTTTCCATAGCAACTTGTACCTCCAAATGTTCAATACTTAGTTGTTTGTTTCTTCACTTGTTAAACTCAGGATTGCTTCCTGAAGGAGGTTAGCATGGAGCACAGGGCACCCAACCACCCTGGGGGACTCGCTGCCACTCCAGAGTCACAAAACCATGGACAGGACCTGTGACACAGGGCAGTCCAGCGTTTGCACATGGGACCACATGAGGCTGGGAACTGTGATAAGGATGATTGGCATATTCAGCATGCAAAAGGGTGACTAGGGACAAGTGAAGAGGAACAGCCAGCAGCATATGAGAATAACACATTTGGAGGAAGGAGGAGGCAAAACTGGGGCTTGGAGAAGACCCATGCTGGAGATCCTGGGGTGATAGCTGTGGTAATTTTTACTTTCCTAATAGATGCAGAGCATTTCAGCTTTGCTAATTAACAGAACAGCAGGCTTGTAATTCTGGCAGCAGCAGGACATGTATGGGGTGGGATTAGCGCTGAAAGCCAGTGAAGCATGCCTTTGTCCTTAAGAGCAAGCACAGCCTTCCTTGGGTCAGGTCCATAAGGGTGCCCTCTGATTTGAATTTTTTCCTATAGTAACTCCAGGGCCTTAAGACTTTCTGATTTCTTCTTTGGCTTTGTTTAGAGTTAGCAAGAGGTTCACATTTTAACAGGCGTTCTTTTTAGAGGGGAAAGCTAATCTAAGATTGGTCTACAATTTATCAAATGTACCTTGTATCAGAAATGGCAATGGCAATTCAAATCTGCCTCTTTCCAGGTGTGAATGCCTCACAGAAGTTCTTCCATCTCTGAACTCCCAGTTTGGTAATTAGTGCTATGTGCAGAATGGGGTGACACACCCTGAGCATCAAATCCCTGAATTAATTCCTGGGAAAGAATGGGCTGGGAGTCCAGGAAAGCATTGTTTTATCTTTCCAAAGTGCATTGAATCATCTTAGGGAATTTGTTTGTAATACTTTCTTTCAAACCACATTGATCTGATAATCGGAGGATCTTAAAAGCCAATAAGTATGAAGAAATGGTTTAGGAAATCTCAGAATACTGGAGCTGAGTGGTACTCCAGAGATTATCTACTAAGATCACCAGCACTTGCTGTGACAGATGAGGCCACTGACCTTATGCAAGTCACTTTAGAAAGGGTTAGCATTTCATTCATTTATTTATTCTTTCATCAAATACTTTTTTAAACATTTATTTTTTATTTATGCAATAGCTGGGGTAAAGGCCCGAGGCGCAGGAGGGTGAGAGAATTCACCAGAGAGTGGGGAGCAGAACAGGCAGACGGACCAAAAGCACTGCTGAGGGGAGCAACGGGCGTGACAGGAGAGGTCTGCTGTGCCATGTGGGAATCTCCCTGGCCGGCCGGGAATCGAACCCAAGCTGCAGAGGCTGCGGACAGCCAGACAGCTTCACAACGCTGTGTTCCATCCGCTTAGCTACCGGGGAGGCCCCCATCAAATATTTGTTGAACATTTACTATGAGCCCGCTGAGACATGTACCTGATAGTGAAAACATGTTGCTATTTCATTGGTCCTGTTTGAGTTAGCCTTCAATGAACTTCCCCTTTATTATGGATTCTGACAACTGGTTTCATGAGGGCCTGGGGGAATTTATACTTAGGCTCTTCAGCCAGTGCAAATAGGTTTTCTATGCAAGGTCACCAATTTCTGAGTTGCTGGGCTAATTAGTTTAGCTCTATTTGGCTTCACATAATACATATGTTGTTGAAAAGCTATTTGTAATTCAATTTTTGGCAAATGAAAAACTAATTCAAACCATGAAGGCAGCTTTTATTTAAAGAGACCCTGGAGCAAATCCTTTTGTAATGTGAAAAATCTTTGTTGTTGGAAATGATTATCCCCTAGTTAAGGGTTTTTTAAGTCTGGACACTTTAGGTTTTCTTATGATGGGCACACAACCTGGCAGAGAACTGAACAGAAGTCTGAACCAGTTGGGGAAGATTTTGGCTGGGGGAGAGGAAGTCCTAAAGAACCTTAGACCAAGCAACCTAAGTTATTGACGTTTGCTTGAGCCCATGGCTGCAAGCTACAGGGACAAGCTGCTCACTGCTCCCCTTCTCTCAGTTCCTGGAGTCTGGAGGGAAGAAGGAAGAGGTGAGACATGATGAGTGTGATGTGAAAGATGAGACGTGAATTCTCTCCCTTTCCCCATAGGTGGAAGAGAGGTGAAGGTACGATGAGGAATCTTTTGCTTTCATTATAGCAAATTCCAAACTCTTCTTTAATATATGGGAATGGTATGGAATTAAGAGTCTTCTTGTACATTTTTACAGGGTAGGGAAGGAGAGGAAGAACAGTAGAAAAAATAGAACAGGAGTTTAGGAGAGAAGAGGGTGATATGGATTCTTGTTATACAGTAAAATCTTAGTAGTTTGAGCCTTGCTAAAAACTTGTAAATAGTTTGGAGGAAGACAGGGCTAAAGTTTAACTTTTCTTATTAAAATTTCTTTCTGTAGAAATTAATAGTGTATATAGTGATATGGAAGAGAATGTTTTAAAAATGATGAATATGAAGACATTTCACATTCAAAAATAAGCTAATTTTGTCGCAGAAGCTTCGTCTTATACACACAATTCATGTATTTCTTGAAGATGATCCTTTTCTAGTTGCTAAAGCCTGACAGCACTCTTCTTGTCAAGGAAGCCAGAACATCTCCTTAATGCATGAGAGTTGAAAAAAGATCTATTTGTAGATTCTGTAATTATCTGTTGATTCTAATCAACAAGTGAGATTTAACAGTTTTGCTGTGTTGGGAGATAAGGTCAGAGCATGAAGATCTGTATGAGCTAAGGATAAAAGTAAGTTTTCCTTTTTAGGGTGTCATTTTTTTTTTCACTTCTGTTGGTCTTCTCAAGAGAGTGTTGCAGCTGGTCACTCTAGCATCAAGTACTATGGACCAGCTTATAATAAGAAGCAACTGATGAATAAAAACTCTATCTTCATTTAGTGAAAAATGAAAAAGAGTAAGTGAAATGTTCCGAGAAAATTTGGAAATTTGCCTGGCCATGGAGTGTTGAGTGTGTAACACGCTCATTTCCCTTCTGCAAGCCAGTGATCTTATTATTCTTGATTGTTGCCAGAACTCCCAGGTGGGTCTCTTGATGCAGTCAGTGTTTAGGGAGTGAGGCAACCCTGAGTGAACCCATCCTTCTCAGCGTGTTTCTCCCTCTGCAGATTGTCACATTTGGACCACAAGGAAGTAAGGCAAGTGGAGAAAAGCACTAAGAGGGGGTGTTGTGGTCTCCCGCTCTGTCTCACTGAGCTGACACAGAACTCTCTTCCGGGCTCCATCTGTGCCCTGTCCCCAGTGGTGAGACACAGCAGAGATTCCACTTGCAGCTCCAGGGATCTGAGAGTGGGCTGGTTCTCCCTGAGAATCCTTGTGAGGATTAAATGATAGGGCACAGTGGGCTGGCCTGGGATTTTGTGTGCATAGAGAAGCTGGATCCTCCCTTCCCATGCAGTTCATGCTGGGCTGGGTTGTCTTTTGCCTCCAGAAGCCACTGTTCCCCCAGGCACATCATTGTTTTTCATTCTTTGTGAGTCCAGGCCTCTGCCTCCAGTCCCCTAACAGGAACTCAGCCAGATCAAAGAAATAAATTTCCAAAGTGAGACCTAGGCAGAGAATGAGTTGCTGAAGAAGGGAGGGCATTTCCTTCCCAGGCGCTTAGTCTTTCCCCACCCCCTGTGCATTGCAGTCTTATGATGGTGACATTGAGGGGGAAGAAGAAGGATGGAGAATGGTATTGCATTCAACTTTGCTTCCAACTTAAGGCTTTTGTAGTGTACTTATCCCAGTTGTAAAATAAAGACTAACAGATTACAGAAAACACAAAAAGAATTATTTAGGGCACTGTAGTCTATCTTGATATTAATTAACCTTCAACAGGTATTTAATGTGTGCCAGACACAGTAAAACAGGGATTAAGATGCAACCTGTGAAGCAGTCCGCAACCACTGCAGCATGAGTTTGATACCCCGGCCAGGGAGATACCCACATGGTGCAGCAGACCTCTCCTGTCTTGCCTGCTGCTCACCGCAGCAGTGTGTTTCAGTCAATCTGCCTGTTCTGTTCCCCACTCTGTCTCTGGTGAATCCCCTCACCCCCACACACACCTCTAGCCTGTACCCCAGTTCTTGTATGCATAAATAGATAAATCTTCAAAAAAATGAACAAAGATATAATATATATATATGTATACACATACACACACACATATACACAAGTATATATGTGCGTAATATTTCTTGAAGAAAATGAAAAAAGAAAAGGTCCAGTCTTCAAGTTTATAGTAATAGAGCTGTGGTAGTTGTGGTACCCAGGGCATGACTTTGTGTACATGGTGGAGGGTGGCTCAGACTGTTCCTTCCTTGAGACGCACCTGGTCCCTCACCCTTGGTCATCCCTGCGGCCTGGTATCATGTGTTGGTATCCCTTCTGTTTTGGACCCTGGCCCAGTGGGCTGGACTGTAGAGCCTGAATAGGACCTATTGTGGGTTGGGAGGCTGAGGGTGGGACCCAGGAATTCAGCCACCTGACCTCTCTCATCCTGATTCTTTCTGTTTTATTGTCCACAGGATCTTTTCGGAATGATGGTTTGAAAGCTTCTGATGTCCTTCCCATCCTAAAGGAAAAAGTGGCTTTCGTGTCTGGTGAGTGTCTGTGGAACTTTCTTCTATAGACCTAGAGAAGTTGTGTGTGTGGTTGTGTGTGTGGTTGTGTGTGTGTGCATGCACATATGTGTAGGCATTCACTTCCTCATGTTAGAGAGAAGCAGGACATGGAAGCAATGTTCCGAGCAACTGCTGCCTCTCTGCAGAGGCAGACAGAAAGAGAAGGCAGGGCTCGGTCCTCACTGGGTGTCCTGGAGGGCATTCACAAACACAGGGAGGTGACACCAGCCTTCACACATCTTGACCAGCTTCACCCTCCTGGGCCTGTCAGGCTCAGCAAGAGCTGCTGCTGTGAGGCCCTTAGGAGAGATGCTTCAGCTGGAAAACTGTCCACTTCACACATTCCCAGAGGTTTTGTTTGGGTTCTCCTCTGAGTGGGACATGGATTAAAAACATTTCCAGTTCCTTCTTATCTCTCCTTCCTAGTAAAAGGTATTCAAGTGTTTGCATTTATTTATATATTTCTGAATGACATCTAAACATTTATTTCTGACCTTTCTCTCCAACTCACCTTATGCACCTGTACCTTTTCATGTCTAATCCAGGGGTCAGCAAACTGCACCTGTGGGCCAGCTATCTGGTTTTATGTAGAAAATCTTGTTGGAACATAGCCATGTACTCTTCTTTAGGTAGTGTGTTATTTTCTTATTGCTGCTGTAATAAGTTACTACAAATTTGGTGACAATAGAAATGTATTCTCTGGGCCTCCCCGGTGGCGCAGCGGTTGAGCGCTGGGTTGCGAAGCTGCCCGCGGCCTCTGTGGCGCCGGTTCGATCCCCGGCTGCTCCCCGGCCACCAGAGGAGGGTCCCACATGGCGCGCAGACCTCTCCTGCCGCCTGCTGCTCCCCTCAGCAGTGTACTTCGGTCCTTCTGCCTGCTCTGCTCCCCGCTCTGGCTCTGGTGAATTCTCTCACCCTCCCGCGCTTCTGACTGTACCCAGTGCATGTATAAACAAACAAACAAACAAACAAACAAATAAATAAAAACATGCCTCTATTAAAAAAAAATTCTTTAAAAAAAAAAAAAAGAAATGTATTCTCTCACAGTTATGAAGGCCAGAAGTCCAAAGTTAGTTCAGCAGCTGAAGTCCAGGTGTCAGGAAGGCTATGCTATGCTTCCAGAGGCTCTACTGGGGAACTTGTCTCTTGCTTCCTCTGGCTTTTGGTGACTGCTTTTGCTTGTGTCATTGTCTGGCTTGTGACTACATCACTCCCACATCTGCCTCTGGGGTAACAATGCTTCTTCTTGTTTGTCTGTATCAAATCTCTTTCTACCTCATGGTAAGGATACCTCGGACTGCATTTAAGGCTCATTTATAACACAGGATAATCTCCCCATTTTAAGACCCTGACTTAGTCACATTTGCAAAGACTGTTTTTCCAAATGAAGAAGCATTTACAGGTTCTGGAGATGAGGACCATTGGGGACCATTAGTTAGCTTACGCTAATTACTGTCAATGATTTCTTCCTCACCATATCTGCAGAACTGTATAGTTCCAAGAAAGACCAGAGACCAGAAGTCTAAGATACTCACAAGCTTAGTTTTAAGGAAAAGACTGGTTGTAGGCACCAGTGACTGAGGTTGTAAGAGCCAGTGACTGGCCAAGGGCTGCTGCCATTCTCCAACCATGAGGTGTACCAGCTTTATTCCAGGTGCCAGCTCCATGCCTCCACTCTGGGTCTCCTGATCATCGTCTCTGGCAGGGGATGAAGCAATAATGTATGACTAGCCAAGAATCACCTTTTAAGTACATGCTATTTGGATGGAGCTTTTGTTCCTGGATGATCTGGTTATCCATAATAATGACTGTAGAATCACAGGGAAAAAGCCAGAATGGGCCAACAGTGCCAAGGTTCTCTGCACAGGCCCTACTGGTCTGGCTGATGGGTGACAGTCAAGATGGAGAGAAAAAAGAGAGGGAGGGGATATGGGGAAGAGGAAATCTCCCACCGAACAAGAGGGAAGAGGAGAGTCTGGGTGGGGGTGGTGGGAGGCAGGACTATGTGCAGTGTGAGTATGTAATCCTTTGTATGGAATCAAGTGCATTCCTTATTATTATTAGTGGTAGAGTAATAATAATGCCAGTATTTGATTAGTGTTGTTGCTGTCCAACAAGAGGGACCAGGAACCTGCCTTTCCATTCATGTTAGGTGCTTGTATATCCTACTAGACAGTGAGGTCAGGTCACCGAAGGCTGATCCCTTTGCAGGGCCACTTGGCAGCAATTTCAGTATGGGTAGAGGTGAAGGTAAGACAACTTCCAAACTTGGATCTGAGTGCTTGCTGAGCATGTGGAAGGACCTTGTGGCTAACACCTGGGTAACACCAGGTCTCTGACTTCTGCTGCCCATAGCACCCTCAGGCCTCTATTATTTACTCCCAAGTGGAACCTAGTCAGAACTTACCCTTCTTCTTCAATGGCTCTGAGCCTTAGTTAAACTGATATTCTTCCTGTCCCCTATGTGTCTTGCTAGTCCCCTCTTTTCTCTCTAGCCTGAACTTCCTCTTCCTGCAGTGCTTTCCCCACACCTTCTGCTACTTTAAGCATCTCTTCTCCTCTCCAAGTCCCAGTTTGCATCCTCCAGGAGCTTTCCTAGCTTTAATGCTTGGCCTGTGAGCACCATCCCATTCTGCATCAGTTCAGGGTACCTGAGTGCAGACACAGTACACTCTGACATGGGGGAGACTTGCTTGATTGTTCATGGCTTTTTTCCATGTGAATTCTGTTAGAGCCCTGGGCAGAACCGAGTCAACCCTAGAAAAGAGCTTCCTGGCTTAGGAAAGTGTCCTGATGGAGCACATAAAATTGGAGTGCCAAGAAGGCAGTTTGTCAGGCATGAGGCAGATAGAAGTGCCCCAGAACAGGATCAAAGGGGCTGGGTGAGTGCCGCTCCTCCCCACATGCCAACTTAGCACCTGGGCTAAGTCTTTTTCATCTGTGCAGGGTGCCAGGAGTTTTGAGCTCAGGGAACATTTCCCTACCATGCCTGGGAAGGACGCTGAGGCCACCAGGGAGATGACTAGCTGCATCTAAAAACAAAAACAAACCAAAAAAGCCCCTTACATCATGAACTTTTAAAAGACAAAAAACAAGAATAAAGCAAAATAAAGAAACCCACAATTAAAAATGCAGTGGAGCTATTGCATTTCCTTCTGAGGAGAAAGCACTGCAGGAAGGTGGTAAGCAGGGAAGCAAACTGTTGGTTGTGCCCACTCTCCCCTGCCAGTGCCCCCAGCATGACCAGGGTAAAGGAAAGCCGTGCTGCCATGGGAACATATATTTGGAATAATCCACTTCGATCTCACAGCTTCTGTGCGTGGGCGTGAGCGTGTGTGTGTGTGCGCGTGCATGTGTTCATGTGTGTATGTGTGCATGTGTACATGTGTGTATGTGTGCATGTGTGTGCGTGCATGTGTGTGTGTGTATGTCACAGAATCTGCAACTATTCCTCAGGGAACCCTACATTCCAGACCTACCCCATCCTGCTCCATTATTCACAACTTAGGGCTCCACCTAGGCCCTCTCTCTAGTGTTCCTTCCACTAACAGTGCCCATTGTCCCTTTTAGTCACCTTCTTGTGCAGGACCCATCTCGCCCTTATTGTCTTCGCATGCACTCAGACCCATTTTTTGGCCACATCCAAATGATCCCTGTTTGTCTCCTTACCTCTCACTGACATGGTTCCCCATTGTTCCAGGGAAACCCCATGATGCTGTGGCACAGTCTTTGTGCCCCAGACCTGTGTCCCTCAAAGTGTGTTCCATAGATGATCCCCTTATTGCCCAAGAGAAAAATGACTTCTACTCTTAAATACATTTGGGAAATACTGTATATTATAGCTCCTTTTTAGAGATGTAATTTTCATTAAGATATATGTCCATTAAGCATAAAAAAGCAACTCCAAACTATGAATAACTTCATTCCCTTAAGAAAATTGTGTGCACACAGTAACCTCTTGCAGAACCCAACTTTTGGTATGATCCCCTCTATTTTTTTCCAAACCTGCCTCCTACTCCCTGCATCTTTTGAAATTACTTTAATTGTACCTGACTCCCCTGTCAGCACTGTTCTTTTACCAGGTCAATTGAGAAGCCTTAACTCTCCCTACTCCTGGCCTTGCTTCCTCCCCAGCTCTGTCCTGTCTTTCCTCAAAGGAAGGTGACCATTGCCATTTATATGATCTCCCTTTATTCATTCTCTATAGTCCTATCCTGTAGCTCCTGACACCAAAGCATTGCATAACTAGGCAAGCAGTAGGTATTTGATGAGCACAGGAATGGTGCTTTTGAAGATCCTGTCACCATCTCTATTACTTTTTCAAAATGTGACTACTCTTATTTCCCAGTCTCTGAAATCTGCTTCCATAATGCACATTGCCTTTAGCATTCTTTGTCTGTGGCCTTAGCCCCTTTCCTTTGACACTTCTGATATTCCCCTATCAGTTGAGAGACTATGGCTATCAGAAAAACAAAATATGCTATTCCTTCTTCTTGGCAGCTCATAAACCCCTCCCCGTAACCCATGCATTGACTCTGTTTTGCCTTCACTCAGGTTAGAGCCTAGACACTAGAACCAGACCTATCAACAGAGTTCTCATTATGCCCGTACCCTGCACCTACCCATACCACCCGCTCCTCCTGTTCATTCTCTAGGGAAGCTCTCCAACAGGGGTCCACTCCATTCTCTCCCAGCATCTCAAGCCTACCCTGACCTTTGGCAGGTGATCTCATCACCTGTTTTACTTAAAGAATAATTTTCCACAGGCATTTTGGACTTCTTATAATTTTATCTCTTTCCTCTTCCCTCTTTGAGTTCTGTCAGCTTGTCTCTGAAGGGACAGGGGCAAGACCCCTCTCCTTACATTTACTCTGTGGCCCTGTTCCATATCTTTTCAGCAAAATGTTCCTCTTCTTCTATGTATGTTTTTCCTACACTCTTGCAAGGGTTATTTACCTTCTGAAAAAAGCCTAGTTTGACCATGCAGCCTTTGTAGGGTCAGGAATGGACCAGTGCAGGTTTTCTGATCCCATGCAGACCGGGTAAAGGAGGAGTCAGAGCCCTCAGGGGTTTTGCAGGTCTTTTATTGGGGTTCACCAGGCATATGGCAGGCAGGGGTGCTGGGGGGCCGGGAGGCTGGCAGGCCTTCACTCTGGGCTCTCCGGCCTTCTCTCAGCTTCTGCTTCTCTTGCGGCTTCTCCTCGGCTTCTGCTGGCGTCCCCGTGATGCCGCCATTAAAAGCACAGTCTTAGCCCAGGTGAATCCCATCTACCTGTGCCCACACCCTATTCCAGGTGCCCGCCATCAGGCATGCATTCAGGACCGCAAGGATCCATCATCTATCCTGATGGCGGGAGGGCAGAAAAGCCTGACATTTTTCCTTACCCTACAGTCTTCTTGTCAACTCCTTATCCATACTTCCTGCCGGGAGAGCTCTGAATTTCCCCAGATGTTCTTCTCTCACTCCCCATCTTTGGAGCCCTCCCCAGCTGTCACTGTGAAACTCCAGTCTTCAAAGGCACAACTGGCTCTTGCCAGGGAGGTATAGTGCCAACAGCCCTCTAAATCTTGTTGTTAGCCTTTGCCAATCGGACAGCTTCGTTCCATGGCTGTGCTCTTAAAGTTTTCCAATGATGGTCAGGAGGAAAAGTAACAGCTGCTGTTAAAAACACCCAACAGTGAAAATTCTTAGGTGAGGTCAAGACTGAAGGGAGAGGTTGGGAGTGTGGGAGCACCTCCCAGGTCTTGGGAAATCTTCCATTTAATTCTTCTGCGTCCTTTTCTTCATATAGAAGGCAGCTGGGAAGGTACCGTTTCCAAGGCAGATGAGATGGAGGCGGTTATCAGTACTGTGGCCTGGAAGTCTGGAGCTGGAGGTGTGGAGCCCAGCTCTGTGGTATATGTGCACCAGTCTGCCCTGGGGTAGTGCAGGGGGTGTGCCAAAACACTTTCATCAGGGCCAAATCCCTCAGTGGCTTTAGTCTTGTTGGATCCTTTTCTTCTTGCAACCTCCTTGTTTACTTCTTAGTAGGATCCTAGAATTGAATGAATTTTGTTTGTCAAACCTCTCTTCTGTCTGTGTGGCTTATGGACTCCACAATCAGAGGGAAACATTCATGAATTCACACTTGGGAGGGACCCTGGGGGGCTCCTTGAAAGAGGTCCTTTTTTTTTTTTTTTTTTTTTTGAGGACTTACCTTTAAGCATCTCTGATGTGGGGCTGGCCCGGTCAACACCTCCTCCTTCTTGCCCTGTGAGCCCTCTCTGAGGGGTGTCAGGCAGCTGCCAGGGATGTGGGGGTATGATCATATGTAATAGGCAGTGACTATAAGGATTTAGTTACTACACCTTACCTTTGTGCCTTTCTGATCCTCCTGAGAATACTTGGCTGTGCTTCTTAATCATAACATCCATTAATGATGAAAATTTCAATCATAGAATAAATAGTGAATAGAAAGTTTGTAAAATAGAAAAAAGAAAAAGAAACCATGCACAAGCCCAGCCCTCTAATAACAACAATGATCATCTAGTTGTTGTGCTTCTTCCAGCTTTTTTTTACATGATATTTAGAAAACATTTATAATCATCATGTGTACATATGCATTTGCAGTGATTAAGATCTTGAGCATCCTCATTTCCAATAAAGATTCATGTGCTCCTCCAGCAGGAGAGACAGGTGGCACCTCAGGCAGGCAGGTTGTGGATGCTTTGCCTGTGTAGAAAACAGTTAATATTTTTTCTCTGAATCTTAAAATCTCCCAGCAGTGCTATCGCAGATGGATGGGTGTGTTAAGGACTTCTCACCAGAGTAATCAGTTAATCCTGAGGATTCCCACTTCACAGAGGTCTGCAGAGAGAAGTGAACTGGAGGTTAAATTTCCAAAGACCATAGCATTTTCAATGACTTGTTTTCTCAATAAGAACTGTTAACCCCACTTTTATCATCACCTCATATTTGAAGAAAGCTTTACTTTACAAAGAGCTTCCCCACGTGCCATCTTATTAGTCCTCGTGGCAGCCCTGTAATGTGGTCATCATTATTTTCATCTGCATTTTGTAGACGAGACATCAGGGAAGTCAATATCTCACCCAAGGTCATACATGCTACCTACATACAAACTCCATGCCCTTGTCCTAAGCAGTGACCACTGGACTTCTCTGGGCACCTTATTTCTGCCTGTTTTATTCAGCATTCAGATAGAATTTTTTTTCCCCCTGTGGCACCCTTTCTGGCTGGTTTTCTTCAACGCACTCTTTTTCTTCTCTGCAGGGGGTCGTGATAAGCGGGGTGGACCCATCCTGACCTTCCCTGCTCGAAGCAATCATGACAGAATAAGACAGGAAGACCTTCGGAAACTTGTGACCTATTTGGCCAGTGTGCCAAGGTAAGGGGAGAGGGCAGTCCTGTAAAGGAAGAGGGAGGGGAGCTGGACAGATGCAAGTGAGTTAGAATGAGCCTCCATCCCTGGCAGGCAACCCTAGTTGTTTTTGTCCTCAGAATGGATTCTAATTATTCCTGGAACATCATCACCCACTGTTTGCCTCATTCCCATACTTCCCATTGTCACTACTGGGATTCACGTGCATGAGTGGGAGCTATGGGAAGGTGAGGGTCTCAGCCTAAGAGGACCAGGACAGAGACTGGAACAGGGAACAGTGTGGCCTTCCTACCTTGGCTGACCCCACTCTGGCTTGTGTAATGGATTATCATTAAATACTCTAGTTTGTGACTTTTGGAGTTTGGGGCAAATAACTCTACTTGTATCATTCAGCTGAGTCCTCTGCTAGGCATTTTCAATGGGGGTAATAATGCCCCCATGAGGAGATGAAAATTATTTCTTGGGGGTAGCAAAAAAAATTACTCTTTTATGTATTAAGCATAGATAGACATATGGCATAACACATACAGTTTATTTGTGATATTAAAATTTCACTGGGTAGGTGATTAAGGAAAAAAACTTATAAAATGTCTCTTTTGGCAGAGGACAATGATAATTTTTATTTTTTTCCTTTGCATTTGGATATCTTTTTTAAATTATTTTAATTTATTTTTTATTTTATACATTTTTTACATCATTTTTCATTTTTGCACAATGTATGCATTTTCATCTTGGTTAGAGTCCCCATACAATTCCCATCCCCCTTGTTTTGATCCTCCTCCCTCCTCACACCCCCCCCACCCTGTAATGTGTATCAGGTTTATAGTTGCTTGTTGATTTTTATTTTTACTTTATTATAATTAGGTTTTTTCCTGGCCCCTTATTTAGGTTTTCTAAATTCCTGCTATGAGTGAGACCATCGGTATTTTTCTTTTTCTTTCTGGCTTATTTCGCTGAGCATGATCCCTTCCAGCTCCATCCATGTTCCTGCAAATTGCATGAGTTTATCTTTTTTGATTGCTGAGCAATATTCCATGGTGTATATGCCCCACATCTTCTTGATCCAGTCATCTATTTTTGGGCATTTGGGTTGTTTCCAGGTTTTACCTATTGTAATTAGTGCTGCTATAAACATAGGGGTGCAGGCGCCCTTTTAAATTAATGTTTTTGTGTCCTTTGGGTAAATACCTAGGAGTGGAATTGCTGGATCATATGGAAGCTCCATCTTTAGCAGGTTGAGGAATCTCCACATAGCTTTCCATAGTGGTTGGATCAGTTTGCACTCCCAACAGCAGTGCAGGAGAGTTCCTTTTTCTCCACATCCTTGCCAACACTTATAGTTGCTAGTTTTTTTAATATGTGCCATTCTTACTGGTGTAAGATGGTATCTCAGACAATAATTTTTAAAAAGATTTTCTGATTATCTTTGGATGGTGCTAGCCATGGAGGTAGGTGGAAGGAGACATGTCAAGGATGTGGTCTATATATCGGTTAAGGAGGGAGAGAAGAGGCCTTCATCTAGTCAGAGAATCATAGAATGTGAGATCCAGAAATGTTCTGAGAAGTAAGCGAGGTATATATGTGTCATATTCTACTTAGAAAACAGGGTCCAAATGTGCTAGTGCAAAGCATACCGAGAACTCTACCTTCTTGACTTGTGTCCCAGTGCTTCCCCCAGTATCCCTCACCATTGCTGAGGATCTGTTCTCTGTCTCCCAGTGGGGCCACAGGTGCTCAGCTGTTTGTTGTGTCAAATAAGAAGTGATGTCCAGAACCATTGTCTGGTCTTCATGCATTTTATAGGAAAAAGTGAATTATAGAGAGGAACTATATATTTAGCCTTTGCTGGGAGAGCTTAGATAATTGTTCAATGTGCTGATTAAGTTCTCAAAGCAGGTCTCAAGTAAGGCAAGCACTACATTTTAAAGAACTATATAGGCAAGACAAAGTAAAGGGAATTGGTGAATGGTGATGGACAGGTGGTAAAGGGGATTTAAGAGCTGTCATTAAATGCTTGGAAGGATGTTGAATAGAATGGGTAGCCCTGAAAAGCTTCAAGCAGAAGACTGTGAATAGATAAATAAATGTTGAATGGTGTCTGTTTTTTTTCTTTATGATATCCACGGGGGACCAGAAAAAACATAAAAGGTCTTAAACAACAATGAAGGGGACTTGACTTATCACCAAAGAAGAACTTCTTAACTTCAAGTGCAAAAGTGCAAGAAGTTTTTTTTTTTTTTTTAAAGATTTATTTATTTATTTTCAGATTTATGTATTTATTTATACATGCACTGGGTACAGTCAGAGGCGCGGGAGGGTGAGAGAATTCACCAGAGCCAGAGCAGGGAGCAGAACAGGCAGAAGGACCGAAGTACACTGCTGAGGGGAGCAGCGGGCGGCAGGAGAGGTCTGCGCGCCATGTGGGACCCTCCTCTGGTGGCCGGGGAGCAGCCGGGGATCGAACTGGCGCTGCAGAGGCTGCGGGCAGCTTCACAACCCAGCGCTCAACCGCTGCGCCACCGGGGAGGCCCATGCAAGAAGTTTTTTACTGAAGAACAGAACACAGATTTTTTTTTTAACTAGAGGTCTTTATAGGGAGGAAATATTCCCATTTGTTTCAGAGACAAAGTGATAGACTAAATAACCCATGATTAATCTAGGTAATTTAGCAATTTAGCCATGTAGGGGCTAAACAGTTTGAAATATACCATACCTTGGTATCATACTAACAAGAATATTTCATGGGAGCCCATGATGGACTCTCAGTTCTTTAGAGCCACAGAAATTGGGATCCCAGGAGAAAGGAAGGGTATATTTTTTCCGTCAGGTATATTTATCATATCCCTGCTGCTAATGCATGCTCATCTTTTCTTTAGAATAGAAAGTGGGAGTTGGAAGAACACTTCTTCATCCTGGCTTTTTAAGTCGAGATGGAACAAAACAGATTGGAAACAACTAAAAAGGAAATGATTCCTGCTGGGTGAAGGGGAACAGAACCTAAGAGAGGCTGTGAGGAAGGTCTTGAAAAAGCAAAAACAGTACGTTATCATTGAAGGAACACACTCAATGCAAGTTCTCTGCTTCTCCGCGGGTGGTCACAAGCTTTGCACCCTGTGCACTTGAAAACAGAAAGGTTCTTCACAGGTTCTGGCAGGTGGGAGGCAAGGCACCTGTTGCCACCTTTGGTGGGAACAATTGCCCTGGCATGCCTGCTGCCTTCCTCCCGAGGGTTCTGTGTTCACCAGGAATGACTATCCAGAAGACTCGAGTTTACTAAGTAGTCATACCCATCTGTCACTTCCTAGCTCTGTTGGCCACATATTCACACACAGCAACTATTGGAAATGAAATCTGGGACAGGATTGCTCTAAAGATGATGAAGTATGGGAAGGAAACTGAAGAACAGAGTGGGTCAAATAGTGTTTGACAGTCTTATGCTTAGCCATGACCTGGGCAAAGAAGGTAAACAATGAAAATGAATAGCTGGAATCAATGATATGATTAGCAGAAATTATTTATTATGGGAATGGCCTGGGGGTAGGGGCAGAAAGAGAAAAGGATCTGCTCTACAGACTGGTATGATCACCTTTAGGCGATATGTGACCTGCATTTATTCATTCTTTACTTAGCAGATATTTAGAGCCTCTCCATGCTAGGTAGCTTGAAAAACAATGGTGAACAGACACAGATGTTTTGAGAAAGTTAGCAAAAACCTGGATATGTCCCTACCCAGTGTCAAACCAGTGACAATAAGAGCAGGTAGTATGTGACTAATAGCATTGATGACCTGGCCAGTGGAAGACAAGCAAACAGGGGCCAATGAGTGATGAAAGAGGACCTCAGAATCTAAGAACCTGTTCTACAATAAATGATTAAAGCAGATGATTATGTGATATTTAGAAATGAATGGGAAGGGACAGTCCTGCTATCCTTTGTGAAGGCAGGGTCGTCTAGACTGTGGCGTCAGCTACATTTTAGGAACTGTTAGAGCACTGTCAGTGGAACAGCAAATTGAGAGATCCACATGCTGCATCTCTACATTTGAAGGAATGAAGGATGTCTGCTTGCAGGAGTAAAAATGGAAGAAAAGTGATTTCCTGTCTTCAGGTGTCAGGAAAGCTGCCCCAACAGGAGGGAACAAGCATGGTCTCCATTACATCAATGGGTAGAAATGAGAGAGATCAGGAGTCTGACCCAAGAAAGATCTTGTCTATATGGAAACTGTCCAGCAGTAATACTGCTGCCCCTGGCAAAAGTGATCTTCCTGTCTCTATAGTTTGAATGACCTGCTGTTAGGGATTCTGTAGGAAGAATTCCTCCAGTGGGCTAGAAGATGGTTAGATAATTTCTAAGAAGCTTTCCTGTCCAGAATCTTGTGTTTCTATATAGCTGGAAAAAAAAAACATACATCATAAAATCTGGTACCTCAAAACAGAATACTGCCACCTTCAACATATATTTCCTTTCTCAGACTCCTAGATAAGTCTAGAATTTCACTTCACACATGTGATATCAGAAGAGAACTGCTTTCTAGTACCTTTGGGTCCTGAGTGGGAATTTGGGGAACATGGATCAGGGATCATCCTGGACTCGACAGTTTGGAATATCTGTTACTCTTTTGGGGTTTGCTTCAGCCTGAGATGAATCAGTCCCTTCCAGCTTTCCTTTTTGCTCCTTGTGAGTTTAAGAATCTTATCTCCGGAGTCCTCTCTAAACTTTCTGTGTTATTCTGAGGATCCGTAGAATATCTGGGCAGTAAGAGTCTTTAAAATTCTTCTATTTCATTTTTCTCACCCCATTCACTCAATTTAATTAATATTTGTTGAGTGCCTACTATGAGCCAGAGCCTGAATAGGGATCT
Organism: Talpa occidentalis; assembly: GCF_014898055.3. Classification (NCBI taxonomy): domain Eukaryota; kingdom Metazoa; phylum Chordata; class Mammalia; order Eulipotyphla; family Talpidae; genus Talpa; species Talpa occidentalis. The sequence goes on along the minus strand of NW_023604295.1, from coordinate 43,290,642 downwards.
GGGTGAGATTCTGTCATCATTCTCTTTTCTGACTGTCATCCATTCTACACTTATCTAGTTTTCTTTCTGTCCTGACCTGCTATCTTCTTGTTTTTACTTGTATGTGAAAGGGGTGGAAAGGAGATATTAGATACAATCAGCTGATGAATATCCCTAGAAATTGAGAGACAGGATAAAAGCAGCTATCCCAAGAATAAACAATTCTATGTTACTATGTTACTCTATGTTACTCCCACTAAGGATAATCTATTTCCTGTGATTACTGGGAGTTGACCATATGCTTGAATAGGAATTTCTAAGTATATATAGTAAAGAAATTCTTGGTAATTTTTATTGCATTGAATTTCTTCTCTTCATTATCATTGTTATCCTGCTTTGTCATCATCATCTTTCTGCTGATCCTAAGGGCACCAATTGTTAGCCTTTTGATGTATCTGCCACTTAACTCTGCTCTTAGCAGCACTGCAGAGATGCTGAGTGTTGCAGTAAGGAATACAGGTGTCATAAAAATGAAGAAAGATGACAAGGAATTAAGATGGGATATTCTCTAATGCCAATCAAGCCAAAGTGCTAGTATTCACAGCTTATTATTTGGTAATATTTGCTCCTAATTTCAACAAAAGATAAATTGGGCTTATAGCCAGCAATGTCTTTATATGCAGCGTCACTAGAATATAGGAATAAGTAGAGAGAAACAGAAAGACAGTTAAAAGATGAGGAGGTAAAAACTGCAAGCATTTCCTCCCAATATATTCAGCATGACAGAGCCTAAGCTATCCCAACTGCCATCACTGAATGTGTTCTGTTGTAAGTGCCTTTTGAGATGTGTTGTTGTGTTCTGCCCTTTGCTCTGGGATCATTGATTAAACTAAGATGTGGGAAATAGTGATGGAAGTTTCCAGAAAATAGAATGTATTCAGAAGGTCAAATGGAAGATATTTGGTACAAGGTGAGACCTTGGACATAGGATTCAGCATTTCTGAATCTGATGTTCTGACCTAATTTGGGAGACATGTCCATCTCAAAAGGGTGTTGGGTAGAAATAATCTAGTAATCACACTGTAGCACCCACAGCTCAGTACTTGTTCATCTGTCTTCTAAAGGCATATGTAATACTGAAGAAGAAAAAGTATAATACATACATATATACAGCAATATTTGCTACATATGAAGGACTAGATGAATGTCCATGTTAGTTATGAGCATAACAAAACATTGAATACCTGAAAACCCACTTTTCAGCTTCAATGGGAGAACATCACCTCTGCCCTTGAAACTACTTGTGGTTCCTTCCTACCATCATCCCCCTTACCTCATCCAGAAATCACCACTTTCCTGAGTTTTGTGTTTATCTTTTTCTTGCTTCTTTGTGGTATAATTTACCACATATTTTCATAAACAATGTATTGTTTAGTTTTGCTTGTTTTGAGCTTTATAAAAATGGCATCATACCATATGTAGTTTTCTGTCTAGTTTTTCCCACATACTATGATATGCAACAACATAAAGGAATCTTCAAACAATTTTGAGTGGGGAAAAAAAGCTCTTAATGCTTCTAATCTCTGGAACTGATCTAGTAAGTGATATGTAAGTGCTAGACATTATCTTCAAATCTACATTATTGCACTGTTGTATTTTGCATGCATTAATTTTCATAGCAGTTTGAAATGGGTATTGTTATTCTTATTTTATATATGAGCAAATTGAGGCTCTGCAAGGTTAGGTAACTTGCCTGTGGACATACAATATGATTTGGTGCCAGATGGTCTAGCTCCAGAGCTTGAGTTTTTATCCACTGGAGAGATGAAGACACCAGTGTGAAAGAGGTAGTGGTGATGGACTACAGTAGAGTGTAGGAAGGTGAACGCTGAAGTAGGGCTAAGTCTTGTATGGGAACAGGACAGTTGGAGAGGATAGTAAGGAGATGAGAGTTCAGATAGCTATAATGTTGGTGGGCGGTGACAACATGTCCTTCAAACCTGCTTTTTCTAAAGTTGTCTTTGGATTCTAAATGATTTTTTTTTTATCCTTGATGTCTTTTTTTTATAATAAATTTTATTTTTATATTCCCCATACAATTGCAACCCCCTTATTTTGACCCCAATCCCTCCCCTCCCGCCCCCTACCCCCCATAGAGTGTCTCTGGTTCATAGTTTTTTGTTGATTTTGATTTTCACTTTCTTATAGTTATTCATTTTCCTGGTCCCTTATTTAAGTTTTCTAGATTCCTGCTATGAGTGAGACCATCCAGTATTTTTCTTTTTCTTTCTGGCTTTTTTCGCTGAGCATGATCCCTTCCAGCGCCATCCATGTTGCTGCAAATTGCATGTGTTTATCTTTTTTGAATGCTGAGTAATATTCCATGGTATATTCTGAGTGAAGGTTGCGATGAGTGGAAAATGCAGGTGGCAGTTGATGGAGGCGGGACAGTAGAGATAGTGGTAGTAGGCGGGATCTTGAGCTTAAAGATGGAATTGGTGGGGTGGAAGTGGAGGGGATGTGTTCTAGGGATGGTTGTCCTGTTTACTTTCCTTGGGTCAGGGCGTTTTCTTTCACTCAGCCTCCTGTTTCAGCATCAGAAGTACAGTTCTGGCATTAGTTAGAGGTCAGTTGATTGTTTGGAAGTTGGTTCGCTTCTTCGGTCAGCCCACTGCTGGACTTGGAAAGCTTGTGTCTCTACAGGCACAGTCTTGATAGAGCTGAGGACCAGAGTGACTTGTGGAAATCCTGTGAAAAGCCACTGTGTATGTGGAGCAGGGATTGTCAGCCATAGTACTTCAAATACAGAGACGCGCATTTGTGATTCCCTGAAGAACAATAACGTGGACAATCAGAGGCGGAAATTGTGAGGTCAGAAGTAATCCTGGTTATTCCAGGAATCATAAATGCCTTTTGGTGATAAATCACAGACCCAGTACTAGACAAAAGGGATACTGATGGAAAGGGAGTACTTTTTTTCTTCTCCATTATGTCTTCAATGTAACCCTTAGAAAGGACTGGACTTCACCTTTAACTTTTGGGAGTGGAACTGAGGACTAGTAAGGAAGGAAAGAGTGGACTTGAAGAAACATACTGACCCTGGAAACTATGCAGGGTGTTTCAGTTTGGGGAAAAATGAACCCCAGAACCCTCCCTTCTGAGAGGAGAAATGTACATGCTTGCTGACAAATTACCTCACTTGTAAAATAAACATGGAGTTATTACAAAACTCAGTGGTAGTGAGGGTTACATGAAAACATCTATAAAGTACATAATCCAGGGCCTGGCAAACAGAAAGGGCTATAACAAACAGGATTTCCCTCCCTGGCCTTGCTTATAAGTAGGATCCTTGTTTTGTCACTTGCGTTTCATTTTACATAGTACTGCTTTGTCAAGATCAGTGTTAGATGGAGTTATATTTAAGGTTAGAATTAAAGCCAGCAGTAATAGTAAAGTGAGAAGTAGGGTTGGTAGCACTTAGGAGGCTTATAATAAGTATTGAATGAATGAGTATATGTGCTTAATAGTGTTATAAAATCTTTACTTCATTTTAAATTAGAAAAAAATATTTCTTTATTATAGAAAATAAATGCAGAAAAACATAAAGAATAAAAAATACCCGTAACTCTATCTAGAATGCTAAAAATATATTGACATTGTTCCTTCCTGTTTTTATTTCAGAGCTCAAATAAACAGAATTGAATCATATAGCTTATTTATTTTTGGTTTTTGTTTCATTCCATTTGGTATATGCCATAAGGATATTTTTATAATACTAAAAACTTTTAATAATACTGGTGTGTTTTGGGATGCACCATATTTTAACTAACCCTAGCATTATGGTGAACATAATTATTTCCAACACTTCATTGCTTTAAGTATCTCTCAATAAACAACTTTGTATATAAACCTCTATCTACATTTTAGGTGATTTCTTTGGGATATATTTGTGGCAATCACAGACATTTTTTAAGCCTGGTAATACGTATTGCCAAATTGCTTTCCCAATTTCCCTATTTATACTTTCAGTATGCCTTGCCTTAGGCTTCCAAATCTTGTATTTCTCCAAATTTAAGTTTACTTACTCATCATCCTCACTGTATAAACATTTGTTATCATAATCATCCAGAAGCTCTAACTGAGGGTGTTATGTACCTAAATCTGATCCTGGGTTTGAAGGGAGTAAAGGAATTGCTTGTAGGGCCTGCGCTTTGGAGTCTCCCAAGTTAGTTAGGATTTTTTTTCTTATCTAAACTAATAGCACTCTTAATGGTGACCACACATTAACATTGGCATCTGATGTGAAATCTAGAAAGATTTAATTGTTTTTTGCCCCTAATGAAACTTTACTTTTACCTCTGGATGTGTTTTAGCTCCTTTGCTGGTTGTGCAGTCAGTTCCTGGCTTGACTCAAAGCAGTTGTTAACCTCCTCCATACTCCTTTGAACTGAAGTCCTTATCTGGCTTCCACTGAGAAAGTTAGGCCTCCTTGCAGTTTGTCGCTGGGAAGCGGTATTGAATGAACCTCTAAAGCTTAGGCGCGGCCTTTCACTTTCTTTTTTAGGTTCCTGGAAGCTGTGACTCACCAATAGTAGGCTAATTAGGAAGCTGACATTTTCCTTATATTAGGTAAACTTCAACATGTCAGATAAAATAAATGCCAGTACGTTTAGTTTTTTCTGGAATTCATGGTAGGGAATCAGGATGATTTAAATTTAGCTGAGATTCGTTTGACTGGAATGTTGAAAATAAGGGAATTAGCTAATACAGGTGCTGGAGAGACAGCCTAGCATTGGAGAAGGATGAGGGATTCCAGATTTAATAGTTTCTTTCTCAACGATTATGTGATCATTTCCAGCATGTTTATATATGTCTCTCTTCACCTCTCACGGTTAGGCTGCATCACGTGCCTTTGTGGTTTTTGGTTGGGTTTGATTTTAGACATACATTGGATACTGACACATAATGTTCTGATGATTTAGTTTTATAGAGACTGCCTTTTCAATATATAGGGCAATTTAGGTAAGCTGCCACCAAGTGGCAGCACACCTAAGCTTAGCTGCCCAAGAAGACATAGATGGATTTTATCAGAGGCTCCAAATAGTAATATTATGATTGCTCCTTATTAAAACTTGGATTTCCCAGGCTTTACTTAAGTAACCACTAAGCAATAATTATTTTCTTTCCCTCAACTATAAAATGGGTTTAATGTAATGTCATAGACAACTATAGTAAATATTACATAAAATAACTTTTGTAGAAATATTTAACATATACAAATACATATAAATGTATAAATAAATATACATATACATATTCCAAGTTGAAACTGGGAATTTTATAATGATGCTGTGGGGTCGGGGCAGGAAGAAGCATAAATAATGTGATATGTTTATACCAATTCTTCACCTTTTTATGGAACCAAATCTTTTTTAAAGTAAAAAGATCCTTCTTACTTGTTTGCCTTTAGTCTGAATTGGATTTGAAGTCAAAGTATCTCAGAACTTAACTATCTCCTAGAACGTCTTCTGTCTCCCTCACTATATTCATGAGCCATAAACATTGAAGACAGAAGTCTTAATTTGTCTTTTCAAATCTTGCCTCTCAGACACTATTTTTTACTCTGAACATAGAAGATGAGAAGAAAAAAAAAAAAATCACTACCTAGGGCTTTTTGTTGCTAAGAGTATGACCCCGGTGAATATACTCACTAGTTGCTAAAATTTCTGTATCACTTTGCCACTTAAAAGAAAAAACGTCCATTCTTTTCTTCTTGGATTGCCTTAGATAAAAGGACTTTTTCAGAATTTCTTTCTTAAAAGTCCAATATCACCTCAGCAGAACAAAATAATATGAACAAAATGTGAAGGACTTAGGAATCTAGAAAACTCATCCTTTACCAGTAATGGGCCTGTCTCTTCTGTGAGTTCTGATTGTCCACAGGATTTATCCCTGAGAGATGGTGACCCTTGAGGGCAGGGATGGTGTGTCTTTGTGTTTTTTTTTTTAATTTTTAAAATACTTTTTAAATTTTATACATTTTTACATCATTTTTCATTTTTGCACAATGTATGCATTTTCATCTTTGTTATAGTCCCCATATAATTCCCACCACCCTTGTTTTGATCCTACTCCCTTCTCCCCCCCTACCCCGTAGTGTGTCTCTGGTTTATAGTTGCTTATTGATTTTGATTTTTACTTTATTATAATTAGTCTTTTTCCTGGCCCCTTATTTAGGTTTTTTTCTTTTCTTTTTTTTAAATTTAAATTTTATTTTTATATTCCCTATACAATTACAACCCCCTTATTTTGACCCCAAGCCCTCTTTTCCCCGCCCCCCACACCCCCATAGAGTGTCTCTTGTTCATAGTTTTTTGTTGATTTTGATTTTCACTTTCTTATAGTTATTCATTTTCCTGGTCCTTTATTTAAGTTTTCTAGATTCCTGCTATGAGTGAGACCATCCGGTATTTTTCTTTTTCTTTCTGGCTTATTTCGCTGAGCATGATCCCTTCCAGCGCCATCCATGTTGCTGCAAATTGCATGTGTTTATCTTTTTTGAATGCTGAGTAATATTCCATGGTGTATATGTACCACATCTTCTTGATCCAGTCATCTATTTTTGGGCATTTGGGCTGTTTCCAAAGCTTAGCTATTGTAAACAGTGCTGCTATAAACATAGGGGTGCAGGTGCTCTTTGGAATTGATGTTTCTGTGTCCTTTGGGTAAATATCTAGGAGTGGAATTGCTGGATCATATGGAAGCTCTATGTTTAGTAGGTCCAGAAATCTCCACACAGCTCTGCGTATTGGTTGGACCAGTTTGCACTCCCACCAATAGTGCAGGAGAGTTCCTTTTTCTCCACAACCTCGCCAACAATTGTTGTTGCTAGTTTTTAGGTTTTCTAAAGGACACAGAAACATTAATTCCAAAGAGCACCTGCACCCCTATGTTTATAGCAGCACTGTTTACAATAGGTAAGCTATGGAAACAACCCAAATGCCCCAAAATAGATGACTAGATCAAGAAAATGTGGTACATATACACAATGGTCTGTCTTGTTTGATGGGTGAGTTTGCATAGCAGCACCTTGTAAGCTGGCTGAATACTAATAGATTGGGAGACCCCGAGGGGAAAGGACACTTCCCTCCCCACCTCCCCAGTCCTCAAGACCTTTAGGAGCAACAATAATGTTGCTCTTCCGACACAAAGTCACTAAGGCCAAATGAGGTCTCCTGCATGATCCTCCCTCCCTTTGTAAGGCTGTCCCCACAGAGTGCCTAGGCAGGGCCAGGTGGCAGGACCATGGTAGAGGGAAAAGTAGGACCCTCTGGCAGAGGACAGAGCATGGGGAAGCATGAGAGGGAATCAGGCATGGACTCTCCCACCAAGGAGTAGTATTGTTTCTAAATCAAGCAAGTGTGGCAACCCGCCCCATTTCTTCCTGAACCCAGACCGAGCACTTTGTCAGAGGCACGGTGACTCAGCTAAGATGAATGTTTTTCCAGAAAATTTACAGACATCGTCCAAGAATGTGCTCTTGCTCTGATGGTCTGCTCCCTCTTTCCTTTCGTTGCAGAGCTTCTGTCTTCTCCCCATCCCTGATTCCTTTTAGGTCAAGTGAGGACCAGCTCTGGCTTTGAGAGCTATTAAAAAAAACCCAAACTGACACATTTTTCGCCCTTTTATCTCTCAGACTGTTCTGTGCCATTCTGAGCTGGAATTTTGTCTGTTCCCATTGCTAGTACTTTGTGTCCCAGGTTTAACACAGACTCTCCTCTTGGTCTGGGGCTTGAGGAAGGTGTGGGCCTAGCCCTTGTGCACGTCCTACCCTGACTTGCTGCCCAGGAGAGAACATCCTCTCATTTCCAGAGGCTTGCAGTCTGCTTGAGGTTCTAGGACCCACTGGAGAAGACACACCAGCTGTTTTCATGGCAGTGGTTAAACCAGCATACCACTCAGACAAACACAATCAGAGATAGTTTATTGGAGGTAAAATCTGACCTGGATTTTAAAAGTAGTTCATAGATTAGAATCCTGGAGCTTGAAGGGATTTGTAGAGATCAGCCAGGCCAACCCCTTTACTTTATTATTATTTTTTCCATCTACACAGTTTTTATATTTTTTATAATTAATTTATTGATCACTTTTTTTTCTTACATCATTGTAGTCCCCATAAATCTTCCGCCACCTTATCGTCCATGAAACATCACTATATTCCCTTGTGTTCTTTCCTCTGCAGTTTTCTTACCCTCCTACATCCTCCTTTGCTATATGCCTCAGTTCTATGGAGAACTTACTAGCTTTGACTTTCTCTTGACCTTTCATTTGGTCTCTGTATTCCACATATATGTGAGACCACCTGGTATTTATCTTTTTCCTTCTGACTAATTTCAGCTAGAGTAATCCCTTCCAGCTCCACCCATGTCTCTGCAAATGGTATGAGTTTGTCTTTTTTATCACTGGGTAATATTCCATTATCTAAACATACCACGCCTTTTTGATCCATTCATCTATTTGGGGGCATTTGGGTTGTTTCCATATTTTGGCTATTGTAAATAGTGCTGCAATAAACATAGGATGGCAGGTTTCCTTTTGAATTAGTGTTTTTATGTCCTTTGGGTAGATACCTAGGAGTGGAATTGCTCCATTACATGGTAGATCTATGGTTAGTGTCCTGAAGAACCTCCACACAGCTTTCCATAGCTGCTGGACCCAGCCCCTTTACTTTAGAAGGGTGAGTGCTGTGGTTCAGTGCATGGCTAAGGCCACTCAGCTGACCAGTGGTGTTGCTGGGGTCAGTATTATAATCTTGCACTGCCCCCCGACATGGACAGAACCTGTGGGGATTGCAGGGAGCTCCCACCAGCATACACTGGAAGTCAGAGCCTCGCCAGTGCCATGGGCAGGGGGATTATTCCACTCCCACATGAGCTCTCAGATGCCACTAAGTAGCTATGGATGGGAAAAAGACGTTTAGAGCCCTGCCTGTTTAGTTGCAAATCCCAAACATTTCCTCCCCCCACCTCTGGTTTTCCTGTCCATGCTCTGTGACCTCCCTTGTTGCTCCCAGATTCGCACTTGTACCTGAGCCAACCAGGGTTTTCCTCCTGTAAATCATGGGAACATTATCAGTGCTCTTAGTCAGTGTCCTGTGTCAGAGGGCAGGAGGGCTGGCCTCAGGGTGAGGATGCCCGCCACACTCCACTGGGAAAACCCAGCTGGCATGACCTGGAGCGTGGTCCTGTGTGAGCTGCCTTTGTTGGTGGGTTTGTTTGGGCGTGTGTCTGAGTGTGCAGGCAAATAGCATTAGGTTTTCAAGAAAGTGACTGTTACTTAAGTAGAAAGAGTAGGGGAAAGGAGAGGTGTGTGCAGGCGTGTTTTGACAAAAGACTGTTTCCTGGCGGAAATATGTGGTTTGTTAATGAGGATTCCACCTGCCCTCCCAGAAAAGTGGAGTTGGGCTGGAGAGTGGGGATCCCATGAGGGTGCAGGGGATGGTGGAGATGCTGCAAGAGGAGGTGATAGAATGGCGATGGCAGCAGAATTGCTTGGGGTGAGCAAATGGGACACTGCTCTGCCACCTGTGCTGCCACAGTCCCAGCAGCAGTGCAGCCTCTCATGGGTCCCACCAACTGTCTTTTTCACCCCCACTTTAGAAAAGCTCCCTACATCTCACAGCAACTGGCATGACTGGGGCACTGTGGCTAGACAGATCCCGGTCTTTGGAATGTGGATTCCATCTTTGGTCTATCATCACAGATATCTGAGCAGTGATTGTAATAACATTTTTGGAAAATGTTATACTAGGACTTGTTTTTCAGCCAGCCTGACTGGGGGAAGGAGGGTGGGTGGAGAAAGAAGGTCAGAGGAGCAGATCCCTGGAGTTTGTCTGGGGAAGGCTGCGTGGAGAGGTTGTGGTTTTTCCTTTCCAGTTCTTTATTTCCCTCTGCTGCTTTGGTTCACATTTTATTTCTGCTTCGTGTTCTGAATGCCCCAGAAGGAAGGGATGAACTGCTCTCTAGGGAAGTGGGAAACAGGTTAGGAGGATGTAGTTGGAAAAATGAATGTGTCAGTTTCCATCCCACCTGAACCCTCCCTCCTGCTAGCTTCCCTCTCTGGCCAACCAGCTCCAGACCTGTGGGAGCAAGGGTTTAGTTCTCCTTCAGGAGTTTCCGAGCTCTTTTTTTTTTTCCCTCATAGCAAAGTGTAGCTCCTTCCAAATGCCCTGTTCCCAGGCCAGTCTGATTTAGGAAGTGGTCTCTTCCGTTGGTGAATGGGAAGTTGTTTAAGTGCCTATAGGATGTAGGATGATCTGGCAGATAAACGAAGATACCAGGGTTTATGCGCTAACCCAGGCTGGCCCCTGGACACAGCCAGCCTTTGAGAGCTGCACCCTTTAACCTGGGTCCTGCTGTGACTCATGCCATTTCTGGAACTCTCTTTGGAAGATCCTTTTAGCCTGTGGCATACTCTTTTGACTATCCACAGAATGGCAGCTCTTTGTACTTTCTGAGCAGACTTGAGTTTTAGGAAGTGTTTCGTTTAAAGGTGGCAAGCAGGGATGAGTCGCTGTGTGGATGCAGAGGTCCTGCTGTGTGATTTGGGCCAGGGGACCTGTCACTTCATGGTCACACTTGGGAATGCTGGGGCCTGAGGCTATGCTATTCAGTACTTCTCCAGGTCTGTCAGAGACACAGAAAAGCAGCAGTCACACCCTTATCTGTGGCACACTTGAAGTTGGTTTTTGTTTATTGTCAACATTCTTGTTTGGGTGGAATCATATAGTCGACTTTAAAGAGGTGAAAAGCACTTTCACCATCTATCCTCCTCCCTTGGCTTCCAGTGTGAGGTTTCCTTGGGCTCTAGTTGGGGTAACAGAATTCATTCTGTATAGTTAATAGTGGGGAACTGAACAAGTGGGAGGGAGCTTCCTGTCCTGGAAATGGGCAAGCAAATCCCTACAACCTTTTCTGTGGTGGTACTTGACCATGGTTAACATGGGAATTGCGGGGCAACTCTTTTTTCCACAGTTTTATTGAGAAATTATTTACACACACACATATATACACACACACACACACCTCACATAAGTTTAAGTATAGAATAATGGTTTGGTTTCCACATTGAGATACCACCTTACACCGGTAAGAATGGCACATATCACAAAAACAAGCAACAACAAATGTTGGTGAGGATGTGGTGAAAAAGGAACTCTCCTACATTGCTTGTGGGAGTGCAAACTGGTCCAACCACTATGGAAAGCTGTCTGGAGGTTTCTCAGTCTACTAAAAATGGAGCTACCATATGACCCAGCAATTCCACGCCTAAGGAGCTACCCAAAGGACATAAAAACATTGATTCAAAAGAGCACCTGTACCCCTATGTTTATTGCAGCACTATTTACAATAGGTAAAACCTGGAAACAACCCAGATGCCTAAAAATAGATGACTGGATCAAGAAGATGTGGCATATATACGCAATAGAATATTATTCAGCTATCAAAAAAAAGATAAACTCATGCCATTTGCAGCAACATGGATGGAACTAGAAGGAATTATGCTCAGTGAAATAAGCCAGAAGAAAAAAGAAAAATATCGGATGGTTTCACTTATAGAAGGAATATAGAGAAACCAAATAAGACATCAGTGTAAAAAATACAGCAACAGTACAAAATACAACAAAGCAAAAATGGACTATTATTAATCAGAGACATCCTATAGGGGAGGAGGGAGAGGGATGAGAGGGAGGGAGGGAGGAGCACAGGGGACTGAGGTGATGGTGCACGGGTGCACTGGAGAAGGAAACTCTATGGGGACTACACCTGAGGGGGTGGGGGGAAGCAAATATTGTTTAAAATTGAACAATGATGTAAAAAATAAAAAAATAATAAAAAAATGAAAAAAGTGAGGGAAAAAAAGAATAATGGTTTGATTTACCTACATTGTGAAAAGATTACAATATGGTTGGCTAACATCCATTTTCTCCTATAGCTATAAGAAAAAGAAAGAAAAAAATATTTCTCCTTGTGATGAGAATTTTTAAGATTTACTCTCTTAACAACAATATATCATCTGTCAGTGTTAGCTGCAGTCATCAAGTTGTACATTATGTCCTAGTATTTATTTATTTAATAACTAGAAGTTTTTCACTTTCTCCAATTCCTGCTTCTTCCATCCTTCACCTCTGGTCTGACCTCTTTTTCTATAAGTTTGGGTTTTTTTTTTTTTTTTTTTTAGAATCCACATATAAGTGTGATCATACAGTTTTTTTCTTTCTCTGTCTGACTCATTTCACTAAGCATAATGCCTTCAAGCTCCTTCCATGTCACAATAGTAGGATTTCTACTTTTTTTTTTACTACTGAATGTCATTATATATACACATGCATACACAATGAAATATGACACACACACAAGTGTGTGTGTATATATATATAAAATCACAATTTTTTATCCATTCATCCATCAATGGACACTTAGGTTGATTCCATGTCTTGGCTATTGTAAATAATGCTGCAATGAAAATGGGGGTGCAGTTATCTTTTTGAGTTAGTGTTTTAATTTCCTTTGGATAGATTCCCAGAAGTAGGATTGCTGGGTAATTTGGTAGTTTTATTTTTAATTTTTTGAGATTCCTCCATGTTGTTTTTCATAGTGGCTATACCACACCAGGGAACTCTTAAACACCACTGACCAACCCCAGATCACTCAGAGGCTCCCTGTTTTATAGAGGAGGAATTGAAACTTAGATATAGGATAAAGCATTATCTTTGACTTTTGCCCCCCTAGTCCTGGCATCACAGGTAAGTTATGCAGAGGCAAAAAAAATGTGTTTTTAAATGAGTAGAAAGTGTGCAGATTCTTTGGATAGTCATAACCTGGGAAAGTGGACAGAGAGTGTCTTCCAGTACAAACCAAATGAATAAAACAAATGAAATAAACCTCTGAATGAATTACATGGATCTTGAGGAGGCCTGAGGGAAACTGCATCACATTGTTATAGAAAGCCCTCTGAGGGTTGATGATCACCTGTGGTCCTGCCAAGAGGGGACCCCATAGGCAAGGGAGCCCTCCCACCTCTCTTTGCCCCTCCCTGCTTCCAGATCTCCACAAATCCTCCACATCATGGATAATAAGTCTGAGCACTGTTTCTGGGAGCAAATGCTCATTCATGACTCAGCATCCAGGAGAGTGGCTCATTTCTCTATAAGGCACTATCTCCTCTAATGTTCTTTTTTTCTGCTTGTGATTATACCAATTAGAAAACTTAAAACATGTGCTAATGTGTCTGTAACACTTTTCTTTTTCACCTGCTGGTTCTCGGTAGTTGAAGAAAGTTGGTGTGGTATGGGTTGGGGCAATCGGTAGAGAGCTGCTATTAGAAGAGCAGTGAGGAGCAGGTTGGCACAGTTCAGAGTGATATGCAAACATTGAAGAACAATCTAGATCTTACAGCCAGAGACTCCACAGCCTGAGAATGGCATGACCACCTCTACACAGCGGGTCAGGAGAATCGTTTTTCTCCTTAGAACTTTAAGGACTGACCTTTTCCCTTAAATTGAGTGGAAAATTCAGCTTTGAAATGATTAAATGATTTCATTGGCACAGCACAGTTCTAGGAAAAAGTATGAAGTGGATGATTTTTTGGGCGCAACTTTTCCTTCCTTCCTTCCTTTGCTGGTTCCTGTCTGCTCATTGTGAACTGTCTGTGCCATGTATAAGTCTTCCACTGCATTGCTAGTCTGTTTGTACCTGTAGGGCCAGAGCTGTGTGTGGCAAGGCTGGTACTGCCCTCATGAAACAGGACATCTTTCACTTGCCTTGTCCTTGGGTGACAGAGGGGAATGCCATCTACTCCTCAGTGACCAGTCTAACCCTCTACTCCAATGTTCAATTTTCCATCTTCCCTGGACAACTTAGTGAATGGGTCTGATTCATTCACACAGCCTAAGCACTACTAGGCCTTCACGGACCCTCACAATATGATTGTGTACCCACCACTGCTGACACCCACACCTTGCACCAAGTGAACAATCCTGACAGCATAAACCTAGGAGGTGGGCAGAAACCCTTGTTGTCTCTTGCCTGATTTCTGGGGTGGTACTCACTGCAGATGTCTACTCACCCACTGTCACCACGATGGATTGGTGCATATTTATTCCAGAAGATGTTTCACATGAGCTGGACATTAGTCAGTGTGGGGTAAATCTTGAGTTTCATTAACCTGTTTGAGGCAAACAGGTTAATACCATCTCTCCGTTGCTGTAGTGCAGTGGAAACCATGAGGGGAATGGTCCTCATTCCCGTGCAGGAGCTTTTAGTAATCAGCACAGGAAATCCTGGGCTTCTAAGGGCAGATGATTTGATGTATGGGAGGATATTTCTTCCTCTCAAATCCAGAATTTTCATGACTTATTAGAAGATCTAGAGCAGGGAGATTGATACCTAGACATTGGTCCCAAATGAACAAAACATCCCCCCTGCTGTGTGATCCTGAAAAAAATTACTCTTCTCTGGAACTTGCTACCCTCCCCTTGAAAATTAAGGATTAATTAGTTTAAGCCTCTGCCAAAGACACTTGCAAGTATTACAAATAGCAACTGTTCTAAATAGAACCACTCTGGGGGACTGGGCTCAATAGTGGACGGCTAAATTGTCATCTCTGCGAAGCATGGGGATCACCAGGACTGCAAAGAGTTAACTGCGACATGTCTCTTCATTGGTTCCTCATTGCCCACTGCTGAGACTTTGTGCACCTGGATCAGTCTGATATGGGGCAGTCCTCATAGACCTGTGGGTCAAAAGACAGTTCTAGGGGTATCAGATAATGTGATCCAGAGAGACACCCAGGACTTGCCTAGAAGTTTTAAATGAGGTTGCCCAGTCTGGTGGAATAAAATTGCCACAGTGATTTCATGGCAGTTTGTGAAGTAGAGAGGGAAGCCCAGGAAAGACAGCTTTCCAGCAGGCTAGTGACAAAGCACTACAGCTATCCTGGGGAGTATGGCCGGCAGGCCCTTGGGGAGTCTCCCTAGGGCAAGGTAGGAGACTAGGTCTTGCACAGTCTTTGCAAAAAGAACTAGAGATATGCATGGTAAGGACAGAAATCCTTTCAAGCCTATGCTTGCAATAAATGACACCATTTAGGAAAGCATGGCACTATGGAGAAAACATCCCATTAACATTTTTGACAGGCTCCTGCATAGCACAGTTGGTTCACACTGCAAACACTGTTCTGCCTGATATAGTTGTGTGTTACCTGCTGTTTATTGGTGCCTATCCTAATCTTATTTAGGCAGAGTGAGTCTTTACCATTAAATTCCCACAAATCACACTTCAAGGAAGTCTAGATGTTGTCCTTGGATCAACTTGGGAGATTCCTGGGCCTTATTCAAGACTGAATTTCATCTGAATATCTTAAAAGGACCCCTGAAATCATCATTTTAAAACCAACGTCCTAGGTGATGATGAAAGTGACTAACGTTTGATAAGCATTGGCATAAAATGGTGAAAATGTTTTATTTTATATATATATATTTTTTAAAGATTTATTTATTTATACAAGCACTGGGTACAGTTAAAAGCACTGGAGGGTGAGAGAATTCACCAGAGTCAGAGGGGAGAGCAGAGCAGGCAGACTGATGAAGTACACTGCTAAGGGGAGCAGCGGGCGGCAGGAGAGGTCTGTGCGCCATGTAGGACCCTCGCCCGGCGGCCAGGGATTGAACTGGCACTGCAGAGGCTGTGGGCAGCTTTGCAACCCAGCGCTCAACCGCTGTGCTGCCGCGGAGGCCCTATTTTATATATTTTTTAAAGATTTATTTACTTATACATACAAGAGCTGGGGTATAGGCCAGAAATGCAGGAAGGAGAGGATTCACCAGAGACAGTGGGGAACAGAACAGGTGGATCTACTGAAGTACACTGCTTAGGGTAGCAGCGGGCGAGACAGGAGAGGTCTGCCTCGCCATGTGGGTTGCTCCCTGGCCTGCTGGGATTGAACTCGTGCTGCAGAGGCTGTGGATTGCTTCATAGTGCGGTGCTTAACCCCTTGTGCCACCAATGAGGCCCCTATTTTATATTTTTGAGCTAGGACAGTCTTATTGAGTCAAAACAGCCTCCGCGACATGTCATGAACGTAAGAGTAAATGGTGTAGAACTGAGACCAAGAAATATCTGATCAATCATCTGGTCGTTCAGTATATGTTTATGTTCTGACCTGAAGCCCCTGAGAGTCTATGAAACAGTTTACAGCTCAGTTTGAAGGGACTGTAGTTTATCATGAAGGATGAGAAGCTGGCCAAGGGAGTCAAGGTCTCAAGCCCCAGATGGGAAACTGGTGGGGTAGGGGGGAATGGAGCAGTGGCTGTATCTTCCTCTCAAGCAGGAAATGTGGCATATGAGGAGAAATATAAAACGAAATACAAAAGGAGAGCCAATCCTCTTTAGTGGATTTAAAGGTGTGCTGCTCCAAATTTCACCTTTCTATGCTCCCAACCTCCCCATACACAAGACAAAATTGTGCCCTTGAAAAATAAAAGGTAAATAACCTACTGGGGAAAGGAGGGCTACCTGGGGGTTATATTTTAATGTAAGTTGGTTTGCTCAAACCACTCCCCATCTGAGCAATCCTAGTGAAAGGGAAAGAGGTCTGGGAACTTGAAGGCTTAGGGAAGAGGCAGACTCCTGGGAGTCTCTGTGGAGCTGGAGTAGTCAGAAAGCAGCTTGCAGACCTGGCTGTTTCTGGAGTCAGGGAGACAGGGTCTGGAGAGGGGAGTATACTAAAATCTACCTGTGGTGATATTTCTTCTTTTCCCAGAGGTCAATTAGGAAGACTTTTCCTGCTCTACCCATTTCCTGCCCCAGGTCCCCACTAAAACTGTCCTGGCAGATGGGGCCAAGGTTTCTCAGTTATTAAATGCAATAGTTTTTATCTCAGTAAATAATCTGTCTTTCTGAAGCTCCGACACTGTAGTTTCTCTTGCAGTCCTCTTCTCTTGATGCCTTTGATTTTACTCCTCTCCTACTTTTCACTAACCCCTCTACATTTTCCCCTCAGACTCATTTACTTTCTTCTCTCATCTCTTAACCATCTATATTCCCATCAGTTCTCTCTTTTACTGAGAAGATGGTTCTTTTCATCTTAACTCATATTCATTGGATGACTTTACCCATTTCTGAGCACATTTACTGCTTCCATTAATGGGTATATTCACTCAGAAAATTTGCTGTCCAGCTACTCTGTGTTAGGTACTGTGTGACTCCCAAGTCAAAATTTGCATCCCAGATTTCTCTTTTTATCTGCAGACCATATATCAAATTGCCTTCATTGGCTTCATATATGTGTGAAATATATATAGTTTACATTTACACTATTATTCTAGAAACTGGGATTTCAGTGCAAATGATTTCTTTTTTTAAAGATTTATTTATTTATGCATACAAGAACTGGGGTACAGGCCAGAGGTGTGGGGGGTGAAAGGATCCACCAGAGACAGAGTGGGGAACAGAACAGGCAGGTTGACTGAAGTACACTGCTGAGGGGAGCAGCGGGCGAGTCAGGAGAGGTCTACTGCACCATGTGGGTTGCTCTCTGGCTGGCCAGGAGATAGAACTCGTGCTGCAGAGGCTGCGGACTGCCTCATAGATTGTGTCTTAACCCCTTGCACCACCAGGGAGGCCCACAAATGATTTCTTAAGGGTATTCCCTTCAAGGAATTCCCTTGTATTACAAGGAATACCCTTGTATTACAAGGAATACCCTTGTAAGGGTATGGGGAGTTGGAGATGCAGAGTAGGGAAGGGGAAGTTAAAATCTAGCTGAGACTGACTAGGGAAATGGGGAGACCAGATTTACTCCACCTTGCAGTTAAGAATCTGAGAGTTGGCACCAATGTATAGATGAAGCGCTGGCTCCCTTAGGATGGGACTGTTAACTACCCAGGTGTGTCTTGGTGAGGTGGTACTGATCAGGTAAAGGCAGGTCCCCAGAGATGTTCACAGGTATAAGCTAATGGTTGCAACACTCATGGAGCTGGGGGTGGGCACAGCGGTCAACAGAGGACCCCTGGGGGGACACCAACAGTGTCTCCTACAGCAGTAAGACTTGAAGACAATATGGCTGGCAGCATGTTAAGTGTGTGTTAACAAACTTAATCTTTAAAATAACCCTATAATGTAGATACTATTATTCACATTTTACATAAGGAAATGAGACATAGCAAAGCCAAAAGTAACCTGCCCAAGTTTCCTAAATAAGTAGATGAAGGAGCCAGGATTCAGATTGAGGAATGATGCTTCTAGATTCCACACATTTAACCTGCTCCCTCTACTTCCTGGGTGTATTGAGTCTTAGCATGTGCCAGCCACTGTATTAGGGACTCCAGCTGTGAAATGACTATAAAACCCCTGCCTTCATTGAGGCTACTTGCTAATGAGGGAAGGTGGGCAATAAATGAATAAGTAAAATGCCTGATTCAGATGATAATAAGTGCTAAAGGGAAAAAATGTATTAGGGAGGGAAAGTAGGAAGTGCCAGGTGATAGCTGTAGCTTTAAACAGGGGGAGCCAAGGAAAACTTCACTTAAGAACATTTACACCAAGATTTAAAGGTTTTTTTTTTTCTTCTGCTTTCATCACTCCCTCTGGTGACTCCAATTTACTCTCTGTCTGCACAGCTGCAGACTCAACTACTAAACCTCCTGATCATGTTCCCTCTCTGATTGAACCTGTCAGTGGTTACACTGCCCAGGTAGACCAGACTTCAGACCATGCTCTGCTTGCCTTCTCTTCCTGCCCCCCAGCCTGCAGGGGGCCTCACCCATGATGGGGACACCCCAGCTCACACATCCATGTTCTATTCACGTCTTTGAAAATAGCAATACTTTGCCACCCCTCAGGCCTACTGATATTGGTAGAATTACTTATCTTTGTGGGTGCTGAAAATAGGCTAAGGGTACTCTGGGTAGAAAATATTAGGGTTCTGGGCACTGAGAACTTGGTCTACAAGAGATGGGGAGTGGGTAGCAAGGCAAGTCTCATTGTCTCCTGGGGGGTGGTGTGCAAGTGGAGAGTCAGAACCAGGGACACGGCGCCCTAGAACATTCACAGCACCACTCTGTGAGAGCTCGTCTCCTCTAACCCACATGCTTAGACCAAATTGAATTACTTGCACTTGAATCCATCATGCTCCTTTGCTTGTGTGATTTTGTGATTTTGCACAGACTAGAGAAAGAAGGTCAGCCACTTGGATTCTGCCCTTATTTCCCCCATCTCCTGTGAACTCTCTTACCTAATCCCTCCATCACAAACCCAATCATAAAAACACCAGAGGTAGGGTGAAGTAGTGGGTATAATATGATATAATGGCCTGGGTATGGGCTATAATGTCTTTGATCCTGGTTTTGACTCTTTCCCTAGCCACTTACTAGTCATGCAACCTTTAGCAAATTCTGTGCCTCAATTTCATCATCTCTTACATGAAGATGAAGATATTTATACCAAGTTTATAAGGTATTGTGAGGATAAAGTAAAATCACAAATGTCAAGTTTCCAAACACAGTCCCTGGTATAGAATAAGTTCTGGGTAAAAAGTTCCTTTCTGTCTTCCAGCTATGCATTTTACTTAAAATCAAACATACAGAGTGCCTTGGGAGATTAGGCTATTTTCACAGAAAGTTGCCAATTAGATTAACTTTCAGTGTTCAGACCCTGGCTTCTTTCCCTTCCTTCTGAGCTAGTGAGAACTTCTAGGAAATATTAATACCTGATATCTACTTTTAGTTGTCAGAAATTAATAGATAATAGTGTAGATAGCCAGCTACAGACCACCATTTAGAGCATGGCTTAGTCAAACTCCAGTTCTTTTGACTATTTGATATCAGGTATGGAGATTTCTCGTGTTAGCCTAAATGTAACTGTGATGGAGACTGAGGGGCAGTTAAACAAGTCAGTCATCTCTGAGGAAAGGCAAGACCCACAGTTAGCTGACATAAGTGGGTATGTAACAAATGTGAGTTAAGCTAAATGAAACTAAGCTCAGTGTGAAAAATCATTAAACCCTAGTAGGAAAATGGGGAAAAGAAATGATCAGGTAAGTCACAGAAGAAATACTTAGCAGCTGGTAGATATAAGCTTAATCAAAGAAATGGAAATTTAAATATAGCACAAGATTTTTCCTAGAAAATGAGCAAAGATTTTAAAAATTCAATGACCAGTGCTAGTGAAGATAGATTAAGTGGGTTACTTTTGTTGCTGGGGAACATGTAAATTCTGTTACATGTTTACATATCATAACATGTTACATGTTATATGCTTTTCTGTAAAGCAGTAATGAGAATGACTAAAACAGTTATGTTTTAGGTATAAGATGGACTATGTGTCATTAAGTGAACTAGTTCCAATGAAATTTTAGACACAAGAGAAAACTACATTATAGTGAGAAGTAGATTATATAGTATGAAAATTACATGCATAAAAAGACAGACAGAAAATAGGCCGGATTATTATAAATTCCTGTCATTAGCATCTCTCATAAAGATCTTTGAATATTTTAACTTTTCTATAATTACCAGCTGTTTATCTTATAATTGGAAAGAACTCCCATAATTTAATTAAAAGTCACATTGCTTCAGACAGCAGGGCAGAGGAAATTATTGATGGAAGACTCTGGACACTTGTTGACTTAGTGTCAGAGAAGGAGAAGAGGCAATTCCTTTCCTTTAGGGACCAGGATTTGGGAAGAAACAAAAGACTCAGCCTTTTTCCCATGCTGAGTCTAATCCTTTATATCACAAAAGTGGGAAGAGTCTCCTTATGGGGAGTTTCCTTTTTAACTGGGAGGCCTAAGTAAGAGCCCTTATGCCTGAGACAATCACACACTCAGGGGAGCTGTGGTCTCTTCACCAGACTATGACATTCTCATCCCTGGTTGAGATTTGAGAATGAAGTCTGAAAGGAGGTTTTGTTTTCTTTCATGGCTTTACCCCCAGTAGTTTTAAGTGACTGATATATGGTGGTGCACATCTGTGGGTCATGTAACATGCACCCTGGTTCAAATAACTACAATCTGGGAAATAGGAAATTAAGGAATAGATCCTCAGGAAATACATTACCAATATTTATATAAAAATGTGATTTAACCAAAGTCTATTTTGACTTATAAAATAAGTGCATAGGTTTAATAAACTGAAAAAGAACCCTCACTACCAAGACATAAACTTACTTCCAAACTAAGATGTTGACCTTCACTTTTTTTTCTTTCACTCTTAGGAGTATTGGTTGAAGTTCAAGTATTTACATAAACTTTGCTACTTAATAAGTTATATAACAACATCTTGATTCACTTAGTCTGGTTATTTCCTGGTTTTCAAGATGGTCACTGTCATTTCATCTGACCTTGATTTCATGAGTAGTTTGCCTTCTCTTAGCTTCCTGAAATGTGCCTTTTTACACCCTGACTCTCATGATGGAAGAACAAGACAATCAGATCCATCCATTCATTCCCACCTGCGCTGTCTATGAGCAATCAGCATGGTTCAGCAACCTTTTTTTTTTTTTTAGGTTGACATACACTTTGAACTCAAGTTACATCCTAAAGTAAATACAGAGGAGGAAAATATATGTTATTCATGCTTTGTGTCATCTCAAATCACTTAATAGAATAGGCTGAGAACCCTTTATTGAAAAGATTCTTTGGTCCAGTTTGGGTTCATGGCATAACGTACCAGTGTCTGCCTTTGGTGTGGGCATGGGGAAGGACATCCATCCCAGATTTAAGGGCAGCTAGGACCCTGTCCTTTAGAGAACTGGTATTCAAATGGGGGAAATACTATTCATCTCAGGAACAAGAGAGGGAGACAAAAATGAAAAGAAAATCAAACATGAGTGTAAATACTCAAACACTAAACTTCCCAACAGGTGCAGTGAACTAGAGGGGAGGCTGAGTTATTTTTAAGAGCTGGGAGAAGGCAGAATGCCCTGAGTCAGATGGGGTTAATCTACCAAAGGCTTCTGAGACAGTACATTTTGAGTTGCATTGGAAGGTAGCCAGGAGACCTGGTGTGAAGTTGGAAGGGTGGTCCAAATTAAAAGGAATGCAGGTTTCTGGATGCCTTTCGACTGTGTATGCCAAAGTCTCAGCTCCCCAGAGTGACCATGCCTGACCTCTGACCTCCCCACAGTGAGGACGTGTGCAAACGTGGCTTCACCGTCATCATCGACATGCGGGGCTCCAAGTGGGACCTCATTAAGCCGCTCCTTAAGACGCTGCAGGAAGCCTTTCCAGCCGAGATCCATGTGGCCCTCATCATCAAACCTGACAACTTCTGGCAGAAGCAGAAGACCAACTTTGGCAGCTCCAAATTCATCTTTGAGGTGAGCCAGACCTCTCTCAGCACCTCCCCTCTCTTTCCCTTCTGCCATCCGCACATTTCTCACTTCCACGTCTCCGTTTACTCTGTGATACCCAACATGACAGGGGCTGATACTTCAGCATTCCTTGGCTATTGTGGCCTTTCTTAGAGTCTGGGGTGGAATGAGAGAATTGAGAGATTCCCAAATGCGAGGTGTCATTGGACACTCCTATTTACTATTGCTGAGTGTGTAAATTGGGGCAGTATTAACTGGCAACACTGTGATTTGTGTCAAATGTCTTAAAATAGTTTATATCCCTTTTTCTAGTAAATCTTCTAGGAAAATATTTTAATGTAAAACTTAAACAAAACAAAAAGATGAAAGCTATATGAACAAAAATGTCTCCCAGGATATTCATTATAGTGTATTTGCAGTAAAACACATGTATGTATACACACCAAACACACACACACACACACACACACACACACATACACACAGAGAGATTGGAGCCTGTGTATTAGCTTAAGTTTGGTAACATTAATACACAAATGCTATAAAGTCATTAAAAATCATATTTAGAAAAACAATGTCATTGAAAAATGCTCATGAAATATATTGTTTTTAAAAAAGGTGGATTATTTTAAGCGTAGGTATAGAGAAGATCAAGAGGCACTTGAAATTCTGGCCACAAGGGATGGCTGGATTATGAGTGATTTTTATTCTCATATTTTTCTATTTTTTTTTGAGAGTTGCTTTTATATTCAGGGAAAACAAGTAATTTTTCAAACTAGAATTTTCCAGAGGGCATGTGTGTCCCCTGAGAATTTTTAATGATGATGCATGAGATTAAATGAGTGATTTAAGAATCTTTGTTCTAACCAAATACCCTTTCTTGGAATTCTGGTCCTCATGTGTAAGAGGGTGAAACTTGGTGTGTGTGTGTGTGTGTACATTGGAAAATGGAGCTGCTCTTAATCTTGCAGTCACTTCCTGACTCTTGTGCTCCAGGGGCTGGGAGCACCTATGTGTGTTTTGAGGGGGTTGGCCCCAGCAGGCTGTCATTTGATCACAACAACCTCACTGAAGTAGTTTTCACTCTTGTAAATAACATAAGAAATTTCTCTTGGTATACAAACAGTTAACTCTCATAGTCTCCCAACACCCCTACCCAATGATACCAGTCCTGTAGGGAAATGCTTTTTGTATTTTTGGTTTGTTTATACAGAGATGGTGACAACAAGCCTATAAGCTTAGGTTTAGAAACCTGAAGAGACTGAAAATAATCTTTCAAAAAGTCTGGAACTTTTGCTTCAGTGTAGCTGCCTAGCACTTTTTATCTCCCTGCACCCCACTTCTCCCTGAGTAGAGCAAGCTTGTCTCTGTCTCTTAAACAAGAAGTACAAGAAAGATAGTTGAGGCCCTCTCACTCAGCCCTGGGTCTGTCCATTGCACTGAGAAGGGCACTCCCTGAACTGGAGACCTTGCATGGAGCTGAGGCAGGAAGATCTACTCAGAACCCTATAGCTCTATTACTGACCTTACTCCCATATGGTAATATCCTGGATCATGGGCCTGGTTTTATTTTATTTTATTTTTAAAGATTTATTTTTATTTATTTATGCATATTGGGGTATAGGCCAGAGGTGCAGGGGGTGACAGGGCCCACCAGATATAGAGCGGGGAGCAGAGCAGGCAGATCCACTGAAATACACTGCTGAGGGGTGCAGTAGGCGAGTCAGGAGAGGTCTGCTGTACCATGTGGGTTAGCTCCCTGGCTGGGGATCAAACTCATGCAGCAGTGACTGGTGATAGCTTGATAGCACTGGTGGTATGGGGGTTAACTCTAACCCCATGGGGGGTTAGAGTTAACCCCCATACCACCAGGGATGGGCCTGGTTTTAAAGCTTTGCTGACCTGGACCCCCAGGCACTTATCTGTTAGTCTTCCCACTTTTCCTTTCAGCAGCTGAAGCCTTGTTGTCGTTGACTTCCAGGAGGAAAGGAGAAAGATGAGAGAGCAGAAACATAAAGGCAGTCTTTCCTTGAATGGCAAATGGTGGGCAAGTGGAGAAGCTTTTTGAGCAAGTCAGCCAGGCCGTTAAAACTCCTGACCCTGGCTGGTTTGTGGCTTTTGACCAATGGGCCTCTCCCCTCCCATTCACCCTTTCCTACACATGGTGTGTTCCTTATTGTGTGGCCTTATCTTGACCTTTCCCCTTGACTGTCTTTCTTTGTGCCTTCTATGCCCTGATGTGCACTCCCCTGCCTTCCCCCCATCACGGAGTCTTACTCTATGTTTCTAACCCTCCCAGACGAGCATGGTGTCCGTGGAGGGCCTCACAAAGCTGGTGGACCCCTCCCAGCTGACGGAGGAGTTCGACGGCTCCCTGGACTACAACCACGAGGAGTGGATCGAGCTGAGGCTCTCCCTGGAGGAGTTCTTCAACAGCGCAGTGCACCTGCTCTCTCGCCTCGAGGACCTGCAGGAGATGCTTGCCCGGAAGGAGTTCCCCGTGGACGTGGAGGGCTCTCGGCGGCTCATCGATGAGCACACGCAGCTCAAGAAGAAGGTGCTGAAGGCTCCTGTGGAGGAGCTGGACCGCGAGGGGCAGCGGCTGCTGCAGTGCATCCGCTGCAGTGATGGCTTCTCAGGGCGCAACTGCATCCCAGGCAGCGCCGACTTCCAGAGCCTGGTGCCCAAGATCACCAGCCTGCTGGACAAGCTGCACTCTACCCGGCAGCACCTGCACCAGATGTGGCACGTGCGCAAGCTCAAGCTGGACCAGTGCTTCCAGCTACGACTGTTTGAGCAGGATGCTGAGAAGGTAGGAGGAGGCAGCCAGACCTGAGCAGTGGTGGGCTGGGGATAGACCTTTTTCGAGAAACTGGTAGAGGATCCTGCTCCAACTTACTGATGAATGATAATGCATTTCTGAAAAGCTTTCTAAAAATGTGGCTGTTGGTTTTATCTGATGTGTTTATCTCAGTTTTGCATTTGGCCATGAGTAACTGACTTTTTAACCTCCCTTTGTAGTCTTTATTATCAGGCACTGTTCTAAGCACTATGTAAATTAATTCATTTGCAATTTCTCAAAATTCTTATGGAGCAGGTGTATTATCATGATCCCATTTTAGAGATGAGGAATCAGAGAGACTAGATAACTTGACCAAACTTGGAAGGGCAGTGTGGCTGCAGAGTCCACACTTTTACTCACTGTTGAACACTGTTCTCTGGACATGCAGTGAGTGGTCCAGCCTGTTCAGCAATGAAACCTATGCTGTTAGCAGCCACAATAGCTCAGCTTAGTGATTACTGTCCTGCAGGGTACTTGACTGCCAACAAAGCAATTTAATACAACAAAGCAAAGATTTGTTTAATCTGGGCGGCTTAATCGGTCCTTTGAGGTGGATGGTGGTGTCTCTGTTGATGTGCAGGGCCACAAGCAAGTGCTCCTGGATTTGGGGCTACAATGGCGACTTGGGAAGCCTGCTCTCTTTCATTTACAATCCAAGACTCTTCCTACCATACTACTTCTTTCCTCAGCTTCTGAGTAGTTTCTCAAACAAGACTCCTTTTTTTTCCAGCACTGAATTTTCTAAGCTTTCCCCTTATCAGGGAAGATGTGAGGAAATAAAAATGAAAAATTATACATATACATAGTGCCTCTTTGCTGAGGACACAAAAATATCTTCTCTGGATGCTCTTCAAGTTAAAGGAAAGAATACTATTATGTGTGCTTTAGGAAGAGTGAATTGACTGTTCTATCAATTTTCTGAAAATAACATATTTAAATGTATAATACCACTCTTACAAATACTGTGACATCTCTTAGTAACCTGTGAGTTTTACAGACAGCCTTTGATATGATGGTTTTGTGTCTTTTAAGAGCCATACTTAAATGTCTCTGGGTATTTTTAAGTGATGGAATCATGATATAAAACTAGATAATTATGATCCCAATTTATGAGAGTGCCAATGTAGGTAGAACTGGAAAAAAAAAAAGTCCTCCACAGTGATAATAGTTTTTATTTCTAAGAGCCAGGTAAATCTAAAGGATTGATTTAATTTATATACATTTCCAGTGTTTTCCAATATTATCTAATTTATAATCAGAAGAAGAGCTCTTTCTCTCTCTATATCTACATATATATACACACACGCATATATAAATAATATGCAGCCCTCTTCTACACCAGAATTTTTGAACATCATTTGTGAGTTTTTGAAAAAGACATGTAAAGTGTTTTAGCTCAACTTGAGGGGTTTCAAGTTTACCCCTGACCTTCCTGAGGACTCTGCTGTGTCTGGGCAGCTTGGGTTTGATCCTGGTCTAGTTGCTCTGGAAGGGGCCATTTGGACTACAGAATCCCACCACTACTCACCAAGTGATGAGAGATCAGGTCAGGATTCAGATGGTCTGTGAAGCCAGGGGCAGGTACTTTTGCTTCTGTGACTAGAATTGGAAAGGTCTAGAACATCATCTTTTTCTTAGGGTCTTTTCTATTCTAGGGCAGGGAATCTGTTTGCAGCCTGACCTGGGTACCTATTTTAGTAAGCCAGGCACAGAAGGGAATATGGGGGACTTAAATCTTCCTAGACATGCTAGAGTTTGAGGCACCTCCTATATCTCTGAAGCTCAAGGGTGTGAGAAGACTACACAGGTCACAGATCATGTTTGACTCAAAAACAAAATAATAGCCCTCCCACCACTCTGCAACTAGGACCTGCTTCACAATCCCACTGAACACTACCAGTATCCTTTGTGTCCATGCCCTGATGACTGAGGAAAAACTCATACCTCACGTTCTAATGTTCATTTGACAACAGAGACTCCTAACCTTTCTCTGCTGTGGACTCCTCATTCGATGAAGACTATCATCCCCTTCTCAGAATATTTGTAAATGTACAAAGTTTACATATATGTACACGTATGCACATATACATACATAAGTATGTATTAGATGTATACTTGGAAACAATTGAAATACAATTATATTAAATTTAAAAATATAGTAGCAAAATGTACTTCTTTAATACATATTAAATAATGAAATCTACTAGAAGTACCACTAATTGGAAGTGCTGATAAGCACACATATTTCAAGACAATGACCCTCATGTAGTATGTGATGTCTACTGATGTGAGAGGCACAACTTTTGCTAACATTAATGTAGTTTGTCGTGTATGTTCATAATAGAAGAGAATATTATATTTCAGTTAGAGGTTGATTAAAATAAAAGCATACTTTATTTTTCCCTCTCCAAGTATATGATCCCTGAATTTCTATGCATGGACACTTAAGGATCCATTTTTCCATGGTGTGTTCATAAAAAGCAGCGTGTGTGTGTGTGTGCGCGTGTGTGTAGAGGAATGGAGGAAGGGGGAAAGATATCAAAACCAAAACAGAGGAAATAAAAGGATGATGGGAAGAGGGAAGCTCAGGAATATTTTGATTTGAGTCAGTGGTGAAAATGCTGCTCAGGCTTGACCCAGCTGCCACAGAAAATGTGCTGGGTGTGGGGTGGGAGAGAAACAGTCCTTTTAAGTTGCTTCAAGATTAATTTAAAATATCTGTGCAGAACTAAGTACCTCAGCCCTTGACTTACTTGGCATTTTTGAGAGGGAACAAGGAAAGTTGGGGGTGAGGGTTGTGTGTGCAGATCTACATCTAAACAAGGCTGTGAGGAAATAGTTCCTGTGTGAGCCATGTCATAGGCTCCTTTGTGGGAGGCTCCTTGGAGACTTCTAATTCCACGTCTGGGAAGCTCTTGGCAATCAAAGGAGTCTCTGATCACTCAGCTTCTATTTTGTAAAAGGAGTGGGTGCAAAGTCTCCCCTCTGACCCAGTGGGGTGACAGCTTATTTCTCAGGGATCCCTTACCAGCTGACCATGGGGAGTGAAACCACCTTTCACCACCTTCCCCTGATCCCTGTGTTCCTTATCTTGGTGGTGATGAGGAGGGCGCCATCTCTCTCCCAATTCAATTTTTAGGGAGGTGAAGTTCTATTTGACAGTAATTCATAAAGCAGGCCACCTATTAATTTAATAAATGTCTTTTGAGCAGCCTGTCTTGTGTCCAGAGCAAGACACTTAGATACAGACAAGTAGGCCAGAATTTCTGTCCTGGAGCAATAAGGCATCTAATAAAGGAGGTGGACACACAAACTCCCATTTATTATTATTTATGTTTGCTTTTTGCACCCCACTGTCCTAGGTACAATACCTATGCTTGGGGAGTTTTCAGACAAGAGGGAATATTGCAACCCAAATATCAGGAAAGCCTTAATGAGCAATTTGTAGAAGAATGGGTAATTTAGAGGTGATTCAAGTAACACAGAATGCTTGTTGTTTGCAAATAGGACCAAAACTGATTTTTGTAAATTGATTTTTAACCTGTCACCTCACTGTACTAATTTATTGTTTCTAATAGTTTTGTGTGTGCAATGTCTTTAGGGTTTTCTATGTATATTATCATGTCATCTGCAAATAGTGATATTTTAAATTTTTCTTCCCCCATTTAGAGTCCTTTTATATATTTCTCTTGCCTAATTGCTCTAGTTAGGACTTCCACTATTAGTTGAATAGTAGTAGTGAAAGAGGACTTCTTTGTCATGTACCTGGTTTTAGGGAAACAGCTTTCAGTTTTTCATTACTGAGTATGTTAAGTATAGGTATGTATGACCTTTATTATGTTGAGGTATGTATCATCTGTCCCCATTTTTTGGAAGTTATTTATCCTAAATGAATGTTAAATCTTATCAATTGCATTTTCAGCATCTGTTGATCATGTTTTTTGTCTTTCCTTTTGTTGATCCGGTAAATATTATTAATTGCTTTTTAGATGTTGAGCCATACTAGAATAAATCCCTCTTGGTCATGACCTTTGAGCCTTTAAATGTAATATTGAATTCAGTTTGCTAAGATTTTGTGGAGGATCATTGCATCTATGTTCATCAGGTGTATTGATCTATAATTTTCTTTTTGTGATGTTTTTTCTCCCTTTGGTATCGGTATAATGTTGCCTCATACAATGTGTTTGGAAACATTCCCTCTCCCTTATTTCTTTAGAAAAGTTTGACAAGGACAGGTATTAGTTGATCTTTGGAAGTTGGAGCAACTTACTAATGAAACCATATGGTCTTGGACTTTTGTTTTTTGGGAGAACTTTGATTATTGTTTCAATATCCTTGTTTGTAATTGATCTGCTTAGTTTTTTTTTTTAAGATTTATTTTGTATTTATACAAGAGCTGGGGTACAGGCCAGAGGCGCGGGAGGGTGAGAGGATTCACAAGAGACAGAGTGTGGAGCAGAATAGGCAGACAGACTGAAAGCACTGCTGAGGGGAGCAGCAGGCATGACAGGAGAGGTCTGCCGCGCCATGTGGGAATCTCCCTGGCAGGCCAGGAATGGACTCACGCTGCAGAGGCTGTGGACAGCTTTACAGCACTGTGCTCAACATGCTGCAGCCACAGGGGAGGCCCTGATCTGCTTAGTTTTTCTATTTCTTTCTGATTCAGTGTCGGAGGGTATATTTTTCTTTTTTTAAAAAAAGATTTATTTATTTATGCATACAAGAACTGGGATATAGGCCAGAGGTGCAGGGACTGAGAGCATTCGCTAGAGACATAGTGGGGAGCATAACAGGCAGACGGACTGAAAGCACTGCTGAGGGGAGCAGCGGGCGAGACAGAAGAGGTCTGCTGCGCCTTGTGGGTCGCTCCCTGGCCAGCCAGGGATTGAACTTGTGCAGCAGAGGCCACAGACAGCTTAATAGTACTGTCCCTAACCCCTTGCTCCACCAGGGAGACCAAGAGGGTATATTTTTCTAAGAACTTGTCCATTTCTTCTAGGTTATTCAATTGGGCATATGTAATGGCATATATAATCTCTTATGATCTGTATTTTTGAGATGTCTGTTATAACTTCCCTTTCATTTCTGATTCTGTTGATTCTTCCTTTTTTTTATTAGTAATTAGTAACCCTTGTTAGAGGATAGTCTATTTTCTTTATCTATTCCAAAGAACCGTATTTTGGTTTCATTGATCTTTTGGACTGTATTTTTGACTTCTGTTTCAGGTATCTTCCCTATATTTTATCATCTCCTCCTTCTGCTGGCTTTGCTTGTGTTTGTTCTTCTTTTTCTAGTTCCATAAGGTGTAAGTTTAGATTATTTACTTGAACTCTTTCTTGTTTCTTGATATGAAACCATTTAGCCATGTATTTCCCTCTTAGTTTCTCTTTTGTTGTGTCCCTTAGGTTTTGGTAGAGTCTGTCTTCATTTTTTATTATCTCCAAGTATTTTTAAAATTTATTCTTGGATTTCTCATGAACCCAGTAGCCATTTAGTAGTATGTTGTTCAGTCTTCACATATATGAGGTTTTTCCTGCTTTCTTTTTGTGGTGGTTTTGTAGATTGATAGTATTGTGATGAGAGAAAATACTTGATATAATTTCAGTTTTCATGAACCTAATGCTTTGTTTCATGACCTAACATGTTCTCTATCCTTGAGAATGTGCCTTCTGCATTTGAAAAGAATGTGTATATAGATTTGAGGGGTACAGTGTCCTATAAATATTTATTAATAGACATTGGTCTAATTCCTAATCTGTTCAAAATTAGGGTGTTGAAGTTCCCTACTACTATTGTGTTGCTGTCAATGTCTGCTTTCAGATTTGATAAAGTTGCTTTATGTATTTTGATGCTCCTTCATTTGGTACATATCTGTTGATGAGTGTTATGTCTTCCTGATGTGTTAATCTCTTAGTCATTATATAATGTGCCACCTCTGTCTCTTGCTGTATTATTTTTTTAGCTAGAATTCTATTTTATTTGATATGAGTATGAATGTTCTACTTATTGGGGGTCCCACGTGCTTGTAGGAACTTTTTCCACTCATTTCCCTTGAGCCTGTGTTTATATTTGGAGCTCAAATGGGAATCCTAGAGACAGTAGAGAGGGTTTTGTTTTCTGGTCCAGCGAGCCCTCGTGCCTCTTGATTTGTGAGTTCAGTCTTTTTGTATTTAGGATGATTCTTGATATATGAGGCTTTTTTTTACTGTTATTGTGTATTTAGTTTTGTGGTTATATCTATCTTCTTGTTCTGTTTTCTGTGGATTTTCTTCTCTTTGGTTTAGATAGGAGAATTCCTATTAATGTTTCTTGAAGTAGAGAGATCTAATGTTGGTGAAGTAAGACCTTAAGTTTCTGTTTGGGGGGAAACTTTTAGTCTCTCTTGTATCTGAAGAAGAGTCTTATAGGATATAGTGTTCTTGACCGGCAATTTTTATCTTTAAGTGTTTTGAGTACATCATTCCATTATTTTCCTGCCCATAGGGTTTCCTCAGAAAAATCTGATGTGAGCCTGTTGGGAGTATCTTTATAAGTTACCTGCTTTTTCTCCCTAGATGCTTTCAATATTCTTTCTTTGTTCCAAACTCTTGGTAGTTTCATGACTATGTGTCATGAATCAGTGTGTATCAATACATTTAGATAACCAGGTGTTCTTTTAGCTTCAAGGACTTGTAGATTTAGTTCCCCAGATTTGGCAACTTTTCCTCTGTTATTTCCTTAAATAAGTTCTCTGTTCCCATCGCTCTCTCTTCCCCTTCTGGAATACCCATTATCCTTATGTTGCCTTTCCTAATAGAGTCAGATAGTTCTTGAAGTGTTTCTTCATTTTTTTCTTCATATTTTCCTTTCTTCTTCCATCTGGACCTTTTGTGCATTATTATTTTGAAAGTCACTGATTTGATCCTCAATTTAGTCTATTCTGCTTACATAGCTTTCTTCACAGTTTGTTTTTAATCTCCATTATTGATGTTTTCATAACCTGCAACTCCATTGTTTTCTTATTTAAACATTTCTAATTTCAGTTCATTAATTTTATTTCTCATGACATTCATTTGTTTCTCTGAATTTTGTTTTATCTCTTTGTTTTCATAATTCTCTTGTATCACTGACTTGATTTTCTTACATTGCTTTGAAATTTTTTATCATGACAATTTCAAACTCTATAAAATAGAAAGATTAAATTTTCCAAATCTTTGTGGTTGGAATCTGGACAATTGTTCACTCCTTTAGATTTCCCTATTTTTCATTTGTAGTAATAACTTAGAGATTTAAACTACTTCTACCTTTCCAGAGGTGGCATTGTGGTTCTTATATTTTAGATGTTTGGCCTCTCCAGGCTTTCCTAAGTCTGAGACTTGATCTTGCAACTTTTGAGTCAAGGGCCAGGGGAGTGAGATGGAGGGATCAAGCTGCTAGTGTGAATGCTCGGAGAGAATGGGGGTGATGACCAGACTCCTGTTTGTACCATTACCAATTGCCCTCCTCTCTGAGATTTCAGACCCAAGACTGATGTTAGAAGGTGCATCCAGTGAGCTTCAAAGGTCAGGACCACTTGGAAAGATTGGGGGAGGGGAAGTGCAGCCCAACACACAGTTCTTATTCATTGCACCAAAGACCTGGCCCCTCTGGAAGCACCCCAACTCTCCTGCATGTATTTCCCTCAGTCATGGGTGTGTGCTTCCACACTCTAGCTCTGCCTTTCCCAGGGCTGCTGGCTGAGTGGTTGGCCAAATGGCAGCTTTGTAGTTTGTACTGCAGCCTCCTACCGCAAATCACAGCCTCCAGGTGCCTCTGATCATTCACATCTTGTTCAGTGAAGCATGATTCTCTTCCATGTCCCTTCTGCACAGTCTGCCTGGTCTCTGTGGTCCAAGAGGTTTTCCAGTTTCTCCCAAAGCCACAGGATTTTCTGGCTGCAGTACCCCACTTGTTGATCTACGTTATCTTTTAGGGAACAAAGCAAGGAAACTCTGATGCCATCTTGGTTCTGCCTGCTCCAAGTGGAGAAGCTAATTTTAAATGCCTTCCTGCATATTCATTTTTGCATGTAAAATTCTATTCACATCCTTTGGTGCTGTGTCTGTGCCGAAATAAAGTTGGGACTTTGAATTTGTCTAGAGGTGCTGCTTACCACATGTAAGATTCTGAGACCCAATTTTGTTCTCAGCAAAACAAAGATGAAGAATTTAGTCTAGCTCGGAGTCTTTCAACTTTTATCCTGCTTCCGCATTTTATGGCTTTCACATTGTAAGGGCAGGAAGTGCACAGGGCAGGTTCTCTGATCCAGCAGACCGGGTAAAGGAGGAGAGAGTCCTGGAGCCCTCAGTGGCTTTTACAAGCTTTAATTGGGATTTACCAGGTACACAGCAGGCAGGGGTGCTGGGGGGCCGGGAGGCTGGCAGGCCTCCCGGGCCCCCAGCAAGTCTTCACTCTATCTGAGCTCTCTGGTGTTCTCTGCTGCTCTCCTCTCTCATGGTTCTCATCCTGCTTCTCTACTTCTCGTTCTCTGCCTTTGTTGGTGTCCCCGTGACACCACCTTTAAAAGCCCAGTCTTAGCCCAGGTGAATCCCATCTACATATGCCCACGCCTATTCCAGGTGCCTGCATCAGGCATGCATTTGGGACCACAGGGTTCCGTCATCTATCCTAATGGCAGGAGGGCAGAAAAGCCTATAGTTTTACCTTACCCTACACACATATAATATTCTCCCTTCATGAGAATGTCTTTCAACAGGAGAAGCATGGTGGCAGAGTGTGTATGGGTCATGGTAGTAGTGGCAGTGGCTGATAGTAGAGAGGAGATATGTATGTGGATGTCTCAGAATTTCTGCCTTTGAGATTTGTTGCACTAAGTAATATTTCAGCCCCTTTGTAGTGTAACAGTTCTAGAATAGTTTTTGCTTTCTTGGTATTCACCCCTGTATATCTACATTAGCTATTCTCTCTTCAGGGTTGTCACCTTGGGTGAGAATGGAAAATGAACTTTTCTCAGAAAGTAGAAACAATCTGTTGAGTTCTTTTCCTGATCAAAAAAAACAACAACCGGGCCTCCCTGGTGGCGCAGCGGTTGAGCGCTGGGTTGCGAAGCTGCCCGCAGCCTCTGCAGCGCCGGTTCGATTCCCGGCTGCTCCCCGGCCACTGGAGGAGGGTCCCGCATGGCGCGCAGACCTCTCCTGCCGCCCGCTGCTCCCCTCAGCAGTGTGCTTCGGTCCTTCTGCCTGCTCTGCTCCCCGCTCTGGCTCTGGTGGATTCTCTCACCCTCCCACGCTTCTGACTGTACCCAGTGCTTGTATAAATAAATAAATTTAAAAATAAATAAATAAATAAATAAACAAAAAAAAAAAAAAACAACAACCAAAAAACAAAAGCACATGTTGCTATGCAGAGCTGTTATAAGAATTGATTGGAATGATGTGGAGGTACCCAGCACACTGCCTGGCCAAGCACAGCTGCTTCCTAAGGACACCTGCTGCCCTTCCATCTCCTGATATAGTTTTAAGTCATGATTTATTCTTTAGTCCCACGAAGGCCATGCAGAGGGTCACTGATGCTATTTCCCAAATGAGCTTGCTCCAGATAATTTTCAATGATCTCTAATGGGACAAAATCAATAATTGATTTTTGAAAGAAGTTTGAGGTTTTGATGTAGGTTTATCATATTGTGTGGTCCTCTTGGGTAAGGCACAAGTACCTATGTCAAATGAGGGGCCTATCTGAGACATCAGAGTCGGGAGAGCCACCACAGGGAAAGGTGTCTGGAAAAGGAGTATCTTTCCTTGAAACAGTCACAGAGGAAAGTGATTCTTCCCAGGAGGGGTGCCCGCCCTTCCCCAAACATCTTTTATAGCTGAGACACTTGTCACCTTCTGCTTCGCTTATGGCTGAGAGTTCGTTTTATTCATCTATGTGAACTTGGGTCCAGAAACACAGTCCATCCAAGAAAAAAATGTCTGTGCAAACAAATAATATTACTTTCGTGTTAATCATCATGACAAAATATTTATAGGATTCACTGGGTGAAGGACATCATGGTAGGAGACTGGATACTGGACTAAAGGTTACATACGGTGTTTTTGCAGTTTGTATGTCCTGTTAACCACATTAGCAATACAGGACATTCCAGGATGCCCTGTCACTGGGAAAAGTATCCACTGCTGTTTCCTCCCCTCTCCTAAGGTATAAACAGTTCTGATCACTCTCGAGGGCCCATAGCCATTCCCAGAGTATCCTGCTGGGGCAGCGAGAACCAGTGGGGCCAGTGGTAGAGGAACAGTGCCGCCTCTCCTTCCTGCTGGCCACTGCCTCTTCTCTTTGCCACCCCCAACTCCGCACATCCCTGGTGAGCAGCGAGCACGACTCCATAGTCATTTGTCAAACTGAAGTGCCATTGTAGCAATTCTAATATATAATATTGTTTTGAATGTCAGTTTCCAAAGTGTTCTTACATTTGTGACCTAAGAGATTTTCTGGTCCAGCCCTTCCTTTTACACAGAAAACTTTGACCTAGAGGAGAGATCCACCCAAGTCATACAGTCAGTGTTTCATCCTTTGGTCTCCCATTTATTAGTGTGGTTGGCAGGCCAGGTGGACATGAATATGAACATCATATTATGGGTGGGAAAGCTGAGACTTAGTGAGGTTGAGAGGTTTGCCTGGAATAGAGCCAGGTAGGCAGCATGGGAAGGTAGGCCTCACCCCTTTACACACACACACACACACACACACACACACCCTCTTTGGGCGGTGCCTTGCCCTTCAGGAGATACCTAGGAGGTGGTTCAAGAGGGCAAGGCTCACGTCACATGTGCCCTTCACTGCTGTGGAAAGGGGACAAGCCCTGGACTGGCCTCCAGCATGCCTGCCAGTAAGTGTCTGTGATTCATTTGCCTGAGCCCTTCATATTGGGAAGGAGGCATCAAAGAGCTGTGACCTTGGGGGACAGCCAGAAGGGCAAGGTCTTTTTTGGGCAGTTTGCAGTTTCCTGCCTTTTTTTTTTTTTTTGAGAAAAGCTCCTGTACCCGCCCATTCCTCCCTTCCCCCTTCCCATTAGAACCTAAACCACTGTCCCTCCTACCCCCTGTTGACTGGACTCAGGGCAAGGAAGTGTGTCTGTATCCCGCCCCAGCACAGGACACTGTGTCCTGTATTATTTGCAGCCTGCTGGTCCTGGGAATCTCTACTTACTTTTCCTCATTTCCTCCCCTTGAACATTAGAAACATTAGATTCCAAAAATAATCCAAGTCACAATGTTCTGCAGGCTGCATATGAGAGTGAATGTTTTCTTCTAAAATTATTTTTCTCCTTCTAGCCTTTCTCCCTTTCCTTTCTTCCCTCTCCTGCATTTTCAGCCCCTCTGTGTGCCGAGGTCATCAGGCCTCCACAAGGATTGTGGGTGTGGAGAGCAGAGCAGAGGAAGGACTGGGAGGAGCCCCAGGCATGGGAGGCTTGGCGTTCTCCCAGGTCTCTCGCTCGGGCTGGAAGGGACTGAGACCTGAAGCAAATAGTATGCAAGTGTGGCCTGTGCTTATTAATGGACCCATAGAACTATGGACCTCATAGTGACCCCTGGGAACTGACAACTCAGACACTATGTTAACAGTGCTTTCCAGGATCTGGGTAGAAATATTGATTCTGTCCACAGCAATTTAGGTGAGCTAGAAAATAAAATCCTGATTGGAAAGAGAAATTGTGTGAGGCTGGGGACTGGGGTTGGGGAATTTAGTGTGCATGGGGGAGAGGGTATGGAGGTATTCCAAAGATAAAACATCTCTGCTCTGCCCCAGAAGGGAAGTGGAAGAAACATCTTCAGTACGCTTTTTGTTTTTCTTTATTTTTTTTTAATTCTTTTTTTCTTTTTAAGATTTATTTTATTTATACAAGAACCGGGGTACAGGCCAGATGTGCAGGAGGGTGAGAGGATTCACCAGAGACATAGCGGGGAACAGAACAGGCAGATGGACTGAAACACACTGCTGAGGGGAGCAGCAGGTGAGACAGGAGAGGTCTGCTGCACCATGTGGGTTGCTTCGAGGCTGGCGGGGGTCGAACCGGTACTGCAGAGGCTGTGGACAGCTTCACAGCGCTGAGCTGAACCGCCTGCACCACCAGGGAGTCCCTCAAGTACCCTTTTTGAAAAACAAAAACATCCAGGTATAATTTATAAAAAATAAACATAAATTTGAAAGTATAAATTGAGTGTCTGTTTAGAGTAGGGAGCTTTTTCAAGATTCCTTTCCAGGCACTTTAAAGAACACACTCCCCTCCCTTCCCTAAACCTCTGTCTTGCTCCTCAATACCCCTTCTACGACCGTTCCCATTTATGGCCCTTCTTTTCCTTGCCCTTGCACCTCTTCCCACCTGTACCTACCTCAACCCTTTCATATATCCATTTTCTCTGAACCGGTTGCTTCCTTTACCTCTTGGAGTCCTGCTTTCTTCCCCGGGCGAAGCTAAGGAAGAATACCCTGTGTGGTTCAGGTCTCTCATGGAGGGCAGGAAGAGCACAGCTGAAGAAAGACTGAGCAAAGATTTCAGGAAATCACAGAGACCCGGGTTTGCTATCTGCTTAGTCCTTTGCTTGCTGATCGGCTGTCTGTGGCCAGGGGGCCCCCTCCAAGCAGTTTCTTTATCTGTAATACATAGATTTAAGCACATGACTTAGCATTGTTGTATGGATTAAAGAAATCATAAATAAAGGATCCCAGTAAGAGGATATAAACTTGAGCTGGACCAAATAGAAGGATGAGGTTAGGAGTGGAGGAGAGGCATGGGGGACCTGGGAGGATGAGTGGGGGTGCCCACTTATCACAACAAGGATGCTGGAGCAGACAACGGGCAGCGTGTGGTAGCAGAGCATGGAGGTGAGGTAGGGACCTGGTGCTTGGAAAAACTAGGAAGGGATCCTAAGTGGGAAATGGTAAATGGGTATAAGACACAAGATCTGGGGCTAGCACAGGGAGGGGGAAGTGGAAGCATGTCAGCAGGTTGGCAAGATCTTAGAATCAGTGTTGTCGAAGGTAAGCCAATTAAATAAGTGCCAGGATTGTGCGAGGGCCAGGCAGTTGGAAAATGAGCACAGTCAGGCCTTACCACATTGGAGCAGAAAGTGCTAGCAAACAAATAGCTGCTGCATGAAGTAATAGCACTGAGGTTCTTACCACTACCACTGGAACCACATAGATGGGGAAGCATTCAGTCGAAGTCAGGGTACAGGAAGGGGAAGAACATGAACAAAGGCAACGCATCCCCAAAGTACAGAATGGGTTCTGGGAACATCTACTTCCAGTGTGGAGCTCAGGCTCCATGGGGACGAGTTCAGGAGGGTGGGGTCCATGCCATGCTGGAGACTAGGGGCTAATACGGTCAGAATGCAGTCCTGCCACTCCCTGAATAACCAGGAAACCCTGTGAAAAGCTGGATTTCGATGAATGGTTCCAGCCCTGCCAGGACCATCTTAGGATGCTAGAATCTCTGAATCAGAGATTCCCGCCTCCCTCAACTGAGATTCATTCTTCCAGACTGTTGAGCATAACTGTGGTTGAGGAGGAGCAGTTTTGTTGGGCAGCCTGTTTCTTTATTAGACAGCCCCAGATGTTACAAACTCCTCTTGCCACCAGACCAAAATATGCCTTCTGGAGTTTCCACCCTGTGGTTCCAGCTCTGCCCTCTGGTCCCCAGAGGTGGTCTCTTTTTTTCTTCTGCAAGGCAGCCCTACAAAGATTTGGCATCCGCCCTCAGGGTGTTACCAGTCCTTCTGCTCCAGATGAACGCCATCATTCATTTATCCCAAATTCATTTGATAGGGACGCTAGACTCTGTAATGTGGCTTTCTTGAGACCAGTTTTCCAAATATGAGACGGGATTGGCAGGAGCTTGCAGCTTTAGATTCCACTTCTAACAGTGTGCAAACTATTTTATGCATATAGTTGCATTTGCCTCTTGTAGCTCGAGTTAGTCAGCCTGAAAACGCCAAGGCATGCCGACCCAGAGAATTATCTTCTCTCATTCAGAGAGAGGCACTGTGTAATAGGTAAGTACATGAAGATGTCTTCTCACTTGCACACATATAGAGACTTTTCTAGCATGGAAGTGTTGAGTGAACATATTTCTGGTCTCCTGAGATAGGTGTTCCCAATTCAGTAGTATTCACTGTTCCTTAGGGAAAAGCCTCTCTCCAGGTTATCAAGTGTTCCCTGTGTCCCATAGTTCTCCCTGATGTCATTTCCAGCAGACCCAAACCCTCATGGTCTTCTTATGTTGGAAAGAGTCAGGAGACCCATGATAAAACATGCAAAGGAACATTAATTACCTTGGGGGAAATTCGTCTCAATTGGAATCTCAGAAGTGTTCTCCCTCCATGCTCCCCATTTCATGTCTACCAAGAAGCCCCATGCTCTTGCTTTTTGGCTTACCTCCAGTCCCTCCTTACTGAGTCTTTTCTAGGATAACATACGCCTGACTGTGAGGACAATTACTAATGTGGTGAGAGAAAAGATGCCCTTTCTTGGTACCGAGGGAAAAGGGGTATTTGGTTTCCTCCATGCAGATTGGATGGGCTGACTGGGTCTGTCCTAGAAGATTTCCTGAGGAGCTGACCCTTGTCCTGAGGTGTCAGAGGAGGTGTGCACCAGGAGGGCCTGGGGAGTGAGACTTGGCTTGTGCACTTAGCTCCATCACCAGGACATTTTCTTTTGAGCTTGGCACAGGCCCACCTTCCCAGCCTTGGTTCATCCACACCCTCCCACTCTGGCGACTGAAGCTCTCCCCTTGCAGACGGTCCTGCTCACCTGCTGCTCTCCCTGCTGGAGGTGGTCTTTTTCTCCTCTGGCCACCTGTGGTAGCCCACGTCCATCCCTTTCAAGTTGACCCTGTTCCATTCCTTTTTGTATTGTAGCTTTATGCACAAACTCCTCATTCTCCCAATTATATTTTAAATTCCTGGAGGTCAGGGTCAGTGTATTAGATCACTCTGTGTTCCCCCAGAGTGTTCCCACACAGACAGTGCCAAATAGAGTGGACCATGGCTCAGTGTGTACTCACTAGGCTGACTGCTGGCACTACTTCTGTGAGCATTCTGAGCTGGCACAAGAGCACCACCTACTGTTGAGTAGTTTCAAGGGCTGCTACTCCAATGTTTTCACTTTAAAAATGGGGTTTTAGCAAGTTTCATCTTGTGATGGAGATTTGGAGGCAGGGAAACGAGTTCTGTCCTTTTATACTAATCTGAGTGTGAACAGATGAGGTCTGCGGTGGGAGTGGGGATAAAGGGGTAAACCCTAAACACTCTATAGGAAAAATAATGGAACCAGGGGACAGACTGAAGATCAGAGAGGAAAGAGAGCTAAGATAAACACAGCTTTCATGTTAGGAGGATGGCAGTAGGACCGGGGCAGAAAGAAATCTCAAAAACATTTCAGAAGAATGGATCACTCAGATCCAACTTTTAGCTTCTTTTAAGATAGAAAAGAGAGAAATGGCAGTGAAGGTTACTAAAAACATTACCATGATACTGCATTTCTACCCCACTCTCAGAGACAGTGCCCTACATAAACACAGGAATTCACTGTAGTTCTCTGGATACGATTGCTAAAGCGACGGAGGATTTTGAAGAGTATTTGGGGTCTTTGTTCCATAAGTTCTTCCTTCACTCCTGTGGCGTGTGCTCTCCAGGTGGGCTCAGGACTCTGAAAAAATGATCATGCATCTCCTGGGTGTGTCTGAACCTCCTGGGCATCGTCTCCTGTGGGGACGCTCAAGGGTTCATTGCTGAGAGTGCCGCTGGAAGAGAGGAGGAAGGGATCAAGGCGAATACTAGTCTGTCTTCCTCAGCTTGAGATCAAGCTCACCTAGCACAGACCCCTTCCAGCACAGTCCCGCTGCTTTTTTCTCTGAGGAACTCCCGCAGGGAGAGCCACCTCCTCCTTAATGCTGATGGAATTTTTCCCCAGATGTGCAAGTGATTGGCATAGCTGATTTTAGGATGCGTGGGAGGACTGAATGAGAACATCCAGCAGACCATTTTTTGCAGTAACAATAATAGTTACCATTTATTGAGTGCATCCTGTATGCCAGGAACAAGCATTAGCTCATCTAAATTAACTTGCCAAGGGCTAGATCTCAGTTTATGTCTAAATTTAGCTCTAGGATAAAGTTGGGCACTATTTTCTCAGCTTGGATTAAAAGGGGTTTGACCTCTTCATTTCTACATTTTTGGGAAGAAAGTGAAGCACATTCCCTATCTCCATTCCTGAAAATATTTTATCAGCATTTGTGGTTCAGATGGAAGGAATTTGGCCACTTGGAGTCAATATCCCGGGGCTGCCTGGACTGGCTCCTGGCTTGGTTGGTCCTGTTTCTTGTCTGCTTGACTTGCTGGCTCCTGGATGACCATTCCTTCCCCACAGTGGGGTACTGTGTGTTGCCAGTGCTATAGAGAATTCAGTCCACCCAGGCAAAAAGACTGGTAATTAACTGGAAAAAAAAAGGAACACAATAACAACAACAATCCC
The DNA here is from genome assembly GCF_014898055.3 of Talpa occidentalis. NCBI lineage: Eukaryota > Metazoa > Chordata > Mammalia > Eulipotyphla > Talpidae > Talpa > Talpa occidentalis. The sequence goes on along the minus strand of NW_023604295.1, from coordinate 43,248,942 downwards.
TTATTTAAAGTCTGAAAATATTTATACTAATAATGGACTTGGTGAGACTTCATTACATCACTTCACATGCGGCGGGGCAAGAGCAAGGAGAACAGCCTTTTACGGTCTAACATGAGTGTATATTTCTCTAGGCAGAGTTTACTTTCAAGTCAGTGTGTGATTTTAGCATGAAGTTTTAGAGACTGGATTTCTCTAATCAGAAAGCAACTGCTTTTTGTGACTCCCAGCTTTTTCTGAACCCTGAGGATGTGGAAGGAACTAGCTGCAGTCAGCATCTAATGTGTGTTGTGCATGTGCACGGCACCTTTCCTGTTTTGTCTTTAGCTCCTCCTTATATATATATCTGCTTTGACCCAGGCATTGAAGGGAAAAAAAGGAGGAGAAAAGAAGGAAGGGCGGGGAGATGGAGAACTCTCAGTCAGTGCATAGTCCATAGTGTGCTGACTGGTTTTGTTTTATGCCAGCAGGGCTGGCTTGGACTCCCCTTTGCAATGAAATGGATGCCAGTGTATCTGGAGGCCTCAGTGTAGACTCCCGGTTCAGAGTTAAAATCAATATTGACCTTATCAATTCCTTTTAGTGGTTCCCCCAATGAGTAGAATATGGCAAGAAGGGATGCTTGATGTGGTACAGTGGTGTGAAGATACTGGGGAAAACAGTTTTGGACCAGTCTTGTAGGCTTGAGGGGGATTCTTGAATGCCAGGCTAAGGACCTTCAATTTTGCACTTAGATATTAGCAATGGTTTTGATGAAGGAAATGACATGGTGAAACCAGTGACCCTCGTAGCTTGGTAAGAGCAGATGACTTGGTATAAGGAAGACATTGGGGCCAGGGAGACCCCTGAGGATGTGATTGCAATCATCTAGGCATGAGGATTGGGTGTCAGTCGCAATGGATAGTAAAGGGCATATTTCAGAGTGATTTGAGGAAAGGAAGAACAGGATGGGCTCTGGGAGATGGGGTGAAGGGGTGGGAAGTCAGGAGAAGGTAATAGTTTTCATAGAAAAGACATAATAATTTGAGATGCTGGTGGAACATCAGGGAGATTTTTGTACTGAGGCCATAGGGACCACTTGACCAGGGAGAATCTAGGATTTTGTCCGTATTTGAGAATCAATTTGATAGCAGTTTGAAAGAAAGGACTTTGAAGTCACACACACCTAGATTTGAGTCTTCGTTATGCCACCCTGACTGCATGATCTTGGCCAACTTATTTAATCTCTCTCTTTAACTAGAAAAATGTGTGTTGATGGTGTCTTTACCTCCCAGAGCTGTTTGAGGATTGAAATGATGTGTGTACACTCATTGTGCAGAGCTTGTTCGTGTTTATTCTGGTCAGCTCTCTGGGAAATTAAGGTTAGAGGGCATCCTGGAACAGAGGAAATTAGGTTTAGATGGACACTAGATTCTAAATTTATCTCTATCACTTACAAACTGTGATCTTAGGCAGTTACTTCACCTCTTTGTACTGAGTTTTCAGCATGTGTATAATGGATTGAATTGTACCTTCTTTGTAGCATTATTGTATGGACTAATGAAATAATTGTGGAGGTACTTGGCATAGGGCTTGGCACATAAAGTAGGAAATAGTATTTGTATCATAGAAGTTGTGAGTCTGGATGGATTTTTCAAATGGACAGAGCCTGATGAATAAAAGGCAAAGAGCTGAGACTATTACCATCTTGAGATTTTATCTTGAGACTATTATAGTCAAGGTGAGGGGGACCTGAAAGGCAGCAGTGACAGGGCACCCAGGGCACCCAAGTTTGGATGAATCAGGTCAGAGTTGGGGAATTGTTGAGCTCTCATGATTAGAGTGCTCTGTTAATTTTTGGCTTGCTGCAAGGAGACATGATGTGACAAGGAAGAGAGTGCAAGTGTGGGAAAGGGCTGGTGGGCCTGAGAGAATTCAGTGTTGGGTAGAGACTTGTGAAAGCAGGAAGGAGAAGCTCATCCTGTGTGCCACCAGATGACCTGTCCCTGAGAAGGACTTGGCATAGAGGGTCCAAAAGGTGGAGTTTCCAAAAGTAATGCTATAGGTTCTGATGTGAGATCAAAGGGAGAAGTGGTGAGTTGAGGCGTTTAGGAGATGGTCGATTTTCATTGTGGATGCAGACTTGAGAAAGTTGTCAAAGTAGACCATATTACAAGGGTTAAGGAGGAAGCAGATAGAGGAAAAGCAGAGAAACAGAACACACTTGAGAATGCTTGGTGATGCTGGGAAGTGTAGCCAGAGTGAAGCTTTGAGTGTCGTTGGAGGATATAGCAACAGGGTTGACAGCATCAACACTGGAACAAGACTTGCTGTGTTTGAACCTCAGCTCTGCCACTTATTAGCTGTGTGGCTTTGAGAAAGCTAATTAATCCTTATGTGTCTTAGTTTCCCAGTCTGTAAAATGATATTGTGATATCAATATATATATTACAATATTGTGATATCACTGTAAAGTGATATTATTGGGGGTTAATGTTAGGGAGATAATTATGTGGTTATTATGAGTTAATATATGTAAATTGCTTAGAACAGTGCCTAGTACATACTGAGCATTCAACAAATGTTAGTTGCTGTTATTATTATTGTTGTTGCCATTATTATCATTGCTGTTTTTGACAGAAACTGAAAATGAGACAAGAGCTTGGTAAAAGGGGAAGGAAGAACATATAGTTTGGCACTGAAATATAGACAGAGCATCTACTTGTAGTCTTCTTAGAATACTAAACCTTCTGACTTACAAGACTACCAGAGCTACCTTGGACACTGATCTGCTCAGGACGATTTAAGAGGGGAGCCATGCAGGACAGTCTTGCAGCAGTTTAGCTCAGGTGCAAGGAAACAAATCCATGGTGCACAATAGCAGAAGCTGCCAGGATTTAAAAACTCCATTTCCCACAGGACCCAGCATTTCTTGCAAAAACTCCATCAGCACAGTTTCCAGGGTCCTTGCAATGGACTTGCCAGTTACAAGAATTACCATGTGGAGAAAGCCCAAGGTATGGTGTTCCCATCAGGCATGTGTAGTTGGAGAATCCTTCCAATTCAGAGACAGCTTACCAGTCACGGGGTGTTTTTACCATAGGCAGCACAATTGATAACCCGTTGGCACACATTATCTATATTTGTTTCCAGGGAAACAGACCTGGGATGTTAACTGAAGGTCAGATTATCATACAGAAGTAGAGAGGGTTTTGTTAACCCTTTGCTCACTGTGGGGTATTTACCTTTTTCAAAAAGAAACCCAGATTGTTCTAGATGTAAGCAATGCATTAGGATGCTAGATCTGGGATTTAAGAATTAGAGAATTTGGGTATGGAGGGTATAAAAAGAATGAGGTAGGGAACAGATAGATGTCTATAGGTCAGAGATACAGTCCAGTCTGCAAAATTGTCTGGTGCTCTGGGTGGTTCCTGAAGCTGTAGTAGTGGGATCTCCCAGGTGACCAGGCTGAATCATCCTCAATAGAACAGCTGGATTTATGGTGGCAGATAGAACAGCTTCTCTTTCATACAATATGTAAAAGTATGCCAGCTAACATGCCAAAGCATAAAGGGAAAGAGGCAGAGAGCCTGGAGCTCCCCTCTCCCTTAGTCAATTGGGCCCAAGTCCCAGCCACTGCCCCTCTGCAGACACCATCATAAAAATGGCCTCACAGAACCTTGCATTCCCTATGGCTTGCTAGCCTTGCAGGACACAGAAGAGGTGAGGTGTCAAACTTCTTCAGTGTGGAATTCTAGGAACCAGGAAACTTTATTTTTTCTTTGTTTGCTCTATTTTGGAAAAGCAGGAAAGCTTAATCCTAGGAGAGTGGATAATTGAAAATCAGACTTGAAGAGTCTTATAGATCCTGGAACACATGGGATCTGTATCTTGCCCTGTTCACTCAAGAACATGTACCCCAGGTCAGAGCTCATGTGAAAGCAAAATTTACAGTGAGGAAATGTGCCTTAGGTTACCATATGGCAGAGCCTCTCTTCTGTCTAGGGCTCCTCAGCCAACTCATTTTAGGATCACATCCCTGGCTCATGCTCACAAAGGACCTTGCTTTCTTTTCTTACTCAGCTGTTTGTCTGTACCCAGGATAAACTAATTCCAAGAGGAATGGCAGGAATTTTAATAGGAGTCTTTCTTGAATGGAAAACTGTTAAGAACCAAACTCACATGTGAGTTTCTAATGGTAGAAGAGCTGAGGTGAGCAGAGAGGATGGGGAAGGCGAGGTTGCATGTAAAGCTGAAGGGTTGGAAGTAAAGCAGTGAACTCCCTGGTCAGGCCATACTGGGAGGGCAGAGGCATCAGTGCCCTCAGGCATAACCCCAAGAGAGTGTACTGGTCTCAGCCCTGTGTGGGCAGAGGAGCCTTCCATGTGTGTTTCAAGGCAGAGGCAACAGGAGGATGCTTTGGTGTCTCTGGGCTGTGTCAGTGTAGCTTTTTGCCTTGTGGTCACTTTGGGGTGCAGCTCTAAGGAGGGTGGGCTGAGGATGTTTCTGTGTTCGAGCTGTAGGTGTGATTCCTGTTAGCTCATGGTGATTTGGTCTAAGGTGAACCTACTGCAATTTTAACTCTGCGCCTTTCATCTGCATTGTGCCTTAAATGAAAATATTAGGGAAATATTTATATTGTTTATTATATGTATTTAAAAACCTATCAGGTGTATATAGCACTTAACAAAACATGAAAGCACCTTCTTATTTGATTCTGACTATTAACTTAGAAATAGTGTAAATTGTTATCTCCATTTTATAGATAAGGAAACTGAGAATCAGACCAATAACATAACATATTAACTTGTATAAACCTAAGTTTACATGGTAGAATCTGCATTGCTACCCAAGCTCCTGATTTGAATCCTTTATTCTTTGTATTGGAACACCCATAAAATTTAATTTTGGAATTGACTGTATACAACTTTTCCCAGATGCATCAAGGTCAGCCTTCAATAAGGTTATTAATGCTCTTTAGATCACAAGTTTTTATGGGTGGTCACTTCATTGTACAACAGGGTACAGGATATACAATGACATTGAAATTCATGTATTTAGGCAAAAAAAATTCATTGATTATCTTCTGTCCTCTTAACCCACTTGTCAAGCTGAACAACTTTAAAACCAATATAATCTGTAATTACAAACAGTATAAAATACTAACAGTAGGTGGTAAAGTGGTTTGAAAGTTAAAATAAAACAGATGCCATTGTTAAATTTGGCAAATGAAGGAAAATAAGTAATAACAACATTTTAGCTATCCCTTCTTTAAAAGAAAAGGGGGAAAAGGTTTCTATTTATTTTTCTAATTTGCATTTAAATAGATTCTTTTATCATTTATTACTTACTAAGAACCAGAATTTCATATTTTCACTAATTTGTAGGAAGTATGTAAGAAAAACTACTTGGTTTAATTAAAAACAAAAAGCAAGAAGGAATAAAGATCCAATTAGCTTACTTGCAGCATTTTTCTTATTGTTGGGCAAAACTATCTTAGTTTCTAAACAGAGAAATAAAATTTCATTATTTGGACATGCACATTTCCTTTTGGAGTTTTGTTGTTTTATTACAGCTGTTGAGCCTGGCTGTTTTTGCTTCTCAAAGAGGACAAATCAAGATGTTTGAAATCCTATGGAGATATTTTATTTAGTTTTTTTTCTTTCTTTCTTTAGATCTTTGGATCAGTCTAGTTCAGATGTCTTCTGAAGATCCCAATTCAAATAGGTCAAATCATAAAATTCCCTAGCTGGAAGAGAGTTTAGAAAAGGTCAGCTTGTCTGGAGATTAGCAACCCCAATATATGGCCAACCTGCTCATGTATGCCTTCATTTACTAAATACTGGGGAAAGGGGAGCTATTTGGTTTTTTAAATGATTTTATTTATTTACTCTTTCAGTGTTTATTTCTGTACAATCATTGATTTTTTTCAGTCATGTGTAGTCCCCATATCTCTCCACCACCATATCTCCCACCAGCACACCACCCATGAACTGTCACCATAGTCCCTTGTGCTTTTCCCCCCCTGTTTTGACCCATCTCCCTTCCCCTCCCTTGCTGTATGCCTCAGAGCTATAGTTTGCCTACAAATTTTGTCTCTCTTTTTTTAACCCTTTGTTTGGATTCCCTGTATTCCTCCTATAAGTGAAACCATTCTATGTTTTTCTTTTTCCTTCTGACATGTTTCACTGAGCATAATCCCATCCATGTTGCTGCAAATGGCATGAGTTTATCTTTGTTGATTGCTGAATAGTATTCATATTCTGTTGTGTGTATACACATCTTCTTGATCCATTCATCTGTTTTTGGGCATTTAGTTTTTTTCCATATCTTATCTATTGTAGATAGTGCTGCAGAAAACAGGTGTGCAAGTTTCCTTTTTTTTTTTTTTTATAAATTTTATTTTTATATTCCCCATACAATTGCAACCCCCCATTCTGACCCCAATCCCTCCCCTCCCGCCCCTCACCCCCCAAAAAGTGTCTCTGGTTCACAGTTTTTTGTTGATTTTGATTTTTACTTTCTTATAGTTATTCATTTTCCTGGTCCCTTATTTAAGTTTTCTAGATTCCTGCTATGAGTGAGACCATCCGGTATTTTTCTTTTTCTTTCTGGCTTATTTCGCTGAGCATGATACCTTCCAGCACCATCCATTTTGCTGCAAATTGCATGTGTTTATCTTTTTTGAATGCTGAGTAATATTCCATGGTATATATGTACCACATCTTCTTGATCCACTCATCTATTTTTGGGCATTTGGGCTGTTTCCAAAGCTTAGCTATTGTAAATAGTGCTGCTATAAACATAGGGGTGCAGGTGTTCTTTGGAATTGATGTTTCTGTGTCCTTTGGGTAAAGACCTAGGAGTAGAATTGCTGGATCATATGGAAGCTCTATGTTTAGTAGGTCCAGAAATCTCCACACAGCTCTCCATAGTGGTTGGACCAGTTTGCACTCCCACCAGCAGTGCAGAAGAGTTCCTTTTTCTCCACACCCTTGCCAACATTTGTTGTTGCTAGTTTTTTTAATATGTGCCATTCTCACTGGTGTAAGATGGTATCTCATGGTAGTTTTGATTTGCATTTCCCTGATTACAAGTGATGTTGAACATTTTTTCATATGCCTGTTGGCCATTTGCATTTCCTCTTCAGAGAAGTTTCTTTTTAGCTCTTCTGCCCATTTTTTGATGGGATTATTTTCTTTGTTGTTGTTGAGTCTCATCAGCTCTTTGCAGATTTTTGTGATCAGTCCTTTATCATTAGTGTTGTGCACAAAAATGTTCTCCCAGTTGGTGGGGTTTCTCTTTGTTTTTGTTATTGTCCCTTTTGGGTGTTGCACTTTGTCGAAAGCTTTCTCAGCATCTATTGATATTATACGGTTTTTATATTTCTTTTTGTTGATGTGTTGGATAACGTTGACTGATTTTCGGATGTTGAACCATCCTTGTGTCCCTGGAATGAATCCTACTTGGTCGTGGTGAATTATCTTATGGATACATTGTTGGATTCTGACAGCTAAAATTTTATTGAGGATTTTTGCATCAGTGTTCATTAGGGAGATTGGCCTGTAGTTTTCCTTTTTTGTGTTGTCCTTGTTCGGTTTTGGTATTAGTGTAATGTTGGCTTCATAGAACGTGTTTGGTATTGTCCCTTCCTTCTCAATTTTTTGGAAGAGTTTGTGAAGGATAGGCACTAATTCATCTCTGAATGTTTGGTAGAATTCATTTGGAAATCCATCAGGTCCTGGGCTTTTGTTTTTGGGGAGGTTTTTAATTACCATTTCAATTTCGCTGCTTGTAATTGGTCTGTTTAGGTGTTCTATTTCTTCTTTATCTAGCTTTGGGTGATTGTAGAGTTGTAGGAATTTGTCCATCTCCTCTAGATTGTTGAACTTGTTTCCATACAACTGTTCATAGTAGTTACTGATTATTCTTTTGATTTCTGCTGTGTCTGTTGTGATTTCTCCTCTTTCATTTGTGATCCTGTTTATTTGTGCTTTCTCCCTTTTTTACTTTGTGAGCCTGGCTAGGGGTTTGTCTATTTTATTTATTTTTTCAAAGAACCAACTCTTTGTTTCATTGATCTTTTGGATTGTTTTTTTAGTTTCAATTTCATTTATTTCTGCTTTGGTTTTTATTATTTCTTTTCTTCTACTGGTTTTGGGGTTTTTTTGTTGTTCTTTTTCTAGATCTTTGAGGTTCGAGATTAGGTTGTTTCTTTGAGTTCTTTCTTGTTTCTTGATGTGAGCTTCTATTGCTATATATTTTCCTCTTATTACTGCTTTTGCTGCATCCCATACATTTAGGATATTGGTGTCCTCCTTGTCATTCATTTCAAAGAATTTTTTAATTTCTTCTTTGGTCTCCTCATTAGTCCAGTGGTCTTCCAGTAGTGTGGTTTTTAATCTCCATGAGGTAGGAAAGTTCCTTGCCTTCTTTTTATGGTTTATTTCTAGTTTGATGCCTTCATGGTTAGAAAAGATGGTTGATATGATTTCAATCTTGGTGTATCTGTTGATTTTTGTCTTGTGCCCCAGTATGTGATCGATCCTGGAGAATGATCCGTGTGTGCTTGAGAAAAATGTGTACTCCGTTTTTTTGGGGTTTAGTGTTCTATAAATGTCTGTTAAACCCAAATGCTCTAGGTCCTTATTTAGAGCTTTAGTTTCTTTACTTATTTTTTGTCTTGTTGATCTATCCATTGTTGATAGTGGTGTGTTGAAGTCTCCCACTACGTATGTGTTTTCTCTGATGTCTGTTTTCAGAGAGGACAACAGTTGTCTGATATATTTTGATGCTCCTTCGTTTGGTGAGTATATGTTAATGAGTGTTATTTCTTCTTGAAGTATTGTCCCCTTGATCATAATGTAGTGACCATTGGGGTCTCTTTTTATTTTTTTGAGTTTGAAGTCTGTTTTATCTGATATAAGTATAGCTGTTCCTGCTTTCTTTTTTGGTCCAGTTGCTTGTAGGATTGTTTTCCATCCTTTAACTTTGAGCCTATTTTTATCTTTTGTAGCTAAATGTGTTTCCTGGAGACAGCAAAAGGTTGGGTTTTGTTTCTTAATCCAGGCTGCAACTCTGTGTCTTTTTATTGAAGAGTTTAGTCCATTTACATTTAGAGTTAATGTTGATATGTTAGCATTTGTATTTGCCATTGTGTTTGTCTTTCCTTTGATTTTATTTATTTATTCTTTTAATAACTTTTTTTTTTTTTGGCTTTCTTTCGTTGTTATTCGTCCCTCTGAGGTTCTGGCTTTAGGATTCCTTGTAGTATTTTTTGGAGTGGGGGTTTAGTCGTAATGAAATTACAGAGTTTCTCTTTGTCTGGGAAGGTCCTTATTCTTTCTTCATAGAGGAAGGAGAGCTTTGCGGGATAGAGTATTCTTGGTTGGCATCTGTTTTCTTGGAGTCTGTTGACTATGTCCCTCCACTCTCTCCTTGCCCGTAGTGTTTCTTCAGAGAAGTCTGATGTCAGCCTGATTGGTTTTCCTTTGAATGTTATCTGTTTCTTCCCTCTTGTCAGCTTCATTATTTTTTCCTTGTCTTGGTTTCTTGGGAGCTTTACTATTATGTGTCTTGCTGTATTTTTCCTTTCGTCGTGGAAGTTTTGTGTTCTTCTTCCTTCTTGTATATCAATTTTCAGCTCCTTCTTCGCGTTTGGGAAATTCTCTTCAATTATCTCCTGGAATATTTTCTCTGTTCCTACATCTCTCTCCTCTCCTTCTGGAATTCCTATAACTCTTATATTTCCTTTTCTCATGGAGTCAGATAGTTCCCGAAGTCTTTCTTCGTTCTTTTTCCTTTGTACTTCTCTTTCCTTTTCTGTTTTGGTTCTTTTTATTTCTGTGTCTTCAAGAGTACTTATTCGTTCTTCCATTTCATCTATTCTGCTTTCATTGCTTTTCCCAGAGTTCTTTAGTTCCTCCATTAATTCTTTGATCTCCTGCATTTCTTTTGCTTCCCTCTTTAGGGACTCAATTTCCTTCTTCTGATCATTGTTTTCCTTTATGAGTTCTGTCATTTTTTTAATCACGGCAATTTTAAATTCTCTTTCTGGAAGGCTCAGAATTTCTTCCAAGTTACTGTTGTTGCAATCTGGGGGGTGGTTTTCTTTTTGTGGTGTGCTTTTTTCCTGAGGAGTTGTTAGGTTGCGTGTGGTTCTTCTACTCCCTACTGTCTGTTTTCTAATTTGTCGTATGCATTGGGACACTGTGTTGCTCGGACTGGCCGGAATCTTGGGTGAACTCCTCCGCTCCCCTCTGGCTCCTCCAGGAGCCATCTCTGGCTTCTGAGGGAGCTTTCTGCTGGTTTCAGGAAATCTTTACTGAAGAAATGTCCCTGTTCTAAAATGGCAACGCGGGACTCAGTCCCTGAGCATCCGGTCTCAGGCACACTCTTCTGCGCGCCCAGTCTGCCCCGGCCGTGGGTGCCTGTTCCCTCTGTGGGCTCAGACTGCTGGTCAGAGGGGCCTGGCGTGGGCTAACTTCCCAGCTGGCCACTGTCTCCTCCAGGAGCCTTCTGCCCTTTTCAAGCAGTCTTAAGAAATTTCCCTGTTCTATGGGGTGTTAGTGACTTTTTTTTCTGGTCGCTAGGTGGCGCCAGAGATCTCTCCTATTGTCCTTGGGGGGCTGTTTTTCGGCCCCCCCACCCCGTGGGACAGGGAACAGAGCAGGAATGGTAGGGTAAACCTCAACGGCTTTGGGGTGCTGTGTCTGCCTTGTGCCCCACCGTCGTGGAGAACCCACGCCCCGAACTTCGTGCCCCGGGTCTCAGTTCCAAAGCCCTCAGGTCCAGGACGCGGGCTGTAGCCCAGTTCAGTGGCGCGGGAATGGCGCCTTTTGCACCCGCTCCCGTGCCTGGGCGCCTGGTTCCTGCTTCCTCAGTGAGGGACTTTCACCTCAGTGAGGGCCTCCGCGCGTCTCCCCGCAAGCCTAGGTCGCAGGCGCGGGGACCTGGGCAGCCGCAATCCCGATCCGCGTTTGCTTTTCAAGCCCGCCAAGTGTGGGTCTTGAGTCTGTTGTTCTCTATTGGCGCCGGAGCCGTTCGCTCACCGCAGCGGTGAATCCTGCAGGGTTCTCCACAGCTCCCGTTCACGGGGTGCGGTGGCTGCAATAGTTCCTTTCCACTCACAGTCCCGCTTGCTGCGTAATTTGTTCTTGTTGGTCGTTTTAGTGTGTTGTTTTCCTCCTCTCTGCTGGTCGGAGAGTGCCAACTCTGTGGGCGGGGGAGGGGAGCAGGGTTCTGCGCTTTCCTCCCTTCTGGTCCTCTTTTATGGCCACTTTCTTCTTCGGGCAGTTTGCTGGCGTCACCCGTTTATCTTCCGTGTCCCAGTTCTCACTGGGACCTGCCGCTTTTCTTCCCTATTAACTTTTTTTTAATGGGAGATCTTACTCGCAGCGTCTCCTCGCTGCCATGTTGCTCCGCCCTTCCCAAGTTTCCTTTCAAATGAGTGTTTTTGTGTCCTTTGGAAGATTCCTAGCAGTGGAACCACTAGCTCCATTTTTAGTAATTTGAGGAACCTCCACATAGCTTGCCATAGTGGTTGGACCAGTTTACGTTTCTACGAGGGTTCCTTTTTCTAAGTGGAGCTATTTGAATTAGCTATTCCCAGGCACTGATGAAGCAGGGGTGAGGAGGGAGGAGAAGGATGGGCATTGATAATGAATGGCCCCAAATGAGGGACAGCACCTGGTCTAGCTGGAGGCCTGCAAGGCGCTGGTGACTGCTTTTTTGGAGGCAATTGCCCTGTAAAGCCTAGGCAGATGAGGTACTACACCGACATGCAGGAGACAGGACAGTATCTCAAGAACTTTGGTTCAACAGCTACTCAGTGGCTATGCATTGGATAGATGAATGAATTCCAGACCCTGGGGTTCATTTTTCTGAATCTGTTTGCTAACTGTAAAGTGGCCTGTTGGATGCAGTGAGATGATGTGCACAGATGGTCATTTATTTTATTTTCTTGTTACAAAATAAATTGTTTTATATCTTTGTTAATATTTTGGCAGTATAGGATTTCTTCCATAGGTGTGTTCATTGTAACTTTCCCACCTCCAAAGCACCCACAGTCCTCTGCCCAGATGGACATTTTGAAGTGTAAAGGTTCAGAGAAAATGTCAGGGCTGATTCTAAAAAATTTCCTTTCTCTGATGATCAAACTATGCCAGTTTTCTCACTGACATTCTTTTATTCAAAATTGGAACATGTAAATTGTAACAATGAATATACCTTTTGACCCAGGAGACTTAATAAAACTATTTCTTATTTTGAATGGAAAAAAATACATTCCTTAAGTTTCTGAAATGAGCCAGTTGTAAACCAGGATGTTTACCTCTGTTCTGGGAACCACTTATCCCTTGGAAATGAGGAGATTTACCCAAAGTCTCATGGGTAGTTAGTAACAGAGCCAAATCTGGAACCATTCATCCTCATCACACTCGACTACACACATGTACATGCATGCACACATGAACCCCCCCACAGTACCTGAACGTGCACACATGTACACACGTGTGAATGCCCGTGTGTACACACACACATTTACACATTCTTTCTTCATAGCCGTTTTCACTGAATGCAACAGAAATTATGGTGACCCTGCAAACAAGCATGTTCGCAAAGGGAGAGGATTATGTACCATAAGGCAGCAAATTCAAGTCCAGAGAAGGCTTAAGAAATAGCCTTTAGGAAATAGCCATCTTAGAGATACCCTACTTCCTCAACCACCCAAGACCATCTGGTCCCTAGAGAAGGCCTTTCTTTCTGTGCCTGAGATGTGTGTCACATCTTTGGAGTACTACTTCCAGAACAGCTGAATGCCCAGCCACCATAGAGCAGCTTGTGTGATTCAAGGTGGAACATGAAATGGGGTAAAATAGCTTGGATACAGACCCCATTCCATGAGAAGTCCACTCAACAAAGTGTACAGTTCCTCAAGCACTCTCCTCTCTCATCTGTCTTTCAACTCGCTTCTTGTTATTGCTTTCTTCCCTCATTGGCCTGTGTTCAGCTTTCCTTGCACTGTAGTCCAACAGGGACTTGGTGCTGGGCAATCTAATCATTTTGGTCCTAGCACATAACTCTATTGCTAATTTACATATCTAAATAGTCATTTAACAGGAAATACAGGGAAGGTCACTTCTTGGCCACTGAGTTATCCAGAATCGTATATGGAGTGAGTGCTTTTCAATACCAGTTTCAAGGACTTCAGGCATTTCAGATTTTCATTAACTTTATTGATCTGTTTGTTAATAAGAAAAGGAGATGAGAAATTATTTTAAAGTGGGATCAAGAGGCAGAATTTTGTTTTATTTTTTGTGAGAGTTGACTTTTTATAGGTAAAAAAGTTTAGAAGTGGTTTCAACCTTTACCATATTTATTTTTTACTTCATTTGATTTAGGCACATCTATTGGAACATGCTTATTTTAATATTTGTCACACATCATTACTAGAAAATCTTAATCCTAAGATTTATCTCTAATACAAACTTTATTATGACTGTTTCATTTCCCTCCACTAACATCTCTTATATTCCTTTGACTCTTTCTCCCTCCCTGCCCTTGACCTCGCTTCATTTATTAGTGTCCACTACTTTTTATCAGTATTTTGCTTTATCACATTGTCTATGTAAATGTACACTGTTTGTCTTTATCTTTCTGACTTGCTCCATTATACATAATTCCTTTAAATTTTTCTGTAAATGGCAATACTTTGTCTTTTGACTGAATAGTATTCTATTGATGCCACATCTTCTTGAGCCATTCCTCTATTAGTAGGCAATTAGGTTTTTCCATGTCCTGGTTATAATTAATAATGATGCAATAGGGCCTCCCCGGTGGCTCAGCGGTTGAGCGCTGGGTTGCAAAGCTGCCCGCAGCCTCTGCAGCGCCTGTTCGATCCCCGGCTGCTCCCCGGCCACCGGAGGAGGGTCCCGCATGGCGCGCAGACCTCTCCTGCCGCCCGCTGCTCCCCTCAGCAGTGTACTTCGGTCCTTCTGCCTGCTCTGCTCCCCGCTCTGGCTCTGGTGAATTCTCTCACCCTCCCACACTTCTGACTGTACCCAGTGCTTGTATAAATAATAAATAAATAAATCTTAAAAAAAAAAAAGAGTTCAACTTTAAAAAAAAATAATAATGATGCAATAAACATTGTAGAGCATATGACTTTTTTGAGTTGATGGTTTCATGTTCTTTGAATATGTGACCAAGGGTGGGATTGTTGGGTCATACTATAATCCCATTTTTTAGTTTTTTAAAGTAAATCCAGATTGCTTTCCAAAATTATACGTTTCCATTCCCACCAACAGTATAGGGTTCATCTTTCTCCACATGCTTTTGTTGGGGTCTTTTTAATATGTGACATTCTCATGGGTGTGAGTTGTAATCTCATTGTGGTTTTGACGTATAGTTCCCATATTAAAATTTATAATGAACATTTTTCCAGCTCCTCAGTTGGCCTTCTGGATAGCCTCTTTGGTGAATTGTCTGTTCAGATCTGTTGCCCATTTATTAACTGGGCTTTTTAATTGTTCAAATGTATAATTTTTTTTCATATATCTTGGATATTAACACCTTGTTGCTTATGTTGTGTAAACATTTTTCCATTCAGTAGAATATCTTTTTAATCTATTTATAATTTTTTTGCTGTGTACAAGATTTTTAATTTGAGGTAATCCCAATTGTTTATTTTTGCTTTTATTTCCCTTGCCATCATAATGGTCAAGTCTCCAAAAATATCTTTATCATTGATGTTATGAAATGAATCACCAGTGATTTCTTTTATATATTTTATTGTTGCAGCACTTATATCTAAATCTTTAATCCATTTTGAATTTATATTTGTGCATGGAGTTAGCGAGTGATCCAAATTCATGCTTTTATTATGTAGTCAGTTTACCCAGCTCCATTTATTAAATAGATTTTTCTTTCCCCATTGTATTGTCATTGCTCATTTATCATGAATTAAGCTATTGATATATATATATATATATGTATGTGTGTGTGTGTGTGTATTGATATATATATTTATTTGTGGGCTTTCAATTCTGTGCATTGATTCATATGTCTATTTTTATGCCAGTACCATATTGTTTTAATTTTGATGCCTTGTAGTACAGTTTAAAGTCAGGTAATATGATGCATTGGTTTCTCTCCTTTTTTGTCAGGGTTGCTTTGGCTATATGAAGCCTTTTATGATTTCATATAAATTTTTAAAGTTTTGTTAAATTTCTTCAAAGAATATTATTTGTATTTTAATATGATTGTGTTAAATTCATATATTGCTTTTAGTAGAATAGTCATTTTGATTATATTGATTCTCCCCATTTGTGAGCATGGAATGTCTTTCTACTCCTTATGTTATAAACTAAATCCTTTAATAACATAGTTTTCATTGTATAGTCCTTTACCTCTTTGGTTAAGTTAATCCCTAGGTATTTGATTATTTTTTAAATGATTAGCCATGGAATTATTTTCTTAATTTCTTTTTCTTCTCTTTTGATGTTTGCATATAAAATGCAACAATTCTTTGTGTTGATTTTGTAACTTGCAACTTTTTTGTATTCATTTATTGGTGGAGTCTTTTTTTTCTATTTTATTTTATTATTTAAATTTTATTTTTATATTCCCCATACAATTCAACCCCCTTATTTTGACCCCAAGCCCTCCTTTCCCCGCCCCCCACTCCCCCATAGAGTGTCTCTGGTTCATAGTTGTTTGTTGATTTTGATATTTTCTTTCTTATAGTTATTCTTTTTCCTGGTCCCTTATTTAAGTTTTCTAGATTCCTGCTATGAGTGAGACCATCCGGTATTTTTCTTTTTTTTTCTGGCTTATTTCTCTGAGCATGATCCCTTCTAGCTCCATCCATGTTGCTGCAAATTGCGTGTGTTTATCTTTTCTGAATGCTGAGTAATATTCCGTGGTGTATATGTACCACATCTTCTTGATCCAGTCATCTATTTTTGGGCATTTGGGTTGTTTCCAAAGCTTAGCTATTGTAAACAGTGCTGCTATAAACATAGGGGTGCAGGTGCTCTTTGGAATTGATGTTTCTGTGTCCTTTGGGTAAATACCTAGGAGTGGAATTGCTGGATCATATGGAAGCTCTATGTTTAGTTGGTCAAGAAATCTCCACACAGCTCTCCATAGTGGTTGGACCAGTTTGCACTCCCATGTTGGTGGAGTCTTCAGAGCTTTCTATAATATAGAAATATTACAAATTTGTACAAATATAGAAATATTACAAATATAGAAATATTACAATTTACTTCTTTTCCATCTTGAATTCCATCTTGTGCATGGAGTTTATTTCTTGTTGTCTGATTAAAGCCTACAATACTAAACTAAGCCAAAGTGTGACAGTGAGTATACTTGTCTCTGATTTTAAAGAGAATGCTTTCAGTTTTTACCATTAAGTATTATGTTGGCAATAGGTTTGTGACATATCTATTATAATACCTAGTCATAATACCTAGTCTTTGGTATAATAGATATAATTTTTTTGACATAATACCTTGTCAGATATACCAAGTCTTTATTACAATGAGTTAACTTCCTTTACCTTATTTATAGATTTTATCATAATAAAATGCTTTCTGCATTTATTGATGTTATCATGATTTTTATCATTACTATACTTTATATATTATATTGATTTATGTATATTAAACCATTCTTCCCTCCTTTGAGTAAATACCATGTGATCATAATGTATAATCCTTGTAATATATTGTAAAATGTATTGGGCAGCATTCTCTCTTTTTGTGTATATAGAAAAATTTGAGTGAGATGAGTATAAGTTCTTCTTTATAGGTTTGGTAGAATTCATTTTATAGCCAGCTGGCTCTGGGCTTTATTTTTTTGACCAGATTTTTCATGGCTGTTTCAGTTTCCATGATTGTGATCAATTTATTCACTTCTCTATTTCTTCTTGGTTTATTCTTGGTAAATTATATTATTCTAGAAATTTGTTCATTCCTTCACGGTTATTGAATTCGTCAGCATACAGTTGTTCACAGTAATGTCTTATGATTCTTTGACTTTCTATGCCGTCTGTGGTCATTTCTCCTCTTTAATTTCTAATTCCATTTTTTATTGTTTGCTTTCTTCTTTTTTATATTTGAAAAACCGTGTTGGAGACATCCTACTTCCTGAATCACCTAAGACCATCTGGTCCCCAGAGCAGGTCATTTTCTATGTGCCTCAGACATATCACCTCTCTGGAGCATTGCCTCCAATCCAGCTCAGTGCCCAGCCACCACAGAGCAGCTAACGTGCTTAAGGTGGAACCTGAATTTAGATAGAATGGCTTGCTACAGAATTTATTCCATGAGAAGCCTACTCAATGAGGTGTACAGTTCCTCCCACATAGTAACACTAAGGTAGTTTAATATTCCACTTATAATTATAGATAGATCAATAAGATGGAGACTAAATAAGGAAACAATAGCCTTAAATGAAGAGCTAGACCAATAAGACCTAACAGACATCTACAAAACACTCTACCAAAAACTGCTGCATATACATTTTTTCCCCCAGTGCACATGAATGTATTTAAGAATAGACTGTATGGGCCTACCCTGGTGGCGCAGTGGTTGAGCACTGGGCGGCGAGGCTGCCGGCAGCCTCTGCGGCGCCGGTTCATTCCCTGGCCACTGGCGAGGGCCCCACAAAAAAAAAAAAAAAGAATAGACTGTATAGACTGTATGTTGGGACATGAGTCAATAAAACGATGTAAACTGAAATCATAACTATTACTCTTTCTGACCATAATACCATAAAGCTAGAAATCAACTATTAAAAAAAAAAACAATGAAATACAATAAATACTGAAGACTAAACAATATGTTGCTTAATGGCCATTGGATTAAAGAACTTAAATAAAAAAATCTTGAGAATAATGAAATCAAAGGTACAAGCTACTAGAAAGAATCTGTAAGATGTAGCAAAGCAGTCTTAAGAGGGAAGACAATTGTAATACAGGCCCACAGTAAGAAACAAGAAAAATCCCAGATAAACAACTTAATATTACAGTTAATGCAACTTGGAAAATGGAATAAAAAAGAACTAAAGTTAGTAGGAGGAAGGAAATAATAAAAATGAGAATGGAAATCAATGAAATGGAGTTAGAGAAAACTACAAAAATATAAGTGAAACTAAGAGTTGGTTCTGTGAGAAGATAACAAAACTAATAAACCTCTGGCTAGGCTAACAAAGATGGAATTTTAAAGATCAAAAATTACAGAATTAGATTCCTTTAAACTCCTGGGACACTTGCCTTCTTCCTCCTTGTCCTTAACATTAAGAAGAGGAAAGAAGCTTTCTCCCATCCCTGCAGTACCTGAGATGTGGGACAGACTGTGGCTAGCAGGTCCAGGGTAATGCACACCACACATAGTGACAGCCTCTGCAGCAGCTCCTAGCCTGAAACCACTTCTGACACTCAAAAGTGAAGCCTAATGCGTTCATCCTTTATTATCAATGTCGGTTGCCAGGAGTGATCTGCATAATTCAAAAGGGAGAGTCATCTCCAAATCTTGCAAACTTGCCTCTGGGAGGTGATGTTTTTATACTTAAGTGTGAGTTGTCACAGTCTCCATGTCTCTAATCTCCAGATAAATTAATCTAACTGCCCACCGGACCCCTCTGCTTGAAACTGATTAATCTCGCAATTTCAGCACATCAAAAACATAGCCCACTCTCTCCCCAGCCTCACCAACCTTAGAGGTAGGACTTTTTATTACACAACTCAGGGTGTCATGCCAGACACCTGGCTTTTCTGCCAAGTTCTTCACCTTTTACTAACCAAATAATTGAATCCTCAATGCTGGTCCTAGAAGCTCTCAAGACTGCCTGCTTCTTGACTCCACTGCCACATCCCTAGTCCAGTTATCCATGTTCTCACCCTTCCTCACCAGGATTATTTTAACAGCCTCTTTACTATTTTGTCTGCCTTGTCTTGCCCCCTCCAGTTCAAATCCCACACAGTTCTCAAAGCTTACATTACACTTCACTACTTGGTTTAAAACCTTCCACTGACAGCTTGCTACAACAGAATTTAGTCCAGGTTTCCTGAAGCCTGTGTCCAGGCCTGATAGAGTCAGCTTCCTCCACCACTCCCCAGCCACATCTCCTCATATATCAGACTCCAGAAGCACAGCTGTAGTTCGTTCTGTCAGAGCTCCTCCCTGGGCTGCCCCATGGTTACGCCCCTTTTGCATGGAACTCACATCCCTCTCATCCTCACTTGGCTAATTCCTGCCTGAGTCAAAGGTCAACTCAGGTGTCACCTTCTCTTAGCGGCTTCTATTCTTCCCCATCCCAATGCCATCCAGAGTGGAAGCTATCTCTGCACAACTTTAATAGCACATATTGGCCCCTATCTCAACAGCCATTTTTTGAGGCGTAATTTTAATCAAGTCATATTTCAAGTTGTACTAAAGTTCTATCTGAATCCATGTCTCCTTATCATACTGGCCTTTAAACCTCTTAACTCATGAACTACATGTTAATCATTTTTGCCTTTCTGTTGTCTTGGACAGTGCCGGGCACATAGTGAGTATCCCATAAATATTGGCTGAATATAGCTGAAAAAGTAAATTCACCTCTCTCTTTAAAGGGAAATAATGGAATGAGGCTGCAGTTCTGCCTTCATGAAAGCTGGTGTGATCTGTTCAGTTTGTTAACATACACCTGTGGTTAACTGCCCTTGGCTCTACTCCGCACTTGAGCCTGTAGCCTATCCTAAACTATGGCACATTAGTTCCAAGTGTAGCAGAACTCTTCTCCAAAGGTTTCACACCTTCCCATGCTATATCAGCTCTGAGCAGTAAATTATAGGAAATGCAGCTTAAACTGGCTTGAATGTATAAGGGGGTTGCTTGGCTCAGGTACTAAGGAAGTCCAGCGACAAGGTGGACATCAGGCAAGGCTCAATCAGGGCTCTGTTTCCTGTCAGTGTTTTGGCTGCTCCCTTTTTCTGCCAGTTGACTTCACCCTTCAACTGCCAGCAGAATAACTGCAGAAATATGAGGTTCTGGGTCATAATGGCAGCATCAGAGAAAGAGAAGTCATATCTGAAGAACTAGGGTTCTGTTTCCCAGAAGCTTCTAAATAAACTTCCCGTTTCATTATATGCAATTCAGTAATATTGCTATTTCTGAGACAGCCCCATTGACTGGGAAATTCTGTGAACTGCTTGATTGAGATCTGGTGTCCTGAGGAGGGATAACCCTTAGAGTGATCAGGCCTTCCCCTGGAACTGGGCAGCTCCCCTTAAAGTGTACATGCTGCCCTGGGGAGCAGTGGGTACAGATGCAGAGTCTAGGCAAGGAAAATAACTCAGTGCCTGCTGTGCCAGGCAGTATTTATTCTACCCTTAAAATCCTCCTTTTCTGGTTTCTGATGGGTTATAGCAGAGACCCTGCTGTTGTGAGGCTGTGGAATTACAAGAAAAGTTGATTGAACTCAGAGTCAATTCAACAAGTGTGTGTGACTAGGCAGTGTGTAAGTGGGATAGGGGCATGCTAGGTGCTCTTTTCCTTCCAAGAAGGGTTTCTCTCCTCTCCTAGTGCATTAGGTAATGGATAAAACTCCCCATAGACTTGTTCCCTTAGCACCTGTCCCTAAAGTAAGCATATGGCCTTTCAAACCTTTCTGAAGGTTTTTACAAAGAGAAAGTAGCAAGGGATGGTCGACAGCTTTCTCCCCCATTTTCCTGAGTTTCTTACTGATTCCTCTGTTCCCCTTAGAATCTATGGAAAAACAAAGGCCGATGGTGTGTACTTAGGCTAAAAGTGAGGACTTACCTGGAAAATCAGGTTGTGAGCCACCCTGACTCTTGAAAAAATGATTGCTTCTCACTGGTACCCACAGGAGGACTCTTTTTAGTTCCAGGAGCTCTGAAACTTTGTGCTGGTGAATCTATTACCCTTCTGATTCCTCTGTACCTTTTTGTCTCTTCTAGATGTTTGACTGGATAAGCCACAACAAGGAGTTATTCCTCCAGAGCCATACAGAGATCGGAGTCAGCTACCAACATGCCCTAGACCTCCAGACGCAACACAACCACTTTGCCATGAACTCCATGGTGAGTGGAGGCTGTTCTCATCACTGCCTCTGGGGACAGGCCAGTGGTGAGAGGAGCAACTGGGGTGCAAGAGGGAGGGGCAGAAGCTTCCAACTTGAGTAAGAAGGAGGAACTCTGAACTTGCTGTGTCTTTAATACTTCGTTTGCCGGCATGTGGACCCCTGCAGGACACATGGCCAGCCAGCTGTTCCTACAGCAGATCATGGCCCCATTTCTGCCTTCAGGTCCTGCTTCACATGGTGAAAGGAATGTGCTAGGGTCATAGAAGGTATGAACTCAGCACAAGACTGGAAGGGATAGTCACCAGTTCCACTCTGCTGACTTAACCAGCACTTTCGTGCCCCTAGCGTGTGTGAGTCACTGAGCTGGGATGGTGAGGAGCCTCAGAGTATGGCACGCTGAAAACAGTTGAGTGATTAGGGCTGTTTAGATCGGAAAAGAGAGTCTTAAGAGACATATGATTGCTAACTTCAAACATGTGAGAAAGGCTGCTTGGACAGAGGAAAGAAGAATTGCTTTGTGTTGCCCTAGGAGACAGCTGTCCAGGGGATGGCTGCTGCAAAGAGAGGCAGGTCATGTATTTGGGAGTTAGTGAGCCCCTTGTTAAGGGGAGTGTTCAGGCACTGAACTCAGAAAGAGATATTTGCTAGCTGTGTGGTTGTGGCAATTTACCTCTCTGTGCTTTAGTTTCTTCATCTTAAAATGGAAATAATATCTTATAGAGTTGCTATGAGGATTCATTGAGAGAAAGAGATTGGAGTTTTACATAGTGAAATTGGTTGATTCATAGTAAATTATCAGTAAATATTGGTATTATAATGATGTTGATGATGTAGATAATACCTCATAAACCTAACATTTTGGGATACTGTATCCTCCATGTGGTCACCCCAAGACTTCATTTCAAAATCTTGTCCATCTCTTGAAACCAGTATTTTTGAAATGCCTACAGCCTAAGTGTGCCATGACACCCCTCCATTTTTTGCCAGTGCTTCCTGCTTGTACTACTGGTCCAAAAGAATGTTCCACCATTTCCCATATATCTGAACAACAAAGATGCCTTATCATTTCAGCAGGTGATTCTGTGAATGATGCAAATTTAGATAAACATGACTCAGGCCAAGATGGAGGAGAACTTAATCTTCTAGCAAGTTGATTTCAACATGCTATGCATTGGACTTAATGTGCCAGAAGGAGTAATTCTGGCCTCAAGTTGTTCAGTGTCTTGTTGGAGAGATAATCCAGCCAATTTGGAGTAGCTTGTTCATAGAGATATACTGAGTTAACTTTAACATTTCAGTGTTAAATTTAAAACAACAGACACTTATTTCTTGCTCCTTCTGCAAGCTCATCACAGTCACTCAGGTACCCAGACTGATAGAGCAGCCACTGTCTCAGATGCTGCCAGTCATCTTGGCAGACAACACAAATAGCCAAGTGTATGCTGGCTCCGAAACCTCCCAAGTAGAAGGTGCATGAACCACTTTAGCTCACATTTCATTAGCCAACACATCCACACCCTGGGGAGAAGAGAGTGGGATGTTTGTGAATAGCCCACATGACTGGCACAGGGAGCCATGACAGGGTAGAAGGTAGAGGTGAACAGAATGTGATTTCCATAGAAAGAAAAAGTCTGGTTGCAGAATAGAAGATTATGGGATCAGGCAGGGAAAACATCAACATCAATTTTGTTATCAATTTTAGCCACAACAGTCTTGTGTTCTTATAAAGGCCCATTCCCCTCCAACTCATCTCCTATAATTATGTCTCACCCCTGACTCACTGTAGTCACAGAGGAGCAAAGCAATTGATCACAATTGATTAAGAATGTAAATTCAAATCTAGTCCAGTTTGACTCTCTGTGCACCTTGTGGGTTTGTTTCCCTTACAATTTACAAATTCTGTGTTAGAATCTTCAGTCACCCAACTGCCTGTCCCTCAAGCAGACAAACTTGTTTTAATAAAAAGCAAAGACAAACATAACTAGGGAAGTCTGTGCCTCCAAGTTCTTCAAAACAGTGAACTAGAAAGCTAAATAGAAAGAGCCTCTGGCTTTGAATTATCTGCACCACTGATCTTCTGTGTTAATATGGATAACTGAGGAATAATGATACATCAAAAACCCTTCCTCTGACAAATTTACTTTTGAAGTGTCCATTTTCAGGACAAAAGCTGGGGTGGAAATTTACTGAAAGGAAGCATCTTCTGGAGTTGTGAGAGAGGGAAGAAGAGATTTAATACAGCACAGCCAATTAGTCTGTTCCAGCCCAGCCTAGTCTCCCACCTCTGTGAATGCCCATGTGAGGCCTCTTTAGTCTAAGCTGGATCTCCTCTCTGGCTGTAGAATGAGGAAAGGGAAATCCCATGGTTGTTTGATCAAATTGCCTGAGCACGGGAGCTTTATAAATGCAGCCCATGCCTTTGTTAACCGGGAGGTTTACAGGTTTGTTATTAAAAGGAACTTCCACAAAGAGGGGTGTCAGCATCTCAAGCAGGTGAAAGGAGGGAATTACAGACTCCTTTTCTCTGGCCTGAGTGATGGATGTTGCTGCCAAGAAACAGATGAATGCAAGCAGCTACTGCTGGGGCCCAATGACTATAGGAATGATCAGTTCCTCTGAGGACGTGGGAATGTGGATTGTTCCGTAAATTCACGGGGGCATTTCTATTTCTGTTCTTGGAAATTATACACACACCTATACATATACCCACACATCTGCCGGCATATAGCTACATGTAGCACATTGTGTTTCTTTGGTATTAAATCCTGTGTTACTACTGAAATAGGTCAGTGAGGCCTTACTTTTGGGAGAGGTCAGAGACCCTTTGGAACTCTATGTTGAAAGCCCTCTTGCCCGAGATATGTGTGTGTGATTTTGTATATATACACCCACACATTTTTATGGACAATTTCAGGGGATGCAAGGGATTCCTAAAGCCTACCAGTCAACCTCCACAAATAAAGATCCCAAGAACCTCATGACTTCATCACTTATTCAGTAAATACTTATGGATCAGTCATTGTGCTGGACGTGGACATACAGTGAACAAAGCAGAGATGATTTGTCCCATAGAGGATCCTGTGGAGAGATAGATACTAATCTCACAAATTAACATGTAATTTCAAACCAACAAGTCTTAAGTTGAAAGAGCAGGGAATGCTATGATACTCAATTTAAGTAAGGGGTGTCAAATATATTTTTCAGTTGACCGCTTGACTTCACGTTCTCTATCCATTTATTGATGGTAATTGATGATCTTTGAATTAACTCTAACATACTAAAGAACTTACAATTTAAGGAAACCCTGGGTATATTGTTCTATAAATGAAAACGATCAGTATATAAAAAACTTAACTATTTTTTAAGTTTTGTTTTCCCATGTCTAGTTTTACATAGTGGTCAGAAACCAAACTCAGCTAGGGTGATCATTACTGAGAAATAGTTGCACATTATTAAGTCTTGAAGGAAAAATTATAAATTTCCTAAGTTTTGTCTGTGAATTGTTACCACTAAAGGCCATCAATTATTAATACATCAAGAATGTGGGGGTGATACCCTAGGGACTATAGTGCTTGAGCAATTGTGAAGAAAAAGATTAAAATTGGTTGGTTTTTAGCTTTTTTTCTTAACATGTTTTTTGCGCTTCCCACTGGGGATCCCCTTCTTTTGATCTTCAAATGGTAATAGTAACAACAACCACCTAGTAGGAAAATAGTCTCTGGCTTCTTATAGTGCCTCAAAAAGCCAGGTTACCCGAGCTGTCTGGACCTTCCTCTTTCTTTTTTTTTTTTTTAAAAGATTTATTTATTTATTTATACAAGCACTGGGTACAGTCAGAAGTGCAGGAGGGTGAGAGAATTCACCAGAGCCAGAGCGGGGAGCAGAGCAGGCAGAAGGACCGAAGTACACTGCTGAGGGGAGCAGCGGGCGCCAGGAGAGGTCTGCGCACCATGTGGGACCCTCCTCTGGTGGCCAGGGAGCAGCTGGGGATGGAACCGGCACTGCAGAGGCTGTGGGCATCTTTGCAACCCAGCGCTCAACCGCTGCGCCACCGGGGAGGCCCCCTTCCTCTTTCATAATTCTGCTTTATGTTATAAAAGCCTTTTTCACAAATTCTCCTTCCCCTGAATGTGGCTTTTTTCTCTGATGGGCGTGTAGGCAGACAGAAGTAGTGTTGGATTGTAATATGCAACAGAATAACCATGTAGTCACCCATGTTCTAGTTCTTCATAAAAAAAGACACTCACAGGAGTACACGGAAACATATAACAGCCTCATTTACAATTTTAATTAGTTGGTTCTCCAGGGAAAAAATCACTCATGGTTTCTGTCTAGAGTTTTAAAATATAAAATGATATTCATTTTTTATCATTAGGATTCACTGTGAGGATTCACATTATGGATAACCCGTACAGCTGGGTGGTAGGAATCATCTCTGCTGTGCTATGTTTGATAGCTGCTTTAGGCCTATTAATCTGCTCACCGGAGGCACATATTGCCACTGATGGTATGCAAGTCAGACCAAGTTCAGCAAAGCCTGTGATGCGCTCTCTCTGTTTTGAGGGAATGTCATAGTGGTGGCACCAAGTCATATAAGAGAACTAAAGATTCTGGGGAAGGTTGTCCTCTGACCCCAATCTGAGAAGTCTTATGGGGTCCTCTGTCATCTTTAATTCTTGGTAGCCTCAAACCATGATTCTGAGCACTACCCTACCACAAACAGGCAGCACTTCTATAATGATATCAAGAGTATTTCCATATTTTGGTATAAACACACAACCACACTTGCTACTGTGATGTTTAACTAGCCAGCGTTTGACCCTATATTACTGCTGCCAAGTCCTTTAATAGACATAAACCTGTTTTTTAATAACTTCTTTATATTTCAATATTTTTTACATTTAAAAATATTTATTAATTTTTAGTACTTTTTTTTTTCAAAGAATCATGTAGTGAACTTGCTAAAATTATAGATTTCTTTTTGGCTCTCGCCTCGTTTCTAGAAAATTGTAATTTCCAGGGAATGGGGTCCTAGCAACCTGCCTTTTTAACAAGTTGTAGTAATTTATTAATATAAGCACGTTAAGATTTGAGAGCTGTTTTTTTGTGGAGATCGTATGTACAAAATAGTCACTCCCTAAAAGGAAGCACCACAGCTTCTGGAAGATAGTCCACTTCTAACATTTCAGCATGAAGAACACCACAGACCCATTCTCCAGTGAAATGATGGAAATTATCTTTAAAAGACCATTAACTGTCTGGAAATGGTCCTCAGCACATACAGCAAATGAAAAAGTACTTAAGAGAATGTATTAAAACTCAATAGTAAGTCTGAGGTATTTGTTTTTTTTTTATGAGCGTTTTTATTTTACTTTATATATTTTTTATATCATTTTTCATTTTTGCACAATGTATGCATTTTCTTTTTTTCTTTTTTTAATTTTTTTTAATTAATAAATTTTATTTTTATATTCCTCATACATTTGCAATCCCCCCATTCTGACCCCAATCCCTCCCCTCCCGCCCCCCAACCCCCCAAAAAGTGTCTCTGGTTCATAGTTTTTGTTGATTTTGATTTTCAGTTTCTTATAGTTATTCATTTTCCTGGTCCCTTATTTAAGTATTCTAGATTCCTGCTATGAGTGAGACCATCCGGTATTTTTCTTTTTCTTTTTGGCTTATTTCACTGAGCATGATCCCTTCCAGCGCCATCCATGTTGCTGCAAATTGCATGTGTTTATCTTTTTTGAATGCTGAATAATATTCCATGGTATATATGTACCACATCTTCTTGATCCAGTCATCTATTTTTGGGCATTTGGGCTGTTTCCAAAGCTTAGCTATTGTAAACAGTGCTGCTATAAACATAGGGGTGCAGGTGTTCTTTGGAATTGATGTTTCTGTGTTCTTTGGGTAAATACCTAGGAGTGGAATTGCTGGATCCTGTGGAAGCTCTATGTTTAGTAGGTCCAGAAATCTCCACACAGCTCTCCATAGTGGTTGGACCAGTTTGCACTCCCACCAACAGTGCAGAAGAGTTCCTTTTTCTCCACAACCTCGCCAACATTTGTTGTTGCTAGTTTTTTTAATATGTGCCATTCTCACTGGTGTAAGATGGTATCTCATGGTAGTTTTGATTTGCATTTCCCTGATTACAAGTGATGTTGAACATTTTTTCATATGTCTGTTGGCCATTCGCATTTCCTCTTCAGAGAAGTTTCTTTTTAGCTCCTCTGTCCATTTTTTGACTGGATTATTTTCTTTGTTGTTGTTGAGTCTCATCAGCTCTTTGCAGATTTTTGTGATCAGTCCTTTATCATTAGTGTTGTGTGCAAAGATGTTCTCCCAGTCGGTGGGGTTTCTCTTTGTTTTTGTTATTGTCTCTTTTGCTGTGCAGAAGCTCTTTAATTTGATGTAGTCCCAGCTGTTTATCTTTGCCTTCACTATCACTGCTTTGGGTGATGTGTCTGTAAAGATGTCTTTGATGTGCAAATCCCGTAGTGTTTCGCCTATATTTCCTTCTATGTATTTTATGGTTTCAGGTCTTATGTCTAGTTCTTTAATCCATTTTGAGTTGATTTTTGTATATGGTGTGAGGTAGTGGTCAAGCTTCATTCTTTTGCATGTAGCGACCCAGTTTTCCCAGCACCATTTATTGAACAAACTTTCTTTGCTCCAATGCATATTCTTTGCTCCTTTGTCAAATATTAGTTGACCATAAATCTGTGGGTTTATTTCTGGATTTTCTATTCGATTCCATTGGTCTGTATGTCTGTTCTTGTTCCAATACCATGCAGTTTTGATGATTATGACTTTGTAGTAGAGTTTGAAGTCTGGGCGTGTGATGCCTCCATTCCCTTCTTTTTTTTTCAGGAGAGCTTTGGCTATTCGGGGTTTTTTGTGATTCCATATGAATTTCATCAATAATTGTTCTATTTCTTTGAAGAATGACATTGAAATTTTGATTGGAATAGCATTGAATCTGTATATTGCTTTTGGTAGGATGGCCATTTTAATAATGTTTATTCTCCCAATCCATGAGCAGGGGATGTTTTTCCATTTCTTTGTGTCTTCTTCTATTTCTTTTAACAGTGTTTTATAGTTTTCTTTGTATAGGTCCTTTACCTCTTTTGTTAGATTTATTCCCAAATATTTGATTTTTTTTGTTTCAATAATAAAAGGGATTTTTTTTTTATTTTTTCTTCTTCAGATTTATTGTTTGTATATAGGAAGGCTACTGACTTTTGCGTGTTGATTTTGTATCCTGCCACTTTACTGAACTGATTGATGAGTTGAATTAGTTTTTCTGTGGCGTTTTTGGGGTTCTCTATGTATATTATCATATCATCTGCAAAGAGTGATTGTTTGACTTCTTCTTTTCCTATTTGGATTCCTTGGATGTCTTTCTCTTGTCTTATTGCTCTGGCTAGGACTTCCAGTATTATATTGAAAAGCAGTGGTGAAAGTGGACATCCTTGTCTTGTTCCAGATCTTAATGGAATTGCTTTCAGCTTTTCACCATTGAGAATGATACTGGCTGTTGGCTTGTCATATATGGCCTTTATGATGTTGAGGTACGTTCCTTGTATCCCAAGAATTTCAAGGGCTTTTATCATGAATGGGTGTTGCACTTTGTCGAAAGCTTTCTCAGCATCTATTGATATTATCATATGGTTTTTATATTTATTTTTGTTGATGCCCTCACATTCTGTCCTCCCAACTCAGTTAGATGAAACCACACTCCAGACACAGGGCCAACTTTATCTCAGCCCCTGTTGAAAGGCATTATTTATCCTGCCCGAGTCACTTGTTGCTGAAGCTAAGTTCTGGATGAGTTCAGGCAAGAGATCAGGACTCTTAATTCCTCCTGTGCCCTACTCAGAGAACATCGGCTCTCAACAGAACTGATAATTCTAGAACCCAATTACCCCTTGTAGGGGCAGGAATGGACACGGAGCAGGTTTTCTAAGATCCAGCAGACTGGGTAAAGGAGGAGTCAGAGTCCTCAGTAGCTTTTCAGGCTTTTATTGGGGATTTACCAGGTATATGGCAGGTAGGGGTGCTGGGGGGCTGGGATGCTGGCAGGCCTCCCCAGCAAGTCTTCACTCTCTCTGGGCTCTCCGGCATTCTCTGCTTCTCTCTCGACTTCTACTCCTTCTTTCTCAGCTTCTCTTTCGGCTTCTGCTGGCGTCCCCGTGACGCCGCCCTTAAAAGCCCAGTCTCAGCCCAGGTGAGTCCCATCTACCTATGCCCACTCCCTATTCCAGGTGCCCGCCATCAGGCATGCATTCAGGACCGCAAGGATCCATCATCTATGCCTGATGGCGGGAGGGCAGAAAAGCCTGACATTTTTCCTTACCCTACACCCCTGCTTTAGTTTTTAAGGAATTGGTTCAGTGGTAGGAGAGACAAGCCACAGACCTGAGTCTACTCCCCCCACCCCGCCAATGTCTAGCTCCTGAATTGGGGGTGTCATTTAGGGAAGCACACCATTGTGCCTAATTTCAGCTCCAAAGCCATGGATCAGAGATTTGCCTATGGATAGACACTATGAAACAGAGAGCTCCAAGTCTTTCCCAAAAGTAACTTTTTTATTTTTTTTGCAACACAAAGCTGACAAGTTCAAACCAATAGCACCCTCAAAAATGCCCTTAGGGAGTTTCTGAAAGGCTAAAGGGAAAAGACTGGTAGATTTATTGGAGATAGAGACTATACTGTAGGCTGGCAAGTTTGCCAGAAAGAGCTGGGGAAAGAGACCTTTTGGAAAGAAACAGAGTAAGTCTCAATCACTGACCTTAGAAACTACCCCTTGAGCACAACTTGATTTTGATTAGAAAGGTCTGTGATGCAATTTATGTCTCAGGACATTGTTGAAAACCATATGGTAATTAGCGGGCAATTAGTAGAGTTTTTTTGAGGTTTTATTTCTTTACAAATTTTTTTTTCTTTATTGAGGTAGCATTAGTTTACAAGACTGCATATAATTTAGGGGAATAGGTTTATACCGCCTAGGATGTATGTTACCACACCACCCCACCATCAAAGCACCCATAGTCCTTTGCCATAATCCTTGGGTCTCTTTCTACTTTGATCCACCCCCCTTGTTCCTTCACCTCTAGTAATCTCTAGCCTGCAGTTTTATTTCTAGGATCTGTTTTGGTTTAGATTTGTGTAGGGTAAAGAAAATGTCAGGCTTTTCTGCCCTTCCGCCATCAGGATAGATGATGGATCCTTGTCCTGAATGCATGCCTGATGGTGGGCACCTGGAATAGGGTGTGAGCATAGGTAGATGGGATTCAGCTGAGCTAAGACTGTGCTTTTTAAGGGCGGCGTCACGGGGACGCCAGTAGCAGCAGAAGAAGTCGAAGTAGAAGCCGAAAGAGAAGCCCGAAGCAGAAGCAGAGAATGCCAGAAAGCCCAGATAGAGTGAAGATTTGCTGGGGGCTGGGAGGACTGCCAGCCTCCCAGCACCCCTGCCTGCCACATACCTGCTGAACCCCAATAAAAGACCTGCAAAAAACCACTGAGGACTCTGACTCCTCCTTTACCCAGTCTGCATGGGATCAGAAAACCTGCACTGTGTCCTCTTCCTGCCCCTACAATTTGTTTTGCTTCTCTATGTTCCACTTGAGTGAAACCATCCAGTATATTTCTTTTCTCCTTCTGACATATTTCAACTTAGCATAATTCCTCCAGTTCTTCCCATGTTGTCACAAATGGCAAGAGTTCATCTTTTTATATACCTGAGTAATATTCCATTATGTATGTATATTGAATTTAATACCTGGGTGTGGTCAGGGAAAGAGAAGGTTGAAAAGACTACAAAAATCCCTACCGTCCCTGGGTGACTGTGGGCATACCCAAGGCTCAGTGGGTTTCCACTGGCTTTTTAGATATACTCTTCTAATGGTTAAAGTGAGTGATTTTAGCAAAGCTGAGGTAGGACGATCTGGGTGTGCCACTTGGTATTCACGTGGTGTATTCAACAAAGTTTTCCTGTTGTATCCTCTGTATCATTTGCTGAACACTGAAAACAGCAGGATTCACAAAAGCTATCTTCAAGTAGCTTGCAATTGTATCACCTCAAATTCATGTACCAAATGCAAAAAGAATTTTTCCCACTAGGATATAGAGGGCAGGCTTTGTTTTTTGTTTTTTGTTTTTTTCTTATTTGTATTCTTAGAATCTTTAACAATGTCTGGCTCTAGTAGGTGGCTAACAAAGGCCAGTTGAATGAATAAGGATAATAAGCTTGGCATAGCATCTGTCATCAACCTGGAGCAGAGTTTGGGCAGCCAGGATGCTGAACTGCTAAAGCAGTACCTTCTTTACTAAGGAATCCCAAAGGATGTGACTCCAGAAGAAGCTGGAAAGAAGGTAAATGAGAGCAGTGGCTTCCATCAGGGACAGGCCTGGGAACCAGGACGCCGAGGAGATGTACACTGCAAGTCCAGGAACTGCTACTGGATTGTATGACCATTCAACTTTCACTTGACCCCAAGCATTGTTTCTGAGGTTCTAATTCTGAAGATGGAGATAAAGCCCCTAAAATGTGTCTTCCTGACAAGAATGAACACAATCTCAGGCTTGCTGATAACACTGGGGCTCTTAAGGCAGACCTCCCAGGGAAACCTGTGCTTGTAAAGTATTGCATGTTATCACCTGCCAGACCTAACTTTACTAATCAAGTTGAACAGGATGCAGTGTTTGTATCACACAAATGGCCTTGTGGTTGGAATTTTCTCTTTTCTTCCAATTTAGTAGAAGGATTAGATTTTACTTTCTGATCTGCTCAGTATCCATTATGATCCTTGCTGTTGCCATCATTGTCAACATTGTCCATTTGTCCTAAGGAGAAAGAAGTGTGCTTTGAACTAAGCTGTGAAGCTGCTACTTAAGGCAGCTGTCTTCCCCTTCTGGCTGCCTACCACAGTAATTTGGACAGCTTTGAAAAAAATACTACATCTAGGACCCACTGCCCAGACTTTGATATTGTGCTGGGGTAGATTCCAGGAAGTCTGTACAAGGGTGAGGACCAGATTGAGAATCATTGCTCCAAATTGACAATAACCCTAGGATCAGACTCTAAAGCTACCAGGTTATTAGTCTCTGTGATTAGAGATAAGGGCTTTCCTTCAAGGTCAAAAGTATCTAGGAACCCCTGTCTTTATTCTCTGCATCTTGTGCCCCATCCCAGCTTCTCTAGAAGGTCCACTAACTTGTACTCACCAGTCTCTAATTAGTTATGGTTTGGGCTTTGGCATTTAAACTAGAAATATAAAGAAGCTCCCAGTTTAGGGAAAGGTTTCCTCAGCATGACTGTGGTACACAATCTTGTCTTCCCTCACCTCCTTCCCAGTTATGTAGCTGGGTCTCTTCTGAAAGGCCATTGGGTTTGGCTGTCAACTCGGATTTCTAGTCTGGTTCAGACTTTTCTTTTGATCATTCATCTCCTTCCAGCTCTCAATCTCCTTCTCCCTGATTCCTAGTTCTCTGTCCACAATCCTGGTATCTTTTTATGGCTTCAATCCATTGCTATCTGCAGCCTCTTCATTGTATTCCTTACCTTTATAATGTTTTCTGTGTCATGTGGTATATACCCCCTGAGTCTTGTAGCTCAGTTTACCCACAAACTTTTACATACACACACACAGCCAGTGCCTGTTCTCTGTCAAGTTGTAGCTGTCATGGAGTTAATTTATTTGAAATTCAGCGAAAGCTGACTCATGCCTCTTCTTTGAGGTCTCTTGGAACTGAATGAAAGATGTGAATTGGTCTGTGAAACCTAGCACATCAGATGAGTAATGTACACAAAAGGGCCTAAACTGTTAAGCACAGCACAAATATCAAATATTGGTGGTTATAAGCAGCAGCAGCTTTGCATATGCCATTCTGGAGCATGGGTGGTAGCTGGCCAGGAGTACCAGATGAGGGACAGAGAGTGATCAAGGACACACAGGCAAGATGTTTATAAATCGGAACATTCGGCAACTGAGAGGTCAGAACCAGGTAGGCAGAGGGGAAAGGTTCATCACAAAAAGCAGAGATAAATGTCTGTGACACAGCCAGAGGCCCAGAAATGAGGAAGAGCTAACGTATTTCTATTAGCAAGTCCTTTTGGCTCTACCCCAAAAATATATCCAGATCTGGCCATTTGTTATCACCTCCACAGCCACCGCACTGCTCCAAGCTTCCATCCACTCCTACTGAAGTAGCTCCTGCCAGGTCTCCCTGCTTCCATGTTTGCTCCCTATGGTCCATTCTCAACACAGTTGCCTGAGAGAGCCTACCAAGTTAGGCACATCACTCCTCTCAAAATAACGTTAATGTCATCCTAACTTTTCAGAATTAAAATCTTAAATCCCTTACCATGGCTTACAAGGTTCTACATGATCTGGGCCCCAGTTAACTCTTGAATCTCAGGCTCTGCTACCAATTTATTTACTCTATTCACCCTGGGTTATTTGCTCTTTCTTGAACCCACCAAAATCATTCTTGCTTCATGGTCTTTGCCCCTGCTGTTCTCTCTACTTAGAGTCTCTTGCTGGACATGATTCACTCATTTCATTCAGGGCTAAGCTCTGGTTTCACCTTTGACTTCAGGGGTCATCCTACTCTGACTTCTCTATCTTTTGTAGTATTTCCCCACTTCCATCACACTTTATTTTTTTCCCAACTATAGTTTCTTATTTCAAATAAGAAATATATAGTATAATTTATTAATCAATTATCTGACAATTCCTCAAAAATGTAAGCTGCATGAGCATAGGAATTCATCTGCCTTGTTCCCTGCTTGTACAGTGCTTTACACTGTTAATGAATAAGTGGTTGAATAAACAAATAGAGTGACACATTTAAGACTCTATCAATAAGATATCCATTTAAAAGGCAAAGAATTGCCTTTTTAATGCTGAAATTTCTGTGGTTCTGCGGAGACAGGGACCTGTTCCACGAGGTGACTGGCCTTGGATTTACAGGTAGAGATTATTTCTCCATGGAAGTAAAGGGCAAGGGAAATCTACCTGTCATTCTGCTGCCTATTCCAAAACAGGACTATTCTCAGACTTCCGAGGGCCCCAAAGAGGAGGCTTCAGGGATGTAGAAATATTTGTTGAATTCTCTCTCGAGGAACCCTATTTCTCTGAGATAGAAGTTTTTGAATCTTTGGGAGAAATTCATCATCTCCTCTCTTCTTTAAAGGACATTCTTAGCCAGCTCAACTTCTTTCACATTTATAGCAAAGTAAAATGGCATGATGGAAAAGAGCAGGAGCACCAGGCACTAACCTCACCTTTGTATTTCCTCCCCGGTTATGCGATCATTGGCAAGTTACTTCAGTTTCTCAGAGCCTCACCACCTCTACTGTAAATGGGGGATAAAGATAGTATTTTTGCCAAGGATGAGATGTGATCATACATTTTAGACTCAACATTCAGCATAATGTTATGCTTGACGTGTGTTTAGCTATTAACCTTGTCAGGGTCAAGAGCTCTAGAAGAAATGCCCCTAGTGTGGGGCAGCTCCTCAGAGTTCCCATCTACACAGCTTCTCGAACTTTAATGTGCATGCATATCACATAGGGCAATCTTGCTAAACTGTAAATTCTGATTTAGAAGATTGGAAAGGGGTCTGAGATTCTACATTTCTAACTTGCTCCTAGGCTGTGTTGATGCTGTAGACCAAGCTCTGAATAGCAAGTTCTAGAAGAGAAAGGAAAAAAATACTGGTGAATGTGTTTTCCTGAAGTCTTGGAGCCTTTGATTCCAGCCTTAAAGGCAGCCTGGAATTACTACATCCTAACCCAGAAGCGCTGCATTGTTCCTAACCATTTTCCTCTTTAGCGTCCCTGAATCTGATTCCAGCTGTACCTGTCCCTCTCTCCTATTTGAATACTGCAAGAATTCCTCAGACAAAGCCATCCACACACACCCAAGGAAATTACACTCAGAGCAGTGAAAATGAGAGAAAGGAGAGTTTAGCTTTTACTTAAATCTGCTGCTGGGTTTCCTTGGCCCTCAGACATATGGTCAGGCACTTGTTTTCAGGACTGCTTAATGGTTTGTAAAGTGATTGCTGGAGGAGACATTGATCTAGCAAGCCAGGCAAGAGGGACAGAGGGATTCATGGGCCAATGTTATCTTTGCTGAGCACCAGGCTGTTCCAGCTCCTTTCCTTAATCCACCCAACAGTGACAGATGGCTTCCACATGGTTTGACCTACTGTTTGGCCAGACCTGACCATATAGTCATCCATCAGCTGCCCTATTTGGCCCTTCAGAGGGCACCCTGTGGTTTGTGGGAAGCAGAAGTTGGAGCTCATCACATCTCATAACTATTGTAGTAGAGTTTCAAGCATGGACAGTCTTCATTCCAGATGTTTTTATCCCAGTGTCCATATGTTTTGAGGTGGGATCAGCAGGTTTACATGAGAATGTTAAACTAATTAATCATAAGCTGATGGTTTAACAGCTTCAGGACCCAAAGTGGGTTTGTTACTAGCAAAATAATACCATACATATGGTATTATTAAACTAGATAAAAGACGTGAGGTGCAGCTTTTTTCATTATTTTAGCACAATCTCTTCATTTTCCTAATGTGATTACATGGGAAAGTTACATGGGAAAACCTCTAAAAGTTACATAGGAAAATATTAAAATTCTTTTCTCCTCAAATACAATCTCTTTGAGTGTGACAAAACAAAAATATAAATTAATACAATCTGTGGGAGATGAGAAAAAGGGAGCAATAAGCAGAGGGGTCATGTAGACTAGACCTCATCCCAATTTGCTTCTTTCTTTTGTGACTTTTAACTTTGCTACTTGATTGATTTAACAAACTTTTAAAAGCACCTACGGGTGGTTTCAAGACGTGTCTGTTTTTCCCCCTAAATGTAAAATGAGATTATCGCATGACCTTGGCTTTAAAAAAAAACTTTAAAATGTATTTTTATTCTTTTCATATTAAAGCAATATTTGCTCATTAAAACTTGCTTATTTCACTTCTATATGAATCATACTTTACTTAAAAAAAAAAGGTTTGCTGGGCCTCCCCGGTGGCGCAGCGGTTGAGCGCTGGGTTGCGAAGCTGCCCGCGGCCTCTGCGGCGCCGGTTCGATCCCCAGTTGCTCCCCGGCCACCGGAGGAGGGTCCCACATGGCGCGCAGACCTCTCCTGCCGCCCGCTGCTCCCCTCAGCAGTGTACTTTGGTCCTTCTGCCTGCTCTGCATCCCGCTCTGGCTCTGGTGAATTCTCTCACCCTCCCGCGCTTCTGACTGTACCCAGTGCATGTATAAACACACACACACAAAAAAACAAACAAACAAGCAAACAAATAAATAAATATATGCCACTTTAAAAAAAAAAAAAAAGGTTTGCCAGAGCAAAAAGACATGGGGAAGTCTGAGTAATTACACCTTCGTGAAGTGTATCTTGACTAAATGTACTAAAGATACATTAAAATAATTTTTAAAATTAAAAACAATTAAAAATGCCAAATCTATTAAAAATACTCTACAACCCCTAGTATTATTGTGGAGTAAAAAAGAACAACAAACTTGAAACAACGTTTGTGTCTCAATAGAAAGAATGAGTTTGATAAAAGTAGACAGTTGAACATAAATTGCCCTTAGATCCATCACCCGTAAACATCTAATGTTTTGATGTATTAACATCATTGACAAAAGAAAGCACTGGGGATAGCATACTGTGTATTCCTTCTTTATAGTTTTAAGAAAATCCTCCTGCTGTTATTAAAAAATATATGTCTATGTGTGTGTATATTATATATACGTAAATATGTATATATATTCCAAAAGTATTTCTTATATGCTTTTTTATACACAAGAAAATTGAGATGAGAAAAAGACCCTAAAGGGAAGTCCCTGCCACCATGCAGACCTGGTACACAATAAACTTTCAATAACTGATAAATATGGTATACATATTTCTCAGCTAAGAGTGTACATTTATATGTTTTGTATTTAACATTTTGATTTAACATTCAGTTTGCACTTAACCCAACTGATTTTACTGAGAATCTCGTTCCTTGGCTGACTGATTGCCTGGCTTCTCTCCCTTGACTTTTATAGGTGAGTCAGGTCCCTGGGACTTTCTAGAGGACTGAGCTCCTTTCAGGAAAGTGGTCTCTACGTGGG
Organism: Talpa occidentalis; assembly: GCF_014898055.3. Classification (NCBI taxonomy): domain Eukaryota; kingdom Metazoa; phylum Chordata; class Mammalia; order Eulipotyphla; family Talpidae; genus Talpa; species Talpa occidentalis. The sequence continues at coordinate 43,211,723 of NW_023604295.1, read as the reverse complement.
AGCTGTGCCTCACCTCCTGTGATGATCTAATAGGTCACAAATTCCATTTTTGTTGTAATAATTTAAAAGCGGCTACCCCGTTAACTATAATGGAAGAGAACTCTGAGCCCAGAATGTGTTCCTTACAGAGATGAGATAGCTTTTCAATGAGTCCTTTTTCCTCTGTGGTGGCAAAGACAAAAGAGGAAATGTTGCCCTTGAACAACAATGTGGAGGTCCCCCATGCCCAGCGTGGGGAGGAGGCTTCTGCCACCTTATGGTAAATGATAAGGAGACAGGTCTGTCCCCTTGTGTGAGGACAAGGTGTTCCTACCTTTGAGTGCTCTGGGTATTGCTAACATATGCCAAGGTGGTGGAGATGACTTGAGAAGGCTGTCCCAGAGACTAAGACTCCAAAGAATGAAAGCCCATGGCTCACGGAATGATGCTGAAGTCTTTGACTTCTCTGGTCCAGAAAAGGCCTGTGGATTCAAGGGTCCAGACATTTGAATTCTAGAGGCAAGGTATCCTACTAGCAGACAGGCTGTGATGTTCAGGCAGTGACTGGCAGGCAGTGAGGACAGCTTCTGTAGGGCTGGGCACATGTGACAGACTCTATGGAGAGGGACTCTGCCCCAGGAATAGTGGGGGACAGTGCTCTCTGTGAAATACAGTGGGGCTTTGGGCTTTTGTTGGATTATTTGCCTGTTGGTGGAATAGTTGACAAAATTTTCTTTATGTTATGTGTTTTTGCTAAGACTTTGATTTGGTTTACTAATACTTTAATATTAATTAAATTAATTTTAATTCAGACTGAACAGGATAAGGGAAAAGATATGACATTCTTTGAGTTATCAGTTATATGCCATGCAATTCACTGAATGCTTTATATTATGTAACCTACAGGAAAGAGTTTCTGATTTAGGGTGGGACCTTTAGACCATGGTTATGTAAAATTCATACCTGCTTCTAGGAGTGAAGTAAATGGGATTCAAATAATATACATGCTCAACAATGACCTCTTAGCCATTGACACAGAGCCCCTGACACAGAGCTCAAGGTTTATCAAAACCATAGTTTCCATCAAATGATTATTTCTAGAGGAGCTGGTATTTATTTCTGACTTTACCACATAAGAAACTTTAAAGAGGAAACTTTGCTAGGTTTTGAAATGGGAAGTTGTTATCTTAGAAGCAAATTTGCATGTTTTTATAGCCAGTCAGGGCAGCCAGAAAAACCAGGTTCAAAGTGAAAGCCTTTAGCAGGACCAAAAACTTTCATCAAGATTCTGCCAAGTTGTTCTTTCAGGAGCGTGACTGCTCCATTGATTTCAGCTAATCACAGCAGGCGACAAGGCCACGGGAGAGACCATGTATCCTATCATCTCCAATTAATGACTGCAGGAACAAGACAAGAAAACAGAGAATTTTATAGCAACAAAAGTGGAAGCAGGGTATAAATAAATATGGAGGGTTTTTGAGCTCATGATATTTTTCTGGAATTTAGTCATTTTTTTCCCCATTTGTGACTGAAATGAAGGGAGGAACATAGGGGTAAATGATGCAGCCAACTGTGATGCATGAGAATTGCATTCTTTAAGGTAGATGGTGTTTATATCTTGGACTATGTGATACTTTGAAGAAGAAGAAAAAGAATAGCAGCACTGCTATTTAGATTAATAAAGCATTTTTGAGGTAAGTGCTTAAGAAGATACTCATTAAGTCGGAATTATTAAGTCATGTTATTAACTTCTGACCAGGGAAGCTGGTTAATCTAGGCAGCCAAGTTCAGGGGCTGAAGAGGAGAGGAAGAAGAGAGCACCTCGCGGTTGGTCACCTGGTGGATGAAGAGCTCAGGGGAGAGGTCCCAGCTCTAGCCATGACCTTCACAAGACAGGGTAGAAAGGAGAGCTGGGATGAGGGCCTGGGGCACATGAACAGTCAAGACTGAGCTATGTGTGTCTCTGGGGGTAGGTATCACTACTCTCCCTGGTCTCACTCCATGCACACCCTCCCCACCTCCACCAGTTAACCCCTGAGTGCACAGAGCAGTCTTTTGAAAGCGTAAATCAGATCATATGCTTTTGTTTAAAACCATCCCTTCCCCGGGACACTTGAAAGCCTCGAATTACCCTTGTTTCTTCAGTCTCTATGCCCCACCACCTCCACTGACAAAGGTTTTGGCAGGGAATAGATTTAGTCAATATTGAAGAAAAGGTCTCTCTACATTAAATCTAGGTGCCCTCCATAATCAGAAAATGTGCCCAGATGCATGAGTTATAGAGCTGACTGCTTATTCAGAAATGCAATGTCTGAAGTCTTTTAGTTCAACCCCTCATTTCACAAATGAAGAAACTGAGGCACTGAGAAGGCAAATGACTTCCTAAGTAAGTATCAGAGGTGGACCACATCTCATGTCTCCTGATTCCTGGCCCAGTGGCATTCATGGCCAAGGCTTATAGACAGCTCTGCACATGGAAGGGCATTTAAGGCTGGCAGAAAGAATGTCACAGCCAGGCAGATGGGAGGAGTGGAGGGGCAGCTGGTAGGAAATGGAAAAGCCATAAAGAGTCAAAATATCCATTCCCACTGGTCATGTCCTCAGGACAAACATGACTCCCAAATGCCTCTTAATAGAGGCATAAACAGTGTCATGAAAGAACCGCATGGATGCTCTGACTAAAAGCCATGATATGTCATTTGTGCCTAATGACTTAGCACCCCTACTTATTTGGACTCTTTATTCAGCTCTTTAACCTTTTAAGTCATTTTTAACTTCTTTCACTTCTTTTAAGTCATTTGAGACCTTCTTTGCCATTTCACTCTTTTCATTTGGTTTATGGCTACAGTGTGGAATCTATATGCCCATTTTTCTCAGTCTTCAGGCTAATGGCAAAAGAAGATAATGATGAACTTAGGCAATAAGACTTGCCTGCAGTGCTTTGTGTTTTGAAAAGGGGCTGTAGAGAAGAATAGGAACAAATTCATGAGTCAACATTATATTTATCCCTCCATTGTGAAGGATACTGCCTCTAATTCTTTTGTGAAACCTAATCATTTGTTAGGTTTAGTAAGATATTTTTCTGCCCACTGATAAGGAAACAAAAAAGCACTTACTGTGCTGTCTCTAGAATGTGAAATGTAAGCTGTGATCTTTTGTTTATTTGTTTTTAGCTCTATTTTATGATCACAGGCTTAAGGGTTGAAGGGGCCTTGGGGAACCGCCAGCCACACTACCCCTTTCTGTGCAGGAAGCCCCTTCCTGACACCCTACCAGTGGTTCGGATCCTTCTCTCTGAAACCCCACTGCAAGTTGCCTCTACTCTGTGAAACACTTACTTCATTTTGCTTTACTTGCAGTTATTTGAGGACTTTTCTTAAGTCTCAGCTGTTAGCCCCTGAGGACAGGAATCTTGTCTTGCTCTTCTTTCATCTCCCAAGGTCCCCAACACTGAACCCAACCCATATACATTTGAATGAGTGACAAGGTGCTCCAGAGACAGCTACAGATAGACATTTCTAATAGCTAGAAAGCTCTTCTTAAAGTGAGCAGAAATACTCCTCCCTGTGTTCTGTGTGGGGAAAGACTAAAGAGGAGGGGGTGACAGGCAGCTAGCATCTCTAAGGTGTTCATTAGGGATCCTGGGGACAGGCTAATACCCTGCTCTTATTGTTGTTCTTGTTTCCTATCTGGACAGAGCACACAAGGTATTTCCCAGGACAAGAAAACCTAACAACCCCAGATAAATCTGGATAAATGGAGTGTGGGGAGTGTTTTCCCAGGCTGAATTCAGTTTGGAAGAACAGTTATATTAGATGCCTTTAAAGTCTCATCCATATCCCCTCAGCCCACACTGAGGATCATTTACAGGTGGTTCCTATACACACTGTCAACTTCCTGCATTTCTCTGCCCATGGTCACTCTGACTTAGGGAAGGTGCTTGGCTTGTGTGTAGGTCACACTGAAAATGCCAGGGAGTTACTCTAGGAGAGACTTAATATGTAAATACCTCAGCCTCCTCATCTCCCAGTAGGATAGCTGGGAGGTGTGTTCTACACAATCTCTGAAGGTTTTAAGAGAGACCAACCCTCAATTAACGATAGCATTAACCCACTAATAATTAACACATCCTTTATTTTCCTCCCATTCCTCCTTGACTCCCCCAACTTCTCACCATGCTTCCTGGGATCACACCCAAACAAATTATCTGTCCAAATTCTTTTTTTTTTTATATATATTTGCAAGTTAGTTTTTTTTTTATTTTTTTGCATGCACCTCTTTTATTTTTTTTATTTTTTTTAAAATAATAAATTTTATTTTTATATTCCCCATACAATTGCAACCCCGTCATTCTGACCCCAATCCCTCCCTTCCTGCCACCCACCCCCCCAAAAGTGTCTCTGGTTCATAGTTTTTTGTTGATTTTGATTTTCACTTTCTTATAGTTATTCATTTTCCTGGTCCCTTATTTAAGTTTTCTAGATTCCTGCTATGAGTGAGACCATTGGTATTTTTCTTTTTCTTTCCAAATTCTTGCTTCAAGGTCTTCTTTGGGAGGAGCCCAAACTAAAATAACAACATAGGCAAAAATTGGGGGGGGGATTTAAATATTATTCCCTTGAAAGATGGAACTGTTAAAAATCAGTGCACACCCCTCTATTTCTAAGTGGAGCATTAGTTTTTCTGTCAGTTCTAAAATAGTTTACTTTTAAGTAGAATTTTTTCCTAGCTCAGAAAACATGGCTCATAATGATTCCCAAATATTAGAAGGATAATTTTTTCAAATAACTGGCATCAGTAATATTCTAGCTCGAGTAAAGGAAATATACTACATCAGAAAGGTCTCAGGTCAGACTAAAGAAAGAGATTACACACTAGGGTCATGAGACATCAGGATGGATTTGTGTTCAAGCTCTTCACTTAACCTTTTAAATGTCCACAGAGACCTTTTAAATGAAGAGAGACCTTATCAACCCAGCTCAGGTTTGGGATGGAGTGCTTGAGGCCAGGGACAGCTAAGATGAATGGGACCATGAAGGCAGAGGGAAAGGAAAATAAAGAACCGTCATTAAACTTACCCAATATTAATGAACTACCTCTGAGCTAATAGAACCAAGAAAAAATGCTTTTGCTGAAGAATATTTATTATAATTTGAAAACATTTGTGACAAAGAAGGAAGGTGTGCAAGCAACCTGCAGCTTCAGTCCTTCCTCAGGAAGACATTGTGTGATTCAGAAAAGCTCTCTGTAGGTGCCACAATATTACTTGATTGTTTTGACACCCCAGACAATTAATAGGAGATAACTGTTAAAAATAATCATGCTCATGTCTTATGTCTGTCTTATGTTTGTGGGTTTTTTTTTTTTTTAATTCTGTCTTATTCCTTCCTGGAAGGTTCCTGCTGGCCCAGGAGGGAACACTATACATTTCATGAAATTTTAATGGCTAATCAAAGATGGGAGTGAATATAAACAAAACACAAAATGAAAGGCATTGGTGTGTCCAGGAAAACCCATAGATGCTAGATGGGATCGGGAGCCGGGGACAAGTGTTCATAAGTCAAGTAGGAATAAGAAAGCGTTCCACAGATCATATTTTCAGTGTGGAAAAATGTAGCTTCAAATCCTCTCTCTTCTTTTTTTTAAAGATTTATTTATTTATGCATACAAGAACCAGGCTACAGGCCAGATGTGCGGGAGGGTGAGAGGATTCACCAGACAGAGTGGGGAGCAGAAAAGGCAGATTGACTGAAATACACTGCTGAGGGGAGCAGCAGGCACGACAGGAGAGGTCTACTGTCCTGTGTGGGATTCTTGCCGTTTGGCCGGGATCGAACCCGTGCTGCAGAGGCTGCAGAGAGCTTCAAAGTGTGCTCAACCCCCCACCAGGGGAGGGCCCAGCACCTCTCTCTATTTAAACCGTGACTATTGGTCAGTGTCCCAGCTCTGTTGGTGGGGGAAAAGGCAGGGAAGAGCAGAGATTTCTCTGGGTAATAGGAAGATGTATGATTATCATGTGACATGTGTTTTTTGTCCTCTCTGATGAGCACTCCTGCCCTGTGGTGGGTTGCAGTAATGCCTTGGGTACACCTCTCTCCTGAGCAAGAAAGGTGCCTTTGTCTCCTTTGGCATTTGCCCTAGTTCTATGCCATTGCTTCCAGAGAGTAACACTTGAAAGTTTCTTACTGTCCCTTTGGTATGACCTCATAATATAAGATGATTGTGAAGATTTTGTAAGGTAATCCATATAAAGTGACTACATTCATGTGTATTAATACTTGGCACCAAAACTATGCTGGTCCCAGAATGAAAGGTCTTTTTTACTATGCTGCTCTCTATTGAAATTTTATGTCACAGACAAAGATATCCCTTGTACCAAAAATGGCTACACTATGTGGCCTGCACCAGCCTCTCTCATACATTTTGTTTTGGGTAGCCTCTTTCCCCAAATACCCACCTAGAAGTGCTTGGTGGATGTCTTTCATCTTGCCTCATTAAGTGCTCGTCCTCCTTTGCTTCCAGAACGCCTATGTCAACATCAACCGCATCATGTCCGTGGCTTCCCGCCTCTCTGAGGCCGGCCATTATGCCTCCCAGCAAATCAAGCAGATTTCCACACAGCTGGACCAGGAGTGGAAGAGCTTTGCGGCTGCCCTGGATGAACGCAGCACCATCCTCGCCATGTCCGCGGTGTTCCACCAGAAGGCTGAGCAGGTGAAGCCAAGGGAGATGCTGGTGGTGGGAAGGGTAGAGAAGAGGAAGAAGGGTAAAGTGATATAATATACTGACTCTGTGGAGTGCCCTACTCTCTTTCAAACACTAAAAACTCTGCTGCATAGTTGCAACTATGATGCATGTTCTACCCTTTTCATGGCCCCTATGTACATAAAAAAAAAAAATTGATAATTCTTGGTGGCTCTGCTTAACATCCAAACAAAAAAGAACCTAGAGCCTGCTAGTCCATTGTGTGTGTGTGTGTGTGTGTTGACTATCTGTTTTGTTTGCATTCCCTGGACATAGATCAAGGGGGTTAGAATAAACCGATCACTGTGTACTGAGAGAAGGAAGAAACTGATTTTGCATGAAGTGATTGCTGTGGATAATAATAATATAATGATAATGCTGTGGATAAATATAATAATTATTTGTGGCCATTTACTTACTGGCATTGACCGGGGACATTTCTAACTCATTTTATAGAGAAGAGAACTGAAGCTCAGAGAGATAAGTGACCTGTCTGAGATCTGATGGCGTGTTGGAGCTGGTTCTAGCCAGATCAGGGAGAACCAATTATTAAATGCTAGGAATTCTGTGAGCTTGTTATTAAACACAGTCATTATTTTAAATTATACATTTACATTAGATATGTCACATTAAAAACAAAGGTAATAAACACTCATAGCTCACCACTCCCAATTATTTTTATGTGTTTTACTATTATTTTTGTTCTTAGTTATTTATAGCAATTTATAGAAATATGATAGAGTTGAATGCTACTGATTATCTCTTTCCAACTCCATATTCTTCATGGTGGCACATTGGTAGGTTGAAATAGACCAAGCTAAATTTTTCAAACCAAGAAAATCATCAAAACCTTGAATCTTAAGAAACTGATGGAGAAAATATTGAAAATGCAGACTAAACTTAATAATGTGTCCTGTCACTGTTACATTGTGGATAGCACACAAAATTGAGGCAACATTTTTCTGACATTCAAAACTATTATTATTCTATTCAGTACAAAGTCACATGCTGATGAATGAATTGTGTTCTAACATAAATCTTCAGGTATCTTTTCACTTTTGTCTTATACCTCAATATAAGTGAAGAGATCAGCTTTTGTGTTGAAACTAAGTAAGTCTGTCATTCACAAACAAAGCATCCTGTGAGAATCGATTCGCTATGTAGAGTTTAAAATAATGATGTTGCATATGTTATTATTCTTTTTAAAATATGTGCTTTAGATCCTTTATGTCAGTAAAGTTTATATAAATTTCCATGTGTAAACACACACATATCACACACTTGCAAATATATGCTAGTTGTTCAACATTTATTAACATACCACTGTGAAAAACCACACAATCTGTGTGCTGCTGGGATTTTAACCCAGGTATCACTAATATTAAAGCCTATGAGCTTACCTCTAAATTTCCTTCTTTGTATGAAATTTGGGTAACTTACAGATAATGGAGAGTCAGACTTAAGGTAATACCTTAAATCTCTCCCTCTGTTACCCATATAACATGGAAGGCAACATGGGATAATTTAGGATGTAGACTTTGAGATCAAACACACATAGGCTCTAATCCCAGCCCCAGGACCATTTATTAACTCATGGGCAAGTCACCTTACCATTCTGAGCTTGTTTCCTCCTCTCTAATGTGAAGACATCATAAATTTTATGGTTGTTATATGGATTAGAGATGACATCTAAGTTACCTAGTGTGCTTTTTAAATGGTAGATATTACTGCTGGGGATATTTTCAATATATCAATATCTTTGTGTTTCCTCCACCTGAGTCCTCCCCTAAAACTTAAATACTTATTGTCACAAATCAAGGGAAACCACTCATAATGAAAGAGATCTAGCCATGCTTTTTAATTCTAGCTTATGGTAGAAGAAACTAATAGTGACTAGTTCACTCTTAAGACCATGCAAATATTCATGTCTCATCTGTTGTATCTTCAACCCTACCAAACTCTTTATTTAAGGTTTATCTAGATTGGCAATGGATACTCAGTCCTTCCCTCTCTGTCATTCATTCTCTCTTTGAGCTGACCATTTTATGGAAACTGTTATAGGACTCTTCTTAGAGTAGTACAGAGGTATCCCAGGGCCTTGAAGATATGCTCCCTCCATGACTGATACATAAGTGTAGAGTTGCTTTCAGTTTCCTCTATAAAGCAGGTAATGGGTGGAACAAAGAAATTTCTGAGATATTAGCAAGTCCATGCAACCTGATACTAGATGGCACCCAATACTCTTTCAAAATTGTTAAGAGAGAGCTTCATGTGACTTAAAAGAAAATACAGGATAAAAATCAACCACAGGAGCCAGGGACTGAATGCTAACAGTGAGCCAAGACTAGAGCTTGAGTAATTGAAGAAAGCATAGTACCAAAACTGAGGGTAAACTTCTATTTGTCAACTTCTATTTGATGTTTCCTGATTTTTATTAGTTTGGATCAGATGCAATTTTATTTGTATCTATTTTTTAATTCAATTTCCCCAGGTATTACCTGTCCTTCAGGGAAACTCATAAACCATGCTTCTTTTTAGCTGGAAACTAAAAAACACTGAACAATGGACTCAAGACTATTTTTTCAATGCACTTATTTAGGCAGCTCTTTATTATCCTCATATGGGCTGTTCTAGGCAATGAGATAAAGTGGTATTTAGGCAATTAATTTAAATGGAGCTGTGCATCCAAGCAAGAGGAATCACAGACAGAGCCATTCCAGACTGTTGGGTGAAGAATTATTTGCATTTTAAAGGTATATTTTTCCACCCAATAAATTTGAGTGATTTCAGTTAGCTCATCCTTTTTTGTAGAAAGACCCATAGTCTTCTATAGTTGTTAATTTTAATTTTTTAATAATTTGGTGTCTGTCAAGATATATGCCAGTTTGTCATGTGCTTGGAGCGACTGCTGCTGTGGGTATAGCCTAGACCCCTAAACTGCCTCCCCACCTCTCTTACAAAGAGGGCCCAACATTGAGGATCATGTTGAGCATTAATCGCCATCCCCTGTGGCAGTGGTCCCTGCAAGTTCCACGGGATTCCTGATAGTCCTGTATGTAGTGTTCCTTGCTCCTTTCCACATTTCAGTGTACACCAACATTAAGTACACATTTGCTCTATACATCCTGTTCCATTATGTGCAGTCCCTCATGTGTGTTGTGCATTGGACAAGCAGTTATCATGTATCCATGTAATGTAGTGAACCATTTCCACACCTATATTTTACAGTCGATATGTAGCTATAATTTGTTGAGTACAATGATGGCTCCCACACCTCCAGTTTTATCATAGTCATCTTTCTTTGTGGAAACCACATTTTCTAGACTGGTAATGGGTTGGAGTTCTTACATGGGATTAGTGTTTATAGATTAGAAGAAAAACACTCCACCCTCTGGAGCAGAGGCTACACTCTGTCTGAAGAGGTCCCAATGCATCTCCCCATGTCTATGTCATCTGCTCATTGCTTACTTCCGGTGCTCCCACATTGACCCAGCTGCCATCTCCTTCCAGTTCCTGTCAGGAGTGGATGCCTGGTGCAAGATGTGCAGTGAAGGTGGCCTCCCATCTGAGATGCAGGACCTGGAGCTGGCGATCCACCATCACCAGTCCTTGTATGAGCAGGTGACCCAGGCCTACACAGAGGTGAGAACCAAGCAAGATACCCAGGGACACTGGGGGTGTGTGCATACTGGTGGACAGCAAGAGCACTGGCCTGTATTCTGTGTGATAACCTGGCTTGGACTAAGAAGAGAGGTCATTTTTCTCCCTGAAAGTGGTATCTTTAGGTCCTTGATCTATGAATACTGGTGTTTCTGGCCAGAAAACAAAAGCAATGGAGCCATCAGCCACCACCGTCACAAGCATACATGCACACACACGAACACACACCTAGCTCATCATGTATAAAGATGGGATTCTCTACTCTGAGGGAGGAATATAAGAAAGCAAAGCTGTGCTTCCCTGCAGTTTGCTTTCTGGCTGTTGAACAGGCATGTGCACTTTAAACTTACCACCACTTCTATGAATCAGCTTATCAAAAAATGCCAATTTTCTTACTAGAAGTTCCAGAGGAAAACTTACCAAGGGGTGGTGATGAGTGTTTGTAGGAGTAAGCTGTGGCCATGGAAGGAAAGATAAACTTAAAGACTTGTGCTGAAAAACCTAAGGCCAGGACAGGTTACAAACTTAAAAAGGGAAAAAATCTTCTTGACATTCCTTTCAAAGTAAAAGGAAAGGGGTTTATGGATGCATCAGTGTGGACATATACCAATAAGTTGGTTTGATAAAGGGTATAAATTCTCCTTTGACATGATCTTTCCTTTTCACAGGTCAGCCAGGATGGCAAAGCACTCCTGGATGTGCTGCAGCGTCCCCTGAGTCCCGGGAACTCTGAGTCCCTCACAGCCACAGCCAACTACTCCAAGGCAGTGCACCAGGTGCTGGATGTGGTGCATGAGGTGTTGCACCACCAGCGGCGACTTGAGAGCATCTGGCAGCATCGCAAGGTGCGACTCCACCAGCGGCTGCAGCTCTGTGTCTTCCAGCAGGATGTCCAGCAGGTAACAGGCTTCATCCCTGCACCCAGCATGCATCCCAGACTGGCAGATGGCCTGAGTCCCTAACTAGGTGATCTGGCCTGAGAACACCTTATCTATGGAGGGAAAGGGCCATTAGCCCCCAAGTACTTCTCTGCAAAAACAAACACAAAACAACCAGACTTGTTAGTTCCATGCTTCTCACCTAAGTAGCTTTATAGACTGGGCCTTCTCCTTCTTACCTTATTATGTTGAAGAGGGGGCCTTAGTCTGAGGAATAGCAATTCCTCACAATCATATTACATGGTTTTCTTCTGGGGAGAACTTGGCCTTCATTCAGGCATGATTTCCAGACAACTCTGGCACCTGTTGGGTTATTGAGCACTGTCAGGGTTGGGCCCCACATGAAATGAGCTCACTTCTCAATCAGGGATGCAGGTGGCCTGCAGAGTGTGGGGTGGGCTACAGGTAAGGATATTATTTGAGAAGGTTGGACTTGGAGAACCAGATTTAAAACATGGGCTATTGATGAATGTTTGTTCCATAATTAAGCCCTTGCTGGCTTAACCAGACTTTTGCATTATTCTACCGGTGATGTCTTTTTCCTTTACTACAAGTAATAAAAAACTGGTTATATTTCTGACTATTAATGGACAGCCTTGCACAAATACCCTTTTGGATGAAATAACTTATTATTTTCCCTTCATACTTTCTCCTTGGGGACCCCTGGGAGCTTTGCTCTGAGAACTAATATACTGGGGGGAGGGGAGCTGATGAAGAGCTGGGCACTGAGATAGAGGCACCTCCCTGCTGGGTTGCTGTGGGAGGCAAGCATGGGGACCCTCGTGTCATCAGCCTTTTCTGTGGCCACCACGAAATGTCAAGATTATATATGTAAACTAACATTTCACTCTCCTCCCGCACATTGTGTGGTATTGACCAGGTGTAACCCAAAAGTATATCAAAATATAAATGGAAAATTTGAGAGCCAACTGGACATGTCTTCAGAGTGTTTGGTGCCCTTCACTATTGTTGGAAGGGGCTCGGGTGCTGGGCACCCTGACATAGAGGCTGGATGGAAGGCGAGGGGGCATCCATCACTGACTGTGGCAGAGGGGAAGTCGCAGTACAGTCAATTCCCAGAGTAGATGGACTTTCAGGAGGTTCCCCCCTTTTTGGGCCATCCTCCCTTGCAGTTCCTCCCTGCCAAATGGGGCAGTGATTGAGTCATTAGAGGTGACACTTCAGTCTCAGGAGAGATGGGCACTGCATATGTGCTGATCCCACTCTGAAACCCTTGTGGCCTGCTGGGAATGGAGAAGCAATGGATCAGTTGCCTGCTCCTGCCATCTGGAGCTGTCCAGATAAATATATTAGCCCTGAGCATAGGAGAGCACAGGAGAGCATCTGTGATTGAGACAGAATGAGGTGCCAGCCTCTGGGGGCACACACAGGAGTGTTACCCTTTCACTGAACTCTGAGTGATGCGTGGAGATTATCCTGACTACTGACTTCGCAACTTCCTGGGTATGCTTGGCTTCCTGCTGTTTTCATGGCTGTTGAACTAGGTTGGGCACTTAGAAGGTGGGGGTGGGAAACTCTAAAGGCCTCTCCAACAGAAAAGAGTTAGCTAGCCCTGGACCAGCTGGGAACTGCTCTTCTCAGACTTTCTGTGGCCACTGTGACATCTACACTAAAACTGAAAAAAAAAGTATAAGACTATACCTGTGGATCTTTTACATCATAGTCTTAAAAATGAAAGCATTTTTGGAATTGACACCCCATCAATCACCTCTCCTGTCCACGTGGACACTGTGCAAAAGCAAGCAGAAGGTTATGAAGAAGATATGATGGAGGTTTGGATTTTCCCTGAGAACTGAATTCCCTGGGATGATTAATTCCATTGTTATTTTCAGCATATGTGAATATGACTTCTAGGGACATGACGTAACCACCCATTGCCCACTCCTCCTCTTACTCACCTATATCTGACACTTGAACACGTGTGCAAAGAAAAATGTGTGCAAAGGCTAATAAACCTGTGATAGATTTCAAATGATTATCTTACTTCCAACAACTCTTAGTACCTGAAGTCATAATGCACTCAGTGGTTAGAATGCAGGATTTGGATTTGGATCTCCTGGCTTCCAGCTATGCAGAAGCCTATCCTAATTGTTAGCATCAGACTGGACAAGTAATTTCCCTGCTCTGTGCTCCCATAATTTTATTTAATGTAAAAATGAAATTGCTATCAAAATCATATATGTATATTTATTTATATACATCATTTCTCATGTTGCATATTTTATTTTTTTCTCCTCTGTTATCTCTTTAAGAGTAGAAACTACAATTTCATCCTCTCTGTAACTCCTGTAGCTCTTAGCTGTGTCTGGTATAAAGCTGGGCTGCTCTTTGTATTTGCACCCCAGTATCTGCTGCTGTGATTGAAAATCATTTAATCCCCCCTCTCAGTCCATCCATTAGTGGCTGGCAAGTATCTGTAGTCTGCCAAGGTAATTGTGATGTGAAAGTCTTAAGGGTTTCCGTTATTTACAGCCTAGACACAGGACGCAGGGACGTAACCTCAGTGCTCCTGAAATATGCTGGTGCTCGTAGATATTCAGCAAGGTTGGGCCTTGGCAGCAGGCTCAGCACTGTACTGAGTTCTGGCAAGATGCCTGGTTAGATAGAATGAAACAAGATATACACATTTGATATAAAGGACATTTCCACCAGGCCTTGCCAGTCAGTGTGCAGGGCATTAATTAGAGTATTGATGGAACAGTTATAGGCAGAAGTGTGGGAAGTCAGAGTGGAGGCACAAAGGAGAAGAGAATTGATTGAGCCATATGGTCTGAATCCAAGATACCTGAGCACATGTGGAGTCCAGAGATTTTTACTCAACGGCCAGAGTGGGAAGCTTATGTGAAGTATCAGTGGCTGGAACAACACTGAATGGTGCATTAAAATATGGGCTCTGGAGTTAATGAAATCCTGCTCTGACAAGTCATGGTTGTGTGATTTTGAGCAAGTTGTTTCACCTCTGGTGTTTCAATATCCTCACCTTTAAAACTGAAACCATCTTAGTGCCTGTCATTCAACTGAATGAGATACAAATACAAGTCTGAGCATAGTGCCTGCAGGGCATGTAGTGACTCCTCTGTCAGCACTGTCTGGGTTGTTAATCATTCTCTTTAAGTGGTACTCGGGCGCCCCCTGGTGTTTGTGCTGTTGGGGATTCCCAGCTTGATTTTGCTTCTGCAACTGCTTTGTTGGCTGAGTTGCTTTGTGAGTTGGCTGGTTAACAACTGACAAGATAGATACCATCCAGGGTCTCTATGTTCATTTTTTAAATTATATTATTTTTATTAAGGAAATTTTGGTTTAAAACACTATATATCAACTAGGGATATAGATTCATACCACTTCAGCTGTGTGTTAGCACATCATGCCTACCACCAAAGCACCAAAAATCTTCTACTGTAGTCCATTGGGCCCCCTCACCTCTGTGCTCTCCATCCCCACTCTCAGCAGGGGTAGCCTCAGTTCTGCAGTTAGATTTCTATTGTGTTTTGGTTTGGTTTTCTATTCTTTTGTTTCTTTATATTCCATACGAGTGAAATCATCTGATGTTTGTCTCTTTTCCTTCTGACTTATTTTGTTTAGCATAATTTCCTCCAATTCTATCCATGTGGTCACAAATGGCAAAATTTCATATTTTTTAAAATAGCTGAGTAGTATTTTATTGTGCCACATATACCACAGCTCTGATAGGTATTGCGTTGAATCTCTATATTGCTTTTGTAAGATGGTCATTTTCACAATGCTAATCCATTTTCTTGTGTCTTCTTTTTCTTTTAATAAGTCTTACAGTTTTTGTTGTATGGATGTTTTGTCTACTTTGTTAAGTTAATCCTAGATTTTTAATTCTTTTGATATGATTGTAAATGGGATTTTAAAAAATTTTTTTTGAGTTTATTGTTTGCATATAGAAACAACAGATTTTTATATAGCCTGCCACTTCACTGTACTGATTTATTCTAGATTTTTTAGTGCAGTGTTATGGTTTTCTACGTATTTTGTTATGTCATCTGCAAATAGTGATAGTTTTATTTTTTCTTTGCCAATTTGGATTTCTTTTATATATTTTTACAGCCTAATTGCTCTATTCAGTACTTCTGTACTATGTTGAATAGTAGAGATGAGAGTGGACATCCTGTCCTCTACCTGATAATAGAGAAACAACTTTCAGTTTCTCATCATTGAATATGATAACCAAGGGTTTGTCATATGTGGCCTTTATTATTATGTTGAAAACATTTCATCTATCTCTGTTTTTGGAGGGTTTTTGGAGATGGATGTTGAATCCTATAAAATGCTTTCTCTACATCTGTTGATAAGATCTTAATTTTTATCTTTCCTTTTATTGCTGTGTTGGATTATATTGATTAATTTGTACGTGATGAACCATCCTTCCATCCCTGGAATAAAACCTACTTGGTCTTGATATATGATCCTTTTAATGTATTGTTGAGTTTGGTTTGCTAAGATTTTGTTGAGAATTTTTGAATGTGTTCATAAGAAGTATTGGTCTTTAGTGTTCTCTTTTTGTGATGTCTTTGTCTGCTTCTGGTATTGGAGTAATGTTGGCCTCATAAAATGCATTTGGAAACACTCCCTTTTTTTCAAATTTTTGGAAGAGTTTAAGAAGGATAATTTATTAGTTCATCTTTGAAAGTTTGTGGAACTCACCATCTGGTCCTGCGCTTTTGTTTTTTTGGGAGACTTTTGATTAATGTTTCAATTTCTTTGCTTATAATTGGTCTGTTTGGGTTTTCTATTTCTTCCTAATTCAGTCTTGGAAGGTTGTATGCTTCTAAAAATGTGCCCATTTGATCTAGGTTATCCAATTTATTGGCATAAAGACATTCATAGTAGTCACTTATGAGTCTCTATATTTTTTATATGTTTGTTATAACACCTGCTCTTCTGTTTCTAATTCTATTTATCAGAGTTTTCTCCTCTTTTTAAATTTTTTTTAATTTAAATTTTATTTTTATATTCCCCGTACAATTACAACCCCCTTATTTTGACCCCAAGCCCTCCTTTCCCCGCCCCCCACACCCCATAGAGTGTCTCTGGTTCATAGTTGTTTGTTGATTTTTGATTTTCACTTTCTTTTTTTTTTTTTTTTAAAGATTTATTTATTTATTTATACAAGCACTGGGTACAGTCAGAAGTGCAGGAGGGTGAGAGAATTCACCAGAGCCAGAGCAGGGAGCAGAACAGGAAGAGTGACGAAGTACACTGCTGAGGGGAGCAGCGGGCACGGCAGGAGAGGTCTGTGCGCCATGTGGGACCCTCGCACGGCAGCCAGGGATGGAACCGGCGCTGCAGAGGCTGCTGCCAGCTTCGCAACCCAGCGCTCAACCGCTGCGCCACCAGGGAGGCCCTTGATTTTCACTTTCTTATAGTTATTCTTTTTCCTGGTCCCTTATTTAAGTTTTCTAGATTCCTGCTATGAGTGAGACCATCCGGTATTTTTATTTTTCTTTCTGGCTTATTTCGCTGAGCATGATCCCTTCCAGCGCCATCCATGTTGCTGCAAATTGCGTGTGTTGGGCCTCCCCGGTGGCGCAGCGGTTGAGCGCTGGGTTGCGAAGCTGCCCGCGGCCTCTGCGGCGCCGGTTCGATCCCCGGCTGCTCCCCGGCCACCGGAGGAGGGTCCCACATGGCGTGCAGACCTCTCCTGCTGCCCGCTGCTCCCCTCAGCAGTGTACTTCGGTCCCTCTGCCTGCTCTGCTCCCCGCTCTGGCTCTGGTGAATTCTCTCACCCTCCCGTGCTTCTGACTGTACCCAGTGCATGTATAAACAAAACAAACAAACAAACCAGCAAACAAATAAATAAAGCATGCCTCTATAAAAAAAAAAAAAAAAATTGCGTGTGTTTATCTTTTTTAAATGCTGAGTAGTATTCCATGGTATATATGTACCACATCTTCTTGATCCAGTCATCTATTTTTGGGCATCTGGGCTGTTTCCAAAGCTTAGCTATTGTAAATAGTGCTGCTATAAACATAGAGGTGCAGGTGCTCTTTGGAATTGATGTTTCTGTGTCCTTTGGGTAAATACCTAGGAGTGGAATTGCTGGATCATATGGAAGCTCTATGTTTAGTAGGTCCAGAAATCTCCACACAGCTCTCCATAGTGGTTGGACCAGTTTGCACTCCCACCAACAGTGCACAAGAGTTCCTTTTTCTCCACACCCTCGCCAGCATTTGTTGTTGCTAGTTTTTTTAATATGTGCCATTCTCACTGGTGTAAGATGGTATCTCATGGTAGTTTTGATTTGCATTTCCCTGATTACAAGTGATGTTGAACATTTTTTCATATGCCTGTTGGCCATTTGCATTTCCTCTTCAGAGAAGTTTCTTTTTAGCTCTTCTGCCCATTTTTTGACTGGATTATTTTCTTTGTTGTTGTTGAGTCTCATCAGCTCTTTGCAGATTTTTGTGATCAGTCCTTTATCATTAGTGTTGTGTACAAAAATGTTCTCCCAGTTGGTGGGGTTTCTCTTTGTTTTTGTTATTGTCTCTTTTGCTGGTTTCAGGTCTTATGTCTAGTTCTTTAATCCATTTTGAGTTGGTTTTTGTGCATGGTGTGAGGTAGTAGTCAAGCTTCATTCTTTTGCATGTAGCGACCCAGTTTTCCCAGCACCATTTATTGAACAAACTTTCTTTGCTCCAATGCATATTCTTTGCTCCTTTGTCAAAGATTAGTTGACCATTAATCTGTGGGTTTATTTCTGGATTTTCTATTTGATTCCATTGGTCTGTGTGTCTGTTCTTGTTCCAATACCATGCAGTTTTGATGACTATGGCTTTGTAGTAAAGTTTGAAGTCTGGGAGTGTGATGCCTCCATTCCCTTCTTTTTTTTTCAGGAGAGCTTTGGCTATTTGGGGTTTTTGGTGATTTCATATGAATTTCATCAATAATTGTTCTATTTTTTTGAAGAATGACATTGAAATTTTGATTGGAATAGCATTGAATCTGTATATTGCTTTTGGTAGGATGGCCATTTTAATAATGCTTATTCTTCCAATCCATGAGCAGGAAATGTCTTTCCATTTCTTTGTGTCTTCTATTTCTTTTAACAGTGTTTTATAGTTTTCTTTGTACAGGTCCTTTACCTCTTTTGTTAGATTTATCCCCAAGTATTTGATTTTTTTTTGTTTTGATAATAAAAGGGATTTTTTTTTATTTTTTTCTTCTTCAGATTTATTGTTTGTATATAGGAAGGCTACTGACTTTTGCATGTTGATTTTGTATCCTGCCACTTTACTGAACTGATTGATGAGTTGAATTAGTTTTTCTGTGGAGTTTTTGGGGTTCTCTATGCATATTATCATATCATCTGCATATAGTGATAGTTTGACTTCTTCTTTTCCTATTTGGATCCTTTGTATGTCTTTCTCTTGTCTTATTGCTCTGGCTAGGACTTCCAGTATTATATCGAAAAGCAGTGGTTAGAGTGGACATCCTTATCTTGTTCCAGATCTTAATGGAAATGCTTTCAGCTTTTCGCCATTGAGAATGATACTGGCTGTTGGCTTGTCATATATGGTCTTTATGATGTTGAAGTATGTTCCTTGTATCCCGAGAATTTCAAGGGCTTTTATCATGAATGGGTGTTGCACTTTGTCAAAAGCTTTCTCGGCATCTATTGATATTATCATACGGTTTTTATATTTGTTGATGTGTTGGATAACATTGATTGATTTTCGGATGTTGAACCATCCTTGTGTCCCTGGAATGAATCCTACTTGGTCGTGGTGAATTATCTTATGGATACATTGTTGGATTCTGATAGCTAAAATTTTATTGAGGATTTTTGCATCACTGTTCATTAGCGAGATTGGCCTGTAGTTTTCTTTTTTTGTGTTGTCCTTGTTTGGTTTTGGTATGAGTGTAATGTTGGCTTCATAGAACGTGTTTGGTATTATCCCTTCCTTCTCAATTTTTTGGAAGAGTTTGTGAAGGATAGGCACTAATTCATTTCTGAATGTTTGGTGGAATTCATTTGTAAATCCATCAGGTCCTGGGCTTTTGTTTTGGGGAAGGTTTTTGATTACCATTTCAATTTCGCTGCTTGTAATTGGTCTGTTTAGGTGTTCTATTTCTTCTTTATCTAGCTTTGGGTGTTTATAGAGTTGTAGGAATTTGTTCATCTCTGGATTGTTGAACTTGTTTCCATATAACTGTTCATAGTAGTTTCTGATTATTCTTTTGATTTCTGCTGTGTCTGTTGTGATTTCTCCTCTTTCATTTGTGATCCTGTTTATTTGTGCTTTCTCCCTTTTTTCCTTTGTGAGCCTGGCTAGGGGTTTGTCTATTTTATTTAGTTTTTCGAAGAACCAGCTCTTGGTTTCATTGATCTTTTGGATTTTTTTTTAGTTTCGATTTCATTTATTTCTGCTTTGGTTTTTATTATTTCTTTTCTTCTACTGGTTTTGGGGGTTTTTTTGTTGTTCTTTTTCTAGTTCTTTGAGCTTCGAGATTAGGTTGTTTCTGAGTTCTTTCTTGTTTCTTGATGTGATCCTCTATTGCTATATATTTTCCTCTTATTACTGCTTTTGTTGCATCCCATATATTTAGGAAATTGGTGTCCTTGTCATTCAATTCAAAGAATTTTTTAATTTCTTCTTTGAGCGCCTCATTAGTCTAGTGGTTTTCCAGTAGTGTGGGTTTCAATCTCCATGAGGTAGGGAGTTCCTTGCCTTCTTTTTATGGTTTATATCTAGTTTGATGCCTTCATGGTCAGGAAAGATGGTTGGTATGATTTCAATCTTCGTGTATCTGTTGATGTTTGTCTTGTGTCCCAGTATTGATCGATCCTGGAGAATGATCTGTGTGTGCTTGAGAAAAATGTGTACTCAGATTTTTTGGGGTTTAGTGTTATATAGATGTCTGTTAAGCCCAAGCGCTCTAGATCCTTATTTAGAGCTTTAGTGTCTTTTCTTATTTTTTTGTCTCGTTGATCTATCCATTGTTGACAGTGGTGTGTTGAAGTCTCATACTACGTGTGTGTTTTCTCTGATGTCTGTTTACAAAGATGACAATAGTTGTCTGATATATTTTGGTGCTACTTCGTTTGGTGAGTATATGTTAATGAGTGTTATTTCTTCTTGAAGTATTGTCCCCTTGATCATAATGTAGTGACCGTTGGGGTCTCTTTTTACCTTTTTGAGTTTGAAATCTGTTTTATCTGCTATAAGTATAGCT
The DNA here is from genome assembly GCF_014898055.3 of Talpa occidentalis. Classification (NCBI taxonomy): domain Eukaryota; kingdom Metazoa; phylum Chordata; class Mammalia; order Eulipotyphla; family Talpidae; genus Talpa; species Talpa occidentalis. The sequence continues at coordinate 43,191,183 of NW_023604295.1, read as the reverse complement.
GTTCCTGCTTTCTTTTTGGTCCATTTGCTTGTAGAATTGTTTTCCATCCTTTAACTTTGAGTCTATTTTTATCTTTTGTAGCTAAATGTGTTTCCTGGAGACAGCAAAAGTTTGGGTTTAGTTTCTTAATCCAGCCTGCGACTCTGTGTCTTTTTATTGAAGCGTTTAGTCCATTTACATTTAGAGTTAGTATTGATATGTTAGCATCTCTATTTGCCATTGTGTTTGTCTTTCCTTTGATTTTATTTATTTATTCTTTTAATAACTTTTTTTTTTTGGCCTTCTTTCGTTGTTATTTGTCCCTCTGAGGTTCTGGCTTTAGGACTCCTTGTAGTATTTTTTGGAGTGGGGGTTTAGTTGTAATGAAATTCCAGAGTTTCTGTTTGTCTGGGAAGGTCCTTATTCTTTCTTCATAGAGGAAGGAAAGCTTTGCGGGATAGAGTATTCTTGGTTGGCATCTGTTTTCTTGAAGTCTGTTGACTTTGTCCCTCCACTCTCTCCTTGTCCGTAGTGTTTCTTTGGAGAAGTCTGATGTCAGCCTGATTGGTTTTCCTTTGAATGTTATCTGTTTCTTCCCTCTTGTCAGCTTCATTATTTTTTCCTTGTCTTGGATTCTTGGGAGCTTTACTATTATGTGTCTTGCTGTATTTTTCCTTTCATCATGGAAGTTTGGTGTTCTTCTTGCTTCTTGTATATCAATTTTCAGCTCCTTCTTCATGTTTGGGAAGTTCTCTTCAATTATTTCCTTGAATATTCTCTCTGTTCCGAGGTCTCTCTCCTCTCCTTCTGGGATTCCTATAACTCTTATATTTCCTTTCCTCATGGAGTCAGATAGTTCCTGAAGTCTTTCTTCGTTCTTTTTCCTTCGTACTTCTCTTTCCTTTTCTGTTTTGGTTCTTTATATTTCTGTGTCTTCGAGAGTGCTTATTCATTCTTCCATTTCCTCTATTCTGTTATCACTGCTTTTCACAGCATTCTTTAGCTCTTCTGTTAATCCTTTGATCTCCTGCATTTCCTTCATTTCCCTCTTTAGGGACTCAATTTCATTCTTCTGAGTGTTGTTTTCCTTAATGACTTCCATCAGTTTTTCATCACGGCAACTTTAAATTCTTTTTCTGGAAGGCTCAGAAGTTCTTCCAAGTCACCGTAGTTGCAAGCTGGTGGGTGTTTTATTTTGTTTATTTATTTTTTTTTTGTTGTTGTTGTATGTCTTTTTTCTGAGGCATTGCTACTTTGCTTGTAGTTTTTCTTTTCCCTGCTGCCTGTCTTCTAATTTGCCTTATGCGTTGGGCCACTGTGCTGCTGGTGCTGGCTGGCATTTTTTGGTGTGTTCTTTCAGGAGTTTCAGAAACTGGCAATCCAAACAAGTCAAAAACTGTTACGCCAGAAGTCTGGTGAGGCTGTGGTACTTTGAGTATGTTAATGGCCTCTGTCACAGAATCTCTCCTCTTTCTGTGTTTAGTTACAAAGGTGCATCTTGAAGTCCCACAGACTTCCCTGGAGGTGGGGCAGCTGGATTGCACTCTGAGTTCCAAATCTCTGGATCCTATCTGGGCTCCAACTTCCTGCCAGGTGGGACTGGGCTTGTGGGGGCTTTCAGCTCACCTCTGACTGCGCAGGGAACCTTCTCCCTCTGGCTCCACGGGGAGCCTTCTGCCAGATTCAAGTCTTTATTGAAGAAAGGTACATATTCTAAAATGGCACTTTGGAGACAAGCACACTCTTCCGTGCGCCCGGTCTGCCCCGGCCGTGGGTGCCTGCTCCCCCTCTGGATTCGGACTGCTGGCCTGAAGGGGCCTGGCTTGGGCGAACTTCCCAGCTCACCCCTGACTCCTCTCCGTTTTCTCCCCATTTTTCTTAGTGAGTCTAGTAGGAGATTTGTCTATCTTGTTTACCTTTTCAAAGAACAAGTTTTTGGTTTATTGATCATTTGTACTGGATTTTTTACTTCTATTTCATTTACTTCCTCTCCAATTTTATTATTTCCTCCCTTCTAGTGACTCTTGGTTTCATTTGTTCTTCCTTTTTCAGTGTCTTAAAGTGCAAGGTTAGAATATTTATTTGACTTCTTTCTTGTTTCTTGATGTGGGCCTGTACTGCTACATATTTCCCTGTTAATTTGCTGTGTCCCACCTGTTTTGGTAGCTTGTGTCTGAATTTTTGTTTGTTTTCAGGTATCTTTTAGTTTCTCCCTTAGGTTCCTCATTAACCCAATAGTTGTCATAGCATGTTATCTAATATCCAGATTTTTTAGATTCTCTCCTCTTTTTTTGTAGTTTAATATTTAATACCATCATGCTCATAGAAGAACTTCATATGATTCCAGTCTTCATTAATATATTGACACTTGTTTTGTGAAGGATCACTGCTTTCTGATATCCTCTATGTTCTGCATGTCCTTGACCCCCACATGCTATTTCTAGAGCTTTGAATAGAGGTCTAAAAGACTTCTTCAGGAAGACTCATACTTTATAATGAGTGGGGAGCTACTGAACAACTGAGCAGAGGAAACAGGTGATCAGATGAAAGTCTGAGGTAATTTGGTGCCACTGGGGATTGAAATGAAGTGGGCAGATCCTGGAACCACAGCATGGTGTGGTCACAGAGCATGAACTAGGGTGACAGAAAGCAAGGGTGTATTTGAGAACTTTCATGAAAAAAAGCACTACACGTTGCTGGGCATTTTCTTTTAGAAAACAGGAGAGGTGTCAAGTATTAATATGAATTTCTCAAAGTGTGTATATTGGGCCCCTGGCATTAGGACCTTCTGGGTGAGTGGGGGCAGGGAGGAGTTGTTAAAAAAAAAAAAGTGTGGAATCTATGAGGTATCTGTGTTTTAAGAAGAATCCCCGGTGATTCTTAAGCTTTCTAAACTTTGAGAACCTCTAACTTAAGAGATTTAAGCCTTAAGGATAAGAAGTACAGCAGGCCCTCAAATAAGATCATTCCATTCCATGTCATTTAGTTATAATATGGATGAGGAAAAAAATCCTAGTTAATGTTGAACAAATTTAAAAGGACATTATTGATGATTTGTTGTTTCAAACAAACTGAAGAACTCCATCTTAGCTCCTGCCTCCCAGATTCCACATCCTTGCCCCCAGAAAGTAATTATTTTGAGGCCAATGAAGGAGAGTCTCCACACCATGAGGCATCTGCAACATCTTGTTAGGTTAAAGGCTCCAGTATACACAATGTATAAGAGCACCCAGGACCTGCTTTCTTTATACATTGTTCCCTTTAAGGCTGTACGTTCCAAGAACCTATTGATGATGCTGAGTGAGGACTTACTGTATGATATTTTTTTTAATTATTTTTTTTATTTTTAAAGATTTATTTTTATTTATTTATTTATACAAGCTCTGGGTACAGTCAGAAGCGCGGGAGGGTGAGACAATTCACCAGAGCCAGAGCAGGGAGAAGGACCGAAGTACACTGCCGAGGGGAACAGCGGGCAGCAGGAGAGGTCTGCGCACCATGTGGGACCCTCTTCCGGTGGCCGGGGAGCAGCTGGGGATCGAACCAGCGCTGCAGAGGCTGCGGGCAGCTTCGCAACCCAGTGCTCAACCGCTGCGCCACGGGGGAGGCCCTTACTGTATGATATTACCGTAAACAAGCATCAAGCATCAAGTGAGGAGATTTTCTCAGGGAGGTGTCAAAACAAAGACAATTTCCAGTCACTCCAGCCTTCGCTCTGTTGGGAAGGGACAGGTGTGGGCTGGCTAGAGGTGGAAGTGCCCCATGGAAGGAGGCCCCCAAAACTTTGGGTTTGGTGGTCTCCTAGCCAGCTTCCATCAGCATTGTATCTGTAAGGCAAAAGTATTGCTATTCTGAGGAGAAAGAGTGTCTGTATACTTGCTAGGTTTAATCTGAACCTTCTCAGAAAAATGATGCCTTTCCTACCACAGCAGACCATTTATTTTGATTATTCTTGTTCCAAAGAGGGGACTAGTAACTATGTATTTCAAGTGGTACTTGCATGCCTTCCAGTTGCAACTCTTTGGGGCAGCTCTGCCATACTGGCAGTGTGTGAGCATTTCCCTTCAGAACGAACTCTCAGTGTGCTATGCAAGGAGACAAAAATAATAATTTGATGGACTGTCCTGGGTGCTCTTATACATTGTGTATACTGGAGCCTTTAACAGAACAAGATGTTGCAGTTGCCTGATGGTGTGGAGATTCTCCTTCATTGGCCTCAGAATAATTACTTTCTGGGGGCAAGGATATGGAATCTGGGAGGCAGGAGCTAAGATGGAGTTCTTCAGTTTGTTTGAAACAACAAATCATCTTACATGGATCAAATTATGATACAAACTTAATAATCTATTTTGAATAAGATGATTCATGACAGAGAGCCAAAAGAGATTCATCAGAGTTGGCGTTCTGCTTCCACATCTGTTTGCAAAATGTTTCCATTTCCTTAATGATTTTTGTCCTTCATCACACAGGAATTTCTAAAATCAGATTAGTTGAGTTCATTTGCTCATTTATTCAGCAAATGTGCTTTGAGAATACAGCAGTGAACCAGACAAAGACACTGCCAACATGGAGTTTACATTCAGGAGCTGGTGATAAGACTCCATCACAGACAAATATGTAATCAGAGTGGTAACCAGTGATGTGTAAGCAAAGAACCCATGAGCAAGTTATTGATACATTAAAGAAGAGGTTCCAGACATGTGAAATGGAACCTACAAAGTCTTGGGACAGAATAAGCAGGGGGAGGGGGTGCACCCATGAAAACAGGACAATGGCCAGAGTGCTCGGTGAGTAGAGAGCAGGAAAAGGGGCAAGCAGTTTGAAGAAATGGGCTGTGGTCCAGATCAAATCAGACTTTTAAAAAATGTTCAAAGAATCTGGGTTTTCCAAGTGTGACAGGAAACAACTGTAGAATTTCAATAAGGGGAATGCCATGATTTTGATATATGTTTAAAGAAATAGGTCTGGCTACCAGTGGATGGACTTGCCAAGAATAAATGGATGAAGACCATTTAGAGAGTTAGTGGGGTGAGTCAGGAAGGGTGATGGCTTAGACAAGGGTAGTTGTGGTGGGGAATAGTGTACAAGAAAGAGTAAACAAGAAAGATCCTCAGGCTTGCAGTGAGCAATTGGGTGAATTATATCTTTTGTTTGCTGAGAAAGGAAAGACCTGGAGAGGAGGAGAGTGGGGCCAGGGAATCAAGAGTGCTGTTTTAGATATGTTAAATTAGAGGTGTCCATTATATGCCAAATTGCAGAGGAAGAGTAGGCAGATGGGTATATGAGTCTCAATCTCAGGAGAGAATTTAGGACTAGAAGTGCGAATATGGAAATTACCAGCACATAGAAGATATTTAAAGTCATGGAGCTGCATGAGATCATCAGAGAGTAAAAGAAGAGAGAAGAGGTCCAGAGCTGAGCCCTTAGGTATTCCAAAATTCAGAGGCTGGAAAGATTAGAAGGGCTAAGATAAGAAGACTGCAATGCAGATCAGTGAGCCAGGGAAACACTTGGTAAGGATAGTGTTCAGGGAACTAATAAAGAGATGTTTCCAGAAGAGGGCAGGCTTTTCCTCTGCAGTGGGATTTAGCAAGATAGGCATCTCTGCAGGTGGAAGGGCCACAGTGGACTCAGGATACAAAGTCAAGTGGTGAAAAAGTGATGAAGGATGACTTTGTGTGGAAGGGCAGCCCTGTACCGGGAGCCTCAAAGAAGGGTGGTCCCAAGAGGAGTGAGGTGTGCAGGGGCAGCCTGTTGCAGGCCGTGGGGGCCTAAGGGAGGTGAGCAGAGCATCTATGTAAAGAGGGTGGCCTGGCAAATGTACAGAGACTGAGCAGTTTAAAGAAGAAGCCACCCACAGGGACAGGGACTATGGTATACAGAGTCACAGCCTGGGCAGAGCGAGGAGGGCAACCATGCTGGGGAGGGCAGCCCACCTTAGAGCATCCGTACCCTAACAGGGTGAGGAGGTGTCCACACAGGGGGCATAGACAGAGGAAGTTTATTAGGAGGTGGTCTTGGAATTCACCGGAGGAAGGGAAGGGAAAAAGGACTGGACAGAGGGTGAAATCGATCTGCAATGTCATCTCACAGGGATCTTCAGCCAACCTCTGTGTGTTCTTATGATTGATTGACTATGCAGAACTGTCCCAGGTTCAGGAGAGAGTACTGGACTTTTATACACTGGAGTCCAGCATTGGGTGCAGGCCAGCCTAGGAAGGGGTGTAGCCTTGGCAAAATTGCTTCATCATCAAGGGCTGCCTGCCCAGCTGGTGGCATGCTCATCAGTTATGGGAAAAAGCCCTCTATGGCACAGCATCTACCACCTATCCAGTCTCAGGGTACCTCCCCCAAATGCTTATGAATTAATTACAAAGGGATTAAGAGTAACTTATACAGTGAATAGGACTGGACGATGCCACCATAATTAAGTGATCAAAGTTAACATCACCATTAATGGAACAAATTGAAATTTTATCCCATCTGCGAGAATGCAGTAGAAAGAATAAGAATCATTTCTGTAATATTCCTGATCTTAATCATAAGAAAACATCAGACAAACCCAAATTGAGGGACATTTTATAAAGTAACAAACCTGTAACTGTTAAAAGTGTCAAAGGCAGGAAAGTCAAGGGAAGCCTGAAGAACAATTCCAGATTAAAGAGCTAAATACATCATGCAGCAAAAGGCTGCATCCTTTTTGCTCTAAAAGTCACTGTTGAGACAATTGGCAAAACATGAATGGGGTTTCGGAATTAGATGGTAATGTCCCTGCCAGCATCACTTGGGTTAAACCTTAATCCAGGGTTTGATAGTTGTGTGAGCTCAGGTGAGTTAATTAATCTCTCTGAGGCTAATTTTCTTCATCCAGACCTGGGGGTTGTAGTGAGATGATGTAGATGAGTTGATGGGCAGCGTGCCCTGTCTTAGTGCTTGACAAAAGGCAAGCCTTTCACAGACAGTAGTCTACTTCCAAGGAGGGATTTTACCCTCAAAGAATAAAATCATGAAATACTTGAGTTGGAAGGAGATTTAGGGAGCTGATCTGATCTAAGCATCTTCATTTGATGCAGTGAGGTCTAGAGAGGAGAAAGCACTCCCAGCTGGTTCACAGCTGATTAGCAGCAGACCTGGGACAAGAGCCCAGATTCCCCTTCACTCCAGGATGCTGTTTCTGTTAGGATGACAATGGTGGTGTTGTTTCAGTGGTGCTTTAGGAACCAAAAACACTGTTATATGTAAATAGAGTTTACATACCAACTTAAATGTTGTTCTAAAGATGGTTTTCTCTGAGCATAGGGACCTCTTGCACTGCACTGGGTAATGTTTGTGGGGATCCTCTAAATCCTAGATTCTATCGTGTTAGAAACATCCCCAAAAAATTAGAGTCCTAGAACAGAATGTAGCTAGGCCTTTGATTTTTCTCACATTAACTCAGTTGTATTCATGGCCACTGTTCAGAAAATATCAATAGTTCTCTTCAAAAGGACTTTTCCCTTCTCCTTAGTAGCTAGAAAGGACTGTCTCCTCCCCCTGAAAAGCTCTCTGTCTTGATTGTATGCTGCTTGGAATAAACACAATTAGATGAGGAAGAAAGGGGGTGATTAGAGAATTATACATAATGGCTGTTAGATTGGCTCCAAAATCCGGTTCAGGATGTGAGTATCTCTCTTGGAAAAGGCTGTTCTGGGAAAGGACTAATTTCTGGTTGAAAAGTTGGGGCTTGAGAAAGGAGAAGTTTCGCAAGTTGTTTATAAGACTGCCTGCCTGCTGCAGTGCCCTCGAGTCCAGGTCTACCTGGGCTGTGTTCCCAGTGACAGGGCAAAGACTAGACCTTTTTATTAATGGGATGGCACAACTTCTCCCAAGAAAGGAGGCAGGAGCTGCAGCCATATTGGCACTCCACAAGGCACACTACAGACATTCATTGAGTCTCCCAATATGTGGTGTTGGCAGCATGGTGGGGCTAGAGGGAGATAAATGGTGAAAACCCTATACTCCTTCAGGAGCTACCTGCCAAGGGTGGCCAGTGGGAAGAGTAGAGACACACAAAGGGAATCTTTGCGGACTGTGAGAAGTGCTAAGACTTTGGAACTGGAGACACTGACCCTCTGATAAGTTGAGTGTCGGAATGAGTTTGAGTTCAGTTCGCTATGTCTTAAGCGAATTAGTCTGTGCTGAGTACCATGCTGTGTCTAGGATCACAAGGTTGTCAAGTTTAGTGAGAGAGATCGGTTTGTTGGCAATTATTATAGTTTGAACAGAATTCGAGAAGAGAAACATCACCCCAGTTTGGGTGGGTTATTAAAGAGAAAGACTATAAAACTAGTGACTTTGAGATGGTGCTTAAAGGATGAGTAGGAAAGAGCCCAGGAAGTAGTAAGGGAAGAAAAAGGATGTGTGGACAGTTCAAGTGAAGTTAAAAATAGCAAGGGTAAAACTCTCACTCAGGAGGTGAAAGCAGCTTAGGGGTGTGGCAGGAACTCATTGGTGAGGGGTTAGAGAGAGGAAATGACCAGTAACAAGGACTTTGCATTTCAGGTTAAGGGGCCCCTCAAAAACTGTATCTCAGTGAAATGCCCCTTTAAGAATTCATGGATTGGGGGCCTCCCTGGTGGCACAAGGGGTTAAGATATAGCACTAGGAAGCTATCAGCAGCCACTGCAGCACGACTTCGATCCCCGACCAGGGAGGTGACCCACATGGTACAGCAGACCTCTCCTGTCTCACCCACTGCTCCCCCCAACAGTGTATTTCAGTAGATCTGCCTGGTCTGCTCCCCACTCTGTCTCTGGTGAATGCTGTCATCCCCCACACCAATGACCTGTACCCCAGCTCTTGTATGCATAAATAAAAAAAATCTTTAAAAAAAAAGATTTCATGGGTTAATTACATTTTAGCTAAAGTTATGTTTTTCTAAATGGATCTGATGTTCCTAATTTTTGTATTAATAGTATCCAGCCAAGATCAACAATTTATAGTTTATTTTTAAACCTTAGTTTATAAAATTACCTCTTTGAAACTAAAGGCATAGCTTGTCAGAATCAGATTGACAGCTATCATTGGTGCTACTTCCCACTCAGCTTTAAAGGTACAACTACCATTTATTAAAACCAGAGCATGAGTATGGAAATTGAAAGAAAACTCCAAACCTCTTGAGGTTCCCAGGGCCTGGATTGACCTCTAGTTCCCATACCAAGATGATAAGAGACTACTCTGGGCCCGTTGAGAAATGTCTACATGGCCCTTTTGTGGGGGGATAACCCTGCAGGGGACATCAGGCTCAAGAATCTGTCTTTGCCATGCCTTCTTTTATAGCTCATTTGCTTCTGCACCAGTGACCAAGTTTTCCTTCAGGCAGTAATGCAAGCTATGCCCCTGGGAGTCACCTTGCCACCTGCCTCTCCATCTCCTCCATACCCAGTCATCACATTCTGCTTAGTCTCTCCCTTATATACTACTCAAACCTCTTTCTCTGTGGACGCGGCTGTTGGCCTCGACTGAGCCACCATCACCTTTTGTCAGGATTTCTGCAGTAGCCTCCAGTTTTTCCACCTCTATCCTTGCCTTCCTCTACTTGGTTCTCCACAAAGCCATCAGAGCAATGATATTAAAATACAGAGCTGATGGTGTCTTTCTCGTCTTTGCAGCTCTTCTGTGGCTCCTAGGATGAACACTGGGATCTAACTCAGCACACCAGGGTTCAGCTCCATCTGATTCCTGACTGCTCAGGGCCTATTTCCTGTTTAACCCCTCCTCAAGTCAGGCTGTTCTCATTAATTTCTAACTTGGTTAAATCCTGTTGTCTCTCAAATCTTAGCTGGATATGGTTTCTTCAGGCCTTCCTGACGTCCAACAAGGATGCACTGGAGAGTTGGCACATGTCATCATTGCAGTTAATGATGAATTGCATCAAGTGCTTTTTACTCCCATGAACTGAATTCCCAGAGTCAGCACCATGCTTACCTTGTTAAATGCACCCTGGACTATCCTAGTGCCTGACACTAGAACATAAAAAAAACTAATAAATATGTATTGGAGTAAGTGGATTCACCAGAGAGAGTGGGGAGCAGAACAGGCAGATATACCGAAATACATTGCTGAGGGGAGCAGTGGATGAGACAGGAGAGGTCTGCTGTGCCATGTGGGTTGCACCCTGGCCAGGAATCAAACTCATGCTGCAGTGGCTGGTGATAGCTTGATAAACAGAGAAAACTAATGGGAATACTTTGATAGAGCTTACATTTTGGTAAGGCCAAGGGTGTGCCTGAAAATACAACTGATTTTTACTTAGTGATGTTCAGAGTCTGGGACTTACCAGAAACTGAGGGACATCCAGACTTCTAGTGTTGCACATTAGTTTACAATGTGTAATATAATTGTCAGGCACTGCTGGTGTCTGCTCAGCAGCATGTTTCTCTGATGTGCAGTCGATGTGGGAATCTGTACTCCCAAGGGTTGGGGGTGTCAGGCACAAAAATCATCCTTACACATCTGGGTTCTTCTTGGGCTGGATTAGTAATCAAGACTGCATCAGATGTGTTAACAAAGGAAAAGCAATCAATTTAATAACATACATATGGAGAATTCACATGGTTATAAATTCTAAAGAATAATGGAGCCAAGCAGAAAATAGTCATCCTTTATTTTAGTACTTATTGCATCAAGAACAGAGAAGGGAGACTTCACATGAGCCAGAAGAACAGGATGAGCTCCTTCTTGCTCTGTCTTATGTAGACAGAGAATATATTTATTGATCAACTAGAACTGGACGAGACCCCAAGCTATACTCTTTCTAGTTCATAAGAGGGAGAGTGTTTCTTCAACTAGGAAAAAAGCAAAAGCTTAGGACCTATTGATTTCTTCTTTGATTATGGAAAAGCAAAGGACTTAGGCAAGAACTGAAGCTTCTCCTAACCTTCAGGGCCCTCATTACTTTTAAGCAAAATCATCTGCATTCTTTAAGTAATGGTAGCAAACCTCTTGAGGTTCCCAGGGCCTGGATTGACCTCTAGTTCCCATACCAAGATGGTAAGAGTCTACTCCGGGCCAGTTGAGAAATGTCTACCTGGCCCTTTTGTGGGGGATGACCCTGCAGGGGACATCAGGCTCAAGAATCAGGTTCAAGAGAGCTTGTGGTCTAAATGTAGTATCAAGTCACACTGACTCTAAGTGAACACTTTGAAACAAAATAGAAATCAGCAATTTAAACAGTACCTCATATGTGATTATGTTTATCTGTCCTTGGGCACTTTTTCAGTTTCTTTGTATACTAAAGTAATTTTGTTCACTTCCTTAATCATGTGCACTTTATGTTAAATTGATTTCCATGCAGTCCCTGCATCCTCATTGAGACTGCACATGTTTTCCCCATAGCTTCAGCTTTAATGGCAGTAGTTGGACTAAATGGTGGCAAAAAAACATCACAGAGCAATCGAAGTTATGTTTAAACTAAGTAAAAGCCTCTCAAATATGAAATAAATAGGTTTTTGAGTGGTTAAGGTGGAGCTAATTAAGTAAACTGAGTGTTATTAACGGAAAATGAATTGACATTTTTAAAGAAAGCAAGATAATTTAAATAGGAAACATTGCTTTATAAAAAAAGTTTTAAAGTTGGGGAAACACCCCCAGGGAAGATAAAAACTAACCATTTGTGAACTACTGGATGAACAATATTCCTTTTTAACCAGTCTGCTTTAGAATAACCAGTTATATTAAAACTATAAAAATGAAATAGTGTAAAATATAAAATTCACAAAAATATTGCAAAATATTGCCAGTTTCTGTAAATTGCTAGAAAGTCACACTTATTCTCAAAACCAAATTAAAAAAAAATTACAATCTGAAAAATCTGACTTAAATTTCAAAGCATTTTTGAAACTACAAGAACAAAAGTTCTTTTGTATATAAAAAGTATCCACAAGCTCTAATTCATATTCAAAAGGCAATTAATGAAAGTTTAAATGAGCATAAAATCACAAAACTGCACTGTCCTTTATATACAATATATAGGGATCTTTGTGCCTAGAGATATTTATCTTTGCCCTTATATGCTGATGTTCACCTTTCTCCTTACAATAAAGAACCCTAGGAGCAAACTGTGGCAAGTCAAGTGAAAATGCACCCTCCTGATTTCTTTTGTGGAAATTTCACCATAAATAATTCTAGAGAAACATGTTTAGAGTTCCTTTCAGTGCTGCCTTTCATATTTTCAAAAGGTAAAAATCTAGTTCACTTATTACTGAAACTCCTTTTTACAGATATGTCTCTAGAATGTTAAAAGTATATTTCCAGAATTTGTTATATAACATATTTAAAATATCTATATCTAATGTTCAAATAGTCCTATATTTAAGTCTTTTTGTTTTTTTGAATGGACAATTACCTGAATTGGTTTTGTTAAGAAAATACTTGTGAAACCTCCTTATAATCTCAACTGTCAGAGGAAGTGAAGCTAAAGCCTGGATTCTGTAGAGCCAGAACTCCCATGTCTGCAGTCCTGGATCCGTCTGCCTGCCACAGGGCAATCTGTAGAGGAAAGAGAGGAATGAATTGAAGTATCCTTTAAAACAGGCCTAGATCATCTAAATCATTTTCTAAAAAGTCAACTTTAAAATCTAAGAAAGCTAGTACATCATTAATCAAAGTTCAGTTAAAGTTTAGTATAGCAGGAGTGGAATAGACTCAGTGGAGCCTTGGCAGGATCTGTAACAGGTGTGTCTATGCTCCAGTTCTGATTTAATTGTATCTACCTGATTTATTGAGCGCTGGCTCTTCAGAGATTAGAAGATGAACTGCTTCCCTTCTCCATAGGCACATATTTTTGTAAGGCCACATGGGCAAATACAAAACAGATATAAAATGCTTTAGTCCTCCCAGCATTTCAAGGTTTTTACTAAGGAGTTTACACTCCCCCTGTCAAATACCTCTCAGGACAACATTTTCTTACCTTCTCATTCCATCGCTCATCCCATTACTGCTCCAGCAACCTCTGTTCAACCTATGTACACAATGAGAAAATACCTTGAGACCAAATCACAAGATCTTAAGCCTGGAAGTACATGGAGTCTCCACTGCTTCCCAAGAGACTCACAGATATTAAAGGCCATGGGATATAGATACCATCATTTATTTGGTTGGTTGGTTGGTGCTGACTGGAGGAAAGAGGTAGAAAGAAGCCAGAGAGGGCAACTGTTTTTAACTGGAGTTGTCAGCTCCAGTTGGGGACTGGCTACTTGAGTTTTATGTCCAAGAATAGGAAGGGAGCCCCAGGAACACAATGGGGCAGGGTTCCCATGACCGGCCACCTCTCCTGTGAGCATTGTTATGGTGAAGTAAGGGATGAGCAAAATGATGAGAACCCAAAATTGCCCTGCCCTGATACCACCTAATTTCCTTCCAGTGTGTCTGACTGTGTGGTTAGGGTAGAAGGGAGTGAGGGGGTTAAACTGTGAAGCTTGCTTAAAATAATGGACTAATTAAGACTGAGAAAACTGGAAAAGTAATGAGCGGATGTTCTGGAAATCAAAGAGCTGGGGTTGACTGCACTCCTGTGTTTATTGCAGCACTATTTACAATGGCCAAGATATGGAAACAACCCAAATGCCCCAAAATAGATGAATGGATCAAAAAGTTGTGGTAAATTTACACAATGGAATATTACTCAGTGATCAAAATAGACAAACTCATACCATTTATGGCAACATGGATGGAGCTGGAAGGGAATATGCTAGCCAAAATTAATCAGACAGAAAAAGATAAATACTGGATGGTCTCGCTTGTATGTGGAATATAGAGAAACCAAACAAAAGGTCAAGAAAAATGTCAAAATCAGCACATTAACCATAGATCTGAGGCATACACTAAAGGGGATGTGTCAAAATAGGGGAGGAAAGAACACAAAGGATATGGTGATGGTTCACGGGTGATATGGTGGTGGGCGAACTATGGGAACTATAGCGATGTAAGAAAAAAATTTAATTAAAAACAGAGTTGAGGGCCTCCCCTTTGGCACAGTGGTTGAACGCTAGGTTTCGAAGCTGCCCACAGCCTCTGCAGCGCCAGTTCAATCCCCGGCTGCTCCCCGGCCACCGGAGGAGGGTCCCACATGGCGCGCAGACTTCTCTTGCCGCCTGCTGCTCCCCTCAGCAGTGTACTTCGGTCCTTCTGCCTGCTCTGCTCCCCGCTCTGGCTCTGGTGAATTCTCTCACCCTCCCGCACTTCTGACTGTACCCAGTCCTTGTATAAATAAATAAACAAATAAATAAATAAATAAATCTTTTAAAAAAAACGGAGTTGAATTTATTTAATTCAATATTATTGGAATTACTGGAATATTATTGCCAGTGACATTAATGAAATCCCTTTTATTTATCATAGGTTGAACATTTCTACCTGGACAGCTGTTTTCTGGTTGGGAAGGGGATGTCATTGTTTCTTTTTTCTCTGCCCAGGTGTTGGACTGGATTGAAAACCATGGTGAGGCCTTTCTCAGCAAACACACTGGGGTTGGGAAGTCCCTGCATCGAGCCCGGGCCCTGCAAAAGAGGCATGATGACTTTGAAGAGGTGGCTCAGGTAAGATACCATGTATGGTTGGATGTATGTGGTGTTGGGTGAGGGAGACCAGGGCCATGGCCTTAGTATTTGATGAGATGTGTTGGGTTGATAACCTGGGGCTTCTGGGATGCCTTCCTGTCTGATGCAGGGAAACCTTAGCTGCTGAAAAGTGGGAGGCCTGGCAAGACCCAGGAAGACTGTGTCAGCAGTGACCTGAACTAGGGAGGGTAGCTGGAGCTGACCCAGATTATGGAAGAAAGAAAGCCTCATGTGAAATCTTTGTGCATTTTTGGAGGGAATGTAAAATGGTACAGCCATTGTGAAAAAAAGTATGGCAGATCCTCAGAAAATTAAACTTAGAATTAGCATGTGATGCAGCAACCCTGCTTCTGGGTATATACCTGAAGAAACGAAAGCAGGAATTTGAACATATATTTATATATTCATGTTCATAACAGCATTATTCACAATAGACACACAGCAGAAGCAGCTCAGATATCTTTGACATATGAATAAATAATATTATCCAGTCTTTAAATGAAAGGAAATCAATAACCTGCTGTAATATGGATGAACCTTGAAGACATTGTGCTATGTGAAATAAGCAGGTCACAAAAGAACAAATACTGTATGATTCCACTTGTGTGAAGCATCTAGAATAGTCAAATAATAGCAACAGAAAGTAGAATGGTTGTGCTGGTGGGGAGTTGGGAGTGGGGAGGATTGGAAAGTTTTTGTTTAATGGGTACAGAGTTTCAGTTTTGGAAGATAAAGAACTCTGGAGATGCATGGTGATTATTGTACAGCAATATGAATGTACTTAATGTCACTGAACTTAAAAATGATTAAAATGTAAGTTTTATGTTATGTATATTTATTTTATCACCACCCCAGCAAAAAGCAAACCTCATAGCCACAGGACCTTCTGCAGAGTAAGGTGAACTATGCCAACCTAATGGAGACACAAGACCAATGTGCCTTTAGTAGATAAGATGTAGCATAGTCCAAAATCCCTGGGGGGCTAGGGAGTTTGGGAGCCTCTCCAATTTGTTAGAAGGCAAAGGATGGGAGAAGGTCACATGAATTACTGTCTGCTGAGCATGGCGATGGCGCTACTTGGGACAGTCTGTTGGAATAAACCTATCACATAGCTTTGGTGCTCCTGTATTTTGGCTGTCCTGTGGCTCAGTTCTGCCTCACTTAGAAGGATGCCACCTTGTTTTATAGACCAAGACCCTAAGGCTCAGAAAGTTCTGCAGTGGCCAAGTCATCTGGCTTGTCAGTGACTGCTGGGACCCAAGTCCAGGTTTCTCTGACTCGAGTCATATTCTTACCCAAATTCTGTGCTGTTCCTCCTTATTGAAGTATAGGAACTATGTAAAATTTATTTCCAAGTGCCAGTTTGCTCAGGGAAAGTGAAGGACAAAAAGCAAGAGTATGGGCATGGGGTGCTCCTGTGGCCATCCTGTTAATCATCTATTACTTTTCCCCGACCCTCCACTGAGTAATCTCTTGATATAATCCACTTCTCTTTGCTTTTTGATAAAACTGTATTTTTGTGAGAGAGTTTCTACCTTCCAAAAGTTCCTTGCTTTTAGGAAGAATGTTTCCCCTCAAAGAGAGATCAGCAGGTGTGCACCACAAGTGTGTAACTAAGAAGTGGCCATAAGGTGACTGCATTGCCCTGTAAAAGCCCCTAGCGATGGTTCTCATCTGAAGTTAATTCCTGACTTCTTCCCTCACCCCCACTCTGGGGAAAATGGGCAGTGGAACTTCCCAGCATCTTGGAATTAGTGATCCATACAAGAAAATCATCTCTGACCACAGCAAAGGCAGGTGGATGGTCATTCTGCCGCAGACCTACTTTGTTCTGTGCAACATGAACATTATGCTCAAGTACTGAGAAAAGGGGTGCTCTAAGCAGAAAAGGGTGTTCGCTTTCTTTCTAGCATCTGTCCTCAATTAACTGAGGGAGCCTGGGAGAAGGAGAGTGAATTTAATCAGAAATTGGACAATTCTTGAGTTAGTCAGAGGTCAGTGACAGAAAGCCAAAGCGTGGAAACTCTTGTCCTTGTTGTTTGGGTTGCTGGCTATGAGATATGGTCAGGAAGAACTTTACACACAGTGTGGAGTAAGAGGCTGAGTGATCCCTCCCAGCAGTACTCTAGATAGCCGTGATTCTGTAGAGGAACTCCTTTCAACTTTGTGAGTTTATGATTCTTGGACCCAAGGCAGACCTGGCAAGAGAAATCTGTGCACTGATTCTCTGTATTCAGGTTTTAAAATTATCTTAAAGCAGGAAGAGAGCTGTTGTATCTGTTACAGATCCTGGAAATTTGCCCTTCTGCAAGAAACAGCAAGCCGTAAAGCAGAAAAAATTGGTTGAGGGTCAGTGTAAATCCCCTGAACAAATACATCTCCACTCTTGAGACAGTTGGGGGCATCTGTGATTCTCACCAGTGGTGACTCTGTGGAGCAAGGCTAGTATTAAAATAAATATAACAAAAATATCTGTGAAGAATTAATGTAACAATTCACTGTCATTAAAATTTAACTTAGATTTTGTGTTTGTTAGCTCTTGAGAACATTTTAAACAAATTCATCCACAATCATTTGAAAGAAATGAATTAAGTATTTGAGTCCTCAGTTCGTCCTGCAGATGGCACTCTTAGAATAGCCTACATAGAAGCTGAGCTGAATGAGGAATGGAGTCAGTCGCCACAGCCTAGCTGGGAAGACTCCTGGCTATGAGGGTCCAGGGACAGGGATGTCCAAGTCATCTGGACATCTCTATAAGTCTTTCTAGTCCAAGCTACTGAGATTGTCTATGATTAAATAGAAGATCTGGACACTCGCAGGAATTTCTCCTCCTTCTGGTAGATAGGGTAGATACTTAAGTTGCCTATAATCAAATCAAATAACTCAGGCTGTAGAGTAAATCAGACAATTTTTTATCTTTATATATTTTTTGTGACACATTAGATGTCATTGAGAATATAAACAAGTATAAGATGCTTCCATAATAATGTTGCTGTCAGGGGATACATGTATCTATATCAACCCAGGAGGAAGAATGAATGTGTAGACAATTTTGTCCTGAGATATATGCTATTACACAGTAGGGGATTGCTCAGGTGCACTGGAAAGCAGCTGTGCCTGCTCTGTTAGTGGTCTGCTTTATGACCTCCTTATCTGAAAAGCCAGACTTTCTGTAAACTATTGATAGTTCAGTCAAATATTAGCAAGCATTTACATTCAAATATATATTATCAAAAGTCTCAAAGCACCAAATCTTAGTTCAGTAGCGAAGCACATTAAGTAGCATTAATGTAACATTTTTCAAAGAATAGACTATTTAAAGAAAGATTTAAAAGAAATACAGAAACATAGGTACAAATAAGAACTTCACTGGGTAATCTCTGGTTATTTGTCTCCCTATCTGACCCCTGTTTTGTTTGTTTGTTTTTTCCCTCAAACTTAAATAGAACACACTTTTAAAAATCATTCTGAGATTTGGGGTTAAAAAAGATGGGGCCTCCCTGGTAGCGTAGGCGGTTGAGCACCACACTGTGAAGCTGTCTGCAGCCTCTGCAGTGTGGATTTGATTCCCAGCCTACTAGGGAGAAACCCACATGGCATGCAGACCTCTCCTGTCTCGCCCGCTGCTCCCCTCAGCAATGTATTTAGTCAGTCTGCGGTTCTGTTCCCCACTCTGTCTCTGGTGAATCCTCTCACCTTCCCTCACCTCTGGCATGTACCCCAGTTCTTGTATAAATAATTTTTTTTTAAAGGTGAAGATGGAGGGAAACATTCTTACGGACTTAACAATGACCTTAACCCTAATCTACTAACCTACCAGAGTTTTACAAGCAAATAGAGTAAATCACCCACACAGATTTCATACAGTGGAAAACCTGTTCCCTCAAAGTTGGACTATAGGACTCATTAGTTTCCATGTCTCATCAAGTCTCTGTGTGGGTACGATGGAAAATTTAAAGAAATGTCCAGATTCTGTCTTGAGAAACTTACCAGCTAATGAAAAATATGCAGCAAACATATTCTAATGCTTTAAGAAGTTCTGTAGTGAGATAGAAGACATAATCTTTGCTCTTTTAGGGTTCTCAAGTAACAAGATAAACCATTAGTTCAGTTGGTGATCTAATATATATGCCTACCAAGGGGATGGTAGAGTGACCTTTGGAGTAAGTTTCATCTTTCTTTTCTTGCCCAAAATGGTGACCAATTATAGCAGCTGCAATTGCAAGCAGAGGGAAAAGGTGGGAGAACTAAAATAGATGCTTTTTCACACTCCAGCTTTTTAGAGAAGATGAAAAGTACTTAGGCAGGATGGAAAAATGGTGAGAAAGGCAGGAGAATGCAGAGAAATTAGTGTCATGAAGTGGGCAAGCAGAAGAATGTGACATCAGAGAAATGAAGGACAAGCTTACCCTTTGGATCTAGTATGCCAGTCTCCCCACTGCGGTGAATTCAGGCCTTCCATTCTTTAAGCACTAAGGAGAAGTTGCTAGTGTGAGCTGATGGGAGTGGGCTTGTGGCTACTCTCAAGAAGAAGAAAAATGTTTTATGTTATGGATAACTCCTAACCAAGAATTCTGACAGTCACTTTTTATACACTTGATGTGGAAAAATGAGAGTAGGAGCTAATATCCAAGACATCATGGAGAATCTGCCAAGAAGCTTTTATCAAGACCATGATTTGTCCCCCACATTTGCTGCTTCCTGTGTGGAACAAATGGCACATTCAGAAGAAATTGAGACTACATTCCTAATGATTTTAAAGTTCTGGATAGCACACTGAAAGACTTGAAAGCACAGGTGGTGTTTTTATCTCTTGGTCTATGTGATGACAGTGACTATGGAAGAGAAGGGAGGCTTGGAGAAGCAAATGGCTGCCTATGTAGATGGTGTTTTTAAAAGTTTCCTGGCCTGGGCCTCCCCGGTGGCGCAGCGGTTGAGCGCTGGGTTGCAAAGCTGCCCGCGGCCTCTGCGGCGCCGGTTTGATCCCCGGCTGCTCCCCGGCCACCGGAGGAGGGTCCCACATGGCGCGCAGACCTTTCCTGCCGCCCGCTGCTCCCCTCAGCAGTGTACTTTGGTCCTTCTGCCTGCTCTGCTCCCCGCTCTGGCTCTGGTGAATTCTCTCACCCTCCCACGCTTCTGACTGTACCCAGTGCTTGTAAAAACAAACAAACAAAACAAAATAAATAAATGAATGAATGAATGAATGAATGAATAAAAAAAAAAAGTTTCCTGGCCTATGTCCTAGAGTCAGGATGATAGACTTCTGGAAAAAGGTAGAGTATATCTTGTCAAGATTGGGAAGGATGGGCTTTGGCAGAAAACCTTGTTGGTTTATCTAGAAAGATTCAAGTGAATTTTGAAGCAAAAGAAGAAAGTTTCAGCAAAGCCAAAACCAGATTTGTGCAATGTCATACAGGTGACATTGCACCTGTATGAAGAAGCACCTGGTGAAGGAAGTTCTCTTGGGTCACTCTAGTTAAAGAAAAGAGCAGGAGTACAGATTGCAAACAATATGTATAGCCCCCTTTAATTGTAGATCTGCAAAAGCCATGTGTAACAAGTAGTGCTCTAAACTTTTAGCACAAGAATATAAATATGATCGTATTCCTGAGGCTTTGGTGTCTATAGAAGAGGACTTTTTGTTTAAAGGACTTGTTCTGATACGAGAGGAGGCTAGATCTCTATATGAGCTCTCTGAAACAGAATAGTAAAACAAATGGTGAAATAATACAGATTGGTGGGGGGGTGGGGGAAGCCATGGTTGTTATTGGAGAGAAACATCGTCTGCTCTATCAGAAGCCCAGTGGCAGGGGTCAGAGGGCATGTAGGAGGTGAGGAAAAAGATAACAAATATAGACTTCTCTCTCAGGAACTTAGCTTTGAAAGAGGAGAAACAGAGTTTACCCTGTTTATTAAAAGGCACTATGGGTCTGAACTTAAATTTGAATTAGCTAAAATTGGCTTTGCTATACTTATCACCATTATTTCTACTCTAATAGGAAGCCTTCAAATATCAAGCCCACCCCCTGCCTTCCATGAAACATTATTTACTAAAAACTAAACATATCCAGTTGCTTCAACTTCACAATCCTGGTAGCCTTCCAACAAATCAGTTTGTCAATATCCTTCTGAAAATACGTTTTCTAGAATTAGACACAATATTCTGAAATGTGATGTAAATAGCCAGTATATAGAGAAATTCTTATTTCTCTAGTTTAGAGATTATATTTTAATGTATAAGAGTAAAGTCTAAACCCCATCATCTGTTCCCTCTAGTCAACTGAGGTTAATCTTACCAAAGTCTGAAACGAAACATTTTTGTTGTAAATTCAGAGGACACCTTTCAGATATTAATTGGTCTTTCGGAAGCATTTGACCCTATTTGTTACTTCTTGTTATCTAAATTCTCTTCTGCCATGCCTTCCGTGACACTCTGCTCTCTTAATTTCCTTATGTCTTTCTAGCTGGAGCTTCTTAGCTCTCCTCCATTTCCCCAGGATTTGTTCCCCAGACCTTCTCTCTGAACATTCTGCATGATTTTACTCTTTTATTGTCTGCACCGCTACCCCTTCTCTGATTACTCCTAAATCCACGTCTCATCTCTAACCTCACCCCTGAGCTTCCCATTAATAATTGCCTTTCTGCACACCACCCAGATTTCTCAGCAGATTCTCAAATCTAATATGTCCAAAATTTACTTTATCTTCTTCCACCTATGCTCTTAATCCTTTGTTCCCCATGCCCTGAGCAGCACCAACCACCCAGTTGCTTGACACAGGAACTTGGGAGTCATTCTTGACTCCACCTTTGCTCTCATTCTTCATGAGTTCACCACAGAGTCCTGCTGATTCTACCTCTTTTATTTGTCACTATCCTTCCATCACCATTGCCAGTATCTTAGATCAAACTCATTATCTCTTGCTTCCATTATTGTAGTATCATCCCTTTTTTCCTAATTCCAGCCATCGCCTCCTCAAGTCCACCTCACACTGCAACAAGAGCGATTTTCATAAAACATATATCTCATTATATTGTTCCATTGATTAGAGTGCCCAGAGTTGGCTTCCTACTGGGAAAGAGTTCAAACTCTTTTTTGTGACCTGGCTACTGCCTTCTCTGGCTTCACCTTTTACTCCTCTTACCTCTCTCTACTCCACCCTGTACTTAAGCATTCCTGATATTTGCATGTCGTATTCTCAAGTCTTGATGCTGTCTTCTTCTTAATCCCACTCCCGCTTTAATGCTGACTACCTCTGACCATCTTCTGTTCACTTAAGTATCACCTCTTTCAGGAAGATTTCGATGACCTCCATGGTTTGGACTGGATATCTCTTTCCTGTGCATCCGCTTTTTCTGCTCATATCCCCATCATGGTGGCTATCACAGAGGGTCATAGTTAATTTCATGCTAATCTCACTCCCTATCAGGACAGTGATCTTCCTTACAGCAGGAATTTTGTCTCCTAGTGAGCCCAACATTCAGTTGACACTGGCAAATAAAAGAATGAATGGTGTAGAGGAGATTCCTTTTTGTTGGATGCATAGCAGACCAGATAATTTCTGAAGTTCCTTCTAACACTAAGAATGATAAATGTAAGTAGGGTGCGTTAGATGAATATTCATAAGAAACAGACTCCAGAAACAAAAACCTGGGGTCTGAGAGCCATCCTGATAGAATTAGTGAGACTGCACTGAGCTGCACTCAACCTGGACAGCCCCAGCCGGGATCTGGCACTTGGGAAGAAGCATCATTTGAATCAAACTTTGAGTTCTTTGGGCTCTTCTGTATTTTTTAAAATTAAAAAAAAACGCAAAAATTTCTTTCAAGTGAAGCCATAGGAAACCAGTTTTGACAAGAGGAATTGGTAAGCTGTTCATTTCCTAAGTTTCTGTGATTTTTTTTTTTTCAGCTGGGCTATTTACCATCACATGGTGCCTGCCTACTAAAGGTGGCTTTAACCCTCTTTGCTAACTGACATGTGGGGAGGTTCTTTTTCTCCCTTGTTAGAGGTGGGCTGATTCAAAGGGATCTTAAAGGCAACAACAAAGCAAACAATAAATTAGACAAAAGAAGTATGTTGTACTGATTTTATGCTCAGTATGTCGATTTTTAGTCCAAGACAACTCATCTAGTCATGCTTCTTTTGATTCAATAGATAATGTTCATTGGTGTACATTTTTTCTCCTCCCTGTTGAGGAGACCCTATTAACAACAGCAATAATGATGAAAACCATTAACATTTAGTACTTTTTATGGGCCAGACACTTTCTAATTATCTTGTGTTAACTCACTTAATCCTTATAACATTCATGAGTTAGGTATTTCTAATTGCCATTTACAGATAAGGAGTCTAGAGCAAAGAGGTTAAATGAGTAGCTCAAGTTGAAAGAACTAATAAGTGGTAGAACTGGGATTCAGGCTCCAGATCCTAGCTTCTCAACTGTCTCTTGATTTACTATAACTTTGGGTATTCTGGGATCAGGTCTGGCAGGGTTCTCAGCATTACCCAAAACCAGTTCGTAGTCCTTTTCTTAAATGTGGGTCTTGGTAATCCCTCAGACTACCGTATGTTAGCACTGTCACTACAAAATCACTGAGCAACACTTTTTCCTTCCTCTGTCTAAGATTTCCTTTGAGCACCAGGGCTGCCTTTAATTGACAAAAAAAAAATCTGTGTGATCTAGGCATCTGGAACCCTATAGCTCCCTCTCACCTTTTGCTGCCTATCCTCTGATTTATCTGAAGCACATGTACCAATAGTTGTTGATAACTGGCTGTGTTCTCTCCTAGAATGTGGCTTATTGAACAATTAACTTGACCAGTATCTGACCTGAGTCTTCGTTTCTATTTTCTAGTATAAAATAGTGGACTACACCTATACCAGGAGATTATTTCATCCTGACCTTTTTCAGGTCAGGCTATTAGTAACTAAACTTCCTAGTTTCCAAAGTTTTCTCCCTTGATAGCTCCACAAACCCAATTAAGACATCCTTCTCAGTCTGATTTCCTGTCTATTAGGACATATGTCATAGTGAGAAAAACATAGAATTTACAGTCTGTTCTTTTCATTGGCCTTGAACCTTGTAGCAATCACTTAATTTCCCTGAGCCTCAGTTTCCTTCTCTCTAAAATGGAGAGTGACACCCACCCTAAAGAGTGATGTGAGGGTTAGAAATAAGATACAATACGGTAGGTCCCTGATTTGGTTCATAGGAGGTGCTCAAATAGTACTCTCTGTGGCAGCAGTGATGGCGATAGAATACATCTAAACCTCACTCCCTGCCAGGTTATGATTCCATTTGAGTATTTTGTAACTAGGCTGCAGCTGAGCCTGCCAAGGCATTCAAGTAAAGGGAAGAAGGTAGGGGAGTTTGCACACCAACTGAGAGCACTCAGGATTCTCTGATTCAGGGGTTTTCCTCCAAGGAGTGCCAACTGTATAACCTAATAGAGTTTAC
Organism: Talpa occidentalis; assembly: GCF_014898055.3. Taxonomy (NCBI): domain Eukaryota; kingdom Metazoa; phylum Chordata; class Mammalia; order Eulipotyphla; family Talpidae; genus Talpa; species Talpa occidentalis. The sequence goes on along the minus strand of NW_023604295.1, from coordinate 43,167,149 downwards.
AGTGCTACACCTTCACCTTGCACAGAGAAAATAGATGTAGATGAGAAGAATAAAGTCACTGTCTCTTAGACAATATTTAGAAAAGAAGCAAGGCTATTGCAGAGGAAAGCTCTCTTGCCTGCCCAGCTTTGATTCTGAAAGCGAACCATTTGTTAACATGTCTTCCAATGATTATTTTCAATGCCCAACTTAAGAGAAACCAAATTGACTTTCTTTCTCTTTGCTCTTTCTTTCATGTCAATGGCACATTGTTGACAGGGTGGGCCTCAAGAGCGTGCTTACAACACACACACCATTGTCTTATGTTGAATGTAAGAGGGAGCACAAGGTATATTTGCATGTAGGAGGGATGCAGGCAAATTCCACCAAGAAATTATTTTTCCTAAGTAAAAATGTTTTTTAAGAGTTTGTAGGTCTTAAACCTGTACTATAGAGACAAACATATAAGATAAACAATAATATCTGCCAACAATAGTATCTGCCAACAATAATATATACCTTTACAAGGAATGTCTCATTTAAATTATTAAAACAACTCTGTGGACTGGGTGCTGATATTATTCTCATTTTCCAGATGATGAAAATTATTCTCATTTTCCAGATGAAGAATTAGGTCTGGAGCAGATGATTCAAATGGAGGAGGCAAGATTTGAGCCCAAGCAGGCTGACCCATACTTCTAGCACATACATTCAAAATAAGGGGGAAGGTGGGGAGAGGTGGATAATGAGCTTATTTGACTCTCCTTTTGATTTTTATTTTCCAAATAGAAGTTTCTGTTTTACTTATTTTATTTTTAATTATAAAACCACACATTTTCATTATTGAAGTGCAGACAAGCAAAATGGAACAAAAATAATCCACGTACCCTGTTGTCTAACAGTTACTAATCTTTGGTGTGTATTCTTACAGATATTTCTCATATAATACACACACATAGATAGATAGATAGATAATGTCACCAGCTCTTCTCACTTAATGATATATTCATGGTGGTAGTGTTTGGGTTTTGCTGGTGATATATTTGATATTAAGACTTCGTACTCTTTCCCGGGTTCCAATAACATATAATATAGGCTGTTATAACCAGATACAGTTACAGTTATATAGGGAGAAGCAAAATAAACATTGAAAACAGTTCTAGGTATAAGTCAAGCATTTAGAATCTTCTCCCAAGAGATGGCTTCAGAGAATGACAATTTTCAGATGCCCTCCCAAACTTTTTTAGTTTCTCACTGTGGATACCTGTGTATGAGAGAGCTGTGAAGACCTTCTGAGTTCCTAAACGTGACTGGAGTGGGGTACAGTAATGGCGGTGGTGGTGGTGGGAAGTCCTTCAAGACAGTGCTCTTTGTGGCCTCTTTCCTCTGCTTTCTCCTTCCTTCCTTCCTTCCTTCCCTCCCTCCCTCCCTTACTTCCTTCCCTCCTTCCCTCCTTCCTTCCTTTCTTTGTTCATCTCTTACTCCATTTCTTTCTCCTTCTTGTCTGATGCATCTTCCCCTGGAGACCCTCTGCTGAATTAGGGGCTCTATTTAGGGTCTGGGATATGGTACTTGGCTCTGGTCCAAGTGTGGTGTCAGGTGGGTGGTATTTTCCGGGACCCCTGAGAGCCCCATGCTCTCAGCCCAGTGAATACCCCCTGGCTGTGGCATTCAAGGTGATGGGACAGGTAGGAATGTCTTGGCTGAAGGGCAAAGGCTTTTGAGAAATTGCGGTGAGTGAAGCAACTGGACCAGGAACCAGTGCCAAAGAGCCCCAGTGAGCCCTTTAGGCTGCATGTTATGCAAACCGAAAAATAAACACACATCATCCACCAATAAGAACAACCCACCAAGCAGATAATGTGTCTTTTTTCTTGCCATTGAGCAACTGTAGGCATATTCATAAAACAGTTTTGTCTGAAATAAATTTTCAGCAGGAGAAAAGTCCATTGCCAAGTTCTGACAGAAACAAAGCATTACATCTGAATTATTCCATTTGGAAAGGAAGCCAGGTTTGGGAAAGGGGAAGCTGAGGTTTTCTGGCCTCCTGCAATACCAGCAGACATCTAAGCATCATCAGGATCAGTCCCTTTGTTCATCTTGGGATATGCAAGTCAAATACCCAGCCAGGCCTCCCTGTTGGTGCAAGAGGTTAAGACACAACCTATGAAGCTGTCCACAGCCACTGCAGCACAAGTTCGATCCCTGGCCAGGGAGATACCCACATGGCGCAGCAGCCCTCTCCTGGCTCGCCCACTGCTCCCCTCAGCAGTGTATTTCAGTCAATCTGCCTGTTCTGCTCCCCACTCTGTCTCTGGTGGATCCTCTCACCCCTTCACACCTCTGGCATGTACCCCAGAACTTGTATGTATAAATAAATAAATCTTTAAAAAAAAAAAAAACCACCTAGCCAACCCCTACCATTTGGGTTTCACCAGAGATGAGTGCAGTTATCCTAGGATATTCTAGAAGCTGACAACACTAAATATTGGCAACCTCAGCTGTAATTACTTTTCTCCATGGTGTTTCACACTGTGGGCTATTTTGTACAATACAGCTGAGCCTCAATGATGCCAACTGTGAACTGAAATAGTTCTGGTGGACTTTGGTCTATCACATGCCTAGAATTTCAAAAGAATATTGAGAGACGGGGTTAGTGAGAAAGCTAAAAAGGAAACTCCCATTCTATGTGATAGATGTTTTTGCTCTAGATAGATGTAGTTTGCTCTATCTTCAGGCTTGGAATCTGCCTGAAATCATGGACTCCAGTGTCTTGGAAATTCACAAGGTCAGTCTCATTTGCTTAAAAAAGGTAAAGCTAAAGAAGAAAGAGGATTATTTGAATGTTAGCCTTGGGTCTGACTTGCCAACAATAGCTTCCATTCTGGTAAGTCTTATCAGTTTATAAAGTTAGAGAGGTTCAAGTTTTGAAGTTTACTCTAAGAAGTCACATTCCGGGCCTCCCCTGTGGCGCAGCGGTTGAGGGCTGGGTTGCGAAGCTGCCCGAAGCCTCCACGGCACCGGTTCGATCCCCAGCTGCTCCCCAGCCACCGGAGGAGGGTCCCACATGGCGTGCAGACCTCTCCTGCGGCCCGCTGCTCCCCTCAGCAGTGTACTTTGGTCCTTCTGCCTGCTCTGCTCCCCGCTCTGGCTCTGGTGAATTCTCTCACCCTCCTGCGCTTCTGACTGTACCCAGTGCTTGTATAAATAAATAAATAAATCTTTAAAAAAAAAAAAGAAGTCACATTCCATCATGGCTTCAGGAGATCAGAAGGCTTGGCACCAGAAGACTTTGACACAGGGTTATTTTCTAAATTCTTCCTTTCCTTACCCTATGTTTCATATGAAGGCCACTTGAACAATTACCTGCCATAATCTCCCCATCAACAAAGTGGGAGTTATAGATTCTGCCTGCGTTTTTCCTTGTTGGAGGTAACAAGATAAAGTGAGAAGGATACAGTGACTGGAACATCTGGGTGGAAACTATTCCAGCTGTATATACAGGTCACCTAACCTCACTAAGCCTATTTCTACATCTATAAGATGAGAATATTGATCCCATCATAGTTGAAGTAGGCATTAAATGAGACAATGTACTTAAAAGCACTTTAAGGCTAGAGCACAGAACAAATATAAATTATCATTATTCAGGGGATATTGTGACAGTGGATGAGATCATGTCTGGAACACAGTCAGAAAGAGGAACTAAAGAGATAGAAAAGATTGATGATATTGCCCCATTCTGGGTGTTTCCCAGAGAATACGCTGACCAGTCTCTGAGTTTAACTAAACTCTTCATGCCCCCCACCCCTGGCTTCTTAAACTGTTTGAGGGCCAGGTTCCCATGCATGGCAGGATTAGCTGGGGAAACTTTCCACATTCTAAAGCTAATGCTCATGATTTAATGAGCCTTGGTCTGATGTTTATGTAAGTTTAGATCAGTGAGACTTTGGGGTCAAAAGTAAATTTTATAAATGGAGATAGAAACAGCATGATGCTTTGTAAGTGGCCCTCTGGCCACTTACTTTGTATGCCCTTCTAACCAGAGTGAACGGGGAACCCCTGCTTTCAATGATCTGCTGAAAAGTAAGCAGTATTGCCCCAGCTTATACCCAGCCCTTCCCGTGTACTGGGAGTCTGTTATGGCTCTTACATCTGCCTTCTTGGGATTCTGAAGTTCCTGTCTAGTCAGGCCCCAGCTCCTCACCAGCTTGTGTCCTAGTCACATAACCCCACTGCTCAGTTCTCCCTGTGTAGTGTTGCGGTTGGGCTTGTACTCATGGATCATACTGAGGTTTTTGTGACAGTGAAGATCATGGGTACATTCTGTGGTGGTCGTGGGAGATAACTCTGGGAGTGAAAGTTACAAGCATTTCAGAACTCCAGATAACGGCTGAATGATGCGGCATGAGCCTGAACCTCATCATCTTTTCCTGTCTCCAGCTATTACTATTCTACCCTTTCCCTTAATGACTTTATGTGAAGATACTAATCTTCCTCTGCATCCCTTCTGAAGATATACTCCATTGGATGAGGCACTTCACTCAGTCTTCTAAGGAAAGGACACAAGAAGAACATGTTCCTTCTTTGAAAGTGAAGGTTCCATCATTCTCGGACACCCCAGGGGCTTAGTCAACAGTCCATCTGGAATAGTCCTTAGTGGATATGTTATCTTCTCTGTCCTAGAGCAAATCTCCAAATCTGACCTTACTGGAGAAGGGTGTACAAATGGCCTCATAGTGTAGATGTCATTCCTCCATCTCCCCTGCCTCCCTTCACAGTCCTCCCTACCACTCATTCACACAGTGACTGCCCGGGACTCATCCCACAGTGAGGAATGGAGCTGGGCTCTGACTCCCAAACTCTGCTTCTCTGAGAATAGGTAGGTGGTTCTTCCTGGAAAACCATTACCACTTCTGCTGTGCGCCCTCAACAAGCTTTCTGTCACCAGCTTGAAGGAGAAACCCCCAGGACTGTACCTCTCTTAACACCTTGCCAAAGCCCCCCACATCTTCCCAACTTCCCAGTGGGTACCTTTGCTGGAGACATCTCCTTCCCTGGCAGATTCCTCCCTTTGCCTTCACATTTTAATCTCTTTAAAATTGGCTTAGAAATTCACTTCCTTCCGAAAAATTCTCCAGGCTTATCCATCTTAACCCAATGTCTTCATTACCTAGTGTGCCCTTGGTGCTATATACCACTTTGTGCTACTGTCACACCTCATTGCCTTCGTGTCGTTGGAGAATGAACTGTTCTACATAATTTAATTTTATGGAGAACCAAGACAATGTAAACTCTTCATGCTGAAACTTTTCAAATTTCATTTTTATTGATGGTAAACTTTCTGAAATACACTCTAAACTCGCCTTACCTTGTATACAGTGCATTCTGGACATAATTCACCTTTTTTTTTTTTTTTTTTTTTTGACAGCTCAGGACACATAGTAATGCTTATTAACTCCAGTCTTGAGTAAAGATCTCTCCCCTCCCATCCTGGGACTGCTGAAGAGGTTAAACTTCTTTTCTTCTCACTGAGGGGAACATTACTGTAGTGTTAGGAGGGGGGCTTGTTTGAGGATCTTAGCACCTAGAGCAGTGTCACTCCCTGCAGGCCTGGAACAACCCTGTATCTAACAGCCACATTTTCCATGATAATGGTGGTGATTATGATATGGTGACTTTTATGGTACACCTGGAGAAGATGAGATGTAAGTGACCTAGGCTTTCTAAAGCTACTAAAACCTCAGTCCCAGGGTAGACCTGCAAGATTGGAAGAGAGAGGATGACTCTTCCAGAACTGGTTCTCTCTTATGATCCCTTTTGCATCCCTCTATCTTTATTTTGCAGATTTTTGTTTAAAGGGCTCTCAGCATTTCAATCCACATCAGCTTGTCAATTTCATAAAAAAAAAAAGGCACCCTGGTCACTGCCTATCACTCTTTGCTGCTATCAGCTCCATGATATGGGCATTAGGACCTTGATATTTATATCATAGTGATAGGAAGCCTTTCAACCAAAACTCATAGTCCCGTTTAAGACAGAGGCTCTTGAAGTATTGTCCAGAAAACTCTCTCACTTCTGTGTATTTTCAAGTTGGATTTGTCACTTACTTCTGACTATAGAGGAAAATAATTAAAAACGATGGGTAGTGATACTGGCACTGTGCCCAGGGGGAATAATTTCTATGACTTCATAGGCGATTGTGTTTAACTGGCTCTTTTTTGCATACACATACACACACATAAAAACAATACCAATTATCATGTTTCTTCTAAGCTGTGATGAATAGTATCATAAAGTCCAAAGTAAAAAAAGTGAAATTTCTGATTGGGGCCCTTACAGAGAGTTTTTACACTTTTTGATACTGTATATTTCAATGTGGTTGATCAAGTATTAGTGTCTTCAGGTTCCCAGAACTAGGAAATGCTCTGATCTCTAAGTTAAATGCATTTGTAGTAAAATTTATTTATATGTTAATGCACTCACATTTTTGTATTTCAATTGATAAATTATGTTGAATCTCTATCTTTTCTTTCAAAAGTTCTTTTATTTGGTATTTTTCAATTTTTGAAAGAGATTTTTTTTTTGTTTGTTGTAATAGTAAGTGAAACATTGCAAAGGCATGTATTTTAAAATGCTAATTATAACTGCACTCCCACGTCCTCCCTCCCTAGGTCATCAGAGTTATCTTGAATATCTCTGTTATTACACATATTTTAAAAAATATATATGTATTTTCTTCTGTTTATTTTTTGGAATAATTCTAAATAATTCCCTGAATATAATTGATATGCTTAAGGTGATTTTTAAATTTTTCTGATTATAATATTAATACATGTTTACCACAAAGCATTTGGGAAACAAGAAAGTTATGGAAAAGAAAACTATCCCAATATCACTCAGATAATTACATACAAGCTATTAATATTTACTGGCAAATTTCCATTCAGCACACCAGAATGCAAAGAATGTTTTGCTTGAAGTCAAACTGTTATAGAGCAACCCCGATATGATATTAAACGGGTTCAAAGGGCCTCCCCGGTGGCGCAGCGGTTGAGCGCTGGGTTGCGAAGCTGCCCGCAGCCTCTGCAGTGCCGGTTCGATCCCCGGCTGCTCCCGGCCACCAGAGGAGGGTCCCACATGGCGCGCAGACCTCTCCTGCCGCCCGCTGCTCCCCTCAGCAGTGTCCTTCGGTCCTTCTGCCTGCTCTGCTCCCCGCTCTGGCTCTGGTGAATTCTCTCACCCTCCCACGCTTCTGACTGTACCCAGTGCATGTATAAACAAAACAAACAAACAAATAAAATAAATAAATAAATAAAAAACATGCCTCTATTAAAAAAAAAAAAAACAAAAAAAAAAACGGGTTCAAAGCCTGGGGTGGGGGTGGAGTCCACAAAGCCTATATGGAATTTGCTTTGGGACATCCTTTTCCCCCTAACAAAACAAATGTGAATCATAGATCAGTATCCACAAGTACCAGCATTTAGTTAAGTTTTCTCTTTCTAATTCTCAATTTTCTTATCTATCATACAATGATATAATCTACCACATGTATAATATTTGTAACTGGACCCAAAACTGGCAGTCTTCAAAGCATAATTGCAATGACTACATCATGTGGCTATACCAAAATGTAGCAAACCATTGCCCCCTTGCTGAATATTTTGGTTATTTTGAGGTTTTACCTTTATAAAACCACAGTAACTGTGGTTTACAGTTATATCTGGTTTATAAACCACAGTTACTGTGGTTTACCAAGTAAAGTTGTGACACCATTGTAGTCCTTAGTCTTCCTGATCTTTAATTACCGTACAATCAAAGGCTGTAGCCATTTTTAGGCAAAAGATTAGCTTTTCCTCACCTTAGAATTTCAATTGTGCCCTAAGATGAATGATTTCAACCTTTGATAGTGGATGCCATTGTAGGCACTTTTAAGAACCTACCCTGCCATAACAATACTCCCATTGTTAGGGAGAAAAGGATGTCCCAAAGCAAATTCCATATAGGCTTTGTGGGCTCCACCCCCACCCCAGGTCAAAGCCAAAGACACTGGGAACTCCAAATCCCATCACCACCAAAGGGAAGGTGGCTGGGACCTGAGGGTGGGGTTAAGCAGCCAGGTGGATACAAAAGGCAGACACGTGGGCTTTGGGGTTCCCCCATTTTGGCTCTCCACAAGCTTGCAGCGTAGGCCAGCTCTGAGAGTGACTTTGGGTTTCCAGGTCGTCGGATCAGGTAGGACGCATTGAAGACTTTATTTCCCTATTTTCTCCCTGAGTTGTACATTTTCCTTATTTCCTTTTCTCTTGTAAATAAACCTTTTATTAACCCTTTTGTGTGTGTCTGTAGTAGAGTATTCATAAGTCCCTTTAAAGCGCGCGGGTGAGGACCCACAGCCAGGAACCCGTTTAATATCGGGGTTGCTCTATAACACCATATACTCTGATTTGGGTAATTGGCGTAGGTAGGGGCTGGGCACAGCTTTTTTACCATAGGCGCCTTTATTTACTACCCTTCTTTCTGTCCTATGAGAGCTACAGGATTCAATGATTCTTTAAGGCTTTTACCATCTGATGGATCATCAAAAGAGCACTGTAAGATCAGGAACTTGTGTAATCTTCACTGAGGCTTTCTCTGTAGTTGTATGTGCTTAAACAGTGGTTCTAAAGTAGAAGGAGATTTTGTATTTGGCATTTTTAGTTATTTTATCTGAGGAGGATATTGCTATGGACATTCTGTGGGATGCTGCTAAGCATCCTTTAGTTCTCAGAACAGCCCCTATTGTTAGTTTTTTGGGACTACTGTTAACAAAGAACCACAGACTAGGTGACTTAAAAATATTATCTCATTTGATTGTATATGTCAATGTGGTTGATCAAGCATTAGTGTCTTCAGGATCCCAGTACTAGGAATTTTTGGGAACAAGAAGTTTGAGATCAGGATGTCAGCAGGGTTAGTTCCTTCTAAGGGCTGTGAGAAGAGAATCTGTTCTTCTTTGCTAGCTTCTGGTGGTTTGCTGGCAATCTTTGGCTTGTGGTTTTATCCTGAAATGGTCTCTGTGTAATGTGGCAGTCTTTCTGTGTCTGTGTTTTTACACAGTCATCTTTTTATAAGGCCACCTGCTATTTTGGATTAAATCCCACTCAATTCCAGTGTGACCATTTTAACTAATTACATCTGCAGTGACACTCTTTCCCCAAATAGCTATAGTCTCAGGTACTGGTGTTAAAGCATATTTTTTGAAGAAACAGACCATCAAATAAAGAAGTATCCAACAAATTTGGGAAGTGAGCAGGAATATCAAGAGGGTCAAGAGTCCAGATGGTCAGTGACTGCTACTCTTGGTTAGCAACTTCAGGCTCCCTGCAGCTCTATGTAGATGTGGGTGGCCGTGAACCCACCAGGCTATATGTGACACAAAGGGTGAAGGACTGGAGGAGCTCTGTGCAAACCAGAGTGAAGCAAAGTGTTGACCAGACCCTCTGCTTTGTTTGCCTCTTTCCCCAGGTGAGGCACGGCTTTCTCTGTCCTTCTAAGAGGTAGAACAGAAGAGAAAAATAAATCCACATGATTTTCAGCAGTATTTTCAAACCAACTATCTTCCCTCTCCAAAGCCCTGTCTTCTCCCTCTCATGCCCACTAACTCCCACTGACAGCCAAACATAGAATATGGAAAACAGGAAAAACAGCAATACTGCAAAGTTTTATCTTTTGAGCGAGAACACTGCTTTGGGTACATTTTCCCACCATTCCCTCTTGAATTGCCAAACCTTGCAGCAGGTGGTCCTATTCTTTTTTGTTCCATGGGGATGCTGTCTCACCAACTGTTTATTTCTTTTTTTTTTTTTCACCTAATCTTTATTTTTTTTTTATTTATTTTATTTATTTATGTATTATTTTTTTTTAAATTTTTTTAATATTAAATTTTATTTTTATATTCCCCCATACAATTGCAAACGCCCCATTCTGACCCCAATCCTTCCCCTCCCGCCCCCACCCCCCAACAAGTGTCTCTGGTTCATAGTTTTTTGTTGATTTTGATTTTCACTTTCTTATATTCATTTTCCTGGTCCCTTATTTAAGTTTTCTAGATTCCTGCTATGAGTGAGACCATCCGGTATTTTTCTTTTTCGTTTTGACTTATTTCGCTGAGCATGATCCCTTCCAGTGCCATCCATGTTGCTGCAAATTGCATGTGTTTATCTTTTTTGAATGCTGAGTAATATTCCATGGTATATATGTACCACATCTTCTTGATCCAGTCATCTATTTTTGGGCATTTGGGTTGTTTCCAAAGCTTAGCTATTGTAAACAGTGCTGCTATAAACATAGGAGTGCAGGTGCTCTTTGGAATTGATGTTTCTGTGTCCTTTGGGTAAATACCTAGGAGTGGAATTGCTGGATCATATGGAAGCTCTATGTTTAGTAGGTCCAGAAATCTCCACACAGCTCTCCATAGTGGTTGGACCAGTTTGCACTCCCACCAACAGTGCACAAGAGTTCCTTTTTCTCCACATCCTCGCCAACATTTGTTGTTGCTAGTTTTTTTAATATGTGCCATTCTCACTGGTGTGAGATGGTATCTCATGTTAGTTTTGATTTGCATTTCCCTGATTACAAGTGATGTTGAACATTTTTTCATATGCCTGTTGGCCATTTGCATTTCCTCTTCAGAGAAGTTTCTTTTTAGCTCTTCTGCCCATTTTTTGACTGGATTATTTTCTTTGTTGTTGCTGAGTCTCATCAGCTCTTTGCAGATTTTTGTGATCAGTCCTTTATCATTAGTGTTGGGTGCAAAAATGTTCTCCCAACCAACTGTTTATTTCTTTGGCTTTAAGCATTTTATGTGAACTGACTTCTATAGGGTTGGGCAACTGGACAGTCATATTGCCACACCTTAGCACTTAGGTCTAGTTCTTCACTTTAAAAAGTATTGTTGTCCACATTCTTCTGTTGTGGTTATGTGTTCCCCTTCACTATTTTGCCAGTTTGAATAGCATGAGGGAAAGGATGAAGGAAGGGGGGTGCAGAGTAGAAACTTATATCAAATTCCTGAATGGTGGATTGCTTCCCAGCAGCAATATGGGTGCCAGCTGACTGCGTCTGGTGCCTGCTCAATGGGAAGAGGATAAAATGCTTCCCTCTGTGGTCTTCAGAGCTTTGGGTCTGCAGGGCTCTCTTCGGCTTTTGATCTTCTAATTGCTCAGCTCTCTTAGACCCTCTGCTTTTCCTCAGGATATCGCTCTGGACCAACCTCTGGCCTCTAGCCCTTTCCTATCTGAAGACATCGACTTTAAATAAAGTCTGTGCACCAATTCTGGCTTTCCTGGGCCTGGTTCACAGCCATGTTTCTGCCCTCCATACCCTGGAGGCAGAGGTGAGATGGGTCAGGGAGTAAATCCTTTGCTTTGTGTCTCAGTCCCATAGGGTGCTGTATTATCTGGAATCTCACATGTGCTTGTATTTCCTGTATACCTATAACTGGTATTGGCCACCTCCAGGATTGACCCTGCCCTTTGGTCCACAGTGGAAGTGTTTGTATGCGATTCTTTTTGCCATTATAGTAAATAGATACTAGTTAAAATTGTTTCTTTTGTTGTCTTGCCTGAGAGTAACTAGATATGTAACTTCCAGTCTACAGTAGAGAGGACATATGTTGAAGTTCCTTGAAGACATTTCATGTAGATAAAGAGGGTTAGTGGGGATTCATTTAAAAGGAAAGAGAAGGAATAAAAGTAAATAACCTAGCCAAGAACAATGGCTATTCTTTTCTCAGAATTTCTATGTCTAAGTATATTATGAAACAGAGAAAGTTAGACTATAGGAAAATAAAACCTTATTATAAAAACGAGTAGTTCTGAGAATATACCAGTTATTGTTAATAGAAAAGGTGCTGAGGCAATTTAGTTGTAAAGAGGAAAATGATCCCCAGCAAGTGCAGATGTGGATGAGAGTGGGGCTGGGTGATGATTGCATATGTAAATGTGATAAAGCTGGCAGTTAGGTTCCCAGAGATCATCTCAGCACCCAAATTATTTGTGTTGAGAGTTATCAGCATCTGCAGTAGTTATTTTTGGTATCAGTTCCAATTAGTGGACTGAAGTTTGTACAGATAGTCTCCAATTTAAGAAGCATCTGATTAGGACAACTCATTAGACACTCCTGGTTTGGACATATAAATTGCCCTCTTGGAAGCAACTTATTCAGGACATCTAGAAAAATATCCTTCCTGCAAAAGAAAGAGGAGTACAGCCCCTTGAGCCCCTGCAAGAGCCAGTGGGTGAAGGACAAATGTGTTCCTGTGCTCCAGGATGAAAAAGGAGAAGCATTTTCTCATTCACCTTAGTTACAAATATTGGTTAATTGTACATGATGTGCTGTGTTAGTACTATCTTGTGCTCAACTGAATATATTTTATCCTGGGAATCTAATTTCCATTTATAAGAAAAATACATTCCCATCCAAATAGGAGGCTTACAAAGGAATCTTAGGTTGTAACTCATTCTTAAATGGGAACTGCCTTGTAGGAGATGAGGTAAACATCCATTTCTAAGCCTTACCACTGATGAAATGCTGGGCAACAGAAATTTGGGGTTGAGTGTTTACTGAAAAGAGGGCTACTAATTACTAATTACATTGCTGGGTAGTTGAGATACAAAAGATGAAACAAGGCAGCTCTCTTACTCGCTTTTGACTATGCAGGCATTTCTTTTCACAAAACGTTTCCCTTTGCAAAGTAACGACAGTAGATCTGCTGCCCACCTGTCACTAGGCAGGTACCTCTTCTTTTTCCTTTGCTTAATAAGTCTGTCCTTTTAAAATGTAAAAAAAAAATTATGAATTGAATTGGGACTTTTTCATTCAAGGAAAATACATTTCTTTCCGGAAGTCAACCAGAATACACTAGAAGAATATTGCAAAAAAAAAAAAAAAAAAGTTGCAAATGAACAATAACAATGTCATGATTTAAAAATGAAATGTAATAGAGAAGCATAGAAGATGGAGTGTTGAGGTGTATGATTTCAGTGAAAAGTATCTGGAAATTACAATGAGACAGGATTGATATTTTCTAAATATGTAACATTATACAGTTTCTCTATCTCTCTGAGCTTTTCTCATTTGTAAAATGAAATAAATAATGCCCATCTTGTGGCTGATTCCTTAAGGAATGTTAAAGTCCTTTGTAAGCCTCTTATTTGGATGTGAATGTACTTTTCTTATAAATGGAAAGGATGAAAGTTTAGAGGTATTGTGTATTAAGAGTCCAACACATGACTTAGCACCTAAGACACCTGATAAGCTAATCTGCCTTCTTTGACCCCATGTCTCTCCTAGAAGTGTGTTTTTTGGTTTCCAACTCTTAGGGGCTTTTTGCAGAGGTAATTATATCATATCATATCATATCATATCATATCATATCATATCATATCATACACACACACACAAACACACACACAAACACACACACATTACCTATAATATACATTTATAATTTAATTACATCATGATCAGAGCAATTATTTTGTGTATACTCTTTGTTGAAGTTTGTTTTATGGCCCAGGATATAGTTTATGTTGGTAAATGTGTGGGTACTTGAAAAGTGTGCATCCTGCTCTTTTGGGTGGAGTATTTTACAAATGTCAATAGGTCAAGTTGGTTGAGAGTATTCAACTCTCCTATATACTTTATTATTTCTTGTGTACTTTTTAATTAATTATTGAGAAGGTAGGATTTAAATCTCTGACTGTAATTGTGAATTTATCTATTTTTGTTTGTAAGTTGTCAGTTTTTGCTTCATATATTTTGAAATTTTTTCATTAGGTGACAACTATTTAAGATTATTATTGGATTGACCCCCTTTTTTTCCTTCTGGTAAAATTATTTGCTCTAAACCCTACTAAGCCATGGCTATACTACTATGATAATATAGCCATCCCAGCTTTTATTTTATTACTGTTATCTTGCTATATTATTCCTATTCTTTGTATTTTTTTACCTATATATGTTTTTTCATTTGAAGTCATTCTTTGTAGACAGCTATAGTTGGGATGTGCTTTCTTTATCCAATCTAACAACCTCTGTCTTTGATTGTGGTAGTTAGACAATTTACATTTAATGTGATTGTTGATATGTTTAGGTTTTAAATCTATTATTACTTTTTTCTATTTGTTTCATGTATTCTTCGTTACTTTTTCTCTCTTCCTTTTTTGGATTGAGTATTGTTTAACAATTCCATTTTACCTCCTTGTTGGTTTATTTAATATAACTATTTTGTTATTTTATTGGTTACTTTTGGGTCTATGGTGTGTGCCTTTAATTTTTCACAGTTTATCTACAATTAATACTGTGTTTTTCACATACAGTATAATAATCTTACCATATCTCCCTTCCTGGTCTTTGTGCTATTGTTGCCACATGTTTCACTTTACACATGTGCTATAAACTTCACTTTTCATTGCTACTTTTTTTGTTTAAATGTTCAATTATATTTTAAAGAATTCTTTCAGCTTTTGTATTTCACCTTTGAGTTTGAAAAATATTCGTGCTGGATATGGAATTTGAAATTGGCAGTTTTATTTCTTCAGTGCTTTAAAGATGCCCTCCACTGTCTTCTTGCTTGCACTGCTTCTGCTGTCATCCTTATCTTTGCTCCCTTGTATACAACTTGTCTTTTCCCCCTGTGGCCACTGTTAAAATTTCCTTTTCTCTCCCCACCCCATTTGATTTGATTCAATTTGTATGTGCCTTGATGTAGTTTTTCCTCCTTTCTTGTGTTGAATTTCTTGGATATGTGGATTTATGAGCCTTTTGGATCATTATTTCCTTAAATACCTTTTTCACTGCCCTCCTTCTCCTTTAGAGATTTCAGCTCCACTTAAAGTTTTCCCACAGTTCACTGATGTTTCATTTTTAAAATTTATTTCTTTCTCTCAGTATTTAATTTGAATAATTTCTATTCCTATGCCCACAAGTTCAATATTCTTTTCTTCCATGATGTCTAACCTGCTGGTAATACTATACATTATATTTTTCATCTCAAAAAGTACAGCAGTCTTTATTTTAGTTTCCTATTTTTCTTTTTGAACATATGAAACAGTTATAATAACCATTTTAAAATCTCTGTTAATATTACTGTCTATGTCAGTATTGGGTCAGTTTTGATAATTTCTTTTTCCTCATCATAGCTTATATTTTCCTGTTTCTTTTATGATCAGTAATTTTTTTTATTAGATACCAGACATTGTGAATATTAGCTTTTCTAGACATTTCTGTATTCCTATAAATATTCTTGTATTTTGTTTGTATATAGATAAGTTACTTGGAAAAAAGTTTGATACTTTCAGTTCTTTCTTTTAAAATGTATTAGGCAAGACAAGAGCAGTGCTCAATCTAGGGCTAACTACCCTGTGATTACTGGGTGCTGTCACCTCTAATCCTTTCAGGTGATTCTCCCCCCAGAAAGCTGCAGGTAGTTTCTTCACACACTGATGAATCCCTTGTGGATTTGTCCCAGATGGAGTAAGCAAGAAAGGTTGGAAGAGTTTTATTTGTCAACTGTAAAGTACCATTCGAGTGTAAAGTTTTGGGTATTACTTTGGTTTTCCTGCTGTTCTGTATTGTCAAGATCTATAGACAAATCAGAAGCCTCCCTCACACTTGTACTTTCATGTCTCCTTTATCATCCATGGTCTTTTGTTCCATTCCTCTCCATGCCCACTGGCTTCTGTCATGTCAGTCTGAGAAAATAACCAAGAGGGTAGTCCTCTCCTGGTCCCCTGGTCATTGTGTCTCCAGGATACAATGCTTTATTTGAATAAAAAGAGTGACTTCTGGTTTATAGTTGCTTGTTGATTTTGATTTTTACTTTATTATAATTAGGTTTTTTCCTGGTCCCTTATTTAGGTTTTCTAAATGCTTGCTATGAGTGAGACCATCCAGTATTTGTCTTTTTCTTTCTGGCTTATTTCACTAAGCATGATCCCTTCCAGCTCCATCCATGTTGTTGCAAATGGCATGAGTTTATCTTTTTGATTGCTGAGTAATATTCCATTGTGTCAACAGGCATCTATAAACCAGAGACATACTACAGGGGTGGGAGGGAGGAATAGGATCAAAACAAGGGGGCTGGGAATTGTATGGGGACTATAATCAAGATGAATAAATACACTGTGCAAAAATGAAAAATGATGTAAACAATGTATGAAATAATAAATAAAAAAATAAATAGCTTAAAATAAAATTAAAAAAAGAAAAAGAAAAAGAGTCACTTCTGGGCCTCATTCTTCCTCATAGCCAGAGCATAGAGCCAAGGGTGTTAACTCTGAATTATGAAAGAATTCAACTCTTGATACAAGAATTGTTTTTATTCACTGTCTCTTCTACCCCTTGCCTTTAAAAATCCTGCCCCCTGCCCCTTTGCTTAACCCCAGAGAGTCTAAAGCCTACCTGTGTTGTTGAGATGTCTGTATTTTTAGAGACAGGTTGCCCTAGAATGTTCTTCCCTGAGGAGAAAGCAAGAAGTAATGGACCAAGGCTGCAGTAGGGGCAATTGAAAGCAGACTTAAGGATTGAATTGTCTGGGGCATTTTACCCTGGTTAAAACAGTGCTGGAGCAAAAGGGAGGGGAAGATAGGAACTATAGCCACGGAATGACCCAGACCTGTGACTCAGAGGCTCTAGTTACCATAGGGCCTGCTTGAAAGTACCAAGGATGGCAAGATCACTGATACCTGGCACTTACAACCCATTTTTGGAATATCAGTTGGGAAGTGTTAATAAGAGGTCAAGTCCAAGGCAGAGTCTAGGAGACTGAGAAACCAAAGAATGCCTAGGAACTATGCTGAATGAGGTCTGACTCTGGCCCTGCCTGGAACAGAAACTGTTGGTTTTGGTGAGAAGGTAAACAGAAACCTGTTTTGATCCATGTCCCAAATTAGGGCAGTGACAGGCATCAGTGTATTACTTTAGTAATACTTAGTTGATATATTCTACTTCAACTTTAAGACTGTGCTGGGAGCCAGGATAAGCCAAATGGGATTGAATTTTGCACATGAATTTTTGCATGTATAATCTTTTTTTTTAATTAATAAATTTTATTTTTATATTCCCCATACAATTGCAATCCCCCCATTCTGACCCCAATCCCTCCCCTCCCGCCCTCCACCCCCCAAAAAGTGTCTCTGGTTCATAGTTTTTGTTGATTTTGATTTTCACTTTCTTATAATTCCAAAGAACACCTGCACCCCTATGTTTATAGCAGCACTGTTTACAATAGCTAAGCTTTGGAAACAGCCCAAATGCCCAAAAATAGATGACTGGATCAAGAAGATGTGGTACATATATACCATGGAATATTACTCAGCATTCAAAAAAGATAAACACATGCAATTTGCAGCAACATGGATGATGCTGGAAGGGATCATGCTCAGTGAAATAAGCCAAAAAGAAAAAGAAAAATACCGGATGGTCTCACTCATAGCAGGGATCTAGAAAACTTAAATAAGGGACCAGGAAAATGTATAATCTTTTTTTTTTAAAGATTTTTATTTATTTATTTATTCAAGCACTGGATACAGTCAGAAGCGCGGGAGGGTGAGAGAATTCACCAGAGCCAGAGCAGGGAGCAGAACAGGCAGAAGAACCAAAGTACACTGCTGAGGGAAGCAGCAGGTGACAGGAGAGGTCTGTGGGCCATGTGGGACCCTCCTTTGGTGGCCGGGGAGCAGCCGGGGATCGAACCGGCGCTGCGGAGGCTGCAGGCAGCTTCGCAAGCCAGCGCTCAACTGCTGCGCCACCGGGGAGGCCCACATGTATAATCTTGTACCAAGTAATTTCTGAGGGCCAAAGATTGAATATTAGGATTGGTGGGGTTTGATGTATTATTTAATTTACTAATTAATTTACTAAATATTTATAGAGCCCTTACTGGGTGCCAGGCACTGAGAGAAGGAGGTGAAAGCCATTTCTGGACCTAAGCACATTAGAAAGACAAACACTTGCAATTGGAATATGGCGGGCACCATGAAGGGGGTTGGCACAGATCACTCTGTGAGCCCAGAGGTGCTCACCTAAACTAACCTTGAAAGAGAAGCAGATATGAGAGTGAACTTTCTGGAGGAAAGTCTTAAAGGGTGAGTAAGAGTTGGTTAAATAGAAAAGTGCTCAATCTGGGGGTATGAGGGTATCCCAGACAGAAGCACAGAAGCAAGATGCAGTGAAAATGAGTTTCTGGAAATGTAAGCACATTTATTTTGCAGGCTATTCGTAGGGGAGTGGTATGAGTTGAAGCTGAAAAGCATGTATCAAGTGAAAAAGGTCTTGCATGCCATGCTAGAATATTTTACCCCAAAGTCACTGAACAGTTAAAATAGAAGGGAGGTATGACTGACTTGGAGTTGTATGCACTCTTTTTGGTAGTAAAGAGGAGAAAAGTTGGGCCACAGATAGAACAGGGTGTATAGCTTTTATTGCTCACCTGGTTGTGCTTTCACTTGTCTTCATGATCCCTTCTCTTTAGAAAATCTAGCTCTTCCCTGTCTTATCCAATGTGACTTCCTGCCACCTCCAGTTTTAGTCAGGTGACTCAGCTTATCCAAACATGCATGCTCATCCCCCTCTCTCTCTCTTTTTTTGAGAAGATTTATCTGTTTATACATACAAGAAATGGGGTACAGGCCAGAGATGCAGGGGGTAAGAGGATTCACCTGAGACAGAGTGGGGAACAGAACAGGCAGACTAACTGAAATACACTGCTGAGGGGAACAGCGGGCGAGTCAGGAGAGGTCTGCTGCACCATATGGGTCACCTCCCTGGTCAGCCGGGGAATCAAACTCATGCTGCAGTGGCTGCGCACAGCTTCATAGGTTGCGTCTTAACTCCTTCCACCACCAGGGAGGCCCCTCATTCCCCTCTCTTTGTCATGTCCACTCAACAAACACTTAGTAAGCACCTGTTGTGTACCAGCCATAGTGACTGGCATGGGAACAAAAAATGAGTGACACATGGAACCTACCTTTCAGGAGCACATCGTTACTGAGAGCATGACAAAAATCATAGTGTAGAATAAACATCCAGTACCATGGGCACAAGGAGAAGAGACACTGTCTATGAGAAGCCCTCCTTCTCTGTTAAGCCCTGCCCATCCTGAGGCTTCTGCTTTCACCCTGTGTAGAAGCAGGGCAGTGTCTCTATAAACTATACGGTAGTCCCATCTTGCTTCCATATAAAACTGTTCAGTGATTTCCCACAGCCTGTGGAGTAAAGCCCCTAAGTTTGGCATGCAAGACTCATTATCTGAGAGTATAATGTAATGGTTTGAAATTTGGACTCTTCAGTCAACCAAAGTTTTAGTCCCTCAGTTTCTTCATTTATAAAATGGGGCCCATATATCAACTCTATAATTATTATGAAGATTAAATGAGTCGATAGGATGGTCCATTGCATATGAAAAATATTCAGCTCTTATTGGCAATTATTGTTGTGAGATTTTATTCATTTTCTTTTTGGTCAAGAAAATGTGTCAAGAAACTTAAATCCCTAATTATCTTTTATTGTGTAGCTTGACCCATTTTAACGCATTGTCACATTAGTTCTCTCTAGAATTATTTTGTTCTGCTGTGGGGCAGCATACACTGTATCTGTATCTGTACTGCTACGATACTTACTGTATTGGGTATGGTAGCCAGCTATCCCAGTTTGCCTGGACTTACAAGCTTTCCACAATGTACAACTTTTCATGCTAAAATCGGGAAAGTCCTGTGCAAGTTGAACACGCTTATGCACTCACATTTCAGATTTGCTTTCTATTTAACTCTTATTGGTCTGGAACTTAACTTTCAAGAAAGCTGGCTTTGACTTTTTCACAACTTTTTATTTATTGTCTAGAAATTACAAGGTCGTAGCCCATATCTTTCTTTGAGGTTTCCTAAGATTGCCTCAATTTTTATTTTATTTTATTCTATTTTCATATTCCCCATACAATTGCAACCCCCTTATTTTGACCCCAAGCCCTCCTTTCCCCGCCCCCCACACCCCGCATAGACTATCTCTGGTTCATAGTTGTTTGTTGATTTTGATATTTTCTTTCTTATAGTTATTCTTTTTCCTGGTCCCTTATTTAAGTTTTCTAGATTCCTGCTAGGAGTGAGACCATCCGGTATTTTTCTTTTTCTTACTGGCTTATTTCACTGAGCATGATCCCTTCCAGCTCCATCCATGTTGCTGCAAATTGCATGTGTTTATCTTTTTTGAATGCTGAGTAATATTCCATGGTATATATGTACCACATCTTCTTGATCCAGTCATCTATTTTTGGGCATTTGGGTTGTTTCCAAAGCTTAGCTATTGTAAACAGTGCTGCTATAAACATAGGGGTGCAGGTGCTCTTTGGAATTGATGTTTCTGTGTCCTTTGGGTAAATACCTAGGAGTGGAATTGCTGGATCATATGGAAGCTCTATGTTTAATATTTAATAGGTCAAGAAATCTCCACACAGCTCTCCATGGTGGCTGGACCAGTTTGCACTCCCACCAGCAGTGCAGGAGAGTTCCTTTTTCTCCACAACCTTGCCAACATTTGTTGTTGCTAGTTTTTTTAATATGTGCCATTCTCACTGGTGTGAGATGGTATCTCATTGTAGTTTTGATTTGCATTTCCCTGATTACAGGTGATGTTGAACATTTTTTCATATGCCTGTTGGCCATTAGCATTTCCTCTTCAGAGAAGTTTCTTCTTAGCTCTTCTGAGCATTTTTTGACTGGATTATTTTCTTTGTTTTTGTTGAGTCTCTTCAGCTCTTTGTAGATTTTTGTGATCAGTCCTTTATCATTAGTGTTGTGTGCAAAAATGTTCTCCCAGTTGGTGGGGTTTCTCTTTGTTTTTATTATTGTCTCTTTTGCTGTGCAGAAGCTCTTTAATTTGATGTAGTCCCAGCTGTTGATCTTTGCCTTCACTATCACTGCTTTGGGTGATGTGTCTGTAAAGATGTCCTTGATGTGCATATCATGTAGTGTTTCGCCTATATTTCCTTCTATGTATTTTATGGTTTCAGGTCTTATGTCTAGTTCTTTAATCCATTTTTGAGTTGGTTTTTGTGCATGGTGTGAGGTAGTAGTCAAGCTTCATTCTTTTGCATGTAGCGACCCAGTTTTCCCAGCACCATTTATTGAACAAACTTTCTTTGCTCCAATGCATATTCTTTGCTCCTTTGTCAAATATTAGTTGACCATTAATCTGTGGGTTTATTTCTGGATTTTCTATTTCATTCCATTGGTCTGTGTGTCTGTTCTTGTGCCAATACCATGCAGTTTTGATGATTATGGCTTTGTAGTATAGTTTGAAGTCTGGGTGTGTGATGCCTCCATTCCCTTCTTTTTTTTTTCAGGAGAGCTTTGAGATTGCCTCAATTTTAAGGTGCAGAATTTAGGGAATTGCTGAAAAAAGTTCTCCCATCTGCTCTAGGTATATTTACTAGAAACTGTGCACATGAGTCTTCTTTAACCTGGTCAACAGCCCCAGAGGTCTGCTCCTGAGCCTGTCATTTCTCACCACTCCCGGTATTTCCATCATGACTGTATTTCCTTCATTTGCTTTCCAGAATCAGCATACCTTATTTAAGTCAATGGCAAAGCCTTCTTTTTCACACAGGATCATGTTGTCCCATGAATTCCCCAGGGTAAGGGAGGTAGGAGAAGGACACAAAAGATTTTTTCCTCTTCTTCAGCCCCCCTGCCACACCACCCCAGTTTACCAGCATTGGGTCGGTATTTGCCTTCCTTCTGACATTCCATAAGGATCCTATGGAGCCTCCATTAGTAGTCCTTAAAGCCATGAAAAATTTGCTGAAGACCTGCCCATCTTTGCAATCAAGAGCCCTCAGAACTTCCACCCTAGTGTGTTTATTTCCCTGGACTGCCAAAACAAAGTACCACAGCGTGGGTGGCCCAAACAACAGGCAGTTATTGTCTCACAGTTCTGCAGGTTAGAAGTCAGGACAAGGTGTCAGCAGGGTGAGTTCTTTCTGAAGGGCTTAAGGGAGAATCTGCTCCCTGATCCTCTCTTCACTTCCTATGGCTTGAAAGCACTTGGCTTGTAGATACAGCTTCTGATCTCTGCCTTTATCTTCACATGGTGTTCTTCCTGGCATGCTCCCATTTTTCACATTGTGTTCTTTTTGTGAGGATACCATTCATATGCGATTAGGAGTCCACCCTATTCCAGTATAACTTGAGCTTAGCTAATTATTTGATCTTAACTAATTACATCTGTAATGTCTTGGCTTCCAAATAAGGTCACATTATGAGATACTGGGTGTTAGGACTTTAATAAGAGAATTTAGGAGGGACGAAATCCATTCCTTAACAACCAGGTCTTCAGGTAAGTAAAAAAGAAAGAAAAAAGAAACTGCACAGGGACCAGACGTCATTTCTCCCTGGGCAGAGTAAAGTGCCATGCAGTCATTGCTCATAAATTCATTCCATTTCTCCACTCACCTCTCTGCACTGATGTGCCTATCAATAAACATTCTCAACAGTAACCACTTGCTTACCACTCTATAGGTGCAACTCTAAGGATATTAAAGAAATATGATATAGACCTGGGTCACCAGCTCTAAATCAGGACTATAGGAGATTTCTTTAAAGGAAAGCCTGTTGGGGCCTCCCCAGTGGCGCAGCAGTTGAACGCTGGGTTGCGAAGCTGCCCGCAGCCTGCGCAGCGCCGGTTCGATCCCCAACTGCTCCCCGGCCACCGGAGGAGGGTCCCACATGGTGCGCAGACCTCTCCTGCCACCCGCTGCTCCCCTCAGCAGTGTACTTCGGTCCTTCTGCCTGATCTGCTCCCTGCTCTGGCTCTGGTGAATTCTTTCACCCTTCCACGTTTCTGACTATACCCAGTGCTTGTATAAATAAATAAATAAATCTTTAAAAAAAAAAAAAAAAGGAAAACCTGTTGAAGAAAAGTTATGTCCATGGCATAAATGCAATAAATATTAAAAGGCAACAATTCCCATCCTGATGAATAATAATTACAAATTGGTTGCTTTTTAAAATGCTCTGGGGAATACCATGGTGTGTACATTGTGAGTGCGAATGAGTGTATGTGCATACAGTAGCTTATGATAAACAAAATCACCAGACTCCTCCCCAGCTTTCCTACAAACATTGAGCCATCACTGGGTGCACAGGGAATAGCCTGCATCTTCTCATTCTGGCTGTGACCACTTTCTTCTGTCTGCTTCCTAGAGTTGCTGACCCCCTCCCCTCCAAAGAGACAGCTCTGTTCCAAAAGATAAACACCAGTAGTTACAGGAAACTTGGTGAAAAGTCAAACAAGTCTCCCAGTATGTTTCCCTGGTCTCCTCACATAGATACTCAATCTTTGTGGATGAGGTATTTGACTCTGACAGATACAGCCTGAGATGTGAGAGCCATGATGCCTCTTTGTAAGGGTTGGGGGTTGGGGCTCAGATAGGGAATGGAGGTTCTCACATTCTCCTTGCTACTTTCAAGGCACTCTGTGCCTCTGAGAAATCTCAGGGATGGAGGCACACCTAGGCAGTGCCCGCTTGTGCAGAGCAGCCAGGCAGGCTGCTAGCTTGCTGAGAGGCGGCAGAAGAGCTCAGCACACAGCTCCTCTCTGCCAGATCAGGGAGCTGTCTGCTCTACACCCACACCCTCAGCTCCAGCTCCGGGTAGCCCGTGTGGGCAGGGGGAAGGCGCGAAGCTCAGTACGTGACTGCGATTGACTTTCCTTCATTGTTTTTGTCGGCAGAATACGTACACCAATGCGGACAAGCTCCTAGAAGCAGCAGAGCAGCTGGCTCAGACTGGGGAATGTGACCCTGAGGAGATCTACAAGGCAGCTCGACACCTGGAGGTCCGCATCCAAGACTTTGTGCGTAGGGTGGAGCAGCGGAAACTTCTCCTGGACATGTCTGTCTCCTTCCACACACACACCAAAGAGGTAAGAGCAGCTAGTGGAGCTAGAACTTTGATTGGGCAGATTTCTACTGACAAGTTGAGTTAGTTTCCTATTAAAAGCTGGATACCGGATACTTAGGGGGTGACTAGCCACTTAATATTGATGATATTAACAGTTTGTTCCTTATAATCTCTGTTTAGGTCTCCATAAATGAGACAAAATTTTCTCCTCTCGTGAGGAGGGGGCTGTAGAGGCAGGTGCTTTGGGGAGTCTGCTAGGGCATTCTCTCTACTCCTGGAGAAATTTGGAAATCCCTGGTATAGAAATAGTCATTGCAAGAGGAAATGCAAGAGAACAGAGGCTCCCTTCCCACCGTACACCCACTTTCTTCTTGGTTGCTGTATTTTTGTCAGAAATCAAGAGTCTTGTAGGACATTATCTTTTCTATTAGTGAGGAATATACAGAGTTTGCAAATGTGGTCTATGTTTTTCTTTTATTTCACTTAGACAATTAAATTTTCTTAATGAGATCTGCCAAAGTGAGTCAGCCCTTACCTGGCCTGGTTGTAGAGTCAATGCCAGTGAAGGAAGCGGGACCGAGGTGCCCACCAGCAGAAAGAAGCCAGCTGGCCTTAAATCTGAACCTGAATCATTCATGAAGTAGAGATGGGAGGATTATGTTACATTGTTGGCAGGGCAGAGGGGCTGTGGTAAGGAGAGTTAGAAACCTGTGATTGCTTTTTATTTCTGATTAATGTGGGGCACTCTGAAATCGCATCAGTGGACAGTAAGGAGGCACATTTAACATCTTCTATAATAACACCCTTGGCAGATGAACTCATTAGGTGGATTCGTGTTTGTGTTCCCCCAGGAATTCATTTTAATGGAGTATTAATTAAAGTTTGATTGCTGCTCAGGAAAAAAAAATCCTTACTTAATTAAGTTGATTTTTGATACTTGAAATGCATTAAGAAGCCTGACTGTTACTACTTTACAGGCTTTTCTGACACTTCGTGGGAATGAATGCAAATCATTGCAGTGCCTATCAGAGTAAAACATGAAGAGATAATGTTTTCTAAACTGAGATTCCCTGGGCAGATGAAGGGCTGGCAAGCTCCCTGAAGCTGGCTCTGCTTCATCTCCATGGGACCACAGCTTCTCTCTGATGATTGTCTGTAAAGCAAGAGGATTAGCTTTAATCCAGGTTTTCCTGCTTGGTTGTCTGCTTGTTTGTGGCTTATTCAATCCTTAATAATGATCTCAGAAAGCAAAGGCATGTGTATTCTCTTTTAATTGTGAGCCTGCAAGTAACGGAATGGAGCATGAATGAACAGGAGTCATGTTTCCTGTGAAGATGATGGAGGTTATGGACAAGCCAGCTCCTATGGAAGTACCACTCCTGAAAGGGTGAAATGGCTTCCTGGAACCCTTTCTAGTTATGAGTGATTCAGGTTCAGATTTAAGCCTGGCTGGCTTTTTCCTGCTAGTGGGCACTTCAGTCCCGCTTCCTTCACTGGCATTGACTCCATAATCAGGCAGGGTAAGGGCCAACTCACTTTGGCAGATCTTTCCTTCTGTAAAAAGGCTAGAAGACTAATTCTAGTCCAGCTTCTGCTGCTACAGAACCAACTGAGTTTGCAAATTAATATGTCTCTATCTTGGGTTGCCTCACCTATAAAATTATGCAGTTAAGCTTGTCTTTATCTGACTCTTAGTTTATTTGCCTTATATTCCACATAATGGTGACACCATCCCTATCTCTTTCTCCTCTGACTTATTTAGCTTAGCATTCTCCCTTCCAGCTCCATCCATGTTGCCACAAATGGCATGAATTTTTCTTTCTTGATTGCTGAGTAATATTCCATTGCGTACATATGCCACATCTTCTTGATCCAGTCATCTGTTTTGAGGCAGTTAGGTTGTTTCTATAACTAAACGACAAGTAGGGGAGGGATAAGAACAAAGAGGAAAGAAAGCACAGTAGACTATGGATGCCTTATGGTGGCAATACCTGATTAGGGTATCCAAATATTGCCTCAATTAAAAATTAATTAAAAGTAATAATAAATAGGGCCTCCCCGGTGGCACAGCGGTTGAGCGCTGGGTTGCGAAGCTGCCCGCGGCCTCTGCGGCACCGGTTCAATCCCCGGCTGCTCCCCGGCCACCGGAGGAGGGTCCCACATGGTGCGCAGACCTCTCCTGCCGCCCGCTGCTCCCCTCAGCAGTGTACTTCGGTCCTTCTGCCTGCTCTGCTCCCCACTCTGGCTCTGGTGAATTCTCTCACCCTCTCTCGCTTCTGACTGTACCCAGTGCATGTATAAACAAAACAACAAACAAACAAACAAATAAATAAAAAATGCCTCTCTAAAAGAAAGAAAAAAAAAAAAGTAATAATAAATAAAAAATAGTAAATAAAATTATTCAGTTGGACTGGATGGCCCTGAGCCCTTTTATGGTTCTAATGTGAGCCCAATATTCCTTTCTTTTTCCTTCTCCCCTTCTTTATTTGATATTAAAATTGATAATAATTAATAGTAATAGTAATTAGCCTTGCAGTAGTACAGATGATTCATCTAGTCTGAGATTTGTTTTATTGTAAACATTCAGTATATATTAGTACAGTTTTTTTAATTGAATACTTATTTAATTGAGTACTATTTGCCAGATACATATTATCTCATGTAATACTCATTATAATCTTATAAATTTTATTAACCATATTTTCAAATGGGGAAACTGAGGCTTAGAAAAGAACTTGTCTGAGGTTATAGAACTTCTCAGTAGTTCAGCAGATTACATAACTGTCTTCCTGAACACTGCGTTTGAGCTTTTAACTGCTACCCCACACTCTATCCTTTTTTTTTCTTGTTTCTCTCCTCTCGTCTGTTCTTCTTCCTTCTTCTTACTCTTTGTTTTCCTCTTTACATTTTCAAATCCCAAAATAGGGACTTGATGGTAGGGCAGATATTAGGTGAAAAATGGAAAGTGTCATCAACGTTCGGTGTGAGCTGAAGTTATTAGCATTGTTTTTCCAGATAGTTCTCAAAACTTGCTAAGAGTTGAGACTTGTTTTCCCACTGAGACTCAGATTATAAAATCACATGAATAATGAAATAATACTAAAGATGCAGGGTGTGGGTGAAGAAAGAGAGGGGAAATGAAAATGTAGTTAGCACCTTCTATATGTTAGGCTAATCAATAGCCATGGTAAATATCATTTTATTCCAATTATACAGATCAGAGAAAATAATAATTTACCCAGGATCTTACAGCTAAGATGTAGTAAGTCGAGGAATTGATCACAATTCCTTCTAACTCCAAAGCCCATGTTTTTTCTCCTTTGCCACACATACTTTCATAAAAAGACCAGAAAGTGGAGACTTGGAAGAGTTTTCTCCATCCGGGAATTTATTCAAGTAGGAGGCTGTGGAAATTAGGTAGTCTCTTTCCTCAGGATCCCAAAATATGAGAGAAATTAGGAGCAGTCCTGCCTGAATGCAAAGAAGTGGGTGATTGTAAAGAACTTTCTACTCAAGAGGTCTACAACTTTCAGATCTATTTATTTTCCAGACTGGAAAGAAAATTATCATTTTGAGTGACTCTAATAGAGGAGGTATTTTAGGGGCTATCCAGTAGGACTTCCATCTGCATGTTTATTCTCCGTTACCTTCCTACTTCCAAAACTAGTCTGCCTGAGGCCCCCTTATGCAGAGGAGAAAGTAAGACATGTGTACATATGTACACACCTAAGTACATTGCACACACGTACGTTCATGTGCATATGAGTATGCACAACCACACATATATGTATATTGCACACACACATGTTAAGTACAGTAAGCTCTTGGATGCTAGAAGGATCTGACTTCCAGATCTAGATCTCAAATAATTGGGCATGCTGTGTGTCTTTGGAAAAATTATTTAATCTCTGTTACTTTGTGATAATTGTTACAATGATTATTACAAAATTGAGTAGTAGTACAAGGTTAACTTTTCTTTTTCTGGTATAAAGCTCCCTCCCAAAAACATCCTTAGAGCATGTCTAAAGTAGTCTTATTAAGAAATGTGAAGATTCAACTAAGGCATCATTTTTCCTTGAAATTCTTCCCTGAGGCTCCCAACTTCCCACCTAGACATGACTAAAGCACTATTTATGTACCTCCAGCAGGGACCACACTGAGCTGGTGGTTTCTTCCTCATTAAACTGGAAGCACTCACATGTAGAGAGCATATGTGGGGTAGATGTGTAAATAATAGATACTATTGTCTCTCTTTACAACTGTGTCTCATATATAGAGATGCTGAATAAATACTGAATAGGTTTACTTGACAATAGGAAGCTAATAGTTTCTCCTACAAAAAAAGAGGGGATGACGTGTGGGCCAAGGGAGAGAGTGAAAAGCCTGTTCAATCATATCTTCTACTCCAATTCTTTTCCTTAAACTATCAGGCCATGTATATAAATAGGGAAACAAGATGAAGAATCTGAATTGCCTATGGTAGCTCTCCCCTAGGACCTGCATACAGGCAGAAATGGATTATCAGGTAGGCAGAAAAGTGAGCATCCCCATATAAGCTCATGAAGGGCTGTGGTTTGATCTTTCTGTATTCCATTTAATACCTCTCAAGACTTTGCCACTTGTGGGTCCTCTTTGATCTGGGTCTATTAACTCTTGACTGTTTCCCCTTGACTCTACAGGAAAACTCACTTTTAACTCGAGGCAGGATTAGTCTCCAAGTCTGCTAGGGAATTTAAGTTGCTGCAGTTATTTTTCTTTCTTAAATAGAGTGGAGAAATGAAAAGATGATATCTGCTCACTTTTGCTTAAGTGGCTTTGGGTAGTACAGGAGTTACTGGTAAATACTGTCATATATCTTTCTTGAAATGTGATCTCTAACTCCTACCTTCTTTTTTCCTTTGCTTCCTTCCTACAACCATATACTGAGTTTTTCCATTATTGCCAATGTATAACAAACTCTTATTGTAGGGTAGAATTTTGAAAGAATTAAAGCCCCCTTTACAGGAGATTTCTGAGCAGGAATTAAACATTCATCTTCATAATGATTTAACCTAAGCTTCTTATGACTCCCCAGGCTGAAGTTCATAATTTTACTTTAGTGCACTTCATACATCAAAATATTTGTTCTTATTGGGACCAGAGAGGAAACTGAAGATATAGAAAAAGATATCTCCTAGCTCATTTCTCCTGCTTTATCCCATGTGCCTACTTTGTGAATTCTTGGAAACCCTGGGAGTCTGGAGGATTAAAACCACCATTTCATGGTGATTTTATTCATAATCTTGAATAACCAGAGGCCATTTAATTATCCCACGTCAGGTGATTCATTAAACAAATCATGATACATCTATATAATGAAATAATAGCATACAGTCATACAAATCACATTGTCAAAGATTATTAATGACATGATTAAGAGCTTGTGGTATAAGACACTAAAACTGTATACCCACGTGACTACATTTTAATCACACATAGAAAGACTAGTAAGAAATATACAAAGTAGTTAAGAATGTTACAGGTGATTTGATTTTCCTTTGCATAATTTTTTTGTCTCATAAGTTCTCTTCAGTGATATTTTCAGTTGGAACTCAGGAAGAATTCCTATAAATGTTATTTTATAAAAACAAAACCATTCATCCCCACTAGAGAGAGGAGCTACTTGATAAAGAGAGGGGACAAACATGTGCCCAGGATCTTTTTAAACATCCAGAGTCTCTGCTATTAGTACAAATTTTGCTGAAATTTCAAATATCTTCTTTTTGCCTGGGGATAAAAGGGCAGCTGGCTATTTGCTTGTCTGGAAAATTAAGGAGGCTGTAGGGAGAAGTATTAACAAATCCTTGTTTTTTTGGTCCAGGAAAAAGGCATTTGTAGCAAGTGTCATCTACTCAGCAGAGATTGTCCAGACAGAATTCTTTTTCCTTGGTGTGTTTCCATGGAAATGCTGAAATTTGCTGGGCTTTCAAAATATCCGTTTTTAGATATTTTTCCAGTAAAAAAGAGTCGAATTTACCAAAGAATGTGGCCAAGATAATCAGCCACAGCTGTTTATTAGACAGCTTAATTAAATGCCCACTTCAATTTGTTTTTAACTTGCAAAATCCTTTTCCCCACTATTTCCTGCTCAAATAGATGAACATACTACAAGCACCATAGATGTTCCCTGTACACATGTTCCTCTACACTTGCTGTAGAACCAAAACTAAATCAGCCTTCAAAAGGAATATTGACTTCAAAAGAAAAACAGTTCAGCCTTTACTTCAACCACCAAACAGTCATGATGTGTATTTGAGAAATTAAAACTGGTAGTCACTGCTAAAGAAAAATGATCACTTCAAAATGAGGGAGGAGGCAGTTCATCCAGTGGAATTGGTACTCCTTTCAACATCTCTAGGGGTCAATGAGTTGTATCAACACAGTAACTGCCAGAGCTATGCAAATTAGCCCATTAGCTGAGAAGATGATGGAGTAAAATTAGCTTTTTTCTTAGCCACTCATCCATTAGCCTTATTATCTCTGCAAACTGTCCATTTCCCCCCTGGTCCTTCTTTCCTACTTTCTTCAGCAGCACTTTTCTTGGGTTTCCCCACTATCTCACCAGGACAGCTTTGTGGACTGGGCCCTCCAGCAATCAGTGATTTCACTATTATTTGTAGAGCATTGAAAGTCTCCCTTAACTCTTCTCCTGATAAGGGCCTAGAAATTCCCAAAATAGGCCCATTCTTTTGGGAATAGGCTTTTTTGGCCGTAACAACATGTGTTCCCTGAGAGAAAGAGCATATGAAGCCATCCACATGCATGTTTATAGTCATGCGTTACTTTAGCAGTAGGGATATATTCTGAGAAATGCATCATTAGTGATTTTGTCAGTATGGGAATGTCATAGCGTGAGTTTATACAGTTCTAGATGGTAAGCATATGGAATAGCCTATTGGGAGTCCCATCATCTGTGTGGTCCATTGTTAGCTGAAACATCATTAAGTGATGCACAACTGCATCAACTCCATGAACCAAATAAAAACAGTATGGGTCACAGGATAGGTGCATTTTGATCAAAAGAGAGGGCCTGCAATTGCTGAAACATGAGATCCTTTCTGAGCAAGGGATGAGTTGATGGAGAAGTTGCAAGGCTAATCACATGTTAGAACCCAGGTTAGCAGAGAAGGAAGATTACCCTTGGGGAGACAAACCAAGTTGGATCACTATAGAAAAAATTACATGGTAGCTATTACAAAGGTGCCATAAGAGTGAGTGCTGGTCTTACCCTAACCAGTCTTCTGTCTCAATGCCTGTCCTCCACTGAGATATTGAGTTCATTTTCCTTCTCCTAAATGACCTGCTCCATGCCCAAAATTTTTATCTCTCTCTGTTCCTATCTGTTTTGCTTTCCTTCTTCATTTTAAAAAATATCTAGACTGTCCGTTCTTTAGGCTTTTCCTATTCATTTCAGGACAAAGCTTCCAAGACTGAAGAGAGACCCATATCAATTTTACATGTTGAGAAACCAAATCTAGTATTGACTTTTTACCAGTTTCAAAATGAAGGAGTACTTTAAACTTTCCCTTTGACTCCTAGAGGATGTGGAGATTGCTTGCATCAAAAATATCGTTTAAATATAATAATAGTTAACAATTGCATATATAGTATTTACTATTTGCCAAGCACTATATATATGTATATATCTCACTTCAAATCAGTGCTTGGTATATAATTTCCAGTGCTTTTTCTGTTCGAAACACTATATTTAGCTCTATTAAAGTTGTCTGACCAGTAATAATCATCCTGATTGCCTTTCTCCATCTTCTTGACTCTTGTGGGGAAATGCCTCATATTTATGTGAGATAAGTTTTATCTTTAGCATTAAAATTCCTAACCAACCCAGCAAACCTGAAAAGAACAAAATAATTTAGCATAACACATATTTTTAAAATTAATCTTCACTTGGTTCCTTTTTTTTTTTTTTTTTGTGGGACCCTCGCCGGTGACCAGGGAACAAATGGCACTGCAGAGGCTGCAGGCAGCCTTGCAACCCAGCACTCAACCACTGCGCCACCAGAGGAGGCCCTTCACTTGGTTCTTTTTATACATGACATTCTTTTTTTTATATTTGCAAAATCATTTCTAGGAATGATGTCTGGCTGCCTGGAGGAAGTATTCGGAGCCCTTCTTTGTGAACGATGAAATAATGTTTGTCCATCACCAACCTCCTATTCTTCCCAGATCGCTCAGAGATGAGCGGTCTCTCTGCTCTAAGATTAATTTCCCCAAATGAGAGGGAAGTAAAGTCAAAGCTAGCTTTTGTCTTTTGGAATGTCAGTGATAATGGAGTAAACTTAGCAGAGAAGAGTAATGAATACAAATATAAAAACACAAACTGACCCATAGATGTGCTGATAAAGACAGTCTGATATTGCACTGCCTGGTTGAGAATAAGTTTGATCCCCATTCAACCTCCTTGTCCTTGCCCCAGCCCTGGCCTCTCCCCTCTGCCCTGAGTGGAGTCTCTGCTCTCTCCCACACAGTTGTGGACATGGATGGAAGACCTTCAGAAGGAGATGCTGGAGGATGTTTGTGCAGACTCAGTGGATGCTGTCCAGGAACTGATCAAGCAGTTCCAGCAGCAGCAGACCGCTACTCTGGACGCCACACTCAACGTCATCAAGGAAGGCGAAGACCTTATCCAGCAGCTCAGGTCAGCGCCTCCCTCCCTGGGGGAGCCCAGCGAGGCCAGGTCAGCATGGGCAGTGCTTTCCAGTGGGAAATGCCTCGGACTAGATGCGAGATAAGTCATGTCCCAGTCTTGGCTCAGTTATAGCCAATTATGTGGTCTCGTGTGAGCTTTAGTTTCTCCATCTGCCAGATATAAAAATGCCTGCATATGCATCATGAGTTAGAGTAAAATATTAAACAGAAAAGTTCCAGTGTTCCAAAGTGTAATTTATTGTTTAAGATGTTATTCAACAACCAATAAGTAACATAAATACAACAAGTAAATTAGCAACAATCAAAAGAATGAAATAACATCTTTGTTAAGAACAATGGCATATTTGGTCATGTGGAGAAATAGCCATTAAGAAATATAATGTTATTTGGCTGATCTTAGGCTGAACTCTTAACTCCAGTGATCCAGTCAGCAAAATATGGCCCAGAATGGTTGGCTTTCACCCCAGAAGAATGTAGAGCATATGTGTCTTACTCTGCTCTCCATTACCCACTTGTGACCTTTCTGCTATCCTTTACTGCCCAGAAAATAAAGCTTCTTTGTCAACCTAAGCAAACTTAACTAGAAAGAAAAAAAAAAATCCTGTCTAAAATCTTATATTCATTTAGACTCATCCACACCATTGCCTCCTTTCTCTGTCATCAATATCTAGTTTCCTGTCCCTGTCAAGGGCACTGGTTTCTCAGATAAACTGTCAGGAACCTTCAGCAACTAGCCCTGCTCCCAGGTGCTGTATAAATAGGATTTGATGGTGCTAATGATGTCTGCCTGCAGGGACGTGTTCCTATCCCAAAATCACTGAGTGCTGGGACCATTGCCAGCTCTGGAGACAAATAATCTCCTCAAGTCCCAGGCCAACACTGGGGCCTGAGGGAATTACTTCAATTGGAGAGGGCTCCCCTCCCCATATCAGTTGTCTAATTAAATAAGCAATGAGAATTTACCTTTGACAGAAAGGTAAATTTCTCTTGGAAATTAATCATTTGTATTCCAAACATGCTCATGAGATGTTCTGAGTCCTCCTGTTGCATACTAACAAGATAGTTTCTTCCCTTCTTCCCCCACTTCGTTTTTATGAATATATACTACGTTGTAATTTTGTCTGCCTACCTAGGAAACTCCACTGTTATTTACTTCTGAAGAAAATTCCATATAGTGGGCAATCATTTATCCCCTCTGGGCCTCAGCTGCTTCATCTATGTAATTAAGGGGTTCAGTCTAGGAACTCTGTCAGCTCTGGAATTTTGTGACAGCTTTGTGTTTTCTCTACATGTACTTTTCCCAAGCTTGGCTGACTGTGTGTCTGTCAAGGAGGCTGTGGGTGTTGGGTCTACAGAGATACCACTTGAACTTAACAACTGCCAACTTTGCACACAGCCTAAGGGCTGGAGGCTACTCAGTAATGATGAAGGCCAAGATGTGGCTGATACCTGTTCTAGAAGTTTGTTCATGGATTTTAGAAAGGACCATAGGTGTGTGATCAAGAACTGCTGCTAACCATTCATTACTCCTCTGAGCTAACTCTAGTCCAGCTTCTGCTCCCCAATCTCCAGCCCCTGCCCGGATATTAAGACCAAAGGAAAAAAAAGAAAGGAGTAAATGATGCCTAGGGCATTGTCAGGATGCCACATACACACCAGAGCACACATCTTCTCTAGCTTTCCATGGCTTTTCTCACACTCACCTCTGTAGTACCTGAGATGGTTTTTACATCATTTCTATGATTACTAGTGAGTGTGGCACTGCCATACTCACTTCTGGAACTGTGAGGGAAATATGGAGAGTCAGAAAGAGCAATCATGTCCTTCCTGAAGCAGAGTTCTCAACCAATGCATAATGCAGAGCATGAAGTTATCTCATATGTTCTTTTCATGATGGGGGGTGTCATGCAATGGTGAGATTTTATGCCCAGATAGGCCAGGGTGAGAGGTAGAAATTGGGAGAGTTTCTGAACAAACTGAGCTTATGCTCCTTTCAGAATAGTGTGAGCTCAGCCACCATTACTCCAGAGACAAACAGGCCAAAAGGACTAGATGTCAGAAAGCCTACTGATCGGAAAATAATGGATCTTCCTCCTGTCTTCTGACTTCTTAAATTGTATGAGAAACTAATATAATGAATGTGCCCATTTTTTACATGTTTTAGGGCTCTAACTTACTCAAGCCCCCTCTGAAAACTAAAATTCTTTACCTCCATCATTTTCCTACTATAGTCATCTCTTTGGAGGTCTTCACCACCTCCTTACTCCTCTGTGCAGGTCAATATGTTTATCTCTTGGTTCCCTCTACAGTGTGTTGCCTCCCCCTGCTACTTTTATATAGACTCTGTGCTCAGAAAGCACACCCTTGCCATCTACTTGGCTGGGGCCACCTTTTTATTCTGATGCCCAAATCAGAACTGATCCTCCTTGAATCCTTTGTGCTCTAGCCTCTATCTCAGTTGGCCCTGTGCCCCCATCAGCAATTGACTCTTCACTTGTGTCCTTTCTGGATTAATAGTCACTCACATAGTACTTTCCTGCTCAGAGAAATTTCACATGAACTGCCTACTGAAGAGCAAACTGTGAAGTGAACAGGGCAGCAATTATCAAGTGCACTTTACAGGAGGCAGCTGGTACTCAGGGAGGTGGCTTCCTAAGCCACCAGCCCATGTCTATCAGAGCAGGGTCATAATCTAGGTTTGCAGCCTTCAGATCCCACACTTTCCTAAGTGCAGTTAGAAACCTGTTTAATAATGCCAGCCCATAACTTAAGGATGGCATTATAAAGTGGATGAATAATTTTGGCGGCCATGATCTCTTTTTAACAACATTCCTGAGAGGTAAAACTAGGAAGAGGTTTTTGTCTTCCCCATATGCCTTTAATTTGTGTACTTATATGGTGTGGTATGCCTATATGTGTATATGTATTACAACTATATATATTAGAAAAAAATATATATATGTTTGCATGGAACTCATTGCATTTCTTTAATATATTATGCTTTGTAGAACCCTTCCCATATGTTATTTCATTTGATCCCTTTCACAATTCTCTCTGAAGAAAAGGAGAGCAGGCAGTCTCAGAGCTACAATACTGTGAACCCCAATGAGGAGATGTGTATCTTTGGTTGGCCTACTGGCAGTTTGTGCCAGACCGGCAGGTGTTTGATCCATGTTTGTCGATTGAATGACTCATCCAAGTCCCATCCACTTTGCTCAGATGAGGAAGGCACTCTGTCCTCTATCACTTCTAACATGGCAAGGCCTCTGTTTTTTTCCTCCCGCTCTGCCACAGGGACTCCGCTGTGTCCAACAACAAGACACCCCACAGTAGCTCCATCAGCCACATCGAGTCGGTCCTGCAGCAGCTCGATGATGCCCAGGTACAGATGGAGGAGCTGTTCCATGAGCGGAAGATCAAGCTGGACATCTTCCTGCAGCTGCGCATCTTTGAGCAGTATACCATTGAGGTGAGGTGGGAGGGGATGAGGAATGGTGGGAAGTAGAGGGACTTTGAGTCAGGGAGAATGCTGGAGAGGACTGCAGAGCATATGGCCTGAGACTGGGACAAGAGTCTGGGGCAGTAGCCTGAGGGAATCAGAGGGGATTATACATCAAAGATAGATTTTTGATATCAACAAATTCATATTCCGCCATGTTCTATTCCTTCTGGTCCTTCTTACCCCCATTGCCAAACAGAGCCCCTCTCTTTTGCTTTGTCGGCAGATTACTTCCTTGAGCAGGGTTTCGTTGGTATGCTTTGAGCTCTGCAATTTGGTTCCTGAAATACCATGGAGGTAGAGGATTCTACAGTTTCATGAAGAAGTTGGTGTTAGCATTAGGTGGGCTCCTCTACTGATGTCTACACATCAGGGATTAGATGAAATCACACAGCAGTGAGCAAATCAGAAGCTGCAGAGAGGAGGAACTGTACCCTCAGTTTGTTTGCTTATTTAGAAAGTAAGTGTGTTTCTAAAGTCACTTGGTGGTTCATCTCACAGACTCCATGGTTCTTTTTTGGAAGGTCAGAATAAAATATTTATGTTCTCTTTGTGGTACCTATTAATAATATCTACCCCCTCATAATAGCTACTTTATATTTTCCACTTTGAAACAGTAACTGAAAACAGGCCAGTTGGATTCCTGGGGTGTGAAGAGTATCCAGCATCTAAGGGACTTTGTCTTTCTCAGAAGTGACAAAGTGTTAAATTAAAGGCACTATATACTCTTTACTCCAGGTTGGTATAGGATGAGGGGGAAAAAATTCTCTAGCCATCATTTATTAAAGTTTTTTTTTGCATTCTAATTATCTCCTTGGAGTTGTGGCTTCTGGGTTGTTGGGACTGATCTACCCAAGAATATCTGTGGAAACTTCTGTGAAACTGGATTGGAAGCAAAATGATTTTTGTATGTAATATTGAAAGCTCCACTATCCCAATTACAATTCTATACTGGACCAGAAAACTGTCCTGGTAATAGATGTCCTTTTTTTCAACCATGTGTCCAAAAATGTTTGTATTGAGATTTTGAAACATAAAAGAAAAGCAGTTCTAATAGTAGTCCTCTTCCTATCCCTTACTCTCTTATAATCTTTTTCATATAAACACATACTACCCCAGACTACCTAGAAAACCACTGTAAGTTCTTGTTCAGAGATTCATGTTCTAAAAGGTGCTTTCTGGACAGTTTCTGGAACAGAGGAATAGGTGAGTCTTTAAATCTAGATCTTAATTATCCTTCCAACTTATTCTATAACTTTAGGTCAATTTTTTTTATTCTTTTCATTT
Organism: Talpa occidentalis; assembly: GCF_014898055.3. NCBI lineage: Eukaryota > Metazoa > Chordata > Mammalia > Eulipotyphla > Talpidae > Talpa > Talpa occidentalis. The sequence continues at coordinate 43,129,739 of NW_023604295.1, read as the reverse complement.
ATAATTTACTTTCAATCTGTACTCAAAAGGTCTTCAAGTGGCAAGTGATATTAAGCTACATTGAAAGAAAAATTAAATGCCAGTGGAAAATTAGAAACGTTGGCATGTAGAGAAGAGTGAGTGCACTGAACTTCATAAAGGTGGGGCAACAAAGGTCATAGAGATAGGAAAGGGGGTGTGAGTACTTATTCACTAGTAATTGGGAGTGAGACTCACAAAAATAGAGGCTTGTAGTGGTTTAGGCCCCAGTACCCCACAGTCCTTCCTCAGCTCTGTGTCGCCCAATGAAAGTGACTGCATGCCTGGGGAATTTATGTTAGCAGGTGTGGTGATTTTGCTGCTGAAGTCTTTATTTACTCTCCTGTCATTCCAGACCCATTTCAAAAAATGCCTAAGTGGAAGGAAATAATCTGAGGGTTTCGATGATTGAGTTTTATTTGATTAGGTGGATGTGATTTTGGGGTCAGTGTTGCCAGTTTCCTTCTAGAATGGGTCACTTAGCTGCACCCCTGACGTTAGCTAGAGACATCACTGCAGTGTATTTGCCTGCACTTATTCAGGGAAAATTCATTTTCAGTCTTGAAAAACAACCCAAAGCATATGCAAAAACACCGTTAAAGAATAGTTGAGTGTAAATCAAATTGGCTCCTATTTAAATGTTGCAGTAGAGGAGCTTGACACTTAAATTGTAGGATTGCATTCTTCATACTTTGTATATATAAAAATTCCCCCTCCTGTTATGAGTACTGGACAAGAACTTGGACAGCTTGATGTGCAGTTCAGCAAAAGTAGAAAAATAGTGTGATGATTGAATAAAATGAGGGAGATGGAAATTTGTTGGAAATGGAAATTTGTTTCTGTACCCTCTTGTTTAGGCAGTGAAATCCAGGTCTTAGAAGGGGTCTTGTTCCCCATACTGGGTGTGATCCAAAACTTGGGAATATATTGTGTTTCATCTTAGAGGAAATTCTGCCAAACCTATGGAAAAGTTCTGTTTCAAGTCAGATTGGCAGAAGTTTTTTTTGAGGATGGTGAGATTGTTTCAAATACCAGCCAGTGTTTCACTGTGGGGACAAGAAAGCAAATTTCCAGAGAAGATCAGTGTGAAACTGGGGGTGGCTTCCTTAATAAGAGACAAGTTGGATCTGATATAAGCCAGGATAGGGCCTGTTATTGCAAGATCTACAGTTGTGGTCTCCTTCCCGAAAGGAAGGCATTTAATGGGCATACTCAGAATTCTTGGGGATTACTGAAAACCCGAGCAGGCCTCTCCCCTGACATCTGGGGAATCTAAGTGTGAATACTTAGTCCTATCACTTATGACTAAGATGGGATAATTAACTCAAAAATTAGATAATTCATGAGTTACTGCACCATTTTCCTTTATTCAAAATAATGGTATATGTGGCTACCACCTAGGATGAGGTCATAGGACACCCCCACGAAGAGTGAAGCTTGTCCCAAATGTTTAAACCAGGACTGCATTCCGGACATACCTTGTTAGACTCCATGAAGATTAGACAAAGTGACCCAAACTGGAACATGATGTTCTATAAAGTTTTGGGAGAATTTTTTCCTGTGGGCTCAGCGTCCCTCCATGAAAGACATTATACATGAAGTGGTTATGATAGATGAGACACTTCACCAAAGGTGAATAATATTTATTTTCTGGTAATAAGAATATGGGTGATTTTTTTTGTTTGTTTTTGATGCTTCCATGCATTTCAACTTTTCTACATTTAAAATGACCAGAAAGAAATTAAAAGTATTTTTAGAAATGAGAATAGGTCAGTGGTCTTCAGACTCTTGGTTGGACAACCTTTTGATATTTTTGAACTTGCAATCCCCTATATGTATATGTATATTAGTTTATAAATTAGATGTTATACTATTATTGAAAAATGATATCAAAACTCAGTATGCCCTTAGGTAGTTCAGCTTTTTCATTAGAAGTTGTGGTTCCATATTTCAAATAGTCTTCTCTGTAATTTCCAATTATTTTTTTGGCCTGGTTTCTTGACAGATCTGATTAGATTGTCATTATTTCTTTGCCCCATAGTGTGGCTGACAAAATATTCCAAGTTCTCATGATTTCATGATTAGTACTATCATCAAAATACAGTTTATTTGCAGGAAGGTTGTTATGGCCTGTATCTTTTTGTGAAGGTAAGATTAATTAAACCTAGATAATAGGTAAATTCACTTAATTAGGGACAAGAAAAGAGCAATAATATGAAATTTTCTGGAAGCAACTGAACAAATAAGGCATAGTCAGCCCCTCTACATTGTGACACACCCATCTTCCCAGAGGCATCCTGTCCTCCCACACCATCTGCCATGTGTCTGGAGTGAGACTAGAGTGAAAGTCTAGGGGAACTGCATTTACTTTTTTATTTATTTTATAAAACATGTGTATATATAACATATACACATATGCATATTTATTTAGAGAGAATGTTTCTCTCTGTTACCAATGGATAATCTTGGGCATCCCCCTATTAGAAAGTACTAGAAATAACTCTAGGAAAGTTTCTCTGTACAACTTTATGAAAAATTAACCACAGTTAGGGACTTTTCTTTCAAATCTTTGACTATACTTACAATCAAAGTTTGCTTAATGTGCCTGAAAATTAATCTGAGTAATTAACCAGAGTCAAGAATGGAATTGTCAACTATGCTTATATGGGGTTCACCTTAAAACAAGTTAGGGCTGAGGCTGAAAAAAAGTGGGCTTCAGGGAGGAAAATTTCACCTAGAAAAGAAAAAGCTGAATATAGCTTATTGGTGGTGTCAACTCTTTGACTGGTTATATGTGTAGGTTTTTAGCATTTTATATTTGAAAGTTATCACCTAATCATTTTTTCATCTGATAGAAACTCAAATCATATTTGCTGAGTACCTACTGCATTCAGAAAACTATACTGGGTGTTGAGGATACAAACAATCTCTGCCATTAGGGTCTAGTTGGGGAAAAATACAGAAACATAGATACTGTACTGTGTGCCATTTCTATGACAGAGAGAGGCTCATGGTTTGATGTGAACCCCAAGGTAGGAACATCTAGTTCAGACAAATCTCATCTCTCCAATGAGAGTATACCTGCAGGACAGGTAAAAGTTGCTAGTGGCCAAAATTTGGCAGGACAGGTAAAAGTTGCTAGCGGCCAAAATTTGGCATCCCTAGAGAATGCCATCCAGCCTGATATCGCCAGAATCCAAAAAGTGGCAGTTGGGAGCTTGAAGAGGGGAAGAAGAAGATTTTAGGATTTCATTATTATGTTAAACCAAAATCTGTACTCTCTTCCCTTTAATCTTAGTTTTCTTCTCTAGAAAAACAGGACAAATCTCTTCTCTTTTTTATCTGGCAGCCTTAAAAATATTTGAAATGGGTTATCATAGCCTCTTGTCCTTTCTCTGAAAAGTGTTGAGATTATGTAAGTTATTTCTGTCATCCCCCTTGACTCTAAAAAATTTGCTGATTGTTTCTCTTTATTGTCAGCCCTTCTGAGTGGTATATATCATACTAATTTATTTACCTCCTTCTTGGTTTCCACATAGCTTATATTCCTAGCCTTTCTCTGTTGAAGGAAATCTAGTTAAATGGCTGGCTTACATATGCACACCTTGAGTGTGGGTCATGTCACACTGGCCCTCTGCCATGCAGCCCAACAGGTCAGACCCTTGCTTATGCAATCACTTCATCACCAGCCTTGCTAAGTTTGTACCCCCATCTTAAAAGCCTTGGTTTTTTCAAGTTAAGTATTTCTAATACATAACTCTTTTTAAATTTAAATGAAAGCTTTCAATATGCTTCCCCTCTTAAATTTTACCTTTTTTGTTTTAGCACAGAACTTTAGCCTATCGAAGTAAATTCAATTTATTTGCTTTCAACATGTGGCTGTTTGAAATATTGGCCCGATAGGCCAGAGCCCTGCTGTGCTTCACTGGGAGTTTTTGGGGTAACAACCATCGTCTGCAGTCATTCTAAAGACTATAATCATTTAAGTGTCAAATCATCTAATTTCATAACCTTTTCCCATAGAGACTGTGAGCAACTCTGAAAAGTCTTTCTGTTCTCCATATTTGTAACATGCCTCAAATCCACCTACGTAGTAACTATATTAAGAAAGAAAATGTGATCTTTCTGAGTTCAATGTTGTGGATTCCTCCAGGGAGCACATGTTCTAAGTGTACCCCCAGATGGTTTGAGAAGAAAGTGCAGAATAAATACAATAAAGTAAAGCAAAGCCCATATAAAATATTTGATAGTCTTTTCCAGACTTTTGCCAAATTAATTTTAGGATCTTTTGTAGTTTTCTCTTAACATCTTCCTTCCTTTATTTATTATTTCCTTGCATAGTTGTTAATTTTTATACAGTATTCTATTTCTCCCCACAGGTGTAATCCCCATAAATCTCCCATAACCACCTCACCCATGAACCATCACCACAGTCCCTTGTGCTACCACCTTCCCTCAAAAAAATAAAAGAATTGTTCATAGAACTTTAGTATTCTGGCAGGTTACCTATTTTTAGTGAATTGTCAAATATCCTTGATGGGAATTTCCCAAACATTCTGTTATGGGGTGAATATGAGCTGTAGACCTGAAGTCAGGTTACATTATCAAGGTTGGAATACTCTGTTTCCCATTTCTGCTAAGGTGCTGATGGTGAAGTAGAAGGAAGTGGATGTAAGTCCCGACCCCTAGCTAGTTAGCTTATATGATAGGAAAAACATTCTGACCCTCAAGTATTGATAAGTGCTAGAATGCATGAGCAGTATGTTGAAGGAACTCTTCAACGAAGGGGAGAATTTTTGAAAACAGAGTAAAGTAATAGAAGTCTTAAGTTAGTTCAGAGACAAAGATATGGACAAAATAAATATGGACACTCAAGAGCCCCTCAAGATCAATCATGAATATTTTGAAGATCTCAGAGTCAGCATGCTGATAATGAAAAAAACAAATGGTTATAACAATTATTCTATTACCCAAACTGTCCAATGGGAGTAGACGTTAGATAGCTGAACATTATAACTCATCAATCACAGCATTCTATAATATGTTCTTACATTATTTTGCCAAAGATTTAAAACAACTGAGTGAATTTCTTTACTGCCAAGTCTTTCTCCTTTTCCATAAAATTCTTGTGATATCCCAAAGGTCTTTGTGTAGCTACACAAATAAATGTTTTAACTATTTAAATTGATTATATGTATTTCTAAAATAGAGGGAAATGCTATACTTTTAAAATATTCTGCTTTAGAATTCACCTATTTCATAATTTTATCAATTAATTGAGAAGTACATTACACAATTAGAGTAAATGACTGTGGTAGCTAGTTTATTTTAGTTTTACAGTGATAATGTATATCACTATACAAACCCATTCTAGATAAAATAGCTCTTCCCATGCAACAAGAATGTCTCTAACCGCAATATATCTTTCCCTATCACCCAGCACTTGTAGGTCAGTGGAGAATATTTAGCTTTCACTTTTTTTCATCTTTATAAAAATAATGACATCATAAAACAGAAATATGATCATTTTGCTGGTTGATAACCCATTTTAGAGCATCTAACCACAGTGAAACGCCCTGAACCCTTTCTCCTTGCTGTTAGTTGGAGTGGAATTGGACTTTGCTATATGTAAACATATGATATATATACATATATATGTGTGTATAAACACGCACATCATTTGCTGAGAAGCAGTGTAGTGTACTCATGCAGTATGCAGTGTTTTGAGCTGCCTAGACTTAAAACCTGCTACATTAATTTTATGAATTGTGTGACCTTAGGCAAGTTAATTACTTGGTTTCCTCATCTGAGAAATCAGAATGAGAATAATAATTCCTAAGTGATAGGGTTATTAAGGGTTTAATGAGTTAACACATAGAACATATTTAGTAAAGCTTCTGGCTCTTAATAAACACTTAATACTTAGTAATCAGCATTGTTACTATTATTATTCACAGTGCATTTCATATGTGTTTGCTTCCAGATTTTAAGTAGACATCCCATCTCATTCTCCCCCATTGTTGCTCTGTGAATTCATCACCATGTCATACAGGGGAACCTTGAGAAATCCTGCAGCTGCTGTGAGAAGCAAAGGCATTTTCTCTTGCCATACACAAATCCTGCCCACACAGAGGGCATGCACACTTATCTCTACTGCAGCTTTTGCCTGGCTTGTCACCCCCCAATAACAGATTACAGATGTGTCTCCTGTTCATGACAAAATTCCCTAGGGACCATTGAATTCCAGATAGGATAATGTTACCTTTATGCTGAGTAATCTGGCAGATTCAATTAAACAAAAATGTCCTACTGGGGAAACCTGTGTATTTCCTTGCAAGAGTAAATTATTCTTGGCATTTATATAAGGACACACACACAGTTTATTGATCTGTTCAAAGAACACATGATTAATTTAGAATGTTTGTGTAAATTGAAGAAAAGGTTTTTCTAAATAAGAAAACAGGAGAAAGGCTAAATAGATACTTCTCTGCACTAAGAAGAATAAACAGGACACTAAGCACCCCCCTTCTCACTAGCTCCACATCCCACCTCCCAGAATTAGTTCTTGGATCATGCTTATTGATATAACATCTTAAGTAAGAGCACTGGGCTTTGTAATTGAATGCTCAGCTCTGCCACCACCATCTCAGTCCTTGAGGAGGATGATTTAATTTCTCTGTGCCTTTGTTTCCTCTTAGAATTGCTGTAAGTATTAAATAAAAGAATGTTAGTGAAATCTTCAACACACTATTCCATAGTAAATGCACAGTAGAGGATAAACTATGTTCTTATGCCATTATATCATCTTCATCATGATCATCAGCATCTGAAAATGATCTGAAGAAAAGGACCACATGGTGACATTTCCAACTTTGCAGGTGATAATGAAGAACTAAATTGATGGGTGTAGACCATGGGAAGTGAGAAGAAAATGGCAGGTACCTTCAATTTAGGCAGGTTTGAACTAAACCATTTGGTCAAGAGAAGCTGAAGTTTCCTTTACACATACATTCTGAGGAAGACCCAGAAAATAGGAAGAGCCAATGGAGAGAGCTCCCTAAAAACCCAAAGCCTAAGCTGGATGCTAAATCAAGTTCCTTGGGTCAGTTTTTGGCAGCACAATGCCAGATTCAGTGAATCTCATCTGGCAGGAAAGTATTTGGGCTTCATTTTGTAGTGAGTCATCCCATTTCCCACTGCCTCTTGTCCTCCTAAATGTTCAGCTCCTGGGCTGATTCCCCTTATGGTGTGGCTTAGAGTAGACAATTGTTGGAATAGAAATACTGCCAATGCATCTCTCAAATAGATCATTGTATCCTAATATTAATTAATTCAGGAAAATGAGGGAGATAAAGGCCACTGGAGCCAAGACAGGAACTGAATGGACAAGGAGCTGAGATGGAGCTAATTGAGTGGATTGAGAAAACAAAATAGCTTGATTGAAAGCTGAATGCCATTTTAGTACCTTGTGTTCCATCTTTTATTCATTTGTTTCAGGCCCTGGTTTGTTTTTTTTTGTTTGTTTGTTTGTTTGTTTGTTTGTTTTTGTGGGACCCTCGCCGGCAGCCCGAGAACTAACCGGCACTGCAGAGGCTGCAGGCAGCCTCACAGCCCAGCGCTCAACTGCTGCGCCACCAGGGAAGGCCCCAGGCCCTGGTTTTTGTCCTGAACAAATTCTTCTAGGTTTCTTTTCCAAAAAATTTAGATCACCAAATTAATAACTTTTTACAGTGTTGTCTTTTTATGGCAAGCAACCACATTCCCCATGTTATAAGATAAGCCAGAATAAAAACCATCTCTGTCTGAGGGTGGTCCTGAAGCGTGTCATGCCAGAGGGTTTACTTAGAAGGGTGGTAAAGATTTGAGCAGACTAGAAGGAGGGACAAGAGTATTTTGGGGCTCTTGCCCACGCTGAAGAGGGCAGAGCTAACTCTCAGCGTCAGTGAGCAAACAGATTGACTGGTTCAGGTAACAGAAGAGCATGTGATGATGCCAGACAACTCTATTTGTTCATTAACAGCAGGTAAGCTTCAAGTTTGGAAGCAAAATTTTCTTTAAAAATAGCTGTGTGTTAGCCTTGCACCCCAGAAGGAAGGGAGAGGAGAAACCCAATGAAAGAACATTCCTTGAGGAAACAAAAATTTCAGGAAATAAAATAATTTAAACTCCAGCAAATATCAGAATTACACAAATCAGACTATTTCAAGCTCTTGGCACTAGTGCTTGGGAGGATGGGAAGAGAGTAGACAGAGAGAACAAAGAGCATGTAGATCCAGGAAGGCCGCCTTAGATGTGCTGTTGAGTAGCTCTTGGTATTTCTATTCCTCAGCTTCTTAACAGACTTGGGCCCTTCAGCTTGATGGTGCCAGGTGGTAAGGATGGAGGAGGTAGGGAAGCGGGAAGAAAAGAATATAGAAACACCAAATACAGAATTTTGGACATATTTCACTTTTGCTTTGAATTCATACTCCCAAGATACCAGACCTCTGAGTCTCACTCTTCCAAATAAATCACCTCAATTTTACTCTCTCCTCCTCACCAGGACCCAAAGCTTTTTGCTCTCCACTACGTAGATTCCAGACATTGGGACCTCTGGGATCTTCCTACAATAAACAGACCTTTTGTAGAAACTCAGTGTGATGAAAACAAAGCTAAAGCTAAAATTGAATAAGACAGGCTCTTCCTTTCATGCTTATTGTCTAATTTTTATTTTAATTTCCCTTCATTTGTAGGTAGGAAAATGAAGTAAAATTTTTGTTTGGGCAATTTTCAAAATATCTGATAAAGGGTTTATATCCAGAATATAGTAAGAACACTTACAAGTCCATAATCAAAAGATAATTACTCTTGTTTTTGATATGGGCAAAAGATTTGAAAAGACACTTTTGAAAGTAGAGACAAATGTCCAAAACCATATGAAAAGGTACTAACGAACATTAGTCATCAGGAAATTAAAACCTAAAACATAAGCTAACACTTCACACCCACTAGCATAGCTAAAATTAAATAGACTGGTGATACCAAATGATGGTGAAGATGTGGAGTACCTGGAACTTTCATACATTCCACTGGAGGTGTTAAATACACACCTACCCCATGACCCTCCAATTGCACTACTAGGTAATTATCAAGAGAAACAAAAGCCGGTGTCCACAGAAAGATTTGTATAAGAACTTTCACATTTGCTCTATTCATAACCAAACACTGGAAAACAACCCAAAGTTCATCCACAGTACAATGGATAAACAATTGTGGTATTTATTGAAATGCAACTTAGCAGTAGCAAGCAATATACACAACATGAATGAACCTTAAGTACAGCACATGGTACACAAGAAACAGAAGAGTACATACTGTATGGTTTTGTTCATAAGAACCCCCAGAATGGGTAAAACCACATCTGTAATGATAGGAATCAGGCTGGTGTGGGGGTGGAGGTCAGGGGCAACTGGCTGGAAAATGACACAAGTGGACTCTCTAGGGTGATGGAAAAGGTCTATATTTTAATTTTAGTGGTGATTACATCACTGCACAAAATTGTCAAAGCTCATGGAACTGAATGCTTAAAATAATACTTTATTTGTATGTAAATTATGCTTTTTTTAAAAAAGATTTATTTATACATACAAGAATTGGAGTACAGGCCAGAGGTGTGGGGGCGGTGAGAGGATTCGCCAGAGACAGAGTGAGGAGCAGAACAGGCAAACTGACTGAAACACACTGCTGAAGGGAGTAGCGGGCGAGCCAGGGGAGGTCTGCTGCGCCATGTGGGTAGCTCCCTGGCCAGGGATCAAATTCATGCTGCAGTGGCTGAGGCTAGCTTCATAGGTTGCGTCTTAACCACTTGCGCCAGCAGGGAGGCCCTGCTTCTATTTTTTTAATACAGGAAGAAAAGATATTTATAGCTCTAGACTATAAAAACTATGAAGACCTATTCATCCTATAAATTATCACTTATAAGTTATAAATTCTCTCTCAGTCTCAGCTTAACTCCCTTTTCTAGATACAGAATGTAGAACTTTTCAAAGATAGAATACAACAAAAACCTCTTTTGCCTGCCAACCTCTTGGTTCCCAGACCCCCAGGAACTCCCAACAATAAGAAGATGCTAGTCCTACTGAGTTCATTGGATTCCTTAGTTGACCTGGAAATGTGTGGGGGCAGGGGCAGGAACCTGGGACAGTGAAAGTGATGTTTTTACAGTTCCCCACCTCCACTTCAAAGAGAGCAATACACTTTCACTAAGGAAAGGTCTAACTATTGGACTATAAATAGAATCCTGTGCCCCAGACAGCAGCCTCTCTTGCAGTGTGCTTGCCTTCCCCATTCCAGTTTATATGGCCTCAGCTTGGGACCTGGCAGTGCCACCTCCCACCTGCTGTGACTGGTAACCTGGAAGGTAATGCCCTTGTCAGCTGAATTGAGTCCCAGCAGAATGAAAACCAGTACCCTGGGGCCCTGGGATAGGTGCTTGTCAGCCTGGCTTGTATTGTTATTATGTGATTGTTATTATTGAGCCTTTCCTTTCCCCACCTTGAGAAAGAGGTTGCCAGTCCCTATTCTGGTGCATTCACAGACTGCCTGGGAAGTCACATGAGTAAAGTAGCAGAAAAATAACCAACTAGCAAATTCATATTAGGTAAAGTCTCCATTCATTACATGCTTGAGTCTTCATAGAATCATTTTATGGTGCTTTATCTTTCTATAAAGTATAATCGACTTGGACTTTTAGAGGTGTGCTTTACATCTATGCCTGTTTAGTCACCATTTGCGGTGTCTGCCTTTATGGTAAAAGGTGAGAATCTTGTACAACAGAACCCAGGAACTAGATGCGTCCTTTGGGTTCAATGAACAAATGGATTATGTAACTTCAGATCATTCACCAGCTTCTCCAGTCCTCAGTTTTTTTTTTTTTAAAGAGTTTGTAAGACTTAATATTTAAATTTTTAGAGGAATAGTTGTGGCACAGTGTAGTGAATCTTTGTAGTAAATAGAAGACCTGAACCCCGTGTGCAGGTCTGCTTCTCTTCAGGAGGGGGAAGTCTGGGCAAACGATTCCATGTGTCTGAGCATCAATTTCTTCTGTAAGATCAACCTGGAGATTGCTACCCTGCCCACCTCTCTGGGTCCTTGTGAGGATCAAATGGGAGAAACTGCAATTCATCAAGCATTTGCTGCTTTTTCTTTGCTGTTGCTACAGACATTAAAACCCACAGAGAACACTTTTAAGGGCATGTGTATGTGAGCTCAAGGCAGAATTGTCCAAACATTGTCTAGGGATCAAAGAGATGGAAAGCAGAAATTGATCCAAGGGTCAATTAGTTAATAAGTCTTGCAACTGGTGACTTTGCCCAGCAGCCTCCTGGACCAGTGAGTCTGTACTGATGGTCATTCCCACACAGGTGACAGCAGAGCTCGATGCCTGGAATGAGGATCTGCTCCGGCAGATGAATGACTTCAACACGGAGGACCTGACACTGGCAGAGCAGCGGCTGCAGCGCCACACGGAGAGGAAGCTAGCCATGAACAACATGACCTTTGAGGTCATCCAGCAAGGCCAGGATCTGCACCAATACATCATGGAGGTCCAGGCCTCAGGTGAGTGACCTGGTTCTCCTGGTGAGAGATGATGAAAAAACGAATACTAGTGTGATTCGACAAGAACTTCCACTCTGTTCATTTTATTTCTATAGCTACAAGGAACAGATTTTGGCCACCATTTTAAAGAAGAAATTGAAGCAGTAAAGCTGCAGTAACTTGTCTGAGCCTGTCCAGTAGGGTCTGGTAGATGAGATTAGGGCCAGAGTCTTTTGGTGCTGCAGAGAGAATGGAAAAAAACAATAATGGAAATGAGCACAGGTTCAAAAATATGGTGGCCTAGAAAAGCAAACGAAGTGGTTTGCTCCAAAAGCAGACAGCTGTCCTTGTGAAATGCATTCAGATGTGCACCTGTCCCTGATCCCATCCCTCCTCCCTGTACACAGTAGTCCCCGGCCTTGTCCTCCACCTCCAGGAGAGGCTCCTTGTCTCCAGTTCACGCCTCTCCGAGTCCTCAGTATTTTATCACTGGCCTGTGTGTGAGTGTAAGAAGGATTGATTAAATTTATAGCAAGGGGCCTCCCCGGTGGCGCAGCGGTTGAGCGCTGGGTTGCGAAGCTGCCCGCGGCCTCTGCGGCGCCGGTTCGATCCCCGGCTGCTCCCCGGCCACCGGAGGAGGGTCCCACATGGCGAGCAGACCTCTCCTGCCGCCCGCTGCTCCCCTCAGCAGTGTACTTCGGTCCTTCTGCCTGCTCTGCTCCCCGCTCTGGCTCTGGTGAATTCTCTCACCCTCCCGTGCTTCTGACTGTACCCAGTGCATGTGTAAACAAAAACAAACAAACAAATAAATAATAAATAAATAAAAACATGCCTCTATAAAAAAAAAAAATAAATAAATAAATAAATTTATAGCAAGGATGCATATTTTTATAAGTTCTCAAAAATGGAAAAAACAAACATGGTTGTTACCATAATTGACATCTTTTATTGCTCAGGATAAAAATGTAACAAATGTGTGAGCCCATATTGTATACCTGCCATTCTCCAAAACGGGCTTTGCTGTTAGAACTGGAGAAAGCCAGACTTCTCTCTCCTGTCGTCCAGCTAGTGCAGGTAAAAGAAGTCACTCATAAGCACACATGCTAGTGGACTGCTTGAACCCAGGTCTCCACACCCAAAGCCACCCCCTTGCTCTCCTCCCTGGGGCCTCATCTGCTCAGGTTGCTGGCCTCTAGGAGGAGGCAGACAGGGGCTCAGACCAGCAACACTTTAAAGCACTGTTGATCCATGTCCCTCTTGATCATGAAGGGTTTTTATAATCATGAGATTCTTGAGCAGATACGAGCAATCACATTTGACCCTAGGGTGCTGTATTTTTTAATGATGAAAGTAAATACCAACATTCAAAGGAACTCGGAAATTATAATCAGAGGAAAGAAAACCTAGTACATTCTAATCAATTTGGTCAGCATAATCTTTCCTTAAATTTACATTTGTACTATGAACACAACAGCTGCAACTGCCTATGAGACCTCATTTATAGAGTGTACAGCTCCAGGAAGGACCATTCACATTGCAAGTCTGTCTGGGAAGTAGGTTTTTTGGTTTGTGTATTTTTTTTGGTACTTGAAAATTTATTTTATTTTTTTGCATTTTTTTTATTTTAACATTTATCATTTTAAAATTTTTTTTAAATATTTGCTTCCTCCCACCCTCTCAGATTGAGTCCCCATAGAATCTCCTTCCCCAAGGCACCCGTGCACCATCACCACAGTCCCCTGTGTTCCTCCCTCCCTCCCTCCCTCTGACTGGGAAGTGTTTTAGTAATGAGAATGCCCTGGCTCCACTCCCTGCTATTCTGATTTAATTATATCTGAATGGGACTTGGGCATCTGCACAAAGGTCCTCAGGTGACTCCACTGTGCAGCCAAGGTTGAGAACTGCTGCTTTTCATCATGATGATTACATCACAGCATCTGATACCATGGAAAGCTTTAAGACAGTGACTCCCAAATGTGATCCCTATTCAGCAGAAATGTGAGTTCACAAGCCATCCTTAGTACTTGCCACATCAGAAGCTCTTGGTCGGGGCTCCAACGATAGGCGTTTCAACAAGTCCTCCAGGTGCTTTTAATGCACACTAACCTGGGACCACTAACCTCGGAGCTGCTCCGAGTGAGGGCCCTGGACAAGCAGCACTCTGAGAGCTGATTAGAAATGAAGAATCCCATACCTTACTCCAGACTTACGAAATCTGAATCTACTTTTAGCAAAATCTCCAGGTAAATCATATGCCCTTTATTGTGTTTCAGAAGTCCTTTCAGAAGGACTTGGCCACAGCCAGTCCTTTTTCAAGGCTTATTAGGGAAGTGGGGAGCTATCCTTTCTCCATGGTTGGGAACCTTATTTGGACTCAGGGTTTTACCCTGAGTTTTCCTCAGGATGGTCACAATAGTCAGCTACCCAACTATGACTGGGAACTAGGCGAGAACGCACAGTACCCAGGAGAGAGGCTGCGACAGAGAAACCCTTCAGGGATGGTCATCCCGCATCCCTCAGTATCGATGTGTCTAGCAGGAGAGCTTTGTCTGCCTGGAAACTTCAGGCATTTAAGACCAGGGTCCTGGCATGACCTGGACAAGCCCACTTCAGTCGCAAGAGTCAGGTATCCATGGTAACAAAAAGACTGTAGGGATCTGGCAGTCTCTAAAGACTGGGGGCTGGCTGTGCTTGGCGGCCACCTTAACCATGAGGGCTGAGTGGGTGAAAACACCCCAGGCAGATGGGCTGCCCACCCCCACAGTATCCTGTTCTAGAAACAAGCTTTAACAAGAGAGGCTTCATTGGCCTCTCCAACCCTTTGCTGGGACTGGCTGTTCCCAAGTTCCTACCATAGCTAGCTGTTAGTCTGGCATAGCCCCTGAGGCTTTGAAGGGAATAAATCCAGGGGTTTAAGGAAGGCCCACTTCATCTTCTGCTGGATGCTTAGTCCTGCAGAGGAGGCCTCTATCTTACCTCTTGCTTGGCGAAGGGAGAACTGAATCACACCAGATCTGGGAGGTGGGGGTGGATCCAGCCTGGGCCTTGCCCCAGGTATAGGGGGACTGCAGGATTTCAAGACCCTGGACTAAGACAATAAATGACTTGGGCATTTACAATGTATATCTACATTTGAACTAAAGGTAAACTCTTATTATAGAAAAAGGACAATTAGCAAAATTAAGAATCTGGTTGGTATTTAGCCCTCTGTGCTAAATTAAGGGTATAGGTTGGAGAGGAAGACTGCCTGGGTTAGCACAACAGCCACACCTCTTACTACCTGCATGTCCTTGAGCATGTTGTAAGGGCAGGAATGGACACAGTGCAGGTTTTCTGATCCCATGCAGACCATAAGATTATCTGCCCCCCCCCAAGCTCCCAAACAGCAGCACTCAAAGCACTTAACCCCCCCCCCCACCCCAGACAGAGGGAATTAGGAACTCCTGCTGTCTCTCCTGCCTTCTCTCTTCCCCAAACTACCCAATGCTTCAGCAGGAAGTTTCCATGGAGAGTCTCCTCTGTTTTTACATTTATGGAGTAGGGGAGACTCTCCTCTCCTCCCCAGTTAAAGTGTTCTGCGCATGTGGGAGAGGTTTCCACAACTTCAGGCCTAAGTGGCCGGGGAACAGGTGTCCATTTGGTCTCAGGTGCTCTAGTCAAAGCTCTTAGCAGACACCCCAGGGACAGCCCCTGGGAATAGATAGTAAAGTGCCTGCACACCTGTAGGCATCTGTAAAGCAACCAACCCATTCCGAGCAGGTTTATGAACGGTTCTAGCAGCCACATGCTCTTCGCCGTGGTTTGTAGTTGCTGCACTCCTCCGTACACTCCACTCCTCCACCCTTAACACCGCACTACCACCACACCGCACTCTGCTGCACCACCCTTATAAATCAGTCTCTTAGCTCAGGTGTACCCACTTCAGGTGCCCGCCATCAGGCATGCACCCAGGATCACAGGGCTCCCTCATCTATCCTGATGGCGGAAGGGCAGAAAAGCCTGATACCTTTTACCTACCCTACACATGTCATCTGACCTCTCTGAACCTTGCCTTCCTCTAGAAAATGGTGATCATAGCAATACGTATGGTCGCTGTGAGACTGCAGTGGAGTAATTCATGGAGCATGGTCGAGGTTGATAAAGCTTGATAGCTATTACATATTATGCTAGTATTCTAGTACTTACTGCATTCTGGGGTTATCTGTGACCTTGTGTCTTCTCCAGCAACATGAGATCAGGAGATGCTTCCTTTTCTTTACATGTCCAGCATCTGGCAGAGTGGTTCATCTTGCACATCTCCAAGTTCTTAATGGTAATGTTTGCTGAATTAATCAAGAATGAACATCAGTGTGGGTAGATGTAAAGTCAGGAATGGACCAGTGCAGGTTTTCTATGATCCAGCAGACTGGGTAAAGGAGGAGTAAGAGTCCTCAGTGGTTTTTGCAGGCTTTTACTGGGATTTATCTGGTACACAGCAGGCAGGGATGCTGGGGGGCCAGGAGGCTGGCAGGCCTCCCAGCCCCCAGTAAGTCTTCACTCCATCTGGGCTCTCTGGCCTTCTCTGCTTCTTTCTCGGCTTCTCTTTCAGCTTCTCCTGCTGGTGTCCCCGTGACGCCACCCTTAAAAGCCCAGTCTCAGCCCAGGTGAATCCCATCTACGTATGCCCACACCCTACTCCAGGTGCCCGCCATCAGGCATGCATTCAGAACCTCAAAGCTCCATCATCTATCCTGATGGCGGGAGGGCAGAAAAGCCTGGCATTTTTTTCTTTACCCTACAGTAGATGTAGGTAACAATAATAGACTTTTGTGTCACAAAAGGAAAGAAAAACGCTGTGTATTTTCGAAATGAAAGTTACTTTGGGCTTAATAGGAAGGTGAATCTGGTGGGGTTTGAGAGGAAAGGAAGGGAACCTCCATGTAAAACAATGGTTTTGCCTGGCTGCGTATTTAGCATCACCTGGAGAACTTGTCAGATGCACCAAGGTCTGGGCCCACCCCTCAGGGATTCTCACTAATTGGTCTGGAATGGGCGCTGATTTTTTTTTTTTTACAGCTTCCCAGGTGATTCTAATATAAAGCCAGGCTTGAAAATACTGATCTAATAACCTGATTAAAGGACTTTGTAATTTCTGAACTGAGTGTTATGTTGAGGGAATGACACAGAAAGGGTGGGGGGAAGAGAACAGAAAGTGTTCTCTTTCTGAGGCAGACGCAGATATTTAAAGACTGTCAAATGTTCAAAAAACACATTGCAAGAGCAAGCACCATAGTTGGGAATACCCAAATCTTTTCCTAAACCGTAACCACCTCTCTCCTTGAAGCATTTAAGTGGTACCCTCCACTTGACAGCAGTGAAAGTAACATTTTATTATTAGTTGTGACCTTGAGCCATAGATAAATGTGCTACAGAGCGTTTTGCTAATTGCATGTACATAAGGAACAGCTGTTGTGGGATAGCTGGTCATGGCACCATCTTATGCAGAGCATTCCCATCTTGATTGCACAGTGGCATCACCCTGGGGTTTAAGGCTTCTTGATGCCTGCGTCCTAGCCTCAGAGAGACTCTGATGCTATTATTGATCTGGGCCTTGGTCAGGACCTGGTAGTTGTTAAAATTCTCCAGATAAATCTGTGAGCTAAGGTTGAGTGCACTAGTCTAATAGTGTCCCATCCACCACAGTTTTAATGATACATGATGAACAAGTACATAAACACCTGGCAGTGTTTGCATTTTATGGAGGCCATTTCACTAGTTCCATCAGTGATCAACAATGAATATGTTATTCCTCAGAGAAGGAAAAAAATGGAAAGATGTGTACTTTTGAACCTACTATATGCCAGGCACTGTATATACTTTATCTTACTCATCATACTACCCACACCCCCCCAAATCCCCACCCACCCCACAACGCACACACCAACCACAAGTCATTTTGATAATTTACAATTTACCTAGACTCAGAGAGGATTTTGAGCCCAGAGAGCCACCATTAATAGTTGGCAGAGCCTAGATTCAACCCTAAATCTATCCTTTCCCCAAATCTCAGGTGCTTTCCCCCACAACAGAAGAGGTCTGTGTGTTCACTGAACAGGTATTTGCTCAGTGTTATGCCAAGCACTATGCTAGGATGCAGAGAGGCATGAGAGAGATGGGTCCCCATGTTCCTGTGGGAGCACGTGACCAAGGAACTAGACTCAGCGGAAGAGTTCTGGTAGAGGGATGGTCACAAACGGGGATGGGGGGCATGACAGAAAGGAACCTCAATGCAGCCATCTCTAAAGAGACTGACAAACAGTTTCATTAAGATTGTATTTCTCAACTTGAAGGCATAAACAGGCATGTCTTACTCCATTTCTGAGAGTCCCTAAGGAAGACAGGCCTGTGACTACACTGAGAACAGTAATGTCAACGCAAGCAAACTCTATTTGCTGGTGATTGATGGATATTTACTAGTTGATAGGTTTTAGCTGGAACTTATGTCACCATTTGGAGACAGTGAAGAGGGTGAATTTGTCTTCTAGGTGTGCCTGAGCTAAGTCTTCATGTCCTTCCCCTTCACTCCCCCCACAACATCATGTGTTCTTGAGGAGTGTGGAAGTGTAGTTGGCATAGTTTTCACCCATTTTATTTCCTCTGTCCTCTCACAAAACAGTATCAACTGAGAGAGAGGAAAATGAAGGGCCAGCTGGAAACCTGTTCTGGATGATCTCCCGAGCAGGTGTCTGGCCCCTTTGATGAGGTACCAGGCATAGAGAGCCCGTTTATACGCAGGGGTGAGCCATGAGCTTCCCATAGAAAGACACTTTGCCCAGGCCCAGCATGCTGAACATGAGAGAGGCATGCAGAATGGAAATGAGCTGGGAAAAGCCTGCATTGTGGCTGGAAGCAGGGAAGAGCTCCTGCTTCTGCAGCTGGATCTTAAATTACATTTCCAGAAAGTAAACACTAGGGTCAAGAGTCACCCCACTTTCCCAATCACTGCAGAGGTATAAGTTTTTGCAGTTCCTCTTATTTTTTATTTCAATCAAGGAGATGCTCTCTACCTTGTCCCCCTGGGTAATTGAAAATAGTAACTAGAGGGAGTTGACTGCCAAAAGAACAAGCCGTTCTTTTCTGTCTCCCACAGATATTTCAGGGACTTGGAATCATGTAGCTGACAGAAAAAAATAAACATGAAAAGATACTGAAATTATTACCATGTAACACCAGAAAAAAAATTTCCCACTCTCCCATATCCTCCTTATATAAAACACTATTTTTACCTCTAGAAATGAATTTCCGTTAGCATGTACAGACTTTCCTCACACTACCCCAACTGTATCCACAGGTGTGTTGGTGGCGGTGCTGATGAATTTCTGATGGTATGAGTCAGAGTGATGAGAAATTCTCCCAAAGGAGCTTTATTTTTTAGGTGACCATACACAGATTTGTGGGCTCCTTTCCATCGATGTATATGTACTACCCTTCTGTGACTTATCTGCTGTGTTTTAAGACTGAACCATGTTGTTGGCCGGATCCCTATTGGTCAGCATCTCAGACAAGCTATTAGCTACCGGACCACCGCTGTGCTGAGTCTAGATGACAGAATGAGCAACTAAGGAAAGGATTCAGACAGAAAGAAACTGGTAGAGTCAGGGATCAGAAGGACATGGGCAATCCACTGTTAGGATTTTCCCAAAGCTAAGTGTAGGGGCAGGAAGGGGCACAGTGCAGGTTTTCTATGATTCTATGCAGACGGGGTAAGGAGAGGAGTCCTGGAGCCCTCAGTGGCTGTTGCTGGCTTTTATTGTGATTTACCAGGTACACGGTACCAGGGGTACTGGGGGGCCTGGAGGCTGGCAGGCCTCCCAGCCTCCAGCAAGTCTTCACTCTTTCTGGGCTCTCCAGCCTTCTCTCGCATTCTCTCTGCTTCTCTCCTGGGTCTCTTCTAATGTTCGTTCTGCTTCTTTTTCTGCCGGCATCCCCATGACGCCGCCCTTATAAACCCAGATGAATTCCATCTGCATATGTCCACACCCTATTCCAGGTGCCCGCCATCAGGCATGCATTCGGGACCACAGGGTTCCGTCATCTATCCTAATGGTGGGAGGGCAAAAAAGCCTGATGCTTTTTACCTTACCCTTAGTGATGGTATGAGTCAGAGGATCTGAGTAAGGCTGAAATCAAGGAACAATACAATACAGGTTACAACTTGCGTCAAGTTTTAGCAAATAGGAACCACAAGGTGATATGAATGTAAGAAAGCAGAAAGTTTAAATTTTAAGTCAAGAGCTGGGAAAGCCATAAGACTAAGAGCTAAGATCCTTATTTACTGTGCTATATGACATATGCTTTACCTGCATTATGTCATTTTAATCCTTCTAAGGAGCTCCAGAGGTAGAAGCTAACAAGGTAGGTAGAGATGTAAGATCCTACTTTACTGGTGAGGAAAGTGAAGCTTCTGAGAACTTAGGTAATATGCCCAAGGTCAGGACTCAAAGCTAGTACACTTTTCACATAGTCTTTGAGACATAATCTTCAAATCGCCAGTGAATAGGAAGACTTCAGTCCCATCCCTCTGACTTGCTGAAGAGAGGAAGTATATGTGCCTCCACACTCATGTGTTAGGAAAGGTACATAGAAAAAGTAAGACAAAGAAGTAGGGAGGGAGGTGAACTGGAGTGGATCCACAGCTGGACTGCTGGACATTGACTGGAGATCCTCATCACAGATCCAGATGGCTGATAGTTTATAAATGCTGGGTGGGATATCCATAAACATGGAATCCTTGTCAATGACTGACTTGTGATACTAATTGCTTTGGGTCCACAGTAGAATGATGGACAAACTCCCCTTGTGTGGGCACTTGAATATGACAGTGTTCATCAATGTGTAAGCACTCGAGACCCCTGTGGTGTTGCTGGGATATGTTTATCTGGGGTCTTTGCCTGTTTTTAATAAATGAGAATTAGCAAATATTTTTAAAAGTTGCTTATTTTTTTAGGAGACCTAGGTAATGGGCTATAGCTACTCTCATCAGAATGGACTTATCATCTAATGGTGAATTGCACCTCACCAGCTAAAAAAAACCTAAATTGGCAGAATGTTCTGAGACAGGGTCTTTTTGGTTTGGTTTTTTATTTCCCAATATGATCCAAACACTTGCTTGGGAATACTCTGGATATTGGTAAATTCTCCCAGCAAAGACTTCCTGATACTGTCTTGAATGGGGATGGACTGCCAGAGAACTATCTCTTTCTCTAATCTAGTTGATAATAAGTTGTTAATTATGTTATCAAGCTATTCCCAGACAGAGGACCAGTTAAAGTATCCAAAAGAGAAAGCATTATTTGAATATCCCAAAGACACCTTATGGTTATCTAGCCAAATTCAGAGGGATGTATAGAGGTTAGGAGGGTGCTGATAGTGGCTGTTTCCAGATCCCAGCTTTTATATGCTAGAATATGCAGACTCTATGAAGACTCCATATTGAAATGTAGCTGTTATAATATAACCTTTTTTTTAATTGTTTACCTTTTGTTTAAATCAGGAATCGAGTTAATCTGTGAGAAAGACATTGATCTGGCAGCCCAGGTACAAGAGCTGCTGGAATTTCTCCATGAGAAGCAGCATGAATTGGAGCTCAATGCGGAACAGACCCATAAGCGGCTAGAGCAGTGCCTCCAACTGCGGCACCTCCAGGCTGAAGTCAAACAGGTGAGCCTGGCCCTTCTACCTTTGGCCTGGGCTTCCCAGTGATTAAGTCTGACTGGACTTGCATCTGGTAGGGGAAAGGCATACAATGCCACTGGCGTAAGCAGGACTTAGCAAATAGGTAAGTAGAGGAATGGTTGTATTAGTCTTGAAAAGCTGGGCTGCTCTTTATGGGATGTAACAAATAGTTCTAATGGTATATGGCGTCAAGCTGCAGATGCTTTATTTCTCTCACATAACAATCTGAGGAGAGCATTCCAGGACCTTCCTAAGTTATCTCCCATCACTGAATTGATCCCCTTCCCTTCTATCCCCAATGCTGGTACACTGTCACAGTATTCCTCACTATGTCTTAGTATATTGTCATTTGTTATGATGGGTAAAATTGTCTTCCACACTCCCCTTATCTTCCAGTCAAAGCCCACACATGCTGTGCTCAAGTCCCTTCTACCGTGCAGGTGAAGTGTCTTCTTCAGTGCAGGTGAAGCAAACACGGATCACAGTGCTGCCATGCAGGTGGTTTTCTGCTTAATTACACTGTGACCATATCTGAATCTCTGGAGAGAAATGCTTTCTGGGGACACGGCGGAAATCCTGATAGACACAGAGTGATAAGTACACAAATGCTGAAACTGTTGTCACAAATGACAACACTTTCTTTTCATATGAGAAGCGCTTTCTCATTGTGATCTCATTTTCGAGCAGGCCCTTGGGGAAAAGTGATAATTATGTGTACTTTACAAATGTGGAAATTGAGGTACAATAAGATTAGTGCTCCTGGGAACTCTTGACTGTTTATAGGCTCCCTTTATCCAAGGTCCTGTAGTTTTCTCTCTTGAGGTTCTAGGAGAAATAAAAAAAAAAGGTAATAGAAAGAAACTCTCAAGTATAACACAGTCTGAGATTTTCCTGGTCTGTGTAATACCTCTGAGAAGATGGGCATGACCTGCACCTGGCAGAGAGGGTAGCACCTGCTGACAGTTGATGGGCTCCAGTGGGTCATGGGAGTTTGCTACTGTTCATACTCAGTCATTTCCATCAATGGAAGGTGGCAGGAATGATCATCTCCATAAAAGTGATATCATTCCTATTTGATTTTGAAATGAAATGATATACTTTTGCTTCTGTTCTTGGCTGTTATTTTTTCACTCCTGCATTAATAGTATATTCAGCTCCCTAATTATGCTTTTCTTGACATGAAAATGCAAATAAATTTTTATCCCAGAAGTATATGTTCTGCATAGGATGGGGAGCTAGGATAATATAGGTAGTTTGTCAAATGGGGAAGTAGGTCTTCTATGTATGAATAATCCAGATTTGAATGACATCTGGATATATTGCTATTCAGTGTCTTCATGAGCCAGAGATCAAAAAATAATTCTTCTAACTAGATAAGCAAATTCCTGTTCCCCACCTTGTCAAGAATGTCATTGAGACACAGTGGGTGTGTAGTTTAGATTGGTCCTGTATTGTTTCAATCGAACTTTAAGAAACCCATGAAGGCTTTGGTGAAAGACAGCTGCCCTCGGAGGTGCCGAGGGACTGCTGCTTGGTTGAGCTACTATGCCTCATTAGATAGATTTGTTTTCCTTGTAAATGTAGGACTCTTTCTTTAGGCCGTCATCTGATCCAGTTTCAGAGGAGGTGTTTGCGTTTGATGGAAGGAGGTAGAGCAGGAAATATTGATTTGGAAGCTGTTGACACTTGGAAAGAAGAGTTAATTTAGATGTCAGTATTGATCAGTAAGGCTAAATTTAGTCACTAGCTTAACAGTTTCTCTTTTGAATATACTCTCAAAAAAGAAGGAAGAAAGAAAAGACAACTTAATTGAAATGCCATTAAAGGGGACAGAACGGGAGAGGACATCAATGTGTTATTAATATAACTCTGTTGTTAGAGCTCAGAAATTAAAGGTTTAGATTTAGCCATCAAAACTGTAAATGTGGTTCAACTACAGTTATATTAAACTGAAGCTTTGAGGAGTGAGAATACTGTAGACATAAGACTGAACATTGCTCCCAACTATTTAGAACAAATGACATTGATTAATGCAATTGATTTTCTTTCAGTTATGTAGGACTCTACCTAAGATAAGTGGTCCAAGTACCTCTAGAGAAATATTGACTCTTAAAAGGAAACAACTCCCTTGATTATAGCCCATGGTCCAGGGCCCTTGACCACCCAGATGGCCGTCTTTCTTCTAACATATTGTTTAAATTACTCCCATATGCCACAGAATGCTCAGATTGCTTTCTGGGAAGTTACTACTCTGATAAATATTGTTTCACATTTATTAGTTCAGGAGCATACTTAATGGGTGTGCATTTCAATGTTTCCTACAGAGAATTTAGGCCAAAATTTGCATGTGAGCAAGATGGACACCCAAAACAAAGGAGAAGCTATTATCCTGGCTTCGTACTTCTGTCAAGAATACTGTGTTCATTTCTGTTCACTGTACATAAAAGTTAGAAAGGAGTAGAAGTAGTCATCAACAGAAGCAACCAAGGAGCAACTACTATCCATTTGTTTCAAAATGGAGATAATTAAGAAGATATATGGTCACAGTCTATAAAACCATGAAGATGAATACACACAATCTCATAAATTGTGTGTCTTAAGAAATATGCCAGGTGTGCCTCTCCGGTGGCGCAGCAGTTGAGCGCTGGGTTGCGAAGCTGCCCGCAGCCTCTGCAGCACCAGTTCGATTCCTGGCTGCTCCCCAGCCACCGGAGGAGGGTCCCACATGGCGCGCAGACCTCTCCTGCCGCCCGCTGCTCCCCTCAGCAGTATACTTCGGTCCTTCTGCCTGCTCTGCTCCCTGCTCTGGCTCTGGTGAATTCTCTCACCCTCCCGCGCTTCTGACTGTACCCAGTGCTTGTTTACATAAATAAATAAATCTTTAAAAAATATATATACATATGCCAGGTTGCCCACCTACCATCTGAAGTGATTTTTTTTCTGTGGATAGAGTTTTAGATGACCATACCTTGTGATTAGTTACCAGCAATGGCAGGCCTTAGAGTCAAGGACCTTCCTTGAGTGTATCCTCAAAGCTTTATTGTCAGTATGACCTAGAGCAGCAGTACTGTATTTCTTCAGGTGCACTTTAGAAAACACCCAGCTTCCCCAGTCTGCATGGTCACAGGTCTACCTTGTCCATCTTAGATGCCATAGTCACTGTGGACATCCACAGTCAAATAATCAAATCTAGTCTTTTCCTAGCTTGGGGCTATCTGAGCTTTCTTGGCCTGAGGAAGCACTAGATTTTTATTTCTAGTTACCTCTCTTAGCTCAAACTAAGCTGACTTCGTGGATGAACCCTAATTCCCCCAAGCAGCAATACTCCTTAGACCTCATTTCTATGAAGCTAACTTTCCCTGGTATCCAGTGATTATAGAAGCAGTCTCTGAATTTTGAAAGAAGTTTATAATGTTAAGGTTCAAAGTGACCTTCAAAGATCATCTAACCTATAGGTATACTGTTGCCTAAAATGATTAACCAACATAAAATCTTCATTTAATTTGCAGAAGTACTTTTCTGTTAATTATTTCATTTTATCTTTACTGTATGATTTAGGCACGTAAAGTGTTGCCAGTTTAAGGATTAGAAAACTGAGCCTCAGAGAAATTAAATGATGTTTCCCAAGTTACATAGCTCAATATTAGTAGAACCAATATTTTTCTCATCTTCGTTATAATATTTTTCTACTACATTGCCCTCATCTGGATACTCAAAGAAAAATAAATAACAAATTTTATGGACCAGAAAGATGAAAGACTACAGTAATAGAAAATTATACCAATATGAGTATTATTGATCAGAGTGCAAAGAATAATTATAACAAAACAGCTGAGGTACCTACATCATATCAGGATATACCAGCACAAATATGGAATAAAAAATAATACTCCTAAAGTTTTTCTCTTCTCATTGTGAGAGGTATAAATGAAGAAGCATAACTTCATCTAGTTTTTCTCCAAAACTAAATATCATTACCTCATCAGCCACCATCATCACTTTACTTTTTTTTAGTATATTGTATCAATCCTGATATAGAAAAGCAAGATGCAATTATCCTTACTTTACAGATGAAAAAATGGAGAGTCAGAGAGACAAGTGATTTTTGCCAGATAGTAACAAGGTCAGTTATTCACGCTTCATATTTTGTGCTCTTTTTTTACAACCCCAGTTCTACCTCTAAGACTGACTGAATCATATGGATCTGTCCCACCCCTGAGCCTAAGCCATGGATATAAACTACTATGCATTTCTATCTTCCTAAAGGCATATTTCCATCACTGAAGTCCTAGAATGCCTTATTATACAGCATTTGGGAAATAAAAATCAACAGTGATATCAGGGAGATGGCATGATTTGATGAAAGACACAGAAACCAAAACCTATGAGATTTCTAAGTGGAAAAGCTGATAAATGGGGTTATAGCTACTACCATAGCTATAACTGATATTTCCAGTTGGCTGAAGCCAGAGAGGAAAATATTCCAGCAAAACTTATCAGGTACAGAAGAAGTTAGTCAAATTGCTCCTTGAGCTCTGATTTGTGATGCACATTGAGAAAATGTTTCTCTGACACCATCACATGAATCTTGAACCAAGCAAAATGCAATGAATCATGGCAAAAGGACTTACCTAGCTCAAAATCTACATTGTGAGTTCCATTTCTCAAAGAGATGAAGCATTTGAGCCTGCAGTGAATGTATGCATGTACCCAAACCCATAAGCAGTTTTGAAAATCATTTGCACCTCTACCCAGCCAGCCACAGTATACCACTGGCAAGAAAGATTGCACACATACACTCTGAGCAGTTATTTCCTGCAACTAATTGCTTTACAGAATATCATCTCAGCCATAATCTGCCAGACTGGCCATGAATTAACATCTCAATTCAATCCGCCCAGCTTCAGCAGGATTTTTGCCACCATGTTATCTATGCAATATGGCACCAGTCATTTCTGCTCAAGTTGGAAATTTGAGAAATGTCTATGAGGTTATAGAATAGGAGACCAGGCTTAGTGTTTTTCTTTCTAATTATTTATCCTGAAGTTTAGAGGGGAAAAATATCTGAAACATATTGTGGTGTCTTCTCCTTTGCCTTGAAGTAACAGATGGGTGGTATTTACTCATCTTAGAATTTCAGAAGAATTTTTATTTCCTCTCCAAGCAAACTCTCAGACTAATAAAGGAAATATTTGACAATTTTCTGGTGACAAGACACAAGGTATATTTTCAAGACATAATTTCTTGCCATCTGGATATTTGTGCTTGACTATTAGTTGGATAATTGTCACATCTCCATTTCACCTTGGACCCTCTAGATAGTGCCAGATTTTCTCCTTTTAATATTCTCTAGCTGAGTTTTCCTTTCCTGGTACCAATCAAGGTTTCCTAGAAATTTTTCTCAGTCTAGCATAGCTTCTAAATAATTTAAGTCAACTATAGTTTTTAGTCTCCCTTTTCCTAATGATCCAGAGTATAGATTATTCATGCTATTGTGCTTGCTCCCCTTTTCCTTCTTCCTTCCTTTGGATTGATTACCTACTAAAACTTAGACATATCTACTTTTTTTAATTAATTTTTTTACATCATTGTTCATTTTTAAGCAATATTTACTTCCCCCCACCCCCTCGGGTGTAGTCCCCATAGGGTTTCCTTCACCAATGTACCTGTGCACCATCACCTCAGTCCCCTGTGCTCCTGCCTTCCTCCCTCTGATCTCTCTCCCGCCTCCTCCCCTGCAGGATGTCTGATTTATAATTGTCCGTTTTTGCTTTGTTGTGTTTTGTACTGTTACTATTTTTTTATAATGCTGTCTTATTGGGTTCCCCTATAGCCTTGCTATAAGTGAAACCGTCTGATATTTTTCTTTTTCCTTCTGGCCTATTTCACTGAGCATAATTCCTTCTAGTTCCGTCCACGTTGCTGTGTATGGCATGAGTTTATCTTTTTTGATTGCTCAATAATATTCCATTGTGTATATATACCACATCTTCTTGATCCAGTCATCTATTTTTGGGCATTTGGGTTGTTTCCAGGTTTTATCTATTGTAAGTAGTGCTGCAGCAAACATTGGGGTACAGGTGGTCTTTTGAATCAATGTTTTCATGTCCTTTGGGTAGATCCCTAGTAGTGGAATTGCTGGGTCATATGGTATCTCCATTTTTAGTAGACTGAGGAACCTCCAGACAGCTTTACATAATTGTTGGACCAGTTTGCACTCCCACCAGCAATGTAGGAGAGTTCCTTTTTCACCACATCCTCGCCAACATTTGTTGTTGCTTGTTTTTTTGATATGTGCCATTCTTACCGGTATAAGGTGATATCTCAATGTGGTTTTGATTTGCATTTCCCTGATGATAAGGGATGTTGAACATTTTTTCATATGCCTCTTGTCCATTTGCATTTCCTCTTTGGAGAAATGTCTTTTAAGTTCTTCTGCCCATTGTTTGACTGGATTGTTTATTTTGTTTTTGTTGAGTCATGTGTGTTCTTTGAATATCTTTGTGATCAGTCCCTTATCCATTGAATGGAGTGCAAAGATTTTTTCCCAATCAGTGGGAAATGGCTCTTTTGCTGTACAGAAGCTTTTCAGTTTGATGTAATCCCAGGTGTTTATCTTTTCCTTGACTATCTTTGCTTTGGGTGATGAGTCTTTAAAGATGTTGTTGCGATGTATGTCTTGTAGTGTTTTACCTATATTTTTTTCTATATATTTTATGGTTTCAGGTCTTATGTCCAGTTCTCTTATCCACTTTGAGTTGATTTTTGTGCACAGTGAGAGGTAGAGGTCTAGATTCATTTTTTTGCATGTGGTGGTCCAGTTTTCCCAGCACCATTTATTGAACAAACTGTCCCTGTTCCACTGCACAGAAATATCTACTCTTGGGTATATTTCAAGGTTGGGCCCTCTGCTCAGGTGTGACTTGGGTATTCCCCATAGATAATTGTTCACTATGTCAATGACTTTACAGTATACCCATCACATGCAAGGTTGTATGCTAAGAGGTACTGTATGAAATTAAAATAAGACTGATATATTGCCCTAGTTTTCCAGAAGTTTGCATTCTAAGGGGTGAGATGAAATATAGGTCAAAATAATAGAACATAGACATCTGTAGTGAGTGGCAAAATAGTGTGTTTTTGTACTAAAGAAGAAAGAAATTGTTTCTGATGGGACTGTTTAGGTGTGGATGATTTCAAGAAGTTGTTGACATTTGAGCTGGGCCCTAAAAATAATACCATATGGTGAAATGTATTTGTTTATAAAATTCTTTGTTCTAGAAAGAACTTCAAAAACATACACATAATTAGTCTACTAAAGTAATATTCAAATTAAGTGGTAATGAAATTGGGACAGAGAGATGGTAAGAGAAGGAAAGAATATATTATGCTCTGAATAAGGTTGGTACTTAGAATAAATACCTCAAGGCACAGTGCCAGGTAAGATTGGAAAATGACCCTTTTAGTTACTCACACCCTTCTGGTCCTCTCACCAACTGTGGATAGAAGATAGCGAGATGTCTGCTCAGAGGGTCTGTCAGAGAAAGCAGTAGCTCCGGGGAAACCATGTAAGGTACTCACCTATTCCTGTTCCACTCCCTAGGTCCTGGGATGGATACGCAATGGGGAGTCAATGCTCAATGCCAGCCTGGTCAATGCCAGCTCTTTGTCTGAAGCAGAGCAGCTGCAGCGGGAGCACGAACAGTTCCAACTGGCCATCGAGGTAACACCCAAATCTGGCTATCCATTCCTCACATTCCTTTTCTGCTCTGCTCCTCAGGCAGAATGATTCCTCAAGATGTAGGTGTTCCTTTAGGTAGTGAAGCCCTTACTCTTTCAGGTATTCTCCCTATTACCTAAGGATTGATGGAGGAGCAAATGAGGGAAGTTAGTTAATACCCCAAGGAAGCCTGGTAATAGAAAACAAGCATTCACACTATAATTGTGGGTCTTGGCTAGGATTGGGATCTTTATCATTAAGGCCCCTTGTACACTGAGTTGTTTGTACATTATGGACTGTGCACCATCTCAGAAATGGAAAGCTAAAAGGCTAGAAATCACTTCCAACTGAGGCTCACTAAAATGGAAGATGGACAAGTACGAAAGTTATTAGCAAATTAGAATTCCTTTTTTAGACATTTGGTTTATATATAACGTTAGATGCCATTGTGATGCTCTGACTTTTAATAAGAACAAGAAGCACTGGAGCGGATTGTAGATAGTTTGTTTCATTGAAAGTACTGGTTCAATATTGCTGATGAAAGTCATACTTAAAGAATAGACTGAAACTGTAAGTTCATGAAGTCTTGTTTTAAAGGTTATTTTAAAATAAAGCTCTACTTATGATCATCTAATATAAATTTAGTCTTACTTTAAATAATACCTTTAATTATCCATTCTGGTAGAACATTGTCTTTCCCAAAGAGACTTGAGCTGATTGCTTTAGAATAGTGTGGGGAAAAGAGTAGGAAATAGGACATGGGAAATATATTAAAAATAAAATAAGTTCAGTACCAATGGGAAAAGAGATAGAGTGAAAAACATCAAAAACATTTATTACTTGAAGTTCAGTATAAAACTCAACCCACTTCTGAATTAAGAAATGCAAAGTTGTTATCTTCTTAAAAAATGATTATTGGTGGAAATTTTCTACAATCATAAAATTTTAACTGTGCCCATAAATGTGCATTTCACTGTAACAATTCAGCTGATTGCCTGCTATTATTAAATCAGTATTGATTAATTTCAGCCACTTAATTTCCAGAAACCACCATATGTGTAGACATAGTACTAATATGAATAGCATGTTTTTGTAAGATGCCAGATATCTTCTTAGGAACCATTAGTTGTACTAGAGTACTCTGATTGGAGATTTAAAAAGAGACTGCATAGTGTACACACATTGTTCTAAGGAGAAACTAACCCCAGGAGAGGAGTTTATTAGCATTAGCTCTCTCTGTTGCAGTTTAACGGCATGCCCAAATATATGCGTGGTAGGCTCTGTTATTCACTGTGAAGGAAAAATCAAGACTGGGGTTACAATCGGGAATCAAGAACACCATGCTCGAGGCTCTGTAGAGAGGCAGCACGCAGAAAAATGAAGTTTGGGCACTGAGACTGGAGACCTGGCATAAAGCTGTGAGAAATGCTGGACAGAGAGTGGAGAACTCCTCCTTATTTATTTTGAGTGTTAAGATTTACCTGTCCTGTCAGGTAATTTAAATTTTCAGTCCCTATTGGGCAAGTAAAACCCAGTGTCATGACACACTTGAGCATCTCAAGAGTGAGTAGGAAATAGTTGGTAAATGATTGCATTGGTTAAATAACTAAAATCCATATAACTTGCATATGTAGTATGTATTAATTTTTACTAAATGCTATTGCATCCTTACAGTTTAGAGACCGACTAAACATCTGTGTCTCCTAGTTTCAGGTTTCTACATGGATGCAAATTGATCAAATATTCTTGGAACTCATCTTGAGATTTAGGTCCCTGTGTAGAATTTATGTCTATGATCTCAAGAGGATATGGCAGAATAGACAGGATTTTTGGAAGATTTTGAGAATGGAAAATAGATAGAGAACTGCGACATGGCTAAAATAATGAAGAAAACAACCAGAATTTCATCATACATTCTTTATTTAGGTGGCCTTTGCTTCTCTCTCTGAATGTCAGTTTAGACCAGCTTCTACATTCGGGAGAAAAAATACCAGGAAATATTTGAGCAATTTAAAAGGGTGTCTAACTAGTCTGGTTTGGCTTAACCCATTTTGATAACTTAGGAGACCTTTACAATGATTGCTGATGAGTGACTTAATCTGGCCTATTGGGCCCCAAGAAAGAATCCTGGATTCCAGAAGGGAAAATAAAAAAACTATAAGTAAGATGATAATATAATTTATTGTTAAGACTGAAACACCTCTAAGAATGAAGGAGGAAATTGTTGATAATGATGCCAGGAAAAATAGGCAAAGCAGGGGGTGTTCACTTACCCTAGCTTGGATGACCTCATGACTTTGAAAGTTTTGGTTACCCCAGAGAAGGTCCAGATTTTTCCCTTAGATAATCTTACTTTCAAGAAAACATCCTCAGAGCTATTCAGAATGGGGAGAAGTACACAGCACCCAGAAGCATAACTCTACCAACAAACCCAGATTATTACTATTTGTTAGTATCTGAGATGTTATGAATGCTATAGCTTCAAGAACTGTAAACATAACAACAAGCTCGATCTTAAAATCTATTTTTATTTGAAATCCTCTTATGTATTTTAAGTATGACCATTATGACAGGAAAAGTAGTTAAAACTGTGTAATAAATTCAATTGTTTTGGCTGAATTTTTTCTCATGAACTCCTACTAAATATTAACATCCTTGATAATCTGTGGCTTAAAGATATAGCACTCAATAGGATTAGATTAATAGAGTGTAGACATAAATGCAAAATAGTGATTCAAGCTTGGCAAAGCAAAGATTCATCACATGCATAAGACTTTATCATTTTGGAAATTAGAGTAGGATGGGTTCCCAGGACTATTAGATGATAATGAATTTCGGAATAAGAAAGAGGATCTACTGTGTGGCATAAATTTTAGGAAACTTAGTTATTCCTCCATTCTAAGAGGTAAAGACATCTTAACTTACTTATGATGACAATTATATGCCACTTTCACATATTGAGGAATATACAGTGCCAGTAAGTAAAACAGACAAAACCAGGTATTTGTCATGGATCATTTCTGACCACTAGCTGTGGTCATTACTTTTTCTAGCTGTGTTCAGCAATTGGGAATTCAAGTGCTCATATAGTCATTGAGGGCTAACTCAGCAAGTGGATGAAGGAGTCTTTGTTGCTAGAGGAGGTCATGCTAACATAGCTAAT
The DNA here is from genome assembly GCF_014898055.3 of Talpa occidentalis. NCBI lineage: Eukaryota > Metazoa > Chordata > Mammalia > Eulipotyphla > Talpidae > Talpa > Talpa occidentalis. The sequence goes on along the minus strand of NW_023604295.1, from coordinate 43,097,547 downwards.
GCTGACTACAGATTCAGGAGAAAGAGAAGGAAACAAGGAGGCAGTTGATAGACCAGGAAAAATAAAGATATGTGAACTTCAATCTGGATGAGAGTGAAAGGAGAGGGTAGAGGTGAAAAGCAGGGAGGTTATATGTGCACATTGAGAGGGCTGACTGGTTCTTGGGAACTGTCCTGGCACTTCTGCCCAAGAAAAAAGGAGAAGCAATTATTTCTGTTGCTTCAGAGAGATGATGCCCTTGATGGACACAGAAGTGGAAGCAGCAGACTGAGATGCATGTTCAATAGATTAAACACAATTCCAGTCAAATCCCAGCAAGCTTTTTTATTGAAATTTGTACACTGTTCAGTAAATTACTGAACTCTTAGCTGTTCCTTTTCACTGTTAACTGAGATAAACTCTCCTAAAAATACAAAGGCCAAATTAGTATTAAGCCATTGGGTTGAAATGACACTAGCAGTTGAGGCTAAGATGATAATTCACTCTTTGAAGTCATATGGCTCATCTACATCAGTACTTTATTTTAGTAAATTTAAATCCCTTTTGGTTCTCTCCCTGCCACCCAATCCTACAGTTAATGTGAACTCAGGGAATGCAAACCACATGCAGCCTGAATAAGAAAATACCTAAAATACATAGTACATCCTCTAACATACATACATAACATACATCCTCTAACATACATATACATACATCCTCTAGTATATGTCTACCACCATGTATGTATGGTGGTAGACATATACTAGATATATTACTCTAAAGCCAAACATAAATAATTTAATGTGGGGATTATACTTTGAGCTGAATTACCTACTCTAGTGCTCTTTCCTAGGTGAGGTAACTGAGGGATAGTATAAATTTCTACTCTTCTGCTTTATAATTCCTTCTACTGGGAATCCTTTTAAACTGATTATTAATGTTTGGAATAATTACATTATTGACTGAGATTTGCATTACATGGAGATCTTTCTGTGTGTTGTGCTTATTTGATCTATGAAATGGAACCATAGCAATAACCTCCTTGGAAAATTCATTATGATAAACAATCTTATGATTAGGTTTGAAAAGGAAATTGAAATAATTTATGAGCCAGTCAGGGAACAGATTAATACACAGTGGCTGTTTTTTTAACCACAGAAACTGAAATGTCTCTAAAACTCAGAGTGGTGCAAGGAGCAGCAAAGAGTAGGGACAGGAGTCAGGGTTCTGAGCAACTAGTTAATGAAAATGTATTATTTTTTTTAAGTATGCTTTTAAAGCAATCGTGTATTAATCATCATGACAAAATGTTTGAATCAGTCATTTAAAGCTCTTTAACTTTTCTGCATCTTTCCACTCACGCCTCACTCCACCCCTCCCATACCACGCCTGGGTTGTTCCCACGAACCTCTCTCACCTCCCCTTGTGCCCAGTCCCTCTTTCATGCCACTTCCTTGCAGAAGACGCACCAGAGTGCCCTGCAGGTACAGCAGAAAGCTGAGGCACTGCTGCAGGCCGGTCACTACGATGCCGATGCCATCAGAGAATGTGCTGAGAAGGTGGCCCTCCACTGGCAACAGCTCATGCTGAAGATGGAAGACCGGCTAAAACTGGTCAATGCATCTGTGGCCTTCTACAAAACTTCTGAGCAGGTGAGGGATGGGGTGTGGTACATGTACAGTTGTGATTGATGGAGGATTTGCTGTCCTATACTGCAAAGCTAGTCCTCTCAGTATTAAATATCTTTGGGAATACCTGTGGAATCACCACAGTTGTTTTCCTTATAATCTTTCATTAGAGAAACAGATCATTTTTATCATTTCTTTTAAATTTCTATGATTTAAAAATAAATTCTATGAATTTTTTAATAAACTTCTCAAATTCTTTGGATCTATGAGTTGAAGTAGAAATTGGATGTGTATTATATTTGAATAGTGCATCAGTCATCTGTTGCCTCAATAATGCTGTGTAACAAAATACCCTCAAAATTCAGTGATAAAAAGCAATAAGCATTTATATTTTGATTAAACATCAGCCCCTATGTCTCTCTTCCTTGACCAGTAGTTCTTGAGTATATTTATGGTAAAAGCTAGAACTACAGAGCCCAAAATCTGCAAGTGCATTTCAAGTCTCTGTTTTTGTCACAACCTTTGGCCAGAACAAGTCATATAGCCAAATCAATATCAATTATCAGGGAAATACATGCCTTCTATAAAGGTTGGGGGAACAAAGTGACAATTTGCTGAACATAATTTAATCACAGTCAGGCAGTGTGCACTGCTTGAAAACATATAGCTCTTTCGCTCATGGGGCTTTCAGTCTAATGGAAGAAACAGCTTTTTCATTAGGGAATGATGAGTCTCACTGGCAAGATGGTGTTACTTGTGGGAGAAAAGGCAGGAGTTACATACAAGACCATATAGATACAGACCCATTGCTATTATATCTATTGTATATGCTCAAGGGCTAAAGGGATTTTTAAATTGGGTTCAATTAGGAAATTCCTTTTTATTCAATTTAAAACACTTTCTTCATTTGAATGGCTCCCTGGTAGAATAGATTAGCGACACATTCTCTTCTCAGAATGTCTTAAAGAACCTAGACCATGGGATCACTGGAAGGTGATTTCAGAGTAAATACAGCATGCCTGTCAAAGGGCACTGCAGGCAGTGTTACTGCCCCCATGCTTTCTCTCAGTCTTCCTTTCTGTTGCTTCAGAGAGATGATGCCCTTGATGGACACAGAAGTGGAAGCAGCAGACTGAGATGCATGTTCAATAGATTTAACACAATTCCAGTCAAATCCCAGCAAGCTTTTTTATTGAAATTTGTACACTGGTTCTACATTGGAGATGCATGGAACCTACAATAACCAAAACTACCTTGAAAAGGAAGAATAAAGTTGGGGAATTTGTACTACCTGATTTTAACACTTATTCTAAAGCTACAATGATCAAGACAAGATGAAATTGGTGTAAGACTATGCATAATGGAACAGAAGTTTCAGAAATAGATCCATGTATATAATCAGTTGGTTATTCACAAAACAACACATTAAGGAAAGTCCTTCAACAAGTACTGAATATCCCTATTAAAAAATAAGATTTACTCCTGTCTAATATCATAACATTTTTTTTTTGCATAGAACTGGGGTATAGACCAAAGGTGTGGGAGTGAGAGAGGCAGAATGGGGAGTAGAACAGGTGGATTTACTGAAATATGCTGCTAAGGGGAGCAGTGGGTGAGACAGGAGAGGTCTGCTGCCCCATGTGTGTCACCTCCCTAGCTGGGGATTGAACTCAGGCCCTCAGGCTGCAGTGGTGATAGTGCTAAGACTTAACCCCTAAGCCACCAGGGAGGCCCCATCATAACAACGTTCAATTTGAAATGGATCAAAATGCTGATGGGGACATACAGAGTACTAGATTAAAAGTCAGGAAATTTGACCCTGACCTAACCTTGCCAAGGTCACTTTCTCACTCTGGACTCTGTATCTTCACCTGTTATATTAAGGATTAGGGTCAAAATATGGGGGATGCAATTGTGTGAGGGAATATAACTAAAAATGATGTAAGAATCATATAAAATAAAATATATTAAACATAAAAAAAGATTTATGTTTGATAATATTTTCATTTCTTCTAGCTCCCAAACTGATTGTTTTTGTTCAATACTGTATTGGGACATATTTTGAGCACTCAGTTTCTTAAAGTATTTGCATGTCTCTAAGCTGTATTCTCTTGATGTGTACCTGCATGCATGTTTTCATGCTTTGAATAAATAAGTATGCAGTGCTAGGGAGATCTGCTAGTGTTCAGAGACAGGGGAAGCGTGTCTGGCTGTGAGAGTGCTCTGCCTGGCACGTCTTTGAGCTTGTCTTTCCACTCTGTCCATAACTCAGCAAATGTCCTATCCACACTACATTCTTCATCAAAAGGGATGAATTTCTCAGACTGAGAAGGCAAAGGATAGTTATAACTGTCACCTGCTGCCGTAACAAAGAAGTAATCAAAGTCTATTGAAGGGAAGTAGGAATATTTATTTCTCCCCTGGGCCCTGACACTGGGCGGCTCTGGGTCTCCCACTTTGAACCCTTACCCAGCTTTCCTTCTAAGTCCCGTTCAAAGTGGTTTTGCTCTGTTGTGAATTTATATATTTATAAAGTTACTTCATGAGGCCTCTCAACATTTTTATTTTAGAACTGAAGCATTTCTAAACTGTTTTTTAGATTCACCCAAATTAGTTATCACTCTGAAAGAAATATGCTTTTTGCAATAGGAAGCCTGATAGTGTCATTGTCTTAGAGATTTTTGCTAGGATATTTTTTCCCCAGAAGAGGAAGAAATATAATATTCACTTACGGTCAATAAATTACACAATGTAGACAACTTTCTTCTTTACCTTTGCTTGAGTCTACTTACTATAGGGCAAGAATAGATGGGTGGGAACTTTGAAACCCCCCAAATACTAGTCTCTCTTCCTTTCTTAACATGGGTACTGTCCCGATGCAACATCTTCAACCCCTGTAGCTTCAGCCTGCATCCATTAATTGTAAGAAGATGATTTTAAAATTTTAAGCTAGTCATAATCTATCTCCTGAAATCCTGACCCTGGATTCTCACTGCCCCCTGGACTTCTCTTAGATGTCCCAGGGGCACTATAGACTCTAAAGCTACAAACAGAACCTCGAATGAAATATGTCCCCTGTGCAGAGTTCTGTCAGCTGAAGGTCCCATCAAGTACTTCTCACCTGATTCATTTACTCTGTCTTTTCCCTATGATTCATTAGGTGTGTAGTGTCCTGGAAAGCTTAGAGCAAGAATACCGGAGAGATGAGGACTGGTGTGGTGGACGAGATAAACTGGGACCAGCAGCCGAGATTGACCACGTCATTCCACTCATCAGTAAACATTTGGAACAAAAGGAGGCCTTTCTTAAGGTTAGAGCATACTGTCCCCAAGTCTGGGACTTCAAGCTTGTTCTTCTCTCCACCTTTTCACTCACTCTCTTCCCCAGCCCTTTCCTTTCCTCCCCTTCTCTTCCCCTCTTCATCATATGGGCTTCCCATGTCCTGTTCTTTCTAGTCTCTCAGCTAAAAGGAGGCTTGATAGAGAAGATATTGGATGATTAATTTGAAGGCTTGAGGAGTTATTTCTGGCAACATTTTTGGTATAATTTGACAATACCATCACTACTGGTGCCATATTCAAATACCCTGCTATCCCAGTGATGTTAATTGAGAGAAATACATACTTTCACTCAATTATGTTTGCTTAATAAAAATATTTTAATTGAAAAATAAGCCTCGATACACAGCACTGTTAAAGCATCCTTTTATAAATGGATGGTGTAATCTATGGAGAGCTGTGTGGAGATTTCTTGACCTACTAAACATAGAGCTTCCATATGATCCAGCAATTCCACTCCTAGGTATTTACCCAAAGGACACAGAAACATCAATTCCAAAGAGCACCTGCACCCCTATGTTTATAGCAGCACTGTTTACAATAGCTAAGCTTTGGAACAACCCAAATGTCCAAAAATAGATGACTGGATCAAGAAGATGTGGTACATATATACCATGGAATATTACTCAGCATTCAAAAAAGATAAACACATGCAATTTGCAGCAACATGGATGGCACTGGAAGGGATCATGCTCAGCGAAATAAGCCAGTAAGAAAAAGAAAAATACCGGATGGTCTCACTCATAGCAGGAATCTAGAAAACTTAAATAAGGGACCAGGAAAAAGAATAACTATAAGAAAGTGAAAATCAAAATCAACAAAAAACTATGAACCAGAGATACTCTATGGGAGGTGGGGGACGGGGAGGGGAGAGATTGGGGTCAAAATAAGGGGGTTGCAATTGTATGGGGAATATAAAAATAAAATTTATTAAAAAAAATGAGAGCAAAACATTAAAAAAAATAAAAAATAAAGTGGATAAATCATAAAAAAAATAAATGGATGGTGTAAAATTTGGGGCAAGAATAAAAGAAGTTAATTTAGACACCTTATTTATCAATCTAGCAATTTCAGTTACCAATGACTGTAATATTGTTTGCTAAATGAAAAGAAAAATACCTTATTTTGTTTTTGGTGTTTTGTTTTTTGTTTTGTGTTTTTTTTGCTTTAGTAAAGCCCTAGCTACCCAGAGAAGAAGCACAGTCCTGCTCTGAATTGGCTTGTACCCAGTGCGGGAAGTCCTCTTAAGCCTCTGTCCTCCAGTCTTTTTTTTTTTTTTTTTTTTTTTATTGATGATTTGCTTTATTTTTTTTTTAATATTAAATTTTATTTTTATATTCCCCCATACAATTGCAAACGCCCCATTCTGACCCCAATCCTTCCCCTCCCGCCCCCCACCCCCCAAAAAGTGTTTCTGGTTCATAGTTTTTTGTTGATTTTGATTTTCACTTTCTTATATTAATTTTCTTGGTCCCTTATTTAAGTTTTCTAGATTCCTGCTATGAGTGAGACCATCCGGTATTTTTCTTTTTCGTTTTGACTTATTTCGCTGAGCATGATCCCTTCCAGTGCCATCCATGTTGCTGCAAATTGCATGTGTTTATCTTTTTTGAATGCTGAGTAATATTCCATGGTATATATGTACCACATCTTCTTGATCCAGTCATCTATTTTTGGGCATTTGGGTTGTTTCCAAAGCTTAGCTATTGTAAACAGTGCTGCTATAAACATAGGAGTGCAGGTGCTCTTTGGAATTGATGTTTCTGTGTCCTTTGGGTAAACACCTAGGAGTGGAATTGCTGGATCATATGGAAGCTCTATCTTTAGTAGGTCCAGAAATCTCCACACAGCTCTCCATAGTGGTTGGACCAGTTTGCACTCCCACCAACAGTGCACAAGAGTTCCTTTTTCTCCACATCCTCGCCAACATTTGTTGTTGCTAGTTTTTTTAATATGTGCCATTCTTACTGGTGTGAGATGGTATCTCATGGTAGTTTTGATTTGCATTTCCCTGATGACAAGTGATGTTGAACATTTTTTCATATGCCTGTTGGCCATTTGCATTTCCTCTTCAGAGAAGTTTCTTTTTAGCTCTTCTGCCCATTTTTTGACTGGATTATTTTCTTTCTTGTTGCTGAGTCTCATCAGCTCTTTGCAGATTTTTGTGATCAGTCCTTTATCATTAGTGTTGGGTGCAAAAATGTTCTCCCAGTTGGTGGGGTTTCTCTTTGTTTTTGTTATTGTCTCTTTTGCTGTGCAGAAGCTCTTTAATTTGATGTAGTCCCAGCTGTTTATCTTTGTCTTCACTATCACTGCTTTGGGTGATGTGTCTGTAAAGATGTCTTTGATGTGCAAATCCCGTAGTGTTTCGCCTATATTTCCTTCTATGTATTTTATGGTTTCAGGTCTTATGTCTAGTTCTTTAATCCATTTTGAGTTGATTTTTGTGTATGGTGTGAGGTAGTGGTCAAGCTTCATTCTTTTGCATGTAGCGACCCAGTTTTCCCAGCACCATTTATTGAACAAACTTTCTTTGCTCCAATGCATAGTCTTTGCTCCTTTGTCAAAGATTAGTTGACCATAAATCTGTGGGTTTATTTCTGGATTTTCTATTCGATTCCATTGGTCTGTATGTCTGTTCTTGTTCCAATACCATGCAGTTTTGATGATTATGGCTTTGTAGTATAGTTTGAAGTCTGGGAGTGTGATGCCTCCATTTCCTTCTTTTTTTTTCAGTAGAGCTTTGGCTATTCGGGGTTTTTGGTGATTCCATATGAATTTCATCAATAATTGTTCTATTTCTTTGAAGAATGCCATTGAGATTTTGATTGGAATAGCATTGAATCTGTATATTGCTTTTGGTAGGATGGCCATTTTAATAATGTTTATTCTTCCAATCCATGAGCAGGGGATGTCTTTCCATTTCTTTGTGTCTTCTTCTATTTCTTTTAACAGTGTTTTATAGTTTTCTTTGTATAGGTCCTTTACCTCTTTTGTTAGATTTATTCCCAAATATTTGATTTTTTTTGTTTCAATAATAAAAGGGGTGGTTTTTTTGATTTCTTCTTCTTCAGATTTATTGTTTGTGTATAGGAAGGCTACTGACTTTTGCGTGTTGATTTTGTATCCTGCCACTTTACTGAACTGACTGATGAGTTGAATTAGTTTTTCTGTGGAGATTTTGGGGTTCTCTATGTATATTATCATATCATCTGCAAATAGTGATAGTTTGACTTCTTCTTTTCCTATTTGGATTCCTTGGATGTCTTTCTCTTGTCTTATTGCTCTGGCTAGGACTTCCAGTATTATATTGAAAAGCAGTGGTGAGAGTGGACATCCTTGTCTTGTTCCAGATCTTAATGGAATTGCTTTCAGCTTTTCACCATTGAGAATGATACTGGCTGTTGGCTTGTCATAGATGGCCTTTATGATGTTGAGGTATGTTCCTTGTATCCCAAGAATTTCAAGGGCTTTTATCATGAATGGGTGTTGCACTTTGTCGAAAGCTTTCTCAGCATCTATTGATATTATCATATGGTTTTTATATTTCTTTTTGTTGATGTGTTGGATAACGTTGATTGATTTTCGGATGTTAAACCATCCTTGTGCCCCTGGAATGAATCCAACTTGGTCGTGGTGAATTATCTTATGGATATTTTGTTGGATTCTGATAGCTAAAATTTTATTGAGGATTTTTGCATCAGTGTTCATTAGGGAGATTGGCCTATAGTTTTCCTTTTTTGTGTTGTCCTTATTCGGTTTTGGTATTAGTGTAATATTGGCTTCATAGAACGTGTTTGGTATTGTCCCTTCCTTCTCAATTTTTTGGAAGAGTTTGTGAAGGATAGGCACTAATTCGTCTCTGAATGTTTGGTAGAATTCATTTGTAAATCCATCAGGTCCTGGGCTTTTGTTTTTGGGGAGGTTTTTAATTACCATTTCAATTTCGCTGCTTGTAATTGGTCTGTTTAGGTGTTCTATTTCTTCTTTATCTAGCTTTGAGTGATTGTAGAGTTGTAGGAATTTGTCCATCTCCTCTAGATTGTTGAACTTGTTTCCATATAACTGTTCATAGTAGTTACTGATTATTCTTTTGATTTCTGCTGTGTCCGTTGTGATTTCTCCTCTTTCATTTATGATCCTGTGTATTTGTGCTTTCTCCCTTTTTTCCTTTGTGAGCCTGGCTAGGGGTTTGTCTATTTTATTTATTTTTTCAAAGAACCAGCTCTTGGTTTCATTGATCTTTTGGATTGTTTTTTTAGTTTCAATTTCATTTATTTCTGCTTTTGTTTTTATTATTTCTTTTCTTCTACTGGTTTTGGGGTTTTTTTGTTGTTCTTTTTCTAGATCTTTGAGCTTCGAGATTAGGTTGTTTCTTTGAGTTCTTTCTTGTTTTTTGATGTGAGCTTCTATTGCTATATATTTTCCTCTTATTACTGCTTTTGCTGCATCCCATACATTTAGGATATTGGTGTCCTCCTTGTCATTCAATTCAAAGAATTTTTTAATTTCTTCTTTGATCTCCTCGTTAGTCCAGTGGTCTTCCAGTAGTGTGGCTTTTAATCTCCATGAGGTAGGATAGTTCCTTGCCTTCTTTTTATGATTTATTTCTAGTTTGATGCCTTCGTGGTCAGAAAAGATGGTTGGTATGATTTCAATCTTGGTGTATCTGTTGATGTTTGTCTTGTGCCCCAGTATGTGATCGATCCTGGAGAATGATCCATGTGCGCTTGAGAAAAATGTGTACTCCGTTTTTTTTGGGTTTAGTGTTCTATAGATGTCTGTTAAGCCCAAATGCTCTAGGTCCTTATTTAGAGCTTTAGTTTCTTTACTTATTTTTTGTCTTGTTGATCTATCCATTGTTGATAGTTGTCCTCCAGTCTTTGATCTTCTCTGACAGTCATCTATGTTAAAACTTATCTAAAGGCTGCATTAGTTTCAGATTTCTTGATATACTTCCCTCAGTATATTTCATGATATACTTCCCTTAGGTTTCTGAAAGTACAAAAAAGGAATTTTTATACCCTGACATATTGCCACTGATTTTATACATTTCTGTAATTAACTGCCTTTCTTCTATTAGGGATTTTCTCTACTTGACCACCTCTTAAAGGTTTTTTTTTTTTCTCTCTTTTTGAAGATGGTCTTTTTCTGCTATCCTCCCACATAGCTGGTATCTACACCCACATTCAATCAGAACTCTCAGTAACTAGCTCTTTAAGATCAAATAGAAATTTTTCTATGTGAGACTTAAGATGATTTTAAAAGTTTTCTCTATTAAAGAAAACAATTTAAGTAGAGAATCTGATTTTAAATAGAGGTAAGAAATTATTTCTTCATAAAATTAAGTATTTTTTGGAAGAAGGAAACAGGGAAATGTTATGGTTCAATGTTTTCATTTTACCTAAGAGCATTTTGATGAGAAACTCCCTATTTTTGCAGTTGTCATATGCCCAGTTAGTCATATGTTTGCACTAGTTGATCTGTTTTGGATTCCTTAGCTTTGGGCTACCATCCAGCTCTTACATTCACAAATCTCAGAGTTGATGGTTCCACCAGCAGGCTTTTACCATAGCTCTTTGAATTAGCCACTATTGCTAAAGTAACATTTAAAATAATTTTTATTATATAATTTGTAAGTTCAGGTGCTAAGTATAAAAGATTTTAAAATTTGATAGTGTTATCTACAGATCATTTAATTCTGAAAATTGTGGAATATGTATATTCTACAATCAGAAAAAAAATTTCTAAAGAAAATATATGGTCTTGAGAGAAAGTTGAAATACTATCAGTAGACCCAGGTTCCAGCCCTGATTTGTTTCATGGCTTTTGCCCTTCTTGGACCTCAGTCTCCGTGGTACAAGTAGACTTGTCCTGTGCTCTGTCTCCTACAGCTCATTTGAGTCTTCCAGGGCCAGTGTAACCCTCTTCTTCCCTATGTACATCCATATTTCCCAACAGTAGGATGTTTATTGCTGTGATTGATGTGGGGTAGATTTAGTAGACAAATAAGTTTTTCAAATGCAGACAGTTTCTATGTAGATTTGGAATGCATGTTTACCAAATTTGTTTTCTTAAGTCTAAATTGAATTAATGTTAATGTGGCTTACCCCACTGTTCATATAAGAATCATTCTAGTACAGAGAAAAGCCAGCCTGAGAGTGAATATTAGTAATGCTGAATCAACATTTAGGAAGTCAAGGGATGGCTGATTTCTGATTCCTGTCTGGCGTGAAAAGGGGAGAAACACAGGGAAGAATTCTTCACTTGACAAAAGAGCAAGCCTCCTCATTGGAAGTGGTGATACCATGAACAGAAGTGGCCTCCAGGGCTCTGCTCACTCAGAGCTACAGCCACCTTGTCACCAGCACCCCTTCTCCAGTGTCTTGGACCCCAGGCACCTACTGGAAGTCACCACCTCACACGTTTGTCTCTCTCAGGCCTGCACCCTGGCACGGCGGAATGCTGAAGTATTTCTGAAGTACATCCACAGAAACAACGTCAGCATGCCCAGTGCCGCCAGCCACACCCGGGGACCTGAGCAGCAAGTGAAAGGTCAGTGTGAGACCTGCTGGCCACGAGCCACCTCCACAGCAGGAGCAGAGGCTGTTCACTGGCTTTCATACCAGTGCAGATTTCCTGCTTCTTCTCTTTGGAGAAGAAATAGTTTGATGTGGGGTGGCGTAGGAAGTGATGATTCATGGGCAATTCTTTAACATGCATCAAAATTTGGAATGGAAAAAAGAGCACAAAATTTCCCCAAAGCTTGTTCATGTATCATAGAGTCTAGAGGAGTGCTGCCTAATAGAGTAATCTGAAATAATGGGAATGGTCTGGGTTGTGCAATATAATAGCCACCTGTCACATGTGGCTTACATCACTGAGGAACTACATTTTCACTCCTGTTGAATGGTAATTCATTTACATGTAGATAGCAAATATGGCTAGTGGCTAACATACTGAACAGCACAAGACTGGGATATCTTACAGCCTGCGAACAGGACATGACTGAGAATCATAAAACCCCATTCTAATCCTGGCCTTGCAACTTACTGCTTCAGTTTTTAAAACTTCACTTTTCTTATGTAAAAAGAAGTATGTAATTCTATGAAAAAAATAAGTAGCCTTAAAATTGTTTATTTAAAACAATTTTTGTTGAAATAACTGCATTTTAACATTATATAAGTTTCAGGTGAGCATCATTAAAAATCAACATTGTGTATATACAGCACTAAATTTAACAAATTGCTTCTTATCCAACCATACTAAGCTTTACTTTTCCATGGGAACTGCTTACTCAGAATTATGCTAAAAAAAAACAAAAAACAAAAAACAACAGGTTTTGAATGAGTGAAGAGCTTAACAAATGTCATCTTGACCAAGCAGAGAAGTACAGCTCTGGAGACCAAGGCTAGCGAGGAAACTGAAACTGACTTGGAGTACAGGGTGGGCACAGGCTTTGCAGACCCTATGGGTTGGGTGGATGGGGCGATGCACTGATCAGCTTCAGGGAGAGCTTCCCTCCTTCTAAAAGAGCTCAGGGTTGGGAAGATCAGAGGCCTCTGGAAAGAATGAAAGTTAGGAATCAAAGTCCATACAGAGAAGCGGGAAGCAGGGTTCCTTTTCCAGAAGTGCTACCCTGTTCGCAGGCGAGGGACCCTGTGGATAGCTGGTATTATGTCATCATCCCCTTCCAGCATGTGTTCAGGCATATGTTCTCACTTCCAAATGCAGGCGGCAACTTGGGTGAGACAACTGCCTGCTGAGAGAGCCCACACCCACACCTCCGTATGCTAAGAGGGATGGTCACCTAGATAGCAAGAGATACTATACCTTATTGGGGGCAGATTTTTGCCCACAGGAAAGCCAAGAGATGGAAACAAATGAAACAAATGAACTCTTTAGGAGATTAACCAGGTCTGGGCTTCTCCTCTTGGGCAGCAAAAAGGGGACGTAAAGTTAAGGAAGCCCAGGTTCTCTGCCCAGTTAAGGCTTCCACCTGAGACAGTATCTGCCATCTATCCTATATCACGTTTCCTTTTTTTTTCCTTGATTGCTTCAAGCTTGGCACATGCTGATAAAACATGTAGGAAATCTATCCATCTAGCCCTCTGCTCCTGACGCAACAGAAGCAGAGAGGGAAATAACATGGGCCACCACCTACCATGGCCACTATGGTGCTGTGCTTGGTGCATACCCTCACACTTAGCATCGTTAGATGTAACACGAGAACAGTTTTCTGTTTTTCCTATGATTGTATCCAAAGCCACATGCCATATAGACCTTATTCAAACATAGGTCCCCATGCCCAGGATTTAGAAGTTTTAAAATTCTGCTGTGTTGTTAAAGTACCATATATGCAGCATCTTGTACAGAGCAGAGAGAGAGAGAGAGAGTGGTGTATGACATGGGTTATCCATGCAGTTCCAACAGTTCTCACACCACTGCTCATTACCTGCTTTCTCTTAAAACTCCTCAAAAACAGCTGGGATTCCTGTCCAGTCTACTTGCTCTTCATGGACTCTAGGGACTGATTGAATTAGTTGCTATTTTAGGGACTAATACTTTCCAAGGTTCCATCAAAGACTTACCAGAGAAGAACTTTGATGTGAAGAGAATCAAGGTCATATTTAAGTCACCCTCGGGGTATGCTCTTCTTCCTTTCCTTAATAGAATCTTGTCTGTAGGCTGTCACCCCAGTATGCTGATTGTGATCCCTACTGGGAGTTTCTCTCTACCAAGCTTTTGCTCCCTTGCCTCTGCTGTCTGGATTAGTCCTATGTGGAGGCTTGAAGGTCTTAGTTACCCTGAGCCCGGGATTTGTTCGGGTTCCTCCTGTGACCAGCACCCATCTCCTCTGCCCTGCAGCCATCTTGAGCGAGCTCTTACAGAGGGAGAATCGTGTCCTGCATTTTTGGACCTTGAAGAAGCGGCGGTTGGACCAGTGCCAGCAATATGTGGTATTTGAACGTAGTGCTAAACAGGTATGTCCAGAGCTTTTCCTGACTTTGCCTCATTTCTAGGGATATGCGGAGGTCCCAAGTCTTGGGAAACATTCCAGAAGAGGGTCAAAGCAGCAGGCAGACTAAAGATGGCAGGTGGGGATGACAAAAGTACTGTCAGCCATCGTTCAGCCTTTACCAAGTGCTCTATTCAGAGTTTGGGACCACCAATGGGGCAGAGAATGTGGGGACAGATTGTTCCTAACTCATGGATGATACTGGCCCTGGCCTAGAAGAGTCCCAAGTCTGATGGAGACATTTTCCTTGCTGGTGAGATGTCCCACATCTAGCAAGAGAGGGTCATTCATAAAGACAACTTTCAAGCTACATACTGATAAAATGCAGCATGTTGAGTCCATCACACTGTCCCAGACTACATGGCATGTTTTTCTACTGGGGCTTTGGGGGACTGGATGAGTTTTTTCCTCCCACAGGCACTAGACTGGATCCAAGAAACAGGTGAATATTACCTCTCAACACATACCTCCACTGGAGAGACCACAGAGGAGACTCAGGAACTGCTGAAAGAATATGGGGAGTTCAGGGTGCCTGCCAAGGTAGGAAGCATCCCAAAGACTCCACCCCAACCCACTCTGTAGCTCCCATTCTGGCCAGTTTCACATCGTGAAAAGGAGAGTAACCTCTGTACATGGAAACGCTGGACCACAATGGCAAGGAGGATATTGCCAGGCAAATTGTCTTCTTTAAACCTGAATCACAAAGGAGTTGCAGCTGCTGGGTACAGCATTTGTAAGCAGGAAGTCGGCTCCAATACACTGTGCTTCCAGTGTCTCATTTTCATGCTTCATGTTCTGGAGTCTGCTATTTTATTTCAGGCCAAATGAGGCCCGGGGATGTATTCATGCAGAGGCACATTGCATGTGTGCACATCTGCACCTGTCCACATAGTATTCAAACTTGAATGGTCTGGGAAATCCACCTTTTGGGAAGGTCATTGACTATGGGTGGGTTCACAAAGTAGGTAAGTTTATTTCCTGAAAGGATGACTTCCTTCTGGTCTCAGATGTGCAAATGGGCCAGGCTAGGGTTTCTGGGGAGCAGAACATGCACATGCCACACTCCTGGCTTCACCTCCATTCACACTGAGGCTGGGAATGCTATAAATGGAGAAAACCTCATTTTCATCTGTTTTCACATCTGGGATTTTTATCTGAGGACCCTTGGGTTTGAATGAAAATCTGATCTCTCTTGGGTTCTCTTGGTAGTGTCCCCACCCCTTCCTACCGTGGAGGAGACTTTGGTGTCACTTGCTCACGTGGCAGAAGCTCTTTCCAGGGTGAGAACTGCTTTTAGCTCAAGGGAGAACATAAGAATGCCCATCCTCCCCAGAGATCCCTCTGACTCTATGGCAAATGTTCCTTTAATTTGCTGTGACAAAATTAGTCCCTCAGCCTTATTTCTGAGGTGTTATTTCTGAAGTGGTCATCCACTTTATAAATTGGACACTATGAACTTTTGACAGTGGGGGTACCTTCCCCAGCATCCTTGTGATCTGTGGGGTCTTTTCATCCAATGTGAAAAGCTGTGAGTTCAGAGACTTATTCCTGTGAGACTCATTTCAGTAGCAATCCAAGCAAACAGACTAGGAAGGAAGCAGACGTATAGAACTCTTCATACCCAAGTGAAAATGGCTTTTGAATTACCCTCTTTGTGTCTGTCTGCCTCTCTCCAAATAGTGTCAATTATGAACCATTTGCATGTTGAGAAGTACCAGATCCACTGGCGATCCTACCCACATGAGATGGCTCACAGCAGATACCCACACTGCTTAGGATCAGGATCTGTCCATCACCTAAGTGGAAATGTGGAGGATTGTTTAGTCAATTTAATTCATTGTTTCTTTAAAATCTTCTTTTTATCTTTCCCCTCTCTCCCATTCCCATTGTTAACCACCTGAAGCTACAGCAACTTCCTAATTGGGCTCCATGGTTTTTGCCTCTGTCCTTCTAACCCACCCTGCTCTTCATTGTTGTTCACCTTTAAAGCAGAACTGTGGATACCCTCTGAAACATTCACAGTGTTGTAAATAATGCTACCTCAATAAAAATAAGTAAATAGGGGCCTCCCCAGTGGTGCAGCGGGTTGAGGGCTGGACTGTGAAGCTGTCTGCAGCCTCTGGAGCGCACATTCAATTCCTGACTGGCCAGGGAGATTCCCACATGGTGCGGCAGACCTCTCCTGCCTTGCCAGCTGCTCCCCTCAGCAGTGTCTTTGGTCTGTCTGCCTATTCTGCTCCCTGCTCTGTCTCTGGTGAATCCTCTCACCCTCTTATGCCTCTGACTGTACCCCAGTTCTTGTATAAATAAATAAATCTTTAAAAAATATATAGGGCCTCCCCGGTGGCGCAGCGGTTGAGCGCTGGGTTGCGAACCTGCCCGCGGCCTCTACGGCGCTGGTTCGATCCCCGGCTGCTCCCCGGCCACCGGAGGAGGGTCCCACATGGCGCGCAGACCTCTCCTGCCGCCCGCTGCTCCCCTCAGCAGTGTACTTCGGTCCTTCTGCCTGCTCTGCTTCCCGCTCTGGCTCTGGTGAATTCTCTCACCCTCCCGTGCTTCTGGCTGTACCCAGTGCATGTGTAAACAAAAACAAACAAACAAATAAATAAATAAATAAACATGCCTCTATAAAAAAAAAAAAAATAAAAAATAAAAAATAAAAATATATAAAAAATAAAAATAAGTAAATAAAACACCACTTTGGTCATATCACCACCCAGCTCAAAAACTTTAATGATTCTGCAGGCTAGCACTCAGCAATTCCTACACAATGCCACATTACCACCCAGATTCATCTTCCATGATTCATTTATGCAAGTTTTGTGCTCCAGATAAATATATGTATTGTTTTTAACCTTCTGAGGGATAAATCCTATACTTTCTTGCCTCTGGGCCTTTTCTATACATTTCTCTGCCTGGAACATCTAGCTCTTCCCTCTAGTTTGTACTTGTTAAAAGGAGCCCACCTTTACCCTCCAGTACCTTCTCTGTGATCCTGCCTCTGTTCCAGGAGCTAGTCTTGCCCATCCTGCACTATAACCCTGGTTGTCTATAAAATCCTTAAGGTACTTGGCATGAACCACCCTGTTCTCTAGGAATCTGTGTGCAGTGTTATCTTTTATATGAACCAGCTAGAACCTAAAGGATAAGAATCTACTTTATTCATTCACCTGACTGCGTCTTATGCATTGGAAGCAGACCACAAACAGAAACAAAGACGTTTCTGTAGATTTCGGCCCCCCCAAAAAAATCTGTTTTTAATTTGATTCTTTCATTTTGGATCTCTGTGATTTCTCTACATACTCTCCAATAATTGGGAGATATCTGTCTTCCAAGATATCCATCTTTTTTATATAGGTGTCCTCGGGGTATGAAATATATATATCATTGTGGTTTTGATTTATATTTCCCAATTACTAATGATGTTGCAAAGAAAACACTTTTTAAACTGGCAAATTTATCTTGGAATGTGAAAGAAGCTATAGATAAACTGGACTTAATTCTTCTGCAAAAAAAAAGGGGGATTAAGTGATAATGAAAGTGACTGGAGTCTTAGCTGAACTAAAAATTATGTCTTGGAATTCAGATGGAGGAAAGGGAACAGTGAATTGTCAGATAGGCATTTTAGATGGAGAAAAGGGTCTCAAATAAAAGATGAGACTCTTAAGAGGAATGTAACTCACATGTAATAGAAATTTTTGAAAGGTTTAGTTTTTCATATATAATGGCAAATTATTCCCCATGGAATGATTATGAAGATATATCTCAAGAAAACTGCTTACTCACAAAGTGAGCTCAATAAGCTCACATCTACAGAGAACATATCAATAAATACACAAAATATCAGTAGAGAAAGGCAAATTAAAAAATGATAATGAGATTAAAAGAAACATACCAATATGGCAATACCTTAAAGACTTGTGAAAAATGCTAAAGACACAAAGGATTTTTTAAACAAGTACTATTCAGAATAAGGTTCACTGACCAAAGAGGGATAGTATAATATTAACTCTTCAAAGGAAGGAAGGGAAGGAAAGAAATAAAGCTTAAAAAAAAAAAAGTAAAATTACAGAACCCTTTAAAAAAAAAAAAACTACATTTTCCAGCAGATAAAATAGAATTCTAAATGGAAAGGGTAAAACATGCCTTAGGCACATGTAGAGCTTAAGATAAGTGATCTGTCAGCTCCAAAGTTTCAGATCCAAGTAAATTATATTCCCCAAAGTTTCCCTCTTGTCGACCAGTTCATATCCATACTTCTGAACCTAGCATTCAAGAACTACAGAATGACCCCTACTTTATCAGTCTATATAATTTACTATATTTGAGTGGCAAGATTTGAGTTTCAAACTGGCTTAATATCAAGGAGAAACTTAATAACATGATCCACTCTATGGGAAGAACAAGAAATGTGGCATAGTCTCACCTCTAGAGATGAAAACAGGAACGGACTGACACCCTCTGCAGTTCTAGCCAGTCATCTAATCACAGAGGATCAGAGATACATTACCAGCGTCACTGTGATCCTGCTTCCCCTCTCTTCTGTCTCTGCCTTCTGTGTTTCCATTTTCCTCTGCAACCAACTATCCAGTTCCCCATCTCTGCAGTTCAGATCCCCAGAGAGACAACCTTACTTGACCCAGCATATTGGCACTGTCCTGTTTAGACAGAGCTTTTAAGTCAGGACACTCAGATGTTACTGGCTGCATATTGAGGGGCTGCCCTCATGGGACACAATTTTACCTTTGATCTCATCAGCTGTAGTCAAAAATGTGCAGATTGTGTGGTGCCACCTCAGTCGTGGGCATGGTTGGAGTCCAGTCTGTGGGTCAAATTTATCACCTAATTCTTCCCAATATAAACCTCAACTCTTGCGGATATGGCTTTATTACTACCAAAATGTTATTTACTCATTTTTTATTCAAATTTTTGGTTTCCTTACCATCTTCTTGGCACTAGAGATACAAGTAAGACAGATAAAATACTCATCTTTTAGGAATCTGCGGTCTAATGAAGGACTCATAAATATTTCTGTGATACCTGCTGAAGTAGAGGCTTCCATGTGGCGTTGCGGCAGTGTGGGGAAGGACATCACCCATATGCCCAGTGGGGAGCACAGGAGGTGTGAGAGGGCCATAAGGTTGAAAGAGGGGTGAGTAGGAGTCACTCGTCAGAGCAGGAGGGACACGGAAAATCAACATGGTGGAGCTTAGGGGCCTTTGAGAGCAGTGAAGACAGGGACTGTCACAAATAGGTCAGCCATATGGAGAAGGGCTTGTCTACATTGCCCATTTTACTATTTGCTCCCTGGGTTCCCCCAAATCTGGAATATTTTTGGTCATAAGACAGTCTCCTTCTTGACTCTGAATCACAGTTTTGATGTCTTAGGATATAATTTCTTCTGAGAGGGCAACTGACTGTGAAACCCTATTTTGTGCCATCTCCTTACCAAGAGTAGGGAATAAATATGTAATTCTAAGGCGCTCACATAACAATGGACTTCTTGGTTATAGTTGCAAAAGTTAATCTCTGTCTTAAGGAAACAGCAAACTTAGGAGAACTGTTCTCAGAAAGAAAAATAAACCTTAAATGCATAAGATAGAGGTCCTTAGAATACCACTGTCTCTTCTTACTCAATTCCCAGTGCTATTATTCTTTGTCTTTTTTTTTTTTTTGCTTTTTTTTTCAGTTTTTTTTTTAATAATAAATTTTATTTTTATATTCCCCATACAATTGCAGCCCCCCCATTCTGACCCCAATCCCTCCCCTCCCGCCCCCCACCCCCCAAAAAGTGTCTCTGGTTCATAGTTTTTTGTTGATTTTGATTTTCACTTTCTTATAGTTATTCATTTTCCTGGTCCCTTATTTAAGTTTTCTAGATTCCTGCTATGAGTGAGACCATCCGGTATTTTTCTTTTTCTTTTTGGCTTATTTCGCTGAGCATGATCCCTTCCAGCGCCATCCATGTTGCTGCAAATTGCATGTGTTTATCTTTTTTGAATGCTGAATAATATTCCATGGTGTATATGTACCACATCTTCTTGATCCAGTCATCTATTTTTGGGCATTTGGGCTGTTTCCAAAGCTTAGCTATTGTAAATAGTGCTGCTATAAACATAGGGGTACAGGTGTTCTTTGGAATGGATGTTTCTTTGTCCTTTGGGTAAAGACCTAGGAGTGGAATTGCTGGATCATATGGAAGCTCTATGTTTAGTAGGTCCAGAAATCTCCACACAGCTCTCCATAGTGGTTGGACCAGTTTGCACTCCCACCAACAGTGCAGAAGAGTTCCTTTTTCTCCACACCCTCGCCAACATTTGTTGTTGCTAGTTTTTTTAATATGTGCCATTCTCACTGGTTTGAGATGGTATCTCATGGTAGTTTTGATTTGCATTTCCCTGATTACAAGTGATGTTGAACATTTTTTCATTTGCCTGTTGGCCATTTGCATTTCCTCTTCAGAGAAGTTTCTTTTTAGCTCTTCTGCCCATTTTTTGACTGGGTTATTTTCTTTGTTGTTGCTGAGTCTCATCAGCTCTTTGCAGATTTTTGTGATCAGTCCTTTATCATTAGTGTTGTGTGCAAAAATGTTCTCCCAGTTGGTGGGGTTTCTCTTTGTTTTTGTTATTGTCTCTTTTGCTGTACAGAAGCTCTTTAATTTGATGTAGTCCCAGCTGTTTATCTTTGCCTTCACTATCACTGCTTTGGGTGATGTGTCTGTAAAGATGTCTTTGATGTGCAAATCACGTAGTGTTTCGCCTATATTTCCTTCTATATATTTTATGGTTTCAGGTCTTATGTCTAGTTCTTTAATCCATTTTGAGTTGATTTTTGTGTATGGTGTGAAGTAGTGGTCAAGCTTCATTCTTTTGCATGTAGCGACCCAGTTTTCCCAGCACCATTTATTGAACAAACTTTCTTTGCTCCAATGCATAGTCTTTGCTCCTTTGTCAAAGATTAGTTGACCATAAATCTGTGGGTTTATTTCTGGATTTTCTATTCGATTCCATTGGTCTGTATGTCTGTTCTTGTTCCAATACTATGCAGTTTTGATGATTATGGCTTTGTAGTAGAGTTTGAAGTCTGGGAGTGTGATGCCTCCATTCCCTTCTCTTTTTTTCAGGAGAGCTTTGGCTATTCGGGTTTTTTTGTGATTCCATATGAATTTCATCAATAATTGTTCTATTTCTTTGAAGAATGACATTGAAATTTTGATTGGAATAGCATTGAATCTGTATATCGCTTTTGGTAGGATGGCCATTTTAATAATGTTTATTCTTCCATTCCATGAGCAGGGGATGTCTTTCCATTTCTTTGTGTCTTCTATTTCTTTTAACAGTGTTTTATAGTTTTCTTTGTATAGGTCCTTTACCTCTTTTGTTAGATTTATTCCCAAATATTTGATTTTTTTTGTTTCAATAATAAAAGGGATGGTTTTTTTGATTTCTTCTTCTTCAGATTTATTGTTTGTGTATAGGAAGGCTACTGACTTTTGCGTGTTGATTTTGTATCCTGCCACTTTACTGAACTGATTGATGAGTTGAATTAGTTTTTCTGTGGAGTTTTTGGGGTTCTCTATGTATATTATCATATCATCTGCAAATAGTGATAGTTTGACTTCTTCTTTTCCTATTTGGATTCCTTGGATGTCTTTCTCTTGTCTTATTGCTCTGGCTAGGACTTCCAGTATTATATTGAAGAGCAGTGGTGAGAGTGGACATCCTTGTCTTGTTCCAGATCTTAATAGAATTGCTTTCAGCTTTTCACCATTGAGAATGATACTGGCTGTTGAAAGCAGAATAGATGAAATGGAAGAACGAATAAGTACTCTTGAAGACACAGAAATAAAAAGAACCAAAACAGAAAAGGAAAGAGAAGTACAAAGGAAAAAGAATGAAGAAAGACTTCAGGAACTATCTGACTCCATGAGGAAAGGAAATATAAGAGTTATAGGAATTCCAGAAGGAGAGGAGAGAGATGTAGGAACAGAGAAAATATTCCAGGAGATAATTGAAGAGAACTTCCCAAACGCGAAGAAGGAGCTGAAAATTGATATACAAGAAGCAAGAAGAACACCAAACTTCCACGACGAAAGGAAAAATACAGCAAGACACATAATAGTAAAGCTCCCAAGAATCCAGGACAAGGAAAAAATAATGAAGCTGGCAAGAGGGAAGAAACAGATAACATTCAAAGGAAAACCAATCAGGCTGACATCAGACTTCTCTGAAGAAACACTACGGGCAAGGAGAGAGTGGAGGGACATAGTCAACAGACTCCAAGAAAACAGATGCCAACCAAGAATATTCTTTGTCTTTTTATGGCTAAGAAATTTCTTCTGTCCTCACACCCACCTTCTTTCTCTTATACCAAAACTCTTCTAGGCCTTTCTCTCCTAATTCTGGGTATCAGCCCACTATCCTGTGGCAGGAGAGGTTCTGTGTGGTGAGTTGCAGGACAGCTGGAGCCCGAGTCTCCCTGGCCACATAGCAGAACTAGCTCTCCCTCTGGTATTTCTTGGGAAGGTCAGTCTCTCCTGGGGGAGGATTGTTGATGAGCCTGGAAAGGTGTGGGAGGGGGAGGATGATAGAATCACAAAAGGAAGGCTCTCTGTCTGGTCTGCTGCTGCTCTAGTAATTTTCTGCCTTGGTTTCCCTTGGTTGTCCTGTGTGATTAGATGTCCCTCCTTACTACACCTTGGACCTACTTTTCTCCTGTCCAAAAGATAATTTTATTCCTTAGAATATTACTTCAATGTTCTTCACTTTCTCTTAAAATCTATCAGGCTCCCTTGAGATTTTAGAGTTTCAAAGTTTAAAATTAAAAGATGAGCAAGCATCACTTGTTAGAACATTCCTCTATTTCCAGACTTTACGCTGCGTGATTCCCCACCTCACAAGACCTTTCTTGCCCATGCCATTCCATCTTCATTTTTTTCCCTTTTTTAAAATTCCTGCAGTGCTAACTGTACATATCCACATGCATACATCTCATTTTGGCATTCAATTACATAATTCCCCAAATTATGTAACTACTCTGTGAAAATCATGTCCCCTTTAGAGAATATAGATCTGTGTATGGGAGGGGTGGGTGGTGTCTCTTTTTTCTTTTGTTTACCTTTCAAGATTGTCCCCACAGCGTTCTGTACAATGCTGTGGACAGAATAGATGCTGAACAACTCTTTCAAGAAATGAAATCAACCCCACACACAGAAAAGCTCCACCTCACTAAGCCCTGGATTCTAGCTTCATTAACTCTTCTCTTTTTCGCTCTAATAGAAACTAATGATAAGATTCTGGTCATAAAATACAAACTTTAAATCTACTAGATGGATTTCTTTAGTTCCTGACATGTACCAATTTACTTGGTATTTAGAAAGCCTACTTGAGGGAGAGAACTAGGAAATAAGGAACAGAGGCACACCGGTTCTGTTGCTTTCTGGTGGCGTGAACTTGGGCAAGCCCTATGCCTCCCTGCATTTCTTTCATCCATGGTTCAAGAGTACCATACCCTTTCCCTCCACCTGCCTTCTAGGAGTGCTTTAAGACTCAGTGTCTCAGATGTGATGTTAACATACTCTGTAAACTGGTAGCACACTCTGTAATCGATCATCATGGTGGCTAACATATATTGCTGACTGAGATCTCACTGTGAGCCCTGTGCTGCAGACATAGTTCTAAGCATTCTGTATTATTAACTCATGTAATGCTCACAACCGACAGTGGAGGTACTATTACAACCCCTATTTTGAGAATAAAGGAATGACACACAGATGGTTTAAGTAATTTGGTCAAAATCCCCAGCTAGTAAGTGACAGAACTGGGGTATAAGCCCATGCAGCCTGGCTGTGAGGTATCTATGGCTGCTATAAAGAAAGGCGGGGAGATGATGTGAAGAGTTACGAGAGTAAATGTAATCCAGTAACTTATGATCTTCTTTTGGGACAGCAAA
Source organism: Talpa occidentalis (assembly GCF_014898055.3). Taxonomy (NCBI): domain Eukaryota; kingdom Metazoa; phylum Chordata; class Mammalia; order Eulipotyphla; family Talpidae; genus Talpa; species Talpa occidentalis. The sequence continues at coordinate 43,073,632 of NW_023604295.1, read as the reverse complement.
CAAAGGAGAAGGTGAAGCTTCTGATTCAGCTGGCTGATAGCTTTGTGGAAAAAGGCCACATTCATGCCACAGAGATTAGGAAGTGGGTGACCACGGTGGACAAGCATTACAGAGACTTCTCCTTGAGGATGGGGAAGTACCGGTACTCCCTGGAGAAAGCCCTGGGAGTCAACACAGAGGTGTGTGTGAGGATTGCCCAGTGGGGTGTCCTACTTTCTCATGTCTCCCCCCCCCCTTACTACTTCTCTCACTGGAAGCAGTTTCTGAACTGCTGGCTACTAGAACACTTGCCTTGTGTGGTTCTTCTACTGGACAGGTTGGGGCTTGCTGAGCTATTCACCTCCAGCTCCCTTTCCCCAGCCCCCATGATCAGTACTATATATCCTGCAAAATTGACTGGTCAGGGCTGGGGTCTCTCACTATAGAACAGAGTTTTTCTCTGTGTAGAGTTAATTGTTGTCTTTGAAGACTGACCTCTTTATCCTGGCTTCAGTAGTACCATCTTCTACCCAATTATGTAAATCAGCAAATGATTAGAGTCCCCAGTGCTTGTTCAAGAATAAGGGATACAATTTGTGCAAAGGCTATTTAAGGTTTCAACTGAAAAGAGGTACTATTTGCAACAAAGCAAGGGAAGACTTTTAATCTTTTCTTTATAATGGGGGTCAGTAACCTATGCATTAAGAGCTAAATACAGCCTGGCAATTTAAGCCTAGGATTTCTAATTCTAGGTTCATGCTCTGAATCAGAGCAGACTGGAGAATGAAGTGGTCAAACCATTAAAACTGGGGCATTAATGGTTCTCCCGATTGGAATGTAATATTTTTTTTCTAGAGGTTTCCATTATATAAGTACCAAACAGTGCTTGAAATAAGCAGAGATGGGCAATTGGAAAATTCAGTAATTGTTCTATTCTGTTGTTTTCTACTTCAAAAGGAAATTGCTTATTTAAATAAAAATATTCACTTCTTATTATTCTATCTTGACAAATGAAAATTTTCTTATATTTTTATGTGCTTCTGTTTCACATCTATTTTAATGCTTATGATCAAATTTGAGGTAATTTATGTGTTTAGATTTAATCAGTACCAAAGTCCTTGGGAAAACAAGACACTAATTGTCAAATGTGTTCATTGTTTTCTTCTTCCTGGGTTTAGTAGCCTTGAACATTTGACCTGAACATTTCATATCTTTATTATGTGGAAAAAAATCATCCCACAAAGAATGCTTGTGGGACTCCTCATCCTCTCATCCTTCTCTGTCTCTCTCTGTGTTTCCTCTCTGCCACCTCCCCTGATTCTAGTGAGTTGCTTTCCCAAAACATGTCTGAGGTGACTGCTATGATCTTTCCACATAGGATAACAAGGACCTGGAGTTGGACATCATCCCAGCAAGCCTTTCAGATCGTGAAGTCAAGCTACGGGACGCCAACCATGAAGTCAACGAAGAGAAGCGAAAGTCAGCTCGAAAGAAAGAGTATGTGTTGGGAGCTTCTGCCCAGTTCACAAGCTCCTCATGACTGTGCTTGATTTTCACTGCTCCCTGTCTTGTTTGACAGCTTAATGTGTATCATTCCAACCTACAGAGGTTGGAATGGATAGACATGATATTTCCATTGAATATATGGTATCACTCTGAAGACTTTTATGTCTGTTCTGCCCTTCATCTGAGTCTGCTTCATGGATCCCCACTTCCCAGAGAAAACCTTCCTTTTAGGGCAGCAAACTTCACAATCTCAAAACTCAATATGGACTAAGCCAAATATTCCTTGGTCCTCCAAATTAGTTCTCCCTTCTGATTTCCTCATTCATATCCATGGTGCCATTCCCCTCCTCGTTTTCTAACCTTGAAACTGTGAAGTAATCCTCAACTAGTCCCTTCGTCTTTTATAGCATTTCCTTCTTCAGCCTCTCATGTCTCTATCATTTTCCCCCATTCCCAAAGACTCCTATTTCTGGCCTCCTCACTATCTGTCTAGATTACTTAAAAAACATTCCCAGGCCTTCCTGCCCCATCCTTCACCCAGTTCACCTGGTGTGGATGCCAGATTTACCTTTTTAGTAGCATTTTGCTATTGTTATTACTAATACTCTTCCTACCACCAACACCTAAATGTTTTATGGACTAAACATTGTATTAACTGCCTTATACTTATTTTCTCATTGTATCTTACTAGTACTTCTCTCTGGTACCTATTATTATTCCTATTTTACATATGAGAAATAAGACTTAGAAAAGCTAAGCAACTTTGCCCAAATCATACAGATATTAAACAATGGAGTCAAAATGAAAATCAGTTCTATCTGTTCTTCACTACACTGAATACTATGACTCATTTTACCTGCCCCCAATTTTAAATGGTTTCATATTACCCCCAGGATAAAGATCAAATACCTCTAGAAGCTATCACTTAGGCTCACCTAAACCAATCTTATTTCAAAGTACTTTTCAATGCAAATGATAGACTTCAGTCAGATTATTTTTATTAACTCCTTTCATTTCTAAGAGAAGTTATATCTGTGTTGTGCATTATTCCTGACCTGGAATCCTTCCCATTTTGTTTTTCTTTCCCTTCCCTTCCATTCTCTCCCTCTTGTTCTTTCTTTCTGTTTGGCTTTATTTTGCCCATCTCTAAATCCTATTTATTTTAAAACACCCAGCCCATATCCTATGCCCTGTGAATCTTTATTTACAGTCTCCACTGCCATTGATCCTTTCTACCTTTATACTGATTCGTATTGTACTTGTTCAGCTGATTCCCAAGCATATAATTCTAAATAGATTATAAACTTGAGAACAGGAAATATTTTACATTCTCTCAGAGGCAGGGACTTGGCGAATAATGAAGATATTATAATTGATCAAGAAAAGCTTATAGAATATAATTAGATCTGGAGATTAAAAGCTTGGGAAGGGAAAGAAGTTATCTAGAATCACATAACAAATAGGACAGTAGCAACTTACTTGAAGTTGAAGGATGTAACATTGATCCAGAAGAAAGGAAGGCATCTCTGGAATGCCACATGACTCTTCCTCTGAGTTAGTCCAGGTATTCAGATTTCTGAGTCTTGGCCTGGTGAATAAAAGGATCTCAAAAGCAAAGAATAGGTACCTAGAGTTGGGTCCAGTGAATGATGTGTAGAGCTCAGGTTGTATAGCTGCCATTTATACCTACTCCCAGGTTAACAATAGCCTAAGAGGAAATGAGGCAAAGAGATTTGACAGAAAGAGAGTAGTGGAGGTTGTTACATTTCAAACATTTTGGGAGAATATGATGTTGCCTGAGATTTTCATAAATTGAACTGTATGTTTTCTCAGAAAAAGAGTGGATAGGATCCAGAATCCATTTAGGGAATTGGGACCAAGTTAATTCAATTCCTGCTCTGTTCTCTAAGTTTCTCAGCTCCATTCTCAGAAAGTCCTGATTCCAGATGGGCAAAATGCATTTTGCTTCTTTGGATTGGCAGGTACTTATTCACCCACATTTCACACTAATCAACAATTATGGAGAATTGGATAGTGAAAACAATGAACATTGTCAACTTCACTATCCATTTCTTGATCAGTTTGCTTTCTTTATGTTGATAGTACAAAGTCACACATATCCAGAGCTCTCCCAAGGGCTTTATGAAGAATATTTTGACAGATTCTTTTTGGTTAGTTCTGGGGAAAAAATACTGTGTCCTAAGATTTAAAAACCGTATGTAATCGATTCTATGAAAATGAAGTTAAACCATATGTCCCTTGGAGCTGAGGAAACTAAAGCTGTCCTGTGAGGTCAGAGCTTGTGTTTCATCTGGGGAGAGTATTAGTTTGTTTGGCCTGCTGTAATGAAATATGACAAATTGGTAGTTTAGACAACAAAAATATGTTCTTTTGCAGTTTTGGAGGCTAGGAGTCTGAAATCAGGGTGTTGTCAGCATTGTTTCCTTCTGGGAACTGGGAGTGACGGATTTGTTCTAGGTGTTTCGCCTTGCCTTATAGAAAGCCTTGTCATGTTTACATAGCAACCCCCCTTAATATACATCTGTGTAAAAATTTCCCACTTGTGAAGGACACCTGTCATTTTGGAATGAGGACCACTCATCTTCACTAGTTACATCTTCAATAATTCTATTCCAAGTTTGGTTACATTCCAGAGTTGAGATTTCAACACAAGAATTTTGAGGACACAATTCAACCGATAACAGGAGGAAAATAAGGAGACCATATATGGTCAAATCTTTCTGCTGGACACTCTCTGGGTCCCCAAAATGCCGGAAGAGGGAGGGGAATAAGAGAAGTATGGACAATAACACAAAGTGGGGTAAAGGATAATGAAGCTAAATAATAAAGAAGGGCAGGCAAAACTGCAGGAAAGAAGTTGGAAAAACCAGGGAGAAGGTAGAATGGCAGACAGTAAAATCAAAGACAACTTTGCAAAGCCTGTCCGATTATTTTCCTTCTGTTGTCCTTTTTTTTCCTAGTTTATGGTGTGTTAGAAATTTTGTTTATATGATTTTGTTTATTCGTGACAACATTCATGTATAGTCAACTGTTTTATAAATGAGAAGTCTGAGACTTAGAAAAGCAAATCCTACCTATAGTAAATGACAATATTAATTCAATTCTTGTCTAGCTCCAGAGCTAATCACTTTCCATGCCAGACAGTAAATATTTGTGTAAATATTCTTACTGAGTAGGAATAGTAGGAGAGTGCATAACTAGCTCCTGTAAAAAGGAATTTTTGAAATCAGTACTTTTTTTTAAAAGATTTATTTATTTATACAAGAACCGGGGTACAGGCCAGATGTTCAGGAGAGTGAGAGGATTCACCAGAGACAGAGCAGGGAACAGAACAGGCAGACTGACTGAAATACACTGCTGAGGGGAGCAGTGAGTGAGACAGGAGAGGTCTGCTGCACCATCTGGGCATCTCTCTGGCCGGCCGGGATCAAATCTGCGCTGCAGAGGCTGTGGACAACTTCACAGCGCTGAGCTCATCCTCCTGCACCACCAGGGAGACCCAATCAATACTTTAAGTAAGAAGGCCACTGCTATAATAATGTGTTGCTTTAAGAAAAATCCCACTAAAATAGATGTCCAGTAAAGGATGCATCTCATTTTAGTATTTCTTATGAAATTTCCAAAGAAAACTTTTAGGGAACAATCTTTGTCATAATTTTCATATAATGGAATACCTGAAAATAGAGGTTTTTCATTATAAACTACCATAAAAAGATGACATAGAAAATCTAAGATACATGTATAAACATATAGTTTGTGCCATATTAAATATTATTGCATTTTTGTATGCCAGCTAACAAGCATCATTTCTAATGAAGATTTGCAAAATTAAAAAACAATGTGAAGTCATGCATCATAATAATCCATTGTGACATTAGGGAATCCTCACACTGAAAATATGTGTACAGTTTCTCTTTCTGGGTGGCTGAAGTGCAGTCACTTAAATTGTTAACTTACACTGTATTTGTGATCACTCGCTCAGCTTCATGCACATCAGTTTGTGGTATAAATGAGCCCTATTAGAAATAGTGTTGAAGTTTTCAGGATAATCTAGGCCAGATGTCAGCACACTATGGTCCACAGGCCAAATCTGATGCATTGCCTGGCTTATATAGTCTACAAGCTAAGTATTATATTTTCAAATAGTTGAAAAAAATCAAACAAAGAATATTTTTGGACATGTGAAATTAGATGAAATTCAGATTCCAGTGTCCCTAACTAGTTTTTTGGAACACAGCCATGCTTATTTTTTTCTTCATACTGTCTATGGTCCATTCATGCTACAACAGCAAAGTTGAGTGGTTCTAATATAAATTGAAGAGCCCACAAATATTTACTGTCTGGCTCTTTATAGAAAAATTTGCTCCTTCCATCTCTATAGTGGTGTCTTGGGCCTCTGTTCTTGGCTTGTAAACCTAATTTAACTTACAGTACTTTGAACTTTAACTTACAGTACTGTTATGGTATAAGTTAACAATTCCACTGAACAGAAAGATCATTCTGGGTGCTATAGGATAAATATAGGAAGTGGAAATGTAAACTGTCTAGTTGGTAAGATCAGATATGAATGGTGCTGAATGCCTAGCCATACATGCAGCTGGAAACATGTGTATCAACACACAGACACAAAGCAGTAGAACTGGGATGTGAATAGAAGAGATTATGGAGTTAGCTGAGCACAGATGCTTTGCTGACAGGCTCCAGAGCAAAGGGTTGAAGGAAAGAGACTCAGCAGATAATACTCAGAGGCAGGAGTTTTGAAGAAATGAAGAGATACCTGTTGATGAAGTAGAAAAATAGGACATTCAAGAATGTCATAAATGGAAGTGGAGAAGTGAAGTATTATACCTCTGACCAACTAAAAGCTCATTTGTTTCCTCTAGATTCATCATGGCTGAACTGCTCCAGACAGAGAAGGCTTACGTAAGGGACCTACATGAGTGCTTAGAGGTGAGTCTTGCAGCATTTAGCTCACATCTGTAGGAAAACGACATCCTTGTGTCAGCGCTCAGTCAGCGCCCACTGCTTTGTCGTCTCTCCAAGCTAAGAAACAATAGTCAACCAGAGGAGACCTTACTTCCAGAGTCAACAGTAATTGCATGGGAATTTAAAGTGCTTTTGAAAAGAAACTTCTCACACTGGAACTAGACCCAGCCAAAAAAAAAACTATAGAAGACACTTCAAAATAAAAATCATAACACAATTAGTGAACTCAAGTTGACTGTGAAAATCTGCCTCCTCCCCAAACACATACACACACGCGCACACATGCACTTAACAAATAAGAGTGTGGTATATGTGCTCTTCTAAAGTTTATGGTGTGAGTGTCCCTAGCAACTGTTCAAGATAATGGAACATTCAGGTTTTCCTTCTTAACATGCTGCTTATTAACTCCCTTACTTTTTACACTGTATGTGAATTCCCAGGTCTGAGTCTTACTCCACAAGTTGGATGGTAATTTGCTTTCTCTATATTTCATGTGCAGTACTGGTCAGTGATGAAACTATTGCTTTCTTACAGACCTACCTGTGGGAAATGACCAGCGGTGTGGAGGAGATCCCCCCTGGGATCCTTAATAAAGAACATATCATCTTTGGCAACATCCAGGAGATCTACGATTTTCATAACAAGTAGGTTGGGGAGGATTCCAGGGGAGAGCACTTAGGTTCATAAATAACAAACAACGGGGTTCCCATTGTGATTCAAAGCTGATTTGGTAAATCCCATCTGATAAAGTATTACCTGGCATATTTTCTAAGTTAATTGCTGTCCAACTTCTTTCCCCATTCTTTCTTTCTTCCTCTGCAGTTGCCCCAAATTCCTAATACTGGCAGGTATTCAGCCATATTCCTCCTCAATTTTCTTCAGGTACCTAACTGGCAACATTTTCATACTTAATCAGAATGATTACCAGGAAGAAAATAAAAGTTGCTTCTCCCATTAAAACATGTAGGAATCCTGACTCTAGACTCCATGTGAGGTTGACCATTGTACCCTGTGGGCCTTGGGTTTCAAATTTCATTTGTTTTTTTCAACCTAAATATTTCTTCAGTCCCCAAACAACAATAACAAAAATAAGTTGATAGACAGATAATCAAAATACCTAAGTGGAACATATGTCTTGATAGCTTATAGGAGAGAACATCTGTTGACCATCTATGTTTTATTGAAATATGTACAGTCAGAGAACCCTAATCACAACTAATTTGTCCAGTTCCTAACTTAAGAATCTTTCCCACAGCTTACAAAATGACATGGTCCTTGTTAACAGAGGATAAATAAGAAACTGGCGTGACTAGTTATGTGACCAACTAATGAAAATAACTCAGTTTCCGAAGTACTAATAGAGGGACTCCCAACACACAAGGGTAATACTGGCATAAAGTCAAAGTCTAGCATTCTCTCAGGATCCTGGCTCAATTTTGCAGGACACATTTCAGAGGAAATCCCAGGATCAGGCTAGTCAAGGCTTTCACTGATGTTAGTAGCCATGTCAGAAATAAAATTCCTGACTCCAGGAGTTCCTAAGGAGGCCACATGTGCAGGCACAGCAGCATCCTGAAGCAGAACTCTAGAATAGCACTTTCAATGGAGCTTTCTGCAGGGAGGGAAATGTCCCCATCTGTGCTGTCCAGTGCAGTTGCCACTAGCCATGTGTGACTGTGAGCACTTGAACAATGACTAATGTTACTGAGAAATGAATCTTTAACTTAATTTTATAGCTTGATAGGGCAAGTAGCTCCCATATGGGACAGTCCAGCTCTAGAAAATGAGGTCTCAATATGACTCTTTGCGAAAAATGACTAAGAGACAGGCAAAAATTGGGCGTAAGGAAGGACCTTGATTTCCGAAAGGCCTAAATAAGCGATGCAGAGTCACTCCTTTCTTGTCAGCTCCTGATGATTAATCCCATTATGTCATTAATAGCATGTTTAAAGAAAATAAAATATGTAGCTCCTATGACATGTTAACCTTACCAGATTATGAAAGCAGTAAGGCCTCACAGGAAAAAACTTCTTTCTATACTCTGGAATACTTAATAAAAGTTCCCAGGTTTTTTTGTAATTTATTTAATCATAAATGTTAGCACTCTCCATTTGGATTGTCTGGAACTTGCCAAACATGGAAATATTCTCTCCTAATGCACATTAAATAACATTCCAATAAATCTATTTTGACCAAATCCTGTCATCTGGGCGGGCCCAGCTCAACATTATCCTATGTCCTCCTGAATATTTGAGAAACTCAATAGCTTCTAGTAAGCATAAGTTGTGTTACTTTATTTTTCTGATTTATAATCTCTGGGATTTAATTAACTTTCTCTATAATCTTACCAAATTGACTAAGTATAGATATGTATACATCACAACATGCTTTTCCTATGAGTCCTGCTTTTGCCAAATAAATATGTAGGGGAAAAAATATCCATTTCAGAATTGACTAACTGCTACAAAACATCTAGCTTAACCTTGCCTCTTATTCTGGTTTCATGATATCATGGCAGTAAACCATATTAAGCAGTTTGGTAAATTTTTTAATAGCTGAAAATCTACCTACTAAAAAATATAGTTCTTATAAGCCCTTTTTAAAAAAAGTCAAGTTAGACCTTATAAAATGCTATATTCTATAAATAGGGGGATAAATTAAATTGTCAAGAACATAGCTACCCAGCAAATGTTACCTATTTATAACATTATAAACAAGAAAAAAAAAAAGCTCTAAACAGTTGAAAAAAAGTATTACAATAATAAAGTGCTTATCTTTTCATAGAAGCACCTCTTCTTTCTCCTTCAAAGCCACTGTACTTCTTGGTTGTATTGTTTCTAAACCCATAGTGATTTAGAAACAGCAAATAAGACTTGGAATTTGAACAAGTAGTTTAATACCTGAAGCAGAAAGTAAAACCTGATAGTAAGAAGGCAGATAAGTTGCAAAAAATAGGCAAAAGAATCCCAAAAGCTCATACTAGTCATGTGCTACTCAATATTGGTGCAAGTGATCCTACATGCCAACATGGAGCCTAACACAGCCACTGCATTGGCATAATAATTGATATTTAGTATTAATTCTGATTCATTAGCATGTTATTAATTTTAAAAAATGGACATCTCTAATGTATTTAGAAAGCTATTCACAAAAAAATATAATTTTAGAACATCCAAGAATAGAACATCCAAGAAAAGCTAAATATTAATTCCCTACAGAAGCTGGAAGGCTAAGGTTTTTCTTAAGTCATAATGTTTGCTTTCTACCCGTGCATTACAAATTTTGATTAACAGAAAAAGTATAATACCTCTAAACTCTAATAAATAAGAGATAAAATGGCATTAAGTTAACTCTGAAAATGAGGGAACTCTGAACTGTGTAAGAGACCATGTCTTTCACTGCATAACCCCAATATCTGGTACATAGTAAACATTCATTTATTATTGGATGGATGGATGGATGGATGGAGAAACAAAATAGAATTACAATTTTCAGACATATAACTAACCAATCAAGTATTAATTCAGTCATTTGTGAATGTTTCAAGACAAGGAAAATCATTAGGTATGATTTTCTTTCTCCATTGCTATCAGAACTTTTTGATCTGCAAAATAATTGAATATCTGAATGAAAGCTTTCTAGGAGCTTCTTAACGAGAGGACCATGCAATGATCCAAACACCTACTTGCTCTTCAGAAATAATTAATTACCTGAAAACATTCAGGTAACCTGAATGTTAACCTGAAAAGCCAAAGGTTCTTTTTAACCCCATTTGTTTGCATCTTTCTTAAGTTACGATGAAGTATTACCTAACAGAGAACTATACTCCTCTCATTTCTAGTGCATAGCTCAGGTTATATGCCTATAATACAGAAAGAGAGAGAAAGGGAGGCAGGGAGGAAGCCTGGAAGATGGAGAGGCAGAGGGAACAAGATTGACACTGCCTAGATAACCCAATCAGTTGAATCACTAGGAAATTAGTATCTAGATCAAGTGTAATATGATGAATATGTTAATAGCTTCCCTAGTTAGTACTGATCCTTCTAAATGATGTCATTTTGAAAAATGACAACCAAGATTAGTTTTGCATGTGTCCTTGCATGTGCAGGCATGTACACATGGCACACCTGTGTTATCTTTCTGAAGGACCTTTGTCAATGTAGGTATTGAGTGGAGAAATTTCCAAGTGCCAGCATTTCTATAAATAACAATTCAGTATATTTAATATAATTTCCAGACATGGTGGTTTTAACATAAATTAGAGGTTTAAGTGGAGGGATACTTTTTCTCTCACTGTCCCTATTTTCTAGTGTCATTTTTCCTAAAGAACTAAATATATAGATCATGACACTTACCTACACAAAAACTAGAGCCATTTCTACTGCATTTTACAAAACATTCCGGGAGCACCCAATAAGATAGTATCTCCCGTAAAGAGATCCCCCAATGGTAATGATTATCAGACTTTCTTCTTTGGTAAGGACATCTGTTTGTTCATCACTTTCAGTTAAATCTTAGTTTTTCCTTTAAGTTATTTGGAGATGTGAGAGTCTGAACAATAACATTCTTAGAATATCTCTGCTGTTAGGGCTCAAAGGATCGTCAGCACCATCAAGTACATTTATCTCCATTTACAGAGATCCAGAGAGGAGCCAGTGACTTCCCCAATGCATGACATCCCCCCTTTAGGAGTTTGGTCTCCCATTTAATCCTGTCACTCTCCTCCTCCCACTCCATAGACTGCCAGCTGGAATAACTGAATCTGGTTGATTTGATTCATGTCTAACCAGCTTCCATGTGGCTTCCCAAATTTGAGGACTGTTTCAATCTACTTCTTTCACAAGCCCCACACCCTTACAACATTACTTGAAATAAGTCAGTTTTCAGCAAGAGTTGGAAATGCAAATGGAGGACCCATGGCCAAGCTAGGTATCCTTCTTGCATAGTTCATCCTTCCAGACCAGGCCAGAAGCCATCAGGTTTGCTCTTGAGCACTCCCACTGCACACCAGCCTGGTGTAGCCCTCCCCAAAGCTGAGGGTGGAGAGTCTGAACTGTGTGGGACTGAACTTGAAGTCCTGGCCAGGCCAGGGTCAGCCTACAAGGGTGCAGGTTCAGGGTGGCCATGGTCAGCCAGGGGCATGTGTAGTGAGTAGCAAGGGGTAAAGACAGGTGTGGGAAGTGAGGGGAACCACTTGGGAACAATAGAACAGGGCCCATATTTTCTTTCTTTTTTTAATTTTATTTTTATATTCCCCATACAATTGCAACCCCCTTATTTTGACCCCAATCCCTCCTTTCCACACTCCCCAACCCCCATAGTGTATCTCTGGTTCATAGTTGTTTGTTGATTTTGATTTTTTCTTTCTTATAGTTATTCTTTTTCCTGGTCCCTTATTTAGGTTTTCTAGATTCCTGCTGTGAGTGAGACCATCCAGTATTTTTCTTTTTCTTTCTGGCTTATTTCACTGAGCATGATTCCTTCCAGTTCCATCCATGTTGCTGCAAATTGCATGTGTTTATCTTTTTTGAATGCTGAGTAATATTCCATGGTGTATCCAGTCAAAAAATGGGCAGAAGAGCTAAAAAGAAACTTCTCCAAAGAGGAAATGCAAATGGCCAACAGGCATATGAAAAAATGTTCAACATCACTTGCAATCAGGGAAATGCAAATCAAAACTACAATGAGATACCATCTCACACCAGTGAGAATGGCACATATTAAAAAAACTAGCAACAACAAATGTTGGCGAGGATGTGGAGAAAAAGGAACTCTCCTGCACTGTTGGTGGGAGTGCAAACTGGTCCAACCACTATGGAGAGCTGTGTGGAGATTTCTGGACCTACTAAAGATAGAGCTTCCATATGATCCAGCAATTCCACTCCTAGGTGTTTACCCAAAGGACACAGAAACATCAATTCCAAAGAGCACCTGTACCCCTATGTTTATAGCAGCACTATTTACAATAGCTAAGCTTTAGAAACAACCCAAAATGCCCAAAAATAGATGACTGGATCAAGAAGATGTGGTACAGGACCCATATTTCTATCATCTCCCCAGAATTCCTTCTTGGGCCAGACCTACACTAGTTTGGTCATTGGAGCTGCTACCCTGTAGAGAATCAAGCACAAGCCCTGCCCTATGAGTTCTAGGAATTAGTTGGTATCTGTCATAAGGGTGGAAGTAAAGTGTAAATGTAATCCAGAGAACAAAAAAAAAAAACTCAATTTGACTAATGGAAGAGGGGACATTTAAAATACAATTTAAGTAACAGGCGTGATAATTACAGCCAGGGATTACCCCCTTCACGAGGGAGGAAAGTTTGAGCCAAGACCCTCCAGGGAGGGGGGCCTAGCAGGGAGTGTGAGAGAGCAAGTGGGATGAATTTGTGAGGGAGTCTCAACTTAGGGGGAAGGTGGAGTGAGGTCTGGCTGTCACACCCCCAGTTACACGTGTCAGGTCTGTGTCTGTGAGATTGAGAGCTGGGAGAGAAAAGGGTGGGGGCGAGTGGAGTCAGAAAAGGTGTGGAGGAAGGAGAGACAGACTGAGGTGGGGGTGTGGGGTAAGATGCCTAAACAGGGGGAGTGGGAGAACAGGCATGTAGTTGGGTAACAAGGGGAAGAAGTGATGAGGGAGAGGGGAAAGGAGATAGAGTTGGAGAGGGAGCAGAAAAATGGTGGAGGGGAGGGAAAGATGAATGAAAACCTAGACCTCCCTGGGGCTACTATTTTATTGCAGTAAGAAGTCCAGTGAGGTGTTATTCAATCATTTTTAATCATTAACCAAAGAAAAAGATTATGTAGAATGTCCTGACACACACGTTTATATATTACATATAATAAGGAAATTAAGTTTTGTAAAATAACAGCCTCACTATGTGTGATACACTCCTATAATTTGGGTTAGGTTCCTTTTCTGCTTTTTAATGCCTGTTGCTACCCACTAAATTAATTGACTTTACAACTCTGTGAAATGCAGTGGGTCAATCTGCAGTAAGGAGCTTACTCCACCTGGTGGTGATGGAATGGGTGTGCAGCCCACAGCCCCTGCGGGGCGGGGGGCCCACTGCCAGGCTGCTGCCGCTGCTTTTTTTTTTGCTACCTCTCCCCTCACCTTCCCAACATCCCTTGCCTAAAATAGGAATATTCTGTGTTTTCTGTGATTCTTCACCCCTCCAAATGCTTTTGGTATTAGCTGTCTCCCATTTACAGAATATCATAGAATTATAAAATGTAAGAACCTAGGAAAAGCCTTAAAGATAGTCTAGTTCTGCCCCCTTACTATACAGAAACCAGAACTTTAAGGGTTTGTGACCTGCCTAAAACAATTAATAGCACAGAGATCTTCAAAATACCCTGTTACATCACACTGTCATTTTCTTAATGTTCAAATGTGAAAGAAAGAGGGAGAACAACACCTGCTATGCGTTTTCCTTGAGCCCTAAATCCACACTCTGAGGGATAACCACAGGAACTGCAGGCCTTAAGCAACCAATCAGAAGGGCCCACAGTTTTACTTGCTTGTTTTTTCAGTAAGCTATCAGCATTAGTGCTGATTTTAGGTATTAGGTAATACCCAAGGCAAAAGTCTAAACATTTGATGTATCAAAATAATGTTAATTTTCATTGCACATACAAACAGTTTAGCATCCATGCCTAGTTGCAAGACAGTACATTAATGAATAAGAATAACAAAATGTGAGATTAATTTTTATATTTTATTTAAATATGAAACTTGTTTTACATCTATGCAAATACTTTTTGATTTATCTGATCAACCAAGTTAAACAAAATTAGGAAATAATATTCAAACATACTCAACAGGTAGCAGTGCAGCAAGGATAACAGCTGCTTGAACTTGGAGGCTAAGGGTGAGACATATGCCAAGCAGGAGTCCAGCCTGGTACACTTTTGCCCTTCATCTCTAAGCTACGGTGAAGTTCTGGTGTTAAACGACCAAGCCTTCTCTGGGGTGATTCTCAGGGGTCAGTCTGATGATCAAGGTGCAGAAACTCTTCCATGAATCATCCTTTCCTTCCTTGGAGTGCACATGCTCCGCTAGCCAAATAGCTGCTCTATCTGCCAACCAGCCTTTCTCACCCTGCAGTCTAGAGCCTCTTATGTGCTAGGCTTTATCCATCTGGTGATTAATGGATTCTTGATAAGCAACCTCTGACTCCACTTCATGAAGTCTGTCTAGAATTCCACTCTATCTCCATCCCCACGTTGATGAGGAGACAATGTCCTGGACCTCCTGCAAATAAGTGAGCCTGGTAACATTTTCCCCACTCTACCTCCAACTTAATTTATTGATGTATCTTCCACACTCTTCCCCTTTCCCCCTGGCCACAAACCCACCTCCATTAATTTTCTGACCACCTCTGGCACTCCAAGTGTGTGTGCTCTTATACATACACACACATGTCATCAAATATATTCCTCTTAAATGCAGACTGAACCCTTTAGGTAAATATCTGTTGCCTCGACCACATTGTGAATCCCTCAGTTAAAGATAAACTTCTTCAGAAGCAGTAAGACTGTATTCCAAATTTATCTTTAAAGAGAACAACAAAATCAAAATGATTCAGGGAGCCTTTGTAATGATGCTGTTTCCATATACTTGATGACAAACTTTAGCGAGCTTTTCTGTCAATAAATGTTAGCAGTTTCATTTCCCAGGATTCTGCACAAAGCCGGTGGGAATCATCTTCCTCCTAAAGTAATGATACATTATTGCATCATAATAATTTGTTAACAGAATAATTGTTGGGGGAAAAGGATTGCTTAGATCTTTACATTTCTTTAAAAGTTTGTCTCATTCTGAAAGAACACAGACATTCACACAAACATTAAACTACTTGCTTTGCTCATTCTCCCACAATTTATTACATCTGATTATCAAAATGATAAGGATGTTGCTATAGAACAGCTGGGCTGGAATGCTCCTCATTTGTGAAGAATGTTACTATAGAACAGCTGGGCTGGAATGCTCCTCATTTGTGAAGAATGTTATAGCCTCTTGTGCTTTAATTTAACTATTCATGTCGATTTGAAGTAGGTGGAATAACATTGATCAGACTTACATAATCTGTCATCTTGAAAAGTTTCAAATTAAAAAGCAAAATGAGTTTAATATTGCCACTGCCTTTGACAATTACATTGAGATGACAGTGAATATCTTACTCAAAACTATGACTTGCTTTGCTCAATACAAGTAAATAGGTGTTCTTTAGTTCTTTTTTTATTTAAAAATTGAATCTTACAGAGTCATGTAGGATCTGAAAACTGGAAGCACACTGAGATCTGGGGCATTTTCTTTCAAATGCTGATCTGTGGGCTGTATGCATCAGAATTACCCAGGGAGCTTTTCTAAACAATGCAGGCATTCAGCGCCTCATCTCAGAGGGCCATGCACAACCAACTGGGGGACCACTAACTAGGGTGTCCTACAGTATTCCTTGGGACAAAATCTGGTACTATCCTCAAAAAGTTCCTCTCACAAAGACATTTGGAAAACACCCCATACTGTATCTGCTTCAGAGATTTATAATGTGTCTCTTCAATTAAATAGGATTATCAAAGTCCTATAGTAAAGAAATCAGCTTAACCAGGCATTCCACAGATTTAAATGATATGTAAACTTGGCATCCAATTTTTGCATAATATTCAATCAGATTCTCCCAAGATATGGTTTAGAGGAAGGTAATCTATATATTTTCCACAGGAAAGTGGTGTAGAGAGTGTCCTCTAGAGTGTGATATGTGCTGTCTATATTTATCAAAGAGAGTGTGAGTTTATTAAGGCTGGGAAGCTGGTCCTGAAGATCTAAAGTCTACTTATTGCCTACTATATGCCAGACATAGGGTTGGGTTCTTTACCTATGTGGATTTATTAAATACTTAACTACAACCCCGTGAAGTTGTTGTTTAAAGGGCAAAAAAAAAAAAAAATGAGACTTTCTAAGATCCCTTGCAACTAATGACTAAATGGGAACTCTTGACTCTTTAGCTTGTGTGTGGTTGAGGGAGAGAAATGAGACAGGGATCGATGAGTAGAAGGGTGCACTAGTGGTGGTTGCTGTCAAAACTTTGTTGTCCAAAAAGGCATTAATTGTAGAAATAATATTCTATGCATTTAATTCATTTTATAGTGCTTTCATATTTGGAGAATTTTCAAACTGAGAATCTTCCCATAAGTTTTTGAGAGATGCACAAATTGTCAGGGTATTGCTGTATCTAAATTACTAGGGTTTTTAGTAAAACTGTCATCAATATTTAGATAAAACTGTCATCAAAACTGTTATCAATTCTTTGGGTATAACTATCATTGTTTACTTAAAATTCACCTTAAAGTGTCCAGACCAATGGCTTTGGGTCATAAGTTAAGGAATGAGGAAACTCCCTGAGTCATCATGGATGTTCTTGCAACTTCTAAAACAAAAATACAGTTCTATATCCTGTGTGGAATGTTACTATTTGACCCTTGGAGAAGAAAAACCTATATACCATGGGACTCAGTTTTGGGAACTGGAGTGAGAATACTAATAATTGTATGAATAAAGAGATCCCAAGAGTGGGGCAGTGAAGGTCCCCTACATGTTGAAAGCATTGTTCTAGGCATCAGGGCTCGAGGGTCCCCCTTTTCATTTCTCCTGTTTCAGTTTCTTTCTTCCTCCTACATCCTCCTTTATTTAAAAGTTCACTTTCTTTCATCAGTCCTTGACCTAGAATAGCTCATCAGATGTTCTTCCTCCTCTTTCCAAACCATTCCAGCTCCTACACCCAACGCCTGTTCAGTCCAGCATGGCTCAGAACTGATTTCCATTCATTGTGTTCACTGAGCTTTATATTGAAAGCCAATATGAGAACTGACTGGGTGAAGAATGTCTCAACACCTGAAAAAAAATCTGATGACATTGCACTTTGTATCACTCAGTGTTTCTCATGGAAAACTGCCATATAATAAAAGCCTATAACTTTAAGAATTCAATTACAGAAATAATTACATATATATTTTTTATACTGTGTGGGTGTGTATATATAGTGAGCCAGATTGCATCTCTTTGCAACTAAAATGTATGTTTCCTTTTCGGCTTTGAACAAATTTGATCCTCCATTATAGCATTATATAATATTTTTTTCCTATTTCCATTTTTAACAGTCATATTAAATGTATGTGTCACTTGAAATTCTTCTAAAAGCAGCACTAAATGTGGTACTTTATTGATTTTTGAGCACTGTGTATTTGCATTTGTAAAGCCCAAATTGCATTGTATTTTTCCTGCTCTGTGATTCAGATCAAGATTCTCTAAAATTTACACATCAAATTGGCACTGCTAGGAACTCCCTAAAATTTTAAGTGACTTTTTTCTTATTACTAAGGCAATATCCATTTATTGTATAAAAATTTAAATTGCACATGGACAGAAAGAAAACTATCAATAATCTCATCAATTCTTATTAGCATTTTGGTCTTTCAAATATGACTTGCAAAAATTTTTAATTGCATATTTGTATTAAATATTTAAATTTAAAACAACATTTTTTCAATTCCACTGAAGAAAGAACCAATAACACATACATATAATCCATAACCAGTTGTAATACAAGGTACTGCCAGGATGTTTGGACAAAGGTAAAGTCAAATCAATAACACTTTTTTTTTCCAGTAGTAGAGGTAAGTAGTGGAATAATTCAAAACTGCTTTCTTTCAATCAAATTTTTAATTTTATTTTAAAATTAAATAAAAAGCATAAGTGGAGAAATCCTATCCATTACTATCTTCCCCACCCTGTTCCTTCACCTGGTTTCCTATGGTAATGACTTTTTAAAAAACCACTTTATAGAAGTATGATTACATGTAAAGAGCTGTATATATTTAATATGCACAACTTAATGAGTTTAGGGACAAATACATACCCATGAAATTATCGCCACCATCAAAGTCAGAGACCTGTCCATCACCTCCCAAAGATTCCTCCCATCCCTATTGTTGTTGTTACTACTATTATTATTGTGTAGTAAGAACACTTAACAGAAAAACTAGCAAAGATCTAACATAAAGTATATAATACAGTATTATTACCTATAGGTTCTAGCTGTATAGTAGATCTCCAGAACTTACCTTGCATAACCGAAATTTTACCCTTTGACCATTAGTTTCCTGGGTGGGAAATAAGAATATATATTCCCAACTTAGACAAAAGACAGCATATTCTATACAATCTTTAATGCCTTGCTTTTTTTGCTTAACAGTCAGCCCTGGAGATCTTTCATATGAAAACATAGAAAGCAATGCACTTACTATTTAGTTGGTGTATGTACCGTAGTTTACATCCTTGATAGCCTGCACACCATCTTTTGCTATTGTGAACAGTGCCACAGTGAGTGCCACTGTGTACTTCATCTTATGTATGAGTGGCTACAACTATAGGAGATTTTCCAGAGTTAAAATTACAAAAACAAAAGATACATTTTTTTTTTTTTTCTAATTATTTTTTTATTTAAAAAATTATTTATATATATTTTACATCATTGTTCATTTTTTAACATTTGCTTTCTTTTCTTTTTTTTTTTTTTTTTTTTTTTTTTTTTTTTTTATAAATTTTATTGTTATATTCCCCATACAATTGCCGCCCCCATTCTGACCCCAATCCCTCCCCTCCCGCCCCCGCCCCCCTAAAAGTGTCTCTGGTTCATAGTTTTTTGTTGATTTTGATTTTCACTTTCTTATAGTTTTTCATTTTCCTGGTCCATTATTTAAGTTTTCTAGATTCCTGCTATGAGTGAGACCATCCGGTATTTTTCTTTTTCTTTTTGGCTTATTTCGCTGAGCATGATCCCTTCCAGCGCCATCCATGTTGCAGCAAATTGCATGTGTTTATCTTTTTTGAATGCTGAGTAATATTCCATGGTATATATGTACCACATCTTCTTGATCCAGTCATCTATTTTTGGGCATTTGGGTTGTTTCCAAAGCTTAGCTATTGTAAACAGTGCTGCTATAAACATAGGGGTGCAGGTGTTCTTTGGAATTGATGTTTCTGTGTCCTTTGGGTAAATACCTAGGAGTGGAATTGCTGGGTCATATGGAAGCTCTATGTTTAGTAGGTCCAGAAATCTCCACACAGCTTTCCACAGAGGTTGGACCAGTTTGCACTCCCACCAACAGTGCAGAAGAGTTCCTTTTTCTCCACACCCTCGCCAACATTTGTTGTTGCTAGTTTTTTTAATATGTGCCATTCTCACTGGTTTGAGATGGTATCTCATGGTAGTTTTGATTTGCATTTCCCTGATGACAAGTGATGTTGAACATTTTTTCATATGCCTGTTGGCCATTTGCATTTCCTCTTCAGAGAAGTTTCTTTTAAGCTCTTCTGCCCATTTTTTGACTGGATTATTTTCTTTGTTGTTGTTGAGTCTCATCAGCTCTTTGCAGATTTTTGTGATCAGTCCTTTATCATTAGTGTTGGGTGCAAAAATGTTCTCCCAGTTGGTGGGGTTTCTCTTTGTTTTTGTTATTGTCTCTTTTGCTGTGCAAAAGCTCTTTAATTTGATATAGTCCCAGCTGTTTATCTTTGCCTTCACTATCACTGCTTTGGGTGATGTGTCTGTAAAGATGTCTTTGATGTGCAAATCACGTAGTGTTTCGCCTATATTTCCTTCTATATATTTTATGGTTTCAGGTCTTATGTCTAGTTCTTTAATCCATTTTGAGTTGATTTTTGTGTATGGTGTGAGGTGGTGGTCAAGCTTCATTCTTTTGCATGTAGCGACCCAGTTTTCCCAGCACCATTTATTGAACAAACTTTCTTTGCTCCAATGCATAGTCTTTGCTCCTTTGTCAAAGATTAGTTGACCATAAATCTGTGGGTTTATTTCTGGATTTTCTATTCGATTCCATTGGTCTGTATGTCTGTTCTTGTTCCAATACCATGCAGTTTTGATGATTATGGCTTTGTAGTATAGTTTGAAGTCTGGGAGTCTGATGCCTCCATTCCCTTTTTTTTTTTCAGGAGAGCTTTGGCTATTCGGGGTTTTTTGTGATTCCATATGAATTTCATCAATAATTTTTCTATTTCTTTGAAGAATGACATTGAAATTTTGATTGGAATAGCATTGAATCTGTATATTGCTTTTGGAAGGATGGCCATTTTAATAATGTTTATTCTTCCAATCCATGAGCAGGGGATGTCTCTCCATTTCTTTGTGTCTTCTTCTATTTCTTTTAACAGTGTTTTATAGTTTTCTTTGTATAGGTCCTTTACCTCTTTTGTTAGATTTATTCCCAAATATTTGATTTTTTTTGTTTCAATAACAAAAGGGATGGTCTTTTCGATTTCTTCTTCTTCAGATTTATTGTTTGTGTATAGGAAGGCTACTGACTTTTGCGTGTTGATTTTGTATCCTGCCACTTTACTGAACTGATTGATGAGTTGAATTAGCTTTTCTGTGGAGTTTTTGGGGTTCTCTATGTATAATATCATATCGTCTGCAAATAGTGATAGTTTGACTTCTTCTTTTCCTATTTGGATTCCTTGGATGTCTTTCTCTTGTCTTATTGCCCTGGCTAGGACTTCCAGTATTATATTGAAAAGCAATGGTGAGAGTGGACATCCTTGTCTTGTTCCAGATCTTAATGGAATTGCTTTCAGCTTTTCACCATTGAGAATGATACTGGCTGTTGGCTTGTCATAGATGGCCTTTATGATGTTGAGGTATGTTCCTTGTATCCCAAGAACTTCAAGGGCTTTTATCATGAATGGGTGTTGCACTTTGTCGAAAGCTTTCTCAGCATCTATTGATATTATCATATGGTTTTTATATTTCTTTTTGTTGATGTGTTGGATAACGTTGATTGATTTTCGGATGTTAAACCATCCTTGTGCCCCTGGAATGAATCCAACTTGGTCGTGGTGAATTATCTTATGGATACATTGTTGGATTCTGATAGCTAAAATTTTATTGAGGATTTTTGCATCAGTGTTCATTAGGGAGATTGGCCTGTAGTTTTCCTTTTTTGTGTTGTCCTTGTTCGGTTTTGGTATTAGTGTAATGTTGGCTTCATAGAACGTGTTTGGTATTGTCCCTTCCTTCTCAATTTTTTGGAAGAGTTTGTGAAGGATAGGCACTAATTCGTCTCTGAATGTTTGGTAGAATTCATTTGTAAATCCATCAGGTCCTGGGCTTTTGTTTTTGGGGAGGTTTTTGATTACCATTTCAATTTCGCTAATTGTAATTGGTCTGTTTAGGTGTTCTATTTCTTCTTTATCTAGCTTTGGGTGATTGTAGAGTTGTAGGAATTTGTCCATCTCCTCTAGATTGTTAAACTTGTTTCCATATAACTGTTCATAGTAGTTACTGATTATTCTTTTGATTTCTGCTGTGTCCGTTGTGATTTCTCCTCTTTCATTGATGATCCTGTTTATTTGTGCTTTCTCCCTTTTTTCCTTTGTGAGCCTGGCTAGGGGTTTGTCTATTTTATTGATTTTTTCAAAGAACCAGCTCTTGGTTTCATTGATCTTTTGGATTGTTTTTTTAGTTTCAATTTCATTTATTTCTGCCAAAAGATACATTTTTATTGTCAAATTGCTCTTTGTAAAGATTATGTTGATACCATCTTCTATTTCCATTGATATATTTCCCCACAGCTTCATAATTATTTGAAAAACATTGTGTGATTTTAAAAAAACAAACTGCATTCCAGTCATGTTGGTTTATCAGAGCATGTATTCTGAGTTTAAACCAATTATTTAGTGTATTAATTTGAAGTTGGTATGGTTAACTATTATTTACTAACACGGAAGGATGTCATGGCACAGATATTCCCAATGGTAGATAATTCAGTAGTAACTCAATTCAGCTTTGAAATAGATTATGATTTTTCTCCATTAAATTTTCTTTCCTGATGATGTCTGCATTAGGAAACATTAACTATAGTTTTTAGCATAAACTAACTGGCTACTGATGGAAGAAGAAGGCTAAGAATTAGAAGGCATTGTTGGATTCAAAATTTTTCCACATTAACTCTAATATTGTGGATTATATTTGCTTTATTCTTTCTGATATACAGATTAATTTTCTAATGTGCTCAGATTACTTATATTAAAAAAAGATTTATAATTGCTATTAAAATGAAAGGCCAATATAAGTAGAATATTTAATTATTTTCAGCCTGAGAAATATAAACAATTGAGAGAAACAACAGTATTTTAAGTAGCACTGGTTAATAAATTAATATATTTTAATAAAAGTAGTTTTAACCTATCTAGAGCCTTACTACATATCACTTAGAAAGTAGAGAAGTCACATGTAAATAACTGAGGGTTTGGCAGGGTTGTGTTGGTCTCAGTATAACCCTCTGGGGTGGTTAGCAGTACAGGGGATCTGATTCAGTCTCTCTTTGCCCTTGCAGCATCTTCCTTAAAGAGCTGGAGAAGTACGAGCAGCTGCCTGAGGATGTGGGACACTGCTTTGTTACCTGGGTAACCTACCTGAAATCCTTCTCCTGCTGCCCCAGAGTGCAAATGGCACCAGATGGTATCACTGTTCAGTGCCTGACCTGAGGATTGGTGTCAGTGCCACGCTAATGCAGTGTGAGGGGCTGCTGAGAGGGGCCACAAGAGCAGCCCAGCCCTGAGAGGACACCTCCTTGGGAAACAGATATTGTGCTTGAGAACCATCTTAAGTTCTCTAACAATATTCTAAAAGTGAAATGTCTATCAGGAGAGTACAACAAGACCACCACTATCCTTGGGATAGTTGCTCAGTGGCTCCAACTAGTTACTTTTACAGGAGGAAGCTTAGGGAACTAGAATGTGAGGAATCCGCCTAATCACCAATTACATTTTTTTTCCTTAATGGAGAACAGACTGCTTGAGTATTCATCCCAATTCTGACCTGTGAGATGTATGTCTAGTCATTCTCTCTTTTGATGCTATTGTCATAGGCCAAGTAAAAGTGAATGTACCAAATTCTAATTTCATATAGGAAAACATTAGTTTCCATTAGCACCTCTATTCCACATTATTCTGAGCTCAGGTTCATGATATGAGTGTACATATCTCCAGGGAAGTCCACCTAGGACACGAAGTGCAACTAAACATGATATCCTTACCCAGAGTCAAGAGTTCTAATACTTAGTAATTATCTAATTATAACTGCCGCTCAAAATGGGCTAATTACTTTCAAAATGACTTTATGATTTAGAGAGTTCATACTCATTATCCCTACAAAATAGGAAGGGTGATGGTTTTACTTTAGATTTTCTGCATGAGATGAGATGAGATAGGCTGCCTAGGCACTTGTTATAAATATCCCAACTAGTCCCACAACTCAAGACTTGAATTGTTTTCTCTTCATGGTACCTTAATGTCTGCTTCCTGGCATACTCTCATTTATTAAAGAAGTCTCAGACTGCTGTTTAATTTGCATTAGAATACCCTGAGTCCATGAGCTCATTCACAGTTCATTAATGGTAATAAATAATTTATGATCCCTTATACAGGCAATGTAGAGAAAAAACAAAATTGACCATTAAGCAAACATATTTTTTGCACTTTGTGTCATACAATTTGTGTATTTGCCTTAAAATCAACCATAAGTATGATTAGTCAATATCTTTTAGGGATGACAAATGCCTTGTAGGTGGTAGATAAACTCTAAAATTGGTTTCAGAAAAGCTTTGGTGCATAAAACATGTATCTTTTGCCAAGGATTATCCTAAGGTGACTTTCTTAAGTCTCATGATCTAAATAAATGAGTGGTGTGGAAATGAAGTATACAGAGTTGTTCACAATGTATTAAAAGGTATGGCTACTACCAAGGAGCCTGGAGTCAGATGCCTGTACAATCTAATTGGGGATTTTAGGTCATTTAACCAACCTATGCAGCAGTTTTTATATCTGGAAAATGGGGAAATAATGGGAACCACCACATAAAGATCTTATGAGAACCAGATGAGTTAATATACATAAAGCAATTAGAAAAGTGCTGACATAAATGAAACCTGCCATAAATAACAGATATGTAGGCTGCTTTCTCAGAAGACATCCCAAATGTTCTGTAGCCAGCAAGATGGGCAACATTTTAAGAATAGAAATACTTCATAGCGAAATACACACACCTTTCCCAATAAAAAGGGTATGCAACACTAACCCAGAGGGTCCTGAAAGAAAGAAAGAAATTTTCAAGGAGTTGTAAGTTTCTTGTCTTGAAGTAACAATCTGGGTCTGAATTATTTGCTCAGACCCTGCCCCAAAGGGTCACTCTGCTACTTGACATACCCTAAAAACTCACCCCCAATGGAGACATTTGACTTATTTTTTGTTTGTTTGTTTGTTTGTTAAGATTTATTAATACAAGAACCAGGGTACAGGCAGATGTGCGGGAGGGTGAGAGGATTCACCAGAGACAGAGCGGGGAACAGAACAGGCAGAATGACCGAAATACACTGCTGAAGGGAGCAGCTGGCGAGATAGGAGAGGTCTGCTGCGCCATGTGGGTTGCTCCGTGGCTGGCGGGGATCGAACTGGCACTGCAGAGGCTGCAGACAGCTTCACAGCACTGTGCTCAACCGCCTACACCACCAAGGAGGCCCCCCTTGAGTGGAGACATTTGGAATATGAACAGATCTACCTCTAAAATTATACTTCATTTTTTATTCTTTGATTTTTTATTTTAGAGCAAACATGTCATTGTTTCAAGATGGGAAACAATTTTAGGTAATCCAGAAAGGGGGATAATCTCCAAATAAATCTGTACAACTTCGGCATACACTATGATATGTCAGTTCGTTTTTCTGATTCTTCCTAGTTTGGACTAGTGTCTAAATGAGTTCACTTTCAACAAGCTTTCTGCATTGCTGAAATGAGGAAAGCATGCCAAGATTTTTAGGAGAGCATAGGCCAGATGAGCCCAGACCACTTGCCACAAAGAATCCAAACACTGGTATCTATAGCTGGGTCCTTGAGGCTCAATGGAAAGAAGGGAGCAACTAATAGATGCTGATCTCTTTGTTCTTTTTAGGCAGACAAATTTCAGATGTATGTCACCTACTGTAAAAACAAACCTGACTCCAACCAGCTGATCCTGGAGCATGCAGGCACCTTCTTTGATGTAAGCTGTGATTTTCCATTCTTTGGCCATTGAGCATGTGGAATGCTTCTCTACTTTCAGATAATGGCTTTTTAGCGATCTTTTCTACCTTGTTTTTCTTTACTAGCCGCCCACAACATAAAAAATGGGGGATTACAAAAGCAGTGTTTGTCAGTGCTTTACCCGACCCCATCTCATCTCTTGATTTTCTACAAGACACATTTGTCTCTGCCTCAACATTAAACCTAGCTTGCCATAAAGCTCATGTTTCACAGAGGTCTTCATGAGGCAGGTATTAAGATGTTTCACTTCTACTTCAGATACCTTTCCCTCAAATATAGGGGTTCTAAAACTGTGGTCCTCAGATCAACCACATCAGCATCACCTGAGATTGGTATTGGAAATACAATTTGTGTATCCCCTCCAGATCTTTTGAATCAGAATCTCTAGTTCTGGTTGGGATTGAGCCCAACAATCTGTTTTAAAGAGCCCTCCAGGTAGAGTCACCTGGCATCAGAGTGAAGCCTACTCCAGTTTGAGAATCACTAAAAAAAAAAACTCAACCTTGGTTAAACATTGGAATCTTTTGTAAGACTTTAAAAAAATACTGATTTCTGGGTCTCTCCTCTGAGATTCTGAAATGATTGGTCTGAATTTGGCCTGGACATTGAGGTTTTTTAAAGTTTCCAGATGGAGGAACATACAAACAGGTTGCACATTTGTGCTGTAATGGAAACTAAGATGAATCGGGGTCAGTAGGCTTTGTCCTATGCTTTGGTTTTGAATAAGGATCCAATCCTGTTGGTGAATGATGATATGAGTCTTTATAGACCCCTATGAGTGATATATTGACTGTCAAGTAAACAGAGTCAAATGGGTCATTGCAGGATGCAAATGATGAATCAGAGAGGGGAGATGGAGCAAAAGGAAAGTTCAGGGAAAGACAGGCAGTTGCAGTGATGGCCTGTCTGGTAGTCATATCAGAAAATGATGGAAACTTAAAATGCAGAACTTTCAAATGTCTATCAGTACATCTAACTTCCTGCCTACTTGCTCTATTCCCTCCCATAAATATTTGAATGTCTATTATATACAAAATATTGTGCTAGACTCCATTGGACACATAAAGGCATTTAAACATAGCTTCTGTACTCAAATGAGAAAATAAACCTTCTCTGAGCATCTTTGCCGCTTGACAATGCCATCACAGAGGTGATTCTATAAGTGTCTTGTTGCTTAGCCAAAAAATGACACTTGAAGGGAGAAAGCCAGCTGAGAAAAAACATAACATGATTTTTTTATATGGACCATTAATCTGAAAATGATCCTAAAATGTCCCAAATCAGAATTTCTGAGGCTAGATTTGCCAAAACACAATTAAAGTACTTCTCTAACCTATCAAAATTGATTTGATAACATATTGAATTCTTTCTACTAGTATTGTCTTTGCTAAATAATATATTTCCCTTAAGATGTTTCTGATTGAGTTTTCATCAACAGTATGCAGAATGACCTTTTTTGAAGTTTTAATGCAATGTACCCTGTCTTCCATGTAGCATTTTTTTGAATGTGCATGTCCTGTGTTCTAGGCATGGGTTGAACTTTTCTGCTTTCCTTAACTTTATTCACACTGCTCTCTCTGCTTAAGATGGATTGTACCTTTGGCACACACACACACACACACACACACACACACATGCATACGCATGCACAATCACTCTTCAAAATTCTTCTCATCCTTTAAAACTCAAATTTTACTTCCTTCATGAATCTTTCCCTTTCTCTATGTATACATTATACCTTGTATCTCATTCTAGTATTTGTAATGATTTAGATTTTGGTAAGTTAACAATGTAATACACACCTCTCCTCACCACCAGTAAGCCTTTTGAGAAATGAACTGATGATTTGCCTGTTTTATATTTATACATATCACAGTGCCTGGTCCTAAGCTTTATTTTCCTGTAGTCCTATACTCCTCACATCCCTATGCAAGCCAATTTTTAGACTTTGATAAGTCAAATATATCCCAGATTTCCCACATCACATCCAATAAACCTCTATGTTAGTTGAAAACTCCAAATGGAGACCAGAAAACCAATCCAGGAGGAGTTCCTGGAATTTGGCTTGGAGGTGTAAAGAGAGAAAAATAAATTCTTCTAATTGTTCCAAAAATTTTTCAAAAAGCATAATCTTGGTAGCTTTTTTTCATTCCTCCAGAAGCGTTTCCATGTGCTTTAGGCCCTACTCTATAAGAGATAGACCTTAATAAAGGTAATCGTCTTATCCATTATTGCAAAGAGAAGACAGAAAATTGTGGCCTCAGAGAAGCCCACATATTCACATGATCCAGAACTTCTTACTGTAGATGTGAGAGCTGTAAGAAGATGTGGTATATATACATAATAGAATACTGTTGAATATACACTTGCATATATGTGGTATATATACACAATGGATGTCTGTTGCTGTTTTGATTACTAAGCTTGGTTTATCTGACCTAGTTACTGGAAATAGCCCTCTTCTCGCTGTTCCACAGGCAACCTTCCCAGAGCCAGGCATATTATCAGTAAGGCAAGAGTGTCAGAGGTGCATTATTGCTTACCCTCTCTTGCCAGAGCTCCCAAATAAACCCACAATGTTCCTTTGGCCAAAGAGACTGACACTGCCAACTGTTTTGCACATCATCGTTGGAGAATTCCTGCTCTAACTGTGCACCTCTAGGGACGAGGTAAATGAGTAAGAAAATTGCTCCTTTCTGGAATAGTTGGTGGAAAATAGAATTTTTTTTTAAATTACCACACAAAATTACCACACAACACCCACCACCTAAGCACCCATTATCCTCCACCAGAGTCCACTGGGCCCCATCCCATCTTAACTCCTACCTCCTTACTCCCCCACTGATGGCCTCAATTCTACCTTCAGATTCAAGGGTTTGTTTGGATTTAGAGTTTAGTTTTGCCTGTTCCTCTGCTTTATTTCTTTATATTCCACATGTGAGTGAAATCATCCATTATTTGTCTTTCTCCTCCTTACTTATTTCACTTTGCGTCATTCCTCCAATTCCATATATGTTGTCACAAATGCTAAGATTTCATCTGTTTTTATAGCTGAGTAGTATTCATTGTGTGCATATACCACATCTTCTTAATCCACTCATCTGTGGTTGTTTCCATTTATAGTGCTCCAGTGAACCATAAGAGTACACACTTCCCTTCAAATTACTGTTTTTGCATTCTTTGTGTAGATACCTAAAAGGGAATTGCTGGGTCATTTGATCTATTTTCAATGTTTTGAGGAACCTCCCTACTATTTTCCATGGGGGCTGGACTAAGTTACATTCCCACCAACAGTGTAAGAAGATTCCTATTTCTCTGCACCCTCACCAACACCTTTTTTTTCTGGTCTTTTTTTATCAGAGCCATCCTCATGAATGTGAGGTGGTATCTCATTGTTGTTTTGAGTTGCATTTGCCTCATAAGTAGCGATGAGCATTTTTTCATGTGCTCTTTCTCCATTTTATTTCATGAAATATCTGCTTTCTTTCCCTAAAATGTCTCCCCTTTTGCTATCTCTCCCCTTTTCTCCATTTATAGAGGTACCTTGGTCTCTCCTGTTTTCTTTTTCTACTCCCATCTTCCCATCAAATAACATTTTCTTGTAACTGTCTATGCTTTTTCTTTCCCCTCTCTTCTTACCCCACCACTTTTTCCCAGAACACACACTTGCACGTTTCCCTCTGTGTCTAAGGGTGCCTGTTTTCATCCCTGTAGGAGATACAACAGCGGCATGGTCTGGCCAACTCCATCTCTTCCTACCTGATTAAGCCTGTTCAGAGGATCACCAAGTACCAACTGCTCCTGAAGGTACCCCCTGACCTATATAACTCCCTACTGAGTTGATTGTTATTCAGTGTCAGTTTGTTATTCAGTGTCAGTGTCACCACTGACCAGACACAGCTTTGCCCAAGGATGGAAAGTTTCCACTAAGCCCTTTCCTCTACCTAGAGCAGAACTTCAGAGATGACTCCAGACTTCATGTCCTATCCTATTAAATTGCAGATGCTCACTTGTGGGGGGAAAGAGGAGAAATGGGTTTAAGAACAAGTTGTGGCTATTTTCACACACCCCACTTTCAACAAATGCCACCCAGGCACTGGACGGTATTTAAAGTCTCTCCCGTTGCTCCCTCCTGGGATAGCTTCCTACTGGTGTCCCCTGCTTCTGATGGGATCAGGGGTCAGGGTCTTAAGGGCAATGCTAGTCTACTTAGGCAGTGGAGCCAGGTTGGCACCTACCTTTGCCTTACTCTGTGTTGGTCAAGACTATAAGGTTTTTGAGAGAAAATAGAGAGGACATGTTAAAACACAAGGGCACCCTCTGTCTGTAGATCCCATGTGTGAGGGGAGCTACTAGAGATTGCCAGATGATTTGGATTTTCTCCAAAATATTTGCTTTAAAATCCAAATAATGGTATTATAAAACAATTTGGACTGATTTCTTCCAAGAAATGGATATATTGATGTTTGAAAATATGATATTTCCCCAGAAAGCCTAGGAAATCACTATTATAGGCAGTTATATAATCCTGCTATGTTCTTAAGATGCAAAGGTGGGATTTTCCCTCAGTTTGTATATTTTTCAGATTTCTCCTCAAGTAAAAAATAAAGGGATAATGAGAGACATGTTATAAGTACACTAGTTGTCAGAGAAAATCTGGTGAAATTTAGCTCACGTTTAAGGATGCCTACAGGATCTTGTATATTCTAGCTTCACTAAACAGGAAAACCGGTCTACTTTCAAATCTAGGTCTTTCTTCTAGCATGTAGGTTCTCCCTGGCTTAGCACTGTGGTTCTCTGATAAGAAAAGTGTGGGTGTGCCCTGGATTCTCTTCACAGCTCTGAGAGGGCAGGCCCATGCAACATCGCATCCCTTCAGATGCCTTCTTCAACTTTCACCCCCTCATCTTCAAGAAAAGACTTCAAGCTTCTGCTTCCACACCCACAAGTCATCCAAACCCACAAAATGACTTAGAGAACTACACTGCAGCACCTTGCCCTCGGCCTACTGAGGACAAGTATAAGAAATAGCAATGTGCAGGACAGCTCAGCTGTTGGGGCAGAACTGTTTTCAAAGATAAAATCTTCTTTACTTTTTCAAGTTTCTTATATTGACTCAGAAATTCTTATAAGATCTCAGTGTAGTGGATGAAGGTTTGGCTCCTGAAATAATTAAGAGTGTTTTCTGCCCTTTAAACCACAAAAACTATTAGTCCTTATTTACCTCTGTCAGATAGTTAGTGCTAAGTTCTGTGGTAACTACAATAGTTTTTCCGTAGCCCAGATTTCTGTTTATAATTGTTCTTTCCTTACACACCCCACTTAATGTTTTGTGCTAGATTTTTCAAATTTTGTTTTTGTGGTTTTTAATATAAATATCTCAAAACCTTTGCAGCAAGTAGTAGAATTTAAAAAAAAAAAAGCAAAAACAACTTGCCCATCCATACTACCAATGTCTTAAATTAATAGGATGTAGTTTTTAGAGAAACAATAACCTCTCCCTTTTAATCCCATGAGGTTGAGTTTCCTAGGACTCATTTTATGAAATGGACAAGGGAGGGCAGTGGAGGATGGATAGTAAAACACAACGCAGTGTTTTACTTTAGACAGATGGAGAGGTCGTCTGTGGGCATTCACACCATAATTGGATGTTTTAAGAAGTGACCATGTAGATAACTGAAAAGTGAAAAAATGAAGTAGCAGGAATTTGATTGTGGGGAAGTTATAAACTTTCTGGGGGGTGACAGAGAAAAAAGATAATTTGCACCTCATAAATATACTGATAGCAGGGTGCCTGCTGAGTAAAAAAGAAAAACAGTTTGCTGAGCTTTTACTAGAAATAAATAATATGGGATTTATTTTCTCATTAAAGTCAGGTTTATTCCAAGTAAATTGATATTTAATTATCAGTGTCCTCTGGGGTTCGTCACTTTAGCTGTTGCATAAAAGAGAAAACTGTATGTCAGTGTTCAATACTCTCTTAAATCTTCAGTAGCTGTCCTTTTAGAGACTAGATAAAATATGGCCCCTTCTCTTTACCATAAACTATAGAAAAGCCCCAAGAAGGACTTATTGACTTTGCTACCAGATTGGTGGCCTCACTAAATTGCTTTGGGGTTAAACTAATTAGTATTTTGTGTTGCAAATGGAAGCATATTTCTTACTTCCCTTGCTTGCTTAGGCATCTCCTATACTAAAATATTTCTTGTTTCCCTCTGATGTTTCTACCACAGGCATTCCTTTGAAAATACATGAGAATAAAGTTGGGAGGATTAATATTAGAAGGGTAGGGGAGAATCAGCAAACTTCAGATCAGCAGAAATAAATACACCTTCCTGAACAATAATGCCATCACACCAGCTACAACCAAAGACAGGGCTGAAAACGTGTTCTTTGGGCAATTCACTCTTTTTTAGACACAAAGCTCTCCTCTTCCTATGAGAATGTACCTAAGATAACACAAAGAATTGGATTTCCTGTTGGTCTAATCAGATAACTTACCAAGTATAAAGCTTTACTAATGATTTCAAAGATACAAATAACCCCGGGGCAGAGGTAAAACAAAGAAAAGCCCAGGTACCACCACCTTCCTGTCCTTTCTTGCAGTATCAGGGTATCTCCTTCCCAGATTAACATGCAAGGTTCTTAAATGACCTCGCATATCACTTACCCTGAAGAGTCATTTTGGTCATGAAATGTATTCACTTTTTACTTGAAGAGTTGCATCGTTTATGAGACATTTTCCAGAGAATCCAGGTTTGTTTATGGTATGAAGTTCTAGACAGGCAGATGTATTCTAAAAGCATTCCATAGATAAGGACACTCCTGCTAGTATTTGCCAGGACATCTGTCATTAACATTTTTACAAGGTTTGATCTGGTCAATTTCTTTCTTGCCTGGAAGTGCACCCCCAATCCATCCACCTACCCCCCTTGCCTCTCCCAATCAAAAGAAAAAGTATATGGATTGCAGAGCTGCTGCTTAACTATTTCTTCCCAGTGTCAAAGTGAGCGAGATAATCACCCCAATAGGGAAAATAAAAAGCCAGTATTACTGTATTGAGCAATATCATTATAAACAGTCTTTGTGATTCCGTAGTTGGAAATTATTATCTGATCCTATATAGCTTTCATGGAGATGGTAATGGCCTAGTTTCCAATGAGGAAGTGGAAGAGAAAGGGTATGTTCCAGGAAGTCTCCATGTGGTCAAAGATATGGGGGAGAGAATGTTGGCATAGTTGAGGGAGTACTGGACTTGGATTCAGGAGACCTGGATTCAAGTCCCCACATGACCTCCATGAAGTCCATCACTGGAGGGCAGTCCAGCGATGAGGCTGCCCTGATCACTGATATATAGTGCTACCCATTTACAAGTTGGGTTGAACTGAGTTAGTTTGAACTAAATTGAGCTGAGGAAGCTCAGTCTGGGGAAAAAACAGTGGTTGAATTCTTTAGAGCTAGCTTCCCACCCCACCCTACTTAACAGCTTAGAGGGAACCATAGCAGAGAACAAAGTTGGTATAAGATTGCCTTAATGGGTTAGGGGGTGGGAAGGTGGGGAAGCTGGGGGAAGGGATTCTAATTGTGTCTGGACTTTTTCCCCAGGAACTTTTAACTTGCTGTGAAGAAGGGAAAGGGGAGCTCAAGGATGGCCTGGAAGTGATGCTCAGTGTCCCAAAGAAAGCCAATGATGCCATGCATGTCAGCATGCTGGAAGGTAGCTGTCCTCCCAGCCTTCCTTGAGGAGCCGCCTCATTTCCCAAGATTGGGGAGCATGTGGGAGGGAAATGACATGAAGTCAGGCCAGGGGCAAAGCTGGAAGAGAGGAGAAGTGACAAGTGTTATGTAAGTCGTGGGGAGGTATGAGAGGCTCTCCCTGGAGACCAGCTTGGTTGACACCCCAGCTCCAGGTAGGACCGGACCTAAGTCTTTCAGACATGTAGACAATAGACAACGTACTGCCTGTGAGATAGAATAGGGCAGGCTGTCATCCTTACTATAAATGTGCTGGAACCTTGACCCACAGCAGTTCTGCTCATTTGCATAGCATTAGCTTTGCATTAGTCATCAGAAATAGCATATTACAAATTGTAAGTAGAATGTGCATGTGCACACTCACGCACACAGACACACACAATGTGTTTAGACTCATGCCTTTTTTTTATTGTGCTAAAATATACATACAATTTACCATTCTATTTTAAATATAGTCAAATTGTTGGGCAACTACCCTTATGCCCTTCCTAGTAGGTAAGAAAAGTTCAGCCAGAGAAACCTTAACAGGACTTCATCAAAATACATTCAGTACACTGGAACGATGCTCGTGGGACCTACAGACCTGGTCAAGTGAGACATCGATATCATGGTTGCAACACTGCAATGGAGATGGGGTGGGAATTGCCAAGAAGTTAAATCTCAACATCTGAGTCTGGCCTAGTAGAGAGGCCTCAAGGGAAGTAAGTGCCCTACATTGTAAATATGCAAACCTGAGGGCTGTTTTTCTCTACTGGGCTTCATCTCCCCCCAAAACTTCTCCTGTCGATGCCCCTTGTAAGTACTTCCTAGCCCACCCTTAGCACAGGAAACCCCAGTTCTTCATCAAAGAATACTTGGTCACCTTCTCCAGACATCACTAATTATCTCAATATCCCTGTCGTCATAATTTCTCTGTCCCTTTCTTTTGTTTGCACCTGCCCCCAACCCTATACCTGGATGCTTTCTTATATGAGTACCCTTCGCCTCCAGCCTGTCCCTGATCTGTATTCTGTGGGCCAGCAGCAGTAGCAGCACCTGGAGCTTGTCAGAATGTAAAATTCGTCAGCTGAACACCTACTGACTTTCTGTTTCTCCGGGGATAAGGGTGGGTGGGAATCTGTGTTTGCACAAGTCCTCCAGCTGATTCTTATGCACACCAAAGTTTCAGAACCTGTTAAAACTTAAAATGGTATAGGCTGTTGAAGGCTTTTGCACCACTCTGTACAGAAACAAAGAAAAGAGTCCTAGGAATGGAACATAAGAAACAAAGGAATGACCATGTGGAGTCAAGGACACTCCATCAAGCAGTGTTTGTCTTCAGCCCCACCCCGGGCCCGCGCTGAGACGAGGCTGGAGCTGTGGAGGAAGGAGTGATGAGGTTTGCCCTGGCAGGAGGCAGGGGAGAGGCAGGGTCTGCACAAGACCTTTGTAGGAGACTCAGTAACACCCACCAGGTCTACAGGCAGTGCAGTACGGAACGCAGGGTCTGGTCACTGTAGAGCCATTGCCTCCAGTTACAGGAGCCTCGGGAATCAGAGGGAAAATGCCGTGGAGCTGAAAGCTAACAGTTTGGGAAGCCTTTCTCAAACATGGCACTAGAGGAACTCCACAGGGTGGAAATGGGTGTTTTTCAGGGTTCGACGAGAACCTGGATGTGCAGGGGGAGCTGATTCTCCAGGATGCCTTTCAAGTGTGGGACCCTAAGTCGCTGATCCGGAAGGGGCGGGAGCGGCACTTGTTCCTCTTTGAGATCTCCTTGGTTTTTAGCAAGGAGATCAAAGACTCTTCAGGACACACGAAATATGTTTACAAGAACAAGCTACTGGTAGGTGGGGCAGGTGGGGTAAGACAAAACTCACTGTTTTCATAGAGCCCTTGGGCAGGAAGGGATCTTGAAACATTCAGCTCATCTGTGCCCCTGGTGCCACGCCTAACCATCCTGGACAAATGAAAGTGCCTCCTATTTGGAAAGCTCCCACCCTGAACTCCTGAACTCCCACTTCTGTATTTTAGAGTACTCCGTTCTTTTTCCTGTTTGCCTTTAGCTCCTCCCTCTTCACCTTCCCTCCCTGCTACCTGCTAATCAGGCACTGTGCCTGTAGGTCCTTTCATCCTGGGTAGATGAACAAAGTATCCAATCTGTTTAAGTTTGATTGACAGAAGCCCCTCCCATCGTCCTCTCCTCTTTGTTGCCTCTCCCTTCCCACCCCAGCCCTAAGTCTCCCCACTGCCCTCCCCTCCCCGCCTCTCACAGGCATTTCCTGTCTACAGACCTCAGAGCTGGGTGTGACTGAGCATGTAGAGGGCGATCCCTGCAAATTCGCCTTGTGGTCTGGGCGCACCCCATCTTCAGACAATAAAACAGTGCTGAAAGTAAGTACTGCTCTCTGCTGGGCACAAGACCAGGGCTGGGGCGGAGGGGTATGGGTGTATTATACCTAAAAGCTGGGCCTGAAGTCTCTACTGAGCTGCTGGTCGTCTCTGGGGAATGGCAGCATCATATGGGTATTGAGAAGCAAATCCTATCACGAAACTAGACTTGAAACCTCAACAAGTAATGATCTCCCCAGTCCATGCATTTGTGTGAGCACAGAGGGAGGAGGGCAAAGAGTAGCCTCCGAGGCGTCCACCAGGGCCCACTTATTAAATGTCCTGTTCATTGTCAAGCGACAGAACAACAGTTGACTCTTTGACAAAAGACATCTTGATTTGCTCAACATTCACCGTTTTTTCGTAAATAATTTCTACATATATGGCACTCCACTCAGTGCTGTGGGGAGCAACTACCTATGAGATATAGACCCTATTCCTGGGAACTTATACCTTATAAACCCTAGTAAATCACAGCAGCCTAGGGCTGTGCTGATTGAGAGGAGTATCAAGAAGGGGCCTTTCACCAAATGACAGTCCTGAAGAGTCACCTCTGCTCCCCAGAGCACATGCAGTCTGGGCAGGCAGGCAGTAGTTAGCCTGACTGAAAAGGCTTCCTGCAACTGGAGCATCTTCCAGCCATTTGCTTGTTAGGAAGTGTCTGTAGCCAAGGAAAAGATGGTGCACCCCTGATAACAGCTTTGCACTCCTCTGCACTGCTATTGTAGTTGCTACCTGTCACGAGATGGTTACCTGAAAAAAATTCCACAAAAACAAATGGACTATTCACAGAAAGGTAGTAGTGCCTTCATTTAACAGGTTTACCAGGCTGAAAACCCAGAACTGACTTTCAGTCAGTACATGCCTGTGTAGCCCTAACAGGCACCGAATATCTTGAATATCAGGCACCTTACCAGCTGGTAAGTAGCCACTGCCTTAGCATTCCCCCTTGCTGCCCTGCCCAGTGCCCCCCAGACCTCCCTAAGTCTAGCCATTGAAGTGTGACTCTCTGACCCAGTGGGAGTTCTCCAAAGACTGCTTCAGCCTCAGGCTGTTAAATTCTTTGAAAATAATCACTGTGCAAATCTGCATTGAATCTTGAAGTCATAACCCTGTCCTAAGAGTTGAAGAAACATGTCCTCAGAATGAAGAGTCGTAAGTATAAAAACAAGAAACTCCTAAAACACCTGGTATCCTTGAAAGTAATGGATGAAGCCTGTAAGAAGAGGGTAGAAAACTGTTTTGGTGGCATGAAGGGATGTGGGGTTCTTACTTTTTCTACCTGTGGCACTCCAGGCCTCCAACATAGAAACCAAGCAGGAGTGGATCAAGAACATACGAGAGGTGATTCAAGAAAGGATCATTCACCTGAAAGGCGCTTTAAAGGAGCCAATTCAGCTCCCCAAAACACCAGCCAAACAGAGGAACAATAGTAAGAGGTAACCAGCGTCTCTCCCCCAACCCTGCTTCACATGCTTCTGGGAGTGGGAATGGGGTGAAACTTTGCTTCCACAGGGGCCATGCATTCTGCAGGTGGCATCTCTCTCCATGAAGCCCCTGCTGAGTTCTGCCTAGGATGAGTTGCCTCACCTTTAAACTTCTCACTATTACTGTCAATTCAATTCAGCAGGGCTTCACTGAGCACCTCTGGTTTGATAGACACCCTACTCAGTGCTTCAAGAAGAGAAAAGGAAATATAAGATGAGCCCATTACCTCAACAACCATCTAAGAGTCATGTCTCACAGAGAGGGGACATCCCGTGGGCGCTAGATTGCAGTTTCTGGGGGAGGATTTGGAAAGGACATGAGCCCTTAGTGGGGGACTCTCAGAACTGGTTAGACAGTAAGAGGGCTTTGCATATTTCAACTTGGGAGGGCTAATATGGTGTGGGGTAATCTTTGCAGCTCTTACAGCAACACGCCTCCTCCCTGTATACACTTCACCTTCATTCATCAAAGATAAACAGAAGATGGCTTATTTCTTATATCTGCATCTCTCTGTGCCCTTCTGATTCCCAGTTTCTCTTAGACAAGTGGATGGCTTCAGTATTTCTTAAGTCTCCATGTGACATTCTTTTCTGGAGGATACTTCAAACGGAAGTATACAATAACTTCATGCAAAGTTTGAAGGAAAAATATAACAGAAACAGAGTTCTAGGGATAAAGATGACTAGTGGTGAACACTCCTTCCCTATTCATGGATGAAACCAATTGAGGAGATTTTGTTCATCTTTGGTGCCAAGTAGGATATGCAGGCTGGGGAGCCTCTGTAGGACCTGTGGTGTACAGCAGCCATGCAGAGGGAGGTGTGACTAAGGCCAGTGTAACTCCACGGGGCAGAAGTCCTAAGACCTGCGTGGCCAGAATAGGGTAGCCTCTTGGTGCTGGAAGGACAGGTAATACTTGTATTGACGGAGGGGTTATGTTGGTATCAGTTACCAGATAAGAGGCAGATTTAGCTTAACACTAGAGACAGAACCTGCTTGTAGCAGCAGGAAGGCAGAGTTCAGGATCTCTGTGATTCAAGCAGTTGGGTAAAGGAGAGGTCCTGGAGCCCTTGGTGGCTTTTCAGGCTTTTATTGAGCTTTTACCAGGTACATGGCAGGTAGCTGTGCTGGGGAGCCAGGAGGCTGGCAGGCCCCCTAGCCCCAGCGAATCCTCACTCTTTCTGGGCTCTCTAGCATTCTCTCGTGGTCTCTGCTTCTCTCTCTTCTGCTTCTCTTTCATTCTGCTGGTTCCCATGATGACACCCTTATAAGCCCCAGTCTCAGCCCAGGTGTAACCACCTATGTATGCCCACACCCTATTCCAGGTGCCCGCCATCAGGCATGCATTCAGGACTGCTGAGATCCATCATTAATGCTAATGGCAGGAGGGCAGAAAAGCCTGATAATCACTTTACACTGCTGCAGGAGGCCCCTGTCTTAAGATACTAGAGAGGAAACAGTTTCAGTAACTGAATGTCCAGGACTATGGTGGCAAGGGATATTCAAGTGATATTAAAGTTACACTACGAAAGAGTCCCTTTTACCTACATTAGGAGAATTTGAGCATTTCTAGAATATGGAAAGAATATCTTGGAAATGCCAGCTACCTTTTCTCTGTCATTGTCCATGATGACGGGGTAAGAATATTTGGCAGACTGCTAAGAATAGCCAGCAGTCTCATTTCATTAGTTGGCTCCCTGAATATGGGAACAGAGTTTACAGAAGAGGGGATGGGCTTGGGGAATACCACCCACACTCTTGGATAGGCTCCCCACATCCTCCAGAACTGCGTCATCTGGAGGGACCAGAAGGGCCTGCAATGGGCCAGAGAAGTGGGAAGCAGAAAGCATAGCCAACTCTTAAATATCTGCAAGTGGTGGGGAACAGTGGCACAGATAATCTAAAACAACAGATGATCTAAAAGTCCTTTATTTTTGGTTTTGAGATGCATCACACAACTTTTTACAGCAGAATTTCCTTCCTTACAAATATGTGGCTTATATTATTAAAATAAGTTAGCATTTCCCAAGCCCACAAGTGCTGCTGAGAGAACAATGAACTTAGAAGTGTTCTGAATGGGAGAAAATCCTTTTAATGACTAGTGGACACTGTGTATAACATATGTGTGCACATGTACATCCACATGCACACACTTGTCCACAGACACATACACCTCATGGTGATCTTTTAGACTCTGTGAGGAAGCCTCGGTATATGGGACACTTTGCCCCTGTGGAGATATTCTCCAGCCATGAGTCCCCTGTCCTGTAACCAGCATCATCTCCTGTGCTAATTTATCCAATACCTGGCCTATCGCTCCTGTATTTTCTCCTCATTGTGCCTTCACCAGTTCAGGCACATAATCCCTCTTGACTCTGGATGTGAGTTCAGTGGAGGACTGGTGCACAGTTCTAAAGCTGGGATGTTGAAAGAACATACAGATGGACAGCTGTGTGGAGGGGAGCAATCGAGAGGGGACCTTTCGTTTTCAGTTATCAACACAGGGCCCAAATAGTAGGAGTGCAGTCAGGGGGATGTCTTGTCAGATCTGTGGGAGCGCGCAGGTGACTCTGAAGCTACGTGGAATCTGTAACTGTTTTCTGGTCTTTGAGAAGGTTCCTTGGTTTTCTGGATGGGTTAAGCAAGACCAGTTAAATGAGGGCAATAAATTTTTCCTCCAAACCCAGGAGTTGAAGGTCCAATGTCAAAAACTTCCAAAATAGAATCTCCCTGGAGAAAATATCCCACCCAATTTTCTTGAGCAAAGAAATACAAGTCAAAAACCAAAATCTTAACAGTTTATATATATATATATATATATATATATATATATATATATATGCCAACTACAAACCATCCTCAGTTCTGTCAGACTGTGCAGGGAAACTATTTGACTATGCTGAACAGTGGGATTGTTGGAGATGATCTACTCCATCAGCTGATTGAAACCTAGGCTCTCCCTTCCTACTGCTCCCTTCCTATAGATGCACTCCCAGTTATTTAAAAAAAAAAAAAAATCCTCTCTGCAACATGGGCTGGAGGAGCAATGGGGAGGGGCCCTTTCGTTTTCAGTTATCAACACAGTGGTTTCATGTTTACTAAATGCAAGAGGTAATATCACTGAAAATCATATAGTTCCCTTTAATGGGATAATTTTAGACAAATCCCTGCTAGAAAGTGCTGAGGCTCTGCTCTGCCAGCTCAGCTGGAAATCCTTGTGTGCTCTAAACCCACAGTGGTCCCCCCACCCCCACCCCTGTTTTTTTTTCTCTTCTTCCTGCAGGGATGGAGTGGAGGATATCGACAGCCAGGGGGATGGGAGCAGCCAGCCAGACACCATCTCCATTGCTTCTAGGACCTCTCAGAACACAGTGGACAGTGACAAGGTAGGACAGCGTTCCAGCCTTCCTTCCCCAAGACTCTTTGTTGACTTAACCACCAGTGCAGATACCCCCTGAGGAATTTCTGCCACTATGGAGCCTAACTTCAAGAGCTGGTTGTTCTTTGTGCCAGGGGAAAGAACAGGGTATGTCACCGTGTGAAAACCTTGTCTGAGGGGACATTGGGGCGGTCAGCCTGGTCTCTCATGTTGTGAGTTTAGCAGAAGTGGGGACAGTGAATAGTGAGAAAGTCTGGCTCTTCTTGCCTTCTAAGGTGTGCCACCTGGGCTGCTTGGGCTGCTCTACCTTCTGGAAAATTGAGACTTAGGGAGACTAAAACTGGATAGTTTCCTGAGGGCTTAGGGGCTGTGATTAGCTCACGTTTATAATGATTTGAATGGGGCTTATCTCAAAGTTGGACCAAGACCATTTGGGAAATGGTGCCAGAGATGCTGGTTGATAGGGGAGCCTCTTATCTATTAGAAATGATGCCTTCCTCTGGCCAGATTGTTGGGGCTCAATTCATGAGGACAGACGACCAGGAAGCAGTGTATGAAGCAGGATTTGGTAGTTTCATGAGAAAGCCTGGTCACTTGCTCTTTTATATTTTAGAGCAAGTAAGCAGAGTTAGGAGCTCTGATGGGAGGGAGAAAGGGAGGCTATAGCAAAGAGCCTAGGTATTTGCTCAAACTAGGTGAGGAATTCAGTTGTCCGAACTTGCAGCAGGGACAGGAAAGGGTTTTGCCTCTGACCCTACTCTCATTTGCTTACTTCAGGGTTGGAAGAATATAAAATAATCTTTGTTACATATTTGTGATTTTATTAATGATGGTATGGATTTTCAAAGACTATTAGGCTCTATTTTATCTACCCCTAGTGTTTTGTTCTACTACTTCAGCCACAGGCAACAGCCTGTGTCCTTGCTTTATTTTTATTATAGTTAAGTCACAGGTATTTTTTTAAAGATGATTTATATTCATTACTTTTCCAATTTTTTTTCTTACTGAGGAAAAGAAAGATTGTGCCCCCAAATATCCTAAGATCATGGCACTAAGTCCTGCCAATCATGCTCTAGACTAGTGTTCATAGACATTTAAGGTAATTCTATCATCAAGTTTCTACGCCATTCTTGACTGTAAGAGTGAATGGAAAATTAGGGTTTTTTCACTTATAAAAACATACAAAGAGAACGATTTCTGTATTTTAGTTTCTCCTCTGATCTGTTGATTAGAAATGTAAGCTAGAATA
The DNA here is from genome assembly GCF_014898055.3 of Talpa occidentalis. NCBI lineage: Eukaryota > Metazoa > Chordata > Mammalia > Eulipotyphla > Talpidae > Talpa > Talpa occidentalis. Next base: position 43,031,745 of record NW_023604295.1, on the reverse strand, counting down.
CCCTAAATATAAAAGTCAGTGGGTGGTAAGTAAAGTGCAGTGCTTCTCATGTTCAAAACAGCCTATTCGTTTCATGGTCCAGGGACTTCAGTCCTTCTGGCAGCTCCTCCATCTTCCTTACAACCCTGACTTAGAAGCCCGTGTTAGAGCCATTTGTCTTAGGAAGCCTGTAGCCCCAACCGCTCCTTGTCTCTTTGCAAGGGAAGTGAGGCTAAGTTAGAACACCTCTAACAGCAAACCTTTCACTATTAATGATAACGATACATACACATTACTCTATAAGTAAGGAGATTGAGGCCCAGAAAGAGTGAAGTGATTCATCCAAAAGAATTCTAGTAGTTAGTGGAAAAACAGAAACTAGAACCCAGCTGATGCACTTTCATGATTTTTTTCCCCTCTGCAAGTCAAAGCATTGAATTCCTAATGCTTAGGTCAACTCAGCTGGTCAGTCTTTCCATTCCATATAAACTATCTCATACTTGTGAAAAAGCATTCATCCAAGCTCTCTGCTGAAAATCTAAAATTTTGGAGAGTTTTGAACTATTCGTGAAGCCCTATTTGTATAATTTGCATTTCATGTCTATCTCTGAGAGCCAAGCTGTTACACCCTAATGAAGGTGGGTTGTGTCTATTTCAGTGCTAACCCCTGGCACAGGGCACACAGAAATGCTCAGGAAATACTTGTGGGATGGATAGAAGGGACAGATCCCCTATTCCAGGGAACTTCACCATGAAGAGGTGGTTAAAACAAGTAATCTCAAAGCAGCCTAACATACAAATATCAGATTTTAAATACACTAAAGAAGCTTAGATTTCCTTACCTCCAAATGGAAAGCTTGAGTCAGCGGGGGGACCTGGCCTGTTGAGTAATTAATCCCCAACTTCTCAGGCCTTAGGAAATGTGGGCAGCAGGTCAGGAGATAATAAGTCTATTATTATCTAGGTTTCTATACAGGAACCCTAGAAAATCACTTAGAAATAGGCACGCTGTCAGAAAAAATAAAGAGAGGGCCTGTCTGTAACCATGCACTATAATTTAGAATGTTCTTACTCAGTAGGGATAAGGAACAGCCATGCATTTCCCTTCTTCAGAGGAACCATTCATTGGTAACTTTGAATTCATAGATGTCATCAACAGTGTTACATTTCCCTATAACTATAGCCAGGAATTGCTCTCCACTGGTCTCTAAGTGGTCCGTTGAACACACTCTGAAGAAGAGAAGGGTAGCAAAGTGGATTGATTCTGGTAAACTGAGCTATAATCAACAGAAGGGCAAATACAATTGACTATAGGGAGGGAATGGGCAGAGGTAGCTCACAGGTATCAGTGCCTTTTAATAATGGATTTCTAGTGATCCCAGTTTCCTCTTCTAATTCAGAGGAACAGAAGAGTGGCACTTTGGAGCTGGGTAGTGGAAGAAAAAGTAACAATTTAAGGACACAGCAGACCAACTTGAGGAACCGTGGTGGCCTAGGGCATCCCTCCAATATCCCTGCGTGTATTTTGTGTGGTGCGTGGAAGAGGGAGCTTGGACACACCTGGGTGAAGCCTCTAGCACTAACTGTCCATGTCACATTGCATGAGTTGTTGCACTTAATGGTCCTTTCTGTAAAACAAAGCTAATATCCATCTATGGTGCCCCTGAGAAAATTAAGTAAAATATATTTACTTGGCACCTCTTGGACACTCAGTAAAAGTTAATTTCCCACCTTTTTTAGGGGGAAAGCAAACATTGATATACTATGAAAAAGAGTAGACAATGATGTAGCAGACTGTGAAGACCTCTGAAGGTTCTTGAGTAGAGTTCTGACCTCTAGTTTGATCATTTGTTAACGAACTGTCAGCAGGTTCTTCCCTATGTTAGACCTAAAGGGTTAGAGCTTCGGTTCACCTACCTGTAAACAGAACAGTTTTACTCCTCTTTCCACTTACTAGTCTTTAGAATCTAAGCATTGGCTCATGGGTTATTTTATTATTTCATGAGTAATAATGCATTACTATCCGGCATTCATTTTAATCCACATTGTACCACATTTGGCCAGTGGCAGTCTCTAAGGCTTTAGATATTTGAAAACAATAGATTGTCTTTTCTCTTAATCTTCTCCATTTATATCAAAGGGCCTTGGTTTCTCCACTTGCTCCTTGTATTGGTATATTTTCAGACCTTTCCATATCCCAGTCACCTTCCTCTGGATTTACACTGGAGTGTAACTATGGATATAAAACAGGGCATCCAAAATGGAGCACAATACTGTAGATGGAATCTCACTAATCCAAATTCATCTCCTAGTTCTGAGACTACTAGTTGTAATCTCCTCCATCAGATGACATACCATGTTGTAGAGGGTATGTCCAGTATTGGCTCATAAAATCCCATGCCTGTTTTCATGGACTGCCCTTAACTGGTCAGATGACTTAGCTGACCAGAGCATCAGACTGTTTCATATCTATTTTCTCTTGTTTAGTTCCATTCCAGTATTTCAGCATGTTTTTAATCTTACTTTGTCCAGTATGTCAACTACATCTCCTAGCACTAGTGGGTAAAAATGCCTTCTGTGATTTTATCCAATTTCTTGCTAAAAAGACAAAATTTAGGACAAAATGCCAATGCTTAATGTCATCCTCATTTCTCATACAGATTTTAACACTTAGAACCCTGTTTGTCTGATTTTCTCTAGAAAATGACATACTCTTCATAGCAGGAGGGCTGGAATTGCTTGCTTAAAATGTAAATCCTCCCTTGATGAAGAATAAGTTTAATATTCTTTATTTTGCATTAAATGCTGACAAGGCCAATATGGGTGCTCAGAAAATGGCCTGAATAGCTTTCCCCAAAGTTGCTTTTATTCAGCCCTTAAGGGTCTGCATGATTAGATTCTACCTTTTACCCATGCCATGCAAAAGTGATTTTCCCCAGAAGGTAAGGGGGTGTGCTTGCTTTGTTCCACAGTGTCTTCCTGTTCTGTTCAGGAATATGGTCATACTACTCTGAGCAGGGCATTCCTCTGTAAGGCTCTTTTGTCTATACGTGTATTATTGAGAGATGGGTCTTTATAACCATACTACAAAGAAATTCAGAATTACAGAATTCTAAGCAAACAAAGCTGCTTAGAAGTGGCTGAAGTGTCTTGTGGTTTAACATGGTGGATGTCTGCTGAATAATTTCTAGTTAAACTGGTTCCTACAGTTTCATTTACTGCCTTAACATATGCCTATTACAAAGTACAGACTTCTGTAGAACCTCACCTGATTTACCAGAAGATGGCAATCCTATCACCTGCACTCCGAGAGCACATAGCAGGCCACTAGGTGCAAGGGCTGTAGCCATAGCAGGTCCAGCCCCTGCAGTGGCTTATTTGTGAAAGCCTGGCCCCTGTGTTGGCCACTTCCAACCCTCTTCATTCATGCACTGTGTTGGCACCCTAATGATTCCATAACAGGTTCTGTTCTCCGTACTGGGGTACAGAAATGAACAAACAAGTCCCTACCCTCCTCTAACTTACTCTTTCCCGAAGAGGAGCAGTAAACACTTAGAAAGAGAAAGGATGGCATTCCCTGATCTTCTGTTAATGCATCAGAGATCAAATACTGCTCAGTTTTTCTTCTAAGATAAAGTAAGCTAATGCTGTGATTGAATTAGATATAAGAAATTATTTTCCCTATAGGGATTATGACAGGAAAGGGAAGCTGGGTGGGGTGCAAATGTGTCTGCTGCAGGGAGGAGGGCATTGTAGCGTAAAGAAGGTAGATTTTGAGGGCAGTTGTGGATTCAATCTCCCTTTGCTTACTTGCAGTATCCTTCTGGAGTAGGTCATTGAATCATTTGTGCCTTAATCTTCTAGTCTGAACAGTGAAGATAATTATATCTGCTTCCCAGGATTTTGCAGGACTAGCTGAGAAAGGGTGTCTGGAGTAAAGGAAATGTGTCCTAGGCCATTGTCTAGGAGACAGCAGGGTAATTCCATGCAAGAAAGTGGGCAGTATGCTCCCTGGAGTTTTAAGGGCCCACAGATCACTGAATTTTGCCACTGAAGAGAAAATCAAACATTTGGAAATGTGGGGACTCAGCAATGTCAGAGCCAATAAAAATCAATTGGTTCACATGAGGTAACATTTTTTTGCTTGACAGATTCTTAAAAGCCATCAAGATAGTCCACCTAAGGTTGAGTCTGCAGAATGTTCTTGTGATAGAATGTTACATTTAGCAGGTGTTACAGCTGAGTAGGTGGCCCACCCATGGGAGATACAGCCCATTAAATGCAGTATCCTAAAGCAGAAGACAATGCATTGAGTCTCTAGGCCCGATTCCTTCTTCTCTCCCCCTACCCTTTTTCTTGGGACGGGGCTTGTGGGTCCACAAAATATTCCTTTATAGCAAGAGATTTATGTTTCCTCCCAAAGCACTTTCTAACCCTTAAATTAAAGCCTGAAAAGAGTATATGATTATACTTCCTGTTACCTGGGGTTAAAGTACATCTATTTAAAACCTAAACTTGGACTTTATAAGCTGTGTAATCTTCAGTCTCAGTGGCACACCACACCTGCCAGTACAGTCTGTTAGAATTGCTGTTTAAATCCTAGACAGAGGCATTCTGAGTGTTCTCAAGGATCTGATAGTCACTCCAAAACAAGTATCATCTTCGCGTGAAGGTTTTAAGCCTAGCTTGTGATTTTTTTTTTCTGAATAATTAAGTTGAAGACTAGGTTTGAAAATAGACTTTTCCTCCTAGTATAGTTCCTCTGTTACTTTGATCCATAGTAGACTAGTGCCCAAAGGAGGGAAGGCCAGCCATGGTGGTCAAGAAAATGCAGATATCCTGGTGCATGGGATGCGAAAGACTTCCTCTGTATGTCTCTGTTACCCATCAGAAGCACACATCCATCCTGCCCTGAATAGCATTTGAATATTCTGGCTTCTTAGAACAAATTGATAAAGTGCAAGCAGTTGAAGTCACAAGATTTCTTCCAATAAAAAGTTGCTCAAATAATGATCAGCTTCCAGTCATTGCACTGCACCACAGGGAATGAAATACACTATGCTAAAAATGCAACCCTGGCCCTTGGGGCAGACTCTCATGACAGCATTATTTTATACAGTATTTTGATTTCTACTCCATAGTTTGTAAAACTTCCTTGAGAAATCCACCTTTAATGTTGTCAGTCATCTGAAAAAGCAAATAAGTCTCATAAAACACAGCAGCCCCTTGGGAGTTGGCTACACACAGGCAAATTTCAGGAACCCTAGGAAGTACTTTCAGGAGGCTCTAGGCACTTGTGCTGCTCACAATTTCACTTCTTTCTGGTGGTGGCACTGCATAGTATCTGTTGTGGAAATAGGGAAACTGGAAACAGTGATTTGCCAGTAGATGAGATCAATGTGTGGTAGCTGCAGGGTGGCCAGAGGTCAGATTTACCTCTGAGTGAGTTTGGAATTTTGAAATATAATCTTAGTGGGACATGAAGATTGGAAACCTAGTCCTCTCCTTTATCCCCTTTAAAGGGAACAAAATGATTTGTTCATAGCCACAAAACCTATTAATGACAGACCAACAACTCAAACCCAAGTTCGTCTCTTCCCTGCTAAATTGGATTAAAAATATAGTATTGGTACTGGGGTAGTAACCCTTGTAGATCCTTGTAGGAAAAAAAAAAAAATAACCACTATTATTACCTCTTCTTCAGCTGCTCTGTGCCACCCTACCTCAGCCCCAGAAAATCCATAGTGACCCAAGGTGAATTGCAGAGTGGTTCTGTAGCCCAGTCCAGTATCCCCTGGGCTGGGATGTGGCGGAAGGACACGGTAGCTTCTTATGTATTAAGGCCTATCACAGAGTCTTTGATACCAAGTACTTGTGACTCATATAGTGACCTTGGTGAGGGTGTGATTCTGCCCTCTGCAGTCTTCAAGCCTCTGACGGAAATTCCTGGTTGGGCTCTGAGAGCTTGGCAGTGAGAACTGAAATGTGCTCAGGCTGATCCTGCCAGCAAGCTGACTGGAGCACTGAGTCTCCAGAACAGCTTAGCCCAGCACAAATTTAAATTCCATTTTTAAAAATTTTGGTCAAAGGAGAAAGCAAACTGAGAGCAAACCGACATGTTAAAGTGGATTAGCTGGCGACAGTGCAAGGCAAACAAGACCCAAGTAAGTAGTCTCCTGCATTCTGCTGGTGAAAAGGAGCAGGAGGAGGAGAGATGGCATGGAGGTAGAGGGGAGTGCAGAGCAAGACTTGGAAGCTATAGGTGGAAAGAGAAGTAGCAGCTCTCTGGGCAAGGTTTACCAGAGTATGCTGCCCAGGTGTCTTGGCATGCCACTCACCCTTTAATTCCTTCCAAGTCACTTAGAAAGTTATTTTAATTCAGGACAAAACTGAATATACCTTATGAAGTTAATGGTAAGGGGAAGCAAGCTATGGGAAATATTATTCTTAACACGGTGAGCTCTGGGTAATTTATAAAGTGATACCGGGAGTTAGATATCTGCAGGTGTGCTTTCCTGCTGGGTATGGAAATTAACTGTTTTTAGAAACTTTAAGCAAAAATGTGTTAAGAATGAACATCTGGAGCAAAGCAGTGAGACTGGAGATAGGCAGGTGAAGGTGGGGCTTTGAAGAAGCGATTCTGCTTTAGCTGGAGCTACCTTTCCCCATGCGTGTTATGCTTCAAAACATGACATGTTATCTGCAGGCATAACCCAGGATTCTTGGGAAAACATGGTGGGTAAACGAGTGGGTACTACTCCCCTATTTGTTGATCTTGAGCTTAGATAGAAATGCTTGCTTGGGTTTGCCTATCTGGCAGCTGAGCTCAGCATCACATCGTCACTGCTGACAACTTGACTATTGACCCATTCTCTGCCACAGCCAGTGTAACGCGGTAGATAGACACTGGGGATGGGTGCAACCAGGGGTTGTGGCTTTGGCGTGAGATAATCTGTTACCAGAAAGCAGGGCCTTGTAAGAGAAATAAGTTTCAATGTCCTCTGTGGTGTCCCACAGCTAGAAAACAGTGAGGACATAATTCAGTCCTTGTCCAGGGATTCTAAGTAACAGACATCTGCCCAGGGGAGCAGCCTGCCTCTGCCCTGACAGCTCTTCCTGTTGAGAGAAAACTGATAGGAGATAAAGAACTGTGCAGCAGCACCAGTTACAAGTGCCTCCACCCTAGTTCCCACCACTGCTAATCAGTCTCTCCTTTCTTCTCCCCCATGCCCTGTACAGACCTGACCCTGATTGTGCTGGAGCACACACTTCCCTGTATCAGGGCTGAGACTCAGTTTTCAACCTCCCCAGATGTAAGGGTTTACAGTTGAGTTGTTCCAATTTCAGAATGTTCATCCGCTTTTTGTGTATGCTGTAATTGGTTTTTGAATGCTCTAATTTCTGTTTGAAATTGTTATTTGCAGAAAGATGTATAAATGTAAACCTTGACTGGAAGTTCAGTAGGACTGTTTTTCCAATCTGCATGGCCCCCGCTGATGCTGGCTGCGGAGCGCTTGGTGGGTGCTCCGATCCCCACACTGCTTTCTGCCCCGAGCCAACTGCAGGGGTTTGCACTCCTCTCTGAACTTCATGATGTACTGAAAGAAACAAAACAAAAAAAGAGCACTATCTTTTATTGTCTTTCTCCTGTCTCCTGTTTTCAGCTGCAGGAATGGGTTTTTTAAAGTTTCACTTCCTCTTTGCTGTTGCCACCTTACATCTGGATGACAGACTGATTTAGTGAGCAACAGAGAATGTTAAAAATTCATTATCTTTTCCTCAGGATTTTGATGTATGTTATATTTTTATCTCGTTTATTAACTCACTGGCCATATATTGAGCTCCAGCTATATGGCAGCTACTCTTCTAGGTGCAGAGGATGTGTCAATGAACAAAACAAAGCCCCTTGGTGACCTGCTTAGACCTGTCCCTGTTGTGATGATACGATCCTAAATATGCTCAGTTTTGTGGCCTTTGGCGTGCATTGGAACTTAGGTCTGTTGTTTTTTTTAACTCTACCTCCATGTTTGTCTCTGTGACTGACACCATTGCAACTTTTATTTAAAAGTAACTCAGCAGTTCTTCTAAAGAAAGATCATGTGGGAGGTCTTGCAGGTAGTTCCCCAATTTGTGACTCCAGGATTCATAACCACTTCCAAGCAGGATGCTAGATTCTCCCCCCTCTTCCCACTGTCATCCTTTGGCTCTTGCAGTCAGCAGATTCCGACTCACACCAGGCAGATGTTCTAGGCAAAGAAAAACAAATCAGGAAATATAACCCCAAATATTTATATTTTTCTCCTTTCTGATCAAACCGAAATGTTAGAGGAAAAAAATGTTCTTTTTAAAAAAAAAATTGTTTTAATTAAAAGAAATGTATGTAAAGGGATGAGCAGTGGAGAGTACTTTGTTAAGGAGAGGCACTTCAAGTTGTGAAATCTGAGTTCTGTAATGCAGAGACTCCCTCATCTCACCTCCCCCCTCGACCTCACCCCACAACTCCCAATAACAATTTTTTGTGATTTTCCATTCAAGCTATTAAAAAGCTTTGTAGTATTCATGAAAACTTGAAAAACCCCAAAAGAAATAGAGGTTTAAGATATGCTCTCTAGCACTTGCATTTAAGATAATACTTCTAACAGGGGACCATGAAGTCCAAACTTCTTGGTTGCTTGTATTATTTAGAGGGCCAACCAGCACTATAGTGGCCAACGACCACTATAAACATACCACCAAGCAGAATCGTTAACAGAGAAGAGTGAAATTAGTTAGAGGCAGAATAGAAAATTATTTCAAATATATTGGTACACTGAATTCATTCTTTTATTTGATGGAATTTTGAATGTCCACTGATGACCTGATACCATGGAGATTCAGAATATGTAGGAATAATCTCTGTCTTTGCCCATAGTTTTCTGAGTTCATATCCCTAAGTGTCTTATATATGGTACAAAAGAATGGCTATATACATGTTACATGTATTTATGAAATGGAATGGTTCTGCTTGCACTTCCTTTATGCTAGTTGCTGTGCTAGGCATCTGAAAATTACAAAAATGAGTATGTCAGATGAAATACAAATTTACAAAGCAATATGCTATATTTTGTAACAGAAGTATGCCCATTTTGAATAACAGACTTAGCCTGATAATTGGAGAAGACATTTATACCAGAAGTGAAATTTGAGTTTGGCCTTGAAGTTCATCTTCCTTTCTATTTCTTCTCCTTTGTATCAATTTTGATCCCAAAATAATTATTCTAATCATGGAGAATATGTAAAGAAGCAGTGATACTGGTACATCTGTTTTGTTTTGATGTAGAAATAGGCTCTTTTTTTAATGTGCTCATAGCACTGATAGTAACTATTCAGAAATTCCCTTAAAATCCTTACCAAAACCTTTTAATGCTTCCTCATAATCAACTAAACTTGTTTTTCCTTAAACACGTGCATTCAGGATTTTTAAAGTGAACTTGTGAAGCAGTGCTACATATACATGGTTCAAACTGTGGATATTCTTCTCGAGGCATTCTTTAGAAATATAAAAATTGACATACACTTATTCATCCTTTTAAAAATATTTAAACAGGTAATTGTATACAATAATTATAGTTTTATACCTTTTTCCATGTGTCAAATGTGGGCAATAATTTCATGGCTTACTGTAGAGTAACTTCATTCTTTTTGGTGGCTTTATGGTTTTCCATGACTTATGATGCCATAATTTATTTAACATCCCAGAGATGGGATATTTCCAGTCTTTTACCACTAAAAACAGGCTGTAATTAATATCTGTGTACATATAGTTTCTCATACACACACTTAAGTTGTGAATGTATTAACAGTATTACTCCTAGAAGAATTACTGTGTCAAAGGGAATATGCTTTGAAAACTTTGGTAGACGTTTTCAAATCACCCTCTGTAATGTTGTACCAACCTGTACTCTTCTCCGCTGTGTATGAGTGCCAGTTTCCTTCCAGCCTTGCAATCTAGTTTATGTTTTATCTTTTCCAATCTGATATCAGATACTAAAAATAATCCATAATCATGATTGCTCTTGTATGCTTTGTTTAACTGCTAATATTGCAACCATATAATTTTCTATTTTATTAAAATGTAGAGTATTTAATCCAGACTATTACCTAAATAAGAGCTGTGGGCTTATCTGATTAGCTAACTGTTATTTATACTTTTATTTCTATGGATAAGTATGTTCCTAATTATAAACGTATGATTTACATTAAACTTTTTAAAAATTTTAGAATGTAAAATATATATGCTGAAAATACATAAAAGCTGCTAAAAAATGAATGTATAATTATAAAGTGAACATACATGTAATAACCATGCAGTGAACATACATGTAATAACCATGCAGGTCACGAAAGCAGGACACTGCCAGCTTTCCAGAAGCCCCCTGTGTGCCCCTCCCTGGTCACAACCCTGTCCTTCTCCCCTAAAGGTAACCATTCTCTTGACTTCATAATAATAACGTCCTTACTTTTCTTTATAATTTTACATCCTCTGTATGTGTCCCTAAACAATATAGTTTCAATGTGGCTGTTTTTTAATTTTATATGACTAGAGTCAGTGTATGTGTGTATTTGTGCAAGGGTGCATGTGTGTGTGTGTGTGAGTGTGTGTGTATATCTTGCTTCTGTCGCTCAGTGCTTCTTTTTATGGAATGCATCCATGCTGATATGTATAGCTGTTCATTCATTTTTGTTGTTGTATAGTATTCCATTGTATGAATATACCACAATTTATTTATCTATTCTGTACGTGGGATATTTGGGGCTATTGTGAACAATGCTGCTATAAATATTCTTGTATATGTATCCTTGTGCACATGTACTTGAGTTTCTCTTCTAAGGTCTAAAGCTAGGAGTGAAATTGCGAAGTGATAGGACATATATATGTGTGTATCTTCAACTTTACTAGATGATGTAAACTATTTTTCAAAATGCTGGTTCCAAATTTATATGCTTACCAGTATATATGAGAGTCTCTGATGTTGTACATCCCCACCTGTGCTTGATATTATCAGACTTCGAATTTTTTGCAGGTCTGGTGGGTATAAAGTAACATTTACTTATGATTTTAATTTCCATTTCCTTGATTTCTTATCATGTTGAATAACCTTTCATGTCTTTATTGGGCCATTGAATTTTATCATTTATGCTGTCTCTATTCAAATCTCTTGTCTATTTATCTAGTGATTTCTATGCATTTCTAGGATTTCTTCATATATTCTGGATCTTAGTCCTTTGTTGGTTATACATGTTGTATATATATGCTCTTGCTCTGTGGCTAGTCATTTATATATATAAGGACATTATATATATATATATATAAAATACAGACTCTTTTCAATCCCTCAATAACTAGTTGACTTTTTTAAGTATATCTGTTGTACTTTATATATTATGTGACAGGACTTTTTAAAGTATGTCTGTTGTACTTTATATATTATGTGACAAATGGATCAAAGATCCATCTAGAAAGTCTTTACATAGCAAAATTAAGTAGCTGTTCACAGGCAGCTACTTAAGATTTGAGAACAAATCTTAATTTTACATGTAATTCTTACAATCTATGTCATCTAATTATTTAGCCCACAGGAAAATTAGGAGAGGAGAAAGTTAATTCTACATAGACACACATAACCACAAAGGCTAAGCTACTGACAGCAAAAGAGAAAGTAAGAAACTACAAAAGCAAAAGCCAACTGAGGAATGAAAACTCAAATAGTTTGGCTTTACTTTGTGAAGGCTCAAGAGAGCTTTCGGCCTGGGCATGTCTGAGTTATCCCTTGTATTTTGCACTGTACCATAAATTATTGCTCATGTTGGTATTTGTAATTGTCAAAAGAAGGGGAAATTGTGTTAAGAAGTCAGAGATATAAAGGTGTTCCAAAAATAGTTAAAGTAGGGAGGAAATGTGTTGGTGTTTACCTTTAGTAATCTAGAGCACTTGATAATCCTGACAGGAACATTACCAGCAGTTCTGGAGACCTGAGGTTATTGCCTGCGCTTTGCATTAGCGAATGATTTGTAAAGGTGAAACTAAATGTTTCTCAGTCCTAGTGACTGACTACAGAAGGCTGACAGTAATCTTTGGGCATTTATTGAGCATCTGTATAATCTCCTCTGGTCCTAATCACTGTCCTGTCATACATCGCCTATGAAAGAAGTCTCCTAACTTATGCCCAGACTCAAATAGTTTGGCTTTACTTTGTGAAGGCTCAAGAGCACTTTCTGCCTGGGCATGCCTTCTACTCTTACCTCCCTACTGCTTCTTCTCCATTTTGCAGCCAAATAGCAAAGTCTTCAACAGCGCCTGTGAGGGCTGCATGATCTGAATCTTATCCCAGGAACTTTGTTCCCTCTTCCTGGAAAATTCCTTCTCCCCCCATCCACCCTACACCCCTTGTGTTCTCTCTTGTTTCTGATCTTAGCCTGTCCTGACTCTTAAGTCTCTTTCCATGGCATGTCTTTCACATGATTCTGTACTATTATGAATTGGTACCTTTCACCATAGTAATTACGTGTTTGTGTGGTTATGTGATTGCTTCCTCCATCAGACTTCCAGTCCATGAGGACAGAGACCACTGTTTATTATAACCCCCGCCATCGCATCACCAAATCTAACAAGTACTGATTTATAAGAGGTAATTGGTAAATATTTTTTAAGTGAAAAAATCAAGAATAAACACAAGGTAATGTATTTGGTATTCTGGGTAAGAGAGGGAGATCTAGAAATTGGCAGCAAGTATAATTTTTTTAAATCACACTTCTAGATTGTGAAGGGCAGAAATGCTTCAACATTAGACTTCACCAAGGGGCTAGAATTTATCAACAGAAAGAGCAGAGTAAGGGAGAAAGGAAGATATAGGATAAGTTTGGGGTAGACAGAGTAGATGTACCTGCTTGAAATTCAGGGTTTGTGAGGTGAACTGTATGAAATAAGGCTGGAATGATTACGTACATCAGTTCATGGCAGACACTGGACAGCATTCAAAGAAATTTAGATTTTGTTGAGTAGCAACCAAGAAACATGAGGGTTTTTAGCATGTATTTTATCTTCACCTTGAAGCATCTCTGTCCTTTTATTCCCTCCTTTCTCTAGACTCAGAAAGAGTCTCAGGATAACCTATCCACAATATTCTGGCTCTCATCCTTTCTGCCTGCTTCTAGTATGTTCATCTATTCAACACCTCTTCTCTTTCCTCTGCCACCTAACACATATATGTTATTTCATGCTCCCAATAAGATCTATACTTGAACTTCTCCTAATTCTTCCTTCTTTAGATTCTCCCTACCTTCAACAATAATTGCTTCTTTGACCACCCATTTCTTGGTCTTAATGATGCTTATAATATCTACTATCTACTATAGTATCTTGCACATAGTAATTAATTAATTATAGTATCTTCCACACTTGTGCCAGGCTTTGCTCCTGCAACTCCTCCTGTAATGCCCACTGACCTTGCCTGATCACATCCAGCCCACCCTTCTCTGTCAGCTTGACCCCTGCCTCCACAGGAAGGCTCGCTACTTCTCCACAGTAACTCTCACCTCACCTCTGAACCACCTGCACCAATGTTACTCCCCGCCCCATTAATACTATTCCTTAACAACCAGGGCATATATTCTACATTTTACTTTATATACTTAGCCTAAATCTGCATTTTTAATGAGTTGAAAGAGTTCTGTTTCTAGACTTTGTCTTTCACCCTCAAATCTAGTACCATAACCCCACCCATCTTTGGCATATCTGCACTTAATGACTCACTGCATGCCACCCAACAGAAATGATACTAAACTCATCATCTGCCATCTACCCTTTTCCATATCTGCTGCTCTTCTGAGAACCCCATCATCAACTTTTCCTCTAAGCTACCTTGGCTCTTCTTCATTCTCTATCTTCTTTCTGAAATATCATCCCACAGGATCACCGCAGTGATTGCACACTCCTCAGCCTGGCATTGGACTTTTGTATAATACATAAAGTCAGTCCCTGGGCGCTTCAAGAGGAGATGCATGCCTCCCAAACCACACTATTCTTTAGGCCCTAGAGCCCTCTAACACACAGTCCCTTCCCTCTGGTCCTGTTTCTCTCCTGGGTCCCTTGTTGTCTGCAAGCCTCTCCTCTAAGATTTTTTTCTGGTACATATGTGTGCTTATCTGCACTAAAATACAATGATCTTTCAATTCATAGTCACCTTTCTTTACCAACCTATGCTGCATTGCTACAAAATTATTTCTTTGTCTTGACGAATATATTTCTGATCCCAGGAAGAGTGTTGTGGAAACAGGTCTCCTTCATTATTAAATGATTTCTGGACCCCCTTCCCTCAGCCTTTTGTGAGAGAGCAGCTTCTTCCAATTTGCTGTCGTTTGGTTTGGGTTAGTTTTTGTCTCCACAACTGAAGATACCTTGTGTTATCTGGTGCACTGAGTTAGAGTTAGGTGCTCATAGAGAGTGGTCAACAGATATTTGTTTGAATGAAATGTTTTATATGTATAACTTCTGTTTGTATATATTTATGCATTTATGTGTGTGTCTCTGAATGTGCTGCCATGTACTCTCTAAGAAGTATTCACCTACATGATTTGGGGAACAGACATATCTTGGATCTCTTCCCTGGCCTTCAGGCCATGACGTTACTATAGCACGTGCTCCAAAAGCTCATGGCTGTGGCTGCACAGGTGAAGCATCTACCTGAGCTGCAGTTTATCTTTCCCACATGCTTGGGGTCTTCCTTTCCCCTTTCCCTCTAATTATGAAAAGTAATTTTACTGTTAAACACAAAAAGGAATATATATGTGTGTTTATGTGTGTATTTGTGCTTTTGTATGCATATATACATATGTGTGTATGTACATATATGTATGTATGCCTGGATATATGAAGGAAACACACCAAAATATAAATAGCGGTTCTTTTTAGATGGTAACTTTTTCCAAATTTTCTATGATAAAACTAATTACTTTTATTAACAAAAAAAAACCTAGTAAATACTATATTTAAAGGACAAAGACAGAATTTTTAGATGGTTGCTGAGATGCACCCTCTGCGTGAACCAGGGACAAGGGCTCAAGTTGGTGCCTAGCAGGGCAACAGGGTGGTTGACTCCTCCTCACTATCTCAAGATGAGAGAAAATGACTGGAGAGTCAATTTGGGTTGACTTGAGGGATGAACCAAGGTTAAGGTTGTGAGCTGAGGAACTGGCAACTTTGTTTGGTTGTGAAGGTCAGAAGACTTGAACTATAAAGGAAAGACTTGAACTAGAAAGGGAAAATTCGGGGGTGGGAGTGGGAACAACAAGGGAACAACAAGTTCATCAGTTTTTCCCCAAACTCAGATGTTTGGAGAAAAAGTAAGAAAAACTTGAAATGTACTTTCAAATTCATTAAGAGATATGCAGGGGGAGAAAGAGAAAGCAGACGTGTTTTAAGTTTGGTTTTAACCCCCTGTGACTCCACAGGAAGGAGTTTCCAAATTGACTCAGTGTGGGGGCACTGGAATCAGGGTTAGGACACAGAGAGCATCCATAGAGGAAGTGTTACCCCTGCATGGGCTGCAAGGTTCCAAATAAGAGACGCTTATAAATCAGCTGTCCACTCCCTGTCTCCCACTGTCAAAGAAGGGACAGTTTGATTCTGATAAGAATTCTTGGTGAAGAGCTGATTGCTAACCCTTCTAAATTTGGAAAAAAAAATTTATATATGAAACAAATATCTTCAAAGATGCTTCTCCAAACTTCCTCATGACATAATTCCCTCAGAAGGATCCCTGAGCACAGGGAGAGATGGAAAGAGGAACTCACTGTAATTATGAAAACTCAGTGAGTTCCTCACTGTAGCTGATTTCTTTTTGTTGGGGTGGTGGCGCATTGGTGGGGAGCGCCTGGCCTGTTGCTCACTAGGGGAGCACAGCAGGCACAGAGCATAGCTGCACCACCTGCAAGGACCCTCTGCTTATCACTAAGCTGCTCAGCCAACCTGTCCTTATCAGCAGCCTCACAGAGTTTGGGATAAGGAGCCCTGGAGTGAGCATGAGAGCCAAACAGAGACCCTTCACGCAGAGTAGAAAGCATCAACAATAAGTTCCCAGAATTCAATCAATCCTTGAAAAAGAGCTAATCCAAAAATAAGTTTCACACAGTTTTTGTCTTTTCATTATGCACAATTCAATATTTTTACTGCTCTGTATCTCAGTTTAATTCTGATGGTAACATCAAGAAAAATTTCCAGTGTGAGCTCTAGTTTGAAATTTGAGGAGGAGATCAGCTCTTTTAAACCAGTGATATGGTATTTGCACACTTCCCTGGGTGTAATGGAGGAGCACACACAGAGCACATCAAGTCCCACCCAGGACAAACTTCCACCCCCATCTACTGGGAGAGACGCAAGCCTTTCCCTTACAAGTACCTGCTCTAACTGGGCGGGCTGAGGAAAATACAAAGATTGCCTGCAAGAAAGTCACCCTAACAACTGTCCTTCTTACTGAACTCCTAATATGAGCCTCACATTTTGTGTATAATCTTCCATTTGATTCTCACAACAATTCACATAATCTTCCATTTGACCCTCACAACAAATCGTCAAGGTAAGTATCATTATCCTCATTTTGCAGATGAAGAGTATATCATTCAGAGAAGTTACTATCTTTCCAAGGGTCACACAACTAGAAAGTGGCAGAGCTGAGGTTTGAAACCAGGTCTTTCTGATGCCCACTATGCAGATGCTCTCCACCTAGCCAAGTCCATTAATGTAAACAAGTAGGTGTTTCAGGTAAAAACACACAAAGTAACATTTTGGCCTCTGTAGGTAAGTCCTAGCATTTCCCTCTCCTGAGTAAGTGAAAAAATCATGCCTAAATTTAAATGCCAAGAACATCCATATTCCTTGTGTTGCCCATGTCAATAGCTCATTCTCTTCTGTGCCTGGTGGAATGTGGCATGAGTCAGGAATTTAGAGAGGACTGTTTATTGTGACTTAGTTGTGGAAATAGTAATTCAGGTATTTCCCTGCCTCTGTAGTTTCCTAATCCATCAGAAGATTCACCTAGCACATTTAGTCAACTGGAGATGCTTTTAAAAATATATTACAAATTGTTGCCTCAAATTCTTGGTAGAGAAGAAAAGGTATAAATTTATAATGTAATAAATACATTCCCCATTTATGGTTATTTTATACCCCTGGGTATCAAATGATGCCTCTCATGCACCCAGGCATGCAGAACATCTCTCCATAGATGACAAAGCTCAAATTATAAGTATGGGGCCTACAGAAGATTAAATAAGTGTTTATAAGACTGAACCTCAATAAGGGAGATATAGGAAACCTCGACATATATCCTTCCCCTCCCCCCAAAGATAAGATTGTTGGGAGGTCTGATTAATGAAAGTCACTGTCCTGTTAGTGGGGCTCACTAATTCTTGCCCTTCATGGAAAGTGCCAAAGACAGCTGCTTCTGGAAAATGAGAGCTGGCAAATGTGGAAATGAAGTTGAAATGCTGCAAAACTCAGATTTCCCCAGCGATGCAGTGGTTGGGACATGCAAAAGGGTTCTTCACTGAGTCCTTAGAATTACCAGGGAAATATTCCAGCAAGCTAATCCCAAATTCTCGACCAGCCTACTGGATCACAATGCTAGAGGTATAGGGTGACTGGATATGGAGTGTATATGTAAATTCCAAGTTGTGAGTTATTTTCTAAATAATAGAGATTATTAACATTTCAAAGTGAATTGAATGGCCTCCCCTCTCCCCCTTCCCACCCAAGGAATTTCACCTTAAATTTTCTCATTAATCCTTGCCCTGGGCCAGACTTTCAAAAAAATTATTTCAATGAGATCGTTAATGAATGTCATTTTTAAAGTCACAGGTATATATTGGGTAACTACTCTTTCAGATACCAACTGGGCTATATAAAATAATTGTTTCCTAAATAAATAGGTCTGTGTTTTTGCAGAGTTTTAGAAAATAACTGTTCAATTTGCTTACATGCATTTATGCTTTTATTTCTTAAATATCTTATATACCAAACCATTATCAGATAAACTTACAAGCACAGAGACAGTCACAACTTGAAGTTTAAAGGCAATAAAAAAATTTCTGTAAAACCTAAGGAATATACCCAAAGCAGTTTTAGTTAGGTCTTGGGGGATACAATTGGTTTTTAGAATATGTGAGGGAGGCTTTCCATGGCCTTTGAAATCCACAAGCACACAAACATGAATATCATTTAGCAGATGGATTTTCCTTTACTAGGGGAGCATAGCACCATGATTAAGGATAAATTTACAGTCAAACCAACCTCCATTTAGATCTCACCCTCCACGCCAGTTGTGTGATCTGGGAAAGGACTTCTCGGTGGTTCAGCCTGCAAAATGGGGTAATGGTATTATTCACAACCAAAAGGTTGTGGTGCAAATTTTGTGAAATGATCCATGCCAAACACTCAGCACTCTGCCTGGCACATGGTAAGCACTCAATAAATTTAAGCCATTAATAATAGACAGTAAAAAATATTTTTTAAAAATTGTTCTCACCTGTCAGTATTTTAACACTACCTATATTATTTGAGCAGAATGTCAAATTCAACATGTTAAAAATATTAAACTGGTAATGACAGTGAATGATGATACGGCAGATTAGCTAAGCATCCACCCACCACCCTCCCCACCATTAATGTAATGTGATTTAAAATTCCTAAGCTCCTTTGCCCTGGAGAAGGTGAGCTCAGCAGGCACCCAGTACCTTCACCATGAGTTACTTCACAAAGGCATGTATGCAACTTTCTTCAGAATTTCACCTCCCTTCTGAAATCCTAAGTCTCACCAGTCTCCCTCATAGTTCAAGATAACTGCTATTTGAACTTGATGCTAAAGTGTTTCCTGAATATTAACAGTTTTTGACCATCTGGAGTTCTTATCAAGAGTTTCAGACTGTTTCTTATTTCTATAGGGCAGCCTTTGACATTGTGAGCTGAGCCCCAGTCAAATGTGAGATCATATTCACATTTATCATGAGTTTTTTTCTTGGCTAAGAGTCATTCCTTTTTAAAATATTTCATTCCTCCATTAGCATTAAATGTGGATTTTCTTTGACCATGAAACAATGATCCCATTGGTTCAGATGCCCAGTAGAGGGTTGACCACTCTGAAACATGGAATCTGGTTCTCCAGCAGGCTCCCTTGCTCACTCGCACATTGATGGGCTCCGGCAGCCAGCCTTGCAGCCCACAGGCACCAGCTGCCCCCCTTGGGAAATTCACAGATTACCACATGTTATAGACCCTGGAAACATTTGAAGTCAGCAATTGTAAATCTGTCACTGCCAAAGATCTGCTACATAATTGGATATATTTTTCTCAGTGACTTTTCCCCACTGAATATGACAGTAAGAGTTATCGGTAAGACATAGGGACCCTTAAAGAGTGGAAATAAGAAACCAAAACAAGGGTATGAAATTATCACTGATCACTGCCACTAGGATCTCCTGTTGAATGCATCCCTATTTATAGTGTTCTCACTCTGCTCCTTATATGTCTGGGACTGTGGAAAGCCACTACAGGACTGTTCTACAGGAAACTAATGCAAGGGAAAATCATGGATTTGAACCCTATAAAGTTAGAAAGCTGGCCAGTCAGCGATCCTCATCTAGATCCTGCTTGACTGCTTCTAAACTTCAGACCAAGGACTATCCTACATAGCACTCTGCTTCCTTTTCTCAAACAATGATTGTGTGTTTGCCAGGCTGCACTCTGTGCATTGGGTTGCTAGAGATACAGTAGGTTGCACTGATGATTTAACTCTGTTTTCTATGAAGGGCGATGGGATCTCATGCAGATTTTTGCAAAGTCATATGCAAATCACAGAGCCCAGCCCTTTTCTTAACAGGATGGCAACCTTGCTCCTCGGTGGCACCTGGGACCTGGAGATCCTTTCTCCACTTACGTTTAGCGCGCAGCCTGGGACTTGTCCCTGCAGCTCTCCGGGTTAGCCGTGCCGCCGTTGGGACCTCCCACCTGGATTCCCATCACCCACCTCTCTTGAAACTGCTCTGGCAGGGCTGCTGTGGGGTACAGCCTTTGCTCAGAGGCATCATGTTCCAAGCAAAATCTGCCTGCCCCGGGCCATGGGCTCACCCCTCCAGGTTCCCTGCTTCTCTACTGGGTACAATTCAAGGTTACTGAGCTTCTCTCCAAAGTATAAAATGGTGGGACAGTAGGGACCTGTGAGAGGCCCCATGGCCCAGTGTACTACCCACCCGGCTCCCTATATGAATACTAGGCACCCCCAGGCCCCCGCTGAACTACAGGTCGGCATTGTGAATGGACAGGCTCATGAGTGGGAGGTACTTGTCTCTGGAGTTTTTCTCCTGGAGTTTTGAACATTTCTAAAACCAGTGGCCCCCAAACTGGAAAAACCTATTGTTCTAATCTAACTTGCTTCCTCCACATCTAAGAAAGAGGGAGGAAAAAGAACAGACAGGTCATGGATATGGTTATGGAAGATGAAAGTTAATTCTAGCTGTTCCCTAACATTGGCATTTCCCCCTCCAAATGTTCCATCTATGTTAGCCTACCCAAGTTTGTCACAATTTTCTAGCTCCTCCCTAACGTCACTCATTGCTTGGGTCTCTGGATCCAAGACCACCCTCCCAGCCTTCACTGGCTTTCAAATTACCCTGTGGGAGAAGAAATAAGTAAAACAAACTGGCCACATATTGATAATCATTAAGGCCAGTTGGGTGTGTGGGTGCTCATTATACCCTTCTCGCCACTTTTGTATATGTTTGCAATTTTTCATAATAAAAAGTTTAAAAAATAAAAGTCCTCCATCTCCCAAGATACTCAAGAGAGAATCCCAAGGCCTAACAACAAATTTCATGGAAACCCCACACCAAGGCAAGAGGCAAAGATGATTCCATTACATATATATATATATGTATATATGTATTCATTTTCTAATTTTTTTAAAGGGCCACTGCTTTATTTTCAATAGACTAAATCTTATTTCTAACAGTTCCCAAAGTTGGGCTTACTTCCCCCAGCTGGGTTATGGGGGAGGGCTGGGTAAAGGGTTCCTTAAAATCCTGAAAGTTTACACTTCAATGTATCTCACAATCTTTTTGTGAGGATGGGACTTGTTCAGTGTTCTGAACTTTGCCGAGGAAATGCGCTCGCGATTCAAAGTGTTGTTCTCTGGAATTGCACCTGGCTCAGGAAAGGACTGTCTTTGTACTTGAATTTACATCCAATGGAGAATCTTAACATGGGCATTTGCATGACTGAGAATTGCTGCTGTCTTTTTTCCATATGTCACTTTCTTGAATGTGTTCTAATAAAATGATTCTAAAGCAGGCTGTTGATATACAGTGATTTATAAATACTTTCTGTTGAGTGCTGAGGCCCTTAACTATCTGCCAAGAACCCACCCCATCTCAATCCCACTTTCTGGAAGGATCTGTCTAGCTGGGGACAGATGCAGTGAGGGCATGTCTAGCACGCCAGCAGCACCACCCCAGTTGCAGTCACTCGTAGGAGTCATGTCAACCCCAGCAATTTTGTCTTCTGGTTGCCTAGCAGCAGAATTTGTTTTCCAGAATAAAGATGGCCATATGTAGCAGATGAGTGTGGTGGGGGAAAGTGAAGGGAGCAGGACAGGAACAGAAGAGTGGGAGAGGAAGCAGGGTAGAAAGAGAGACAAAGGCAGCAGAAAATCAAGCCACCAAAGTTCAAATGCTTTCTTTTCAGTGATTACTCTCAGCATGTTCCAATGATAGAGTGTTAAATCTTATTTACAAAAGTGAACCTTTTGATATCAAGCCATAAGAAGTTACAAATCTCAAAATCTCATTTTGCAAATTGGAAGCAAATATATTTACTTGGGAGAAATTATGTATATATGTGTTTCCAAAGGCAGATATTTTAAGGAACACTTTTGATCCCACTTTCTACCCCCTTTTAACCTCGAACATTCCCATGAGCCAGTAACCAACACCTTAGGAAAGGAAGCATTATTAGAACTCTTGTAAGGGAAAGGGAAGGAGAAGCAGATGAGGAGGCTTCCATTTACTGGACACCTTTTTCTCACCCCATGCTGGGAAGACACTTGATAGGCTTTATCTCCTCTAATCTTCAGTGTCCTGAGAGGCAGGCAGTACTGGCTTCGTTTTCCAGAGGAGGAGGCTGAAGACAAGAAAAATAAATGACTGTACAAAATCACACTACTAGAAAATAGCAGATTTATGTTGCAAATTCAAATCTCTGATCCCCCAACCCAGACTTTTTCAAACACCACAGCTGCCCAGTGGCAGCTTAGATCCTCACTTTAGCGAATGGTGCAACTTCATTGTGCCCATAGGGAAGGGTGGGTGGACCAGAGCCAGCAACCTGCTGTTGTGTGATTGGAGATCCCTGCCAGGCCAGGGTCTTCACAACCCACATCCATAATATTATGGTCTCGTTGTGCAAAGCACTTGCTGATAAGGCTGAGATCACCTTTTCGTCTTCATAGGGATTTGCTCACTCAGCAAATACTTGAATGCTCCAAGTACTGGACATTATGAACTAGGTGGGTAAAAATAGTCCCTTTTCTCACAGAGCTTTTACTAGAGGAAACATATTAATCAGATAAAACATGATTAAATCTATAATTACAACTGGAAGGGACCTTGGAGATCATTGAGATCAACATATAAAGCTGAGACCCAGGTCTGCTTGTCCAAGATGATAAAGCAAATTAATGGCAGAATGAAGACCGGAACTCACAACTGATTTTTATTCTTAGTCTTATGGTCCCTTAGTTAGGGAGGGGCCATAGACTGGTATCTAACCCCAGCCAGCCATCTAAGCATGTTGATCCATCAGTACACTATTTTCATGCCTAGGAAAACCAGAGAGTGCATGTTGCAGTTACAATCAGAGCATACAGTGAACTGAACACCAAGGATGGCATTTCTCCTATCTCTCAGGTACCACAGTTGCTCATTTATTATTAGTTCAACAAATATTTATGGAGTTCCCATTGCCCTCATGGAGCATGCATTCCAGCAGGGGAGACACACTATAAACACAGTAAATAAGCAAGTAAAATAGTCGAAGATGATATATGAATCAAAAATAAGTCAAAAAAGGAAGATAAGGAGTACAAGTGGAGAGCTGATTAAAATATAGATTGCTGGGTCCGTTCCCAAGTCTATGCTTTGGTAGGCCTGGGGTAGCTCCAAGAATTTGCATTTGTAATAAATCGCAGGTAATGCTGATGTTCCACATCCACAGACCACACTGTGAGGGCCACTAGGTTAAGTTGTTGCAGCTGGAAGATAACTGGTAAGGTGAAGCTACCACCTGAGAAATGATGCATCTCTTCATAGGGGAAGCCACAGCCCCGACCACAAGCAGTGAGGAGTTAGGGCAAAGTCAGGTCATGAAAAGGTGGGGACAACAATTACTTCATTGCTTTTCTATCAGTGCTTTGCATTTTCATAGTATTTAATACTCTTACTAGTCCTTTTGCCTACTATCTCTCTTGACAAAGTTAGCCTGTTAGGTAGGCAGAGCAGGTATATTATTGCATTTTATAGATAAGAAAGCTTCAGCACAAGCAATTGTCTGACCTCCCTTGTGCACCCCAGTTGCTGTATGCTACTCACCGCCTTTCCCCATTTTGCTTGCTGTAGCTTTCCCCTGCACATCTATCCCTGAGTCATTAAAATCCAGGATACATAGTTGCTCTTTGCCTTTAGTTCTATTCAAAACCCCACTTGCTACAAATAGATTATCCATGTAGCAAGTACTAAGCCCTACATGAGTTTTTCCTGCCATACATTTCTCTTCTTCTATTACCAGGTATTGTACAGAGAAAATGTTAACTCATTTTAATATTAGCCTAAGCTAGAAATAATCATTATGAAAGCAAATATGGTAGGGGAAGAGCATACATAATACTTTCCAAAGCAAATAGTAATGACATTTTGATTATATGTACCATTGCTTCCATTGCATTAGTAGAGATAATTGAAAGTTTTCTGTATCACTAGAGCACACAACAAAATGAAAGTGGATTTTGTTACGTTTGATAACTGGTGAATCACATTCTTGGGTATTTAAGTATGCCAAAAACGAATCATGGACATAAAAGATAAAACCCTCCCTTCCAGTATTTGCCCTTCTGGTTATTTTTCTCCAGTCCTACACTGACTCATAGCAAGAGGGTTAGCTCTCCCAATGAATCTCACACCCAGTGACCCATGAGTTACAACCTACTCTCTTTCTCTTCAGCTCCAGTACTGCTTTTGACAATTCAGCAATCCAAGGTTTTAGAAACGTAATTTCTAAAACTACCCTCATCTGTCTCTCAATCCACTGACATTCTGATATCTTCCTCTGGTACTGCCATTTGAACCACTCCTTTCTTCAATATGCACTGCTTAAGCATTTACTGTGTACCCACGCCAGGATACAAAATAGGTTAGAAATAATCTTATCCTCACAGATATATGTGAGGATATATATATGTGAGATATATAATAGAATCACTTTGTGAGTTGTGTAGAAGGAATAACATTCAAGTATATTTTATAGGTGAACTATAAACCATGTGAACTTCTCCCCAGTTCATTCTCTGTACTCACGTTATACTCAAAGAAAGCTAGGTGATGAGTTGTTTGAGCTTAAACATAAATTAGGCATCATTAGGAAAGAAAATACAGCTGGAAGAAGAGAGGGGTGAGGATGGAGCACTACTGTGAGCACACATGGAGATGGCATCAGCAGCCCAGAGCGTAACGGGAGAAGCAGAGAATCTAATATCTGCTGTGGACTTTCTACATGTGGACTATGACTAATGGAATATATGAAGGTCATAAAGTTTGGGTGATTAGAACTTCCATATAGATGAAAGATTCAGTGCAAATAGGTATTTGCTGAACTTTAGACTCCAACATGTGCTATAAAAATCACTATTCCCTAAAACAGAATTCATGCCCACTGCAACACAGGTACTGAGCATATAAGAAAATTAGCTGGGCTGTGAGGGATGGTTTGGGATGCAGAGGATTTCATTACTTGGGTCTGTATTAGAGGATCCATGAGAAAGATACAGGACATGATCCAGCCATGTGGGTGTGTGCTTGCATGTACACATGTTCACGGGCACAGGATGTGTGTTCAAGATCAGTAGAAAGGATTTTATGAGGATGTGAGCCCTTTAAATAAATTCCAAATTCATAATCCAAAAAGGAAGACAAGTTTAGGAAACCAAAAATTACAGTAAAAAGTTAAGGATAAAATTAGTTCTGGTGACCAAGCGGCACAAGGAAGACACACCTTCCTCTTACATTGGGCCACCTGAATGTGTAGCAGCTTTCATTCCCTCAGCGACATAAAGGATCTGCCCAGATCCTGGCTCCCCTCTGCTTTAGGGAAGCCTTTATAAATAGTAGAATCCCCAGGCAGGACTCAGGGCACATAAACAGCAGGAGCTCAGATCTGAACATTTTCTCCTGCTCTGCAGGCTTGTCCTGGCCCTGGAGGGAGTTTTTGCAGCACAGGTGCTGCTATATCCAGATTTACCACCTATCAAGGATGCCAGTTGCCTGATAAGGTAGCCAGGTCTGCTGTGGAAGGGTGTTGTCATGGATAGTGGTAGCCACAGGGAGAATTTAGAGGACTCAGAAATAGCAGTGATCGAGGACAGAGTTTCTATGTATCTACCTTTAAGTTTCTGGGATGGTGGATTAAGGAATATTATTCCTTTTGTAAGGAGGTCTAGGGATTTAGTTGCCTGTCAGTGGTGGACTTTTGCCTAAGCATAGTGTGGAGGTCTCAGAGTTGGTTATGCAGAGTTTACCAGGTTGTTGTTATGACTTGCATCAGGGTAAAAGGAAGTAGTGGGGGTGGGGGAGGGAGTGGGGCTGTAATCATGTTGAGGTAGAAATAGGATTTACTTATCATTGGGGTAGTCCTCTCACTCTGAGAATGACCATAAGTATGGCATTCTAGGTGTTGCTCTGGTATCCACAGATTCATGAAGACTTGCCTGGACATCTTGACCCTCAAAGGAGCAAGTTGGTGACAGATTGATTTCAGGTTGACGAAATTCTCAATGGAATTAGGAGGCATTGTACTTCCCACACTCTCCTACATTCTCACTTGCTATTAAAGATGCTCACATATTGCTTAATTTTTTGGTATTTCTGGGACTGTCCAACCAACAAACATGTTGGAGAACCATAGATACCAACCTTAAGACAGGCCATCACAAATGATGGAAGAACTCTCTGTCCCTGCTGCAGGCCACACAGACAGGCTTAGAGATGGAATGTCATTAGGGAGTCCATGCAGGGTTGAATTATTTGATTGGTTGGTGTTGCAGAATATAAATGGTGATTTCCAGCTCACTGGCACAGCACAAGTTTACTTGAGGAGCCGGCAGGTGCATTGCCTTCTAGATAAGGCCATCAACACAGCATTTCTAACTTCTAGGGAATGAATTATTGAGAAATCAAGTGAAAAGTTAGCCCAGTGAGTATGATGTGTTACAAAGATGATTGCTTAGATCCTCACCTCATGCCAATTGCCATTATGCCCTAAACCTCAAATTTAGGGCAAATCTTCTAAATGATTTCTCCTGGGTTTATTGTCCATAAAAAGATACACATGCAAGCAGGTGGTGGTAGGGTAGGGCAACAGCAGGTTGAGATAGAATAGCATCAGTAGTTGCATCCGGTACATTGGTCTCTTTGGCAAATGTACATGGGGGAGGAATCTCAAGGTTTATGACCAAAGTAATGTGATTTCGTTCTAGGATCCCTTCAACTACCAGGTACATCCTTAGAGGCCAATGAAGGGTCAGTCATCCAATAACACACTACAATGGATATTGTTAATAATGGGCAATTCTCAATAAATATTAGATATCCATCATGTCACTTATTCAATAAATGTTTATTGAACACTTACTGCATGCCAGGCACTATTCTAGACAAGAATAATCACCAAAAACACCCAAACAGGAAAAAATTCCTATCCTCGAGGAGCCAATCTTTTGGTGAGACTATGAATGCCAGATGATGATACATGCTATAGAGAAAAGTTTTGGCTGCAAAAGGATGTAGGGTGTGCAGGGATGAAGGGGTTCCGGTGACTGACATAATCAGGGAAGCAAAGCATGATGAAATTGCTCTCCAGGCAGGTAGTGGTGATGAGGCTGTAAGTGCTGATGGAGAGGGAGGGGTGGGTGAGGTTTCTGCTAGGGGCACACACAAAGTTTTAGAAATATTTTTATTACACGCCCTCCCCAAGAGTGAAGACTTGGGGAGGAGTGGTTTCTTCTCAGATTAGGAAGGAGCTCTTAGGTAAGGTGCCCCCCCCCCCACTTCATGTCTCCAGTGGAACCAAGAAAGGGCCAGGAATATGCCCTAGAAGTCAAGTGTGACTCCCTCAACCTCCAGCTAGAATCAAAGGGAGCCTTTGTACTGCAGACTAACCTATGCTAGAGAAACCTGGACTTCACTCACGGTAATGAGAACCTCCCCTAGGGTGTGACCAAACATCCCTCAAAGTTCACAGTTGAGATTCTTTTTTTTTGTTTAAGATTTATTTATTTATGCATACAAGAGCTGGGGTATAGGCCAGAGATGTGGGGGGGTGGGTGAGAGGATTCACCAGAGACAGAGAGGGGAGCAGAACAGGATGATCCACTGAAATACATTGCTGAGGGGAGCAGCGGGCGAATCAGGAGAGGTCTGCTGCGCCATGTGGGTTGCTCCCTGGCCAGCCGGGGATCAAACTCATGCTGCAGAGGCTGTGGATTATTTCATGTTGCAGTGCTTAACCCTTTGCGCCACCAGGGAAGGCCGCACAGTTGAGATTCTTAAAAATAAATTAAGGTATGGTCCAAATATAAAATGAATCCAGGAACTAAGTTCATGCAATACGCAAGTCACAAATCTCTAGAAGCCCAGAGGGGCATTGCAGAGTCTTTTTTTTTTTTTTTTTTTTTGTCCTTAAAAAGTTGAAGATAGGAATTTCCTTTGGTTACTTCCCTTGATTCCCAGAGGACAGGGCTCTAATTCAGCTTGAGAAAGGCTCAGCAGCAACAGGAGGAGTAGTTTCCAACCATGTCAGCTTAGGCACAAACCCATTTCTAGCACAAAGGCAGAGAGAGTGTCCCAGTTCTCTTTGTCACGAACAGAACAGGGCCCCAGGAGAACCAGTAAAAAGATGCAGGAATTCAAGCTAGAACCTTGAGATAATAATTCATATGGAGTCTGTTCCTTGAGCCCAAGATATGTTCAACCTAGAGATCAGGAAGATGGCCCAGTGTAGTGGCAGTTAGGGCTCAGTGCAGGAGCTCTATGATGCGAGCAGACGGTAAAGGAGAGTCCTGGAGTCCTCTGTGGCCTTTTCAGCCTTTGTTTGGGATTTTACTAGGTACGGGCAGGCAGGGGTCCCAGGGGGGCTGGCAGGCCTCCCAGCCCCCGGCGAATCTTCACTCTTTCTGGTCTCTCTGGCGATCTCTCCTGGCCTCTGCTTCCCTGCTGGTTCTCTTCTAGTCTCTCCCTGGTCTCCTCCTGAGGGCACTCTGTTTCCGCTATACCTCCCTTTTAAGCCCCATCTCAGCCTAGGTGAACCCCACCTACGTGAGCCCCCTACTCCAGGTGCCCGCCATCAGGCATGCATTCAGGACCGCAGGGATCCATCATCAATCCTAGTGGCTGGAGGGCACAAAAGCCTGACAATCATTTACCCTACACCCAGTCACAGTTGCAGTGTAAATGTAGCTCCACAGCTTCCGCTTCCCTAAACTCCTCTTAGGACTCATTTAAAATGAGGCAGCAGACTTCTGAGTTAAGGAGAAACTAGATCTTCTCTCAGCTGCATCAGTTTGCCTTCAAGAGACAAGTTTTTGAGGCTGAAATAAAATCAGAGTACTTGCATGCAATCACACAAACACCCTCCCTTGCATCACATAATAGCCCCCATCAAATGCTAAGCCTTCTCTCTAGAGAGATATATTGCGAGACTAAGTCCAGAGAGTTGCCTGCCTATGGCTCTGTAGAAAATCAGTCTCAAGTGACATTGGTTAGCTCTCCGGAAAAGGGCTGCATGGGACAAGCTTGTTGCAGTTCAGGTTTTAGTTCAGAAGTCAGTAAACATAAAATAAGGCATCATGGCAAACAAAGTCATTCTCCGTGTGGCTCTGAGAAATCATTTGGTTATTTTCTGTTTTCTTGGATCAGCATGTGAGCTCAGCAAGGGGTTTCTGCCCGTGCCTGGTCTGGGTCAGCTGTCTCCTGGCCTTGATAAACAGGCCTTTTGGACTTTCCCTGATAAATTGGGAAAGCAATTGAAAATTAACAAAGAAACTCCATAATAATCAGAGGAGCAAGCGGAGAGTGGAAGCCTGGGTACACAGCCAGGTGTGGGAAACTCATGTGGTTAAGTTACTGGCAATTCAAAGAATCCTGATAAATGCCAACATTTTCCTTAACACATTTTATTAGCCACATATTAGTTTGTATGTGTACCACTTGACTTTCGGGGGCTCTGTAAATCATTTCAAATTAAGAATGGCAAGTGCGACAATTGAAAAGGAAAAGCACCTGAACCAGGAGAATAAATCCAACAGAGCACATGTCCCCAAATATGAAGCAATTGTTATGAGATGTTGCATTTGAGAAATGTTTCCCATTTGGTTTGCTTCACTGTGGTGGTTGCTGAT
Organism: Talpa occidentalis; assembly: GCF_014898055.3. Taxonomy (NCBI): domain Eukaryota; kingdom Metazoa; phylum Chordata; class Mammalia; order Eulipotyphla; family Talpidae; genus Talpa; species Talpa occidentalis. The sequence goes on along the minus strand of NW_023604295.1, from coordinate 43,002,022 downwards.
AAGAAGGACTGAAGTTACAAAGAGTTGATTGAAAATGCACTTCCCTCTGCTATGACCCACCCCCATGCCCATCATTCTCATTAAGCTTTTCTGAAGCCCCGGAAATAAAAATGTGAGAATTGATGTGTTGTGAGTCAACCCAAGAACGGTCAACAGTGGGTTCAGAGGCCAATCCTCTGGTAGCTGGTGAAGCTGACCTTCAGCTTGATTATAACTGAGCTTTAAGCCTTCCAGAAGTACACAGGAGGAATGTAAAAGGTGGTCCTCGACTACAAGGATTGCATTGTCCAGTTGGAAAGAGGAAATATAAATACTCAAAAAGCAACAATCACACAATAGGCTAGGAATAGCTTTTAACATTAGACTGAGAGATCCAAAAACTGGAATGATCTAGCTTCTTCCTTTGTGTCTCTATCCAACACCAAGGATGAGTCCATGGCATGAATGGCAGTAATCTTCAGCTTGTTTTTAAAAACTGAGAAATGGGGCCTCCCCAGTGGCGCAGAGGTTGAGCGCTGGGTTGCGAAGCTGCCCGCAGCCTCTGCGGCGCTGGTTCGATCCCCGGCTGCTGCCCGGCCACCTGAGGAGGGTCCCGCTTGGCGCGCAGACCTCTCCTGCCGCCCGCTGCTCCCCTCAGCAGTGTACTTCGGTCCTTCTGCCTGCTCTGCTCCCCGCTCTGGCTCTGGTGAATTCTCTCACCCTCCCGCACTTCTGACTGTACCCACCCAGTGCATGTATAAACAAAACAAACAAACAAATAAATAAATAAAAACATGCCTCTATTAAAAAATAAATAAATAAATAAATAAATAAATAAAAACTGAGAAATGGAGAGAGAGCATAGTGGACTATGGTGGTGGACTATGGGTGATTTAGTGGTGGGTGTGGTATCATAACAACACCTGAAGGGGGAGATCCTATACTTCTAACCCACAAACAGTGATGCAAATCAATGTTGCCTCAAATGTTGATACATACATACATACATGAATAACTAAATAATAAAATTAATTATACTAGTCATGGCAGTACTAGTAACAACAACAAAATCCAGTAAGTCTGCCCAAATTACATTAAATCTATTTATATTTACATTTGTCTTAGAATGACCCCATTTTATCTCTCCCTTCTTAAATGTTATTGTCCTGCTGTTCTCTCAAGTGCTCCTGTACTCCTCCCAATGCTCATCCCTAAGACAATTCCATCCAAAGAAGAAGAAGAAAGCAGATGTACCTGTCAGGATAAGCTAGGTTATGCTGTGGTAACAGACAACTCTAAAAATATAGGTGCCTTAAAACAAAGATTTATTTCTTGCTAACACTACATGTTCGTTAAGGATAGGCAGGGAGTCTTGCTCATCTTAGGGGGTAAGGAACTCAGCCTGATGGACCAGTTTCTAAAGTTGCCAATTATCCTCCCAGAGAGAAGGAGAATTCTGCAGCATCATAACCCATAATTAAATGATCTAACCTGGAGATAACTTACTTAATGGTCACAACTAGTCACATAAATCTACTCAGTCAACAGAAGCCTGAAAAGCAATTGAGTTGTGTGTCCAAAAGGCAGATCCAGAAATATTTGGTAAACACCAGAATGACATTAGCAGTTAATTAATATCAAGTCATATTTGCAAATAATTTGTATTTTGACACTAACTTGATTAGTAGCATTTTGGCTCTAACATTTTAGTTCAGATTTTGGATCTATTTAACAACTATGTGTGTCTGTGTATATGTGAATTTCAAGAATATACATTGAATTAATGTTATTCATGTTTAATTCATTGTTTTCTTTCTGTTACCCCCACTAACTAATTTCTACCAGGTCCTGCCCATGACTATACATGTTGGGTCAGTGCTAATGTCAATGTCCAGTCAGAGTATAAAGATGAGAAGGCTTCTTGTTCCTGACACCTTTTTCAAACTTAGGGAACCAGTTTTTGAGAGTACAGTGTCCTGATGAGTCTAGTGAGACATGAGTCCTTCCATTCTTTAGCAGTTAGTTCATTACTTCAGATAGCATCTGGAATCAGATTTTGCACAGTAGGTACACAGTAGAGATATGAACTCATTAAATCCTGTATTGTAGAGTACTGACTAGTATTTGGAAGGATGTTTTACTTAAGTGTAAGAACGTAATCCATATTTTCAATAGACAATTTAGAAACTTTACTATTCATAAATCCTTAAAGGGCAAATTGAACCTCAAAGGGAGCAATAAGATGCAAAAAAAAGGCATTGTAAGTAAAAGAAACAGTAAACATTTGGGTTAATATAATCTAATGTCAAGTACAAATAATAAGAATAAAAAGAATAAAAACCATTGGAAACAAAATGGAGTGTTCTGAGGGTAAGAAAGCTCAGATAGATCCTTGCTAGACTTGAGAATAGGATAGAAGTGAGAATTAACTTAGGCCTTGTTAAAAATATATAAATTTGGGCCTCCCCGTGGCGCAGCGGTTGAGTGCTGAGTTGCGAAGCTGCCCGCAGCCTCTGCAGCGCAGGTTCAATCCCCGGCTGCAGGGCTAGGGTCCCACATGGCACACAGACCTCTCCTGCCGCCCGCTGCTCCCCTCAGCAGAGTACTTCGGTCCTTCTGCCTGTTCTGCTCCCTGCTCTGGCTCTGGTGAATTCTCTCACCCTCCCATGCTTCTGACTGTACCCAGTGCTTGTATAAATAAATAAATAAATCTTAAATATATATATGTATAAATTTGTAAGGATGATATGAGGATAGCCATCTAAAGAACAGCAATAGTTGCAGCAACATGGATGGAGCTGGAAGGGATCATGCTCCACGAAATAAGCCAGAAAGAAAAATGAAAATACCGGATGGTCTCACTCATAGCAGTGATTTAGAAAACCTAAATAAGGGACCAGGAAAAAGACAAATTATAATAAAGTAAAAATCAAAATCAACAAGCAACTATAAACCAGAGACACACTATGGGGGGCATGGAGGAGGGAGTAGGATCAAAACACAGGGGATGGGAATTATATGGGGACTATAACCAAGATGAAAATGCATACATTGTGCAAAAATGAAAAATGATGTAAAAAAATATATAAAATAAAATTTAAAAATAAATAAAGAATAGCAATAGAATATATAACTTCAGTACCGTTAGAGGAAAGAACAAAGCAATCTTGATCAATACAAGAGAGCAAAGGAAAAAAGATGCACAGAGAATTTGTGGCAGACAGAAAATGCAAACAACAACAAAAATCAGAAAGAAGTTCAAGTTAATGTTACTCACCATAAATGCAAAGGGATGTAGTGCATTAATTTAAATAAAAACACTTTCCAAATGGACCTTTTAATCAGAAGGCAAGTATACGCTGCGAGAGAGATACAGGTCTAAAACAGTGAATCTGAAAACAAAGGAATGGAAAAAGACACACCAACTAAATATTAACAGATAGAAATATTAGTGTCTGATAAATGTAACTATTTTTAGCTCTCTTGTTCTTTACACTTTTATTATGAAGTGTGTTTATTACTCCAGCAAAGCAAGGCTATTATAAAATTGCTACTGAGAATTGGGGTGCTGCCATACCAAAATTGTTTCAAAAGAAAGAAAACAATATCAGAAGAAAATATGTGGTATTGCTTTGGAGATAAACTGGGGATGGAGAAAAGTGCTCTAGGAAGCTAGAAAAATGGAAACCTATGTTGTGTGAGACATTTAGAAAACTGTCATTTGCAATAGTTTGGAAGGCAGCTGATATATCTAATGAATTTAAAAATGAAAGTGAAAAACTGGGGGAATTTAAAAAGAGAAAAAGAAGTAATTGGATATTTAAACAAATGCAATAGCAATGACGTGCGTAGTTTGTAACACGTGTAAATGTGAGCTATATACACTACCAGCATCATGGGAAGGGAAAATGGAAATGTACTGTTGTGAGGTTCTTCTCCCATCATGAAGTGGTATGATACCGCCTAAAGGTAGACCGATCACTTAAATAAGGACCATAAATGCTAACACCACTACTAAAATAACAGATTTACAGTCTATAATCTGCCTTAACCTGCTTGGTCTACCATAACAAAATACCACGGTTTGGGCACCAACTCATTTATTTTCTCACAGTTCTAGAGGCCCATGATTCAGGTGGGGGCAAATTTGTTTTCTGGTGAGAGCTCTCTTCCTGACGTGCTCCCTATGCCCTCACACGGCCTTTCCTCTGCATCACATGAAGGAAGATTGGCTGTCCATTCTACTTCTTGTAAGAACCCCAGTTCTGCTGGATGAGAGGTATCTCTTACGACCTGAGTTAACCCTAATTACCTCCTTAAAGACCCTATCTCCATATTCAATCACATTGTGAGTTAGGAGGTCAACGTATGAAATTGGAACAGACACAATTCAGCCCGTAATATAAACCAACAAAGGCAATAAAATGGAATCATAAGACATTCTCAGAAGAAGGCAGTCCAGAAGAAAGCAGAAAAGCAGAATAAAGAACTGAAGAGAAACATAGAAAACAAAGCAAGAAAATAAACTAAAACCCAATCATAATCATGATAAATAATATAAACATGCTAATTATAAACATGCTAAAAGACTGTCAGATTGTATGTTTTGAAAAGATCAAAATATATGCTGCCTCTAAGAAATGCATTTTAAATACAAATATACAAATGGGATGGATGGATAGACAGAAAGATAGATAAAGCTATATCATCCTAACACTTTTTTTTTGAGTTACTATATTAATTACCAAAAAAAGTATATTAATGAAGTACATTTGCTTCATTAAATGGCAGAAAATGTAAGGTTACTGGATACATATACAGAAACCTAGATTATGTTCTCTTAGGAAGACTCCCTGAAGGAGATAAACCTGTGAATTTAGAGTGGGAGAGAATTGGTTGGCAGAGAAAAAGAGGAATGGAAAGTATTTTTCATGCATCTGGAATGGTCAGTTAAGGTTAAGAACTAGGACCAGCAGAGCCCAAAGAAACATAGGATGAAAAAGGCTCCCATGGTTTGAACTTGTGGTACTGGACACTGGGCAGGTCAGGTGAAAACAGGCTGGAGAAGTTGTCTAGACTTAGACTTCCTGTGCAGGAGAGACTCTGGGGACTGATATCCACAGGAGGGTGGTTTCCAGGGCAGGTGGGGCATTTATAGGCTGCACTATTAAAGTTCATCAAAGAACACAGAGCTTGCTAGCTATCGAAGACAAGTACATGCAAGTATATGGTGGGCACGCAACGTGACTGCTGACTGTGTGATCTTCCAGAGGACAGGAACCTCACAGAAGTCTGGGGCTTGAGGAAACTTGGAAATAAAGTGCTTTCACTCAGGATAAAGACTAGAAAGGAGATGACTGGTAGAGGTGCTGGACTGATTTTTGGGTTAAAACTTAGTTGATTGGTATTCATCACTATTTAATGGGTCTGAAATTCAAGCCTAGGCTAATTATCCTATCATGGCACTTTTCCTGCAATTTTTGCAGCTGCTGCCAGGGAACTATTTGGGCCTTTTAACAAGTGGGAAAGCATTAAAAAGAGTCTCCTCAGGAATGTAAATTTTTTTAAAAAAACTACATGATTGTGCAGTCAGTTAGGCAAATAGCGGACTGTTTCATATAAAGAAAAGTTTTCTAACACTATAAACTTGAAAACATCCTTGTAGATATTAAGCTCATGAACGTTAATATATTTAATATGAAGCAAATTTGAAGGGTGTATATTTTAAACAGATATTCTCTCTGAATCTAAGTCATCATCAGTCACTCCTAATTGTCCTATGTTTACTTCTTATGCTGATTCACAGATTTTTAATAATCTTTTCTTTTAGGCAGAGCCCTTCTGGGCTCTGCTTGTACCAGCATTATGTAAGTTATCTAAGAATACTGTGACATGAACTGTGTGAAAACACCCCTTCACTCTGCCTTGGTCATTTGAAATTTGATCAGAGATCTCAGCTCTGCTGTCTGCTAGGCTCTCAGAATTAGTTCTGTAGTATTTCACTCGCTCTCTGCCTTCTCTTGTCAAAGAGATATGGTTCTTTAACCCAACTTACTTTTTAAATTATTTTTATTGAAGTAACCTCAGTTTGTAACACTGTATATGATTTAAGGGCATAGGGCTACTCTCTCCAGATATGCATTACCATCCCACCCCCAATAGCTAAGCACCAAAGGCCATTGGGTCCCCTTCCCCCTGGGCTCTTTACTCCCCAGACTTCCTCCTCTGGTAACCTCAGCTCTGCAGTCAGATTTCCAGAGTTTGTTTGGGCTTAGTTTTGTCTGTTCGTCTGCTTTGTTCTTTATATTCCACGTATGAGTGAAACCATCTGGTATTTGTTTTTCTCTTTCTGACTTATTTTGCTTAGCATAACCCCTTCCATATCTGCCCATGTTGTCATAAATGGCAAGATTTCATCTTTTCTTATGACTGAGTAGCATTCTATTGTGTATATATACCACATCTTCTTAATCCACTCATCTGTCATTAGACACTTAAATTGTTTCTGTAACTAACTTGGCTCTTGTAATAATGGTGCTGCAGTGAATACACAAGTGTATATGACTCTTTGAATTAGTGTTTCTGTATTCTTCCAGTAGATACCCAGGAGTGGAATTCCTGGATCATGGAGTAGATCTATTTTTAATGTTCTGAGAAAACTCCATACTATTTTCTATAGGGGTTGGACTTGTCTACTTTCCCACCAACAGTATATGAAGGTTCCTTTTTCTCCAAACCCTCTACAACACTTGTTTCTGGTCTTTTTGATATGGGCCATTCTCAAACTTCTTTTGAGTTTACTTTTCTCTTCTGATCAGAATTTTAAAAAATGTGGAGATTAAGAAAACATTTCCAGGGCCTCCCCTGGTGGTGCAGCGGTTGAGTGCTGGGCTGTGAGGGTTCCCCAGCCGCCGGTGAGGGTCCCACAAAAAAAAAAATTTCCAAACTTCCTCCTCTCTAACTTATTAAGATCATGTCATCTTTATCAGTTAAGATTAGAAGACTTTGGCTATGTACAAAAGCTACAAGTTACACTGGCTTAAATAAGATGGAAGTTTATTTTTCTTGCACATAGCAGACACCTGAAGATAAGTAGTGTAAGACTGGTGGAGAGGACCCACAAAATCATTAAGTACCCAAGCTCCTTCTAGCTTGTTCCTCCACCATTCCTGCAGTTGGATCTAAATCAGAGTCCAAGATGGCAGGTGGTTCAGGGAGCAGGTTGGACAAAGGAGAATTGTCATCTTTCTCACCTTAAGGAAACTAGTTATAACTCTCAGCCTTATAGCTCATTGGCCAAAGCTTGATAACATGGCTACTTTAGCTGCAAGGGAACCTGGGGAATATAGTTTTTTACTGGGTGGTAATGTGCCCTCCTCATCCTCTCCCACCACCACCACCTCCATGAGCCTTTTATTAATAAACAACGGCAGAATGTTCTTTAGGAGACACCTAGAAGTCTTTCTCTTATCTGAAAAATAGCTAGTGCCAATCCATTGTACATCTCTCTAATTAACTCCCTCCTCCACATTTTGTGCTTATTTTGTTCAGAAACATATTAAAATAATACTCTTATTTATTTCCAAAAGAAGTTTAGAGGGTTTAATTAAAGCAATAAGAAAGGTGTGAAATTTAAAAATTAAACGTGAGAGTCCACGTGATGGAAGCAGGGATGTGGAAGTTTTTTTAAATGTGATGCAACAGAGTATATAACACTTTCCTTCTGCTTCAGCAAATTCAAATGATGATAATTGAAAATCCTTTCTGTCTAAGAACTTTTTTTTTCCTAAAGATTTATTTTTTATTTATACAATAGCTGGGGCACAGGCCAGAGGCACAGGAGGGTGAGAGGATTCACCAGAGACAGAGTGGGGAGCAGAACAGGCAGATCTATTGAAATATATTGCTGAGGGGAGCAGCGGGCGAGACAGGAGAGGTCTGTCATGCCATGTGGGAATCTTCCTGGCCGGCTGGGAATCAAACCCGCACTGCAGAGGCTGCAGACATCTTCACAGCGCTGCACTCAACCCACTGCGCCACCAGGGAGGCCCTGTCTAAGAACTTTTAAAAATCTCGCAGACTCTACTGTTAAGGCACTTTCAATCCATATAAAGACAAAGAAATGGAGACAAATACTCAAGACAAGATGTGCTATGATAGCGGTACAAAGAGCATTCTACTAGAAAGGCAGGGAAGAAATTACTAGAACTGCTGCTGGTGATGGCAGGGTTACGAGCTGCTTGTGGAGGGGTGCATGGGCGAGGCTGCATTGAGCTGGACTTAAATATGGAAAAGGATTTCCAGAAGACAAAAGGGGTGTGGTTGGGAGAGGGAGGTAGGACCCATTTCAGACTGAGAAAGCCGCATAAGTAAAAGTGAGAGAGTTGGGAAAATTCTGGTATGTTTGGAGGAGGGATGACTTGGCGCTCAGGGTCCGTCTTGGTAACAGTTGAGATGGAAAGAATGAGGTGTTGAATCAGAGAGGCTTTAAATTATATACACAGGGATTTGGATCTGGTGTTCTAGGCAATGGAGGAATAAAAGCAAGAAGTTAAGGGTGTTCATATGTTATGACCTCTCTTTTCGCATAAAGTAGTGAGTAAGCTACTGTTGTTGGTTTGTTGGTTCAAAAGGTATGTAAAGGGTTTAGAAGAGAATAATATCAATGTAATGAGGAAATCAGAAAAGGAATGAGCAAGGAGTTGTGAGCAATCTCAAAGTCCCCACCGAGGTATTAGAAGTGAATTTGTCTTCAGATTTTCTGACAGCAAGAACAAAAAGGTAAACATGTTAGGTGAAATAGCATTTGAGTTTTTGAAAAGAGCAAGTATACCAGGGTATGTTTTTCTTAAACTGCATGGATTGACATTTGAATTGTGCCTACTCCCAACTCTGCCTTCTCTCAGCATGTGATTTTAGCATATGGTCATTCCCCTCTTTCAAGAATGATTTTGAGTGACCTTGATACAGAAACCAAGGAAGATGTCACTGAATAGCTGAAGAGTATGTGTGTGTGCATGTGGGGGTTGGGGGGGTGAGAGAGAGAGAGAGAGAGAGAGGGAGACTTGGATAAGTTCTTAAATATATGCTGGATATTCAAGGGCAGCAGTGACACTAACAGAAGACAAGAGAATTTTCCATCACGAAACTTTTAGCAAGAGAAATTTAAATGGCAAGTAGGAGATGTTATCTCTGGAGTGGGAGGGAAACAGACTTTCCCCCATTTCTTTCAGAAGGATAAGGTAATGTCAAAATGTTAAAGCTAAATATGGAGATTCAACACAACAAAAATAGCTCTAAGTCTCTCTAAAATATGGTGGTTACCAAAGAGGAAGGGTCTGTGAGGGGAGGGTAGAGAAGGTCAACTTGATAGTGTAATGGTGCTAAAATCTTGAGGGAGGATGAGTGAGCATATATACACGTGTTGAGGTGTGAAATCACACTCCCCACATCATACAGTTTTGTAAATAATGGTAAGTTGATAAAATCCGATTTAAAAATTATGGAGATTTAAGCAAAACACCTTTCAGAATGACAGCCCTGTAGCAGTGCAAGTGTTGGTACCCGAAGAGCCACAGAGCTCAGAGTGACTGGACACACTTGCCTGGAGTCCTCAGTGACAGGCAAACTTTGAATCTGAACAGAAAGTTAGAGCTGAAAGATGCTTTTATTTATTTTTTTCAGGTACGCAATGCTCTCATGTATACCTAAATAGCTAGGCCCAGGGGGATCCAATGGCTTGCCCAACGTCACTGACTATGGACAGAACCAGATAGCAAACTGGACTCTTGACTATAGGCCAAGTGCCCACCCCAACCCCCATCATCTCTGTGCTGTCACATGGTGTCCTGAGGTCTGGTGGAGTCCATGGTGAGAGTGCCACCCGAGGTCTGTGCAGGCCCTGATGGCTCAGTATGAGTCAATTCCAAAGAAAGAGGCAGCCATGGGGAAGTGGCTTGTAGCCTGCAGATAAAGAGGATGGAGCCCAGGAAGCAGTCAGATGGGGTTTTCAGGAAATACACTAAAATGGTTTTAGAGGGCTTTAGGGGGGAATCTTCTTGCCATTTCAAGGATATTACAATGCACTGCAAACCTCCCTCCTGCTTTTAGTCTTTTTATACCTACTAGGGGCTGACAGATCTTTCTGAAATGCATAGATCCTCTCAGAGGAATAGCCCACAACATTCCAAATCCTCTCCCTGCCGAGAGGCAAAGGACTGGAAGTTCTAAAACACTGAATGTTGTTCCATTAGAAATTATGACCATGTGGGCCTCCCCTGGTGGCACAGCGGTTGAGTGCTGGGCTGTGAGGCTGCCCGCAGCCTCTGCAGTGCCGGTTCGTTCCTCGGCCTCCGAAGAGGGTCCCACCAAAAAAAAAAAAAAAAGAAAGAAAGAAATTATGACCATGACATTAAGTTACATAAATACCTTTCCACCAGCTCATCATGTCTCATTGAGACCCCAGACCAGATGCACCCCTTCACAACCCAGCCGGCAGCATATTTTAGGGATTAGCTTAAAGCTAAGTTGGAAAGGGATATAAATTCTTTGCCTGGGGGTTTAATGAGGTGCTGAATAAAAAAGGGGGTGTGATCACAGGAAAACCTGCAAGAAAAAAGCTAGAAAATGTTTGGCTTTCCCAAATGCTTTTAAAGGAGTAAGAAAGAAGAAAGCCAAGAGGTCAGAGAAGTTATGTAAACATTTATACATTTGACCTTAAATTATTTTAAAAGTAAATGAGGAAATTAGAAATGAACCATGCAAAGAAGCTCCTTATATTTTTAGTCACCCATTCAGGCCCTTTTGAGAGAAGAATGCAGGCCTGGAGAGCCGTGTGCCCAGGTGTCTATATAAAGTAGTTTATGGAACTATTCTGATTTAAAGACTCACATGACCAGGTCCATGTGTCCTGGTTAGCTGTAATGTGGTGATGTGGTTACTATATATGTACATGCACAAGTGTCTGAGAATCTTTGAATCACATTTATGCAATCTTAGAGCTGCAGTGGGCCTTGAAGGTCTTTTTGTGCATCCTTTTTGTTTTATATTTGGAGTCGCTGTGACTAAGAAAGTTGAATTTCTTGTCCAAGCCACATAGCAACTAAGTGACAGAACTGGGAACCATGTCCAGGACCACTCATTTTTAGTCCAGGAACTCTTTGCACTGTGTCTATCTCTTCGGTGCTAGAAGGTCAAATTTTTGGCAGATCAAGGGTTCCTCGATAGGCACCATTTAACAAAATGAAGCCTTTTATGAATCACTGGCTTCTTTCCAGCCCAATACACATTCGCAAGCCTGTTCTCTAATGGTCTGCCTGTCAGACCCCACTACAGAGCTCAGCACCTATGTTGGTCTTGGCTGGTCTTTGTATTACTTTGCTCTGGACTGATTATCAGTTCTTTTGCACAATTAGTTTCGTGAGGACCAGATCATTCCTATGTCTCAGTGCCATGAAATACAATCTACTTTTTTGTGTCACAAGTAATTTTATTGTTTAATTGTCAGAATCTATAGGTCCTTGTGTGTGTGTTTTGTTTCATCTAACTCTTAAGATTCTTGAAATTTTATAATCACACTATCTTGTTTTTTAAATTTCACATCAACCATGCCAGTTCTGGGTAAATGTAAGTTGAAAGGTTAAGAACTCCCTCAATGGCTCAGGGAATAGGCGGCTAGAGCCAGGACTATTGAGGAAAATGGCATCTCATAGGCATCAAATAAATATCAGTGGCCACAGTAGTGGGCCTTGTGGACCCTGCATCTGGAGGATGATCTTAGATTAACCAGGATGATTATAGGGATCTCGCTTACAGTTCAACTTTAAGCTACTTTACCCGTATCTGCTTTATCCTGTCCTCCTGCCAACTGGTCTTCACATACTTTGTGTATCTCTTTCCTTATCACGTGTGCGCACGCTGAGTTTCTGTTCCCCCTTAACCTCAGCTTGCCTGTGTCCCTTATGGTCCCTCTGACCTCTCTTCCCCTCACTAAAACCTTTACTACCCTCAGATAAGTGTGTCATTTTCACTGTTTCCTAGTCCACACTGTGGAGAGATGGAATCTAAATGGCCACACTCATGTTTTTGCCCAAGCTCCTGTCATTTGTCACTGAGCAGCCTTTAGGGTAGCTTTCTATGGTCAGAAGCCCGTTCTGGTCCGAACTTCTTGGGCGCTGGACAGATGGAGGCTGCCATCTGAGGCCAACCAGAGCTCTGTGCAGGGTGTAGGAGTCACAGCCATGACAGGCAATGTTCCTTACCCTGCTTCCTGTGGAACATGATCAAATCATCAGGGAGGCGGCTGAGAGTAATGGAAAGTAGAGTTTAACAACTAGGAGTTTGTGGTTTAGTTCCCAGCTCCAGAATTTGTAACAGTATGACATTAAGCCAGTTACCAAAACTGTCTGAACCTCAACCTCCTCTCTGAAAAATGAAAAATTCTGCATTAAATGAAATAATGCTTGAGAACGCATCATCAACTAGGATGCACCACATCCCTTTAATGTGTTTTGCCTTTCTAGGCCCCTCCTGAAAATAAAATCTTCTGTTTGTGGAATTTTGTCTATCCCTAAGTCGAATATCACTTCCCAGAATGCAGTTTGAACACACCACTGACCCAAGTGACATTATTCTGGAGAGTTTTGTTCCGAGGTCTCTGAACAGAGAGCTGGTCTGAGAACTGTGAGACTCTTCTGACCCAGAGCTCCTTTACTTACAGCTGAGGAACTAAGGTTTAGGGAGATAAAATGATTTCCTCAGTGTCAGTGACAGAACAAGATGGAACTCTCAGTTATCTCTTGTAGCATAACAAATTACCTCAAAGGTTAGCAGCTAAAAACAACAAACATTTGTTACAGTTTCTGTGGGCCAGAAATCCAAAAGTGGCTTAGCTGGGTGGTTCCTGCTCAGATTTCTCATAAGGTTACACCAAGATGTCAGCCAGAGCTGCAATCTCTGAAGACTTGACTGGGCTAGGAGACCTACTTTCCAGACAGCTCTGGCTCACACCTCTTGCCAGGACACCTCGACTCACTGTGTGGACATCCCCTTTAAGTGTCCTCAGGACATGGGAGCTGGCTTCCCCTAAAGCCAACAATCCAAGAGAGAACAAGAAGAAGCTGCAATGCTTTTTGTCTGCTAGCTTCAGGCAGCACACATCAACACTTCCCACATATTCTATTCATTAGAAGCAAGTCACTAATCCAGTTCACACTCAAGTTGAGGAAATTAGGCACTGATACCACAATTAAATCTTGGTACCACTGAAAGATGGTATCAAAGAATTAGTGGTCTTTTTTTATTGTATTCAAATTTTTATTTTTTTGAACAAAAACTTAAGACAATGATTTTAAATAATAAAAACATGGCATATTCTAGATACTTGCTGGTTTTTTAAATAGACAGTTAATTAAATTTGGACTTCTATGGTTCTTTTGTAACACCTTCAATTTTTATATTATTTCTTACCATTTTATCATCGCTTTAAACTTGCTAAACAGGGCCTCCCCTGTGGCGCAGCGGTTGAGCGCTGGGTTGCGAAGCTGCCCGCGGCCTCTGCGGCGCCGGTTCGATCCCCGGCTGCTCCCCGGCCACCGGAGGAGGGTCCCACATGGCGCGCAGACCTCTCCTGCCGCCCGCTGCTCCCCTCAGCAGTGTACTTCGGTCCTTCTGCCTGCTCTGCTCCCCACTCTGGCTCTGGTGAATTCTCTCACCCTCCCGCCCTTCTGACTGTACCCAGTGCATGTATAAACAAAAACAAAACAAACAAATAAATAAAATAAAAACATGCCTCTATTTAAAAAAAAAAATAAAAAAATAAAAAAATAAACTTGCTAAACAAAGACTCCCTCTGTTTAAGTGAACCTTCATTTTAAGGAAATATTTCACACTATTGTCATATTTTTAAAACACCACGGAAGGTTCCCTCTATTAAATTGAAGAATTATATTATTTTTTCTGCAGATGAGTTTCCATGAGAGATGAAAGTTTGTCATCCCGTAGTAATTGGTGGAAGGGAAATTAATTTACAATAATATATTAGACAAGAGAGTGTGTTAAGAAAACCTGTTTTGCAAACAGGAAAGTAAACCAAGTAGGGAAAGGGAAAAGAAAAAGAAAACCAAGGGGAAAAACAAAAGCAAGGGTCCATTTGAGCCTGACTTCTGTGGACAGAGTTCTCTCTGTGTTCAGGAAACACTTTGTAAATAGATTGAGTGCAAAGCATGTCTAGGGGCTGTAGTTGAAAGACTCAGAGCACCTAGGGATCCCGAGTCTATATGTAAATAGCCCATACATAAATACAAAGAAGTGTGTGTTCATATACTTCTGTAATAGAGGTCCATATAACCTACACAGGTCCATATAACCTACACAGGTCCATATAACCTACACAGGTACATAACCTACACAAAGAAGCAATTCTAAGAGAGTGGGGTTTGGGGACTCCTTGCAGAAGATGTGCAAGCTATGAGCCAACCCCCAAATGCACCCCCAGCACCAGATTTCCTATACTCTTCCCTTGCTTTATTTTCCTCTTTAGCACTCATCACTAACACTCTAAAGTTCTGTTTATTTTGTCCACTTACATGGCCTGCCTCCCCTTACAAACATGCAGACCTATGAGCGCTGAAGTGTTAATTTTTGTTCAGTGCTGACTCCCCAGCACCTAAAATAGTACTTGGCAAAGAGCAAGCATCAATAAATATTCATTGAATGAATAAATTAGATAATTAATTAGTGCATATTGAAATTGAGTTCAAACATATAGGAGTGGGAGAATGTAGCAGGTGGGGCCTGGGGTGCAGGGAGACTGTCCAAGCTGGAGGGGAGTGTTGCCCAAAGGCACCTGAATGTTCAGGGCTGGCAATCTGTATGGCTGGGTCTGTGGCAGAAGGTAAGTTTGGAGAGGCAGGTGGTAGAAGATATTTGTGAGAATTTGTTATGAACAAAGAAGATTCAGTTTAGTTTTAAGGTCACAGGTGATGTCTATACTTTTTCTCTATGATTTTGCAGTTCGTAAGAATATACACAAGGAAGGCCCCACAATTCCTGGATTACTAACATTTGATTTTTGCACATTTACTAATAATTCTCTTTTACTCTAGTGCTCAGTATTTCATTCTTCATTTTCTCTTTCTGGTATAGGAAGGGTAAAACTAAACACTGAGGTCTTTCATATTCTCTTTCCTTTGCCAATGAATCTAAGGTCAACATTAAGCCGGGGGAAATACATTGGCATTTATGGCACATGTAGCACAGTGGCTCTGTGCCTAGGGAATGAATTGTGAATTTCCTGCTATACTTCTCAGCTGCCCTGATGTGTAGGGAGGCTTTCTTTTCTCAAGCTTCATGTGTTAAGGTTTTTTAAAAATCCACCTCGCAGCTGCAAGCAGCAGCTGTGTTGAAGTGTGGGAACCTCACACAGAGACACAGGGTTGTTCCCAGAAACCCAGCAGGTGATGGACCTCTACTTCCTGCCCTTTGCCTGAAAAGAAGCAGCCGCTGGCCTGGGATCCCAGTGCCTTCTGCCCACAGGGCAGGGAAGGAAGACGGCTGTACCTGCTGTGAGGACACTGACCGTCCCCCTCAAACCCTCGTTAGACGTGATGCGTCATTTAATTTCTGTTTAACCTTCACTCTTAAGGCAGGTGTAGGATCTGGGCTGAGGCTTTATGCCACATCCTACTTTGACGGAAATTCTCAGAGGTCCTCAAGAGTCCCGATCTCACCAGAGGAACATGATTTTAGAGAAGACTAGAAAATATGTTTTAACCCTGTGAAATGTCCTCTCAGCCCAAGTGCAGAACAAACTCTGGCCACACCTGCCTTTATGGTTGAGAAGACAAGAGAGTTTTTGTCCTTTATTGTATCCTTTGTCTCATATTTTGCTTCTTAGAAGCAGGAGAGTGACCCAAAAGACTGGAGAGTACAGTTTATCATGGGGAAGAGAAGGCAGCCCAGCAACGAGCTCTCATTAGCCACTAATTCCATTCTTTTTAAAAGTCCTGAAATTTCTCAGATTTAGTGTCATGTTCAAGCAAAGGAAACTATCACTCTTGCTGTTCTCATTGACAAGCTCAGGCACATTCAGGGTGGTATGGCTTTAGTCTTTTTCTTTGACCACTCAGCATGACCTGGTGCTTAGTGGTTGAAAAGCAATGGTGATTTTAAGCTGTAATTTTACTGCTTCAACAGGACCCCAGTATAAAAGAGGGTTGTTGGGGGGTGGAGGGTTGACTGTTGGTGACTAGTGCCTCTGGGGAAATAGAAAATCAGGATGTCTCCTTCACTATGGAAACCTTGCACCCTGCTGATACCTGGTCATAGTCCTAGAGCCAGAAGCTCCTGGCCTGGATCCACCTCCATACTCAAAGGAGGTAGAGAATGACTCCAAAGGACCTCTCAAAGTTCCAGAACCTATCCAAGGGATAGGAAGCAGGGAGAGTAGAGGGAATGGTGGAAACAGTTCAGAAAGGTATTACAGTGCAATGGAGGTATGAGAATGTGGACCACATCTTTGCCCAAATTTGCTGGGAATATATGTGGGATTGGGGCAGACATGTGGGAACTGCATTCTCTCCTAACTGTGAATCCAAAACCAGGGGTATTCAATACATATTTGTATAATACATCATTACATGTGTGACAACATACTGCATATTATTACACAACAGTAGCCATTAACTGCATGTCAAGTGCTTCATGTGCATCATAATCTTTAAAATAGCAGCTCTGTTAATACTGGCACCTCAGTACTTTTGATGAGGAACTGAAGTTTAGGCTTCAAAATCCAGACTATAAACCACCACCCTGTCCTCCAGGGCACTCATAGCCACACCAGTTCCATCACTACCCCATTCCCCATTGCCACCATTACCAACTGAAACACGGGTCCTGAGTTAGTAATATTGATCTATACTTGGTAGGAAACAACAACTAATATAAGAAGAGACTAAAGATTATAAAGAAAAATACTGTGATTTGGCACATACTCACAATCATTTAGACTGCTACAAGACAGAAGCTTGGGTTGAAACTGCCATAGAACAGGAGAAAATAAAATTAAGAAGGCACTCTAAAAATGACCATTCAGTGACTAAGCCAATGAGCCTAGAAATATGTTTTGTTACACACACACACACACACACACACACACACAAGCCATCGACAATGAGAGATGTGTCCATCTGATTACTGGGTATCAAAACATACAGGACAGAAAAAATTAGCGTCAGGATTTTACCTTTATGTCTCTAAGTGGGGAAAACCCATGGTCAAGACCACTGTCATAGAATGAGAGAGATGTAAGGTGGAGAACTGAGAGCTGTGCTTGACCTTCAACTGGTGAGGGGCACAGAACCTGGAAAGGAAAAGCAGAACTATTTCAGTTGGAGTGTTGCCCATCAATAAAAGTCCAGAGCCAGAGATGTCCTGGACTCTTTGAGCCACCATCAGGGGACTAAGCAGAGAAAAATCTATGGACAAGAAGTGGAAGTTAGGGTCAAACAATTGAATAGGGAAGATAATGAAGGACTTTGAATGCCAACATGAGGCTAGCAGAATTTGAAGGGGCAGACCCAGCAGAATTTATGTGAATTCTAAAATAATTATAGTGAGAGGAAGCTTGGAAGCTAGTACACAAAACGGAGACATCTGCAGAAATGCAGAAGTGGGTGATCAGCACCTGGATTGGCAAGGGAGCACTCTAAAATACAAGAGAAGGATTTTTAATAATCTGGCAGGGCTAAGTGATAGAGCAAAGCCTGTGACTACAGTTTGTCCAAAATGTTTTGCAATTTAAATAGGCAGGTAGTGTATCTGGGTTGAACCATAGAGGAAAGAGCAGGGAGGAAGAAAAAGAGAACTCTTGTGCTGTGTGAGAAAAGCAAGCACACTGGCCTGAGAACCAGGAAGACCAGCTCAGCGCCAGTTCTGTGATTGCATCACTTAACCTTTCCAGGTCTCTGCTCTCTCCGCTCTAAAATTAAGAATTTCATCCAAGAGCCATTTATTGAGCACCCTCTACTATGTGCCTGGCACATGCAGTGGTACATCTGTTCCTAGGGTAAGGTCCACCCTTCAAGCCACTAACAACCCAGTGCTGTTTCCTTCAGTAAATCCTGGCTTTTGCTTCCCTCTAGTGGCCACTAGCGCCACTGAAAACCCTGCTGTTAGCCTTTTGTTCCCGGACAGCTGACCTAAATTGAAAGTTAACAAGTTAAGATGGAACTTGATCAGCAGCTATGCATGTGGTCAAGGGGACGGTAGTCAGTGGAGTCCAGAGGGCTCATTCTGGTTATTGGTAAACTGGCGAGGAAGTGGTGGTAAGGGAGATACAGATACAGTGTCAACAATCAGACATGAGACTTGGGGTGACAGTCCCAGAGCAAACCAGCCAGCAAGTGAAAGCAGTGATCATATTAGGACTCACCTAAAAGTGGGCCAACTTGGACAAGTCAGGTATGTGGGCTCACAGATGAAGGCCCATCTTCACTCTGAAGAGGAAGGATAGGATGAGGGATGAGGGAAAATCCATACACTAATTTTCGGTGGGGGAAAAACTTGACAGCGTTTAGGAAAGATACTCTAAAACTCTGGGAACCTCTTCAGTTGCTGCTATTCTTCATTCAGGGCACAAATATGAGATCATTTGTTGGAGAACCAGCATGTCCTCTAGCTCCCGCCCCCGGGTGGTGCCAGTGCTGTTGGAGGGGGCTGATGCCAGGGCAGGCTGGCATAGGAAAGAGGAGATGCTCCAGGATCCCAGTGCCTGGTGGGTAAGCAGGAGTGACAATGTTACCCCCTCACAGGCAAAAGAGGACACCAAAGCTAATAACATAAATAGTTCCGAAAAGACACCACTGTGGCTGTGACCAGTATTGCCACCAGGGGTGGTGGTGATGCAAAGAGCAAATCACTTCCTGAAGGACCCTACTCTTTGTCTTGGGGCCAGCATCCCACCCATCCCCTGTTGTCACATTTGGGATGCTCATGTGTTGTGTGTTTCCCAACAGAGAGTGAGCTTGTGAAGGCAGGCTCAGCACGACTGTGCCCTGTGCCCAGCTCAGGGGCTGGTTGGTAAATAAGTACATGGATGAGACAATAAGATTCATTACACTTGGAGTCCTGCCTTTGTGACCTTGCTATTATGTGATCCCTAGCAAGCAATTTCACCTCCTAAGCCTCAATTTCCTCATCCATAAAATCAGATGAATAATGACAAAATTACAAATCCCTGAGGATCAGATAACATCTATGAAAGAGTATTTTGTATGATAAAGGGGTCTAGAAATGTGAGCTATTATCTTATTCTTCTTCAAGATGAGAAATTAACAAGATGTCCATGGGGTCCTCTTGTGGCCTGGAAGACAATGACTATGGGTGTTTGCTTTTTGTCAATTCATTTAGAATGTGCTTCTTCTGAATATTAATTTGTAATTCACTCCCAGCCTGGCAGGGACTGGCTTGACCCCTTGGGAGACAGGTCACCCTCCCAAGTGCCGGATGGGTCATGCTGGAACGCCCCCTCTTTCCAACCTGGGTCCTGGCCGACTTGCTGTCTGTGCTCAGATTACCCAGCAACAACCAGACTGACTGATGTTCGCTGACCAACCACAGGGAAGCACAATCTCTTTCCAGGGATTATTTTGCCAAGTTTCTCTGTGTGAGTGGGCACCTTGACCTCTGTTACCACAGTGTGAACATGCTATCTGCACCAATTACAAGAAATTCCTTTCCAGCCTGATGCAGTCTGTTGTTTCTGTAAGAGGCCTGTTGCTAGGAAGAGGAGGGAAGTTCATATCCATGACCCTACAAAGGGAAATAATAACATAAAGTATACCCTAAACCTTTTAACCCTGGACATGGGAATGCACAGTTGCTTTAAAAAAAAATTCCAGTTGGCCCTTGGATTTCTATTCCCTAGACACATGGTTTCAGTGCAAAAACTATGTCTCCATAAGTGCTAAGTCACGGCTACTGAATAAACACCAAGTAACATTCATTAGCCATGTGATGCTCACCAGGTTGCTGTATTAGCTCCTGTAATCCTTGCATTTACTCTCTATGGTAAGAATTACTACCATCCCTTTTTTATAGATAAGGAAAATGAACCAAAGAAGCTAATTACCTTGCTCGCCAACGTGACAATGGACAGTTTCAAACCTAGCAGTCTGACTCTAGACCCAGGAACCCACCAGATGAGAAATGAGTAACTGAGGTTTGGTAGTATTTTGTACTTTTGTGAAAATCCTCTCCTCTTTGGCTTGGTTTCCCCTGAATCAGCTTTTTAGTGTCTCACCGTCCGCACAGTGGACAGTTGGCAGGAGAGCCTGGGTGCAGCCCACTGCCTCCGCTTTCTCTCTACCTGGCTAGTTGCCCTTTGTAATTAGCTCCTCCCAGCACCTCTCTCCTCTCTTCTGCAGGTATCCTTGGGGTTTTCAGAGCCATGCCTATGGGCTCTCCTCTCCTAGCTATGGCGTGTGTTGTAGGAAAGTGCCTGCCTGCCCAAGTACAGCCATACGACAGTGGAAACAGCCTCAGGCAAGCAGAGAGGAACCAGGAGATGCCTGCTGTTGGCAGCACAGTAATCTCCAGACTAAGTGTCAGTTGCATAAGCCCAGGTTCATTGCCAGGCTCTTAATCTTCCCACCCCCTCCCTATCTCCATATTGATAGCTTGTGTCTAGTCTAGATGATCTCTGAAGCCTGAGTACAAAGGTAAGAAACGGGCAGAATCTTTTTTTTTTTTTTTTGCATTTCCCTCCTTTCTTCCTGGACAGCTCTGACCAACATTTGATAAAATCTTATAAACTGAACAAATGCATGAGCACTAAATTAAGCCAAATTTGAAGCCTTATAACTCCCACCCCTGGTGTTCATTATGCCCAGAAGCAAGTCTGGCTCCTCCCGCAGGTGGATCTTGTCTGTTAGGATCCTACAGTGGAGTATCTCTGAGCTCCAGCTTTCTTCTATCCATACACTCCATTTCACCTCCCACTTGGATGAACATATTGAAGCATAAATTTCAGGTCCAAAGATGACACAAAATTGGAAGGAATCACTACTCCCATCATTGGATGGGAGAGTCTAGAACACTTTGTCTTGCTAGAAAATTAAATGTAACAAAGGTCAATAGAAAAGTCTCTGAGATTAGGGCCTCCCCTTGTGGCGCAGTGGTTGTGCGCTGGGTTGCGAGGCTGCCCGCAGCCTCTGCAGCGCCAGTTCAATCCCCAGCCACCAGCGAGGGTCCCACAAAAAAAAAAAAAAAAAAAGGAAAGTCTCTGAGATTAAAGTCTCCAAACCCTAAGTAGACAAAAGGGAAAACTGACTTGAGAAGGCCCTGTCAATCAGATTGAGGATATTATTGGGCTACAAGCTCATAAGAAGCCAGCAGCATGACTTACCAACAGCCTCTCCGACCACATTGGAGAAGTATAGTGTGTGTGGGTGGGAACTGAACACTTCATCTGTGCTGAGCAGATGCATCCAAAGGAGTGGATTCCATTTAAGGTGCCCTGTTTGGAGAAACGGAGACATATGAAAGTCTATCCAGAATATTATGAAGAAAATATTGGAAACTACATATTTAAGAGCCATTTGAAGGAACATATTGGAAAAGAGAAGGCTTACAGAATTATTGATCTAGACTTCATATATGTAAAGCTCTGTGGGGGAGAAAAAAGATTTCATCTTTATTACCCTAGAAAATAGACTGTGGATGGAAATGACAAAATCAAAGAAAATGTTCTTACGACCACAGCTCATCACCAAGAGTTAAGAGGGTTGGGAACAGCATTATAAAGAAGAGAGCTAACTATAGTTTCAAACAGCTCTGCCTTGAGTTGAATGTTATGCTAGAAGGTCACTAAGGCCCCAGTTGCTGATTTTTGTGACTTGTGATCTTAGCTCCTCTTCCAACTTGGGTTCCCCTGAAGTTCATATTCTAGCATGAATTTGAAAACCCTCTTCTCACTGACACCAATACACATATCAGAAGCAAGTGTGTACCTAGAGCCCTGTGACATCCTCCTAAGGTGATGCAACCATTAATCTATATAACAACATTTAGTGAAGAGCCTTCATTTTTTTTTAAGATTTATTTATTTATTTATACAAGCACTGGGTACAGTCAGAAGCGCGGGAGGGTGAGAGAATTCACCAGAGCCAGAGCAGGGAACAGAGCAGACAGAGTGACGAAATACACTGCTGAGGGGAGCAACGGGCACAGCAGGAGAGGTCTGTCTCGCTGTGTGAGACCCTCACCGGTGGCCGGGGATCCAACCTGAGCTGCAGAGGCTGCGGGCAGCTTCGCATTCCAGCGCTCAACCGCTGCGCCACCAGTGGAGGCCTGTGAAAAGCCTTCTGAGCGTAGAATTTGAAAACCTAAGTCTCGTCTGCTCCCAACTAGCTTGGGGTCTTCAACTTTTCTACTGATTAGTTAAGAGGGTTGGATAATCTCTGACTTAACTCATTTTCTTATTAATGCATTCCTTATGCTTATTTGGTATCTGCCATCTTCCCGGACTATGCCATCCTTCAGTAAATCCCTCACTTTTTCAGGAATTCATTTCCTTGTCTGTAAAATAAGAGGATTGAATTAGATTGACTCCAAAGTACCTTTCACCTCTAGCAGGCCACAAATCACCTAACAGTACTATCATCTCAGCTCAAATTTCATTGTTTAGCTAAAAGGTTGTTGGCTATAGTTTGAATAAAGACTTTGCCACAATCAAAAGTCATCTTGTCGTTCAGACATTTCTCAAATCTATTTATTCATTTTTAAAGGATTAATTTTAATTTATGTGGTTCAAAATCATGTCACTTTAACAACAAAAAAATAAAAGAGTAAAATTGAGAAGACAACAGATGCTAATCATAATAGTTAATACTTACTGAATGTTCATCAAGGCAAACTTTTGAGACTTTGAAAGTTTAGCTTCATGGTTTGTCTGAGCATAGAATTCTGGATTGGAAATAATTCTCTCTCAGAATTTTAAAGGAATTGCTCCAACTTTCTTTTAAATCCTAATGTTGAAATCTACTGTCATATTTCTTGATTTGTTGCATTTTAACTGACTTTTTCTCCTCTCACTGGGAACTTTCAGAATGCCCTTTTTACTGCCAGTATGTCCTGATGCTATGCTATGGAGTGTGTCTTTTTAAAGTCATTTATGACAAGCAATTAGAAGACCACATCAATTTGGCAATTCATGCCTTTCTGTCCTGGGAATTTCTCTTTGCAATTTCTTTCTTTCCATTCTGTCTCTGTACAACTTGTTAGATTGATTCTCTAATTTTCTTATGTTTTCTTTCATGTTTTCCTCTCCTTATGTTCTTGTTCTATTTTCTGGAAAATTTCTTTGACTTTATCTTCCAACCAATGTATGAAATGTTTCATTTCAACCATATTTTTAATTCCTAAGCGCTCTTTCTCATTCTGTAATGTGTTTCCCTTTTTGTAACAGCTTGCTCTTTTTTCATGTCCTATAATATCCTCTTTCATCTCTCTGAGGATATAATAGTGATATGGAAGTTTTATTGTCCTGCCTACATTTTATTTCCTCTGAGTTCTTGTCCTTTTTGTTGGTTTATTTTGGTCTCTGCAAGTGAGACTTTGCTGAAAGGTCTGGTGATCCTCAAATGAGTCACATTCATACTTATGAATGAGGCACCAAAAATGCTGACTGAATTTTTGGTGTAATTGAAGGTATTCACCCACTGGAAGGTTTTACATAATCTGAGGGGACCCTGGAGGCTTTGGGTGGCATCTCCAAATACCAGTATTTGAGTATCTGCATATCTTTAGTTCTCCAGTGAAAGATCCTCAAATCCACCTAAGGTGTTTCTATTTGGCTGCTGGTGCTCTGGGAGCCAAGATGAGGATGAGGATGGTGGCCTGTCACTCTGCTGTGTATAAACCTTCAGTGAAATTCACTTTCCCAGGAAAGTGTGCATCAGGCAGGGAGGAACCTAGGGGACTGCTCTCTTGGTCAACTCTCATCCCTCCTTCTTTAGCCCCACCTGGACTCCTGCCCTCCTGCCTGTGCTCCCACCCCCCGACATCTCTGAGAGTTTTGCAGGGCCTCCTGGCTGGAACGTGCATCTCACCTTCTCTATTCTACCAAGTCAGATACCAATCTTGTAGCAGCTTTCTGTTATTCAAAAATAGTTGACTTCTCTTATCTACTATTATTTCCCATGCTCTTTGTTCAGTGGCTTTGTAGCTCCCCTACCCTGATGCCCGGTTTAGGAATTAGTGGAGGTATAGCCAAATGATTAAAGGGCAACACAATTTTTTTTAAGTTGCTCAGAATATAAATTATAGGATCTAGAAAGCACTGGCAGGAATAAGTGGGCAGCCAATGAGAGAAATCTTTCAGACATTGTAGCTAGACATCTTGGTTACTTGCCAGGGGGTAATTCATGGAATTTATTCACATATGCATTTTACAGGTTTTTATTGGCCACCTGCTTTGTACCAGGCATTGCTCTAGACTCAGGCGATGTGGTCATGAGCAAAACAGAGAATGATTCTGGATTTTATATTCATTCCT
Organism: Talpa occidentalis; assembly: GCF_014898055.3. NCBI lineage: Eukaryota > Metazoa > Chordata > Mammalia > Eulipotyphla > Talpidae > Talpa > Talpa occidentalis. The sequence continues at coordinate 42,977,490 of NW_023604295.1, read as the reverse complement.
GGATCTCCTGATGTGGAAAATGGCAACAAATAATTTAACAAATAAGACAACACACTGACAATAATTGATGGTGCTTAAGCAAATTAAATAGAAGAGCTATGTGTTAAAGAGTGAATATAGAAACCACTCTGCTCATAGAATATTAACACTGAAAGGGGCCTGAAGTCTGCTTTCCTCATCCTGAGAATGAGGAAACAGGTATGGAGAGGGGAAGGGATTTTCCCCATGCCTCCCACGGGTAAAACTGGCACCAACAAAAAGGTCTGTTGATTCCCACTCTGCATGCTTCCCACTATTAATTACTGTGCAATTCACAAAACCTACACTGACTGCAGATGCCATTCTGTGCCTCTCTGTGGCTCTGCCCTTCATTTCGGCAGCCTGGGAAACAACTGAATCAAACAGCCCCTTCAGCTGTGGTCAGTAGCAGCCCCAGCTCCAGGGAACAAAGATAAAGCAAACTGTTAGCTGTAGACTCTTAACTGGACCTGGCAGCTTCACAGCACCAATGTGCAACTTGCAGTAGTCCCAGTGTGTCACAACAGTATTCTACACACCCAGACATTGCCTTACACTTTCTTTTCAAATTTTAACTCAAGATAAAAACAGAGCACTTACCTAGGGTAAAGGGTCCTGGTTTCTGGAGAACTCATCTGTATTCACAGGAGTGTGGAGAGAGAGGCTTACAGCAATGTATCTTAAAGCCACTACAATGAAGCATCATCAGCCACTTGGGGCTTTGCCAGCACTCACACATAGTGGTCATTGAACAAAACAGAACTCTCCATCTGTCCACCATTCCCCCTTTTTCTTAACATATTATGCCTCCTTGGAATATTTGCATTTTTCCCCATTACACTGTTGACTTGTCTTATTATTGTTGTTATTTTGTTAATGTTGTTACTTTCTTTTTTTTTAAAGATTTATTTATTTATGCATGCAAGAGCTGGGGTACAGGCCAGAGAGGCAGGAGGTGGGGGGAGTGTGAGAGAATTCACCAGATAGAGTGGGGAACAGAACAGGCAAACTGAGTGAAATACACTGCTGAGGGGAGCAGCCGGTGAGAGAGGAGAGTTTTGCTATGCCATGTGGGTTGCTCCCTGGCCAGCCGGGGATTGAACTTGTGCTTCAGAGGCTTCAGATTGCTTCATAGTGCGGCGCTTAACCCCTTATGCCACCAGAGAAGCCCACTTTCTTTATACACTAACTTTTAAGTGAGAAATACTGGTCAATACTGGAAATTAGAAAGGAAAGGAAAATTACCCACCCAACAAAGCCAGTCTTAATATTTTAATGAATTTCCTTCTGTTAGTTGCCTATGGGTGGGGCTGTTAAGTTGTTGATAGTGTTCTTCAACTTTACATATGCAATTTTACATCCTATCCTTTGTCCTCTTCTTTTTTTTTTTTTTTACTTTATATGAGATAAGCAATTTTAAGCTATTAATAAGCCCTATAAATGTCTAATGGCTGCATAATTAATCATTCACTTAGTAGACTTATCATAATTACTTAACATTTCCCTTCCTGTTAGATTTTTATTATGTTAACTTTAGGAGTTTGGATGTTGTAGTTGTTAAGTTTTTCTCATTAAAAAAAAAAAAGCTACTATGGGCACAGCAAAAGCACTATTAAGAGGGAAGTGTATAGCTATACAGGCCCATATCAAGAAACAAGAAAAGCCTCAAAGAGTCAACCTAATCTCCCACATCAAGCAACTAGAAAAAGGACTAAAAAAAAAAAAAAACCAGTAGAAGAAAGGAAATAATAAAAATTAAAGCAGAAAGAAATTGAAATAAAAGTTTAAAAGACAATCCAAAAGATCAGTGAAACCAAAAGCTAGTCCTTCAGAAAAATAAACATAGATGAGAGGAGAAATTACAACAGACACAGCAGAAATCCTTAGGATAATTAGAGATTACCAAGAACATTTATATACAAACAAGTTCAACAATCTAGATAAGACAAACAAATTCTTAACATATTATGCCTCCTTGGAATATTTGCATTTTTCCCCATTATACAACCACCCAAGACTGAATAAAGAAGAAATAGAAAGTTTGAACAAACCGATTGTAAGCAAGAAAATTGAAAGTAATCAAAATTCTTCCAAGAACCAAAAACCCAGGACCAGGTTTCACAAGTGAGTTAATTAAACATTCAAGAAGAACTAATACCCTGCTAAAACTCTTTCAAAGTATTGAGAAATAAAGAATACTTCCAAATATATTTTATGAGGCCAGCATCACACTAATACCAAAACCAAAGACAATGCAAAAACAAACAAACAAAAAACTATAGACCAATCTCCCTAGTAAATACAGAGACTAAAATCCTCAATAAAATCACAGCAAACCAAATCCAACAATGCATCAGAAGGATTATACACCTTGACCAAGTGGGATTTATTGTTCTCTGAAACAGTGTGTATCAAGTGTGAGCCTACTGGGCTCCTTAAAGCTCCCCTGTTGCTCTGGGGAGAGGATGAGGAGGTACTATTTCAAGGGCAGCCCTCCCTGGCCACTGACTCCTCATTCATTTCTCCTAACCCTTTCCACTGCTATGCTTTAGAATTCCCTCATTTCCATGGGGTGGATGCCTGGTATAGTAAATCTCTCTGACCAAACATTGAGGTGAGACAAACCAGGACATTCATCCTATCCTGTTTTTGAACTCTAATGATGTTTGACAGGACCTAAATCCTTGTGCACCAGAGAAAATGTCCTCTGATCCTCTTTCCTCCACATCCTCCTGTCTACAGCACTGGGCAGCCATAGGTGAACACCACCATCTAGTGGCTTCTTTCTGGGAACTGGGTTTTGAATTGTGGAAATACACAGCCTGGCTCTTTATCCTCCTGTCTCCCTTCCCAGCCCACCTCGCCAGCTGGCTCTAATGCCTTAGGTCTGGCTCTAATGCCTTAGGGGACAGTGAGCCTTGTTTCCGGGTGATGTTGAGCTCTTTGCACCCAGACCCTCAGGTCTCCTCTTCTCTGCTTGAACAGTCTGCAGAAGAACATCCCCTTGAGAGGACTGCAAGTTACATCTCAGGCCACGTGCACACTTTGACCCTGGAAAGACTCTGCGTACCTGATGCTGGCGCAGAGGAGCAAGTTCACTGAGGTGCAGAAGCTCAGTGATAGAAATTCTCAGGGTTAGAAGGTATTTTTGTGTCTGTTAGACCAGCTTCTAAAAATAATCCAGAACCTCCCTGGTGATCTAGGGATTAAGTCTCAGCACTATCATTGCTACGGCCTGAGTTCGATCCCCGGCGAGGGAGCTAACCCTGTCTCGCCCGCTGCTCCCCTCAGCAGTGTATTTCAGTAGATCTGCCTGTTCTGCTCCCCACTCTGTATCTAGTGAATCCTCTCACCCCCTGCAACTCTGGCCTACACCCCATTTCTCCTACACAAAAATAAAATTAAAAATTAAAAAAAGAATGGAGGCAGCAAGGTAGATGCCCTCCCCCCAAAAAAACAAGATGAAACCATCTAACATTGTCAACCAGTATCCCAGGGATCCCCTTTTCAGAATCACAGTTGGAAGGTATTTTTATTTAAAACACAAATTTGGGGGCCCTAACTCAGGCCACCTGAACCACAATCTATAGTCGGGCTAGGGCATGGGAGGGGAGCAAAAGAGAGGCTTTGTGATTAGTTTTAGGAGACAAGTGAACAACTAATGGCTTCTTGTGGGAAAGGTGAATCTCAGTGTTCAGCTGGTAGAGGTTGTTCCTGGCACCAGGGTCTCTCTATGCAATTTTATAGGCTCTGCCTCAGGATCAATGCAATAGTGAAGAGCCAGGCCTGCGTGGAGAGCAGGACGGAGCACTGAGGACAGTTCCAGAGGAAGATGGGCCTGTTCTTCCTGCTTATCCTCCCTCCTGGACCCAGTGGCCGAACTAACATAAAGTGGTTCTGTTTCCCTTCCAGATAAACAGTGTTCTGCTTCTGTCTTTGAGTCAAAGCCTCATTTCATGTGTGGGAGAGGAGGAGAGGGCTCACTGGCAGCCTCTGTTTTAAGAGAATGGCCCCAGCAAGGAATAGAAATGGGGAAGTTGCAGGGACTGGAAGGAGGGGAATCATGTCATCTCTTCCATGAGTCCCAAACATCGACTAAAATCAAGTGAGAGTAAGTTAGAAATGATCCCCACTAAGACTTCAAGTGGAGGTTGTGAAGACAGGCCTGGGGTAGAGTTCTTGGAAGAAGCAAAGGGAAAGACTCAGAAAGGGGCTTACAGGCACAACTAGCTGGAGGCTTAGAAAGGAATAAGGGAAAGAACTCCATCTGAACAGAAAGGAATTAGCATCAAAGCCTGGTTCCGGGCAGACTCCAGACTGGCGCTGTAGCTAGAACAGCCGGGACTGAATGGCACTGTGTTAATTACTTTTTTTTCCTTCTTGTTTCTCTTCTGTTCCCAACTCCCTTTTTCATCTTATGTCTCTTTCCCTGAATCCCATTCTTTCTTTTTTCTTTCTCCTCTTCCCCCATGCCCTCATGTTTTCCTCCATCCCACCCCCACCTCAAGCTCTCTGGTGGATGTGAGTTGACCGTGGTCCTCCAGGATTTCAACGCGGGCCACAGCAGTGAGCTGACCATCCAGGTGGGGCAGACGGTGGAGCTGCTGGAGAGGCCGAGTGAGCGTCCGGGCTGGTGTCTGGTTCGCACCACTGAGCGGAGTCCCCCCCAGGAGGGCCTGGTGCCCAGCAGCGCCCTGTGCATCTCCCATTCTCGCAGCAGCGTGGAGATGGACTGCTTCTTCCCCTTGGTGAAAGGTAAGGAGAACGGACGGGAGGGACACCTGACCAGAGGCCTCTGGGGAAGCAGGCCCAGGCATATGTTCATGGTGAAGAACACCATGAAGCTAGCCAGGCTCAGGAACCCATTCTGACCTTCATTCAGGGTTTTCTCTGGACCTGGTTATGAAGAGAGAGGGTTGGGAACTTGAAGAGAAAAAGCTCTCAACTAGTTGTGTGGCTGTGTGAAGTTGGAAAAGTCACTTAGCTGTTCTGAGTCGGTGTCATCTTTATAATGAGTATTGACTTAAATGACCACTAAGATCTCTTCCAGCTCTGCCATTGTACCACTCTCCATTCCGAAAAGTCGGTCCTCTTCTACTTGTGACCAAAGGTCTAGATTCCTCCTTTCCCCTGACCCACCATCCCCCAGCCAAGCATTCACATTGACCTAGAAGCACAGAGCAGACCCCTGAGCAAACACAGCACACTCAGCTGGATCTGCTCCTCCCAGGTCCTGCAGGGCCTGAGGCTCTCGTGTATATGCCTCTGGCAAGTCAGCTAGTTCAGCCTTGCTTTCCATTTTATTTCAGCTGTGTGTTCCTTTCACGTGCTTGTTTATTCGTTTTTTCTCATACAGGGGAGACAGAACTATTTAGAACTGTGTTCTCCAAGTTGGGGGTGTCTCTGGACTGACAGTATCAGCATCCCCTGGGAACTTGTTAGAAGTGGAAATTCTCAGCCCCCATCCCAGACTTGTGGGCCAGAAGTGTTAAGGTGGGGCCCAGAGGTTTGTTTCTTAACAAGCCCTGCAGCCAACTCTCATGCATATTCAAGTATGAAAACCACTGACATCAAAAGTCAAGACTGGCAGGGATCTTGAGGTCTTTCATTTTACGCTGAGGAAACTGAGACCCAGAGAGCGACATTATTGTAACTTAGCTTTTTAACTGGTCAGATAATCTGATTCTGGGGTGCCTTCCATGCAGACCTGTGTTAGGCATTTATAGGATGAGAAAAGAGCCTTGGTTCTTTCTGGAGGCCCGGACAAGAGTCACCGCAGGCCTGGTGTAGGCTTCCTGGAGGTACAAACAACTAATTAAATGTTTGAAATAAATGTTTGGGGGTTTTTTTGGAATTCCCTCTGTTCCAAATCCTGACTTCCTCATTTCCTCCACTAGATGGCCAAAGAGATTACTTTATTTGGGCTGCTTAACCCATGGGCTCCTTGGGTTTTGTCCTGGGGAAAGCTTTTAATCAAAACTTGATTCACACACACACACATACACACACACACACACACACACACACACACACACACACCCATGCTCTCCTTCCCCAACTTAACAATAATGGGATTCTCCCCCTTTTCTATGAGAACTGAAGTGAGAACAGAAGAGGGGCTGTATCAGAAAGTTGTGTGGAATTTGTAAATGTGGATTGCAGTTTCTCAGTCCTTTGACATAGTCACTAAAGAAACTCATGGTACCAGGAAAGAGCAAATCAGGGAAACTGATTTGAATCTTATCAAGGGAGAAGGCAGGGCACAATGAGGTTAGGATTATGAGGATGGAAAGAGACTATGACTATGTACGACATACTTAGACCACTTAATACTTGATACTTGATACACAGTTATCATGATGTTATCGTTATATCATTTGTCATAGATCATCAGAAAAGTAATTACAAATACCCACAAGTCTAATCTAGAGACCCCCCCAGTCTCCCTCCAGAGAAAAAGCCAATTCATTTGCTAGGAGAGGGTGATTTGCCATAGATGTCCAGGTGTGGATCACTGCATCAGGAAGGACTTAGCTTCAAGTGAAGACCTAAGACTTCTTGACCTAGGTCCACCTCAAAAGCTGTTGCCAGGTAAGATGTCCATCCCCTCCTTGTCCCTGGCCCAGTGCAGGCTCTAGCTGTGCAGGTTGAGGTGGGAAGTACAGGCTTTGGGTGAAAACACTAGAGAGATGGGGCTAGTGGAGAGTTAATTGAAAAGGGAACTGTGGACAAGGATGGGAACAAGACAAAAAGGAAAGCATAGAAGGAGGCTGTCACAGAGCTTTCAACTGCTTTTCTTGGTTCTTGTGATTTGCTCTCTCCAAGCAGAGGCCAATTACATGGGACCTTCAAATGGCAGCCTGTGAGCTCCCCCTGCCCTCTCACTGTGTGGGCTCAGAATACACAGACGCCTGTTTTCTGGCAGTCAGGACTTCAGTCACTTTTCTCCATTGAGCATCCCTTATGGCCCTAACATGGCTTCATCTGAAAGCACATGCACTCACACTCTCTCTCCAGTGCCTGCCTGAGAACTGGCCTCTTAGCAGAAAGTCAAGATCACTCCTTCTTCCACTCCAGTTGGCTGTCTGCTGGCCACCTGGCATTCCTTCAGCAGTGATTTCTCTCCAGCAGGTGCATCACCTTATAAGTTATGCATAACTGAATTGAGAAGGAAATGTTCTTCTGGGGTGCATGGGGCTATCTAGTGTCACAGGACACTAGAGGTCAGACTCTATTTCTCTTTCAATTCTTAGAAAGGCACTAGTGTTCTCTTTGCAGTGAGCATCAAGTCAATAGTCCCACAGGTTTTGAGAAGCAGGGAAGCATCTGTTCTAAGTGCCCTCTGAGAGCTCAGGTCATGACTGTCACCCCAGAGACGGATGCAGAATAACTGTAGGATGTCAGCACGTAGGAGGGAACCTGGAGAATTCTGAGACCAGGGGTTCTGCTCGATAGAGTCACTTAAAAGCTGTACCAAATGACAATACCCCACCTAGTACAACTGGACTCAGAATCTCTGGGATCGGGTCTGAGGGTCAGTGTTTTTTTAATGCTTCCTTGGGTAAATCTAAGGTACAGACATGATTCAGCACCACCAAACTAGCCCAGGGGCACTCTTGGGCACAGGAAAGCAGGATAACTTTCCTAAAGTAGAAAGGGAAGCTGATGGCAAAGCTGGAATAGAATCAACCCAGTGCTCTGTGCCATGCACACTGCCTGCTGAGCTTCCAACTGGCCGTCCTGCTGGTCCTAGGGTCCCTGTCCTGTACCCCCTCCTGTGCCTTCTCTGGAGATGTCAGTTTATTGTTTCTTCCTGCTACATCTGCTGCAGAAATATTGAGGGGACAATATGACAAAGTGGGGGGTTGCCTTCCCCATTTCTTTATTGATACTTTATAGGGCTTCTCACTGGGGTTCAGTCCTCTAGAACTTAGCAATTCCTCCTCCTAATCCTCTCTCTTTTCCTAAGCAGTAAGTGGTAGAGGGCAGCGTCTCCCAAGGGGCAAACACTTCATAGTGGTAATTTTCAACTCTGGATGCATCTTAGAACAACCTAGAGAACCTTAAAAATAATGATGCATGATACCCCACCCCAGACCAATCAACTGAAAGCTGCCAAGGGCCTGGGCACTGATATATTTTAAATTCCTTGGTAATTCTGATGTGCCATGTGGGTTAAGAGTTGCTGTTTGATGGACTTGGCACCCTTAGGGTTAGGTTTAAGAGATATTTAAATATGACTCCAGGAAAAAGTTAACATATAGATCGTATAAAGAACTCCTGCAACTCAACAACAACAACAAAATTCAATTTAAAAATGGGCAAAGGACATGAATGAACATTTCTCCAAAGAAGATATACATATGGTCAATATGCACATGAAAAGATGCTTAACAACACTCATCATTAGGGAAATGGAAATCAAAATCACAATTAGATATCACTTCATAACCATTTGGATGGCCATTATTTTTTTTTTTTTTTATAGAGGCATGTTTTATTTATTTATTTATTTATTTGTTTGTTTGTTTGTTTTGTTTATACAAGCACTGGGTACAGTCAGAAGCGCGGGAGGTTGAGAGAATTCACCAGAGCCAGTGCGGGGAGCAGAGCAGGCAGAAGGACCAAAGTACACTGCTGAGGGGAGCAGCGGGCGGCAGGAGAGGGCTGTGCGCCATGGGACCCTCCTCCGGTGGCCGGGGAGCAGCCGGGGATCGAACCGGCGCTGCAGAGGCCACAGGCAGCTTCGCAACCCAGTGCTCAACCGCTGCGCCACAGGGGAGGCCCTTGGATGGCCATTATTTAAATACACACACACATTGAGAAAATTACAGGTGTTGGTGAGTGTGTAGAAAAATTGAAATTGCTATGCACTGCTGGTGGAAAAGTAAAAGAATGAACTACTGTAGAGAGAGATATGGGGTTTGTATAAGTATCCTTGAGATCGATTTCCAACAGGGTGTGGGGAGGCTTCCCCACACCAACAAGCAATTCTGACACTCTCTACCTAGAGGGAGCATCAAATTCCACTAAGGGCTCAATCTTCCGAGACTGCTCTCTACTTCAGGTGTGGGTGGCAAACCTAGCCCATGAGGATTTCTAGTTGAATGACTACAGACTAGCAGACCCCACAACCCACTCCTCAGACTTCAGGTGCCTGTTGCAAGTCCAGATTATTATCTGTGCTTCTGACCTATTGGTTATAAACCAGCAGTTCCCAGGACATCCATCTTAGGCTTGCTAGAGTGGTTCACAGAACTCAGGAAATCCATTTACACACTAGATCACTGATTTACTGCAGAGAATATTACACAGAATGAGCCAGATGAAAGACAGCAAAGTATGGCAGAAAGGCACAAAGTTTCATGCCCTCTTGAGGTGCATCTTTCTCCCCATGTCTTCAAATGTTCACCAACCCAGAGGCCACTGAAGTCCTTCCTTTCGGACTTTCATAGAGGGTTTATTATATAGGCATGGTGGATTAAGTCTTTGGCCACTGGCAGTTGAACTCATCCTCTAGCCCCTCCCCACTCTGGAGGGAAAGTGGGGACTGAAAGTTCTTATGGGACATGATCTTGTGACTGATCACGTGACTTATTCCCCTGGCAACCATCCCCCTTCCTGAGGATTTTCTAGAAGTTGCCTTCATTAACATAACAAGAGATACCTTATCACTCAGGACACTTAGGAGATTTCCAGGCTTTGGGGCACTGTGAGTAGGAATTTTGGATGAAGACCTAATATGTATGAGAAATATATTTTAAGGGGGGCCTCCCTGGTGGCCTATGAGTGGTCTCAGTGTTGTCACCTCTACTGCCTGAGTCCAATCCCTGACCAAGGAGCTAACCGACATAGTGCAGCAGACCTCTCCTTAGCAGTGCATTTCAGAAGATCTGCCTGTTCTGCTCCCCACTCTGTCTCTGTTGAATCTTCTCACCCCCAGCACCTCTGGCCTACACTTCCAGTACTTCTATGCAAATAAACACACACACACACACACACACACACACTACACACTTTTTGGACATCTAAATGTCCAAAATACATATTTCTTGTAAATCACGATATTGTTGGGTTCCTCAAAAAATTAAAGATAGAATTAGCATAGGATACAGCAATTTCAATTCAAAAGAATTGAAAGCAAGAACTCAAAGTACTTGTACACACTGGGTTACTTTCATCTTTAGACTGGTGTAAAAGGTATTGCTTCATAGATTCAAAGCAATACCTTTTACAACAGTCTAAAGGTGAAAGTAACCCAGTGTCCACCAAGAGATGCATGGAAAAACAAAATCTATGCAATGAAATATTCCATCTTAAAACAGAAGCAAAAACCTGACACACGCTACAACATGGATGAATTTTGAAGGCTTTGTGCTAAGTGAAATAAATCAATCACAAAAGGGCAAATAGTCATTCATGTGAGGTACCTGGAGTATCCAAATTCGTAGAGAGAGAAAGTGAAAAGGTGGTTGCCATGGCTGGGAAGAGGGAAGGGCGGGGAGTTAATGTTTAATGGGGACAGAGTTACAGTTTTGCAAGATGAAAGATGTTGTGGAGATGGATGGTGGTGATGTTTGCACAACAATGTGAATGTACTTACTGTTTACTGAACTAAACACTTCAAAATAGTTAAAATGTTAAAAAAAATATAGAAATAGTCCTGGGTGCTTCTGCCCTAGACTCCAAAAACCAGTCTATGTTCTTCTCTACCCGGCTATATATGATATCTGTCTCCTTTTCCTAAAGTTTCTTTCCTGGCTCCAGCTGAGCATCTGGAGAATCTGTGAGGAAATGAATGCCTCTTTGCTTGGCCAAACCTAGCCCAAGACCAGGTGAACCCTGGAGGAGAAGGACAGTGACCCAGGGCAGTCCTGGTTTGTTCCCAGAGTCTTCTCTGTGGGATTGTCCTGATGATTCCTGCTGTTGTCACCTAGCAGGAATAGGTTACCCAACCTATGGAAGGTGTGAAAGTACAGAACAGTAAAGAAAAGTGGGCACTAGCAGCATATATACCACCAACAACCTGAAAATGCTGAGCAAATCCTTGATCTGGTTGACTTAAGTTTGTAATCAACTTATGAAAATAGCTCATATGTAGTGATCTTCACTGTGGGCTATCAAATCCAAAGTTCTGGATTAATACTTTAATACCAATAGCAATATTTCCTTCATTACTACAGACAAGAAAACTGAGTCTTAGAAAGGTTAGATAACTTGCTGAAAGTCACATAGCTTACAAGTGGTCAACCCAAATCTTTCTATTTCCTAAGGTCTGTCCATTTCACTCTTTACCACCCCGCTCTATGACCTCCCAAATCTGAAGGCATTTGAAACAGGTCCTTTAGTTTATCATCCTTCCATCTTACTAGGTTCCCTTTTATTTAACCAGTCCAGCTGGTTACAGACAGCTGTATGTGCCATGCTCTCTCACTTCCGGCCTTATGTGCGCCATTCCCTGTGGGCAGAGGCAGCAATCGGACAGATGTTGCCCACTAGAAAGACCCTGGTGTCTCCAGCTGGAGCAGAGTTTGTTTTTGTTTTGTTTTGTTTTGTTTTAAAGATTATTTATACAAGCACTGGGTACAGTCAGAAGCGCGGGAGGGTGAGAGAATTCACCAGGGCCAGAGCGGGGAACAGAACAGGCAGACTGGCGAAACACACTGCTGAGGGGAGCAGCAGGTGTGACAGGAGAGGTCTGCGCACCATGTGGGACCCTCGCCTGTGGCCGGGGATCAAACCTGCACTGCAGAGGCTGCGGGCAGCTTCGCAGCCCAGTGCTCAACTGCTGCGCCACCAGGAGAGGCCCTGGAGCAGAGTTATTCTGAGTAGCACTCTGGACAGCAGGCTGATCTGGGTCCAGCTCTGATAGGGGCCAGCCAACCCCTGGAATTAGCCCAGCCTGTCCACCACACTTTCTGCAGGATGGGAACTCCCTGCATCTTCTGCTGCTCAGGAGCCAAAATGGGCCTTTCTTTTCCCTTCTGCTATCAAATCCAGAGACTTAATGGTTCCTCCTGCCTACTGACTCTGGAGAGTTCACTAAAACAATCTCTCTCTCTCTCTCTCTCTCCCCCCCCCCACCCTTCCCTTTACCTCTCTCCCCCACCCCTCCCCCTCCCTGTTATAATTCTGTCTGGGAACACCTACTCTCAGAGTTTTTAGTTTACTCCATAATGCCTAACATGGACTTTACCAAGGAAAGCTGAAAAAATACTTGGAGCGTGCACTCCTGCTCCATTAGTCAAGGACCACAGCTGTAACTGAAGGGCTCTGAGGTGGCCACTTTGAAATTCAGAACTCAATTCCTGAGAACAAAATTACACATTGGGAGTGTGATGAATGAGGATGGGAATAGGATTCCATGCTAGCCCACAGAGTTTTATGTAAGACTCACATAGCCAAAAATAGTACATTTGCAATGAAAAATAGTAGTAAGGACATTTTGGATATTTTTTAAATCACAATTCCTTTGGATAAGAATGACTCAAACCCAAAAATAATGCATTTGAATAAGAAATGAAATTAATTTGAGTGCTGATACTTCTGAGAGAAAAGTGTGTTTTAAAATAGATGGAGGGGGCCTCCCTGGTGGCACACGGGGTTAAGACACAACCTATGAGGCTGTCAGCAGGCACTGCAGCACGAGTTCGATCCCCGGCCACCTAGGAGCAAACCACATAGCGCAGCAGACCTCTCCTGACTCTCCCGCTGCTCCCCTCAACAGTGTACTTTGGTCAGTCTGCCTGTAGGGAACACCTCCTTCATAGAGGAAGCCTCCTACAATCTAGTGCAATTCTAATGCTAAGAAAATTCCTATTGCTTGGCGCTACCATCCGGATGTGGCCTGTCCATTCCTCCTCCTGTTCTCTTCTCCACTCCCCCACTTGGAACCACCAGTTTGAATCCTCACTACCCACCTCTGTCTGATCTTTATCTAGAATGAAGTAATTTGATTCATGTGTAAAATGTTAGACCCAACTTTGCTAAGGTGCACCTTTATTAAGAACCTAGCAATTTCTGCTTAAATTGTTTTATTAAATCCTTAGAGCACAACAAATTATGTAGGATTATATTCCACAGTCCTAACTTGTTTAACGTGATTATCTGTCTATAGTTTTTTTTAAAGATCTATTTATTCATGCATACAAGAACTGGGCTACAAGCCAGATGCTCAGAGGGTGAGAGGATTCACCAGAGACAGAGCAGGGAACAGAACAGGCAGACTGAAATACACTGCTGAGGGGAGCAGCAGGCGAGACAGGAGAAGTCTGCCGTGCCATGTGGGTATCTCCTTGGCCGGCAGAAATGAACCTGCCCTACATAGGCTGTGGACAGCTTCACAGTGCTGCACTCAACTGCCTGTGCCACCAGGGAGGCCCTGTCTATAGTTTTATAGTCCTCTTAACTGTCCTTGGATTTGGGTGCTTCCAGCTGTCAGCTTTACCTGCACAGTAGGGGTCCCCTGGTCTCTAACAGACCTCACTAGACTACACCTCGATCTAGTCTTCTCATCATTAAGTTGCACTTAAAGGCAACTTCCTTGTGCTCTGAGACTCCAGAGACTAGTTTTTTTTTTCCTGGTTTTCCCTATAGTCACTCACATTGTTGTTTGTTCTAAAATAGAATATTGTGACCTTTCATCCATATCTTCCTGAATTACCTCCAAGCTTCCTTCCAGTTCTAAACATGTCTGCTTTTCTCTCCACACATTAGATAAGTACCCTTGGTAACCTAAAGTGAGTAACCTAAGTACACTATTTTTTCTTCAGCCAAGCATTGTGTGAATAGCGTCATTGTGAGGTCCAGTCTGTTAGGTTGAACCACATAAAATTGCCTTTTTTGAGTTAAAAATGGTTGAATATCAGCAGTTTCATGTGGTTCAATCTAATGTGTTATAGTCAGCCTCTCTTTTCCTTGAAATAGTACTTAATAGATCTTTGAGAAAATAGGGGAAGGTTTTGTTGTCAGGAAAGCAGATGGGTCAGGAAGTAGACAGGGTGTGGAATGAGTGGAAAATCACTTCATCTTCCTAGTTTCCACATCTGTACAAAGAGAAGATAATAAAAATACCTGGCTCACAGAATTGCTGGCAGGCTCAAAAGTGGCAATGTTAAGTAAAAGTGCTTTTTAAACAATAAAGTTGGTCTTGTTGTGATGTGTACAAGCCAATTGTTTAGAATAAAAGTGACCTGCTCCTCCTGAGGCTTCACAGTGGGATGTAGTAGGCCACGGGGAGGTAAGGAGTAGTGTGCCTTGGGGTGGGAGTCCCAGCCTGAATCCTGGTGAAGCCACTGACTAGCTGATGGCCTTGCCCATGAGACTTAGAATCTCTAGAACAAATAATAGTGTTTATTTCCCTTGAGTTAGACTCCTAGCCGAGGTGTCTCATCCCAGAGTGGTCAGTTCATGTTCTTTTCTCTTCCTGCCCTTGTCCCCATGCTGATACCCCCGTAGGTATCATCGGTATCACAGGGCTTGCGTGTATCCAGTGTGAGTCCTCCCCAGGGCTGTTCAAGGGTTCGAGATTCTGGTTCTAGTTTCACCCATAGGCTTTTGCAAAGGTCGGGACATCGACCCTACTCTGCATGCTTCCCGTCTCTCAGTTTCCATTCCTAACCTATTCTGGACTTTAATCTGCCAAAAGCAGGGCCTTGTGGCTCTATGATTCCCCAAGATATAATGGTTTATTCCTTTAATTCTCTTTCACCTTCTACCCAGAGGGTTGAAATTGTATCTGATAGAATTGAGCTAAAATTTTAAGTTATCCCCCCGAGTCTGCCCCTCTGCCATCCCTGAATGACCCATCTCTTTCCATGATTAACTCTAGCTAGTGAAGGTAACTTTCAGATGCACCACGGAGCTGGGCTGGACTGTGGTCCTTGTGGCTGTGGTAAGACTGAGTGTCGGAATGGGTGTGAACGTGTTACAGTTCAATGAAGGAAAAAGGTCAAAGGAGAATTTTGGGAAAACTGCCTTTCTTATTTTATTGTAAGCTGGATTTCTTCCATTTACCTGCTTGTTTTAGAATAGCCCAGAAATGGCCTCAATAGTTATTGACCAATAGTTTGGGAGTCCACACAGGATAAAGATTCAGGAAGAGGGAGATGTAGGTGCCATCCAATCCACATACTTCGTTTTATTCATTTTATTGTATTATTTTTGAAGAATAAGGGAGCAGCAATGAAGACAGTTGGAAAGTGTGTTCCACGCTGACTTTTGTTCGGAGCGAGATGTCCTGCCTGTGGCTAACTGCCATCCAGCTGATACATATATATATGCATATATTTTTAGGACATTAAAAAGCTTGGAAATCGAAGCCTCAAATAGGGATATGTCAGGTCAGGCCACATCCTCCTCTAAATACACCCCAGTGTGGTGCTGCCCCCACATAGAGCTGCCACAGGAGGAGGACATGTGTTATCAGTGGAAGGAACTGATCTCTCTGGGCCCTCTGTGGAGAGCCTGTCTTTTTCCTTTCTGTAGCTAACCTGCTGTGACTTGGCTCATGCCAAATGCTCATTTCAATGGCATATTCCCACGCCTTCTGGCATCCACTGTAAATCTGCAAAACCTACATGAAGACGAGGCCCGTTATCATCCGGAGTGGAGGGAGGGAGAGGCTTGTTCCTTGACGCCTCATGAGCCAGCTGCAGGAGCTCAGTGCTCAAATGACAGCCTGAGGATTCAGTCCCAGAGAGGAAAGGCTGCCACTGATTGCACTTTCTGAGAAGAGGCTGGAGATGGAGGATTCACCCCAGCATATAAAGCATTGCCCAGAGAAAAGGATGCAGTTTCTCTCATTTAGAGTAAGCTAAGCTGAAACCACTCCCCACCCCACACACCCCCAAGGAAGACCACAGAAATGATATGCCCTGAGTATGAGAAGCAGAGGAGGAGCCTCAGAGGTCTGACTGCTGATGAGGTGCCCTCCCCGTCTGCTCAGGGTGGGCCAGAAATAGAAGGACCTTCAAGGCCCGAGGAGCAGCCCTGGCAAGCATGGCTTCAGAAACTTTGGACAGAGTGGTCACCTGTGTTACCAGCACCTTGAGAACAACTCTCCTTGATTGAAACTGCAACCTGGACCCTAATCCTACCTCATGTCTTGGCAGGCTTTCAGTTTACAACTGTTGCCATTTTTTTTTTTAAAGAACTTTTATTTTCTTACATGTTAATCTTTTCTTTTTTTTTTTAAAGATTATTTATTCATACAAGCACTGGGTACAGTCAGAAGCACGGGAGGGTGAGAGAATTCACCAGAGCCCGAGCGGGGAGCAGAGCAGGCAGAAGGACCGAAGTACACTGCTGAGGAGAGCAGCGGGCGGCAGGAGAGGTCTGCGCGCCATGTGGGACCCTCCTCCGGTGGCCGGGGAGCAGCCGGGGATCGAACCGGCGCTGCTAAGGCTTTGCGCAGCTTCGCAGCCTAGCGCTCAACCGCTGCGCCACCAGGGGTAATACCAGCCCTCTCTCTGTGTGCTAGGAGCAGAGGCTGTTTGCTCATTGAACAGCCTGCCGGGATAGGACTTGGGCTATCTAGTTTCCCCACCATTGTTAAGTCACCCCATCCAGAAACACCACTTCTGATGCCCACTGGCCTTACTTTCCACAAGGCTTTATAGCCACAAAAACTGTGTTTGCTTAGATTTGTACGCCAGTGAGCAAACAGATAATTACCATCACTGATTCCCAGCAGCAGGGAGGAGGTCTGAACTAGATCCTTGTCAGCCCTAAATATATTTCCATGGCTTCTGTCTCACTTTGAGTGGAAACCAAGGCCCTTCTGTAGCTACAAAGGGACTCCTGCCCCAGACTAAATCTCCTATGTCTTCATGTCCTATGTTAGATTCCTCTTGCTGCGATAACAGCCACAAACATAAGACTTCAAACAACACACTCTTATTCTCGTACACTTCTGTGGAAGTCCAGCTCAGGTCTCACTGGGCTAAAACCAAGGTGTCAGCAGGGCTCTGTTCCCTCCTGGAGATTCCAAGGGAGAAGCTCTGTACTTGTTTTTTCCACATTCTAGAAGCTGCCTACATCCCTTGGCCGTGCTCCCTGCCTCCATCCACACAGCCGGCAATGTTGGCTTTTATAGTCCTGCCTCCCTCTGACCACAGTGGAAACAATGCTCTGCTTTTAAAAAGCCATGTGATTGCATTGTGCTTGCCTAGACAATCTCACCATCGCAAAGTCCCTTTTGCTGTGTAGGGTAACATGCCTGGGTTCTGGAAATGAGGTTCTGGTCGTCTTCATGGAGGACCATATTCTTCCCACCGCATCCCACCACTCTCCTGACCTGTCTGCCCGATAGCAATTCATCAGACAAGCCATGTACACCCCCACCTCGCATCTACCCCTTTGTTCCCTCTGCCTGGGACACCCCAGATACTCCCAAGTCCTCTGATACCTGAGTGGCTTCCTTCACATCTTAACTCGAATGTCACCTGATTAGAAATATCTTCCCCCATTCCCGCTCTCCCCCATCACATTATGCCTTTCGTTTTACTTCTTGTTGAACTTACTACTACCTGACACATTGTTAATGTTTTTGATCTATTCCTCCCTCAATTGTCCCTACAAAGTGTAGGAATTTTGTCTATTTTGTTCATTGCTCTGTCCCTATTATCTAGAACGGTGGCTGGTAAATAACAAGTTCTCAGTGACTGGAAGGGAGAGAGGAAGGGAGGGAGGCACATCAAGGACCTTGCAGAGTTCATGGTAAAGGACCAGGCTTGGCGCATTCTCCACCCACTGAGGACTGCAGAGGAAACTGGCTGAAGCTTTAGCATGTCGGCCCTGAGGCTGGGGATTAGGTAATGTTCTGATGCTAGGAGTTCTGGGGAAGTCTCTGAAACAGGAAGTCCTGCTTCCTGCAGTGTCCTCTCTGGAATTACATGGGCTCAGCACCTCTCATTTATTTGGAATGGTTGAAACCTGAGACATATAGACTGAGAAGTGTCTTCTATGTCCTTGGCCAGTGTCTTCCATGTCCTTCCAAATCTTTGGTAAACTGACCAGAGTTATATCAGAGCAAAATCCACTTTGTTTCTAATATGCCAGAAACCTCTCCGTCCCACCTGTGAATCTCCATGCTCTTGCAGCTGCCACGTCTGCCTGGGGAGTGCAGCTGGAAGTAAAATGTAGAGTGGACACCCCACAAGGGCTAGCCTTCCCAAATTGGAGCCCAGTCAAAGTATAGACTGGCACTTCGTACTGCCCTACTTTGGGAACACTCTGACCTACTTAGATGCAAACATTTTTGGAAGTAGATAAAACCTGGAGTGGTTTGTATTTAGCAACTCCAGCTGCCGTCATCTTTCACTTTGATAAATAGTTTGTCTCAGGCAGCTCCTCAGCACCGACCTCTGCGAGCCTGTCTCGCCGCACACAGCTCTGTCTCTCCTTCCCCACAGGAGAACATGACATTGACTGTTCTGGGAGACAGCCGGGCTCTCTATGAAACCGTGGTCTTCTTCAGTATTTCCTGCACCATCTGGCACCTGGGGCCTGGCTCAGAGCAGTGATCCTTCCTGAAAACGAGGAGGGTGATTGACAGGATGAGCTGCATCTTAACTTTGTTGAGGATAAATGAGACAGCCAGCAAGAGGCAGATGGTGTCGAGTGGGCGAGCAGAGGGACCATGTCAGGCAGCGTCGCATGATTAGCGGTGGTTCAGACATTGGCGTCTGGGAGCTTGTCACCAGGTGGACGGTGCCTGTAGGCCAGCAGTGGGGCAAAAGTAAACAGGGACAAGGCCTCCCCTTGGTGGTGCAGCGGTTGAGTGCTGGGCTGCGAAGCTGCCTGCAGACTCTGCAGCGCTGCTGCAGTGCTGGTTCGATCCCCGGCCCCCAGCAAGGGTCCCACATGGCGCGCAGACCTCTCCTGCCGCGCCCACTGCTCCCCTCAGCAGTGTATTTTGGTCCATCTGCCTGTTCTGTTCCCCGCTCTGGCTCTGGTGAATCCTCTCACCCTCCCGCGAATCTGGCCTGTACCCCGGTTCTTGTATAAATAAATAAATCTTTAAAAAAAAAAAAGTAAACGGACAATTAGCAAGGGAGATTACCATGCGTAACGCTAGCAATCATGCTTTACTATGAACTACAACATTGTTATTTAACTGTGACTATTAACTTTTACATTACTATAAAATGTGACCTGGGAATATATGTTATACATATACAATTTTGAAATATTTATTTAGAATTCAAATCAAAATAGAAGCAACGTACACATTGTACTTCCTTTTTCTGATCTTAAGTGTTTCTGGGCACCAGTGATTATTATCTCAGTTCTTCATTTTCACATAAAGAAAAATCTTCTATCCAGTCCCGATCTGCTTCCACTTTTCTTTTTCTCTCACAAAAATATTGAACCAGCTGCTTCTCCTATAACTCGCCCTGTTCTCTTTTGTCTTTGCCAGGGAACATGTCTTATTCAATTTATATTTTCCATATAAATTCCCATATGTAGGTTAGCTTAGTAACTTGTACATAGTAAATGTTGAGAAACTATTCATTGAATAAATGATCAGTACTTGGCAAGAATCTTTGCATTTTTAAAAAGATTTATTTTTTACTTATTCATGCATACAAGAACTGGGGTATAGACCAGAGTTGCCGGGGGTGAGAGGATTCACCAGAGGCAAAGTGGGGAGCAGAACAGGCAGATCTACTGAAATACACTGCTGAGGGGAGCAGCGGGTGAGACAGGGGAGGTCTGCTGCACCATGTGGGTCAGCTCTATGGCCAGGGATTGAACTCACGCCACAGTGGCTGAGGATAGCTTCAAAGTGCTGATACTTTAACCCCTGTGCCACAGGGAGGCCCAAGAATCTTTGCATTTTAAGCCACAGTCACAAATAGATAGCAGAAATGTGTCATTTGGAGTAAATGATCAACCACCTGGTATCAACATTCAGGAAGTTCACAGGTCAAAAAGATGCTGTTTAAGAAACATGCAGTTACTAGAGAGCATAACAGGTAGTGAGAGAATGAGTCAAGGTACCAGGCGTCAAAGTTTGAGAAAGTGAAAACATCTGAATCTAGATGCTTTCCAAACCTATATTCACCCTGAAGGAAGTGACCTCAGAGTGTGTGCCTTGGGTGCCAAGATCAGAGGTTCTTAGCACTGATTGCACAGTGAAATTACCTGCAGAGCCTTTTAGGCTGTAGATATGAATCTGAAAGTGGGTGCTAGAAGTGAGAGTGACTGTGGAGGAAAAGGCAGATGAATGACTGCTTGGGGTGGGCAGGAAGAAAGAAGATCCTATCACTAGCAGTCACCAGGAGCCATTCCCCCACCCTTACAAAGTCTGTCTGGGCACATTCTGGAAAAGGCATGTACTCTGCTTGTCATGGTAAAAAGGTATTCACAGGATTCTTCAGGTCTGAGTTGGGACATATTTGCTATTCCTGATGTCTCTGGGCTAGGCTTTCACTAAAAAATGTGGGGAAGTGTTATGATTTTGAAGGACTCTGTTTCTGTAAATCTGAAGATAATTAAGGAAAAAAACCTGTATGTATGTCTGCTGGTGGAAAAGGCAGACACCTGAGGTCAGTGTCTAGCATTACTAAAGCCTGTCACTAAATGGGGGCGGGGGGGAGAGCAGTCCCTCTAGTTCTCAGCTATGCTAGGCATTGAGTAGACCTGACCTAATATGTCTATAGGCCAAGACCACCAGGAATTCTATGTGATTCACTGTTGTAAGCAATAGAGATGAGACATAAAATGGACACATAGAGAGAAAACCTAACTCACGTAAAATGGACTTTAGAGTTATCACTGAAGCCAGGCTCTGTCAAAAATAAGAAGGAGACTCAGCTATCTGTTTGGAAATTAAGAAAATTCTAAAGATGTTGATGTAACTCAGGAGCTCTTAACCTGAACCTTGGTGGGTGTTTGAAATCCCTGAAACCACAGACATTTAACTATCTTATGCAAAAAGAAGTTTATGGGGGAGGAGCTCAAATAAAGTCTAGGGGTAGATAAGGCTTGGGGAAAAGTATATCCAGTTATTCAGATGATCTCATCAAACCTCTCACACACACCTCCCTCTCCTGTCTCCATTCTCCTCTTCCTCTTCTCCCTCCCTCTTTCCCTTTATGATTCAGCTTCTCTGATGATTCTAAGAAGCATTAATATTTAATTGTCCTATACCTCCACATGGTCCTGAGGACACCCATTACCTTAAAACAGGTAGATGCAGGTTAGAGGATTCAGGCACCTATTTTCTTAAACCCCTCAATTCATAAAGTCGGTTCTTTATCCGATGTTGATTCTCTTTTCTTTCATGTTCATGGTGAGTCTGTTCTAGTGGCTACATCCACAGGTCTGCGATTGTTTTTATTCACGAATGTAAACCCAGTGCCTAGAACAGAGCATGGCACATAGTAGACACTCAGTAATATTGGATTAATGACTAGATCTGCAGTCAGTGCCCCAGTGGTGTTCAATATCTTCTTGTTGAGTTAAAGACATTTCTGACCTCATTCTGGAAGGCACACAAGGATGCAGTGGGACTCATGGGTTATTGCTGCCTCACCACAGCATGAATCCCCAGATTCATGATGGCAAAAAATGTGTTGACCATATCTACTTAAGATGGTACATGTTCCTGACAGTCTAATGCCTTTAAAAGTAGGCTGGATTCCTGTGTTACAAGGACTAGTGGAAACATGCCTAAAGGACGTATTTTATGGAGGCTAAGACTAGTTAAGGGTCTCAAATAATTTGAAATTATTTCTGAGTAAGAACTGAGTCTTCCAGAGGCATTTAACTTAAGCCAGTTTCTGCAAGATGACATCACTAGTTTCTTGCGAAGGTCTATGATGAAAAGGAGAGTCATTGTACTCCCTCACCTGAACACAAAGACACATTGGTAGATTTAAGTAAAAAAGGAACTGGTCACTCAGCAAGAAGTTTTTAAATGTCTTCCAATTCCTATCAGAGTGCCCCCAAAGTACCCAAAAAGATGTATTGAGCAGGTAAATAAAATATTGAACTCTTAAAGAGTTCAAGAGTTCACGAGTTCACTCTTTTCCGGGGAAGGAACCGGGCTACAGAGGCTGAGGGCAGCCTCGCATCCCAGCGCTCAACCGCTGCGCCACCAGGGGGGCCCTTAAAGAGTTCACTCTTAAAGAGTCCTGGCTGTTTTCTGCTCTCAGTTTGCAAGAAAAGCAAAATGGGTGTTGTCTTTAGTGATATATGGAAGGGAGGTTTAGATAGCCGCCACAGATCACAACTGTGATCCTGCAGTAATTCAAGATAAGACTGACTGATAGTGGATGGTCAATGAATCAAAAATCTGGGGTTTGACCTTTCATTACTGTGTTTTGTATATGGAGCACCAGAGGCACATTTCCTGCTTACTGTGTTTTGTATATGGAGCACCAGAGGCACATTTCCTGCTCAAAAGTGAGATTCTTATGTAATTCTTGCCCGGAGAGAGCATCATGGAGATGGCGGTGGTAGAACTGGAAGTTAGATGTTGACTTTAGCTTCTGTGTTCCTAGAGAGTGATGCTTTTTCGGGTTTCTCTTTAGAATTAAACCATCAAAGTCTCATTGCGTATGCATTCAGCTCAGATGCGGAAAAGTTTTTTTGTAATGGTAAGTAAGTTAATATAGAAATTACACAAAGGAAACTGCTTGACGCAAATAAATGCTCAATAAGTGTCAGCCATTATTGCTCATTAAGTTGTGTTGCTGTCATCTACTAGACATCTACTTGTGCCAACCCCATGGTCGATGCTGCAACACAGGTACAAGTCTGAACATGATTCAGACTGAGAAAATAAGTTCCAAATCCTGGTAACTCCTAAATGCTTTGTCCCTTGACAGTCTTTCTTCCTGGTGAGAACCTGTTAAGTGAGTATTCAAGCTTCATATTTTTACTAGTCTCACAAACTCCCCTTTTTTTTCTGATGAATGGGCCCCTTCCCACTCTATGAGTGTTGTGTGTTTCCAGCAATTCCTTTTCCCTAAATCTGGACACAAAGAAATGGAGAGAGGCCTGTGAATGATAATCACAGCAGTTCACGAACAGGTCCAGTTAACATGGCCCAGGTGGGCTTTGGGACTGTGGAACGTGAACTTGGCTTCCAAATATGAAAGAAAAAAAAAGAAGGAAAGTATAAGAATAGAAGTAAAGGAATAATACGGTACACCTCACAGATAATGCTTCCAGACCACTGCAATAAAGCAAGTATTGCAATAAAACGAGTCACACAGGTTTTTGGTTTCCCAGTGCATATAAAAGTTGTGTTTATATTATACTGTGGTCTATTAAGTGTGGGATACATTGCATCTTTTAAAATCCAATATACATTCCTTACTTTTAAAATCCTTTCTTGCTAAAAATTGCTAGCCATCATCTGAGCTTTCAGAGAGTCATAATCTTTTTGCTGGAGAGGGTCTTGCCTTGATACTCATGGCTGCTGACTGATCAGGGTAGTGGTTACTGAAGTCTGGGTGGCTGTGGCAATTTCTCAAAGACAACAATGAAGTTTGCTTCATTTATTGACTTCCTTTCACAAAAGATTTCTCTGCAGCAAAGGATGCTGTCTGGTAACATTTTACCCACAATAGAACTTCTTTCAAAACTGGAGTCAATCCTCTCAACCCCTGCCTCTGCTTTATCAGTTAAAAACTTAACTGATAAACTGATATTCTTTTTTTTTTTTTTAAAGATTTATTTATTTATTTGTACAAGCACTAGGTACAGTGAGAAGCACGGGAGGGTGAGAGAATTCACCAGAGCCAGAGCGGGGAACAGAACAGGCAGAACGATGAAATACACTGCTGAGGGGAGCAGCAGGCACTGAGGGGAGCAGCAGGCGATGAGGGGAGCAGCGGGCACTGAGGGGAGCAGTGGGCATGGCAGGAGAGGTCTGCGCGCCATGTGGGACCCATGTGGGACCCTTGCCCGGTGGCCGGGTATCGAACCAGTGCTGCAGAGGCTTCAGGCAGCTTCACAGCCCAGCGCTCAACTGCTGCGCCACCAGGGGAGGCCCTAAACTGATGTTCTTTATCCTCTGTTGTCATTTCAGCAACCTTCACAGCATCTTCACCAGAGGTAGTTTCCATCTCAAGAAACTGCTTTCTTCACTCATCCATAAGAAGCAGTCTGTCATCTATTCATGTTTTATCATGAGATTGCCGCATTTGGTCCATCTTTAGGCTCCAACTTCTAATTCTAGTTCTCTTGCTGTTTCCCCCCATCTGCAGTTACTTTCTCCATGAAGTCTTGAACCACTCAAAGTCGTCCATGAGAGTTGGAATCAACTTCTTCCAACTCCTATTAACGTTGCTATTTTAACCTCCTTTTCCAGAGGTTTTCAATTATTTTTGCCCAACACTATCTAAGGCAGCTATAGCCTTACAAAATATATTTCTTAAATCATAATACTTGCAGGTTAAATGACCCCTTGAGCCAGAGGCTACACAATGGATGTTGAGTTAGCAGACTTGAAAATAACACTCATCTTGTATGTCTCCATCATTCTTGCGTGCCCGGGTACATTGTCAGCAACAATGTTTTGAAAGGAGTCTTTTTTTCCTGAGAGGTAGGTGTCAAGAGTAGGCTTAAAATATCCAGTAAACCATGTTGTAAACAGTTGTGCTGTCCTGTGGTCTTTGTTTTTCCATTTATAGAGCACAGGCAAGGTAGACCTAGAATCGTCTTTAAGAGACCTAGGATTTTCAGAATGGAAAATGAGCATTGGCTTCAGCTTAAAGTCGCCAGTGACTTTAGTTCCTTACAAGAGAGTCAGCCTGTTCTTTGAAGCTTCGAAGCTTCTCTCACTACGGATGTGCTTGATGGTGTCTTCTTCCAACAGAAGGCGTTTTATCTACATTGAAACTGGTGTTTGGTGTAGGTGCTTTCACTAATGATCTTTTGGATGAGAAACTTGCTGCTTCACCTTGAACTTTTATGTCATAGAGACAACTTCTTTCCATAAACCTCATGAATCAACCTCTCCTAGCTTTAAACTTTTCTTCTGCAGCTTCCTCATCTGTCTCAGCCTTTATAGATTGAAGAGATTTAGAGCCTTGCTCTGGGTTAGGCTCTGGCTTAAGAAACTGTTGTGACTGATTTCATCTTCTATGCAGACCTCTAAGCTTTCTCCATATCAGCAACGGGCTGTTTTACTTTCTTATCATTCATGTGTTCAAGGGAGCAGAGCCTTTAATTTCCTTCCAGAACCTTTCCTTTGCCTCCACAATTTGGCTAGCTGATACAAGACATCCAGCTTTTGGTCTGAGTTGGCTTGTGCATGCCTTCCTCACTTAGCTTGATCATTTCTAGATTTTGATCCAAAGTGAGAAGTGTGCAACTCTCCCCTTAGAAGATCACTGGCCTTATTTCAGTACTGTTGTGTCTCAGGGAATAGGAAGGCCAAGGAGAGGGAGATAGGGGTCCCTCAGTGGAGGGATCAGAACACTCGTTATGTTTATCAGTTAGGAACACAGACATGGGCATGGTTCATGGTGCCCCCAAACAATTACAATAGTAACATCAAAGATCACAGTTCGCTGTAATATACAATAAGGGCAGAAAAGTTTGAAATATTGTAAGAATTTGCAAAATGTGGCACAGAAACATGAAGTGAGCTTATGCTGTTGGAAAAATGTCTCTGGCAGACTTGCTTCACAAAGGGTTACCGCAAGCCTTCAATTTGTGGGGGAAAAACACAATATCTGCAAAGTACAATAAAATGAAGTGCGGTGAAATTAGGTATGTCTATAGGTCCACTGGGCATTGTTGAGGGTATGGTGAATGGAAGTTTTCCAACCCAAATAAGGTATTTGGAGTTTCTCTGGAGGCATGCATTCAACTGGAACTATTAAACAGCTAACAAGTGCTTCCACAGGTTTTTAACAAAGTATATTGGCACTCCTGCAACATGGGAATTTTTTTTTTTTAAATGAGAAAACTGAAATTCGAAAAAGTGAAGTGACTTGTCTAAGGTCAATCAGTTAGTAAGTGGCACAACAGCTGTGCGCTTTGGCTCTGTGATTCCAAAGAAAATGCCTTTGCACCTCATTACAGATGGGGAACTGATAAAAAAATTGAAAGTGAGGCAGTATTTAGTGTTGTCAGCATTAAATAAAGAAGGGAAGGTTAAGTGAAGCTGATTTCAATATAGAAGAGGCTGCCCTTGTTCGGAGAGAATCTGTTACAGAGAAAAAGCATTATTGAGTCTTGAACCTTCTAAGGCTGCTTCTCTCCTGCAGCTTTAGCTTTATCTCACTTTACTTTAAGCCAAAGTTGATTGTGGTGGCCCTTGAGGGGATGATGCTGTGCGTAGGAACCGTCTCTATGGGGAGTGTGAATGCCCTTCCTCCCAGTGCCCACAACCTCGGGCGGCTGTTGCATAAGGCCCTGGGCCACCCTGCTGGACAGGACTCCAGCAAACAGCTGGACTTTGGAACTCCGCCCCCCTTAGGCCCTCCCTCCCCGCCGGAGCCCCTCCTCCCCAAGGTGGCTGTGGCTCCCAGAAAGTCAGAGCAGCCGCTGTAGTTAAGGGAGAGGACCAAGGACCGTGGGGAGGGAGCAAGAGAGGGAGCTGGCTCCCTGGCCGCGGCGCCGAAGTTTCTTGCCCGCTGCACCCCTGCCGGCTGCTGGCGCCCTGGGCCATGAGGGAACGCTGGGACCAAGCAGCAGCATGAAGGGCAGTAACCGGGCTTACACCCGATGTCCCTCTTTGGGGTGGCTCTTTGCTAAGTGCTGCTGTTGCTTCCCATGCGGTGGTGAGTGACTGTCGGCTTTGCGCCTTCTTTTACCCGAGACTGGGGACTAAAGAGTAGGACGGAGGGGGGGGGGGGACAGAGCTGGGGTGGGGTGGGGGGAGAAACGAGTGGGATGAGGGGAGAGGAGGCGGGTAACAAAGGGACGAGAGATTGCTCTAAACTGCATTCCTTTCACAGTTTCCCTGGCGGTCCGCGGGCGCTCTTCTCGGGGACATTCTAGCTCGCGTGGAAGCTGCAGTTGGAAACTCAGTTATCAGTGGCTTTGGCTCTCTGGCGCCAGGCCGTAGGGGGTGGGGTGCGGATGCAGGGGGGTGGGGAGAGGGCTCTCTTGCTCTGTGTGTCCCTATAGCGGCAGACTCGTGCTCCCCTGCTCTCATTTACATAAAGATCTCAGCTGCAGGATTAACAAATGACTCTGCGCTACAGGAGTGCATTTGACACTTGTCTCTACACCAGCAACTATTTTTGCCAAGTGACAATTTTCTTTTGGGACTGGAGCCGGCTTTTCTCTTCCTGGGCGTTCGCAGGCCAGCTCTGGGTTTGCAGCTCTGGGCCAAAGCTTGGTTCATTAATTAACCAAGAACTCTCTATGTACCCAATTAGGGCTGTATTTAATTATTCTGCTAATTTTAATGTTGTTGAGGTTACTTGCAGGAAGCAATTAATTTTCCCAAAATCAGCCTGCAAAACAAAAATGGTGAGAAGTATCACAGAGAAAGATTATCAATTGTGTAGCCTCTCCTGGAAAAGAAATCAGGACCTTCCTAGGCAGAGCTAGTAGATATTCCTAAGGCAGTTCCTTCCACTTTAACACTCAGACTTGGAGGGTGGGGGAAGAGAGAGTCTGTTTGTATGCGGCTAGAAGTGAGACTAAAACCTCTCCCTTGACACTCGCCCTTTTTTCTGTTCCACCTGTCCGGCTTCTATCCTCCACCCCCATTTTCCCACCCCATCTTTGTCCCACCAAGTCCTGATGGAACTTTTTCTGAGTTCCTGATGATTACGTTTTTTCTAAATAACCCTTCACCGTCATTTATGCCTCTCATGCACGGCAAGTTCCTGACAAATTCTCCATCTTAGCAGATGGAGGGCTACAAAAACGAAGTAAACCTGAAGGACGTTTCCCAAGACATTAAAGGTTACAAACTTAGCAGTAGAGTCTCTCAGTCTCTGCATTTGATTAGAACAGCGTGGAACTATGTGTGCTCTAGCTCTGAAAGTCAGCACTCAGATGGTAGACTCTTAGGGAACTAGGGGCCCTCACAAAAATCCAAGCATAGATTAGAACAGTGAGAACTGGGAATTGAAAGAAGGGGGGATTTATTAAAAAGGAGACGAAATAGGAAAGGGAATCTGAGGGGGTGGGTTTACTCTGAAGCCTGTGCCCCTTTCATTGTGAAGGGTTTTCAAGCAAGATTTCTTCAGCGTCCATTTCCTGTCAAAAAGCAGAATGCAGGGACTAGGGTGGTGCTTATCTAAAGTCCAGGCAGCTGCCGCCTTGAGTCCAGATGTGTGGCTGTTCCAGCTTCCCTACAGAGTAATTCTCCTGGGGTCTCTGGGCTTTTGCTTTGTTTGTGAATTGCCCTGGCGCTTCTCTCTGTTCCAGCATCTAGGAGGGGGTGAGAGTTGCTTGGAGCCCCTGCTGGGCCCCTCCTGGGCCCCTCTGCCTGTGGGACTGGGAAAGCCAGGGCTGTAGGCTCTGTGGCTTGGAGAGGGGGTGTGAGAGAGTGGGACTTGCAGGAGCCCAAGCTGGAAGAAACTATGGACTCTCCAATGAAAATTGAGGGGAGCAGAAGGCAGCTCAAAGGGGAAAGGAAGGCAAAACAAATATGGGTGCCTTGTCACCTTCTGCTTTACTCCTTACTCTTTCCTAGATAACATGTGAGGAGGGAAAACTGGGGCTCCAATGAGGAAGATGATGGTGGAGGTGAATTAGCCACCCTTCAGAAAACTCCTGATCACACTAGGCAGGGAAATAGTGTCTGAGATGTTGGGGCACTGCCTGTGGGACTCCTCAGTTTGCCTCAAACAGAAAGGAGAGATCTAATCTAAGTCTCCGCCCAGCCTATGGTTACCTGTTTGGAAGCAGATTAAAAAGATAAGGTCAGGCAGGGTCTGGGCTAAGGGGTGGCAGGAGCCATGTCTGGCTGTGAAGGTGACAAGAACAAGCCCCTGAAGCAGGCCAAGGAGATGGAAGAGGAAGATAAGGCATTCAAGGAGAAACAGAAAGAAACCAGCACTAAAAGACTGTGGGGAAAGGCCCCCTGGCCATAGATAGAATTTAAAAATCTGGCAAAAAGGGGCCTCCCTAGTGGCGCGTGCAGTTGAGCGCAGCACTGTGAAGCTGTCCCCAGCCTCTGCAGCGTGGGTTTGATCCCCGCCGGCCGGTGAGGGTCCCACATGGCGCAGCAGACCTCTCCTGCCGCGCCTGCTGCTCCCCTCAGCAGTGTATTTCAGTCATTCTGCCTGTTCTGTTCCCCGCTCTGTCTCTGGTGAATCCTCTCACCCTCCCATGCATCTGGCCTGTACCCCAGTTCTTGTATAAAAATAAATCTTTAAAAAAAAATCTGGCAAAAAGATATTCCTTGTGCCTGAAACAACGGTGATTTTTAATTCCATTCCTGTTTAAACATCT
The DNA here is from genome assembly GCF_014898055.3 of Talpa occidentalis. Taxonomy (NCBI): domain Eukaryota; kingdom Metazoa; phylum Chordata; class Mammalia; order Eulipotyphla; family Talpidae; genus Talpa; species Talpa occidentalis. Next base: position 42,948,087 of record NW_023604295.1, on the reverse strand, counting down.
GGATTCCCTGCCATAAGATTCTTTGCCTCCAATAGCTAAATGAGATCTTGGAGTCTTATACTGAGCCTAAATACATGGGCCAGAGCCCCAAAACTTTAAGGGAAGAAACTTCCCAGTTGGAACACCAGGACTTAGGGAACAGTATGAGAGGCAGATTGGAATAGAGGGCAGCTCACTGGGGGTGATTTGCCTCCCTATTCAGTCAAACCAGTTTCTGTTATAACAGACCTAACTCTTTTAATTTTTCTTTTAATTTTTTTGAAGATTTATTTATTTATGCATACAAGAACTGGGGTGTAAGCCAGAGGTAGGGGTGTGTGTGAGAGGATTCACCAGAGATGGAGTGGGACGCAGAACAGGCAGATCGACTGAAATACACTGCTGAGGGGAGCAACGGGTGAGTCAGGAGGGGTCTGCCGTGCCATGTGGGTTGCTCTCTGGCCAGCTGCAGTAGCTGGCGATAGCACTGTCTTTAACCCCTGTGCACCAGAGAGGCCCCCTGTTTCTTCTTTTAAATAAAGGCAGCTGGTTAATTGGTCTCTATCTCCAGCAAGAACTAACTCTGGTAATGCTCCAGTAGCTGGATTCTAAGGCTAAAGGGTGGGAATCTACTGCTATGGTTCCCATGTCAAGGGACCTACACTGGCTTCGGTCACCTCCTTCTGTAGTCTGTGGAAAAAGACAAAAGGAAAAAGCAAGAGGAAGTGACATGTCTGGTTATTTTTTCTTCAAAGCTAAGTGAGGCATCCTAGACTTTCTCTGGTGAATCCTAAGCAGTTGTAATTGTTACGGCTGGGTAAGAATCAAGGATTAGTGACAGGACCTGTGTGGCCTTTCAATATCTTATTTTAGAAAAAAGAGGGATGAAGTTCGTTGAGCTTGTCTTTTGATTCAGAAAAGTGAGGAAGGCTGCAACATGTTTTTCTCTTCCAGTTTTTAGTTCTAGTAAGTTTGGGTAGGGAAAAGGAGTTTGAAGAAAGATGATCTTTCTTCCCTACCTTGAAATTGGTGTTAAAGGGCAGAAAAACTAAAATTCAAGCTTAAGATGGAAATAGCGATCAGGTGAGAAGGGGAAAGACAGTAAAAACATTTATAACTGCCTTTTGGGAAGTGAAAAATAGCCAAATGTGAAATAATGGCATGTGTGTGTCTGGAGGGTGATTAATCATTGATATCACACTCTGTGGGGAGTTTCAGAATTGCTTTGGCAACTTAGATTTTAAGGCTGAAGATGTGGGTCAGCTCTGCATTCTTCCTTAATTACCTCGAAATTTAAAAGGCAACCTGTTTCAAATTTACAAACAGGGTTTCACATCATTTGGGGGTAACTAAGTTAGGGGTTACAGACTGGAATTTATGACTTCTTGGATCATGGAGCCTAGAGACCTTTCTGACCTTGCTAGGCAGAAGCCAGTTTTAGAACCTTTAATTTTCTAGTCAACTTGTAATTAACTTTGGGTATATGGACAACATTCCCTTCTTGGAAACCTTTCCTGATTGCTATCCTCTGTTTCCCACAGTGTGCATAGGTTTTCTTTATACTTGCTTATTGCCGTATCCAGGTCCTGTGCCATTGTGTCTTCCCATTTCAATGGGACACATGCCCGATTCAGGAGTCTGAGTATCTCACAGGTAAAAAGAAGCCTGAACCAGCTGGAGGACAGCGGGGGAGAGGTGCTGGGGTCACATTCCTATGGCTCTGTCACCACCTGGGCAGGTTGAGTTCCAACTTGACGCTGACATCAGGGGGTTTGGGTAAGGGTTTTGAGAGCTCACAGTGCATCCCCACTCCACCTTTTCTATAATTTCTTTGTTTCCATACCTTTTCCCAGAATCGCTTAGCAGAAACCTCTGACTCCAAGTGAATGTCTCTTCTTTGGCTTGTAAACTGATACAGCTCATTTTATAAACTGAATTTAATGAGTGAGTCCATGACACCAAGTTCCCTTAGAAAGGTGTTGGTAACCTCAATGAGGAACCCTTGTGATATTCACTATTGTTTACTTAATTCATCGTAATATACATATACATACTACTCCAGAATGTGCCTTTACCATGAGGAACATTGTAGGGTCAGGAATGGACACGGAGCAGGTTTTCTAGGATCCAGCAGACTGGGTAAAGGAGGAGTCAGAGTCCTCAGTGGTTTTGCAGGTTTTTATTGGGGTTTATCAGGCATATGGCAGGCAGGGGTGCTGGAGGGCCGGGAGGCTGGCGGTCCTCCCAGCCCCCAGCAAACCCTCACTCTATCTGGGCTCTCTGGCGTTGTCTCTGCTTCTCGGCTTCTACTGGTATCCCCGTGACGCCGCCCTTAAAAGCACAGTCTTAGCGCAGGTGTACCCACTTCAGGTGCCTGCCATCAGGCATGCATTCAGGATCACGGGGTTCCCTCATCTATCCTGATGGCGGGAGGGCAGAAAAGCCTGACATTTTTCCTTACCCTACAAACATAAACATACTATTTAGCATATATGTTTTGCTAATGTTAGGCGAAAAAGGATGTCCTAAAGCTAATTCCATACAGGCTTTGTGGACTCCTCCCTCAGGTTCCAGCCACCTTCCCTTTGGTGGTGATGGGATTTGTAGTTCCCAGTGTCTTGATGGCTTTGGTCTGGGGTGGGGGTGGAGTCCACAAAGCCTGTATGGAATTAGCTTTAGGACATCCTTTTTCCCCTAACAATTTTGATATATTTGCTGTCTTGTTTTGACTAATGCTCCAGATTTTTTTTTCTTTTGGCTTGGATAATGGACTATTTTCCAGTAATGGAAAACTGTCATACTGGACATTCATGGACAATGCTACTGACTAATTGTTGCTTCTCTTACACACATTGTAACCCTAAAAAAAGACTGTCTCCTAACACTACATCCTGAGATCTGTGCCACCATAGATATGGTGGAATAAAATTTAAAAGGGGGGATTTTAACAGGGTGGTCCCCAGGAAAGGGGGAGTTTCCAGGTTCCCTGCCCCACCCAAGGGAGGGTGGAGCTAAGCAGGGAGAGAAGAAGCTTCAGAGGAGACTAAGGAAGGAAGCAGGATGGAGCCTGAAGGAGACCTAGAGGAGGTGCATGGAGCCTAGAGACACGTGAAGAAACTGCGCTTGTCTTTTGGTCGTGGACTGGGTGACACAGATGTGGGTGAGAGACCCGAGGGGAGGGGACAATGGCAGCTTTTATCTTGATTTTGATTTTGCTCTTTTCCTTCCGGGCTTGTCTGGTTGTTTCTGACCCTTTTCTGTAGGTCCCCACTGGAAGATGCTTCCGACTTGTGGCAGGCTTTGGGGCCTTGCTCTGGGCCAATCCCATATGGATGGACTTTTACCCACGAGGGGACGGGTAACTTTGGGTGCTTGGTTTAGAAACTAGATTCTTTGCCTTTCCTGTATTGTTTCCTAGTTGTATTAAAGTTCCTTCCCATTAAAGTCTCATATGTTTTGTGCTGATGCGGCAGGTGGCAGAACCCATTTAGAATAGGCAGGTTTGCGGGGTTTGGGCTGCCCCTCTCCCTGTCCTGTAACACTAATAGATCTTTTTAATGATCTCTGCCTCCCAGGGATATACCCTAACCTAAAGGGAATTACCACACATAAATACTGTTCCCATCCTAAAGCCTATGCTCTTCTTCCCATACTTGATTCTCTGACTGGTGAATAATAACAAGAATATCTATTGCCTTGATAATAGCACTGAGTGCCGCTCAGTGCCATACTCTCCCATTTCTACTAGGCTACCATCCGGCCACTAGTCTGTGTTAGTGTTTAGCCTAGTAGAAATGGAGGTGTGTGCACTTGGTGGGTGAGGTAGAGATTGGAAACTGAAACCAAGTGCCCCTCCAGCTGTGAGTCCAGCAAGTACTGGTAAAGCTGTAGGCAAGTCACCCCAGTGGTCCCAGGGCTCCAGGTTGGTTAAGTCTCAACTTTGGATGAAAAGATTAAAAACTCAGTCTTTATATTGTTATGCAAAATCATTTAAAAGTAAAAACAACAAGGAATGACCATCAGGGACTCCATTCAGAGTACAGACAGTGTTGTGCGCATACCTCACTGCAGAGGACTGTTGCTGGTGTTCTATTTTGGGATATTCCTCTTGAGAATCTTGATGCTATTCTCTTACGCCTTAAAAATATTCCCTTTTGAAGTATTGCTCCTCTTTCGATGAGTGAGTGGCTACATAGTCTGCCCTCTCCTTGCAACCAAACCCCAGGCTTGTCCTGAAGGAGGACCCTAGAAAGAGCAGACTGCCATGTTTCTGCCTCTCCAGAGCAGCTTGTGCACCCCGTTCTTAGGAAAGTCTGCTCCTGTTTTCTCTCTGGGTCAATTTAATTCAGAATTTCTCCCTTGCTTTCTTGTCTCTCTTCTTGAAGCATATCCTTTCAGGTAGAAATGAATCAATGAAATGCATTCCTATCGTTCTATCTTGAACAACTCTGGATTTTATGTAACGCAGTGTTTTTCATTCATTTCACAAGTGTTTACATGCTGACTGCTCGCCTGGAGAAGAATGGATGGAGATCAGAGTAGCGCTGACCCCTTTGGGCTGTTATAAGGATTATTTAATATACTTATAGGATGCAACAAAGCACAGGGCATACAGCATGCTTTTGAAAGTTTAGCTACTGATAAGAACTGTAATTGTAACACTTGACAAAGACCCCCCATGCTCTGGGAACTCCCAACCAAAAGTGTGTGGCTCTACCTATTGTAAATCTAAGTTCCTTTGCCATGTCAGTCGTACTGGCTCAAACCATTGTCAGCCGTTCCTCAAGGCTGACATAATTCACTATGAGGGAAGAAAGCTTGTGATCTAGATGCATGCTGGGGATTTCCTTTTTTTTTTTAATTAAACCAATTTGTCCAGTCATCTATTTTTGGGCATTTGGGTTATTTCCATAGCTTAGCTATTGTAAACAGTGCTTCTATAAACATAGGGGTGCAGATGCCCTTTTGAATTAATGTTTCCGTGTCCTTTGGGTAAATACCTAGGAGTGGAATTGCTGGATCATGTGGAAACTCTATGTTTAGTAGGTCCAGAAATCTCCACACAGCTTTCCATAGTGGTTGGACCAGTTTGCACTCCCACCAGCAGTGCAGGAGAGTTCCTTTTTCACCACATCCTCGCCAACATTTGTTGTTGCTAGTTTTTTTAATATGTGCCATTCTCAAAAACGAAAAATGATGATGTAAGAATTATACAAAATAAAATATATTAAACATTAAAATAAATAAATAAATAAATAAAACCAATTTGAAAACGCACAGTACTGTTGATATTAGAATCTTAAGCATCCTGAGTTTTTCTTCTTTGAGGAGAAACATAAGGTGCAAGAATTGGAGCATAGCTACCCCAGTTTGAAGTTTGAATCCTGAGAACTTACATTATATTAAAATGCATCACTTCTTGCCTGCCCCTTGCTTGGACTAACCATCTAAAGAGAGATAATTTCTGTTACCTTCGGACAGCATTATTCAACATCCTTTATGCACAAAGCTTTACTGGTTCTTTTTCAGGCTTTTTTTTTTTTTTTTTAAAGATTTATTTACTTATGCATACAAGAATTGGGGTAGGGGCCAGAGATGGGGGCGGGGGCAGTGAGAGGATCACCAGAGACAGAGTGGGAAACAGAACAGGCAGACTGACTGAAATACACAGCTGAGGGGAGCAGAGGGCAGGACAGGAGAGGTCTTTCTTGCTGCACCATGTGGGTAGCACCCTGGCTGCCAGGGATCGAACTCATGCTGCAGAGGCTATGGACAGCTTCATAGTGCTATGCTTACCCCCTTGCACCATGAGGGAGGCCCCAGGCTGTTTTTGCCTAGATAAAAGTCATAACCTGCTGCCTGCAGTAGCCCCAAGTTGCTGACATTTCTCTTAGCCTTGGTCAGTGTCTTCCGTGTTTCGTGTAAATGTGGGACAGTAGGCAATTGACTCCCCTGCTTGGTCTACTCAGTGATGAATGGAGAGCATCTTTGAAGTCTGGCAGAGCTTTCTGTGCTGTCCTTCCTGGAAGTAGGGGAGCTCTGGTTACATATGCAAGGCAACTAGAAGCCGGCCAGGTGGACTTTAGCAAGGTAAAGGAGCAAAGATCAGAGTTACAGAACAGGTTGCTCCACATTCTTGCCTTCCTAGTGACCACAGTGAGGAAATTGTCAATGGGAAGGAAAGGAAACCCCTTCTGCCACAGGTTGAAACAGTACCTTGTAAAACATTTCTGTTCTCAGGTATCTGCTCTTCCCTGGGGCAGGATCAGTTATAGGCACACGTTTGTTCTCTTACAGCACCTGTTAGCACCTATGTATAAGAATGCTTTCAGGGCATTCCCAGTTTCTGCCCTTCCACCATTAGAGTCTCCTTATTGTTCTCCAAGAGATGGAAGTGTTGCCTTTTCCAATCCAAAGGGGAACCAGTCTCATTTTTAGAAGGACTACAAACGTGCCCCTTCCGCACAGTTTTGGGATCTCTGTCTACACCTGTGTGCTGCCTCCTTCTTTATACTCTCTACTTAAAGCATAAACTCTCAGTGTGGTCCCTGAGGAACATGTTAGAAATGCTGATTCTCAGCCCCATGACTCAGAAACTCTGGGATGGGACCCAGAGTCAGTGTTTGACAAGCCCTTCAGGTGGTTCCAGTGCACACCCAAGGTGAGAACCACTGACTCAGTGCTGCTGACTTAGAGGGAAAGGCATGTTTCTTCTTAGGTTCCTCCTTTTTCTCATTTTTGGTTTGTTCTTTTTCTTCTATCTGCCCGCCCCCATCTTCCTCCTCGCTCCCCAGCTCCAGCACAAGTACCCTATACAGAAGGCTTCCTGTTCCCCTAGGAATTACTGTTTGGCGAAGTGGCAGAGGCCCCTTCACCAGTCATTTTCACTTGCCAATATGAGGTAGAAATTAGAAATCACCTACACACATCCCCCAGGGCCCAGTAAGGGAAGCTGTGGCATTCTTTTTCCCATTTAAGATTCCTATGCTTTTGTTTTGTTTTCATTATTACTCCTAAAGCCAACTATGCTCACTATAGAAAAAAAAAAAAATTAGGCAAACTCAAAGACCATGAATCACAACTTGTATAGTATATCCTAACCACCTATAAATAACTACCACTTAACCCACTTAATGTATCCTTTTTTCCTGTGTTTACTCCCTTTTAAAATAAATGGGTTCATAGTTTATATGCTGTTTTACAACTTGCTTTCACTTAATCTTCTGCACATATTCCCATATAGATATATTTCCAGGATATTTTTAGTGGCTGCAAATTGCTTCATTGCAGATAAGACTTGAACTTGACAATTGTTAGAATTGATTTAATATAGTGACTAAGGTTTTGGTGGAAGGGAGTGAGGAAGAGCTAATTGTTAAAAATAGGTCTTTCCAGAATCAGACTATATAGACAGACTGATTCTTGTCTTGGGGTTTACAGATCTCCACTCCCTGCATCCCAGCTTTCCTTTCTGCAGGATGTATGATTTCCCCCAAGAGAGATATGGTTCACTTCTTCCTCCCGGGTGTCATACGCTCTGTGACCAGCATGCTCTGTGACATCCTTTTCTTCCTTATGTGGTATTAGGAATTTTCTCACTCTCGAGTCTCCTAATTGTATAGCTGCTTTCAAGCTGAGGGGGTTTTTCTTTTTCTTTTTCTTTTCTTGAGACATACCTCTGGAGATAGGTTTTTAATTATTGAAACTGGGAAAGACAGTCTTGATTAAATTCTTCTACCTAGCAAAATCCTGCATAAACATTGGGAAAGCATTTGAAAATATAGATAAATGAAAGCAAGATTCCATTATTTAGAGGTAATCATGTTAACATTTTAAAAATCTCATTTTGATCTTTTTTTTCATGTGTGTATTTCTTCCCACTATAGTAGTATTATAATTTTTTTTCACATAAGGTATTGAACAACTTCTATCATGTATTTTGTGTATGCATTCACTTCAGTGCACAGAGGGACTGTTAAATATTTAGGATGTTGACAGTGGTAGGATTTTGAGAGCCACTGGTAGCTTAAGATCAGCCTTCGTGGGAGTATTTATACTGGGGAAGTCATCAGACACCGCAAATCAAGGCTTTTTTTTTTTTTATTCAGGGAGCTAGATTACCAGCAGATCACTAAATGCACATTTTCTCATGTGTAATGTTGGTTTGTTTGTACTTTCACTCTCCCTATTTTAGGTTGTTTCTAATCTTTGCTATTATAATGACCATTCTGATAGTTAAGACTTGGCACATACTCATAATTACTTCCTTAGGCTAAATCCCTAGAAATTTTGAGTTCCACAGTGAAAGAATATCCAGAATTACAAGCGTCATTTGCTGGTAGTTACACCCCAGTTTCATACCCTTTGAAGGGAATGTTATACTCTTTCTTTTTGTTTTGAGAGGATTTATGAGCTACATCCTCTGGGACGAGGAATTTCATGTCTCTTCTGTTGTTTACTTCTGTTTACATTTTCTGAATTAACTTAATTCTTTTTATATAAGGAAATACTCTAGCTGAGAGTATAATAAATTAGCGCCTTTGATTCTTAGGCTATGACTGATATTCAGAGTGTAATTATAGTTTGTGGCTGTTCTGGAGATGATTAAGAGCTGAGGCTTTAGATCCAGGGAGAGTTTGAATCTGAACTTTGCTACTTGCTAACTTTGTGCAAGTTACATAAATGCTTTGCCTCAGTTTCCTCATCTGGAAAATGAAGATAAACATGAAATCTAGTCATGGATTTTTGTAAGGCTTAGATGGATTGCCATATGTCAATCACTTAGAACTTCTAGATAAGTGTTAGATTATTATTAGCTTTAATGAATACATAGTCTCTGTGACTTTTGCCAACTGTCACATTCAAATGATTTCCTTCGCTCTTAATCATAAAGGAAATTAAATTCAGCTTTTTTTTTTGGTATCAACCTCCAGGTATTTGAGTATCATGTAGTAAGTATCTGATTAGCGACCATAGATAATTTTAAGATCTTTAAGATATTTCCATGGCCCCAAGGATCTTATAGTGCAACAGAACTATTATACACAAGTTTGAACTGAAAAAAAAAATGATAGAAAAAAGAAAGGAGGAGGAAATAGATGCTAAAGGCAAAAAGAAAAATGATGCTTCAAGATTCTGCCTGATGGCTGACCAAAATAATTCTGCAGAAGCTGATGGGAGCACAGTGGCCTAAAATGATATGGGAGGACTTCTCAGGAGATGTAACGTTCTCTCTGAGCCCAAAAGACGTGCACTAGATTTCTCTTGGACAGAGCTATCTCAGAGCTTACAGTCTATGATGCATTCATGTGCCAGATTAGGAATTTTTCAATTCTGAATGCTTTCACCCCATTCCAGGTCCAGTCCTAGACCACCTGCCCCCACCCCCCAGCCCTCTCCATAATTCCAGGAGAATGATGGGCTCTGTGGTGCTTCAAGATGCCCACAGGCCTGCTCAACTTTAATGCTCAAGAGAAGCAGTTACCTTTTCCTTTCTGAGTAGCGCAGTTTGTGAGAGAACAAACAGGATTAAATTGTGAATTCTCCTAGAGCTCAGGTTAGCCAGGTTTGGGGAACATAATGAGAGAAAATCCTGAGAAGAAAAATAAACAAGAAGAGAGTAGCAGTGTACCCCCATCTCCCAATGGGCTGACCCCTCCACCAACATACCACACTCGAGTCCTGCTTCTCTACATGACACGAACTTTGCTAGCCCATGTGCCCCCAGTGCCTAAGGTTACAGTGGGGCTGCTGACAGAGTGAGGGAGTCTGCTGCTCTGATTTGGGGGCTGAAATCTAGAGGAGACATTCCTAGGTGGGTACTTGGAGTTCCTAGTTGAGCTCAGGCGATTTTCATGTTGTCATTTAGCTGAATGGTATTTGAGTGTTCAGTGTATCTTTCTGAGCAAAATGCTTCATCCTCATTTTTGTCTCCATCACTGAGTGCCTGAGTGAGAGCCATTCTGTACAGGGCATGGAGACCATGTCCCTATTTGTCTAAGAAAAGCTGTATATGTAGCATGGCTTGACTCTGTGGCATAATAGACCACTAGAATTTAACACTTCTCAGATCATAGATTCCAAGTTTATCCATGACAAGAGCACTTTAAAAAAGAGATGTGACTTGCCTGAGGCTCACTTGCTAATTAGTAAAATGATATCATCCTTTCTGTAGCATATGCTTGTATCTTTCTGGAGGAGAGAGTGAGATGAAGCGTCGTTCTGCCCTTTTGTTTGGTAGGATGGGGAGAGCAGAAGCACTGAATCAAGTCATAGGAGAGACCCAGATGTTTGAAGGAATGTAGAGGATCAGGGACTCAAGTGAATAGAAATCACTCTCAGGTTCCCAGAGCTGTATCCTAATTATGTGCTTTAGATTTGTTCCTGTGGAAATCTCCCCCTCAATGGCCACTTGCATCTGGTATTTCTAAATGTCTGGAGAAATTCTGGGGGAGCTTTACCACTATGGGCTATTGCATTGTATTTTATTGAACAGAGCTATCCCAGAGCTCATAGTCCAAGGTTCATCTGAAATCATAGCTGGGTTCCCAAAACCTAGAGTTGAGGAATAGGCCAGCTGGTCCTAATGATCAGGGTTAGCCCTGTTGGCCTGGAGTCTCCTAGCAAGGCCAGCCAGCACTGGAAAGTTTCTTGAGATCACTCAATGGGCTTTCCTGTGACCGTCCAGATCATATGGAATGTCAAGGTTGTTCTGAATTCAGAGCTGAATAGCCAGTGTGCTCCTATCTAATCAGGCTTTCATGAAAACCTTCCAGTTAACCCAGAGAGTTAACTGAAAGACTGCCCCAGTATTCCAGAGGCCTTACCCAGGGCCTCCTGGCTCTGACTTCCCCAGGACTTGGGTATACTCAGAAATCACAACCAATGAACAAAATGGACATGACACTGCCCTCATAGATTTATAATTTAAAGGGAGTAGCATGTATGAGTGTGTGCGCGCACATGCGCGCACACACACACACACACAGATTTTCTTCATTCTCAAAATATGCTGTGAGAGGAGCATAATATGGTGGTAGAGGAGGAACTTAGAATGGAGGAATTGACATAGGTACCAAAAGTCCTTTTATTACCATTCTTCTGGCCCCCAAGTATATATCATTTGCATTCTAGACCAAGTTTGAAGTAGATTGTAAAAGAAGCTTTAATATGTGTAGCTTTATGGAGTTCACATCTTTGGTTCCTTGCCCAAAGCTGGCTTGCTTCAAGAACTCACACGCCATTCTTCAGTCCACAAGCATCTGAGGTACCTGTACTGTGTCCACAGGGTGCCTGTACTGTGTCCTGAATCCCTGTGGCACTGTTGTACTCCTACATATTTTGACACTGGGATACAAGGCCAGATTCCCACTCATTTGGTCTTTCCCACCTGACTTTAGTTGCTGCTGTGAGACACGCCATCCACAGCAGCCCCCTGTGGTGACGTGCCACTAATTGTGCTCATGACAGCTTCAGCTGAGACTGAGCAACCCTTTCCTGGCTGTGTTGCAGACTTGGCTCTTAAAAAAAAGAAAAACCTCAATCACCGACCTCTGAGTTCTTTTCCAATTCCTACTCCACAAAGAGATTTTAAAACACAGACAATCCTATTCGTTTACTTGTAGTCTGCATGAAAACAGGAGAAAACTTTGATACACTTTTGAGGGTTTTTTGTTCTTTTTCTTTTTTTCTTCTTGAGGCTTTCTAATTTTTAAGGTCTAGGATTTTTTGAGCTTTGGTTTGGAAATTCTACCCCTTCCCAATTTAACTGAGTACAATCACCTAGTACTGATTCCATTTTGGAGTGTTAGCACCCACTTCTACCAGAAAATCTGTGGATCTCCTCATAGATATTCTCTGAGAAACAGCCAGTTTCCCAGCTCCTTCCCAGTGAGGTGGTCAAGTCTAAATTTAACTGTGACCTTCTGCCAGTATAGGCAAACTAGGGCTGCAAGAACAAAGCCAGAACTGGACTGTTCTTGGGAGTATGTGTGCAGAGGAGTTAGACGAGAAAGTGGGTAAGGCTTCCCAAAAGCTAGATCAGCCCTGAGGGAGCAAGAGGAGTTCAGGATGGGGAGAAGTGTAATCATCCCATGTGACTATTAGGAGTTTATCCTGGCGTGGCTGGTCCCTTGGAGAAAGTTAGCTAAATTCTCCACTATTTCCTCCCTCTGTAAAATATAAATGATGTAACTCACCTGCATTTATAGTTACCATGACTTCCTGCCAAACATTATACCACAGTTATATGCTCGTTCTTGTCTCCTAGTGACAAGTCACCAGTCCCAGTTCATTAATTACCATCTGCACATTTTGTTTTATAGATTCCAGACCTCACTTGATTGTCTGACTTGCTACGTTGTTTCATTCACGTGTTATTCCGTGTCAGTGAAAACATATCTGAGGGCAGAGTCTTTAATTCTGTTGGTGGGTAACTTTGCATATTTTTATACTAAAAATGTTCAGACACAAAACAGTTAAACTAGTTCGTAAAATTTCCTCTAATTTGTTTCTATAGTCATGACTAACACCCTCCAGCGTGAAATCCATACATGTATATGTGATGTTATATATTTATGTGACATTTTTAAGTGGCAGCAGATTATTACTCAAGTAAGACAATCTTTATTTTTCTGTTTGCTCCCTAATAGTTCAGAAATCATCTAGAGGCAGGTTTGGAAAAGTTGTCTTGAGCATATATGTCTTTTCAAAGTGCCCTAGCTTGCTGTTGAGAGGAGAGCCAGGACATAAAATGTCCGGAGTTGTTTCTAGCACTCTTTGAAAATGCCCAGATTAATATCACAAACAGAGAAGAGAACATGGGTTAGCTGGCTCTCCTGTGCTCATCTTTCATTCCCTTTAAGTAAACTAGAGGGATTTTGTCGGCAATTATCTTCTTAACTCAGGATTCTAAGAGAAGAGCATGGATTAGGGTACAACAGAGTTCCCATCCTCACATTTTAGCATTAAGTGTGTGCATTGGTCTAGCTACTTCTTTATATCAATTTCTTCCTCCGCATATACTCATGCCCCACATAACAATGTTTCAGTCAGTAACACACTACATGTATGACGGTAGTCCCTACATACAGTCCAGGTGTGTAGTAGCCTATACCATGTTGGCTTTGGAAGTACTCACTGTAATGTTTGCTCAGTGACAGAATTGCCTAATGATGCATTTCTCAGAACATAGCCCCATTGCTAAGTGACACATGACTGTATTTGGAAAATTATGGGCATCTTCCCTAGGGTGTTTGTGAGGATTCAAATAAAAAAGGTGTGGAGGGTTGCCTATCACTTGATATAGATCCTGGCTTCCTGATGCATAGAATGCTATCAATAAACACTGGCTATAAACAATATATATTCTTTCTCTATATCAGATATTTCTCTGACTTATAGGGCAGTAGTTATAGATGAGCCACTAAGTGGGATTGGAAATCAGTAAATATTTTTCAAAGATTTTTGAAAATAAAACTTGTAACTTAGGCCTCTAATTACTGGCTTTTTGTCCAATTATTGGTCCCTAGAAGTATCCCTGTTTAAAATAAATTGCTGATCTGGTGGGTTCTAAGGCCGATTCAAGTTGACAAATTTTATTAAGAAAGTGATCAAAGGTCTCCTCTATACTTAGAAGCCAATATGTTGGGGTTTTAAGAAGTTCTTCAGATCACTCCCAAAGACCTTTGTTAGTTTAGTTTACACCATTATCCTGTAGTTATCCAAAGCTGATCGTCGTGGTTGTGCTCCTTTAATTACTGTGGCTATATGCTGTGCTCTGGCAAATATCAGATGTGCCATTTATGACTCAGAAATTTCTATCCTGTCATCAGTAACCAATCAGATCTCCTTATTTCCCGTAGCCGCATTTATCACTTTCAAACAAAACAACAAACTTGACATTTTGGGTAGATGTATTATTGATTAGATTAGAATTAGATTAGATTAGATTACTTTTTTTTAAGATTTATTTATTTATGCATACAAGAACTGGGGTACAGGCCAGAGGTGTGTGGGGGGGGGGTGAGAGGATTCATTATAGACAGAGTGGGGAACAGAACAGGCAGATCGACTGAAATACACTGCTGAGGGGAGCAGCGGGCAAGTCAGGAGAGGTCTACTGTACCATGTGGGTAGCTCCCTGGTTGGGGATTGAACTCATGCTGCGGTGGCTGCTGATAGCTTCATAGGTTGTGTCTTAACCCCTTACGCCACCAGGGAGGCCCTAGATTAGATTACTTTTTACAACCATGAAACTCAGTTATAGACCTTCATGTTCAGTGGGAAGGCAGAAGTTAAAAGTCCCTAAAATTGACTCTCTTTGGATCTGTCCACACTGAGTCTGGTCATGTGCCCATCCTTAATCCCTTTGGACCAGGGAATAAAATATCTGATTATTTTAGAACCCACTCTGAGGGTAGAGATTGAGCAGGGACAGATTATAAAACTGGGAATTGGGGTGCCCTTTTGAAGGGGAAAGAAAAAAATAGAGGCAGCCAGCTGGTGATTTGTGGGTCCTTTAGGTTAAAAGAGAAACTATAGTAAATTTAAGGACAATTGACTATTGTAAATGCCTGTTCTGTTGTACATGCTTAGAAGGGTCAATCAGACAAGAAGGCAAGACCCATTGGAGAACTGACAATGGAATTGGCCAGCAAAGGGTCAGAAGGGATATTCTTCATCTAAGAAGTTAGCCAGAGGAAATAGCAAGAAGGACACAGAGGCCTGGATGGGCATGGAGTATCTACAGAAAAGATGAACAAATAGCAATTTTCCATGCACCATTATAGCATCTCCTTTTGACTTCAGCTCTTGGGAGTCAGCCTACACATTGCACAGATGAGAACACTGAGGTTCAGAGAGATTAGAGGATTTTCCCGGGAGTGTGTAGTTAATAAGTTGAGCCTTGGTTTCCTCTCAATAGTCCACCCGCTCTCCCATTTACTCTCTGCCCAACTAGATTCTGATCTTTTTTTTTTTTAAAGATTGATTTATTTATGCATACAAGAGCTAGGGTATAGGCCAGAGGAGTGGGGGGTAAGAGGATTCACCAGAGACAGTGGGGAACAGAACAGGCAGATAGACCAAAGTATACTGCTGAGGGGAGCAGTGGGTGAGTCAGGAGAGGTCTGCTGCACCATGTGGGTTGCTCCCTGGCTGACCAGGGCATTGAACTCGTGCTGCAGTGGCTGTGGATAGCTTCATAGGTTGTGTCTTAACCCCTTGCTCTACCAGGGAGGCCTAGAATCTCATCTTTGTGTAAAGTTATGTTTTTATGACTGTAATGAAATATGGTATAGTGTGTCCCTGAAACTATGAGATGGGTTAGCAGTTTCAGAAACAGCTTTTTGTTGTGGAGTATTACTTTTATTTGCATATGTAAACCCTGTGCCGCCAAAGCTCCTAACATAAACATTGCCTGGCATACACACACACACACACACACACACACACACACTCACTCTCTCTCTCTCTCTTTTATACCCTAAATAGCAGGGGCCTAGAAATGTTTGTCTACTTTTGCCAACATCTGACTGTGATTATCTTTAACCACAGTCACACTTGTTTGTCTCTTAAAATAGTATTGAGTTTCCTAAGAAGGCTGTTTCTAGTTGTCACAGCCCTCTCAGATCCCTGTCTGTTCCACTTACCTTCTCCTGCCAACCTCAGCAGCCTCTGTTTTACTGTGATTAATTTTCCTGCTCCCTTCTGTTGACCCACCAGAATCCATAGAATTTTCAGATGTCTTCTAGTGAGAGTATTGGAATCATCTCCTAGATCACACATGTTGCCTCAGAGAGCTGAAAGTCTAACTCTCTCTGAGATGTCCATACCCATTCTTCCTGCCTGTTGCTGGCTCAGCTTGTAGGCTAGGCCAATATGGAGGAACTTTCACAGAGGAGCCTGCAGGCTAAACTCTATCCAACATATGGAACAGACCCTGCCAGAGGTTGTTAAATGGATTTTAAAAATGTTTTGGGGTTCTGTTTCAGAGAAAGTCAGTATTCCCTTGTGGTAGTCTATCAGCTTCCTTTGTTTTAAAGTACAAGTTGCCTCATTTTGACTTTGAACTTGATGCGAGTAGAAGAAAGGGAATACAGAAGGTGCTTTTACCCTATAGGTTTCTGTATGCACCTCCCCCCCCCCCAGAATAATACATCATACCACTGTGGGGGAAACTGCTCCCAGGTGGAGCCTGGTAGTCTTATGTGCAAAGGTCTCTCTCAGAGCTGTCACTGGATAAAGGAAGTGACTGTCTGCTCCTACAAGTGATTCTGTGTTGTGTGCTCTAGACTTGGGTCCTACCACTAAGCGATCCTAAACACCAGGGTGACAATGTGGGTGGCAAACACAAAAAACCCACAGGGCAAGAACGCTGAAAAAACGGACTGTCAGGATTGCTCTCCCATTTTCCAAGCCTGTGCTATGATTTGAACAGGGTGTGCTCCAGAGTGGGGGCATGGAGGTCACTCACTGAGCCCTGCAAGAGCCTCTCTTGGTGCCACTGTTGGACTACTTTGCTCTTCCTGAACCACAAAAGCTATGTCTGCATAACCTTGTGATAATAGAACTGAAAGTTTAGGTGCTTAATGGTGGAAAATAGATTTGGGAGATGAAGGTTGCAAATGAGCTCATGAAAGTCATATAAATATTTTTATGATCCTTAAAATAGGTAATCCCACTAAATAGAAAATGAGCACTTGCAATTTCTATTCTATTGGGTTGGAAATATTTGAAATTTTCCTAACTCAAAATTTGCACTAGATTTTTTTTTAAAGATTTATTTATTTATTTATACAAGCACTGGGTACAGTTAGAAGTGTGGGAGGGTGAGAGAATTCACCAGAGCCAGAGCGGAGAACAGAACAGGCAGACTGATGAAGTACACTGCTGAGGGGAGCAGCAGGTGGCAGGAGAGGTCTGTGTGCCATTTGGGACCCTCGCCAGCAGCCAGGGATCAAACCAGTGCTGCAGAGGCTGCGGGCAGTTTGCAGCCCAGCGCTCAACCACTGCGCCACCAGGGGAGGCCCTGAACTAGATTTTTTAATTCAGTTTTGTGTGTGTGCAGCAAATAGGTGTATTAAGACACTTGCACCCCTACCCCCACCATCCAAATGGGGCTAGTGTGTCCAAATGGGGCTCAAAATTGTGTAGAAGTGTAGACTTTAGGGCCTCCCCTGGTGGCGCAGACGGTTAGCGCAGCGCTGTGAAGCTGTCCACGGCCTCTGCAGCACCGGTTCCATCCCAGCCAGCCACGAGGGTCCCACATGGTGCAGCAGACCTCTCCTGTCGCACCTGCTGCTCCCCTCAGCAGTGTATTTCATCAGTCTGCCTGTTCTGTTCCCCACTCTGTCTCTGGTGAATCCTCTCACCCTCCTGCATATCTGGCCTGTATCCCGGTACTTATATAAATAAAAAAATAAATCTTAAAAAAAAAAAAAAAGAAAGATAACCAGATACCGCTACATAACTATAAAAAAAAAAAAAAAAAGTATAGACTTTAGAGTTTAGAAGTATCCTGCCCTGGATACTGCCCCTGTCACTTGCCAGCTCTGTAGCCTGCCATAGGGACTAACCTTTCTATGCCACATACTCCTCATTAGTGAAACAGGCATAATCATAGTATCTGTGTGCATGGAGTGTTGCAGATGCAGCGAAATGCTGGTATGTTGTGAATTCTCTATAAAGAAGCAGCATATAAAGCATAAGTGTGGATGACGGCGATGGTTACACAACATTGTGTATATGCTTAACACCACTGAGTCATACAGTTAAAGTGGTTAAAATTGGGGCCTCCCCTAGTGGCGCAGCGGTTGAGCGCTGGGTTGGGAGGCTGCCCGCAGCCTCTGCAGCGCCAGTTCGTTCCCCGGCTGCCGGCAAGGGTCCCACAAAAAAAAAAAAAAAAAAAAAAAAAAATGGTGGGCCTCCCCGGTGGCGCAGCGGTTGAGCGCTGGGTTGCGAAGCTGGCGAAGCTGCCGCAGCGTCTGCGGCACCGGTTCGATCCCCCGGCTGCTCCCCGGCCACTGGAGGAGGGTCCCACATGGCGCGCAGACCTCTCCTGCCGCCCGCTGCTCCCCTCAGCAGTGTACTTCGGTCCTTCTGCCTGCTCTGCTCCCCGCTCTGGCTCTGGTGAATTCTCTCACCCTCCCGTGCTTCTGACTGTACCCAGTGCATGTATAAACAAAAACAAACAAACAAATAAATAAATAAATAAGCATGCCTCTATTAAAAAAAAAAAAATTTAAAAAAAAAAAAAAAAAAAAAAAAAAAAAAATGGTGGTTAAAATTGTAAATTTGATCTTCTATAAATTTTTGCTACAATGAAAAGAATTTTTTAAAATACACCAAGAAAGGGAAGTGTATATGTGAAAGAGTATAAATTTATTGATTTATAAAAGAGAGGAAGGGGCCTCCCTGGTGGCACAGGGGTAAAGTCTCAGTGCTCTCAAGCTATTGCCAGTCACTGCTGCGTGAGTTCAATCCCCAACCAGGGAGCTAACCAACATGGCGCAGCAGACCTCTCCTGTCTCTCCCACTGCTCCCCTCAGCAGTGTATTTCAGTTAGTCTGCCTGTTCCACTCCCCACTCTGTCTCTGGTGAACCTGTCACCCCCCGCACCTCTGGCCCAGTTCTTGTATGCATAAATAAATCTTTAAAAAAAAAAGATTGCAATAGAATTGATCTTTAAAAAATAAATAAATGAAAGAGAGAAGGGAATTTATAGAAGAATTTAATGATACTTTTTATTCTCTTTAAAGTGTTTCAAATTTTCAAGCTTCCCACTATAATATAATTTACTTGTACAATTAGAAAATATTAAGTTACAAGAGGCTACAAAGGCATAGCTGAGTCAAAGTGACAGACCCTACATTCAAGCAAGTGCCAGGACTGTTCCCCACCTGTCCTTGCTTCTTAGGATTGGTGGGGATGGGGTCACCAGCGCCATGTCCTGGTCCCACATTGACTCTGCCCTAGTCAGCTGTCTGCCGTATCCATGGCCACAGTCCCCAGAGGGGGAGTTGTGCAGGACAGTGTATATGACTCCTTGAGACCCACCCCTCTGAGCTGCAACACAGGCACATCAGTTTTTGACTCCCAATTACAAAGTTTCAGTACTTAATGAAGATACGTGTGCACCCTTGAGTGCTTTTTAGTCTCTATGCTTCACACTTCCCCTCCCATTACACGTGACTGAAACTCCTCACCCCCAAACATGCACAACAGAATGTTGTTCTTGCCACAACTTCTAGCCTCTTTCCCCAGGTTTTATTGGAAAATCTATTTCTTGAGCCTCCTTTATCATCTCAGTGCCTGACCAACTCCCTCTGATTATCCTGATCAATGTTTTAAAATTTGACTTACCATACTCATACATTAATTCAGTAAATATATCAAAACTTAAAACACAGAGAAATAAAATCACATTTATTGGGGTTTGGGCATGAAAGGGATTCTGCTGTAGAATGAGTATTGTCCTCTTATGGGGCATACCTAAGTCCTTAAACTTTGGCTTCAGTGAGATTTAGACTGGAGTGGAGAGTAGCCTCTCCTGGACAGGGACCTTCATTGGTGACATGTGACCAACAAGGGACCCAACCTGAGGTCCAGAGCCCGAGATCTGGCCTCACGCATCTGCTGAGCTCATGCTTGCGTGGCAAGGTGTGCTCCCTGGGCTATGAAAATGCCCAGGCTATGAGATGGTAAGGCCTCTTTTTAATGCTTATTCTATTTCCAGCTCTTACAAGTCCCATAAATTTGATTTATAATATATGGGAAGCTTAAAAATTGAATATAAAATGGAAGCTTTGAAGTTTCTACTTTAAAGATTATTTTTGTAACCTTAATGTAAGATAAATTATGTTCTCACATATCTTTGTTTTTTTTTTTTTTTTTTTTTTTTTTTTGTTTTTGTTTTTTTTAATAGAGGCATGTTTTATTTATTTGTTTGTTTGTTTGTTTGTTTGTTTTGTTCATACATGCACTGGGTACAGTCAGAAGCGCGGGAGGGTGAGAGAATTCACCAGAGCCAGAGTGGGGAGCAGAGCAGGTAGAAGGACTGAAGTACACTGCTGAGGGAGCAGCGGGCGGCAGGAGAGGTCTGCGCGCCATGTGGGACCCTCCTCTGGTGGCCGGGGAGCAGCCGGGGATCGAACCGGCGCCACAGAGGCCAAGGGCAGCTTCGCAACCCAGCACTCAACCGCTGCACCACCAGGGAGGCCCTCACATATCTTTGTACATAAAAATTCATTCCAGATGGCTTTCAGGCCAATGTAATAGACACAGTAAAGGAAGTAAGACAAATGATAGTCTGGGAGAAAATACTTGCAACCTATGTAGTAAAAGATTAATATCCAGAATGTATAGAGTTCTTAGAAAACAGTAAGAAAAGTCAACAATCCAATAGGAAAATGGGCAAAAGTTATAATGAACCAGGACATTTAAAAAAAAAATCAATGAACTTTTGAATAGTCAATAATAATCAGAGAAATATAAATAAAAGAAGGTTTTTCACCCTTCAGTTTAAAAGAAGGGGGTATAGAAATAGACACTCAGACACCACTGGGAGTATAAATTGATATAGTCCTTCTGGAAAGCCATTTGGTAGAATCTTTAAAAATTGAAAATCTATTTATCTTTTGACAAACTTCTAGGAGTATCCCCTAAATAAGGTCTCCATTTGTCTCAGGAGGTTTAAATAGCAGTTTTTTACAACAGAAAAAAATAAGATAGAGAATGGTTATGGTATAGTTTTACCATGAGTACTATGCAGCCATCTAAAACAAACAAGAGAAAGTATAGACATGGAAAGATCTCTCATTTGTTGAAAAAAATTTTTTTTTTAAATTCAACTCCATAATATGAACTTTTTTGTGCAAGAATAAACTGTGTGGTCTGGGAGTACATATCAAACAGATGTGGCTACCTCTGTAATGTGAGTCTGATAGTTCTGAGGTCTCCCACCTGAGTTCACGGAAGTCCAAAGTATGTTCGTGCCATTTACCTGGTAATACTGCTTATGAGCATCTGTGAGGGCATTGGTGTGTTTGCACTTGCTGGAATCTGCTTCTACATCTGTGACCGATAAGAAACAGCAGGTTATATAGGGAAATAAGGTGGTGGAGCTGCTTGGAAGAAGAAATGCTTTCTCCTTTAGCTACTGTCCTATGAAGGAAAGTGAGAGAGCTTGTTTAGCAGATGAGTCAAAGCTTAGTAGTCTGATGGCTGCCAGGTCTTAGGATGTGGGCCATTCTGCACAACAGTACAATATATTTTATTGCCTTTCAGCAGTCAGCGTTGTCATCATTGTCATATCATAACATTTCACTATTACTTTGAGTATTATTATCTCAGGTATAAGTGTTAATTATCCCTATTTTATAGAGGAAACTAAGTTCAGAAAGGTAAAGAGGCGATCTGGGACTCAAGTTACAAGTTCATCTCACTCTACCACGTGCTCCTTTTATTTATCCCTGCACACACAAACAGACAGCTTCTTTTTCAGCCATTTAATGTTTAGAACATACTAATTGAGCACTTTCTATAAAATCTGTTTTTCCCAACAAATGGTTATTGAGTGCTTTGATTTTCTGTGTCAGGCACTGTTTAGGTTCTAGAAGCACAACAGTGAGCAAAAGCAGACCAAAAAAATCTGCACTCATGGTGAGGGCAGTAGGAAAGACAAATAATAAATTCTACAGTCGGTATTTTAAGACTTGTTGTATCAATAGAAAATTATGATGCTGAATAAGGTCAATAGGTCAGGAGATGATTACAATAAAAAAGATAGTCTGTAACCCACATTCCCAGCAGGAGGGAGCGCACTACACAGAACCACAGGAGAAAACACTGAGGTTGGTTGCAGGCAGAGAGAGAGAAGGAAGTAGTGGGCTGAAGCCTTTAAGAGGTGAATCAGGGCTTCCCCGGTGGCGGTGGCGCAGCAGGTTGAGCGCGGTGCTGTGAAACTGTCTGCAGCCTCGGTTCCCGCCTGGCCAGGGAGAAACGCACGTGGTGAACAGACCTCTCCTGCCTTGCCCGCTGCTCCCCTCAGCAGTGTCTTCAGTCGTCTGCCTGTTCTGCTCCCCACTCTGTCTGTGGTGGATCCTCTCACCCTCCCTTCTGCTCCTCTAACCTGTACCCGTTCTTATATAAATAAATAAATAAATAAATCTTAAAAAAAAAAAAAAAAAGAGGTGAATCAGGTGATCAGCTTTGGATTAAATAGTTGAATAATTTCAGCAGCCTCTGGAGTATAGAAATGTTCCTGGATGTCTTGGGGCCTGGGGTGATTAGATTAGACAGATAATGTCCCAAATTGCGAGAGCCCAGTAAAGCCAGTTGGGGGTATGGGTTCTGGATTGGTGGGTTTGCATATAAAAGGCATGATGGAAATGAGTTGTTTGTGGTCTCTAGGAATTTACCCTGCCTGTAAATGACTGTCCCTCCAGGATTCACCCAGACCTAGATATCAAAGCATCAGAATAAAGAAAATAAGAAGGCATATAAAGAAAATAAGCAGGCTCGATGATGATAAGTGAGTGCTACAGGGAAAGACAGAAGGGCAAAGGGATGGAGTAAGGAATGGTAATAATAAAGGCGTAGGGTGTTATAGTTTTAGATGGTTAGGGAAGATTGTAGTGGGGAGGCAGTAGTTCAATGGAGACCTGCAGGCAGAGAGGGGAGGAGCTATATGGGATCTGGGGAAAGAATTTTCTGGGCAGAGAGATCTGATAGATCAGAGTTAGGAGCAGATCTCAGTTAAAGCTGCATTAATATGCATTGTTAGACCATAGCAGATAGAGTTTAGAGATAGGTGTAGGTGTTAGAAACACAAGCTAATAGGATAGAGGGCAATGCCCTTATGTGTGTGAGCTGAATATAGAGTATTTTTCCAGAGACAAGTTGTGAATATCTTGATATTTCCCATTCACCCATACTTAGTATGGTGAGATTGTTTCTCACCAAATCCTTTCGGATAGATAAGGTAATTCTTGGTGGGAAAATGATGCTTAATTCAAGAGAAATATATCAGACTATACAACATGGAACAATCAAAGTCGAGATTTTTTATTAAAGCAAATCATATCTCATCACCTGTCCCTCATCCCAACCTCGTTGAAAACTCCAATGATTTCCCATCACATTTGAAAGCAAGTTCCACCTCCCTGTCATGGCCTGCAAGGCTCTGAGTCTGGGCACGGCCACCTTTCCTGCCCTCCACCTGTCACTGTGCGCCAGCCGCACGCATTTCCATCAGGAACTTGAACATCTGAAATTGTCACTTATGCCTAGCATTTTTAACAGGCTGTGCCCTTTACAGAAGTCCTTATCTCCACCTTTATAGGACTGAGTCCTTAGCATTCAGGTCTCAGCTAACTTTTCAGATACCCTCACAAACTACTAGTCTTAAAAAGTTATCCAAGCCCTTTCTAGCCCATTAGCCAGTCTAATTCTCTAAATACTGTATTGGGATTTTTCTAACTTATATATTAGTATATTATGTGACCTCACCGCCCCCCGCCCCCACCCCAGCTGGAACGTCACCTTTCTAATGCCAGGAACTTTTTTTCTTCTACTGGTTTACTCCAGAATCAGAAATCGCATCTGGCACTCAGTAAACATTTGTTGAATGAATGAATAAATAATAACACAATACAGGCAAATATAAAATTGTTATATAAATTGAGCCTGTGGGACCTAGCAATTGAAGTAATAGAGGATCCATCATAATGGGGCTAGGTCTAGGCAATCTTTTAGGAAATAGACCATATCTATAAGATTGTCTATTTTTTTCTACCAAGGATATCTCTAGGAATACCTGTGGTATGGGATGATATCCCATCCCAAGCATTGCTGATCACAAAGCTGGAGACTCCGTAGCAAAGAGAAGATAGCCTTGTCCTCATTGGGCAGGCATGGCAAAGTGGCAGCCCTTGGCCTTTAATCCCAGATGTATAGTATTTGGCAGCAGAGTGTTTGGATTCTTCTTTGAAAAATGAGTGCCTTTAAGATCCTTGCACTCTCCATCTTGCAACTCCACACCTATTCTGCTTGTCCGCATCCACTTCTTCTCATGTTTTCCTTCCCTGCTGGTCCCTTAAGATATCCAAACTTTGATCCCTGCCCTAGGGGAACAGATTTCCTGTTTCCTAGCAACCCAGTGGGCATTGTGGATGTTTTTCCTCATCAAAGAGGAGTGAAATACTCCTGGTTATAAGTCAAAATGAGCTCTTGACTAGAGGATAAGGTGTCAGTTTGTCTTACCTTACCCCAAAGCAGGAAATGCTTGCTAAAGGGATTTTCTGATCCCAATTATGCAAATAACCTAGATATATAGAATTAGGAAGTGAGTTTTCCAGATCCCTTAGTATTATCTTGGTCCACTATCTTATCATTTACTACAACAGTGAAGTCACCTAATTCAGCTGATTTATTCTCACATCACCTACTTGCCATTTCTCCCACCTTTAAAACTCTTAAATTTAACTTGTGAGACAGGAAATGTTCACGTCTACCAGTACCTTAGAATCATGTTTCCATTCTTCAATCTCTGTTCTTACAGTTAGTCAGTTCCCATACTGAAGACTAGAGCAACCAGAGTTCTTTATCACAATGATCTTTCTGTATTTATTGGTAAAATATTGTCATAATTAACAGTGTTACCCAGAATTTTATGCCTCCCCCCCAAACCTCCAACACCATTTTAAGTAACAATTTCAAGATCTAGAGAAGAGAACAATGGGTTGGATGGGTTGAATGGGTTGACCCCAGATTAGCTTTCAAAATCCTCATTTAGGGATGTGAGCTTAATGTAGAAACTTCAAGTTGATTTTTGTATGCCCACAAGGCTAAAATCAACTTTATTTTTTATTTTTTAAGATTTTTTTTTTTTTTATACAAGCACTGGGTACAGTCAGAAGCGCGGGAGGGTGAGAGCATTCACCAGAGCCAGAGCTGGGAGCAGAACAGGCAGAGTGACGAAAAACACTGCTGAGGGGAACAGCAGGCGTGGCAGGAGAGGTCTGTCACGCCATGTGGGACCCTCGCCAGCGGCCGGGGATCGAACCGCAGCTGCAAAGGCTGCGGGCAGCTTCGCAGCCCAGCGCTCAACCACTGTGCCACCAGGGGAGGCCCTAAAATCAACTTTAAATATGTCAAATAAAGTACAACATATAAAATTTTTCCAAAATCTAGATTTAGCCATTTTCATTATACATTGTTCAATTTCCAATGCAGTGGAAAATTATTATTGTCTCATATTTTTGAATTGTAAATTGTTTTACAAATGGAACTGGGTATTTTACACAGAAGTTGTGTTAAAACATCATTTACTATTGAGTTGTATGAGAACTTTAAAACACAAAGGCCAAGCGTACAGGCAATTTGACAGTAACAGACAACACCTTAACCAGGGGATCAAAGAATTGGATCAAATTGATATTATGTCTTTTGATATGGTATGTAGTTTTTAGGGGTACTTCTGCCAAAAATGCACACTAAAACTAACCATAGAACATATCCAGCAAACCCAAGTTGAAGGATAGTCTACAAAATACACTGTACTCAAAAAGATGTCTAGGTCATGAAAAAGTGACCGTTTTCTATAAAGAACATTATTGTAACAATTGGAAACTTTTGCATTAATATTAAATTCCTGATTTTGCTGCTTATATTGTGGTTATATAAGAAATTACCCCTATTTTAGTATTTAAGAATAAAGAGGAATCTTCTTTAACTTATTCTCAGACAGTTCAAAAAGAGTAAGAGTAAAAAAAAAAAAAGTAAATGATTAAATGTTAACATTTTGGGAGCCTGTCTGAAGGAATTCTTTGTACTAATCTTGTAGCTTTTCTTTAAATCTGAAATTATGTCCCCCCCAAAAAATGATACCAATATGATCATATTTGTGAATCCCATTCCCAGGTAGGCTAATGGACTGGGCTTTCTTGGTCATGGGTACCCTTAGCATTGAATCTGTTCTGCATCTAAGGCATTTGGGAGGAAGGCCAGGAGGACACTTTTGTGTGAGGAACTCAGAATAGAGTAAGATAGAACAGGCATTGTGCTTGACATGGCCCCAAACTGAACTTAGTCTTCTCTGTCTGCTGCTTTTTTCCAGTCAGGTAGCAAAGACCTAGAGGAAAAGTCACTTGACACAGGTACGTGGGAGAAAGAGGGTAGGTTAAGACTGCAGGACTCAAACTACATTAAGTCCAAGAGACCCTAAACCTTAATACTTTCTTTTCTAACACACACACACACACACACTCACTCACTCACTCACTCACACACACACATAGTTTGCTCAAAAAGGATGTTGACCACCAACCACTTGTTTCTTCTTCCAGATATGTAGTTTTCTCCTTCCTTTTCCCCTCAGTTCCCTAGGAGAGTTTCCATTGCAACATTTTCAGTTAAGTAGCACTTAATTACAGTCTTAAACTTTCCAGAGTCACCCTGCTTTACTCCCCACCTCCACCTCTGTCATTAAGCTGGCATGGTTACCTTTGGTTAAGGTTACAACTGAAGGACGTGCTATAAGTTGAATCCAGGTCAGGCTTCCTGCTGGCTTCTGGGTAGACTCTGAGGTGATAGTACATAAGCCAAAAATAACTGGACTGTAACTTATCTACCTAGACTTTCATAAGCGATTTTGAATTTGACTGGCAACCCTGCTGTCAGGATACCAGCCTCAGGAATCTGATTCACCTTTTGTGTTCCAGACTGAGGTGAAATAATGGGCAAGATCAATGCCAGCCACACTGCTTTCTACAACATTTTAAAAGAATTTAGTAGATGCCATATGTCCTCTTTGGAAACACACAATCTACATGAACATGTTAAAAAGCATGTCAAAGGTTCTGAAAAATCTCACAGTACAGAACCAGATGAATTCATTTAACTCATCATAATTGAATGGGCAACACTTGGAGCATCTTAAGAAACAGGGAACACTGACCAGATTGATAGTCACGTCACTAAGTCTAAGAGATGAGTGAGTGCCGCACCAGCTTTGGCTTTTTCTTAGAGGCTTCTGGGCATAAAAATAAAAATGACAAATGACTTATCCTTTTTTTCTCCTTCACTATTCATCACCAGCCATTTAATAAGCTCTTCTCTGAACAGTTTGTCCTGGGCGTATAAAGATGGAGGACTTTCCTAGAGTTAGGGAAGTAAGGTACATAAACAAGTATAAAATGAGTGGTAGGAGAGATACGGGAGAGCATGCTGGGCTTAGTGGGCTAAGAAGTCCTGGGTGGGCTTAGACAGGCAGAAAGGCTAAAGGGCTGGATGAGCCAGTGAGGAATGCAACAGGCTTGGCTGCCACAAACTAAACAGTTAGGCTTGTCATTTTCAAACTTTCGCATACATGGAAATTACTTGCAGGGCTTACTGGAGTGCTAGAAGCTGCCATAATTTCAATCCAGTAGCTCTGGGTTGAAACCCAAGAATTTACGTTTCTAACAAGTTCCCAGGTAATCCTAACTTTACTGGTATTGTGATCACAGTTTGAGAACCTCAAATTATCAGAGACTGGAAGCTCAATGAGCTGGAGAGGTAAACTCATGCCCCTTACATGCAGGCTGAGAAGTTAGATTTTACTGATCAAGCTTTGAATTGTGACTTAAACAAAGCAATATAATTGCTCTGGTAGCAGAGGTATGTCCAATGGATAAGAGAAAAAACCTAGACACAGAGAGACCAATTTGGGAACTGTTACATAGTTTTAGCAAGTAGTTTTTTTTTTTTTAAGATTGATTTATTTATGAACACAAAAACTGGGGTACAGGCCAGAGGTATGGGGGGGGTGAGAGGATTCATCAGAGACAGAGTGGGGAACAGAACAGCCAGATTGACTGAAATACACTACTGAGGGGAGCAGCAGGCAAGTCAGGAGAGATCTGCTGCACCATGTGGGTTACCTCCCTGGCTGGGGATCGAACTTGTGCTGCAGTGGCTCCGGATAGCTTCACAGGTTGCATCTTAACCCCTTGTGCCACGAGGGAGGCCCAGTTTAAGCAAGTAGATTTAAAAGATCTGAATCAAGGCCGTGACAGTAGGACTGGAAAGGAAATATCAGTACAGAAATTTTTGTGAATGAGGAAAGTACTTGCAGGAGACAAAAACTAAGTTAACCTTGATCATTCTCTGAGAGTCCTCAGTTACACACAGTAATTCACATAATGTTATCTTGAGGCTTTGTGGGTATTAGTAGGATTGAACTTGTATTAGTAGGTATATTGCACTATCTTAAAAGTGGAAAATGTTACAATGTAAGTTATTAGTGTAGACAGTTTTAGGGAGCTCATTTAACCTACCTGAGGGCTTATTTGAAAGCTTGGGAGAAAACTTCAAAGTAGACACATCCCAGACTCAGGAGTGACCCTATTATACCAGAGAAATTTGGCTTGCCTTCAGGGTACTGAGGTGAGGAAGGATGCATGTGGAGAGATGAGCCAGAAAAAGACACCTTCCCCGGCCCTAATACTGGGCCAAGCGTCATGATTAAGTGACCCTCCTCGTGCTCATGATAGCTTTATCTCAGGTAACCTCAGCACCCGCTTAGCACTGATTCTTGCTGCCCTCTCACAAGTGGAAACCAGTTCTTAAATTCTAATTCTGTATTTAGATTTTATAGTAACAGAGTATGCCCTTTCTTTCATCTGAACTTGTGAAGTTCCCTGTGCTCTTTTGTTGGTTATGTTTTGAATAATTCAGAAGCCTTTTAGAGAGTTTTCTGCTCCTCGGTTTGGAGGAAATGTGTATTTTCTCGACACATAGGAGAGTGAATGAAGATATAAGTGGAAATAATATCTGTTATATTCACTCTTGGAAAAAACAATGCTGATATAACAAGCTTCAGAATCCCCCTCCCCCCTCCCGCATATAGAGATAGTGATGCTATAATATAGAGAGAATTTTTAGCCCTTTCAAAGGCAGCTAGAAGAGGTAGTGAGTCAGGTGAGTAGGTGTGGCAACCTGTCCTAGCAGTGGCCTTGCATGTTTGGGATGTGCGTATCTTGGATGAGGGAGGGAACTCACTGGGTGCCCTTTGAGGTCTTTCTTCCCTTTGTGAGTCAGAAAGAAGATAGGGTGAATGGAGGCCTGGAAGACCTGTGGACTAGCAATTAGAAACTTACTTTACCCTCTTCATTCAGTGGCATCCTAACAGAAATTGAGCAGGAAAAGTGGAGACAGAGCACTGAAGGAGCCAGTAGTAGTTAAGGGAGCTCTGAACTAAATGAGAATAGAATTCTAAAGAGTTCATCTGGATTAAAACTAGAAATATTGACTTTTCACTCCTGTGAAGATTGTTTGGTCAGTTGGAGAAGATCCTGATATTAAGAGCTAATGTCCCAATGGACTCTGGAGATGAAAAGGATTCTGACCCTATGTGGATGCCACTGGATTTAGAATCATCCCTGCAGGACAGGTATCTCTTTGCATATTCTGCCAGGAGAGGAACAGCACTACAGGGACAAAAGGAGAATTCAGGAGGTAGAAATAAGCTAAGATGTAGCCCAAGGCAATATTCTTAAGGTCTAAAGTATTCTAAGTTACAAATACTAGCTCCTTAGTCCTAATAACAAACCCTATGGAACAGATATTAATATTATTTTTATTTACTAGAGAGAAAACTGAAATACAGAGACATTAAATAATTGGCCCAGAGTCACATAGCTAGCCATTGATAGAGCTGGGCTTTGAATGCATCCTATATAATCTGTTCATTTTGTAGATGAAAAAATCGAGGGACGTAAGTGTCTGTGTGGTACTGGCTGGCTAGATAGCAACTGAGCAGGACCCAAACCCAGGTATTCTCTTTGTTGCGATCCAATGATTAGGCACTACTAGGTTGCTCTTGGATTATATGAAAGGCAGGAAAATTGTACCAACAGTTTCTCTTTCAATCAACTTCAACAAAATTCATTAAGAGATGAGTGTGTTGGTGTCAGTAATTGTTGGTTAATCTTTGGAATGTATTCTGTGACCATACAGTATTTTTTTTTTTTTTTGAGTATTAAGGAAGTGGTGATGGGTGGTTTCTTGGGAATTGAAGAAGTGAGGATGAAAAATAATATGAAAATCTGGCCATGAATAAGAGTTTGTTTCTTGTTGGCTTATTTATTTAGATTCTCTTGATTTCATTTGTATGTATTTGTATGTTCCCATGAGAGCCATCAGTAAGTTTGTGCCGCTCAGTCTGTGAAGTTGGAATGTCAGCTTCATGAATTTCCCTGCTAAGTTTCCGATTTTTCCATTTTGTAACTGAGGTACCAACTGTAGGATGCATGTCCTGTTGATTGAGAGTCACTGGTTTTTATCTTTTCACTTGATCTTCTCTATACGTTCTGTTTTCATCTCAGTTTATTTCCTTGGAATACATATTTTTGTTTAAAGAAGACAAATTTAATTTTTCCAAAGGAACATTATATACTAATTTACAGAATTAAACTTCAAAGAGAGTTCAAGAAGATGAGAACTTTTGCACATGCCTAGTGGGAGTCAGAGAGCAATTGACCCTCTGAAGTTGGTAATGTGTATTTCCTACAACGCAGAAGTTCTACCTTGAGATATATGCTTTAGATGCACAAAGATTTTAGAGTTGAGCATAATGCTACTCACTGTGTAATCTGCAGGTGCCAAAGGTGTGTGGATTAGTTTCCAGTCCACAGTAAGCTAAGTACAGAAAATGAAAACAAGCACTTAAAGCTTTTATAGCAATTTGATATTTCTGCAACATCCAAAAGTGTGACTGTGTTTTATAACAGTATTGGTTCAAAACAGAGTGGAGATAAGAAAAATACGTCCTTTACCAAAAGTAGTTCAGGAGCACTCTCCTAAAGGATTCTCACAGGCATGCAGAAACTTGCACATGATTGCTTATGACTCTGTGTGTGTATGCGTGTGTATGTGGGTGTGTGTGTGTATAACAACCTAAATTCCTGTCATTAGGAAAATGTATTATAAACTTCACTCAAGGATTAAAACAAATGAAGTAGATTTCATGTATGAACATGGATAAATCTCAAATAACCTTGAATAAATGAACAAGTTGCAAAATAATACCTGTATTCTGATAGTTGTTGTTGATAAGAGATATAAAACACAAAGTAATACTATTTTTGCTTACAAAGTAAATGCATGGGATGGGAAAATGCATACTAACTTCAGACAAGAATTTAACTCTTGGGAAAGTAAGAAATAGTCTTGCAAATGGATGAAAAAGTAAGAAGCCTTCATCTATATTTAGAATATTTATTTCTTTTTTAAAAAAAACTGAAGCAAATATGACAACAATATTTACATTTATTATATCTAGGTAGTGGGTACATGGATTTTTTTCTGTATTTAATATTTCATACTAAAAATCAGTCTCACCATATAATTTGTTCTTGCTTATAAACAAGTAATACATACTAAATTATCCAAGGAATTTTTAGCTTCAGTGACATATATGTCTTTCCAGGGATTTGTTTGCCTAGATATCAACCCATAGGCAGTTTCTATGCCTTGACTCAGAGCCCTGAGTCTCTTGATGTAGAGATGTTGGGATTCTGGTCCTACTTTTGTGACTAACTTGTGACAGTGAATTTCCCTTATTGAAATCTCCATTGTGTTCTCTAATTTTAGCATTGGAATTTTATAACATATCAATTATGTATAAATGTATATTTTGATGCTCCTTTTTTCAATTAATATAGAGGCTAAAGGAATACATGGAGTGAACACAGATGTAGGAATGAGATTAATTGTATGTGCAGTAGAGTCAGATTTTTTTTTTTTTAAGATTGATTTATTTATTTATTTATTTATTTATTTATTTATTTATACAAGCACTGGGTATAGTCAGAAGCGCGGGAGGGTGAGAGAATTCACCAGAGCCAGAGCAGGGAGCAGAACAGGCAGACTGACGAAGTACACTGCTGAGGGGAGCAGCGGGCGGCAGGAGAGGTCTGCACGCCATGTGGGACCCTCCTCCATTGGCCGGGGAGCAGCCGGGGATCAAACTGGTGCTGCAGAGGCTGCGGGCAGCTTCGCAACCCAGTGTTCAACCGCTGCGTCACCGGGGAGACCCAAGTCAGATTTGAGATTAAGTCTTGCTTGTCTGCCACTTACCAAATATGATCTTAGTTTTCTGAAACATTCCAATTTCCTGTTTCCTAAGACAGAAATCATTGCATAGAGTACCTACTTCAACTTGGAAAGATTTGATGAAATAATGGTATTATTGTTGTACTTGTTATGCCTGGAAAGATACAAGAATAAATTCTCAAACCATTCATTGCAACCATCTTCCAAAAATAGGATGTGCATAACATATCAATCATTCTTTGCAAGTACAAATTTTCTAAACTAAATGATGCCACATTCCTTTATAACCATGCATTCAAAGTAATTTAGTCTCAGTTGTTCCTGTCTCAATACAGGATACTAACTAGATGATGAATTATAGAATACTGCCAACTCTTCAATTCTCTTTTATGTGGGCATGCTTGAAAGACCCCAGTTGTTTACACACAGTAAACTTGAAACAACACACTCTTGATTTTTAATTTGTACTCTGTAATTTATACTCTTGCCATTAATTTGTACAGAATGCACCAAAGCAGAACTAGATGTCAATGAGAGAAGAGAAATGGTGGGTCAAAATTCATATTTGTGTATCTTAAAGCCAGACTGTGATTTTTCCATGGAACAGAAACTTGGTTAGACATGTCTTCTCTGGTAACACAAGACACAGTTAATGTGTCTAGTTCTCTAGACGAGGCCTCTAGTTCTGCTGACATGACATGTGGATAAATCTAAGTTTTGAGGCTTGAATTTAATAAAAGGCTTGCTGTGGCATCACAAGGGGCTAGTAAATGAAAAGCTTCTGTAGCTTATCAGCAGAAAGATAAGAAAGGCCCTGTTTCCACTACCAGAGCTGGGGAGATATTTATCACGAAGGCTTGTAAGGACTGGAGTTTGACCCATACCAAACACTTCAGAAATAATGTCAACATACCTAAGACCACAGCCAGCAAGGAATTTTCTGAGATAAGATTACAACTTTGTTCTTAAAGGGACGCCAACCCAGTCGGTCAATCCCCAAATATTACCCCCCCCCCCCATCCCCCCCCCCCCACCGCTGCCCCAGCAGAGCAACCCTGTAAGTTATTCATCATAACAAAGGACTTTAGGAGCTCAATGTTTGTGCTTCTAGATGCAGATATTCTGCTGTTTTTTCCAAATATGCACAAACTAGCAAAAGCTGAGAAAGTCCCCACAGGGTCAAGAGCCTGACCTTAGTGCCCTCAAGATAAGCCAGTAGTAAAAACTGAAGGCGGTTCTCTGTTGTCAAGAGCATTCATCCCCCTTATTCAGATTTTGTTTCTTCCCTATTGGCTGTATCTAGGCCAGAGGGCCTCCCAGGTCAGATGAGACCCATTGTCTAGGTCTAGGATGAAGTCATTATAGGAAAAGGTGATTCCCTTGTTAAGACGAACAGGTATAGAAAGTTACTGTGATTATTTGTTTAAACATGTAGTGGTGTGTTTGGTTTAAATATCAGTATACAAACTGGCACTGAGGTGAGGGGCCCAGTGAGTCAAGGTAAAGTTGCTCGGGTATTCTCCCAAGACCTTGTGGGCAAGCAGAGGAAGCAACATATAGAGACAACTCGCCTTTGATTTGTTGTCCAGGTACTAACGGTACTGCTTCTTGCTTTGAAATGCTTCACGGACAAGCCTTTGAACTCCCTGTGCGCGCCTAGGGTGGCCTTCTGAGTTCTAACCCCTCCTTCCCAGGGCTGTGCCTTGCACA
This sequence comes from Talpa occidentalis, assembly GCF_014898055.3. Lineage (NCBI taxonomy): Eukaryota > Metazoa > Chordata > Mammalia > Eulipotyphla > Talpidae > Talpa > Talpa occidentalis. Next base: position 42,914,304 of record NW_023604295.1, on the reverse strand, counting down.
GACTCATTCAAAGCAAACAAACAGCTCTTTTTATCATGACATTTCCCAATAAAGTTCATATTCCTCTACCTCTAGGATATTATTAAATGTCCTCACTAATGTTTCTAACCAGTTTCTCCTCCATTAATCTGTATTTCATTCAAAGGATGTACTATGGCTGTGTTAACTTTGTTTTCAATTTGCCTGCCTTTGTGCTTTTGTTCTTGCTATCTCCCCTTTTGGAATTCCTTCTACTCAGACATATCTCCTCTGTGAAACCTTTTCAGTCCCTCTTACACAGATCTGACCGTCCTCTGAACTCCACTTACTTATCATCTACAGTCCTTACCAGACCTTTGGCAATTAATCACACACTGCTTTGTGAAATGATCTTTAACTGCTCTGTCTTATTCTTTCATTCTCATTGCCTCCGTGTCTGTGTGTGTATGTGTGCATAGCTAGTTAAGAGGTCTATAAAAATAATACCTGTGCTTATATGTCTTTACAATACACTATCTAATAGGTGCTCCATAACATTATTATGGTGGGCAATTCTTGCTTGGGCTCTAGATCGTTTTTCCCTGAAGGCAGGAGTCTTTATCTTGTCTACTCCCATATATATATCACCCAGAACAGTGCCTTGCATGTTAGGAATCAAGTGCTGTTACTGCTGTTCTAAAAAGGATTTCCTCAACTGTGGTTTGTAGCAGGCCTTGACATTCTACCTTGTGTCCCAGCTTTCTGAGGCTGGAGCTGTTTTACTCCTGGGCTGGCAGCCTGCCTTAACTGCCATTGACCCGCCACTTCTGTCTTTTCTTTTTTCCTCAGATTCATACTCTCATTCCTCCAATGAAAATGGAGGCAAGTCTGAGTCAGTGGCCAACCTGCAGGCTCAGCCCTCCCTGAACTCCATCCACAGCTCCCCTGGGCCCAAGCGTTCCACCAACACCCTTAAGAAGTGGCTGACAAGTCCAGTACGCCGGCTCAACAGTGGGAAAGCAGATGGAAACATCAAAAAACAGAAGAAAGTACGTGATGGCCGGAAGAGCTTCGATCTGGGATCTCCCAAACCTGGGGATGAGACAACTCCCCAGGGAGACAGCGCTGATGAGGTAATTACACCAGGCCCTGGAACCTCCAGCAGGCAGGGACTACTGACATGCATCCTCCCACGGGTGTGGTCAACTCGCCAGGCTTCTCTAGTCCCCAGAGGTTTGTCTTCTTGGGCCTCCATGATCTGAGTTTTTCTATTCTCCAGACTTGCCAGTTTGGTTTGTGACCAGTTCAGAAACTGACTACCATTTAGAATTTCCAACAGATGCCATTTTGCTAGATGTGGAGAAAGGAGCCTGGCCCTGAGGGGAGCCAGCAATCACCTAGCCCCCTGCCTCGACTAAGGGTGACCTCAAAACCTGCTAGGCATGTTTAGAATAGGAATAAGAGAATGGAGAGAGTTTCACTTAGAAAACTGAAGACTATACTAGGACATAATAGCTGTTGCCAAGTCTCTTAAGCAGTTGCCACATCTAAAAGTGAGCATCCAACTGCAGGTTGCTCCAGGGAGAGCTGAAGGTTTATAGTAGGCAAGGTTTCAGCTCAGAGGAACTTCGGTGGCTGTCAACTAGGGATGAAATGAGCCTTCGTGAAAACAAATGAACACCCCTACTGGAAGGATTTCAGAGTCCATGTGACCTCACATAAGAGTCAGAGTTAGCTGTGTTAGCTAACTGTGTTAGTTAGCTGTGTTAGTGTTACCCTGTGTTAGCTAAGGCCAGACTGGACCCCTCTGAAGTCCCTTCCAGAGCTGAGATTCTGTAATCAAAATATCGTATGACTGTTTTGTTTGGGGGAATGAGATAGCTGTTTTATCTGGCAAACTAACCTACTCTTCTCACTGCTGTGGCTAAGAAATTCTTCTGAATGTGTAACCAGACTCTTTGTAATTTTATGCTGTCTGTCATTTCTCCCTCTAAACATGGCAGTAGAGCCTGGTGGTATTCAGATTGTGGTTTAATATTTTTTAAAAAATTTGTTAGGCACTCTCTGATCACGCAACTTCATCTTTTTCTGACTCATTGGTGAGATTGTCTGTCTGTCTGTCTCTCTCCCTCTTCTCCTTCTGTGTGTGTGTGTGTGTTTTCCTCCATTCTCTCTTCACTGTTCTTTCAGATAAGCAAGTGTCCTCCTCCATCCCACAGAGGACTATAAGACTGAAAAACTAGGGGTGTGTTGAGGCAGAATGGTATCTTACATGTTGCTTTTCAAAAATTCTAAGACTTGAACTAATGGCATCTTTACATGAAACAGTGACTAATGCTGTTCTTTTGTTCTAGAAGAGCAAGAAAGGTTGGGGTGAAGATGAACCAGATGAAGAGTCGCATACACCCCTCCCTCCCCCTATGAAGATCTTTGACAATGACCCCACGCAGGACGAGATGGTAGAACTTCTTTGCTTTCTCACTTTGAAGAGTAGTGTGTCATCCATGTGATTTCATTGTTTGTGTGGGATGGGGATAATAATGTTCGCTCTCCTTTGTTGTGTCTCACACCACATGAATCCATGGTGATGTTTATTCCATCAGTATTTGGCAGGGGTCCCCTCCACCAACCCTGGAATTCTGACTTCATTCTAGGCAACATAGTGGTGTGTGTAGAATTCTCAGAGTGAGAATCTGCTTGGTATTGCATCATGTTGATGAAAGGTATTGGCTCTGTCTTTGGAAGCAGAGATCTCAAAAGAAACTGTCTCAAAAAGGAACCTAAGGTGGCTCAAAAAGGAGTCTAAGGTGGTTCCAGGTCATGATCATTCTGTTGTACCTGGCTATATGACTTATGTTTTAGTGGATTGTTTCCCCTAGTCTCAATACTGAAGCCCAAATCATAGTAACTTCCAGTCAAGTCCAGTGCTGTTAAAATTCTGCAAACACAATATGAAGGATGGAGAAGCTGTGAAAGGGAGGTTACTGTCAAATGTGAGAAAACCTAATATTCCAGGTTGCCCAAGTTTTTTGTTTTGCAAAATTTCCTGACTTACTGGCAGGCAGAGGCTCAGTCGTGGCTGAAGTGTGGGTGGCCATCAGATCTCTAGTTTCAGGGTGACCCTCTGATGGTTCTAGAGCAGAGAATCCGGGTGGATGTAGTTCCAGGTCCCCATCTGAGGCTATTTTGATCATGTGCTTGATCTTGCCTAATAAGTCAAGCTTTCAGTTAATTGTGTTTTTCTTGTCTTCTTTTAGTTTCGCTGTCCTGTTGGACTCTGGGATTTGAAGTGGTGGTTTCAGTTTTTGATTGTATTTGCATTTGATTCTCAGAGTGGTGTTTGGTGGTAGTGCTGGTGGCTTAGCTATGCCTCCTTTCTAGTGCTTGCCTCATGATGGGGCAGCTTTGTCAGAGGTGGAGGGTCTAGCATGCATAGGCAAGGAACAAACCTTTATACCACCTAGGATGCAATTCAGAAAGTACTGTTTGCAGATGCTTCAGTGTCTCTAGTGAAGTCTCAGTTCTTGTTTTAATTCTCTCCACTTGCATTTACATCATTGACCCACACATATTCATTGAGGTCTTCCCATGTGCCAGATTAAAAGCCCAGCTTCTAGGGGCACAATGACTAAGATGTGGTCGCTGCCCTCCTCTGTGACTCACTGATGAGACAGAAATACTTGCAGCCCCTCCTAAAGTGATATCGATGGCCCTAGACTCTGACTGTTGGGAATCAAAATAGCAGGAAGCCTGGCATGTTGCCCATCCTGGATTCCCAGAGGCAGAAATACCTGTGCTTCACTTGGAGATGGGAATGAGGACCAACCTGCTGTGTTCCCAGAGGCCAATCCTTGCAAAATTTCTCTCAACAGTGACAGTGTGTGGGGAGATAGGACGTCTGTGCCCCACTATCTGCCATCCTGGGCAGGCCTCCACATGGAGGTGCCAGCTTGCAAAAGATAAAGGTCATGAACCCACCCCCACTAACTCCCTCACACACAGCTTGTTTTAGGAAAAAAGATGTTATGTTGTTTCTGGGTAATTTTTAACTAAGAATGTGGACTTACCTCCAGAGGTTTGTGTAGCCCTTTCCTTAGCCAGAAATAGGGCGGATGGCAACAGTCTCTTTTTAGACACATACTCCCCCTCAGCCCAGCTATTTGATATTATATGTTTGTTTTTCTGGAATATTTGGGTGTGGGGTGAACCTCAGAACTTCTAGCAAATGGAGTTGGATTTATTAAAATAATTTTTACAACAGTGTAAAAAGATTTTTTGAAGCCCAGCCATTGTACTGTTGTATGATTAATTCTCCATGTTTCCTTCTAAAATTAGTTCTTATGCATGGATGTTTTCTTTTTACAATTATAGTAGACATATATGTGTTTAATGTTTCATTTAGTATTTCCTAAAGTCTTCATTTTATTTGTTAATGACTGCAGGGTATTGCATTTATTTGATGTACCATAATTTGCTTGACCAACTTGTTTTGAGATATCCTAGGTTGTTTCCAATTTTGCTACTTTGGATAATGCTGTTCTGTAGACTTCTATTCTTGGGCTACATTCCCAGGGGTAGAATCACCAGATCAAAAACTTGATTGCTTTAATCTGCAAACAAACTTAAATTAAGCTCTTTTCCTACATTCCCCAGGGAAGAAAATGGGTGTTGCTATAGCCCTCTTAATGACATTTATTTGATTTTTTTTACCCCCTATCAGAAGTAAAGACCTAAAATAACCTAAGAAGCATCCCCCCAACTTAAGGGGCAAACTAGAAGCCAAGGCACAACTAGGACTTTCACCTTTCTGTTCTCACAGTCTTCAGTGCTAAAGACTGAAGAAGCATATGCCCTGGGTCCTGGGACCATCTTTGCCCTCGCCCTTACTATGCCAGGGGTGCAAGGATGTCTGTGTCCCACTCTCTGCCAGCCCACGCAGGCCTCCACATGGAGGTGCCAGCTTGGAGCTGGAAGGGTGCCACACCCTCCCTTAGCCTGGTCAGTGAAGACTGGATAAGAGGCTAGGGGCCTTCTGGGTCCACCAGCTCCCCTCCACGGCCATGACCTGCACTGCAATACCCCTCCCCCAGTTTCCTCTTAAGAAAAAAAATAACACTGTCCCTTAGTGAGCAGGAGTCCCCAACCATTGACCAAACAGCCCCACGGATCATGGGGAAGAGGCACAGGTCTTTCACTATGAACAGGACTCGTGTGTGTGTGTGTGTGTGTGTGTGTGTGTGTGTGTGTGTGTGTGTGTGTCCTGGTCTCTAAGTGTCCTGCCCCTAGCATTTTTGCTTGACTCATAGTGATTAGCTATAGTTAAAATCTACATCTAAGTGAAGCAAAGATACTTTCTCTTATTTGGACACACTGAGACCAGGTTTATTGACTCTTCAAGCAGGGATGGCATTGGGCAGCCCTGGACACTGGACAGTGACCAAAGGCCTGTCTGCACTTCTCCCCCTCCATTGTTGACAGTGAGTGGAGCCCATACCTGTTGACCTCCTGGGAACTCAGTGACCCTCCCCTCAGCTCTGTAGGAGGCCGGCCTAAAGGAGCCTAGTCCCATCACTGCTGGCCAGAGTTCCCAATAAAGGGTCAAGCAGGCTGTGCCATACCTGCACTACCCCCTATCTCCCTCTGTCATCTCATAGAGCTTTGCTTCCCTTGCTACCTTGAGCTTTGGACTTGCTGTTTTATATCCTAACTGCTTTTCCTCATTCCTCGCTAATCTGCTTTTCCTTTGCTGCTCAATGTCTTCCAGTCCTCCTCTTTGCTAGCAGCCCGGCAGGCTCCCTCCGATGTACCTACTGCTGCAGACCTTGTCAGTGCAATAGAACAGTTGGTCAAAAGCAAGCTGGTAAGTGGGTTGTATAGGAGGCAGTTCTGCATGTGTCTCACCTCTGTGCAGCTCCCAGGGCCTGGTATCTACCTGCCATGCTCTCCTTCGTGCCTGTTCTCATTCCTCCTGTAGGATTGTGTCCAGCTTGTGATGGTTGCTAAAAGCTGTGCCCCAAATTCCTTTTTGGCTTTGTTTGTGAATGGCATGAGCAATTAACTTTTCCTTAAAAGTTTTAAGGAAAAAATTCCTTTCCTTAAAGCCATCCTTTCTTTTGGGGTTGACATTGATGAAAAGTAACAGGGCCTCCCTGGTGGCGCAGGGGTTAAAGTCTTAGTGCTATCAAGCTATCAGCAGCCACTGCAGCCTAAGCTCAATCCCCAGCCAGGGAGTTGACCCGGCATAGCAGACCTCTCCTGACTCGCCTGCTACTCCCATCAGCAGTGTATTTCAGTTGATCTGCCTATTCTGTTCCCTACTCTGTCTCTGATGAATCCTCTCATGCATCTCTGGCCATCACCCCAGTTTGTGTGTATAAATAAATAAAAATAAATCTTAAAAAAAAAGTGCTTAAGACAAAAAAACCTCCCGGTAAGTTTAGACAACTGACCTATAATATAGGGACATGGTAGTTGGATGGTAATTGATGTGTGTCGGGTAGTCCTAAAGCTAACTTTGCTGCTGAGACATGGAACTTGGATTGAATTTTTTTAATTAATTAATTTATATATATATATTTTAATGAGTTTTTTTAAAGATTTATTTATTTATTTATACAAGCACTGGGTACAGTCAGAAGCACGGGAGGGTGAGAGAATTCACCAGAGCCAGAGTGGGGAGCAGAACAGGCAGAAGGACTGAAGCACACTGCTGGGGGAGCAGCGGGCATGGCAGGAGAGGTCTGCGTGCCATGTGGGGCCCTTGCCGGTGGCCGGGGACCGAACCTGCGCTGCAGAGACTGCGGGCAGCTTCGCAGCCCAGCGCTCAACCGCTGAGCCACCAGGGGAGGCCCTATATATATATTTTACATCATCGTTCATTTTTGTACAATGTTTGCTTTCTCCTCTCAGGTGTAGTCCCCATAGAATTCCCACCACCAGTTCACCCGTGCACCATCACCATGGTCCTTTGTGCTCTTCCCTCCCCTGTTTTGATCCCTGTTCCTCCCCCTCCCCTGCAGAATGTCTCTGATTTATAGTTGCCTGCTAATTTTGTTTATTTATTTATTATTATTATTTTCCTTATCCCTTATTTGTTTCCCCTATATTCCTCCTATAAGTGAAACCATCCAGTATTTTTCTTTTCCTTTCTGGCTTATTTCATTGAGCATAATCCCTTCCAGCTCCATCCATGTGACTGAGAATGGCATGAGTTTATCTTTTTTGATTGTTGAATAGTATTCCATTGTGTATATATACCACATCTTCTTGATCCAGTCATTTTTGGGCATTTGGATTGGGGCTGGATCTTTGAAAGCACCAGTTAATTTTATTTTAGGCCCTCAAATAGCCTTCTAGCTTACAAAGTCTTACAAAAGTAGGTTGCTGATTAGAAAGGGGATGGGCAAAAGTAAGTAGCTACCTCACCACAAGAAATTAAGGGAGCTGGTGCATATCCCCATAATGGGGGGAAGTTGAATATAAGTCAGACCACTGAAGGCACAGGTTGTGAGCCTGAGCTGATTCAGGGTTTCCACAGAACGCTGATGAAAGAGCTCCTTTTCTAGATAGACCTTCCTCTCTGCCCATATCTTCACATTTAAGTCTGTTACTACAGGATGGCAATTTGAAGCATTTTCCTTTCCTTTGCTCTCATCCATGCCACTCACTCAGTTTTTCCTGCAACTCTCATTAGGGTAAGTGCGCTTCCTCCAGACTTCTGCCGGACAGCCCCATTAATGGCGCCAGTTAAACCCTTCTCCACTTGGCCAGGAATTAGAGAAAAATGCTGGACTCTCCCTGGGGAAAGCTGCCTGATAATAATTTTGATTACAGTAACTCCCTTTTCAAAAATCCCAGCTAATAGAGTACCAATGAAATTTAACATATGTAACTTTCTTCTTTTCCTTCTAAATTTTCCTCCCTAATTAAAGAAAAAAGAAGTTAGCTAATGTTTTTAATAACTCTCGTCAGACTCTGGGAGGTTGTCCTGCCATCATCTCTTCCTGTCCCACTGCTGGGAGCTGAGTGCTCTTCCGGGCACAACAGTGACCTTTCAAAACAGGTCTCCCTGACACATTCCCCCCCCCGCCCCCACCATGTGTTCTCCTTTCCTCTTTACATTTACCCTTACAGCCTCTTCATTTTCCGAATACATTAAAATTTTTTTTTTTCCTAAAACATTCGTCCTTTCTTTTGCATTTTCTCCTTGCAGAATGTGTTGCCTGATCTTTCCCTTCTCTTCTCTGTCTCTTGGGCCTCAAATTCCTGACGTCCACTCTCCTGGTCTTCCACAAGCTCCACTATTGCCTCCCTCCCTGGTGGAGGCTCCCCTCCTCCCTCTGGCCTAACCCATCAGTTTCTGAGATATAGGAAGAAAATACTAGAATCTCTATCTCACCATTGCAAAATGGTTTTGTGTCTGTTTAGTGTGTGTATAGTGATAATACAGTAGCACAAATACATAATTACTAAATTTGGGGGGAGCAGAGACCAAAACTGTGTTTACTGATGGAGGTATATAATCAACATTTGAATGTCCCTGGCCTGTAGATAAAGTCCACACCTACCCAGTATTCTAATGTTTTTCAGCCTGTCCTCCACCCCCACTTATTTATTCCTGTTGATGAACTCTGCTCCAACCAAACTGTTCCTCACTGTCGCCAAACATGCATCTGACTTTTTCCAAGTCTCTGTTCATACCACCCCACTTCTCTGGAATGTGTTCCCTCTTATTTGTACTTGCCCAAAGCATAACAGTTCAAGGTCCTTTATCTCCACAAGGACTGCCCTGACCAGGCCAGATTTCTTCTGCAGCCCCATGGCAATTACTGTGTAAGTCCCACGCTGCATGGAACAGCTCTTGTTGAAATAGCTTTATCTTGTCATCTGCAGCTTATCTCCCCAGGGAGAGAACTGGTAATTTAAGATGTTATTTTCTCCTCCTCCATTAATGTATAGGGAGTCTTTTACATTTACATTGCATCAGTAAATATATGTTTCCAAAAATCTGTAATTTCCTATATTTTGGATTGCCTTTTTCCTACTGCTGCTGCTCACCTTAGCACTCTTGGGAGTCTCTGCAGGCCTCTAGTTTGTGTAACCAGAGGATCTGCTGTTAAACATGTGCAAATATTAAGATGTCCCATAAGAACAAATTCCTGCAAGAAAGAGACTGTAGGATGGTGTTAGACTTGATTGGCCCTATAACAGGCTCTCAACAAATGCCTATTCAATGAATGGGCTTTCTGTAATGAGTTTGCTATGAGGGATTTAACTTCTTCCACCAATAACTATTTCTTGAGGACCTGTGTTGAACCTAGAATTAAAGAATTATTTGGCTTACCGTATAAAACCAAGCCTAACACAGAAGACAATGAGAGACCAGTGGTTTGGTTTCTCGAATCCTCTCACCATGACTTGGTCCTTTGTGGAGTAGCAGTGGAGGAACAGCAGGTGCTTGTTTGCTCAGCCACGTTTGGAAATACCGACCTGCACTTCCACCCCCGAAATGTGTAGTCCTATTCCTAATCAGCATTTTAGCTTAGAAGAGGGTAGAGCCTATAAAAGTTTTGGAGTTGCCATTGGCCTAGAAGTACAACAGTGTGACAGCTGCCAAAACAGCCAGTGTGGTCATAGACTGGGTCCAGGAAAGTGCAATGAGCAGATGAATGGGAGTAACACTGCCTTTGTGTACAAAACTCCTTAGACCGCACCCATCTGAGTCATGTGTGAGTCACGTGTTGGGTTCTGAACACAGCATTTTATACTGTTCTGGAGTGCAGTGAAAGGGCCCCAGGAACAGGTAACCTGTACCATGTGGTGGCCGATGTGATTTGAAGGATTGTTGAAGAAACCAAGGCCACATATATAGAGAAGTTAAGAGAGAGATGACACATGAGAATGTCTTCTAACAGTTGAGCACTGTATGGGAAGGAGGGTTGCACCAGATGGTGGAATATAGACCTGTGGGAGGAAGTTCTCTTAGTTCAATATAAGACAAACTAAATAGGCACTTCCCAATGTGTGGAGTCTGATTCCATTTTACAGGGGCATTTGGTGTTCTTCAGCTTTTATCTAGGACTTGAGTTCTTTGTATGTGAACCCCAAAACTCCCTTTGGTGCTTATGGTCATGGGTCATGATGCACTAAGGCTTCCACCTCAGGGAGTTGTGATCTCTGCTGCTCAATAGCTGCTGTTAGGGAATGAGGGCACCCCTGACGATCCCCCAAGACCCTCTATGGCAAGTTATCGATAGGCATTAATGGGCCCTTTTGGGATCTTGCCTGCCAGTCTCAGTCTTTGACCAATACTTTTGTTTACCAAGAGAGAATTTCCATTCACCTCCCGGTCCCTCCCCCAAATAGAGCTAATATATAAATATATATATAGTGGTTGTTGCTGAGTACTTACTATTGAATTTTATTTATTTTGTTCTGCTGGCTGAACAGTTTTGGTATCATAGATTAGACTGGGAAGACATTATAGTATACTGAGTGACTAAATGAAATCATAGGTCTCCTTTTAAAGTTTTCACCTAAGTGAAAATAGAAATAATTTAAAATATCTGTAATTTCAAATTACATATATTTATTGGAAAAGGTTTAATTTCTTTGCATGTGTGTGGAGAGAATTAATTTAACTTTATATATATTTGACATCGTTCTTCCTCTTTGTACAATGTATGCTTTCTCCTCTCAGGTGTAGTGCCTGTAATATTCCCACCACCAATTCCCCCGTGCACCATCACCATAGTCCCTTATGTGGAGCTAATATATATTTTTTTTTAGGTTTTTTTGTTTGTTTTCTTTATTGAGGTAACATTGGTTTACCCCGCTGTCTATGATTTAGGGGTAGAGGTTTACCCCTCCTCAGATAGACGTTGCCACACCACCCCCACGATCAAAGCACCCCTAGTCCTTTCACCTACGTCACTGGATCTCCTTCCCCCTTTGTTTCCACTCTCACCTTCCTTCCCCTTCATGTAGCCTCAGTTCTGCAGTCATATTCCCAGAGTTTGTTTTGGTTCCATTTTATTGGTGCCCTTTTTCCCCCCTCATGTGAATGAAATCATCCTGTATTGGTCTTTCTCCCTCTGACATTTCATTTAGCATAATCCCCTGCAGTTCCATCCATGATGTCCCAAATGGCAAGAGATTATCTTTTTTTTATAGCTGGATAGTATTTCACCACATCTTTTTAATTCTTTGCTCTGTTAATGGACATTTTTTTCTGGGTTTTGTATTTAATAATGGTTATTATCTTTTTTTTTAAGATTTATTTATTTATGCATACAAGAACTGGGGTACAGACCAGAGGTGCGGGGGGTGAGAGGATTCACCAGAGACAGAGTGGGGAACAGAACAGGCAGACTGACTGAAATGCACTGCTAAGGGGAGCAACAGGCGAGACAGGAGAGGTCTTTTGCACCATGTGGGTCAGCTCTCTGGCTGGGGATCGAACTCGTGTTGCAGTGGCTGCAGATAGCTTCATAGTGCTGCGTATTAACTCCTTGGGCCACCAGGGAGTCCCAATGGCTATTATGTTTAACTCTGAGTAAGGAATAATATCTCCCCACTGCCTTCCCTGTGATTTTTAATAAAACTTACCCCAGACATGTGACTGATAGTGGAGAGACTGTGTGTAAGGAAGGAATCAGAAGACGTAGGTTTTGGTTTTTGCCTCTGCTACTTACTGTATAGCCCTGGGCAAGTTGTTTAGTCTGTTTGAGCCTCTCTTTTATCTCATTTGTCGACCATGAATCTGTCCACTGAATCTAATTTCAAGAGAATTATGATGACTGTGTAAAGTGTGAACATGCTCTGTAAACTGATAAATCGGCATCCTTCAAATATTAGCTCTTTGCCACCTCACCTGCATTGTGGAGGGCAGGGAAAAGGACCCACATCATGCTTTATCATTCATAGCCACACCCTTGGCTTGGGGACACTTCAAATCTGTCAGTCAATAAATTGATAATTGGGTGAACGTTGCAGGGTTACAGCTAAACAGTCTGTATGATTTGATTTGGTTTGATTTCTCAAGTTTGGCAAGCAAAAGTTGGTCATGTGAAAATATATTGTGACTCTAAACAGCCCCAGGATTCCACCACCCACCTTGGGTGAAAGATTGAGTTTCTAAATCTTTCAATCTAGAGAGAAAGACCCTTCTCTGAGAACTGTCCATGGGTTGCATGATGCAGTAGTTCATTGGGCTCAGGATGGTACCAGTGAACCCTGCGCTGATAGTCCTGTGCCTCTGTCAAGGGTCTGGCCATGATTGAGCTCTTTCTCAGTCTGCCTCGTGGCCCACCATCCTGGGACTGTGTCTTACCTGCTTCAGAATACTTCCCACCCTCGGGTTCTCCCGCTTTGACAACATTCACTTCTCTAGGTGGCCTATAGGCCAGTGAACATGGCTAGGACCAGGCTGCGTAATGTGTGTGCTTTTCCTTCCTGTGGATGAATTGAATTGCTTTTGTTAATGGCAAGATAGAGTAGTTCAGAGACCAGAATGGAGGAAATAATAATCCCATCATATCCACATGGAGGTATGTATTTTTAGGAACTGGATTCTTCTAGCATCCCTCTGTGGAAAAGATTCCAGAGCTTGTTGAAACAGAAAAGTATAGATCTACCAAAAATAAATAAATAAATAAAAAATTTAACTCAAGGTCACAAACTTGAAATTTGCCTGAAAAATCCACACTTTGGTTTTTTACTATATAATTGTCTTCCACACTCAATTTACCTGGGAATGAAAATGTTATAATTTAGATTTTTAAAAAGATTTATTTATGCATGCATGCAAGAGCTGGGGTGTAGGCCAGAGATATGATGGGTGAGAGGATACGCCAGAGACAATGTGGGGAGCAGAACAGGTAGATTGACTGAAATAGACTGCTGAGGGGAGCAACGGGCGAGTCAGGAGCAGTCTGCTGCACCATATGGGTCACCTCCCTGCCCAGGGACTGAACTCTCGCTGCAATGGCTGCGGATAGCTTCATAGTGCTGTGTCTTAACCCCTTGCACCACCAAGGAGGCCCCTAATGTAGGTTTTTTGTCTGTAGACTATTATACACATTTTTACAAAAGGGTGGGGCAGCTGAGAGGTGCTAACCCAGCACACTGTCCTGTTGTTTCATCAGATAAGCTTTGACCTCTCCCCAAGAGTTCTAAAGTATTTTCAGTAAACTCTTGGAGTCCTGCTATATGCTGTGCTCTGAGATCAAGCACAAAACCTTCCTTCCTGGAGCTCAGAGTCTAGAATTAATGCTCAAAATACTCTCCTACTGGACCACCGCCACCATCTTTGCCTGGATTTGGGTCTGCCATCTCTCTGTGGGACTGCCAGAGGAATCTTTCCTTGCTTTTTTTCCTTATTAAAAAAAAAAAAAGTTTTTAGCAGTTCTTTTTGAATAAAAACAAGATATGCTCATTCAAGAAAAACTGGAAAAATAAATATATAAACACAAAGTATATCGCTCACCATTATACAGATGTACTCAGTGTTGACGTAATAGACTTTTTGGCAGATCCCTTAGAAACAAAGTAGTTAATCATTGAGTATATAGAACTGAAGTCTGTTTTCCTTTGCTTTCATATCAGAGGACCCAATTTATGTAACACTTGCCAACCCCCTTCATACCCTATGTTCTACCAATCCAGGCTGCTTTCAGCTTCCCAGGCCGCCCTGTGTCTTTTCACAATTTGATCCTTTCTTCACAGTGCTGCTTCCATCTGAACTATCCTCCCATTGGCGTGTCCAGTGAAATCCTTCTCATTTCTCAATTGGTAGTTCAAGCTTTCCCTCTGCCGTTAAGCCTTTCCCTTCCTTTCCAGCCCACCATAGAATAGCCTCCTCCTTTTTTCATATGTCATGGTACCCCTTCTGCCTGCAAGGGCACTTGCTGTAGCTTAAGTTGTGGTGCAGCACAGCCATATCCTAGTCACCCCTATTTCTCCAGTGTTGCAAATATCAGCAGGTGATAGGTGTTTGGGAAATATCTGTGTGAGTACAAACAAATAATTAATTATAGTACTATGTAAAGAATATTGTGCAGGGGAGGCATAAAAGGTGCTTATATGAGCCCAGAGGTAGGGCATTTTATGGGTATGTGACCCAAGATTCAACAGACAGGAAATGTGTCCATTTTTAATATAGCAATACCTTTCTCCATATTTAGTCTGCTTTTTCAAATGCTATTTGCATCTCTGTTTCCTGAATTTGGATAAACTATAGAAACTTTTGTCACTTTCTCCTTATGTAACAGGGTGGTCCCAGGAAAGGGGGATCCTATAACACTTATATACCTTTTCCTCTGTCTCTCGTGGTCCTGAGCCCCATTACATAACAGAAGCTCCCCCTATGACTGCACAGCCCACCACGCGTCAGCTATCCACTACTGTCTGTTTCCCTCCAGGTACAGCATAGAAAATACATGTCACCCCTAAATGCTCTTAGCCAGCATGCTGTCTGAACTCTAGGTCGCCAAGACAAATTCTTGAATTACGACGTTAACTGAGGCACATTAGCCAGCATATAGGTTAACAGCAGCCTCTGTTCTGCCAATGAAATCCTTTTCATTTCTCAATTGGTAGTTCAAGCTTTCCCTCTGCCATTAAGCTTTTCCCTTCCTTTCCAGCCCACCATAGAATTGCCTCCTGCTTTTTTCATACATCATGGTACCCCTTCTGCCTGCAAGGGCACTCACTGTAGCTTAGGTTGTGGTACAGCACAGCCATATCTTAGTCACCCCTGTTTCTCCAGTTTTGCAAATATCAGCAGACACTGTCTCTGTCCTTCTCATCGCCATTCGAGAGTCCTTCCCTGAAGACAACTTGAGCTTCTTTGCTCATGTACTAGATCAGGCAGGAGGAGATGGAACAGATGTCATACTTTGGACTCCTGAGATGCCCTTTAGTCAGTCCATGGAAGAGTTCAGCCTGGGCCATGTCAAGGCAGGTGTTCCACAGGGAGTCCTTGGACAGAGATGCAGACCTGTTTCCTGGGCGATGCGGCCAGAATCCTGACAACCAACAGCCGGCAATGGGGAAGGGACAGGGGAAGGAAAAGACATGTAATCAGATCACTCACCAGCAAGGGTGCATCTGCCAGGGTGCCTGTCTCTGCGGATGGCACCAGAGGACATGGCACATGTCGTTGGAAAGCCTGCCTGTCCACCAGCTTGTCAAGCCTCAGCACCAGACACCCCCATTTCCTTAATAACTGGTTACAGATCCTGAATCTGTAAATTTAGCTAAACTCTTCTTGACCTTTCTATATTTTTAGTCTATGCTGCTTCTCTGGATAACAACATCCGTGGTTGATTACTTGTTCTATAAAATACCTTTATGTTAAGTTAAAAGAAATTCTCTGTCTCAAGCTTGAAAACCCTGTCCTATTAATTCTAATGTTCATCTCAAAATCCTGTTGGTCCCATGGTATATTTTGTTGGTTTGGGGGTAAGTTGGGGAGGGGAGGGAGGCACCCTGATCTCCTCAGCACTGAGGTTGTCAGCTCTCCAGTCTTTATATTTCCACTGTTCTCATAGACTAGCCCATCGGACTGTTGTTCATGTTGTATTTTAGGACTTTTCCCACTTCCGTTTTGGCCTGGGTTGAAATACAACAACTAAGAAAGTTTGTGACAGACACTCCAAGTCTATGTAAGACAATGCTGAAACCTTATGTTCCTGTTCTCTTTTGCGGTTTTGTTTTATTTGATTTTTTTTTTTAAGGAACAAAGATGTTTTTATTTGTCTTCTTCCTTGAGCGGGGCTTAGAAAAGGAATTAGCCCAACAGAAGAGCCTCCGTTGTTCCTTTAACTTTCGGGCAGACGTTTTCTGAGGCTATTAAGGGGAAGCCTTTCTTTTAGCCACAGTGGCAGTGGTAGCCAGCAATCTTGTAAGACTTTAGACTCAACTCCCATACTTGTTTTAGTTGGCTATCTTGACCTTAATCTCAGCCTTACTGTTTTATCCACAATGCTCCTGCTAATTTGCATAATGAAATGTCAAGTGTCGCTGTGTGATCTTTCTAGGACACTTGTAAAAAATGCTAAGATTGACCTCTCTTTTGAGTACCCTTAGCTTAACAATTCTGTCCCTGAAAGGAGGGATCACTATAGAGCATTTTAATTTTTCAAGGGGCTGCACAACTATTATCTCTGTTTCTTCCTTAGAAATCTGTTGGAGAAAGGAGAGATTTGATTTAAAAACTGAGAAAAACCAAAGCACAGAAAACTTTTAGCTATCTCACTTAAGAACATCCAGTGACCAGAAGATCTGGGATTAGAATTTGAGTTCCTTTACCCTTTTACCCTTACCTCTTTCTAAGGTACTATATTAATCCCCTTAACTTGTTTCTCAATCCTGCAGCTCCTTAATTTAAAAAAATGAAAAGGATTAATAAATGAAGGCAAGCCCTTGGTCAATAGCCTTAGCAAAGATGTTTTTAGAAAAGGCTAAATCTACTTACCTCTTCTCACCTACATCTCACTGGCCTCTCAAAAAAAAAAAAAAAAAACAACTGATTTAACAAAGCATGATTTCCCTGAACTAGTACTGTTATCACTACCTTTCCCTTCTCAATTTGTATTTGATAGTAGACAACTGATTTCTTTTCTAAGAGCTTGTTTAATGTAGAATGGTGACGATTAACTTTATCTCGTGTGTCCTTACCCAGAGATAAGTCACTTTAACAATTTTCCTTTTGTCTGAGAAATTGGCAGCATGTAGATGCCACGTAGGCCCTGATTGCCTGAGATGGCTGCAACCCTGGGCTCCCTGCTCTAGGGTGATGGGATTCTGGTCTCCTGGTACTTCGCTGAGGTTCTGTAAGAACAGCCTGGTCTTCTGACTTGGCGGAGGCTATGCTAGGAGACTCAAGGCTTCCAAACAACTTTTCAGTGTACACGTCCCTAAGCCTTTCTATTCATCTCTTTTCAGAGTCTAGAAGGAGGCTCGTACAGGGGGAGCTTGAAAGACCCCACAGGATGCCTGAATGAGGGGATGACCCCTCCCACGCCTCCTAGAAACCTAGAAGAAGAACAGAAAGCCAAGGCCCTGAGAGGCAGGATGTAAGTGACTTCTCCAGATTCCACCCTGATGTTTGTGTATGTACACATGATGGGCAAGGCTTATGGGAATTTGGGGAAGAATTAGAGAGGGAGTCCCCATTTTTTTCTGAAGAAAAATGCTTTATTATCAGTTCAATTTGTCAATCACTCATGCACTGCCTCCTGAGTGCACAAAATCTTTTGTGGACCTTTTGAGAATATTTTTTAATGTGTCATTACCTCCCCCAAGTATTTCATCAACTCTTCAAGGAAGGTCCACTAGCAGGTGGTGAACACAAGACAGCCCTCAGCCTGTCAGCAGATAGATTAGGATAACAATGTCACCTCAAGGAGAGCTAGACTTCATCTCCAGAGGGCCTTTCCAGCCCCACATTCCCACTCTAACTTTTCTGTGGGTTTTCTTGGGCCTTGCTAAAGATATATTTGAATGCTTTTATTTGGCCTCACCAGTTCCTTCCTGTGGCCTATAACACATGATTGTCTGTAGTAGAGAGGGGGTGCTGGGTGGAAGGACTGGGCATGCTGATAAAGAAGCATGTGTTCCTCGGCTTCTTCCCTCTCGCCTGAGGCCCAGGACTGGGCACTTGGTGGCTTTTCTGTGCCATGTAGAACAAGAATTTCAGATGAATAGTACTTCCTGGGTTCAGAACGGGTAAGCCCTTGTGCTGGGCCCCTCTGACGTCTCCAACACTCTCCCTTCAGTCTCTGAGGACCAAAATGAAGTGTGGCTGCAGGCAAAGCTCTTCCAAACTTAGGTATATGAGTCCATTGAGCCCCGCTGTGCCTCACCCACCCCTGTGCCCAGCCCTGAGCGTTTTATGGATAGCTCTTTACTGCTTAGAAGGAGGGAAAAGAAGAAAGAGGAGGGTTTGGATTTGAGGCCTCACAGACTCCAGAGAGCCAGCGTGAACAGTTTACCAGCAACGAGCAACAGTGAAAAGGGCAGCATCTTTGGGCTCTTATACAAGTGGGTTCAAATCCCAGCTCTGCTACTCAGTTTGTCATCTTGGGCGAGTCACCTAACCTTCCTGTCTCAGTATTTTCATCTATATTAAACAAGGCTTACAACACCTACCTTAATATTAGCAAGAGAAAGTCCAGATGAAGCAACTGACACAAAGTAAATATTCTAAGAGGGAAAAATCATTAACCAGAAAGAAACCAAAAAATCACATGATCTCGCTCCTAGTCCTCAGCTGGTAGAAGACTGGATGGGTGCTGCTTCAACGCTGTGGTTATGGAGTGTCTGCAGTCCATCATTCTGGCTTTGACTGAGGGTTTTGCAGGCTGCTTACTGTAGATATCTATCTGAATAATTGTAGCTTCTATATCTCAAAAACTTCTCTTGGTGTCAGTGCTTCTGAGGCCTCAAAGATTGGTTATCAGACAAATGTCTTTCTCCTGCTGTTAAGCAAAGAATGAAGCTAAAAAGAGGGGAGAAAATTTTCATGTCAATCCCTTGGCCTCAAAGTTTTCATCACTCATTTGCCAAGGTGGTCATTTTCCTTTGCACTGTGTGCCTGTGTGATTGTTAAGTTATAGACAAGGGAGGGAGAAGGAGGACGGGTGGAAGGAAGAATTCTGGGTTAGGAGCATCGCCCGTGGTCTGGCTGTTGTGGGCCAGCTGGGAAAGCCCTCTCCCAGCCTCTGTGCCCTCTGCTCGCCAGGAAGGGCCTTCTGTAGAGCAAGCAGCAAGCACCTCCCGCCAGGTGCTAAGAGTGGAATTCATGGTGGTCTCATCATAAAGTCACTAATGTGACTTTCCTGCAAACTTAAGTGGAAAGATCTCTTGCTTCACAAAGAAGAACTTTCATTGTTCTTAATCTCCTGCTCAGGTTTGTCCTGAATGAGCTGGTACAGACAGAGAAAGACTATGTCAAGGATCTGGGGATTGTGGTGGAGGTGAGTAGAGGGCTCGAGGGATCTGGGGTCACCTAGCCAGCGGCATATTAGACCCTACATGGTGAAGGTGTTTCAACTTGAGGGTTCCATGTATTTTTCTCTACCTGTGTATTTGCAGAAATGAAACTAAACTTGGTAATAGAGCAAATAAAAAATATATAAGTAATTTTATTTTTCCTTTTAAACTATTATCAGGATTTAGGAGGCAGGTCCTGCATATTGCAGCACTTCAGGGAGCCTCTTAGAGCTAAATTCATGTCACCTTGTTTTAGGTGACTAAGTCATTGTCCTAAGAGCTGTTTTTGGTGTTTAACCATGTGGACATTCATTCTTCAGAGCCATGTGCCACTGTGGGCCCTAAGCAGTTTACTCTTGATGAAACCTTGGGTTTTTTTTGTGTCCTTAGATTTTTATAGGGGTGTTACAGCTACCAGCAAGACAGACAAGGAAGAGCCCAACACCAATAAGGCAACAATGAGAAGTCCACAGTTGCAGTTAACTTGATAGTAAATAAAATCCCTCTCTATATAGGGATTTACGTTAGGGGGATTTAGATACTTGAATGAGAAAATCTAAGAAAGCAAATGGATAATTTAGATGTTAGAGCCTGTTGTTAATCATCTTAAACAAAAGAATATGAAGTCTGAAAATCGCAGGCCTCAAAAGTAAATCTTCTACTGGTTCTTTCCCTTGGGCCTGTAAGTCCCCCAACCTGTAAAATCTGACTTAACATTCTGTATTCGCTTGTCCTGAGCCTTGGACAAGCAGACTGACCTGGCAGATGGAGGACCTGCATGAGGACTTGTGGGAAGTTAGTCTCTCTTCCAAAGGGGGATGGGAGCAGTAGAGGGTACAGGAACTCCCATAAGCAGCCAGCTTAGGAATAAAGGGCCTAGGAGTAGGATACAAGAAACTGTTATCCAGGGAAGTCAGACATAAGTGATGTAAGATTTGGCTGAAGACAAATGCCATAACTCCCCAGAGCCCTGGTTTTCTCATGTGTCAAATGGGGATAAATACTGCCTCTGCAACCTCAAAACTTGATTTTTTAAAAGTTAAAATGAGATTATATTTGATAACATTTTACAGAACCTAAAGTCATAACATATTAAGAAGTATTTCTAGGCCAGATTTATCTAGTTCTAAGCCTTTGAGGACATAATTAACTGGGATTGGGAAGACAGGGGGACAGATGATTTTCTTCTTCTTTGTTCTTTATTTTTTAATTTTTATTGAAGTAACATTGCTACATATCATTATCCATCGGATGTACTCCATTATATTTCAATATCTGTATATACTACATTATGTCCTGCTTTCTTAAAGACAAAGAAAGGGACCCAGTACTTCATGAAAGTTGTGTCTCACTCTGCTCAATGGCTAAGTCTTCACTAACTGGTAAAAAAAAAAAAAAAGAAAGAAAGAAAGAAAAAACTCTAAGTGCACAGGAAAGCACTGCCCTCAAACCCATGCAGAGTGGGGGCTTCCCGGGGGCTGTGGTGTGGGATGAGCCTGCAAAGCTTCTATGAAGATGTTCTCCTAATTATCGCCTCTGCGCTACAGGGTTTCATGAAGAGAATAGAAGAAAAGGGTGTCCCTGAAGACATGCGAGGAAAAGATAAAATCGTGTTTGGAAATATTCACCAGATTTATGACTGGCATAAGGAGTAAGTGCTGCGTGCCCTGAGGGGTGAGCCTGTTGCAGGCTCTCCATCCTCCTCCTGCATCTGGCCTCAGGGGTAGAGTTTGCTGAGAATCTTCTGTCACTTATCACTGTGAAATAATACAGTTCTGAAAAATTGTGGCTTCCTTCTCTTATCCCTTTCCTCCTTTTAGCTTTTTCCTGACTGAACTGGAAAAATGTATCCAAGAACAAGACAGATTGGCACAGCTCTTTATTAAACATGTGAGTGTTTTCCTGGCACCGCCAGCCTGTCCCCTCCCGCCAGGCTCATTTACATTCACTTTAAAATTCCTTCCTTCTGCTTTGCCTTGACCTGCTCCCTTCTCACACTTCTGAGTTGTTATTGTTTTCAGTCTTTCCTGCAGTTTGAATGATGGACTCTTGTCTACTCTTCAGCTGCCTTGATGTGTCCCCAGAATGTAGACCGTGTCTGTGCTTCTCCCCACGTGTAGATCAAAAGCACTCAGAGCTCGAGGCCCCAGATGCCTGAGTGCCTTCCCTGTGCCTTTTCAGGAGCGGAAGCTGCACATCTACGTGTGGTACTGCCAGAACAAGCCGCGCTCAGAGTACATTGTGGCCGAATACGACGCCTACTTTGAAGTAAGCTGCTTTGGCTTTTGCTAAGCCAGTTGAGGGGAAGAAACTCTGGCCGAGACAGACATATTCAGAGACACAGCTGCCATCCTCACACAGCTCTGCTGGCCCTTCAGGGCAGGGATAGCTGACTCAACAGAGCCTTTAGCATCTTAGCTAAATTCTGAGGACCCCCTTTGCTTGAGGGGCACCAAGGTGGCAGGGTAGGCACTGCTTTTAGATGCCTCCCTTTGCAGAATGACTCTGTAGCTCAGAGACTGCCTCAGGTCTCCTTCAGGGCTCTGTCCTATCCTCCTTCCTTGACCCCAGAGCAGTCTATGTCCACACTCTTCCTCACAGGCCCCCTGGAGACAGCTTGCTGAGGATGTGTCTCCTTGTTAAGTAAGGTGGACACAGTCACCTCATAGTCTCTGCTCTGATTCCCAAAGGTTCTGTCAAGTAGTTCCAAGTGTTTGTTTTGCCCCAGGCTGGAAGTGTTGGCTTTCCTGGAGGAGAGGCAATGCCATCATTTGAGAAGTGCCCAAAATCGAGTATTTACAGATCTGAGTTGGACACCACCCCATAGGTTTGTGCCCGAGGAGAAGCCATTCATTCCTGGCTTGGTTCTGGAACCATAGAGAGAACAGACTACGCACTCCACCTTGCTCCCAGGACTGGGGAGAGGACCCAGACTCTGAGAGCACATGGCATGCAGGCTAGTGATGGCGAAGTGTGTTCATGTGATTAATGACCAATCAGCAGTTGGACAGCCAAGTCTACCTCTTGCACAATTTGACGATTCCAGACTTTTATTGACAAACACAAAAACCTGTGCTTCCTGCCTGGAACTGTGATGCAGAGCACCCCAATTCTTTGGTTCCTTTTTTTTTTAAACATAACCTTCCTTATGTTCCAGGAGGTGAAACAAGAGATAAATCAAAGACTGACTCTTAGCGACTTCCTTATCAAGCCCATCCAGAGAATAACAAAGTATCAGTTGCTCCTCAAGGTAAGTGAGAGATGAGCTTGGAGGGGTGTCTGCTTTGGGCCTGTGTTAGGATACAGGTCAGTTTGAGGCTCCATCTCTACCACACTTCTCCCATGAGCTAATGAGGACAAGTGGGATTTTATCTTGTCTGTCGGTTACTTGATCAGCTTTGTCTCCAAATAAATTATAAAACTGTTGTTTCTGCATTTGAGGTTGATTGATTGTCTTTTTTTCAATTTGCTTTCTTTCTTGCAACAATCACTGGCTTGGTACCTTTTAGAAAATATAAAGCCTAAAAATTAAGGTGGAGTACAAGGGAAAAAAGGAAAGGAAAAACTCTAAAAACATTAGATAAATAATACCTAAAATTTGATCATATTTTGCTTTTTTAAAATAGTTTAATTTGGTCTCAGAAATATAATTTAAATGAGAGAGATTTAACGTTCTGTTCTCCTACCCTTTCTTGTCATAATCCCCTCTCTCCCTGCTCACACACTTTTTTTGTCCCCTTTTTTCCTCCCTCTCTCCCTTTTCTCATAGCTTTGTATCTTTGAAGACTTGGGGTGCTTTCTCTGTGTTATCATATCCAATATGACTTGTAATTTAATATCTCAGCTACAACAAACCATGGCCATCTCTGGTGGGAGGGAAAGTCTTCTGGTGTTACTGTGGTTTCATGATGCTAAGTTTTCATAGCACTGTTTCCTAACTGATTTCACCCTTCCCACACCCTTCCTCGCTTCCCCCACTTGCTAGGACTTCCTGAGATACAGCGAGAAGGCGGGTTTGGAATGTTCAGATATCGAGGTGAGTATTTTACTTGTAATGCTGGCTGTTCTTGGGGACAATATTGGATGTCTATCTCTAAAGGGGAGAGCTGTCACTGGGCAGCCAAGGGTCCAGGCTGACCGATGTTAGTAACAGCCCCTTGAGAACAACTGCTCAGCAGGATGATGAATGGCAGGTGTTAATAAATGCACTAAGAGTTTTTTCTAGAACTCAAGATTTCTGTTCAGGACAAACCAGCACTTATGCCAACTAGTCTCCTTGTGGTTCCCAGTGACATGTGGTAGGAAGGGTTGTATTTGAGGCCTCTAACATCCCTCAGAGATTGGGTGCTTCACTGTGTAGTTTTACCCATGAATCCAGAAACTATTTGAGCTTAACATATAAAATACTCCATTTTCATTCCCTCCCCTGCCCCTGAGGATTACTCCCCAAGTGAAGTCCTATGAGACAAAGTCACCATGGGGATTATTTTAAACCAGAGAGGTTACAAACCATTCTGGAGGGTTATTTTAGGTTAAATCCTCTAGTGTTTCACAAGCCAGGCTAAGCTGTTGCTTGGAGAGCCAGGAAGCAACAAAGAGAAGATAGAAAATACAAGAAGGAAAGGGAATTGATAAAAGTAGGAAGGTAGGAAAAGAATGGGCTGGGTAGTATTCTCCCCACATGCAATCACTGAGTCACATGGAGCCCCGTAATGACCAACACCCTCCACCTAGAACAGACAATCCCACACGCCTCTGAAAGTGAGCAGCACAGGCCAGCAGCCTTTCCTGGAATCAAGGAGCTACCAGGAGGCCCCGGATGCCAGCATAGAACGCCCTGAACTTCCTGCCTGAGCGCTGTTCCTTACCCTGAGCCTATATTGATTGTTTTTCCCACAGAAAGCAGTGGAGTTAATGTGCCTTGTTCCAAAACGCTGCAATGACATGATGAATCTAGGACGCCTGCAGGGCTTTGAGGTGAGCTGTTAATACTGCTTCTCAGCCCTCTCTTCTGGGCAGCACGACCCCAGGCTGGGAGGTTGCTTCCCTTTGAAGCCCTGTGGCCCACCTCCTCCTCTGACTTCTCTCACCATCCACACCATTGTGCCTCTGGTTCCCAGGTCTAGAAGATGCATCTGTTTGGGAAGTCTAGTAATTGGGCAGTCATAGAGGCTCCAGAGCGGTCAGCTGAGCTGGAGTCAGGATTCCCAAGGGATTAGAAAGACCAAAAAATCCTCATCACTGTGGACCTGGCAAGGACCTCTCTTCCCTTTTCTTTCTTGCCTGAGAAATGCTGGGAATGTAGTGGAAAACAGAAGTGTATGGTGAAAGTAGAACTGGAGGGGAAAGGGAACACTTTTCTTTTGGAGAGGGTGGTCCTAATAAGCAGGTCTCTATAGCGGTTGACTTTTAAATTATTTTTTTAATTTATTTTATTTTTATGCATACAAGAACTGGGGTACAGGCCAGAGGTGCGGGGTCGTGGGGGAGGGTGAGAGGATTCACCAGAGACAGAGTGGGGAGCAGAACAGGCAGATCTACTGAAATACACTGCTGAGGGGAGCAGTGGGTGAGACAGGAGAGGTCTGCTGCGCCATGTGGGTAGCTCCCTGGCCGGGGATCTAACTCGTGCTGCAGTGACTGCCGTTAGCTTCATAGGTTGTGTCTTAACCCCTTGCGCCACCAGGGAGGCCCTTGACTTTTAAATTAAATGAACATTTTTAGCTCTAAAACATCAGAGTGGACATTTCTAAAGAGAAGAATCAAGTCCTTCTTTGTCTTTGTCTGCTCTGACTCTTTGGACTACAAAGTTTTCTGAAAGACAGTCAAAAGACCAGCATTTTCCTTTGGTCATTTGAAATCAGTTGCTGTCATTTTAAAAATTTTAGAAAACATATTAATTACATGTTTTTAACCACATTTTTGCCCACCACCACCCTTTTTATCCCCTTGTCCCTCTCCTCCCCTCCCTCTTAACCCTCAGGATGTTAATTGATATCCACTGGTTTTTGAAAGTATTTTCTATTATCAAATTGTCTGTTACATAAATGTCCAGTATTTGTTTTTATCATTTTGACTTACTTTGCTGCATAATTCTCTCATTTCCTCCATTTGGCTCAAAATGGCTGCATTTCATCCTTTATTGTGGTTACATAATACTCCATGGTGTGGCTATACCACATCTTCTTGACCCAGTTGTCCATGGGTGTCCTAGCTAATGTAAATCAGGCTGCTGCAAACATTGTGGAACATAAGTGGTTTTGTGTTGGTGGTTTTGCATTCGTTGGATATATTCCCAAGAGTGGGATTGCTGATTCCTAGAGTATTTCCAATTGAGTTTTTTAACATAAATCCAAATTGCTCTCCTTAATAGTTACAACAGTTTACATTCCCACCAACAGTTTAATAGGTTCCTTTGTCCCCCACATCCCCTCCAGGATCTTTTTGATATGTGTCATTCTCACAGCTGTGAGAATGTATCTCATTGTGTTTTTAATCTGCACCTCTCTTAGAATCCATGATGATCATTTATTTGGCCTTCTGTACATCCTCTGTAAATTATTCACATCTCCTGCCCATTAATTGGGTTATTTATGACTTTTTTTTAAAGATTCATTTATTTATACATACAAGATCCAAGGTACAGGCCAGAGTTTTGGGGGGTGAGAGGATTCACCAGAAATGGAGTGGGGAACAGAACAGGCAGACCGATTGAAATACACTGTTGAGGGGAACAGCAGGCAAGTCAGGAGAGGTCTGCTGCACCATGTGGGTCACCTCCCTGGCCGGGGATTGAACTTGTGCTGTAGTGGCTGCGTTGAGCTTCATAAGTTGAGTCTTAACCCCTTGTACCACCAGAGAGGCCCCTGTTTATGACTTTTTAATGGCAGAATTGTATGATCTTTTATACATAGCTTGGATATAAATCCCTTATCAGTTATATATTGCATAAATACAAGAATCAAGTCCTAGGAGAAACTCTCGGACGTCCTCAGGATTTTTATTTTATTTATTTTTTTTTTTTTTAGTGAATGCAGTAGTTTATTAGGGATGACAGAACAAAGTTCCATAGCCTGGAGGACTTAAACAACAGGAATTTGTCATCTCACATTTCTAGAAGACCAGGAAAAAGTATAGGCAGGGGTGGTTTCTTCTGAGGGCCACAAAGAAAGCATCCATGCAGGCCTCTTTATGAGGCTTGTCCATGGCTGTCCTCATGTTCACATAGTGTTCTTCCTCTAGCTTCAGCCTCTTCCCTATGAACTTAACTGTGTTCAAATTTCCCCTTTTTAAAAAGAAAGGACAGGGCCTCCCCGGTGGCACAGTGGTTGAGTGCTGGGTTGCAAAGCTGCCCGCAGCCTCTGCAGCGGTGGTTCGATCCCTGGCTGCTCCCCGGCCACCGGAGGAGGGTCCCGCATGGCGCGCAGACCTCTCCTGCTGCCCGCTGCTCCCCTCAGCAGTGTACTTCGGTCCTTCTGCCTGCTCTGCTCCCTGCTCTGGCTCTGGTGAATTCTCTCACCCTCCCATGCTTCTGACTGTACCCAGTGCTTGTATAAAATAAATAAAAATAAATCTTTAAAAAAAAAAAAAGAAAAAAAGAAAGGACACCAGTCACATTTGATTAGCGCTTACCCTAATGACATCACTTTAACTTGATTCCTTGTGTAAACACCCATCTCCCGGTAAAGTTACATGTAGAGGTACTGGGGGTTAGGACTCCACTTATGAATTAAAGGATGGCAAATATTCAAGTCCCAGCAATGAATCTTTATTTTTTTTTTTAAAATACACTTAAACATTTATTAAAATATAGGAATTATCTAGAATATAAACTAAAGCATAGTATTATCTCCTATGGGTGTCCTTATAAGAAAGGAAGTCCATCTAGCTGATGATAGATTCATATATATTGCACATTTATTTTATTCTAAATGCATGTCAGTGCTATACTAGTTTCATAAAATCAGCTGGAAAGTGTTCACTTTCCCTTAAAATGATATGATATGATATGACAATTTGTGTCATATCATAACTTATTCTTTTTTTTTTATAATTTTTTTTTGTACAGGACATTTTTTCCATTTATTTATCTCTTGTTCAATATCTTTCAACAATTTTTTTTTACATTTTATTTTTTTATTTTATTTTTTTAAATAATAAATTTTATTTTTATATTCCCCATACAATTGCAACCCCCCCCATTCTGACCCCAATCTCTCCCCTCCCGCCCCCCCCACCCCCAAAAAGTGTCTCTGGTTCATAGTTTTTTGTTGATTTTGATTTTCACTTTCTTATAGTTATTCATTTTCCTGGTCCCTTATTTTAGTTTTCTAGATTCCTGCTATGAGTGAGACCATCAGGTATTTTTCTTTTTCTTTTTGGCTTATTTCACTGAGCATGATCCCTTCCAGCGCCATCCATGTTGCTGCAAATTGCATGTGTTTATCTTTTTTGAATGCTGAGTAATATTCCATGGTATATATGTACCACATCTTCTTGATCCAGTCATCTATTTTTGGGCATTTGGGCTGTTTCCAAAGCTTAGCTATTGTGAATAGTCTAGCAATGAATCTTTAAAGAGCAATTTAACTTTCCTGATTTAAGTTTAATGAATGACTGTTATTAGTTTACATCCTTATACATTAACCAAGATTTTGAGTATTAATATAAATTTGGATCTGACAATGTTATTGACAGGCACTTAGTAGTTGTTGAGACCCTAAGAGAAAGAGGTAGATCTTTTAATCCTGATTCTTGGTAACCCTGCAACCTGAGATTCATTATTCCGTTTTGGGGAAAAGGGATTCCTAGAAGTTGAGACAATTAAGAAGTATTTTTTTCTGGCCAGGTTAGTATAGATAGAATACTTTTGAGGCAGACTACTGTATAACTAGATTTAGGGGAGGCTGTGTTCAGGTTTGGGTTAATGAGTTAGATTACTGAGTTTTCTGAGTCAAGCTTTCTTATCCTCCTTGTCCTTCCAGTCCCTCTTGGTATGCTTGTTTGATTTCCATTATTTTTTTGTGATCAGGAACTGTTCATTTTCTTTCTTTTTTTTTTTTAACATTTATTTATTTATTTATACAAGCACTGGGTACAGTCAGAAGTGCAGGAGGGTGAGAGAATTCACCAGTCAGAGCGGAGAACAGAGCAGAACAGGCAGACCGATGAAGTACACTGCTGAGGGGAGTAGCAGGCGCAGCAGGAGAGGTCTGCGTACCATGTGGGACCCTCACCTGGGGGCCAGGGATCGAACCGGCACTGCAGAGGCTGCGGGCAGCTTCACAACCCAGTGCTCAATCGCTGCACCACCGGGGAGGCCCCTTGCTGTTCATTTTCATAGGTTCCCTGTTCTCCATGGTACCCCCGAAGTACTAAAGTAAACAGGGTTACACTGCAGCAATATACCAAGTCCTTATGGTGTTTCTTCAGTCATAATGGATGAAGTTTTACACGTCTCTTGGAGCTATGCCAGGTCTGAGGCTATTCTGAATACACCAGATAGTAATTACTTCTGCTCTTAACCACAATGCCCCCAAGTTTTCTGAGCAGAAGGCTGGCTTGACTTCCTCTGGGTGTCTGGAGAGACTGACTGCAGACAGGAGGCTCAGCATCCCGTGTGCTGTCTGGCACCAGGCAGATTACACAGGGCTGTGTTGTACGAGTGCATGTGTGTCCACAGGCCACACAAAGGAATACACGACTATTTTCTCTTTAAATCAAGTACCACAGCTCCTTTTTGCATCCAGTCCCAGAGAATCTGCTTTGCATTTCTTCAGCTAATTAGGAAGGACAGCAAACGTGCTTCTGAAGTCCATGACTTTGGACTAGGGAGAAGTAAGCCCCCTCACTTAGACTCCCTCTCTTTTAAATCTTCTGGCTTTCCCTTTAGTGTTGGCAGAGGGTCAGGCTCTTATGTAATATTAATAGAGTTTTAGAACTTTTCTGGCTAGCTGGTCAATGACTTAATATTAACTTGGGACTGGGATAGAGATAAGCCTGTTTGGCTGCTGACCTTAACAATAAGGAGTCACGATCCAAAGAGAAAGCAGAGTTCTCTTAAGAACATGAAAGAGAAATAATCTGTGTGGTGGGTAATGTTTGGAATAAGGCATCCTATGCAGAGAATGGCTCACATTTGCCCTCACAGGCAGAAGGTGCCATCTAAGAAAATACAGGTAGAGGAGTTCTTCTGGACACTGACTCAGATGTCCGGGTTTTCTTGTTTGGAAACAGTAGGAAAAACAGAATCTCCAATAGCGTCTGTCAAGACCTGTTGGGCTGAGCCATCTTCCCTTTGAAGATATCTCTGAAAATCTGGTTAGAAACTGACAAACCAAGTAGGCACCACTTCTTGGACTGATTTTCAAGTGGCCTGGTAACTAGAGTTAATTTAAGATGGATCACACTACCCAGAAAATGTCTACCACTTTATAAAATATAGGCACCGGGCCTCCCTGGTGGTGCAGCGGTTGAGCATTGGGTTGCGAAGCTGCCCGCAGCCTCTGCAGCACCCATTCAATCCCTGACTGCTGGGCGAGGGGCCCACATGGCGCGCAGACCTCTCCTGCAGCCCGCTGCTCCCCTCAGCAGTGTATTTCAGTCAGTCTGCCTGTTCTGCTCCCCACTCTGGCTCTGGTGAATTCTCTCACCCTCCCGCGCTTCTGACTGTACCCAGTATTTTAAAATAAATCTTTTAAAAAATAAATAAATAAAATAAAATACAGGCACCTTTCTATGATCCCCCCAGCACTATCGGAGATGGGCACAAACTGAAACAATAGAAGGAAAAGACAGGCCCCGCTCATCAGACTGTGTGGCCCTGACTACACCACTTCCCTTGGCCATAGGTTGATTCTAGGTTGTTGGCCACAAGAGTACTGGGTCCTTGACCCATGCTGCAGGGGAGCATGGGTCAAGCACATTTCTCAGAGCTCTGAAGACAGAACGGCCACTTCTTGCTCCACATGTCACCTATTTCCTTTCTCCTTCTAATAGAAGACAAGAAGCACCAGCCTAATTCCTGAACATCTTTTTAGTTAATAATTTCACCTCCTTTCCTTCAGGCATTTTCCTGAAGCTGTTTCTTAGTGGTTCCTTGGCCTGCTTTCCCTTTCATTCCAAAGCCCTTGTATGAACAGGAAAGTACCATAGTCTGCCCTAGCTGAATGGAGGGGGACAGGGGAAAGGATTTCAATTCAGGCTCTTACAATAGCCCAGAGGCTTTTTTTTTGCATATAAGGGCTATTGTCCTTGTCCCCAGGGAGGCAGGTTCCTTGGACCCCACAGACAGTGGCCTTCTCCCTGCTTGTCATTGACTTCACCCAGCCCTTCTTTTCATCAGGGCACCCTGACAGCTCAGGGGAAGCTGCTGCAGCAGGACACGTTCTATGTGATTGAGCTGGATGCAGGCATGCAGTCCCGGACCAAGGAGAGACGCGTGTTCCTCTTTGAGCAAATTGTCATCTTCAGTGAACTGCTCAGGAAGGGATCCCTCACCCCAGGCTACATGTTCAAGAAGAGCATCAAGGTGAGGGAGCTGGGGAATGAGAAGGGGCAGGAGTTGAACTTGGGGCAGCTGCTTTCCTAACACAGCTGCACTAGAATGAGTGAGGATCCAGAACCTGGAAGCTTTTTCAGCATAACAGCCTCTTGGTATGGAGGGTAAATATCCAAGAAAAAGTACCAGACTGGGTGCCAGTTGCTAGTATGATGTCATTCACTCGAAAACAGAAACCCAGGTATGTAGCTATTAGATCCAGACAGATCCTAAAATAAAAACATTGAGTAACTATAAAATGTTGCTCTTTTAAAACAACATAAATATGAAAAGCATTAATTTGACTTCTTCCAGATGAATTACTTGGTCCTGGAGGAGAACGTGGACAACGACCCCTGCAAGTTTGCACTTATGAACAGGGAGACTTCTGAGCGAGTCATCCTGCAAGCTGCCAACGCCGACATCCAGCAGGCCTGGGTGCAGGACATCAACCAAGTCTTAGAAACACAGCGGGACTTCTTAAATGGTGGGTACTGGGCTGTTATCAGGGTAGCCCACACTCTGAGCTACCTTGATGTAGGCTTATGGTGAGTTATGAGCCCAGATCACATTTTATATGGACTCCAACTTGTAGTTTTTCAGAAACACTCTGTTTAGGATCTTCCTGAACCTGAATATGCAAGTGGAGCCAGTGGAACATTGTAATAGAGCCCAGCTTTCCAAAAGAAAAGATCCTTTCTTCTAGCCTAGACATAGGGCCTATGCCTGCAGCCACTACCACCAACTGAAGCAAAAGTTTTATATGGGCACATTGCTTTTTCTTAGGCGCCAGGTATCAGTGACATGTTTGCCCATTTCATGGCTAATGGCTGCTACTCTCAAGGTTGTCTCGTGGTTTCTAGAGATAACTAGATGTTTAGCAGATTAATTCAAATCTACCCTTTGCTCTCAAAAGTGTGAGAGCCTAGAAAGTCACCTTGCTAGTCAAGTTTACCCATTTCAAATGAGCAGCAGTTGTTAACTCTCAGTTTCAGCATTACCTTGAAACCTACCAGAACCATCTGATGATGATGCAGAGTGTAGCTTTTTGTGGATGCTGAAAGTAGTATCTAGTTTATGTTTCTTTATATTTTCTCCCTGATGCAATTTCTTCACATTTGGTTTGGCATGAGGGGTGGTATACAGTTTAAAACTAGTGTTAATCTGCTGAGTTGATATACTCAGAAGTCTCTCTCAGCAAAAATGAAGCTTGAAGTTGAAGGCAAAACTTCATCAATAACATAGTAAACCATAACCTGAAGACTCGGCAAGCACATGCGCCTTGTGTACATATATGTGTACACATACACACACACATACAGGAGACCACCCTTAGAAGTATCCTCTCTTCTTCCCAGTGCAGTATAGGGATCTATATGTGTACACTTAAATACACACACAGGACAACCTCAGGCTCACCACCCTTCTGGCCTGTCCTGAGATCTGTGCTCAGGGTCAGAAGTATCCACGCATGTACATACACACACACACACACACACACACACACACACGGTATCACCTCTTCTTGCCAATACTGGAATCTGAACTATCAAATGGTACCAATGCCTACCATGAACCTGTAGCAGGAAGTGTTCAAAAATGACATAATAGTTGAGGACCTTGGGCAAGTCAGGACATTTCTGGGGGGCTCCATTGGCTTATCTTTTGAAGAGACATGTGCCACGCTGTGCCAGCAGTGCTGGAAGCAAAAAAATATGACATCCCTCCCTACATGGCCAAATTTATTCCATAATAAGGGGTTTAACACATTGTATTTCTCTTAAAGCAAACAAAAAGAAATAATAGAGCAGGGGAGCAGGATGCCTTGACTTTTTAAGATAGAATATGGAACTTCAAAGCAACTCCACATTTACAAAGATTATTTTGGGGTCTTGCCACTTGGTCCCCCACTATAGACCAGTTTGGTTAAAAATAAAATACCAAATACCAGACTAGTTGATCTCTAGGATTCTTTCTCATTGTAAAAAGTATTAAAATTCTAAAATTAAATTCCAGCCCAAACCTGAGGGTTAGTAATAAATGTGGCATATAGTTCAAATTAGCACCTTTAAATTTTGTATAAAACATATGTGAGTATATTCATTAGTATATATAGTATATTCATTAGTGTATATAGTGTATTTATTAAGTTGCATTCTATTAGGAATTTCTGATAATTCTAAGCCAGAAGAGGGTCTTAAAGCTCATCAATTCAGGACAAAAGGAAAAATAAGTAGGTTAAGAAACTTGCACAAGGTCACAAAATCAGTAGGTGATAGAACACAAACTTGAACCTAGCACTGTATAACTTAAAAATAGACTCTTAGCCACAAAACTGTAGTACAGTTGTGGATGGTGGGACACACCTTTATCTGTGAGCTCCCTAGCAAATAAAGCAAAGAAAGAAACAGGATAGGCATAAGAACTATGCATTCCACTTGCCAGAAACAAAGCCTGTCAAAAGGTTACAACTTTCCTGATCCAAAGACCTGGTTAAGCAGGTAAAGGCTGGTAGAAGAACACATGCTCCCTATGTGCCTTATTTTCAGACACTTTAGCACAATTATTACACATAATCAGATCATATCCCAATCCCATGTGGTGGGTATTGACTTAAAGTCAGTCTGATAAGGCCTGCTCACCACTCTGCTGTCTACTTAAAATTTGGCGCTGCCTTTCTTTGGGCATACCCAATGAATTAGGCCTTTATATGGTTCCGAGACCGCCTCCTAATTATAGTGAATTATGGGACTATAACTGAGCTAAATTATTAGCTCCTAAATATTTAATGCCTACAAAACATTCTCAGGGAGAAAGACTGAGCTCTGGCAAGGGCCTGTTCTATTCTTTGACATACTCAAGAGACAGACAAGGGTGTAACTATGGAGCGGGGCCAGCCTTTTCCTTACAGAGACAAGTGCAGGCATCTCATAGCCCGTCCCCACCTCCCTCAGAGCCATCTCTCAAATAGAAAGGGGGTGATGTGATCTGATGTTGGGTCCTATTGAAGTATTATCACTATAGAAATATCCTTATATTTGAAAGTTCTCTGTACCCCGGCTGTTAACCCACCTGAATATGTGTTACCATGAATACTGATAAAAATAACAGAATCAGGCCAGCCCTTGAAGTCATTATTATAGAATTTGGTATATGTGGCCTTTGCCTGCCCATTCCTCTTGAGTGCTCAGACCATCGAACTGTTATCTAAAATTCAGTAAAACAAAGCTTATGTCTTTCCCTTCAAATTTGCTTTTTCTCCATCTCCTGAGTTCCACTGACCAACAGCCTCCTGCTCCCCAGACCTGGTGGTCCTCAGCTCTTGCTGTGTTTTCACATCTAGGCTCTAGTCTCCCGCCAGAGCACTTGGCATCCCACAGGCCTCCCACCTTCCCATCAGCTCTGCTCTGCTCAGGCCTCTTCGCTTGTCACTATCTCATGGCTTCTGACTCATCCCTCCGCACCTTCCTCCCAACTGTGGAATCCTCAACTGTGGTTCTGGTGACAGAATCTGAATTTAAAATGCCCAGGTTCATTTAATCCACTAACTTTTCATGACCATCACAATTAATTCCAGGCTCATGAACCTGGCTCTCTTGATCTCTCACACCACAGCACCTCCAGCCTCCCTACCTGTCTCCTTCCTCCAGGGAGACCCAAGGCCCTCTGCTCCAGGTTATCTGTCTCCATCCTGTTCCACACACACTTCACACTTGCTTCCTTCTTGCCAAGTCTGAACATCAGGGTCTGATGGCCGGTGGTCTCCTGAGACCCTTTATTACCAGCCACCATCTACACAAATAGGCAGCATGGCCCCTCCCTCCTTTTGCCCACTTCACACCTCACATACAGCACTATATTGGTTTTATAGTTTCATTATTTAGGTACTTTTCTTAGTTCTCACAGTAGATTATAAGTTCCTTAAAAATAAGTGTGGTATCTTTCTCACATCCCCTCATCATGTCTGGCATATAGCCTGTACCTAGTAATCCTTCCACTTCTGAAGCTTAGAGTGACCCTCTGTTTTCATCCTGCAGCACTACAGTCGCCCATCGAGTACCAGCGGAAAGAAAGGAGCACTGCTGTGATAAGGTCGCAGCCTGCTAGGGTTCCCCAAGCCAGCCCCAGGCCTTACTCCTCTGTCCCCGTGGGCTCTGAGAAGCCCCCAAAGGGCTCCAACTATAACCCGCCTCTGCCACCTCTGAAGATATCTACCTCCAACGGCAGTCCAGGGTTTGACTACCACCAGCCTGGGGACAAGTTTGAGGCCAGCAAGGTATGTGACAGCAGTTATGAAGACCCTCCCCATTCTGAGGGCTCACTTTACAAAGTAGCAACTTTTTATGTGGATCCTTTTAGCAGGAACAGCCCACTGAGTACAGCCTAGTCTCAATTATTTCTTTTTTTCCCCTGCCAATTAAGTGAGTTAGAGAAATTACTGCAGCTCAGACACTGTTAAAATGAATCTTGTCGTCTGTAGAAACTATACCAATGAAAGAGATAATTATGATGCACACCAAGTAGAGTGACTGCGGTGTAGACCATCCAAAAGTCACAGCTCCGGTGTTTGACATCCCAAAGAGCCTGCCCTTTCTGATGCTGAGCTGCCGAAGTCAACTCATGGTTCTTCACTCTTCATCTGATGTAGCGAGAAGTTGTTCATCTAGGTGTGAATAGAGAAGCCAACGTTGCCTCAAACATTTCTCACAAATAATCCACAATTCAAGCATCACCATGAGCTTAGTCCCAGATGTCATCATAGACCCAGCCCACACAGGCATTTTGATACAACATGGTAGTAGGAAAAATGGCCAGGTCATCTGCTTTCCATTCTAAATTCATCAACTTGCTTGCTCTAGAACCTCAGCAAGTTCCCTAATCTTGTTAGCCTAGAATTCAGTGGGTCAGTGACTAGGAACATATATATTTTGACCTGCATGTTCCAATTTTATATTTTTTTACCCAAATGATTAGATGATACTGATTTTTTAAATGGTCTTTTAACATGTAGGTTAAATTCAGTATTAGAGTATCTGTACTCATTTATTTTATCACATCACCTAGAACTTGCGCACTAGTGAATAACTTGAAGTCACGTTGGCACTGGCATTTTGTCAAACTTATTAAAGAGTTTCTGGTTCTCACTGTGCTGTGTGAGGCAGCCAGGCCTCCCTGGGAGCTACAGTTTTGTCTAGAAGCAGTTTCCCTGATGCAGTCCTGTGAAAAGGCCCCAGAAACTATTCCTCTCATGTTAATGAGTAGGAGGAACTAGAGGGGTTCTGTTCCCACAGGAGCTAGGTGAGGGTTGGTCATGCTCTTGCCTACGAATTGGGCAAATGTCTCATTGTTACTCCTGTCTCAGTGAAGGCCAGAATGTAGCGTAACACCAACGCTTTTTCAAAAGAAAGGAAAAAAATTTTCTTTCTATTGAGGGCTTGTCACCTCCGGATTGACTTTTGCCCTAACCTCACTATGTCCAGGTGCTTATATGCTCAGTATTTCCATTGGTCAGAGACTACTGGTGGGAAGGTTGCCCTCTAGGAAAGGACTTCAGGTCTGTCAATACTTTTACCTAGGCCAGGCAGTCCCTCTACCTGTTCACCCTTGATTATAACATTGAATGAGACATTGCTATAAAAAAACACAATGGATATCATTCCATTGCTCCAGATAGTCTGCTGTTTACCCTGTGAGTGGGTGGTGAGGCTTTTAACCAGGCCGTAGAGTGCGGAACAAGACGTGTGACCCAGCCTTCTCCTGTCTGTCCCTTCTCACCCTTGTCTCCTAGCAGAGCGACCTGGGAGGCTGCAATGGAACCTCATCCATGGCCGTGATCAAAGATTACTATGCACTAAAGGAGAATGAAATCTGTGTGAGCCAAGGTGAGGTGGTCCAGGTCCTCGCCGTCAACCAGCAGAACATGTGCCTGGTGTACCAGCCTGCCAGTGACCATTCCCCCGCGGCCGAAGGCTGGGTCCCTGGCAGCATCCTGGCACCCCTCACCAAAGCCACGGCAGCAGCAGAAACTAGTGACAGCAGCCTCAAGTAAGTGCCTCGTTGGCTTCCCTGGGAGAGGAGTATGTGGATTAAAAAATTTCAAAAACAAACAAAGAACAAAAAAATGCAAACACATGCTAGGGAATTACTGCTGCTTGTTCTCGACAGTGCCACTGGAACCGAGGTCTGAGTGCCGGAACCAGCAGCAGGGCATCCAGGCTGGATTGTTCCGGTTTTTGGTTTTATTGGTTTTTTTGGGATTTTCGTTTTTTGTTTTTGTGGTGGTGATTTTTCTTTCCCTTTTGTTTATAATTTTCTGTTAATTTTTTCCTCTTTCCCCACCCCCACTAAGAACCCTACTGAAGCCCTAGGTGACAAAAGGCATGCCTTCCGTTGCTCCATTTGACCCACCACAGGATTCACTGGACTGGACTTCTATTTATATTGTATTGAGTTACTGATATATATATATATTTTTTTTGATTGACACCAAAAAATTACCTTGGCACAAATGCCAGACCTGTACAGGTCAGAGGCCCGCTGCTTCTCCCAGGAGAGAGGGAACTTTTTGGTTGTCTATGGCAATTCCTCTGTACAGATTGTAACTTTTTTTTTTAATTTTCCCCTTCCCCTGTCACTTTAATATATGTTCATGGTAATTTGTAAGATATTTCTTTTCCTTATTTTGGTTGTGAAGACCCTTCCGAACACATTCCTGTATAAAGTATTTTGCACTATTTAAAGAAACCCATATGGATGAAGTCAGGTTGTGCAATATAATGGAGAGTCACAATGTTCATCATTGTACCTGTAATGTAACTAATTTTAAATGTACTATTTTAAATATGTAAAATAAATTTTCACCATGAGCATGTTTTAATGAGGTTAAAGACTAGTTGACCCTTTTTCCCCCTTTTCACTATTCTAGGACTTTTAATATGCAAACAATTCTCCCTTTTATTTTTTTCTTTTCTGTGTTTTAGGAGTTGGTTGAGTGCATTGGCAGTTTTTTCCTACCTGAAAAGTGCCTTTGTCACTAGAGCTGCAAAGCTAACCTTCCTTTCTAAACAGCCCGAGTGGTTTTCTCTAAACTCTGACACAAGGAATGGTGCACACTGGATGCCACCAAGTGGGCCATCTTGAGAGTGGATGTAAATTAATGGCTAGAGTAGGCGCCAGTGTTGGCTTGCATCCCCCACACCCCCCTCTGCTCTCCACTTGTGGTCACCCGTGGCCGGGAGTGAAAGGAGTTCCATGAGACCTCTGAGCAGGAGCACTAATAGCACTGTCTTCTTTGGCCTGTCACTAGGTCGGGGGATAGAAGCTGCTGACATCACCCTGGCCTTTCAAGGTAACTGCAGGCCCAACTGGAAATTAGTAGTGGCCCCTAAGGTGCAATATACTCAATTCCTTTATTCCAAAGACACTTGTTTTCAGAAGCCTTGGGAACAAAGATCCTCAAAGCATTAAATTTCTTATTAACCAACGGCCTTGCAGACATAACTGTTCATGATCTCTGAGCTAACTATCCAGGCACTCAACACTCCTCCCTCCTCACCTTTGGGTGTTTTGGTTACGTGTTCGCACCTTCCGTGGGAGACAAAGTAAGAGGGGTGTCAGGTTGTAAGAAAGAACAGACTCAAATGCAATTTGGTCACTTGGGTGCCTTGTCAGCCACTCTTGGACAAGTGTTGGTGGAGGTGGGCCAGAGCACCTGGCTAAGCGGGTCATCAGCATCTATCAGTGAGGGACAATCGCAGCACCCTCCCCAGGTCCTGCTGTGACCATGGGCCAGAATGGCCCTGCCTACAGGATCACTGTCACGGAAAGCTTGTTTCCATGTCCTTCCCTGGACTGTGGCCAAGACATGGAAGCTCCCCCAAACCATGATGACAAGTTCTGGGAAGAAGAATATAAAACTGAAACTGTCCTGCCACTTAACTTTGAGACTTCCTTCTGAAAATTATTTGTGACATTTCCAGTTTCTCACCAAGCATACTGACTGACCCAGGGGGTTGTGATAAACACAGACACGCACCCCCACTCTCACACACACATACTGTGCTATCCGCCCTGGGAGTATTTTTGGTAGGGACCTCCCTAACTCAAGATATTCTCAGAAGGAGCCAGGGACATGGACTTGGAGATAAATATATGACATTAAAGTCCGATGTTAATAGAGTGATATCATCTAAAATTAGCTTTCATGACTGGTTTTACTCAGATACAACCACTGGAGTGAGGAGCTGACATGCAAGGGATTTAGAGAGCCTGCTCATTTAGGAGGTACAAAAGGAGGTCTGGCCAAGAGATTCTTACCTTCTGAAGGAGCATAAACTCCCAAAATATTGAAGAACATGACTGTGATTGCTCTCTCCCACTCAAAAAGTTAATTGTGAAACTTGTGTGTAAGTGGTAAATAACTTTGGAACACCTTCCTCAGAACATCCTAAAATTCCTAATATTTGTGGAGTTTTGTGGAGGAGAAGCTGTCTATCTTGGAGTATCTTCCTTCCTCCTAAATCCCATGTGCTTCCCTCTTCTCTCCCCCTTAGTGAAGACTCATTTCATGGAGCTCTGTCTGGATAGGTCTAAATTTGACAAGGGAATAAATCTTAAGGGAAGCCGCCCTTACCTCTTCCAGACAAAGCTAGAAGTTGGTACAGACTCCATGATCATACCCAAAATGGATGCTGCCTCCCCAGGGTCACTGGTGCTGTTCGTGGCTTGGCTTTTGGTGTCTTTGGCTTGAATCCTGACATATGTGGAACTCAAGAGCTCTGCTCTGAGCTTCTCTTTACAGGTCTGTGAAGAAGTAGCTCCCAGCCCCCTCCTGGTGAGAAAGAAGTTAGGATGGCGTGAAACACCATTGCTGTCCTCACCTCCCTGGGTATTCTCTCTGTAGGAAAACTCTAGGCAGACTCATCCTCAAATATCCAGACTAGTGCCTGAACTGTCCAGTGCCCCCAGAAATCCCCTCTCTACTGCAGTGTCTGGGAGTGACCACCACCCAAATACAAATAATGAGATGAAAACCTCAAAATCATCGCGTGGGGTCTTTGCATCAGGTCCTAGGAAAGTACACGGGGCTAATGCACTACAAGATATACTTCCCTTACTTTCCTGTTTTACAAGTTACCCACCTCCTTCCTTCCCCCATCCAACACACCCTTCAGGAAAGGAATCTCTCAAGCCTGTAGAGCCTCATCATTATGATATAAACGTTTCCCTGGGTAGAGTTTAAAAAAACAGTACTCTCATCTTCCTCAAATGGTGAAGCCAACCTTGCACATCTGTCAGAAGGGGTCAGAGCTCATCCTCACTCACTTCCAGTTGGAGGTGAGATCGGCTGCCAGCCATCACAAGAACTGATGTGCAGGTTTGGGGCCTCTGAAGCTGGGGCTTGACTGGAGCACCTCACCTACTGACTCACCCGGGGTGGCGAGGCCACCCACCACCTCACTCTGCCCTGAGCTGCCATTTTGATTGGTGCATTTTTTGGTACAACAGGAAGTCATGTTCATGGCATACTCTACGCATGAGAAAGCGGGCGGAAGTGGAGAACACGGGTAAAAATGAAGCCACAGGGCCTCGTAAACCCAAGGATATTCTGGGCACCAAAGTCTCTGTTAAAGTGAGTAAGGTATTCTGGAGCTGTGTCCCACCTCTCATCTACTCCCACCCTGCAGCATTCTCACAAGACAATTTGGGTGGATGGGGATTTTTTTTTTTCCCAGTATGGGGATCAAAGGGGAAATAGTTTAGCAGGATTTTGCATGCAAGATCAATTTATTTTTTATTTTTTATTTCTCCTGGCAACTTCGATTCAAATAAGTAAGTATCTCTCTTTTTTCTTTTATACTTTTCTCTTTATACCGTGCAGATGTTTTATAGCAAAATTATCTGCATTATTCTCTTAGAAATGCAAAGTGCTTCACTCATACTAAAGTCCTCAAAGCTACCCATTCAGTATCCTAGGTCTGAAAATACACACAGGTGAAGAGATTAGGGATGCTTTCCAAACCCCCAACACTGTGAAGTCTGAGGTTTGGAATTCAAGGGCAACTGTGTCATTGGTAAAGTTTCATTTCTTTTCCCCAGAATTCAGACAACACCCCCTTTTAGCCTGTGGATGAGCAGGGAAGGGAGACACATCGGTGAAACCCAAGCTAGTACCTGTAATAATCCACCTGTTATACTACCTCACTGATTCTAAGCTTGGCAGGCCCTTGAAACAATGCAATCTGGTTTAAGTTGGACCATGGAAATTACACTGCTGATGTTTAATATTGC
Source organism: Talpa occidentalis (assembly GCF_014898055.3). Lineage (NCBI taxonomy): Eukaryota > Metazoa > Chordata > Mammalia > Eulipotyphla > Talpidae > Talpa > Talpa occidentalis. The sequence continues at coordinate 42,873,521 of NW_023604295.1, read as the reverse complement.
TACAATGTGTGATTATCTACCTGGCACTTTTCCCCCTTCCTGGCAAAATACGAACAACTGAAACACATTTCTAAGGTCCTTCTTGGGGAAAAGAAATTGTTTTCTCTCCTTCACCTCATCTGGGAAGTCCAGCCTCACAGAAGACAACAGTTTAAATTCTCCAGCACTCATGCTTCATTCAGCTGCTCCCATTGCTATTTCCTGTGAGACCGGCAGCTCGCCACGACCCCAGCAACTCTCCCTGGAAAGAGCATGCTGCTGCCCTTGGTGATTTGCACCCCATCTTAAAAGCACTGGTCTTCTCTCTGCCCAATTTGCCTTTTGCCCTTGCTTCGCTAAAGTTCTCCTCGCTCTCTTGCAAAAGCTGCCTGTGTTCTAACTGTGTTCTCTTTCTTCCCGCTTCCTCATGCTGCCCACCAAGGAGACGAACAGTTCCGAGGAGTCAGAGTGTGATGATCTTGACCCTAATACTAGCATGGAGGTAGACGCAGCTATTGTTGTCCTATTTCCTACAATGATTGTTTTTTGGTTTTTGTTTTTTAATGTGTTCTGTAAGAGTAACCTTGCTAACGTCACCAGCCAGTCCAACAAAGTTGTGATGTTAGGGCACCCCTGGGTGTTCCTGTCCCAACTTAAAAGCAAAACAAAACTGAATTCCACTCAATTAATAGAAACCTCTACCTTGCTTATCTTTTTCAAAACAAAATTGTGCGATTCTCTCAAATGCTTGCTTCATATTTTCTTCTCTGATGGGTTTGGCTCCATGTAGAAAATATCCAACTTCATTATTGGAATCTTAGAACGAACACATTTTTTTCCATGGAAAATAGTGTTGTAAAGAGTGGTTGCTTTGCAGCTAAAAGACAAGAACCCATTAGTTTTGGTTTCTCCCTCTTTTGTGTCTTCCTCCTCCACTTTTCCTTTTTTCTTTCCCCTCTGTTATCTTCATCTGGTTCCACTAGAATGGATTCCTCCCTCAAGGCTCCACAAAATCATGTGTTAAGTATGGCTTTGTGGGTGACCAGGGCCCTAGCACTATGACAGCTTGCTGATGTTAATGGGGTGTGATGGGAGTGACTCCAGATCCTGCCCTTCCCCAGCCCAGGGGCTTCCGGGCAGTGACTTGTGCCCAAAGTGAAAGGAAAGAAGCCTCGGGGATGCCTGCCTCCCATGGCCTTAGCAGAGCTTTCTAGAAACAAGGAGTCTGAAACACTGCCCAGGGACTTTTCTCACACTCTAGGCTTAAAAGGAGATAGAAGTGGAACCAACAGCTCCACCAACAGGAACTTCAACCTGCTTTCAACTAGAAATAGGACTAGCATGGTTTGCCACTGAGTGACAACCTTCATAGATTCACAAATGCTATAGAAGTAGAGCAGACATGGAGCCAGCTTTCCTCGCCATTTTGTCTTTTGGAATTGAATTATATTGAAGTGACTGGTCCAAATCTGTGCCCCCATCCCTGTAACAGATAAAAAAGTTTAGAGATTTTTTCCTAAGTATAAAATGGGGGTGGGGGTGGGGAGATGCTTTAAACTTTTCCTTTGAATACCTCTAAGCTTTTCACTTAACTAGATGGACTTTTGTTATTCTAACTTGACCTAATCCCAAAGAAATCTATCATCATATTATCACAACCACCACAAAACCCAAGAGAGATTGTTGGCCTAAGAAAGGGTAAGTCAGCTCTGCAAGATGCCAGTTGGGTTGAATAGGGCCAGAGAAAAATGGTTGAAGGCAGAATAAAATAGTCCCCTGTGGATGTGGGTATTGCCACAGAGCTAAATCTGGCAGATGTGAGTCAATGCAGTTCTCCACTGTGGGAAGAAGTGGGAATGGCATCCGTGGCCTAAATGTACCTTAGAGATTGAGGAAGTCAGGGGAAATGTCTGGCTCGGCTTTCCTTGCTCTTCATAGGCCAGGTACCAGCTTCCATGGAGCCCACACCTTCTGCTTGCAGATGCCTAGTGGTGCATCCATCTCCAGGCCCCAGTGTTGCTTGCATGTATCAGAGATGTCATCTGTTAAGTTGAGAAGACCAGGCAGAAGAAGGGAAAGAGCCAGATAATTTGCATTCCAGAAGGCAATGTGGGACCTTCTTCAGCTCTGGTGCACTGGGGAAGGAAGAGTGACTTTCCCATTCTGTTCTTTAAAGGAATAAGTGGATACAGAAGGATGTGCAGCCAGGTGAGCAATACACACTGAAGATTAGCTGATGTAATTAGATGCTTCAGTCTATAGAAAAAATGCACATAAGCACCCATATGCAGCTTAGCCCTATTTGGTCAGTTGCACAGGTATCTAAGACTCTTATTCATCCAAGGCTTGCAACTCTGCATGGGCTAAGTGAGATGGACCCCAGAGAGACACTATGTATGCATAAGCAGAGGCATTGGAATGTTGATGCATGTCCAAAAATGTTTCAAATGATATAGTTGAGGCAGAAATTTCAATTAACTGGAACTCTCAGTGGGGCATTTGGTTGGTAGCTGCAAATATTCTGCTTAATCAGGCATCTGTACTGTTTGCATGTAGCCCTCGTATGTTCTGTGGTGATCCTCGCAAGTATCAGTGAGCTCTCTGAACTGTGTTGCCATCTTAAAGTCAACTTTGAGCATGTAACAAGGTGCTTAGGAAAGCAGGCTTCTTGGTTCTGCTAGGTTAGTATTTTCAAACACAAATAGCAAAAAGGATATAGGAAGTCAACCTGTTCAACATGAGTTGAGAATTTTCTCATTGCAATTTATTGCAGTGTCCACTGCAGACGATGAAAAGGGTACCTCCTGCAGAGAGCTGTCCTCAAAGACCCAACTTGAAAAACACATGGGCAGGCTACCTCCTGAAGTTTTCTTGTAACTAAAGTGATCGTTTTGGGAATCATTACCAGGCTCAGCCTGGCCCCCAACCTCGTTCGAGTCTTCTGAACCTGATTGTTGTATCTTCTGGTCGGGACCTGTGCCAGAAGCTTCTGAGCCCAGAACCCTGGCTGGCATCCCAGCCACGTGTGCCCTGTGCATTACTCCATTCTGGGCCTCTGCTAAGTCCCGCCCTCCAGCTGGCTGATTGCCCTTGACTTGATGCCAGCATGTTGATTCCAATCCTAGCTGTGTATGAGGCCGTAGGGGGTGAGAGGGTGAGGGAATGTCAGGTTGTCTCCTGCCTTCGCATGAAAAGCACTGCCAAAGCATTCTTTTTCTCAGTTGGTGGATTGGAAGATTCCTTTAAGTAGCAATTTCCTGGGGTCTTTGCTTACACACCAGCTGCTTGCTACCCTCAGGGCTGACATATGTCCCACCCCCAGCCTGTTGGGGGAGATATATGATAATTCCCCATTTGCCTTTTCTATCCAGCCCCTTCTCTTTTACATCCTTGAAAGCTAATTAAAAGGAGAATAAAGCACCTTAAATGCTAGGAATCCCATTTACAAAGCTTTCCAAGAACACCCAGTAATATAAAGGGAGGCAATTATGCTCTGATATTACATCCTTTCTCTTTCCCTGAGGAGAGAGGCTTGTAAATATTAAGTGCAATCCCTTCTTCCCAGTCCCAACCCCAGGCCGCACTACCAGCCAGTGCAAGATTGGTTCTGGGCCTATGTGATTCCCTTCCTCTTGCTCACAGTGAGCACAGATCATAGAGAACCACCCATCGTTCAGCTTACTTCTTTACCTGGTACTGATTATCCTTTGGGGGTAGAGGTGGAAGGGGATGCTCCATATCTGTGAACTGTTTCTACATGGAGGAAGAGTCGGGTCGGGCTGGAAATCAAACACTAGGTTGTCTTGTGAACAAATTAATTCATTTTTTCCTAGTACAGTTTACACTGCTGGATGCCTTTTATTGACAAAGAACACAGACTCAACGGTGGGCTGAGCATCCTGTGCCCATCTGCCAGCTTTTTCAGTCCTGCCCTGCCCCACTGTCTGTGCTGACAACCAGGCTGGAGCCAGGGCTGAAGGGTTGAGTGTCAATATTGCCCACTTAGCCAGTGTCTTTCTCTGAGAAGTCTGGAGCCTTTGTCAGCTGTGTTGGATTTCTGTATGGACCCAGGCAGGCTCCTGATCTGGGAAATTGTCTGTGGATTGTGTCAATGTGTGGGGTTTGCTCTGCCCTCCAATCATAGCACTGTCACTTGTCTGCATCACACACTGGAGTTGGAAGGCCTGAACCAACCTCCAAGACTTTATCCTTAGGGATGAGGATTCTCAGCCAACCTTTTATGTCAAGCCCAGTTAATTAAATGCAACTTAGTTTAAAAAAAAAAAAAACAAAAACAAAAAACCAATACCTCTCTCAGCAAGAAAAGGTCACTCCATCAGAGTCAGAGGTTGTCATGATTCCAAGAAGACTCCACCTCTGCCCCACCTACTTAACATGGAGACAGCCTCACCCACAGCACCGACCAAGTGTAAACTGAACCTCACTTGTAATTCCAGTGAAGATCTTCAACTTGGCTGGGGTGCGGGGGGCACTTTCTTCAATAAAAACAGAATTGGGAGCTTGTGGGAAAGACTTCTGAGAGAGGAGGGAGAGGAAGCACTTAGAAAGCTGAAATTAATTTGGGAGAAAATTTCCAATTAGGGTAAAAATCACAGACTTTCAGAATCAATGGAACTTTGGAACCCTAGTTAACCCCATGCATACCATTTATTTTTTTATTCTACATAACAAAATTTACCATTGTAACCAGTTTTAAGTGACGTTAAATACCTTTATGATGTTATGCAGCCATCACTACTCTTTATTTACAGAACTTTTTCAGTATCCAAACTAACACACTGTACCCCCCAAATGATAATTCCTCATTTGCCTTCTCTATCCAGCCCCTTCTCTTTTAAAAGAGGAAACTGAGGCAATGGAAGTATAACTTTCTGTTTGAACACTAGAGGGTGTCCTAAAAGCAATTTCTGGCTTCCCTAGCTTTTGCTGCCCCACCAGTACAATCCTGCTCCCCACTTGGTCAACTTCATCCCCAGATTGGTTTAATTCTAAAACACAGATCTTGGCAGACGAGACCTGACTTTTAATGCCAATTTTTCTGTGTAAATTTTTCTTCAGTGTTCTAGTTCAGCAAAAAGAAATAGCATTTCCAGCTTTCCAAGGATGAAGTGTGACTTACATAAGAATCACAAAAGGCAGGAGCTCACAGAAAGAACACTAGACTATGGGTCAGAAAAGCTGGGTTCCAATCTGTGCACCATCAGTGTGAGTTCTCAGCCCATTAGCCTTCCTGTGGGAGGCCACATGGCTCCCAGGTACAGATGTTGTGCAGTTGATGTGGACACTTTGAGTGCCATGAAGATCTCAGGTGTGATATCAAAGGACTTTGCACTCCCAAGCTTGTACTCTTGAAACAATGACCCCAACAGAGGAGGAAGTGGGAGATTCCGTGCTTTGCTCCTAAACTTTCTTTGCAGGGGCTGTGGCAGGAATGGCATGGGCAAGTTGCTTCTGGACCTGACCAGAGTGTCCATTCCTGGCTCCTGGAAGGATTTGAGTGACCAGAACTGACCCTGCTTTCCTGCCTCAGACCCACAACTCCCAACCCCAGCTCCCATGTCTTCAAAGAGCCTGCTGCTCCCACCTCAGCTGCTTTGGCTCCCTGTCCCAGGTTCAGAGCTTCAAAACAACCTGGCCAGACAGATGGAAGGAAATTTTTACACCCCTAGTCAGGTGACTGGCCTCCTGGTATTGCCAGTGTGTTTCCACTGATGCCTGTTTCTGCATTTTATAAAAAGAATTTTTTTTTAATGAACTCTTGGGAGTAAAGAAAGTGAGAATCATATTCCTCTTATTTTTACAAAATATTTTCTTTGCAATATATCTGATGGGGTTGGCTGGCAGACTCAAGCTTGCCCAGCTTTGTCCTGATCCTACATGCAGACTGATTTCTATTCTGCCTCTGAGGGAAAGCACTTAGCTGGCATTTCTCTCTCCTGGGAGAATTACAAGACCTTCCATTGCATATTCATGTCTATTATGCTTTCTTTTCCTTACAATAAGATTTTCTTATTCTCCTAAAAGAGACAGGTTCAGAGAAGGTCATGTGGTCACACAGCCAATTAAAAGAGCAGGTCTTGACTGTGGTGCTTTGAGAGGCCAAGCCTGGCCTGTGTGGTGGAAGAAGTCTGCTTCCTGAGCTCCTGGACTTGGTCAAAAAGCGTCAGGTTCAGGGCCTCCCTCATTGCACATCTGCTTGTAGGAGGAGAATTTCTTCCTCAACAACCTTTTTAATCCCTTGACAGCTGGGTTAATTACCTGCCCTCACCCACACCCTTCCCCAGTGACTCAGTCCAGCCATAGAAGCCAAGAAAAGAAATACCGTCACAAGTGTTAGAAATGTGGGGTTTGGTGTCTCTGGCCAACACGGCCACCCGGCACCGCCTCAGTCACGCGTGTCCTCTGGCACCCTCGTCTACACTGGCTTCCAAATTGAAGATCTTGGCTTCCAACTTGGAAAATGTGATTTATAAAAAGGAAGTTTGACCCCACAACTGCACCATCCCAGCTCCTGCTCTCCCAGTCGCTTCTTTGTGGACGCCAGGCTGTAAAAGCACTAAGAGAGCAGCGCAGACACAGCACGACCACGTGTGTTCCCTTCTCTGCAACTAATTTGTAGGACATGTGATAGGGTTGTTGTTGTTTTTTTCATTATTCTGTGAAAAATCATATTTTCATCTTTTTTCCATTTTTTGAGGACACACTAAATGTTCTCGAAAATACTGAGGAGGAATGAGACAGGGATTTGAAATAGAAATACACATAAAATACGAAATGCACTTGATGTGCAAACATATACAGAAGCCTATACCCAATGTTTAGGGCTTATACCTTCTTCTCAAGAACAGGTGGACCTTTTACAAAATTTGACCCTGCAATACTTACTCACAAAGCAAGTCTCAACAAGAGTCAAGGACTCAATATGATATAGAGGAAGTTCTCCTACTACTATGGCAATTAAGTTACAAGGCAGTAACAAAAAGACAACTTTTTAAAGTTTCATATATTTAGAGTTTTAAACATTCCTATTACAATTGGGTCAAAGAAAAATTCATAGTTGAAAATGATAATGAAAAAGCTTAGAATTGTGTTTACTTATCTTTTAATTGCAGCTTGTTTAATGTTCAATTAGAAGTGAGGAGAGGTAGAATTACTTCCTAAATGTCTTAGGAAAATATCTTCCAGACATTTAAGAAATTGTGTCTGGTTTGGTCTGATTGAGAGCAAGAAGGGCTAGACCTCCAGACCTAATTTTTAGAAATTGTTTTTCCTGTATCTGTCCATTTAAATACCAAATATCAAAACCATCTAAAAATCTCATTCCTTCCTCCTCTAAACACAGATTTACATGACACAAACACAGAGAATTGAAAGAAAGGCAGAATAGAGAAATTTTAGTTCCTTCAAGGTAGCTCTGAGCTGGGACATTTGGTGTGAATTTCTTTTGACCTTTTTTATTCCTTCTGTATTCTTGATGTACAGCTTTGAACTCTGTTTTGTGACTGGTGATGAGGAATTTAGAAACAGTGGGGTGGGGCAAGTATTTTTCTTCTGGAGTCAGTTGACAGAGGGTCTTCTGGACAAGCAACGATTTTTCCCTCACTCAATGAGTCCTAGAGTCAGAATCTCAACCTTTCGCAAGAAAAATAGATTCAAGATTTCCTCAAAGTTCAGCTTATTTTCAGTAATTATTGTTTTTTACCCACAATTCTTTCCTGTTACCTCACTGCCCTCCTATTTTGAAGAAAACCCAAGAAGACAATTGGACTTCTCTCCAGAAGGAAGAAACTTAAGTTGCTGGACTACCTCATGGTGGTTCTTGTTTCCCTCTAGCCTTCTGCTGCCCTCTGCTGTTCAAATAAAGCCAGACTCCTACGCAGCGCTTTCCCAAATGGTCCGTATAAATAAACCTCATCCTCTTGGATTTTGGTATCACAGAGAGAGAACATGTGCACTTAAAATATAAAAGTGTTTCTATAAAATGTAAACAGCATCATCTTTCTTCCACCACCACTTCCAATTCTCAACTCCTTCCATCTACCGCTCTGCATGAACTCTCAAATTGTTTCCAAGAAAGGAAAATATTAGGTTTAGAGAACTATGTGCAGCTGATAGTTAATCCTTCAGGTTCCAGAATGATACCTCAGGCCCCTGCTCATACCCACAATGATCATTAATCAAAGTGGTCAGGAAATCTGTATTCTAGCCTACCCATTAATTCAAATACTTGATGCCCTAAGCGCAAGATGCTGTATTGAGCAGCGTGACCATGGTATATGAAATGTGTAGAAGGGTTACTGTCTTCAGAGGATCACAAGTCTAGTAAGACAAAGATGTGATGAGAGATGGCAGCGTATGATCAGCCACAGAACTACCAGCCTCTGGAAGAGCCCGGAAAATAAGAACACTAGTTGCTAAATATCAGACCCTGCTTAACCAATGAGATTCCACATCCGGTCATATTCCCAATTAATGGGACTAGGAAAACACTCCAAGTTCATGGCAAGACATTTTTTAACTCTCTTCCCCCAAATTGGGAACCCACCATTTTAAAATTATCATTAACTTGACAAATATCAATGGAGCACTTGAGTGCTAGATATTCTGCTAGGCTCTGGGGCAATAAGTATGAACAAAATGTGACTCTTGTTCACATGAGCATTAGGGTCCATAGTGAGCCATAAAAAAAAATGAAGTTAAATATATAACAATGTGAGAAGACATCATGTCCCTCCAGTTCGTACTCCAAAGTATTTTGCTCCAAAGTAGAAAGTGGAAAAATGAGGGAGAAGTCTTCCATGGGCATAGTCCAGAGTTAAAATTTGGGGGGGGAATGGCATGGATTTTGTTCAGACTCTTGGTCCTTGCTGGAGGAGTTTAAAGACGAGGGCAAGATGGCGATGGGATGGAGAGCAAGGTCAGGGAGCAAAGATAAATAGGCTTTTGACATGGATGACAAAGCTTCACAATGCTTCTCGCTAGAACTTGCTTCTGCTCTGAATGCTGTGGCGGAAAGAGCACCGTGACCCGGTCCTCTGTCACCGTCTGGGATTGGCACTTACTTCCCTATCTCATCTGGAAATAGGAATAGAACACCCGCTGGGCAATTCCTCCCAGGATTGTGGAGGCGCAAATGAAGGAGTTTGAGTAGTCGATGCAAACTCTAAGATGTTACAGAAATCAGCAATGATACCTGGACCCACCAAAGCAGCGGATGGAGAGGGCTGCTCCACAAGCCCCTTCCAGATGGAGAACCTGCAGTTAAGTCTTCTTGGCAACCCTTCTCTGCAGCTCCCCTGCTAAAGTCACAACCAACCTAGGAAGAGTGGTTTAATAAACCACAGTGTGCCTATTTATTAATATTCTTAATGCAGTTGAGGTTCTGATGAGAAATCGAAATAAGGCAACTTCTCTGCCCCAGTGGAAGTTTCTGATGTTCCACTAACATTTCGTAGCACAGGAAGCTGCCATTTGCCATCTGTCACCTCTCCAAGACTTCTGGTCTGCACTTGCTGGTTTGCTCCTGCGGATTCCCATCAGGATGGGACATACCAGCCACAGGACGAAGGGGGTCATATTCCCTTGGTTTTTTCTTCCCTGTCCTTCTGATTGAGGAGGGGTGGGATGAGGGAGAGGGCAGTGCTTCAGGTTTGCTGGAGGCTGGTCATTCACACCAGCCAAGCACCACCCCGAGCACTTTGCAGATGTCACTTAATTCTGTCTTCCTGTATATGGTTGGGTCGAGAGGCTAGTGAGCACATCTGCCCTGCTGCCTGACCACCCTCCCTTAACCAAAGGTCAGCTCAGTAAATCCTCACATAAATGAGCAATTTCATCCAACAGCCTTCTAAGTGGGCATTATTATACTCAATTTACATTAAAAATGTAAATTAAAAATGTTGTCCAAGGCAGGAGAGTATGAGTGGCTTAGGGGCTGGAGGTATGTGCTGTGTCTACAACCAGAGTTCACACTCCATCCATTAACCTCCTCTTAGGAGTAGATTGTTTCTAATTATTTTCCCAAAACCTGGCATTCCATCTGTATAGGAAAACAAGTTCTAGTTAAACAATATTAGTAACATACCCAGAAGCAATTATTTTATAGATCTTTGGGTCCTATTTCCAGATTCTATTTATGAACATGTCCTCAATTCTTGGGAGAACAGACATCATGTCAAAAGTCAAATATTTACTCAACCAACATGTGTGAAATGCCTACTATGTCTCAGACCCTGGGCCAGAGACCTGAGATACAAAGGTGAATAACAGATGGTCCCTGTCCTTGAGGAACCTATAGCCAATTAGCTCTCTGTTTTTTTCCCTAAAATTACAAAAATGGGGCCTCCCCAGTGGCGCAGCAGGTTGAGCACAGTGCTGTGAAGTTGTCCGCAGCCTCTGCAGCGCGGGTTCAATTCCTGGCTGGCCAGGGAGATACACACATGGCACAGCAGACCTATCTCGCCTGCTGCTCCCCTCAGCAGTCCTTTAGGTCTGTCTGCCTGTTCTGCTCCCCACTCTGTCTCTGGTGAATCCTCTTACCCTCCCACACCTCTGACCTGTACCCCAGCTATTGTATAAATAAAACAAATCTTTAAAAAAATAATTTAAAAAAATTACAAAAATGAAAGATATTGACTACAGATTATATGGAAGTCTCAGGTAAGAAAAGAAAGGGGAAAATCACCCCAACTTCAGACAATTATAATTCCTGAGGGCAAAGCCTTTTGTTTAGCATCTCTGTCACCACAAAACCTTAGGCCTAAAGGAGAAGACAAGTCAATGTTTTCCGCGCCAGTGAGAAGGCCACCCTTCATCCCGTCTCCGTGAAATAACCACTGCTGATGTTAGAAAAGACTCTTCATCAGATTGGTGTAGTTGAAGAGGTTAGATTCCATCTTCTTTTATAAGAAATCACACCACTCTAGCTAACAAAGATTTATTGATATATAATGTTGTGGGGAAGAAAAAAAAAAAAAAAAGACTCTTCATCACCTTTCTTTGTGAAATGACCTAAGCCAGGTGGATAAATTATGGCCTCTTTAGTACCCTTCAAGGAATGCGATGCCACCCACCAAGTTGGCTTCTTAATTGTTCAACAGAACCAACCCTTTATACCCCCAAGCCCTCCCATGGCCCACCCTGTGCTCATGTCCCCCTCGAATCTCCCTAGAAAGCCTCAGGGGCAGGAAGTTGGCTTATGTGGAATAAGTTCCCTTGGATAGAGGGGAACTATTACCAGTTTTCCTCAACCCAGGCTACTGACAGTTTCAAAACTCCTCACCCGTCTTCACATCAATTAAAACAGACTCGCTAGCTCGAGGCCCTTGACATGAGCTGCCAGGGCCAAGGATTGGGAATCACTGTCGAGACTAGCAGAGGGCACTGTGGTGGTCAGAGTTGTGACCTGAAATAATGATACCAGTCTTAGTGATAGTTAGACAGAGTTTATTAGATTTTCAAAGTGAGGATTCAGGCCCAGAACAATCTGACAGATTTTACTGAGAGATCTGCTCCACCAGGCATGACATTGAGTAAGAATATTCCGCTTAGGAAAGAAGGGGATAGTTATTTTCTTACATCAAATAGCAATCAAAGCATTCATTTTTGACAAGTATTCTGGTTTTCATTTGTAGGTTTTAAAGGGTCAAACTTGCCCGGTTGCTCAGACTCAGACACTGTCATCACTGTGTGTCCATAAAGGCAGGCAAGACATTAAACATTATCTACCTCTGCTTGTGAAATTTGATTTTGGGTGCTCGGTTTTGAGCTTCCTGTAACTGCCTTCTGGCAGCAACAGACATGGAGAGATGCTTGATTTCATTTTCTCACAGGAATTTGGATTTTTCTGCATCACTTCAAGGGTGAGCCAGACTGATAAGAGTTTTGAACTTTTTTCCAGCCCGTCAGATCAAGGAGGTGTGCGGGCCCAAAATGCAGCCTCAGTTTTTAGAGTGTTGGACACTCAGTCCCAGGACTTAGCATCTCAAGAGTTTTCTGTAGCCCATTTTGTGAAAAACCCAGATAGTATGAGTGGGCAGTTGGCTTACAGTGAAACCCAAAGGAAGAAAAAACATATTTGTTCCAAAAGGCTCATCTGGGCCCCTGGATAAGGGAAGAACACAGAGAAATCATTTTCATCTATGACAGGGGCACATATAGGGAGACAAGTATGAATGCCCCAATGAACTTAGTGAAGGCACTTGAGTTTTCTGACTTCATTATGAAGAAAAGAATTTTCCAAATAAACAGTTATCAGAGATAAGCCACTTTAACAAGACTGCTTAGCAAAAGGAGATGATTAAGTTGTCATTGAATACTTGTTATTTGTCAAGTTATTATGTCAAACACTTATTGTACCATTTGCACTAGTCATTATTTATTACCATTTTTTTAAAGATTTATTTATTTATGTATATATGAGCTGAGGTACAGGCCAGAGGTGCAGAGGGTGAGAGGATTCACCAGAGACAGAGTGCGGAACAGAACAGGCAGACTGACTGAAATACACTGCTGAGGGGAGCAGCGGGCTAGTCAGGAGAGGTCTGCTGCACCAGGGTCTCCTCCCTGGCTGGAGACCGAACTCGTGCTGCAGTGGCTGCAGATAGCTTTATAGGTTGCATCTTTACCCCTTGCACCACCAGGGAGGCCCCAGTTTTATTCCCATTTTATAGTGGAATAAATCAGTGCTAATAAGTGTTAAGTAACTACCATAAAATCACATCCAAAAAATGAGGTGAACCCCAGCCTTTCTAAGTTTGAAGCTCATGCTTATTTCAGCCTCCTTCCCTGGCCTCCTCAGGCTTTCGCAGCCCAACTTGTGAAGAAGTAGTATAAAATATGGGGAAATTCAACGTGATCACCCTCTCAGCCAGCTGAAGAGCCCCTCTCGGTGTCACAAGCAGCCAGAGTGTTACGTGCAAAGAGCTCTGGCAGTGCCTCTGCCAACCAGCCACTGAATGGGTCACTTAGACCACCTAGGTCTGTTTACTTACTGATGCAACAGAAAAGACTAGAACCATTAGGTCAGTGTTCTTAAGCTCTCCTGTGGGGACTGAACAGACAGAGGCAGGGCTTTTTCTTTTTCCCTTCAACCAAACAAGCTCTGTGTTTAGCTGCTGCAAGAGAAGTTTCTCTCCTTGGGGAAGGGAGGCACATGTGGAAGGCAACCACAGGGTTAGTAGCTAATGGTTAATGTCTATGACCTTCCAGTTTGATAGTTGTTGGCCAGGTCCTCTGTTTTTAAAAATGCACAGTGCTGGAAGCATCGGTGACATCGCATTGCTTGAGTGCATACTGAACAGGGGAGAATGGCTTTTGATGCCTGTGGTAAGGAGGAAAAGTAACTGAGGAAATGGAGGACAGAAAGCAGAGCCAAGTCACAGTGAGCCCGTCAGGCCGGCCCCCAGAGAGATCGTGAACAGCAGAGTAGAGAGAGCAGCACCCGCCACCTGTGGTTACGTGATAGTGTGTAGTGCTGTGCTCACAACAGTGAGAACAAGGCTCCAGGCCTAAATGATACCTTCTCTTTACTCAATAGGGTAGAAGTCCTGTTTTCTTTTAGCAGTTTAGGATTGAAACAATTTTCTGTTTCTTTGTGTTTTTCAGATCTTAAATCCAAATTTCATCCAAGAAGGTGAGTTTAAAGTGGTAGAATTACAAAAGTGGCAATTGACTAAATTAAGGCAAACCCAGCACGGTTGTGGGGTCTGTCAACAGCAGTGACGGTTCTGTACTATGGACAAGGAAAGCTGTTGCTATAAACTGTTAGGGTGAGAAAGACCACAAATTGCAATATGTACAATGGGATCCAAGTTTTGTGCAAAAAAGGTGTGTTTATATAAAGCCTGAAGGACACGTGTATTAGATGTCAACAGTAGTACCTATGGGTTATGACAGCTTGCAGCATTTTCTTCACTTTGCTTATCTGTATTTCCTGAGTTTTCTGCAATAAACATTTATTGCTTTTAAAATACTTTTTAAAGGGACACAGATGACAACACATAAGCTAAAAGTTATCTGAGTTGTTACACCACACAGGTAGGCGATGACAGCAGTGTTACAAATGATGGTTTTCTTCTCAATTTGCTCTGAATGATGCAAATCTATGTTGATTTGACCACAGTGGCCCCAGAATTCCTTGTGCCCTTAGTGGATGTGACCTGCTTGCTTGGGGACACAGTGACACTGCAATGCAAAGTGTGTGGGCGGCCGAAGCCCGCCATCACCTGGAAGGGTCCAGACCAGAACATCCTGGACACTGACAATAGCTCAGCCACATACACCATCTCCTCCTGGTAAGCTGATCCCCCCATACCTCAGTGCAGCACCCAGTGGCTAGTCAGGGAGGCAGCTCCTATTTTTGTTTATTCAGTCTTTCCAGGGAAGAGCTTCCCTGGGGCCTATTCTAGGGCACACATTTAGCCTTGATTAGGAGAGAGATTGAATCAGAAAGCCTGGGTGACTTAGGACAGAGTGCTCACAGGACATAGTGCTGACAGGAAGCGTGCTGACAGGACAGCGTGCTCACAGGACAGTGTTCAGTGAACTTCAGATTCAGCCTCAGACCCTCACACTACAATCCCCACTCAGCCTGACAAACATCTGGGTCACTACCAGCACCTATTTCACGCGCTGCCCAGGGACCTGCAAGAATGGCTTGTAAAGAGTGCACTCTAGACACACTACACTAATAGAGGGAGGCATGACCCTACCTCTCAGGTCAGGCAGGAACTATACTTTCAAAGAGCTTTGACAAGCCCTGCCTGAGACTCACCTGCTTGATGATCTTTCCCTAACGATCCCCAGGAGAGTTGCTGTGTCAGGAAATAGCAAAGACTCCAACTTGCAGGGGAATGTGGCCCTCAGATTCAGACATTCTGGGCTTCTCTGTGCCCTGCAGGATCCTGTGAAACAGCCATACATTTAATTCCTCCATGAACCTGAGAACAGTGCTATTAGAAGGGAAAAAACTCGCTCCATAATGTACCCTCGAAAACAGAAAACTCAGTCACAAACATACTTCACACAAAAAGGCTATTTAACAAAACTCTGTTGGCGGCCTCTCAACCATATGTTAATATTTACTCTACGAATTCTGAACTTCTTTGTGTATCACTGCTTACAGTGGGTGAGCTGTAACAAGCCCTACATGTTTAAGAAACATTTATGGAAGAAACACCCAGAATCAAGAAACTTTCGCCCATTAACTTAATCTGTGTTCATGGGAAATAGTGTTCTCAGCAGAGTCCCTGGCTAGGTCCTATAATATCTGTGCACGGGGGAGCTAAATGTGAGGCGCAGTGCTTGGTGAGGGTGATGAGGGTCAGGAAGTGTCACAACTGGTGGGGAGGGAGCTGGACTTCTGCATTTAACCCTTTCAGCTACATTCCCTTGTGATGTCCCAGACCCCAGCTGGAACTATTGGGAAAGCCATCTTTCCTCGGGGGATGTACTGCTTACTTAATTCACTAAATTATTTTGAGGGCCCCACATTTAGTATTTAAAATACTTAAAAGTATTCATTCTTTAGTCTTTCCATTTCCTCAGACCATTTATTATAGCTTGTGTGATGGAAAATAGTTTAATTGCTAGGTGGTGATACCAGTAATATTGTGAGCTTGTATAGGATTTTATGTATTTCAAACCACCTTCTAATTCTTACCTCACTGGCTCCTTTAGTATCCCTTTTATTTACAACAAACCTGAGTGATAGGCATGGCAAGAAGTTCCTTCCTCTGTAAGGAATTGAGGGTATAGAGAGGCAAGTTGGTCATTCCCTGGTGTGTAGGAAGGAACAGAACTGGACTAGTCCTTGGGCCTCAGGACTCAGCTGGCACCCTGTGTGCCATGGCTTTGGGATTTTACCCACAAGCCAGTTGTCTCACTACTGGAGTTTGAAGACCATCCTTTTGGTGTTCCTAGTGATTCTGGGGAAATCACCCTGAAGATCTGCAATCTGATGCCCCAAGACAGTGGAATTTATACCTGCATAGCAACAAATGACCACGGGACCACATCAACATCTGCCACAGTTAAAGTGCAAGGTAAGGTCTTCTTGTTAGTCAAATATTTTTGTAAAACTTTTAAAAACTGTGATAAAATTCACATAATGTAAAATTTACCATTTTAACTAATGAACAATGTACAGTTCAAAAGTGTTCAGGGACCTCCCTGGTGGCACAGGGGTTAACACAGCACTATGAAGCCACTACAGCATGAGTTCGATCCCCGGCCTGGGAACAACACACTTGGCGCAGCAGACCTCTCCTGACTCGCCCGCTGCTCCCCTCAGCAGTGTATTTCAGTCAGTCTACCTGTTCTGTTCCCCACTCTGTCTCTGGTGAATCCTTTCACCCCCCACATCTCTGGCCTGCACCCCAGCTCTTGTATGCAGAAATAAATAAATCTTTAAAAAATAAAAAAAGGGGGCCTCCCCTGGTGGCGCAGCGGTTGAGCACTGGGCTGCGAAGCTGCCCGCAGCCTCTGCAGCACCAGTTCAATCCCTGGGCACCGGCGAGGGTCCCACATGGTGCGACAGACCTCTCCTGCTGCTCCCCTGCTCCCCTCAGCAATGTACTTCGTCAGTCTGCCTGTTCTGTTCCCCACTCTGGCTCTGGTGAATTCTCTCACCCTCCCGTGCTTGTGACTGTACCCAGTGCTTGCATAAATAAATAAATCTTTTTTAAAAATTTTAAAAAAAAAGTAAAAAGATATTCAGTATATTCATATTCTTGTGCAAGAATCTCAGGACACTTTTCATCTTGCAAAACTGAAACTCTGAACCCACTCAGTAACAAGCCCCCATTCCCACCTTCCCCACCCCGACCCGAGCCCCTAGCAACCCCGATCCTACCTTCTGTCTATGAATTTGTGTTAGTCAAACATTTTCAGTGGACATTACAAGGGTTCCCTGAGACCTGGGAAAGAAAAGTTCATTGTGAAAAATTCCAAAGTAAAGTTCTAAATCTTTGCCAAGAATTCTCTATGACACACCACGCTCCTCTGGCATTCTCCTACTTAACCTTCCCCCACTTTATCTCCAGTATTTAGCAGTGTTTAGCCCAAGGAAGAACTCTGGCCACTAGGTGTGACTCCCAGGTCACCCTCACGCCTGGAGAAAGGTATGCCCATTGGTGAAGAAGATCAAGGCAAAAATCTGAAACACAAGTCAGGTTGTGCTTCCGAAGTGGCATTCAAGCTTCCCGTAAAATACCAAGTTCTGCAGAAATAGCACTTGACCCTAATCTCTGTCCCCCCAGGAGTTCCAGCAGCCCCTAACCGCCCCATTGCGCAGGAAAGAAGCTGCTCCTCCGTGATTCTCCGCTGGCTGCCCCCGTCCAGCACAGGAAACTGCACTATTTCTGGTTACACCGTGGAGTACAGAGAGGAAGGTGGGCTTCTCCCCGCTCTTCTGTCTTCTCCTCCTTGCAAGAAATCCTTCAGAGTAATGAAACTATTTGCCTCTGTGCCTTTCATCAGCTGCTCCTTCTCATGTCTCCTCACATCCCCCCAAGGCCTCCATTCTGATCTGAAGTCACGTGGAGCGGTGATTCCACCAGGCGCTAGTGACGTAGGCATGTGCAGCGCACCTTTACAGGTGCTCCCCTACTTTACAAACTCAGTCATCAGCCACAGGGAGGACTGGCCCATTCTACAGGTGGGGAGGCTGAGACCTATGGAAAGTTAAACAACAAAAGGCCGCAGTTAATAAATGGAAGGCTGGCAGTAGAATTCAGAATCTAGTTTGCTAATTTGTGATCTTTCCCCCAAAGTAATAACTAAATCAGATCAGGACTGTGCCCTACAGACTCCCCCCCCCAAAAAAAATTAGAAATCTCAAAAAGATACACACCTACAGTAACTATCTAATGACTTTTCTGAATTATGGAACTGTAAGATTTGTTACATGTACCCATTAAGTGTGCACACATTTCTTTAACAGTTAGAAACTGAGCCAGAGACCCAGGTATCAAGGAGAATTAGGTAAAATAAGAGCTTCCAGGTAGTTCTAATTGTTAGCTACAACTCTGAACCATATGGTGGATTACACAACTGGCTTGATAACAACCAGTTTCATAACCAAAAGCACTTGTTTTACTCTATTTTCATTACTCTTATTATTTTAATTCTGTCTTGTATTAAACAGGCCTGTATAGTTGTACAGCTATTTATTTCTGCATCTGTCCTGAGTCATTCACTCTGTGTGTCCCTTCTCACCACAGAGGTATTCATGCTGAACTGGGAAGCGCCCTCCCCAAAGTTGATCTTTACCTTGGTGTTACTCATTTCCTAGTTCATTTAATTAATAATTCTCCTGAAAGAATTGTCTCATTTTTCCAGGCCTCAGTTTCTTTTTCTGTAAAGAGACTAATGTTCCCTACTGTTTGGGGTTTCTGCGAATATAGATGAGAAAGTTAAATGAGAGAATTATGAGAAGACAGCTTCCATATCAGTGTTTTACATTAACATATGTTAATTTCTGTTATTTCAATTTCCAAGTGTATATTTTCTCTTTTTGTCATTAACATAAATACATTCTTCTGACCTTATTAAAAATTTGCCACATGTTCCTCTGCAAATTTTGTGTGCTCCTGACTTTAACCCTCACATGCACACATTTGAACGTGGACAAAACCTATAGGCCAACTGTCCCTGAATCCCTCATGATACATTCAACTATTTAGGAAACTGAAGCTGAGCCTGCCACGGTTGACCACAGGCTTTCAGGGGTACCCCCCCATGCAGACCCCAACTGTCCCTTGAATGCAGTGTGTCATTTCTCTTTCTTTGTTTGCTGAAGGTCTTTGAAACAATGATCCCCTGTCATTTTCTCTTTCCTTCTTGGAAACTGTGCGCTAGGCTCCCAGGCCTGGCAGCAGTCTGTAGCTTCGACCTTGGACACTTATCTCGTCATTGAAGACCTCAGTCCTGGGAGCCCTTATCAGTTCAGGGTCAGTGCCAGTAACCCCTGGGGGATCAGCCTTCCCAGCGAGCCTTCAGAGTTTGTGCGGCTTCCAGAGTACGGTGAGTCCCAGCCATGCCCAGCCCCCAGGCAGGGGAGGCCAGGCAGCGGGCCAGCTGTCACATGCTTACTGGCCCTGGCTCTCGTGGGCATATGTTGGGCCCTCATGCAAGAAGGGCCCTAAATTTGCTTGGCAGCTTTAGTCAAGTAACTTCTCAGAACCCTGATGAAGAGTGTTTCCATAAAAAGTGACTTCAAGAGCCTTTGGTTGAACTTAGATCTGCCACCCAGCCTACCCCTGCAGGTTCCTGGCACCTGGTGTGTCTCTGGAACAGAAGCGGTGGCCAAAGTCAGGAGTCTCATGGATGCTATCTGCCCCTCTTCTGAGATGCAAACCCCAAGCCTCCTTTCTCCTGGGCACCCCTGCTAGGCACAAGTGTACCCCTCAACATTAGGGACAACCCCACTCACCAATTTAAAATGGAATGGAGAAAGCAACGTGGCTGGAGGATTTCATTGCATGATGAACATTGTATCGTGTCCCCATCCCCAACCCTCCCAACATCTTTTTTTTAATGCGGGTACATATGTAGATATATTGAGAAGTTAGCTAACATATACCTATAACTGGCTACAAATGAGTATTTTACAAACACAGTTTGTATTTTGCCCATCTATTCACTATCTCACCAAACCACCTTGGTCCCAGGGACACTTTGAAAGAGAAAATCTGTTAAAAGAAATCTCTAATTAATGAGGATTTTAGCACTGGGTAGAATAGACTGTGTGTTGGGCAGGAGAAGAAGTCACTGTGCTGAAAAGGCAATAAATCTGTGTCTCAGGTTAAGGGAATCCGGATTTGGTGACTCAGTGCCCTCCAGGGTCTGGGCCACAGTCCTGCCTGCAGCTGAATCCAGAAATGCACCCCAGCCCCATCAGCTGTGCCCACCCAGCCCTGTAGTCCGCTTTGCTCCCACAGGTTTGTGACTCATTGGAAAACCTTGGCCCTGGGCCTGTGTTTCCTTGGAATCAATAAGCCAACGTGCTCAGCCTCAGCCGCCTGCGCTCTGGGAAGCCTGAGGTGACCGGTGACCGGGGGAGCAGGGCTGAACTGCTGGCTTGGCCCCTCCCCGCCAAGTCACTAATTAAACCCTGCCCACGATGGCCACTGCCCACGTTTTGCTTCTTGTGAGCCTTAGTCTCTGGTGAACAACATAAATAGATACTGAGTACTATTTGTACTTGCATGAATGTGTGTGAGGGCAAATCATTGCCAGGGAATTAACACTTTCAAGGTAAGGCTACCAAAGATTCTGTCTACTCAGGCATGTACTTTGGGACAAGTTACATCATTCATTATGCCATTAAGCTCATTAAGCCCGAGACAGTGGAGATGAGAAAGAGCAGTATTTAAGCTGCACATTCCTTTCTTCTGTCTTTGGTTTTGAAAATCTGCCCTATCCTCTCTGCTGCATCTTCCCTACATTCTCACTGGCCTTCCCAGGCCTCCAAAGTACTTTTCCCTTAACATTTTTTAAGGGAGAAAATTTTTCCCTTTTAATTTTTTTTTTACTAAGTTTCTATTTTAAAATATCTAGAAACTGTGTTTCTGATTGCCCTCAGTTTTCTCTTTGTTTACATAGATGGCACAGGGAGTCTGACCCTGTCATGTCAGTTTCTCCTTGGATGATATTTTTAAAAATAACATTTCAGAGGATCATGACATTTTCCCACTGAGTTGGCCCCATATTTAGTCACAGGAATTGCTTTGGGGCAATGTTTGAATTTTTCTGTTAAGCTTTTCTTTATATGATATTTCTCAATATAAAAATAATGGAGTTTCTCTCTTCCAAAGATGCTGCTGCTGATGGTGCCACCATTTCTTGGAAAGAAAATTTTGATTCAGCTTACACTGAGCTGAATGAAATTGGAAGGTAATGACACATTTTTTTACTCGTTGGCCCATGACTATTTAACAACATTATCTCAGAACAATGACATGTTCCTGATGTTTCTTTTATTAAGTGTGTTTTCTATATAGAAAGGAAAGAAAAGAGAAGGTTGGTATGTATTTTCTATTTTTCTCTATCTTCTTAAGTTTGATGTTTCATGCATTGATTCTTATTTTCTAACAAAAGAATGTAAGGCTCAGCCTTTTCTTCAAAGGACAATTTTGGCTACATCGCCTGAGTTCTGACATGTGGCATTTTCATTTTCATTCAGTTTTAAGTGTTTTTCCTTCAACTGTGATTTTTTTTTCTTAGGCCCAGTTATAATAGAAATATGTTGAAGGATCTCCAAATATATGAGATTTTTAAAAAATTATCTTTTTGTTACCAATTTCAAACTTAGCTGCATTGTGGCTGGAGGACTTGGTCTATATGATGTTGATTCCTTGATTTTTATTGGGTAATACATGGATTTTTATGAGTAATACATGGTGAATTTTTATTTAAAAAATTCCATGTATCCTTGAGAAGGATGTATAACAACAATTTGTTTAGTACAAGTCTCTTGTATGTGTCCAAGCATATTGTATATGAGTATTTCTAATCCAAATTCTCTCTCTCTCTCTCTCTCTCTCTCTCACACACACACACACACACACACACATACACACACACACACTGCATTTTAGACAGAAAAGTGTGTGCTCAAAAATAAAAAGGATTAAAAACATGAATTTTAACAAAATGATGAATAAATCTATGAGTTATCTTATAAAATACTTGGTGGAAAGGAGCAAAAGGAGGTCATCCTGTGTGTACCATAGTCTGCAGGTGGTGTAAGTGAGGAAAGCGGGCAGATCTAACAAGTCACCCACTCACCCTGGCTGTGAGAATAAATTAGCTCCCGCTAACAATGGGTCATTAACGTCACCTCTGCCTGTGAGTGACCTCTCTCAATGAAACAGAAAACCTCCTACAAACACAACACCACATGTCTGTGGCTGGGGGTTGCTGGACAGAATTAAAGCCCCAAAAAGAGAAAAGAAATGGAAAAGTAGCAAGAAATCTTTAGCTCTTCTTTCCTATCTTCTTTATGTAGCCAGAGATTAAAAAAAAAAAAAAAAAGTCCAGTGGAAGTTTAGGTGATGATGATGATGCTGATGCTGGTGAGTGCCCACAGTGTACCAGATACTATGCAAATATGGTACAAGTCATTTAAGCTAATCCTTACAACACTATGAGGTAGTATTTGAGTAGATTTCCAGTAAAGGAAATAGACTCTAGGGGGTGGGAGTAAGGAAATTTCTCCAGGTCTTACCACCAGAAAAATATAGAGCCAGGATTCAAACCCTGGCTGCCTGACTCTAAGGCTGTGATAGTTTTACTAGTTTATGTTGTTTCTCATCAGACCATTTTTTGTTGAATATAAGATCTATTAATTGAAGTAGTTTGGCCCATACTGTTGAAGTTTGTGAAGCTAAATATCATCCCAGTAATCAAATCCCCACCTAGTTCTAAATGAAACTGGATCCGTCATCTAGATGCATCAATGAATTCCTTCCTAAGACCCGCATTTGCTGTTAATAGCCACAGGCTAAGGCATGTTTTACCCAGAAGAAATAGATGTTTTGATATTTCTCAAAAGAAAGAGAGAATTTTTGACACATTCAAGATAATGAGTATTTTTTAAATAATCTCATCTCCAACAAGCTGAAATATTCCCTCTCTCCCAAGAACAGTCCTCATAGTCTCAGAAGATCCTTCTAAAATTGTGTATGTTAACAGAATATAAATGAATTATATAAATACTTACATGAGACAAATGAACAATAACTGCACCATAGCCATAGAAGGCTTTCTCCATCATACCCAGCCTAGAATTCTATTCCTATATGATTATCTTGTTAAAAATAGCTTGCCAGTAATTAAATATTATAAACACCATGGTGCAAAAAGAACTATCTTCCTTCCAAAAGCCTCTCATAGAAGCAAAGAGGACTTGAGCATGGCAACTTAAGCAAAAACAACAGCTTAAATATGTCAAAGAGTTATCCCAGGATACCTCAACAGGATCCCAAAAGGTAGCAGTGTCAGGCCTCTGGGTAAAGATGGCAGGTTGAATCCAGGCCTCTAATTTTACTCGCTCCTGGAACGTCACTAAATGGACAGTAAAGGGATTTTTTTGAAGCAAGCGCATAAGAATGAGGACATTGGAAGAAGAAACCACACCAATAAAACATTAAATAGAAAAACAGATGAAAGCATGACAAGTGACCTAGGAGATTGGGGAAAACTCAGCCCAAGTTAGTCATGGGGTCAGGGGAGACCCAATGTAACATTAACAGCAGACTTCCCCAGAGGCACAGACAGCATCAAGTACCTCTGGAAACAGGTGTAAAGAGAATTCTAAAATTAAAAAGACTGGCTGAGCTCTATGTGCAAAATTGTAGCTCCAGATCTCCCAGCCGCAGGCAGAAGTGTTATCTCTCCGCCTAGGACAAGATGGGAGGTCTATTGTCTGTAAAGGATAAAACAGGTGACTCTGGTCCTTGCAATACTAGCACAGTTGAGGGAGGCCCAACCCACCCCCAAATGGGGGCATCCTGAGAATAAATACATGAGGATACTCAG
Source organism: Talpa occidentalis (assembly GCF_014898055.3). Classification (NCBI taxonomy): domain Eukaryota; kingdom Metazoa; phylum Chordata; class Mammalia; order Eulipotyphla; family Talpidae; genus Talpa; species Talpa occidentalis. The sequence goes on along the minus strand of NW_023604295.1, from coordinate 42,849,980 downwards.
GTACACACTCTCTTCTCCACCAGGCCTCCAAAAGTAGAGGGCCAGGGCTTCATTCTCTGGGCAGAAAGTAGGAGCTTCCTTTTATGGAGAATCTAAGGAAAGGCGAAGATACTAACTTAGTTATTTTCCTAACTAAACAGTACAGTCAGGTCACCCCGTGGTGAAGGTCAAGTTGACAGGCTCCACCCACGCTCTCAGAGCTTCCAAACAGTTTTTTAGTTTCCAACTTTTAAAAGGAGTCAGTTTCTCACAGAAAAGAAATAATTCCATAATGTGATAGAGATACTCTTGCTACAATATCAGTCATTATTTAATGTGCAAATGTATCAAATCAAGATGTCTTATACCTTAAATTTATATAATGCTACATGTCAAATATATTTCAATGAAAAAATAAATAAGATAAAAGGAGCCATTTTCATGCCAGCCCAGATGGAGTAAGCCCTTTGTAGCCTTTATCTCCCACTAATTACAAATGGAATCCTTGGACAAAATGCAAAAGCAACTATCCGAGGATTCTGAAGTAACAGAGATGGGGGAGGGAAGTCAAAACATGAGGAAAGACAAGGAGAGTACAGTGGTGTGAGGTTTCTGGGTTGCTTTTAATTTTTTTTTCTTTTATTTCCTGGGTTTGACCCGGGAGTAGACCAAATCAGGGATCTGTGTGCAGGAAGCTAAAACATCTTCCTGACCAAAAAAGGGCACTTGTGGGAGTCAAGGAACGTGGAGGAAATATCAGTGAGGTATGAGCTAAGCAAAAGACCCCTAACTCTGTGCATGAAACAACACAAATTCTGGGTCATTTCCAAGCTGTACATATTTAGAAGATACCTAAAGAAGCACAGCAAGGCTTCTGAGAACTGATTTACAGTGTGAAAAAAATAATATTGAAAAGTCATATAATCAATAATAAAAAACAGTCCAATTAATAAATGGCAACAGATATAAACAGTTCACCAAAGAGGATATCCAGAAGGCTTAAAGCCATAAAAAAAAGTTCATCATCGCTTCTATTAAAACTACAATAAGATACCACCTCAGTCTTCTGAGAAGGATACACATTAAAGAGACCCGCAACAACAAGAGCTAGAAAGGATGCAGAGTGAAAAGGACCCTATTACACTGTTGGTGGGAATGTGAACTGGTACAAACATTATGGAAAACAATCTGGATTTACCTTAAAAAACTAAAAATGGAAATACTGTCCAACCCAGCAATCCACTCTTGGGCACCTATCCAGAGAATATGAAACCACCAACACAAGTCCCACATGTTCCACAATGTTCATTGTAGTTTTATTTTTGTTAGCTAGCACATGGAAGCAGCCTAAATGTCCATCCATGGACCACTGGATCAAGACAACGTTGTATACCCACACAATGGACTATTATATAACCATAATAAAGAATAAAATACAGCCATTTTCAACAAAATGGAGGGAATTTGAGAGAACTATGTGCAGCAAAGTCAGTCAGAATGATAAAAAATACTAAACACTTACAATAACAGACAATTAGATGCTATAAAACACTTTCAAAAACCAATGGACATTGGGGCCTTCCTGGTGGCGCAGCGGTTGAGCGCTGGGTTGCGAAGCTGCCCGCGGTCTCTGCAGCACTGGTTCGATCCCCGGCTGCTCCCCGGGCACCGCAGAGGAGGGTCCCACATGGCACGCAGACCTCTCCTGCCGCCCGCTGCTCCCCTCAGCAGTGTACTTCGGTCCTTCTGCCTGCTCTGGCTCTGGTGAATTATCTCACCCTCCTGTGCTTCTGACTGTACCCAGTGCTTGTATAAATAAATAAAAATAAATCTTTTATTAAAAAAAAACCACCAATGGACATCAATTAACAGCCTGAGGGCTCTGAGTTTAACAGGGAGGGGGTAAGGAAAGGGACAGGGACATAGAGGGGTGGGTGTTGGAGAAACAATGTATTCACTTAAGAGAAAAATAGTTATAAATGTGTTGCATTGGGCAACTAAACAGTGGACAAAGATGTGGGAGACTCGGTGGCACAGCGGTTGAGCGCTGCGTTGTGAAGCTGCCCGCAGCCTCTGCAGCGACGGTTCGATCCCCGGCTGCTCCCCGGCCACCAGAGGAGGGTCCCACATGGCGCGCAGACCTCTCCTGCCGCCCGCTGCTCCCCTCAGCAGTGTACTTCGGTCCTTCTGCCTGCTCTGCTGCCCTCTCTAGATCTGGTGAATTCTCTCACCCTCTCATGCTTCTGACTGTACCCAGTGCTTGTATAAATAAATAAATGAATCTTTAAAAAAAAGAAAAGAAAAAAAATGTGGGAGGCGTGGAGCAGGCCACAAAATGCAGGATGCTGCTTGAGAGCAAAATCCTGGCCGTTTTTATTGCTAGAACAATCATACAGCATCAGCTATGTGCATTAGAAGGACAAGGAGAAAAGGATGGTGAAACTCAGGAATGTCATCTAGGGCTTGGGGGGACATGAGTCTGCGGACCATGTTATCAGCCTGATGACCAAGTTGTGATCGAAACTGGACCCCAGACCCCTGGCCATGGTCCTAATCTTATCAACAAGGCATTCCACTCATCAGCTTCTGGGGCCCCTTGTCATACATCAGTCCTCGGCCCCCTGGGCGCGACCGTCATACCTCGTGATGCGCACCCTTCCCGGAATGAGCAACCTTTCTGCTCTTGGTTGATTTGAAAGGCACCTTGTAAGGTTTGGCTCATATGACTGATTGACTGGGCGGTTGTGACCTTGTATAGGAAGGCAGCCCTGCAGGTAACCATAATGGTGGCTGAACAGGCCGCTTAAGTCTAGCAGACCCACATGAATGAATTTTTCAGACCTAGAATTATACCCTCCCTTTTCTCGGCTCCCACTGCTGGCCATTCTGCCTTTGACTTCACTTTCTTCTCCCTCCCGCAAGCCACGGCTGAGTGGGAGACCCCTTCTCTCTATTCTAGGTGTGCTAAATTTTGTTAGCGGTAAAAATGCCATGGCAGTTGTGTATTTTTAAATGTTAGAGATGCAAGATGAAATATTTGTGAGTGAAATAACATGAAGTCTGCTTAAATACTCTAGAGAAAGAAAAGAATGGAAGAGGGGGGTGTTGGGAAAGGAATAAATGACATAAGGTTAGCAAAAGATTGTAGTCTTAGGAGCTGCATAGAGGATTGATTAGATCTATTATGATTATTCTCTCTACCTCTGTGTAATTTAGAAATTTTCCATGTGAGAAAGATAATCAATGTAAAATAAAAATTAAAAGTCACCTTTTTAAAAATGTTTTTGAAATTAGGATTCTTCCTTCTTCAATATGGTTGCTATTGTTAAATTTTACAGAAATATACTCTGCTTAGAAAAAAAACTGAAACTGTGTTTAATGTCAAAGATGACAGGGAAATGAAATGGACTTAAAATGATATTGGTTAGCTTTTTGCTTCTTAAAGAGCTGTAAGATGCTCAGGAAGGAAATATGGCTTTTCTAAATATTATAATAAAATACAGGAAAGCAGGGTTCCTAATGAAATGTTCTTGACTGGCAACTTCAGATAAAACTTTCATCCTTGAGAGAAATGAACCTAGTCGCTTGCTGTATCTTGGTAAAACGCTTTCTCCCTATTGTTTTCCAGAGGCCGCTTCTCCATCGTAAAGAAGTGCATTCACAAAGCCACCCGCAAAGATGTCGCTGTGAAATTCGTTAGCAAAAAAATGAAGAAAAAAGAGCAGGCTGCCCACGAGGCTGCCCTACTTCAGCACCTGCAGCACCCCCAATACATCACTCTCCATGACACCTACGAATCGCCCACATCTTACATCCTGATTTTGGAGCTGTAAGTACAGGTGCCATCTCTCTATGGTGATCCCCAGTTATTTGAGTTATTTGTTACCGACAATTAATGGAAGAGGCAATTACATTTTATAGTGTTATATGAAGCATGAACTTTCCCCTCCATTTTACATAAATACTTTTCCCATTTTATTGATTAGAGAATAAAGACTTTATCAAGGATAGGAACACATAGGAACACATCGAGGATAAAGTCCTTAAAACTAGGAAATGGAGAAACTGGGACTTGAACCCACCTCTCTCACTCTGATTTTCCTTTTCCTTCTATTGGATTGGACAGGAGTCCAGGGAGGTCATTGACAATGAACTTATTGACAGGGGTGAAACTGAGTGAAAGACAGAGGTTGGCACATCCATCCGCTGCATAGCATCACCAATCTACCACCCCAAAAGTCCCTTCTAGGCTGAAGCCTTACCTTCATTCCACTCATTCCATATTTTTCTAGGGACTCAGACAGCCATATACTTGGGACTATATACTTGTCCCAAGAATACAGGGGTAAAGTCACATTCTCCCCCCCAACTAAGACCCCAAGCTAAAAATAGAGGTTATGCTCTAAGATTTACTTAGAGATCTGACAGAGGCTAAAAAGAACAGTCTTTTCAGAAGTACTGAGCCCTCATGGAAATGCTATCTGACTGGTGCTGGTGAGGCCCTGCACCTGGAGAGAAGACAGACATTGGAACCGAAACCCAATGAAGCGATGGCTCCATGTGGACCCATGGACACCTCTTGCCTTTTGTCTGTTATGTTTGTCTTACTCCTGTGTGCTTGTCAAAGTGTGTGCATATGTAGAGCTTTGAAGGAATGACATATCATGAAGTTACTTATGATGGAAAAAAGAAACCCAATGCAAACATCTCTGGTTAGACTTTCAAAGTGGTGGAAAAGAAATAGAGGGTAACAAAACCAGCAGTTAGTATTTGTAATTCTTCTGCAAGACTAAATTTGGTACAGTTGTGCAGTAGCTGATAGACAGTCATTTTTAGACTTAGTGAACATAATTACAGACAACTTTCTGAGCATAACCTGTTTGTTGGGGCCTTTCTAACTCAAAAGGCATATCCTGTTAACAGTGACCTAGCTTTGTCTATGAGTGATGTTATGCATGAGTTCCAATAGAAGGTGTTGTTACTTGCATTCCAAGATGGTAAAACGGACTCAGAATCTTTGCTCTTTCAGACTTGCCTGCTACCGTTCTGAGGGAAGGTATTAATTTCTAGGCTGCCATAGTGCAATGGGAAGAAAGCATTCTTAGAAAGAAGAATCTGGCTTTTGTCCCAGCTCTGTCATTTGAAACAGTATAAATTAGTTTTCTGGGATTTTGGGCCTTCGTCTGTGAAGCTTGAAAAAATTATTCCCATTTCTCAGGGATGTTACATGGGTTAGATTAGATAAATATTGGATTGAACTAGTTTATTGTGCACTCAGCATGTGCTAGACCTGAGTAAGGGTGGGAAGAACAAAGATGAAAACATGTAATTCTTGCCCTTGAGGAGATATTAGTTTAATGAGGAAGATAAGTGAGTGATTTCAATATAGCATGGTAAGTGCTAAGGGAAAATGCCTATTTTGGAGAGAGCAGCTTTGACAACATAGAAAGTTGCTGCATTTGGACTTGAGGTTCACTAAAGATTTATGGAGAAGCCGTGCCCAAGATAAACCGTGTGACTCCAGACTGCGTCATGTGATGGGTCTCCCCTTTGGTGACCCACAGAATCACTATTAGAGCTTTTCTCTACAGACAAATGAGGCCCTGATCCCCTAGTTTAGGTTGGATCCTGGCCTTATGGGTAATCAAAACTATCTAAGGGTGAGCTTGGTGGCTGAGACTCTTGGGTCTTGGAGAGGTGCTACTGTTAATTTCTCCCTATTTGTTCCAAGAAGTTCAGGGTGGGGTTCATCTAAGACCCCATTCTCTTCTCTACTCTATGCTCACCATAGAGTAAGAAGGACGGAAAAGAAGTCTTTCTTTACTCTGGTCATGGAAAACAGAAGATACAGTGGAACGGAGCAAGCTAGAGAAGAGAATGGAAACTTGGCCATGAGAGTTTCAGCTATACTTGAGTTTTCTGACTCAGGTTCCAACTCCTCTGCCTGAGCATTACTTAATAAATAATAAATAACCCATTGCACATTAGAGAATGTGCCTGACGTCTGGTCACCCCTTGCTGAAGAGGGCACAGAGTAACTAAAAGAAGTTGCCAGTTATGAGCTTTTACTATTGCAACCAAATTATGCTGAAGTGCTTCCTTATCATACTTGAGACTTGCACAATCCTCATAATGTTGCTGCTGTTAGTCCCTCCTCAAAGAGGAAAAAACTGAAACACCAAGAGTTTGTCTTGTCCCAACCACCTCTCCCCCTCACCACCACCTCACCCTCCTGCCTGTAAATGGCAGAACCAGGATTCAAAACCACAACCCGGCTCCTTGTACCATGTACTTACTTAGTGAGTCTTTAAGGCAAAGACTTAAAAAGAGGGTTATGAATGTTGAGGACATACTTTGCTTTCTATTTTTCCCCAACTAAAAGCTGACAAATGAAAACAGCTTCTAAAACATCCCTAGGCTTTCTTGCAGCCACTGGGTCTAAGTTAATCAAAACATTGCTGCTCTCTCTTTCTGATTGAAGACTTTCTCAGTTTTTTTTTTTTAAGATTTATTTATTTATACAAGCACTGGGTACAGTCAGAAGCATGGGAGGGTGAGAGAATTTACCAGAACCAGAGCGGGGAACAGAACAGGCAGAACGACGAAATACACTGCTGAGGGGAGCAGCGGGTGCGGCAGGAGAGGTCTGTCGCGCCATGTGGGACCCTCTCTGGTGCCGGGGATCGAACGGCACTGCAGAGGCTGCAGGCAGCTTCGCAGCCCAGCGCTCAACTGCTGCGCCACCAGGGGAGGCTCAAGACTTTCTCAGTTTTGCAATTTAACTTCTTACAGGGTCCCAGAACTTTTCCCTTGTGAGTAATTTCACCAGTTAACAAAATAGCATGTGTCTTATAAGATTATACAATTTTCTCTGAGAAGTGTAGCACATTGTAAATTTATTTATTTCAGTCATGAGCATCATACTAAACTTGAACTCTAATTCTGACATGCCTGTGTCATGACACTGATCTTTAGCAATAATAGAGACGAGGAGAGAGCACAGAGATCTTACAGATTTACACATCGTTTTTTTCTGTTCCCTCACAAAAATATCTCCTTTTCCTTTTCCTTCCACCTTCAGGATGGATGATGGCCGGCTCTTAGACTATCTTATGAACCACGATGAGCTGATGGAAGAGAAAGTAGCCTTCTACATTCGAGATGTCATGGAAGCGCTGCAGTACCTGCACAACTGCAGGGTCGCACACCTGGACATAAAGGTAACAAGGAGGGCCACCCTGGCGGCCTAGGGGTTAAGTCTCAGCACTATCACCACTATAGCCTGAGTTGAATCCTTGGCCAAGGGGCTGACCCATATAGCACAGCAGCCCTCTCCTATCTCGCCCACTGCTCTCCTTAGCAGTGTATTTCAGTAGATCCACCTGTACTACCCCCCTCTCTGTTTCTAGTGAATCCTCTCACCCCCTGTAGCTCTGGCCTACACCCCAGTTCTTCTATGCAAAAATAAATATAAATAATTTTTTTTTAAAAAAGTTAACAAGCTATGGCAGGGAAACAGCTTAGTGCCCCCCTGCCAGTCATTACCCTTGAGGGGAGTAAATTCATCTTATTTACTTAAGTTAAAATCCTAGTGAATATTAAACTAGCTTGTCACACACTTTAAGTGTGTCTGTTGTGAATTAATGACAATACACTGAATCACAGTGACATCTAGGGGGAGAGAGGGCAGGGGAGCTGTAACTACTTAGTATAACTTTATAGAAGGAAGCCAATAATGTCACCTTTTTACTCATGGTGCTCAAATAAAATGAAAATGTCAGTATTTGCTTGATTCTATGTGAGAGTGAGGGGTCGTTAAGAAGACGTGATTTTCAACGTCAAGTGAACTCTGAAGTCCACCTAAATTCAGAGTTTGTTTGGTTAAAAGCCTCCAAAGCACTTTGCATAAGGAATTTCAAAGAATATCAGGGCTATGTTTGAACTAAGGGAGTCCTGCTGGTAGGCAGGAAAGAGCTGAACATCCCCTCTCTTCTTTCCACCTCCCTTGGTTTTTGCAGCCTGAAAATCTACTCATTGACCTAAGGATTCCAGTGCCTCGAGTGAAGCTCATCGACTTGGAGGATGCTGTCCAGATCTCAGGCCACTTCCACATCCACCACCTGCTGGGGAACCCAGAGTTTGCTGCCCCAGAAGTGATCCAAGGCATTCCTGTTTCCCTGGGCACCGATATTTGGAGCATTGGGGTCCTGACATATGTCATGCTGAGTGGGGTCTCTCCCTTCTTGGATGAGAGCAAAGAGGAGACGTGTATCAACGTGTGCAGGGTGGACTTCAGCTTCCCACATGAGTACTTCTGTGGTGTGAGCAACGCTGCCAGAGATTTCATCAATGTGATCTTACAGGAAGACTTTCGGCGGCGGCCCACGGCAGCCACCTGCCTGCAGCATCCCTGGCTGCAGCCCCACAATGGCAGCTACTCCAAGATCCCCCTGGACACCTCCCGCCTGGCATGCTTCATAGAGCGCCGCAAGCACCAGAATGACGTGCGCCCCGTCCCCAACGTCAAGAGCTACATCGTCAACCGGGTCAACCAAGGGACGTAGCCCGGCTCCCGGCCTGGAGGTTTCACATGGAAGTGCAGTGTGAACCAAAGCAAGACTGAATGTGTCTGTAAATAATCTGTTAATTATTCCACTCCATGCGGTTTTCTGGATTGGGAGATGTACCTCTTAAACCTCGTCAGTGGCTATTCAGGGTCTGAGCAGCAGTAAAATCACCGGAAATCCAGGGCCTTACCAGAAGGTCATTCAGAAGAGATAAAGCGGCAAAGAGTCACAGAGTATAAGAAGAGGGGCAAGGATAACGAGAATATTTGCTGTTCCAAAATTTTGCTTGTGCATTCCAAAATGAGTGGGCAACATGGGCAAAATGAGCTCACCATAGGGAGTATCAAAGGTTTCTGCCTTTGCTAAAATTTTAAGCAAAAAAAAGTTCTATTTAACAGAGATGTCATGTATGTCCACTACGCTGGTTTAGATTACTTAGATATAGTTTCTTAATAGCATACATATTCTCATACAGTTAAATATTACCCATTCAGGTTTCAGAGTTTTATAATATAGAGATATATATGAAATCAAGCATAAGTAACTTTGAGTGCTCCAGTTAAGACAGTAATTTATTTACCGAAGCATTACTTTGTTTTGACTAAGCACAATTAGATGACAACTTTTTTAGAGCATTTTATAAATCTTGTATAGAAATCTTTTACCAGAACCTGTGCATTAACAGAAAGCAAGGTCACCTTTTTGCAATCTGTGAGGAAGATGATTTTTCTCTCAGTCACAGGTGTGATTAACATAGGTTCTGTGTATGAAATGCTACCCCCAAATTCACTGGCAGCTCAGAGTTAGTCTGGCAGGAAAACCTGCCAGGAAATAAGTCCCCAAACAGGAAGGGTTGTGGGGCTATTTTTCTGTCTACACTTGGTTTGAAATATATAATGAATATAACAGGTTCATACAAAAGGGCCAATAGAAAACTTCCCTGAAGTTCCTATGAACAACATAACAACACTTTCTGATTTCTTCTACAGCTGTAGAATGCACTCCTCAGAAAGTTGGCTTGCTTTATTTTTAACCCCTGTAGGAGCCAAGGGGTGCTTACCAAAAGGAGGCAGCCATAGAGGCCTTGTAAAGGCCTGGTCCCAAGTCCTTTTTAAAGCCATGGAATAAAATCTGATACATCACTCTGACAGAGCATTGAGTTTTCACTGCGATGGCAATACCTATCACCGCTCAGCTGTCAATATTTCCCTGGACCAAAAGGACTAATTGCGCTTTGAGGCCAACACTGCGCTCCAGTGTACGTTCTCCAGACAAGATGATTATGAACCGCCCTTTTTTCCATTGATGGGGAAAAAAACTAAACCTGGGAATTTCATGATTTCCTTTTTATGTTTCAGGAAGAGTTTTTGTTTCTGTGTTTATACACGCCCACCCTTTGTTTCCTAGAGTATGTTTTGAAAATTGCTGTTATGCAAGTAGTATTTTAAAAATTATAACTCAAGTGTTCGTCTACATCAGGTTTAATGGCATTGCTTCTGTCCTATAGTAGGATTGAGATAGTTAAAATCATGCAGCAGAAAATTACAATCAGAGTTTAGGAAGGATAAATAGAAGTATAAACTATCTAAATAAAAAAGAATGGTGGAAAAGCCTGAACCTTAATATGTAACTTATTCCCACAGTGGAAATGTAGAATTAAAAATGCCTATCTTTCTTTTCCATTGGCCTCAGAGTTAACTTCCTCATCCACACTCCACCTCATCCCATCCAAGATTATAGATTAATAAACCAGTAGAAAGTACAAGCAATAAGACTAGATAGAACTTCATATTTTCAGGATTAACCAAATCTATGGAAAATGACTCAAACTATTATCTGTTTCCTAATTTTCAAATGACCCTGGGTCATCAAGGCTCACTTCCTCAGCCCTCTCTCGACTAACCTTCCATGCTCTTCATTTAAACTTATGTGTATATATAAATAGTATAGGATACAATAATGTAAATTTTAAAACATATTTACTAAAAACACTTTTAGTAAACATGTCTTCATTATGAGAGACAGCATAACAGAAGAAAGCCTGGTCGCTTTCCAAGGATTCCCAATGTCCGCCACTGTGACTTGGCTAGTTCTGTGGCATCCGCTGTGGCTGATGACTGAAAATCCCCTGCTGAGGCATTTCGAGTTGTTGCGGCCATGTTGGAGACAAGCTGACTTTCTGCTTGAGAGGAGGAGAGTCTAGGACAACGGCCATAGGTTACACAAGGGGGCGTTGTTGAAATCCTGTTGTGGGGAAGACAATTGATAGGTTAGAGCCAAAGCTTTTATATCACCTTTGAATCAAAGTTGAAATGGTTCAGACATGAGGTTGCATGGAATCCCACACCCCAAATACATGTATTGGGGAAGTGAGGAGACAGGAGCCAAGAGAGGAGGGACATAGAAGTGAAAAGTAGTATGATTCTCTTAACTGGAGCCAAAGTACAATCATTAGAGTAGAATGAATTTAATAGAGGCCCCAAGAGAAAGGGGGTATATTTTATATAGTTTGAAAACTGAAGAAAATTAATAGGGAGGCTCCCTATCTGCAAAACCCCTGGTCCCTCCCAACAGGGAAAAGATAGTGGTCCCAATTCAAAAAAATGGGCACAGCAAGTTGGAAATAACAAGGAACCCTAGAAGATGAGACTGGAAAATGTATTTTAAGTTGCTCTGCAGGCAAACTTAGGAAGGAATGAAAAATCAGGGACCACTTTCTAATAGCTGTTTTGGCAAAAATATTTATACTTGGTAGTAGGGAAGAGAAGATAGTCCACTTCTACTATAATTAAGGTAGTTCTTGAAGTCAAGACTTAACTAGAAATTAGTGAGAGAAAACCTCCAATCGGAATGAGAAAAATAAATGTTGGCTAAAGTCACAAGTTGCTTTCTTGGCTTATACTCATTGCAGTGGGTTTTGGGTTTTGTTTTGTTTTGTTTTGTTTTGTAAGGGTAGGATGCAGAAAGATGGAAAAGATCAGGGACAACCCATAATAATTTTAAAAGGTATAACAATTTACTGCATCTTTTTCATTTATTTCAGATTAAATAGATTTATATCTGCTTGCATCTGAATATGGGAACATTTTTAAGAAAAAAAAATACAACATTGGGGGCACCGTTAGGTCTCTCACAGCCATAAACACCCTTGGGAGAGTAGAGGAGGCAGTAGAGGAAAGCTGGCTTCACCGCTTTGTGGTTCACAAAGACTTTATAAATAGTAGTGCCTTTCAGAGGGGAGGATGGGAGATAAAGAAGTTCATTGTATTTAGATTTACTGATATTACAGCATTTTTCTTTATTTTTAAATATCTTTTAAATAAAAACATCTGAATATAGGGTGAGCCCAGGAATTCTTGAGTTTCAACCTCAGCTATTCCTATTCGTCCTTTCTTACAGAAAGTCTGTTTTTTCCTGCCCCAAATGCCCCCATTGGTAAAATGGGTATTGGGGGGGGAAGGAGGGAGGATATTCATGTCATAGGGAATGTTGGGAAAATACTTTAGTAGGAAATGCTTAGGAAATACTTTGATTTTTAAAAAGTGCTACACACTGCCAGTGCTAAGAATTTTATTGATGGTAACTTTGAACATTCCAAGTTTTCAATATTCATGTCTTTAGATACCATTTGCAAACTCATAAGATTAAATTCTGTAAATTGATTTTAATTGGAAGTACGAGGTGCTCTTTGTCTAAATGTTATTTGGTCTTAACCTGTAATTTCAGTCATTTAAAAGCTTGTCTACAGGAAAAGGTTAGGAGAGTTGATGAAGTCTTATGTCAAAAAAAGACTGTTTTCTCCAGTATTTCTTAGGGCAGACGCAGAGTAAGATGCCTTCCAAAGCAACAGTTACTTTTTCTTTTCAAACTTTATGTGCTGGAAAAATTGATGAAAAACCCAAACAGACACTTTTCTCATTGGGAAAACAGAAGTGAAAATAAAAGGTTTTCTGACACTACAATTCTTTTCTGCAGAGTGTCACAAGCATCTATAGAAGAGGCAAATCAAAGGTCTAAAAATTAGTTAAAGTGCTAGTTTTGGGAGGGAAAATCTTGTATTCTTTTTTCTTTTAAATCATTAGGTGTGTCAGAAGTAGCTTGTTTGCTTTCCTATAGTCTCCATCATTAAACTTCCATGAGTTAGTTATTAAGTTATTACTTTTTTCTTGCCTATGTGGAAGAGTGTGGAAATTTAAATTTGTGAGAATATGAGGGAGCAAATATATTATAAATTAATGGCAGATATTGCTGTTTATTAATTAAAACTTTGTCCCATGAATTTGATAAAAGAGGAAATGTTTCAAACATTAGAGGTCTCTGTAGTTTGGCAAAAGAGCAAACTCACCACATCCTGTTTAGTTTTAAGAAATGTGGATCTTACTCCTTTTCTCTTGTGTGGCATCTATGTGGGGTTTGGAATTAGGCAAATGAAAATGTGAGCTTTCAGAGAATGTATTTGCATTATGACTTTTCTTAAATACTTAAAATCTAGGGATCATTTAGAAATGAATGCTTGAACCTGGGGTGGGTTTAGGAAAGTTGAGATTGACATATACTCTAGCAAGAAAAGGGAAGCTACCATATTAATACTTATTTTCTAAAATCCTTAAGACCCTCAGTTATTACATTAATTCTCGAGGGTTAAAAAGGGCTGCGATTTGTCTGTAAAACCGGATGTTTCTAATGGAAAATTATTCAGAAATAATAGAACACAGAAATATCAGTCATATTTTCTATGAAAGGCATTTCTTCCTCATTTTCAATATATAGGGATGTTAGCGGAAAAGGCAATTTCCCAGAGGCAGATTTTCATCATTAAGGGACATTTATGGAAAGTTTGAAATAAATACACATAAGCTATTGCGTTTTCCTCTCAGCTTGTTTGCTGAGGGTTTATAAAATGTGATCAGATTTGGCTTTTTATTCAAATGATCAAGATTCACTGTTTATTCAAAAATTGTTATTTTGGATAGTGCCAGTAGCCGAGAAAAGAGAGGGTGGTGGGGAAAAGTGCAAATAATCCTTGGGTCCCAATTCCTGAGGCTTAATTTAAGCAAGTGAACTTGCTAGCCCAGGAAGAGCTAGCATAACAGAGTTCCATCGATGCCTACTTTCTATCACAAAGTGAATCCACTAGCATTAGGGACTATTATCACAATCTCAACAACTATGGTGATGAATTTGAAGTTAACAAAACATATATCTTCTCTTCCTAACTTAAGCCATATCTGTCATCTCTGTGTTTGGCTTTTTTTGACCCTGGTGCTTTTACTTCTGTTTCTGCCAAACTTCAGCCTACTCTATGGGGAAGGTGAGTAAAATTAGTGATTAGGACGAATGTAAAGGCTGTAAAAAAAAAAAAAACAAACTAAACATACTCTTCAGAATGTGATCCTAGTCAGAGAACAGTAATGATCAAATTACAAACTTGGAAAACATGGATATGTGTACATCTGTACATGTATATAGTGTATATTATGTATGTATATGTTATGCTCATATGCAGAAATCTATCCACAGCCCAGATGGGTCAGTTTTTCTACTGGAAAACCATTTAAGGCCATTCAAAACCATTAGAGCTGATTTGTGGGGAGAGATTCTACTCATTTGGGAATTAATTTGCTATCTTTTGAAGCCCACAAAGCCAAATAAACAAAGTGGAACCATTGTTTAGGTTATTACTTTTAGCTGGAATCAAAAGTTTCTGTATTTGAATTATTAATAGTCAGTTTGCAAACTGCATTGGTACCTCTTGGTTTTGAGTGACCCCCCACCCCCATCCCACCAAGTCTCTTGAGAGTTTGGGTGGGCTTCTCTGGCCATTCAGATAAAGGGCCTTATCCATAAGTGGACAGGTTTCCCCATAGGGACCATTACACATATGCATATAGTACATACTTCCATCAGGCTTGTAAAATTGATTTAAAATCACTCCACAGTATTGATAAATAGTTCTATATTTTCAAGGTGCAGAAGAATTCCACAGCCTTAATTATTTCAGTGTCTTGCTGGTCTGCCTTAAGTGTATCTTCTGGGTTTTTGGTTGTCTTATTATTTTTAAATTTTTTGCAGTTGTTCATTTTGTATGCACACAATGTCGTTTTGTAAAGGTAGGTTGTAAATATTTTATTTGTAAGTCCAAATCACTCATGTGTAATGTTGTAAAGTGATGACCTGCTGTCTTGTTATTAATTACTACAATAAATGTTATAAGTTATGGATGAAACTTCAAAATGTACACCTCACAAGTTATGCATTCCTATAAATATACTATACTAAAGGTATTATTTCTGGTGATCTTTTCTTTCTAATTTAGACCTTTGTTTAAAGAAAAGAGTAATTTTCTCTCCCTCAAAATATATGAAAGCCATTGACAAGCTGAAAACATTACATCATTGTTATTACCGCACTTTTTGCCCAGGATTTTTAAAAGGAAACAATAACTTTGTACCCTGGAGATGTATTCTACTAAGGTGTTTTTCTCTCCAAAAATGTGGAATAAGCCTCAATTGTTGTTGCCAAATATGGGCTTGCTACCAGATGACACAGAAACCAAAAAGCCATGCCATAAGCTTTTGACAAAAGAACCAATTTAATTTGAGGTCACCTGGCAGGAGACTGGAGGCATGACTCTCAAATCAATTTTCCAGTAGATCGGGCTTTGGAAAATACTTATGTGGTTAGAGAACAAATATAGAAAATGAAAGATGGTAGAGTCTGATTGGTTGCTTTCTACTAAATCATGGTGTAACTCAAATTTGGGTCCAGAACTCTACCATAATGAGCACCCCTTATTTCTGAATATTGTCTGTCTAACCACGAGACAGGCATTTTAGTTTCATGTCCTGTGTTTATTTTTGGTCCAGGCAATGAGATGTCATTTCAAGGACAGTGAGCACTTTTTGGGTCTGAGCTCTGACACAACTTATGACAGATTGTATTTTACCCCCTCTTGTTTCAGCCAGCTTGCCCTGCTGTTCTTGGCCATGGTTTCAATGTGTGTTAACTTCATTCTTGTGTTTCATATGGCAACTCTGTTAGAAAGGTGGCAGGTCATTTGGATTGGATCTCACTTTATGCATCACACTGAAGTCTGGGTTAGCATAGGCAGACAAGATCAGGTTTTGAAAGGGTCTTTGTGTGCCACCCTCATGCAAGTGAGACTAATTCATCGTACACTATCAATTACAGAGTGTTAGAAATTGAAGCTTTTTGATTAGCTTATGTCACAAAAAACCCCCACAAAAATGGTTTAACATTTGACATTTAGTTCATCAAGATTTTACTGCATTTATTTGAAATGAGAAAGAACTATCAAAAGCATGGCTTTTTACACTGGCAGGTCAGCACAATCTCTTCAGAGAAAAATATAAGGCATGTACAAATTAGAAATGAAATCAAGATCAATTTGATGAGTAATAATCATGTCTCCTGTGGTTTTAAGGGTTATTTTCCCTTCCATAAGGTAAAGTTTTGCCTCCTATCTATAGTGGTATTTTCGCCCCGCTGTAAGGGGTTTATTTGTAAAGCCCAAACATGCTTGGATTTTTTTTTTAATAGGTTCCCAAGAGTATCGTCCCAGATAACCTCAACAACGATCAATTCATCCTCTATTATCCGCCCAGTCTATTCGCTGTGCATTATGTGCCAGGTGCTTGAGATAGTCTAACAGGGATAAAACACATATCCTCTTCCAGGACTCCGTGGTACCTATGTAACAGGGTGGTCCCCAGGAAAGGGGGAGGTTCCAGCTTCCCTGCCCCACCCAAGGAAGGGTGGAGCTGAGCAGGGAGAGAGGAAGCTGCAGAAGAGACTGAGGAAGGAAGGAAGCAAGATGGAGCCAGGAGACCTGGAGGAGGCGCATGGAGCCTAGAGACACGTGAAGAAACTGCGCTTGTCTTTTGGTCGTGGACGGGGTGACACAGATGTGGGTGAGACCCATGGGGAGGTGACAATGGCAGCTTTTATCTTGATGTTGATTTTGCTCTTTTCCTTCCGGGCTTATCCGGTTGTTTGTGACCCTTTTCTGTGGGTCCCCACTGGAAGATGCTTTAGACTTGTAGCAGGCTTTGGGGCCTTGTTCTGGGCCAATCCCATTTGGATGGACTTTTACCCACGAGGGGATGGGTAACTTTGGGTGCTTCATTTAGAAACTAGACTCTTTGCCTTACCTGTATTGTTTCCTAGTTTTATTAAAGTTCCTTCCCATTAAAGTCTCCTATGTTTTGTGTTGATGCGGCGGATGGCAGAACCCATGTAGAATAGGCAGGTTTGCGGGGTTTGGGCTGCCCCTCTCCCTGTCCTATAACACCTACAGAACAGGTAATGAACAATTACTATCAACCTTAGAAAACCTGTGATGAAATTAGCAAAGTTAAACGGATTTTATGCGCAGAGTTGCAAATCAGAAAACCTATCCTCAAGGTTAAGAGTTATGTGCTCAGTGAAAATGTTCTGCTGAGCTCTTTTTCACTAACCGCAAGTAGATAAAAGAAAACCTTGAGGGTGGGGGTGGGGGGAGTTCAGTTCCGTATCTTGGGTACTTTACATTGCCCCTTTTCCTAGGCCATGTGCAAATTGAACCAGATGCCCTGAAGTAATATTCGCTTTTTCAGAACTTAACAAGTAATTTGTGGAAAAGCGGTAGTGGGAGGCGCGGCGGGCTCCTGGTTAATAATAGTTAAGTAACAAGCGTGGTGTAAGAAAAGAGATAATTAAGGGAACGAGTTAAGCGAGCATTGGGCGATACAAAGTGGGCGGGATTTATAAAAACTCTCTTGAGAGGTTTCACTTTATGATCCAGCAGTCAGTCTAATTATTAAACTGCTGCGATCCTATCCAGAGGCGGTCAAGCGACGACCAGGTCGCCACACCCGCGGCCACCGCCCGAAGCCCACAGCCTAGCGCCTTTTTGGCGCGCAGGGAGCGCGCGGCGACGCGCCGGGAAGGGGAGCGGAAGAGGCGGGACTCCGGAGTGACGCCATCAGTGCGCCGGCGCGACGCCATCAGTGCGCCGGCGCGACGGGCGCCGCCGGATTCACGCCACATGGGAGCTCACCGCCATGGCGCCTGTGGTTGCAGCTTTGGGCTCTTTGGTAACGAGTCTGTACGACATGCAGGCTTTCAAGTTTGGAGACTTCGTACTGAAGAGCGGACTGTCCTCCCCCGTCTATATCGATCTGCGGGGCATTGTGTCTCGACCGCCTCTTCTGAAACAGGTACCAGCCCGGGAAGTGGAGGCAGGGCTGGGTGGCTGGAACGCGTCTAGGAGAGATGGTTGTGAAGGGCTGTGGGGAAAGTGGAACTGGAGTTGCACTGTGAGTGAGAGCAGAAAGAGCCAGACAGGCCTGGAGGGTCGGTTAGAGCAGAACAAAAGCCAGGTACTATTAGGTTTTTGGAGTTCTAAGGAGCAGCCTCTTCTTGAACCCACTGGCAG
This sequence comes from Talpa occidentalis, assembly GCF_014898055.3. Lineage (NCBI taxonomy): Eukaryota > Metazoa > Chordata > Mammalia > Eulipotyphla > Talpidae > Talpa > Talpa occidentalis. The sequence goes on along the minus strand of NW_023604295.1, from coordinate 42,831,998 downwards.
GCTGGAAACTCGTTTTGTGGCTATTCCTTTCACAGTAGTTTGAAAGGAGTTCTGTGTATTGAGAGAGAGAGAGAGAGGAGAAAGAGAGAGAGAGAGAGAATGAATATGTATATGTATACATTCAGGTGTACTTGTGGATTGGATTGTTCTCACCGTTCAAAATTACTCAATGCTGCCAAATCTTCGGTGATGCATCGTGTCGTTGCTGAGAAAATGAATGATTATGACAAATTGTGTGTTTTTTTTTAACAAGTCATCGGTTCTTAAAATTTTTCATGGTAGATCTTGGTGAGTCTGTGGGTGAGGGTGTGAAGGATTGGTAGTTAAGTAGGAAGGAATTCAAAGCACCTGACTGTAACGTGTACTTAATCATGCAAATTGGGTTTCTCAGCATTTGCAACCCCGGAAAGCAGTAGAATTAGCATTAAATGCTCTTCAGAAATAACAGAAGTAAAACCAGTGAATCACCAAAGTAGTAATTAGCAAAAGTTTATCGTGCACACACCAAAAAGGCAGTTTGCAGACCAACAGCACTCAAACCCAAACATGGAATGAGACTTGGGATTATACTGCTAAAAAGCAGCTTGTATAGGGCCTCCCCGGTGGCGCAGCGGTTGAGCGCTGGGTTGTGAAGCTGCCCGCGGCCTCTGCGGAGCCAGTTCGATCCCCGGCTGCTCCCCGGCCACCGGAGGAGGGTCCCACATGGCGCGCAGACCTCTCCTGCCGCCCGCTGCTCCCCTCAGCAGTGTACTTCGGTCCTTCTGCCTGCTCTGCTCCCCGCTCTGGCTCTGGCGAATTCTCTCACCCTCCCGCGCTTCTGACTGTACCCAGTGCATGTGTAAACAAAACAAATAAATAAATAAAGCATGCCTCTATTAAAAAAAAAAAGCAGCTTGTATAATTAGGGGTGACTGTCCTTAGGAGTGATTGGTTAAAAGGTTAGAATTTTCCTTGGTTTTTCTAATAACCTTGGGAACAGTTGTGAGTTTTGCTTATTTCCGGAGGCTTAGACAAGAAATGACTCAGGTGAAGTTCCTCTTGCAAATAGGCTCAATCAAGGTTTGCTTGTAAGACTAAATTGGTTTTGTCTGCTCAGGGAATTTGTTTTTAATTTACCATTGATTTATAAAATAATATAAATTTATTATATAAATCTTCACCTCCATTTGTTTGTAGGCCTCCCTTCACACCCCACCAAAGTTCTAGTGCCCTTCCCACTATCTGGTAGATTCTCTCTGCCCTTCTCTCCCACCTACCTCCATGCCCTACCCCTCTTGTAACCCCTGTATTTTTCAGAGTTTAAGAGTTGTTTTGTTGTGATTGAATACTTTTATAGTCAATGTATGAGAGAACCCATCTGTCTTTTACTTTCTTGTTTTGTTTAGCATTTTCACCTCAAGTTCCTTCCATGTTGTTGCAAAAACAAGATTTCATCTTTTTAAATACCTGGGTAGTCCTAATTCCATTAATGAACTGGACTCCATAGCCAGTCATCTCTCAATGGGCATTTATGTTTCCATGTCTTAGCTATTGTGAATACTGCTCTAGTGAACATAGAGTTGCATAAATCTTTGCAAATTGGCATTCTCATTCTTCACATTAATCCGTAGGAGAGAGATGGCTGGGTCCTAATGGTATTTCCATTTTTATCTACATAACTGTTTTCATAGTGGCCGTGTTAGGGGGGAAAGGATGTCCTAAAGTTAATTTCATACAGGTTTTGTGGACTTCACCCCCACCCCAGGCCAAAGCCAAAGACACTGGGAACTCCAAATCCCTTCACCACCAAAGGGAAGGTGGCTGGGACCTGAGGGTGGGGTTAAGCAGCCAAGTTGTTATAAAGGCAGACACGTGGGCTTTGGAGGGGTCCCCATTTTGGCTCTCCATCAGCTAGCAGCGTCCGGCCAGCTCTGAGAGTGACTTTGGGTTTCCAGGTCGGCGGATCGGGTAGGACGCATTAAAGACTTTATTTCCCGGCCTCCCCGGTGGCGCAGCGGTTGAGCGCTGGGTTGCGAAGCTGCCCGCAGCCTCTGCAGCGCCAGTTCAATCCCCGGCTGCTCACTGGCCACCAGAGGAGGGTCCCACGTGGCGCGCAGACCTCTGCTGCCGCCCGCTGCTCCCCTCAGAAGTGTACTTCAGTCAGCCTGTTCTGCTCCCCGCTCTGGCTCTGGTGAATTCTCTCACCCTCCCGCGCTTCTGACTGTACCCAGTGCTTGTATAAATAAATAAAAAAAAATAAATCTTTAAAAAAAAAAAAAAAAAGACTTTATTTCCCTATTTTCTCCCTGAGTTGTACATTTTCCTTATTTCCTTTTCCCTTTTAAATAAACCTTTTATTAACCTTTTGTGTATGCCTGTAGTGGAGTATTAATAAGTCCTTTTTTAAGCGCGCGGGTGGGGACCCACCGTCAGGCATCCCGTTCAATATCAGGGCTGCCCTATAACAGCCGCACCAATTTACCTTCCCATTAACAGAGTCCATTTTTTCTCAACCCCTCACCAACATATTTGTTTTCAGTCCTTGAAATAGGCCATTCTCACAATGTACGATATCTCATTGTGGTTTGATTTGCCTTTCCCTACTTATAGGTGAATTTGAGCATTCTTTCATGTGCTTATTGTCAGTCTATATTATCTTTGGAGAAGTGGCCTATTCTCTGACTTTTTTTTGATTGGGTTGATTGGGTTACTTGTGGGGGTTTTTGTTGAGTATTTTTCCTTGAAAAATACTATTGGCATTTTAGTAGAGATTGTATTAAATATGTAAATTGCTTTGCCCATTCTAATAAGGTCTTTGTATGGATTCTTTATGTATTTTACATTATGTCCTTGTGAGATGTATGAAGAGGATATATCCTATCCCAGTTGGTAGCTTTTATTCATTTTTTGTGATGGTTTCTTTTACTGTACAAAACTTGTAGCTTTTGATGTAGTCCTATTTTTGCTTTTGTTTCCTTTGCCATTGGAATTGAGATTCCTAAGGTGTTTCTGGTTGATGTCTAGGAGTGTATTGCCTAAGTTCTCTTCTGGTATTTAATGGTTTTAGGTCTTATATCACATTTTTTTTTAAATAAATAATGGTTTTCACTTTTTTTTTTAAAAAGATTTATTTATACAAGAGCCGGGGTACAGGCCAGATGCGCAGGAGGGTGAGAGAATTCACCAGAAGCAGAGCGGGGAACAGAACAGGCAGACAGACGAAATACACTGCTGAGGGGAGCAGAGGGTGAGACAAGAGAGGTCTGCTCGCCATGTGGGTTGCTCCAAGGCTGGTGGGGATGGAACTGGCACTGTAGAGGCTGCGGGCAGCTTCACAGCCCTGCACTCAACCCCGCTGCGCCACCGGGGAGGCCCCGCTTTTCTTTCTTACTCCCTGCATGTAACTGTCTAGGTTTTCTAGCACCCTTTGTTGAGGAGGCTTTCCTTTCTCCATTGCATGATCTTGACTCCTTTGTCAAAAATTTAGCTGTCCATGTATGTGGTGGTTTACTTTTGATGGACTCTCAATTCTATTCCTTTGTGTGTGTGTGTCTCTCCCAGTAGCATACTGTTTTTGATTATTACCGCTTTATAGTATAATTTGAAGTCAAGGAGTGAGATGCCTCCAGTTTTTTTCATTTTTCTCAGGATTGCTTTGGTTATTTGGAGTTTCTGTTGTTCCGTACAAATTTTAGAATTTTGTTGTTCTGTTTTCTTGAAAAATACTATTGGGATTTTAGTAGAGATTGTATTGAATATGTAAATTGCTTGGGTGGTTTGGCCATTGTAATAAGATCTGTTCTTCCAGTCCATGACTCTGGACTGTCCTTCCATTTCTTTTTTTTTTTTTTAAAGATTTATTTATTTATTTATACAAGCACTGGGTACAGTCAGAAGCGCGGGAGGGTGAGAGAATTCACCAAAGCCAGAGCAGGGAGCAGAGCTGGCAGAAGGACCGAAGTACACTGCTGAGGGAAGCAGCGGGTGGCAAGAGAGGTCCGCGTGGCAAGAGAGGTCTTCACGCCGTGTGGGACCCTCCTCCGGTGGCCGGGGAACAGCCGGGGATCGAACCAGCGCTGCAGAGGCTGCGGGCAGCTTCGCAACCCAGCGCTCAACTGCGCCACTGGGGAGGCCCTCTAATTGTTTTTTTTTTTTTTTTTTTTTTCTCCTCTATTTTCTTAGTCTAGCTGGAGGTTTATCAAATTTGTTTATTCTTTCAAAGGACCAACTATTTCATTGATCTTTTTGGTTCTATTTATTTCTGCTATAATTTAATTATTTCCTTCTACTATTTTTTTGTTGTTGTTTACTATTGTCCTAGTCTCTTCAGATGTAAAGTTAGATTGTTTAAATTTTTTCCTGTTTGTTTATGTGGGCCTCTATGTACTTCCCTCTTAATATCACTTTTGGTAGATCTCATAGGATATGAGATGTACACCCCCCACCCCTCCCCACCCACCCCCACCCGTTGAGTCCTAGCTTCATAACATGTGATTGGAAAAGATGCTTGATATGATTTTAGACTTTTTATATTTATTGAAACTTGTTTTTTGTCCCAACATCCTTGAGAATATTCCATGTGCACTTAAGAAGAATATGTATTCATTACTTCTGGAATAGAAGTGCCTGAAAATATTTAGGTCATCTGGTTAATTGCTTCATTAAGACCATTTTTCCTTATTAATTTTCTGTCTGGATGATCTGTCCATTGGTGAAAGTGATATGTTGTCATCTTCTACTATGATTGCAATGCTGTCAGTGTCTCCCTTTAGGTCTGTTAATTATTTTATATATTTAGGTATACCTGCATTGGGTGCATATCTTAATTGATTGTTCCCTTAATGATTATAATACCTATTTTTGTTTCTTGTTACCTTATTTTGACTAAAGGTTTATTTATCAAATAGGAGAATAGCCATTACTCCCTTTTCTCTTTGTGTTATTGCCTTAAGATATCTTGCTCCAGCCTTTATTTGTGAGTCTGTTCGATTTCTAGGTCTGGTGTATGTCTCTTGTATACATAATGTAGTTTTTTTTTTTTTTTTTAGATTTATTTATTTATGCATACAAGAACTGGGATACAGGCCAGGGGTGCAGGACGTGAGAGGATTCACCAGAGACAGTGGGGAACAGAACAGGCAGACTGAAATACACTGCTGAGGGGAGCAGACCTCTCCTGCCGCCCACTGCTCCCCTCAGCGGTGTACTTCGGTCCTTCTGCCTGCTCTGCTCCCCACTCTGGCTCTGGTGAATTCTCTCACCCTCCCGTGCTTCTGACTGTACCCAGTGCATGTATAAACAAAACAAACAAACAAATAAATAAAAACATGCCTCTATAAAAAAAAAGTGATGTGCCAGTTCTAGTTCATTTGTATGTTAATTTTTCAGTACTCTAGAAATTAAATGTCTTATAACTTAAAAATACTCAGATTTGCCAGGTCTTGAGAAGCACAGGAGCATAATATTTTGAAGACCTCTGATCTAGTTCTCTCTAAAGAACTCTTACTACTTTTCTTTTTAAAAAAATAGAGTGGTGTTGGGTGGAAGTAAGCATTTCTAGCATTAAAATGTGATTTATGTGGAAAAGGAGTCTACAAGATGTATGTCACACAATAGACTGTATTTATGAAAATCTTGTGAGTTTTTTTTCAATTTGATTTGTTTTGTGTTCTAGTAAAACTTTCTTATGGAAACATTTACATTTCATATGGTTTCAATGTTGTGTTTATTAAATTAATTAGCCAGAGAGTATAGCTAGTAGGTGACCAAAATGTGGATTGCTAAGGAAAACTGGGAAGCCTGGAGGCTGTCCTTAATCTTTAGGGTCAGCCTTGGGGCTTTCCCTAACACATTGCCCTAAGAGCAGACTCTCAATTTAGCCCGCTAAAATTCATTTTTGTATTTTCACTTTTACATTTGTAATGGGGTTATGGAGAGGATAATTTAACAAAAGTCATTTGCATTTTTTGGGTCAAGTTTGAGACTCTCTCACAGGTTATTACTCTGTAATACCTGGTACATGATTTATACATTTAAAATAGTAATATTTTATGTCTTCATTTTCTTACAGGTTGCTGAGATTTTATTCCAAACTGCTCAAAATGCAGGGATCAACTTTGACACTGTATGTGGAGTGCCTTACACAGCTTTACCTCTGGCTACAGTTATTTGTTCAACCAATCAGATTCCCATGCTTATTAGAAGGAAAGAAGCCAAAGAATATGGTAAAGTCAAAGTAGTAATAAGTTGATATGTATGACCTGATAGAATCTTTTCTTCTTCTAGACACTGATGTTTTCATTGGTCCTTTATGTTATGACCAAGTGCTGTTTGTTTTTTCCCCACCAACTCCTCTCAGGAGCCAAATATTGTAAAAACACATACTTTCACAGTATGTTTATATTTATTTTTTTTTCATATATTTTTTAAAAGATTTATTTATGGGGAACAGGCCAGATGTGCAGGAGGGTGAGAGGATTCACCAGAGACAGAGCGGGGAATAGAACAGGCAGACTGACTGAAATACACTGCTGAGGGGAGCAGCGGGCGAGATAGGAGAGGTCTGCCACGCCAGGTATGTTTATATTTAAACTTCGTAGAGAGAAATACATAAATAAAAAATTACTTACAAAACTAATTGAAATTCTAAATGTATGGGTTTTTTTGATGGGCCCTTGATTATCAGGTAACCCACATGTTTTAAAAAGTACTTTTTTGGGCCTCCCCTAGTGGCACAGCGGTTGAGGGCTGGGCTGCGAAGCTGCCCGCAGCCTCTGTAGCACTGGTTCGATCCCCGGCTGCCGGCGAGGGTCCCACATGGTGCGCAGACCTCCCCGGCTGCCGGTGAGGGTCCCACATGGTGCGCAGACCTCTCCTGCTGCACCTGCTGCTCCCCTCAGCAGTGTATTTCAGTCAGTCTGCCTGTTCTGTTCCCCACTCTGGCTCTGGTGAATTCTCTCACCCTCCCGCGCTTCTGACTGTACCCTGTGCTTGTATGTATAAATAAATAAATAAATCTTTAAAAAAAAAAAAAAAAAGAGTACTTATTGAAATTGACTTGATATTTGAAGATATTGAGGGGTTAATAGGATTTTTTTTTTTTTGCTTTTATTTTGGTGAGATAGTGCTGTCCTTAAGAGTGCTTTTTACAAAAACTTGTGAAACTGTGAAATTGGGTGTCAGGGATTTGCTGCTAAAAATTAGGGGGAGGTGGGTGGGTAGGGTTATAGATGAAACATGGGTGTTTTATTTAAGTGTGTTTTGTTAAATATTGTCTAGTTTTGATTGGGATTGTCCATTACAAAAATATATATGAAAAAACACTGCTGGAAAGCGGTGTTCATGTGAACCCCTGTCCATAAGAAACAATTATTTCTTCATCCTCATTCTATCTTGAAATCATTGTGTAAATATGCTTGTTAAGTACTCAATCTTATATTCTAATCTGATTTAGTTAAGCTTGTGAGTTGAGGGTGGAGGGGGAATTAAGTGAAAAATGAGAAAGGTCAAAGATGGTACATATGGTAAAGCTCAAAGTGAGCAACATGTCCACCAATTCTGTTTCAAAATAAAGCCAATTGGGTGGTGGGGCATATAAAAAATGAGACTATAAATTCACAACCTAAGTTTTGTTTACACTTTGTAGGTTATCTGAAAAGTCTATTTTAAGGATTGGAGAGGAATAAGAATATTTGGTCACATTGCATTATATAATAAATAGGTAGTGACTAGTCTAATTAGTTGCTGGATATTTTCCTTCCTGAATTTATATTCTTAAAAAGCAAGTTTATTGTCTGATCTTGAATAATGATCATGTTTATTGATGGGAAAAGGAATGATTTCTTTGATATTGGGTTATTTCATAAGTCTCCTTTACAGGTGATCTTGCTTAAAGGATTCCCATATTTGAAATTTTGATCATAAAACAACTAGTATGTGTTTATACTAGCAAAATAATTTGCTAGTTTTGCTATATTTTATTGTAACTGACATTTCTAGGATAGACACACTACAAAATAGTAAACATGACACATCAGAAATAAAGTAGCTCAAAAGTAAATTATCAGAAAGTAAAATGTAGATCATCTTTTTACCATTTGGTAAATATATGCCAAATTTATACTGTATGATGCATCTTGAGTTGGATGAAGTACATAATTTTAAATTGGAATCAACAATTTTTTCTAGGTACTAAGCGTCTTATAGAAGGGGCTGTTAATCCAGGAGAAACCTGTTTGATAATTGAAGATGTTGTTACCAGTGGATCTAGTGTTTTGGAAACTGTTGAGGTTCTTCAGAAGGAGGGCTTGAAGGTCACTGATGCGATAGTGCTGCTGGACAGAGAGCAAGGAGGCAAGGACAAGTTGCAGGCGCAGGGGATTCGTCTCCATGCAGTGTGTACGTTGTCCCAAATGCTGGAAATTCTTGAGCAACAGAAAAAAATTGATGCTGAGATGGTTGAGAGAGTGAAGCAGTTTATTCAGAAGAATGTTTTTGTGGCAGATGATCATAATGGCTCTCTCTCCTCAATAAAGAGGGCACCCAAAGAACTCAGCTTTGGTGCACGTGCAGAACTGCCTGGGATCCACCCTGTTGCCTCAAAGCTGCTCAGGCTTATGCAGAAGAAGGAGACCAATTTGTGTCTGTCTGCTGATGTGTCAGAGTCCAGACAGCTGCTACAGCTGGCAGACACTCTTGGGCCCAGCATCTGCATGCTCAAGACTCACGTGGATATTTTGAATGATTTTACTCTGGATACGATGAAGGAGTTAACAACTCTGGCAAAACGCCATGAGTTCTTAATATTTGAAGACCGGAAATTTGCAGATATAGGGAACACAGTAAAGAAGCAGTATGAAGGTAAGTATTATTTAGGAATCTGCAAGAAGCAGAAACCCAGCTAAAACTGGGTGAAGAAAAAGAAATATATTGGCTCACATCACTGAAAAGTCCAGCCAGAACAGGCCTTAAACATGGCTTTATCCAGAAGCTCAAGGGATCTCTTTGGACTTGCTTTTTTCTCTCCATCTCTCTACTTTGCTTTATTCTCTCTTGACTTCTTTGTCAGGTAGGCACACTCCTTGCTTACCCCAACCCGGTCACTGTGGTGTAGAATACCTTATTAGCTTGCCTGGGAAATAATGTCCCATCTTTGGTAGTGTGTAGTTGTTAACAATATTTAAACTTCTTGAATGCAGAAGTGGTTGAGGGTAGTTTCCCCAACAAAAAAAAGTGGGTGTGTTGGTGCCAGAAAATGAGCTTAATATTTTGAATAATGAAAATTGCAGATGTTGAAAACAATTTAAAAAGCAGTATAGAGTCATAAAATTTATTTTCAGAATGAAAAGATCAGTTGATAGCTACTCTTTTTATGTTAACTAGTAACTCAAAGTAGAGCATATGTTGGATGGAAGAAATGCTTCTCTACCCATCCTTCTATGTAAACTTGTGTCAAATTGTATGTATCTTTTTTTTTTAAATTTAACTTTATAGACATTTCATGTTACTTAACATTTATGTGGGTCTTTTGAGATACGCTGGTTTTTCTTAAAATAATCTGTACGTTTCTTAAGCTATTTCTTTAGGGTAGATTTGTCTGTAAGTGACTTTCTTGTGCTTAAGATGGCATACAATTACTGGTTGCTTAACTGAGTTATACTGACATTTTGCATGTTTATATATGGCTTTTTCCTCCAGAGATTAATTAGGGTTGTTGCTGTCAGCTTTTAAAATGAATAAATTGCCTGTTGAAGTTTGAAAAAGTAAAGAGAACTAACAAGTAGATTTAAGAGATAGTGAAGTTACTAAGAGATCCTTGAAGAATGAAAATTTGTCATCTTCAGAGGAATTTCAGAATGTTGATATCTTCAGCCACAATAAATGCCCTCTTTCACTGGAGTCCACTTCTAATTGCCCAGCACTTGGTGGGCACTTCAACCTGCAAGGAAAAGCAGTTTCATCAATATTACTGAGAAACTAAGTATAGAACTGAAAGTTTTTTCTCATTGTGATTTCTCAGCTAGCTTCCAGGTAGATATATTTTTCACAGATGGAACCATAGGTCAACTGATAAGCACCGAAATTGTTGAAGTGTTTCATTAACATGTTACTAGAGATTATTTTATAATTGGTTGGTCGGACAAAAAAAATTGTTTGAAAATTAGCAAATATCTTTTTCCCCTTTCTTAGGTGGTGTCTTTAAAATAGCTTCGTGGGCTGATCTAGTAAATGCTCATGTGGTACCAGGCTCAGGAGTTGTGAAAGGCCTGAGAGAAGTAGGCCTGCCATTGCACCGGGGGTGCCTGCTCATTGCAGAAATGAGCTCCCTGGACTCCTTGGCCACTGGGAACTACACGAAAGCCGCAGTAAGTGACAGAGGAAATGGGGTGTGTAAGGCTGCCGGGGCTATTACACTGCATGTGGGGAAAGAAGAGACCTTACTCTGGAGTCTAGAAACTGCCCCCGCCCCACCCCCCCAAAAAAACGACATCAGCTATCAATGTGATAGTATATTAATATTAGCTGGCTAGAGTTCCCTCATCATTTTATCTTATAGTGGACACTTGGGAGATTTGAATTCTACTCCAAGAGATAATATGGCAACGGATTAGTCAAATACCAAAGTTGTCTTTTTCCTGTCACCATCAGTTGAAACTGAAGAGCTTCTTCCCAGTCATGTAGTTTCTCCCAGTCTCACAAGTCATATGGATAGGCACGTTCTCAGGCAGCACCAATTAATTGATTTTAATTGGTGTTACATATGGGAAAGTTCTTAGTCCAGGCAGTTTGTTTTAGTAACTCCCCCATCATTAAAAGTTTTTATATCACCATATACATTGATACCCACTCCCCATAAAATGAGATAGAGAAAAATGTGTAAACAACTTTTTAGTTATCTAAGTTTCATAGTTGCACACTCACCTAGAAAGGTGGATAGTTCACCTTTACAGATAATTTAAAGACTTTAAAAATTGGCATGGGAATTATATTTTATTTTTATTTTTTTAAAGACATTTATTTTTAAAAAGATTTATTTATTTATACAAGCACTGGGTACAGTCAGATGTGCGGGAGGATGAGAGAATTCACCAGAGACAGAGCAGGGAACAGAACAGGCAGACTAACGAAATACCTTGCTGAGGGGAGCAGCGGGTGTGGCAGGAGAGCTCTGTCGCGCCACGTGGGACCCTCACCGGCTGCCGGGTATTGAACCGGCGGTGCAGAGGCTGTGGGTAGCTTTGCAGCCCAGCACTCAACTGCTGCGCCACCAGGGGAGGCCCAGGAATTGTATTTTAATATTTTTCCAAAGACCGTCCATGGAACTGTGAAGAATTCATATGACCCTAAGGTCAAGTTTAAATCCCACTTGCGAATAAACCACAAATATCTGATTTCCCAGCACTTAGAAGAAGAGTGAGTCTACAAATGAGTCCAATATTGTGTGTTCTGGGAGTCTGATTTAAGGACAAGATAGCACTTGTTTGTAGGTGGTATTATTTCGTGGCAAGAATGAAATACTGTGACCCTCAAGGAATAGCCAATTTAGATAGTCAAGTAAACAAACCTAGAGAAACTTCTGTAAATGTAAGGTAATGGTTTTTATAAGGCAGCTGTCTTTTTTTTTTTTAACTGAAGTTTAGCTGCCTCCTCTGTACCTAGGCATTAAGTCTTGAATATGGTTTTATGCCATTGCAGTGTTTTCTAGCGTACTCACCTCAAAGCCTTTTTGGAAGTAGGCCCTCCTCCAGTGTTACTACAAATAAGTAGCTATGTAACATTTTGATTTTAGATATACATCCTATTGAAATTTTTAGGCTATGGCTAATTGGCAGGAAGGGTAATCTTTTTTTAAGATTTATGCATACAAGAGCTGGGGTACAGGCCAGAGGTCTGGGGGTGGTGAGAGGATTCACCAGAGACAGAGTGGGGAGCAGAACAGGCAGAATGACTGAAATACACTGCTGAGGGGAGCAGCGGGTGAGACAGGAGAGGTCTGCTTTGTTATGTGAGTTGCTCTCTGGTGGGCTGGGGATCGAACTTGTGCTGCAGAGGCTTCGGATTGCTTCGTAGTGCGGTGCTTAACACCTTGTGCCACCAGGGAGGCCCAGGAAGGGTTATCTAGAGTTCTTTATGGAGCGGGTATATAGATTCATGTGTAAGATGACCTGTTTCAGACATGGAGTTTATATTTAAATGATAAGAGAAAGGACATCTATAACATAGCAGTTTCTTATTAATAGTTTTTGCTTTATCCTCTGATTAACTGCTTTCTTGTAATCTGTCCTATTACATTCAATTTAGGTTGGAATGGCTGAGGAGCATTCTGAATTTGTGGTTGGTTTTATTTCTGCCTCTCGAGTAAGCATGAAACCAGAATTTCTTCACTTGACTCCAGGAGTTCATTTAGAAGCAGGAGGTAAATCTATTCATTTATCATAGTTTCTCCAAAATGCTTCTTACTCAAGTTAGAGCATAACACAATTTTGTGTGTTATTTTAAAGTTGTTTTTTGCTAAAGAGAAAATTTGTCTAGAACAGTAACATGAGTCCTCTGGCCTGGTGCAACTGACCAGGATGGGGTTGGGGAGCAGGGTGTAGAGAAGATATTAGCCTTCCAGAGTCCTGTATTTCAGATTTTTGTAGTCCTGTGGGCCCAAGAATGCCAGGCCCCTCCTGTCTACTAGGATCAGGGGCTCAAAAGGTATTCTCTGTGTAGACTGTGCCCAAGACTTTGGCTGTGTTGTAGGTGAATTTAGGGGGCAAGGCACACCTGAGATTAGTTTTTAGCAACTGGTACCTGCTTGCCATCCTCAGAAACTCATTGGGGAGCGCCTCCTCTACGTGCACATGCCATCCTTGCCAGGAAGGTTGAAAGGGTATAAATATGGCACCTGACCATGCTTCCATCTTTGGAAGTCTTGACTGGCCTTCGCCCATACATCAGGCATGCCACACTGAGCAAGTAAATCTCCACATGCCATCCCAGTGCTTTCAGATTACTGTCTCTTCGGTCCTAGGGTGAGTTTGCCTGCAAGTTCTCTATAGAGGGACTTGTCAGTTTACCACTCTGAGTTACCCTGGATATATGCCCCATGCTTTTCAAAACTGGGCACAGACCCGTCAATCCTTGGGTATAAGCTAAGGGTGTACAGACCCCTCCCCATTATGGGTCACTGCTGGGTTCCTGGCAAGAGAAGTCTCTGCCTTGCTGTGGTCCTTTTGTCCTATGTGGAGGTGCTTTTCAACTAGCAGGGTTTTTTGGGAGGAAATTGTTTCATACATAGTTGTACATTTGATGTGTCTGTAGGAGGTGTTGTGTTCAGGGTCTTTATAGTACCATCTTGCCATTTTTAATTAAGTGCCTTAGACTGAGAATTCAAATAAATCAAGGAATGGTAAAAGTACATCAGAGTTAAAGAGTACTAGAGGTTTTCTACATGGTTTCCCATTATAGATTTCATATACCCCCCAGTAGGCTTCAGCAGAAAGATGCACCTATCTAAGCTGTTATAGTAGTACTTGACAACTTTTGGCCTTTTTCTTTTTAGCCCCACATTTGAAATAAATGTGGATACCTGACACTTGCATTTAGTGACCACGTATCTAAGTCATTTTACTTTTAGTCTCATTCTTAGTCTGTAAAATGGAGTTAACATTCACTTTATAGGGTTGTTTAGGAACTTTCATGTTTAGAAGCCCTTAAAAGTGTTTTGGCACAGAATAAGCACTCTGCTTGTCAAACTCTTACTGTTTTCTCATAAGCCCTCACAATTCTTTTGACTAAATAGTACTTTTGAGAGCTAAGCTTCTAGGGCTAATTAAAAGCATCTTGGATTTGAAATAAAAACCATTTTAATAAAAACCATAGCAGAAGGCTTCTAGAACAGCATAATTTAAAAAGGAAAAAAAAGCAGTGGAGGCCTCACTGCCAGATTCCTTGTTTTGTTCCCAAGAGGAACAAATAGCCTGGGCTAATATACCACTGAGAATCCCATGGTGTGGTTGTAAGACTGAGGCACCCCCTACATCTTAAACTATTAGAAGGGATACAGGCATTAGTGTGACTGAAGTTGGATGGAAGAGGGACTTGAAATGGTGGTATGCAGGAGATGGTGAGGTGGGTACTGCCCTTGACCCAGGTGAAGTGCAGAGGAGCTGGAATGCCACAGAGACTAGAAGGGCAATGGCAAAAATGCTCTAGACTGTGCCCCTCCCATACCCTTTGGGATCCATACTGGCGCTGTGAAGCATACTCACAGGCTGCCAAGTCTCAGATCTGGGACCACAGAGAGACTAAAAGAGTGTCATATACTCCTGCCCCTCGGTATATCCATGATAGCAGCTTGTCTTCTATGCTTCTCCCTGCAACTGCCATTTACTGGCCTAAGCACCTACAGTAGACAGTAAAAAATAAAGCCATAGCAACACCTGCAGGAAAAACAAGACATGAACATCTCAATTCTAAGTTGCTGATCCAAATTCCAAATGGACAGGCGGATAAATACAATTGCAGGCCGGTTGAAATCTCCGGCTCTCCATAAACCAAACTCAGACATGAACTTTTTATTCTTATCAGAGTTCAGACAGCTCTCCTAATGAAACTTAAATCCAAATCTATATAGACACCAGAAAAGCCCGTCAATAAAGTCTTCATTACACATAAGTGAACCTTTCTGCCAAAAGCCCATCAAGCGCTCAGACTATGTAGAAACCCTAAGCCTGCTTTGACTCACCTGTGTACAAAAAGGAACTAGAAAGTACATCATTTTTTATTAAAGCAGGTTAGATACTATTTTAGAAAAGTAGTGACAGATTTTTCTGATTTTTATACTGTTATTTAACTGACTTTTGTGTTATTTGCAGGGGATAATCTTGGTCAGCAGTACAACAGCCCACAAGAAGTCATTGGTAAACGAGGTTCTGATATCATCATTGTAGGTCGGGGCATAATAACAGCAGCTAATCGCCTGGCAGCAGCTGAGATGTACCGAAAAGCTGCTTGGGAAGCTTACTTGAGTAGACTTGGTGTTTGAATGTTTTTTTTGTGAAGGCCTGAAATGCACTGGCTTGAAATAAGCAGACTTACTACTGCTTGGATTCTTTCAGGGACCTTGTATTGTGACATCTGGGGTGTTGGGCTCTAGGAAATACTGAGTGGCTTATAAGCACTACTGTTATAGTTTATTTTCAGGTGTTCTTTTATTGAGTCTGATGTTGGCTGGACAATCTCAGCCCTGACTTTGTTAGGGAGATATCCTCAAATTTGGAAGCTAGCTCTAGATCAAACTGCTTTAGATTCTTTTAATTGCCATGAGACAAAAAGTTTAGGATATTAAGCTAAGCCCAGAACACCATTTCTTGTGTCTAGTGTGATACTTTAGGTATACAAATGGTGCTGGTTCCCTGAACTCTTGTTACTCACCAGAGAGAGCAAGGTAACCATAGCGAAGTCCATGCAGCCAATGTCTGGCTCTCACTGCAGCAAGTGGAGCGGGTTCCACCTCACCTTCTGCCCTAGGCAGGCAGCAGTTGTGGGCCTGTGCTGAACCTCGGTCGCATAGCTTCCTTTCCCACTATTGGGTTTACAAGTGAACTGACTGCTGCTTTGTTTATGAGTCCATTGGGAGGCTTGCTTAAGGATCCCACATAATTGTTCTGTCATTGACATGGGAAGTCAACCTTGGCAAGAAATGAGACAAAGGAGTCCAGCAGCCGCTGTCATTGACATTTCTGTGTTTCCACTGGGGACATCCACCTATCCTCATACACTCCACCTTTACATGTGTAGCATAATTTCTGACTAGATTTCCAGTATTTTGGAATGGCCCCTACTCTGCATGTTCAAAACCCAGTTTGAGCAGAGACAGGATGGCACTTGTTTGAAGCTTCAGTTCACCAGCATACTCAACCTGCTGGCCTTGTATGGTCGTACCTGTAGCCCACAGCAGATGTCAGGACACTTAGTCAACAGTTGTTCCATCCCTGATCACCCCCCACTCCCCTCTCTAGTAATTCACAGCCTATTCCATCTTGCCATGTTGGAAGGTCTAGGTGAAAAGCAGTCTGATTTAACTCCTTGTGTAAGAATACCCTTTCTCTGATAATGCCATCTCTGTTGCTCATTACAAAAAGAGCTCACAATTATAACTTTGTTTTAAAGACGCCTGTCAACCAATCCAGAATTTTTGAACAAATGACTTCAGCCCCTTACAGCTCTCCTATTCTCTGACACTGAGGGAACACACCCTATCCTTTGATTGTGGCCCCAAATCTAACTTCTGTTCTCAAATAAACATATCCTTGATTAATAAACATTTCCTTGATTAGGCTGATTCTATAAAACCCAGTTTAAGCTTCATGCCTCCAGTGCTACAGCTCCTGCTTTTCCCGCCATGAAAAGCAGTTATCAAGGAAATTGAAAGGGCCAGAAAGAAACGGAAGAGGTGGGGGACCCCCCTGGTGGTGCAGCGGGCTGAGCGCCAAGCTGTGAAGCTGCCCACAGCCTCCATAGCACGGGCTCGATTCCCAGCCGCCAAGTCCACCCCAAACATCCCCAAATCCAACCTCTGCCTGCACACATTTTCTTGATTAGTCTGAGCCCATAAAACCCAATTTTAGCTTCAGGCCTCCAGTGCTACAGCTCCAGGGCCCTCATGGGAAAAACAATTAAGGAAATTGAAAGGGCCAGAAAGAAGCACAAGAGGCGGGGGACCCCCCCAGTGGCGCAGCGGGCTGAGCGCCAAGCGTGAAGCTGCCCACAGCCCCCGCGGCGCGGGCTCGATTCCCGGCCTGGCCGGGACACCGAGGCAGGTCGAGCGCGAAGCGCAAGCCCGCCCGCAGCCCCCGGATTCCCAGCCAGCCCAGACACCGAGGCGGGCCCGAGCGCGAAGCCGCCCGCTGGCCCGGATTCCCGGCTGGCCCAGACACCGAGGGAACACACCGCGACCCCAAATCCAACTTATACACATCTCAAACATTTTCTTGACTAGTCTGTTCTAGTTCTCAAACATGTCTTGATTAGTCTGACCCCATAAAACCCAGTTTAAGCCTCAGGCCTCCAGTGCCACAGCTCCAGTTCCCTCTGGGAAAAACAATTATCAAGAAAATTGAAAGGGCCAGAAAGAAATGGAAGGGGTGGGCGCTCCCTGGTGGGCTGAGTGTAGCACCGTAAAGCTGCTTGCAGCCTCTGCAGTGCGGGTTTGATTCCCAGCCAGCCAGGAAATATACCCACATGGCGTGGCAGACCTCTCCTGTCTTGTCCGCTGCTCCCCTCAGCAGTGTTGGCCAGTCTGCCTGTTCTGCCCCCATCTGTCTCTGGTGAATCCTCTCACCCCACCCTCCTACACTTCTGGCCTGTACCCCAGTTCTTGTATAAATAATCTTTTTCAAAGGGGGTGTGACTGGAGGACCTCAGATTTAGGAAGAGGGAGGAAATATTTCTAATAAAAATTTTAAAAATACCTTGGGTATCCTGGAATATCTTCAGGCTGAGAGGCTTTGGGGATATGCTGGACCTCAAGTGCTTACTTCAAGAAGGACTTACCGGCTCAGTGGGTATCATATCAGCATGCATCAGACACACCTAGAAGCTTGTTAAACCAGATACTGGTCTCCAGCCCCAGCATTTCTGAACCTGGATAGGTCTAGGGTGAGTGAGGCTTGAGGGAATTTGCATTTCTAACAAGTTCCCAGGCAAAGGTAATACTGGTGCAGCAACCACACTGAGAAACCATGCACTGCTGAGTTATCTGCCTTCGAGAAGTATAAGCTGCTGCCATAACAGGAATTGGTGCTCCCTGTTCTGTTACTGAAGCTTTTCAAGGCCCTTACTATGTAACTTGGAGAACCAAGGTGGTCCAACAACCACCTGGAAATGCCTGTGTTGGAAATGCAGGTTCCTGGGCCCACCACTTCTACTTCAGCAGATTTGGGGTAAATCCTGGAAATTTGTGTTTCTAATATGAGTTGCCACTGTTGCTTTTAATGTTTATTGAGAATAAGTCTGGTGGTGCTACCAATGTTGTAGGCCCCTTTGGAGTTAGAAACTTCAGCTGTCTCAGGGCCTATGAGTTTGCTATTCAGTATAGGAGTATTTTGGGGATATTAGTTAAGCCCTTCCTCTGTCAAGAAGTATTTATAGTATTTATAGAAGTATTTATAGGTATTTATAGGTGGGCCTCCCCGGTGGCGCAGCGGTGGAGCACTGGGTTGCGAAGCTGCCCACAGCCTCTGCAGTGCCAGTTCGATCCCCGGCTGCTCCCCGGCCACCGGAGGAGGGCCCCCCATGGCGCTCAGACCCCTCCTGCCACCCGCTGCTCCCCTCAGCAGTGTACTTCGGTCCTTCTGCCTGTTCTGCTCCCCGCTCTGACTCTGGTGAATTCTCTCACCCTCCCGCGCTTCTGACTGTACTCAGTGCTTGAATGAATGAATGAATGAATGAATAAACAAAAAAACAAGAGTTCTCCTTAAAAAAAAAAAAGGTATTTATAGGGCATGACTTCTAAGTATTGTCTGATCTAAACTTTGATCATACTGGGGAAAACAGGACTGATCCCTGGATGGCATCCAGAAGTAAGATTAATGGGGTGGAGAACTCTATCCCCCAAACTCCTCCAAGATTCTACACATAAGCCAATCAGCTTTCATTGTTGGAGGAAAGGAGCCTGGTCCAGCACCTATTTTTGGGTTCAAGAAGTACAGGTGCAGAGTTGTGGAGACCTGCTCACAGCCAGTCTCTGTCCCACATAGCCCTAGAGTCTCTTAGTCCCAATTCTTTGCTGCTCTCTGACTTCCCTAGTCCCTGTGGTCTCATGGACTGTGGATAACCTTTCCTCACTTCCATTGCATAAAGGGCATTTCTCCCAACTTAAACCAAACTACAGTCATCAAAGCTTGAGTTGGAAAAAGCCTCTCAGACTTAATGGGTAGACAGGAAAGCCAGCCCTGCCTCCTTGTCTTCTTGGGGCTTTTGTCAAACTTTTCTACCCATGTGAGATACTCACAGGGTGGGATCTGCAAAACCCTCAACTATTTTCAGTGTAGGTTTTTTAAAAAATACTGTTTTATGGTTATGGGCAAGGACACGAAAGTCAACCAGCACATCAGCTCATGCAGCTATCCCATTACGTACCTCACCAAGATGGTAATCCAGATTTGTTCCTGACTTCACTCCCCCTTAAGCAGAATAATAACTATTCATGGATGAGACACCACTGATTCCTGAGCATAGGAGCAAGGCTGAAGCACCCTCTCTATACCATAGAATCAAGAAAAACTGCATTAGGGTTAGAGGGACAACTATACTCTGATGGCATTGTTCCACCCCCAGGCCAGCATAGCACCAAGCCAAGAGATCTCCAAGCCTACAATTCCTCCCGTGCAGAAAGCCCAAGAATGACATCTAGCTCCCTGTCAGCACTGTGGCTCACTTTTTGGGAGCCCCGGCTCTGGTTTCACCAACAAGGATTGTAGAGGAATCTTGAGAGCTCAACTACTGGAAATGTTAACTGTGACAGAGAAGGGGGAGATTTCAACAACCAGCACTTGAATCTTGATAGACTAAGTTCCTACCTACAGAGCCTACTCAAGAATCAAAGATTATGAAAAAGCACCATCCTACCAAAGGAAACTAATAAAGCACTGATAATAGACTACAGAAATGAAGACACATGCCACATGTAAAAGAAGGAAGTTGGATTCTAATTCCTTGACAAAAATAAATTTCAAATGGATTAAAGATTTAAAATAATTATTTTAAATAGTTAATAATTAAAATACATAGAAAAAAATCATTAAGTTCCATAGTGATAATGATAAAGATGTTTTTGGAAACAACACAAAGCAATTGAAATAAAAGCAAAAATAAACAATTGGAGTTACCTCACATTAAAAAGCTTTTACACAGCAAAAGAAAATTGTAAGTAAGTGAGAATGGGACCCTATTGAGTAATACTTGCACATTATGTAACTGACAAAGAGGCTATCTAGATCAATAAATGGAAAACTACACATTGGTCTGAGTAAGATAAAATTTACAACTACAATGCGCTATCACTTCAAATCTGTGAGAACAGCAAATAATTACAGAAGACAGTTTGCAGTCCCAAAATTGTAATAGTTAACTTTTTCCACATTCTTTCTAGTCCAAATATGGCTACATTGAGACATGTTATCATTCTAAAAGGAGTGTCAGAGAGTAGTTACACAAGGATTCCCATAATACTGTGGGTGGATTTGTCAGCTGACCTTTCAATACAGAAGAGAATGTGATGCCATGTTAATAGAAAAAACTATTAACCCAGAATCCTATACCCAGTAAAGCTGTTCGGAAAGTAGGGATAAAGACTTCTGAAAAACGAGAGCTGAGGGAATCCCCACTAGACCTGCCTAATAAGAAAGGATAAGGGGAATTCTTTGAGTGGAAAGAAAAGGATGCCAATTAAAAACTTAAGACAGTGTAAAAGTCACTAATTGGTAAATATAGGATCAAAGTTAGATGTAATATAGTAATGGTGGTGTGTAATTCACTTACAACTCTAATGGTTAAACAGACTTAGAAAACTAAGGGGTAAAAGTGAGCAGCAATACAACAATACTCAAGAATTTAATACCTCACTCAACAATGAATAGATCATTCAGACAGTATCAATAATGGACTTGAACAACACTCTAGACCAAATGAACCTAACACATAGAGCACTTTATCCAACAACAGCATGTACATCAAATATTTTCTAGGATAGGCCATTATTAGGGTGCAAAACAAGTGTTAGAAAATTTGCTATGGCTGAAAATCATACTAAGTATCTTCTCTGACCAGAGTGATATGAAACTACAAATCAACAGGAAACTGGAAAATTCTCAAGTACATAGAAATTAAACTACACTGCCCTAAAAAGTCAAAGCCGCAAAGAAAGGAGATAATAAAAAAAGAAAGTATCTTGAGAGAACCCAAAATGGAAACATACCAAAACTTTTTTTGTGTGTTCATAGAAGGACTGAGGTGCAGGGGGTGAGAGGATTCCTCAGAGATAGAGTGGGAGAGATAGAGTGGGAGCAGGACAGGTGGATCTACTGAAGTACACTGCTGAGGGGGCAAGACAGAAGAGGTCTCCTGCACCATATGTGGGTTAGCTTTCTGGCTAGGGATCAAACTTTGGCCATAGTGGTGATAGTGCTGAGACTGAACCAGCTAGGCCACCAGGGAGGCCCCTAACACCAAAACTTAATGGGATGCAGCAAAAAAAATTTTTAAGTGGGAAGTTAGGAATGAATGCCTACATTAAAAAGTTCCAAGGGCCTCCCTGGTGGCGCAAGGGGTTAAGATGCTATGAAGTTACCTGAAGACCCTGCGGCACTAGTTCAGTCCCCGGCCAGGTAGTTGACCCACATGACGCAGCAGACCTCTCCTGTCTTGCCCACAGCTCCCCTCAGCAGTGTATTTCAGTCAATCCACCTGTTCTGTTTCCCATTCTGTCTCTGTTGAGTCTTATCATCCTCCAAACCTCTGGCCTGTACCCCAGTTCTTGCTTGCATAAATAAATATTTAAAAAAAAACCCAAAACAACCAACCTAACTCTATAATTTAAGCAACTAGAAAAAGCTGACAAAGTAAAACTAAAGTTAACAGAAAGGAGGAAATGATTACCACAGAAATAAATGAGACAGGAAAACAAAACAAAAAAAGTCAAACTAAGAGTTGGTTCTCTGAAAAGAAAATTGGCAAGCCATTAGCTGGACTAACCAAAGAGGAATCAAATCAACAGTTTTAAGTGAAAAAGAGTCATTACAACTGATATAGAAATACAAAGGTTCATTAGGAGCTACTATGAATATCTATATGACAACAAATTAGACAACCTAGAAGAAATGGTAAGATACTAGGAAACAAACTACCAAAACTGAACCAGGAAAAAATAGAAAGTCTGAAAACAAATTACTAGTAAGAATATTGCATTGATAATCAAAACTCTCCCAGTGAAGAAAAGCTCAGGACCAAGTGTCTTCACTGGTGAATTTTACCAAACATTTAAAAGAGAATTTTTTTTTTTAATTTTTTTTTTTAATTTTTTTTTTTTAATAGAGGCATGTTTTATTTATTTATTTATTTATTCATTTGTTTGTTTTGTTTCTACATGCACTGGGTACAGTCAGAAGCGCGGGAGGGTGAGAGAATTCACCAGAGCCAGAGCGGGGAGCAGAGCAGGCCGAAGGACCGAAGTACACTGCTGAGGGGAGCAGCGGGCGGCAGGAGAGGTCTGCGCGCCATGTGGGACCCTCCTCCGGTGGCCGGGGAGCAGCCGGGGATCGAACCGGTGCCGCAGAGGCTGCTGGCAGCCTCGCAACCCAGCGTTCAACCGCTGCGCCACCGGGGAGGCCCTAAAAGAGAATTAATGCCAATCCTTCTCAGACTCTTCCAAAAACGCAAAAGAGGAGAGAACACTCCCAAGCACATTTTATGAAGTCAGCATCACCCTGACCAACCAAAGCTGGAGAAGGACACTATCAGAAAAGCAACAACAAAAACTACAGATCAATATTCCTGAGAGATGCAAAATTTCTCAATAAAATACTACCAGACTGAATTCAGCAGCACTTTAAAAGGATCATTCATCATGATCAACTAGGATGCAAGGATGGTTCAACATGAAAATCAGTCATTTGATATAGTCATAGAAAAGAAAAAAATTACATGACTACCTCAATAGATTCAAGCTATTTTGAAAAAATTCAACATGTTTATAAAACCTCTTAAATTAGGTATAGAAAGAATATACATCAACATAATAAAGGACAGATATAATAATCTCACATCTATCATCATACCCAATGATGAATGGTTAAAAGCTTTTCCTCTGAAGATCAAGAGCAAGAAAAGGATACCCAGCCTCACCACTCCTACACAGAATACTACTGGAAGTCATTGGGAGGGCAATATGTATTTGCAGATGACACAATACATTTTATATCTAGAAAATCATTGATACTAAAAATTCTATTATATTTAGTTAACAAAGAGTATAGTTAAATACAAAATATACAAAAATCAGTAGTATCTTTGTACAATAAGTGAGTTACGTGAAAAGATTTTTAAAGAAAACAATTTTATTTACAGTAGCATCAAACACAAACCGGAGGTAAAATACCTCCACTCTGAAAACTTTAAGACACTGATAAAAAGACATTAAAAACGGGCCTCCGGTGGCGCAGCAGTTGAGTGCGGGGCTGCAAGGCTGCCCACAGCCTCTGCAGCGCCGGCGAGGGTCCCACCAAAAAAAAGACATTAAAAACCACACGAATAAATGGAAAGGTATTCCATGTTCAAGAATTGGAAGAATATTGTTAAAATGTCAATACAAACAAAAACCACTTATAGATAAGATGCAATCCCTGTTGCAATTTCATTGACATTTTTACAGAAATAGGAAAAACAATCTTAAAATGTACAAGAACTACAGGCAGCAGCTCTCCTGCCTGCCTGTGACCATGCAGGCCACTCTTAGCAAACCTGTCCCTTTTGGGGACAGCTCTTTCTGCCTGCTTGTATCTGTGCAAGTGTCCTTTACACTTCTCTCCCTTTTTATAGTAAACCTGCCCTTTTGGATATAAAAATAAAATGAAAGTTTTAGGAACTACAGAAGATCCTGAATAGCCAAAACAATCCTAAGAACAAGATGGGAGACATCACTTTCTGATTTCAAGCTATAGCATGAAAGTAATCAAAACCAAGGGTGCCAAGATTAAAGCAAATAGATTAATAGAACAACAGAGCCAAGTTATATGCCCAAGCATATATAGTCAATATTTAACAAGAAAGCCAAAAATATTGGGGAAAAAAAGACAGTCTCTTCAATAAAAGGTGCTGGGGAAATTGGATATAAAAGCATGAAACTAGACTGCTGTTACACTCATCAAAAATTAACTCAAAAGGAGGCCTCCCTGGTGGCACAAGGGATTAAGTCTCAGCACTATGAAGCAATCCACAGCCACTGTAGCACGAGTTCAATCCCTGGCCAGGGAGCTAACCCACATGGCGTGGCAGACCTTTCCTGTCCAGCCTGCTGCTCCTCTCAGCAGTGTATTTCAGCCAATCTATATGTTCTGCTCCCCACTCTGTCTCTGGTGAATCCTCTCACCCCAACTCTACCTCTGGCCTACACCTCAGTTCTTGTATACATAAATAAATCTTTAATTTTTTTTTAATTTACTCAAATGGATTAAAGACTTATGCAAGACTTAAACATGAAACTTCTAAAAGGAAAAAAGCTCCTTGACAGGGATCTTTGCCAATGAATTTTTGGATGACACCGACAGCACAAGCAGTAAACTGAGAAACAAACAACACTACATCAAACTAAAAAGTTTCTACAGAATTAAAAGAAACCATCAATAAAGTGAAAAGACAACCTACTGAATGGGAAAAAATATTTGTAAACTGCATATCTGATAAGGGATTAATATTCAAAATACATAAAGAACTCATACAACTCAGTAGTCAAAAAAAAAATTCCACATATAATCCAATTTAAATATGGCCAGAATAGACATTGTCCCCTAGATATGTGAAAGGTCATTGAGGTCTATGAAAATGATATAAGTCAGCAAGGGGCACTGAAACTGGCCAAGGACACTGCCCAAATACTTTACCAGTCACTGAGTTCTTCACCCCTGTACACAATTGCACGACTACTCAGGCTCAGAGAACAACGATGGGATTTACCTAACCAGGGAAAAACAAAGAGTTACTAAGGCCAAAAATGGCCATTTGCCTCACCGGAAGCAGTGTCCAGTGTTTTCAAGTCCTAAATAAAAAGCTAAGATGGCATCTACCTGCTACTGCAGACCTAAAACATGTGGCAGTCAGACTACAGGCCAGGTTCCAACTCAAGAAGACAATAGAAGACACAACAATAGATGCTCCCAGTGCAGCCGAGATGCCCCAGCACAGCTCCAGACAAGCAACACTCAAAACAGCTGCTACAGTGGCCAAACTGCCCGCCTAACGGCCCCAAACACGCAGCTCAGTGAGGCACCCAGCTCCGGGTCTTCACCTTCTCTGTCAGGCAGCTAACAGCACCAAAATCAGGAAGTTTCTGTTGCTCAGCTACTTGCAAAGCCTCTGAACTTTTCTTCTTTGAGGTTGGCTGCTGGAGGCCTCTCCATGTTTAGAGACCCACAACAGCCTTCTGGAAGATTGACGTGGTGGGGCCTGAAATCACTGACCCTGAAAAAACACTGAATCCCCGAAAACACTGAATCATCCAGAGCTGCTTCTGCAGTCCCTTGCATATCTTTTCAGTTGCTCCACCTCAAAATGTGATTTTCCCTGGGGCTATCCTCACCAGCAAGCCTCTCTCCAGGGGGCATCACTTGTAACGTCTTTGGCTTTGGCCCCTGGTTACAAAAAGGTGCTAGTCATTAGGGAATGCAAATCACAGCCACAGGGAGACAGCACCTTGCAGTAAAGAGAATGGCCACCAGACAGCGCGCCAGGAAGGACATGGAGAAACAGGAACCCTGTGCACTACTGGTGGGATTGTTAACTGCTACAGTCGGTATGAAAGACAGTATGATGGATCCTCAAAAAATTAAAAATAGAGCCACCATATGACCTAGAATTACACTTATAGGAACTTATCCAAAGGAAATGAAAACACTAACTCAAAAAGCTACCTGCACCCCCGTGGTCATTGCAACATTTACAATAGCCCAGACATAGAACCTAAGCATCCACGGGTGCAGTGGTCATACACACACACACGAGTATTATTCAACCAGGGCTAAATGGTGACATTGGTCTCAGACCTTAAGAGCACAAAAGAGAAAAAAGGAACTTCAACTCTTCTGAGGCTTGCTTTTACAGACACAGCAGAGTCATGGACCAACCTTGAGCTGAGTTCCCAGGCTGGCTAGAGCCGGGAGATGGCAAACGGAGGAGGGGGGTATAGAGGGGCAAAAATCTGCCACCCCAAATAAAATGTGTCCTTGTAAGAGGTTTTTTTCACGAGCGGGGCTCTCAGGACTAGATGGAAGCTGCTTTTGAAATTTATCTGTAACCTTCTGTGATTTTCCCCAGGAAGATCTTTCTCCTTTTCCATGGAGAAGACAGACTTACACTCTGACCCTTCCGCCAGCCCCCCTTGTCTCAGCTGGGCTATCTAAGGTGATATCTAAAGTGACGTGGGTGACTTTTTCCCCCTATCAATATGTCTGACGCTTAATTATTTGCAGCCTAGACCTGTATGAACTTCCCTGGAACCAGCCAATGAACTTCAGCCAAGTCTTTGCCCCAACCTGCTTTTCAAAAGCTAAAAAATTTAACTTGTTTTCAATCCCAGCCCCCCCCCCCCCCCAAACATATATAAACTCATTCCCTATAATTGGGCAGGAAGATTTGAGTTTACCTCCTGTCCTCCTGCCAGCAGACTCACAATAAAGCCGATTTCTCTAACCCCCTGGTGTCCTAATCTGATCCTTGCATGTAACAACCACACATAATGAGGAAATCCTGCCGTTAGTGACACTCATGCATTATGTTAAGGGAAACAAGCCAAATACAAACACTGTATGACCTACGTGTGGAATCTAAATAAGAAAAAACCCAACTCCTATAGAAGAGGTCAGATTTGCGGTTACCAGAGGCAGGGGTGTGGAGGTAGGAGGACAGAAAATTGGAAGTAGGAGATTAAAAGGTACAAACTTTCACTTATAAAATCACTAAGATCTAAGAACGTCTAAGGGACATGATGACTGCAGTTAATACTGTGTGACATGTGAGATACCAGCTTAAATCCTACAAGTGCTCATCAGTAGGGGAATTTTTTCTCTTTTTATTGTCCCTAATGAGAGAGATACAAACTGGATTTATTACAGCAAAGTGAGTTTATGTCAATTATACATCAATTAGGTCAATTCTAGAGCAACAAACTAGAAAACAAATCTCCCATCCTGGGGGGCCAGTTGAACTGGTAGGGAAACAAAGCACCAACCAGCGGAGAGGCCAACCCATGCGTCACCTCCGTGGCCAGGAGGTGAACTTCAAGCTGTCATCTTCCCTGATTTCTTAAATAGAAAAGTTCCCTGAACTGTCCCTGAAGTTTTGGTTAATGTGCATGTCCTGCAGATGGCTCGTGTGATGGGGACAAGAGAAACGACCCAAGAGGGGCTGGGGAGAGACAGTTTGTAATTGGTTCGTCTCCGCTGCATGAACTAGAGGCACTTCATCTTCCCTCAGCGAGATGTGTGCCTTCAAGGCAGAAGAGACTCCCTAGTCAGGCTGCAGAGCTCTGGGGTGAGGAAAAAATAAAGTATTTCCAGAAGGTGAGACACAGAAGAGAGTGCCTCAGCTTGAGAAGGCCCCAGCTCGGGCCTCACCAAACCCCACTCCAGCTGTGACCGAGCTCAAGTTCCTCCTTTGTAAAACACAGGGCAGTGTCTTCTCTGAAAAACACACGGGGCTTCTGAGAGCACCAAGAGGTTGCTTTAATCTCGGGTCTGACCCGCTACACAGGCAGGACCAGTGAAGTGCTAATTGGTGAGTCCGCCTGTGTGTTTTTGAGACCAAGCTAAGATGGTGGCCACTTGCCCTGATATATTTTAGACTTTTTAGTATGTTTCCTATCTGCACATTTATGAGCACTATTCTGACAAGTGGCCTGTAGAGTTTACCAGAAAGCTAACGCCATACATGATAAAAAGTTTAGCCCACCCCCCCCACCCCGCCCAGCGAGGCGGCCATTGGGGCTGACGACCTTATTGGTTACTTCCAGTTTAGATTTTTACCTTTTAGCAACAAGGATTTCAGGCTGCTTAAAATGAAAAGACTGTGAGAAGAAGCAAAGTATGCGTGTGTACACGCGCGTGCAGCAGGGCAAGGATGGGGTGTACAGTGGGGGGGGGCAGGTCTCCGTGACAGGACAAGGCTCCCAGTAAGAGCACACATAGACAACACTTTGTTGCATTTAATCCCCAGCTTCCCGACACTCGAAATACCAAAACACGGATTATCCAGGCCCCACGGTATGAAAAAGTGAAGCATCAGAACTTCCTGCACTGAACTCCAAGAAAAATAAATTGGACATGAAGCGCTTCTCACCCGGACACTCCCCCAGCCCTGGAAGAGGCAGCGGTGGGGGGTGGGGTGTGTGTGTGGGGGGTGGGGGGCGGCGGGTAAGGGTTGGGAGAGAGGGGCTGGCTGCTCTGTGGCCTCCCCGAGACCCTCCCAAGGCTGTGGCCCAGCACGAGAAGCTCCCAGAGAGGGAGGACTCCCCAGGAGCAGCTCTCCTGCCCCTGCACCACCACTGCTGGGCTCAGCCGCCTCCGGTTCTCCCCTCCTCGCTGCACGTTCTCACCCGAGCTGCTGAGGGTCTGAACTGCGCCATGTCCAGACTGGGAAATCAGAAGCCCCTGAGCAGGGGAGGGGAGAAGTCAGGTGAGGAGAGACCCACCTAAGCCTCCTCCGCCCGCAGACCCAATAAGAGGGACCAGAAAGCCGCGTCCGCAGGCATCTGGCAGCGACCGGAGAGGCTGAGAAACCCAGCCCAGGCCCAGCCCGAGCTGCCCGGTCCACATGGGCTTCCTCAGCACCTCAGGCCGCACTTACCTCCTTCTGAGATTTGTCCAGGCTGCTGTCACCCTCCTCCTCTCTCCCTTCCCTCTCAATCAGCCCCGAGGCGCTGCTGGGGCCTGAGGGCTGTCTGAGGGGCAGGCAGGCGGCTGGAGGCCCAGGCGGAAGCCCTCCAGAGGGAGGGAGGGGCTCTTCGGCTAAAAGCCATCCTCAGCCCACACTCAGCTCCCCAGGTGTTTGCTGTTGCCTGAAATTCATCCCGCATTACATAATTACCTGTGATCCCAATTCAACAACAACAAGAAGAATCTTCTCCAAGAGAGGCGGCTGTTAGTTACTTCAGTTTCACCGATCAACCCAGTGGAATGAGAATCCCAGGTCTTTTCAAAGAGTGCTAGTATAATCCCAATTTGGTTAAAATTATATACGTGTAGAAAAAAAAGACTGAGCAGTCGTACACAGAAGAGGAGGAGTTACCTAGGCCTGGTATGATTAGAAAAGACTTCTTTTTTTTAATCATCTCTTTCTTTCCCAACTTTTGCCATGAGGAAAAATTTTCAAAATGAACAAAAATGTAAGTACCATTTGGAAATCTGTTTTAAATCAGCACAGATCGATTACAAAGGTGAAGAGTTCCCCGTTTCCAAGAAGCCAGCACGCGGCTATAGAGACCTGTCCAAGCAACACCAGGTACTAATTGTAAAGACCGTCAGGTGCTCCGCGCAGGGCCCCTGCAGCCGCCGGCCGCTCTCCTTTAGCGCCATTGTCTGTGTCAAGTGGGCGGGGGCGGCCCGGCGTGGGGGGCATGACGAGGGCACCTCTGGGAGGAAATCAGGGAATCTCATGTTGGGTCAGAATCTCAGCCGTCCGTCTCCTAACAGTGTGTCCCAAGAGCGTCCAGCAGGGGGCAGCGGAGGACTGTGAGCGGCCGGCGGGGCCAGCAGCTTTCAGGTGTCCGGGGTGGAACAGGCCGGGCTTCCTCAGGTGGAGGCTCTGGCTGCGGCTCAAGCACACCTCGTGCTCCTGGAGCTGCCTGACATGGAACTTTGAACAAGTTAACCATTTGTCTCCAGAAAAATACAATTAAACAGAGGAGAAACCCGGTTTCTTCCCCAAATCCAAATTTTCTCCAATCAGAACGTCCCTAAGCCTTTATCCATTTTAGGCATTCATTTACATTGGACTTTATTGCTGAATGGACTTAAATTGGTTTCACCCACGCACAAGGTCCCCAGGTGTTTGCTGTTACCTGAAATTCATCCCGCATTACATGATAAGCTGTGATCCTAATTAAACTAATTAGGACGAAGGAAACAGAATCTATTCATACTCGAGCGCGGTGACGGGCCCTATTTGCTCATTGGCATTTTTCTGTTTGTCAAAATGAACGAATCAGAATTTGGTCCAAGACTGAGAACTGTTGAATTTTGAAAGAAAGCTCAATAACTCTGAAGAGATGCCAACAGCAAAAAGTGATTAATAAAACAGATTTTACAAGAATGAGCTGGTATTAGGAGGCTGGTTGTGAGACTGGGGTCTTGGCATCAGCCTGACATTAGGCTCCACACACCTGGACAAGCCACTTACCCTGCCTGGCAGTCAACTTCACCCTCTGTAGGTAGGAGGGAGGGTCAGAAAACTTGCGGTGTCACTTCTAGCTCAGATATGGGAACCTAAGGACACTTCAGGACCCTGCAGGGGGAAAAGAATGCTGAAATGGGTTCTGTGCTTTGGGCCTGGCTGGGGCAGAGGAGTGTGACAGGAAAAGGCACTGGAAGAGAGCTGCTTTTTACAATAATGTGTAAGGAGTGATTTTGTGTGGAAACCACATTTTGACCCGCTTCACCTGCACAATAGATCTCCAGCCTCAGCAACAGAGGTAAGGGAGGTTTTCACATTTCCTAGTCAAGAACTCTGTTTCTGCAAAGCTAAAAGCACTTGGTCTACCCTTCTTGGAGGCACCCCGACTCCCGGAGCAGCCATGGAGCCCTGCTTGAAGAGCCCTGCTCTGGAGCGCTGGGCTGGCCTGTGCCGGGCCTGAGGAGGCACACAGCCATTCAGTCCCTGCTGGGGCGCCCTTCTAACCTCTGCAGAAAGGAGCGCATGCCATAGAGAATGTCAAGCAAACACAAAATCTTTTGGTTTTAATTTTTACTTCCAACCCCAAGCTCTTTCCTTTTCATTACTAACCACTACACAAACATGGACAGGAGGAAAAAACTGACATTTGCAAATAAGTACCTTTCTCAATCCCATCACCAACACCCAGGTGCAAGGCATAGTCACCAGGCAGACAATGCTCAGTAATCAGAGCTGTACATAAATGCACGATCTTTTTATTTCATATAAAAATGATCAACATGAAAAAAGTCAGACTGTGCATTGACTTGATACAATCTGACACTCCCAAGAGCCTTTTCTTCGGGCCAGACCGGACAGGGGCAGTCTGAGATAGGCAACGCTGATGCTGATCGTAGCAGTTCATTGTGAAGACAAGCTGGATGTGTGGGGAAAGCTGAGAGCACAAGGCCCCACCCGCCTTTCCCGGCTGGGAGCAGGGCCCTGGCCCAGCAGTCAGGAGGCGTGGCCGTAGGCCGTCTGTGCGGGCCGCACGCCCCTCGCCCAAGTGCTCCGGAGTCTCTGTGCCCATCTATCTAGGGAGCCATGTGCAACGGAGCAGCCATCCAGGCGTGTCAGTCTCTACCATTCACCCTCCAGCCGTCTGTGCAGAAGGACATCAGTCCACTGTGCCATTGTAGGACTTGTTGAACTTGTTGAAGGTAAAATCCACGGTGTGTGTGGAGATGGGCTTTCTGTACAGAGGGTTCGAAGCCTGTAGAACACAAAGGACACGTTAGGTGACTCACTCCAACCACACACTCAGGGTCAGAGCCCTTCTTTGGTATCTCCCAGGACGGCAGCGGGTCGGGGGACAGCCTGTGCAGGGCCGGCCTCTTGCAGGTACGGTCCCTCCCCTCCTCTGAGCTTTTGTCTTCATCCCTCAAATGAAGGCCTGGGTCAGACGGCCTCTGAGGCGCCTTCCAACGTAAACAAAAACTAACACTGGGGATTCATTGGTGGCTTGCTCTGTGCTCAGTCTTTCAGGAGCAAACAGAGGACCTGGGCGCTGAGGCCATGTGTGCAGGTGCTGTAAGACTGTAAACTCGAAACCTGCTCCAGGGCCTGTGGTACACAGACCCGCTGCCAGACTCTGCGCCAAGGCTGTGTGCAGTGGCTCTGTCCTGAGGCTGCTGCCACTGGGCCTGGTGCTCCCGGGGCCGTGCTCCCAAGGGCAGGACTGGGCACGCACCACCTTTTGTTTGTTTTCAACACCAAAGATGTCAGTGGGCCTCTGTCACTTCCAAACTCTACCAGGGCATCCCTGGTGATGCAAGGGGTTGAGATGCAGCCTGAGATTATCTGCAGCACTGCAGCACGAGTTCAATCACTGGCCAGTTAGCTACCCACATGGTACAGCAGACCTCTCCTGTCTCACCTGTTGCTCCCCTCAGCAGTGTGTTTCAGTCAATCAGCCTGTTCTGTTCCCCTCTCTGTGTCTGGTGAGTCCTCTCACCCCCTGCACCTCTGGACTATACCCCAGTTCTTGTGTGCATAAATAAATCAGTCTTAAAAAAAAAAAAAAAAAACAAGGGGCCTCCCTGGTGGCGCAGTGGTTGAGCGCTGGGTTGCGAAGCTGCCCGCTGCTCCCCGGCCACCAGAGGAGGGTCCCACATGACGCGCAGACCTGTCCTGCTGCCCGCTGCTCCCCTCAGCAGTGTACTTCGGTCCTTCTGCCTGCTCTGCTCCCCGCTCTGGCTCTGGTGAATTCTCTCACCCTCCCGCGCTTCTGACTGTACCCAGTGCTTGTATAAATATATAAAATAAATCTTTTTTTTTTTTAAGTTTTTTTTTTTAATAGAGGCATGTTTTATTTATTTATTTGTTTGTTTGTTTTTGTTAATACATGCACTGGGTACAGTCAGAAGCGCAGGAGGGTGAGAGAATTCACCAGAGCCAGAGCGGGGAGCAGAGCAGGCAGAAGGACCGAAGTACACTGCTGAGGGGAGCAGCGGGCGGCAGGAGAGGTCTGCGCGCCATGTGGGACCCTCCTCTGGTGGCCGGGGAGCAGCCGGGGATCGAACTAGCGCTGCAGAGGCTGCGGGCAGCTTCGCAACCCAGCGCTCAACCGCTACGCCACCGGGGAGGCCCTAAAATAAATCTTAAAAAAAAAAAAAAAAAAATTCAGGGGAAAAAAAAGTTTTAAAAAACAAAAAAAAAAAAAAACAAAACAACTCTAACAGACCTCCTAGCTTCTACTTTTCTACTTCCATCTTCCCACAGGCTTACCATTTCGTAACGGGCCCTAGATCGCTCACTCTGGAACTTTGCAAACTCTCTCCGGTCATGGATGGTGACAAGCAGCTTCCAGATGGCCAGGAGCGCAATCCCAATCAAGAGGATACTGCCGACCACGGCCAGGAGGATGGTCATGGCGTTGGGGGCAGTTCCACACTCTGGGAGCAGGGGGCACAAGGAGGAAAACCGTGAGCAAAGTGGCCAGTGTCACTGTACCCCCCCGACCCCCCAACCTCAGGTATGCCTCTCTCCCAAATGTCTCCCCCATCTATTCTCTCTCCTCACATTACTCCTGGGAGAAAGTGAAGATTCTAAAAGAGATGGTGACTGTCTCCAGGCCACACACACAGCTGGTCTATGGCATAGGCCAGGAGAGAACCATGGTAGCCACCTCACATTCTCCTACACATCCTGGGCCTGTGTTCACAGCTGCACCCCCAATCTGAGTGCACACACCCCAGCCTGGCCTCCTCTCCTGGGCAGGATGCTGGAGCATGTCTCAGCTTTCCTGAAAGCAGGCGGGAGATTTTGTGGAGCCACGTCTGCGGGGCCGGGCTGGATGCCAGCCAACCTTCATAAGCCCTTGGTGTGGAGCCCTTCGGAGCAAATGTGCTCATTTCCAAAGAACCACAAAGACAACACTTGGAAACAAAGCTTCATTCTTACGGGCGTGCATCCTGGGCTGGTATCACACACTTCCCTCTGCCTCCAGCCAAGGACAGACACATTATGTGGTCTGGCCCAAATTGGAAAAACAGTTTGCAATGTTGCAAACTGAAGAGAGCAAATTTTCTCTGCTCCCCCTAGCCTTCTTGAGAGAAGAATGAAAGGGGGCACACTGGAAACCCTAACTGCTCTAAGGAAAAAGGCCATTGGTTCCTGGGCCAAAGGCAGGAGGTGGGACTGTCCGTGTCTGGATGACAGCCTGACCTCCTCAGTGGCCAGGGAGCAGAGCAGGGCAGCGTGGAGGAATGTTTAACAAGAGCTCCATCTGTCCTTCTTGGACTCCACCCCGGGAAGTGCAGCAGCCGGCGGGCAGTGTGTGTACCCAGATGATCCCTGACGTAAGCATTGGCCCGCCAGACCCGCCCTGCAAGCTCCCAGATTGCTCAGCAGCTCCTCACCGCCAGCACCCTGCAGGTGCCCCACGCTTGCTTCCAGCCCTGAGTTCCCTCTCCACAGGTGAGGCAGGCCTAGCTTTTCGTGCCGCCCAAGACACCAACCTGTGTCTCCCAGGGCTTCAGCCCAGGGCGCAGATACACAACCATATTTTCTGTGACTCTAGCAGTCAGTGGGGGTGGCCTGGGATCCTGATCTTTGCAAGGAATTGTACCTTCCCCTGCCGGGAATAGTGCAGAAACTGAGCCCCCGGGGAGGTGAACTGGTCCCCACCCACCTGGCTCCCTGAGGACCCTCAGGTCAGACTTCCCACTGGGGAGCTCTGCGTAGGTGAACAGCATGACACAGTCCTTGGCGGTTTTGTAGAAACAGAGCACAGCCTCCTGGTCGTCTTTCACTGGAAGAAAACCAAGCAGCAATGTCCTGAGTGTTTGCTCAGCCACGGGTGTCTTGCATCTCCCGAGAGAAATGACACTCTCACCCCCTCTGGTGGGACCGAAACTGTCTAGAAGGTTGGCAGCCATGGGCTGGGGAAGGGCATGTGGGTCTCGCCATGAAGCCACTCTCCAGTCTGCCCTCTCTTCTGTTGTTTTGTTAAGAAACCCTATGTTGTTGCTGGAAATAAGTGGGGACTTTCGTTTCAGGTCAACAGCCCCCACAGTGGTGCCTGCACAGGGGACCAAGTGAACTGGAAGTGCTGGGCAGGACCGAGTCCTGGCACCTGGCCACCTGGATTAAGAAGTCCCCTTCCTCACACTGCCCAGCACTGCCCTGTCCCCACACTGCTCTTCACCCAGAGAAAGTGTCCCAGTCCTCTGTCCAGGTGCTGCATTCCAGGGCTCCCCAGGGAAAAGAGGACTTCTGAGAAAGGAAGCAGGGGAGAGCGAAGTAGGGAAGGTGAGTGGTCAACACCAGGGAGCAATGGCGCATGGGTCCTGAATAACAATTGTGGGTTAAAACCATGGCGTGAAATGCTTTCCAGCTCCAGTTTTTATAACCTATTGCTCGAAGGAGTTTCAACCTGGAACAAGACAAGTTAGTGTGGTCTTCAAACATGAAGGCCTGGACCTTCTCTCTCAGTCCTCAATCACAAACTTGGCCTGGGTGGGTGTTAGTGAGTGTATGAAAAAGCTTGAGAGGGGGAAGGAAAAGGATAAATGGTGAATTCAAGCATAAGCTTTTCCTGTGAGGCAGCAGATTCACCTCAGAGGGTCAGACTGAGGGGCAGCTGTGACGCCAGTGAACCAGGCAGCGGCCACAGGAAGGCAGTCTCGGCTTCTGACTGTGCTTAGTGAGGGGCAACCACTGCAGGTCTGTGGGTAGAACTTGCTGTGAGCTCAGAATTAAGCAGCAAGACAGATGCAGGGGCAGGAAGGTGGACATGAGAAACTGCACGGGCTCCCCGCTGTCTCTCGCATAAGGTCTGACACACAGTAGGTGCTCAATGAATACGTGTTGACCGAATACATGACTTGACATAGTCAACAGCCATGGTTTGGCCAGGGCAGTCAGTCAGAACCAGGGAGGCAGGAATAAGGAAGCTGACAAAAGGGGCATGTCGGGGTCCAACAGACCGGCAGCTGGGAGCTAGGAATCTGCAGCAGCTGGGGGTCAGGGGAGAGGGCAAGGCTGCCCGCCAAGAAGCCGCAATATTTGGCTGCTATTGCCAGCCAAACAGCATAATATTTTCAAGGGTCATCATATTGTAGGATGTCAGCAATTCATTCCTTTTTTATGGCCAAATTCTACTCCACTACAGGGCTATACCGCATTTTATTTTCTCATTTATCCGTTCAGGTACATGTGATTTTTTTTCCAGTTTTGACTACTGAGTAAGGCTGCTATGAGCATTCATGTGCAAGTTTTTGTGTTAAACATGTTTTCATGTATATACACCTGGGAGTTGAGCTGCTGGACTACATGGTAACCCTTTAATTTGGGGGCAACTCCCAAAATGTTTTCCAAAGTAGTTGCACCATTGTACATTGCCACCAGCATTGTAAGGAGGGTTCCAACAAGGGTCATTTTGACTTGACCCAGGTCATTTCCAAACCAATCACATGCACTGAAGGCTAAGAGAAGTGATTTGTACCTCTTATCCTTAGAAATTCCTCAGCTTGGACAATAATGGCTGCACTAGAAAAGACATGGCTGCAGCCCAGAGATGGTGAAAAACATTTTTCACCTCTGTTGTGAGCTCACATTCAGAATTGGACTTGAAGCCATTTGTCAAGCAGTAAAGTAGATGATGCTTAGTGTCAAACTGTAGTTATTAGAAGGAGAAGAGCCCCAAAATGCAAAGTGCTGGGCAAGATAGCAGAACTGGAATAAACTAGAGCTGCAGAGATGCGTGACCTGCAGTGAGGTGAAGAGTCTGGGCAGTCCCCAACCCCAGGTTCAATTTGGACTGAGTTCTGCCCCTCAGATGCTTGCAACTTCATGACAGCTGTACTGGGTTGAGGTGAAATGGGGCGGAGACCAGCTAGTTATTGGCCAAGTGTGTCTTCCCTGCCTCCTGGACACATAGACTGACTACACTTCCCAGCCATCCTGGCAGTTAATTGTGGTCAGACCACTGAGTTCTGGCCAATGAATGTGGGTAGAAGTATGTGCCACTTCCAGGCCCATAGAAACCTCCCATGTGATCCTTCACTCTGTCTTTCCCCTTATGCTAAGTAAATGGAGAGGATTCTGAGGATCCTGAGCAGGGTGGAGCCATGCTCTATAGGCTGCCTGGGTTCCTGAATGACCGCAGGGAATGCCTTGGCAACAGGAACATACATCTTCACTGGACTTACAGTGAATGACAGGTTTAACATTTCAGTGCACTGAGGTTTGGGATTTATTTGTTGTAACAGCCACCATTATACATTCTAACTAATATAACAACTTTTCAGAGAGTCTGGGAGAAGGTAAACTAGGGGTCCAGCACTAGGACAGAAACTTATGGACAAAGAGGTCTTGTACTCTGGCGAGCCTAGAACCATGCCTTAGCAGAGGAACCCCAAGACCTCTTGGGGAACCAAGCAGTCATGTCAAGGACTCCGAGACTATGCTTGTAAACTCAACATTCCTGTGCTGTATCAACATTCCTTCCCACCACACAGCCCTGAAGATGACCCTATGAAGGAGAAAGTCCCTAGGTATCCACCAAAATCCAAAAGTGTCCAGCTACCCAGGCACTGGGGCACACTCACCAATGCTGTCCACCCATGTGATCACCTCATCCTTGCACAGGTTTTGGCAGGTCTGGTTGTCAGCTGGGCTCCTCGAGTGAAGCAGCAAGCAGTCCACACAATCTC
This sequence comes from Talpa occidentalis, assembly GCF_014898055.3. NCBI lineage: Eukaryota > Metazoa > Chordata > Mammalia > Eulipotyphla > Talpidae > Talpa > Talpa occidentalis. The sequence goes on along the minus strand of NW_023604295.1, from coordinate 42,794,679 downwards.
TGTGGAAAAGAGGCAAGACATAGAGGCATTAGGTACTGTGTAGCAACTCCACACCAGGCACTGGGCTCCTTGCAGTGCAGGCCCCAGCCCTCTGGAGGCCCCTGAAGCCTTTAACCTCTTCCCAAGTTCAGATATTTCGCGTCAGGGAAGGTGTCTGCTCTGCTGTGCTTGTTGTGTTATGTGGTGAAGTCCAGGGTTCCTGGGAAAACACAAGTGAGTTTAAAGGCATGTCTGGTCTAGGCGTCAAGTTGCAGGTTGGAGAGCTTTCAAATTCTGATACCAGGAGCCAAATCCATGTTTGATTTGGTACATCAAATGCTTAGCTGAGGAGTCTGCTCCAAGCTAGAAGTCTTTCAATGATGAAAACTAGGTTCCCAGCCTTGGGGTCCTCACATCTCTATAGTGAGTGCTTGCCACCCCCGAATTAGTCCAATTCCCAGGATCCCACCAGGGGACCATCACCAGGGCAGCTCTCAACACCCCTGCACATTAGACTTACAAGGGGCTTTTGAGACAAAATACCAGCCCCAGGTCCAACCAATCCAAGGAATCTGAATCTCCTTCTGGAGCTGGGTTCTCTGGGATTCTGATTAATAGCAAGGGCCAAGGGCCACTGTGCAGGGGCCTCTCAGAACCTAGCCCCTCCGGCCTCCCAGACAGAGCCCACTTGGGAAGGGACCCAAGGACTTTGCTATAGTTTAGGTAGTTGTTCTAAACAGGTTTCCTCCACAGTCTGAGAGAAGAATGTTCCTATTTAGTGTGATTTGGTTATTTCTGGGGTCCAGGAATGCTCAAACATTTTTCCATATATACCAATGGTAATAACATTCCTGGACCCAGAAAATAACCGATCAAATCATACCAAATAGGAACATTCTATTTTCAGATAGCAGGGAACACCTGAATGACAGGCCCTCAAATAATGTTGTTTTGCTGAAGGATGAAAAAAACATTCTGGTTGACATGGAATAAAATGATGTATTCAAGGACCTGCTTCATGTCACTTAAAATCACAGTTCTCAAGAGCCTAGCAACAACATTGATCAACTATACTTGAACATTATCAACTATTGTGGTGGAGGCCAGAGGATGGTGGCCCCCTCCCAGGAAACCCCCATTTCAATAGGGCCTCCTGAAGAAAATGAGTTAGGAACTAAAAAGAGACACTTTGTGGCCCTCTCCTATCCCAGGCCAACAGCTTAAATCAGGTATTCTGTGAAAATGCTTCAAGTGCTCAATGGTCAATTAAATATTGATACTTTAGTCAAAAAACCCAGTGTAGGGAAAATGGAGTTAACTCAGACTCCCCCCCTCTCAACCCCCACCCCTCCCAGGCCTCCACAGCCAGCACCTGGGGTCCTGCATGTCTCCTAAGCACACGCGCCTTTGGTTATGGACACTGGGGCCCAGAGCGCGCGGGGTGCGCAGATGTGAGTGTGGACACACTGGCCAGAGGGGCGGGCTAGAAGGGGCTCCCCTGCTCTGGTGCTCACGGCGGTGGCAGCATCACTCGGAGGCCAGGGGGCTCATGCTGCCTCCCTGCCTGCTGGTCTTTCCCGATTCAGCTTTCAAGGCTTGTAAAATCTGCCAAAGTCACCAAAATTTTCCTTTTGTCTCTGAGAATCGACAGTGAACCCACCCGGCCCGGGACGGCCGCACAGCATCCACTTCCAGTCATTCTCCCTCTTCTCTCTCCTTCTCCCTCTTCTCCAGGTAAATCAACATTAAGACCCCAAAGGATGGGCCGGAGTTGCTGAGCCCTAAGGGTGTAAAGCCTGTGGTGGAGTGGGAAGGACCCCAGCCCCTCTGGGGACTGTGGGATGGAGAACGAAACAGGGCGGTGAGAACTCAACACCAGGAAGGCGTGGGTTGGGGCAAAGTAACCCAGCTGTCAGTGAACTTTTACCTTTGATTCTGTGAGGTGTTGGGGTTCCGGGGCCTGCTAGGTGAGAGAGAGCCTTCTTAGGAAACTGGGTTAGGACCCAACAGCCAAGTGTGCTGCCTCCTGCCAGCTGTGCCCAGGTACCACAGCACAGGGGTGGCCTCACAGAGCTGCAGGACATGGGGGCAGCTGCCCAGCTTCCCCTGGAACCAAAGGGACTGCATCTAGAAAGCTCTTTGGCAAAAGATAGAGAGGGATGAACAACCACTCTGTGGTGCCGCTATTACTGCCATCCATCTCTTAATCCCTCAGAACGAAGAGGCCAGTTACTATAACATTTTCATTACAGAAGCTTCAGAATTGATTGTCAGCTCTGGAAGGGAGCTGGTGAGGAAAATAAGGCCAAAGAGAAAGTCAATGCAGCTGGGCCCGGCACCCAGGCGACCCGCCTCTCACACAAGCCCCACTCTACGTCCTTCCTCTTTATGAGAAGGAGCTGGCAAGTAAGCAGTGAAGAGAACTGGCGATGACGTCCTTAGGAGGGTTCTAATATCTTCAAGGGTCCTGAAATTGGCTGTGAAATCCCACCCTCCTAGGAATGACTTCATGGAAACACTCTGGAGTTATAAACAAGTTGTAATGTTTGCATTTCCTTTGAGCTCAGAGCCCCACAGGGCTGGCAAAGATACTTGGCTGGGGGCCAGGAAGGGGTGGCTCCACCTCTGGTCATTCATGCTGACCCGGGCAGCCCCTCCGCTCAGGATTAACACATGGCAAAGTAAGGCGGATGCTCCAGTCTCCCCTGGGACCAGCTCGGGGGGGAGGGGGGCATCTGTGCCCTCCACCTGCATCCCCTGTGGTCATCAAACTGAGGGGTCACTTCTAGGACACGTTCCCTAATTAGCCGCGTGGACATCAGTCTAACTTGTGTGCGCCACGTTCTGGGTTAAAGCTGGTGAGGTGCTATCACGATAAATCCGGCCTTTCAAACAAACAAACGGCCGAGAGAGACTCTGCTCAGAGCGCCCATTAATTGAAATCAGCTGAGGCTAATTTTGGACTCACCCACCATGAAAGGCGTGTTCGGTTACGTCTTGAAAGTGGGGACTGGCTGCTCAGAAACCCAGGAAAAATAAAGCACATGAAGCATTCAAAACCTGGTGACTCAGCAAAGTAGAAAAACAACCTGATATGTCACCATCAAAGGGAATTTTTGCAAATTGCAACTCGGCTGTGAAAGAGACAGCGGGTCAGCGTGGTTCAGAGACAAGTGAGAAAGGAGGTTGGGGTTCCCTCCCGGCCCCTCTGCTCTCTTTGCTTTTCTGCTATTACTGAATGGATAAATTCTCAGGTCTAGGTCTTTTAGGAAATGAATCCTTTTAACATTCAAAGCTAGTAGGTTTGGCCCGGGGGCTCTTTTAACGGCCCTAAGTCACCCCTGCAGGGTCTCCCTGCTGCACAAGAGGGGAAGCAGAGGGCTTTATCCGCTTCTATTAATTCCATGTGTGTTGTCCTGCTTGGTCCCCGCTTCCCGTTCACCCGGTGTGCCCCAAGGCCCGGGAGCTTATCCTCAAAAGGGTTCTTATGGTGGGAACTGGGGGACAGCTGATAGCGGCTGGGACGCCACAGCTATTTGGGCTTCGGATCCAGAATCCAAAGTCCTCCCCTGGGTGTTTCTACTTGAATTTCTGCTGTTTCTACTTGAATTTCTATTGTTTCTCCACTCTGAACACTTTTAGCTATTTTTCTTCTCCTTTACTCTCTGCAGCGCCCCTTCAATGAAACAACATAAAATCTGGCCCAGTCTACCTTGTCTCTTGCTGGCAGCCAGCTTTCTTACCGCGCCTGGATTATTTGTGGCACATGTCCAACCAGGGGTTCTGCCACCCAGAACATCTCTGAGCACGGACTGACCAGCAGCCAGGGCAGGCCAGGGAGCATGAACTCATTTCATTATCAGCCTGGGCCAGACATTCGCAGGGGAAATCTGCCAAAAGCAAATCGCACAGATGCGTTCCCCAGCCAAAGAGAAACGCCGCCGCCCGTCTTACTAGTTGCTTGACTCCCGTGCCCCGGCTCCCCGCCCTCCTGGCCCCTGAGCGCGGGTGATGATGACACAGCTGTTTCTCTAGCAAAATTCAAGACACTGCCTCTCGCTGTCCTTCCAACATAACTCTGATTTCTGTGGTTCCCTGTCATTCACACTCTGCAGAGCGTATAGGGCAGAGCCACGGGGAGGTCAGCACAGGGAAAGAGACCTGGGCTGAGTCCGTCAAAGGCGCGAGCCCAAGTCTAGACAATCGCTGCGCTCAGCAGCAGCGCAGCGGCCCATTATCTTTATAAATGGAGCAGAAAATGCAGAAGCCATTGCAGTTTCTGGCATGCTTATCTAGGTCAGGGCCATCCTATCTCATGTACCTTCTGATTAGATTTTGTTTAAAGCAACAGTTCCCACACATGTGTTTTGTGAAACATTATATGGCAGATGTTAATGTGGGAAGGATATCAAGTTCATTTGGGAAAAAAAAGATGCACACTGCCCCCCTCTGACATGCACAATGGCATACTAAAAACTCGAAGAGGGTGCCATTTTGGTACCAAAACCAGTTTAATTTCATTTCTCTTATTAACGATAATTTCTAAACTTGTCTAGAACGGAACAGTGGTTTTGTTTTTTTGTCCTATCTTCCCACAAAATCACTATGGAACCAGAGTTTGAAGGACACTATTTCAGTTAATGTTAGTAAGAGTTTTGTTAGCCAGCAGGCCGGGTGGGGTAGATGCGGGAGACAGGCTGGCAGGCAGGCCTGGTACAGAGGACTGAGGGCGGTGGGTGGGTGCCATTACCTCTTGGTGCTGCAAGCATCTGGGCAGGTCGGACACTTCTCACATGTCTCCCCAAAGGCTCCTGGCTCTGTGCATTGGCACTTCCCACAGACACAGAGCCCGCGGTCACTGCAGATCTGGCCATCCTTGGCCCGGCATGTGCTGATGTCTGTGGAGCAGTTGCAGTTGTCCCCAATGTAACCTGCGTTGCACTTGCATTCTCCACAGTGACACTCACCATGACCTAAAAGGGCATGCAGAGCACATCAGGGCCTGCCTGCATCAACACAAACAGCCACCTGCCCTGTCCCCACTACGTGCCAGGCAGTGATGTGTCCTTAAAGTCTGTCTGGGGAGACAGAAAGGGCTGGCATGGAGTGTAGCAGGGGCCCTGGGCAGCCTGTGTGGCCTGGCTGGGTCTGGGGTGGGGCTCCAGGTTGGTTGAGAAGTTGGATAAGTCATGCACAGGACCAGGACTCTGGGGAGGTTCTTCCCGCCTCAGATGTTGTGTGACTAATGTCCATACCCTATTCTCCAGAACCTATGAGCCGCACCTTGTATGGCAAAGGAGATCGCAGACGGGTTTAAATTAAGGATCTGGAGACAAGGTCATTGCCCTGGATCATCCAGGGGGCCCTAAAATACAACTGGGAGGGTGCATATAAGGGGCAGAGAGAGCAGCTAGAGAAGACGGCAGCAAGGAGAGAGCAGACGCAAGATGCCAGCTGCTGCCTTTGAAGATGGAGGAAGAGGCCATGAGCCAAGGAATGCAAGGAGCACAGCTCTAGAAGATGGAAGAGGCAACCACCCTCCCCCAGGGCCTCCAGAGGGAGGAAGCCTGGATGACACCTTGACTTCAGTCCAGAGAAAACGATTTCCGACTTCTGACTTCCAGAACTCTAAGAGTATGTTAGATGTGTGTTGTTTTAAGTCACTAAACGTGGGTTAATTTGTTACAAAAGCAACAGGAAACTGACATAGTTGTCAGTCTTAGTGAAATGCTGAACATGCTCTGGCCTTGGCCCTGTGGTCTGGCGTGGGATGACTTAGGACAGGTGCCCAGAGCCGCAGCAGCAGCTTACACGGAACAGTGCTCTCTGGGCATGTCAGGCCACACCTGCATAAGCTACCACAGGCTTGCAATTATCCCACCTGGTCAGTATTATCATTATCCTCATCTCATAAGTGATAGAACTGAGACCCAGAAAAGGGAAGCAGCACATTGAAGATCATAGAGCTAGTGACTGTGGAGCCAGCACCTGAAAAAGTGAGTCTGGCTCCAAGTCCACGGTTTGCCAAAATCTGCTGCCTTACAGGAGAAAAGAACAGGCCCTGATCATGACGGGAACCAGGTGATGGCTGCCTGCTCCACCTTTCAGGAGGGCCTTTTCCACAGCCTGCAAAAGGCGCGGGGAGGTATCCTCTCAAGCTTTTGCAGGCAAGGGCAGGGGAATCACTTGGCTCAGAGACTCGTGTGTCTGCTGTGCAGTGGAATGCATGGACTACAAAGGGGAGCAAGAACCTAAAGTGAATTCTCGATTCTCTACACTAACAGAGGTGGAAAGCGCTACTACAAATGCACTTAATTTTTAAGACTCTTCTTTACACTACCATTGCAGCATGCTCTTCTCCCTCGTGTCATTGTGCCAGGGCTAATAGGATTAGAATTTAGACTATTAGCTGGAGACTAGAGGTATGGAGGGTGGGAAGTGGACAGGCTGGGGGTCTTGGATTTTTCTCCCTCACCTGTGTCAATTTTCCTAGTAGTTGGATCCTAGAACCTTCTCTGAGACCACCAAAGGGTGTGACCCACACTTCAGATCAGGACCCAACTCTTCACCCACCACTGATTTCCTGGCTCCCTCCCCGCTCTGTCTGCTCTGTGGTGCCCAGAAGCTGGAGGTGGCAGGAAGACCATCTGGAACAGCCAAGCCTCCTACTCTGGGCAGCCACTCCACTTGCCAGGGGCTCAGCGCCACAGCAGATCTTGAACTGGGCACATGCCCTCCCATTTCGCAGGGAGTTGGAAGGCATACGGCAAACCTAACGGGAGAGGTGAGGTCAGGGAAGTCTGTGGAGTACAAGGTAACTGCCAGAAGCTGGTGTGTGAGGCACGAGCCACAGGAGAGCGCAGCACCCTGCTCAGGGGTTACCCGATGTGCGGTGGGAGGAGGCAAACGCAGAGAAGGGCAGAGCACTTGGGGAGGGAGGGCGGCCCGCGTCCCTCCGTTTTTCTTCTTACTCTGATTGTCTTGGGCAGCCACAGAAAGGTATCCAAGTATAATCAGACACACTATTCCGAACTGCCAAAGGTTTGCAGCAGAGGTGCTATATTATTTCGTGGCTGGGTTTGGGTTCGGGTGCAGTGCGTGTCTGTTAAAGGACCTGTTCCCTGGGACGCAGACCAGGCAGGGGGCCCACTGTCCTGCATTTCCCACCACGATGGTGATCGGCAAGTGACTCCGGTGCTTTGGGAACACTGATAGCCTGCAGGCCCGAGCGCAAAACCCAGCCCAGGGCATGCCCCAGACCTAGGGCTCAGGAGGAGCGTTAGAGTGAAAGGGGCAGGCGGAAAGGGGGGCTGGTGATTCACCAATTACTGCAGTTTCTTGGGGAGGCCAGGACTCAGCTCGAGAGACACAAGCTTTTCCTGAAAGCCTTCTGAGCACAAGGACATAAGAAGGACATGAACAGAGACCCTGCAATGTGGTCTGAGCATGAGGTGCTCCAGGCGACTCCAGGGGGGTGGCGAGCAAGGGGACATTCACGGGTCTGGGTCTTAAGTTCTGGTTCTTTTTTTTTTTTTTTTTTTTTTGGTAAAGATTTATGTATTTATGCATACAAGAGCTGGGGTACAGGCCAGAGGTGTGGGGGGTGAGAGGATTCACCAGAGACAGAGTGGGGAGCAGAACAGGTGGATCTGCTGAAACACACTGCTGAGGGAGTGGCGGGCAAGACAGGAGAGGTCTGCTGCGCCATGTGGGCAACTCCCTGGCGGGGGATCGAACTCCTGCTGCAGTGGCCCTTAAGTTCTGGTTCTTAAGAGGACTCTACAGTCAGGTCCCACGAGCCAAACTAGGAAAGAAGTCCTGGGCTCCAGGTTTGGTGAAATGGCTGAAGCCACGGGAATGCTGCCCTCTGTGACTCCCTGGAGAGCCCCAGTGTAGGTTATGTCACCGCCTTTCAAAGACAAGCAAAAGCAGCCCCAGCAAAGGTGTGGAAGAGCTGCAGTGTCTTCCTTCACACCCATGGAGGACAGCGCTGTCTAAACATGGGATTCTTCTCCAAGGAGCCCAGGCTTAGCTTCAGAATCCTCCTCAACACTGTACTCCAAATAGGTCCTACCAGCTGTGAGAGCTGGCACACAAGCTGCACCTACTTGCTGTCTTGGCTTAAAGCTTCCAAATCTCCTTCATAAAGTGTGACCCAAATAGGTCTCCAAAACGACACTGATCGGTCATGTTTATCCTCATCCAAATGTCTCATCTCCTGCAGGGAGGGCTCATCTGTCCATCCCTCAAACTTCACTCACGCTCAGAAATGCCTTCTGGTCAGCCACTGAGCAACCCTAATGCCCTGGCAGGAACATGGACAATTAAAATGACAAAGGTCCCTCTCCTAAGATCAGTAACAGTAGAACTGATTAGAAACTTGATACCGGCTAACAAACCCCAGAGGGTCTAAGCAGGGACTCTTCACCAAATTAAAGCTCATTGATAATGCTACCCCCAAACCTCAGGAAAGTTGAGTTGAATTTCACGATGCCAGTTTAATATTATACAGACATAACATTTCCCCTACGCATAGACAGCAATAGTGAAGGGCAAGTGGAAGCATTTGTAAGTTGTGAATTGCTACATGTGCAAGTTATTATTCGTACTACCTTTGTTAGAATGATGGATGGCTAAATGGACAGGAAGTTGTAAATGTGTCTATTTATACCAAATCTCAGCTCTACAGAATTCAACAGCTCTCCATCAGCAAAACAGAGCTTGTGTGGGCAGTGGGCCAAGAGGTGGCCCCTTGCCTCCTTTTATAAAATAGAATGAAGGCTATTTAGAAGAAGGGGGACCCTTGAAGGGGGGCTGGGAAGGAGTTGGCAGAGAGGAGGGAGGGGAACCAGCGGCCTGGATGTTGAAAGAGCTGAGAGAGGAAGGTCAGCCTTGACATTCTGCAGAGGTCAAGGAGGGTAAATCCTGCAGCGGCTACTGGGTCTCACCACAGGCCGTGAGGTGGTGACAGCAGAGTCCAGCTGGTCTAGACGGGGAGGAAGTGGGACAGTGAGCACGAGCAGCTCCCACAAGTAACCTCGTGCAGGGAAAGGGAGAGATGAGGAGGGAGGAGGCCAGGGGCTTTGCAGATGGGACACATTTGAGTACTTTGCTGAATGATGAAGAGAGAACATTTGGGGAGAAGGGAAGGGATCCGTGGGATGTAAAACCCTGCAGAGAGCAGGGTGGAGAGGGATGGAGGAGAAGGGGGAGCAGGCGGGGTGAGGGCATGGCCAGGGCTTCCAGTTCCAGTAGCGGAGGCGTTCAGGGTGATGGGCCACTGAGGGGTCTCGGTAGCACCAGCTGCAAGTGTGTCCACTGCCAGGCTCTGTGTCACCTTGGACAAGTCCCTAAACCTGTCTGAGGATCCATTTCCTCAGCTCTCCATGAAGATGCTGACTTCCGCATGGGAGCACTGTCAGAGATACTGGCACCGCTACAAGCACAGCTCCTGCTGTGGAATCTGGCACACGTGGGTGCCAGGAAGTGGTGGCGGGAATTGCTGCAACTGCCACAGAAGCTGAGCAGCAAAGAACCCCGAGAGAAGCGGGCAGTCTGTCCCAGGGCTGCCTGGGCCCCCCAGACAGTGGGGCTGGGGGCCAGGGGGCAAACTGGAGGTGGGTACGGAGATCTTTGGGGAATGGAAGGGGCGACCAGGAGGTATAGACAAGGTAGAGGAGGAGTCGAGGAGCAGGTAGTGGAGTGGCACACCCTTCCTCAGGAGGTGAAGGGAGCTCAAGAGGACAGAAAGCAAAGATCTGAGCGAGCACTGAGGCCCAAGGAGAGTGCTGACAAGCACGGGAGGAGACCTGCTTCCCCCAGGTCCCCCCACTGCTTTCAGGGAACAGCAGTTTCAGGAAGGACAGGGGTAGGGACTTCCGCCTAAGGCTGAGATGGAAAGGAGCTGGGTGAGGAACAGAGGAGAGAGACAGCAAACTCTGGAAACGGGGCAGTAGAGACGCGTGGCTTCCAGACCCAGAGTGGCGGCTGGCACTCCTGATTCTCCTACTGACCAGCAGGAACTGGTGTTTAACTATGTATGTTGATTTCTTTATTTTAAAGTGGGGCTGTTGCAAATGCCTCCCTTGTGGGGTTGGCTGTGTGCGTGCAATCACTTTTCCGTCTTAAAGAACTCAGTGTCTGGCATCTAGGAAGTGCTCAGTAAATGCCAGCTCCCCCCACTGCTGTTAAAAGGGGTGTGTGGAGGAGGAAGTGGAGTAGATACTCAGCGAATGCAGGGGGAACTCTTTCTATGAAATCAGGTCAAAGACGTTCAGGGTTAAAAGCTCCCATCGGGTTACTGAGTCCAGTTCCAAGGCAAGAGAACCCGAGGTCCTGGGAGAGCTGCGCAGCTGATGCCCAGGGCCGTGGGGGCACGGGGCACCACAGAGGACAGCAAGGCAATGCGGCAGGAAGAGGACAGTCAAGGGTGACTTCAGAGAACTTGCCTGAGGGCCTGGAGGAAGGAGGGGCCAGCTTGGATGGGGGCAGGGATGAGAAGCCCCTTTGCCTCCCCACCCTCGCCCAGCTCGGGGCTTGGGGTCACAACTGGGTAGTACAAATCCTCTCTCTATAGCTGGTCCAAAAATAGTTTCCATCTAGCTAGCTGGGAAGGCATCGTGACTTCCCTTGCATCCCTCAGGGGCAGCTTCCTCGTCTGTCCCCTGCCGGAGCTGGAGGTCATTTTAGCTCCAAGAAGGCGAAGGAGGAGACAGGAAGGCACTTCCCCTGTTCTTTCTCCAAGTCCCGACTCACTGTCCCGGGCCTCAGCGGGTCTCGCACGGCACACACCATTCACTTCTCTTTCATTCCCTCTCAGTTTCTGCCTCTCTCAGGGTCCCCCAAGGGAGTCTTACCCCCTGTGTGGCCCTCTCCTCACAGCCCGCAGGGCCCCTCCTCTCTGCTCTCTTGTCCCCCCTCCTCTCAGAACAGGTTGCCCTAAAAAAACAGGAATTGAAGAGAAAAAAAAGGGGTGTGTACTGGGAAACCTGTCACTGAAATCTTGTCTGTGTTCTGGACACTTCTGGGCGAGATCCTGGCCTAGCTCCCAGAACTCCCCAAAAACCATCTTAAAAAGAGTAAGAAACCACCCAGGAGCTTTATGTGTTTCCTGTCACTGGGGCCTGTGTGATTCAGAGGCCCTATAACTAGAATGAGCCCCATAGCCCTCAGAACCTGAGGGACACACAGCAGCGGAGGCGGCCTCACTGTCACAGGCAGCCCAGCACTCACCCGCTAGGTCAACGCAAATCTCCGTGAAGAACCAAAACCAGACATGAGTTGACCTCTCTGGGGTCCACAATATCTACCAGCTTCCAAAGGGCACGGCCTTGCTGTGGGGCCGTTGAACGGGAAGGGAAGTCCCTCCTGAGAGGTGCTTTCTGATTCCTTGTTGACAAGCAGGTCAGTGTTATATAAAGGCCCTCCCATGTCCTCACGCGGCCCAGCTCAGCCCTGTGGCAGGGTGTTCTCAGCGTATCTCCCTATCGGGTCCCATGAGAACGTGCCCCTCCCACTGTTTTATCTTGCTCTTCCCTCAGCTGACTTTGGCTCCCCAAAATGTCAGGAATGGATATTTGAAATGCACAGGACATGTTCCCAGTTCCTTCCGAAGGGATCTTAACCTGACTCCAGGTACCTCTGTAGAAAAAAAATAAACCAAGAAAGAAGCTGCTCTTGACGAGTTGCGTGCTTCTCACTACGGGCTTCCTGAGCCCATAAATAGAGCACTCACTTGCCAGGAGGGGTTCCTGGTTGGAGAACCTGCCAAGGAAGGCCGCCCCTCCCACAAAGAAGGCACATCGCTGCCTTGCTCAGCACTGGCCTGTACCCAACTCAGCCCCCTCTAACCAACTCTGCCCCATCCTCGTCAATCTCCCTGAACCACCTTGGAGTTGCTGGGCTGGGAAATCCTTTCTGAACAGTGCTTCTGGGCAAGCTCAGATGCCTACTTGGTGGCTCTGGGCAGCAGTCCAATTTCCTTGTTAACAAAGAGGGGCGGTGCCTTGTCTGCCTTATAAGATGGGAGGAATTCTTTGTGAATGTGAACAGAGAAATGAATTACGCCTTCAAGAAACGTCAAATTCCACTGAAACAGCAAGCACTGAAATCTCCTAATAGAGCAGCTTTCTGGAATACTTACAAAAAGATGAGGCATTGTTCCCAGCACTTGACAGGGATTATCTCATTTGTGTTCCCAATAACCCTAAAGTGGTGTTACAATTATTGCCCTAATTTCTGTAAATATGGAAAATGAAGCACAGAGAGGCCAAGTAATTTATCCAAAGTTAGAGAGCAGGTAGGCATCAGGGTAGAGACTGGAACCACATGTGTAACACATGGGAGCCAATATTCCTAATCACCACATGCACTGCTTCCCCAGTTCAATCCAGTTGTGATCAAGTGATAAAAATATCAACACCACGTAGGTAGCATAAATGTTCACAGTGACTGAGGGCCTGAGGGCCTGGTATAGTTAAAAAAGTGCAACAACCCCATCTGCAGGCTGGCCCTTTTAATCACTGACCATTAAAATTCACTCTTTCCCCCATTTTCTTATCTGTAGACTAAGGGCAGTAGGTTATGGTGCATCCACTGTTGACATTGCCATGTGAGGGCAGGGCAGGGACAAATCTGGAGAATCTGGAATATGCTCCTGGTTCAGTTGTAGACTTAAAAATAGTCAAGGAGAGAGGGCATTGTGAGTGCAAAAAAGTAGCATGAGTTCATCTGCGGACGTGTAGAGAGTGGTAGCCTGGAAGGGAAGTACCTGAAAAGGAGAGATTTACTAGAAGGGTAGTAGCAAGCGGTTAGATCTGGGCCTGCTGTCTGTATGTGTGCGCACATAGATGGACGGGTGGGGGAGGGGACACAAGCAACAAAAGGGAGGGAGGATCACTGTGGAGTGACTGAGGCATTTGAGTTTCTACTTCAGACCCCGTGACCGGACAACAGTTCTGTTGAGGCAAGCTGTGGCGTTCTCCTGCCCGATTTCTCATTCTATGGTTTGCCAGTTCCCCAAGTGAGTTTTTCTGTGGCCGCCTCAATAATTTTTCTAAAATGTAAACCATGGATGACACTTTTGCTGAAAACCCTCCAATGGCTGCTAATCACCTAAAGTACTGCTTCTGTATTTATATTTTGTACACAACATAACAGGTCAAGTCAGCAACCAGGGCCCAGCACCCCAGTCCACCTTGCGGGGCTCCACTCCTGCCCCTTCTGCCCCAGCCCAAGTCCTGGCCATTCCAAACTAGTTGCAGCCTCTGAAAAGGAGCTGAACTGTAGCATGCTTATGCTTGGAAACCATGATATCGTGGTGTGGAGAACAGAGCAGACTGGGGTGATGGCAGAAGAATGGAGAAAAGATGAATTTCGAAGAAATGTAAGAGGTCAGTGGATAAGACTTGGTGGCAGATGGGATACAGGAGTTGATAAGGTAGGAAAAGGGATGATTTCTGGCTTCCGCAGCTGGATGAAAGGCAGAGATTAAAAAAAAAAAAACAACAAACTTAGAAGGGAACCAAGACTGGGAAGAAAACCATAAGATCAGTTTGGGAAATCCTGCACTTAAGACACCCCAGGGGAGATGTTAAGAAGACAAGGAGCTAAAGGGTGCTGAGCAGCAAGTCAGCAACGTAAGGGCAACTGAAGGAACAAGCAGGATGAGACTCCCACGAGAGGCCCAGGACCTCGACAGTTTCAGCACTGAATGGGGGAGCGTGTTCCTCGGTGCCAAGGTCAACAGTGTCAACTGCTACTGAAAAGTCAAGGCAAGAAGTTAAGGCTACAAAAGTCTCCTAGGTGTATCAGGACAAGGCATCAGAGATCCAGAAAGACCTGGATATGGAAAGACTTGAATTCAAGGCTGAATCCAAACTGGACTGAGGTGAGGGCTGACTGATAGGTGACAAATGAAGACAGTAAATGTAAACAAATATTTGAGGAATAAGACTGTGAATATGGAGAAAAGAAATGGGGGCAGTGAGTGAAAGGGGGGGGTGTGAGGGTTTCTCTTTTTCTAGTCTTTTCTCATTTGTTTTTTTAAGATTGAAGAAAACCAGGCATATCTGAAAGTTGACCCAAAAACTTACCAAGAGGGTGAGCACTGGTATAGAATCACTTACCACCTGGGTGTATTTGTTTCTTTACTCATTTGCCTGCAAACACATATAAGATTAAAGACAGTGTTTGACTTTGCTATGCCCAGTGCTCAGGATGGTGCGGATGCACACAGTAGGTGCTTAGAACATGTTGGAAGCTGTGCACATGATTAGGACTATACTGAAATTCTCAGGGAAGACATCCAGTACTATAGAGGATCAGAAGTATTGATGCTTATGACTTAAGTGTGATTCTTAAGATATTTCAAATTCTTAACAAATGTCCAAGAAACCCAGAGACTTCAGGGTAACCTGAGAAAAAGGGATTAAATTCTCTTTCCTTTGGCAGAGTAAGGTCACTGTCAGGCAGAAGTCATGGGGTTTGCATCCCCCAACTGTTCTTGCACATTGTACAGGTTTCTCTACCACACCTCTTCAGAGACGCGAACAGGGATGCATCCTTAGTCTCAGGACAGCTGCTCCTCTGTCCTTGGCTTAGTGTCCACGAACCAGCCCTGACAAGGTGCTTCCTAACAGCCCTGACAAGGTGAACCAGCCCTGACAAGGTGCTTCACCTATTGCCTTCATCTGCTGGACTGCATGCTGTGTTCTATATCTGAGCAGCAAAATGTGACCACTTCTAAATAATACGGTGATGTAGTTTTAAGCAAAGCTTCATCAAACCTCAACATTACTTTCTGAGAGGACAGCATTGGCTAGAAAGCTAAGACTTCAGCATCTAAGGCAACTTAGCCTTGCAAAAAAGAACTTTGATTTCTGGTCTCTTAGCCCCTATTTTGTCAACGCTGACATCCAACTGCCAAGTCCCTCTAGTTACTATTGCATTCCACATGAAGGGAGAATGAAAGGACATGGTCTCTGGCCCAACTCTATCAATCACAGGGAGACTAAGGCAATGGAGGGAAGATGGAAAATGCCATGTTCTTTAATGAACTCACCTTTCCAGTTTCAAAGAAGTCTGTAAACAGCTGAGTGAGACGACCCATAGTCCTCATAGGACCCTGAGAATGCTGACTCAGAAAGAAAAACAGAAGGCCTGTGGTCAAAAGAAATAGAGGGACCTCAAATCAACATCTTGAGTGTGGCTCACCCTGCCCAATCTTCCTGGCAGGCCCTGCTGGGGAAATGCCAACCACATTTGGAGAGACATGAATTCACTACCCTCTTGGTCATTGCAACAGGAAGAGGTTACTATTTTAGACCTGGAAAGCTGTCATGTTTTTGTGGTTGGTTAACAGCTGTCCTAGTCCACCCTCCCTTGGCCACTGCTCAGAGACTGGTGCAGCGCTGTCACTGGACAGAGTTGTTTGGAAGGTCACATGAGTGGGCCATGCTGAACCTTGGCTGTCGGAACCCTGCCAAGTCACAAGATGGTAGGAAATGGCAGCTCACAGAAGAGCACCCCCTGAGGGTTAGGGGAGGTCGGCTTCTCTTGGGGCAAGGCTTGGAGCCAACCATTGGTAGGGAGTATGACCAACATGTCAATCTTCTTAGTCATAGCCTCCCCCACATGGGAGGGTCAGTAGTAGCCACATTAACTGGTAGATTAAATGAGATTATTCATGTGAAGAGGGTGCTACAAACTAGAATAGGCTGACAAAGGTTCATTTTTAAAAGCATATTCAACATAATCAATAACAATAGCCAGACACCCAGTCAAATACTGGAGGAGCACTCTTGCCTTCCATCAAGTAACAGGTACCTCAGTTGGTCCCTTGGCATGTGGGTCCTTCAAGCCTGCTTGGATATATCCTAACATAACTCGGGGAAACTCACGAAAGCAGAAAAAAAGTTTCTTAAAATTTTGGTCAAGATAATGAGCACTTATTAGGTAAGACCTGGAATATATAAGCTAAGTGCTTGGGTGGTGGTAACTGGTAATTCAGAGATTTGGGAAGGGTCTAAGGCAAATCAAAATAAGTAAGATTATGTAGAAATGAAAATAATTATTTAGTTGCAATGTTTTCTAGGTCTGAATCTATAATCAAGAATCACAAGGAGCTTTAGTCTAGGTTCTGGGCCTCAGTTTTCCCAAATGTAGACAGTTAGAGCAGGTAACACACAGTTACCTGTGTGACTGGTACTGTTAAGAAAAGCTGCAAATAAGCCTACTATGTAGTGCCTGCTCAGGCTGAGTGCAAAATACTAACAAATCAGCCTCAATTTTTTTTCCAAGGACACCACCCAATGTAGTCAAAAGGGCATTAAAATAGATTCTCCTTGTATTATTACATCTGCCTGTTGCTAATGGTCAATTTAATGTCAAACAACATATCAACCCGGGAAGTATATTCCTTTACCTTAGGGATGGTGGGGATTTGGGTAGGGAGGGCTGGTGGTTGTGGGCAGAGGTGTTAAGAGGGCAACAGTCAGGGCTCAGGAAGGTGCCTCAGAAAAAAGGAAATAAAATTTCCAGCAGGTTGGACTTACTCAGTGACTTACAGACGCCAGAGAGCACTCGGGTCTGGGTGGGGTTCTTAGGTCAGTGCTCTGCGCACCATGGATATTCACCCCAAAAGGAAAACAGCACTTTATCCAACCCCACCCACTCACCAGAGACAAGGAGCAGCAGAGACCTATCATTAGTTAAGTCACAGTTTCCAAAATCAAGAACAAACTCAAAGCAACATCTCAGCACCCAAGAAATGGAACCAAGAGAGCTTTAAGAAGAACTATTTTGAAAACCAAAAACCAAAAACCAAAACAAAAGAAACAAAAGAATAACTCTCTCAGTTACAGAGCCCTCTCACAGCTTTCCAGGGACAACAAAACTTTGGAAATTAAATTCAAGACTGTGAGTAACTCCAACCCTTTGGCCCTGGCACCCAAGAATGCTTGGCACTGAGGGGCACTCAATGAACTCTTGCTGAGGGAGGTGAATGCAGCCACCTACCTAAATCAAAACGACCCTCAGAGGGTTTCCATATCCATCACTGTGTTGTCTAAGATACTCACTAAGCTCTGGTTTTTCCAAAGAGCTTTCTCCAACCACAAGCGGCAAGAGGCCGGCTGACTCCAGAGAAGAGCAGCCCAGCTCACCAGGACCACGTGGCTGAAAGCAGCACTGCTTTATCATACGACTCTGCCTGAAATGTTGGTAACTTTTTGCTCTCAAGGTGAACTTGATGCAGACGGAATTCTTACAGGATTTCTATCAAATTGAGAACTTCTGAAACCAACCTGTTTGGATGCCATGAATGTGTCTGATGCTTCTATCCCTGGAAGGAAACGTTCCTGGGGAGGAGGTGGCGAGACCAGAGAGTAACATTTATTCTACACCCCTGATGAGAGGCAGCACACGGGGACCTCTGCAGACACCGTCCTGTTCAGGGCTCACAACAAACTTCTGGTGTATTTGATAGGTAAGAAGAATGGGATCCCAGAGGGTAAGTGAAGAGACCATGGCCACAGAGATAGAAAAGGTCAGGGCCAGGTTGGGAATCCAGTTTTTGCCTCACCTGGTCATTTTCTACCCATTACAGGAGGATGCTTCAAAAGGACCTGCAGGGTTCCCATGGTCGTGGGGAGACATCTGTATGCTCACCAGCAACACAATTCTGGCAACTTTGCCAGATACTGGTGCAACCCTGCAGACCACGCACTGGCGCTCAACCAGCCTAGTAAACAGTCTCCATGGAAGTGCCTTTCCTAAGTACTGGTCCATCATAGTTGTTGAGAGTTGAGTAGCTTTGGGACAAATTCTCCTCTGGGAGTCCCCATACCCTGAGCACCCCATCCACCAGTGACTGCAGAAAGCGGAATGTGACTTCTTGGCATTGCTGTCCCATGCACGATTAGGATTTATATACAAATTAGGTGATGGAAATGGTTACACAGGATATTCCTTTAGGAGAGAAGGGTCCTTTCTATACAAGATATATATTTTTGCAAATAGCATCCAGACAACCAAAGCAAACTGAGCAGAGATTAACATATATGAAGAAACATGGAGAACTTTCTAGGTTCTCCCACCTGAGGCACACAGTGGTAGCATTCCTACCAAAAGGCCCCTTCCTAGGAAATTAAATGTGTCAAAACTTGATTCATTTAAAAGGTACTTTTGGATTTCTGTGTCATTGAAACCACATTCAAGATGGTCCTGTAACAAGTCATTTATGAAATACGCTAACTGTATATAATGCAGGGACAGAAGGTCAAACTGCCACCTTAGCCCCAGAGTAGTTAGTCACCAGGCTACTGACTCTGAGTGTGAAAACTACATTTCTGGAAAAAAAAAATGGAATAAATATGGTGAGAAGCACTTCTTAAAACACATCTGTTGCTAAAGGAAGTCTTCATTTGTTGAGAGTCAAGAAGTCTAGAACTAGACCTGAATGTCAGTGTCACTTTATCTGGAGAATTTCAGCAAAACCATGTGAATGAAGCCTTCTGGAAACTCAGCCCAAACCCAGAACCTGTGCTTGGACCCTGGTTCTGACCAAATAGGAATTACACCACTTGTTTCACTCTGCACTTTTTTTTTTTTAGTGTTTGGGCGAGAACTACAGATGCCCCCTGACATCTAATTGCCCACCACACATTAAGGGCTTGGTGGACAGTTAGATGGGTAGATGGAGAGATAAGCCAAATACTCTATTAGATGAAGTGAAATACTAGAGAGCTTTCTTGGATGTACTTCTGGAATATCACAGTCACAGGCCAAACGGGTTCTGTTCAAAATTCTGTATCTTATTTGATTTAGATTTTCCAAATATATGAAACTCAAGAAATATGCTGAGTACTAGCAAATTATCCAATCTACCCCAGTGTAGCCATTTTAGGTACAGAGACTGCTGAAAGCATCAGAGAGTCAGGGTTGGGACTGATTTCAACAGGTTTACCTGAAATCCCAGGAAATGCACTGTTTGGGTACCGAAACCAACAAAGAACAAACTCTTGACTACATTAAAAACAAACAGACCATACCCTAGTTCTCATTTTCTATTAGTAGAGGGACCCCAAAAAGTCAACATTTTACAAGACTCAAAAGACTAAAAGCTCTCACAGTGGCCCCATGAAGCTCCCTTTGCACACACAGGAGCAGTTTATGGGCAGGACCATTCTCTGGCTCAGGATGCTTCCAGACACCAGAGGGAAACACACGGGTCCTGTCTGCACAGGCAACGTGCATGTGGCACAAAGGAGGAACAAAGTGGCTCAAATGCCCCTAGACCTTAGTCTTATTTGCTTTACTACTAAATTTGATGATGCATATAACATATTACAAACCTGCAATCTCTTCCATTTCCCCCTTGGTCCTGTTCCTTTTGTTGGGGTAGGGCGAGGCGGGAATAAGTAAGAACTACAAGCTTCTGGTACATGGCAAGACTAAAGAGAAGTTTCTCTAGGACATCCCTGCAAGTTGCAGCCCTGGCTCAGCCCAGCCCTGTGTGAAGACAGATCACAACCACATAGTCCCTTGCAGACAGGCTGCAGGGAAGTGGTGAGCCAGACAGAAAACGCTGAAGTCAGCTGCTCATGAGCCTGAGTCAGCATCTTCACGACCAGAGTGGTTGTTGAGAAACAGGCTCTTTCCCACAAAAACCCCAAATGCAACATGAATCCAAGAACTCAAACCAACACACACAATTCCAGAGTAGAAGCCTCAAGTTAACCGTGGGTGCCAAAGAACTGGGGGCTGGAACTCGTCACCCACCCATTCACAGCTGCCTCCCGAACAAGTGGTTGTGTTTAAAAGACAACAAAGTAAGTGCAGACCACGACACAAATGCAAAAGCACGACTTTGTTAACACACTATCCAGGCCTGCCTGGGCCTTCCTAAACCTTCAAACACAACAATGACCTCATGCCAGAAGGTATTTGCTCCAAGTAGACTTGGGCGTCCTCACACTTCAACTACTTGTGGCTTTTAAAGTAAAGAGGTGAAGGATGCTAATGGGGCACAACAGAAAGAGTCAAAATGCCCTAATCAGTGTTGCATTGTATTAAAGTAATTTAATTCCAAGTGCTCCTTAGAACACAGACATACGAAAAAAAGGTAAGACACAGAATAGTCATGAACACACACGCAGTAACTCAGAAAATAAATTTGAGAATGAAAGATACTAACCTCAAAGAATGAGTGATGGAATTATGAGCAGTTAATTTTATTTCTTTCTACTCTTTTGACTATTCTTGAACTAAGACTAATCCTCCACTTATCTGGAGTCTTTCTCTCGACTGGGAAGTTCTGGGAGGGATGCACCTGAAAGAGGGGGTGCAAGAGCTCCTTGCCTGGTTTGCCAGAGGGTCCAAATTAATCCTGGTCACCACCAAGCGGACAGACAGCACACCCTGAACATGCATCTAATGACTTGCCTGTACTTTTCAAATTTTCCTTAACAAGGTGTATGACTTGTTGAGGAGGTGAGAGGTATGCCACCTCAGCAATGGGGGAGTTAGTGACTTGGGGCATCATGCATTTAGGAGCCTCAGGGGCTTCACCAACCTCCCATTTGTCCACAGCAGGACGGTGCAGAGGGAGGGGAGCAGCAAGGGAGGAGCACCCAGGGGCTTCTGAACACCGAGTCTGGCAGAATCCTGAAATGCAAGGTTACTCAGAACTGTGGGCTCTGGGGATGGAGAAAAAGACTGCATATTCACCCAGCTATGGGCGATTCCTATTTCAAAATGACAAGATTTCCCTACGGAAGTCACTCATACCTCATGGCACGTCCTGTGCCTCCTGGCTCGGTGCTGTGTTCAGAGACTATGACTTCTGGGAGGGGGAAGGGAGGCAGCCACCAGGCACTGGGCCGCTTCCTGCCAAGTTCCACGCCAGGTCCTTTATCTACACATTTCCTTTCAATTCTCAAAATTACACAGAAACAAGAGTTGTTGGCCCAGTTTGGGAACAGGAAACCTGAACGTCTTAGCAAAGTAAATCAACAAACCCAGGAGGCAGAGTTTGCACATGCCGTCTGATTTGGAAGCTCTTACTCACAGGCAACCTGGATGCAAGCAGCCTTGTGGGGTGAAGATATATGAGGGATTATTTCTGGTTCCTGAGGGGAAAGGAAGGACAGTCCTGTGATAATGCTTGATGATATGTTTCTTTAAAAAACAAAACCCTGCAGAAGGTCAATTACAGATGGTGCCAGGCTTCCAGGAGCGCTCTGATGGTGGCTGCTAAGGGAATGGATGCTCCATCCACTGTGCTGGACTCCTGGGCAAAGCCTGGAGATTAACAGGGAAAGGAGCCCTGGCAGCGGCTGGGGGTCCCAGAGGGCATGGCAGACTCATAAAGGAGCCAGTGCTCAACAAGCCCACTCATGCCAGGCAACTCTCTTTGCACACATTCCCTAACCCTCATGACTGCCCCAGTGACACGAACAGCATGTGGTGCTACTGGATTTCACCTTGGTTTTGTCTGCAAACCCAGACAGAACCAGCCAATAGACACCAAACTGTTACCAGTGTGACAGGGAAGAGCAGATCCCTTTCATGTTTAGGGCATCAAATCCTAACTCATCCCCAGCTTGCTCTTCAGTGACATTCATGCCCACTCTTTCTGGAGCAGTTCCAAGTTTGTACATGCTGACCCCACTTACCCACAACTAAACTCACACTTGTCCCCCGGAATTGGTCTGCCCCCACCTGCTGACCCTCCACAATGGTCATCCTCCATATGGGTGGTCACCCTCCACATGACAGAACAAGTCTATGTTCTGATTTGTTTCACATGTATGTGCTTTATCTTCCTGACTATATACTAAGTACCCTTCAAATCAACATTTCCCAATGGGAAGACCATTCTCAAGGAAGAAATGGTCTTAGAAAGCAAAATACACAATTTGTGGAAGAAAGAATAGTCTTCCCCAAATTTGTTCTGTTTACTATATTTGGAGGTATTGGACAGAATGACGCTTTTCAGACATAATTTTAAAGCAGCTCATCTTATTTTACAACCCCCCAGAATACGAACTCCCAGCTAGTCATGTAATTGGAATCCACGGCAAGTCTTACACTTGGATTTAAGAAAATTAAGTGCTCAAACATGACACAATAAAAACTTGGCTTGGTTATAGTTCATTCAAAAAACTTAAATCTGCACATTTTGGTAGTAAAGATAAAAATAAGCTCAATAGTAAGATGTGACTGTTTAACTGAAAAGAAAAGGAAAAGTGAGCATACTATGCGGGTGCGTTAAAGGAACGCGAGATCCTGGGAGCAAACATTCAGCTAGACTCTGGGCTTAGCCCGGGTTGTGGAGAATGACAACACACCTGGTTCTGAGACATACATGTAACAGAATGATAGAGTCCTCAGAGAAGGAAGAGACTGGGGTGTCTGCCTGGAAAAAAGAGAAGAGAGAAACATACAGTTGGGTGGAAGTTACTGAGTAGCAAGTTTCAGTTCAATAGAAAAAGGAACCTTCAAACCATCCTCAGGATGTCAGGGATGGCCTTCAAGAATGTTCATGGCTAATCCTTAGCGCCTGTGACTGTGTTACTTTACATACATGGTAAGAAGACCTTGTAGATATGAGTCACCTAAGGATCTTGAGATGGAAGTTCTCCTGGGTTATCTTTGTGGATCCAATGGAATTGCAAGACTCTTTCTAAGAGAGAAGCAGGAATGTCAGAAAAAGTGTGATGACAACAAAGCAGATAGCAGAGTCAAAAAAAGATCTGAGGATGCTCCCCCACTGGCTTCGCAATAGAGGAGGGGCTACAAGCCAAGGACCTGCAGATGGCTTCTAGAAGCTGAAAAAAGACAAGGAAATGGATTCTCGCCTAGAGCTTCGAGATGGAATACAGTCTTGCTGACACCTAGATTTTATCCAAAGAAGTTTCATTTCAGACTTTTAACTTTTAGAACTATAATGGAATAAATTTGGGTTGCTTAAATATGCTAAGTATGTAGTAATTTGTTAGAGCTGCAATAGGAAATGAATGTGCTATCTAACAAGGGAATACCCACAACCAGCCCCAGGGCACTCCCTGTCCCAGGAAGGGAGCAAGAAGAGACTGAAGAGTGACCTGTCAGGAAAGCTGTGCAGGCAGGTCCTGGATGGCCCGCACAGGCCCCTCCAACTCTGAGAAACATGTCTCAGGGCAGCGTTTTCTGGTGATGGGTAAAGCTTGGTTCTAACTCCTAGGACTGTGGTAGTAAGTAAAAGACATGCTTTGGGGGCTGTCTTAAAGAGACTTGGGCCACAGCAAAAGTGGTTGCCCTGGGGCACCTACCTGAGCAGAGGACTCCTTTGTTCCTGGCACAGGAGAAGTTGTCACACTCGCAGAAAGTCCCGTAGATCTTCCCAAACTCACTCTCGAAGCAGGAGCACTGGTTGCAGCTGCACTCCCCTCGCCCACTGCACAGGGGCTTGCCCTCTGCCTCCCGGCACAGGTTCTGGTACAAGCTCTGGTTCTCCCCTTCTTGACACTCGCACTTGGAGCCCAGGTGGTTGGGGTTGCACTCACACAGTCCGCAGACATAAGTCCCATTGCCACTGCATCTGGCACTATCTGGCTCCGGGTTGGCGCTGCAGCTGCATTTGCAGTTGTAGGTGACCCCCACCTCCAGGCTGTCCCGGAACCCCACAGGCCGCAGGGTGAACATGTGCTCCGTGGGTCTGCCTGGGCAGTTCCGGGCCTCCACCGACACCTCGAAGGATGCCTGGGCAGAAGGAAGAGGGAACAGGATGCTCACGGTGAGCCAGGGCCTCGGGGTGTCTGTACTGGCTTCCCTATTATCCAGGGGCCCTGCCCAAGAACAACTCCCAAGAGGTCCTCGATGAAGGACCTGCAGCGAAATCCCTCCCGATCCTCACACACAGGGAGAGCCATGCAGTGGCAGCCCAGGAGGCCTCGGATCCACAGCTCCCTCATGTTAGCAAAGAAGAACATATTCAGGCATGCCAGCATCTGACAGGCATTGCGCTTCTCTTTTTAATGCTCATCATCTCTCAGTTCTCACAACCCTGAGGAAGTCACTGCCACAAAAAGGTATAAAAACTCACTGGAGTTTCCACAGTTCTTTTTCTCCCTTCTTTTCACTTCTACCCTCCCCTCTCTACTTCCATTTTGAAAGTCATTCATGCAACAGATATTTTCTGGGCCCCGTCCTCTGAGCCAGGCACTGCACTGCAAATGCTCCCTGAACTCATGCGTCCACAGACCCAGGCCAGTGCCCGCCTCTCTCAGAAGCTTTCCTCCCCTGGTGAAGCCCATCTGCTCAGACACACCTGCAGCCTCGCCCAGCCCAGCCCAGCTGCTCAGAGAGGTCCTCGTGGCTGCAGTTTCACAGCGGGCCTCAGGGTGATGGCTGCTGCAGGGCGCCACACATGACAGACCTTTTCCTTTCAAAAAAGCTTGTAAAGAAATGTTTCTAAGTCCTGAGTTTCTCATGGGTTGCCTTGGAAACAGTGCGAAAGGACCTATAGGAGATGTCAGTGCAGGAAAGATGGCTGCAGTCGCCCACACCATCAGAACGTGAGAGAAGCCAGGTGGCTGCCAGGTGGACTCTCCCGAAGCAGAGGCCGACTCCCGCCTGCCCCTCCCTCCCAGAGAGGAGCCAGAGGAGCGTGTGAAGTTAGTCACCCCCACTGGCCTCAGAGCAGCATTGTGGGCATCCATAGGCAGGTAGCTGGCACCCCCTGACCTATGCTGTCCCAAAGGGCATCTACCCTGAGCAGTGGTGCACCCTACACAAAAGAAGACACGAGACGGGGCCCTGGGTGGTGGTGGTGTTGGGGGGAAGGGGGTGCTCCAGACACCGATTCCAGATATCCAGGCCCAGATGTCTTTATTTTTCACAAGGTTCCTCATGTCATTCTGAAGCTTAGAGTGGGTCAGGAACCCACTTCTAGCTGTTGCTAATTATTTGCTTTAAAAAGAGCTGACTTTTAAAAAGTCATCAATAACTTGCTTCACTGAGCACTCTTTGGATGATATATATTATTGGAGAATGTTGAAAATGATTTTTCTAAATTTTCTACAACTCCCTATTGATTTGGGGTCTTTACCAATTCTAAAAGGCCCCTCCTCAGAGTCTGTGACATCTAGAGACACCCCCAAGGTGGGTGAAGGCATGTGAGACTTAGCAGGACAGATCCTCCCTCTAGGTCCTGAAGAGTCCTGCGAGGCAGCAGGCCATAACTCTAGAGAACTTGACAACAGACCCCGAAGCTCTGTGTCAGTGAAGAAATGTCAAAGGAAATAACTGTGGACAGGTAAACTGAGGCCGATGACCAGGGTCAGAGGACACTGGGAGAATCAAGCCAGGAGAGACTGCTGGGATGGGGCAGGAATGGGGCAGTGGGGGGAAGCAGAGAAAGAGAGAGATTGATAAAAGCAAAGTCAAGACAAGTTCAAGTATAAGCCTGAGGGACAGATGAGCTCTGGAGGTAAGGACTGAAATCTGCCTAATGACTACAGACATTCACAGCCACAGGTGCTGAGCGCCTTCACACCCAGGTGTTCTGCTGGGTGTCTGCATGAGCACCTCATTTACATGCCCCAGGAGGAGGCATCCTACTACTCCAGTGAAAACAGGCTTGGTGGCATGGGTGAGCTCAGTGCTGTCACAGACAGTAAGGATAGAGGGACCTGTGCTCTCCCGTGCATCACCTCCTGGCAGGGAGGAATGAGGCAGAAGCCCAGTGTCCAGATCTGGCCAGACTCACTAGAAGGTGGTGCCTGGGGGCCCCTACAGGATCTTCCTGTCCTGGGCTAGGGATGACCTGGGCCTGTAGATGGGAAGGGGGGGGGGTGACACCTGCCCCACCCACTCATGGGGCCATCAGGAATGTAGAGGTGATGGGCTCTTCCCTCCCTTCTGAGGCTCAGAGAGAAGCAGCAATCTGCAAGGCTCCTACTTCCCAAGACTCCTACCACCTGGACTTGTTAGTGAAAAGCTCCTGGGCTTCTGACCCAAAGCCACCTGTGGGTCAGAGCAGAACAACTACAAAGCATAATGTGAACCAATAACCAAAGGCATTTAATTACGAGAAGACTGGGGAGTGTCATCTGTGCATCTAACCTTCCCCCAGGAAAACTAGCCTGCATCCAGGGATAAAGGAACAAGAGACAATTCAATCTCCCGACTCTTGCAAACATGCTGCGTTCGCTGGGGAGTGACTGGAGAAGGAAGTTAGGGGAACCCCTGAATCAGTGCTGGCAGCTGATCACCCAGGAGTTAGAAAAGCTCCTGTGCTATCTGGCTGGGGGCGTGAGGAGGACCTGGCTTTCCGGCAGGCCATCCTGGACGTCCTTCCTAGCCAAGACTGGACTCACGGAGGTACTAGCTGTCGGCTCCTGGTAACCAGAGAGCAGCTCAAGTTCAGCTGCTGAGTCTCCGGTCCTGCTGGGCACAGAGCTATTATAAAAAGCTCGTTGGGAAGAGCATGTAAATCTGCCTGCCCACCCCTCCATTCAGAAATTCCATTTCCCTGAGGGGTCAGGAAGGAATCTGAGGAGGTTGGAAAGCAGCTGGATGAGTACCTCTTCCCTAATTACTATGGACTCCAACTGACACTGAGGGCTCCCCACTTCCTGGGACTTTCTGTTCTCCAATTCTGAGATTTCAGAGGAAGGTCACGGACATAGCAGCCTTCCCTCCCTCCCAAGGTTGTTATTTAAACTCATTGGGATGCTCCTGGTCCCCCCAAGGGCTGCTGGCCTGATCCACCCTTTCAAAAGGGTGACCCAGCCCCCACTCCAAACCCACCAAACCCAGGGCTGTGTAGATGCCAAGTCCACTAGGAGCTCAATGGAACAAAGCACTGAGGACGGGCACGGGGTACAGAGCCCCAGAGGAGGGGACGGGAGCGGGCGACACCGTGGGAAGTCCATGACAGGGCTCACTGGGTCCTTTGTACTGGCCCGAGTGCTCCCCCGCGCAGCCAGCCACTTGCATACTGATTTGTCGAACCAGTTCATGAGAAAGCCAACTCCCAGTGGCCAGGCCACTCAGTCAGCCCTTGTTGGTGTTGGAACCAGGAGAGGAAAATTAGGGAAAAAGCCTGGAGTTACCAAAAGAGAACCTCATTGGACTTGGGACTTTTACGGTTTATTTAAGGCATATTTCTCTCTAAGGACTTCCTGGCACCACGCGCCTGCCACCTCTCCTGCTTTATCATGGATAGATATCTTGATGCAGAGAACACAGGGGAGCCACAGAACCACAGCCTCTGGCTGGAAGTGACCACAGGCCTGCCCACCCCCACCCTCATGCCTCCTGCTTCACAGGAAGTTTTAGACATGGGGAGGTGAGATCTGCCCAGATGCCACTTGGACCCAGCTGTCCCAAGCTCCCCCATGTCCACAGGACAGACTCCCGAGATCCCAATGCCATGGCACCATCTGCTTTCCTGTTCTCTCTTCTCTAGAAGAGTCCTGGTTCTACATTCCTGACTGCGCACCTCACCATTCCCACACCTGTCTGCAGTCCTCCCAACTCACGGCATGAAAGACACCCACCTGCTAAAGGGTGATCAGGTGCCTCAGCTGGGCACGTGCGTCCCACAACAAGGCATGGCAGAAGCCCACCTCTGCAGCCCCAGCTGTAGTCACTCTCCTCTCCACCCCCAATTCACTATCCAAGGCTGCTTCCCACTTGCAAAAGAGGATGCTCTTTCACACCCTCAAAACTCCTCTGCTGCTAAGACCACCAGTGGGACTCCCTGTCCTCCCTGTGTCTGGAAAACTGCCCATGCTCCAAGTCTCAGCTCAAACAACACCCCTCCAGGCGTCTTGCTTGGGACTCCCTAGCACCAAGCTCAATTTTTATCACTGCACTTGTCACCCTTCATAGAGTTGGCTCATCTGCATGTTTATTTCCTCCTCCCAATCTGTCCTTGGGACAAATGTCAAAGGGGAAATACCCACATATGAAATAGTAAGCCTGCTGGCCGAGGCCCAACTGTAAACTCTTTGAAGACAGTTCAGCCTGAGAGAAGGGACAGGCCCAGGCTTAAGAAAAGCAGACTGGTCTCAGCTGGAAGTGCCTCTCCTTCAGCAAAAAGGGAGCTGGAGGAAAGCTCCCTCAATTCTCCAAGCCAGGACTGGCTCCATAACACACGCCTGTGCCCACACTCAGACTTAGAAGGGATCTGTGCTCGGTCTAAGGCTCTGCTGTTGCCACGCTAAGTTCTTAATAATTTTTTAACAAGACCCCACATTTTCATTTTGCACTAGGCCCTCTAAGTTATGTAGCTGGGTCTGCCTGCATGGGCACCAGTGCTCTCAGAGCTCTCCTTCGTGACCTGGCATGGCCCTTGCGAGAGCATCATGTCCAGCTATGACAGGCAAGTGGCCACCCTCTGTGCCAGCCTGTCTTCATTCACAGAGAACAAAAGTCCACGGCCCTTGCAGTGGGACCAGGGGCCATGTGACTGGGCCCTTTGACAAGAGGACAGCAGGAGCCAGCATGGAGACCTGCCACGTGGACAGGCCATGGCCCCCAGCACCCTGAGGGAGGCCCCTGCCTAGGTTGTCAAGGGGGAGGAGGTGGGAGGGCACCATTCTTTCTCTATGGTTTCAAAGACTCTATAAGCCCTATGAAAACATTTTTGAGTTTTTCACTTTTGTAGGGAAAAAAAAATGCCATTTAAAACATCTCTCTGGTTTCTGGATAATGTTTCCCTATTTTTCTGAGGCATCCCTGAACAAAACCACAAGGGTGTTGATGAGTAAGTGGCAATAATCCCACCTTGGGTTTTTTTCATACTTTTGGTTCCAGAGGGCAGGAGATATAAGAAAAACATGGAGTTTGGCAGCTTTAATCTCAGGCTTGTCTCCTGGTTTTAGCAGCTCATTAACCACAGGACTTCTGGAAAGTTCTCTGGCCCTTCTTTGAGCCTCAGTTTTTCTCACATACAATGGGGAGTAACGTCTACCTTACCAGCTGCTGCAAGAAGCAGAGAAAGTAGCAGTAATGGCCCCACCATGGCACAGGGCTTATCAGAAATCCCCATAAATTGACAAACCATATTATTCCCTCCTTGATAAGGAGACAATGACTAGTGAGATCACTTGATTTGGAGTGAAATGAACTTGGCTTGAGTTTTGAGTACACTGCTTATTAGCTGGGTCACCTTGGCTAGCTGATCATACCCCCAAATCCCAGGCTCCCTAGCAGCAATGAGAGCAGGGCCCCATTCCCAACCTGAGCCACAGGGTATGTGACCCAAATGTGGCAAGGTGCTAAAAGGCATTCAGTAAACTGTGCCCTGTGTGGAGAACCCTGTTTATTATCATATTTTGCTCTGAGATCCTTGGAAGTAGGTCTGATGGAATAGAATAGGCTGCTCTAATTAGACTCAAATAGCCCTAGCTTTGACCTTCCACTTTGCTACTGACTGGCTTGTGTAGCTTCAGGTAGTTAAACTCTGTGGTTCAGTTTTTCTCATCTGTCAACATGAATAACAATAACTTCCTCACAGGGAACAAGAGGAAAACATAAAGAGAACTCATTGTTTACTTGCTTTCCAGTCCTTCCAGAGACAAACTGTATTTCCCATTTGGGTCCATGAACAACCCCAATATTCTGATAGTGATTTCCCCTTTTCTGGTTAAGGCAGCAAAACTTGGCTTTATTTTCATGCATCCAAAAGAAGCTCCAACTTTATGCTGGCATTAACAAAAACAGTTATTATCAACAAACAGTTCCCTTGACTTTCCTAGTTTCTAGATAATTCATCATGAGGGCTGCTTGTTTTTATTAAAAAAACAAACTGAACATAGAACTCCAGATGCAGTCTGACCCAAACAAAGGAGAGAGGAGCCATCATCTCTGGCATTTCAGAAGCCTTCCATTAACTCAACCTCAACTGGCATGACCTTTTTCTCAAGCAACTGTATTTATTCACATTAAGCCTTTGAGCCATTACAACCTACCAGATCCTTCTCTTAAAAGTTACCATTAAAACAAGTCCCCTCTGCCCTATTGCTGTCCTGAACCAAATACAAGAGATTACTTCTGTGCAGTGAAAAATATTTCTTCTAAGTCTTGGTTTATCTGCTTTATAAAACAATGTGTTTTCTTCATTGTTGTGACCTCCCTATATTTGATATAGCTTTTCCATGAGTTCAACTCAAGCTAGTCATAACCATGAACAGACAAGAAACATCTGGAACCACAGTCAACTCTTCCCTCCTGTTGACATTATCAACACTCTTAAAGTATGTTTATTACTCTGCTACAACCCTTTCTACGTGTGTGCTCAACAACCCACATTATTTGTCTGATTCATAAAACTTTTCAGAAATTATGTATCCCAAAGCACAGAACATGCTAAGAGGTCTAGGTATGAAGGCCAGAACTCTCAGACTCCTGCCCATGCTCTACCAGTTGATTTCATCCCTATCATGGGAAGATAATATTGGTTTAAAACACCAAGGGCACAGTGAAAACTTGGGGAAACTTTCGGGCAAGGCACTAAGGGTCAGGAGCATGGGAGCTCCTAAACAACTGCACCTGGCACCTAACAGACACAACACAGAGCAGGCGTAGGAAAGCCACCCCACGCTGAGCTGGAAGACAGAATACAAACTGACTTTGTGACATTCAAGGTCCTTATCAGAAACCAAAGAATAATGACCAATGCTAACAGGCATCATAAACGAGGAAGAGGACTTACCGTGTCCCCAATCTTCAGGCCCTCACACTTCCTCTGGCCAGGATAGGATACACCATCTTGGCATGTAGCAGTGAAGAAGAGGTTAAGATCCTCAGGCTGATCCCAGACTGACAGCTCCACCTTAGACCGGATGCTCTAAACAGAGAGAAAAGATTAAGCCAAAACCACTTAACAGAGGTCAACAGTCTAGACGCTCTCCCTAGATTCTCCAAACAGCTGCATGGCTTCTTCTAAGTCAGAAGTCTCAAGCTGAGGTAAGAATCAGTGGTTTGGCTAGCTGCTCCTCTTTCTCTTTCCCTCTCTCTCACCCACAGACCATCTTGCTAGACATGGCCTGAGGTCTTCCTCCTTGAATTCAGAGTTGAAAATGGTTCACCTGCCAATTGATGCTACTATCTGCTTCAAGGGCTCATGCTCTGACCACGCTGTCCTCTCAAGAGTCACCTCTCATCACTACCCTCAGCTTCAGACACGCAGCTCCTCAAATCTTGCCATGTGCTCTTCAAACTTAGAGCCTTTGCACATGCCTGGGATAAAGTTCCTTGTTCAGTGGCTCTTGTCTCTTCTTTGCCCCTCGCTAGCTCCTTATCATCCTTTAAAATCAGGTCAGCAGGCACTTTCTCGCACAATCCACCCTATCATTCACAGCACACCCACCCCCACCTGATGAGGTCCACATGCCTGAGTTTGGAACTACATTATGAGAGATTAACATCTTATGAGTGGATTATGTTCTTAGGACCGTGGGTAAAACAAAAATCAGGTGAACTGAATCATCAGAATAGAAAAATTTAAAGACTGAAAATAAGTGTTGAAAAGAATATGGAGCAACTGGGGCCCTTGTACATTGTTGGATGATAGTGGAAACTGGCCAAGACAGGCACAAATTCCTCACAGCTACATTCTGTAACAGCTAGAAACTAGAACTAACAAAAACCTGTCAGAACAATAGAGAAGATTTTTTAAAACAATTGTGTATGTCCACATAGTACAGTAGCATAAAGGAGTGGATCTGACAATACCACACATACATGAGTTTCATCAACATAGCACTGGCAGAAAAGAAACCAAACACGAAAGGCCCATCTACTGTGAGATTCTATTTATGTAAAATTCAAATTCAAAAAAATTCAAAACCAGTGGTTACCCTTGGGGGACAGTAATGGGAAGGGGTATGACAGGGGCTTGGGTGTTAATATGTTCTGTTTTTTGAACAGATATGGATGGCTTTTGGATACTTAGGTATATTCTGTTTGCAAAAAAAATTGCAATTTTCTGAAATGTCTATTTAAAAAGTATCTTAGAAGGGTGTACTTTGGAGAATGAGGCCAAATGAAGTTATTGGCTTGTATTTGGGTCATATCTTATCAAAACCAGCATTTTACACACTGAGTATATTCTGCGCGTGCACTGCAAGAAGCAGCAAGGCCAGCCTGCAGATGCCCGTCTGCCCTCCCTGCCCACTCCAGACTGCACAACACTGACCAAGATGACAGGCAGAACTACCTCTTGCTCTCATGGGGTTCCTTTTCCTTTTTTTTTCTTTTTTGCTGACCATGTAGTGTTAAACTTGCTTCAGTTAAATATGCTGTTTTCCCAACGAATTAGCAGCTTGTTGAAAATATTCTCTGCAAGAAATAGTCTCTCTCTTTGCAACACAAAATATTAAGTGCTTCTACAACTCTAAAAATACTCTCCCTCTTAATTCCACTTCCCCTTGTAAGTGCCAGCCTCACTGGCACAGGGCTGGGAGAGCACCACTCAGCACACATGGCACTGCCTGCCAAGGGACGCTAGTTATTTAGAAATCTGTTTTTCCCACTGAGTTGTGAAGTCCAAGGGCCATATGGTATTTCTGTCTGGGACCAGGCACAAGCTTTTGACAGATGAAAGGAAGGATATTTTAACAACAATTATGCTGAGGGGTTCAGGCCTATTTTAAAAAGTATTTTAAATTGTGAGTTTGTATGAAGATGAGGCAAAATAGTGTGTCATAAAGGGGTTGGGTTGATGTAAAAAATTACTTGAGACCAGATGCATGAAACACGGGAGCCCATAGTTCACACTCAGGTTGCTAGGAGGAAGCATCAGAGCCAACCCCCTCCAGGCCCGCCTACGCGCCACCTTGGAAGTGTTAATGGAGGATTTGGTAGAAGGAGAAGGTGCACTGGTGGCTCCTTCCATCCAATGCATGGAAATGTAATGCTATGTTCTGTCCTGCCCATAAGCCCCCAAAACCTTGTGTTCTGATCTGAAGTTTGTATTTCTCCTGCTCCCCAGACAGTCTGTAGAATCAGAAACGCTTATAGTGTTAGAGAGCTAGGAACCATGGAGATGATTCATGAAAGTGGGAAGCAAAGCCAAAGAAAAAGTCACATCTGAGGTTACCTCCCTGCCAGAGGCAGGCAGAACCAGAACCAGAACCAAGCCATGGTCCCCCAGCAGTGCTCTCTGTAATCACACCTGATAATTCTTTCTTCAGAAACTGGCTCTGACTTGGCGAGTGTGGATGGTCAGGTTGTATCCTGTTTATAAGGGTCAGTCTCCCCTAAAGACCAGGAGCTCCTGGAGGGTAGGAGTGTGTTCTGCTCACTGTCTATCCCAAGGAGTTGCATGGGGCCTGTTACACATTAGGCTGTTGGGATATGTTTGTTGAACAAGTAAATGAATAAATAAATGGACGGAATCCAAGACAGAGCAGAGGGTCAAAGCCATAGACAATGCAGTTGTTATGTATGAAGACTTATGTGTGACTCTTGACATTCAATTAACTCCCGTCAGATTTGCCCCTGAAGATGAGTTTTTACTCCTCATCTGAGGGTGAGCAGACAATGTCATGATTATTACAAGTGCAAAGGCTATTTAATACTCGGTCAGGTTAGGTCACATCTGCAACTGCTTTAAGTCAGGCCAGCTGTGGAGAGGGTGGGAGCAGACTGTATGGCAACAACAAAAAGAGAAACATGTGCTTCAGCTTCTGATGTCACCCGCCACATTCAGCTCGAGTGGTTTCCAGCTCATTCTGTTCTTTCCTGCTCTGCAAAGGGCCCCAGTGGTGTCTCCAAATACTACCTCCCCTTTCTCAGTGCAACCTGATGCGGGCGTCTTACATGTACACTGGGGCCTGTGGGCAAACTCTGGAAGAAAACTCACTGCTTAGCAAAGCACCACGGTGCTCGGTGCCCCTGGGAGGATTTGGTGATCTCTCACAATCAAGAATTTGGCACAGCAAGAAAAAATTATAAATTGAAACTCAGAGCCCAAGATTTCACACTGTACAAGTTGCATGTGACAGACTGTATTCTATAAGATGTTAAACTAAACACACCCTTTCCACTTCGCTTCCTTCTCAGCCCCATTAAACACCATCGCCATTGCCTGTTACATGGGCTCCAACCAAAAATGTCCCCACAGATGGGGACAAGTCAGCCCCTACGCTCAGTCACATGTCTCTGATGAAATCCACCAGAAACCACTGAGATGGGGTGGGGGGCAAGAGAAACACAAACAGTTCATTTAAGGTATGCTCGGACCCTGGCCGGGGTGAGGAGGAGGTGAGGGGATAACCAGAGCTAACCGGAACACACACACACACACACACACACACACACTCACTCACTCATACATACCCACCCCACCTCACCCCCAGACTCTGCTCCAAATACCTTGCTGTTTCACGTTTCTATACTTCTTTATTTCTTTTTATGTTTCTGTATTTAATATCTTTTTTACAAATTTCTGAAGTGGGGTGGTGGTAGTGGAACTACCAAGATCACAGCTTTTGGGATGACCATGTTCAGTATCTTGGGGGTGATGGCTTCACAGGTGTGTACTTGTG
This sequence comes from Talpa occidentalis, assembly GCF_014898055.3. Taxonomy (NCBI): domain Eukaryota; kingdom Metazoa; phylum Chordata; class Mammalia; order Eulipotyphla; family Talpidae; genus Talpa; species Talpa occidentalis. The sequence goes on along the minus strand of NW_023604295.1, from coordinate 42,760,156 downwards.
TCAAAACTTACAATTGTACACTCAAATCTGTACAGCTTATTTTCTGTTAATTATATCTCAATACAGTGGTTTTTAAATTTTCCACTGAACTTGAATAGCCATGGTTGATAGTATTATAGCAATTGCCCACTTTAAGAGTTGAGGCTCTAGTCATTCACAAGCCACAGATTTCATTTCCTCCCAGGTTCTCTAACAGGAACCGTTTTACTTCCCAGTCTGGCTACAGAGCTAGGTTCCCACAGTTCCTCAGGGCATTCACCCAGGTTCCTAAGTTCCCCAGGGAAGGGATTCCTTTCACTGCTCATCCCATCCCACTCCCCAGCAGCAGAGGGCTCCCCGTCTCCACCTGACCTCCACATACACAGCATATTTCTCTAGGGGCTTGGGTTTCTATTAAGAAATAAATTTATAGCCCTCCCTGGTGGCACAAGGGGTTAAGACCGCACTATGAAGCAACACGCAGGCTCTGCAGCACGAGTTCAATCCCCGGCTGGCCAGGGAAAATCCCACATGGTGCAGCAGACCTCAAGTCTTGCCTGCTGCTCCCCTCAGCAGTGCATTTCAGTCAGTCTCCCTGTTCTGTTTCGCCCTCTGTCTCTGGTGAATCCTCTCACCCCCACACCTCTGGCCTGTACCCCAGCTCTTGTATGCATAAATAAATAAATCTTTAAAAAAAGAAAGAAATTTATATATAATGAATCCTGCATTTATATATAAATGCAACCTATCTCAGAGAAAGACAACCAGCAAGTATTTATGAAATCCCATCCAGGGATCCAGCACTCACAGCTTGTGCTCCTGGCTGGAAGGGCCCCATGCACCAGCATGCACACACAGAACCATGCACCACACCAGCCACTGGCTGAGCACAGGGCTTTTTCTGTTTCTGGTGAATGTTATTCAGCCAGTTCTGTGGAACCGAGTGTCATGATGCCTTTCACTGTAAAAGCTACAAGGAGCAGAAGGCCTGGACCTTCTTCAGGAAATGCCCAGGGGGAGCCCCATATGTATGTCAGTCACCTGGAATAGGGGATCATCTGGACTCAGGTGCTGACTGAGGATGGAAATGCTGGGAACAGGCTCCTCCCCAGAAACCCAGGAGAACACCCTCAACCCCACCTTGGTGCCGAAGATGTGCTTGTTCTTCATTATTTCTTCCTCTAAAGGCCTTGACTCAGTAGGAAGTATGGTGTGGTCACCCCACCAGAGAAGAGCACAACCAGCAGCAGCCCCCTACTGACCTGGGGTTCACAGAGCCCCCAGTGCCCCAACAGGGGAGGGAGAGCAGCTCAGGTCAGGGGTTCAGGCTGTCACACTGACTTTAGTTTAGTAAAAGTTCAAAAAAAGTTTTGAGTTTTTACCTCAAAAATTTCATGATGAGGTGTCCCTAGTAAGGAAGGTGACATTGGGCAGGCCCCCAGCCTCGCGCACACACTCCACACATTCTCTCAGGGTCACATTTCCACTGTCTGTGGGGATCTGAAAGCCAGTAGGTATAAAGTTCATCTGGAAACCCTGTCTCGCTGGGCTCTGGGGTGGCCTACTGGATCTGGTGAAGATTTAAAGGTCAGAGATGAAAAAGATTTGTTATGTGGGGGGGCAGGGTAGGAGAGGAGGTGGTTTAGTTTCTGTCAACAGGAAGTTCCAGGAGTGAGGAGGCATCCGAGAACTGTCAGAGGAAGAGGACCTTGAACTGCATACAGGGCAGGGATGGGTGGGGAGAAAAAAGGAAAACCGGCCACAATCCTCACTGCTGCGCACTCACTACCTTCAAGACACTGAAGTTCCAGAAGACCAAGTGAGGGCAGGCCACACCCCATGCTCCAAGGCTGAGGGCATTGGCTCCTGGTCTTTGTAAGTCAAAACAGGGCTACCTTAGAGGGCTGACGAAGTCAAGAGTGGATAGGCAGAGTTCCAAATATGCCTCTGTAGATCAGCTGTTGGGAAAGCAGATGGCTTTTCTCACACACACTGATGCCATGGTGGTTCATTACGTTTTCAGGTTAGCCCCACAAGTCTAGTTTATATAAGTTTAGGACTAACAGTGCTACTTAAACTAGGTATTGACACTATGAATAGCCCTATTTTAACAGGAAGTACTCCGAGTTCCAATTTGGGAATTACCTGGCTCCTTGAGGAGTTGGTGGGCCCTGGAAGCTGCAGCCTCGGGGGCCTTAACAGGGAGGGAAGCAGAGGGTACCTACTTCCCAGCACAAGAAACTGTGCCTGCCATTTTTTTTTCCTCAGAAAAGGAAGATCAGGGTCGAGGACTTCTTGGATGTAGGGATTAAGGGGAAGGAAGGCAGGAAGAAGAAAGGTTTGGGAATCATGGATGATTGACTTGGGTGTGGAAGTGATTCCTATGCTGTGTCTGTAAGTTTCTATGTGTACCCAAGTTAATGTGATGAGTTACAAAAGCACAGAATTTAATAGGCCTAATAGGCTCCCTGTGTAAGGACCTGAGTATAATCAGATCATAAATATGTAGGCAAAAGGCCTATTGTTGACTCTTCCTGGCTCTATTCCATTCCAGTCTAAAGCTCTATGCTGAGCTCCATACCCCGAGAAATTCAGGTTAACTAGGGCCCGAGGTGCTGTCCACCGAAAGGCCGATCATGTGTATCTCCTCATTTCTCACCATGTGCCCAGTCACACCTGGTGCACCAAAAGTCAGGACCTGGAGACCATGCTGCCAGAACCCAAGCGTGAGTCTGACTGGGCCACGTGCTTGTTCACTGTGATCAGTTTGTGATGAGTGTCAAGGCAGCAGAGGAGAGGAGTGAGGATGCATCAAGCAGGATGGCCTCCGTGCTGAGCCTCAGTGAAGGCACTAAACCCAGGAGGTAGGAGAGGAGACGCAGAGCCCAGTTTGCCAGGACAGCGCACCGAGTGCACATCCGCCTCAGTGGGAGAGTGCAGGTGGCCATGGGACTTACACTGTACGCGTTGATGATCAGTTGAATAATATTTTTGGAGTCTCCATGTAAAATCTCCACTGTTGTTCCAGGTATTAGGGCTGTAAAATTCTTGAGGGGAAGAAAAAAAAAAAGCAGGGATAAGCTTAGTTTGTCCTTCTAAATTGTCAAAGAAAAAAAAAACAAAAACTGTTCTGCTCCACAGAGCTAGAACAGTAAGGGGCTCCCAGCACCACGTTTTGCCACAAGGATAAGTGGGGAGACCAGGCACCGAGAACGGAGTTGCAGCAGTAGCTGTGGGACAGCCATCCTGAAGGCCTCGTGCGCAAGACCTAACAAGATCTGTCCCCATGATGCCCTGCTCCTTCCTGAACCTTCTCTTCTGCGGACAACTCTCTGAAATTCCATTCTCTAAGGTCAACATAGTCTTGACTTTCTTTGTTGCCAGCTTGCCCCTAGTCTACACAGGTAGTCTACACATGTGGTCCCTTTGAGGATACCCTCAACCTGTTCAGCAGAAGTGAAAGCATCTCAAAGAGACAGACTCTTTTTCTTAGTAGGGAACCGAGTTGTAAAAGGCGCTCTTCCCAGGACATCTGGGTCTCTCTAGATAGAGGAAGCATTTGCCTTTCCTCTTTAATTTGTATTAACTCCTGAAGAAGTTATTTGTAATTGTAACAGAAACAGCCTGTCTTAGACTGGATGGACCACTGCCAGAGGCAACATGCCCTTGGTTCTGAGCAAGAATTAAAGCCAAAGTGTTTCCCTCTTGAAACATCTGGAAGTATACCCAGTATAGTCTGCGCAACTGAGCTCTATAAATGATGCGCTTTGTCCTCTCTTCATGAAACAAAGGGGGAAAATGCTCTTTTCCTTGTTTTCTTCTACTAAAATCTCCTAAAATCGATTCAGACTAAAAGAAGATAAGAGCTCAAGAAGATGTAAGTGGCATTTTGTCAGTAATAATCTCAGGCGAGAACATCAATCAAGTGAAGGTTCTTCTGTGTGGTTTTGGGTGATAAGCAGAGGAGACAGGGCTGGCTGTCCCGGGGGTAGGGTGAGGAGTCACTGATTAAATTCTTAACCAACCACCTCTGGAGGTACAAGGGGAGCTGGGCTGTATTAGGCTTAACATGCACACTTAAGTAATGCAGAAGAGATTTCTAGTTCAAAATGCAACTTGCCTGTGATATCGGAAGAGCACACTCACAAGGGGTCTTTATAATGCTAGACCACAGATTGACCCGGAAAAAGTTTCTTTTATACAGAATAGATTCATACACAGATTGCTCTGTTTTCTTTGGGAACTCTGTCCCAGACTAACCCAGGGGCCTTCCGTACTCCAAGGGGAAGGCATAAAGTTCTTGAATACTGGAATTACTGATGTAACCTAGAGATGTCTCGGTTTTCTTTCTGTACATCCTCATTTCATTTTGTCCTTCTCTTTTGGAATTGTCCATTTTATCACCTGATAATGGGAATTCACATTATTTCCAAAGATCAAATTAGATACCATATGTTTAAATTCCTTGTAAAAGGTATGTGCTGCTAGGTGAATGCTTAATGGCTTCCTTAATACAATTATTTTTCATTAGATTAAGAAGGGCTATATTCTACCCCTTCTTTAGCTCTCCCCCCACAGAGTAAGGCTGTTAACACTCCTCACCCCACATTCTAATACCCCATTCACCTGAGGTTCAGCATGGATTCCTGAATCAGATCACTAGACTCCCTCCTCCCTCCAGACATACCTTGTAGAGCGAATAATAGTTTTTTGTCACTGCAAAGATCAGGTTGATGTTGTTTTCTGCCAGTTTCTCTCCAAGCAAGGCAAGGGATGGATAGTCCTAGGGTCAAAACAAAAGTCAAGGCTGTAACATTTCTAACAGACTGAAATACAAGCACCAGGTTCTAAAAGGCAGGCAATAACCTAGCACTTGCCATGAGAAGCACCTTCCCCTTAATAACCAAGCCCCAGGGAGCCCCTTAATAACCAAGTCCTGCCAACAGCTCCTAAGTGAGGAGCTACAAAGAAAAAGACCCTCCAGAAAAGGACCCTCCAGCACCTACAAGCCAGACTCGTCCCCTACCCCTCCCAACCTAGAATGGAGAAGCGGTGAGTTGAGGTTTCCCACACCTGGTCTGTGTCTCCATCTTTCAGCAGGGGTGGGAGGCAGTGGACAGGCTCCAGAAAGAACAGGTACCACATCCTACCATCTACCATCAGCATCCGCTTACATTCCCTTCCCTACCACCTTTCCTCCAGATCCCCTCGCCCATTTTCTTTCTCCTATACCTAAGAGATGGGCCTGCCATGTCCCCCACAGGTCCTGGTCAGTCCTGCACGGGGCAGTGAATGGGCAGAAGAGGCTGATTACACCTGGACTAAAAACTGAGTCAAAGATGTTTGAGAACAAAGGAGGGAGGTGGCCAAGAGGCAGTTTAACAATGTCCTGAGGATTTTAAGGGGGAATGATGGATACAGGGGTCCAACAGTTCAGTACTTTCCAGGTTCTATTCTATAGGTTTGAATGCCTTTTCTAGACTCCGTTTTTCCTGGACAAAATGGAAATCTTGGGCCCTGCGCACCTTTTGAAATGGGAGAAAATGGGCTTGTCTGGCAAAGAAAATTTGAATTTTCCTCTAGCAAGATACCAGAGTGGATTTGAAAGGGAAGTGAGTGTAGACTTGGGGCAGGAGATGGGAGGGAGAAGAAAGCATGGTAAATGATGTGCAAAATCTCAATAATTGTGGGTCTGTATGACAGGTGTGAGAGGGTTCATTTCACTGCTCTATTTTTATGCATGTTTGAAACTGCAAAAATTCTTCCAAATTACAAGGCCATGGTTACAGACTATTGGGAGTGGAGGGTCTCCCATTCCATGCAGGACAGCTGCTGCCTGACAATGAGGGTACTCAGTTCCTGGGGAGCCCATTTCTAGAAGTCAGCAAGTTTGGTCTTCAGTTGTCCAGTTTTCATCTCTGCAGAATACAGTCCCCAATGCCCTCATTTCCCTTTGAGTCCTAGCTTGTCTCCCCAGTTACTTCCTCCCTTGACTAAGGTGCACAAAGGAAAAAAGATGAACCAGCCACAGAAATCTCTGAGAAATATCCTAAGTTATTGAGGCTTCTGGAAGCCCAAGTAGAGAAGACAGGATGAAACTGAATCCCAAGAATGAAAAGAGGGGGTCATTGAAAAGAGAGGGCCAGAGGGAGTGTCAGGGGCTGGGGGAGCACTCAGCCAAGGGGCAGGGTCACAGGAGCAGCACTGGGGACCCGTGTCTGGTCCTCACCATCTGGTTGGACGCAGTATACTCGTTGGCCTCGTTCAGGTGGCACTGGCCATCGTGAGGCTGCACCAGGCCCCCCAGCTTTCCATCCAGTGCAATGTGGGGCACGTCATCCGTTGTGAAGACCAGCAAATGCAGCGCATCCTTTCGCCAGCCGATCTTCTCCTGAGGGACAGAAGTGTGATGGTGCAAAGCCTTTCTGGCTGCTACGCAAGCCTGCCCCGGGGCACCAGAGGGTACTAGCCCATCTCCACAGGTCATGTTCTGAGTAAGAGGGATCCTTTGCTTGTATAATGGGGAGCGCTCATAAAACCACTGGTGAGGGGATCCAGAGCACTCAGAATAGACACAGCCCGGGCTGGGAGAGCCTAAATACCTGAGACAAACCTCATAGCCCCATCCACACAGGGCCCCATGCACCTGAGGCCCCCACTCAGCCCATCATGCACCTCCCCTCGTTTCAGTCATACCTAAGGGCTGCTCCCCACTTAGCCTCACCTACCATTCCTTCCCCAGAATAGCCTTTAACCCGCCCCAACCTGCCACAACACACTTGGGCACCAGAGCTCACCTACGATGACAGGTAAGTGAGAGCTTCAGTTCCCCAATTAGATGGAACCGTTCAGAACAGAGAGCTGAGGACCACGGTCTCCACAGTCTGTCCGTGGAGACCTAGCAAATCCCGTTATCCATTCTGGCAGCTGTTACCACTCCAATCATTAATTGAACCAATTTGGTGTTTACAATCAACCAAATTAGCTCCTTGGTCTCTTTATAGCTTCACTATGACGCGTGTGCCACTCTTCCATCCAGTTCCATCCAGGACTCCAGTTTTCATATTTGGCCACTGTGGCCCCAACAGGTGGAACAATAGACAGTCATATACCAAAAAAGAGAAGCTCAACCAATCCCTCTACACAAAAACACACTCTCATCATCATTAGGAGTAGCCAGATCCTGATACACAGCAATGAAAACTGGGATATGGTTGTCTTCTTACTAACAGTGAAACGATACCTCCAAATATTTTGGTGTTGGAGTGAACATATGAAGAAGTAAACATTGCTGAGGGTATCTCCAGGTGCACATTTGACATTGAAATAGCAGGCTGGGTTCCCAGACTTTGCAAGATGAAAGCTACTGCTCTTTTGGCAGACACAGGTATCATCCTCCCATCACCATAATGATGGCTAAAAGCCTGAAATAACTATATTTTCTCACTTGCTCCAAAAGCAGCATGGGGGAGAAAAAGTTCAAGAAAGAAAAGGAATTTGAGAGCCAGGAGGTTTACTATGAGCAAGAAAATTAACCTTTGGGTGGCCTTCCTAGTGGCACGGGTTAAGCACAGCACTATGAAGCTATCCACAGCCATGGCAGCACAAGTTCGATCCCCAGCCAGGGAGCAACCCACATGGCACGAGACCTCTCCTGTCTTGCCCACTGCTCCCCTCAGCAGTGTATTTATTTCAGTCAGTCTGCCTGTTCTGTTCTCCACTCTGTCTCTGGTGAATCCTCTCACTGCCCCCATACCTCTGGCCTATACCCCAGTTCTTATATGCATAAAAAAATGTTTAAAAAAAAAAAAGGGAAAATTAACCTTTCAGGAAATTAGTTTCTCAGACTCACAACACTCATTCAATGAGCAAGTACTGACCTCCGACTGTATGCCAGGCCCCACGCTGACAAAACAACCTGTTCCAGATCTCAAAGAGTTTACAATCCAAAGAAAAAAACAATTTCAACACCTAATGAAAAGCATGTCAATGGAAACCAGAGAAGAACACTAAGGATAGATGAAACTTAAGCTGAGCTGGAAGTATGAGAGGGGCTCTTTTCAAGGAAGCTGGAAGAAGAAATGAGGGAGAAGGCAGAAAAGAGGGTGCCAGGCAGTAGCATAAGCACAACAAAGAGACCAGATACTTTTGGGACCTAGAACAAGAAACTTACAGGTTCCCTCACTGCAATGAAATTCTAAGTCATGGTGAAGTTAACTTAAGGTGTTAGGAGTGAAGATAGTGGTTCCCCTTGGTGACAAGAGTAATAATAGGAAGAGTTACAAGGAAGCTTCTGGAATGCAAAAAAATGAAGCTCAACGCATACCACTCACTACATATAAAAATTAACTCAAAGTGGATCAGAGACCTATAACTTCAGAAAAATCTTTTTAAGGTTGGTATAGTCAAAGATTTCTTAGATAAGATAATCTATAGGATTAAAAACTCAATGAAGTGGACCTTTTCAAAATTAAAAACATCTGCTCATTTCATTAAGATAATGAAATGACAAAATACAGACTGAGAAAAATATTTGCAAAAAAAAAATCTAATAAAGCACTTGTGTCAAAAATCTATCAAGAGCAAAAAAAAAAAAATCTATCAAGAACTCTCATAGATCAATAATAAGAAAACAACTGAATTTTAAAATTTGAACAGATATTTCACCAAAGAAGAGAAATGGATAAAAATAAGGGCATTGAAGAAGCCGCGACATCAACAGGGATTAAGGAAATGCACACTGAAACCAGTGAGGCTATTAGACAGCTAGAAATCTCTATAAGCTAGAATCTCTACAAGCTAGAAAAGCCAAATGTCCATCAAGTGGTGAGCAGGTAGACTCTACAGCAAATGCTATTCAGCACTGGAGACCAAACTACCGATAACACACGACAGTTTGGATGAATCCTCAAAGCATTAAGTAAAAATGCCTGAGTCAAAGGTTGACTGCCTGATTCCACTCACATGATATTCAGAAAAAATCAAAACTATACGGGCAGAAAACAGGTTAGTAGCCATGAAAGGCTGAGAGTAAAGGGGGGCTGACAACGCAGGGGCACTAGGAAACTCTCTGGGGTGATGAAAACAATCTGTATTTTAATTGAGGGGATGATGTAAGACTTTACACCCAAAAGGGGTGAATTTTGCTTGATGTAAATTATCCCTCAATAAATTCTGGTTTAAAAATAAAAACTTCGAAGAAGTATATATCTTCTGACTCAGTGATTCTACTTCAGGGGACTCTATCTGCCCTGAAATGCACACAATAGTTTTTTCACTAATACAAAAAGAAAAAGAAGTGACTAACCTATTGTTCAGGAATGGTTAAAGTAAATTGAGCTAGCTCCTCTATGGCCACTGGAAATTGCTTGCATAAAGGTACGAATTATGTGCAAACATGTACATATAAAGTGGAAAACAAAGACTACAGCAGTGCAACTGCAGCATAATTTAAAACTAGGTAAGAAACAAATACAACTTCCATTAAAAAGAGAACAAGAGAGACTAAAATAAAATATACCAAAATGTGGTTGGGGTTGGGTGTGAGATTATAGGTAAACTCTTTCTTTTATTCAATTATCCCCCCACTATCTTGACTTTTACGACACTGGGCTCTGAATGCTGGCTCTGTCACTGAACTTTTTAGTCTCTTTTTCTTCTATTCCAGCTGCTCAAGGGTCTTATGGGGACCCAATGGAGGGGGGCAGGTAGAAGGAGACAGTACTACATGTAACATGGGTACCCAAACACGGGCATTTTAATTTTGTTGCCACCCATATTACCCATGTAGCTCTGGCCAAGTTATTTAGCACCTCAAATGTTTTTTGTTTTTCAGCAAAACTTACTGTTCACTCCATTATACCATTTCACCTTCACTGCAACCCCTGTGAAGTAACACATCACCACCCTATGGACAAGGACACTGGTGTTCAGACACACCAAGTAACTGGTCCTAGTTTATTAGATGAAATAATAAGAACCAGAGAAGCCACATTTAGGTAGCCTCTTACCCACAAAGCTAAACTACCCAGCTGTAGAGAGAAAGAGGTTACCTGTGTGTAATAAAATGAGATAATTCACAAGAGTATATGGTAGGCTCTCAGCTAATAACTGCCAGAGCCAAAAGAAATGTTTGTTGAATTGAAAAGTTGCATCTGCCATGGAAATAGAGTGGCACAGCATAATAATTATTGTATTTTCTCTGAAGTAAACTTCTGTTACATGAGGGATATGAACAAACATGGCCCAGAGCTGGGTGCAGACAATGAGTCAGGACATACTTACTCATTCACCCAGGCTTTGGGGCTTGGAGATTTTACAAGTGGTAATGCCACAGAGAATTTACATTTTAGAAATGTTTTTCCTTCTGCTTCCTTGTCAGTAGAGCTATGTGTTTTGAAGTCTGGAGTTCTGCACCCCGTGTTTGGAGAGAGAATAACAGTGGAAAAACTGATTATTTTTTAAAGAAAAAGGAAAACATAGAACTACAAAATGGAGTGGGAGTAGGGGCAAGAGTAGGTGAGCTTTGCAACAGACAAGGCTGAGCTCAAATTTTGCCTTTGCTCTGACTGTGAGACCCTGGGTCAGCCACAGCACCTCTCTCTGCCTAAGTTTATCATCTATAAATTGGAGAAATTCTGCTTTGTAGGGCTGACACTCAATTTAGACATAAGTATTCAAAAATACTGAGCATATAAAGGAGTGAAAAAAAGAACCTGTAGTTATTCTTCTAAGACTAGTAATAATTTTCATATTTCTTCTTATTACTCCTTGATGCGTGAGGTTCCATATGGCTCCGGAGATTGAAGTATTGCATCCTGACAAGCTTTAAAGTCTTGCATTAATTAAGATTGCAATGAAATTCTACTGCACACCTAATAAAATGGCTAAAATTAAAGACTGGCCACTCCAAATGCTAATGGCAATATATATGGGCAACTGGAACTGTCAAACACTGCTGATAGGGAATATAAAATGACACATGATTTCCAAACCTTTGGAAAACAGTTTAAAAAGTTGAATAAACACTTAGCCATAGATGACTCAGCTGGGTATTGACCCAAGAGAAATAAAAAGCCTCAGTACATACAAAGACTATAACTTGAATATTTAACAACTCTATTTGCAAGAGCCAAAGACTAGAAACCACCCAATGAGCCATTAACAAGTGGCTGGATAAATTGACTATGGTATATTCATTCACACAATGGAACACAGTAGCATAAGGAATAATGGAGACACCCAAGAACATGGATGAATCTTGAAGTAAATGTGCTGAGTGAAATAAAGGGCAAAAAAAAGAGAATATATAGTGTGTATTTATTTATACACACACACGCACACACACAATTTAGCAAAAGGGGGCAGGAGGCACCGGAGGGAAAAATGACAAAGGAACACAAAGGGGGAGATGATGTTCATTATCTCAATTGTTACATGCATGTCACAAGTGTACATCTATATTGCAAAATTTATCAAGTTTACACTATCAATATGCATAGTTTATACCTCAATGAAGTTGTTTTCATAGAAGCCTTGTTTTGCTCAGAAAGTCATTTAAATACAATAAACAACATGAAACAATGAATGTCGGCAATGGCTAGGAATCCCTGTTACACACGTTCCCGTGCTGGGCGGCGGTATCCACAGTGCGGCTAAGGGTTTGGTCTCAGGTGCCTGACAAATCTGAGTGCAGCCCCATGTCTGTCTCAACCTGTCTCTGGCACCTGGCGCAGGCAGCTTAATCTTTCTTTCCCAGTCCCAGCTTCTCATCTGTAAGATGAAGATAATAACGGGACTGAGGGGATCAAACAAAATCATATCCCGGGACACCCAACACAGTATCTGTGTGAGTAAACAGCCCAGAAGTGACAGTTACTGTCATCAGCGTTTCCAAGGAGGTGAAAGCTGTGGTTTAAAGCTATAATTCAGAAGCACACAAACTTATCTCTGGATTATAGAGTGAGGGTGATTTATATGTCCTTTCTGCTTATTTGCATTTTCTAAATTTGCAGATTGAATATATTGTCTTTTTATATAGAACTATTTTGAGAGGGACAAAAAAGCTCAATTTATTTACCTAAACTTTTCTCCATGTCTCTGATAAAACCAAAACGTTTTACAGCAAATTTCATTAAACATGATAGAGGTCTGCTGTCGGATGAAAATGGCAGGGTGGCTGGAAACACCCAGCACTCAGAAGCAAGCAACTCCCCACTGCAGGCACATACCCTCTTTTTGTTCCCTGGTCAACCCTGCATCAAATTGCATGTGAGGTCTGTTTCAGCCTTTAAGCCCCCAGTTTCCATATTCAGTAAGGAGGTGACCTCTGGCCTTTTTCCTCCAGAAAGAATGTGCTTCCCTGCTGGGCTCACAGTGCAGGCTCCACAGCCCTAGGATGCCTAGCACCTGCTCCAAGGGTCTCACTATCCCTAAGCAAGGAATCTACACCTCTCCCCCTCGGTTAACAGTCCCCAAATCCCTCCCTCTCTGGAGAATTCGTTCTTTCAGTCAGTCTCTCCTCTGGGTCTTTCCATGGGCTGGAAAATCTGCTCATGACCTATTTACAATAATCCTCCTTTTGATCCAGCTACTCCAATAATCTCTTTTTACTTGTCTCTCATTTTCAGGACAAGCACAGGTATCATCTCTATTTCCTCTCCTCGATTCCTTATAATCTGACCTCCCCATATGTTACCCCCCTCACAGTCTCTCTTGGACAGTGGTCTCAGTCCACCCTTTATGGGCCTCCTCTCTCCTTGCCACCCTCTCTCCTTTCCATTTCCCTTTCCCTACCCCACCATACAGTGACTTCTGGGGAGCCTCTAAAGAGATTTAAGGATACCAATACCCAGAGGTCCTGCTGTAACTGGGTTGACCTGCAGCCCAGTCACCTAGATTTTTTTTTTTAATTAATAAATTTTATTTTTATATTCCCCATACAATTGCAATCCCCCCATTCTGACCCCAATCCCTCCCCGATTTTTTAAGCTCCCCAGATGAGTCCAACATGCAGCCAAGATGAAACACCTCTTGCTGAGAATCTGTCACCCATCCCACAGCCACCCTTGGGCCTCACTCTGTGGCCTCTCTTTGCCACCCAGAGCCTCCTTTGAGTTCTCCTGCCCTTGCATCCTGGACACTGCACCTCCAATGGCCCTGTTCTGTGGCTGCTCTCTGACACCTCCACCTCTCCCAGCCGATGGATGAGGCCAAAGGGAACAGTGCCCTGGGAGATTTATGCAAGTTCATGCATTTACTTGGCTGTTTCACAGTCATGTCTCCACTGATCCCTCTCCTGAGCTTTACTATCAGGCCTGTACCAAAAGCCAAATGTGTCTATCATCACCTGGACCTCAATTTATCTGAAGTTGGTGCACATTCTTTCCCCAAATCAACTGCCCTTCCAGGCCTCCCTGTTTCTCATCATGGAACCATCAAATATCTAGATGCATTGGAATTATCTTTCTCAGCTCACTTCCCTGGTCTCCCAACAGCACCCACCCAATTCCAAACTGTCAATCCATTCTTAGTCTGTTCCCATGACCTGAGCTGAGCCAGACAGAGCCGCTGGGCAAAACTGTTTTCCCCTTCCTCCCTAAACACACTCTGGGTAAGCAGGAAAAGCTGGGGCTCACCTTCCTCCTGGGCACCAGTCTGCATTCTGATCACCCCAGCGTGCTATGTTCTGTGACCCCCGTTTATTTCAGCTATTCCAAGTGAGACAGCTATGTGGGTAAGATGCCATGCAGCCACCAAGGACTCAGGACACGATGGCTAGGGGAGCCATCACCAAGCCCAGAATCTCTGACTCCATCCACGTCCAGGAAGCAAACCCTCCAGTTTTGTGGGAACCAACAAGTCCAACAAGTGGCTGGGAAGAAAGAAACAAGGGCTGGGAAGTAGGGGACATAGTTTAAGGACATCCCGTCTGTGGAGCACTTTGGTTTTTAGGGTTGGAAATTGTCACACACAGAGGCTGCAAGGCCTGACAAAATAGGAAGAAGGCAGGTCACTTGAAGGAGCCTGAAGGGCTTCCATCCACCCCCACCCACCTCCAGGCTGTCTGTGGGGGCCCTTGAATAGATGCCCCAGTTCATCTAGACTTTTACACACATAGTGAGGTGGAAAAGCCAAGGGAACCCACAAAAACTTTCCTAGTACCAGTGCCATGTCAGCTGTGCTTGGCACACAAAATGAGCATGCAAGGTAGAGTTCAAGGTCCCGGTGGCTAAAGACAAATGCAGCTTAGAGGGTGCACCAGTTATAAGGTGCCACAGAGCATGGGCTAGAAGGGGCCACTATAGAACAAAAGCACTTGTGGGTCACTGGGTGGAAAAAACAATACAGAGGAAGTATGTAATACTTGAAGTTTGGAGGGACCACCAAAGGTTGCCTCGTGCACCCTCTCATCCAGTGCAGAGCTATGGCACCCCCACCATACAGATAGGAGACCCACATTCACACTCACTGCCATATCTGGCAGCCTGCGCCACTGCTGAGCAGCTCTCTCTGTTAGAAAATTCTTCCTTACCTGAACTCAAACCTGCCTTCCTATGGCTATCCTAGGATTTCCCCTGGAATAGGCAGAGTCCACTCCCTTTTATGATGTTATCTGAAGTCAGGTTAAATGACCTCTCTCCTTTCTTCCAGAGTGGCTCTCCTCCTGGTTAACTTTTAACCACTGCTCAGAAGAGATGGTTTCTACCCCAGGCACCATCCACTCATCCTCTCTGCTTTCTCACTATTAATATCTGCCCTAGACATGGCCCCAGAGGCAAGCATAGCTTCCTTGTATGTTCTGACCACACAAAGGAAAGCAGGCTGGGACACGGGCTGCAGGCCTTTGGTGGGGTCCTTGGTGGGGTCCGGTAACTGAATCTTCCAACTGGCTGTGGGTCTGCAGGCCCGTTTCACAGTGACTTACCTATGTGCAGAGACCACGTAAGACAGGCAGGTGAGAGAGGCAGGCTCAAGGCACCCCTGTGGGGGAGTGGAGGGCAAGGCCTGGTGCACCGATCCCGGGGAATCGGAGAAAAGGTGATGCACCCTGAGCATAGGCTGCTTGTTCACCTTGGTTTGCTTGTTCTGAGACAATGCTCCTGATCCTCTCTCTGATAAACAGCGTTCAAACACAAGGAAAGCAAAGGAACAAGATGGCATCCAGGAAACAGTTTGAAGGGGACAGGAACACTAGCTTTCAATGACTGGGAATTCTGTACTCAAGGTCAATCTAATTAAAATGAAGGGCCTCCCCGGTGGAGCAGCGGTTGAGCGCTGGGTTGCGAAGCTGCCCGCGGTCTCTGTGGCGCCGGTTCGATCCCCGGCCACCGAAGGAGGGTCCCACATGGCACGCAGACCTCTCCTGCCGCCAGCTGCTCCCCTCAGCAGTGTACTTCGGTCCTTCTGCCTGCTCTGCTCCCCGCTCTGGCTCTGGTGAATTCTCTCACCCTCCCGCGCTTCTGACTGTACCCAGTGCTTGTATAAACAAAACATACAAACAAACAAACAAATAAATAAATAAAACATGCCTCTATAAAAAAAAAAATAAATACATAAAATGAACCCAAACATAGGGGTCCTTAGCCAGGGCCCCAGCAGTCACTGAAGAGTCACTAAGCCAGGCCACATGTTCCCTTCCTGTTGACAAAGATCCAGCATGTAATAAAAGTGTTATCTGGGAGAGCCTAAGGGCAGAACCAATAGTCCTCTGAATTATGCATGAGGAGGCAGATATCAAAATTTCCATTTTACAGACAGGGAACCAAGGGCAAAGATAAGCGTGGTCACTTTCAGGGAGAGGCGAGAGGCGACCTTCAGATGGTACTAATGCTCTCCCTGGGAAATCCTGAGGCTGCCAGAGTCATGTGAGGGCTGTTTCTGATAAACAGGAAACTCCCAGCCCCAAGAACAGGAGCATGCACAACTGTCTTCCCAAGGGACTGACTGTCCTGCAATGGGGTCACGTGGGAACCCTCAATGGCTCCTTAGCCAGGACTTTGCTCTCTTTGGAAACACACCCCTTCCACTTCTCCACTCTTGTGTGACCACAAGCGAGCAGGCACTGTAATGTCAAGGTTCAGAACCCCAGCTTTGGAGCTAGGTGGGTTGGAACAGTTCCATCACAATCCAGTCATAAGATTTTGGTTTGTTTTCTCATCAAAAGGGGGCAGTAAAAACACATTTGAAGGATTAAGCAAGCCCTGTAAAGTGCTTTGGGTAGAGAACAGCTCTCACAAAGAATTCAGCCAATGTAATCAATAAATCACCATCATCAGAGCCTCAGGGCAAACACTGGAATGTTGGGAGGGAGGCAGAGACCAAGGTGCTCCCTTGAAGAAAAGACTTTAACAGGGTAATTAATTCCCAAGGAAAGGGGTGGTTCCAGGTTCTCTGCCTCGCTCTAAGGAAGGGTGGCGTTCCCAGGAAAGACTGGGAAAAGGACTAAGAAGAAGCAAGAGAGAAGCAGAGCGAGATGGAGAAAGGCTGGGAGAAGACTTGAGGCACATGAAGCAGAGAGACATGTGAAGAAGCCACACATGCTTCTTGGCCTTGGCCTTGTACCACGGCTTGGGAGACATGGAAGGAGACACTTGAAAGAGATGTGGGTGAGGGGCCTCCCTGGTGTCACAGGGGTTAAAGATAGCACTATCAAACTATCACTAGTCACTGCAGCATGAGTTCAACAGGGCCGGCCAGGGAGGTGACCCCCATGGCACTGCAGACCTCTCCCGTCTCGCCCGCTGCTCCCCTCAGCAGTGTATTTCAGTAGCTCTGCCTATTCTGCTCCCCACTTTGTCTCTGGTGAATCCTCTCACCCCCGCCCCGCCCCATACCTCTGGCCTACACCTTAGGTCTTGTAAGCATAAGTAAATAAATCTTTAAAAAAAAAAAAAAAAAAAGAAAGAGATGTGGGTGAGACACCCCTGGGGAGGCTGACAATGGCAGCCTTGTATTTTGCTCTTTTCCTTCCAGACTTGAGTGGCTCCTTTTGCCCCTTTCCTGTGATTTCCTCTCCAGAAGGTACCTTAGACCTGTGATAGGCTTTTGGCCTCAGCTGCCCTGCATTGGGCCAACCCAGCTTGGGGGGACATTTACCACAAGGGAGTAGGTAACTTTGGGTGTTTAACTGGAAATTATTTTAATCTATACTCTTTCTCTTCTCTATCACAATTAGTGTGTACTAACTGTATTAAAGTTCCTATCTATTGAAGGTCTTATGCACCAGAGTATGTTTTGTTTGGATGTGGTGGGTGGCAGAACCTATTTAGAGCAGGCAGGTTTGGGGGTCCCATGGTGCTCCTCAGTCTGCCTGCTAACAAGACCACTGTGATCCATCCAGTGGGCTCTATGGGGCCAGACCTTCCCTAGAGCCAGTGCACTCCCATGCCACCTTGGGCTGTCAGGCAGGCTTCTGTCTCCAACCAGCTTGTGGTGCCCACGGAGACACGAGCTGGGGCTCTCTCATCTACATGTCCCTCGCAGCAACTAACAGGGCATCTTGTGCTCAGTAAGCACTCAACAAATTTTCAAAAGTCATAGTACAATATCTGCACATTAACCTTTCAGACAAGCACTAAGAGAGAAAACACGTTTAGGAGAGGACATGAGGGAAAAAAAGGTGCTGGTTTGCCCAGCCAGTGGGCAGACCCCACAGCAGAGCTGAGCTGGCGGACCAAGGCGTCTGAGTTTTATCATAGCACTTAAGAAAAAGCAAGGTTAGACTCTCTGTGCTTGGCATTCCAGTCCTGCTGACTTCAAGCCTATTTCTGTCACTTAAAACAATAAACATGTTTTTATTAATAGTTTGTTTTTCCTGCTTCCATCTATACTTTGCAATGAAAAAGCTTTTTAGAAAATCTATTTTGTGGTTAAACCTAAGGAGGCCAAAAATGTAATACTTCTTTCCATGGGGAATAGAAGATTTGGCCTGTGACTCAGGGTTTAGCCATTCATCTGGAGCTCAAGCCCCCAAACATGCAGCAGAATGCCTCTGATGGGAACTCCAAACTAAACTGAAGAAAAGTTTGCCATGTGTTAGTCTGAGCCATATGATTTTTTCTTGGAGAAAATAGCAAATAGAAAATATCATTGGTAGTCAAATATCAATTTCATATGGTTCCATCTAAAGTTTATCTACCTTTGGATAGATCTGCAAGCGTAAATTAAATCCCTAAGGATAGGGGCTTTATCTCAGCATTTTTTTTTTTTAGTTTTCTCCACTATACCAGTCACTGAGCACTTAGTGAACACTTGAAAAACACTGAGTTGGCACTATGGAGAGCTGTGTGGAGATTTCTGGACCTACTAAACATAGAGCTTCCATATGATCCAGAAATTCCACTCCTAGGTATTTACCCAAAGGACACAGAAACATCAATTCCAAAGAGCACCTGCACCCCTATGTTTATAGCAGCATTGTTTACAATAGCTAAGCTTTGGAAACAACCCAAATGCCCAAAAATAGATGACTGGATCAAGAAGATGTGGTACATATACACCATAGAATATTACTCAGCATTCAAAAAAGATAAACACATGCAATTTGCAGCAACATGGATGGCGCTGGAAGGGATCATGCTCAGCAAAATAAGCCAAAAAGAAAAAGAAAAATACCGGATGGTCTCACTCATAGCAGGAATCTAGAAAACTTAAATAAGGGACCAGGAAAATGAATAACTATAAGAAAGTGAAAATCAGAATCAATAAAAAACTATGAAACAGAGACACTTTTGGGGGGGTGGGCGGTGGGAGGGGAGGGATTGGGATCAGAATGGGGGGGTTGCAATTGTATGGGGAATATAAAAATAAAATTTATTATTAAAAAATAAATAAAAAAATAATTGTAAGAAACAATATTGATTTGTACATTTATCTACTTAAAGATTAAATGAAATGTAAATTGATTTTGAAATTCTAAATGCAAAGGGTGAAAATATGAAGCAATTCTTGGGAAGAGCATATGCAAAATATCAAGATAAATGTATTTACCCTTTGGGGGTTCATCTGTTAATTGAATAATACTGGTTTCATTAATGGATCAAATTAAACTTAACATGTAAAGACATTATAAATGTTAGTTGTTAAATCTGAACCTTATTTTAGGGAAACCTGGGAAGAGGAAATTAGTTTTTGATGTTATTTACTCTGTAGTTATTCTTTTATTTTTAACTTAACTACCATATTATCAAGCTACAGCATTTGTAGGGCATATTTGCTGTTTTATTTATCCTCTAAGCACCATGTAGAAATTGAATTTTTCATTGGTACCATTTCAAAACTGTCCACGTATTCACACATTCACATGATTATAATGACAACTGCTATGTTGGGAAAATGTGACTTCTACTCCCAGTTGATTGATCAAGGCCAGGATTGCTGATGTAAATTGGGCCTATGAAAGTGAAACTATGATAATTCTAAATGGAGATATGATATTTCAGAGCTGAGTTATGTTAATGACAATGTTCTGAAAGAATATCCAACACCTACTACTTAGTCATTTTCCTTCTTGTATGTCACAAGATAGTTCAGTATTTTAATAATTTTCCCTAATGTCACGTCATCCCTATTTTTTCTTGTTTATTTTGCTTAAGCAAGCGGGGGAAACCACTTGCTACTTGAAAACTAATAAACATTAAAATAGATATATTTAAAAAAAAAAAAAAAAACACTGAGTTGGAAAGTACAGCCAAGTAACATTATGTCCCTTTTCACATTAATGGACGTTCATGCTAATGACTTGGAGGCAGCTTGATGTGATGGGAGTGTGATGGACTCAGTCTTAGGGGTTCCTGAACCCCAGAAGCATAAAGGAATCCATGAGAACAAAACATGTTTGTTCACCAAATGTTCAGGGAGGCCCTGTTACGTGTCAGGACATATACGGAAGAGAAGACACCAGTTCCTGCCTTCAGGAGCTCACTGTCTCAAAGGGAGGCAGACATCACTCCAGAAGTGTCCCAAATACAAATATGTCACTGGAGTAGATGTGACCAAGGGCCTGGTGCTTGGGCACTCTGACTGTGTCAGAAGATTAGCTGGGGCAGGCTTCCCTGACAAATGACACAAAGGCAGAAGTTCCCCAGTTAAGAAGGCACAGATGAGCCATTGCAAAGAAAGCGGGGTGGGGTAAGGAGGGATGAAGAGGAGGAGTACAGAGGATTTTCACGGTAGTCAAACTACTGTCATACTTTAATGGCAGACATGTCACTTCACATTTGCCCAAGCACATAGAAAGTATAACACCAAGAGTGGGCCCCTACATAAATTATGGACTTTGCGTGATAATGATGCATCGGCACTGGTTCATTGAGTGTAGCAAATGCACCACTCGAGAGATGGTGAGACAGCCATGTGCATTGAGGGGAAGGTGCAGGGGGAGTGGGGAAGGGGGTATCTGCTCAATTTTGCTGTGAACCTAGAACTGCTCTAATGAAAAAGCCTATTAATTAAACAAAGAATACAGAAGAGAACTACTCCCAGCAGTTAACAGCATTGCAAAGGGCTCCATACAAGTCAGAGCCACTGATCTAGGTCAGTGTGGCTGGGCCAGAGAGGCCGTGGTAGAGGCCAGGAGAGCCTGAGAATAAGTTCTTGTCTTTTTCCTTTTGCCGAATAAACAGTTAAGGCAAAAAGGATCCCATAACTTGAAGCAAAAAAATGGACATTCTTTGCCAGGTACCGAAATGTGGCCTCAGTTGTCCCAGGGGCCTCCTAACTTGCCCAGGATGGCTCATGCCCGCCGCTGACAGCCAGGTGAGCCCAGGGGTACAGATCCTGTCTAAGCAACAGAGATTGGCGTCCAGTGGACAATTCTAGTTGTGATTCAGTCAGTTCTCACCCCTCACACCAGTGCAACAGCTGTCAGCAGGGCTGTGAAGCCCATGGCACAGTGCATGGGCAGAGCAAGGAAACATCACCGCAGGACTCAAAGGTGTGCATTCAACCACAAAACCTGCAAAACAAAGCCAAGGAGAAAGAAGACTTCAGCACCTCTGACAAAAATGCCGCAGTTGAAGGAGGGCCTGGTACCTGCACACACAGTCCCAAGTTCCTGTGGGCTACAGGGAAAGCCAAAACTTGGAGTTTCATAAAGACTCTGCACTCCAGGGAGAGCCAGCAGACTGGGCTGGGTTAATACACAGAAACTGTGGTGGGATCTGGCAGCAGATCCAGGCAGCAGATCCAGAGGCAGCTCACGCATACCTAGATGGGAAACCAGGACAGCAGGTAAACAATATGGGGAATCCTTTCAGATGACGCTAAGATGCCAGGGGCTGCTGCCTTCCTCAAGGGAAGAAGGGCAATTTCCTATATTTCTCTACTCATACTTAGGAAAAGAATTAGATGAATCAAAAGAAACCAATTGACTCTTCCAGAGGCTGGAGGAAGGTCAGGTGCAGAGTAGAAACCTCTCATAGTTGAGCCTTCCTCCGGGGACAGGAATTCTCCATTCTCTACTGGTTATCTGCAGCAGCCCCTACTGGGCCTGGGGCGAAAGCCTGAAGCTGGAAGGACAAAAAAGCAAAAGGAAGAGTTCTGAGCCATGGCCTCCGTGGTGGCACAAGGGGGGTTAAGCAACGCACTATTAGGCAAACCGAAGCTTCTGCAGCACAAGCTCAATCCCTGGCTGGCCAGGGACAACCCACATGGCTTAGCAGACCTCTCCTGTCTCGCCCGCTGCTCCCCTCAGCAGTGTGTTTCGTCAGTCTGCCTGTTCTGTTCCCCACTCTATCTCTGGTGAATCCTCTCACCCCCTGCATCTCTGGCCTGTACCCCAGCTCTTGTATCAAAAAATAAATATTACAAAAAAAACCAAAAAACAAAAAACAGAGTCCTGAGCCAAGGGGCACAGGACTGTGAGAAACCCTTTGTGAGAAGCAGCATTGTCAGCATAGCTAGGGGCCATTTTGGAGATCCTCCTCTCTACCCCTCCCTGCGTTTTCCTAGATGAACACTCTGAGCGGGAGAGGTCAGCTGGCCTCCATGGAGCCCACTATAAGCAGGAGAGGCTGAACTTGAATGAGTACATGGCTCTCCACTGAGTCCTCCCCACCCTACACGGCATTATTGCTACTTCCCAAAGTGCCCAGATATCAAACAATAGAAGGGCACAGGCTTTAGAATCAACCAGATCCAGCTCAAATTCCAGCACTACCCCTTATTGACAGTAAGTGTAATGAATCTTCTCCTGTAAATTGGGAACCCCACCTTCCCCCAATACTGAAAGACTATTGTGAGAGACAGAGATAATATATACAAATCATCTGGAACACAGGTGCTGGTTGAGCAAGGCAGCAATTATTTTGCTTCTAGAGGTCCATAGAATTTGTGCTCCTGCTTTAAAATTTTCACACACAATGCAAAATTAGAGAATCAAAATTAAAATCGAAAGTCATTCTGGAGGATGTGGGAGGCAAAGGCGAGGGCACTGGAAGCATAGGTCGAAGGGAAAAGTGCTGGCTTGCACTGATCCTATTTTCTGCCTGACTAAAGAAAGCAGCCTATAGAAACTTGTGTAGCCAGGAGGCACCCAGATAAGCTCAAATTTGCATGTCACTTCTTTAATCTGTGAACCAGGATGAACAGCTATAGGGAGACTGGCAAGGTGGAACACATAGGTCCTGGGCCTTCTCCAGCCCTCCCCCAGCACTAAGGGCACTGCCTCTCTGAGAATAGGAAAGCAGCTTAATCTTGTCTGAACCGGGCCTCCGTGGTAGTTGAGCACAGCACTGTGAAGCCGTCTGCAGCCTCTGTAGCACAGGTTCGATCCCAGTGCCAGGCCAGGGAGATACCCACATGAGGTAGGGCAGCAGACCACTCCTGTCTCATCCACTGCTCCCCTTAGCAGTGTATTTCAGTAGATCTGCTTGTTCTGTTCCCTGCTCTGTCTCTGGTGAATCTTCTCATGCCCCACATCTCTGACCTGTACCCCAGTTCTTGTATGCATGAATAAATAAATCTTTAAAAAAAAAATCTTGTCTGAATCACTCTTCATATTTCCACCTGTACAATTTCATAATACACAACCCAGAATCAACCTCTAGAAAACCAATGGAGAGTATTAAAAGTGATCAAGGGAGAGACTATTATGCTGACCAAGAAAGAGTAGAAACAGATCCAATAATAGGTTTCCAGGTAAAGACAATAAATCAAGGGTAGTGGTATGGCCTCACTCTTAACCAGCCAGGTGCAGCGCACTGGAAAAAATGCCCACATGGATGACAGAGGCACTCCTCAGCAGTGGCCTGGAATAGGTGTGACCTGTCAGGGGACAGGAACTAAAAACATCCACTCCTAGGAGGCAGGGCACTGATCTTAACTAGATTCCTAAAGAGTAAAGATAGTTTCCTTCCTTTTGCAAAGGACAGCTTACCAAGACTACAGAGCAGGCCATAGAGATGGCAGTAAAGCTCAGGCACATGGTATTCCATATCCCCAAGTCCCACAAATCTGTAACTAATAGTTCATCCTAGGGAGCCTGAGTGAGAACAAAAGCAAACACAGAGGCCTCCCTGGTGGCGCAAGGGACTAAGATGCAACCTGTGAAGGCATATGAAAAAATGTTCAACATCACTTGTAATCAGGGAAATGCAAATCAAAACTACCATGAGATACCATCTTACACCAGTGAGAATGGCACATATTAAAAAAACGAGCAACAACAAATGTTGGCGAGGTTGTGGAGAAAAAGGAATTCTCCTGCACTGTTGGTGGGAGTGCAAACTGGTCCAACCACTATGGAGAGCTGTGTGGAGATTTCTGGACCTACTAAACATAGAGCTTCCATATGATCCAGAAATTCCACTCCTAGGTATTTACCCAAAGGACACAGAAACATCAATTCCAAAGAGCACCTGCACCCCTATGTTTATAGCAGCCTGTTTACAATAGCTAAGCTTTGGAAACAGCCCAAATGCCCAAAAACAGATGACTGGATCAAGAAGATGTGGTACATATATACCATGGAATATTACTCAGCATTCAAAAAAGATAAGCACATGCAATTTGCAGCAACATGGATGGCGCTGGAAGGGATCATGCTCATTGAAACAAGCCAGAAAGAAAAAGAAAAATACTGGAAGGTCTCACTCATAGCAGGAATCTAGAAAACTTAAATAAGGGACCAGGAAAATGAATAACTATAAGAAAGAAAATATCAAAATCAACAAACAGCTATGAACCAGAGACACTCTATGGGGGGTGGAGGGCGGGGAGGGGAGGGATTGGGGTCAAAATAAGGGGGTTGCAATTGTATGGGGAATATAAAAATAAAATTTATAAAAAAAAAAAAAAAAAAGGATGCAACCTGTGAAGCTGTTCGCAACCTCTGCACCACGAGTTCCATCCCCGGCCAGCCAGGGAGCTACCCACATGGCAAGGCAGACCTCTTCTGACTCGCCTTCTGTTCCCCTCAGCAGTGTATTTCAGTCAGTCTGCCTGTTCTGCTCCCCGCTCTGTCTCTGGTGAATCCTCTCACCCCCTACACCTCTGGCCTGTACCCCAGCTCTTGTATGTATAAATACGTAAGTCTTTAAAAAAAAAAACAAAAAACAAAGAACTATAGGATTTTTATGAGATAAGACTATTCTCAGCTCCACCTCCAATGGCGCAGGGCCAGAGGACAGGGGATGGCCCAATGAGCCCCAGGCCTGCGGAGGCTCATCTTCGCCGCAGATGAGCCCCAGGCCTGCGGAGGCTCATCTTCGCCGCAGAGTCCAGGCCTGTTCCCCTGTCACATTTGATTTGCAGGATTAAGTGGAAGGGGCTTTAATGTGGGCAAATCATGAGGAGGCAACAACCTCAGGAACCAGTAAGGAATGCTTAGGATTAAAAAAAAAAAAAATTAAAAATCTATCAAAGAAATAAAAATCTGTTTTAAAATCTAAAGATTATTAAAACTCTATATATGATTGAAACAAATGTTATCTGTGGTTTGCTTCAAATAATGGGGGGTAAATGGTTGTGGATACAAAAGAAACCAAATTGGCTACGAGTTGGCAGCGGTTAAACATGGACAACAGAAACATGGGGACTTGATTTCATGTTTCTCTCTGCTTTTGTATGTTTGAGTAAAACATACAACAACATGCACACATAGTGGAAATTTAGATAAATATAAAATTTAAAAAACACAAAGAGAAAAAAAGAATACCATACATAATCTTAACACTGGAGACAACAACTGTTATCAACTTGGGCTATTTATTTGCAATCCTTTCTATATCCTTTCTTTATTTGTAGAACGGGATGATACTGTCTATGATTTTATCACTTACTTTTCGCTCCCTCCTTAATTTATTTTAAGAATTAATCAAGTCCTTAAATATTCTTTTTTTTTTTTATTTATTTATTTATTTTTATTTGTTTGTTTTGTTTATACATGCACTGGGTACAGTCAGAAGCGCGGGAGGGTGAGAGAATTCACCAGAGCCAGAGTGGGGAGCAGAGCAGGCAGAGGGACTGAAGTACACTGCTGAGGGGAGCAGCGGGTGGCAGGAGAGGTCTGCGCGCCATGTGGGATCCTCCTCCGGTGGCCGGGGAGCAGCCGGGGATCGAGCCGGCGCCGCAGAGGCCGCGGGCAGCTTCGCAACCCAGCGCTCAACCGCTGCGCCACCGGGGAGGCCCGTCCTTAAATATTCTTTAAGCCTACTTATTTAAGCCTAATATACGGAGGTTTCCATTAAAATGTGGATCATCATTGGTTTCCAATGTCTGGCTACTCTACTACAAGTAAAGCTGTGGTGAGCTGGGAAGGATAGCATTCGTTGTAAATAGGTGATTTCAAGTGAAAAAGGAGTGGGTTGCTGGGCCTCCCCAGTGGCACAGCAGGTTGAGCACAGCGCTGTGGGGCTGTCCACACCCTCTGCAGTGCTGGTTTGATGACCGGCCAGCCAGGGAGCAACCCACATGGCGCAGCAGACCTCTCCTGTCTCGCCCACTGCTCCCCTCAGCAGTGCTTTCAATCCGTCTGCCTATTCTGCTCCCCACTCTGTCTCTGGTGAATCCTCTTACCCTCCCACACCTCTGGCCTGTACCCCAGTTCTTGTATAAATAACTAAATCTTTAAAAAATAAAATAAAGAAGTGGGTTGTTATGTGCCCAAATGTGAACTGACACTACGAAGGAGAAGAAAAGGTGCAGGGAGAAGCTGGTGGTGCACAGACTGTCTAATTCCAAGCAACTGCTAACTTCCCAGCAAGCTCCCTATTGCAAAGGTTATAGTGGAGAGTAAGAACATGTCAACAGAGAGCCTCTCATCCACAAAATTCTGCTAACACCTTTTCTGAAAGGCTTGAGTCTTGAAATACTGAGTTTTCAAAGGAAAGAACACTTTCATTGGGTATGTAATTACATGGAAGGTGCTGTGCCTGACTGAGTGGATTGAACAATTTCTCAATGACCACTGTGCTTCCAGTATTCAGGCATGGCCCCACAACTAATCTACTTAAGCAGAATTAATGTAAGTGGACACTCTAGGCCTGTCACTGGGTTCTTTCTTCCAGGCCTTAAAGATGGTTTCTTGCCCTGAAAAATAAAATTCAACAAATTCCCAAGATAGGGAGGTGAGGTGGGCAGCGGGATCCTGCTTTCTCTGTTATCTGCCTCTGACAAGAAGAGGAATCTGGCAGAAAGTCAGAGACGATACCTAATACAATTAATGTCTGGATGCCATAAATATTAAAGTTTTCTTTCTGGGAAACCTGCACTCCTATGTTTACTGTAGCATGATTTACAATATCTAAGATACGGAAATATCGTAAATGCCCCAAAACAGATGACTGGATGAGATGTGATAAACAAACACAATGGAATACTACTCAGCAATCAAAAAAGACAAACTTGTGTCATTTGCAGCAACATGGATAGAGCTAGAAGGGATTATGCTCAGTGAAATAAGTCAGAAGGAAAAAGAAAAATATCGGATGGTTTCATTTACAGGTGGAATATAGGGGAACCAGACAAAGGATCAGGAAAAAGGCAAAATTTGCAGGCAAACCATAGATCTGAGGCTTCCAGCAGGAGAGGGAAAGGGATCAAAACAGGAGAGGGAAAAGCAAAAAGGACTATGGTGATGGATCAGGGGTGATGTGGTGGTGGGAAAACTAAAGGGACTACTCCTGAGGGGAAAAATCAAATATTGTACAAGAATGAACAATTCTATAAGAAAAATTAAAAAAAAAAAAAGTTTTCTTTCTGAAACAAATCCATGGTGTCTATTTTGTGATGCATCTGGAAGATTCAGAGCTGAACACATTCTAGTTCTCTTTCATCTGGCTTTCCTGGCCTATACACAGGGGACTCTGAGTCACAACACTGGTTCTGGCCAGCATCTGGGAGGGGACGCCCCACAGCTGCCCTGCGCAGGGAGCCACGTGGGATGCTCTCTCGGACCCAGGGACACAGCGGCCACCAGCACAGCCACAGAGGGACAGAAGACTGGCTGCAGCAAACTGCCCTGCTTTCTACACATTTCTTTCCCTTTGCCCCTCTCTGCCTGCATTTTGGTTTTTCATGTCAAAAAGGACAACTGTGGTTCTCCTTTCATCCCATCAAGGGTCTGTGACTCTGAGCACTGGCTGATTGAGTCAGACACCATGGAAGCAGCTGCCAATCTGCAGTACCCCCCAAGCTGAGTTACAACCTCCTCACCAACCCTCCCTCAAATGTGAGAATCCTGACCACTGCCCTGTTGCTCAGCCCCCAAAATTTCAAGACACTCTATGAGGACTACCATAGAGTAGTGGAAATTTTAAAATATGTGTTGGAACACCAAATTCAAGAGTGATTTTGTTGTTGAAGTTGTTAGGTTGTTGTAACAGTAGAAAATTACTTTAAGCATAAGCTATTAACAACATTCCATTTATATATTTTCCTGAGATTGGAACCTCTCAAAGCATGAGTTCATTTCTGACCTAAGTTTGTGTCCTCGCCCTGATTCATATATCACAGAGAAAGCAAGAGAAAAAGAAATAGCTGTGCAACTAATAATAACATGCAATTCTCTCTCAGCTGGATTCTCTAAGAGAACAGTCTCTAAGGTTGACCAAAATTGGGCCAGAAAGCTCCACAAACTTCTATGCACATAACTTGATCTTTCTTTCCGCTCCCCCTTGAAAAGAGGCATAAGAGCCAATATATAAACACAGAACAGCTGTCTTTTGGCAAAGACAGTATCTCGCTGCTCACAGCCACACCCTGCCACACAGACACTCACCAGCCCCGATCCATTCTTGAGCTCCAGCTGATTTGAAGGCTGCTGGTTCCCTGAGAATCCACTGACTCACCCCCTGATGTGAGAGTGGACAGGGGCCATGTTGGGTGGCTCAAAATCTGCCCTCTTCACCAGGAAGTACCAACACCCACATGGATACTTTCTTGACCTCCTGTCCAGGGACAGGACCAGAAAAGAAAGTTACCTTGCAGACAGCTGCCTGGAGTACCGCATCAAAGCCCCCCTCAGGGGCATCTCGGTTCCGGGACACCCTCTGTTTCCGAACTTCCTCGTTGAAGCTATCAACTCTGTCTGTGAGAGGCAGCAGGTGGCGGAATCCAAAGGAGGGTACGCAGTTTGGAAATAACTTGTAACTAGAAAGAAAGAAGAGAAGAGTCAATTTCCCATCATATCTAAAATCTTCAACAACCAAGTAAGTACTCTGCAGCCATGCAGTGGCCTGAGCAGCCCTGGTAAGTAGCTACACAGCACCTACCACCTGTTCCCGCAACAGGCAAGGCAGGAAAACAAAGAGAAATAACATAGTTCCTATTCTCCAAAACGCAGCCCTGCAGGCAAGACAGCCCATACCAGGTTGATAGTGCATGAAACGACATAGCTCAAGGGAAGAAGAGATAACATGTTGGGGGGGAGGGGTTGGGAATGGGGGAGCAACTGCAGTCAAAGGAAGCTGTCCCCGGAGGGCCCTGATGCCTTGAGAGCCGTGAGGTGCAGTGGCATGGGCAGCACAGAGGGAAGGGAGGCAATGCGGAGTGAAAACAATGTGGGCAGGTTACTCTAAGACCAGCTTCTCACTTAAACTCTGCTGCTGTCAGGTGACATGGGATCACATAACCCTTCATGTCAACTCAGAGACCACCAGACATGCTGGCACATGAGCAAGCACTAAATGGAACAGGAATTTTTCACTTATAAATACCACAATGATAAACTATCAGGTCCCCTAGATGCAACACGAATCAACTAGACAGTGACCACCTTCAAATGGGAAACTAGAAGTGTGGAGAAAGAAGGAAGCATTGCATTTCAACAGAAGATTAATGCCATGTTTTCCTCCTGAAATATTGGGCAATCTCATCTTTTGCAGGAGAGATTCCAAATGACCCACTGCTGGAGGAAGTTAGAGTTCAATTACAACCCTAGCTGTTTCAGCATGACATAGAGCTACTGAAATAGAAAGAGGCCTTAACTTTGTCTCTTAAGTGAGTTCACTAGATGAAACGGAGAGGGAAGAGTGTCACAGTCAAAGAGAACAGCATGTGCAGGAGCCCTGTGGCAGGAAGGTACATGGAGTCCCCATGGAGAGAAGCCAGTGGAGCTACAGTGCAGGGACTAAGAGCAAGATGAGCTAAAAAGAGGCTGGCAAGGCAGGCTGGACCAGATTGCGCAGGCTAAGGGAACCTCACTTTCAGAACACAAGATGGAAAACAAGCAGTAATTAACAGAGAGGCCCGAAGGGAAGGCTTTATAATCCAATTCAAGGCATCTGTGTGGTAAGGGAAACAGGCTGGGCAGCTGCTAGGAGGATCCTGCTCAACTGTCAAGACATGGCCGCACCGGGGCAGGTCCAGACAGACTCCCTTCCTCTACAC
Organism: Talpa occidentalis; assembly: GCF_014898055.3. NCBI lineage: Eukaryota > Metazoa > Chordata > Mammalia > Eulipotyphla > Talpidae > Talpa > Talpa occidentalis. Next base: position 42,730,348 of record NW_023604295.1, on the reverse strand, counting down.
AAGAAGGCAATTTTTGGCTTTCTAAGAGGCCATTCCACTCTCCTGGGGGGCCCAGTGACTGCTCAGTCCACCAGTCTCTCGCAACAAGCTGGCTCTGACAGTCTACCCAGTCTATCTGTGCCATTTTACCCACAGATCCCTCCGGAAGGGGATGCAGCTACAGTCTCCCCCCGTCTTTACTTTGTTGTGCTCTCCCTCCCCGGCCCCAGCTCAAAATCTTCACCCACACTTGGTGCTGGGACAGGTCAGGCTCTTCTATAATCTGTGCCTCAGGCCACCCAAACTTTTCATTCCATTTCAATTTGCCATAAAGAATGAGATGGAAATCACACTCCTAGTTGGAAAATGAGACAGAGCTGAGGTCCCATCTGCAGTAATATGGCAAATGGTGGCTGGTCCAAGAGGAGGTAAATATACACAAACTCTCATTCCCCTCTCTCTTGCTCCCTTCTGTGTGGTTCTGTCCCAAGACTTAGGACTTGAGCTGTGTGTTTATTATCATGGTTGATCAGGTTGGTTGAAGAAAGAGAGGAGAGGAAGAGTAACAACTGCTGTTCAGTGATAAAGCACAGATGCTATGAAAAGCTCAGCTAAATCTCAATTTTCATTCCTGCAAACAGCAATAAGTAGATACACTTTTACTACAGACAATTACTGTTAAGCAGGAACCAGAAACCATGTTTGGCAGAAAGAAGCCTTTACTGCAGAGAGTTGACTATAAGCAAACCGGAGTTCCTTCTCAGTGAGAAGACAGCAGCTCTCACACAGACCTTGTGCAATGTCTCCACAGTCACTAGATTAGACTGTCACCTGTGAATAGCTATTTAACTCTGCCAAGAATTGCCTGAGTCACCTGAGATCTGGGTGTTTGCTGGTCTTATGCCAGGATACACCCCTCCCTATGTGCTGTAGGGCTGCAGTTTAGGGTCACATTTAGGGAATTGGTGAATGAAGGATTACTAGCCAGGAAGAAAAAGGAAAAAATATATATGCTTAAAGAGCCTGGGGAGCATGTGTGTGTATAAAAAGTGAATCTAATATGAAGAAACTAGAAACAGGCAAATTCAGAAAACCAACCAACACTTTGGGACAATATTGTGAATTGAGCTGACATGGAAAGAGCTCCCCTCTTACTCTAAACATATAGAACTGCTGGGTGAAATATAATTTAAAAGATATTAACACGTAGCCAGGACTAGAAGTTTACTTAGTAGGAAAACCTCAGGTGCCAGAAATGATGAAGAAACCATTCAACAAATGAATGGATTTGAGAGAAAGGTAGGAGGCGAGCAGAAACCCCTGCCACAGAGCTCCCCAATGTGACAGGGCTAACAGGGGACTGCAGGGCTTGGCTCAGAAGTCTAATAGGGACAATGAGGAGCCTCAGGCTTGTGCAAGGCCAAGTATTGGCACAGGGTTCTCTGCATAAAGCTGAGTGCAACCAAGAGCTGCCCTGTCACCATAATCAAAACCAGAAAAACTCCAGCCACTGACCTAGGAAAGAAGCAAGGAAGATTCATTCTGGGCCAAGAACAAGATGAATCACCCATAAAAATTGTAACTGCAGCCCTCTACAAGTTAGAATTCACTGCTTTTACCATGAAAGAATCCCTAACTGAAAGCTGGAGCATCCTGGCAGCAGCAAACATAGAACCGCCCTGCACCCCCAGGGCCTGTGACCCTCTGATAGAAAACCACCTCTGATGAAGGGGAGCTAGTGAAAAAGTTAGACCCCATGAAAAGCAAGCCATCATGAAGGGCTGTCAGCAATTTCAACAAACTGAAGGATGTGTAATTCAAGAAACGGAGATAACAATGATGAGAAGGACTTCAAAACGAGGACATTTAAAACATTCAAGCACAGGAAGGAATAGAGACGAAACATGGGGGGGTGGAGTCCGAAGTTGTGAATAAAATAGTATGAAAAACAAAAGTTAGAAAAAGAACCAAATAAAAAGTACAGAAAAAAATATAGTCACTGAAAAAAAAAAATATATATAGTACCTGAGATTCAAAAATGAAATTTCAATATATGGATTAAACAACTGAAGAAAACTCAGCAAATTGGAATTTTCCAATTATGCATCTAAGGGGGAAAAAAGAAAGAGGCGGGAATTGTGGGAGAAAAAAATTATTAGGAGACACTCCAACACATGTCTAGTAGTGTTAGAAAGAAAACGGAGAAAAAGAGAAAGGAATCAGAGATAACATCTAGGTTTTTCAAAAATAAAGACACATTCTCAGATCCAACAAGCAGACCAAATCCTGAGCAATGTAAATAAAAGTAATCCAATCTAGATGCATTGGAGTGAAAACATCATAGAATAGGAAAAGCAGAGGATGATATTAAAATCAACCAGATAAAAGGAAAATGACAGATTTCCCATCAGCCACAAGATATGGCAGAAGACCATGGAATAACACCTTCAAGGTGGTGAAGGATACTGTGACACTGTGACTTCTTGGAATAAATACACAAAAGGAAAGAAAAGAATATAAATGTAGTATCTCATTTATAAAGATTTCTACATGATTTATATTTTGTATGTGTGTATGGTGATTACATTTAAGATTTATACTCTCAACCTTTTTTTTAAAGATTTATTTATGCATACAAGAGCTGGGTTACAGGCCAGAGGTGCGGAGGTGAGAGGATTCACTAGAGACAGAGTGGGGAACAGAAGAGGCAGACTGAAATACACTGCTGAGGGGAGCAGCAGGAGAGACAGGAAAGGTCTGCTTCACCATGTTCTCTCTGGCCAGCTGGGGATTGAACTTGTGCTGCAGAGGCTACAGATTGCTTCACAGTGCGGTGCTTAACCCCTTGCACCACCAGGGAGGACCTATATTCTCAACCTTTTGAAAACAGTTTGGAGGATCCTCAAAAAATTGAAAATAGAACTACCTTGGCACGCAGCAATTCCATTGCTAGGTATCTACATACAGAAAATGAAAACATGAATTCAAAAAGATATGTGAGGTTCTATGTTTGCTGAAACGCTAATGACAATTGTCAAGTTATGGAAAGCATCTAGGGGGTCAGCAGCAGATGAAAATAAAGAAGATGTGGAGTGTATACATGGTGGAATACTACTCAGCCATTCAAAATATGTAATCTTGCCATGTGTGGCAACATGGAAGGACTATGAAGGGATTATGCCAGTGAAATAAATCAAAAGGAGAAAGACAAATACCAAGTAATTTCACTCATATGTGACTATAAAGAGATGAAGCAAGTGAACAGACAAAGCAAAACAAAAGCAAATCCCTGGATTCTGGCAACAGAGGTTATGAGAGGGGCAGTGGGTGGGGGAGCAAAGGGTAGAGGGGGCAGTGAACTGTGTGGAGGGTCATTAGTACCTTGGTGGTCGATGTGGTGTGGCGTCACACCTATGGCCCCAGAATACCTACAGTATCACAAACCAATGTTACCTCAATTAAAAAAAGATTTACTCTTTTAGCAACTTTCAAGTGACAATTCAGAACTATTACTACAGAAACTATGCTATGCACTGGATTCCCAGAATTTCTTCATCTTGTAACGGGAAGTGTGTACTCTGTGACCAACACCTGCCCATCCCCACTCCCACCAGTCCATGGAAACCATCTTTCTGCCCTTTGCTTCTTTTCACATTCCACAGAGGAAAGACATGCTACGTATTTTTGCAACAGCCTAATAACTCTAAAAAAAAAGTATTCAGAGACAAAATAATATGCCAGATGAGTCCTTCAAGTGCTGTTATCAGTGGATACCATGTGACTCAGCACTGAAGCTCCGCCTATCACTCAGAATAGCAATTTAACCTTTCCTTTATCTATCAACTTGCTCTATGTCTTTTTTCCTTCTTGTGGCAGGCAGCCCTCAGTTCTGGCATTTCTAGTATATTTTAAGATGGGAAGGGGCGATCAAAGATTATGATCCTGTGGCAGAGACAGCTGGAACAGAAGGGGGAAGACAATCGCAGGAGAGTCCCATAAGAAACTGACTTTCTTTTCTCTGAGATGTCCTGCACAAGTGGCTAAGTCATTCCTCCTGATTCCACCACCTCCCCAAAACTTTGTGGGGGCTGCTACTACTGTGCCCAACACCACAGGAGAAAAACACCTAGCCGAAGGTATCACTGGAGCTGTAGAAGAAGCCTGTGACTTTCCTCTCCACAGTAGCTGGAGGAAAAGAGGAGATAAGGATCACAGCCAGGCATGGAAGGCAAACAAGTAAAGCAGGCAGCTGTGAGACCAGAGGGAGTGGTAGGGCCTGTGGCAGCCAACAACACCGACTTACAAGCCCAGCTTTAGCAGACCTCCCAGTTTTTCAAGAAAACCTAGAAATCCTGGTTATGCTTAGTGAAATCTATTTTTTTTTAAATGTTGGTAACTAATTCACAGCCCATTAAAATTCAGGAAGGCAAACAAAGCTCGTGTACAAGCTGGAGCAGGCACAAGCAGATGACACCCCCAGTTTGTGCTCTTCTACCGAGGGAACAGTGGGGACTGACTCAGGGCTTGGCCCAGCCTGAACAGGAGAAGGTAAATCTCAGCCACCATCCAGCTTAGAGAAGGCAGATTTGCATAACTTAAACCTGATGTTTCCTTCAAAATTCCCATTCTTCCCTGGATTTCCTGTCTTACAAGCAGCTTTTCAGTGTGCCTTGTAGTCACTGTCAAGACTATTACTGTCTGCAATTGGTTCTGCCTTTTAGGGCGTGAAGAAGGAGCTGTGGACACAGAGGATGAAATAATCTTGAATATTCAAATGCTAAGTGCCCAGAGACAGACCTTCATCCTCTGCCAGCTTCCAATCTAGTGTCTTGCAGCCAGTGGATGTACCCCGGAAGAATGAAAGAGAGACACACCCTGTCTGTCTAGGGATAGGATCCAATCAGAGGGCAGAGGTGGGAAAAAAAAAAAAAAAACAGAATCACTACTCCAGATGAATCAAAAAAGTTCTGGCTGAAGTGCTGCTTGCTTACAGTAACAGGCAAAACTCCATCAACAGGGCATTTGGTACAAAGAGCCTTGGAGATGGGACCAAAGTAATAATGGCTGCCAGCCATGGCCAGAGGAGGCTAAACCCAGCAGATAATGATAACCAGTGCTTCTTCATGGTCAAGGAACTTACAGTCTCATTTGTAGTTAAAATTTTTTCTCACTGGGCCTCCCCGGTGGCACAGCTGTTGAGCACTGGGTTGCAAAGCTGCCCGCAGCCTCTGCAGTGCCAGTTCGATCCCCAGCTGCCAAGTGAGGGTCTCACATGGCGCACAGACCTCTCCTGCCGCCCGCTGCTCCCCTCAGCAGTGTACTTCGTCAGTCTGCCTGTTCTGCTCTCCGCTCTGACTCTGGTGAATTCTTTCACCCTCCCGCGCTTCTGACTGTACCCAGTGCTTGTATAAATAAATAAATAAATCTTTTTAAAAAAATTTTTTTTTCTCACTGTTTTTTCCATCATGTGTCAGTTCCCAGTCCCTGGCAAAGATCTAAGATCGCTTCTAGGAGAGTGTGCAGAGGAATCAGGAAGGACACAGAACAAACACCACCAGCATAAACACTACCTCAATCCAAACACCCAGGCCAACCCAGAACTGGGAGCTACTAGGGCTGCCAAGATGGGCTGTGGGGTCAGGCAGGCTCAGGAGCTTAAGGACACCTCTCTTTTCCTCAGTGGCAGCCAAGGAGACCAAATACCAAAAATACCATCTCAGGCTAGAAGGAGCCTAGAGCCCTGAGTCACTGCTTGAAGGAGAGCTGCCAAAGAAAGCAGCTCAACCTTCATAGATTTTATACAAGCAAGAAATAAACTTTGTGTTGAGCCACTGAGATCTGGGGATTGTTACTGAAGCATAACCCAGCATTGCCCACTGAGTGGTGGGGCGTGTGGTAGTTTTGGAACAGGTATTATTACTGAGACTCAGGAAAGCATCTGTGCTGATATGGATGGGAAAATTAATCATCTATTTAAAATGCAGGATTTTCATTTTGTTTTGTCAAGGTAAGTTACAGATCTTTACATAAATGACAGGGATAGACTTGGAATGGGCTTGTGCCCCAAGCCCCTCAGGGACTCCAAACAAGGGGCAAATTTAAGTTGTTCCACCTGCTCCCTCCTTGAGCCCTTGGGTGCCTCACATCCTGAGAGTTTTCTCTAAAATGTGTTAATGCAGGAAACAGTGCTGAATCAGGCAGATGGGAAAACAGTAGCAGAGATCACCATGTCTTTGGGCAGCCTCATGACAGTGCCTTTCTTCATCCATACAGGAAGGACAGGAACTGAGTTTAATCAAATTAAACACCTCAGCTGGTTCTCCTCTCAACAATGCCTTCCCTGGTTCTTTGTTTGGGTTAAGTTTTCCTAATACACCATTCCCTAACTCTTCAATTCCCAACAGAAGGCAAGCTGGTCACTTACCCAATGCACGGATTGGTCTGGTATCTCGGTGCTGTGTAGGAGAAAGGAGAGATGTTCTTGTCTACAAAAGACCCAAACCCCAGTCGGAAGTTGCTGGTGAGCTTCCGCATCTCATCTGCCAGCTTGGTGCCCAGGTTCCGGATGTTGTCCAGGTCATCCTTCATGGACAGGGAGAGGTCCATCAGGTAGTACAGGTCCACAGGGTAATCTTCCACCTGCCGAACCTGCAGCTGGAAAGTAGTCTTGTCCCCTGTGCCAACAGAGAGGTCGTGCATATTAGAGGTCATACAATGGCCAGTCTGCAGGGATGGATTTTCCTTTCAAACTTGATCCACCTCTAACTTTCTTTACTGATAGGTACTGTGTACCTATCAGAAGTGACATTTTTCTTGGCAGCAGAGGGACTGGAGGGAACATGGGTGCTGAGGATGACATTCTTAGGGCTCCTTCCAAACACTTGGCTCAGTATTTTCAGGGAAACTCTTTAAGAACTAGTCTCGTTTAGTGTGTTGTTTTCTCAGTGAAAACAATCCTTGGGTGATTAGTGAAAGTGAGCCAGACAAGCCCAATGACACAAATTGGGCAGGAGTAGCCCACAAATAACACACACCAACCTCAGAGAAAGGACCATTCAAGATGGGAAGGCGTAAACTGATCAGATGTGTGTGCCACAGAAAACAGAGGAGCAATTAACTGGAGGGGGGTACAGACTAAAGGGAGTAGAGCTGAGGTGGGGAAGAAAGCATGCAAGGCAACAGGGAGTGGGGAAATAAAGACAGTTTCTTACAATATCCCCCAAGGACACAAATGTTTATGTTTGTTCCGTGTGTCTATTTCTATTTTCCTGTTCATTTATCAAGCAGCAGCATTTAGTTCTTGAGCATATTTGACATCTTTGGACATCATAGACATGGCTCACTATCACCAGAAATTATATGCATAAGTATAGGAAGACTGAATCCAAACTTTAACTCCATGAAAAAGGGAGAAACAAGAAAGAAAAAGGGGGGCCTCCCGGGTGGCGCAGCAGTTGAGCACTGGGTTGCGAAGCTGCCCACAGCCTCTGCAGCACCAGTTCGATCCCCGGCTGCTCCCCGGCCACTGGAGGAGGATCCCACATGGCGCGCAGACCTCTCCTGCCGCCCGCTGCTCCCCTCAGCAATGTACTTCGTCAGTCTGCCTGTTCTGTTCCCCGCTCTGGCTCTGGTGAATTCTCTCAACCTCCCGCGCTTCTGACTGTACCCAGTGCTTATATAAATAAATAAATAAATTTTGGGGGGGAAAAAAAAAAGAAAGAAAGAAAAAGGACACATTACCGGACTTGCCATCCGCTACAAGAAAGAGAGATGAGATAATCACAGATAAGCAAAAGGGGAATTAATTCAGGGGTAAAGAACACAGGGAAGCCAGTGAGTGGGAGGCAGCGGCCTCTAATCTCACTCCACAGGGTTGACCAAAAGGCCCAAGTCCAGGCAATGACCAGAGGGCAATGACCCGAGGGCTCCTGCCAGGATAAAGATCCCCAAATCACTTCAAATCTCTAAAATCACATAGCTGAGGGCCAGCTTCAAGCTGTAACTCATGTCAGGTAATTCTATCTGCCCTTGGGCCTATTAGGCTCTCAGAGGCACCAACAGCGATCCTTGAACTTTTCTTTAGAATTTTCAAAACCTGGACTCACTCTGTGTGGTCAGAGGAACCCCCAAGGGGTCCACGCCTGCTCTGCCCAAAAAGAGGTCAAGAAAATGCAATCTTTCACCTCCAGCTGACAACTCACTGGCTGAAGCATTCTTCCACCCTCCCTGGCCCCCTCCGTCCACCCAAACAAGGCATTTTTCACTAACTTGACCATGAAGAATCAAGCAATCAAAAGATTTAAGCCATTTTAGTAGATGCACATCCCAACCTCAGTTTCCTAAAATATAAAATGGAAATAAAAACACCGCCACAGCATCGATGAACTCATGAGGAGAGTGTGCTGTAAACAGCACAGCACCAGAGAAGTCTGCTTATTACAATTGTAACAGGGTGGTCCCAGGAAAGGGGGAGGTTCCCTGCCCCACCCAAGGGAGGGTGGAGCTGAGCAGGAAGAGGGAAGCAGGAGAAGAGACTGAGGAAGGAAGCAGGATGGAGCCAGGAGACCTGGAGGAGGCGCGTGGAGCCTAGAGACACGTGAAGAAGCTGCGCTTGTCTTTTGGTCGTGGACGGGGTGACACAGATGTGGGTGAGACCCATGGGGAGGTGACAATGGCAGCTTTTATCTTGATGTTGATTTTGCTCTTTTCCTTCCGGGCTTGTCCAGTTGTTTGTGACCCTTTTCTGTGGGTCCCCACTGGAAGATGCTTTAGACTTGTGGCAGGCCTTGGGGCCTTGCTCTGGGCCAATCCCATTTGGATGGACTTTTACCCACGAGGGGACGGGTAACTCTGGATGCTTCATTTAGAAACTAGACTAGAAACTAGACTCTTTGCCTTACCTGTATTGTTTCCTAGTTTTATTAAAGTTCCTTCCCATTAAAGTCTCCTATGTTTTGTGTTGATGCGGCGGATGGCAGAACCCATGTAAAATAGGCAGGTTTGCGGGGTTTGGGCTGCCCTTCTCCCTGTCCTATAACACAATTACTGTTTGGAGCTTGAGTGACAGCCCTGAGCCTGCCTCCCCTGACTTGTCTTTGCATGTACTTTCCTGGCAGCCTTAAGACCGAAGCAGTTCGGGTTTCCTGTTGGTATGTGCCTATTTTAAAAAACCATCAGAGTCTGACTCAAATAGAAGAATGTTCAAGATTTCTTCCAGAATGAATTCCGGACTGTTGCAATGTCTGTCTCTGGTTCTCATCAGCAGACAGAGCAGGGCCTGCAAAGGGCCCCTCCCAGGCTCCAATGCTGCATCACGGTGGGGGAGGGAGAGGGGGAAGGGGTGAACAGAAGGAGGAGGTGGGGGAGGGGACCCTCTCCTTGGCATTTGCAAGGACAGACCACAAACCCCAAAGAGAGCCTGCAATCACGCCCCCTTTATCCAATCTTGTGACCTCTTTGCAGGGGCTCTGAATATTCTGTCACCTGTCCTCTTCCTCTGTAGTCTCCAGTTACACCTTCTTTTATTCAGAACCCACTTCCACCTTTTTGTAAATTATGTGTTATTAACAGATGAGCTCTTGGGGACCCAGAAACTGACTTGGAGTCAGGGTGCCTATGGGAGGGAAGTACCTATGAGAGCGAAGTGGACACTGGTCTTGGTCAGGGAGAGCTGGGCTGGAATTCACACTTTGTCACCAAGGACTCGGGAGCACTCAGGCACTTTTAAACTTGCTGCTCAGTTTCAGGATCAGAAAAATGGGAAGAATGTTAATCATGCAGGGACCGAAGGAAACAGCAAATAAACACCACACAAATGTTCTATACAAGGAGAACTTCTGTAACAATTCCCCCAAAAGTCAATTATTAAAGCAATTTCCTGTGGGGATAAATAGAGTGAAAATTCTTCCAGAAACTTGAGTGTGGAGTTTACAGCCTCGGGCATTAAATTAACTCCAAATTTTCCAGACATGAAGGCAAAGAGGGAAACAAGATGATAGAGGTGTCTCCGTATGCCAATGCAGTGTCTATTCTTACTTAACTGAGAAAACTCGTCACCAAATTCTGTGAGACTGATCACTAAGAAAACTACACACACACACACACACACACACACACACGCACACACGCACACTGGCAGTCATACAAAAACCCATAAAGAGACTGCAATATGAAAAATAAGTATTTCATCCCATTTTCCATGCTCGGAATGAGGATTTGTTGCTACCTCAATCATGCTTGACTTTAAATGTTACAAACTCTCCATGGGGCTTGACAATAATGGAATGTTCTGTCAGCAGATTTTGGAGGGACTGACATTCTTGGACCCATTCTCAGTGTGGGAGTTAAACTGCAGCACACCAGCTCCCCTAACAAGGGAGGCTCCATGGCAAGCAGGAGGAGGGCGAAAACATCCCTGTGTGTGAAAGGTACCCTGTGTTGAGCCTAAGGCCCGGGGTACATTTCATCTTTGGGGACACTTTCAGAACTGCACACACTTAGACACACTCTGCCAATACATCCAGCCACGCAGTTTTGGGCTTCCTGAGACTAAACCTGTGGTCACTTCTCCCGTGACTGTTAAGAGTGTGAAGTCCTCTTCACCTTCACTGGGGACACCCCCCCTACCCCATGACTGACTCTGGTGACACCATCCCTGCCCACATGCTCAGATTTGTCATCCCATCTCTCCATTCACATAAGACCCCTACTGGTGCCTCTCCCCATGTGGGTGCACCCTTTCTCTCATGGGATCAGAGAAATGGGACCGAACAAGCACATCTGCACCCCAAAAGGATGAAGCTATTCCTGCAAGCAGCCCCTTGCCTGTCCTTCTGGTTTTTCCTGTTTCCAAAGCACTCAGTTCTGACTCTTTCGCACTGAATTCCTGCCACTGTTGGGCATCTAGGTGTATGTAGCTTCTCCAACTGGAATCAAGCATCAACTAGCATTCTACCTGACACAATTTTGTAAAGCTTTCTTTTCTCTGCCCTCTCTGGAATATAAAATGAAAAATTACTTCCTTGGGGACATATATCCAATGACAAACACTCTCGGAGAGTGAAGGTAGGAATTCCAACAAAAGTTTCAAGAATTTTCTGAAGACTGATTTTTGTTCAAATGTTAAAATGGTACTTTTGACAAAGACTTGTCACCCCCATAGGGATGCAAGCAGTTTTTGAATCCCCAGAATTACCTTCCTGTGCTAGAAATGTTTAAAAAAGAAGAGCGGGGCCTCCCTTGTGGCGCAGTGGTTGTGCGCTGGGCTGCGAAGCTGCCCACAGCCTCTGCAGTGCCAGTTCTATCCCCAGCCGCCAGCGAGAATCCCACATGGCATGACAGACCTCTCCTGCCGCCCGCTGCTCCTCTCAGCAGTGTATTTCATCAGTCTGCCTGTTCTGCTCCCCGCTCTGGCTCTGGTGAATTCTCTCATCCTCCCATGCTTCTGACTGTACCCAGTGCTTGTATAAATAAATAATCTTAAAAAAATAAAAATTAAATTAAAATTAAAAAGAAGAGAAACATAAAGATCAGCTTTATCACTGTTGTGATAGGGCTCTAGTGCCCTGTCCACTGCAGCTGGACAGGGCCACCTTACAAGACTCTCACCTGCCCTTTTGCTCAGTGCAGCAGAAGGTAATTAGAATCCCAGAATTCAATCAGACCTAGAACAAAGGAATTGACTCACTGTTGAGGACAAAGCCTCTGGGCCCCATTCTCCACCTTAGAGTGCTGCCTCTCAACAGATGGAACCACAAAATGAAGCATCTAAAGACAGCATTCCCCTCCAGTGTCTGCCCCCAGGCAGTAGGACTTGGCATCCATAGTTTCCTTAAAAACAAGTGGCTTGCTCCTTTTGGGCCACTGTAACCAGTCCCATAGACAGGGTCACTAAGAAACAACAGAAATTCATTTCTCACTGCTATGAAGGCTGAAGTCCAAGATCAGGGTGCCATTGTGGTCAAATTCTGGTGAGGTCTCTTTCTCAGGTTGCAGACTATGGCTTCTTGCTGTGTCCTCACATGGCAGAAAGGACAGGGCACACCCCGGGCCTTTTTTTTTTTTTTTAATAGTACTTATCCCATTCATAAAGTTTCCATCCTCCTGACCTAGTCACCTCTCAAAGGCCCCACTTCCTAACAACTATCACACTGGGATTTCAACATATGAATGTTGGCAGCAAATCCCCTGTGTATCAACCCATCATCAAGTTTTTCTTAGTAAAGTACAAAGAGGGAGAAGGGAGAAAAGGACAGATAGAGGCTGGCAGGACACCCATATCAAATCCATCCCCTGTAGTTTAGTTAATAGTGTAGGATCAATGTCAATTTCCTGGCTTTGAGAAAATACTCTGGTTACATAAGATGTTATCATTGAGGAAAACTAAGAAGCATACTAGTATTTTTGCAACTTTTTGTGAATCTAAAATTATTTCAAAATAAAAAGTTTAACATAAAAATAAGCTACCAACTATATTTTGAGAGGCTAAGGGATTAAGGCAAATAATGAATTAAATAAACCTTTTTCTAATTGACCCAGCGTTTCATAACTATCTCTAGCTTTTTACCATTTCAATAAACTTTATTCTAAAGTTTACATCCTTTCTTAAAGGTCTTATGTCCTTTGTTAAGTATTTTTTTTTGCCACTCTCCTGTCAGTTAAGTACTTTTTAAGGCTGTTATCCTGATATACAATTTCCAGGATTAAAAACAAAATGGAAAACATGATCTTATGTTTACATAAAGTCCTGCTTAAAGTTTGGCAGTTCCTCAAAAAGTTAAACATAGAATTACCATATGATCCAGAAATTCCACGCTTAGCTATCTGCTCAAGATTATTGAAAACATATGTCCACACAAACACTTGAAGATGAATAGCAGCATTAGTCAAACTTGCCCCAAAGTAGGAAAAGACCAAATATTCAACTAAATGTGGTATATGTATACATAAACAATGGAATATTATTCAACCATAAAAAGGAATTAAGTCCTCATATATGCTACAACAGGGAGGAATCTTGAAAATATTTTGCTAAGTCAAAGAAGCCAGACATAAAATACCACATACCATATGATTTATAGGAATGGTCCAGAATAAGCAAAACCATAGAGATAGAGAAAACAGATTAGTGGTTGTTAGGGGCTAAATGTGGTAAAGAAAGAGAAGATAGGGGTGGCTATAATTAGCACAGGGCTTCTTTCTGGGATGTGAAAATATTCTAGAACTAAATAGATGACTATTGCATAACCTTGCAAATATACTACAAGCCGCTTTAAATTTTTTTTTTAATTTATTTATTTTATTCAAGCACTGGGTACAGTCAGAAGTGCAGGAGGATGAGAGAATTCACCAGAGCCAGAGCTGGAACAGAACAGGCAGACTGACGAAATACACTGCTGAGGGGAGCAGAGGGCACGGCAGGAGAGGTCTGCGCGCCATGTGGGACCCTCGCTGGGGGCCGGGGATTGAACCGGTTGCTGCACAGGCTGTGGGCAGCTTCGCAGCCCAGCGCTCAACCGCTGCGCCACCAGGGGAGGCCCACCACCAATTTAAATTGTACATTTTACAACGGTGAATTTTATGGCATGTGAGTTATATCTCAATTTTGAAAAAGAAAAACAAATTTAAAAATCCTACTTAAAGTGGAAGGCAATTTGTTCTTTTCTTGTTCTTTTCTCTTTTCCTTTTCATTCTAAAACAACAGCTTTGCCCGCTGTAAGTATCTCTCAGATTATGCTGAGACTTGTCCTTGACTAAAAGAGTTACATTTCACTCAACAAATATGTATTATGAGGTATGGGGGAGCCAGACAAGGGAGGTGACACAAAAGTATTTCTAAAAATATATAATGGAAAAACCAATCACTACCTCCCTGAAGCCCTTTCCCTGAGTTGGTTTTTTTTTTTTTTTTGGGTGGGGTGCAGGGGGGAGATATTACTTTGAAGTAAATGTGCACTTGACAAACTAGAACTACTGCTAACTTTAACATTCTCTTCTTCACTTGAATAAAAAAAAAATTGGGGTATTGACTGTAATTCTATTTATAAACTTTAAATTCTCCAAAATCTCAGAGGCAAGTGTTTCTATACTTGAGAAACACAGTCACGGGGTTCTGAACCTTTAAGAAGTCATATTCCCATCAGATCAACTTGCACTCATCTCTAACCTGAAGATGAACATTAGTAGCAAAACAAACACATGAAAGTGAATGTTTATAGCAGCATCAGTCACAATCGCCCCGTAGGGAAAAAGACCAAACATTCACCCACTGAATTGTGCTGTATCTACACATAATCAGTGGAATACTGAACATCCTCACAGCTTGAGTGTGTTGTGGCAGCCAGTCCCCGATCTTGACCTTGGCTTCCTGGCAGTGGGGCTCTCCATCACACATGCTCCACAGGACCACAGCCCACACATAGCACCCACATCCTGTGTACTCACAGGCTCACGTTCTTTATTTACTTCCACTACAGGAAAAATAATGCTTAGGAGGAGATGTGATTGTACCAGATAAGCCTGATTTCTTTTTTTCTTGAGCATATATTGGACTTTATTGCATAAATAAATATTGTACGGAAATTTAGTGCCAAGAGAACTTTGCCCAAGGAAGCTAATTTCACTCAAATCAATTCTCTATCTCTTCTCTTTGAAAGATGTTTTAAAAGTCAGTTGATAAGTCAAGCAAAACAAGTCTTATCGGCCTCATAGTCACACTTTAAATCTGATTTTAAAATTGGCATTAAAACTGTAAACTTTAGGAGGAGTATGTGTGTAAGAGAATGAGAGAGAGAGAGAGAGAGAGAGAAACGGGTAAATGGGCTTAAACATACAAATTTTCAGTTATAAAATAAATAAGCCCTGGGATATATTGTACACCATGGAAATAATTTCACATTATATATAAACATCAAGTCATTATGTCATAAACCTGAAATTAATATAACACTGTATGTCTTTTATATCTAAATTAAAAAAAAAACCTGACATAATTGGTTTTGTGTAATCTCCATTTCTTTCCTAAACTCAATCAACCCTAAAGAAGAAGGATTATCCATCATGAAGGATATTTCTCAGCGAGAACGCCAACTCTCAGAGTAACTCCAGATGAAGCATTCCAAAAACTTAAGTCAAAGACTTCTCTCAATGATAAACCTGAAACTAAGCAATTTTGGAGATACGAAATTTGGTCCTTTCTGTCAAAGGTTATTAATTGAAAACAGCATGCAATTATAAGTACATTATTAGGATATGAACAATTTATTCATACATGAATAAAGACAGAGGATTTATCAAAAACAATATTTTATAAAAGCGGATGATTTTTCAAGGATTTTCAGGATGTTTGTTACACTGTTATTATGCTGAAAAGAATGACATGTCATTCCCATTATTTGAAAACAGTTCTTATAGTTCTCCATGTGCTAACTCCTAGAATTTGCGACTATGCCAACCCCTGTACCACCTGCACTACCGCTGTGCTCCAGTATCTGATCCTCATCCCCTTCTGGTCAAAGCCATTTCCCGTGAGCCTGCCTGCACGCAAGAAGGGGACGTCACTGAATATTTGCCCTCAAAAAGAATCAGTCGGCTTTTTTCTACCCATGCACACTCAGCCTTGTAAGGGTTCCCTTCCTTTTCTCTCTCAACTTGGCATCTCCCCAGACAAAAAAAAAACAAAACTCAGCGCTGCTGACAGTGAGATGACTTGTAAAAATAGTAACTCCAACTAACCCCAGCTTAATCCCTGAGCCATCCGGTACTTTGTGTTTCCCTAATCAGCAGGATCTACTTGCCCCCTTCTTTTGCTTCTTATTTCCAAGACAATCCAATAGGCAAATAAAACATTTATTAGGTATAGCACCCCAAGCTCTTCCTAGCAACGGCAATAAGTGCGATCGAGAGCTTCTGAGTGCAGCTCTGGGCTACATCTATTTCTGAGACACTGAGAATCCCCATTCAGACTCAGGTCTGGCTGACTCCAGAACATGCACCTTTGGCCTTTACTCTTTGAAAATAATAATTTTAATGTTTTTAAGTATAATTATACATAAAAGTTCTCCTTTTAGCCTCTAAACATAGCTGTGAGGAGCAAAGGTGACAAAGACAGTGAATGGGGTGACTAATCAGGCCTCGGAGCTAGGGGCAGGGGCAGAACTAGAAACTAGAACAGCCAAGCAGACCTGAAATCTCTCCATAACACCCAGCTGCCCCAAAATCTAAATAAACCATCCAGAAATAAACCATCCAGAAGGGTTTTCCAAAGGCTTCCTGAATAATGGGATAGAAGAAAAGACTAAAAATCAATGGAATTTGAGGAAAAACTGCCTCCTCCCAACAAGTGATACCTTCCTAATTTAGCCAAATGTATATCCCCCATAGCACCATAAGGATTCTGCTACAAAGAAATTAGATAATAAGCAAGCATTGTGAGCTAGAAACAATCATGAGTTTTGCATTCACAAAGACCAAGGATTAAATCAGATTCACCACCCCAAACTTGGAGACCTTGAACAGATTACTTTCTTGTATACAAAATGGTATTAGCTATTTGAGGGTAGGTCGAGTATTTAGTACACAGTAGTATTAGTAATAGTAGTACAAAATCTATTATATTACAATCAACTCTAGAGTTTGCAGTGGCTCTAGGATCACAAAACCTTTTTTTTTAAAAGATTGATTTATTCATGCATACAAGAACTGGGGTGCAGACCAGAGGTGAGGGGGTTTGGTGAGAGGATTCACCAGAGAGAGTGGTGAGCAGAACAGGCAGATCTACTGAAACACACTGCTGAGGGGAGCAGCGGCCGAGGCAGGAGAGGTCCGCTGCACAAGTGGGTTGCTCCCTGGCCAGCCTGGGCTGGAATCAACTGCTGCAGTGGCTGGCGTCAGCTTAATAGCACTGTGTCTTTAACCCCTGGGCCACCAGGGAGGCCCCAAGACAAAATCTTTCTACTTTAAAAGTTTATCCTTACAGAATGCCACTGCCTGGAATGGAATTTGCTGACAGGGAAAAAACCTTTTTTTGTGGAAGCAGCACTTTCTCTGTGAAAGTTGCATTAACTAGGGAGGAAACCTACCAGTACCCTCCCATAATAATAATCACCATAACCAAAGGTAGTGATGAGGCTTGGGGCAGGCTAACCCCAAACATAGCATTTCAGTAGGGTGATTATTCTGAACTAAAGGTACATGGGAAGTGGCCAACATGAGGACACTCTGACCTGAAAGCAGGAGGTAAATTTCCTCTGTCAAGGTGTCCTCCCGGTACCAGAAAGTAGAGAGACAACACCAGAGTCACCAGAGTTGTGTAAACAAGCTCTGCTCAGTTCCTTGCTAATTAGTAGGAAAGCCTAAAGCTTCTTGGTCTTGTCTTTTCTTCATATTCTTTCTTTGTCTAAAAGGTATATAGGACTCCCCAGTGGCACAGCGGTTGAGCACTGGGCTGCAAAGCTGCCCGCAGCCTCTGCAGCGCCGGTTCTATCCCCGGTCACCAGTGAGGGTCCCACATGGCACGCAGACCTCTCCTGCCGCCCCTGCTCCCCTCAGCAGTGTATTTCTTCTTTAGTCTGCCTGTTCTGCTCTCCGCTCTGCTGAATTCTCTCACCCTCCCGCGCTTCTGACTGTACCCAGTGCTTGTACTTGTATAAATGAATAAATAAATCTTTTAAAAAATAAATAAATAAAAATAAATAAATAAATAAAAGGTATATAAATGGATTCTTTGGTCATTCTGTAGATCCCATGTGTATGGGGCCTCCATGCACACAAAATTAAATTTGTTTTTTGCTCCTATTAATCTGACTTATGTCAATTAAATTATTAGGAGAAAGGAAAAAAAAAAACCTAGGAGAGAGAAGAGAAAAGCTTTTCTCCTCTATAGTGAAAACCACCCAGGTGTGTATCAATGGATGGATGAGTAAACAAAATATGGTAAATTCAGTTATTATTCAATCTTAGAAAAGAAAGAAATCCTATTCATGTCGCAACATGGACCCACCTTGAAGATACCATGTTGAGCAAAATAAGTCAGTCAAAAAAACAAATACTGCCCACTTATATGAGGCATTAGAGCTGTAAATTCAGAGACAGGAAGTGGAATGGCGGTTAGGGGTCCTTTACCCACTATGAACTTGTCCCACTGTAAGGGCACTCACCAGGCCGCAAGGTCACAGCAACCTTCTGTGGGGTCATCTGGATGACGTCCGAGCCTGCGGAGCCAGAGCCCTTGCTGCTGAGAGGCAGGCTCCGCAGGACCTGGGTGCTGCTGACCGGGCTCTCAAACTCTCCACTGCAGCCGTGTTTGACCAGGTTTGCCCTCAAGTCACATCGGGAGGTGACTGACCGCAGGCTGCCGAAGTCCTAGAAGCAGAGAAAGAGAGCAGAATATGGTCAGGGTGTGCTTGCAGAGCATGCAGGAAGGTAGACACACTACTACCTGCTTGACAGTGCACCCTCTACATCACACTTTCATTGTCTGGAAGAGAAAAATGACCATCTCTATCCCAATGCCTCATCATATGATTTGCAGTGCAAGATATACAAGCATTTTGTAAACTAGAAATGCATCATATGACTCTCTGGGTTCACTGTTATTTTTATTTTATTTTTGGAGATCCTGTGAAATTTTATATCAAACACACCCTTTTGTGCCATGAATTTCATTTTGTTTTTGTTTTTCATTGTTATTTTAATGATAAAAATGCTCCTTAAAAACACAAATGTGCCTGTCCAGGTGATTCACAAAAGAAATTAACTCAAATGGTCAAAAGTTAAATAAGTAAACATTTATTTCAATGCTATGTAAGTGGTGAGCAGTCATCACGCAGGCAATTAGGAGTCAACTTCTGAGCTGTTCACTTTGCAGGCATTGGCCAGTCACACCTCTGGAGAACTATGTGAGAATGAACATTGTGCCCTCTGACCTGGAGGGCCAGTCCTAGGGATTTTTCACAAGAAAAGAATACACTGCAGTATTATTTATACTAGCATCTTATAAACTTGTAAACCTAAATCCTAAATCATAGGGAAAATATAGTATATCACCCCAACAGATGACAGAGCCAATACTAATAACTATGAAGGCTAAGCAGAAATTTGAAAACATTTAAGCTAAGAAAAAAACAAAATACCCAGACAACAGAATTATACCTTCATTAGGATTCAAGAGTTTAAAAGCAGATAGCTGAGATGTCAGGATAGAGGAACTAAATGATATTTCTCTTATAATCATTTTTGTTGTTTGAATAATAAGAAAATTATTTCTTTTTTTAAATTAGATTTAAGAGGTTGGGCATTGGGATGACCCAACCTAGTGTATGGACAAAGAATTTGGGCCATAAATTTAAAAATGAAATAATATGCTTTGTTATAAAATATGGTGCCTGTAAGTGTTGGTCATTTTCTACTGAGGGAGTTTTTAAGCTAGAATAATCATGTGACAATGCAAACCCTGCTACATGCAGAAAACAAGATCACCTCCTCCAGCTGCCTGGACACCAGCACTGGACTAGACAATCTCCATAAGGGGTAGAGGAGTTAGGAAACTGGTCCCTTTCTCTTCCCTTGGTGACACTTTGCTAGAAAGCCCCAGATGAGGTAAGTTTCCACTGCCTGCTGTGTTAGAAACCAAACAGCTGACAAAGGCACTAACACTCAAAAGGACTCACCCTTCATCATGGTCTAGGGCCCCTTAAGACTAGTCATGGTCCTTAGTGTCCTCATAAGACTCAAGACCAAAAGTGCAGAAGACTTTGCAGGTATTTTTTTTTTTTAAAGATTTATTTATTTATGCATACAAGAACCTGGGTGTAAGCCAGAGGTGCAGGGGGTGAGAGGATTCACCAGAGACAGAGCAGGGAGCAGAACAGGCAGATCTCCTGAAATATGCTGCTGAGGAGGGCATCGGGCAAAACAGGAGAGTTCTGCTGCACCATGTGGGTTAGCTCCCTGGCCAGGAATCGAACTCATGCTGCAGTGGCTGGCGACAGCTGAGACTTTAATCCCTGTGCCACCAAGGAGGCCGACTTTGCCATTTTTTTTTTTTTTTGATTTGCAAACATTTTTAATATACTGTAGATAATACATCTTTTTTTTTTAAATAATAAATTTTATTTTTATATTCCCCATACAATTGCAACCCCCCCTTTCTGATCCCAATCCCTCCCCTCCCCCCCCACCCCCCCAAAAGTGTCTCTGTTTCATAGTTTTTTATTGATTCTGATTTTCAGTTTCTTATAGTTATTCATTTTCCTGGTCCCTTATTTAAGTTTTCTAGATTCCTGCTATGAGTGAGACCATCCGGTATTTTCCTTTTTCTTTCTGGCTTATTTCGCTGAGCATGATCCCTTCCAGCGCCATCCATGTTGCTGCAAATTGCATGTGCTTATCTTTTTTGAATGCTGAGTAATATTCCATGGTGTATATGTACCACATCTTCTTGATCCAGTCAAAAAATATGGAACGCTTCACGAATTTGCGTGTCATCCTTGCACAGGGGCCATGCTAATCTTCTCTGTATCGTTCCAATTTTAGTATATGTGCTGCCGAAGCGAGCACCGACTTTGCCATATTTAAAATAAGTAAAATGAGGTGAGTTGTTTTGGGTCTCTGTGATAGCTTTTAGAGGGTTTCTTTGTGTTGTTTTTTGTTTTTTTTTTTTTAATAACTTACTTTTTTATTTTGTATATTGAATCTCTGGAGCTCTTGACAATCAACAACCTCAGAGACTGCACCATAGATACAAGTGGCTCCACAGACACTTACAGGACAGTGAGAAAAAAAGATTATTCCAGCTTAACATGACTACTTTTGAAATGGACGGGATTTCAAAGCTAGGGGTTCCACATGGTCCACTTAGCTCTAATGAAGCAGTTTTAAAAGCACAGGGATAGGGAAAGGAGAGTCAGCTGCCTGAAGTCCTGTATGGATGGGTCTGCTGTCTGGAGTTATCTGAAGCAGAGGGCAAGCCAGCTGTCCCGGGCCTGTCGGATTCTGGGGCTCACCTGCTCAGGTCTGACACGGCCATAACAGAGGAAGAATATAATACAAATAAAATATCCTCTGTACACAGAACAACAGGTATTGGAGGAGAAGGGGAGTTCATCTCCAGCAGAAAAAATGAGAACTAGCTGCTGAGTGGGCTCTGAATGGGGTGCAGTGCAGCTGCCTTGTAGGGGCTCCCAGGCTTGGTGCTGGAAGAGGTTCAGGTACGTGAAGGAAGTGTCAGTCTGTGGTTTCCAGAAAGGTCTTCATCAGCTCTCCAGTGGACTTAAGGGGTAACTGCATTAGAGGCCAAGTACCAAGGGAAGTGACAGGATGGGAACAGGGACTTGAAACACCATTTATAGCTTTTAGTCGATATGTGGTAATAGTATAAAAAAGAAAAGGGAGGTGTCCTGAATTTTGAGGCTTCTTAGACTTTTAATTTGTGTTCATTTGTTAGAACACTCTGCTGCAGACCGACTGCCCCTCTCTCTCCTGTCACCTGTTAGATAAAGGCTATAATGAGATTTCTGCCGCCTGGGCATTTGGTGAACCTCATCTCTTTCCCTTGGTCACCTGTGCTCGGCTGCTCCCAGCACATTCCATTACAGCCCTGTCTGCTGCTGCTGAAGGGTTAAAAAGAAGTGGGTGGCTCTTTAGGCAGGCAGGGAGGGTGCATTTTTGTTTGTTTCTGAAACAGCAGGGTGGAAGAGTTGAGAAAGGACAGGCCCTGGGAAAAGAGGAACCCAAGCAGGAAAGGGGGCAGACTGCCTGAACCCTGGGATGAAGAGGGAAGAAACAAACTGGTAAACAAGCAGAGACCCCACTGGAGAAGGGGGCAAAGGAGGCGAGCTGGCTGCCCCCTGAGGCTGGCCTTTCTCCCAGAAGGGATGCCGCAGGGCCAGGGCCTCTGACCAGCCAAGGCTGCAGTCCTGGAAGGGCACAGCCTTTGTGGGTTTGGGGGAAGGAAGGGAGAAGATAACTACGAAAACCCAAATCTCTGCACCAGTAACAAACTACAGGCTACTCCCTGTACGGGGTGGGCCGGGTGGAGGAGGGAGAAAGATTTCAACTGGCTCATTCAAATCATTGATTAAATATGATGAAATGTCTGCAACAGACCAAGATCACTCCTAAGCACAGAGATATTCGCTCAAAGAATCTGTATTTTATCATCAGCTGGACTTAATGTTCATGTTTTTCATCCCCCCATCCCCCAGCTCAAAGGAAAATACAGGCATGAGGGTCTCCTCTGCTTTCCCTTCTACCATAATTTCCCAGAAGGTCTAGCAGGTGGTCTTGCTCCCCAGCCTCTACTCTCCTCTTCCCATTCCTGCCTCCAGGCCTGTGAGTCCTTCATTCCTCTTCTCCACATCTACCTCCAAGGCAAAGGCCCTGCATCACAGCCTTTCCCCCTGTCTGACCCCATTTCTGCCCATCCAAATGCCCCAGGTCTCACGGTTCTTTTCCGGTGGGATTCCAGCTTCCACAGGGCAGCCCTGATCCTTCCTCCCTTTTCTCAGAAGCTTGTGCTGCCCAGTCACTTCACCTAGTCACTCGCACCTTCATGCCCACTGCTTCCCTGCCCCCAGCTCCCAGGTCAATCCCCCCACCATTTCTGTCTCCTCTCTCCCAATTTCTGTCCTCACAGGGAGCACGATCCCTCAGCCTTGCCCGCTTCTCCCAAACCACTGTCCGTGTGCAAACCACACCCCCTCACTTGCACAGGCTGCTCTTCACACAACCACGCTCCCTTTCTCCCTGGACCTAGGACACAGCTTGACTAAGTCTACTGGGGCCACTGCACTTAGGTGGTGTGACACGACTGGGTTTAGACAAGAAAATGTGAGTGGAAATATTGTGGAATGCCTGAGGCCTTGCCATAAAAGCATCCACACATTGCTCTTTACAGCTAGCTGGGTTGTGAAACTTACTCTTAGAGCTGAGACAGATTCCCACTTTAAAAAAAGATGGATAGAGAGTGCACTGCCAGAGTTTGTGTGTTTTATGCTAGGGAGAATAAACAGCACCCTAAGTGTTGGCGGTGGCGGGAAGTGGGGCGAAGGCTGGCTAGGACAGCCTGGGAGCACCACAAAGGGCTAGGGGCTTGCAGAGCTGCCAGATCCACGCATCCTGTCTCAGAGTAAGGAAGAGCCTTGCAACTGTGGTCCTGAAGCCAGGGGCAAGTGTGAAGCTGCCAGGTAAACCACTTTAGAAAACAGAGATGAGAGAGCCAGGCTGTCGTCCTGACAGCAGCGCGAGGGAGCGGAGAGCCAGCATGGAGACAGGGCAGCGAGGACACCGGCAGATGCGAACCTTCAAACCCAACAGTTGTGGGAGAATATAGTAATAGGAGGTTGGGAATCAGGTAGAGGAGGTGGAATTAGGTTACAAGGTGGGTTAAATGTAGTGTAAGGGATGCCTCACCCCCACCTCAAGTAAAATAAGGAAGTCATTATGGGATCTCTAGCAGTGAAGTCCCAGTGGAACATGATCTGGGATTAATCTGTGGTGGTATGCAGCAACCTCTACCAGTATCCATCAGAATGCACTAGTGGGGGGCCTGGCCCTCCCTAGCTGTCCACTCAGCACCAACCCTCAACTATACACCATTCATACTCCAGGCAGCTACATTTGCTTTTTGATGATATCCCTGGATTTATGGTTAGGGAGGCACTGGGCCATACCACACTTATTCTGTCTTGCTAAGGGACATGCGCTGATCAAAACCATCCCTGAACTCTCTAAACCCAGCTCCCTGAACACTCTCAGACCTTGGGGAAAGCTCATTTCCAAAAGGGATGGGGAGCTGCATTCCAGTGCAGGCATCATGGGAAGTTCTTCAACCAACAAGGCGTTGTCTAATCAGAGAGGGAATCCAGTGAGCTGGAGAGGAAGCCCAAGCTTGGGGCAGGACTATGAAATTCTCCATTTACCACCATCATCAGGAAATCAGACTCTCAGAAGTACTAGTACAGTAAGGAAAAAAAGTGGAAAACTGACCCTTGTTCACACGTCACTAGAAAATATCCCTCGATGACACCAGCAGTTTGCTAGACAACTCCTTCACCCAGAGGCTGGTAACTCAGCAGCTCCATCCACAAGTCCTCTCAAGCACTGATCTCATTGTATGCTCCCAGTAATGCTGGAGGGTGGAAACTGTCATTTTCTTTTTATAAATCAAGAAATCCAGAGTAAATCATAGCAAAACTGAGGCTAAAACTTTGGTATTCTAAGTTCATGTCTTTTCAACAGGCCTCTTTCATCAAATAGGAATTCCTGCCAGATTCTTGGCTGGTTCAGGGGATGCCAAGGTGAATAAAACATGGTTAGGTTCTCAAGGAGATGATGATCCAGTTGGAAACAGACATGAAAACAAATGAACTCAATGAGAGGTTGTAAGCAGTATCGAAGGAGTACAAAGTAAGGGAGACAAAGAGGTGAGTGTGGCTTGCGCAGCAAACATGCAACAAAGAGCCACAATCAATCGCCACTCAGTGTTCACTGAGCAACTCTTGTGTGCCAGGCACCATCTGGGTGCTGGGGACACAGCACTGAAGAAAACAGACGTAATAACCCCTGACATTCTGGCAGAGTCTACATTCGCATTTCAAATGGAAGCAGCAACAATTTTTTTCAATGAAAGCACCCCACAAAGGCCAATTCATGCTATTCATCCTCAAACAAGCCACAGTAAGATGACTGGCATCGACCAACATGCCACCTACCTGTACATGCTATAAATCCTATAACGAAAACATTTTACAAGCTCAAATCTTTTACCAAATAGCAGAAAACTACACGAGTCACTGATGGTTTACCCACTAACGGGAAGGAAAGCCTTGTTTCCCTAAAACAGGATTAAAACATTCAATACTATCCAGAGATGCAATTTAACTTCAGCCACTAAAATGCAGCTTTTTCTTTTGTCAGCTCCCTGGGAGGAAGCAGAAGAGGGAGCTTGCAAACCCCGGCACACTTTGTCTGGACAGTCCACATGTGTGCTGAGGGGATGCCCACCCTCCCTGCCCCCACCCACATACCTCTTTGGAGCACCACGCACATTTTGGGTGGATTAGCAGACATTCTTCACAGGAGGTGGCACTTCCACTAGTACATATGTTGAGACCTTCAAAGGAAGATAAAGATGCACTAATTAGTTCCTGGTCATAAATCTATTGATAAGGCCTTTGAGCAGGAGGAGGAGTCACTTCCCTTTTTAACAGGGGCTTAAGGCTGAAAGGCACAGCATTGGTGCTAATTGCATGCAAAGACTCACTGGCTATGGCCAATCACTGAAGGTTTCTGAAGCATCCACACAGCGTGCACACTTGTTAACAACTCCCACTTGTGCTGGGACCACTGGATTTCCACCCCCTTCTCCTACAAACACAGCAGCACCCCTGCCCTCAGTGAGGGGGAACAAGTCTCCTTTACACTCATTCCAGCCAAAATGAAAAAAAAAAAAAAATCTTTTAGTTAACAAACAAACGAAACAAAACAAAGGCAAAGAAAAAAGAACAGATTGGTCTCATTCAGGCATTAACAAAATCCTAGGTCAGTCACTATCTCATCCAAGTCCACAACGTGCTGAAAGAATTCAGCACACCCTTTTAAGGAGAGTGTATCCAGCAATTACAGTGCTGGGCTAAGAGAAAGGAAATTCAGGAATTCAATATCAAGTTAGAAAAACCTTATCATCATTTTATTAGGTAGGTAATGAAAAAACATCTGATGAAATTCAAACCCCATCCCTAATTAAAAAAAAAAAAAAAAAGCAGAGACTAAGATTTAAAGGAGACATCTTTATCATTTTAAAAATTCTTTCCTTTAGGGCCTCCCCGGTGGCGCAGCGGTTGAGTGCTGGGCTGCGAGGCTGCCCGCAGCCTCTGCAGCGCCGGTTCGAT
Source organism: Talpa occidentalis (assembly GCF_014898055.3). Taxonomy (NCBI): domain Eukaryota; kingdom Metazoa; phylum Chordata; class Mammalia; order Eulipotyphla; family Talpidae; genus Talpa; species Talpa occidentalis. Next base: position 42,704,480 of record NW_023604295.1, on the reverse strand, counting down.
CCCTGGCCGGCCGCCGGGTGAGGGTCCCACATGGCGAGCAGACCTCTCCTGCCGCTCCTCAGCAGTGTACTTCGGTCCTTCTGCCTGCTCTGCTCCCCGCTCTGGCTCTGGTGAATTCTCTCACCCTCCCGCGCTTCTGACTGTACCCAGTGCTTGTATGAATGAATAAATAAATAAATAAATAAATAAATAAATAAATAAATAAATCTTAAAAAAAAAATTCTTTCCTTTAAAGCTAGACCACTCCCACCTCCATTTGTGGGGGATGGGGAGGTTGGGCTTGAGAGGGAGGCGCAACTGTGAGGGATAAAAATCCATTATCCTTTGGGCCTCCCTGGTGGCACAGCACTGTGAAGCTGTCCGCAGCCTCTGCAGCGCTGGTTCGATTCCCGGCCTACCAGGGAGATTCCCACATGGCGCAGCAGACTTCTCCTGTCTCGCCCGCGGCTCCCCTCAGCAGTGCTTTCGGGTCTCTCTGCCTGTTCTGCTCCCCTCTCTATCTCCGGTGAATCCTCTCACCCTCCCTCCCACACCTCTGGCCTGTACCCCAGCTATTGTATAAATAAAAAATAACTCTTAAAAAAAATTAGAACTACTTAAAATTAAAAAATAAAATCCATTGTCCTCTCTCCGCCCCTCTTTGTCCCAATCCCCCCAGCCCTGCGTCACCCCCACTCCCACCAGAGCACAGAAATCCTAGAGAACACTTGTCATCCCTTTTATTTCTTTCTTTCCTCTCTGAAACATCCAGGACAGATTTCTTTTGACCGAGAACAAAATCTGGTGTTTCTCTGAATGAGCTGATTCTATCTGGTCCTCACAGATCACCCAGAGGCACACTGGATGCTCGGGGTGGCAGGCGGAGCCCGGATTGCTGGCCCTGGGAAGGGCTCCTCCCACAAGGGTAAGGCCAACAGACAAAAAAAGGGAGGGTAGAGGAGAAAATATAGGGAGGTGGAGATGAGCTTCTAGCTCTACTAAACTCTGTAACATTTATTGTTAGAAGTCTTGAAACTAAATTTCCTTCATTTGCTAATCTTAACTCCTGCTTCTCCTTTATCAGGAGCAATAAAAACCCACAGAGATCAGGTGACAAAGGAAGCTGCATTGTGGTCACTCTGGAAAGCTAGCAGGGACAAATACCACTTGGGATAAGAATGGTAGCTGTGCTAGGAGAGGAGAGTCAGGCAGAACCTGAGATGCTGGGAAGAAAGGAAGGGTGGTGCTCGGAGGTCACAGCCTGACACCCAACGTTGAACCCTGGTCCCTCACCCTAACAGCTGATGCTCTGTTGGGACCTCTGTTTTGCATGCATGGGGTTGGGGGACCCCATCTCATCACCATGTCTGTAGCAGGCCTTCCTGGGTACAGCATGGGAACTGGAACATGTTTTTCAAGAGAAGCAGCCAGACCCAAGCAGGTCTGAAATGAGCTCATTTCAGCAGGAAGAGCCCCTCCCTAGGCCACACATTGACCAAGGAGGTCTCTGAATCCAGACAGCTAGGAAGTTGGGCCTGCCTGCCTTCTGCTGGAAGTGACACTCTCCTTCTCATTTTAAAATGAATCCACTCAGGGCCTCCCTGGTGGCACAGGGGTTAAAGACAGCATTATCAAGCTATTTATTGGCAGCCACTGCAGCACAAGTTCGATCCCCAGCCGGCCAGGGAGCTAAACTGTATGGCGCAGCAGACTTCTCTTGTCTTGCCCGCTGCTCCCGTCAGCAGTGTATTTCAGTAGATCTGCCTGTTCCACTCCCCACTCTTTGTAGTGAATCTTCTCACTCCCCACACCTCTGGCCTGTACCCCAGTTCTTGTATGCACAAATAAATCTTTAAAATAGATTAAAAAATGAATCCACTCATCCACGAGTGATTTATTTTAATTAAAAAACTTTTATTCACTCAAGTGATTTCCAAATAGGCACTTAAGCTTTTGCAAAAGAGAGAATGTGTGCAGGAAAAGAGTTTCAAAATTTTACTCCATTTTTGGTTAAATCCCCTTACCTGTCAGAAAAGACTAAGTGGGTAAAAATCAAACCTAGATTTAAAATTAATTACTGCCCTCCTGCTCACCAGCCTTATCAAATACAAACTCAGGCCTTTGGGATACACCATTTGCTTTGATGTATAAAAATCAAGGAATTGGGGCCTCCCTGGTGGCGCGAGGGGTTAAGACGCAACCTATGAGGCTATCCGCAGCCCCTGCAGCACCAGTTCAATCCCTGGCCAGGGAGCAACCCACATAACGCAGCAGACCTCTCCTGCCTCGCCTGCTGCTCCCCTCAGCAGTGTATTTCAGTCAATCTGCCTATTCTGTTCCCCACTCTGTCTCGGTGGATCCTCCCACCCCCCATGCCTCTGGCCTGTACCCCAGTTCTTTTTAAAAAAAAGAAAAAAAAATCAAGGAATTGCAGAACCTTAGAGTTAGAAATTTTAAAGAATCTAGAGAACACACCCCATTTTATAGATGAAAACAAGAATAAGTGACTTGAAATAAGGAGGCCAATATACAAGAAAGTGGTTAGAAGGGTCCCAGCCAGCAAGCAACCACACAAGACGCCTGCCGGGGGCACCTAACTTCAACCCAGACTCAGGGCTGTGGGCCGATCGAGCTCCAGATCCCTGCAGGATCCTCAGTGGGCCCTCAGTCAGGAATCTGAGTCAGATGCCTCATTTATGGATCAGCTCCAATCCACATAAATTCACAAACATTATTTTCTAATCACCAGAGCCTCATCACTGATCTCTAGGAACATGGGTCAGAGGTCTCGGGCTCAGCGCCATAGGGCTCCGCAGTTCTGACCAGACTGGGCTCTGGTCTTCTGCTTTGCCAGCCTATAGGACCTTCGACCTAACACTGAAGAGGTTTAAAAGATGTGATAGACATCTGATATGAAAACATACTGAACAACATTAAAAATTTGTCATCCTGCACTACCAATCACTTCTTTTATTATTACACATTCACTTGCAATGGTAGTTTTACTGCACTCAAAGAGATTTTTCTAAAATTAGGTTGCCGTTGGGACAAATTCAAATTCAAGAAACCCTGTAATAAGCATGTCCTAATCAGCAAACCCTGGGCCAGGGGCTGCCAGATATAGAGACAAATGGCTGATTTGTCTTTCTCCCTGGAGCGCAGGATGCCAGGTACCAGGTAGCAGACAGAAACACCAGAAACCAAAAGAATGGGCTGTGCTGACACATGTCATCATGCCAGAGTCACTCCCTTTGGCTTCTCCCCTCTTTCCACCTATTAATATTTCAGAACTTGGATTTGGCTGGATGAGTCGCTTAGCACCAATAAGCATTTTGAAAGAAAGGAAGCACTGGATAAAAACTTAAAACAGCTGTAGTTCACAAATGTCAGAGTGTATGTCTAGGTCATGGAAACAGGCACTGGCAGCCCAGACGATGGCCACATCTTCCTTGGTTGCTGTTTGCAAAGTGACTATTCCCAGCTCAACTTTAACTGCCTGCAGCCCCCAATGCCTTTGAAGCTGGGGGGTTACTGCAAACCATAATCTGAAAATGTGTTCTTTCTCTCACTGTCTCACAGCTCTCTTTCATCAATCAGATCCAGGCAGCCACCTTGTCAGGTGGTTTCTCCTAATCCAATCCTGCCTATCCACCCACTCCAGTCATATATGGGCCACGCCAGGCCCTCTGAACTCTGTCTGGATTCCTGCAGTAGTCTCCTCCCTTCAGCCTCTGCCCACTCTGTCTACGCCTTGTCCACCCCCACAACACTCACTGAAAGCACATACCCAGCAGTTGGAATTTCCTGGCCCAAAACATTCAGGGACAGAACAGAAGTGGGTACCAAGCTGCAATAACCCTACTAGTGGGAAGTAGGGACATAATACTGCTCAGCTGGATGGTGGGCAAACACATAATAACAGGAGTTGATATCAGAACAGTCTATGATATCGCCTTGAAGGTACAAGTAGAAGCTAGGCTAGAAAAATACAATTCTGAATTACATCATAGTCATTGCTTTCAAGACAACAGAAAATAAAAATATGACATTACTCTTATTTTTTTTATTGTGGTAAGGTACTGGAGAGCTTCTCCCCATGCCCTAAACCATGATCCCCATACTTGTTACACAAGAGAAACAAAATATTTCCCAGCATAGAATCTAGCAACTAGTCATTGGTCTAAAATGCTACCATGAACTATACCCCCAGGAAGGATCTAGCTCATTCTGTTCCCATCTTGGATCACCTTTCTGAACCTCAGACCTGTATCTGGAGAACACCCAACTTTATCAGTTTTACAGATATGACTTGCATTTTTAAAACATCAATTCATACAATGGAATAACTATGCAGCTTTTTAAAAGAATGTGATGTTCCCTATACCCTGCTATGAAACAACCTGATGTATAGTTAAAAATGAAAGGCAAGATATACTGAACAGTATCTTTAGTGTTGCCTTTCAACAAAAAAGGGGGAGGAATATTTATAACATGTGTAGAAAACACACTAGGTACAGAAGAAACCAACAGGGAAGATCTGTGCTGGGAAGGGAGTCAGGGCACTCCCCTGGAATGGATGAAGAGATTTCTCCTGCACACGTGTTATACTTGAAAAAATATATCTTTGTGAATATATTACCTAGTTTAAAGTTAATTTTTTCAAAGATTTATTTATGCATACAAGAACTAGGGTATAGGCCAGAGGTGTGGGGGAGTGAGAGGATTCACCAGAGACAGAGTGGGAAACAGAACAGGCAGACTGACTGAAATACACTGCTGAGGGGAGCAGTAAGGGAGACAGCAGGGGTCTGCTGCTCCATGTGGGTTAGCTCCCCAGCCGAGGATGGAGAGGATGGAACTCGTGTCTCAGCGGCTGCTGAAAGCTTGATAGCCCTGAGACTTTAACCCCTGTGCCACTAGGGAGGCCCCTTAAGTTGAGTTTGTTTTTAAAGGTGACTGAAACCAGGGCCTAGGAATCAAATACTAAGTGCCAACCGTTATGGTTGTATCAGGGACAGAAAGGTAAATGAGACCTGGGCAATTTGCCATCTAGCAAATGAGGTAGATCCCATGCAGCCCCCTCTGACAGAATGAGCTATAAGAACGAGGGAAGAAGAGGTCAACTCTGCTCCATTCCAGGGCTTCACAGAGGAGGGGATGTTTGGGCAGGAATTTTGGGATGAGGTGAGGATATCCTAGGCAGGAAAGATCCAAGTATGTGTTCTGTTAATTATTGGCTACATGACCTTGGTTGGGCTGATTACTTAACCTTTCCAGGCTTCAGCATCCTCATGCAAACAATTAGTGGGCGAGGAGGGTACTAAATGGCCTCTATCATGGATTCCAACTCAAAAAAATTGTGACACATTCAAATGGGTGATTTCTCTCACAGTTTCTAATAAAGTACATGCACAGCCTCTGATTTCAAAGCTAGTTGTATAAGGCAGCAAGGAGGTGCAATAGGACAAGCGCTGCCTGCACACGTACTCTCTCTCTCTCTCTCTCTCTCTCTCTCTCCACCAAGACTCATGTTCATCCATTCATTCAACAAATATGAGTCAGGCACTGTTCTAGGCATAGGGGATATAGTGATGATTAAAACTGACAAAGCTCCCTGCTCTCAGAATCTTGTGTGTCCTGGCTGGAGGACAATCCTCATTAGGGAAGTGTAATGGCAGGAGGACACGGAGCAGGATCTCTACGACCCCAGCAGACAGAGTAAAGGAAGGAGGAGTCCTGAAGCCCTCAGTGGGCAATTTGCCCACTTTTCAGGCTTTTATTGGGATCTTACTGGTTACACAGTTGGAAGGGGTGCCGGGGCGGGGGCTGGGAGGCCCCCAGCAAGTCATTCTTTCTGGGCTCTCCGGCATTCTCTGGTGGCCTCTGCTTCTCTTTCACTCTTGTTCTCTCTGCTTCTGCTGGAGTCCCCATGATGCTGCCTTTATAAGCCCAGTCTCAGCCCAGGTGAATCCCATCTACATATGCCCACACCCTACTCCATACTCCAGGTGCCCGCCATGGGGCATGCATTCAGGACTGCAGGGATCCATCACTAATCCTAATGGCGGGAGGGCAGAAAAGCCTGATACTTCTTCACTTACCCTACAGGAAGGCATGCCAACAATAAACCAGGTAAGTATATTACATGATGACGAGTGTTTAGGAGAAAACTCAAGGAATAAAGAAAACAAGAAGAATGTGGGACAGGAGGTTGCAGTTTTACTTAGCAGACAACCGAGAAGAGACTGTGGGGTAGAGGACCCCAGCAGTCTGGGAGGAGAGTGTGGGAAGGGCCTGCAGCTGGAGCATGGGAGGTGCACAGGAATGAGTGCAGGGAGAGAGAGCAAGTCAGAGAAGTTGGGGTCAGAGCATATGTAATTCATGGAGGGCTGGCAGGCCTTTTGGAAGCTATTGGAGGGCTATTAAGCAGAGTGACAAGTTCTGACTTGAGCTTTAAAAGAGCACACTGAGAGAGCCCCAAGAATAACTAAAGGGGATGAAAGCAGAAGCAGGTTCCCACTCTACACAAACAAGCAAGCACCCCTGAAATCCATTTTTGGTGGGCATGGGGGAGGAACTCCGGTAAGGAGAAAGCAGGCCCCAGCGCAGCCCCTCCAAGCACTGGCCACAGGAGCCTTGTCTTGGAGCAAACTTTTCACAGGTGGCCAAGGATGCATACCCCTCACTCAATAGAGGCAAGAAGCCTCCCGAACAAAAGGTTGCCCATAAATAAAGTGTCCCTTTACATTTACAAAGGCCATTAATCCCCTTCCAACTGGAAAGAAAGAAAACAAACCACAGCAATCTGCTTTCTAAAGTCCTCAGTTTCCGGCCAACTGAAAATACCTGTGAAAAGAGCCCCCCTCCATTAACCCAGTAGCACAACGCCATGTGAAAGGGACACTATCATTTAATTACTGTGTCATTGTTCCACATTATTGATATCGTTAAAACTTCTCAGAATATTTCCATAAACAGACTAAGTAAGAAAAAGTAGTTAACCAGGGCGGGCAGGCACAAAGAGTCTTTGCCAACTACTTAGATATTTTCATTCTCCGTTGCCTCAGTAGCTAAATAAGCATGGAGAACAAGCAGGAGAGGAATACTAATTAGAGCTAATTAGACCCTGCCCTCTTCTGCCTCAATCCTCCTTATAAAAAGCCCCCCTAATTCAAGGATGGTGGAGTAAAATGTAATTACGAAGGTAAACAGCAGTCTTGTAAACAGGGGCTTGAAAACCAAGCCCCTGTATGTATTTCATTGCTGTTTGCATTACATTGGCATTTCTAACCCTCAGCCTGGTTACCTGAAGAACGCTGCAAACCCATGGCCAAATTCCAACAGCCCCATCACAGACCATGAAAAATGGGGGCAAAGTGGAGTGTAAGAATGCTGCCAACAGGAGTCCACTAAATAGAATAAAGGGCTCCCTTAGGATGTGGAGCATTCTAACTTGCAGGTCATTCACTAAAAGAACACTAGTTTTTTGCTCTCGTGCTCTCTCTCTCTCTGTGTGTGTGTGTGTGTGTTTAAATAACAATGGCAACCATGATTCTAGTCCTGCAACATGATCGACACCAGGCTCTTCCCTCTTCCTTGGAGAGTAAGGGTGGCATGGAAAGGCTTCACTGCTGAGAACTGGTTTTGTGACAATGCTGTGCCCAAGGTCCTACCCAGAGGTTCTTGGCCACTGGATAAGGAGAGCAGGAGATAACCCTGGGCAGAGGAGGCTTTCAGGCTGCCAAGCACTCATCTGGAATGAGTTCCCTTAAACTCAAAGTCTATTTTCTATTGGCCTAAGCAGAGATGAAACTGTGGCTGACAGCAAGACAGGCAACTGGCTCGGGACACTCAGGCAGGCATGGCTCTGCAGGTCTGTGTTCTCTTTGAGTTAACAAATGTTTCTCTTTCAAATCACTTCATAATAGCAAGACAGAAACAAATCCTGGAGAAAATATTTGTAAAGAAAAAGGAAGGAAGAGAAAAACAATGTTTTCCCAATGGCTCAGCAACATAGGGAAACTCGCTCCAGGGCACTAAGAGGGATAAGGTCTGGTCTGGAGGCCAATGATGAGCTTGCTCTATCACTGGTCTGCTGTGCCTGGGCGTGGGGGGTAGGAGGAGGGGGTGCTAGCTGAGCTCTAAAGCAGAGACAGAAGGAAACCCTAAAGGAGGAAATAAGCCAGCATGGCTCAATGGTTTTTTCCTCTTACCTAATCTGAGTCATGTAGGACAAAGAGCACTGGACCAAAAAGCTTGGAGGTCAATGAACAAGGATTGTGGGCAAATAGCCTCTCTTGGGCTCATCCAAAAAATGTAGATCACTTTAAGGATATATATGAACTCTGAAAAACAGAAATCCCAATGCAAATGGAAACTAATGTATTAAAAGAATTCCTTGCAACCGGAAATATCTGAGTTTTTATTAGAAACACAGAATGTCAGCCTATAAGGGAATTTAGAAGTCATCTCCTTAGAAGTTTCCAAACCTTTGGGATTCACAGAACATTAACAACAGACTACAACAAAAAGGGGGGGAGGCATTTATATAGGATTGCCAGATTTTGCAAAAAATGAAAAACTACCCTCTATTATCACTAGAAAGTATTTTTTTAAAGTAAGCTTTCCCACCAAAATAAAAGACGATGACAAATTAAAGGACAATTCTCAGGAAGCAGGGGACATGCTCCTGTGTAGCACACAGATATATCTCCTTGCTCTCTGTATTTCCCTGGGCCTCCTTGAAAACATAGGTACTGGCTGCTAGACAGGTATTTGGTAACAAGTGATCTACTCCAGTCTCTGAAGTTTGTTTTCTCCCATTAAAAACAAACACCTTGCTACAGCATTACGTTTCAATTCGGGCCTAAAGGAGGCTTTTGTTTGCCCAGACCCCAGGACACCTCCTCTGCTCGGACATAAAGCTCCACCTCCCGTGTGCGTGCCTCCAAGGTAAGCAGGACAGACCTCCACTCAATCAAGTATCTTGGACTTGAAAGTGAATGGAGGACCCCAACACACAATTATTTCCTACAGGAAGGAGAAAGTTTGGCGCTTCCTGTTGAGTTTTTCTTTTCTTTCTTTCTTTTTTTTGGTTAAAGGGCGGGGGTAGCTCGTGTGGCCGGGAGCCGCAGGGCCAAACAGAGCATCCTTCCTCTGGGACTTAACTGCCACATCCAGCCCTCCCCGAAAACTTAGAGGTAACTAAGGATCCCTCACAGTCTCCAGCCCGGGGCAGTAACAAGCTTATGCAATCGCACACCCCCAGCCCTCCTCTTCCAGAAGGCTCCCGAGTTTCCAGAACATGAGGCACAGTGTGTTTATAAATGGGGTAAAGCCAAGCAGAAGGATAATCGGACCGACCGGCCCAGGTGGGGTTGTAGCTCGGGACGCGAGTCTCCCCTCGGCGTCTCGGGGTTAGGAAGGCGGGGGGGGGGGGGGGGGGGGGGGGGAGGAGTTTCTGCATCTTTACAAGAAGGTCGCTGGCCATGGCGCAGTGAAACTCCAGGCTTCGCTCTGGCGCCCCGAGCACCCGCGGTTCCAGCAGCCCAGCCCGCCGGAGTAACCGCGGCCCCAAGCTCTGGCTCCGCGAAGACTCGGGGTCTCGTTCCTCCCGCTGCCCTTCGCCTCCCCGCGACCCGGCCCCCCGCGGCATCACTCGATGCCTCCCAGCGGCCTGCCCGCCCCAGCCGGCCACAAGGGCCGCTTTGTGCCGGGGCGCGCGGAGCCCCGGCCCAGCTCCGGACAGGCGGCGGCCCCCCCACCCCGCGCACGGGCGCCCGCGGCTCGGCCCGCAGACGGGCCCGGCTGTGTACACAGGGCGGGACGCTCCTCCTCAGCCGGGGAGGGCTCGGAGGCCGGCGACTGCCCCGCGGGGCTGCGGTCCGCTACGCGCGGGGCGAGCCCCACCTGGGATGCCCGGGCCGCGCCGTCCACCCTCAGCCGGCGCCTCCCGCCCGGCCCTGGCGGGCGCTCCCGGCCCGGCCGTCGAGCCGGCGCGGGGCGGGCTCCTGCGCGGCGGGCGCGCGGCTTACCTGGCAGCGAGGGCACGAGCGCGCAGAGCCCGAGCAGGCAGGCGCACAGGGACGCGGGGGCCCGCGGCATGGCGGGGGCGCGGGGCACGGTGCGGGGCGGGGGCCGGGGGCCGTGGCCGCATGCCCGGCGCGCAGCCCGGGCTCTCACGGCGCCCGCGGCCGGGCGGGAGGCGCTGGCGGCTGCGCGGGCCCGCGTCCCGCCGCCACCATCCCTCTCGACGCCGAGCCCCGGGACCGCCGCCGCCCGCCTGGCGCGCCGCCGGGGGTCGCCGCTCGGGGCCGCCCCGCAGGGCGCCGGGGGCCGCCGCGGGCTGGCTGGGCGCTGCCGCCGCGACTTGGGCTCGGGGCGCGCCGGGCGCTCAGGCTCCCCGAGCGCGCCGCCAAACTCTGCGCGTCGCCCGCGCCCCTGCCCGTCCTCCCTGCGGCCCGCCGGGCTCCACTTTCCTCCTCTCCTTTCTCCTCCCCTCTCTCCCCTTCCAGGCCCCCGCCCCGCGGCCACTCGGTCCGTTCTCGGCGGGGCGGGGCGGGGCGGGGCGGGGCGAGCTCCAGCCGGGCCAGCCCCGCCCGCTCGGGGACTCGCGGGGAGCCGGGGCCGGAGGCGCCCAGGTGGGAGTCCCGGCCCGCGCGCTGGGGGGAGGGGAAGGCGAGGTGAAGGGAGGGGCTTGGCGATGGCGGGGTCGGGCTCGCGTGGGGCGCCGCGGAGGGCCGGGGCGCTCTCTTCTGGGCGAGCTGGGTTACTTCGGGCTGCCCGACTTGGGGAGGCTGCCCTGCTCGCCCGTCCCTGGAGCCCGCACCCCGGCCCTCGCTCGCCGGACGTGCAACCCGAGCTCTTGAGTGAGGAGGGGCGCTTGGAAGCGGAGGGACACTGCAAAGCCCACCTTTCTCTTCATACCCTGGGGGCTCGCGTCGGCCAGTGTGCCGCTGTTCCCTTTTCTTATCCTGACACACTGGCCGGTTGCTCAAAGTTACTTGAAAATAAACCAAGGTGCTCAGACGTTCGTCTTATGTAGTTCAGGGTGTTGGGGAAACTACTCTTAAGGTGTCGCGGTGGCGAGAGCTTGCCCTGGCCGCCGCCGCGGGGCACCAGGCTGGGCTGGGCTGAGAGGGTTAAGGCTGGAATGGTGTGTGGGCCGGAGGGGAGGAATAGGAGGCCTAACACCCACGGAAAGCATTCCGCCAGCCTGCCGGACGCTGCTCTGAATGCTTTATCATTTTACTTTATTTTTTAAAAAGATTTATTTATTTATAAAAGCACTGGGTACAGAGGTGCAGGAGGGTGAGAGGATTCACCAGAGCCAGAGCGGGGAGCAGAACAGGCAGACTGACGAAGTACACTGCTGAGGGGAGCAGCGGGCGGCAGGAGAGGTCTGCTCGCAGTGTGGGACCCTCCTCTGGTGGCCGGGGAGAAGCCCGGGATGCAACCCAGCACTCAACCACCGCTCTGCCTGATTTATCATTTTAAATCATAATCCTCCGTATTGTTACAGCAGATGAAAGAGGCGCTGAGACTGTCCTCCTCTGGGCCTGCCCCCACTTCATTCAGATCTACATAAGGCACCAGTAATTCAGGCGATCCCTCTGCAGGCCGCACGGGGCTCTCCTCCAGAGGAGGGGGACAAATCAAAGCCCTGGACCCAATCATCGTGGGGGCGCAGAGAGGGATCCAAACAGCATGATTGGAACTTTGAGAGAAAAGGCCACTGGATGGCTGGTGTAGCAACTTCTCACAGGAGCTCCGTCTACACTATCTCCCCGGGCTGGGAACAAAACCCCTGTGCTGAGATGCACGCTACCTGAGCGAGGCTTCCCCCTTTTCCAACTGGGAGAGGAAAACGTCAGAGCTGTGACTAGGGACCCAGGGCAGGACTGGAAAACACGAAAGGAGTCGACAAGAGCTGGACTGGCCATTTGCTGGCGTCGGTCCCCATAGTGGGACTTCCTCACTGACACTGGCTGGAGTTAGTTTCCAAACGCCGGAATTATAAGACTCGGAGCATCGTGTGACAGTCATCATGTTATAGGACAGGGAGAGGGGTAGCCCAAGCCCCGCAAACCTGCCTATTCTAAATGGGTTCTGCCATCCGCCGCATCAACACAAAACATATGAGACTTTAATGGGAAAGAACTTTAATAAAACTAGGAAACAATACAGGTAAGGCAAAGAGTCTAGTTTCTAAATGAAGCACCCAAAGTTACCCGTCCCCTCGTGGGTAAAAGTCCATCCAAATGGGATTGGCCCAGAACAAGGCCCCAAAGCCTGCCACAAGTCTAAAGCATCTTCCTGTGGGGACCCACAGAAAAGGGTCAAAAACAACCAGACAAGCCCGGAAGCAAAAGAGCAAAATCAACATCAAGATAAAAGCTGCCATTGTCACCTCCCCATGGGTCTCACCCACGTCTGTGTCACCCAGTCCACAACCCAAAGACAAGCGCAGTTTCTTCACGTGTCTCTAGGCTCCATGTGCCTCCTCCAGGTCTCCTGGCTCCATCCTGCTTCCTTCCTTCCTCAGTCTCTTCTGCAGCTTCTCCTCTTCCTGCTCAGCTCCACCCTTCCTTGGGTGGGGCAGGGAACCTGGAACCTCCCCCTTTCCTGGGGACCACCCTGTTACAATCAGAATGGATGGGACAAACATTGTAGATGAGGAGGCAAGGAACCCAGAGGCCACGCTGGTCTGGAGAAAGTGGGGCACTCTCATACTCCAAAGGAAGTTCCAAAATCAAGGAGTCTGGAGAACCACACCATACACCTGCCCTTCAGGAGCTTTCTGAAGTGCTCTGCCTTGCTACCTGCCTCCTAGTTGCTTCTGGGGGTCTGAGCAGCCTGGTCTGCTGCTGTCCAGGAGTACAGGTTCTTCCCCAGAAAAAGGACAAGGTTCTAGGAAAAGGACAAAGCTCGTGGGTGGACCATCCATCCAGGGTGTGCAATGAGGGATGAGTTGAGTGAGGAGAGGGAGCTGCAAGGGAGTGGGATGGTGGTTCACAGGTAGAATGTTGATGGGAGAGCCACACCTAAGAGGAACAATAGCTATACAAAAGTGACCGATGATAAAATTTTTAAAAATGTTTTAAATATTATAGACTAATAAATATATTAAATAAATATACTCGATGTATTTCATTTAAAAAAAGAGCAAGGGCCTCCCTGGTGGTGCCAGAGGTTAAGACACAACCTATGAAGCTGTTCACAGCCATTGCAGTATGAGTTCAGTCCCCAACCAGGGAGGTACCCACATGGCCGCGCAGCAGACCTCTCCTGACTAGCCCGCTGCTCCCCTCAGCAGTGTATTTCAGTCAATCCGCCTGTTCTGTTTCCCACTCTGTCTCTGGTGAATCCTCTCATCACCACCCCCACAACTCTGGCCTGTACCCCAGTTCCTCCATGTATAAATAAATAAATCCTTAAAAAAAAAAAAAGAGCAAAATGATCTCACCTTTGCTGGTTAGGAACCAGTTAGAAGGATGGCTCCAGGACACCAGTGGGGGACAGTTTTAATGATCCAGGTAAGGGAGTTCGAAGCTTAACCTTTATCTGTGCCCCTACCCACTTCCCAGATTCACCAGATAAACTGAGGTGTGGCACTGATGCCTGGAAAGTAAACTTATCTTGTAGTAGAGTGTGCCAAAAGGCAAAATTCCAAATTTCACTGAAGAACAGCATTTCATCCTTAAACTGCTGTAAATATCTTACTCTACAGCAACCCTTGTTTGTTCCCATGTAAAAGTCATGCTTATCTCCATTTTCCAGTAAAAGTGGTGCTGCAGAGACTTGGGGATTTATCCTGGGTCTCCTGCTCCTCAGGGAGTGGCCTTGGGGCTACTCTCATCCAAGTTGAGAGGCAATGGTTATAAATAATGAGAAGCTAGTGAAAGAGTTTGAACTGGAAGGTTTCATGTACCCAGGGGTAATCTTAAAAGATTGTAGGGATGTGAAACATGGATTAAATGGAAAGAAAGTTAATGGCAAATATTGCATTGATAAGTACAATAACTTGAGCTTATCAAACATCCTGTACATTTAGGCCCCGTGGTGTCTGATCTTCAGAACATCACCGTCCCCACCCTAACTCCTGGCTTCATAGACTCCTGGCTGCACCTGGAAAGCACTGCCATCAAATCTGCCCTCATCCTGTCCCACCTGGTGGTTTCCCACCTGCCCAGACCTGCCATAAACCTCTGAATCCCCAGTTCAACCACATTCTTCTGTGCTCCATTCTCAGTACTAGTTTGGAGATACCTTTCCTCAATTCTCTGAAGCTTTTACTTTCTGTTTTGTGACATGTTTTTCTTTTCAAGAACCCTTCATGCCTTTTATTATGCTGGAGGGTAAAAATGCCATTCTGATGCTTTGACTTCCTCTAATAGCCAAGTCAGGGTTCACTGATAACCCCGCAGAAAGAGGGACAGGGAAGTACTTCCCCTAGCCACTGGGACTCTTCCTCTTATTTCTGATCTTTTGCAGCAATTGATAGGCCTACTGCTGAGAAGCTGGGCCTGAAAGAGGCTGCTAGTTAGACTGGGTTTGACACTCCAGATCTGAGCATGAATAACCGAGAGAAGTACTGTGTTTCTTACTAGTTTTAAAATGAGACTAGGGGGCCTCCCTGGTGGCACAGGGGTTAAAGACAGAGTGATTAAGCGATCCCCAGTCACTGCAGCACCAGTTCAATCCCCCTTACCCCCCAGTAGCCGGGGAGCTAACCCAACTGGCGCAGCAGACCTCTCCTGTTTTGCCTGCTGCTCCCCTCAGCAGTGTATTTCAGTGGATCTCCCTATTCTGCTCCCCACTCTCTCTGGTGAATCCTCTCGCCCCCTGTACCTCTGGTTTACACCCCAGTTCTTGTGTGCATAAATGAATAAATCTTTTAAAATAAATAAATAAATGAGACTAGGGCCTAGCTTGTGACGCAAGGGGTTAAGTGTCAGCACTATGAAGCTATCCATGATCCCCAGACAAGGAGGTGACCCATATGGTGCAGCAGACCTCTCCTGTCTCACCTGCTGCAGTGAGTTCAGTAGATCTGCCTGTTCTGCTACCTACTCTGTCTCTGGTGAATCTTCTCACCCCTTGCACGTCTGGCCTGCACCTCAGCTCTTATATGCATAAATAAATCTTTAAAAAAATAAAATGAGACTAATTTAAGGGCTCCCTGGTGGCCTAGGGGTTAAGTATCAATGCTTTCACCACAAGACAGCCTGAGTTTAATCCCTGGCGAGAGAACTGACCCACTTACGGCACAGCAGAACTCGTTTGTCTCACCTGCTGCTCCCCTCAGTAGTGTATTTCAGTAGATCTGCCTGTTCTGCTCCCCACTCTGTCTCTGGTAAATCCTCTCACGCCTCCCCCACCCACCTCTGGCTTATACCCTGGTTCTATGCAAAAATAAAATTAAAAAAAATAAAATGAGACTAATTCTTCAAAAGGTTAAATATAGAATTACAATACGAGCCAGCAACTCCACTTCAGGGCATATACACAAAAGAACTGGAAGTAAAACTTACACAGATACTAGTATGTCAATGTTTACAATAGCCAAAAGGTGGACAACCAAATGTCCATCAACAGATGGATAAACAAGGTGAGTTATCAACATATAATGGACTATTATTTGGCCTTAAAAAGGAGTTAAATTCAGTTCTCCCTGGTGGTGCAAGGGTTAAAGTCTCAGAGCTAAAGTCTTGAGCTATCAAACTATCACCAGCCACTGAGGCATGAGTTTGATCCCCAGCCAGGGAGCTAACTCACATGGCACAGTGACCTCTCTTGTCTCGCCTCCTACCTCAGCAATGTATTTCAGTGGATCCACCTGTTCTGTTCCCTACACTGTCTCTGGTGAATCCTCTCACCCCCTGCAACTCTGGCCTACACCCCAGTTCTTATATGCATAAATATAATAAAAATAAATCTTTTTTTAAAAACATTCTTTTTTTAAAGATTTATTTATTTATTTATACAAGCACTGGGTACAGTCAGAAGCGCAGGAGGGTGAGAGAATTCACCAGAGCCAGAGCGGGGAACAGAACAGGCAGACTGATGAAGTACACTGCTGAGGGGAGCAGTGGGCGCGGCAGGAGAGGTCTGCGCACCATGTGGGGCCCTCGCCCAGCGGCCGGGGAATCGAACCGGTGCTGCAGAGGCTGCGGGCAGCTTCGCAGCCCAGCACTCAACTGCTGTGTCATTGGGGATGCCCAATAAAAATAAATCTTAAAAAAGGAGTTAAATTCTTACAACTCAGGCATTCCTTGCAAACATGGTAAATTAAATAAATCAGACACAAATGGACAAATGTTGTATGAGTCCTCTCACGGAGGTACTTAGACTAAGTAGTCGTAGAACCAGAAAGTATAATAGAGGCTACCAGGGGCTGGAGAGAGGAGGGAATGGGGAATTAACATTTAATAGCTACAGAATTTCAGTTTGGGATAATGGAAAAATTCTGGAAATTAGGATGGTGGTGATAGTTAAATATACTCATTAAGTATTATGAATATACTAAATGTACATAATGGTAAATTTTTTTATATCATACCATAATGAAAAAAGAAATACTTTAAAATCAGGTTAACTCAAATTTTTCTATTACACAATTATAACTTACATGCTATCTCACTACCACAGTGAATTGCCATACTGTGCAATTCAATTTATAATCCAGATCAAAGTTTTTTTTTTTTTTTTTTGCTGATGTATGGTTGCAATTAAATATAAAGGGGAAAAAGCTGAGGGGCAGGGAATGGCAGCTGAAGACAGAACCCTACATTACTCACCTTAGTTTAGGTAATATGCATAATTTACTCTATTTTAATAGTTGTGTCTGGGATTTGTCACATTGCAAGAATGACCCTGGAGATAGAACACTGCAAAATTCTTTTGCAGTAATTGATAGGCCTACAAAACATGTATAAAAATTTAATGTTAATGTTAATTTTATTTTTCAGTACCAAATTATATTTCTTTTTCTAGGAAAATGTTCTTTATAGGTTTTTCTCCCCCTGTGTGCCATGGTCCTGGGTAGGAAAACATAATCCTGAGCTAGTGCTCAGAGTTGACAGCCCAGAGAGCCTCTGTGGACAGACCTAGAGCCACAGACAGACAGTGGTGAGCACAGGCGGTGGCAGTTGACCAGCCACAGTGAGCACACGGAGGTTCCACTTTGGTGAAAATTGCCTATTACATTAACTTGCACCAAGTGGATCTCTAGTAATTTGTGTGGTGTTTTGTCCATGCCTAGGTTAGGCTTGCACATTATGGCTATGCCAAGTGTGAGGTGGGTGGAATTTCACACAGAGCGATGGATTACAAAACAGCTCTTGACAGAAATTTTCGACAGTAGGAAAATGAGCTTCTTTTCATTGTTGCTTTTACATGGACTAATGTAGTTGTAAGTCATAGAAACATCCTATTTCTCTGAAATTGTTAAGAACCACATACAAGCATTTTAAACTTCTTATGAAGTAGCTAGCATACCCTTGGTAAATAAATTGTGTGCTCAGAAAGACCTCTCTATTCATGTAATATTCAATTCTGAAAATATTAATTATATCTGAGAACAATTTTTCAAAGACTTTGTTTTGAAAATATTTTTAAGTTATGTATTCCAAAGGAAATGTGTTTTTTCTAGCTCATGAACTGAGATAGTTTAAAACAATATCCATCAGTAAATGTAAAATAAAAGTTATGATGTTTTCAATTAATTTTGCCATGTTCATTTTCTTTTCAGAAAACTGTTCTCTAAAATTGTCTGCAGGGCTTATGTCCAGTAGAGATGCTGCAGAGGTCCTTCTTTAAATGACTCTTTTCCACACTTGTAAATCCATCACAATCTGTTTTTCTCTTTCTAAAGGCTATCACCCACCACCTAAAGGACAGAGATTATTCTCCAATAAAAAGTACAATGAATGAATACAAGTATGCACACACTCCCCTTTCAAATTAATCATGTCTAGAAACTTCTAGATTAAATGTCAGGAAAAAGGAGTGAAGGGACACAGGACAGGTTCTGTGCACTTATGGCCTGGAGAGAAATCCCACAAGCTGGCATGGTGGCACTGAACACCACGGACACAGGCAAAGACAGACACATCTGAAGAGCAGAAGAAGGGGGTCATTAACTTGGGAAGCTCTTGGAAGCTAAGTCAGTATTCTCCCTTCACCAGTGGAGTACCACTATTTAGTTCTTTTTTCACTTACGTCCTATTCCCTTCCTTCCCACCCCCTCCTTCCTTCTTGCCTCTCTGCCTTGTCTTAGATCTAGCAATGACCCTTAAGACCAAGCTTAGCTAGAAGCTAGCAGCCTTCTAAAAGGCAGGACAAGTTCTGACTTCTATCCCTGCCTGGAGGCCAGGTTTGGTAGTGAGCTGGGGGATGGAGGCTTAGCAGCTGCTCAAGGATGGAGTTGGCAAAAATCCAAGTGCCAACAGCCCTGCAAGAAGACATCAGCCATGAGTCTGAGATCCAACTTCAGTCTGTGGGCAGGAGCTCTTTCTGTTTAATTACTATGGAGGAAAACTAGAAATCTGGACTCAGAATCAGAGGAATTGAGTTCTAGTCCTCAGTGACATCAACTGAGCACCCATGCTACTGCCTGCCCTCTTCTGAACTTCAGTTTGCTCATTTGGAACATGAAGGATCTAGTGCAGGCCAGAGCTGGCTCTATAATTACTACTTGTAAAGTCAAACCTGCTTGGCACTTGGCAGCAAACTCTGGTTTATATAACCTGTTCTACCAACTAAAAAGTGTCCTTCAAAAAGCCACTGCCCTTTCACAAAGGTTGCGAACCTGTTTGAACATGTTCTATGTGAGAGAAGACTGTGAGGGCCTGTCTTGAGGGTGCTCCCTGAAAACGACCACTCTCCTCTTAAAACCATAGTCCAAAGAGCCCCACCAGCTCCTTGGCTAATCCACTCGGATCATTCAATGACCAATCACAGCAAATTCTTCCTTCCGTGTAACCAAGCACGTTCCTTGATGGTTTCCTAGTCTTACAGCTTCAGTTTACTGACGCCTCCAGCTTTTCAGAGCCCAGAAGATAAGCATGATGCCTATAGCGCCCACTGGAGCTCCCCATAAGCAAATTTACAAGCCTCCCACCTGGCTTTAGTCAATGCAGGAAGATACAGCTGCCAGCATAACAGCACCCAGAGGTCATCCCATGGGAGCCCTGGATTCTCCTAGCATAACAGGTGGTGGAAGTGCCGGGAGATCAGGCCCACAACGCACAGGTGTGGGAGCCTCCTTGGCTCAGAAGCCATTGCATTTTGTAATAACTCCACAGGTACAGACAAACACAATTTAAAAAATCATCACACTCAGAGAGGTGCTCAGTCAGTCCTCTAAAGTTCATACAAATCACGACTATGAAACTTACCTTATTCTCCCCACTTGGATAGTAGGATTGAGGGAAAAGATTGTAAACGACAAGAAAGAACTCTTGGTTCCAATGTCCATTGTTCTTTCTAATCACAGTTGCCTCATTTTGAATAGACTTTCTGATCTTCACTGTGACTGTGACATAATCTGAACATAATCTGAATCTATTTAAAAGAAGTACAATATCTTAATATTTTCTAAAGTGCAATATCATCTAAGGCCTTATTTGGGCTTATTTCAGAAAATATCTGCAGGTAAAATTAACAAATACATTTGAAAATATCTGGTACATAACAGGCATTCAATTATTAACTAAATATGCCTTGTACTTCCTAAATTGGAAAGTGGACCAAACAATGTTTTAGTGTGACAACTGTGACCCGCTAGTCTAAGTATTGTGTTATACAGGTGGCCCCTGCAGGCTCACAGCAGGTCTTTTGTGCTTTATAGCTGTCCCGACAGCATTCCCTCCAAAACCCCAATTAAATCCTCATTGACAGAGCACACACAGGCCTTTCACCCTTAGATCAATAGGTCAAAACATAGTTAGCCGAGGAGCTGTAGGGAGCCATAGCTTCGGAACTAGGTCACCAAACCACTTTTTCAAGTACAACTGAAGGGCAGAACCAAGTCAGAGCAGAGGTAGATGAGACCTCCTCGGATGAGACCTCCGAGGGCAACTGCAAGTTACTTTATGCCAAGTTCTACCAGAAGCAGGACTCGAGTCCTGCATTACTAATTATTGTTGCTCAGCTTTCTCTTTAGAAAAAGCAGGCAGAAAACCTACAAGGTGTAGTTTGAAAGATCAGTAGAGTAGAAATCAGATGATTGTGCACCACACAAGACCCCTAACAGCTGGCCCCTACTCCAGCCCTCACATACACAGTTGTACCTTTGCAAATGGCATTTCTTCTCCATAGCGGGCCCTGTCCCTGATCTCTACTGACTAGCAAACTCTGACTCATCTTTCCACATCCAGCTCAAGACTTCAAGAACTGAGGTTTGCAGAATGTTTTCCTCTGTGTTCTCAAAGGGCTAAGTCTTTGCTACATTGGCAGCACTGAGTTTGAAGTTACTGGCTTGGCATGACTGTCTGACTTAATTGTAACTCCCTGAGAGGGGGCACTTAGGGAGTACTTGTGGAATGACTTATTTATTGAGTGTCTATGTCTGCCAGATACTGTTGTAGGTTAGGGTTAGAAAAGTGATGTTTATTCTGAGTCCTGAAAATGTTGTAAGGTGAAAGGAGGGTGAGAAACAGGTTGCATAGCTGTTCACAAAACCCCCATTTCCTCATTTTCCTGAACACGTAGCTCTGCTATACTTCATTGTCTCATGCTGTGTTGGGTGGGGCTGAGTTCTAAGCCCAAATGATGTGGGAAGAAATGAGGTATATTAACACCAGAACTGACCCATAAAGATGTCTCTAGTGTGATCCTTCATTCTTGTTTTCCAGTAGATTGATGCAGATGAGTATAGTATGACCTTGAGAGTCCTGTTTAAAAATGATGGAGCCACAACAGGGAGGAGCCAGAGTCACCACTCAGGAGAGCAGGGGCTTTAGCAGGACACCTAGGGGTAAAAACAGATCTCTGGATCATAACATTCAGGTAGAGTCCATTGTCCAATGTCTATTTTATAGACACTTGAGGGATTTTTCCCCTTAAAATTGAGCTTAGGATAATAACAGAAAATGTAAAAGATTAGTTAAAAATGACAGACATTATGTTATGGGGTGATAATTATGTATTGTTTACAGGGTATTGGATATGGTACTTCTTCTTACTAAATGGTAAAGAGGGCCTCCCTGGTGGCGCAAGGGGTTAAGCACAGCACTATGAAGTTGTCTGCAGCTTCTGCAGCACGAGTTCGATCCCTGGCTGGCCAGGGAGCTACCCACATGGCGCAGCAGACCTCTCCTGCCTCGCCCATTGCTCCCCTTAGCAGTGTATTTCAGTCTGCCTGTTCTGCTCCCCGCTGTCTCTGGTGAATCCTCTCACCTCCCATACCTCTGGCCTGTACCCCAGTTCGTGTATACATAAACAAATAAATCTCTAAAAAAAAATTGTAAAGACACTTAGAGCTGGCTAAGAGGTACTTCCTGGCCTAATCTGAACTTCACCTCTTGCTTTGCCCTACCTTTATTGCTATGCTTCCATATTCCAGAACATTCTTTGCTCTAAGATGGCACTTCATTCTTTCATTCTGCAAGTTTTGTTGAGAACTTTCTACATACCAGAGAAATAAGACAGAGATGGGGCTGGTTGATACAGTTGGCACAAAGGAAGCACTGGGTGTTCCACGTCAGTCCAACTGGGGAATTTTTTTTAAAGATTTATTTATTTATTTATACAAGCACTGGGCACAGTCAGAAGCACGGGAGGGTGAGAGAATCCAACAGAGCCAGAGTGGAGAGCAGAACAGACAGACTGACGAAGTACACCGCTGAGGGGAGCAATGGGTGCAACAGGAGAGGTCTGTTCCTCCTTGTGGGACCCTCGCCAGTGGCTGGGGATCGAACTGGCGCCTCAGAGGCTGCAGGCAGCTTCACAGCCCAGCACTCAACTGCTGCGCCACCGGGGAGGCCCTGGGGATTTGTTTTGTGGCTTGACTCCGTAAGGAGTTTGTCTCATCCAACAAAAGGAAAGAAGCTTCAAGGATTCCTCCATTACCACAGCTGGTCAGAGAATGGAGCCATTACAATGGAGAGGGAAAAACTGGAGCCCCTCCAAACGAAGAGGAAAACCATGCCTGGGGTAATAAGTAGGCAGCAGCAGGCTTTAATGGAGAGAATACTTTCTCTGAAATTTGAATAACTACATAAATAAGGATATAGTTTTTCACTTTTGGTAATGAAGCTTCATTAACCTCTAAGCTCCAAGAAACTCTTTTTCTATCTGGCACTATGTATGTACAAATAGAACACTATGTTTTAAATAGTCATATTTCCCCTAATGACCATTGAAGTATCCTACATTTGTTAATATTTTAGCATGAAGTGACAGTCTCTGGGCTTGGACTGCCTGGTTTCAACTCCCAGCTGTGCCACTTACTACCTGAGTGACTTTGAGTACTTCTTGCCTCTATTTCCCCAACTATTGAATAAAGATAATAAACAGTACCCACTTCATAATTATCATGAGAATTAGGCCAGTTAATATATGTGAAGAACTAAGAGCGGTGCCTGGCACATATTAAGTACTTCATAACATTTTAATATTGCTGCTGTTTTCCAAACTGTCTCTCTCATCTGAAAGGAGAGAATTCTTTCATTGGACCACATGTGATGATTGTGGGCTCAGAAAATGTTTCTGGGCCCGTAGGAATATGAGGTTCTTGATAGTTGGCCCCAAACTTCTGTCTTTGAAAAAAGAACACACATTTTCCAGCCACAAATTTGAGAAGACTCCATACTACACCCCTAGGCTCTCCCCTAACTCATTTTCTAAAAATCCCAACCAGACCTGCTCACCTCATAAAAGCTGATGAAAGACAGAAACCACCCATGGGGGCTGTTTTCTTTTTATAGTCTTAACTGAAAAACTCTTTGATGAAAATGGACTTATCTCCTCTTTTATTTTGGAAAATCGCCATTAAATAAAACATTGGTTATCCAAGCAATTATACCAAATTTTATGCACCATTAATATATTAACATTACTTTAATACTTAAGGTATTGTAAGACAATAAAAGCAAACAGGTCATCATCTCTCATGGTTCAGTAGCAATGATAAAAATATTGCAACCAGAGTGAGCTGAGTAATAGTCATATGTCTATGGCACGAGGACTGAAAAGACCAAGAAAAAGTCACGGGGATATTGTTTAGTATTGGTACACTAAAAGTTAATGATTTAAAACAAGAAATTTTGGGCCTCCCTGGTGGCGCAAGGGGTTAAGACACAACCTATGAAGCTGTCCACAGCCACTGCAGCACAAGTTCCATCCTCACCAGGGAGCTACCCTCATGGCGCAGCAGACCTCTCCTGTCTCACCTGCTGCTCCCCTCAGCAGTGTACTTCAGTCAATCTGCCTGTTCTGTTCCCCACTCTGTCTCTGGTGAATACTCTCATCCTCCACACCTCTGGCCTGTACCCCAGGTCTTGTATGCATAAATAAATAAGTCTTAAAAAAAAATTTTTTTTAAGTTGAAAGAGCTGGCCGGCCGGCAGTCGGGCTTTCCGCAAGATACAGGAGACAGCGCCATCTACCGGCCGTGGAGTTTGCCCAGCGGCCAGGAAGCGGGGAGAGTGATGGTTTTAAAATCGCTCAAAAGGTTTGTCTCAAGCTCTTTTGGTGTCGGTGTCACCTACACGCTTGCTCCAAAAGGAAGTTGGCCTTCTTATGCCTAATAGACTCCTAGCTGCTAGACTCCCAGGAGAAGCAATGATGTGCCGCCTGGCCACGAGGAGCCATCAATCTGAGGCACCCGCGTGATGAGCCGCGTGGGGAATCCCTAGGCTTGGGTCTGCCCTAGATCAGTGAAGCACTGTGGGATGGGTCTCAGGCACGAGAGACTTTTAGCTCTCCTCACGTGTCGTCAACGTGCGGCTGACGTATCCCTACACCACATGCAGTGTTGGAAACCATTATCTCAATAAAAATAGAATTCAAAGAAACAAAATATATATGACAAGTTAACTCCTGAAACCATCACTATAATCAAGATAATGAATATACTCTTCAAGACTGAGCTGGCAGAATCCTACTTTATACTCCTGTTTCACAATTATTTAATACAGGTGCTGTCAGGGAGGCTGCCCTTCCCAGCTGGATTCAGCCAAGGCCGACCTCAAAAGACATGTCGCCCAGTGCCAAGATCTGTAGGATAATATACTTGAAAGGAAAAAAATACCAGTTTTATTAGGGTATAATTGAAGTACAATAGACTGTGTATGTGTGTATATGTGTGAGTGTATATATATATATATGCACACACACACATATATATGCACATGTATATAATGTACAATTTTTTTTTAAATGAACTCTGGCTGCTTGCTCAGTATGGATGGAACTGGAGAGGACTATGCTGAGTAAAATGAGTCAAAAGGAGAAAAGCAGGGCCTCCCTGGTGACGGAAGAGGTTAAGCTGCAACCTATGAAACTCACTGCAGCTACTGCAGCAGAAGTTCAATGCCCAGCTGGGGAGCTAACCCACATGGAGCAGCAGACCTCTCCTGTCTCCCCCGCTGCTCCCCTCAACAGTGTATTTCAGTCGATCTGCCTGTTCTGTTCCCCACTCTGTCTCTGGTGAATTCTCTCACCCCACACAACTCTGGTCTGTACCCCAGTTCTTGTATGTATAAATAAATAAATCTTTAATTAAAAAAAAAGAAGAAAAGCAAACACCAGATGATTTCACTTATGGGTGGACTATAAAGAAACAACACAAGGAAACAAAGCTAAAGCAAAACAAGCCCCGGAAATCTGAATGCAAAATGGAGACCCTAGTTGACCTTAGCCCCTGGTTGACTGGGTTAAATCTGTTATGAGAATGTTATTTAAAGTTGTATAATTGCAACCTCTACTAATGATTCAATACTGTAGCAGCAAAGTATCATTTGTAAAAATTCAGTTATTTTTATACTTAAATCCACTCTAAGTCTGTCATTCTAGTCAGTAAATGATACAATAAAAATAAACATCATTTTCATTGTGTATTTTTCTCTTAATTAAAAGCAAACCCAGCACATAACAATAACAAGCACATAGTTATTTTTCACGAGGATGTCACTTAAGCGATGGGACTGTCTTGTGAGGTACTGCATGGCAGATGTGGGATGGATTGTTTCTGAATTGAATCATCCTCAGTGCCCAATGCATCTAGGAAATAAACCTTTTGACCAAACCAAAAACAAACCTAGAAATAGAAATCTGATAGCAAAATTCAGGTTACCCTCGAGGGGGGGGCAGCAAAGGTTAGAGAGGTTCCAATGGGCTGTGGTAGAGGACTGTGGGTACCTTGGTGTGTTGACGTACATCTGAAGAGGTGGAACCTATATCCCTAAACCACATACAGTGTTGTAGTGTGGTTTATAGTGTTGTAAACCACTATCTCAATAAAAATATAATTCAAAAAATAAAATATATATGACAAGTGTTAATATACTCCTGAAATTATCACCATAATCAAGATAATGAATATACTCTTCAAGACTGAGCTGGAAGAATCCTGCTTTATATCCCTGTTTCACAATTATTTAATACGCTTATCCACCATTGTACTGATTGAGAAGGAAGCCAACTCACCATGTACAATCTCCTTCTTGGGGAACAGGTGATAGGACCCAGTTGGGACATGAGTAGGTGACACTTCTACATGAGTGTGCTGTGAGGAGATGGGAGGGATATGGGAGGTGGGTCAGAAGAGACTATGGTTTAGCTCATCTCCACAGTTGGAAGTGTTTATTGGCCATTGAAGGAAAGGCGGCGTCCCAAGTGTAGAAAACAGCATGAGCATAAAAGTGCAGTCACACAAAGAGGTGGCAAGTTTTGTGAGCAGCAGGCATGGCCCAGAGTGTTAGTGCACTGCAGGTGTGGGGGGTGTGAAGGAAAGCAGGAATGATCGGTGGCAATAGTCAGATGATGAGTGAGATGAGCCCCAGGAGCCTGGCTTGATTCTATGAACTCAGTCTCAGTGGAGAACCCCCGAAGCCTTAAGCAAGGGGCATCATGGTCAGATTTAACTCTTAGCAACAGCCTCCCAAGGTTGCAGGACAATTAGTCAGAAACTTTGTAAAGTTTGGAGAGCAGAAACACATGAATTATAGGCACATCATTTAAGAACCAATTTTGAGAGCAAAAGCCATTTTCATAAACACAACACATAGCCATATTTAGAGCTTTTTTATTCAAACAATAGCAACTAAAGTCTCTGAAGAATGGATGATACACTGGTCCATGAAGCCCAGAGTTTGTATGATCCTAGGCCTTTGAGAAGAAATGGAAACTGGTTTGCTCTGATGCAAAGGGACACAATGGAGGTGGACTCTTTAGAAAAGAGGTTCAAATAGCCCACTGGGTCCAGAACCATCTTCAAGCATAAAGGAGGCAAAGTGCATAAAGGAGAAATAAAAGTCTACGATGATGTACACCTGAAACCTATATAATGCGATAAGTCAGTATTACTTTAAAAAGAAGGAAGTTTGTGATAACAAGTTACAGTTTTAAGTTGCCTCTGCATCAATTCTGCTGTTAGCTGATTGATTGATGGCTAATGGTGAGCATTAGCGGCATTTTATTCCACTCACCACCTATCTTTGAGAACACATGAGTAAATGCAAATGGTGTCACTGAAGATACTTTTTGCAGAAATGACTGGGCTAACAGCATACTGGGCTAACAGCAAAGAGCAGAGCCTCCAAGTAAGGCCACCTCAGAACTCCAGTTCCATTCTTCCAGTTTTCTGGGTCCTGGCCTCCTCCAGTGTCAGCGTTCTCCTAAACAAACTGAAGCAGTTCAAGGGCTTCCATCCTTAAGCCCAGTCTCCAGAAGAGAGTTCTTCCTTCAAGCCTCTTATGAAGATTGGGCTTTATTCTACTTGCATCCATTTATGCCAAGTGCTGAGTCAAGTCAATCACAGGGGTGGAATTTTGCTGATTGGCTTGGAGCAACCAAGGCCCGCCCCTGGATAGCAGGTGTCAATCAATTCAGTGTTCTGTGTGTGACGATAGCTACTGAAAGTGAGACTTACTGCCCTGAGCATCACCAAAAGCCCCAAATATCAGAAAGGACAACATCTGCTAAAGATTCTTTATTTGCAAACTCCCTTAGTTAATAGTCAAGGGAAAAAAATAATAAAAATAACAAGGGGACAAGACATTAGACATAAAGGAGGACATTATTAACATTTTTAAAAAACCTGTGGTGGATGTGGCAGCTCTGTTTTTGAGGTGGTGGATATTGGTGTCACAGCTAAGCCTCTGTCTCTACTGAAGGCCAGGGCCTCAGTGCTGTCCCCTCAGATGAAGTCACCTGCATCACGAGGCTGGATATGTGGATCCAGGGCACAAGCTTCTTCTCTCACCATCAGTTAGACAGAATGGGTGCAATTTCAAAGTCACTTAAAACGCTTGCTTCTGCGAGGCTTTGTTCACTCTTTTCCTTGAGTCTTGGGAAGGCTGTGAATTAGAGGAGGTGTCCTCTTATTTGATGAATAGGGGGCTCTGAGATGAAGGTGGACTTGGTGCCTTCTCTCTACTCATCCTCTCAATCTAGCTTCCTTTTTCCTTTGCTTCTACTCATGCTCATATTTTTTCTCCTGCCTCTCCCACATACTAGCACCTCAAAAAATCTGGAATGGACCCTACAAGGGATATTTCTACCACAGCCTTTTCAGTCAACATCAAAAAGTTCTTGGGTTTCCAGCCCTACCTCTGAAAAAGCAGAGAGACATGTGTCTTTCCTGTCTCCTTGGAGTGAGGTCAGTGTGCAAGCTTCTGGTAGTTCAAGAGTAACGAAATGCCTACCTCTGACAGGTAGAAGTAGCATCCCTATATTAACTTGTCAGAGAATGAACTAGAGAGAGTTACCTCTTCTCTCCTGATGTCTAAGTGTCTTCCAGAATTTGATCACTTAATTGTAGCAACATGTTCTCAGGAGTGAATGATCTTGGGAAGGCCTTCCTCTAGAAACGATAATTGTTATCCCCCACACCCACTGTAATCTGACTAGAGAAAATCAACTACACAAATGCATATAATATTATATGTGCATATAATTTCATTGGTACTTGATTAGCAAACAGATTACATTCATTGCCAACATTCACAACTCCATTCAGAAAGTCTAGGTGTTACATGGAAGAGATACCAAAGGCCATATCTTCACAGCTGCTTATTTCTTCATCAGGCTTTTAACAACTTAAAATAAAAGCTTATACATTGAGTTGTGGGCCATATATTGTTGCGAATTTTTACTATTCAAGAGAAAGAGAAAGAGAGCTCTTTAAAAAGTATTCTAACAGAAACATATGATTTAAATTCACAAATTATCAATTTTGTTAATTATTAATTAATTTATTAGCTCATTGATTGAATTAATTATTTGAAAACTATACACGGCCTGGGGATTGCCATCACAACCACTGAGGTCACTCCATAGAAGCCTGTCATTTAAAGAGAACTTAAGGGCTTCTAAATTAAGTTTCCCTTTTACAGCTGAGGAAACAGAAGGCCAGAGAAATTGTGTCGAGTCTAAAGTCACACAGCTGGTCAGTATTGGGGACCAATATGGACATACTTTGGGAGCCTCGTTGGGCCCTGTAATAATAGCAAAGAACCTCCCCAGATCTTTTCCTTTCATTAAAAAAATTTCAAAAGCCAGCCTGGCAAGCAGGACTTGGGGAAGATACAATAGCAAGCTCCCTGGCTCTACCCTGGGGCGTTGCACTCAGGAAAGCCAGCAGGAAAGCCTAGATACTCACCTAGTAGTCAGGGCGGGGCATTTGCCTGGAGTTTACGTAGGGGTTCTGTGGCTGACTGGATTTGGAAACACCGGTTCTGACTTTAGGAAAGATGTTCCCATCTGCTCCAAAATTGGAAACACCCATTCCTCTCAGCCTCATACTTGAAAAGTCGTCCTCAATCAACCTCTGCTTTTCAATATTCTTGTTTTTGTTCTTTGACCTATAAAATCAGTAACAGGATTAGGATCTGAAATTGCAGAAAAATCCTTGAAGCAAATGTTAATATTCATTTTTAAATATTTTCAAATTTTGAAATAATTTTAATTTACATGCAATTTACTGGAAAAAAACACCCACACAGAACTCCCATACATTCATCCCCTGAAGTACCAATTGCTAATATTTCTGAATCATTTGAGAATAACTTGCAGACCTGCTGCCCCATTAACCATCACTCTTTATTACCTCATTCAGTGTGGATTCCCTAAATTTAAGGAAACTCTTTCCAAGATCTGTGTAGTTCAAGAGTAATGAAATGCCTACCTCTGACAGGCAGAAGTAGCATCCCTATATTAACTTGTCAGAGAATGAACTAGAGAGAGTTACCTCTTCTCTCCTGATGTCTAAGTGTCTTCCAGAATTTGATCACTTAATGGTAGCAACATTATCAAAACCAGAACAATAACACTGATCCATCATTACTATCTAATTCTGCAGGCCCCATTCAAATTTTGCTAATAATGTTTACAGTCTTAATTCTGCTGTTGAATTTTTTAAAAGATTTATTTATTTATTTATACAAGAACCGGGGTACAGGCCAGATGCACGGGAGGGTGAGAGGATTCACCAGAGACAGAGTGGGGAACAGAACAGGCAGGTTGATGAAATACACTGCTGAGGGGAGTAGCAGGCACATCAGGAGAGGTCTGCTGCACCATGTGGGACCCTTGCCGGCCGGCGGGGATCGAACTGGTGCTGCAGAGGGTGCAGACAGCTTCACAGTGTGGCACTCAACCGCCTGCACCATCAGGGGAGGCCCAGTTGAATTATTTTTTTTAAAGATTTATTTATTTACACATATAAGAAGTGGGGTAGGGGCATATGTGCAGGAGGGTGAGATGATTTGCCAGAGACAAAGTGGGGAACAGAATAGGCAGACTGACTGAAATACACTGCTGAAGGGAGCAGCAGGCGAGACAGGAGAGGTCTGCCATGCCATGTGGGTATCTCCCCGGCCAGCCAGGATAGAACCCACACTGCGGAGGCTGCAAACAGCTTCATAGTGCTACACACAACTGCCTGCTTTTGAATTATTTATGGGAAGAAAATAGAAGTCAAAGAGAAAAGGTGATTTGTGATAGAAGTTTTCATTTAAGCAAAGACAGTGTCTACAGATGCACCTCAGTGAATTCAAAGTCAAATGGAAGTACCTGCTCCAGTGGACTCTGAGTGTGACCCTTCAGCCCATCCCACTCACAGGTGTGCTCCTGCCTGTGGTGCCCTGGACTGCTGGAGCAGGGAGTTAGGCCCCAGGGCACTCCTAGGGTGACAGTCCAAACCTCAGCTACACTGGGAATGCCTTAAAAGCAAGACCCATTCCCACTGTGACCCTGAGGGCCAGGCTGCAAGGGAGTTTTCGCCCTTTGACAACAGTTGGCTCAGGTGACTGAAGGGGATTTCCTTTCCTTTCAAATGGGTAAGAAATGACCATTCTGGATGTGTTCTAAGACCAGGGCTCTGTAGTGGGCTAAGGGCAAGCCTGGCTATGCAGCAGGAAGGAGATGCTGAGAAACATGCTAGAAGGCTTAAGGTGGTTTCTGTGGACACAGAAGCCCCAGGCCAGTTAGGCCACCCAGGAAGGAGAAGACAGTCTTGCCCTGGAAGCAGAATGTTCTGGTCCCCTCCCTGGAAAAGAGAAAGTCACATCCCCCTTCCTAGTTTTGTGACCTTATTAAGTCTTTAGGTAAGAGTTAATGTCAAAATGGAAACATTTTAGGAACATAAATGTATTTTTTCTCTCACATCACAGTGCAACAATACCTATTTTGCCATATTATAAGATACAAACTAAATGTTATTCTAAAAAGTGGCTTGTTTTTATAACTGTGGAACCCTATTTGGTATATTTAAAATGGAACCAAGATAACAGCATTCTCTCCCTGTTAATGGAGGGAACTTTAGTCTATCTAAATATTTGTTGAATAAATGAACAGTCCTACTTAAACTAAAAAATGTTTGTGCCATATAGTTTCTTAAAACCCCAGGGGCTCAGTCCAGGCTGATATTAGACCATTTATATATATCAAGGTCCTTGGCAGGGAAGCGACTTGATGAACTTTGACATTTGCAAACATCTGTGGAGTTAAATACTGTTAACAATTTTTTTTAAGGATTTGTTTATTTATGCATATAAGAACTGGGGTGTAGGCCAGAGGTGTGGGGGGCAGTGGAGGTGAGAGGATTCACCAGAGACAGAGTTGGGGAGCAGAACAGGCAGATCAGTTGAAATACACTGCTGAGCGGAGCGGTGGGCCACAGGAGAGGTCTGCTGCTTATGTGGGCTAGCTCCCTGGCCAGCTGGGAATCGACTATTGCTGCAGTGGCTGGCAATAGCTTGATAGCGCTGTGTCTTTAACCCCTGCGTCACCGGGGAGACCCAACAAATAGTTGTTGGGTTTTTTGGGTAAGATTTATTTATTTATTTATACAAGCACTGGGTACAGTCAGAAGTGCGGGAGGGTGAGAAAGAATTCACCAGAGCAAGAGCGGGGAACAGAACAGGCAGACCGATGAAATAAACTACTGAGGGGAGCAGCGGGAGGGGCGGGAGAGGTCTGCGCTCCATGTGGGATCCCTGCCGGTGGCTGGGGATCGAACTGGTGCTGCAGAGGCTGCAGGCAGCTTTGCAGCCCAGCGCTCAACCGCTGTGCCACCAGGGGAGACCCCCAACAAATAGTTTTTAAGGACAATAGAGAATGGCTATTATGTTATATTATAGTGTTAAGGAAAAAAAAAAACCAACATCAAAAAAAAATACAAAAGATACAAACTTATGTGTACATTATCATTTTAAAAGATAGAAATAAACCTGCGAAAATGTTAGTTGTCTCATAGTGGTGGATTTTGTGGGTGATTTTCTATTCTACTCCTTTACACATTTTTCTATTTTCAACAATGAGTATGTATAGCTGATGTAATCAGAAGAAACTTAAGAAAAAGAAAGGTCAGTGGTATTTGAGAGGCTTAGTTTATTTTTCCCCTGTTGCCCAGGAATGGCCAGGTGTGTTACAGGTGTGTATGGAAACCAGAGTCTAATGCCAATGGCCCTGTGTTCAAGAGAAAGGACACTTTGAACCCTTACCTTACTACGAAGATCAGTGCGATCACCATGCCAAGAATGAGGATTCCAGCAATGCTGCCCACGATAGTAAGGATCAGCTGAAATTCTGAAAGGGAAATGAGAAAAGTAGGAATGGCTTCCTGCAAGCAGTCCCCCATTGTCTTCTGTCTGGGTCCTAGTATTGCTGGGGGCACCTGACTGTGAGGACAATCAGGCTCTGATCTCAGAACCTTTAAAGTCAGGTTGGGTAGATGGGTCATCTACTTTAACCCTCTCCCACAACTGTACTTTCAGAGCTCAACCAGAAAGGTAGCCTTGCCAGGTAAAAGAAAACCATAAACACAAAGGAGGCCATAATGGAGGGGCCTCCCTGATTTGGTGGAGGGTGGGAATCACAACTGAGGTCCACACCCTGCTCCCTTGACCTACTCACCATACCTGACCTGATAAGCTGAGGGAACTAGATTGGAGTTAAATTTGTTGCTAAGAGAGGAACGAGGTGATTCACAGAATTGGTGAAGAAGAGCTCATTACCATCTCTTCTCTTCCTCTAGATATGCCGGATATAGCACTTGAAATGTGATCATGAGATGGCCAGTTAAGTGTAACATACACAGCAGATTTGAACATGTTGTATAAAAAAGTATAAAATATGTCTTAATGCTTCTATCTATTACATGTGGAATTGATAATATTTTAGACATACTGGATGAAATGTTATTGAAATCCACTTTACCTATTTCTTTTAACTTTTCAAATTTTACTTAGATTTGAGATCTTTAAATTCAACATGAACTTGCATATTTCTACTGGACAGACATCCTCTAGGGCCCTTTGTCTCTTTCTGCTTTGTGACTTTCAGACAAGCCATCCCCGACCTAGATTCATGGGGCATACACCGGCACATCTGGAAAAGAGCTCTCATTCCTTAGGCGTGGATACTAAAAGCCCAGAAGGAAGAAATGACTTAGCAAACCAGAACTGCAACAAAACACAGGAGAAATTATATTTCTCATCACTAGCTCTGTGCTGCCTTGGAGGCCAACGTAATATTTCCTTTATCTTGGATTATTTCTCTTTAGCTCATTATGTTAAAAACAAATGATATTTTGTAGTCTGATGACATGTGCTTTATTTTTAAGTGAGAACTTTATACCTATATTTAATTATGTTTAACAAATTTTATTGAGTTGCCATTTATTTACAAAACTATATAATTTCAGGAGCTCAGCTTCATACCTCAGAATGAGCACATGCTTCATTCACCCACCACCAAAGCTTCTGAGCCAATTTCTATTCTGTTGCCCCTCCGTCCCCTCTCTCCCCCCACCTCCATTTCCCTTCTGGTAAGCATTGTATTTCTCACAGACTCTAGGAGTCATAACATATAATCATTTAAAATATAAAGTTAATATCATCTTAACTTGGTGGGGTTGGGGCATGGGAAGGAACCAAGCAACTGAATTTGTAACGACACACTCCAAACTAGCAAATAGCTCTGAGTCAAAAAGAAGACTCAAGTATTAAACATCTATTCCTAACTCTGCTCTCACAACCAGGTATTTTTGGAGTAGATTGATCTTTTATCCTGTCTAGTAGCAGAAAATGCATATTTAAAAAATTGCAGGAAATGAATATGTTAATCAGAGGCTCTTCTTTGACCTGGGAGGAGACTCTAGGCCTGCCTGCCCGGGGCTGAGTTTGGTTTTTCCTACAGCAGTACTTCTGCTGCCCAAGCCCTCAGGCTGGGCGATGGCATGACTCAGAAGACAAGCTACAGGCAGATTTTCTCTCTTTATGATGAGAGTCTGAGACACTGGGGGACTGGATGGAAATTTGAATATGGTCAGTGTTTATTTCTCAGAGGCTTAGAAACAAAGCAAGACTTTTATACTTACGGTCTTCACAGTTGATTCCGCTATAGCCAAAGCTACACCTGAAATACAATAAGTAACAGGAAGCAGTGGTCAGGGCTTCGGTGGAAGCATGTCAGAGTCCCACCTACTCTCTATTTCTTCATTTCCATCTTCCCTTCATTCTCTCCTTCCTTGATCTTATTCCTCTCTCTCATCTCTATACCCCCATTCAGCCAGGTGAGCACCTTCCATGGAGTTCTCAAAGGCTGAGGGGCTATGCAACTCATGTGGTCTCATTTGCACCTGCCTGAATACTCTGTCCTGAGTTAAGGAGATTCCAAACTCCAGTGAAGTTGAACCCGAGAGGTGTGAGCCCAATGGGGAACTAACACATTCGTGAAGTGCAAGGTATCACCAGCACACAGAGAATATTCAAAACCATTGATGATGACGATCCTGTCCATACTTACCAACTTAGACCAGCATAAGACCTTTCTGATCCTAACCCCACATACATGCTGCAAGCTCTATCCTTTTTGCTGAGCTCCAGCTATAGCAAGATTAAAACGGAGTGATTTCTCTTACTTTTGGCAGAGGCCATTGCTATCGTTCTTGTAGCCTGGCAGGCACGTGCAAACAGGCGTGTTCGTCTTTGTATTCCACAAGCATTGCTTGTGGTGCTCCGCGGTGCAGGTGCCAGGACACGTAGAAACTGCTAAAGAGTAATTTCTGGTAAATTTCAAAAAACAACCTCTTCAGCCCCAATGATAGGCCACAGAATAAAACTTTTCACATTGCTCTGGCTAGGGAAAGCGAGGCACTCATTGGCGCTACATATGAAGCTGTACATGGCCCACCTCTCAGCTCTCAGCAGAGGCCCTAGTCTTGGTCCAGGGTCTAAAGTTAAAATTCACATTGCTCAGACTCCAATATGCATATGGAAACTTGAGCAAAGATCACTTGTGCAAATGTGAAAGAAGAGAGAATAGGAACTGTGAAGAGCACTTAGAAGCTGGTGAAATACTTACCAACACATATAGGAACTTGTGGGTTTGGTCTTTCCAGTCCTGGTTTGCATGTACATTGTAAATTATCGCGACAGCCTTTTCCATCATCTACACAGCCATAATACTCACAAAGATTTTGTTCTGAGAGGCACAAAGAATTCAAAAATACATTGAGCAAAACAATATGGATAAAGCAACTTGTAAAAACATCATATTCCATTTTTGCTATAATTGCCATTTAATAAGTTGTAGGATTTGACAATTGAAAATCTGGGATTCTGAAGCTGAACTCTTCAATCCACTCTTTCATGACTATTTCCTTCTAATATTCAATCCAAATTAATTCAATTCAATTCAGTGCAATTATGTTCAAGCTCAAGGTGTCTTTTGCACTTAGCTCTGTGCTAGGTTCCATAAGGAACATAGATCATCGAACTTGTGCTGCAGTGACTGCAGACAGCCTCATAGGTTGTGTCTTAACTCCTTGCACCACCATGGAGGCCCCACTTTAGGTAAACTTTGAATGAAATTACTTAGTACTTACGTTTATACTTTTCAAAGTGAGGTGTTTTTTCCACTGCCTTTTGAATTGCTTGGTCCACCACCTTCTCATCTACTGCACCTTGTGCAAAAATGTTTACTACAGTCACTTCAACATTGTTCTCACCAGCTCGCATTTCAGATCTTGCTGAAGGAGATAGGCTAAAAGTGAAATGAATCCATCAATTGATGAATTGAACTGACCCACTGTCCTCTCTCTACAAGAGGCCCAAATGTGGAGGCCTGGGTTTGCAATAAGATGGTAATTTATAAGCCTGGAGCTCTCTACTCTGTGCACATGCAGAGGAAATCTAAGGCTAATACAATGCCTTGTTGGAAGGTTCTTAGAAAACTGTGGGCAGTCATTTTTAGGATCTAGGAGTCTGGAGATCATGAGAAGCAGAACAAGTTACATCTGAAATAATAAGCTGTTACTTTTTTTAAAAAAAAAATTTATTTATTTATGCATACAAGAACTGGGGTGTAGGCCAGAGGTGCAGGAGGTGAGAGGATTCACCAGAGACAGAGTGGGGAGCAGAACAGGTGGACTGACTGAAATACACTGCTGAGGGGAGCAGCAGGCGAGATAGGAGAGATCTGCAGCGCCATGTGGGCAGCTCCCTGGCTGGGGATCAAACTCATGCTGCAGAGGCTGTGGATAGCTTCATAGGTTATGTCTTAACCCCTTGCACCACCTGGGAGGCTCCAGTAAGCTGCTACTTTCTGTCAAAAGCAATTGGCCACACTGGGGGCATTCCCAGAAGAGCCAGAAGTCAGGAGGCACCTTCAGAGTGGGTATATGACTGGGCCTGGAACCACATGACTCACTGGAGAACTGGAAAGGAGGGCCAGGGCTGTGGGACACATGGGAAAGTGATCTCAAATCATATCCCAAAATACCGAGGGCCTACTGTGAGCGAGGCATTGTAAGAGTCCCTCCCTAATCAGCATTGCAGTATGGAGCCCAAAGAACAGCTGTGCCAAGTTCTGAGTCTTTCATTGTCCAAAACAAATCAAATGGTGCAATTAATAAGAGAAGTAAGAAAGGACTTCTAAAAATTCCCTCTTGATCTGATTTATGGCTGTGTCTTTTTAAGATTTGGGATGTATTTCTGTCTATTTTTTCCCTATACTTCATAAATTCACAAGCTTAAGAATATAGCAAAACTACTTTGGAAACATTTGTGGCATGTTGATTGTTCAGAAAAACTAAGAAAATCCAGAACATGCACCAAATTCTGATTTTAGGGATGACTGCCTTAAAAGGGAGTGAAATAACAACAAAAAACTGGCTTCAGAATTTTTATTGAAAATGTACCATGCATCATTGATGACAGAATTAGAGGTGGCATTGGGATATATAGGGCAGTGAAAGGGAAATACAGGGTACTTGAAAGGCAGTAGGTTATTCTCTATCAGTTGAAAAGTGACTAGAAATCTATGGTATAATTTTGTAGAAGGGCTAGGAAAGAAAATGCCACCCGTAATTCATTGATCCAAGAAACCTACTCGCATATGCTCCCATTTAGGAGGCAAGACACGGCACTCATGACTGGAGCACTCGTGGCTGGAGCACCAGACAAGTTAGGAGACCTGAGATCTAGACCCAGGGTCGCCACCATCTACTCTGGCACGTGACCACTCACATCTTCCATGAGCCTGAGTTTCCTCTTCTGTCCAAAGAGAGGATTGGGAAGGGGAATTGGGAACCCCTTGTGGCCTAGGAATTAAGTCTCAGCACTATCACAACTATAGCCCGAGTCTGATCCCCGGCCAGGGAGCTACCCACATGGCACAGCAGACCTCTCCTGTCTCACCCGCTGTTCCTCTCAGCAGTGTGTTTCAGTCAGTCTGCCTGTTCTGCTCCCCACTCTGTCTCTGGTGAATCCTCTCACCCCCCCACACCTCTGACCTATGCCCCAGTTCTTCTGTACAAAAATAAAAAAAAAAATTTAGGAAAAAAATTTCTGAGCATCCTGCCAATTCCAACAGTGGTGCAGTAGATAAAGAGTTTGGGGATTTAGAAAGAGAGAAAACACTGGACTGGGACCTCAGAAATGCCTTCCCAGGTGAGGCTGAGGTCCATTCTCCTCACCACAGCCCTGAGTTAGGGAGGTCGCTCCTCTCCAGAACACTGAGCTTACAGGAAAAGCTTACACCGAGCTTACAGGAAAAGCTGCCTCTGAACACCCCTGGCTCCCTTAAGTAGCTCCTTTAAGAACAAAAAAGGGAGCCACAGTTTCAGGCAACCCACTAAAAGACCCCCAGAGCCAGCTTCTTCACACTTGCAGAGTCCCGCATTCTGGAAGGGGAACAGAACCAATATGTTCAAATTCAGTGCCTGGCATTTTGTGCTGGGCATCTTTCAAATGTTATCTCATTGACTCTTGCCAAGGTTCCAGGGAAGTCAATCAGATTATCCCAGTGACATAGATGAGGTAACAGAGTTCAGAGAAGTTAAAATTCTTGCCTAGTGACATGGTGAGAAGGGGCCAAAGCCAGGATTTAAATACAATTTTGGCTGATGCCACTACACATTATTGCTCCTGCTTTAATTCCATCATTCCTGACACTTGAGCTCCCTGTTGTTCACTAAACCAAACTCAATCACCCAAAGCTATGTACCTCCAGCCTTCCAGCCTCTGTGCTGGGGCCCAGCTTCTCTGCTAATCCCTTGCCAAGTGAGCACCATGCCTCCCATTAGACTGCTCCTCATTCACCACCAAGCTCAAAACTCACCTCCTTTAGAGGGCTTCTCTGATTATATATATATATAAGCTTATCCCACAAAGGAGCTGGTAAAGGCTATGAAATAGTTGCAACAGTAACATCATAAGAGATAAACACTTTAGAATGGCTTTGTCTGCCCAGTTCCATTCACCTTAGAGCTTTTTTCCCTTGGTCTGCAACATGGTGTAGTGATAATACAGAAAAGGCCAAGATGGAGTTGCTAACTGTGTAAAATCTCTCTTTGGCTCCCTAAATAGTGCCCCCACATGTCACTGAATATTAGTTAGCATAATAAATGCTTGTTCTTACTTTTCAAAGAGCTTATTACTGGTCCTTTAATAGCCAGGAGAGTGACTGGGGTGTTCTTATCTCCTTAGCACTACCCCCCACAACTTGATATGAGGAGGAGATGAGCATGAGCCATTAATTCCTCCTGGCCCCATTCCAGGGGTGGCTAGGCATGGTTTGCAGCAAAGGAATCAGAGCAAGCTGGCCCAGGAGATCCCTGCACCTGTGTGCAAGTTGCTGAGTAGCCAATGGTGGAAAGAATCTTGCTGCGTCCCAAGTCATTCCCGTTCATCCAGGCAGGGTCAGTGGGACCTCTGCAGTGACCAGGCTGGCCAGCTTCTTTTGACTTGAAACTTGCCACAAAGAGCCTTCAGATTATGCAGGAATTCGAGAGAAGACTAGCTCTTCTCTAGAAGAGACTAGTTAGGCAAATATATATGTGGCTAGTTAGGCAAATATATATGTGTCTCCAAAGTATCCCATCCACCTGTGGTAAACTTACCTGATTTTAAGAATGACGGTCTGTCCATATTCTTCTCCTGCAAATGCATCTTGAAACTGTGAAGAAGAACAAATTTATTAACAACTTACAAAGAGGAAAAAAACTGATACTGTTTCTAAGGTTTCAACATAAACAGATTTTCTGAACTCATTTATGTAAATATATGGTTCACCACAGCAAATTATTTATTCTTGAAATGAAGTCTAACTTCTTTCAGTAATTTTTACTCTAAAACAGAAAGATTCTGATGCAAGTCAGCCTTATCCAGGAAAACTTAAAGCACTCGGTGGTGACTACCATTTTAAGGTTCTCTTTTCAAAGTCACTGTGAAGTTTTGTGTTATTTGTTAGACTTGTTTCTATGCAGACTTCATGGACACACAATCATACCCAAGGAGCTACTGAATGGCCTGCCTTATCCTAGGCATTGTGCCAGAGGACCTAGAGATCACAAAGGAGGGCAGATCAGTTCTGTGATAGCAGGAACCACAGCATGAAGAAGAAAGAGGTCAGAGCCACAGAGAGATACCATCTACCTTGGAAGTTTAAAAAATGCAACAACATGTCTTTGGGTTTCAGCGACCCACAGAGTCCACATAAAGGAAAGAGGCCCAGAGCATCTCAGTAAGTCGTCTAGACAGGGAATGGAAAACGCTAATGTTCAGAAGCAGCGTAGCACAGAAGGGAGCAGGCACTGGGAAGAACTCCTAATGTCAGATTTCTCCATTTGCAGATTTAGCACAATTTAAATTTTTGAACCTCACTTTTTCTCCTTGGAAAACTTGAAATAGCAGTTAATTCCCACCATATAGGGCTAAAATATACTTAAAATGAGATGTATGACTTGTGAGCTGGAAGGGGCTCTACCACAGGATGAGCTTATTAGGCTCAAGTTGTGTTCTATGAACAGAGACCGCTCTAACGACCTGCAGGGAAGTGGCCAGACATAAACTTGGGACCTCTGATAAGGGTGCGATGAAGGTAGGGTGATATGTGTGTAAGTGGGGGGGTGTGTGTGCGCCAATTACCACATAAGTTCTTTGACGTCAAGAAGGGGTTTTCTCTTTCTTATGACAAAAATTCCCCCGCCCACTCTGCCCCCATCCCATCCCACAGTTCTTAGTACAGGGCAAGGCCCAGGAAATGCTGAACAAACACAGGCTGACTAATGAATGAATTAAAGAAATGTGAAAGATATCATGACCTTGCACATGGCTTGCCCTCTTTGAGCCTAGGTCTCCAAATTTATTAGATGAGTATTGAACTGGGATGGTACAAACTTTTTTAGTCCATGACTTTTTACTGTCTTTCTCCCTATGGGGATTCCTCACTTTAAAACATCATGGCAATCAATCTTATTTTAAAAAAATGTCAAGGTATGTCTTCTTAATTATCATAAAATTCTAATAACTTTGATGCTTTCTGAGTAGCCTTCTATCCAGAATGTTCATAGTCCTTTACAATCTTTTGAATAATTGGAATAGCTGGTGTTTCTGTGAACTGTCAGGGTTCCTCAGGAGCCATTCACCTAGTGACCTTGAACATCCCTTCCAGCTCCCCTACTGACTATCGCTTATTTATTTTTTCTTTTTTAAAGATTTTTACTCAGTGTGCCATTGTCCTTCTTTTGAAAAAAAGGTTTATTTTATTTACACATCCAAGAACTGGGGTATAGGCCAGAGGCGCAGGGTGGGTGAGAGGATTCACCAGAGACAGAGTGGGGAGCAGAACAGGCCGATTGACTGCAATACACTGCTGAGGGGAGCAGCAGGGAAGACAGGAGAGGTCTGCTGTGCCATGTGGGTCAGCTCCCTGGCTGGAGATTGAACTCATGCCTCAGTGGCTGAGATAGGTTGATAGCACTGAGACTTTAAGCCCTGCACCACCAGGGAGACCCCGCTTATTTAAATTTCTTAATTCCAAAGAAGAGATTGTGCAAATAGCATCTGACATAAGAAAAACTCATCCTTTCTTTTTTTCTTTGGGTCACCCTTTGAGGATGTTGGTATATACGTCTCTAAATCTGAAGGGGACAAGGCTGGGCAAGAAGGCAGGAGATACCCAAATGGGCCCACACTCTACTGCACAAGAGGAGAGAAGAAGGAGA
Source organism: Talpa occidentalis (assembly GCF_014898055.3). Lineage (NCBI taxonomy): Eukaryota > Metazoa > Chordata > Mammalia > Eulipotyphla > Talpidae > Talpa > Talpa occidentalis. Next base: position 42,663,322 of record NW_023604295.1, on the reverse strand, counting down.
AGCGGCTCTGGGCAAATCCCATTCTCACTCTTAAACTATGTGACCTTCTGTGGGTTACTTAACTTTCTGGATCCTCAAGTGCTTCATTAGCAAAATAGCGATCAAGCTACTGTTCCCTCCACAGGGCTGTTTTGAGAATTAGAAATAGTTTGCATAAAATTGTGGGCACAGCACACCAGGGAAATGCCACATCCCTGTGAGGACTGTCCACTTGGATTCAGTGGTTTCCATTGTGTGTGTTTTCCTATCTCTGAGAGTTGCAAAGGAGTTCCAGTATATCCCTTTTGGATTAAAAGCCTCCTGAAAATGTTAAGAATGCTCTATCCTGCTATGAGTGAGACCATCGGTATTTTTCTTTTTCTTTCTGACTTATTTCTCTGAGCATGATCCCTCCTAGCTCCATCCATGTTGCTGCAAACAGCATGTATTTATCTTTTCTGATTGTTGAGTAATATTCCATTGTGTATATGTAACACTACGGGGAGGGATGGGGAGAGGAAGGATAAGGGTCAAAATAAGGGGGGGGGTGCAACTGTATGGGGAATATAACCAAAATGAAAATGCATACATTGTGCAAAAGTGAAAAACAATGTAAAAATTATATAAAATAAAATATTAAAAAAAAAAGAATGCTCTAGCCCATTACTGGTCCCCCCAGGGGCCCTAAAGACCAGACTGAGAGCAAGTCTCTAAACTGGACTCTTGAGACCAGGGAATATAGCCTGCAGTTGTAGGGGGCTTTTTTTTTTCACACCAAAAGCAAGTTTGGGAAACAGTGACCATAATCAGTAAAGCCACAGGGCTTCCCTGAAAATAGGAAGACATTGATATTGCCATCTTCACTGCACTGAATATCCTCCAAACAGGTGAACAGGAATGTAGATCAAGGATAAGAGGATAGTCATGTCCAGCTGGCCCACCTAGCAGGGTGTTATGGGCCAGAGACAAGGGCAAGCACTGGGATATGGCAGCCATGATTACCAATCTAGTAGTGCCAGGTGTTTCTGTTTGGTTGTGAGTACTAGCTCTTTTTGTACAATGCGTAAAATAATTTCAACAATATTTTTTTACATTTTATCAGTTCTAATAACAAAATGTTTTATAATGATATGATTCCAAATTGAAAGACATCATAGAATAAGACAATATATTTAAAAATATTTTTCTACCTAGGGTTCTAAGACATATTTACAGATTAATATTTTTCTCCTTTAAATCTAAACTTTAGGGGGGCCTCCCTGGTGGCTCAAGGGTTAAGATGCAGGTGAATCCTCTCACTCCCCACACCTCTGGCCTGTACCTCAGTTCTTGTATGCATAAATAAATAAACCTTTAAAATTTTTTTTTAAAAAATAAGAAAAAAAAAATCTAAATTTTGGGAAATCTTGGCCTGATGCCCTCTGCAAGCCCTTATGTGTATAACATCTGGTTCCAGAATACAGACCTTTATCTCTTTCATTAGATACACTCGCTCACAATAATCAAAATGAAATGAAAGTTGCACCCTCATGTTCACAGCAGCATTACTATAATAGCCAAGACATGAGAGTAAGCTAAGTGTTCTTCGATGGCTGAATGACTAAAGAAGATGTGGCATATAACAGAATATTATTAAGCCATGAAGAAGGAAACCTTTCCATTTGAATCATGAATGAACCTTGAGGGCATTATGCTATCTGAAATAAGTCAGACAGAGAAAGAGAAATACTGCATGGTTTCACTTGTAGTGACTCTAGTCTTTCAAAAAATGCACTCATAAGTAGAGAACAGATGGGTGGTTGCCAGAGGCAGTGGCTGGAGGGGTGGATGAAATGAATGAAGGGGTCAAAAGGTACAAAATTCCAGTTTTAAAATAAATGAGTCATGGGACATAATGCACAGCAGAGTGACTATTGTTAATACTGTATGTATATTTGAAAGTTGCTAAGAGATAAAAGTTCCCACCACAAGAAAAAATTTTTTTCCTGTGTAACAGATATTAACTAGACTTATTGTGGTGATCATTTCACAATATATACAAATATCAAATCATTATGTCATACACAGAAACTAAGTAAATGCTCAATGTTCATTATAACTTGAATTTTAAAAACTTTGAAAAAAGGCAAAAGCAGAATCACATCCACTACCCAAGAAGCAACAAAAGAGTCAACACCTATAATTAAATTGAAAGTCTGAGAAGAGGAGAGAAAACTCAGTATCAAGAGAAAGCCAATACAGGAATCTGGGGAGGTCGAGGTTCTATTCTTCACTCTGCTCCTGAGTGACTTTGCTCTCCATTTCAAATGAGACAAAATAAGTCCACAATTATGGTCTTGGCACTGTTATGAGCACTGTTGACCAGAGGCCCTAGAAGGATCGGCAGAGGGTACCTACCGCTCCACATACCTAACACATGCGCACTCCATGTACCTAATAAATGGCCTTTTAGAGCCTCATGTTAGATTGCGTTTCACACAAAATGGTTCTTTCCAGGTCCTAGCTTTTTTTCCCAAAATGAGACAAAGCTTCAGTCCCAAATCAGAGCAGCACTGCCCATAATAAACTGATTTGCTTAATAACCACAGAACTTTCAGCAAAGCCAGCATCATTAATCTGATATCAATGAAATTCTGATCCATATATAAGGCAACTAGTTTTTGGGTAAGAGCAGACAGACAAGACTGACTGTGACTATAGGTGAATTGGTCAAAACCACCAAAATGTTATGAGACTGCATAAAATGGTTAAAGACAGTCAATTAAAATTATGCCATTTTGACCTTCAAAGCACACACATAAATTATAACTGAGATGAAACTATTGTTCATTTCAACATTTCTTACAGTGGGGAAATATGTAACATGTTAACCTGATGGAGTTACTCTTCCAGTCTTAAAAAGAAAAAAGAGCCAGACTAGTATGAAAATTTATGCAGATTTGAATAGAAAAAGGGAAAAAAAGGGCTTCCCTGGTAGCACAAGGGGTTAAGCACAGTACTATGAAGCTATCTGCAACCTCTGCAGCAGAGTTTGATCTCTGGCCAGCCAGGGAGCTACCCACATGGCACAGCAGACCTCTCCTGTCTCGCCCGCTGCTCCCCTCAGCAGTGTATTTCAGTCAGTCTGCCGTTCTGCCCCCCACTCTCTGTCTCTGGTGAATCCTCTCACCCCTCCCCCATACCTCTGGCCTACACCCCAGTTCTTGTATGCATAAATAAATCTTTAGAAAAAAAAAGAAAAAGGGAAAAATTATTTCTATCTGTGGGAATAATGTATTTTAAAGCATCATTAAAATTATCTGTCCATCCAAAAATATATCAATAGCTTATGTATCAGTGAGCATGGCATGGCTGGATCATGATTTCAAAGGCCCCCTGCCAGGCCAGGAGATAGCCCTCTAGATACATATCACAGAGAGCCCCAAGGGTCCCAGGGGATGAGTGGCACCCAGGGGGCTCCGACAGCTGCTCTCTTTACCCACCAGGGAAGATACTTATCACCATTTGGTCAACAACAGCTGTAAGGCATGTGCCATTTGAATGCCAGCCCTACTCGCAGCAGCTCAGTGTTAGAACACAGAAAACGCATACAGGAAGGAAGGTTGAAATACTTACAAATAGGGTAACTTTATTATATAACTGTTGATAGGCCTCAGAGCTTTCATTTTCCAAGTCAGATGATCCATTTATTTTTACTGTAATTGTTCCAGGGAATATATCTCCTGAAATTCAAGCAGAATTTTATGTAGTATATAAAGAGGGTCATTTCCATGTTGTTTAAAACATATTTTTTAAAATTCTAAACCTTATAGGATGATATTATAGAGATTTTGGAAACATTATAAATGCTTTACCTCAAACCATACCCAATCTAACTCAACCATATTCATTTTGGTATATTTTTACCAGTTTTTTTTTTTCATAAATAGTTTACATTGCCATAATTTCAAGTTGTGTCATGAGCCCTTTTTTATTTATTACATGATAAACATTTTTCAAAGTCATTACCTAATTTTCATAATTATCATTTTGTAACATTACATAATCATCTATGAAGTATATGTTCCCTTCATTGATGTAGTCATTTTATGTTGCTACACTTAGCACTTCTTCTTATTTAAAAGGAAAGGTTGTAAAGAACATCTTCATGCACAGTCCTTTCTGTATTTGGGGTCAGAGTGCATCCCCAGAAATGAAATTATTAGTGTGAAAGACAGGAACATCTTTTGGTTTCTGGAATAACCCCGGTGACCAATTTATTGCATTTGTTCTCTATTTAATTAGTTGGCTCTGGCAAGGGAAAATATAGCTCATTTGTGGACAGACAGAAATTTATAAGTCAGGTAACAGCCTTGGGCTATCACAGCACCCTGCTGATTTACCCAAAAGAATGTTATGCAAGGGCATGTGATCTGCTCCAAAGGTCCCCCCACTTCTAGACCCGAGAGGCTTTTAAGTCTGAAAATGGAGGCTTGTTGTGATGGAGCCAACAAGTCCTGAGACAGAAAACTGAACCAAGGTCAGAGAGAAGCCTCCAGGCCTGTCTGGCTGTGTGGTCTTTGGTATAGCACCTGATCTTGCCCCAGTGTCCCCATGTAACAGACACTTTATATTTGTGCAAGCTTTGTACATTTTCAGGAGCTGTGTGACCAATCATTCTCATTGTATCTCCATGGACAGGCAGAGTGAAGGCACACATCCACCCCCAGGCTTTTGTGACTAGCTTACAAATCTGACTTGGTCCGTTTCCTCTCCCCTAGGACAAAAGGCAAGAGTCTTCTCTACTTGACTGGCCTTTGTTGTTTCCAAATGTCCCTCTACCTCTAGGATACTGGAAACTCTTTTCGCCATTATTTTGAGTTTTCAATTCCACTTCAAGCATGAGATGCAGCTCTGTATGGTTCATCCCTTGCAGCTCACCTTCAGTACATGTGGAATTTTTGTAGTACTGCCCAACAGGACACAGGCAAAAGTATTCATTATGCAGATTAACACACGAAGAACCACTGCCACAAGAATCGGTTTTGCAAGGACTGCTGGGAGCTGAGATAAAGTAGAAAGAGATTAAAAATCTACGAACAACAACAACAAACACCCAGAAATAAACTTTTAAATCTCAATGCCTCTTTTTTGGGCACTTTTTTATTCCTTGGTTATGCAATTCCACAGCATATGCTTAGGGGAGCTGGAAATATATATATTTTCCTTCTGTCTCTAGGGAGTTGGTTGCTGAAATTCTGGAGCCAAGTGTTTGTCAAGTGTAAAGGTCAGAAGTTAGTCGGTGAGGATCTATGCAGAGAGAGGGAACAGTCTTCCTCAAGAGTCAGGAATCTTTAGACCTCAAGGATCTTCCAGAACACTGAGGTCTATACTAGGTAGTGCTCTCTAAAACTATTATAGAGAAAGCATAATATTCATGGGGGGGGGTATGAGTTACTGTCTGATAGGGAGGTGCAGGCAAAAAATTCTAAAAAGAAACTAGATGTTATGGAGAATATATGTAGTATACAGGTCCGTGAAGAAAGGAAAGGGACTGTAAGGGGAGAATGAGGATTTACTTGGTGAAAATTTTCTGAGGGAGTGAGGTGTGGCACTCCACACTATGCGTTCCTGAGTGGGCCACTTGGGTGAAGGTGAGACTAATATCACAGTGGCTTCCACACCACTGGCCAGAACCCCAGGTGAGGCAGGCCACAGCATCCTCTCTATCTCCTGAGAAATGATGGGGTCCAAGGGAGGAAGTTAAATCCGCAGTTAAATCAGCAGCCAAATGGTGAGTGTGGCTGGCCATTTTCATCTCTGTAAAATGAAATAATTTTTGAGCTTTGATTTCAAAATAGATCAAGTGTCTGACACTTCCTCAGAGTTGTCTTAAGATTTTATGAATTTTATGAATATGTAGGTAGAAGTCATTGATATTTTTAAATGCTATTCTATATATATTTAAAATGCTATTATATATGTATATACACATGTGTATATACATACACACATACACATATCCACATGCATACACATATATATAAAACCATGTGTATAACAGGTTTTCTTTTGTGTTTGGTTATAAAGAGGGGGAAGAATACACACAAACACACAAATACGTGTGCTTGTATTTGCATAAATTATCTCTGGAGGGAGACACAAGAAACTAAGGACCTGGGTCCTACTAAGTTAGGATGGGAGGGAGGTTGAGTTTTTACTGCATATCCTTCTGCTCCATTTGAGCATTTCTTCCATAACTATGGGCCTGATTTACTTTAACTGAAAAATAAAATAGTTCTGGGGAGGTGGTGGAGCAATAGGAATGCTCATTCATTGCTGCTGGGAATGCAAAATGGTACAGCTGGCTTGGAAGAGTTTGGCATTTTCTTACAGAACTAAACATATGATCCGACAAGCATACTCCTCAGTATTTACCTAAAGGAAATAAAATTTATTTCAAAATTTATTACAAAAAGCATGTAATATACAGACCAGTTTTACGCAAAACTACCCAAACTTGGAAGCAACCAAGATGTCCTTTAGTGGATGATAGAGAAAACAAACTGTGATACATCTACACAATAGAATATTGTATAGATACACTATAAAAAAGGAAGGAGCCATCAAGCCATGCTAGAAGATGGAGGAAACTTTAATGCATATTACTAAGTGGGAAAATCAATATCAAAAAGCTATGTATGGTATGATTCCAACTAATGACATTCTGGCAGGGGCAAAACCATGGCAACAGTGAAAAGATCTGTAGCTGTCAGGATGGAAGGGAAAGAGAGGTTAAAGGTGGAGCACAGAGCATATTTAGTGAAGATACTGTATATGATACTTACACTATACATTTGTTTAGGCCTAGAGAATGCACAACTCCAACAGTGGCAAACTGGGATTTGGGCAATTATGATGAGTCAATAGGGGTTCATCAGCTGTACCTCTCTGGTAAGGGATATGGATCCTGAGGCTCTGCATGAGTGAAGGCAGGGGTTATATGTGACATCTCTGTACCTTCCTCTAAATTTTACCGTGGATCTAAAGCTGTTTTTTTTTTTTTTTTTAAAGAACCTATTAAAAATTTTCAAAGATTTAAGCCAAATAGGCTACATGGAACTGAAGAAGGCATTTATTTATTTATTTATTTATTTTAATTTTCTAGAGGCATGTCTTATTTATTTATTTATTATTTGTTTGTTTGGTTTATACATGCACTGGGTACAGTCAGAAGCGCGGGAGGGTGAGAGAATTCACCAGAGCCAGAGCGGGGAGCAGAGCAGGCAGAAGGACCGAAGTACACTGCTGAGGGGAGCAGCGGGCGGCAGGAGAGGTCTGCGTGCCATGTGGGACCCTCCTCTGGTGGCCGGGGAGCAGCCGGGGATTGAACCGGCGCCGCAGAGGCCGCGGGCAGCTTCGCAACCCAGCGCTCAACCGCTGCGCCACTGGGGAGGCCCTGAAGAAGGCATTTATAGTGCAGTAATCCAAACAATACAAAGGTCACCCCTCTGACATAGTGTGAGTGGTATTCTAACTGAGATAGAGGGCTTTTAAAAGAGTCTCAGCAACATTGCAAGGATGACTTGGAAAATCCTAGGGAAGACATTGAATGCAGCTCTATTCTGGATATACCAGAAAAAACTCCTTGTATCCTTGTCTCCTGCATCTTGGTTACTTCCAAGTTTGGGCAGTTTTGCATTCAAAGACAGATTTGTTAGCTTGTTCTTTATGTCTGGAATAAAGTCACAGATGTACAGCTAACAGGGACTTGGTGGCTATTTAGTTCATCACACCTTGTTACAAATGAGTAAGCTGAAGCCAAGAGAAAAGTGACTGCCTTTCTGACTCCAGGGGAGCTGATTGTAGAACTGAATCCTATTTGACCTCATCTTCAGCACAGCCCATCTAAACACGAAAGACAGGAGCCAGGTCTGAGATACAGGCTCTGGCTTTCTTTGCTTAATTGTCCCTTGCTTAGATCTGTTGAAAAATGTTGGGGAGACCAAAAGATGAAGGTATAGGGAGCTATCCCTTTGCTCAAGGATCTTCGGCCTTCTTTTGGCCTCCATTTCCTATCTGAGAAAGGTTTATCTAGACCCTGTAAGTCTAGATTTGAGGATTCTTTTAGACCAGAGGTTGACTCATGAGCCACATCTGCTGTTTTTGTAAATAAAGTTGTGCTGGTATACAGCAAGTTTAATTCATTTAACTTTCGACTATGGTTCTTTCATAGTAAAATGGCAAACTGTATATATTTATAAAAACCTACACATGTATGTTCATAGCAGCATAAATCAGAGTCACCAAAAAGTGCCCACCAAGCAAGGAATGATAGATCTAAACAAAGGAATACTACTCAGTAATAAAAATGAATGAAGCTGTGACAGATGCTACAACATGAATGTACCCTGAAAACATCATGCTGAAGAACAACAACAACAAAAAACCCAGCTAAATACCAAGGGTCATATAAACTGAACTGCTTCCACTTGTATAAATTGTTTGGAATCAAGACATTCCATAGAGAGAAAACACATGGCTGTCAGGAAACGGGAGGCGAGACAGAAGAACTATTTCTTTTGGGGTGGTGATAAATGTTCTAGAATTGATTTTGGCGATGGCTGCACAACTGTGAGTACAGTAAAAAGCACTGACATGTATATCTGAAATGGGTGAATTGCATAATATGTGATTATATCTTAGTAAAACTTATAAAAATAAATAAAATGGCAAAGTGGAATAGCAGCAACAAAGACCATTTTGTGGCCCACAGAACCTAAAATATTTACTAATTTGCCTTCACTGATAAAATTTGATGATCCCGGTTCAAGACCAAGGTCTCTGAAATGAGGCAAGTGGCTTCTGCCTCAATAACTTTGTCCTCTGGCTAGTGGCGCTGGCCATGCACTGCTGAGCACTGCTGAGATAAGTCATTTTACCCCTCAGCACCAATTCTACAAATTAGCTCAAATTCTAAATGTGATCAGCTTCCACCATAACTTGTAAATTTTTAAAGTAACAGTTGATAAAGGTAGGACTGACTCCTTAGATATACCAGGGAGTTAACCAGTGCAGCTGGAGAATCAGTGCTTATTTGGGCCCGGCCTTCTCAGAGAAGCAGAAATTATTTCCAAAAAGCTCAGAGAAGCCAACCGGAGAAGTAGCTTTCACAAAGTGCAAGTTTATAAAAACACCCCACATTTGGCAAATAGTTTGAGGAAGGATGCATGGAAAGGAAAGGAGAGCTGAATAGAACTGCGGCTAATATTTTGGGTCTCTGCTATCACTACTAGCCTTTCTGACAAAATTTTTCATCTCAGTGGCTCATCTCCTAGGAAACATCGGGCCTCTTCATACCCACTTCCCCAGCAGGTCACACTTCCCGCGGCCTTCCACAACGCTAGGGCTCCTCAGCGGGGAGTCTTTAAGGAAATTATTCTGACTTGAGGGACCAGGGTTTGTAGTGGTCTCTGATGTGGGCAGGTTGCTGGAATTAGTGACCGAACTTGGTGAGGTGGTAACAGTATTACCTGGTAGTTTTGCAGGAGTTGTGCTATCTGGTGTGGTGGATAGTGAGGCGCTCGCTGTGGAGGACCCCGAGGGCGCGGCTGTGGGGGGCGCCGAGGGCGCGGCTGTGGAGGACGCCGAGGGCGCGGCTGTGGGGGGCGCCGAGGGCGCGGCTGTGGAGGACGCCGAGGGCGCGGCTGTGGGGGACGCCGAGGCCGCGCCTGTGGGGGGCGCCGAGGGCGCGGCTGTGGAGGACGCCGAGGGCGCGCCTGTGGAGGGCGCCGAGGCCGCGCCTGTGGAGGACCCGAGGGCGCGGCTGTGGAGGACGCCGAGGCCGCGCCTGTGGAGGACCCCGAGGCCGCGCCTGTGGAGGACGCCGAGGGCGCGGCTGTGGAGGACGCCGAGGCCGCGCCTGTGGAGGACCCCGAGGGCGCGGCTGTGGAGGACGCCGAGGGCGCGGCTGTGGAGGACGCCGAGGGCGCGGCTGTGGAGGACGCCGAGGCCGCGCCTGTGGAGGACCCCGCGGACCTCGCTATGGCAAATGGAGCGGAGCTTGCTGTGTTGTCAGGGTCAGCTTGCGGGTTGATGGTATTTGCTGGGGTGGAAGCAGCTGATACTGACAGTGCTGACCCCGAGCTGTCAGTAGATGCGGTCCCTGAGGTATTTGAGGCTGGAAGAACAAAGATACTGTTTCAGAAGATAGAACATTGAACATGGAATGGCGGTTACTATAATTTAATACTAATTAGTACCCAATTCATTCTTTTCTGAAAAGTATGGTTGACTACATTGAAACTATATGATGAACACAAAAACTCCACAATAAATAAAATTAAAAATTAAACCACTCAAAAAGGGAAAAAGTTATTGTATTAAGACAAGAGTCAAAAGTGGTATCGTTTCTGCCTGTAGTTGTAGGACCCGGTCTGGGTTTGACACAATTCCTCAGCGAGGACTTTTGAAAATGCCACCAGGTGGCGCTGTTACTACCTGGAAGAGGGCACCTGTCATCTTTACAGTTTAAGGCATTTGCCCCAATCTTCCATTACATGATTTTAGCTATTGATAAATATGAGATATGAGCGAGGAAAAATGATGATTAAAGTATTATTAAATAGGGCCTCCCTGGTGGAGCAGCGGTTGAGCGCTGGGTTGCGAAGCTGCCGCAGCCTCTGCAGCTCCAGTTCGATCCCCCGCTGCTCCCCGGCCACCAGAGGAGGGTCCCACATGGCGCGCAGACCTCTCCTGCCGCCCGCTGCTCCCCTCAGCAGTGTACTTCGGTCCTTCTGTCTGCTCTGCTCCCCGCTCTGGCTCTGGTGAATTCTCTCACCCTCCCGCGCTTCTGACTGTACGCAGTGCTTGTATAAATAAAAAATAAATAAATAAATGGATGGATCTTTAAAAAAAAAAAAATTTAAAGTATTATGAAATAAACATGCCTCATTAATTGTGTATTAAACTTCCATTTTTTTAAAATTTAGGTTTACTCATCAATAATTTCAAATACAGCCTTTTAAAGAGTAAGACGAATAGATGATCTTTTTGCCATTGGGCTTATAAGTAGTCATCAAAATTGATATATATATATTTTAAAGATTTATTTTATTTATTTATACAAGCACTGGGTACAGTGAGAAGCGCAGGAGGCTGAGAGAATTCACCAGAGCCAGAGTGGGGAACAGAACAGGCAGACTGATGAAGTACATTGCTGAGGGGAGCAGCGGGCAGCAGAAGAGGTCTGCACACCATGTGGGACCCTCGCCGGCGCCCCTGCATTGAACCGGCCCTGCAGAGGCTGAGGGCAGCTTCACAACCCAGCGCTCAACCGCTGCGCCATGGGGGAGGCCCATTGATATATATTTTTTAAAGATTTATTTTTTTTTTTATACAAGAACCAGGGTATAGGCCAGATGTGTGGGACGGTGTGAGGATTCACCAGAGACAGAGTGGGGAACAGAACAGGCAGAGCGACTGAAATACACTGCTGAGGGGAGCAGCGAGCAAGGCAGAAGAGGTCTGCTATGCCATGTGGGTATCTCCCTAGCCGGCCAGGGATCGAACTGGCACTGCAGAAACTGAAGACAGCTTCACAGTGCTGCGCTCAACAGCCTCAGCCACCAGCAAGGTCCCAAAATTGATATATTTTTTCAACTCTTTGGAACACCTGAACACATGGGGTAGTGAACGCTTAGAGATTAAGTGATCAGTTTGCTAGAACCCTTAATGGTACCTAAGAACTTTGACATTGACAATCAGTAAAACATATTAAGAGAAAAAATTTTAGTGAGGAAGCAATCCCTAAACCCTCAGGTATAGAGAATCGCTGAAGATGCTCCTAATTCCCCCATGGGTCTGTGGGCCCCCGCTTGACAGAACTTCAGATTCTTCCTCTTGAAGAGTCTGACCTGGATAGTCTGGCACATGTGCTAAGATGAGCAATTTCTCTTCCAGGGGCAAGAAAACAGCCCATCATAGTGCCTGCCAAAGTAGCCTGTGGAGCAGAGGCTACCAGAACGAGGGCCATCTCCCCTGAACCATTTCTGTCTGCAGAGCACTAGAACTCCCAGCAAACCATGAACCTGATTTCCTAAATGGGGGATTTAGGGAAAAAAGGAAGGAACTGCACAGCTATCCTTGAAAAGAAGGAACAGAAGACATGTGGGCAGAGATTTCTCTTGGTCTTTCCTCTTTTTCCCCTGTCCTTAGTACTTTGGCAGGCACTGTGTTCCAGCTCCCTTGAGAGACTATTGCAGCCATCTTGACCATCTTGTGGATTCAGTGTGAATGGTACATTTTGAATTTTGGTTCTTTCCTTTTCTCCCAACCTCTGGCCCCAGCCCAACTTTCTGCTTGTGTTAGGAGATAACTTAGATTCATTTTCTTGCTGGCTCCACTTTGGGCCCTGCCTGTTCTAGCTGTACAGGAGGAAATTAATCAGGAGTTTATATTTTGAAATCTTTCTTTCTCTTACTCTTTTCTCTCTGTTCCCTTTGAAACTCTCACCAATTAAAAATCTTTGAGTACACTAGAGTTTGATTAATTTGCTTATATGTGTATGAGTGGGACAAACCCTTAAACTGGACAACATAGGTTTTTTCCTGTGAATAGTTTGGGGAATGGGTACTCCTTGGTTTTGCCCAGGACCACTGCCACTATTCTCATTTATCAAAGGCTTACCTTGTGCCCAACAGTACTAGTGAAATGGATATGAACATTCACAATTGATTGAAGAGCCCACCAATGCTCAGAGGAATTAAGGGATTTGCCCAGAGGTAGAGTCAGGTCTGTGTATTGCCAATTTCTTAACTATGACTTGGTTAAGGAGTTGTCATTCAGTTAATGAAAAAGATAAGAAGTACAGAGGATCAAATACAGGAAAAGAAAATCAGGGATTAGAAGGAAAGCAGTGAAAGTAGAAGTCACCTCCATGTTGTCCTCTGTCACTGGAGCAGCATTAAGAGTGGCCAGAGGCTGATCTGAGTCACGGAAAACCCTGGACAGAAGCATGGGTGCTTGGCAGGTTATGGGTGCAAACAGTCCTAACCCCACCAGACCTTGAGTCCCATGCTTCATAAATGTTCATTTTCTGTTGATGGAAAATAGCCAGTGTGCTTCTGCAGATAATCACATAACTCATTGGCAGGTCTTTGAGAGTAGGACAAACAATTTTGGATTTAGTACTTTGTTTATTTGTGTTTCAAATTTCTAAGAAAATTGCGCTCAAGAATTTCCAATCAGTTTTAATAAAAGCAACTCATTCATCACTGTGAATAGCTATAATATGTTTTTCTCAATGAAAAAAGCTAAAATATAGATGTTTATGTGTGTGTATATGTGTGAGTTTTATCTTAAAGTTGCACAAATTTCAGTGAATTGATATCCTGGACTCACACCAACTAGTACTCATACTCAGGAGGAATTTTGAAAGAATCTATTGTGTTCAATGTATAGTTACAGATATATATTAAGGTAGCAGCATAGCAAAAAATAGCTTTTCATCTTTTTCCTTCCTTGGGTCTTTGAGCTTCTGAACAACACAAGGATAACTTCATGTCCTTCAGTGTACAAATCAGAGCCTGAAATTGGAAAATATATACCCTCACTTGCCTTCTTGCAGAACACTCCTAGCCCACACCTGGGTTATAAGAAAATGCCTTTTTTCCAGACGTAAATTCTTTAATATCATGAAATGTTGGTTTTCTAATGTATGTCAGATTCTGGAGAATAAAGCAGCCTTATCTGTCAGAGAAGCTAAAACACCCTGGGAAGTTTTGTCTGTTAAAGGAACTTGGAATGTCACCTGCACATTTTTTTCTCAGTATTTATGAAGTGGTAATTTCTCCTAGGTGCTGGGCAAGGCACCAGGCGGTGTGTACAGGTATATGCATCCTGCCCTTGGTGGCTGGGAATCTGAGTGAGAACTCATTTTTGAAATAGATTTTGCACACACCGGCAAAGTCCTTAATCTAAAGAAAAGAAACTATATTTTCAAGAGCAAACCTTAAGGTACACCAAACTGTCAGTGTCATATTCCTGGTCGCTAGGATGGGGGTAGGTGGCTGGGTGGGAAGGCAGATCAGACACTGACCTTTTACTTTGTACACATCTGTGTTGCTTAAATGTGTTACGATGGGTCTACATTATTTGTATAACAAAGGAAGCACAAAACCAAAGTTAACAAGTTTAAAAATTAAATGAAAATGTGGACATAAAGAAAAATATCAAGTAAGACTTAATTAATCTCAGCCAGGGCCTCCTAGTGGTGCAAGGGGTTAAGTTGCAGCGCTATAAATCTATCTGCAGTCACTGCAGCGTGAGTTTGACCCCTGGCTGGTCAGGGAGGGAGCTAACCCACACGGAGCAGCAGACCTCTCCTGTCTCACCCGCTGCGCCCCTCAGCAGTGTGTTTCACTAGATCTGCCTGTTCTGTTCCCCACTCTGTCTCTGGTGAGCCCTCTCACCCCCACCCCGGCACCTCTGGCCTGTACCCCAGCTCTTGGATGCATAAATAAATAAATCTTTACAAAAAATGACAACAACAACAACAAAAAAACCCAAACCACAATAACATCCTTCCTATTTTCTGTAGGGGAGGTGAGGTGAGTGCTCAGCAAGGGACAATAAAGCAGTCATCTTTCTATTCCCTGCTCAGGGAGCCTGCCTTCCTTACCCCATCTCTCCTGAGGAACTTTTCCATGCCCACATACTACTGGGGTCAGTGGGACATTCTCCTCGGCCCCCAGCGTTCATCTGAGCGCTAATACAGCGCAGGGACATAATTTATTCCCTGATACTGGCATCAGAGTCTGTTGTCCCCTTTGACATGGGAATTAGGGGTTGCCTCTGGACTAACCCTTTAATCCTGCTGAGCATAGGTGGGCACTTCTATGAAATGTGGGTGTTCACATCTCTTCATAGGCACTGCTGGTCAGCAGGTTAGCTCTTACTAAGTGAGAATGTCTGCAGGAACAGCAGTAGCGCCATTCAGCTGTATCTCTGCCCCTGGGAACAGCAATTACTCCTTTCTTCAACATTTACATACATACATTATCATTCCAAGAAAAGCCCTCTGGTTCTTTCTCAGTTGTGTCACTGCCTCCCACACCTACCCATCGGGAAGGCAGCACCCGACTACAGAATGAGAGTTGGTAGCAGTTAAGATGCAGCAAGTTCTCTCTGCTCAGAGCAGCTCACTTCAGGAGAGTTGAAGTGAGAGCCAGCCCCTGGCTCTCTCTGAGTTCCTACCCTTAACTCAGATTCAATCCTTACTCTAGCAAGGAAGAAAACTTGGGAAAGTTTGTCTCAAGCATCTATTAAGCCCTGTACGTGCCAGGTAGCACCCTCTACATGTACATCATATACATTATATACATTGTTTCATTTAACCTCTTAGTCACTCTCAGTACAGGGATTTCCCCTCAATTACTAGGGGGAGAAACTGAGTCTGAGACAGCCTCCAGCCCTGAGGTGGTATTTGAATTCCTGCCTACCTCACTGCAAAGCAAATGTTCTGCTGGCTATCCTTTGCCTAGCCCTTGGGTTCTCTGGGGTAAAAAAGTCCTCTCCACTCCTCTGGACTACCCTGAGACTCAATGATTCCAGATACCCAGACCTCTATCCCCCTTCCTATGACTTCCCAGCCCAAATGTACTGTGTTTTATACAGTCAGCCTTTTGTCAGGGTAGCTCCTGAGAGTCACACAATGCTCACCTCTTACAATGGGACCTGAAAGCTGGGCGCCTTCTCCTTGGGCATGAAGACAGTCTGCCTCACATTCCTCTAATAAGGGCTCAAAACAGACCTGAGAGAATCAGGTCCTGATGCTGCCCATTCCATTTTCTCTAAAAAAGTTTCTCTTAAACAAGTTCAATTTCTCTATTTCACATTCCTGCCTTATCAAATACTGTCTTCTTTTCTGTCAGCAGCTTTCAGACAGATTTCCATCCATGAACATCACCTCGCAAATATAATCTTCTCCCCCCTACACACTCCCCACATAACCCTTTATTCAGGAGAGGAAGTACATTTCTGAGGTTTACTCAAAACTACAGTTATTCCTTTTGTCCTGTATCCTCAAATCCATTGTGAAAGGAGGGCTCTCTGCGAATCGTGGGGAAGACCAGCACACTACGCAGGGCAGTGCCCTTGTGCGGGCTGCATTGCTCTTGTATGGCCTCAGGAGCTTGCAAAAGCAATTCTCTGGTGTGCTAAACCCCAAATCTTAGTCCAGTGGCCTCTTTTTTTTTTTTTAAGATTTATTTATTTATCTATACAAGCACTGGGCACAGTCAGAAGAGCGGGAGGGTGAGAGAATTCACCAGAGCCAGAGCGGGGAGCAGAGCAGGCAGAGGGACTGAGGTACACTGCTGAGGGGAGCAGCGGGCGGCAGGAGAGGTCTGCGCGCCATTTGGGACCCTCCTCCGGTGGCCGGGGAGCAGCCGGGGATTGAACCGGCACTGCAGAGGCTGCAGGCAGCTTTGCAACCCAGCGCTCAACCGCTGCGCCACCAGGGAGGCCACCAGTGACCTCTTTACCCCTGCTCTGTCTTCCTTCATCACAGATTGTAATGTCCTGTGTCCGTGAGCTGAGCTGGAAAGGAAACTTCATCCATACAAGAGTTCAACCCCCATTAGTTGGGCTGTGGGGTATGGTTGCTGAAGCCTGCTGATTCTAGCTCACAGACAACACACATGGTTAAAAGAATGAAAGCTTTTGAAATGTTCCTTACCTATGAAAAGGAGGGCATACCAAACAGTGCAGCGAGTGAAGGTTTTCATTTTAGATGTTCTAGCCAGGTAATCCAGGGAGAAAATGACTCCTGCCTAGCTATCTTTAGTTTTAACTCTCTTTCAGGTTCAAAGTTCAGGTAAAACTAACGTCATACCAGCAAAGGCATTAATTGCTAGTGAGGGTTTGATCATATACCAAAAGGTCTCTTGAGATAAGGAAACTGACTCTCTTCCTTCTCATAGTCCAAAATAAGTCAGGACAATCCAAATATCCTTGGGAGGCTGCTCTGTGTGTGTGTGTGTGTGTGCGTGTGTATGTGCGCGTGTATGTGTTGTCTATGTCTCCCAAATATCTCCAAGTTCCCAAAGTCAACATTCCTTTAAAAACCCAATAGTGGGCCTCCCCGGTGGCGCAGCGGTTGAGCGCTGGGTTGCGAAGCTGCCCGCGGCCTCTGCAGCGCCGGTTCGATCCCCGGCTGCTCCCCGGCCACCAGAGGAGGGTCCCACATGGCGCGCAGACCTCTCCTGCCGCCCGCTGCTCCCCTCAGCAGTGTACTTCGGTCCTTCTGCCTGCTCTGCTCCCTGCTCTGGCTCTGGTGAATTCTCTCACCCTCCCGCGCTTCTGACTGTGCCCAGTGCATGTATAAATAAATAAATCTTTAAAAATAAATAAATAAATACCCAATAGCATAGTCTGTGCTCTTCTCACCCTCATTCAAGTGCCAGAAATCCACACTGTTTGTTCTTAGCCCTTGCCACCTTTCTGCATGGACCACCACTACGGGCCTTTTTGGAAGGTGACTTCCAGGATCTCTGTAATCACATCTCCAAGCTTCCAAGGCCCTCCACTGTCATTCTACTTGGACACAGCCCAGATGACAGTTCTCAAACATAATTAACATCAGATTGGAGCATTTAACCTGACTTCACTGAAGACTCGTAGGTGACAGGTCAAGGAGAGAAAATGCAAGTTCATTGAGATATAATTTATGAATACTAAAGTTTTGCCATATGTGTATACTCATGAAACTAGAATCAAGAGAGTAAACATTCCTATAACTATAATCAACAGATCAAACATTCCTATAACCCTCAAACGTTTTTAATGTTTTGATCTGACTTCTTTCACTCAGCATGATTACTTTGAGACTCAACCCCATTGCATGTATTAATAGTTTTCTTTTTTCTGAGTAGTCTTCCATTCATATAGTATGGAGTTGTTGGATAGATTATGGTCTATCCATCTGTTGACAGACATTTCAGTTGATTCCAGTTTTGATTATTACAAATAAAGTTGTTACGAATATTCATGCACAAGTCTTTTTATGGACACATGCTTTATTTCTCTTGGGAAAATACCAAGGAATTGAATGGCTGCATTCTATGGTAGGTATATGTTGAACTTTTAATAGTTTGTCAGACTCTTTTCCCAAGTTGTTATAACATTTTTACATTCCCATTAGCAATACATAAGAATTCCATTTGTTACCTATCCTTGCCAATACTTGGCTATGGTCAGTCTTATACGAGCCATTCCAAAGGGTTTGTAGTTATATCTCACTTTGATTTTAATTTGTATGTCCTGATGACAAATGATGTTGCAAATCTTTTATATGTTTATTAACCTCTCATATCTCTTCTTTTGTAAAATATTTGTCAAATAATTTGTCCATTTTTTCAGTTGTTTTTTGAATTGTAAGAGTTTTTTTTTTTTTTAAAGATTTATTTATGCATACAAGAGCTGCGGCATAGGCCAGAGATGTGGGGAGTGAGAGGATCCACCTGAGACAGAGTGGAGAGCAGAACAGGGAGACTGACTGAAATACTGCTGAGGGGAGCAGCAGGCGAGGCAGGAAGGGTCTGCCTCACCATGTGGGTTTCTCCCTGGCTGACTGGGGATTGAACTCGTGATGCAGAGGTTGCAGATTGCTTCACAGTGCAGTGCTTAACCCCTTGAGCCATGAGGGAGGCCCCTGTAAGAGTTTTTTATATATGCATCATGAATATGTTTTCGCTTCCTGCCATCTTACATGACATTCTGAACTACCATATTTACTTTATAAAAGGCTAGCCAGGAACCTAGGAAAACTGAGCCATATAAGAAGCTGCAGGGTCTGAAATTCTGAAATGTCCTAAGCCAGAATATTTCCACTGCTCTATTTTGTCTTGGGTTCAAGCTATCAAGGGTGTCACACCAACAGAGCTCTGCTATCAATGTCTGCCATCATGTTGCAGCAGTGTCAAACCATGGGTTTCTGCACTTTTCTGCTGAACATACAAGGAAGAGAGACCAGGAAGGGATAGAGGCCTGCTAAACCATTCTTGCCAACTCTTCCCTGGTTCTAACTGGGAAAGCACAGTTTTGAACAGGAACCCAAATCTGGATAAGTTGGAACAGAGAAGAGAACCCTATTAGGGGTTTTAGGAACATAATCTGGAACACCTAAACCCAAGAATTCTTTGAATCATGTTTATAGTTTCCTGGGGATAGGAGGGGTGGTGGGGATTTATATACTCACACAAAAAGACAGGACAGTTCACACTCAGGTCTGAGATACATATTAGACTAGAAGTCAATTATTAATTCTGGTTTTGTTTCTGTTTCTCCCTAAAGGTCGTGTTCGGGGCTCTGAGCATGTGGAGGTGTGCCTGTGCCGGGCCCTCAGAGGCCTCCAGATTCTGCTTTGGTTTTACCTAGATTAGATAACTCCATTCTGTTTCCTTCCTTCCTTCCTTCCTTCCTCCCTCCCTCCCTCCCTACCTCCCACCCTCCCCTCCTTCCTTCCTTGCTTTCCTGCTTTCTTTCTTTTCTTTCTTTCTTTCTTTCTTTCTTTCTTTCTTTCTTTCTTTCTTTCTTTCTTTCTTTCTTTCTTTCTTTCTTTCTTTCTTATTCTTTCTTTCTTTCTTTCTTTCTTTCTTTCTTTCTTTCTTTCTTTCTTTCTTTCTTTCTTTCTTTCTTTCTATCAGTGGGCAACAAGGTAGTCTTGAAAGTATTATAACCATGTGACTGAGGGATATCCAGGACCCCAAACTGTTACAGACCAAAACTCATTTTGCACACTCAAAGTGTTTGCCCCTTTGGCCGTAGGAGCGCACAGAAGCAAAGAAGGCATACCCTCAGTGTGAGGCGTCTTTTATTGGTATGCAGAGAGAGAGAACAAAGCATTTCACATAAATATTCCCAGTAAAACTGGGAATATCCCCTTGTGGGCAAACATCCAGCCAAATAGGTTCAGACCAAGTAGGGTGACTGAGACCTGGAAGCTTGCCTCAAGCCTAAGGCACCTTCTGGCGGGGAACCACAAGAAAGGGGTTAGGCAGTTCCCACAGAATAGGGACAGGCAAGAACCAAAATTCAAAATGTATCATATCATGTACGAGGGCCAAAATACCTGCTGCCATTGTCTCTGCCAAGTGTAGTGGGAAGAAACATCAGGGTGAAGCCAGAGGTAAACGGGTGAAAGAATTCGCCAGAGACAGAGCAAGAAAAGAAAAGGCTGAGTTACAGAAATACCATGGAGGGTGGGCCAAAGAGAGTTTGCATATCCAGAAGGCCTTAAAGCTTTCTTTTATAACCTGTTATCTGCTGGGAGGTGTATGCTTGGCATTGACCTTTATTTAACACAGGCTGTGTCCTGGCCCTGTTTTCGCATTCATGGTTGAGGTGATCAGTCTTTTTTTTTTTTTTTTTTTTTTTAAAGATTTATTTATTTATTTATACAAGCACTGGGACAGTCAGAAGCACAGGAGGGCGAGAGAATTCACCAGAGCGGGGAACAGAACAGGCAGACTGACAAAATGCATTGCTGAGGGGAGCAGTGGGCATGGTAGGAGAGGTCTGCATGCCATGTGGGACCCTCACCCATTGGCCGGGGATCGAACCGGTGCTGCAGAGGCTGCGGGCAGCTTTGCAGCCCAGCACTCAACCATTACGCCACCGGGGAGATCGAGGTGATCAGTCTTATGCCCGGTTCCCATAGGAACCTTATCAATTCCTTTTATCTATTCAAACCTCCCAAACTTGCCTGCTGGGCAAAGAATGGGGGCTTAGTTTTTAACTTTAGTAATGATACCCTGCGTTTTCCTCTCTAATTTAGGAAATGGTTCCCACAGAAGTGACTTGTGGGAAAGCAATATTCCCAACTTAAATGTTTAATTGATAACACTTTGACAGAGTCATTTCCAGCCCTGGCATTCATACCTACTGAAATTAACTTCTTAGCTAATGGATACTTTAGAGGGCCCTCTGGTGTGTGTCCAGGTGTGGGAACCAACTCACTAGTGGCACACTGATTTGAAGTAGTCCATGGACATGGCATTAGGTAGCACTGGCTCATTTGGAGGGGGAGAGTACCTTTCTAAGCTTATTTCAATCATTCTGATTAGATCTAGAGAAAAAGCTCAAGTACTGCTTGTATATCTTTGTACTCCAATATTTGCAGATTTCCCTTTACAAAAAAAGAGAGAGCAGGCCTCACTACAGAACATTTGGCAAGTAAAGCTACCCACCACAATTGCAGCAACACTTTATCTTATAGTAACCTCCTATTCATGGCAATGGAAACTAGTTTTGTGGTTTTTAAATTTGAGGTGGTGGTATTTTAAAAGTAAAGCCATTTAAATCTTAATAAAGTAAGTTGGCTGTAGGAAAAATATTACGGAAGAAGGAGTAGACATGATAACATGGTTTGTCAAGAAATGAGGGTAGTACACAATTGATTGAAGTTTGGAAAATACTGGATTAGGACTCATAGTTGGATGAATGTCAAGGAACAGGGCCTTCAAAAGTACAGGAGTGGGGGAAGCAAACAGGTAGGTTGGTTAACTGATAAGGAAGCATGGACAGCCTGAGGACTGTCATATCACCCAAGTAAGAGAGAAAACTAAGCCATGCCTGAGTTGGAGCCAAACTCTGAGATATTTTGGGATAGACTTTCACCAGGTAAGAGTCTATTCCTGGGAAATCAGCCTCCTCCTATCTTCCAGGACTGTCAGTCTGGGGAGAGTGTAATAATATTACCTCAGCTCTCAAGGCTTACACCCAACTTGTAACCATCCCAATAATATTTAGCCAGACATTTTTATTGGTTGTTGTTATTCCTAGTCACCTGTAAAATGCCTCTTCCATGAAGGCATCTTAGATTTGACTTTCTTAGGAACTTTATGACAATTTTGAAACAACAATTTGTCATGTACTCAAACAATTCAAGAGGTTGCTTCACACTAGAAATTAGTCAGCTACGATGATGGTGAACTTAATTTTTTCACTGGCAAAGGTGAAAAGAATGACAATACTTGCTGTTGGCAATGGTGTATGGAAACACAATCTTGGAGGAAGAGCAATTTGGCAATATATATTACAGAGCTCTAAAAATGATTTACCCCTTGACTTGACAATTCCATTAATGGAATTTATCCCCAGGAAACAGCCAGTCCTTTGCGCAAAGACCTTTGTACAGGGTGTATCACAACTGTATTTCACAGAAGGAAATGTAAAACTATGTAAATGTCTAAAAGTTAGGTCTTGATCAAGACAAATTTGGTGGGTTTATAAGAGGAATGTTGCATAGGCATTAAAACTCAGCTTATGGCTGATAACAAAGGAAATTTTCAATACTTAGAACATTTTGTTAAGTATAAATAAACTATAAAATAATATACACTGTGAAGTACTGTAGTTGAATCCCACCAGCTGTGTTCAGTTTAGAGTCTTTACTTCATTCAAATGTCTTCTTACAAATACCAGTAGCTGTTCTAGGTTCTGGGGATATAAGTTAGCCATTTATGTACTTAAGTTAACCATTTATGTAACGACTATGCAGAGAGGTACAAAGGACACATTCAGGGTGTGGTAGGGGCATATACAACAAGAACACCTCGTCTTTGAAAGTGCACCCCTATGCAGAACACCCAGCAGAGGCCAGGAGTCAGAGGGCACTCTATTAATAGCCCTTGGTTGGCTGACTTTCTTCAAAGGCAAATGTCCCCAACTCAGCTCCATTCTGGGCTGCACCTGCCACACAGAGCCGGACCATGAATCAACCTCCCCTCTGACCTCCTACCCAGATATGGGCCTGTTTCCCCACAGGGCTTGGGAGGTGGGGGAGGGGCTGGGGACCCTCCTTCTTTTATAGACAGTTCTCTCCCAGCTGCCCTGGTTCCTCTTCCCAGTGTCTGCACATCATGGGATGGAGGGGGAGAGAGGTAGGAGGTGAGGCTGGGCAATGGTGCCTACAGAGCTAACTTTCTCAGCACCCCACCCCCAATCTTGTCCTAGCTCCCACTGTCAAGATGCTGTGTAATAACCTGCCTTGTAAGTCTTTGTTGTCTCATGAAAAATAACTCCACATCTTCCATTAATATCTCCCTAGAGGGTGGCTTAAATGTGTGGGTTTGTGAAACGAAAAACTAATCACCAATGGGACGCAATCTCTCTTACCCTTCTGTTAGTGGAAATGGTCCCAGTGTGGAATAGTGAGGAACATAGTTATCTCCAATACCCCATCCTGGGAATGAAGGTGAGCTGTATATCACTTTTTAGTCAGTAGGATAGCTGTAATCAGACAGATAAATGCAAGTGTTGATTAGGATGTGGTGAAATGATAACCTTCACATATTGCTGTTAAGAATGTAAAATGGTGCACTGAAAAACAGCATGGCAGTTCCTCGAAAGGTTAGACATTAAGTTACCATTTGACTCAGTAATTTGATTTCTAGGCGTATTTAAGGGAAGTGAACATATGTTCACAGAAAAACTCATATATGAATGTTTACTATTCATTGTAGCCAAAAGGTAGGAAGAATCCAATGTCTATCAGCTGATGAATGAATAAGCAAAATGTGGTATATCCATATGGTGGGAGATTATTCCACTGTAAAAAGGAATGAAGTACTGATGCATTGTACAACACGGGTGAGCCCCGACCACATGCTAAGTGAAACAAGTCAGTCACAAAAGAACACATATCTCATAATGACATTTATAGTAAATGTCCAGAATAGATAAATCTTTAGAGAGGGAAAGTAAATTAATAGCTATCTAGGACTTGGGGGAGATGGGAGGGTTGGAGGATGATGGCTAAGAAGTACAGGTTTCTTTCCAGAGTGATACAAATGTTCTAAAATTCGGTTGTTGTGATAATGCATCAAATTTAAATGAGTAAATTGCACGGTATGTGAATTATATCTTAATAAAGCTGTCATCAAAAAAAGGACATTAAAAAAATGAGCTGGTATGGAATAGCTGGAAACCTCTCCAGGGAAACTTTAGAGAGAACTGCCTTAAAGGAAATATTTACTAAACAAGGACCTCTCTCTGCCTCCATTAACCTTTTGTAGCAACCGTAACTCTGTATAGTTCATAAGAGTTATAGAAATATTGTTATTATTGTTAATAACAACTTATACCTCTCATAGGCTCTCTTTACATGGTTCTAGATAGTTTCATGGTTAAGTTCTTTGCCACAAGCACTTTTGCTGCAAACATTTTCTCTCTGTATTAACTAATTGACTATGAGACAATTTTGTCTTAAAAGATAAAATAAGTGGTTGACAGTTTGGTTTTAACTAATACAGTACTCCCATTTTTATATTATATAAATCTTAGCCCTCACAATGGTCTGTAAGTGCCAAGTAGAAATGATGGTTTTAAAATAGTGGATGATAACAGTCACATATATCAACTGCATACTGTCTTAGGAAACAACATAACAGTTTGCAAAATCTTCAGTAAATATATCCTTCCCACCTATCAAAACCAAGAGTTTACCAAGCAAATACAAAAGAGGCAGCTGGTAAGTCACAACAGTCTTCAAGAGCATTATCAATTGTTTAGCTAATTTAGAAAAAACAGCTTGTCCTTTAGTACCATCTTTACAAAATTTATCAATCAATATTAGAGTTGGAGGCAAAAAGAGGATCATGTTCCCCCTATGCCCTCATAGTTATATGATTCCTCCTTAATATAAGTTTTTTGCCATTTGGTCACAGAAGACATGACGTACACGAATTTTTAGTACTTGGAACAGAATCTGGCTTAGATGAGTTGATGAAATGTAAGGAGTGAGCATGTGATGGAATATTTAAATGTAGGACAGAAATGATTTGATTTTTTTTAAAGATTTATTTATTTGTTTGTTTATTTGTTTATTTATACAAGCACTGGGTACAGTCAGAAGCGCAGGAGGGTGAGAGAATTCACCAGAGCCAGAGCGGGGAACAGAACAGGCAGAAGGACCGAAGTACACTGCTGAGGGGAGCAGCGGGCGGCAGGAGAGGTCTGCGCGCCATGGGGGACCCTCCTCCGGTGGCCGGGGAGCAGCTGGGGATCGAATCGGTGCCGTAGAGGCTGCGGGCAGCTTCGCAACCCAGCGCTCAACCGCTGCGCCACCGGGGAGGCACAATTTGATCTTTTTTATAGCCAAATTATGTTACAGAGAATTTGCACTGAAAATGTTTGAGGCAAAAAAAACTTGTGAAAATCCTTGTAGCAAAAAAATAAATGGAAAATCTACTAAACATTATTCTATACAGTTTATATTTATTAACTCAAAGCATCAAGAAAGTCTACTATTATTAGACCCACGTGATTGCTAGGAACCTAAACCACAGATAGGACTGTGACTTTATTTTTTTATTTTTATTTTTTTAAAGATTTATTTATTTATACAAGCACTGGGTACAGTCAGGAGCGCAGGAAGGTGAGAGAATTCACCAGAGCCAGTCAGGGAGCAGAACAGGAAGAGTGACGAAGTACACTGCTGAGGGGAGCAGTGGGCGGCAGGAGAGGTCTGCGCGCCATGTGGGACCCGAGCCCTGCTGCGGGGGATCAAACCGGCGCTATAGAGGCTGTGGGCAGCAACCCAGCCCTCAACCGCTGTGCCACCAGGGAGGCCCAGGACTGTGACTTTAGATCAGGGTCAGCAAATGTTTTCTTATATAGGGCTAGATATTAAATATTTCAACTTTGTAGGCCAAAGGCAAAATTGAGGAAATTATATAGACATTTATTTAACCAGAGAGAAAACAAATTTCAAAAAAAAAATGATTGATGAACTGTAAACTATAATAATGAGTGTTTTTTTTTTTTTTTTGTAATAACAGTTACTAGTAGAAGAATAGAATTTCTTTTGGGGGAAAGGATGATGTTTTACTTAATTGAGGTTCAAATTCAATGATCCCTACTATTAAAATTAATCACAAACTTTTAACTATTAATTTTGATTTATAATGAAATGTTATGTGTTTCATCTTTGAAAATGTCTTTCCCTACTGATGCCAAATGCTGACATCAGTATTTGAATGTATAAGTTTAATTGCATATTTAATTTAACTAAGTATATTCATTGCTTGGAAGGAACTTCTAGAATCCTGTTATAGTTTGCTTTTAGCATGCCATTACATTGTCAATTAATCACATCCAACTGAAATTTATGTGGGTGATCCTCAATTGCATACCAAAATAAATTTTGAAAACAGAACTTTTCTTCACACTTTCATTTAAATCCAGAAAGCACTGCTGAATCTATAGTTTACATTTAGAGAATATTCTGTTTCAACTTTGTGTGAAAATAAAGATCTTGCTTCTCATTTTAACTTCTGACTACACAGGCATTATCCAAAGAAGCTTCATATTATGTGACCACAAAATTATAAAATGACTTTACCACAGTATAGAATTCACATCTAAGTGCTGTTTTGTTTTATAGTTATAAATTGAATTCATTAAGAATGAATTTAAGTATCAAGTCCAACCAAAAAATAACTTCATCAGTCACTCTTGCTTGATTAACAGAGGTTGAGAGTGGTTCTTCTCACGCAGAAAGACTAATCTCCGCCCTGTGCTCAGAAGTTTAAAATAAAGCTTTACTACTGCTAAATCATCAAACTGTTTATAGGGTCATTCAGGATACTGGTTTCTATATCTGACAAAAATTCATAGAACCAATGATGATTAAGTCCATTCATAGTGAATGAAGTTCACTGCTGACACTACTGGTTTAATAACATAATATATTCAAATATTTTCCACAAGATTCTTTATCATGAGTAATACAATGAATAACTATAAGTTTTAAATGCCTTACATTTCCACAAGCTTTGCAAATGAATCCAGCTATAGCTTTTTGTGCTCCACACATAGTACTCCTGCCATCAGTTATAGTTACAGTAGATAACTCTAAGTTATAGTACTTATAAGTAGAAGAGTCTACTTAAGTTTATACTGAGACAGTGTTTTGTCAGCTTCTTTGAAAATATTCTAGTTTTAAAAAAACAGCTTATTGGGTGATGAGATGCTAAGGTCAAGTTCTCCCATTAAAAAAAAAAACTAATAGGGAGAAATAAGGCGAATTCCTGGCAGGACCTGGATGCTTTAGACACACTTGGTGATGCCAGTGATTTGCCCAGACAGAGGAAAGTTGGAAGGACAGGGGACGGGAAGAGAGAAAATCATGGGAACCCGCCTTCCTCACCCATGTACACAGCTGGCCCACTTCGTCTGGCAGAAGAGGAGAAAAAGCTTGGGGACCAGATGCCCAGAGAATCCTGAGACATCTGAGAGGTCTGGACAGTGACAGGTGGGCAAATGGGGCATTGGCCAGGTACACAGTGCAGAGTGCCAGCCCCTTCATTGTGACACTTCCCTGCCCTTCCCACTCGTGGAGACCTGCAGGACCATTTAATGGTTGCACTTACCAGTGGGAAGGACATCAGGGGGAGCCTCAGAGGGCTGGTCCCTACATTGGGGGCCTCTACATCCCAAGCCCTCAGGTGGGAGGAAGCCTCAGGACACCCAACACCTGCCCAGCTACCCCGTGGGCCCAGAAAGAGTACTGATAGTCCCACACCCACAGCTGCAGTTCAAGCCACACGCTTTTGTGCTCTTTTCTGTGCCTCCCTCAATACACCACAGGCAAACTAGTGGACCCTAGGAAGATCATCCTACCCAGCCCTACAGCGCTCCCCAGCAGACAGGAATAAAACAGCAATAACTAGCTCACAGGGAGCCATCAGAGTCCAGAGAAGCAATTCTTCCCCTATCTGTTGTATGTTTGTTTGTTTATTCGTCAGTTGATTGTCTGTTATTCCTTTCCAGCTTTCCTATTTCTGTTTTCTGATTCTTCTATTTTTCTTCTTTCTCCTTTTAACTTTATCATCGCTACTTTCTCTTCTCTTTCTGCTACATTCTCTCCTCTTTCCTCTTCCCCCATTTAGCCCCCCTTTCTTTCTTCCCTCACCTTCATTCCCTTTACAATTCTGTATCATCCTCCTCTTTCCTCTTATCCCTTCTTTCACTCCTATTCTCTTTCAATCCCAGTATTCTTCTGAGACATGCCTAGAGGGACCTAGCAGTTCAACAGAGAAGTACATCCCACCCAACCTGCAGGCGCCTCCCAGTGGACTTGGCCTCAGCATGTGTCTGGATGTGCAGCATTCCACACAAGACTATTGACTACCATAGGCGGAGACATTTGATCCCATCCTAAGTAGTGGAGGCTGGAAAAACAGGGGCTCCTGGAGCAAATCAAGGTCAGAACAACACCTATCATAATAGCAGAGTATCCGGATATGCACCCAAATGGGAACTGCAGGAACCCCCCAATTCCCAAGTCCCCTGTGCCCTGGGAAGAATGATGGGAACTACCACCTGCCTAGAGCAGGGGTACAGCTAAAGAAGGAGGAGCAGGAAACTACAAGAGCCCTCACCTACACTTCTACCCACCAGCCACAGTAGTTCAGACAGTAGACAGACACATCCATAGCTCAGCAAGAGAAATCAGAAATCATGCCCACCAGCACCATCAGTGTAGGGGAAATACAAAAAGAGCAAAGCCAAAGGCTAATAATGGGAAGAAAGAAAAATACAAATGACCAAGCAGGTCCTTCTGGGAACCATTTGCCACAGAAAGAAAGTCAACATCCAGAACCCAATAATATGGACATGAAAGAATATCTCTATTTAACAGATAAAGAATTCAAAAAGACCATAATTGAAACAACTAAAGAGTAAAGAGAAAATGCAGAAAGAGAAAAGAATATAATCAATGAACTGAGGAACAAGAAGGAATCCCTAAAGAAGAAAGTGAAAGAACTGGAGGACATCCAGAGATTAGTGGAAGAGCTCAAGAATCCAGGGAAAAGCCATGAAAATAGAAGAAATGGAAGAACAAATCAGTACTCCTGAAGAAACATAAAAAGAACCAAAAAAGTAAAGGAAAGAGAAATGCAAAAGACAAAGAATGAAGAAACACTTTGAGAACTATCTGGCACCACAAGGAAAGGAAATATAAGTCACAGGAATTCCAGAATAAGAGTCACAGGAATTCCAGAAGGTGAGGAGAGAGGCAAAGGTACGGAGAAACTATTCAAGGAAATAATTGAAGAGAACTTCCCAAGCATGAAGAAGGAAATGAACATAGACATATAGGAAGTTAGAAAAACACCAAATTACCACAATGAAAGGAAAACTACAGCGAGGCACATAACAGTAAAATTTCCAAGGGTCCAAGACAAGGAAAAAATAATGAAACTGACAAGGACAAGGAAACAGATAACCTATAGAGGAAAACCAATCAGGCTAACATCAGACTTCTCTGAAGAAAAACTATGGACAAGAAGAGAATGGAGTCACACATTTAACAAACTCTAAGTCAAACAAATGCCAACCAAGAATATTCTACCCAGGAAAGCTCTCCTTCCTCTATGAAGGAAAAATAAAAACCTTCTCAGACAAACAGAATCTCTAGAAATTCATTTCTACTAAGCCCCCACTCCAAAAAATATTACAAGAAGCCCTAAAGCCAAAACCAACAGAGGAATGAATAGTTAGAACAGAATAAGGTAAGGAATGGAATCACAAAAAGGCAAACAAAATGGCAAATATGGACATCAGTGTATAAATATTAACTCAAAATGTAAATGGACTAAACTAATCAACAAAAAGACAGAGTAGCAGGCTGGATTAAAAAACAGAACCCAACCTTTTGCTATCTACAGGAAACACATTTAACTCCAAAAGATAAGCATAGATTGAAATTAAAAGGTTGCAAAACAATCCTATAAGCAAATGGACCAAAAAAGAAGGCAGGAACAGCTATACTTATATCAGATAAAATAGACTTCAAACTAAAAAAGGTAAAAAGAGATATAAACAGTCACTACATTATGATTAAGGGGACTATACATCAAGAAGACATAACACTCATAAACATATACTCACCAAATGAAGGAGTCCCAAAATATATCAGACAATTATTATCATCTCTGAAAACAAACATAAGAGAAAATACATATGCAGTAGGAAACTTCAACACACCACTCTCACCAATGGATAGATCAATGAATTAAAAAAATAAGCAGGGACACTAGATACCTAAATAAGGACCTAAACCTCATGGGTTTAACAGACATTTATAGGACACTGCACCCAAAAAAATCTGAGTGCACATTTTTCTCAAGTGCAAATGGATAATTGCTTAGGATTAATCACATACTGGGACACAAGACAACCATCAACAGATACACTAAGATCAAAATCATACCAACTATCTTCTCTGACCATAAAGGCATCAAACTAGAAATAAACCATGAAAAGAAAGCAAGGAACCTCCTACCTCATGGAGATTGAAACCCACACTACTGGAAGACCATTGGATCAATGAGGAGATCAAAGAAGAAATTAAAAAATACCTTGAGACAAACAACAAAAAAATGAGGACACCACTTTCCAGAATGTATGGGGCACAGCAAAAGCCGTAATAAGAGGAAAATATACAGCAATACAGACTCACATCAAGAAACAAGAAAGAACTCAAAGGAACAACCTAATCTCCCATCTTAAAAAACTGGAAAAAGAACAACAAAAACACCAAAAGCCAGTAGAAGAAAGGAAATAATAAAAATCAAAGCAGAAAGAAATAAAATAGAAGTTAAAAAAACAATTCAAAAGATCAATGAAGCCAAAAGTTGGTTCTTTGAAAAAAATAAACAAAATAGACAAACCTTTAGCTAGGCTCACAAAGAACAACATGAGAAAGCACAAATAAATAGGATTGCAAATGAAGGGAGAAATTACAATAGACAGCAGAAATTAAAGAATAATCAGAGATTACTATGAACAGTTACTATGAACAGTTATATGCAAATAAGTTCAACAATCTAGAAGAGATGGACAAATTACTAGAACTATACAATCATCCAAAGCTAAAGAAGAAATAGAACACCTAAACAGACCAATTACAAGCAAGGAAATTGAAACAATAATCAAAACCCTCCCCCAAAACAAAAGCCCAGGACCAGATGACTTCACCAAACTAATCATATGAATTCTACCAAATATTCAGAAATGAACTAGTTCCTATACTACACAAACTCTTTCAAAAAATTGAGAAAGAAGGAATACTACTAAATACATTTCATGAAGCCAACATTACACTAATACCAAAACCAAAGACAACACACAAAAAAGAAAACTACAGGGTAATCTCCCTCATGAACACTAATGCAAAAATCCTCAATAAAATCCTTACCAACAGAATCTAAGAATGCATCACAAGGATAATATACCACAACCAAGTGAGATTTATTCTAGGGACAAAAGGATGGTTCAACATCTGAAAATCAATTAATGTAATCCAACACATCAACAAAAAGAAAAATAAAAACCATATGATCATATCAACAGATGCTGAGAAAACATTCAACAAAGTTCAACATCTGTTTATGATGAAGGCCCTCAAAATTCTCAGGATAGAAGGAACATAACATAATAAAAGTCATATACAACAAAACCATATCTTATTCTCAATGGTGAAAAGCTGAAAGCATTTCCTTTTAGATCAGGAACAAGACCAGGATGTCCACTCTCAAGGAGGTATCACACTCACCACTGCTTTTCAGCATAAAACTGTAAGTCCTAGCCAGAACAATATGACAAGAGAAAGACATAAAAGAAATTCAAATAAGGAAAGAAGTAAGAACATTTTTGCACCCAACACTAATGATAAAGGACTGATCACAAAAATCTGCAAAGAGCTGATGAGACTCAGCAACAACAAAGAATATAATCCAGTCAAAAAATGGGCAGAAGAGCTAAAAAGAAACTTCTCTGAAGAGGAAATGCAAATGGCCAACAGACATATGAAAAAATGTTCAACATCACTTGTAATCAGGGAAATGCAAATCAAAACTACCATGAGATACCATCTCACACCAGTGAGAATGGCACATATTAAAAAAACTAGCAACAACAAATGTTGGCGAGGATGTGGAGAAAAAGGAACTCTTGTGCACTGTTGGTGGGAGTGCAAACTGGTCCAACCACTATGGAGAGCTGTGTGGAGATTTCTGGACCTACTAAACATAGAGCTTCCATATGATCCAGCAATTCCACTCCTAGGTATTTACCCAAAGGACACAGAAACATCAATTCCAAAGAGCACCTGCACTCCTATGTTTATAGCAGCACTGTTTACAATAGCTAAGCTTTGGAAACAACCCAAATGCCCAAAAGTAGATGACTGGATCAAGAAGATGTGGTACATATATACCATGGAATATTACTCAGCATTCAAAAAAGATAAACACATGCAATTTGCAGCAACATGGATGGCACTGGAAGGGATCATGCTCAGCGAAATAAGCCAAAAAGAAAAAGAAAAATACCGGATGGTCTCACTCATAGCAGGAATCTAGAAAACTTAAATAAGGGACCAGGAAAATGAATATAAGAAAGTGAAAATCAAAATCAACAAAAAACTATGAACCAGAGACACTTTTGGGGGGTGGGGGGCGGGAGGGGAAGGATTGGGGTCAGAATGGGGCGTTTGCAATTGTATGGGGGAATATAAAAATAAAATTTAATATTTAAAAAAAAAAAAAAAAAGGAAAGAAGTAAACCTATCACTATTTGCAGACAATATGATAATATACATAGAGAACCCTAAAAACTCCACAGAAAAACTCATCAAAATAATCAACCAATTGGGAGTGCAAACTGGTCCAACCACTATGGAGAGCTGTGTGGAGATTTCTGGACCTACTAAACATAGAGCTTCCATATGATCCAGAAATTCCACTCCTAGGTATTTACCCAAAGGACACAGAAACATCAATTCCAAAGAGCACCTGCACCCCTATGTTTATAGCAGCACTGTTTACAATAGCTAAGCTTTGGAAACAACCCAAATGCCCAAAAATAGATGACTGGATCAAGAAGATGTGGTACATATATACCATGGAATATTACTCAGCATTCAAAAAAGAGAAACACATGCAATTTGCAGCAACATGGATAGCGCTGGAAGGGATCATGCTCAGTGAAATAAGCCAAAAAGAAAAAGAAAAATACTGGATGGTCTCACTCATAGCAGGAATCTAGAAAACTTAAATAAGGGACCAGGAAAATGAATATAAGAAAGTGAAAATCAAAATCAACAAAAAACTATGAACCAGAGACACTTTTTGGGGGGGGGGTGGGAGGGGAAGGATTGAGGTCAGAATGGGGCGTTTGCAATTGTATGGGGGAATATAAAAATAAAATTTATTATTTAAAAAAAATAAATAGATTTAAAAAAATAATCAACCAATTTAGTAAAATAGCGGGATACAAAATCAACACACAAAAATCAGTAGCCTTCCTATATGCAAATAATCAATCTGAAGAAGAAGAAATTAAGAAAACCAACCCTTTTATAATTGAAACAAAAAAAATCAAATACTTGGGAATAAACCTAACAAAAGAGGTGAAGGACCTATACAAAGAAAAGTATAAACTATTGTAAAAAGAAATAGAAGACACAAAGAAATAGATAGACATCCCCTGCTCATGGATTAGAAGAATTAACACTATCAAAAAGGCCATCCTACCAAAAGCAATTTACAGATTTAATGCAATTCCAATAAAAATCTCAATGACATTTTTCAAAGAAATAGAACAAATATTGATGAAATCCATATGGAACCACAAAAAACCTCTAATCGCCAAAGCTCTCTTCACTAAAAAGAAAGAAAATGGAGGTATTACACTCCCAGACTTCAAACTATACTACAAACCCATAATAATTAAAACTGTATGGTACTGGAACAAAAAACAGACACACAGACCAATGGAATTGAACAGAAAACTCATCAATAAACCCACATATTTATGGACAACTAATCTTTGACAAAGGAACAAAGAATATGCAATGGAACAAGGACAGTTTGCTCAATAAATAGTGCTGGGAAAACTGGACTGCTACATGCAAAAGAATGAAGCTAGACTACTACCTCACACCATGCACAAAAACCAACTCAAAATTGATAAAAGAACTGGACATAAGACCTGAAAA
Source organism: Talpa occidentalis (assembly GCF_014898055.3). NCBI lineage: Eukaryota > Metazoa > Chordata > Mammalia > Eulipotyphla > Talpidae > Talpa > Talpa occidentalis. Next base: position 42,629,295 of record NW_023604295.1, on the reverse strand, counting down.
TATAAAATATGTAGAAGAAAATATAGGCAAAACACTTCATGACATATAGCCCAGTAACATCTTTAAAGACACATCTCCCAAAGCAAAGAAAGGGAAGGAAAAAATGAACATCTGGGATTACATCAAACTAAAACACTTCTGTACAGCAAAAGAGACACTAACCAAAAGAAAGAGACACCCTACTGATTGGGAGAAAAATTTTGCACACAATGCAACTGATAAGGGACTTATCACAAAGATCTACAAAGAGCTCACACATCTCAACAAAAACAAAGTAAACAATCCAGTCAAAAAATGGGCAGAAGAGCTAAAAAGATGCTTCTCCAAAGAGGAAATGCAAATGGCCAACAGGTATATGAAAAAATGTTCAACATCACTTGTAACCAACAAAATGCAAATCAAAACCACAATGACATACCACCTTACAGCAGAGAGAATGGCACATATTTAAAAAACAGGAAAAAATAAATGTTGACCAGGATGTGGTGAAAAAGGAGCTCTCCTACACTACTTGTGGGAATGCAAACTGGTTCAACCACTATGGAAGGCTGTGTGGATGTTCCTCAAAGTACTAAATATGGAGCTTCCATAATACCCAGTAATTCCACTCCTAGGAATCTATGCAAAGGACAAAAAGCATTAATTCAAAAGTATACCAGCATTCCTATATTTATTGCAGCAGTATTTTCAATAGGTAAGATATGCAAACAACCCAAATGCCCCAAAATAGATGACTGGATCAAGAAGATGTGGTATATACACACAATGGACTGTTACTGAGCAATCAAAAAAGATAAACTCATGTCATTTGCAGCAACATAGATGAATCTGGAAGGGATTATGCTCAGTGAAATAAGCCAGAAAGAAAAAGAAAAATATTGGATGGTTTTACTCATAGGAGGGGAACCAAGTAAGAGATCAAGAAAAAATATAATTATAATAAATTTAAAAACAAAATTAACAGGCAACTATAAATCAGAGACATTCTGCAGGGGAGAGGATGGGCGGAGTCGGAACAGGGGAGGGAAGAGCGCAAGGGACTGTGGTGATGCTGCACGGGTGAACTGGTGGTGGGAATTTTATGGATACTACAGCTGAGAGGAGAAAGCATACATTGCACAAAAAGGAAGAATCATGTACAATTTATATAAAATTAAAATTTTTTAAAAATAAAAAATAAAAACAGGGCCTCCCCTGGTGGCGCAGTGGTTGAGCGCTGGGTTGCGAGGAGGCTGCCTGCAGCCTCTGCAGCACCAGTTCGTTCCCCAGCCACTGGCGAGGGTCCCACAATAAAAATAAAAATAAAAATAAAAATAAAAAATAAATAAAAATAAAAACAGCTTATTGAGCTATAATTCACATAAAATACAATCACCTAATTAAAGTATGACATTCAGTTATGACAATTATCTTTTTTTCCTTTTTTTAAAGATTTATTTATTTATACAAGAGCTGGGGTACAGGCCAGAGGCATGGGAGGGTGACAGGATTCACCGGAGACAGAGTGAGGAACAGAAAAGGCAGACAGACCGAAAACACTGCTGAGGGGAGCAGCAGGTGAGACAGGAGAGCTCTGCTGTGCCCTGTGGGTATCTCCCTAGCAGGCTGGGAATCAAATCCACACTGCAGAGGCTGGGGACAGCTTCACAGTGCTGCTCTCAACCTGCTGCACCACCAGGAAGGCCCTGAAAATTTTCTTTCTGATAATTTTTCCATAGAGTTTAATTCTTCAGTTACTTCAAACTTGTCTTTGATAACTTAAATAAACAACTGAGTGGTATTGTTAGCATCTATCAACTCATCAAGAGGCAAGGAAAACCACTCAAAATTATTTCCCTGTTTATTGACATTGATTCTATTTCCAACAATCTGAGCAACTGTTTTTGCTAAAATAGTTTTAAATAAATTTCTTTCATTTGGACACATTTCTTTGGCTGCTGCATTCAAATACAATTTAATTAACTCATCCTTAAGTTGCTTTCCTTGCTTGACTAATAAATGAGTCCCTTGGACACATGCTTTGGTTGTAGCCTCATATTTGTTACTTAATTTTATAAAGAAATTCTGCTGTAATGAGACATTTCATTTTAAATTTTCTATTATCTATTTATTTTTTTGTGAATAGTTGCTTTCCTGAGACTTGGAAATGTTGTGATAATAGTCTAAGTCTGGTTATTTTAACAAAATCTATTATTTTAGTGCAATGTCATTGCATAATGAGCAATGCTTTGTCATCTAATTTAATAACAAAATAATCCACATTTCATACCCCGAAATAATCTATACCGTGACTTAAAAGCTGACATTTGAAGTCTATTTATCTTATTTTGATATGACAGATATGCACTGGTAATTTTAAAAAGTAAAAAAGGTCCTGGTGTGGCCATACGCATGACCTTTGAAACACCGTTGAGTTTTAACTGCATCACTGTAATGTGTGGTCTGCACCACATGCAGCACATGCAACACTGCAGTAGTGTAGTGTGACTGGTGAGTGTCATGTGTAATCTGTCACGACTATGCAACTCTGCTATTGTAGCATGATAGTGATCATTGACAACATGCAAACAAATGAGTGTGGTTGAGATCCAAGAAGAACTTGTTTATGGACACTAAAATTTGGATCTCACATAATTTTTTAAAGATTTATTTATTTATTTACACATGCACTGGGTACAGTCAGAAGCGCGGGAGGGTGAGAGAATTCACCAGAGCCAGAGCAGGGAGCAGAGCAGGCAGAAGGACCGAAGTACACTGCTGAGGGGAGCAGCAGGCGGCAGGAGAGGTCTGCGCGCCATATGGGACCCTCACTGGTGGCCCGGGACTAAACCGGTGCTGCAGAGGCTGTGGGCAGCTTTGCAGCCCAGCGCTCAACTGGGGGAGGCCCCCGCATAATTTTTTTTAAAAGATTTATTTATTTATGCATAGATGCCAGAGGTGCTGGGGGTGAGAGGATTCACCAGAGACAGAGTGGGGAGCAGGACAGGCAGATCTATTGAAATACACTGCTGAGGGGAGCAGCAGACAAGACAGGAGAGGTCTGTTGCACCGTGTGGGTCACCTCCCTGCCTGGGTATGGAACTGGTGCTGAGACTTAACCCCTTGTGCCACCTGGGAGGCCCTCATAATTCCTACATATAATGACATATGCTGTGTTTACAATTTTTTTCCCAATGATTTTAAAATGTAACAAGAACTCTTTGCTTGTTGTCCTGTAAACAGGCAGTTGGCTGAATTTGGACCACTGGATATAGTTTGTTAAGCCCTGGTCTAGAAAGCAATCAGTGGGGATAGATCCACCCTTACTGATGTAAGAGCTCATCCCTATCCGAAAGTATCCTAAAGACTGACAGAGGGAAGGGGTCACTTACCCTCCCAGAAGGACAAGACTTGACCTCCCTGAGGATATCAGAGTTTAGTGCTACCCGTATTTGAGTGCTCTTTCCGGGTACTGAATTAATATTACAAGATAACCATTATCTCCTTTAATTCACCTCAGATATCAGTTCCATGGGCAATTTATTTATTTTTTTCTTTACAGATTGAAAACTTGGGAAAGTTATGTAACAAAGGGATATGTGGCATTTCTGGGGTGGAATTTCACACAGTTTCTGTTTCATCCACACGCTAGGCTATCCCGCCCCACATTCCTGCCTGTGTCTCCAACCAGGCCTTCTCACAGAATCATTGATGATATCCGCTTCCTTTATGGAGCACTGCCTGTCAGTCAACAGAGCTGGAATCGCTGACCTTGGCCTCTCCCAGACATTTCTTTAGCTCATTTGTTCTTATGACACATTCTTTGATGATAATATCAATCTTACATATAAAACTGATGTTTAGACTCTGGACTTTTATCCCAACCTTTCCATAAACTAGTTTTGTAAACTGGGAGAAATGTTCCCTCTCTATCTTCAGTTTCTGTATCTGTAATATCAGGGTAGGATAGAGTGATACTCTCATCTTTGTAGCTCCTTTGCACTCTTAACTTTCTATGAGTCAACTGGTTACATGTCTTGTTGCCCTCATATAAATCACCACATCCCTTTAATTGTGAGAATAAGTTATTACTGCTGATAGGCCCACTGAGATATCACCTGAACCTTGCTTTATGGAATATGATACATTAGTCTAGTAAACACAACACCCCTGAAATTCCAACTATTATGGCATCTATTAAATGCTAGCAAAAGAGATTAGGGGTAGGTACTAAGACAAATATATAAATAAGACTGAGGTCCAGATCCTGAGGAGTTTACAGATAGTGTTAATAGCAGTGAAGTGAGTGGGTTTTTGGCCTCCCTGCCTCTGTTGAGAAGTAAGCTGAGAAAGCTTGCTTTACCGTGATGCCTGGGGCAATGGTGGGAGCTGCAGGGTCTGTGTGAAACAGTGGGACAATGGGGGTTGTTTTCATGATCCTTCAGAGGGGGGTTGGCCATTATTCCTGACTGGGGATCTTCCACCTCTCCCCTGGAGTTTCTGTGAGATACCTAGCATCCTTTATGAAACCAGAGTGGCCACCCAGGTCAGCATTTAAGAACCCCAACTAATTCAGGAGGTTTACCATCAGGATTTCTATGCCCAAGAAAATAATGGGTATTCTAGTACTGTAGCTGCAGTACATACAATATGCCAGGAACCATGCTAGGCCACACACACACACACCCACTGGTATATTCTATTTTTTTAAAGATTTATTTATTTATGTATACAAGAGCTGAGGTACAGGCCAGAGGTTGTGGGGGGTGAGAGGATCCACCAGAGACAGAGTGGGAAGCACAATAGGCAGACTGACCAAAGTACACTGCTGAGGGGAGCAGCAGGCAAGACAGGAGAGGTCTGCTGCGCCATGTGGGTATCTCCCTGGCTGGCTAGGGATCGAACTTATGCTGCAGAAGCTGCGGATTGCCTCATAGTGGGATGCTCAACCCCTTGCACCACAAGGGAGGCCCTGTATATTCTATTTCTATCTGTATCTATCTGCACACACTTCATTATGTATACTGTAGCTCTATCCATACCTATGTATGTATATACACACATCCTTTCAACAATTCTGAAAGTTATATATTATTGTCTTCATTTGATTTTTTAAATTACCAATTTTATTATTTTTATTAGGATAATTCATCCTTTTTAAAATAAACTCAAGCAGCATGGAAAAGCATGACTCTGCCATAATCTAGTAACAGGGCTAGTTAACATTTGACAGACAGCATAAGCGATGCCCTCCCCATGCATACCAACTGCTGTAGGGCAGAGGGTTGGATGTAGGTAGAGGGACGGGTACAATTTTATAAGCATGAGATCATATTACAGATGCTTTTTTTCAATTGAAACAAGGCAGTTAGCATTGTTCTTGAATTAGAAAAATCAACTGAACTTAAATGAAATTACTAAACTTCAAAAAAATTTCTAAATGATTAGTAAATTAAAAAAAAATACTTCCAGGGCCACCCTGGTGGCGCAGGGGTTGAGCACTGGGTTGTGAAGCTGCCCGCAGTCTCTGCAGCGCTGGTTCGATCCCCTGCTGCTCCCCGGCCACTGGAGGAGGGTCCCACATGGCGCGCAGAAGTCTCCTGCTGCCCGCTGCTCCCCTCAGCAGTGTACTTCGTCATTCTGCCTGCTCTGCAACCCGCTCTGGCTCTGGTGAATTCTCTCACCCTCTCACGCTTCTGACTGTACCCAGTGCTTGTATAAATAAATAAATAAATAAATAAATAAATATAATAATAAACCTTTAAAAAAAAAAAAACAAACTTCCAGAACAGTCATCTAAGATAAAGAAATAATCACAAAAAATATTAACAGGCCATACTATTTTTAAAAACCTATTATTTAACTTTAAATAGTGGGCCTCCCTGGTAGCGCTGTGGGTTGAACGCAGAATTATGAAGAAGCTGTCCGCAGCCTCTGCAGTGCGGGTTCAATTCCTGGCCCGTCAGGGAGATACCCACATGGCACAGCAGACCTCTCCTGTCTCACCCGTTGATACCCTCAGCAGTGTCTTCGGTCTGTCTGCCTGTTTTACTCCCCATTCTGTCTCTGGAGAATCCTCTCACCCTCCCACTCCTCTGGCCTGTACCCCAGTTCTTGTAAAATAAAATAAACTTTATTTTATTTTATATTTTTTAAAGATTTATCTATTTATTTATACATGCACTGGGCATAGTCAGAAGCGGGGGAAGGCAAGAGAACTCACCAGAGCCAGAGCAGGGAGCAGAACAGGCAGACAGACCAAAAACACTGCTGAGGGGAGCAGTGGGCCGAACAGGAGAGGTCTGTGCACCACGCAGCCTCGCAGCCCAGAGCTCAACCACTGCACCACCGGGGAGGCCCAATAAAATAAATTAAAAAAAAAAAAAACTTTAAATAGTATGGATTAATCTACCCACCGTGTAAAAGAAAATAAAATTCCATTCTTCCACACCTCTTATTTTTATTACTACTTTATTTTTACTTTGTCAGGATTTTGTAACAGTAACATTCTATTCTCAAGTCTTAATTCTTCCATTTTTAGAATTAGTCCTATAACCAAACAGATCCAATACTTATCCCTCATGACATTCACCTCAAATTTAGTGTGTGTTTTTTAATTTATATTGTTTATTATCTCACGAATTGGTCACAAACCAAGAGGCTTCTAGGGTCAGAAAAACAAAGTGGTTAAGGAGTTCATGCTTCATAATATAGTAGCCGACATTCATCCTGAGCAACAAGGTATGCCCTGGAAGTCATTTAAATGACAGACCTGAACCTGTCTTCCATAGGGACCATCAGCCACATGTGACTAAAGCCAGCATCGATGTAGTCAACTCAAAGGGGCAAATAAGAAAAAAAAAAAAATCCAAAACTCAGACAAGTACAAATTTTACTCATTTCCATGGGAAAAATTTTTTAAATTAAACAAAAATAAAAATTAAGCAGCACAGTGACTCAAACAGAAAACATTGGAATATTTTGAATGTTAAATAAAATTAGAAATTTTACATTAAAAGACTAGCCAGAATGGGGTTTTTCCTTGTAGTAAAAGATGTTGCTGGCGCGCTTCCCTGGTGGTGCAGTGGTTGAGCGCTGGGTTGTGAAGCTGCCCGCAGCCTCTGCAGCGCCGGTTCAATCCCCGGCTGCTCCCCGGCCACCGGAGGAGGGTCCCACATGGCGCGCAGACCTCTCCTGCCGCCCGCTGCTCCCCTCAGCAGTGTACTTCGGTCCTTCTGCCTGCTCTGCTCCCTGCTCTGGCTCTGGTGAATTCTCTTACCCTCCCGCGCTTCTGACTGTACCCAGTGCTTGTATAAATAAATAAAAATAAATCTTTAAAAAAAAAAAGATGTTGTGGGGGTGGGGGGGAATGTACATTTTATGTATCTTTTTCCATTAGCATCAAACCTAATTCCCTTTTGACTCTTTCTCTCCCCAGGGCAGCCGCTACTCCCTTAACCTCAGGATTCTCACTTCCTTTATTTGTGTCCTTTAGTGTTTTGATTCCTCTCTTGGCTGGTAGGACTTCATCTTGAAGTCATTTTTCTTGGGTTCTGAGTTCCCTGAAATTTTTATCTTTTTCTTTAATTTTCTTACATCATTGTTCATGTTTGTAGATTAATAGGTTTCTTCCCTCAGGTGTAGTCCCCATAGTTTTCCTACCACTGCATCACCTGTGCACCCACACCATATTCCCTGGGCTCTTCCTTCCCCTCTTCTGCCCCCCATCTTGTCCTCTCCCTTGCTGTAGGCCTCAGATCCACAGTCAACTTGCTAGTTTTGTCTTTCTATTGACCTTTGGCTTGGTTTCTCTACATTCCCCATGTAAGTGAAAGCATCTGGTATTTATCTTTTTCCTTCTGACTTACTTCAGCTAGCATAATACCTCCAGCTCCATCCATGTTGCTGCAAATGGCAAGAGTTTGTCTTTTTTTTTTTTTTTTTTTTTAAAGATTTATTTATTTATTTATTTATTTATTTATACAAGCACTGGGTACAGTCAGAAGCGCGGGAGGGTGAGAGAATTCACCAGAGCCAGAGCGGGGAGCAGAGCAGGCAGAAGGACCGAAGTACACTGCTGAGGGGAGCAGCGGGCAGCAGGAGAGGTCTGCGCGCCATGTGGGACCCTCCTCCGGTGGCCGGGGAGCAGCCGGGGAGCAGCCGGGGATCGAACCGGCGCTGCAGAGGCTGCGGGCAGCTCCGCAACCCAGCGCTCAACCGCTGCCCCACCGGGGAGGCCCGAGTTTGTCTTTTTTGATCACTGAGTAATACTCAATTGTGGAAATATACCATACATTTGTCATTTGTCTGGTCATTTGTCTGTTTTGGTGCATTTGGGTTGTTTCTGTATCTTGGCTATTATAAATAATGCTTCAGTAAACATAGGAGTGCAGGCTTCTTTTCGAGTTAGTGTTTCTGTGTCCTTTAGGTAGAATCCTAGGAGTGGAATTGCTGGGTCATATGGTAGCTCCATTTTCAGTGTGCTGAGGAGCCTCCGCACAGCTCTCCAGAGTGGCTGGACCAGTCCCCATCCTCTCAAGCATTTGTATTTCCAGTTTTTTTAATGTGGGCCATTCTCAACTGGTGTGAGGTGGTATCTCATTGTGGGTTTGATTTACATTTCCCTGATAATTAGTGACGTTGAACATTTTTTTTTCATATGCCTGTTGGCCATTTTCATCTGAAATCTTTTCTTTTGGACAATCAGCCCGTTGTTCTCATGATTAAAGGATAACCTGGTAGATACTGCTTTGCAGGTTGCTGTGAAGAAATCTGAGACCAGTCTGATTCTGCCCTTTTGAAGAGGATTTCCTTTTTATACTTAACTTAAACCCAGTCTACTTTTTTTTTATTTTTTTAATTTTTATTTACTTATAAAAGAACTGGGGTACAGGCCAGAGGTGTGGGAGGGTGAGAGGATTCACCAGAGACAGAGCGGGGAACAGAACAGGCAGACTGATGAAATACACTGCTGAGGGGAGCAGCGGGTGAGACAGGAGAGGTCTGCCGCGCCATGTGGGATCTTCGCTGGCCGGCCAGGATTGAACCCACATTGCAGAGGCTATGGACAGCTTCATAGTGTGGCGCTCAACCGCCTGCGCCACCAGGGAGGCCCCCAGCCTGCTTTTAAAAATGGAAAAAAGAAAAACAAAAAATGATGACAACTAAGACCTGCCCTAGGGAGTGGCCATGGGAGCCAGGATTTATACCCAACCTGTCCTAGAAGAGCCTGCACTCTTCTGTCCCTGAGTGCTATGCTCACAAAACACAACTGGAGACATTAGAAGAATTTGGGAAAACTAACTCAGTCTTGCTGGGTCTCATTCTGCTTTTCTGTAAAGTAGCAGGGCTGGGCCATGTCACTGGTTTCCAGATACAAAGTTTTAAAGAAAAACAAACACCTCGTGATGTGTCCCGAGCTAGTGAAGTAGAGGGGACTGACACAGAGGTGCTGGTAGGCCTGAGTTCTGAAAAATAAAGAAAACTACCATCTGTTATTCCCATTGTTTTGTGAAAAGTGACTGGAGCCATAGAAAATAGGGCTGGACAAAAAGAAAAAGAAAAATACCGGATGGTCTCACTCATAGCAGGAATCTAGAAAACTTAAATAAGGGACCAGGAAAATGAATAACTATAAGGAAGTGAAAATCAAAATCAACAAAAAACTATGAACCAGAGACACTTTTAGGGGGGCGGGGGCGGGAGGGGAGGGATTGGGGTCAGAATGGGGGGGCTGCAATTGTATGGGGAATATAACAATAAAAAAAAAAAGGAAAAAAAAAATAAAATGATTATTGATACATAAAAAAAAAAAAAAAAAAAAAAAAAAAAGGGCTGGAGAAAGCCACCGCAGAAAGGCTGCTCTACTGCTCTCTTTGAACTGGATCTGGTCCTTGGACCGGGCCAAACTTGCTCACATTCAAGAAGCCAATAGGAACAAGAACATCCAGTTTGAAAGGACTGACCAAGAGAACTTTCTTACCTTTGACCCTCCACCAGACCATTTTTCCTTGTGGCTCCTTCATCTGGTCCACGGCCTCATCTTTCATTTTCCCTCTGTAAGAACCTCCTCACCTCCTGACCTGGATCCCTCCTTGGAGCACTTTTTAGTTTTCTGCCTAGATCTGTGTACTCCCAACTGCAGTTCTCTGTTATTCCCAAGTAAATGTATCTCAGCTTGGCCCTAACATTTCTATTCTCTTATTAAGATTAACAGTGTCAAAGTAAAAGATTTTTAAAAAAGATTTATTTATTTATGCATACAAGAACTGTGTACAGGCCAGAGGTGTGGGGGATGAGAGGATTCACCAGAGACAGAGTGGGGAACAGAACAGGCAGATTGACCGAAGTACACTGCTGAGGGGAGCAGTAGGCATGTCAGAGAGGTCTGTGCGCCATGTGGGTTGTTCCCTGCCCGGGGATCAAACTCAAGCTGCAGTGGCTGTAATTGCTTCATAGGTTCTGTCTTAACCCCTTGTGCCACCAGGGAGGCCCAATAGAAGATTTTTTTAAGATTTGTTTTTAGTTATTTATGCATACAAGAATTGGGGTACAGGCCAGAGGTGTGGGGGTAAGAAGATTCATCAGAGACAGAGTGGGGAACAGAAAAGGCAGATCTACTGAAATACACTGCTGAGGGGAGCAGTAGGCGAGACAGAGAGGTCTGCTGTGCCATGTGGGTTAGCTCCCTGGTGGGGATCGAACTCAGGTGGCAGTGGCTGGTGACAGCTTGATAGAACCTCTGTGCCACCAGGGAGGCCCTAAAGGACATTTTTATAACCAGAAAAATGGAAAGAACATTATCTCATAATAATGAGAGCACCTTTAAATTGAGTGAAGTTAGCTTTTAAAAATTCACTACATATTTCATGCATTTGGCATCAGCTCAGTGATGATTTCTCCAGGATGAGCACCCTTCCATGAGCAGATCTGTAAACGAATGGTCCAGATGACCTCACTGAAAAGTCTTCCAGGTCTCATATTCTATGATGCTGTGAGTAAAATGAATCCTGCTCTTATTTTCTGGGTTATGAGGACTATGTCCCAGTCCCTTGGTCACTGGAAACGAGATAGCCTCAATGTGAAATGTGAATAAGCAATAAGGAAGTAAGGGACAGGATACTCAAGTTTGGGAGTGATAGGTGTGGAGAAAAAGGAATGATGGACCTTGTTCCTAGCTGGCACTGGGCTAAATATTGATCAATTTCTGTAGATTATAAAGTTGTCTTATAAATAAGACAATCTTTATCTTATTGGTAATACCAGCATCATGACAATGCTTTGCAATGGAAACTGACAACAGCTGGGAAGTAAGCAGGAGGAAAGGGCAGAGGAACATTCTAGTTTCAGGTAAATAAGACAGCAGCTTGAAGCATGTCTATGAGGGAGCCAAATACACACTCAATGTCTACTTCATCTCAGGTCCAGAATTAAATGGTGTGTCCTATCACTGATCCACTTTAAAAACAATGTATTTGGTTTTCACTCACAGTTCCTCACTGACAGCTCCCTAGACCCTTGGAATTCCCTGACCTCAGTCTCTTGATCTCAGTCCCACAACACCCTTCAGAGCCATAAAAGTGAAATGGGTGTTAAAAAAAGGTGACTTTCAGATGCCTAGGGATTGCAGCTGGTTGCCAGGGGAACCACCATGAAAAGAGTGTTGGAACTTTCAGTCCCACCCCCTGATTTCAGGGAGGAGAGAGGGGCTAGAGGTTGAATTAATCGCAGTGGCCCATGAATTAATCCATCAGGCCTATATAATGAAGCCTCTATAAATAAATCCAAGAGGAGAGGACTTCACAGAGCTTCCAGGCTGAGGAACCAGAACCTTCCATATGCCACCATGCAAGGTCCCATGTTCCATGTCAGAAGCTCCTTTGTCCATGTTTTTCTTCATTTGACTGTTAATTCATATTGTTTAAATACAGTCTGTGATAAATCAGTAATCTAGTGAGTAAACAGAATTTCTGAGCTCTCTGCTATTTTAGCAAATTAATCCAACCCAAGGAGGGGACAGTGGGAACCTGTGATTCAGAGTCAGCTGGTCAGCAGCATAGTAACAACCTGGGTTTGCAACTGGCATCTGAAATGGAGGCCGCCTGCAGGAACAGGCCCTTCAATGTTGGGAGTTGGCACACTCTCCAGGCAGACAGCATCAGAATTCTCAGATACCCTGCTAGTGTCTGAGATGGCTTGTTGGTATGGGACAACCCAGACATACACATACACGCTGGAATCAAATCCAGGACACTTCTCACGTTGTAGAGTTGTTCCACAAATCATCAGGTGATGAAGGGCTTTTGTGTTTAAAGTGGTTAATCTGTACATGCCTTCTTGAACTTTGGTACAAGAGATCTTTGCCAATACTTTCTGTTCAGTTATATGTAATTTAATTATCCACCATCAGCTAGTCCTCAGTCTGTAGCTTGCACAGAAGCTAGATCTCCAGGGCCTTTAACTTAGTAGCTTTATTCTGTTGGATAAGTCACCTGCCCACTTGCTGACACATTCTATTAGTGAATGCCTACTAGGTGCCAGGCACTGAACTTATCCTGTTTAACAGGACTATTTTGAATCCTACTCCTACAAATTTTATGATTCTGAACCCATTAATCTTTCACATTATGGGGGAAAAACTAGAGAAAGAAGGGCAATAGTAAGAGTACCTTGACAGCAAGTCCAAGTTTCTCAGGACCAGTTACTAGTGAATCAGCATTGAAATGACACAGTAACCATCACTGTCTTTCTTCCAGGAACAGGAGGGCTCTATTTAAGAAAACTGATATGAAATCAATGTAGTTCACTGAGTGTTCTCACATGAATTCTCCCTTTTTCTCCTCACAACAACTCTGCCAGACAGTAATTAATATCCCCCTTCACTGCTCAGGTCACTGAACTCAGAAAGCTGAGCAGACACTTAGGTCTAACATTATGATCCAGGAAAAATAGCTGTGAAATTGTTAGTATCTTGTACCAGCTGTACCAGAACCCAGGTCTTCCGAGAGTGCTGTAAGTTTCTATGAGGTCAATAAAAATCAACATAAATTACTCTTGGCATTTCTGTTGCATCTTTCTACTCTGAAGTTCTTGCTTGTTGCATCTGGTGGCTGCATGATGCCACGATCCAATTCTGGAGTTATGTAACTGTCCTAGCCATTCAATATGCAAGACAGGAGGGCACTGGCTATATTTTCTATGTGGCCATCCCCTTATCTTTCAAGTCTCCCAAGCAACTGGGAAGTGACACTGTACATTGCTGAAGTCCTTTAAGTCCAAAGGTCCAAAAATATTTTTAGATCTTTACTTACTGGCAAAACAAATCCTGAGGGAGCGGCTCAACATTGCCCGGTCGCACGCACAAGTAGGACAAGCATTCAGGCCAGCTTGTCAGTCCTGCCATATTTTTAGATCCTAAACAGTTACCAAGGAAGAGGGGGTCTGAAAATGCTGGGATGTTTGTAATATCTGACTGAGCTCAGCAGGAACGAGCGGGGTGGGGACTCAACCAGGGATTGTTAAATGGTAGGCAAGAAATTGTTAAATGCTTGTTAAATGGTAGGGGAGGTAGCTGTGATAGCGGAGTGCAGCCCTTCATCTCCATTCAGAAATGCTTGGTGTGCTGTAGCCCTAATCTATTCTACCAAAAGGTCCCCTTCCTGCCCTAAGCTGCCATAATGTTTTTTAAAAAGATTTATTTATTTATATATATAAGCACTGGGTACAGTCAGAAGCATGGGAGGGTGAGAGAATTCACCAGAGCGGAGAGCAGAACAGGCAGACTGATGCTCCCACTACTGAGGGGAGCAGTGGGCGGCAGGAGAGGTCTGCGCACCATGTGGGACCCTCACCCGGTGGCTGGGGATCGAACCGGCGCTGCAGAGGCTGTGGGCAGCTTCGCAACCCAGCGCTCAACTGCTCCACCACCGGGGAGGCCCTAAGCTGCCGTAATTAACCTCTCCTAGTGCCAACGTTTCTGCCATAAAGCAACTGAGAGGCTCTTCCACGTGCAAAAGGCACCCAAGGAAGCAACTGACTCAAACATTCATGTAGCCAGGCACTCACAGTCACTGGCCACCATAAGTGTGAGGTACATGGTGCCATCTTAGAATTCCATATTCTCTCTTCCACAGAGCATAGACACACTTAACTTCCTTTCTCCTCTAAGGTATTAAGAGTTTTGGCATAAAGTGGTAGAAAGTAAACAAAAGCAGGTGTTACACTCGCATTAGGCTTTTTATCACTTAGGTCAATCTGTTTGTTTATTCATTTGTCCATCATCAAAGGTTTATTTCCTTTCTCTTATATTTTATTTATTTATTCTTTTAAAGATTTATTTATTTATCCATACAAGAACCGGGTACCAGCCAGATGCGGGGGAGGGTGAGGATTCAGAGACAGAGCGGGGAACAGAACAGGCAGACTGAAGAAATACACTGCTGAAGGGAGCAGCAGGCGCGGCAGGAGAGGTCTGCCACACCATGTGGGACCCTCGCCTGGTGGCCCGGATCAAACTAACACTACAGATGCTGCGGACAGCTTCACAGCACTGCGCTCAACTGCCTGCACCACCAGGGCAGGCCCTCTCTTACATTTTATTATTTCTTACTGAAGTAACTGGATGCATGTCAGCACACTACACTCGCCACCAAGGCACCTATAGGCCTCCACCCTCAATCCACTGGAGCCCCTCCAACCTTTGCTCTCCCATACTTCTCCTCCTCCTCCAGTAGCCTCAATTGTATAGTCACACTTCTAGGTTTATTTCCTCGCTGTGTTGGGCAATGAGGGTGATTCATTTCAGAAATGACCCATCCCCACATCTGTCATGCAGTAGCTCACTGGACTGTCCCATTGCTTAAGTGACGTCCATGTGAAAAATAACCATGCACTCTGGTTTGCCTGTTATTAAGAGAAAAATACACAATGAAAATGATATTTATTTTATTGCATCATTTTACTGACTAGAACGCCAGACTTATAGTGGATATAAGTATAAAAATAACCAAATTCTTACAAATAATACTTTGCTGCTACAGTACTGAATAATTAGTGGAGGTTGCAATTATAATACAACTTTAAATAACATTCTCATATGAATTGAACACAATTGACCAGGGGCTAAGGTTTAACAGTTGGTAAAGAGAAATCTGAGACAATGTGAAAACTCAAAATGTTCATAATCCAGCCATGTTTCCTTTAACCATAAATCCAGCAACACAAACATTAACAAAACCCACAGCAACCCATGATGAAACATCTTTCTTTTTAAAGAAATAGAACAAGGTAGTACAGAGTAAGTGAGTGGGGTGTTTCTCAGGTAGGTCGATTCCGTCCCATCCCTATGTGGCCCCATCCTTCCCACCTAAGAACTCTACACCGGAAGGACATTAGATGTCTCCAAAAACTGATAAAAAGCAGAATCTAACATGTGATTTCCTTGAAATGTCCTCTTTAAAAATGCCCAGTGGACACAGCCAGTCTCTTTTTAGGCCTGAATTGTTCCTTTTGGTTTCACAGGATTTTCCAAGTCTATACCACACAGGACAAATTCTAACACATCAAAAAGATACTTAAGCACAACAAATTAACAATCATATTTTAACATTCCTAGTGATTTAACCATTTCTTTCTCTGGGGATTTGAGAGAAGAAAAAGAAAGAACACATATGCAAAAGCTAACTACAAAACTGTATCTCTTTTCCCAAAACCTCAGAATGACACTTTGTCAAGAAGGAAACAAAAAATCCCTCTGAGCCCTACAAAAGTTTTCACATAGAAAAAATATCTCCAATATTAAGGGTATTTCTAAATAAGATACAAAATACTGAACTGTGCATTTTTCCTCTCCCCAAAGAAGTGCTCTAGTTTCAAAATCAGTGCAAGTGTCTCAGAACTATGGGTCAATGCCCTAGTTGGCGGTGCATTAGGCTAACCTAAGCCAGAAGCACAGGGACTGCTCACTCTAGCTTCTTCAGGATGAGTTCACGGTCGCAGGGTGCCTGATGCTTCACAAGAGAGCCAGGAGATGAAGGGAGGAACTCACCAGCCATGAGTGAGGATGGCCCTCAGGGGTCTGCGCTGGGAACTTTCACATCTGAACAAACATCCTCCTTTGAAGATGTTTTCTTGGGGGCCCAACCAGCGTGTACCGTGATGGCGTGTGCTCCCATTTATCTTTTCAAGAACTTCAGTCACACCTTAGTTTTTGACCTCAAATGCTATCCAACCAGCTTGATCACACTATCCAGAAATTTTGGCACTAAATGAGTTAGCTACTTCTGAAAACAAATCTATCAAAGGAATGTCAGCATTTAAGACATTCAGTTGAATGTGTTCTCACCTCCTACATGCAGAGCTACGCACCAGTACACTTCTTGCTAAGCACAAGCCAGCCCTGCGTTTACTAATGATGACTGCAGGGTCCAAGAAATACAAGCAATAAGAAGTCTGAAAGGACTTTTTCAAAACAGGATTCACTTTTTTTTTAAATTTCATGGCATTAGTTTAGTTACTACTTAATAGTAGGTTCTTTAAAAAAAAAAAAAAAACTTATTTTTTAAGACCATTCTCTTTCGTCCTCTTTGACTTTACACAGGATGGTGGAGCCCCTGCCACGAAGGTGAGGCAGAGCGTACAGTGGGGTGAGCAAGCCAGGAAGAAGGGTTTGAATGCCAGCTTTCCAAGGCAAGTTATTTCTCCACTCTGAAGGCTGCATGTCTGAGAAACAGGCACCATGGTGCCCACCTCACAAGGGTATAGTGAGCCTCGCACCTTGCACTGAACCTAGTCCAGGCAGGACATGAGACATGCTGCTTTTGACTATTCAGTTCTAAATTGTCTCTTGTGCTCTGGGCTGAGTGATAGAGCAGAGAGGATAAGACACAGACTCCTTGGAGTTTAAATAAAACCCACAGACACTGGAGGCCAGTGGTGAGTGGTCCTGCCCTGAGTCACCTGGTCTTCCCTACAGAAGTTTAGAAGACCCATGGCAATTGTGTTCCTTTACCCCATCACCCTCTGGCCTTGTGGACCACATAGGGCCACAGCATTTCCCTACACATGTATGTCACGCCAGGGTGGAGGCCAACACGGAGCTCTGCGCCAGAGCTAAGGGCTCCCGCCTATTCCTCAGTCCACAGGCTGCCACTGCCTTACAGTTGTTTCCCCTTTGCCCCTCAGACCCCTCTGGGATATTAACCCTGAGATGGAGTGAAGGCCTCGCCCTGACTCTCCCATGAAGGGTAATAGTCATGCTATTTTTGTGCCTTCTCGGATACTCATATTCTTGAGACAGGCCCGCCCCACCCACACGAGGCTCCTGGAAACTGCAGGTACTACATGAACTCAACCTTGCAAGGTGCCTCTCCTTTCACAGTAAAGGAAAAAAAAACAAAACAAAACAATCATCTTGAACTGCGCAAAACCTGTTCATAGGAAAGCATCTTGGTACTTACGTGACACGCTTTTCTGGACTGTGGAATTTTTCTCAAAAATGCTTTTGGAGCACAACACTTAATTTTGTAGAGTTTATAGCATCTAGCCTTGAGCTAGGAGGTGCTTTGTCTGCTGCGCTATCAGCTGAAGGCAGCAGACATGTCCGCCTGGGAAGAGGCCCCATGGTGGCTCTGGATCCTGGGAAGAGCAAGGATCTATCTCAAGAACTAGGAAGCTGGCCACCGCATGGCTCTGCTAGCTCAGGTGAGCTGAGTGCAGGAGCCCACAGCTCTAGTAAGATGCCAGGCCGGTAGGCACACATGACTGTTTAGTTCCATAGAGAGATGCAAAACCCAAGATATTAAAAAGGTGATGCGCTGTCATTTTAAGGCGGCACCCACTGATAAAAACCACATTCTTTTATATCTATTGTATTGAGTCCAACTTAACAAGTATGAAGGCTGCCCCTGATTAGCAGTCCTGCTGCAGCAGGTGATGGGGACTCGTGGAGATGATGAGAGGCAGGAGTTTGTACTTAAAGCTGTTAGGACGGAGATGACATAAGAACAGGAATCGGAAACTTTCTGAAGAGATTAGAGAATGTGAAGAAACAAATGCCCAGGATAGAATTGTCTCCAAAGGCTGAACCATTTCCAAAAAAGTGGTGCCATTATGCTCCAAGCTTTTGGGTGGGGACAATTCTTTTACCTCTGTGTTCACTTCATCCAAAACCAGTATGTTGAAAAGTAGGTGATGAGAACAGTTGCAATTCCACAAGCAATAAAGACATTGAGCACAACCCCCCTCACCCTCAGAGCACCTCATGGCGATAATAAATAAGGCATGTGAAATTTCCTTCCCAGAGGCAAACTCTCAACCCTCAAACTCTCAACTGCTGACTTAAATCATGAATGTTTCTGGAGGGAACTATGTGGTAATATAAAGAGGTAACATTACTGGATAAGAGGTCATAAATAGCTTTGAGTGGCTGAAAGTTCACAGAGTTGTGGATGAGACTGTAGATCCAGTCAGATATTATATTAGCAGGTAAGTGGACTCACGTGTGCCCGCACTCCAGTTACTTATTCTTCCTCAGGAATCTGCCAGCACTGGTGTTTCAGGAAATTTAATTGACCTATTCAGTCCATTCCTCTAACCACACTTGGTGACTGGGGCTGCATCAAGCTGCCTTTCCCCTGGCAGTGAACTATCAGCTCAGGCCCAACCTACATTCAGCTTTCCATTTCTATTCCTTAGGTGGTAGCCTCTGCTCAAAGTTGGTCAGAGGCCCCCCGTGCCTAACCCCTGCATCATGCAATGCCACCAGGAACAAAAGTGCCTACTATCCACACCTGTAGCTCTGTAAATCTTCCACCAGGGCCTTTGCTGCTGACGCCTGGTAGGCCTCCCTCCAGGGCAACTGAAGGCCCCTAACACGCACCAGGTGGAAGTTGTTTTGCCCTGATTCAGTCAGGCTTGTATGACAAAGTGAGATTTAACACAAAGGGAAAAGTCATCTGAAATCAATGTGTTACCTTGACTATAAAACAAACAAGTTGTGTGCTGTGCCTCACAAATTGCAACTCCTCATTCTGGGGACTGGCTTGCACATTCTAACACAGACTGAAACACTGTAGGTTGATCTACAGCATCTCCAAACTGTAGTGGTATTTTCATCATTATCTGTTGTCTAGCATGTGGATACTAGGCAGGAAAACAACTATAGAAGACCATATTTTGTTGACAGTCACCAAACTGAGGTTCAAGGAAATGTCTGAGGAAAAGAGTCCTTTCTAAAACAGTCTTGAAAAAAATCCCAAAGGAGACTTCCCTATCCAATTCACTAAAGTGCAAACTAAGGAAACACTGGGGTCTTGCAATGATGCCTAGTGACCTGCCCTGACAGTCATGCCTCAAGCCAGCGGCCATGCTGTGGTCGCTCCCACCCGCCCACATTCACATTCACAGTAACAATGAGGGTGATGAAGGAGCAGCGTGCAGTCCCACGTCCGCAGGGCCCGTGCGCCCCCTTCTGCTGTGGTCACTCCCCTCACACCTGTCCCCACTTTTGTTGCCGCTCAAGCATGGCTCCGTGTGTCCTGGGAGCAGCCAATGTGCAGCGGCCCCTCCTGGGGCAGTCCTCTGAGCAACAGCAGTCCCGGCGGTGAGCTCAGAGCAATGGCCCCCTTCTCTCTGCACTTAAAAGTAGTCTCTTCTCCTGCTCTCATCACTGATGAAAGATGGGTTATACTGTCCAGGGAAAATGCAAGAATGCCGAGAGCCAGGCAGTCCAGTGTAGGCTGGGTAGAGTCCATTTCGTTCAAGTTCAGGGTTCCTTACACTTGTGGGCTGGTGGCCAAAGAGAAAAAACTCAATTTATTATTCTTGGGTTTAAATTTAATAGCTTTTTTTTTTTTTTTAAAAGATTTATTTATTTATTTATACAAGCACGGGGTACAGGCCAGATGCACGGGAGGGTGAGAGGATTCACCAGAGACAGAGCAGGGAACAGAACAGAGTGATGAAATACACTGATGAGGGGAGCAGCGGGTGTGGCAGGAGAGGTCTGCCACACCATGTGGGATCCTTGAGGCCAGCTGGGATTGAACTGGCGCTGCAGAAGCTGTGGACAGCTTCACAGCGTGGCATTCAAGTGCCTGCGCCACCAGGGAAGGCCCTGTGTGTGGGTTTTTTTTTTTTTTTTTTAAAGAAGGCTACATTTAATAAACTTAAGGTGGAGGCAGTTATACATCATAGAGCAAGGACCTCCCAGTTCTGTCTCCTTATGCAAACTGGGATACCTTTGCCTGTATTTTCAGGCAAAAAGAGGGAAAACAAAAACAATGAAGGGAAACCCAGTGATTTTAGACCAACATAGCAAAAACCCTGGGCTAACTACTGTTTTGATTATTATCAGAATTAATTTATTACCTGCTTATGATCTTGACTTAAAAAAAGAGTCTTCCTCTGGGAAGCAAAATGACCTTAAATTCTTGCTGGCATTTAGCAGAATGCAACTGTTCCTGCCATGAATGGGGACCAACCTACACAGGTTATAAGGAGTCAGGATCCTGAGCAGGAGGCCAGCAGTGACTCTCAGGTGTCTCCCACCCACAGCACAATTCAGTGGGTTGCAACTATCTATCTGATGTGAAAAAAATCCCTAGGAATGACCTGGTTCCTTGAAGGAGGGCCTCATTCAGGACCACCAAGGGAAAATGCTTGGTTGGTAGAAATAAAACCCTAGATACTCCATATTAGAAACGTAATCCTACGAGACCCCAATGTTCACCCAAGACCACTGTGAGGGACAATTCCCTCACTCAGGTGACAGCTTCTAGCCATAAGCTTCAGCCATGCCTACTCAGGGCTGAAGTAGGCTGACTACTCAGAATGCTATTTTGAAATGAATATAGGGTTCATTTAAGCTCTTGATTCTTTTTAAGGCAGTTCTTTAGTTAACACCATGGAAACGTAGCAAGTTGGGTCCTGTTCACTTCCATGTCATCACGCCACGCTGGGTAGAGGACACCCTATCAAGCAAAGGATGTGAGTGTGTGGATGCATCTGGGTAAAATACCTGCTTAGTTGTGTCTGCAGTTACTGGAGTAAAAAGAACTTTCTTGATAAACAGAGGGGGAAATAGCAAAACCCTTTTGCAGAAATATCTATGGAATCATTTTTCTCTAGTGTTAAGTTTGAGCCTATGTTTGTCCCCTTATTTCTTCTTATTCATCCTCCAGGTTGAAATTTTCCAAAGAGTCCTTCAAAACTTCCATAGCAGGAACAAACCCACTCCTCCCATCCAAAGTCTGAACTCTCAGTCAATTCCCATAGCAACCGGCAAGGTTGTGGTTTCTGTCACATAATTGCCAGCGCTATTAAGTCCCTCCCAGGGTTAGCTTTCATGTTTACTGCTATATCTCAAACTGCTCCAAATGGCATGAGATATCCTGTCTTCGTTTACTTATGTGAAGTGAACTGAGCAACGCACAGGAATATGGCTCCAGGTGTTCAATGTGGAACAGAATTAGCAAGAGTTCAAGGCAGCCTCCCAACTTACCCAATGAGGCAGCCAAGAACTGGACAGAGCAAATTAATTCAGACTCCTGAGTATATGATCCAAGCCTTGAGAAGTGTTTGTTGGGGGTGACATGAATCATTTGCTTTATGCATTTTTTCCCAATCCCTGCTGTTTTGCCTGTGCAGCCACAGGGGTCATGGCACGCCAGAGATAAAAATGAAAGGGCCAGTGCCTAACTACCACTACATTCCTTCTCGTTCAGTTTCCAATCCTGTAACTTAAAAGCAAGTTCAGGAACCAGAGGGTATTACGACAACCTCATGACAGTAATGTGCCCCGTGGAACTATCCTTCCTATTTCAATGTCAAAACTAATAAATAGCGTGCAAATACATCATAAGTAAACTGAGTCTTAAATTATGTGAATAAGCAGTGCATGCCACCATTCTCTTTAAGCTTTAGCTCACTCTAGCTAACTACACGATAACAAAACTGAATCCCTTGACTTTCAGAGGAAACTACAGCATTGAGGTTGCCCCGGGTATAGGGATACACACCGAATAATACACATCTGTCATCTGGAGAAGGTTCTTGGTACTCCCGTTCTCATGCATTTCAATAGCTTCTCGGCCCCATTCTTGTGATCGAGGGTTCTTGGGGTACTCGGCATATGGGGACATTTGGAAATCCCCACTTTTGAAGATGAGCTTGCTTATATCATTTTTATTCTTTCTGTAGGTAAAAAACATTTGAAAAGTTACATGAATAAGTTCCAAATGATATCTGGAAGCACCATCTGTTATTTCATAAGGTAAATTAGACTGAAAGCTACCACTTATTTCTTTGTCACTGCCCACAGAGGAATGTTATTATTTTTGGTACTTGCCAAAAACAAGTAAAAATGCAACTGGTACAAAAAAAACCTCTTTCAACTCGAAAGGCCAGGTTATCAAGAGTAGAGAGGACAAAGACAGTTGCGGTGGAGCCGATCTGGACTCCTGGACTCCAGAGAACAAGAGTTAGAAATTCACAGAAAGCTGGAGCCAGAAGATCTTTAGAATTCTTTAGTTCTGTGGTTCTCAACCTGTTTGGGCATCAGAATTTACACGGGAGCTTCGAAGTCTCAGAAATATACTGAAACAGGAGCTCTGGGGATCACGCAACTCTGGCCTTACAAAGAGATGGGGCTTGTTCCCTGGGTGGCATTTGCTGCTAGTAAAGCTGGGACTAGAATTCTGGTCTCAACCCCTGGCCAGTGCTCTTTCACCACTTGAAGCTACTTCACAAATCAGAAAACTAGCCCACGTGTTTATATACCTGTGCATACTCTTCCTTTAGCAGGTCAGGGGAATCCTGGGGCAAGTTCCCTACTTGTGAGATGTCACTGACGGGAAGTGCTTGGGTAATGTGTTATTCACTTGTCTAGTGGGACTATAGCAGAGAATTTAATTATAGATGTCCTGGATAAGATAAACTGAAGTTTCTTCCTTCTACTTATAAATAAATGTTCTGGGAAGGTACATAATGACTCAGATCATAGAATCAAATGTCCAGCATATGGCTTACATGTTGGCCTTCTTGCAGGCATAGACAGACCTGCCTCTGTATTGTTCACTGGAGGGTGGGGTATCTTCTTTAAATAAAAACTTAGCATTCACAACCACCTTCCTTTCCTGACACTGAGAGGCTCCTGCCTGAAATGGCCACACTACCAGGTACAGGACACTCAGCAAATATGAAGCTTATGCCCCTTTGAGCACCAGACTTTAGTTCTCTAGGTCCTTGTTTCACATTCAGACTTTTATCCCCCCAGTATATCTTTGATGATTTGAAGGCAACTTTACAAAAGAAGGTGAAGGTGTTCAGAACAGGCCCCCTGTATGTGCCGCTTGGGCGTGTGGATTACAGTGATGCCTTGATTATCAGGTTCTGTCCACTACAGATGGTGCTCCCAGTAGGCAACACCACCGCGCCCAGGTGTGTGGCACACTCCTCCAGCTAAGCTTGTGTAACTATGCTTCCTGATATTTGCACAATGACGAAATCACCTAACAACCCATTTCTTAGCAAGTATCTAGCAATGTGTGACTGCATTTCAGGCCGAAGGTAATCAAGACCCTACAGACTTAAGGCAAACCTTTATCTCTCCCTTAATTATTTAAAAACAACTTAGATAGGAGGCCTGGCCCAAAGAACAATCAGTTCTGTTTGAATGACCTATGCGGTTGGCAGAACAAACATCAAATCACCCAACACCTGTTCTTATGCTGTGAATTACCCTCCTCCCCTTTGAAGCCTTAAGCTCCTCTTCCACTCCTTTCCTCAATCTGGCAGACTTAACCAGCTTGCTCTCCAGACTCATGTCTCTGAGGCCTTCTTACGTAAACTATTAAGTATATTTTTCTCCTATTAATCTGTCTTACATGCCAATTTAATTATTAAACCAGAGAAAGACCCTAGAGTGGTAGAAGGAAAAGTTTCCTTCCCCTGCATAGGCAAAGGCTGTGCCACAAGGCCTGCATTCCTGAACTGACAGGGCAAATAGTTCTCTGCAGTCTCACTGGGGTAGGGGATATCTTAAAATGCCCTTCATATCAAAAGTAAAAGAGAAAACGTGTTATTTTGTTAAGTTCCCTCATCTGTATGTCTGAATCATTCCTGTCATTTATTATCATATGAATCAAGGTCATAATTTTCCCTTATATGAATAAATAACCACAGGGAGGGGCCCGACTCCTTTCCTTCTTTCCCTTTTCAGTCGAAATCCACTCCTGCTAGTTTCCTGGAGGGAGGCCTACAGGCAAGTTTCCTGCTGAGAACTTGCTCATCCCACATGCTTCCACAACTTCCCTATTGCTGAAATATTTCAGGTAATCCTATTCTTAATTCCCCCATTTAAGGTGTACAATTTAATGATTTTTCAAAATTGTGCAACCATCATTATACTCATTTTTAGAACAGTTTCATTGCCCCAAACTCGTGAGCTATTACTCCCTAGTTCTGCCCCACTACCCATCCCAGTCCTAGCAAACTACTAATCTACTTCCTATCTCTATGAGAGTTGCCTGTTTTGAACATTTCATATAAATGTAATCTTATAAGTGGTTTTTTGTGACTGACTTATTTCACTCCGCGTATTTTTCAAGATATGTTAGTATTTCAATCCTTTTATGGAATGAAAACATTTCATTGCATGGAAATATCCTATTTTGTAAATCTGGCCTATCAGATGAAGGATATTGGGGTTATTTTCACCTTTTGGCTATCATGAATAATGCGGCTACGAACATTATGTTTCATTTTCATTTCTCTTGGTACGTACTTAAGAGTGGCATGGATGGGTCAAAGGGCAATTCTGTGTTTAAGTTTCTGAGAAACTGGCAGACTTTTGGAAAGTGGTACACCATTTTACATTTCTCTTTTTTCCACATTCTCACCACAACTTACTATTTTCTCGTTTTTTTCTTGTTGTTTAGTAACCATCTCAGCAAGTATGAAGTGATATCTCATGGTGTTCAGATTTGCATTCCTTTAAAACTAGTGGATCAATGACCCTTTCATGTGCTTACTAGCCATTTGCATGACTTCTTTTGAGAAATGTCTATTCAACTTTTTTTTTTTTAATTAATTTTTTCGTAGAAGAACTGGGGTACAAGCCAGAGGTGCAGGGAGGGCAGGGGAAAGGGGAATTCACCAGAGACAGAGTGGGGAGCAGAACAGGCAGAATGACTGAAATACACTGCTAAGGGGAGCAGCGGGCGGGACTGGAGAGGTCTGCTAAGCCAAGTGGGTCAGCTCCCTGGCCGGGGATCCAACTCAGACGGTAGTGATGATAGCACTGAGACTTAACCCCTAGGCCACCAGGAGGCCTGCTATTTAACTTCTTTACCCATTTTCAAATTGGGCTATTTGTCTTACTATTGAGCTGGAAGATTCCTTTATGTATTTTTGATACAGGTGCCTTATCAGCTATAATTTACGAGTTTTTCCTATTCTGTGGGTTTTTGGTCCACTTTCTTGGTAGCGCTCTGTGAAGTATGTGTTACATTTTGATAAATTCCAATCTATTTCTTTTTTCTTCTCTTGATTTTGCTATGGGATTTTCTTTTTAAAAATAAAAGAAGTAAAGTTCAACTTGCTGTCTTTATATTTCCCGCATGGCATCTCATGGATTTCCCTTTCTCCTTTTCTTAATGGTTCAGCCATATAATATGATATAATATTTTAAACCACCTGAACATTCTTTAAAAGGATAATAAAAATTATCCTTTTCATAGCACAGGCAAAGAAACAGAATGTGAATTCCCATCACTCACCGACAACAGGTAACAATCAGTGCAATGCCTAGAATAAGGAGAAGCCCACCTCCAGCTGCTGCAATCACCACCGTGATAAGCTGATAGGCTAGAAGTGGTCAAAAAGAAAAAGGTAAGAGGTTATAAATGAAAAAATGAATACAATAGACTGGTTCACCTCCCCACTACACAACTAGCAGGCTGCCTCAGTTGGGAGACTCTAGTAGTATAATAAACCCTGGGTTTTCTCTTTTGGTAATGCAAGTGTCTAGCTGGCCAAGGAATCCCATTCAAACAGAGCCTTCTCGGGCCTCCCCGGTGGCGCAGTGGTTGAGCACTGGGCTGCGAAGCTGCCCACAGTCTCTGCAGCGCCGGTTCAATCCCCAGCCCCCAGCAAGGGTCCCACATGGCACGCAGACCTCTCCTGCCGCACCTGCTACTCCCCTCAGCAGTGTTCGTCGTCAGCCTGCCTGTTCTGCTCCCACTCTGGCTCTAGTGAATTCTCTCACCCTCCTGTGCTTCTGACTGTACCCAGTGCTTGTATAAATGAATAAATAAATCTTAAAAAAAAAAAGACAAACAGAGCCTTCTCAAGTAAACACACCACAGGTCACAGAAGTAAATAACGCTCCTTTGTTTTCGCTATCTTGGTTGATTTTAATAACTGACCATTTGGGTGTTTTTTTTCCCCCTATGCTTCATATTTCCCATTCTTTTAAGATCACGAATAAAGAGTGAGCCTGGAAAACTCTAGGCCGAACTCTCAACCCCAATAAAAACAAGATTCCAGGCTCTAAAATGCACTGCACTCCCTCCCTGCCCCCACACCCTTGCCCCTTCCCTTCTTTGGTTCATGGTTCCAGGTATAGTACACAATTTCCAGGTCGAGTAAGTAATAAACCTTTAATTTTTCAAAGTTTCCAAACGGTTATTAGGAGCCGGCTCAACTGTAGGTTAATTATCAACAGACTGAAACTGGCCCCAAACATCTCACTTATCTTTTTTTTTTTAAGGATTTATTTTTATTTATGTATACAAGCACTGGGTACAGTCAGAAGCGCGGGAGGGTGAGAGAATTCACCAGCGCCAGAGCGGGGAGCAGAGGGCACTGCAGGAGAGGTCTGCACGCCATGTGGGACCCTCCTCCGGTGGCCGGGGAGCAGCCGGGGATCGAACCGGTGCTGCAGAGGCTGCGGGCAGCTTCACAACCCAGCGCTCAACCGCTGCGCCACCGGGGAGGCCCCAAACATCTCACTTTTCATTTCCTGTAAGGTTAGCTATGTGCTTTCTCTGTTGAAGGTAGCAGAATTTACCACCCAAAATATTTGGAATGTTTATTATTTTGGGCTGATTATTTTGAGAAATTGAACACCCTGAGCTCTGAAAACAATGGAAATTGCTTGTAAAGGAAATTTACCTTAGCTCATACCAGGAAGATGTATTACCAGAGGTGACTTTTTTCACCAAGAGAGACTTATCTGCATGGCAAGGCAGTCATCGCCTCCTCTCACCTGCCTGTGAATTCCAGCCCCGACACCCCCATCCCCCACTTAGCTCGGGAAGGTTATATAATGTTCAACCATCTATTGAGTTTCATATTCTTGTGGGGCTCCAGTATGTATTTATGCAATTAATTTTTTGGTCCTATTCATCTGTCTTCTATTAAGGGAAAGATCTTAGCCAAGAATCTATAATGATATAGGGAAAAGTCATGTCTTCCTGCAGGCTCAAAAGAAACTTAATTATCTGAAAGAATAGAAACTGATGGTCCTACCCTGATTAAGGGTTCTGACCAGAAATAGTCTTTATATCAGAGAACCCTATCTATTTTTAATTATTTATTGAAGTACCTTTACATCCTTGTTAATGTTTTGACAGTATAGGATATTCTGACCCTCAGGTGTGGTCACTGTAGCTCTCATACCAACAAAGCACCCAGAGTCATCCATCACAATCCATTGTACCCCTCCAACCCCCAATTCTCACCCCTTCCCCTCCTTCTCACCCTCCTCTCTTGGATGCCTCAAATCAATGGTCAACTTCCAGGGGTGATTTTAAAATTTGTCTTTGTCTGACTCTTTGTTTGGTTTATCTGGATTCCACATATTAGTGACACCATCAGGTAAATATCTTTCCCCTTCTGCTTATTTCACTGAACATAATCCCTTCCAGCTCAATCCATGTTGTCACAAATGGTATGAGTTTGTCTTTTTTGATTGCTGATCCTTTTATCTTCCTGACCCTTTCATCTATTTTGGGGCATTTGGGTTGTTTCCATATCTTGATATTGTAAACAGCGCTGAAATAAACACAGGTTTCTTTTCAAATTGGTGTTTTTACGTTCTTTGGGTAGGTGGATACCTAGGAGTGGAATTGCTGGGTCATATGACAGATCTATTTTTAGTGTTTTGAGGAACATCTAAACTGCTTTCCATAGGGGCTGGGCCAGTTTACATTCCCACCAACAGTGTAAGAGGGCAGAGACTCTATCTATATGGCTGGGCAAATACCTAATTACAAAGAACCTGGTCTTCATTTTATAAGTCACATTTCCTTATCACATGAGTCACTTTCCTTTCTCCTTGCCATCCCAGGCTCCCATTCCACTCCTCAGCTCATGATATATACCCCTACTTTGCCCCACGAGCTTTGGAATCCTCATTTCCATGTAGATTCCCCACATATATATAACTAAATTTGGGTTTTTTTCCTACTAAACTGTCTGATGTGAATTTGACTACCAGTCTGAGAAGAATCCAGGGGGCAGGGGTAAATTTTTCCTTCTCACCAATAATGCGTAACAAACAATATTAAATTTTTAATTAAATGGTTTTGTACCTGTGTATTTCTGGGGAAAAATTATATTTTCAACAAAGTTTATTAAATATTCTGGTTGATTTATTTTTCCATGGAAATACAATTAAAGTCATGTTCTCAGATTGTAAGGGCCAATAACAGGATTTTCTATAGTAAATGAAGACTCTCTAGGTATTCAGGTAAGATCAACAAATTGTGCAGAGCTGACAGTGAGCAAATACAAGCTCTGCAACCATTTAGCTATCTTTAAATGAACATCTCAGAAATCTGGCTATTATGAAAAACCATCAGAATTAAGTTACAGAGGAAACCAAGCCAAAGCATGGGAACAAGGACATTCTTTCCCTCGTCTCCTGACACATGTATTCTAGATTCACTTATAGCAAAAGTAAAGGAAAAGACAAGCCTCTTGAGTCTGTTGACTCATCTTCCTCTCCATCCACACCACTCTGTGCCACCATCAACCCTGGATCCCTCACTGAACAACTGCAGTCACCCACCAACTCATCTTCCTGCACCGCGACTGGCTCATGCTTCTCGAAAACTAAACCGATAGTGCCATTTCCCTGCTTTAAAGCAACCACATGGCTCTCTTTGTGGCTAATGAAAGACCAAAGTCGAGCTCCTGCTTACTCCTCCGCATTAAGTTCAAAATTTCTCATTTCCAGGTGAAACAAAAAAAGCACTGATTTTGGAAGTCACCCTTGCATGTGGCTGCAGTTGTGTCAGATTCCTCTTTGAAACAAGCAGTTTTGCCTAAAAAAGAAGCAATGATGACGTAGACTAGTGCTTCCCAATTGATCTGAGGTCAAGGAACACTTTTTCTTTGTGCTTTTAGATATTCTTGTTAAAGAAAGAAAATTAAGCCCTATTTGTTCCTCTGTCTTTCCCCACAGGTACCAACCATGATGAATTTCCCTTTCTCCTTTTTTAAAGAGTCTACTCTGAACTGATACTTTTGTAAAGTACAATAAATTTTAAAATGATCCCACCCTTGGATGTTACAGCCATGTCAATTAATACAAATGTTTCTAGGTGCTCACTCTTATTTTTTGGTATTATCTTATGGCAGTGCAGTAACAGTTCACAGACCATGCTTGAGTAACACTGGTACAGACTAATGCTTCTCCAGCTTTTTGAATCATCCAGAAGGCTTGTTGAAACACAGATGCCCAGTTCCCACCACAACAGATTTGATTCATAAGTCTGGGCTAGGGCTGAGAAGTTCTATTTCTAGCAAGATCCCGGGGATGTGAGGCTGCCAGGCTGCAGATCAGACTTAGGGCAGTACTGGCTTAGATGACACAGGAGAAGAAGAACTCTATGAACACGAGTATAAAGAACCTGCATGGGAATTTGCCCAAATATTCGCAAAAACCCTTTTATTTTCTTCTTCTTCATACTTTTCTATAATTCTCAAATTTCATTCATATTTTCACACAAATATACACACTCACAACTGGCTCTAAATCTAGAGATTGTATGCACGTAAGTATGTATATATAATTTATTTTATATGTATAAAATAAACTTTTTCAAAGAGCACAACTGATGTCTGTTGGCAGCCATGTTACCGGACACTTGTAATAAGCCTGTGGACAACATAAGCGACAGATCTTTTTTCTTCTATCTACTGCCAAGGCAGTTTATGAAATACAGCTTATCTTTTGAACTTAAGTATTGATTTTAGATTTACTGAGTCACATGATGATGTATAAGCAAACTGGTCTTGAATTATACTACCTGTGATGTGTATGAACTCTAGGGGTGATGTGGGTGTGTATTTGTGAGGCGAGACAGAGGCAGAGGGCTGCCTGTCCGACCCTCTCTAGAGCGAAAAGACTCTCTACAACTTGGAATTCTTAGTTTGACTTTCTCTTGGACATCTGTTGACATTTCAACAGTCTTCCCCAAGCAATAGCTATTTTCCTTATTCTTCTAAATATCTGGTACTAGATTGATCTGGCTGTCATCACTGTTGACATTTTTCATTAAACCAACCCATTCTAGGCCTTAATCTTTCCTATAAGCTGTATTTGTCCTTGCTTCCATGCTTATTTGAATGCAATCTACTGGATGTCTTCTTAGCCAACCCCCTTCTGGGAACTGTTCACCCTTCCCACGTGCAGGTTACAAGTGAGAGCAGGCATGCTTACATATCCCCTGGCTACAGCGGATTGGTCGGGGATCAATTTGGATCATTAAAACTGGATTAATTATTTCCTTCCCAGGAAACTCAATTTGGGAAAGAGAGAGAAATTCCTTTCAACATGACTGAACCAGTGCCACACACTCAAAGCTGTTTGGTGAGCCTATTTCCCATCATGCTGTCTGGGGAGGAGAGGAACCCTGAACACAAACAGTAAAGAGCAGAGATGAGAGGTGAGATGAAACCAGGTTAATGTGTGCTCTGATATGAAAACCCCAACCTCCAGCTATTGTGATTCTGACAATTCCATGACTCTTGCTTCTCCCGATGCTGGAATTCCACGGAATGTGCCAGGATCCTTCCTATCTTTGCTGCTTAACCTAACTAGGCTTATTTGTTTCAGAAGCCAACTGTGATATGTGATTTATAATATGAAATATATATTTGGTCTTCATCTTGTTTCTGGCACAGAGTTCCAGAAACCCTTGGGATTTCCGAAGTGATAACAGTAAAGGTATCTTTTGTTAAGTTAAAGAGGCTTTGGAAAGCCCCAAGGTAACTAAGGATAGAGGTTGGTTGCCAAGGGAACCAACCTAATGATTAGAAGTTTGGAACATTCAGTTCTGTTGCCCCAACTCTCCCTCCAACATGTTCCATCGCCCCAACTCTCCCTCCAACATGTTCTGTCCCCCCAACTCTCGATCCAACATTCTGGATTGCGTCCAGATGATTTTATCAACCAGGCCCATATACTGAAGCCTCCATAAAACCCCAAAAGCAAGGAGTTTGGATTGTTTCTGGGTTGGAGAACAAGTGGAGATCTGCGGAGAGTGGAACATTTAGAGAGGGCATGGTCACTGGTCTAGTGCTTCTCTAGACCAATTCCCTGGTCCAGTGCTTCTCTCCCATCTGGCTGTTCCTGAGTTACATCCTTTTATGAGACATGGGTATTCCAGTAAATAAAATGCTCCTCGAAGTTATGTGAGCTGTGCTACCAAATTAACTGAATCCAAGAAGGTGGTTGTGGAAACCTCCAATCCATAGCCAGTATTCAGAAGCATTATGATTGGTGCAGAAATGGAAGGGATAAGGTCTTGTAGGACCTTAACCATTAACCTGTGGGATCTGATGCTGTCCCCAGGTAGATCATATCAGACTGTGTAGGAAAAACACACACATCAAAACTGGTGTCCAAATAGTACCAATACACCTTCCTTCACAATTCTTGAACTCATTACAGAGTTTTCAAGTAGTCACATTAGTTTTATTTTAAAATTCACTCAGTTCTCCCCATTTTGTTTTGTTTTGACCTCACTGATCTCATTAGTGAGGGATGGTTAGTATTTTTCCTTATAAATCTTTCTATTCCTCTTGCATTTAGAATTTCTTGTCTATCCTTAAGAACCTCTGTTCACAGCATTCCTTTTTCCTCTGTAGGTTGGGAAGTGTGATTTCTCACATCTTTGGGCTGCATGTGACATACCCAAGAGTACACACAGAGCACTAGCTCTCTCTCCCCTCACCCTGTTTCTTCCCATCTGCCATGAAGTGAGATGTTTGCATTGAGCTAAATGAGTCACAGCTAACTTCCAGGCAAACTATCTCTTCTTCTTTGTAAGCAGTTCAGAGCCGTCTTCCGGGTATTTGTTGTGGGTGACTCCTGACAACATAGCTTTTCTACTGGTGTGAATGTTTCTCAGCCCAGTGTAACAACAGGGTTAACACACTGAAGAAACTTCACACACCTGGCCTCAGACTGGTCATTGGGTGGTAAAATCATAAAGAATGATCTTTATCTTGAATTTCTGGTTTCCAAGAAGAGGAGGAATAGGACCGCACATGGGAAAAAGAGGCTCTGAATCAGTCCTCGCATGCCAAGGGAGACTGGTGGGGTGGGAGTCTCCATATGAAGAGATGTGGAAACTTCGAATGGAAAGAACAACCTACAAAAAGCATATGTTATGAATATGAAGGCGGGATAGATAAAATGTCTACAACCAGGCAAAGGTAATCTAGAAAAATTAATTAATTCTATAATCAGAAAGTGACAATAACCACAAAATATGGCTTAGAAAGTGGGAATAGGAAAGCTGACTATTGACCTGAAGCATCCAGAGGGGGAGAGGCTGAGGAAGGGGTGAGGACAGAGAGAGAGCACAATGGACTGTGCTGGGGAACTTGGGGTGATTTGGTGCTGGGTGCACTATGGTGATGATACCTGTGGGAGAAATCCTATACTTCAAAAATACCAATAATGTAAGCCACTGTTACCTCAATAATAAAAAAAAAAATGGTAATAAGGGGAATGGTTAAGTAAATTATGGTATATCTGCAGAGGTGAATTAGACAGAATTACCCAAAATGACATATAAAGTTATGTCAATAAAAACACTGCATATTTTATTAGGCTTAAAAGGCTACAAAATTGTTTATTGTATGAGATCTAGCTTCTGGTAAAAAGACACACATGCACATACCTCCAGAAAGAAATATAATAGCAGTGCTTCTCAAATTTCCATGTGCATACAAATCTAAGGATTAACCAAATCTATGGGTCTGGTTAAACTTCAGATTCTAATTCAGTAGGTCTGGAGGGGACAGGCCTGAAATCCTACATTACCAGCAAGCGCCCAGGCGCAGGTGCTGGCCCTGTGTATCACACTGAGGAGGCAAGATACACCCTGGCATTCCCAGGGCTGCTTGGTGATGATGAGAATTGAGTTTTTTCCCTCCCTTAACTTCTATCTATTTTCTAATTAATTTAGGTTAAAAAAAGAAAATTAATGATCATGTTTGTTTTATGTTATGAAAAAATAAAATTTATTCATTTTAAAAATGAGGGAAAGAAGCAATGCAAACCAAGATGTCAGGGGAGGAGCAGGTTTCAACCTCCTGGTTAAAACCAACAGGAGGAGCCACTATAAAATTCAAGCAGAGGAAGAAACGAGCACATTTAAGAAAAGAGTGGAGGGATAAGGAAAGAGAGGGGCACCTTGACAACAAGTGTGTAAGAGTGTTCTGGGGCCTTCGGATGTAAGGCAGAAGGGTTAGAATGTCATACTTTACATGGAAAGAAATACTTTACGTCATACTTTACATGCAAACAAAAAAAGGGAACAGTGATAAGACAGGTGTGGCCCTGAGCTGCCCAGTAGTGGGGTCCCTGTCGGGGGTACATGGAGTTCGGCTGGTCTGCACTACCTCAGGAACTAAGAGTCCTGAGACTATGGCTGGTCCTGCCTTCTCCAGTTTGAAGGGTATTCTTTACGGGAAATGAGGAATAAAATTTGGGCACAGTGAGAAAGCAAAGAGAAACTTTTGGAAAGGCTAAAGGTTATATTCTCTTAAAGCCAGAATATATTAGAGTTGGAAGACTCCCGGGAATTTAGGCATGAAGGGGGTCTCACGACCACGTGCTGGGCTGAAAAAGCTGGACTCCCCATCTCCTTGGGCTTGAGGAGAGTGCACACCCCAAGTCTGCATAGAGATGAGGCGTTTATTGCCTACGAAAGTTCCGTATGGGTCAGAATGCTCAAAAGGCACCCATCCTTGGTGGTGACAGCGGCGGGTGGTCAGAGTCCCGCCATTGGCACAAAACACTGAGGGACAAGGCACAGACGTGACAAGGCGCTGTCAGCACAGACGGTGATAGAATTCTGGATTTTGGATTCTCCAACCTGGCCTGGGCTGGTCTGAGACTCAGAGAAAGGGGCAGGTGCCTTGTATTACTAGTTTCTATTAATGAATTTGCAACACTAACACTAATACAGATATTAAAATCATAAAGTGATAGTCACACACATCAACAAACTCACAAGAGGCTGAAATGTGGCCGAGGCAGGGAGCTAGCAATCCAGAGAGGGGCTGCCCTCTGCTGGACATAATGATGATGGCATGGCTACAAGGGAAGGAAATGGAAGCTGCTGGATCAGAGAAAACTGGCTACCTCTAAAACCACGCAAACATAATGGGGAGAACACAGGAACTTACAGAATAGTCAATGGATAAAGGGGTAGATCATTTTCATATATATTTAAATGTAGTCTTTAATGAGTGCTGGGAGGAAACAGATCACTAAATGCCTCTTAGAACAACGGCCTGCCGCTCACTCTTCTGGCCACCCTTTCAAGTGCTTCCCCTATGTCTGTTTGTCCTCTATGGGTCACTCTTCCATTCACTGAGAAATACGAAACAGTTTCTGGCAAAACCTAGTTAGGGATGGGCCTCCCCGGTGGCGCAGCGTTTGAGCGCTGGCTTGCGAAGCTGCCCGCAGCCTCTGCAGCGCTGGTTCGATCCCCGGCTGCTCCCCGGCTGCTCCCCGGCTGCTCCCCAGCTGTTCCCGTCCACCGGAGGAGGGTCCCACATGGCGCGCAGACCTCTCCTGCCGCCCGCTGCTCCCCTCAGCAGTGTACTTCGGTCCTTCTGCCTGCTCTGCTCCCCGCTCTGGCTCTGGTGAATTCTCTCACCCTCCCGTGCTTCTGACTGTACCCAGTGCTTGTATAAATAAAATAAATAAATCTTTAAAAAAAAGAAAACAAAAAAAACCTAGTTAGGTTGCTGTTGGAACAACACAGATTTGAAGTCCTGGCGCATTCTGGGAGAGACCTGTCAGGTGACACCTCTCACCTCCTGCTTCCTGGATCACCCCAGAGCTGGCCACCTCTCTGCGCTGGTCTCTCAGTCTTCTCACTCTCTTATCCTTCACCCTTTGATGGGGCTGTACTCAAATAAGACTCTCGCCCATGTGAGCCAACTCAGCTGCATTGCCCTCCCTCACTTAAAGTGATAGTGGATTAAAATGGGGTAAATCATTCTTAAGCACCTCCTCTGTGATATTAGTTAAGCTTCTCTGATTTTAATACTTAGAAAGTCTTAGGATAAAGTTCGGGGCATGTAGTGTGATCACTACTCTTACCTCTAAAACCATTTCTTTTCAAAGACTTTACTATTTAGTTCTGGTATTCCAGCACTTGGTGAAAAAGTCTCAAATAGCTTCAATGCTTTGTCTGGCTGTTCACCTCCGTTTCTACACTGAAAAGTCCTAGCCTTTCTTTAGTCTACGTATGTGTGCAGGTTACTCTGTTCTCTGTTCAATTTAAGGGCGTGATGGCTCAGTTCTGGCTTTGAGGAGTGAGATTCATGCTAAGACGTGAACAAAGACATATCTGTACCCAGCAGTCCCTTTAAAGCACAGATGTCTTCCTGAGCCAGGCTGGGGAACTGTCTTGTCTAAATGGTGGTTTTTTGTTTTAAAAATTTATTTATTTATGCATACAAGAACTGGGGTACAGGCCAGAGGTGCAGGGGGTAAGAGAATTCACCAGAGACAGAGTGGGGAACAGAACAGGCAGACTGACTGAAATACACTGCTGAGTGGAGCTGTGGACGAGACGGGAGAGGTCTGCTGCACCATGCAGGTAGCTCCCTGGCCAGCCGGGGATCGAACTCTTGCTGCAGTGGCTGTGGATAGCTTCACAGTGCTGTTTGAGTCACCAGGGAGGCCTACTAAATGGTGGTTTTTAGAAAGGGACATACACTGCTATCCATGCCATTTCACATAAGCCAAATCTCCAAACACCAAAACCTACCTTTTTAAATACAATGCTTAAAAAAATTTTGACTACTTTTTAATTTCTAAAGTAGCATAATGTCCTCGCTTTATTATTGATTTATTTATTTTTGTGGGACCCTCGCCGGCAGCCGGGGAACGAACTGGCACTGCAGAGGCTGCGGGCAGCCTTGCAGCCCAGCGCTCAACCACTGCGCCACCAGGGGAAGCCCCTGTCCTCACTATATTAAACTGAGTACACCTGTAGTACTGTGATAAAATAAATATCTACTTGATCTTCCTGGTTTCCTGGCATAAGACCATTCAAAACTCTTGGCATTTCTGAGTGACAGGAATGAGAGGGGCATCTTTTGTTGTTCAACCATATCTGAGGTGGTGCTAACAAGGTGACTGTAGGAGGATGGTGTGGGCTGCCAGCGGAACCAACCATGTGATTAGCGGACACACAGCCACCACTTGTCTACCCTCTGGCTCAGGGGGCAGGGGATGCTGTCACTAGCCCTGAGCCCCAGCAGGGACCACACTGAGAGCTGCTGAACTCACAGGCTCCTGTTCCCATCTATGCTCCACACTGCACCCGGCTTGATTTCCTCAGCCACACTGCTTTCAGGCTCTGAAAGTGTTGTTACTTCCACAGCAGTTAGTGATCAGAGTCTAAACCCTCACACTGGCCATCAAAACCCCAACAGTTTGGCCCCTGTATACCTGGCAAGCCAATCTTTCAGCATCCGTCCACCTCTCTTTCCACGCTTACTCACACCTGCTCACACCATGGGCACAGGCTGCCAGGACACTATGGGCACAGGCTGCCCCAGGACCTCTGAGTAAGTTCTTCTTCCTGCCTGGGATTCCTTTTTCCTCCATACCTGACAGTCAAAGTTCAGAACACCTCTGTTTCTAGTCCCCACAAAAAGTTCTTGGCAGTTTCTTCTACTCTCCTTCTACTGATCCCAAGTAAGAGAAGGTGCACAGTGTAGGGAGCAATCCCCGCAGATAGCAGAGGTGATCACCAGCAGCATGCATGGCTGGGGCAGGGGAGGGTTTGTGGGGGCAGAGAGCTCTCACTGACGTCCCACGTAGTAGAACATACTACTCCCTCCCCTCCTCACACCTCAGCCTAATCTATTGCATTAACACTGCAGAACCAGGGTGGTGTAGGACTGTGTTTACCTGCCCTGCCAGACCTCCAGCACCTAGAGAGCACTGGGAAGTCCCTCTCTGCTTCCCCACACCTCCAACGCAGGAGTTGAGAAGACAGAGGATCTGAAGTGAGGGAGAGGGGAGGAGCTGCTGTGTGAGCTTCGCATACTTACGGTTTCCACAGTTAAGACCGCCAAGGCCGAATGGGCAACTGCAAGCCAACAAAGAAAAGAACAAAGATTGGTTTCAAATGTTCAAGAAAATAACTGAGACAATTTGCCTAGTAAGTGAATTCATCAGAATAAATGAGCACGTAGCCTACCTCATGCAGGTCTCATTTTCCAGCCTGTATCCGTCTTCACAGGCTAAAGGAGAAAAGAAGAACCCATGAAGCAGTCTACATACCTCTCTTGGCCCAAACACAAGGTCACTGAGCAGCAGCCACCCTGAAGTTGACAACAATCTAGAATCACCAGGCTACAAAGAGCCTTTAGAACTATCTGCCATGTGACCTAAATATCGTCACCAGTTGAACTGCATGTCATCAGGGATATTTTCTTAACCTCTTCATGGCACTCAGTTACCCATTTATAGAAAGAGGATACTATCTGCTTTACAGTTTCTGGGGGGGATTAAGTAAAATAAAGTCTGCAAGGTTTAGCATGGTATTTGGTACACAGTAACCACCAAATGAATAGCTGTAGTTGCATTTTCCAACAATTGCAATTCCTTTGGAAAGTTCTCTGTATCTCCTGTACAAGATCCTTCCATAATCACAGAGAATTGTCCCCCATCTTTTTTTTTATTTAATGATTTATTTATTTATTTATACAAACACTGGGTACAGTCAGAAGCTTGGGAGGGTGAGAGAATTCACCAGAGCCAGAGCGGGGAGCAGAACAGGCAGAAGTACACTGCTGAGGGGAGCAGCGGGCAGCAGGAGAGGTCTGCGCGCCATGTGGGACCCTCCTCTGGTGGCCGGGGAGCAGCCGGGGATCGAACTGGCACTGCAGAGGCTGCGGGCAGCTTCGCAACCCAGCAGCACTCAACCACTGCGCAACCGGGGAGGCCCTGCCCCCCATCTTTAATGTAAGTCAGGCCTTTATTGTCCCCTGCCCCCGAATTGGTTATGCTGCCTCTGCCCCCCTCTGAGGAATGGATTCAGGTAACACCTTCTGGGCCACAGTACTGGTAAGTACCTCAGTTTACATAAATACATGCTCACCCTGTGGACTGTCTGGGGGATTTTGCACATATCTAGATAAGCCCTAATTCAACAACATAACTTTGAACCTACTGGCAGTGCTAGTCACGTGCCACTATGTCACTGAAGGCCCCGAGGCCCAGTCATTCCCCTGGATCAGCACTTTCTGAATTAATTTGATCATAGACACTTTCAAGCCTACACAAAGCTGACAGAAGCTCCATGAGCTATAATGCAAGCCTGGATTAAAGCAGACAGTAAAAAATGATCTCAAGGACATATTCATTGCTACAAGGAATGATAAAAATTTGATTCATGATTAAGGTATGATACACATTCCATAAAAGACAACAGGTAAGAAAAGGTGCACAGAGTAGGGGAGCAATCCCTGCACAGAGAGCATATGTGCTAATGGCCAGATGGGAGCGCCAGCTGCATGCATGGCTGGGGGCATGCAGGGGAACAGAGCTCTCGCAGGCTTCCCAAACCTCTGTCACGTATTAGTGGATAATGATATTAATGACACGGATGAGGTTAATGTGCTTCTTCCTTCTGGCTTTTAACACTAGACACTAAATGTTTCCAGCATCAATTTTGTTTTCCATCAATGGGCCCTGACATATCACTAGAGTCTGAAAAATACTTTCCTGAATAACCTGTAATTTCTCTCACAGCAGATCACTGGAGCCATGAAGCTAAGCTGCACTGTTCTAGCCCCATGGAATCACTTTTCTTGAATCATAGTCTCTTGTATTAAGGGTTCCCTTAATGATGACCCAGGAAAATTTCTCTTGTGCCCCAGGGCCTAGAAAGATGGGGATGTTCCTGAACCGCTGACCTTTACTTTATAGTGCCAGACTCTTTTCAAAATCATTTCTCTCTCATTGCCTCTGTGTCCATGAAGCTCAGAACTTGAATGAGTGATCTACCTTTAGCACACATGAGCCCTTATGATACATCTTTCCTCATATTCACTTTCTTCCTAGCCTCAGCAGAGTTGGCACTTTATTCTCCTTCAACCTGATTTACCTTAAACTAAATCTCATTTTGTTACATGAATTTTTATCAGCACGTCAAACCTTTTTGGCAAGATATAAATCATATTCCATTCAGGGAAGAAGGAACGAGGCCTTCCCCCAAATCTTTGAGTTCTGCACTGCCTCCACTGGTAGGGCCTTCCCTAAGGAACAAGCCGAGCACTGCCGCCTCTCCCTGGGTGTGGAAAAGAATGAGCCCTGGCCATCCTCAGGCCATACCAGGTCGTGAGAGCGGGAGAAGCTGCCCCTGGATGACCCAGGGTTTTGTCCACGAGAGACTGCTAGCTTCTCCAGTGACTCATCCCCACCCATCTCAGCTCCGAGGCAGGCTGATGTCACACTAGTCTGTTCTATTCTGAACAGTTCTTCCTGGAAATGTTTTTACATCAGATCTATCCACCCAACCCTCATCTGCTGGGTGGGAGCTTCCCAAACGGTGGCTGTCATCCAGCAGACGTTATGTCCATCTGTTGTCCTGCCTGCGAGCTGAGGGGTTGGGCTGTTTTCACTTAGCTTCATAAGTGGCCAGATTCCCTGATGCAATGATATTTCTTTATCTCAAATGGGCTTGTGCAGTTACTCATCAAACACTCAGCGCTACTGGGATTCTGGTGCTATTTTAGAAGGTCTGGGGGGAAGGAGTGGAAATCTTGTCATAAAGCATTTCCATGAGATCCAGTTCCACATTTCCAAACTTTAAAGGGTCTCTCACCCACGGAGCACTGAAGATAAAATGAACGTGGACACATACACCCATGCGGGGCATCCCTTATTAATAGGGGACAAGCAAGATCAAACCTGCTGGCCTTCAAAAAACAAGTAAGCAGCAGCGCCTTAAAGTCTGTTTTGTTCCCTTGCAGGAAACTGAATCAAGACCTGCCAATCTGGTCCTATCATGTTTGCTGTACTGTCACCCCATGCCATTCAGCAGACATTCATTGAACTACACAAGGCCCTAAGCATATTAGACAAAGGTTCCACTCTCGAGGCACCTGAAATCAGGTGACAGAGACCTGCAAAAGGAGACCTAGTCCATGATGATGCTAAGTCGCCCACGGGAATGACAGTCACTTAAATTTCATGACACTTTGGTAAAGGCATGGCAAAGGCACTTTGTGTAAGACCCTAAGAAGGGTGTGTGTGCATAATACACAACAATATAGACTTGCTAATATACTGCTGTAAATTGCAGAGATTTAGAAAATACACACCCATATACCTTTGCTCTCCGTTTACACAGTGAACTGACCCCTGATCTAGGGGCCTAGAAGGGGTCTAGATATATCTTAAATATCTTGTGTTCCAGCACCCATGGCCAGAAGATGTCACTGCTAACCCATTGGAACCCAGATGACAGAGTGGTGGCCCAAGAAGCCGCCAGTCCACTCATCAGAGGCCCAATGACCACAGATTAAAAACCTAACCAGTGAGGATATTGCAGAGTTGAGGCTTCATGGGCCTTAGCAACAAGTCTACAAGCTAACCAATGTTTCCTTATGCTGCCTCTTGGGTCTTTACTTAAATATAAGGTAGCTGGTGCCTGTGTAACTGCATTTGGAAAATCTCTGATAGCTCTGCTATTGCTAGTGCTTGTCCATAAGGGATATGATGGTGAAATAACTGACTTGGAAAGAGGGAAGCTGCTTGGGTCAGCCAGAAGCAGGGGTGGCAGGGCTGCTCTGGAGGCGGCCAGGAACGCCAGGGGGCCAGTGCTCCTGCAGTGTGCCCTTCTGTTCCCCTCGCTTTCCCTCCCGCCGGTTGCTCGCCTGCCCCAGCACATGAATTTGAGCAGAGGTCACTCTGCCCACATGAAATGGGGCTCAACGTCCCAGTTTCTAAGAAGGGCAACCAGATAAGACGGAATTAGGAAGCATCCTATCTTTGTATCACGGGCTGGCAAGGCGCTGAGAAACGCCATGCCACAGTCACGCATTAGGACTGCTGGCCAACACCGGCGGTGCCTCTTCAAAACCCACCATGGGGCCCGCGTGCAGAGCAAGGGTGCACACTTTCAAAGCCCTTTGTATACAAACCTGTCAGCGAGTCTGAGGATCAGATGAGAGCATGCCCTGAAATGTATTTTTATCTTCTCCTGATGGGATGAGTCCCCTAGTGGGAAGACCTGACAGAAATAAGTGGCACGTCACCTTTCCCCAGTGGGCGATTTTTACTCAGATTCCAGTACATCTGTCACCAGCAAATGTTGGCTGAGCGGGAGAACTGTGCCATACAGGTTCTCATGTGATTTGATGCTGGGAGCCACATGATCACCTCTACACTGCTAGTTCTTCTGGTGGGTCACATATTGCAGCCGTCTTTTATAAGTCAGAGTACACAGTGTTTTGGACTGGAATTAATTTTATTTTAAAGCAGTATTCTTTCTCTTTTTTTTTGTGGGACCCTTGCTGGCGGCCGGGGAACAAACCAGCGCCATAGAGGCTGCGGGCAGCCTCACAGCCCAGCGCTCAACTGCTGCGCCACCAGGGGAGGTCCTAAAGCAGTATTCTTTTTTTTTAATAAAGAGTTGTTTTTTTTTTTTTTTTTAAAGATTTATTTATTTTTATTTTTTTTATTTATACAAGCACTGGGTACAGTCAGAAGCGTGGGAGGGTGAGAGAATTCACCAGAGCCAGAGCGGGGAGCAGAGCAGGCAGAAGGACCAAAGTACACTGCTAAGGGGAGCAGTGGGCGGCAGGAGAGGTCTGCGCGCTATGCGGGACCCTCCTCCGGTGGCCGGGGAGCAAGGGGGGATCGAACCGGCGCTGCAGAGGCTGCAGGCAGCTTCACAACCCAGTACTCAACCGCTGTGCTCAACCGCTGCGCCACCGGGGAGGCCCCCTAAAGCAGTATTCTTTCACCGCACTCCCTGAGCAGTTTTTATCTCTAAGTGAATGAATGGAAGCCTCAGTTAGAATCATGCTTCTGCCCTCAAATACTACATGAAACTTTTAAACCTCACACTTATTAACTCAACAACAACCTGGGTAAAACATAAAAGCAAACGCTATTGGTTTAGGCAGCACCTCCACAACCCCTGCTTTCAGTTCTTTCAACATCCAATGAAGCATCACTATACCCACTTCACAAAAGGGGAAA
This sequence comes from Talpa occidentalis, assembly GCF_014898055.3. Lineage (NCBI taxonomy): Eukaryota > Metazoa > Chordata > Mammalia > Eulipotyphla > Talpidae > Talpa > Talpa occidentalis. Next base: position 42,586,550 of record NW_023604295.1, on the reverse strand, counting down.
TTGAGGCTCATTGAAGCAAGTGATCTACCCAGGATGATATGTGATCAGAAAGGCAGAGTGGGCTCTGAATCTGATCTCCCGAGTTGCTGCTAAAAAAGACACACTTACCTCCAGCCTTATATTTCCATTTTAAAAGATTAGCAGACAATAGAATAAAGCTTTAGGAATCAAAACAATAATTTTTAAACTTCCACTAGGTGAAAAAGAAAAAAGAAAAGGCATTGCACCCACAGGCATTCCATTCTCTGCTTTTCCTTTTCATTTGATTGGCCAGGCCAACATGGCCCAGTCAGAGATAATGGTATTATTCCAAGGAGATAATATATTCAGTCCTGCTGTGAGCAAAATAACAGGAACTGGTCACCCCTAGTTGACAGCAGTCACACCTAGAACAACCAGAGTGCCCCTTCCCGTCCCTCCTGGGACAGACCCAGGGCCCCCAGAAACCACCGCACCTCGGCAGGAGTGGTCCATCTTGTTGAACTGAAAGTAGCCCAATTTGCACTGGCACCGCGCCACGCCATCCAGATCAGTGCAGATGGAGGTCTCTTTGTCACATTCTGGAGTCTTCCGCTTGCACAAACTGCCGGCTGGAATGGAAAGATGAGACAGTGAAGTCAAATAAGACCTCCTCTACTTCCAACCTGAAGTTGCATGAACTTTCTTTTTAAAGAGGCTCTGAGAACAGTTTCAACAAAGTCCTCATGGTCCAACATCACTCCTTTCAGAAGCTCCTTCCTTACTGCCTTCTGCCACTCCAGCCTTGTGTCAGCCCCTTGGGCTTATTATGAAAAGCTCACAGCATTTCCCCATTAAAAACACCAGCACAGCACGCCACAGGGTGAGAAAGCAAATGGAGAAGAAACAGGGTGCTGCCCCCATCCTCCGAGCTCACTGCAAACGTGTCCTCTGGGGCCTCAGGTATGGCCTGCAGGGGAGAGTCAGCACAAGCCGGCCCATGTGTCCATGCGTTTAGGAAGCCCTGAGACCTCCCTCAAGCGGAAGTGCATCTTTAAGGCCTAAATGGACACAGCATGCCCTGCGGCCGGGGATCTAACAGACTGGCTTTGAGGAGAGATGTGGCCAGTAGCCCCCACAGCTGTGTAATTATGTTTATCTGACCGTCTCCCCACTATGCTGCCTCCTTCTCAGGGTTTACCCATTTCCAGATCTTCAGCACCTTGCACAGAGACTGGTCCCCACACAGTACTCAGCATACGTGAACTGAAGGTACCCCCAGTCACCAGGTCACCACTAAGGGGGAGGTGCAGAGAAGGAGCATATCTCCCAACCTTGCTATCCCCTCGACTTTACAGCCTTATTTCTTACAGCGTATGCACCTGGCTTTGTCCATCCCTGGGTACGTGGGCCACGTTCATCTCATGGATGTATGGCCTTCTCCAAGGCTGTCCACAGCAGACCCCCTGAGGCTGTATACAGCAGATACAATGTGGTATGCTTTAACTTCTAACACAGGCCCAACAAAAAGGACACATAAAAATGGGGGTACACAGAGATTAGAACAAAAATATGAAATCAACTGGAGAGTGAAATGGAACTTGCACCCATGTACAGCGCAAGGCAAACTGGTATTTGCTGTTGCTGGTTTTTGGTGCTAAGAGTGAGTTTAGTGAGTTCTGGTGAATAGAGCCACAGAAGGACACTATGCACATTGTGTAGTGCGGGAGGGTCTCCCTTCTCCTAGCTTAAGGATGATACCAACTTATTCAGAAACCAGGCACCAGTCTTAACACAGCAAAACTGGCCCTATCTAGGTGGGTCCTGGGGGTGTGAGCTGATACCTGGAGCTGCCCCGCCCACATGGGGTCCCGGCATCCTTTTCTTTTCTGAATCCTGACACTCTGGGACTGGTGGATAAGCTGACTATGGGGAGGTAAGTTTAGGACACAACTTTAGTGCTCAATGCTGAATTTCCTGTCTTTATCAGTAGAAGTTGGCATGCTAAATCAAAACCCTATGTGTGCGTGATAGAATTTCCTTTGTTTATTGTGAAAAGTTTGTATTTAAGGGGGAAAATAAAAAATGGAAAATCTCACCAGGAAAACACTGCAAAGCTGGTATCGGAGAGGAACTAAACCTCATGTCCCTTGTCTAAACCTTCTGAAGGCTTTGCCAGTCCTTAAGTCTTAATATAAAGAAATATCTCCAAGGCAAAAAAAAAAAAAACAAAAAATAAAAAAACACTGCTAGGCCAGCACTAACATTGTCTAGCAGCCAGCCTGAGTGTTCTGGCCTGGCAAGATATTTTCTCTAAGGCAATGTCACATTCTCTTTCTGTCCTGCCCATTCATCTAGCATAGTGGCAAGTAACCACTCCCCCTTGCTGAAGCAACCTTACCCTGCAGAAGAGCAGGTTCATGTGGAAGCAAGGAAAGCCAGGCCTGCCTCTGCTCTCTTAAAAGTTCTTAAAGAAAATTCTATCATGAATCCATCAAATGAATAATTCCATTTTCATTTTCAGCCTGGAGATGTGATTTTCCCATATCCACAATTCCCATAGTCTTTCCTGGGCATAACATCCGCCAAACAGACAATGAGAATTTATGTAAATCTAAGGCTAAGACACTCCCTGGGGGATTTCCAAAGACTCTAAACCTCTGGAGATGTGAGAGCTGCATTCTCTGAAAGATGAGGAAGCGGATATTTTGTGAATTGAAGGGGAAAACCTGCCTTTTCAATAGCAATGCCCAGAGTAGCTGGTATGTTGGAAACACCCAGAACCTGACAACGCTGATTATCAAGCCCACCGCACCAGCACTCAGGAAGGTGAGCGGCACTGCTGGCGTGTTAGTAAAAGCAGAAGACCTGAGACACAAGCCCGGTTTTGGCTGAGAATCACGGCTGGCTATCTTTGCTCAAGATAGCTCTGAGAGGAAAGAATGAGAGGAGAAAATGTGAGGCAGGGATGTATGGGAAATGTCTCTACTTTCTTCTCCATTTTGTTGTGAGCCAAATGTTGCTCTAAAAAGTAAGTTCTTGGGCCTGCCTGGTGGCACAAGGGGTTAAGTCTCAGCACTATGAAGCTATCGGTAGCCTCTGCAATACAAGATTCAATACCCAGCCAGGGAGGTGCCCACATGGCACAGCAGACCTCTTATGACTTGCCTGCTGCTCCCCTCAGCAGTGTATTTTAGTCAGTCTGTCTGTTCTGTTCCCCACTCTGTCTCTGGTGAATTCTCTCACCCCCCACACCTCTGCCCTGTACCCTAGTTCTTGGATGCATAAATAAAATAAATCTTAAAAGAAAAAGAAAAAATGAGGTCTTAAATGAAAAACAAAACCAAAATTGGGGTCTCGGCAAGGAAGACGGGACCTTGCTCTACATCTGCTCTGAGCAGAACCTTACAAATCCAAGTATCGGGTCGCTTGATTTGCAAGCCATAAAATGCAATTACTGGGGACAAAAAAAAAAAAAGAAACCTGGTACAATGCTGATCACATAGGAGGCACTCCCTAAGTACTTAGTGAGTCAGATAGAAAACAATTGGTACCCGGGCCTCCCCTGTGGCACAGCAGGGAGCGCAGCACTGTGAAGCTGTCCGTAGCCTCTGCAGCACGGGTTCGATTCCTGGCTGGCCAGGGAGATTCCCACATGGCACGGCAGACCTCTCCTGTCTCGCCCGCTGCTCCCCTCAGCAGTGTATTTCGGTCATCTGCCTGTTCTGTTCCCTGCTTTGTCTCTGGTGAATCCTCTCACCCTCCCACGCCTCTGGCCTGTACTCCAGCTCTTGTATAAAAATAAATGTTTAAAAAAAAAAAAGAAAACAATTGGTACCTTGAATCACAAACAAGAGAAACAAAATAAAGCCAAACCTTGCCTCAAAGTTTAGAGCACAGCATAACAGGGGATAAATTTTTAACCAATTACTTAATGATGTTGAATAACAACTTCAAGTCCATAAAGTTTAGCATTTTTACCAAACAAACACCTGGCCCAAAGTGGCTGCATTTGCTGAGTAAAAGGTTAATTCCCCCCTCCCATGCTCTGCAATGCAGGGGCCCAAGAGGAGAGCACTAGGGTCTAGCACTCGCAAAGCCCTGACCACTGGGCGTGTCCCAGAGCGCCTACTAGCATCTAGCACACCAAATCTCTACCCACAACTATGTCCAGCAACTGATGCCAGAGGGCGCAGTTTATGGAGATTCGACATCCTTTGCCAGCCCAAACTGTGTACTGAAATGAGTTACCAGAGTCCACTTGGCTCACATAAGAAATAGCAGCAAGGGCAAGTCCCCCTTTAGAGGAAGCACTCTTGATCCCAGTGCAGAGCTATTCCATTCTAGAGCTGAGCCCTCCCATCCAGGAACTAAATGTGCCTTTGTCTCTAATTTCTGTCTTCATCAGCCTCATACCAGATGCACTGTAGAAGCTTGGACAAAACTGATAAAGCAAAAGCAAGAAAAGAGAAAACATCGTTAATGGCACCGTGAGCAGGGTGGCCCACGCTGATCTAGTCTTGTTTCTGTATATTTACAATTTGCAAAGAAAAGCAGGTATAATACTTGCACATTTTTTTTCTTATTTAATGGCACATCACAGTGGTTTTAGGTCACTGACAAGCATGTGCATTCTGTGTGTGAATTTCTGTTTCTGCAGAGAGAGTAGGAACTTCCTAAGAGTGATTTCTGCTTCATGACATCAACTCTTATCTCCCTTCCCACACCAATGCTGTATGGCAGAAATAGAAGGGACAGTATGCTAAGGACAGGTGACCTTGAGGCTACATGTGTGCACACATGTGCACAAAGATCTATTACTTAACATCCACTTCAAAGAGGCTGGTTCTGTGACTTCTTTTTTTTAAAAGATTTATTTATTTATTTATTTATTTATGTATGTATGTATACAAACACTGGGTAGTCAGAAGCGCTGGAGGGTGAGAGAATTCACCAGAGCCAGAGCGGGGAACAGAACAGGCAGACCAACGAGGTACACTGCTGAGGGGAGCAGCGGGCGGCAGGAGAGGTCTGCGCGCCATGTGGGACCCTCGCCCGGTGGCCAGGGATTGAACAGGTGCTGCAGGGGCTGCGGGCAGCTTCGCAACCCAGCGCTCAACCACTGCGCCATCAGGGGAGGCCCTGGTTCTGTGACTTCTTACATTTCTATCCCAGGTCTGTACCTAACCGTATGGGGAAAGAGTCCTCTCTTACCTCTAAAGATCCGCCTCTGAGATCCCAAAAGCTGGCAGACCTCAGCAGAGGACCTGCAGGAGTTGACACACTTCTGCATCTTGTCGGCCAGGTCGAACAGCGTCACATTGGAGGCCAGAGAAAAGGTGGTTTGCAGTGACATGACTGCTGCACTAGACTCCCTATAGGCAAAGTGCATAGGTTTTTAATTGTCCTAAAATGACAGATAGGCCCTAGACTTTTAGGAAATAAATGCCATCTCCATTCTCCAGAGAGGGAATGGGAGAGCATGAAGGTCCACTGACCTTGGCCCTAGATCTCCCTGTGATTTGGTCAAAGCAGGGCGCAGTTTTGACGCTATGCACCCATGTTATGAGTATTTCCCCCTTTCTATAGACAGGTTCACAAGCAAATGTAATTCTTATACTTACCTAGAAGCATGAACAGTGGATCGAGTATAACCGGGTAACTTTGAAAAACACATGTTTAACTGAAAGGAAGAACAGGTTTGTTGTTAACTGTAAATCAGATAAAAACCTAGAACCAATTTCCTATTTTTCAGAGTAAAATAGACATTTTTCCAGCTATCAAGTTATCAGCAGGAGTCTTTATACAAAAGTGGTGTCCTTTTTTATTCCTTTCTTAAATGCCTTTCTGCTCTTATTCTGTTATTCCATAAGTACAAAGGGAGAAAGGCAGACAGTAAATCAGTGGGGAAAATCTTGGCAGGAAATGATGTTCAGAATAGCACCCTTGGATGAAAAACATCTTCAAAGGAGCAGAGATCTTCTAAGACCCAGGGTTTCAAAAAACTCAGAGGAAACTGTTTATTTGCACTTAGCATAGGGAACCAGCCTCATTGAAAAGGCTGGGCTCCTTTCAGCTACTCAGGTCTGGCAGGCCCTGCCTGACCCCTCATAATCCACAATGGGTTGACCTCACTCAAAGACAGGTCCTCTTCAAAAAAGTCCTCCTTGGGATATTACATTTTGTGGGTCAAGAGCCCTTTTGTTGAGAGCAAATTAAGAGTGACTCTCTCTGTGTTTGTTTCCTGCCCTCAGAGAAAGGGGGAAATTCCTCCCGGGCATAAAGTGTCATGCTTGATTCCCCACCCCTCACAGCAGGGAGTGGGGATTGTATTCATGCAACAGAGGGTGCCAATGCCCTGATGGTGCAGATCCATCTGTCCTCAAAGCCCATGTGAGACACAGCTCACTCTTCGGGAGATGGAGTCAGTCATGGGACATTATCAACCTCTTTGTTTGACACTGCCGTACATTCCAATGTGCAATTACATTATCATTATTGTTATTATTATTGTTACTACTGTTACTTTGTTGGAGGACACCCCACATAGTGAGCAGAAGGGCCTTGACCCGAGTCCCTAAGGGGCTCGGGTCAAGGCCCTTCTGCTCACTGCACAGGGTCTCTCCATTTTGTTATTCTCAAACTGTGAAAATATAAAAGCCTAACTCCACACAGGTCACTTTCCAGGCTCTCATCACCAAGTCCTGTCACTCACAGGTTTTTCTCCAAGACGCATGTGTTTTCACATGCCTTAGGAACTCGGGTCAAGGCCCTTCTGCTCACTACGCGGAGTGTCCTCCAACATTACTTAAACATTTTCCCCAGGTAAAAAGAGAAGTGGCACATTTCAGAACAGAATGGCATCTTGGTGATACCGGAATTGTCAGGCCTAGTCTCCCAGCCAGGAATGGATTCCAGGCTGCAGGGCAGCGCTGAGCCCCAGCCGCTAGACCCCCACGGGTTGGTGTCTCACGAAGCCGCAGCAGGAACTTCGCAGACGCTCAGGCAAGCAAGCGAGAAGAGGCAGTTTGTTTAGAAAAAGAAAAAGTTTATTGAGGAGAAAAAGAACAGAAATAAAGTGGGACTCTCAGGCCAGGGAACCAGGCCTGGGAGGGGCAAGGAAGGCAAAGTGGAATTGTGTTTCAGGGAATATATACCTTTTTTCCCTCATTATTCTAAAGCTGCCCCAGTCTCTTTGTGATTGGTTAGTTCTCGGCTGTCTCACTCAATTTGCTACTGAGTGCGGGATCTTCACATTCCTTATCTAACAGCTTTGTCTTTCCCCATTTGTTGCATCTTTAAATTTTGGCCCAGTCTTCTGGATGGGCATCCCTGCATTGAAGTTAAACAGCTGCCCTTCTAATGTGACCATAAATTAAACCACTCTCCATTTCTCCAATCTCCGCCTCCCTTTACCACCTGAAGGAAACCAGGACCAGCATTAACAATGTTGTCCTTGGTCCTGGCATGTTTGTTTTTCCTGATGGAATTGGTTATATTTCTTTGGTTGTCCTTATCTCTGAAGCCTCCCTAAATTCTTCAGAGGTCCCCTCCTGCACTGTCCCTAAAACTGCCTAATAACCCTAGCTTGCCCTGTCTCATTGGGAAAGGTTGGTTGGGTGGCTTCTCTAGTCTTTGTTTAAATTTTCTCTTTTTCTTGGGGCTAGGAATTGCGTCAAGCTGAAAATTTTGCTAATACTGGGCAAAAATTAACAGGTCAGACAAGTAACTGAACACTGTGTAATGGGAAGGAATGCCTCCTGCAGAGATTCGTAAACCCTTGTACCACCTCAGAATAAAATATTGATCCACAACATGATCAAGAGGCAGCTATGGTGGTGACAAGTACACAGGTGTAGGGTTAGTAAATGTAAAACACTGCTGTGTACTAAAGAATTTAACCTGATACAAAAAGAGGTCTGGCCCTTGGCTCCTGGGAGGGAACCTCTGAACCTGTGGAATGCCTGCCTGATAAAAATGTCTTTGTTTACTTGAAGGCCTTAGGCCACTCCAGATCATCTATCAATGACTTATAATGGGGACTTTGGGTTACAAGGTATCAGCTCATCCTGCAGAAGGGGCTGGAGACTGAGATCAGCCATAGGGGTGGTCAACCACATCTAGTGATGGGTCCCTAGTAAAGGATCTAGATACCCAAGGCTTGGGGGTATCCCTTGTTGATGCCACTCCTTGACTATGTTCACACTGTTGCTGAAAGTAGGTAGCACTATCCAGGATTCCATGGGGAGAAGAAGTGCAGAACTTGGAATGCTCCTGCTTCCTGACATCAGCTCTTATCTGCCTCATGTCTCTTCCCTCGGTTGAGAACAAGGGTTCCCTGGATCCTTTCACTGTAGTAAACTGTAGGAAAGTGTAACCATTTTCAGTGAAATCTGTGAGTCCTTCTAGTGTTCATCAAATCTGAGGATGGTTGTAGGGACTTGCAAACATGCAATTGGTGTTGGGAAGTGAGAGGGTCTCTAGCGGGTTGTCTCCTGACTGCACCTGCTCTGTATGAACTCAGGAAAGGTTTGTCTTCCAGACACTCCCAGTTTTCTATCTGTAAAAGTGCTGGCAATACCTCTTAACAGGAGTAAGGCATCTGGCAAAGCACATGTCACAGAACAGATGTTCACTATACACAGAGATGAAACTGGAATCCTTGCACAAATAAAAGCCATAGTTACATAGCATCCTACAGTTCTTAGCTAATATACTAATTTTTACCCATAAAGAACAAGTAAAGTTGAAACCTAAATCCATTAATCTCTAAACCTAATTAAGGTCAAGTTTTAATTTTGTGAACACCAAATTTTAAACTCAGGTAGCAGTTGAGAAGCAAAATTTACTATCTCAGCTTCATTTTCATTTCTTTGTTTCTTCCTTTTCATGTCCTTTCCTCCTCCCTTCCTCCCTCCCTTCCTTCCTTTTTCCTGACAAAAAGTAGGCTAAAAGGGAAAGGAAAATCAAAGGTCCCTAGATAATCTATGAATTCTCAACCATAGATAATCAGAATTAACAGCAATAACTTTGGCATTCCCCTGAGGAAAAAAAGCATTATTCTCCCCAAGTTCTGAAGTACAGAAAGGAAGTCACACAGCAGATAGGATAATAGTATTTCCTGGGTGTTTCCTCTTCACAACAGCTCTTCTGGGTGCATGTCATCTATATGTCTGTGACTATGAGCCCACACATGGGAGGAAATGCCAAGGCACTGATAACGATTGCATGTTACAACACACTCAAAGAAACCCTACTATTGGTACCACTTGTTCTCCATACCCTTTTATTTCTGAGAGGCTTTTTATATTACTGTGAAATGATCATAGAAATGATCGACCCAGGAGGAACAACTGATCCCCAGGGAAATCTGTTCTAGAAAACAAAGGACCAGCGGGAACATACCTTTCAGGAAACTTACCATTTTAGTGATCTCACTTTCAAATTCATGGAGATCTGAGTGCTTTTCCATGGTGGTATTTAGAAAACTTTTCTTTAATTTCAACTCTGTCATGAAGGTTCTGACTGAAAGTGAAAAACATAACCTGTTAGCCCACACAATGAACAGGTGACTGGATACCAGGCTGTGTGTGCATAAATCTCTGGAGTACCCAGCTGTGCTTTTCCTCTTGGGACAATCTTGGTGCGTTCTTTCTCTTTGAGGGTGAAGATGACCTCTTCTTCCCTAGGGTTCATCTCTAGTAAAGTGAGCATCTACTGAGCTGAGCTGAAAGCTCAGCTGATGTAAACCTTTGAGTGAGAGACTCCAAGGAGCCTTTTATGTAGGTGTGAGGGCTGCTAAAAGGAGGAAACTTCTAGAAATCTCAGTAATGTCCTCCCTCTTGGATAGTAGATGTTCAATAAAGCTGTGTGAAGAAGAGATGAGCAGGCCTAAATGGCATCCTCTGAGCTGGGGGAAGTGAGGGAGGTGTAGGACTAGAACAAAAAACCACTTGTCAGTCCCTATAAAGATTTAGATAGGGAAAGCTCTCGCTCTCTAGAACTTCTATCAAGTTAATGAATTCTCAATTTCAAGGTATGCTTCAGTTTCCTCTTCTTATTGGAGTCACTCCCATCTAAACCCCATGCTCAGAGGAAATGCCTGCTTTATCATTAATAAAAGAAACTTTCCCAAATCAGCTAACTTTTCAAGCTCACTCAGTTCCTAAGGGCCAAAATTAACATTTAAAGTCATGTGTGAGGCCTCCCCAGTGGTACAGCAGGTTGACGCAGTGCTGTGAAGCTGTTTGCAGCCTCTGCAGCACAGGTTCGATTCCCAGCCAGCCAGGGAGATACCCACATGGCGTGGCAGATCTCTCCTGTCTTGCCTGATGTTCCCCTCAGCAGTGTACTTTGGTCCTTCTGCCTGTTCTGCTACCCGCTCTGTCTCTGGTGAATTCTCCCACCCTCCTGCGCCTCTGGCCTGTACCCCAGTGCTTGTATAAATAAATAAATCTTAAAAAAAAAATAAAGTCATGTGTGCCCATCTTCCAAGTTCTTGTTTCCCCCTATACTGTCAGTCCCCTGAGAAGCCTGATGTTGTAAGGACAACCAAGGGGCTAAAAGAAAGCCCATGCATGTGAGGTGAGCCCCCACTGCAGGGGCCGATGGACTATTACAAGCTGTGATAAAAACAAGCCTATTCAAGACATTGTTTGGGTTCAGACTTGAAAGAAAGCATCCCCGTTTTCAAGGCCTATTTGACTCATAAAATAAATTCTAGTTATTGTCAATTTTGTGCTGATTGGGCCTGAGGGGAATGGAACTCACAATGGGCAGGCAACCAAAAATTAGTATAGCCTGAAATGAATATAGCCTGCTTTATATCTGGTTCTTATCTTCCTTTATATTAAATTCTTAATCTTTCCCTGTGGACAGGTGAAAAAAAAAAATAAAACCCAAACATAGAAACCCATGAAGCTTCTCTTTCACAGAAAGCTTGCTGCTGAATTAAGAAAAAGACCCAACAAATGAGCCAGGGAAAACATTTAACATCTTATACTTACTGTCTAAAGCCCTTAATCCTTATTTAAAATCTTTTTGCTTGTTCTACAGTTCAGTGAAGCCAGCTGCTTAGGACTCTTTCTGAGCAGCAGGGAGCTCTTTGAAAATGTTCTTGGCCAAATGAAAGCATTTCAGCATGCTCTAATTTGCATGTTCTTCTGATGTTTATGAACAATGAAGCTAAATGACTTGAAAAGGGAAAGATGATTAACACAATAGAACTGCTCTCCCCCATCGGGAGGCTGTGGGACGCTCCTCAGGCAGGCTTCCGGAACAGTTACCCCACTCCCTCATCCTCACAGCTCATAAGCTTCCACCCAAACTCTCTGCGTAGACACGTACATGTTGTCAATGCTAAGGACGTGAGTCTCTCCTGAGTCATGACAGTAAATGGGCCTCTGCTTTCAGTGCGGACATGAAGTCCGCACTCTCCCCAGGCACATGTACCTCTTCCTACCTGCAGTGACGTCACCTGGCTTTTAGGCAATTTTTATTTCAGATATAACTGTTGATTTACAGAGGTTATCTAAGTGACTTTCTTAAAAATCCATAATTTTTATTTTGCATTCCCAGCAGTTTATTTTTATTCAGTGGTGGTCCAAGAGGCTGAAGGCTAATATGAAATAATACTGCCGATCTGGAGAACTCTACTCAAGTAAATTATTTTATTTGATCTTCACAATCACCCTGAGTGGGAAGCAGAGCTGGTGGTTACCCTGTGGCCTGTGCTGTTTGTTGGTGGTAGAAGCCAGGCATTTGAGTTCTTGGACAAGTGTACTTTCTACCCTGCTTTAAAATAAAATCATTTCCAGTTCCCCCATTCTTAAAATGGAAGCTCCTGCCTTATCTCTTTCACGGGGTTGCTAAATAGAGCAAATAAACCACTAGAATAAGAGGAATTCTTGATTTTGACTGATATCTGTGTTCCTAGATTTTTCTTGCTTTAGTAATACCTTCTCTAGATTCTTATATTTTCAATAGCTTTTAAAATGCTACCATTATCTTAGTAGAGTACCAATGTTCTTAAAACATCTTAGGACTCCACTAAGTCTCTGGGTAATAGGAATTCATGCAAATAACACTTTTAAAGGATACAGACATTTGTTCTCTTAAAAAATATTTACCACTTTCTATTATCACATTCTATTAAAAAATACAACCATAATGGGAGATAAGACAGTTCAACATTGAGTCACTTTACCTGCCATCTTTCTTATTCAGCTTAGATAAATGTCATCATTAATACTCAAAACCTTATTTAAATGAGGATGGCAGTCTAAAGAGTACTGAACACAAATAAACTATAGGACCCTAATGTGCTGTCTTCTGTCTCCATTTCCTTCTCACCTGAGGGGGTGGGTGTTCCAAGGTAATCTGGGGCTATGGTGGTGGGAGAAGAGTGCACCCTGAACACATCCTGTCTGCCTCCTCTGTGTGTGGCTTTACGAGCTGGTTGCCTTTTTGAGGTCGACATAACTCTGTTCTTCACATCTAAAGTCCTCAACAAGCTTTACTTTGGACTCCTCGCTCTAACAAAAGGTCATGCCCTGTGTACGAGGAAGCTTTGATGATTAGCAGCATATTGTGTGATGGAAGGAAATGTGGGCTGGAAACTCCATCTGGTTTCAAGCAGTTGCATTAGCTTGGCCACTTAGCACCTTGTCAAGGCCTAAGTTTTCATTTGAGTTGTTGCTTTTTAACCTGTGAAATGGAGATTATGTCTAAAACTGACCAGCTTCATGAATCTATCAAATTAGGGGAAAAAAAATGACAAATTATAAGGCATAATTATGGCGGCAGCTTTGTAAAATAGTATCTGCCTGTGGATAAGAACAAGAAGATCCTTTTAAAAAAATGTTTGAATCTGATTGGGTAATCAGGGATTGATTGATTACCCTCTTTTTTCCCCCCATCTAAATTTTTTTTATTTATCTACATTTATGTATTTTTATTTATTTTTACTATATGGTTATAGTATACTTTTGATATGTGTTTTTTTTTCCTCCTAACTGCAGAGTGGAAGGGTTAGGGAAATAATGTTAGGCACAAATGATAGCATATTTATAGAGCGGTTAAGATGTTTGTATATTTTAAATAACATGCAAAATGTTTAAGATATAAAATGTGTACAAATACTATATGATTCCAACTACTAAAATATATAATGTATACAATACAAAAAAAGATAACAAATAAAGTGCTAGATCTCTTGAGTGGCTAAATAATAGATATCATCATCTATTCCATATTCTTTAAGTTTATGTCTTCAGTGAATATTTGATTTTGATTAGGAAGAAAAACAATATTATTTTGTAAAATATACTGCAGTGCAAAAAAATTCCAAGATAGGCTAACATCCTTACCCAAATTGCATATTCCTTTTTCCAACTGGTACCCAACTGGGCACTTGCAGGTAAAGGATCCCTGAGTATTGTTGCACATGGCTAGGGGCGGGCAGGGGCTCAGGAGACATTCATTCACATCTGTGGAGGACAGAAAACAAGGTCATGCAACATCGGTAGCAAACAGCAAAACCGTGACCCAGCACAGGAAGAGCTCACGAAGGGCCAATGGCCTCCGTGTGGCAGCCCAGACATGAGGAGGACTGCTCTGTCCTCCAGGGGCTGCCAGTTTACTGTGAAGCTTGGCAGCCACATCTGCACTTAACTATAAGTACAATGGAGGGTTCGCAAGTTCAGAGAAGCAGATTTTGATGGGGAGGAAAAGTTAAGAACTGTTTCATATAACATCTGGATTAAGACAGAGGCTTTAATAAAAGACATGGGGTGGGAGAGAGGGAATTCTACACAGAGACACTCACACAAGGAAGGTCAAGGGCAGGAAGTGCAGCTGGCTCAGTATGGCAGGAGTATAGGGCCCAGAGAATGGAGCCAGACCATGGAGGCTATCAGCATTACTGTCTGACAACACGTAACCATGCTAACTCTCACAGAAGCAGGGTGCTAATTAAAAAATCTTACTCCCCTACATTTGGGAGGAAAAAAGGAATTTACTACCTATCTGGGTGTGCTATTGCAGTGCAGACCACCAAAGATTACCCTTCCTCTTACCCACACTGCAGTCATCCCCTTGCCAGGAAGGTGAGCATATGCAACGATACCCACGGCTGGTGGGGTCCACAAGGCATTTCCCATCATGGAGACAAGGGTTAGTGGCACAGCTGTTAACTAAAAACACATTCCAAGAATAAAGCAGTTAATCACACAGGAAACATAAAGGCAGCTTCAGGTAAATATTTAATTTTTCCAGCTAATATTTGATTTTTGCTTATTTCTGTTTACTTGCCCTGAAGAGCCGCACTACCAAAATAGAGTTTGTTCCCAAGAGGTGCAGAAGAGAGGTGGTGGGACTGGACGCCAGTACCAGCTTGTGGACATAACCAAATGTTAGACAATTGGATCCCTGAACACAAGAAGTGGTTCAAATTCAAATGCCACCTATAGGTCACACAGTTCAGGGTTGATTGTATTGCTTCTGAGAAAATCCTACCTGAACCAACAAAAATTTAAAACACATATTAAGAGAAACAAAAGATCCCTGGTCAACTATGTTCCCTGCTACAGGATTTCCCTTTATCCAAAAATCTCCAAATGTAACCGGGCCTCCATATATTGTACAATCATTTAGAAAAACAACTGGAGTTGAGCATCGCGAAGCCCTCTCTTTACATAAAGCAACACCGAGCCCTTCACCGAGGCCCTACGGATGCAATGGCTTCATTGTCGTCTCTGACTCCCAGCTCCCAAGCATCACACTCTCTGTTTTGGTATAACTGGCACTGTCAAGCTTGAATTCTATAATAATTGCTTAATAAATAAGGTATATATATATATATGTATTTAGAAAGGCTGAAACCCACAATTAACTGCATCTTCTCCAAGGAGAAAATCAGCAAAATGAGAAAAGGAAGGTGGAAGTCAAGAATTCTAAAACCGGGCCTCCCCGGTGGCGCAGCGGTTGAGCGCTGGGTTGCGAAGCTGCCCGCGGCCTCTGCAGCGCCGGTTCGATCCCCGGCTGCTCCCTGGCCACCGGAGGAGGGTCCCACATGGCGCGCAGACCTCTCCTGCCGCCCGCTGCTCCCCTCAGCAGTGTGCTTCGGTCCTTCTGCCTGCTCTGCTCCCCACTCTGGCTCTGGTGAATTCTCTCACCCTCCCGCGCTTCTGACTGTACCCAGTACTTGCATAAACAAAACAAACAAACAAACAAACAAACAAATAAATAAAAAAAAAAATGCCTCTATTAAAAAAAAAAAAGAATTCTAAAACCAAAAAAACAAGTACACTAAACCTAAAGACGGTGTTTGTATTTCTCACTGCTACTTTAATACACCTACAGTCACCTGTATGAACAGCACCTATACATCCAAACACTCCACCCCGGGGCAATGTCACAAAGAACATATTAACAGCCAGTAATGGTGCTCCCAGTACTCGCCTGCACCTACTACCATGACCATCATCGGCTTTCAGGGAGGCAGATGTGTGAAATTATGTTCTATCTGGTATTGGGATACATTTGGCCTCTGGAACGAGGCCTTCTGAGTCCTCAGGCCAGGTTCCCAAACTTCCAGGAAAAGGATCCACCTTTCTTTTTCCTAGGAAAAGTGATCCAGCTCTCAGATCACTAATACAAAGGGGGTACCGATGCATCATGACACGTGGGGCTGGGTATGGAGGTGGATTACATCCTTTCAGCCCCCAGGTTGATTGTGGCTGACTGAGCTCCCCACTCCAGTCACTACAAAGCACTTCTCTTCTTTCCTTCTTCCATAAGATGTCAGTCTCCACTTAGCCCCCCTCAGCAACAGCGGTTCCCTATCCGAGTGTGCACAAGCCAAATGTACGATATTGAACATGACCTCAAAAGATATATCCTCCTACTTCCTTCTATATCTTTCCTTAAATGATAATCACATGATGCCTTTATTTTCCTTGTACCAGCAGCTCCAAGGCTAGAAAGACAACCTCGAGCACAATGCACAGAGCCCCAGTCAGGCAGTCGCTGTGGGAAAAAGTTAGTTCATCTGCTTCTCACTGAACACGGCCCCCACCCGCACTTGTCCACTAGTAACATGATCTTAGGGAGCCTGGGATTTCTCTGAAGAGCCAAATGACCGATTTAGAAACTAGGGGCTCTGAAACTGGGAGCACCACCCACCTGATCACTCCGTATCTCGGGAAGACCTCCTAGAATTTCTTGGCTCAGTTTCCACACCCTCCTGTCCTGCATCACTGCCCAGCTCAAGCCTCAGAAGTATTAAAGGCAGGCTTGTAAAGCCCTTAAAATTGCAGGACAGTACAAGCTACAGTTGTAGTGTGTGCTAATGTCACACATGGTCCTTTTCAGGAAGAAGTATGCAATTCAGAGGTAAGAAAATCAGGTCTACTGCGACACAATTTTATGTTTTATGTGCTTCAACTGGAAGCATTTGTGGTCACAAAACAGACACAGCACTACTGCAAAGATGGCTGCCACACATCCCCAGGCCCGTGCAGCACTGTGTGCCAAGACCACTGTGCTCTACCTGAGGCTGGAGACGACAAAGCCACGGGTGACTGTGTGCTGCTCTGAGACCGAGGAGGCGACATTTCAGGCATGGAAACATCTGTGGTTTGGGAAGGAGACGTCCTGAGGAAATGTGAAGCTGGACTGTATTCATCTCCAGTGCCAAGCCCTGTTGTCACGTCTCTTGCTGTTGTAGGTATACTGATCAGGGGGACCAATTGGGTGGTAGCATCTAGATGCTCTGGGTCCCCTCGTGTAGTGGTCGCACCTTCTCTTGAGCTACGTGACACTAGAATTTCAGGACTGGTTGGCACAGGTGGTTTTCCAGATGTAGCCTGTACCGTGGTGGGGCCAGCTGTCGGAGCTGCTATGCTTGATGGGGGGCTGGCAGTGGGCCCGGGAGAAGGAGAGGTCTTGGGAGCGGAGGTTGTCAAACTTGGATATGTTTGGGCTGAGCTGGTGCTTGTGACTGGAAGGGTGTGCTCAGGAGAGAACTCTGTTAAGGCCGGAGGCAGAGGAATCCCTGAAGTGGAGCTCACTGTTACAGCTTTGGTGGCCTCCGTGGGCAGAGACACTGGGTTTGGTAGCTTTGAATCCGTCATGATTTTCTCATGGTGTGAGCCGCTCTGGTTCGTAGAGCCTGTCGTCTGACTACTGGGGAGCATGGCCACAGATGAGGCCACTGTTGATACACGAACTGAAGTCACAGGCGTGTCCCTGGCCCTGGGCAGAATCACGGTAGAAAGTGACAGTGGTGAGGTTGTTTGGGATATGGACACAGAGGTCGACGTGGTCATGGATACTGGTGAAGGTGGTGGTGAGGATGATAAAGGTGGGGGAGTCCTGGGGGTGGACTGCTGTGGGTGAGTGGTGGCCCTGGTGGATGACAATGATGAGAATGGTTGGTAGGACTGTGACACTGACGGCAGAGGCAACAAGGACCCTGAAGAAGATGAGTTGCCAACCGGTCCAGCATCAGCGTCCAGAAGAACCCAGGTGTCTTCCACATGAACGGTGGGTGTGTAGGATGGAGGGTGGGCCGTGCGCACAACCAGTGACTCTGTGGAAGGTTGAGCATATTCCCCCACATCGGGTGAGACTTTCTCTCTTCCCACGTGGACCAGAGAAGAGGAAGAATGGTCTGACTGTGAAAAGTTTGAGATCTGAACGGAAGTGGAACTCTCCCTCATGTCTGAGGATGAGCTGTTGTCTGTAATGGACAGTAATGCCCGTTCTCCTTTGGTGAAAGTAGATGAAACGTAGGTGTGGTCTGTGAGGTCACTGGAAGTCCTCTGCTCAATGTCTGTGCCACTCACTTGATCGCTGCTGACGCCAGTGACTGCAAAGGAAAAAACGAAGGTTAGGCCAAGTAAGAAAGCTCCTGAATGCTTTCAGTGTCCTACCCATGGATGCCAGGGGTGAAATGCTGCTGTGGAGAGGTGAGTGGCAAGCCCTGCCAGAATTGGGAGGCGGAAAGATTGGAGCCCACCCACCCTCCGTGAGGGGCAGGGGTGGCAGCAATGGAAGTGATTCAAGAGAAGTGGGGTGGGGGGCAGAAGAATAGGGAATAGATACAAATTGCCTCCCCATGCCTTTCTCATAAAGCAAACTGGTATCTGAAAAACATGTAAGACCCCAAATAGAACAAGTGTTATGCCTAAAGAGGAAAGGGCAAAGCCTCCTAATTTTCTATTCTGTGGAATATTTCTTTCCCAGGGGAGTGGCTATAGCCCTTAGTCTCCTTAATTTCCAGCATCCTGGTAGATAACATCACAAATGCCTCAGGCAAGGGTGTTGGGTGTGTAGTGTGTGTGCTTGGTGGGCGGTGGGGGGAGGGGAGGTGGGAGAACTCAGAAAGTTCTCATAAAGAGTTTGTAAAGTGCTTTTCACGTTGACAGGGAGCTTAATCAATCTAGATCTGTGAGCAAATTGACAGAAGAGCCAAAGGAATGTGGAAATATCCTACTGTCACCTCCAAGGACTTGTGAGACGGGCAGGGAGCCTGACACCAGGTGGGCATCACCAGTCACTGTCGTGTCCCCGTGCGTGGCACTCTCTGTTTCTGGGTCGGCCGCAGAGCGCCCCTCTCCCCTGGAAGTCGTGCTTCCATTGGTGAGAGACCGTAGCATGCGCTCTCCGCTTCCAGTGAAAGTAGCTGACGTGTGTGTGCCCAGAGCTCGAGCACCAGAAGTCCCCTTGGGTGTCCGCTCCTCCACATCAGAGCTGGCCCCCAGCTTGGGGCCATCTTCAGTGGCTGCAGGAGGAAAAGGGGGTGGCGGTAAATGCAGGGCAGAGCAGTGGTCTCAGGTATAAGTCTCCCTTCCTGGGGTTTGTCAGCCAGAATGCTTCCCTAGCTCAGTCAGGGTCTTTATCTGAAACTCACAATGTGGAAAACCAACACGTGTGTGTTGTTCTTGTAAACTGTACCAGTGACAGAAACCTCGGGAATCACTGTGGATCAGTGCATCTGTTCAGGTGACCTGGATTTATGGGAATGTTTATTCCCCTTGTGAACAGAATCAATACCATATTTCTGCTTTGTCATAAATAATAAATAGAGTTCATGGCAGGGAAAAATTGGTGGTGGTTGCGAGGTGGTGAATGTAGGCAAAACACTAACAATGCTTTGGGGCTGTAGCTCTTCTAACAAGGCCCAAGAGAGAGGCCCACATTACTCCGAAGACTTTTAACTCCTGGTAGGACTAGTAGTACACGAACCGACACAGGGCCTGTCATTCTTTTAAAATATTAGCTCTTTGCTTTAATATATCACTGAGAAATGGCATTGTGGTCGGAAGACGGAGGTGGGCTTGGCTTTTGTTTTGTCTTGTTTCTTTTTTAATGCATTTATTTATTCCTGTTTTGTTTGTTTGGTGAGTATAGAGTAGGGGCAGTTGAGACACGATGAAATATCTTTTTCTTTCTTGGGTCTATGTTTTATTTTATAAGCTTACATAATCTTAGATTAATATATTAGACTAGCAAATTAACACTTCCTTTCAGAAATGATGGAAATGAGATCTAATTTCTTTTGGTGTAAATTCTTCACAATCTGGTTCTGTGAAACAGTTTCTTTTCCAGGTTTTATTCCTATTCCCTGTCCTTGATACCCTAAGGATAAATCTTGATAGAAAATAGGTATCAAGGTGAGTGTTAAGTAAGTATTACGTAACTGGCAGGAATAAGCATGGCACAGGAATCTCACTGACCTCGAGCAGCACTGAGAAAGTGTAGGATAGGTAAAAGGTATCAGGCTTTTCTGCCCTCCCGCCATTAGTATAGACTAGGGAACCCTGTGGTCCTGAATGCATGCCTGATGGCGGGCAGCTGAAGTGGGTACACCTGGGCTGAGAGACTGAGTTTATAAGGGCGGCGTCACGGGGATGCCAGTAACAGCATGAAGCTGAAAGAGAAGCTGAGAAAGAAGCAGAAGAAGCCAAGAGAGAAGCAGAGAACGCCAGAGAGCCCAGATAGAGTGAAGACTTGCTGGGGGCTGGGAGGCCTACCAGCCTCCCGGCCCCCCAGCGCCCCTGCCTGCCTTGTACCTGGTAATCTAAATAAAAAGACCTGCAAAAAGCCACTAAGGACTCTGACTCCTCCTTTACCCGGTCTGCTGGATCATAAAAAACCTGCGCCGTGTATGTTCCTGCCACTACAGAAAGCCAGGGCCCAACAGTGATGATTTAACCCAGACTGAAGGGCTTAAGAGACCTACAAAAAGTCATCCAGGAGAAGCCTGACAGTTGAGTGTGTCTAAGCACTGGTTGCCGAGCAAAGAGAAAAAGACCTGGGGTGGAAAGATTGGAACTCTCTACTCAACAAAATTTAGGCACACAACCACATCAGGCTTATAGACCAAATGAAGTGAAGTCATCACCTGGAACAGTAGGAGTTGCTACACCTGAACCCAGAAAAATGAACAGACCAAGAATTCTGAAAGGCTCACTGGCAGGCTAAGTCAGCTTTGGATGATTCAGAGGAAATGATAATAAGCAGTAGGCTAAGCCATAGTGAGGTGGTTTCAGGAACAAGGCTATCCCTTATCCAACTTTTGGTAACTGAATGCCAAGATCCACTCACACAACATCAGTTTCCACACAAAATAGCTGAGCATTCACTGCAGCATGAAGGATGCTGGAGAGATGAAAAAGCTCTGAAGTTTACACTCCTGGTCTGAGGAGGCAAAAATTTTGAGCACCTCAATGGTGAGGTTTGAAAATGATTCCTCTTGGGCCTCCCCGGTGGCGCAGCGGTTGAGCGCTGGGTTGCAAAGCTGCCCACAGCCTCTGCAGCGCCGGTTCGATCCCCGGCTGCTCCCCGGCCACCAAAGGAGGGTCCCACATGGCGTGCAGACCTCTCCTGCCGCCCGCTGCTCCCCTCAGCAGTGTATTTCGGTCCTTCTGCCTGCTCTGCTCCCTGCTCTGGCTCTGGTGAATTCTCTCACCCTCCCGCGCTGACTGTACCCAGTGCTTGTATGTATAAATAAATAAATAAATAAATAAATCTTAAAAAAAAAAAAGAAGAAAATGATTCCTTTCGTTTGGGAGTCAGATAATGTATTTTCCATGCACAGACATAATGGAGCACAGATGTCCTCCATCACATGTGTGATACTGTTTCATGATAAGTACATGCTTTTCCACATCACATGAGTGGTACTACACACTAGTTAGGGTTAGCAGTTAGGATGCTCGTATGGGGAAATGGAGTCACTATTATCAGTGATAGAGGTAAGAATAGGTAAGAATTTAAACCTTTATAAGTCTTAACAATATTTTAATGCAGTTTTGCTTAGTCATCATATACTTGACATTGATAAAGCTACTGAAAATTGCTTTTTAAAATTACCCAAAAATATTAAAAACAACAAAAGAAAAATTTTCCCAAATTGATAAACTGGACTTTATCAAAATTACCAATTGAGGCAGCTATGGGGGTAAAGGGTGGCAACAGGGAGTGGATGGATGTGACAGAGAAGCATCTGAGCTGTGTGTGGGAGAGGCAGGTAGCCACAGCAGCTCCTTGGATACATACCAGAAAAAAAATCTCTGGGGTATACTGCTATTTCTGTACCAATCCCCTACAAGAGTGCAGGAATAATGAAGCGACCAAGGCTATTTCATCACTGCTAACCTTAATAAGCCACTGGCGATCATAAGCCTGGTGAGCCCCTCTCCCTCCTGTGTGGCCCAGCTCTGTGAAGTGAAAGCTCACAAAAGTGCTCACCACGTGGTGCTGCTGAGAAATCCAGGCTTTCTGAGGAAGATGAAGACAGAAACCGGGCGGATGGTTCAGAGTAATTCCTCTCGTGCAGTGTTGTGTCACTTCCTCTGGACTGTGGGGCAGAAGCTGAGAATTGGGTCAAAACTGAAGCATTCACAACTTCAGGATAGGAAGTAGAGCTTCCTGTCACATCTGTAAATGTTTCGCTCTCCGTCAGGAACCAGGGAGCTGTTCTCTCTCCACCTCTCACTGAAGGGATTGGCCTGGACACTGCCTCTGTCTGCGACGCCCCACTTCTGCTCGCCACATCAGAGCTGCTGACAAGCTGACGACCACCCGAAGCTGTAAGGTGCCGGAGAAAACAAGCGATGATGTGAAAGAGATTCCTCCTCAGCTAAGATGGGCGTCTCCTCTAAGGCAAGATTCCCTTGGCAAGAACCTTGTACACTCCTTACTATGTACATGTGATCTGGCATGCATTTTCATATTATAAATAATTATTTTAAAACTGCCAAGTGTCTCTAAGATAACAATACTAAAAATAAAAGTGGGTGAAAGGGGAGCTTTTAAACAGCAAGTACAAAGTAGCAGAGTAACTTATAGCGACTTGAGTGTTTTATTCTCTTTCCCCAAAAAAGTGTGATGGGAGTGAGTGTGTTGTTAATGTCCAACAAACACGAGGTGCTAAATACATTGCTTAATCAGAGCATTTTTCTAAAACAGTAAAGATCGTTTTAACTTCAGAGTATAGCAAACAAAATATCCACTATGGGGAGATAGCAAACCATGAATCTGGGGGACAAATGTTTATCTGCACATGTTATTTGACCAGATGTTCTGTGGATAAAATAACTGAAGCCAAATTTAAAGAGCAGGACAGTGCTTGTTTTGAAGACCATGCAGCTGAATGAAGAGATGAAATCAGTGGTGGGAGTGCTGATACTAGGTCTCAGCTCTGCTGTGAGACAGCTAGAGGACTGTGTGTCATTCCTTAAACTCCCAGGACCTCCGTTTCCTCATCTATCAGAAAGCAGGAGAAATGATGTCTGGCCAGCAAAATTCTCAATGTACTCATAAGGATGAAGAGCAAATTGCAATAATATGCTACACCAGATACAAAGCTTCAAATGATCCTGAAGTGACTCCTTAAGAAAACTCAACAATTTTTAAATGTTCATAAAAGATAAAGATTGAATACTTACTTGGGGAATCATTTTGCCAAAATCCTACCGAGACCTCAGAAGACGTAAGGCCAAATGCATTTTCTGTGGATTGCTCGATGAATTTCCCACCTTCCATATTACCGATGGCTCCACTGTTTCTTCTCAATTCTGCCTCAGAGGGTGAAGAATGGACTGATGCTGAGGCTGTGGCAATTCTGAAGTCCTCAGGGAAAGTTTCAGTCTTGTTTAGAGGTTCCATACTGACAGTTTCTGGGACACCATCAGGGAATGCGGTGGCGACATGCACTCCCACTGTCTGCCTGATGGAGGAGCCTTGGAGAGCAGTGGTATTAAACTCTTCCATAATTCTAGATGCTAAAATGGAAGAAAAGATGCTTCAAGACTATGCAGGGTGTTAGGAAAATCAGGACATAGCAAGATGCACATACTGTTTCTTAGCATTTGGTAGATAAATCTAGATAATCTGGACCTATACTGACACATCCAATTGACAGACAACAGTGTAACAACAGTGGCCTAGGCTTTGTTACCACCAGCTGTACCATCCCCCACCACAGGTCACTTATGTTTGGAAAGACTATTAGCCAAATTGTATTTATTAAGTAACAGAGCTTCTAATCAGCAGGAGATATTCATGGTTACCCAACTAATTTGATTTAATTTCATTCAAAAGCAAGCAGGCTTCAGTATCAGAATTAGCCTCATGAGGCACTGGGGACTGACCATCTCCATATTCCTCCGAGTCCCTAAGAGATTAAGGACTCCAGGCTGGGAACCATTTGTCTATGAAATGGATGGAGACATTGGACAAATGCCAAGCACCTAAGAACTGAAGTACACAGTGCCATGAGTCAAGATGTGTAGTCCGTTCCCCAGAAGTACAGCAACTTGTTGATTTTGTTCTCCTCCACACACAACTTTCCAAAGGACACCCTGAAAACTGACCTCCAGGAGAACACATTAAAATCCTCATTCCAAACAGGAACAAAGTATAAGAAAGTTTGGTGAACAGGAAGAAATATGATGGGAAAGACCAAGGGTAAGAAAAAAGAGTGTTTTTTTTCTTTTTAGGACAAAAATATTAATAGCATGTATACCTATATAATGAAAGGCTTCAAGCTGTTGATTATCACCCAGAAATCGGAAGAAAAAATTTCTTATTATAAATGATTCTCTGAAGACTCGATCCTATGTGCAATTGTGACTAAAAGCACAAATAAATATTAAATATAGTTAAAGAGAGAGAGCATGGGAGACAAGAAGATTCCTCTTGCTCTGGTACAAACCACAGAAGCAACTTTATACCTAGAACAAAGCCTACAGCTCTGGTGGCTGGACCTCAATGAAGATGCCTGCTATCCATAGAACTTGTAATTGAAACAAAGAAAGTGGAAAACCAAACACAGAAATAGAGTCCCTGTCTACATAAGCCCACCCCTACTTAAAAACAAAAGCACAAACACAAAAAAAAAGCTTTTGTGTATAAAAAAGAAAGCCTAATAGAGATATGCCCCAAATTCTAATTCAATGACTTAGTTTCTCAAACCTAACTTCAGTCAAGTTATTGTATATATACACCAAATTTCAGCCTCATCAGAATACCGGATGTTCTTTCAAAACACTTATTCCCAACAACCTGTTTCATCTCATCCATTCAATGTATAGTGCAGCTATATTGATTGAGTCTGGACACCTGTCCAGCAAATCAATGGTCACAGAAATACAATCACAAAAATCAGAAATGCTGAAAGTCACAAAAGGAAAATAGCTGTTTTCTCTGACCCTAAACTTGGTAGAACATTACTTCATCATCTCATCCTCATCATTAATAGCAGTTGCCATTTACCTAGCAATCAGAGTGTGCCAGTACTTTATATGCACCTTTATACATTGTGCTTGGTAAGTAGTTTAGATACATAATCTCATTTAGTTCTCACAATAAAGTTATGGAGCAATGTGAATATTTGTGTAGTGACTATACCTCAATAATAGGAGGAAATGTTTGGTCAAACTAATCTACAATCACTACCAGTAATACTAAATGAGCACCTGCTTAAGACATCCAGGGGGAATTTTCCTTGTGTCTAAAAAATAGGCCAGCACTATTGATTATTTAATAATTATCCTTTCTTGCTCACTTCAGGAAAGAAGCTACCATTCAAAAATGGGAAGACCATGCATTTGGGAGTAGAAACAAGCCCCCTAATTTTTTTATAATAGGAATGTAAAGAATGCTTACCTACCACCTACCTTAGTAAAAATATCTGAGTTACTCTTCCATCACAATGTAACATCCTGAAACATTAGGCATGCCTCAAATGCTCAACCTTAGTTTGACTGCTATCTAGAACTTGCCAAAAACTAGCTGAAGCAGCTGATATTTAAGAAAGATATGCTAAATCTACAATCTTCTGAGTTATTTATGCTCTCCTTCACAAAGCGAAATCACCGCAAAGCAATTTACCCAGACCACATTAGCTCAGCTGCCCACACAAATACTTTCATGAGTTGAGACCCATTATTATACCCTCAACTCCTATTGAAAATCCATCTGATATCACCTTTTAAAGAACAGTAGCACAATTTCCATAAAACAGCATTTGAAGACATTTTCTATTATGATTCTCAGCATTCCTTATATAAATATTCCTCTGAGAATGCACTGCCCGCAAAACACTTATGCTATGGATGAAACTGTGTTCTCACTTCATCTGACAACAATCTCATGTCCCACCCAGTTTCCCTCTGTGCCCTGGTTTCCAGGAAGCTCAGTACTAAATTTAGTGCTCAATTGTAGTTTCTCTCACACAATTCAACATACACATATCTCTTTCCGCCTTCATAAGTGAACTTTTTCCTGTTAGTTGCTCTACTTAATTTTCTCTCCACTGATCAAATAGTACATGCTCGTTATGGATAATAAGGCAAGTGTAGAAAGATGCAAGGTGGCAAGAAAAATAATTTCAACTGGCTTCTAGTCTCTTTTTTAAAGTTCAATTTAGCTGTCTGGGCCTGGACCCCCTTTAAAAAATACATTTATTGGGGGTTCCCCGGTGGCGCAGGGGCTAAAGTCTCAGCACTATCAAGCTATAGCCAGCCACTGCAGCATGAATTCAATCTCTGGCCAGGGAGGTGACCCACATGGTGCAGCAGACCTCTCCTGTCTTGCCCACTGTTCCCCTCAGCAGTGCATTTCAGTAGATCTGCCTGTTCTGCTCCCTACTCTTATCTCTGAATCCTCTCAGCCCCTGAATCTCTGGCCTACACCCCAGTTCTTGTATGCATAAATAAAAATAAATCTTAAAACATTTATAAAAATAAAATAAAATACATTTATTGGCACACAAGCACATACAGTTGTGCTGCATACATGTTTCTGGGTAACAGCAGAGTGAGGTGTGGAAGGAAGCACAGAATCTAAAGAAAGGCTGGATGCATTTTGAATAGCAGATCCTAGAACTACAAAGGATCTTTGGTATTATCCAATCTCTTCGTGTTTCAAATTAGGAGCCCCGTTCCCCCTGGCCAGGCTCGTGGGGAGAAGCATCACTCATCTGACTGGCCAAAGTGCCAGGACTGTCACTGGGTCACACTGACCAGTGGACGGTGAGGCCAAGAGTCACAAGGGCTCCCCCGCCTCCCTTTTTGCTCCTGTTCCACAGTATGACCCTCAGAGCCCGCTGACTCAGGGCCTGCCTCTGGCAAGTCCTGCAGCTTTCCCAATACTCTGTCTGAATGTCAGAGGTCCTCTATCCTCTGGTGAGAACAAGATGAAATCCCAAGATTTTTGATTTAAGAAGGTAGGAGGAGCTCTGTTGAGGTCAGCAGATACCAGCCCAGCCTTAAAAAGAAACTTTGTTCATGTCCCCTCTCCAGCCCCACCAGGAGGAGGGGAGCCAGGCAGGCTGGGTCCACACATTCCTGGACACCTGGCTATCCCCCCACTTAACAGCACCCAAAATGCTCCAAAATCTAAGAGGGAGGTGGGATTCCACCTCACACAGAATACTCAGTTCACCAAGAAGGAAGAGTGAAAGATTCAAGGAATTGGAAGGAGAGCATGTACCTCCACAATTTAAAAGTAAAAGGTGGTTCTAAAAGGATGAATGCTCAAAGAATTTGAAGGCCAATTTTTTTTTTTTTTTACTGCTGAAAAATACAGGTGACTATAGAGTCATGTCCAATAAAGTTGGAAACAGAAGCTGATTTTCAAATGTAATACCATAGTGAGCTGAATTTAAATTATAAATATTAAATGATGCTGACCAGAATCAAAGTGTAGCTTCCTAGAAAATGTTTCCTTTCCACCATTTAGAGAAGCTGGTTATAAATCACTGAACCACAAAACTTTGGAGCTGGAAAGTACTGAAAGTATTGCAGCATTTACCCAATCTAACCCATGTTTAAGAATAAACTTTAAAAGCAATCTCCTAGAAACAGAAATCATAAATTGTATCCATACCCAGTCAGCAGGAAACTGTATACAGAGTATATGGAAGAGGAATTGCTGCTTTAAATAGGCATTACGAAAAGGACCTCTGGGTTCAGTTTTTGCTTTCATGACATAAACCCAAACTCCTAGCCTTGCAAAGTACTTCTAAAAAACCTCTGACCTAAAAAAATTTTGAAATGGCAATTTCTGAAGCAGCATAACCTCTATTTCCCAAGAATATTCTAATCCTTCCTGCTCTGCTCCCTATGGCAGGGGGCTGAGAAAGCATGCAACTCGCAGCCTCTGAAAAAAGAAGGTGGGCAGGACTTTTAACATTCTCTTTGGCAGGTGCTAGATTTGCTGTGTGATACTTGGGCACACACTAAGCCCCACTACTATCAACAGCACCTTGTTTTGGGGCAGTGGGGGACCCGAGAGAATATACATAGCATGTGCCCTCAAGAGGAATCCAGCCTATCTGGGTAGATGGGTATTAGGTGACTCGTGTGACAAGGTGAACTGCACAGAGGATCAGAGTTGAAGAAAAGCTTTGTGAAGATGGAGTAGCTGAGTGAAATTTAACTGCTGGCTGGAAACTGGAATGGTGAGAACTCCCCACTGCAGTTCCTAATACATACTTTGCAAACATCTATATTGCATCGTGTTTTTTTAAATGATGCTTAGAAAATGTGTACCTCTGTTATCTTTGCCACTGAGGGAACACTTGGGCAATAATGAAGAAATACAGATCTGACCCCTAGTGGAATGACATAATGCTCACCATTTCATTCATCTAGTCGAGGCCTCCAGTGAAGACTCAACCCAACACCTGGTCTTTGTTGTACATGTGTGCGTGGGAGGGGAGGGGAAAAGTAGGGTTGGTGGACAGAAAGGCCCAGAGTAGCCACCAGATCAACTATTATTGTCCTCCTTATACAGTTTAAGTAAACTTCTAAATATTTTAAAGATGAATTTAATACTGAATAAAATTATGCAAATTCTACTTTTACCCCAAATGCTTAATGTCTCTTCCCGAGCACCTGGAACCAGCTAACAGGCTAACATATGGAACCAGCTAACAACACACATGCATGTGTTATTCTGAGTCAGTAGTACTCACAAGAGACATGGTCAGAGTCAGGGGAGGAAGTCCTGGAAAAATAGGCCCAGGAGCGCTCTGTTCGCAAGGAGTTGCTCTTCCTGGAGACTGTGGTCTCTTCTCCCATCTCCAAAGCAGGAGCAGAGGACTGGCTCACAACCGAAGTGGCAGCCACATGGGTGTGCGAGGTCGCTTCTTCTGGGAGCCCCATCCCCCGCACCAGGGTTCCCTGGGGTGTCCTGCTCTCCTCTTGAGAAGGGATAGTTCTACCTTCTGATCCTGAACTGCTGGATGGCAGGCGAGGCCTTCCCAAAGCTGAAAGTAGAGGGCAAGAGTGAAAATCCCACCAGCAGGCCTCCAAACATCTGAGTAACCTTTTCACGGGCTCAACTGTGACTTGGATAAAATACGGACATGAGAAGAAATTAGGAGCAAGTATTCATCCTATGAAAAATCAACTCCTGAATGAGAGAGGACAATCTAAGAGAAAGACTGCTTTTAGATTCCATAAAGATTTTTCATTTGTGGTAAAATTCTCATAAAAGGAACACACTGAGGCTTAGGACAGGATGACATGGAATCAGAGATGAGTTTCTGATGATCACGATTCATCCACCTCTCCACTCTACAGCGTTGTGCCAGAATTTACTTGAATTCAACAGAAACAAACGTCCCAATATCTGGATGATAAACAAAACCAGGCGGCACGACGTGCAGGCTGTCTAGGCCCTGTAGCCACCACGGGTGGGACACACAACAAGGTCACACTGCCCTCTACCCGCCCCGCTCCCACCGCCTCCTGTCAGTGGAGGAAAGCTGGGGATACCCTTGATGGCTTCGACCTATCAATTCCCCTCTGCGAAGACTCTCTTATGTCAGTTCCTTCTCTCCCCAAAGCCACTGGGCCCTACCTTAGCATCTGGTGACTGGATTTCTCCTCAGCCTGGGTGGTACCTCTGATTCCAGGTTCTCTGCACCTCACCTCCCACCCCAGACATCTTATTCCTGACTACCAGGTGGATCCTCCTCAAATTCCATTTAATCATGTCACTGCTTTGCTCAAAAACCTTCAGTGATCCTTCCCACCACTCCAAATCTAATCTGCCTGGTTTTCAAAACCCTCCATGACTGTTCATAACCCTCCATACAATCCACCTACTCATTGCTCCTCTCCTCTCTGTGCCAGCCCCCAAGGCAGGCTGCTGGCCTTTCTGCCCCACAAAGAGGCTTCCCTCTTCTGTATCTTCACTCACATAATCTGAGCATCCCATTCCTCAGCTGCCCCTGCCCAAAGACTTAGGCTCAAATCCCAGTTCTGAAACCTGTTAGCTTTTTGATCTAGTCACACAGGAATCATTAATTTCTCTGAGCTTCAGTTTCCAAATTCCTGAAATGAAAATCACATTCACTGGCTTTCTGTGAGAACTGAGGGACCAGACATGCTGTTATGTGGTAGGTGCCCTTGTCTTCTCTTCCTCAATCAAATCTTGCTCATTCAGCCACAGTCCCTTCTTGAAATCCTTTGCTAAAAATGGCAAACCACTGAGACATGCAGATGGAAGCAAGAACAACCATTTGACCCACACAATACAATATAATACACTACAAAACACTCAGTCACTCTTCCCAGCATGCCCAGATACAGATTAAAGCACAAATTGGACACCCCCCATTCCAGGACTTTTAGATGGGTAACATGGCTCAGGATGGGTGTGGGGTATGGAGGGGAGACTGGAGAAATTTTGTTTTCCAAGACTGGACACACATGAATGAAGTGAATACAAACTCACCCAAGGTGCTGCTCTGGGATGTCAGAACTGTTGCTATCTCAGGGCCTTCAAGAGAAATGGTGAAATTTGTTCTCCTTGAAAAGTCATTTCTGCCTTCAGCATTTGCTGTTTCAGTTTGTAGAGAGAAGTTTTCTGTAGCATCTGAAGAAGCATGGTTCTTTCCAAAGGTCTGAACAAGAACAACCTCTTTGGAGGTCACTGTTGAAAAGTCCACTTGGTTCTGATCAAAGGTGATGTTTTCTACATGGGGTTCACTGTTACTTTCTGGCCAATGGCCTCTCATAGCAGCTAAAACAGTAAGAAAAATGGACAAGTGAGAACTTGCTGGCTTCTGAAAAGTAAACCTTCAGAAAAGTCAGCATAAGTGAATACATCATTAAAGAAATGGATTCAAACAAAATAATTTCACATTTTTCCCACAGTAATTATTCTTGCAGTCCATTGGAAGAAATTATGAGGCAACAATCTAGATAGGATTAAATTTACTTGAAGGAAAGAGATCAATACAGGGGTCCAGGAAGAGTACTTGTACTCTGGTGTCTGGGCAGCTCAGGAAGGGGCCAGGGGGATAGAGGTCTAAGGTCAGGTGATAAGAGGGAAAGAAGCACTTTTAAAGCACCAAGACTATAAATTGGGCTTCTTGGTGGTAGGAAGGTAAAAGTTACCAGCTCTTAATCCTCATGCTTACTCTTGTAGCTATGAAGTGGAACATGCACACTTTTGGGGGGAAAAATGTCAAGGGTTTGGCAATACTAAAAGCTTAGTAATGTAAGTAGGTTTGATATAGTAATTTCATTTTCTTTAAATTTAATTCCTAAGGAATTACTTAAGAATGTGGATAAGGGCCTCCCCGGTGGCGCAGCAGTTGAGCGCTGGGCTGCGAGGCTGCCCGCAGCCTCAGCAGCACCGGTTCGTTTGTTCCCCGGCCGCCGGCGAGGGTCCCACAAAAAAAAAAAAAAAAAGAATGTGGCTAAACAGACATTCATTATTGCATCATTGTTTATAACAAAAAAAAAAATATGGGGAAAGGAAGGATAAGGGAGGGAAGGAAGGAAGGGAATAGAAAAGAACCTAAAACTCCAACAGCCAGAGATCAATTAAATCAATTGAAGTGTATCCACATGAAAGGGTTCTACACGGTCATTAAAATCATGTTATAATAAGGAAAGAATCTATAGATATCACTGAGTGAAAACAATAAGCTTCAAGATAGAATTTAGAGTATCATCTTAAATAAAACTAATAATGACAAAAGCACGTGTGTGTATGTGCCAAAAAGATATAAGTGTCTGGCGATTATTCATTCATTCCATCCTTGCACAAGGTCAGAGGAAGGTGCTCTTATTCTGCCCATTTTGCAGAAGAGGCAGAGGAAGCACAGGCAGAGGTCATGTTCTTCACCCAAATCAGCAGGCAGCCTGCGCCAGGCAAGTCTCTCAACCCTCAGCTATGCTCGGTAAAAGGAGAAAGTGCTGTTGATAGAGCAAAGTCTCCTTTCTCCTTATTTCCAGTTCAGGGGTGCTGAGGAAATATCGCTTATTGGTATGAATTATTACTTGAGGTCTATAAATTAGAAAGGTATTTATATAAGTTGAAAAACGTATTTGTGATCCTTTACTTCCACATCACCCAAGATGATGGCAAACAGGGCATTAGTTAAAAATGCTATGAGGGGCCTCCCCGGTGGCACAGCAGTTGAGTGCTGGGCTGCGAAGCTGCCCACACTCTGCAGCGCTGGTTCTATATCCCTGCAGTGCCAGCTCAATCCCCGTCCGCTGGCTGGCGAGGGTCCCACATGGTGCGCAGACCTCTCCTGCTGCGCCCGCTGCTCCCCTCAGCAGTGTGTTTTGTCAATCTGTCTGTTCTGTTCCCCACTCTGGCTCTAGTGAATTCTCTCATCCTCCTGCGCTTCTGACTGTACCCAGCGCTTGTATAAATAAATAAATAAATCTAAAACAAAAATGCTGTGAGAATGAAGATAAAATTGGGGATAAAACTGGGCATAGAGGAAATCATCAGTAGTGTCAAGTGTCACTTGTCAAGCCAGAAGATTCAAGGACTAAGAAGGTGGGTGGGATGTCAAGTCCATCTGGGAAAAGTTGCCCTTTTACCTTAGAAAAGTTTGCTCTTACAGGCCAGAGCTGGGCCCCTGAAAAGATAACACCAAAACCAAAGAGCTGTTTCCCTGTCCACCCAAGCTAATATGGAAGTGAATATAAACTACACATGCTAATGGGGGGCAATGAATTTCTAGAGAACAATGATGAAGACAAGGATTACTTGGTTATTGCTGATTATATAACTCACTGAAAAATCCATTTTAACATTCCCCATTTGCAAATGATATTTTCTTTCTGCTTAGGATTGGGAGCTGTGGGCACTGCTAAGAAAACTCCGCAGGGATATATGAAGTCACTTCTACCTATTTGAGTCAGGCAAAAATAGCCAAGCATCTAGCCAGTAGAGCATGCAGGTAGAACATACAATTTGACTCAAAATATCTCGCACACACAGACATGCACATATGTACACACTCCGAAAAAGAACAAGTTATCACCTATTGTAGATTAGCACTGTCCAAGAAATACATAAAGTGTGCCAAAATGCATGTCACATATGTAACTTTAAACTTTTTAGTAGCTACATTTTTTAAAGTAAACAAAAATATGTGAAAATAATTTTAGTAAATATGTTATTTAATTTGACACATCCAAAATAGTACCATTGCAATATGCAACTGATATAAAAATGGATGAAATATTTTGTATTCTTTTTCAGTACGAAACATTTAAAATCCAGTGAGCATTTTATTAGCCCCGCTTCAAGAACCCAACAGCCTTTCTAGCTAGTGGCCATCATATTGGACAGTGCAGTTCAAGTCAATGGATCTTGAATTTGTCCCCATTCTGTCCACTCCTACCAGAAACAGTGGGGACTATAAAAACTTCCATTAGAGATTCTGACAAACTTTCCTAAGGGAACTATTTCCTCCCAAAGTCCCTTGAGAATTACTGTTTTTATGCTTCCTATTCTGTTTCCTGTAAGTGATAATTAACAGAAGCTTCCTGGAGGAGGAGGGAAGTTGTCCACGCATCTGGGCTCTAGGGCCCAGTCCGAGACAGGCAAAGCCCACACTTAGCTAGAAATGGGATGTGGAAGGGTGTTCCCAGCGGCAGCAATCAAGTCTATAATTTGAACTTGAGATCTGAGGTGATGGCCAACAGTGACCCAGATGGCATGTTCCCTTTGTTCTTCCTGTCTGAGCTGCAAAGGAAGCTGCCTTCTCAAGAGGTGGCAGAAGGGTTTGAGGATGTCCTCTGTCCTCTTGGTTAATTGGGCATAATGAGAAAAATTATTCTCAAAAGAAAGCAGAAAAAAATTGTGGGTTAGCAGAATAGACTAAGAACCCATATCTTATAGCTGGTAAGCATGAGCAATGGGAAAGAAATGAATTTAGTTCTATTGCAGCCTTAAGACAGGATGAAATGAAAGATGGCCATTGCTGAGTGTGGCTGGGTCTCTGAGGAAGCAGCAACATCCCCTTTTTTGGGGAGCAGGGAGTGGAAGTCCCAGACCCCAGTAAGCTCAAGAAATTCCACAAGGAAAAGAATGGCCTTGAAGACAGAATATGGCTAACGCTCTTTCCCTGGAGGCTTGACTGAAGATGGAAGAAGAAGAGAGGAAAAAATGCACATTACATATAAAATTGAAAGACAGATGATAGTCCTGTAGTATCCCAAAGAACCCTGACACTTAAAACAACCAAAAAATGCTGAAACATATATATATATATATATATATATATATATATATATATATATGCATTGCTGCTAAGTAAGTAAAGAATTAAATCTTCTGAGGCCAAAAATGAACTGAGAGTTAGACTTCAGAGAGGTGAGCTAAGTCTGAGGCCAGCAGCTGCTCTGGGGCACCTGCTCAACATTTGTGCCCTTGAACTCCTATTGGCTAAAGGGATGTAGGAGAAAAAAGGCAAAACTTTCAAGGAGGGAATCTGAAAGGAAACCCTGTATAAAGCTGGGATTAGGGTAATTCCTCAAGTATGAAGCAAGTAGAAACAAATTTGCCCCATAAGGAACTCTGGTCCTTCAATCATGGTTTTAGGTGAAAGAAAAATAAATCTCATTCAAGAATTTGTAACCATGAAGTTAGCTCTCATAAGGGTATACAGCAATAAATTTACGTTAGTTGTGCAGTCTAACTCAAATCAAGGATGTATTTAAAAGTGTACTAGACCTTGTGAATACACTAAAAAACCACAGAGTTGCACAGTTATTTAAAAGGGTAAATGTTATGGTATGTAAATTATATCAAACATACCCTATTAATGACCAGGAGAAAAATATGGTCCTGATATATGGTGCCTCCTGGTAACTGGCAGAAACAAACACGAATGTTTCTTAGATAAACACGCCTTCAATCCAGTTGCATCATTTACTGAAAAAATTCTAAGCAGTAAAAATCACAGTCAAAACCTACAATATATGCAAGGAAAAAGGGCATGAGCAAAAGTCAGTAAACTAGACGAGCAAAGACTTCAAGTACTGGAATTATTTAACAATCAAAGAATACAGGAATATGAAACTACATGAAAAGAAGTACATCAAAACTGAGAGGAAAAAGAGACTACTATCTGACTAAAACAATTTGAAAAAAAAATCTAAATGGAAATTCTAGAAACAAAAAAAATTGAAATTAGGAAAAAATTGAAACTAGACAACATAGGGCAAAGATATTTGCAAATCACATGTCTGAAAAAGGTTTACTTTCCAAAATATATAAAGTAATTATATAGCTCAACAACAAAATGAACCCATATCACTAAGGAGGTCTACAGGTACATGAAAAATGTACAAAATCACTTATTATAAAGGAAATGCGAGACAAACCACATGAGATATCACCTCACTCCTGTGAGAATAGCTATACCAAAAAGAATAAAAGCAACAAAGATTGATGAGGACATGGAGAAAAAGGAATGCTCACCCACTGTCAGTGGGAATCTAATTTGGTGCAGCTTCTATGGAACACAGTATGGAGATAACTTTTTAAAAAATGGAAATATCATATGACTCAGTTAGCTATTTACTCAAAGAATATGAAAACTCAAAAAGATTTATGCACTCCTATGTTCATAGCAGCACTACCCACAATAGTCAAGTCACCAAACCAACAAGTGCTCAACAACAATTGACTGGATGAAGAAATTGTGGAATATGTACTCAATGAAATACTACTCTGCTGTTAAAAAGATGAAATAGCACCTTTTGGGACAAAATGGATCTTGAGGTGATTGTGCTAAGTAAGTCAGAAAGTGAAAGATAGATGCTGGATGGTTTCACTTATTTATGGAATAAAAATAAGCAAAGAACACATATTGGCAAAACACAGCAAAAATAATTGTCAGGCTCTGTGAAAAAATATACTAGTTACCAGAAGGAATGGGGGGAGGGAGGAGAGGTAAGGGCAGGACATCAGCAAGGAAGTTTTGGTGGAGGGTGAGAGGACCATGTGCACCTACAGGAATAAAACTTTAACTCCTAAGCTATATACACATGTAAATGTCTGAAAAAGTAATTAAGAAAAGAAAAATATATAATTGAAATTAGGAAACTCAATAGCAAGTCAGATATGGTTAGATAGGTAATTAATCTTAATACAAATTAATCTTAAGAACTAAGATTTTTTTTTTCATTTCTGTAATTTCCATTTAGAGTTCTTTCAGATCTTTTTGGTCATTATTTACAGTCACTTTTTCCCTATAACTTTCCATTTCTTCTTTCTTTTCATGTAGCTTTATAAACAATATAATTATTAAGTCTTACTTTCTAATTAAAAAAAGGTTACAAGACAAAAGATGAGATAAAAAGATAGAAAATATGAAAAAGAGGTGAAGAGAAAAATAGAATGTGAAAGTCCAACACATATCTAAGTGGAGTCCTAGGTGAAGAGAAAGGAGAAAAGGCTATATACTAAAAGGTGATGGCTAAGAATTTTCCAGAACTGATAGAGAAGTATGAATCCTCAGACAAAGGAAACCCAACAAAACCTTATAAGGTAGAAAGATAGATAGACAGATAGACAGAGCGAGATGTGTTACATGTATATGTGTATATATGTGCTCATATCAGTTATATATATTCATGTATATGCTCAAATCAGTTAAGCGGCAGAAAGTCACAGACAAAAACTAGGATGTAAAAAAGAAACCAGCAGGGAAAAAAAAGAAAAATCATCTGCAGAAGATGACAATTAGAGTAACAGCTCATTTTCAACAGCAACAATGGAAGCCAAAAGAGAGTGGATATTTTCTGTGTGCTCAGAGGAAAAAAATGGAATTGTATACTCAGCAAAACTGTCTTTCAAAAACATCTTGAGACGATCTTTCAAAATAGAAACATTTTTAGTGCTGGCTTGGCAACACATATACCAAAATAGAAACATTATCCTTCAAAATTAAGTTTATCAACCACCTTCACTCGAGGAAAATTATGGAAGGGCAGAGCGAAAACAATCCTAGATGAAAGATATAAGATGCAAGAAGAAATAAAGAGCAAAGAAATGGTAAATATGTGCATCAATCTAAAGTAAACATTGGATTTACAAAGCAATAATTTCTCATTTGTGGGATTAATAAAAGAAACTAGAGCAAATCCTGCATAACAATGTTAAGGTAAGTTAACAGGGGGAGATAGAATTATGTTATATGGGAGAAACATAATTTTTAATTGTGTCAAAATGCATTTTTTTTTTTTAAAGAGAGGCATGTATTTTTATTTATTTATGTATTTATTTGTTTGTTTGTACATGCACTGGGTACAGTCAGAAGCGCGGGAGGGTGAGAGAATTCACCAGAGCTAGAGCGGGGAGCAGAGCAGGCAGAAGGACCGAAGTACACTGCTGAGGGGAGCAGCGGGCGGCAGGAGAGGTCTGCGCGCCATGTGGGACCCTCCTCCAGTGGCCGGGGAGCAGCCGGGGATCGAACCGGCGCCGCAAAGTCCGCAGGCAGCTTCGCAACCCAGCGCTCAACTGCTGCGCCACCAGGGAGGCCCTCAAAATGCATTTTAAAGTTCCTCAAGCTGGCCTTAAAGAATAGAAAGAGTGTATCACTTCGAAACTGGTAGAGCTCAGAATGATATAAAATTTCCACAGAGGAGAAGCAGTGAATATTGCCTAAAACCAAAATAAAAAGTCAATAAATAGAATTCTAAGCATGTTATTTAGAGATATGGACATAGTTACTGAAGAATCAGTTAAAAGCATGGAAAGTAGTTGATTTAGGAAATCAGGAAATAAATGATGATGGCAGGGGGTGGTAAGGCTTTTCATAAACCTTACAAAACATACTTGGATCAGGCCTCCTCCCTGGTGGCGCAGAAGTTAAAGACACAGCACTATTAAGCTATCCCAGCCACTGCAGCACAGGTTCGAAACCCGGCCTGCCAGGAAGCTAACCCACATGGCACAGCAGACCTCTCCTGTCTTGCCCACTGCTCCCCTCAGCAGTGTACTTCAGTCAATCTGCATGTTCTGTTCCCCACTCTGTCTCTAGTGAATCCTCTCACCCCCTGCACCTCTGGCCTGTACCCCAGTTCTTATATGCATAAAATAAATAAATCTTAAAAAAAATACTTGGATCCTCAAATTATGTATAAACTTGATAAAAATAAAAATTTTAAAAAGCTGAATAACCAGATAAATGTCTGCAGTATGTGATAACATTTTAACATCCTCAGTACATGAAAAATTTCTTCAAATTCCTAGACATACATCTCAGGCAAAAATACAAATGTACCATTAATATGAGCACACACATACCCAGAAAATAAATACATGAAAATATTACTGGAAAGAAATGAAATACAAACCCAAACTAGAAAAGTCTTCTAAATTTTTTGTGTTTATTATTTCTGCTTATCAAATTGGCAGGGGTTAAAAATTATAATACCTAATGCCATTGCAGTACAGAAAAAGGATATTCATACAATATTGGCATGAATGTAATTAGGGCCCCATGGTGGCGCAAGGGGCTAAGTCTAAGCACTATGAAGTTATTGGTGGCCATTGTAACACAAATTCTTCCCTGGCCAGGGAGCTGACCCACATGGTGCAGCAGACCTCTCCTTTCTCCTGCTGCTCCCCTTTAGCAATGTATTTCAGTCAATCCGCCTGTTCTGTTCCCCACTCTGTCTCTGGTGAATCTTCTCACACTCCTGCACCTCTGGCCTGTACCACAGTTCTTGTATGCATAAATAAATCTTAAAAAAAAAAAGAATATAATTGGTACAAAGTTTCTCGGGAGAAATTTAGCCTTAAAAAGCCTTAAAAACTAGCTTGTATTTTTGATCCAGGAATTCCTTTCTGGAAATTAATTTCAAGGGAATTACTAAGGAAGTGCACAAAGTTTCAGGCATAAGGAAGTTTATCATAGCCTTGTTTATAATAATAAAAATTGGAAAAAACCTAAATTTCTGTAATGAGAACAACAAAATATTAAAGGACTGACAAAAATATATTAATAATACAATTTTAGATATGTGTTATGCTCACCCATTATTAAGTGAAAACATACATTACAAACCATATGACCCCATGTTATTAAAAGTAATGTCTGTAAAAAAAAAATGTGCCTCTGAAGAGAAAGAACATAAAAGGGTTGTATCCTGGTAAAAGGAATGGAAGCCATCTTGGCTTTATTTGCCCCCTGAGGTGTGGAAGCCTATAGACTTGAAATTTAAAATTGGCTCATAATACAGAGTGTAGGTTTGGGCTCAGGGGCCAGTTTTAAAACATAAGCATGCAGTGGTCTTTCCCAGCTGAAGGACGCAAGAAGCCTAACCACTCCTGGCACCAGTCACAGTCATAGCTGGTGGCCTGGTCAGAGAGGGCCACATCCCTGGTCAGTACAGCCACTTCTGGACTCTGCTGACCTGGGAGACATGAGGCTTGTAGTGCCACCTCCACCCTCTTCTAAGTCATGGGGCCCACAGCTGCCTGATTGGAGAGAAGCTCTTACCTTTAGTTTTATTCCCTTTCTTCTCTCAGGAACACAGAAAGCAACACTGAGAAGCTGCCTGTTTTAGCCACACCCTGTGATTCTTTGTCCTTGATATAAAGGTCCCCCCATCAAGAAGGGAAGAGCACAAAGGACCATGGTGATGGTTCATGAGTGAATGGGTGGTGGAAATTTCATGGGGACTATAACCAAGATGAAAATGCATACATTGTACAAAAATGAAAAATGATATATTAAAAAAAAAAAAAGGGAAAGGAGTCTGCTTCAGTTCCATGCCTGCACTGGTTCTTTTTTGTTTGTTTGTTTTTTTAAAGATTTATTTATTTATTTATACAAGCACTGGGTACAGTCAGAAGCACGGGAGGGTGAGAGAATTCACCAGAGCCAGAGCGGGGAACAGAACAGGCAGAAGGACCGAAGTACACTGCTGAGGGGAGCAGCGGGCGGCAGGAGAGGTCTGCGCGCCATGTGGGACCCTCACCGGTGACCAGGGATAGAACTGGCGCGGCTGAGGCTGCGGGCAGCTTCGCAGCCCAGTGCTCAACCGCTGCACCCCCATAAGAGAATGGTGGGGAACACAGACTGTGGCTAAAAGTGAGGCTGTCAGGGTTAGGCTTCTGGCTCCCCCACTAACATGCCCTATGTCCATAGGTGAGATATGTGATTTCTCTGTGCCTTCACCTCTGCAGCTGTGTAATGGGGATAATCACAGCACCGGCTACACTGGCTTATGACAAAGTACACACATGTAAGCTTTGAACAATTCCTGGTACACAGTGAGTGATATAAACAAGTTATTAAGGGATAATTCTCAATTTTTAAAAGATTTATTTTATTTATTTATGCATTTTTTTTAACCTTGGTGCAAGGGTAAGTAGAAAAGAGAGGGGCCGGCTCAGGCCCCAGGGGCCTGGGCCAGAAGAGGAGTAAGCAGAAGACATTCACTCCACGCGACATTCAAGGGAAGTCCCGGCTGCTAACCTCACCTGCCCTTCCCCAGGCAGTCAGAGATGATTATTCCAACACTTTCACACCGCACAGCAACTGAGCCACACCAGTCAGCCACACACTGGTGCTTAGGTGTCTCATTTCCCAGGTATCTTTTGGGATGGATAGACCATTCTCTTCTGAGCTCAGCTCTGTGTCAGGCCATCACTTTCCCTTGCACCATGAATGGAGAGTAAATTAACAAGTTTTATTGCTTTGCCTGGTTGTTTTGTTGTGGGCTTTTTTTTTTTTTTTGTCTCCAAGTTGACAACTTCCACTTCTGCAGTGTCTTAACGTTCCAAAACATCTGTTTGTGAACCAGCATCATCAGGAATGCTAGCACTGCTGGGAGGAGGATTTCCTAATTAGCAGCTGCTACAGAGTCAACTCCTCACCACCCACCCCACGATTTGGGGCTTTTCAACTTGCATTGTCTCTGAGCAGTGGAGTGGGCGTGTATGGGGAGTGTGCCCTGTCATCCGAAGAGGCAATTTCCTCCCGCAGGGCCCAACCACCCCCACACTGCACCATTTACCACGACTGCAGGCCCCATGTCAACTGCCGCCAGCTACAGTCTCATGTTTCTGGGGCACAGAGTTGAAGAGAGAACCCTTTATTTTCATTTCCCTTCATCTAGATTCAGATTTCACTATCAAGTGCCTAAGTGTTTTCTACATGCTTTATCTCATTGACAGCACATGCCCGTCGGTCAAGTGGGTCACATGTGGAAACTGAGGGGCAGAAAGATTGATTGTTTAAAGTCACTGGCTCAACAGCAGAACCCAGGTGTTGTCCATCACACCCCCACCTTATCTGTGATATGGGGCTTCAAAGGTGCTGACCGGTGAGCTGGGACACAAGACCTCACTTGAGCACAACTGCACCGCCCTGCTTCTCCTAAGAGGAATGAGATCGTGCCTGTCTCAGGGCTTTGGAATCACACAGACTTGGTCTGATAACAGCTGCACATTATTGGCTGGAAGTCTGAGAAAGGGGACTTCGAAGTCAGCTTCTAACTCAGACGATTTGCATGGATCATGAGAAGGAAGATAATTTAAGAAAGATTACAGACAGAATGGAGAAAGAGTATGAGGAACAAGAAAAGCTTGTTTTTGAAATGTGAAATTTATGGTGATGTCATAACTTCCACATAGAAATGTCTGACAACCAATTACAGACTTGGGGGTATCAGGTAAGAGGAAAATGGCATATGAAGGGAAAAGTGGGGTTCAAGGACAAAATGGGGGGGAAATGAATTTGAAGGGAGCAGGAGAGCTGGTAAGAGAGACAAATGACAAGGGAAGGTATCATGATGAAAAGTAGGGGCCAAGGAGATGGTGAGGACTGAGAGTAGCAGAGAGAGGCCATGGCTACCAGGCTGTAAAAAGGCCAGAGATGAGTCAACCAGAGTCCACAGGGCATTTCAGAGTGTGATGAAGGGCAGGTTTCTAGGGCTTAAGGTTCATGAGAGAAAGGTTCGGGGATAGTAACACACTGCCCCCACCTATAGAATTTCCAGAATTCCCATTCATGACTCCCCCTTAGAGCTGTCCTGGCATCCTGAGAGGGAGAACTCTCTTAGGAGAGGTATGGAGCTGGGTGCTTTGTATCTACACTGCTGCATGCACCAGCATGGATTCCAATAACCATGAAGATGGATATCTGGGAAATTTTAAAAGATATTCCTAGGATTCAAGTGTTCACACAGGGAGGGAAAGAAAGAGACAGAAAAGAGAAACTGTTTGTCCTCCTTCCTCTTTAATCCCCTTTTAGGTATGACACAAAGGCACAGGATATGTTCACAGGAACTTTGCAGGAGAATGAAATTATGCTTCTATACTCAGGAGATCACATTAAAAATCCCACACATTTACAATCTGCAAAGCACTTTTTGGGATAATTTAGGAGGACTAAGTTATCCTGTTAGATCCTGATATTCTGAGTGGCATGCAAGATAAGAATTCTTGCCCCATTTTATAGAAGAGAAGACAGAGGCTCAGTACTGAGGTCATTTGCCCAAAATAACCCAGAAAATAAGTGGCAGAGCAGATATGAGAGCCAAGTTTTTATTCTGTTATCTTTGCTAATTAACCACATCCAAAGAAACCAGTGAGAACTAAAAAGAAAGAAACTCAGACAGCTCTTTCCAAACTAATTCATGGCATGTGGACCACTTCACGAGCCAGCATCCATATTCCTTTGTATCATTTATTCTGGCCAAAGTTGAGAAATAGGCTGAGGTGTCTTTGGTGCCTCTATCCCTTTCTAAACGTGACCTCTGCCTTTAGAGTCCAACTTAGCAACCAACTAGTCTGACCCTCAGGATCACAGGACTGGGGCCCAAGTTCCAAACCCACAATATAGGCAATGAGTGGCAAGTATGAACTAAAAAAATAAATTTTTAATAAATATTTAAATAGGTGGGGACTCTCTGGTGGTGCAGGCGGTTGAGCGCTGTGCTGTGAAGCTGTCCGCAGCCTCTGCAGCGCGGGTTCGATCCCCGCCACGCGGGAGAATCCCACATGGCGTAGCAGACCTCTCCTGTCTCGCCCACTGCTCCCCTCAGCAATGTATTTCGTCAGTCTGCCTGTTCTGTACCCCACTCTGTCTCTGGTGAATCCTCTCACCCTCCTGCGCATCTGGCCTATACCCCGGTTCTTATATAAATAAATAAATCTTTAAAAAAATTTAAATAGGATGGCTATTTAAAAAATGGAAAAGAACTGGTATTGGTGAGGATGAGGAGAAATTGGAGGCATTATTCACAGTAGCCAAAAAGAGGAAACAACCCAAATACCTGCTGATGGATGGATGGATAAATAAAATGTAGTACATACATATGATGGAATATTATTCAGCCTTTAAAAAGGAAAGAAATTCTGAAACGTTTCAATATGGGTGAACCTTGAAAACATGGTAGAGTGAGGGAAGTCAGACAGAAAAGGACGAACATTATATGATTTCACTTATATGAGGTACCTAGAATATTCAAAAGGACAGAGTATAGAATAGAGGTTAGCACCCCCTTCACTGGGGGTGAAGGAAGGACTCGGGAGTTACTACTTTATGAGTTTCTATTAGAGATAACAAAAAAGTTCTAGAAATGGGTGACGGTAATGGTTATACAACACGTGTGTACTCAATGCTAATGAGCAGTATACTTAAAAGTGGTTGAAATGGTAAATTTTATGGCTTAAGTATATTCGAATATACACAAGACACTGTGGAATCTCCAAGAGAGCTGAACCATACACATCAGTCACTATAGTACCGCCCAGGTGTGAGAAGAGGCCCTGGGAGCTTAGAAGCTGCAGGGCTGAGGCCAAAGTCCCCTCCTCCCTTCCACAGCTTTCCACCTACTCCAGATAACCAGCCTTCCACAGCAGGGGCCTCTCGGCCTCACTGCCTTCACCCTGGAAATCCTCCAATAGAGGCAGCTTGTTCAGGCAGGATATTTTGGGGCAGGCAGGAACCCTGGGGGTGTGGAAGGAAGGTGACTGCCATCTCACCAGAAAAGAGGCCGCCCACTCAGCTCGGTCACTCTGGGCTGTGTTTTGAAATGCTCCTGCGGATGTAATGATTCTGGGTGGAGGACGTTTAGAAGCCAAATGAGTTTGTGTGAACAAAAGGCTCAGCCCTCAATCTGGACTGTCCAGGGCTCTCGGGGAGTTTCATTTCCTTCCTTGTTCTTACCCTGAAAGGAGCAGCCCTAAGGAAAACCATACACACTGAGAAGTGTTTGAACTTGAGATTCAATGATTTGATTTTTAAATAAGATTCCCCTGGAACGGCATCTAGTAATGAAAAGTATAAAGCTCACAAGGCACACTCTCCTCCCCTCCCAGTAAGAACGGAGGCTTTTGTCCAGCTGAGCATCGTCTGGGGAGAGGGGAAGGCCTGCAGGACGGAGGTGTAGCCCAGGGTCAGACTGACCTGGGCCCCAGGGTTGGAGTCAGGCTTCCAGAAACAGAATCGCTCCCGAGGTGGCTTTAGGGGTGCTAAGGAAGGAAGAGGCCTACTCAGACAGGAGTGAAAGATGAACAATCTTGATGTGACCTTGAGCTCTCAGTTACAAAAATACTCTGTAGGCTTAAAAAAAAGGCCTTGAGAAAAAGCCCCATGGTTGAAGAACAAAAGATTCCCATTGGGTTAAAAAAAGTAAATGAAAGGCTTTCTGGGATGCCCACCTTGTTCCTGGGGGGCATCTCCCTTGCTGCCTCCACTTTCTTTTTAAATTTTTTTTTTTTTTTTTATTTGAGTGGAAGAACTGGAGTGTAGGCCAGAGGTGTGGAGTGAGGGGGTTTTGGGGGTAAGGTGAGAGGACCCAGCAGAGACAGAGCAGGGAACAGAACAGACAGACTGAGTGAAATACACTGCTGAGGGGAGCAGCAGGCGAGACAGGAGAGGTTTGCTGTGCCATGTGGGTCACCTCCCTGGCCGAGGATCGAACTCAGGCCATATCAGCCATAGCACTTAGACTTAACTTCTAGGCCACCAGGGAGGCCCCTGCTTCCCCTTTGAAAAATAAACACCCAGCAGAGGAACAGAGAGGAGGTTCTTTAGCAAAGTGAGTT
This sequence comes from Talpa occidentalis, assembly GCF_014898055.3. Classification (NCBI taxonomy): domain Eukaryota; kingdom Metazoa; phylum Chordata; class Mammalia; order Eulipotyphla; family Talpidae; genus Talpa; species Talpa occidentalis. Next base: position 42,541,739 of record NW_023604295.1, on the reverse strand, counting down.
TTGAGAAAAGAGTGGGAGTGGCAGCTCCCCGTAGAGGTGAAACCCAGGAGGCACCAGGGCAGGGGGACAGGCCTGTCTCCATGTTGTCACCCCAACATGCACACACACCAAAAGAGGAAGCCTGGTGGCAGGGCTCCACCAAAGAAGGCGTGCCAGGTTAGTGAAACAATAAAAAGCAAGGAAAAACATCCTGGTTCCAAGGGGGAAGAGGGGGAGAGGCTGGGAGAAGTGGGGCAGGAAGAGGGGGGCCAGCTACCGGGGCGAGGGCAGGGCGAACATCATGAGATGTAGCCCCGGCGCTAACTCCCCTGGGCCCCGGTGGCTGACTGTTATAAGTTCTGTCCTAAAGACCCTTATGAAATGGTCCAGTCTCTAAGGAAATCACAGCAACATCATTCATCTGGGAAGTTCACCGTGTTAGAAAATGTGCACCTGGAGCTGCACCAGGACCGAGGCCTGACCTGGGAGGAAAGGTCGCCACTGCCGCCCCTGCTCCGGGTGATCACCAGGAGCCCCGAGGCTTTTAACGGGATAAATGAAAAATTTACTAACAGGCTTTCCAAATCAAGGTTAGGAAATCTGACATTATTCAATATTTTACAAAACAATTGTATGCATAGTTGGTTAAGAAACAGAGGGAGAAGAAAGGAAGGGAGCTGAAAAGCGAAATGAAACAAAAGGGAGAAACTTACAGAGGGAGAGAGAAATAAGGCAAGGGAAGATTAAGAAGAGGCACCCGCCACAGTAGGTGACGCGATGATCACAGCAGCACACAGCCTGTAGCGCCTGCTCCCGCGGGCAAAGGGCTAAGAACTCCCCCTGGATGGCCAGGGCTAGTCACACAGCCGGCCAGGAGGCGGACACCACGCTATCCCTCTCTTCTCCTGATAAGGACTGAGCTCTAGGGAGATTAAGTACATTCCCCAAGGCTACTCCCCAACCCAGGTCTGTCTGAGTGTAACAAAAGTCCAACTTAAAAAAATATACAGAAACAGAGGAAGAATGAAGGGTAAGAAAAACAGAGCAAAAGGAGCAGAGAGAGTGACACAGAAACAGCTTCTACATTCTGAGAGGGAAGCCAGAAAGGTCAGAGGCCACGTCCTGACGGGGGCTTCCAGGGAACCTCACCAGCGACGGTTGGAGCCAAACTGCAGCTTCCTGACCCCAATGCAGACATCACATCTTGACAGCCCAGGTAGCCCACTGCCCACAAGGAATTTGGTGCACTGGTAGGATTCAGAAGAAGGAAGGAAAGAAGGGAAGAGGGAAGAGCTATTGGTGATCCCATGTGAGAGAGAAAAGGTGGCAAAAGACAAAGATCTTTAAAGTTCTGAATGTGAGACAGGGAAATGAATGGGCCATTAACAAGCAAAGGGAGGTCAGGTTGGGGGGCGGGAGGAGGAAGAAGTGACATGTTTATAACTCTCTGTTATGTCGGCAGTGAGCGCTATAAACATGTGTCCATGTCTGGCAGGCAGCATGTGTGTAGGCATAGAACTGGCTTTCTGAAGAGAAGAAAGGTAGTTCTGGAATCGCCCTCTCAGAAAACAGGTGAGGCCTCCGGGCCTCTGTTCCTCTAGTCCTCCCTACTTCAAGTGTCCCACCCCTTCCTCTTGGCCTTCTGGCAAAACCAGACTCATTTCTCACAGTCAGCTCAGAAGCCACCACTTCCCCAGGAAGCCTTCCCAGAGAGAACTCTCTCCCCATCAACTGTTGTTTTATCTTGTTGTCCAGTTATAATTTATTGGATCACATCTCTATAAGTTATTGGATCATACCTCTTGTCCTCGTGGATGGGATCATTTCACCCCTACCCAACACTGTGGAGTGCACAGAAGTGGCATCATCTCCCCTACCTTGCCCAAAATTATAGTCAGTTCACTGGATTATGATTCAAATTACTTGCTACATCTACATTTAAAAGTGCTTTCACTGTCATCATTATATTTGCCCCTCCTCACAAGCCTTATTAAGGCAGCATGATAGACATTATTAGTCTAGTTTTTAACATAAGGAAAATAAGATCCATAGACATTGGACCCATAGCTAGAAAGTTGTAGGGTGCTGGAGACCCGCTCCAGCAGAATGTCGTGTCAGGAGTCCCTGAAAGGAGAGGACGGTGTCGGCGAAACTTGGGGGACTGAGAGGAAGTGGAGATGAGGTAAATGAGGTAGTGAGGAGACACTGACACTCTCTCTGGTGCAGTATCTCCTGCTGAGGGTTTCAGTGTGTCTTTACACCTTAAGGCGAGCGGAGATATTACATCAACATAAGCATCAAAGCAGAACAGAGACAATCATTACATATTTTCTCATGAACATACAGAGACCCTCTTGATCTCATACTACAAAAGGGCACTTCTTTAATCTGATTAAGAAAAACAACGGGGACGATTATTCTCCTTGGTACAACTCATTTTCTAGCATGATCAGTTGTCTAAGACAGCACGATGTTCAGTAACAATCAATCATCCTGTCAAGCTTTCCTAATTTCGCAGTGGGCATGAAAGTCCACTGTTGAATGCTTTATTACTAAAATCAACCCATTCCCTAGCACTCAGCTCATCCAGCCTATTTATCAATTACTTCAAAGTGGTCTAAAGTAACTCATTAATACTGTTTTAATTCTACAGAAGTCTAACTTTTAACTAGAAAAACCTAACCTCCACACATCCTGCGAACTGTTGACCTTTTGCATACACCAGGAAATGTACCGTTGCCACAAACATGTACCCTCCAGGTTAGGCTATGGTTTCCAAGCACAGTTGGTTCAGGGCAGCTTGTTCCCTAGTTCTCAGGGCCAGGACATTTCTATCCTAACTATATGTTTAACAATTTTTATTTCTTTTGTGATAGTTCATGCGTAAGAACAATAAGCCAATTGTCACCTGGGTCCGAATTAGGTTTTCACAAGCCAATTTATAACTAACTTAAGTTTGCATTAACCAAGAACAAACAGAGGAGTATTAGCAGGCGTTGCTGTGGAGACTCCCTAGTTCAGATCTACTGGGAAGTGCAGGAACTCCCCTCTTCTTGGGTCTCCCCCAATGCCAGGACCTTGTCAAAAGACAGCATGGGTAGCGCAGCCTGCAGCAGTAGGGGTCATGACCAAACGTCCGTTGACCATCAGCGTGCTTGAGCCACCACTAGCATCTCTTTCCTGACTCTGCCAGTGGCTACAGATGGCGCTGCATTACCACAGGGCATGACTGTACTGTAAATGATTCCCAACAAACCACAAGCATTCCCCTAGCCAATGAGTATTATCCTCTCCACAGAGGTCCATTAAGACCACACTTGGTCCGACAATGCTATTACTCAAGCTGTTTCTAAAATTCTTTAAGTTTCAATCAGGCCTGTGGAATATTTTCTTGAGTTTCCTAGATAATGACAAATTTTTATTCCTTGAAATTGAATCTATTTAAGAAAAATATAAAAATTCAAAGCCCAAAGTAGTGGCAGAAGGGGTGACCACCGTATGGATTTAGGAAGAGGTTTAGCTACAAACACCATGCATTGTTTGTGACTGACATGTTGACTCAGTGGCTCCCAACTCCTTCAAACCCTTTAGAAACTTGTGGCAATATCTCCAAGGGCTCTGACCTGAAAGGAAAACTCATTATCAACAGAGATCCAAGAGGTCTAAGTGTAGTTTTGTGTGTTATTTTGTTATCATACCTCACATTGTTTTTATGGGATCCTATTTGCTCCATTTGTGTTAACCTGGTCTCCTCAGATGACTATAGATGAAGACTCTTGCACACAGTTTTTCTGACTTAATATTTTTCTCTTTCTTCTCTTCATCTGAAACTAAGGGTGGAAAGAGAGCGTTCTAGGAACACCAGGGGGTGAAGACGGGGGAGGACCAGGTAACAGAGGTCTGTGGACTCGAGCCCTTTGCATTCAGAACTTGTCCCCTGTCCAGTCGCCTGGAGGAGAAGGGGGGGTTATCATCAGTACAATGGTTGGTATAAACAGGCACTGATTTGAGTAGCATAATCATCACTGGAATTTATTGCATTCTAGTGCCCAGGCACCAGCAAGCAGCTATGCAGAGGTGAGAGGATACTTGCATTCCCTGTCCCAGCCCATCTGACAGGTGATGGCATGGAGAGGATGAATACCCTACCAAGGGCTCATTTCTGGCAAAAGACATTGTTGGGGTTTGAACGGAGGCTTATCTGATCCCAAGCTGGGACCACCCAGACGGGGACCGCAACACCGGCAGGGGGCTCTCCTCCACATCCTGGCAAAGGTGATCCCAGAGACGCTCACAAAAGAACAAAGGTCCCCTGCTGAAGCTGTCCCACCCTCCTACCATCATGGAAAGGAAAACGAAGTGGTTTCAATGCGTGCCAAACACACGATAACCACTAGTCGTGACCGTACAGAAAGATCAACATCCCCCCAGATTACACCAAGGGGCCTCTCCCTTCTATACTGGCTATTCCATCCGCCAAGGTGGCTGCTTTGATTAGATGATGCCGGGCCAGCTGGGGAGCTCGACCTTGACCTCTGCCCTCTTCTCGTCACCCATCCTCCTCCCTGGCCTTCTCTACCAACTTATCAAAGACATTGAGCAAAAAATGTCAACCGTATCAAATCCATCTCCTTGTCTCCAGCAGCCCAGCTCCCTCCCAGTGCCGAGAAGTGGGGGATGCTCTTATTCAAGTTTTCCTGAGGTGATACCTCCCAACAACCCCAGAATTGGAAACACAGAGCCTGCTTGCCATATCAGCTGGCCTGCAAGATTTCCTCACTCTTCCATGATTAGAGTCAGAACAGTACCACGAAGCTCAAAGTACCCCAGAACCAAAATACAAAGCAAAATAAAATACAAAGCAAAATAAAGGTGTCCATTTGAATGGCTTCTTTAGTCTCCACAGATGGTCTCACTGGTTTTGAAAAGACTTTGCAATAGGAGCCCCAGTGCTCACAGCAGTAAGGGGGCTGCTGTAGAACCACCTGGGCAGTACCTGGGTAGGGGGTCGTCACAGGTCACATAGGTGCACCTGTGCTGGGCACTAGTGAACAGAGATGGAAATAATCCAATGTTTCCTTTCAAGGAGCTGCTATGGGCTAGCGGCTGCACACACACAGCTGCTCCCCTCACACAGCTCTCTCAGCATCAGACTCCTAGCTAAGGCGCCATCTACTCACACTTCACACCAGCATCAGGGAAGTCTGGAAGTGTCAGGGGATAAAGACAGGCCCTCTCAGAAATGGTGCCATAAGCATGGGGTGGACCAACCCCTCATTTCTTAGAAAATGGAAAGCCCTGAGGAAAGTGATTGCCCAAAGTTACAGCACGAGTAAATGGCAAAACAGAACTTGAGCCCAGAGCTTCATGACCAGCTTCCACCTCCAGCCACGCCAGGATGCTAAAACGCCATTTATACCCCTGACAATATCTCTGTTACTAGGATGCTTCACGGGTTTCCAGAAACTTTCCGGGCACACCTATGTCTGTGAGCTGCAGCTTGTCACGTCCCTCAGTGAGAAGCAGCTGGTTTTTCAGATAATCTAAGGTGACCTCACATCTTGCATCATGCCCTGAACAAAGAGACAAAAAGTTTCAGAGCACAAAGTGAAATTTACTATTTTTTTTGGTTGAGGCCAACAAGTGAGAGCCCCAAAATAAAATGCAGAGTCTTCCTTTCCCCCTTACTTTGGAAATAAACCTTTCTGTTATTTATCAAATGAAGACCAATCTTTTAAGGTCCCTTCTACCCTCATTCTACGATTCTCTGACTGTTAAGAGAATTCTCAAAATGTTCTTACGGGCCCAAAACAGAAATCTGATTTTGCCCAGTACTCTACAATTTAAAGGATCAATATTGCAAACAAAATGGCTCTAATTTAGAAAGATACCTGATACCTCTGTCATTCCCTTGCCACATCCCAAATTTTAGATTCCAGTTCCCTCTAAAACACTTGGCATGCCTTTTACCCAGCCACTTTGCCAAAGCTCCACCTGCCTGCCAGCCAGATGGAGTCACACTTAGCAGAACCACCATGGAGAGCCTGCCTGACACTCTGGAGGGGCCATGTCCATCAAGCTTCCTGCAAAGTCAATCACCCACCAAAACATCCTCTCTTCAACTCCCCTCAGACCAGAGGCTGAGGTAGAGACCCAGAGGCTTCCAGAAATGGGGTTAGCAAAGCGATGCTGTGACTGACCACTCCTAGCACACACACTTGCCCACAGAATACACACCATCAGAAGATATCTGAGTGGCAAAGAAAGGAGAAAGGTGCTTTGTTTCCATCAAAATGCACAATGACAAACAGGATGTGGTGAGAGCTATATAATCACACTGCTGGAAAAAAGCATAATTTGGTACAATTCTAGGAGACCATTTGGTAGCATTGTCAGGAATCTTAAAATTTTCTACACCCAAGAACTAACACTAGTCAGAGACAAATACAAAAACTAAAGCACAAAGATATTTACCTTGGCATTATTTTTGACTGTGGAAAAACTGGAAACCGTCTATAAAACCAATGAAGAAATAGCCACAAAAAGTTATCGTATTATGAACAGTATCAATTCTGGATATTCATACGAATATACACATGGTTAGGTATGTATTGTGTTCCAGATAAATGGGAAATAACAATTGCTAATGTTTTAGTACATTTCCAATTGTTGGTATATAGGAGATACTTTGTTTCTGTTACTTCTCTGTAACTTGCAAATTGTACATAATAAGCACATGAAACTTTCATAACCAGAAAAATAAATACTAAATCTTTAAAAAGCAAAGACAACCACGCAGCTCGGAAAAGCCATAATTCAAACACTTTATCCTCAACATAAATAAAAAATTTCACCTCACAGTCTCACTGTTGACTGATGGGGCAAAGGAGGTTTCTCTGGGCTGAGGGTCTCTGTTCTGACAGGGGAAACAAATGTTGGGGGCGAGGGGCCTTCTATACGGCAGAGACATCCCCACCCTGTGACAGCTCCAGGCCAAACAAGGGAAACAAGAACACAAAAAGCAAAAGGTAAACACTCCAGGGATGTGTATATATCAAAATCCTTGACTCCGGCAGTCCCCCCCCCACCCCCCGCTGAGCACCAGCCCAGGCACCCCAGGACTTCACCCCAGGACTACACCCCATGCTGGAGTGAGGATGCAAGACTCTCTGCTCCAGTGGCAATTCCTCTGCCTTCGCCTTCGCCCTCACTCAAAGAAAGCTGTGCAGTCCACCATTCCATTGCTCTGGAGGTGAAGTATGAGGGTGGCATTGGCTAGACTAGCCCATGGTCTAATGATCTGGGGACACAAAGGCAACTCAGAGAGATACCACTGCAAGCATACATTCTTCTTTCCACCTCCAACTGTTGTATCTAGGTCCATTTTCCCCTTTGCAATCATTAATTCAACACATACCACGAAAGCATACCATGTTTTGGATACCACACTAGCAATGGCTTCCTAACCTTCAAGTCCCCTCATCTTCCCACAGTCTATTCTCCACATCACTTCTCTGCTTAAAACCCCTCCATGGCACCTAGAAGAAAATCTGACCTCCTCACCATGATTCTCTCGATGCTGTGGCCTGACCTTCCTTATTTCCAATCCTGAAACACGGAAGCTCAGCGCCAATGGCTTTGCTCTGGCCATTCCCTCTGCCTGGAAGGCTCGTTCCATTACAAAAACAGGCGGACACCATGTGCCCAGCTCCAAGACAAGGAACCTGGTATGTATAAACAACTGTCTGGTGAGATTAGAGGGGGAGAGTAGAGCAAGAAAGGCCAGAGGGCTGGCAAGGTAGACTGTATATTCCAGCAGGGGGCCTGGATTTTATTCTAATCACAATGCAAAGCCTTTGAAGGATTTTCAGCCACAGAGTGATGTGACCTGGATTACATTTTAAGAAGGTCACTCTGGCTTCTGTGAGTAGGGATTAGCGGGAGAGCATAAGTGAACCCGAGGAACAGAGAAGAGTCATGAAGATGCAGAAAGCAGATTAACAACATATTCTGGAAACAGACTCAACTGGAGTTGCCAAAAAACAAACAAAAAAAAAAGATGCAGAGGATAAAGAAAGAAGAGGAATGGAGAGTGACCTCTAGGCTTGTCATTTAATAACTAAGTAGGCCACATTGCCAATTCCTGACATGGAAAGAACTGGGTGTTGACAAAAGGTTATGGGGGGAGAATCAAAGGTTCTGGATCTCTCAGGTTTTTGTCTCTCACGTCTAAACTTTGCCCAGGAAGGTCGGCATCTGCCGTTTCCCACAATAAGTAGACGTCTTCCGGCACTCTCAGAGGCCCCACTAAACTTCTCAAGATCCAGTTAACAGCCTTTGCTCAGGCCTCCTTCTCCCCAACTTCCTTTTCCTTCTGACTTGGCTAGTTCCCGAAAAGACTGCAAGGGCAAGCAGATACATGGGAACATGCATGGAACTTCACAGACCTTCACATTTTATACATAAACTGTGCATAATGTTCAAATCAAGCTAGTACACGGCCAGCCTCCAAACTGCCCAGGCCTCACTTGGTCTTCAGTCTGGGGGGTCCTGGGGGGCATCACTTCCTCCTACCGTCTACACTGGAGGCTGTGACTCTGTCAGAGCTGGCTCCCTTCTCTGGTGGCTTCAACTGTTATCACTCTGCAGAATCTGGTCCTGACCTCTCCCTGGTTCAGTTCCATATGCTCAGCTATCCACAAACTACTTACAGAGGGCCAGGCTGAAATCTTCACAGTCAACATGCCTCAAATTGATGTAGCCTCTTCAATGGCTACCAGGTCGTCTCTATCACTCAATATGCCAGGCAGTTTCCCGATCCTCCTGCTTTGTTTTTATTCTGGCCTTTTCATCACTCCCTCTATTGCCACTACCCCCAATCTAGTCTCTGCCCCGTTTTCAGTCTTGTGCTCCCAACATACTGATGCAACAGCTGCCAGCATTCGGTGTTTCTGAAATAACAAGTGGGCAGTGACAAAGGCAGAGCTGTATGTGGTTCACCACGAGGCCCAGCACCAAGCACAAGTGAACAATAGATAAGCAAACAATAGCGCTCCTTCCTAGAAAGCCATTATGGGCGCGTTGGCGTGGAAGGCCCACTAAAGCCCTTACAATCTGCCCTAATCCTCTTTTCAAGCCTGTCTTCAATGACTCAAGTTATTCTGGAGCCTGACTAGTCTCCCCAAGTCATGTCCCCAGTCCTTCTGCCTGTCGACACCTCCATTTAACAAGTGTTGAGCTGTTCAACATTTGGGGTTTTGTTAATGCCAATATCCTCCCCATCTTTCTGTCCATCTATATCCTAGCCAACTGTCAAAAGCTAAGTCAACGCCTTCCTTCTCCAAGGAGTCTACCTGGATGACCCAACCCCAGCTGTCTCTGCACCCCTGAGCACTTCAGCCCCTCTCTATCCACACTCTTCTCCTGGTCAGTACAGTCTTTGTGACGGTCCTTCAATTGTCAATCACCAATGCATCTTTATTTTGCAATGTTGATTTTCGTGTTCCAACAAGACTGCGTGTTCCCTGGGAGCAGGGGAGACATGCACTGCAACCCACGTATCACTTGGCACAGGCCCCCACACGTGGAAAGTGCTCAGTAAATATTTCCTGATTTACAAACGTGACAAGACTGAGACATCTGCCACACTCCCACAAAAGAGGGAAAAGACAGGACAGAAACATCTTTGTTTCTGTCTACACAGATGAATGGTGAGTGGGTAGGAAAGGGCATAGACATTAAAAAGAAAGCAATTTTACAGCTTCTGAATAATAGTACCATTTAACCTGTCCTAATGAATAGGTATTCATAACAACGACCTCATAGGATCAGCCATGTCTCAGGAGAGAGTCCATTAAGAATGTCAGCAATTCATTTCAGTTTGGTTGTTAATTAGTGTAGCCGCCCCTGTCATCAAAAACATATGAACTGGTGTATAAATAGGACATAATTCACAATCTTTATAGAAAATACCATGTCATGCATGTATAAAGATTTTTCATCTTGTCTGAAGCTTTGATCTCTTTGCCGAAGGTTATATCATCTCCTCGTCCCATCCCCCATCCCAATTCAATAGCTAATCTCCCCAAAAAGGCAAGGGACAGAAGATGAGAGAAAGTGAGGAAGGAAGAATGACTAGCTGGAAAGGACCTTAGAGATCTAGAACAATTCTCTACCCATTTAACAGATGATAAAATTGAGATTGCGTGAATATGGAAAAGGCAAATGGATTTTATTGAAACTGATTTAAATTTTGCCCCCTCCATTTAATGTGTGTTCCATCTATACCCAGACTTCAGGATTGTTTTTTTGTTTTTGTTTTTTAAAGATCTATTTATTTATGCATACAAGAGCTGGGGGAGAGAGGCCAGAGATGCTGGGAGAGAGACAGAGTGGGGAACAGAACAGGCAGACTGACTGAAATACACTGCTGAGGGGAGCAGCAGGCGAGACAGAAGAGGTCTGCCTCGCCATGTGGGTTTCTCCCTGGCTGGCCAGGGATCGAACTCATGCTGCATCGGGGATCGAATTCATGCTACAGAGGCTGTGGATTGCTTCATAGTGCGGTGCTTAACCCCTTGCACCACCAGGGAGGCCCTTCAGGATTGTTTTGAGGGTTAAATGGAACGGGGAATGTGAAAGCTCCTACTACAGTAGGAGCTCAAAGACTGGAAGTCTAAAGAGGCAACAAAATTAATCTCCCTGTTGCTTCCCTAGGATTCTCTGAAGGGAGGAACATTAATTACAACCAAAACCTCTGTTCATACAAAAGGGTGCTGGGGGCAAAGGGAAGCAACCGAGGAAGGCAGTAAGTGGCTAACAAAACCGCAGCTACCATCTGTTCTTTGCTTTCTTTCTGGGCGTCTCTAAGTCGACAACAAGTTAACTCCAAGAATGCTCACTCACTCTCACTCACTGTTTCAGCCAGCTGGGCGGGTGCTGGAAGGCACCAAGGGATCACTGGGAGGGCAGTGGCTCCTTCCCTAGCTCTCCAGGGCTGGGGATGCAGTGACTACCCAGCTGGGCATGAAACACCTTTCATTCTCCTCCACCCACACCAGTCATCTTTCGGGCAGAAAATATCAGGCCAGCATTTGCACACATGCCAAAGGAAGCAATAAAAGGGTTCTTGCAAGATTAAAAGGATGTGGTTTTTAAACACACACACCATGAAGAGTCCCTTTCCCCGCACCCCTCCTGCTATTGGGGGTACTTTCCATTTCTCAGGAATTCCCACACTCACCACCACCCCCAGCCTCTGTCAGGGCAGAGTGGCCACACTCCTGGAGTGGAACCCGTCTCTCCTGCCTGCCGGGCTGCCTCTTACCCAGCCCAGGTCTTCCCCACACTGTGGAATGGCTCTCCCAGCAGCTAAAGCTAAATGACGAAACTGGCTCACAAAGTTACAGCGATCCCAGCGACAGCTATGAAACAGCTCAGAAGGGGCTGGGTTTGCAGCGCTTCCTTTCCTCCAGGGAGCTGCATTTTTCTAAGATTATTATTCCTTGGGCTGACTGCTCAGCTACTCAGCGTCATTTCCCCTCTGGGTGGGAAAGTTTTCTCCTTCTGCATTGATTTCCAATATGACAAAACCTCCCACTCCTACCCCTCACCTGTAGATCTCACAAGGAAAGCACAGCCTATGGATGGCAAAATCATGCATGGTATATGAACTTTAGCATTCAGAAAGGCTCAGAAGCCCCAATTCGTAAAAAAGAAACACTGGAAAAAAAGAAAACCTCAAGGAAGCATCCTCTCTATCTCTACTGGCTGAAACCCCAGCAATAAACTTCAGCTAAACAGCCAGCAGGGTGATAGGTGAGCACAAAAGCTAAACAATGGCCTACACAAAGAGGGGGGCAAAGAGAGGAGGCAGCCGGCTGTCCAGGACTGGCCGCCTAATGCAGCAAACAACCCACAGACCACATGTAATTGAAGTTACTCAACAGTGAAGAACTTGAGCTCTGCCAAAAGGAGGAAAAGGACTAGCAATAGCACCAGGGATGGAGAGGACATCTCTGGTTCTTGCCGCTGACATCCATGTATTTTGAAACCTAATGCTGGAGGACCAGATGCTGACCACCAGCATCTGCAAAAGGGCTGCATTTGCCAACAAGCAAATGAAGCCCATTATTTGTAAGACTTGGGCTCATTACGAGCAGAGTGAGCATCTCCCAAAACACAAAATGTTGATGCAGAACTGGATGGTCATCTGTTAGAGGGGCTAAGAGGGCAGACATGAGGCACAGTATGGACCACATGGCTTCTGGAGGTCCTTTTAGCATTGCGATTTTGCTGCCTTGGGAATTAGCTGCTGTACCTAATACATGGTGATCAATCAAGAGTCCAAAGAAAACCCTCAGAGGGTGTTAGGAAACTCAGACTTGTTAAAATCACTTAAGACTGAATTTCTTGTTCATTGTTTTTTTTAATCCCCCAAGAGACATTATTGGAGCCACCACCAGAAAATAAGCACAGTTCATACCTGGATCCCGAGCCATGTTAGTAGCTCCTAGCAGTTTTCAATGGGCAGTCAATTTCACCTCTTCTAATCTCACCTTTCTAATCTCCCTCCTAAGGTGCAGTCTTAGCTCAGCACAGGAGTAGGTATTCCTTAGGCAGTCTTTGTGAGGGCCCAAGGGAGACCCTCTTAGGGAAGAGAAGCTTTGGACACTCCTCCCTACCTGCTCTCTGGAACTTTCCTGGCATTCTTCTAGTGCCTCAGCACCTGAAGCCTCCACAGCTCTCACCTCCCCAAAATGAATCAAACTGAAAGATTGCAAAGCCAAGTTTAGCAATGTTACCTGCTACACCAGGGAGAAAATGTGGGTCACTTACAGTGGAGGGAACCTGACTAGGCAAAGAAAATCAGCTCCAGTTCTTCCCTGCTGAGTTCCCTAAGCCAAATGCCTCCCTGAGCCAGCACCCCTCCCTGTAACATAGTTCTCTGCCATCTGTGGGGATTCCCAGCCACAAGAGAAGGAAAGATATCTACCAGCCTCATCCATCCAGGGTTCCTGAGTGCAGTATCCTTCCACCCACCCACTAACAAGACTGGGGCACCGCAGCTAAGAAAGCTGACGACCAGCCAGAGAAGCTCCCTTTTGTTCCTGGGCGTCTCCTCTGAAATGGCCTCAAGCCCAGGCACCCCACTCTCTATTTAGAAAGCTCACAGCCACACAGGTACTCCTTGATAAGAGAAAGTCAGGAAGTATTCACTTTTATGTTCTAGATTCCTTTTATGTTCTAGAGTCCTTTCTGAGGAACTTAAAACAATGTAAGTCATCTAATTCAGAGTCACTGTGGGTGTGTCTTCTTTCTCCTCTCCCTCTCCTCGCTATTTCCCAATCTGGGACCAGTGATTTAGAAATTCACAAGAATGAGGCATTTTGTAATAATGAATTACTACGGAATATGGAGTTGAGTTTTTACTGGGGGACCTGACTTTTTTTTTTTTTTTTAATTTTTTCTTATTCAATCAGAAGAAGCATCCCTAGGTTCAACGAAGCAAGCTAATTCACATACTAGAACAACGTTGGTGTAATATGAGAAACAAATGAATTGTCAATTTGACAGATGCAATTTTCTCAACCTTCACTCAACCTCCAAATCAATACCTAGTGGTGCAAACAATCTTGCTTCTCCAGGATAAGCCCCAGAGAGTGCACGCCTTGTGTCACTCACAGGAAGGCAATGGCTACCATCACCACATTGCTGACTTTGTTCAAAGCACTTTCCATCTATTTTTACTTTCATTTTGTCACATCATCACTAGGAAGCTAGAACTAACAGGGGCTATTACTTCCATTTCATAGATGAAGAAACTGAGGTCACAGGAGGTGACATTCCCAAGAGATCACACTGGTATTTGGTATTATGGTGGGAATTCCACTTGATCCTCAGCATTTCTCCCAGCCCCAAAGAAGGAAACTGAGTAAAAGGTGGGAAGCAGGTGAGAGCCCACCCGCCCCTCCATAGCGACAGGCAGAGGCTCTGCATGGAGCAGTAGCTCCCTGGGAAAAGAAAGGGAAAGCAAAGTCTCAGGCACAGTCCTGTGTCTGCATTTGCCTAGCAGGGATGGATCTTAGAATCCACCACTGCACCCCAAGCCCCCAGCCCCTCAGCTCTGAGGGTGAGCCCAGGAGTATTTTGTTTCCAGCGACATCCTTTGTCTTAACACTACTCTTAGTCCCAGAACTCTTTAAAAATCTGGTATTTGTGTTTGAAAATCAGAGCTCTGTACCTGGAGGGGCCACTTCTGTGCCTCTAGGCACTGGAGGGGAGGGGAGGCAAAGAAAGGAATTGAAGAAAGGACTGGCCGGATGTTATCAGCTCGAGGTAAGAGGGGAGCTCTGAAAGATCTTCTTCTCTCTTCTTAAAGAGTTCACTGCACGTGAGTGTGGGCGGGGGGTGTGGGGGTGCGGCCACCCCATGTGAGATAACTTTTCTCCCAAGGGTGAGGGGGCTGAACAAGATGGTCACACCCCCCAGTGCAGCCACCGGAGAAAGCACCTAAGAAATCAGGTCCCCCCACCCCCACCCGCTGCCCTTCCCCTCCGCCCACCCTCAGGCTCCCACCCGCGCGGGCCGGCGGAGTCCCCACCCGGCCAACCGCGCCGAGGGGCCTAGGGCTGGGGATGCAGGGGGGGCGCGCTCACGCCCCCAGCCGGGGCTCGCCGGGCGCCTTCCTCCCGGCTCTCACTCACCCGCGCTCCTGCCTCGGGGGACCCGGCCCGAGGGTCCCCGCCGCGTCGCGGCGCCCGGCGCGGGGGCCAGCTGGCTGGGGTCAGGGGGCGCGGGCCCGCGGCGCTCCCGGGGCGGCTTGGGCGGCGGCTGCAGCTCGCGCTCCGGGCCGGGCTCCGGGGGCCGCGCCAGCGGGGTGCCCGCCAGGGGTGCCCGGCTCGGCGCGCGGCGGGCCAAGGGGGGCGGCTGGCCCCGCGTCCCGGGGGGGGCCGGCAGCAGCAGCAGCAGCAGCAGCAGAAGCGGCGGCGGCCACCGTGCGGCGCGCGGCAAGGCCATGGTGGCGGCGCCCGCTGGTGCTCACATGCCCGGCGCGCGCGGGGCGCGGGGGGCGCGGGGCGCGGGGCCGAGGGACGCGGGCGGCGGGTGCCGCGCGGGGCCGGGGAAGTGAGCGAAGTGAGGCTGCGAGGGGAGTCCCCGCCTCAAAAGTTGTGGGTCGCCGCGGGAGGGCGGCCGGGGGCCGGGCGGGCGCGGGGAGGCGGCCCCGGCGCCGCTCCATGCTAATTAGCCCGGGCGGGTCGCGGGGCGGGCGGCTCCTCCTCGGGGTGACATCAGCGGCCGAGGGCGGCCGGGCCCGGCGGGGAGCGGGCAGGAAGGGGGCGGGGGCCGGCCTGGGGCTGGGGAGTGAAGTGCACAGAGGCAGGACGCACGGGACGGACACACGCACACGCACACACCATTAGTATTGTTTGGCCATTTGGAGAAAAATGAAAGAAACCGAGTCTTCCGAATCAGGCACAAGAATTTTCCAACTCCTTAAACGCACAGTGAAAGGGAGGAAAGCTGATACTGGGCAACGTGATTAGCATTAACCACTTTCTAGAAAGTGCCTATAGACTGTTCCCCTGCACCCCACCCTGGCGTGGTCGCTTGTCCCTGCTAAATGCTGACAGCCCGCCTTCCCCCACTACTCCAGGCCCCGGGGCCCGGGCTGAGTTTGCTGTTGCCAAGTCTAAAGCCTCACCCTCTGGCCAATGCAAAGTCATTTTATTCTCCCCCTCACCGCCCACCACCCTCCCGCGTGCTCTCCAGCCTGGATTCCATCCCCATCACCATCACTGCCTTTGGCTCACACCAGAGTTCTGTAGAAGTGTCACCATCAGGACACCCTAACAGGCCCCAGGGAAAAGAAAACTGAATTCAGGCGTGGTGGGGGCAAATTCATAATCAGGAGAAAGTCTGCAGATGGCAAATTAAACAGAAGGAGGCATAGAGATTACTGAATTTTAAATGGAAACCTTCAGGGGAGAGATTCAAAGATTTAGAGGAAACAAATTTTCTTGGTAAAGCTCCCTTTGTGTCCTCTCCCTTCCCAGTAAATAAGCAATAAAATGTCTTAATTTAGGACTGCGACCCTCTTCATTTCTAGGTGAAGAGAGAAGGGCTCAAATAGTAAAATAACTTGCTCAAAATTCTAAAGATTTTTGACCCAAGGATTAAGAGATTTATTTGTGAATGGCCATGTGACATCATTAATTCCCATCCCCTTATTTAGAATTTGCAATAATCCAATGTCTCAACTAAAATGAAGATGGGAGCTCCTTAAGGAACTTTAGGAGCCCCGGTCTGACCACCAGATTTAGATGTTCAGGAAAAACTGAGTATGGATTTAACTTTTGGGCTTTGTCTCCACCCCACTTCTCTGCTCCTTTCTGTTGCTGTCACCACAGGGGATGAGCAGATCATGGTATGCAGGAAGCTGTAGATGGACCCTATGATCACTCAGTCCAAGTCACTGACAGAAAGCACCAATGTTCTGTAGAAACAAGCTCCCCTTAAATAAGAGTGTGAAGAGTAACTTTGGTTTTATTTTATTTTGCTTTTAAAGAACGATAAAACAAATCCAACTTTCCAGGGCTCTCACATGGAATTTCCAGATCTTTCCAAGAAAATACATATAATAACCACCCCCCCCATAAGTAAGAGTTTGTTCTCATGGTCCCAGCTCAACCTCTTCAGATCTTCCTCTCATATTAATAGGGAGGACTGCCCAGCTGCCCAGATTTAGCCAGACAAACCCCAATAAGCCAAGAAACTGTGCTCAGAAGTATGATCACTAACACGGCTTCCCTTAACAGAGTACATTTCACATAGTGCTAGTTATGCTCCCAGACAATGAGTAAGGTTTAAGGGTTTAAATGCCCTCACATTCTGGATCCTCCTGGAGAATCTGCCTTCACTACCAACATCAATAGAACAAGACCCCAGCACACATGTCCCTTCCAATAGTTTGTCTTTAAGAGAAACATCCAAGTCCAAGGTAACTATCAGCTGGGTAGAGCTTAACCTGTGGGTTAAGAGAGAGAGACACAGATGGGACATGGAAAGATCAAGCACGGTGAAGATGGACCTTAACACTTTTGCTTCTCCTCCTAGGACTGAACAAGGCAGGAAGAGCCTTGGAAAGAGTAGCCAGTTTTGGTTTTAGAGCCCTTGCTTCTTAACCTGACTATACAACTGTTGAAATGTGTGATCTTAGCTTCAGCTTCCTCATCCATAAAATGAAGATTGCCCTAGATGATTGGAAAGAAGGGCTCCATCTCTGATGGTCTTGGGTTGATAAAGACCTTCCAAGAAAAGCAAGGATGTATGAAACAAGTGTCTAAAGACATGTGTGGTGTTTCCTGCCCAGAGATAGAAAAGTCCAGACAAGATTTTTGGTCATCTCAGATAGCTCAGAAGAGGCCTTATCTGGAGGCAGGGGATAAATGAAATAATGTCTCCAATCCACTCCAGCCCTACCTGTCTTCTGATCTAAAACAATACAGGAGGGAAAAGCCAGATCAGACCAAATTCCAGGCTGAGAGAGTTAGAAGTCAGGCATTCCTAACCTGGGAGCGAGGGCATCCAAAGTGACAATAAACTCTGCATTGGGGCCACTGGTCTCCACAATCCTATATTGCAGGTAGTTAGAGCTTTTGCATAGGCTTTCCTATTCCTCCTTGTGTTAGTAGATTAGGTTTAAGCTAGGCCACAGCTACAAATAGCCCCCCCAATGCCTGCCATCTTCTAATGGATGGCTTCCAAAGCTGTCCTTGTAATTGACATATCAATCAATGTGCACATGGGGATTCTGATGGGCCATCACTAGAGCTTGGGGCAGGTATCACTTCCTCTACATTCCACCAGAAAGAACATGGTCACCTGGCTCATCAAACTGTAGAGGAGGCTGGGAAATAGTCTAGTTATGAGGGCAGAGAAAGAGAGAGGAGTTTGGGGAGAAGGCTCTGCCCTACTGCTCCCCAATAGGGCAGGGAAAGGAAAGGGAGGGTAAAGGAGGGTCACCATTCTGGCCTCAGTTTCCTCCTTTGTAAAACAAAGGTGTTGAATCAGGAGCTCTCTCAGGGTTCATCTGCTTTAACATTCTGTAGATCTAGTTGGTGATGAAAAGTCCTTCTGCAGCAAAGTAACAAGACTCTTGCTGCAGCATGTCCTCGGCCTTGGAGTCCTCCTCTGCCAAATGGTTGGCCAGTGGAACCCGTTCTGTTCCTGAGCTGTTCTCACTCCTCGGCCAAGTCAAGAGATCTCTATTGACCCCAGTCTCCCCAACTGTACAGTGGGGAGATAAATCATTACCTTTTGCTGCCTCCTGGGGTTGGTCTGACGATATGATGAAATCACAGTCCGGAAGGCCCCAGGAGCACTTTTGACTGAAGTGCTCTACACAGTGTTCTTTTTGTAAGCAGAGCCTTTAATAACACTGCACTCTAAAGAGGCCTGAAGTGTGCCCAGTCTGAGGACAGTGCCCCAGCAGGATTTGTGGTCATGTGGGGTAGCACTGTCATTGCTAGGCATGAAGGGTACTGCTTAACAGTAACACCCCTAGACTCTGGTGACTAGGGTCCCCAAGGGTTGAGAGATCAGTCAATAGACAAGGGGATTGAGCTTCACCTGGGGGTGTTGACCTGGATCAGGCATGACTGTCTCTCCTAGGGAGTCTGACTTGCTCCTTTGCTATGTGTTCAGCATCCTGTTATACCCTGAGTCTGTTTACTCTCCTTTCATCTGCTTGGCCCCTCTCACCTCCACCCTATGAACTGATTTCTGGAACACTCTTGTGCCTCATTCATCTTTATATCCCCAGAACCCATCATACTACCTTCATTATTTTATTTAGTCATTTAACAGATATTTACTGGGTGACTACTCTGTGCCTGGCACTACACTGGGTGTTGGGCCAATCTCAAACTTCATAGAACTTAAAGGTTTGGAGGAAACAGACAGTAATCAAAAGAACGTGAAGTAAATTTGTCTCTTGTGGAAAGGGCCCTGAAGGAGAGCACTTGGAAAGGGAGTTGGAGATTGAGTCACAATCTGCAAGGTCATTAAAGTGTAAGCTGTTAATCAGGCTGAGGAGAGTGGTAGAGTATGTGCAAAGTCCCTGTGGCAGGAGGAATTGGGATAAATGTAAAGGACCAGAAGAAAGCCAACGTGGCTAGAGCACAGAGAATAAAGGAAGGTATAGAGAGAAGAAAATCTGGAGTCTTTGATAGCAAGCATCTTAACCATTAGCAGTTCTGGAAGCTGAAAGTCCAAAATCAAGGGTCAGTAGGGCTATACTCCCTCCGAAGGCTGTAGGAGAGAATTCTTCCGTGCCGCTTCCAAGTGCTGAGTGGTGGCCAAGAAGACTCCGTGGCCCTTGACTTGCAGGCACATCACTGCAGGCTCTACCACCACTGTCACACGGCCTTCTTACAAGGACACCAGGCACTGGGTTGATGGCTCGCTATAATGCACTTTTGTAATAGTGCAATTCCCATAGAAAGGGAAGGTTGCGCGTTTCCTGCCTCACCCAAGGAAGGGTGTGGCTGAACAGTGAGGAGAAGCTAGAAAAGAGTGGGGAAAGGACTGGGAGAAAGGAAGGAAGGAGAAGATTTGAAGGAGGCACAAGGAACAGAGAGACACGTAAAGAAGGGTGCTTGCTTCTTGTACCAGGGACTTGGGGGACATGGAAGGAGAAAGTTGAAAGAGATATGGGTAAGAGTCTTAGGGGGGAGGATGACAGTGACAGCCTTTTCTTGACTTGTATTTTGATTTTGCTCTTTTCCTTTCAGACTTGCTGGCCCCTTTGACCCACAGTTCCCCACCAGAAGGTGCCTTAGACCTGTGCTCAGCTTTTGGGCCTTGGTAGCCCTGCTTTGGGCCAACCCTGTTTAGCTGGGCATTTACCCACCAGGGGATGGGTAACTTTGGGTGCTTCATTTGGAAATTATATTCTTTCTTCTCTTCTATTTTTTTAAAAAGATTTATTTTATTTATTTATGCATTCAAGAGCTGGGGTGTAGGCCATTGACATGGGGATGTGTGTGAAAGGATTCGCCGGAGACAGAGTGGGGAGCAGAACAGGCAGACTAACTAAAATACACTGCTAAGGGGAGCAGTGGGCGAGACAGGAGAGGTCTGCTGTGCTGTGTGGGTCACCTCCCTGGCCAGGGATCAAACTTATGCAGCAGTGGCTGCTGATAGCTTCATAGTACTGAGACTCAACCTCTTGCGCCACCAGGGAAGCCCTTCTCTTCTCTCTATTGCACGCTAATTGTATTAACTTCTTTTCTATTGAAGGTCTTACACACTAAGAATATGTTTTGTCTTCATGTGGTAGATGGCAGAACCGATTAAGAGTGTGCAGGTTTGGGGGTCTCGGGTGCCCCTCAGTCTGCCTACTAAGAGACTGATCTGTTAATTTGATGACATATGCAAAGACCTTCTTTCAAATACAGTCACATTCACAGGTATTAGGGGTTAAGTTTCAAACATCTCCTTTTAGGGACACAATTCTACCCACTACCGTGAAGTTTAGAAAGAGTTGTAGTGTGAGAGAGCTGCCCTGGAACGCCCAGCGCTGTGGAGGGTCCCCCTGAGATAATGGTAAGCAGCACCAGCTATTTTCAGCCTGCTCCTCTCGGCTGACAAGCAGCCTGTGTCCTTGGCCTGAGCTGGGGCACCTCAGGGTTCTCCCACATCAGGGTGGATTCTCTCCGCCAGAAACAGACTTCTGACCTCTCTTGACCCCTCCTCCCTTCCCATCTCAGTTTAGTCAGTCTCCCATGGGTCCTTTCTCTCCCCCAGAGTTCTATCAAGAACGCCTGCAGGCAGGAGCTGCTGAGTTGGCTCTGACACCAGGATTGTAATGGAAGACAGCGTTCAAGCCTCCATGGGACACTAGCTTTTGTTCAGAGCTCCAGGAAGAGTGCCTTGGGGTTTTGACAAAACACCTGAAGGAATAAACCCATATCCTTATTTTTGACTCCTGGAAGAAGCTTTACTGTCCCCCTTCTAGAATATCAGGAATGTAGACCCCAAGCCTAGAGAGGCTGTGCTGCTTCTCCAACACTGGTGCTGGGCTCTGGGGTGTCTGCCATGGAGATCCAAGGTGAGAACGTAAACACCGCAGTCCCACTGCAAACCGCTGGGCCCTCCTCCAGGGAGGAAGCCTTGCTCACAGCTTGGCCAGGCTCCCAAGCTTCACATACAGCCACCCGAGATCCAGCTTAGACAGCTTGGGGTGGGTCCTTGCATGACCTTCCGTTTCTTGTCTGCCCATCTCAGGGGCCCCTTCCATTCCAAACAACATTCCTCCGATAAAATCGGTTACACACTGTAAACGTCAACAAGCCAGGAACATTCTTAGACGCAACAGGATTCTGATAAAGCCTTCTTATTTTGCAAAAACTTCCAGTATGAAAAATCCTCCCCGGAGCAGGCAGGGAAATTCTTGGGATGCCAGGACACTGGGCAAAGCAGCCAGGGCCTTAGGGAAGGAGCAGACAGCCCAGAGGTGAATTTCCCATTGTGGGGAGAGGAGTCTAGGATACCAGGTGTCACTGCACTCAATCGATCAGTTGGCACTTCCTGAGTGCCAGGTCTGGCCCAGGCAACGTCTTCATGTCACTGCACAGCTCCCCTGCCTGTCAAAAAGCTGCGATGCTCTACTCCCCTCACACCGTCCAGGACAGCCATCAGGTGCAACGTCTGCAGCTTCACCTCTGTGCCAGACTCTCCACCCTCTTCCCCTTGAAGTCCCTTCTGCCTCATTCAGTGGGGCTGGAGCTTTCACCTTCCTCTATGCCACAAGCAGACCCCCAGTCTTTCGGCCATTCTCTGTGTTGCTTTCTGTCCATGAGGGCTGTTTCTGGCATCTCAGCCTCTACTTTTACTCATGTCTCACATTGGTCATGGCACGCCTCCTGGCCCAGGCACTTCTCTACTCAGACTCTCTTTCCCTCTCTTTTTATGCCTTTCTTCTAATCCACTCATCCTCATTGTTTTTCTCCTCTTTTCTGTGTCTTCTCTCTAGCAGACTTCTCTTTAAAGGACTGAATACAACCATATTTGTGGAATAAACTCAATACTCTGGGTTTTACTGTAAAAAGTTAAAGAATATTTGTACTTCCCTATTGTCTGAATTTCATACAAGAGTGTGTACAACTACTGAAAACTTCGCACATGATCACTCATGCATGTGTCTTTTGATGGCATGTATTACATTTCTAACTGGGGAAAAAAACTATTTCCATTTGCAAAGCTGAACATAGCCAAGTACGAAGTTTTATAAAAGGGCTGTGGAGTAGGAAGCAGAACACACACAAGTCTTAGCATTCTGACTTCCCTATTTTCTAGTTCTACAACTTTGAGCCAAACTAACCTCGGTGAGTCTTGATTTTCTCATTTGCAAAATATGGGCAGTAGTAGCAGTCATTGGTAAGCACTACTACCTCACAGGATAACTCACAATCAAATAAGATGATGAATATGAGGGGGCAAAGTGCAATGAAAAAATAAGGTATGAAAGACATAGTGCTATGTCTCTCATGAAGGAAAATACAAACAAACAGTTGCATTATAAGGCCCTTTATTTATCTGCTCTGAAATTTTGAAAAAAGACTTGAACTTGTGACTTCCATTAGACAAAAAAAAATCTCCCCAATTCATGACCCGCTGTACACAATAAAAGAAATATCTCAAAATAGTCTGTCTACAAAGGTCTTTGTTTTCCATGAGCCAATGGGGCCATGTGGCCTGTGTCATCCTTGTTCCCTGTGGTCTTGGTTCATAGCGGTTGAGACCTCTTGGCTTAGATGAACAATAACAACAGCAACAAAAAAAACCCCACTGACTGTTTAAGCTCTAGGGACTAGGGGATAGGGCCAGGGGAGTGATGTGCCCATAGAAGACACTCAGAAGACCAGGACTAGAATCATCTGACACCAGCTCTGTCCACCACCCAGCACTGTCGCCACTCATAAGAAAAGAATCAGACAAGAGTGTGGAACAGGAAACAGGACTCCCTGTATGTTGACACTCAGAGCAAATCTACGGCTCTGTGCTCTCTGCCAACATGGGTCATTTGTTGCTGTGGGGAAGTTGGTGCTGTCCACACGGTGGTATGGAGACAGGTTGGCCACCTACCACAAGCTTCCACCCTGTTCTTCCTCTCCATCCAACTCAAACAAACCCTGCACTCTGAGGCTCACACCCATGAAGGAACTCCCATGACAGTGACAGCCCTGTGCTGGGGTTACAAAACTACAGGGTCCCTGCCCTCGTTTGGGTGGGGAAAGAAATGTGGCCTGAAAGAAATTCAGAAAAGAGCCACATGTGCAAGAGAGGTTCTAAGCAGAAACCCTAGGAGATAGAGAAATGAATGAGAGTCTTGAAAACTAGGCATTAGACTGGAGATTTTTAACACTGGCTGAACATTAGAATGGCCAAGGGAGTTTTTACAAAAACGCTAATGTATGAACTAATTTACCTAGTCAGAATCTCTGGCCAGGGGGCCTAGGTACCAGCATTCTTTAAAAGCACCTCAGGGGGCCTCCCAAGTGGTGCAGTGGGTTGAGCGCAGCATTGTGAAGCTGTCCCCAGCCTCTGCAGCGCGGGTTCAATTCCTGGCCGGCCAGGGAGAAACCCACATGGTGCGGCAGACCGCTCCTGTCTCGCCCACTGCTCCCCTCAGCAGTGTATTTTGTCAGTCTGTCTGTTCTGTTCCCCACTCTGTGTCTGGTGAATCCTCTCACCCTCCTATGCCTCTGGTCTGTACCCCAGCTCTTGTATAAAAATAAATAAATGAAAGAAAGAAAGAGAGAGAAAGAGAGAGAAAGAAAGAAAGAGAGAGAGAGAGAGAGAGAGAGAGAGAGAGAGAGAGAAAGAAAGAAAGAAAGAAAGAAAGAAAGAAAGAAAGAAAGAAAGAAAGAAAGAAAGAAAGAAAGAAAGAAAGAAAGAAAGAAGAAAGAAAAAAGAAAGAAAGAAAAAATCTTTTTTTTAAAAAAAGAAGCTTTATAAAAAAAAAAAAAAAAGCACCTCAGGAGATTCTAATGTGCAGTCAGGGTTGAAAACCACCACTGCCTTAAACTTGGTGTTGTAGGAACTAGAGACCTAGTATTTTAACAGTAGAGGGACATGATCGAAGTGGTTGCTCAAGAAGCATTTATTGAGCTTCTTGAGCTTATTACTGTGTACCAGCAGGCACTGTACTGGACTCTGGTTACACAGAGATGAGGTAGATATATGTAGTCCCTGCTGTTGAATAGCCAGCAGATTAGGAGAAAAGACAGATCTACAATCTACACAATAAAACATTATTTATGTAAATACGAACCAAGTGTTGTAAGAACATTGAGGGTTTTCTGGAAAAGCGTTCCCAGAGAGGTGACTTTAGAATTTTCTCTTGAAGCAAAGAAAACAGAGGAAAACATTCTAAGTACAAGAGAGTATTTTCCAGGTTCTGAGTCCTGTGGAGACCTACTACGTTCAGCACCACATGGGGGAGGTGAGGAGAGGAGGCTGGGAAGGAGGAGGATGCCAGCACCGAGGGCCAGGTTTCTATCTGAGCTCTCGGTATTTGCAAAATGGGCTAAAGAGGACATATTAGACAAGTGAGAAGGAGGTAGGGAGGTCAGTGAGGAGCCACTATAATGATCCAGACATGAAGTGAAGAAACCTTGACCAAGGAATTGAGGGTGAGGATGAAGAAGAGAAAAGATATTTCAAATAAAGGCAACAGGCTGAATCTAATGACAGAACAGATAAAAGGAGAGAAAAACTGGAGTGTGCATGTGTGCATGTGTGTGTGTGTGTGTGTGTGTGTGCAAAGATGACCCTACAGTAACTAATTTGAGAGAGTAGGATAACTAAATAACATGGCATTAGCAAAAAAGGGGATGTTGGGAAAATTATATGAATTTCATGTAAGTTCAAAATATCCATGTGAAATATGTCTAAAAAGAGCAGAAGGGCAAAAAGAAGCTGGATTATAAAAATGAGGAGGGAAAATACAAGAAAAGAAAGTGAAATATCCAGGTGTCAACCACCTGCACCACTGTATTTTGCAGGGGAAGAAAGAAAATTGGGATGGTACCTGGCAGATCAGGCACTAGTGTGGATTTGCCAGGACCAGTCTGTATGTGGGTAGAGGCAGGAGGAAGAAGGAGGAAACAGAGGTATCCCAGGAGCAAGGCCCATGAGGTACAAAAGCAAGGCCTCCAACAAAGGAGGCGGGTTTTCCTCTAGGAAGGATAGGCCTGTCTTAATGGAGATATAGATGTCTGAGAAAATGCATTACCAGGGACCTGGGCCCAGATCAAAACTCTGTAAAGTAGGAGCCAGGAAACTTTTTCCATAAAGTCATGTTGTAGGCTTTGTGGGCCATATGGTCTCTGTCACAATCACTCGACTCTGTTGTTGTAGTGCAAAAGCTGGCCAGGACAATATGTGAATGCATGGTCATGGCTGTGTCCCAATAAAATTTTATTTTTAAAAACAGGCAGTGGTTAGAATGGCTGATTTTATTTTATGTGAATTTTGCCTCTACTAAGAATAAAAAAATCTAGTCTGTGTGCTTGGTTTGGCCCTGAGGGCTGTAGTTGGCCGATTATAACTTTAGAGGTGAAGGAGGGGGAGCTGGGGACTTAGAGAGGAAAAGGTCTGGGGACATCAACAGTGATCAGTGAAAGATCTGAGTTCAAATCCAGCTCTACCATTTACTAGCTGTGGGACTTTGAGTAATTTTTTTTTTACTTTCCTGAGCCTCATTTCCTTATTTATAAAATCAGGGAAATAACAGTTCCTACCTCACTGAGTTGTTCTTAGGATCAAATGAGATCAACGATATTAGTCTCTAGCATAATGCCTGGCTCAGCAAAGATTTTCTTATTTAATTTTTAAGGACTGACCATGAACTGCAGATGTGTGCAGAGATCCTGGAGACCAGTAGGTAGCTGGTAGACTCCTGAGGTGCGGGGGCAGTTGGAAGCTGGGGTGGGCAGTAAGTGGAGGCGCTGCACCAGCTAATAGCAGAGTGAACAAAAGGTGTACACCCAGGTCTACTGAGAAATAGACCCCCACACAGCTGTAAACACGCACCTGTGTGTACACACGCATACACACACACACACTTGCCAAGGTGGTGCAGCCAACTCCACTGGTCTTGGTGGAAGGAGACTGAGAAGCGCTTTGTCTCTGCTGGGCAGTGTGGCCCATGGGGCAGTGCTGCCCACAGTGCAGTGCACGGAATGCCACCGGTGTGGACCACAGGCCTCACTCACAGAGCACACAGAGCCTGGAGCTGATGGACACAGCTAGTCTCAGACTCAGGTTAGCCCAGAGCCTTTCCACAAGTGCTTCTCAAATTTTTCAGAATCCCCTGAAGGAGGAGGTAACAAAAATGTATGTTTGTAGGCCCCAAGCCCAAAAAATCTGATTTAGAACATCTAGAAGGATGCAAGAAACTGCATTTTAGCGAGTACCCCAGGGTGATTTTTTATATGAGCAGACTGGCCACACTTTCAAAAATAAGGCTTTACCTCCTCACCTCTGAATGCAGCTGTAGAGCTGGGTTCACCCCTATTTCTTAGGCTTCCTCCTATTGCTCATGAGGAAAAAATAACCTCAGGTTGAGTGTGTTGGGGTAACATGAATAATTAAAAAAAAAAAACAAAACAAAACAGGAATATTGTCCAGGGCACTGGGTTTATCCAGGAAGTTAAAACATCAGGTCACAGAAGAGCTGATCCAGGGTTTTCTGTCTGTAAGAAAGTCTGGATAATTAATCTTCTCAGAACACTGGTTGGACCATTCAAGTATAGTGTATTCCAGGCCCATCCTGGCCATCCAAGAAGTTTGTGCCCAATCTCTTCTTCATCCTAGGACACTTTGCTTCTAGCACCTACAAATGGAGCTTAGATTGCTGGGGAGGCAGACTGTCACCTAGTTTCAGTCTCTGAATTTAAAAGATAATTTTGCAACAAAGACATTCAATAAATACTAAATGAGTGACTGAACAAACCCATGATAGGGCACTTAAAAAACACTTAGAACCCTGAATTGGCATGCTTCATAACTGCAGATGCACCCGAAGGTCTTTTATATGGTTGGGCAAAAAGACCAACACAGATCATGAATAAAAGACAGTATATGAACCAAAACTACAGTCACTCACTACACACACACACACACACACACACACACACATACAATTTATCTAAATAAATGCTGTTCCTTCAAATCAGCACCTTGAGGTGGCTTGCAGAATTATACCAGTGATGCCATGAGTGTCAGGATGTGTTAGGTTGGGGTTTGGTCCTTGGAAGTTACCTCAGGAATCAATTTGCTTTATGGTCACATCTCATTTTTGACCCAAAGATGATTTAATTTAGTTGGTTCCCTAATTCCTAGATTTGGTCCCAAATGACTTCTGCTCTGTGCTTCCAGAAATGAAATGAACACTCAAAGAATAAATTCTTGCCCTTCATTGGGATATTCAAAGACTCTTAAGAGAATACTGAAAATGGAAATCCAAGCGTGATTTAAGGAACGACAGGCCACAGAATGGAGTATAATTTCCCACAGAAGACAGAGCTATGAAGATGTACCTACTAAGCATCTATCAAAAGATTCACTCAGTTGCCATCAATAAAGAAACCAGCCTAACTGTTCTTGCCCTGTGCACAGTGGCAGAGACTGAACAAGTGCCCGCAAAACCCATTCCTCTTCTTCCTGAGCACCCAGCTGGCCTGCATGACCCAGTCAGTCTTTCAATTAGACAGATTATGCAGGAGCAAGTGATACCAGCCCTCTCAGCCCTGGCCCCACAAACCTCCAGGGAATCCTCCTCTTCTTCCCCCACCTGCCAGCTGGATGCTGAGAATTCAGGGGAAGTCTCTGAGGACCTAGAAGTTGTTCAAGCAACTAAACAGGAACCTAGGCCCTGAATAACAGCACCCACCACAACTCCCTACCTTCTTATAATTTGTACCAGACTGGAACAACACAAACCAGAAATAAATTTGTAGTGTCAAGCCACTGCCATTCACAGCTCTTTTCGCAGCAGCAAGCCCACTCTGACTAATACAGCTGCCCACCGACACTAACATCTGGAGTATCCACCCTAGTGTGACTTTCATTTTGGGGTTCATATTTGAAACCCGTGTTGCTTTCTTCATAGTTAACCACTTAATACATACGGGGCACATTACATGGCAGAGACCAGCACCCCCTGAGCTCTCTTTTTGGCTGCTGGCGAGTGACTGCTAATCCTTTGAAATGCCGCCCACCCTCAGGGCTTCCCAAAGCCAACCTGATGTTGCCAAGCTTCATATTTGGTGAGTTCAGTTTTTTTATATCAAGCCTTCTCTAGTGGACGCAAACACAGGAAGACGGATGGCGCACACGCACGCCCTGCCCCCGCCCTCACACATACACGGGGGTGTGTTTTAAGAAATGCAATAAAATGGAAAACAAACCAAAAAACCCCAGGCTCCCCACTATTTTAAAGATAGTCATTTAGAGAATAGCTTCTGCTTCTTTTAGAAGAAGGTTTCGGCTCCATGGATGGTGGGGAGTAGTCAGAGCTGCCCACTCCCTGCCTGCCCCAGCATGTGAGACTAGGGAACAAGGATGGAAGCTGGTCTGGCTGCTGTGAGGTGGGCTACATGCCCAGGAGCAGCTGGGGACCCCCTGCTGCTGGTGAGTCTTTCTTGCCATCTGCTTTGCCTTTTTACGTGAAAGGCCAAGGCCAAGAATAGTGTCAAGAGTCAAGGGCTCCCGCCTCTACTTGCAGCCTCAAATTGACAAAATGGCATCTATTTCTGCTTGTGAATCTCCCCAAAGGAGCCTGGGTACACCCTCAAGAGGCAGGAATGCTGAGCAGTCCGTGGTGACTAGGGGCTTCTGCAACCCACCCCCGCGCCTGCAGAGAAGGACAAAGGGCGTAATCCCAGGCGTGCAACCACCACATCTGATCCTCTGGGGTCTAGGTGAATGTTAAGGGGATAAGACACAGCAAAAAGTAAGTTTTTGCTCTAGAGTAACCTTTGGCTCAAAAGAAATGGAGGGTAGGGTAGGAATTTTGAAGTTTCAGAAAACCTGTAGGAAGGGAGGAAGGAAGAGCCGGAGAGAAGTGGTAGAGGGAAGTGGCCGAATGAGCCTGAAAAGGTCTGAAAAGCCAAAGCTGGGGGGCTGGAGGGGGTCAGGGATGAAACTTGATTACACTGGGCGGGTGGCCGATTTCCTGCTGTTGGTTAGCGACGACATCCATCTGTGTCCGCCGTGTTCTGCTGGAGCACTAGGACTCACTGCGCTGCAATTTCAGACTAGCAAGAGCCAAGAATCACTGTGATGCTCATGGCTTTGTCGTTGTTTTTCTGTTACCCACAGAAGCAGCAGGGGTGGTGGGAGAACACTTTATGACACCCCTGCCTCCTTTATTTCCTCCCCGCAAATGCCAGCATCATCTTATGTAATACTCACAACTGTTTGGAGGCAGGTAAGAATTACAATTTCCATTTTAAAGAGATGGCTCTTGAAAATGGCTCAGAGAGGTTAAGAAGACTACCCAAGGTCACAGAGATAACAAGTGGTGGAGCCAGGATTTAGAGATTTTCTTCCCCAAGCCCCTTGAATCTGCAGCTGTACCAGACTCCCTCTCAAGGGAGCCATTTATGAAAAATGATGTAAGAATTATATAAAATAAAATATTTAAATTAAAAAAAGAAATAATCCCATTTACAATTGCATAAAAAAGAATTAAATTCTTACAAATTAACAAAGTAGGTGAATGACCTATATAATGGAAACAAAGATATTATTAAATGAAATAAAATATATGAGAACTAAATTGAAAAAAAAAGTCAAGGGCAGGAAGAAGAGTTGTTAGGCTAAGGTAGACTTACATCCTCTTGCTTTGGCCCTTCTCTCTCATCTGTGCTTGTCCACCTCATGCTCTTGGTGCAGAAGTCTTTCCATATTATGTGCTACACTGGTTCAAAACCTACTTTTTCTGAGAAGTCTTCTAGATTTCTCCCTCGGCTCTTGTGGAACCAATTTGCAGCATGTTTAGCTGCTGGCTGTTCCACTTTGTACTTATACTCCAGCCATTTCTGTGTGAACCCCCATTTCCACCACCCTTACCCCCCAGCTCTGCAGACCCCAAGCAAGATGCAGTAGGCAGAATGATGCCCACCCCACCTCCAAGATGGTCAAATAGTAACTACTTGTAAATACAGTCATTATGTCTATGGTGAAAGGCATGTTGCGGATGTGATTAAATTAAGGATCTTGAGATGGGTGGGCCCCATCTAATCACAGGATCCCTAAAAACAGAAGAGGGAGGCTTTAGGGTTGGACAGGTGCAGTGAAAGAATGCGAGCAGCATGGAAGCTGAAAAAGAGAGGAAACAGATTCTCCCCTAGAGCCTGCAGAAGGCACGCAGCCCTGCCCATGCCTTGATTTTAGCTGAGTGCAAACCCACATTGGACTTGTGACCTCTGAACCTAAGAGAAAACATTCGTGCTGTTTGAGTCACTAAATTTGTGGTAATTTTTTCAACAACAATAGAAAAGTAAGCAGCAGGACCGCATGTTCTATTTGCTTTGTCCTCACTTCACATGGTCTCCCCGCCCTGACAACCCACACCCATAGCTGCTGGTACAGCTGGTACTCAGCATACGGTGGGGGCTCTATGAACCTCCACTGCCTGGGGCGTGCTCCTGCAGAGCTCTGGGTGTCCTCCTCAGCCTCTCCTCCCATTTGCTCTGACCTCAGGAGAAGAAGCCCCCCTCCTGGGCTCTCACCAGCTCCCTAGTATAGCAAGGAGATCAGAGACAGCGACAGAAGGATCAAGGAAAGAGTAGATCTGAAGCTGGATTGTTCCAGCACTTGAATCATGCTCATTTAATTTATACAACTGTGTTATGAGATATGCCCTATGAAATGTTCAACATACAGAGTGGTATTCAAACCCCATCAAGCCCTCCCCCCACCCGCCCTTGCTTGCCTTTCCAGTACTTTTTCTTACTTTGCACTGCCACATCCTTATGCTCCTGAAGCCCTGAGCTACTTCTAAGTCCCCACACACATTTGATCACGCTATTCCCCCTGCTGGGGATGCCCAGCTAAGTCCTTAGATGCAGATAAGATATCTCCTCCTCCAGGGAGCCCTCTCTGACTACTATCTGAGTAGCTTACAGCTCCTTTGCCCATCCACAGATCCTGTGTCTGCTTCTGTTGTTGCTCTCACTGTTATTGGATCCCTTCAGTTCTCCTCACTGTCCTGCTCTGCCCAGGGAGAGGATGGAGCTACCTACCACCCATGCTGCCTCTGGCCCTGACAGAGGCAGAGGGCACACTTTTGCCCCAACCCATCATCCTGTATTTGCTCCTCCCCATGGGGGAGGGGGTGGGCGGGCAGGGCAATCTGATAGTCAGAGCTCGGGCCACATTTCACTGGTGGGCAGGGCCCAGTGTTGAAAGGTCACCTCATGATCTCGGCCTATCTGTTACTGGGTGAAAAGGACAACTGGTCATTCTCTCTCTTGGTCCAGCTCCTCATCCAAGGGTCTTTGGTAGAAGTGTACTCTTAGATTCAAGAGGAAAAAATTTAGATACTACAGGTTTTACTTTCACCTTCTGACCTTTACTTCTACCAATGTAGTGGTACATTCTCCACTACAGCTCTTGCCTAGGTATTAGTGTACAACTGGGGCATTGGTTCCCATCCCATCTTAAATATACTCCCTCAATCAGAAGCCTCAGATGGAACCCAAAATCTCAATCATCCACACTGATTTATAACTGCTCGTGCAGAATGCACACCATTGCATAGGTAAGAGGACTTGTTAGCATGACTCCTCGAGACAGCAGAGAAAATGATCCCTATTCTGGTTCCCAACCCTGAGTTCAAGAATGCTCTAGAATTGGGCTGTACTTGCCCTGAAAGTGTGAAAGTGCTGGCTGAGGAGTTCATTTCTGTGATTCTATTTTTATGTCATAAAGCTCTGAGATTGGTGATGATACCTGACTCGGGTGAGGTGGTCTCAGGCAAGTGTATGGTTGCTCAAGCCATGGCTGGATGGCTGGATGTGTAGCTGAATAAGTGGGTCAGAGGGTGGATGGAAGGGTGGGTGAAAGGATGTAGCAATGGCTGAGCAGATGGATCACTGGATGGATCAGTCAATAGACGGCGTAGCCTGAAGGGAGACATTAAGGGTCCCAGAAGGTCTGGTCTGACCCGCACATATTCAGATATTGTTACCTATAACTGTGTACTCCGTGCTAAAATTTTAGGCCAGGAATCTGCCCCTTATCTATTTTAGAATTGTCACTAATTTCACTGCTATAGATCCTAACTGCTGACATTTTGAACATAGTTTCAATAAATAATCTCCAAATGATCTAGTGACACCATATCTTATCTTTCTGACAACCTGTACTGACTACCAACCTTTGCCAATATACAGGTTATATATGACACCTCATATATACCACCTCAAATTCTCTCTGCCCAATCTGTCTCTGGGGTCGAGCCCATTGGTTCCTTCTCAGCCACCACTGACCAATCAACTCTGCTGGGCTGTAGTCAGCTTCAGGCACACACAAACCCTACAGGGTGGCTGTTTGCTGCAGACCTCAGCCAGGCACCAGGCAAGCGCAAATTACAATTTCAGGGCCCATCAGTGCAGCTCAGAGCTAAACCTTGACCATGAAAACAATGGATACATTCTAACCCTTTCCTCTTTCTGCAAGAGGGTCTTGAGATTAAGCCTTCAGTTGCACTTGATCCTAGGGAGTCACTAGCTCAAGGACATGCCTCCTTCCCTGCTTCGCTCCCCTGTCCTCTCACTCCTGCCTCCCTGGATGCACTCCCCAGTAAAGCACTAACACAGAAATGTCTGCTTTGGGGAGAACCCAGACCTGATTACTGCTTTACTGATTACTATTTACACAACATGACTTTGGTTATATACAAGACTTTTAAACCTAATTAGAGGTTCAGCCTATTTAGCATCTCCCTCCCACACCAGACTGTGCTAGTCACTCAAGTATCCCCAACACTGAGTAGAATGCTGGAATTCTTTACCACACTCCATTGTTCTCTTACACTTTTCCATCATATTTAACCATGTTGGAGAAGTTCTCATCCTGGGTTCTTCTGCTGTATGTGGTTTTCAAATTCAATACCATTTTCTTACAGAGGGCTTTTTTTTTTTTTTTTTTTTTTTTTGTCCTAGCTTTTGCAGAACTCAAAAGAACAAAATTAGGGCCTCCCTGGTGGTGCAGGCAGTTGAGCGTCACACTGTGAAGCTGTCTGCAGCATCTGCAGCGTGGGTTTGATCCCAGCCGCCGGCGAGAATCCCACATGGCATGGCAGACCTCTTCCTGTCTTGCCTGCTGCTCCCCTCAGCAGTGTATTTCATTAGTCTGCCTGTTCTGTTCCCTGCTCTGTCTCTGCTGAATCCTCTCACCCTCCTGCACATCTGGCCTGTACCCCAGTTCTTGTATAAATAAATAAATCTTAAAAAAAAAAAAGCAAAATTATAAATCAATAAAGCCTTCTGTGGCAAGCAGAAAAATGGTGCCCAAAAGATATCTATATCCGGATCCTTGGAGTCTGTAAACATTTCCTCATTTTGTGAAACCTGTGCAGGTATGATTAAGGCTCTTGAGATGGGGAGATTATCCTGGATTTTCTGAGCGCACTCTAAATGCAATCATATGTATCCTTATAAGACCAGAGGTTGATTTCACACTCACAGAGGAGAGTGCAATGTGATGACGGAGCAGAGAGAGACTTGAATATGTTGGCCTTGAAGACAGAGTGATGCGGCCACAAGTCAGGGATGCCAGCAGCCACCAGAAGCTGGACTTCTTCCTGAGAGCCTCCAGAAGGAGTCTGACTACTAACACCTTGATTTCACCTCGGTGATACTATTTCAGATTTCTGGATTCCAGAATTATGAGAATCAACTTCTGCTGTTTGAAGCCACTTAGCTTGTGTAATCATCACAGCACCACAGGAAACTAGCACAGCTTCTCCTTAAAATGGACCCTCCTCCATCACCACCTTGGCAGTTCCTGAATGCAGTCTGTCTTGTTATAGCGCTTCTAATTCCCACATGATTATTGTTAACTTGAAGCTTGCTTTCTTTAAATTGTTTCTAGTGATATTCAGAAGTCTGGTGTTTAACCAAAGCAACACCCAAACAGCAACCATAAACTAGATCTTGTTGTGAACAGTAATAATAAACTCAATCTCTGTTAGGAGATCTAACCTGACCATCTAAGATCTTCCCACTCCTACTCGCTTCAAGCCCATTGCATCCAACAGGCCAGCATTTCTCAAAACGTGGCCCAAGGATCCCTGCATTGAATCACCAGAGATGCTCATTTAAAATATAAAGTCCAGGACTCTCCTCAAATTTACTGAACAACAAAATCATGAGTTAGGTGCAGAAATTTGCACTTTTGACAAACATCCCAGGTGATTCTTAGCACACTGACTTTGGAGAAAGAGGTCAGGACTAGTACTTTCTTCTGTGGCTCAGTGGTAAGACCGCTGCCTCTGGCCCAGGGGCTGATCTTATCCAGAGGAAGCCACTGTCACAGCCCCAGACTGGATGCCTGTGATGTATTCCACGCTGAGCTTATATAAGAGCCAAAACAGTGTTGTGCCTCAGACGTTCATACTGCAAAACAGCTGCAAAGGTGCTCAGAGAGCTGGGGACCACAAATTCTTTAGGAAACATGAGTCACCATTAGGTAATTCATGGCAATTTAATTTTTTAATTAAAAGACCTTCACTAAACAGTAAAAGCTTACAAATGCATGTACCTTTGATCTTGCAATTCCACTTGTGGGAAGTTATCAGACAGATATACTTCACACTTGTACATATGTACAAGATAATCCACTGCAGAGCTCACTGTAATAGCAAAAGATTGGAAATAATCCAAATTTCATCATGGTGGAACTGATGAAATAAATCACAGCACAGTATGCAGTTAAAAATGATGAAGAAACTATATATGCAGATACGGAAATGTCTCCAAGATAGATTGTTAAGAGGAAATCAAGGTGCAGAACACATGTATAATACGTTACCTCTTGTGTATGAAAAGGGAGTAATAAGAATCCACACTCCCACTTGGTTGCATGTTCATAAAGAACTGGAAGTACATACGAGAACAATGGTTAACCTCTGGGGCAGGAGATGCAAACTCATGAGATGGGGAAGAAGAACGGGAGGGAAACTTTGCCACTTTTCAACTTTTCACTACATATATAAAATGATACTTTGGGGTCTGGAACCATGTGAATGTATTGTTTATTAAAAAAAAAAAAACTTAAACATTTATTGTGGTCCTCAGAATAAACAATCTGGCCTCATTCTCCATGCCTGCAGTCGTAGGTGTCCATAGGGGCTCCTCAAATGGGATGCATGCTGTGGAGGCTGCTGCCAGGCCAACAATTGCCCTGGTTAGACTTGGTGTTCCAGACCAGAAAGAAGATTTCCACAGTTCAAATGACAGTGTGAAGACGTCTTGAGTTTCTGACTGAGGAGAATCAGTTCCACAAGGGTTCTAGGCTTTGGGTCCATCGTGCACTGGACCAAGAGCACAAGGCAGGAGGGACCCAGGGCTGCCTAGTACTGAGTACCCAGTACTCTAGTACCGAGGCATCAGCTGTTCCCGACTCACAAGGGAAGAGCCATGGTAGCGATCCCGAGTAGCGAAGTCTGTGTTTTCCTGGGTGAGCTGAGTCATCTCCATGTTAACCCTAGCCAGCGATGGTGCCAAAATGATCTGTTCTTGGGGGGATCGCAAGCTCCTTTGGTGAGAGAAACACAGAAGATGATCAGAAGCAAGAAACAAGTGCTGACCAGTGGAGAAGAGCCTTCTCTGGACAGAGAAATTATTTGCAAAAAATGTCAGTGTGCTAATTATTTTGTGTTTGTTATTTAATATGTGTTTCAATAGCATAAGTCTTGAAAGCTGTATGTACAATAGTTTATAATCCAAAGTATGACAAATAGTAAATCTGAAAATAAGGAGAAACAGATTTAACTTTCTTTAGTAGAAATGTGTAACAGTACAAAGATAACTGTCCAAATGGTATTGTATGAGGCTCTACAATTTCTCTTTTGCTTTTTTGTCAAATTAAATGATGAAATAGAAGGTCTAGAAAATTGAGAGGAGCACAAGGAGAAAGCCTCTATTTAGTTCAATGCAAAGAAAACTGCAGTAATGATATCCAATGCTAAGGTCTTCAGAGCAATCAGCTGTGCAAGGTAAATTGCAAAGGCTTTTGACATGAAACTGTTCTGAAGATAAAGAGCCAGTCCCCACATGGACTCCATTGTCACTTGGACAGTTCGAGTTGAAATAAATTGGCAAAGAAAAATGTTAGGGATACATGAGGCAAGTGCTAGAGGCAGAAGGAGGAAGGAAAGACTAGACTGGCAGGCAGGGAATCTACAGAAGAAGGCCCAGTCACAGTCTCAGGCAAAACCTCTTCACCTCCTTGACCTCGTCTCATCTTCCCAGGTCCTTCCTGGTTCCACCATCTATGTTAGATTCTTCAATCATAACCTAAGTATGGATTTCCTCTTAAAAATTTTACTCTTGGGCCTCCCTGGGTGGCGCAGTGGTTGAGTGCTGGGCTGCGAAGCTGCCCACAGCCTCTGCAGCGCCAGTTAGATCCCCAGCCACCAGCGAGGGTCCCACATGGCATGACAGACCTCTCCTGTTGCGCCCGCTGCTCCCCTCAGCAGTGTATTTTGTCGGTCTGCCTGTTCTGTCCCCCACTCTGGCTCTGGTGAATTCTCTCACCCTCCCATGCTTCTGACTGTACCTAGTGCTTGTATAAATAAATAAATGAATCTTTAAAAAAAAAAGAAATTTTACTCTCAAAGAAGCATCTGCTTGACAAGTTTCAATTGTTTAAATAAGGTACACGTTGGATAGTTGCTTTTCAAAAAAGGTAGAAAGCTGATGTTAGAAATTTGTGAAACTTAAGCAGGAAGCTTCAGCTGACTCTGGCCAAATGTATAGTTGCTGAAGTTCAAATCACATGACTAAGGCCT
Organism: Talpa occidentalis; assembly: GCF_014898055.3. Lineage (NCBI taxonomy): Eukaryota > Metazoa > Chordata > Mammalia > Eulipotyphla > Talpidae > Talpa > Talpa occidentalis. The sequence goes on along the minus strand of NW_023604295.1, from coordinate 42,504,667 downwards.
TGCAATCACTTTATAAGAACATGTCTAAATTAGATAAGTTGAGGTTTTCTCAGAAATTAATTAATTTCTCTAAACGTTGAATCTGTAAAATGTAAGGTTAGAAAATGACAAATATGCTCACCAGTCAACATACAGAAGTGTTTTCACCAGTGCATTTTGCTTTAGGTGAAGCCATGATATTTTTCTAAATTCAGGGAAATAAAATACTTCACTTTCTAGTCTAGAAGGGCCCAAGAATTCCCAGCTGGGTAGTTGCTAGGATTTCAGGAAAGAAAGCCCTCTCAAGGTAAGGTTTCACAAAGTTCTGAGAATTAGAGGTGTAATAGAAGAGGTAACAGTCACATGTCTTTGCCCAAACACACTCTACAATATTCTTTTTTAGTTTTGAAGAACACCTGGGGCTCTAGTTGTGAAAAAATCCTCAAAACTGAAAAATAGAAAACACAGCTATCAATTTCTACTTTTAAGCAAATCACCATTTCTTGGTCTTTTCACCCTCCTGAACAGCCACCACAAAATATTGTTCAGTAGCCATGGTGAGGACAGGAAGTTTGGTGTTGACTTAGCTGAGGCCTCTGCTGATTGCTCCACAAGCCCACAGAACTATGAATAGCATGGACTGAGTTCTATTCCAACCAAAGTACTATCCTTTTCTAAGAATAATCTCTTCCTAATACATTTTCTTTCCACATAGTACTACAGTGACCTTGCAGGTGAAATTCCAGGAATTCAGACAGTAACATAAGGAATAGTAACCTCCCAAGGCCATTTGCAGATTTTAAAACCGGAAATACCTAAAAATTATTCCTGTAAATTAGGTAAGGCCACATGCCCTCATCATACACTACTCATAGCTCCAGAATCTGTAGGCAGCTTCTATGCAGAATCTATTTCCATAAACTTGGCTTTCCCTCAGAAAGAGGTGGTAGAGAAAAAGAGATGAGTGCTTGTGTGCTGTGACCTGAGTTGCTGGCTTTGAGCCTCAGACAGGAAGAGAAGCAGAGGTGACCCCACCCATCCTACAGCTCCACACACACTGTCAGCCCAGCTTCCAGACAGACGGCAGGGAGTTCTGCCCCGCAGACCACCCTCCCTCAGCCCACTCCCTGTTGGTCTCCCAGGCTCTAGCACCAAGCTTCATTTCTTACACCAACTCGAATAGATTGGTTGTGCTAAAGACTTGTCTTAAAAAGAATTATTGGGAGGGAGGATGGGGAATTATTGTTCAGTGTGTGCAGAGAGAGTTTCAGGTTTGCAAGATGAAGAACTCTGCAGACACATGTTCCCACAACATTAACAGACTTAATGCCACTGAATTGTACACTTAACATGGTTAAGATGGTAAATTTTATGTTATTTGTATTTCACCACAATGAACAAAATGGGGCAGGAGATGGGGGTGGTTCTGAACTTACATCTGGGATCAATAATCTCATAATCCATTAACAATGGATTATGGGAAAGGGTCTCATAATACATTAACAATGTTAGGCTGGAAGGTGGAAATATTGGCAAGTGCAACCCAGACGTCTAAAGTTTCAAAACCAAGCCAACAAAATGAAACCAAATAAATGTATGCCTGGATTCTGCCTAGATCTTTTTAGCCTGCAGCTTTGGCGCCCCACTGATATTAAAAAGGGAGGGAAATAATTTCTCAGAGTCCTGAGGCTTTCAAAGGTGAGGGCACATTGGCCCCACAAGGGTGAGATGAAAGAAAGAGATAAGGGCACTCACGGAATCTTACCTTCCCAATGAGATCTTGTCCTATTTCTCAGGAAAGTTTGCTCTTCCCTCTCCCTGTGTACCTCATTGCAGAGGTCCCAACTCCATGACCTCCTCTCTACTTGGCCTCTGTACTTAGGCCAATATAGTCATGTCCATTACCACTGACTTGAAAGAATGGGAGTCCTTTGGGCGCCAATCTTGTATATGATTATGTATTGATGTAAGTGTCTTGGACTATGAGCTCAGTGAGACAAGTTCTCTTGATTCATCACCCCACCATCAGATTCTAAAGAAAGCCTCTGCTCACCATTCCTGACAACAAGCAGGGAAGAGCACATGAGCCAGAGAAAGTTTCTGATGAGCTAAGGCTGGGAGGTTGGATGGTGGAATACAATGAAAAGCAGAGTCAGTCTGAGTTTCCCTGAGCTTCTCAACTGCAGATTCACACATCACAATTCCAAGTCCACCTAGGAATGGGATCCCCCTTAGTACTCCCAACCACCCTTGTATTCGCCCCAGATTAGCACATACCTGCAGGAGGGAATCAGAAGCGACCTCATCCACCTGAAAAAGCTGAAGTCAGAGGCTGATCCTAGAGGGAAGACATACACATAAATATTTATGGAGGCTCTACATATGTATCTAGAATCCCAGTTTTAATAAACTTAATATATATCCGCTGATATACACAGAATTAGCACAATTTTTTTTCCTTTTTCAATCTAAGTGAACAACATTCATTGTACTACTCCTTGACGGCAGCCTGTAGGGACTTTGTACCTGTAGGTACTTTTCAAAAGCTATTCCTAACCTTCAATATCACAAGAAAAAAAAATGAGTGTGATGTTACAGAGAAAAAAGCAGAGGGCTCACTAACTTCAGTCATAGGAATTTTTAAAATGTTGATATTATTTTCTTCCTAGATTCAAACTGATGAGTGTTAAATATTTGTCTAAAATCTACTAGACCACTCACTTTTTGAAAATAGGAAAAGCATCTTTTTTCATCTTGTGACCTTCACAGTACAACACCCCAGGATCTGACACTTAGGAAGTTTTCCCAGGTGTTAAATAAAACAAATAGCTCAGCATGTAGAATCTAAAGCTGAAATAAGATTGTTGATGATACTGGCCAAATAATCTGACATCAGACACACTGATTAGAATAGGGATTATCAACATTTTTTTAAACCAACACCCCCCCACTCTTTGGCATGGGTTAAAAAAAATTCACATAATAAACTATATAGAACTTTGGAAAACCCAGTCAAATGTCATTTATAAAATCTTATGAAATGCTTTTCCAGTTAGATATACTCCACTCACTCACTATATATTTTATCTATCATATCATATAAATATTTAGAATCTTGGCTAATGTTAACAGTATTCCGCTAATAATATGTATTTACTCACTCTGATTTGGTTCTTATGGTTCAAGGAAAGACAAATTTTAGATTTGTACTAACATCTGCAATTGCAAAGAGAAGTTCTCTAATTCATTTTGACATTGTCAAAAGAAAAAAAAAAGAAAAAAAAACTACTTAGTTGTAATCATTTTGATTCTAAATTATCTAAATTTTAGATGTAAATTGGCCTAAAATTTGATGTTATACTTTCCTGTGAATAAGTTTCTGGGGAATATTTAAATGTCTTAAGATCAAATTAACTTGTAAGAAATTCAGAAGCAATCATTGATATAATCACTGTCAGTTAAATTATATTCTATCCATTAAATTATCTGATATAAAGATCTCTTAGCATGAATTTTTCTACAGCATTATTTTTAGTGTAAATATGACTTAAAGTGTTTACAATGCATTTCTTTTAAATATATACATCAGGGCCTCCCCGGTGGCGCAGCGGTTGAGCTCTGGGTTGCGAAGCTGCCCGCAGCCACTGCAGCACCGGTTCGATCCCTGGCTGCTCCCCGGCCACCAGAGGAGGGTCCCACATGGAGTGCAGACCTCTCCTGCCGCCCACTGCTCCCCTCAGCAGTGTACCTCGGTCCTTCTGCCTGCTCTGCTGCCCGCTCTGGCTCTGGTGAATTCTATCACCCTCCCGCGCTTCTGACTGTACCCAGTGTTTGTATAAATAAATAAATAAATCTTACCCAAAAAAAAAAAAAAAAACCTTTAAAAAAAATAAACAAATATATACATCAGACTATTCTAATTCTGAACAATTGCTATAGACCATCTAATTTAGTTAGGTCTGGGAACTTACTTTCTTTTAAGTTGGGGCATCACAGTATTTTGTTGAAAATGGCCCTTACAAGCATTTTTAAACACTTTTATTATTGAAGGATAACTGGAATATAATTTCAGAATATTAATTATATTTTCTTTTATTCTTGATGCTCTGGCATTTGGGGTCTTGATCCTGAAGATGCTAACTGTTAGAGAGCTAACACCTCTGGTATATAGACCAAGAAATCCAGAGCACACATTCCCAACCATCTCCTTGATCAAATTCTTACACACCAATTCAATATTCCCCTGCACTAAATCTCTCATGGCCAGGCAATGGACAACTAGAGACTCTCCCTGTAGTCCAAAGCCTGCTGAAATTATTCAAACTGTCCAATCCCAAACCTACTGAGCTATTTACTTGCCTCACTCATTCCCTTTCCATTAACAACCCATTAACAGCTCCCCTCTTTCTCTTGTCTCCAGACCAAGCCTGGTCCTCCATATGGCCTTGTGTAGCATGCCTGCTCCATGCCTTCAGTTTCTAGAGCATCACTGTGACAATCATTTCTGTGTATATTACCATAACTGATTAAAACAATCCCAAGTATATTTTTTAGAACAAATTACATGCACTTAAAGTATCCAGTTTGGTGAGGTTTGACATAGGTATACACTTAAAACCATCACCAAAAACAAGATAATAACCATATCCATCACCTCCAAAAGTCACTTCAAGCCACATCGTAAGATCTTCCTCCCACGTCTCTCCATCCCCACCCCATTCAGAGGCAACCACTGATCTGTTGTCATTATAGATTAGTTTGCATTTTCAATAATGATATACATATGAAATAATACACTGTGTACTGTTTTTGTCTTGTTTCTTTAACTTAGCATAATTATTTTGAGACTTATCCCTGTTATTGCATGTATCTATTAATGGCTCATTCTTTTTATTGCTGAATAGTATTCCCTTCTTTAGCAATACTACATTATCTTTATAGAAACACTGTTAATTGACGTTTGGGTTGTTTCTAGATTTTCGTAATTACAAATTATGCTGCTATGAATATTCATGTTCAGGTTTTTGTATGATTATACTGCTTTCAATTCCGTTGGTAAACACTCAGGAGTTCAATAACTATTTCATATAGCAGACATATGTTTAACTTTTAATAAACTGTCAAACTGTTTTTATAAAGTGATTTTATTATTTTACATATCTCCCCAGAAGTATATAATAGTTCTAGTTGTTTCTACATGACTGTATTTTTAATCACTCTAATAAGAGTGTAGTGGTTTTAGTTTGCTTTTCCTAATAATTAATCATGTTGAGCATCTTTTCATGTTCTTATTTGCCATCCATATATGTTCTTTTGTGAAATATACTTAAAATTTTTGCTCATTTTTTATTGCTTCCTTAATTATTGAGTTTGGGAGATTTTAGGTACAAGACCTTCATCAGAAATGATTTGCCAACATTGTTTCACAGTCTATAGCTCACATTTGTGCATTTTTTACCATTGTGCTTGTGAGAGCAACATCTTTAATTGTGATTAAGTTCAATTTATCTATTTTTTTCCTTTAGGTGTTGTATATGAGAAATCTTTGCCTAACGGTCATTAAAGTTTTATCTTCTATTTTTCTCTTAGAAATTTTATATTTTTAGGTTTTACATTTTGTTCTGGAATCATTTTTGAGTTACTTTTACATAGTATGATGTATGGCTAGAAGTATTATTCCAGCATCATTTGCTGAAAAGACTGTTTTCTCCACTAAATTTCCTTTGCACCTTTTTGGAAAATCATTTGACTCATATTAATATAATCACTTCAGCTTTGTCTTGATTCATATTTGCATGATATAGCTTTTCTTACCCTTTTACTTTTTTTTTCTGTCTTTATATTTATTTATTTATTTTAAAGATTTATTTATTTATGCATACAAGAGCTGGGGTAGAGGCCAGAGATGTAGGGGGCGGGTTACAGGACTCACCAGAGACAGAGTGGGGAACAGAACAGGCAGACTGACTGAAATACACTGCTGAGGGGAGCAGCAGGCAAGACAGGAGACGTCTGCTGCTCCATGTGGGTTGCTCCCTGGCCGGCTGCGATTGAACTCGTGCTGCAGAAGCTGCGGATTGCTTCATAGTGTGATGCTTAACCCCTTAAGCCATCAGGGAGGCCCCTGTCTTTATATTTACAGTAGGTTTTTTATGGATAGTATATAGTTAGAACGTGCTCGCTTTTATTCAACCTGACCATTTCTACCATTTCATTGAGAGTGTTTAGGTCATTTACATTTAGTGTTATTACAGATATGGTTAGGTTTAAATAAACCACTTTGCTATTTGTTTTTTGTTTGTCCCATATTTCCTTCATAATCTTTTCCCTCATTTTGGGAACATTTGGATATTTTTTAATTCTATTTTATCTCTTTTACTGGCTTATTAGCTGTAACTTTTTGTTGTATTATTTTAATGTTTGCTTTAGGGTTTGTACTTTAGGGTTACTTGTAGGGTTTAGAGCTTGCAGTATACATTTTTAACTTACCTTGACATGCTATCATACTACTTCAAATATAGTATAAGCAACTTACAGTAGCAGATTTTAATTTCTTCTCTCTGATGCAATACTGTTAGCATCTATTTTATGACTATACATCTTACAAACCTCACAGAAGTTGTTATTTTTCATTTGTTATCATTTATGTGCATGTCATATTTTCCATTATAGACTACAAGCTACATGAAAATGGCATTTAGGCAGCAGCTCTCTTGCCTGCCTGTGTCTATGCAGGCCTTTCTTTTAACAAACCTGTCCCTGCAAACTGGTCCAATCGTTATGGAGAGCTGTGTGGAGATTCCTCAACCTACTAAAGATAGAGCTTCCATATGATCCAGCAATTCCACTCCTAGGTATTTACCCAAAGGACACAAAAACATTAATTCCAAAGGGCACCTGCACCCCTATGTTTATAGCAGCACTACTTACAATAACTAAAGCTATGGAAACAACCCAAATGCCCCAAAATAAATGACTGGCTCAAGAAGATGTGGTATATACACACAATGGACTGTTACTGAGCAATCAAAAAAGATAAACTCATGTCATTTGCAGCAACATGGATGGAACTAGAAGGGATCATGCTCAGTGAAATAAGCCAGAAAGAAAAAGAAAAATACCGGATGGTCTCAGTCATAGCAGGAATTTAGAAAACCTAAATAAGGGACCAGGAAAAAGACTAATTATAATAAAGTAAAACTCAAAATCAACATGGAACTATAAACCAGAGACACACTACGGGGGGGAGGAGACGGGGGAAAAAGGCTTAGGGTCAAAAGAAGGGGGGGTGCAATTGTATGGGGAATATAACCAAAATGAAAATGCATACATTGTGTACAAATGAAAAATGATGTAAGAATTATATAAAATAAAATATTGAGAAAAAAAAACCCTGTCCCTTTCAGAGGCATCTCTTTCTGCCCACTTGTGTCTGCACAAGTGTCCTTTATTCTTCTCTCTCTTTTTATAATAAACCTACCTTTTTATATATATGTGAATATATATAAAAAGATAATGGGATTCACATCTAAGTTAGCGTGAGCATTTAATGCGTGTTTAAAACATTTTTTTTTCCAACAAATACTAAAAGAGAAGAAGGAGGTATGGCGGCAAAATACCAAGGTACTTACCAAGGTGAAGCCCTGGACTAGTCTGGCCAATGTAGAAATACACCATAACAGCAACGCCCATGTTAACCAGAGCATAGACCCACTGGATCACAAACATGATGATGAGGGACCCAACAGCCTGCGGAAATACAGTAAGAAAAGCAAGTCACTTAGTGGTTTTCACATGGTAAAAAAGGCACAAAACAGAGCATTAAGAAACAATAGTCCCTCTCATCAGCCTCGAATTACTGTAGATGTCTGAATGATTGACGTTCACTCATAATTTTTAATATCTCACCTAAGCAGATATTTGAGAAGATGCCCTCCAGAAAGTATGTGTTAATCAAAACTACAGTAAATAGATATATATCTTAGCTTCTTTTTCCACCCCCTATAAGAAACAAATTAGGGTTAATCTACGTTAATTTGCTGTACCAAGGAATTTAGTGACCCACAGGATACGAGAAATAATTATTTTTATAGTAAGTCATTAATTAAAATAAGTGGTTCATTAAATGTAATTTTGTTATATGCGGCCTCACTTAAATTCTAATACAACAGGCAATTAAATTGCACTGCTCCTAATTAAAGTCCTTTCTCTTTCCTCCCCTCCCCATTCTGATAGCATCCATGTATCCTCCTGAATTACGTTTCAAGGAAAATTGAGATCAAGATGAAGTTACTCACTCCCAACAGGGAGATCCAGGGGTTACACATGCGGGTATAGAAAGAAGTTGGTCTCTTCTGGGCATACTGTTCCTGGAGCCCGGACTTCAGGAAAAAATCTGAAAATATAAATAAGCCAATTCCTTGGATACCAGTTAATAACCAAACTGTCTTCTATTTTTATAAGTAAATATAAGATCCTTTTCTCCAATGTTGCAACTCAAGTGAAAGGAAAATTCTAGCACTTGCTCCTGAATAGGGAAGAAAGAAGCATTATGACTAACCCGTCCCCCTTCCCACTTGCCAGTCAAGGGTCTGAGAAAGAAAAGGAAGGGAGAGGCAGAGTTGAGATAGGACCTCAGGGCTTAGGTCCTCGAAGACCCACTGTACATCAGTGCAGCTCTGTCATCCTCTTTCCCAAATGTAAGGTGGAAGAATAGGGGAAAAGGGCATGTGATATTCTTGGCTCCCAAGTGTGACTACTGGGTCTGCTACTTACCTACATCTAGTCTATCAAAAAATCCTATTGATTATACTGTCAAAATATATTCTGAAAGTGACCATTCTTTACTACCTTCGAATGTTCCTATCTTAGGCCAGGTAACTTTCATTGGATTTATTGTAGGCTTCTGTAATAGAGACCAGTGGATATTTGAAGCTCAGTATAACTATGCGACTAAGTTCTCACCCAGAATATGAACTGAAGTGATCAGTGCTACTTCTGCACTAAGGTCTTTGAGAGAGTTGGTATTCCTCTTCTCTGTGTTACGACAATTTTGGATATATTTTATGGTTGTCTGGTTTGGGGTGGTTTCCTTGATATTCATTTCCCTCAAATAAATGTATTAAATCTGGGTAATTATAGATAGATAGATAGATAGATAGATAGATAGATAGATAGATAGATAGATTTATTTATTTATACAAGCACTGGGTACAGTCAGAAGCGTGGGAGGGTGAGAGAATACACCAGAGCCTGAGCAGGGAGCAGAACAGGCAGACTGATGAAGTACACTGCTGAGGGGAGCAGCGGGCACGGCAGGAGAGGTCTGTGCGCCATGTGGGACACTTGCCAGGGGCCGGGGATCGAACCGGCGCTGCAGAGGCTGCAGGCAGCTTTGCAGCTCACTGCTCAACCGCTACGCCACCAGGGAGGCCCAAATCTGGGTAATTATATTTTATATATATTTATATTCTATTGTTTTGCTACATCTCAAAAAATCATTCTTCAGAAAGAGTGAGCCAGAAAGACTTTTAGGTAAGGCAATGTAAAGAAGTAATGAATTCATTCCAGAAGAAATAAATATAAAACTATACAAAGTAATTGAAAACAACCATTCAGCACTCTAGAAATTTACCAAATGGAGACAACAAATTGAGAAGTGGTTTTGGTTTTTTTGTTTGTTTGTTTTCAAAAATAGCTGGGGTTCCTCAGTGAGTCTATGACTTTCTTGCCTGGGCTTTTTGCAGTTCTTACCAACATGGAGCTTGTCAAAAAGGGCAAACTTGTGGGTTGAGCTTTTATAAGCTAAATGTGGTGAACACAGTTGAAAATCCAATGGAGAGAATTCTCAGCTTTGCTAGCCTGAGGATGCAGGCCCAATTAGGGTGAGCAATAAACCAGCCAAAAATTTAATGGGATATTCTATAAAGGGGAGCATCGTAGGACAATGGCTCCCACATTTACCTTGGGGATTGGAAAAATTATGCTCATGCCTTGGAAGACCCAAGAAATATTGTCATAAAGTAAAGGCCAGGGGAGACTGGAGGGTTGGGTACAATTTAGAGTGTTTACCAACCTACACAAGTACCCACTGGCAGAGAGTAGAAGTCATATGGGCTGTGTAGACACTGTAGCAACCTCTAGGAGCAGGGCAAAAATTAAAAATAAAGATTAAAAAATAAGTAAAGACACCAGAAGTCACACACCAGAGGGGAGAGAGATTTCACAGTTTCAATCCAAACAATTTACTAAAAACAAAAACTCAGAAATATACATCAAAACCAAGAGCTGCTACATTTTATTTTTTAAATTGTCCAGTTTTCAACCAAAAATTATGATATGTAAAGAAACAGGAAACTGTTACCCATGCTAGGGGGAAAAAGTAATAAAAATAAACTGCTTGAGTGGCCCACATATTGGCCTTAGCAGACAAAAACTTCAAAGCAGCTATTATAATTATGTTCAAAGAATTAAATAAAAGTACAAGGTCAGTGACTTAGGAAAACTGTGATAACAATGACTTTTAAAGTAGAGAATATCAACAAGAAATATAAATTATAAAAAAGAATAAAGTGAAAATTCTTCAGTTAAAAAGCATAATAACAAAAACGAAAAATTGACTTAATAACAAAAATGAAAAATCTACTTAATAGTAGATTTGAGCAATCAGAAGGAAAAAAGTGAGTGAACTTGAAGATAGATTAATAGAAACTAGATCAACAGAAAGACAGATCAAGAGAAGATCAAAGGAAGACAAATCAACAGAAACTAAAAAACCGGGGAAAGGGTAGACGAAAAAGGAAGCAAGAATAGGAGCCCTGTTCGAAATATCAAGTGAACAAACAAATGTGCCACAGGAGTTTCATCAGGCTAGAAGAGAAAGAAAAGAGCTGAAACACTATATATTTAATGAAATAATGACCCCAAACCTCCCAAATTTGATGAAAAGCTTTCATCAACAAATCCAGAAGAAATGAAGCCACGCCCATCACTTCCAACAATGAGTACATATACCTGACTACCACAGGCCCATTTTTATTTTTATTTATTTTTTTAAAGATTTATTTATTTATTTATACAAGCACTGGGTACAGTCAGAAGCATGGGAGGGTGAGAGAATTTACCAGAGCCAGAGTGGGGAAAACAGAACAGGCAGACAGACGAAATACACTGCTGAGGGGAGCAGTGGACGCTGCAGGAGAGGTCTGTCGCGCCAGGTGGGACCCTCGCCGGCAGCCGGGTATCGAACCGGTGCTGCAGAGGCTTTGGGCAGCTTCGCGGCCCAGTGCTCAACCACTGCGCCACCAGGGGAGGCCCGACAGGCCCATTTTTAATTTAAAGTTTTGACAACTTAACAGATATGTAGTATCTTAAGGTGGTTTAACTTGTGTTCATTCAATCAACACCATGGTCTACTTCATAATTGATATGAGAAGGAATATATACTTTGTGTAGTGGTTAGAGCATGGGTTCTAAAATAAGACAGATCTGGATTCAAATTCTGACTATCTCACATTCTGAGCATTGTCTGTGAAGAAAACACAACACCTGACTCTGAACTTTGATGAGCTAATCCATGTGAGGTGCTTATCTCAGGACTGGGCACATGGGGGACAGGTTCTACTTTTAGCTATAACATTATTTAACAACATAAGTTAGTCTGTTGAATGGACAATGAATGAGTCTGGGACATCATTGATTTTTCAAATGTAAACTGCATATTCAAATCTTTTGACTTCTCTTTAACAGAATCTATATTTTGACCATCTTGTTTTCAGAAATAATATGTTTTAGAAGGTATGCTTTAAACAGTTCTGTTTGTCAGAATAATTGTTTCCTTCTGTGACATTGTGTTGTGCAAATGTTTTTTATTTCTATTTAATCAGATCCTTTTTGGCTTTGATGTTATCTTTAGTAGTTTGACATCTCTCTTGCACAGCTGTTATAAATAAGGAATCTGTGACTTTGTAGGATATAAAATACAGCCTCAAGTTAATGTTTTTTATCCATTTGCTCTCAACATTATTTATTCAATAGTGATTTCTTATTATCTTACTTGTCACAGATTAGGTTTAACTCTATTCTCCTTTCCTGATTGCTGTTTTGATTTTTAGCCAATAATTATTCAGTTGTTCATCAATTTAAACAGCCTTCATTGAGTGTCTGTGGTGTGCCATGTACTGTGTGAGAATTGTGATGAAGACAAGGTGAAAAGTCATAGTTTGTGACCAAAGGAAGCTCACAGTCTAGAGTCAAAGTAATGATATGAATATTCCTTTTCTCTAAGACAAACAGACGAATAGACCTGAAGACAAATGTGTAAATAAATGTGATCTAAATGTATAAAACAATGTGATAAGTAATAATACTAGTGTGAATCAAATGGTAAGTTTACACAAAGGAAATCAGGGAATCCTCAAGGGTCTGAAAAGTCAGATGAATTTTTAACTCTAAGTGAGAGTTTACTGGATAGAGAAAGGGTATTTAAAACAATTTGAGAAGGTAGAATAGCAAGTGTAAAGGCAGGAAAGAATCAAGAACCTGATGTGTTAAGGGCACTAGTTTGAATGTAGCTGGGACATGTATTGGAATGGTTGTCATGAGAAAGCGGCCAGGAAGCCAGCTCAGGGCAGATTTGTGAGGAACCCTGCAAATCACATCAAGGCTCTTGGCCTTCAGACAGAAGGCATCAGATTCCAGCTGAGGTTTCATTGTAAGAGAGACATGATAAGGGCCTCCCTGGTGACGCAAGGGGTTAAGCACTATGAAGCAATCCAAAGCCTCTGCAACACAAGTTCAATCCCCAGCCGGCCAGGGAGCAACCCACATGGAGCAGCAGACCTCTCCTGTCTCACCTGCTGCTCCCTTCAGCAGTGTATTTCAGTCAGTCTGCCTGTTCTGTTCCCCACTCTGTCTCTGGTGAATCCTCTCAGCCCTCACATCTCTGGCCTGTACCCCAGCTCTTTTATGCATAAATAAATAAATCTTTTAAAAAAAAAAGAGAGAGAGAGAGAGACATGATGAGAGTCTTAGATTGGAAAGAGCGTTGAGTAAGTAATGAGGAGGAATAGGATAAGGGAGAATCTGGAGGCCGGAAACTAGTTTGGAGATTTATCAAGAGTCCAGGTGCCAAATGAACAGGGTCTGAACACCAAAGACAGTAAGGATTGAGAAGAGAGAAGGAATGATGGTCAACAATAGTTATGGCATTTTTAAGATTGGACAACTGGGTAGTGACCACTTCATTGACTAAACATTGCAGGCTGACCACACATGTCTCCTAAAAACCCACTGAGAAGGCAGAAAAGGAATTAATTAACTATAAACCCACAAACACAATGAGAATGAGAAAGGAAAGGAAAGACAAAACAAGTCTTGCATGATGGAAAGGTGACAGAGGAGTGGTAACAGACCAAGCAGAGCAAAGGAGGGTGACTTCTAGGGCCTACAGAGGTTGCTGCCCAGGAGAGGCCAATGGACACTAGTAGACCCCAGCAGAGTTCAGGAGCAGGAAGCACCATGCCCCTGAGAAGTTAGGAAAGTTTTCAGTTTTCACTTATGGCATTGGATGGAAGAGTGTACATGAAACAGCTGAAACCAAGATCTTTTCTGCCTTTGCAGCTGGGTAACAACTCCGCCTCTTGTCCAATTACCTCCTCCAGGAGGGTTTCCTCTGAAGAAATCAAACCAGTGAATGTAGCTGGGACATGTAGTGGAATGGTTGTCATGAGAAAGTGGCTAGGAAGCCAGCATAGTTAGGAATGAAGGGGAACCAGGCATAGTTAGGAATGAAGAAATGGATAAAGGCAGGAAATCAAATGGCAATCTATATCCTAAGTACTGCTCCCCTCCTGGCCCCCACTAACTCCTTTATCTCAATCTGCTCCCATAATGCAAGCAGACATCTGGGTATCCCCTCAGGCAAGCAAACAAAGGACTCCTTTCTGGAAGAGACTGAACAACCCCAGAATAAAACCTCTGGATAGTCACATTTGGGGTCCTACAATGAAAAAGGTAGCTTACTCCCTAATTGTTCTATGGTGAGGTGCCCAACCAACAAGCCCTGTCCAGATACACGGGTTTTTAAAGTAGCTTTTTAGTACTTCCTCTCTAAGCATGAGAAGAACTCAAAAAGATCAACATTATTAAAGCCTACAATATAAAATAGAGCATGAGAACCAAAGAGAAAAGAATCTCTTAGTTTCTTAAGAAAACACATTAGTGAAAAGGAGCAGAAAAGGACTTTAAAGGGAGAATATAATATTACCAGACAGGTAAGATAAGTCCTTGAACCCATAAAATAGGAATGAAATGATATTCAAATTTTAAAAAAAAGAACAAAGACAAGTCATGTTACAGCTAAGAGTTCTTGGAAATTAAAAATAAGATAACTGTGACATAGATTAATTGTTGTGATCCAATCACTTCCTTTTCTTTAGTGGGGAGAAAACAAACATGTATGTGAAGGAGCAATATGACTAACTAAAAAGGCTCTTCCCTGCCTCTCCTCTGAGAGTAGCTAGAAATGCTGGTAAATCAAGTTCAGGGCTATGTAGCTAGTGACAACACTCAAAATTATACCTCAGAGCAGTCAACACTGCTGCAGCCACCACAGCCTAAACACTGCAGCCTGCCCACTGGCCCAGAAAGCCCTGGACACTTGTACCGGGAATGTAGATGTCCTATAGTAATCATCATACTTCCAGAGAGTTTCTCAAAACCCTCATTTCTTTGGGTTCCAGTTCCCAGTTCCAAATATAAGGAGGACTCATGTGATTAGCATAGTCTTAGTCTCAAACCTAAACAATGGCTGCAGGAGAGTCTGGAAAACTGACATTTTTCAGTTTTGAGTGCTTTTCCTGCCATAAAGATTCATTTCTCAAACACAGGGAGGTCATTCAACACTGGATAGGCAATAAGTAAATAAATAAATAAATAAATAAATAAAGTGAACCATAACATTGCGTTCAATATGCCTTTTGTTTCCTGGATCTTAGATGATGGTTGTCATAGGAGAAAGGGGAAAAAAATGAAACGGATATGACAGATTTCTGAAGAATCCAAGCATTTGGAAAATAACATTGAATAGTGTTTGACATATCTTCCAGAGCATTTAGAGAAAAACAATGACAGAAAACCAAGCAAATAAAAAAAAAAATCCAAGGCAATTATTAACTTCAGGAAACATAAAAAGTTAGGCAAAAGGGATATGTAATCTTAGTATAACATAGTTCAGAGTTAAGTGGTATTTACTCAATCATGACAATATGGATATTAGCTATTAATTTAATTAAAAACTGTGATATAACCACACTAGGGACATTAATTGGATGAGAATTTTTAGTGGCATCAATGAGTTAAATCTCCATTTATCATAATATGAAGTCAAAAGATAGCTGAAATTGACATAAAAATAGCAATTTAAATATATTACTTAGTAATATAAGGTTAACACAAGAAGCAATGTTTTGGATGAAAGGAGATTTTGTGGCAGTGGGACTAGGGGTTAGAGAAGGGTAAAAGCAATAGTGCAAAAGAGTGGGAACTACTATTTCTGATTATGTAACCTTTAACACCACTGAGCTTTTGAAATTGTACTCATAACTTTAATAAAAATAAAATAATTTTATAACTATTACATGATTATATAATTATATTGTGTAATTATTTTAATAATGTTCCTTCCATTAAAATCCTCCCACCAATTTGGAAGTAAAGAGGGAAAAGCAGATTTATTGGAAATGTAAAGCTTTTGTTTTTAGATATCCCCTTCCATGTACATTTGTCTCTCTTCTTAGCCCACACTTGTCTGTACCGACCTCATAGGGCAGGGGGATGTAAAAGACAGTACTGGGCTTCTAGTCCAGACCGACCTGGGTGTGATGTCCAGCTGTCAGCTCTAAGACTTCTTTGTGGCCTCAGTGGGACTCATTTGTAAAATGGAAAATGCTAAGATCTGTAATATTACCTGAATATTATATACAAAGTACCCAGGTTATGGAAGACTCTTAAAAAGATGAGTTGTAAATGTTGGCAAGGATGTGGTGAAAAAGGAACTCTCCTACATTGTTGGTGGGAGTGCAAACTGGTCCAACCACTATGGAAAGCTGTGTGGAGATTCCTCAACCTGCTAAAGATGGAGATACCATATGACCCAGCAATTCCACTCCTAGGGATCTACCCAAAGGACACAAAAACATTGATTCAAAAGAACACCTGTACCTCCATGTTTATTGCAGCACTCTTTATAATAGGTAAAACCTGAAAACAACCCAAATGCCCCAAAATAGATGACTGGATCAAGAAGATGTGGCATATACACACAATGGAATGATATTCAGCAATCAAAAGATACACTCATGCCATTCACAGCAACAGGGATGGAGCTAGAAGGAATTATGCTCAGTGAAACAAGTCAGAAGGAAAAAGAAAAATATTGGATGGTTTCACTTATAGGAGGAATATAGGGGAACCAAATAAGATATTAGGGGAAAAAATAATAACAATACAAAACCCAACAAAATAAAACAAAAATAAACAGACAATTATAAACCAGAGACATCCTGCAGGGGGGGAGGCAGGAGAGGGATCAGAGGGAGGGAGGGAGGAGCCCAGGGGACTGAGGTGATGGTGCATGGGTGCACTGGTGAAGGAAATTCTGTGGGGACTACACCTGAGTGGGGGAAGAAGCAAATACTGTTTAAAAATGAACAATGACAGAGGGCAGAGCAACATGGCGGCGAGGAGACGCTGCGAGTAAGATCTCCCATTAAAAAAAGTTAATAGGGAGGAAAAGCGGCAGGTCCCAGTGAGAACTGGGACACGGAAGATAAACGGGTGACTCCAGCAAACTACCCGAAGAAGAAAGTTGCCATAAAAGAGGACTAGAAGGGAGGAAAGCACAGAACCCTGCTCTACTCCCCCACCCACAGAGTCGGCACTCTCTGACCGGCAGAGAGGAGGGAAAAAAAACAAACCAAAACGACCAACAAGAACAAACTACGCAGCAAGTGGGACTGTGAGTGGAAAGGAACTATTGCAGCCACCACACCCCGTGAACAGGAGCTGCGGAGAACCCTGCAGGATTCGCCGGAGGTGAGCTCCGGGCGCCATTAAACAGAGACCCCGCCCCCCAGGAGGAGGCCAGGACCAGCACACAGCCCCAGGCCGGCCTGTAAGCTGCGCGGAAAAGCAGCGCGCTGGAAAAGCAAACGCGGATAGGGATCTGGATAGCGCGGAAAAGCAGCGTGGTTGAAAAGCAAACGCGGATTGGGATCGCGGCTGCCCAGGTCCCCGCGCCTGCGACCTAGGCTTGCAGGGAGACGCGCGCGAAGACCCTCACTGAGGTGAAAGTCCCTCACTGAGTATCCAGGAACCGGGAGCGGGGTGCAAAAGACGCCATTCTGTGGACACTGAACTGGGCTACAGCCCGCGTCCTGGACCTGAGGGCTTTGGAACTGAGATCCGGGGCACAAAATTCGGGGCGTGGGTTCTTCACGACGGTGGGGCACAAGGCAGACACAGCACCCCAAAGCCATTGAGGTTTACCCTACCATTCCTGCTCTGTTTCCTGTCCCACGGGGTGAAAAAAAAAAAAAAACAGCTCCCCAAGGGCTCTAGGAGAGATCTCTGGCGCCACCTAGCGACTTGAAACCAGCAGAGGCTCCTGGAGGAGCCAGTGGCCAGCTGGGAAGTTAGCCCACGCCGGGCCCCTGCCGACCAGTAGTCTGAGCCCACAGGGGGAGCGAGTACCCAAAGCCGGGGCAGACCAGGCGCGCAGAAGAGTGTGCCTGAGACTGGACACGCAGGGAGTGTGTCCCGCATCGCCATTTTAGAACAGGGACATTTCTTCAGTAAAGACTGCCTGCAGAAGGCTCCCTCAGGAGCCAGAGGTGAGCCGGGGAAGTTCGCCCACACCAGAACACCTCTGGCCTGCAGTCCAAGCCCAGAGGGGGAGAGGGAACCCACCGCCGGGGCAGACCAGGAGCACAGGGGAGTGTGTCCCCACATTGGCATTTTAGAACAGGGACCTTTCTTCAGTAAAGACTGCTTGAAACTGACAGATGGCTCCCGGAGGAGCCAGAGGGGAGCAGAGAAGCTCACCCAAGATGCCGGCCAGTCCCAGCAACACAGTGTCCCAACGCATACGGCAAATTAGAAAACAGACAGTAGGGAGTAGAAGAACCACACGCAACATAGCAACTCCTCAGGGAAGAAGCACACCACAAAAAGAAAACCAGCCCCCAGATTGCAACGACAGTAACTTGGAAGAACTTCTGAGCCTTCCAGAAAGAGAATTTAAAATTGCCATGATTAAAAAAATGACATAAGTCATAAAGGAAAACAATGATAAGGGAAAAATAATCAACGATCAGAAGAATGAAATTGAGTCCCTAAAGAGGGAAGTAAAAGAAATGCAGGAGATCAAAGAATTAATGGAAGAACTAAAGAATTCTGGGAAAAGCAATGAAAGCAGAATAGATGAAATGGAAGAACGAATAAGTTCTCTTGAAGACACAGAAATAAAAAGAACCAAAACAGAAAAGGAAAGAGAAGTACGAAGGAAAAAGAACGAAGAAAGACTTCGGGAACTATCTGACACCATGAGGAAAGGAAATATAAGAGTTATAGGAATACCAGAAGGAGAGGAGAGAGATATAGGAACAGAGAAAATATTCCAGGAGATAATTGAAGAGAACTTCCCAAATGTGAAGAAGGAGCTGAAAATTGATATACAAGAAGCAAGAAGAACACCAAACTTCCATGACGAAAGGAAAAATACAGCAAGACACATAATAGTGAAGCTCCCAAGAATCCAGGACAAGGAAAAAATAATGAAGCTGACAAGAGGGAAGAAACAAATAACATTCAAAGGAAAACCAATCAGGCTGACATCAGACTTCTCTGAAGAAACACTACGGGCAAGGAGAGAGTGGAAGGACATAGTCAACAGACTCCAAGAAAACAGATGTCAACCAAGAATACTCTATCCTGCAAAGCTTTCCTTCCTCTATGAAGAAAGAATAAGGACCTTCCCAGACAAACAGAAACTATGGAACTTCATTACCAATAAACTCCCACTCCAAAAAATACTACAAGGAATCCTAAAGCCAGAACCTCAGAGGGACGAATAACAACGAAAGAAGGCAAGGAAAAAAAAAGATATTAAAAGAATAAATAAAATCAAAGGAAAGACAAACACAATGGCAAATACAGATGCTAACATATCAATATTAACCCTAAATGTAAATGGACTAAACTCTTCAATAAAAAGACACAGAGTTGCAGCCTGGATTAAGAAACAAAACCCAACCTTTTGCTGTCTCCAGGAAACACATTTAGCTACAAAAGATAAAAATAGACTCAAAGTTAAAGGATGGAAAACAATCCTACAAGCAAATGGACCAAAAAAGAAAGCAGGAACAGCTATACTTATATCAGATAAAACAGATTTCAAACTCAAAAAAATAAAAAGGGATCCCAACGGTCACTACATTATGATCAAGGGGACAATACTTCAAGAAGAAATAACACTCATTAACATATACTCACCAAACGAAGGAGCATCAACATATATCAGACAACTGTTGTCCTCTCTGAAAACAGACATCAGAGAAAACACATATGTAGTGGGAGACTTCAACACACCACTATCAACAATGGATAGATCAACAAGACAAAAAATAAGTAAAGAAACTAAAGCTCTAAATAAGGACCTAGAGCATTTGGGCTTAACAGACATCTATAGAACACTAAACCCCCAAAAAACGGAGCACACATTTTTCTCAAGCGCACACGGATCATTCTCCAGGATCGATCACATACTGGGGCACAAGACAAACATCAACAGATACACCAAGATTGAAATCATACCAACCATCTTTTCTGACCATGAAGGCATCAAGCTAGAAATAAACCATAAAAAGAAGGCAAGGAACTTTCCTACCTCATGGAGACTAAAAACCACACCACTGGAAGACCACTGGACTAATGAGGAGATCAAAGAGGAAATTAAAAAATTCTTTGAATTGAATGACAAGGAGGACACCAATATCCTAAATGTATGGGATGCAGCAAAAGCAGTAATAAGAGGAAAATATATAGCAATAGAAGCTCACATCAAGAAACAAGAAAGAACTCAAAGAAACAACCTAATCTCGAAGCTCAAAGATCTAGAAAAAGAACAACAAAAAAACCCCAAAACCAGTAGAAGAAAAGAAATAATAAAAACCAAAGCAGAAATAAATGAAATTGAAACTAAAAAAAACAATCCAAAAGATTAATGAAACCAAGAGCTGGTTCTTCGAAAAAATCAATAAAATAGACAAACCCCTAGCCTGGCTCACAAAGGAAAAAAGGGAGAAAGCACAAATAAACAGGATCAGAAATGAAAGAGGAGAAATCACAACGGACACAACAGAAATAAAAAGAATAATCAGTAACTACTATGAAGAGTTGTATGGAAACAAGTTCAACAATCTAGAGGAGATGGACAAATTCCTACAACTCTACAATCACCCAAAGCTAGATAAAGAAGAAATAGAACACCTAAACAGACCAATTACAAGCAGCGAAATTGAAATGGTAATCAAAAACCTCCCAAAAAACAAAAGCCCAGGACCTGATGGATTTACAAACGAATTCTACCAAACATTCAGAGATGAATTGGTGCCTATCCTTCACAAACTCTTCCAAAAAATTGAGAAGGAAGAGACAATACCAAACACGTTCTATGAAGCCAACATTACACTAATACCAAAACCGAATAAGGACAACACAAAAAAGGAAAACTACAGGCCAATCTCCCTAATGAACACTGATGCAAAAATCCTCAATAAAATTTTAGCTATCAGAATCCAACAATGTATCCATAAGATAATTCACCACGACCAAGTAGGATTCATTCCAGGGACACAAGGATGGTTTAACATCTGAAAATCAATCAACGTTATCCAACACATCAACAAAAAGAAATATAAAAACCATATGATAATATCAATAGATGCTGAGAAAGCTTTCGACAAAGTGCAACACCCATTCATGATAAAAGCCCTTGAAATTCTTGGGATACAAGGAACATACCTCAACATGATAAAGGCCATCTATGACAAGCCAACAGCCAGTATCATCCTCAATGGTGAAAAGCTGAAAGCAATTCCATTAAGATCTGGAACAAGACAAGGATGCCCACTCTCACCACTGCTTTTCAATATAATACTGGAAGTCCTAGCCAGAGCAATAAGACAAGAGAAAGACATCCAAGGAATCCAAATAGGAAAAGAAGAAGTCAAACTATCACTATTTGCAGATGATATGATAATATACATAAAGAACCCCAAAAACTCCACAGAAAAACTAATTCAACTCATCAATCAGTTCAGTAAAGTGGCAGGATACAAAATCAACACACAAAAGTCAGTAGCCTTCCTATACACAAACAATAAATCTGAAGAAGAAGAAATCAAAAAAACCATCCCTTTTATTATTGAAACAAAAAAAATCAAATATTTGGGAATAAATCTAACAAAAGAGGTAAAGGACCTATACAAAGAAAACTATAAAACACTGTTAAAAGAAATAGAAGAAGACACAAAGAAATGGAAAGACATCCCCTGCTCATGGATTGGAAGAATAAACATTTTTAAAATGGTCATCCTACCAAAAGCAATATACAGATTCAATGCTATTCCAATCAAAATTTCAATGTCATTCTTCAAAGAAATAGAACAATTATTGATGAAATTCATATGGAATCACAAAAAACCCCGAATTGCCAAAGCTCTCCTGAAAAAGAAAGAAGGGAATGGAGGCATCACACTCCCAGACTTCAAACTACACTACAAAGCCATAATCATCAAAACTGCATGGTATTGGAACAAGAACAGACATACAGACCAATGGAATCGAATAGAAAATCCAGAAATAAACCCACAGATTTATGGTCACTAATCTTTGACAAAGGAGCAAAGACTATGCATTGGAGCAAAGAAAGTTTGTTCAATAAATGGTGCTGGGAAAACTGGGTCGCTACATGCAAAGGAATGAAGCTTGACCACTACCTCACACCATACACAAAAATCAACTCAAAATGGATTAAAGAACTAGACATAAGACCTGAAACCATAAAATATATAGAAGGAAATATAGGTGAAACACTACGTGATTTGCACATCAAAGACATCTTTACAGATACATCACCCAAAGCAGTGATAGTGAAGGCAAAGATAAACAGCTGGGACTACATCAAATTAAAGAGCTTCTGCACAGCAAAAGAGACAATAACAAAAACAAAGAGAAACCCCACTGACTGGGAGAACATTTTTGCACCCAACACTAATGATAAAGGACTGATCACAAAAATCTGCAAAGAGCTGATGAGACTCAGCAACAACAAAGAAAATAACCCAGTCAAAAAATGGGCAGAAGAGCTAAAAAGAAACTTCTCTGAAGAGGAAATGCAAATGGCCAACAGGCATATGAAAAAATGTTCAACATTACTTGTAATCAGGGAAATGCAAATCAAAACTACCATGAGATACCATCTTACACCAGTGAGAATGGCACATATTAAAAAAACTAGCAACAACAAATGTTGGCAAGGGTGTGGAGAAAAAGGAACTCTCCTGCACTGTTGGTGGGAGTGCAAACTGGTCCAACCACTATGGAGAGCTGTGTGGAGATTTCTGGACCTACTAAACATAGAGCTTCCATATGATCCAGCAATTCCACTCCTAGGTATTTACCCAAAGGACACAGAAACATCAATTCCAAAGAGCACCTGCACCCCTATGTTTATAGCAGCACTGTTTACAATAGCTAAGCTTTGGAAACAGCCCAAATGCCCAAAAATAGATGACTGGATCAAGAAGATGTGGTACATACATACCATGGAATATTACTCAGCATTCAAAAAAGATAAACACATGCAATTTGCAGCAACATGGATGGCGCTGGAAGGGATCATGCTCAGCGAAATAAGCCAGAAAGAAAAAGAAAAATACCGGATGGTCTCACTCATAGCAGGAATCTAGAAAACTTAAATAAGGGACCAGGAAAATGAATAACTATAAGAAAGTGAAAATCAAAATCAACAAAAAACTATGAACCAGAGACACTTTTTGGGGGGTGGGGGTGGGAGGGGAGGGATTGGGGTCAGAATGGGGGGGCTGCAATTGTATGGGGAATATAAAAATAAAATTTATTATTAAAAAAAATGAACAATGACATAAAAAATATATAAATAAAAAATTTTAAAAATTAACATAACTTCTGGAAATAAGAACAAATAAAAAAAGAAATTTCTGTTTATAATTAACTATCTATAACAGAGTAAAATTACTAATTCAGCTAATATTTAAATACCTTTTAAAAATAAATATCAAATAAATTAATGAGGATTTTAAATGCAGCCATAAAATAAACTGCCTAAGGACATGAAAGAGAGTTTTGATAACTGGTCAGGAAGGTAGTTACACCAAATTAGGTGTGATTACACCCAATGTGATTCCAAAGCACTCACCTTCTCCACTTGGCCTTAACTGGTTACTGAGCTCAGGAACAGGTTCTTCATATACCCCCCTAGGCTGAGCCCTTTCACTCCTAGAACTCTGCTTGTTCCAGCAGGACTCCTGCTCCTCCCAAGAAGCAATGGGCAGCTGGTCAGAGCCTTCAGCATGAGGAGAAGCAGAGGACTTGAGGTCCAAGAGGAAGCTATCTTGTAATGTTTGCTTGGTGGCCTTCTTGTGCTTTCCCTTCTGACTCTCCAGTACCCCATCACTCTCCACTCGTCTGGGCTGGCTACTCTCATGTTTCCTGGTTAGCTGGAGGAGCTGGTCCATGTCCTTAGTGAATTCCAGCAGAGTGCCCTCAGAGAGGTTTCGAGCAGGACCCTCAGAGCCATAGCTGGGAACCTTCTCCAAAAGCAGGTGCTCGGAGCAGTGGAGAACTCCTGTGTCTTCTCTGTGCATGGAACGAGGCACATGTGGGAGGCTGCAGGGACCCATGGACAGGGAGAAGTAAGAGTAGTCCACTGCGACATACGTCAGCATGAAGTTGATGGTGACAATGGGAGCCAGAATATTCACCTGACCCACAAGGACAAAGGCCATGGTCACCAGGCTGGTCAGACAAATAGCAGCTACGGGTGTTTTATTTGGTCCTTTCTGCAGAAACAAAATAACATGCAGGACTGACATTTCAGATGGAAATCATGTTAGATGATAAACAACGCATAATGGCGCAGTCTCTTTTCCCATGTGACTCTCGGCATGTTAGTAACCGTTGGTCTACAAATTTAGGAAATAATATTCAACCCCTAGGGCCACTATGAGAGGAGAGTTAATACATAGAAAATGTTTGATACAGAGAGCACACCTTGGTCATTAGAGGTATTGGTATTATGTTATTAATTAGGATTAGTGTCATCATACTAGTGTGATTCTATGGAACTTGGACTTCCCAAATACTTCTCTTTTTGTTTTTCTTGGGATTTTACTATCAGCCTTGGAAATCAAATACGTGTAAAGTTGATTCTTTCCAGGCTTAGAAAATGGTCTAAGAAGTTTGGCCTCCCCAGTGGCACAGCAGGTTGAGTGCAGCACTGTGAAGCTGTCTGCAGCCTCTGCAACACAGGTTTGATTCCCGGACGACCAGGGAGATACCCACATGGTGGGGCAAACCTCTCCTGTCTCACCTGCTGCTTCCCTCAGCAGTGTGTTTGGTCCATCTGCCTGTTCTGCTCCCTGCTCTGCCTTTGGTGAATCCTTTCACCTTCCCATGCCTCTGGCCTGTACCCCAGCTCTTGTATAAATAAATTAAAAAAAAAAAATCTTAAAATAAAAAAAAAAAAATGGTCTAAGAGGACAGGAGACCCTGAAGACAAAGCAGAATCTTTGGTGGTGGTTGAGGTGGGAGATTCTGATACGAAACATAAACATATACACATGCTCACACACATACCCACCTACCCCACCACACACACACACACACACACACACATCTGTTATTGATGGAAGTGGGTTTGATAACCTTCAGGAACACAGGAGTGGGGAAAAAATGTGCTAACTCCATATAATCTGTCAATCCACAGAAGCTATTCATCAGAGACACTGACAAAGTTCTTGGACCAAAAGCAACATTCTCTTCTCAGTCCTCATCTCCTTAAACTACATTTGACCCACCTGACTGCTCCCTCATCTTTGAAAGTCTTCTGTCACCTAGTTTCTCTTGATTTTTCTCCCTTCTCACTGTGTGCTCCTTCTTAGGCTTTCCTGCTGGAACTTTATGTTCTTCATTCCAAAATTTGACTCTCCAGACTAAAACATTATCCTGAAATCGAGTTTAAATATCCAGCCCTTTACTCAACATTTCTGGTTGATGTCTGATAGGCTCTTAAAACTAATATGTCCAAAACCAAATTGTTGATTCCCCAATCTCCCACCCTTAAATCTACTCTTCTATAGTCTTCTCCACCTCAGAAAATGGAACCTCAATCCGTCTATTTGCTCAGTCAAGTGAAATTTTTGATGATTCTTCTCATTGACCCATTCTCCATCAGTAAATATGGTCAGCTTTACCCACAGGGTATTCCAGGATCTAACCCCTGCCCCACCTCTTACACTGCCAGAACTCTGAGGGGTAAGCAAGTAAGCTACTTTCAGATCTGATCTATAAACCACCCAAGTGTTCCTCCAGCTCTGTCCTTACTTCCTGAGGTTGGAATAGAGGGCAATCTTAGAAGTTACACTTTGAAAATGCAAAGTCATTTGCATTTGAGGATAAGAGCCCCAGCTGAAACACCTCCCCTGGAACTTGAGTAAAATTCACACACACACAAAAGTAGAACTATACTTTTGCTGTGATTGAGAATTCATTTGGGGTATATTTGCTACAGCTGTTTAGCATACCGCAATAATAAAATGACAAAAAATAAAACAAATATTCAGAAATTAATGAGAACTTATCAGGGGAAAAAAAGTAATTATAATAAAGCAAAAATCAAAATCAGCAGGCAACTATAAACCAGAGACATTCTGCAGGGGAGGGGATGGGTGTGGGAAGAGCACAAGGGACCATGGTGATGGTACACGGGTGAATGGGGGGGTGGGAATTTCACGGGGGCTATAACCAAGATGAAAATGCATATATTGTACAAAAATGAAAAATGAAGTAAAAAATATATAAAATAAAATAATAATAAAAAAAGAAATTAATTTTAAAAAAGAAATTAATGAGAACTTAAAAGGAGGGTCTTGGGTAAGTGGAAGGACATGCTAGAAGTCCAGATCAGGACAGTGATAAGGGTGAATTGAAAAGTGATAAAACAGTCAAATATGAACACACCTTAAAAAAAAAAAGATGGCATATAATAGGAGAAGATATTTGCAACACATATAACAAAGAGTATCCAGAATATACAAAGAACCACTACCAAAAAATTAGAAAACAGACAGCCCAATAAAAACATGAGCCAAAGAATGTCTACTAAACATATGAAAAGATGCCCAACCTCATTAGTAATCAGGGGAATGCAAATTACAACCATAGTGAGATACCATTAAACACCCAGCAGACTGGCAAAAATTTAAGTCTGATAATATTAAGTATTGGCAAGAATATAAAAGAATAAGGATGCTTATCCAATGCTGTTAGGAGTGTAAATTAGTACAACTACAAATTTAAATACTAATAAAGAGAATGGTGCTGTCTAATAAGTGATGCTATACATACCTTACAATTTAGCAATTCCACTAATGGGTATTTAATCTGGAGGGACTCTTCGTGTGCACCAGTCTACTGCAATGTTCAGAAGAATCCCAAATGTCCATCAGCAGCAGAATGGTACATGAATTGTAGCAAAGGAGGAAATGCTATGTAGGGATAATAATAGACAAGCTGCTGCTACAGCAGAAATTTGGATGAATCTCATAAACATAATGCTGCACTAAACAGACATGCCACATTTACATAAAGTTTAAAAACAGCCAGAATTAAACTATTTTGTTTAGAGATGCATATGGAGGAAGTAAACTAGGGGTTGGCAAATTACGACCCCCCCCCCAGGCCAAATCTGGCTACCATCTGCTTATTTATCCCCACAAGCTAAGAATGGTTTTGTACTTTTAAACTGTTGGAGAAAAAAATCAAAAGAGAAGTAATATGTTGCAACACATGAAAGTTACATGAAATTCAAATATCAATGTCTACACAAATTGGACACAGCCACACCTACGCCACTAGATATTGTCTGTGGCTACTTTTGAGCTGTAACCACAGAGTTGAATAGTTGTGAAGAGGCTATATGGTGTGTAAAACCCACAACATTGACTGACTGGCCTTTTTCAGAAAATGCTGGTCAACATGCAAACCACATAGAGAGCAAGAACATTAATGTCACAGAAGTCAAGAGAGTAGGTGACAACCACAGAGGGAGGGATAGAGCACTTCCCAGAGAGGGCATGTGGAGGGGGGCATCTGGGAGTTCCCCGTGTTCTTGGGTAGAAGGTTACAACCCATGACATTACAAGTGTGTGTTATATAAGTGTACATGGCGTAGGTTCAGTAACAGTCATTCTATAAGCTGTTCATATTGGCTCGATGCCCTTTTCTGAATATCTCAAAATTGTTGAATGGATCTTCTAAAATGTTTAAAGTTTCTTCTCTCAAGTTCCATTCAAAAAGAAAACATGCTAATAAAATTTAATTATATGTAAAAAAAGCTTTGGGGAAAAATAAGTTCCCAAATTAAAAGGCAAGTGACAAACCAGAAAAAATATTTGTAACATAGCACGAAGAGTTAATCTCCCCAGCAAAGAAAAGAGCTTCTAGCAATTGAGAAGGCCAACAACCCCAGGAAAATATAATGACACTTAGAGGCAAAGATGTTCAACCTTATCTATAACAAGAGTAAAGAAAATCACAAGTAAAAAGCCATTTCTCACTATACAAAAATTTGCATTTGGCAGTGAGTTACAGACAGGCTCATAGCTGCACAGTGGTGCCCAGGACAAGAGGGCAAATGGCAGTCCATGTGCCCTATGTCTAAATATGTATAATTGTAAGCCAATCAATTAAACAAATTGCCCAATCAAATATGTTCTATCCTCTTTCCTTGGTAACGTACATTCAGGATGATGGGGAGGGCCGGGCTCAAGGTTAAATAAAATCCTTGAGTTCTTTACTGGAGAATGGCCATGCACAGCCTCCAGCTCACCGACCACCTTCCTTCTCTTCCCGACTGTACTGTGAGGGGCTTCCCACCCACATGTGGACTCCAGGTCCACAACCTGGGATGTGCCTCAGAAAAGAGTCACTTCCTGGAAGTGGGCTGGGAATTGTAGGGTGCAGCACACCTGAACTGTGGTCTAGAAGGGGGTCAGGAATCCAGGCGGACATGTCCCCTTGCCTTATGAAATTCCATCCCAAGAGCAGAGCAGAGTCCTATAAAACAGGGTATTTTGACCCAAGTCTAACAGTAGTGCTGGTTGTAAGAAAATAGGTACTTTCATACATTGCTGCTAAAATGATACAAATCACATGGAAGGTGCTTTGGCAGACTCATTAAAATTAAAAGTGCATTTAACCCAGCAAGCCCAGTTATGAACATTTATCCTATAGGTGTATTGGCACACATACAAAATTCTACATAAATATACACAAAATTATTCTTCATAGTGCTATTTACTGGAAGCCACACCAAGGCGAGTCTATAGGGAACTGGTAAATGAACTAAGATACATCCACAAAATGGGAGGGAGAGAAAGAAAGGCTTTCTACTTCCACATGAAAAGATAGATCTCCAACTAATATTAAATGAAGACAAGCAAGGTGTAGGGCAATGTATGTATAACACTATCTTTGTGTTAAAAATAGACAATGGAAGGATTCATTATAAAGCAATAAGAACAGTGATAGATAAGGCAATGGTGTGGGTAAAAAAAGAGAAAGACTCATGATAGGAGCTAAACTTCTCAGTGAATACTTTTTATACCATTTTTAGTTTTGAACTCTGTACATATTACCTAATAAAAATTAATGTAATTAAAATAAAAGTCATTCCACATGAAATGTACCAGAGACCACAACCATTGCTCCTACCAATGCATGTTGACTGTGGATAAAAAGTGGATGAAAGTAGAAGGAATTAAGGGTGACTTGCAACTTTGTTGCCCAAAAGGAGGGGGAAGCTGAGTCTGGGAAGAAGGTAGGGGCGGGCTCTGTGCCACTCCACCAGAATTGAAGTAGTTTACAAACCATAATGGTAAGTGGGATTCTCTCTGTTTCTCTCTCGTCTTCCCCTAGGTTTAGGAACTTCTATTTGATTGTTCAGTGACTCAGTCAAGTTATCCTATACCAGTTAATGTTTGGGTCATGGTGATTAATGGGAGCCCAGAGACCAGAGGTGTGGGAAATCATCACAAAGCAACCATGAAGGGAAGTGGATCTCAAGGAGAGTTAGCGCCACGAGGACCAGCTACCCTCCTTCTCAAGAAATTCCTCCTTCTATGGGAAACATGGAGGATCCTTGAATATATTTATTTTTGTTGTTTTTCAGATCGCTTATGTCTTTATTAAATTTTTGTTTACTTGTTTAATTTATTGGCAAGAGAGGATTGTTAAAATCTCTAATTATGGGGCCTCCCCGGTGGCGCAGCGGTTGAGCGCTGGGTTGCGAAGCTGCCCGCAGCCTCTGCGGCGCCGGTTCGATCCCCGGCTGCTCCCCGGCCACCAGAGGAGGGTCCCGCATGGCGCGCAGACCTCTCCTGCCGCCCGCTGCTCCCCTCAGCAGTGTACTTCGGTCCTTCTGCCTGCTCTGCTCCCCGCTCTGGCTCTGGTGAATTCTTCACCCTCCCGCGCTTCTGACTGTACCCAGTGCTTGTATAAATAAATAAATAAATCTTTAAAAAAAAATTTCTAATTATGATAACGTCTATTTTTCTTTTTTTTAAATAATTTTTTGATAGAACACTGATTTATAACATTATATAATTTGGACTTATTTTTATTAAAGGATGTGCACTTCCTTTCTTGGGCAGCAGTGTTGAGGATGCTACTAAGATGGCTAGCTGGCCAAGCTGGAAGGGGTCCTGGGTGGCTGTGAAATTGACAGATACTTTGTCCAACTGAGCCCAGAGGACAGGAGTGAGAGAAATGACCTCTGCCTCTTCATTAGTCATAGCCTGGAAAACTTGACCAGTAGTTTTTGTTTGTTTGTTTGTTTTTTTAAATTTTTTTATCTTAACATTTATCATTTTTTACATTTTTTAGACAATATTTGCTTCCCCCCACCCCCTCAGATTGAGTCCCCATAGAATTTCCTTCCCCAAGGCACCCGTGCACCATCACCACAGTCCCCTGTGCTCCTCCCTCCCTCCCTCCCTCTCACCCCTCTCCCTCCTCCTCCCCTGCAGTGTGTCTCTGGTTTATAATTTTGACCAGTAGTTTTAATCAAATTTATTTGCCAACAAAGGTCCACCACAAAATGTACATTTCTCCAAGAAAGAGTTACTCACCCCTTGCCCCAGGGAGGCCAGTGCTGGAATCACTTTCTCCTGCGCAATGCACTGTAGGATCCGGGGGGCTCCGTAGAGGCCTCCCATACAGGAGGCCAGAGATGAGATGTATAAACCCAATAGGAAGAGGAAGCCCACTAGGGAAACCTAGAGGAGGAAGCAGTTTCATTATCCAATGTCAAGAACTGTTTCTGTCCCTTTCTGCTTCCCTGGTAGCCATCCACACACGTCCCATCTAGTTATAGACTAGATCCTCTAGATCCAACCCCTTTGGTACATTTTCAATATCCCCACTGAGCCCTGCCAACTCATTCCATTGCACCTGCTTCAGTGTGGCCATCACCACATCTTGTATGGACTACATAGTGGATATCATGCATCAGACTCATCTAGGGGGCTCATAAAAGACAGATTTCTGGGTCCCACCTCAAGAGGTGCAGATTCAGTAGGTCTGAGGGAAGGCCCAAGACTTGGATTGCCAAATTCCCAAAGTGATGCTGCTGCTGATGGTCCTTGAAAAACACTGGCCAACTACAATGCTAACTGGTCTCCTGCCTCCAAATTCTGCCCAGTCTGAATCCTCCACCAGCCTCCACCACAGTGACCTCTCTGAGCTCAAATCTGAGCATAAAGTCCCTCTTGCAGGAGTTCCCCACAGCCCTAGCATATGAGGCCCTCCCTGGTCTGTGGCCTTTGTATCCCATCCCATAGTCTGTCAGCATGATCTCTCTGTCTGCTAGAACCCTCTGTCCACACCTCTAGTCTACTTATTACCTGTCTGTTAAAGTCACAATTGTAATAATAATAAAAGTCACATTTGTGTTTCAAGATTCAACACAAACCTTCCCTCTTCCATGAGGCAATCCCCAATCTCCCTCATAACAGAGGATGCTCTCAGGGTTTCGTGGCCCCTCAGGGTAAGGCTGGGGAACACCTATGACACAGTTTCTTCTACAAATCTGGAGGCTTTATTCCACAGGCCTCCTGTCTTGTTCATAATTGGTGCCAACATAGCTATATAAATAAATGTGGAATGAATGAATGAGATCCATGATGCATGCAGCCCACAAGCACAGCAGATAGAGGAAGAGAAGGCATAGTTGTTCGGCTCGGCATCAACTTGCTGAGGGTCAGTGCTGCTGACGTGCTGCTATGGCGCAAGCTTCCCATCAGGAATCCACGCCCCCTCCCAAATCAGACCTCATCTGAATCTACAGGGAATACAATTGCCCGTTCACTTGACTCTCTCTTACATCAAACTTGTTCCATGTTCGGAAAAATAAATGAAATGCTGCTTCTCATGTTTGCATAAATTACAAAAACTCCATTTTCTATTTTCTCCCACCTGCATCCTGTCTCTCCCTTCTGTTATCTCTCCATCTGCGTAGGGAGCATCTCATAAGGACAGGCTGTAAACCTGGCACAAGGCTAGGGGCAGGGCAAGGCTTTATTGGTAGAATGGTAAACTGCTAGGTTTGCTTCAACTCTTGCAAAATTTAATCATTTTCTCTGTAACAGTTTGGCTGTAAACTCACTAACTGTGCCAGTGGAGGGGAAAGTGAGAATTTATTTGAGCAGATGTGTGTCAACAGTTCTTTTGGAGAAAAGAGTATCTTTCTGTCGTACACCTGTTTGAGCCAGCACAAAAAGCTCTTTCTAAAATATTATCTGGGGTGTGAATAACCCTGGTTTTTTCTTTAGTAACCACTGATTTTAAAAAAAAATCACAAATTACATCTCTTTGCTCATGATATTTTTTTAATATTTTTTAATTTATTTATGCATACAAGAGCTGGGGTACAGGCCAGAGGTCTGGGGGGTGTGAGGATTCACCAGAGACAAAGTGGGGAGCAGAAGAGGTGGATCCACTGAAAAACACTGCTGAGGGGAGTAGTGGGCGAGACAGGTGAGGTCTGCTGCGCCATGTGAGTTAGCTCTGTAGCCAGGGATGGAACTTGTGCTGCAGTGGCTGCGGATACCTACATACTGCTGAGATTTAACCCCTTGCGCCACCAATGAGGTCCTGCTCATGATATTTTTTTACAAGTTCCCATTTCAACTTGTATTGAGAGATCCCATTAATTTGCTTGAAGAACTGGATACAAAGTTACTTGCGAGGTGCTCTTTCTGTCTCTCTAGTCCCTGTGCTCCCTTGATATTACTGAAGCATATACCCCCAAACCCTTAAAATCCTAAGTATATGAACACAGCAATGTCTCAACAGTCTTCTAGTTTTCTCACATATTATATTGCCACAGACATAAATTTTCTAATACTGCCCTCACTCCCCAAGTTGGCTAACATGTCAGATGCAGATCAGTAAAAAGAAATCCAGGACAGTCAGCAGCCATTAAAGAGAATCCTTCTGACCAAAAGCATCAGAGCAAAAGATGGGAAGTGTGTTGAGGAGTTTTGTGAGCCTCAAGGAGCACCAAGGGGAGTGTGCTAGTGGCCTGGTCTGGTCTGTGTCTCAGGTTGAGATCCTCAGGACACTCAGACCAAACCAGAGACTTTTTTTCTGCCAACCCAGAAAGCTCCAAGATGGGTTGGCTCAGAACCCAGGTCACAGCTAAGACATGAAGCTGACAGGAACAGTTTAGTAAAATCACATCAAGGTGTCAGGTTGTGTCAGGCGACCAGGTAAAGGAGATTGCCCCTACTCACTGCACCCCCCACCCCCATCCTCTGGGCACTGTTAGTCAATTGTTTATGACCCAACTTACTGCCCCATCTGTCCCAAAGAGGGAAGCTAGAGGACAGGAAAGGAAAGAAGCTAGGGCTCAAGGCTTTGGGGGAGGGCGAGGGAATCCTGCATAGTCCCCAGTGTGGGGTTGAGAGGTGGGGTAGGATGGGGCTAGCAGCACACCAGGGTCCTACTATTTTGGACTTGCCCTGGTTGGTTCTGTCACCTCTCACTTAGTTGCTGCATCAGTCAGTCCCGATTTGCTACTAAGAACCATGAAAAATAGCTTTCCTTTCTTTATGGGTTTTATGACTACCTCTTCCAGGAAACAGTCTCTTGTCCTCTCCAAAACCTAACTGTATAATTACATCCCCATATATTATTCCCAGGCATGGTTTAGCAGGTGCCTCCAAACTGCTAAGTGCTTGCCTACCGTTTCCCCATCTGGGACAGGTGGCATTCCAAACGCACTTCCCTGTCACGTGTCTATTATTAGCAGTGGGATTTCCACCCACAAAGCTCTCCTGAGCTGTGCCTGGAGATGCTTTTACTCTCTCGCTGCTGTGGCCTTCCTTGGATACAGGCTGCCTGCCTTCCCACACACCCATTCTTAGTTCCCTCTGCAAAGCTGGGGAGGAGGGGAGAGCAGAGCCCCACCAGGGGAGACTTTGCCTCATTCCATCCAGATCAGAATTCCTAATGGTTGAAAGGCCCTCTTTGAGAGAATCCACTAGAAAGGAACCAGCTTTAGAAGCAGACAGAGCTGGCGGGCCACTGGCAAGTTGCAGACAGCATCAGGCAGCTCCCCTGGTCAAAGGATCAGCTGTTCCCTAAGGCCTTTAATTCCTCTAATGCTGTCAAGCCTTTCTTTCCACAATTAGAGAAGGGCCCCTGGGAGCTGAAATTCAAGAGGGAAGCAATGCATGTAGTTATAAATGAGGGCCACAGAGTCCTCCCCTGAGAACAAGCCTTGCTCACAGGGATCGGAGACCTTGGTGGTCCTGTGCCTCTACTACCTGAACTGCTCCCACTTTCAAAACCTATTTCATAGTAAAGTCAAGGCCCCTGAAAACAAACATCACTTTAACATCATTGTCTACACAATATACAAGAAGCCTGTGCCAAGTCCAAGCCCAAATGTAGCCATAAAAAGTAAGTTCCAAATTTCCTACGCCAGATTGCCCCACGCAGAGGCCTTTTGTGCAGTTCAGCAAAGCTACTTTGGCAAAAGCTCACACCAACGGAAAATGGAATATTCTCCTAAGATATGAGCAGTGAGCCTCAGGTGCTAACTAAGAAAGGAAAACAACCTACCCTACTACATTTCTCTGATAAATAGTAAGACTCCTAGGGCCCACTTTTTCTACAGGAACTTAAGAGAAGTTAGGAGCTGTTCCAGAAAAGCAGCTGGAAATCTTACTCTCCTGAGTTCTAGAGATGCCAACAGAATGTCCTTGACTATCAGGTGACTCCAGTCTATTAAGGGCAGTGGAGGAATGTGAGGAATTTCTCACCTTCTCCAAGGTAGTGTGTATGGTTCTGGAAACAAAGATATTACAGCCAAATTAACCCAGGCCATCCCATGGGGAGAAGCAGGAGGCTCAGAAGACAAGGCGGGTCTCCCACCCTGCCTCCTTCAGGCCCTTGTTCCCCCCTTGCTGTCTCTTCCACTCATCAGTCTCCTTCCTTCTTGTGAGCACACCTTCAGCATTTTGCAATGGCAAAAATGTAGGGCTTGTTAAGCTGGGGACTTCGGGGGACCAGATTCTTTGTTTCCATCCTAATTCTTGACATGAAAAGATGGTTGTGTCTCCATCATTTAGTCATGTGCCTTTCCAGGCACTGTTACCTGTTGTTAGGCATCTATAAGAAAAACCTATGCATCTTTCTAAAACCCTCTCCCCACCTGAGGCCCCAAACTTCAGTCCTGGACCCAAGACCATATGAAGTCCCAGGGAGGGCTGCAAGGCAGAAGCAGCCATTTGTTGATTGGAACAAATAACACAGCAGACTGAGCCCTCCAGGCAGCACAGGACTTACCCACCTTCTCAGCTATCATGAAGTCATAGCGAAGGGCCTCTCGGGTACAGATGGCACCAAGCAGGAAGACAAAGACAATGTATAGAAACCACCTGCAAAACACCCAAGAGCAGAGTGGGGCTGCCATCTGATCTCAGCAACCCCTCCCAACCCACCCCAGCGGCCTTTGGATTCCCACTGGGACTTGTCTCAAAAGGAAAGAGAAAGGCCAGCCGGACACATCACCAGCTCATCTACGGGGCACCTCCAGTACTACTTCTCTGCTGGCAGATTTCTTCCCTCCCCCACAAAGTATCATTGTTTTGTGTCTTTCTTACATTAAAGAAGAAAACAAAGAATCTTGGGGGTGGGGCGGAGAGGCCCAGCTGGCCTTGTTGCCAGGTTTCAGGCCACGGTTGACCAGCAGCACCACTGCCCATTATCTGCAGAGGAACAAGTTGATGATCTTCTGGGCCTTTAAGTCCTGCTGTTCCCTGGATCTCAGATGATAGAGAGCTAGGCCAAGTGTGAAAAGGCCAGCAGTGACCTGGCTCTACCCCCAAATGCCCTATGACCTTGAACAAGTCACATGACCTCTGTGGCCTCATTCCCATCTGGGCAGTGAGAGAATGGGCCAAAGGTTCTTCCGGGACCTCTCAGTCACAACCAAAATGAGACAGTGGTCTTTCCTTTCTTTCCTTCCCAACACCTCCCTTTCCGTGGTCTTCATTTTCTCCCCTGTGGGAAGAAAATTTACCCTTTTTAGGACCAAATAAACTGGTGCTTTGTGCCTGACTAAAAACACTGGTGCCATTACAATAAGCAAAAAGCAAGATATTTTTTATATGACATGGTTAAAATAATACAGGCACTTTTATTGTCTCAAGTCATGGTCATGGCTCAGAAATCAAGATTATGATTTCAACAACTATCAAATGATGGCAGAGAAGATTCTGTTCATGGTAGAAGGTCAGAAACAGACCAAGAGCTCCCTGCCTGCTAGTGTGGGTGGCACGTTGTGAATTAAAACCCAGGAAGCCTGATAGCCTTGGGTTGGCAGAGGGGAGGGCGGCTCTGAGTCCCTACTATGTGCCTTACACAGTCTCCTCCACAATCCATGAGACCCATGTATTCTCATTATGCCCATTTTACAGAAAAGGAAATGGAGGTTCAGAGAGACAATCAGAGGCTGGGCTGGAATGCAAATTCTGATTTGTTTGATTACAAATTTTTGGTCTTTATGTTCCCGACAATGGTCCTGGAAACTCAATAGTTAAAAAATACCCAGGTTCCAAATGCCTGTGGGGGAGGGGAGGAGCAGGAGGCTGAGGAAAGAGGAAAGAAAGGATTCATCTTCCTTAATGGCGCTCCTCTGCAACTAGGCTACATTCCCAGGCAGGGGGTATGGAAGGGCAATCATCTGAACCCACCAGACGTGAATTTTCCAGCTGGCTGAGTGTTAAAAGGAGGATTGGAATATGAAATAGATTGGTCACAGTCAGGGCACGCTCAGAACAAAAGGGGCAGTTCCCTCTTTCACCAGAGTTTTCTCTCTCTCCAGCTGATTGCCAGGAGGGGAACTTACGAGATGCCAACAGCTGCTAGGGAGCCCAGGGGGATGCTGGCAGCAGGCTCCCTGAGGTCACCCCCCATGTTGAAACCGGCCATGACTCCTGAAAGACACCCAGACAGAGAGGGGTGAGCAGCCTACCCCCTGAACCACCTTCCCCTCCTGGGCCCCTCTCCTGGAAGCCGCCCCGCAGCAGGCCCTCCCATCTGCAGCGTCAACTGCTTCTCAATCTCCCCTGGCAACTGGGGAGGCATCTGCAGGCTGTGAAAGAAATCTTTGTCGGTTGGGTGACACTGGGGAGGAAAGGCCTACTACAAAAGCATCTTATGGCCCAGGGCAAAGTAGTGGGGGTGAGGGAGGTGTCTGACAGGACACACAAAGGTCTCCATGCCACAGGCTGAGTTCTGCCTTCCCTCCAGACGGCACCGGGAGAGACTGGGCCTCAGCAATGTGCCCTCCATGGCCTGCTCAGCTGATTCCTTGTCTCTGCTGTCCACTGACTACCCTGGGATTCAGGTGTCCAGGGGGGGCAGTTCCCAGCCAATAGTCAGAACCAGAGACCATGTTCAAAGCTCCTGACCTGCCACAGGGCTCTAAACAAATTAAACAAACAAACAAACAAAACTGAACCGGATGTTACCAATACTGAGTCACACTTTCCTCTTCATCACCGCTATTCCCCAAGAACACTTAGGAAAAGTAATTAGTGCTGGTGGATAGAACAAAGTATGTGGTGCTGAGGAAGGGACTATTTCCAAACACACACAGAGAAAAGCAACATGACGATGTGATGTGTTGGGAACCCACTGTGGGTCCAGTTTACAAGTGCTCTTGGACCCAGTCCTGGCCAGGGATGGCTCACAGAGGGGCGGGTGCTTCTCAAATGTGGCCTTGAAGGAAGATTTGCACAGCTTAGGAGAGAGATGGCTCTAACACCATCATTGTGGATTTTGGAACTTTCAATCTGACAGGGCCTGTGCTAAGTGCTTTACATGCTTTTTTTTTTATCTTGTTTAATCCTCATAATGACCACATCAGAAAAGTAAAATTACCTCACCACCATAAAAGAAACTAGTGCTCAAAGAGGTAAATTAAAGCAGCCTGAGGTTACACATTCAGCAAGTGGCAAAGCTAGGATTCAATCCTAGTCTGCATCTCACTTCAAAAATCATGCTCTTAAGACTTCTGCTATAATGCTTCAGTGAGCTCAAGTGGAGTGAAGCAAAAGTTTGGGGCCAGAAACGTGGAGTGCAGCTATTTCAAAGAGCACCCTGAATGTTGAACCAAGAAAGCCACCTCCATGCACCTTGACACGACGATTCCACTACCAGGAGTTTATCCTGTAAGTCAATAGTTAGGGACATGAGGAAGAGTTAGCCAAAAAGTGTTTATAAATGCTTATTTATAATAGTGAAAATTATTAACAACTTAATGTCTAAAAATAGAGGATTGACTAAATTTGAGATGATACATCTTTTAATAAATACAAGGTCTCTAATATTGTTAGAATAAGCTGTGATATGGAAAGATATGTAAAAGTTAGTGTTTAGTTTCAGAGGTATATTAGAAAACAGACCATATGGTATGATCCCATTGTTCTTTTAAAAAAGGTAAATGCACAGAAAAAGGGATTAGAACATATCTTAAAATGTTAGTGTTATTTCTTGATGATGGAAGAAAAGATCATTTTTCATTTGATTATATATCTATATTTTCTCAATTTTTTACAGAGATCATTTTGAAGTAAAATTACATCATAAGTGAAGTGATTTTTAAAAGATATTTTGTTTAAAATGGCATGCTAGGTACATTTTCTTAACTCTCATCTCCCCAACTCCCCCAAGAGCCTATTAAAAGGATAAATCTGGGAAATGGATACAAACTTGTAAGCCAGTTAAGTGAAAATAAAGCTAAGCAGACAGGGCTCAGAAAATTTACTTTATGTATTATTTCTGAGGAAGGTGCTGAAGCAT
Source organism: Talpa occidentalis (assembly GCF_014898055.3). NCBI lineage: Eukaryota > Metazoa > Chordata > Mammalia > Eulipotyphla > Talpidae > Talpa > Talpa occidentalis. Next base: position 42,465,934 of record NW_023604295.1, on the reverse strand, counting down.
GTACTCGGGCAAAATGAAGATACAAACCATTGAGGAGGAAAGCAAGGGATTCAGAAAGCAGTGTAAAAGAGGAACAGTTCTGCAGCAGGGCCTGAAGCAGAAGGATGGAGGCTCTGAGAGGGAGGCCTCTTGATAGGAAATGGATTATGAGTAGCAAGCTAGGACATTTTAAGCATATGCTGACTGCATATTTTGACAAGAAAAAAGATTATTGACACTCTGAAAAAAGTAAGAGATGTCTAAATATGAAGCAAACTATAATGTGACATGATTTTAAACAACTAATGAAATGTAAAAAAAAATGAATTCATTTGACCATAATATGAGGAGTATCTCCCCTAAATGGCACAGGGAGCACATCAGAATCACAGCCAAGGAACGAAATTCTAGCCAACTATCAATACATTGCTCTTCAGTGAACAACTACACAGTCATACAGTGTACATGTTTATTGTTTTTTAACTTCTAAAATTGACAGTTAGATAAACACAGAGGACATGACTATAGTTCCAAAATAGAATACAAATATTAACTACCTGGACAATAAAAGTAAAACTGTAGCTAACCAACATTAGGAGGAGAAGAGTGGGAAGAGAAGCATAGGAAAGGGAAAGAAAACGCATCGATATTTTCATGATAACAGTGTGGAAAACAAAATATGAGTCGCGTAATCTTTTACTCAGGCTTGGCTTGAACTTTGCAATCTGCAATTAGTTTAACTGAAAGGTGAGCTAGTCATTCAGTATGTTAGGTAGGTAAGGAAAGTGTTATAAATTTTATTTTATATTGTGTTTTTACTGAGATAACATTGGCTTACAAAGTTGCATGTGATTCAGAGTTACACGATCATACCCCTTCAGATCACACCTCTTTATTCACTGCCAAGGCACCCACAGTTCTCCACCACAGTCCCCCCTCATCTGGCCCCCCTCCTCTTGGTCTCTACCATCCCCCTCTGGTAGTTTCAGTTCTACAGTCAGATTTCTAAGGTTTGTTATCGTTGCAATAAATTTTAAGTTAATTCTATACCTGTTCTGTATCTTGCCATTATAAGAGTTTCTAAGCCTCTCCTAAGAAGAAGAAAGAAATTGCCAAGAATATTGAGCAACTTGTCTTTGAAGTTACAAAGACTGTTGTTTGTAACCTTAAGACAAAAATAATTTCAGTGTGCTGTGTTTATTATTTAAAATTGTAAATAGTTTCCATGGGTTGTTGTCCACTTACATACTAACAATCAGTTTGCTCTGGCTCTGGTGAATTCTCTCACCCTCCCACGCTTCTGACTGTACCCAGTGCTTGCATAAATAAATAAATAAATAAATCTTAAAATAAAATAAAATAAAATAAAAGTATTATGTGAGGGCCCTTAAAATCAGGGATTCCCTTAAAATAATATATACCTTATAAAAATATTTTATACATATATATGACTCTACTACATTAATATTAAAATACACACAGAATCTCAGTTTCCCCATGAACAAGGAGTTAAAAGATACAACACAGAATTGATTAAAATGAGTTTTAAATCTATTATTTAATATTATAAAGGTAGAGAAAATAGAACTAAAAATAAAAATATAACTATAAAAATTTGGAAAGTGACTGGAGAACCATGTAAGTACACTAACCTCTTTGTTTCTCTGTACAGAATCAATGAATTATGTCTGACTTTGATTAACAGAGCTAGTAATATACGCTAATATACTAATATACTTTGTGATATGTGTTAGCTCTCAAAGTAGTATAAAGTAAAAGTGATTAAAAGCGGTTCCCCCTAAGAAGGGAAGTTTGAGATGGTTATGGGTGTGAAGGGAGACTTGTTATATGTTACAAGCACCTCTAGATGTTTTATTTTTTATCATGTGCAGGTTTATAATAGATTTAAAAAAAACGCCAGGATCTTCCTCACTCTGCCCAGTGCCGCTGGGACCAGGCCCTGTAGCCAAGGCTCTGCCCCAGGGCTAAGGCCTCCTTGCTTGCTGCCCCTAGTGCCAGGGGCATCCCTGGCCGGATCTTCATGTTTACCTGACTCCCAACTCCACTATCTTTATCTGCTAACACCACCCCTTCCTGACCCTCCCAAATCCTGATCCTCTGCCAAGTTCCCGCCTGTCACCAGGTTCACCAGCACCTCACCTGCCTGGCCGCACTGCCTCCCACCATGCTCAACAGCAATTTCATGCCCATTCATTCAGGTTTGTGAGATTACATACTATTTATTCTTTGTCATTTGTGTACCTCTTATAGTTTGTTGTGTCATTTTTCACACCTTCCTTCAGATCATTTACAAGAGTTATTACCAGTGCAGGCCCACGAGAACTCTACTGCTACATATGCTTCTCTCTGGGAAAGAAATTGATTAATCCTAATCACTTCCTGCTTCCAACAGGTTCAGAATTCATAACAAACAAACCTTTCTTTCTTCCCCACAATCCCTTACACAGTCAATGACCAGTGATTTTTTAATAGGTGCTATCAGCCGACCTGCTAGGGAGGACTTGGGGCCTGTAGAAAGGACTGACCCTGGTAAAGGCTCAGGAATGACTGACCTGGGAAGCCAGGAAGCCAGGCTTTTAAGACAAAGCAGAGAAACCCAAAAATAGACAGTCAGCGTTAGGGACACCAAGTGCCAGAGGCAAGGAAATAGAGGCAACTGGCACTCCAGACAGGAAGTACCATGGGTGACTCCTGCTGGTGTGACGGAGATGCGCAGTTCCAAAGTGAAGTGCGCGCTTGTTCGATTGACTAGACACTGTGGCTGTCACTTCCAGAATTCTGCCCTTTATTGACTACACAGTTCTTGAGCAGGTGATCTCTAGTTCTGGTGAATTATAAATGTCTTGCTTGCCAGTTAGATCTAGAAAAATTATCTTGATGTAGGATTTTTTTGTTCATGCTTGTCAAGTTTCGTGGAGGTTCTCTAGTTTGCTTTCTTCCTGCTCTGGTGCAATCTAAAAATATTATGATTAATGTTTGAGATGGATTTAGGGTGGGTGTGGTAGAACAGATACAATTTCCCTGCACAGCAGGGGTGTCCAGATGTTTTGCAATTACTATATTAAAAAAAGAAAAATTCTACAATTTAAAAATGCTTGGGGAGGGCTCCCTGGTAGCAGAGGGGTTAAAGTCTCAGCTCTATCAAGCTACTGCCAGCCACTGCAGCATGAGTTTGATCCACAGCCAGGGAGCTAACCCACATGGCGCAGCAGACCTCTCCTGTCTTGCCCGCTGCTCCCCTCAGGAATGTATTTCAGTCAAGCGCCTGTTCTGCTCCCTGCTCAGTCTCTGGTGAATCCTCCAACCCCCGCACTTCTGGCCTACACCCCAGTTCTTGCATGCATAAATAAAAATAAACCTTTAAAATAAAATAAAAATGCTTGGGAAAAAAACCTTGATTAAACCAGATTAGAAAGGTTTTTGCTGCAGTGCTATGCTAACAAGTCTATCTCTAAAAAGAGAAATGTTGCACACATTATTTCCTAAAAGTTATTTGACAACTGCAAACTTTTATAAAAAATGAAACACTCTTTCATGATTAGTGTTCCATGGGACACCCTTTGGGAAAATATTAAGTGCCCATGTTAAAATTGATATTTAATCTTTTCATTTTCCTTAGTAGTCTTCCTAAACTCTTTTAGAATTTATTTAGAAGTTGTCCTAGATATCTACTTCAACCTTTTACTTATAGATGAAGAAACTGAGGTCCAAAGGTGTTAAATGATTTTACCCAAATTTTTGAGCTAATTGCTAGCAGAACCAGCATGAATTTTTTCTTTTTTTTTTTTTTTTAAGATTTATTTATTTATTTATACAAGCACTGGGTACAGTCAGAAGCGCGGGAGGGTGAGAGAATTCACCAGAGCCAGAGCGGGGAGCAGAGCAGGCAGAAGGACCGAAGGACACTGCTGAGGGGAGCAGCGGGCGGCAGGAGAGGTCTGCGCATCATGGGGGACCCTCCTCTGGTGGCCGGGGAGCAGCTGGGGATCGAACCGGCACTGCAGAGGCTGCGGGCAGCTTCGCAACCCAGCGCTCAACCGCTGCGCCACCGGGGAGGCCCAGCACGAATTTTCAAGTTTCAAGTCAGTGTTCTTTCCACTACAACACAGTCTCTCCATTTCTTCCTAATGCTCATGCTTTCTTGGATTTCCTTTTTTAAAGCAGGTTAATTTGGGGCTACTGCCCCCACAAGAAGGTTGAACTTATCAGTTATAATCAGCACTGCGGGTTGGTTTACTCACAGAATCTTCCGTCACCAGTTCCAAATCACTGCTCTGTGCCTGACTGAGGGTATTTCCCCTCCTCCTTGCTCTTAAACTGCCCGTTCCAGGAAACAGATAATGCTTTACCCAAAACCACACTTCTCCCGGTGGCAGGTGATGGTGTGGCTGGACACTGCTACCACGTGACTTAGTAAACAGCTTTCTTCACATGGTTAAATGCTTCTGACCTGGTCTCCCCCCAGCCCTACGGCCTTTCAGCACAGCTTATTAGCTCAGCTTTCACAGCAGTAAGAGGGTGTGGGCCATCATTTTACAAGCTTAGGCTTATGAGGCTGACCTGCCAACACCATCCATAGCCTCCTGGGCATTGGTACTATGCCCAAGGCTGGGGTGGGTGGCACCAGGTGAACAGGAGGCCTGGGTTGGCACTCTGGCTCCAATATCTGATCCAAGAATAGACGTGGATGTTGAGGAGAGGAATGGAGGAATGGATCCCTTATACATCTCCAAATAAGTTAGTGGATAAAATAACCAGTATAAATGTCAAATAACCACTTGCCAACATTTGCAAGATAGTGGCCATCTTTTTCTCCCTGGCCTTGGGTCCACCATGGTACACATCAAGCAAAAGCTCCACTTGGTGCCTACCATCACTATCCCATTCCCACCTTAGTTTCTTTTTGTTCCTGCAAATGAAAATTAATAAGGAAAAAAATGCCTAATCATTTTTCTAGGCTTTTCTGGTTCCTGCTAGTTGTTCATTACAAGACTACGTGCTCTTTATCAAGGAACTTCCAGCTTCCTCCTGGGAGTTTTTCAATCCAAATCTGTATCCTTAGAAACCTTTAATTTTCTCTTTCTATTTATAGCTTAATTGCTTCTCTGCTGCCTATTTTCTTTCTTTTTTAAAGTTTATGAATTTGTTCTTTTTCTTTTTTATTAAGGAAGAATACCCAGGCACTAAAGCACCCAATCTTATCTGCTGCCCGTTTTGGTGACGAAAGGAGATTATTATAGTTTGGAGGCTGCATCCTTAAGACTCTGTTTCTTCATCAGATTGAGGGAATATGATTATTTACCTTGCAGCGCTGTTATAAAATTAGAAGGGACATTTAGAAGGCTCCTAGCACAGTGCCTGGCACTTATGGAGGTCTAAATGAATGTCCACTCAGGAAAGATGAACTTCATTCCTCACTCAGAAGTCCTGTGGGTTCCTAAGGACTAGGGGCTGCCTCTACTTTCCTCACCCAAGCCCTACTGCTTCCCCACACTGGTTTATTGCTTTGTTTGCTTAGTTGTCCCTATAGGAATCTTTCATCCTCTCTTCACTCTGCCACTCTGTGGGACTTATCAGTCCCACAGCCTCTCAATGTTTTGAAGATTCTGCTGGGACAGTGTCCAATAATAGGATGTTCAAAAATGCAAGAACTTAAGCAAGATCTCCTGGTTTCTGGGTTGGGGACATATAACTGTGTCCTGTCTTCCAGCAGCTCCTCATAGTGCATAGAAGCAATCAGTTTTATCCCTTACTGTCTGGGTGACCTTGGAGAAATAACCTCTCTGTGTCTTTGCTTCTTCGTTTGTCAAATGGATTAATAATAGAACTCATAGAAAAATTCAGGCTCTCTGAGTCTTGAAATTTTAAGAAAGAGACAGAATTATGAATTTGAAATTAGGAGCAGGGCTTTAAAAGGAGCTCACACAAGTGAGGGATCTTGAGGTCAAGGCTTTATTAGCTTCACAGTGAAATTGCATCTGCTAGAACCAGTGGTAGGGTTTAAATGAAAGACTATATGTAAAGTGTGCAGCACAGGGCCTTATGTAAGGCCATTATGATGATAATGTTTACTGTAGATATATATCATAATTTTGATAAGATTATAAATTGATTCTATAATAAAATTACAAAAATAAATAGGCACCGTAATTATAAAGCTGCCTTCTTTCCTCCTAATCCTACTCATAAGTCCATCAGAATGCTGTGGGGGGTAGGGGGAGAGGATTTGTCCCGTCTTCAGATTACCCTTAATGGGAGTCTCTGTTATCTCAACTTGGGGACCCCATTCTGGCCTGGCAGGTCCTTGTGTCAACCACGAGACACAAACTTGTGAAAACTATGGAATGTCTTGGCGCAGAGGAATGGAGAAGGTAAGAGCCAGCACTGATGCCCACAGCGGAGGGTCCTGGAGACAGTCAGCCAATGCAGATTCCCAGAGCTCCCAGGGGAGGGGAGGAGGGGGTCAGGCCCAGGGAGGCCAAAGGGTGTCATAGAAATAGTGAGCTCTTGTCTATGAAGGTGACTACCACAGACATTCCGGTAAAAGCTATTGTTCCCCCGCACTCCTGCATTTTTATGCTGGGTGTGGTCAACCACGAGAGGTCCTTATCCCTTCCAGTAAAAGTTTGAGATCTGGGGACAAGGATTTAAATGACTTCACACATTGGTATTATTCCCAGTGAATTTCCATTTCCTAGTTCTTCCATGCATTGTGGTCCCAGGATTGCTGGAGTGTGTGTGTGTGTGTGTGTGTGTGTGTGTGTGTGTGTGTGTGTGTGAGAGAGAGAGAGAGAGAGAGAGAGAGAGAACCCTGCAGGGAGAGATTTTTGTTTTTCAGGGCAAGTTTGGTGGTGTATAGCTTGGACAAGGAAAATGCTTTAAGAACAAAGCAAATGAGAAATCCAAGGTCCCAGCCCCACCCTGTAGCCACTACCAAAGAGTGTGGTGGAGAGCAGTAAGAAAGGCAGAGGGCCGCAGGAGAGCGTCATGAACCCAGAGGAGCCACCAAAACCGAGTTTTCAGCTCTTCTTCCTAAGAAGCCTCCTGCCCTTGAGATCAAATATTTGAAGTAACTTAAATAATATGTCCCTGACCAAATATGGGGACACAGAGTGGGGAGACTGAAGTGTTCTTTCCTCCAAATTCCCCTCCCCCTCTCCACAGCCTGGAGGGTTCTCTTGTTCCAGAAGAGGATGGCGTTGGAGGGAGCCTCAGCCATGACTCACTCAGAGCTAATCCTTGGCAAATCCATCACCATGGAAACTGCCAATCATCCATGCTTTTCATAGCTCAATGGAACATCTGTCAGGGAAAGCCAACTGATACAAATTGTTCTTCCCTCCTACTGTGTTTACATTGGGGCCCCTGGCAAACAGAGAGAGACCCAGGAAAGGGCAACCCTCCTCAGCAGGACAGTGACCCAACTCCGCTCAGTAATTAGCTGGGTGACCATTAGCAATCCCTTATAAGCTCCCCGGTGCTCACCCTTTCCCAGTTGGTAAAATAAAGAATCAGGAGATATTCCCAACCTGGCTGGGCTGAGGAGGTGTTGGAGGAACGTAAGCACATCCCCTAAGAGGGGCGGAGTAAAAGAAGCCTGTGTAGACGGTTTATTCAATACTGTAATTTCATATTTGGAATGTTAGGAAATAATATTTTCATAATTAGGCCACAGAAATAAAGCTTGAGGGCCTCCCTGGTGGCGCAAGGGGTTAAGTCTCAGCACTATGAAGCTATCTGCAGCCACTGCAGTATGAGTTCAATCCCCTGCCAGGGAGCTACCCACACGGTGGGACAGACCTCTCCTGTCTCGCCCGCTGCTCCCCTCAGCAGTGTATTTCAGTACATCTGCCTGTTCTGCTCCCCGCTCTGTCTCTGGTGAATACTCTCACCCCCCCACACCTCTGGCCTACACCCCAGCACTTATATGCATAAATAAATAAATCTTAAAAAAAAAAAAAGAAAGAAAGAAAGCTTGACTAATATTCATAGGTAACAAAGTTTCTCAAGGAAGGACAAAGGCACCCTTTTCGGGTCCAGGGAAGTATATCAGAAATTCCATTGTATGAGAAGTTGTGTAGTACAAGTACCAAAAACAAATATGGATGAAAACGACTAGAAGTTGAAAGTTATTGGACTGGCTGATGACAAATATTAGTCCAGCTCAAACACTGAACTACTACTGAGTAACATCTTCAAACCTCAAGCAGCTACTAGTTAGCCGAGGAGGCCACAGCCCAGCCTCAGGTGTAACTGCTCACCTGGCACCTGGGCCAGAGGTCCTTGATTTAACATGGGACTCAAGGCCAGGTCTGAGGAAATCCTGGGGGGGCGGGGAGGAGGGGTCTCTTGAATGTGTGCCCTGCTTGTGTGGGGGAAAGGCCTGGAAAATATTTTCAAATGTTAACTTTTTCAAAACCCTCACCATTCAATAGTGTAATTTTGATCTTTGTAACTTTACTGATAATAAAACTTTTACTTCTCACTTTCCTTTTCTGTCCATTCAGAGGAAGTTGACCTATATTTTATTGCCTTAGGGGAAATATGTATAAGGGAAGAAGTAGAATTTGCCTGCACACTGGGCTTCTGTTTCTCAAAGCCTGGGGCCTTTGGAGATTTTAGAGGCTCAAGGAAGTAGAAAAGAAACCACAGAATGGCTGGGGAAAGCACAGGGGAACAAGAACAAAATTTGCTACATAGTTTCTGGGACTCAGTACCAAAAAAAAAAAAAAAAAAAGAGAGTCCCTTTTTCAAAAATTAGTAAGAATTTTAGCAACAGCAAAACATTAAACCAAATGTGATACTAATAAGCAAAGAAATGGCCCCATGAGGAAAGGCAGAGGGAGGAGAGGAGGACTAGAAGACAAAATCAGCTACAATCCAGAGCATCGACTCTGCCTTAATCAAGAGGGAAGCGCTTTTCTGAGTCTGAGCCCTGGGGACAAACCAGACCCTAGCAAATGGTTGTTACGTAAGGGGCATTTGGCCAACTTTTAGTTGCCTTCCAGGTCTGTGCCCAAGCATGAGACAAGAGTTTTCAGGAACCTCAGCTGTGGAAGGGTCCTCCACAGAAAGTGAGGAAGGTGGTGTAAGCAGATTCATTCACTGCTCACGGGATCCTGATTTTTGCCCACTTCCAGTACAGTAAAAGACAGTCGCCTTTCTCTGTTCCCTGGGAGAAGGCGCACTTATTCCAGGGCGCAAAGGCCAACATGGACTGCTGCTCAATCAGGCCTGTACAGCCTCATGAAAAAATTGTGCCCCCTGATAATTTGCCAAGTGATGTGACTATGTAAGTATAAGGGGTAAGGAGTAGTATATCATGTTGGGGCCTTCAGGAATCATGAGCAAGGGAACTATCACAACAGTAGACTTTAGCACTTTAGCAACGCTAAGGTTATCTCTAAAGTTACATGCTGTCGAATATGATACTGTGTTTTGGGAACCAAGCATTTATATCCCTAAAGTGGAATGAAAAAGAATCCAGATTACTATACCTGTAGCTGCTGGGAAGAACACTCCAAAAACAGTGAAAAAAGACTCCCCGGGGCTGTAATCCGGCAGGGTGTTGTTCTGCAGGAGTTCTGGTGAATATCCAATAAAACCATGTTCTAAAATAATACAAAGGAGAGCAAGATGAGCTAATGTTCTTAGGCAGCAATCATTCTCAAGGAAGGACAAAGAGACCCCTTTCTGTTCTGAGCAAATACATCAGAATTTCCATTGTATGGGAAGTTTTGTAGGCCATGTTCAAAAACAAATATGGGGCCTTCCCTGGTGGCACAGGTGGTTGAGCACCATGCTGTGTAGCTGTTCGCAGCCTCTGCAGCTCCAGTTTGATCCCGGCCAGCCGGCGAGGGTCCCACATGGCAAGGCAGACCTCACCTGTCGCGCCCACTGCTCTCCTCAGCAGTGTATTTCGTCAGTCTGCCTGTTCTGTTTCCCACTCAGTCTCTGGTGAATCCTCTCACCCTCCCATGTATCTGGTCTGTACCCCAGTTCTTGCATAAATAAATAAATAAATCTTTAAAAAGAAAAAACAAACAAATATGGATGAGTGAGCCTCCCTGGTGGCACAAGGGGTTAAGATGCAACCTATGAAGCTATCTGCAGCCACTGCAGCATGAGTTCAATCCCCACCCAGGGAGCTACCCACATGGTGCAGCTGACCTCTCCTGTCTTGCCCGCTGCTCCCCTCAGCAGTGTATTTCCATAGATCTGCCTGTTCTGTTCCCCACTCTGTCTCTGGTGAATCCTCTCACCCCCCACACCGCTGGCCTGTACCCCAGTTCTTGTATGCATAAATAATCTTTAAAAATATATATATGGATGAAAAACACCCAAAGTTGAGAGTTGTGACTTAGCACAGACTTCCCTAGATTATGGTCCTATTTTATGTAACTTTAATTATTAAAATATGTATGAGAGAGGAGGACAAGCACACATCTAGGGCTTAACTCCCCATGTCTATACCTACAGGTAGGAGAAATGACATGAAGGAGGACACTTGTTACTTCTGGGAAGAGGCGTATTCTCACCTTTTGCTTTAGAGGAGTTAGTATAGCTGCAATCTTTGAATGAACAAGTATTAATGTGTTTGCCTTTAATTTTAAAAATTACATCACTTCCCTGCTCCAAAACCTTCCCACAGTCCCTACTAGCTACAGAATCAAGTCCACACTCCTTAAGATGGAAATCATCCACAACTTGGCAAGTCTCCACTTCCTATTCACCCCTTGTCTTTTCTTCACCCTCAAAGTCACAGAGATGACTCTCCCACTAAAACAACTGATACCCATCCTTGGGTATTAGTGTCTCCGGCCTTCCTGGTGTGCTCCTACATCTCTAGCATCAATAGTGCACTCACTCCTCAGGCCCATATCAAAGGTCGCTTCCTCTGGGCTATACATCACCCCCCTCATCGGAATCCATTTCTCCTCCTAAGTGCCCGTGGTACTGCAACAAGCCTAGTAGGTCTTTCCCCAACTAGACTCCTTGGGACAAGAAACTCAGCCCTATACATCTCTGTCCCCAGGATCCAGCTCTGCACCCGGCACACCATAGAGGGTCACAAATGTGGGTCACACTGGAAAGACTATATATATATATATATATATATAGAGAGAGAGAGAGAGAGAGAGAGAGAGAGAGAGAGAGAGAGAGAGAGAGACTATATATACAAATAAACATCAGACCAGAGGTGTGGGGGGTAAGAGGATTCACCAGAGACAGAGTGGGGAGCAAAACAGGCAGATCGACTGAACTACACTGCTGAGGGGAGCAGCAGGCGAGTCAGGAGAGGTCTGCTGCGCCATGTGTGTATCTCCCTGGCCGGGGATCGAACTCATGCTGCAATGGCTGCGGACAGCTTCATAGGTTGTGTCTTTACCCCTTGTGCCACCAGAGAGGCCCCATAAATATATATATATATATATATATATATATATATATATATATATATATATATATATATTTCTTGGCTACAAGCACATCTCACTTCCATGCTTCAGTTTGAGTTGTTCAATGGCTGTTTTATAGCCAGAACATCTCAGATCCAATTTCTTGCAAGTTTTCAAACATTTTGTCATTGGCTTTAATGAAAGTTTTCAACTGTTTTCAGTCCTATGGTCGCTTTGCTTTTTTGTCACGGGAAGTCACTTTCAGGAGCACCTGTGCACATGTTGTGGGCTGTGCAATTTGAAGACACAAGCTAAAGGTTCATGGGCTCAGGGACATCCGGGAAATCAGTCACTGCTTCTGAATCTCATCACTGCGACTGAGCTGGTTTGCTCCATAACTCTGTTCCAAGAGATGGACCCCTGCACCTTTTCACCCTTAAACCGTCAGTAGATGGGCATTCGGCCATCACTCTGCAGCCAAACCCAGAGCAGTGTGGGAAGAATCTCCTGGCTGTGCAGCCCAGGGCTCAGCCTCCCTCAGAAGCCCCATCCACACTAAGAGCTCCTCGCTCATGAGCCCAGTGAGATCTCCAGGGCTTCTCCCAGCTTCCAAGGCTCATAACTTCATAGGAAAAATATTTTTCAAAAAAATAATAATAAAATGAAAGTTCGGTGAAGCACAAAGGACCCTTGGGAGTCCAGTTGGGACTGAAAGTCATTGTCAATTGCTTTCTTTTGCCTGAACACAGAACCTGTCCTGGGACATTAAATCCCAAGACCATGAAACATTCTGTATGGTTTGGCATTGCCCCACCTGGTCCTCCCCTCATTAACAAAAAGGCAATAATGGCTAAAATAATGTTAATGCCTCCACTGGCTGACCCCACTGACCAGCCTTTCTGAGGAGAAAACCAGCCCAGCCTGCCTTGGAGCAGAGCTCAGCCAAGCTGGAATGATGCACAGACCTGCCAATAGATCAGAGCATGGGGCTCTGCGCCAGGCAGGAGAGTGGACAGAGCAGACACCACCAACCTCGACAGCCCCTACATGGCCCTGACATAGAAGGGTGCTGGATATCAGGCCTGGCAGGCTTTGCTTTGGTCAGCCCAACGGGTCAGGGATTTCAGGCCCTGTTCATAAGTCACTGGGAGGTTTCCTTCCCTCCACCCCACCAATGAGATGTACAGATTCAGAGAACCAGTCACTTGCTCAGCGGGGCCCAGGATGAGGCCCACCTCAGTCCCTTTCTCTGGAGGACCGAGGACACATGCAGCGCGCACACACTGACGAGCGCACTCTAGCACAGGCCCAGCCCTCTGAATTTTCCTCTAGGAAATAATCTTAACTTTGTAAAGTATTTTGTGGACAAAGATGTTTGTCAAGGTTTTGTAATAATAGAAAATGAGGATGTCTAAAGGGAACTGAAGTATTTTGAATGCTCACAAAGTTTTTAGTACTACAGGAAAGCGTCCATGTGATAGATGATATATGTTAAGTAAGAAAGTCTAAATGGGAACCATTTATAGTGTAACTATAAATAAAAAGGTTTAATTTCTACATGTAAGAAAGGTTGGAAGGAAACAAATCAAAATACTGGGTGCATAATGCAATTCGGGCCATTTCTTTTTCTTTCTTTTTTAAATTTTATGAATTTTCCACATTGTCCTTGATGAGAATAACTGACTTATCAAAAGCAGCATCTTTTAGAAAAACAAATACAAGAGCCTTCAACCGAAAGCCCGCTTTTTCCAGGCAATTTTTTTTAGAAATGAGTATCTTTCCCTCCCCTGCTCCTTCCCATCTATTTATAGCTCCTAGCTTCTCAAAATGATTTAAGTGTTTTATGAGAAAAACATAAGTAAGATAAGGCAAATTTTAAAAGAACCAAAAGAGAAAGGGAGGGGGGAGAAACTGCACACGGATGAGAGCGAGGGACACCCGCAGGCTATGGCCGAGGCCTCTGACCAGGGCTGTGAGCTAAGATCCTGAGCACTCGCACCCAAGGTAGAATTCAAGGCCGAGGGAGGTCGGTTTTTTGTTTGTTTGTTTTTTCACTTTTTGACCAAGCTCACTAAGGCAGAAAGGAGCCCCAAGGCCCACCCATCATCTGTGCCACTGTCCATGGATGAGGAGCCCCAGAGGCTGCTTCACTTTCTCTGCCCCTACCCAGGCCCTAATCACTTCCATTCACAAGACACCCCACCACCTCCGGGGTTCACAGTGGCTTGGTCCGAGCGCTGGTCTCTCTTCCATACCCCAAATCTGGTGTCCAGGTGGAATTCAAGCTTATGTAGAGAGGTGCTAGGTCAGGCACTGGGGGCTCAGACTGGCATATGTTTGGCCTCTCTGACATGGGCAAGCTCAGCACAGGACTGAGCCCACTCCCCCGGCTGTTCCCTCTTCAGTGGAATTCGATGCCTGATTTGCTACACCCAGACCAAAGATTCCTAATTCTTTGAGTCATGGCCCTCCTTAAGACTCTGATGAAAGCTGTGGCCCCTCTCCTCCAGACAACACATTTGTATGCCATTTGGGTATTGCCAGGTTTCAGAAGTCTTTATGGGGTGTATCGACCCCGAGGTTGAGGATCTCGACTCCAGGGCTGTCTCTGTACCTGAGAGGTGCGGGTCTTGTATGCATCTTTGATGTCTCAGCCCTGACAGCCACCATATCTGCCTCAGAGCGGACAGTGGCCTTGAGGGACGCAGACAAGCTTTCATACTGCAGTCCCTGCCGGGCGATGAGGGGTCACTGAGTGCCCAGGAATACTGCAGGGCCCCCAACAACATCACAGGGCAACCTCTCTTCTGGATATAATGACGAGCAGCCATTTATTGAGTACCTCCTCTGTGCCCCTCACTGGACACCAAGTCCCTTACTGTGTCATCCTTGATAGTTAATGGGCGCCCTGCAGGATATGGAGTGAGAAGCCAGGCTCAGGAAGGCGCCAGGCCTGCTGCATTACAGTCACTCCCTCTGCTCCCCGAGGCCAGTCCCGAGGTCCCCGACACCCTCACCACAGAGAGATGCATGCGGTACAGGTTCCCTTGCACCCCCAGAGACCATAGCATCTATCTTTCCACTCACAAGGAGCAGGCAGGGGACCTGTGGGTTACATGAGGAGGGTCTGTGACTGGTGGAGGGATGAGTGGGCTTGCACAGCAGGGACCCCACGTTTGCCTGAAGCCAAAGTTTTCCACCTATCATACCATCTCTCTGTCATTCATCCATGGTTGTTTCCCAGGAGGTTTCTAAACCTTCTTTCTTTGCCTCTGCAGGCCCTTCAGCTCTTCTGCTGGTAAAATAGGGGAGCCATGCTGGGGTCCTCTTAGCTGGCATCTCTGGTCCTGAAAGGCCTGGAGGGGCTGGGTGCTGCTGTTGCTGCCTGTGAATGTATCTGGGTTTGACCAGAACATGTTCTTGTATCCAGAGGGGAAAAAAAACTAAAAACCTTTAGTCCCAAATGAACTATGAGCTTTTAGGAAGAACATCAACAAGAAGAAGATTCAAGGGGTAAAGGGAGAAAACAAACGGCTTGGCCTTTCTCCCCAGAATTTGGGCAACACGGCTTCTTGGGAAGCCACCAGTGGGCTGCGGTGCTGCTGGCCCACTATCTGTTCCCAAGACCCACCCACCTGGCCTGTGCCAAAGGCGGACAGCCCTGATCACAAGTGGTGACAAAGGCAGCTCCCTCAGGGCTGGGCTGGCCCCAAGTCCTCTGATGAAGCGGCTGCTGGGAAACTCTCTGTGGTATCTGTGCAACCCCTCAACCCCTGCCACCCCCACCTCTGGGGTCTGCTGAAATTAGACAAGGCATCAGCCCCCATGAGTGGGTGTCTGACTGCAACTGCGACCGCTGACTAACTTAGAAAGCGAGATTTCTAAAAATGATGCTGGCACTCGCCATTCCCGCCACCCCACTACCCACCCCACGGTGAGCTGTGGGTTCTGGGTAGGCGGGGGGCTTCCGGCACTGGCTTTCTTCTTGGCCAAGGCCCCCCAGCCCTAGTACAGCCCTTTCCTGGGAACGGACAATGGAGCGGTAGTCCTACCAGGAATAGAAAGAGCGGAGGAAGGGCCCGGGAGAGGAAGGCAGGGAGGGGCCCCAGCTCAGACCCAAAGGGAGGGCTGGACCCGGGAGATCACAGGAAGATCAGCTCTGCAAGGAAAAGGAAAGGAGAGGCCGAGGCTCTGGGAGGGGACACGCACCAAAACAGCATGGGAGGGCCAGAGAAGCTCAAAGAGCTAATTGAGGATCCCCAAACAAGGAGGAAGTAAAAGGGTACTCAGTAAGGGAAACACGAATTGGGGGTCTTTTCCAAGGGCCGAGCATCGTGGCTCCTCCTAAGGATCATGGTGGAGATGGACTGGAGTCCAGGACGGCCTGCCCAGCATCTGTTACCGCCTTAGCCGCTCTGGCACCTGCAGACCATGGGCACAGTGACCTGCAGCGCAGGGGAAGGGAGAACAAGTCAGAAATAGTCTGACAAAGAGAGGTCCCCGGAGGGGAAGACAGGGAGTGGCCAGGGCCCCATCCTGTTGCCAGATTCCCCATAGAGCTCCTGCTGCACCCCAGATGGTCCGCAGAGGACAGACGGGCAATCAAACTAGCAGGCCCCTGACCGCCTGGGCTAGTCAGTGGAGTTTCTCTTCCCCTGGGGTTTGTGAGCTGTAGCCACAGGTCACAGGAAGGAAGGATACACCCAGTCAAATGAGTTCAAAGAGCATGGCTTTCGGAGAAGCCTGGGGTGGAGACAGAGGCCCCTTCCCTGTTCCAGGCTCCTGAAGCTCTCTGGGGAGAAGGAAGCGTCTGCTAGGACACTAGGTCAAGGCCCACGGATCTGTGGAACTGTAGGGAGCACTTTTCCCCTTGAAATGCCAACCCTGACTCTGTCCACCTGGGATGGCCCAAGACTCCTCACGCCAGTGCACACCCAGGTGATACAGAGCACACCACGGAGAGTTCTAGGTGCCTTTGCAGAGTCCTTTTAATACTGACAGTTGCCCAACCAGAAGCCCATACTCAACACTCAGGACACATCACCTGAAGCACCACTGATTTCCAGTGACAGATACAAAGTCCCAAACTAGCTTCCAGAGCATGTCAGCACTGCCCCCCCTTTCCTGCCTTTCCTTTCTCTGTGGCTGTCAATACAATTTGTGCCCCAGAACTGTGAGACAAGCTCAATGCTACATTTTTTAATGCTAATGTCACAGAGCAATTATGAATTACAAGGACCATCACCAGGTCTTATTACAGCACCATGCACGCCCCCCACAGACGCAGATAATGAAAGAGAGAGAGAACTGGCCCATTTTAACAATTTAGGAAACTGGAGCTCAGAGACAGAAGGCAGCTGTTCAAAAGGCACAGAGAGCTGAGAATGAAACAGTAACCCAAACTGACAGTCCAGTTTGGAGGCCAGACAGTATCAAGACCCAATTTGCTAAATGCGCCCATTAAAG
Organism: Talpa occidentalis; assembly: GCF_014898055.3. Taxonomy (NCBI): domain Eukaryota; kingdom Metazoa; phylum Chordata; class Mammalia; order Eulipotyphla; family Talpidae; genus Talpa; species Talpa occidentalis. The sequence goes on along the minus strand of NW_023604295.1, from coordinate 42,449,069 downwards.
TGAGTGGTAATGATCCTGTTCCGATATAGGTGTGCCATGAAAGTATTTTGAACTTGAACTGAATTGGGCTATATTGATGTGGACTATACTGATCAGGGCCTGTGGAGGCAGAAGAGGAAATAATGATAGATTTGGAAGAGGCCCCCCAGGCACCTGCCCACTGCACAGTTGTCCTTCCTCCAGGAGTTCTGGGCAGAGGCTAGGGGTTTCCCCCAGACTCCAGCCGCTTCTCCCTTCAGCCCTAGTCAGTTTGGTCCTCCAAAGAGAGGGTGGGAGAGGATATGAGTAGGGCTTCCAGCTCCCAGGCCCCCACCCAGAGAGAAAATACACAGAAAATACACAGAGGGAGGGCCCGGCATTTCAGCAGCAGCCAGAAGGGAAGTCTGGAGTGGGGCTGGGCTGCCCAGAGGGCACGGGGAAGGGCAGCCTGGGGCCTCCAGGGCCCTGGGGAAGGCTCCACCCTTGGAGACTACTGACTGGCTGGGAACAGCCAGAAAAGCCCCCAGACCTGAACAACCCAGGGGATGTGGGTCCAAGGTAGGGGGGAGTCAAGACAGCCCCCTTGGGAGAGGGTAGCTGAACGTTTCCAGTAACAAGAGAGGATCCTGCAACCCCTACAATCTAGGAGAGGCACCCCTGAGGTTCCTGCTGAGCAAAGGCTTCCTCCTGGGAAAGGAAGGATGAACCTTTTCCTGATAAAAAATGATTTCTCAAATCCAAGAAATTGTTGCACCCACTGACATGGCTCTATTTTAAAAGCTTAATGCACCTTTTCTTGGGGGGCAGTGAGCTGAGCCTTGGTGTCAGTATGTTGAGATGAGAAAAGGTTTTTGCCTGGAGGAAAGAACTAGCAAATGCCCCAGAACTGACCTCCTCAGGAACTCGGGGCTCACTTGGGGCCCAGGAAGCAGAGGTATGTTGGGAGAATAATAGTGACAGCCACACAGACGGAGCGAGGATTTCTGCTAGACACTGTTCTGTGAGACATATACATATGAGCTCACAACTCAATGAGGTAGATAACTTTTTCAGATAAGGAGACTGAAGTACAAAGAGGAGACGGATCCAAATCTCATCAAGGCGTGCCCAGGGATACAGGAAGTCAAGGAGGGAGCCAGATGTGGGAGCTGGGCGGTCTGGGCCTGAGGCTCACAGAGACCCCACTGGCCTGCCTAGTGCAGCTCTAGTTCAAAGGAGCCCTGAGAAAGGAAAATCTGGCCTTCTTATCTCCTGGGGGAAAGGAATGCACTCTCTAGCCAGGATAAGTGGCTGTTTTGACAGGAAGTCTCCACCCTGCCTATGGGTTCCTCCCAGTCGTCACTTATTCCTTTTGGGCATCCCAATTCCCATCTTGCTTAAACCCCAGACCTCCAACATTCCCAAAATAATCCTAACCCAACTGATGTTCCCCCGGATTGGCTGCCCTCCACAGCACCAGCTTCCTGGGGTAGTCAAGAGCTCTAACCCAGGATCACACCCTTGATTACTCCTACCTAGATACCCTCTCTCCAGGCAGGTAGCAGAGAAGATGGGAGCTCAAGCGGCCCCCTGCAGAGGGCTGTCAGCATGACACTTGTGAGTAGCACCAGGCTGAATTTATTTGAACTTCAAGACCCCCAGTTTTGTAGCCACGGGTAGCTCTCCACCCCAAACCTGACCTAAGAAAGAAACAGAGCAGCTCTTTTAGAATCCTAAGGTGGAAGATTATATAGTGCAGGACCACAGAAGGTTAGTGCCTCAAATCCATTTTACAGATGGGAAGGCTGAGGCCCCCAAAAGGAGAACCCCACCACCACCACCACCACCACCACCACCACCACATACTTAGCAGCTTGCCAGGTAAGACCAGAATCAAGTATGGCCAATATGTCCTGTGGGTCCCTCAAGACCCCTTGATGGCACTCAACTCTCTTGGGACTGCTTGGCCATCCTGCCAGACCAGGACAGGAATCACGCTGTCTTATTCCCTTGTACGTTCCTACTGCCTAGGCCCAGAGGCCATGCACAAAACATAAAAATTATTATAATAAACAATGGAAACACCCCAAGTGTCCATCAATAGATGAACGGATAAGCAAAACGTGGTGTATCCAAACTATGGAATATTATTTGGCCATAGAGAGGAATGACGTGCTGACACATGTTAAAACACAGATGAACCTTGAAAACCTGCTAAGTGAAATAAACTCAAAGGACAAATATTGCAGAATTCCACCTGTATGAGATATCTGGGATAGACAAATTCAGAGAGACAGAAAATAGAATAAAGAGTACTAGGGCTGGGGGAGAGATGGGGAACTATTACTTAACAGATACCGCTTCTATTTGTGGTGAAGATAATGTTTTAGTCATGACAGGTGCACAACACAATTGATATAATTAATGCCACTGAATGATCCACTTTAAATGAAAATTTTTATGTTATGTATAAATTTTACCACCATGAAAAAATAAGCAAGTCACTCCTTTCCCTCATTTCCCCTGCAGGGAACCCCCCCGGACCCTGGTCTTCACCTGGGCTCTTCTCTGCTTGGCAGAAATGAAAAGAGAGAGTAGAGAACTTCTTGGTCAAGGCTAGTCAGAAAGTGAGGTGCAAAGTCTCAGGTCCCAATTACTCCTGGATGTGGTCCCCAACTCTCCACGAAGCACACTGCCTCCTGGGGCAGACGCAGAGGGGTGGAAGGCCCAGCAGACACAGGGCAAGTGGGACCCACCAGTAAGCCCTGTGACCATGCCTGCTCCGGGGAGCAGGGGACAAAAGTTCCAGGTTCCCAGGAGTTTAGCAGAAACCATGGTGCTTTGGCTGATGTCTAGAACCTATGGGCTTTATTTGGTGGTTTCTTAACATCACCCATCCCCGCTTCCCACCAGAAACTTCAACAAAGTCAAAAGCACTGAAAATTTAAGCATGTCTCCACTTTCAAACTTCTGAATCACAGGGGCCCAGGCCTGGGAGCAGTATTCATCACGGATCCCACTTCATGAAAGTTGGCCTGGAATGATTATGCCTCTAACCTGGGCTGCCAAGGGCTAGTGCAGGAGCCCACTGACCCTACAGCTTCTACTGTGCCCCTACCCCTTTAGGGGGGCAGGCAGTGGCCCTCTGCTCTCAGTACCCATAGCCTTCTGGCTCTGAGAGGGGCAAGCAAGACATGGCACTTGCCATTCTGGGCCACTAGAGCCCCAGATAATTCAGCAGTTCCCGTGTGTTCTGGGCACCTCGGCCTGCGTGGCTCTTTGCAGGCCTTTCTGCATGGTGCTCACAGAAACCAAGGTGTGCTCCATCTCCCCATCAGATTAGAAGTTCCTCAAGGTCAGGGACAAGTGCCTCCTCCCTTGGGATCCCCTCCTCTTCCCCAGATGGATGCAGTGACTGGGGGTGCCTAATAGGGGAACTCGTGTTCCTGCCTGGGATGGCTCCAGCTTACATCTGTTGTCTAGGAGTGTTCTTCAAAACAGTCGGGAAGTATCCTGACACGACCACCTGGAGGATGTAGGGAGGAGAGCAAGGAGAAGGAGGGATGATGCTCTTCTAGGCTGGGCTTGGGTGCTGTGCCCCAGGTACCCAACTGTTAGAAAGTATGGTCATGGCCCAGCAATGGCAGCAGCAGGAGCACCAGAGAGCTTGTTAGAAATGCAGACTCGGCTCTCTCTCCTCTTCTCCTCTCCCCCTGCATCCCACGGGCCTCCTGCTGTAACAAGCTCCCCAGATCTTGAAGCTTGAGAAGCTCTGTCTCAGAGCATAACCCAGGGGCCTCCAGGGACCTATTAATCCAGGATAAACATGGTAATATAATCATTACTGAGACCCACTTTGTTCCTGTTGTGACACCAGGGGTCTATAACCAAAGCATGGCTCTGACAGCTGTAGTAAACATAACACAATCTTTCAGATAGGGCCAGCAGTCACAGGCACTTGTCAATTTGACAGGGCCCAGGAATGCAACCCCAGGGAGGTATTCTAGGGACTGCCCCATTGCCTCATGCTTGCCTGGGCTTTGGGTACCTGTGTGCTGGGGTGGACTAATCCTGCCAGTAACCCCAGCTCCTGCACAGAAATAGTGAGGCTCACTACTTCTTCAGAAGACATCCCTGATGATGAACTTGCAAAGTCTAGGACCAGAATGACAAGTTGAATGGAGAGGATTCTGGGGCCCGTTCTGCTAAAAGCTCAAGAACTTCTGAAGCAAGCAGAAAGGAGAGCAAAGGCAAGGGAGGCCCACACTAATCCTTGTGTTATACACCTTTCAGGTGTGATTTGGGTCTTCACTTGTTGCCAACTCCAACCTAGTGCTCCCCAAGAGGCAGCACTTTCCTGCCAACTCCACTCTGGCCAACTCCACGCTTCACACCAGCCAGCATCCGCAGGCCCCCTCCGGTTACAGAACAGGTCTGCGGTTGGTTCTCTCTGCACCACTCATCAACCTGGGGTTCTCTCTCTGGTTCTCTGTCTGTAGGTAGCCACTTCATTCCCCACCCAAGTGTGAGTGACTTGAGGGCATGTCCCCCTGACTTTGTGCCTCTCACAGACCCACTGTAACGCCTCTCAATTCAGTGTGTCCCGCAAAATACTCGAGCCAGAGAGTGCCATCTTTTGCCGTCCACAGCCACTTGGAGGACAGCTTACTCCCCACAACCAGAGGACCTTTTCCTGTGCAGTGAGATGAGCACAAGGCCCAGTGGGACAGGGAGCCAGATACTGGCAGGCTATGTGGGCCCATCCCTCAGGGTGTCCCTCCCCACATCCATGGAACTCCCAGCTGTACAGGGTTGAGGCACGAGGGCCCAGCAGTGTGAAAGGACCCTCCCAGGCAGTGACTGCATGCTGCAGGCATCCACCCCCAGGATCCTGCCAGGGAACCTGTCGGCCAAGCCCCCTCCTACTCACAGAGCTGGAGCAGACACAGGGGTAGGGTCTGGGCAGTGTTGGCTCTGCTTCCCTCTGCAGCCATGACCAGTGCTTTAGGCTCTTCACCCTAGTGGTCCCTTTCTCTGCTTTCCAAAACCAAAGCCAGAAAGTGAAAATAACCCAAAGGAGATGGAGAGAGGATGCTGGAGCTAAAGGACTCTGGCCAGTTGCTCTTCGTTTATCAGAATCAAACTCAAAACAAGAGGAAGGCCTGAGTCGTGCCTGCTCCTGCCTCTTCTCTAGCCAGACAAATGCAAGGACTACAGCCCACACAGAACCTTCTGCCTAGGGCCAAATGTACAAAGCCAAGGAATTCAAGATAGGTTATGTTTTATTTTCTCCCTCTTCCAGAGAAATATTAGATGTTCCACTCATCGAATTTTTAATTTTTCCCTTGGACTGACTCTTTGGGTTGACATATGCCATATACCTGTTCCTCAGCCCATTACTGACAGGACAGTGGGGAGTCCTGGTTGGCCAGGCCATGGGCATGTGTCCACCCCGGCCCCAGGGACGGAGAAGAGAGACAGGGGAGTTCTGGGAACATGGTTCTCAGAAGCAGGGGAGGAACAAATACCAGATATTAAAAATCTAAAACTGAACCAAGAACCACCCCCATCAGGTCTGCTCACTTCATCAACAGTGCACAGCCCCGTTTCTTCCTTCATCCCCACCCAGTGAGATCTAAGTACTATTTGACCCTGAAAGCAGGCTGCACAAGTCCAAGGTCTTTGTTGCCACTCCTAATATTTAAGACCTGTGCAACATTTGGCTGAGATTTGCAGCAGCCCCAGAACCAAGGAAATTCTCTCAGAAAAATGGCAAGACCTGTGCTGGGCTCCCAAATTTGACTCATCTAATTTTGAAGATAAGAAACCACCAACATAAAACATTAGGCTAACAAGAGGACAAGGTGGAGGCAAAGAGGAAAAAGATCAGGGAGGAAAACTGCACACAGAGAGAAACAAACCTAAAGGAAGAAAGACTGAGGTTGGAAGAAAAGAATATAGAAACTAGGTAGGTTTTGAGGAAAATTAGAGATCACTACTTCTGTGGGCTTCATCTGCAAGAGTTCAGAAACTCTTAATCTGGACATGAGTCTTTGTTTGCAAATCCTCATTTTTCTAAACCTCTAAAAATTCTCCTATTCAAATCCTATCTTTCCCCTTTTGGGGTCAAAGTACCATTGAGAATCTGGCAGTATTTCTGGACCCTTTCCTAGAAAATTAGACTTCCATAACATTTTGTATGCACTTTTAGGGAGTTATGGATTAAAAATTGCGTATTCTAGAAGTTCCACTCTAATTGGGAGGCCTATAATGGCCAAAGCAAAAACACCCAACTGCCAGATGAAACTAAGACAAAAACAGGCTGTGTTGACACTTAGGTGTATTCAATCCATCAGATCAAGCTTTTAATTATACCATTGGCTTCACTGATAGAATTTGGGGGGGGCTAAACACCTTTCCCTAGTTACTACCTGACAGTGATACTAGAAGCAAAGCTGCTTACTCGAAGGGGTCGTGTATATGGATGTTATTATGCAGTAAAAGGTCTGCCTTTGACTCAGGTAGCAATGTTTGTGCTCAACTTGTCAGATCAGTGATATAATTAATGCACATATATGCAGTAGTCCCCAAATCTGAATATGCATAGGAATTATCAGTGTGCTGGTTTAAAAATGCAGATTACTATTCCAAAATTTGAGAGTCTAATTCAGACCACTTTTTTTTTAATTTAAAGGGTTTTTTTTTTAATTAATTAATTTATTTATACAAGCACTGGGTACAGTCAGAGGCACGGGAGGGTGAGAGGATTCACCAGAACAAGAGCAGGGAACAGAACAGGCAGACTGATGAAACACACTGTTGAGGGGAGCAGCGGGCGCAGCAGGAGAGGTCTGCGTGCCTGTGGGACCCTCGCTGGTGGCCGGGGATCGAACTGGCACTGCAGATGCTGAGGGCAGCTTCGCAGCCCAGTGCTCAACTGCTGCGCCACAAGGGGAGGCCCCCAGATCACTTTTTAATGAGCTTCTAGGTGACTCTAAGGCAGGCAGGCTCCAGACCAAATTCAGAGATACCCATTGTTCTTGCAGAAAATTGCAAACCTGAGAGGTTAAGGTTCTGGCCTAACAAATCAGCTGATTCGGGGCCTCTTTGGTGGCACAAAGAGTTAAGTCTCAGCACTATGAAGCTATTGGCAACCACTGCAACACACGTTCGATCCCCAGCCAGGGAGTTGACCCACATGGCACAGCAGACATCTCCTGTCTTGCCTGCTGCTCCCCTCAGCAGTGTATTTCAGTCAATCTGCCTGTTCTGTTCCCCACTCTTGTCTCTGGTGAATTCTCTCACCCCCCACACCTCTGCCCTGTACCCTAGTTCTTCGATGCATAAATAAAATAAATCTTTTTAAAAAAATCAGCTGATTCCCTACTCACTGGAATGCTGTCTTCATATACCAGGGACTAGGCATACATCCCAGGGTACTGTGTCACAGCATCAGAGAGACTGCCTTTACAGGGTGAAAAAAGGTAAATAAAAAAATATAAGGCATAAAATGTATGGTGCCAGGTGAAACTCTCCTAGGGCCTTTAAGGCAGTGGTTCCTAGATCTGGCAGTGCATAAAGAACCACCTGGTGTAGGTGTACTTCCTACAATTCAGATTCCAGGCTCCAGCTATTAGGGAATAAATATATGCATACATATTTATAAAAACATACATACACTAGAGTATATATATATTAATGGCAAAGTGTGCTTTGATGAAGGCACCAGACCATTATCATACAAATGTTTTAAAAAACTAAAGTGCCCTTAAGCTTTTTCACCAAAAAACAGTGAAATTACCAGGGTTTTCTTCTTCTTTTCTCTTTTTCTCTTGCTCCTCTTTCTCTGTGTCACAGTAACCAACAGGAAGATGGGCTGTCCTGGCTGGCCCCATATGGGCTACAGATGGTGACGGTTTTGGACGGTTGGCCCATCCCCTCCTCCCATGACCAGGAGTAATGTATAGATATCATTTTCTGGCTATGCAGTGGAGTTGGTTGGGAGGCACTAGGTCATGTGGCCAAAAAAAAAGCTCATGAGAAGGGAGAAACTGCTCAGTCCAGAGGACGTGGCTGAAGTATTTTCGGGCTCTCTGCAAGGTGGAACTTAGACACAAAAAGGAAACCACAATGTGTCCAAACTTAGCCACCTTGGACTTGCACATGATTGGTGGTGGGAGGGGGGTGTCCGGGAAAAGCCTGCTTAGCTGAGGATCCAGGACAGATCACAGCTCCTCCACCAGAGCGGCCTCCACAACCACAAGAGTGCCTCAGCTTTGTCTAGACTTCCCAGTAGCAAAGCACTCCTATTGATCATACTTCCTTGATTTGGGTATGACGTTTTCAAACATCTTGATATTCTGAAATGTGCATGTCTTATAATCAAATGTAGACTTAATGTAATCTTTTTTTTTCCAACTGAAAATACAGTATGTCTTAAAATTTATGCTGTCTTAGAATGGAGGAAATTGGGTATGTCACCTCATCTAATCCCGAAACAACCTGTGGGGCAGGGATTACCATTGACGGTTTTCCAGAGGAGGAACTGAAGCTCAGACAGCTGGCTGCCCAAGCTCGAGGAGTGACAAAGTGGTCAAACCATAGCTGGACTCCACTCCCCCCGGGGTTCCTCTGACACTCTGTGGGCTCGGACCGTAGGAGCTCAGGCCTGGAAGTGAATGCCAGGCGAGGAGCCCTCTGTAAAGGGTCTGCCCTGGGTTTTGCTTCTGCAGTGCAAGAAGCAAAAGTGATTTTCCTTTTACTCCAAATTTGAGAAAAAATGGAAATGCATAGGCAGGGCCTGATGGTACCATTGGTTTGTTTCAGACCATCACTTCTGCTTCGGGGACTAAAGAGCCCACACGACCCCTCACACAGTCATCACACTGGGCACGTCTAAGGCTAAGATGGTGCTCATTTGGCCAGTAATTACAGATTTATTATTGAATTTATTGTTTATTTTTGAATGTTTTTTATTTCTTGCAACTGGAACTATAATATTACACCTTAACAAATACAGCATTCCTACCATTTTCAGAGGAGTAGGAAGAAATTTAATAGAAAAAAATCATCAAAATAATTTTTAAAAAGTAATTTTCTACAATATTCATGTTCTAGAAGAGAACCCCACAGACATACATGCAGACACACAAACTCTATAGAAAAATAGCGGCTATGTACATCCACCATCATTGCTAATCCTTGAAAATGTCCTCCGAGGGAGGCTTTTCCTCCTCACAGACTCTGAGAGTCTTCGAGACTTATTCACAGCCATGCAGAGAGCAAGGCACCCTGCTGGGCAGCACTAATCATGCAATCACGACACGTCATTACCAATGATCTTCCCCAGTAATCTCCTCGTTTCATGAGGGCGGGGACCATATCCACATTATTGTCCACTCTACCCCGGAGCCCGGCTCCCACCACTTGTTGGTGGCTGGATGGAAGGGAGACAGGAAGGGAGGCAGGAGGTGGGGTGTGTGCAGCGTGGCAGCCCCTGGCGCAGGCGCTTTTCCCACCCCCACACTTCCCTATCTTGGACTGTGCGCTGACAATCTGTTTGAAGGCCTTCAATCTCCTAACACTTGTATTGCACCACCACTAGCTGTTGATTTGTGTTTCCAGGACTGTGTCCATCTGCCTGACTGAAGCCTGATCTAGCACTTTGCCGTCAGTCACTTGGCAAAGTAGAACTGAGAGCCTGATGTGTGCCAGGTACTTTCTAAGACGCTGGATAAAATGGCAGGAAAATGCAATTCCTGTCCTTCAAACACCTCAAACATTGACCTCTGTATTTCTACTCAACTCGGAGTGTCCTCAGCATCCAGACTAGAGAGGGTTTTCTGAAGCTGCCCCCCACGCACCCCTAGATATCACCAGCACTTCTGCTATTTCTCATGCTTTGCTTTGTTCTTTTCAGAGACACCATGGGATGATAAGAATTGAGCTCTCCTCTCTACCTTCTGGCATGTTCTCATACTTTTTCACTCAGGGCACACGTTGTGAGCAGGGAGGCTGAGGAGAACGCGAGGAGCTAGATGGGGGGAATCACAGCGTCATGAGACGGTATGACTGGAGTAACCAGGCTTCGGGAAGCGGGAAGTGCCTCTTTGTCTTACAAGTGAGGAAAGAGGAGGTGAAAGTCCCCCCACCTACCTGTCACTGCGGGATTCGGCTGTTCTTGGCCAGTGTCCCTCCATGATACCTACTCTGCACAGCAACAGGTAAGGGTTGGGTTGAACAGGTTCCACAGTCGACTGACTTCTAACAGATGATGAATCTAAAATCAGGTTTCCTTCTGAAGCAACTAATTCCCAAGTGATGCTAGGTCCTGGCCCAGAGTCCCCCCAATAGTGGAGGAGAGGACCCTGGCTCCATGTCTCCCAGTGCAAAACACTTTAACTATGGTCTTTCACTTTACTAGTTAGAAAGTTCTCAAAATGCATTTTAAAATTATGTCCTAAGTGCAGTGCTTATTTTTTAATTCAGTCAAATAGCATATCAGCTCTAGGGGCTAGGAGCCATGTGAGCTATTGATAGATGGTTAAGAAGAACATGGATCCTGAAGTCAGACACTGGTGTCCAAATTCTGCCTCCACGGCTCCCTAGCTGCATGACCTTGGGCAAGACCATCTCTCCAAACCTCAGTTTTCTCATCTTTATGGCAGAGACAGTAACAACACTTAGATCCCAAAGGTATTGTAAGGATAAAGTGACACATGAAAAATGCTCAGCATGGTATCTGGCACACAGAGAAAACAAACATTAGCTGGTAACCATCCTTGGTCACTACGTACCTTCAAATGTTAGATTCAAGAAATCTACGGCAACATGAATTAACCCATAAATTAAACTTTTTTTCTCTTCTTATTAAATTAATTCATTTTATTTTCTTCTCCACTAGAAGCAGAAATATATTTAATGTTTCAAAAAGTATTTCTTGTATCTGGGCCATTTGATAAAGCATGTCTGGCAAGGGCCCTGAAGGGTTTGTAATGCACCAACTGACACAGACATCTGACAGAAAAATCTGATAGCCTAAAGTAATAAATATGAAGTGTTAAGAGCTGGGAAACAGTTTATGTATCACTTTTCTTAATCATTAGGCTTACTATTTTGGGGGGAACCTCATCATCCAACATATTAAATTTTTCCAAAATTTATTTAAAAGTTCCAATTGCAAGAAATAAAAAACATTCAAAAGTAAACAATAAATTCAATATTTTTTTTAAAAAGCAGAATTTCCCCCTTCACACCTCTAGATTTTTATTGTCATTAAGTGAGAGGATTTTATTTAGGCAATGCAAAGTGATTCTACAAAAGCTTTTTTTTTTTTCTACATGAGTCATCAAGCACTGTATTCACTAAATTATTTTTTAAATTTTTTAATATTTTTACATCATTTTTCACTTTTGCACAATGCATGCATTTTCATCCTGGTTATCAGGAAGATGTGGTACATATACACCATGGAATATTACTCAGCAATCAAAAAAGATAAACTCATGCCGTTTGCAGCAACATGGATGGAGCTGGAAGGGATCATGCTCAGCAAAATAAGCCAGAAAGAAAAAGAAAAATACCAGATGGTCTCACTCATAGCAGGAATTTAGAAAACCTAAATAAGGGACCAGGAAAAAGACTAATTATAATAAAGAAAAATCAAAATCAACAAGCAACAAGCAACTATAAACCAGAGATACACTATGGGGCAGGGGGTGGGAGTAGGATCAAAACAAGGGTGGTGGGAATTGTATGGGGACTATAACCAGGATGAAAACACACCTCTAGATTTTTTGTTGAGGGTGAAAAAGACTGTTGTTTGGACCACAGAGCTATGAAACAGACTTTATTTTCACTTGTAAATGAGGGCCACAGAGAGAGAACCCAGCCAGGGGGCAGAGACCCTCCCCTGGGCTGTGGTCACACTCCCAGTTGCTCTGAGCTTGAGGTTGTGGACAGGGAGACTACCCTGGCATCCAAAGGGAGAATGTATGTGTGAAAAAAAATCTAAAAATACATAGTGTGCCAGAGATCATACAAACGAGTTTCCTTCAGAGCAAGAAGGTTTTAGTCACTGCAGCTGGCCAACACCTATGGCAGGAAGTGCAATGTTTGGGTTCATGTGCCAGGCACTGTGCTGAGTGCTTTCTAGGGGATATTTCAGGTGGTCAGGTCATCAGTGCATGGGACCTGGCTTGGGTTTCTGTGAGTGTCCACTCAGAGCCAGTGGCATGGAGCAAAACAAATATTCACAGCTGGATCTTGGAAACTTTATTGTTTTGGATCATAAACTAACATGAGAAAAATCAATCAATGGGTCTCGTTTGTTCAAAGAAATCTTGTTTGCTTGTGTTTAAGGCTTATGTGTATATTCCCCACAACAGTGGTGGATTGCAGACAGGGTGGGAGGCAGCACCGGGAAGGAGGAGATGGAAAAAACAGAGATATTTAGAAAGACATGAAGAGAATGAGATCAGAAAATTACTTTCCAAATAGCATCTGGTCTTCATCTGTACCTCCACCTCTACCGCCTCATCCAGGCGGGGTTCTCCTGGCTTGGTCAATCGCAGCTGCCTCAAATGGCTCCTCCGCTTTAGTCTCCTCCACTTTCACCCACACTGACCCCAGGTAGGGCTTCCAAAGAGTGAATCTGATTCTGCTTCTCCCCTACTTAAAAGAAAAACCTAAGTAACCTTGCTTACTTTCTGCATTTTTAAAACTCACAAGGAGTTTTTTAATTATTCCCGGTTATTTTGTTTACTTATGTTTGTTTTTCTAACTACAAAGACATTAGAAAATTCCCAAGACAAGACATGTCATCAAGTCTATGTGTATATTACGTTCCATCTGGGACTTCTGAATGTTGCCACATTATTTTAACTTTAAAAATACTATATACTCTTTAAGTTTATGTAAAAAAAAATTTTAAAGAAATAGTCTCTAGCAGTCACATTTAAAAATTAAACATGTTATTTTTATAGGAAATAAATTAGAATTAGAACCTTGATCTTGAACTTCCAGCTTTCTAGAACTGTGAGAAAATTAATTTCTGTTGTTCAAGCAATCATTTTCTGGCCCATGGTATAAACATGGTTTCTCTGTACCAGACAATCCCGGAAACACTCGATAATTACCAAGCTTATATCTTTCGAGGATACAGGTCATGAGAATGTATTTCTGCCTCATGATCTCCTAGTTCCCTATGACCCTGATTTCCTAGCATAGATGGGTGTCAGAAGTAAAGGTAACCACACCGAGGCTGGTCCTGAGCAAGCCCACTGTCCAAGAGAGTTCCTATGAGACCCCGCCCAATCAGATCTCTCTCCATGAGAGTGAAGGCGGAGACCCTGAAAAGACTGTCAATATGGGGTCTCCCTGGTGGCGCAAGGGGTTAAGGAGCAACCTAAGAAGGTGTCCGCAGCCACTGTAGCACATGTTCGATCCCTGGCCAGGGAGCTACCCACAGGGTGCAGCAGACCTCTCCTGTCTCACCTGCTGCTCCCCTTAGCAGTGTATTTCCATAGATCTGCCTGTTCTGCTCCCCATTCTGTCTCTGGCGAGTCCTCTCACTGCCCCCCTCCCCACACCTCTGGCCAGTACCCCAGCTCTTATATTCATAAACAGATCTTTAAAAAAAAAAAAAGACTGTCATGTGGCTGTAATTTCAACAGCCATAAGCATTAGCATATCAGCTTTCACCTGGGCTTGCTGTACAAGTTAATCTTTGAAGTACCAGGGCCCAGAGGGGCTACATGGCTGCTGAGAGCTTCCTGAGTTTCCCAGTCTCTTCACACTCAATCATGATCACCTCTGGACATGACCCTTCCTTGAACCTGGAAAAGCTGACCTCCTTCCAGCTCTCTCCTGCTAACCCTGCTCCATCACTCTATAAGCTCCAGCATACCTAACTTCCTGTATTGTCTAGAACTTTCTACGCACTTTCTCATCTCTGATCTTCACACTTCGCATCTCTGTCCCTGTCTTTGGGTTCACTCCTCCCAGCTTACCACCAGGCAAAGTCCTGTGTAACCTCCAAGGTCCACTCAAATGTCCCCTTGTCCTGAAACCCTGTCTGACATTTCAAAGTAAAGGTCCTTCCACTGTCCTCCACCAGAACTTGCATATTTTCCTTTATAACATTTAACCAATACATGGTGATTATTTGGTTAGGGGAGAGAATGGCCTAAATTCTCATGTGCCTCTTAAACTTCTAGCTTTGGGTGTGTACCTGGTGGCACTCAGGAAATTTTATTTTTTAGGTAATTGATTAGAGTAGGAGAGAGAGGGACAATGAGAGAGAGGGAGAAAGGAAGGATAAGAGGAAATGAAGGAGGCAGGGAAAGAATGCTAGCAAGATAAAACTTTTCAATGAGTTGTGGAAAACCTGTTCAGGAATATGTGCACTTTTCCATTTCAACCTGAGCTTTCATTTTAAAGTAAACGATCTATTTTCAGTTCTAGTGAGTGCTGATACTCATTACAGAAACCTTTTAGACAGCTTAAGGTGTTTCCTTAAATATTATTGCCACATATTTCAAGCATAGAATCACTGGGGAAAACAGTGACTCTATGCTTGGTAATCGATAATTACCAAGCTTATATCTTTCGAGGATACAGGTCATGACTATTTATTTCTGCCTCGTGATCTCCTAGTTCCCTATGACTCTGTTTTCCCAGAGCGATGCCTAAAACTTGTTTCTCTATAACCTGCAAACTCTCTAAAAGTCAGGGAGAAAGGCTCTTACAGTCACTTGGGAAGGTTTTCACAAAGCAAATTCAGTTTCTGACAACTGTGATAAAGTATCAACCCATGAGGTCATAACAAGTAGGCTCAAGCATTTACTGTGACCCTAGATTACAAATCACATAGCAGCAACCCAAGAGAAAATACCTTCTTCGTATCTCTTCTACAGTATCATCCCAAGTAATTTCAAAAAAGTTTCAGAAACCTTCTGCTTACAAGGCATAATTCAGATCTTCACAATCTTTACAAATGGTCCCTGAAGTCAGAGGTATAATCTACATGATGGTTACAGTCCTGAATAGAGGAGGTTGCCAGGGCAAGAGAGACAATGATCTTTCATAAAAAGATATACTAATATTCCTTTAAAAATATAAACTAATATTCCTTTATAGATGAAAAATGCCAAACCCTAGAAGGGAAAAAAGTAAATAAGATCCTATTATTTAAAACATTTTTAAACGTGGTCAGTTTTTCATTCAAAATTATTAACATACTTTCTGCTTGCAGACACCACTGAGTAAGCAGAGTAAGCATCGTAAAAGTCTCCACTTCCAGCACTATTTACAATAGCTAAGATATAGAAACAACCTAAATGCCCAAAAACAGATGACTGGATCAAGAAAATGTGGTATACACAATGGAATACTACACAGTGTCAAAAAAGATAACCTATGCCATTTGCAGCAACATGGATGGAGCTGGAAGGGATCATGCTCAGTGAAAAAAGTCAGAAGGAAAATGAAAAATACCAGATGGTATCACTTATAGGAGGAATATCTGGAATCTAAACAAAGTATCAAAAAACAGAGACAGGGCCTCCCCTTGTGGCGCAGCGGTTGAGCGCTGGGCTGCGAAGCTGCCCACAGCCTCTGCAGCACCTGTTCGATCCCCGGCCACCAGTGAGGGTCCCACAGGCGCGCAGACCTCTCCTGCCGCGCCCACTGCTCCCCTCAGCAGTGTATTTCGTCCGTCTGCCCGTTCTGCTCCCCGCTCTGGCTCTGGTGAATTCTCTCATCCTCCCGCGTTTCTGTACCCAGTGCTTGTATAAATAAATAAATCTTTAAAAAAAAAAGAAAAGAAAAAGAGACAAACTATAGGCAAACTATAGGTCTGAGGCATACAGCAGGGGAAAGGTATAGGGAGGTAGAGGGATCAAAACAGGGGAGGCAAGAGCACAGAGACTAAGGTGACAGTTCACAGGTGAAATGGTGGTGGGAGATTAATGGAGACTACATCTGAGGGTAGAAATCAAATACTACACAAAAATGAACGATGTAAGAAAATTAGTTTAATAAAAAGTCTCCACTTCCATTGCATCATGTCTAAGTCTGTGTCTCCCAAGGCACAAGGACAACTGCAGAAGCTCTTCATTAGAGGTTTAAGCTTTGAAGCAACCGATGAGAGTCTGAGGAGCCATTCTGAGCCCCAGGGAATGCTCATAGACTGTGTGGCAATCAGATATCCAAACACCAAGTGATTCAGAGGCTTTGGATTTGTCAGTTCCATCACAGTGGAGGAGGTGGATGCAGCCACGAACACAAGACCACACAGGTGGATGGAAGAGTTGTGGAGCCAAAGAGAGCTGTGCCAAGAAAATTCTCAAAGACCTAGTACCCACTCAACTGTGAAATAGATTTTTGTTGGTGGCATTAAAGAAGACAGTGAAGAATATCATTGAAAGATTATTTTGAGGGGTATGAGAAAATTAAAGTGATTTAAATCATGACTGATGGAGGCTTTGCTTCTGTAACATTTGATGACCATGATTGTATATAGGATTGTCATTCAGAAATATCATATGAGAATGGCCACAACTATGAAGTAAGGAAAGCCCTGTCTAAGCAAGAGATGACCAGATATATCATTCAGCCAAAGAAGTTGAAGTGGTTCTAGAAACTTTGGTTATGGTTGAGGAGGTGGTTTTGGGAATGAAAACTTTGATTGTGGAGTAAACTTCAATGGTCAAGGTGGCTTTGGAGTTGGCGTTGGTGGATGCAGTGGCAGTGGGGATGGCTAACATGGACTTGGTAATGACAGAAGCAGTTTTGGAGGTAGTGGAAGCTGCAACGATGTTGACAATTACGATGATCTTCAATTTTGCACCCATGAAAGGAGGAAACTTTGAAGAAAGAAGCTCTGGCCACTTTGGTGGTGGAGGCCAATACTTAGCCAAACCAGGAAACCCAGGTGGTTATGGTGGCTCCAGCAGCAGCAGTGACTATGACAGTGGCAGAGGTTTTAATTAATTGCCAGGAAGCAAAGCTTAGCAGTAGAGTAAAGCCAGAGAAGTGACAGGTAAGCTACACATTACAAGAGATTTGTGAATTCAGTCAAGCAAAGTGGTGGCAGGACCTAGCTGCTTACAAAAAAGACATGTTTTAGACAATACTCAGGTGGATGAGCAAAAATCCCAAGGACTATATATATGACTAATTATACAACAGGTTATTTTAGTTTCTGTTTTGTGGAAAGTATAAAACATTCCAACAAAGGGTTTTAATGCAGGCTTTTTTTTTTCCACCTATGCTGTTGATTGCCTGATCGTAATGCTGAATAAATGCACCTTCTAAAACAATAAAAATATTAACACTAGACTTCTGGGTTAAGATGGTAGACTGAATACAACTAATTTTTTTCCTCCCAAGCCTCACTAATATATATCACAGAATTCATAAGAATCAGGGAAACCACAATAAAATCTTAGAAGCTAATAGGTAGATATTTCAGTGGTAATGAGACCCAGACCTGAGAAAATGGAGTCACAAGTCAGCAGAGGGGAAAGCTAAGAACCTACCTGATTCGCCCCACAAAATTCTCAAAGGTCTCAGCACCAGGCGTTTGGATACTGGAGTGAGAGTTGGTGGGTCAGAACAAAACAAGGAAGACCTGGGGATAATCCTCATACTGTCCTCTTATTGCAAGAAGTCAATAAATCAATACATGTAAACCACATAAAATAATGCCTGACATACAATAAGTGCTAACTAAACATTAGTTGTTATATTACTATCATAGATAAACAACTGTCTTGCTATGCAAGGCAACCATCTTTCCACAAAATTATTTCCATCTAAAGGTCCATGATTACTGGGCCATGCTAAGGCCAGTTCCTCTCACAGCCTCCTGCGCTTCCACATCTACCATCTTTCTATCAGCCACTGCTTGCACATGTGGGTTTGAATGAAGGAGGTGGTGTTTGTAACAACTTGTCTAGGCTTTTTGCACTCAGGATTGAGACATGTTTCCCTAGAAGTGGTGACCTTAGCTTGCAGGTGGGCTGTCAACCAGCACAGCTTCCTCCTTCCCCCACCAGCATCATAAGGGAGCTCACAGTAGTGTCACAGGTGTGAGCAGTGACTCACTGGGAACACAGACAGGGGCATGGGACTCTAGACTCAGGTCAGATTGGGATGCAGGACAAACAGCACTGGGTTGGGAGTTGGAAGAACTGTGTTCCAAATGTGACTCTGTGTGGCCCAGCACAGGCGACTCAACTTCTCTGTGCCTGTGTTTCCTCACCCAATAATCAGGCGCATCGCCCAGATTGAACATTCCCACATTCCGAGAGTCTAAGTGTGTGTTTGCCCTTGAATACCATCCAATCAACTTAGGGGGCAAAGGAGGTCAGTCTGGGGCAGGGAGTCTTCTGAAAACACAACACATCATCCAAAACTTATTTGAGTGCTGGTGCTGACCTGCTTGGGTGTCTAGGCAGGGCCTGTAACAATGCTATCATGTTTTAAAACATATGCCTAAACTAGTTCCTATTGTAGACAATTGGCAGGTGCCCAGTTAATAGATTATTCCACCAGACAGTTGAATACATTGGCCATTGGTCAAAAATGAGGTCACTACAATCCTATGTGCTATAACTGGAAAAACCTGATGAGAAACAATTGTCTATTTTTTAACAACTAGAAATCCATTTTCCTGTACCCCTAAATTTGCCTTGCTTGGTGTGTGGTTCAGGAGTAAAGCAAGATTTTGTTCAAGGTCAGGTTGGCTTTGCTTTTGGATGCATCTGTTGTGCGTCTGATTGTCCATGAGAGTTTCACATCAGCAAATCCCCAACCAGACTCCAGCTGACGTGCGGGAATTTCTGACCAATATCGCCAGACCCCTGGTCTTTCGCCCAAATTGGCACCATCGGAAAGAACAGGTCAGATGACTCCTGTCCCAGCCATCTGGACATATACACTCAGTGGCTCTGTGTAATAAGAAGCATATGTGCTGTGCTCAAAGGAGGGAGTCTAAGGCGCAGAGCTGTTGTTACCCGAGGCCATGGCGTCCTTCCAGCACACTAGCATTCACAGACAATACTGTCCCCGCGACCTGCAGCAGGTAGGACCTGCACCGATTCTGCCAGTGATTCATCGACACTCTTTTGTTCAGTGTTTAATGTCTCCCTGAACATCATCGCTCCCTGCAAACAAAAAATCCAGGAGGAAAACTTTCAAAGCCACAGTTTCTTCTCAGCTGCAACCCTTCCTTCCTTCCTCCTTCCCAAGAAGGTCTGACTGAACTTGCAACCTGACCCCACCCGGGCCGGGCCCTCCACTCAGCATTGTGGTTTCTCCTGCCAGCTGCAGCCTGTGCAGACAGAATACCTGAGAACTGCTGCCAAAACAGGAAGGTTGGCGCCTCTCTGAAGGGAGGCCTGGGGAGTATCCGTCTCCCAGGCCAGTGAGATAAGAGATGAAGGGGTCAGGGTTTCCACACCTCCACTTAGATTCCAGACTCCTCCTCTTGTACTTTCTTCAATCTATCTGTCAGTCTCGATTCATTCACTCAACATATACATCAAGCACCCACCTATGTAAAGCCCCATGCTGGCGCTGGGGATCCAAAGGTGACCACCTCAGGGAACTCATATTTTTGTGACATGCCATCTAGCTGTTTGGACTTCTCTGGAGTCCCCAGTGGAACCACCTTTCTCCAATTCCAGCAATGACCCCACCAGCAGAGGCCACAATAAACAAAGCCAATGCAGGGTTTGAGTAAGAACATTCAGCCCCTGAGTCCCTTAACTCAAACACGGGGTTCCAGATTCTTGTCCGCTTTCTAGTCTCAAGAACATATCCTGTCACAGAAGACTGGCAAGCTAGCTATGGTAATTGGCATATGTGAATCAACTTTTCAAGACTAATGGGCCCCCTGATGGTGCAATGGGTTAAGATGCAGCACTATGAAGCTATCTGCAGCCACTGCAGCACAAGTTCGATCCCAGGCCCAGGAGGTGACCCACATGGCGCAGCAGACCTCTCCTGTCTCGGCCACTGCTCCCCTCAGCAGTGTATTTCTGTAGATCTGCCTGTTCTGTTCCCAACTCTTGTCTCTGGTGAATCCTCTCACCCCCTGCATCTCTGGCCCGCACCCCCACTCTTGTATGCATAAATAAATACATCTTAAAAAAACAAACAGAAAGACTAAATCATCAGTGCCATCCATTTCCGGACCCTCCAAAAGCTGGCTCGTTCCCAGTCTACAGTGTAAGAAGCCCTTAACTAGATAGTAACTAACATACCTATAATGGCAAAACCTGTGTGTTTAAGACGGATTAGGTTAGTAACAGGCCCCAGACTGGGCCAGACACCCCATACAGTAGCTCATTCCAAGGATCCAGTCAACAATAGAGAGAAAGTTCTCAGAGGAAGAAACCAGAAAATGAGGAAGGGAGAAAGGAGTCAGAAAGGGATGAAGGGAAAGGGACAAAGAACAGAGAAAAGGAGAAATCTAAAATTAGAAGCTTGCAAGCTACTTTCACATTCATTTTCTCATGGCTAAAAATTCCAGTCAGTGGCCTGCCATTCCCACAAGGGGTCTTGCGACTCTGCACATTTCTGCTTTAACACAGCTTTCCAAGGAGTCCCCTAGGAAAGGGGCAGGATTTCTCACACCTGCTGCCTGAGGTGGACAGCATAGAGAACAGAGGCCCAGACTGCCTCACCTGTGCTTTACAGGTATCGGGGCAGAAGCCGAGGACCAGGAGGTGATGCCAGGCTGTTCAGGGAGGGGCCTGTGTCCTGACCAACATCCCACCCTGTCCAACCTGGGACTTGAATTCTGCCCTGGTCAGTTGAGCTCGTCTACTGCTTCTGTTCCTGGCAGCACTTGGGAACCATGTCTTAGCATCACCAGTACCTGGTTCTGGCTCCTGAACTTGCCTGACAGTCCCCCATCTTGTCTCCTGTATCCCCCTCAAACTCTGGCCCCTCACAGTTCTGACCAGAGGGATCTAGCAAAGGCTGTCAGGTTCTTAAATCCCCTTCATCTGAAAGGGATGACTCCCCCATTTCCTCCAAGGGCATGCCCCAGCCAGGAAGTGCCTGGAAGCAACGTGAAACAGCATTTTGGAACCAGAAGTTCTGGGTTCAAATTTTGAATGAATTACTGTGCAATTTCAAGAAAGCTGTATCACCTCTTGAGGCTTCTACTTTCTCCAGAATAATCATCTCACCCATATCACTAGGTTGTTTCAAGGATAAAACAGAGTAATATATGTAAAGTGCCTGACGCAGAATGGGTGCTCACTAGTATTTCTCTGCATATTCCCATACACAAATAAACAGGTTTTGCGGTAGGTATGGTCCTTAGTTGAGGGCTGATCAGGTGAGAAACACAGAGAAAGGAGGAGCCACACCTCATATTCATGGGTTCCCTGATGAGTTCTAGTCCCTGCCCTCAGTGTACAATGAGTTTGTGTTCTCTCATCAGCGTCCTGCCAGCCCCAGCAGAGAGGTGCTGGGCCTCACCGTGGTTTTGGTTTTCACTCCACTGGGCCCAAGTCAGAGAGCAGATCACGGCCCACATAGGCAGGGGGGCAGGCAAGGTGTTGCAACCCTGGTTGCATGGAGGAACACCCCAAGTTTTTGAAAATACAGACCAATAGGCCTCATCACCCTAGAGTTGACTGACTTGGTCTGGGGTGTGACCTGGTATTCTGTTTTCCCCTGTGCTTCCTTGGTGCTCCCAGGGTGCAGGCAGTGTTGGAAACCCCAGGAACAGAGGCTGGGCTCTCATGTAAAAGCATTCATCAGCTCTTCCGAGAAGACATTGCTCCTCTCTGCTGAACCAGGAAGAGACCTGGGTACTGAAGCCTGGGTTCTTGGAAATAACTTTACCTCTCCAAGTTGTTGTTCCCGCATCTGTGAGATAGAGAAAATAACCCCTCCAGGATCCCTCACAAGGGCTACTCCAGATGGCCAGTGTGAATGAAGCCCTGACTGTGTGTTAGCACCAGCTACTCGACCACCTGTCAGTAAAATGCAAATTCCAGAACCGTCACAGACTGTCCCACACAAAGGCATACATCCTGGGCAGGAAAGAAAGGCTGAGCAGCTGCCTGGCCACCAGAGGTCAGAAAACAAACAGCCAGAATCGAGACTCCACACAGAGGCCGTCCTGGGCACTGCAAGGCCCTTGCAGACCTGCTGAGTTCACAGTGACCTGGAAAACCCCTTCCAGCAAAGGCACAAGGCATTGCCCTTCCGTCTCCCAAGGAAGAGGAACCACAAGGAAGACTGGGAAGACCTCTGACTGGGAAGACCTCTGACTGGGAAGATGATTCTATCGATATAGGGGCTCCGTGGTAGCTGGGCTGCTGCCTTCATCTCAGGAGAGGAACAGGGCCCAGGGGATGGAGGGCCCCGGCACATGTTCTAGAGTGGGGTCATCCCAAGATGAGCCATCTTTACTGCTGGGGCAAACGAGGCTGTAGTCCAGCATCACCACCTTTCACGCAGCGTGTTCATCCCTGCTCAGCGTGTACTGGACGCCTATGATACACCAAGTACCGTGCGTTCCAGGGAGACACCCAGGCCTTGTCCTTACAATGCACAAGAGCAGGTTCCCCTCTGTAGTCCCAGAGGAGCAGCCAAAACATCTGTGTGTTCATTACACCTTCTATGGGATAGAAAACAAACACCTGAAGAGATTCTAGGGTATATTCTTGGACTAAGAATATTAATCTTCAGCCTACCTGCTTTGTTTGAAATTACATCAGAGAGAGGGTTCTTTATAAAATGTGGAATAGTGAAAAATGCCTCTTCCGGTGAATTAAATTCCAACTTAATAAAGATGAATCTATTGACTATAAAACTACACATTGTCCCCAAACAACTTCAGGCCATCCTACCACTTCACCCATTTCCATACCGCTTAGGACTTGATCTTCAGCCCAGACCACATCTGAGAAGGCTCTGCCATCATATTTAGCTGCCTATAGTCACCTACCCCCCCACCCTTGGCCCTTACTCAAACTAATGCTGACCTCACTCCGTCCCCCACCTCTGTTCCTGCTGCATATTCCTCTCAGATCCGAGCCCATGACACCACCAGCCAGCCAGCCTCGGGTCAGCCATGTCTCTTCCACATCCCACTCTGCCATCTCTTCTCTCTTTAATCTGCCCCCTCACTCCCAACCCCAGAAGCACTGCATCATCATTGCTTTCCTGTATTACCATAACAGCCTCTCAAATACGTTTCCTGCCTCCATTCTTCTCTCTCCATCAAGCCACTGATTTTTCATACCATGCTCAGAGCAATTTTTCAAAATTATAAAACTGAATGTCACATTTCCCATTGCCTCAAGATAAAGCCCAAACACCTTCGTGTGGCAGACAAGGTGTTCTCAAGCCCACTCTGCCTGCTCCTCACTCTCAGGGCTCTCATTTCCCAAGCTCAGCAGGTCCAGGTTTTTGCATGAAATATGCTTCCTTCTCTTCCTCCTCACAAACCCTACACTCCTCTCCTGCTCAGCTCAGAGATCTCTTAGGTAAAATCTTTCCTAAATCTCAGGCTGGATTGAGAGGCCCCCCCCCCCAACAAAATCCCCAGGACCCCTGTGGAAGCCCTTCACAGTACTCATCACCACTTAGTAACTATTCACTTGTCTGAATCTCCCACAACACAGAGAGCAGTTAAAATGAATGAAATGGCATGTGTCATAACATGCATGGGTAAATCTCAAAAATCTGTTGGGTGAGAAAAGCAAACGGCAAAATAATTCATGTACCCACCACCCAAATATCTATTAAATAAAAGGATGCCTACAGTATGAGAAAATGCATGTTTTCAAACACTAAACAATAGGGGACACTCGTGAACATCTACATACGGGGAAAACCAAAAACACACGGGAGGACATACATCAGGCTCAGGACGCGGTGCAAGGGGAGAAGAGGGAGTGGAAGAAAGTACAGCTTAAACTGTGTTCATCGTGTTTTATTTATTTTTATCTTTGATAGAGATCTGAGGCAAAACTGGCAAAACATTATCCATTAAATTTGTGAAGTGGGTAGATGAGTATCTGTTATATTATTTCCCGTATGTTTGAAATATTTTATCAGTATATTTTTCAACTTTTAATGAGGAACCAGAGTCTCAAATGCCCTCATAATGTCCCTGGGGGCCCAGGCAGATGGCTCAGCCACTTACCCCAACAGACCCACCAGCCTGGCTGCTGCACAGAGACAGGCAGGGATGCGACCTTGGGATGTAAATATTATTTTTACCTTAATTTTTACTGATGAAAAAATCGAGGCTTAGAACATCTAACGTTGCTCAAGACCACACAGAGGATCCTGGACTTCAGACTATGACTATGTGGCACACAAAGAAATAAAACAAGAGAAAGAACAAAATAAAACAAGAATAAATGTTTAAACTGTAATTGCACGTTAGTGGTTACCAGAAGGGGAGAAGGCAAGGCGGTGGCTGAATCCATTAAAAAGGGCAATTGTGTGGTCAAGGATGGAACTGGACTTGTAGTGGCAACCATAACAGTATATACGGATGCTGACATACAATGATGCACACCTGAAACCTGTGTAATGTTATCATTTAATGCTAACTTCAATTAAAAAAATGTTTAAGGAAATCTGCCACTGGACGTTCAGAGCTGTGGGATTAAAAAGAATGGGGGTGGGGGAGTTAAGTTAGAGAAAAAATTAACCCTTTTCCAGGCTTAGGGAAATGGTGTAGACATTCCATTTCTTAGAAGACAAGCTGATCATCTGCTTATGGGCAGTTGTGGTAAGGAGGAGGAAAAACCTGAGGTCTGCAGCTTCCTTGTCTTTAATTTACAGGGATGCTCAGCCATCCAGGTAGAGACCCAGTCAGAGTTGGCAACCCAGGAGCGGAGTTCAAGAAGGCTGGAGAAGCAGGTGAGAGCCCCCTGAGCAGCTGTGCCGGTGGAAGGCTCCTCTGAGCCAGAGAACAGGGAGAAGAGCCCTGAGAGCAGAGGACTGGCCATGGGCCCCGCCTCCCTCACAGGGCAGGAAGATGAGGAAGCTCGGACAGTTGTGTCACAGAAGAAATATGAAGAGACACTTTCAAATCAGTATAGTTATGCACTGGACTGAATGTTTGTGTCTTTCCACCCCTCAGAAAAAATACACCTGTCTACCTGTCTGTCTGTCTGTCTGTTTCTATCTATCTATATATAGAAACCTAAGCCCTAATGTGATAGTATTTGGATTTGGGCCTTTGGGAGTTGATTAGGTCATGAAGGTGGAGCACTCAGGAATGGGATTAGTACCCTTTGAAAAGCAACTCTAGAGCACTCCCTTCCCCTCTCTACTGGGTGAGGAGACAGAAGATGTGAGGAGATGATCATGTATGAACCAAGAAGAGGGTCCTCACCTGAGAACTACTGGTGTCTTGATCATGGACTTCCCAGCCTCCAGAAGAGTGAGAAATAAGTATCTGTTGTTATAAGGCTTCCAAGTACGGTGTTTTGTTAAAGCAGCCCAAACAAGCTAAGACAGTGGTCAACAGTGCAACAAGCATCAAGAAGAAGAAATGAGCAAAGCTTTTTAATTTGGAGATCAAAAGGTCACTGGGCCTTCAGAGCAATTTCAGCAGAGAGCAGAGTCAGTCAGGCTTGACCCACTCCCTTTATAGCTCCAAAGCAGCAACCTTGACCTTCTTAAGCCAAGTCTAAGCCCCCTTTTTACAAATCAGAATCAGCTCCTGCCTACTGGGCACAGCATGAAGTGAACCTGTGCCCGTGCCTGCTGCGCACTATCCGTCCCCCGTGTTCCGCAGGGGCAGGGTGCCAAGGCAAAGCAGAGGTGCAATGCAGGCCCTGCAGAGGGTACGATAGCCAGCGAGGCAAATCTTCCTAGACAACCAAAAAATTAGCTTGGAGATGTGTATAATTTCATTTTTTAAATGCAGGACATAGAATTAAAATTGCCACACACCACTTCATTTCTGAAAATATATTTTCTCTATTTCTGTCTGATTTCTATGGCAATAAAAGGTTCTGGCATGACACTTGTCTTGTGTAAATAAAAACATAATCTCACAAAATGGCATTTTAGGAGCATTAAGCCAAACAAAATGCTTCAGGTATCTTGTTTAAATTAAGTTGTCAAGCTGTTTAGCTTTTACAATAATGGAACTCTGTGTCTCCACAGAGCCTTCTGCCATGATACTTGTTTTGGAAGAGTCTGAAGAGTCTGTTTTGGAAGGCGGTGAAAGGAAGAGGGGCCCGCCTGCATTCAGGCTAAGGATTCAGCAGCTGAGAAAATGGAGGCGATGATTAAGAGCCACTGCAGTTTGGAGATGAAATGAGAGACATGGCAGTAGCTTGAGATGGAAGGACACCGTGGAGGGAAGGATTTGTCAGGCACAGAGCATCAGACTGATTGACAGTCTGCACCCTGACTGCGAGACCTCCAGCCCCTGCCCCCCCTCCACCCTGCTCCTGGAGCTGTGCAGCCAGGCAAGCCCCTGGAAGGAGACTCCAGAATACACAGAATACAAACTGCCCCAGAGGAAAGACCAATAGAAACTGGCCACTGGGCACCTTCCAATGAAGCAGTCCCACCTGCCACAGGGTCACCCCACAGGAACGTCCTCCTGCCACAACTGCCAACCACTGCCAGTGCCCAGAACTCCTAATCCTCTTTGCGGTGCTTGTTATTTCAAATAAGTGAACTAAAAGGACTACAGACACTGAAGAAAGTTTACAGAAATAATACAGAACAAAACAAGGTAACAGAGAAAGAAACCTGGAGAGATGTGCCAGAACAAAGAAAATTTCCAAAGAAAATAAAAACTAATCATTTATAGTCTGAAAGAGTCAAAGGAGATATTATATCCATGAAACAAGAATAGGATTTTTTTTCTTAATTTTTTTTCTTAATTGACAGAGAACAACAAGGGCTGTTGATAGCCAAAACAAAATTTCAGTAAAAAGTTTGGAAATAAAGTTGAGGAACTCTTCCATAAAGTAAGGAGGGGAAAAAGAGATAAACTATAAGAGAAGATTTTAAAATAATAATAGTAACAGAAAGGTCATACCAGGAGTTCCAACATTGAACTAGTCAGAATTCAGGAAAGCAATAAAACAATTTTAACTAGAGAAAACAAAGAAGAAATTATCAAAAAATAATTGAAATCATGGATTAAAAGAGCCTAAGTCAATGAATGGGAATTTTCATTATGAAACTCTAGAACCTGAAGTGTAAAAGGAAAACCCTAAGCACTTTGAAAAAAGAAGTTACCAACTAAGACCAGAAATCAAAACAGCACCAAACTCCTGAATATAACTGGATGCCAGGTGATAGAGCAATGACTTCAAACTACTAAGGGAAAATGATTTTCGGTCTAGACTTTTATATCTCCTACCAATCACATGTGAAAGTAAAAGGTGACATTTTCCATCATAGAAAGGATGACGGGATCCAGACAGCAGGGTCAAACACCTATGAGCAGTGATGGCAAGTATCAGCACAGCAGGTATCATCCAGGCCCCAGATCACCTGTCCAGGAGGACAGTACGGAGTGAGTCTCTCCAAGAAAAAACATAACAGAGAGTGCAGACAAGAAAATGCCCGTCACTGGTGGAAAGCTCTGTGGAATTTGTTTTTTTTTTTAAATGAAACAAAACAAAACAAAAAAAATTCAAATACAGCGGGCTGAATGGTGACCCCCCCAAAAAAGATATGTCCATGTCATGATGCTGGAACCTATGAATGTGACCTTATTTATTGGACAAAGGTCTTGCCAGTTGTAATTAAGGATTTCAAAATGAGATCACACTGGATTACCCTAGTTGGACCTATTTCCAGTGACAAGTTGTCCTTACAAGATACACACAGAGGAGAGATAAAAGGAAGAGAAGGCCAATTTGAAAACAGAGATTCTGGACTGCTGTGACCACAAGCCAAAGAGCTCCTGGAACCAGAAGATGCTGAAAGAGGCAAGAAAGGAGTCTTCCCTGGAGCCTTCACTGTGAAAGCAGCTCTGTCAGCACCTTGGCTTCACACTCCTGGTCTCCAGAACCATTAAGCAATAAATTTCTGTTGTTTTAAGCCACCAAATTGTGATAATTTGTTAGGGCAGCTCTAGGAAACTAATCCACAAAGTAAGTTTAAGTTCAGGAAAAGCTGAAAGATATGCAAAAATAAAACAATCAGAGTAACTGACTGGGCTAAAAGTAATTATTTTCATATATATGTTTTACTTTAGTGAAGTAAAAACTAATTTTAAATGAACAAATGACAGAGTAGGAAAAAATTTTAACATACATGTTATCTAGCACCAATAAGAGCTAAATAAATATTTGTTTTGTGTTATATTAGTTGCTAAGATAGAAGAGAGAAATCATCAAAAAATTATCTGACCTAAAGGAAAATAGGCAAAAATTACAGACAGTTGAAAGAAAAATACAAATGGTTATAAAAATACAAATAAGATCATCCTTATCAGTGATTTAAGAAAATTAAAGAAAAAGATCACAATTTGTATTCATCACGAGTCAGAAATTAAAAGGCTCAACCTATCTAATATTGTCCCATGTATGAGGAATCAGTAACACTTGAATACCCATCAGCTGGAGTTCAGAATGAAACAATTTTATTGGAAGGTAATTTTCACAAAAATCTCACAAAATTTAAAATGTGCTTGACTATTGTCCTATGAATTCTGTTTGTGAGTCTTGATCTTACAGAAGTAAGCTTCAAATTTGTGTAAGGATGCTCATCTAGGAAATATAACAGAACTGCAAACTGAAAAATTCAATGTATTTTAGATACGGAATATGGAATACTTCCAGTAAAAAAAATAATGAGGGAATCCTAAGTGTACTGTTGAGTGGAAGAACAACAAAATAATGTACAATTTTACTACATTTTTACAAAGAACTAAATTGTGTGTGTTTGTGTGTATATTTGAATATGTAT
The DNA here is from genome assembly GCF_014898055.3 of Talpa occidentalis. NCBI lineage: Eukaryota > Metazoa > Chordata > Mammalia > Eulipotyphla > Talpidae > Talpa > Talpa occidentalis. Next base: position 42,420,173 of record NW_023604295.1, on the reverse strand, counting down.
AGAAAATAGAGCAGAAATATATTTACCAAACTCTCTCTGGAACGTAAGAGAGCGAGAATGAAATATGGGGAGGGAACTGTTACTTTTTACTCATATTTCATTTTATAGTATAAAAATTTATATTACATTTTTATTTGGACAATACAAAATATTCATATTGCATTAAAATTTTAAAAAGAAAAATAAAACTTAAGTATATTTAATCTTTTCTCCAATTTTAAAATTAACTCTGGTGGCTTTTAAGTGTGCCTGCAAATTCTCTGACATTTCTTATTCAAAAGACAGAGACGAATTCCCTCCCTTTGAATGAGGGTCAGACTTCATGACTCACTTCTAACAAATATATTGTGCTGCCATGTGACTTCTGAAGCAGATTGTTCAAAGGATTTCTCTCTCTTTGCCTCTCTTTCATTGTTTGCTTTCAGGGAGTCAGTCACCCCAGGACTTAAGGACACTTAAGCAGCTCTCAGGAAAGGGCCACATGGAGAAGAACTGAGGCCTCCTGCCAACAACCAAAGCCAGCGTGCCTGTCAGATCCTCCAGTCCCAGTCAAGCCTTCAGCAGACCACAGCCCCTCCAGCATCTGACTGACTGACTGCCATGAGAAACCTTGAGCCAGAACTACCAGCCAAGCCACCCCCACATTGCTGGCCCATAGCAAGACAGTAAATAAGAAAATTTTGGTTTTGTTTTAAGATTTATTTTATTTATTTATGCATATAAGAACCGGGGTGTAGGCCAGAGATGTGGGGGGTGAGAGGATTCACCAGAGAGAGTGGGGAGCAGAACAGGCAGATTTACTGAAATACTGCTGAGGGGAGCAGCAGGTGAGTCAGGAGGTCTGCTGTACCATGTGGGTATCTCCCTGGCCAGAGATCTAACTCATGCCACAGTGGCTGGTGATAGCTTGATAGTGGTGAGACTTAACCCTTTGCGCCCCCAGGGAGGCCCAAAATTTTATTGTTTTGTGCCACTAAATTTTTTTTAAAGATATATTTATTTATTTATACAAGTGCTGGGGTACAGGCCAGATGCGCGGGAGGGTAAAAGGATTCACCAGAGACCTAGTAGGGAACAGAACAGGTAGACTGATGAAATACATCACTGAGGGGAGCAGCAGGCAAGACAGGAGAGGTCTGCCGCGCCACGTGGGACCCTCACCGGCGGCCGGGGATCGAACTGGCGCTGTAGAGGCTGTGGACAGCTTCACAGCACTGCGCACAACCACCTGTGCCACCAGGGGAAGCCCTTTGTGCCACTAAATTTTGGGGGACTTTGTTCAACAGCAACAAATAACAAACGCCTGTTTGTTATCTCCCTCTGGAGAGCAGACATGGAAAAAAATGAGTGAAGGACAGAAGTTTTGTTGTTGTTGTCACTTTGTACTTTCTACATTTTTGCTTCATACATTTCAGGATTGTTTGGATTTTCCTGATATTTTATATTTAAAGAAAGGGAAATTAAAAAGTAGGCTTAAGCTATTTAAATTCTTTTTTGATTTTTAAAGTGACACTAGTGAAAAAGAACAAAGTTCAAGGACTGACACTGCCCAACTTCAAAATTTACTAAAAAGTTACAATAATCAAGATAGGATGGCATAGGAGGGAAAAGGAAAAACAACAACAACACAAAGATGACTAGACTAAAGAGCCCAGGAGCCCAGACATAGATCCACACAAATACAATCAACTGATCTTTAGAGAAACTGACATAGAAGAAAAGCAATTCAATGGAGACAGGATAGTCTGGTGCTGGAACAAATAGAATTACACATGCAAAAGCAATTTTTTTATCTAGATCTTACATCTTTCACAGAAATTAACTCACAATGGATCTTCGATCTAAACGTAAAACATACGATTATAAAAGTTCTAAAAGATAATATAGAATATAATTTATGTGACACTGGATTTAGTAATGAATTTTTAGGCACAGCACCAAAAGCATGATCCATAAAAGAAAAAATTCATAAGTTAGACTTCGTTACAATAAAAACTTCAGCTCCACAAAAGACACTGTTCCATAAAAAAAAATGAAAAGACAAACCACAGACGAGAAGAAAATATTTGTAAGACATATATCTGTTAAAGGGCATGAATCCAAAATACACAAAGAATTCCTAAAACTCAATAGTAAGAAAACAACCAATTAAAAAATGGGAGAGCTGTGTGGAGATTTCTGGACCTACTAAACATAGAGCTTCCATATGATCCAGCAATTCCACTCCTAGGTATTTACCCAAAGGACACAGAAACATCCATTCCAAAGAACTCCTGCACCCCTATGTTTATAGCAGCACTATCTACAATAGCTAAGCTTTGGAAACAGCCCAAATGCCCAAAAATAGATGACTGGATCAAGAAGATGTGGTACATATATACCATGGAATATTACTCAGCATTCAAAAAAGATAAACACATGCAATTTGCAGCAACATGGATGGCGCTGGAAGGGATCATGCTCAGCGAAATAAGCCAAAAAGAAAAAGAAAAATACCGGATGGTCTCACTCATAGCAGGAATCTAGAAAACTTAAATAAGGGATCAGGAAAAAGAATAACTATAAGAAAGTGAAAATCAAAATCAACAAAAAACTATGAACCAGAGACACTTTTTGGGGGGTGGGGGCCGGGAGGGGAGGGATTGGGGTCAGATTGGGGCATGTGCAGTTGTATGGGGGAATATAAAAATAAAATTTATTATTTAATAAAAAAAATAAATAAATAAAAAATGGGCACAAGATCTCAACAGACACCTCACCAAAGATTATCTACAGATGTGAATTAAGCAAATAAAAACTTGTGCAATATGATACATCATTAGGAAATGGCAAGTTAAAGAAACAGTGAGATACCACTGTGCACCTATGAGAATGCTTAAAATCCAAAAATTTGAAATACCAAAGAGAGCAGAGTGTGCTCTCATTCATTGCTGGTGTAAATGCAAAATGACAAAGCCACTTGGAGGGCAATCAGGCAGCTTCTAACAAAGGTAAACATAGTCTTAACCACACAATGCAGTACTCACGTTTCTAGGTACTTATTCAAATGGATAGCTTCAAAAGTTATAGCCTCACAAAAACTTGCCCAAAATGTTTACAGCTTTATTCATAATTGCCAAGAACTGGAAGCAACCAATATGCCCTTCAAATGGTGAACAGAGAGAGAAAAAAAAAAAAAACCTGGTGGCATAACTCTGTAACAAAATATTATTCAGTGATAAAAAAGAATGAGCTAGGACCTCCCTGGTGGCACAAGGGGTTACGACGCAACCTATGAAGCTATCCCCAGCCTCTGCAGCATGAGTTCCACCCCTGGCCAGGGAGCAGCCCACATGGCGCAGCAGACCTCTCCTGACTCGTCCCTGCTCCCCTCAGCAGTGTATTTCAGTCAATCTGCCTGTTCTGTTCCCCACTCTGTCTCTGGTGAGTCCTCTCACCCCCCACATCTCTGGCCTGTACCCCAGTTCCTGTATACATAAATAAATAAATCTTTAAAAAAAAAAAAGGAAGAGCTAAAAGACATGTTGAAACTTTGAATGCATATTGCTGAGAGAAAGAAGGTAGTCTGAAAAGGATACATACTCCAATGCTGTAACATTCTGGAAAAGGCAAAACTATGAAGACAATGAAAAAGATCAGTGAATGCCAGTCTGCAGGGCATCTGGGGAGGAATGAACAAGTAGAACAGTAAAACTATTCTGCATGAGACTGTAATGGGGCATAAATGCCATTACGTGCTTAACACACAGAACTATACAACATAAAGGTGAATCCTAGTCTAAACCATGGACTTTAATAATGATCTAGAAACGTCAGTTCATCAATTGCAACAAACGCACCACGTTAACAGGTTAGTTACGACAATATTATAGTGAAGGAAGGAGAGAGAAGAAATGAAGGAACATCTGAGCTATGTGCCCAATTTTCTGTAACATAAAACTTCTCTAAAAACCAAAGTCTATTCAATTTTAAAAAGTAACACTTATCAATTAAAGTTAAAGTACAAATAAAATAATATTTTTAGTATAAATAGTCATCCATAATCTCAGTAGAAATATAATCACTTTTAACACATAGGTATAGATCCTTCCGGTTTTTTTTTCAACTGTTTATGTATATGGTTTTTTAAAAAGAGTTGGAATCAGTCTGCTAAATCCATTCTGAAGGTTTATAGTCTAGTTTTAGTTTGGATTTTTAACCACAAAAAAAGTAGCCTATATAAAACATCAGTGATACCAAAAACAGATTCTAGAGGGGCCAGTTGCTATGGGAATGATTGAAAATACATTTCATTTCACACTACACCCTGCTAATGTACTGACCAGAAGGAAAAAGAAATATTTGGAGTAACTTAGAAGAGCAACCAAGAAAACTTCTTATCAAGAAGAAGGAAAATACATCAACCTAGTGAGGTTTCAAAGAGGCTGGTAGCATCACCCTGAAATTAACTAACTGTGCTGTTTCAGCATAATATACAGATGGAGGGGAAAGCACCCAGGAACTGGAGATTGGAAAGAAAAATCTCTCTCCTCCACTGAAATTTTTAAGGCCAAACAGACAGTAAGTCTCTCTCTGGATTAGGGCTGTTTCTGCAGGGTGGTAGAAGGCCAGGAAATAATAACCCCTTCTCTCCAATGGAGATGTGCAAAATACTTAGCAAGCTACAAAGTACAGGCTTTAAGTGATCACACATTTATGCATTGGCCCTCAGCACTGGAGTGGGCTCAAGGGTCCTTTCTGTACAGGGATTAACTCTTTAGAAGATGCTGGGTCGTGAGGCAATCTGGATGTTCTAGAGTAGGGACCAGGATGCCAGAGGGTAGGGAGCTCAGAGGAATGTCTACTTTCCAAAAGAAAAATTTTAATATGTGAAGAAATGATGCGTATCAATTGAATTCCCACTTTGCCTCAAACCAACATTTTTATGAAAGTCAAGAGTTTTGGAACACACATCAGGGGCAGACTTGAAGAGGAAAAGCAGAGCTGCTATCACAAAAATATAGGTCTAAGGCCTCCCTTGTGGCTTAAGACACAACCTATGAATCTGTCCGCAGCCTCTGCAGCACGAGTTCAATCCCCCGGCCGGCCAGGGAGAGACCCACATGGCTCAGCAGACCTCTCCTGTCTCACCCGCTGCTCCCCTCAGCAGTGCATTTCAGTCAATCTACCTGTTCTGTTCCCCACTCTGTCTCTGGTGAATCCTCTCACTCCCCCTCCATACCTCTGGCCTGTACCCTAGCTCTTGTATGCATAAATAAATAAATCTTAAAATATATATATATAGGTGGGCCTCCCCGGTGGTGCAGCGGTTGAGCACTGGGTTGTGAAGCTGCCTGCAGCCTCTGCAGCGCCGATTGGATCCCCAGCCGCCGGCAAGGGTCCCACATGGTGCGCAGACCTCTCCTGCTGTGCCCGCTGCTCCCCTCAGCAGTGTACTTCGTCAGTCTGTCTGTTCTGCTCCCTGCTCTGGCTCTGGTGAATTCTCTCACCCTCCTGTGCTTCTGACTGTACCCAGTGCTTGTATAAATAAATAATTAAATCTTAAAAAAAAAAATGTATATATATAGGTCTAGCTTCCTATCCCAGGGAACAGATCAATTTAGAGTCAAATAGATTCAGCTTCATTCCCAGCTCTGTCTTGCATGTCCATGAATTATATAATCTCTGAGCCCCCAATTTCCTATCTGAAAATGGGTATAATTATTCAGGCTTCATGCAGTTATGACAAGTATTACATAAGATAAGTCATGTGAAATGTCGTAATACTGCAATTTATAATAAGAAATATATATTTGGTCTTCATTCAGTTTCTGGCACAGAAACGTCTAAAACCACTGGAATTTACTAAGAATGAATGTGGGAAAAAGATGGCTCTTGTTATGTGAATAAGGTGACTTCTGGACCCCACCTAAAGATGAAGACTGGTTCCCAGGAAAACCAACCATGTGATTAGAGGGTTGCAACTTGCAGCCCCCCGCCCAGACCTCTGGAAGGGGAGAGGGGTGGAGGTTGAATCAATTACCTGTGACCTGTGATCTAATGTGCCTATGCTCATAGAATGCAGCCTCCCTAAAAACCCAAAGGATGGTGCTCAGAGAGCTTCTGGGTGGGTGAGCACATGGAGATGGGGTAGGGACAGAGATGCCCCTAGAGAGCGCATGGATGATCCACACCCTTTCCCCACCCCTTGTCCTGTGCACCTCTTCCATCTGGCTGTTCCCAAGTTATAATAAACCAGTAATCTAATAAGTAAATGTTTCTGTTAACTCTGTGAGCCACTCTGGCAATTTAATAAAACCTCAGAAGGGAGTCGCTAGACTTTCTGATCTACAGTTGGCTGGTCAGAAGCACAGGTGATAACCTGAGCTTTCAAGTGGCATCAGAAGGGGGTGGGGAAAAGCCTTGTGGGACTAAGCCCTTGACCTGTGGGAGCTGCTGCTGTCTCCAGGCATAGAGTCAGAACTGAGCTGAATTGCTGGACAAGTATCTGTTGGTGTGGGGCAAGCCCTACCCCGACACACACAGGAGTAGGTCCCATAACCCTTTTAGGTGCTAAGCAAAATCTCTGGTACATAGTAAGTGCCCTGTCAAATGCAGCTGCCATCCGTCACCATCACCCCGAGAGGTGACTGTGCTGCAAACCTTTTTTATTTCTTTTTTAACACAGCTGGTGGCCCCTCTCCCTTTTCCTGTTCATTTGCCAATGTGGATGCCTGGTCACTGTTGCCATGTAAAGAAAGAGTCCCTGAAGTATGAATTATCCAGCAGTTACCATTTTTTTTTACACATCTTAAGAATGGCTCTGTACTCCAGAGAGAAACAGACTTTTGGTGCCAAACCAAACCAAACCAAATCTCAAAGCTATAAACATATGGGTAGCCCAGGTAATAGCTTCTCACTCAAAGCATAAAGACTTGGTTAAGTATCCTCAAGGCGGAAGAAAACCCAGGGTTAGATAAACAGTTATTGATTGATTACCAACATATGACACCATCTCCAGTGGGGCAAGATTATACTTGCTGTTTATTTTCTTTAAGTTTAGTTAATGGATTCATATTTTTACTTTGGAAAAAAAAAAGTTAATATAGAACACTGCAAATAATCAAACCTATATCTGTTCCCATTTCCCAGAAGGAGCAACTATTAACATGTGCTATATTTATGACAAGCCCTTTATTTTAAAAAATGAAATAATGCAAACAGAAAAAGTGAAAATCTATTTCCTCCCCATTCCCCCAATCACTGTTAGGAATTTGATCTTTATCCATTCAGTTCTATTTTATTCTTTATCTAATTAAAAAAAATTTAATCAAAAGAAACACAGAAAATGTGCTCAGTGAAAACATCTATGGGTACAGGGGCTTTTGAGCCACCAAAGCTTCACCAGGACACACCCACTCCCCCCTCCAGGCACAGCACACACTAAAAGTAGGAAAAGCCAGTGGGAGGCAGGGTTGCAAACTCACACCCACACACATCGGGAAAGTAGTGCATTATGAAAGACAGTCTACTGAATTCCAAAAGGCTCACCTGGGTCCAGGTGTGTGAAAGAGCCCACCACGAAGTCCAGCGTGGACACAGCCAGTAGGAACAGCAGCAGCAGCTGGAGGCGGATTATCCACTTGACGCCTGCTAGATTAATCCCCAGCAAGGCCAGAAGCACTGTGACTGAAATTCCTCGCACGGCCCAGATATTCCTGAGGCTCAGCAAATCTGAGATGGACTCAGCAAAGCCAGTGATGTACATGGCACCTGCAACACACTGAGAGGCATGTCTAGGTAGGAAAACTGCAAGACAAAAAACGCATCCAGAGCTCTTAGCTGGAGCTGCCTGCCACTGAAGATCCCACTCAGCCAGGCCAGGGCTCAGACCTAGAAACCAGCATGGGGCTTCAATGAGATCTTCCGCCTGGGAATCCTGCCTTGGGTCCTATTTTTTCTCGCCTATATCTCTACTATCATCCAGAAGGGAGAATGAAAGCCAAACCCAAGCCTAGAGCTAGCTGACTGTCAGTGGTAAGATGAAAATATTATGAGAGAAAGATGGGACTTAGGGCCCAAGAAAGCTTTGAACTTCTCTGAGTTATTCAACAACTAAATAGAGAATGAAAACACACAGGGGGCCCATCTCATGCTTTGGAAGGGCACTGAAGCAAACCTCAGTTTTTTTCTCTATATTATTGTAGATCAATATTATAAAAAGAAAAAATTATCTAAAATTTGGAAGTAAAGGGAAAAGTGGGCGGCACATCCTTTTAGTCTCGTATCGGTCAAAGGCACCCTGGGTATGAGGTGAGGGTATTTATGAACCCTGGGAAGGCAAAAGTATCATAGAGGTTTCATGTTTAGTAAGTGAAGAAGACAGTAAGTAATGTTTCTTGGTTGGTTAAGTATCGAAAAAGAATAATTAGGGCTTCTAAGGATGTGTCTCTGGTGAATCCTCTCACCCCCCACAACTCTGGCCTGTATCCCAGTTCTTGTATGTATAGTTGGATAAATCTTTTTAAAATAAATAAAAAATAAAAGGACAGAGAAATAAATGAACAAAGCATTTAACTTAAGAAGTGATTTTAAAAGGTGAACATAAATAAAAAGGCCATAGGAAGATATATTTAACAAAAAGAGATGTGACACTAATGTTCTTTTTGTAAAAAGAAATTATAAAAGGATACCGGGGAAATCTGATCCTTTAAGAGATCAGTAATACATATCACCACGAGTGCTTGCTTAAAAAGAAAAAATACAGGCTATTTAGGAATGAAACTACTCTTACAGCAGACAGTAAATGAATAGAGAATATAAAAGTGTCATAAATTATATATCTATACCCATATTGTTCCATACTAAGAAACTACTTAAAAGCATGGTTTTAAACTGACCTAGTGAGGGCCTCCATGGTGGTGCAGGGGGATAAGCATCACTCTATGAAGCAATCCACAGCTTCTGCAGCATGAGTTCGATCCCGTGGCCAGGGAGAAACCCACATGGCAAGGCAGTCCTCTCCTGTCTTGCCCACTGCTCCCCTCAGCAGTGTATTTCAGTCAGTCTGCCTATTCTGTTCCCTGCTCTGTCTCTGGTGGATCCTCTCCCCCCCCCCCACGCCTCTGGCCTGTACCCCAGCTCTTGTATGCATAAATAAATCAATCCAAAAAAATTATAAAGGAAAAATAAAAAATAAACTATTAAGAGCACTATTCTATTTATGCAAAAACTACATTTGTGTATCGATAATCCAAAGTACCTAGGATTCAAGGCCTCCCCTTACGCCTAGCTCACTGCCAGTGGACACAGAGCTGACCTCCAGAGGGTGCAAACAACAGCAGCTACTAGGCCTTCCCCAGAGAAACCCAAGCACCCTAGAGGTAGCCTTCCTTCCAGCCATGAATGCTACCCTTTGATGGAAACCACCCTTGTTGATTTGTTTAATGTATAAACATCCCCAGATTTATTATGTTTTTAAAGCATTTTTATCTCCTCTTCAACTTTATAATCATAGTGTTCCTTTTCCTGTTTTGTTCTCTGCAGAAAAAATTCTAAGGCCCTTGCCACAGAAGGCAGGGGCTGTCACCCACAAACTTAAGAAAAAGACCCATTTTCAGGATACAACACTTCCGTTCCAAGGTATTTGCTTTAGGAAAATCATACTTCCACAATCAGAGACTTTTTTTTTTTTAACCTTGGGTACCTGCCTAGAAGACCGGACCCCTCCATAATCCTCTTCTCTGACATGAAATCCCCGGCCCAAGGTTTGAGTGGCCTGCGTGTCCCACACATGTGTTAAATCCCATAATGAAAACTCCAGACCTGTATTAGTTCTGTGAAAGTTTCCCAGCCCTCCAGCACAGAGCATGGAAGCCATGAGTAAGTGCTTTTGGACACGACAGCGCAGGCTGAAACTGAGGATTTTGGTGTCCAGGTTAAGCAGTCCCACAGGAGCCCTTAGGCCCACAGAAGTAAGTGGGGCAGGGAGTGAGGAGGACCTCCAGCAACTTGTCTCTCCCACTGGCCTAAGGCCCTGCGCTCACAGAGCAGGTCTGCCAGACCTCAGAGAGGTGAGGGGGAAGGGCTGGGGGAAATGCAGGGCAATGTTTTGCAAGTTTTAAAAATCATTATTTTAAGCATTATAGGTTCTAAATTTTGATGCTCTAGGGCAAAGTTTAGCAAATCTTGTCCTGCCGGCCAAATCCTGTTCACTGCCTATTTTGGGAATAGTTTTATTGGAACACAGCAGTGTCCATTTCTTCAGATTATCTAAGGTTGCTTTGATACTATGAAAGGGCAGTCGAGGAGTTGTGCCAAAGTTGTATGACTCGCAAAATGAAAAATATTTTTTATCTGGTCCTTTACAGAAAAAGTTTGCCAACCACTGCTCTAGAGCAAAGCAGGTGATCTGTTTGCAATTATTAAAAATAAGTTACTGCATGCATGCTAGGGAATGAGAAGGTTAGAAGATAATAAGAACCAGGAATAGGGACCCTCAGAAATCCTATCATACCCTGGATGATGAAAGACTCAAATCAATGACCAAACCTTCTACCTTAAGAAACTAAGAGGCAAGCAGAGGAAGTAAATAATAAATATGGGAACAAAAACAAATGAAAGAGACTAAAAAACAATCGAGAAAATCAACAAAACCAAAAATTGGTTCTTTGCAGATAAGCCTCTATCGAGCTTGATCAAGAAAAAAAGAATCATATTATTAAAATCAAGAATGAAAGGGAGGACCTTTCCAATCTTACAAAAATAAAAAGGATTATAGGGGAATCTATAAATGATTATCTACCAATAAATTAGATAATGTAGATAAAATGGACAAACTTCTAGAAAGACACAGTCTACCAAAACGAACTCAAGAAGAAATAGAAAACTGGAATATGTCTATGTAAGTAAAGAGGTTAAATTAGTAATCAAAAAATGTCCTACAAAGAAAAGTCCTGGACCAGATGGTTTCACTGCTAAATTCTACCAAACATTTAAAGAACTAACACCAATCCTTCACAAACTCTTCCCAAAAATAGGAGGGGAAATCTCCCAACTCACTCCATGAGCAAGCATGATCCTGATACCAAAACTAGACAAAAATATCACAAGAAAACTATGGACCAATATCTGCTGTGAATGGATGTGCAAAAAATCTTCATCAAATTATCGGCAAACTGAATTCAGCAGCTTATGAGGATTATGTAGGAGCCACACCCTGGTCAGACAACCCAGCCCAGGTCAGCTGCAGACCAAGCACAGAAAGTCAAAGATTGCCCAGAGGGGCACCAATGTCTCAGGGGGAGAACCAAAGGACAAGGAGGTCATTGGAGCAGGGGCATCAGTGGGGCATAGAAAAGCCCACTCAACATCCAGCTCTTTCTCATTGTGCAGGGCCCTTCCTGCAGGTTCAGTGCTGGCTCCCTGTCTGTGGTATCTGCTTCAAGAGGTGAGCTTGTTGTCTACCCAGGGAGGGGGAAAAGGGAAGACTGCTATTTGCCCACTTTGCAGGCTGCTTGCTTGTAAAATAGCAGAGAAGTAGAAAATCGATACACAAGCCCCCGCAGTAATAAAGTAAACTGAGTTTATTACTCACCTCCCAAACCACTCTGCTAAAGATCTCTCTCTGCTAAAGGTAAGTGAGTTTTAAGAGCGCAGGGACGATCTGTCTGCCTCCCACACACCTGTCCCACACCTGTGCGCACATGCGCTCACGTGCACACACAGGCAGGCAGTTTAGCGCTGCTGGAGAATCAGCTATATTTAAAAAGCCCTGGCTCTGCTACTTAAAAACAAAAGAAACAAAAACAATGCTTTCTTTATGATTCTTGTACTTTTACTCAGACAAATTCTTTTCGTTCAACTGTTTTTTTTTTAACCACCCACCGACCTCTGTAAGATTACAAAAACCTTTCTCAATCCCAAAGCGCTCACAAAGAGCTGCTTCTCCATGTCTGCACTTGTTTCCTCAGCACCTGGTCATCATCCCTGTGTCTGAGCTAAGACAGCCTCGGTATTTCTTCCCACTCATGGGTTTTCTGAGAGCCTCCGTCCACCTGATGCAGCAGCCTCCTTACTCATTTTCTTAGGTGGTGGGAGTTCACACAGGGACTTTCAGCCTCTCTGTTAAGGCCAGTCAAGTTATTGATGCGGCCAGAAGTCCCAGCTCATCTGAGAAGCAGGTACTCCGAGGCATGTCCTTTGGTGCAGGCACAATGTCCCTTTTTTTTTTTAAAGATTTATTTATTTATACAAGCACTGGGTACAGTCAGAAGCACGGGAGGGTGACAGAATTCACCAGAGCCAGAGTGGGGAACAGAACAGGCAGACTGACGAAGTACACTGCTGAGGGGAGCAGCGGGCGCAGCAGGAGAGGTCTGTGTGCCATTTGGGACCCTAACCAGCGGCCGGGGATCGAACCAGTGCTGCAGAGGCTGTGGGCAGCTTTGCAGCCCAGTGCTCAACTGCTGCACCACTAGGGAGGCCCCACAATGTCCCCTCTTGAACATAAAAGCGGCCCAGAGACCAGACTTCCCTGATGCCACCTCATCTCCAGCCACCATCTGTCCTAAGAGGACAGCAGGGATGGTTCCAGTCCTGGCCCTGCCTCCCTGGTCCAATCAGGACTCCCAGAGGCATGAATGATGGGGAAGGAACACTGGACTAAGGGCCGTGGTGACCCTGGACTGCAGGCTAGACCCTGCCTCTAAATTCCCTCTCAGAGCCCCAGTCTTCCCAGCTATAAAATGGGGACCTCTCACTAAGTCAGGGTGGATGAGAAGATGGTGGTCACCACCAAGGCAAGGGAAGAACATGCTCTGGTGGTCTTGGGGCACAGTTCTCCTGCCCCAGCACCTGGACTTACCTGTCCAAACACATACAGCAGCCCAATCGTGCCTCCAGTCCGCCCACCGAGGACCGAGGAGATCATGGAGTACACGCCACCACTGCCAACACCAATGTGCTCCCCGACACCGATGCCAGACAGCACAGTGATGAGGGCCACCAGGATGACGAAGGACACCAGGAACATGCCCATGAGCACACCTGTGTTTCCCTGCATGGAACGGCAAGGAGCAGTGGCAGGGGTTAGGATTCCCGGGAGCATCAATACCTCCCCCATACCCTCAGGGTTGCAAGCATGGGAAGAAGAGCTGGACCATGGAGGTGGCAGCACCACAAAAGGAAGGCCTGGAAGAAATTCAGAGTTACTATTTTCCATTTTAAAATCATTATTTTTTAATATCATGTCATCCCTCATAAGTGCTCTATTATTTTTGGCATCTCAAATTCGCCTTTTTATCCCAAGATCAAATCTTCTGGTTAAACTAATGTCAGAATTGACAGAGATGGTTTTAGGGTAAAAAGACATGCTGGTGTGGTGGTAGGTGGCCGCAAAGACAGCCCCAGTGGACCTATTCCCCCAGATTTCATGCCCTCGTGCTATTTCCTTGACTGGGAACCAGTCACGTCTTCCCATGTCACAGAACACAAGACACTGCAGGGCCCCCAGCGCATCACTCACCACCAGCCAGCCAGTCCTCAAGAAGAGAACGACCCCAAAAATGTTGATCATGCAGGATGTGAACACACCGTCCCAGGTCCCGAACAGCACTGGCTCCCACACAAACAGCTGGATCTTCCACCAGGGCTGGGGCCGGGCCAGGGCCTCCTGAAAACAGAGCACACGGAAATCAGCTCGGCAGCTCTGGGCGACCTGGTCAGGGGAGAGGGCGGCAATCGGCTCTACGGGACCTTCAGTTCATTGTGCCAGGGCAGGAGTGTGGGTACAGCAGCTGACAACAGCACCTGTGAGGGTGGCTGCTCCCTCCTAACAGAGGCGATTCCTGTAACCATGCGCAGCACAAACCAGTTGTTCTGCAAACCCGGTTCCCTCTCCCTCTGGCCACTCTGTGGACTACATTTCCCAGCCTCTTGGCAGGCAGGTGGGCCATGTGGCTGCGTTTGGCCTTGGAGTGCAGGTGGAAGTGCTATGTGTCCCTTTCAGCATGTGCAACTCTAGGTTCCCCCTCAGGCAGTGGGCATGTCCTCCAGTCCTGGGGGGCTAGCAACTTTCAGCAGTTAGTAATCCTTGGGTATCCTTCTATTTTTTTGCTCCTCCATCCCTCCTAACACTTCTGTAATGAATTCTATGTATTAAATTCCCTCTGTTTATAATACCTAGAGCAGTTTCTGTTTTCCTGGCTGAATACCAGCTGGTGCAGTGATCTCTGCGTCCCCGTCCATCCCACACTCTAGGATTCTACAATATCCTTTGGCAGTTGTCTGGAACCAGAGGCTAATAAGTAGTTAGACAGATGCCTTCCTGACTTTTCCAACTCAAAAATAACAAGGGCACCTATAAAACACTTAGATGGAAACACTTTACTAGAAAGAATAAACCTTGTGGAAATACTAAGAACTCATGCTGTGAAGACTCTGGCACAAGTTTAATGATGAACCAAATTCAGACACAGAAGTCTTCCAGTACCCTCAAGTGCACAGCAGGGATGAATGACTCTCAGCTTGGGGTGGGGGAGCCCCACTGTGGCAGTGAGTCTAACTGGTATGTGTATCTGATCTATAAACACAGTGACAAATGGGGAAAATCAAGTGCACAAGCAAAATAACCTTAGGTCAGTGTCACGGGGCATGGCTCCTGAAGGGCTGAGAACCACGCATCCTCCCGTAACAAGAGGAGATGACAGAGCAAGAAAGAACCTCAAGAAGTCAGGGACAGCTACTAAGCCACGTGAGACAGATGGACCAGCAGACTCCAAGGTGTCCACTCTCAGTCCGGGCCTCAAGCCAGAATCCTCCAATCGTGTGTTTTTCTACTTATCTGCCCTTCACAAGGCACACATGAGGAATCTCCCAAAAGTCAATAAATGTAAGGTCAGGACAGCTCAGAGGGAAAACCCTGCCAACCTGTGCTTGTCCTTGAACTAACAATGCCAGCAAACAGGTCTGGTGGTGGGAGGGCTGTTTTCCAGGATCCTAATCACGTTTGGACACAGCCTAACTTGGTGGCTCTGCCTGTGTTGGGCTTCCTTGCTTGGCTTGTTAGAGGCCCGCTGTTTATTAGAAACAGTAATAGCAACTATCAGCAAGTAAGAGGAATGATTTAGAGAGCACTGTTGTCCTCCCCAGCAAGGCTCCACTCTGAGGCACACAACGCCCTTGGGTTGGCAGCAGGGGAGGGACCCTGCACACAGCCGAGGACGAGAGGGTGGCAGCAGACTCGGACTGCTAAGGCCCAGCTTTGGGTTGAACCCCTCACCCCAGGTTGTAAAAACTGCACCACACATTCCTAAAGGCTACTTGCCCTTTCATCCCCTGAAGTTCGATGTTTCAGGTGTCAGTTTCTAACATCATGTACTTCGTATACTTATGAGCACATCTGCCTTACCCATGACACTCTGGTTGTGATTTTAGAAACGCTGCTCTTTTGTGCCAGCTTTCTTATTTCCATTCTGATGGCTCTTTTGTTAGTTTCCTTGATGGCAGAGAAAAAGCCTTTTACTCCCAGAGTCTCACTGGTCTAAATGAGACTGAAATATACTTCACAGAGGTTGCAGAAACTTTAGGAACTTTCACCTTAAGATTGAAAGCATAAATGGTTGAAACGGGATCGCGACAGAGCCATGACAACTAATTTGGGGACTTTAGGAAGTATACCTACCTATTTTTTTTTTTTTAACCAAGTAACAAAAGCATGTAACTGAGTCTTGCCAAACCGGCAGGAAGAACCTGAGCTTGACGCCAAGGTTGCAACTTTGATGTTCTGAGAGAGAGACAGAGAAATCTCTACATAAGCCTAATTAGAGAGTGAAAAGGAAGAAGAAACAAAAGCTTAAGAAAGAAAAAGGAAAGAGGATCAGAGAGAGAACCTGAAATAAAATGCCAAATAGGTCATGGAAAGACCCCGAGGAATATTGCTGGGGCCTCCCCCGAATGACATGCTGTCTCCAGGCATCGACATGGCAGTAGCAGCCTGGGCGCTCACCTCTCCCTCCTCCACCATACACTCCGGCCTCACCACATACAGGGGGCCTCTCAGCCTTGCGCTGCTGCCCCAGGGATGATCTTTAAGAAGAGTACTGCGTGGGGCCTCCCCGGTGGCGCAGCGGTTGAGCGCTGGGTTGCGAAGCTGCCCGCGGCCTCTGAAGCCAGGCGAGGGTCCCACATGGTGTGCAGACCTCTCCTGCTGCCCACTGCTCCCCTCAGCAGTGTACTTCGGTCCTTCTGCCTGCTCTGCTCCCCGCTCTGGCTCTGGTGAATTCTCTCACCCTCCCGCACTTCTGACTGTACCCAGTGCTTGTATAAATAAACAAACAAACAAACAAACAAGTAAATAAATCTTAAAAAAAAAAAAAAAAAAAGAAGAGTACTGCGTGGAACACTCAAACCAGCCTCCCTAAATCATGACCACTTGGCCCAGGGTTAGTATAATTCTGAGACCAATTGTGTGTCTGTGTGTGTGTGTGTGTGTGTGTGTGTGTGTGTGTCTTCCCCACAGCAACTTATTCTCCAGCACAGTTGGGTGTCCTGCAATTCAACTCAATTCTGATACCACCTTTCCAGAGATCACATCAGATCCCACAATGAAGAGTTCAGTCCCACAAGACCGCTCTCCCGCCAGCAGACCAACCCAGATGCCAACTGCAAGGCCAGGGCCTGTGCTTCAAATGGACAGACTTGAGGGTCCCACAGGGCCTTCCCCCTTGGGTTCCATTAATTTTTTAGAGCGGCTCACAGAACTCAGAGAAACATTTCACTTACTAGATTGCCAGTTTATTATAAAAGTGTGTAACCCAGAAACGGCCAAATGGAAGAGATGTAGAGGGCAAGTCTGGGGGAAAGGCATGGAGCTTTCCTGCCCTTTCCAGGTGCCCAACCCTCCCAACGCTGCCATGTGCTCACCGACCCACAGGCTCTCTGAATCCCATCCTTTGGGCTTTCAGGGTGGTGTCATGATACAGGCAACGTTGCTTAAATCACTTGTCATTGGCTATTGATTCAACCTCCAGCCCCTCTCCCCTCCCTAGATGTCAGGGAGTAAGAACGCAAGTTCCATCCCTCTATTCTCTACTCTGCAAGCCCCGGTCCTTAGGAGGGTCCAAAAGTCACCTCATTAACATAAACCCACTTGCGGTTGAAAGGGATTTTCTATGAATATCGAGATGCTTTTATTACTCACATCACCTAGGAAATTCTAAGAGTTTTAGGAGTTCTGCCAAGAACTGGAAGAAGACCAAATGTACTTTGCTTCTGATAAATCACATCGTCACTACTGGCTATGTCCTCTTGCTCTGTCCTGCCAGCTTTCTCCAATTTAGCTCTGAGAGGCTGGTAGAGAGCCTCAGGTCTGTGCTGTAAGCAGACAGCCAGCCGGGCACAGAACACCAGCCTCTCACAGTCATTTCTAACCTCTACCCAGGGGAAGGGGCAGTGAAACAGCCAGGGTGACTACAGGTGACAGCTGGGCTAGTTCTGGGCCACCTTATTTAGCCTGGGGGGAGAAATCTGTACCAAACTGCTGAAAATCCTCTTAGAACCTCAGAACGCTAGATTTGAACTCCAGTCATCAATTCCAAATACCAAGAGTCCCAGCCAACACAGACATAACAGGTTGTGGGGAGAGGGAGGTGGTGATGGGATGTGCGCTATGCCTGGTATAGAGTCTGCTAGGAAGAAGGTGGGGACTAAGAAAGAAGCTAAAGAAGAATGAGGAGCAAAGCAGTCCCTCGGGATGGGCACCTTAAACACACGCAAGAGTAAGGTTCCTCTCTTTCCTGAGGACCCGGCAATCACACCTTTGTGCTGCTCATTGCTGAGATCCCAGGACAAGAAGACTGGTCCTTGTCTCTCGGATCCCAGAGGTGCCCCACACTGCACACACTGTGGGTACCTGGTGGGTGCTTTAGCTCAGAGGTACAAGTCTTTCTCCTGTGAATAGAGAATCACTACACCTGAGCAGGGTGGCTACAAAGGTGGTGGAATTTACACCTGAAACATGCCCGGAGTAGGGCAAACGCTGCTTCCTGCACCCAGCACACTGAGCTGAGTAAGGAAAAGATCTGCCACAAACAATGACATGAGCTCAAACAGCCACATCCCACAGGCCACCTGCCAGATTTGAGTAAACATATCTGAAATGTGAGATGACAGCTTTTCTCTCTTCTGGCAGGTGGAGGAAAAGAAACCAGGTGAGAAACTGCTTCTGCCCACTCAGCTCAAGGGTGGGCCAAAGCCAGACATGGCCTGCCCCTTTCTCCCAGGCCAAGTGCATCCAGAGACTGGTTCTGCCTGGAGTATGTACACTGGAGCCAACAGTTTGCTGAAAGTTAATAATTTAATTTTATAATTTTTAATTTAATTTATTTTATTTATGCATACAAGAGCTGGGGTGTAGGCCAGAGGTGCGAAGAGGTGAGAGGATCACCAGAGACAGAATGGGGAGCAGAACAGGCAGATTGAAATACACTGCTGAGGGGAGCAGCGTACAAGACACAAGAGGTCTGCACAATGTGGGTCAGCTCTCTGGCCAGGGATTGAACTTTGTGCTGCAGTGGGTGGGGATAGCTTCATAGTGCTGAGACTTAACCACTTGTGCCACCAGGGATGCCCCCTAGTTATTTAATTTTAATTACATATTGGAGACCAGTCCCAGCTGCTGCTGGACTGTGATCCTTCCCTCTGGACAGGACAGGGGCATGTGCTGGGGCTGGATACAGGCCAGTCCTGTGTCACAGCTCCATGGGCCAGAGCCCACCTGTGGTAACTGCTCATGACGCAGATAGCTACACACCTGCAACGTGGGCTTTTTGCAAAGTCTTGATGGGATCATTGTGAAAGTGTTGTAAGCATGAAGCACAACAGACAATTAAAAGTGTGGATGAAGAGCCTCCCTGGCAACATGTGAAGCTATGAAGCAGCCACAGCAGCACAAATTTGATCCCCAGCCAGGGAGCTACCCACATGGTGCAGCACACCTCTCCTGTCTCGCCCGCTGCTTCCCTCAGCAGTGTATTTCAGTCAGTCTGCCTGTTCTGTTCCCCACTCTGTCTCTGGTGGGTCCTCTCACCCCCTTACACCTCTGGCCTATATCTCAGTTCTTCTATGCATAAATAAATAAATCTTTTAAAAAAAAAAAAAGTGGATGAAGATTTCTTCAGGGAAGTTAGGAAGACGAAAGAAGGGGTCTTAATGACTGCCTTTTCTGTTTCCCCAGCTAACCTGTCCTTGTGTCTCAGGCAATTCCTTGTTCTCAATCTAAGCCCTGAAAGCTGCCTCTCCAACCTGTGCTACATTGTACCAGAAGTTCTAGAATGGATATCCAGGAGTGCTCTGCCACCCCACTGATGTAGCAGTGAGGAGGCCAAGACCCACATGGAGTGATCAAAGTCTGATCATCCTGGACTTGAATCTGCCTGGCATCCTTGGTCAATATTGATTCAGTCATGCCTTCTGAACTCACACCCGAAGTACTGTGAACATCCCACAAAAGGCAAAAACCCACAGCAATGAAGCCACTAAAACCTAAATAAAGGCTTGCCCTGACCTTCCCATCCTCTTTAGCAAAAGGTCAAAACCTTTCTTAAAGGACTCAGATATTTGCTATGGGTTTAACACTTCCAGGAGCAACACCTTCCTCCCTGATAACAGACAAACCAGCTAAAAATCAAATGCAAAAGGCTTATTCTTCTAGGTGCTTCAGCAGGTGAGCCAATATTATATTCATTTAAGAATTCTTATCTAAGAGCTTCCATATGATCCAGCAATTCTACTCCTAGGTATTTACCCAAAAGACACAGAAACATTAATTCAAAAGGGCACCTGCACCCCTATGTTTATAGCAGCACTACTTACAATAGCTAAGCTATGGAAACAACCCAAATGCCCCAAAATAGATGACTGGACCAAGAAGATGTGGTGCATATACACAATGGAATATTACTCAGCAATCAAAAAGATAAACTCATGCAATTTACAGCAACATGGATGGAGCTGGAAGGGATCATGCTCAGCAAAATAAGCCAGAAAGAAAAAGAAAAATACTGGATGGTCTCACTCATGGCAGGAATTTAGAAAACCTAAATAAGGGACTAGGAAAAAGACTAATTATAATAAAGAAAAAATTAAAATCAACAAGCAACTATAAACAAGAGACACACTACGGGGTGGGGGGGAGGATGAGAGGAGAGATTAGGGTCAAAATAAGCGGGTGGAATTGTATGGGGAATATTACCAAAATAAAAGTGCATACATTGTACAAAAATGAAAAATGATGTAAGAATTATATAAAATAAAATATATTAAATTAAAAAAAAAGAATTCTTATCTATAGAGTACACCCATTCATATAGTTGTGACTTGGAATCACAATAATGTTTTATATACTCAAATTAAAATAAATTAAGGGCCTCCCTGGTGGCACAAGGGTTAAGATGCAAGCTATGAAACTGTCCGCAGCCTCTGCAGCACGAGTTCAATCCTGGCCAGCCACGGAGCTACCCACATAGCGCAGCAGACCTGACTCGCCCGCTGCTCCCCTCAGCAGTGTATTTCGGTCAATCAGCCTGTTCTGCTCCCCACTCTGTCTCTGGTAACTCCTCTCACCTCCCACACCTCTGGCCTGTACCCCAGCTCTTGTATGCATAAATAAATAAATCTTAATAAAATAAAATAAAATCATAAGGATGAGTGACAAAAATTAAAATAGAATACAAAGAGAAACAAATTAACCTAACTGCATTTCAAATGAATAACATACCTACAACTCAAGGTGGAAAAGAACTGACCAGGGTAATTTTTAAACACAGCACTTTGACTATATACTTTAAGTCTCAAGAAAAAATAACTACGCACTAAAATTCTAGATAGAAAGTTTGAGAGTTTGGGGTTTTATTTTTAATTTGCTATGGTATACAAATTACCCGCAAAGGATTTACATACACACATGTACATATATTTATATGTATGTGCACACAAATACATACCTAAGAACATATTAATATGTAAATATACACATTATATCCACACATTTATGGAGAGAGAGTGGTAGCAGAAATGTGATATATGTTAATATTAAAGGAATCAGGGATATGGATAAAATTTAAAGTACACAGGGGTCTCCCTGGTGGCGCAGAGGGTTAAGAAATAGGCTATGAAGCTATCCGCAGCCTCTGCGGCACAAGTTCGATCCCTGGCCAGGAAGCTGCCCACATGGCACAGCAGACCTCTCCTGACTCACCTGCTGCTCCCCTCAGCAGTGTATTTCAGTCAGTCTGCCTGTTCTGCTCCCCACTCTGTCTCTGGTGAATCCTCTCACCCCCTGCACCTCTGGCCTATACCCCAGTTCTTGTATGCATAAATAAATCTTTAAAAATAAAATAAAATAAATTAATTTTATAGTGAAAATATAAAATTAGAAATAAAATAAAAAATTATTCTAAAAGTAAAGTAACCTTTGTATGCAAAGTGAGTTCCCGCCCAAAACAAGTTGATTTTTTAGCCTAAGAAGTATATTATTATCTTTCTAAATTTAGAAGATTATTACTTTCACAGACTTCTTATGATCTGGAAGTCCTTCTATAATGCAGGTGTGTGGGTAATCAGGTGTCCTGATACTCCTGTTTGGAAAATTAAGTTGTTTTCTACCTTAGGGAGATATTTTCCTGACTTGGTTTACTCTGCCATATTTTCTGGGTGTGTCCCAAAATTTGGTTTTGGTGGGGATAGGAATTTTTTTGCAGGGGTAAGAGCTTGCCAGGGTGGAAAGCTTCAGAAAATAGATTCAATTCAAGCTTACTTTCTGTAAATTATAGGATGGGCCAAATAAGAAAATATATTGAATGGGAGTCAAGTTTTTCACTATTGGAGGAGGGAATTACAACTAAAGAAAGAGGAAAGAATAGAAGAATGAATGCTATGTTGATGAATTGGAATTAAAGGTATCATCAGTTTGAATTAATGGTTTTCAATAAATATAGAAATATACACATCTATGTAAATATGTATTTTTTTTCTTCTCTCTGTCCACTTGAAGTATCTACAAGTCAAGATGCTATAGTACCAATGAATATTCACAGCAGCCGGATCTTTTTCTCTAAACACCGTTCTTTAAGGAGCCAGGACTCTTTGGAGAAATGGCTGATGCAGGGCTGAGACAGAAAAGCACAAAACAAGTCTGGAATATTCTGTGCCAGAAAATAAGGAAGTGCAAACACACACATACAGAAAAAATGGTCATAGAAGTCATCTTCAAGGGGCTGCTGCTGGCCAAATCTAGAACAATTTGAGAATCAAAACAAATAACATAGCAATAGAATACTCATGAAAAAAACAAGAATTTGAGGCCACAAATAAATGAATAAGTTAAAAAATGAGGAAGATGGAAAGTCCCTCACAGTAGAAGACCAGCTGGTATATGTAGGAAGAATGGTGTTAGCAAATCCTCATTGCAGCCACCACATTGACAAGTGCCACAAATCATCAACAGATGCTAAAACAATCCAGGACTAAAAGACTGGGGAGGAACAGCATATCTCCATAGTATCCCCAAGGAATTATTTACTAATTACAAAGCGGAAATTAGTGACTTTACAGTGGCTCAACCTAGCAGATACCACCTCAAATAACCAAAGTTAAAATCACCGAGAATGGGACAGAGATCCCGCACCTTCTAATATGACACCTGGAGAACAAAATCACTCCGTGGGCTGCCACCAGACATATGAAACCAAAATATAATCACAGGAACCATGTCTCAAATTGAGGTATATTCTCTAAAATAACTCAGCTGTGCTTTTAAAAACTGTTAAGCTCATGAAAGACTCTGGATCTAGAGAGACATGACAACTACATACCATGCACTGTGCTGGACCAGCAGAGAAAGCTGTTGGGTATTAATGGGAAAATTGGCAAAACTGGAATGTGGAACTGTGAATTAGATAATAGGATGCTAAATGTCCTGGTCTTGATAAATACTGTGGTTCAGTAAAAGAAAATCCTTATCCTTAGGAAATACACACTGAAATATTCATAGGTAAGGGCTATGACATCTGCAAATTATTTTCAATGATTTAGGAAAAAAATGTGAATAGATAATATAATTAAAATACATAGAATATATATGGACACACAAACACACATTCTAGAATGAGGGTGTGAGTAAATGATAAAGCCAAAGAACAGAACATCAACAACTGGTAAATTTGATCCAAGAGGATATGGGGGTTCTTTGTAGGAAAGTTTAAAAATAAAGAAAAATAATAACTTCAATAAAAGCTATTTTTATGAAAGAGTCTAGAAATTTGTTTTTAAAATAGCTATTCACCCTTGGACCCGTCATGCCCTACACAGAACAGGTACTTACTAAATGTGAGTTAGTTGAAGGAATGAATGAAATGTACTTTAAAAAATGATATCTGACAAGCTTTTTAAGATCTCAGAGTAAGCTCTTTCCTTGCTTCCAAATTACCATGCAAAGGACAGAAAAATACTTTTCTTTTAAATATGAAACTATAAGAAAAATAGAAAGGGGAAAAATCAAATGCTATCAGCCCATCAGACATTAGGAAGAATTATTGCAGGTCTGGAGCGGTGAAGAAAAAAACTAAAGGTAGCCAGAAAGAGCTGCCTTCCAAGGCATCTAAGCAGCAACAAGTCCAGAATCAGGGGTGAAACCTAGGGGTGAACGTGAGCCTCTGGCAATCACTGGGCATCATGTTACCTTGGAGGTTTTATCACCATTTGGAAGTAACATACATGGCACCTACAGCATAAAAGATTAGGGGTGTTGGTAAATGTGCCTATTTGATTGCCAAAATTCCTACATTTTTCATTGAGGTAGTACAATTTTAATTCTAAATAAATTATGAGAAGTTTAACATGTATATTTAACCCCTAAAACAGATACTCTCAAAACCTCTTTACAGTCTTAAAAATTATTGAGGATCCCACAAAATTTTTGTTTGTGTGTATTATTCCTATCAATATTTATCATATCAGACACACAAAGGAGATATTTAAAAATATTTATTAATTCATTTAACAATAAGCCCATTATCTGTTAAAATGAATGGCATGTTTTAATGAAAAATAACTACTTTCCCCAAAAGATAAAAAATATAGCAAAACTACTTCTGGATTCAATCCACTGTAAAATGATATTTTTGAAGTTCATGAAAAAGTTGGCCTCCTACACTTCTATAATAAGCAAAGGAAAGAGCAATTTACTATCATTGATCCATATATGAAACAGCAGTAGCTGCAGACACCTGGAGAACAAAATAAAGAAGAATTTAGGAACCAGAAGAATTACAGGAAATTAAGACCCTGTTGCTCCAAAGCAGCAGAGTTTAATGACTTAAAATGAGTATTCTTCTCCATGAGTCCAATAAAGTCACTTATTATTCAGTTAAATACACACACACACACAAATCTTACTGTTATAAATGCTATTTATAGACTTCAAACTTTTATAACCAATTATAACAAACAAGAAAATGTTCATTATTGTTGGGTTTTTTTTAATTTTTTATTTATACAATCACTGGGTATAGTCAGAAGCACGGGAGGATGAGAGAATTCACCAGAGCCAGAGCGGGGAACAGAACATACAGACTGACAAAATACACTGCTGAGGGGAGCAGCGGGCACGGCAGGAGAGGTCTGCATGCCATGTGGGACCCTCTCTGGCCGCCGGGGATCGAACCGGTGCTGCAGAGGCTGAGAGCAGCTTCGCAGCCCAGGGCTCAACCACAGCGCCACCAGGGAGGCCCTGTTCATTATTGTTACAGAGAAAAATATAAATTTTATTAACTTGGTCAAAAGATTGAGGCATAAGTATATTATTTAAATTTATAATTTAACTACAAGGAAACACAAAAACCAGAAACCATTAGCAGTGACTAGGGAACAAGAGTGAAGAGAAGGGGTAGAGGCCTTTTTATTGTTTCCATTTTATATCACTTTCTATTGTTTAAAATGTTTTTGACTGCATGGAGCACTTACATGATTTAAAAAATACCAATTTGTTTTTATTTAAAGAAAAACTGTCATTTTATTAGATTTTTTTTAAATAGAATGGAATTTTTTTTGTGGACTTACACTTAGTAATACTATTTATAGCTCAACTTCATTTTACGCATGAATTCACTAAAAAATGCCTGTGAATGGAATCACACATTTTGAACATATTGGGTGAACACGATACTTAAAGGCAATAAAGCCTTTTGTAAAATTAATGTCTGTCCTTAAATCCCTTTTGTGTCTTTTTGAAAAAAAAAAAAATTGTTTTAACGTTGTGCTGTTCTTTACTAGTAATTGCCTAAAATGAAAAAGGAAAGTTACTCAAAATGGGTCATGGCATTTGTTTTAAGTTAAATTCTAGGAATACTGGATTCATATTCAAGAAAATGTATTGTCTGGATCAGACATAAATAACTTCTTTGGGGTAGAGAAGACTGCAAGGCCACCATTGCTTCAAGTTGTTCAGTAAGCGCCTAAATTCTGTAACTGCTGACGGGGACCATGGATGTGACCTCTAAGGTAGCTGCAGACTGGCAAAGTTGCAGCCTGGTGTTTTCACACAGACCAGAGGTATTTACTCTACTACCCATTGCTCCTTTATGCCTGTTTGCATGGAGAAGAAAACATGCACATATACAACAATACAAAAAAAAGGAAATGTAAACAGAACCAAATTTTCTCCTGAGAAGTAAAATGCCAAGCATTATCCTATTAGAAATGCATGAAAACTTGAACAGGTGCCACCTCTAAAAACTTTTTTTTTACATTTTATTTTATGTAATACATCATTTTTCATTTTTGCACAATGTATGCATTTTCATTTTGGTTATGTTCCCCATACAATTGTACCCCATGCCAACCTATTCCAAAGCATACCACAGTAGCCACAAACATTAGTCTTTTGATTATGGTTTTAAAACTCAGAAGAAGGGCCTTCCTGATGGTGCAAGGGGTTAAGCCTCTGCACTATGAAGCTTCAGCAGCCACTGCAGCACAAGTTTGATGCCCAGTCAGGGAGCTACCTACATGGCTAAGCAGGCCTCTCCTGTCTCACCCACTGTTCCCCTCAGCAGTGTATTTCAGTCAGTCCACCTGTTCTGCTCCCCACTCTTTCTCTGGTAAATTCTTCCACCCCCCACCCCACACACACACCTCTGGCCTACACCCCAGCTCTTATATGCACAAATAAATAAAATAAATCCTTCAAAAAAAACTCAGAAAAAAAGATTGTAGAATGATATTAACTATACTTGACAATGATTGAAAAGTGAGAAAGATATTGATTTGAATTATACTGAGGTATATATATTTCTTTAAATCTTACAACAATTAATTCATATTGCTTTATGAATACAGGACTATCTTGAGTCTAAAATACTATCCTGAAGACAGACACCTTGGTCTGAGAAAGTATAAGGTGAGTGGGGAAATATGCTAAACTTCAGCAGCCCACCCTATAGGAAACCAGGGTGTTCCACGAGGGCAGACCAAAATTTAAGCACCAGCTAGGGGCACCTTACTCGAATTGCAAGAATAGTATTTCAGTCATTAACACAGCACCCAGGATTCTCACTGCAAACCCCAATCTATTAGAGAATGGAAATAAATGAATTTTTTTCTGTATCTGGTCACAGATGAAACGTACCTACGGCAGTGAGAAGTTCTGAAGTCACCTAGTCCATTCATTCCCAGCTAGGCAGAATGCATTGACTATGCTTTTTATTTTTTTTTTTCTTACAGTGTTCTGAAAGGGAGGGCAGACTGACCCTCCTGGGGCTAGCCAATTCTTAGAGCAAGGGGCTCACGAAGAGCACATCTTTCATGTGCCCAAGAACCAATTCTGAGTCCCAATCCCCAAACACCCACTTTAGCTAACTCTCTTACAGCAAGCCAGTATTTCCCCTGCCCTAAATCACTTCAGGGTCAGACACCAGGCACCTGGAGACCACCATAGCCCCAAACCTGCTGAAACTATTCAAACTAGCTACTCCTCAGCTGTTTACTCTGCCCTGCCGTATCTTTCCCACAGGAACCCCAGTAAAGGCCCTGTGGCTCAAGCTTTCCCTGCACCTCTGCTTTCCTCCTGACAAAGCCTGGTGTTCCTGCTGGGGCCATGCATGGCATGACAATCCTCCCTTTTTGGGGGAAAAATTAGTAATGCACATTTTCTCTCATTGGCATTGACGTCGCCACATCATGCTGAGTCCCCTCCATAAATGAAAACTAGAAGTGAGAGGGAATCCCACCTAGTTCACTTCAGCGCAGAAAACACTGCCATTCCAGTTTCTAGGACACCTTTATTGAAAAAAATGTTTCCATTCCACTTTTGACAAATATGCACTTTGGTCCAGTTGTCATTTTCAGACTGGCCTCCTAGGCTAAGTAACAAACAGGTCTGTAAAATGGAAAGAGGTGATGACAGAGGAGACCAAGGAGGAAAGGTGACTGCCCACATGTTCAGAAACATCTTAATCCTGAGCCCAGCTTCTGTCCTTTTTTCTCTCCCGTAGACTCCTGCACCATAACCCTCTTTTCTTCTGCCACTTCCAAAAGCTGGTTCTGTCCAGGAACCATCGGTGGCTTTATAGTGATGCTAGCAACATAAGCCACCACACCCTTCACTCATGGGGCCCTTTCCAAACAATACAACTAAACTTGCATTCATTATTTGTATTTTTCTTTCGCTTACTAAAAAGAATCCTTAAAAATCATATTAACATGGGGCCTCCCCGGTGGCGCAGCGGTTGAGCGCTGGGTTGCAAAGCTGCCTGCAGCCTCTGCAGCGCCGGTTCGATCCCCGGCTGCTCCCTGGCCACCAGAGGAGGGTCCCACATGGCGCGCAGACCTCTCCTGCCGCCCGCTGCTCCCCTCAGCAGTGTCCTTCGGTCCTTCTGCCTGCTCTGCTCCCCGCTCTGGCTCTGGTGGATTCTCTCGCCCTCCTGTGCTTCTGACTGTACCCAGAGCTTGTATAAAGAAATAAATAAATCTTTAAAAAAAATCATATTAACATGATGGTCTACAAAAACTGAGAAGGTGAGAGGAGTGACATTTCCGAGAGCCCCAGATCTGAGTCATTCTCTTCCACCCAAGTATTCTGAGCCTTGTTTCCTTATCTATTAAGGGGAGGCTAACAAGCTGGCCTTGTCTCAGGTCCCCTTCTCTACACTGCATTCATTTCTTTGCACACAATTAAGCAATGTGCTATTACCCAGTGTGTGGGTGCCAAGGCTCACTGTGCATATTGATTATTTTTTATTAATTAATTTTTTTTCTTACATCATTGTAGTACCCACAGTTCTCCCACCACCGGACCGCCCATGAACCATCACCATATTCCCTTGTGTTCAACCCTCGCCTGTTTTGCCCCCACCTCTTGTCCCCTCCTTTGCTCTATGCCTCAGTTCTAAGGTCAGCTTGCTAGCTTTGACATTTTCTTGACCTTTTGTTTGGTTTTTCTGTATTCCACATATAAGTGAGACTATTCTGTATTTACCTTTTTCCTTCTGACTAATTTCGGCTAGCATAATCCCTTCCAGTTACATCCATGTTGCTGCAAATTGTATAAGTTTGTCTTTTTTGATTGCTGAGTAATATTCCATTGAATATCTATAAAACAACTTTTTGATCATTCATCTAATTTGGGGCATTTGGGTTGTTTCCTTATCTTGGCTACTGTAAATAGTGCTTCAATAAACATAGGCAGGCAGATTTCTTTTCGAGTTAATGTTTTGTGTCCTTTAGTAGAGTCCTAGCAGTGAATTGCTGGATCATATGGTAGCTCCATTTTTAGTGTTCTGAGTAACTTCCACACAGCTTTCCACAGTGGCTGGACCAGTTTACATTCCCACCAGCAGTGTAAGATGATTCCTTTATCTCCATATTTGTTGTCTACGTTTTTTTTTAATGTGGGCCATTCTTACTGGGGTGAGGTGGTATCACATTGTGGTTTTGATTTGCATTTCCCTGATAACTACTGATGTTGAACATTTTTTTCTGCATAGAGTTTTTTTTTTTTTTAAGATGCCAAAACAGGCCTGAAAAATATACAGCAATAATATAAGTTGGGGGCCTCCCTGGTGGTGCAAGGGGTTAAGATGCAACCTATAAGGCTGTCCACAGCCTCTGCAGCACAAGTTCGATCCCCGCCGAGGCAGCTGCCCACATGGCACAACAGATGTCTCACTTGCTGCTCCCCTCAGCAGTGTACTTCTGTCAATCTGCCTGTTCTGTTCCCCACTGTCTCTGGTGAATCCTCTCACCCACCACATCTCTGGCCTGTACCCCAGTTCTTGTATGCGTAAATAAATAAATCTTTAAAAGAAATACAAGTTGGTCCTTAGCTGTACACTGGATAATGAGGACACAGGAAATAAGAGCAAACTATTTGCAATGAAGCCTGACACCAATGATCAAAATCATATTCAAACCTAAAGATGGGATGCATAAAGATGACCCAGTCTGTGTTGCCCACTGAGCAGCCTCGGTTCCACACTGAGTCTGCCAGTCTTTGTGTGTGTTCCTTGGGCAAGTCATCATCATCTCTGGTTTATTTTCTGACATGCTAAGCAAGATGTCAAAGGACCCTCTGCCTCTTAACATGTTCAGTTCTGTGTGCCGCTCCTGTTGGTGCGCTTCCCTCTCCTCTGGTGCCCACAACTAGCCCAAACTCCCTTATTCTTGCTATGCCACGCTGACCTCCTCAGTGACTGAAACTAGGAGGAGAAAACTGGGAGAGAACAAAGGAGGATGGAGGGCAGGAAATTAGGCAATGCTGGGGCACAGTGCAGGGTCAGATGCGGTCACAACCTGGAAGTCAGCCAGCTTCATACACCTGGAAACCCCTCCTCCCACATGTGGGTCAAATGCTCTTTGGGGGCACCTCCTCCCTGGGTTTGCATTGGGCTTCTTCCTAGAGTGACTAGCTTAGGACTAAGTCAGGAAAGCCAGACTTGAGCCCACAGACTTCCAAGAAAAGGGTCCTCCTGGACCTACTTCTGCTGGAGATGAAATGTATGGAGGAAAGCTGGATGAAGAAAAAGAATACGAGTCACTCATACTAGCCAGTCTGAGGCTTTTGGTAACTCATCTCACACCACAGCATGACACAGCATCCCTTTAAGTTTCCCTGGAGACCATCCAACCCTGGAGGAGGAGGACAAAAGCCACAGATTAGCTGGAGGCATTCCTTATTCCATAGTAATTAAGAGATTTCTGTTTTAATATCTGCAGCAGCAGCTGGAAGTCCTGGCAGGAATAGACTGGTAAACTGAGCTCGATTTTCTCACTCTTCCCAAAGATCAAAGCATTTGATCCTGCAGGCCTTCAGACCACCCACAGCCTATCTGCCTGCCATCTGCCCGTCTCAGGCTACCTGCATCTCCCGCTTGCTTCATCTCTTGACACACCATGTCACAGTCCACTGTGCTCAGTGACTGGCAGAGGCAAGCACGGACTCCACTGTTGTTTGCTTTCCGGTCACCTCCCTATGGCACCAGCTGTTCCTTTGCTTCCCAACCTACTCTGGGGTTCAGTGTGAAATCTGCTTCATCCAATCATGAAACACACATTGTCTTTCGAGCTTGCCATGTGATTGGCACTCGGCCATATCCTTCCACGTATGGCATGAAAACCCTGAAAATCAGGTACGCTTACCCTCTCTCACAGCTATGGACGCAGACTGAAGTCCTTGAGTAACCTGCCCAAGGTGTCAGTACATCTAGTGGCGTAGGCAGAATCCGGAACCCCAGTTTCCAGGTCAAGTCCACAACCAAACCACACTAAAGCACCCAAGGACAGAAACTCCTAGAACAAGTCTCACACCTGCCAGAAGCTCAGGAGGTGTACACGCGCACACTCGCACACAGCTCTAGGCTAGAGTGCCTCCCATCCCCCTCAGGGCACCGCCCACCCAGCAGGTTGTACTGGACCATGTTCCACATTCCGGTTTTGGCCACTGGAATCATTATGGATTTAGGACTCCTGCCTTAGAGCTTCCATTTGGCTTTGCCAAATGAACCTTCTGATTATTTATATTACTACCTCATCTGCCAAACACATACTCCCCACCTTAGTTTTATTACTACCCAACATGTACTAAATGTTGACTATGGACAGAGTGCTATACTAAACATTACATGAGTTATCTCTTAATCTTCTTAACTCTCTAGGGTGAGTTCTATTATTGTAGTCATTTTATAGTTGAGGAAGTGGAGGCTTAGCCAGGTTAAATAACTTGCCCAACATCACAAAGTATTAGAGTCAGTATGTGAACCCAGGCTATATATGCACCTGTGATCACTGTATCTTTAGCCTCAGATCTACAGCTTCTTCTCTATAGCCTCTCTCTCTCTCTCTCTCTCTCTCTCTCTCTCTCTCTCTCTCTCTCTCACACACACACACACACACACACACACACACACACACACACACACCTTTACCCTTACCTGGTCCTGAGACAAAGGCAAACCAAGAATCCCTAAGAATCCAATCATTCACCCCTCCACCTAACTCACAAGCATCACCGCTCTGGCAAAATGTCCTAGAGCTACTGCACAGTCACAGTGACCAGGAGAAAACAGCTCTGAACTGCAGAGTCTGTCCTAATACCCACCAGCCTGTCTTCCCACTGGAAGCATGTTCTTACAGAATTCCTGATCGCCAGGACTGGAGTAAAGGCAGAAAAGCTTCTGGAGGGTCAGCCACTCTCAGAGTTCAGCTTCAACACATTAGCCACCCAGCCTACTGTCTGTTCCCCACACAGGCTACTTTATCATATGTGTAACTCTGCTCATGCCATCAGAAAAGGAGGTATTACAGCAGAAAGGATTAAAGCCTGGCCATAGCAACAAACAGACATGGGTTCGGAGTCCCTCCACTTTTCATCTGCCAAACCAAAATAATCATATCTACTTTGGAATGTTGTTGTGAATTTCAGAAAAAGTGGGGCCTCCCTGGTGGCCCCAGGGGTTAAGTCTCAGCAAGATCACTGTGACGGTCTGAGTTTGATCCCCCAGCCAGGGAGCTAACCCACATATGGCACAGCAGACCTCCTCTGTCTCCCCGCTGCACCCCTCAGCAGTGTATTTCAGTAGATCTGCCTGTTCTGCCCCCCACTCTGTCTCTGGTGAATCCTCTCACTGCCCCCTCACCTCTGGCCTACACCACAGTTCTTCTGTGCATAAGCAAATAAATCTTTAAAAAAAAATTAGATGAAGCCATGGAATTTAAATGTTCAGTACAAAGTAACTGCCTGCCCATTGGTAGTTATTATCATCTTCTTACACTCTCAACCTGGGATGTGCTTCCCAACTTCACTACACATTCTACTTCCACCAATACTTCAAGATCAAATTAAATGGCAGCTCCCCCAAACCCCAGCCAGGTGAATTCACTTCAGTTGAGCCAGCATCAATGAAGCATCATCTACAGAAGATATTAGAACACCTTCTGATGGCAAGTATTGGAGATAAAAAAATGAATAAGACATGTCGTCGAACTTAAAGAGCTGCAACCTTAACAGAGGCAGGAAAGAAAGCTCATTTCAGCGCCACAGTTAAGTGCAGTGATAGATCAGACCACAGGTTGTGGAAAGCCTTGGGGGTGGATAAGTTTAAACCAAATTCTGAAGGCAGTGAGAAATCAGTGAAAGGCTTTAAGTAGAGAAGTCAAATTCACAGACTTAAGCTTTAGAAAAGATTTAAGCTACTACCTTTAGTAGCAATGTGGAAAAATAAGTGAGGAAGGTAAGAATAATTCAGTCAAGAAATGGTACCTTGGAGAGGACAGTGCAAGGAAAAGAGAGAACAGAGTGGGGTTTCTAACGTGTCTAGATAGTGAGCGGAAGACCTTGAGAGTGACATCCAGGGAAAAGGATGGAGGTGACAGAGATCTTTGCATCCACCACATTTTAAAAATCAACTGTCTCTTAGGGCACTTATGACAATCAACCTGCATTGTAGTTATCTCGTCATTTGTCCATTCGGTTGGTCAGCTAACATTTTCCACTTAAATCCAGGCACTGCCCTTGGTACTTGGAGAGCTCCCAGGACAAACCAGTTGAATGAGAAGTGTCAGCAAAGACCAATGTGGGGGCAAAATACAGGCATGGAGTCTGGGGAATGATGAGCTTTGGCTGGAAGGTGGGGTACAAAGAGGAAGACGCAGGAACCAGACTCAAATCTCAGATTGGGTCATTCAGTCTGTGCAGGGCTTAGGCTAAAAGGTTTGAATTCTAGTTGATGGACACGGTTTTAAATAGAGGAGAGGGCATCCCTGGTGGCACAGGGGGTTAAGCACAGCACTATGAAGCTATCCACAGTCTCTGCAGCGCGAGTTCAATCCCCAGCCAGCCAGGGAATGACTCACACGGTGCTGCGGACCTCCCCTGTCTCACCCACTGCTCCCCT
Organism: Talpa occidentalis; assembly: GCF_014898055.3. Lineage (NCBI taxonomy): Eukaryota > Metazoa > Chordata > Mammalia > Eulipotyphla > Talpidae > Talpa > Talpa occidentalis. Next base: position 42,386,751 of record NW_023604295.1, on the reverse strand, counting down.
CAGCGGTGCATTTCAGTCAGTCTGCCTTTTCTGCTCCCCACTCTGTCTCTGGTGGATCCTCTCACCCCACCCCCACCACACTTCTGGCCTGTACCCCAGTTCTTGTATGCATAAATAAATATATAAATCTTTAAAAAATACATAGCCACTCATGTAGTCTTATATGACTGGTTAAGCTAAATAAACATAAGACCCCTGACAAATCAAGGTCCCTGAGGGTCCTTGAACACTCTAAGTACATAACCACAGGTCTTTTCACCCAGGACTGAAAATATCTTTGAGGGTCTAATCCAAGCCTCAGCCACCCATTTCTTGAATATTTCTGGGGCTAAGAGCAAGGAGCTCGTATGAGGGTTCAGGAATACAGCTGCGGGAAGGATAACAGTAACTTTTGCTGTTTTTACCACCTGCCAGCCAATGTGCTGTGCCTGTTACATGCACCTGTGTACAGGAAGAGGGGGCAACTCACCAGTTCGGATTCCTCCACCATCCCTGAAGGCCACTTCCTAAACACCTAAGCACAGTTTTTGTTGTTTTTTAAAGGCATTGATCTTCTGTCTCTGGAGAGAGCTATTTAAATTCCATATCTACAATGAATATTTGCTATAACTAATGGTCAATAGGGAGAAGATAAAGGAGAATAAAAATAAAACCTACAGATATCAGGGGATCCAGAAATCCATTTTGCTTCAGTATACACGAGTTTTTTAGAAATAAATTTAACTTCTTACATTCATTTGATTCAACATTAAAAGGAGTTCATCTTATCTGAATGCTGTTCATGGAAGTTCTCTATGGAGGGGATGAGGGGACCACCCCCAATAATACCAAAAGATGATTTTCTGTACACAGTTGGTTAAGGGTTGGCTGAAAAAAAAAATGGGGTCTCCCTGGTGGCACAAGGGGTTAAGTCTCAGCACTATGAAGCTATCAGCAGCTACTGCAGCACGAGTTCTATCCCCGGCCAGGGAGCTACCCACATGGTGCAGCAGACCTCTCCTGACTTGCCCGCTGCTCCCCTCAACAGTGTATTTCAGCAAACCCAGAGAATCTGCCTGTTCCGCTCCCCACTCTGTCTCTGGTGAATTCTCTCACCCCCAGCATCTCTGGCCTATACCCCAGCTCTTGTGTGCAAAACTAAATAAATCTTTAAATAAAACAAAACAAAAAAAAGAGAGTTGGCTAAAATATTTTTGTGATTAAGCTGGAATACCAAAATAAATTTCTGCGATGATTACTTTTAAAATAGTACACTGTAATGTGTCCATTCGTCTTCCTGTCTGGCAAACCCCTTGCTCACAGGCAGTTCCATCAAATACCTCCACACCGCCCATGCCTACCTGCTGGGCTGCCTCATGGAAGAGCTCCTGCACTTGAGACATCTGGGCCATTTTCTCAGAAATGGATCCTGGCGGTCGGGATACGCTGTCTCCTCTGGAAGACAAACATGCTCTTTAGCCAGGTGGGCTCCTCCTCGCCTTTACGTTGTCCATTCTTTCTACCAGACAGGCCTTCTGCTGAGGAAGAAACCTTGTTCCACCTCATGGGAATCTCATGCCCACGGGGTCTTTGGTACCAGATAGACTCCAGCCCCCCTTCAGAGCCTGCCTTCGCTCCCATTTAAGTCCTAAAGCAACAGCCACCCTCAGTGGTCTCTTTCCCTGAGTTCCCTCAAACTGTGGGCTGGGGAGGACACAGAAGCCTGGCCAGCTGGCCAGCCCCTGGAGGCACAGTTCTGCGTCCCTCACCATCTTGTCTGCCTTGTGAACCCTTCTCTCCAGGGCAGGGAAACCATGGGCCCCGGGAACTGTCCACGGGTGGTTAGTGCACAGAGACGGAACCCAGCTGGGGAAGAGGAGCCATCAGGAGGTTGTCTTGGGCGCCCGACACAGAAGGGCCAGGAAGAGGAAGGAAGGGCGAGGGAAGCTAAGCAAAAGGTGTCCAAGCATCACTATCTGGGTTTGGTTCTCATCAGCGAGCACAGTCTTGCCGGGACCCAGTTTCCCCAGGAGCAGCGGCTGGCTCTGTGTGCCCCTCACCCCAGCGCAGGGGGAAGCCTAGAAGGGCCGCGCACCGTTGTGGGGGAAGGTGGAAAAGGGAAAATGACTGGCGCAGCTCGGGGCAGATCTGTCTTCCTGCGAGAAGAACGGCCGGCGAGAGCGCCCGCCTGGCGAGGAAGGGCACGCTCTCCGAGGAGTGTGCAGGCAGAAGGGGGGTGGGGGGAGCCGGGAAACGAAGAGTCTGCTCAGAGAAGCTGGGAAGACTGCATGGATTTGGGGGTCTGCGGTTACGAGTTGGGAGCCAAGGGCCCCCGCAGGGCTCCCACAGCTTCCCCGCTGCCTCCGAGCCCGCCCCGGCCCGGCCCCGCGCCGACCGGGCGGTCAGTGGCGCTTGGCCTCGCGTGCCCGCGCCCTCGCCGCCGGGGCTGCGGGGAAGCACCCCGAGACCTCCTGAGATCCGCCCCGGAGCCAGAGCAAGCCGAACCCCCTCGGGCTCGCGCCCCTGAGCACCCCCAATACGCGAACCCCCAGTGAGGCAGCCCACGCCCACTCGAGCAGCGCCCCAGCCCCGCTGGCAGGCTCGCGGGAGCCGGGAGGAGGGGAGGGTGGGGGTGCGGGGGAGACACGGGGGGCGGCAGAGCGACGGGGAAACCCGGGCCTCCTGCGGGAGGAGCCCGAGCGCCCAGGTGCCGACCCGCGGGTGCCCGCGCGCCAGGTGTCCGGGAGGAGAGGAGGGTGTCCCGGAGCCGGGGCGCAGGGGCCCAACCACGCCTGACCCCGTGCAGCAGCACGGGCGCCGGTGGGGTGAGGGCCGGTCCCGGGACCACCCCGGGCGCTGCCTTCCCCAGCCCCTCGCCCTCACCTGCTCCGGGACGCGAGCTCCCCGCGCTGGGCCCGCCCCGGCCCCGCCCCGCCGCCACGTGGCCGGCCCGGTGCGGGCGGTGCGGGCGCAGCTGTCCCGCGGGCGCGGCGGGGCCCGCCCCGGCCCCCGGCCTCGCTGCACCCGCGAGTCTCGGCGCCATATGGACAGCGAGGAGCCGCGGGGGCCCCCGCTCCGCTAGGATCTGGGGAGACCGACCGCGGCCCAGATGGGCGCGGCTCCCGGGGTGTGTAGAGCCGCTGGGGGGAACCCACGGAAATTTAGACCCCGGGGTGCGGCAGACAGCAAACGAGAGGGGGTAGGGCCCCCACGCCCCCATTCTTGCCCCGCCGCTACCGCTGCTGCCCTCGACAGCCAGTGCAATGCCGCGCGCTGAGGTGCCCGGCCCGCGGCTCAGGGGCCCGAGACGCGCGCGCTCTCACTCCAGGCGCACAGGCACGCAGTGTGGCTCCCCACACAGAGGAGGGAAGCTGGGGAGCCGGCGCCGCCCGCAGCAGCGGCTCCCACGCTGGGCCCGCAGCACCCCCCCCCCCCCCCCCCCCCCCCCCCGGCAGGTGCAGAAGCCGGAGAGAAGGCTGAGACTCTGAGCTGCAGGGATCCCAGGGCGCGGCTGGTCACCCGACCAGGTGGCCCTTAGGCTGGCAGAAAGTAAAACTCTTTTGCCAAAAAGTACAGCAAAAGTAGTTCTTAGACTCTGACAAACGGACTTGGTTACTAGAGGGGATGGTGTGGGGGGAGGAAAGAGGAGATAGGGGAAGGAAGGTGACAGAATTGCCACTGCCAGGTGAGCGGGCAATTGACAGGCAATTGACACAATTGCCAGGTGAGTGAGGCCTGAGCCCCTAGGCAGGTGCGAAGGTGCACTCCCAACCTATATAGTTATGTAAACGACTGGCAAATCAATACAATTCAAGAAAAAATATTTTTAAAAATTATCTTGCCAGGCCTCCCTGGTGGCGCAAGGGGTTAAGTCACAACCTACAAAGCTATCAGCAGCCACTGCACCATGAGTTCAATCCCGGGCCAGGGAGCTACCCCATGGCACAGCAGACCTCTCCTGTCTCGCCTGCTGATCCCCTCAGCAGTGTGTTTCAGTCTGTCTGCCTGTTCTGCTTCCCACTTTGTCTCTGGTAAGTCCTCTCGCCCCCCACACCTCTGGCCTGTACCCCAGTTCTTGTGTGCATAAATAATTTTTTTTTTAAAAAAGGTATCTTGCCAAGAAATAATACATATGTTGAGGTGTATGTGTCTGTAGCAGGAGTGAGGGTGGTGCCATGGAGGGATTATCCTCACCACCTGTAACAAGACCCAGATCTGGACTTCCCAGGGGTGAAGTAAGGTTTTCAGGTCCCCAAATTCCAGGAGAAAAAAAACTTAAATTAACATACAGAGATTATCTCCATTTCCAATCTGGCATATTTCCTAAACCTTAAATAACTTGTTAGGCTTCCATGTGGGCTTCTGAGAAACAGGAGGGCATCTGGGAGTACTTCCCACGCCCACACTGAGCCTTTGTGTAAAAACCCCTAAAAATAGAGGTTGCTCTTTTAAAAACAAAAGGGAAGGCAAAGCCATGGGAACGCTGACAGAACACTCCTGCTCCAGCAAAGGTTTTTTTGTGTGTAGAAAGATAAATAACATAAAAGATGCCATTTTAACCATTTTTAAATGTATAATTCAATGGCATTAATTATATTCTCCATATTGTGTCATCATCGCTGTTATTTCCAAAACTTTTTCACCACTCCAAACAGAAACTCAGTATCCATTAATAACTTCCCACTCACCCCTACTCCCAGCTAGTGATCATCTCTAATGTACTTTCTGTCTATAAATTTGCTTCTTCATATTTCATGTAAGTGGAATCAGACAATATCTGATTTATTTCACTGACTTATTTCACTTCACACAATGTCAAGGTTTATCCATATTGTAGAATGTAACAGAACTTCATTCCCAGCAAAGGAGTTTTTAATAACCCATTTCTGCAAGCAGAAAGAATCTGAGACTAAATGAGGTTACCTATCTATAAATAAAGGATTGAGGTCGGCAGGTGACAGTCATACTATTGGAATCCACTATTATCCGTATGTTGCATCTTTATTATTAATTTTGGGTCACACATGACTGTTTTTGCCTCAAGTTGGTTTCCTGTTTGCCATCACCTTCTGATGAACCTTCCTCTAAACATCAGTACAAACTTTAAAGATTCCTCATTTAATTCTATATCAACCTGAGCTAAAATCACTAGAAAGGAAATCCACCCCTTTCTTCATAACTACCTACTTCCTGCCACTCATCATTTCTAAGTAAATGAGATTGGAAACTTATAAGCATCTTCTAAACCTAGAAACAAATGTATCTGTTTCTTCACTTTAAGGCTAGAGAAATTTGCAAAGAAAAAGAAGCGAATCCTGGCTAATGTAGATTTATGTTATAACAATATTAACTTTAAAAAAAAAACCCATTCTTATTCCATTGAAAAATACCCTGCATATCCTTTACAGAACAATTCAATTTTTAAGATACTACATGGCCTAGTATAAGGATGTTCATTGCATTCTAATTTGTAATCATTTAAGAAAATGAGAACAACCTCATTGCAAACTTACAGAAAACTGATTAAATTACGGTACAGTCATACTACAACAACCAGCACTAAAAAGAATTAGGTGATTTTATATGTGCTAAGAGGACACATCTTGTCATCACACAGTAATAAGAAAAAGCAATAAATTGCAGAATAGTGTGTATAGTTTGTTATAGTTTTTTAAAAAAGCACTGGATATATGTATATAGTTAGTATGGGAAAATACACCTCAATCTGTTAGTGGTTATCACTGGAGAGGGGTTGAGATTGTAAAGTCATAGAGGAAATCTACTTTGGTGTACAAATTCTTGGCTTTTATTGAATTTTTTTCTTACAATGAGCATGTTTCTTTTGGAATCTGAACAAACATGAGTAAGACTTTTACATAAGTAAAAATCAAATGTGAGACAGACTGTATTTTTCAGAAATTAGTGTACTAATACATCCATCCCATGTGTTCTTCTTACAACATGACACTGACATTCCTTCAGAGAGAGACAGGGTTTATGTTCTCTCTCCTTGAGTCTGAATGGACCATTATATGTGTCTTGACCAACACTAGAAATGGAAGCAATGACACTGTTTGACTACTTAGGTTAGTCCTAAGGACAATTGATGATCCTCTGGCTTCCTGGCTCTTAAAGCACTTACCCTTGGAATTCATGTTGTGAGGAATCCCAGGCCACATGGAAAGCCCACACTTAGGTGGCCTCACCAATAATCAGCTTTCACCACCAGACTATTCCACCAGATTATTTCTAGTCCCCAGCCTTAGATTCTTCTAGTTGAGGTCGCATACATTACAGAGCAAAATCAAGCTGTCATTGCCGACTCTGTCTGAATTCCTGATCACAGAAGCCAGGAAAGATTATACATTGTTGTTGTTTGAAGCAATGATGTTTTGGAGTAACTTGTTACTCAGGAATAGATAGCAATATCTAATTCATCCAGCCAAGGTAAAGTGTGTTTCCTTTCACAGTTTTGTGTTCATTTCATTGTTTGAATTCACTGTTATCACAGTCCTTTTATATAAAAAATCATAATATTTTTAAACTCACCTTTTATTCTGTTCACTACAACTCAAACTCAAACTCAAGCTGAAACCCACAACAGTGAGCTTATAATGGTCCAGATAATGGACCACATATAATGGTCCACATATAATGGTCCATTCCCACTCAGCCACAGACAGAAGTTGCTCACCTGTCTTCCTTCCAGGGGTTGATGCTGGGAATTGCCTTCCATGTGAAGGCTAAAGAAGAAACCATGTCATGAAAAATGACCTCATTTGTCAGAAAGTCTGAACCCTGCAAGGGACCAAAGCTTGGACAAAGTCAATGAAAACAGAAGTGTGAAAACATTAAATCGTGATGTAAATAATGTATTTATACAAAAATATATCTCACAACTAGGCCTCAGAGCTAGAGTCAATAGGACCACAAGAGGTGGGTCAGCTAGACTAGTGATCCTCTCCCCAGGCGGTATCTTATAGTCACTGGGGGTAGTTTCAGAAAACACCAACACCTGGGTCTGGGGTGGGTCCTGGGCATCAGGATCCACTTTAAATTCCTCAAGCAATTCTAAGGTACAACCATGGTTGAAAATCATAGAATTTCTAGGTCAATAGCTTCGAGGCATTTTTTGCGCTCCCCTAAAATACCTGATAGATGGAAAATATATCACTATCAACAGTGGTGTTTTACTCCAGTTTTAATGTTCAATAACAAGAAGGGGATGTGAAATATATCATTTAGGGAGCACAGGTAATTTACTATATAACTACACATATATAGTTCTACATAATTATTAAATCTTATATATTCTATTAAATAATTATATATAGTCATTGTGATGTACCGCCCTGGGCATGCCTTCCTATTTTAAAAAACCCAGGAACTGCACACACTCAGAAAGTTTACTGGCTCTGAGGTAGAGTCAAGATTTGAAACTAGGTCTGGTTCCAATACCAGTTTCTCTGCACAATGAGCCTCTCTGACTCAGGTGAAGATATACGACAGAAAAAGAATTTCCTTCTTCCTGGATTGAAATGTGTTTCCGAGAGTCCCAGACATAAGAAGGCAGTCTGAAGGAAGGGCTGTCAGGCATTACTGGGAGTTGGAAGAGGGTGACTTAGGAAATGCAAACCTGATGGAGACACATGGCCCTCTAGCAGCCTGAGAGCTTCTATTTCCGAGGTGGGGCAGGACAGCAGAACGACTAATCATGCTCTGGCTTTTCCTGTCAGAGCTGTGGGAGTAGGAGGTGTCCTACTCTCCTGCTGTCAGGTGTCTCCAGTTCCTTTCGAGGTTTCTCTTTCAGTATCTAAGCTATTTGTTGACTCTGGAGGTTTGCCCTCTGACAAGAGAAAGGCATTCTCCCTCTATCAGCCACCTGTTATCAGGTCCATGGGGTGCAGCGGGAAGTCTAATGAACAGGATCCATTGATTTTATGGATGACAGTGGCAGCCTTACTGGCCTGCGATAACAGTGCAACTGGTCTTCAGCATTTGCTTAATATCATATACGGAGGACCCAATGACAGGTTTTCAAAGTCTAGATGAGAGCAATCAGGTCTGACTTTTAAGTCCTGGCTCTCCCTTTATACTACGCGACCTTGTCCATCTAAGTTCTTAATGTGTCTGAGCCTGTTTCCTCATTTGTAACCCAGAATTAATGATAAGACCTGTTAAGCCTACCTAGAGGAGTTGTTATGAAAATTCAAGAATGTTGCTGGGATTGAAACCCAGCTTAGCTATCTGTTGTTTTTAGAAATCACCACTTTGAAACTCATATACCAGTTTCTGGTCTCACTGCTTCTAGCCACAAAACCCAATTCTCCAAGAGTGCTGCAAATTCTTTGATGCACTGGGATAAGTCTCAGGACCTAAGCACTCGTTCCACCATATTGACCAAATACCTGTTGAAATCAAGCACTGTGCCCAACTCTGACACAAATGGGGAGCAAGACAGCTCTAGATGGGAATGGCAGGGAGACCTTAGTCAAACCTTCACACTAATAAGCATTCATTATAGTCACCTGTGCTAAGAAGCTGCACAAGGTGGTCTGAGACTCTGAAATGGTCATGTGGGGGAGGGTGTTAGGTAGGGGCAGAGGAGTAGTTATGACCTGATCAGAGAGATCAGGATAAGCTTTGATGCTGGAGCTGAAATGGGATGGGGGGGCACTAGTAGATGGTGTACAGAAACATGTTTTTGTGGCAGAGTGGGACACGACCAAGAGGCTGAAAGTGTTTCAGTAGTGAAAGAGCAGAGAGGATCAGGGCTCACTATAGGAGACGCCTGGGCTGTGGGAAGTTAGAATTACGGTGTTTACTTAAAGGTAACTGAGAAAAGCTTTTTGACAGGTTTTTGAAGGGTTGTTTATGTGGAGAAAGACCTGGAGAATAACAAGAGCAGATGGGCAGAAACTTGCAAGAGCACAAGCAAGAACTGAGGGTGACTTGGGCTGTGAACGTGATGAAGGGAAGGATCAAAAGGGTTTGAGAAATGTTCACTAGCCCTGTTTCCCATGAGGTACCAACCTGATTGATCATATTATACAACATTTATCTAACCACGTCCAGCAGTGAGCAGTCATTTTCCATAAAGGGTCACGCATACAAACATGGTGGACTTTTGCTTTCTTTTTCCTTCCTTTGTTCCTATGCAACTGGAGAGGTAGAGTTGGGACTTACTTGCTCTTTGATGGACTCCTGTCTGTCCTGCTCTTCAGAGGATGGTGAAGCGTCAAGGGGAAGGAAGTGGCTCTGGAGGCTGTAGTCCAGCCACATTCCTCTGACTCATTTCTACGTTAGGATTTGGGAAAAACGTCCAGCACATAATAAAGTAGCTTTCTCCCCCCTCTAGCATTCTGCCTCCTTTGGGAACCTTGTTTAAAATGTCTTAGTTAAGTGCAGAAATTCTGGTACCCCAATTGCAGGTACCCAAATCATGCATCATCAAATCTCCACCATCATTCATTTCTAATACCTTCACCCCTGCTGTCTTTTATCCCCACGGCCTTGCTCATTCATTCCTATGTGTGAGGAACTGTTTCTATGTTCTGTGAACAAAATGCCATTAGAAGTCTACAAACTAAGCCAGGAATCCAATGATGAACAATTAAGTTCTGAATTTCCCTGAAATACTAAAAAACATTTAGAATAAATCTAACTTGCATGAGAAACTGGGCATCACATACCATTATTTGTTTTCACTTGGTAAATATACCTGCTGCGGTACATGCAGTCATTTGGGGGAAGTAACAAAGGAGACAGAAAGAATGGAGATAAATGGTAAAAGAAAAATAGAGGAGAAAAAGGTGAGCCAGCCAGTCTACCACCTCCATGCTGATAAACACGTACCCCTTCCTCCTGCCTGGTGAAGCAGGTGGAAACATTTTAATCTTACCGTCTATGAGATTTGCTTTTACTTCATAGACCAGCCATGACTGACCAAAAACTTGAGTTATATGAGCGTTCAATAGATTACTTTTGTAAGATGGTATTTCTGCCTCTTTTTTAATCTCCTTGCAAGACTGATTGATTTTTCTCATTCACTGAAACATACAACTTTCTCCGTAATGTTCCATGTCTCCCAGGGTTTATGATAATGGTATCATAAATTTACAATATTCCTATCACTTCCATCTCACTAATTATTCCTTGTTGGTCAGTAAAATCCAGACAGACCCACCATCATATTCTCCAGTCTTTTAAAAGATATTGTGAGCATGTCGGGAATTGACTACATGGTCTGCTTTGCAAAAAATGAGGCTTCCAATACTGTTTTATGTACCACTCGTCTTTGTACCACTATTAAAATACGAACTAGGAAAGGGTTAGTGCTTTGTAGTTTACAAATTATCTCAAATGATTTGATATTCACAGTAATGATAGCTATTATCATCTCCAACTTACAGATGAAAAAACTGAGTCTCAGGAAGGGCTAGAACGAAGAGATAGATCAAGGGACAGTCATTAAAGGTCTTCCCATACTAACCATACTTTGCTCATTTCACTGCTCTGTATCTTCGCATGTAGCCTGGAGAATATTACCAAACTACACGCTCCTGTCTCATCATCACCCTCAACAAACGCCCACACACCTAATGCAGCACTGCTTACACCACTGAGTACCATAAAGGCTCTCAAATCATGACGGTCAGCATGGAAAAACGCTTTCCGCGAGCTCAGTTTAATCCTGACTTGTTCTGAACACTTTTTCTCAAATGGATCTCTTCATTTAGTTTTGTACTCTAGCAATAAATCTTAACCCTCATATTGTCATTGGCAAAAGATGTGTGCTAGAGTTCCCATAAAGAAACAAAGGGAAATTATCCTATTGGAGGTTTACAGGTAACTTTCACAGTAGCCCAAACATCTTGGAGGGGAAAGTCAAGTAGTGTTTCGCATGATTAGGAACTAGTAGAAATACATGGAGTATCAAACACAATCATAACCTAGGAGAACTGACTAGTGGCATATGACATCAAGGGATTTATAGTATCAGTATTGCTGGCAGCGCTAGAATGCCAAGCATTGGTTCAGTTAGTTCTTTCAGGAAAACATCCTCCGTTTCCAGCCCCCTAGCCTTGGGGTACAGGTGATTCTCTGGTGTATTTTCACCTTCAGGTCTGTGAATCCCTAAAGAGCATAATGCCCCACTCCTGTAATAGGTCACTTCCTCCAAACAAAGTCTACTTACTATCTCATTTCCCCAGTACAGGTTTGAATCCTACCAATATGTTTGGTGTTTTAAGCAGGGGGTAATTTTTAATAGCTTTCCATTTCCACTATATTGTCTTATATATACTATCTTTCTGGAATAGACTTATTAAAATTGTTTTCTAGAAAATTATTCTAAAATAGGGACTACTACTACTAACCCATTTGTTGAATGAGAGAGAAATCAGCACAGCACCCAAAACATTTTAAAACTCATTATTTGCTTTAATAATCTAAAGTACAACACTGCATCCTACAACTGATACCATTATAAACATCTTTCAGATGTTCAGGAAATGTTAGCAGACTTTGCCTTCATTTGCATCTAGCATAATGCCCATAACTAAGTAGATAGATAATCAATGCGGAATGACTACTATGCTCCAGCAAGTTAAGGGTTCAAATCAATAGCAAACACAATTACTGACACTTACTTTGGCCCCCTTCATCACCTTGACATAGACATCAACTTTAGTCTTAATATGAATGGGAGAAGTTGGGGAAAATTAAGAGTCTTAAGTTTAAAGGTTCATCTATATAAATTGTTAAATATGCAAAGGCTAAAATGTTGTCTATTTTTACAATTCAAGTCCATCTGTAAATGTGAGTTTTCTCCAGTAACTTAAAAATCACTTTGAAATGTCATTTTCACTTATAGTATCATATTTTACATGTCAGTTCTCCTGCACATACATCTGCATGTGTGTAAAATGTTTTACTGTAAATGTCCTTTAAGGGTATTTGAAAATGGCATAAGAAAATGACAAGACCAGGGGCCTCCCTGGTGGCACCAGGACGCAGTGCTATGAAGCTATCCGCAGCCATTGCAGCACGAGTTTGATCCCCCGCCAGGGAGGTGACCCACATGGTGCAGCAGACCTCTCCTGCCTAGCAATGAGTTTCAGCACATCTGCCTTTTCTGCTCTCCACTGTCTCTGGTGAATCCTCTCACCCCCTGCATCTCTGGCCTGCACCCCAGCTCTTATATGCATACATATTTTTTTAAAAATGACAAGACCAAGTTTCACCTTTAGTGCATAAACTTTTTTCACTTCCATTGAGTATTCACTAAAAAAGATCTAATTCATTCTAATACCTTATCAGGTTCATCACAGGATTGGGGGGGGGGTAAAGAAAGGGAAACAGGCAGCTCTCTGAAAAAATTAATTCTACCCGAACATATTAATTTTCATACTCCTTTTGAGCATAAATTGTCAAATAAAGCTTCAATGACAACACTTCAATTTGAGTGACTTCAATTTTTCTTGTTATGTTATCTTCAGAAGGTGGGAGAAATATCATGTAGGGTTATCTCCCCACCTCTCTCCCTACCATTCCTAATCGTTCAAGAAAAAATGGCATCTAGGAAATGCATTAGACAAACTATCAGTGATATTATGTATAAATGGTTAAAGAACCAGGCTAATAAAGCCAGGGAATTAGGAAATGCAAAGTCCGATTAGTTCATGTTTTCCAAGGACCCAGACCGCACTCCTACCTGTAGCCATTGTGTCCCAATGGTCACAAGATAGGGGACTACAAGGTAGTAAAAGGGTGAAATAGACTGAAGACTATTCCATTAATGACCAAAAAAATTCCATGTATGAAGATGAGCTAAAAGAATCTGTAAAGAAAAAAAAGCATGTCTTTTTAGCTCTATAGTAAACATATTTAAAGTCTAAAATACTGACAAGAATAACATTTGACTCCTGCATTTTAGCATTAACAACATTCTATGGAAAGCTACAGTAGTAAAGGCCTTGCTGTCACCCAGTCTGTTGTGTAACAAACTGCTAATTCCGTACAGACTTCCTTTTCTCTTTGTAACATTAATCTACACACCATTTAAAAATATTTACGAGTAGTTAGTTGGCTCAAAATATTGTGAAAAATTCAGCTAGGAAATTATTCATAAAACTGTATGCTATATTGTTTTTTAGCCAGTGTCCACATTTAGAATGCAGAATTTTCAAGTACAGTCTAACAATTCAATTTAAAATAAAACTTCCTTTTGTACCGCACAATACATTAAATGGCATTATAAACTCCAAGTGCAATATTAACTACATAACAATGTCCTTAGTCGTGAAACTCATTAAACCTCTGTTAATAGGTCAGTTTAAAGAACATATTTGTTTCATGATTATGCATGAAACAAGCTTTCATGTATTATAAAGGCTCAGCAATTCACCCATGGCATAATATGGGGTCAAACAAGATTTTATTTTTACAATGACAATAAAAAATGCACTTAAACGAAACAAAAGAAAAAATCCTCCCACAATTGTCCAAAAACAATTCTATCTGGAGGGTAGAGTATATTTAAAAATATATTGAGACTTACCGAATTTCAACTGTCAGGCTGCTGACTACTGATGTGAAGGTTTGTATTTAAAAATATCACAAATATCTTATTTAAACAGTGAAAATTTCAATGTGATAAGTTTCATTGCAAAGCAATTTTCACCTGAGTAGATTTTAAAATTTAGTGCTCGTATATTTGGGAAGGTGAGGAAGGCCCCACAGACACTGAGTTTGCAGTAGATTCTTTCACACTGATTTCCCAGAGGGTTGAAGAAACATCTCTGTTACCCTCCTAGAACACATGATGTCCCCTTTCGCCTGCAAATTTGTTCTGGCACTTCATGAACTCTCAGTATCCAGCTTTCGCTTAGTTACCCATTCAAACATAGCAACCTAATTCATTCAGTTCTATACAACAGCATCTATATTATGTACATGTTTTAATTATCAACAGTAAATAAAAATAAAAATTTACAGTGATTGAGAAAGGGTCAATGGAATAGGAAAATGGAAAAGTAATACTGTATAACCAGAATGTCCTATTATCCTATCAGGTTCAATGACAGGGTTTTTCCTTTATTAGTTGAAATACAAAGGCAGAGGGGGATCCCAGGAAAATAACACTATGTATCAGAAAATTCAACGTGCTCCACCATCAGGATTTCCATCACACATTTAATTTCTTCTGTACAATTTTTTATAAACTTTTTTTTTCAAAATCATCAGATTTCCAGATTAAATTCAGCACTACACAGTATGCCCTTGAAGTAAAATGAGGTTACCTGCTTTATTTGGATACCAAGTTCCCTTCCAGACAGCATTAAAATAAAGACAAGACTACACAGATAAAATCCAGTATAATTCAAATCCAACAATGAAAAATTTCCCCCATATTGTTGCAAAATTCTTTCTACTGAAATGCTTTGCTACAATAATAAAAAGCATACATTACATATAAAAGATACCAGTGTACTAAAAAGTGACAGAAGTGGACTAGCAAATCCTTCAAAGCACATTATATAAATGACTAGCATTTAAAAACATTTCTCCTATAAAATGTAGGTCATATACATTTATAAATTGGCGGTTTTATTTCTAAAGCAGTGATGTGTGTGTTCAAATAGTTAGCTGTTCTGTACAGTATAATATCTACTCAATTCAAACTACAATAGGTTTGTCTTTCTTTGTATTGAAGTTGAATAAATTCATCTGGTCAGCTGAGAAATCAAGCTTGAAAAATAAGTATCTAAAAATCAAAGTAGAAAGTTTAGAATTACTGAATTGTAGCTATGAAATATGAAGAGAACTATCTATTTCACAATGGAGCTGAAGTCACCTCAAAACCTATTGGCTTGAAGCTAAAAAGAAACAAATATTAAAATCCAAAGCAAACCACAAAGTCAGGTAGCAGTACAGAAGCAGGAAAAAACACACCCCCTTACTTCAGTGTGATGGGCACTAAGTTTTGCGGTCTTCCTCCATCTTGCAGAAGAGTGGTAAGGCCATTCAATGCTTAGTGACAGTGATACAGATGAAGTCAGATTTAGCCTGTCTCCCCTGCAACTTCAATTATGCTGTGTAAACAGTGTTACGTTCCAAAAGGAGGAACAGTGGAATTTGCTTATAAAAACTGATTAAAGATAATCATTATTAAATGAAATAAGGATAGTAACTCTGAAATGTTTTTAGAACTTTCCTGATGCTACTTGTAAAGTTAGCACTGCTATGTATTATTGCTTACATACAGTACAACATCATATGCCTTCTAACATAAAGCAGTACTGTGATTTGTTTGTACATATTTACAAATTCTTAAAAACAAACTGTAAAAACATTACATACTTTCAGACAATACAAATTAGCACATTGGTACTCACTTCAAAACAAATGGAATGCATAACATTAATAAACATCATAAAGGAAGACTCACATAAAAGTCCTTGATTGTCAAGACACGTTTATATATAAACTCTAACTGTGCAGAATTAAAGATTCAATCATAGGTACATCCTTATTTGATGAACCATATTTACAGCATGGTATTGCATAAAAAAATAAAATAATGTTTACAGGGTTTTACTTTTTTATCCATTGGATTAAAGAAAGCAACAAACACAACAAGAAATGTTTGTCTGCTTTAGTTTGTTTCCTACCAAAGTTTAAGTGAAAAAAGGAAACACGGTTTTTATTTGCAGAATATAGCAAAAACAACTGGAAAATTATTTCCCTGAAATAAAGCAATTTGAAACGGAAAAATTTTAAATTAAATTGCAGAGTCAAGAAGTTTCTCATTGATTATAATAGTGCTTCTTCAAGTAAATATACTGTGAAAAAACAAATTCTAGTTTAAGTGTTCTAAGAAATGCAGTACTACAGTAATGCCTACTTTTAAAGTTTCCCGGCTTTTTTTTTTAAACAGCCCTTTAAAAACCCAAATTAATACAATGATAGAAGTGGTGAAAGATCTAACCTCGCTGGCACTTTGCAAGTTTCTCTTGCCTGTGAAAATGAAAGCCTACCCTGAGCACAAGGCCTCTTCTGCCTCTCAGAGAAAATGCCCCAACTGACAAGTCCTCAGCCAGAGCCAAGAGGATGGATTGTTATGGTATCAAATAGAAAATTTGAAGTAGATTCAAACTTTAGGAGCCACTCAAACATTCTGAACCAAATGAAATGTGTGTGCAATACGAAGTTTAAAAAAAATAACCCTGCTTTTAGATGTTCAAGAGGTATTCTGTCATTTAACATGATGTTTCCAATCTTCAAAACGTCAGAGTAGGTCCAAGTGAAAAAGCATTACCTCACTCACACTGACCAAAAAGCTTAAGGGTGGAAGAGCAGGTTTTTAATAGAACACTTTGCTCACTGAGAGAAATGTGAAACACAAATTTTAAAAAGGTATCTCATATCCTCAATCTTCTGATCTAAAGCAGCACAAGCAGCCTTGCTTTCTCTATTAATGCCCAGGGAGAAATAAACTTTCTGAACCAAGTGGGGAAACCCAAATTGTTGAGATGCTTAGTACAAGGTAACTCTAGTAGGCATTGAGAATTTCACAGTAAGAGAGTAATGACTGTACTTAAATGGTAAGTCAATAAGTTATGCCAAAGTATCACTGATCTCAAATATGCTTCTAATATGGTAGAAAAATCTGCCATTATGTAGACTTAAATAAATGTGTTGAAGACAGGAATGCAACACCTGAAATTCTGCTTGCATAACTACCATTTTCAAAGGCCTTCCTCCTTAAGCTTATCCTAACTGCTTAGCAGTTGAGTCACATTCTAAAAACTGTGCTGGTGGTGATATTAAAACAAAAAACTTTATGCTGTACCAAGAATTACATCAAGTTCTCAATAGAAAAAAAATTTCTGATCAGACTTAAAAAAAAATCAATTCAGCAAATAAAATCGTACTATCTCCAATAGCATGAGAAAAATACATATGCCTACTAGTGTGAGCACAGTTCCATTTTTAACATCTCACCTGAATTAAGCCTTCTTGCAATTGTGATATACAACACAACACACAACATTCTTAAGAGTCAATAATGGCAGAACTTAAATACCTACTTCAAAGAAGTCAAAATTCTTGAAAAATTTGGCAGCAAAGAAAGCTGTCAAATGGGAAAATTAATATTTCAAGCAAAGCTTAATAACCAAGTGTAGAGGAAGCCACATTAAACATAATTTATACTCCTTACCATAAAACACAATATATTCAAAATAAATGTGAAAGGTGTTAAAAGGGGGGTGTTTCTTTGTCCCCTTTCTTTATGAGAACAGTCTTGGGATAATATTAAATAAAATAATTTAAATGTACAACATTCTATACTGAAACAAAGACTGCAGATCTGTAGGGCCAATATAAGAGTTAAGATGGAAAATTAACAACAATAAAGTTTCATCTTCCAAGGGTAGTAATTTTAAATTATCACTGTTGCTAATCAATATGTGCATTGTGACAAAGATGAAAATCTAAAATTAAAAACCAAAAAGTAGGAACAAATTAAAGAGGATAAAATCAGTATTACTATTATTTTCCAAAAATCAAAATTGCCCAATATGTAACTCAAACCATCATTCTTTAGAAAAGTATACATGTATATATAGATATATATAAAAGCACTATTTATTGTACCATGCTGTATTATTTTAAGACAAAGTATTAAAAAAAAAACATTCGTGGTATAAGGATAAAGTCTGTAGTTTATTTAGATTTTGAAATGCAACAAAAAGTCTCCGATCACTCATCTAGCTGTAAAAGAAATTGTTGTTACTAGAATTAGTAAACACTTTTGGTTTGTAAAATTGTAATGAGCCGTGTTCATTAAAAAGTAACTCAAGATAAAATAAGCAATTAAAATGCCCATTTCTTTAGTTCTCTGGATACTGTTTAATTATCCAATCTATTAAGATTCTAGAAAGAGAAGGATTATACCAGGTTTTACAGTTTCCAAAGATACCCAATTTCCTTTTTATTGCCAAAAATTAAAATAGTCAATTATGAGATGATTATGACACAATCATACCAAACCTAAAAATCTAAATTCTTTTTTACTTTGAGAAATCAAAAATACCAAATAGATTCTAAGTGCTCTATGTTAACTGAAGTGTATATGTAAAGTAAAATACAATTAAGCTTAAAACGTGGAATATACATTTTGTGTAAGCATTATGTTCTTGGGAATGTAATCTACAGAATATTTTTTACTAAAATTTCAACCTTGATACCTGCACATGAAAAATCATAAAAAATATCTACGTACACTGTACAAAGAAACTGACACCAATATGCATACTTCCAGAGAAGTGAATGCTTCAACAGTTATTTTGGTAAAAGTTTTGAAAGTATGCATATTTTAAAAGTAATTAGGCTTTTAAATAGTGGAGTCTTAGACTATCAGATTTTTATTATTTTTTTTCTCAAAAAAAAAAAAAAAAAAAAAAAAAAAAAACACCATGTCAATATAACGCAAAATTAAAATCAAGGGTATATGGCATATCATTCTTTTTAAGATGTGGTTTCCTTTCCCCCTATAGGACACACTACTTTATTTAAGCCATAATCTCTTGACATTTAAACTTTTAAGTTCACTCTGTCTGTAAAGTATACTCAGATTCCCTGCTGAAGTGCAATGACTATGCTGAAAAACTTAGAAACAGTATGAGTAAATTTCACACAATTACTAATCTCCTAAGAATGTACAATGTTATCAGTTAGGAAACAATTGTGCGAGTCTTTTTTTTTTTCCTTTTAAACTTGGTGTAGGTGGAATAGCAAGTTTCTGATCTAAAACAAGTTATGCATTGCTTCTATAAAGGTGACAACATGTAAGGCAGTTCAAAGAATGCTGACTAACCAAACAAAATGCAGTTACTGGATTATCTTGCTATTCATATCAGCCTAACTTGTTATAACGCATTGCTCTTAAATCTGTACAGCACTCCATTTTACACAGAGTAACCCCACTCTTGATTAATCTGTTCTAAAGTGCCAGTATTATTTACACTTTTTTTTTTTTTTTTTTTTAGCCAAAAGTCTGGCCAGTTGTGGCATCAGGTGAAGATGTCATCCCAGCTCTATTATCATTTACATTCACCAAGGGAAATTCTGGAAATTCAGCACTTGTCCCTGGTCCCCGAAGGTTCACCTGTCCATTGGCAGTGCTAAATTGAGTAGCTATTCCAGCTCTTGATCCATGATATGGAGCACGGAAGGGCTGTTCAAAGGAGCTCATTTGGTAAGCTTGGTGGACAGGCTGAGCCTCAGCTTTCTTCTGAGAAGTCACTTGATCCAAAAAGTCCTGTGTTGATGTGGCAGAGGCATGGTTTGTCTCATCACCTGAAAAGGGAAATGAGTGCTGTGAATCACCAACTATTAGTCCAAAGTGGGACTTATCTGGAGTTGTTCTTAGTGGAGAATTCATTCCTGATCGAAAGCTATTGATGGGCATGGCTGCATAGACTTGCTTGTCTATGGAAGAGAATGCTGGCTGATTTGGAAGGGTCTGGTTATCAGTCACAAAGTTAAGGCTCGGGCTATTCAAATAGGCATCATTTTGGCTAGTTCTGTCCAAAGCCTGCTGCAGAAACTTGGAGTATTCCTGCAACATGTTGGCTTTATCTGATGAGGATGCTTGGGAGCTTGATCCAACATTCTCTGACTGGGTGACTTCAGGTACTTCTGAAGAATTTATTGATATGCTAGAAGTCACCTCTGTGTCTGCAACACTGAATGATATCTCATGCTGTCCATTAGCTTTGTGGGAATAATGATCCAATAGAGTCTGTAGTACCTCATCTGGAATAACATTTTTGTCATGATTACTCTTAATCTCCACATTCAGTGCCTGTGAATCTAATATGGAAGCTGTGGTACTTTCATCAATGACACTTGCCACGGCTGCCTGTGTTACAGAAGGCTGAGAAGCTATGGTACCCACATTCAGCGCATACTCCCTACTGTTGTTGCTTGCTGCTTGAAGATAGCGCTTCTTCTTCAAAAACTGCATGGCATCATCATAATTAGTACTGCTGTGCACGGGTTTACTGGGTCCCTCTTGCAAATTATCAACCTGATCAATGTCAGCATTGCCTTCTGAATCCAATAAAGTCTGTTTATCCACAAGTTCAAAAGCATATTTTGAAACTTTGCTGTCTTCATATGTAGATAATGGTGAAATTGTTTGATTTTGCTCCAGTGGCTGTTTTAGACTTCTCTTACTGTTAATTTTTTTGAGAACCAACTTAGGTGGATGTATTTCTCCCGAAGCATCGTCTAAATGTGATCCCCCAACAGAAGAATGTGGCATTTCAACAGCATACTCTGCGACCATATACTCATCTTTTACTTTAGTACTTGAAGAATAAAGAGGCAAGTAATCATTTTTGTCTTTCTTCAGGTCAGATTTATCCAATGCACTTTCTTTGTCCATCCCAGATGATTTTTTCTCAGTTTTCTGCCTTTTCTTTTTTGGCAGTGAGTTATCTTTTGGTGATGTAGAAAAGCCAGAATCTTCCTCGGATGTCAGAAGGCCACCTTTGATGGCACATCTGTTTAGTTTTTTGTCATTATTTTCATGGCACATACGTTTATGTTTCAATACACGATCTGTTCTGGAAAAATACTGTGTAATTCAGAATTTGGTAGTGAGTTTTTTGTTTAAGTTTGTGTTTTCGGTCAACCAAGGAAAGAGAAGAAAAGAAAAGAAAAAAGTAATTAATATAAAGATAAAGTGTAATAATGTAAGCAATTCCAAACTAATTTGCTGAGCCAATTGTCTAATATAACTGATCAGCAACAGTTGGGAAGTTCTTCAAAGAGTTCTGGTAGTAAATGCCACTTTCTAATTTATTTTATTACAATTATTTTGTAATTTAATTTAGGATGGAAGAATTTCAAACCACCTCTTACCTGTAAACAGTATTCACACTGGTAAGGCTTTTCTCCACTATGAGTTCTCTTATGCCTTTCCATGTGATATTTTTGAATGAATCTCATGCCACATTCATCACAGCGAAATGGTTTTTCACCTAGTACATGACATAGAAAGTTTAAAACAAAATAAATATTGTAAAGTAAGGAATTACACTACCATAACAACCTCTAAAAAAAAAAAAAGATTTTTGAAGTGGTCGTACTTCCATTTAATGACAAAAAAGTCTCAATTCTATATATATATCCCAATTTGTCAAGAATAATTTGACTTATATAAATGAAAAAAGACTAGCATAGAATATGCCATTGCAAAGAAAAAGGTGAAAGCAGGCACACTTAATTTCTTTGTCTTTCTATTATGTCTGTACATAACATTTTTTCCATGGAGATCAGCAGTGGCAAGAATTTATAGTAATATGAACATTGTTTCAGTACTGTAGTAGGTATTTCTAATCTTTTTCTTAATCATATAAAATAACATTCTTTTGGGGCTCCCTGGTGGTGCAAGGGTAAGTTTAAGCACAGTACTTTGAAGCTATCTACAGCCTCTGCAGCACGAGTTGGATCCCTGGCCAGGGAGGTAACCTACATGGCACATCAGACCTCTCCTGTCTCGCCCGCTGCTCCCCTCTGCAGCGTATTTCAGTCAGTCTGCCTGTTCTGTTCCCCGCTCGGTCTCTGGTGAATCCTCTCACTTCCTGCACCTCTGGCCTATACCTTAGTTCATGTATGCATAAATAAATCTTTTTAAAAAATTTAAAAACAGTAACATTCTTAAAAAAATTTTTTTAAAAAGAAAAGTGTTACCCACACATAATCCAACATAGTATCTTGGATGTACCTTTTAATTCATTTCTTTTCAACAATATTTCTAGTTAAATGAAATCTGAATCCTAAGGAAAAATTCTTCAAAATGAAAACCTAAAAAGAGCTTAGAGACTAAGTTTCAAAAATAAGGCTTATTTATATTGATTTTCTTTTTCACAACTTAGAACAGCATTTCTCATGTCCCTTTGAGAATGAATGAAACTGGGCACTCTTAAATGGATTACACAAACTCCTATCTGTCAAATTCTTTTAAATTTCATAAGGATTTCGAAATTATACAGAATTATAACTATGGAGATCTAAAGTAAGTTTTATTGATAAAACCACAGTCTATATAAACAGAAGGGTGTGATAAGTTACCTAATGCTTGTTTGAAAAACTACTGGTTCCACCTTTTTTAACAAGGTGGTCCCCTGGAAAAGGAAAGGTTCCAATTCCATGCCCCTCTTCCCCCCAGGAAGTGTGGAGCTGAGCAAGGAGGAGAGAAGTTGGAGAGAAGACTGGAGAAGGAAAGAAGGATGGCGAGCCAGACGAACACCTTGAAGAGGCACAGGGAGCAGGGAGAAATGTGAAGAAGCTTCACTTGCTTTTTGGTTCTGGACTAGTTCCAACAGGTGTGTATGAGAGACCCCATGGCGAGGTCAACAATAGCAGCTTTGATTTTAATTTTGCTCTTTTTCTTTCAGACGTGTTGAGCCCCTTCTGCCCCTTTTCTATGGGTCCCCACCAGAAGGTGCCTTAGACATGTGGCAGGCTTTCAGGTCTCAGTGGCCCTACTTTGGGCCAAAGTTTGATTGGAAATTTACCCACGAGGGGATGGGTAACTTCAGATGCTAGATTTGGAAACTATATCCTTTGTCTTTTCTTTGTCACAGCAGATGGCAGAACCTATTTAGAGCAAGCAGGTTTGGGGGTTCTGGGGTGCCCCTCACTCTGTCCTGTAACACTTTAACTCATTCAGTAAAACTTTACTAGATATGTACTCTCTACTCATAGCCCTGCTGTAAGAGGTTAAATGTAGAAGACAGTACTTGTTTCAAAGAGTATATCGTAATTGGGGAACGAGATACACAATCATAAAAAAAGACAACAAAATTATGCCCAGGTCTGCTTTATCTTTACAAATTCCCCAATACTGTCTTAAACTTTTTCTTCAGGGCCTCCCTGGTGACGCTGGGGGTTGAGCGCAGCACTGTGGGGCTGTACACGGCCTTAGCAGCGAGAGTTTGATGCCCGGCCAGCTGGGGAGAAACCCACATGGCGCAGCAGACCGCTCCCGTCTCGCCCGCTCCGCTGCTCCCCTTAGCAGTGTATTTCGGTACATCTGCCTGTTCTGCTCCCCGCTCTCTCTGGTGAATCTTCTCAAGCCCTGCGACTCTGGCCTGTACCCCATTCTTAAAAAAAAAAGGAAAAAAAAACCTTTTTCTTTAGCCAAATTAAAACACCTATCATCTTGTGTGTTTTTCTACCTCTGCCTTGTTCACACAGCTTCTTCAGTCAGGAATGTCTACCTTTGTATATCAGGTACTAAATTCCCTTCAAGACTCAACCACCTTCTCTGTGATACTTTGCCCTATTCTCCCAGGGGACAGTTATCGTCACCTTCTTTAAATTCCTAGAGACCGTCATCTGTTTCTTTTCTACAGCACTCATTAATTAATCTCAAAAATCATTTTGTACATTTCTTTTCTTCCACTGTTACAGGGCAACCCCGATATGAAATGGCTTGCCTGACTGTGGGTCCTCACCCGCACTTAAAAGGGACTTACAGTAATACTCAACTGCAGGTAGGCACACACAAAAAGATTAATAAAAGGTTTATTTACAAAAGAAAGGGAAATGAAGAAATGAGTAACTCAGAGGGAAGGAAAGGGAGATAAATTCATGAATGCGTCCTACTAGTTCCAGTGAGCTGGAATCCCAAGAGCATGTTAAGAGCTGGAGAAAAACCAAGAGCCCCCCCAAGCCCATATGTCTGGTTTTATACCAAACGTGGCTGCTTAACCCCACCCTCACTTCCCAGCAATCCTCCTTTCGGTGATGATGACATTATGGGATTTGTAGTTCTTGGTGTCCTGGATATCTCTGGTCTGGAGTGGGAATGGAGTCCATAAAACCTATTTGTGGAGTTTGCTGAGGACATCCTTTCTCCCTAACACCACTATATTATTTGTCTTTAGTTCAGAATCTGGGCCTACATTTTTACATAGCTCAAAATACCTTGTGTAGTATTTCTGTGTGTAATATAAAATTTTTTGTGTACTATAAAGTGCCAATGAAGGCATAAATGATTATTGCAGTGATTAGTGGAAAAAGTGTTACTGTGAGCTGGTATGATCTGGAAAATCTTCTTGAAGTGTACTTAAAAAGAGATATTCTTTCTTTTTCTCTCTCTCTGTGTATGTGGGGGGGAAGGGGTTAGAGGGAGGGACATTAAAGTCAAGGACAAAAAAATCAGTAGGGAGTAACAGAGCAACAAAGAGTTTAGACCCTATAAAATGTCCAGGAGTAAGATAATTTAATTTGAAAAAAGCTATTTGAAACTTTCAAGAAGAATGCCAACTTCTGTAATTGCTAACGAGTTACCAAATTTTAAATTTTAGGGTTGAAGGGACTGCAGTGTCTTAAACTACTTTTTTGGGTTCCACAGAGGCCCCCAAAAGGCGGCTGCTGGTATGGCAAATGATTCTAAGGTTGTCACCACAAATTCAGCACAGAATAGCTCCACTTCTGCATACTGAGTGTAGACTCTGAGGGTTCAGAGGCTAGAATAAGAGCATAAATAGAACAAATATAGACCAAATCACTTACTATACAGAAAAAAAATGCTGAAGTCCAGCATAACTAGGCACTTAGCCAAGGGTTAAGTGAGAGAATAATAAAGCAATAGAAGCAGGCAGAGAAGACCACTTTTTAAGAAAGATGGATGTGAAAGAAGTGAGATAAAGGAGATGAGGAGACAATCCCATTCAAAAGTTAAGTATTATTAAGGACAAAAAGGCATTTATTTGAAGGAGAGGAAGGAGGCAGTGTGAAAAAAAAGAAATTAAATATGAACAGTGAATTAGAATTGAAATACTATGGTGAATAATAAAAAAGTACAAGCTCACAGAGGTATTATGTGAAAAGGGAAGGTAATTACAGGTTAGAAAAAAGTAAGAAAAGGTGGCTATTTTAAAATAGACAATGTAGATGACGGAGCTCATTAAGGTCAGAAATTAAAATCATTTCTCAAAATAAGAAAGGGTAAAACAGAATTGATCAACTGATTAAAATTTAATTAATTCCATTATTCAGGGATAGGAAGACTTAATATTGATTGTTGAGTTGGCAATACTCCAGAAATTGATCTACAAACTCAAAGTAGAAATTGACATCTTAAAATTCATATGGAAATGCGAGGGATCCATAACAGTCAAAACAATCTCGTAAAAGAAAAACTTAAGTAACAAGACTAGTACTTCCTTATTTTAAAATCTAAGTACAAAGGGACAGTAAATAAATAATAGTGTTTATATATATATATAGTGCATAATCAAGAAACTGAGAGTTCAAGAGTAAACTCTTACATTTATGATCAATTGATTTTTCAACACATGTACCAAGAAAATTCAACCGGGGGAAAAGAACAGTCTTTCTGACAATGCTATTGAGACAATTTGGGACCAACATGCAAAATATGGAGTTGCACCCCTATACCTCACATCACATACAAACATTAACTTAAAATGGATCATAGGCTTAAAATATAAGAAGAAAAACCTCAGAAGAAAGCACAGGAGAAAACCTGGGCCTTCAGTTAGGCAACGATTTCTCAGATATAGCATCAAAAGAAAAAACAACTGAATAAAAAATAAGTAAAATGGATCTATCAACATTAAAAACTTTTTGTGCTTCAAAGGACATTATCAAGAAAGTGAAAAGACAAAATGGAACAGAAAATAGCTTGGCAGTTCTTCAAAATGCTGAACACAGAATTAACATATTACCCAACAATTCAACTGCTAGGTATGTACCCAAATTTGCATAGCTATGCTCACAGCAGCATTATTCACAAAAGGTGGGAATCAAGCCAAGTGTCCATCAACAAAGAATGGATAAACAAAATGTGATATACAGTAGTCCCCACCTGCCCATGGGGAGAATATGCAAAGACTTCTAGTAGATGACTGAAACCACAAATAGTACTAGGCCTTCTATGTACTACCATACCTATCATAAAGTCTAATTAGTAAATGAGGTCCAGTAAGAGGCAAATGAGTAATAACAGATTATGATAAATATTATGTGAATGTGGAGAATGTGAATGTGGAGAATGTTATTGCATGCAATTTTTTAAAAAATACTTATTTATACAAGAACTGGGGTACAGACAGAGATGTGGGAGGGTGAAAGAATTCACCAGAGACAGAGCGGGGAGCAGAACAGGAAGATGGACCGAAGACACTGCTGAGGGGAGCAGGGGGCGAGGCAGGAGAGGTCTGCCGCGCCATGTGGGGTTTCTTCCTGGCCAGCCGGGAATGGAACCAGCGTTTCAGAAGCTGCGGACAGCTTCACAGCGTGGCGCTCCACCTGCTGCGTCACCAGGGAGGCCCTGCCTGTAATATTTTTTGAGCTATGGTTGACTTTGGGAAACAGAAAACTCTGAATATGGTGGGGGGGGGGAACTACTGTATGTACGGTGGAATATTATTCAGTCATCAAAAGGGAATGAAATGGCAGAACAAGCTACAACATTGATAATTTTGATTAAATTGTAAATTAAATACTGGACAAATACTAAATGATTCCACTTATATGAGGTAACCAGAGTAATTAAATTCATAGATAGAAGGCAGAACAGAACTTACCAGGGACTGAAGAATGGAGGAAAGGAGAGTTTGCTTAGTGCTTACAGAGTTTTTGTTTGGTTATGCAATGTTATAAATGTAGTTAATGCCCCTAAACTGTACACTTAAAAATGACAAACTTCATATTTTAGTTTTTTAAAAATGTTAAACAATAATCCACTGAAGGGGACTAAATATATGTGAATCATCCATCTTCTTTAAAGAAATGTTCATTCAGATCCTTACCTATTCTGAAATAAGGTTGTTTTATTCTCCAAAGGCACATAAATAGCCAATAAGTACAAGAAAAAGATGCTCAACATCATTACTCATTAGGGAAATGCATGAATGGGATGGTGAAAATAAAAAAGACTAGAACAACTATCAGTGTGTATACAGAGAAAATGAAGTCTTCTCACATTACTGGTAGGTAGGACTGTAAAATGGTGCAGTGCTTTAGGAAACAATTTTGCAGATCCTTAAAATGTAAAGTTACCACGTGATTTGGCAATTCCACTCTAAAGCATTTACCCAATAGATTTGATAACATACATCCACACAAAATTTGTGCACAAGCACATTCATTATAGCCAAAACTAGAAACAACCTATCAACCAATGAACAAAGGAAATGTGAGCCTCCCCGATGGCGCAGCGGTTGAGCGCTGGGTTGCGAAGCTGCCCGTGGCCTCTGCAGCGCTGGTTCGATCCCCGGCTGCTCCCCGGCCACCAGAGGAGGGTCCCACATGGCGCGGAGACCTCTCCTGCCGCCCGCTGCTCCCCTCAGCAGTGTACTTCAGTCCCTCTGCCTGCTCTGCTCCCCGCTCTGGCTCTGGTGAATTCTCTCACCCTCCCACGCTTCTGACTGTACCCAATGCTTGTATAAATAAATAAAAATAAATCTTTGAAAAAAAAAACAAAACAAAGGAAATGTGATCCACCCATTCATGGACTATTACTGAGCTATTAAAAAGGAATAAAGTACATACTACAACATGAATAAACCTTTAATACATTATGATAAGGAAAAGGAACTAGGGAGAAAAGACAGACCATCTATTGTACAATTTCATTCACTTGCAATAAACAGAACAGGCAAATCCACAGAGACAGAAAGCAGATTATAGATTGCCTGGCATTAGGAGGAGTAGGTTTGGAATTTTAGGGTGAAGAAAATGTGAAAATTATTGTGGTGATAACTGTACAATTATGTGACTATATTTTTCATTAAAAACTTTTTTTAAAATTTTCTCACATCACCTTTCATTTTTGCCAGTGGCTATACTTTAAACTACTGAATTGCACACTTGGAAGTAGGTTTTCTGATGTTGTGAATTGTATCTCAATAAAGCTGTAATTTTTTAAATACTGCATAATACATTGACAACATGCAAAGTGAACAAGAAATTATTTCTTCCCTCAAGTAGCTAGCAATTAAAATTACTCAAATTAATTGGAGAAAATCTATTTAAATTATCTGCTATATCCTAATAGATTATTAACAGCTTACTTAACTAGAAGCAAATTTTAAAAGTTGCATTAAACTATAAATCAGAGGGCCTCCCCGGTGGCGCAGTGGTTGAGCGCTGGGTTGCGAAGCTACCCGCAGCCTCTGCAGTGCCAGTTCAATCCCCGGCTGCTCCCTGGCCACCGGAGGAGGGTCCCACATGGCGCGCAGACCTCTCCTGCCGCCCGCTGCTCCCCTCAGCAGTGTACTTCAGTCCTTCTGCCTGCTCTGCTCTCCGCTCTGGCTCTGGTGAATTCTCTCACCCTCCCGCGCTTCTGACTGTACTCAGTGCTTGTATAAATAAATAAATAAATCTTTAAAAAAAAAAAAAAAATATATATATATAAACCAGAGACACACTACGGGGGGGGGGGGGGAGGGAAGGGGAGAGGAAGGACTAGGGTCAAAATAAGGGGGGGGTGCAATTGTATGGGGAATATAACCAAAATGAAAATGCATACATTGTGCAAAAATGAAAAATGTAAGAATTATATAAAATATTAAAAAATATTAAAAAGTTGCATTAACAAAAGACTACTAGAGGCATTACTGCCTCAAATGCAATTGCAATTGGTATAGAGGTTCCAAAAACCATCCCTTACAGTTCCCCAAACTGAAATGAGCAATTAAGATGCTAAATCAACTAAACATTAACATAAGTGCAAATTTACCTTCTATAGTCATTTATTGTCTGATTATCCACTTCGTTATCCTCATTCTAATCCTGTCTTTTGTTCTTTTAGTATGTATTTCCCCCTCCCTATCCTACCATCTCTTCATACTTATTTCTCTTTTCTCCCCACCCCCCCTTTTTTTTAAGATTTATTTATGCATATAAGAACAGGGGTATAGATCAGAGGTGCAAGGCATGAGAGGTGTCTCCAGAGACAGAGTGGGGAGCAGAACAGGCAGACTATTGAGGAGATACATTGCAGAGGAGAGACAGGAGAGGTCTGCTGTGTCATGTGGGTTAGCTCAGCGGCTGTCCATAGCTTGACAGTACTGATATTTTAACCCTTGAGCCAAAAGGGAGGCTTCCTCTCTTTCCCTTTTAATTAGCCATTCCAGAAAGAAGACTTTTTAAAATTTAAGTTCTGTCACTTACGGGTCACTGTTTATGAGTTAGGTAATGTAATGACATGGTACAAAAAAATTTAATTAAGTGTTCAAAAGTATGCAGGAAAAAAAGACTTCCTCTGACCCTTACCCTACCACCCCCCATAGAAAACTGCATTTATTTGTGTTTCTTTCTAGAATTTCCCCCCAGAAGCAGAAGCGAAATTTTTCCTCCTTCCTTATACAAAGATAGTATATTGTATTCACTGTTCTGGATCTTTCAGTCTTCAGAAGCTTGGAAATCAACAGAAAAAAAATCTCTAAGAGTTGTTATCTCTCACCTATGGATAAGATACACATATTACATTTATTAAGCCAATCCCTTATTATTTTCAAACATTTTCTATTACAAAAAAAATTTTAATGGATAACCTTGTAAATACATTAATATATATTTGCCAGTACATTCTCAAAATGAGAATTTCTGATAAAATATTTGTCATTTTTATTTCAGAGGCATGATACCTCTGAAATTTATTTTTTTTTTAAGATTTATTTATTTATTTATACAAGCACTAGGTTATAGTCAGAAGTGGGGAGGGTGAGAGAATTCACCAGAGCCAGAAACAGAACAGGCAGAGTGACGAAATACACTGCTGAGGGGAGCAGCGGGCAGCAGGAGAGGTCTGCGCACCATGTGGGACCCTCGCTGGAGGCCAGGGATCGAACCAGCGCTGCAGAGGCTGTGGTGGCTTTGCAGCCCAGCACTAAACCACTGTGCCACCAGGGGAGGCCCAAAATATTTGTCATTTTTAAAATACATGCCAAATTGTTGTCCACAGGTGACGGTAATCTGTTTCTTTACGAATCACATAGGAGTGACTATTTCTCTACAATCTTGCCATATACTATGATGTTAAATTTCCTACTGACTGCAAATTTAATAGGTGAAAAAACTATCTCAGTATGAGGTGGAGCCATTTTGCATGTCATTTTCTGTAAACTGAGTATTTTTCACCTATTTTTTAAACTAGGTTGCTCATCTTTCTATGATTTATAGAATCATGATTTTAATTAAGCACAATGGCCATGTGTCTGTATGAGTTCCACGGGGTTTTATTCCCTAGTCTTTTTCCCCACCTTGATAGCTGGGGGGGGGGGGTGTGTTGGCGAATAGAGGTTTTCATTTTTATGTAGTTGTAGTTGAATCAATCTTTTCTCTTGTATTAGATTTTTTTTTAAAAAAAAAAAGATTTATCTATTTATTTATTAAAGCACTGGGTACAGTTAGAAGCGCAGGAGAGTGAGAGAATTCACCAGAGCCAGAGCAGGGAGCAGAAAAGGCAGATGGACGAAGCACACTACTGAGGGGAGCAGCGGGCAGCAGGAGAGATCCGTGCACCATGTGGGACCCCGGCCCGGTGGCCAGGGATCAAACCAGTGCTGCAGAGGCTGCGGGCAGCTTCGCAACCCAGGGCTCAACCGCTGTGCCACCAGGGAGGCCCTCTTGTATTAGATTTTGAATGTTATTTAGAAAGGAATTTCCCATACCAATCTGCCCATATTTTTAGTTAACACATTTACAGCTTCATCGTTTAGATTAAATCTGACACCTTTGGAGTTCATCATGAGGTACCAGATAAAACTATGTCTTTCCAGATGATTATCCAATTTTACTGAGAAGTTCAGCTCTTCCTGATCACATTTTTATCATTTCTTTATCATAATCAAGTTGCATTACCTTGCTATTTCTAGATCTTCTTTCCTATACCATTGCTCTGATTTATTCATAAGTAGTACCAAAATGTTTTAAATATTAAGCTTCTATAACACAATTTATCATCTGGTAAAGTTAATCCCCTCATTGTTCTTATTTTCCTTTTCTGGTTTTGTCTTATATGTCTACTTTCCATATTAATTCAAAATTAACTTTAGTATCTGGGGTAAGATAAAGGGGGAGTTGCTAAAATGCTTCTGTTAACTCATGAGAAATTGACATTCTCTTTATGCAGTTAACTTTTCTCACTGAAAAAAGGAATGTTTTCCTAATTGACCAAGTTTTGCTTTGTGTTCTCAATTATGTTTTAACAATTTCTTCATATTGGATTTTCTAAATATCTTGTTCCTGATATTGCAAAAAAAGGATGTTTTGTCCACTATGTCTTCCACTGTGTTTGTGCACAAATAACATATACAGTCTCTGGAATTTTAATGAATTTGCTTGTTTGCAGTAATTTTTCAATTGACTCTCATGAGTTTTCCAAGTTTAAAATCACATTGTTTGCAAAATGTTTTTTTTTTTTAACCTGTTTTTTTCTTATCTACTTTTACTGGCTATTATTCTCAAACATTATATGTAATAGTGAGAATGTGCTCTGCATCTTGTTCCTGACTTTGGCACTTAAGTATATTTATTGTTTTCTTTTTTTTTAAATATTTATTTATTTATTTATACAAGCACTGGGTACAGTCAGAAGAGCGGGAGGGTGAGAGAATTCACCAGAGCCAGAGCGGAGAGCAGAGCAGGCAGAAGGACCGAAGTACACTGCTGAGGGGAGCAGCGGGCGGCAGGAGAGGTCTGCGCACCATGTGGGACCCTCCTCTGGTGGCCGGGGAGCAGCCGGGGAGGGTGTGGGCAGCTTCGCAACCCAGCGCTCAACTGCTGCGCCACCAGGGAGGCCTTATTTATTGTTTTTAAATGGAAAATAAAATGACACATGTCCCTAAAAAAAAAGAAAAACACCTAGATGAAATTTTAGGGGAAAACCCCTTTATTGTTCTTCCCCCTTGAGGGGCAGAGACCCTCTACTGGAAAAGGAGGATTAAATAGCATTTGAGTGATTTTACTTGAAAAAATTCAGGAAGTTTATAGATATTATTTATAAAATTCAGGAAAGCAGTCATACAATGAGGAAAATCAATCTCAGGTGTTCCATAACAGTACTTTTCCAAAACCCAAGTAGTTTCTCTTCTAATGGTTTCCACTGATACCACAAATTTTCTCCACTGTGGTGATTCTCCCAGTAACTTTGTTTCTCACACCACCGCCGCATTTCTGACCTACACTCCAGCTCTCGTATGTATAAACAAATAAATAAATCTTTAAAAAATACATCTGTAACAAAGTTCACATGGACTAGTAATATGTGATGATAACAGAAGAGAATAAAAACTATGAAACTGCCACAGTAACATGAAGACAAAAAGTCCTTGGTTAGCAAATGAAAGCAATTTTCATTGGTAGCAAATTTTTAAAAATCCATCTAGACAGTACAGAATGGTATTCTTTCCCTAGAATGGAGGACAAAGAGAAACTTCAACTCCTGCATTATAAACATTAGAAACATCGGCAATGTTTGCACGCCATTTGAAAAACAGAAAAAACGAGGTTGGGATCACCACCTAGCCCCAGAAAAGAAGATGAAGAAAACTTCATTTTTCCTGGGCTCCTTTTCTTTTGCAGAGTTATGAAATTATACAAATTTTACTGTAACTTTTCAAATGGTCTAGTTTCCTTAGGATAAAAGCACAAATGACAGGGAGTAATTTTTTTTTTTTTGAAGATTGATTTATTTATGCATACAAGAATTGGGGTACTAGCCAGAGGTGTGGGGATGGGATGTGAGGACTCACCAGAGACAGAGTGGGGAACAGAACAGGCAGACTGACCAAAATACACTGCTGAGGGGAGCAGCAGGAGAGACAGGAAAAATCTGCTGCGCCATGTCAGCAGTTCCCTGGCTGGGAATGGAACCCGTGCTGCAGTGGCTGCAGACAGCCCCATAGGCTGTGTCCCAACCCCTTGCACCACCAGGGAGGCCCATACAGGGAGTAACTCTTGATTTTCACAGACTAGGTTTTGACCTACCACTCTACCAGACAGCCAATAATCAAAAATGATTAATATCCTCTAGTAAGAATGACATACAAGGCAGATCCTATTCTCAACTTCAAAGATTTGATAGTTGGTCTAAGACTCATACATGAAGGACAAGCAAGAATAAGCACTGTCCTAATTCTGAAAACAGGCTAAACATCATACACAACTGGCAATTTCCACAACTCATTTTTCTATCAGCTACTGCATGTAGCCACTATACAACTGGCACTAATATCTATGCATATTAACATTAAGTAACATGCCCCCATGAAGGCATTGAGACAGTACAAGACATAATTAACTAAATGCAAACACCATTTACATGTGACATGTAACTTTTCCAATTATTAAAAAAATTTCAGAGTATCACAAGTCTATCTTGCACAAATGTGGTTTTATTTTTAAATTTAACTTTAATTATTATAGATATTTTGAAACATACACAAAAGAGGAATATAAGGAGGCCTCAATACCCATCAGTTAGCTTCAACAATTATCAACATCTACACTTCTCATTCTTTTTCCCATACATTCTTATTTTAATCAAGTAAACTTTTTGCTAGAATGCAAATCATAGAAAAAAGTAAACAGTTCACATTAGTATTCACACTGAATTTCCACACCACCACCAATATATTTAACTAGCACTGATCATCAAAACTTAGACTATTACCAGCATCTTCTAAGTGCCTCCTGGAGCCTCATTTGGTCACTAACTCAAGGATAACCCCAATCCAGACTTCCAGTATCTGTTTTTTAATTAACTGCTTTCTAAGGAAAATTTAAAGCATAAAAAAAAATTTATGTTGCCTTTCACCAGGTTTTAAAAACAAATTTATTGAAATATACTGTACCTAACAAAAGTATAAAAGACATAAAGGTAGTTTCAGTTTTCTCAAAGAGGATACATCCATGTAAACAACATCCCAACCAAAAAAACATTACACCAATGCTGAAGCACTTCTACCCCTGCCTCCCTCAGTAATCACTGCCCTGACTTCTAACACATAATTCATTCTGCCTTGTTGATTAACATAACATGGAGTCATACAGTGTGTGCATTCTTTTGTGCCCGGCTTCCTTCATTTAATGTTATGCTTTTAAGAATCATCCGCAACACTATTCTTTCAGATAAATGTACTCTGATACCTACATTCAACTGTTGATGGAAATCTGGGTATTCCCAGTTTTCGGCTATTAATGATGATGCTCCTTTAACATTCTTGTACATATGTTTTGATGAGTATCTGATTGCTATATAAGCAAATAACTAGGAATGAAAAAGACAAGTTATAGGGTCTGTGTATGTGCAAACTTGGAAGATGGAGTTTACTTAAGTGGATACGCAAATTTACAGGCTACCAGCAGTAAATAAGAGTTCCAATTGCTCTCCATCCTTGCAAATAAATACTTTATATTGTCTTTATTTTTCCTTTAAGCCCTTCTGGAACATGTGTAAGTTCTACAGATTGCAATCTTAAGAAAATTTCCTGAAGGTTAATGAAGTTGAGTACTCTTTCATATGTTAACTGATCATTAGATATATGCTTTTTCAATGTGTTAAGTGTTTTCAAGCAAGTGTTTCCTTAATATATTAGTAGAAATTCTACTCATATTCATCAGGTTTAGTTTTTCACTTTGTTAATGGTATCTTTAATGAACAGAGGTCTTAGAATTAATGAACCCAAGTTAGCAATTTTTGAAATTTTGACTAGGAGTTTCTATCTCCCAGTTGAGAAAGGTGATGATGCCCCAT
Source organism: Talpa occidentalis (assembly GCF_014898055.3). NCBI lineage: Eukaryota > Metazoa > Chordata > Mammalia > Eulipotyphla > Talpidae > Talpa > Talpa occidentalis. The sequence continues at coordinate 42,351,956 of NW_023604295.1, read as the reverse complement.
GTTTTTTTTTTGTTTTCATTTCTTCTTCATTAACCTGTTTACTCCCTCACTTCTTCCATTAAACCTATACTTTGTTTTTCATATCAGTTACTATATTTCTCAGCTCTGGATTTTCCATTTCTTCTTTATATACTGTGAATGTCTGGTAAAATTCTCCATCTTTTCACCTATTTTCTCTATCTTTTCTATTATTTTCTCAAATATATTAGCCACAGTTGAAAATCTAAGACCTTCTCTGGTAACTCTAGTATCTAGATTTACTTTAAGTCTATGATTCTGCCTTATTACTTAGCATGCACCATTTTGACTAGATGCAAAACACTGTAGATGAAAATTTGTGGAGACTCTAGATGATGTTACCTTTCTTAAAACAGGATTCATTCTTTCTTCTAAGCATGCAGAGTAAGGGCTAATAACCTAATCCCCAAATGAAATCAGGTTGAAGCTGGATTATTTCACAGCATATCCATGACTCCCATTTTTCAAAAGAAGAAGTGATTCATTTCCCACCTCATCCCCCATTTCCTGTCTACTCTCAAAAAACGGTGACCATCAAACTGTCTTAGTTTTTGAAAATGTAATACCACTACTGACAATTATAGTAACTTTCCTAAAATTTGGTATTACCTGTTCTAATAGCATTAAGATCTCTGTGAATTTCATTATGGACTTTTGGATTATTTACTATGTCTGAGGTCTCAGCTTACTGAGATTGCCCTTTAATTTAACATAATTTGGTAACAGCATTTTAATTAGGAGCAAAGTCTAAAACTGATAATGATTTTCTATAATTAGAATACAAATAAGTCATAAGCTAAAAAATATTTTCCAAAGGTAATTTATTTTTCACATGGTTAAATCAATCCTTTTAGTTCTTCAGTTTGATACTAAACATGGATTTATGTTTAAACCATCTTTTCAGATAATAGATGTTAAGAATACTTACATTATCTGCTTGTAATATGTACTAAGATATGTATTATCCAAACTTAACAGATAAAAGCTTAATATTTTCCCAATATTTTGCATATTTCAGAAAATGTTAATGTAAATGTTACATCATTTTGCTTTTTATTTTGCATTAGTAAAGTTAATATTGTAAATAAAAATAAAAAAAATCTGATGTTATTCTGGAAAATACTAAGAGGTCTTTGAAGAAAAACAATGCTTTTTTAATCAACTTGAAAAACCAAGTCTATGGGAGGAAAATTGCTAATCACACATCTGATATACAATATATAAAACACATTCAAAATTCAACAGTAAGAAAACAATCTCATTTTTTCAAATGGGCAAAAAAATTGAAGAGATACTTTACTACCACTCCCTCTCAAGTGTGTGTGTGTACACACATGAAGGGGGCAAATGTTCAACATATTTGGTCCTTCGGGAAATGCAAATTAAAACCACAAAGAAATACCAGTACACCCCTGTTAGTATGACTAAAATAAAGAACTATGACAGTGTTTAAGTGCTATAAAGGATACAGATCAACTGAAACTCTCGTAAGTTACTGGGGAATGCAAAATGCTATAGTCACTTTGGAAAACATGGTGGCTTTTTATAAAGTTAAATATACACTTACCATAACCAGCAGTTCTACTCCTGGATAGTTTCTAAAGTCAAGTGCAGTATGTTGACAAAAAAGGTTGTATTCAAATTTTTATAACAAATCTTCATAGAAGCTTTATTCATAATCACCAAAAACTATAAACAACTAGACAATGGATGAACCAACTGTGGTGTATCCATACAATTGAATAGTACTCAGCCATTAAAAAAAAAATGAATTACTAATGCATCAATAACACGGATGAATCTCAAATGCACTAGCGTAAATGGAAGAGTCAGACTCAAAATGTTGCTACATAGCATATGCTTCAATTTACATGATATTCCGGAAAAGGCAAAACTATTGGATAAGAAAACATCATTGTTTGCCACAGGATAGGGAGCGGGGAGGGATTGATCACAAAAAATGAGGAATTTGAGGAAGTGACAGAGCTGTTGTACATCTTGATTGTGGTACTGGTTACACAAATGTATGTGTTTACACATTTGTATACATAGCGTATGTATGTACAACATATGTAAGCATAGTATATACTAAAAACGGTAACGCTGACCATCTAGCATCACTTAAGACTTTTCAGTCAACAAAGAACCACATACACGATGGCTATACAATTAAACCTAGGTCTTTAGCAGGCTACAACATCTAACTTTGTGAAATGACACTCTTTGCCATTTGCACAATTTAATTGCCTAAATGTATCTTACAGAATATGTCCCATTAAACCATTATAAATAAATTACACCTTAATTTAAAATAATGGAAAAAAGATATTTTAAGTCAACAAAATATATTTCCCTTAAGACGAAAACATAAACTATCCATATGCATTTTCTACATAAAACATCAAAAAATTCCTCAATATAGGCATATCTTGCTTTATTGGGCTCTACTGCACCTGGCTGATAATGTGTTCTTATATGCAAGTTGACGATTTATGGCAATCTGGTATTGAGCAAAGCTATCAATACCAGTTTTCTAACAGCACATGTTCATTTCATGTATCTGTGCCACTTTTAATTAAGGGATGTATGGTGATATTTTTAGACAATGCTATTGCACACTTAACAGACTATAGTACATGCACTGGGAAACCAAAAAAAATCATGCAATCTGCTTTATGGTGATACTTGCTTTACTGCAATCATCTAGAGCTAACCTGCAATATCACCATGGTTTGCCTGTACTTAGAAAAACAAAATAAATCACAATCAGTCCATTTTCCTCCAAAAGCTCAAAGGTTTCCAATTCGTGGATGAACAGACAAGGTACTAGGAATGTGTTCAAGTTGTCTCAAATATTTTGATTTTCACACTGGCATACAAAGCAGTAAGAAGGTAGGAGGAAATGTTGGAAAATTTATGGAAAGGACAAAATAAGAAATTTTGTTTGGGAGAAAGATTGGCAAACTTTTTCTGTAAAACACCAGATAGTAAATATTTTAGTCTTTGAGGGCTATGTAATTTGTCATTTACTCAACTCTGCTGTGGTTGGAAGAAACAGGCCATTCACATTAGTTAAAGAAGTAGGTATGACCAATAAAATTTTAGTTATAATAATACACATGCAGTGGAATTGACCCATGGGCTGAACTATGGATCCATATGGATGAGGGGAAGACTGAACAGACTAAGGAAATGACTTCTGACCAACAGTAAGGGCCCACTTAAAAGTTTAAAACCAGCTCAATAGAATTCTTGTTTTATTCCAGCAAGGGGAATAAATTTCCCAAAATTGTAATTTAGTCAACTGGAACCATGTATGAGAAAGAGCAAAAGGTATAAGTGATCATGGTAAATGATGATAGAATTTAAAACTAGATGGAGAAAAGTGAAGAGAAAAAGAAAATAAAGGATACTAAAAACTATGAAGAATCACAGGGCTGCAAGTCCTAGTGGAGACAAAAGATGACAGAAACCTAAGTACAAGAAATACTAGAAGACATAAACAGGAGTTATAGGAGGCAGTGCTTGGAAAATGAGAAACTAAAATCATGAAGAAACTGGAGTTTGGTAACACTAGTCCTAAGGATATGGCCAATTGTGAGGTAAAATGAATGACCACGTTACCAACAAAGCAGAGGTCTAAGAAATAAGAGAGTATAGGATAGTCAAAAGAATAATCTTTCACAGGGTTCAGCAAACTTTTCCTATAAAAGGCCAAATAGTAAATATACTGAGCTTTGTGGGCAAAGCAGTAAAATCAAAGATGCTATAGCTGAAGGAAAATTCTATATATTTCAGTTGATGAAATTCAAAAGACAGTAACACTACTAATTAAAAAAAAGTATAATTTTTCATAATACAAATGTATATGGAAGACTGGATTTTTTTTTAATTTAATATAAGGAGGTAGTATTTCACTGAATAGGGTTCAAAGTCAGGGTTTCCCATGATCAAAACTGATTACAAATGCTTATCTGCTAATGACTACATGCAATGAGATTTGTGTAGTCTATCTTTGAAATTGTCTTGTCACAAAAACAGGTACTGATATCAACCCGTGAAAAAATAATTTTGATTAAGCATTAGTCATCACTTGAGATGCATTTATAAAATTGTTAGATTCATTTGATATTTGCCATTTAGCATGCCATTGCATTGCATATTAATTACTTCTAACTGAAGACTAGTGGAGTTAGATTTTCAAATGTAAAAACTTCCTTTACACTTGCATCAAGGTCCAAAACTTGATGAAAGTGTAGCTTGAGCATAGAAAATGTTTCTACTCCAGATCTGTTTGAGAATGATTATACTGCTTCCTGTTTTCTAACTTTTAACAACGTGGAAAGCATTCTATATTTCAACTGTTACAGGGCAACCCCAATGTGAAATGGGTTGGCCTGAGTGGGGGTCTTCATCTGCATGCTTAAACAAGACTTATAATGAGACTCAACTGCAGGCACACACACAAAAAGGTTAATAAAGGGTTTACTTTGTAAGGGTTTACTTACAAAAAGGGGAAATGAAGAAATAATGGTGCCCCCCCCCCCAGGGGAGGTGGGGAGTGGGGAGGGAGGGAGAGGGAGAGACAGATGGAGGGGGAGAGAAGGAGAGAGGGGGAGGGGGAGAGAGAGGGAGAGAAAGAGAGATTGGTGAATTCATCCTACCAGTTCTGCTAAGCTGGGACCCCAATATCATGCTGAAGACTGGCAAAAAAACCAAGCCCCAAGGCCCACATGTCATATACCACACCTGGCTACTTAACTCCACCCTTAGTGCCCAGAAATCCTCCTCTCAGTGGTGATGACATGGATTTGCAGTCCTTGGTGCTTTGGATCTCTTTGGTCTGGGGTTGGGGGTGGAGTTCATAAAACCTGTGTTTATGGAGTTTATTCAGGACATCCTTTCCCCCCAACACAACCACATTAACAGTTGTCAAAATGACTTTACCACTCTAGAAGTTTCACTTATCAGTACTGTTTCCCCTTGTAATATTAAATTTATTAAGAAACACTTCAAGTCCTCAGCAAAAGTTCATTTCTAAAACCATTCTTCAGTCTTCAATGGTGGTTGAGAGTGGTTCCCCTTGTTAAGAAAATGTTAACCTTGGCTCCACATTCAAAACTCACAATTTTACCAATTCTAAGACATTAAACTATCATATAGTAGGGAAACTCTGGGCATTCAGCTTCTATAGGAGATAAACTTTCATGGAATAAATGACCACTAAATCCAATAGAATAAATGAAGCTTGCTATTGACAGTACTGGTTCAATGATACATAATATATTCAAATGTTTTCCACAAAGTACTATTCATGAATAATACAATAAATAGCCATAAGCTTTAAAAGTTTTACATTCTCTCAAACTTTGCAAATGAGGCCGACTAAACCATTCTCTGCTCCACACATATTTTTTCAAGCATCAGTTTTAACACATCTTAGTGCAGTCCCTTCAGATTATACTGAAATATTTACTCAAGTTACTAGAAAATAGTCTTCAGGGGGAAAAAAACCTTATGATTTAATTCACATACCATGCAACCACTTAACTGCTTAATTCTAATTTGAAAATATTCAATTCTTCAGTCACATCAAACATAGAGTTGACTCCTTGAATAAATAATGACTGAGAACTATTGGTAATATCTGTCAACTCATCAAGAGCCAAAGCAAGCTGGTAACATACACCTCAAGAGGTGTGAATTTATAACTTTAAATAATATATAGTGCTATAAACTAACATCAACTCAATAAAAAATGTAATTTTTAAAAAGTCAAAGAAACCACTTGAAATCACTTTGCCCTGTTTTTTTAGTAGACGACTGATACTGCTCCCATGCAGAATTTTGTTTTAAAACCAGGGTTCTACAATAAAAATTTAAAAACCATTGTCTTACACCAGTTTTGTTACTTTAGTTCCTCCTTATTAAGCTGTTATTAAATTTCACTTATAGTTATTCTCTTCTGCAATGCCTTTCATTTTCATTCTATTTTTAGTTTTAATGTCTGGCTCCTAAGTTCAGGCCCTCATCACTTTGATGATAGCAACAATCCTAAGAAATCTCATCATAAAAGCAATTGTTGATTGGGATTAGTTTCATAAATTCCCTTCTTGTACTGGGAAAAAAAATTTTTTAATCTAAACCCCAAACACTGTTCAACAAAGAAATCCAGAGTGTTCCAAAAGCAATAGCTTCAACTCTCAATTCAGCACAATAATAACTTAAACTTAAATCATAGCCAATGCTCAAGAACACATTCACTGTTCAAGAATAGTCATCCAGGGCCTCCCTGGTGGCGCAGCGGTTGAGCGCTGGGTTGCGAAGCTGCCCGCAGCCTCTGCAGCGCCGGTTCGATCCCCGGCTGCTCCCTGGCCACCGGAGGAGGGTCCCACATGGCATGCAGACCTCTCCTGCCGCCCGCTGCTCCCCTCAGCAGTGTACTTCGGTCCTTCTGCCTGCTCTGCTCCCCGCTCTGGCTCTGGTGAATTCTCTCACCCTCCCGCGCTTCTGACTGTACCCAGTGCATGTATAAACAAAACAAACAAACAAATAAATAAATAAAACATGCCTCTATTAAAAAAAAAAAAAAAAAGAACAGTCATCCAAATGTACAAATAATGCAAATGCAACGGCTTAGAAACAAAACGTCACAAGAAACACACAGGGAGAAACGAACAAAATTTACCCACTACCTCTTGGCTGCTATCTTTCTTTTTAGTATCATGAGTAGTCCAAGTGACATTAGTGCACCACTCAAATTTTCAGAGCATCCAGAAAGGTTGTCTCTACCTTCCTTGTAATAATCACCCCCTTTCTGTATTTTTACTTAACATCTCACCTCTTTAATAACAGCCTCAAAAATGTCTCCTGCCTAGTCCCTAAAGTTTATATATATGGCTTCTGCATAAAGGAAACCCTTGCAGATGATACTGAATCCTAACATTTTAAAACAATACCTTTCAGTTCCAGGTTCCCATGAGTCTATCATCTATTTTCCCCAATTCTTATTTTTTAAAAAAAAGTCTTAAAAACAGGCAGATTTTTTTCTACAATCATACCCTCTCTCAAGACTCTAGAGTTACACTGATTATATACAATTTCCCTCCTCTCTATCCAATGACAAAAAGCAAGAAACAAATCTGATTCATTCTCAAGGATGAAGAAAGTTCCTTCATTACCTAAACACAACAGACCTATATAAAATACTATTTGGCTTCAAATAATAACAATAAATATGCTGCTCGTTCCATGTTACTATTTTATTTTTCACAATTGCAATTATCTAAATTTCAAATAATCTACAATCTGGTCAATCCCCCTAAGGTAATTAAAAACTGACTGAATATATATTTGTGGAATAATTTAAGATGTACATTGAGATGGCACTAGAAATTTGGTGGTAGATGAGCAAAACATAAACACGTCAATGAATGAAGCTATACATTCCAATAATATACTTCTGAAATGAATGATAAATCAATAAAATTTGTTCTTTATTTTAAAGATTTATTTATGCATATAAGAGGTGTAGGCCAGAGGTGCAGGGGGGATGAGCGGATTCACCAGAGACAGAGTAGGGAGCAGAACAGGTGGATCAACTGAAATACACTGCTGAGGGGAGCAGGGGGCAAGTCAGGAGAGGTCTGTTGTGCCATGTGGGTCCCCACTCCCTGGCCTGGGATCGAACTGGTGCTGTAGTAGCTGCAGATATATTCATAGTGTTGACACATAACCCAATGTATCACCAGGGAAGCCCAAATCAATAAAATTTCATTAAAAATAAAGACATCACTGAATGGGAAAATTATTAAAATATAGACAAGCAAAAAAAATAATAAAATTCATCCTAATCTATACCAATCACTCACTCAAAGCACATTGAAAGAACTTCAGCAGTCATTCTTGCAGTGTCCTTAAAAAGTCAAAATCAAAACAGATAATGAAATCTGAGTAAGGAAGATTCAACGAAGCTCTGTAAAGACCACAGAGTGATGAAAATATCTAGGGTGTGTGTGAGAATAAACTATTTGTTAATGTGTCTACCATCTATTTTATACAGTTGTGAAGAGTAGACAAAACAGAGGAAAATAAAAAGTAGGAAGTATTTGTACTGATAACCAATAATGTGCACAGAGGAGAATAAAAAGTAGTATTTATACCGATGGCTTTTCAGAGGTAACATCTAAAGCTTTTTATTTTTTATTATTTAAATTTTATTTTTATATTCCCCATACAATTACAACCCCCTTATTTTGACCCCAATCCCTCCTTTCCCCGCCCCCCTACCCCCCCATAGAGTGTCTCTGGTTCATAGTTGTTTGTTGATTTTCATATTTTCTTTCTTATAGTTATTGTTTTTCCTGGTTCCTCATTTAAGTTTTCTAGATTCCTGCTTAAAGCTTTTTAAAGTATCCAGAAAAAGAATAACTTCATTAAGTAAATTTAGATTGCCCTGAACATCCTAAATCCTATTTTTTCATTATGACCATGTATGAAACAAAGTACATTGTCATTCTTTTGCCAAAAGCCCTAAAAAAAAAAAATACATTTTAAACTGAAATGTCATTAAATCAATCAAATGAAAAACTTAACAAATGGAAAACTGTGTTGTCAGCAAATCCAAATATCTGAAAACTTAATTCAAGATTTGAAACGTCATGAAGGCATCCATTCAACTGGGTTATGAAATAATAAGTAGTGGTAGTTGTCAAAAGGCAGCAAATACTAGAGAAACCTGAAAGTCTTAGATACTGAAGTTCAAGAATATGTTGTCAAAGGATTCTAAATCAAAATATGAATCCATACTAAACTGTTTTAATGTTTCATCTTCTGCAGAATATAAAATAATTGTGGGGGGGGGCAGTAAACAGGGGAGAGCCCCTATTAAAAGAAAGCAAACTAACAAGTAAAAGAGTAAGAAACTTACCTTGCTTCATACTCATCATGTTTTCTAAAGTTATGAAAGTGATTTTGAAAAAATCAAAGCATTATAAAGAAAAAACTCGTATCAGGAATAACTTAGACAAATTACTATGTATTAAGTTAAATATGTACGTTCTTTTTCAGTAATTTAGTGTCTCCTCTATTGTTTGAAAATTAAGAGGATCTAAAGTTCAGAAAATGTCACTTTCTTTATTTCACTGTAACATTCAGTGGTTAACAAATTTTGCCTACTTTTTCATAAACTGGTCAGAACTGAAGTAATATTACATTCCTTGAAGTTCAATGTTTCATTTATTTATGAATCATTAAATGCTCAAAGTAAACTTGATTAATAAATTTTCAATTATCTAAATAAATTATAATTTTATATTAGATATAGTAGTTAATAAAAAAGCAACATTTCCCATATTTAGTTTCTTTAAAAAACCATAATATTCTTCCAACATAGCAACTAAATATCCTTGTATTTTATATGCTTGCAAGCTAAATCTGTATTCCTCACATTGACATAAAGATTTGACCAGTAATAATTCTAAAATCTAAACTGTCTAGTCTGCTTGATTTTGAACTTGCTACTCCTTGTGTATTTCTCAACTAATTACCTATATATTTGTTTACACAGCCTTACCCAAAGATTCCCAACTTCAGTGCACTGCAGATTTTTTTCTTCTGCTTTCCTCCATGCTTCTGCTCTATCACCTATAGTTTCTGTCATGACATTTGACTTCCATGCAACACATGGACTACAAACTCTAAATCTAATTCACAGGAACATTTAAGTTCTACCTCTTGCATCAAAGTCACCAATCTGTACCCTCACAGGTTTATTTTATCTGAATTTCTAAAGCACAGGTTGTCTGTCATCTTTATGTAAGATTTAACAAACTGGGGGTCACTATGTTCATTCATTCAGAGATTATACATTCAGAGAAAGACCACTTCAAGAGATTCCCAATTTATTATATGACAAACTTGTCAAAGCAAATGGCAAACTTTAAAATTAGGGAGCTTTCATGATAGAGCCACTGATTCTCTATATTTTAACTCTAAGACATTAAATGGAGCCAATTTTCTAGGTGACTTCTCCGATTCTCTCCCCAAAAACTATCTTTTAAAAGTATGGTATATTGTGTGGGCCTCCCTGGTGGCATAAGGGGTTAAGCACCGCACTATGAAGCAATCCACAGCCTCTGCAGAGTTCGATCCCCTGCTGGCCAGAGAGAAACCCACATGGCGAAGCAGACCCCTCCTGTCTTGCCCACTGCTCCCTTCAGCAGTGTATTTTCAGTCAGTCTGCCTATTCTGTTCCCTGCTTTGTCTCTGGTGAAACTTCTCACCCCCCACCTTGCATCTCTGGCCTGTACCCCAGTTCTTATATGCATAAATAAATAAATATTTTTTTAAAAATATGGTATATGGTGTATGTGTGTATGTGATTTCTTCTTTATCTTTACTGTTTTATTGCATAATTAGGGTGTTAAAAAAAAAAAACTCTTTACTGTCTAGAAATATATATAAAAATTTTCCCCCACAAAGATTCTATTCTCTCCTTTCCCCACCTTTTCCGTTCTTCAACATTACAAAGGGCATTATTATACCTTATTAAAATTTCACCCAGATGTCCAGACAATACTCCATCTATGTATCATTCTATATTTGAAAGCTGCAATTTCACACAGTTATCTATAGATACCAGGTAGCCCTTGTACTCCATACCCCATTTAATTTTCACCATTACTGATTTCACTTGTTAATCCAACAAGGAAAGGATCTGAACTGCATTTGGAATTAAAGGATAAACTCCTCTACACTACAGCAAATGCTGTAGGCTACTCACCTCCCACCGACCCAGGTGGATACAGTACCTACAGCTGGGCTCAAAAACACAGAACTTCAAAAGAAATTCTATGGTGTTAAGTTTTTATGTGTTTTAAGTGTATTCAAATTTTTTCAATTTTTATGATTAACAGTTTTGCAGAGGAAAAAAAAAATCTAGTAACCGAGAGCTTTGTTAAACCAGAGGATGTCAGTCACAGCAATCTATACTTCCCCATCTTAATCTTTTTTGGCAGGTTCTACCATGCCAGTGCTGTCTGGTTTCAGCAATTATAATTGCCAGGAGCTCATAAGAAAGGCAACATTCTCTGTAGCATAGAAAGTATTCAGTGCCTTCATTTTCACAAATAAGAGTTAACATCTAACTAGGTCTGTAACATTTTTTCAATAAGACATCTCTCTTATAACTAATCAACTATAAATTAGGGCTTCCAAAAATGAGAAGAAAACTGAGGTTTATTAATAATTGAACCAAACTGAAGGAAATAACAAGTGCTGAGTTATTTTAGTCAAAGGTGAATCAACATTCTCTAAAGCCACCCCACTAGCCCAACTGGTTTAAACATAATAATAATGTTATTCAGCTATTTAACATGGCTGTGAATAACAGCAGAATCAAGAGGAAAAGAAGATCAATATGTTCTCAGGCATGAAGAATGCTAACTCAAGAGGATAGGTTTTCCAGTGTTTCTTACTACATTTTTATCTAAAGAACTATACATATTTAAGAATCGAGAGCTTTAAAAAAAAAAAAAGAACTTTATGGAAAATTAATGAATATGCATAATTCTGAATGATTTGGTTTATTTTCAAAATCTTTTTTATTTGGGGAGGAAAATACTTCCCTATCTACAGAAATGGTTTCACAACATTTTTACAATTGAAACAAAAAAAATTATGAAACCTGCCACACCTATAAAAGGCAACCATAATTTGTTATAACAGTATCAAGATAGATGTTCTATGGCTTATTATTTAGAAGAACTTAGAGAGTTAAAATATTGCAAATTATACTTAAGTGCTTTACTCCCTAAAGCCACACTGCCCCCCCCCACCCCATAAGACTGTCCTTTCCTTAAGAGGTCAGTGGTTACAAAGCAACTAGAAAAGAATACAATTGGTTATGTCATTCTAACATTTATTCTGGATAGCATTTGAAAGCCAAAGGAAAAGGAACCTTATATAAAAAGCCCTGATAACACTGTAAATCTACCAGTGACAGTGAATGTTTAATCTTGGTATGTATCAGAGCAGTAATCCTGACCCTAAACAAAATGATCAATAGGATTATTATCTTCAACCTTGGCTTCAAGTCCTTACTTTCTCTGTGTGTTATATACTTAAGGATCTATAATACACTCACAATGAGATATAAATGGCCCCTAACTGCCAAACACAGCAGTCCTGAGGATATTTGCATTTTGACAGTTTCCTATGTCTTAGGCTAAAGGATAAGCTTTAGCAGGAATTTCAGGGGTCAGTCTTTGGATGAAAAAGTGCTCTCCCCTAAAATGATATTTTATAGGCTAGCCTAAATTTAGGAGACAGGATTTTCTATTCAGGATGAGTTTAAATTTTTCTACTTGAAAACCCAATCAGGCCAGGTTTTTGATTTTTAAAAGACACAGAAGATTTCTCTATTGGTAGCAAGAATAATCAAGCAGGTAATATTTTTTTTAACATGTTGCAAGTGACAGAGAATGGGCCTGAGGGGTAGAAAACTAAGGGAGACAATATGAGATTTCAGGTTGAGAGAGGCTATTAAGAAAAATGCAATCTGTAAGAACTGGAAATTCTTCTCACCTAAAACTTCTGAGGATCAGCTGATAGGTAACTCATTACCTTCTTGACAATGTTAAAATGGAAAAACAAGTATAAAACCTTTTCCCTCCAAAAGTAAAAGTCATTTAAAACATGAAAGAAAGAACAGTCAGAACAGTAAATAAAGTAAAGGAAAACATATTCCTCTAATATCAGTTTCTCCTGGGGGAGGGGAATGGGGGGATATGAGAGGGGTGGAGAAATGGGACAAAATTAGGTTCTCTTCAAAAGAAACTTTTCCCTATATAGTGCCTGGCTTGCCCTAGTTCCTCTCAGTTCCTGTCTTCTAAAGTATTCTCTATAACATAACAACTCTGTTCTTTGCATCTACCCCTTTTAGATGGTACTAAACATGTAGTCATAGGAAAACAAAGTTGTAACTGGCACAGCAGAAAAAGAAAAACTCAAAAGTCCTAAGATACTATTTTGCTTCTAGTTCCATTCTGCACAGCTAGTAATTTCACATGTAAACTCTGGAGTCACTGAGACTTGAGCTGGAATCTTGGTTCCATCATAGATTACATAAATTTTTTAAAAGCTTCTTAACTCCCATGTGTATCCTACTTCCTCATCTAAAATACAAAGAAAAGTAATAGCTTCTCTTTTTCAAGATTAATTTGCGGACTAAATGCGATATTCCATAAAACATTTAGCACAATATAAGTTCTTGGATATTGATTGGTAATCAGTATTAATTACCCACTATACCCTACTTTAAATCCAAGATGTGCCTTACCCTAGTGTAACTGTTTTTCCAGAGAGTGAATTTACAGGATTATGACCAGTACTTTTAAAAAAGGATATTCAACAGAAAACAAATAAGGACTAAAATAAGGGTAAGTATTGTTTCAAAAATCTATTTTTAGGTACACATACACTCATACTCTCCCTCTCTCTCTCTCTCTCTCTCTCTCTCTCTACTCTCCCTCTCTCTCTCTCTCTCTCTCTCTCTCTCTCTCTAACTGAACCTGTAGTTTTTTCTATGTTGTCTTCCCTATGTAATCACCAACAGAGTATATCTGGCTCTTCCTCAAGGCACAACAGCATTTTGTGCAGAACCTTACAATACTTACTAGACTATACTTGTTTACAAGTTTCTCTCCCATTAAAATATAAACTCCAAGGAAAATGCCTTATATTTTTGTATTTCTGCTATCTGAGAAATACTGCAGGTTTGGTATATTTCTGAATGAGTAAATCAACAAATTTTAACAGGATTAAAAACATACAAAATGCATTTATCATTATCTGATCAGGTTTTAATAAATTAATAAATGTTTGATTAATAAATGTTTGCTTAAGAAACTAAAATATGTGATGTGCATAATAAGCTTTCAAAAAGTAGGACATCAAAGTATACAGATGTGCTGCACAGTTCAAGCTTTATTTAAGCAAACCAGTCACATTCATGCTTCTTTCTTAAGGACAAATAAAGTTACCAGGCAGAAAGAAAAGGTGGTAAGATGAATTGCCCACAAAACTTTCACAGATAACTACAGGTACCATGAAAACACATCTAAATAACACCCAGCAGGTAACTTGCTTCAGTACTTATATAGAGAAATATGAAGAACTGCAATGTTTTCAATATTCATAAATTTTCATTATCATTCTCAATTGTGTTTAAATGTAAGAACCAACTATACAAGTCCACCAATTCTGCTTTTATTCTATCACAAAATAGCAAAACACTGGAAATAAATTCTAAAAAAACTTTTCACCATGCTTAGATACATTAAAGATCACACTTTACAATTTACTAAATCAAAGTTACATATAAAAGTTGGTTTTAAATTTGTCAAAAGGTAGACCGAAGTTTGCTCTCAAATGAGACTTTACTTTTTAAGGTTTGGGTTCCTTTATAGTGATCTTTTGAAATATTTATTTCTAAATCATTAACAACTGAAAAATTGGAAGTTTTCAACTTTTTAAAATTACACCTCTGTTGATATATAGTAGCTACATACATGAAATTGGGAGGAAAAAAAGAGAATGGTGTCACTATTTTAGGACTCAAGGTTTTTTTCATTCTCCCCCAGGCTAATTAATACGAATGATAACTTTACTTACTCTAAACTTGTTAAACATTTAAAGAAACAGTTATTGAACAAAACTTACTTCCCTTTGTCACTTTAAACACACATTTTAAGTTATTATGAAAACTCTATATCAAAGTAATTTATTGAACTTGGACATTAAAGCCAAGTCTTAACAGGTAACACTGATTTACTGAAGAAAAAAAAATGAGCTATGAGAAAGCATAAGAAACAAACTGATGAAAGCAGCAGCAGCTGTTGCTACTTATTAAAAATTCTTCCTTATAGTTGAAATGGCAATTTTAATGACCCTAGTAAAAATGGCAACACTCACCAGTATGAATCTTCTCATGTCTCTGTAGCAGGTACTTCTGTATGAAACGCATGTCACATTGACTACATTGAAATGGTTTTTCGCCTTAAAATAATTTCACATCCATAAATTAGTTATTGGATAAGATACAGTTTGTAGTTACTATTTATGAGGATAGGTAAATCTTAGAAGCTCAAATTCTGGAAAATTCTGAAAGTATCCATACAATTTTTTAAAAAATGTTCATTAACAGAATTTTATTTCCTCTAAGTATTTTCTTCAAAATTTTAAAATTCATTCTCATAATCACACAAAAAATGAGATTAATTATGATCTATATTCTTCCATGGAGAAAAAAAGGAAATAAAGCAATTTAAAATAGGATTTTAAATTCACTAGCCTAGAAATGACTCTACAGGTTATGAAATGTGTCAAACATTTCTTCCATTTTATCTGAAAGAAGATTCACCCACCCTGCTCTTTCTCCATCAGTGATCATCCCACCATGCTCTTTCACTTATTATCTAAAGAGCCATCAGAACTTCCTAACCATCCTTTCTTTTTTAAATTCTGTCTTTTCAAACATTTCCTCTCTGCTAGAGATCTTCCTTAAAGGAAAGTATTCTTTGGTCTGCTCTAAGCAAAGTTAGTTTCTAGAAATCCTGAAACACTCCCACCTTAGCAGCTTCCATCTTTTTTACCACACCTTGATAGAGTAGCTACACTATGTCTCAAATTCTTCACCACCTACTTGTGCTTTAACCTTTATAATTTGTTTTCTTAAAAGCAACTCCTGATCTCCTTGCTATTTACTCAGGTCACTATCCCTCTCTATCCACTCTGAAATTTGAGATACTGTTAATCATATCCTCGTAATTCTTCCTATTTCTGGCTCCCGGGACAGTTATCCTAGTTCATCAAAACTCCTTATTTCTCTATCTCTCCTGCTTCTTGCCAACCACCTCAATTCAACCTTCATACCTAGTATGTTTCTACAAAGATCTGCCATGAATCTTTAGTTCTGTTATCTACAATTTCGCTATTTTAACTACCATCTTATATCTTGATTCCCAAATTCATATTTTAGTCTCTATCTGGGCATCTTAAGTAGAAAAATAAAAATCAACAGACTTTAAAAAGTACATTCTTTATTTCTCACACTATACAGAACACTTTAAGCCAAATAAATGTCCAATTAATACTAAGTAATTTTGCACATCCATGCTAATTGTTTTCTCACTTAAAGTTTTTCCTGATTTCCTTACGATTTCCTTCATAGACTTCTTGTCTATGAAATCTCTCATTTGAAATGCCAAGTTAGCTACAGTTTTAGGAATGAATAACATTTACACGAAGATGAAAATAGCACAGATAATGATTTTAATGGCCATAAGCCCGTTCTAATTCAAGAAATACCTGTATGAATGAAGACATGTCTCTGTAAGTGATAGTTCGTTCTAAAGGCAGCATTGCAGTGCTCACAAACGTGAGATTTAGGGGTTTTCAAACCAAGTGATCCATCCTCATTTATTGTAAGAATCTAGTTTAAAAAAAGAGGGCAAAACAAAAGAAAAGTTTTTAAAACATAATACTAATTTATAAAAAAGATAATGCTTTTTAATGCAAGTAATGGTCACCAGAAATTATGAAATATTTTTTTTCCTAAATAATCTTGAGAAGGCTATTAGGTTATTAAAGTAATTATATCATTAGTTGTAGGAAAGTACAACATGACTCAATGTGAGTAACATCACTGATAAAATCTTGGAAGGTGGTTAAGTAAAATCTCAGCATTTTGCCCCCTCCTCTCTCATACTGGTATCTGAAAGAGTCTTCTTATGCATTCCCTGCTAGGGTGAACACAGCTTTATTTTCTATTTTCAAATTCTTACATATGCAAGACAAAAGTCATGTATTAGACATGATGTAACTATCGGTCAGTATAGTGAGAAAGCTCTTTATAATTTATATGGAAAGAGGTCCAATTTATTGCTAAGTTAAAAAAAAAAAACAACAAAATTTAGAATCCAGTATATAGTTTTACTAATTTTTTTATACACGGAAGTACATCATACAGGACTATTTATATATTTGATTGTCTATGCAAAAAAAAACTACTTGAGAAGAAGATACATAAAATAAACATAAGCTCAGTTGTGGCTAGTGAATTTGGCAGACAGGAGATAAACTAAAAGGGAGACTTTACATTGTACATACTTAAAATATTTTGAGGGAACCACAACCACATAAATGCTTACCTATTACACATCTCCTTTTTAAAAAAATTCAGAGAAACTAAGTTTTTGAATTATCCTAGGGTAGAATTAGCAGTTTAGAACCTCTCAGGTTATCTGAGGACTACCAAACTGTTGTTAAAAATATTCCTGAAAATGGGTGTTGAGTAAATAAATTAGAGAAGGTATGGGGAAGGAAAAGAAATGACAAAGAAATCAACTTTATTTTGGGAGGCTTCTTGAGGGCAAGAGCACTATGGCCCTGATCTGGATACTGCCTCTCTCATCAGACATGTGACATATTGAAAATAATTAATGATGCTTTTTTCTTTTTTCATTTTTGACGAGAGAAGAAAAGATGACAGGACATGATGTAAAAATAAGAAGAAAACTAGGAGATAAGGTGAGTAAAAGAAAGGTAAGTAAGAGAGAAACAATAAGAGGTCAGGCAAAGCTAGAGCTAAGAAATTGTGTGCCACATAGGCAGAGAAGTTTAAGAAACGACTTAATTCAAAAGTGATAAGACCTGTTAATACAAAGCTATGATCTTCTCTCAAACCAAGAAAAAGGGAGGTAAGAAAAAAGGAATAAAAAAAACCTTTTTTTTACTTAAATTCAGGAAAACAGTTCAGACTATACTGTATGCAAATCAACAGTAATTGTTATGCAAATTAAATGGGCATTTGGTTCTGGGCAAAATGCCAATGTGGTCAACAGTGCTTCAAAGTCTATGCACCAAAGTCACAGAGGGAACATTTGGCAGGAGAATGGAAGTGGGTGTCACAGTTTCCCGGGGAGAGTCAGTAGGAATGGAAAGTTTCATCTCTGGCCAGTCAGTCTAAAATGTTTTCAACCCCTCCAAGTCACAAAATAATATGCAAGTTAATACTCTGCAAAACAAAAAAAAGACACAAAAACCTTTAAATGTGATTCAAAGTATCTCTAACATAAAACAAATAATAAAAAGATGTTAAACATTTTATATGAAACAATTAAAATGATAGCACCATTTTTTTCACATATGGTGATAACAGGCAAGATCCAATTGCCAAAAAACATGGTAGCTAAATGGATTTCTGTGGCATAGCAACTGCAAGGAAAGGCTTTGTAAGGAGCAAATCTGGCCCAAATTACTTAATGTGAAACGGATGTAATTCTTAACCGTACAAAGCCCTTTGATGAAGAGTTAAGGGAGTTCTAAGTCATTGTTTCCCAGCAGCAGAGGTAATGCCTTTCTTTGGAACTCAAGCCTTAATACCAGTTGGATTTATGGATAAAACAACTAACACTGCCTTGTGAATAGCAGACCAAAATCTCTTGCATATTTGTAAGTTCAAAGACAGAAAAACCTAATTCTACTAAGACAATTTTTTCTTCCCTTTTTAGTCCAGAGTAATAAACAACTTATTTTAAAAACAGAGTAAAATTCATCTTGCCTCAGTTGAGTACCAGTGGCTCATTAATCCAATTTGTAATCTGCTTTCACTATAACCACCTGCTTTTGTCTGTTTTATTCACCTTTATATAACCTCAGTGTCCAAAATGGGCTCTGGAACATAATGAGAATAAATGTTTATTGACTTGGTTGGCTGCCTATCATCCACACCAAACACTTTATACTTTTTTAAAAGTTTTGCCCAAAAGTGGCATTTTTCAAAGTTACAAAGCAGTGCTATTGAGAGTTAGGTATGCAAAGAACAAAGTCCTTACTAGCAGAATTGTCACATTATTAAAGGCAAATTTTACTTCCTTGTTATAGACTTAGCTTTTTTTATTCACACCCTTGTAATATCTCTAGTAGAAGTAATCTATCAGTTAAACTTTTGGAGAAATCTGTAATATTACAGGGACTAGGCAATCAGGCTTTATCAAGAATGAAAAAATTAGTAATAGTCTAAATAATACTCAACATACTTGATTTTTCTCTTAACTGACTAATAATAAATTTAAAATGGAAGTTTTCAGTGAAAAAAAATGCAATACCAAAGGAACTCCTCAATGTGCTTTTTTAATTTCATGGTCCATTAGTAGATATATTTTTTTGTTCTGAATCACATCTGTTCCCAGTTAGCTACCCTTATATATGGTGATATTTATTTTAAATAATATACTAATTTTACTCAAACAAAGCAATAAACACTTATCTGTTCAACTAATGATTTTCCATTTGTCAAAGGTCACAGCCAGTGAATAAATGAAAACTGACAACCCTCAATAAAAAAGTTGCTCTTTTAAAAAGACAGACATCATTTCCCCTAATCTACATTATGTATACCATGTATTTATTACTGAAATTATTAAAAGATGTTCTCAACTAATGATTATAGTTTTAGTATACATTCCTAAATTGTTTCTAAACCACCAAAACCTAAAAGACAATTTAGAGAAGACAGTTTGATTTCTCACAGCTGTTTTATCACAACTGGGAATTAGGAGTAACTTCTTTCAAAATTCTCTCTTCTCTCCAAATCCAAAAGGAAAAAGTGTACAACCCCGAATACATATAACAAAATAACAATTGTTCAAACCAATAACCATCACATCTCTACCATTCTAACAGCCCACCCTCATGTTGTCACTTCCTTTTGTTCTTTGGGATTTTTGCCTCTCAATTACTTTTAGATTTTACATATTATCAGTTTCATTTTTAAATTGTTAAGTTCAGACTGTACTGACTATATCATAAACATGATCTATTTACTAATGTTTGGCATCAGCTGACCTTGAGTTTTAGAAAAAACTAGGTATTTCCTGTTTCCTAAATATTAGTAAATATTTCCTTTGCCTAAATATTAGGCAAAGAAGTATATGATATTTTTAAAAGATTTGTATCAAAATACTTTTAAAAGTTAATGCTCAGTGATAATTCCCTGGGAAATTTAGATAAAGTACTACTAGAGTACTTTACTAATTTTTTTCTTTGTTTTTCTTTCAAGTACTATTCTATATGCCTATCCCTGGTTTGATAATCAGTTCTTCACCTTCAAAGCAATTTCTTCCACAGAGAAGTTAACACGTAGGGTACCATATGACAAATGCCTGGTATATCTATTTTTCTGTCCCTTTTAATTACTATTTCTTCATTTTATGTGATCAATGCAATTTACACCCTATTAAAAAAAATCACATTTTCCCACCCTGAGAATCAACAGTGGATAATAAATTGCTAGGAAAGAAATCTCTGTATAATTTATAATCTATTTGAATTATGGAATGTCTTCCTTCCTCAATTCAGTATAACTTTGAATAATCAATTTCTACTCAGAAAAATTGAAGTGGTTACAACAAGCAAGCCCAATTCCGGTCTTCAGCACCAGATAAAAGATCCCAGCACACAATATGCATATAAATTAATTTGCTAAGAGAATAATGAAGGATATACATTTCAGAATGAGAAGTAATTATATTCTGGCTCTGTCTCATTCAATCATTAAAGAGTTTGAAGAAACTTATAAAATGTATACCATACTGAGTTAAGCTAATATTGTTATATACTACTAAAAAAGGAGGAATGTTAACTCAACAATCCTCCCAAAATTTTTCTGTGGTAGGAAACATTATCTCCTAATACACATAACAAGTCAACAGCAAAGTCAGGTAGTAACAACTCATTTATCCAGACACTTCGAGTATCAAGATTTGCGATTCTCAAGCTTAAGTATATACTACAATTACAATGCACTCTAAAATACAAATGAAAATCCCCTGATCAAGATCTGCAGGGATGGGGCCTGGGTATTTACAACTAGAAAAGCCCTAGAGGTGACTATAATCAGAGCCAGGAGAGAGAACTACTGATATGAATGCAGTGAGACTGAACTGAATTAAGTTTAGTAAGACTTTTCATTCATTTCTAATAACTTTAGTTTTCTGTAGTCCTACTCTAAAACAAAACAAAACAAGATTTAAAAGGGCAATAGAAAGTGCTGTTAAGTGCTCGCACCAGTGGAGCAATGTAAAAAATGAATAGCACATCAGGAAGAAGTGAGAGAGAGAGAAGCAGAGATAACCAGTCAAAAAATACTTAAAAGTTTTAGCAGTTGAGGGCCTCCCTGGTGGTGCAGCGGGCTGAGCACCCCGGTGTGGAGCTGTCCGCAGCCTCTGCAGCACGGACTTCTGGCCGGCCAGGGAGATTCCCACATGGCACGGCAGACCTCTCCTGTCTCGCCCACTGTTCCCCTCAGCAGTGTCTTTGGTCTGTCTGCCTGTTTTGCTCCCCGCTCTGTCTCTGGTGAATTCTCTCACCCTCCCGCCCCTCTGACCTGTACCCAGTTCTTGGATAAATAAAATCTTAAAAAAAAAGAAAGAAAGAAAGAAAATAGACTCTTCTGTCTATGAATGTGAAAAAAAAGTTTTAGCAGTCAAGAGTTTTCAAAGTGGGGTGGGGTGGGGGGCGAAAGGAAGCCTTAAGACATCAGTCTTCTCAGAAGGCTTCATTATAATATGTATGACCTTTAAAAATTATTTACAAACCACCTGATGGGGAAGCAATCCAAAAAGTACATTATTATAGAAACTGTTCTTAAGATCTCAAGTTTAAAAATTTGGGTAAAAGTTACCAGATAAATTAAAACATTAGTTATATATGAACGAAAACGGTCTGGGGGAGTTTTTTATTGTTTAGTTTCATGTTGTATATTTGAAAAGAAAATTATTACCTTTAAAATACAAAAAATTGAGCAAACGAAAAAAAAAATTATTTACAACACCACCCCCAAGACATTAAAAGCTGAATCTTGTTCAAATGCACTATAATTTGAAAAGAAAAAAATATCACATTAAAGATTCCCATCAAAGTGATGTAAAATAATATTTGACATTTGAAAGGGACAGGCTTTTATTGTGTAGAAAATTTACTTTAATAAAAATAGCATATTATTAAATAATTTAACCTAGATAACATAACCTAGCCTGATTTCCCTATTCTTTAGACATGTTGCCAAATGTATTTTGGCAACTTTCAAGTATCAAATTTACCTTGAGGTGACTGTGCTGTGTGCCATATGACAAAAACTCAAAAGCAATTGTTCTTTAAAATCCATGGCAGCTAAAGGTAACATGACATTATATTACTTCTCACTATAAAGCTTATCTTGAAGGGAGCCACATTTATATAGCTGTAAAAGGTCTGATACTTTTACCAAAAGTCTATCACTTTAGTTATACATCTTGTACAAATTCCCAATCTAATATGACAGTGGTGAAACATACCCAAATTATTGATAATGGTAAAATTCAAGATTTGGAAAAGATACTGGGAGAATTTATTATTTATTACAATAAATTACAGTCCACTGAGGAACAAACTGCTTTTAGGGAATTTGAAACAAGTAACACAATGATTTATAAACGTGATAAGTTTTTCTTATTCTCCACAAAGTGCAGAGTTACTCTAATGAAAAATCTAAAATGTGAATTTCTAAACACATGTCTGAGAAATAGAAAATAACTCATTGGTTATGCCCAAAGTTTTATGACTCTAAAGACAAAAATCATTCATCTGGAGACTATAGACTGATCTTAAAAACAGTCTAAAACCATTCTTTGTCCCAATGCATGTGACATGTAAGGATGATTTAAAAATAATTTTTTAAATAATTTTCGCTCACTCCTGTCTGCCATACATTATTTCTAGTCACTATGAATTCCCTTCAAAAATTACCCTAAAACATTTGCCTATATACAAAATATTTAGAAGAGACCAAATATTTCACCCAGCAACACAAAGATATATACTTAAATACCCTTAGAAATATTAAAAATGAATTTTAGCTATCTCAAATTAAAAAAGGAAATGCCTTACACTGCAAAAAACTTTTTTTTCCACACTGTAAAAATTTTATGTGTATTTAGAAATACCTATAACGTATCACTAAGATTCCACATAACACCTAAGAATAGTCAGAATTTCACATTACTCAAAAACAGTACCAGAAAAAGGACAATAAAATAATAAGGAAAATGTAGAATGTTTATATGTGTGGAGATATATATATATATATATATATATATATATAAATAATTTTTAAAGACTTAGAACACCAGCAGTGAACCCAAAGTAACATAATCAATATAGAGGTTTAAAAATGAACTTTTTTCTCAAAAGCTGGTATTGTTCTACATGTGAAGAACTTGATTTATTAATATAAATAACAAAAAAAAGTATCATATAAACTATTGAGAAAAAACATTAGGCCCAAGGAAAATAGAAGCGAAAGAGTGAAAGGGAGGGAGGAAGAAGTTAAAAATGTCAAATATAAAATGCTACCAATTATGATCAACAGAGTTTAGTATAACCAATAACTAAATAAACTAAAATTTCCTTGTATTATAAATTTCATTAACTATAATGTGATGCCCATCTCAAGTTAAAAAAAAAAGCAGTCATACTCAGGGCCAGTAAGTGTGGAGAGATACGCCTTAGTTCCACTGGAGATAGCAACGTAACTAGTACAACATTACTGGATGAATAACATTATCAAGAAACCTTTATAAAACTTCATGTCCTCTGATTCAGTAGTACACAAAGATTTTTACACAAATATTTTAAGAACAGCATGATTTAAAATGAAGGCAAAGAGAATACAACTTTCCAACAACGTAGCAACCACAACTATAGTGTGATATATCAAAAATAATATATTACAGAACAAATAAAACCTTTATAAAAGTCATTAATACTTTGGAATGTAGAACAAGCTTATATACACTTTTAAGTGTTAAAAAAGAAGAGCTTACGTCAATCCATACACATACACAAATTTGAAAGATAGAAAGGGAAGAAAATGGCAGAAAACTAAGGTAATTAATGCCAGGAAATGCGACTATGATTATTTTAGTCTCTATAATTTTCAAAATTTTCTATAGTAGACATACTTATATATATTCTAAAGCAGTGATATTTTGGTAAGTGTTTAACAACCAATTAGAGTATCAGAGAGACTGGGAAGTACCTGTTACTTCTATGGAGTAAATAGTCTCACCATGGCTAAGTTTATGCTACCAAGCGTAAAATTTCCGAAAATTTGGCAATCAGTTCTGGCAGGCAAGTACAAGCTGACTCCAGCATACCACTGAGTCAGAAGTAAACAAAACACACAAATAATGGTTATGATGATGATTGAAATCATAAATGTGGAAAAAGCAACCATCAAAATTAAAAGGTCATGTTATATACGATACTTTAAAATAGGATCTCTTTATGCTTGCGATATAATTTTTTTAAAGAAAACCTTCATTATATGAGGGGAGAGAACAAAAGATGAAAATTAACCATAAAAATGTAAATATTCAATTCAGAATGCTATATAAAGTCAACTAATACTGTACTGAAGGGAGAGAGAGTACTGAAAAAGTGGGGGCAGTGAGGAACACTGTACTGAAGAGCAGGCAAAGCCTAACAGCATTTTTCTGGGTCACTTGTCCATTTACTACTTTAGTCATTTACACATAAAGTATTTACTGAGGGCCTATACTACCTACTATACTATACCAGGCTCTCGGGATACAGTCATGAATAAACTAAGGTTCATGTCCTTATGGATCTTATAGTCTAGTTTACAGGTATCCCACAACCTGATTCCTGATGAATAAATTGATATTGATTTTCCTGAAACCTTAATGTTAAAATAAACAAAATTAATATGTGTGAGAAGCAAGGGCACTTCATACCATCTTTTTTTTAAAAAAAGAAATAACATGAGAAAAGTTTACTCCGAAATAAGACATGACGAAAGAGAAGTGAAAAAACTGAAGGCAATGGTCCACCACGTCTATGCAAGCATGCATTCCTTCCCTCCTCTAGGTGAGGCTACTACAACATGCCAACTTTACTAAGCCCTGTGACACTTTTATGTGTGCTTTATGATCCAGCCAGAGAGATTAACCAGTAAGATGAACCATAATATTAAATATTTTTGCAATTAAGATGTTAGGGACCACCACCTTAATATAGTCTCTTACTTTTGCAGGAGAACGTTGTTTCCGTTTCTTCTTTTTCTGTAAGTCTACTGGTTCTCTGATTTGCTTTTTGTCTCTTATCAGTTGCTCAGATACATCAGTAAAAGTGATTTCCTGCTTTACACTTATCTGTTAAAAAAAAAAAGGCCAATTTTATAATGAAACAAAAAGTCACCACGTGTTTAATACTACTAAACCTACACATAGGTATTCCCAGAGTGATTACTTGTGTGTGTGTTTGTGCAAACAGTGTACTTAAGAATTTACTAATGTGGGCCTCCCCTGGTGGCACAGGCGTTTGAGCGCAGCACTGTGAAGCTGTCCGCAGTCTCTGCAGTGCCAGTTCGATCCCGGCAGGCCAGCGAGGGTCCCACATGGTGAGCAAACCCCTCCTGTCTCGCCTGGTGCTCCCCTCAGCAGTGTATTTCGTCAGTCTGCCTGTTCTATTCCCCACTCTGTCTCTGGTGAATCCTCTCACCCTCTGGCAAATCTGGCCTGTACCCCAGTTCTTCTATAAATAAATAGAATTTACTAATGGACAGTTGAAAAATTTACTAATGGACAGTTGAAAAATAAGAGTCAAGAATATATAAATTAAGGAACAAACTAAAAATGTACAAGAAAAAAGAAAGATTAATAATGACCTAAGTGAACAACGATATTGTAAAGGATACACTTGGACTTTAACTGGTCAACTTAATAGAGTTTATAAACACATGCTGATTTTCAATGATGCACACCCAAAATTTATGATTTTATAATCATAGAGAAAACTCTTTCCTTAAAGGAAAAAAAAAAAAAAAGGTGACCTGGAAAAAGACAATTGTAAGGCCTAGCAAAATAAAGCAGATGTCAATTTCATTTCCACATTTAAGAAACTGAAAAGCACCAAAAAATTTTAAAAGTTGAATTTCAAAAATCCATAAAAAACTGGGGGGTGTCCCAAAAACACAAAGGGGGATCACAACCGGCTTTCCATTAATTTACGAAATAGCACAAAAACACAAAATGCTAAAAGGTAACCTACACAAAAGACTACAACAAACAATGTAAATTTCATCATCTTTAAACGTAACACTTTTTTTTAAAAAGATTTATTTATTTATTTATACAAGCACTGGGTACAGTCAGAAGTGCAGGAGGGTGAGAGAATTCACCAGAGCCAGAGCGGGGAACAGAGCAGGCAGAAGGACCGAAGTACACTGCTGAGGGGAGCAGCGGGAGGCAGGAAAGGTCTGCGTGCCTTGTGGGACCCTCCTCAGGTGGCCGGGGAGCAGCAGGGGATCGAACCGGTGCTGCTGAGGCTGCGGGCAGCTTCACAACCCAGAGCTCAACCGCTGCGCCACCGGGGAGGCCCTAAGCTTAACACTTTTGACAGTGCATCTTAGCCTGTATTTCCCTGGCCTCTACAACAAATCATCCATTACCAAGTATGTGTTTATAGAATTATGTATGGTTTTAGGCTACTGCTATATATAAGGCAAGATGCTAATTACATAATAAATACAAAAATACTACAAGAAACATTAAGATGTCCACAATATCATTCCATCTTTAGATCTCAGTTCTCACAAATACGAATTGCTTGTCTTAAAAAAACAGACCAAAGTTCTAAGAACGCTAATTAGTAGTGTTGACTCTCATAAGAACTGAGAATCGTCCTTCTAACTGCTATATTTTCATTCTACTCTTGAAAACACACAAATCCTAAACTAAGAAACTTTCAACTCAACAGGCAATGTAATGTATTAAAAATCCCTGACCCTTCCACCATGTACGGACACAACGACAATCTGCAACATAGAAGGTCTTCCTTCATTCTACCATGCTGACATTCTGATCTCTAATTTCCTGTCTTCCGAACTTTTAAAAATAAATTTCTATTATTTGCAAGGTTTAAAAAAAATGATAATAATCTGGGAAGTACAAAGTGCCAATGGTTACATTAAAAAACACAACTAATCACAATTATGGACATCTTACAGATTAATGGTGTAAAGATTGTATAAAGACAGATGATCAGAAGGGGTTCATGAGGAAAATAAAACATAATCCAGGAATTTCAGGATGGCAAAATAAAAATTGAAAGCCTTCATAAATTCCTAATATGTAGGCAAAGTAAGAATCACAAATCAAGGAGAACCTTGGTGCAAAAACATTGTACTTAGCCAGTAATTCTATCAGGTTATAGAACAGTACTAGTGACTTATGCCTTCTTTGTTATCATTTGGAACATTATAAAGTAGCAAAATCACCTTTACATAGCTTTGGGATAAAGACACGCTACTGTTTCTGAAGTGATGTTTACTGAAATATAACTACTTAGGTCAGGTATAAGAGAAATAACAAACTAAGCAGCTGGTTAATTGTGCTGCCCCATTTTGCAGGGGTACAAATAAGTGGTTCAAACATTTCTGTCAGCTTATTAATTGCAACTAAACCATGGAAATGCAGCATGCAACAATACAAAACAGAGAAACTCTTTAGTAAACATATCCAGTTAAGTGTAAGACAAATTCACAAATAAGTTCTGCAATTAACATCTATTCACAACCAAGGGAGTGGCTTTAATGTGCAAACAGTGAAAAAGATTAATACATGTATCTGAGCCTTCTAGTTATTTCTACATACATAGAAAGTGACTGTAGAAGTACCAGCATTTTTAAATGTAATGCATAATCCCCCTCCAAAGGAAAAAGGCTCAACAGAAAGATTCCAGATTCACATCATGATACATGATTAAATGTTTGTCCTTAAAAGAGCTCAATTTCCCCATCTTTTTTTCTTTTCTCCATCTTTTTTTCTATTTAACTTATCTTGTTGTCTTTTTCAGCTGTACTTTTCTGTTACTTTCTCCCCACCTTTTCCTATCTATGGTTATACTGACAGATCTCCTTCATCTCTCCATTCCTCTCCCCAGAAGATTAGAAAATGTATTCATATACAAAGCAGGTTAATTACCATTAAATTGTTTAATGTACCCTTTCAACTTTACAAACACCTAGGTAATATCTGTGACCTTTTCCCCTCACCCTCCAATATGCTATTAAATGTCCATCTTCCAGGACAGAAAAGTGACGTTTTATTTTCTAGTTTCCTTGTTGATTTTTGACAAGGGAGGGTATACTAGTATAGATATGGTTTTAGAATCACCTGGATAGCTCAAGTATGTCCTCCAGTAATTCTTTCAAAGAGAGAATTCAAAAAATAAATTTTCTGAATTCTTCAATAGCATCACCTTTGTTTTACCCTTAAAAGTAAGTGCCAACTTGGCTGGGTATAGGATAATTAAAACCTTTTTCCTATGTTATATGATCCAGTCTAAGTTACTTAAAAAAGATGTTTACAAATCCCAAAACATAAATACATAGATATAACAAGACAGCCAAAAATAGCAAGGTGAAAAAGTATGGGAAAACCGAAGTCTTCCTTGGCTCAAGAAAGACTACAAAAATCCACGAAAATTTCTTAAGCATGACAAAAAAAAATAACTCATTAAGTTGTCTACCCTTTTTTTAAAAAAAGATTTATTTTTATGTATGCATACAAGAACTGGGGTGTAGACCAGAGGTGCGGGAGCGGGCTGTGGTGAGAGGAGTCACCAGACACAGAGTGGGGAGCAGAACAGGCAGATCTACTGAAACAACACTGCTGAGGGGAGCAGCAGGAAAGACAGGAGAGGTCTGTTGAGCCATGTGTGTTGGCTCCCTGACGGGAATCAAACTCATACCACAGTGGCTGGCGTTAGCTTGATAGCTTGATTGGACTGAGACTAAACCCTCAAGGAAGCCCCACCCTTTTCTTCAGAACTGTCTTTAAAAGAAAACCAAATTTTCAAAACCAAACTATAATTAACCAAAGCAGGCATCAGCAGATATGTAGTATTTGGAGACTGACTTGCTATGACAGTATCAATAAAACCAACAGACTAGGAAATATACCAGAATTTTTAAATTAAAAAAAAAAAAAAAACTTCTCGGTTCTTGCCCCACAATTTATGCTTTCCCATTCTACCCAGTCCTATACGCAGGCTCATGCCCACATTTGAGGACCTGGATTTCAATACCACTTGTACTACCAACCAAGAAATACCATCAACACTGTCAATCACCCCACTCATTTTTCTTTCATATTATTTGACTAAACCCAGATATTTCTCCACCTAAAACTCTAAGACCACTGGTTTATACACCAATGAAAGCATTCCCTCTGGGTCTCCTACTCTGAGACTATAAAAGTCATGAGGCATGACTCCTATATCGTGTAATGTTCCTCACCCCTTGCCACTACCAAAGCCAGTTCATTCTAGCTAGATAGAAAATTTATCTCTTAATTATCCTAATATTCTTACTTTTTCTCCCTCCCTCTCTCGCCACCTCCCTCTCTCTCACCCCCAACTTGAAATAGAAGTACCCTTCCCTTGTCTCTAACCACTAAGCCCAGAATCCAAAATGACTTTATCTTTTCAGACTCATCTCATGTCTAGCCCTAAAATAACTATCGTACTTTTATGTTTAATCATTTTATGCACTTGTATGTGGTTTTGATATTTAAAAGTAAAATCTTCTTTGGTGTTTCCCGTAACAGCTTTCACTCATTTGTGCATGCAACAGCTATTAAGCGCTTGCTATGTGCTAAACTCAAGTCAGTCTAAAACAATACAACAAAAGCTTTAAATATACAGATTCTAGTATATGCAAAACATAAGTGTAGATATTGAGAAAACTTTCAAAATATAAGGTCTCCTAATTAAAGGTCTTAAAATGCAGATGAGGCATTTTAATGCATTACCAAATAAACCCTAATAATTCAAGACAGCAAATGTCAGGCTCAAAATAAAAAATGAATGATATAAGGAAAAGGGAATCAGAGGTAGAAATTAATGAAATTTAAAATAACTGCAAAGGCTTCACAGATGAAACATGAACTTTAATCAGAGCTACAGGCTTATCATATCTTTTGGGTTTTTTTTTTCCTTCCAAATCTGTCTTCTTTCCACTCAACTCAATAATGTTGATAAGTAATTAAACAAATGTAAATGTACCCAAAATAATGTTGCCATAGTATACAATGACTATTTCATCTGGTTTGCAAATTTTAATCTACCCTTTACTCTCAACTCCCAAACAAGAAAGTTATTGACTGCTTAGAACCTCATATTTTCAATATCCTGCATCCACATCCAACACATCCATTTCATTTCAATTAACTGTATCAACCTCACTATTTTGGGGGCATTATCACCTCCCAAAGTAGTCTACAAATTAATCAATATAAAACCATTTTTCTGTCATTTTCCCAATGAGGAATCCATAATAGCTTCTTACAGCCAATAGCATCAATTCTATTCTCCCCAGCTTAGCTTCAAAGTTTCTATAATTCCACTTTACAGAAAAGGTAAAGTTCACTTGGCATAAGTATCTGTCCTTAATATTATTCTTGTCCATTTCTGGAGCCTGTGTTCCTTTCAATTTTCAATTTCAATTATTGGAATTCTCTTTCATCTTCCCAAGCCTGTTTGGGTAAAGGGAAGGTATTCTTTGTACTTTTCTCTATACTCTGTACTACTGATTCTGTTTCTACTGCTCTCCAAGGCTCTGCTGCGTTTCTGCGCCTCTAAAATAACATCCCTTCCTCCACCAAATACTGCTACTTTGCTTAAGAGCAAGTTTACATTTTCCCTATAAAATAAATCCTCATAGATCAAAATATTTGACGATTTTCTTATCGCCAAAAATTTTTTTAGAGATTTCTTTATACAAGAACTGGAGTACAGGCCAGAAGCTGGGGGAGAGGGGGGAGAGGATTCACAGAACAGGCAGATTGACTGAAATACACTGCTGAGGGGAGCAGCAGGCGAGACAGAAGAAGTCTGCTGTGCCATGTGGGTTGCTCCCTTGCTGGCCAGGGATTGAACTCATGATGCAGAGGCTGCAGATAGCTTCATAGTGCTGTATTTAACCAATTGCGCCACCAGGGAGGCCCGCCAAAATTTGGAGGTGACCCACATGGCACAGCAGACCTCTCCTGTCTCACCGCGTCTCATCCGCTGCGCCCCTCAGCAGTGTATTTCAGTAGATCTGCCTGTTCTGCTCCCTACTCTCTCTGGTGAATCTTCTTACTGCCCCCCCAACTCTGGCTTACACCCTGGTTCTAGTATGCATAATTAAATAAATCTTAAAAAAAAAAAAAGAGTAATCTATAGAAACATAAAAAACTTCCCCAAAATCTAAAAAAATGGTTATTCTGAGTAATAGTACTATACAGGCATATAAAAAGGATATTCTGGGGGTACCACTAGAAGGAAATTGTTCCAAAATAATACCTAGGAAACACCCAGTTTGAATCAAGGTGATCACAGGTGTAACAAATGTTCAGATGGAAAATGGCATAACATAACAAACTGTAGTGCAAACACACTGCCTGAAGAAAGAATGTAGGCAACATTTGGGAGTGCTGATAAGTTCAGAAAAAGAAAAACTTAAGGGGGGAGAGAGCAAGAGCGAGGGAGAGGGAGAGGAAGAGAGAGGGAGAAGGAGGGAGGGGGAGGGAGAGAATGAGAATGAATATATGAGTAAGAATAAAAATGAATCCTGGATGGCTTTGGCAAGAACAGTTAATCTAACCAGTGAACAGGAAGACTTCTAATTCCAAGTTTAGCAAACCACAGAATAGGGTAGGAAGGGGAAACAATACACTGACAGTATAGATCTTTATGTGAATCATGAGCCATAACACTCTCTTCTGTATGACCCAAGACTTCATGTAAAATTTTTAAAGCTAGATTTGTCAGGGCTTAAGGAAGTTTATAGCTATCGTTTTATTTTTAAAAGGTTTAGAGATCCACGATCGAAACAAACATTCTGGTCTGTTTTCCTAGCATATTTCTCACTGTAAATCTGTACTTTGGAAAAAAAAAAAAAAATTGTTCTTTGGTTGCTATATCAAATCTTATAATTTAGATAATTTTAAAACAATGTGGACAAAGTGATCATTGTACCTGAAACCGTGCTGACCACCCCCGCCATCTTAACTGGAAATTCCATTTTTACAACGTCTACATCATGATTCAAATTCTCTCATGACAGTTCTTTTTAGGAACCTTCTAGTACATATAACTTTGTCTTACAGTTCAGTAAATCTTTATTAGGGTTCTCAAAGTGTGGTACAGGGACTCCTGAAGGACCCTAACCCTTGAGTGATCCATGAGATTACAAATATTTTCATAATTCGTGTTCCCTATCTCACCCCCATTCTCCTCTCATTAAATATATAATGCCCTTTTCCAGAAGCTAATGTGATACACATGTTAAGATGTACCACAGGCTATTTTAGAAAATATGAGAATTCAGCTATGCTAAAGTAATCCAGACAATAAACAGATTTATATGATTATAAAATAAATTCTCACTAAATTTTGTTTTAGCAAATAGGATAATTTTTAATTTAAAATGTTATATGTTAACATGTAATAGGCTTTGTTGTACTTCAATGACTAATAAAAATTTAAATTTCTCAGTTTAGGTTTCTAAAATAGTAAATATAGACTTATATAATGAATATAAGCAAGATCTACTAAGACTCTTAATATTTGTTAAGAGTAAAGGGATCCTAAAGCCAGGAATTTTGAGAGCCACTAATCTAGAGACTTTTTTTTTTTCTTAAAGATTTATTTTATTTATGCATACAAGAACTGGGGTATAGGCCAGAGGTGCAGGGGGTGAAAGGAGTCACCAGAGACAAGAGTGGGGAACAGAACAGTCGAATTGACTGAAATACACTGCTGAGGGGAGCAGTGGGCAAAACAGGAGATGTCTGCTGTGCCATGTAGGTTAGCTCCCTGGCCAGGGATTGAACTCATGCCACAATGGCTGCCAACAGCTTGATAGCACTGTGTCTTTAACTCCTGCGCCACCAGAGAGGCCCTAATCTACATACATCTTAATCATACTTTGCATCTACTTCCATCTCCTCTAGTTGCTTTTAATACAGATGCCTACAGCCCACCAACATAAAGAAATTAGTAGAGATGAGTGTGTATGTGTAGGTTAGTAGATATGCGTGTATTTCCTAGCTCTGTCCGCTGAAATCACCAAGTAGCAAGGATACTAAACAAACCTAGCACCCAGAACTTAATCTCTAAAAACCTTTATTCAAATGAAAAGAACTGGGACTACTAACAAATAGAAGAAGTGATTGATGCCAGAGTAGGAACAGAGAAAAATATAAGGTAAACCTCAAACATCTTGTGAAGCCAGAAGCTAAAGTGCCAGAAGATAGATCAACACAGGCCAAAGGGACCAAAAAAAAAAAAAAAACAGCCAGCTTAGAACTCCTAATGGGCAAAGCTGGAATGATTTGAACAACATAAATAATGACATAATTAGATTATAATTTAAAATAGCCATACTGATATAAACTGAAATAATAGAAAACGAGAGAGAAGGAACTGCTACAATTAACAGAAGTGTAGAAAGAATGAAGAAAATACAAACTCACAATTAGGAAAAACAGAGGGTGGGGAAGCAAATATTGTTTAAAAATGAACAATGATGTAAAAAATAAAAAAATTAGTATAAAAAATAAATTTTTTAAAACAAAAACAATTAGGAAAAAGGAAAGTTTTTTTTAAAGATTTATTTATTTATTTATACAAGCACTGGGCACAGTCAGAAGCACAGGAGGGTGAGAGAATTCACCAGAGCCAGAGCGGGGAACAGAACAGCCAGACCGACGAAATACACTGCTGAGGGGAGCAGCTGCCGCGGCAGGAGAGATCTGCAGGAGAGGTCTGCGCGCCATGTGGGACCCTCGCTGGTGGCCGGGGATCGAACCGACACTCAGAGGCTGAGGGCAGCTTCGCAGCCCAGCGCTCAACTGCTGCGCAGCCCAGCGCTCAACTGCTGCGCCACCAGGAGAGGCCCAGGAAATGTTTTTGAAGAAAATTTAAAATGCTACACTAGTGAATATACAGATAAGAATACCTTACCGCTTATAGGGAGAAAGTTTCAGTGATCTGGACAGAATATCAAACCAGTTACCAGATTTCCTCAAGTCAAAAGCTAATCCAGAGTGAGTCCTTCACTCTCTTCAACTCTATTAAGGCTAAGAAAGATGAAGAAACTGCAGAAGAAAATTGTGAAGCTAGCACAACAACAAATGTTGGCGAGGTTGTGGAGAAAAAGGAACTCTTTTACACTGTTGGTGGGAGTGCAAACTGGTCCAACCACTATGGAGAGCTATGTGGAGATTTCTGGACCTACTAAACATAGAGCTTCCATATGATCCAGCAATTCCACTCCTAGGTATTTACCCAAAGGACACAGAAACATTAATTCCAAAGAGAACCTGCACCCCTATGTTTATAGCAGCACTATTTACAATAGCTAAGCTTTGGAAACAGCCCAAATGCCCAAAAATAGATGACTGGATGAAGAAGATGTGGTACATATACACCATGGAATATTACTCAGCATTCAAAAAAGATAAACACATGCAATTTGCAGCAACATGGATGGCGCTGGAAGGGATCATGCTCAGCGAAATAAGCCAAAAAGAAAAAGAAAAATACCGGATGGTCTCACTCATAGCAGGAATCTAGAAAACTTAAATAAGGGACCAGGAAAATGAGTAACTATAAGAAAGCGAAAATCAAAATCAACAAAAAACTATGAACCAAAGACACTTTTTGGGGGGTGGGGGCCAGGAGGGGAGGGATTGGGGTCAGAATGGGGCATTTGCAATTGTATGGGGGAATATAAAAATAAAATTTATTATTAAAAAAAAAAAGAAAAGAAAATTGTGAAGCTAGCAGGGGTTGGTTTAAGAAAGATGTCATCTATATAACATATAAGTGCATGGTGAAGCCACAAGTGTTGATCTAGAAGATGTAACAAATTAACTACAAGATCTAGCTAACATCAATGCTGTAGATGGCTATAACAACCAACAGAATATCGATTTCATACTTAGAAATCAGCTTCAAAGTACAGGCTGACTCCTGTCAGTGGCTAAAGCAGCTGGTGGTTTTAAACAGAAGTCAATGCTCATTTATTATTCCAAAAATCCTATGGCCCTCAAGAATTATGCTAAATCTACACTGCCTGTGTTCTATAAACAGAAAAACAAAGCCCAGATGACAGTACATTTGTTTACAATGTGTTTTTACTAAATATTTTAAGCCCCACTCTTGAGACCCACTCAGAAAAATAAGATTCATTTCAAATTATTACCATTCATTGACAATGCACCTGGTCACCCAAAAGCTTAATGATGTCTAGGAGATTGATGATGTTTCCATGCTTGCTAATACAGCATTCATTTTGCAGCCCACAGGTCAAAGACTCACTTCAACTTTCAAATCTTACTATTTAAGATACTCATTTCCTAAGTCAGAAGAATAAAGACATGCCAGATGGGTTCACTTATATGCAAGGTATAGACAAATAAAACTAAGACAAAATCAAACCAATAACAAACCCTTGACATCTGACTGCAAAACTGGAG
This sequence comes from Talpa occidentalis, assembly GCF_014898055.3. NCBI lineage: Eukaryota > Metazoa > Chordata > Mammalia > Eulipotyphla > Talpidae > Talpa > Talpa occidentalis. The sequence goes on along the minus strand of NW_023604295.1, from coordinate 42,316,287 downwards.
CAACCAGAAGGAGGTGGGGAGAGGGGGTTGGGAATGAGCCCATGGAGGAGGGTGGAGGATTGTTCGGGCTTTGGCGGTGGGCATAGAGTGAAAACATACAGAAGTAGAGATCTGAACCGAAAACAAATGTTGTAAACCATTATTACCTCAATAAACATAATTGGAAAAAAGAAAGGAAGAAGAACATTTCATAAGGCTCAAGCTGCCGCAGATAATGATTCTTCTGCTGGATCTGGGCAAAGTAAATTGGAAACCTTCTGGAAAGGAGTCACCATTCTAAATGCCATTAAGAACATTCATGACTCATGACAAAAAGTCAAAATGTCAACATTAATAGGAGTTTAAAAAGAAGGTGACTCCAACCTTCATGGGTTGAATTGAGGGATTTAAGACATCAATGGAGGAAGTTAACTGCAGATGTTGAAACAGTAAGAGAATTAGAAGTGAAGCCTGAGGGTGTACTTAATTAATTACTACAATCTCATGATAAAATCTGAACAAATTGGAGGGTTCATTCTTATGAATGAGCAAAGAAATTAGTTTCTTGAGAGGGACTCTACCACTGGTGAAGATGCTGTAAACATAGCCTGACATGACTAAAGCAATTTAGATTATTACATAAACTTAACTGATAAAGCAGCAACAGGGCCTGAGAGGACTCACTACAATTTTGACAAAAGCTTTACGGTGGGTAAAATACTACCAAACTACATCACATTCTACAGAGAAACCTTTTGTGAAAGGGTCAATGGAGCAAACTTCACTGCTGTCTTATTTTTAGAAATTGCCACACCCACCATCAACCTTCAACAACCACCACCCTGATCAGTCAGCAGCCATCAATATTGAGACAATATCCTCCACCAGCAAAAAAGACAACAACTTGTTGAAGACTCAGATGATGGTAGCATTTTTAACAATTATTTTTTAATTAAGGAACATACTCTTTTTTAGACATAATGTTATTGCAATCTTAACAGACTACATTATAAAGTTAACCTTTATATGCACAGGAAACCCCCCCAAAAAATTATGTGACTCTCTATATACAGATATTCACATTATTGCAATAGTCTAGAGCCAAACCTGCAATATCTCCAAAGTGTGGCTGTATCCCCCACAATAAGGGGAGAGAACATTGTACTGAAGAAATAGCATATGAGAATGTCAACATATAACATTGCAATATTATTTATGAGAGTAAAAAAAGTGCAAATAGTCTAATATCAAAAAATAGTGATAAACTACAAGAAAGCTTATACATTTTTTGTCATTAGAATTCTGACTTTTGAATACTAGTGATAGTGAAATGTCCATGGTTTAAGGTGAAGGGATAAATATATAAACACAAAAACATATCTTACAATTTTATACAAACACAAATACATCTACAGCTAATTGTATACAAATACACAAATGCATACAAAGAAAAACAAACCAAAAAGCAAACACTAAAATGCCAGTAAAATGTTAGTAGGGACTATCCTAGAGATTAATACATTGATTTTAATTATCTTCAGTTGTAAAATGTTTACATTTTCTCAACACAGTGTATTATTTTATAATCTTTAAAAGATATTAAGCACTGTCTATAGTACAAATCCCCAATATTAATTAAAGAAAAATCTATCATTACCTTAGTGTACAGAGTTGTTCTAAGGATGGAAGCAGTAAGCCAGCAAAATGAAACTGAAAAAAATTTCTGAAGTTGAGTAAAAGTAAAGCTATGAAATAAATCTTGATTCCTGTCTCACATCATCTGCAAAAATCAGTTCCAAATGTACTGATAAAGTGGGAGAAAAAAATCTAAAAGCTTCTGGAAGTTAACAAAGTATCTTCATGATCTTAGGGTAGACAATGAATTCTTAAACACAATACACAAAACACTAACGAAAAAGAAATTATTTATAAACTGAACTTTATTAACTTGTTTATCAAAATAGTGAAAAGACAAATCAGAGTAAAAAAGATATCTTCAATAACTGGATAAATAACTATTACAAATCTGCAAGAGAAAGAAACAATCCAACAGGAAAATGGGTACAAGATAAACACGCACCTTATCCCAATTGCCAAAAAACATGAAAAGATACTCAGTATTTCATTAGTTATCAGTGAAATGCAATCTAAAATCACATTTCACTACTAACTACCAAACAACAAAAACAGTTAAAAGGACTGACAATAAAAAATTATGAAGGATATGGAGCAATTAATATCAATTAACAAAACCATGTCAAAAAAATGTTGCTAAGTCTCCACTAAACCTGAACATATACACACTCACCATGTTCTATCCTAAGTATATAGAAGATATAGATAGATGCATCAAAAAGACAAATCCAAGAATATTCACAGCAATACTTTTCATAATTGCCAACATCTAGAAACAATCTAAAATTTTATTATACTATATGTAACGAATAAATTTTTATATATTCACAAAATCGACAACTATACAGAAATGAGAATAAACTGCTACATGCAATAACATGAATCTATCTTATGAACAACATGAAAACAAAGGAATCAGACACTAGTGTTGACAGTACATGATTCTATGTATACTGATTCAAAATTAGATAAAATCTAATAGACTATGACAATAGCATTAGGGTAGTGGTTATCTTCAGGAATGAGAGGAGGGTTTTGACTAAGAGAGAAAAGGGGGAGGGCTTTGAGGATGCTGGTAATGTTCTATGTCTTGATCTGGGCAGTGGTTACACAAGTATGTTCACTTCTAAAGAAATTCACCTCATAATTTCTGTACTTTCCTTAATATGAATGTTACATTTCAATAAAAAGACATATACCCAGAGAAAGAGTGTATAAATGTGCAGGTATAGAAACCTGGTTATAAGGAACATGTTTGTGTGTGTGTGTATATATATATATACACGTAGATAGCTATGTCTATATCCACAAATACAAACAATCCTTTCACCATTATTTAATCCAAACAAATCTAGCACTAATGTGAATATCCACCAATAGGGCACACCATTTAATCAGCCATTAACATAAATAGGTCAATTTCATATGCAATAACAAGGAAATTTCTACAAGATATACTATTAAACAAATGACACAAATTTCAAAAGCAGTATTATCTACTTTATGTAAAAATATGTAAATTTTCACAAAATATGTCACATTCACAAAACATAGAGACACATAAAAACAAACTCTATGTTTGTTTATAAATTATAAATTTCCTGAACAGTATCAATATTAAGAGTTATGTCTCTGGAATTAGAGTAGACAAATGTTGCAAACTAGGAACTTTTTATTTTTTTCTTTTCTGTACTATTTTGGTTTTTTACAATGACTATTTAGTCCTTTTATAATAAACTATATCATATAATTGTGGGGGAGAAAAAGCACAAAGTAGATATCTCTGAGACTGATCTAGCTAGAGTGGCCCAATCATTGCTTTTCCCATAATGATTTCTAATTTGTGCATTACTGACCTAAGTAAGAAAATAAAACTTTGATTCAGTACCACTGGCTCATTACTCCATATCAATCAATAAATCAATCAAAGATAGGCAATGTATGAAAAGTGTTAGAAGACTTATCTAGAAAGATATCATCTATTAACAGTTTGTCTAAGGGGGAAAAATACAGTAGGTTGGGTCTAACAACTTTAAGAAGCATGGGAGGATCCTGAAAATAAACCATTTAATCAATAGGTTAGTTTCCTAATACAATCTACTACAAGAGATATCTTCATTCATCCACTTACTAGATGAACTGAAAGCAAAAGTAATAACCAACATGACCCTCACCAGGCTAAACCTATCAAGGAAAATTTCTCACTCAATGCCTTCTGCTCAACTGCTGATTCCTAACAAATAGGCCACAATTCCCAAGAGTCACAGAGCATGTAAGTAAAATCTTATTTAAAAAAAATACAGAGCTGATATGTTTCCAACTATTCTCCTTAAAATGAGTTCAACTAATACATCTGTTAGTTGTTATGCAAAGAGTATGCTGAGTTTAAAAAAAAAAAAAAAGAGTACTTGAATGGGGATAAAAAAGCATTTATTAAAACATATAGCCCCAATATAAGCCAAAGCAATCATCTAAAAGACAAGGAACCGACATCCAAAGACTATAACAAAACTACTTCTGAATCCCTCACATGAACTTTGAAATAAATGCAAAGTCATAAGTGACTATAAGTAGTAAATGACCTTGCTGAAAAAATACATAATATAAATGGATAACAAGTTGGGAGTTAGTCAAAAAAAGAAGAAGAAACATATCCTACCAACTATTTGAGCAAATAAATACAAAGGCAAAACACACTTGTCATCTTGCAGGTGAGTGTAAAATATCATTTATTATCAATAAATGCAATCCAATTCTGCAATTAAACCAGAGTATAAAACATGTGGCAAAAATAGAACTATCTTAAAATCACTGAAATGGATAAAATAATTCTTTTTAAAAGGAAGGGAAAAGTCACCCATTACAAGAACATATTCAAATTCCTAGAATGAGCACATCACGTTTTTACTGACTATAGCAAAAGCTATTTTAGAAAATATCTGTATAGTCTTTCTTAAACTAATGGTAGAATTCAAGGAATTTTATAAATTAAAAAGCAAAACAGAGGTCTTATACCAATGGCCAAATATATTTTGAAATTCCTAGGTCATTAAATAAGATAATCATAAATATGAAATGAGAAAAATTATGCCTTCAATTTTACAAATTATGTTTTATAGCGCAGAAATCCATACTAAAGGAAAATACTACATGAATGCTAAAGTATATTTTTTTAGGAATTAAAATACCTGAAATGCTAATTTACATTATATCATTATATGATTAGAACATGGTTTTAATAGTTCCTAGTTTACAGAATCCTTTTGCTCAAGTGATACAACAGTTTTACAGAAGACAAGTATAGCAAATATCATTATGAATTACAAATTGCTTCATTTTGTTAATAGAGATATGTCTCTAGTCTTCAATATGCTTTGATCAAACTGGAAAAATAAAGACCATAAAACATATTGATTTCCCAATTCCTCTTAAATGGATGTGGATAAACCAAATACTACTTTTCAAATTTCTGAAATAAACTTAGTTTCTGAGTTAAGCAGCTTTCCTAACACAGTGCTATCCAATAAAACTTTCTGCAAAAGTGAAGATGTTCTTTATCTACATTGTCCAATACATAAGCCACCATTCACATATATTATGTACTTAAAATGTGACTAGGAAATTGAAATATTAATTTTAATTTAAACCTCTAATGTATAGAAAATAAAGCCCTAATAAGTAAACTATAAGCATCCAAAGTTGTAGTATGTACACTGCTGTTGAAAATGGAGGGTGCACTGAGCTGAATGACTTATTTACAGTAGTAAGGTCAAAAGAAATCCTGAAAACTAGCAGTTATCTCAAATGAAGAACTTTTACCTCAAATGTAACTAAACATTAAGGAGTTTACATAAGCAATAAAACCAAAATTGATAAAATTTAAAGAAACTCAACTTTTCTAAATTAACAAAAAATGCTAACATGTAAAAAAGTTCTGTGACTTTCAAGTGAATGAACAAATTAAAAATCATCATATCAATTTCTAAAGCACTCAATTTAGAAAGGATGAAAGGACAAACCTGTTATTAAATTTCCACACTTTTGGGGACCTAGATCATACTATTCTAGAAGTACGTCATCTCTTTAATTCAAAATTCTATACTCGTGATTCTAGTACTTGTCCCTCATCACTCTGTCTTATCTGCAGGTGTGCATAAGAGACAGAATTGCTCATATTTGTTATGTTCTACTAGACAGCAAAATGTTACAGAAATCTTAAATTCAGTCATTTAGTAGATTCAGTGTGAGACAAATTTTCATTTAGTCATTCTCAGAATGGACTCAAAATTATCTACTAGGAGTAACAGGATTTAACTATGGATTATCTGTAAATGTGGATTATCAAGCTAAAGTATTAAAGTAGTTGAGAAAACTTCAAAATATGCTGGTAGATGAAGAGTAGATAAAAAGCAACATGATCTTATGGCATGATATGCACATCAAAAAAGCACAGAATTATACATACCAAATGTTAGGAGTGACTGTATCTGGAACTAGGGGTATGCTAGAATATTTATTCTGGGGTTATATGCACCTAACCTACGTTCACAGCAGCTTTATTTGTAATAACCAACAATAAAAATGTCCCTCAAAAACTGTGATACATCCACACCATGGAATACTACTCTGTAGTAAAAGGAATATACAACTTGCCTGACTCTCAAGGGCACCACATTAAGTAAAAGAAGTCAATCCCAAAGGGTCATATACTGTATGATTCCACTGATATGAATTCTCAAAATGACAAATTATAAAGAAGGAAAGCAGACTGGGGGTGAAATAGCCAGGTTAGGATTGGTGGGAGGATAAGAGAAGAGGGGTTATTACAAAAGGGTAGCACTAAGGAGCTTTTTGTTATGATGAATAAGTTCTGTATCTTGATTGTGAAGTGGTTACATATATCCACATGTGTGACAAAGTATACAAACCCTGGAAATATTACAGCAATGCATTTTCCAGATTTTGAACAGTATGTATACAAAATATAACAACTGAGGGAAACTTGGTGAAGGGCACATGAACCTCTGTACTATTTTTGTAATTACCAATAAATTATATAATTTCAAAATTAAAAGTTTAATGTAAAGTAAAAGGATAATTTTGCCCCTTCACTTTCCTATCCACTTACCCTCCATGAACCATCCACTCCTAAAGCCACATGGTGGAGCTAAACAAAGTAATAGATTCCAGAGAGGATGAAGAGGGCATCTTCATGGGAGGGTTGTCCAATGCAAGCTGTCAGAGTATAAGGAGGGTGAGCATAAGAGAAGATTCTCCACAGAGAAAGGCAGCTCAACAGAAGGTGTCAGAGCCCAAGTAGCACAGAGAGGGGTTACATTCTTAAAGAAGCAGTGTGTCAGAAGCTAAGTGGGGCAAGGATCAAATCAAAGAAAGGATATACAGACCAGCAGAGTATAAGGAGAGGTCCATGAGGTGATGAAATACAGTGTAAGTTGTAAAAGCACAAGCAAGGGACAGGAGATGGAATGTACTGCCATGGAGTACAAGATCTTGGGAAGAGTGAAGAAGGCATGTACAAGCGAAGATGGGTGGCACTAAAGGAAAAGTAACTACATATAGGGAAGGTGAGAGTTGGGGTAGGGAGTGTCTAATTAAATACATTAAGGGTAAGGAAAGCAAGGTTTCTCATATAAGAGAGATGTTATAAAATACAGAAGGGAGAAAATTAAAATGTATTCTTTGGTAATGAACTGCAATTAGAGGTGTAAGTGCAAACTCATAGATTTCAATACTGATAAATCCATATGGAGCTAATTATAGATGTAAATGTATATGTGGCTATACATGTGAAAGCATATTAATTACATACATAACACATTTTCTGACTTTGTCCAATAGAAGCAGCTATACCTATTATCAGTGAGCAGCACAACTCATGACAGAAGGCAAGAAGTACTTGAAGACTGATGAAACATGTCAAAAGAAGACAGAGGCCAGCCTGAAGAGGCTCCGATTGGCTACATCTTAAACAAATAGCATTAACATAATCATAGTAATAGATTTAAACCTTGTAAATAAAACTAAGTCTAAAATGATACAAATGAATAACTACAACTCAAAAAGTGATAAGGGATGAGGGTAACTCTATAGTGGCAAAACCTGGTAGACACTACCATACTCAATTGGTCAAAGCGAATGAAGCAAATAAAAAGCATGTGTCACCTGTACGAATGTAATGGGTAAAGAACACAGTATCACTTCTACAACATCCCTGCCAAAGATAATAACTGAAATCTCATTAAAACTGAAAAAAAATCAGGTAAGCACAAACTGAGAGACATTTTACAAAACAGATGGTCTGTAATCTTTATGTTCTGGCCATAAAATTTTAAAGGTACGAACTAGCCAAGACTAAAATCCAAAAAGACACAACTATTAAAACAACATAATTTTAAACTGTCTTTTTCCCAAAAAACTTGAACTGCTAGACAACAAGTAGAGCTGACCCTTAAACAAAGGGTTTGACTGTTTATATCCACTTATATTCAAATTTTCTTCTAAGCAGACAAGATACACTTGTATCTTGATAGTATTGCTAAATACAGTATAGTAGCAAAATATTATTTTCTCTTCCTTATGATTAACATTTCCTTTTCTCTAGCTTACATTAGTGTGAGAATATAGTATATAATACCTGTAACATACAAAATATGTGTTAATCAACTTTATGCTATAGTAGGATTTCTGGTCAATGGTTAACTACTTAGTAGTAAAGTTTGGGGGGAGTCAAAAGTCATACATGGATTTGACTAGGTGGGTGTCAGTGTCCCTATACCCTGTGCTGTTCAAGGGTTGACTGTAGATCAGTAAGGACATATAAAAACTGAAGAACAAAGCTAGCCAACTTCACCTGGTTAACATTTACAAAATAACCCACCAACCAAGTCAGCAATGTATATTCTTCGTAAATGACTCTAGAACATTTAACAACTAAATCATATGTTGGGCCCTAAAACAAGTCTCAATAAATCTGAAAGAACAGAAATCATTTAAGGTACATTCTCTGACCACAATAATTAAATACCAATGACAAAAATAATATCTAGAAAATTTCAAAATATTCATAAATTAAGCAAAAACGGTTCTAACGAATTCAAGGTTCAAAAAGAAATCAAAAAGGAAGTATAGAGTTCAGAGCTTCATATGCCTACAGCTAAAACAAACAGGTCTAAAACAGTCATCTTACCTTCCACTTTACAAGCTACAGAAAAAAGCAAATTAAAAATGAAAGTAAGAAGGAGGAATAGAGAATAAGATAAATGGAAGTCAAAAAGTACAACAGTGAAAATCAATAAACAAAACTAGATTCTTTGAGACCAGTAATATTTGCAAATCTTTACCCAGACAAATCAAGGAAAAAACAAATTACCAAAACCAAAAATGATCGTTTAGATAATAAAAGAATAAGATTAAAATTCTGACCAATTACACAAGAAGAAATGGACAAATCTCTTGAAAAATACAATTTACCAAACTGATTAAGGTAACAATTTTAAATCTGAGTGGCCTTACATATTTTTTAAAAGACAAACTTGCAATTAAAAGCTTTCCCACAAAGAAAACTCAGGCCCAGATTAACTTTACTGATAAAGTGTATTAAATATGGAAGGCAGAAATAATACCTATTTCACACAAACTCAGAAAATAAAGGAAATCTTCCTAATCCTTTATTATGAGGCCAGTATACTTAAAACAAAAATGACTGCAAGAAATGTAAACTAATAATCACTCATAAAAAATTAATAAACTAAATCCCACAACATATAAAAAAGGATAACATATCATGGCTAAGTGTGATTTTTATCTCAGGAACACAAGGTCAGTTCAACATCTGAACATCAAAGTAATTCACTATAAGAAGAGGAGAAAATTCATATGATCATCTTACAGATGCTGAAAAGGCACTTAATGAAATTATACATTCATTCATAGTTAAACAAAAGAGCTCAGTAAACTAGAAAGAAGACTTCAACCCAATAAAGATCATTTATGAAAAATCTACAGATAAATAATTCTTTTTTTTTTTTTTTAAAATTTATTTATTTATACAAGCACTGGGTACAGTCAGAAGCGCTGGAAGGTGAGAGAATTCACCAGAGTCAGAGCAGGGAGCAGAACAGGCAGAAGGACCAAAGCACACTGCTGAGGGGAACAGCGGGTGCCGCAGGAGAGGTCTGTCGTGCCATGTGGGACCCTCGCTGGTGGCCAGAGATCGAACCGACGCTGCAGAGGCTGAGGGCAGCTTTGCAGCCCAGCGCTCAACCGCTGCGCCACCAGAGGAGGCCCTAAAATAATTCTTAATGGTGAAAGATTGAATGCACCCCTTAAGTTTGGGAACAAGGCAATGTCTACTCTCATCAATTACACATGCCATTTACATGAAATTCTCAAGAGACAACACCAATCTATAATAGGGGAGGGGGCAGGAATCAGAACAATTGTGGAGGGAATTGACTGGGAAGAATCGCAAAGAAACTTCGTTACAAATACATTCTATAAATTGATGGACTGTGGGTTACACCAGTTTATACAGTTGTTAATGCTGAACTATATACAAACTTAGGAACTGAGCACATTTCTCTTTAAAATCTTCCTCAATTTTAACAAATAAGTATTTTCACTCAAAAAATATTTAAATTGCCTAGTATAGCCCAGGTATTAAGAAAGCAAAGGTAAGGGCCTCCCTGGTGGTACAAGGGGTTAAGACGCAACCTATGAAGACGCTACCTGCAGTCACTGTAGCTTAAGTCTGAACCCCAGCCAGGGAGCTACTCACATGGCACAGTGACTTGCCTGCTGCTCCCCTCAGCCGTGCATTTCAGTCAGTCTGCCTGTTCTGTTCCCTGCTCTGTCTCCGGTGAATTCTCTCACCCCCCCCAAACCTCTGGCCTGTACCCCAGTTCTTGTATGCATAAATAAATAAATCTTTAAAAAAAAAAAAGAAAGAAATATCATACATGCTGTCAAACCACAACAGAATTAAAACAGAACAAAAAAATTGCTAGAAAATCCCCAAATGCTGGAAGATTTCAAACTAAGACACAGGTCAAAGAAGAACTCTCAAGAGAAATTAAAGGATACAATGAACTAATATAAATAAAAATACAACTTATCAAAATTTATGGGATGCAGAGAGAAAGCAATGCTTAGAGAAATTTATATAACATTGAGTGCATCTGTTAGAAAAGAAAGATTAAATCAATCACCTAACCTACCTTAGGAAACTAAAAAAAAGAGCAAGCAAATTAAATCCAAAATAAGCAGAAAAATGGGAAATGATAGAAATTATGGCATGAATAAATAAAATTGAAAACTAGAACAGAGACTTAGTCAACAAAATCAAAAGCTGGTTCTTTGGAAACATCAAAAAAATAGACAAGCCTCTACTGAGGGAAAGAGAAATGTGAAACTAATCAATTGTATAGAATTTCACTTTTGCACAAGTAAATAGTTGTAGAGATCTGTTGTATAGCATGAATATAGTTAGCATTACTGAACTGCACGCTTAAAAATTAAGATGGCGAAAAACAAAAAAGAGCTAAGTCTCTAGCCATGTTAAGGAAAAAGAAAATACAAATTACTACCAGAAGTGAAAGTGAGGATATCACTACAGATTCCATGGACATTATGTATAATGTAGTAATACCATGAACAACTCTATACCCACAAATTTGATAACATGGATGAAATGAACCAATTCCTTAAAATACGCATCTGTGAAAACTCACACAAGAAAAAACAGACCATCTGTATAGGCCTATGTGTATTAAGAAATTTAAATCAACAATAAATAACCTTCATAAAAAAGGGAGAAAGCATAAGACAAGATGATTCACTGGTGAATTCTACCAAACACTTAAGGAGGAAACTATACCAATTCTCTGCAAACTCTTCCAGAAGACAGAAGCAGTGGGAATACTCCTAATTCATTCTAGGATTACTCTAATATCAAAATGAGACAAAGATATTAGAAGAAAGAAAACTACTAATCTCTCTTGTGAACATAGATGCTGAAACCATCAACAAAATATTAGCAAACTGAATCCAACAATGTATAAAAAGAATTATACACCATGACCAACTGGGACTTATTCCAGGTAGGCATGGCTGATTCAATATTCAAAAATCAATTATTATCATGCATCAAATCAATCAACAGATTAAAAACAGAAAAGCCTATTGGAATGGGCTAGGTAAAAGTTGATGAACACATATATCAGAATGTAATTATCCATTCACACCAGGTACCAATACCTGTGAAAATGAGACAAAATTCATACTGTCATAGAACCTACCATCTATGGTAGATACAGTCATTAAACAAGTAATCACAAATCCCCATAGCAAGACACAACCTAGACTGAACAGAAAAGGCAGGCTGCGGATGATGAAGCACTATCTACTTCCTAAAAAACAGAAGGGTATGACTGAGGGGACTAATAGTAGCAGAATATACGAAGGTACTGAAGCAAAAAAAAAAGAGAAAGTATAGTATATTAGATGTACTAAAAGGGATCTGGGTTTAAGATCACAGAAAGAAAAGAAGACGATTATAATTTGGTTGTAGTTTTTGCTGGTCATCAGATCAGGAAAAAAAAAAACCAAGAAGGCAAAAGTTAACAGTGTCAGGCCTCCCCTGTGGCGCAGCGGTTGAGCGCTGGGTTGCGAAGCTGCCCGCAGCCTCTGCAGCGCCGGTTCAATCCCCAGCTGCTCCCCGGCCTCTGAAGGAGGATCCCGCACGGCGCGCAGACCTCTCCTGCCGCCCACTGCTCCCCTCAGCAGTGAACTTCGGTCACTCTGCCTGCTCTGCTCCCTGCTCTGGCTCTGGTGAATTCTCTCACCCTCCCGCGCTTCTGACTGTACCCAGTGCTTGTATGTATGTATGTACGTATGTATGTATGTATAAATAAATAACTCTTTTTAATAAATAAATAAATAAATAAATAAATAAATGGTTAACAGTGTCCACAAAAGAAATACTTTAGGTGATGAACCAAATCACAATGTGTCCAGTAAATAGGTACGATTATAGGGCTGATATATGGCAAAAAGATAATGAAAAAATTGGGAGGAGTTACAGAATTTGGAGGAAAAATCCTTGAGTGTTAAAATCTTTTCCTAGTTATACCCAAGACTGACTCTTTCCACTCTTCAAGGAGATGTCCAGAAGTATAAAAGTTATTTTTTTTTAAATTAAGCACTTAAAATTGAATACACAGTAATCCTTGTAGAAATGTCATCCTGAAAAAGATAATTCTCTAAAACATATTTTGTGTAAAAACTTAGTTTTCTTTTTCAAATATAGTAACTGTCAATATTTGGTATATCTATTTAAGAATACCCATTTAAACTAGTCTTTAAAAGCATTCTGGGATTTCTTCTATGATTTCTAGCATTGTTTAACACAAAATTAATTGCATTTCCCACTATAAATTTAGTATCTTATAAAGGAATTACTTACAGGGACATTAAGTGCATACTGCAGTCCTTGAGGAAGTCTTTCATGCGTTTCCATTTGCTCTTCATCATTTTTCACTGTCTCCTCATGGACCATGAGTTCATCATGTGGTATCATATCCTGTTGTCTCATTTCACTTTCTTGTAACACTTCATCTGCAGCAAGGATCTCCTGGTGAGGCATACTCCGATCTTGAAGTACTGACTCCTGCAGTTCCCCAGACACGGTAGACTGGCCAGACACTCCACCCATTACAACCATTGCCCTGGAAGACTGCATTTCGTCTATGCCGCCACATTTAAGAAATAATCCTTCCAGTTTGTCGTCAATGTTCATGCTTAAGTATAACTGCCTAGAAAGACCAAGTTTGGCAACAAAGCATAATAAATTAGTTTTATATGTCTCCTTGACTTTTGTATTTCAAATTATGAAAGATACACATAATAAAAATTTAACTCATATAATTTAGTATTGTCTCATTTTAAAATTACCAACACATTTTATTGATAATTAGGCAAAAAGTTCTAATCTATGTCATTATGAAAAATGAGTCTGCATAAATTGGAGAAAAAGTCTAAAGATCCATACCCTTTAATATGTGTCGTAATGTAAAAAATAAAATGCATGCGTTAAAGAAATAAATGGTCAGGCAAATCATAAAGGAAATTTAGTAGTCACTAAATATAAAAAATAATAGTCACAGCAGTAATCAAAGAAGTAAATATTAAAACAGGTGTCAGATTTCATCCACCAAACTGGTAATAAACTCTTGTAACTACATCCAAGGTTGAAATGGTTAAAAAACAACAGTAAAAATACACTCTCCTAGTGAGTATGTGATTATAAATGAGTTCAACCATTTTCAATGATATTTTGACATAAGAGCTAAAAGTCATAAAAATGCACATATTCTTTGAACCAGTGATTGAACTTTCAGAGACGTGTATTAATGAAATAAAAAACGCATACAAAGCTGTACATGGAAAATCACTAGTATTATTCACAGTAACAAAAACTGGAAATATACTATGTAATCAACAGAAGGCACTAGTTAAAAATATACTTTCACATATTCATTCATTCATACATAATATAGTGATGCACAACTATTGGTAAACTAAAAATTACTAAATTGTACACTTAAAATGGATGAATTTTATTGTATTTAACTTATATCTCAATAGAGTTTTTCTTAAAAATAACATCAGAATAATGGCTACCATTGGGTGATGATGGGGCTGTTATTAAGAGGAAGAAAAAACAGGTGTCTGGGAGCTGGTGATATTTTCTCTTGAATTGAATGCTGGCTGCATAGGTAAAATTTGTAAAATTTTAAAGGTTCACTTTGTAAAATTTCAAGATATACACCTGTGACCTATGTGCATATTCCTATCAGTTATTATACTTCAATAAAGTTAGACTCTTGAAAGATTAAAAAAAAAGTCCATATAGCCATAAAATATTCTTAATAGTTGAAAATCTGGGGAAATATCCCAATATATTAAGGGAAAAGCATGTGTGTATATATATATATATAAAAATAAGTTATAGGTTTGCTTAAAAAGTTAACAATGTTAACATTATCATACTTAGGAGGTCTTCCTGTAGGGGTTAAGTCTGAACCAACTGCCAGAGTTTGATCCCCAGACAGAGAGCTGGGGTGCAGCAGACCTCTCCTATCTCACACACAGTGAGACACATGGTGCAGCAGACCTCCCCTATCTCACCCACTGCTCCCCTCCACAGTGTATTTCAGTAACTCCGCCTGCTGTGCTCCCCACTCTGTCTCTGGTGAATACTCTTACCCCCAGCACCTCTGGCCTACACCCCAGTTCTTATACACAAAACTAAAATTTTTTTAAAATCGTATTTATCTTCATTCTGAAACTTTCTGTAGTAAGATTTTATGTTTTTAAACTTGTTAAAATGAAATACAATATTTCATTACAAATATAGTCTTAAATTGTTGCCCATTATTAATTTAATCGGTGGTAAGACATTAAGAACTGGACACAAGTAATCACAGTATTTTTTTCTCCATTATTATAAATAAGTCAATATTTTTTATCTGCCCTTCCAACTTTGGTTGCTGTATACTCATATTCTATTGTGATACTGTAGCAACTAATGCAATAGTCATGACATCAAAAGAAACTTCACATTAAAGAAGTTCAAAGCACTGTACAGTTTTTTAAAAATCAACTTTTATTATCAGAATGTATGAAATAAATATATATACCCTACTCGCCCAACCTGAAAGGCTCACAATTAGTAAATGCATTCCCTATGCTTCAGTTTAGTGACCTCTTTTCCTGAATCAATCAAGTAATGGTTACTACTTTGATCATAGCTTTCTTTCAGCAGTAAACAGGTGAGTACAAACAGGTGAATACAATTATACTATTGAAATCTAAATATGCTTTCATTTAACAAGGTTATCATCAAGAGAAAAATCTTTATGTAAGTGAACAGCTATTAAAAAAGAAAGAAACAAAGAAAAAGTAAAAACCAGAATTCACATTTGCCAGTCTTGTCTCCCTGGTACCAGAAATACCATCTTGAATACTTACAATACAAAAGGCAGAAATCTGATTTCACTTACATAAATCTTTAAAGTAGCAAACCTGAAACTAAAATGTTTTTAAATACATCACCAAATAACCATTTTCTTCAGTCCATTTAATCACATTTCTTAAATAAACTATTCTACAACTAAGTGAAAAGTGTTGTAGGGCTAAAATTTGCTTATTCTGACCTTTCCTTTGGAAATCCTTATCAAATCATTTGCATTCTTCTAAACTATTTACTATTTTCTCAAACAATTTGGAAAGCCCCTGACTCAAAAGGGAATTATATACACACAAAGTCACCCTTTATTGCAATTCCCTGTAGCTGTTGCAGTTGCTATTGCCATGTTGTTATTTTTTTATAACTTGGGAACTTTTAAGGAATATGGGAAATGTAGATGTTATTAAAAGACCAATCAAGAAAACTGAACTACAAAAGTACTTTGTATTTTTAAAAAAATTACCAAAGTTGAAGATGATTTATTAATCTAACACAAGGTCTACATCTTCTTGAAACAGTGGTCCCCAACTCTGACGTTTTTGATCACACACCTTATCAATTCTTTAAAATTTAGTATATCCAAGCCTCCCTGGTGGCGCAAGGGGTTAAGACGCAACCTATGAAACTGTCCGCAGCCTCTGCAGCACAAGTTCAATCCCCGGCCAGACAGGGAGCAACCCACATGGCACAGCAGACCTCTCCTGACTCACCCACTGCTCCCCTCAGCAGTGTACTTCTGTCAATCTGCCTGTTCTGTTCCCCACTCTGTCTCTGGTGAATCCTCCCTCACCCCCACATCTCTGGCCTGTACCCCAACTCATGCATGCATAAATAAATAAATCTTTAAAAAAGAATTAATATATGATGGGCCTCCCAGGTGGCGCAGCGGTTGAGTGCTGGGTTGCGAAGCTGCCCGCAGCCTCTGCAGCGCCGGTTCGATCCCCGACTGCTCCCCGGCCACCTGAGGAGGGTCCCACATGGCGTGCAGACCTCTCCTGCCGCCCGCTGCTCCCTCAGCAGTGTACTTCGGTCCTTCTGCCTGCTCTGCTCCCTGCTCTGGCTCTGGTGAATTCTCTCACCCTCCCGCGCTTCTGACTGTACCCAGTGCATGTGTAAACAAAACAAACAAACAAACAAATAAATAAAACATGCCTCTATTAAAAAAAAAGAATTAATATATGCTAATACACATATACTATCTAAAAATGTTCCTATAATAGTGTTACTCTATGATGTACATATTCAAACAAAAATACAGTTTTTGCTACACTTATCCCTAACATTAAGTTGAAACAAGTATTGAGGAAATCAAGGGACAGCAAATAGTTTGGGGTAAATGGCAGAATTGCATTCTAAAGTGCCAGAGTATGGAACTTGGAAGAGGAAGAAAGCACACCTCAATAAAGAGGCTGTAAATGGAAAGTAAAGTGGAGATACTGTAAATGGAAGACAAACAACGTTTCTAAATTTTTTTTAAAGTAGGCCATTTGCACAGAAAAAGAAACTTCTCTCTCTTCCTTTTATACATATGGTTTCTTTTTCCTGTGACCCCAAATTAAATCATACTTTTCAAGTTAAATTGGCTAGCCTAGAAACTATAAGACAATTTCCCTGAAATACCAGAAAATACTAAATTATCAACACAGATCTCAGTATCACTGGATACTGCTCTGACTAGACTTTAAAGTGAGCCTTAGAAGATCTATCAAAATAAAAACTGCATGTACTCTTTTTTTTTTTTTTTTTAATTTTCTAGAGGCATGTCTTATTTATCTATTTGTTTGTTTGTTTGTTTGTTTGTTTTGGTTTATACATGCACTGGGTACAGTCAGAAGCCAGGAGGGCGAGAGAATTCACCAGAGCCAGAGCGGGGAGCAGAGCAGGCAGAAGGACCGAAGTACACTGCTGAGGGGAGCAGCGGGCGGCAGGAGAGGTCTGCGCGCCATGTGGGACCCTCCTCCGGTGGCCGGGGAGCAGCCGGGGATCGAACCGGCGCCGCAGAGGCCGCGGGCAGCCTCGCAACCCAGCGCTCAACCGCTGCGCCACCTGGGAGGCCCTGCATGTACTCTTGACCCAGCAACCTCACTGCTAAGATATACACAATCCTATGGACTTATTTATAAAAATTAACCAGATATGAGATATGTACAAGGATATCTGGTGTAACCCTTTAATGGGAAAAGACTATAAACAACCCAAGCAACACTTACAGAAAGCACATAAATTACGACTTAACCATACAATGGAATACATTCAGCCATTAAAGGAAAAAGGTAGCTGTACCTATACATACCAGATGAAAAGATATATTAAGTAAAAAAAAAAAAAATTAAGGAGACAATACATACAAGATCCTTCCCATGAAACTTTTTAAAGGATAAATATCTCTAATCAAGTTATTCCGTAGAGGCCGTCCCCCTCCTCCGCCCCCTCAGAAAGAAATTTAGTAGTGGACTTTGGAAAACCAAAGAACTTCTACTTTTTTACAGTATGCCTTTTTATTACAGGCTTAAGTATTTTCCTTTTTTTTTTTTTAATCTTACAACAGGGGTAGTAGTTATTAAGACTAACTCTAGGTCTTATTTTTTCTTCCTCTTTATGTACTCACTTTAAAAGACTTATTTTCAAATGTGCCTTAAAGACAAAGTAAACCATACACCTCAACTAGTGTCTGGGCAGAATAAACTGGACCAAAAAATGAAACAAGACTCTCAGACAAAAAGTTAATTTCATCAAGTCTGTGATAAAAGGGAAAAGGATGAAGCTATACCAAGAAAAATGATAAAGGAAAGCACATTTTTAAATTGTTCTTAAGGCTCTCTTAATAGTACTTATCATCTATACCTTTTCCCCTTCTAACTTTTGTGTTCTCAATCAAAGCTCTCATGTGCTTCACAGCACATTCAAAAACCATTTGAAGACAAGGAAAGGCTCAAAAGTTAACACAGGCTATTTCTCTTCTCTAGTTTTAATATTTTCAAGGTGGATCACACAAGTCTAATGAAAGGAAACTGATGCAATCAATGCTAGGGTATGAGTAGTTAAATGTTTCTTCCTGCTAAACCCTTAAAAAGTGAACTAGCTTTTTTGATCCAAATATCTAGACAATCAATGGAAATTCAGGGATTAGAATAGAGGAAGAAATAATGCATTTTTAAATTATACCACTTACATAAAAAGACTATTCTGGAAAAAAAATTAATTTGAGTTTCTAGAAGTCTTTATCCAACTGGGAAAAAGAGGACTAAGTAGAATAATAAGCCATTCTCAACTCCTTATGAAGATCCATTATTTTGTAAACCTTGAGCAGCCGACAAAAGGTTAAAAGGGCAGAACTGTTAAGAGCCAAAACAGGATAAACAATGATGTCCAAGGGCTACTTCAGCTAAAGGTCAGGTGGCACTCCTTTTGCAATTCAAGTTACTCAGAACAGTGGTTGCTAAAAACTAGAATAGAGCAGGTAAGAGAAAGAAAGGAAGGAGCCCAGCTCAGGCCAATTTCTCCTAAATTTCCCTTTAACACATTACTTTAAACTCTGCATCATTCTTATCCATGTTTAGTCTTCCTTCATCTCTATCCTGCCAAAAAAGCTAGAAGGTACAGCAACAGGGACATTCAGGGGGCAACAATACAATACAGCTTCATGCTCCATTCAATTCCCTCACTTCTTTTCTACTGAAAAATATTGGTTCAATTGTGAAAGCAATCCCAACTATAACTGATTAGGTAACCCCTACTCATTCAACCTGAACAGCAATGCTGTACTCAAAAGGAATATAAATTATCAGCCATTGTTCTCCTGTCCTCTAAGTGAGTCAGCTGACTCTTCTTGTCACCTTCTATTTTACTGCTTCTAATCAACTGTGAGAAAACAATTAGAAATTAAGCTTTATAGATCTGTAAGTTGAAACAGTAAATCAGCTTTTGAGCAGGACTTTTAATAAGGAAGTAAACACATGGTCTTTTAATATAAGCATTAGCAACAATTATTTCTTAACTGAGCAGATGGTTTCAGCTTGTTTTCAATGGACAACGTTAACAGAAACATTTAAATCAACTATAGAAGACACTAAAAATGCTTTTTGAGGTTTTTGCATGGAAGGCCAATGTAATTAATGAGGAAAACATATTCCCAAATGTATTAAGACTTGAGAGTGTATTATAAAGTTCCAAGATAATCCTAACCTGCAGAGGAAGTGTTAGGGGGAAAGGATGTTCTGAGCTAATCCCATACAGGCTTTGTGGACTCCACCCCCACTCCAGAACAAAGCCATCAATCAGGACATTGGGAAAGACAAATCCTGTCACCACCAAAGGGAAGGTGGCAGGGACCTGAGGGTGGAGTTAAGCAGCCAGGTTGGGTATAAAAAAAACCAAACACGTGGGCCTTGGAGGCTCGCTCATCGCTCTGTTGCTCGCCTCCTGGCTTCATGGCTCCTGGCTTGCGGCCAGCTCTCAGAGCGCCATTTGGGATTCCAGATCGGCGAATCGGGTAGGATGCATTTAAAACTTTGTCTCCCACTTTTCTCCCTGAGTTGTACATTTCCTCATTTGCCCTTCCCTTGTAAATAAACCTTTTATTAACCTTTCGTGTGTGCCTGCAGTAGAGCATTGATAAGTCCTTTTAAGCACACGGGTGAGGACCCACAGTCAGGCAAACCGTTTTGTATTGGGGCTGCCCTATAACAGAAGGACAACTGAAGGTGTGTTACAGACAGTGGCAGAAACATTTTTACTTACTTACATATATACATACATACATACATATCTATCTCTTAATATTTACAATAACCCTCAAGACAGTAACAGTATTATCTCCATTCAACAGATGAAGAAATTGGAGTTCATCCAAAGTCACACAGCTAGGAAGTAAACTGCGATTTCAAAACAGGTTTACCTGGTTTCATGCACTTTTTACCATACCTTACTACCTCCTGACTTGAAAAGGTTCTGTACACATTTAGAATTCACTGAAGTCAGTTTTTTCTTACCTACCTACTCCAAGGTCACTCTGCCACCACTACTTAGCTTGTGAAAGCAATCATACTCTGGCTACTCCCACTTTATAGCTACCATGAGAAAATTTTGTGACACAGAATCCTCCATTACCTTCGAGAGGAAAAGGAAATTTTCTGTATTTCATGTTTTCCCATCTACTAGTCAAACCTCAGTGAATTTCTTCTTATTTTTTTTCCCAATAGGTTTACATACAACCTCATAATCCTTCCATTCTTTCTTCAAACCTTTGTCAAGATACTTTCAGTAACATCTCTTTTCCACTCTGTTTCTTCCATTTTCACTTGGAAATTAAAAGAAAATTCTAAATATGACTTATAAATGTAGGAGTAGTGTTAAAGGCATAACTGTAAGTTATGGAGTGCATATAGATTTGACAACTTATGCCACAAACCTCTAAAATTCTTAAAAGAATCTGTTCTCCCTTCAGAATGTACGTGAATGTTCATCTGCAATTTTATCACCTTTAATTAAATCTGCATTCAAGCATAAAAACATTTCTCACTTCAAGATACTGTTTTTCTGTTTTATTTATTGAGTTTGGCTATAATATTATCCATCAATTTTTATTAAATAATGTAGAGCTTCAATTATATATTATGGCTCAGAACATATTTTACTAGGCAAGTTTAGGAACATCATTGTCTTTTTTGTGAAAAGAATAATTTCCAATTCAAAATATTCTCCTAAATCAATATTAGCCTGACTTGTACCACAACCTAGTCAGTCTATAAAGAAACTCTGCTTGTAGGCAAAAGTACTCAAAGGACCCGACTTTAAAACCGATTTTTTAAAAATCAAGATTTCACAAAATACTCTAATCCAAAGCATTTTTCTGCAAACTTCCTGTTGTCCAGAGGATGCCAGTTACATTAATTTGGATATTAACATCTCTATCCCATGAAGCTTAAAAACATCAGTATTAGAAACATAAATATCAATCAGCCTGAAGTTCAATTGGTTAGATAAAACAAGAGGCCTAAAATCAAAACTATGATCAATATAGATTTAACAATCTGTCATTGGTCAATCCTAAGGTTTATTTTCTCTCCCATCCTTCAAAAGTATAGTTATGATGTAAGAAAAAATTTCATCTTAAATTTAGAAACAAAATCTACTTCTTCTCTACGTATATTCTACATTCAGAGACCTCTTGAGACACACCTTTGCTCAATCACCATTTTGCATATATAAAGCATATCTTATACACTATTCCCCTTATAACTTTTAAATTGCTACTATTTCAAAACATCTTAATAGGAGCAGCATTTACAATAGTGGCAACTAGACAAAATGGCACTTCTGATTAGTGCTAGCAACTGCAGATGTTTAATATGACAATTTATAAGGTAAGACCAATTGTTTTATACAATATGACAACTGAAAAGAAAAATTTGCTATCCTTTTTTACTACAGGAAAATAACAAATATTTAAGTCAAAGTTAACAGGCATCTTTATAAGCCTGAGCCCACTTCATATAAAGCAGAATGTATACATATTCTGCATACCAAATAATCATAAAACATACACTATGGCAACTCAAACTGTTTTCAATAACAGCCATAATTTACCATAAAAAGGGGAAAAAAAGGTTTAAAACGTTTAGGTTCAAGCAAAACAGAAACCTACATTCTGTAGGACCTAATTGTTTTATCCACAAAATTTTATGCCAATGCATAAAACTCAAACATTAATATTCAAAATACTTGGAAACTACCAATTTTCTATAATCTTGTATAACAAAAGGAATATAAAAATTTCGTCTTAAAACAAACTTTCATGTACACTATAAAGTAGCATTAAAAACCTTAGTTATTTTTAATATGTACTATATAAAAAGCAAGACTCCTTCCAGAACAGAAATGTTAACTATTTAAGACAGTAACATTCTACTTTTTAAATATTAGTTAAATGCTCTTCCTTTGCTGGTACAAACACTCCTTGTGAACTACAACAAACTGAAGATGCATTCATTGCCTTCAATGCCAAAAATGTCTTATAACAGTACTACTCTTAAGTCTACTACATGTAAGTATTCAAATTTATCAAAATTGCCATTAGTCTCAAAAAATGCTATCAAAAAGGAATATAACCACATAGAAAGCAACTATTCCAAATGAGTTTAAAACAGATCAATTTGACAAATCATCTCTAGAGGGATATATATCATAAGAACAAATTAATGATCAACTGTCATACGACTGATGGGAGCAATGACATGAGAAAATAGTACATGTAATATGGGATAAACCAAATAAATATGTAATATCCAAATTCAAATTATTCCCAGAGTGCCAAGATTCCTGAGGGAGAATTGGATGTAAAAAAGAAGAAATTACATAAGAATTCTATAGGGCATATTTTAACTGAAATTAACATTATTTTTCACAATTTCATCTAAAAACATATATTCAAGCTTCCCTTGTTCTGTCCACAGATTAGTTCCAGAAATGGTAATGAGCTAGAAACAATGGGCATCACTAATGTATAGATTAGGTTTTCCAAACATCATTTTCCACAAAAATCAAGAGTTCTTCCAGAGTAGTGGCTAATTGTAGCACAAAGACTTAAAATCTGGTAGAGGCACTTGTTATGCCAGACAACAAAGGACTAGTGCTCTTGCTAAAGGACTCAAAGGCAATTTTCAGTTTTCCCTGGTCCAAATTGGGACCCTTTCAATAATAAGAACCATTATCACCACTGAAATCTACTGAAAAGACCAAATATGTTTAAACATAACAGTTAACTGTGATACCAAGAAAGAAAATAAGGTCATTTTTAGTGGGTATCAATAAACTAACTTACCGTTTTGAAAACTGATAAATCAAAGGACTTGGCATATAAGCTGACTCCCCTATACTAATTGTACCTCCTGTAAACAAATAACAGAATAATTCTCCTTAGAGAAACATCGAAGGCTATAAATGACAAAAGTTAGTTTTAAAATAACTTTTTCACAGCCATTTGTTAATGAATTAATCTAGAAACTGAGCATGAAGAGCTGCTAATCTCACAAAAATAAGAATAACCAGACATTAGAGCTCAAACCACTTTTTTTTTTTTTTTTTTTGGTGGGACCCTCACCAGTGGCCGGGGATCGAACTGGCGCTGCAGAGGCTGTGGGCAGCCTCGCAACCCAGCACTCAACCGCTGCGCCACCAGGGGAGGCCCTCAAACCACTATTTTTTAATAAGTTTTGCCCAAAATTTCTAAACTAAATCTACTACTCCCTTAAATCCAACTACCAATTTTCAAGAAATACATGGAATGTGCAAGATAAAAAACCACAGGAATGTAATCAGCAAAATCCAGACTTTGCGAAACTGTACAGAACAAACGAGGAAGTTTAACAATAGATTGCAAGGGAAAAAATTGGGAGAAGGAATCTGAACCTGTAATATAAAAGGAAAGTTAAGGGTCATTTAACCAATGTCACTGTGTGGGACTTATTTATATTTTAATTTTAAACATGAAGAAAAAATAATGAAGTTTATGCAACAACTGGAAAAATGAACACTGAAATTACAGAGCTATTATTATTTTGTGATTTTTGTTAAAATAATTCAATAACATCTTAAATATATATACATAAATACTTAGGGATGAATTCATGTTTTCTTCAAAACAATGTAAGAGTAAGCGTGGAGTAGTGAAGAGTGGAAGCAGCACGTAAATCAGGTAAGAGTGGCAATAGCTGCAAATTTTTGAAGTAGGGTTATTGGTTCTTTGGGATTTACTGTGCTATTCTCCGTATTCTATCCTCTTTTGTATATTTGATATTTTCCATGTAAATTCAAGGAAAGCAAAAAACAAAGGGTACCAATATATAAATATATGTTGACATAAACTATAGGAGAAAATTGACAACTTTTCCTAACCCTTTAATAAATTCTATAATAGAAATGTACAGTATTTGATAATTGTTTCAAAATACATTACTTAGAACAGGACAAGAACTCTAAGATATACAATGAAATATTTGTCTGAAAGTTAAGAATACTGTCTTTAAAAGGCATACAGTGTCCTTGAAATAAGTTGTTCTGATCATAACTAAGCATTCAGAATAATAAATTTCTTGCAATTAGAAGGGACCAGTTACAGATCATTTAGCTTTATGCACAGTTAAAAGATCTACCTACCCAATGCCCCCACTACCTTGTTTTACAGTCTAAAATGTTAGACAAATCTTATACTTCAATTTCAAAAAAGTTAGAACTCTCATTTCAACCTAAAGGCAGAGAAACACAATAAGGAATTACCTCAAGTCAATTTTAACTTATAAATCTTTATTGCATTTTATAATATCAAGACCAGCAGTGTCTAATCAATGAACCAACATTACTGGCCACAAAACTAGAACTGTCTCAGAATCTGAAAAAGCTAATTTCCAAGTATTCTCCCAGGTCAAGAGAAAATATGATTCAGACAATAAAAATTACATTGACAAACTCAACAAATGTAAAGTAAATCGGACACAAACTTAATATACTAACTGCCCCCACCCCACAGTATATGTTCTCTCCTTATTACCCAGTAACAAACTACTAAGATTTATTGCCCAGTCTCTCTTGCAACTGGTTATGGTCATATGACAAAAATATAATCACTGGGATACAAACAGAATATACACAATTACCCTTAAAGGAAAGGAAAATGTTCCTCCCATTTCTGTTTTTCTGCAGGCATGCATGATTCTAACCACCTTGGATCACATGATAGAAGCCATATATTAAAAATAACAGAGCAAGACAAAGATGTCTAGGTCATGATGATTCCACGGATTGATGATGATATCATGGAGAGCCTCCATACTTTCTCAAGACTGTTTACATGGACTTCTCAAATAAATACAAATATATTTCTTTCATTTAAGCCCTCTGTCATAGTAGCCAAATCCATACTTCATCTACTATAAATGGTACAGTTAAAAAATTGTAAGCCAAACTCAATTAAATTTGATCATCAAATCTAATTTTCCCACGCATGAAAAATTTTCCCATAAATTCTGGAAAATTTAATGTGGCTATATATACGAGGGCTGATGACAGGGGGGTGAAAAATGTAATATCCTGCTAAAAAGAAGGGTTAAAGAAGAAAACACCTTTCCTATTTAAATTTCACTTAAGGTTACATAATAAGCTACACATATTTATCAGTGCTACACCAAAGTTAAGATCTAAAACAATGTTACTATTTCCTCTTTTTTTTCTTAAAACTTATCTTTTTAAGAAAAATGATAAATCCCACATTTTTCCAGATATAAGTATCAAATATTTACAAAAAACTATTAAACAAACCTACATGAAATTCTAAGAGTTAAAAAATGGTTTCTTATTTAAAAACATCTACTTATTTGTGAGTATGAAAAACGAGTAATAAAGTTACCTCAGACTAAGGTGAAAATGAAGACTTCAAGGAAGGGAATGCTGTAGAGTTGAAAAAGAAATCATGGTTGAATTTCATAGGCTTCAGAGACCCTCAATACCACCTTAATCACTTATGCCTTCCAATTCCTACAAAAAAGAAAAACATACAACAACAACAAAAATACACTATTTAGGGAGGGAAAAGTACTGTACAAATACAGAACTGGCATGAATAATGAAGAAACTGGCATGAATAATGAAGTGATCACTTTTTGTAAATAACAGGCTACACCTAAATGACCAAGCAGTGACATGTTTTCAAGTATGGAACTGGGAAAATATAATTGACCCAGTATTATCTCTGAAAAACCCTGGCTTCATGATGAAGAATTTGTCTAGATCTGGAGTCTACAGCTTCAGAGAGATGGGATGCTGAAGGAAACTAAAGTGGGCTACATGCCTAAGGTTAGAAAGAGAAACAAAAATGAAAAAGACTTAACACTAATGACATCAGCTTTATAATCTATGAAATGAAGAGAAAGGCAAACCAAAGATCAGGTTTTACAAATAATAAGTAGCACTAGTCATGTATACAATGCATGTATATTTATAATAGACAAGGTTACAGTTATAGAATCATTTAGTACCTAGATACAAAAACATAATCAGCATGGTCATCTTTTGACAGGAAAAGTTGACAAAAAGATGCGAATAATCACATAGGGAGATTGTGTGTCATAACCCAACCCTCCCACTCCCAAATTAAGTAAAAATGAAGACCATAAGCTATGCACAAGAAAAGAAACTTCCTGACAGTGAATATTTCTGAACACAGTAACAGACTAACAAGTTTATGGAATTTCCTACCATAGAAGTCTTCAAAAACATTAGATTCCTATCTATAAGAATGATTTGTATATACTCCTTCACAGGAAGCTTGGAGTCAGATGATTTATGAAACATCCTATGAGTGCATACCAGGTCTTTACAATAGTACAAAGGTAAGAAGAACAGTCTTTACCACCTACAACAAACCCAGTAACAATGCCACTTTTGAGTTACAGAAACTATAAAACTAACACACTTTTTAAAAACATTTCAAGCCTACATCCATATTTTTAAAAATTTAAATCATGATGGCGTTATTCACCCCTCAGTAATTACCCTCTCATTTTGGATTTTCTAGGACATTAATGCACATCCTTTTTTCCCAGATAAACTTTTGTCCAAAATAAAAATTTTTCCCAATAAGATCATTAAATATATACAGTGAAATGACAACAGTAATAATAACCTGGGCAGGGAGAAGGGACTCACAATCCAGCTGCCCCGATATATTATCTAAACTGCCCAGTTTTTAACAATGAATTACAAAAACATACCCTCCAAAAAGGAAAATGTGACCTATATTAATGGAAAATTATAGTCACTACAAACCATTTTTTACTATCTCCAGAACAGTCAAAGATTTCAGAGTAGTTATCATAAACAAGTTAAAAGAAGTAGAAGAACTATTTTTAATGATTATAAATTAAAAATCTATATTTTTTTAATCATAACAACAATAAACCAATGAGATTTTTAGGAAAGATACAGGAATTATTTGAAAGAACCACACTGAAATTCTGAAGTTGATGAGTACCAAAAGTAAAACAAAAACTTTACTAGAAGGGATGAACAGTAGATTTAAGACAGTAGATTTAAGAAGAAAATCAACAACATCAAAGAGATATCAGTAGAAATTATCCAATCTGAAGAACAGAGAGAAAAAAGGTTAAAAAAATTGAATAGCACTTTAGAGATCAACTTACCAACATTTATGGAGTCCCATAAGGAGAGGAAAGTACAGGAAAAAAACTTGTTTTAACAAAACACCAGCCAAAAACTCCCTAAATTTGATTTTTTTAAAGAAATCAAATCTACAGATCTTAAGAGTCTCAAATATGATAAAAACAAAGGCCTATACCTAAACACATCATAGTAAAACTGTTGAAAGCAAACACACAAAAAAATATTTTGCAAGCAGAAAGAGAAAATTTACTTGGCATGTGCAGGGAATCATCAACACAATTAACAGCTGACTTTCAATCAGAAACAAGAGGCCAGAAGACAGTGGAATCACATATTCAAACTGCTGAAAGAAAAAAAATGGTCAACCAAGGAGGCAGCAAAATTATCTTTCAATAATGAAGGCATAATAGAAATAGTCTCAGATAAACAAGGACTGAGAGAAAATTTTGTTACAAGAAATACCAAAGGAAGTTCATCAAGCTGAAAGGAAAAGAAACCAGACTCAAATATATAGGAAGAAAAGAAGAACACCAGAAATGATAAATACATAGGTTAAAAAGACTCCATATAAACATATTTTTCTCATTTCTTCTCTTAGCGTCTTTAAAAAACAGAAGAATGTATAAAGCAATGATTATAACATCGTATTGCTGGGTTTATAGTATATATAGATGTTATATACAACAACAGTGGCACAACAGAGGGAGAAAATGAAGCTATCCTGGAGCAAAGTTTCTACTACATTTTACCGATATGAAGAGTAGTGCTAATATTAAGCAGTTTCTTGAAACGCATAATATAAACACTATAACAACCACAAAGAAATGATCTTAAATTCTGTTAAAAAAAAAAACTACTAATACAGCACAATAAAAAATATTTAACACAAAAAGAGACAGTAAAGGAGGCAAAAGAACAGAAACCATAACACATATAATAAACAAATGGCAAACAGGCAAATGTAAATTCAACCATGTCCACAATTCAACCACATCCACAATTTAAATGTTGTCTGAACTAAACAGTTTAGTTGTCTAAACTAAACAGCTCAAGAAAAGGCAGACTATCACTCTATGCTGTCAACAAGACTGAAAGTACAAAGATGGGGGGAAAAGAATATACAATGAAAATAGTAACCACAAAAGAGCTGATGCGGATATATTAGACAAAAACATACTTTAAGATAAATATTACTAGAGACAAAGGAAGATATCCTGTATAATAAATCCAGATATTATGACAATTATAAACATATATGTATCAAAAGAGATCCAAATTAATGAAGCAATAATATTATTGAAAAGAAAAACAGAAAATTCAACAATTACAAATGGAGATTTCAATACCCCACTCTAATTTAACTGACAGAACACCCAGACAAGAAAATTACTGTAGATAATATAAAGATACTGTAGCGAAAACTTAAGCCACAATATCAACCAACTAGACCATTCTGGCAAATACAGAAAACTACAAACAAAAGTAGAACATACATTGTTTTAAAGCATATTATCAGTCTCCAGGACAGACCACAAGATAGGTCATAAAATAAGTCTCAAAATTTTAAAAGGACTGAAATCATACAAGTTGTTTTCTTCAATCATAACAGAATTAAATTAGCTATATTAAATTAGAACTGGAAAGCACTCAAGTGTTTGGAATTACATTTCATACTTCTAAATATACAAATGGTCAAAGAAAAATGAAAAGAGAAATTAGAGAATAGTTTTAACTGAATAAAAATAAAGACAAACATCAAAATAAACAGGATGTAGGTAAAGCAGTACTTAGAGAAAATTTATAAGTTTACATCTGAAGAAGAGTCTGCCACCTTGATAAACCAGAAAAAGAGTAAACTACATTATAAAGCAAGCAGAAGAAAGAGAATAATAAAGATGAGAGCAAAAATTAATGAAATTAATTTTGTTAAAAGATTAACAAAATTGACAAATTTTCAGATGCACTGACTGAAAACAAAGAGGGAAAAATATACAAAATTACCAAAACCAGGAATGAAAGAAGGGACATTACAACTGATGTGATAAAAATTAAGAGAATTATAAGGACTAATATAAACAAATTTAAGTCAACAAATTAAACAACTTTTGTGAAATAAATTCCTAAAGTGACACATATTATCAAAAATGACTACAGATGAAATAGGAAAATCTGAATGTAACAACAAACTGAATTAGACAAAGAAAAGTTCAGGCTCAAATGGATTCACTGATGAATTCCATCAATTTTTTAAAAATACTAATCCTTGACAAAACTGGGGAAGAAGGCACATTTTGCAACCCAATCTAAGAAGTCAGAGTTACATATATGCCAGTTAAAGACATCACATGAAAACTACACACCAAACATGTTTCATGGACATAGATACAAAAACCTTAAAAAATATTAAAAGCATTAAAAAAAAATGGACTATACACCATGACCAAGCAGGGTATACTTCACGAATGCAAACATGATTTAAATCGGAAAATAAATTAATGTAATAAATATACCATATTAAGGAGAATAAAGGAAAAAAACAGTTAGCTGAACACATAGTACAAAAGGACTTGATAAAATGCAATACCCATTCATAATAAAAACTGTCAACAACTAGGACTAGAAAAGAACTCCCTCAACCTGATAAAAGGAATCTACAAAAAAGCCACAAATAACATCATAGTAATGGTTAAACACTGAATATTTTCCTACTAAAAATAGGGATGTCTGTTTTCACTACTTCTATTCAAAATTGTAATGAGGCGCTAGCTGGTGAAATAAAGCATGCAAAAACAGATTGGGTACGGAGGTAGGCAGGCAGGCAGGTAGATAAAGCAAGCAATTAAAAAGGACTCAGGCTAGAAAGGATGAAATAAAACTATACTCTCTGGTGATATGATCCTGTATGTAGAAATTTCCCAATGAATCCACAAAATAGTTAAATAGAACTAATTGAGTTCAAGGCCACAAGAAATAAGTTTAGTAAGGTAAC
This sequence comes from Talpa occidentalis, assembly GCF_014898055.3. NCBI lineage: Eukaryota > Metazoa > Chordata > Mammalia > Eulipotyphla > Talpidae > Talpa > Talpa occidentalis. Next base: position 42,285,463 of record NW_023604295.1, on the reverse strand, counting down.
AAGATAGTAGTTCAACCAAAAAAAAAAAAAAAAAATCAATATATTTCCAAGTTAAATGACAACTTTATATCATGTTCCTAATAAAAATTTGAACTAACACAAATTTTCTTCCTTACCCCTCAGTAGAGTTTCAAAATTTCTTCAGGTAGATCACTCCCAGGCATTTTACCTTTCTAATTGTTACTGTGAATGTATACTTTTTTTTCAAATATGTAGAAAAGAAATATGTAATTTGATAACTGGAATGGAGACAACTGGTTAGTTATCTGGGAAAAGTAAAGCTGAATCACTCCATTTATTATTTATACCAAATATATTCAATATACATGAAAATTTTAAACAAAAAAAAGTGATAGAAAAATCTATGTAACTTTTTTGTAAGTACCACTGTTCACAGAATCTAAAACTACCAATCTAAAGATATACAATTATTTCATGTGCTATTAGGAAACAAAATAATTACGTCAAACTATGACAAACTGATGATTAATGTCTTAGAGATTATAATGTAGAGAAAAAAGGTGAGTTCTACAATCAACGGTGAAGATTTTTTTAAACCTTACAGAGAAACCGCCCCACATGCAGCCATGAAGAAAATGATGGAAAAATTCAACCATAAAATATACAAACTTCTACAAGGTAAAACCAAAAGATAAGCAAAAACTGAGTGAAAAGAATTTTCCGAACAAATAAGAAGGGGCTGAGCACATGGTCAAACAACTAACTAAAAATATACATATGGCCAATAAAATGAGAAAAATGCTCAAACTCGCTCATAATGAATTTTGAAAAGCAACACTAAACAACAAAAAACTAAAAATATTAAAATTTGACACTAGCTAGTATCATCAAAGAGAGAAAGAGATTACCATTTTCCTAGACTACTGATATTGGGGCAATCATTTAAGTTATGCAATTTGTCTACCAAATTAGTAAATGTATAAACTGTTTTTCCCTTAGGATTTTATACTGCAGATAAATTTTAGATACATGCAAAGACAACACACACATTAGCACTCGTAATAGCAAAAACAACTAAAAACCTAAATATCCAGAAATAGATGACTAAAATACTAGAATACTACACTGAATGAAATGAAGTCTACAAAAAAAGACATGCTGATATACAAAATGTATGGTGTGACCTCATTTGTCTAAAGAATAGGTATATATCGATATACATAAAAATGCTTATATACATACACATATAAGCATACATACAGAGGGAGAGAGTAAAAATGTCTGGAAGGATACACATTCACATGCAAATGTGAACAGTTAGTGAAAAGAGATAGTCTTGTTTTCTAACATAACATCTACTGCTTAAGTGTGTACTCTTAGAATAAACCCGGTTAAACAGTGAAAAAAGTTAAACATGACAATTACCAGGAAAAAGAAGGAAATCTTAAAATATGGCCATTAAAACTACTAATATTTTCACATCCTTATTTATAAGAATTCTCAAAACAAAATTTACAAGAAACTTTAGATATTTTATGAACATAATTGACATGATACCATATGCCACTAACAGATATCTAAATACCCTGACAACTATTAGGTCATTTTCTTTCACTTTGTTTAACAGATTGAAAAGCACAGGTTTAATATATGTACCAAGAAGAAAGGATCATTTGTATTCCTAATATAAGTGAAGTGGGTCCTAAAAAATAGACATGCAAGTAACATAAATTAAGTGAGAGATGATAATGGCCTTCATCCTATAAAGCTACTAACATTCTTTCCAATGTGCAAATGTTCTTATCTATATAAAGCATTATCTTGCTATGTATATTCATAATATTCATGCCATATATAAGTAGGTATAAAAGGAAAGGGTTGTCCAGTACTGTGCAGTACTACCCAATAGTTGTGACAGCTGCATTCATGTGTAAGCACCTGAGATCATCACAGGTAAAAAAAAATCAAAGATTGAGTATAACAGTGTTACATTACCTCTATAAAGTATGTCAGGCAAATGCCCATCCCGTCAGATCACTTGGTTGTATTTCCAGCTGTTGATTCCTCCTTCTATCCTACAAAAAAGTACAGAAATACAGTTATCCCCCCAAAAGAATCAGGATTTGACATATTCTTAGTCAAATGAAACAATTACAACTGAATGTATTAAATCTAACAAATTTCTTTCCATGTTAAATACTGTTGTTGTAGTAAATAAAATTAGTAGCAACTAACATTTAGCCAAACCATAAAGACCCATCAGTGCTAAATCGTATCAATAAAGGTAATAAATTAATCCAGAAGGGCCTCCCTGGTGGCACCAGGGGTTAAGATACAACCTATGAAGCTATCCACAGCCACGGCAGCACAAGTTTGATCCCTAGCCAGCAGACCCCTCCTGTCTTGCCTGCTGCTCCCCTCAGCAGTGTATTTCAGTCAGTGTACCTGTTCTGTTCCCCACTCTGTCTCTGGTGAATCCTGTCACCCCCCCCACACACACACACCTCTGGCCTGTACCCCAATTCTTGTATGCATAAATAAATAAATCTTTAAAAACATTAATCCAGAAACTAGAGGTTTACATATTTAACTTGTAGCTGAGAATTAACATTTCTTTAAAATCAGAGCAATAACCTAGAATTGCCTTAAACCACTTAAAATGAGAAGACAAATGTACTTCATTAAATCGCATGTTGATACTTTCCATTACTCTAATATTATTATTTCTTAAATACCCCCATAACATTTCCCTTAATTCAAAAGCCTGAGCATGTTAAGGATATAGTTTTTGAAAATACAAAAATATTAAATATTTAAATTCTCAAGGCAAAGACTTAATATTGTTAAAATGGTTCACATATTTTTAAATGTCAAACTATAAACCTTTTAGCAGAGACAGTGAAGCCCCCATGTGACGGCACATTGTTACTGAACACATTATTTTCTATCTGTAGCTTTCTTGGTATATGAGATGGAGGTAATGAAAACTGAGAGTTGACATTTTGTTAGAAACAAAGAACAGAACAAATACAACTTTCATTCAGAAATAACAAAGCATTTTATGAGAGTCCCAACATATTTTTATTCAATAAATATCTTACAAATCAGTAAAAGCTGTACATGTAAAACCAAAACTAAGTAAACTTAAAATCTTTAAAAATAACCAAGTACATTAATTCAAAGTTGTATCTATATAATTTTATCAGGGGTTTACAAATACCATAGCTTTTCTGATAATTCTTATTTTCTAGTCAGTGTAAACACTATTGACCTTCTGATAATTCATATTTTCTAGTCCTTAGCAAGTTAGTAGCTTTGTTGCTAAACTAGTTACAGCCAAAAAATCTATTTTAAAATATAATTTGTTTCTACTAAGCTCACAGTTACCTGCCTCCAAGTTTTGTACCCCAGGAAACAAGAAAGACCATACATATCTACCACTCCACTCAGTTATGTAAAACTACCTGTAAGTATATGTTTGCATAGCAATAGTACCAAAAAAAATATTTTTTTAAAAAAGCCACAACACTATACTATTTCTATTAGACATCATTAAAAACAGGAAAAGTAAAACTATATCTACACTACCACTCATTATTCTATGTTCTTTATTAAACTTCTAGAATTTTTAGCATAGCTGAAGAAATAAAGCTGAACAAATAAAGCATGGAAAAGTCTATAAACAGGAAACAAAAATGTCCTCAAGTTATGTATGTTATGAATCTTCTCGAAAGTTGATGAATATATCTAGTCTGCAATCAAGGAATTATTACATATATTACCACACGGTATGGTGAAATTTACAGACTGGAAAAATGTTTGTGAAATGCTAATATTCTGTTGAAAATATTTTCACAAAATATGTCTAGCTAGCCACCTTCTTGCATCACTTTTTATGGAAAGTCTTACATTAAGGCTGTCATACATCAAAGAACCTAATTAGGTATGTTAAAAGTGAAGGGAACAAGCGGCCCCCCCCCCTTTCACACACGCACACACAAAATAATGTAAATTAAAAGTCTAAATCTATAAACAAATTTTGAAATATCTTTCCCATTGACAACCTTTCCTCTACCATGGAAACCCACAATTTCCCTAACTCATCTGCACAACAAACTATGTCTCTAGAATAGAAACTCTACTTAGTTATGTTTCTAGGACTCTGGATAGTTACTCAATCCAAACAACAAACCTATGAGATTGGTGCTAGTATTATTCACATTTTTCAGAAGCGAAAACTGAAGGATTAAATAACTTACCAAAGGTTATGAAATTATTAAACGATGAACCAAAATCCTTCTAACAGTGTACAAGAGTCCTGGACAATCTATTGTGCTATTCCCTCCTCACCATCATCACCCTCATATCTCAGACCTCATCTCCTATACTCTTCTATCCTATCAGTTTACTAAATTATGTTGCAAATATCATGGTTACCTAGAAAAGACAGACTTGCAAAAGATGAAGTTTTATGAATTAATTTATCAAAATCCAGACAGAAGATGTATTTGAGGAAACCTCCACAAAAAAGTATCAAGAATGAACTTCTAAGACAACAAAACTTAATATAAAAAGGAAACTAATAAAAATTTAACTGTCTTAAAATTATGTCATTATACCTTACATCTTAATGGTACTTTCAAATACAACCATTTTAGATAAACCATTCACTGATAAAGAACATAGTGCTTGGTTCATCGGATTACCTTTTATAGAGCTAAATTTTGAAGTTTCATTTAACCTAAATGCTTACACAAGTTTTAACTGCTTATCCTCTCATAAGCACTGGCACACATAGCATAAGAATTAGAAATGAAAAATGCTTAAAATTCTTCAACATCTTTTAAGTAGATCATATTTTAAGGTAATCAAGTTTTATATTAGTTCTTCTGTGATTTCATGATGCTTTTTGAATGATGTTTAAAGTAAAAAAGCTTAGTCAAGGAAAATGATTTATATGAATATGGTAACAGTAACAAAGCACTAATGTTTAGATTTACCCTGCTTTGAAAATTAAAGTTATAACTCTATCTGAATAATGGTCTAACAATCTACCTTTTTATGACTCTATCCCAACTGAGAATGATAGCACAATAAATTCAAACTAGTCATCTCAGAAATTACCCTACCTGGGTCTTTTAAACACCATTTTCCATGTCTACCCTTGCCAAAATCTTCTAAGCTTCACAATTAATGTAGTTTATCCACTTAATTAAAAAAAAATCTATAACAGAATAATCAAATTCTAAAAGACAATTGACTAAAGTAAAATAAAGACTACCAACTTAAAAGTTTCATCTGCCCTTGACCTTTTCAAATCACCCTACCATTAAACATTTGTCAAACAAGAAACCAACTGTCCATCCACACACATCCAAACACAACAGTAGCATTTTTATAAATTTCTTAGCCTATAAGCCACTAGAGAGAGAGAACTAACCTTTAAATGTAAATCACCTGCGAGGGGAGACGCAAACCTTATTTCACTGGGGACAATAAACTATTAAAGCAACTATGTCACCCTCCCATAATTTACTAATAGAAATTAGTAAACCACTTACCTCAAGGACAAGCTGCTTTATTTTTACATGATTTTTTACTGAAATATACATTCTGTCTATACTACGATGACTAAGACCCTGAACTCAGGCAAATTTTCAAATGATCTCTGATGATACAAATATAGTCTGACACAGTACTTCCATGTCTAAAAAGTGCTCTCACATGTCACATTTCATCTGACCTACCCTCCCCCACCCCCCCACCCCCCACCCCCACAACACTAACTGGGCAAGTGCTACTGTTTATCTCCATTGTACAAATGAGGAAACAGGTTCAGGAGGTTAAGGATCCAAGGTTACTCAACATCTAAGTGTCAAAGAAAGGACTTCAACCAGATTCTCTCCTTCCTAATAAATGCCTATTCCAACACAGCAACAAAGTACAGATCATTCCCAAATTAAAATATTTAACAATACTCTTAGCAATGTTCTGGGAGTAAAAAAAAAAAAATTACAATTCTTTGTCAACAAAAGCATATTATTAAAATATTATTAAGTCAAACATAGTAAGAGGAGGGCCTCCCTGGTAGCACAAGGGGTTAAGATGCAACCCCGGCCAGGGAGATACCCACATGGTGCAGCAGACCTCTCCTGACTCATCCGCTGCTGCCTGTTCTGTTCCCCACTCTGTCTATGGTGAATCCTCTTACCCCCTGCACCTCTGGCCAAGTACCCCAGTTCTTGTATGCATAAATAAATAAATCTTAAAAAAAAAAGTTAATAAGAGGAAACTGATATTATTCTTATATGAACTATAATTACCCTCATCTAAAAACTTATAAATGGTCCATAAAAAGTCCGTTCATCTTTTGACAATTTTCACCTCACTCAATACCAAAATCAATCATTCTTATCTATTTTTCAATTATTTACTTATATATATTTTACATCATTGTTCATTTTTTCTTTTTTCACAATGTTTGCTTTTTTCCCTTAGGTGTAGTCCCCATAGAATTTCCACCACCAATTCACCCATGCACCATCACCATAGTCCCTTGTGCTCTTCCCGCCCTTGTTTTGATCCTTCTTCCTCCCCATCCCCTGCAGGATGTCTCTGATTTATAGCTGTCTGTTTGTTTTTTGTTGTTGTTGTTGTGTTGTGTTTTTAATTTTTATTTTTTCCCTGATGCCTTATTTGGTTCCCCTCTATTCCTCCGATATTTTTCTTTTTCCTTCTGGCTTATTTCACTGAGCATAATCCCTTCTAGCTCCATCCATGTTGTTGTCAATGGCATTAGTTTATCTTTTTTGATTGCTGAATAGTACTTCATTGTGTGTGTGTGTGTGTGTGTGTGTATCTCAATCCCAGCTTCTTGATCCAGTCATCTATTTTTGGCATTCTTATCTATTATGTCTAGAGCACATGTCCAGAATTACCCAGGGTCTTACCCACATGTAGAGACATGTGCCTGTACATCAAAGAAGTAATTTTTAATTGATTAGTAAACTGAGATTAAGAAGTGGTCTGCAAAGGACCCCAGCAATTTCTTCGTAACTACAGTAGCTATACTAACTTTGAACAGTTCATGAACTGTATTTCTTTTTAAAAAAAATTTATGCATGCAAGAGCTGGGGTATAGGCCAGAGGTGTGGGGGGTGAGAGGATTCAGCAGAGACAGAGTGGGGAACAGAACAGGTGGACTGACTGAAAAATACGACTGACGGGAGCAGCGGGGTAGACAGGAGAGTTCTGCTGCACCATGTGGGTTAGTCCCTGGCCGGGGATCCAACTCGTTGAACTGTACTTCTTTGTGAGATTGTTTTTTAAATAGTACAAGCTGATTCAGCAAGTTAGCTCATCATTTAGAAACACTAGCTTCTAAATATAAAATAGATATTTAGTTGGGGTCAATTTATTCTTAACTAGAAAACTAGAGAATGTAAATGCAATACATTTTATTTGACTTTCTCTTTTCCATGAATTAGAGATTAAATTAACTGCATAAGATTTTCACAATTTTTTGAAAACACTTAATGTTAAAACACTATTATGTATTTTTGGATTTAATAAACATCTAAAGTAAAAATACATCTTTGGGGAAAAAACGGAATTCATAATCTCATTTTAATTAACTATACAGTAAAATTCCGTGCACAAGATAAATGCCTAGTAAAGCAGTATATACATCTATTCGCTGACACCCTATTAAATTCATTATGACTGACCTCCCCAAAACTCATGAATGTGTTTATAGTGGCTTATGAATGAAACAAACATATATTGTTTAAAAGTTCATAAAGAACATGCCCATATACCATTATTTTCAAAGTTGAAATAACCCAATAATAGATATGAAACAGGTTCACAAAAATTAAAGAGACTTAAATTTCCAGCCTAAATAAGATAGAGATCTGTTTTTCCTTGACCCTCCTCACTAAGTACAACTATAAACCATGGAAATAACAGAAGAGACAACCAAAGGAAAACCCTGAAAAGTGGTTAAGAAGGCAGGGAACCAATCTGGGACCTCAGAGTAGAGAAAGTGGTGCTTTAAGTACCCACAGCAAATTAAAGGAAGCAACCCAGAATGACATTTCCAGAACAGCAATTTACCAATTAAAGGCAGACCAGATAGTCACATTCCTTCTCCAAATTAAACTGGAGTACCAATGCGATATTAGGAAAGTGAGTGTCTACTGGAAGTCCAGACAACAAAGACCGGGAGAAACAATTCTTTCTTCCCTGATGCTCTGAGATGCCTGTTTTCTGACCCAGAGATATAGAGGCAGGCAAAAGAGTGACACAGCAATGGGCTATGGGTCAAGACCCACCTCCCTCACCCAGAAACACAGCAGAGGAGAAATGGGCATGGGGGTTCCTAGTAGAAGAATCCCAAATGATCCTCTCTCATCTAGATACCCAGATATCTAGCATAGGCAAATCTCTTCTGCTCCCTCCAAACATCAGCAAGGACCAGTGGGAGTGCCAGCAGTATCAGAAGAATAAAACCACAAAGCTCTGAAAACTAAACTGCCTCTGGAACCACAGCCCACAAAAGTAGGACAAGACCTGGGGGCCTTCCCTAGTTGCGCAGGCTGTTGAGCACAGCGCTGTGAAACTGTCCACAGCCTCTGCAGCACCGGTTCAATCCCGGCTGGCAGGCGAGGGTCCCACATGGCATGACGTGGCAGATCTTTCCTGTCTCGCCCGCTGCTCCCCTCAGCAGTGGATTTCATCAGTCTGCCTGTTCAGTTCCCCGCTCTGTCTCTGGTGAATCCTCTGACCCTCCCGTGAATCTGGCCTGTACCCCAGTTCTTGTATAAATAAATAAATTTTAAAAAAAAAAGTCTCCTAACTTGATAGATAAAATAAAAAATATGCAAGAAAATCACAACATAAAGAGAAAAGATAATTAAGGCCAACATGGAGATGAATCAGATGTTAGAATTATTTGACAAGGATTTTAAAGCAGTCATAATAAAAATGCTTCAACAATTATAAATTCTCCCCAAACACATGACAATGTAGAAAAGAGCAGCAAAAAAAAATAGAAACTATAAAAAAAAATCAACAGGAAATTATAGAACTGAAAAAAGATAACAGAAAATTTTGAAACTCACTGAATAGACTCAGTACAGAGATGACAGGTTAGAGAATCACTGAATTTGAAGACAGAAAAACATTCACCCAATCTGAACTACAGAGAGAAAATGGGGAAGGGGGAGCTACAGGGGGTAGTTAACAGTGTCTAAGAACTATGGGGATCCAATGTTCGTATCATTGGAGTCCCAAAAAAGGAAAGAGAAAATCCTAGAGAATACACTAAAAAACTGTAAGAATAACAAATTCAGCAAAGCTACACAGCAAAAGAACAATACATAAAATTAAATAACAATTATATATTCATATACTAGAAATAATACAGTCTAAACAATAAATCTAACAAAAAAGGGACAAGATTTATACATTGAAACTATAAAACATCACCAAAAAAAATTAACAAAGACCAGGGCCTCCCCAGTGGCGCAGCGGTTGAACGCTGGGTTGCGAAGCTGCCTGCGGCCTCTGTGGCACCGGTTTGTTTCCCGGCTGCTCCCAGGCCACAGGAGGAGGGTCCCACACAGCGCACAGACCTCTCCTGCCGCCCGCTGCTCCCCTCAGCAGTGTACTTCGGTCCTTCTGCCTGCTCTGCTCCCCGCTCTGGCTCTGGTGAATTCTCTCACCCTCCCGCACTTCTGACTGTACCCAGTGCATGTACAAACAAACAAACAAACAAATAAATAAATAAATAAAAATACATGCCTCTTTAAAAAAAAAAAAAATTAACAAAGACCTAAACAGAGGGATTGCAAAACTCAATATTATGTTGAAACTATTTCACCAAACTGATCTATGGATTCAACATAACCCATCAAAATCTCAACAGTTTTTTGTTGCAGAAATTGACAGATTGATGCTAAAATTCATATGGAATTGCAAGAGACCTACAATGGCCAAAACAATCCTGAAAGAAAAGAGCAAAGTTAAAAGATGCATATTTGCTGATTTCAAAACTTACAAGTTACAGTAACTAAGACACTGTGACATGAAGATTCAAATCAAAGAATAGAATTCAGAGTCCAGAACTAAATACCTACATTAATCATCAACCATCTTTGACAGGATGCTAAGGCAAAGCAGTGAGGAGATAATAATTTTTTAAAATCTCAGATGCTGGGTCCAACAGAGATCCACATGCAAAAAAATTAAGTCGGACCCCTTCTTTATACCATATGCAAAAATTAACTCTAATGATTAAAAACCTGTAGGTAAGAACTAAAGTTTAAAACTCTTAGAAGTAAATATTATCTTTGTGACACCAGATAGAGCAAAGCCTTTTTAGGTATGAATCCAAAAAGTACAAGAAATAAAACTGGCTTCATCAAAATTTAAAACTGTTACTATAGCATCAAAAAGAATAAAACTCTTAGGGATAAACTTAACCAAGGAGATAAAGGACTTGTACATTGAAAACTAAAAAACAATGATGGAACAAAACACAAATAAATGGAAGATATACCATATTCATGGACTGTTACAATGTCTGTTTTACTCCAAGCAATCTACAGATTGAATGCAATCCCTATCAAAATTCTAATGGCATATTTTACAGAAACAAACAAAAAAACCTAATTTCATATGGAATCACAAAACTCCAAAACAATGTTAAAGAACAAAGCTAGAGGTCTCATATTTCCTAATTTCAAAACAAATTACGAAGCTACAATAATCAGAATACGGTGCTAGCAAAGACCAGTAGTTCAGCAATAGTCACACATGAACAGACAACTAATCTTCAACAAAGTTACCAAGAATTCACAATTGGTAAAGCACAGGTTGTTCAACAATTGGTGCTACGAAAAATTAATATCCACGTGCAAAAAAAAGAAACTGGACTTTCACACCATACACAAAAATCAACTCAAAATAAAGATCTGAACTTGATTTGAAACTAAAACTCAAAAAAGAAAATGGCTCACGGCATTGGTCTTTGCAGTGATTCCTTGGATATGACTCAGCAATTCCACTCCTAAGTACATACCTAAGAAAATGGGGTGGGGGGGGTGTTTACATAAGAATTCACACATGAGGGCCTCCCTAGTGGCACAAGGGATTAAGACAGCACTATGAAGCTATCTGCAGCCACTGCAGCACAAGTTCGATCCCGGGCCAGCCAGGGAGCAACCCACATGGCAAAGCAGACCTCTCCTGACTTGCCCACTGCTCCCCTCAGCAGAGTATTTCAGTCAATCTGCCTGTTCTGCTCCCCTCTCTGTTTCTGGTGTGTCCTCTCACCCACTCCCCACACCTCTGGCCTGTACCCCAGTTCTTGTATGCATAAATAAATCTTTTAAAAAAAGAACTCACACATGAATGTTCATAGTGGTATTCATACCAAAATGTCAGTCAACTGACAAATGGATAGACAAAATGTGGTACATACACACCTCATTTTATTGAGCTTCTCTTTACAGATAGTATTTCACAGATACTATTTTTTAATAAGACCCATCACCAGCAAAAAGATAACTCACTGAAAGCTCAGATGATACTTAGCAATTTTTAAAAATGAAAGACTTTTTAAGTAAGGTATGTACATTTTTTAGATATATAATGTTACTATGCGTTATAGTACATAACTTTTATATGCACTGGGAAACCAAAAAGCATATTAAAAAAAAAGTCTGGAACCAAATCTTCTATATCTCCAAAGTATGACTCTATATCCATATTAACAGACTATTATTCAGCAATAAAAGGAATGAATTCCTAAAACATACTATATCATACAACATTATGTTATGTGATAGAACATAAAGGGCACATATATGATTCTACTCATAGGTAATGTCCAGAATAGGCAAACCTAAACAGAAAGTAGATTAGAGGTTACAGGAACCGAGAGGAAGGACAAATGGAGAGCGACTTTTAGTGGACACAAAGTTCCTCTTTATAGTGATGAAAATGTTCTAAATTGATTATGCTGATGGCTATACAACACTGACTACACTAAAAACCAACGAATTGTGTACTTTCAATGGGCACATTGTACTGTAGGTAAGTTAGATCTCATTAAAGCTCTTGAAGAAATACTGGACCTAGAATTTGCTTCCAAGTAATATTAAAATTTTAAATAAGAGACATCCACTAGTCACAAACTGAAAATTTCTATATAAGTAAGAAGTTTCCCTAAACTGAATTGTAGGTTGATTCAATTAATATAAAAATCCTAGCAAAATATTTTTTGTAGAAAAGATTATTTTATAATTTGATGAAAAAGCAAAAGAGCTACAAACGTTAAAATAACCTTGACAAAGTGGGAGGATTACTCCAACAAATGTTAAGACTTGCTATACAACTATAATAATCAAGGCCATGGTACTGACAGAGGGATAGTGGAACAAAATGAGAGTCCAAAGCAAACAAATATATTCAACTGATTTTTCACAAAGGGGGAAAAATTTGCATGGAGAAAAGTAGTAGCCTTTTCAGTAAATAGTGCTGAAATAATTGGACAGTCACAGGCAAAAAAGAGTCTACACCTCAAAAAAATATGCCAAAACAGATTATGAATTTAAACATAAAACTACAGAATTTACAGGGAAAAAAACACAGGAGAGGGCCTCCCCTGGTGGCCCAGGCGGTTGAGCGCTGCACTGTGAAGCTGTCCGCAGCCTCTGCAGCGCTGGTTCAATCCCAGCCAGCCGGCAAGGGTCCCACATGGCGTGGCAGACCTCTCCTGCCTCGCCCGCTGCTCCCCTCAGCAGTGGATTTCGTCAGTTTGCCTGTTCTGCTCCCCACCCTCTCTGGTGAATCCTCTCAATCTCCCACGCATCTGGCCTGTACACTGGCTCTTGTATAAATAAATAAATCTTTAAAAAAAAAAAAAAACCACACAGGAGAGACCCGTCAGGACCTAAAGAATAAAGGGTTCTTGGACTTCACACCAATAGCAGTCTGCGCAAAAGAAAATAAACTAGACTTCACCAAAATTAAAAACATCTGCCCCATGAAAAACCTCATTAAAAAGTGAAGATAAGGGCCTCCCCAGTGGCACAGCGGTTGAGCACTGGGTTGCGAAGCTGCCCGCAGCCTCTGCAGCGCCGGTTCGATCCCCAGCCACGGGGCGAGGGTCCCACATGGCGCAACAGACCTCTCCTGCTTGCCCGCTGCTCCCCTCAGCAGTGTGCTTCGTCAGTCTGCCTGTTCTACTCCCCACTCTGGCTCTGGTGAATTCTCTCACCCTCCCGCGCTTCTGACTGTACCCAGTGCTTGTGCAAATAAATCAGTCTTTAAAAAAAATAAATAAATAAAAAGGTGAAGATAAGCTAGTGACTGAGAGAAAATATTCACAAACTATGTATCTGACAAGTGTTAGACCTCTCAAAGCTCAAAGTAAAGAAAAACAAAAATTCTGATTAGAAAACATGCAAAAGACGTATACATAAAAAGATGTGCAGTATCAACAACGACTAAGGCAATGCAAATTAAAACACAGTAAGGGCCTCCCCAGGGGTGCAGCGCTGGGCTGCGAGGCTGCCCGCAGCCTCTGCAGTGCTGGTTCGATCCCCAGCCACTGGTGAGGGTCCCACATGGTGCGCAGACCTCTCCTGCCGCGCCCACTGCTCCCCTTAGCAGTATACTTGGTCAGTCTGCCTGTTCTGTTCCCTGCTCTGGCTCTGGTGGGTTCTCTCGCCCTCCCGTGCTTCTGACTGTACCCAGAGCTTGTATAAATGAATAAATAAATCTAAAAAAAAAAAAAATTAAAAAAAAACATAGTAAGAGGGCGTGGGGGCACAAGGGGTTAAGTCTCAGCACTATGAAGCCATCAGCACTGCAGCACAAGTTCAAACCCCGGCCAGGGGGCTAACCCACGTGGCACAGCAGACCCACTGCTCCCCTCAGCAGTGTATTTCAGTCAATCTGCCTGTTCTGATCCCCACTCTGTCTCCAGTGATTCCTCTCATTCCCCCCTCCCTTCCCCAGCCACGCACCTCTGGCCTACACCCCAGTTCTTGTATGCATAAATAAATATAATAAATCTTTTTTAAAAAAATAAAACTATAATAAGATAATACCTATTAAAACCTATTAGAACCACTAAAATAAAAACAAAGCAATAAACTAAATGTTGGAAAGAATGTACAAAAAAGTACATTTCTCATATGTTGCTGGGTATGTAAAATGATATAGCCACTCTGGAAAAAAAGACTTTGGAAGTTTCTTATAAAACATGCCCCTGCCATACAACCCAGGAAGCTCACTCTTAGGTATCTATCTCAAAGAAACAAAAACTTTTGTTTACACAAAGTCCTGTTCATAACAGTTTTGTTCTTAATCACAAAATACTGAACAAACAAAAGCCCTTCCACAGGTGAATGGTTAAACAAAGTATGTATATTATTATGTACCATTCTATAACAAAACACTAGACTGAGAATAGGTTGCCAGGGAACAGGAAGGGACTTTTGTGGTGGGATAAGATTATAAAAGGGGTAGAGAACAAGAGGGTTTTCCTTGTGGTCATAAAATACCACACCATTATATACCACTAACATACTATTCTATAACACAGAGATTGAAAATAGGTTGCCACGGACTAGAAGGGGTTTTGGGTTGGGGTAAGACTATAAAGGGGTAACAAGAGGATTGTTTTTGTGTTACTATGGAATGGTTCTATATCTTTGCATGGTAGCAATAGCATGAATTTTATGTAAGGGCAAAAACTGCATAGGACTATTCACACACACACACACACACACACACAGAGATTCAGGAATAAAAATGGAGAAATTAAATTCAGCAACCTAGTTAACAGTAATATGCCAATGTCAATTTCCTGGTTTTGATGCCTTATGAGTTTCATGATGTCACCACTGTGGGGGGAAGTTGGGTGAAGGACACATAGAACTCTACTAATTTTGCAACTTCCTATGAGTCCATAATTATTTCAATAAAGGATTTTTTAAAAATAATATGAGGGGGAGAAGGTAGAGGTGTAGATGAAATAAAACTGGTCAGTAATTGCTAATTTTTGAAGTTAGGTTATTGGCATATAGAAGCTCATATTATTTTATATATTTTTTTAAAGATTGATTGATTTATGCATACAAGAGCTGGGGGAGCAGCCGGCGAGACAGAAGAGGTCTGCTGTGCCATGTGGGTTGCTCCCTGGCAGGCCAGGAATCAAACTCGTGCTGCAGAGGCTTCAGATTGCTTCATAGTGCGGTGCTTAACCCACTGCACCACCAGGGAGATCCCTATTTTATATTGTTATGTTTTTAAAATTTTCCATAAAAAATTAACAAAAATCAAGAATGTCATAAAACAAAATATTAACAGTAGCTTCTCCAGTTGCTGATTTTTTACTAATACACATTTTAAATTTTTTCTATAAAATGAATTCCTTATATAAAACAATTTATAAAGAAATCTTTGCTCATGGTCTTCTGTCCTCATTGTCTTAGTCATTTAAAAAAAAGTAACATAACAGCAAAAAATTTTAAACAAAAATACAACCCATTTAATATATCTTCCTCTGACAATGCACTCTTTTTTTTTAAGATTAATTTTTTTATTTATACAAGAGCTGGGGTATAGTCCAGAGTCGCGGGAGGGTGTGAGGATTCACCAGAGATAGAGCTGGGAGTAGAACAAGCAGACGGACCAAAAGCACTGCTGAGGGGAACAGCAGGCGAGATGAGAGAGGTCTGCCTCACCATGTGGGATTCTCCCTTGCCCCGGCTGGGAATCGAACTGGCCCTGCAGAGGCTGCGGACAGCTTCACAGCACTGCGCTCAACCTGCTGCGCCTCCAGGGAGGCCCCTGGACAATGCACTCTTTAATTTGAAAATATTTCTGGGCCTCCCCGGTGGCGCAGCAGTTGAGAGCTGGGTTGCGAAGCTGCCCGCAGCCTCTGGGGCGCCGGTTCGATCCCCGGCTGCTCCCCGGCCACTGGAGGAGGGTCCCGCATGGTGCGCAGACCTCTCCTGCCGCCCGCTGCTCCCCTCAGCAGTGTACTTCAGTCCTTCTGCCTGTTCTGCTCCCCGCTCTGGCTCTGGTGAATTCTCTCACCCTCCCGCGCTTCTGACTGTACCCAGTGCATGTATAAACAAACAAGCAAAAAACAAACAAACAAATAAATAAATAAAACATGCCTCTATAAAAAAAAAATTAAAAAAAAAATAATAATTTGAAAATATTTCATCTAAATATCCATTTATGTTTCATGTAATTACAGACACCTGAAAATTCCAATATCCTTTTCTAGCATTAACCAAAAGGTTCTTGCTAAAGTAGATATACAACAAGCACAATAACTCACCATTATAGTGATCCTCACACAACAGAACAGATGTCTAAATTCAAGTCACCCTAAGATATTTTAACAATTCCAATACGGTTTGCATTTGAAATGTTGTCTAAGTTATCATAATTAACTTTAAATTGTTTTGTTTTAAAACTGCATGTGGTAGTTTTAAATTTTCAGACTTTTTCTAAAGAAGCATATGCAGAAAGTTTACAATGGTTATATAACCATGCTAAAGAATTCAAGGAACATATGTGGATCTGAAACAGTAACAATAATCTGCTGAATACTGAATCTCACAATGCAATTATTTTTTAAATTTCAATTTGATGATTTAAGTGTGTTTGTATATAAAGCTGAAATGAAACAATACCATTTCTTCAACAATTAAATTTTAATAAGCAAATTAAAATTAAATTATAACAGAAATAAGATCTGAGCTCTGCATTATCTGTGGGACTTTAAGTCCCAATCTCTCTGAAACTCTTTCCTTATCTATATACTGAAGGCGTTATACTTGTTAATCTTTCAGCTCCAAAATCCTATATAATGACACTCTAAAATTTCCTTCATAATCTCTGACCAATGATCATTCTAATGAGCACTTTGGAAAAGATTTATAACAGATGTGACACAGATATGACAATTGTAAGTAACTTTCATAAATTTAAATTATTTGCAGGAATATTACTCTCAATTTATTAATTAGATCAGGGTTTCTCAACATCAACATTATTGTTATTTTGCACTGGATAATTCTCTGTTGTGGGGACTACCATGCTCATTTAAAGATATTCAGGATCTACCTACTATATACCTGAATCTCCCAACGTGACAACCAAAAAAAGTCTCCAAGATACTGCCAAAATCACCTCTGGTTGAGAATCATAGTATTAGCTTAAAATGTTCCAGGGTTATTTGGTATGGGAAGGAAAAATAAAGGTATAAGAAAGGCTAGGAATGAACAAAACAAAAAGGTTCAACTGCAACCCTAATACTGTAAAAAGAAAAGGTACTCTTCCATATTAGGCCTACTGAAAAAGATGTTATCAAATAACATGAATACAAAGTAATGAAAATAACAGTATACAAAGTCAAAGAGAAAATATCAGGTATCTCACCTGTACCTCTTTAAGTAACCTCAATAAATAGAGCCAAAGGTGTTTATTAGAGATTAATGAAATTAATAAAATTAACCTAACTCCTAGCATTTCTGAGGAGACTGGGACATTTTCAAATTACCTGCTGTTCTCTAATTACTGAGAATCCTCACATGAAAAACAGACACATACAATAACTATCTATAACCAAGAATAAAATGTGCTAAAAACTCCATAAAAAGTGACAGTGAGGAATATCCTCAAGTCCTTTATGTATTTAAAGAAAGGCCAAAGATATCCAGTGTGAAGAAATTGCATTTGAATATTACAAGAGAAATCTTAAACCTTCAGACATTCACTTTCTGGTTCTTTAATATTCACTATAAAAATCAACTCAGCCACTATTTTCCATCAAACAGACAAATACCCAGTTTCCTTGGTCTATTCTTGGATAGGTCACCAGACTGGGAATAAGAGACCCAGAGTCTATTCCCAGCTGCAAAACAGACTGGTAATCTCAAACAAATTATTCACTCAAGTTAAGGTTCTAAAGCACTGTCAGGCTGACAATACTGAAAATCTGCTTGGAAACAAGCACAGAGAAACCCTGGACTTCCTCAAGCACCCAAAGGGCAATTGCAATCATATTTTTAGATTTATTAAATCTAAAAATCTGAATAGGATTTTATTTATAGAAACATTTAACATACTTGAAATTTCAGAACTGTGTGATCCCTTTACCATTGCCCTCTATATCAAATAAGAATTGCTCGTTTTTAATCACACCATGGCCAGTTTTGCAAAACTATATGTAAATTAAGCAAATCATAATGATTACGTAAAACAAATAAGCTGTTTTCAATTCAAGCTCGGGAAGGGCTTTAACTTTTGCATTTCCTAACTCTAGTTTTTAGTCTACTACACAAATAATTCTTTCCTGACAGTGCAAAAAATGCATAACAATGTATGGAGAACAAAAGTTTGCTACATAGTCTAATTCTGGAAAAGCCTTAAGGTTGTTCCTTAACACTAAACATGCAGATTTTATTAGTGCAACCAAAATACGGACACAGGCTTTTGATGCCAGGTAAAAAGCTAACAGACCAAGTTACCCATCTGACCTTTTCACACAACATAACACTAAACAATCAGTCCAACAGAAGATCTGGGAGAGAAAAACTAGCAGGGTTAGAAGGAAAAGGCGGCGGTTAAGGTTCAGAGGCCCTCTCCGTCAGGTGGACCCTCGGCAGCCGCCTAGAAGCCACTCACAGAGTTTGCCACCTCGCCGGGAACGAGGCTCCACCCTGAAGACCGGCGTCTGGGAGGCCCCACCGCCGGCCGGGCTCCGAGCGCGCCAGCCTCCCGGCCAGGGCGAACCTCGGCCTCTCCGCGGGACTGCGCCGCCTCCCCGAACCCGGCGCACTCATGCACGCGCGCGCACGTACACACACAACAAAAGCAAGCCGTGGGAGCCGCGTCAGAGGATCCCTTGGGGCGCTCCTCTGGGCCCCACAGCGCGATCAGGGGCCTGCTCACTTACAGGAGAACCCCGAGTGGGGCCGACGGCCGGGGGCCCACCCAGCCGAATCAGGCGCCGCGCTCTAGTGAGGGGGCTGCTAAGCCACCGCCAGGGCCGCTCGGCTCCCTGCGGAACCAAAGACCAGCAAAACCCAACCTGTGCGGCTGTTGGGGGGGGGGGGTGGCTGAGTTCCAAAAGCCCAAAGAACACGTGGGCTCCCTACTTCCCTCTATCACTAACAGTTATTCTTGGTAAAATTCCCCACCCCTACAAACCACAAGATAATCAAGTCCCATACCTTTACCCAAACACTGATCAAAAGTAGCATCCAGGGCCTCCCCGGTGGCGCAGCGGTTGAGCGCTGGGTTGCGAAGCTGCCCACAGCCTCTGCAGCGCCGGTTCGATCCCCGGCTGCTCCCCGGCCACCAGAGGAGGGTCCCGCATGGCGCGCAGACCTCTCCTGCCGCCCGCTGCTCCCCTCAGCAGTGTACTTCAGTCCTTCTGCCTGCTCTGCTCCCCGCTCTGGCTCTGGTGAATTCTCTCACCCTCCCGCGCTTCTGACTGTACCCAGTGCTTGTATAAATAAATAAAAATAAATCTTTAAAAAAAAAAAAAGTAGAATCCAACACAGCACTTCTTACAATAAGAAACCTTAGTCACCTTCTTCCTTTATCCCGCCTCTTCTCCACACCAAATTTACATGTCAGTTTTCCCTTTTTTTCCCTATTAACCTAAGAGCAGCAATTTAAAAAAAAAATCTTTGAACCATCTTTCCAATTCTACTTTTTTGAAACTTAATTTTCTAATAGTAATAAAATTCACAGACCCCCTCCCATCTCCCACAGACCTATTCAAAACCTCTTCACAAATGTTTTTACTTTTTATAAGCTCCCATCAAATCAATTCATAAATAACTTTCTCAAACACTTCACTGTCTGTTCCTTCATCTCCTCAAAGCTAACACACCGTCTAACTCACAAATTTGTCCTAAAAATACCCTTAAATGTTGTCTACCTCATTCCAGAGAAGCCCAAGTCACTAAAAAAAATCCATTTCTCAAACATGTCCAATAACCTGACAATGATCTTTCCAAATATTCTCTACCAATTTATCTGAATTACTCATAACTCAACTACCATTCCCATTTCCCTAAAGATTCTAATTATAGGGCCTCCCCTGGTGGCACAGCAGTTGGTTGAGCGCTCGGCAGCGAACCTCAGCAGCACCGGTTCGATCCCCAGCCGCTGGGCGAGGATTCCACATGGCGCGCAGACCTCTCCTTCGTCACTCTGCCTGTTCTGCTCTCCGCTCTGCCTCTGGTGAATTCTCTAACCCTCCAGCGCTTCTGACTGTACCCAGTGCTTGTATGAATAAATAAATAAATCTTTAAAAAAAAAAAGATTCTAATTATATAACCTATTCAAATTAACACATCTCTACCACTGTATGTATCCACACACAAACAGGTTTGTGTATATGTGTTGACGAGCATATACAGGATCATGCAGAATTATTTCATTCTAATCTGGGATACTGGCTTTTCTCAAATTTAGAAGAACTCCACACCAACCAAGATTCTCAGGCATCCAACACCTATCATGTAAAATCAGGTATCAATGTCAAATTAAAATAATTATCACTTAAAACATACTCTCCATTTCTTCTACAATCATTCCCAACACATTCCTTAAGATATCCATCATTACTCTAACCCATACCATGCACGCAAATATTCAGAATATAACCCCACTCACCAAGGCAGAATTTTGTCAGAGGCAGGTTTTTGGAAACAATTCTAGACCAAAATCAAGCAGGTTGCAGCAAAATTATGAGTTAGACAAAGTGACACCCCACACCCCACCCAGGGACCATCTTAGGCCCTCAAAGTTCTGCACCTACACAGGCCAGTCATTATTAAATTTGGTAATTGACTAAATGCACTTTAAGTAAAAGTGATGAATGATCCCATCCTAGCTGCTGGAACTCATCCTGAAGCTGAGTTGCACTACCGTGAAATACCAATATATATATTTTTAGTGCCTTGTCACACTTCATTTTTCTGCCCTAAATATGCTCTTTCTGAAGTATGGATTAACATCAAAAATCCTGATCTGAACAGTAATGACTGAAAGGTATTTATTTTTCACTCAGAGGGTGAAAAAGTCAGTCATGTGAAGAATACAATGCAAATACAGAGTATTTTTTGTTTGTTTGTTTTTGTGGGACCCTTGCCGGTGGCCGGGGATCGAACTGGCGCTGCAGAGGCTGCGGGCAGCCTCGCAACCCAGCACTCAACCGCTGCGCCACCAGGGGAGGCCCCAATACAGAGTATGACACATACAGCCTTGGCCCCACAGTGGTAAAGTTTCAGTTGCCACTCTTCCAGCGAAGATATCTAAAGGCACTTGAGAATGATGAAGCATTTGACATAACGTGTTAAGCTATCATACAATACAGTCTCTAACAAAACTGCAGTCCCAAATCCCTGGTAACAGGACTGTTTACCCTTTATACCAAGAAGGTTGGGAAAGCACCAAAATCTGCATGTGATATGTGCCCAGGCCAACTTCAAAGAGTTCATACTGTGAAACCTAAAGGAAGTGAGGGTGACTAAAACAAAAAAACATGTCAGCAAGGTCTATGGTAGTTCCATGTATGCTGAATGTGTCCATGGGCGAATCAAGTCATGCTTTTCTTATTGGGTAGAAAATCGCTGTGAAAGTGAAGGCAAAGCAGAGAGTCAGCCAAATAAAAATATGAAGCTTTTTTGAGTATTAAAAAAAGAAAAATATAATGATAAAATGTGAGTTGTGACCACAGCAAGGCAGGAGATTCTCAAAAACCACCGCATTCAAGAGTCAAGTCTTCAATAGTATAAGGGAAAAGTTGACAAAAAGCAAAGTCTGACAAAAATTACTAACATTGCAGAGTTCGGCAAGTTAAAGAGAGCAGACACACAAGCTAAAGGATATGAGGCCTTGTCTAGGCCTCTGAAGATTAGTATATGGAAGATGATAGTTTCAAACCCTGAGATTCTAATGCTCAAGATTTTGAAATAAAATAAAACGAAAAAGAAGCTACTTCTGTTTCTGCTTTATTTTAGTTTTGGGGTTAGTAAAACTGCTCCTTTAGAGACATTCAACAACGATCCGTAAGAACTAGAAATAAGAAAGCATATTTAGAACCGTGTATCTAGGAGTCACCTACGTACAGGTAATGAATGAGACAATAGAGCCTTCTAAAACACGAAACACGGGCATCTAAAAACACTACGAGAGGAGAGTCATTATAGACAATAAAAAAGAAAAGACATTATAGAGGTGATTTTAGATGCCTTAGAACACCTCCTTGCTCCCATACACCCCATTCTTCCACGTTTTACCTGAACTTATTCATGCATACAAATCATCATGACAAAATTTTTGCAAGTAAAGTTTGATGTGGTTTTGAGATGCTTAAGAGGTCAAAGAGCGCAACATCTACGATTTATGCTATTTTTTTAGAAAACAGTTACACATGACGTATTATCACTATTGTAACATCATGGGTGGTAGCATGACTGTCTTTACATGTGCAGAGAAGGATTGGCTCTGGCATTAATTATTTCCTAGTTAGCATTATGTTTTCTCCGTATTTTCTCTGCTACAAGAGATTTACTCCCTCTTCAATCTTACTCTTATTCCCTATCAGGTCAACTCCAACCTCTTTATTCATTTCCGGGCCATTCAGGTTCCTTCAATCAGCCTGTCCATGTTCTATTGTCAACAAACTATCCCATGTCTTTACTTCAGCCTTTCACATGAATACTCCTCCACCTTACCTTTTTCTTTCAGTGTCTCATTTCTAATCCACAAACACGTCTCAGTTGAATTTATAACGGTATATTTATATGTGAATGGTCATGACTTTGCCAATTACTTATTTTATAAATAGAAAAACTGAAAGAAGTGGTGAGTGTATAAATCTATTTCTCTCAATTCCCATGCCACAACAACCGAGATCCCTATGATCTCTTGCCACAAGTGTTGTGACCACCTCATTTTATCCATCTATCCATTTTCCTATTCCTTCAGCTTGATACAAGAAGCAGCAGCTTGTTGGGCCACTCACACTGTTTTATCACTTAAAAAAAAAAAACCTCTTTGCAGTACAGATTATTCACTTAAACCATTTCTTTGGCAACATCTACCAAGCTCCAGAATACCCTTCCATTTTCCTCCTTCCCTGGACTTCAATTATATCTTGTCCAGCAATGTTCAGCAATCATTCCCAGTCAGTGGCTTCAACAATGATGCTTAAGAAATTTCTAAACCCTGACCTTTCTCAATTCCTAAAACCTTCATCTGCACTTCAGCCACCCATACAAATTTACTGAAAACAGTGCATCAGTTAGAAGAGCTATGCCTCTAGGATTATTAACTTCAGGGAACCCCCTCCTTTTTTTAAAAACCACTTTCTTTTCAAAGCTACTTTATTTTCAATCCTACATCTGCTCTTTACCTCCTTTTTGGTTTCATCTGTCTACCTAAAAATGTATTCTGTCCATCAGCCATTTCAATGTTGCCCTCTCCAGAGTACCATGACCTTCCATTACATTCTTCATGCATCATCCCAATAATATATCATCTTAACATCTGTTTTCTCCACACCTACACACACAGGCACCACCAAAACCTATGAAATCTCCCACAACTGATTTATTCTGACTATATCTCATTGACTAATCCAAATCATCTTCATAATTAAATCCCTGGTCCCATCAAATACTCAATCTCTTCCATAAAATTCTCTCAAATCATACTTCTCCACCTATTAGAAATCTTCTTTACATTCTAAAATGCTGCATCTTCAACCATCTGTTACTTCTTGCCGTCAGTTATGAGGAAAAAAAAAGAGTTGTTCTTCCTCCTTAAAATAAACATCTTGGTACAAGTCCTATATTCACTGCTTCCACATTTTCCCAACCCACTTAGTCCTTTACCTCCATACACTCTGGTCTCTGAATTGCTCTCCCGAGATTAAAAAAAAAAAAAAAAATTCTACAGGCCTCCCTGGTGGCACAGGGTTTAAAATCTCAGCACTATCAAGCTATCGCCAGCCACTGCAGCATGAGTTCGATCCCCTGCCAGGGAGCTTACCCACATGGCGCAGCAGGCCTCTCCTGTCTCACCCACTATTCCCCTCAGTAGTGTATCTCAGTAGATCTGCCTGTTCTGCTCCCCACTCTGTCCCTGGTGAATCCTATCACCTCCCCCAACACCTCTGACCTACACTCCAGTTCTTTTATATATAAATAAATAAAAATAACAAATCTTTAAAAAAAAAAAAACCCTATATACCAAATCCACCACCATCCAAGTCCTTATTGTCTCTTTAGCAGTAACACTTGAACTACCTCCTTTGTTTTATGTGACTGTGTCACATGATTCTACTCTGATATCTCTAGCTGCTACTTTTATCTCAAATGACTACTGGTTCTCTTCTTAGTCCACATAGGGTACATCTTCCCAAGTTCTATCTTGGCGCTTTTGCTAATTCTCTTCTCCCTAAGATCGCATCTCTTACCATTGCTTCTACATTTTCATTTCTTACATAGATAGCTTTCGCCAGTATCCTAAATTAATCTTTTTTTTAAAGATTTATTTATTTATTTATTTATTTATTTATTTGTACAAGCACTGGGTACAGTCAGAAGCGTGGGAGGGTGAGAGAATTCACCAGAGCCAGACCGGGGAGCAGAACAGGCAGAAGGACTGAAGTACACTGCTGAGGGGAGCAGCGGGCAGCAGGAAAGGTCTGCACGCCATGTGGGACCCTCACCTGGCAGCCGGGGATCGATCCGGTGCTGCAGGGGCTGCGGGCAGCTTCGCAGCCCAGCACTCAACCGCTGCGCCACCGGGGAGGCCCTTTATCTTTTTTTTTAAAGATTTATTTATTTATGCATCCAAGAGATGGCTGGGGTACAGGCCAGAGATGCAGGGTGGCTGGGGTACAGGCCAGAGATGTGGGGAAGGGGGTGAGAGGATTCACCAGAGACAGAGTGGGGAACAGAACAGGCAGACTGACCAAAGTACACTGCTGAGGGGAGCACAGGGCGAGACAAGAGAGGTCTGCTGTGCCATGTGGGTTGCTCCCTGGCGGGCCAGGGATAGAACTTGTGCTGCAGAGGCTGCGGATTGCTTCACCGTGCTGTGCTTAACCCCTAGAGCCACCAGGGAGGCCCTCCTAAATTAATCTTTAAACCACCCTCTGCTACAATCTAATGTATTCCTGAGGAATTGGAATATATAGTGATTTCTTTATAACTAGATTCTTCTATTTCTTCAATTAACACCTCAATTATCAGTTCAAATAATTTCAGAGCTATCAGCACCCTACCAAATCCAGAATTAGTAGCTTCAATTATCAACTCTATGTACATATTCCCCAATCTCTATTGGACCTCTTTCCTCAGCTGAATCCAGCATTTTAACTAGATAATTGCCTCAGATACTTTCAATTGTGCTTTGCAAGCTGGTCAATGTAAAACCAAAGTAGTTATTCTTCCCCCATCAAAACACTTCTGCTAACTAATCCAGTAATTTCTGTTAACAGCACCTCCATCCTCACAGTTACACAGGTTAAAAGTCTTTGAATTAATGTTTCTTTTTCTCCATAGCTTCCCAAAAGCCCATTTGTCATTAGACCCTTCAATTCATTACTTAATATATTTCTTAAATCTTTTCCTTTCTATTCCCACCACCACCATCCTAACTTAGACTCACAATACTTAACACTTCTGTCATAGTCTTCTTTTGTTTTCTGGTTACCAGCTTATCTTCAATGAAGAAAGAAACAGTTATCAGACTAGTATTCTTAAACGCACCTATTTCCCCAATCAAAAATCATCAACAGTTCCCCACTGCATACTGAGTCATGTTATAATTCCTTGGATGTCCAAAAAGTTGAACTATTCAATTGTCCAGCCATCATGGAATTAGATGACAACACTATGGTATATTCATATAATGGAATCCCACAGAACAAAAAAATAAATAAACTATTATAACTAATAAGGATGAACCTCACAGACATATGTTAAACATGAGAAACCATACATAAAAGTATAATTCCACTAACATGAAATTTAAAAACATACAAAACTACCTTTTTGTGATAGGTCAGAATGGTAGTTACTTTTGGTTGAAAGTGACACATAAAGAAGCCTCCAAGGCGGGGAGATAGAAGCCTTTTAGGACTTTGTTAATGTTTCTATATATTGAACTGAGATGTATACCTAAAAAGGGTTATTACCTGTACCTTTAAGACTTGAGCACTTTGTTACAAATAAATTTTTAAAAACCAATTTAGTGGGCCTCCCCAGTGGCGCAGCGGTTGAGCGCTGGGTTGCGAAGCTGCCCGCAGCCTCCGCAGCGCCGGTTCGATCCCCGGCTGCTCCCCGGCCACCGGAAGAGGGTCCCACATGGCGCGCAGACCTCTCCCGCCGCCCGCTGCTCCCCTCAGCAGTGTACTTCGGTCCTTCTGCCTGCTCTGCTCCCCGCTCTGGTGAATTCTCTCACCCTCCTGCGCTTCTGACTGTACCCAGTGCATGTACAAACAAACAAACAAACAAACAAACAAATAAATAAATATACATGCCTCTTTTTAAAAAAAAAAAACAATTTAGTCTGGATTTTGAGAAATTTCTTCTGCCTCCAAACTTTATTTTCCTTCATTCATCAACATGAACCCAAAATTCCACCAACCCCTAAATATATCCAGAACTTTTCTCACTGTTACTCAAATCACTCCCTCTTCTTGGAATGCTAACCCCTCACCGTAGTGCCTACTATTGTTATAATCCTACTTATTCTCCAAAGTATTATCTACACACAAACTCCTCCACAAAGTCAAACCCACCACAGTATTTGTCACTGCCAGATCTGTTCAGTTTTATCCCTGTAAACTCCTGAAGAATATAGACTGCCATATATGAATATGTATCCCTCACATTGCCTACCATGGAATCTTGCACAGTGAGCATACAAAAAAATTCCCTGAATGAATAAATTCTGGCAGTCCATCATAAGTAGCCTTCTAACCCCTCCTTCTCAAATCTATTATTCATCAGTCTTGACTCACAACTCACTCTTCAGTTTACTCAGTAAACATATTCAAAAAATAATTGAGAACCTACTATATGCAGAAACCATAACTAGCAACCATAATGTACGCCACTAAACTACCCAAAATGTAATCCACTATCAGCTGTTCCATTCAACACAACTCTAAATATCGAGTCGTCTTCCTCTCCTCTCCAAATCACATTTCATTCCCTCATTTCTAATCCTGCTGCTAACCAAACTAATTCAAATCCTGTTTTCTTCAGTAGCCTCCTAACTGGTCGTTTCACCTCTAATCTTATGCTACAACACAATGCCCCAACCTATCCTGTATGGTACAGCTGTAGTCAGATTAAGTTATCTAATATAGTGATACATAATAATATTTAGCTATCATATATAATGTGCACACACACGCTCCTTGGTTCAATTCCCTAATCAAAGAAGTTTAATAACTATACATTAATGATAGATGTTAATATACTTTAATTCTCAAATCTCTTGCCAGAAGGAATAATGATTACTAATTTCCTGATGAGAAAACTGAGTCTCAGGAAGTAATTCTCTCCAAAATAATAGAGGTAAACAGAAGGGCCAAGACTAAAACCTAGCTTCTGTTTACTTACTAAGCACAACCCTGCCCCTGCGTCATATCAAATACAAACTACTTAGCTTTCAAGGTCATCATTTTCTATCCCAACCTCAACTAATTTCCTTCCTTTTATCATATCATGCTCAAGTGACTAGTAGTCACTTTCGGTAACTTGTGTTTGGTACCTATGTTCGACCTACAGGTTTTGATCAAATACGGTAGTTGTGAAATCACCTTAATAAGTGATAACCAATTTTTATTTTCTGAATCATCTTTTTTTTTTCCATTTTCACCAACAGGACAAAAAATATCCAATTACATCTAGCATGAAAAGGTGTTGCTGTCATCGAAACTTTTTGTTTTACACGCACATTCACATATTAGGTAACTATGTGGCATGCATTTCCTACTGTGTCCTGATTAAAAAAAAAAATTTAACTTAAGTCGTGATTCCCCACATATCCTTGGCTTCTCATCTCTAAGTCTTTGCTTTTGCTAAAACTCAGGCTGGGGGCCTCCCTGGTGAAGCAGGGGTTAAAGTCTCAGCACTATAAAGCTATCAGCAGCCAAGGAGCTAACCCACCTGGCTCAGCAGACCTCTCCTGTCTCACCTGCTGCTCCCCTCAGCAGTGTTTTTCAGTGGATCTGCCTGTTCTGTTCCCCACTTTATCTCTGGTGAATCCTCTCACCCCCTGCACCTCTAGCCTACACCCCAGTCCTTGTATGCATAAATAAAAACATATCTTTTAAAAATATATAAAACTGAGGTTGGAATGCCTTCCTTCTAATTATTTCTGCAGTAAGAATCCTATTCATCCCTTCAAAGACTAGCACTTTGCCCCTTCATGCTACTAAATGCAGTCCCAGGTTTTCCCCTAGTAAAATGTTTTTTCCTACTTTTTAACTTTAGTAACATTCAGGATTTTTCTTCTACATTCATGATCTTAGTGCAGTTATCTGGGACCAAAACCAGCTCCCCTATTAGAATAAAAATCCCAAAGGATGTATTCTTGACTATATCTAACAATGCTTTTGCATATATGAATAATGTACATTATCTGTCATATAAAGAAAATTCATGCCATCGTTGTCTGAAATCTGTTGTAAATCAACATTATAATTTCTACTGTATTCCAAACGTCTGTTAACTCTTATGCTTGAAAGTTTTATCATTTTCCTCCCCAAAATAGCCATTTCAAATAATCCTCTATATTCAATCCTCTCTTACTACCTCTAAACATGATCTGCCATATAGCAATATCTTTCTCTTCTTTCAGAATCAAACTCTCTATTGGTTAACAAATTTCCTTCTGCATCTGCTCACCTCCCACTTCAGTCTAGTTCTCTAACATTCTTTATTTTTTTTTTTTTTTATTTATTTGTTTGTTTGTTTTGTTTATACATGCACTGGGTACAGTCAGAAGCGCGGGAGGGTGAGAGAATTCACCAGAGCCAGAGCGGGGAGCAGAGCAGGCAGAAGGAGCGAAGTACACTGCTGAGGGGAGCAGCGGGCGGCAGGAGAGGTCTGTGCGCCATGTGGGACCCTCCTCCGGTGGCCAGGGAGCAGCCGGGGATCGAACCAGCGCCACAGAGGCCACGGGCAGCTTCGCAACCCAGCGCTCAACCGCCGCGCCACCGGGGAGGCCCTCTAACATTCTTTAAACAAATATTTTTCTACATATTCGAGTAGACTTCCTCAGTTATCTCATTTTTATCGAACATATCTTTGTCAGTGCCATTAAAATCTTTGTAGAAAAAGCAGGTTATGAATAAATGGACAAAAAAAATATAGATAATTTAGGTATTTTCTTATTCATTCATTTATTCAACAGGCAGTGTCTACTGGAAATATGCCCTCAATGCTCTGTCTATTATATTCTGTAATTCAAAAAGCAGCTTTGAGAAAAGCATGCAGGAAAATGCCAGGATAACAGAGCCAAGTTGACTCATGCTCTTCACTCACAGAGACGAAGTAATCTGTGGGGTACAGGCTCAAAAAAGGAAAAACTAAAAGTTACACTAGATAAAGATGGAAACAGACCCCTGCAGTTGTTCAAGGGGGCTCAAAATGTACCCAACAAAGGTGAATTTGAAAAGGAAGAAACAAGAGTAGCTGAAATGAAATAGGCAGAAAGCTGTCAGACAAAAATAGACCCAGACTCTAGATTCATTCTAGAGCTACAAGAGAAATTTGGAGCAATATAGTTCCTCTCCTGAGATTCCCTAAGGAATCCTTTCAAAAATCTAGCTACAGTATGGTACTTAAATACTTTGCCTAAACCTTAGCCAATATTCATTTCTCTATTCTCTGAACTCCTACAACTGTAAAATGTAATGTAATTGTTAACAAACATATCCAGAATTTATTTACGCATTAAAATTAATCTGATCCTCTTCAAAATAGTTATCTTAGCATTTTATAGATCCAACCAGCTGGATGTTTTTAACCAACATTCATAGTATGCCTAATCAGAGAGGAAACTATCACCTCTGTTCAAAGTATTTCCAATTCCGTCGATGGAAAGTGTTTTCCAGTCAGTAAATACATCAAGCAAGAAAAATCATTTCCATTTCTGTGACTCAATTAATATAAACCAAAACAATTCTCCATTTATTCTCAATGATAGTGAAAGATCTTCAGCATTTCTAAAAATCACATCTTTCAAACTAAAATGATTTGTCACCAATGAAACTACTTAGAATAACTTTCTGCCTTATATAATTTATAAATATTCCGTTCTGGAGGAATTATAAACTCCTAAAGGATAGGGACCATGTTTTACTTACCCTGATAGGCTCCCTCCCCTAATAGTACACAACAGCTCTTTAATAATTAGATATGATGGAGGACAAGAATAGAAAGACTAGAAAGGAGGTGCCCCAAGACCAGAACCTGACACACAAGGAGGTGGGGGTAGAGGGGTGACCATTAACCTAGCTGTAGAGGTCGTGACCCTTAGGCACCAGTACCTTGTCATAGTCCTTCTATTCTTGTCTTCCATCAGACAGACTGTATTTAATGTGCCAGAAGTTTAGAAGGTAATTCAGAACAGGTGTTCCTAAAAAGTTCTGAACAGGGCCTCCCTGGTGGCACGAGGGGGGGGGAGGTAGGTGGGGTTGGGGCTCAGCACTGTGAAGCTATATGCAGCCACTACAGCACCACGAGTTGGATCCCGGAGTTCAATGCCTGGCCAGGGAGCCAGCCCCACATGGCACAGCAGACCTCTGTCTAGCCTGCTGCTCCCCTCAGCAGTGTATTTCAGTTGATCAGCCTATTCTGTTCTCCACTCTGTCTCTGGTGAATCCTCACACACACACACACACACACACACCTCTGGCCTGCACCCCAGTTCTTGTACGCATAAAATAAATACATCTTTTTAAAAAAAAAAAAAAGTTCTGAACATTACCACTGAAAATAACTATCAAAATTCTTACCTAATATTTATTTTTAAAAATCAATTCTCTTAAATCTTGCCATTACTGAATTACTTCACAACTATCCTTTTCCCCCACAAAAGAATGTAAATACTATAAATTCCCTGAGGGAAGAAGCTTCATCTAAGCACTTTTATTATCCTAAAAGTAATTAAATCAAGTCAAACTGATTCTTACAACAGCTAAAAGTCTCTAAGCAGTCACTTAGGCTGAGGTAAGAAAAACCCAAATTAAACCAGGTACCAGCTCTGACCAGACCAGATCAGATTTACTCAGATTAAATAGCCTCAGAATAGAAAAGAACTTTGGTCCCACCCTTTGGTATTTTTTTTTGGATTATTACAAGCCCATTCTAATCTATTTTGCCTCTTCCCTTTCATCTAAGTCTTCCCTTCCCAGCCACTCTCTCAAATAAGTAGATACACATAATTTTGTCTACTATGCCCCGTAGTATTTCACACAGTTCCACTATCATCACTAACAGTGAATATTACTTTCTATCAATCATTCAACACGTATTTATTAAGCACTTAAGAATTAAGCTGTGCTGAGTTTCTCCAGAGATTAAAGAAAGTCTCAGGTCTAGAGCAGGTTACAATCTAGCTACCATTTGGAAAACAAAGAGAGGATAATTCCCATAAGCAATACAAGATTTAGCAATACACAACCTACTTGTGAATGCTGTTCTTATTCAAAGAAAAGAAGATTCTCAAGAGGCAGGATTATTTAAAGACTTCCAAAAGAACAGAGTATTTCTTTCTGTTCTCTCAACATCCATTATACCGTTGCACCTCACACACAAATTCCAAAAACACCAACAATTTATGAAACTATCCTACTATATGAACATACTTTTCCCACCATAGTTCTATGACTTCAGCAAGCTAATTTCCTTATAACTGCCAAAAATTTTTGTCTTACCACTGTCATTTAAACCTCGTTCGCATCAACTATATCCAAATGGCCTCAAAATTCTTTACCTTCCCTTCTGCCTCCCACAAAATTATCAGCACCTTCATCACACCCTGGCCCCCTCAGCCTCTTCTTCCTCTTGTGACATTTCTCCATCTCTCCCCCTCCCTACTCCACAAAAAAGAAACACAAATCCACGCCACGCCAATCCACTCCTTTCTTAAAATATAATATTTGCTATTAAAACCTGGAAAGAACAATCCAGGATCATTTTATTCTATTCCTGGATTCCTCACACTGAAACTCTTCAGAAGACCGTCATAAAATACTGCACCGTTCACCTGGTAGTTAATTCCAGCATGCACAAATATCACTGTCAAGACACTCTTAATTTCCAACCAGCAACCCTGACAAAGATGTTGCTTCCAACAGCCTAGTCCTTCTTACAGGACTATCTATCAAACTTCCCTTGATCATCTCACTAATTTTAAATGCTTTCTCTACTTCAAGAAGTCCTCCCTAGCTTACACCCTTATTTAATGTAACAAGGAAGACAAAAGATACAGCCAAACTCTGGCTTGTTGGACTCTAAAATCAAGGTTTAACCATATTATTTAAAGATATGAAGACATCAAATTAAAAAAACTAAAATAATAACTATCAAAAGTTAGAAGGAAAGAAAGGGCATAATACCAGTGACACAAGTCCTTTCATTCATAGTAAGAAGTCTTCTGACTCCTTCATAACGTCATTTTGACCAATCAAGATAAAACAGCCCCGGCATATCACCTGGAAACCTAGAAAAAAGCATAAGAACTACAAAAATTAAAGCTTAGACATAGTAACCTCTGGACAATGACACTGCTTAGACAGGTGACACAGAAATTATTGTTTTACATTATAAACACCCTAGGGACAACTTTTTTAAATTGTGTACCTGTATTATTTCATGCTACTTAAAACGAAATGGGAGGGGAAAAAAGGACATACTATATATAAGGTCATTCATCTTCCAAAATTAGAAGAACGGATACTATACAGTCCGAGTGACAGGTAGTAATACTACCCCTCTCCTATCTATGATGTAATGAAAATGGGCACATCATAATATGTAATACATTGATACTCTCAAAAAGAATGAGTAAATCTAAAATTTTTCCAAAAATTTTAAATAATTCTAGATTATTCCTATAAGAAAAATTTTAACTAAAGTTCTAATGCTAATCCTTTAGATATTTACTAAATGAATGACTAATTTTCCCATCCCTCTCCTAAATTTCTTTCCAACTTCCCCACTAATCCCTACACCCTCTATTTCCATAAAAATATTTCTCATACTACCCTCATCTCAAGAACATGGTTCTAGCCCAGAGTTCCCTATTGGAGGTCTAGTCCAGAGTGAGTTCAACAAATCCAACAGGCCTTGCTTCATTTCCTGATACAGAAATGCTAATCTTCCCAATAAGCTGGCTCTAGAAACATCCAGACTCTCCAGGTTCCTCTAGACCTCAAGATAACTGGCCTGACCTCCTCCTAGCAACCAAAGACCAAAACAGGTATTCCAGATCCTCTATTCTGCAGGTCGGCACTTTGTAGGTTGATAAATGTTCTTCAAAACCACCACTAGGCTTTGAGGGAATATAAGGAGCTGTGAATGGCAAAAATTCTCTCACCGGCCCCAGGGTTTTGAAATTGATCAGTCAATTAAACTCATTTGAGCTCCAAATGGAGTCTCCAAAGAAGGACCAATATGCATGGATTTCCCCCCATCATAATTATAAGCCAGTATACTACAGCCCAAGCTGTACAATGGAACAACAATTCTCCTGAACCAGGTAAGTCGGAGAGTGAAGAAGAAAATGTCCAAGTCAAGTGATTTCCACCCAGCACCTGCCAGGACAGTGTTCGCCCAGGCTTGTGCATCAGTGACAAATTTCAAATTTCCTAAAATCGAGACTCGAGGGCCTGGAGAATGCCTGCGGGCCAGAGCTTTTTCTCAGGTCCGTTTCAGAGGTTCTCAGATTCACTGGTGCAGGTCTGAAATGCCTCCGACCAAACTACGGTTTCATTCTCAGCGACCCCAGCCACGGCGGAGACCCACACTTACCAGATGTCATCTACAGACAAGAGTCCACACAGGTTCGGAACTAGGCCATCCCGGCCCATCTGGAATAACTCTTAAGTCCTTGGGCCAACATGGATTCATTCTCCTACATCTGTCTATTCTATTATGCATATTTTTTCCCTCACATTCGCTAGTATTTAGCAACCCCTCTCGCTTCCAGCGCTCTCCTTTCTATTGACGGAAATCCCTTCGATTCCTTCTCGCCTTTGAAACGCTTCCCACAACCAAACAGCTCCTGCTTCTGCACAATGAACACCCCCCGGCACCCTCGCGCCTCCTCCACGGCCGCCCCCGGCGTCCCCCACCGCCCGGCCCGGCTCCCGCGGCCCCCGGCCCGCCCCGCGCCCGCCGCCCCCGCGGGACCCCGGCCCGGCCCGGCCCGGCCCGGCCCTCCTCCGGGCACCGCTCGGGCAGCAGCGGCGGCCGCGGCCTGCGGTGCAGAGCGCGCTGCA
This sequence comes from Talpa occidentalis, assembly GCF_014898055.3. NCBI lineage: Eukaryota > Metazoa > Chordata > Mammalia > Eulipotyphla > Talpidae > Talpa > Talpa occidentalis. Next base: position 42,250,911 of record NW_023604295.1, on the reverse strand, counting down.
GCAGGAGCGGCTGGCAGAGCTCGGCGGCCCCGGCCTCCACACCCACCCCCGCGCCGCGGCCTCCCGCGCCGGCGCCCGCCCCGCCGGCCGCGACGCCCCCCGGGCCCCGGAGGCCGCCCCCCGCCGCCGCCGCCCCCGGCATTATCCCTTCTCAGCCCCAACCCACCATCCGCGCCCCGCTTCCTCCCGTCCCCAGCGGCGCGGCGCGGCGCTCCCCGCGGCCTCGGCCGGCCCCGCGCCGCCCCGGCCGCCCCCGGCCGGCGCCCCCCGGGGTCAGGCCGTTACCGCCGCGCGCGGCCCCCGCGCGCCGCCCCTCCCCCCCCCCCCCGCCGGGCCTGCCAGGCCGAGCGCGTTACCGCGGGCGGGCGCCGAGTCGCGCGGTCACCGACTGCAGGCGGCGGCAGCTTCAACCTTCCTAGGGGCCTGGAGAGGAGGGGAAGGGGGAGGGGGGAGAACTTTTGCTGTGGCAGCTCCAGCAACAGCTCCCACCCCTGCGCCTTTCTCCTCTTCCTCCCCCTCCTCCTCCTCCTCTTCCTCCTTCTCTTCCTCCTCCCAGAGCAGTAGAGATGCAGACATGCCACGGCTAGAGCGCCGCCGCGGTCGCCGCCACTGCCGGCGCAGTGCATTGTGGGAAGCCCCGTAGACGGGAAGCGCTCCGCGGCGCCCGCCCTCTCTGGCCCGGGGACCTGGCTGGGAAGACCCAGCGTGGCTGCGATTCCGGCGCCTGCGTGTCAGGCAGCCCGGCGTGGCGGGGGAGACGGGCCGGGCCTGGGAGGGAAGCCGCTTGAAACTGAGGAACTGAGGAAATGGCTTTCAGAGGGGTCGCCTTAAGTCGTAATGTCTAGCGCCCTCCGAAGAGGAGGACGCTGGTGGGTGGGAGCGTTTCGGGCGCGGGGAAAAAGGGGCGGGGACCTAGGTGAAAGGTGATCGGCCAGAAATTTGGGGCGTTTTCGTTTCTCCTCTTATTAGCCCTTTCCACCCCCCAACACTCAGTCATTGGCCCCTCTGCCACCCCAACTGCTGCCTTTTTGGGAGACAGCAGCCTTGAGTCCTTGAAACTAGTAAGCCCCGTTAGTGTCTGCAAAGTGAGGTGCAGGGCGTGAGCTGAAGATCAGGAGATCGGACACTTGACTGTTGCGCAAGGTCTTACCTGGTATTTCCCCCGCTTACTTCACTTGGGGCCCAGATCTCCATTCGGGGCCCAAATCTTCTGTGTAGCAGGCAGGCTTGGTAATTGCTCGTGGAGAGCTAGCATTGCACAGTTACGTTTCTTCCCTGAAGGCCCTTTCAGTGACCTTAGCCAAATTGTGACCTCCTTAATGGTGTCTTCATTAAACTAACATTTATTAGGCGCCCTGAGGTGCTTGTGCATACTGTGATCGTTTACAATTACTCATCTTTGTGTCCCCACCCTAGCACAAGGTCAGCCCTGTAACATAAAAGATGCTAAGTGAATGTTGAATGATTATGAGCAACAGAAATCGCAGGACAAAACGCTTTTATTACGATTGACTAAAAATTTTACTTAGCATCTTCCTGCAGCGGTTAAACTTAACCTCTGAGAGGAAAGGGAAAGCAAAGGTATTAAAATATGTACATTCACCATTTCTGGAGTTCTCCTTTCTTTATCCACACCCACCTTCTCACCCTTAGCCAAGTGAGCGTTCATTTGAATAGTGCGTTTTGGCCAAACTCCAAACTCCCGCATTGTGCACTTGTGATGGCACTGAATTAGATTAGTGTCTGCAAGGTTAATGTTCCCCCAGGCATTAACCTCAGTAAAATCCTTGATGCCTGTTTAGAAATAGCTGAGGCCCAGAGGTTCAGCTTAATTTAGACACAGGTAACTAAGAAGAGCTAGGATAAGAGTCAGCTCCACCTTCAACTATCCATGTGCTTTCTCCATTAAAAAATATAAATTTTAATAAGATGACAGTGCATATCCTGAATGCTAATTGCAACCAAACAGTGTGATATAAGCTAGAGCAAGGGACAATTATCTGGAGGACTGCCTTCTGGCAACTTCTAGCATCTGCATTGTCATCCAATTCAGATGTTAAAATGAAAAACACCTCTGGCAACAAAGAAGCCTCTCTGACTATTAGGTATGGGAAAATTTAAAAAATGAAAAGGAATAAAGTCCTGTAGATTATACCCAATGGGTAAGATTGATTGGTTTACCATAGGAATAGACTTATTCCTCTGCTCAGCACCTAAGAAAGAACTGTCCACCATGGGCAGGATAAAGAACAGTATAGAGGTAGTGACATAAGTAAGTGATGGTGGGGAGCAACTTTAGGCCTTTTGTAGCTTAAGCTTCTGAAATTACTGTCAATTTGTTACAGGGCAGGGAGAGGGGGAGCCCAAACCCTGCAAACCTGCCTATTCAAATGGGTTCTGCCATCCGCCGCATCAACACAAAACATATGAGACTTGAATGGGAAGGAACTTTAATACAACTAGGAAACAAGACAGGAAAGGCAAAGAATCTAGTTTCTAAATCAAACACCCAAAGTTACCCTCCCCTCGTGGGTAAAACTCCATCCAAATGGGATTGGCCCAGAGAAAGGCCCCAAAGCCTGCCACAAATCTAAGGCATCTTCCAGTGGGGACCCACAGAAAAGGGTCAGAAACAACCAGACAAACCCGGAAGGAAAAGAGCAAAATCAAAATCAAGATAAAAGCTGCTATTGTCACCTCTCCACGGGTCTCACCCATATCTGTGTCACCCCGTCCATGACCAAAAGACAAGCGCAGTTTCTTCACGTGTCTCTAGGCTCCATGCGCCTCCTTCAGGTCTCCTTCTTGCTCTCCATCCTGCTTCCTTCCTTCCTCAGTCTCCTCTTCAGCTTCTCCAGTCCCAGCTCAGCTCCACCCTCCATTTGGGTGGGGCAGGGATCCTGGAACCTCCCCCTTTCCTGGGGACCACCCTCTTACAAATTCAGAACTTATTTAGTTTTTACCATTTTTTTAAACCTGTGTCTGTATGTGTATGCAACTTTATGCCATGTGTAAATTCATGTAATCTCTACTACAATCAAGATATAGAACTATTGCATCACCTCAAAAGAACTCTCTCACTCTGTTTTTGTGTTCACAAATCCACCTCTTTCCATCCTCTACTCTATCCCTGTCTCTTAGTAATCACTATGTATCTGTTCCCTCATATCTATAGTTTTGTCACATCAAGAATATTATATAAATGGAATCAAATAGCATGTAACAACTTTTTGAGATTGATGTTTTAAACCTAAACATAATGTCCTTCAGTTCCATTCAGGATATTGCAGGCATAAAATGTTCATTCCTTTGTATTGCTAAGTATTATTCCATTGCATGGATAAGTTTGCTCATCCTTTTCCCAGATGAGGTACATTTTGGTTGTTTCTAGGGTTAAGTTTTTTGGCTTGCTTTTTTGCTATACTATTATGAATAAAACTACTATGAAAATTTGTGTACAAGATTTTGTGTAAATTTAAGTTTTTTTTCCTCTGTGATAAATGCCTAAAAGTATGATTGATGGCCCATATAGTAAATATATATTTAATTTTATAAAAACTGCCATCTATTTGCAGAGCAGTTGTATCATTTTACTTGCTCACCAACAATGTGTAAGAAAACCAATTTCTCCCCATCCTCACCAATACTGTTATTATTATACTTTTTCATTTGGGCTGTTTTAATAGGTAGGTAGTGATATCTTATTATGGTTCTTTCTCTTTTACAAAGTGATTCTGCTTCCTCAAAACTGACTCCTTCTAGGATACCTGCTATCTAACTCCTACTTTCCTCAGTGTACTTTTTTTAAAACAAGCTCACCAGGCTCCTTTTGTTGAAGGATAGTTTTTCACCTGTGTATAGAAAGAAACAACTCATGGATAAATTATAAAGTTTCTTGAAACGTTAAGTTTATATAGTTTGCCCTTTTTTGACTCCTTTTTGAAATAAAGCAAGGAAATATCTGTTAAATGGGCCTAGAAATTTCTTTTTTTAAGATTTATTTATTTATGCATACCAGAGCTGGGGTGCAGGCCAGAAATGTGGAGGATGAGAGGATTCACCAGAGACAGAGTGGGGAACAGAACAGGCAGACTGACTGAAATACACTGCTGAGGGGAGCAGCGGGTGAGACAGGGTCACCTCCCTGGCCGGGGATCAAACTCATGCTACAGTGGCTGGGGATAGCTTCATAGCGCTGACACTTAACCCCTTGCACCAGCAGTTAGCCCCAAGGGCCTAGAAATTTCTTCTGGAAGATGATATACATTTAAGCTACTGAGGATGCAGTTCATTGGTGGTAAACTTAAATGGCCAACAAAGCCAAGCTGGTAACACAGATAGAAGCAAGCCAGATGTAAGGAGAGCGAAAGGGATTATGAAAAGCTAGAGGGCTCAAGTCAGTGTAATGGATACAGTCATCACTCATTTCCAGCTGCTGATATATCCCACTGGGAATGTGAAGATCAGGAAATCAAGAGAAATCAGGAATCCAAATCCTGGGGTCAATTCTCCCAAATATTATTTTGGAAACTAACCTTGTTTCTTTAAAACATGAAAGTGTGGTTATATGTCTATTTTCTTTATATCAAAAAGATGATGCCAAAAGCAAAGAAGGAATCCCCTGGCCCTCCCAAGTCAAAGCAAAACCAAAATCTTTGAAAACCAAAAATTTAAAAAATCACCCAGGAAGAAGATAGAACACTACACTCTGTGTTCATTATGGATGTCAAGACCAACAAGTACCGGATCAAACAGGCTGTAAAGAAATTTTTTTAAAGATTTATTTATTTATGCATATAAGAACTGGGGTGTAAGCCAGAGGTGTGGTGGGTGAGAGGATTCACCAGAGAGAGTGGGGAGCAGAACAGGCAGCTCTACTGAAATACACTGCTGAGGGGAGCAGCAGGCGAGGCGGGAGAGGTCTGCTGCACCATGTGGATTGCTCCTGACTGGCAGGGGATCCAACTTGTGCTACAGTGGCTGGTGATAGCTTGATAGCAATGTCTTTAACCCCTGTGCCACCAGGGAGGCCCCTGTAAAGAAATTCTATGACATTGAGGTGGCCGGAGTCAACACCCTGATCAGACCTGATGGCGAGAAGAAACTATATTTGACTGGTCCCTGACTAAACATTTTGGATGTTGCCAACAAAATTGGATTCATCTAAACTGAGTCCAGCTAGCTAATGCCAAATATAACTTTTTTCACTATTAAAAAAAAAAAAAGCATGAAAGTTTGTCAGACAATTCTTTCTACGGACCAGATTCAACCTACAACTAGCTGTCTATCTTAGCTGATATGGCACAATCCATAGAGGGCTGGCAGCATTACTTTGACTGGTAAGGTTATCCTAGCCTCCCAGGGCTTCTTTCCTCTCTTCTAACTCTGAAATTGGTTCTCAGGGTTAGCCCTCTGGCTCCTTTAGAAGAGGAATGTACTTTTACCTCCTATTCGTTAAGACTTCACCAGGTCTTCGGAATCTTCTGGAGTAACCATCTTTCAAGCTGGACTTCTCGTACTATGAAGGAGTATGTGGAAGTACTATCTTCTCTACCCGCATGGTTGACAACAGTACAAGCCATTTGTCCAGGCTGGTTCTCCACAATGAGAAACCTGGCTTCTTTTTGCAGCCCTCTATATTCATAACCCTATCAGAGTTATGATAGAGTTATGATAGACCCTATAGACCCTATAGGTCTATAGGAACCTTCTGCACAGTATTGTGTCATTCTTGCTGAACTTTTCATGACTGTTCATGTTTTCTTGGGCCCTCTTTTCCCAGGACATTTACTGCTGAGTTCCTGTTTCAGATCAGAAGGGCTCTTTCAGATCATTGATATATTCTTAACTAGTGACCAAGATATATAGCATATGCATGTAATGACATTTACTCTGTCTTTAAAAGAAAGAAAATGCTGCGATTTGCAGCAATGTGGATGAACCTGGAGGACATGGTGCTCAGTGAAATGATAAACCAATCACAGAAAGACAAATACTGCATAGTTCCACTTATAGAAGATGTCTAAAATAGTCAAACTCATGAAAGCAGAGAATATAATGTTGGTTGCCAAGAGCTGGGAGGTATGGGAAATGGGAAGTTGTTTTTCAATGAGTATCACGTTTTAGTTATGCAAGATGAATAAATTCTAGAGATCTCTTGTGCAGCAGGTCCCCAAATAACATTTCATCCAATATTGTTACATTATAACTTTGATCCCATGAGGGGTTAAATAAGAGTTGGGGACCTGGATTTGTTACATGTCCTTTAGCTTAAAGTTGCAGTTCTCAAGAAATAGTATGCATAATAAATTGTTTCATATTGTGCATTTCAAGACTTGTTTTTTTTTTTTTAACAAATATCATGTTAAGTTTGGGGAACAAAGGGAAATAAAATCTGGGGAGGTACTGGATATATTTTCTTGATTGTAGAGATGATATCACCAATGTTTGTATATGTTCAACCTCATTAAACGAACTCCATGAAGTTCTTTGCATATCAATTATACTTCAAGAAAGCTGTTTTTGGTGTTTGTTTTTTAACTAATGAATGGCCTATTCTCTTCTATTTAAAATACAGAGTTTAGATAATAAATTCCTGAATTTAAGAGAACAAATACCTCTCCACCTCTTAGAAGCATCTAAGAGAGGTATTAATTTGAAGTTAAGGTCATCAGTTAGGAGATAACGATGGTGTGTTGACCTCTAACAAAAAGCAGTTATTTCACCAATAAAATGGGTTTATTCAGAAACAGCAAGGCAATATGCAAAGAGCAGTCTTGTGGCAAGTTTCATGGCACCCTTCCTAGAACGAAAGCCTGAACCAATTTAGGTAGATTTTAGGGGGGGTAGTTGTAACTAAAAAGCTCATTGGCAGAAAGTGGAAATTTGATCTGTGGTGGATGTTCATGCTTTGGTTTATAGCATTCTGTCATTGATGGGCAATGAGAAACCCTCTTCTCCAATTCTCTGGGAGGGGACGCACAGACTAATACAAGGCATGTAGTTTGCTGGCTGTGAGACTTCATTTAAACAAGGTTTCAGTATATTAATTTTCATGGGAGAGATACAAGGGGAGACATAAATGAAGAGACAGGATGCACAAGAACACAGAAATGAATGAAAATGAAGTTTGGGACCATTATGATATTTGGTGGGAAAGGAAAATACAAAATAAAATCAAACACTGTTAGCATAAGATTCTGTTAAAACCTAGATTAGCCTGGTAGTTAAGTACACAGACTATAACTGAACCCTCCTCTGTCTGAATCTTGCTTACACCACTTAACTAGTTACTTAACCTCTTTGTCCTCTAAAGTGCCCCATCCAGGAAATGGGACTAAAAATAATAACTTCCTTTTAGGATTTAATAATACTAGATGTTGAGAGAAATTCTATATTATCAAAATACTAAAGATGTAAAACAATGGTACTTCATTAATAAAAAATTAAGCAAAATAAATGAAAGAATGATGAATCTTAAAAAAAAATTGATGTTAATACATGTATTCATAATTTTTTCACATTGTAAAATTTTCTATGTGTTGTAGATATTATAATTGTTGCTATTATTGTTATTCTTCATATTAAAAAGAACTTAAAGATGATGCTGAATTGGGCCTCCCTGGTGGTGCAGCGGTTGAGTGCTGGGCTGTGAAGCTGCCTGCAGCCTCTGAAGCACTGGTTCGATCCCCAGCCGCTGGAGAGGGTCCCACATGGTGCGCAGACCTCTCCTGCTGCGCCCGCTGCTCCCTCAGCAGTGTATTTCGTCAGTCTGCCTGTTCTGTTCCCCGCTCTGGCTCTGGTGAATCCTCTCACCCTCCCGCGCTTCTGACTGTACCCAGTGCTTGTATAAATAAATAAATCAATCTTTAAAAAAAAAAAAAGATGATGCTGAATCAAGTTGCCTACAAACAAAGTTCAATAGGGAAAAAATTTAATTGCAGCAAGTGGATTGAGGCAAGGGAAAAGAAACTATACAAATATAAAAAAATTATTTAAGTGCAAAAATATCTTAGAAAACAGCATGGATAATAAAAAGAGTATATGATAGCTAGACAGAACTAGGAAAAAGGCAATTAAACTACAGAAAAAGGGCCTCCCCAGTGGCGCAGCGGTTGAGCGCTGGGTTGCGAACCTGCCCGCAGCCTCTGCAGCGCCGGTTCGATCCCCGGCTGCTCCCCGGCCACCAGAGGAGGGTCCCACATGGTGCGCAGACCTCTCCTGCCGCCCGCTGCTCCCCTCAGCAGTGTACTTCGGTCCTTCTGCCTGCTCTGCTCCCCGCTCTGGCTCTGGTGAATTCTCTCACCCTCCCGTGCTTCTGACTGTACCCAGTGCATGTATAAACAAAACAAACAAATAAATAAATATAAAATAAACATGCCTCTATAAAAAAATTAAAAAAAAATAAAATAAAATAAATAAATAAACTACAGAAAAATATGTAACATTCAGAGAATTTACTTCTGAGCATAATCTTTGCTTGAATAATTTTACTTTTAAGGCTAATGAGATTAGTCTATTGTAAAGATGTTTGCTTGCTATTTCCTAGTCAGAAAATACCAGTGAATCAGGTACCTACCTTTATATCCTTAATGCTTACGCAGAATGAAACAAGGCTTAACTATTCATATATATTAAAGCTTCCATAGCATAGAATAATGACAATTGGACAATAGAATAATGACAATTGGCTAATTGGCTTCCATAGAATAGAATAATGACAATTGGAAATTTTTGTTATTTCTAGAGCTTTCAAAGATCTCATACCTTTGCTTATTGCCAGATGGTGTGATATAATGTAGATATGAATTTTTCTTCCTAATTTTTTACTATCTATCTAATTTAAATTAAAAGCATGTAAACTTCTGGACTTTATCAGCATTTATTAAAACTGAAAAAATTTTGCTAAACAATTGTGGAGATCAACACAAAGAAGGAATTCTTTTCCCAAAAAAATGACAGTTTCCTTCCTGCCAATGTCCAATGTAAACATGTATTAAAAACTCACATTCCAGGTTCAACAAAAGAGGGGTTGCACTAAACTTGATTGGCTGTGAGATAAAAATGGTTTGGAGGAATTCAGGTGAACATAGTTGAAAAGTCAAGATGTAGAAGAACATAAGAATAAAATGCTGGGGGCCACCCTGGTGGTGCAAGGGGTTAAGCACCTCACTATGAAGCAATCCGCAGCCTCTGCAGCACAAGTTAGATGCCCAGCTGGCCAAGGAGCAACCCACATGGAGCAGCAGACCTCTCCTGTCTTGCCCACTGCTCCCCTCAGTAGTGTATTTTAGTAAGTCTGCCAGTTCTGTTCCCCACTCTGTCTCTGGTGAACCTTGTCACCCCCTGCATCTCTGAGCTGTACCCCAGCTCTTGTATGCATAAATAAATAAATCTTAAAAAAAAAAGGAAGAAAGTGCTGGTTTTGAGACTGTGTTACTTTTTCCATTTGATAGTCAATTGTTCATAAAGGCAACCATTTTACACTTTCCTAAAGATTATGCTGCTAAGAAGACAGTGCTGGGGTGTCAAAGAAAGTCTGGACATGGTCTAAGCTCATGAGAAATTCTTAGACTAATGTGGAGACAGGTAAAAAGTGCGGTCACTTCAGTATAATATGCTGTGATAACACAGAGCTATTAGAGACAGCTTTGGGTTCCCTCACTAATAGTCTCTGGATCAACACATCATTCTGGTACTAAAAGAACACTCCTTCATACATCAAAGAATTAACAAGTGAAATTCTGTATACATATTGAACATTATGCAGGATTTTCACATAAAAAGAAGCATTTCTTTCCTGATAATTTAAAAACATATCAACTTTGCAACAAATCCTTTCCAACACACACACACACATACACACACACACACGAAACTTACAAAAGATCCACCATATACCTTGAACAAATTATGAACAAGTAAAGTTGAAGAGCAAACGCAAGTTGAAAATTAGATAAAAGTAATCTGTAGAGTGGTAGTGAACAGAAGTGATAGCATCTGTGATAAAGTAGGTAATTTTCCAGTAGGAAGAAGCTGTTTAACCTTTTCAATTGCTAATTGCTATTTCATAAAGACAATCATTTCACACTTCCCAGAATATTATACAGCTACATAAGCATCATTCTTTTCTTATGGAAAAAAAGGGGAAAGGAACAGCTCAGAAATCAGTTAATTTTGGGTTTGGCTTGTTTGTAAGACACTAACTTTCAATGTCACTGCTAAGGTCATTACCCATTTAGCTTCAAACCCCATGTAATGTGGGTGTTCATATGGGTTCCTCATATCTCTAGCAAGACAGGTAAGAGCCCTTGGGGAGGGAGCCATTAACATCTGGGGCATTTTGTTTAAAAAGCGAGGGAAGTATTCCAGATGACAGGAAAGTTTTCATCTTTTTCATTTTTTAATGTTACCATATTGATGAGACTAAACAGCAGTATTTGGATTTTGCATTTACACCAAATATCACATCCCCCAAGATTCCAGATAGTCAAGCTATTACAAAAAAGAAAAATAAAAAAAAAATCTTTGAGTACAATTTAGTTACTGTAAAACCTTTAGTGTCTATTCCTATGACACATTGTTGTAAGAAACATTGTTACCTTCAGCCTTCAAAAATAGCCTAGGTTGAGGGCCTCCCTGGTGGCGCAGCGGTTGAGCGCTGGGTTGCAAAGCTGCCTGCAGCCTCTGCAGCTCCGGTTCGATCCCCGGATGCTCCCCGGCCACCGGAGGAGGGTCCCACATGGCGCGCAGACCTCTCCTGCTGCCCGCTGCTCCCCTCAGCAGTGTACTTCGGTCCGTCTGCCTGTTCTGCATCCTGCTCTGACTCTGGTGAATTCTCTCACCCTCCCGCGCTTCTGACTGTACCCAGTGCTTGTATAAATAAATAAATAAAAATAAATAAATGAATAATAATAATAAAAAATAAAAGTCATGAAAAATCCATGACTGAAATACCCAATGGCGAAGAACACAAAGTTAAAATAAGGTACATGGGCCTCCCCGGTGGCGCAGCGGTTGAGCTCTGGGTTGCAAAGCTGCCTGCAGCCTCTGCAGCGCTGGTTCGATCCCCGGATGCTCCCCGGCCACTGGAGGAGGGTCCCACATGGCGCACAGACCTCTCCTGCCACCCACTGCTCCCCTCAGCAGTGTTCTTTGGTCCTTCTGCCTGCTCTGCTCCCCGCTCTGGCTCTGGTGAATTCTCTCACCCTCCCGTGCTTCTGACTGTACCCAATGCTTGTATAAATAAATAAAAATAAATCTTTAAAAAAAAATAGCCTAGGTTGTACTCTAGAATCTCAGAAAAAGAGGTGTAATGGCATCAAAATCTGGATAGTATGAAAATAACATTGAATGTTCTGAAAACATGCTTGAAATATGGATTTTAATATTAATTCAAACATTTAATATATACTTTGTAGCTTTGCAATGAGTAAGGGGAAGATTAGGGAGATATATCCTCACTGTCCTGTGGCTTTCCCCGCAGACTCTGGCCTCTGTGGCAACAGACTTTGTTAAGTGACCAAAAGTCTCTTGGATCACAGGTAGACATTTTGACCTCATTTCTGACCTCTTCCTGGGTAGAGAGGAGATAATGTCATATAGAACAAAGACATTAGAATTGGGAACCACCTCTCAAATAATTTCTAAAAGTCACGTCACCAGGGTGCAGATCAGCCTTCAGTTCCTCAATTCACCCAACAGTATGTTTTCAATGTGTCAGACAGTGTGCTGAGTATTAGCCACAGTGATCTAATGGAGAGAGCCATATGTTTGCCCTTTTATACACTGAGCAAATTGTTTCTGAATGCTGGTACTGTGCTAGACACTAGAAATAGATGGTAAATGATATTCTCTTCCTCCACCAAGGAACATGCCTTCAGTTGGAGTCAAACTTGAAGGGCTGCTCCACATCAGGATGACACACTCTCAGTTGAGAATAAGTGCACAGTCTAGGTGGAGGGCAGAACACAGCCTAGACCCAAGTCAGGGTTAGGGCAACATGTAAGCTGAGACCTGGAAGGAAGTGGGGTGGGGTTTCTGGTAGAGAGGAAGGAGCTGATGTTACAGAGTCCTAGAACCCAGGGTATTCAGGGACTGGTCACTTGTTCCGAATGAATGAGCACAGGAAGTGGTGAAAACACAAAACCCAAGCAGAAAGCACGAGATGCTCCAGAGTGCTTGGTGGGCTAAGTTGAGGCAGCTGATCTTTATCTCCAGAGCAAGTTTCCCCAGAGCGGCTGGGTGGAAAGCTAGATGATTTTAGATGGTATGCAGATCAATCTTTTAAATCTTGGTAGTTAATGGATTCAATATGCACTAGAAAAATATATAACTCATGCATCCAACTCAATGCTTTTCTTAAATTACTGCTTAAGATGAGACAGAGCAACAAAAGTGATTCCATTTTCAAATGGAATATTAAATATATTATATTATAGATGGTACATGAATGAGCATATGACTGGTGTTCGGGAAAAAACTGCCTGAGACCAATAAATTGTCCTTGAAAGATTTTACGCAGGGAAGTAAAATAACAAAATTTCTGAGTTAGAACATTCTTGTAGTGGACAATACATTATAGCAGTATTTATTAAACTTTTGGTTAAGTTTTATTAGTGATTCAGAAATTAAATTTAAAGTTACAGCTGGAAGGGTATCTTTTTTATTTTATTTTATTTTTAAAGATTTATTTATGCATGCAAGAGCTGGGGTATAGGCTAGAGGTCGAGGGGTGGTGAGAGGATTCACCAGAGACAGAGTGGGGAGTCGAATGGGCAGATCTACTGAAATACACTGCTGAGCAGAGAGCGAGGCAGGAGAAGTCTGCTGTGCCATATGGGTCAGCTCCCTGGCTGCGGATCAAACACGTGCTGTGGTGGCTGAAAATAGCGTCATAGTGCTGAGACTTAACCCCTTGTGCCACCAGGGAGGCCCCTGGCAGTGTATATTTTTTAATCAAACATAACAGTATAGAATATATAATTGGGATAGCATCACGTATAAAAATACTTTAAATTATATATGTGTAAATATATATTCATGTATGCATGTGTGAGTCTTTACCGGAACACAATATAAAATGTTTTTTTCCTCTGAGGCAAGGTCAAAGAAAGTTTAAAAGTCACTGGAAAGAGATCAGTTAGGAAGCTGTTAGTAGTCTGTTCATTCATTCACTGGTATTTATTGAGCACATATTATATAATATGAGATGCTATTATTAGCACTGAGAATATGTGAGCAATATAGATAATGGCTCTGAATCACAAGATTTACATATTAGTGAGAAGAGGATACAATTAGCAAGTAGTCAAATAAATGCAAAAGAAAATTAAGAAATGGCAACTTTTTAAAAAGCAATAAACCCAAGAGAGAAGTGAAAGCTCTGCAGAGCCTATCTTTTCACTGCTGCATCCCAATCACTGAGAATAGGAATAGTACCTGGAATATAGTAGCTGTTCAATAAGTATTAGTTGAATGACCAATGAGGGATGTAGTTGGTTTGACTTAAGTAGTGACAATACAAATTAAGAGAAGCAGATGGGTTCAAAATTTATTTAGAAGAGGCCTCCCTGGTGGCGCAAGGGATTAAGTCACAGCACTACGAAGCTATCGACAGCCACTACAGCATGTATTAGATCCCCAGCAGGCCAGGGAGCTACCCACATGGCACAGCAGACCTCTCCTGACTCACCCGTTGCTCCCCTCAGCAGTGTACAAGAGTCCTCTCACCCCCCACACCTCTAGCCTATACCCCAGTTCTTATATGTATAAATAAACAAATCTTTAAAAAATTAATTGGTGAAGGAAATGCTATGGAGACTATACCTGAGGGGGTGGGGGGAAGCAAATATTGTTTAAAAATGAACAATGATGTAAAAAATAAAAATAATTTTAAAAATATATTACAAAGGGAAATAAAAAATATTATTTAGGAGTTAAACAGGGCTCAGTGAGAGAAATGGAAATGTGGGCTGAGAGATAAAAAGAAAAGGAATGATTTCTGTACAGCCTATTCTAGACATTATAACCAGAGTGATCATGTGATATCTGTACTCCAAACCCTGCTGTGGCTTCCTATTGTACTCAGAAGTAAAACCCAAAATCCATGCCAGATGGTGTCACTTACAGGTGAAATATAGAGAAACCAAACAAAGGGTCGGTCAAAGACAAACATTAAAACCAGTCCTTAAAGCTGAATATAGATCTGAAGCTTCCAGTTAGGGAGAAGGTGGGGGAGAGCAATGGGCTCTGGTGGAGCACTATGGGTACTGGGATGGTGGGACAGCAAAGTTGACCACAACTGAGAGGAGAAAGACTATAATGTCAATTTTTTTTTATTTTTATATTATTTTATTTATTTATGCATATAAGATTTGGGGTGTCGACCAGAGTTGGGGGGGTGTAAGAGGATTTACCAGAGACAGAGCGGGGAGCAGAACAGGCAGATCCACTGAAATACACTGCTGAGGGGAGCAGCAAGCGAGGCAGGAGAGGTCTGCTGTGCCATGTGGGTAGCTCCCTGTCTAAGAATTGAACTTGGGGTGCCAATAGCTTCATAGTGCTGAGACTTAACCTCTTGCGCCACCATGGAGGCCCCTGTACTGTCAACGTATTAGCAAGGATGTAAATCAATAGTACTACATTCAATTAAAAAAAATCCTTTTAAGGCTGTGCATGTCTGAGCTTGTATTCCTCACCAACTTCATCTCTAACTCTTCCTGGCTCTTTCTATTCTAACCACATTGGCCGCCTTACTATTCCTCAAACCCCAGTTAAATCTGTGGTCAAGGACTTCGAACTAACTGCTCCATATTCCTGAAATGCTGTAATCCCAGATAGTTCTCACTTTCTTCAAGGGTCTCCTTGGTGAAATCTGCCCTGACTACCCAAGCTAATACACAATTCACTCTCCATAACATTCATTGCTCTGCCTGCTTAATTTTTCCCTCATAGCATATTATTATGATATAAGATATATATATACCTCTATCTCTATATATGTATATATACAAACACCACTCTATGCAATGTATTACATATTATGTAATTTATATATTATCTTCATTGTCTCTCCACTAGAATATAAACTGTCCTTCAGCCTATAGCACTGCCTTGCACAATGTAGGTGCTCTATAAATATTTCTTGAATAAAGAGATGACAGATGATTTTCAGGAGGCAGAAAATACAGGTGGATATTAGATTTGGTGGAAAAAAAACAAGTTAATTTTTGGAAATGTTGAGTCTAAGTGTCTGTGCGACCAACATCCAAGTGGGATTGCCCCTAGGACCATTTGAATATATACTCAAAAGAGCCAGAGATATAAATTTAAGGATAACTGGATTATAGATAGCATTTGAATGGGTGACCCTAGCAAGAAACTTTATGTAGAGGCCTCCCTGGTGGCACAAGGGGTTAAGACACAACTTATGAAGCTATCAGCCTCTGCAGCACATGTTCCATCCCCCGCAGCAACCCACATGGCGCAGTAGACCTCTCCTGACTAGCCCGCTGCTCCCCTCAGCAGTGTACTTCGGTCAATCTGCCTATTCTGTTCCCCACTCTATCTCTAGTGAATCCTCTCACCCCCCACACCTCTGGCATGTACCCCAGCTCTTGTATGCATAAATAAATAAATCTTTAAAAAAAAAGAGAAACTTTATATAGAGAAGAAAAGAACCATCTTAAGAAGCAGTAGGAAGAGAGAGATGGCAAAATCAAAAGAATCCATAAAGAAGAAAGAGGAGGTGACAGAGTTAGGAGGAAAATAAGGAATTGTTGAAGTCCACGGGAAGATTGTTTGGAGTTTGTATTTTTTTTAATTATGTTTATTAAGGTAACAATGGCTTATGACACTGTATATATTTTAGGTGTATAGGCTCACACCTCTAAAAATTTATGTTATCCTATCTGACCCACCAACAAAGCCTTACTAATCCTCTACTATAGTCCATTGGGCCCCTCTTATGGGAAAGTGGTTTTAAGAAAGAAGATATATTAATTATCTACAAACATTTAATGGCTTAAAATATAACCTGTTTGTTTCAGGGTCCCCTGTTTCAGGGTATCTTACAAAGTTTGACTCTAGGTGTAAGCCAAGGCTGTGGCTTGTCTGAAATATTGACTGGGGAGTGGTCCTCTTCCAAACTGCTGGCAAAGTGTCCCAGTCTCTAGGGTACAGTTTTCTGACGAATGCTACAAGGAGGGCCTCAGATCCTTCTCATGTAGCTCTCGCCATAGGACACGCACAACAAGGGAGCTATTAGAATAAAAGTTACTAGGTTTAGCCCACACTCCAGAGGAGGAGATGACAAAAGAGGATGAGTACTCCAAGGTGACGATCGCTGGGATCTGCTCCAAAACTGCCCCTGACAGAAGTTGTGCCAGAAGTGGTAAAAGTTGTGACATGACCGAGTGTCCAGATGTGGCATGAGGGGAAGACATTTGCTTTTTTAGAGAGTGTTGGCTTTGAAGAGTATAGAAGCAAAGGCAAGACTATACCAGTCTGAGCAGTGAATTCGAGTGGAAGAAGTTGAGACAGCAGTCCTAAACAATTCTGTTTTGTTTGATCTGAATGACAGGATAGAGACAGGGTGGCTGGAAGAAGCAATGGAATCAAAACCAGAGTGTATGTTTTTTAAGAATTGGAAGAGATTTAATGCATTTAAATGTTATTGGTCCTCTCTTGCTGCACAGGAGGCTTTCAGCATGGAGCTGCAGAGAGACAAAAAGCCTAAGAGCAACCTGGAAGTTAAATTTGGATCTAACTCATACAGTAGAAGAAGGAATTTTTTTAAAGATTTATTTATTTATGCATACAAGAGCTGGGGTACAGGCCAGAGATGCAGGGGGTGAGAGGATTCACCAAAGACAGAGCAGGGAACAGAACAGGCAGATTGACCGAAGTACACTGCTGAGGGGAGCAGCGGGTGAGTCAGGAGAGGTCTGCTGCAACACGTGGGTTGCTCCCTGGCTGGCTGGGGATCGAACTTGTGCTGCAGAGGCTGCGGATTGCTTCACAGTGAGGACAAGGTGAAGCCACCCAATGTAGGGCAGCTTTGTTTACTAAAAAATAGATGAACTATAAAATAGAAATAAACATCTAGAAATAGGCTTGGTTTTTTGATGAATAAAAAGGATTGTATTTCCCCCAAAAAAAGGTTATTATTGGCTAAGGCATATAGAAAGGAAGAGCTTGTGGTTAGAGGTGGAGAGGAACCACTCTAGTGGTTTTATAAGGGATAGAGAAGACCAGAAGTGAGTCCAAGAGAAAGATGATAAAGGTCTAAGTCACTACCATTTACTAAGCCCTTATACTTGTTCAGTCTTACTCTCAAAGGTGAGACTTTTACCACCATTATAAAGATCAGGAAACAGATGGAAAGAAATTAAGTAATCTGCCCAGGGCACATGTGAATAAGAAGAGTAAAATTTGAAATCACCCTCTATGTCTGTGGATCTCAAAGTGTGGTCCCAAACCAGCAAGCAGCATTAGCATCACCTACAAACTTGTTAGAAATGCAGACTATCAAGTCCCACCCTAAACCTACCTAATCAGAAACTCTGGGCACAGGAGCCTATTATTAGTGTTTGAACATGCCTCACCCACCAGATAACTCTGAGGCACTCCGATATTTGAAAATCACTGCTCTCAAGCCCCAAACTAGTGCAGATGTGGTAAAGAAGAGGACAGAGAGGTGGTGCAAGGGGTTAAGACGCAGCACCATGAAGCTATCAGCAGCCACTGCAATGCAAGTTTGATCCCCGGCCAGGGAGCTACCGACATGGTGCAGCAGATTTCTCCTGGCTCGCCCGCTGCTCCCCTTAGCAGTGTATTTCAGTAGATCCTCCTGTTCTGCTCCCCACTCTGTCTCTGGTGAATCCTCTCACCCCCACACCTCTGACCTGTACCCCAGTTCTCGTATGCATAAATAAATCTTTATTTTAAAAAAAAGAGAACAGATTTCAAAATTGTTTAGAAAGCCAAAGAAGAGTCACTAGGTGAAAGAAACCCAAGATGACCTCTAGCTTTCTAGATTGGGGAACTGATGAAGAAATCACCCAAAGAAAGAGAAGATTTGGCAAAGAAAGATGATGATTTAGTTTTGGACAAAATGATTCTATAGTACGCAAACAAGTAGAACTATCTAGTAGACAAATAAATATATGCATCAGATAGTTGAAGGCAATTTCAAGACAGAGAGAAGGCTAAAATACAAATGCTAGAGTTCCTAATTGTTCTGTCTTTATGAAGCACTCAGTAAGACTTAGTCAAAAATTGAAAACTTAAGGGCCTCCCCGGTGGTGCAGCGGTTGAGCGCTGGGTTGCGAAGCTGCCCACGGCCTCTGTGGCGCCAGTTCGATCCCTGGCTGCTCCCCGGCTACCGGAGGAGGGTCCCACATGGCGCGCAGACCTCTCCTGCCGCTCGCTGCTCCCCTCAGTAGTGTGCTTTGGTCCTTCTGCCTGCTCTGCTCCCCGCTCTGGCTCTGGTGAATTCTCTCACCCTCCCGTGCTTCTGACTGTACCCAGTGCGTGTATAAACAAAACAAACAAACAAACAAATAAATAAATAAAACATGCCTCTATTAAAAAAAATTTTTAAAAAATTGAAAACTTAAGATTTTAAGTAGTTTTGAATTTAATTGTTGATGTTCTTTCATTATGATTTCTTTTGCATTTTTATTTTAATCATTTGAAAATATGATTAAACACAACATTTCAGGGCCTGAGGCAAGAGTACAAATAGCCATATACTATAGAACAAAATATTTGAAAGTTATAAATCAAGTCAATTTATCACTAAGTAAGTAATATAGTCTCTTTTTACCTTGAAAAGTACATCTTCACAATAACCAAAAACAATTAAATATGTGTAAAGTGATGTTTTTTTAATCTGACAGAAAGTTGGCAAAATAGTAAAGACAACAAGGGAGTCCATTTGAGGGATTCAGTAACAAATGAGTCATAAAACACACACCTAATTCTTGAGTTATTGTTTTTTTCTCCTGTGAACATAGTGTTTTTCTTTTTTCTTTTTTTAAAGATGTATTTATTTATTTATACAAGCACTGAGTACAGTCAGAAGCGCAGGAAGGTGAGAGAATTCACCAGAGCCAGAGTGGAGAACAAAACAGACAGACTGACAAAATACACTGCTGGGGGGAGCAGCGGGCGCAGCAGGAGAGGTCTGTCACACCATGTGGGACCCTTGCAGGCAGCCGGGGATCGAACCGGCGCTGCAGAGGCTGTGGGCAGCTTCGCAGCCCAGCGCTCAACTGCTGCACCACCAGGGGAGGCCTGAACATAGTATTTTTCATCCCTTCATTTCAACAAAACTTTCAACAACATTGTTTTAATGGTGTCATATAACTTGGGTTTAGTTGACAGTAGTGGTTCAATGGGTTAAAATATACTATATTCAAAGTACACAAAAAATTATAATAAATTTTCATCAAAAATAAAGCAAAGGGGGCCTCCCCTGGAGGCGCAGTGGTTGAGCACTTGGCTGCGAAGCTGCCCACAGCCTCTGCAGCGCTGGCAAGGGTTCCAGATGCCACGGCAGACCTCTCCTGCTGCGCTCGCTGCTCCCCTCAGCAGTGTATTTCATCAGTCTGCCTGTTCTGTTCCCCATTCTGGCTCTGGTGAACTCTCTCACCCTCCCGCACTTCTGACTGTACCCAGTGCTTGTATAAATAAATCTTTAAAATAAAAAAATCTTTAAAAAAAAAACAAAGGAATGTAAAAATAGAAAAATTATCCTTCGTGTAAACTTTTTAAGGTTTTCTTCTAAACTATTTTCAAAATCTTTAAAAATGCAAAAGAAATTATTATGAAAGAACATCAACAATTAAATTCAAAACTACTTAAAATCATAAGTTTTCACTTTTTGACTAAGTCTTACTGAATGCTTTATAAAGATAACATAATTAGGAACTCTAGCATCTGCATTTCAATTATCTTTTACTACATAACAAATCACCTCACAGCTTAGTGGCTTCAAATAATGACCTCTTCTTGGCTCTCATTCTGTGGATTGACTAACCTGGGTTTTCTAGACTGCAGTGTGTGGTGGCTCAGCAGGAGCTGGAGGGTCTGCAATGACCTCGTCCACATGTCTGGGATCTTTGAGGGGATGGCTAGGAGGATGAGCCTGCTCCCTCCACCTGTTTTCCCATCAGACAGCAGTCTGAAGGACAGTATCTTACTTACATGGCAGCTGGATTCTAACAGGAAAACAGAAGCTTCCAGGCCTAAGGCCGGATGAGGCCCTGAACTGGCACAGTCACTTCTGCCACAGACTATTGGTCAAAGCAAGTCATAAATCATCCCAATTCAAGTGGAAAGAAACACTTATTTCTTAAAGGAGAAGCGGAGAAAATAGGGATAGGAAGAATTATTGGCAACCATCTTTGCAAAGATTTGCCACAGTCCATCTATAATAGCTGCTTATATAAAGAATTTGTTATGTCCTTAGTGTCACATGCCTAGAACTACATTTATACACATTTAAATAATAGGATATATAATTCAAAATATTATTTAATATTGTAAAATGTTCCCCCATCATTCTGTACAACTGTTGCAAATATCAATAGAATCACAGTTGTTTAGATCATGAAGACCAGTAAGGAAATGGATGTTCAGTGCTCCTGGGAAACTTTGTTATGCAATAATCTTTTATCCTCACACAGTCTGAGAGTTCAGATTGGACAAATTAATAGTATAAATACTTAGCTTGTTAAGGTACTCTTCATTGTTGGCAACACGAATTTGGAGACAGAGATGTGGAGCAGCGTTTCCCTGGGGCCTGATCAGCGCTAGTAGAGTGCGTGTTTCAAACACACGTGGCACTCAGTTCCTGCGCTGATACTGGATCCTGAAGGACAAAGGTGCTCAGGGAGTCTTCAATCAACTTATGCTGTGTTTGTATATGCAGAGACCTCTGAAAAACAAATCAAGGGCAGGACCCTGTTGTCTAGATCTGAAAGAGGTACTGGTAGGTGACTTCATTGGCGAGGGGGTAACATGAAAGTTCTGGAAAAATGATCCAGGGAGAGTGGGTAGGAGAGAGAAGAGTATCAGGCTGATAGGATGGAACTTAAGTAATAAATACAGCTTATGGGCTGAAATATCCATCGATAGGGGAAATGGTTAAAGAAATTATGATGCGCTCATTCTTTAAAATACTAAGGAAGTCCCTTCTCTCTGTCTCCATACACTTACATACACACATATACACACATGTATTTATATATATATATATATATATATATAATGTTAACATAAAACAAAAAACAAGGGGGGCCTCCCCGGTGGTGCAGCGGTTGAGCTCTGGGTTGCGAAGCTGCCCTCAGCCTCTGCGGTGCCGGTTCGATCCCCGGCTGCTCCCCGGCCACCGGAGGAGGGTCCCACATGGCACGCAGACCTCTCCTGCCGCCCGCTGCTCCCCTCAGCAGTGTACTTCGGTCCTTCTGCCTATTCTGCTCCCTGCTCTGGCTCTGGTGAATTCTCTCACCCTCCCACGCTACTGACTGTACCCAGTGCTTGCATAAATAAATAAATAAATACATCTTTAAAAAAAAAAAAGAAAACAAGGTGTAGAACAATAAGTATAATATGATTTAAAGTATATTACACACACATCACTGCCAAGGAAAAGGAGTAGAAGCAAATACACTACAGTGTTACAAGTTTGGAGGCATGAAAGAGGAATTTTCATATTTTGTTCTGCCACTTAGAATGATATAATACATGAGTTTTCCTTTTTCTTTTTTAAAAAGATTTATTTTATTTATGCATACAAGAGCTGGGGTACAGGCCAGAGGTGTGGGGGTGAGAAGATTCATCAGAGACAGAGTGGGGAGCAGAACAGGCAGATCTCCTGAAACACACTGCTGAGGGGAGCAGTGGGTGAGTCAGGAGAGGTCTGCAGCGCCATGTGGCAGCTCCCTGGCCAGGGATGGAACTCGTGCTCCAGAGGCTGCGGACAGCTTCATAAGTTGTATCTTAACACCTTTCGCCACCAGGGAGGCCCCTACATGCGTTTTCTTTTATTTAAAATGGAGATAGTAATAGTACTCATGTCATAGAGTTATTTTTCTTAAATTCACTTACCACAAAAGTCACCCTTCTAAAGAGAACAAGTCCATGTTTTTCAATATAGTCACAGCTTGCACAGCTACTGCCACTATCTAGTCCTGATCATTCACCATCCCATAAAGCATAAGGAAACCCACATCCATCAGCAGCCACTCTCCTCTTTCCTTCCTCCTAGTCCCAAAGGACAACTGACCTAGGTTCTGTCTTTATGGATTTGATTCTTCTGAACATTTCATTTAAATGAAGCCAAACAGGGCCTCCATGGTGGTGCAAAGGGTTAAGCACAGCACTGTGAAGATATCTGCAGCCTCTGCATACGAGTTCGATCCCCGGCCTGCCAGGGAGCTACCCACATGGCGCAGCAGACCTCTCCTGTCTCGCCCACTGCCTGTTCTGCTCCCCACTCTGTCTCTGGTGACTCCTCTCACCCCCCACCCCACCTCTGGCCTATACCAGTTCTTGTATGCATAAATAAATAAATCTTTTTTAAAAAGCTAAAATAAAATAAATGAAGCCAAATAATTTTTTTTTTTTTTAATTTTCTAGAGGCATGTCTTATTTATTTATTTATTATTTGTTTGTTTGTTTGGTTTATACATGCACTGGGTACAGTCAGAAGCGCGGGAGGGCGAGA
This sequence comes from Talpa occidentalis, assembly GCF_014898055.3. Taxonomy (NCBI): domain Eukaryota; kingdom Metazoa; phylum Chordata; class Mammalia; order Eulipotyphla; family Talpidae; genus Talpa; species Talpa occidentalis. The sequence continues at coordinate 42,228,176 of NW_023604295.1, read as the reverse complement.
GAATTCACCAGAGCCAGAGCGGGGAGCAGAGCAGACAGAAGGACCGAAGTACACTGCTGAGGGGAGCAGCGGGCGGCAGGAGAGGTCTGCACACCATGTGGGACCCTCCTCCGGTGGCCGGGGAGCAGCCGGGGATCGAACCAGCGCCGCAGAGGCCGCGGGCAGCTTCGCAACCCAACGCTCAACCGCTGCGCCACCGGGGAGGCCCAAAGCCAAATAATTTTTAAGGCTGATCTATATAATATCATTAACAGTTCTTTATCCTTCTTTATGGCAGAATAATATTTCAGTGAATGTCTATCACACTTTATTTATTTATCCATCCACCAGTTAGTTGACAGATATTTGGTTGTTTCCTTTTTATTTTTTGCTATTATGAATATTGTTGCTATGAATATCCCTTTATGAGTTTGTTGTGAGCACATGTTTTCATTTCTCTAGGGTACCTATCTAGGACTTGCTGAGTCATATGATAACTCTACGCTTAACTTTCTGAGGAACTGCCAAACTCTTTTCTACAACAGCTGTATCATTTTATGTTCCCATCAACAAGATATGAGGATTCTAATTTCTTCACCTTCACCATGCTTGAACTTGTCTGGTTTTTTTTGATTACAGCCATCCCGGTGGGTGTGAACTAGTATCACACTGTGGTTTTGATTTATATTTCCCTGATGACTAATGATGTTGAGCATGCTTAGTAACCAATTGTCTATCTTCTTTGGAGAAATGTATATTTCTTTTGCCCATTTTAAAATTAGATCATTTGTTTTTTATTGTTGTATTATAAAAGTTTACTATATATCTATATCCCTTACCAGACGTGTGATTTGCAAATAACTTCTCCCATTCTGTGTATTGTCTTACACTTTCTGGATAGTGTCCTTTGAAGCACAAAACTTTCAAGTTTGTCAAAGTGCAACTTATCTATTTTTTTAATTACTCACGTACTTGGTGTCGTATTAAAAAAATTGACTAATTCAAGGTGACAGGATTTATGCCTGTTTTCCAAGGGTTTTACTTCATAGGTTTAGATCACTAGCCCATTTTGAGTTAATTGTTGTATATGAGGATAGGGCACAGACGTCTTATGATGAGGAATGAGAGGAAAATTGCATCCTTCAAGGTGTAACAGTAAGTGCTCAGAGACTAGTGTCATGTGTGTTATTATTATATATTTTGTTTAAAGAAACCACCAAACACATACACGTTATTGAACAAACTGCAAAAGAGCAAACTTGTTAATTCATGGTCACATCTTTTTAAGAAGAAAATGTAGGGCCTCCCCGGTGGCGCAGTGGTTGAGCACTGGGTTGTGAGGCTGCCTGCAGCCTCTGCAGCGCAGGTTCGATCCCCGGTTGCTCCCCGGCCACCGGAGGAGGGTCCCACATGGCGTGCAGACCTCTCCTGCCGCCCGCCCGCTGCTCCCCTCAGCAGTGTGCTTTGGTCCTTCTGCCTGCTCTGCTCCCTGCTCTGGCTCTGGTGAATTCGCTCACCCTCCCATGCTTCTGACTGTACCCAGTGCTTGTATAAATAAATAAATCTTAAAAAAAAAAGAAGAAGAAAATGTAACATAATCACCTAACTTGATTGCCCACCTTGTTTACCATCCTTGGTAATTGCTAGCTGTTTCCCAAAGTAGTCACCACAGGTAGAGAATTCAAAGTAGAGGTGGTTCTAAAGGGCAACCCAGCACCTTCCTGGGCAACAAGGCACATCTGGCACAAGCGTGATGCTTCCCAGAGAGACAGCATAGGAGAGGGAAACAAGCTTTTGTCATGAAACTTCATAGTTTAACTTTATGTTTCTATGTCCATGTGCATACTTATTTTTTCACATGAGCATTTTACAGAATTAACTTCTGAGAATTAACCCAGTACCCAAAAGTTCCAATTAAGTCCATGCCTTAGCTACCTCAACATAACAAATTTCTATTCTTGATCTTTGGTATTCCTATTGGCTTCATCTGATTCTTTTTTTGCTATATTCTTGCTAAAATTTATGTGTTTTTAATGGGGAGCTAGGGGAAACTTTGACCCCAGGGCACATTTGGCAATATCTAGAGATATTTTGGGGTGTTACAACTTGAGGAGGCACTACTGGCATCTAGTGAGTAGAGGTCAGAAGAACTGCTAAGCATTCTCAATGCAGAGGACATTCTCCCACCAAAACACCAAAACTGAAAAAAACTTATCCAACCCAAAACATCAACTGCGTAGAGGTTGAAAATCCCTGACTACTTATATGTGAGTTGATTATGCTCACACCTTGAACAATAGCATATGGTGGCCCTGGAACCAGACATACCGTGGCTCAAATCCCAGCTCTGACATTTACACCTTTGTGGCCTTCAGCAAGTTTTGTAACTTCTCCAAGCCCTAGTTTCCTCATCTAATAATCACTCTAATATGTATACATGAGTCTAATTATCTAATATATATATATATTTTTAAAATCTAATTTACATGTAATATATGGCATAGTGACTGGCATATAATAAATAATCAATATTAGCTCACAGCAACTTCAGTGACAGTGATACCTAAGGAAGATAATACCTTAGGGATTTTGTTAAAGTCAGGTGTGTTGAGTTAATTTCATAGAGTAAAATTCATTCTTTTTAAGTGTACAAGTCTAAGAGTTTTGACAAAGTTACACAATTGTATAACGATCACCTACAATCAGGACATCAATCTTAACTCCTCCAAAATTATCTCAGACCCCTTTTCAGGAACTCTCTCCTCCTTCCACTAATCTACTTTCTATGGCTTTTTTTGCCTTTTACAAAATGTCATATAAATGGAATCATAAACCATGTGGCCTATGGGGCTGTCTTCTTTCGCTTATGTAATGCTCTGCAGTTTATCTATAGTTTTGCATGTATCACTAACCTGTCTTTTTATTGCTGAATATCATTCCATTGTTTGTATGTTCCCTAGTCTGTTTATATATTCACCAGTTGACTGATTTTTGCTTGCTTCCAATTTTTGTTACTATGAATGAAGTTGTTGTAAATGTTCACATACAGGTCCTTGTATGGACATGTGTTTTTATTTCTCTTGGAATAAGCAATTTTAACACCAGGAGTAAGATTTCTGGGTATTATGCTAAGTGTGTGGTTAACTTTTAAGAAACTGCCAAATTGTTTTCCAAAGTGACTATCATTTTGCTTTGCTGATCGACAACCTGGCTAGCACTTAGTGATGTCAGTTTTGTTTCATTTTATATTTTACTTTTAGTTATTCTGATAGATATGTAGTAATAGCTTTTCATGTCCTTAATTTGCATTCTCCCTAATAACTACAGATGCTGAGTTCCTTTGTTTTGACTTCATTTTACAACATACAGACCATTCTGGATGCTTTAAATCTCACAAAAACTGTATCAGGTAGGTAGAAATAAACAATACGTCCATACTGACAAGAATTAAATACATGCCTTCCCTCCACCTCACCATCTCCAAAGTGAGTGCTTTCCCATTTCCCATAAGCAAAGTCTGGCTCTGTATACTCTCTAGCAACCCGGAGCTGCAGCCAATCTGCGTCATCCTCACTGTGTAATTAGAGGCTGGAGGTGCCTACGTGTCTCAATTTTAGGATCCTGTGGGCTACATTTGGCCCAGATTAGGTTATACTTTAGGCATTTCACTGCATATCTCTTCTTTTTCCCCTCAACGTTCCATATCCCAGAGGGCACTTCAAAGAACAAACAGATCTGGGCTGTAAGGAAGTGTCTCACCCTCTGAGAAAGGTGAGGTGGCAGGGACCTCCACCAGGCACATTCTCTAAGTCAGGAGAGGAAAGAAAAAGAAAACCCACCAGCCCTGGATGGAACAGTCTTAAACTCAAAACCAGCATGCAGGTAATGCTGCACTTTCTAAAACTGTCCACACGAATGCTGCTTGTTCCACTGAGTGGGCACCAGTCTGCCCACGTGGTCCATATGTTCCTCTCCTTTCTTCTCACCCAGAACCCACCATCCCCAACACTTTTCTCTGTCCTCCTAGTTGTGGTTTACCAGATAAAATGCAGGATCCCCAGTCAAATTTGAATTTCAAAGAAACAATCTTTTTTTTTAGTATACATATATCCCATGCAATATTTGTTTTTTTTTTTTTAAGATTTATTTATTTATACAAGAACTGAGGTACAGTCAGAGGCGTGGGAGGGTGAGAGGATTCACCAGAGACAGAGCAGGGAGCAGAACAGGCAGACGGACTGAAGACACTGCTGAGGGGAGCAGCGGGCAAGGAGGAGAGGTCTGTTGTGCCATGTGGGTTTCTCCCTGGCTGGCTGGGAATCGAACCTGTGCTGCAGAGGCTGCGGACAGCTTCAAAGCACGGTGCTCAACCCGCTGCGCTACCAGGGAGGCCCTCCCATGCAATATTTGAAGACTTCTTTCACTACCAATGTTAAGGAACTAGTTTAATAAAAAGGGTATCAAGCTCTTACTTAGGAAGAAAGACAAGAATCTACTTGATTTCTTTTAGACCTAAGCTTGATTTTTTTTTTCAGAGCCAGAATATATAGACAAATACAGATTTTCTCCACCACTGATCAGCCATGAGACAGCAGAAGTTTAAAGAAGCAGAGCTAGGTGGCCATGACCTATCTGTCAGTAACAACCCTGTAAACCAGTAAAAAAGCAAAGTTCCTTTGGGGCTAGCTCTGTGTATAGTCAGTTGAAAAACTGACTACCCCAATTGTTCCACACAGCCTGGCTAGGGAATGAAACAAGTTAATCTTTATTAAAGCATCACTTAAAGTCACTTCTGGACTCAACCTGACATAAATTCATTCATTTAATCTTAAACTTTTTGAGTTACTGCACTACTAGCAAACCCAGTAGGGGGGAGTTAGTTCCCTGCCAAGAAGCACACAAACCATTTCAAACTCTCCAGCCACCACATAAGGTGAATAGGAAAATAAATGCAAAATATAAGTAAATATAAATAAAATAAGCATTACTTTAAAATAAGAGAAACATTTATTGACTGTCTCTGTCCAACTTATCTATCTGACTATCCAATTTTACCTAATATACCTGTGAGTTTTAAGTCAAGAGACTGAATAGTTTAATAATTTGCCCAAGTCTCTGTGGAGCAGCTTAGATTTGAATTAGAATCAGTTTGATTCTGGAATTAGGTTTCCCTACCAATCCAAACAAGTCAGATATCATAATCATTCAGGACCAGGAAGGAGAAACTTCCCAGTTAAAAAAATGTTCAGGTATATGTAGGAATGACCACAATGGATCAGCACCTTAGTGTGAGGCCAGCGGTTCCTTCAACCAAGCAGAGCCCATCCAGTTGCTTTGACAGGGATGCTCAGGATAGGTCTGCTGCAGTCATGGTTTGTTTAAGAGGCAGCACTGGGGTTGGAGTGAGGCAGTCAGGATTGGAGATAGTGTCCAAAAGTCATTGACACAAAGGAGAGTGAAACTGTCTTGCTATTGCCAGAAACCAGAGCAGGGAGATCGGGGATCCTTGCAGACAGAAAATTCAATCACATTTCCAGCCACCAAAAAACCATGAAGTGACTATAACTCTGAGGTAATGTCTGGGCCAGTCATGGCTTGGTCAGGGACTGGGACCTGTGTCCTCAGGTATGAAGGCCAACAATAACAAGAGCTAACACTTACATAGCAATTTCCAGGGGGCAGACTCTGCTCTGAGTGCTGTGTATCGATCAACCCATTAAATTCTCACAATAACCTCTGAACCAAGTATTCTTATCATCTCTCTTTTTCAGCTGAGGAAACTGAGACAACGAGTGAGCGAGTAACTTACTCAAGATCTCACAGCGAGGAGTTGGCAGAGCTGGGAATCAAATAGGACAATCTGGCTCCAGACTCTGTGCTCAGTCATCATGGCATAAATCTCTGAATTTGTCCAGAAAGTACAAGGTGGTGCTAGTAGATGCTGAAGAAAGGATTGAAATAATGATCTGGGATCAGCTTGCCAAAGAAAGGCACCAAATGTACAGGAAAAAGCCAAGGGAGAATGACTGTGGCTGAACTAGGGATGAAGAAGAGGAAATCACTAAAGTAGACAAAATAGGAACAATCAGAGAGGTGGGAAGGAATTAAAGGGAAGCAGGGAAGCAGAATGAGGAGAAAGCTTCAAAAATAAAATATATGCACAATTCCCAGTGTCCCAGGGCATTCAAGAAAAGAGCCCAAGAAATAATCACTGGGATTGAGAACCTGGAGCTTGTATTGATGAAGATGTGGGTTATTCTCTACAGATTTACCTCTACAGATACAGATTTGGCTCCCGTAATACAGGCCAGATAGCAGTGTGAAGTGCTGCATGTAACAGGCCCGCGTGAACAGCTCAGGGTTAACGTGGCTGTGTCACGTGGTTAGGGACCCATGCTTCTCTCTTTCTGCTCTATTCTCTGCATCACAAGGTTTTATCTTGGATCTAAAATGATTCCTGCCATTCCCTACACATTCTCACCAGCATGAAGAGAAAAAGCAAATGGGAAGTGGGGTTCTATTTCTATTATTGGGGGGGAGGGAGTTCTATTTCTACAGCAAGAAAAAGATCACAGATCATGAGATGCAGCTCTCTACCACCAATATCACGAGGCCCTTTTGCAGTTAATTTTCTCTAGTGGTTGTAGGAAGTTTGCAGGCGAGGATGGAGCGAGTACAGAGAAGGAAGCACCATCTCAGAAGGCTGGCAGGCCCCGCAAACAGAGAAGGAAAGTGATGGTAGCTTGAGGAGTGGCGGAGCAGAGATAGCACAAGAAGTGGAGAAGTGGGTGTGCACTCCCCGAACCCCGCAGAGAGCAGGGGAATGCTGGGCGTAACAAGACGGGAGAGAGAGACCCACTGCCTGACAGGGCAAGGAGCACTGGAGAGGTCAGCCGTGGACACGTCCTTCTCTGAAACCAGAGGGAAGACGACAAGGAGTAAAGACCAAGCAACATTTTAACGTGGAAAGTGGGGAAGCGGAACACTGCTGTGCTCAGGTGGCCCCAGTGCCACCTTGTAGGTGAGATCATACGCTTTGTGACTGTTCCCCAATGTGAAGGCTGCTGGGAGCTTAGAACCTATACGGGTGAAGTGACCGCCAGGGGCCACCTGCCTCTCCGGAGGAGATGAATGAATATGCACTATCTCACGCCCGTGGCAAAGCTGCTTCTAGTCTGAAAGCCAAATAAACACTGTGGACCCAGAGATGGCTCCCTATAAATACTTGCTAAATAAGTGAATAGGTAAATGAGTGAAAGAACAAACACATTTCACGTCGTTTGATTTTTGGATAGTCGCGTGTGTTCTGGACAGTTAAGTTCCTCTTCAACTAGTGCAATTCTTTGCAGGCTGAGATTCATTTCGGCAGATTCTGTTTTCAAACCTGCTTACTCCTTCTCAAAAACCTGAGTATTATCCATTCCCTGGGGTTTCTGAGATGTTTGGATCTGACCAGGAATATTAGTTGTTAGAGGAGCTTGGAAGGATCCTCTCAGGCATTGTGTTGACTCCCTCCATTTAAAGAAACAATACCATAACGCGTTGGTTTTTTTCCTAAAAGTAGATTGCTCATTCATGGACGTTCCTTGTATTTATTTGTTTCCTCCTGCCATAATATCACACCATTTCAGATGTCAGGCAAGCCATGACAGAACTCAAGAATCCAGATATTTCAGACAAAGAAAGACTGTCCTCCCTTCTCCCACTCTCAGTGTATCTAGTTAATTGCTTTTTGTCTCTACTTTGTGTTTCAGGGCAATATATCCCGGCAGGTGGTGAAATTAGAAGGAGAAATTCAAATCAGATAGTGCCTTGGCCAGCAAACACCCACAAAATCAGAAAGCCTTTTATCATAAAGTCACTGTATGTGCTGATACGTCCAGGACTGAAAAAAACAAAATGACAAAGACCAATGGCTGCTGCCTGGGTTGGTGCTGACTAAACAGAAGGCCCCCTCCCAAAGCATAGTCCGAACCCCACAACCATTTGAAACCTAAGACCTTCCCCCAGTTTCTTTCTGAAACAAATCCATTCTATTAGGGAGACTCAGAACACCTTTAGTGCAGAGAGAGAATCTGAAAGTTCAATTACTACAACTGTAGAAATTATAAGCAGGCAGAATGATTACATCACTTCTAATTACAATTCTTCTTTCTGGCTCCAACAGGAGGAAACTGCTTGCTTTATCCTCACTCCAGACTGCCAGCTCCCCAAGCAGCCTTCACCTTCTGAAGGACAAACCTGCCTTTGCTTATCTGCCCTTCGAAATTGCCCTGCACTTGTCTCTTTCCAAGACAAGATATTCTATAAAGCATTCATTAAAACCCCGATACTCCAGCCCCAAACAACAGGTATGCAAGGTTGCTGAGACACTGTCCTTTTCCTTCTCCAAGAGCACAGGCTTTTGATAACTATATTTGGGGTGCTACCGCTGCCTCCTCTGTGGTCTCCTAGAACAACAAGCTCCCCAAAGTTTTTGGCAGGGGTGTAGGACACTAACACCCACTATTGGTCTCAACCCTCGTTGCCTTCTAGATTATTCCACTAGATTTTGGCTAGGGACAACCCAATCTTCCCATATCACTTCTACTTGACATCAGCGTCTCGGCTTCTCAGCCAGCATCCAAGAGTGGCGAATGGGCTTCTCCCTGCCCAGTGCACAAGGCACATTTTCTTACAAGCTTTCCTATCTGTAGCCTGTCCCTTTGCACACCACAAAGAAACACACCGAGCAGAGCACACATTTTCAAGACATTTAATGCTGAAAATCAAAGGAGTACTTGTACGAAGATAAAGAAGTGTTTCTGTCTTGGCTGTAGATTGCTGCTAAACTTTGTCCGTCCTTCTTGACCACATGGTTGTGATCACCCAATATTTACACCTGTCCCAGACCATGCCCCGAGCCCCTACAGACCCAGTCTGGGCCCTGCCTACCCTTCTAATTATAGAGAAACTACACGTGGTGGTCTTGTGTCTGAATCTTGCCACAGCACTTCTGGACATAGCTGACACTTCATAAACAGTGCTTGGTTCTGGGTGTCATATTTTAAGAAGTACACTGACAAAAGTGAGAGAACCACCAGGTGGTAAAGGATCTGGAAACAATCTTACATCAAGAATACTCAGAAACTGTGCACATGGGCTAGAGAAGAGAGGACTTGGGGAGAGAACATGGCCATATTGGATGCTTAAGCAGTGGAAAAGGGCTGAACTGAGACTGATGAGATACAGTTGCACAAAGGATGCCTTTTTTATATACACTGTTATAGGAAAGTGCAGACTCTTCTAGAAAGTGCTAAGTGCCTCTTTATCTAAATCATTCTGGCAGAGATAAGCTGGTCCTCCAGCAGAGATGTTCCAGACAGGATTTTGTTGTTGTTGGGTGAGGACGGGTCTTCCCGTCTATTCCTCTGAAGAAGATGGAGAAAGGGTCAGAGGCTTTTGGTGACTATGATCCTGTTAAATCTTGCTACCTGCTTGGCTCTAGACATCAGTCAGCTTTCACCTATTATTATTGTCCTTTGAAATTCTGACATGCTCTCCAGGAATGTAAAATATTCCCTTCTTCAGGATGACACAGTTTGCCAGCTTTAAACTTCAAAGCTGCTTTGGAAATAAAAGTTTGCTTTTACAATTTTAAAGCTTTTTAACCACAGGAAAAGTGACTTGAACTTTGGAAAATTGCTTTTGAAACTTAGACCTATTGACCAACTTACTGGTGAGCTTGAAAGTCTCTCTGGCATGTGCAAGCAGCCTGTTTAACTTACCTTTGCTCTCTGACAGATTGGGCCTGCCTCCAGTCTGGAGCAGTCTAGAGCAGTGGTTCTGCTCTGGCTGCACATCCATGTCACTGGAGCTTTAAAAAAAAAAAAAAAATAGGTGCCCCACACTTACAGCCATTGATTTAATTGGGCAGAGAATAGGTCCAGGCATGGGTCATTTTTAAAACTCTCTGAGTCCTTCTAATGTGCAACCAGAGGTGAGAAACTGTTCTTAGAGGTTTGAGAGTTACCATTTGATCCAGGTTCCTCCAAACATCATTGCCCATCAAGTCAGTTGACTTGGGCTCAAGAAGCTTAATAGCATTATCATGTTCCCAAACACCACTCAGGAATAAAGAGAAGAATTCCTTAGATCTGCTGCTTTGATTCTCAGAGGGCCTTGTGCATCAAGTCTACTAGACCCAACTGTGATGGTGGGAGCTGAAGGATGTTTTTCCATCTCCAGTGACAAAGTTGAGGGGCTATGGTCAAGCCATAATCACTTGCAGTTGTTTTGGGAGTTTCTCTTCAGCACCCCTTGCCAACACACAGCTTCCCTCCACTTAAATGAGAACATCATTCACTGAAACTTCTAAAACCTCACACACATCAGAATGTTCTTTTAAGGAGACTTTTTGATGAGCCAGTTCACAGCTGTTTGTATTCAGGAACAGCTATGGACTAGGAAATCACAGTGCTGACCATTAGAACATAACTTATTAGAATATATCTTATTAGATTATACCTTGATGAGGAAGCCAACTCAGCCCTTTGGATGGTGCAAGACTCTCATCGTCCCACACAAAAGGAAAGTTCATGAGGGTCAGACCTCACAGATTTCCCCTCCTTGTAACCTCAAAGCTGAAAATAATGTATGACTCAGAGGGTACTCAAGAAATGTATTCATTGGATGAATACAAGAGTCAATAAATCATATGATTATCAGGGACCAGATAGAACTCAAAGACAAACAAGATTACTTAAAAATGAATAAATAAAATATTTCCAGATTCTGGCCTCCCCAGAATGTCATAGGAATGCCCAGCACCAGCAGAGGAAGACCTTCTGGACAACAATTTTAACTTAGGGAGGAACAAGGTGGCTGGAACAAAGACTGGTCAGTCTATGGACAGCCTTGGATCTACTTCTCAATGACCATTGTTAGAGTCCCCCAATCTCCATCCCCTTCCACATGGCCACAGAGTGGCCTCTCGTAGCCAGGCTGTGCCCAGTCCCTACACCCTTGCATAATTCCTGTTTTCCAATCATAGAACACCCAACCCTGCCCAGCGGGGTGATGCATCACCAATCCCTTCTTCTCCTCAGAGAAAGCAGCTTGGAAAATCTTTCTTTGTGTATCTCAAAAAATTAGAACAAGGTGTGTCCAGTCCTGGCAGTGTTAGCAATCATCTGCTGGAGAAGCATACACATTTGAATAAAAAAAAAAAAGGCAAGCTGTTGCATTCTCACAATCCCCAGGGCCCTAAAACACACCCCATAGGCAATACAAACCCTCTCTTGGAATCTGGAATGTAGGATTCAGCAAAAGGATTCTGACCTAACCACCTTTCTTCTGGGCTCTCACTTCCTCTGCCCAGAAGAGGCCTAGGCAGAAAGGGAAGTGTTCACATCCAGCGCTTTCAGCTTCCCTGTCAGGCTGGCCGCTGACCACATGACCTGGCAGAGCTGAGCTGTTGTCCCCAACCTCTGACTGACATAGTAAGGAATGTTTACTTTGAGGCTCAGTCAGTTTTCTGATTAAAAAAAAAAAATCACTGTATCTCTGTGTAGGTATTTCCTGCACTGATGTGCACATGGAAAATCAGATACTTGGACCCAATAGTCAAGGTATTAAATCTCTTGAATTTATCACATACTCTGGCTGAAATTCAAAGTGAGCAATTAAATGCCAGTGACCTGGGCTTTCACAGGTTGCTCTAGAATGGTCCCCTCTGTGATGCATCACACAGATAGGAAGATTGGTCCCCCATGGTCCACAGGCCTAGGGATGTGCCTCTGTTGAAAAGGGAAATATTCAAGCAACTTGATCTGTAACAACCTGAAATTCAACTATAGGTTAATGTTCTAAGAAGAACAACATTTACACTTCTAGTCAAGGGGCCCCTGTTACTACTACTAATTATCCCCTCTCTGTGAAATATGCATCCTCCTCAGGGAGGAACGTGGTCACTTTTCAGGAGCCTTCCCTCTGTCCACATTATCACAACCACTGCTAATGTTCAAAAGGATCACACCACGACACTTAACCACAATATCTTATTTGCTTATTTTGTGGGCGAGTGAAAGGATTTTCAATAGAAATGAAGCTTCCAGAATGGGGCAGGGCAAGAACAAAGAGGGAAGGAAGCACAATGGACTATCACTAGCTCATGGACTTGGGTGAGGTGGTGTGGGGTGTCCTAATATTACTTCAATTACAAACAAATAAAGGATTTTCAAGATAACTTTTATTTGAAATGAGCTATAGTTACTGACTAGAGAATGCCATTATGGTAGGACAGGACTTACTGTAAATCCTGGTGCACTGGGAGAATTCCAAAGTACTGTAAGGACAGAGGCAGTATTTATCGGGGAATCAAGTGTTAGGGGTTTGTTTCATTGAATTTTTTGATAATTGCAAGTTTTAAAACTTTTTATTGGGGTCTCCTTGGTGACGCAAGGGGTTAAGGCGCAGCATTATGAAGCTATCCCCAGCCACTGCAGCACGAGTTCAGTCCCTGGCCAGGGAGGTGACCCACATGGCACGGCAGACCTCTCCTGTCTTGCCCACTGCTCCCCTCAGCAGTGTATTTCAATGGATCTGCCAGTTCTGCTCCCCACTTTGTGTCTGGTGAATCCTCTCACCTCCTGCACCTCTGGTCTACATCCCAGTTCTTGTATGCATAAATAAATAAATCTTTAAAAAAAATAAACTTTTATCAGCTTCCCTCCACGAGCCCTTTGCACCATCCAAAGGGCTGAGTTGGCTGCCTCATCAAGGTATAATCTAATAATATATATTCTAATAAGTTATGTTCTAATGGTCAGCACTGTGATTTCCTAGTCCTTAGCTGTTCCTGAATACAAATAGCTGTGAACTGGCTCATCAAAAAGTCTCCCTAAAGGAACATTCTGATGTGTGTAAGGTTTTGGAAGTTTCAGTGAACGATGTTCTCATTTAAGTGGAGGGAAGCTGTGTGTTGGCAAAAAAATAAACTTTTTATCATAAAGAATATCAGATATACAAAATCAGCAGAATAGTGTGGGGATAGAGAGTAGCCTCTGTGGCTCCTCCCTGGTTCCACTATTATCAACTCACAACCAAAATTCCATTCACTACTCTCCTTACATTTTGAAACAGACTCCAAACATCATATCATTTCATCAGTAAATATTTTAGCATGTATCTTTAAGGATAAAAACTATTTTCACATTAACACAATATCATTTTTTCCCCAACATTTAACATCATTTCTCAATATTAGAGGAAATTCAGTCAGTGTTCAAATGTTTGTTAAGGATCATGATTTTTAAAAATTTAGTCAGAATTCAAGCAAGGTGTATACATTGAGAATGGGGGTATATTCTGTGTACAGACATCCTTCTATCATTTCTCATATTTTTCATATATATGCATATATGTGTGTGTGTATACATATTTCTCAGTTCATATATATTTCCCCCCTGGCAAATTCTTTGTTGAAGGGAGCAGGTTGTTTGTCCTGTAGAGTTTCCCACAGTCTGGATGTTGATGATTGCATCTTCGTGTTGTTGGTGGTAAAATGATTAACATTTCTCTAGTCTCTGAGTTTCCTGTAAAATGAGAGACTTGAATCTAGAGGCTTGATCAGGTTTGTTAGATTTTTTTGGCAAGACCACTTTAGAGATGTTGCTGGTTTTTCCCCCCAGGTATCACCTTCTCTTTCTTTTTTTTTTTTAAAGATTTATTTTATTTATTAATGCATACAAGAGCTGGGGTATAGGCCAGAGGTGTGGGGGGTAGGGGAGTGGGGCGGTGGGTGAGAGGATTCACCAGAGACAGAGCAGAGAACAAAACAGGCAGACCAATGAAATACACTGCTGAGGGGAGCAGTGAGCAAGACAGGAGAGGTCTGCTGCACCATGTGGGTAGCTCCCTGGCCAGGGATCAAACTCGTGCTGCAGCAGCTGCCTATAGCTTGATAGTGCTGAGACTTAACCCCTTGCTTCTCTAGAAGGGTCCAGGAATCTCCTAATGTCTGCTTTCATTTCTTCTTGTATGGTGGTGAGGAAAACCTAGTCCATTATTACATTAGGGATTATAAAATGTTTCATTTCTGTTCTCGCCTTATTCACTTAACTCTAATACCTCTATGAAGAGGAACTTTCCCACAATTTATATCTTGTTTCTTGGTGAGACACTTGATACAGGAAAGGCAACATAAGGCTTATTTTTTACCTTTATTAACTTTCAAAATAACGAAAGGATCCTCTAGCATCTTCCTAAAGAGACCCCAATCAGGGCAGGGGTAGGGGTGCTGTGAGTCATGTATTTATTTATTTGATGTGTTTTAATCCATTGAAGTTATCCTCTCTAATGATCAAGTTATCTGTTATTGGTCAATGAAAGCCCCTTTGGGGGACTCCCTGGCAGCGCAGGCTATTGAGCGCTGCACTGTGGAGCTGTTTGCAGCCTCTGCAGCTCAGGTTCAATCCCGGCCAAGCGGCAAGAATCCCACATGGCTCAGCAGACCTCTCCTGTCTTGCCCACTGCTCCCCTCAGCAGTGTGTTTCGTCAGTCTGCCTGTTCTGTTCCCCACTCTGTCTCTGGTGAATCCTCTCACCCTCGCATCTATGGCCTGTACCCCGGTTCTTGTATAAATAAATAAATCTTAAAAAAAAAAAAGAAAAACCCCTTTGGGTTGGTTCCTGAATCCTTTCGATGCCTAATCCTCACTATCTGTGTGACAAGATGTTCAGGTTTATTTTGTATATTTCCTTTCCAGAACTTGAATCAGTATTTCCCTTAGAAACCTTAATCCCTTCTAATGGAAAAGGAATTGAAGTGGGTATGTATCATTTGGGGTCACACAATCAAAGAGCCAGGTAGTAGTTGTTGAAATAGGATCACCTCAGTGAACAAGCTGCACTAAAGTTGGCGAGAACTCAAAATTTGATTGGAACCATTCACACCAACCTCCTCTCAAGCTGTTGATCTAAGAAAAGGATGCTATTATCTCCCAAGTAAAGTGTGGGGCCAACCTGATGGCTTTGTTTCATTCAATCCAAGTAAATAAAAAAAGAAAAATGGAATCCATGAAAAGATGCTCCTGAATAAGAGAAAGGACAAATCCCTTTCTTTCTAAAGAGAAAGACAAATTGTTAAAAATGCAGACTAGTGCTGGATACAGGAGAGAAAAAACACAGGGAAGTTGTTTGGTATTTTTGATAGAAGAAGAGATGTCTTTCATAAAACATAAGCAGGCAGGCATGTTTGAAAACAAGCTGAGAAGACAAAGAACAAAATAAATTGATTAATGGATGAGAAAGAATTCTAAGGAAAAAATTAAAAACACAAGAGCAAAAATACAGACTACATAAATGCCTATATACTGCTGTTGCTTTCATGTAACAATACATGAGAAACATATTTGTATATGTCATTAAATATATTTTACCTTTATTCTTTTTTTAAATTTAAAAAAAAATTTTTTTTTATTTATACAAGAACTGGGGTACAGGCCAGAGGCATGGGAGGGTGAGAGGACTCACCAGAGACAGAGAACAGAACAAGCAGATGGACCAAAATACACTGCTGAGGGGAGCAGCGGGCGAGACAGGAGAGGTCTGTCGCACCATGTGGGTAGCTCCCTGGCTGGCTGGGAATCGAACCCGCACTGCAGAGGCTGCAGACAGCTTCACAGTGCTGCGCTTAACCTGCTGCACCACCAGGGAGGCCCTTACTTTTATTCTTAATAACTAGACTGTGGGGTAATTCTACAGATGAAGAGTCACAATCATTGACCTTATTCCCTCATATTAGAAAATTAAGCATCTTCCAAATTTTTCTGCCATTACAAGCAATATGAAGAGGACAGATCCTTAGACATCTGCCCACATATTCAATGTATTAGGCACATAAGATAAACACAGTTCCTATCTTTTTGGCCCTTGCAGTCCAACAGGGACATGGTACAATTAAGTTAAGAAATTCCAACACATTTGCAATAAGCGGTAGAATTGTTTGGTGATAAGAAAGCACATATCCAGGAAGTGTAACCTACTTTAGGTTTTCCTGAGAAAGTGACATTTAGTTCGAGATCTGAAGAACGAGAGGAGGTAAGCTAAGAAAAGAATTGCAAATCATATTTTAGGAAGAGAGAAGGCCTGAGTGTGAGAAGAGCAGGGCAGACTGCAAAGAAATCCAGCGGCAGGACATGCAGAGCCTGGTCACTGAAAGCCATGAAGCATGGGAGTGTCATGATTGCATTTTTTTTGCTACTGAAGAAGCACTCTGGAGTACAGTGGACACTGGATTGCAGCGTGGTGTCACTAAAGACAGGGAGGCCATTCAGCCCGCTGTTCATCAGGCCAGGCAGTCGAGGGAGGTGGACGAGAACAGAGTGTGGCAGTGAGGACACGAAGAAACAAATGGACCTGGAAAATATTTAGGAGAGGCTGATTCATTTGATGTGGGTACTAAGGGAGAGGGCAGTCAAAACTGGCTCCAGGTTGCTGACATTGGTAACCAGGTGGTGCCACCTACTAAGGAGAGGAGAAAGAAATGGGAGAAGTTATGCGTGCAGGTGGGTAATGCCGAGTTTACGGTTCCAACAAATGAAAATATCCAGTATCCAGCTGTATCTCCAGACCTGGAGCCTGGAATCTCTCCTGAGATCTGGATTGGAATTCTAAATTTGGGCTCCACCAGCTTGCAGGTTGTAACCAAAGCTTTGGGAGTGGCTGAGATCTTGCTGAAAGAATACATGAAGGGAGAAGGGAAAACCAGCCCGGGCAGACCCCCGAGGAGCAGGGCCAACACGGAGGGGATGTGCAAAGGGAAAAGACTGAGAAAGAGTCGCTAGGGAGGTAGAAATTCACCAGGGAAAAAAATGCAACTTTTGGAAACTGGGAAAGACCTTGTGTGAAGAGGAAAGACATGGCAAACAGCATCAAATATTTCCAAGAGATTAAGAAAGACACGGGCTGAAAAGACAAAGACACGGGCTGAAAAGACACCCTTGGGTTTAGTGACCAATTCTGTGACGTGACAACCGCACTGGCAGTGGTAAGCTGGGCTCCATGACCAGATTTTACAGTCAAGCATTTGCTGAAGGTGAAGAAGTAGTCGCTCGCTCATGTGTTTTGACCCAAATTGAGAATCACTCTCTTACTGAAGGAAGTGAACGGTCTACCCTCATTTCCTAATGGTTTTATTGGGTTTGCTTCTTTTGTTTTGTTTCATGATTTCTGGTTTTAATGTTTCCTTGCTCTTTCTTTTTCTTTCTTTTTCTTTTTCTTTTTTTTTTTTTGCTAAGTGAACTATTGTGTTCACCATCGCCAAAGTGCACTGGAGGGTTAACAGTCTGCCTTGAAATGACTCAGTAGTGAAACCAGAATTTGAACCTAGGCCATCCAGAGGTTGAAGCCTCAGCCACTGTCCTTTACTGCATTTCTTGTGACCCAAAGCATCCTAACAGATAAACTAAGCTACCCTTGAAAATAGTTACACCATATAGTTCTTTCCCTACAAGTAAAAATAATTTTACTTTTAGAAATCTTTCAGATAACTAACCAGAGAATTATGCGCATAAGTATAAACAGCAGAATTATTTATAATAGCCAAACAATGTGAATTTGCATAGGTTTTCTCTTAAAAAAATAATACCCATCAGCTGTTCCTCTCTAGTGCTTTACTTGTCTTTTAGTCTGTGTTCTCTTTGGTCTTGTCTCTGAATTTGGTTGTAAATTGATCACATCCTTTTAAAAGCTGCTTGAAAAAATATTTACATTAAAATATGTGCCTTGCTTGCTTCCTGAGTTGGCTGGCTGTTTACAAGACTTGACATAAAGGGATGGAACAGTTCAGAGCTCTTCTGAAGGAGGCAGAAGGGGTAGGCATTTTCTGGCACCAGAGGTGAACATATCACAAGACCTAAGAAGCTGGGTTCTGAGATCTCTGGCACTTAAGCAGAAAGAAAGTCAAGTTACATAATTTTCATTGTCCAAAAAAGACAAAGAAGTCTAATTGTTCTATGGAAGCCATTTTTTTTTTTTCTGGGCTCTAACATCAAGCAGGAATTTATTATATGAATCCTCACTTAAAGGGTATTGAGGGACACCAAAGACTATCTTTAAACAGTTCACAAAGAAACCCTGTTAAACCCACTCACCTAGATGGCTGTGGCCTTGCTCTAAAAGTGAGACAGCCGCTCCTGACCTAGGGAAGTTTTCATGCACGAGGTAGCCTCAGGGTATTTTGTCTTCTGGTCATATTTTTGTCTTCCTCTCATCTGTGGAGCTCGACAGCCGCAAGGGACTTTCAGATCACATGCTGCTTCAGCTTTGCCATGGAAGCCCCCTCACGTGAACACCAGCTGGGGGTGGGTAAGAAGAGGTTGTAGCCCAAAAAGGCCAGCTGTAAGCTAAAATTTCTTTGAAGATTTGCAATTTATATTTAAAATCCATGTGAATTTTACAGTCTGTTTCGTAATGTGTTATAGATAAAAATGTGTTTCTCCCTTAAAACTAACAAAATTGGTGCTCCAGGAAGATGGGCTATATTTATCCTATTTGAGTATCCGTTGGCAAGCTGCCTTGGGTCTCTCCACTCCCACAGATGCACCATTATTTTAATTTGATGTTGGACCAGTATTCCCAGATCTAGATTAGTAAACGGCTTCTTTCCAAAATTAGATGTCTTGGAACAGAAAATCATCTATTCTTCTAACATATAGAGAAGACATCTACATACACCCTGGTTGATAGGTATTTTTTCTAATGACGTTACCTTGTGAACATTTATGAATTGGACTTCCTGTACAGCAGGCAGAGAAAGTCCCTGTTCTGCACAGGTATAAACATTAAGAGTAACCACATTAGGCAAAAGCCACTACTATTTCTCAAGAGGGATCTTTTCAGCTCTAGCTTAATTCATGATTGATCATAACCTACCTGAAGTCACGGGGAGTGCATCCCTGGGTGGCAGGGGTGATCTCACTGGCTTCAAAGCTCTAATGACAGGTTTGAAGTCTTCATTTGGCACAGGCTCTCTGCAAGAGCAAGCAGCTCTAAGAACTTCGCCTATTGACATATTTATCCTGTAAGTTCAGTCCTATTCAGTTGGCCCTTTCTCTGGCTAGGAACTCCTGGGTCTTAAAAGTGTAGGACTGGCTAATGCAGCTTTGGAAGCGGGAGGGAATTGTATGAATCCTCTGGTTGGACTGAGGCTGGGTTGCTCCATAATATGCATTTCCAGAAAGAAAAAAGGCCCAGGATCATTTGAGAAACAACGTATTCTCCTGAAATTGGAGGTTGTTACCTCTATGAGTCAAAATCTTCCAGTGTGGGTTATGGGTAGGTCCACAGGCATCTGGAAATCTCCATCTAACAAGGAAGGAAATACTTCATTATAGGGAAGAATTTAAAGCAGGTGCTGGCCACTTCTTCTACAGAAGAACCTCTGTGGAATAGAACATAGTTCTTTTAAGAAAAGCTTCCTCTCAGTGATCATCAAAATGAGTTAAACTACAAATTATACTCCTGAGAGCTGAAAGATTGAGCTGTTTGAATCCATTTTTTGAAAAGATTTATTTATGCATACAAGAACAAGGGTACAAGCCAGAGTTGTGGAGGGTGAGAGGATTCACCAGAGACAGAGTGGGGAACAGAACAGGCAGACTGACTGAAATACACTGCTGAGGGGAGCAGTGGGCGAGTCAGGAGAGGTCTGCTGCGCCATGTGGGTCAGTTTTCTGGCCAGCTGTAGTGGCTGCTGATAGCTTCATAGTGTTGAGACTTAACCCCTTGCACCACCAGGGAGGCCCATTTGATACCATTTTTAAAGACTCGCGTCAGCGAAGCAATCTGTAGCTACTGCAGCACGAATTTGATCCCCAGCCAGGGAGGTGACACACATGGCACAGCAGACCTCTCCTGTCTCTCCCGCTGCTCCCCTCAGCAGTGCATTTCAGTCAGTCTGCCTGTTCTGTTCCCCGTGCTGTGTCTCGTGAATCCTCTCACCCTTTACACCTCTGGCCTGCACCCCAGCTCTGATGTGCATGAATAAATAAATCTAAAAAAAACCTCACATACTGGCAAACCCAATACTTAAGACTACATGGGGCAGCCAGTGGGCAGCAGAGCAAGAGGTAAGACATGGGTATTGGCTCCTTCAGAACCCTCCATGCAGAGCTATTGTACAGCAATGACTGCCTTTCTCTACAGAAGCCCACAGTGCCATATGGTAGCCCTCCCGTACAGCTACAGCTCTTGCCAAATTTTGGTGACTATTCCCTCCCCTGTTCCTTCTGGCTTGGGGGCTGGTAGGGTGGGCTGCTGGCCTAAGAGGTTTCACTATCCTTTACTGATTTCTGCCAAGGCTGTCACACCTTTGTTAATTGTCTCTTCATTAAACTTTCCACAACTCTTTTTGCCTCTGTCATCTTTTCCTTGCCGAGACACTGACCCAGAAATGGTCCTCATTCCAGAGCCAGGCTGATAAAGCTGCCATCAGCTGGAACCTCACTAGAAAAAGAGCACAGTGGATTGCAACTTTGTTCCTGAGACTTCTTCCTGGAAATGGCACGACACTTTTGTTCATTCTTCACAGACCAAAGTGAGTCACAAGGGGTATTAGCAATAGTTACCCACTGCTGTATAACATACTTAAAAACAATAAATATGAGGATCAGGGATTTGGGAGCAGCTTAGATGGTTAGTTCTGACCCACAAGGCTGCAGGCAAGATGCCAGGGCTGTAGGCAACTGGAGGCTAAACAGGGGCTGGCATCTGCCTCCAAGGCAGCTCACTCCAAGCACGACAACTTAGGCCTGGTTGTAGGCAGATCTTGGTTCCTTGTCACATACATAGACCTCTCTAAAGTGCTGTTTGAGTATCCTCATGACATAGCAACTGGCTTCTCCTGGAATGAGCAAGTCAAGAAAGATCCCAAAAAAGGCCTCCCTGGCTATCAAGCTATCTCCAGCCACTGCAGCATGAGTTCAAACCCCGGTTGGCCAGGGAGCAACCCACATGGTGTGGCAGACCTCTCCTGACTTGCCCACTGCTCCCCTCAGTAGAGCATTTCAGTACATCTGCCTGTTCTGCTCCCCACTCTCTGGTGAATCCTCTCACCCCCCCACCCCTCTGGCTTATATCCCAGTTCTGGTATGCATAAATAAATCAATCTTTTGAGAAAGAGAGAGAGAGATCCAAGAAAGAAACCACAAATCTTTTAGGACCTAGCCTCAGACACCATCGCTTCCACCATATTCTACTTATTTAAGTGAGTTGTTAACTCCAGCCCAGATCCCAGATCCACCTCCTGAAGGGAGGAGCACAAAGGACATGTGCATATTTTTAAACTACCATACAAACATCTTACTTACGTGACCTAGAGTTGAAGCATAAGCATGTGGTGAAAAGGACTAATGACTGGAAGAATCCTAGATTTTATTGGTGACTTAAGAGTTAAACAAAATCTGGATACAAGTGTCACTGCTGTGTTTGATTTCTGAATCTGCTATATTAATCTTAGGGTTATGGTGTTGAAAGGAGTGGGGCAGCATAACATCTGGACTTCCTTGAAAGGACAGGTCATTTCAAGGCTACTCCCATCTGGGAAGAAGAGTCTTCATTTAAGATTATGAATTATTAAAAGAGGCCCAAGGCAGGCAGGGTGGGAAACCCAGGTCTCAGTGTCCTGACCTTGGATGTCCCTGGTAGAGGGGGCCAGGGTGGGGTTCACCCTGTGGAGCTGGAAGGCATGGGGCCTCTGGAGAGGGTCCCAAAGTAAGCCCTCCTTGGATGCCAGGTTGCCACTCCCATAGTAATCTGTGTTCACTGCTCATTTGCACATCCTAAGCTTCTGGTAAAACCTGTTTCAGTACGCTAGGCTAGGGCCAATCATGACAGAAAGGTAATATATCCACACTTGGGTCAGGGCATCAAGGGGAAACAATGAATCAGGGGTAGCTGAAGAGAGATTCCTGGGAAAAGGTTAGCCTCTAGCTGCAGGCCAGTGCCACATGGTCCAATCCTACCTCCCCCTCCCAAAGATCCTGCTCTCATGACTAGACAGAAATTCTGGTTAATTTTATTAATGTATCTAGCCTTTCCTTACTCCCAACTCTCTCCAATCTGTTTGACACCACAACCACAGCTGTCAACACAGCAGCCCCGGAATCTAGACAATGTTAAGATGTTGGTCTGTGGGACATCCCTGGTGGCCTGGGGTTAAGTCTCAGTGCTATCACCACGAAGGCCCACTGTGGCAGCCTGAATTCTATCCCCAGCCAGGGAGCTGACCCACAAGGCCTCTGTCTTACCCACTGCTCCCCTCAGCAATGTATTTCAGTAGATTTGCATATTCTGCTCCCCACTCTATCTCTGGTGAATCCTCTCATCCCCTGTCCCCTGCACTTCTGGCCTACACCCCAGTTCTATGCAAAAATAAAATCTTAAAAAAAAAAGATGTTGGGCCTCCCCTGGTGGTGCAGTGGTTGAGTGCTGGCTTGCGAGGCTGCCCGCAGCCTCTGCAGCCTCCGCAGTGCCAGTTCAATTCCCGGCCGCCGGGCGAGGGTCCCACATGGTGCGCAGACATCTTCTGCTGCCCACTGCTCCCCTCAGCAGTGTACTTTGTTAGTCTGCCTGCTCTGCTCCCCGCTCTGGCTCTGGTGAATTCTCTCACCCTCCCGCGCCTCTGACTGTACCCAGTGCTTGCACAAATAAATAACTCTTTAAAAAAAACAAAAAGATGTTGGCCTGTGGGTACAGATGCTCAGTGACATGCTGTGAGCAAAGTGCAGTCATTTCCAGATGCAAGATCTGAGACAGACAGAGAAGGAAGAGACCTCTAGGCCAGGCTGAGCAGTCCAGAAGGGTTGAGGATAGTGTTGCTATCTGATGGTGCTGGGGTGCTTTGGGGAAATGAAAACCCTTTCCACCTGTGAATCCTTCCCCAGGATCCCAGTGAATTTTCTGGCAAGTCTCTCTCCCTAGCACAGAAACAAACAACCTGCACAATGCATAGTGCCAGGCCTGCTCCATGCCATGGCCTTCGGACCGGGGTCATGGAAGTGTTCCAGCAAGGAGGCGAAGCAGACCTGGTTCCAGGATGTGCTGTGTGCTGTTAACTGATGGTGGCTAAATAAACTTTTAAAACTGTATCTTTTGAAGAGACATTAACCAAAACAGAGAGACACCCCACTGACTGGGAAAAAAATCTTTGCACTCCAGACAACTGATAAGGGACTGATCACAAAGATATACAAAGAGCTCACACAACTCAACAAAAACAAAATAAACAATCCAGTCAAGAAATGGGCAGAAGAACTTAAAAGACATTTCTCCAAAGAGGGAATGCAAATGGCCAACAGGCATATGAAAAAATGTTCAGCATCCCTTATCATCAGGGAAATGTGAATCAAAACCACATTGAGATACCACCTTACACCAGTGAGAATGGCACATATCAAAAAAAACAAGCAACAACAAATGTTGGCGAGGATGTGGTGAAAAAGGAACTCTCCTGCATTGCTGGTGGGAGTGCAAACTGGTCCAACCAGTGTGGAAAGCTGTCTGGAGGCTCCTCAGTCTACTTAAAATGGAGCTACCATACAACCCAGCAATTCCACTCCTAGGGACACAAAAACCATGATTCAAAAGAACACCTGTACCCCTATGTTTATAGCAGCACTATTTACAATAGGTAAAACCTGGAAACAACCCAAATGCCCAAAAATAGATGACTGGACCAAGAAGATGTGGCATATATCCACAATGGAATATTATTCAGCAATCAAAAAAGATAAACTCATGCCATTTGCAGCAACGTGGATGGAGCTAGAAAGAATTATGCTCAGTGAAATAAGCCAGAAGGAAAAAGAAAAATATCGGATGGTTTCACTTATTGCAGGAATATAGGGGAACCAAGTAAGACATCAGTGTAAAAAATAATAACAGTACAAAGCACAACAAAGCAAAAACAGACAATTACAAATCAGAGACATCCTGCAGGGGAGGAGGCGGGAGAGGGATCAGAGGGAAGGAGGGAGGAGCGCAGGGGACTGAGGTGCTGGTGCACTGGTGCATTGGGGAAGGAAACTCTGTGGGGACTACACCTGAGGGAGTGGGGGAAGCAAACATTGTTTAAAAATGAACAACAATATAAAAAAACTTAAAAATTAAAAAAAGTTATTAAAAGAATAAATAAATAAAATCAAAGGAAAGACAAACACAATGGCAAATACAAATGCTAACATATCAATATTAACTCTAAATGTAAATGGACAAACTCTTCAATAAAAAGACACAGAGTTGCAGCCTGGATTAAGAAACAAAACCCAACCTTTTGCTGTCTCCAGGAAACACATTTAGCTACAAAAGATAAAAATAGGCTCAAAGTTAAAGGATGGAAAACAATCCTACAAGCAAATGGACCAAAAAAGAAAGCAGGAACAGCTATACTTATATCAGATAAAACAGACTTCAAACTCAAAAAAATAAAAAGAGACCCCAATGGTCACTACATTATGATCAAGGGGACAATACTTCAAGAAGAAATAACACTCATTAACATATACTCACCAAACGAAGGAGCACCAAAATATATCAGACAACTGTTGTCCTCTCTGAAAACAGACATCAGAGAAAACACATACGTAGTAGGAGACTTCAACACACCACTATCAACAATGTATAGATCAACAAGACAAAAAATAAGTAAAGAAACTAAAGCTCTAAATAAGGACCTAGAGCATTTGGGCTTAACAGACATCTATAGAACACTAAACCCCAAAAAAACGGAGTACACATTTTTCTCAAGCGCACACGGATCATTCTCCAGGATCGATCACATACTGGGGCACAAGACAAACATCAACAGATACACCAAGATTGAAATCATATCAACCATCTTTTCTGACCATGAAGGCATCAAACTAGAAATAAACCATAAAAATAAGGCAAGGAACTTTCCTACCTCATGGAGATTAAAAACCACACTACTGGAAGACCACTGGACTAATGAGGAGATCAAAGAAGAAATTAAAAAATTCTTTGAATTGAATGACAAGGAGGACACCAATATCCTAAATGTATGGGATGCAACAAAAGCAGTAATAAGAGGAAAATATATAGCAATAGAAGCTCACATCAAGAAACAAGAAAGAACTCAAAGAAACAACCTAATCTCGAAGCTCAAAGATCTAGAAAAAGAACAACAAAAAACCCCCAAAACCAGTAGAAGAAAAGAAATAATAAAAACCAAAGCAGAAATAAATGAAATTGAAACTAAAAAAACAATCCAAAAGATCAATGAAACCAAGAGCTGGTTCTTTGAAAAAATAAATAAAATAGACAAACCCCTAGCCAGGCTCACAAAGGAAAAAAAGGAGAAAGCACAAATAAACAGGATCACAAATGAAAGAGGAGAAATCACAACGGATACAGCAGAAATCAAAAGAATAATCAGCAACTACTATGAACAGTTATATGGAAACAAGTTCAACAATCTAGAGGAGATGGACAAATTCCTATAACTCTACAATCACCCAAAGCTAGATAAAGAAGAAATAGAACACCTAAACAGACCAATTATAAGCAGTGAAATTGAAATGGTAATCAAAAACCTTCCCAAAAACAAAAGCCCAGGACCTGATGGATTTCCAAATGAATTCTACCAAACATTCAGAGATGAATTGGTGCCTATCCTTCACAAACTCTTCCAAAAAATTGAGAAGGAAGGGACAATACCAAACACGTTCTATGAAGCCAACATTACACTAATACCAAAAACCGAACAAGGACAACACAAAAAAGGAAAACTACAGGCCAATCTCCCTAATGAACACTGATGCAAAAATCCTCAGTAAAATTTTAGCTATCAGAATCCAACAATGTATCCATAAGATAATTCACCACGACCAAGTAGGATTCATTCCAGGGACACAAGGATGGTTCAACATCTGAAAATCAATCGTTATCCAACACATCAACAAAAAGAAATATAAAAACCATATGATAATAATAATAGATGCTGAGAAAGCTTTTGACAAAGTGCAACACGCATTCATGATAAAAGCCCTTGAAATTCTTGGGATACAAGGAACATACCTCAACATCATAAAGGCCATCTATGACAAGCCAACAGCCAGTATCATTCTCAATGGTGAAAAGCTGAAAGCAATTCCATTAAGATCTGGAACAAGACAAGGATGTCCACTCTCACCACTGCTCTTCAATATAATACTGGAAGTCCTAGCCAGAGCAATAAGACAAGAGAAAGACATCCAAGGAATCCAAATAGGAAAAGAAGAAGTCAAACCATCACTATTTGCAGATGATATGATAATATACATAAAGAACCCCAAAAACTCCACAGAAAAACTAATTCAACTCATCAATCAGTTCAGTAAAGTGGCAGGATACAAAATCAACACGCAAAAGTCAGTAGCCTTCCTATACACAAACAATAAATCTGAAGAAGAAGAAATCAAAAAAACCATCCCTTTTATTATTGAAACAAAAAAAAATCAAATATTTGGGAATAAATCTAACAAAAGAGGTAAAGGACCTATACAAAGAAAACTATAAAACACTGTTAAAAGAAATAGAAGAAGACACAAAGAAATGGAAAGACATCCCCTGCTCATGGATTGGAAGAATAAACATTATTAAAATGGCCATCCTACCAAAAGCAATATAGAGATTCAATGCTATTCCAATCAAAATTTCAATGTCATTCTTCAAAGAAATAGAACAATTATTGATGAAATTCATATGGAATCACAAAAAACCCCAAATAGCCAAAGCTCTCCTGAAAAAAAAAGAAGGGAAGGGAGGCATCACACTCCCAGATTTCAAACTCTACTACAAAGCCATAATCATCAAAACTGCATGGTATTGGAACAAGAACAGACATACAGACCAATGGAATCGAATAGACAATCCAGAAATAAACCCACAGATTTATGGTCAACTAATCTTGACAAAGGAGCAAAGACTATGCATTGGAGCAAAGAAAGTTTGTTCAATAAATGGTGCTGGGAAAACTGGGTCACTACATGCAAAAGAATGAAGCTTGACCACTACCTCACACCATACACAAAAATCAACTCAAAATGGATTAAAGAACTAGACATAAGACCTGAAACCATAAAATATATAGAAGGAAATATAGGCGAAACACTACGTGATTTGCACATCAAAGACATCTTTACAGACACATCACCCAAAGCAGTGATAGTGAAGGCAAAGATAAACAGCTGGGACTACATCAAATTAAAGAGCTTCTGCATAGCAAAAGAGACAATAACAAAAACAAAGAGAAACCCCACCAACTGGGAGAACATTTTTGCACACAACACTAATGATAAAGGACTGATCACAAAAATCTGCAAAGAGCTGATGAGACTCAGCAACAACAAAGAAAATAATCCAGTCAAAAAATGGGCAGAAGAGCTAAAAAGAAACTTCTCTGAAGAGGAAATGCAAATGGCCAACAGACATATGAAAAAATGTTCAACATCACTTGCAATCAGGGAAATGCAAATCAAAACTACCATGAGATACCATCTTACACCAGTGAGAATGGCACATATTAAAAAAACTAGCAACAACAAATGTTGGCGAGGGTGTGGAGAAAAAGGAACTCTTCCTGCACTGCTGGTGGGAGTGCAAACTGGTCCAAACACTATGGAGAGCTGTGTGGAGATTTCTGGACCTACTAAACATAGAGCTTCCATATGATCCAGCAATTCCACTCCTAGGTATTTACCCAAAGGACACGGAAACATCAATTCCAAAGAACACCTGCACCCCTATATTTATAGCAGCACTGTTTACAATAGCTAAGCTTTGGAAACAACCCAAATGCCCAAAAATAGATGACTGGATCAAGAAGATGTGGTACATATATACCATGGAATATTACTCAGCATTCAAAAAAGATAAACACATGCAATTTGCAGCAACATGGATGGCGCTGGAAGGGATCATGCTCAGCGAAATAAGCCAGAAAGAAAAAGAAAAATACCGGATGGTCTCACTCATAACAGGAATCTAGAAAACTTAAATAAGGGACCAGGAAAATGAATAACTACAAGAAAGTGAAAATCAAAATCAACAAAAAACTATGAACCAGAGACACTTTTTGGGGGGTGAGGGGCGGGAGGGGAGGGATTGGGGTCAGAATGGGGGGGTTGCAATTGTATGGGGAATATAAAAATAAAATTTATTATTTAAAAAAAAATTTAAAAATTAAAAAAAATACAATATTAAAAAAACCTGTGTCGTTTGCTCTCACTACCCTTTAAACTATTCAGTGGGAAAATTTTTCTGCCGCAGGATGGAAACTCATGATTTTTCGTGCTCAGATTAGGTGCTGCAGAGCCTTGCAGTTACTCTAAACCAGAAAGACAGTCTCTCTCAGTGGTTATGTATTAGTTTTCGTGAAACGGGGAAGCTCCTCCCTCTGACACCAAGCCTTGCAGTTGGTGTTGCCACCTCTGGGAAAGGCCCCTTCCTCCAACCCAATCCCCTGCCTTCCCTACCTCATAGCAGATGCTTCTGTCATCTCCAGGTGAACGAATGGACAGGAGATGAGATGAGGAGACTGGCCAACTTTGTATATCTGGCTGGCAGATAAGTGAAGCTGACTTTCTGCTGTGGGTGCTTTGCTGAATTACTCAGAGACTACCATGGCTTCCCCATTGTTTCCTTGGCCCACGTGATGCACCTGTATTCTGAATGGCCACTGTGACAGCCTTCCTTCCTATTTCCCGCTTGGACCCATGGGCTCACACCGCCACTTGGTCCACTTTTGATCCATGGGAAACACTGATACTTCCCTTTGTTCCAAGGAAGTCTGGAATGATCTTAAGATAACTGCAAGCTCCTGGCACTGCCTCCAAAACCCCAAGTTAGCACATATGTGTGTCATACTCTGGAGATGGCAATCAGATCATAGCCCCCCATGCACCCCCTTCACTCCAGATGGCATGCCTCATTTCCAAAGATGGCCGCACTCAATGCCTTCCCTTTTTATGCATACCCACACAGCTATCAAGATGTGGAATCTATTACTCCTCCCATCGGAGTAACCCGTGACTGCTTAACCAATAGTAGATGGTAGAAGTAACTCTGCGCCTGTCTTGGGCCTATCCTTTAAGAGGACTAGCAGCTCCCCCTTCCTTCCTATTGGCAACCAGCCCCCATGCTGTGAGGAAGTCCAGGTTGCTGCCTGGAGAACCAAACCCCTCCGTCAACGATACCAGGCAATCTCTCCATCTCATCAGCCCGCACCAGCTTGCCAGCCAGGTGAGTAAGCGCTTCTGGACCTGACACCGTGTGCAGCACAGACAAAATGTCCCCACTGAGCCTGGTTCAGATCGGAGAATTGTGACCAAATCTGTGATTATTGTTGTGTCAAGGCATTCATTTCTACTGTGGTTTGTTTTGCAGCAGTTGATCAGTGAAACACTTAGTAAACTCTCCAAGTAGTCCCACGTAAGGGTTTCCCACTGGATTTTAGGTAAAGTGGATGACACCCCTTCCTAACCACATGGAGGCTTCAGGATGGCAACGGAACTGCCCAAAAGTGTGTTTTCACAAATCGTCCTCTTCCCACACTTTCATATCCCTGATCTACCTGAAGAGTCCAAGAGAAACAGGACCAGTCCTTTACAATTTCCTCTGTAAGTTCAAGGTGTATGGGGATTCTCTCTCACACACTGAAGTCTAATATCTTTCATATTAATTCTTCAGTTAAAGTTGAGACCCAAAGAACCTCTTATGTGGAGCCGGTGGCACTGAGGCCAGGGCTGCCCGGGGCGACACGAGTCTTCGGGCAGGTGAATTGTACAGAGCAGCGATTTTTTCCATGAATTTCTTAATTTCGAGGAAATCATGAAAGAATCTTATTTGAAAGCCCAAATCAGTTTAAGGCTATGGGATGGGAGATCCATGAGGCCCGGGGACCCTTCCTTTCCTCCTACAGCCCCCCCAAAGTAACCTAAATGGCCTGGGTCCCACACAGCGCAATCGGAACACCACTTACGTGAGGAAAGAATTTGGGTTTTGGAGCAAGCGAGTCTCTCTGCATCTCAGCTTCTTTGTCTGTAAAATGTGGAAGGCGATAACCCCTACCTCACAGGTCATCACAGAGTTCGGCAGGACCGCGTGTAAGCGCAGCAGCTCCTAGTTGGTATTTCACAAAGGTCTGTTCCCTTTCTCCTTTCATTTTGCTTGGAACTCAAGTCTGCAGCGACACTCTTTCCTCCCAGGAATGAGGAATCTGAGGTAGGAGGAATCTCTGCTTCCCCCTCTTATTACCGCCCCCCAGTGCAGCACACCCCTGCATGGACAACTCAGAGCTCCTCTTCTTGAGGGTGTCCAGGCTATCCCATGTCTTCTCTCCAGAACCTGAAACCAGACTCCTGGTTAAGAGCGGGACTCGAAAAGGTGCCCCTTTGCCATAAGATAAAATCCAGTCTGAGAAAGGCTGGGGTGCAGGGGTAGATCACACCATCGCTGGGATGAATGGGAACTTTTTCAATCCCCACCTGGCAACCCAGGAAAGGCCTCCCTCACAACCACTGCTGGCCGCTTCCTGCTGGACAGATGCTAAGTGCTTTACATGCTGTATTGTATTCAGTCCTCACAACAACCCCATGGGGTAAATATGACACACTGTCCTACAGGTTAGAAAATTCAAGTTCAGAGAGGTTTAGCCCAGTCATCCCAAATTTGACAACCAAAATAATTGGCAAGCTCTTAAAAATGCACATTCTCAGGCCTACCTCAGATCATCAAAGCCAGAATTCCAGGTCCAAGGTGGCATGACCTGCCCAGTGGTAAAACAGGGCTGGAACTAGGATGAGGTGACTGCGGCAGCTGGGGATGGGGATGGACTTGGAGGCCCTCACTCTCAGAGTGTGTCTGCCTTCCAGATCCAGAGAGCCAGGGCCTTCTTACAGTCTGTGCCCAGAAGCACCCTTTGGGCTCCCTCTAGTCCCACTGCAAAGTCAGAATTGGGAAACTGGCACACAGGTCTGCCTGTAGAAAGTGCACATTCTTAACCACAATGCTGCTACAGCCAGGGTTTCCTTAGGTCAGAGAGACACACATCTCACGTTGAACATGTGGAGAGTTGAGCGTATATCTCCATCTCCTGGAGGGTGCTGGCCCCACCCATGGAGACTGTGACTCGGTTGGTCTGCTGTGGGCTGAGAACCTGCATTTCTTTTTTTTTTATTTTAAATATTTTATTTTATATAATTCTTACATCATTTTTCATTTTTGCACAATTGTATGCATTTTCATTTTGGTTATATTCCCCATACAATTGCACCCCCCCTTATTTTGACCCTAGTCCTTCCTTTCCCGGCCCATGCTCAGTGAAATAAGCCAGAAAGAAAAAGGAAAATACCGGATGGTCTCACTCATAGCAGGAATTTAGAAAACCTAAATAAGGGACCAGGAAAAAGACTAATTATAATAGTGTAAAAATCAAAATCAACAAGAACTAAAAACCGGAGACACACTACCGGGGCGGGGGAGAGGGGCGGGGTGAGGAAGAACCTGCATTTCTAACATGTTCCCCGGTGATGTTGAAGTTGCTGGGCCAGGTTCTGCACTTTGAGATCAGTTGCCTTAAAGTGGGAGAAGGAGGGCCTTCCTGGTGGCGCAGGCAGTTGAGCGCAGCGCTGTGAAGCTGTCTACAGTCTCCGCAGCTCCGGTTCCATCCCAGCCGTCCATGGAGATACCCACATGGTGCAGCAGACCTCTCCTGTCTCACCCGCTGCTCCCCCTCAGTAGTGTATTTCATCAGTCTGCCTGTTCTGCTCCCTGCTCTGTCTCTGGTGAATCCTCTCACCCTCCCATACATCTGGCCTGTACCCCAGTTCTTGTATGCATAAACTTTTTTTTTTAAAAAAAAGGAGCAAGTTCCCACAGCAACAGCTCCCTTGTCCAGGTTTATAGAAATGGATAAAGTGCTCTGAGCAGTGACCCCAAGAGACTCCAAACTGGAGTGAATGTCCCCATTGCTCACCTGCACCCCAGCACGTGGATGCCAAGTGTTCTAAGCTGCTCCCGGTTTCAATAGGAAAAGTCTAAGCTTTTCCATCAGGAGAGGTCAGATCCAGCCAGGGTCAGGAATGATGGGGTCTCCGGGTTCCGTCCACTCCATGTGGCTTTGTCCATCTGCCAGGGCTTCCAGGGCTTCCAGGATGGCGTCCTGCGCTCTCTGCCTCTGTGCTTTTTTTTTTTTTAAAGACAACCATTTTTTTTTTTTAATAGAGGCATGCTTTTTATTTATTTGTTTGCTGGTTTGTTTGTTTTGTTTATACAAGCACTGGGTACAGTCAGAAGCGCGGCAGGGTGAGAGAATTCACCAGAGCCAGAGCGGGGAGCAGAGCAGGCAGAAGGACCGAAGTACACTGCTGAGGGGAGCAGCGGGCGGCAGGAGAGGTCTGCACACCACGTAGGACCCTCCTCCGGTGGCCGGGGAGCAGCTGGGGATCGAACCGGCGCCGCAGAGGCCGCGCGCAGCTTCGCAACCCAGTGCTCAACCGCTGCGTCACCGGGGAGGCCCATGCCTCTGTGCTTCTTGCAGCTCTGCTTTTATGCAACGGATGAGGGAAAGAACCTGCTTTTGAAGTTCCTAGGTTTTCACCACTGCCCCATTGAGTAACTGCCCTGAGAACAGTTGCAGACATTTGCGCTAATTAGTTAATTTAATTTTATGTGTGCCTTGTTAGGGTCCCAAATGCAATCTGCAAATTAATAGCAGCTCACATGCAAATGAATGGAATTCACAGTGCCCAGACTTTATGGTTTTGAAATAGCCCTATAACCATAAGTCAGCACTGGGTATTTCCTCCTAATCCTCAAAAAAGTTTTTCTGATTCATTAAGCATCTAATTGCACTGCTCTTGAGGGAAGTTCTACTAAAAATGAAAACCAAAAAAGAAAAAAAAAAAGAAAACCAGCATACAGAGGGCCTCAGCCCCTCGGCACTTCCACCTCCGCCCAACTGCCGACTCAACTGCCCTTGCGGAGCTCTGCAAGCAGCGCCGACTTAGCTGACCTGTTCCTGTCCTCTGACCCTGCCTCATCCTCCGCACCTCACCACTCTAACCCGGGCCCATTACGGTTTGGAGAAACGCTGTGCTGGCCAGCTGTGTGTACTTGCCAGTCCCCTTTCCTCAGCTTCCATTTCCTTATCTAAATGCAGGATGGTGGTTTCTTCCAAAGGAAATAGGAGGCTCTGCTGGGAAGAGAAATACAAGGCAACAATGACGATGGCCTGTGGAAGCAGGAAGGAAGGGCTTCCTCGGGGCTTGGGAAGAGGACATGGAGATGTCGGCAGGGCAAGGAGCGGCTCTGGTGATGGGGTGAGTTGGTCCTGGCTAGGTGGAGGGGAGGCTGACACTATCCCTGGGAGGCTATTTTGGTTTTGCTGGTAGCCGCTGTGACTGGCAGCCTCCAGCCTCCAGCCTCCAGGTGATACGAGGGCCTTGGAGCGTGTCCACTTGAACTGCAGGGGGAACTAGCACAGGCTGACCAGTGTCTGTGTGGGTAAGCTCAAAGAGCTCAGTCTCTAAAACCATCACCATGAGCACCCAGGCTGGCCTGGTGTAGGGTAAAGAAAATATCAGGCTTTTCTGCCCTCCCGCCATCAGGATAGATGATGGATCCTTGTCCTGAGTGCATGCCTGATGGCGGGCACCTGGACTAGGGTGTGGGCATAGGTAGATGGGATTCAGCTGAGCTAAGATTGTGCTTTTTAAGGGCGGCGTCACGGGGGGACGCCAGCAGCAGCAGTAGTAGCAGCAGCAGTAGTAGAAGCCGAAGCCGAAAGAGAAGCCGAGAAGCAGCAGAACGAACGCTAGAGAGCCCAGATAGAGTGAAGACTTGCTGGGGGTTGGGAGGCCTGCCAGTCTCCCAGCCCCCCAGCCAGCACCCCTGCCTGCCATATGCCTGGTGAACCCCAAATAAAAAACCTGCAAAACCAGAGGACTCTGACTCCTCCTTTACCCGGTCTGCATGGGATCAGAAAACCTGCACTGTGCCCAGTTCCTGCCTTTACACCTGGGCAGACTATAACTGTACAGAGAGGAGTCTTCGTCCCAGTCCTGAGCCCTGTGAAACAACTGTGGCACGCGAGGCAGGCCTTGTTGGCCTAGGAGCGTCCCAAGTGGACACGATCTTGCCCTGCTAGGCTCCTGCTCCGTCAGCAGCAGCCATAGGAACACCTGCCCCTTTGGCCTCTTTGCATCTTCTCACAGGTGAAGTAACCACAGCTGGCTAGTACTCAGGGGTCTTTAGATCCACTATCAGGACGCTCTTAATAAGTAGTACGTTGGGAGCTTAGAATCACTTCTTTTGACCTCTTAATAAAGTTCCTTCTTTTCACTCAAGCTGGTAAAGAAAGACATCTGGTTATTGAGAGAACTAGACTGTCTTAGCCCTTCAGGCTGCTGTAACGAACTACTACAGACCCAGAGGCTTTTTTTTTTTTCCTGGCATGTGAAAATTTATTTGTAGGGTAAGGGAAAATGTCAGGCTTTTCTGCTCTCCCGCCATCAGGATAGATGATGGATCCTTGAGGTCCTGAATGCATGCCTGATGGCGGGCACCTGGAGTAGGGTGTGGGCATAGGTAGATGGGATTCACCTGGGCTAAGACTGGGCTTTTTTTAAGGGCGGTGTCATGGGGACGCCAGCAGAAGCCAAGAAGCTGAGAACGAACAGAAGCCGAGAGAGAAGCAGAGAAGGCCGGAGAGCCCAGATAGAGTGAAGACTTGCTGGGGGCTGGGAGGCCTGCCAGCCTGCCAGCCCCCCAGCACCCCTGCCTGCTGTGCACCTGGTAATCCCAATAAAAGAACTGCAAAAAACCACTGAGGACTCTGACTCCTCCTTTACCTGGTCTGCTGGATCCTAGAAAACCTGCACTGTGGTCCATTCCTGACCCTACATTATTGCTACTGTGTTTTCACCCCCAGAACTTAGGATCTTGGTCTTTCCTTTGCGTAAGGCCAAGAGAGAGACATCGGCTATTTTAACAACCTTAAAGCAGTCTCCAGGAATGTCACCAAGAGCATGACCTCTGTGACTAAATCCAACAACCAGAACTTCATTTTCCTCAATAAAATTCAAACAACCATCATTGGATACAAAAACCTATTTTTCCCCCTGTCCTTGATCAGCTAGACACTTGACACACTTCCAGGTGGCAGAATTTGGCTGTCTTCAACTCTTATTTTTTTCCAGTGCAATTCCCTTTGCATGGGCAGTGCCTCTAAAAGAACTGGTCTTTAGGGAAGTGCCTAAATGGGTTTCCTTGTACCGTTTATCATGCCTCAGTTGATCTCATCAGTGGATTCTGAGCTTCCTTGCAGCACGAAGACCCCAGCACTTGCCCAGGCCCTCTGCTGACCTCTCGCTGTGTCCTTACATGGTGGAAGAGACGAGGGAGCTCCTTCATAAGAGCCCTAATCTTATTCACTAGGGCTCCACCTTCAGGACCAAAGGCCTCACCACTTAACACCATTATTTGGGTTTTAAGATTTCAATGTAATTTAGAAGGGAGTGGGAGGGTTACACAAACATTCAGACCATAGCAGACTATGATTTCTACAGGCCAGTCTGCAGTAACAGTTCATTGATTCTATGAGTTATCATCCCCAACCCTTATTTAACTGAACATCATTGAGCACTGTTGCGCCAGCAAGCACAGGGGAGGTTCTCTATCAATTTGAGCAGGTGGGTAAAGGAGAGTACTGGAGCCCTCCGTGGCTTTTTATAGGTGTTAATGCTCTTTTAACACCAATAGTTGTGGGACAAACCTGCCGGCAGGCCCCCCAGCCCCCAGCAAATCTTTACTCTTTCTCTGGGCTTTCTCTTGTAGCAGTTCCCTCGCAGCCATTCCGCCAACATAGCAGTCCTCTGTGTGACCCCCTCCCCCCCACCATAGCCTCAGCCTCCAGGCTCAGGTGTGCACACTCACGCATGCCTACACCATACTCCAGGTATCCACAGTCAGGCATGCACGCCCCGCATCATGGTCCCACGCGCATCCTGCATGAACACTATCAAGGCCGCAGGCAATAGCCAAAGGGCAGAGGCATAAAAGCCTGAGCATCTTATTTACCCTCCAAGCACTTAGCTCAGTGTGGCAGGCTATGTGCTAAGCACTTGCCATGCATTATTGTATCTAATACAAAATTGTGCAAGTAGTGCTTTACTTACCCCACTTTGCACTGAGGAAACCAAAGTTCAATAAACTTAAGTAGCTTACTCCAAATCACAGACCTTGTAAAGGAGCCAGGAGTCAGAACAGGCCTGAAACTTGACTCCAAACCCTCAGATTTGCAGCTGAGAACCCCACTCCTGGCTGCTTCTCCAGGTCTAGCCCCACTGGGAGATCCCTAACTCACCTCTGCCTGCAAATGTGGGGTCTGGGGACTAGGAGGCAGTCAGTTGATAGCCAGGATGCCATTGGGCAGGGCCTTGATGTTCAACACCGGACCATCCAAGCAAAACCAGCGTGTGGCAGCATGTTAAAAAAAAATCCCTTTCATGTTCTATTTCTGTTGAGATATAGTGCAGTCAGACAATAAGAATGTGTGTTCAAATGGTTTGAAAAAGATGCTCTGCCCACCAAGTGGGGAAATCAGCAAGTAAAGCCTACTGCTTGTTCAGGAACTCTAAGGAGAAAAGAATAAAACCTTTTCTTTAGAGGAGGCAGGGAAAAAAGCTCAAACTGCGATTGAAGACATGACAGGGGGTTTGTGGATTCTTAGATCAGAAAGAAAGAGATGCGTCCTTCCTCACAAGCTGGAGGGTGGAAGGCTGGTGGACAGACGGGGAGTGGATGATTTTCTCCCAAATCTGGACTGTCTGAGAGCCCTGGAGGGCTTTCACTGACCACCAAGCTCCCCCAGATTCACCCAGATTCTGATTGGCCCTCCCAGTGGAGGCTCCATCACCGCATAGCCTCAGTTACTGCTAGCGGTGGATGTACCAGCGCGGGGAAAGACTGGGCAATCAGAGAGAATCACCCAAATGTGGGTGGGTTAGGAAACCAGATCCCCCCCACCCCCAGGAATCATATTGATGAAATCTAGGCTAGAAAGGTCCAAGTTCAAAGGTCTGTTTACTTTATTATCTTTTTACCCTGAGGAATGTGCCTGTTGAGTTAATGTTTACTTTATTGAATAATCGAGTTTTAGGCCTGTCAATAAGAGTCAGTGCTGCTATTATAGAGGGGAAAAGTGCAGTTTTGGAGCTAATTTCAGGTCTCAAGCGGGAGGTTCTGCCTAGGCCCACTGGCTCTACTGCCACCTGGTGGTGGAATCCTCTGGAGTGGGACCGTCCGTGGGTGGCCGGCCACGGCCCAAGTCTGAGGTTGGAATCCTGGTTTGGCAGCTCAGAGCCAGGAGAACAGCTAGAGTTCCGCTCTCTGAATTTCAGCTTCTACATCTTAAAATGGAGACAATACCTACATAATGGGGGGTTGTGATGTTCCAACAAGGTAACAGATGTGTAGTGCCTAGTGCTTAGTAAATGTTTAATAAATTGTAATGATTGGTTTGGTCCTATTGGAAGAGCACTCACTATCCCCACGGGGTTCTGTTTTCATTTCCATCCTGACTCGCATGAAGCAACAGAAGTCATGGCCCCACACTGTGGCCGACGCTGCTGAGTCAGCGGCTGGGAGACATCGGCAGGTGAGGCGGGATGGGGCAGACCTAGTAGGTGTAATTTAACAGGAATAATGTTACCTTCTAAGTTCTTAAAAATTTCGCCAATGGCACACATACGGGGAATGCCTGATTGAAAAAATACCAAGCCAAAACACTGAGGGATTTTAGGAACAGATAACTCAAGGGAAGCCAACTAGACAGTCCGTGCAGAAATTCTCATTTTATCAACACCCTTGAAGAAGCAACACACATGACTAGCCTTTGAAATATTCACACATGTGACCTCATAATTCCCCTACTAGGATGCTACCCAGAGGAAATAATCACAGATAATTGTGTACAAATACGCTCATTATAAGTGTGATTTATAAATGTAAAAAATGAGAAACAATAAATGCCCAATGAGAGAGGACAAGTTAATTAAACTGTGGTTTACCCACATGCAGTCCTTAAAATTTTTCAAAGGAAAATGTTCATTATATAAGTTGGGGGTGGAAGGAATCAGGGTATAATTAGAGATAGAGACGCAACACTGTTAAAAAGGTTCAATTATATAAAGATATAAAAATGAAAAGGCTGCATGTACCTAGTAAGAAAGCCTCAAGTTGTATAATGTATACACTGACAGTTACAGGGAGATATGAACCGATTTTAATAAAACAGATTTTAATGAAACAGATTTTAATACAACTGTCAGTAACTGATAAGCCAACCCCACCCCCCACCCCCAAAATCACCATGGAAAAGGTTTAAATCCACAATTTAGAAGCTGAAGATAATGGTCTTTCATGGGACTTAACATAATGGCACTTTACAGCTAGAGAGACATGTTCTTTTCTTTCTCTCTTTCTTTTTCATTTCAGCACCATTGTTCTACATCCTTCTTAGCGTTTTGACAGTACAATATCCCTTCATGTCCCAGCGCCAAAGAGCCCAGAGCCCGTCACCATAGTCTACTGTGCCCTGCGTCCCTTCGCATTCCGCTCCCTTTCTCCCCTCTGGGTGCCTCAAATCTGTGGTCAGCATTTAAAGGTTGGCCTTAATGTTTGAAAGATATGTTCTTTTCAAACACACATGGGACATTTATAAAACGACCACACACACTGAAACTAGGTGCTAAATCCTAAGATGGGGAGAACAGGTTTTTTTTTTTTTTTTTAATGTATTGACTCATTTATTTTATTTATTTTTAAATAATAAATTTTATTTTTATATTCCCCATACAATTGCAACCCCCCCCATTCTGACCCCATTCCCTCCCCTCCCGCCCCTCACCCCCCAAAAAGTGTCTCTGGTTCATAGTTTTTTGTTGATTTTGATTTTCACTTTCTTATGAGAACAGGTTGTTTTGAGAACCAGAGGCTCTTGATTCTCAGGCAGCCCCCCCAGAAGAAGTTACGGCTAAAATGAGTTTGTAAGGATAAATTCCCCAGATAAAGGAGGTGAGGGTGGGGGCTGAGCCACCTCAGGAGGGAAAGGTCCCAGGGTCCTGAGTCCAGCGACCTGCAAGGAGTATCCCAGAATTCTATCCTTCGCTCTTCATGATACTGAATTTTCTGCTTCTAGAAAGTGACCCTGTCAGGGAGACACAGGGGCCCCACCAAAAGCTATGGTTCAGTTTCCATCTCTAGCAGGAGACAGGGGTCTTCAGTTACCACCAAGCCAGGGCATGTCCCCCAGAGGAACATGAGCTGGTCCCGAATAAGAGCCGTTCAGAGCTCAAGTGTCAGGCAGCTTGGTGAGCTCCTGGCAGGCTGCAGAGGGTTTAAAGAAACCCTCTGTCCATCTGCCACAGGAACCCCCTAATGGAATTTCGAGGGCCTTCCTGCAGGTTGGGCCAAGCAAATGGGAGCCAGAGCTCTAAGGCCTGGTCCCACTCACACTAATGGTCCAGCTCACCTGTCAGCCTCCAGGGCTCAGCTCACCTCTTAAACATTCGTACCACTGGTTTCTTGCTCACAGCGCCAAGGTGTCATGTACACAGGCTCATGTTTAGGAGGGAACTCTAGAGGTGTTTGCAACAGTAACTGTCTAAAGACCCTGGATCTTGAAATGCAGTGTTTATCCCAACCCTTCACTGTAGCAATTGCTTTCCTCTGTCCTCCCTCAAACCACTTTCCATATACCTCCAACTTGGTTTGGGACTCATTTAATCCCCCTTTCTGTCCTCCTCTTGGTTGTTGGACAGGTGGCGAGATGTGCTAGCCAGGGAGGCTAGGTCAATTCACATTACCTCGGAAGACAAATAGGGAGAGAAAATACATAGAGGAGCTAGATTGAAATTTTTAAATATAGCCTGTGTAACATAGCATGTTAGAATGGAAAGGGAAATTTATATTTGTATCAATTGCCTTGTACTATATATAGATTTTTTTTCTCTTTGGTGTTACATTCTGGAAATTTATACTTCTGAGTAGAGAAACACTTATTTCATCTTAGACCAAATGCATAACTTTTAACTCTTTCACCAGTTGCATTTTAATTCAGCTTATGGAAGTGTGTACTACCTTCTTTCAAAAGTAAGCTTTTGAACACTGAGACACTTGCTTTATGCCTCCTCATTAGTTAATGAAGTTAAAAACTAAGGAGTTTTTGTTTCATATTTTGCAAAAGACAGAGAGATAATGCAAAAAAGAAGGAACCCTGTCCAGAAGTCAGGAACCTGCATGCGCTGGCTGTGTGACTTGCAGCAAGTCACTTTCCCTCTCTGGTCCTGTCTCTTCTTTTTAAAAACGATGGAAAGCCACCTCTAAACTCATCTCTTGTTGAAGATTCTGGAATCCTATAATGAAACAACTGGGTCTACTTCAAGGTCAATCAAGCATCTTTTCCTTTCATTTTTTTTGAGCATTTTTTTTAATACGAGGACATGGTTTCTTCCATTGACTTCCTGGCTGTGAGGCAGAAGGAAACATGGGTGGGAATCCCTGTGCCATTGCTGAGCCTTCGAGTGGGAACTAGACCTTCCAAGGGGTTGCAGTGTTCTTCAGTGATTTCTACCGAACCACAGAGACAGAAACCTAACCAACGTTTTTGACATGCTAATAAGTTCTAATGAGAATTCAATCCTTTGCGTGTTGTGATTGTCTACCTATCTTTCTGTCTATCATAAATCACGAACAGAAGAATTACATGATCAAATGTCGACTTGGTTCTTGAGCACTCTGGGGGTGTAAGTGCAGATAGTCCAGTTCACACAGGATGTCTTCAGCTTGCTGGTGGTAACTGAGTAGTGCCTACACTTGCCGGAGGCCGTCTTCCTGTAATTGGTTTATTCTGGGCTAAACCCTGAAGGTCATACTTAATTCCAGGTGTCAAGAAGGCTCCTTTAAACCAGAGGTTCCAGGTAATATTAATTTAGGTGATATGGGGTCGGGAAGGCATATGAGTGATGGCTGAAGGAACATGCATTCAGAGCTTAGACCAGAGCCAACAGGAAGAATATAGTAACGACACACAGAAAGGTAAAGGACAAATAGATCGGGATAAAAATAGTTGATTTTTCCCAAAAAGAAGGAGAGAAAGAAAATTTAGAATAAACAAACCCATATCCATACCTGTGGTTCATCCTCGGGTCTCCTTTCAGCCTGCTCCCTTCCCCTCAGTGACTGCCCATTCTCGGGGTTCACGTCTATCTACCTGCTGATGTCTCCCAGACCCATCTTCATCCAAGAATGTTCTCCAAACCTTCAGGTCTGACCATCCGACTTCCTCCTGGTCAACTCAACCTGGATTCTCTCATGCATACCAAGCTCAATGCATCCTAAGGAGAACTGTCCACTACCCAGATGACCTGGGACCATATTGGGAAGGGCTTCAACTTTTTCAAGCTCCATTTGTACTGACCATGTCTGGAGAGTAAGGAAGGGCATGGGATATGCCATTTACAACCACATTCTAGGGTGGTGGCTATTGTTTTCCATAGACTCTACCCTAAAATGAGGTGTTTTCAAACTTGGCTGCTGTGGCCGCCCTGGCAGCCTAGGGATTAATTCTCAATGCTATCACCACTGCCGCTGCCTCATGAGTTCAATCCCCAGCCAGGGAGCTACCCACATGGCGCAGCAGACCTCTCCTGGCTTGCCCGCCGCTCCACTCAGCTGTGTATTTCAGTCAAACCACCTGATCTGCTCCCAATTGTCTCTGGCGATCCTCTCACCCTCCGTCCCTCATACCTCTGGTCTACACCCAGTTCCTCTACACACACACACACACACACACACACTTGGTAACTTATTGGAATCCCCTAGGACATTATCTGGACAATGCAGATTTCCAAGCTCTACCCAAAATTCCTTGAATCAAAATCCCAAATTTCCCCCCAAATTTTGAATCCCAGTAATGATATCAATGAAAGTCAGTTACGCTAATTATCAAGTCATACATTTTGTCATTAAAAATTCATTTCTTACATTTATTATTCCCAGTTGGAAAGATCAAGGATTGATCTGCGGGAATGAATACCTTGTCCCTTGCTAGCACCTTCACCAGGAAACTCTTTCTCTCCCTCCCTCCAACTGCAAGGTCAGGAACTGAGCAAGGTGCTAATGTGGGGACTGAAAGGTGCTAATGTCTGCAGCAACTTCTAGTGTACTCAAGTCATACTTTTAGCCTGTGTAGGATGATGACTTTCCTGCCTACGACTTAGCTGTCCTGACAAGAACCTGTCATTTTGGAACTTCAATGCATTGCTGGTCACCTTTCTGTATTTTTGATAGCTTTTCCCTTTAAACAAACAAAGTATGGTTATGGCCTTAGGGGCTGAGGATGGTAGTGTAGGGATAAAATGTAGGCAATTCTAATTAGGTGATTGCCAAATTATGTTAAAATTAGCACAGAACTGTATTATGCAACACCCCTTCACATCGGCTCTTCAATACCTGCACAGTCATCAATGCTCAATCCATTTTGACCAGAAAGGAAGACACGACTCCTCATGGACAGGCCTTTAGCACCACGTGGATTTTCATTTTCATGTAACTTTGAGAAGATACTTAAATGTTCAATTGGCATGTCAAATGTGAATTCCACAATTTAAAGGAAACTTGAATTTGATAGCAAACTTATCCTTTGTTTATTCTATGATTTGACCTCTTTTACTTCGCTGGGTGCCTTTATGTGCTTTTTCTTTAAAGCTGTTCTCTAACTTTATCTCTGATTCTTATAAATATTAGGAGAATTATTTTTACATTTTCATTTCACATATTTTGTTTTTTTTTTTTTTTTTTTTTTTTTTTTTAAAAGAGGATACTGATAGTGATGATGACATTAATGGTTTATTTCACTTTATGTTATTATTATTTTTTTTTAATTTTTAATTTTTATTTTTTTAATAGAGGCATGTTTTATTTATTTATTTGTTTGTTTGTTTGTTTTGTTATACATGCACTGGGTACAGTCAGAAGCGCGGGAGGGTGAGAGAATTCACCAGAGCCAGAGCAGGGAGCAGAGCAGGCAGAAGGACCGAAGTACACTGCTGAGGGGAGCAGCGGGCGGCAGGAGAGGTCTGCGCGCCATGTGGGACCCTCCTCCGGTGGCCGGGGAGCAGCCGGGGATCAAACTGGCGCCGCAGAGGTTGCG
The DNA here is from genome assembly GCF_014898055.3 of Talpa occidentalis. Taxonomy (NCBI): domain Eukaryota; kingdom Metazoa; phylum Chordata; class Mammalia; order Eulipotyphla; family Talpidae; genus Talpa; species Talpa occidentalis. Next base: position 42,184,946 of record NW_023604295.1, on the reverse strand, counting down.
GGCAGCTTCGCAACCCAGCGCTCAACCGCTGCGCCACCGGCGAGGCCCTCACATATTTTGAACTACCTATAGCCTCATGTTATTCCTCCTTTCTCCGTCCAGTCGTGTGAAGCTAAGCATTTACACACCAAGCAGCATTTCTAACATGCAGGCAGTGCACTTCTCTGTGGTTATTAGAAACCATAATTTAGCAAAATGGTCTATTAATAAGTGGAAAAGGGTAGATGTGGAGACTGCCCTTTCATTACAGTTTGCTGCAGCCACATTGCGCTGGTAACCTGATTCTGGATATTTATTTGCTTTAATCTTCTGACTTTAATTTCTTTAGTTAAAATTCCCTCTGGAGTCACTTTTGGAGAGAAGACATATGATTTTGTCACTTTTATTACCCAGGTTTCTATAATCTTCAGTGTACCCCACTGTCTAGCACATGTACCAATTGTGAGAAAATTCCCATTGAGTCATATCTGAGGTAGTGATTAGATTGCAAAGCAGTCTGGCATACAGTGATATCTTTTGATAAATATTATCCCTATCGCCTGCAGGTATGGGGGGTATTATTTTGATAGATTACATTTCCTTTGGGCAATTATTTCTTATCCACACTTAAAAAATAATTAATTTTTATTATGTAAGTAATATACAACAGTGTAAAAACTTCAATGTTACTTTTCAACTAACTGCCAACCTACATCTTAAATGAGAACCACTTTCCAAGCATATGCCAACACAAGACACATAATCAATCTTCTTTTTATTAAAAAAGTTAAATTGGCTCAATGTTATATATACTGTTTTGAACTTGTTTATTTGCTCTCTCTATAGGGGACATACGTCAATGTTTGCTTTTTATTGTTTTTAATCAATTATTTATCAAAAATTTACAATTTTAATGGTACTTAAAAGTTTGATTAAAGGGCCTCCCTGGTGGTGCAGCTGTCCGCAGCCTCCACAGCGCAGGTTCGATACCCGGCCGGCCAGGGAGATTCCCACATGGCACAGCAGACCTCTCCTGTCTCGCCCGCTGCTCCCCTCAGCAGTGTATTTCAGTCCTTCTGCCTGTTCTGCTCCCTGCTCTGTCTCTGGTGGATTCTCTCACCCTCCTGCGCCTCTGGCCTGTACCCCAGTTTTTGGATACATAAATAAATCTTTAAAAAAAAAAGTTTGATTAAAAATTGGGCCTCCCTGGTGGTGCATGGTAGGTTAAGTCTCAGCACAATGAAGCTATCGGCAGCCACTGCAGCATGAGCTCGATCCCTCACCAGGGATCGACACACATGGTGCAGCAGACCTCTCCTGTCTCACCAGCGGCCCCCCTCAGCAGTGTATTTCAGGAGATCTGCCTGTTCTGCTCCCCACTCTGTCTCTGGTGAATGCTCTCACCATTCCCACACCTTTGGCCTGCACCCCAGTTCCTGGATACATAAATAAATCTTTTTTTTTTTTTTCATAAAGATTTATTTGTTTATACAAACACTGGGTACAGTCAGAAGCGTGGGAGGGTGAGAGAATTCACCAGAGCCAGAGCGGGGAACAGAACAGGAAGACTGACGAGGTACACTGCTGAGGGGAGCAGCGGGTGGCAGGAGAGGTCTGCGCGCCATGTGGGACCCTCCTCCGGTGGCCGGGGAGCGGCCGGGGATCGAACTGGCGCTGCAGAGGCTGCGGGCAGCTTCGCAACCCAGCGCTCAACCCCTGCGCCACCGGGGAGGCCCCATTTATTTAAAGATTTAAATAAATCTTTAAAAAAAAAGTTTGATTAAAAAACCCCAGCTGCCCCTTGCCCCACTTTGTTATTCCCCAACCCCATTGATTTCTTTTGACATTTATATTTTTTCCACCCTCCTACCCTATGACCCTCTTCCTCTTAACTTCAGCAACCTCATTTCCTTAGTGCCTGCTAGGTTTGTGACTGTATGATGTCTAACCATACTACTGAGCTTGTCTTGATTTTGCATCGTTATTACTGATCTCGTCGTCCCTTCATCAGGCATTCCACATAGCTTTAAGTTTTGCTTTCATATAAGCTTGGAATTGTACTAAGAAATTACTATTACCTATTTTTCTTTTTACATAACTGCCCAATTTTTATGTATTTGCCAAATAACTACACCTAAATGGGTCTGCTGACCAGGCCACTGGTGTAATGGCTAGCAATTTGTCCCGTGTGTGTGTGTGTGTGTGTGTGTGTGTGTGTGTGTAAATATATTTTTTTTCTCTGTCAGAACAAGGCCCCTTATTGCCCCCACTGGGAAAATTGTCCAAATAAATACACAAATCTTTGATGACTATGACGTGAATGGTTTTCCCTTGGGGTGGTATCCTGGCACAGTGTGCCACCTGCACATCTGTCCCTGGCAGTTCTGCACTGACAAGAGGGAGAGTTCTCTGTGCAAGGGCTCTAGCCATCAAAGGTGGGAACTGCCACACAGCCAACACCATGCTCTGGCGGTACAATGTGGATGGCGAGCCGGTATGCAACACTCGCCGCCTTTACATGAAGCTACACTGGGTGCTGCAGCTGAAAGAGGAAAGCATCTGGAATGGGAAATGGAAGGTTAAGAACATCAGCAGAATGAAGAGCTCCTCGGGGTCCACAAGAGACACCACAGCCTCACCACGGCCCTCTGTCCCATACCCTGAGAACTCAGCTAGACCCCAGCATGGCTCCCCTTGATCCCCCAGGTCCCGTGTGAACTCCCAGGTCTTTGGTCAGGTGGATGGCCTCTGGCCCCTCTGGCCCGCAGCCACTTAAGAGTTCAAATTCAAGCCTGAGGACTTTGCCTTCCCATTCACAGCCCTGGGTCCCAGGGCTGGCAGAGGGGCCCTATGCCACGAAGCCAGATATGCACTGGCCTTGGCCTAGTTCCCAAGCCTTTCTCCCCTTGGAAGAAAAGGGCCCCGTCCAACCCAAACAGCAAGGGCCCTGCAAATGCTGTATGAAGCTCTGAACCACAATGGCCATTCCAGCCAAGGTTGACTGCCCTGAGATGCCCACAGCCAGCTTGAATTCTACACTCACCAACATCCTATTTATAGGTTGCAGCAGTTGCAAAATTCTACCCTCCTATTGTAGAACCAGAATCAACCTCAGAATGGCTGAGTCAAGTGGGATGAGGGGAACAGCCAGCTGGGGGAACTCCTCAGACCTGGTACCTGTCCTTTATTTTCCACCACATGTATTTCTTTAGCACCTCACTACTCAAGGTGTGGCCAGTAACACTGATATTATCTTAAGTGTAGGGGAAATTTCCACAGGATTCTCCCTTACCTCCTTTGCTTTCTTTGGCTGGTTCAATAATAGATTGACACAAGAGAGATTAGCACAAAAGACAAATTTAATTTTGTGTGCATGTAGATCTACAAAATACGGAACCCAGTGAATGATCAACAGTACAGTTTTTAGATAAAGAAGCAATAAATGTATGAAGAATAGACAGGACAAGGCATTATTGGAAGTTCTGGTTTGGACAGCTTAGTGAGCTAGGCAAAGCTTGTTTACCTACTTTCATGACCCCTGTCTCTGCCAACAGATTTTATTTCCAGTGAAACAGAGTGGGGGAGGTGTGAGAGGAGGTGAGTTTTAGGGTATCAGTCATTCATAGCCTGTTTAATTCACAATAATTAATCTGCTACTTTGGCACATCTTGGGTGGCCTGATCTGGGAACCCACATTAGAAATGTACTCTCAGGGTCCACACCAAACTAAACTAGAATCTTCATTTTATCTAGATCCCTGAGTGATTCATGAGTACATTAAAGCTGGAGGACTACTCCATTTCGCCATAGCCTCTCTTCACCCTATTCCGTCTTCTAGTAGTACCTCAGACATTCTCCTTCTAAATATCTTGTAAAGTGAACATCACGGAAGTTAGCTTTTCTATTTCTTCCTCATCCTTCTGGGTTTGTCTCAGAGGCTCTCCTCCAGGTCTCTGAAATCTAAATCCCCTGTTCCTTCAAAAAGCAAAAGCCTCAGTAAGTACAGGCTTTGAAGCCATGTTACTTGGGTTCAAACTCTGGCCCTATCAACTACAAACTGATAAACAATGGGGCAGCCACATCACTGCACTGAGATTAGGCTTTACTACTAAGTATTTGATGCATGTTAGCTATATTTTCTGAAATCAAAGCCTTAACAACTAAGAATTTTGGAGTTTCTCCTTGTCTTCTGCTGAATGGTGCTTCCATCACATAGGTATGTGAAAAAAAATGTTTTATTCATTTGGCTTTTGCTACTGAGTCAACCAGTTCCACTTTCATCTGGGGATGGAGTTTGTAACTATCTGCTCAATCAATAAATTCCCACAAACCTTCTCAACTAGGAGTGCCAACCTGGTGAACATACTCTCAGAGCTGCAAGTATGGTGCATCCAACTGCTTCAGGGTTCAACAAATATTCTAAGAAAAAAGGCTCACCAAAGATCATAGGGAAAAATAGGGGAGAGGGACAGTTGGAGGGAAGTTGGGGTGAAAGCTGAAGGAACCCACTGGTGGGAGGGGGAATGGGTATACATATAGTCTAGTGGGCAGTTGTTTAGTGATGAACATTGTCTGTAACCGATCTTAGGGGGAAAGCTTAAGTTTCCCAGCACTAAGTATGGTGTTATCTGTAGACTTTGCATTGATGCCCTTTATCAGACTGAGGAAATTTCCTTCTCTTCTGGTTTTCTGAGCTTTAAATCTTAAATCTGTATTGAATCTTCCCAAATCTTTTTTTCCCACATATATTGAAATGATCCTTTATTCTGTCAAAATGATGGATTATAGTAGTTATTAAACCAACCTTAGATTCTGGAATAAACTCTACTAGGTTATGGTATACTATGTTCCTTACATATTGCTAAATTCAATTAGCTTATAGTTAATTTTAAGTTAATAATTTTTGCATTTGTGTTAATGATGTATATACTGATATGTCTCTTTTCTTGTAATGTCTTTGGTCAGCTTTGAAACAGTGGTAACAGTGTTCCCTTAAAAAAAAGTCGGGGGGGCCTCCCTGATGGCGCAAGGGGTTGAGATGCAGCACTACGAGGCTATCTGCAGCCACTGCAGCATGAGTTCGATGCCCGGCCAGGGAAGTGATCCACATGGCGCAGCAGACCCCTCCTGCCACCCGCTGCTCCCCTCAGCAGTGTACTTCAGTCCTTCTGCCTACTCTGCTCCCTGCTCTGGCTCTGGTGAATTCTCTTACCCTCCCGCGCTTCTGACTGTACCCAGTGCTTGTATGTATAAATAAATAAATAAATCTTTTAAAAAAATAAAATAAAACAAAGTTGTCAATAATATTCCCTATTACTCTTTTAATGTCTCATTCCTGTTAGGTATAATTTGTGCTTTTTTCATCTATTTTTGGTAGAAGTTTAACTTCATTAACCTTCCCAAAGAGTTAACATTATTGGTTTTTGTTCTTACTTTCAGTATTTTCTTTAAAAAAAAAAAAAAAAGATTTATTTATTTATGCATACAAGAACTGGGGTACAGGCCAGAGGTGCGGGCGGTGAGAGGATTCACCAGAGACAGAGTGGCGGACAGAACAGGCAGATTGACTGAAATACACTGCTGAGGGGAGCAGTGGGAAAGTCAGGAGAGGTCTGCTGCGCCATATGGGTTGCTCCCTGGCCAGCCGGGGATCGAACTCATGCTGCGGTGGCTGCGGTGAGCTTCACAGGTTGCGTCTTAACCCCTTGCGTCACCAGGGAGCCCAACTTTTAGTATTTTCTTTCTTCCACTTACTTTGGATTTAGTTTGTCCATTTTTTCCTCTAACTTTTGTTTCAAACGTATAAATATTTACAGTTACATAACTTAGGAAACAAGTACAATTCTACTAATTTGGCCTTTTATTACTCAATTTCTTTGAGTTTATTCATCCTTGAAAGAGATTCCTAAATCTTTTTTTAGGGAAAACTTTTTAGGAGAATCCACTCAGGAAGAAAGTATGCATATAAATCTAAAAAACGATTATACAGATATAAAAAGCCTGGCATTCCTATTACATAACTTTAGGCTTTTCATTCTATTACAAGTTAAGTGTGTGTTTATTCTGAAGATGCTTAAATTTTAAGAACCCTCAGTTACTGTTTTGGATGCTCTGTTGTAATTACCAGTGACTCATTCATCTATATTCAAGTTTTTGGAAGTAAATGAAGGTTAAGTAATGACTTAATTTTAATGCCACGATGATACCAATTCCATCACTAGTACATTATATCAAGAAAAAAATCTTCCTGTTATTTACATTAACGTTAACAAGCCATTTCCCTATTATTTGTATTATCTTTTTATGTTTATCTTTGGCAATCTAACCCTGTTTTAATAATGTATTTTGAGTTCTGCCTTTTAATATCCAAAAAGATTATTGCATATATATTATTTTCTTTATAATTCTTCAAAATAGTACCAAAAATTATTTCCATCATAAAATTCCTTTGTTTTTTTTAAAGGAACACTTGTGTTATCAAATAAAACTTTTTTCAAAATCAACCCATCAAGATATTCCTATATACATATAACCAAATGAGTAACATATAACCAAGTGAATACTTGTATATTTTAGGGAAGATATTTTCCTAATTTCATTTTATAAAACACAGGTAATAACAGTCTTGTCAAATTAAGTCATCAAGTAGAAAAAATTTTATATTTAGTCTAAGGTTACTATTGATTTTTAAATGCCAAACAGAAAGGTATTTCATTTCATTAATCAAGAGTTAACACAGAATAAAATGTGTATCCATATAGGTAACTTTTGTTTCTAAGAATTTTTTAAAAAGTAAAAATTTAAGTCATATTTCATTTCAGAATTTTTTTTTTTTACAAAGAACAACATTTTGGGGTAAGACAAATATATACAATTAAACACTTCAAAAATAACATGGCATGTATTATTTTCTCCCAGGGCATCAAATACTAATATGTGTATTTCTACTTTATTTTATACTTATTCTGCATAGTACCAAAAATGATACCCATCACAAGTTCTTTTAAGAGGTTTTTTTTTTAAGGAATACTAAGCTTTTTAAATAACAAAAGTTTGTTACAATAACAAAAATATGAAAATCAGCACAATATTTAATTTATTTTATAAGTTTGGCAAACAGCACAAAAATCCAGCAACATTTAAACATGTAAAAAAGTCAAATGCTAAACAGGACTGGGGAAATTTTTTTACACTATTAGTAATAATGAGTACACATTTTAGATTCTGCAAAGCTAGCAAAATGAGGGTACTTGGCTTCTGAACATATATCACAAACACACACACACACACACACACACACACAAAACAATATAATTTATCTTTACAAAAATTACAGCCAAGCAATGAAAAATGTTAATGAGGATACTAACACAAAGACACATTTACTACATATATCCCCTACACTGAAATGCTACATCTTGTACCCTGAAATGCCATATGTGGAGAGCCAAGCAGATAAATTTAGGCTCATCATTGAGGTTAAGAAATATCTGAGAAGAATTTAATGCTTATATATAATATACTCAACATTAAAACTTCCTATATAGCAATTTCTAGATCATATAGCAATGTATTCCACTATCTATCTGAGAAGTTGCATCTTCTCTGTTGGCAGTATAAAATTTCCGACCAGTATCAAAATTCTGGTAAAACACAAATTGAAGGCATTTTCTAGTATACGCAAATGTTACAGGGGGCATCAATGAATGTGGGGGAAAATCTTAGATTTCACACTAAGTTTCTGCTGAGCTTTGTCAAACCAAACAGCTCAACTATAAGGCAAGAAAAAATAACCCCCTATAACAGATTAATGGGTGTTACCAAGGAAAGATAGGACTTCAATCTTAGGGAAAAAGTTTGTACACAAACAGATTTTTTGAAAGAATTGGTATTGAAATGAACATCGAGAAATTATCTTACATCTTAAGATTCAATCATTGGTTCAGAAGCCTGACAAACAATCTGTTGGTATATATTATCAAATTAACTTTTTGGAATCAGCACCAGTCCCCAAAACCTCAAATTATAATATTTAATCTTCACTGAAAGACATCCTTTTTGTGCTATATTAACACAACTACAATCAAATCAAAGAAAGTTGAATTATTCAACTTATTAAATATTTTTGTATTTACTGGGTTAGCAACTTATAATTTTTTTTTTTCTACTTGTGCTTCTGTTTTGGGGCACTTTGATTGAAGAGAAATTCACTTCACAGGATTACATCTTGCTAAAGCATTCCTTAGCATTGGTCCAAACTTGTATTCCCTTAAAAAAGTAAATAAACAAAAAGGAACTTTAAAATGTGGCTTTGGGAGGATTCTGAAAGCCCAAGAATTTGGCTTACTGGTAAGCTAAGTTTTGCTTTTGGGAGTAATTAACAAGTCCAGCAAATAAACAACTATTCATGACAATGGCTAGTATGAATGAATGTCTTATGTTTCTGAAATAAGTAAGAGAATCACCTTTGAATGAGCCTATCTTCCAAACAGAGAAAAAGAATCCCACAACTTCTATTTGGAAAACTAAATTTTCAAGGTTCATAACCTAAACTCATTCACTCACATCACATAGTCACATAATTTATAGACCAAACAGGTTTTCAGGCAGTTGTTTTCTATGTAATACTTAAAACAAAAGAAAAACCTTATTACTGTAACAATTAATTATAAATTAATTAGTTACTAAAGTATTAGTCCAATAGACTACATTACCAAATCCATCTCAGTGGTTCTAGCTGTCTATTTTGCATATGCTAAGTATAACAAACCCCACATGATTGAGCTTAAACAAAACATGTTTGTAAAAATTTAACAGTAAAATTTAAGGAAGTGGTAGAAACAAAAATTTTTACAGTGTATCAACAGCTAGGATTTCAAATAATGAAAATCTTTTTAATTTTTTCACTTGCTGGTGGAATCAAAGCAAATAAATTAAAAAAAATTAAAAAGCCATTAATATGTCTCAGACCACCTGGTTTTAGTATCTAATGGAATATTCATTGTTAAAAAAAATGACAGATCTTCTGAATTTTCACAGTAAGATATCCATGAGACAGCAATTAAAGAAACAAAAACTACATGCTATCACATATAATGCCAATCCTATTTTCATAAGGAAGGGGAAAGCATTTATTTTCTAAATGATTATCTATGTTACAAAAAAATCTGAAAGGATACACATGAAAATTTTAAGTGGTCAATTTTCCAAATGGGATTTGGGGAAGAAGAAAGAACATTTACTTAATATGCTTCTGGATTATTTAAAATTTTTACAGTGAGCATGTTGTCTTTGTAAGCAAAATTTTAAATTTAAAAAGATCAAGTAGCTTGAAAATTAAGTATTTCTTAAAAGCATCACTTCCTTGATTCAACAAATTAGAATATTCACTATCAAAAAGGTCCACCAAAAAATACTTAGAAGTCATATTTGCTTCTTTAAATGTTAACATTAACATTAAAATTCTTTTTAGCTCATTAATATGCAATTTAGTCATTTGATTATAGTCATATACCACTTTGAATACCTGATATCATAATAAAGTACAATATATTTTAAAAGTATTTTTGTATTAAGAAGTCTGCACTTTAAAAGACAGATCAAAAGAAACTTCTTAATAAGTCTTCTATAGTTAAAAAAGAAAAAAAGTCAACTCTGCAAACCTTTGTTATCTGATCTCTTAGACTTCCTGAGATTAAAAAACGCAGTTTAGAAAGAAGATTGTCAATGTGAAGCACTCCAGGCAGGCAGGAAGTAGCTGACAGGATGACAGCAACAGAAACAGAAAACCACCAAATTACAATTACCCAACCTACAGCATTTATTTGCTTTCTGACTGGTCATGATTTTAATTTCTCTCAAATGACCCCAAAGACATACAACATGAAGTAACCGACAGTTTCACTGAGACATAAATATGAATATGACATATTCATGACATAAATATGACATAAATAAGAATTTGCCCAATACTAAAGAAGTCTATTTGACCAAATGTAAGAGCCTGGTGTTAACATTTCAAAATGTCTTAGTCCTCAACTGCTATTGCTGGTGATAAAAGTGAAAAGATCTAGGAAAGGGATGATTCCTAACCAGAAAAGACAAATTTAGGATAAATTAAACCATAAGAATGTTGATAGGAGTAATTTTTTCCTTTAAGGAAATCTTCATAAATATGGGAATTCATCTTAACATATGATTTACCAAGACAATGCATATAATCTCTTGATAAATTGTGAAGTATCAGACAAATGTAAAGGTCTATACTAATTGGTAGTCACACAGGCAAATGTTATGAAAAGAGATTGAGTAATGCTTTATATTTTGTTCTTACAACAGCATTTTAGGAAGAATCCCCCACCACTGTCAAATGCTTATTTTACCCAGGATAAGTGGCAATATTTATATCTTCAGATATCAGCTATATGAAGTATTTTACTCAGATAACAAATCATATCCCAACTGCATTTACCCAAAATGATGTTTAAGTTATTTTCCAGTTAAAGTATAACCTGTGCAAGAACATCATAGAGTCAAAGCAAAGTTATTGTTATATATTTTCAAATACAAGTCATGAATAGGCACTACAAATTTGAAACTTTAGATATATTGGAGACACAGTAATTGATACTTCGGTTATAACACTTCATAAGCAAGTAGCGATATTGGGAAACATTCTGGAAGAAGCCAACATTACACTAATACCAAAAAAAGGAGGACAACACAAAGAAAGAAAACTGCAGGCCAATCTCTAAGAAACACTGATGCAAAAATCCTCAACAAAATCTTAGCCAACAGAATCCAATAATGCATCAAAAAGATAACACACCATGACCAAGTGGGATTTATTCCAGGGACACAAGGATGGTTCAACATCTGAAAATCAATTAATGTAATCCAACCCATCAACAAAAAGAAAAATAAAAACCATATGATCATATCAATAGATGCTGAGAAAACATTTGACAAAATTCTACATCAATTATGATGAAGACCCTCAAATTCCTTTGAATAGAAGAAACATACCTTAATAATAAAAGCCATATATGACAAACCCACTGCCAACATTATCCTCAACGGTGAAAAGCTGAAACAAACTGAAAATGGATAAAATACCTGAATGTAAGACCTGAAACCACAAAATATATAGAAGGAAATACAGGCAAAATAAATTTCCTTAATATCTGGAACAAGGCAAGGAAGTCTACTCTCACTATTGTTTTTCAATATAATACTGGAAGTTCTAGCCAGAGCAATAAGACAAGGGAAAGACATACAAGGAATCCAAACAGGGAAAGAAGAAGTAAAACTATCACTATTGGCAGATGATATAATATATATAAAGATCTTAAATACTCCACAGAAAAACTAATCAAAACTACAGACAAATTTAGTAAAGCAGCAGGATACAAAACCAACAGACAAAAATCAGTAGCCTTCCTATATGCAAACAATCAATCTGAAGAAGAAGAAACTAAGAAAACCATCCCTTTCATAACTGAAACCAAAAAAATCAAATACTTGGGAATAAACCTAACAAAAGAGGTGAAGGACCCATACAAAGAAAACTGTAAGACACTGTTAAAAGAAATAGTAGACACAAAGAAATGGAAAGACATCCCTTGCTCATGGAGTGGAAGAATTAACATTATCAAAATGGCCAGCCTACCAAAAGCAATTTACAGATTCAATGTTATTCCAATAAAAATTTCAGTGACATTCTTCAAAGAAATAGAACAAATACTGTGAAATTCATGGAGCCACAAAAAACCTCGAATAGCCAAAGCTCACCTGACTAAAAAGAAGGAGAATGGAGGTATCACACACCCTGATTTCAAACTATACTATAAAGGCATAATAATTCAAACAGTATGGTACTGGAACAAAAAAACAGAAACAAAGACCAATGGAACTGAACAGAAAACCCAGAAACAAATCCACATATTTATGGACAACTAATCTTTGACAAAAGAGCAAAGGCTAAGCAATGGAACAAGGACAGTTTGTTCAATAAATGGTGCTGGGAAGACTGGACTGCTACTTGCAAAAGAATGAAGCTATACTACTACCTCACACTATGCACAAAAACCAACTCATAATGGATAAAAGACCTGAATGTAAGACCTGAAACCATAAAATATACAGAAGAAAATACAGGCAAAACACTACACGACATATATCTCAGTAACATGTCTAAAGACACATCCCCCGAAGCAAAAAAAGTGAAGGAAAAGATAAACAGCTGGGATTACATCACACTAAAAAGCTTCTGTACAGCAAAAGAGACACGAACCAAAACAAAGAGACACCCTACTGATGGGAGAAAATTTTTGCACACAATACAACTGATAAGGAACTGATCACAAAAATCTAAAAAGAGCTCACATGACTCAACAAAAACAAAGTAAACAATCCAGTCAAAAGCTGGGCACAAGAGCCAAAAAGACACTTCTCCAAAGAAGAAATGCAAATGGCTAACAGATATATGAAAAAATGTTCATCACTTGTAATTAATGCAAATCAAAACCACAATGAGATACCACCTTACACCAGTGAGAATGGCACACATTAAAAAACAGGAAACAACAAATGATGGTGAGGATGTGGCGAAAAAGGAACTCTCCTACACTAATGGTGGGAATACAAACTGGTCCGAACACTATGGAAAGCTGTGTAGAGGTTGCTCAAACTACTAAATCTGGAGCTACCACATGACCCAGCAATTTCACTCGTAGGAATCTACCCAAAGGACACAAAAACATTAATTCAAAAAGATACTTGCACCCCTATGCTTACGGAGCACTATTTACAACAGGTAAGATATGGAAACAACCCAAATGCCAAAAAATAGATGACTGGATCAAGATGTGCTATCTACACACAATGGAATACCATTCAGCAATCAAAAAAAGATAAAACTCATGCCATTGGCAGCAACATGGATGTAGAAAGTATCATGCTCAGAGAAATAAGACAAGAGGGAAAAGAAAAATAACAATGGTTTCACTTAGAGGAGGTGCTGGGAACCAAAAAAGGGATCAGGAAAAAAAAATAATTAAAAAAAAAATGAGCAGGCAACTATAAATCAGAGACATTCTGCGAGGGAGTGGGGAAGAAAAGGGATCAAAACAGGGGAGAGAACAGCGCAAGACTACAGTGATGGTTTACGGGTGAAATGGTGGTGGGAATTTTAAAAGGAATACACAATAATGTAAAAGATATAAATAAAAAAATTAAAGAAAGAAAATGATAAAGTTCTTTGATGCAAATAAGAAAAATCCATTTTAAAGAAATTTGTAAGCCCTTCTGAGTATGTTTGCCTCTTCACTGAAACCGAAACCTACCTTTTTGCACATACTGATCTGCATGACTGCATAGCTTATGAGGGCCTCCTTTAAATCATGGTTCTTTTGTTCCTTGAAGCGTTCAATATCAGCCCAAGCATTTTTCACAAATTCTCTGAAATAAAAGAAAAGTTATTACTATTATTTAAATGAAATAAACTATGTATTCTACATTCAAATAGCCAGTTCTCATTTGAAATGATTTTTGTCTTTATAACGAAAAAGCTATCACTTTTATAAGACAGCTCTATTTTTAACTCTCCCTAAAAATCAGTAGGAGAAAAGGCAGACTAATCATACATTTTTCTCGATTTTAATAACCTGTATTTTTGCCACAAGAATCCCAGCTTCAAATTATTTGTATAATGGATGCTAATGGTTCCTTGAACAAGCTCACAAGTCTGAGAGATGCCGCATGAAGCCGCTTCCTGAGGCCATTGGAAAAAAAAAAATAACACTCTTTTTTGACAAGATGGATTATATATATTTATCATGTTTACATTAAATATATATTATGTATATGTTAAATATATTTATTATGTATTTATTTTAAATGACAACTAGCATTTTAAAAAGTCAGAGACATTTGTCTTTTAAACTCTATTCATAATATTCCACTTTCAATTATTAGGTGTCAAAATAATTGACAAAACCACCTTGAAATTAATGATAACACCCTTGATCTGCATTGGTCTACTACTCTTTGATTATCAGGTGAAAAGAACAATAAGGAAAATAAGCCATACTAATTGCAGATATGTAAGAATTGAATTTCTAGAAATATTTATGAAATAATTCCATGCCAAACCCTCTGCAACATGTTGGGACATGAAGATGAAAAAGATAGTCATTAACTTTGAAGGGCCTCTAAATTATCCAGGAAAAGACACTAAGAACAACTGATCACTTACATAAAACTACCAAGCTGTTACAATAGCCTGTGAGGGTAAGAAAAGGTATCACAAATGAAGTAACACAAGAGTTGGGCACTAAAAAATGAATAGGCTTTTGTCAAATGAAGAAAGGGCAAAGGCAGTGTGTAAAAAGATAGAAATCATGAGAAGTTCAGGAAAAGAATATCATGAAGCTCTTACTCTTTTTTCCACACTAAAAAATTTCTTAGAAATACAACCATGCATGGATAATGAAAGTGAGAATTATTATAAAGAAATATTCTGCCAGACAGTCTACATATTCTGCCAGACAGTCTAGCTTTGTTAAACATCTCAGCATTTTTACCTGCCTTCCAGATTTTTAGACTTCAGCTGTTGTTCTCCTTCACTGATTTGTTCTTCCAGCACCTTTATTCTGGCTTCTCTCTGCTCTGGAGTTTCTTGACCAAAAAGCTTCGTAGTCATTCCCTTCAAAGAAAATGTTCTCACAGTCTAAAAGGAAATGGAAATAGAAGAATGGATAACAAAGTTAAATATATCTATCATATGAAATATTATTCAGTATTAAAAAGGAAATTATGATTTATGCTACAACATAGATGAACTTTGAAGACATTATGCTAAGTGAAATAAGAGTCACAAAGAAGCGCCTCCCTGGTGGCACAGAGGTTAAGAATCAGCACTATGAAGCTATCAGCAGCCACTGCAGCACAAGTTCGATCCCCAGCCAGGGAAGTGACCTACATGGCACAGAAGCCTTCTCCTGTCTCACCCGGTACTCCCCTCAGCAGTGTATTTCAGTATATCCACCTGTTGTGCTCCCCACTCTGTCTCTGGTGAATCCTCTTATCTCCTGCACCTCTGACCTGCACCCCAGCTCTTGCATGCATAAATAAATAAATCTTTATAACAGAACAGGCAGATCGACTGGAATACACTGCTGAGGGGAGCAGCGGGCAAGGCAGGAGAGGTCTGCTGTGCCCTGTGGGTAGCTCCCTGGCTAGGGATTGAACTGCTGCTTCAGTGGCTTACAGCTTTTTAAATGAAGAACACAACCCAAACAATCAGTAAAGTTGCGCCAAAACTATTTCCCTGTAAAAGTTAGAGGCACATGAATATGGCAACTATGGCTCATTCCACAGAAGACTTGCTACAATGCCACCAAAGATCTAAATGGAGAAATACTCACCCCGGTTGCCAGTTCCTCACACTGCTGCTTCTTGGATGCTAAGTCCTGAGCAGCCATCTCCAAGTCATACTGCATAAGTTCATGTTTCCTGCATACAGCCCTAGGAATGAAAGTGCTGTCACTTAATTTTTGCAGCTTCTCTTTTAAAATGGTAAAATTTCTTTTTTTTTCCACATTTATTTAAATTTTATTTTTTATATTCCCCATACAATTACAACCCCCTTATTTTGACCCCAAGCCCTCCTTTCCCCGCCCTCTCGGCCCCCACCCCCCATAGAGTGTCTGGTTCATAGCTGTTTGTTGATTTTGATATTTTCTTTCTTATAGTTATTCATTTCCCTGGTCCCTTATTTAAGTTTTCTAGATTCCTGCTATGAGTGAGACGATCTGGTATTTTTCTTTTTCTTTCTGGCTTATTTCGCTGAGCATGATCCCTTCCAGCTCCATCCATGTTGCTGCAAATTGCATGTGTTTATCTTTTTTGAATGCTGAGTAATATTCCATGGTGTATATGCACCACATCTTCTTGATCCAGTCATCTATTTTTGGGCATTTGGGTTGCTGAGCTATCGTAAATAGTGCTGCTATAAACATAGGGGTTGCAGGTGCTTTTTGGAATTGATGTTTCTGTGTCCTTTGGGTAAATACCTAGGAGTGGAATTGCTGGATCATATGGAAGCTCTATGTTTAGTAGGTCAAGAAATCTACACAGCTCTCCATAGTGTTGGACCAGTTTGCACTCCCACCAACAGTGCAGGAAGAGTTCCTTTTTCTCCACACCCACGCCAACATTTGTTGTTGCTAATTTTGTTTTTTTTTTTTTTCCTTAAAGATTTATTTATTTATTTATACAAGCACTGGGTACAGTCAGAAGCGCGGGAGGGTGAGAGAATTCACCAGAGCCAGAGCGGGGAGCAGAGCAGGCAGGACTGAAGTACACTGCTGAGGGGAGCAGCGGGCGGCAGGAGAGGTCTGCGCACCATGTGGGACCCTCCTCCGGTGGCCGGGGAGCAGCCAGGAATCGAACTGGTGCTGCAGAGGCTGCGGGCAGCTTTGCAACCCAGCACTCAACCGCTGCGCCACCGGGGAGGCCGTGTTGCTAGTTTTTTTAATATGTGCCGCTCTCACTGGTGTAAGATGGTATCTCATTGTAGTTTTGATTTGCATTTCCCTGATTACAAGTGATGTTGAACATTTTTTCACATGCCTGTTGGCCATTTGCATTTCCTCTTTAGAGAAGTTTCTTTTTAGCTCTTCTGCCCATTTTTGACTGGATTATTTCTTTTTTTTTTAAATTTTTTTTATTTTATTTATTTATTTATACAAGCACTGGGTATAGTCAGAAGCGCGGGTGGGTGAGAGAATTCACCAGAGCCAGAGCGGGGAGCAGAGCAGGCAGAAGGACCGAAGCACACTGCTGAGGGGAGCAGCGGGCGGCAGGAGAGGTCTGCGCGCCATGTGGGACCCTCCCTCAGGTGGCGGGGGAGCAGCCGGGGATCAAACCAGCGCTGCAGAGGCTGCAGGCAGCTTCACAGTCCAGCGCTCAACCGCTGCGCCACCAGGGGAGGCCCTTGACTGGATTATTTTCTTTGTTGTTGTTGAGTCTCATCAGCTCTTTGTAGATTTTTGTGATCAGTCCTTTATCATTAGTGTTGTGTGCAAAAATGTTCTCCCAGTGGGTGGGGTTTCTCTTTGTTTTTGTCTCTTTTGCTGTGCAGAAGCTTTTTAATTTGATATAGTCCCAGCTGTTTATCTTTGCCTTCACTATCACTGCTTTGGGTGATGTGTCTGTAAAGATGTCTTTGATGTGCATATCACGTATGTTTTCGCCTGTATTTCCTTCTATGTATTTTATGGTTTCAGGTCTTATGTCTAATTCTTTAATCCATTTTGAGTTGGTTTTTGTGCATGGTGTTAGGTAGTGGTCAAGATTCATTCTTTTGCATGTAGCGACCTAAAATAGTAAAATTTCTTAGGGATATAGGGGAGGCATTCATGTCTCACTAGGGTCAGAACTTACGTACCCAGAACTTATGCACCCATAATGACCTTAGTAACCCAAAATTAAAAATTAGATCTATCCAAACGTGGGCATACAATCTTTGACACAAGAAAGGTGGTTTACTAAATATTTGCAAAATTATTTTCAATAAATGCTTAAAAATATCTGTTGTATTTATGTCAAAGGCAACTGAGTGTCCTTTGAAAAGATATCTCAAAACTTTTTCAAAAAAAAAAAAAAAAAAAAAACCTTTTCTGGGGCCTCCCTGGTGGCCCTTTCATCAGCACTATGAAGCTATCGGCAGCTACTACAGCACGAGTTTGATCCCCAGCCAGGGAGCTACCCACATGGCGCAGTAGTCCTCTTCTGTCTCGCCCACTGTCCCCTCAGTAGCGTAGTTCAGTAGATCTGCCTGCTCTGCTCCCCACTCTGTCTCTGTTGAGTCCTCTCACTCCCTGCACCTCTTGCCTACACCCCAGCTCTTATGTGTAAATAAATAAATCTTTAAAAAAATTTTTTTTCTTTTTTTTAAAAAAGGTCAATTATAAGTTACCTGTATTCATTATAAAAAAATAAGATCCTAATATAAGAATAAAAATTAATAAAAAGTTTCCAAAACCCTCTCTTTTTCCCCAACTCCATGACCAAGAGGTCATCTTTGTTAATATAGAATGTATCTTCCATATACTAGATAGGCATTTACAAATACACTACAGATTCTACTTTTCTTAACTAAATACAAAGAGGTTCTACTTTTCTTAATTTGATACCACAGACATCTTATCATGTCAATACACATTAATCTTTTTTTTTTAAGATTTATTTATTTATATAAGAACTGGGGTAGAGGCCAGATGTGCGGGTGGGTGACGGGATTCACCAGAGTCAGAGTGGGGAAGAGAACAGGCAGACTGACGAAATACACTACTGAGGGGAGCAGCAGGTGAGACAGGAGAGGTCTGCTTCGCCATGTGGGATTCTCGCCAGCTGGCAGGGATCGAACCCGCGCTGCAGAGGCTGTGGATAGCCTCACAGTGCGGTGCTCAACGGCCGGCGCCACCAGGGAGACCCACACATTAATCTTTTCTATAAATTTTTAAGAGTGTACAGAATTCCACTGTATTTGGCAGATTTCCTTTGCTTGGTACTTGAAAATATGGTAGTGAAATATCTTAATGTTCTACACTCTAGAAGGAGAAATAACAACATAAAGATATTTTACAACACTTACTGCTCAACTAAATACTCCTCTATTTTATTTAACAAAATTCTTATACTGCTTTTAAAGTAACAGGAGTTGGGGCCTCCCTGATGGCCTAGGGGTTAAGTCTCAGCACTGTCACCATCCTGAGTTTGATCCCCAGCCAGGGAGTTAACCCACACGGTGCAGCAGATCTCTCCCATATTGCCCGCTGTTCCCCTTAACAGTGTATTTCAGTAAATCTGTGTACTCTGCTCTCCACTCTGTCTCTGGTAAATCCTCTCACCTCCCCTCCTCTCCCACCTCTGGCCTAGACCCCAGTTCTTCTATGCAAAAAAAAGAAAGAATAGACATAAAGTAACAGAAATGTAATCAAAAATGGTTATGACCATTCTTTCCACCTTGAGGAAAATGATTTATTTTGGACAGAAAAAATACAGTAACTTATTCATTAAACACCACTGCCTAGAAAATTCTGTCTGGATTTCTAGGAGAGGCCATAAAAACAAGACAAAGTCCTAGATGTTCCTGATGCCTCACAGTTCTACCTGGGGATTAGAGCAGCCTGGTCTGTTGTGGTCCAGGAGCCCAGGCACTCACCCAGGAAAAGGACAAGGTTCCAGGAAAAAGACAAGGCCCATGGGCCAACCATCAATCCATATCTTGCAAAAAGGAAGGTATGAGAGTGATTGGAGCAGGGGAGAGAGACACGAGAGCTGGGGGTTATGCAGGTGGATTACTGGTGGGGGGGGCGACAGCTAAGGGGAACAGTAACTATAGAAAGATGACCCATAATGTTAAAAAAAAAAAAATATTAAAAAAAATCCTGATGTTCAAATAAAACTGATGTTTTACAGCTTTCCACTAAGATTAGATATGCAAGTGTGGAAATAAAAATCACAAAATAAAATGGCAATACACAGCCTAGTGACAGACAGTGCTATACACATTCAGTATGTATTTTAGTTCCAATCTTCAAACTAAAAAATTAGAACAGGCCTGATGCCTGAGACTGATGGATTTTATCAATAAAATGTCTTCAAAGGCAGGGCTCACCTTACATTTCTAGCCTAGCATTCTGCAACACAGAGGAATTCAATGAGATCTCATTTAATATCTGGCAGAAAGAATTCACTTAAAAAATCATCTTGCAATCTTTATTTTACAGTAGCAAAGACAATGGTGATCAGCCACAGAGCTGCATTTGGAACAAATATACTTACCGCAGTGCCTCTGCATAAAAAAGATATTCCTTTAACTGATCTGCATAATGCTCTTCATCTTCCAAAATATCATCAATAGATGATGCATACCTATTAAAAAAAAAAGATACTGTGTAGGGTAACTTTTATCAGCATATGAAGTATTGATGTTCTCAAGTGTTTTTCAGTGTGTGGTCCAAGACCATTTGCTACCTATCAGTGACAATGCTACAGAAAGTGAGAATAAGCAATTAGAAAATACTTATATTAATTTTTAAGTCACTGTGACACTTATAAAACTTTACCAAACTATTTATATTAGCAATGACTTGGAAATAAAAACAATCCAAGAAAAAATGGTCCTTGGTGGATTAAGAAGCATTGTTAAGACTGTAATATCTTTTTTTTTTTTTTAAAGATTTTACTTTATTTATTTATACAAGCACTGGGTACAGTCAGAAGCGCGGGAGGGTGAGAGAATTCACCAGAGGCAGAGCGGAGAGCAGAGCAGAGCAGGCAGACTGACAAAGTACATTGCTGAGGGGAGCAGGAGGCGGCAGGCAAGGTTTGCACGCCATGTGGGACCCTCGCCCAGCGGCCGGGGATCGAACCGGCGTTGCAGAAGCTGCAGGCAGCTTCGCAACCCAGCGCTCAACCGCAGCACCACCGGGGAGGCCCTGTAATATCTTTTTTAAAAGATATTAGAGCTACAAAATCTATAGAAAGAACAAGAGTTTAGAATAATCAGTGCACAAGTATTCCTGGTAGCAGATATAGACAATAATGCCAGAAAGCTACAAAAGGCAAATTAAAATAAAGATTACAGAAAATTTTATCAGCTGTATTTTATACTAATTCTCAATAGTAAACTCTGCTTTGATGCAGTTAAGTCACTGAATGTCATGCCATTTTCATTTCTGGACTTGAATCTTTCTGAGTACAGCAATGTGATGACTCTCTCTACATTTCTTCTCCAAATTGAGCACATATCTCCAGCAACACATGGAGGTCTCTCAGACAACTTCCCTACTCTATTTCTGATCTCTTATCAATTATTTAGAACTTAAATTTATCAAAGCAATGCTTTGTGTGTTTGTTTTATAGCTCTAATCACATTTAAGTACCATAAGGATGTGGGCTACATCATGTACTACTTTATGATGCAATAAGCACCTTTATTCAAATTAATTCTATTTCCTTGGCAGGAGAATAAAAGAATAAAAATATGCTCTATGTCTCCAGGACTGCTTCATGTAACATGTAAACAAAATTTACTTAAGTTGTAAAATTAAATAAACTTAATTAAAAAGCAACGTATTCATAGGGTTTACGAAAGTAGGCAAAGTACATACTTTGTAAATACAAACTTGCATTTATTTCTCCCATGTGACTGGAAAAAAGCCCTGAGAATCATTGTTAAGAGTAGGAAAAATTGCCTTTAGTTATTAAGTCTATGACTCTGAAAGAATTGTTAAGGAAACAAACAAACAAAAAAAACTGTGTGGAGATTTCTGGACCTACTAAACATAGAGCTTCCATATGATCCAGCAATTCCACTCCTAGGTATTTACCCAAAGGACACAGAAACATCAATTCCAAAGAGCACCTGCACCCCTATGTTTATAGCAGCACTGTTTACAATAGCTAAGCTTTGGAAACAGCCCAGATGCCCAAAAATAGATGACTGGATCAAGAAGATGTGGTACATATATACCATGGAATATTACTCAGCATTCAAAAAGATAAACACATGCAATTTGCAGCAACATGGATGGCGCTGGAAGGGATCATGCTCAGCGAAATAAGCCAGAAAGAAAAAGAAAAATACCGGATGGTCTCACTCATAGCAGGAATCTAGAAAACTTAAATAAGGGACCAGGAAATTGAATAACTATAAGAAAGTGAAAATCAACAAAAATTATGAACCAGAGACACTTTTGTGGGGTGGGGGGGGGAGGGGAGGGATTGGGGTCAGAATGGAGGGGTTGAAATTGTATGGGGAATATATAAAATAAAATTTATTATTAAAAAAAAAAATATATATATAAAAAAAAAGAATGACTATAAGAAAGAAAAAAATCAAAATCAACAACTATGAACCAGAGACACACTATGGGGGTTGGGGGGCGGGGAAAGGAGTTATTGGGGTCAAAATAAGGGGGTTGCAATTGTATGGGAAATTAAAAAAAAAAAACAAAACAGGAAACAAAGGGCTGGTGGCTTGACGATAGGAAAGAGTGTAGGGATAAATGGCACATCCTTTGGCAGAAAGTATAAGTAGTAAAAACTTGTAGATAATTGTAGTTTCATGAGAATTTTTACTGTGAATGGATGTTCAAATGTTTCTTCTGCATATACTGAAATACACATAGGAGTTTTCTTCTTTATTCTGCTAATAGGTGAACTGGATTGAGTTTTGAGTGTTAATCTTGCATTCCTTAGACAAACTTTAAGATCTATGTACATAAAGTATAATATATATGTCAGCAAACTTGACAAAAACAAAGAACAGAAGAATCACTAACATTTCACCACTAAACTTCACCTCAAATTTTACTCTTAAATCCTCTAGTACTTACACATCCATATGATGGCCAGCACTCTGTAGTCCATCACCCATTTCTTTTTCTATGGCACTCCACTCACTAGGAAGATAAAACCAAAAACATCATGTATTAGATATGATATATTGTTAAATGGAATCTTTTTCCTAGCTAGCTATTAAACAATGTACAGTATCTATATTTTGGATTTATTTTTTTGTGATTCAAATATGCTACTTTTCTCTTAAGCTTAACAATTAAATAGAAGTAGAGACTTCAAAATATTAGTTCAAAAGTTGATACCAACTGCTATTAAGGGCAAAGTAAGTATCATACAAAACAATTCCTTTCTTGGGTGAATATCTGAATCAATTGTGGAGTTTTTAGAAAATGGAAGCTGGCTGTGCACTTGATCTACTTAATCAGAATCTCAAGAGATAAAGCTGAGCCATGTATATTTTTAAATGTTCCATGGATGACTGACAAATATACCTGGTTATGGTTACCCACCACTATCTAACAGCTAATAATATAATCAAATAAATATGGGCCATAATTCACATCTCACATTCTCATAAATTTCAGAGAAATCAAAAACTTATAAAACACAAAGATGTAGAAAAAAATGAGATAATGTTTTCTATAATCCATAGTGGGAAAGGCCTTATTAAGATATATACAAAAATCAGAGGCTATTATTTTAGAAAGGAAAAAAACTAATCATTTAGTTAGTGAAATTAATAAATGGGGTATTTCTGCATTCAAAAGCCACCTGAAGTCAAAAGATATGACAAACTAGAAAAAACAAATTGCAAGTCCTTTCTCAAAGTTCTAATTTTCTTAAAAGATAAACAACAACTGTAAATCAGTTAAGAAACCAAACTGCCAACCCAGCAGAAAAAAAGGCAAAAAATACATAGAGTTTATGAAATAGGGAAAATGGCTTAAGGCTGACTGTAAGGAAAAAAATTAATGGTTTCATTCATAACTAGAGAAACACAAATTAGAACTACAGTGAGAAACTATTTCTCACCAGAAGATTGTTGCTTTTTTAAAAAAAAGATTTTATTTATTTATTTTTGCATTGAAGAGCTGGGGTGTAGGCCAGAGGTGTGGGAGTGAGCGGATTCACCAGAGACAGAGTAGAGCAGAACAGGTGGATTATTACTGGAATACACTGCTAAGGGGAGCAGCGGGTGAGACAGGAGAGGTCTGCTGTGCCATATATGGGTTAGCTCTTGGCCAGGATCAAACTCAGGCCCTAGTGATGACAGAGCTGAGACTCCAGATTTGGATAATTTCTAAAATATCACAACCAAAATAATGAAAAACAACAAAAAAAGATTAATAATCAAAACTACAAGTTACACATACAAATATTCTACTTAAAACCAAAATTATCCAGGGCCTCCCTGGTGGCGCAGTGGGTTGAGCGCCATACTATGAAGCTGTCCAGAGTGTCTGCAGCACGGGTTCGATTCCTGGCCGGCCAGGGAGAAACCCACATGGTGAGGCAGACCTCTCCTGCCTCAACCGCCGCTCCCCTCAGCAGTGTCTTTGGTCCGTTTGCCTGTTCTGCTCCCCGCTCTTGTCCTTGTGAATTCTCTCACCCTCCCACACCTCTGACCTGTACCCTAGTTCTTGTATAAATAAATAAATATTTAAAAAAAGACAAAACTAAAATTATCAAAAAACTGAAAAACCCATAGCGCAAAACCCCTCAGTAATTATAAAATGACACACAAAAAGAAAGGAACAAGAAAAATCACTATTTCTATGACTGATTTCTAAAGGGATCTCCTTGGGCATTCTCCCAAAAAAGTAAAAGGCTCTGCTCACAGCTTTAATCAGAGTAGTTTCACTTTTACTGGCTCAATGTATTGGCTTGCCTCACTAGCTTTTATTTAAAGGAAGCTTATAAAACAAAGGTTGAATATCACTAATAAAGTAGTGTTTTTTTTTTTAACAATCTTCTATTTACCAGACTCATAAGTTTTCAAGAATTATAGTTCTCAGACAAAAAAATTAATTAGACCTAATTGTTATTTATTTTAAAAGCCTGTATGATATTTACCTGAAAACACGCCCATAATTTCCATGTACTTTATATACACCATAGAGACGATCTGCTACTCTCTGGAATAAATATTTAAAGAAATTGCTCTTAGGTAAAAGTTATATAGAGATTACTGTTTAAAAAAGGGTGGAACCCATAAAAAAAGCAAATAAATACATGCTTAATACAATACTTACAAAATATGGAAAATAAAAAATTAAATCTCCAAAAAAGTCTCATCATGGGAAAAAATAATTTAATGGTGTCATCATATTTAAGTTATTTATTTACTTTTATACTTCTTTCTTTTTGTAGGTTTTAATTATTGTTTTTAAATTTCTTATGAAGGGCAGTAATAGTTTTATCCAACAGGTTAACATTACATTTTTTTCAGGCTAAGTAATCTATAGCACACTCTCCCACAATGACAATCATTTCATTCTCCTATAGCTCTCACGTAAATTTATTCCCCATGCTTCATAGATTTTCTGAGTAGCTAACTATTAATTTGTTCAATTCATCACTCATCTCTGAAATTCCTGATAAATCTTACTCTATGCTTTGTCCCATAGTTTCTTCTGGGTGTGACTGAGAATTTTCTTAATACCTCGGGTTGTCACATCTCTACCTAACCTCAACTCTCAGAACTGTTACCTTCCCTGCTAAATGAAGTTTTCCCCACTCCTTTCCTTCAATTAGCCTTCAGTCAGCCAGACCTCCATTTTAAGTAGATCCTCTTAAGATCTGGCACAGAAGACAAAGTAGTATGAACTGTTCTTAGGGTCTTCTGGGATGTCTCTGTTCCCCATCTTACTCTTCATAAGAATTGCTGTCTATTTTGTTTGCGTAATTTCAAGGCAACTAAAGGTCTAGAAATTTTACCTCATTAATCCATAGTCCTTTCCAATAGGCAGGTCTTCACTCTAGCCTAATCATTTTCACTATATAAAGAAAGGTTACTATACTTCCCTTTTCCTAGAAAGTATTCCACATTTATTTAAGGAATCTAACGATACTCTGAATGGTTAAATAGGAGATTGGGCCAATGTGAGGATCTTCATAAGGATTTTTATCCCTTATTCTCTTTATTTATACTATTTAAGGAAATTTTCAAACATATAAAAAGCAGAGAATAATAGGACATACTTTCATTTCCCAACACTCATCTTCAGCAATTATTACAAGGTCACTCTATTTTGAGCTAAAAGTACCTCCCACTCTCCACCCTCTACCAGTAGAATCATTATTATAACAAATCTCAGATAATATATTTTATTTCACAAAGATTCCAATTAGCATAAGATGTGATTCTAGACCTTGTAACTTACTGTCTTTCAAAAGCCTTTAGCCAGGCAAGCTGTAAGCATTCCTCTAAGTTACTCCAAAGGACTAGAGTGAATAATACAGCATATTCCAGGTAAATTAATTTACTCAAAAGTATTTTTCTCTGTGTCTGTTATAGTCAAACTATGTGGCTAAGTACAATAATTTCTAGTTCCTTTTCTCATGGCCTATTATTATTCCAAATAAGTTAACTTAGTACAATTTAAGACACATGACATAACATATATAAACTATTTCACAAACCTTAAAAGTCTTGAAAGAATATAATTACATGTAGATATAAAACCACACACTTATGCATTATATTCCAACACTGAAAAGGCAGAGTTTTTGACAAATGTCAAACTCTAGAGAAAACAACAAGCTAAAATTCTTCAAGTTGTTTATGCCAGAAAAACAGTTCACAGGTTTTTTAAACTGCAATTTGGATGAACACACCAAATTTTAATATAAAAATCAGTTATCCATCATAAGTACCATCCATTACTTAAAAACAGTGATTGAATGAGGAGCACACTCTCATAACTGTGTGTCTAAAGACTCCTGGGGATGACTTACAGCTCTGACTCGAAGAAGATGTGAGATGACAGACTGAAGTTCATCACTGTAGTGTTTTAGTTCGGTAAATCTCCTGAAACAGGAAAAAAAAATTTTTTTTTTTTTCATGAAAATAAGTCAAAAACTAAAAGTCAAATAGTAGTTCCTGAGAATGAAACTGACTAGACATGAGCATTTACACACAATAAAAAACTTAAATAAAACCACCATACTTTCTTCTGATATTTTTAAAGTCAAGAAAAGATGTTATACTTCCTAATTTACACTGTGGCACTGAGAGATAAAATTCCTTGGGAAAAATTACCTAAAAACAGGGAAAAATGTATAGTGCTAAAAAAAAATCTTATGGGAAAACCAATCACAAACCCATGATCTCTAACTTCAATCATAATGTTGCTCAATAATCTACTTCCCCAATCTATTAACTTCTATTCTCCATAAAGACCTGAGACTTCTGATGCCATCATCCGTCACATTCCAACCATGCTTCAAAGATTAAATGAAAGCCATCAGATAAGAACTATTTCCACCTTCACTTCTTCCCAGCAAATTTAGAAATTTTCCTATATCTACATCTGTTATTTTTTTCCTTTCTTCTAGAATCCTTCTTTCCAATATTTTAGGTTGTATTCCAGCTACATCCCATAATCCTATGTAACAACATCTTCTCAAGAAGCTCATTAGCCTATCAACTGATTAGATCTAAGTTAAAATACAAACACATTTCCTTGACAACATATCTAACTATTAACACCCTTTCAATATCCATCCCTTTCATAGCCACACTTTGAAAAGTCTTTACCTGTCTAGCAATAACCACTTCTTAGCCTCCACTCATTGCTAACCCTACTACAATCTAGTTTTACTGCCAGCCACTCTGCTGGAGATACATTCCTGACAAAGTCACCAGCTACTTTCATATTGCTAAAGTCCAACAATATACTTTAGGCTTCATCTTACTTGATCCTTTCAGCAACATGAAAGGCTGCCTGGTCCTCATTTAAAATGTATTCCCTTAACATCAGTGTTACTTTTCTCATGATTTTCCTTTTATTCTCTGAGCCCTTTTATTCTCTAAGCCCTCTTTTGAGTACTCACTTCCTTTACCTATCTCTTATCCTCCAACTTTAGTATGTAAAGAACTCCTGTTAAAAACACTACTGAGGAGGGAGGAGCACAGGGGACTGTGGTGATGGTGCACAGGTGCATTGGTGAAGGAAATTCTATGGGGACCACACCTGAGGAGGGGAGCAAACACTGTTTAAAAATGAACAATGTGTAAAAAGTATATAAAAAATAAAAATAAACACTACTGAGGGTCTCTCAGTAAGCAAGGGATGTGAGTAACCACCACAACTGTACACAGAGACTCTTGTGGGTCTCAGGAACCTAAATTTATAACAAGCTTCCCCACAGGATTTAGATGTTTGTAATCCTCATGTTACATTTTGGAAAATGCCATTAAAGTGCTCAGTCCTAAGTCCTCAGCTATCTTACAATCAATTGTTCAATCACACATTCTTATTTGTCATTCTCTAAGGTTCCCGGTTATGGCCTACATGCTACTAAAACACAAATTTCTACCTTCAGCTCAATCTTTTCCTTAAATGCCAGATCTATAAAGTCTACAGACTAGCAGAATTTTGTATTTTTTTGCATATCCAAAGTTCAACTTAATGTCCCCTATCACTCTAAATCTTACACCCCTGTATTCCCTTATCACGCTAAAGAATGAAAGCTGGGTGCTGTCTATTTCCTTTCCTTCTCTTTCACCCCACACGCTGTTAAATTTTTTTAAATTAAAACATTACATTCTAATCACCCAGTCTATCTCCTAAATATTACCCAAATATTGTCTAAATACTGCTACATAAAAAAACAACTCAAGGTATCTTCCTCACTGCTCTAACACTCTAGTTTGAAGAAAGATAAACATGCATGAAGCAAGTATTACTTTGGTAATCCCTGTGAAACAATCTGGTTTTCTAGATTCCAAGAAAATAAAATATTTTAATGGTATATTTTAATAATGGTATGGGCCAGTTAGAACCTAGAACAGAGATTCTATATGTTAAGAATCTGTTATAACAATGACTGATACAGATAATTCTCTTATATAGAACTTAAGGCAAATAAAATTATATTACTAACTACACAGTTTAGCAAAAACTTAGCAGCTACATTTGTAGAGCTGTGAACCTAAACCTCTAAAACATATACAGTTTTGTAAATCAATGTTACTTCAATAAATATTAAAAAACAAAACAAAACAAAAAAAAACCTAGGAGCAAAACCTTACTTTGGTTATACTATTGGTCATATTACCACATTTTAAATTCTATCTATAATACAGATATTTTAAAAAAATTAACAATCTAGAAAGCCTGGTCAGAAAAGAGAAAACCAATATACAACTGACAAAATATTTTTCATTAAATTGAATACTTAACTGACAAAATAAAATATTAATAAAAAAGTCTCATCTATGTGCTCCACTAATGAATGCACACCCAGCAATAATAATAAGCTTTCCCTTTTAGGGTTTTTTCGGTGTGTGTGTGCTTATTAGGCTTTCTAAAGCTGTTTTTGAAGAGTGACAGTTTTAGTTCTTAATACACTATAGAAGCCATTAAACTTTATAAAAATCTCAGTGGAATCCTAGATGATAGGATTACTAAGTGATAGAAGTTAATCTGAAAAGGCTGCATGATACGACATTCTGGAAAAAGCAAAACAATGGAAACAACAAAAAGACCAATGATTGCCCATACAATATACAACACTAAGAGTGAGTTCTAATATAAACTATGAACTTTGGGTAATATATAATGTATCAATAGAGGTTCAGGTTCATAGATATTAACAAATGTATTACCTTGGTGGGGGATGTTGACAGTGTGGGGGAGGGGGTGCACGTATAAGGACAGGAGCTCTGCACTTTCCACTCAGTTTTGCTATCAATCTAAAACTACTCTAAAAAGTAAAGCCTATTAAAAATAAAAAGATACCTCAATGGTTACTATCACAATTCTCTAATTTTTGAAATATTTATTTTCATTTTATATTCAAAATTTACACTGAAAACAAGGCTAATTATGTTAACATGTTATGGCTTATAAAGTTAGACATAATAAATTATTGGAATTTATCTGCTAAGAATTTACACTATGTAGAAATTATTGCTGACGGCCTAACTAAAGAAATTCTAACAGATTTCATAGACTTGGTCACCAAAAATGGAAATGCCTCATATGCCTAAGCACTTTCCTAACTGAAAAACTTAGCTAAGCCAAATCCCAAGTAAAGATCCGTATAACAAAGAGCCTGAGCTATCCACCAAATTCAGAGAATGAGCAAAACTAAAATTTTAAGTAATACCTAGCCCCATCCTAAGGAAAGGTGTTCTGAATACAGTCTTCCTTTAACATGGAAATGCTCTCACAAAAACCAAAAAGACATTAATGAAGTCAAGTAATTGTCATATAAATGCATTTCCATGAAACTATTATAATGTATTTTTATACATTACTTGTATATATTTGTATGTATTTGACAAAATCATATAAGAAAAATTATTTTCTATGAAATTAAAATAATTTTCCTATTTTTTTCTAATAGCTTCAACAATAACTAATAAATCCTTGTAGGAAAAAGTGTTGGTTTAGTTTTCTAAAAATTCACCAACTTTAAACCCAATTAAGGTACCATATTTCAAAATCAGTTTCAGACTGTAAAAGGATTTCACTAAATGTGATTTAAAATATTCAGCAAATAAAAGTGCATACATTCAGAAATGAAAAATTAAATAGATAAGCACCACTCAAAACAACACTATAACTGTTATTAAAACAAAACCTTACTTGTCTGGGTTTTTCACTCTGAATGTTGCATTAAGCGCTTTTAACCTGGAGTCTGCCTGGAAAAAATAATTTGTTCACTTAATACAATTACATTTCAGGGTATAAATCCAAACAGTTTTACTTTTCTTCTAGAATTAAGATGCTCAAGTGTAATCTTCTTCATATCACTTATGACAAATACATTAAACATATCTAGAAAGACCCAACTTGGTTATTTCTGAAAATACTACAAAAATGTTATAAACTAAATACATTCTAAGTAAAACAACTGTAAAAACCATCATGCTAACAAAGATATAGGTTTGCATACTTTAAATAGTTTGTGTGAAAAAGCAACTTTCTTAGATTGAATTCAAATCAAATGTACCATGGTTTTTCTCACTTTCATGATAAGTATTTTAGACAAGAAAGAAACATGGAAATTCCAGTAGTAATGTACTAAAATAAAACAAGCTATTTGACATCAAATTACTCCTAGCTGGCAGAAAATGTTATAAACAAAACTTTTAAACTATCTTTATTTCTGTATGATTGATTTCCAGGAGGGAAAGAGGGATAAACTGTAAAATAAAAATTGTATTGCATACTTAATTATACTATCCTAAATTCTCATTTGTAAACAAAGACCAAATCACCTTTCTGACCCAGGTACATAAATTTAGGGTTCATACAAGATAACTCAGGAATCAATCTAATGATATGATGTGATTTTGAAAATCCTAATAAGTTTGAAAATTTACATTATTTCCACTTTCAATCCATAATGATATATATTCAATTACTTGATGAAGAAAATTTTTTAAATGCAACACTCTACTCTATAAACTCATCCTAGAACTTCAAAAGAAATTCAAAGATCAAGAACACCTAATGAAGCTTAATTTATTACTGATTTTAGGAGACTCTCCTATTGTTAAAACCAATATTTCATCAATTCATGACCTTTATTACATCTCAAGGGCAAATGAGCTAATGCATGTGAAAGCCATTACAAATAAAAGCACCTATGAATTTAAGGCATACCTGTGTTAAGTGGCATATAGTAGACAAATGCATTAGGTTCTTTAATTAAAATCACTAAGTACCCAAGTGTTAATGACTGTATGCAAATGTGATTCTTTAAACAGGAATAAAATTATATAAAAATCATCAGTAAAGAAGAAAAGTTTCATTTATACATTTTCTTGAATTTCATACTTTTTAATACCACTAATTTTTTTCATTATCATCCTATTTTTTTTCAGTATCACCAATTTACCAACTTAGAAGTCATATAAAATGTAAAATGTCACCTTCTTAATCTCTGCTATTGTCAGGTCAGATCCATCACACATTTGCTCATCATTTCATAAGACTTCATCAATAGAAGCCACCTAAAGTATCACAATACCAGAAACTTCTCCATAAAGCTTCTCCCTAAAGTCAGATCTCTTAAAAACTACCCGAACACTTTCAAATCTGACAAGTTACCATTCTTCCTATTGGATTCCCTATTAAATATCTAAAGCTTAAATATCTAAATCTTACATCATTTCATATGATCCATTTTATTATTTTTAACAGTCCTATCTGAAATAGTTGTTTCCTAGCTGTCCACTAATATATTAAGATCCACAAAAAAAGTACAAGGTGAATGGTGCACCCTGGAATTGTACAAGGAGGTGCCACAGCAGTACTTTAATATGCTTTGTTCATTGCTGTATCCCCAATGCCACACAAAGCCTGGCACAAAATAAACATACAATACATATTGGTTGAATGAAAAAAATAACCTCAATTATTCTATACCCCCAATTTTACATTTTCCATTAATCCCTACCTCTTCTCCCATTACCAATTCCTATTACATACTTTCATTTTCCTTGTCCTGGACCTTGTTTTTCCTTTGTTACTTCTGATTCTAATTTCTCCCCCAAATCTTGCCTAGTAAACCATATCCAGAATGAGCTGCTCTCTAACATTCTTCTTTCTTGGCCCACAATGTTGGCTCTACTGCAGGTTTTTTAATGACATTCTCTCTTCAAGCATGTGACCCAGTTTGCCCAGGACAGCTCTGGTCTGTGTCTGTCATTCAAGTTTAATTAATAATAGTGCAAATCAAACATGACATTTGGACAATGAATTTTATGGTTACCTATCTCAAAATAACCAGTAGAGGGGCCTCCCTGGTGGCACAGGGGTTAAAGTCTCAGTGCTATCAAGCTATCACCAGGCACTGGCATGAGTTCAATCCCCAGCCAGGCAGCTGACCCCTCTGGCACAGCAGACTTCTCCTATGTCACCAGCTGCTCCCCTCAGCAGTGTATCTCGTATCACCTGTTCTGCTCCCCACTCTGTCTCTGATGAATCCTCTCACCCCCAGCACCTCTGGCCTACATGCCAGTTCTTATATGCATAAATACATAAAAATAAATCTTTAAAAATAAAAATAACCGGTAGAAAAACAATCCCTGCTATAATATTCTTTCACCATGGTGCTTTATTTCCTTTATACCACTTGTAACTATTTTAAAGTATACTATTTAAATACTAAAGTATCCAACTACCAAGATAGAAACTCCATAGAAATATGGAATTTATGAATGTTTCCAGCTCACTGACTATCATATCCACAGCACCTAAAAAAGTACCTAACCCTTTGGAGGACACCCAGCACTTGGATTCTCCACACTGATTCTCCGAGTTCCTGTACAATATACAGATTAGCAGAGATCCTAAAAACCAAGATCATGCCTCTTGGTAGTCCAGCTCCAAGCAACAGTGTTCTAGAGTCTTCTGAGCCAGCCTAAAATTCATTTAAGATGTGGACACAAGGATGACAATTTCATCTAAATAACTTACTGAGCTAACTGAGTTAAAATATTACTTTATACTGAAGTAACCAGTTTTATATGTTCATTAATCTACATATATAAACTCTTTCCTTTTCACTGAATATATGTAACATGAGTATTATATATAAATATTCAAGAAAAAAGAAAGCAATGAAAAGATCTTTTGTTCATAGATATATTAAAAGTGGAGCACTAGAAGTCTCCCTGGTGGCACAGGGTTTAAAGCCTCAGCACTATCAAGCTATCACCAGCCACTATGGCGTAAGTTCAATCCCCAGCCAGGGAGCTAACCCACATGGTACAGTAGACCTCTCCTTTCTCACCAGCCACTTCCCTCAGCAGTGTGTCTCAGTAGAGTGGCCTATTCTACGCCTCACTCTTGTCTACGGTGAATTCTCTCACCAACCCCCAGACCTCTGGCTTACAGTTCTTGTATGCATAAATAAATTGAATCTTTAAAAAAAAAAAAAAAAAAAAAGAGCACTGATAAAAAAGAAACTCATTTTTTATAATTATCTTTCCAGGTGAATTAATTACTCTAAAAAGATTTAAGAACATATTAATCTAGTAGGCCCATTCCATAATTAAATTAAACATGCCTGGAAAAAAGGAAACTGATATTTCAATTTGAGAATGACAATCAAATATTCTTAAAAAATATTAATATTTGGTCTGACTCAGAATGATTGTATTTTCACTAAAATACCATTTCCAACATTTCCTTTACCAACTGTCTTAACTTACCTTAATTACATTTCTAGTAAGTAAAAGGTAATACGGGATGGTAATTTTTGACTTAAACCTAGACTTAAGATTTAGCCTCCATCACTTGTAACTATTTGACCTTGTATAAGTCACTTTCTATGCTTCCTCATCTAAAAAACTGTATGTAATATTGACTAACCTCAAATGTACTAAGGCAATAATCAGAAATATATACACATATATATTAAAGTGTTTAGCACAGAGCAAACACATAATTATAATGGTTGTGATATTCAGATAAGATACTGCTTTCAAGTTTAAAAAAATTTTATTTAACATTTTTGACACTTTCTAAAATTACCTTCTTAAAAAAAATTATCTATCTCCTTACAGCAAAGGTTCACTTAGAGCAAGTTTTAGGTTGGGAAGAATCTGTGTATGTGGGATGAACTCTAGGATTCAGTATTTTGAATAAACAATCTCAACAAATTCAGATGCACGAAGTCCACTCTATGCTTTAAGAAATACTGTAATGAAAAATTAAAAAAAAAAGCAGTTGTAGACTTTAAGAAAAAAAAACACTGAGTTGGGCCTCCCCGGTGGCGCAGCGGTTGAGCGCTGGGTTGCGAACCTGCCCGCAGCCTCTGTGGCGCCGGTTCGATCCCCGGTTGCTCCCCAGCCACCGGAGGAGGGTCCCACATGGCGCGCAGACCTCTCCTGCCGCCCGCTGCTCCCCTCAGCAGTGTCCTTCGGTCCTTCTGCCTGCTCTGCTCCCCGCTCTGGCTCTGGTGAATTCTCTCACCCTCCCGTGCTTCTGACTGTACCCAGTGCATGTATAAACAAAACAAACAAACAAATAAATAAATATAAATAAACATGCCTCTATAAAAAAAAAAAATGTTACAGTGGCATATTTAAAAAAAAAAAAAAAAAAAAACACTGAGTTAAGAGTATAGTTACACAGCAAGCATAATTCAACCTTTTCTTCAGACCTCAAGGTATTTACTATAAAATACTAAACTCATTAGTGATATAATGAAGCCATAAGACCTACATGGGGGTAGTGTGTGGGGGTATGGTTGCATGCGAAATATCCCCACACTGCAGTGTCTGGCTGTTGTATCATTGTTTCTTCACAGCAGGTTCAGCTATCAAGTGTCATGATTATCACAGGATGCCTGTGTCCATTAGTATTTAGATCTTTCAAATTTTCTTTTAATATGCTGTAACCTAGAAAATAGTCAAGCTTGGTTGAACAGCTATAATAAAATTAAGTGGGTCCTCCTATCTGAAAGAACCATGTCACATTACTCAAACATTTCAGCAATTAGTTTTGCTTAAATTTAAATTCCAGCTTTAAAATGGGATCAGGTATCAAATGCCCAAAAATAGATGACTGGATCAAGAAGATGTGGTACATATACACCACGGAATATTACTCAGCATTCAAAAAAGATAAACACATGCAATTTGCAGCAACATGGATGGAGCTGGAAGGGATCATGCTCAGTGAAATAAGCCAGAAAGAAAAAGAAAAATACCGGATGGTCTCACTCATAGCAGGAATCTAGAAAACTTAAATAAGGGACCAGGAAAAAGAATAACTATAAGAAAGAAAATATCAAAATCAACAAACAACTATGAACCAGAGACATTCTATGGGGGGTCGGGGAGGGGAAAGGAGAGATTGGGGTCAAAATAAGGGGGTTGTAATAGTATGGGGAATATAAAAATAAAATTTAAATTTAAAAAAAAATGTGATCAGGTTAGGGGCCTCCCTGGGTGTAAGACCTTAAGTCTCAGCACTACGAGGCTATCGGC
Organism: Talpa occidentalis; assembly: GCF_014898055.3. NCBI lineage: Eukaryota > Metazoa > Chordata > Mammalia > Eulipotyphla > Talpidae > Talpa > Talpa occidentalis. Next base: position 42,149,416 of record NW_023604295.1, on the reverse strand, counting down.
AGCCTCTGCAGCACAAGTTCAACCCCTGGCCGGGGAGCTGACCCACATGGCATAGCAGACCTCTCTGTCTCGCCCACTGCTCCCCTCAGCAGTGTAGTTCAGTAGATCTGCCTGTTCTGATCCCCACTCTGTCTCTGGTGAATCCTCTCACCTCCCCACACCCCAGCTCTTGTATGCAAAAATGAAAAAAGTAAATAAATCTTTAAAATGTGATCAGGGGACCTCCCTGGTGGCAGAAGGGGTTAAGATGCAAACCATGAAGCTATTCATAGCCTCTGCAGCACGAGTTCAATCCCCCGGCCAGTCAGGGAGCAACCCACATGGCATAGCAGACGTCTCCTGACTCGCCCGCTGCTCTCCTCAGCAGTGTATTTCAGTCAATCTGCCTGTTCTGTTCCCCACTCTGTCTCTGGTGGATCTTCTCACCATCTGCACCTCTGGCCTGTGCCCCTGTTCTTACGTGTATAAATAAGTAAATCTTTAAAAAAAAAAATGTGATCAGGTTAGTTTGTGACTACCAAATACATGGCGTCCAGAGAAATGAAATGCTATTGTATTTATGCATGTATGTGGACAACCTCACATGGTATGCTTGTATGTGTGCATGCATGTACATACATATGTATGAGAGATTCTATTTCCTTGATGAAAGGAAGGACTCAAAAAATAGCCATAAAAAAATAAGGAAAACAATAAAACACATGTTGTTTCCAAATTCTCTGCATACATTTTATTTCTGGTTCATTTCATTAAAAGTCTGACTTTTCAAGTTATTAATATTATAAATTAAGTATCGCCTTTCAAAGACTTTATGAAAGTGATAAAAACTTTATCATAAGACTACCAAAAAAAGAAACATTATAGCCAAACTCTTAAGTAGCACCAACACACAAGATTCAAAATACTCATATAGTCTTATACTGATGGAGAAATTCAAGAGTTTTCTCAAGATCATAAAGTTAAAGCCAAAAACTGGGTTTAAGGACAAACAACTGACAACTAGTTACTAAACTAATAGCTGAAACTTTTCAAATTTTCTACTAGATATAAAGACATTACCCATATAATTATATTTCAGTTTGCTCTTTATCAGCTCCTAACACCTTGGACTAGTTCTCAGAAAACCCTACCAAAATACAGTATTTTAAGTTTTGAGTTATTTCAAATCCATCTCTAAATCAAAATTCCAGTAATCTCTCTGAGCACCATAAAATATTGAAATATACCCAAGAAAATTCTAAATTTTTAAATAAAAAATTAAATTAAAAACCAAAAAAATTCGAAATTTTTCATGTAACTGGTCAATATTCATAAATTAGAATCAGTCTATGAGAGAATTAAACACTTGATTACAATTCTGTGTAGAAAAAAATTTTCCTCTTCCTAGTTTCTTTTGTGCTAAATTTCATTTTGTTTTTTTAAAGATTTTATTTATTTTTATACAAGAACTGTGGTATAGGCCAGATGTGTGGGAGGGTGAGAGGATTTACCAGAGAGAGGGTGGGCAACAGAACAGGCGGACTGAAAAAATACACGGCTGAGGGGAGCAAGGAGAGACAGGAGAGGTCTGCTTTGCCATGTGGGATTCTCACCAGCCGGCGGGGAATGCAGGGAATGAACCCGCGCTGCAGAGGCTGCGGACAGCTTCATAGTGTGGCGCTCAACAGCCTGCGCCACCAGGAAGGCCCCTGTGCTAAATTTCAAATATTCAAATGCCAGTGCCTAAGTCTCTAAGGGGTATTTTTAAAAATCCTGTAAAGATATTTTGTTCTTCTTGTCTATATCTGTTGAACTTTTGTTAATGTATTAAATTCCAGTCATTTATCAATTTATAACCTATTTCTCTCTTCACCTACTTGGTTTACATAAAAGAGGAAAACTTTCTAAAATCTGTAAAAACCAGTACTATACTACTTTTGGGTCCAATGGGGAGAGCAGAATGGAATTAAGGTAGTCATCCTGCTATCACTATGCTCTTCAATTTACAAGTAACAATTTTATTCTCAAATACTGATTCTAATCACTAAATTTGAAATGTTGTATAAAACCAAGTAAGTGTGTATTACTAAAAGATATTAATTCAAAACTAGCCCACCCGAAGCTAGTCACCAAATCCCAGTAAAAGCATAACTAATGACTCATCCCAGAAAACATGAACTTGGTTCTTCCTAAGTATCTTTCATTTCTGATTTTAAAAAGTGAGCAACAATTGCGGGGGTGGGGGTTACTATGAGTGGCAGTGGCTAAGGACAGAGTGAAGAAAAAAAGATACAAAATAAAATATACATATACTATAGGAAAAATCTATCTCTTGTCTCTAAATTACTGTTTCAAAAATGTTCTTTTTCAATAGAATTTAATTAATAAACATGCCCATTATGTCTCACTAGTGAAACTAAATCTACTCAAATCAAAAGTAAATTGCAGTGTTCCTTTAAAAACTTTAAATGCAAACCCTATTTCCAATATTCACTCACTCAGTAAATACAAGTACCCAGTGCATGACATTAGGCTGAGAACTGTAAAAGAACACACACAGCAAATTATTTTATGCAAATATTCTTACCTTCAGCTGAAACCCAGTTTCACTCACAGTCTCCTTCCAGTTACCTTCCTAAAAATTAAGTTAGTTTTAGAAGTCATCATAAAACAAAACAATCCATAAGGAATATTCCTAATCAAATAAGTTAAATACGTATTGTTCTATTCTTTTTTCAAGGTAGATGGAGAGAGATGTTAAAAAAAGAGAATTTTTCACTTCAAAATGAAACATATAATCAGATTCCAAAAGAGACCTAAGATTTTACAGGTCTGGGGCTCAAAAAAAACTAAAAACTGGGCCTCCCCAGTGGTGCAGCGGTTGAGCGCTGGGTTGCGAAGCTGCCCGCAGCCTCTGCAGCACCGGTTTGATCCCCGGCTGCTCCCCAGCCACCAGAGGAGGGTCCCACACAGCGAGCAGACCTCTCCTGCCACCCGCTGCTCCCCTCAGCAGTGTACTTCGGTCCTTCTGCCTGCTCTGCTCCCTGCTCTGGCTCTGGTGAATTCTCTCACCCTCCCGCGCTTCTGACTATACCCAGTGCTTGTATAAATAAATAAATCTTTAAAAAATTAAAAAAAAAAACTAAACCTAATGACTGTAAATGACTGTATCATTTAAGTGACATAAGTGGCAGACAAAAGTACTACTTTTCTTATTTTTAAGTATGAAGATGTTAGACAAAAGAATAATTTTGAAATTCAAAACAAAACAAAGACATGCATATAAATTAATGAAGCTGCTATAAAAGGATCCTTGAGAATAAACACATTCTATAGTTTAAAAGAAACTAAGTCAAGTGAATTTTTAAAAACACTAAATAAGATAAATATACCTGTGTTAAAAACAAATAGAAGATTTTGTCTCTACAAAGGATGGGATGTGAAGCAACTCTTAGGAGAAAGTTTTCTAAACCAATTCGTCGTCTTTCCACAAAATCTGGGTCCATATTGTCAGCAGAGAGTTTATGCCAAACAAATTCTGCCTAGGTAAACAAAATGATCATGAAAAATAGTCTTAATGCTAAATACTCCTAAATGATACTGACATTTCACTTCTTACCCTTTTTTCTGGTAGAGGTGGCACAACAATATGTGGATAGTAAACTAAAAGGTAGTTTCTCAACAACTCAAATTCACTATACCGCCTCCAAAGTGAGTCTGTTAGGACACTCTGACCATCAACATCTTCAACTGACCTGAAAAGAATGAGTAAGATTTCAATTATTTTTAAAATATATAATACATGTACATATACCTTTAAAATTTATAATTACATTTATAAAATGCTTATGAACCAGGCACAGAATGAAGAACTTTTCATGTATTTTATTTAACTTACCACAACCCTGAGAAGCAGGATTATTGTCCCCATTTTATAGGAGGGTAAGCACCTATAGTGTATGCTCTTCCTAAAATCACAAAGATCTGTGAATAGTAGAGCACTCAAAATCCATTTCATTCCAAAGCCCTTGATCTAATTAATCAATTTGTCATAAATAACCTATTTGAACTCAAAAGAAATAACCATATTAGCCTTCAGCAGTATATTTCAGTAGATCTGCCGGTTCTGCTCCCCACTCTGTCTCTGGTGAATCCTTTCACATCCCGCACCTCTGGCCTGCACCCCAGTTCTTGTATGCATAAATAAATAAATCTTTTTTAAAAATAACCATATTAGGAACATTCTAAACACTCAATGTATAATAATTCAGTTAATATACAATAACTAATTTTGCAATATAGTAAAATCTGGTTTAGCTAGTCTTTCATAATAAAAGTACTGCACTTCTGCCACAATGAAAGAATAACATTCTTTTTTTTTTTTTTTTTAAGATTTATTTATTTGTGCATACAAGAACTGGGGTGTAGGTAAGAGGTGTGGGGTGGTGAGAGGATTCACCAGAGACAGAGTAAGGAGAAGAACAGGCAGATTTACTGAACTACACTGCTGAGGGGAGCAGCGGGCGAGACAGGAAAGGTCTGCTGCACCATGTGGGTTCGCTCCCTGGCTGGGAACGAACTCAGGCCTTAGTGGTGATACTTAACCCCTAGGCCATCCTGGTGAGATAGAATTGCTTACTCCATGATTTACTTGTCTTTTCAACTTTACTCAAAAGCCTTAAGCTTAAATCTAAATGAATGTGTTTTTGTTCATTTTCTCTGTAATTTCCAACTTTTCTAAAATGATTTAGATGTATACCTCCTCTTAGACTTCCTTGTTAACCACTTCCATTTCACAGACCTTTCACAGTCCCTGAGAACCAGGTATCCTTGACCAAAATTGCACAGGGATTATATCCCACACCCAGAACGCCTCCAAAGCATGGGTCTAATAACATTCCAGATTCTGAAAGTAGTCCCCTAACTTTTCCTCTCCCCTGAAAATAAGTACATTATAACATAGCTTTCAAGAGTACCATAGTAAAAGAAATATCTATTTATTTTACCTGTTAAAAAGAAACAAAAAAAATCCCTAAAAAGATAATAACCTGTAAACAATTCTGTTATACAACATCATTTGCATTAAAGCTTTTTCTACTTAAACCTAAGTGCAAATCTCATCACCTACCTTGTTTCAATGAGGTAAGCGGTATATGTTTCTTGCATATTCATGGCATTTCTTCCAGTTCGCTTTTCTGCTTCTGAAACACTAATTTCTATCTTTTTCAACGAAAAATTATTTTCTGTCATCTGGACAAAAACAAATGGAACAACAACAAAAAAATTTTAAAATGGTATTAAAGAACAGCTATCATAATAAAATTTATTACTGGTACAGACTTCAAATGAGTTTCTTGAGATGGTAGGGGTTTCTAAGTGATAATACCAGGTGTTATATGCCTGCCTTTTATCAGCATACTGTGGCACATTAAACTTTTTCCAGAAGCTTTTTTTTTAATTTAAATATTTTATTTTATATAATTCTTACATCTTTTTTCATCTTTGCACAATGTATGCATTTTCATTTTGGTTATATTCCCCATACAATTACAGCCCCCCCCCCCTATTTTGACTCTAGTTCTTCCTTTCCCCGCCCCTCCCTCCCCACCCCACCCCATAGTGTGTCTCTGGTTTATAGTTGCTTGTTGATTTTGATTTTTACTTTATTATCATTAGTCTTTTTCCTGATCTCTTATTTAGGTTTTCTAAATTCCTGCTAGGAGTGAGACCATCCGGTATTTTTCTTTTTCTTTCTGACTTATTTCACTGAGCATGATCCCTTTGAGCTCCATCCATGCAGCTGCAAACTGCATGTGTTTATCTTTTTTGATTGCTGAGTAATATTCCATGGTGTATATGTACATCTTCTTGATCCAGTCATCTATTTTTGGGCATTTGGGTTGCTTCCATAGCTTAGCTATTGTAAATAGTGCTGCTATAAACATAGGGGTGCAGGTGTCCACAAGCTTTTTGACAGATATCCATTTAATTATTAAAATGTAGACATTTCATATAAGTGATCAAGAATAAGTCTATATATAAATGCATAAGAACAAAATCTAAAAACGTTTATACAAAATGAATGGCCCTCAATACAGAAATCAAATCTCTTTCTCAAATTAAAATAATAAACATAAGCTAAAAGGCAAGGTTTTCAGCAGGCAGTTTAACTAAAAAAACAAAATAAAAGGAGTCATCTTATATTCAAATTTAAAAGACTAAATTTTTTGACAGTAATAGTAGGTGACATCCAGGAGACAGCAATAGTATTTAAGAACAGAATCCTTTCTTTTCCTGCTAGACTATCCTCAAGCATGTGTCAAAGGACCAAAAAGAACAAAAAAGTGGACCTCCCTAGTGGCGCAGGGGTTAAAGATACAGCGTTATCAAGCTATCTGTAGCCACTGCAACATGAGTTTGATCCCAGTCAGGGAGCTAATCCACATGGCCTAGCAGACCTCTCCTGTCTCCCCCGCTGCTCCCCTTAGCAGTGTATTTCAGTAGATCTGCCTGTTCTGCTCCCCATTCTGTCTCTGGTGAATTCTCTCACCACCCCACACCTCTGGCCTGTACCCCAGTTCTTGTATGCATAAATAAATCTTTAAAAAAAAAAGTATCTATCATTGGTGTTCTTGGCTGTATGTGTAAAAAGTGCACCACTGAGCAAGAGTCTTTAATATATCCAAACTAGCTACAAATTCAAGCAAAGACAAAGCAAAACTATGTGATAACTGCTGTTTTGATTTCTTTTTCCCTTGCTCACTTTGAAAATTCTGAGGTGGATTTTAATTAAAAACACTACACTACATGGTAATTAGGAGCAGTTTGTGAAGAAAGATATACGTAAAATGATGGATACACCAAAAGGTCAAAGAAAAAGCTATAGTAAAACCCATTGTGATAATTTACACCAAAAATTAGGTGCTATGAGGACAGAAAAGGTTATATGTGGGTATAAAAGTTAAATCAATAATGAATAAAAATGATACTTAGGAAGCATCCCCCAAAATGCTGAAGGAATACAGAGAAGGTAAAAATGCTAAAGGAAGATAAAAAGGACAGAGAACTAACAACCAACCCAATGGAATGGTATAATTATTTGTAGACAAAAACAGGTATCACTTGGTTATCAAACAACATATGTTTATAAAGTCTAAGTGGTATATTTATGTCCTAAGAGAGAAAATAAAATAGGAAGAAATCATTCAATCAAAAGAAAACTCAAGAAATTACATAAGCACCAAGCACTCAATATCAGAATTATGACGCCATCATTGGTTGAAATATAGATGTTAAAAATATGTAATATGGGCCCAAAGTCAAGCACTAAAATTTACCACCACTTACTCGAGTGAAAATTCCCTGAAGCACATGAAGGATAAAGCAAATAATCTCCCACCCCCAAAGATAATGTATATGAGTCATGAATTTGCCCTGTTGTGCCATCCAATTACATACAAAAAATTCTGACAGCGTGAAAGCTAAAGAATGAAAACAAGGGGCCTCCCCGGTGGCGCAGCGGTTGAGCACTGGGTTGCGAAGCTGCCCACAGCCTCTGCAGTGCTGGTTCCATCCCTGGCTGCTCCCCGGCCACCGGAGGGTCCCACATGGCACGCAGACCTCTCCTGCCGCCCACTGCTCCCCTCAGCAGTGTACTTCAGTCCTTCTGCCTGCTCTGCTCCCCGCTCTGGCTCTGGTGAATTCTCTCACCCTCCCGCGCTTCTGACTGTACCCAGTGCTTGTATAAATAAACAAACAAAGAAATAAATCTTTTTAAAAAAAATGAAAACAGGTAAACAACATTAATATCAGTAGTGGTAGATGGTATAAAGTTGCTTATTCTGTCAACATTAAAGCACAGAACAATGCCAATTAACACAACTGATACCTTAATTTTTAAAAGGACATATTCAGCGGATTTAGAAATGAACTGACTTGATGACTAGAAGACCAGGGACATGTTTTAAAGAGGGATAACAATATTTCATATGTATTCAAAGTGGACTTCTCATAAAGTTGTGGGAACATTTAATGAGTTAACATATGCAAAAAGTTTTAAGATATGTGTAGAATACAGCAAGAGTATTACCTATTTATTTGTTACTACCTATTTACGTGTTTGTTATTTGTGGGTTTAAATTTTTCTGATTATTAATATACATGCTTAATATATAAAATTCATAAGTACAGTAAAAGATTACGTAAACATAAATCACCTCTATCATACAGTCCAGCACTAACCACTGTTGACCTGTACAGCAGGTTCCCCAACCATTTCATTCAATGGTTGTTCTGTTACTATGTCCCTGCAAAAAAAGTAATCCCAGCCAATTGAACAAAACATTATTTGTTCATATGTAATAGTTTCATGTTATAGTTTCCAGAAACCTATAAAGTTAGTAAGGACTTATTGTATTTAGAATTTTGTTCTATGTGTGATGTTGTTGTGTTACTGAAGTAGGTCAGAGATTTAAAGTTTAAAAACTACGCATTGTGGAAATACAAATTGTTGCAACCATTCTGGAAAACAGTATTCCTCAAAATATTAAGAATAGAAATAACATATGATCAGTTATACTATTTCTGGGTATTTATTCAAAGAATATGAAAACACTAATTTGAGGAGATCTCATGCACCCCCATGTTCACTGCAGCATTATTCACAATAGCCAGAAGCCAAACAACGTAAATGCTCAACAGTGGATGTGTAGATAAAGAAGATGTGTTATACATAGTCACGCATCATGTAATGACAAAGATACCTTCCCCAAAAATGAGCAGTTAGGTAATTTTGTGAGTGTGCAATTTTTATAGAGTATTAGGTATAGAGTAAATTTTTTAGAGTATTAGAGTATTTTATAGTCTACTACACACAAACCTAGGTGGTATAGCCTACTACACACCTATGCTATATGGAAAAGCTACCACTGTCACATAATATGGTTAAGCAAAGAATGACTGAATACACAATGGAACACTACTCAGCTATTTAAAAAAAAATCAAATCCTACCATTTACAACAATATGGATGGACCAAGAGTGTGTTATACTAAGTATAATAAATGGAGAAAGACTAATACCATGCTTTTACTCATACAGTAGATAAAATACAAATGAGCAAACTAACAAAACCAAAACTTTTAGACTATGAATACAACATAATGGTTACCACAAGGGAAGGGGGACCAGAAGTAGGTGAATGTGGTAAAAGAAATGAGTTGTACTGTGATGGATACAGACTTTTAGTCCCAAACATAATGCAGTATACACAGATTTGATTTATAGGACTATATACCTAAGGCCTCTGTAATGTTATAAACCAATGTTACATAAATTAAAAAAACACTGAATTTACTTTCTTTATGGGATATGTCTACAACAGTCAAACATAACTGGTATTGGGCCTCCCTGGTGGCACAAGGGGTTGAGCACCACCCTATGAAGCAATCCGCACCCTCTGCAGCACGAGTTCAATCCCTAGCTCGCCAGAGAGCAACCCACATGGCGCAGCAGACCTCTCCTGTCTCGCCCATTCCGCTGCTCCCCTCAGCAGTGTATTTCAGTCGGTCTGCCTGTTCTGTTCCCCACTCTGTCTCTAGTGAATCTTCTCAAACACACCCCTGTATCTCTGGCCTGTACCCCAGCTCTTGTATGCATAAATAAATAAATCTTTAAAAAAAAAAAAAGTAACTGGTATTATGTCAAAAAGTACTGCGTTAACTTAGGCCTAATAGTGACGTTTACTTCAGATGTAGAACTAAGAAACTAGGTTATAACACAGGATGTTTAGTTGTGCTGTTTATCTATGAAAACATATTTTTCAGCTAACACAGCTATCCAAAAAAATGTAAAGTAAAACATGATGTTAATTTGAAGTTTCATGATTATGAAATTAACTTAGTAGGTTATGACCAATATTTATTTTTTATGAAAAGGAACAGAAAAATATCAAAGCACTGCATGAAGTAATGTTTAAGAACTGTTTCCTGAAACATTTGTATGTGTATGCTGATTATGATGTAAAAAATGCATTTTGTACTATAAGTTACCTCAAAAAAAAATCTGCAAACTGTCCAAAGTAGAAAACATTCTTGAGTATGATTTCATCATTTGCTACCAAACTGATTAATTCTGTAAATATGCCTTTAAATTCCCCTCCCCCCTTTTATGATATTCCCACTTACAAGTGCTTCAAACCTTATTCTAAGCACTGGCCTACTCCTTTCAGTGCTCTGATGCCAATCAGTGCTATGTAGAAATTTTTAAGTACCAGCTGTCTCCACCAGCACTCCCAAATGTGGAAGGCGCTTCCTTCTCCCCCCAAAACCACACATGCACAAAAAACTACATACGAATTCCTGAGGCAATGGTTTGTCTCTGGACAAATACTGTTAACCACTACCTCAATAGAATCTTCCAGCCTGAAAAAATATTCCTGGGCCTCCCTGGTGTTCCAAGGGGTTGAGACGCAACCTGTGAGGCTGTCCAAAGCCACTGCAGCGCGAGTTCGATCCCCAGCTGGGGACTTCTCCTGGCTCGCCTGCTGCTCCCCTCAGCAGTGTGTTTCGGTCAGTCTGCCTGTTCTGTTCCCTGCTCTGTCTCTACTGGGTCCTCTCACCCTCCACAGCATTGGCCTGTACCCCAGTTCTTGTATGTATGAATAGATAGATCTTTAAAAAAAGATATATTCTTACCTACACTCCCTTGCTAGTACCTGTCTTCTAATTATTGCTTTCTTTCAGAATGGATGTTTCTCATTTTTCCATTTTCTAGATTATTTTAAATAAAACTGACAGTATTTTTTTTTTAAAGCACTCTTCTTTACAGGGAAAAAGCAAAAAAGAAAAAGAAAGGAGTCTTCTATTTAGACAATGGAGGGAAAGAAATTTGAAGACTTGCAGAAATTAATAATTTCTGCAAGCATAATTTACAGCATAATTTAAAGAATCTTGATTAGTGATGTTTAAAACCAGAAGAGTCTACCAACTCGTATGCAGTTTTTGTTTCTGCTACTACTAGTATAGGGCAAATGGTACCATTACATTCCACCCAAAACTTGCAGTCAAATATAAGACTGGTGAAATAAATGTTTTGCTATCTCTGCACACCACCTGCATAGATATTTTTGTGGTTAAAAAAAAAGCTGCTTGATAAATCAACACATCTTTCACAGCCTTTTTTTTCTTAAAATTATAACCTCATCTTTAAAAAAAATTAAATACAGTATTGGAACAATTTACAAGATTATTTTTAACTTTTTTTTTTTTTTTTTTTAATGAAACAGCATAACTTAATGAAAAGAGCACTGACTTCAATGCCAGGCAGATCTGGGCTCAAATCCCAAGCATAGACGAGCTTATGACCTTAGCTAAATCACTTCCTTCTGAATCTCTGCTTCCTCATTTTTATCTGTCCTTTGCAGGCAATTCTGAAAATTAAATGAAAAGCAGAACCTTACTGTATGCACACACATAAACAACAGATCTAACTTACCTTTTCCCCACACCACATTCCTATCAGTAACAGCAGCAACTTGGCTAAAGTTACTGTACTACTTCTGAACTGGAATGGACTGGAGAGGGGATTGAAACAGGGGAAAGGAGATGACCCTCTAAGGAGAGATTTGACATGGAGGAAGAATACAGTACACAGAGTATATATGAATGTATATGTCAGTTTAAACTCCTGGTGATTCTGAAGTTTTCGCCAAATGGTCTATGTTTCAATGAATTACTACATTAATAGGTTATTTTAGGAAACCCCAGAGTTTGGTCACTAATATAAATGGATTTCATACTATAGTTGTGACTTCATATTAATTATCTAAAGCCTTTCACAAAAAAATTAGCAAAATTTTTATCATGATGATCAAAATTAAACTCATGATGTAAAAGCAAGACTCTTGCCTTTTGAAACAATGTAAAATTGCTTTAACACATATCTACAAGATTGGCAATTATTTCAAGGTATGGAAAATACTATTGATAAGGATAGATCATCAGTCACTGCTGATGAGTACAAATGGATATAATCACTGTGGAAAACAATTTGGCATTACCTATTAGGGCTGAAGGCATTATTTCCCTGCAATTCAGCAACTCCACTCCTAAGTTTATACTAGACCTTAGGTATTTGCACCAAGAGGTATGTAGGAAGAAGTTCATGGTAGTAATTTCTTAGAAATACAAGAACTGTATAACAACTCCAATATCTATAAGCAAAAGAAACATTAACTGCAGAATATCTATAAAATGGCAAAATTAAAACCATAAAATGAATTAAACCAAATTTTGGGTGAATCCCAAAAACAAAATATTGAGCAAAGAAAGGATAGTAAAAGTATTCCACTTACATTAATTTAAACACCACGTAAAACTAAACAATACATTGCTTAGGGATACATATGGTGGATTATTTAAAAAAACAATAAAAGAAGAGCATTATGAATACAAAATTTAGACTACAGATTATTTACGTAGTGGAGGGCCGAGCTATAGCCCAGGAGAACATATGGGGACTCCAAAGGAACTTATTCTCTGAGAAGCTTCTCTGCATTAACAATACTTCACATTGTTGTTTTTTTTGAAGATTTAATTGATTATTTATTTATTTATACAAGCACTGGGTACAGTGGGAGGGTGAGAGAATTCACCAGAGCCAGAGTGGGGAACAGAACATGACAAAATACACTGCTGAGGGGAGCAGCGGGTGGCAGGAGAGGTCTGCACGCCATGTGGGACCCTCACCGGTGACCGGGGGTCGAACTGGCCCTGCAGAGGCTGCGGGCAGCTTGCAGCCCAGCGCTCAACCGCTGCGCCAGAGGGGTGGCCCTGTTTGTTTGTTTTAAAGATTTATTTATTTATTTATTTATTTATATAAGCACTGGGCACAGTCAGAAACGCAGGAAGGTGAGAGAATTCACCAGAGCCAGAACAGGGAACAGAACAGGCAGACTGAAGAAATACACTGCTGAGTGGAGCAGCGGGCGCGGCAGGAGAGGTCTATCCCGCTATGTGGGACCCTTGCCGGCGAACGGGGAGCAAACCGGTGCTGCAGGCTGCGGGCAGCTTCGCAGCCCAGCGCTCAACCGCTGCGCCACCAGGGGAGGCCCTGTTTGTTGGTTTTTTGTTTTTTTTTTTTTTTAAGATAGAGAACAGAAAGACTAAGTAACACATAGGAACCCAAAGCAAATTAAGCGCCAAATTATGCACTACATAATACACTTCTCCCACACTTAATAAGACATCCTGACCCTTTCACAAATAATTCTAGAATTTAGTCAAAAATTTTAAGAAGAAACTTAAAATTCGCCAAAAAAACTCTTCATGCTACCCAATATCCCTCAACATGCCCCCAAGAAGGCAAAACCTTCAACTTCTGTGTTGAAGTTTAGAATAGAAAGAATTAAGATTCTTTCTACTTTTACATTCAGTAAACAAACTTGAACTCTTTCTCCATCTATTGTAAGGATGGACAGTTTTATGTTAGCATTAACACATGTTCCAGGGAAAAAATCAGCAAAGTGATTGAGCAAGGCATACTCTGGGTAGGGTGGGTCTGGTATGGAGCACTCGATTGAATTCTTAAATACTTCAACTTAACCAGTTTTATCCAACTTACATTATACGTCTCGGAACGAAGGCAATTACAAATGTAAAATGACACATCTTCTTTCCTGCATCAAACCTAAATCACTAATTACCAACTGGGTTTTGCAAAGCAGGCAGGTACACGGGACATGCGTGTCTCAGAGGGAAATTATCATTTGTTCATTTCTACCTATTCTTGAAGCACTTTCTCCAATTTCTTGACGGTGATACTTTACTAACCACCCTTATCGCCTCCAACTTTTCCTCGAGTTATCACCCCGACCTTCTCACACAGCTGCCCAAGCCTCAGGAAGCCTCAGTGAAAGCGCCTCTGCACAAGCCCTTACCAGACTCCAGAAACGTCGGCGTTTCTCTCCAGACAACCCTCCGCGATCCCCGTCTCTGAGGGCGGCTTCAGCTCTAGCCTGGCCGTCGGCCCAGACCTCCACGCCGCGCAACCGCACCCACAGACTCCCTCTGCTCCCCTCGTCGCCGTCCTCTCTATCCTACGCCCTCTCCAAGGCCGGCTCTCGCCTCCTACCCACGCCCCCCTAATCCCCCCTTCACTGCAACCGGCGCCCCGCGTTTCCACCCGCCAAGCTCTCGCCGCCGGGCCTCCCCACCGAGCCCACGCGCCGCCGCCGGCCCGGCCCAGCCCGGCCCGATAGGCCCCGATACAGGCCCCGCGGCCTCGGCCGACCCTTCTCCTCACCGTGGCGTCTCCCTGGCCCTCTTCCCGGGGCCCCTCCGCTTCCTCGTCGACCCCCGTCTCCAGTCCAGCAGTGGGGTGGCCCAGCGGCTCCGTGGGCGCCGGCTGCAGCTGGCGCTCGGGCTCGGGAGGTGCCTGCTCCATAGCTGCCGTTCGGCGCAGGGGCCCTAGTGCGCCTGCGCCGCCGCGCTCCAACCGCCGCCGGGGCCGCCCCCTCCACTCGGGGCCGCCCCCTCCACTCGAGGCCGCCTCCCCCTCGGGGTCGCCCCCCCCCTCGGAACCGCCCCCACCTCGGGGCCCCCCCCCACTCGGGGCCGCCTCCCCCCACTCGGGGCCGCCCCTTCCTCTCGGGGCCGCCTCCCCCCACTCGGGCCGCCCCCTTCCTCTCGGGGCCGCCCCCTCCACTCGGGGCCGCCCCCTTCCTCTCGGGGCCGCCCCCTCCGCTCGGGGCCGCCCCCCTCCGCTCGGGGCCGCCCCCCTCCGCTCGGGGCCGCCCCCCTCCGCTCGGGGCCGCCCCCCTCCGCTCGGGGCCGCCCCCCTCCGCTCGGGGCCGCCCCCCTCCACTCGGGGCCGCCCCCCTCCACTCGGGGCCGCCCCCCTCCGGGTTTCGCTAGTGACGCCGGAGAGCTAGAGGGCTCTCACGGCTTGGTTGGGGAAAAGCAGGGTCTACAAGACTAGTTAACCACTAATCCTGGAGGCGATGGAGGGAAAGAAAGGCGAGGGTAGGGTATTGGGACCGTTCAGGGTGGTGATTATCTGAAGGAAATAGGAAACTCAGAAGAAACTGGCATGGTTTGACCGCTGTTTCAGGCTCTCTCCCGCCTGACATACTGTAATGGTTCTGTTTCTCTCCCGGAAAGGTTAGCATAAATTATTAACCTGGAGCAGGTTGAGTAACACCTTCATTAAAAGGTAACACTTCCAAGTGTTTGAGGGAAGTGGACCTGAAGGAGTGCTTGAGTTCTATTGAAGTGTTTCTTGAAGGCCTGGAGACCTTCTACTACTTTTCTACATTTAAAAAATATGTATTTATTTATGCATACAAGAACTGGGGTACACTGACTGAGATACACTGCTGAGGGGAGCAGCAGGTGAGACAGGAGAGGTCTGCTGCACCATGTGGGTAGCTTCCTGGCTGGGGATGGAACTGGTGCTGCAGAGGCTGTGGATAGCTTCAGAGTGCTGTGATTAACCCCTTGCATCACCAGGGAGGCCCCTACGAACATTTAAAAAAAAATTTATTTATACATACAAGAACTGGGGTGCAGACCAGAGTTGGTGGGGTGGGAGAGGATTCACCAGAGACAGAGTGGGGAGCACGACAGGCAGACTGACCGAAATACACTGCTGAGGGGACCAACAGGTGAGACAGGAGAGGTCTGTTAGCTCCCTGGGTGGAGATCAAACTCATGCCACAGGGAGTAGCTTGAAAGTGCTGATACTTAAACCTCTGCACCACCAGAGAGGCCCAAAAGAAACATTCTTTTATTTGCACAATTAGAACCAATGACAGACGGTGAGGCAGATTTTGGTTCAAAGAACATTCTAGAGGCAATGCTGTCCACAGATAAAATAGCTGTTGGAGAAGCAGCTCATGGGGGACTCTTTGTCTAGATATTGAAGAGTGGATGCCTATTTTTTACTTCCTTTTGCTGGATCCTGTTTTACTTAAGCACTTATTTTCTCCAGTTCCTGCTGTTCCCCTTTGTGTTATGGTTTTGCAAGTCAGATTCCTCTTTTGGGTGGGAATAAATTTCTAGGCAAAATTGGAGGAATTGTTCCGTTCCTTTTTAGCTTTTGATGATGTTGAGGAGGCTGATGCCACTGTTTTTGGAATATTCTCTTTATCCTCAGTGTTACAGAATTTCACAATGATGTGCTTGGTTTTATTTTTTTTTTTTATTTTTTTTTTTAATAGAGGCATGTTTTATTTATTTATTTTGTTTGTTTGTTTGTTTTTGTTTACACATGCACTGGGTACAGTCAGAAGTGCGGGAGGGTGAGAGAATTCACCAGAGCCAGAGCGGGGAGCAGAGCAGGCAGAAGGACCGAAGTACACTGCTGAGGGGAGCAGCGGGCGGCAGGAGAGGTCTGCGCGCCATGTGGGATCCTCCGCCAGTGGCCGGGGAGCAGCCGGGGATCGAACCGGCGCCGCAGAGGCCGCGGGCAGCTTCGCAACCCAGCGCTCAACCGCTGCGCCACCGGGGAGGCCCCCCAAGATGTGCTTGGTTTTAAGCTTTTATTTTTCCCCTATTGTGCAACTATTTGTGGCATTTTCAGTTTGTTTTGGGAAATTTTATTGTAAATAATTACGTATTTTGAAGTATCTCCCTTCCCATTGGTTTTCTCTCCTGCAACTCTTACTTATTACATGTTAGATTTCCTGGAATGCACCTTGAATTTCCCTATCATTCCTCTCCTATTTGTCCACCTCTTGTCCTTTTGTTCTATTTGCTGACTTTTTCTGATTACCTTCTATAACCTGCATTAAATATTTAATTTGAACTATTAGATTTTTATTTGCAATACTTGTCTGTGTTCTCTGAAGCCCACTTTTAAAATAGCATCTTGTCCATGTTTCATTGAAGTAACAAGATCTCATCTGTCTTAAGTTTTTTTTTTTTTTTTTAAAGATTTATTTTTTATTTATTTATACAAGCACTGGGTACAGTCAGAAGCGCAGGAGGGTTTGAGAATTCACCAGAGCCAGAGGAGAGAGCAGAATAGGCAGACCGACGAAGTACACTGCTGAGGGGAGCAGGGGACGGAAGGAGAGGTCTGCGCGCCATGTGGGACCCTGCTCCGGTGGCCGGGGAGCAGCCGGGGAGGAAACCGGCGCTGCAGAGGCTTCGGGCAGCTTGGCAACCCAGCGTTCAACCGCTGCGCCACCGGGGAGGCCCAGTAAAGGTTTAATTTTTCCTGAAGCTATTTCCCCTTTTTCAAATTATCTATTTCTTTTAATTACTTTGTTTTTGTCTTATGTTGGAAATTTTCCTCAAATGTCTGCTGTTTGTAATCTATTAAAAGAAGGCAGAATACAATGATCTAAACCAATTTTACTTCAATAAACATAATTGAGGGAAAAATAAGGCATAATGTGTTGTTATGTGTCCGTAGGTATATGAGATGTGTGTAATTTGTTGGTGAGAGGTTTAAGGATTGTATTAGGAGTTGCTGAATTGACTTTAATCAACAGGGTTGTCAGGACTTTTCTGTTGGCAGATCCTCCAAGTATATCTGTAGGACTTTTTCACAGGGTTGTTGTAAACATAAGTAAAACATGAAAATGCTTTTAGTACATGGAAATTTTTTTTTCTTTTTTTTTTTAAAGTAACAGGATTTTTTTTTTTTAAAAGATTTATTTATTTATTTATACAAGCACTGGGTACAGTCAGAAGCGCGGGAGGGTGAGAGAACTCACCAGAGCCAGATCGGGGAGCAGAACAGGCAGAAGGACTGAAGTACACTGCTGAGGGGAGCAGCGGGCGGCAGGATAGGTCTGCACGCCATGTGGGACCCTCGCCCAGCAGCCGGGGATTGAACCGGTGCTGCAGAGGCTGTGGGCAACTTTGCAACCCAGCGCTCAACCGCTGAGCCACCGGGGAGGCCCAGTACATGGAAATTTTTATCCAGCTTGATTTTTGGAACAATTATGGACTTTATGCCACTAATATATATATTTTTAAAATTTTCATTTTTACACCAATGAGGTTTTTTTTTTTGAAGATTTATTTATTTATGCATACAAGAGCTGGGGTGCAGGCCAGAGGTGCGGGGGACGAGAGGATTCACCAGAGACAGAGTGGAGAACAGAACAGTTAGATTGGCTGAAATACACTGCTAAGGGGAGCAGTGCACGAGATGGGAGAGGGCTGCTGCGCCATGTGCGTCACCTCCCAAGCCTGGCAGTGGCTACAGATAGCTTCATAGTGCTGATGCTTAACCCCTTGCTCCACCAGGGAAGTCTCGAGTTTTGTCTTTTTATCCCCATCTGATAGAATCTTTTCTCCCTCTCCTATTATCTCTGGTGAATCACTGCACAGTCACTGTAATATGACTCCAAAATGTAGATTCTGGAGTAAAATCACACCAAGTTGCCCTTTTCTGGGAGGAAAACTTTGAACAGAAGTTAGCCCCCATCCACCCTTTTTTTTTTTTTAACATTTTAAAAGGACAGGTTTATTAGGAAAAGGAGAGGTTTATTAGGAAAAGGAGAGAAATAGGCACCTGCATAATCATAGGTGGGCAGGAGAGCTGCTGCTTCTGCTATGCAATGGGAAAATGTTTGTGATTAAAGAAACCCTACATAGTCACAGATGGGCAGGAGAGCTGCCAGAAGTTAGCCTTTATTTTAAGGCAATACCTGTAATAAAATTCAGAATTACATAATTAATAAATCATTTAAGAATTCATCTGCATAAACTGGTTCATTAAAACCAGGCTTTTATAGTGGGAGTAAAGTATAACTATATATTATGGAGTCAGGTATTCAGTAATTTTATTCTTCCTAATCACTATTTTTGGTGACAAGTAGGCATTGGAAGTAAGTAGGTTACAAGTTCAGTGAATCAATATGGAAATGCCACACCTCAACCAACACACAATCTAAATTTACCTTTAGGAGCCTAAAAAGTATCTATTCAAAATACAGTGAATTGGAATATGTACATATCTGACAGAAGGTTCAATCCAATAAAATAGGAAAGATCTTAATTACTCATGAATGTACTGTTTTTTCTTAAGAATCTTAAAAATCATAGTTCAATAATTCTTAAAATGAATCAGAATTCAAATAAATAAATGGGCATTCAAATGCTTCAAAGATCAAAACAAAAACCCTCTAGTTTCTTGTTACATTCCTAATCTATTCCTAGTATATTTAAAAGATAGTAAAATTAAAATGTTTTAAATTTTAGAGACTCTTGGGCCTCCCCGGTGGCGCAGCGGTTGAGCGCTGGGTTGCGAAGCTGCCTGCAGCCTCTGCAGCCGGTTCGATCCCCGGCTGCTCCCCGGCCACCAGAGGAGGGTCCCACATGGCGCGCAGACCTCTCCTGCCGCCCGCTGCTCCCCTCAGCAGTGTACTTCGGTCCTTCTGCCTGCTCTGCTCCCCGCTCTGGCTCTGGTGAATTCTCTCACCCTCCCACGCTTCTGACTGTACCCAGTGCATGTATCAAAACAAAAAAAAAAAACAACAAATAAATAAATAAATAAATAAGACATGCCTCTAGAAAATTAAAAAAAAAAAAAAATAAAATAAATTTTAGAGACTCTTTATAAATTTGCTCTTATCTCCCTAAGAGTCCTGAAGAATTTAAAAAGAAAAATCAATGTCCCTCTCAAATGAAAAGGGCAATAACTCCACTAAATAGAACCTTTCTATTTCTTTTCATTCATAAAACACACAAAGACATCATTGTTCTCCAGTTTTATTATTCTTCAATCTTCCCAACACATGAACCACAATCCATTTTGAGATTTTTTTTCAGTGCATTTCACAGCAAAAAATGAACAAAAGAATCATTAAAATGGTTGTGCATAAACCAATTATTTTCTTATAATTTACAATTTGTTGAAAAAATTGTTATGCTGTTTTCATCCTATTAACCCCTTCAATAAAACACAATTTATCAGAGCACAAAGCTTAGACTTATGATGATACAACAGATGCAGCCACCTACAATGGCTGATGAATAACAGGTATACGTTATACACACACTGATTGGAAGACCACATGAGAGAAACAGAGTAAGGCACCACTCTTGGAAAATTAAGGTAGTTTGCAGTAACAAGAGTTGAGCACCGTAAGTAGGTGCTCAATAAATACTTGAACGGATGATGACAGTCGTAATTAGCACTATTCTTTTAATTGCCAGCAATCCTTCAACTCCAATAAAATACTTATTTAAAAAAAGATTTGTACCTGAATATAACTTCCTGATATCTTTTTTTCCTGATATCTTTTTATTTCATACTCTTTCTTCAGCATTTGAATTTCCTTGAAAAGAAAATAAAACTATACCTTATATGCGCTCAGTCTATATATATATAACTTCTGAATTACTGACAAATATGAATAGTTTTAAATTTTGAGTGAAGAGAGGTAAGATAAAGCATACTTATCCAGAGGGATAGTACATAATACTGGACACCAACCTAAAAAATGAAAAAAAGCTAAGGAAAAGAGTAACAGTTTTATTTTTTAACATCTGCTATGTTCTTTAATGCCTCAGTTCTTGAGAAAGGCCAAAATCTCATCATATTGACATGAACTTATTTTAAAAAATTGTCTCTCGAGTATAATATTTAATAAAACTAGGTACTGAAAAATGTTCTGAAACTTTTCAAGTCAATGTTGTTTTCAAGTATATTAAAATGCTCAGAAGAAAAAATCCTCCATGGTTATAATTCTAATCAATTTATAAATATATTTTTAAAAGAGAGTTCCGACAGAGTTGTGGAAAATGGGTAAGTTCCTCAGACACAGGCACACAGTCTTTTTGAAGTAAAAGAATGCCTTGTTACTACAATCTGGTTGATTTTTTTTTTTAACACTGATTTCAGGCACAATGGCTGAATCCACTTCTGGGTCATCTTCCTCCTCCTCTTGGTTTATTTATAAGAGTAGTGTGAATACTTCAGTTACTGACAGAAAGCAAAGCACAAACTCTGAAAGACTTCACTTTTCACTATAAAGAAATAAAAATCATTGAGTTCTCACTGTTGTATATATCTGCTGTCCCCATGCAAAAATAGGGGAATTGAACTTAGCTTTAGGAGCAGGAACTGGATAAAAGATTAATCATTTAATAATTTAGGTAAAAGTTTTTCAGATGATATTGCTCACATCATATGAACAGTTTGGTGAGAGGTCCATCGTGCTTCTTCAACACTTTGGTCTTGCTGCAGCTCTATGGTGCCCTATTAGGCACATCTGTGTTTACCTAGTTTCAGTCGTGCAATCAGGAAGCGGGTCACTCAGTGCAATGACTCCATTCTGGAAGGGTGTAGGGTAAACAGAGAGGAACCTCATTTGGTCAAGTCTTAGATATTGTATGTCACTCTGCTGGTTGCGTTGTTGGAATTGTTTTCCAGAGGGGTTTGTGATAAACCCATCCGTCTCCCTGAAACAAGTAGAAAAATAAAGAACCATTGCTATACTATTTTCAGAATTAGTGACCAAAACTAGAAGCAATCCTTCCTTGAAATTCTATTGTCATGATTTAAAATAGAGGAGTTCCTGTGAAGGAAAAAAGTCTCTACTTCCAGACATCAAAGAATGCCTGTGGCTTAGATAGGATAAGCTGAGAAGTCCTAGTCTGGGATATCTAGTGCCCTGACTATTTATTTTGTGGAGGTCATTTGTATCAATTCCACCAAGTTTAATAAGATGCTACATATAAAATGACAGGCAGTAGGTGACATACAAAACATGGCCATGAAGGAATAAGCTGTAATCTCCATCTTAGTCTTGGCATCTCTAGTACCTAAGAGTTTTAAGTGTTGTTTTTTAGTTCTTCCCTGACTCTACACCCACAAAGAAACAGGAGTCAGAGAGTGAATTAAAGATAGAAGGAACATCTGTTCTTAACCCCTATCTCTCTTTCAATTTAACTATGTAACTACATTAAAAGACAAAAACCTAATATATTTACTCTACCTTGTTCCAAAAATGACCTTAAGTCTAGCAATTATTTGGCTCATAGTGACAAGGATTTTTTTCCTTGACCAAACTTTTGTCAGGCTCCTTTAAGTTCTCTTCTCGGGTAGGTCTTGTCTATGGCCTGCTGAGCCCAGTTTTAACAAAGAATCCCAAGGAACCAGTTTCTAGAAAATCCCCTAGTCCTGGACATCCAATCAAACTGCTTTTATCCTCCCCTAACCATTGTTACCTACCAATTTCCACTCCCTCAATCTGCCTGTTGGCTATAAATTCCCACTTGTTTCTCTATTCAGAGTTGAGTTCACTCTCCTCTATTGTATCAGTCTTGAATAAAATCTTCTGTGCTGTTTTTATAAGTGTCAGAATAATTTCTCTTTAATAATAAATAGCAACCGGGCCTCCCCGGTGGCGCAGCGGTAGAGCGCTGGGTTGCGAAGCTGCCCGCAGCCTCTGCGGCGCCGGTTCGATTCCCGGCTGCTCCCCGGCCACCGGAGGAGGGTCCCACATGGTGCGCAGACCTCCCCTGCCACCCGCTGCTCCCCTCAGCAGTGTACTTCGGTCCTTCTGCCTGTTCTGCTCCCCACTCTGGCTCTGGTGAATTCTCTCACCCTCCCGCACTTCTAACTGTGCCCAGTGCATGTATAAACAAAACAAATGAACAAACAAATAAATAAATAATGAATAAAACATGCCTCTATAAAAAAAAAAAAATAAAAAAATAATAAATAGCAACCACTAGGTTGTTTATCTTAAAATGCTTGATATTTCTCAATATCCATACTGTTCTTTGGAAAAGATGTTACCTAACCACAAACAGAATGCTAGATTTAGAAGTTAAGACATTCCCTCTAACGATTTCATTTTATACATGAAGAAACCGAGGCTCTGAGAAGTGAAATGAATGGCCTAACTTCATCCAGGAAGGGGCAGTGTGTTTTTAGTGCACCTTCTGTATATTTATCCATATTTTACAGATAAAAACAGAGGTTAGAAGTGGTAAATTATCCAAGGTAAGACTGGGGTTCACTTATACAACACATATGACCCCAATATGATATACTGTATCATAAAAGTTCTCCTGCTTGCATTTATATACAACTTAAGAAATCTTAAACATTCACTTAAAAGGATACAACCAATGGATCCTGATGGACATGTATAATAACAAAGGGGAGGAAATGGAAGCTCTAATAAATTGTCTTTAGAAGTAAACAGAGCGTTTCAGTATGATACAAAATACAGTAAATTGTGAATTGCATATTCTATTGTGACTGAAGATTGTGATAGCATTTTATGTTTATGGCCAACTTAAATCTCCAAGTCTATTTCATCTGAACTGCTGGTAAACTATTTTACTTCGACAAACTGTGAAAAGCTCATGGTTAAGCTGGACTACTTTTAGAATTAAAGATGTATAAGTAATAATCAACAAGCATCAGTAAGTTAAAATTCTTACTAGGTAGATAATGAGTTTTAATTTGAAGACTTATATGACAAACCTCTTTAATAAAATATTTGGTTTTCCATGGTGTGCCTGTTTCAGTACGATGCCTTTCTTCAGTTCTCTGGCGTTCTTCCAGGGTACGTTTATGCTCTGTGGCCTTATCAATTTCAGATTCCCTCAAAGAATCTGTCACATTTTTCCACAATCGCCTGAAATCAGAAAACCACTCATTTTACAACTTTCTTAAAAAGACAGGTAATTAAAACAAATACCCTTAAAATTAAGGGATTTTCAAAATTTATGTTTCCTAAACCAGACCTATAATTTTATGCCTATGAGTTACAAAAACTGATACTATGCTGTTGGTGTTAATGTCCAGACTGCTGCTACTACTACTTCCTTTTTAATTAAAAATAAACTATATAAACAGTATTTTCTCAAGTTATAAGTGCAAGATTTTTAAATGAACTCTGGAAATAATAAACAGGAAGAGTAATAAATTTTTAAAAACCTGAAATGTAAGAGACAGAACTTTGCTTCTGGACATAATGATATAATGGGAACCAGATTTACCCTTCTGCCTCTTTAAATAAGAAGCCAGACCAAAATATAATGAAACAATGATTTTCAGGTACTGAACAAAAATACAGTGCATGACAGTGATCCTTGAGAGAAGGCAAACAAATGAGGGAACCCTGTGTGTGCTCCAATTAATAGCACATCACAGGGAGGGAGAAACAAACTCCAAGTAAAAGAAAACTGACAGTTCTTGGGGAAATAGTATGTCCAACAAATTGTGCTGGACAACTGGTCATACCATGTAAAAAGATTACCTTACACTCTCACCTCAAAATAAAACTTTCAGAAGACTATATAGGAGAAAGTCTTCAAAGCTTCGGGTTAGGCAGATTTCTAAGACACAACACCCAAACCACAATCCATAAAAGAAAACACTGATAATCTCATCTCACCCCAATAAACACACTTATACTTTAAAAACCAAACAAAAAAAACCCCACCATTAAGAAAATGAAAAGACGAGAACAAAATATTTGCACATATCCAATAAAGAATTTGTATTCAGAATTTACAAAAGACTCCTACAATGTCAGAATTGAGTAGTCATAAAGACTGACTTATTAAGCTTAAGACATTTACTTTCTGGACTTTTACAGAAGTTTACTGACCTGTGACCTAGCTTCTATTTTAAGAAACTAGAAAAAGAAATAGTAAATAATGCACAAATTAAGCAGGAAAAAGGAAATAAAGATAAAAGGTGTTCATCAATTTTTCATACTCTGCTACACGGAAATCCACTGGGCAAATCTGCATCTTTGATTTTTTTTTTTAATGCTTGCATGATTTTGTAATATCATGCATTATCTGAAAATGATATTCCACATGTGGACAAATTTTATTACATAATACTTTAAAAAATCACATTCATTTTAAAAAATACTTTAAAAAATCACATTCATAAAATATCACCATCAATTTAAAATTTATTTTATTTATTTATGCATACAAGAACCGAGGTCTAGGCCAGAGGTGCAGGGTATGAGAATATTCACCAAAGACAGAACAGGGAGCAGAACAGGCACATCTACTGAAATACACTGCTGAGGGGAGCAGCGGGCGAGACAGCAGAGGTCTGCTGTGCCATATGGGTTAGCTCCCTGGCCAGGGATCCAGCTAATGAAATCATGCTGCAGTGGCTGGGGACAGCTTGATAGTGCTGAGACTTTAACCCCTGCACTACCAGGGAGGTCCCCATTATCACTATCAATTTAAAGAGAAAATTCCTTATGGAAAGTTTTCAAGCTCTTGGTGTCAACTAAGTTTTCAAAAATTCTGCCATGTTTACAACAATTATTTACAAGAAAATTGTCTGCCCAGTGTTGAAATCTGAATTGTCATAATTTGTTTGCCAATTATGTCTGTCTGCCTATTATTCTATTAAGTAAAAATGGTGTTTCGTGAAAAGAGTAATTAACTCAGCTTATAACTCAAACAACTACACAAGTGTTTTTCTT
The DNA here is from genome assembly GCF_014898055.3 of Talpa occidentalis. Lineage (NCBI taxonomy): Eukaryota > Metazoa > Chordata > Mammalia > Eulipotyphla > Talpidae > Talpa > Talpa occidentalis. Next base: position 42,124,002 of record NW_023604295.1, on the reverse strand, counting down.
CCAGATAACCACTATACTTTTCAGTGTCCAGGACAAGTGCTTAATGCATATTACCACCTTGTCACACAGAATATTAAAAAGACAGGTACATGATCCAGATTTAATGCAACTAATAATCTTCTTTTTCAAGGACATTCAAAAAGAAATTGTCATTCAAAAAATGCAAGTATATAGCAGCGGAGAACATAATGACTACTTGTATACTCTGGTGCCATTTCCTTGGGTAGTACGAAAGCCCAGAAGTGTTTTGTACCACTAATGCAAGTGGTAACAGAGTGAAAAAAGCAAATAACATCTTAGCACTATTACAAAACAACTCTGAACTTGCAAACTTCCTGAAAAGATCTCAAGGACCCCAGAAGTCTACAGACCAAACCTTGAGAACCTTTCCTTTAAGATAAATCCTAAAAAAATTTCTAAGAAATCATTACTCTCATGTTTTTGTTCAATCTGAGTTTTTGGTTAATGAATCTTTAACTCCTTTATACATTTAGTTATATATTGTTTCTATTCATGTGATCTTAAGTTGTTTTATGCTTTCTTGTATTTCCTTTTAAAATGGATACAGTAATACTAACATACAGTATATACATTTAAGCAGTACAAAAGGACATTCTATGACAAGTCAGCTCCTTTCCTGTCCCAGACCCCAGTACGTCTCTCTCCAGAAGCAACCACTGTCATCTCACTTTGGAGACTGTACTTTCTTCACACATATAGATCCACTTGATATGCTTTAAAGGTCTATGACATTTAATACAAAAATACCTTCTAGCAAGGTTGGGCCAGTTTATCTTCTAACCAGCAGTAAGAAAATGCTTATTTGCTTACACTTTTCCCCAAGAGAGGTAGAATTTTAAAAAATAATTTGTCTTGGGCCTCCCCTGGTGGTGCAGGTGATTGAGCGCCGCGCTGTGAAGCTGTCCGCAGCCCCTGCAGTGCCAGTTCGAACTCGGCAGGCCTGTGAGGGTCCCACATGGCGTGGCAGTCCTCTCCTGTCTTGCCCGCTGCTCCCCTCAGCAGTGTATTTCAGTCAGTCTGCCTGTTCTGTTCCCCACTCTGTCTCTGGTGGATCCTCTCACCCTGCCACGGATCTGACCTGTACCCCAGCTCTTGTATAAATAAATAAATCTTTTTTAAAAAAATTTGTCTTATGGTTTAATTTGTATGTCTTTGAATTCTAATTACATGGAACAATTTTCCATTTTGTTAATGGGCATTTTGTCTATTTTTGAGAACTACTTCTTTATGTTCTTTGTCCATTTTTTTATTGGGGTACCTTCCCTTTTGTAAATAATTTGTAAGAGCTTTTATGATGGGAACAGTTATCCATTCACTGTGTTATTACTATTTTTTGCCCAGCATAATGTTTGATTTTTAACTGAAATGTGACTATATCTAAGAGCTAGTAAGGTTTAAGAGCATCAGAACATATCATCCCTTTGAACTTACAGATAAGGAAGCTGATGTAAACTGGTAAAGTGACACATGTTCAAGATTCAAACTGGTGAAGAGGCTTAAATTAAGACACCGAACTTCTAGTTCTTTCCTAGATGGATACAAAGATGACATACCTGGATTCAAATGGATCCTGCCTCTCCAGAGGTCTTACTCTTTTCTTTGTCACTGCCAATTTAGTCAAGTCCACATACTTTGTCTCTCCACTACTGTAAGTAAACTCAAGAACACTATTCCACTCCCCTTGCACTCTGCATACCACAGTGTTGCTAGTGTTGTGCTTTACTTCACCTGTTACCCTAGAAGCAAGAAGGAAAAAAGATATGCTTTAATAAGTGATATTGGGCTAGTTTGTAGGATTCTGAAACCTAAGAATGTACTTGGGAATTTCTGTTTAAATGTGTTATTCAGCTCACTTAATTTGTCACTACCAAAGTCAGACTGTGAATCTCATGCTAGTTTACTAGATAATTTTTTTAAATACCATCAACTTTAATCTTTAGGAAAAATATCGGGACTCAAACCAGAGGCTTAATTGCCATAAATGATCACAAAACGTGATCTTCAAAATGCTTGCTTTCATAATATTTAAGCTAATGAGAAATATGAAAAGTATCAACATTCTTCTTAAAGTCTAAAAATGTCACTACAAACTTATTAAACTTTTTAAAATTAAAAACAAAACCCAGAAAAATCAATAAAAGAAAAATAGAAAAGATACACTGAAATTTTTAAAACCATCTTACCAAAATAGAAAAATTTAAAAAGTAATGGTATGCAAAATCTGTTATCAACAAAGTACTTACAGAATTTAAAATACTAGTGTTAAAAGTTTAATGAAGAGTTATCTGGCTGGTATATCAACAGATAGAATGCAGCTCCTCTTAAGACTAGAATAGGAACAAGATTTTATGTTCACTATGAAATACAAATAATAACAGGGTCAGATTAGACGAGAGGCTCAGAACACAGAAAATAGTGGGTAAAAGTGTGAGTCTAATCAGTGTACCAGAGACTATGGTTTATTTGGATTCCAAAGGGAATACAAAGGATCAAAGCTCTGAGGTCCAGGCAACATCTCAGGAATCCTGAGCATTTTTTATGTTTAAGTTAGAAGCCTGGAAACCAGAAGTATGTAGTTGAATTTAGGGAGTCCATAGTTTTTAATCAGAAGTCAAAGGTTTACAAACTTGGTGCTCAAGGAAGAGGAGGTAGATTCAATAAGCAAGTGATCTATGAACCAGAACTTAGATATCAGAATGTGCAGGGGACTGGATCCAATAACAAACCAAACATTCAAAATCTACAATCTGTTTGATGACAGTAGGAATGGGAACTCTGAGTTAGAATTCAAAGCAAATGAAATTAAATAAATAATTACAATGTTCAGGGTTTTTGCCTGTTTCTTGTGATGTCCACATTTCCTGTCTGATCTCACTTGCCAACATTGTTTTTTTCCTTGAAATTTATCTATAGTCAAAAAGGAAAAGAGACAATACAGAACATACACACATACACAGAATTGTATTCTGAGAATCGAGAAACAACAATCTACCCTTCACTTGAACTCTGTTTTACTGTCACAACATAATCTCACAAGCTGTTATCTCTTTCACTGGCCTTTCCAATCAGCAAATAAGCCCTAGGCCTATTCATACATCCTGAGTTACCTGGGGTCTATGGTGAAAGGTGCAGTTATACAACAAGAGCAGCATGAGAGTGCCTCCCTGGTGGCCTAGCGGTTAAGTCTCAGTGCTACCACTGCTACAGCCTGAGTTTGATCCCCACCCAGGGAGCTAACCCACACATGGTGCAGCAGACCTCTCCTATCTCGCCCAGTGCTCCCCTTAGCAATGTATTTCCGTAAACCCACCTGTTCTGCTCCCCATTCTGCTTCTGGTGAAGCCTCTAACCTCTGCACCTCTGGCCTGCACCCCAGTTCTTCTACTCAAAAAAAAAAAAAAAAAAAAAAAAAAACACACACAAGAGAACTGGGACAGGGAACAAAAATCACACAAGCTAGAATTAGACCCCAACAAACTTGAAAAAGAAGCATAAGGAGGAAGAATGGTCTTGCCTGACTTTGTTATAACAATTCTCTGTAATAGTCTGATGCTGGTTTGACAAACTTCTGTGAAGGATGAGAAAGTAAACTGCTTCGAATGTACTGGTCAGGCTGTCTCTGTGATAACAACTTGACTGTCACTGTAGCATGAAAGCAATCATGGAAAAGTACATGAATACTTACACAGCGCTAAAGAAAGCATGGAGATCTAGATTTTTTAAAAAGATTTACTTTTATTTATTTATGCATACAAGAACTGGGGTGTAGGTCAGAGGTGCAGGGGGTGATTCACCAGAGACAAAGTGGGGAGCAGAACAGGCAGATCTACTGGAATACACTGCTAAGCAGCAGGGGAGACAGGAGAGGTCTGCTACGCCATGTGGGTTAGCTTCCCCAACTGGGGAGCTAACTCAGGTCCTGCCTCTGCTTCCGTGATAGTGTGATAGCGCTGAGACTTAACCCCTATGCCACCAGGGAGGTCCAATTTATCATAGTCTTATATCAGAGTTAAAAGATGTATCCAAATGGCAAGGACTGAACAGGAATATAAACAATTTAAAAATAAAAAAGAAATATTACCATGATTTGTATTGGACTTTCACAGTTTAAATATAAGTAAATATTCCAATACAAAGTGTTGGTGTATTCTGGTGTTTACAAGCCTCAACAGCTCATAGACTGATCTCCATAGTTTCAGTAGCTGGAACTAATGCTGTCAACATGGGCTGATTTTTTCCTGCCTATGGCTCTAGGATTTTCATTTCAGTTACTATAAACTATCTTGCATTGAGTAAAACAGGCTAATACCAAAACTACCATTTTATTTTTTCTTGCCACTAAAAGTAATGGTTCAAAGAAATAAAGGTGTATATTCAGAGAAAATAAAAAACACCTATTATAGCTGTTTTCAAAATAAGTGTTGCTGTAGAGGACAAAGGGGACATCATTTGTGTGAAGCTCCAAAAAAATAAAATCCAAAGGTTTATATCTGAGTTAACTCGCAGTAGAACAAAGGATCATTGGGAACAGCTACAACTTGACAGGGTATTTTATCTCCAAGAAACTCAGACTTAATAACAGTTCCCAAGAAAAATATGCAAATATATATAGATTATTTGCTATATATGCACACAACATCTATACATACAGATGTACAGATGCAATGAGAGATCACAAACTGTACAGGTATGTCTAAAAATTTATAGCCATGTTCAGGGAAATAAAAGAACAATTAATAGAGTGTTTAATAATTTTTTATAGATAATGAGTCCTGTTAAGATTTCAAGTACACACACAATTATTTACATGCATATGCACACATACACCACATATATGCACAAAAGCATTTATGCACCTAGTAATGTTGGTCCAGTCACTTCTAAGGTTCTTTTTAATCATAATGTTTGAATTCTGTGATTATCATGAGAGGAGTAAACAGAATTACAGGTAACATAGTATGAATACCTTACATAAGAATAAAAGATGATTACTCTGATGATATTAAGTGGCTCTGTTTGAGTAACCTGTACTTTTTTTTTTTAATTCACTGCTTCAGCATTTTGAAATCCGTATTTTTAATGACCCATTCAATGTTTGGGAACCAATCAAACTTTCTTTTCATTTATAAAGTTGTCAAGTACTAGTCCAGTGAAGAAGTGAAATAGTTACATGCAATTAAAAGTCTCATAATAATTATAGGGAGTATATTTTGATATAACCACTTAAGAAAAACATTTGACAGTATCTCACGACATTCAACTTTCATACCTTACCACTCAGCAATTCTATTTCTCAATATCTACATACATACAATTATTATACTTATTCATTCACCAAACAATGTTCAAGTGGCAGTTTGTCAAAATTGGAAACTACCCAAATGCCAATCAAGATTAGGATGAATGGGCCTCCCCGGTGGCGCAGCGGTTGAGCGCTGGGTTGCGAAGCTCCCCGCGGCCTCTGTGGTGCCGGTTCGATCCCCGGCTGCTCCCAGGCCACCGGTGGAGGGTCCCACATGGCGCGCAGACCTCTCCTGCCGCCTGCTGCTCCCCTCAGCAGTGTACTTCGGTCCTTCTGCCTGCTCTGCTCCCCGCTCTGGCTCTGGTGAATTCTCTCACCCTCCCGCGCTTCTGACTGTACCCAGTGCATGTATAAACAAAACAAACAAATAAATAAATAAAACTTGAAAAAAAAAAAGATTAGGATGAATAAACTGTGGCACAGCTGTACACTGGGAAACACTAAGGAGAATGAACTGCAAGCACACATGAATGACTCTCAAAAACATAATGCTGCATGAAACAAATCAAGTTGAAGAGCAGAGTGTACAATTTCATTTATACAGAGTTCAAAAACAGGCAAAACTAATCTGACAGTAGAAATCTGGACAGTGGCTATCTTTAAAGCATGTGCGCGAGAGCGAGAGCGAGAGCGAGAGAGAGAGAGAGAGAGAGAGAGAGACTCTAACAGAGCAGAAAGGGCTCTTGGAATGTTGATAATGTTCTGTGTCTAGATCAAAAAACTCAAATTTTCACAAAATGAAAATCAACTTGTACACTTTGGTATATGTGTTATTCAATTTAAAACTTTGTTAAAAGGAGCAAAGACTATGCAATGGAGCAAAGAAAGTTTGTTCAATAAATGGTGCTGGGAAAACTGGGTTGCTACATGCAAAAGAATGAAGCTTGACCACTACCTCACACCATACACAAAAATCAACTCAAAATGGATTAAAGAACTAGACATAAGACCTGAAACCATAAAATACATAGAAGGAAATATAGGCGAAACACTACGTGATTTGCACATCAAAGACATCTTTACAGACACATCACCCAAAGCAGTGATAGTGAAGGCAAAGATAAACAGCTGGGACTACATCAAATTAAAGAGCTTCTGCACAGCAAAAGAGACAATAACAAAAACAAAGAGAAACCCCACCAACTGGGAGAACATTTTTGCACACAACACTAATGATAAAGGACTGATCACAAAAATCTGCAAAGAGCTGATGAGACTCAGCAACAACAAAGAAAATAATCCAGTCAAAAAATGGGCAGAAGAGCTAAAAAGAAACTTCTCTGAAGAGGAAATGCAAATGGCCAACAGACATATGAAAAAATGTTCAACATCACTTGTAATCAGGGAAATGCAAATCAAAACTACCATGAGATACCATCTTACACCAGTGAGAATGGCACATATTAAAAAAACTAGCAACAGCAAATGTTGGCGAGGGTGTGGAGAAAAAGGAACTCTTCTACACTGTTGGTGGGAGTGCAAACTGGTCCAAACACTATGGAGAGCTGTTTGGAGATTTCTTGACCTACTAAACATAGAGCTTCCATATGATCCAGCAATTCCACCCAAAGGACACAGAAACACCAATTCCAAAGAACACCTGCACCCCTATGTTTATAGCAGCACTATTTACAATAGCTAAGCTTTGGAAACAGCCCAAATGCCCAAAAATAGATGACTGGATCAAGAAGATGTGGTACATATATACCATGGAATATTACTCAGCATTCAAAAAAGATAAACACATGCAATTTGCAGCAACATGGATGGCGCTGGAAGGGATCATGCTCAGCGAAATAAGCCAGAAAGAAAAAGAAAAATACCAGATGGTCTCACTCATAGCAGGAATCTAGAAAACTTAAATAAGGGACCAGGAAAATGAATAACTATAAGAAAGTGAAAATCAAAATCAACAAAAAACTAGGAACCAGAGACACTTTTGGGGGGGTGGGGGGCAGGAAGGGAGGGATTGGGGTCAGAATGGGGGGTTTGCAATTGTACAGGGGAATATAAAAATAAAATTTATTATTTAAAAATAAATAAACTTAAGTTCTTCTACTCAAAAATAAATAAATAAATAAAATAAAATAAAACTTTGTTAAAAAAAGGAAAGAAAACCATTCCTAATTCAGAGAAAATCTGAGACGACAACAAAGATTTAATGAAACATCAGTATTCTTTTGAGAATCCTAGTAGAAGACTTGTCTTCATGTACTGAATGGTTTGGGTGATCTGGGTAAGTGCTGAAGAGTGCAGTGAGCCATGAAGAGGATATAATAACTCACAAATTACAATAAAATCACCAATTCAATATTGGTGTCTGAAGACACTGACTTTCACCATGTGCTTTTTGAATTATTCTTATAACTGGACCAGAGACTGTATGTTCTTTTGTCAGGAATTCTATTCTACATTTGGTTAGCTAACCAGGAAAATTTTTTTACAGAGATGTCACTAGTTTTAAAACTAGGTCATGATTTCCAGAGTGCCTTGAAAAGTTTATTTTTTTAATACAAAAAATAAACACAAATAAAAATCCAACCCTATTTCACATAAAACAAAGCAAAATAAGAATAAGGGATTCCAACTTAAGATCAAACTGATGGGGGAAAAAAAGCCATGTGAAGTGTTCTTACCGGTGTAGTTTGCCACCATAAAATGGCTTAGTATGAAATGTGATGCTGGCTGAATACCCAGTTTTTGCACAGTTGACACTGACTTTGCCACCTAGTTCCACCCAAGGAACAGTTAAAATTGACCGGGCATATGCACAAGGTAAAGAAAATGTATACTCTTCTCCATGCTCCAAAAGACTGAGGATACCTAAATGGGAAAACAAGAAGGAGGTTTGTATCTTTAAAAAAAATAGCTATGAAAAACACATAATATATTTTCTCCTGTCCAGCAAGTAAACATAATTTTGTTTGATTTTCATTTAGCTTCAGATGAAATTAACTTCATTTATAATTGTACTTGACAACATTTCCTGGTAATAACGAATCAAGATTACTTTCACTATGACCTTATACTATTCATTTGGGGTTCTTGGAATCAGGAAATGTTACAATGGACACAGTGTAAGAGCTCACGCTAATGCTCCTAAAAATAAAGTAAAAGCGTAAGTCAGAGTTTAAGACCATACTGTATTACATCCTATTAATATCTGATCATTTAATCAGTGCTAGTAATACTTTTTTCAGCAGTCTGGGAAACATTAAATGTTCAATATTATGGAGTCACAGACCTTAATTTCAGATGGTATGATGGAAAAAAAGTTCTTTACATATATTAAGAAAAAAGGTAATTCTATGATAAAATCTATGGCCATCATAATAATTTTGTTTACCAAATTCTGAATTAGTCAAGCTACAAAAGAAGTGGTAGTTTTCAAACAAATGTTATTTTTACAGTACTTGTTCCACATTGTGACACATATTTAACATATTTAAGAATATATAAAAAGGGGGGCCTCCCTCGTGGCGCAGGGGTTAAGCACAGAGCTATGAAGCTATCTGCAGCCACAGCAGCACAAGTTTGATCCCCGGCCGGCCAGGGAACAACCCACAAGGCGCAGCAGACCTCTCCTGACTCACCCGCTGCTCCCCTCAGCAGTGTATTTCTGTATATATCTGCCTGTTCTGCTCCCCACTCTGTCTCTGGTGAATCCTCTCACCTCCCACACCTCTCGCCTGTACCCCGGTTCATGTATGCATGAATAAATCTTTTAAAAAAAATAAAATTAATATAAAAATATATAAAAAGGGAATTACTTTATTTTTTTTAACATCTATCATTTTTTTACGACAATATTTGCTTCCCCCCAACCCCTCAGATTGAGTCCCCATAGAATTTCCTTCCCCAAGGCACCCGTGCACCATCACCACAGTCCCCTGTGCTCCTCCCTCCCTCCCTTCCTCTCACCCCTCTCCCTCCTCCTCTCCTGCAGTATGTCTCTGGTTTGTAATTGTCTGTTTTTGCTTTGTTGTGTTTTGTACTGTTATTTTTTTTTTTTTTACACTGATGTCTTATTTGGTTCCCCTATATTCCTGTTATGAGTGAAACCATCCGAAATGTTTCTTCTTCCGTCTGGTTTATTTCACTAAGCATAATTCCTTCTAGCTCTATCCACATTGCTGCGAATGGCCTGAGTTTATCTTTTTTGATTGCTGAATAACATTCTATTGTGTATATATACCTCATCTTCTTGATTCAGTCATCTATTTTTGGGTTGTTTCCAGGTTTTACCTATTGTAAATAGTGCTGCAATAAACATAGGTGTACAGGTGTTCTTTTGAATCACTGTTTTTGTGTCCTTTGGGTAGATCCCTAGTAATGGAATTGCCGGATCATATGGTAACTCCATTTTTAGTAGACTGAGGAACCTCCAGACAGCTTTCCACAATGGTTGGACCAGTTTGCACTCCCACCAGCAATGTAGGGGAGTTCCTTTTTCACCACATCCTTGCCAACATTTGTTGTTGCTTGTTTTTTTGATATGTGCCATTCTTACTGGTGTAAGGTGGTATCTCAGTGTGGTTTTTATTTGCATTTCCCTGATTATAAGGCATGTTGAACATTTTTTCATATGCCTGTTGGCCATTTGCATTTCCTCTTAAAAAGGGAATTACTTTAATGAAAAATTTATCGATACAGGATAATTAAAGCGATACCAAGGAGACTTAAATAATTAACAAAAGTACATTATTAACCTAAGTTCATTACCTAGTTCACCATCAAAACAAATACTGAATAGGAGATACACTGTAAGTCTGAACTCGTAGAGTACTTTTTTTTTTAAAGATATATTTTTATTTATTTATGCACACAAGAACTAGGGTATAGGCCAGAGTTGCGGGGGAGTGGGGAGTGAGAGGATTCACCAGAGACAGAGTGGGGAGCAGAACAGGTAGATCTACTATAATACACTGCTGAGGGGAGCAGCAGGCAAGATAGGAGAAGCCTGCCGGGCCATATGGATTAGTTCCCTGGGTGGGGGATCGAACTCAGGATTGAACTCCTGTTGCAGTGACTGGCAGTAGCTTGATAGTGTTAATACTATCAAGTGTTGGCACCACCAGGGAGGCCCTTTCTTTTTTTTAAAAAAAAAGATTTATTTTTATTTATTTATGCATACAAGAATGGGAGTATAGGCCAGAGGTGCAGGGAGTGAGAGGATTCACTAGAGGCAGAGTGAGGAACCGACCAGGCAGATCTATTGAAATATATTGCTGAGGGGAGCAGCGGGTGAGACAGGAGAGGTCTGCTGCACCATGTGCGTTAACTCCCTGGCTAGGTTTGAACTCATGTTGCAGTGGCTGGCCATAGCTTGATAGTGTTGAGACTTACCCCCTTGTGCTACCAGGGAGGCCTTACAGTACTTCTTTCTAAGTAAATGTTCATTAAGCATTCTGTTTCTAATGTTCATGAATAAGGGGAAAAGTTATGATAATTATTTAATATAGGGCCTCCCTGGTGGCACAGGCAGTTGAGCGCAGCGCTGTGAAGCTGTCCACAGCCTCTGCAGTGCCGATTTGATCCCCACCAGCCGTGAAGCAACCCACATGGTGCGGCAGACCTCGCCTGTCTCGCCCATTGATCCCCTCAGCAGTGTATTTCGGTCAGTCTGCCTGTTCTGTTCCCCACTCTATCTCTGGTGAATCCTCTCACCCTCCCGTACATCTGGCCTGTACCCAGGTTCTTGTATAAATAAAATAAATCTTTAAAAAAAAATAATTATTTAATATAGTTCATGTTTAGCTTAGCAAATAAACTAATATTCTGAAGCAATCTACATTACATAAAGCAACACCAACTATATTTCTTTTTATTGGCATCAACAGTCCTCACAAAGGGAACAGTAAATCAAGAATTACTGCACCATTTCATAAGGAACGTGTTTCTGGTTATATTTTATTTCTATAAATGGGAACTGTCAGAAGAGATATTGACAATATACCTAGGTATATTTTAATTATTTATAGTAAACTGATTAATTCTAAATTGAAAATGGAATTTTTATCACTTTTCTAAAAGTATGACTTTATAAACTGGGTTTAGGAGCTTTGAATTGTAAGAAATAATTAACAAAAGCATACTAAGTTTCACATGCTATGAAACTTAAAATCTGAAGAAATATACAACCTATTTTGAATGTATGTGGTAATAAGCCAGTTAGGATAATCGTAATTTACTTTTTGTTGAAGGTACCAATAACAATTTAATTCCAAAAGACAATTTATGAATATATAAATAGCACTTAAGCAATCAAGTATTAGCTATTATATATGTCCTTCAAAATTAATGCATGATTAAGATATTAATGCTTTCCCTAATTTCTTCAGGCATTCCCTTTCTTGGAGTGAGAAAGGACAGCATTACCAAACTAAACTGGTAATAATTACTGTCTTCCAAAAGTGATGTTATAGTTTTGACCAAACTTTAGCCTATATAACCCTGCATAGGTCCCATCAACCCTAGACTTCACTTTTTTCACTTATAATATAAACAAATTGATCTATGCAAAGCCTAGGAATAACATTGTAAACATTGTAACTGAAGGTAGCTTTTTATAATAAAAATTTTTAAATGTTATAAAAGTTTTGATTAGTTTCAATTAATATTTGGAAATTGGTAAAGCTCATATCAAAACAAATGTTAAAAATGAAAAGGGATATAAATTATTTTCTTCACAGCCACAAATCAATCTTAAGATGTTGGAGTCATAGATTTAATTATACCATGCTACACTATAAGTTTATATGCAGAACAAATTATTCTATATACAAGAGTGTTCTTCTAACATAAAATGGTAGTTTTTTCCTTTCATTATATTTTCATTAAATCTGCTGTGATTTTTGTGGAAGTTTTTTTGTCGGTTTTTCCAAAATTATTTTTTCATAATCTTTTGCTGAAGTAGAAGTAAAGCCTGACAATATACATTAAATATCTCAAAAGGAAATATAAAAGATGTAGATAAAGATTTACCTGGAAAGTATCTCTTTAGTGCTACATGTTTGAAAGTATTGTCAACGATATGGAAAAATAAATATTTAGTGCAAAAAAGTAGAACACAAAACTACAGCTAGAGAATTCTGATTTTATAAAACTATGACCATACATACACATAGAAAAAATACTAGCTGAATTTATCTATCTTTGGATGGAGGAATTAGAAAGTTTTTATGTTCTCCTTGATATTTTTCTAAGTTTTCCAAACTTTTTATTATAAAAACATTTTACCTTTAAAAGCTGAAAAAAAAATCATTGTCCATAAAATACAACTCTTTCCCCCAAAAGCATTCTAGAGCATGTTAGAAATTAGGAGGGAAATTAACTAATTTGGAACTAGTTAAAACAAAAAACTTTTTAAAGATTTATTTTATTTATTCATGTATACAAGAACTGGGATGTAGGCCAGAGGTGATGAGGTGAGAGGATTCACCAGAAACAGAGTGGGGTGTAGAACAGGTGGATCTACTGAAACACACTGCTGAAGGGAGCAATGGGTTAGCAGCACCACGTGGGTTAGTTCCCTTGCTGGAGACTGAACTTCTGCTACAGTAGCTAGAATAGCCTAATAGTGCTGAGACTTTAGTCCCTGCACCACCAGGGAGGCACCCTTATAACATTTTAAACTAAGATTATCTTGTTTCCCAAAATTTAAGATTATAGCTTGATATTACAAAGTAGAGAATAATTTTTCTACTTACCTTCTCCAACCATTGTCACACCTATCGACATGCCTAAGAATTTGCTCTTAGTCCAGACATGAGCATTTACACACATCTTCCTCTCTGCACATTCTGCATAAAATCCTGAGACTGGAGGATGATGGGAAACCTGCTCAGCAACAAATCTGACTATGTAACAGTCTGATTCCACCTGGTTCAAAGTTTCCTCTGATAGAAGAGCATGATTTGTGACTGCATGGGTGGAAGAGCTGCTAATAACACTGGATGCTACCTCGCTTTTTGGCATCCTCCAGGAACAGTGAAATGTTTCTCCAATGATAGGATTGTAAGGTTTCTTAGCAATGGCTCCCTTGCGGCCTTCATGAAATGAAGTAAGGTAGTACTCAACAAAGCGAATCATTCTGTCCTCAGCTGTGGCTCCATTAGTGATGGCTATAAACAGGTCTGGATGAGACATAAAGTCTGCATACATTTCCAGCAAGGAACGCTTCTCTAGGATAAATGTTGGAAGCACCACCTGAAATAAAACAACGAAAGTCAACCAAAGAGGGAAATTTCAATCTGTATGTGTATTTGTAAACAACTATTCTTATCTCTCTGAAAACATTTAATTCTAGATGGGTATTAAAAACAAGGTCATAAAAGTTATTTGGTCTCACTGAAAAATAAGCACGCTTAAAAGGAAAGTAAAGCCTGCTCAAGTAGCTAAGATTAAACACTAACTCAGGACTTTAAGAGAAACAGGAAGAAGAAATTAAACAAAAAAAAAAACTAAGTTCTAGACTGCATAAAATTTTCATGAGGAAATAGTGGTAAAGGTTAGCCAAGCTTTCTCCCCTTTCTTATTCTTTTTTTAAAAAAAGATTTATCTATTTATGCATACAAGAACTGGGGTACAGACCAGAGGTGCAGGGGGTAAGAGGATTCACCAGAGATGGAGTGGGGAACAGAACAGGAGGACCCGCTGAAATACACTGCTGAGGGGAGCAGCAGGCGAGTAATGAGAGGTCTGCTGTGCCATGTGGGTCACCTCCATGGCTGGGGATCAAACTCGTGCTGCAGTGGCTATGTATAGCTTCATAGTGCTGTATCTTAACCCCTTGTGCCACCAGGGAGACTCCCCTTTTTAACTTTTGAGATAAGTTGTAGATGACTGATAAAGATAGAAGATAGGAAAAGAGGCAATGTCATTCCCTGAAACAGACTAAAGAGATCACTAAGCAAAATTTTTAATTTACATTTAATTTTAAGTACAGAGGACTATTTTCTTAAAGAGAGTTTTTGACACCAAATGTCAAGTAACTATAAGGAAAACTAACCATTTTATTTAAAGCAGAGGTACCTGAAACTGGTTTAACTATTTGGTAATATTTTTCAAGAGCTCAATGATGTTCATATCCTTTTGGTACAGAAATTATTATTCTAGGAAATAATATGAAATAAAGGGAATGTGAAAATAAAACTAAAACAACCTGCATTGTTAACTATGGTTCTAGCTAATATAAAAGGGAACTTTCACTTAATGAACTATTAAAGTTGTTCAGAAAAATGATTAGGAAGGAAATACAATAATACAAGAGAGACTAATGTTTCAGGGTCAGATGAATATTAAATATAGAACCTTTAATTTTATTTTCCAATGAAATTCTATTAAATTATAGTAATTAAATATAAAGACTAACCAAGAGACACTAGGGAAATAAAGGAGCAAAATGTTGGGACTTGATAACTAGAAAGCTGACATTCAACCAATAACCTATACTACAGATTACTAAGAGGGCTCAGGAATGACAGCATCAGTTACTGCTAGATCTGGGAGTTTAGAAAAAAGCTAAAATAAAGAATATTGACTGTAAAGTATGCAAAGCAATAAACTCCCTACCACCCATCTCCACCTCCACATTAACTATTCCTCCTGCACCTCAGACAAAGCCTAGAGGTTTAGTCTGCAGAGTATGAAACAAAGCAGCTTATTCACTAGTTTGGGAAGTAGGGACTTCTAAGAGTGGGTACCATACTGATAAAAGGGTATGAGATGACCCTGTATAAATTAAATGTTAGCTACTGAGGCAGTCTGTTACCCAGCCCTCTTTCTCCTCTGTAACTCCTACTTGCTTTACCCATCCAGCAGGAGAGTAGGGAATTTTCTAGGGAATTTTTTTAAAAAGATTTTATTTATTTATACAAGAACTGGGGTACAGGCCAGAGGTGAGGGAGGGTGAGAGGATTCACCAGAGAGAGAAAGTGGGGAGCAGAACAGGCAGACAGACAGAAAACACTACTGAGGGGAGCAGTGGGCACGACAGAAGAGGTCTGCCACGCCACGTGGATATCTCCCTGGCTGGCCAGGACTTGAACCCGCGCTGCAGAGGCCACGGACAGCTTCACAGCACTGTGCTCAACCCGCTGCACCATGTGGGAGGCCCTTCTAGGAAATTTTTTAAATCTAGAGGAAGTCCTATTATAATACCAGATCCCCCAACAAATTCAGATTACTTGGCATTGAAAAGCACAGTCCCCACCTGTTCCAAATTTTAAATCAGGTTTTTAATTCCTGTGTACTAAATCATGAGCTGAAGTCCAAGAAATACCAGACTGTAGAGAAAACTTCTAATTAGGAATAAAAGACAAAAATAAGGAAACAGTCCTGGAGCAAAAAGAAACCTCAGGAGGGAGGGGGAAAAAGAAACCTTAAAAATATTTTCAGATGGGCCTCCCCAGTGGCGCAGAGGGTTGAGCGCAGTCCTGTGAAGCTGTCCGCAGCCTCTGCAGCAAGGATTTGATTCCCGGCCAGCCAGGGAGATTTCCACATGGCATGGCAGACCTTTCCTGTCACACCCGCTGCTCCCCTCAGCAGTGTATTTCGGTCTGTCTGCCTGTTCTGCTCCCAGCTCTATCTCTGGTGAATCCTCTCACCTTCCCGTGCCTCTGGCCTATACCCCAGCTCTTGTATAAAAATAAATAAATCTTTAAAAAATTTTTTTTTAAAAATATCTTCAGAGAACTGAGAGGATATAACACAAAATAAGGATCCACTTTGAAAGTTCAACAAAATTTAAAACATGATGGCAAAAATTAAAACTCCAGAGAAGAAAAAAAAATAAAATAAAACTCCAGAGAAGGATCAGAAGATAAAAGTGAGGAAATCTCCCAAAACAGGAACGATAGTGAAAAGCAGCAGAAAATAGAGGACCCAATAGGGAAGTCCAGTGGCCATCTAATGTCTCAGAAAGAACAGGAAAAAATGAAGGAGAGAAAATCATCAAGGAAATTATTCGAGAAAATTTCAGAGAACTGCAAGATATGAGTTGTCATACTCAGAAGGCCTACCAAGTACTCAAAGGAAACAGATAAAAAGCATGGTAGGCCAAGATATGTCACTGCGAAATTGCAAACTTTTAGGGACAAAGAAGGCAAGTAATTTCAGAGAGAAAAACAAACAAAACAGATCACAAACAAAAGATGAAGAAATAAAATGACCAGTCTTTTTACCACAGCTCTGGAGCAAGAAGATACGATTCTAAAGGAATTATTATTCCGCTAAAAACTTTACCCAATCAAACATTAGGGCAAGATAAAGACATTTTACACACACATTTCACATTTTGCCTCCCACAGATCTTTCTCAGAAGTTTAAGGAGGATGTGTTCCACTAAAGTGAGAGGCAATCAAAAAAAGAAGAAAGGAATACAGGAAACAGATCTGTTTCCTGGAGAAATGTGAAGGAATCCCAGAGGACAATGAAAGAGCATGCCTACAAGAAAACTGTAGAGTAGACACAGAGGGAAACTGGTCCAGATTAGAGTGATGTGATTCAAAAGACAGACATAGTGAATTGTCATTCATGCTGCCACTGTATCATTTTTTTAGTACCCACCCTCCTCTTTATATAATGCTGTCTAGAGTTGCTGAAGATACTCATTGCAACCACAGATGGTGTTCTGACATCAACTTACTCCTCAGAGTTAGAGGTAGTCAGTTTGCTTAGAAGCAGAAATTACTGAGCAGTTCGTTCCTTCTGACCCACATTCCTACTAGATGTCTAGTATCATCCAGTTTACACCAAATGCTCTAATTTGATCCAGTTTACACCAAATACTCTAATTCAGTGAGCTAAATATTTTTCAGAAGTCGCTCATGACTATGTCTTGATTTCTTCAGAAACAGTTCTTAACTTTCTCTATAATTTGTAAGAAGTAGATGCCAGAGACTGTTCAGTTTTTCTCCAGGGAGGGAGTCCTTCCTATGAATAACAATATTGCCCTTTCCTGATACAGCTACAATTGAGCTGGCTACTCACTTTTTTCCTAAATAAAGTAATAATGTCACAGGATACATAAGTAGGTGGCAAAACTGTAGAGAAAGTAGGGAGATGGGTGACAAAAGGTGGTTACACCTAGGAAAAAGTAGAGAACTACAACTGGAAGAGACTCAGAGAACTTTCAAGTTCCCATTCTACAACTTTTTTTTTTTTTTTTTTTGTAGTCCAGAGCTCTTTTATTTCTTTTTGCACACCTATCATGCCATGAATTCATAGGGAATAGGTTCTAGCAGCTCAGGCTCCTTCCCATTGGTTCTCACAAAGTGTGCTTCTCTAGGTGGAGCAGGCTGGCGCTTCAGCTGAGCCCAAGTACCCTTCTCTTTGGCTTCCTTTTTCTTCTGATCATTTTCTTTCACACGTTTCAGGAAGCTATCTCGGCTCTTAGAGTGCTTAATGTGCTCAATACGAACATTAATTCTCTTTGCAAGAATCTTGCCCTTTACTTGCTTGTTTACAACAATGCCAACTGCATGCTGGGTAACATTATAGACTCTTCCGGTTTTGCCATGATAACATTTGTGGGGCATTCCTTTTTGAACAGTGCCCATCCCCTTGATGTCAACAATATCACCTTTCTTATAGATTCGCATGTATGTGGCCAAAGGAACAACTCCATGTTGTCTAAAAGGCCTAGAGAACATATAGCGGGTCCCTCTCTCTTTCCCTTTGTGTTAGTCATTTTGGCGACTTACTGGAAGATGGCGGTTCCGGCCGAAAGGAAGGCCCCATTCTACAACTTAATCCAATATTACCTTGTTCTCTGAACTGCTTATATATATTCATTTTATGATTGTTCTTTGAACTGTTTATATATATTCTATTCAGTCTGTTGCATATACAATACTTTTTGCAAAAATATTAACGGAACAAAGGAAATGTAACAAAATTGAAAATATACTATATTTATGGAAAGAAATCTCAAAAGTGAAAGTTATGTTGTCAGAGTGGTGGAATTATAGATTCTTACCTTTAATTTCCTAAAACTTTCTGTGAAATACTGCATATAATAAATTCATATTATTACTTAAAAGAAACAGTAGGGAAAATATGTATTACTTATTCAGAACACGCAGGCTGGGAACATGGCTACCTTCTTTGTTTCTACAGTTCCCAGCACCTAGCACAGTGTCTGGAATATGAGGGGTTCAATAAATATTCCTTATACCCGTGTATTATTAGATAGGAGGCAGATGTGACAAAGTTTAATCACCAGGTTCTTTAATGACACTTTAAAGAATGCCATAGTTTCAAATGCTATGTGAATGTTTATAATTTGTGGTTGGTTAATCTTAAGATTTTATTTATAAGTATAAAATACATACATCTTCCACTTAACGAAACACAACTGTTGTTTTTTAAGTCAAACTACATTATAAACAGTAATTCATGCCAAGAGAGTTATACCATCTGGATTACTACCACAGCACCTTCATCTTGAATGTTTTTATGCTCCATAAAATACACCTCAACACTACTCTTATGCCTGATAAATCTAAGGAATAGCAAACACCTTAACAATCAAACTACTTATGTGACTATTCATTTTTATCAATTTTACAACTGTCAGACTTCCTTGAACCACTAATATGAAAATATTTCCAGAACAGAAAGGATACCCAGTAGAACTATTAAGGTTAGATAAAAGATCAATGGTTAAAGGGTTTCTTTATTAAGTCCTAAAATGTCTCCTTCAAAGAGTACACTTTTAACTTAATCCATTTACTTTAAACCCTCCATAATCTACACAAATCTACACAAAGGAAGAAATGTTTTTGCCTTTGAAATACTTCAAGTGAGTGTTAGAGGCAAAATATTTTCTAATTACATTACATTCTAAAGTGAACAAATCATTGTAGTCAAACAATCGTAATCTACATTTTCACTACCTTTGAGGGCATCAAAAACCTCAATTTCAAACACACCTTCTAACGTCAGTTTTGACATCCCATACTGATGCAAAGTGGTACTAACATGGCAGTAGTAAATATGTGAAATATATAGGTCTTGACCTTGATTAGTTTTTAAAATTAATGTCATGTATATTAGATATACTACTAATTAGATATACTGGGGAAGGGGAAGATTGACCTAAAATTAAAAACTATAGATTAGTATTTCTAAATTTGAATGTATATATAAACCAGATAGATTTATTAAACTGCAAGATTCTAGTACTATAAGTCTAGGACTGAAGGCTGAGATTCTGCATTTCTAACAAGTTCTCATGTAATGAGTAATGCTATTGGTCTTGAGACCATATTCCACCCCCAATCCAGTTTTATTGATGTATACTTGACAAATACATTGTGAAATATTTTCTGTGGTGATTTAATATGTGTACACATTGTGAAAGGATTGCCACTATCCAGCTAATATAGACCACACTTTTTAAGCAAATAGCAAGGTTATAGATGAGAAGTCTACAAACAATGGCCTTTGGTCAAATCTAGCCTCTAGTCTTCGTAAAGAGGTTTGCTAGATTACTTTCATACCCAGTCCAACATATTATCCACGGCTGCATTCATAATATAAAGGCAAAACTGAGTAGTTCCAATAGAGATCTATGCCTACACAGTGGAAAATATTTACTATCTGGCCCTTTAAAGAAAATGTTTGCTGACCTGTATTAGAAATAATACCATAATGTACTAATCAACATGGGAAATAAGAGTAAAGAAAACATGTTAATGTTTTTCATGGTTCTATTGGGATTATATCCTTTTCTTTGTATTTTTAGTTCTGTATATCAATGGACCTCTTTTTGTATAGAAATAAGAAGACCATATGGGTCTTTATTAGCCATGTAACCTCCTGCTGCACAAGAAAACCATTACATTTTTTTGTGAAATAAGATGTTGAACATAAATGTTGATAAAGAGATAAAAAAAAACCAATTCATAAAGAATAAAAGCCCTGACAACATTAAGAATTACAGACATATTCCTGACATCATGACTTCCAAGGCCAGTTTAACCTATTACTTACTCTTGTTAAATCCATGCCCAGCTTGAGCTGTGACAAGAGATGTAGGATAACACTGCGTTGCTCTTCCACAGCTCCCAGGTCATCCTCCTTGTTGTCACATGTATCTTCTATCTCATCATCCGCATTTATTTCTTCCGGTTCCTTGATACAAAGCAAAGAAAAGCCTAGAGTTATAAGCGCTTATTAATTTCCATTAAGAAGTATAAATATCAGGCTTGAAAACATTTTTTTTAAATGTCTACTTAAAGGTATTTATTTTAAGATGTTTATTTATTTATGCATACAACAGCTGGGGTACAGGCCAGAGATGCGGGGGTGGGGTGGGGTGAGAGGATTCGCCAGAGACAGAGTGAGGAACAGAACAGGCAGACTAACTGAAGTACATTGCTAAAGGGAGCAGCAGGCGAGACAGGAGAGTCTGCTGCACCATGTGGGTTGCTCCCTGGCTGGGGATCGAACTCTGTGCTGCAGAGGATGCAGACTGCTTCATAGTGCGTTGCTTAATGAATGCCTTGTGCCACCAGGGAGGCCCTTAAAACATTTATAATGGGCCTAAATAGATCTGAGAATGGGCAAAAATCTTCCTGAAAATCTAACTTCTAGCACCTGGATGTGGAATAGATTTCATTTAATGAACCCATTACGGTTGATACTAACCAAATTGTGGTTTCACCATATATGTCATATATAAAATACATGTACTTTGTAAAAATAGGACTTTTCCAAGAGTGGAGAACATCTCATCTGAATCTCAGGTTTTACAGACTTTTCAACCATTTGCCTAGAAGCATACCACTAATGGTAATTTAAGTTCAACATGTTTCAAGAATTAAATATTTGCCACATTTAAGGCTAAGTCTATAAAAGTAAAATTTAAAGGTGACTGACTGTGTCATGTTTAACTACTGTGATCTATTTCAATATTCATTCATTCTAAAGTTGTAAGAAACCTTGGTGTTGAAGAGAATTCTAGGTGAGGTATGGAAACCTTGTTGTTGCTCATTATTATCATGCTATCTTTTTTTTTTTTTTATTTTTTTTTATAGAGGCATGTTTTATTTTTATTTATTTATTTGTTTGTTTGTTTTGTTTATACATGCACTGGGTACAGTCAGAAGCGCGGGAGGGTGAGAGAATTCGCCAGAGCCAGAGCGGGGAGCAGAGCAGGCAGAAGGACCAAAGGACACTGCTGAGGGGAGCAGCGGGCGGCAGGAGAGGTCTGCGCGCCATGTGGGACCCTCCTCCGGTGGCCGGGGAGCAGCCGGGGATCGAACCGGCGCCGCAGAGGCCGCGGGTAGCTTCGCAACCCAGCGCTCAACCGCTGCGCCACCGGGGAGGCCCCTATCATGCTATCTTAATGCCACAAAAAATTCTCTACAAAATTCCTTAATCAACCCATAAAACAATCTGCTGAAAAACTGAAAAACATTTATTTTCATTTAAGTAGGGTCTCACTTCAAAATAACTGACTAAAAGAAACTCAATTTTATGTTTATTTATGTTTATTTGTTATTTAAACAACAAACAACAGCTTCGAATCCCAAGATTCCTTTGAACCATTATCAGATGTCACTTTCTCCCATCCAAGTACTAACCAGGCCCAACCCTGCTTAGCTTCCGAGATCAGACAAGATTGGGCACGTTCAGGGTGGTATGGCTTTAGACCAGATGTCGCTTTCTATGTCTACATGGGGATGGTGGTACCTCTCTCTCAGTGGTACTTCTTCTTAGTACCTTTGTGCAAGATAGCTCTGCATGAGTATATTTGGTATTGTATTCAATTTTAAGTTATGAGGAGTCTAAGAAGGAAATGATTTTGTTAATGTCTCTGCTTTTGATCCTCTCTTGCCTTAATGAACTTCCATCAAACAAGAAAACCCATCTGTTCTTCTGTGGCTAGGCAAAGAAAACCAATCTTAATCAGGCACAATATCAAGAACTTAGCATTCTCAAAATACAAAGAACAAAATATAAAACACAGAGACATACTTAAAGAATAATGGGTTTCTGGTCATTGTTTTGCCTTTATATTTCCCCTTTTTCTTCTTTCCTTCCATCAAGGAAATCTGTATCAGCTCAAATTTTGATAAACCGATTAATGGTCTAGTTCATTTTCTTATGTTAAGACCACACAGATAACTGTTGTTGCATATATCAGAATTACTTGTTTTCACAACCGTGATGAGAGATCCCAAAGGCTTTTTTTCAATGCTAGTAATATGATCAGAAATACTTCCCATTACCTACCTCAAATGAGTTGCACAATACAGTTTATATATTGTGAATTTCTACTTAGCATAAAATGGGGGAAGGGAAAGTTGATCATCCCCTCTCTATATAGAGATACCAAATAATTCTTCACTTGAGAAATGTTGAGAAAAACCTAATAGGTCTTGATTAAATAATGTCCTCAAAGCTCTGAATAGGTCATTTGTGGTCAAAACCTATGACATAGACTAATAATGCAAATATAGCCTTAATACTATTATACAATACAAACTTTACTTTCTGGTTTGGAACTTCCTCTAATTAAAAAAACTGTAAATTAAATAAATAAAAAATAATAAGGTAAAAAAAGTTAGAAGAACATAGTTTCTAACACAGTCAAATCATTACTCAAAATAGAAAAAAGGAATTTCATTAGCATTTAAATATTTTTTTGATATATTTATTGTTAAAGAACTAGCTGCTCCCTTAGGAGTTCTTTTTTTTTTTTTCCTCAAGATTTATTTATTTATACAAGCACTAGAGTACTGGCCAGAGGCACAGGAGGGTGAGAGAGTTCATCAGAGACAGAGCAGGGAGCAGAACAGGCAGAAGGACTGAAATACACTGTTGAGGGGAGCAGCGGGTGAGACAGGAGAGGTCTGCCATGCCATGTGGGAATCTCCCTGGCTCGCCGGGAAATCAACCGGTGCTGCAGAGGCTGTGGACAGCTTCACAGCGCTGCGCTCAACCCGCTGCGCCACCGGGGAGGCCCTAAATATTGATTTTAAAGCTTGGTATGAATGGAAGAATTTGGAAGATCTCTTTTCTTTCTGAAATGTTCTTAGATGTCACTATGCCTTTCTTTAAGATAAGCTTAAGGTTAAAAAAATGCATTACTAAAATTCAAATAAACATGTTCAAATGTAGAAAATACCTATAAACCTAGGATGGCTAGCAAATATACCAGTAGAACTGTTGTTTCTAATAATTTATACCTTTTGAAGATTCCATGGCAAAGAGAAACCCCAGTATTCCACAAGATTTATATTGGCCCTATATTTTGTGTTTTTCTCATTTCTGACTTGGGCATGAAGGAACTGTGAGTTCCATTCCAGCCTCACTGACATTTATTTTCTCTATCATTTGACAACAAAATCTTCACTACACTTTGTCTACAGGTTGTATTAACACTTGGATTTCAAAGAAGGCATATGTGAACTTTTGGGAACATTCAGGGCTATTCTGGAAAGCTTCAGTCAATCCAATACCTTTTGTATTTTAAAAAAAAATTCCATGCTCATTTCTTTCTACTTATGCTGGGTGATTTACGTGCTATTCTCACCATTTCAAAAGATTTGGAGATACAGCAGTCCTTTCTACCTCTATACCCCATTTTCTAACACATTTCTCTATCCTGACCGCTAACATACTTTGTATTCTCCTTTAGAAGAATGAAGACGTTAGAGTATATAACCTATATACTGATTTCTCTCCAAAGCCTTAGTTTCATTGTTTCCAAATGCTTTTTACTTACAATAAAATACCTTCTCATATAAAATTCAGTGTGTTCATAAACCATACTAAACTTATTTTCTCAAAAGACTCTTTCTTCCTAATTTTGCTAACTTTGTAAAGGGTATCACAATTATATCTAGTCATCTAGGTTAAAAACTTGGGCGTCATCTTTGATCCAACCCTTTATCCAGTCACTCAAAAGTCCAATTAGTTTTTTATGTGAAATGCACATTACCTATTCATTTGTCTTCATTTTCTACTTCCATATCCTTCTATCCACACTTTAATTCCAAGACATACCATATACTGACCTTTTTTTTTAAAAGATATATTTATTTATGCATACAAGAACTGGAGTACAGGCCAGAGGTGTGGGGGGTGAAAGGATTCACCAGGGACAGAGTGGGGAACAGAACGGGCAGATCTACTGAAATACACTGCTGAGGGGAGCAGCAGACAAGGCAGGAGAGTTCTGCTGTGCCCATATAGGTCACTCCCTGGCCAGGGATCTAACTCATGCTACAGTGGCTGCGGATAGCTTCACAGTGCTGCATCTTAACCCCTTGTACCACCAGGGAGACCCCATATACCAACTTTCTTAAAGATATCTTACCCAACCCATGCTAATAATCTTATTATCTATAACATTAAGACTATATTATTCTGCAATATTTTTATGCTTCTTAGGGACAAAGCTTACATTGCATTCTATGGGCCAGTATATCAGTTTTATCCATTCCACATAAAAGGCAATATGAACAATCATCTGAATTTGTAAAACCCAACTTCCCTGTGATTATTTTCCATTAACCAGGAACTTTGCTAAATTCCCTTTATATTCATAACAATCTTATAAAGTGTTATTATCCCTGCTTTACAGATGAAGAAATTGAACTGCAAAATGGTTAATTACTTGGTTCATGTTAGTAAGTATCAAGATCAGGGTTCAAAATCCTCAAACAAGCCTTCTCCAAAACAAGCATACAAGGGGGCCTCCCTGGTGGCACAGGGGTTAAAGTCAGGACAATCAAGCTATTGCCAGCCACTGTGGCATGAATTCGATCCCTGCCCAGGGAGTTAAACAACATACGGCACAGCAGACCTCTCCTGTCTTGCCCACTAATCTCTTCAGCAATGTATTTCAGTAGATTCACCTGTTCTGCTCCCCACTCTGTCTCTGGTGAATGCTCTCACCCCCAACACCACTGGCCTACACCCCAGTTCTTATATGCATAATAAAGAAGATAAATCTTTAAAAAAAAGTATACATGCCTCAGTATCCCCATGCATGCTATTCTTTACTATTTCTCCTCCTTCAAATCTTTTCTCCTTTCAAAGCCCAATTCAATTCCACTTTCTTTCCAAAGTATTACTCATTCACTCTACTCAGTATATTGTTATTGGTTTTATAAATGCACACATCCTAACAGCCTATACCATCAATTAAAATGGGGAAAAAAAACAAAACCTAGTACATATTATCATCTCATTATTCAAAGGGGATGCTGTCTCTTCAGTGTAAGAAGTGGCTTCTATTTTTTTGTCTCCTGTAATTTCTAACACTGAACTTGTCATATACTAGATAGCTTAATAAATATTTACTGCTTACTCCATAATGTGCTAATCAAAAAGTTATAGAAAAAAACAGCACTCCATACTTCTTTTTTAATTCCCCCTGGCACCATGAGGCCTTTACCAGCTTTGGAGGTTCTCGTGTCGTATATAACAGTAAACTATTAATTACTCTTGACTTAGTAATTCTAGTTAAGGATATAACTTAAAGAAATAATCCATAGACAGGGGAGAAAAAAACAGTAGACAAGATGATTTAGTGCTATTTATAATAATAAAAATATTACAAACAACCTAGATATTCAAAGGCCTACTTCAACTTTTAAAATTTTAATTATAACGGCCAGAATAACATAGAAAAATGGTTATGAGATGTATCAAGTAAAACAGCATAAAATAAAACTATCTATGTAATTATGATGACTGTACAAACAATAGATATTAATACAAAAGGCAAAAAAATCATTATGATTTGTTACAGTGGTGGAACCATAAATAGAATAAGACACTCTTTAGTTTCTGAGAAATGTAGAATGAATGCTTTATAAAAATATTAAACTCTGAGACTGTTGCCTAACACATAGTAGAGCAACACTTTAAACAAATGGTTTGAAAAGGGCTTACTATCAAATAAAACTTAATAGTAGACTTCTAAATTTATAAACTTAATAGTAAACAGCTAGCAAATAATGGTAAATTAATAGGGTAAGAAATGTAAAAGAGAAATATTATGCAAATGATCCTATATAAGTTATTTTCTAGAAGAAAAAATGCACATTTCAATTTATAAATACATTTTTATCAAATAAAAATAAGAATTTAAAATAGCACATAATTTAACGTGGAAAACAAAACCTATATAAGTTTTACACAACAGACCTCTCCCAAAGCCAATGTAGTTTAAAGCAGAACACTGCCTAGAGTCTGCAAGAACACTGCTCTGGTGTTATATTGATTTATACTTTGAGAATGAAAAGAGAACTCACACTTTAAAGTGATTCCTAAGTTTTACACCAAAACCCTATTTTCACATTACCTTACCCTTGTTAACAGTCCAGATTCTGCAACACACTGCTCTTCTGGGACTGCCACTGGCTTAGTCTGCTCAGTTGCAAAGGACTGCTCAGCTCCATTTTTATAGTGGTTTGATAAAGGTATCTTTGGTTCTAACCACTCGATTGTCGTTCCTGATGAAGTAAGAGAAAACTTTCGCTGAAACTTGCTCATAATCTGGAAAGTTCGGCAGTTGTGGATTTTATTGAACAATTTTGTTTTGAGCCTACAAGACTAAAAGCAATTCAGCCTGTTAAGAGACTCTGCAAGAAGGTCACCTTTATCTCATTAGCATGTGTACCATGATTGGATATTTTACAACACAGCAACCTGCAGCTTGAAATCAGATACCATTTAAAAGAATGAACTCACTTCTTAGGCCAATTTGTGAAATGTGAAAGCATATTCCCAATCTAACAGTTGATTTGCTGTCCTTTCTGTATGAACCCTGTGCTTCTAGTGATCAAAGGGTATGCAATTAGGCATCAGGAGTAGCCTGGGGCTGTGAAATAGTAAAATTAGCTTTAAGTGAGATAGAACCACATTCTCAGTAGCAGTTTTCTAACTATCAAGATAACCCTTTGATCTAATTTAAGAATTGCAAGTGCATGTCCATTCTTCCTTTTCCACCAATTATATAAAATAGCTCCATATACTTTCAAAATGAAAGACTCTTCCACTGAATAAATAATAGCTGACCTAATGAAAGACAATGATCACATTTAGAAACCTGTCATCTTCTCAGTTAATGACTCAAATGTCTCCTATTACCTTCAACTAGTTTAACAAAGTGGATTCCATGCCTAATCAATAATGGAAAATGTTCCATTTGATTCCAGAGGCTGCTCTAGGTTTCACAGAAGCTTGGTTATGGAGTGCTACACTAAGATGCTCAGACTACTACAGCAGAAATCAAAAGGAATATGGAATTTACCCAGTCAATAACAAAACCCCAGGCTCCAGTACAGCAATAAACTACAAAGTACCTACACCAGGCCACCAGACTGTGCCGTTCAGTTCAGTCCCACTTGGCACTGTGGGGTTTGGGAGGGGTGTTCATATTAGGGGGATGCCGTGGAAAAGTTCACGGGGTCTATTTCAAAATTACAAAAAAATGAAAATATTTGGCTCCTATCTTAAAAAATGTTTATTTTTAATGTTAATATCTACATTTCTTTACCTCTAAAAATAAAATACAAACAAACATTAAATCTAAGAGCTGTCTTACAAAATATGACTCAACTAATTACAAACCTTAACAAAACTCACTTAACAAACTATGATTTGGTCTCAGAACCTCCCTGAATCAATAATTACTACTGAGTCTTTAGACAATACACATTAAGACCATATGGGATTAAACAATGTTTGGAACTTAGGTTTCACTCCTTGAGTTATCTGAAAGTGAGAGGGAAAGTAATTCAGTTTTTCTGACCAGTTATATTTTCATTCTCAAGCGAGTGTTTCTACAGACCTAATTTAGAAAACATGGCAATTTATGCTGAGAAATACCAGATAATTAATTCCCCTCAATACCCACAAATTTGTGTTCCAAAAAAGTGATATAGAACAACTTTTATTTTAAAAACTTCTATAAAGTTGACAATGTTTCCCTTTTTAATTAAAAAATAAAATTTTATTATGCTTCATTAATCATGAAGCTATCATTTAAAAATAAGATGATTAACTTAAACTACATAAATGAAAATTCTGGCCAAAAATTTTTTTTAATTAGATAGTACTTAAATCAAGTGTTTACTGAGCATGCAGTATGCAGCACTATGCTACTTGGTGTACTTTTTAAAAATAAGATAGAATAAAATGGAAAAAAATTGTTTCATTCTCCTGATAAAATTATTACTGCCAACATTAGAATGAACCCAAATGTCAGAGCTCAGGGAAACTCATCCAATGTTTAATACTGGGAAATAAGTGAGCCAAAGTACATCTATACTCTCAAAGAAATATGTAAAGCAGTCAATAAAAATTATGTTTATCAAAAAGCATATTATAAATTAGAAAATATTCTTGGCATGAAGTGTAAAATGTAAGATACAAACACTTTCTAATAATGTAAAAGAAACAAAAACTAAGAAGAAAAAAAACTGGGGGGAAGTGTACTAACATTAGTAACTAACATAGCCTATTGGCTTCTGCCCTGACCTACTCCTACAAATTGCCATTAAAAATAATGTGTTATCCAAACAATTCCACTCCTAGGTATTTACCCAAAGGACACAGAAAACATTATTTCAAAAGGGTACCTGCACTCCTATGTTCACAGCAGCACTACTGACAATAGCTAAGCTATGGAAACAACCCAAATGCCCAAAAATAGATGACTGGATCAAGAAGAGGTGGTACATTTACACAATGGAATATTACTCAGCAATCAAAAACAATGAACACATATAATTTGTAGCAACATGGATGGAGCTGGAAGGGATCATGCTCAGCGAAATAAGCTAGAAAGAAAAAGAAAAATACCAGATGGTCTCACTCATAGCAGGAATTCAGAAAACCTAAATAAGGGAGCAAGAAAAAGACTAATGATAATAAAGTAAAAATCAAAATCAACAAGCAACTATAAACCAGAGACACACTCGGGGGGATGGAGGTGAGGGGATTAAGGTCAAAATAAGGGGGGGTGGGAATTGTATGGGGAATACAACCAAGATGAAAATACATACATCATGCAAAAATGATGTAAAAATTATATAAAATAAAAATAATTTTTAAAAAAAGTGTTAGTGCCCAGATTTCAAATTATACTACAAGACTATAGTCATCAAAACAATGTGGTACTGGATGACAACAGCAATGGAAAACCTAGTTGTCATCCCAACTTTCCACAGTATATTTTCAGGAATCTACCAGTAGCTATAGTCCTGAATCTTGAAAAGAGTTTGACAAGAATGTGAGTTTTGTTTAACTTTTTTTAGAAAAATAAAGGAGAAAAGTTAAAAAAAAAAAAAAAAAAAAAAAACAATGTGGTACTGGAATAAAAATAGACATATAAGCCAATAGAATAGAACTGAGAGTCCAGAAATAAATCCATATTATATAGACAGTTAATCTATGACAAAGGAGTTGAAGAGTATACAATGGAAAAAAGAAAGTCTCTTCAACAAATGGTGCTGAGCAAACTGGATAGTCACATGCAGAAAAATGAAACTAGACATTCTCACCTCATTCACAAAATTTAACGGAAAATGGATTAATGACTTTGAAACCATAAAACTCATAGACAAAAATACTGGTAAAATACTGTATAACACTGGTTTTGGGGCCCCAACTCCAATGGTAAGGAAAAAAGCAGAAATAAGCAAATGGGGCTCTATCAAACTAAAAGGCTTCTGTACAGCAAAAGAAACTATTATTAAAACAAAAAGACATCCTCCTGAATGGAGAAAATATTTGCACATCATACATCGAAAAAGGAGCTAAAATCCAAGGTCTACAAAGAACTCATACAACTAAAAAACCCAATCAAAAATTGTGCAGAAGAATTAGACATTTCTCCAGAGAAGATAATACAGATGGCCAATAGGCACATGAAAAAATGTCCACCATCACATATCATCACGAAATGCAAATAAAAACGACAGTGAGCTACCTCATTCCATATTTAAAAAAGAAAACCAAAAACCAAAAACAAACAAACAAAAAAAAACCTCTCCTCTCCCCCACAAACAGAAACAACAACAGCTTGTGAGAGCATGGAGAAAAAGCAACCCGTGCATACTTTTGGTAGGAATGTAAAGTGGTCCAACCTCTATGGAAAACAGTATGGAGGATCCTCAAAATATTAAAAATAGATATGCCATATGACCCAGAGATTCCACTCCTAGCTACTGACCTGAAGAATATACAAACACTAATTCAAAGGTTATATGCACTCCTATGTCCATTGCAGCACTATTTACAACAGTCATATTATGGACACAACCTAAATGTCCAACAATAGGAGTAGATTAAGGAGATGTGGAATATATACATAATGGAATATTCAGCTACAAAAAGGATGAACTCTTGGCAACTGCAACAACATGGATGGAATTGGAGGACATTATGCTAAGTGAAACAAGTCAGAAGATGAAAGACAAATAATGAATAATTCCAATCATATGTGGAATATAGAGAAACAAAAGAACTGACAAAACTAAATGAAACAAACCCTAGAAATATGACTGCAGAATTGAGGATACTAGATGGGGAGGGAGAATGGTGGGTGGAAGCAAATCAAGAAGAAGGTCCCATAGTCTATTGTAAAGGACTATAGGTGCTTTGGTTGCGGGTGTGGTCTGGCAATGCACCTCTGAGGAGGTATAAACCTATACCCCAAAATCATATACAGTGCTGTAAACCAATGCCACCTCAAAGTTTAAAAAAAAAGTGTGTTAGCTTGAAATACTGAATTCAGGCACACAAGAGGATAGGATTCATTACTATATCCATCTCAAGATCTGACCATGGCAAAGTTTTTCCTGAGCAGAGACTCAAGCTTTCTAAATTATCCTCTTTTTACAAACAAGGGGAGTGAGCTGGATAAGAAAACAATGAGTTTTTCTGAAATACTAAGTTACTACTACTAATGCAATGTGATGGGGTAGGGAGAATTAGGGAGATAATATTAAAAGGTACAAACTTATTAGGACATGAATAGTTCTGCAGGTCTAATAGTGAAAACAGTCAACAATACTGGTTATTCAAAGTTGCTATTCAAACAATACTGGTAATTCAAAGTTGCTAAGAGACTAGATCCTGCATGTTCTCATCACAAAAAACAAATGACAATTATGTGACATGATTGAGGTGTTAGCTAAAACTTTGGAGGTAAATATATTGTAATATATAAATGTATTAAATAAAATGTTATATACTTGAAACTTAATCTTTTGTCCATTATATCAATTTAAAAAATGACAGGTTTATTCATTTAAAAAAAGATATAAGCCTTATTTCTCAAACTGAGAAGTACTGACAGTCTTTAGTACATATTTTTTCAATATGAAGATAATGCATTATGAGCTCAACTCAAGAAATGATCCCAATGAGCTCAGTTTTTGACATGTTGAGTCTGAGGATTCTATTCAATATTAGTCATGAATACCTAAAATAATTTTAGATTTTAAAAATGATAAAACAGAAAGGACTCTATACATCATTAGTGTGATAGTAAAAACCAAGAGACTCACAGATTTTCTATGTTATTTTCTTTTTTTATTAAGATTTTCAGGAGTCAGAATTACAATGAATGCAGTTCTATCCATATTTTGACACCTTAATATTAAGTTCTACCTTAATCGCTAACTTACCTGAAGGTAATGAGCCCTTTTGATGTGATGCATGCTGCAACTGGAGGATATGAAAGCAGTCATTTAAGCAGTTCATAGTAGCCATGGAAGTAGCTTTGAGCATTAAGAGATCCTGGTCCAAAGAACTAAGGTGACCAGAAGCAGGAAGGCATTCAATTCGTCTAATTAAGTCTCTCTGTTGTCCTTCAGCATGAGACATCATCTAAGGAAAAACAATAGTTCTGTATGTTCCACATGATTTCTGTATAACATGTATACATATACAGTGGCCATTTTAATTACCATATTCAACCACTTCTGAGCCATTTTTAGGATATACTGGGCTTAGAAATTTATAAACAACTATTTAAATAGTGCTTAGATTAGCAATTTAAGAAAAAGATGGTGACTTTTGGCACTTTTTATTTGAAAGCAACAAAGCTCCTAAGATTCACCATCTTTTATTATCAGTCATTAGAAAGAACATTCTAGATCATCGATAATAGCAGCATTAAATTTTTTTTTATAATTTATTTATTTATTATAGAGGCATGTTATTTATTTATTTATTTGTTTGTTTGTTTTTTGTTTATACATGCACTGGGTACAGTTAGAAGCGCGGGAGGGTGAGAGATTTCACCAGAGCCAGAGCGGGGAGCAGAGCAGGCAGAAGGACCGAAGCACACTGCTGAGGGGAGCAGCGGGCGGCAGGAGAGGTCTGCGCGGCATGTAGGACCCTCCTCTGGTGGCCGGGGAGAGGCCGGGGATCGAACCGGCGCTGCAGAGGCCGCGGGCAGCTTCGCAACCCAGCGCTCAACCGCTGCGCCACCGGGGAGGCCCTAGCAGCATTAAATTTTCATTCCAAAGTAACATTAATTCCCTCTTTAGGATCTCAATCACCTTCTCTTCAGAACTTGTGGTTAGGTTCAGTATGAACTTACATTGAGAACACGATGGTCTACCTCCTCCTTTTCTCCTAATCTTTTTCACAGCAAGTGCTAGATATAAGCCTTCCAAATTAAAAGGCTTTAATACACACAGCATTACAAGTCCCGTCCACTTTTCCTAACAGTTAATAGAGTAATAATGTTGATGAGCACCCAAAATTTTTTTTCAGATTTATATTTATTTATTTATGCATATAAAAACTGGGGTACAGGCCAGAGGTGTGAGGGAGTGAGAGGATTCGCCAGAGACAGAGTGGGAAACAGAACAGGCAGATGTACTGAAATACACTGCTAAGGGGAGCAGAAGGGAGACAGGAAAGGTCCGCTGCACTACGTGGGTTAGCTCCCTGGCCAGGGATTGACCTCATGCCACAGTGGCTGGCAATAGCTTGACAGCTCTGAGACTTTAACCTATGTGCCACCAGGGAGGCCCCAGCAACCCAATTTTTAAAAATTAAAACAGAATTTATTTATGTTTTTATTTACTTATTTATTTTAAAAGATTTTATTTATTTATTTATTTATGCAAGCACTGGGTACAGTCAGAAGCGCGGGAGGGTGAGAGAATTCACCAGAGTCAGAGTGGAGAGCAGAGCAGGCAGACAGATGGAGGAAGTACACTGCTGAGGGGAGCAGCGGCAGGCAGACCTCGGCAGGCAGAAGAGGTCTGCGCCACGTGGGACCCTCGCCTGGGGGCCGGGGATCGAACGGCACTGAAGACGCTGTGAGCAGCTTCGCAACCCAGGGCTCAACTGATGCGCCACTAGGGAGGCCCTTACTTATCTGTTTTTAAAAGATTTATTTATTTATGCATACAAGAGCTAGGGTGCAGTCCAGAGGTGTGAGGGATGAGAGGATTCACCAGAGACAGTGCGGCGCAGAACATGTGGATCTACTGAAATACACTGCTGAGGGGAGCAAGTGAGACAGGAGGGGTCTCCTGCGCCATGTGGGTCACCTCCTTGGCGGGGATCAAACTTGTGCTGCAGTGGCTGCGGATAGCTTCATAGTACTGAGACTTCACTCCTTGCGCCACCAGGGAGGCCCCAAAACAGAATTTATTTTATGCTTAAATACTTTCAACTGTGATCAGTGGGTTCTCAAACTGCCCATCCTTGAATATTAACTCACAAAGAAATTTCATAGTAGAGAGATGTGGATTCCTATGAGATGGATACAAGCTGGCCACTTACAGGCAACTGACTATTTGCTATCTGGAAATCACAGCAGAGCATTCCTTGACTACCTAGAGAGAATAGCCCGTATCACGAGGCAGGCCTGGGGGCGCCTAGGCCGCCATCAACCTGATTATGTGGCTATCTCCATGGTGGTCTCAGGATAACTCTGCCTGTGATAACCTCAGCACATATACTTTGCTGTCAAATGTTTCTTGATGTATGGTCACAATGTCCCCTTCTCTGTTCCTCGTAAACCTCAGCCCCCTTGCCTCCTGGACCTTCCTCCTCATACCATTATCACATGATCAGCTTTTACTAGCCTGTATGCTTTTAATAAATGGCACAAAAACTTCTGCTCAAGTAGGAGAGTCTTGCCTTGCAAACATGCTCCACAACTGTTGCGTCCCTCATAGCATTCCCACTGCAAAAGTGGTAATAAAGTTCCTGTTGCAACAGAGAGACTCTTTGCTTTTAGAGGCTATTTCAGTTGACTTCTAATGCAGTTCATCAGAGGCTTGTGAAAGCCAAGCAAAATGATTCTAGCAAGCAAATCAAGTTATGTAGTATATAAACTAGTAGTACATAAACTAGCCCTTGAAAACAAATGGCAGATAATGGCTCAAACATTCACCCTTATCAGAAAAAATATTTTAAACAAAAAATGTGGGTATCAAGTTATTTATATATACTTTTTTAAAAAAAATTTATTTTTGTGTAGAAGAACTGGGGTATAAGCCAGAAGTAGGTGGGGGTGAGAGGATTCACCAGAGACAGAGTAGAGCGCAGAACAGGGGAATTTACTGAAATACACTGATAAGGGGAGCAGCAGGCAAGACAGGAGAGGTCTGCTGCAACATGTGGGTTAGCTCTCTGGTTGGGGACCCAACTCAACTCCAGGTGTAGCAGTGATAGTGCTGAGACTTAACCCCTAGACCACTAATATCTAGACCACTAGATAAACATTTACACATGTGTGTAGATGTGTGTTTTGTGTATGTGTTAATGATTTTTTTATGTAAATTTCTGGACTACCTCCCCCAAACTAAAATTATGAATACAACTACTTTGAAAAGAGTTTGGCATTATCTACTAAAGTTAAATAATATATAGAGTTGAACATCATTCATAATCCAAAATTTACACATTCATCAACATATATTAAATTTTGGTGAAAGCTTTCCAAAGCAAACAAATAGGTTGATAACACATTTACAAAGAAGTAGAAAACTGATCTCTAATTTCAGTGATTATTCCTCATACTATAAAACCAGTTCCTCAAGAAAGATAAAATGCCAGGAAAGCTGAAACTTTCTTAATCTGTGTTTATAGCTAGATACGGTGAAAATAATAACAGTACATCACTCAGGTAGCATCTAGTTTGTCTTAAAGCTGAACTTGAATCATGATTTTTTTTAAAGATTTATTTATGTATGCATACAAGAACTGGGGCACAGGCCAGAGGTGCAAAGGGTGAGAGGATTCACCAAAGACAGAGTGGGGAACAGAACAGGCGGACCAGCTGAAATACACTGCTGAGGGAAGCAGCAGGTGAGTCAGGAGTGGTCTGCTGCACCATGTGGGTTGCTCCCTGGCCAGCTGGGGATCGAACTCATGCTGCAGTGGCTGCGAATAGCTTCGTAGGTTGCGTCTTAACCCCCTGCACCACCAGGGAGGCCCTGAATCATGATTTTATCACTTGCATTTTAACTGTTTATCTCTTAATAGACTGAATATACTCCCAGAATACAATATAGCAGTGTCCCCATATTTGTAGTTTCTCTTGCATAGTTTCAGTTACTTGAGAGCAACTATGGTCTGAAAATACTACATGTATGAAAAATTGACATTTGTGAAGCCATTTCTGAAATGAAGCCAAGGAACTATTACAAAGAAACTGCATTACTTGTCTCCTTTGAACTGGGCAAAGAGCAATTATTTCAAGAAACCAACAAGTTTACAATTGAAAATTCATCAGGATGACTGATGATAGTGGGCTCTAAGGAGAAGATAGAATCATTGGGTTGGTTTCCTTTTTACCCCTTCTAGAAAATCAGTAACCAATTATGAACAGCCAAAAACAGTTCAAGCTTTTTAATCATCTCTTTAACCACTTACCTCACCCTTTTCTTTTCCTCCCATAAAATATGCCCTTCTGGGGGCACATTTTAAGTTTTCTAACTGTATCTGTGTACTCTGAATTGCAATTTTTTTTATTTCAAATAAATGAGCATTTTTTTCCAATTGCCTCCTGAATTTTTTGGTGGACACAGTAAGATATTTTTGAGAGAGAAAAACCACATTCACATAATTTTTATTATGGTTTTATGTTTTGTTAATTTTTATCATTAGAACTTATTTTTTATTATTAGTTATTATCAGCACTTACTGTGCCTAACTTAAAAATTAAACTTTGTCATAGATATGTATGTACAGGAAAAAAACCTATTGGGTTTGGTACTATCTAGTGTTTGAGGCATCCACTTGGGGTCTTGGAATGTATCCCTCTCAGAAAAAAGGGTGTGGGGGTAACTGCACAGTACCAGCATGAAGCATGCACTGAATAATGTAGTGACCTGACAGTATTAATAATAAATAGTAAATACTTGTTTAAAAAAGGGACAATAGGCCCAAAGTGGAGTCACTTGGGCTAAAGGTCACATCATCAAGCCAAGACTTAATATCTAACTGCAAACGGAACTCCTCCCAGGAATGTAATTTTAACCAGTCAGTCTGACTTTCTCAGGTCAACATTAGCAAGGTAAGCTGCCTAAAGACCTCTCCAAGCTGTGTGGAGATTTCTGGACCTACTAAACATAGAGCTTCCGTATGATCCAGCAATTCCACTCCTAGGGATTTACCCAAAGGACACAGAAACATCAATTCCAAAGAGTACCTGCACCCCTTTGTTTACAGCAGCACTGTTTACAATAGCTAAGCTTTGGAAACAACCCAAATGCCCAAAAATAGATGACTGGATCAAGAAGATGTGGTACATATACACCATGGAATATTACTCAGCATTCAAAAAAGATAAACACATGCAATTTGCAGCAACATGGATGGCGCTAGAAGGGATCATGCTCAGCGAAATAAGCCAGAAAGAAAAAGAAAAATACCGGATGGTCTCACTCATAGCAGGAATCTAGAAAACTTAAATAAGGGACCAGGAAAATGAATAACTATAAGCAAGTGAAAATCAAAATCAACAAAAAACTATGAACCAGAGACACTATGGGGAGTTGGGGGCGGGGAGGAGAGGGACTAGGGTCACAATAAGGGGGTTGCAATTGTATGGGGAATATAAAAATAAAATTTATTTAAAAAATAATAATAATAATTGGCAAGAGAATGAGCTGAACTCTGTCCATAAAAGACCCTGACATGGAGCTAGAATGTCCCCAGGATTTTGTGTGATGAAAGGTTTAATCCTAGTTTACATGATGTGGCAGACAAGTGATTAACTAGCTGATGCATATCCCAAACTTGTCTGTCTGAAAGTCAACCTACTTTGTTACATAATTGAACTGCATTCTATAAAGTTTAATTAGATTGTCAAAAAAAAAAATGGTGAACAATAAATGTCTATTGCTTAAAAAAATAAATAAATAAATAAAAATAAAAGACCTCTCCAATCCCTGAAGTGACCGTCCATGAAACAATCCACTCTCTTCCTTATCTTGCCCCCTCCTATTGAGAAGTCTTCCATTTTGTACAATTGGAGCTCCTTTCTCTTTGCTAGACAGGACACTGCCTAATGTTTAAAAAAGCTAATACAACCTTCAAATTTCCCCTGAAGAAATTAATTTTGTTTTTAGCATACTAAAACAGATCCTTTTAGTCAGGTAAAGCTTTAACTATAAATTTATATTCAAGCACATGATAGTATTCTCAATAATAAGTTGGTTTTGCCTGCTGCTATTAAATGCATTGTTGGACTCACCCTTGGACTTTGTTAAAAATGTTCATTTTAAACTCACTTTGGATTGTATCCTTGCATTACAACCTCTTGGAGCGGAATCACTCTAGGACAACAATTCTCAATTTGTGTTCTGTAGATCATTGTAGGGATTGTGAAAGATAGGAAAAAAAAAAAAAAAGACTCAAAATGGAGACTTTTATGTTGGGTCTCCCATTAAAACCTAATGTAGTTTCCTAGTTTCAACCTCTCCCAAAACTGGTATCCTAAACCTATTGATCTGTAGTGTCCTAATCAGCTTAATATCACTTTCCCTGAGGTAAGGTGGCTTCACCTGAAACAATCTTTTCTTTTGCTAGTTTAACTTCTGGCAGTATCTAGACTAAATGATGCAGATTCATGAATCACTGAATAAATTCAGTCTCTAAATTGTGAATTTTGTTTTTGTTTTTTTAAAGATTTATTTTATTTATACAAGAACTGGGGTACAGGCCAGATGCACAGGAGGGTGAGAGGATTCACCAGAGACAGAGTGGGAACAGAACAGGCAGACTGACGAAATACACTGCTGAGGAGAGCAGCGGGCAAGACAGGAGAGGTTTGCTCGCCATGTGGGTTGCTCTGAGGCCGGCGGGGATCGAACCAGCGCTGCAGAGGCTGCGGACAGCTTCACAGTGCTGTGCTCAACTTCCTGCACCACCAGGGAGGCCCTGAATTTTGTTTTTTAACAGACTCTTTTCCAAACTATTTTCATTATAATTTTAGGAAATTATTTGCCTTTTTCATGGTGGTAGCATTGGCACTAACAGTGCAAAATACTGGTAGATAACATTGCTGGCATTTTAGTGAGAATCAAGGTAGTGGCACCAACTATACCAGTAGTCACTGTATTCTTCACCAGCATTCACTTATAAGGGAAAAAGTGTACCTAAGAATGTCCTTGAAGGGGCCTCCCCCTGGTAGCACAAGGGGTTAAGCACCGCACTATGAAGCAATGCACAGCCTCTGAAGCACAAGTTAGATCCCCGGCCAGCCAGGGAGAAACCCACACGGCGAGGCAGACCTCTCCTCCTTGCCCGCTGCTCCCTTCAGCAGTGTATTTCAGTCAGTCTGCCTGTTCTGTTCCCCACTCTGTCTCTGGTGAATCCTCTCACCTCCCACATCTCTGGCCTGTACCCCAGCTCTTGTATGCATAAATAAATAAATCTTAAAAAAAAAAAAAAAAAAAGAATGTCCTTGAGGGCCTCCCCAGTAGTGCAGCAGGTTGAGTGCAGCACTATGAAAATGTCCCCAGCCGCTGCAGCACATGTTCAATTCCTGGCCAGCCAGGGAGATACCCACATGGCGCGGCAGACCTCTCCTGTCTCACCTGCTGCTCCCCTCAGCAGTGTTTTCGATCCGTCTGCCTGTTCTGCTCCCCACTCTGTCTCTGGTAGATTCTTTCACCTTCCCATGCCTCTGGCCTGTAC
The DNA here is from genome assembly GCF_014898055.3 of Talpa occidentalis. Taxonomy (NCBI): domain Eukaryota; kingdom Metazoa; phylum Chordata; class Mammalia; order Eulipotyphla; family Talpidae; genus Talpa; species Talpa occidentalis. Next base: position 42,084,527 of record NW_023604295.1, on the reverse strand, counting down.
CCCGGTTCTTGTATAAATAAATAAATCTTTTAAAAAAATGTCCTTGAAAGAGAGTAAAACATCAGATGGTTTCACTTATAGGAGGAACACAGAGAAACCATACAAGGGGTCAGGGGAAAGAAAGACAAAACTAGCAGACAAACTATAAATTGGAGACAAGAGGGAGGGAGGGGGATTAAAACAGGGGAGGGAAGAGCACAAGATACACGGTGACGGTTCATAGGTTTCTGGTGGTAGTAATTTTATGAGGATTATACCTAAGAGGAGAAATAACAATGATATAAAAACCATAAATAATTTAAAAAAAGAAAAACATGGGCCTCTCTGGTGGTGCAAGTGTTAAGATGCAACCTATGAAGCTATCAGCAGCCTCTGCAAATTGAGTTCGATCCCCCGCCAGGGAGCAACCCACATGACGCAGCAGACCACTCCTGTCTCTCCCGCTGCTCCCCTCAGCAGTGTACTCCAGTCAGTCAGCAGTGTATTTCAGTCAATCTGCCTATTCTGTTCCCCACTCTGTCTCTGGTGAATCCTCTCACCCCCTGCACCTCTGGCCTGTACCCCAGCTCTTGTATGCATAAATAAAGAAATTAAAAAAAAAAAAAAGAAAAATATGATACAGTAGGGGGGAGGGGGAAGCCAACATTAAAGTGCTTCCCACTTAGACAATTTAAAAAAAAGTCCTTGAAAAAGCAGTAAAAATCATAGTTTTACTATATCTTGATTCTTGATTACATATGTTCAGTCTATGTAGAAAATGGTAAGTACACTTCTGCTGCATAGACCCCCCCCCCCAAAAAAAGGGCACTTTTCCATTGTGTACCTGAGTACAATGGCTGCCTTGAGGAAAAGCACTTATGCAACTGAATTGCACACTGAACCACCTGCTTTTTCTACAGATCATCATTTTGGCATGAAACAATGTGTGACATAATAAAAAATATTTTTTTGGTCCCTGCCTCCCACCCCTTCCTGGCACAGGCACACAGCTCCTAAAACTTTCTAATTTCCTAAGTAATTAGAACAGGGGCACCTTTTATTTTATTTGGTTTTGTTCCTGAAATAGCTTCAAAGCATAAAGGCAAAATGGGTGTGTTTTGCTATTCCTAACAAACCCCTTTCAACAACACTAAAGTTTATGTTAATGAGTTGATTTTTGGGGTGTCTATAGAGGGACTAGTTGCCAAGGGAACCAACTAAGTGGTTACAGGGCTGGAACACTCAGCCTCTTTTTACAACCACTCTAGGGAGACGAGGGGCTGGTGGTTTAAATCAATGGTCAGCAATTTAGTCAATCATGACTACGTAATTAAGTCTTCATAACCGTCCCCCACCAAAAATAAACAAAAACAAGGAGGTGGTTTAGAGAGCTTAGGGTGGAGGTAATGGGAGGTGGTATGGCCAAAGAGGGTATAACCAAACAGCTGGGCAAGGGAGGTGCACAATTTACTCCATATCTTGCCACTTGCATGTCTTCCATCTGGCTGTTCCTGAGTTATGTTCTTTAATAAAACCCAGTAATATGTCTATTAAGAAAATTGTTTTCCTGAATTTGGTGTTCCAGTTTAGTAGACTAGAAAGTGAACCAAAAGCTAGTGTCTATTTATTTCAAGCATGTTACTTCATCTCTCCAAACCTCAATTTATCTATAAACAAAACCCAGAATATCTTGACAGAGAGGACATTTTTCCCAGTCTCCTCCCATGAATTATTTGGATGTGATTATTTCACAATCTACTATAAAGTTATCTGTAATACCTAGGAAGTTTAACATAGCAAACAATACCTGGAACACGCAGATCCTAACAAACGCATCCTTTATTAATTAGAATTATTTGTTATTCAATTTTAAAGAAAAAGAGGAAAAAAGTGAGAAAAGGCAACATCAAAGATTTAACTATTTAATTCTATGTATACTTGAAATTTATATATACATATATTTATACATTTGTGTTTTCTTTTTTTTTAATAAGTGAAACTTTTTTTTTTTTAAGATTTATTTATTTTTTTATACAAGCACTGGGTATAGTCAGAAGCGCGGGAGGTGAGACAATTCACCAGAGCCAGAGGGGGGAACAGAACAGGCAGACTGACGAAGTATACTGCAGCGGGCGGCAGGAGAGGTTTGCACACCATGTGGGACCCTCCCCCGGCAGCCGGGGAGCAGCCAGGGATCGAACCGGCGCTGCAGAGGCTGCAGGCAGCTTCGTAACCCAGCGCTCAACCACTGTGCCACCAGGGAGGACCTGTGTTTTCTTTTTTAAAGAGGCATTTGTTCGGCCATATAATCCTCCCACTAGGCTTAAAAACCTTTTGAATCATAAATTTTACATCAAAGGAATCTATTTTTACTTGAGAAATAAAAGATAAAGCTTTTTGAAAAATGATAATGTATCGACTACATAGCTGACAGACCTGAGGAAACTTAGGACACCATATATAATCAGGGAATCTTTATGATTTAAAAATTATCTCAGCATACTAAATGGGAAGCAGTGAGGGCACCACAAGGCACAAATAGGACTGAACATTATTTTGTAACAAAACTAAGCCAGTAACATTATTTTATGCATTTTAACTTGACTTTAATTCATACTTACTTCTCTGACTTCCACAAGATGGTCTGGAGGCAAGTGAGCTCTCTTGGTCACTGATTGTAGTTTGGAATGTCCAACATTAAAAAAAGAAATGGCATTTTGACTTGGTCTCCTCTGGGATATGGGAGAATTACCACTAGATGCAAGTGAGAAGCTCCGTGACTTCAGTGGAGGATTATTCTATTAGGCAAAGAAAATTATTCCTTTTTTAAAAATTTAGATTCTCTAATCCTCAACTTAATATATACTCAACGCTTATACATGAGGTTTTAAAAATTAAATTAATCTCAGAATTGACTACAGGAATGATTCTGAAGATGATAAAATTTAACATTTATAACTGAAGCAATTCATACATTCCAGAGTAAAAGACAATTTATTTAGAAAATTAATTCCAAGTATATGCTGTCAAGAGTATTTTTCATATTTTAAAAATAATGGAACAAGAAAACTCTATTTTTTTAAAACATCCTTCTTTATGTTTTCACAATACAGGATTTTTCCCCTCAGGTGCAGTCACCAAAGTTTTTCCACCATCAAAGTGCCCAGTTCTCCACCACACTGCACTGCATCTCTTCCTCACAGTTCTCTACTCTCCACCTCTCTCCCTCTTCTCCCTAGTGTCTAGAACTACAGTCTGCTTTCAAGGGTCAGTCTTACAGTTTGTAACTTCAGATTTTTAAAACACCATGATTGAAGCAAAACAAAAAAAAATCTACTTAGCAATATTCAACATAACACATTTTCTAATGTAGCATGTAAGCATCAGGAACACATAAGTACTTTCTGATCACTACCAGTGACTAGTATCTTGTAATATGAGTAAAGTTTCTGTCAGATTTCCTGAAGACTAGGTTGCAGGTCTAAGTCACAACAATTTTTCAAAATTTACCTCTGCGAATAAATACTAAGGGGAAAAAAAAAAAAGGTAAGGCCACCACCTAGCTATGGAATTCTTTAACTGTGTTCCCATGTATTAATTTTGAGTTATCTCTAATTTTAGATTTCAATTACTGAACCTTTCCCTTTTACCCAAAATAACATAGTACTCCAAAACTATCCAAAGAAGATATACAAATGACCAATAAGCACTTGAAAAGATGGCCAACATTATTAGTCATTAAGGGAATGAAAACAAAAACACCATAAGATTCCATGTCATACACATAAGATGGCTTTAATTTTTAAAAAATGGTATAATAACAAATACTAGCAAGAATATAGAGATATTGTAACCTCATACATTACTAGTGGGAATGTGAAATCATTCCACTGCTTTGGAAAATAGTTTAGCAGTTCCTTCAAATATTAAAGATAATTACCAGATAGCCCAGTAATTCCATTTCTAATTATATATCCTAAAGACCTGAAATCTTGTGTTCATACAAAAATTTAAACACAAATATTCATAGTAGTAGTACTCATAATACTCACAGAATAAAAACCCAAAAGAGTCCATCAACTAATGAACAGAAAAACAAGATATAGTTTACATATACACAACAGAATCGCATTCAGCCATAAAAAGGAAAAAAGAATGATATATGCAACAACCTGGATGAACCTTAAAAATTATTCTGAGAAGTTAGACATAAAAAAAAACACACCAAATGACTCCATTTATATGACATGTCCAGAATAGACAAATTTCTTGAAATAGAAAATTGATTAGTATTTGCTAGAAGCTTGGGAAGGGGAAAACAGGGAGTCTGCTAATGGACATGAGTTTGGGGGAGGTATGGTGAAAATGTTGTGGAATTATATATTATATACAATGGCTGTGCAATCTTGTGAATATACTAAAAAACAACTGGATTGTACAGATTAACTTTTATGGCATGGGATTAAGGATGTAAAAAAAATTCTTTCCTCATTTTTGTGCATTAGTATCATATATGAATCCACATACCTTTCCAATAGCTTCAGTGTGATGTTGCGTACAGATCTGAAGTCTGCTAACCCAGTGTTGTCGCTCTTTAGCATCTGTGGCTGATAAAAAGAATCTCAAAGTTATTCAATTTTTATATTTATTTTTGAATACAATTAATTGTATGCATCATAAGAACAAATAACTGAAAAACAGGGATTACTTCTATTCTCCCTAGAGCATATGTCCCTGAGGGAGGTAGGAAAGAGGCCAGAGCAACAACTTTATTTGGTAACACAGTAGGGAGCTGTAGGTATTTCATAAGAAGGATAAATTACATGTAGCTAGGTAGGGATATGATACTTGACATGTCAAATTTCTCATGAAAGTATGCTCTTATTTAAAGAAATAATATGCATTAAGCATTTGATGTGTATTCAATACTTTCACATCTCTAGTAGCATGCTCAATTAGTATTACCATATACTTTTTGTGCATTAATTACATAAAGACCACAAATTTCTTCACAAATTAAACTAATCTAAATAAAAGTCATACTTTATTTCAACAAATATGAACATTTTAACTAATCCCAATTATTTAATCACTAAAAACCACAAAAAAAAAGGCATGCAGGGGCCTCCCTGGTGGCACAAGGGGTTAAGCGCCGCAATCCGCAGCCTCTGCAGCACGAGTTCGATGCCCCCCAGGGAGCAACCCACATGGCGTAGCAGACCTCTCCTGTCTCACCCGCTGCTCCCCTCAGCGGTGTATTTCATTCAGTCTGCCTGTTCTGTTCCCCACTTTGTCTCTGGTGAATCCTCCCACCCCCCTCTCTGGCCTGTACCCCAGCTCTTGTATGCATAAATCAATCAAATCAATCTTTAAAAAAGAAAAAAAAAGGTATGGAGATAAAACTAGGCAAAGGAATAATATAGAAACCCATGGCAGACATGAACAGCATTTAAAGAAGTCTGTTTTTAGATTTCTCAGTAATCATGGTTTCATCTACACAAATCTTCTAGAAGGACCAATCAAACAGACTTGTTCACTGTACCACTTAAAAAAAGTTGTTTATTAAAAGATTTCATGAATTCTTAAGGAATACCAAAATTAAGTATATTGTCTTCATCAATGACAGTAGTATCTATTTCCTAAACCCAAATGAAAGTAGAGAAGTACACCAACTTCTCAAGAAAATCACACAATTAATTCTCATATCTCAGTCATACCTCTGAGTTTATACTGTTCCCCACTGGCAGCATTTACAGTGAAGGTATGAGAGTCCTCATCACTGGGTGATATTACAGCTCCTGCAAGCTGCAACGTACCTCTGGGTTTCTGATTTCTAGACTGTTCATTTACAAAGTACTCCAATTGCCCAGCTTCATTGTTTAAAACAAAAAACCTGTAGTGAATAAAAAAATAGTAAGATATTTTAAACATTTCCTCATGTAAATTAAATTTTCAGTTACTGTTTGGAGTTTTTGCTTTTAAAAAGTTCAATTCAAAAACATTTCAAGAAGTACTTGGGTACACCTAGGTTGACTTTCTTAGTAAAGGTAACTGAAAATTGAATAGGTTTCATAACACTTGTAAAACCTTCAGCTAAGGAAGAGGCATTTAATAGGAAAGAAGCATACTAGATAATGCCAAAAGGAGATATATAATATCCTTTCAGAAGATTTCTCTCCAGAATTCATTCAGGCAGGGTAAATTGCCCAAAGAAAAACAGTAGTGAGAATTCTTATTTAACACTCATTGGCAACAAATCAAAACATGAGTTATGATGCTAACTAACTGCTATGTAAAAATGTGGATCTGCTTTTAAGATTTAATCAGTGAAATAGGCATTGAGAATAATGTCAGGGTAGAAAGATTTTTGTGACCGTACCATTAAATAGGTCATGACTAAAGATTACTTATCCTGTTTAAAAATGAAAAGGCTGCAACTGGAGATGCAGAAACATAAGGAACTTGAAACTAAATGATGAAATACTGATATACTTTGGAAAAGAATTTGATGTTTTGATTTGGTTCTAGATTAACTACTTTAGGAAATAAATTAACTTAGATTCCAATTTAAGTAGTACAAAAGTTCTTTTAAAAATCTTTAAAGTTTCTATATCAAAAGTAGGTCAATGTTAGGGTTTGGAATTGTTTGGAATTCTACAAGTTAGTGTGTTATATAATAGAACCACTGAGATAATTTGATCCAGTTCAAGTTTCTAGAAGGTATTGTCTTAAGCAACATGGCAACCATATCAGCCACATCAAACTGGGAGAGAATGGAATCAGGAATGGAATGAAATCAGTAAACAAAAAGAACTGATGAGAAGGAAGCCAAAGAAGTTGAAAGTACTTATCTGAGAAAAGAGATGGGAAAGCAAAGGACTATTGTTTTTGTGACTGGTCTGTTAGTATGTGTCTGACTTCTAAAATTATGTTCATATGTGATTTAAAAATACATATTAATTTTCAATATTCCAAGGTTTCTAAACTTCCATTTCACTGTTAGAGGAGTTAAGAACATTTTTCATGTTTATTGACGGTGCAGTTTTACTTAGTGAATTTCCCCTCAAATTAGGGTTATTTTCTCAAGATTTTTTTTTTTTTAAAGATTTATTTATTTATTTATACAAGCATTGGGTACAGTCAGAAGAGCGGGAGGGTGAGAGAATTCACCAGAGCCAGAGTGGGGAGCAGAGCAGGCAGAAGGACTGCAGCACACTGCTGAGGGGAGCAGCGGGCGGCAGGAGAGGTCTGGGCGCCATGTGGGACCCTCCTCTGGTGGTCGGGGAGCAGCCGGGAATCAAACCGGCGCTGCAGAGGCTGCGGGCAGCTTCGCAACCCAGCGCTCAACCACTGCGCCACCGGGGAGGCCCCTATTTTCTCAAGATTTAAAGGGATTATTTGAATAAACACAAGACAGCCTCTGACATCATCTTAAACTTCTAAAACACGTGACCCGTCCTTAGTAAAATGCACATATGACTTTCTATGGTTTGAATGTGACCCCACAAAATTCTTGTGTTGAAACCCTAACTCTTGGCACAGCAGACCGCTCCTGTCTCACATGCTGCTTCTTTTAGCAGTATATTTCAGTAAATCCACCTTTCCTATTTTCCATGCTGTCTCTGGTGAATTCTTTTACTCCTGCACCCCCGGCCTATAACCCACCAATTCTTCCCCACATTTGGTGGCACATACAGGGATAGAAAACAGGTAATAGAGTATGAGGACTTCTTATTCTCTCTCTCTTTTTTTATTTTTGGTTCTCTGGTGGCCGGTAAGGAACCCTCAGAACAACCGAAGGTATCTGGTTAGGGTACACCGCAAGCTTACTAAAAGGTTCTAGGTGCCCTCAAAGAATGTCATTGCCCAACTGGGTGAAAAAGTGCCTTTTCTTCTTTGGAAACCTCCTGTAAGCTGTTTGGCTCGCAGACAGCATCTAAAGGGGTCTGGCTTGGCTACTCCCAGGTGTCCCTGGAACATCCCCATGAGTTGGGTCCACCATAGCCAAGGTGGTGGATGGTTTCATTTTCCTCCTCTTAAAAAAAGGAAAAGTTAAAAAAAAAATCCTAACTCCTAAGGTATTAAGACATGGGAAGGGGGTAGGGTAGAGGGGGCCTAATAGACTACGGCAGAGGGCTATGAGTATCTTTGTGGTGGGCATGATGTGGTAACATACATCTGAAGAGGTGTGAACCTATATCTCTTAATCATATATACAATGTTGTACACTGAAGTTGCATAAAAAAAAAAAAAAGTGGGTCTCCCCGGTGGCGCAGCGGTTGAGCGCTGGGTTGCGAAGCTGCCCGCAGCCTCTGCAGCGCTGGTTCAATCCCCGGCTGCTCCCCGGCCACCAGAGGAGGGTCCCACATGGTGCGCAGACCTCTCCTGCCGCCCGCTGCTCCCCTCAGCAGTGTACTTCGGTCCTTCTGCCTGCTCTGCTCCCCACTCTGGCTCTGGTGAATTCTCTCACCCTCCCACGCTTCTGACTGTACCCAGTGCTTGTATAAATAAATAAATCTTTAAAAAAAAAAAGTGACAGAGAGGTGGAAAATGTTTGGGTAACGAGTGGGATTGATACCGTTATAAATGAGACCCAAGAAAGTTTCCTTGCCCCTTCCCTTTTTATGCCACGAAGAATACTATGAGAAATCTGCAGTCCAAAAGACACTCCTATGCTGGCAACTTGGTCAAAGACTTCCAACCTCCAGAACTATGAAATTAATTTTCTTTTGTGTATAAGTTACACAGACTTGGTACTTTGTTAGAGCAGCCCAAACAGACTAAGACATGAATCTACTTATAAAAAAATTCATCAAGTGAACAGAAAGAGTCTGTTAGCAAGAAGGCAATCTCTTGAATAGACTGAAAATCACTGAGTTGTACACTTTAAATAGGCAAAGTGTATGATATGTGTGCATTCTATCACAGTAAAGCTGTGAACAAAACAAAGGAGGAATGAATAAACACAAAAAGGAAGAAGAGAAGGAAATCTTTTCCCACAGTTCAAAGCAGTCAGTATAATTCACTTAATATGGGCAAAGGAAAATGAAGTAGTCAATTTAAAGAAAATTTAGAGTACAATGTTTTGAAATCTCATGTTTGTTATGAATAAGTACATTATCCCAAAAGCATTACCACAAATCATCCAGATATACAAAAAACAAAGATGACAAGGGTCTAGTAAAATATTAGAAATTAGTCAGCAAATGATTATTTTACAAGACATGTAGATTAAGGACAGAGAGACAATCCACATAGTTTGAAAGCTTATGCCCAGAGGGTATTAGACTCTTGTTCAAGGCATTTTTAGCAAGCTGGCCTAAGCAATAAACTAAAGAAATGCAGAAACAAAGCAAAATGTGGCAGGGAAACAAGATTTAGCATAAATCTTTACATGCAGGATAGTCACCAAAAGTTGTTAAAGGAAAAATAATTGGGGTTTTTTTTTGCCATTTTAAAATAACAAAGACTGTCAGTTTGGGGAAATGACTAATCTTTTTAACAGCTCAAAACTCACAGTGAAGTATTATCTAGTACAACTTCAACCTAAAAAACATTCTGACTTGGAACTATATTTCATGATGACAAAAATAAATTTTAATGAAGATTTTGGACAGAAAGGTAACTATGTTGCTTTGTTCCAACAATCCCAAGACTTCAATGCTCAGCATGGACAGAACTCTAAACCATATGAAAGACAATCTCACCTTCAGAAATTACAGTTGAAAATGGGAGGAAGTGGATTTAGCAGAGGGTCTTGCTGCTATGACTTTCCTAGAGTACCACAATCTAAACAAGCAGTTATTTATAGAGTATTCCATGCTTGACTTCTCCCAGCTGCTCTAAATTGTCCTTAGTTAAAATAGAACTCTATTATAGGGAAAGTGTCTTCACTATCTGGCACAGGCACAATGTTTTTGCTACTTAAACTTCACTGGCAACTCATAGACAAAAGTTTGGATAGGCATGCCAATGCAACTGAGCCGCTAAGCCTAGGGTCTTTTCTCAGGATTTGACATTTTTGGTCCCCCTTTTATCATTCAGTCTAAATGTTCCAAGCTCAGGACCCAGTGTATCTCTACTGTATCACAACACCTCCAAACAGGTTGACAGAAAATTGAAAATGAAACTTTTTTCTAGAGTGGGTCTCCCGCAATCAAGTTTACAAGCTGAGGTCACTGTTAGGGAAAGTTGGCAAAAGGTCCTGTGTTGTCAGATGCATTTTCTTCATCCACACACTTTCTGATGCTGCTAAAAACTGGTCTCTTACACAACCAGAGAAATAATAAGAATAGGGCTAAGGAAGAGTAGTCCTCTATATCTCAGAATGTTTGCTTGGATCTATTAGCTAACTACCCAGGCAACCAGTGGTTAATGGGATCTTACTGGCAGCTTCCCTCTTGCAATGACACAAACACCCACCACTGACCTCAAGATGCCATTAACCTAAAATGCCATCTATAACGTATACTAACTCTTATATAATTGGGTATGTTTTGGAGCTTTCTTATTCTGTTCCACTTCGGGAACTTGACAGGGACAAAAAAATTCTGGATGTCATCTGAATATAAGCCTTAAAAAAATTACAAAAATGAAAAGAGTCCCTTGATATTACTTATTTAGAAAAAAAAAAAAATAAGAGATGGGAACCCTAGAGAATTGCCCCTTTCATTTCAATGGGAATGCTTCCCTTCTCAGTTTTCATGGCCAGCTTTGAACTCTCATGTGATGTCCAACTTACATGTCACTCCTATTTTTTTCCCTTTTAATAGTATTTATTTTATTAAACTTTTTCATTTTATTACATCATTGTTGATTTTTGTAGAGTATTTTATTTCTCCCCTCATGTGTAGTGCCTATAAATCTCCTACCACCATATCACCCCTGAACAGTTACCACCCTCCCCGTTTTGATCCCTCTTCCTCTATATACCTGCTATATGCCTCAGATCTATAGTTTGCCTGCCAGTTTTCTCTCTTTTTTTTTTTGACACTTTGTTCAGTTTCCCTATATTCCTCCTATAAGTGAAACCATTTGATATTTTTCTTTTTCTTTCTGACTAATTTCACTGAGCATAATCCCTTCCAGCTCCATTCATGTTGCTGCAAATGGCATGCATTTATGTTTTCTGATTGCTGAATATTCCATTATGTATATGTACCACCTCTTCTTGATCCAGTCATCTGTTTTTGGGCATTTAGGTTGTTTCCATATCTTAGCTATTGTAAAAAGTACTGCAATAGACAATGGACCATGTCACTCCTATTTGATTCACCCAATGTTGCTTCAAAGTAAACGTGGACCTTCTTCTCCTTTAAACAATCACATTTTCATCAGTGCTTCCACTATTCTTCAAAATGTCCTAAAGCTACTCTTTCATATATAATGTCTCACTTTCTAGTCGGTAGGAAGGCAAATTCAATTCATTTTATTCCATTATGGCCAAAAGCAGATGTTTTCAAATGACATGCGAGAATTCAAAGCAGCATGACATAATATAAAGAATACAGATTTTAGAGCCAGTACAATTGGGTTAAAATTCTAGCTTTATTACTTAAAATGTTCAAAAACCACACCAATTAAGCTGGCTATGGAAAAAAAAAACAGATAAGCAAGCAAAAAGCAGAAAATAACAAATGTTTCTGAGTACACTGCAGAATTTGGAACCCTTGTGCATAGAGGTAGGAATGTTTTAAATGATGTAGCTGCAATGCAAAATGGTATGGAGCGTCCCCAAAAAAGTTAAATGTAGTGGGTCTCCCTGGTGGTGTAAGGGGTTAAGACACAGCACTATGAAACTATCTGCAGCCCCTGCAGCACAAGTTCGATCCCTGGCTAGGAAGATAACCCACATGGTGCAGCAGACCTCACCTATCTAGCCTGCTGCTCCCCTCAGCAGTGTATTTCAGTCAATCTGCCTGTTCTGTTCCCCACTCTGTCTCTGGTGAATCCTCTGTGGCCTGTACCCCAGTTCTTATATGCATAAATAAATGAATCTTTTTTTAAAAAAGCTAAACATAGCATTATCAAATGATCCAGCAATTCCACTTGTGGGTATATACATCAAAGTAGTGAAAATAGGGACCTGAACAGTTATTTGTGTACTAATATTCATAGTAGCATTATTCACAGTAGCCAAAAGGTCAATACAACCCAAATGCTCATTGAAAGGTGCATGGCTAAACAAATGTGGTAGACAGATATAATAATATATTATTCAGCCTTAAAAAGGAAAAAAGTTCTGACACATGCTATAACATGAATGAACCATGAAGCTATTAAGCTAAGTGAAATAAATCAGTCATAGGGCCTCCCCAGTGGTGCAGCGGTTGAGCGCTGGGTTGCGAAGCTGCCCGCAGCCTTTGCAGCGCTGGTTCAATCCCTGGCTGCTCCCCGGCCACCAGAGGGTCCCACATGGCGCGCAGACCTCTCCTGCCGCCCGCTGCTCCCCATAGCAGTGTGCTTCGGTCCTTCTGCCTGCTCTGCTCCCCGCTCTGGCTCTGGTGAATTCTCTCGCCCTCCCGCACTTCTGACTATACCCAGTGCTTGTATAAATAAATAAATCTTTTTTAAATAAATAAATAATAAAATAAATCAGTCATAAAAGGACAAATACTGGGGCCCCCTCTGGTGGCACAACGGTTGAGCGCTGGGCTGCGAAGCTGCCTGCAGCCTATGCAGCGCTGGTTCAATTCCCAGCCACCAGCGAGGGTCCTACATGGCGCGCAGACCTCTCCTGCCACGCACACTGCTCCCCTCAGCAGTGTATTTCGTCGGTCTGCCTGTTCTGTTCCCCGCTCTGGCTCTGGTGAATCCTCTCACTCTCCTGTACTTCTGACTGTACCCAGTGCTTGTATAAATAAATAAAAATAAATCTTAAAAAAAAAGGATAAATACTGTATGATTCCATTTATACAAGGCACCTGGAACAGTCAAATTCACAAAGATAAAAGCAGAACAGGGGTTGCCAAGGACCAAGGGAAGGAGAAATGGGGAGCTGTTGTTTAATGGATACAGAATTTCAGTTTGAGAAGAGGCAAAACATTCTGGAGATGCATGGTGTGATGGCTATACAACAATGTAAATATATGTAATGCCAATGAACTGTGAAGTTAAAAGTGATTCAAGTGGTAAATTTTATGGTATGTATATTTTTTTGATATGTGTATTTTACTGCCCCCCCAAAAAAAAGTTCAATTATCCTTCCCCAGAACTACCAATGACATAATATATTTAAGATGGTTGGCACTGCGACTTACTGAATGCCTGTGTGACTTGGGCTGATTATTTAAATTCACCAAAGTCCCAGAGAAGTTTTGAGAATCATGCACAAAACAGGCTCCCCACAGAAATCTATCAGTTCCCTCCAAATCACTGTAACAGCCTAGCACCTGGAAAGTATAGAATGCTCAAGGAAGGTAAAAACATGATCTTAATTCTAACAGAACAGTTAACATCTAAGGCATTTTGGAGGCTACCATTTTGACAGATGTCAACTCCTCCTACCCACTAAAAAGAAACAAGTACACAGATTTTTAGAAATCATGGTAAATTCTTTTTTAAATGGTTTCCCAGCCATGTTTGTACTGAATAGTAGAATATAAAATTTTTGGTTCTGGGCCTCCCCTGGTGGCACAGTGTTTGAGCGCTGGGCTGCGAAGCTGCCCGCAGCCTCTGCAGCACCGGTTCGATCCCCAGCCGCCATCAAGGGTCCCACATGGCATGCAGACCTGTCCTGCCGCGCCTGCTGCTCCCCTCAGCAGTGTATTCCATCACTCTGCCTGTTCTACTCCCCGCTCTGGCTCTGATGAATTCTCTAACCCTCCGGTGCTTCTGACTGTACCCAGTGCTTGTATAAATAAATAAATAAATCTTTAAAAAAAATTTTTTTTTCAGTTCCACTCTTCTGGTCTCTTAGGAGTAATGTGACAAAGAATAATCACACTTACCTGTACTGCCACCCAGTGACGAGGTTGGTATACTTCATTAAATAGCCATACACATTTTCCATGTGATCACTGTTTCAAAAAGATCAGAAAGATCAGAAATTACAAGAAATCCCAGAAAATTAACTGTGTAGTTTTCAAAATAGGTATAGATACATACTATTATACATACATACTATTAAAGTATACATACAATACAAATGCCTCAAACTTTCTTCAGAAGAAAAATTTATAGATCAACAAATAGAGGTGCTTCATCTCCCAAATTTCCTATCTATACGACTTTATTTTACCACATTTCTTCAAAACAAGTGAATGCCTCATTAATTATACAATGTTTCAAATAAACATCATTATATATAAAATCACATAAATGTAAACCAAATATAAATACAAACACTTTATAACTTATTCAATACTGAAGGTATACCATCTAGTTGTATGGATTCAGAATAACTAAAAATGGTCTCTGGGCAGAAGAGTGCCTCCTCATTCTGATGAGGCACACACGAAGCCAATATGTTGTGACTCTAATTCCTTGGGCTTCTAAACTGAAGATCCTATTTTTGATGAGTGTGTGACACCTCGCTCCCATCTCCTAGGCCCGAAGGCATGAGGCAAAGAGCTTACTACTTACTACAAGTCACAATGGGAAGATTTAGTTTAATAACTGTACCAATATCTTATTACAACGATTTTCTTTTCTTCCTACTCCCCTCTTTTTCCATTTATTACAGTTATGTTCTGTGACAGTGGTTAAAAGAAAATCCACTATATCCTTGATAATTCTTTTTCAATATTTTAAGGTTCTATATACCGAAGAAAATACATGAAAGCTTTGTCTATATCGATATATTTTTAGATATATAGCAATCAACTTTTATTTTTGGAGTTTACATTAACAACTCCTTTTTAAGTGACCTATTCGATTGTAAAATTTTAACTTTACACTAAAAAAAGCAAAGGAAATTAAATATTTATTTTCTCTACTACCCTGAATCATAAGGTAAAATTTGTAGCTAACCAACATCCAGAAAATTGTGTGTCAGTTAAGGCAATCTTCAAAACATGAACATCAAAGGCAAAAGCAGAGAAGAGCTGACACAACCAATAGAAAAATTGAAAAAAAAACTGTAGATAGAGCTGAATAACAAATGAAAAGACCTGAAAGTAAAGACACTCTCTCAAGCAAAGTGACCAAAATGACTATAAGATTCTACTATTACTGGAGTGCAAATAGGGGGATACCTCCAGAATAAACTCAAAGTTTGGTGCCTTTCTAATCTCATTCTTTCAAAGAGATTGAAGATAAAGATCAAATCTGAAAATAAAGAATCCCTTGACTTGGTATATATTCTTTTTCCTGTATTTTCCTTCAATTTCAAGGCTAGCCAGCAGCACTGCTTATTAAGTCAAACTGTTCAAGTCCCACTAGTTTCATAAGGTCACCAATCTCAAGAAGATAAAAGTTGTCAACTCCTAAAATACCAACCCAAAGTTCTGATAATCAGGCATCTATTGTCATAAAAATGACAGCACCAGTTGAATTCTCATTTTAATAATTTCTAAAGCTCACAGTCTACAGGAAAGGATTCTTCTTTAGAAACTCATCCTCATTGGGTTTACCTAAAGTTGCTCTACTCCTAGCTCCCAGGTCACAACCAAACTATTTCTTCCTGTTTCTTTTTAGTACGGTATGTGGAAAGGCAAAGAAATATGCACTTTTCTTATCTGGATCCCCCCTTTCCCCAGGCTTGAGGTTTATTTTATTTTTATTAAACTTTTTTATTTTCTTATATCGTTGTTCATTTTTGTACAATATTGGATTTCTCCCCTCAGGTGCGGTTCCCATAAATCTCCCACCACCACATCACCCATGAGCCACCAACATAGTCCCTTGTACTCTCAGGCTTGGGGATTAAAAGCCTTAGGGGACCGGCCCTCCCTGGTGGCACAAGGTTAATTAAGCACCGCACTGTGGAGCAATCCGCAGCCTCTGCAGCACGAGTTCGATCCCCGGTCGGCCAGGGAGCAACCCATATGGCGTAGCAGACCTCTCCTGACTCGTCCGCTGCTCCCCTCAGCAGTGTATTTCAGTCAATCTGCCCGTTCTGTTCCCCACTCTGTCTCTGGTGAATCTTCTCACCCACCTCATCTCTGGCCTGTGCCCCAGCTCTTCTATGCATAAATAAATCTTGAAAAAAATAAAATAAAATAGATAAATAAAAAGCTTTTGGGGGCCACAGGAATCCCAAGGCCCCTGGACTCCATCCCAAAATAACTTTCCAAAAGCTTCTTTTCAAAGGGTTTCAAAGGATTTTAGATATTTAACACACAGTTTAGCTTCTTTGAACTATTCTTGTTCTCAAAACTCTGAGGCATGAAACTACACCCCTAACTCATATAGTGTTGTAAATCAACATTACTTCAATTAAAATATATATTCTTTGTTCATATGTCCTGTGTCTCTGACTACAGACAGAGCTACATAAAATCTAATGCTATGATTCTAGGAAAACTGAAAAATAGCTCTAGCCAGAATAGTGCCTCCTCACTATGGTGGGACACAGAAGAGGCCAATCTGTTTGCCTCTAATTTCTTGGGCTTCTACAATGAGGATCCATAACCTAAGTATGTACTTATTTATTTATACCCTACACACCCACAGGCCTAAAATGCCATATAACTTGAATTAAATATGCTCTTAAAGTGTTAAGATGTTCCAGAATTCATTATTTTGGGACTACCCTCAATCTAGGTTCCCTACACCAAGTCTTTATTACTAAGTGTCATTCATGGCTATTAGCATCTAATTAAAATATTACAACTCAATTGTGCAATTATAAACTGCTGGCCTGTTTCTTACTATATAAACAGGTTACAAAGAACCAACTTAAGAGCAACCTATTCTCTGGAAGAACTGTTTACACTGTCCCTCTCTCATCCTCTCTATTCCCCTTCTCTGGGGAAATCAGTGCCATCAGCTGCTGTGGAACAACTGCATCATCTGGTGGCCAGGATAAAGAACTTTGGGAGTGAATGTCTTATTCACTGAGAATTTATCAGGTAGAGGGCCTCCCTGGTAGCGCAAAGGTTTAAGACCCAACCAATGATGCTGTCCCCAGCCTTTGTAGCACGAGTTCGATCCCTGGCCAGGGAGCAACCCACATGATGCAGCAGACCTCTCCTAACTTGCCCGCTGATCCCCTCAGCAGTGTTTTTGGTCCATTTGCCTGTTCTGCTTCCCTCTGTCTCAGGTGAGACACACCTCCCACGCCTCTGGCCTGTACCCCAGTTCTTGTATAAATAAATAAATCTTAAAAAAAAAAAGGGGTGGAGAAAAGTGGAAATTACAAAAAAATAAAATAAAATGTGAGTATTTGAATCTCAATCTTCACACTTTGCTCCCATTTAAAATGTAGGGATTTTGGGCCTCCCCGGTGGCGCAGCGGTTGAGCGCTGGGTTGCGAAGCTGCCCGCGGCCTCTGCGGCGCCGGTTCGATCCCCGGCTGCTCCCCGGCCAAGGGAGGAGGGTCCCACATGGCGTGCAGACCTCTCCTGCCGCCCACTGCTCCCCTCAGCAGTGTACTTCGGTCCTTCTGCCTGCTCTGCTCCCCGCTCTGGCTCTGGTGAATTCTCTCACCCTCCTGCGCTTCTTTTTTTTTTTTTTTTTTTTTTTTTTTTAAATAGAGGCATGTTTTATTTATTTATTTGTTTGTTTGCTTGTTTTCTTTATACATGCACTGGGTACAGTCAGAAGCACGGGAGGGTGAGAGAATTCACCAGAGCCAGAGCGGGGAGCAGAGCAGGCAGAATGACGAAGTACACTGCTGAGGGGAGCAGCGGGCGGCAGGAGAGGTCTGCGCGCCATGTGGGACCCTCCTCTGGTGGCCGGGAGCAGCCGGGGATCGAACTGGTGCCGCAGAGGCCGCGGGCAGCTTCGCAACCCAGCGCTCAACCGCTGCGCCACCGGGGAGGCCCCCTCCTGCGCTTCTGACTGTACCCAGTGCATGTATAAACAAAAACAAACAAACAAACAAGCAAATAAATAAAACATGCCTCTATTAAAAAAAAAAAAAGATTCTAATGCTTGTGAAAAGTAAAAATTTAAAAAAATAATAATAAAATAAAATGTAGGGATTTTTATAGATTTTAATATATCAGGTAATATGAGTAAAATCTAGTTGTTGAAGGGAGAACATACCACACAGCTGATCATGTTATGTTTTCTGTTCTATGAAGAGATGACAATCCAAAAGATTAAAGCTATTGAAAAGTTCATTTTTGGGGCCTCCCCTGGTGGTGCAGCGGTTGAGCGCTGGATTGCGAAGCTGCCCGCAGCCTCTGCAGCACCGGTTCGATCCCCAGCTGCTCCCCAGCCACCGGAGGAGGGTCCCACATGGCGCACAGACCTCTCCTGCCGCCCGCTGCTCCCCTCAGCAGTGTACTTTGGTCCTTCTGCCTGCTCTGCTCCCCTCTCTCACTCTGGTAAATTCTCTCACCCTCCCGCGCTTCTGACTGTACCCAGTGCTTGTATATATAAATACATAAATCTTTAATAATAAAAAAAAAAAGTTCACTTTTGGGCCTCCCTGGTGGCACAAGGGATTGAGCACAGCACTATGAAGCTATCCACAGCCTCTGCAGCACGAGTTCAATCCCCGGCTGGCCAGGGAGCTACCCACATGGCGCAGCAGACCTCTCCTGTCTTGCCCACTGCTTCCTCAGCAGTGTATTTCAGTCAGTGTGCCTGTTCTGTTCCCTGCTCTGTCTCTGGTGAATCCTCTCACCTTCCGTGTCTCTGGCCTATACCCCAGTTCTTGTATGCATAAATAAATAAATCTTTGATAGAGGTCTTTATTTTTTTTAAAGATATATTTATTTATGCATACAAGAGCTGCGGCACAGGCCAGAGATGCAGGGGTAGAGTGGGGGTGAGAGGATCCACCAGAGACAGAGTGTGGAACAGAACAGGCAGACTGACCAAAATACGCTGCTGAGGGGAGCAGCGGCCTATGCCCCAGCTCTTGTATGCATAAATAAATACATCTTTAAAAAAATAAATAAATAAAGACCTCTATCAAGAATAGGAAACCGATTGCAGAAATAACTGTTAGTGGCATTTCTTCTCTCCATCGATACCATGCTCCTTACCATTGCCTCCCTTTCTTCCCTACCTCTGTTTCTCTTGCTATATCCTTTTCTTGTTCTCCCTCATTTCTTTTTCTCTCCTTGTATCCCTCTGACTAGGGTTTCAACTGTAGTCAGAATCAATTATTAACCAGTTTATCTCCTCCAGGCACCTTCCAGTCAATGTCAAGGGTAGCAGACGAAGAAAACCGCAAAGGCAACCAAAACTTGAGTACAGGGAAACAGAGTGGGAAATTACGCTTTGTTACAATGCCTATAAACCAAAAAGAAATACTTTCTTTCACCAACAAACTAAACTGTTCTATAAACTGTCCTAAAATTCAGATGGTAATGCCAAAACACTAATGTGACTAATCAATTTAGTTTAAAGTTAAACCTGATATTCTGGACATAAATTACTTTATTAAGCAAAATCAGTAGCTAGGAGATTGTTAGCTAGGAGAGATATTACCTCAAACAAAAAGAACAAATATGTGTCCTCTCTTCAATGTATTATAATTTATACCAAGGATATGCTACACTATCTTGGAAGTAAAAAATAAGTGTTTGGCAAGTAAACAATGCAGTGAAAAAATGGGCAGAAGAACTTAAAAGACACTTCTCCAAAGAGGAAATGCAAATGGCCAACAGGCATATGAAAAAATGTTCAACATCCCTCATAATCAGGGAAATGCAAATCAAAGCCACAATGAGATACCACCTTATACCAGTAAGAATGGCACATATTAAAAAAACGAACAACAACAAATGTTGGCAAGGATGTGGTGAAAAAGGAACTCTCCTACACTGGTGGTGGGAGTGCAAACTGGTCCAACCACTATGGAAAGCTGTCTGGAGGTTCCTCAGTCTACTAAAAATGGAACTACCATATGACCCAGCAATTCCACTCCTAGGGATCTACCCAAAGGAGACACAAACACATTAATTCAAAAGGATATCTGCACTCCTATGTTTATTGCAGCACTATTTCTAATAGGTAAGACTTGGAAACAACTCAAATGCCCAAAAATAGATGACTGTATCAAGAAGATATAGTACATATATACAATGGAATATTACTTAGCAAAAAAAAGGATAAACTAATGCCGTTCCCAGCAACATGGATGGAGCTAGAAGGGATTATGCTCAGCGAAATGTTAGAAGGAAAAAGAAAAATATCAGATGGTTTCACTTACAGGAGGAATATAGGGGAACCAAATAAGACATCAGGGGAAAAAAATAACAACAATACAAAAACACAACAAAACAAAAACAAACAGGCAACTATGTATCAGAGACAATCCGCAGGGGAGGGGAAGGGAGAGGGATCAAAATGAGGGTGGGAAGAGCATAAGGGATTATGGTTATGGTGCATGAGTGAACTGATGGTGGAAATTCTATGGGGACTACACCTGAAAAAAGAAGGCAAACACTGTAAAAAAAAAAAAAAAATGAATAAACGATGTAAAATATATATAAATGAATGTTTTGAAAAAAGTGTTTTGAGGGCCTCCCCGGTGGCGCAGCAGTTGAGTGCTGGGTTGCAAAGCTGCCCGCAGCCTCTGCAGTGCCGGTTCAATCCCCGGTTGTTCCCCGGCCACCGGAGGAGGGTCCCACATGGCCCGCAGACCTCTCCTGCTGCCCGCTGCTCCCCTCAGCAGTGTACTTCGGTCCTTCTGCCTGTTCTGCTCCCCTCTCTGGCTCGGTGAATTCTCTCACCCTCCCGTGCTTCTGACTGTACCCAGTGCTTGTATAAATAAATAAATAAATAAATAAATAAATCTTTTAAAAAAAAGTGTTTTGAAAAGACACAATTTCCTGGAAGTCTATTTGATGGATAACTTCCCCTAGTATCTAAATTATGTGATTTATACAAAAAAAGGACTAAAAAGACTAATTTACATGTTCTAACACTAACCTGTTTGTATAATTCTGACATAGTAACTTCTCTGGAAAAAAATGAATTCAAATCGACTGTATTTAAATCTGTAAAGCAAAAATTCAGGTCACCCTTGAACAATGCAGGGGTTAAGGGTGCTGAATCCTGTGCAGTTGGAAATCTGTGTATAACTTTTGACTCCCCCAAACTCAACTACTAATAGCCTGCTGTTGAATGGAAGCCTTACCAACAACAAACAACTGATTACCACATATTTTGTATATGTATCATATACTGTATTCTTACAATAAAGTTAAAGAAAATATTAAGAAAACCATGAGAAAATACATTTACAGAACTCTATGATATTTACTGATATTCTAGGTTTATAGTGTTTATTATTTACAAGAAAATCCACATATAAGTGGATCCAAGTAGTTCAAACCTGTGTTAAGCACCAACTGTATAAGGAAATTAAGAAATCAGAGTATATCATAATAAACCATACTTTGATCCTCGAGGCTTGACATAGTCAATTTTTTTTATATCACTTGTGATTTTTCCTTATAATTAAAAGAAAAATTTATTGCTCACTAGATTTTGAAGCAGTGTTTTGTAGTTTTTAGTTACATATCTATGAAGTGGTTTTTCCCTGTTTTTACTGGCATTTATAGGTTTCTAGCAGGAAAAGCTAGGTACAGAAAGATACACTCAACTTTCTTTTAATTCCGAAAGAGAAAAAAAAGCAAATGTTAATGATTTTTTCTTCAAATCAGCCTCAATAGAAGTGGTAAAACCTCAAAGACAGTAAACAGGTTATATTTAGGCAGCTCTTTTCCCATTTGCAAGGAGGTTCTTTTCCTTGAGAGTATTTGAGTGGGAAGATGCCAGGTCTGACCCCTAAACTTGGTTCTACAAACTCCTACCCACTTACTGAAATGCCTAACTATTTGCTACTGAATAAAAGAGACCTGCCTGCTTGTTAAACATGGTTAATCAGTGTAGAGAACAAAATAAGAAAAAGCAGGCCCATTTTATACCTTGATTTGCTTTTCAGTTCCTTCTGAGTAGTTCTCTTCTATCCACTTTAATAAGCAAGTGGCATATTTGCAGATTTGTAAAGTTTTCTAAAAGCTGACATTAAGAATATAAAATAATGGAAGCATGCACATTTTATTAAAACACTTCCCTTTATGAAAAGGGAAGGATGATCTAGAATTAAGAAATCTATTTTCTATCTATTTTAAATCTATTTAAAAACTTTGGTTTTTAAAAAGATCATCATGAGCAATTTTGCAAATTCAGCTGAGGTTCTTCCCTTTCCTGATTCTTTTTCAAGAATCCCCAGAGGAACACTTGGGGTTTCTACTTTTATTGTTCTAGGTATACACAAATTTTGTGATTAACTAACAAGAGAGTTTCACATATGGTAGAGGCTAAAAAATATCTGCTGCATGAGTAGAACACTAGTAAATGATGAAATCACAAATACCTAAAAATATGAATAATTATCCATTTCTTATGGATAATTATGGTAGAAAGCTTATCTACCTTTAATACTCCTATATAAATAACAGGAATAAAAGTTCTTCCACGTACTGACCATGTAACCTTGGCCAACTCATTTTGACTTATGTTTTCTTCAACTGCAAAATGTGGATAACTCTAAGAGTTGCTGTGAGAATTAAGTGTAATAATAGAAGTGAAAACATTCTGGATATATAAAGTAATTATCTACATTTACAATGCTCCATAGCTCTAAAAGCAGGCTGGATGTACCACTTCAACAGTCTATCAACTTCAAAAGAAAACATTCTGACAACTTAAGTTCAACATGCCATAAACCAAATATGTCATTGACTCTCAAAATCTTCTCCTCTAGACTTTTCAAAATTTCAACTCTGCATGGCTGAAGTCAACTTTTACCTTCTTCCCTCACTACCACCTTCCTTCCACCTAATCAATCACCTGGTCTTTCAATCTTTCTATAAAGGCTCCCTTCTTTTCTAGCCTGCTCCAGTCTAGGCTCTTGCAAGTGATTGTCTAGTAGCTCCTCTTATTCCCCAAAGATCAAATTCAGTCCTAATCTCAGCTTTAGAAAACAATTTCCAATTGCCTACTTGTCAAATCTATCTCAAGAGTAGACGACAGTCCAGAATTAACATCTGTGATGGGTAGGTACATCCTTGCATGAGTCCCTGCTGGTACTCACACCTTTGTGTGAGCTGAATCTCACCACTTGCTTCCAATGAATAAAGAACAGTGAAGTGAGTAAAATTCTGAAATACAAAAAAAAAAAAAAAAACAAACAGTGAAGTGACTTCCCTTCCACATTTAGGCAGAGGTGACTATGATTTCTGTCCTGCCAGCACTCTCTCGCCTTTCATTTCCTCACTCTGATAAAACAAGTTACCAAGTAATGAGATACTCTGTGCAGAAGTCCATGCAGCCACAAAGCAAATGATGCCACCAGAGGTCAGCTAATGAGGAATAGAGGTCTTTGTCCAACAGGTAAAAAGAACAGAATTGTGCCATGAGTGGGCCAGGAAGGAGATCCTTCCCAGTTGAGCCTTGTGAAAAACCTAGAGACAGAGGGCCCAGTTAAGCAACACCAAGGTTCCTCATCCACAGATGCTATATGATAAAAAAAATAAATAAATAAATGTTGCTGGTTCAATACATTTAATCTGAGGCAGGGAATCTGTGATAACACAGTCTCCTATCATATTTCATAACAAATTTCAGGTAAATGAAAAAGTTAAATACAAAACTACCAAATCATGTTATGCCTACATGCAAACAAGTATTTATAAAAATAACTTTCTATAATTAGAAGTGAAAGGAAAACAAAAAGAGATCTGACTTATAAAATTTTCTATATGCCTAAAAAAATGCAATAAATTAAAATACAAAGACTAGGAAAATCTTTACATCAAGTATACTAAAAAATTTACCCAAACAAAATTAAAATATTATATGTGGTCATATACTTATTATATAAAGGAGTAATATAATTTCTCTGGAACTTCAGTGAAGAAACCAGTGAAAGTGCCTCCAAGGAGGGAAACTGGAAGACTGGGACAAGTATGTAAGGTAAATATCTCTTTTTCCAATTAAAAAATAAAATTAGCAAAATTATTTTAAGTATTAAATAGTAATATGTAATGTTTTTAAAATAGACTAAACATGTTAACAAGATGAATATTAAGATTCATTAGAAAACTGAACAAACATGAGCAGTTATTTCACAAAAGGTAAAGGAAAATTAAATATAAAGAAAAAAGCCTCTCGAAAGGCACAGAGAACTTTTATAAGTGGTAAAATACACACAAAACTTAAGGTCCTCCCTGGTGGCGCAAGGGGTTAAGCACTGCACTATGAAGCAATCCACAGCCTCTGCAGCACAAGTTCGATCCCCGGACGGCCTGGAAGAAACCCACATGGTGAGGCAGACTTCTCCTGTCTCACCCGCTGCTCCCCTTAGCAGTGTATTTCAGTCAATCTGCCTGCTCTGTCTCTGGTAGATCCTCTCACCACCACCCCCCCCATATCTCTGTCCTGTGCCCCAACTCTTGTATGCAGAAATAAATAAATCTTAAAAAAAAAAAAACTTAAGCATATATTTTTGTGATGCTGGACTTAACAGTAGGTTCTTAGATGTGACACAAAGTATAAGCAGAGAAGAAAAAATAGATTTGGCTTCATGACAATTAAACTTATGTGCTATAAACATTATCAAGAGAGTGAAAACAGAGTGAAACAGGTGAAGGGGGTAAAAAGGTACAAACTTCCAGTTATAAAATAAGTCACAGTAATGCAAGTACAACATGGTGAATACAGACAATAAAAATATTACATAGCTAAGAGAGTGAATCTTAGAAGTTCTCATCATAAGAAAAAGGTTTTATTACTATGTATAACTAGACTAATTGTGGTGATCACTTTGCAATGCACAAATATCAAATCATTATGCTGCACACCTGAAATGAATACAATGTTATACATCAATTTTAAAAAGAAATGAAGATAATTTTTTTTAATTTTCATAATCCAGAGATCTTTTATTTTTTTTCCCCATACCTATCATGCATCTATGAATTGATAGGGAATGGGTTCCAGCAGCTCAGGCTCCTTTCCATTTGTTCTCACCAAGTGTGCTTCTCTGGGTGGAGCAGTCTGGTACCTCAGTTGAACCCAAGTCCCTTTCTTTTTAACTTTCTTTTTTTCTGTTCATTTTCTTTCACTAGTCTGAGGAAGCTATCTCAGCTCTTAAGAGTGCTTAATATGCTCAATACGCTCAATACATTAATTCTCTTGGCAAGAATTTTGCCCTTGTTTACTTACAAAAATGCCAACTGCATGCTGGGTGACATTATAGACTTCTGATTTTGCCATGGTAACACTGATGGGGCATTGATGCCCATTCTCTTGCTGTCTGCAATATCCCTTTCTTGCAGATTTGCACGTATGTGGCAAAAAGAACAACTCCATTTCTTCAAAAAGGCCTAGAGAACATAGAGTTGGTGCTTCTCCTTTTTCCTTTGTGTTGACCACATTAGTTATGTACTGGAAGCTGGTTGTTCCAGTCAAAAGGCAAAAAAATAAAAATTTTTTTAAAGTGAAGACACCCCACATAATGAGAGCAAATATTTTTAAACGGTATATCTGATATATATGAACTCTTAGAAAGAACTCTTGCAACTCAGTAATAGAAAGACCCAATTCTCAAATGGGCAAAGGTGGATTAAAGACTGGAATATAAGAACTGATACCCTAAAATTCCTAGAAGAAAACATAAGCGTTAAGTCCCTTGAAATCATGTTAGTGATTTTTTTGGGGGGATTTGACCACAAAGGAAATGTCAACAAAAGCAAAAATAAACGAATAGGACTACATAAAACAACTCCGGCGATCCGATCTAAAAATGGGCAGAAGAACTGAAAAGACATTTTTTTCAAAGACATACAGAAGGCCAACAGGTATATAAAAAGATGCTCATCATCACTAATGATCAGGGAAATCCTGGTGGTGCTGGGGTTAAGTCTCAGCACTTTATATCAGGCTGGGGCCTGAATTTGACCCCAGGAGCTAACAAATGCAAATCAAAATCACAATGAAATATCGCTTGATGCCTATCAGAATGGCTACATTAAAAAAAACAACAAACAAGTGTTGGTAAGGAATGGTGGTGGGAATGTAAACTGTACAGCCGCTTTAGATAACATTATAGAGACTCCTCAAAAAAATTAAAAATAGGGGCCTCAGAAGCAGCCTATGAAGCTATCCACAGCCACTGAAGCATGAGTTTGATCCCTGGCCAGGGAGGTGACCCACATGGCGCAGCAGACTCTCCTGACTCATCCACTGCTCCCCTCAGCAGTGTATTTCAGTCAATCTGCCTGTTGTGTTCCCCACTCTGTCTCTGGTGAATCCTATCACCCCTCCCCTGCCACACCTCTGTACCCCAGTTCTTGTATGCATAAATAAATCTTTAAAAAAAATTAAAAATAGAACCACTAAGTGACCCAGTAATTCCACTTTTGGGTATTTACCCAAAGAAAATAAAAATATTAATTAGAAAAGAAAGGCGCACCCCTATGTGCACTGCAGCATTATCTACAATAGCCAAGACATGGAAACAACCTACATCTCTGTCAGTGAAAGAATACACACACTCACACATACACACATTGGCGCATAAGTGCACATGCATGCACACATGAGAGGGTGAGCAATGAAAAAGAATGAAATCTTGCCTTTGAAGACAATATGGATAGGCCATAAGGATATTATGCTAAATGAAATAAGTCAGAGACAAATAATGTATAATTTCACCTGTATGTGCAATCTAACAGACAAACAAAACAAAACTAAAATCATACAGACAGAAATCAGACTAAGATTACCAGAGGGGTGGAAGGAAATGGGAAATGGGAGTTGGTAAGTGAAATAACTGAACAGGACCAATATTTACGGACTTCCAGTTATAGAACAAGTCAGTCAAGGAGATGAATAGCATGGGGACTATAATCAATAATATGGTATTACAAATTTGAAAACTGCTAAGATGATAAATAGCATAATAGATTTATTACGATGATCACTTCACAATGTATACAAATATCAAATCACATGTTGTATACCGGAAACTAATGTTGTATGTTAATTATACAACAATTTTTTTAAAACAGCCAAACGGATCTGAATACACTGGCAAGCTCATGAAAAGATGTGCAACAGTACTAGTCATCAAGGAAATGCAACTAAAAACCCAAGATACCACTTCATACTTATTAGGATGACTAAAATTAAAAAGAAAGACAGTAACAAGTATTAGTGAGTATGTGAAAATATTAAAACCCTACGCATTGTTGGTGAGTATTTAAAATAGTGCTGCCACTTAGGAAAACTTTGAAGCTGGTCCCCATAAAGTTAAAAAAAAGAGTCATTAATATGACCCAACAATCTCACTTCTAGGTATATACCCAAGAGAAATGAAAACACATATGCACATAAAATTTGAATGCAAATATTCATAGCAGCATTATTTACAACAGCCACAAAACAGAAACAACCCAAATGTACACCAATTTATGGCTAGATAAGCAAACACTACATTCAAAAAAGGAGTATTATTCAGTCATAAAAAGGAATGAAATGATACATGCTGCAACATTTATGAACCTTGAAAACATGTTAACTAAATTTCAAAGTGCATAGCCCAAGGTCTAAACCACAGGGTTTTCATTAAATTTCACAAAATCTCCATTTTAAAAATGGAATAGTAGCAAATTACAGGTAGGGGGTTGGATATATGCCTCTCCAAGTTCCAGAAACAGAATAAGATAAGTAGGAGAAAATATGTAGCTCAAGATGAGAAATGATGGAGTATCACATTAGCCTTTAAAGGGAAGGTCAACCAAAGAAAATGATAAAGGAACAGAGGAATAAAAAAGAAACCAAAAGAAATATCAAAAAAGTCAGGAAAAGATTTGTAACAGAGAAATCAATTGGAATAAGAGGTTAAAAACATCATTTTTTTTTTTCACTCTTTAGTGAGGACAGAGCCAAAGGTCAAAAATAAGGGTTAAGGAAAGTGTAAATGACTTTAAAGAGGAAAGGATTAGATTGGTTTCTATTACTGTTCTTAGTCTAGAGACTAAAACCTCAGGGGAAGAAGTCAGGGAAAAGAGAGCAACACAGGACAACAGAGAACACTCCCTGATCAATCTTCTAGAGGACAAAGGGATAAATTAGATTGAAGGCTATGTTGGATTAACCTTGGAAAATTCCCACTGAAATAAAAATGTCCATATGTAAATGCATTAATGCCTTTTTTATCTGCATCCTTGGAGGTGAGTTCCACATAAATGAATTTTCCAGACACTGAAACTTTTTTTTTAATTGTAGCTACTATCTTTTGAAATTGTTCACCACCGTGTCATACAGTCTATGTCTTCTTAAGCAGACTGCTTTCTGGATGACTGATTATTGTGCTAGGAAGTAATACAGCTGAGTCTGCATGCTAGTTTTTCACATATTCTTTAACTGTCCTATATTGTTAGTTACCATTTCCTTTCACATTTCCCCTAATAACCTTTTTCATCTGTGATTCTAGTTGGAAAAAATTATAAAGCCATTAAATAATACTGTAAATAAGATAGTGTTCTGAGTGAAATCACAGGAGTAAAGTGCACAGGAGTAAAGCTTCTTGACAACTCACTCCAGTTCTTCTAGGAAACCTGTTTCACTTTTCAATTCATTTGAGAATGGGTATCAAAGAGATGACGATGTCAGAAGAATGACCTCTGACTACATGCAATATTACTTTATCTTGCTTCCTAAAATCACAAAATACCCCTTCCAGAGTAATTGATAATTTTACATGGTTACTCTTAAACCACAGGCAAACAAAGCAACAAAACATGATGATTCCAAGTGTTAGCCTAAACATCTTACAGTAACTAAATATACTTTTCTGACCTACAGTCATTTACCAATAAAAACTTATAATCTTCTACACCTTACTTCTGTATGTTAATAGGGTCAAGCACGTTTTACATACATGGATTTTTTCACGACAAATTTCCTTCTCAAAATCTTGGCTTGAGTCCCGAAACTTTCAAGTTTCACAGAAATTTCGCAACTACAAGCAGCACAAAAGCTAAAAAGGACTAGCGTCAGGCACACAGACAAATAGTGAAACAAAATATAAGAATCCAACACTTTAGTTCCAATACCTTGGAATAACCTGATCTGACTGATTCCTAAGGTTCTAGATGGTTATGTCCTCCTACAGGCAAAAAGAGAAGTGAAGACAGAATTCAATCAGAGGAAAGGTTAACTCTAGGGCTGCAGAGGAAATTCAGGGATTTATCTAGATAGTCTCCAAAGGCCTTCAATGAATACCTGTTGAATGAAGGAAGGAATAACTTAAATCTTGCTCATGAAAGGTGAGAACCCAAGTCCAAATAAGATAGATGTATTAGTTGCTTCTGGAAGTCAGTGGATAAAAGACCTTTCAAGTGAAGAAATGCAGATCCCAGCACACTCACCCCCCACCACCACCACCTCTACCTCTCCTGAGAGAAAGGCACACACCTGTACTGCCAGCCTTTTGCACTGCCACCGCGGCTGCTGCTGCTGCTGCTGCTGCTGATTCCGCCCCCACAGCTGCTGTTGCTGCTGTTCTTGTTTGGGGTCACCGCTGCGGCCAGGCCCTCCAGCTTTCCTTCGCTCTCTGAGACTTTCATGGTCGATACTGGTTCAGCACCCTGCATCTTAACTCCAAAGTCCACTTGCCCTTCTAGGGAGGGAGAGAACAACTTCTATAAGTACTTCTGCAGGTGATACTTTTTAAGACTGAATCTGAAGGTGATCCCAATTGCTACTGCGGACGGCGGCGGAGTGGGAACAGCAAATGGTCCAGGGAAGAACACACGCATTCCCACTGAAGGAAAACTTTTAAGAGGCCAGGGGTAGCGATGAGGCCAGATATCCTTTCAATAAATATCTCCTTCCCGGCAAAAGCAGGACTAACATCAACTAGCCAGGGAATCTGATGACATACTCAAAGGAACAGCAGCAGCAGAGGAGGGAGGTCGCGGGCTCTCTCTCCAGTCAAGCGGGCTGGGCGAAGGACGGAGGACCACGGGGAGGGGACCCCGCGGCCTGACCTCGGGGATGGCGGGCTGACCCGCCGCGCTCCCTCGTCTTCTCCAGCCGGTCCTCACACGCGGGGACCTGTCCCGACCGCTCGGCCGTTCCCGCCGCAGCCCCCAAGACTGAACCCGGGCCGCCCGCGCCAAGCCGCGGAGAAGGGTCGGGAAAGGAGGCCGCCGGGGGCGGGACGCCGGCTCCCAGGGCCCTCTTTCCGCTGGTCTGAGGCGAGTCGCTCGGGGCGACTTCCTCGAAAGGCTCCGACCCCGGCCTCTCAACTAGGCTTCCAGGGGCGGACAAGTCCCTCGCCCTCTCTCTGGCCTCAAGCTCGAAAGCCACCGCTGCGGCCGCCGCCCCACCCACAGCCCCAAGGCGGGTCACACGCCCGACTGCTAGGTCCCCGCCTTCCCTTCCGGAGTAGCGTGAGCTCACTTCCCTCTACGGCAGAAGCGCCCGGCGCCATCTTGGATCAGGGCGCGCGGCCCTGAAGGGGGCGGAGCCTCGGAGGACTGCGGTGCTGGGGCGGCTGACTAAGAAGAAAGAGAAAGGGAGGGTGAGACAGAGGGAGCAGGTGGAACAGCTCGGGACCGAGAAACAAAGGGACGGTCCGAAATAGTGCCCTTGTGGAGTGCGACTTCTGATTTTCCTAATAAGGCCTCGGCCCTTCAGTGCTAGCATATTAGGATGAGAGCTTAGAAACAGAACGTGTGTTCTGTACAGAATGTATAGCGAATGGGTACAACTCATTAATAAAAATATAAACAACCCAATTTAAAAATGGACAAAAGAGCTGAGGAGGCATTTCTCCAACCAAAGAAGATATACAAAAGGTTATTAAGTGTATTACAGGATTCTCATCTCATTAGTAAAAAAAGGAAATATAGTTCAAAACTACACTGAGATGCTACTTCCATGAAGTCCCTGCTTCTCCCCAATTTGGGGAGATGGTCTTTGTTACAGTAGTCTGCTATGTCCTCAGGTCGGCTGGCACCTCATTAAACCTGATTCCTTTCACCAACTCATGCCTCTTGAGTTTTGGCTTATGAGGGGTGAGTAGCCAGATCCAAAACTCTTGTTACAGAAATAGAATGAAATAAAATACAGAGAAAGTGCTCAGCACAGTGCCTAGCATAAAAGCACTGAAAAAATATCTTCTATTTCCATCTTCTCTTTCTAACCCTGATGTATAGGGGAGGGAAGGGTGATTTATTTCCCTGAAGCACAAGAACTGCTTTCTCTGAGTCTGCAGTGGTGGAATGAAGAGAATAAGCCACAGAGAAACTCGGGGCAGGGTAGTGGGGAACAGGATTGACCTCGGGAGACCCTCTGTGAGAATAACACAGTGGACCCACAATTTGTATTTAAAATTAAAAAATGAAGGAAAGAGAACAAAGTAAGAGTTTCTGAGAGGGCAAAATGTTCACATTCACAAAATTTGGTACCACTACTGTGGTGCAACGCTTTCAAATAACCAGGAACTTTTGCCTCCCTGCCTCTGGCTTAGGGAGAAAACCGTTAACAATGTCCTACTCTAATGGGGTGATTCCATTTAAGGATTCCAGGAGAACAGCAGGGACTCAAAACTTGTTTTGGGAGAAAAAGAAATAGGCACACTCAGTGACTTTGAGGCAAGGAAGGAAGTGGGATAAAAAAGAATGGAGTAGCTGTTGTGCTCAGATTTTGATAAAACAAATTTTTCCCCCTTTCTTTGCTTCTCCCAACACTTTTTCCCAAATGTCTATTGAATTTTAAAACATTTGGCTTAACTACCCAGTACGGTAAAATTAGGTCTTAAAACTGTGTTATAAAATGAGAATACTCATTTGAGTATTCTTTTGCCTAGTGCAGATAATGATTTCCTGACAAAAGCCCATAAAAATACAGTCAACTGGAGTCATGTGACCCTTCCATTCACAAGTAGCAAAGACCATGGAAACAGAGAGAAAGGTCAACAATGCTTTATCACGAAATCACTCAGGTATGAATTCTGAGGGTCGATTTGCAAATTCATTTTTTCCATCAAACTGGAACAAACTTGATGATTCCATTCTCTTGTGGGTCTCTGGGCTGAATAAAAGACATGGCAACATGGAACGCACTAAGGGCAAGTTATTTCTTTCCTTGTGACAAGAAAAGCAGATAGCAAAAGTGGCCAGCATCTTCTGGTCCATCTCTTTGTTCAGGGAAGTCTACTGAAAACGACCTTCAGGGAAACATGAAAGTTTGTCATGGAAATGATTCTTTTTTTTTTTTTTAAGATTTATTCATTTATGCACACAAGAATTGGGGCACAGGCCAGAGGTGCAGGGGGTGAGAGAATTCACCAGAGACAGAACTGGGAATAGAACAGGTGGACTGACTGAAACACGTTGCTGAGGGGAGCAGCGGGCAAGTCAGGAGAGGTCTACTGCCCCATGTGGGTCGCTCCCTGGCGGGCCGGGGATCGAACCTGCACTGCAGTGGCTGCAGGACAGCTTCATAGGCTGCATCTCAACACCCTGCGCCACCAGGGAGGCCCATGGAAATGATTCTTATCTAGGTTTTATTTTTATGGTCAATGTGACTTATACCTGGTGACCTCCAACAGGGAAAATTCCTTACTTAACTCAATACCATGTGCTCACAAAATGAGTTTGTTGACAGAACATGGGATATTTTACCTCTTTCGAAAAGCCTTCATCCCATCACCAAAAAAAAAAGAGAGAATAAAAAGAAAAGAAAATACAGGGTAGCACTTTTTAATATGCACTTCACACAACATTGCAGGATATTAATAGGTGTTAATTGATTTAAATATTTGTCTCCCTGTGATTGGTTACATTTGAATAACACTGATTTTTTTTAAAGTTACATTGCTCCCTTTATTACAGAACTTCTTGAAGTAGTTACTGTGCTGATGCACATCGTGAATTTTTATAAGGCAAATAAAAGGTGCAATATTTCAAAAAAATTATTTCACCACAGAACTCCATTCACATAGACCACCCCCCAGGAATAGTGTTGTCAGAGTGCAAAATAAATTACCTTGCAATCCTCTGGGTTCTTCTCAGACTGGACAAGTAATCAAAACAGTATTAAATGGGTTAGCAAAGGAAAAAGAATGAATTTAATAACATTTGTATGGAAAATTCTAAAGAATAATGGAGAGGACCAGGAATCCTGCATTTTAGGATCTGGAACATCACAAACAGAGAAGGGGGACCTCATATGGCAGATAAAAAGGGAATAACCACCTCCTTACTCTCAGATTCTCCTCTGTCCCAGCTTTCTCACACCAGCTTAACTCCTTTTTTGTGGTTCCTTGTCAGGAAGTGCCTTAAGATTTGTGGCAAGCTTTTGGTGCCTCAATGGCCCCGCTTAGGTTTGAGCCTGTTTGTCTAGGCATTTGCCCATGAGGGGATGGGTAACTTGGGGAGTTTTATTGGGAAACTATTATTTGAAATCCTTTTCTCTCCTCTCTCCCCTGCCACCACACGTTAATTTTATTAAAATCTATCACACTAGGGCCTCCCCGGTGGCACAGCAGTTGAGCACTGGGTTGCGAAGCTGCCTGCAGCCTCTGCAGCGCCGGTTCGATCCTTGGCTGCTGGGCGAGGGTCCCACATGGTGCGCAGACCTCTCCTGCTACCCACTGCTCCCCTCAGCAGTGTACTTCGGTCCTTCTGCCTGTTCTGCTCACTGCTCTGGCTCTGGTGAATTCTCTCACCCTCCCGCGCTTCTGACTGTACCCAGTGCTTGTATAAATAAACAAATAAATCTTTAAAAAAATAAAATAAAATAAATCTTTAAAAAAAAGAAAGAAAGATTTTAGGGAAAGCCCTACCCCTTAGGGAAAGGCAAAGAAGAGTCTTATCAGGCAAATTATCTTACTAGCATTGACCTGGAAATTCCAGTTTCACTGGTTTAAAATTCCACTTGTAGGAGAAGCTGAAACTACAAATACATTAGGTATTAAGTCTTGGTAGGACTTGGTATAACAATTACATGTTGGGCCAGTTTCTTCCTTTCTTAAAAAAAAAAAAAAAAAAACACTGTAGAGACATTATTTCCAGATTTATATTCTATGGGGACCTAAGTACAGCTGAATTAGGCTCTTAGGAAGATTTATTTTTCCCACTCACATTGCTGCATTTCAAGCAGAAACATGGCACCTGGCTGCATTGCTGGGTCTTGCAAATCATAATATGAAAACAGAAATTTCTAAAAAGGAGGTAGTCTTCCATTGATCACTGTAACAAAAGCGATAGATCTTTGTAGGACCAGCTTGCATTTCTAATTTCCTAAATCTTGTTTAACCAGAAAAAAGCATGTAAATTATCTCCTAGTTGCTCCATTTTCTTCCCCTACCATTGCTTTATTCTTTAAAGTGGTATTGGGCAACCACACAGCCCTGTGAGAAGTTGCTCAATACAATGGACATGGCATAAAGGGACATTCTGCTTCTTCCTCCCATCTCTGGAGGCAATTTTGGCTTTATCATAAGCTATTCTTACAAATCTTAGCCCTTTCACATGCAACAACCCCTATTTTAGCACTGAACTATTCCAGGTGTTTTAGAATTCAGCTCATCAGATTTAGACAATTCCTTGTATGTTCTAGGAAGAGAATAGATGAAGGCATTTCATGCAGACCACACTCTAATAGTATTGATTCATCTCAAAGAAATGTAACAGAGAACTAGTGTCCTCAGTCATGCAAGGTATGATTCCACCAGCTTCAGTCCTGGGGAGCCTGAGGCAACAATTTCCTTGTTGTTGTTGGCAATTTAAGTTACCCTTTGCAATACTGTTGGCAGGCTATTGATTATTTGGAGTCTGGTCAGGCTGCCAGAGACCAAGGTCGGTTAGTCTGATTTCTATCTTCAATCTCCTGTAAGTCTGAACTCTCTCCACACATTTATGACCCTTTCTCATGGAATCATACTCCCAGTTTCATGCTCAGCTTTTGATCAGATCTAAAGAGTCAAATGTGGTATTGTTATAGATTCTGACAGGTTTTTTCTGACTTTTGCCAATTCATCCCTCACAAATTTTGAAAGAGTCAATGGGTATCAAGCAAAGAAAATTTATTGTAGATAATATAATAAGAGAAGGATGGCTGCCTTGATACAATTTCTTGACCTGAGAGCAGTGGGGGTCCCTGGTTTTATGGGGCTGGCTACCAGAGTGGATTATCAGGGAGCAGTGTCATTAGGCTCTTAGCAGTGTGTGGGTCTACACTGGGGTATGTAGAGATGGGTTACCTGCTTCTTAATACATTGCAGGTCTCCATAGCATCTTAAATCCCCACTAAGAGGTGTGTGTTTTAGCAAGATCATGAGTCATGGGGGACTTCCAGGTCAGGTCTTTTGCTGTCTAGGTGGTTATTAAGTTTGAGGTGTTTCTGGAGCTGTTGGTCAAAAGCAGGAAGCCTCTGCGGGGTGGAGGCAGGGTGTTTGGGGGGAGGGAGGGTCTGATTGACCAAATTCCTATTAGCTTAGGAGCTCAATAATAGGAGGGTTAGACAAGCAACATCTAGGCCCAAAGGGTCCTGAAACTGCTGAGGGGAGCAGCAGGTGAGACAGGAGAGATCTGCTGCACCTTGTGGGTCACTTCCCTGGCAGGGGATCAAACTGGTGCTGCAGTGGCTGCCAATAGATTCACGGTGCTGAGACTTAATCCCCTTGCACCACTAAGGAAGCCCAAAGTTCCTCAAGTATTAAAAGTTGATTACTATTTCAAAAATAGTTTTTATGTGTAGGGAAGAAAACATAAAGTGTTTGTGACCAGGTATAAGCCATAGGTCACCAGTTTGGGATCTCTGGTCTACAGCCTGTTCTAACTGCAAAAATTTGAAACCAGAGAAAAACTTCACATTCGTGAGAGGGACTGGTAAAATCAAAGTAAATCTTAGCAGTGTTCTTATGGCTTGTCACTTTTAGAAAGAGATTTTCATAAATAGAACCTTCTCATTCTTTCTCCCAGCCATATGTGGGAGCAAAGAAAAGGTGAAAATATCAGGTATGTTAATTTGCAAGGACTGCCTTAACAAAGTATCACACACGGGCCTCCCTGGTGGCGCAAAGGGTTGAGCACAGGATTGTGAGGCTGTCCATAGCCTCTGGCTGGCCGGGGAGCTGCCCACATGGCACAACAGACCTCTCCTTTCTCGCCTGCTGCTCCCCTCAGCAGTGTATTTCAGTCAGTCTGCCTGTTCTATGCCCCACTCCGTCTCTGGTGAATCCTCTCGCCCCCAGCACCTCTGGCCAGTATCCCAGTTCTTGTATGCATAAATAAATACATCTTTAAAAACAACAACAACAAATTACTACACCGTGGATGGCTTAAACAAACAGAAGTTAATTTTCTCACAGTTCTAGAGGCTGGAGGTCAGAGATCAATGTGTGAGCAGGTTTGGTTTCTTCTGAGTCCTCTCTCCTTAGCCTCTAGAAGGCTGCCTTCCCTCTCTCTTTGAAGGCTTTCCTTCTGTGTGCATCCCAACATCATCTTTGTATAAGGACACCAGTTAAATTGAATTAGGTCCACCCATAAGACATAATTTAACTTAATTACTTCTTTTAAAACCTTATATCCAAATACAGTTGCCTCTGGGATACTGGGGATAAGGACTTCAACATATGAATTTTAGAAGGACACATTTCAGTCCATAAGGTTATATCTTTATATAAGCTCTCCCAGAGTGGCGCACACTCTATCCATTGTTCTCATTTAAGGGAACCAGGTAGCCTGGGAACAAGCATGTGTGAACACCCTATTGCCCCCCACCTAGTGGAACAAGTCAAGCACACTCTGTCAGAGCAGAGAAAGAGTTTGGAGATCAGAGTTATTAGAAAGCATTTTTCAGATGAGAAAATAAGACACAGAAGGGTTCTATCACATGACAGGGAGATAAGTTCACAGCCTCTGAACTGAATGGGTCCTTGGAATCATCTGCTCTGCCACTTCTGAGGGATCTCTTTCTTCTAAAATGTTCCTTCCATATGGTCCAAATTCATTTCACATGTGCATGTTCCTGTCTCCAGATAGTTCAAGACAGAGCTCATGCCACCAGAAATACTTTTTCTTCTAGATTAAAATCTTTGATTCTAGGTAAATATTCAATTCCTTTGAATATTCCTTTTAAGATATGACTTCAAATGTCATCGCTGTCCTGTATACACCCTTACATCTATCATCTTACAGGATCTATACAAAATGGAAGAAGCTAACTTGCAGATATGGCCAATTAGCATTAAGTGATCAGGTCAATCATTAACTTTTGTTATTATATTGTAAATATGGCCTTTCATTATCTTAATATATCTCTCTGTCCTCCTATATTAACCTAGTCTAAAATCCCTTACATGCAGGTTATGAAAAATTCATCTGCCCACCTAGCGCATGGGTCCCTGGCTTTTTTTTTTTTTAAAGATTTATTTATTTATTCATACAAGCACTGGGTATAGTCAGAACCGCGGGAGGGTGAGAGAATCCACCAGAGCCAGAGCGGGGAGCAGAGCAGGCAGAAGGACCGAAGTACACTGCTGAGGGGAGCAGCGGGCGGCAGGAGAGGTCTGTGCGCCATGTGGGACCCTCCTCCAGTGGCCGGGGAGCAGCCGGGGATCGAACTGGCGCTGCAGAGGCCGCGGGCAGCTTCGCAACCCAGCGCTCAACCACTGTGCCACCGGGGAGGCCCGGGTCCTTGGCTTTTTTTCCCATTAACTTTCATCTCGCCAGAGTTTTTCCATTGCTTCAACATGTTGGATTCTGATTCTGACATTTCTACTCACTGTCTCCTCTCCATGCTGCCTACAGATACACCAGGTTGACACCTGTACTCAACAAAGTAATGATCAAAATTTTGAGCAGGACAGTCTGAGTAGGTGCTACTCTCTGGATTCACATGAGTCCAATTTATCAGAATTCTTTGGTAGGGTGGATTGTCTCCTTTCTTACCCAGCTAGTTTTCCTCTACTTTATTCAAAAGGGTGCCGTAAAAGCTTTTGCTGAAATCTTGTGGCTATTCTTGAACTTCCCTTGCCTTCCCTTCCCTTGAACTTCCCAAAAAAAAGAAATCCTGTGGATACAGCAGTTTCCCTCCCTATGGTCTAGCAGTCTTAATTTTAAACAAGTTAGAGATTGAGCAAAAACAGTATGGTCTCTGCTGTCCAACATCTTCCAATCTACTTGGAGAGACAAGAAATATACACAGGGCCTCCCTGGTGGCACAAGGGGTTAAGACACAACCTATGAAGCTATCCGAAGCCACCGCAGCCCAAGTTTGATCCCCAGCCAGGGAGCAACCCACATGGAACAGCAGACCTCTCCTGACTCGCCCGCTGCTCCCCTCAGCAGTGTGCTTTGATCAATCTGCCTGTTCTGTTCCCCACTCTGTCTCTGGTGAATCCTCTCACCCCCCACACCTCTGGCCTGTACCCCAGTTCTGGTATGCATAAATAAATACATCTTAAGGAAGAAAAAAAAAAAAGAAATATGCACAACCAAGAGCACCAGGCTCTTCTCCATCAGTCAAGAGAAAATGGGATAGGGGAAAGGAAGACTTTAAAGTAACCTATCTGTGAACCAAACATAAGAACAGAGCTGCAGGTAAATTAAAACCACTTTGGCTGAATCTGCTTTGCATATGCCAAGTTCTTCCCATGATTTTTCTCTTTTGCAAATTTGAGAAAATGACATTTTGAGTATGGACTACTAGTCATCTGAAGCAGTTTTCTTTAGACCCCATAGAATCTCTTCTCAGGAATTGGGTTGGTACAGACCATAAGGAAGGTGTGACACCAAACAAATCTGACTCTAAACCTTAGAATGGTTTCCATTTTTTCAAGGATTGAAAGACTGCTAATAAGAGAGTTGCCACAGAAAGGGGAAAGTGGAGATTGGAAATCCAGGAACAAGGCCATAGCAGATCTGTATCTAGTGAGGGACTGTTCCCTGGTTCATAGACAACAATATGGTTGTCTTCTCACTGTCTTCACATGGTTAGCAAGGTGAGATAGAGTTCTCTCTGGTTTCTTGTATAAGGACATTAATCCCATTAATTAGGATTCCACTCTCATGATATAATCACTTCCCAAGAGCCCTACCTCCTAATATCAGAGCATGGGTGGTGGGGGTTAGAATTCAACATACAGATCTGAGGGCACAAACATTCAGTTCAGAACAACAACTGTGAGAGTTCATCTGAGGATTTGTCTGTAGTACTAGTTCAGTCATGTTTTGGCTGATACTGAATCTCAAATATATTAGTTATTATCTTATCCATAGAAAAAAATTCTAATTGCCTATGTTAAGAAGGTGATTAATGTTTTAAAGTCCATTTTAAGAAGTAATCTTTTTCATAAGCAATTTATCAAACAAAAATCTGTACAAACACATTCATAGTTTATAATAAGAAAATTAGAAATAACCTAAATGTCCATTAGTAGGATATTCTGTTGTTTCTGGAATAGTTTTTTAATTATTTAAATTATTGTTAACGAAAGTGATTTCATATTACTGTGTCAACTCATTGCTAGAGCCTTCTAGCCAGTCCCCTACCTTTGCTCTTGCCCTTTAAATTCCCAGTGATCTAAAAGACAATACAAATATGACTGTGGTGCTTCAGGGCTTAAATCTTTCTTCTGGTCTGTTCTTCATTATCTTGTCTATCATATCCCAAGGGCCTCAATGTGTGTTAAAAGCCCCCATGATCGGGCTTCTCCTCTCAGCCTCATCTCACATGCCAGTGCTCTACTTCCCAACCTCATGAGTTATCTCCATACTCCTCAATTTCTTTCAAGACCACCTGGCTTTGCTCTTACTCTGCTCTGTTTTCAGTACTTTCTTCCTCTAAAATCAAATTCAAACATTACCATCCTTCTCTGCCTTCAGAAAAGTTAAGCCAGAATTTGGCAATGAAGAAACGTGGCAGCCCCCATGCCTACCTAGAGTTTATACTTCCTCATGTTCCTCAGGACCTCCACCTTTGTCCTCCATTGCTGTGGGCACCCTAGTCTTTCAGCGGACCTTTGATCAAGGTGTGGTCACAATCTATGGACCAGAGTTAGCTGTGGAAACACACCAAGTAGAAGTATGATATGAGAATCATTAGTTCTTCAGAAACCACTACACAGGCTAGAAGGACCAGCTCCACATACCAGCTATTTGCCCAGGGCCAGTGCCTCAGCTTGAAGATGATGTTTAAGTTATTCTTCAGAGACTGTCTTTACCCGCTGGAAAGAAATGGTCTCCTGACAGACCTTAACTTCTGCTTTGTTCAAAATATGTTTAGTTAGCAGCAAATAAATCCAAGTTGTCCTTGGGAAAAAAAGTTAAACTCACTTTGTTCCAACAGTGCCCAGAGGCTCTTAGCACACTCTGTGGGAGGCTGTCTACATTGGTGTTATATCTGCCTCACTACAATGTCTGTTCTTGGGAGCTGAGAGGTATGTTCATCTCATATTCCCCCCACAGAAGCATAGGCTCTATTGGATGCTAAATATTGAATGAATAAATAAATTAATAAGTGAACAAATATGTAATTCTTCTAGTACTATATCTATTGTTCATTTTTTCTATAGCTAACTATATTTAAAGCTATAGCTAATACTGTATCTATTAGCATCTGGTGTTTGTTTCAGGCTGTACTTGATCACTTAAAACTATATTTATATATACAAAATGTTGGGCTGAGAGAAGAGAGGTCCAATGCAACACATCCAGTCTTAAGCTCAAACCCTCCTAAGGGTGTCCCCTCACAGTCATAAAGCCAATCTGTGGATCTGTGGATCTCCATGAAATCTGTAGCACTTCGAAGACATTTTCAGACTTCAACTCCTATATCTTATTAATATGTATTTAGGAGATCATCTCAGGATTTGGGCCCAAACTCAGTCTACCCGACTCATCTCATTTGATTTTGCCA
The DNA here is from genome assembly GCF_014898055.3 of Talpa occidentalis. NCBI lineage: Eukaryota > Metazoa > Chordata > Mammalia > Eulipotyphla > Talpidae > Talpa > Talpa occidentalis. Next base: position 42,043,532 of record NW_023604295.1, on the reverse strand, counting down.
CAGGCTGGCACAGGTATTGGGGTCTGTTTTGTAGAAACCTATTACACAAACAATTTTGAAATATGAAAATACTCCAAACATGGTGAAAATGAACCCTCCTAGACTGCCTTATCTGCATATGTGTGCAAATTACATATACTGACCCCAGCACTGACCTCCCCAATGCTGCTAGTACACCACTTAGAGTGCACTTAGAATTGGTCCCCTACAGCCCCACTGGAAAGTAAGCCCCACAGGGCAGGTAGGTTTCTTTTTTCTATAGTAATTGATACATAGGATGGAAACTAGACTTTTGGTGGCGATCATGACATAGTATATAGGGATGTCAAGTTATAATGCTATACAATTGAATCTTATATGTTATAAACCAATGTTACCTCAATAAATTATTTAAAAAATTGTTACATAAGGGCCTCCCTGGTGGTGCAATGGGTTAGGACACAGTACTATGAAGCTACCCGCAGCCACCACAGCATGAGTTCAATCCCTGGCCAGGGAGGTGACCCACATGGTGCAGCAGACCTCTCCTGACTCGCCTGCTGCTCCCCTCAGAAGTGTATTTCAGTAGATCTGGCTGTTCTGCTCCCCACTCTGTCTCTGGTGAATCCTCTCACCCCCCATACCTCTGGTCTATACCCTAATTCTTGTATGTATGAAATAAATAAATCTTTTAAAAACTGTTAAGTAGAAAAAAATACCTAGAAAAATCCATGGTACAACAAACCTGTTGAATAAATGAATGATTGGTCTTTGAATAAGCTAATCAAAAACACCAGCATCTTCCAAATAAAACATCCATCAGTTGTCAGACAGCTATAGGTGAACTGAATTCCCCTACTGGTAATGAGGGCCAAATTTTATTCTAATCTTCAGATTGATTCTCTTTCTGTCTGCCTTTTGGAAGTTCAGTATAGTGGAGACATGATGGTGGTGTTGAAAAATCACGGACTAAAGGGAGAAAACTTTGAGTCTGAATCTTTGCTCCACTATTTTATAATTGTGTGACCTTAGGCACACAGATTGATTCTAAGAATCAATTCTGGGATCTATTAAAGGTTGATTGTTAATACTTACCTACTGGAGAATAAAAACAAAATAACAACTGATGTTAGTTACCTTCCCAACATTATTTCAGGTAAAGAAACCTAACCTAAATACTTCTGATCATCTGATCTCTGCAATTGTAGGTATATTGAAAAGTTGATTAAAAGCTATATTCACAAGGGGATCCCATCAGCCTGTGGTTTTCTGATTCTCTCTTGAACTCTTGTGTCATATGAAACTGTCTCCTTTTACCTTTCAGATGCATCTTTCTTGGTGGCTTTATATTGTTTTTAACCCTTCATGGCAGCTTGTTGCTACACATGGCCTCTGTAGAGTCTTGTCTTTCACATAATCTTCATGAGTCACTTCAGTTTTTCCACTTAATTTAATCCTTGAGACAAATCAATAGGTAACCCTGGCTCTCTCCCAAACAATAAAAGAAAATGGAAAAAGAGAAAAAGAAAGAGAAATCCTCCAAGTGTACTATCTCCAGTTTACAGTAATGTCATGGTTTTACAATCTATTTTGAAGTACACACCATAGTTCCAGCAGTTTGATTTGATAGTGTACAAGCAGTCCCCACTTCTGAAATAGGCTGTGTATCCCAATGTGTACTTACAGAACCAGTCATTTAAAACACACAATTCCAGTGCCCACAGAAGTGAGGTTACCTTGTGTCATCAAGTTCCCAGGCAGTCCACAAAACTATCTAATCCTGAATGTTGCCAACCTGAGGAGCTGGATGCTCTGGCCTCTTCCCCCACCCTCTAATCATTCTGTAAGAGGGAGAGCAAGCACTCTGTGTTCTAACTCTGGGTGCCAGGGACACAGCTCTCCCCTCTCCCTACTTGGCTGGGCCGGCAGCTAGGGGTAGAGCCTTGCCAGGGAGGGGGCTGGTGAGAAAGACAAATAATTCTGGCACCAGCAACTTGATTCTCTACCTTAGGACATCTTTCTAGTCCTTTTGCTCACAAAATTCCTCTTTTAAAAAATTTTTCCCCAGGGCCTCTGCTGGTGGCGCAGCAGTTGAGCAAAGCTGCCCTCAGCCTCTGCAACACCAGTTCAATCCCTGGCTGCCAGTGAGGGTCCCACATGGCGCGACAGACCTCTCCTGCGGTGCCCACTGCTCCCCTCAGCAGTGTATTTCATCCAGTCTGCCTGTTCTGTTCCCTGTTCTGGCTCTGGTGGATTCTCCCACCCTCCTGAGTTTCTGACTATACCCAGTGCTTGTATAAATAAATAAATAAATCTTAAAAAAAAAAATTGACGGTTTAAAAAAAAATTTTTTTTTCCCCAAAGATTTATTTATTTACGTATGCAAGAGCTGGGGAGTAGGACAGAGGTATGGGAGTTGGGGTGAGAAGATTCACCAAAGACAGAGTGGGGAGCAGAACAGGCAGACTGACTGAAACACACTGCTGAGGGAGAGCAGCAGGTAAGACAGGAAAGGTCTGCTGTGCCATGTGGGTAGTTCCCTGGCCGGGGATTGAACTCGTGCTGCAGCAGCTGCAGTTGTTTCATAGTGCTGAGACTTAACCCTTTCCACCACCAGGGAGTCCCTGCTTATAAAAATTCTGAGAAAAAAATAATTACAGTAATGATATTTGTATATTGCTTTATGGTAGTCATATCTTAATATCTCACTGGTCTCACTTGGTACTCATACAACCCTCTTGAGGTATTTGTTAGAATTTTCATTTAACAGGCAAGAAAACAGATTCAGAAATGAATAATTTTTCTCCAGTCAGTTGCGGGTGGAGGAAAATGGTGTGAAAAGAAACTCCATGGCCACCCAAGTATGGGTGCTTCCAACTAGATTTCCTTCAACACCTACTTGTCTATGTTTTATTTATTGACACTTAGTGTTCACTAGACTTGCTAGGTGCAGGCCTTGTTCTAAGAGTTTTATAAATATCAGCCCATTTAATATGGGTCAGTCATATCTTTTCTGTCTCACTTTTAAACCTGTGGCTGGGGCCTCCCTGGTTGCCAAGGGGTTAAGTCTCAGCGCTATCACTGCAATGGCCTGAGTTCTCCTGTCTTGCCTGCTGTTCCCTTAACAGTATATTTCAGTAGATCTGCCTATTGTTCCCCACCTGTTTCTGGTGAATCCTATCACCCCCCCCCCCACACACACACCTCTGGCCTACACCCTAGTTCTTCCATACATAAATAAAGCTATTAAAAAAAAACTAACCTGTGCCTGGGTTACTGTGGTATCATTTTGGAAATTAACAGTGATTTTAACAGTACTCCCCCATGGCATTTTTTTTAATCAGAGGATTTGGGGCCTCAGTCAAGTGATCATTCTCATATTTCTGTTATCGCGAGTTGCTTTCAAGCATCAGATTCTTTGCCAACTAGTTTAAATATGATATCTTTCTATTTGCAAACCCTGTAGGTCTTTCCACCATATTCTTCCTTATTTTAGGACAAAACAAACTGTCTCTAACAATTATATCTCTACAAAATAGGAGAGAAAAAAGCTGTCTTTGAGCAGAGTTGAAGTCTCAGACAATGAGTCCTCTGTTAAGTATCTTATCTGAGTCTGGCAGTTTTGTGCTTATTAGCTCCTAGAGAGCTTTGCACAGCCTGTCCAAGAGCTGGAGTAGTTACCAGAATGGGCTCTAAAAATAGATCTCCTGGCTTTGAATTCTGGCTCTTCCTCTTTCTATTCTGCAATTGTGGGCCATTTTCTTACCCTATCTGTAGCACAGTTTTCCGACTTAGAAAGTGGGAACTCTAATGGTTCCAATCTTAGTTTTCTTGTGAGGATTATCCCATTCATTTCACAGATGAGGAAACTGAAGCTCAAGAAGTGCTATGGATTTTCCCTGACACTACACATTTAATAATGTTGGAGTTGGGGTTTGAATTTTGACTTTTCCTGTTTCCAAAGCCTCTACTCTTCTTGCAGGGATGGATTCAACTCCTTACCAGGTGGTCAATGAAATGCGCTATGTTGAGAACAATTCTGGAGAGACTGCTTCAGGGCTGACTATGGGCATGGTAGGGGAGCTGGCATATGTGTCAGCCCCACTTGGCACATTCACCGAGTAACCTGGTAGACCTGGACATCATTAGGAAGGGTGCCCAACCTGGGAGGTTCTGTCGGGCAGGCACCATTCTCATCGATAGCTATCTCCTCCACTCTTAGTATGTAGAAGAGGTAAAAGCTGGAAAATGTTATGGGAACAAAAGATGTTGATGAGGTAAAATGATTAAAGAAAAAAGTTAATTAGTATAAATAAATTTAAACTATTCTTGGCTGTACATCATTGGTTATTGACTTTAAATCCATAACCATCAGTCATTGTGATCAGGGGGTCTATTCTGCTAGGATCCCAAACCATAGTTCATGAAACAATTGATCTTTAGTCCAGTCCAAAGGTCTTTGACCTAGTGTAAGCAGACAATAAACAGTTTTTCCATTGTGACAACTCTGACCCTGTTTAAAAAAACACTTTATGAAGCAAATTCCATACAGGCTTTGTGGGTGCCGCCCCCACTCCATCAAAACACCAGGAACTACAAATCCCAGGATCCCCAAAGGGAGGTGGCAAGGACCTAAGGGCAGAGTTAAGCAGCCATTTTCTCTGTTTGTAAATAAAAACCAGCCATGTTAGTGGGGTCGGGCACACTTGGCTTGTGCTCTTGGCTAGGCAGGTTTGGTCTCAGTGGGTCATTTGGGATTCCAGGTCAGAGGAACAGGTAGGACACATTTAAGAATTTAGCTCCCTCTTTTCTCCCTGAGTTGTTCATTTCCTCATCCCCTTCCCTTGTAAATAAACCTTTTGTTAACCTTTTAAAAAAAAACAATAAATTAAAAAAAATTAAAAACACTTAAAAAATATGCTGTATTCTCTTCCTCATCACATTTTAGCCAACTAGTCAATTGCTACTTAGCCTCTAACAACCAATGAAAGGGCTCCCTCTGGGAAGTTTTTGTAGCCACTGCTCCTGCCCCACAGCCTATTCTCCAGGCCTAGCTAAACCATTCTCTCCTTCCTCAGTACCCATAGCTGGCCTTATACATACCCTTGTCATCACAGTTCTCCCTGTTTATATGCTGAGTCTCCTACTAAGAATGTAATCTTGAGGGCAACATCTAAGAACACATCATAGAAGTGTGGTTGGGCCTGATGCAAGGAAGATGACATGACCTCTGCCTTAATGCACTGTGTCACACTTCTCAGGGATGCAATGGGTTGCTTAATGCTTTAGGAGATATTTTGTTCCTTATGAGAAAGCTGATAACATCAACACCTCAAGAACACCCACAGGCCATTTTAAACTAATAACACAGGAGAGAGGAATTATTCCAGGAAGTCATCAATATTCCTGTGACTGCCCATTAACTCCCTGGACCTAAGAATGAAAAAACACACCCCAAACCCTCACGTCCTCACAGTCCTTTCTTTCCTGTATAATCTTCCTTCACTTGTCACTCAAGGAAGAGATGGTTTCTTAGAGTACTGACTTTGCATCATCCCATAGTCGCACCACCTGGTCCTTTGTGACAGCAACCTCCTGTCTCAGAGTCTGAGTGGTAAGCAGTACATCCTGGCTAGGTCAGTGACAATGACATCCCTCCTTCCTTAGTCTTTTTTTTTTTTTTTTAAAGAGGCATGTAGTTTTATTGATTTATTTGTTTGTTTGTTTATACATGCACTGGGTACAGTCAGAAGCGCGGGAGGGTGAGAGAATTCACCAGAGCCAGAGTGGGGAGCAGAGCAGGCAGAAGGACTGAAGTACACTGCTGAGGGGAGCAGCGGGTGGCAGGAGAGGTCTGCGCACCATGTGGGACCCTCCTCTGGTGGCCGGGGAGCAGCCGGGGATCGAACCGGTGCCGCAGAGGCCGCAGGCAGCTTCGCAACCCAGCGCTCAACCGCTGCGCCACACCACCGGGGAGGCCCTCCTTCCTTAGTCTTTAACCTGCTAGTTTAGCTTAATGCACATACCTCATTCCTGATGGGTTTCTGAATGGTTAGATATTTTTGTTCCTTCTAAGGATGCAGATACCATCCATGCCTGAGGAACATCATTAGATTGTTTTAAATTGATAATGCAGAAGAGAGCAACTTTTTCAGGAAGGTCATTCATAATCCTGTGGCTGATTGCCTGATGCCCTCCAAAACCTGAGAAAGAAGAAATCTTCCTCACACTCCACACATCCTCATTCTTTTCTTTCCTTTATAATCTTCCTTCACTCACCACTTGGGAAGATAGTTCTTTAGAGTGCTAACTCTGCTGTTCTCCTGTGGTGATGCTACTCATTAATAAGTGGTTCCTTTTGTGCAAACAACCTGGTTCAGAGTCTGGCTTTTTGAGTGGCAAGCAATATGACTGTATTAGGTTGGTAATAGAAGCAAAATCAGTGCAGGTTGAATGAAGGATGACCAGTCATAAACCCCAGATATCCTGAGAGGACTTCATGCAAAGATCTAATCATTAACCCTTATTCTACCCACATTCCTCTCCACCACTTCCCATACTTCTGCAATTTGAGATGCAGACTTCATTGCTGACCTTTAGAATGACAGATGATGTTTGTGACTATTTGAGTACACTGTGTCTTTTTTTTTTTTTTGCATGTTTTTATTTATTTATTTGTTTGTTTGTTTTGTTTATACATGCACTGGGTACAGTCAGAAGCGCGGGAGGGTGAGAGAATTCACCAGAGCCAGAGCGGGGAGCAGAGCAGGCAGAAGGACCGAAGTACACTGCTGAGGGGAGCAGCGGGCGGCAGGAGAGGTCTGCGCGCCATGTGGGACCCTCCTCCTGTGACCGGGGAGCAGCCGGGGATCGAACCGGCGCCGCAGAGGCCGCGGGCAGCTTCGCAACCCAGCGCTCAACCGCTGCGCCACCGGGGAGGCCCTGAGTACACTGTGTCTTAACATCTATGCTGCACAATGTGAATTGTTGGGATTATATGCAGGTAATTTTTTGTGTGTAGTACTTAATAACAGCATGATGTAAGGCAGTGTTGCCAATGTTACTAGGAATCCTCTAATACTTCCAAGAATGTAAATAAACACTGTAATAAAAAAGTAACCTGGTCAAATAAATTTAGCAAATTATGAGTGCTATATTATCCTCTTAGAAAGATACAGTCCATCTTAGCATATTAAAGTCTCAGAAGTATAATGCTACAGAACATGTTTTAATTTTGTTTCACTTAATGTTTTCATAGCACAGTTTTTTTTTAAACCACAGTGGATTGCTTTTCACATAACCACCTAAGAGATCCAAAGTCCTGTCATGAAGTGGGGAGGAAGTTGCTGAATGATGGTGGTGGGAGTGCAAAGTCACTTACCACCTCACCAATGGGGCTCTGCAAAGCAAATTATTGAGGAATGGAACCAACACTAAATTAGAAGTCAGAAGACCTAAGTTCTCATTTCCCCTTTGCCACTTAGGCAAATGTGTGATCTTAACCAGACACTTCCCCTTTTGGACCCTCAAATTCCCCATTTGTAGGTTGAAAGAATTGAAAATAAAAATCTAATATGACATTACTAGATTATTTTTAACAGTCCTTCTAATCCCCAATCTCTATCCTGCTCTAGTGGATGCACAATTTTGGTTTTGATGCCTTTGCTTGGGCTAAATGGCTTATTCATACCGTGGGTAGTTAGCAATTTGGTCTATTGGTCTAAGCTCTGTTTTTCTCCATCTCCAGAACAGCTGGGCAGAAGCTTGGATGTTCTCCTAATGCAGCTGTTTCCCTCACAGAGCTAGATCAGAAGGGGAATTATTTGGCAATCCTGAGCTGATTATGCCAACTCTGGGATAAATTTTAATATTGTAAGAATCATTTTTTCACCTTTCCTCTTCTCCTTTGGAAAGGACTCCCATTGCAAAAATCATTGCCTGGAATGCATACAAAATATAACAAATAGTAAAGTGACTGCCTGGGTTAAGGAAGAGCTGGTGGGTAGGAGAAATTTGATAGTGATCATCAACTAGGACCATGAATGCCCCAAGTATCTTCCAGGAGACCAGGTGCCCAAGAATGTAGTGAGGGGAGCTGGGCCCAAAGTTTCCCTGGTCTTGAGAAAAAATATAGCCTGTCTTTTTGTTTCTTTTAAAGTATAACTGTAGAAAGTACAACTGGCTCAATTCAGATTTTGGAGTCACCAAGTTAATATAGAAAGGGGTCAGCCTATTGGTATTTCCCCCTGATCGAGGCCTTATTAGAATGATGCCATGTTCAAAACAGAAATTCCACATTTTCTGCTCCTTAGGATAGCCACCAAGTTACCACTGCTCAGGTCCATCTTACACACAAGCAGAGTGGTGTTTCACTCTGAATATTGTCTCTGCAAAGTCAGAAATACAATTAGAAAGATCTGTAGCCAGGATTTCTTCCCTTGTAAGGCATCACCTACCCAGTGTCCTTCCTTCTTCCCTGTGTTCTGCAAACTTATAGAGCATCCTTATGTTTCAAAATGTTGCAATGAGCATCACTCTATGCCATGGACATATTTTATTAATTTATTTAAATGTAGAACACTTTATTGTTCCAATTTTAGTATATATGCTGCCAAAGCAAACACAAAAATATTTTAAATCATCCTCAAAGGTGGTGAAATGTACCTGTGAGGAACACAAGGATGGCTGAGAGACCTGGGTTTTTTTGGGTAGGGGAACCTGGGTTTTAATTGAGGGATTGTGTCCCTTACTTTTTACAATACCCAGGCTATTGACTAGTATGTAGAATGGTACTATTTAAATTGCTATATTTCTCTATTTTGTCTAGGCTAAAATTCAGTTTATGCAAGTTAAATATGTATATGACATCCATTTCATGAAACACATAGGAAAAACACTTTCATCCTCCTAAAGAGTTACCTCCAGGGTAAGGACTAATATTGAGGCGCTAGAACCAAAAGAGGGTCAAAGAGGACTTCAGTCTTCTCAGTAATGTTTTGATTTTTATTGAACAAGGAAAACGTGTTTGTTTTTTTCTTGTATAACATGAAAGGACCTGTGACTACAAACTGCTCAAAATCTATTAGTGGAGACAGGTGTGAAAACAAAGATAGTATCCTATGTGCTATAATAGCAGAGTGATATGGGAGTCTACAGTTGGGGGTAGTCATTCATTTCCCCCTCTTAACTACTTAATCACATCCCTGTCCTTTTGTTCTGTGTTCAGGGAAACAAGGTTGAAGCCTTGTTTATCCTGGTTCAAGGTGACCTAAAGGAGGCTAGGGCAGTTTGGCTTGTCTCACCAGATCCTTCCTCTGCCTTAGGGGAGGGTAGAATTTATGGTATGTAGGGCTAGGAGAGGCATATAGACACCTGGAAGAAGCATCTGTATTAGTTTTTCAATCTGTCATTTCTTCTGTCATCAGAAGGATGCTGCTAAGGGTGAGTGGGGGACCTTGGCTCCTGAGGTGTGTAGACCCATTCATGGTCACACCCATTCATGGACACACTCTCAGCAGTGTCTTCCCCTCCTCTTTGTCCTCTTGTGAGGCAGAATGGATAAGATTTAACATTCCTAACTTATGGACTTGGAAGCAAAGACACAGGGATCAGGAGCAGAGACAGATACCCAACACAGGGTTGCCTCCCAGCACAAAGTCTTGTTCATCTACACTGCCCCTCCCACTCTCACGGACCACTTCAGAAGGAGATTATAAATGAACTCTGAGTGCAGAGCCCTGACAGCATAGCAACAGAACCATAGGAAACCCAATGGATGAGTGATCAGATTATCTTCCTAAGACAATAGTGTGAGCTCTCTCCTGTGCTTAGTGAGACAACTCTACAACCTTTTTTTGAGAAAATGAGGTTTCTTTCAACTGAAGGCTGCTCTTGGTATAGTAAAATAGTAGGCTCTCGAATGTGATAGAATCTACTATGGTTGGTACACTGGGCAAATTACTTGACCTCTCTGGACCTTAACTCTTTATCTGTCAAATGGGAAAAACACCACCTGTCTCACTGGATAACTGAGGAATGAACAGAAGCCAGATGCCTGGCGCAAAGCGGGCACTTATATTACTAGTCCTATTAACACTAATACACAGAAACCATATTTAAGTGAAGTCAGAAAGCAATAAAGAGTGTCCATTTATGTGTAAACCAGAAAATTACAGGCCCCAACATACTTGGCATTTATTATGGGAGGTGACACTGTTTCCCCTTATAGCAGAACTGTGGGGGAATCTTCCAGAAACTCTTTCAGGAGCTGTTAACCTTGATTTAGGGAAGTATATGTGGGTTTCCCCAAGAATGGACTTTCCAGTCTACCTTCTTTTCTGTTGTTTGTTTCAGAATAACCCACGGCTGATTGCTTTTGTTGGACGTCACCCATTCTTTGGGTTTTTCCTATTGGTGTACTGACTGAGCAAACATCTGGGAGGACATTCATGGTTTGGTGAGTTAGCTTAGTGGGAATAGTAAAATATACAAGTCAAAGGGAATACAGTCATGTTTGCTTAGCAAAGATTTGCAAAATGAGGTATATACAACGATTGGCAGTTGACAAATTAGCAGAGTCCTGTAAAGACACCACATAAAGACAAAGGAAGAAGACTCTACATGTGATAGATCTTTTGTGTGTGTGTGTTTGTGTGTAAGTTTGGTGTGTGAGATAGAGCTTTGGTAGAATTGGTATGCATAGAGAAGGAAGAGAGGATTTTCCTAATAAAAATTTCCCAATAAAAATCCAAAAATCACCCATTCCCTTGTGGGTAAATGCCCATATAAACAGGGTTGGCCCCAAGCAGGGCAGGTCACACTTGAAAGGTTGCCAGAAGTCTAAGTCACCTCTTGGTGGAGAAATACAAGAAAAAGTTGAGCGAAGACAGAGCATGAAGGAGGAAGACAGATGAGGAACAAGAAGAAATAGTTCCCTGTACCAAGTTTGGGTTCTAGACTTCTAAATGGAACTTTGAAAAAAAAAAAAAGATTTATTTATGCATACAAGAACTGGGGTACAGGCTGGAGGTGCCTGGTGTACCTCTGACCTATCCGCCTGTTCTTGTATGTAAATAAATAAATACACAAATAAAAGAAATGTATATCATGGGGGGGGTGGCTAATAAATGCCATATCCTTAATGGATTACAAGCTATGAAGTAAACCTAAGTTTACTGACATGGAAGTATGACAGTGCCTAACCTGTAGGCAATAAATACAAGATTCCAAACAATACGTGCAGTGTGAATACTATTATATTTATTGATCTATAAAACAGTAAAGAAAAGTCTGAAAGGATAATGCACCAAAATGGGATCATCTAGTTTACCTTTATCAGGAGTAGAAATGGAGGGACTAGGAAAGTGGGGACACTTTCACTTCTTTCTTTATATATTTTTAAGAGTGGTAGAATCATTTCTATTATTTCTATTATTTGTGTTCTGTTTTCCAAGAAAAAAATTAAGCACACTTTTAAAAGTGAAAAAAATATAAAATAGGGACAAGCAGGTTCTTCTAAGCATAACACCAACATAAAACCATAGAAGAAATAATTCTAAAATTTGAAACTACCATTTAACAAATGACAAAATTAGAAAGGTATTTGCAACATAGAAGACTGCAGTAGATACTGTGAGGTAGCTCACTCAACTTTTATTCCTCCATGCTTCTGCCTATACAGGGTGGGAACCTTAAAGCTACAATTCTCAGAGTCTCTGCAGCCAAGATTGTGGATGTGAATTAGATTCTGTGGATCAGATGCACTCTCACAATATTTAGAAGACACACTGTAAGCAGAGACCATCTTTCTGCTTCTGTTGCTATTAGCAACCAGGACTATGGAGAACTGTGTTCAGAGGCAGCTGTAACTAGATTCAGCATTCCAATGGCCAAGCATTGGAACCAATGCTTTATGGATGTTGAGAGGCTGCTGTGAGCTCAGGAGGGATACCCCACAGAAAAGTGAAGCCACGGAAAAGAGCAAAAATGAAAGGAATATCATAAAGGAGCATAGACACTATTGAAAACACGAAGAATGACACAGTGAACAGAAATAAAATAAAAAGGCAATGAAATAAGGATTAGAGGAAGGGCCTCCCTGGTGGTGCAGGCAGTTGAGCACTACACTGTGAAGCTGTCCGCTGCCTCTGCAGCGCGGGTTCGATCCCAGCCAGCAGGCGAGAATTCCACATGGTGCGGCAGACCTTTCCTGTCTGTCCGCTGCTCCCCTCAGCAGTGTATTTCGTCAGTCTGCCTGCTCTGTTCCCTGCTCTGTCTCTGGTGAATCCTCTCACCCTCCCTCACATCTGGCCTGTACCCCAGTTCTCATATAAATAAATCAATCTTTTATAAATATAATAAGGGGGCCTCCCCGGTGGCGCAGTGGTTGAGCGCTGGGTTGCGAAGCTGCCCGCAGCCTCTGCCCCGCAGCCTCTGCAGCGCCGGTTCGATCCCCGGCCACCGGCGAGGGTCCCACATGGCGTGCAGACCTCTCCTGCCGCCCACTGCTCCCCTCAGCAGTGTACTTCGGTCCTTCTGCCTACTCTGCTCCCGGCTCTGGTGAATTCTCTCACCCTCCCGCGCTTCTGACTGTACCCAGTGCTTATATAAATAATCTTTAAAAAAAAAAAAAAAGAAGAAGCTACGCTATTTAAAAAAATTAATAATAAGGGTTAGAGGAAAAGTGACAGTAATTGAAGAGAAGCATATACATAATTGTCATTCTTAAAGAGGAAAACTGGGAACAGTAAATAAAGACAAAATTCAAAAGTTACTAGCAATAAAAGAAGACTTGAATCTCTGGGACAAAAGGGCACACATACTACCTTCCACAAAACACGAACTAGAAGAGTCATCACCAAAACAGCTCTGCCGAAGCTTAAACCTCCAATACACTGCAGATCTTGGATCCCATTCATGGCAGACAATGATGATTTCCTTTTCAGGACTGGGAATTCAACTTCCAGTCACCAAGCCTAACAAATGGCTCCAGCTTCCTTCCATGTTCCATCTTACAGTGGATAGGATGGTCCCCTCTCTACAGTTTGGTCTCAGTTTCTGTCTCCTCAGAGACAAGCTTTACTGAGCACTTGAGTCCTTATTACCATTTGCTCTTGCTCAATCCACTCTTTCTCATCAGCTTTTTATAAATTTCATCACACCATTTCAAGTTTATACTAACTATAAATGCTTATGTGTTCCCTTCCTTCACTGGCACCCGAAGGACAAAGACTCTGTTTTGTTGGTGGCTTGGGTTCTCATGACCCAGTAGAATAGCAAGTACCCAACAAAAACTTTTTCAATATTAAATCACCGCTTCAGTGAGCACCTCCACCATGCTAAATATCAGAAGGCACCCTCAGTGCACTTCAACCTAGAAGTCATGAATGCAAGGCAGCACCTCCCTATCAACAGGATTCACTCAGGTCATTCTGCATGCACACTCTTTTTCCTTTGGGCCTTCCTGTTTCCCTCATTTTTGACTAATTTCTTAGTATTCAATTCCAAGGCCTTCATTTTCCCAAGTACTTAGACTCACCTTCACTATTTGTTTTTCTCTGGACTATAGACATTTCTGTGTCCATGCTCTTGGCTTATTCTTAGCACCCAGGTCGGTGCCTGCCCACCCTAGAGCCCCTCTGTGGTTCCTCAGCTCAGCAGACATCAATCCGCTTATTTCTGTGCCTCCTAATCTGCTTATTACTGTGCCTCCTCTGCCATGGTGCACGGACAGACCCACAGAGCACTGTCACTCCCAACCTGGGAATTAAATAGTGGTATGGACATTATAAAATAACAGAAGCAATCTGCAGGAGACAGGGAGCTGTGGTTTCTGCCAAATAGGTAATTTAACCAGGGCTGCTGCCACCCTTCCTAAAAATCAATCCTTGAAAAATGATGGTGGGATAAGACCCCTCACCACCAGGCAATAATACCACTGAATAGGGCATCTCAGCACTATGAAGCTATCGCCAGCCCTGGCCAGGGAGCTAACCCAGATGGCACAGGAGACCTCTCCTGCCTCGCCTCCTTCTCCCCTCAGCAGTGTATTTCAGTAGGTCCACCTGTTCTGCTCCGCACTCTGACTCTGATGAATCCTCTCACCCCCCGCACTTCTGGACTATACCCCAGTTCTTCTATGTAAAAATAAATATTTTTTAAAAACCCACAAAACCATTGAATGGATACATACATATACTTGGGGAAACTGCCGTGTTTTGAACTGGTGATGGGGAGGCAGGAGGAGTGGCCATACACTGGGGTGAAGGCAGCTGGGATGGCTGAGAAGTTAAGAGAAAAAATGCTGGAAAAACCTCCCTCTGTGAAGATCTACACAGTGCATGCTGCTGGTAAGGGGTTCTTAGGCAAAACCCCAGCATGGAAAAGCCATTGACTCACCTGCCAGTGAGGACCAACTTGCCTCAGACCTTTCACTTCTTCATTCCATGAGATGATACTTATCCCTAAGAACTTACTGGTGCCCTCATTACTCCTCTGTCAAACCTATGATAAGAAATGCAGATTTTACACATTTTATTTACTTAGTAACAAGCACAAAGCTTGACAATTAACCAAATAATTTTATAACAGTGACATACGGTTTTAATTTCTACTAAGATTCAAGGTTCTGGACTGGTCTGACAAGTTATGCTGAGGCATGTGACATTTGCTTTATTCTTTGTGGTAACCTCACCTATATTACATTTTCATATCCCCAGCCAAACACATCAAAATTTCACTGCATACACATTCATGTACACTCATGTATGTAAACACATGAGAAATCTCTTCCAAAAAACCTGTAGCTCTTTTGAAATGTCATTAGGAGCTCTAATTGGGGGGTGGGGAAGCCAGAAGTACTCAGATTTCATGATTTAAATATATTCAAGTGAGAAAATGTCATAAAGTTGTTAAGTCACTAATGCTTCTGTTGAAATAGAAAAATTTAACTGTTATGCATTGAATTTTTAAGTAGCATTGAGTCTAAGATACTAGTTTCTATAGATGGGAAAAATGTTGTATATATATATAAAATGGGAAAGGTACTGGTTGGGCATTTCCCAAAAAATCAGATAACATATTTGGACTAGTTCTAAACATGTCCAATTTATCTTATACATTAAAGAATGAACTTCTAGCAGAATGCCAACAAAGCTGATTTAAATAAGCCTTCTCCCCTTGGTAGTGTATTTCAGTAGATCTGCCTGTTCTGCTCCCCACTGTCTCTGGTGAATCCTCTCACCCCACCCCTGCACCTCTGGCCTACACCCCAGATCCTGTATGCATAAATAAATCTTAAAAAAAAAAAAATAAGCCTTCTCATTTCAGCAAATCTACTGGAGAGGTTGTAAACAAAAGACTAGTTTATACAATAATATCTTCTAAGATATCCTATGAATATACCAAAAGGCAGAGTAAACAAGGTAATGAGATGTAAACTGCTTTATCTTCAGTAGTCTGTGCAACAACAATTTGAAGTAATTTATTATAGTTTTAGCTACAATATGCAATATTTAAAACTTAAAAAAATAAATGTTATTAAAATTTCCCACAAATAGCTTAGCAACTAGGTCTCACAGACTGGGTTCAATCAGTTTCACAAAGTGCTTGGCTCCACACTGTAGGGCACAGTGACTCTAAGCGCTCGGGGTAAAGGCACACCTAGGTACACGCTCTTGCACTACCTTGAGGTTATGAAGAGTCACACTCCATGACTCCAGCCACAATCCAGCTGACAATCCTGAAGATCAGGTACCTATATGCTCCAGAGAGGTCATACAATGAGACTCCAGGCCCACAGCAGACAAAAAGGACAGGAAAAATCTTCAGCCAGAGACTGGTCACTGTAAATTTTAGTCTGCTCTTTCTTGCTTAACTATTTAAGGAGGGCTACTCCCTGCAGCTTTACATAAGACCAATTCCACTTCTCTAAATAGAACAATCTTACTTCAGTTAAAATAAAAAAACTGAAGTATGTTTTGTAATAAGCACCTCATCTTCCCAAAATAAGAGTGCATGGCTGTGTCTGTGATCCTCATCCAGGTTTTAGAAAAATTGACAGCGTTAATAAAGACAAGATGCAGGGGCCTTCCTGGTGGTGCAAGGGGTTAAGATGGAACCGATGAAGCTATCTGCAGCCACTGCAGCATGAGTTCGATCCCAGGCCAGGGAGCTACCCACATGGCGCAGCAGACCTCTCCTGACTCACCCGCTGCTCCCCTCAGCAGTGTATTTCAGTCAGTCCACCTGTTCTGCTCCCCATCTGTCTCTGGTGAATTCTCTCACCATCCCCTGCCATACCTCTGGCCTGTACACCAGTTCTTATATGCATAAATAAATAAATCTTTAAAAAAAAAAGACAAAATGCAGATTAGTTTCCATATTTATTAAAGTTTTTCTAGGGAATATATTACACTTAAAGTTCAATACCATAAATAAAGATTAGTTCTAAATTTTTTTATTTTATTTGTCAAAAATGTAAACATAAAAGAAAATAATTTACCACTCTCTCCTCAACCCTGACTAAATGTATTAAAGGAAAAACAAGATCGTCCTTTCAGGTAAATTCTTTCTTCGGAACAAGTAGCGCAGATTTTATTACAATGTTACTCTCCTGGGGCGCAGGATATTGGCATGAATGGTGCCCACTATGAAATGCGTCTGCAGAGTTGTGATGAAGTCCACCAAGTCCACCTCTTCTACCAGGACTACCTAACTGCCCTCAAAGGTGGGCTGTTCTCTTTTTAATTAATCTCCAAAGGCCTGGACAGGGCCAAGGCAACGAGCACAAGACACTGTGATGAATAAGATGTGCAGGATGGCGTACTCCTGGAGGGCTACAGAGCCAGCCGTGACCTAGCAATTCAGGACAAGTATTACTCTTGGAATATTAGAGCTAGAAAGACTCTGAGAAAGCATCTAGTGAACACTCAATTGGTGAGTCTTCTAATATTGAAGAGAATATTGATAAAATTGCATGGAATATTCAGATATACTTATTTATGTACCTTCCTAAAACTATTAGATTTCATTAATTTATCAAATATTGATAAACTCTAAGCCAATACATTAGGCTGAAACTAATTTTAAGCATAATTTATATT
Source organism: Talpa occidentalis (assembly GCF_014898055.3). Lineage (NCBI taxonomy): Eukaryota > Metazoa > Chordata > Mammalia > Eulipotyphla > Talpidae > Talpa > Talpa occidentalis. Next base: position 42,026,451 of record NW_023604295.1, on the reverse strand, counting down.
TTTAGAACGTGTATTTAGCCTTAACAAAAATAATTATTCTTCAGAAATAAGTTAAGGGAAAAGGATGTGTTTCAGGCAAATATTAGAGGGGTCTCCATTAATACGACCTAACTGCTTATGAGTTTCATGAAAGCCTTAGTTCAAATCTAATGACATGGCTTTTGCCTCTTTCCTATAAATTCTCTTAAAACCCAAGAGACAAAGTCACTTGATAATTTTGACAACTGGAACCATAATACTATCAAAATGAACCTACATCTGTTCTAAAAACTGAAGTAGTCAGTTTTGAGTCAGAAAGGGACACCAGCCTACTAACCTCAAATCAAGCACTGCCCATTCTGTATCCCTGTCCCACACCTCACTTCACTACTGCAGTCTGCAGTCTCTTTCTCGGTGAACTGGTTTTGCTAAGATGAAGGGCATAATCTGCCACAGGATATATTTAGGCCATTTCAAATTCCACTAATTCTGCATTGAAATCTCCAATTTAAAAAATATTTGTTTTTAAAAATATCGTTATATTCTAAGTGATAAATAGTGCCTACTAAAATTTCATACAGGTTCAGTGGTCTTCTAAGTGTTGACCAAGTATTCTATGTAGTACCAGTGATAAGCAAACATTTTCAAGACTTGTTGAAGAAGGAAGACACCAGTGCAGTTAGCTACCCTCAGAAACTCAATATTTTATAACATACTTTATCAAGTTTCATTATTTGTGAAAACACTGGGTCGCAAGATTCCAAGCTTAACAAGTATAGAAAAAAAGGTCATCTATAATATTTTTTCCAGAAAGTCATTAGTGCAAATATAATTATATCAATAAAAAATAAAGCAAAAATATATTTCAAGTATAAAAGCACCATGCTTGGAAATAATACTACCTAAATGGCATTACTGCACAACAGTCAAAATATATCCAACTTATCACTGTAAATCTCAAATATATCAATCAATAGTATTTTTGGTTAAATTCTTTATACTTTGCAGGGTGGTTCATAATCACAATAGGAATGTAAGTTTAGACTTTTATAATTTTCTTTTTAAAAATATACTCTACTTTTTTTTCTCTGATCTGGCACAATTTAAACATAACATATGCTGAAAATAGAGAATTGGCTTGACACCATTACTATTAGCTTCTCTGTAGCAGAAGTTGATTACATTAGAGACTCCCAGCTTTTCACAATGACAAATACCTCTAACTTAAAGCTGCATGCAAATATGTATTTTAAAGTTATGCATTAAAAAAAAAAAAAAAGGTGACTTTCCTTTATCCTGGGCTTGATGAATGGCTCTAATGCCAAGAAGTCAGAATTTCTCCTTAATAATTATGCTGCTTGTTCGCTTAGCACAATTCCTTAGGTACAGTGTTTGATAACTATAGGCTCAATTAAGGGCCAACCAATAGATGAATGAATGAATGAATGAATGAATGAATCAACAAATACTGTCCAAAGGCTTTGCTTATAAAGCCACTGCACTTCATTAGCTTTAGAGAGAAAAAAATTGACATCATTCATCATTGAAAAATTTCAAACTGGAATTACTAGGTAGAGTTGGTAAGTTCTGGTGCCAGAGCAGAATGGCTTTTGGGGACCACAATTTCTGTGGTAACAGGAGTATGAAACGCAAGAGGTAAAGGACATTGCCTCCCTTTAAAGCAAAGACAATCTCAGACTTCTGGGGACTGAGCCATACATTGTGTGGTAAAGTAGACCCTACTGGATAGGCCCGACACCAAACCTACACTTTGCTATTCGTAAATCAATCAGACCATCTTGTTTTGACTTATATTTTTCTTCTTAAACATAATTTTCAGATATAGAGATTTTTCTGTAATAATTTCTATGCCTACTTGAAAATAACTGCTTACCTGTCTATACTAGAATTTCTTTTTATCTTCATTGGTCAAAAAGGAATAGTTCTATTTTTGTTGGGATATAGTTGTCATAACTATTATTTGAAAAACATAATTATGTTTTCTTCTCTTTGCAGGTCGGTCTTCAATGTTTTTACAGGGCAGAGTGTTTTACTTTCTCTGCTTACACAAATCTAAAAGTCAATACAATTGGAAGTGGAGCTCTGAAGATCAGTGTGCACAGACACAGATGGAAGAGGGCTACATACAACGGCTCTTCAGTAGTAAACTGCCATACAGCTGTTTTGAAAAAGGCAGGCATGATTAAATAAGATTTAACAAAATCTAATGAAAAGAAACTCTTTAGAGCAATGATTTAAGTGTACCATAAACAATCATTACATTCAAAATAGGTATAACAGTGATTTAGAAATCCCAATTCAATTGTTTTTTCTAAGTTAAAGGGAAATTTATACTTCTGAGGACAGGGCCCATAATTTATAACCTTGTAATAATTATTTGTTCTTTAAATTGTTAACGTATTGATGAACTTTTCCATCACTTTAGGTTCATGAAAATGCTGAGGTATGTTATCACTCTGAAAATTTCACCAATTATCCCATTTTCAAAGGAAAACATTAAGAAGGTTATGTATCCTGAAAGATAAAGAGACTTGGTGACTTGGAATTTGTTCTTCTCCAAGCCCAGAGGCTGTTGTGTTGCTGATGAGGCGTGACTGTTATGAAGCTCAGCTTCAAGGTCTGATTGTAGTCAATACTTCCAAGTCAGTCAGGGATGCCACTCTGCCATCTGCATAGGCTGGCACTCACCCAGATTCTGTGCTTTATTCAGAGGAACATGATATAAAGGAATATCTTGAGAATTCACTTTTCAAGTCCTAGTGCCACACGCACAGAAGAAATCCAGCCAGCAGAGGAAATAGATTGCCTAACAGAAGCCAGAGGGTAACCACCAAGCTGGAGGAACGGGAACAGAGATCTAGGGTTGAAAACAAAAAATTGAAGAAAACTGACTTTCTACAGATATTTTTGGAATAAATCATACAAACTAAATATTGACAGATCAGTAAGGTGGTTTTATTGAAAGACCACTTGTTTATTGAACCACTTGTTTATTGGTTTATTGAACCACTTGTTTATTGAACCACTTGGTTTATTAGTGGTTTATTGAACCACTTGTTTATTGAACAAAGACCACTTGGGAGAGCAGAACCAGGAGTGACTTCTTGAAACCTAGATATACAAAGTTTTTTTTTTTCCCCCATGGAGAAAGAACAAAATATTAATGGAGGAAGAAAAGAAGACGCATCCATCTTACCAAGGTTAAAAAACAGCACCCAAGGAATGAAAAGAAATGTCTTAAGGTAGTATCCCAGGAAAGCTAAACTGGCTACCCAGGAAAGTAAATAAATGTCTTGGTTATTCTAAGATAGGATATGGGACTCTCTTTTATTCTTTCTTGTCTCTTATAAGCAGGGTGACCATATAATTTATCACCATTTTGGGAATACAAGTAATGAAATAAATTTCTAGGCCCAAGATGAAGTCACTCCTACCTGGGATGCCACATCAACAAACCAAACTTCCGAGTCTATAAATGTTCGACTTGACCAGAAACACAGTATATTCAGTCAGTCTCCAACTGCCAAGCCAGCTCTGGGTTCTACAGTTATTTCCTTGTTTCTTGATCTTTCTAAATAAGGTGAGCTGTGCAACCTCTGCAAATCAACATAAGCAGAGTATTTCTTCCCTGTATTCTGCATCCCTTTCTCTTAAAACTTACAGCCCCTTTTCCCTTTTTCGCAGTGCATTGTATTAAGAGTGGACACTGCCTGCTTTATGAAGTGTGAAATATAATCTTAGATCAACTAAATTGTTCCCTTTGATTATTTTAATATAAGGGAATATGATTAATAACTATATCAGGATATCAGGCATAGGAATGGCCCCCAATTACTAAAATCTACCCATCTATCCATATCACCCCAAGCCTGATTTGGAAATAGCTGAAGACTATGGGCTTTGGACACAGAAGTAAATTTCACTTTAGTCATGAGTTGTTCTCACAGCTAAACCTATTTCCCCAAACAATTCTCAGAATAGAAAACATTTTACAGCAGTCAAGAGACCAAGTCAAACTTACATTAAGATAAACTGTCCTTTTTTATATTTTGACCAAAAAAAATAACAAAAACCAACAAGCCTCCAAGACTGACTTGCTTCAAAGGTAAGAAAATCATGGCTGGTCTTCAAAGGTAAGAAAATCATGGCTGGTCTTCAGCTACACAATGAGCAGATGATAATGCCAAGACACGTGCTGTTCTTCTGAGCATTTTATGTATGGATTTAGTATTTTATTTTTTGATTTCACTTATTTTTCAATCACTCATGTAATATTTAAATGCAATTATCATACAAGTAAGTGATAAATACTTCCTAGGTGGCAAGGAATAAAGTTAGGTGTATACCTACAATATAAAAGCATCGACCAGAGCGAAAAATTGGTCCATGTGCCAAGTACATAGAAGGCCCACATTAATAGACCTACACTTCTAATGTATTTTTAATGAAAAAAAAAATAATTGATTTAAATAAAAGGAATACACATATATATGGTTGAAATGTTTAACATTAAAACATATACATGGTTCTTGCCCGAGCCCAAGACTTAAGAGGTAATCATTATTAATAGCTTTAATTAATAATAATAATTTTCATACTTACATAATATACTTAAAAATACCATGATTTACACTCTTCATGCTCTTGTTCACTTGGCCTTTGTTTTGTTCAACAATATATATTTGAAATTTTTCCATGTTAGCACAAAAACTATGAAACTTTTTTTTGAACAATATAGTTCTTTGCCACAGGGCTATGGCTTGATTTTGGCAATAAATAAATGAATATATAGTTTTTAAAAATTGTCTTACTATTGCAAACAATGCTGCAATATGCATATAGGCCTATCTTTCTCTTGTTCCAGTTTTTTTAATTGTTATAATGCAATTTTTAAAAGTTTAATTGATTTGCCACTAGTTTATTTATGGAATATTTTAAAAATTATTTATCTGCATGTAATACAGGTAAACCATGGGGAACTTCTATTCTTCCCCAGTGGAATCAGTTGCTATTTGTTAAATCCTAGAAAAATTCTACTTAACCAAGAAGAGTGATTTTCAAAATGTGGTCCTGGGATCAACATCAGCATTGCCAGAAAAACTGTTAAAAATTCTGGGACTCCAACCCAAATATTATGAATTATGAACTCTGGGAGTGGTTTAACATGCAGTGGGTGTTTTACATGATTCCAATTCATGCTAAAGATGTGTGTTGAGAACCTCTGATTGAGAATTGCACTATCTCATACGGCAACCACTGGTTATATGTGCTATTTAAATATAAATTAAGATGAAATAAAATTTAAAATGCAGTACTATTTAGTCACCCTAACCACTTTCACATGTTCAATAATCATATTGTAGTTAATGACTATTGTATTGGATAGTGCAGATTACAGAATAATCCCATCATCCTAGAAAGTTTTATTGGTTAAAATCTGGCCTAGAGGATCATGTAGAGAGTAGCCATGGCCAAAATTAAGTAATAAGCCCCTGGAGTCACTAATGAAACGGGCTTATTCTTTTATCTCCTGATTCTCAGTTTGGCCCATAGGAAAATATTAAAACACTGCAGTTTCTGTGAAAGTACTCTTTACAAAGAAAAGATTTTTTAAGAGTGTTTTGAAATGAACTAGAGATGAGCAGATCTGGGTTCTGATCCGAGCCTTGATTTGACAGTAGATATATTACTTAATTCCTCTATACCTATAACCACATTTTGCATGTGTAAAATGTCTAAGTCCGACTTCACTAGGTTTTGTGATTAAATGCAATGATAAATATTTGAAGTACTTAGAAAAGTGCTTAACATTCAATAAAGGGAAACAATTTCTACAATCTGAAGAGACTAGAAAGAATTCAGAAACAGATTTTTCATATTCATTAATGGAAACTGTCTTAGGTAATATAGGACAATTATCTAATCACACACTACCACTTAGAAGTGATGACTAGGGAAAAGGAAAAAGAAAGAATATGAGGGTTTTCTACCCTGAAGGAAGTTACAAATCTGAGAAAGGCTATATGGACTAGCCACTTGAGAACAACAGAACAAAGAAAAATTTGAGGAGAGGAATATCTTTTTACACTTCCTCCAGAATATAGAACATTCACTGTTTCAAAAGTATACTTAAAAAATCTAAAAAAATACTTTAATTCATGAGGCAGATTAGGGAGATCACTTATTTAATCAGTTCTATCATAGGTTAATTTGAATTATTTGCATTTCTCATACAACTACATTTAAAATATCAAATTTTTTACAAGATTTGTGAGTCATAAAAACAGTATTAAAAAGCAACAAATTATTTACCTAAAAGAAACAACATATATAAAGTCTGCCATAGTCTTTGGCACATGGTTTAATAAATGTTCATAAAAGAGAGTGCACTCTATTCGCACACATTATGGGAAAACAGGATATTTTATCTTTTTAACAGTGATGCTTACAATGTTTAAACTGCCACACCTGAAAGTATCTATTCTTCTAATATTTTATACTTTTTAAAACTGTGGTAATGGTTTGAAGGTTTCAATGGTCTTTGAGCCTGCTTCCACATAGAATTCCTTAAAGGAAAAAAATCACGATAGTAAAATAATCTCAGAAGGGTGACTGATAAAGAGGGAGCAGGTTAGGAAGTAGAGCCTAAGGAACAAGTCAGTGGAGGGGGTGAGGTGGTTGGCAGTGTCTTCTCAACTCCTTTTAACAGATTCACTAGTCTTTGTCATGCTCTAAAGAACAAAAAATTCATATCCCTTCATCTGCTCTGGCTCTTCTCGTTCCTACATAGTCTTCCACTTTACTCCTAAAATTCTCAGCCTTCAAACATCTGAATAACAAAAACTTTCTTTACTGCTAATGGCTCAGCTCAGCTCCTGCTCAACTCTTTCTTAGACAATGATGGTGATTTTTTTTTTATAGTTAACCCTGAGATTATACAAAAGAATGAGAACTCCATCGCAATTATCTCTGTGGTTCTGCTGCTACCTCTTTTTTTTTTTAAAGATTTATTTTTATTTATCCATGCATACAAGAGCTGGTGTGTGTGTGTATGTGTGTGTGTGTGTGTGTGTGAGAGAGAGAGAGAGAGAGAAAGAGAGAGAGAGAGAGAGAGAGAGAGAGAGAGATGGGGGGGAGGATCCACCAGAGACAAAGTGGAGTGCAAAACAGGCAGATCTACTGACATATACTGCTGAGGGGAGCAGTGCGCAAGACGGGAGAGATCCACTATGCCATGTGGGCCAGCTTCCTGGCCACCGATTGAACCCGAGCCCATGCCAGTGGCTGCTGACAGCTTTATCGTTCTGAGACTTAACCCCTTGCGCCACCAGGGAGAACCTGCTGCTGCCTTCTTAATAACAAAATGGAGTCATCCTACCAGCTTCACATTAGAAGTTAAATAAGAGTCTTAACACTGCATTTACCACATCAAAAGGAACATCTTACAGCATTTAAAACAATTCCTTGTGGGCATCCCTTATGGCACAGGTGGTTGATGGTCGCACTGTGAAGCTGCCCGCAGCCTCTGAAGCACAGGTTCGATCCCTGGCTGCCAGCGAGGGTCCCACATGGCGCGGCAGACCTCTCCTGTCTCGCCCGCTGCTACCCTCAGCAGTGTATTTCGTCAGTCTGCCTGTTCTGTTCCCTGCTCTGTCTCTGGTGATTTTTCTCACCCTCCCACGCATCTGGCCTGTACCCTGGTTCTTGTATAAAAATAAACCTTTAAAAAAAAAATTCCTTGTGCCATTACTGCATCACTTTAAAAACTCCTATGATACTGAAGTACACTCTGTAAAAAACAGTTAACAGAGCTAGCTTGACACTGCCACCCTTTGAAAGTCCCGCTGGAAGCATGGTTTTAGCTGGTATCTGGGAACTGGTTTCATCTGGACTTCACCTGCTTATCCTTTTTCCCTTTGGTGATTCGTTTTCTATTCCTTCACTTTAATAAATCTTAGCTGTAAGTACAACTGGAGGCTGAGTCCTGTGAGTGCTGGAGAATCACTAAACCTGGGGTGGTCTTGGGCAGTCCTAACACAATTACTGATCTTCTAAAACTTACCTCTACTTACAGTTCATAGCTAGATAAAACTCCCAGGACATGGGAATAAAGAATAGTAAATCCTGAAAGTGGAGACTTTGAATTGTAAAATGAATGTAGCCCTCCTTTTACAATGAGACCATGAACAAGCAAAGGGCTACACAGGTGCATTTAATAATATCTCCAGAAGAGAAAATGAAATACTGCAAAGAGTTTTATTATCCATAATCTAAAATGTCAAATTGCCATAGGTCAAAGATTCAATTTCAAATCCATGAATTATGCTTTTATAACTCATTGGCCTCAGTTTGTGCATCTTCAACAATGGAGAAGGCATTCTTTTCACGACTGTCCTTCCACCCTTCTTTGGGTTCTAAGGGATTTAACAGGAATTTGTCTCCCTATAATAGGTTTGTCTCAATTCTACAATCTGGAACCTCACAGGAAGAGTATGCTATCCCTCAAAGAAAATCACTGTCTTTGCCAGTTTATCTATCTTATTTTGTGTGTTTTTGTCTCCCTGCACCTTTCTTTGTGGGAATGCCAACCCTTCTTAAGAAACTTTTCACAGGCCTCCTTGGTGGCACAAGGGGTTAAGGCGCAGCACTATGAAGCTGTCCGCAGCCAATGCAGTACAAGTTGGATCCCTGGCCAGGGAGGTGGCACAGCAGACCTCTCCTAACTCATCTGCTGCTCCCCTCAGCAGTGTATTTCAGTAGATCTGCCTGTTCTGCTCCCCACTCTGTCTCTGGTGAATCATCTCACCCCCTGACATCTCTGGCCTGCACCCCAGTTCTTGTATGCATAAATAAATAAATCTTTAAAAAAAATCTTTTCCTGGCCTCCCTCATGGCCTATGGGTTAAGTCTCAGTGCTATCACTACTAAGGCCTGAGTTCCATCCCTGGCCAGGGAGCTAACCCACATATGGCATAGCAAACCTATCCTGTCTCTTCAGTAAATCTGCCTATTCTGCTCCCTACTCTGTCTCTGGTGTATCTTTTCATCCCCTGCACCTCTGGAGAACACCCCAGTTCTACTCGAAAAATTGAAAAAAAAAAATCTTTTCAGGCCTCCCTGGTGGCGCAACGGTTGAGCGCTGGGTTGCAAGGCTGCCCGCGGCCTCTGCAGTGCCGGTTCAATCCCTGGCTGCTCCCCGGCCACCGGAGGAGGGTCCCACATGGCACACAGACCTCTCCTGCCGCCCCGCTGCTCCCCTCAGCAGTGTACTTTGGTCCTTCTGCCTGCTCTGCTCCCTGCTCTGGCTCTGGTGAATTCTCTCACCCTCCCGCGCTTCTGACTGTACCCAGTGCTTGTATAAATAAATAAAAATAAATCTTAAAAAAAAAAACTTTTCCAGTGCCTTTCCTTTTCTTTCTTCCCAACTAGTTATAATGAAACTAAAGTATATTTACTTGCTTTTTGCATTTAATGAGCAAAATTTCCTTTAGTCAATTTCAAAATGAATAAAGGAAACATTTACTTTTCATAACCTTCAATGAATTTTGTTGCTGTTTTTGTTTTTTTCAATGAACTTCTTTGTGTAAGTCAGACATGACTTGCACAGAATGGTTTCTTATCTTGCTCTTACAGAAGTGTTAATTTACCTACTTACAATTTCTAACAATGTAGATTTTCCCATAAAACTGCAATTATAAGAGTAAATGCTCAACCAGTTTTAAAGCTGCCTTGAAGAGATTTTCAGCATTTTATAATTAAAGTCCCCCTCTTTACTTACCCAGAGGTAGAGCTCGGGTCAAGTTAGTGGCTGGAGGATCTCTTTCTGGAGGGCAGAACTCACAGAAGTCCCAACATGATGGGCAGAGTAGGTTTCCATTGTAAATCCAGCCATTCATCTGAACACTGACAGGGAGCACCTGCCCGGCCCTACTACACAAATATGTAGTATCCTGGACCCAAACTTTCAGACCCTGAGGTGAACAAGAAATCTTCAAACAGAAAAAAAAACACCATCAGATCATTAAGATTCTAGTACATGTGCCGTCTCCTTTAATTGTAGGAAAATACATTAGGATTACTAAAAATATTGGCAATAAATCACAATTTGGGATGTGGGCATACATATTTTCACTCTTATCAAAAGTGGATAAGTTTTTCTGGTTCTAAAAGAATTTAGCATCTTCTCCCAAAATATTTATTAATTACAAAGGGAGTTAATTAAAAGAGTAACTTGACAGCAGAAAAACATAGCAGATACCAATAAAATAACATTACCAATAAAGGGATAAATAAAAAATACTACCAGAAAAACAAACATCACTTTCTGAAATTACTGCCCAACATACGCTTCCTGCATTTAATCAAAAAGAAACATCAGACAAACCCAAATTGAGATACAACCTAGAAAGAAATGTCTTATAATCTTTAAAAGTAGCAAGGTTATTATGAAAGTCAAGCAAAGATTGTGAAACTGTTCTGGAACAGATGGAGAACAGAGACATGATAATTACACAACATGTGATATTTGTCCAGATGCTATTAATACAAGACATTATTGGGACAATTGGCAAAACCTGAATGGGGTCTGAAAATCAGAAGAATCGATGCTAATTTCCTGATTTTTTTTTTTAAATTTATTTTATTTATTTATACAAGCACTGGGTATAGTCAAAAGCATGGGAGGGTGAGAGAATTCACCAGAGCCAGAGCAGGGAACAGAACAGGCAGACGGACGAAATACACTACTGAGGGAGCAGCGGGCGCCACAGGAGAGGTCTGTGCGCCATGTGGGACCCTCGCCGGCAGCCGGGGATCGAACTGGTGCTGCAGAGGCTGCGGGCAGCTTCTTAGCCCAGCGCTCAATCGCTGCGCCACCAGGGGAGGCCCTGAATTTTTGTTTTAATAGTGTTGTGGTTATATAGGAGGCTATTTTTGTTTATAAGAAACACGCAAAAAGGTATTTTGGGGGGTGAAAGTATGTCAATAATTTGCATTTAGATGACTCAGAAAAAAATATTTTGTATCATTCTTGCAACTTCTCTGTCAAAAGAATAAAACAAACAATAAAGAAAACAGAACAGCTAGCCATATATTAATAGAAATCATATGTATTTTCCCAAATAACATGTTATTAGTATTAAATTAGAAAAATTAACTGAAAATACTAGACACAGGGAAGCCAAATACAGGCAGTCAGTCTTAGTAGACATTATAAATTTGAACAATCCTTTTGTGGTGGTACAGTGGATAAAACATTAAAATAGCCTAAAAAAAGACATTTTACTATCATTGTCATTGTTCTGGATTTATCCCTTCTAACCTGATATTTTCACTTGGGGAATTTATTTCAAAAGTAAATTAAAAAACAGGTAAAGCAGGGCCTCCCCGGTGGCGCAGCGGTTGAGCGCTGGGTTGGGAAGCTGCCGGCAGTCTCTGCAGCGCCGGTTCAATCCCCGGCTGCTCCCTGGCCTCGGGAGGAGGGTCCCGCATGGCGCGCAGACCTCTCCTGCCGCCCGCTGCTCCCCTCAGCAGTGTGCTTCAGTCCTTCTGCCTGCTCTGCTCCCCGCTCTGGCTCTGGTGAATTCTCTCTCCCTCCCGCGCTTCTAACTGTACCCAGTGCTTGTATGTATCAATCAATCAATCAATAAATAAATCTTTAAAAAAAAAAAAAAAAACAGGTAAAGCATGTAAATATAGTTATAAAAGCATAGTAAAAATAAAAATTAACCCAATATATAAAATGAAGAAAGGGCCTCCCTGGTGGCGCAAGGGGTTGGGATGCAACCTATGGAGCTGTACGCAGCCTCTGCAGCATAAGTTCGATCCCCAGCTGGACAGGGAGTGGCCCACATGGCGCAGCAGACCTCTCCTGGCTCACCCACTGCTCCCTTCAGCAGTGTACTTCAGTCAGTCTTCCTGTTCTGTTCCCCGCTCTTTCTCTGGTGAATCCTTTCGCCCCAGACACCTCTGGCCTGTACCCCGGTTCTTGTATGCATAAATAAATAAATCTTTTAAAAAATAATAAAATGAAGCAATGTTTTATAACCATAAAGAATAGTATTATTGGGCCTCCCTGGTGGTGCTAGGGGTTAAGACGCACCCTATGAAGCTTGCCACAGCCACTGGAGCACAAGTTCGATCCCCAGCCTGGGGGCCACCCAATTGGCACAGGCAGACCTCTCCTGACTTGCCCGCTGCTCCCATTAGCATTGTATTCAGTCAGTCTGCCTGTTCTGTTCCCCACTCTGTCTCTGGTGACTCCTCTCATCTCCCACAACTCTGGCCTGTACCCCATTTCTTATATGTATAAATAAATAAAATCTTAAAAAAAAAAAGAGGGCCTCCCTAGTGGCACAGCAGTTGAGCGCTGGGTTGCGAGGCTGCCCGCAGCCACTGCAGTGCCGGTTTGATCCCTGGCCACCAGGCGAGGGTCCCATATGGTGCGCAGACCTCTTCTGCCACCCGCTGCTCCCCTCAGCAGTGTATTTCGTAGGTCTGGCTGTTCTGTTCCCCGCTCTGGCTCTGGTGAATTCTCTCACCCTCCCGTGCTTCTGACTGTACCCAGTGCTTGTATAAATAAATAAATAAATCTTTAAAAAACAACAACAAAAAAAAACACTGGCCCACAGCCACTATTATTAAAAAAAAAAAAGAATATGGAATATTCGTTAAGTTGGATCCTCCTAAGTTACAGGATAATTGTATCTTAATAAGTTCTTAATAAGTTGAAGGAGTCATTTAATATCAGATGTAGATCCTTCCAACCAAGAGCAATATACAGATTCAATGCTATTCCAATAAAAATCTTAATGACATTCTTCAAAGAAATAGAACAAATACTGATGAAATTCATATGGAACCACAAAAAAACATGAATAGCCAAAGCCTTAGTGATGAAAACAAAGGAGAAAAGAGGTATCACACTTTCAAACTTCAAGCTATACTACAAAGCCATAATAATTAAAACAGTTTAGTATTGGAACAAAAACAGACACACAATGGAACCAAATAGAGAGCCCAGAAATAAAAACACACTTATATGAACAACTGATCTCTGACAAAGGAGCAAAGAATATGCAATGGAATACAGACAGTTTGTTCAATAAATGGTGCTGGGAAAACTGGACCACCACATACAAAAAAATGAAACTAGACCGCTACCTCTCACCATGCACAAAAATCAACTCAAAATGGATAAGAGAACTGGACATAAGACCTGAAACCATAAAATATATAGAAGAAAATAGAGGTAAAACACTATAAGACATATATCACAATAACATCTTTAAAGACTCATCATCTAAAGCAAAGAAAGTCAAGGAATATATAAACACCTGTGATTACATTAAACTGAAAAGCTTCTGCACAGCACAAGAGACATTAACCAAAACAGAGACACTACTGATTGGGAAAAAATCTTTGTACTCCAGTCAACTGATAAGGGAGTGATCACAAAGATATACAAAAAACTCACATGACAAAATAAGCAATCCAGTCAAGAAATGGGCAGAAGAACTTAAAAGACATTTCTCCAAAGAGGAAATGCAAATGGGCAACAGGCATATGAAAAAATGTTCAACATCCTTTATAATCAGGGAAATGCAAAGTAAAACCACATTGAGATACCACCTTACACCAGTAAGGATGGCACATATCAAAAAAACAAGCAACAACAAATGTTGGCAAGATATCAAAAAGTTATCAATGGCACATATCAAAAAAACAAGCAACAACAAATGTGGTGAAAAAGGAACTCCCCTACATTGCTGGTGGGAGTGCAAACTGGTCCAACCACTATGGAAAGCTGTCTGGAGGTCCCTCAGTCTACTAAAAATGGAGCTACCATATGACCTGGCAATTCCACTACTAGAGATCTAAATAAAGGACACAAAAACACTGATTCAAAAGAATACCTGTACATCTATGTTTATTGCAGCACTATTTACAATAAGTAAAACCTGGAAACAACCCACATGCCCAAAAATAGATGACTGGATCAAGAAGATGTGGCATATAATACATAATGGAATATTATTCAGCAGTCAAAAAAGATAAACTCATGCCATTTGCAGCAACATGGTTGGAACTAGAAGGAATTATGCTCAGTGAAATAAGCCAGAAGGAAAAAGAAAATATTGGATGATTTTACTTAGAGCAGGAATATAGGGGAACCAAATAAGACATCAGTGTAAAAAAAAAAATAACAGTACAAAACACAACAAAGCAAAAATGGACAATTATAAATCCAAGACATCCTGCAGGGGAGGAGGAGGGAGAGGGATCAGAGGTAGGGAGGGAGGTGCACAGGGGGGCTGTGGTGATGGTGCATTGGTGAAGGAAACTCTATGGGGACTACACCTGAGGGGGAGGGGGGAGCAAATATTGTTTAAAAATGAACAATGATGTAAAAAAATAAAAAAACTAATATTAGGGCCTCCCCGGTGGTGCAGCGGTTGAGCCCTGGGTTGCGAAGCTGCCTGCAGCCTCTGCAGCGCCTGTTCAATCCCCGGCTGCACCACGGCCGCCGGAGGAGGGTCCCACATGGCATGCAGACCTCTCCTGCCGCCCGCTGCTCCCCTCAGCAGTGTACTTCGGTCCTTCTGCCTGCTCTGCTCCCCGCTCTGGCTCTGGCTCTGGTGAATTCTCTCACCCTCCCGTGCTTCTGACTGTACCTAGTGCTTGTATAAATAAATCTTAAAAAAAAAAAAAAAAAAAAGAAATCATTAAAAAAAAAACTTTAAAAAAAAAAAAACTAATATTAAAAAAAAAGATAATTAGTTTCCAAAGGGGTAGGAGAAAGGATTAAAGCTGCATTAAAAAAATATATACCTCCAAAAAAATAATATCAGATGTAGAAATAAGATAAACAAGAAAATAGGAGTTTGACCCCTTTGGATTTCTAATTTCAAAGGAAAAAAATCTAATATTAGAAGGTAGCTGATTTATTAACTTAAAACATCTAATTTCTTCAGCTCTTATGAAAGAAAATTTTAAAATCTTTTCCACTACAAAGTAATATTTGTTCAAAAATAAAATTACCAAAAAAAAATAATAATAAAATTACATATTATCATTATTTGTTTAGGCTAGAAGTAAAGTCATTATAAAACTTGCTGATAGACAGCAATTATATATAGATTTTAAAGAAATGGAGAAGGCATTTTCTCTCAAAGAAATGATAGTATTTTCACAAAACGCAAGAATCCAATCTAACATGTACATAAACAAGATAAGTTAAAATGTTAATTAGCAAATTACCTATATATAAAGATACAAAGTTTATCTTAAAATATAAAAATCATATAATAACAAAATTATAAATTGCATAATAATTCGCAATCACATAGCTTTACCTGATAACATCCACTTCCCCAGTCTGGGTAACTCAGCTTCCTCTCACACTTTTCCATAACAAATGCTGATTTCTGAATTAGACAAATGGAATGAGGTCCATATTTTTCAGCACCATAGTTTTTATACAGGTCTGCAGCAAACCAGAAAAGTTTTCTTAAAAATTGACTTCTGGACTCAAAGAACAAGAAATTGAAGCAATCTATTCTTATAATTAATAGTTGTTTCAAAAATAAAATTTGTTGGTCTCCCTGGTGGTGCAGGGGTTGAAGATAGCACTATCAAGACATCAGCAGCCACTACAGCACTAGTTTGATCCCAGCTGGCTAGGGAGCAACCCACCTGGTGTAGCAGACCTCTCCTGCCTCACACGCTGCTCCCCTCAGCAGTGTATTTCAGAGGATCTGCCTGTTCTGCTCCCCACTCTCTCTGGTGAATACTCTCAGCCCCCGCATCTCTGGCCTACACCCCAGTTCTTAGATACATAAATAAATAAATCTTTTAAAAAAATTTTGTTTAGGGCCTCCCTGGTGGTGTAGCAGTTGAGTGCTGGGCAGCGAAGCTGCCCACAGCCTCTGCAGCGCCGGTTCAATCCCCAGCTGCCGGCGAGGGTCCCACATGGCACACAGACCTCTCCTGTGCCACCCGCTGCTCCCCTCAGCAGTGTACTTCATCAGTCTGCCTGTTCTGCTCCCGCTCTGGCTCTGGTGAATTCTCTCACCCTCCCGCGCTTCTGACTGTACCCAGTGCTTGTATAAATAAATAAATAAATCTTTAAAAAAAAATTTTGTTTAATGGAAATTTTCAGCTAAAAAAAAACAAGAGAAATAGAAATCCAGAATCAAACTGTATTCTTAATAAAGGTATTAGTGGGAAAAATTATTATAGCAGCAGTAAGAGATAAATCTGGGTTTGTAGTTTTTGAGTTAAGATATATAAAGGAAATGGCACTAAGAATCACCTTCACTGATGGACTAAATAGGCGTCACCAGGGCCTCCCTGGTGGCGCAAGGGGTTAAGATGCAACCTATGAAGCTATTTGCAGCACTGCAGCATGAGTTCGATCTCTGACCAGGGAGCTACCCACATGGCACAGCAGACCTTTCCTGACTTGCCCGCTGCTCCCCTCAGCAGTGTATTTCAGTCAGTCTGCGTGTTGTGTTCCCCACTCTTTCTCTGGTGAATCCTCTCATCCTCCCACGCATCTGGCCTGTACCCGGGTTCTTATATGCATAAATAAATAAATCTTTAAAAAAAAAAAAGGCGAAATCTCGCCATCCATGACAATATGGATGGAACTTGAGGGGAGTAAGCTAACTGATATAAGATAGACACAAAAAAGATACATACTATATAATGTCATGCATATGTGCAATATAATGAAATAAAGCCAATAAAACAAAATGAAAACCCTCAGACTGACAACAGAATAGTTGAAGAGAGAACAGAGAGAAGAAAGTAGGTAGTAAGTGGAAAATGTAGAGGGATTTGATTAGATGGTGGTGGATGGTAACTAGATTTTTGGTGGTAGGTGTGAAGTGGTTGTGGTAGGTGGTAGGTGTGGTTGATGGTGAAGTGATAAACTTATACAGGTTGTAACCCAATATTACCACAACAAAAAAAAAAGATAAAAAATTAAATAAAATAAAAATGAAAGTGTTTTGCAAATAAAGTGTCACACAAATGTAAGCTATTACTAAAGTGGAATGTGTATGCATGTATGTACAAGTATATCTAATAGACAGCAATCCTTTCTATGTGCCATAGTTCGAAGCAATTTTATTCCATTAATTTATTTCTTACAACAGCTCTATGAGATAGGTATTATATTATTCCCTTGTACAGAAGAGGAAATGGCAGCACATATAAGTAACTTCTCACAGATGGATAACAATGGAACCACAATACAAACTCAGTCTGACTTT
Organism: Talpa occidentalis; assembly: GCF_014898055.3. Taxonomy (NCBI): domain Eukaryota; kingdom Metazoa; phylum Chordata; class Mammalia; order Eulipotyphla; family Talpidae; genus Talpa; species Talpa occidentalis. Next base: position 42,009,175 of record NW_023604295.1, on the reverse strand, counting down.
AGGATCTGTGGCCCTAAACACTCTTTTATATAGCTGATAGTTAATTTTAATACATAAATAACATTTCATTTCACTAGACTACTAACCTGGTTGGTTTTCCAATATTCTACAGTCTGAGCTCCGTTGATATTCACCACTTAACTGCCAACTGAATTCCTGATTGAAAGGGCAATAGTCAGCAATTTCTACTGAGCCACCATAATAAGGCAAATCTTCTGCAGGTATTCCACTGAGTTCATCAAAGTACTAAAAAAAAATTATTGGGAAGACATACGAATAAGAAACGTTCTGCATAATCAAAGCAAAGTCCACAGTTTACAGTAATCCTCTACTGCTGTATAACACAAAGAAGATAATAACCTACTTTTCTTTATATATTATATATCACAAAGATAATAATATAACATTTGAGGGGTATTTTGAGTTTGTGGTTGCTATTAGAAATAAGGTAATCTAGTAAATTAGTCTAAGTTATTTATTAGATGACAAAATTTGACTAATGTTTTAAAACAATGAGTAGAAGGAGCTTTAGGAGTTGAGAAAACACAAAACTGATGCATAAAATTAAGTTATCTGATTCAAGTGGTTTTTTGTTTGTTTGTTTGCTTGTTTTAAGATTTATTTATTTATGCAAGCACTGGGTACAGTCAGAAGCGCGGGAGGGTGAGAGAATTCACCAGAGCCAGAGCAGGGAGCAGAGCAGGCAGAAGGACCGAAATACACTGCTGAGGGGAGCAGCGCGCAGCAGGAGAGGTCTGCACGCCATGTGGGACCCTCCTCCGGTGGCCGGGGAGCAGCTAGGGATCGAACCAGCACTGCAGAGGCTGCGGGCAGCTTTGCAACCCAGCACTCAACCGCTGCGCCACCGGGGAGGCCCTCTGATTCAAGTGTTTTTAGGAGATAATTTATCCATTGCTTTGACAAACCTGAAAAAATAAAACTGAGAAAATGAATGAGAGCATATCTATAAAATACTTGGAATACCAAAAGAACAGATATATTTCAAAGATTTCACATTTTACTCCAATTCACTGATTTCTAATACTGTATGTGGAAATATAGTTGACATCTTTTGGTGTCTGAAGGACTCAGTCTGGTCAGCAACAATTTTAAATTTGCTTCTAAGATATTTCTCTCTAAAGACTTTTTATAATTGGCAGGCAAGCTGAGGCTTTTTAGAGATAATCTTGGCAACAAAACACGTCAGGCAACTCAGAGATTCACACTGAACATATATGACCATTTCCTTTACTTTTCAGGTACCATTAGTGAAACCCGTTCTAAAGCAAAACTTCCAAGTCTTCTAGTTAACTGAATTAGAGCACCTAAATTATTTCTTTAAAGAAGCATCTTTTGTGGGTAAATCAGAAGAAATTAAAGGCAAAGATGTTAGAAATATAACAGGGTGGTCCCCAAGAAACGGGGAGGTTACAGGTTCCCTGCCCCACCCAAGGAAGGGTAAAGCTGAGCAGGGAGGAGAAGCTGGAGGGGAAACTGGGGAAGGAAGGAAGCAGGATGGAGAGTAAGGAGACCTGGAGGAGGCGTGTGGAGCAGAGAGACATGTGAAGAAGCTGCACTTGCTTTTTGGTCCTGGACTGGTTGAAACAGATGTGGGTGAGAGACCCGTGGTGAGGTTAACAATGGCAGCATTAATCTTGATTTTAATTTTGCTCTTTTCTTCCCAGATTTGTCTAGCTGTTTCTGACATTTTTCTATGGGTCCCCCTGAAAGGTACTTTAGACTTGTGGCAGGCTTCTGGGCCTCAGTGGCCCTGCTTTCAGCCAACCCTGTTTGGCTGAACATTTACCCACAAGGGAATGGGTAACTTTGGGTGCTTGATTTGGAAACTCTAATCTTTCCCTTTTTTGTATTGCACACTAATTGTATTAAAGTTCCCTTCCATTAAAGGTCTTATATGTTTTGTCCTGATGCGGCAGATGGCAGAATCTATTTAGAGGGGGCAGGTTTGGGGGTTTTGGGGTGCCCCTCTCCCTACCTTGTAACAGAAACACTTAGAAAGAAAATTCAAATTAAAAATACATAAAAACAAATATCCCAAATACCTTTCACCATTACTACAAGGCATTGCAAGGTATTAACTATCAATTAGTATACTGGTTATATCAAAATGGAGGGGTTCTTCCAGTATTTTCCCCCTAACTTATAAAAAAAAAACAAATGGAGCCTTACAAATTGAAAAAGTCAAAGAGAATTCACTCTCTTGATTCAAAATAGAGAATTAAAAAATTAATTCCTAAAACTATGCCCAAAACAAGGGTTACCTGGTACTCTTCAGGTAAAGGTTTCGGAAACTTCTGCAAATTACACACTGCAACAGCTCTCTGGTCCTGTCTGCAAGTTAACTGCAGTGGATTACTTCTAAGCATGTCACAGAAAGGGCTCAGCATCTGCATCCTGTACAAAAAGGTAAGTACCATGGTATTAAACCCTAAAGAAAACATTGTAAGTCTCTTCCAGAACTTTGTCATTTTCATCATAATTTCAATATATTTTAACAACTTAAAACTAATTACTGAATCAGGTTATATACTTATTTTTCAAAGTGTAAAAGGAAATGTAGATGTGAAAGATTAATGCTAAATTCATTATAACACAATGTCAATTATTAATAAAATACTATTTATCTTTCTCCACTTTCGTCAGTAAAATGGGCGCTGCAAAATTTTTTTTTAATTTTTTTTTAAAGAGGCATGTATTTTTATTTATTTATTATTTGTTTGTTTGTTTATTTATACATGCACTGGGTACAGTCAGAAACGCGGGAGGGTGAGAGAATTCACCAGAGCCAGAGCGGGGAGCAGAGCAGGCAGAAGGACCGAAGTACACTGCTGAGGGGAGCAGCGGGCGGCAGGAGAGGTCTGCGCGCCATGTGGGACCCTCCTCTGGTGGCCGGGGAGCAGCCGGGGATCGAATCGGCGCCGCAGAGGCTGCGAGCAGCTTCGCAACCCAGCGCTCAACCGCTGTGCCACCGGGGAGGCCCCAAACCTCTTTTTTTTAATGACAAATAATGAAATTCCACATCTTGTGTAAAAACACAAATCTTCATCATTAACAAATGGAGTCTCAGGAAGAGATGGAGATAATATTCTTCTCTGTTCTGCAGCTACAAAGAATGACATTTTCCTCTATGCTATAATCTAGTTCATATAATCTTGTTTGACAGTTCATTAAACTAAAAACATTCACAGGACAACCTTGTTTAACTGCACCAAATGAGAAGTGTGTTAATAGTCTGAATTGTAACAACTCATTCTGTTTTCTCTTAAATCTATTCTTGGAAGTATAATTTGGGAAGGGGGATCCTGCAATTCTCTGAAGATATTAGAATCTGTTGCACCACATATAAAAATAACCTTCAATAGGATTATGCTCAGTGCAGTAAGTTGCAAAGAAAAAGAAAAATCATCAGATGGTTTTACTTATAGGAGGAATACAGGGGAACCAAACAAGGGATCAGGAAAAAACCCAAAAACAAAACTAGCAGACAAAAGATAAATTGGAGCTATTCAGCAGGGGAGGGGAAGGTGAGGGATTCAGAACAGAGGAGAGAAGAGCATAAGAGACCATTGTGATGGTTCAAGGATGACTTGGTGGTGGGAATTCTATGGTGATTACACCTGAGAGGAACGACGATGTTAAAAAAAAAAACAAAAACCTTCAAGAACATCTATAGTTGTGATCAGCCATGTTAATAATTGTATTACAATTATATTAATGTCACAAGAGAAATATTATAAATGAAATTTCAGTATTCCTAAACAATATAAATTTTATTAAGACTGATATCCAAAATGTAATGGGATTACTGGCGTTTTCCTTCTCTCACATGTCACCAAAGAGGATATATAGACAGTAAATAAGCACATGAGCTGATGTTCAACATCATTAACCAATAGGGAAAAGCAAACCACAATAAACTATCACTAGCTCTCTTTCAGAATAGCTAAAATAAAATAGAGATACTTTAGGCTCTGGATAAAGACAAAATCAAAATACATTATATTATCAAAGACAATAGGAGGAAATGAATTCTTACTTTTGTTTCTGTTGATCCATCCAGAATTTACAGCTCTTCCTGACAAAGTCACAGCCCATGCCTCGGCCCCAGTCTAACTTCTCAGCCATGCTGTAATTAGCTTTATACCAGCTGTGGAAATAATTCAAAGAGCTTTTTATTACTGTCTTTTTAAAAAACAACCCAGCATAACCAATTACAAATCTCAACATGAGCACTAGGAGCTCAAAAAGGACTGTGGTGAGCACCTCCACAGATGAGAAGGCTGCCCAGGGACTGCTGCCTGGGATCACTGCCCTGGAGCAGTGGAAACTTCAGCCTCACAGTGAGGGTACTTCCATATTTGGAAAAAAAACCCAAAACCAACTTTTCCTGGTAAAGTTGAAAGATGACAGGATACAGAATCGAAACTAAGGTGTAAGTCAAGGGCCCAAAGCAGCAATAAGGCTCAAAGCAGCAGGAAGAAAATAAGAGAAAAAGAAAAGGAAGTAGGGCCTCCCTGGTGGCGCCGGGGTTAAGTCTCTGCACTATCAAGCTAGTGCCAGTCACTGCAGCATGAGTTCAATCCCTGGCCAGGGAGCTAACTAACCCATGTGGCACAGCAGACCTCTCCTGTCTTGTCCGCTGCTCCCCTCAGGAATGTATTTCAGTAGATCTGCCTGTTCTGCTCCCTACTCTGTCTCTGCTGAACCCTTTCATCCCCATCCCCTGCACCTCTGGCTCACACTCCAGTTCTTGTACACACAAATAAATAAAATAAATAAAGAGAGCAAGAAAAAGAAAAGGGAGCAAATGGAGTAGACTCAGGAGTAAATAGTGAAATGACTGATCAGCTAACCTATGCCTAATCTGATTCAGTGGCCCTACCTTTTTGCTTCTTAGTGATATTCCATCAATACAAGTTCTGCTTATGACTATATATTACTATCTTATAATAAGACAAATGAATATGATGTCCAATACTTACAAAAGTTCTAATAACAGGAAAAAAATTGATCTAGTCTCCTGACCATTTTAATCAAAGGTGAAATCCTACTTTTATTAGTTTTACTTTTTTATTCTAAATAGCAAGATCAGTTTACAAAAGTTATAAAAGTATACAAAAAGAGTTTCTTACCTGTTTGTGTTATATTGTCTCTTTAGCATAACAAAACAAGTAAAAACATAGGTTCAAAGCTAGAGGAGTGATAATATCATCCACTTAACTAGCCACCTTTTCACAAAATAAAAAAAAAAAAGAAACAAGTGATACAGCATTTTCCAAAAATCTCCCTTTTTAAAGAACAGAACTTTCTTACTCAGAAGTTCTGAAGAAAAGAATCTCAGCACTACAATGCCAAAACACTCCAACCGAGTTAATTAGCTGACTTGGTATCACAGCAGGTCAAGTAGTGCTGAGAGTAATAGGTTCCCTATCTTGGACACTGGAATAATTTTAGCAGTGTCTAGGTCAGGAAGTCCTTCTCCCTATGCATAAAATACAAAAAAATTAGATAGCATATCTAATATAGCTGTTGAGTCCAGGACATAGTATCAGACATAGTATCAGCACTGTGTCACTCAATCACCAGCAAGACATATAACCTACATTTGAGACATATAACCTACATTTCTTGAAATCTTGATAACTTTTCTTTGCAGCTCTTCCTGTACTATCAGTCAATATATAAACACTTATATATTAGGCACTTGATTTCTTAGCATATTAGAGGATTGTGAAATCAATTTAGTGGATCTTAACACATCTTTTAAAATCAGTAAAATAGAAAAAGAGGATTGCATTGTATGCAGCAAGGATAAAATTGTTTCATGAGACTTTGGTTCAGTTTTATTTATTAAAAAAAGGGAAAGATTAAAGTTTCCAAAGCAAGCACCCAAAGTTACCCATTCCCTTGTGCGTAAATGTTCAGCCGAACAGGGGTGGCTGAAAGCAGGGCCACTGAGGCCCAGAAGCCTGCCACAAGTCTAAAGTACCTTTCAGTGGGGACCCATAGAAAAATGTCAGAAACAGCTAGACAAGTCTGGGAGGAAAAGAGCAAAATCAAAATCAAGATCAACGCTGCCACTGTTAACCTCACCACGGGACACTATCAAGGAAATAAGGGCACTACACATCCCACAGCAGCATGCACTGTTGGTAGCAACAAACAGTGTCCAGGGCCTCCCTGGTGGTACAGCGGGTTGAGTGCCGCGCTGTGCAGCTGTCCGCAGCTTCTGCAGCGCCGGTTCGATTCCAGGCCGGCCAGGGAGATCCCCACATTGTGTGGCAGACCTCTCCTGCCTCGCCCACTGCTCCCCTCAACAGTGTCTTTGGTCCATCTGCCTGTTCTGCTCCTGTCTCTGGTGAATTCTCACCCTCCCATGACTCTGGCCTGTACCCCAGCTCTTGTATAAATGGATGAATCTTTAAAAACAAACAAACACACACACACACACACACACACACACACACAGTGTTCAGATTGTGGTCTCTCAAAACCATTCTCCCTTAAAGGAAGTGGTGCTGGGCCTCCCTGGTGGTGCAAAGGTCTCAGCACTATGAAACTATCAGGCCAGGGAGCTAACCCATCATGGCGCAGCAGACCTCTCCTGTCTCGCCCATTGCTCCCCTCAGCAGTATATTTCAGTCAGTCTGCCTTTTATGCTCTCCACTCTGTCTCTGATGAATCCTCTCACCACCTCCCTGCACCTCTGGCCTATACTGCAGCTCTTGCATGCATGCATAAATATAAATAAATCTTTAAAAAAAAAAAGGAAGTGGTGCTCCTTAAAAAATTGATGGAGGCCAAGATTTAGGATCTGCCTGGCACATCTTGCCACACAGAGGGCTCTGGAGCCAACAAGTAAAATAATACCTATTTGAGTGACTTACAGTTTTCCTACTGCTTTACCAGAAATTTCTACTGCTTTAAAAACCAGGAATATAAACATCACAACACATTTTTAATTAAAATTGATAGTAGCATGGTTTCTACTTATTAGAAAATAAATCTCATAATGCCAGGGATTTGGTCCTGTTTATTATATATCCCAGAGACCCAAACATTTATTATATAAATGAAGATGGTAAGGTAATGGATAAATGCACAAAATTCAAAGAATATATTTTACTTTAATATAAAGTGTCAGTATTTTCTTAAGTTAATATCCATTAAATCTTAATATTCATTTCATCTTAATAAACAATATAATCTCACAGCTATCTTACCCAGTGTCCTCCATTAATGCCAGAGTGATTCGAGAGAGGACTCGGTTCTGGGTGTGAGAGCCAGTCATTGCTTCATTCTGAAAATCACCAACAGATTTTAATTGTTAGACTGGACTAGTTGCAACTCCCAATAATTTGTTATTCTTTTGATGCATATTTAAAGTGTTTGAAGTGTGAAAACCTGGCAAAATAATTTATTTAAATATGGTAACTAGCAGAAAGTGAATCCAAGAAGGCATCAGAGGAAATTCCTTGCTTCCTTTCCCAGAGGATCATGTAGGTTAACCAGTGGGGTGTCCCATTGCTTGGGGAGAAACAAGAACAACTAACTCTTGGACATCAAAGATCAGGTAGATTGTGCCCAAATGAACACAGAGATACATACTTCAGTGAACAAGAGATTTATGATTTAAAGATTCTGAAATTGTCTATGTTGTGTGGTATATCTCAGCTAAATAGAGTATTCAATTAACTAGAACATTCATTCCCTTTCATTATAAACAAGTTTTTCTATTAGAGTAGCAACTGCTGTATCTTTTATTTGTATGTCATTAAAATTCACAAATGTTAAAAAAAATGATGAACAAACTAAGCCTCTTTTTTTAAAACGATAAGACATTAAAGTGAAATGTATTTTCTGCCTCAAATGTATACATTTACACAATTCTCTACTGAAACGGTAAAAAACTGACATTTAGAACTCTGTTGAAAATGAAGATACATATATAGGGAAACAAAAATTTTTATAAAGTATTACACCCTCTAGACAATACAAATTTGAGTAGCTGAGACAAATGGCCAGGTAATTCTGAGGGGAGCGAGACAGGTAATACTAAAGCCATTTGTATAAGAGGAATGGTGAGGAGCAACCTCCAAGCCAGTTGATAGCACTCCTAACCAACTCAGTGGTAGAAGGTGGAGTTTTCCTGACCCCACCCCTGACTAGGGGTTGATAAAAAACAGGAGTGGAGCGGAGATCTTGGCAGTTCAACTGCTAGGGCTTTTGGGTAGTTAAAACGCCGTTAAGGCTATTGGCAGTTAAATCACTAGAGCTTTGGCAGCTAAGCCGCTCGTGAGAAGAGGTATCTATGGGGAAGCCACCAACTTGCCACATGGTCTCTGCTCAGCAGACACTAATGCAGGATAGATGGCATCTGACCAAGTGCCATTCTATTCTGTGTCTCTCTCACTCAGTTTTCACTTTTCTTACTCATAATGTAAATAAATCTCCAAGTGTCTGCTTTTGGGTTGTGTTCTACATTCTTAAGTGCAGTTAAGGAGCCACCAGCTGGGTCAATCTGCTTCCCCTGGGTTTGTTGTTTCAATACTAGACTGAATTAAATAGAAAATGCTCTCATACACCTTGGTAACCACAGAAATATATACTAATTATACAAAACAAGTATGATAGAAACATAAGATTAAATAATTTGGATAAAGGGACTAAAATACCACCAAAGTCTACTATCTACCCCATTTTTAAATTCATCACATAAAATTCCTACCAGGAGGTTACCTAATTTTCTGCCTTTTAAGGAAGCACAGTCCGTGTTTGGGCAGCTCTAATTATTCTTCAAATCTTTATGCTGAACAATGGATGGTCATCTCAAGTACCTTAATGCCATCTTTTAAAAAAAAAATTGTTCCAGGACATAGAGTTGTTATCAGAGGAAGGAGGATTCAATGAAATTGCTGGAGGTAAGAAAAATAAAAAATACAACTCCCAGTGTCAGTGGGTGATGTTCCAGACTCCACCCCCTGATATATTATGCTGGGCCTGATGGGAGATAGGTGTGGGGCTGGTGCAGGCAACTGAACTGCTTGTGAGGTGGGGTGTCAGTAGAGAAGCCACCATCTGGTAATGTGTGGCTTCAGCCTGGATCCTGGTCTCTGCTTAGTGGAGGATATCTGGTAGCACAGATAGCATCTGACCATGTGCCAGTCAATATTTTTTTTCCTTTTTTCCTCCCTCTCCATTCTCTCTTTACTTCACTCGCTGTATATAAAAAAAAAAACTTTTTTGTTTCTCTCCACATGTCTGCTTTTAGACTGTGTCCTCCATAATTAAGTGTGTATACCCTTTGATCCAGAATTCTACTTCTGGGCATTTACCTTTTCTCTTTCTGTGTAAGCAAATATCACCACCATAAGTTACCTTTCTAGTTCTGTTCCCCTGGAAGCCTAATAAAGATGTCAACCATTGTTACCAGGTAACAGTACTTAAGGAAAAAAAGACCTCCTGATGTGACTCTTGACTTGAAATTACTGTAAATGAACATGTTCACCTGTTGCTAAGTCACAGTTTGAAACTACTCGGTGTGCAGTGACTCTTTTGGGTATATCCTTACAGGAATATGGAAATTATACATATGGACCTGTCTAAAAAAAGGTATTTGATCACATTTGGGACATGGTATTTCTCAGCCAGGTTGATTCTTGCACCCATCTGTTGTGGTCTTGAACTCCTGTATAGCAGCTAGAGAGAGAGGGTAAGAGGCACACATGAGAGGTTAAGGAAAGCACAAGGGGAATAGCTGTCTCTGCCTGCTGCACTTTTCTTTCTGGTATCTTTCTAAGTGTAAGCTAATTTAATGTGGCCTTATTTGGGTGTGATGAGTTTGACTGCTTAATTGAAGCTAAGAACACCCACTCGAACACCACTTTTGGAAACCACTGCAGATATCAGGGCCTCCTCGGTGGCGCAGCAGTTGAGCGCTGGGCTGAGAAGCTACCCACAGCCTCTGCAGCGCTGGTTCGATCCCCGGCTGCCGACGAGGGTCCCACATGGCACACAGACCTCTCCTGCCGCACCCGCTGCTCCCCTCAGCAGTGTATTTCGTCAGTCTGCCTGTTCTGTCCCCTGCTCTGGCTCTGGTGAATTCTCTCACCTTCCCACGCTCTGACTGTACCCAGTGCTTGTATAAATAAATAAATAAATCTTTAAAAAAAAGAAAGATGAATTTTTTCATCATAATATTTTTTAAATAGGGCCTCCCCGGTGGCGCAGCGGTTGAGCGCTGGGTTGTGAAGCTGCCCACAGCCTCTGCAGCGCCGGTTCGATCCCCGGCTGCTCCCAGGTCACCGGAGGAGGGTCCCGCATGGCTCGCAGACCTCTCCTGCTGCCCGCTGCTCCCCTCAGCAGTGTACCTCAGTCCTTCTGCCTGCTCTGCTCCCCGCTCTGGCTCTGGTGAATTCTCTCACCCTCCCGTGCTTCTGACTGTACCCAGTGCTTGTATAAATCAATCAATCAATCAATCAATCTTGTATAAATAAATAAATAAATCTTTAAAAAATATATATATTTTTTAAATAAAAAATTAAGACATAGCTACTCATTAATACAGGGCTGTTAAGTTACAACCAAATAATACTATGCAGCTGTTAGAAAACTAGCAGATCTAAATATAAACAGTCAGGCTCCCAGGGGGTGCAGAGGGTTGAACACTGCACTATGAAGTAATCCGCAGCATCTGCAGCATGAGTTTGATCTCTGGTGGGCCAGGGAGAAACCACATGGTGAGGCAGACCTCTCCTGTCTTGCCCGCTGCTCCCCTCAGCAGTGTATTTCAGTCAGTGTGCCTGTTCTGTTCCCCACTCTGTCTGGTGAATCCTCTCACCCCCCCCCCACATCTCTGGCCTGTACCCAAGCTCTTGTATGCATAAATAAATCTTTAAAAAAACAAACAAACAAAAAAATATAACGTCTTTTCTGCCAAAGTGCATGTTTTTGTAATATAAATGAGCTCATGTGAGAGACTGGTAAATAAAGAAATGACATCAGTATAATGTGAAATTAAATTTGTTCAGAATGATTTTCCCCTGAATTTTAATAATTTGTGTAATGGATCATAATTGCTAACTATAAAGTACAGTAAGACAGTTAAGTACATTAAAGAGAAGAATGCTAATCACACGATGCCAATTCACTCCATGTTTTCCCCATTAGTTCAGGACAGTAAGTGGAAGTGCTTATTGCATGGTTCTCTCTAATCTTTGTATATTTCACTCTCATTCTTTATGCAGATTTACATATTCCTCTCCAGCCGCCAATGTTTTTTGTTGTTGCTTAGGGTAAAGAAATACTAAATATAGCAGTTTTTTTATTGAATAACATTTTAAACTGAACTTGTACTTTGTTACTTATTGGTTTTGTTAGTGCGCTGGTATTTATTTTTCCCACACAATTTTAAAGAAAGATTTTTCAGAAGAACACATACTGCATACCATTACTGCCTTGGAAAGATGTCAAAGATACATCGTTAAGTGAAAAAGTGTATGAAAGTATGAACCCATTAAAAAACAAACCAATAACTGACATTATAGCAACACAGGTTTGAACTGCATGGGTCAATTATACATGGATTTCTTATAACAGATGACATAAACTTTTGGTATCGATAAATGCTGTAAATGTAGTATGTCTTATGATATTTTTATATCATTTTCTATTTTCCAGTTTATTGTAAGAATACAGTATAAAAGCCTCATAACATACAAAATGTGTGTTAATCAACCATATCAATGGTTGGGTTTTTAAACCTAATAGCAACAGGCTATTAGTAATCAAATTTTGGGGCAGTCAAAAGTTATGTGTGGATTTTCAACTCTAGGCTGAGTGTTACACCTAGCTCCCACAGTATTAAATGTATTTTGCCATATATACATATTCTAATATATATACCATTTCTGGAAGGTTATATAAAAATTAAAAATAGTGGTTACATTTCAGAAGTGGAGCTAGATAATTGAAATGAGATTTTTTTAACTTTTTACTTTATAACATATTATTGCATTGAAAAACTTTTATGAGTAAGAATTGCTTTTATCAAAGAAAAATTATGTTCAGGTGGGGCCTCCCTGGTGGCACAAGGGTTTAAGCGTCAGCACTATGAAGCTATCAGCAGCCACTGCAATAGGAGTTCAATCCCAGGCCAGGGAGCTGACCCACATGGTGTAGCAAGACCTCTCCTGTCTCACCCACTGCTCCCCTCAGCAGTGTATTTCAGTAGATCTGTCTGTTCTGCTTCTCACTCTGTCTGTGGTAAATCCTCTCACTCCCCGCACCTCTGGCCTACACTCCAGCTCTTGTATGCATAAATAAATCTTCTAAAAAAAAGAAAAATTGGGCCTCCCCGGTGGCGCAGCGGTTGAGCGCTGGGTTGCTAAGCTGCCTGCAGCCTCTGCAGCGCCGGTTCAATTCCCGCTCCCCGGCCACCGGAGGAGGGTCCCACATGGCGCGCAGACCTCTCCTGCCGCCCGCTGCTCCCCTCAGCAGTGTACTTCGGTCCTTCTGCCTGCTCTGCTCCCCGCTCTGGCTCTGGTGAATTCTCTCACCCTCCCGCGCTTCCGACTGTACCCAGTGCTTGTGTGAATAAATAAATAAATAAATAAATCTTAAAAAAAAAAAAAAAAAAAAAAAGAAAAGAAAAATTATGTTCAATAAAATTTTAAAATAAACTCACCTCTAATAACCGCTTTTCCCAGTGGTTGAGTTCAGTGCCCATACCACCTTGATTTTCAAGTTCCATTCCCTCCAGAATTGGGCAGTTAAAGTGTTTTCGGGCTTCATCCTAAAAATGACAAAAAAATATAAACCCAGGGCCTCCCCGGTGGCGCAGCAGTTGAGTGCTGGGCTGAGAAGCTGCCCGCAGTCTCTGCAGCACCGATTTGATCCCTGGCCACCGGCGAGGGTCCCACATGGCACGACAGACCTTTCCTGCCTCGCCCGCTGCTCCCCTCAGCAGTGTACTTCGTCAGTCTGCCTGTTCTGCTCCCAACTCTGGCTCTGATGAACCCTCTCACCCTCCTGCACTTCCGACTGTACCCAGTGCTTGTGTAAATAAATAAATAAATAAATATATAAACCCAACAAAAGTACAATAAGACAACAGCAAACTTTTTATCACACTGAATATATTATAATAAAGTAGACATTAAAGAATTATTTTGGTGAGAAAAGAGAAAATTCCTAAGTGTTAAATATAACTAAAATATTTTGAAGCCGTCACACTCTTCTTTGATTGTAAATTAATATTTCACTTATTTTTTTTTTTCCTGCTCTGAAAATTTGACTTTAAGTCACATATAATTCAAAAAAGTTATGGATTAATATGATTGTACTTTGTAAATTTCATGTCAATAATTTTAAGTCAGTTATAAAATGTCCTTATTATGGATATAGATTTTTGTAAGAAAAAAATTGTTTATTAGAATGAAATTTTGCTCATTTGATTTTATCTATTTTTCCAGTAGATGTCTAGGGATGGGAAATATCCCAAGAGCAATGCAAAAATTCAGAAAGCAGAGAGAGCTGTGTGTTATCAGGGAATGGGGAGAGCAGAACAGGTTTCTGTCATTAAATAAATGTCAAATAAGTAAGGTATTGAAAGAAACCCTGTGATAGTTAATTTTATGTGTCAATTTGGCTGGGCCACAATGGCCAGATATCTGGTCAAATTTTATTCTGGATGTTTTCTTGAGGACTTTCTTGGATGAGAGTAACGTCCCTGTGTTACTTTAAATAAGTGGACTTTGGTCCTCCTTGGTGGCACTGGGGGTAAAGTCTCAGCACTGTCAAGCTATTGTCAGCCACTGTGGCACGAGTTTAATCCCTGTCCAGGGAGCTGACCCACATGGCACATTAGACCTCTCCTGTCTTGCCCACTGCTCCCCTTAGCAGTGTATTTCAGCAGATCTGCCTTTTCTGGTCCCCACTCTGTCTCTGGTAAATCCTCTTATCCGCCACACCCCACTCCCCTCACCTCTGGCCTATACCCTAGTTCTTGTGTACATAAATAAATCTTTTAAATATATCTTTAAAAAAAGATTATTTTTAAAAAAGTTTATTTAAATCTTTTTTAAAAAACAAGAAAGGACAATAATGAAGGAAAAGAGCAAATGGTTTATGAGACATGAAGAGATTCAGCAACACTTACCACAACACGAGGTGTTACTAGGAGGTACACAGTGTGAGGCACTATTTTATTATTTCGAACATTCCATACTCTTTCTACCTTTCGAACTACTTTATCACTCCACTGATATAATCCAAGACTGCAATTAAAGAATAAAAAGTCATTTTTACTAATTCACCACCGCTTTAAATGTAAAAGTATTTATAATACAAATATTGAAATAAAAATATTTGATTTTATTATTTACTAAGTCCACCCAAAGAACTTGATAGTATGTTTTCATTTAATATTTTCAACAACTTTATAAGATTATCATCGATATTCTGCAGATGAAGAAAAACAGAGATGAAGTAATTTGTTCAAGTTCATATAGCTTATTACTAGGCCAAACTAAGAATGAATTACTTCCTTTTAACAAATTTACTGCATAAAACAAAAGCAAGTCCAGAGACATATCCAACTATATAAGGAAATTTAATAAAAAAGATAACATTTTCTTTTTTTTAAGACTTATTCATTTATTTATATAAGCACTGGGTATAGTCAAAAGCATTGGAGGGTGAGAGAATTCACCAGAGCCAGAGCGGGGAGCAGAGCATGCAGAGCGATGAAATACACTGCTGAGGGGAGCAGCGGGCGCGGCAGGAGAGGTCTGTCATGCCATGTGGGACCCTCGCTGGTGGCCAGGGATCGAACCGGCACTGCAGAGCCTACGGGCAGCTTCACAGCCCAGCGCTCAACTGCTGCACCACCAGGGGAGGCCCAAAAAGATAACATTTTCATTTAGTGGAAAACATAAGTTACTTAATGATTGTGCCATGAAACTGATTATCCATGTAGGAAATAAAAATTAAACCTCTATTTCATTCCATCTACAAAAATAAATGCCATACAGAGGTTAACAAAAAAGGCAGAGTAAGGATCTCTGAAAAGTCTCTGCCTCATTGAAAGCAATGAGAAAAGTAGCAAAATTGGTTAAATCAATTTTTTCAGAACTCTGGAAATTAACCAAAGGCTGGCAGCAATCCAGGAAACATTTAGTTAGGAAATATGGGTGAATCTCAGCAAGAACAGCAAGCTTTATGGCATTTTTCTATGCCATCTCTCCCAGATCTGTGACAGTCTTGAAAACCAACAGCCCACAATGCTGGAAAAACCAGAGGGCATAATGGATTGCAGAATGCATTTAAAAAATATATGATCCAATTACATATCCACAAAAAAGACACAGATCAGACTCAAGGACACACATAGGTTGAATGTAGTAAATTGATTAAAATGATATGCTATGCAAAGAATATTAAAAAGAGCTGGATGGCTATGCTATAACCAGACAAAATAGACCTTAAGACAATAATTGGTACTAATGACAGACCAACATTTTATATTGAAGAGTAATTCCAAGAATATATAACAATTATAAACACAAATGTTTTACTAAAGAACTCCAAAATACATGAAGCAAAAATAAATTCTGAATGGTTTAGTTGTCTATGAAACTAAAAATATCAAATAATTCACTAGAAGAAATTCAGGATAATATTTTTATAATCTTTGGAGGGTAGGAACGTTCTTAAACAATAAAGGAAAAATAGATTAATAATATGAAATTTAAAAATATTTCTATATGGGGCCTCCCTTGTGGTGCAAGGGGTTAAGCACAACACTATGGAGCAATCTGCTGCCTCTGCCAGCAACTCATATGGCACAGCAGACTTCTCCTGCCTTGCCCACTGCTACCCTCAGCAGTATATTTCAGTCAGTCTACCCGTTCTGTTCCCCACTCTGTCTCTGGTGAATCCTCTCACCCCCTGCACCTCTGGCCTGTTACCCCAGCTCTTGTATGCATGAATAAATAAATCTTAAAAAAAAAATTTCTATATGGCAAAAATATAATCAATGAAATAAAAAGATAACTAAAAGAGAAAATATTTTCAATAAACATGAAAAAGAATATTCTTTATTTATAAAGATCTCTTACAAAGTGAATAGAGGGAAAAAATAACCTCAACAATAGACAAATAAAACAAATAGCATAAAAAGAAAATACATGTGATTAAAACCTTACTAGTAGTATTGAAAATACAATGAATTACCATCTTTTACCCATTAGATTGGCCTAAAGAGAATTTACAATATCCAGTATTGGTAAAGTGATACAAAATCACTCATAGATCTTTGGAGAACAGTTTTAAATTCTCTCTATAACCTAAATAATTTTCTCTGATTTTTCTCCAGGTAATCCTATCATTAACCCTATGTAACTCTCATTTTCACCAACAAAATATAAAGAGATCCTACAATTATTTAGTGAAAATTTTAAACATACAAAATGCTGACAGAATTATACAATGAACTTCTATATACCAATATTCATCACTAAGATGCTACTGTTCTATCATATATTTGTTTATCTACCCAAGCTTTAGAGAGGGTATTTTTAATTCTTTTCATCTTTTTTCCATTGCAAATGAATGTTTAAATGTAATAGTAAACAGGGCCTCCCCTGTTGGCGCAGCAGTTGAGCGCTGGACTGTGAAGCTGCCCGCAGCCTTGGCAGTGCCGGTTCGATCCCCGGCCACCGACGAGGGTCCCACATGGCACGACACACCTCTCCTGCCGAGCCCACTGCTCCCCTCAGCAGTGGATTCTGTCAATCTGCCTGTTCTGTCCCCTGCTCTGGCTCCCTCCCTCACTTCTGACTGTACCCAGTGCTTGTATAAATAAATAAATAAATAAATAAATAAATCTTTTCTTTTTTTTAATGTAATAGTGAACAAAGTCAACAAAAAAATAAATAGCTGTACCTTATTAAACACTCCAGTATCTCCTCACTACTCATACTTCACACTTCAAAATTAACCATTACTCTAAGTAATTACATTAGGGCTAAGTCCAACTCTGTGAGTCTAATAACTGAATTTCTTATACCCCTAAGATCACCAATTATATTGTGAGATTTCCTACTATGGATGAATACCCTCAATGTAAGAAAGTAGAACAATATATCAGCTTTACCAATGGTTCTTGTATCTGGGTATATCTTTCCTCTTTATCTACATCACTATGTAGATGATGCCTATATCACTATAAGTTTTTCCACAAAGACCATAATTGTTAGGAAATGCCAGACTTCTCCCACACCACCAAACATAATCTAGTAATGAAAACATCTATTTCTACATTAGAATTTCATTTTTTCACACATACTCTAAAAGATATGATGAAAAAGTATTATCTGCTTTAATAATGATTTAATTCTAGCTATTTTAATAGAGATCTTTGTAACTAAATAAAATACACATAAAGTAAACAAGTCTTAAGTGTAAGGATTGACTAACTTTATTCTATATCCTTAAAAACTACTCTGATAGGAAAGCGCAGAACCCTGCTCCCCTCCCCCGCCCACAGAGTCGGAGAGCGGCAGAGAGGAGGAAAACAACAAACTAAAACGACCAACAAGAACAAACGACGCAGCAAGCGGGACTGTGAGTGGAAAGGAACTATTGCAGCCACCACACCCCGTGAACGGGAGCTGAGGCGAACCCTGCAGGATTCGCCGCGGCGGTGAGCGAACGGCTCCGGGCGCCATTAGAGAAGAACAAAGACCCCGGGAGACGCGCACACAGCCCGGGCTGCCGGTGAGCTTGCGCGGGAAAGCGGCGCGCTTGGCGCACTTGAAAAGCAAATGCAGACCAGGATCGCAGCTGCCCAGGTCCCCGCGCCTGCGACCTAGGCTTGCGGGGAGACGCGCGGAGGTCCTCACTGAGGTGAAGGTCCCTCCCTGAGTGAGCAGGAACCAGGCGCCCAGGCACGGGAGCGGTGCAAAAGGCGCCATTCCCGCGCCACTGAACTGGGCTACAGCCCACGTCCTGGACATGAGGGCTTTGAACTGAGACCCGGGGCACGAAAATTCGGGGCGTGGGTTCTCCACGACGGTGGGGCACAAGGCAGACACAGCACCCCAAAGCTGTTGAGGTTTACCCTACCATTCCCGCTCTGTTCCCTGTCCCACGGGGTGGGGGGGTCGAAAAACAGCCCCCCAAGGACAATAGGAGAGATCTCTGGCGCCACCTAGCGACCAGGAAAAAAAAGTCACTAACACCCCATAGAACAGGAAATTTCTTAAGACTGCTTGAAAAGGGCAGAAGGCTTCTGGAGGACCCAGTGGCCAGCCGGGAAGTTAGCCCACCCCACGCCAGGCCCCTTCCGACCAGCAGTCTGAGCCCACAGAGGGAGCAGGCACCCACGTCCGGGGCAGACCGGGGGCGCAGAAGAGTGTGCCTGAAACCGGAGGCGCAGGGACTGCATCCCGCTTTGCCATTTTAGAACAGGGACATTTCTTCAGTAAAAACTGCCTAAAACCAGCAGAAAGCTCCCCCAGAAGACAGAGATGGCACCTGGAAGAGCCAGAGGGGAGCGGAGAAGTTCACCCAAGATGCCAGTCAGTCCGAGCAACACAGTATCCCAACGCATACGACAAATTAGAAAACAGACAGTAGGGAGTAGAAGAACCACACGCAACCTAACAACTCCTCAGGAAAGAAGCACACCACAAAAAGAAAACCACTCCCCAGATTGCAACGACAGCAACTTGGAAGAACTTCTGAGCCTTCCAGAAAGAGAATTTAAAATTGCCATGATTGGGCCTCCCCGGTGGCGCAGCGGTTGAGCACTGGGTTGCGAAGCTGCCCGCGGCCTCTGCGACGCCGGTTCGATCCCCGGCTGCTCCCCGGCCACCGGAGGAGGATCCCACATGGTGCGCAGACCTCTCCTGCCGCCCGCTGATCCCCTCAGCAGTGTACTTCGGTCCTTCTGCCTGCTCTGCTCCCCGCTCTGGCTCTGGTGAATTCTCTCACCCTCCCGTGCTTCTGACTGTACCCAGTGCATGTATAAACAAAAAACAAACAAACAAATATAATAAATAAATAAATAAATAAATAAAAATTGCCATGATTAAAAAAGTGATAGATCAGAAGAAGGAAATAGAGTCCCTAAAGAGGGAAGTAAAAGAAATGCAGGAGATCAAAGAATTAATGGAGGAACTAAAGAACTCTGGGAAAAGCAATGAAAGCAGAATAGATGAAATGGAAGAACAAATAAGTACTCTTGAAGACACAGAAATAAAAAGAACCAAAACATAAAAGGAAAGAGAAGTACGAAGGAAAAAGAATGAAGAAAGACTTCGGGAACTATCTGACTCCATGAGGAAAGGAAATATAAGAGTTATAGGAATTCCAGAAGGAGAGGAGAGAGATGTAGGAACAGAGAAAATATTCCAGGAGATAATTGAAGAGAACTTCCCCAATGCGAAGAAGGAGCTGAAAATTGATATACAAGAAGCAAGAAGAAACACCAAACTTCCACGATGAAAGGAAAAACACAGCAAGACACATAATAGTAAACCTCCCAAGAATCCAGGACAAGGAAAAAATAATGAAGCTGACAAGAGGGAAGAAACAGATAACATTCAAAGGAAAACCAATCAGGCTGACATCAGACTTCTCTGAAGAAACACTACGGGCAAGGAGAGAGTGGAGGACATAGTCAACAGACTTCAAGAAAACAGATGCCAACCAAGAATACTCTATCCCACAAAGCTCTCTTTCCTCCATGAAGAAAGAATATGGACCTTCCCAGACAAAGAGAAACTCCGGAATTTCATTACGACTAAACCCCACTCCAAAAAATACTACAAGGAATCCTAAAGCCAGAACCTCAGAGGGACGAATAACAACGAAAGAAGACCAAAAAAAAAAAAAGTTATTAAAAGAATAAATAAATAAAATCAAAGAAAGACAAACATAATGGCAAATACAGATGCTAACATATCAATATTAACTCTAAATGTAAATGGACTAAACTCTTCAATAAAAAGACACAGAGTTGCAGCCTGGATTAAGAAACAAAACCCAACCTTTTGCTGTCTCCAGGAAACACATTTAGCTACAAAAGATAAAAATAGGCTCAAAGTCAAAGGATGGAAAACAATCCTACAAGCAAATGGGCCAAAAAAGAAAGCAGGAACAGCTATACTTATATCAGATAAAACAGACTTCAAACTCAAAAAAATAAAAAGAGACCCCAATAGTCACTACATTATGATTAAGGGGACAATACTTCAAGAAGAAATAACACTCATTAACATATACTCATCAAACGAAAGAGCACCAAAATATATCAGGACAACTGTTGTCCTCTGTGAAAACAGACATCAGAGAAAACACATACGTAGTGGGAGACTTCAACACACCACTATCAAAATGGATAGATCAAAGAACAAAAAATAAGTAAAGAAAACTAAGCTCTAAATAAGGACCTAGAGAGCATTGGGCTTAAACAGACATCTATAGAACACTAAACCCAAAAAAAAAACGGAGAGCATCCAACATTTTCTCAACACACACGGATCATTCTCCAGGATCGATCACATACTGGGGCACAAGACAAACATCAACAGATACACCAAGATTGAAATCATACCAACCATCTTTTCTGACCACGAAGGCATCAAACTAGAAATAAATCCATAAAAAGAAAGGCAAGGAACAATCCTACCTATGGAGATTAAAAACCACACTACTGGAAGACCACTGGACTAACGAGGAGATCAAAGAAGAAATTAAAAATTCTTTGAATTGAAATGACACGGAGGACACCAATATCCTAAATGTATGGGATGCAGCAAAAGCAGTAATAAGAGGAAAATATATAGCAAAGAAGCTCACATCAAAAAACACAGAAGAACTCAAAGAACAACCTAATATCTCGAAGCTCAAAGATCTAGAAAAAGAACAACAAAAAAACCCCAAAACCAGTAGAAAGAAAAGAAATAATGAAAACCAAAACAGAAATAAATGAAATTGAAACTAAAAAAACAATCCAAAAGATCAATGAAACCAAGAGCTGGTTCTTTGAAAAAATAAATAAAATAGACAAACCCCTAGTCAGGCTCACAAAGGAAAAAAGGGAGAAAGCACAAATACACAGGATCATAAATGAAAGAGGAGAAATCACAACGGACACAGCAGAAATCAAAAGAATAATCAGTAACTACTATGAACAGTTATATGGAAACAAGTTCAACAATCTAGAGGAGATGGACAAATTCCTACAACTCTACAATCACCCAAAGCTAGATAAAGAAGAAATAGAACACCTAAACAGACCAATTACAAGCAGCGAAATTGAAAGGGTAATCAATAACCTCCCCAAAAACAAAAGCCCAGGACCTGATGGATTTACAAATGAATTCTACCAAACATTCAGAGACAAATTAGTGCCTATCCTTCACAAACTCTTCCAAAAAATTGAGAAGGAAGGGACAATACCAAACACGTTCTATGAAGCCAATATTACACTAATACAAAACTGAAAAAGGACAACACAAAAAAGGAAAACTATAGGCCAATCTCCCTAATGAACACTGATGCAAAAATCCTCAATAAAATTTTAGCTATCAGAATCCAACAATGTATCCATAAGATAATTCACCACGACCAAGTTGGATTCATTCCAGGGGCACAAGGATGGTTTAACATCCGAAAATCAATCAACGTTATCCAACACATCAACAAAAAGAAATATAAAAACCATATGATAATATCAATAGAGGCTGAGAAAGCTTTCGACAAAGTGCAACACCCATTCATGATAAAAGCCCTTGAAATTCTTGGATACAAGGAACATACCTCAACATCATAAAGGCCATCTATGACAAGCCAACAGCCAGTATCATTCTCAATGGTGAAAAGCTGAAAACAATTCCATTAAGATCTGGAACAAGACAAGGATGTCCACTCTCACCACTGCTTTTCAATATAATACTGGAAGTCCTAGCCAGAGCAATAAGACAAGAGAAAGACATCCAAGGAATCCAAATAGGAAAGAAGAAGTGAAACTATCACTATTTGCAGATGATATGATAATATACATAGAGAACCCCAAAATCTCCACAGAAAAACTAATTCAACTCATCAATCAATTCAGTAAAGTGGCAGGATACAAAATCAACACGCAAAAGTCAGTAGCCTTCCTATACACAAACAATAAATCTGAAGAAGAAGAAATCAAAAAAACCATCCCTTTTATTATTGAAACAAAAAAAAATCAAATATTTGGGAATAAATCTAACAAAAGAGGTAAAGGACCTATACAAAGAAAACTATAAAACACTGTTAAAAGAAATAGAAGAAGACACAAAGAAATGGAAAGACATCCCCTGCTCATGGATTGGAAGAATAAACATTATTAAAATGGCCATCCTACCAAAAGCAATATACAGATTCAATGCTATTCCAATCAAAATCTCAATGGCATTCTTCAAAGAAATAGAACAATTATTGATGAAATTCATATGGAATCACCAAAAACCCCGAATAGCCAAAGCTCTACTGAAAAAAAAAGAAGGAAATGGAGGCATCACACTCCCAGACTTCAAACTATACTACAAAGCCATAATCATCAAAACTGCATGGTATTGGAACAAGAACAGACATACAGACCAATGGAATAGAATAGAAAATCCAGAAATAAACCCACAGATTTATGGTCAACTAATCTTTGACAAAGGAGCAAAGACTATGCATTGGAGCAAAGAAAGTTTGTTCAATAAATGGTGCTGGGAAAACTGGGTCGCTACATGCAAAAGAATGAAGCTTGACCACTACCTCACACCATACACAAAAATCAACTCAAAATGGATTAAAGAACTAGACATAAGACCTGAAACCATAAAATACATAGAAGGAAATATAGGCGAAACACTACGGGATTTGCACATCAAAGACATCTTTACAGACACATCACCCAAAGCAGTG
Organism: Talpa occidentalis; assembly: GCF_014898055.3. NCBI lineage: Eukaryota > Metazoa > Chordata > Mammalia > Eulipotyphla > Talpidae > Talpa > Talpa occidentalis. Next base: position 41,986,198 of record NW_023604295.1, on the reverse strand, counting down.
ATAGTGAAGGCAAAGATAAACAGCTGGGACTACATCAAATTAAAGAGCTTCTGCACAGCAAAAGAGACAATAACAAAAACAAAGAGAAACCCCACCAACTGGGAGAACATTTTTGCACCCAACACTAATGATAAAGGACTGATCACAAAAATCTGCAAAGAGCTGATGAGACTCAGCAACAACAAAGAAAATAATCCAGTCAAAAAATGGGCAGAAGAGCTAAAAAGAAACTTCTCTGAAGAGGAAATGCAAATGGCCAACAGACATATGAAAAAATGTTCAACATCACTTGTAATCAGGGAAATGCAAATCAAAACTACCATGAGATACCATCTCACACCAGTGAGAATGGCACATATTAAAAAAACTAGCAACAACAAATGTTGGCGAGGGTGTGGAGAAAAAGGAACTCTTCTGCACTGTTGGTGGGAGTGCAAACTGGTCCAACCACTATGGAGAGCTGTGTGGAGATTTCTGGACCTACTAAACATAGAGCTTCCATATGATCCAGCAATTCCACTCCTAGGTATTTACCCAAAGGACACAGAAACATCAATTCCAAAGAGAACCTGCACCCCTATGTTTGTAGCAGCACTGTTTACAATAGCTAAGCTTTGGAAACAACCCAAATGCCCAAAAATAGATGACTGGATCAAGAAGATGTGGTACATATACACCATGGAATATTACTCAGCATTCAAAAAAGATAAACACATGCAATTTGCAGCAACATGGATGGCGCTGGAAGGGATCATGCTCAGCGAAATAAGCCAAAAAGAAAAAGAAAAATACCGGATGGTCTCACTCATAGCAGGAATCTAGAAAACTTAAATAAGGGACCAGGAAAATGAATATAAGAAAGTGAAAATCAAAATCAACAAAAAACTATGAACCAGAGACACTTTTTGGGGGGGGGGGGGCGGGAGGGGAAGGATTGGGGTCAGAATGGGGCATTTGCAATTGTATGGGGGAATATAAAAATAAAATTTATTATTTAAAAAAAAAAAAAAAAAAAAAAAAACTACTCTGATAAAGACACAGAACAGTGCCAGCACCCCTGGAAGATGTCCTCAAGCTCCTTCCCAATGTGTACTCAATCTTTGTGATATTTGACAGCCTGCCCTCTGCAAGTAAAACACCAATCTGTCTCTGCTGTTGTCTTTTTTTTTTTTTAATATTTAAAGAGTAGGTTTATTAAAAAAGGGATAGGACAGTAAAAGACACTTGCATAGACACAAGCAGGCAGGAAGAGCTGCCCCAAAAGGACAGGTTTGCTTAGAGAGGCCTGCACGGTTGCAGGTAGGCGGCCCTGAGGAGTGCTGCCTCCGCTGACGGAGGTCAGTGAAGAGAAGTCCTGGCATGGTACAGGTCCCGGGCAGGCAGGGAGGCTGCTGCCCTGCTGAGAGAGAGTTGGTGAAAGAAGCACTTGCATAGTCACAGGTGGACAAACGGAGTGCTGCCGCTGTTGTCTTTTTTTTAACCCAATACAAATAATACTGACTTCTTTTGCTCAACATTTTATCTGTGATATTCACACACATTATTACATGTACCAACAGTGTGTTTTTTGCAGTGTTTGTTAGCTTTCAATTATAAGACTGTATCATTTTTTACTCCTTCTACTATTGACAAATTTTTGGGCGGTTTCTAATTTTTGGGTGTTAATAACAAAAATCCCATGTATAGTTTTACATGTCTTTTAGATAATATTTAATACAAATACATGCAAATGGTTGGCTACAGTACTTTGAATGGTATTCTATACAAAATTCTTCATAAATTCCTTTAGTATTTCTTTTTTTTAAAAAAGCTTTATTTATTTATTTATTTATTTATTTATTTATTTCTGCATACATACAAGCACTGGGTACAGTCAGAAGCGCGCGGGAGGGTAAGAGAATTCACCAGAGCAGGGAGCAGAACAGGCAGAAGGAGCAAAGAACACTGCTGAGGGGAGCAGCGGGCGGCAGGAGAGGTCTGCACGCCATGTGGAACCCTCATTCGGCTGCCGGGGATCGAACTGGTTCTGCAGAAGCTGCGGGCAGCTTCGCAACCCAGCGCTCAACCGCTGCGCCACCGGGGAGGCCCTCCTTTAGTATTTCTTAATATAATTTATTTTAGGCTCTAAACCTCTAGATGACTGCTAATATGCTGCGCTATCTAAATCAGTTAACATGAAAATATTGCCATTTACAGGCAATAATTATTAATAAACCCAAAATATAATCAAGCCACATTTTTTCACACCCTGACTATACAATAAAGGAACTGAAGTTGCAATGTGGTGTGGAAAAGCCCTGCCTGGCAAGAAAATCCTGGCTCTTTGATCTGTCACTTAAGCTTCTTGCATATCAATTACTTCATCTATAGTTAAACATCCTTTTACATACTATCTTTGTTAAACTACAATCCTATTAGATTAGCCTATAATTTAACAAGAACTATAATTTAAACTATAATTTAAACAAGAACAAAAAAAAAAATCAAATACCTATTATTAAAAGGTGGAAGACCATCTGGAAATCTTGAAGTTAGAGGATTTCCATCTTTATCATGGTAGAATGCAAATAGCCCAGCAGAGAAACCCTGTATGAAAAAGTTCAAAATGCCTCAGAGTGAAAAATATCAAGTCTGATTACAACATCAAAACATGCCATTATCAAAAAAGAACATTGGTATTATCATATAAAAGCAACATGCAAATAATCCTACAGGATTTTCTCTTATAATAGAATTGGACAATAATGAAGAGTTTCATATTAATGAATTTTAAATTCCAGTAACTTGAGATAATTGTGAGGAAATCAAAAATAATGGTTAACAAAGACATTCTTTGGTGATGACACAGACAATATATTTAAGAATGTGTTTTCACATTTGATCCTCTTCATATGAATTTACTGAATTCTACAACTGTATCCAGGCAAAGCTACTATTAAGAAAAAGTAACAATGCAGTTTAGAGTAGGGGGTAGATTATCAAGAATGCTCCTCAGGTGCCTCCCCTGGTGGTGCAGGCAGTTGAGTGCTGCGCTGTGAAGCTGTCTGCAGCCTCTGTAGCACGGGGTTCAATCCTGGCCAGCCGCAGAGATACCCACATGGTGCAGCAAACCTCTCCTGTCTCGCCTGCTGCTCCCCTCAGCAGTGTATTTCTGTCAGTCTGCCTGTTCTGTACCCTGTTCTGTCTCTGGTGGATCCTCTCATCCTCCCACACATCTGGCCTATACCCCAGTTCTTAAAAAAAAAGAATGTTCCTAAGAGTTCTCACTAAAACTCAGTTCTTCATATCTACCTGAACAATGCAAAAACACTAATTTGAAGGGAAATAGGTACTTCTATGTTCACTGTAGCCCTACTTACAATAACTAAGTTATGGAAACTGCCTAAATGCCCAAGAACAGAGGACTAGATCAGACAAACATGGTATAGATACGCACACAAAGGAATACTACCCAGATATAAAAAGGGATGAACTCTTGCCATTTGCAGCAACATAGATGCATCTGGAGAGGATAATGCAAAACCTCTGATAATTCTTTCATAAGTGAGATTTCTTTTTTAATCTACTATAACAGAGCACTTTGTAACTATACATGTTTTATACATTAAGCATAGTAAGAATGAAATATTTAGCATAGTATAGTAAGAATGAAAGCTATAGTTTATCAAACTAACAAATAATCATTAATGATCACTTAATCAATTTCTTTGTCAAATGTCTTTTTTAAGATTTTATTTATTTGTTTGTTTGTTTATTATTTATACAAGCACTGGGCACAGTCAGAAGCGCGGGAGGGTGAGAGAACCCACCAGAGCCAGAGAGGGGAGCAGAGCAGGCAGAAGGACCGAAGTACACTGCTGAGGGGAGCAGCGGGCGGCAGGAGAGGTCTGCGCGCCATGTGGGACCCTCCTCCGGTGGCCAGGGAGCAGCCGGACACCGAACCAGCGCTGCAGAGGCTGCGGGCAGCTTTGCAACCCAGCGCTCAACCGCTGCGCCACCGGGGAGGCCCTATCAAATGTCTTTGATTACATAACTGTAGCCTGTTCATTCAAGGCTTGCCAAAATGATTAATGGAATCCAGATTATTGTTTTATTTCTATATTTCTTTTTTAACCTCTTAAAATACAAAGGATACATAATGAAGTCAGCTAAGAAAATCATTTTTCATATACAATTCACTGAATTACGTAAAGCTTAATATAACATGATTTGCCTCACTCTTTGCAATAATCTAAATATACATTTTTTCACCCTACCAACCTTAAAATTTTCTAAGCATTCACATTCTTGAAGGCTTATCTAGTGTTCCAAGTACACAATATATATAGTGAACAAGAACCTAAAAATCCATATAATCTTAATAGTACAAACATCAAGATGAAAACATAATAAGCAGAAAATCAAGTCATGAAAGGAATGAATAGCAGTTAACAGGAAACTTTACCAAGGCATGAATAATTTCATGTTTCACTGTGGACAGCATTCCAATAAACTCCTGAGGCTGGGTAGAGATCATATTTGGACACAGGTTAGCATATCCTGCTATTGGCCTGTTAAAACAGACATTAATTTTTTAATTATATTGCAGAAGAATATGTATTATGATATTTGCTAACTTATAATACTACTAACCTATACTTTTCTATCAAAAACTGCCCAAGGTGAGAAAAATCTTTGCTAAATATCAAAATGTTATTTTGTACCAATGTTACTTTGTATCTAACTTCCACTATCATTTACTTTTGAGACATATACATTTTTTTGTATAGCATGGTTAATGAACACACATGTCCACAGGAGGATACAGTCAATTATATTCTAGTGCGAATCTTTAAAATATGTCCAATATATGCCCCAAACAAGAATGAACTAAAAAACTCAAATTCTAATACTATTTTACTCATAAAATCTATAGTTGACTTTAACAGTTCACTATGTTTATAGGCAGAGGGACAGACAAGTAGGTAAAAGGGAGAACCAGTTATACATAGGACAACAAGCAAGTCACTCATGTTGCTGAAATTTGCTGAGAATTCTTATCTCCATCTCATTATTACCTTTTTCCCATCTTAACACTACCTTTTATTCACACAAAGATAGTCATCTTTCTATCTTCTTTCATATTGTACATTTTCTAGAATATATGTAATTCTACATATCTCTTTGTGCCTGGAAGCTTATAATTCAGGAACTGACTAGGACCTAGAGTAACTGAGTCAGTTCCACAATGCATCTACTAGTCTTTTCTAAAGGTGTGGCAAAGAATGATAAGGAAACTCAAGGTCCTTTCTCCTACCACTACCTTAACATTTTACCACAGAACTACCACAAACTAAACCAAACTGTAATCACCTATTTACAAAGAACATTTGCCTTATTTAAATAAAAAATACAGTATGTATAATTTCTTCAAAATTGAAACAACACACACTTAGAAAAAGTATGAATTCCCAAAACAGTGCCAGTGACCTCAATTTTTTTACCTTTAAAAACCATTTTACTATATATATATACATATGTCAATATTCACACAATTTTACATATTAGATATGCACAGTTTGTTGAATGTAAATGTGTTATAATGAAGCAGTGAAGACTGAACTTAAAAATTATTGGAACTTTCAGTCAATGATATATCATTAGAAACATTTTTTAAAAGATGTTGATAATGAGACTCAAGGACTACAATAACATACACACAGTGACCTCTAAAATATAAAATGGATGTCACAGCCAGGCTTAAAGCCCTCCAGGGACTTCCTGTAACATTTAAAACAAAACATTTAGCATCTCTGAAGCTCTCATCCTCCAACACAGTATTCATGAAAGTGGTTTCTAATCACAACAGTCCACATAGCTTATTCCTAATATAAATTCTTTGGCTGAAGTCTATCAACATTTAGGTTGATGTCTATCAATACTTAAGTTATAACTGAAGTTTCACTTTTTAAAAGAGGCCTTCTTTGACCAGTTGTTCTAAATTGTTTCCCTCTTTTGTTGCAGCACCCTTCTTTCTAAGAGGTATTTATTACATTTGGATACCCCGTATTTATTTGTCAATCTATTTTACCAGTATTTGTCATCCTCATAATTTCTAAGCTCTAGGAGCCAGGCACAGGTGTCTACTATGTTCACCTAGTCTGCTGGCAACCTATTGGGCACTCAAATATTCATGAAATTAATTAAAGTAACAGAGCAGTTCTGAAGGAAAGTTTTGCTTCCATCAAAAAGATTCAAAGAAAAAAAAGATTCAAAGATACCAATCTTTTTTCCACCATCAACATTCTCCTCAGAAGAAACTGAAAATCTCTCCCCAGATATGAAAAACATATATATGTAAATGAGGACTTTTATATTCACTGATACAAAGAACATTTACTCTTTCAGTTACTCATTCATATCAAATGTGAACCAAATGTAAAAGTACTTTACACAAACATAATAGCAGTTCAATGATATTGAAATGTACCTCTGGGTTAGGGATTTCTCATCTATGCGACAGTTCCTAAACTGGATTCTCTTACCAAGGGACAACTAAATACTTATGTACTTACAGTATTATCAGATGCTAAAAGGGGATGAACTAATCTAGACCTATCTCAACATAGGATTATAAATCCCCTTCCCCAGGAATGCTATTCTATTTTTAAAAGAGGTTCACTTTAACTTGTTTTTTATTAAAAAAACAGTAATAAAAGCTAATTGTAAAAAAGTATATATCCAAACAACATAGAAATGTACAAATAAAAAAGTGAAAATTTTGTTTTTATAACCCATTCTCACTATCAGAGGTAACTACTATCAGTAATTTGGTATGCTTTACTTTTTAGTTACTAGCCATTCCAGTTTGTCCAGGAGTAAGGAGTTTTCCAGGATATAGGATTTTCAGTATTAGAACAAGACTTGTCCTTCGCAAATTGACATGATGGTAACCCTAATTATTTGATCTTTTTCCTGAGCACATTCTAGTATAAACAGAAGACTTTAAAACAAATATGGAATCATTATGCGCACTGTTTTTGCAATGTTATTTTGACATTCAACAGCATACTCAAAAGAATGTGTGTATGAGAAGATCTTCAATCCATATGGTTTCTTTCTTTTTAAAGATTTATTTATTTATGCATACAAGAACAGGAGTGTAGGCGAGAGGTGTGGGGGGTGAGAGGATTCACCCGAGACAGAGTGGGAAGCAGAACAGACAGATCTACTGAAATATACTGCAGTGGGGAGCAGCGGGAGAGACAGGAGAGGTCTGTTGCACCATGTGAGTCCCCTGGCTGGGGATCGAACTCATGTTACAGTGGCTGGTGATAACTTGATAGTGCTGTGTCTTTAACCCCTAGGCCACTAGTGAGGCCTCCATATGGTTTATTTCAAGTTAAGATAAAAAATGGTGATTTGGGGGCCTCCCTGGTGGCCTAAGGGTTAAGTCTCAGGTCTGTCACCACTGTGGCCTGAATCCAATGCCCAGCCAGGGAACTAACCCATATATGGTGCAGCAAACCTCTCCTGTTTTGCCCACTGCTCTCTCAGCAGTGTATTTCAGTAGATCTGCCTGTTCTGCTCCCCACGCTATCTCTGGTGAATCCTCTCACCCCCTACACCCCAGTTCTTCTATGCTTAAATTAATACATCTTAAAAAAAAAAAAAGAATGATTTTACAGCACACTACTAAGAAGGTATATTCTGAAAGTCATCTACTTCAAGAAAACATCTCATTTTATTAAGTAACTTAATTTATCATTCTTTTAGCACTTCAGATACCATATTTTCTTGACATTGAAGCACCATGAATTATAAAAAAAATAAAATTTAATGAATTTCCCAGGGAAGAAGAAAAATATTAAATACATTATTTTTACCACAAATTATAAAAACAGTAATAAACAATATAGCTGCAAAAAAACACAGTGCTTTCCCCTTTAGTAACACCACTCAGTATTTGACCCTAAGGTTTTTCAACAACTTAAGTCTAAAGATTTTTGAGTATATTTCATGCCTCAACAATTATAATGGGCCTCCTTGGTGGCGCAGGCACAGTGCTGTCAAGCTGTCCGCAGCCTCTGCAGCACAAGTTTGATACCCAGCCGGCCAGGGAGCAACCCATATGGCATGGCAGACCTCTCCTGACTCACCCACTGCTCTCCTGAGCAGTGTATTTTGGTCAGTCTGCCTGTTCTGTTGCCCACTCTGTCTCTGGTGAATCCTCACCCTCCCATACATCTGGCCTATACTCCAGTTCTTGTATAAAATTTTAAAAAATCTTAAAAAGAAATTATAATTACTATCTTCATGACAGACTGCTTTTCATAATTCACAATGTTACTTGACCTCTACACTACCTTCACAATTGGCAATATAATTCTGAAGCACACACCAGTGTTTCCTTTGTATTGCCCACTTGGTTCAACTAATACTTCTATGTTTTTCCTTAAATGAATTATACATCTATAAAATGGTTCTTCAAAGCAAGCTAGTCTTTTGACAGATAAGCATTCGGAATCTCAGGCAATGGTCCTACCATTCTCCTAAATTAGTCACATTAAGTCTCCTAGATTTCAGAATGTTATATAAAATCTATTCTGTGAAGTGGAGGTTTTTATTGCCTTTAATTGATTTGCCTGTAAAGTACAGGCAAACTTCCTGTACTCTAAATAATGACTTTATTTTAAAGATTTATTTATTTATGCTTACAAGAACTGGGGTATAGATCAGAGGTGTGAGGAGGTGAGAGGATTCAACAGTGACAAAGTGGGGAGCAGAGCAGACAGATCTACAGAAATACACTGCTGAGGGGGGCAGCAAGCAAGACAAGAGAGGTCTACTGCACCATATGTGGGTTAGCTCCCTGGTCAGGGAGCAAACTCATGCTGCAGTGGATGGGGATAGCTTGATAGGGGAGACTCTAACTCCTGCACCACCAAGGAGGCCCAAATAATGACTTTTGATTTCAAGGTTACCTCACTGGAAACTTGTTTTGGGAACTCCTTTGTAAATTAAAGAAAAAGGACTCTGAATTTTTAAGGGAAAATTTAGCTAGAAGCAGCACATATCAAATGACATGATAATTAGATAAACAGCTATCTTAACACCTCACTTGCTAGTTTTAGCACATCAGTGCTAAAATTAAACTTCAAATTGTTTCCCTAGAAAGGCATTTACTTTGAAAGAAAATTAACTTGACTGTAACTTTTCCTCTGGAGTGGGTACTGGCATAACCTTATAAGTAACAGTCCTATCGCCTGGTCTCTGCCATCCACATCCCAAATCCAGGCAGTGTGCAGTTTCTCATTGCTGGAGGCCGTCCAGCCTATGCAAACTTCCTGTACTCTAAATAATAAAATATGGTATATTTTATGAGTTTCTATATTATGTCTTGGGAAATACGTCTCAGGGGAAAGTTTACCTGTCCATTTTTGCTTCCTGCTGGCAATAGGCTGCATAAGAGATGATGTTTTCATGGCTGCACCTCTCGGTGGCCAGAGCACCAACATAAAGAACAAAGTCTGCATCCCGGATACCCTCTTGGTCTTGCGCACCCACTGCTGGACAGGGCCACTTACCCCCACGGCAGACCCTGCATGGCTGCACCCATGAGGGGCAACAGAAAAGCAGACCAGAGATATGGTTAGCTATAGGGACTTTTAGCCTAATACTAAATCCAGACTTTAAATATGCAATTTTATTTTTTAATAATATTATTAGTTCATTTTACTTTTATTTATTTTTATTTTTATTTATTATCCCTGAACTTTTGTCTAAATCCATATCTCCTCCTACTCATTTTCTATCTCTAATTTTGATTTTATTTTATTAAAACTTGAACTTCATATAAAATGGTCATAAACGTACAATCATAATCAAAACAATTGCTGTTCATAAAGAGCACCAATCAGGATGCAAAAAAGACAGAAAAGGATTTTAAACCCTGAAAGTAAGTGAAAGGGACTTTACTGCATATACAAGTAGTTCCCCCTTATCTGCTTTTTCACTTTCCACAGTTTCTGTTACCCATGGTCAACCACAGTCAAAATATATTACCTACAAGATTATTTTGAGAATTAGAGAAAGAGGTCACATTCACATAACATTTATTATTATTATCCTGCTTTAGTTATTGTTTTTAATCTTTTACTGTGCCTAATTTATAAATTAAACTTTATCATAGGTATGCGTAAACTTTATCATAGGCTGGGAAAAAAACAGAAAATATAAGGTGTGGTACTATCACAGTTTCAGGCTTCTAGTTAGGGGGTCTTGGAATGCATCCCCCGTGGATAAAGGGGGACTACTGTAATTTTTTTTGCAACTTCATGCAAATCTATAGCTTTTCAAAATTGAATAAAACTTTTTATCTAACAAAAATATATTTCCTATTACAAAGTAATTCCTCTATCATATTAAAAATTTAGATAACAAAAATATATTATGCTAAAAAGTTAGTCCTGTTATAATACTACTTTTGTTTCTAACTTTGTAAGCGAATCTTACACTGCCCTTGTTATGTCTGCTTTTTAGAGGACTTCTATCAAAGTTTCTAAAGAAACATAATTTCCAAATTATAAATAGAAAAATCAATGAAGTGATTCTTTCTCTTTTTTTAGCTGTAAGGGAAGTATGTAGAGAGAGGAAAAAACATAAACCCCCATTTTATTACATTGTTCATTCTTGCTTCTCTAATACATGAATTTACAATTTTTAAAGTCAATTATTTTAATCTACTAATGATGTAACAAAAAGTTGTGACTTTTTATGCATTCTTTTCCATGATCGCTCATTTATTTGGAAAAAAAAAAGGACTCCCAAAAAGGTAAGTAGAAAGCAGAATTTGGAAAATCAAAAAAATTATAAAGAAAAAATACCTTTAAAAAAGGAAAATAAGTATATCTTAAAGTGTCTAGGAAATGTCTCTAAGTGTCTCGGGAAAGAGATGGATTTCCTACAGTGCAGTTTATCCTTAAAACCATTTGTACTCTCAAGAAATTTGAGAGAAGAAATAAAAGCTGTGTAAGTTAGTTGTATTCATGCCAATACATAAGGTTCTAAAAGCCTTTACTAAATTACAAAATAAACATCTCAATTTATGCTTTATTTTGATTAGAAAGTCAATATTCACTAATGTATTCTTTTTCATTAAGAAATGAGAGAACATAGTTCATTAGAAGAAAAAAGTTTATACCAATATTTTCAAATACATATCTGTAATAAATTGATTTTCTGGTATATACATTTAAAACTTTTATCTTTCCTGATACAAGTAATATATGCTTATTATAAAATACTCAGAACATTACAAAAATACATAGCTTAACAAAGAAAAAATCACAACCCAACTCTTAAAAAAAACCATCAACATTTTGTTATGTGTCTAGAATTATAACTATACATATACCTCTAGATTGTTTCATAACTTGTATTTCATGTTTTTAAACTTTACTGAAATCTGAATAATTTATTACAATTTTTAAATAAAATGGGCTAACTACACATACCAATTTGCTATTTTTTTTTTTCATTTAAGAGTTAAAATATCTTTTCAAGTCAGTGTATGGAGATCTACTTTAATAGTTGCATACTATTACAATATATGGTTACACCATAATTTAATTAATATGATTATAAGTATTTTTATAGTTTTGCAATGAATCTCCTTGAACATATATCATACAGTTGTAAGTATTCTTATGGAATACATTTCCAGGTAGGATAGAAGCATACAGACATTTTTTATTTTAACAGATAATGTCAAACTGTCAGCCAAAATAATTGATGTTGTTTTTCTAAAAGATGTTTGACAGATAAAGTTCTAAGCTGAAATGATTCAGCAACCCCAGAGATAAGTTGAAAAAAGGGGTATGGGGGTAAAGAAAAAATATCATTAAATTCACTTGAAAACCAATGAAAGAATGAAGTCAGCACACCTCTGATTATTTTTGGTAGAAGAGAAGTTTTTGAACTTAAGTCTGTAAAAGTTTCTTGGTGACACATAGATTTGAAAGCTAGCCTAAGTTTATGCTAAAGAGCAAAAAACATTGGTTAAGAGCAAGATGAATTACCTGGAGGTGCTCCTCAGGAACTATAACAGGGCCACATTTCGTATGCTCTGCACATTCTCCAGTACAGTATCTATGGGGGTCATTTTCCCTCCGGAGGTATTGGTTTGTTGCACATTGTCTTCATTTGTACATCAAAGTTTAATTACAAAAATAAGTAAGTAAAAAGAAAGAAAAATTCACAGCAGTTAAAAAAACTGTAAAAAACCTAGTAGTTCTATATTATTAGCTCATTAATACTGGTTACCATTTCAGTTAGATAAGTGAACTAAAAAAGAATTTTGGCTCTATGTGAAATCTTCCTGATCTGGGATTTCAAACACTCAAATACTTCATAAAATCAATACTGTCAACACAGGAAGGAGGGAGGAAGGGGCTGTGGGAAATAGGAGACAACTACACTCTAAGATCGAGTGGGCTACCTCATGATAGGAAAATCAGACAAAGAATGATTACCCAGGAAATGCTTTCTAATTTTTTTATAAAGATTTATTTTATTTATTTATGCATATAAGAACTGGGGTGTAGGCCAGAGGTGTGGGAGGTAAGAGGATTCACCAGAGACAGAGTGAGGCACAGAACAGGCAGATTCACTGAAATACACTGCTGAGGGGAGCAGCTGGTGAGACAGGAGAATTCTGCTGCACCATGTGGGTTAGCTCCCCGGCCAGGGATCGAACTCGTGCTGCAGTGGCTGGCTATAGCTTGATAGCACTGAGACTTAACCCCTGCACCACCAGGGAGGCCTTGTTTCTAATTATTTTTAAATACTTGCAGTATATATAAGTATATTAAATATCCTAGTATAAAATTCAAAATTTGCCATATTGGTAGGCTGGAGGGTAGAATACTAAATAACTAAAGAAAATGATATATGTTTAATGTGACATACCTGCTAAGTAAGATAGTTCCTGCAGGTCTACGAACCTGAAAAGTCTTCTCTAAATAAGAAATAGCTTGTGGGAAAAGTTTGTTCTAAACAAAAGTTTAAGAAAAACAAACCCAGTTAGAATTATAGTTAAGGGGTAAATTACATTTTAAACAAATAAGCATAAATTGTTAGTGACTGAGAGATAAAAAGGAAAAGTCTCAAAATTCTGGAATATAGGTACTACTTAGTAAAGGTTACATGGCAAGGGATAGGGGAGAGAGTAAGTATAGACAAAAGGAATTTTCCTTGCTTTCTAGTTGAGTTTGGAGAAAGACCACTAGGTAGAAACTTTCTTCCCTACCTCCATTTAAATAGAATATTAGAAAACCTAAATCTCAGTTACTAATCTAAATTACTTCAAATCTGAGATTGATTTTAGATGATTCCAACATTAAGGAGTATATGTTAATTTTTTAAAGGAGTATATGTTAAGAAAATCTTATAAGATTTATAAGATGTACTTATAAGATGTACTTTAACCTTAGAAACTTCTTAGAAACTTCTATAATCCATAATGAATTGATTTAATTTGTGTATAAAACTCTGCACCATTAAAAAAAACTGATAGGTTGGTACCTCTATAAACAAATTTGGCATATCACACTATTAGGTCAATTAATCTTCAGGAAAACAAACATTTCCTCCAAGAGAATGGTGTTCTCAGTGTATTTCAAAAATCATCAATTTAACCCTATCCTCATCATGTCCTGCTCTCCTAAAACTTAGAAGTGAAAAAATGAGAGGATTGTACTAACAAAGTTTTGGCAAGTGCCTCACAAAAACACCTTTGGAAAAAATGACAAACATATATACTACCTACATCTTTGACTCAGTCATCTGCAAAATAGTCATGTGTATATTTTCTTTACTGAAGTACAATTTACATACAATAAAATGCACACATTTTAATATACAATTGAAGCCATTAGTATTTATTACATACCTTTACAAGGTATCTTTTCTCAGGAAGCAACCTGAAAATGACACAATACATAAGAATTGCCATACTAGAGCAGAGCACCACTTATTTATTCACAATGCATCTGGCTGGGGCCCCAAGAAATGTCATGTGGAAGCATTATCAATGCCCTTAAATCTCAATTTACCTCATTAGAGCATTAGAGCGTGTACTCTGTGCAAAAGCACAACGCTAGGCATGATCCCATGTTATCCATTCATTTGGAAAGTTAAACATGGGGGAAGACATCAACCACTCCTAACATCACTACATAAACCACTATGGAGTCGTAATATATGTTCTCTGGATGCTTCTTATACTAAATAAAAAATCAATATATCTTCTCTCTGGTTAATAATTTTGTAAGTGTTCTTCTTTTGCATGTTAATAATTCCTTCTATTTTTCCTCCCAAGTATTTAGTGAGGAGGTTTCTTCCAGGTCTGCTACTGTCCACACACAAGTAGATCCACATTTATCCTGTTTAAACTATCAAATGCATAGATTTTTTTTTAATAAATTTTATTTTTATATTCCCCATACAATTGCAACCCCCTTATTTTGACCCCAATCCCTCCCCTCCCCATCCCCCATAGAGTGTTTCTGGTTCATAGTTGTTTGTTGATTTTGATTTTTACTTTCTTATAGTTATTCTTTTTCCTGGTCCTAAGGAACTATTTAAGTTTTCTAGATTCCTGCTATGAGTGAGACTGTTATAGAGCAACCCCGATATTAAACGGGTTCCTGGCTGTGGGTCCTCACCCGCGCGCTTTAAAGGGACTTATGAATACTCTACTACAGACACACACAAAAGGGTTAATAAAAGGTTTATTTACAAGAGGAAAGGAAATAAGGAAAATGTACAACTCAGGGAGAAAATAGGGAAATAAAGTCTTTAATGCGTCCTACCCGATCCGACGACCTGGAAACCCAAAGTCACTCCCAGAGCTGGCCGGAGGCTCCGCGCTGGCCCAGAGCCCAAAATGGAGAGAGAGCCCCCCAAAGCCCACGTGTCTGCCTTTTGTATCCACCTGGCTGCTTAACCCCACCCTCAGGTCCCAGCCACCTTCCCTTTGGTGGTGATGGGATTTGGAGTTCCCAGTGTCTTTGGCTTTGACCTGGGGTGAGGGTGGAGTCCACAAAGCCTGTATGGAATTTGCTTTGGGACCGCCTTTTCCCCCTAACAAGACCATCCGGTATTTTTTTTTTTCTTTCTTTCTTTCTGGCTTATTTCGCTGAGCATAATCCTTTCCAGCGCCATCCATGTTGCTGCAAATTGCATGTGTTTATCTTTTTTGAATGCTGAGTAATATTCCATGGTGTATATGTACCACATCTTCTTGATCCAGTCATCTATTTTTGGGCATTTGGGTTGTTTCCAAAGCTTAGTTATTGTAAACAGTCCAATGCATAGATTTTAATCATATCCTATGGCCTTTATTTTTCCAAACTTAAAAGCATTTTTTAATTTAATTCCATTTTGAAAGTGCATTAGCACCTGTGGAACTTGGGCAAAAGATGAAAATATCTTTTACCCCCATATTTTAAAATCAAAGTAAGACTGCAATATAATATTACATAAACTTCAGGTAAAATTATCTTTTTTTTCCCAGTAATTGTAATTTATTACAATACTAGAGGCACCTATAGCAAATCTACAATATAGCAAGATTCAGGAAAAGATCTTTAATACTTAAACTCTTAACGAAAAAGATGAAAAATAAAGGTGTACTTACTCTTCTATACTTTTATCATAGACAGTCTTGATTCTTAAATGTTCATCAACATCTCTCTTTACAACATGGTTTGCCTTAAGATGGACCTTATTTATGACCTAAAAAAGAAATAGATTTGAAATTTTTTAAAATGTTGCACAGATTAGTTAATTGAAGCCCCAATTTAAAATTAATAAACCGAATTTCAAATAAAATATCCAGAAAAAATAAATAATTGAGAGATATTCCATATTTATGGATAAGAAGACTCAACATTGTCAAGAAGTTAGTTCTTCCCAACAGTATCTATAGATTCAACATATCTCAGCAAGTTATATTGGAAATATTAACAAACTGACTCTAAAGTTTATTTATTTATATATATTTTTAAGATTTATTTATGCAAGACTCTAAAGTTAATACTGAAAGGCAAAAGACCCAGAAAAACCAATACAACACAGAATAAGATCAAAGTTGGAGGAATGATGCCACCTGAATTCAAGATTTACCACAAAGCTACAGTAATCAAGAGAGTATATTACTGGCAAAAGAAGAGACAAATGTATCAGAGGAACAGAATAGAGGGTCCAGAAATAAACCCACTAAAAAAAAGTCAAATTATCTTCGACAGAAAAACAAACGAATTACATTGGAGCTAATAGTTTTTTCAAGAAATGGCACTGGAACAACAGGATATTTACACAGAAAAAAAAATTGAATATAGAGACACACCTTACATCCTTCCCAAAAACAAACTCAAAATGGCTTATACACCTAAATGTAAAGTGAAAAACTATAAAATGCTTATATCATAGGATGACCTTGGATATGGTGGAAACTACTTAGATATAACACTACATTTGTCTCTTCTTATTCAAAATATACAAAGACTAATTGCAATAGGGCAGGATGTAAATGCAGTTAAAACTATATTGTTGGAAAGTTCCTACATTTAATATGAATGTAAACTTTTACTATGTGTCATAAATACACGTTACATATAATAACCACAGCAAACAGTCAAAAATACATTGCATTTTATTGTAGGTTAAGTATACCTCAATTTAAAAAATAAAGCAAAGAGGGGCCTCCCTGGTAGTGCAGGAGGTTAAAGTCTCAGTGATATCAAGCTATCACCAGCCACTGCAACCTGAGTTGGATGCCCTGCCAGGGAGCTAACCCACATGGCAGACCTCTCCTGTCTCACCCACTGCTCTCCTCAGCAGAGTATTTGAGTGGATCTGCCTATTCTGTTCCCTACTCTGTCTCTGGTGAATCCTCTGGCCTATACCCCAGTTCTTGTATGCAAAAATAAATACAATAAAGCTTAAAAAAATTTTTTTAAAGCAACAATAACAATTGGGAGTGTGGGAAATGGATAGAAGTATATATATGAAACAAAAATGACAGAATATTATAAAGTGTTGAAGCTGGATGATAGATCCATGGGAGTTAATCATACTATTCTGGTGTTGGTTTTCTTCTCATTTACATAATATTAAGTAAAAACAAAACTTAGAGGTTATAGTAGAGAACAAGTCAAAATGTCTTGTAGTTCTTCACCACCACCAAAAAAAGTTACTGTCATTTCCTGCTAGCAATGAACAGAGGTGCAATTACTTGAACTGATACAAAAAACAGTTCCTGCTTATATCTGCGTCCAGCTTCAAGAGAATGGTTAGGAGGGCTTGTTCTTACATACTCTGTAATGAATTAGAAAAACTAACTAGGAATGAGAACTCTCAAAAATAACTAAGTAGCGTGCTTTAACTATCTGAGGCAGTATCACTACTCAGTTTCCTCAACCAAGAGACAAAAACAGGAATAGTGGTAGAAAAAAGAAAAAAAAAAAGAAAGAAAAAACATAAAAAAAAATAGGAATAGTGGGTAGAAGGTTCAGGAAGAGTTTTCAGCTCCATTGAGCTGGAAAAAAGCAAAACAACTGTCTCTCGAGATAATTTCTGTATTCATGAAAGTGTTCAAGTATAAAAAATTGTAGATTTGTAAACCTGCAACCACCACCAGAAGAAAAGTTATTAAGTTTCTTCTAGCATTGAAATATTGAGGTTCTTTGAAATGCTTTCTTTTGTTTTAATCCAAATTAAAAGAGAGAAATGCAGGACTATGTGGAAATGTTTTTCAAAGGAGGGGGGAGTCGAGGGGGAGTGGAAGAATTGGGGACATGTCACTTAAAGGAATAAACTTGCAACCAGTAAATAAATACATCCAGCATAGTGATGATAAACAATAATGTACTCTAAACATCAATGCTGCTGAGACCAAATAAATAAATATATTCAGCCAACATGCAGTGTCATGATACAAGCCGCAATACAGCTATAAACCCAAACTTATTCTTTTCGTACACATGGAACAGTATCAAGAACTTTTTTGGAAATTACCATAAAAATGAGTGGTCTTAGATTTCTGGAATGAACTGAGAATTTCTAAACTGATCTTTCTTGATAACAAAGTAGTAAGATAAATCATAAATCCAATCACAATCTGCACCCCTCCACCAAGTACCGTGTCTCCTTTGCTCGAAGAATACTTATTATTGTGGGACTCCTCTACCCTATGCACTGCGGAGAAAACAAAGATTTCTCCATAAGATACAGACCTTATTCCAAGGAACCTTACAATTTTAGAACAAAGGCAAGACATGCTTGAAAAAAAAATCCATCGCCACATAGCAATACCTGGTTAAGTGCCATAAGACAGGACAGAGAAGTCATAGTGCCAAATGAAAAGAGCATTCTGCTGGGATTTTCTGCAGGCTGCCTTGAGATTAGTGAATTTAGACTGAAAGAATTCAGAAAGAGAGAAAAATAGAGTGGGTAAGAGGCAGGCACTTCCAGGGCTAGTGAACAAGGTACCGCAAGCAATGGGATGAAGTCACTTTAAAATTAACCTGACTTGTGTCTCCAGAGACTCCCTGAAAGCCTTTATCTGGGTCTATTCCTTCCCAAACCTTTAAATCAGCTATTCCCAAAGTGTGGTCCTGGAAAAAGCAGCAGCATCAACCACATGGGAATTTGAATTGCAAATTCTGGAAATCCACCAGACCTAATTAAAGACTCTGAAAGTGGAGTGTGGCAGCAATCTGTATTTTAACAAGTCCCGCCTGCTGATTCTGATGTTAAGTTTGAAAACCACTGCTCTTGAATTACCTGCTAAGCACAACCCTCCGCACAAGAAAGTGATGATGTTCTTAGTGCCTAACTCAGTCACTTTGCTGGGAGCCAGAAGAGAGTTGATAGCAGATCACAGTCCTGAAAGAGTTCAGTCTCTGGTTCAATTTCGCTTTTTGCTGCAGATAGCCTTATTTTAATCACTACTATCTATGCCATTCCCATCCATAATACTTTACCCCGGTAAGGCCCGCCACAGCCCCTCCGTCGCCCTACCTCAGTGTCAGAGGGGACGTGGTGCCGGCAAGGAGAACTGTCCAAGGAGACAGGAACAGACGTGGAGCTTGCGCGGAGTCCGCCCAACAGAAGTAAAACCCCTCGGACCCACAAAGAACCGCTCCACAGCCACGGGCTTGGGCTTAGGCCTGACCCAGAGCAACCCGTGCCTCCAGCCCACTCGGCCGCCATCTTCGGGCCGAGCGTCGTTACCATGGAGTACGTGACGCTTCGGCGCGGGGCGCCAGCCCCGCCCCTCACCGGAGGAAAGAAGCCTCTCAATTGGCTAGCGTCACCCGCGGAGAATTGCGTCACGTCCATCTCGTTTCTTTGCGCGCGGCTTTCGGTACCCGTTGGGCGGAACATGTGAGCCGGCCACTGGGGATGTAACAGGGTGGTCCCCAGGAAAGGGGGAGGTTCCAGCTTCCCTGCCCCACCCAAGGGAGGGTGGAGCTGAGCAGGAAGAGGGAAGCTGCAGAAGAGACTGAGGAAGGAAGGAGCAGGATGGAGCCAGGAGACCTGGAGGAGGCGCATGGAGCCTAGAGACACGTGAAGAAACTGTGCTTGTCTTTTGGTCGTGGACGGGGTGACACAGATGTGGGTGAGACCCGTGGGGAGGTGACCATGGCAGCTTTTATCTGGATGTTGATTTTGCTCTTTTCCTTCCGGGCTTGTCCAGTTGTTTGTGACCCTTTTCTGTGGGTCCCCACTGGAAGATGCTTTAGACTTGTGGCAGGCTTTGGGGCCTTGCTCTGGGCCAATCCCATTTGGATGGACTTTTACCCACGAGGGGATGGGTAACTTTAGGTGCTTCATTTAGAAACTAGACTCTTTGCCTTACCTGTATTGTTTCCTAGTTTTATTAAAGTTCCTTCCCATTAAAGTCTCCTATGTTTTGTGTTGATGCGGCGGATGGCAGAACCCATTTAGAATAGGCAGGTTTGCGGGGCTTGGGCTGCCCCTCTCCCTGTCCTATAACAGGGAGACTAGTGGTTGTTGATGGTAATGGGATGGTGGTATGCGGGCGTCTTTACTCAGGCAGTTGAGAAACAGCTGCAATGTTTTGCTATAAAAGGCTGAGTAATTTTCACTTTGAAAATGACTCGTTATCAATTTTAGTCCCACTTAGCTAATTTTTAATAAAACCAACGATATACCCATTAATATTCATCCCATCCCTTAACTCTTATAAAACCAAGATTTGCAACTGCATTAACCCAAGAAGAGACTGGTGGATTTTTGCATTAAAGATACTCTACCTTTAAAACAGTTGTAAGGACTACAAGATCGAAAATTTGTACAAATCATCGTGATGCCATGAAAAAAAAGTGAGAACCAGGAGCTGGAAGTTACTCAACAAAAACTGAATCTTGTGAATTACTAGGAACTATGTTAATAGGAGAAAATCCTCGAAAATGTACAATTTATTGAAGAGCATGTACTCCACCTTACCAGTAGACTTACGTAATGTGTCTATCATCCCACTATTTGTTAGGATCCAAGTCGATTTCAAAACTTGTCTTCTTTCCACAAGAGGACAACCACAAAGAAAACTGCACTGTAAACAGCAGCAGTCATCTTCAAATTCCTAGTTCTAGCACTAGTCCTGCAGAGGTGAGGCTTTCAATGGACTCATCCACAATGTACTTAGCCATGCACACTCATTTTTGTGAAATACACACCTTCAGTGCTAACTTTGGCTTGAAGTCTATCTTCAGTTGACCAAATCCTCAGTATGGGAGCCATGAAACAACACATCCTCTCATTTACAAGTGTTACATACCACCAGTGGAAAGCAGGCATTAATTTGCTTGTTCTATTCACTTGCCACTCACTGCATTTACTCAGATTTCTCCAAGGGTTTTTCCCTTCTTTGCTCAACACCTAACCATTGTCTTAACCACTCCCATGTGTCTTCTACCATTAATCACATTCACAATACCACATTGTACTTTTTTAAACTTGACAAGTACCGTTTTCCCTCTCCTGTGTGCCTTACCCAGTCCTGAATAACCATCTGCCTTCCCGCACAAAATCACAGCTGAGCACCCTTTTCCCTCAATCTCAACATCCCCTCCACACTCCTCCCCTGCCCCAAAAGCCATTTCCTGCTTCTGGCTTTACAAATGTAGCGAACCATCCAACAACCAAATTTAGGAGCATGGGACTCCTCACAATTAGTTGGTTTTAGAGTTCTCATTGTTTACAGATTCTGCTCTATTTCAGTGCTCAAAAATTTCAGTTCAGACAGCAAAGCCTATGTGGTTTTCCTTTTCCTTGGTGTATACTGGTTTGCTTCTGGGGGTTCCAAAATAGTAAAGGTGGATACTCAAGAACCACTTGATTACCTGCAATAGCCTGAATTCCACAGTACACAAGATCTTTCATAATCTGGCCATTTCATTCAGTAGACACGCTTTCCAATTACTCCTGGTGTTTTATCACTTTAAGACTTCTGCTTTCACGTCTTTTCCTTTTTCTGAAATGTCTAATTGCCCCTCCTATCTGTGGCCACTTCAGTAGATGGAGTTCCTTTAAACTGACACAATAAAGGTACTTCTAATTTGTTAGCTGCTTTTTGAGAACTCATTCTAGTAAATTAGCAATTCCTACCCTTTGACCCCAGATTGCCCAAATTCAACTTTCAAATTCCAAATAGGTAGTGTCATGAACCGCACTGGTTGAATATGGTACAATAACCCAATGGCGCCATTTGCTTGGGGTCAAAATTTCCAACTGCTGCTAGCCCAAGGCAATACACACAAGCCCAAAATTACAAGAGTAACTTTGAAGACCTCCACTGATCTTAAAACTGCCATATACTAGTTAGTGCCCTTATTCCTTTTCTGTAATCTCTCCTCTCACATGCTAGTCCACTTTTAGCATGCTATTTGTTTCCTGGCATCTGCTTAAAGAACGCAAATTCATTTCAAAACTTTAAAAACCTCAATTTGGCGAACTCAAGATTCCTGATTAAATTTTTCTGTGGAATATCAAGATGTGGTTAATAAAAGAACGTGGCTACTGCATCAATTAAGTCTATAGGGACCATACTGCAAACTGATGCCTTGGTTCTATACTGGAACGCTTTGTCTAGTCACAAATCCCAAGGATCTTTCATTTCTGCTTGCATGAACAATCTGTCCATTACCACCAATATTCTCCCAACTACCATTTTTAAGCCTTAAGTTTTCCAGCTAATCTATACTGAGCAAGTACACATTAAAAGGATTTTTAAGAGGCCTGGATCATTTTAAGCTTCTTTCACTGACTCTTAAGTTAATGAAGGTAGTTACCAGTACATGCAATAATTCACAATAACCAAGCTGAAGTAAACTTAGTTATGGAGAAGTTAGAAATCCATTTTGATGTAGAAATCTTTTCATGTTTCATGTATATATTGACTGAAATCTGTTTTCTACCCTTGGAATACCCAGTTGTCTCCATGTCTAAATCGGTGTAATCATTATATACAGTTGTTATCTATGCACCCTGAAAATGACAGATTACTGCTAACATTTTAAGCACACATCAGCAATATTTAGGACAGTTTTTAACACCATTTAACAAAATACAAGAACAAATCCACTTTTATTGGGCTTTCAGTATATTTAAATCCTTGAGGGGTACAGCATCTGGGTAGGGAAAAAAGAACAAATAAAAACATTAGGTGCAAGTAACATACAAATTCACAGATATAAACTACAATATGGATAAATTTTTAAATTCATCTCTGAAAGTTATTAAATGATGACTTTAATTCTGATGGGGAATTACAAAATAAGGCTAACAACACCTATTTCAACAAGATAGTGACGACAAAGAGAAGGAAAAACATTAAGAATAGTAACAGAAGAGGGTATGTGTTTTATAGCCTTTAGTTTCTAGGTGAGCATGCCTGTTGAGGAACCAGTACTTGGGAACACTTACAGGAACTATTTGAAGACCTAGAGTCAAAGTCCTGAGATTTAGAAACACGATTATGTTTTGTTCTACAAAATAAGGCTAATAACACCTATTAACAAGATAGTGACAACAAAGAGAAGGGAAAATATTAAGAATTATGACTGGGAGGGTGTGAAGTTTTATCTTCTAATTATTTTACTGCCAAATTATTTATTAAAATACCACTCTCCCCCCCCCACCCCCAGCATAAGCAAAATCTGAAATCTAGGGGCAATTCATTTAAACACTTTGCCTTTATCTTCTATAATACAAAGAATGTGGTGTTACAAAATATATGTAAACAGAAGCCTAATTTTGCAGCATATTCTACTTTTGACATTTTATAATAGCCCTTCTAAGTTAAAGCCCAAATCTTTAAGCTTAGTTTGACTCAGCATGGTGCCATATTGCCAAGACTGTACTTACCACACGGATTCTGTGTCCTATGGCCTTAGCTGGAAGGTTGCTTCGGAATTTTGCGCGAACCATGCCACTGTTTCCATGGGCACGTGTCACTTTTCCCCAGATTACTCTAGTTTTATTCGGTTTGCCACCAGGAGTCACTGTGTTGCTGATTTTAAAAGGAGATAAAGAGTGTCATGAAAACTCAGGTAACCAGGCAACCTCTAGACCAGTGGCTCTTAACTCATTACCCACTTAGTTAGCTCTGAAACTAAAATCTGAGACACCATCAAATATTTGAGTTCCTACTTTATGCCAGACATTTTTGTAATCTAATTCTCTAATTTTGTAAAATATAGCTTAAAAACAATCGTTTTCAGAGAATAACCAATAAATACATACATAGACTGTCAGCTGGTAACAGCTCTGATATTGAAAAATAAAGCAAAGGGAGACAAGTGTAAGGATGCTTGTATGTAGCAAGAGGGAGGAATTTGTTTGCAATTTTAAATAGTTAAATGAGACCTCTGGTAAGTTAACACTGAAATGAAACTAAGGAAGCAGTCTATGTTTAAGGTATGCCCCCTAGCTTCCAGGACAGAAAATACCAAGTGACAAACTCCTACCTGGTTTAAGAATAGAAATAGAAAAAGCCCGAATACATTAGGTCTTAGAGGCTCCTTAATGACATGACTCTGGCACTTACTGGAAGGGACTTTATACAGTGTTCGTATAAAGTTTTTAAGAAGGGGCAAACATAAAAGTCTGTCACCAGGATTTTAATAGGTTTGGAATGTGCTTAGGAATCCAGGATTAAGAATCAAAGCCCTAGAGCATGTTTAAAAAATGTATTTTGGGGGCCTCCGTGGTAGCATAAGGGGTTAAGACACAACCTATGAAGCTATCCGCAGCCACTGCAGCACGAATTCGATCTCCCTCCAGGGAGATACCCACATGGCACAGCAGACCTCTCCTGACATGCCCGTCGCTCCCCTCAGCAATGTATTTCAGTCAATCCGCCTTTTCTGTTCCCCACTGTCTCTGGTGAATCCTCTCACCCCCCTCCAAACCCTGGCCTGCACCTCAGTTCTTGTATACATAAATCTTTAAAAAAAAAAAAAGTATTTTCAAGGAAAGAAAATGAATTAGGTTATAGAGGGCTCTAATAAACCTGAGGAGGATCATAGTATATGTTGGCTCTTTCCTTGAAAACAACTTACAGTTATATTTGTCCAAGTGAAGAAGATACCCAATTATGACAGAATCCAAGAAAGTGACATCCTTCTAAAAGCTCCCATGAACTTAAAGACCCAGGGTAGCAGCCAGGGCTGTTACCAATAACTTTACCAACATTTTTAGTTCTTTTAAGTAAAAATTGAAAATGCATAATAAAATAAACTTACTTCTTTGCTTTGTACACATAAGCACATCTCTTGCCTAGATAGAATTCTGTTTCATCTCGGGCATAAACACCTTCAATTTTAAGAAGAGCTGTATGCTCCCTCTGGTTCCGGAGACCCCGCTTGTAGCCAGCAAAAATGGCCTTGGACCATAGCCTAAGACACACAAAATACATATTAATCGTAAGTTATTACCTATAACAGCTCATTTAACTTAAACCACCAGTATCTTATGCATCACGATCACTACCAAAAAGTTTCCTATAACAAAAATCTAATTCCCCTGCCTCCTCCACTTTTTAGGCTCTCATTTAGATCTAAGCCAGGAAACAAAAACCCACAATATTGAAAACGCGTACCTTCCAGCCATATTTTAGAAGTCCTGTTCCCAGCAGGCCTGAAACAAACCAAAAAAGTCAGATTAAAATAACGCAAATTTCTCATCGCTTCCCCTTTCATTTAACCTTGTTAGACAAATTCTTTTTTGATCGGCATTTCAAATTAACAGTGTGGGCAAAATTATGGCATGACAGAGACATAAAGCTCAATCTGGCAAGACATACAAACCTCAGAGAACCAAAAAAAAAAGTGACAAAACACCAAAAGGCCAAAAAAAAAGTGACAAAACACACTGATAAATAATCCCAGAAATTAAAAAACGAAGCACTAGAAAGATTCATGCAATCATCAAGAAAAAAATGTCTCAAAGTGGCACACTCGCAGACTTTTAAACACTGAATGCGAAAGCTGAGGAAGAGATTGTAGACCAGTAAAACTGGGTTTGAAATAGATGAAAATAGGGGGAAAAAACAGCCAAAGGAGCCCAAGAGAGCCACTGGGCCAAACGGTAACTGCAGACCAAGTATTTCATAGTTCACTCCGCCAGGGCACAGGAAGTATCCCGAACCCTGGGCGTCAGGGAGACTACCACCATCCGTCCCACATCCCCTCCATCCTATCCTCCCGGTTGCTGTAACCCATAGGCATCCCTAGCTGACAGACCCTCCAAGACACACCGGTGCCTCACGGAGTCATATGGTGGGGCCCACCTTAAATATTTGTTCCCAAAGTTCAGCGGCAGGAATCTCACTCACCTCCACAGCGACCAAGATGGTGGAAAGAGAAAGGCAGGGCCCCGCCGCGCAGCCTTGTGGGAGAAACCTCTCCGCCCCATCCGCTGTTTAGGCATCTTTCGAGATCGCCAAAACAAACAAGCCTCATAAATTTACCGCTGACTGAAATAAGAACACTCAGGAGCACCCTCGTAATTCACACCATGAATGTTTTCGTGTTTGTAAGCTGCAGTACGTATTCTTTTGGAACAGAGTTAGGCAGAGTGGTAGACAGCTAAAGCAGAAAGGGTCCTTCAATGTTGTACGTTGCCCTAGAAACACTTCCGCTTGCTTCCTGCATGCTGCGGTGCAGTAGGTGGTGCAGTGAAGCCAGACCCGAAGGCTATCCACTGCCTCGGTAACCCTGATTTGATTTGCCAACATGCGGCGGGGGCGCGGGAGGGGTTGTCTTTCCCTCTTTCTACACAAGATTAGGGCGAAAAGAGACGTTCGGGCTCTAGATTGAAAGACAAAGGCTGAGAGCAGGAAAGCAGGGGGTGTTCGTCCTTCATTTTTTTCCTTATATCTTTCTTCCTTCTATTCCCTTTATCTCTTTCAACAAATTACTTCAGTTTCTGCACCCATCGTTCGTTTTGACCCCTAGGGCGAGGAAGACTGCCCTAGAAAAATCTTACTGGTTTCGTTTTGCTTGGGGGAAGGGGTAACTGGTTCAGCTGCCAAACTCTGGTGGCTCCTGGCACAGCTGCCACCAGTAGTAAATAAATACTCGTAGACGAAAATGAAATAGATTCGTGGACGTCAGAGGTTTGCATTTCCTGATAATTGCACATTTATTCGATTTGCCCTATGGATTCGTTCATGTATTCAACAAGTAGTATATTGAATGACTACCATTTACCAAGCTTTGTTCAGGCCACTGAAGTAAACAAAACAACAGAAATCTCTATCCTCATGGAACTAACATCCTAGTAGGGGAAGCAGGACATAAGTATGTAAAATATATGACACATTAGAAGGTGATGGGAGATAAATTTTCTCTATTGAGAAAAGTTAAGGGGACTTTTACTCTGGGATGGGAAGTCATTTTGACGGTTCTGTAAGAGGAGTGAACCGATCCATTTTCACAGGGTCACCTACTTGAGACTGAAGGAAAGCAAGGACACCAGCAGGGAGATCAGTTAGGAAGTTATTGTAATCATCCTGATGAGAAATTATTGTGGGTAGACAGCCGTGATTGAGACCAGGATTTCGGAATATATTTTAAATATAATGCTGACTTGATTCACTGATGAATGAGGAATGCAAGAGAACAAAAATTCCAAAGTTTTGTGAAATCTGTATCTCAGTTAAAATCAAATCCTCTCTTAAATATATCAGTATACTTTTGGGACCTTATAGCCCACTACTGCAGCCAATCTTCTCCCAGAAATGTAATAGAATCCTCACTATGAAGTGTATTAAAAATCCCACTACTAGGATTCCAAATGTAAGTACTCCTGGGAGGAATAATGCTGTGAATTTCATTCCTTTATTCATTAATTTATTAATTTTACAAATACTTATTATTGAGTGCAGCAGATACAATAATGTAGGATACAATAATGAACTTCATTGTTGTGGTTCCTGCGCTCAGAATTCAGAAAGAACTAGCATGTTGGGGGATATGGATATAAGAGTAAATTGATAGGATTAGTGATGGGGGAATGTCAAAGTAAAAGAGAAAGCAGGAATGACTCCTGGGTTTCTAAAGTTGAGGAATAAAAAGCCAGAATGGCATGAAAGCACTAGATTCTGCATAAGCACAACCTTGTTTTACCTTGTGAGGCACATTTACTTATGCTCCAAGCCTCAAAAAGCAATGCAAATACAAAATATCCTTGACACCTTGCTACTACTTCCTCTTAAGACTGCCCTTGCACCAGAAAACTTGAAATAGAGGACCTCTCTGGCAGGGCAGGCATTAAAGACAGCGCTATCAAGCTATTGCCAGCTACTGCAGCTCGAGTTCCATCCCCTGCCTGCCAAGCAGCAACCCACACGGAGTAGCAGACCTCTCCTGCCTCAGCAGTGTATTTCAGTCAATCTGACTGTTCTGCTCCCCACTCTGTCTGGTGAATCCTGTCACCCCCGCACCCTGCACCTTTGGCTTATACCCCAGTTCTTGTATGCATAAATAAATAAATAAATAAATATCAAAGAAAAAAGAAAGTAAATTGAGAATACCCTTTCTGTCAGTTTACATAAAGTTTCTTGAATTTTTAATATAAAATTGTTGTTGCATCATTCTCAGGACCACTTTGCTGTGGGGAAAAAAAAATCACAAAAAACATCCATGCTGGAAACTTACCATTCACTATAAATTCAGGTAAAGAAAAACTCTCCATGGTATGTTCTCATCCTGAGATTTATGTCAGCCTAAAGGTCTTTGGTTTACTGAGGAGACATAACATCTTGACAGCAATTAGTAATATCCTGATTTTCATGATAATAAGTTTTGCTATAGTTTCTTTTTTAAAAATAGGTATTTATTTATTTATGTACACAAGAACCGGGGTACAGGCCAGAGGTGTGGGGGTTGAGAGGATTCACCAGAGACAGAGGAAACAGAACAGGCTGATTGACTGAAATACACTGCTGAGGGGAGCAGCTGGGGAGACAGGAGAGGTCTGCTGCGCCATGTAGGTTAGTTCCCTGGCCAGGGACTGAACTCGTGCTGGCAGTGGCTGTGGATAGCTTCATAGTGCTGAGACTATGTGCCACCAGGGAGGCCCTGTTTTCTTTTTTTTTTTAACATATACTAGAAATGGTTTATTAACAGTAGCAAGTCATTCCCATAAGATCAGGTGGTAGACCCCCATATCATCCCTGGCCCAGCATCAAATTCGGCGCAGCCTCAGAACCTGTCAGGCCTGACTCCAATAGCATGTGCATGTCACCCTTGCCTACCATGTCCTTCACTTTGTGGATTTTGGAGCAGCTGGTATCAGCCACAGAATCCATGCACACCTGTTTGCATTGTCTCTGAGCTGGTCCTGCCCACCACTTGGCATCTCTAGCCAGCGTGATGGGCTGCGCTAGACTTGTGCTCATGATGGTGGCTTGTGGTGGTGGGGCGGAGAATTTTCTAAGTTCAATTCCAATTGTTTTCTAAGCCCAGGTGCAATATTTCTATTTTCTGGCAGATCAGGGGAAAGGATTGATCATATTTGATATTTTAGTAATGACAATCACAGAAACATAAATATATATTACCATTCAAAAATCAGAATACAATTTTTTTAAAAAAGCCATATTGGACGTTTATTAACCTTAAGAAAAGGTTTGAAGGTTGCATTTATCTGCCAACAGTTAAGCTTAGGACAACTGAACAGACCTGCGCCATATTATGTCTGTGGTTCTTTCATCTCTAGAACTATTCTGCTCAGCAAAAAGAGAAGATAAAACACAACTAGTCATTCTTACATACTCTTAATGAAAGGGCATAAAAATAACTTAAATGTCATTCAACGCTCCCTCTAATGTCAGTGTTTTTCTTCCCATTTTAGGTTGTTATATTTTTGTGAGATTATAAATGTACCAAGGAGGTTACCAAAATTAAAGAAGAATGGAAGAGTATGTTCAAAATTCCAATTTATATCATTTATTGATATGTATTCTTTTTTGCATTCTATTTATATAAAATTCATATATTAAATTTATTTTATATATGTATAATATAAGGCATTGCTTTATGCTACATATCTGTGTATTATTTATATGTTGCTTGGAAACAAATGATTCTAAAGCTTGGTAACAAATATAAACATTGTTTCACATAGCTTCTATGGCTGAGGAATTTGGGAATAGTTTAGCTGGTGGATGGTTCTAGCTTGGGGTCTCTGACAAGGTTAAGTTGGCCAGGGTTATAGTTAACCTCATTTCTTCCAATATATTGATATTGTTCAAAAACCACCCTCTGGCAACTTCATGCTAGATCTTGAGAAGAGGCCACAGTTCCTCACTCTCATGGACCCTTCCACAGGGCAGTTTAAGTTATGCTTATGAGAAGGCAACTAGCTACCCATAGACGAAAAATACCAGAGTAAGAGAAGCTGCATTGTTTTTCATCACCCATGATATCCATTTGGTTACATAAGTTAGTCCTGTTTGGTATCGGGGAAACTACAAAAGGCATAAATATGAGAAAATGAGGATCATATGGATCCTTAGAAACTGGCCATCACACTTTTGGTAAGCTTCTAAAGCTGTTGCTAATTTGCTAGAAAAGAGTTAATTTTGGCTGAAGTTCAAATTGATGGAACTAAGCCAAATAGCATAGGTCACATAACATTATTAAACAGTAAGTTGCTTACCTTTAATTGGTCAAAATGGTCCTGGGCTGTATTTAGCAGAATCATGAAAATTCCTACTTTTATTCTTCAACCAGTATATGATGATATGGACTGTGCAGGAGCCAGTCTATATGCTGCCGGTATTTGTGATTTTTTTCTTTATTCTTTTTTAGAGATGGGCTTGAAGACTCAACTCCTCCTCTAAATGCTTTGCATTCTGAAATAACAGTATCAGTGACAGGTGAACCACCCTCTGCAGTAGAGGAAAAAACAGAAATAGAAGTCACTCCAGAAATCATAGAACAACTCTCCCTTCCGGATGTGCTGAGGATCTCTGCAGTCCTGGAGGACACCACCGTCCAGCTCTCTATTCTAAACTATATCATGCCAGTTCAGTATGAAGGAAGACAAAGCTCCAGCAAGGTATATACACTCACCAATACTTATATTTTGCTTTCCTTTTACTTCTCCATCATTTATACTCCTTATGCCTTTAACTTTAACCTGGGAAATAGCACTTTTATCTCAGATGAAGGGCTACACTAATTATCTGAGATAAGTATTCTGAATTGATGGTGTAAAACAGCCATTACTCAAGTACATTACCCTTCATAATATCCTTTTTTTTTTTTTAATAGAGGCATGTTTTATTTATTTATTTGTTTTTGTTTGTTTGTTTGGTTGTTTGTTTGTTTTGTTTATACAAGCACTGGGTACAGTCAGAAGCACGGGAGGGTGAGAGAATTCACCAGAGCCAGAGCAGGGAGCAGAGCAGGCAGAAGGATCCAAGTACACTGCTGAGGGGAGCAGCGGGCAGCAGGAGAGGTCTGCGCGCCATGTGGGACCCTCCTCTGGTGGCCGGGGAGCAGCCGGGGATTGAACCGGCGCCGCAGAGGCCGCGGGCAGCTTCGCAACCCAGCGCTCTACCGCTGCACCACCGGGGAGGCCCCCATAATATCCTTTTCTTCCAATATATTGATATTGTTCAAAAAGATCTATAGTTAGAGGTAATATATTCTTTATATACATACAACTCTGAGGAAATCAGACACATTACTGAGTTGTCTCATCTATGTCATATTTCTTAGTTACTAAAAACAACTAGGGAGAAGAAATTCACTGGACCCTCTTAAAATAACTTTAATCTAACATGACTGTTGTCATTGCTGGATATATTGCAACCTACCTTTCTGAATATCCAGTCTTTATATTTTTAGTGATGTTATGGATTCCTCCTCAAAGCACCACTGAGTTATCTAAAAAGTCAGCTTTGTAGTGAGCAAAATTTTATAAGTTTTTTTAAAGATTTATCTGTGTATGTATACAAGAACTGGGGTATAAGCCAGAGGTGTGGGGGGTGAGAGGATTCACCAGAGACAGAGTGGGGAACAGAACAGGCAGACTGACTGAAATACACTGCAGGAGGGGGCAGCAGATGAGTCAGGCGAGGTCTGCTGCACCATGTGGGTAGCTTCCTAGTTGGGGATTGAACTCGTGCTGCAATGCCTGCGGATAGCTTCACAGTGCTGTGCTTAACCCCATGCACCACCAGGGAGGCCCAAATTTTATAATTTTTTTAAAGATTTATTTATTTATGCATATAAGAGCTGGGGTACAGGCCAGAGATGCGGGGGGTGAGAGGATTCACCAGAGACAGTGGGGAACAGAACAGGTAGATTGACCAAAGCACAATGCTAAGGGGAGTAGCAGGTGAGACAGGAGAGGTCTGCTGCTCCATGTGGGTTGCTCCCTGGCTGGCCAGGGATTGAACCAGTGCTGCAGAGGCTGTAGATTGCTTCATAGTGCTGTGCTTAACCCCTTGCGCCATCAGGGAGGCCCCCAAATTTTATACATTTTTATAAATTCTTAGTCAAGCGAATTTTTATGATTTAGCATGTAGATATAAAGTAGAAACAATTTATAAATAGAAATAAAGATTTCCTAAGTAATAAAATATATTACATAATATGTAAAGAATATATTCTTATTTCTGATTTTAGAACAAATGAAAATTGATAACATAGATAAAAGATTTTATTTTTTCAATACTTAACAGAAGTCTATATTGTGATTAGAGATTTAAATTTTGCTTTCATTGTCCCTTACAATTTTTAAAGTATAATAATAATAATAGCTATTATTTGGAGTCATTTGGCTTTGCACTTTACTTGTGTGCTATAGCAATTCATTTCAATTTCTTGGTCATAATTTTATCATTTGTAAATTCTGTTGGAGTTTTAACGATATTATACTAACATTGGTAATCATAACAGTTCTGTAGACTATTCTAAATGCTTTAGTATATTCATTTATTTAATCCTCATATTAACTATATGAGGGTAGGTACTATTGTTATCCTGTTTTTTATTAATGGGAAAATGGAAGTATAGAGAGGTTAAGTAATTGCTTAAAGTCAATATGTTTTAGTAAGAGATAGAGTCAGGATTCAAACATGGAAATGTGGTTTCAGTGTACATATGCGCAATCATTATGTTATGGGGCCTCTCAATAACTCAAACTGTTAGTCACAGATTAAATAGAAGTCATTAATTTACATATGTGCTGTTCCTATTGTTATTCCTACCCTTTATATTTAAGCTCTGAAAAATTTATTTTGGTTTTTCCTCACAGGACCCTGAAAAATCTTCAAAATCTCACACCACTAAATATACTATCAACTTCTGCTTTTTTTTCTTATTTTTTCAACTTCTGCTTTTTGATATGACTCTCCTTTCTTTTTTCATATTTAAGATTCATTTGTTCAATGAACATTTCAGTCTCTGTTATATTCTAGGTATTTTTCTAAGCAATGGGACTAAAAAGGTGACCATATTTATTTAATATCCTATCTCGTTCTAAAAAGAATTTGTGGTGATCCAAGATCCCTAAGATACTGTCCCTTCCCTCATAGAATTTACAATCTAATGGAGCGAGTTATACAAATAATTACAATATGATAAATGTCTGCTAATGGAGATACTTCACAAAGAACTTTACCTTTCATAGACTTACCATTTACCAGGAGTTACAGTTGGGTTTTGACAGAGAGCAAAAAAGTTGTCTAAAGTCAGGACAACAAGAAACTGGCAGGACGTATAGTGTGGGGTAGCTGAAGAAAAGAGTCATTTCCATGTGGTATAAAGTATAAATGGGAGAATATGAAGTTGAAAATGTAAGCAGAGGTCCTCATATAGCATTGTTTCTTTACTCTTAGAAGTCTGGATAATTTAGTAAAGATTTTCTTTATTTTCATTTTGGACTAATACCCATGAATAACTACCACCAAACCCTTTTTTTGGTTTGTTTTTATTTAACATTGAATGTTGAGATTAAAAATGACCTGCTTAAACTTTGATACATATTAGAATATATTATGTTAATAAACTTGTAGTTTCTTACATAAAGCATCATTTATTGTTTTTAGAAGAAAAACAAAGAAATGGATTTAGAAGGAAAAAACTTACAGAAAGTTTCACTGGTCTCAAAAACAAAATTACCTGGTCCATCCATATCTAAAGAAGAATCCCAATTGTCAGCAATCAGAAATGGAAGCCTATTTGCAAAGGAGTTTAACAAAATGCAAGATCTTGTCTTCCAAAAACCTGTAAGGCAGACCATAATGTCTGTGGAGACAATGAAGAAAATTCAGATTGATAGGTAATGAAGAACATATTTGGAAATGTAATAATGTATTTACAGGTGGATGAAGAATGTGTGCAAGAGTGGCTAACTGCTCCCTTTTCTCATTGATTGGTGGTTATATGCAAAGTCATTGCTGGTAATAGGATTATAGTTGAAGATGTTTTGTGGCTGTGTGGTACAATTGAGAAGCATGGTGACTATATGATCTTAGGCAAGTATTGAGTCTTTTGTTTCCAATTTTTAAGATTGAGAATAATGATAGCACCCTCAATATCAGTGCAAGCATTAGAAATAATACTTCAGTCAGGTGTTTGATACAAACCTGTACCAGCTCTTGTATGAATAAATAAATCTTTAAAAAAATTTTAAACGGCCTCCTTGGTGGTGCAAGGGGTTAAGACGCAACCTATGAAACTAACCACAGCCACTGCAGCATGAGTTCGATCCCCTGCTGGCCAGGGAGCTACCCACATGGCATAGCAGACCTCTCCTGACTCGCCCGCTGCTCCCCTCAGCAGTGTATTTCAGTCAATCCACCTGTTCTGTTCCCCACTCTGTCTCTGGTGAATCCTCTCACCCCCCACACATCTGGCCTGTACCCCAGTTCTTGTATGCATAAATAAATAAATCTTAAAAAAATTTAAATACTAAAAAAATAAAATTATGAACTATTTCAAAATTGTATAAAAATAAAATAAAATAATATAGAAAATAGAAATAATGCATGTCCAAATATGAAATTACCAAATCTTAGCATTTTGCCACAATTGCTTTAGGGCTTTTTATTTTTTTTTTAAATAAAATACTTCAGATACAATGGAAACTTCTGATCCAAATCTCCACTCCACTCTTCCAGTGAAGATGAACTCTCTCTGAATTTGGTACATATTGCATATTGTAATTTTTTTTTACTAGATGTATATATGTTGTATTAAAATAAATGCATATAGTTTTAAAATGTTGTATGTATAATATACTGCACATTCAATGTTTGTTATAGTCCTTAGTACATAAATGTTTTCAAGTTAAAGAACTTCTCTTTTATTTCTAGTTTGCAAGGAGTTTTTGTTGTCTGTTTTTATTTATTTTTCTTAAAGATATATTTTATTTATGCATACAAGAACTGGGGTGTAGGCCAGAGGTGCTGGGGGTGTGTGTGTGAGAGAGAATTCACTAGAGACAGAATGGGGAGCATAAGAGGTGGAGCTACTGAAATACACTGCAGGAGAGCAGGGGTGAGACAGAAGAGGTCTGCTGAACCTGGTGGGTTAGCTCCCTGGCTGGAGATGGAATTCATGCTGCAGTGGCTGGCAATATCTTGATAGCACTGAGACTTTAATCTCTGCGCAACTAGGGAGGCCCTATTGTTTGTTTTTCAGTGGTGAGTGAATATTGAATTTTTCCAAATGCTTTTTTTTAAAAAAGATTTATTTATTTATTTATTTATTCATACAAAAGCTGGGGTGTAGGCCAGAGATGGGGGGGTGGCAATGTGAGGATCCACCAGAGACAGAGTGGGGAGCAGAACAAGCAGATTGACTGAAATACACTGCTGAGGGGAGCAGTGGGCTAGACAGGAGAGGCTGAGGAGAAAGAACAGGTCTGCTGTGCCATTTGGGGTAGCTACCTGGCTGGGGATAGAACTTGGGGTTGGAACTCGTGCTGCAGTGGCTGCTGATAGCTTGATAGTGCTGAGATTAATGCCTTGCGCCACGAGGGAGGCCCCAAATACTTTTTTGCATCTATTGTGATTGCCATATGATTTTTTTCCTTTTTACTTTATTAAATGTGTATTTGCCTTTATTTGTGTATTAAAATTCTATTAATAGGGGCCACCCTGGTGGTGCAAGGGGTTAAGCACTGCACTGTGAAGCAATCAGAAGCCTCTGTAGCACAAGTTCAATCCCTGGCCCGACAGGGAGATTCCGGCGTGGTGCAGCAGACCTCTCCTGTTTCGCCCACTGCTCCCCTCAGCACTGTGTATCAGTCAGTCTGCTTGTTCTGCTCCCCACTCTGTCTCTGGTGGATCCTCTCACCTCCCCCCCACATCTCTGGCCTGTACCCCAGCTCTTATATACATAAATAAATAAATCTTTAAAAAAATAAATAAAATTCTATTAATAGATTATTCTTTTTTTTTTTAATAGAGGCATGTTTTATTTATTTATTTGTTTGGTTGTTTGTTTGTTTTGTTTATACATGCACTGGGTACAGTCAGAAGCGCGGGAGGGCGAGAGAATTCACCAGAGCCAGAGCGGGGAGCAGAGCAGGCAGAAGGACCGAAGTACACTGCTGAGGGGAGCAGTGGGCAGCAGGAGAGGTCTGCGCGCCATGTGGGACCCTCCTCCAGTGGCCAGGGAGCAGCCGGGAATCGAACCAGCGCCGCAGAGGCCGCGGGCAGCTTCACAACCCAGCGCTCAACCGCTGCGCCACCAGGGAGGCCCTAGATTATTCTTTAATACTGAATTGCTCTTGCATTCCAGGGGCAATTCTAACTTAGTTATGATAGTCCTTCCAGGTCTTAACTTCTGTGACTTCCTTAGGTCTTGCTGAACTTAAAAACATATATCTTACTAACTTCTTTTTTTTGTTTCTCCTTACAGGGAATTTTTCAGTGAAGTGATTATAGATACTATGGAAGAGTTGCAAGATACAGGCACTTTCACCAATCTCCTGAATGCTTTGAATGAAGAAAGGGAGAAAAAAATGCATTTCTATGATATCATTGCCAGGTCAGAGTAATATTAAGTTTATTTTGTTGTATTACCAGAAGTCTTTGATTTATAATAAATCAAATTTATGTCTACCAAGGAAGAACTACATGTCAGAAACAGGGGTTCTATACCTCTTCTGCTGGGACAATAACTCAGATTTATGGACCTCAGTTATCTGTTTTAAACTATATCAAGAATAATCTTCCTGTTCTAATCTTTCTCAATACTGAGTTCACTGATTAATATCCTGAGATAATAACAAGTGATAATAAAAGGCATGTCCAAAGATTTTTATGCTTTAAGAAATTCAACACAGGGGGCCTCCCTGGTGGCACAAGGGGTTAAGCACAGCACTGTGAAGCTATCCACAGCCCCTGCAGCATGAGTTTGACCCCCTGCAGGCCAGAGAGATATCCACATGGTACAGCAGACATCTCCTCAGCAGTGTATTTCATTTAGTCTGCCTGTTCTATTCCCCACTCTGTCTCTGGTGAATCCTCTCACCCCCTGCATCTCTGGCCTATACCTCAGCTCTTGTATGCATAAATAAAATAAATCTTTAAAAAAAAAAAAAAGAAATTCAACACAATAAAAATGCTTTGAGACCAAGATAAAATTCACTCTTTTTTTTAAAAACATAGGCATACTTTTTTTTTTAAAGATTTTGTTTATTTATACAAGCACTGGGTACAGGAGAGAATTCACTAGAGCCAGAGGCAGAGCAGGCAGAGGGACCAGGGAGCAGCCGGGAATTGAACCGGCGCTGCAGAGGCTGTAGGCAGCTTCGCAACCCAGCGCTCAACCGCTGCGCCACCGGCGAGGCCCCAAGATAAAATTCTCTTTATGTAGAACTTGAGTCGTCAGAATAAGTAATTATCTTGTCTGCGTATTTTTTTTTTTTGGTTTTTCCTTGACATTTTCTCTTCCTTTGCACTTTAATATTGATAATAAATTATATGCTAGTGTTATTACAAAGATTAGATAAATTCATGTAAAGTACTTAAAGTACTGGCACATTGTAAGTGTCTCATAACAATAATAACTGCTATTCTGTGAACATTGCTGGTGGGATATGAATGGGCACAACTTTTTGAAAAGTCATTTACAAAAATAAAATATATATACCTAATTTTAACTTTATAATATTCACTATCAAATATGTATAATTCTATAATGCATTTAAACATTCCCTGAGTTTGAATATTTACATTGTTTGCAATTTTTGCTACAGCAAATAGTGCATCAGTGTTTATCTTTTTATGTAAATACACATTAACAAATGTCTGAATCTGTTATTCTACAACAGAGTAATTCTATTATTAT
This sequence comes from Talpa occidentalis, assembly GCF_014898055.3. Lineage (NCBI taxonomy): Eukaryota > Metazoa > Chordata > Mammalia > Eulipotyphla > Talpidae > Talpa > Talpa occidentalis. The sequence goes on along the minus strand of NW_023604295.1, from coordinate 41,948,303 downwards.
TCTAATAATCTGCTATTATTCTATTCTATTTATAGAATTACAGAATGGAAGAGAGAGTCTATAGTTTACTGGATGATATGAAACTATTAAAAGTACTGTTTATCTAGTTGTAATGATATGTGGGAAATAATTATGTCACAATTTTAAGTAGAAAAAGAACAATTTTAAGTAGAAAAAGTATACTATAGCTATGTAATAAAACTAGCATGGGTATATGTGTAGGCAATATGAACTGAAGGAAATAATACCAATGTGTTGACAACATGGGTGTTTTTTCAAAAAGTCTTTTAACTTTTTAGTATTTTCTAAAATTTCGCTTTGTAGTTCTCTCCACCATATCACTCTGGCATGTATCACCACAGTCCCTTGTGCTCTTTCCTCCCCTTTTTAACCCTTCTCCCTCTCCCTCCCCTTCCCTTGCTGTATGCCTCAGATATGGTCAGCTTGCAAGTATCTTTTTTCCTGACTTTTTGTGTGGTTTCTCTATATTCTGCATATAAGTGAAACCATCTGATATTTATCTTTTTTCTTCTTACTCTTTTTTTTTTTTAAAGATTTATTTATTTATGCAAACAAGAGCTGGGGTACAGGCCAGAGGTGTGGGGGGTGAGAGGATTCACCAGAGACAGAGTGGGGAACAGAACAGGCAGACTGACCAAAGTGCACTGCTGAGGGGAGCGGCGGGCGAGCCCGTAGAGGTCTGCTGCGCCATGTGGGATGCTCACTGGATGGCCAGGGATAGAACTTGTGCTGCAGTGGCTGTGGATAGACCCATAGGCTGGGTCCTAACCCCTTGTGCCACCAGGAGGGCCTTTGTTTTTCTTAACATAATCTCTTCCAGCTCCATCCATGTTTCAGCAGCAATTTTAGATACAATACTGATAAGCCAGAAAATCCTCCTCCAGTGTACTAAAACAAACCACAGTATTTTTTTTCTTAAAGATTTATTTATTTTTGCATTCAAGAGCTGGGATGTAGGCCAGAGGTGTGAGGGGCAAGAGGTGGGGGGGAAGAGGATTCACCAGAGAAAGAGTGGGGAGCAGAACAGGCAGATCTACTGAAATACACTGCTGAGGGGAGAGCAGGCGAGACAGAAGAGGTCTGCTGCACCATGTGGTTCAGCTACCTGGCTGGGGATCGAACTTGTGCTGCAGTGGCTGCTAATTGTTTCATAGTGCTGAGACTTAACCCTTGCGCCACCAAGGAGGCCCCACACTATTTTTTTTTAAGGGTTCCTGATACTGTGTTCCACTGGCTGGCACTATTAGCACCACCTTTTAATACCCAGGTAATTCCTGGCACAGAATTTTGAAGTTTGAGAAGTACTGCTTCAAACACAAAGTACTCTTATTTCTTTTAGGGAAGAAAATGGAAAAAAACAGATAAAATCTCTTCAAAAACAGCATCATAATGTCAAAAGAGAATGGCAAGTTGAAATACAGGTAAGAATTACCGAGGCAGTACCAAAAATTATTGATCTAGAATAGCTATAGAGAAGTCATCTTTCTTAAGCAAATAAAAGTTCTATCTGAAAAAGTGTTATTCCTCCTAAATGAAGAACTATAAGAAAGTGAAAATCAAAATCAACAAAAAACTATGAACCAGAGACACACTATGGGGGGTAGAGGGCGGGAGAGGAGGGATTGGGGTCAAAAGAAGGGGGTTGCAATTGTATGGGGAATATAAAAATAAAATTTATTATAAAAAAAAGTGTTATTCCTCCTGGGCTGCCTTTATTACTGGAAATATAGAGGGAATTGGTCTGAGATGTACAAGTTTGTCCAGATTAGAATTCTAGGAGATCCCTTTTCTCTGGATTCCATCTTATCCAACCTTACCCTTCACTCCTTCCCTACAGGCCTCCTTCAGGCAGTTTCTTGCATTTCAGGTTCCTACTATAGTTCTAGATTAGACATTAAGCACATTACAAATCTTGTTAGGTTTAATAATGTCAATTGTTTCAATGGTATTGTTTCAAGTACAAAATGGATTTAATGAGCTTTTGTGGTCATTAGGACCTAGCTTTATATCTAATTTATTTCTGTAGTGCATCTTTTTAGTCTTTTCCTTATAATCTATAAATGGGAAGTACATAATATATAGATTGTTTTGGCATTTACAATCTCAAGATTCTAGTTAAGTACGTGGTTTCTAAAAATCCTGAGAAGTAAGCAGTACTTAGAGATGCCTTTTAGTGACAAGGCTTTTTGTTGTTGCTATGGACTGAATATTTGTGGTCCCCCTACTCTCCACAAAGTAATATGTTGAAATCCTAATTCCCCTTCTGCCACTGTTCTTTATCTTCTGTCTATAATATATATTACATTTAATGCACACTTAGCACAGTTCATGACAAAAAATAACTGCATGTGTTTTTAAGAATTAACAAGAAAATAATTGTCATATACTTACCCAAATATTTATCAATAAATTTTCCGCTGGTGTAATTTTCTATCAGCCTAGAAAAATTCCTTTATTGTTTCTTGTTCATGTTTGTTGCAGAGAAGTCCTCTTAAGTTTTCTTTTGCCCTGAAATGTTTTTATTTTTGAAAGGTATTTTTACTGTGTTTAGAATTTTGGGTTCACAGATTTTGTTTTTCAGTGTTTTAAGGCTATCCACTATCTTCTGCCCTCATTATTTATTTTAAGAAGATATTGGCCATTCAAATTATTGTTCTGTATATAATGTGTTTGCATTTGGAATTTTATTTTTACCTTTCAGTTTTCAGTAGTTTGGCTTTTCTTTGCTTAGTGTGGTTTTCTTTATGCTTACACTGTTTGGGTCTTACTGGGGTTCTTAAATATGTAAATTTGTGTCTTTTATAAAACTTGTATATTTTCAGGCCATTATTCTTTTTTTAATAATTTTTTAAAATGTGGTAAAATACAGATAACATGAAATTTACCATCTTAAAAATTTTCAAGTGTATGGTTTCCTTTTAACTACATCACTCCCACTGGATGGTTCTGAGGGCAATGACTACTTAGGGCATGTCTTCTTAGATACCCACTATTTACCTACTATCCAGTTCAAGGCCTGGTACTGAATAAATATCTTTTAAATGAATATTGAGGTCTCAAAACTGTCAAGCACTTTGTAACTTGCAAGGAATTTTTTTGCACATATTCTTAATCCTTATAATCCACTTGCTGAACTTTCAAGCAGGATAGTTATCAAATTTTCTATTTTATAGAAGGTAAGACTTGGAGAGTTTAACTGAATTGGTGGGAAGTTCATACAGCTGATGGGGCTTGATCATTGAGACCAGTGCTTTCTACCAAAATGAGATAGTGATGGGAACTCTTGTGTGGATAGTAATGGGAAATTTGTGTTGGACTACCTAGATAGAGTGTTTGGGACAGAATCTCACAACTCTGATTCTTAGCACTACATATCTTTCACTTTCATTTATTCTATGTTAGTGGCTGAATTTTCCATAATGTGATAGTAAAATAGATCCAGTCTCTGTAATGAGGCAAAAATAGAAAAGATAAGCCACTGACAGCTGAATGGAGGTGGATTGTATTTTTAATTTAGGGACCCTGCCTTACCTTTTACAGAATCAGAATGAGTATATTGCTCACCTCAAGGATCAGTTACAAGAAATGAAAGCAAAAACCAACATGGAAAATTGCTACATGAAGATTAACACTGAGCTGCAGGTTTCCCAGACCCAGAAAAAATGTAACAAAACAGAAGAACAATTACTGGAGGAGGCTGAGGTAATCACTACTACTTGAGGAATGAACCAGATAGATTGTGTATAAACTGTCATTCCTGATAATGTTTCAGCTAACAGGAAGAGGGTGAGGGAGATTTTCCCTGATTTTTCCTTTCTCTTTCTCTTTTGAAGTTAAAAATAAAACCGAATGAGGACTTGAGTATTTGCAAGGAGAGATTCTGACAGGTTGTGGCCTAGATCTCCTGTTTCTCTTATAAGGATCTTGAAAATGGGTTGTACTTTTTCCCCAAGTTCCTTTTATCTTTAATCTTATTTTATGAAAACCTTCTGTCATTTCTCCTGGTAATTATAGGAAGAGGGTAAAATAAAATACTTAGGAACTGCAGGTTTTTGCTGCTGCTTTCCTCTCCCAACTGGTATCTTTTACCCATCCATTAAGAAATACAAAATCTAGGGGACTTCCTGGTGGTGCAAGGGTTAAGTGTCAGCACTGAGTTAGATCCTTACCAGGGAGGTGACTCACATGGTGCAGCAGACCTCTCCTGTCTCACCCGCTGCTCCCCTCAGCAGTGTATTTCAGTCAATCCACCTCTTCTGCTCCCCACTCTGTCCCTGGTATATCCTCTCATCACCCCTCTTCCACCCCCACACCTCTGGCCTGCATCCCAGCTCTTGTATGCATAAATAAATAAATCCTAAAAAAAAAGAAATACAAAATCTAAACAGTTGGACTCCATTCATACTTAAATTGGTAGAGATGAGAAGTCAAAGTGAAAAATATGAAGCGAAAGAAACAAGAGGCAGCCTTTTTCCTAGAGGAAGAAGGCTAAATGGCTGCAAGAACAGTGGATGAACATCAGTGTGCAAGAAGACTCCTTGCTGGGAGTCCCCAGCTGATTTGACAGCTTACTGTCAGGTGTGGTTTAGGACTATTACAACAAACTTTTAATGCTCTCCGGACTTTCCTTTTCTAAGCCTCAGAACCTTGTGCTCTTGAGACACTGTTCTCTCCTTGACTTGGCATCACTTTACAGGTATCATTATAGGCCCTTGCGTGTATCTAGCCCAATGCCAAACACTTGGCTTAGCAATGTTTGTGAACAAGACTTGGTTGGAGGGAACTGAATTGCTGCCCTGGAGCAATTATGTGGAATTCTTGGGATCCTAACTGTGAAGGAAGCCTGTGCTGCGGTCATGGCTGCCCCTCTAATTTTGAGAATCTCTCCTTTCCAACACTACGGAGAGGTCTTCTGATACTGGTTTATTGTTTTTATAGAAACTAAGGTTGAAAATTGAAGAAGAGAATCGGACTCATACAGAGATTGAAATGTTCCTTAAAAAGGAGCAGCAGGTGCGTCACCAGAATTCTTTTGTCTTGATGCTTTTGTTCCACTTACAAAATGCCAAGGACTGTAAAAAAATTTTTTTAAGGAAAGAAAAATTAACCGTAATTCTACTAGTCTAATGAATGAGGTGTTGACCATGTTGTCTGTCCAAGTTATTCATCTGAATATTTATAAAGCTGTAATTTGAGTATAGGTAAAATTTTATCTTCTGTTTTCATGGTTTAGCATTATATAAGAAACTGTTTTCTTCATATACTTCTCCGTAGTCATAATTTTTAAATAAAATTTACTGAATTTTTAAATCATAAAAATAATATTCTCAGTTGAGTGTAGATTTTTTTAAATTGCTAATTATATTTTCTCTCTTTTTGGGGTTGGCTTTATTCTTATTAATTTATTAGGAACACATAAACGGTAAATGGATGGGCACCACTAACGTGGCTACCTTAGGGAGAAATTATGTTCTTTCTTATCTCATATTCCTAATTCCTGTTCATTAGCAGGTTTAAAATGGACCTGAACCCCAGATATACATAATAGTGACTCTAACTTAAACAGATAATACCTCTTTCTTTTCAAATTACATCTTTCTAAAAATGCCATGTTTCTTCAACTTTTAAAAACTTTTTTGTGTTAATACACTCTTCATTAAATAAAGTACTTGTATAACACTTTGATTCTTAGAAGATATGTAGTTTTATGCCTCAGTTTACTTTGCATACTTAGGTTAATTCCAAAATTTCATATTTGTAAGTAATGTAGTAATGAAAACTTTGCCAAAATAACCATTTTTCTTCATTGCAACTATTTACTAAAAGTAAATCTCAAGTGTGAGATGATGATGTCAGAGAGAATAGTATTTTGTGACTCTGCACAAATATTGCTAACACTTTCCGATTTGTACCGCCATCCACCATGCATGAAGGCAATAACTTTGTTAATCCTTCACAGCACTCGTCATTGTAGATTTTTTTTTTTATAGAGGCATGTTTTATTTAGTTATTTGTTTGTTTGTTTGTTTTTGGTTTATACATGCACTGGGTACAGTCAGAAGTGTGGGAGGGTGAGAGAATTCACCAGAGCCAGAGCAGAGAGCAGAGCAGGCAGAAGGACCGAAGTACACTGCTGAGGGGAGCAGCGGGCGGCAGGAGAGGTCTGCGCGCCATGTGGGACCCTCCTTCGGTGGCCGGGGAGCAGCTGGGGATTGAACTGGCGCCGCAGAGGCCGCGGGCAGCTTCGCAACCCAGCGCTCAACCACTGCGCCACCGGGGAGGCCCATCATTGTAGATATTTTTAAAAATTCTGATAATTTAATGAGTTTTTGCTTTCCATTTTTTGCTTACTAATAGGAGTGACCATTTTCCATGTGTGTATTTACTAATTTTTTTCCTTATATGAATTACATGACTGAAATGGTTTTAGTTAGTATACGGTTTGATGAATATTTATGCATATATACCCCTGTAGCCACTGACCAGAAAAAGCTATAGGGAACAGTTGCAGTATTCCAGAAGACTCCCCCAGTCACCACTACCAATCAATAAATCAACCCTCCCCCAATAAGATTCTGACTTCTATTATTATAGAAAAGTTTTGCTTGTTTTTGAACCTTATATATAAATGATTTCATACAGTAGATATTGTTTTATGTCTGGTGGAAAGATATTTTAATGTTCTTTCCAAATAGAAACTTGAAGAGAAGTTAGAGTTCTGGATGGAGAAATTTGATAAGGATACAGAAATGAAACAGAATGAACTAAATGCTCTCAAAACTGCTAAGGCTATTGACTTATCACACCTTCAAGACCTTGCAAAGATGGTAAGGAAGAAGAGTCTCAGCCATATAAGGTTGAGAACTGAGGAGTGGGTAGTAGCTAAGCTACAATAACTGAGTAATGCTATTTTTCGTCACAGTGTGGAGCTGTGCTTGTAAATCAATGGGGCCCTTTTCTTTTTTCTCTTTTTTTTTTAATAAATTTTATTTTTTATTCCCCATACAATTGCAACCCCCTTATTTTGACCCCAATATCCCAATATGGGGCCCTTTTAAAATGATGATGATGACAATATTAGATGATAGAGAAAATAGCAACAGCTAACACTTTTATATTATAGTGCTTACTTTGTTGTAGATACTTATATAGTATTTCACAAGAATCTCTTGAGATATATACTATTATTATTTACACTCTATGAGTTCTGAAAACACTTTGTGTTTTCTGAAAAAATCTGATTGATTTCATTATTGAGTAAATGACATGCAAATGTGAGAATCACTATACTACAGAAACTGGTTCATTGAATAAGTATACAACTTCTCAATTTCTTTTTTTTTTTTTTTTTTTAAAGATTTATTTATTTATTTATACAAGCACTGGGTACAGTCAGAAGCGTGGGAGGGTGAGAGAATTCACCAGAGCCAGAGCAGGGAGTAGAGCAGGCAGAAGGACCGAAGTACACTGCTGAGGGGAGCAGCGGGCGGCAGGAGAGGTCTGCACGCCATGTGGGACCCTCCTCCAGTGGCCGGGAGCAGTCAGGGATTGAACCGGCGCTGCAGAGGCTGCGGGCAGCTTCTCAATCCAGCGCTCAACCGCTGCACCACTGGGGAGGCCCAACTTCTCAATTTCTTTTTTAAAAAGATGGATATTGGGCCTCCCTGGTGGTGCAGGGGTTAATTATCAGCACTATGAAACAATCAGCAGCCACTGCAGCACAAGTTAGATCCCTGGCCAGGGAGCTAACCCACCAGGCTCAGCAGACCTCTCCTGTCTGCCCCACTGCTCCCCTCAGCAGTGTATTTCAGTTGATTTGCCTGTTCTGCTCCCCACTCTGTCTCTAGTGAATCAACATTCCCCTACCCCCACCTTCCACCACACCTCTGGCCTACACCCTAGTTCCCATAGGCATAAATAAATCTTTATTTATTTATTTTTTTTATGTATTTTTATTTATTTATGATTTTTATTTACTTGTTTGTTTTGTTTATACATGCACTGGGTACAGTAAGAAGCGCGGGAGGGTGAGAGAATTCACCAGAGCCAGAGCGGGGAGCAGAGCAGGCAGAAGGACCGAAGTACACTGCTGAGGGGAGCAGTGGGCGGCAGGAGAGGTCTGCGCGCCATGTGGGACCCTCCTCTGGTGGCCGGGGAGCAACCGGGGATCGAACCGGCGCCACAGAGGCCGTGGGCAGCTTCGCAACCCAGTGCTCAACCGCTGCGCCACCGGGGAGGCCCTAAATAAATCTTTATTTTTAAAATAAATTTTTAAAGATTTATTTGTTTATGCATACAAGAGCTGGGGTATAGGCCAGAGGTATGGGGGGGTGAGAGATTCATCAGAGGCAGAGTGGGGAGCAGAACAGGCAGTTCTACTGGAATACACTGCTCAGGGGAGCAGCAGGGGAGGCAGGAGAGGTCTGCTGTGCCATATGGATCACCTCCCTGGCCAGGGATTGAACTCGTGCTGCAGTAGCTGTGGATTGCTTCATAGTGCTGACGCTTAACCCCTTGTGCCACCAGGGAGGCCCCCAATAAATAAATCTTTAAAAAAATTAAAAAGATGGCTATTACTTGTATATATATTCTGTCAGTTTAAAAAATTCCATTATTTATTTCAAATTACATTAGTATTTAATTTTTATGAATGATTTCAAAGAAAATTTGAGTCATTCAAACTGAAAAAAGTTGGGGAACAATTATAAAATTAATATGTACATTTTACAATATAGGAATCTAGTAAGTTTTTTTCTTTGGTTTATTTTAAAATTTTATATTAAAAGTTCAGTGCTGGCTGGGTTAAAACATAGTCAAGAGAGTACTGTAACAAATGATTGCCTACTTTTGCAGATAAGGGAGTATGAACAGGTCATCATTGAAGATCGCATTGAAAAGGAGAAGCTCAGGAAGAAGATAGATCAGGATGAGTTGGAATTAAAGAGCATCATAAAGGTAGAAAGTCTTTTTTTTTAAGATTTATTTATTTATGCATAAAAGAACTGGGGTCAAGCCAGAGGTGTGGGGGGTGAGAGGATTCACCAGAGACAGAGCAGGGAACAGAACAGTAGGACTGACTGAAATACACTGCTGAGGGGAGCAGTGGGTGAGTCAGGAGAGGTCTGCTGCGCCATGTGGGTCGTTCCCTCGTGGGGATTGAACTCGTGCTGCAGTGGCTGCGAATAACTTCATAGGTTGCATCTTAACCCCTTGTGCCACCAGGGAGGCCTAAGGTGGAAAGTCTTAACTAGCATCACGGGGCTCCTTTAATGCCACAGCTGACTGGTACTGAGGATTGCTAAGTATCTCTTTTATTATCAAACACAGAACAGGAGATCTGTGAAGAAGCATGGTCTTTTGCTAATACTGGAAATTTGCCAGTATAGTCCATGGTATGGAAAGACAGTAAACAAAGAAAAATTCATGCCCCCAACTCTTAACATGGAGGGGAAAAGAGGTGGTCAGCAGTGGAAGCAAAACCAAGAACTTGTGCCCAGAGGTCAAATTTAATAAGCAAAGTAATTCTTGAAGGAATTCTTTTTAATATCCTACTACTTCTTAATTTTTTTTGAAGATTTATTTATTTATACAAGAACCAAGGTACAGGCCAAATGTGTGGGAGGGTGAGAGGATTCACCAGAGACAGAGTGGGGAACAGAACAGGCAGACTGATGAAATACACTGAGGAGAGCAGCGGGCGAGACAAGAGAGCTCTGCTGCGCCAAGTGGGTTTCTCCCCGGCCAGCGGGGATCGAACCTACCCACAAAGGCTGCACACAGCTTACAGTGCAGCATCAACTGCCTGCACCACCAGGGAGGCCCAATATCCTACTACTTCTTAAAATCCTTTTTATAAGTCAGTCCAGTTTATCTACTAGGTTCTGGTAAGAGTTGTTTTCAGAGGTGGAAGTTAATTTTCATGAATTAAGTATTGTTTTATATATATATACATATATGGATTTGTTTCTGGACTTTCAATTGTGTTACATTGATCCATGCATTTATTTTTATTCTAATATGATACTGTTTTAATTACTGGTGCTTTATAATACAAAGTCAGATAGTGTGATGCTTCCATTTCTGTCCTTTTTTCTCAGGATGACTTTTGCTATTCAAGGTTTTTTATGGTTCCATATAGACCTCAATTATTTTGTTCATTTTCTTTAAAGAATATTGTTGATATTTTGATGGGGATTGCATTAAATTTATACATTTCTTTCAGTAGAATAGTCATTGTGACTATTGATTCTCCTATTCCATAAGCCTGTAATGTCTATCCATCTCCTTATGTTATGATCAAAATCCCTTAATAATGGCTTGTTTTCATTGTGTAAGTCCTTGCCTCACCTCATTAATTCCTAGATATTTGATTCTTTTTGACACAATTGTGAATAGAATTGTATTATTTTTTTTTAAGATTTATTTATTTATGCATGCAATAACGGGTTTACAGTTCAGAGGTGTGTGTGGGGTGAGAGGATTCACCAGAGACAGAGTGGGGAACAGAACAGGCAGACTGACCGAAATACACTGCTGAGGGGAGCAGTGGGTGAGCCAGGGGAGCTCTGCTGTGCCATGTGGGTTGCTCCTTGGCCGGGGATTGAACTTGTGCTGCGGTGCCTGCGGTCAGCTTCATAGGTTGTGTTTTAACCCCTTGTGCCACCAGGTAGGTCCCTAGAATTGTATTCTTAATTTCTTTTTCTTCTTCAGTTTTTGTATATAAAAATGCAACAAATTTTTGTGTTGTTTTGTAACCTGCCACTTTGCTGTACTCATGTATTATTTCTAATTATTTTGGTAGAATCAGCAGGGTTTTCTGTATATAGTAATGACAGTTTTACTTTTTATTTTCCAACCTGGATTCCTTTTTTATTGTTGTTAGTTGAGGTAATGTTGGTTTACCTCAGTGTCTGTATTTTGAGAATATAGAACTCCCCCCACACCCTTCAAGTGTTATTACCATTGTGCAGCCACAACTAAAGCACAAATGGCCCACCACTTCAGTGCATGTGCTCCCTCCTCTTGCTCTCACTCTTCCTCTGGGATTCCTCATTTCCATAATCTGTTTCCTGGATTCTCTTTATTTCCTGTTATTAGTCTGATTGCTGTAGGCAGAACCTCTATACTAAATTTAATAGAAGTGGTGATAGTGGGCATCCTTGTCTTGTTCCTGATCTTAAAGGGAAAGCTTTCAATCTTTTAACATTAAGTTAAAATCATATGGTGAGGGCCTCCCCGGTGGCGCAGCGGTTGAGCGCTGGGTTGCGAAGCTGCCGGCGACCTCTGCAGCGCAGCGGTTCGATCCCCAGCTGCTCCCCGGCCACCGGAGGAGGGTCCCACATGGCGCGCAGACCTCTCCTGCCGCCCGCTGCTCCCCTCAGCAGTGTACTTCGGTCCTTCTGCCTGCTCTGCTCCCCGCTCTGGCTCTGGTGAATTCTCTCGCCCTCCCACGCTTCTGACTGTACCCAGTGCACGTATAAACAAAACAAACAAACAAACAAATAAATAAATAAAAAAAAAAAAAATAAAATCATATGGTGAGCCATATGATATGTGGACCATATATTATGTGGACCATATGATATGTGGACCATATATTATGGTCCTTATTATGTTGCAAAAGGTTGCTTTTGTTCCCATCTTTTTTAGTAGTTTTATCCTAAATATATGCTGGATCTTATGTTTTCTTTTCATCTATTGATATTATGATGGTTTTTATTTTTACTTTTGTTTGGTCTGATTATAAAGCAGCCCAGACTATATCTCAGAAGTTGTGTCTAAGATATTCAAGGGAGCAATCTACATTCTTTTTTGATAGAAAGAGATCCTTTAATCAATCATTGAAGATACTGTATACACCAGAAAGCCTATTGAAATCACCTAGATTATCTGCACATTTTAAACTGAGGGTTTACTTTTGCTAGGTGGTCTAGGTAACTAACATCTTTTTTGGATTAAATGGATATTAGACACAGGGAACTTGGATGATCATAAAGGGCAGCAGTACAAGGGAGGTTTCTGAGTAAAAAGGAAAGGTTTGGTTTAATCATATTCCTTTATTTTTACTTCTTGAGAACCTTATTCTAGAGTCCATGGCTCAAGCTCTGGGCCTACATAATAGGGGAACATTGCTCTGCAAATAGACGCTTGGTCAATTTCATGTCTCCAGACATTCTTCAGATAAGTTACTTTATCAAAAACCAATCCCCACCTGTATAAAGAATGCAGCATGTCAGACACACTAAGTTGTATTCACTTCTCCCTTCTCTTCTAGCTCCAGGCCTGGTGGCGAGGCACTATGGTACGGAGGGAAATTGGTGCTTTCAAATTGCCTAAGAAGGACAAAGAAAATGGCAAGGATTCAAAAGGTAAAGGCAAAGGCAAAGCCAAGGACAAGCGGAGAGGCAAGAAGTAGAGACCCAATTATCTTCTGTCTTTACCCCTGGCATTCTGGAGATGAGAAGAGAGTAAGAAACATATTTTATCAGCACAGATAACTAATCAGTGTTTCTTATTTGGACATTCCCAGGTGAGGCCTGGTTATTTCGCCTTGCCTGTTTTTCACGTCCTGAATTAGGATTATGCCACTGATTTAGGGCTTCTTCTTATTTTGGAAAATTTTGCTGGGGGAATATTACTAAGAGCCTTGTGAAGAATCCACGTGGTCTTTCTTTGGAAAGTTGTCCGTGGGCTTAGTTGCAGTGATAAAATAAAACTTCAGTAAATCCCGTTATGTCTCTGATTTTATTCATCTATAGTGAAAAATTCTTATGAGCAAAAGTGAAATCATCAAGGAGATATTACAAGATAACGTTTATAAAATGTCCAGCATAATTCTCACACAGTAAAATTTTAATAAAGGTTAGTTTCTGCTTGCTATTTAGATTTCTCATTGTAATGTTTTTACTGGGGAACGTGGTGGCAAGGAATACTTATTATAAGCTGCATTAGTGCTTTTTCTGGGAAACAGGAATTCCTTAAAAAAGTATATTTCTATCTCAGGGGTTTATTATGAGGACCTAGTTTCTACTGATGTTCTGTGAGGGAATTACATATCCTTTCAATTTGCCAGGAAACCCATGCTATGAGCATTTTCAAATCAGACTTTATTTCATGTTATTGAAGTGTTGGCTTTTATTTTAATGTCAATGTGTAAGGTGGCATACAGGCAATTTAAAATAACATACATGATATTGATATTTATACTTAGAACTTATGCATTATATTTACATACAAATATGAGACAATGCTTTACAAAATCTTTTACTAATTACATGTTTACAACAATTTTCTGAAAGATGAAATCTGCTGTTAAACATCTCACTGCAATATGTATGTAAAGAAAAAGGTTTCTAAATATCCACGTTTTCCTTCATTTCTATAACCATTTAAGTGCTTAGTCTTTAAAAGTTCATCACACTCACCAGCACACATCATTAGTTGCTGCTGGGCTGTAGCAAGTAAGAGAAAGACTTGTTGATTAGTTATAAGGCTGTATTTTTAAAAGGCTATTAAGAAAAGTGACACACCCCTAAGCCTTCTATTCTGTTGTAGCCAAATACTAAGTTCTCCTTTTATACCATGAGTTATTTCTAGACACATTTATTATTAAAGAAAATTGGTTTGGAGTGCTAAGCAGATATGAGTTTGAAAGAGGGGAAACCTGCTGATTTAAAGTATCAGTAGTTGGCAGGTGTCTGGTTGGTGGGGGGCACTTCAGCACTGGGAAAGTCACTGCTTCAGGAGGAAACTCATAAATGGTCAGGTGGAATTATTACAAAGTCACCTTCATCTTATCTTGGAATCTAACAAGTCTACATGTTAAACTGAAATTTTCTTTCCAGTTTTTTAAAAATATAGGTGCATACAAACACTGAATACAAAAATCCAACAAAAACACAATTTGTTTTTGCATCTCAACATAAAAAAATTCAATATACTGGTATTTCTCTTATATTACCAACCAAAACTATACACAATTTTTTCTAGCAATTCAAATATATATTTAAATTAGCTTGATAAGGACACAATAATAAAATTTCATGCTGTGTGTAAAATGTGAAATACATTGAAATTTTCATTTATTCCTACAGGAAAATGAATTGTAAATGTTGCACATGTGGCACTTTTAGGTCTTGTGGAATTATTCCTTGCATAATATGGCTAACAATCCTGTCCTTTGCTTAACTTCAAGTGAGACTCTAATTTGGAGATTATACTGTGGTTTGATGTTGATGAGAAGAAAAAATACCTATAGTTGAAAAATACACACAGCTAAATTCTAAACAAGTCATATGATGAGTGAGTTTGGAACTGTAAATCTAATGGGGTCTGGCTCTAAGCACTTAAAATACATTTATGTTCTCTGAGAATTTTGAAGGATTGGGCTTTGAGCTCTCATGTTTTATATTATATAAATTTCAATGTGGACAAAGTGGTAATGTTCTGATGAACTTATTAACCTGTGAGAACAAAGAGAAAACATTTTGATCAGCACCTCAACATCATTTTATCCAAAGTGAAATTTAGTTGCTGCATGTACATGATAGAACAGTATGCTCCTATGCATGCATGGGTAAAGAAAATCCAGAACAGTTAAGAGAAAAAAAATCTACATATTTCATTTTCTGTATTTACTTGGTTTACCATGGGCAGCAAATACCAAAATTTATCACTGAAAATTAAAATTTCAAAAGTAGGGGAAGAAAGACTCAAGTGTCTTAAAATGGAATAAAGGCTCCTGGGTCTGTGTTGCATGAGCCCTTGTGCCCTTTCACTTCAACCACAATTGAGTATATAAGGCACTAGTGGTGGAGCTGTATGAACTAGATGAAAAGACAACCAGCTATTTTTACGATGCCACAAGTGCTTTACACAGCAATGGAGATTGGCAGTTACCTGAAAAAGTGTAAGAAACTTTTTTTCTTTATTCTCCTTTATTTCTTTTGCTTCATTTTCATGTCTTCCATTACATTGTTGGGGAGCTGGAAGTGTGTCTGCCATGACTAGAAGGCATCTGCAGGTCTAGCTGTCTTGGGAGCAGCGTGGGGGCGGGAGGAATGGAGAGCTCAAAAGTCAAGGCAAAGATGCTGAGTAGCACAAGCCACCAGCCTAAAAATCTAGAAGCTTTATGTGGAGTGTTTGTGTAAAATGTTTAGGTAATAGCAGGATGATACAGAGAATTATCCTCTGCAAAAAGAAGAGGAAGTGGTGATGGACTAGAGTTGGGGAGGCCAAAAACACTGGCCTTAAACATAACAGTGACTGTTTCATTGATTAACCATGAAAACTCTAGGCCCTCTATATTATTTTTGTTTTGCCTTGTATATAACAGCTCATGTAGTCATAAGGAACTTTTGATTTTTAATGTGGCTGAAAAACAAAATGGGGTCATTACTCCCCCAAATCATACAATTATCAATCTTGAAACAGTAGTGTCTACTTCATGAAACACCTGTGTGTCTGTTACAAATGCAGATTCCCAGGTCTTGCCCTGGGCCTGTTGAATGAGAACCTGTATTTGAACAAATGCTCCGGGATTTTCTAATGAACAATCAAATTTAAAAACCAGTGGACTCTATAGAGTCTTGAAAACAGGAAAGATCATAGCATATCTGTAACTTTAAATGAGCTAAATATCTTGCTAAGAAGATATTCTTTCTCTTATGTGAAAAAAACCTACTCCTAGCAAAGCACAGCCAGCTTAGGCTTTGGTGTTGTGTTCTCAATGACAGAATGAAAGTTCATTTGCAAAAACCAACCGTGTCTTCATAAACAATTCAATGGAAATGGATATAATGTCCCCTAAAATGGAGAAATGAAGCAAAATATTCCTGTTAGGAATCATGGAAACAGTCCCTCTTAAGAACACATAAGAGCTTTGTTTAATCAGTGGTGGGCAGCAACAATCACATTGTCCTGTTCCTTGTTTTGGCCAGGCAACGCCCATGGTCCTGGGAGTCATCAAACAGCAGATAATTGGTGCTGCTGTTGCTTGGGTGGGGCAAGTTCCAGGAGGGCCTGGACCGTCACTGCAACCTGGCTCAAACCTTTCTCTTCTAAAATGTGGAGAGGCAAACATAATTGCTCCTGAAATGGACAACGTAACATAAAAACAAACAAAAGAGAAAATAGGATGAACATCACGAGAACTGAAAAAAAAAAAAAAAAAAAAAAAAAAAAGCACCCCTTCTTTCCCTCAAAATAACCAACTGAGATAAGAAAAGTCGGTACCTGGAAAACTGACCTCTGTTTATAGAAGTTACACAGAGATGGTGTCTGACACTTACTGTCATTTTATTAACGCAACTATAAGTACATACAGATCATTTTGAAAATTGGAAAATGGGCAAGTTACACACACTTATCCACACAACAGAGGAAAAATAGAATACTGTGAAGTGAAAGCAACATCCTTCATCCCTGATAAAATAGGAGCAGTACAGATCAGTAAAATAATGCAGGTGAAGGCAGAAAAAAGGTTTCAAATTACCAGGTGGCCCCAACCTGAAAGACATAACATGTAGGAGGCAGTGCTTTGGAAAGTACATACTGTAGGAAAGCAAGATGGTTTCATACCATAACTCAGCCAGCATGACAGAGAATGCTTGCCAGCTCATTATAATCCTGATTGAGAAAACCAAGCTTCTTATACGTATCAAGGAAGCATCATGGGGAGAAACTGAAATGTGCCCTTGAAATTTAGATGTTTGAGAAACTTTTCCCTATTTTGGGTAACTTGAAGGCCTGCTACAAACTGGTTAAAAGCTGACTTACATAATTAAAAAACAAAGTATTTGAAAAAGTACTTCAAATCCTGGTGTTTAATAGAGTAAATTATGCTGGAGACTATGGCATTAGCTCATTCAGGAATATCTTATGTATTTAAAGTGTTCACATGTTTGTTTAAGGAAGTTAAGTACTTCTAACTTCTTAGTCTCGTTAATATGTTTGGTTAATCGTTTCTTATGAGAGAAAAAGGCATATTTTAAGATTAACAACTATCACTGGTTTTTCTTTTAAGACTATTCAGCAAGAAAAGAGATTGTTCTCATAAAGGACAGAAAAGTAGAATCCTGGTTCCACCAACATAGAGACTACACATTTGTTAAAGAAGATAACTGGGTTTTTCTTTGCTTTTCATTGGCATTTACCGTATTATTAGAGTTTTACAAAACCAGTTACAATAAAAAAAAAATCTATTTTGAATAGTTATTGTACTTGTGCTGTACTTAATTACTTTTTGCTTAATACTTTGTATAAATACTTGAGTACCAAGGCAAACACTGCACTTGGAAAGCCTGCAGGGTGTTTTGCTCTCCAAAAAGACATTTTTTCCAAGGCGGGTTCCCTGATTTCTGTCCTCTCAGTAGGGCCCTGTGACTGTATGACTGTGGTTTAGATATTCCCTCAGAAGCGTCTGCTTTCCAGGTACACATTTACCTTCTAGCTGGCTTGGAGTATGCTATCTGTTCTGAAGACAACGCACAACTAATCCAAAATCACACATGAGACCATGTGTTTTTTATCAGATTTTTTTTAAAGGACAAAACTCCACAAAATTGAATGATCACTAACTCAGAGACATCTTAAAAACAAAACAAATCCTAACTCCCAAAACTCTGGAAGGCACTACTTCTTATAAATCTGAAGTGTGCAACAGTGTTCAATGTTTCGGCATTAACAATAAATAGCTTTTAAATGTGTTAAATACTGTCCCATTTATATGTAAGAATACCAAAACAATGAGACAGACCCTCAGATTGACTTCCACAAACAGGATATTATATTCCCTGCAATATCCCTTCCTATTTTACTTCAGTTGTCCAATTTTGTTAACAATCAGGAGATTCCTGGATGTCCAGAAACACTATGAGAACTAGAGTCTGAATGCAATTATAAAATGGTTTCAAGTGCTAAACCTAGCAGCTAATATACTTAGCATTCTGAAAGATACAAAAGTCACTGTATTGAGGAACAGAACAGACTACTGTCTAATACTTTTCCTGTTATTGTTTAGGTATAATCTCAACAGCCTACATAAATTAGAAGTTTACCCACTAAGATGGTTCAAATATATTAGAAATTATATTTCCAATTTTAAATTCTAAGTAGGATTCTAGAAATGAGACTCAGTTAAAGATAACCACTTGCCCCTGAAAGGTCAGTACCAGATCACTTTGCTTCTTGCTGTGTTCTATTTTGAATGTACACATAGGGCCAAGCCATCTATAGAATCTGCATGATCTTTGCACCAGATTTTCTGATCAAATTAAAATTACTGAGATTAAATGGCAAGGCCTTCTAAGTATCTAGACAGCAAATGCTTAGGTAGATCTGTGCCTATCAATTACAAGGTTTTAGGGCACAGCTCAATGCAGTGATATGTGACCAGGTGCCCCAAACCAGAAAGGGCACAATCATTTTCCATATAAAGCTGTTGAAACTTGCAATTTCAAGTTGTGTTAAAGCATGGAAGAATGGACAGAAGGGATTTTATTATGTCATTTGGAAATAAAGTTCTAAGTTATATTGTAAGAATAGGTTTAGGACTGTATTAATAGAAATGCTTCGGCACTTGTGATAAGAGAAACAAAGTCTTTTTTGATTGCTGCAATTTGCAGCAACATGGATGGAGCTGGAAGGGATCATGCTCAGAGAAATAAGCCAGAAAGAAAAAAAAAAAAAATACCGGATGGTCTCACTCATAGCAGGAATTTAGAAAACCTATATAAGAGACCAGGAAAAAGACTAATAGTAATAAAGTAAAAATCAAAATCAACAAGCAACTATAAACCAGAGACACACTATGGTGGAGGTGAGGAGGGATTAGGGTCAAAATAAGGGAGTTGGGAATTGTATGGGGAATATAACCAATATGAAAATGCATACATTGTGCAAAAATGAAAAAAAAAAAAAGTAATATATATATATATCTATGGAACAAAGTCACAGCCAGGAGAATGGACAAATGACTGGAAAGAAAAAAAAGCTTTTTTTTAAAATCTTTGTTATCGTAAATGCTTACTAATGTAATGGGCTGGGCTGCTTATCTGGACATATGAGGAAAAAGAAAAAGCACATATGTAAATACTTCTGCATGAGAAACAAACCTCCTTTACCACAGGAATGAGGTGGAAAACCACTGGAAGGCAATCTTTCAGCTAGAGGGGAAAGATCCAGTAATAAAACATACAGAGAGTTAACATTAAAGTACAATAAAATGCCACAAAACCCAAAAGCTGAATAGATAGAGAGATAAAACTGGATTCTTCTGAATGTGCCCCAAGAGAAAGTAGTGTTTCAACAGTTCTTTTAACGCTGAGGTTTAGCTGAAGGATGTCGGAAGGGGAACAAAGATTGTCCTGTCCAAAGTGTGAGCAGGAAAGGAAAACAGAAAAACAAAGTCAGTGGATCAGATATACAGATTTGAGTACAGAATTCACTATGATCATCTCAATCATATTCAAAGAAACACATTCTGTAACATTTTTTACCATGAATGAAAATAAAATGCTGAAAAACAAAACTACTGAGAATTGATTCTCTATATGCTCAACCTGATCTTACTTCTGAATAGCAGAATGCAACTGGCTTAATGGGGACTAGTATGAACAGTAAGGGTGCTGGCTCAGGTGGTTTGAGACCTGCGAGTAGTGAGATCTGCATAGGGCAGCCTTTATTGCCTCTCATCCTTCCCTATTAACAAATAAAGACTAGGTCAGAAAGTAAGGACAAAATCTGCTGATGTGCTAAGGAGAGAGGTGTTTTCAAGAGAAAGCCAGGTAAATCAAGACCATTCAAAGAATGAGGAAATCGGGTAATATACAACCTGCAAATCAGTCGAACTGAATGATTTGGTGTTACTCTAAAAACCAAGCCCATCTTATCCAAGTCCATTTTACCAATCTGTACAAAGTGAACCCAGAGCTGTAATGGGGGCCTCCGGTTCAGATTAAGAAATTAAATAAATATTACTGGACTTGATCACAGGAACACATTCTTTAACACATAATTCTAATACAAAAGATACTGGACTCAACTGGAAACTGTTAACACTCATAGTTTTTGAATGTAACATATATTTTCATAAAGGCATAAGAAGAGAATACCCATATGCCCAATCTTACCAAAGGTTTTTTAATAGCTAACCTACTCTTTAATGTTTCAATTATAATTTAACTTGTATAGTATTTTAAAAGTTATACTGAGAAGAAAACTTGTTCACCTTCATACTTATTTGCTGGACACAGAGCTTGACAAATATCTATTATATTAAGTTTTATGTCATACATTTTCAAAAGTGATTATATTGACATCCCTGATTCCCCCCCTCCAACTCCCCCTAGATCAAACAGAGCAGTGGCAGTGTTTGGGTAAGAGGTCAGCATGCACAGAAGTAGGGAAGAACAAAGGAAGAAGTTTCTTTTTCCTTCTGTGGCAGAGAGACCTGAAAACGCTAGTTTGAATCTATGAGTTTGTGTATTTATTCTTTTTCCTTCATTTTGTTCTAGGCAAATGACTAACTTTTTAGCAGAAGTAGCAGCATAACAGGAACTCCTCTGAAAGTGGCAGTAGTGGTGGGACCACTGGTACAGATTTGGGTAGAAGATAGAAAGGGAGAAGGAAAAGGTGGCATATGTGGAATGTCCATTTCCTCTTTCTGATGGGTGAGAGAAGAGGGATGTGCAAAGAACTGTAGTCTAACCACCTTGGAAAAATACCTAAACTTTAAAAATTCTATTTATTCTATTTTTGCATCTGCTCTCAAATAGGATCGAGCTGATAGGAATGGGGTAGGCTGGCTCATAGTAACTACTGACTGGCAAATATTCAATTAAATGCATGTTGGATGGCACATTATTTTTGTGTTTTACTGATAGATGGGAGGTGCAGTCTGAAAGAATTCTAGTGTAGGGACTTGAAATCTGAGACAGATGGCTCTATAAAGTCCAGAATACAGAGAGAATGATTATAAACACTGGTAAATAATATTTTTAATAGGTTTATTGGAAATTAAATGTGTTAGCATGTATTGCTATGTAGGGCCATTTTTAGCTTTCTTCTCCTTAAGGATGCAGGGCCTCCTTTTAATCACTCTTACTTTTTCTCTGGTTCCTATTCCCTATTCTATTGTCTACATGTCACATTCTATTATTCAAAGACACTGCAGTATGGAACTGGGACAGCTACTGCACATGCTTGTATAATGTGGTGATTAGGTAGGATCATCTTCAGTAGGCAATAAATTAATGCCTACATAGGAACATTAAAACCTACTTGCTAATATGGAGAAAATGCATCTAATTTGTTTAGAAACATTATTAACGCTATCTTAATGGGTGTGTTTCTTAAAATATTGCTTTTCTCAATATTTTTTAAAAAAGGTTTGCTCTGAAAGAGATGATGAGCTTTTAGAAAACAATATGGTATAAAAATAAAAATTTGAATTTGTCCTCAAGAAAAAAAAAGTCCTTGCTACTACTAATTATAAATTTCAGTTTAAAAAATTGCTAAAGAATATTGTGAAAAATAAATAGCAGAATTGCCATCTACTTAATAAAAGTAGAAAAACATGGGAATTCATGCTGGTGAATGCAGATACTCTATGGAGCTGGGCTCTTTCTATTCCACTTTTCAACATGTAAAAGAGCTGAAGAGAAGGTGCTTCACAGCACAACAAATGATGCTGTGACCTTCTCAACTCTTGATTAGTTTAGAGAGAGGGATGGTAAGCTGGGGAAAGGGAGCTGGGTCATGACAGCTATTAGGGTAAGCTATTGACTTCAAGGCTAACAGTGGTGGTGTTGAGTCTGGGGGCTGGCCTCAAGTTTCTGACAGCTAATTAAGAAAGTACTAGAAAAAAGCTATATCTTTCTTCTTGAAAATATGTACTTCTTAGACTAGATATGGTGACAAGAACTGTAATGGTTGTGGATAAGCACCAAATGGCTCCACATGGCACCAAATAGTTACTTCTTTAAATTTATCTATAAGTCATGTCATTAAAGATAATATTTCTTTAGAGTACTGTATGTAGTTTTGAAAGGATAGTTAAATAAAAAGTATATGAAATTTATCTTCCTTAATCACATCTATAAAGAAAGTTAAACTATTTGTACTGTTAATAAAGTTATAACTGAGAAACCTGGAGGCACCTTGTATACTAAATGTCAAAGTGTTAGAATTTAGTGGGAAAATTGGTGAAATCTGAATAAAAGCTGTAATTTAGTTAACAGTCTATCCCAGTGTGTGTTAGTTTGGATTATACACCATGTTTATGTAGACATTAATAGAAGAGGGACTTGGGTGAAAAGTATACAGTAACTGTTATTTTTGCAATGTTTCTTTAAGTTTAAAAGTATTTCAAAGTAAACACTTTTTTAAAAAAGATTTATTTACTGGGCCTCCCCAGTGGCGCAGCAGTTGAGTGCTGGGTTGTGAAGCTGCCCGCAGCCTCTGCAGTGCCGGTTCGATCCCCGGCCACCGGGCGAGGGTCCCACAATGTGCGCAGACCTCTCCTGCCGCCCAGTGCTCCCCTCAGCAATGTACTTTGTCAGTCAGCCTGCTCTGCTCCCCGATCTGGCTCTGGTGAATTCTCTCATCCTCCCGTGCTTCTGACTGTACCCAGTGCTTGTATAAATAAATTAAAAAATAAATCTTAAAAAAAAAAAAGATTTATTTACTTATGCATACAAGAGCTGGGGTACAGGCCAGAGACGCAGCAGGGTGAGAGGGTTCACCAGAGACAGAGCGGGGAACAGTACAGGCAGACTGACTGAAATATACTGCTGAGGGGAGCAGCAGACAAAACAGGAGACATCTGCTTCACCATGTGGGTCGCTCCCTGACTGGCAGGGGATCAAACTCGTGCTGCAGAGGCTGCTGATTGCCTCATAGTGTGGTTTTTAACCTCTTGCACCACCAGGGAGGCCCCTCAAAGTAAACGCCTTTTTTTAAAAAAGATTTATTTATTTATTTATACAAGCACTGGGTACAGTCAGAAGCACGGGAGGGTGAGCAAATTCACTAGAGCCAGAGCGGGGAGCAGAGCAGGCAGACCGATGAAATATACTGCTGAGGGGAGCAGCGGGCAGCAGGAGAGGTCTGCGCGCCATGTGGGACCCTTGCCCAGCCACAGGGGATCTAACTGGCGCTGCAGAGGCTGCGGGCAGCCAGCGCTCACCTGCTGCATCACCGGGGAGGCCTTGAAAGTAAACACTTTTTGAAAAGTATAATAAGCAGGTGTTAAAAATCTGAAGCCAATGAAAGCATTCTCAATCCAAGATACACTTATTTTGAAGCATACATTGTTGTGTGTGAAGTTGATATAAGTCAAACAGCAAGTGGCGATGCTTAGGAAAATATAAAAAAAACTATTTTTGATTACTAAGCATTAATTACTTATTACATTTAAATTTGTATGTGTATGATTTCTTTGCTTGATCCTTGGAAGTTATTAAGGAAAAGTGCTCAAAAGTACACTGACTGAGTATAATAACAAAAAGTCATATTAGTAATTGTCAAATTAGCTCTGAGTTAGTCCTATAAGATTTTAGATACTTGAATTTCTGAAAGATTTTAGAAAACAATATCCAGGTGTATTTGGGTAACATAAAAAAATGACAGACTTATTACCTGAGGTACACCAATTTTTCTGCAAGCTTCTAAGAAATTCTCCACATTTCGCCTGCATTTTGCCATTGTTAATTTAGGCTGCAAAGGAAGAAAAATGTGATATTACTAGCAAAGTCTTAAAAATATTGCTAACTTTAAAAATACTCTTGCTAGTTGCTCTATAAATGTAATGCTATAGACCAGATGGTCAGCAAACATTTCCTTAATGGATCAGATAATGATAATAAGAGATTCATATGGTCTGTAGCAATTACTCAATTCTGCTAAGAACTTGAAATCAAAACAACGAAGCATGACTATGTCCCACTAAAACTTAATGGATCAGATAATAAGAGATTCATATGGTCTGTAGCAATTACTCAATTCTGCTAAGAACTTGAAATCAAAACAACTAAGTGTGACTATGTCCCACTAAAACTTTATTTACAAAAATTGGTGATGGCCTGTGGAGCATCGTTTGCTCCTCCCTACTTTAGTTTTAGATTTTTTAAAAAAGATTTTATTTATTAATTTTTGTGTAGAAGAACTGGGGTGTAGGCCAGAGGTACGGGGTTAGGGGAAAGTTATGAGAAAATTAACCAGAGACAGAGTGGGGATCAGAACTGGCAGACGTACTGAAATACACTGCTGAGGGGAACTGTAGGCGAGGCATGACAGGTCTGCTATTGTGGGTTAGCTACCAGGCTGGGGATTGAACTCAGGCATTGACTTTGATTTTTATAAGCAAAATGCTAAACAGAGAAATTTAGGGGGATAGAATGTTTTAAAATAATATACACTAAGGAAAATTTGGAGGAATGGCAAGAAAACCAATTACCCACAGCTCTCCCATTCAAATACAATCACTATGAACACTCTGGTTCATTTCATTTCCAATATGAAAGTTTTGTTTCAATTATATGCATAAACAAATATGTACTAAATATACTTATGCCCTAAATATCTATGTAAAATAGATATCTTTCTATGGGTAACAATAAAAAGAAATTTGAATATCTTAAAAAACAAACAGGGCCTCCCTGGTGGCGCAGCAGGTTGAGCGCAGCCCTGTGAAGCTGTCTGCAGCCTCTGTAGCACGGGTTCGATTCCCAGCCAGCCAGGGAGATTCCCGCATGGCGTGGCAGACCTCTCCTGTCGCACCCGCTGCTCCCCTCAGCAGTGCTTTTGGTCTGTCTGCCTGTTCTGTTCCCCACTCTGTCTCTGGTGAATTCTTTCACCCTCCCACGCCTCTGGCCTGTACCCCCCAGCTATTGTTAAAGGAAAAATAAATCTTTTTTTTTTTTTTTTTTTAAAGATTTATTTATTTATTTATACAAGCACTGGATATAGTCAGAAGTGCGAGAGAATTCACCAGAGACAGAGCCAGAGCGGGGAGCAGAGCAGGCAGAAGGACCGAAGTACACTGCTGAGGGGAGCAGCGGGCGGCAGGAGAGGTCTGCGCACCATGTGGGACCCTCCTCTGGTGGCCGGGGAGCAGCCGGGGATCGAACCAACGGTGCAGAGGCTGCCGGCAGCTTCGCAACCCAGCGCTCAACCGCTGCGCCACCAGGGAGGCCCGGAAAAATAAATCTTTGAAAAAAAAAAAAGAAAAACAAACAAACAAAAAACCAAAAAACCCCCCAAAAAAAAAAAAAAAAACAAAATAGCCTTTGTCCATAAATATGCTATAGATGCATCCTGTCTCCCACTTAATGGTAATATTAAAAAATTTGTTTGACTTTTGAATTTAAAGACATGTTAAGAACACAAGGAAATTATGAAAGTTTCCATAGAAAATTTCCCTATTACTAACTAGAAAGTTTGTTTCCTGAAAAGATCTCTAACTAGAAACACAAAATTATCACAAGACATAGGGAGATTTTGAAGTTTTTCAACTACTAGGTTATCATGGATTATATAGCAAGAAAGAAATACGAATCCCATTTCCCAAAATGATTACCAAATTCAATGGTTTAAATTAAATGGTTGGCTCCCAACCAATCATTAAATGTTTAACCATCAGTCCTGAAAGCCTTAAGTTTGTAGGGAATCTGACCTAGAGCTTTTACATAGCAAAAAGATAAAAAAAAGCCTACTCTAAAATGAGAATTAGAAAGGTCTTACATGTGAATATATAGGTTTTCTTTAAAGATGGCATGTGATACTCTGTCACCAGAAGAGGGATAATAACATAAATACGTAATAGTGCATGGAGGATACAATCTTGGTCTCAAAAAGGTGGCAGGGGCTAGGATTTGCTTTCTGATAAAAGATAAAAAGGCAACAAGTGGGATGAAAGGAAAATGTTTTATTTTTATTTATTTATTTTTTTAAAATTTTTTTTTAATAGAGGCATGTTTTATTTATTTATTTGTTTGTTTTGTTTACACATGCACTGGGTACAGTCAGAAGCGCGGGAGGGTGAGAGAATTCACCAGAGTCAAAGCGGGGAGCAGAGCAGGCAGAAGGACCGAAATACACTGCTGAGGGGAGCAGCGGGCGGCAGGAGAGGTCTGCACACCATGTGGAACCCTCCTCCGGAGGCCGGGGAGCAGCCAGGGATCGAACCAGCGCCGCAGAGGCCGCAGGCAGCCTCGCAACCCAGAGCTCAACCGCTGCGCCATCGGGGAGGCCCGAAAGGAAAATGTTTTAAATTTCAAGTTGAAAAACTTTCAAAAAGGTCCAGAAAGAGAACAGGAGTTAGGTTTCTATAGAAAACATACTCTTTTGCCTATACCAAGTTCCTCTATACTTGACATAAAATAGTTTTTAAAAGAGTGAACATAAATGGGAGAATCATGATCTTAACACAAAGAGAAAAACAATCATGAAGGTTCACACTGCCCAGTTCACCCTGGGGTAGGGTTCTTTCTCTTCTGTTTTTCACAGATGAAAAAGCAGGTTGTTCACTGGACAAGTAGTGCTATGTATGGTCTTCTCTCTCAACTTCTGGCTAGTTAAGAGGGATATAAGGTGAACTGAGGCATAGGAAAAATATTATTGTGGTAAAAGCTAGTGGGACAAGGAGTTAACTTTAAGAGAAGATGGCAAATTAAAAAACACAGAACAACTGCTTTTCATAGGAGAATTTTCCACTGGCTTGAAATTCTCTCACCACACACCAGTTTCCCTTTCTATCTCCTGGAAAAGGGAAGCAGAAACAATGACTTTTATACATACATATACACACACACACACATATATGGATATATATGTATATATTTATTATGTATGAACCTTGGCTGAGCAAACCAGGATCCTGATCTGAGTTTGAGGGAGAAAGCTGGGTATATGCACTGGGGCACTATGGGTGAGAGATTCCAGCAAAAGAAGGGGGCCTGGGCATTTTGTTCTATCAAAAAAAGGAACTCTAAAAAAAAAAGCAAACATTGTTTAAAAATGAACAATGATGTAAAATATATATAAATAAAAAAAGGAACTCTAATTTCCCAAAACTCTACTGTTCAAACACCAACATCTATGAAAGTAAGTCTGACTGCATAGGTAGAAATAAGTCTGACTGCACAAGCAGAAAAACAACCACTAGGGTGCAAAAAGAAAGGAAAAAAAGATAAAGTTCATGTTGTTCAAATTAAAATTTGGTTTAGGAGTTACCAGATCTCAAACAAAAAGAAAAGAAGGTTCAGAATTATGAGCATAGTGTGTAACTCAGCATTAGCTCTCTGAGGACTACAAGTACCCCAAGGGGGAAAATAAAACATTTCCTTTGAAATTTACCTGCAAAGGGTAGATTTCTGAGTGATGAAAGGGAATGGGAGCAGGGACCAAGTAACTCCCTCCCTTAGCATTTATTTAAATTCCAGGGATATACACTTGTCATCAGGGAAATGCAAATCAAAACTACCATGAGATACCATCTTACACCAGTGAGAATGGCACATATTAAAAAAACTAGCAACAACAAATGTTGGCGAGGGTGTGGAGAAAAAGGAACTCTTCTGCACTGTTGGTGGGAGTGCAAACTGGTCCAACCACTGTGGAAAGCTGTATGGAGATTTCTGGACCTACTAAACATAGAGCTTCCATATGATCCAGCAATTCCACTCCTAGGTATTTACCCAAAGGACACAGAAACATCAATTCCAAAGAACACCTGCACCCCTATGTTTATAGCAGCACTGTTTACAATAGCTAAGCTTTGGAAACAACCCAAATGCCCAAAAATAGATGACTGGATGAAGAAGATGTGGTACATATATACCATGGAATATTACTCAGCATTCAAAAAAGATAAACACATGCAATTTGCAGCAACATGGATGGCGCTGGAAGGGATCATGCTCAGCGAAATAAGCCAAAAAGAAAAAGAAAAATACCGGATGGTCTCACTCATAGCAGGAATCTAGAAAACTTAAATAAGGGACCAGGAAAATGAATAACTATAAGAAAGTGAAAATCAAAATCAACAAAAAACTATGAACCAGAGACACTTTTAGGGGGGCGGGGGTGGGAGGGGAGGGATTGGGGTCAGAATGGGGGGGCTGCAATTGTATGGGGAATATAACAATAAAATTTATTAAAATTAAAAAAAAAAAAATAAAAAGGATACAAAGAAAAAAAAAATAAATTCCAGGGATATAAGTCAATGTTTCATAATTGGGATCCAACTCCTTACAGATTGATGAAAACTGTGAATCTATTCTGGAGAAGAATGCAGATGCACACAATCCTGAAGCATTCACAGAGCCTCAGAAGCACTAGCAGTGCATGAATCCTAGGCTACAAACCTCTGTTCTGTATCTGCCCAAAGGAATCACGAGTCAGAAGGACCCAAGGGTGTATAAGCTTCAGCCCTCTGGAGTGCAGAAGGACTCATAATTTTGCCTTAAATCAAATCTCACAGGAATTTGCTATCCTCAAAATTTCAGATGACATAATAAATAGTTTTGGATAGTCATGTATATAGACTGTTGTATTTCTAGCCTGAACTAAGCAAGAAATCGTATGCAGGTTTTAGGGAAGAAAGTAATTTCCACAAGAGCATAATCTACACTGAAAGGAACAACAAGTAATTTTAAGTAATTCTGCTATTTTGGATATGTGAAATGATTTATAATTTTTCAGGCTTATAATCTAATTGTTAAAAACACACATGCCTTTCTGAATTTCTTTTAAAATGCTTAGATATACGACTTACCCTTATAATGACAGATCATTTTGTGAATTGTGAGAAAAATCATGCTTCATATAATACATCACGAAAATGTTTATGAAGTTACACTTAGAATTCTAATTAGCTAATTATCAAAGAACTGTAACAAATCATATGCATTATGTTAGCCACAAAGAACTACTGTGAATTTTCATTTGAATTTGCTTTCAATTTTATATGCTCATCACAAAAATTTTCTAAAAAAGTAAGTTATAAAGCTCTCTGTGTGATCAAAAGAACAAGTAAAGAGATAGAGAAGTCAGAGAATAATTCATATGAAGGAAAAATAGATATAAATACTTATACTGAAATCTAGTAGTGTAACAGAAACCCCATGAAAGCAATATTGACTTATTTATGATCGGGTTCACTCAAAGGCCATTTACTCACCCCTAAAGGCTGTAATTTGGGAAGTTTTATTAATCTATGTATTTCTGCTTAATTTTACAGGT
This sequence comes from Talpa occidentalis, assembly GCF_014898055.3. Classification (NCBI taxonomy): domain Eukaryota; kingdom Metazoa; phylum Chordata; class Mammalia; order Eulipotyphla; family Talpidae; genus Talpa; species Talpa occidentalis. Next base: position 41,919,041 of record NW_023604295.1, on the reverse strand, counting down.
CATTTATTAACCAAAAAGATTCCCTCTTAAAACAATTTTCATTAGGCCTTCTAGCTTTTAAGTTAAGTTTCCAGGATACCATTTCATAAAAGACCCCCTTTATTTATTTATTTTTTTGAAGAGGCATTAATGGTCTTAAGAGAGTGGACTCTCTGTAACTCATCTCTGTACCTTCTGATCCTGGGAAAATGCCTGGTGTATTGACAGATGCTCTATAAACATGAGTAAGGTTTGTGGTTGATTTTGCTAACCAGTTTTAAATGCTCCAATCTCAAGTTTGTTTTTTTTTTTAAATATATTTTGACTTTTTTTTTTTAAAGATTTATTTATTTATACAAGAACCGGGTTACAGGCCAGATGTGTGGGAGGATGAAAGGATTCACCAGAGACAGAGCGGGGAACAGAACAGGCAGATCTACTGAAATGCACTGCTGAGGGGAGCAGTGGAGAGACAGGAGAGGCCTGCTGTGCCATGTGGGATTCTCCCTGGCTGGCCGGGATCGAACCCGTGCTGCAGAGGCTGCAGACAGCTTCACAGTGCGGTGCTCACCCGCCTGAGCCACCAGGGAGGCCCTCCAATCTCAAGTTATACCCATCATTTCTTTGACTAATGAGAAGGTCCATGTGTTTTATTTCTCAAAGTGGTTAAAATTTGTTAAGTAGTTTTATTTTCCCTTTATGTATTTTACATTCTTAAACAGAACAAACTGTATGTTCTGCTGATCAAGGTAAAGAAACTCACTCATCCTTACTCTCAAATTTCACTGTCTTCATTAACTCCTGTCACTTCCTAAGTATCCCCCTGGAAATGAGAATGACAGGTTTGTCCTTTTTTTTCTTAACTCATTTTGTTAGAAACTGTGCAGAATGCAAAGTGTGAATAACTCCTTTCCTTACTGGCATTGCCAAACAGCAAGTTAATTCCTATTTTGTTAATCAATTTAGGATCAAAACAAAGTATCTGCTAAAAAACAAATGACCCCAAAATGAGATAAAGGCACACCTTTTGGAAAGGTTAGACACTGCCTAAACACGTTACAAATGCACATTTCAGAGTCATCAAAAGAGGGCGACACAATGATTGAATAATAAAATGCGCAGTGGGAACCCTGATTATACTCTGGTTGTGTATATGTGTGTGCTGGGGAGGGGAGAGGAGGGAAGCAGTTATGAAAGATATTCTTGGAACAACTGGGAAAATTGGTATATAGCTCATAGATGCTACTGGTGCCTCATGCGGTGTTATTCATCTAGCCTGTGTATCTATCCTCACCTTTTTTTTTTTTTAAATTTTTTTTTGCATGTTTTTATTTATTTATTTGTTTGTTTGTTTTGTTTATACATGCACTGGGTACAGTCAGAAGCGCAGGAGGGTGAGAGAATTCACCAGAGCCAGAGCGGGGAGCAGAGCAGGCAGAAGGACCGAAGTACACTGCTGAGGGGAGCAGCGGGTGGCAGGAGAGGTCTGCGCGCCATGTGGGACCCTCCCCCGGTGGCCGGGGAGCAGCCGGGGATCGAACCGGCGTCGCAGAGGCCGCGGGCAGCTTCGCAACCCAGCGCTCAACCGCTGCGCCACCGGGGAGGCCCACCTTTTTTTTTTTTTTAAAGATTAAAAAAAAAAATTATTTATTTTATACAAGAACCAGGGTACAGGCCAAATGTGTGGGAGGGTGAGAGGATTCACCAGAGACAGAGCAAGGAAACAGAATAGGCAGACTGATGAAATACACTGCTGAGGGGAGCAGCAGGCAAGTCAGGAGAGGTCTGCCGTGCCATGTGGGACCCTTGCAGGCCAGCCGGGATTGAACCCGCACTGCAGAGGCTGCGGACAGCTTCACAGAGCTGAGCTCATCGCCTGCGCCACCAGGGGAGGTTTCACCCTCGCCTTTTAACCCCAACTTCCTGCTGGCTGCTAATGGATCACAGCTATCCCGTTTTTGGTTTCAGCCTGATCCTATGGAGAGAATTGGAGAGTGCGAATCACACCACACTCCCACCTTGAGGCAGGAGGTATCAGCCCCCACATCATTCTGTCCCTGGCTGTGGGTAAGGGTAAGTGCAAGGTGGACTAGGGGTAAAGTGTTGTGACAGCTGCAATTTTTAAACGGTACAGTTAAAATATACAAACATACACAAATAGAGACAAAGCTAGATAGCAAATGTGATGAGTATCAGACCTAGGTGGAAGCTTTATGAGTGTTTCTAACCTAAATCATATAAAATGTTGTAAACCAATGTTAATAAATAAAAATAATTAAAAAGTGTGTTATTCTTTCAATTTTTCTAAAGATTTGAAAATATTCATAATAAACAAATTTGAAAGAGAAAAAAAAATAATTCTGTCAACCCAAAAGTTTCCTTTTTTGGGGTGCCATCCAGTTACCAACATCCAGATCTAACCAGCAGTATAAAGAGAATCTGCCAGTCATCTGGACTGATTTTTCTCCCCCATTATCTACCTGAGGTTGGTAACTAAACCATGTCAATTCCATGTCCCAAATAGCCAGCAATCTCAACTGCAATTATTATCATATTATTTCCCTCAAATTGCTTCAGTATTTCCTCACTGTCTCTACTCAGATAAAATTTTAACTCTGACATGGTACCATGAGGCTCTTGTCACAAGGCCCTTGGCTTACCACTCTAGCTACATTCCCTACTATTTGCACCCAGTCCTTAAGTATTAAAAACTTAAGAATTCCTATTCTGAGCAATTTAAGAATTTCTTAAATATGCCATAATTTTTCTTAGCTTTTCAATCTAGGAATACTATGTTTGGAATGCCTTCTCTCTCTGTATTGTTGGCAGATTCCTAGCCACACTTTAAGAATTAGTTCAAATTTCACTTTTTCTGGAAGGGTTTTCCTGGACACCCAGGGAAAGATAAGTGTATTTTTTGTATTTCTGTAACATACCCTTACACAACTGTCTTATAACACTCATCACACTGCTATAAGTTACTGTTTACATGCCCATTTTTTCTCTAGTAGAAGTGAGACCTGAGAAGGCAGGAAGTGAACTTTCAGTCTCCCAAGCATTCTGTACAATGCATGCCACTGGACTTAACAAATGTCTGATGAACAGCCAACATTCTTTAGCATTGTAAGCTTACTACAGCTGGTGAGGGAACGTGAATGCTTGGGACAGATCGAGGCCGCACATGATTAGCCAAATGGCAAAGAACAACGCCATCAGTTAGAGCTGCTCCAAGGTCACAAGGCAGAGATACTTTCAACCGGTATTCAATATGCTGAAAGGAAAGGAAAATGGGCAACATTAATTGAGTTGCTGACACATAGGACATAATGAATTTATAATGGAATTTATTTCATTGGAAATCAAGATAAAAAGCAAGTAACTAAAATGCCACAATCCTTAGTTTATTCTTTAAAGTCAATAACTTAAGGAGATTAAATATTTATGTACAGCAGCCAGACAACAGTGGTGCAAAGTACAGGAGAAATTAATACACAATGTTCTGATTTTTTTTTTTTTTGGTGGGACCTTCACTGGTGGCTGGGGATTAAACTGGCGCTGCAGAGGCTGTGGGCAGCCTCGCAACCCAGCGCTCAACTGCTGTGCCACCAGGGGAGGCCCTGATTGTGTTTTTTTTTTTACACAAAACAACACAAACCTCGATTCTCTTTGAATTCCAAAACAAATAAACACCATATATGAGTGATAGGTATATATGTACATACATATAAATATTATAACAAAGGCAGAAAAAAATTTTAAGTGAGTAAGGCCAGGGATTGAACTTCACAGAATCCTCTCATTTTCCTAGTCAACAGCTGAAAAGAATTCCTTTGTAGCAATTTTTTTACATTCATTTCACAATAGGCAGCACAACACTCACTGGGCACTTCATTCTACTAAAAAGTATAAATCAAATGAATGCGTGATTGCAGGATATGGGATACAGCAATACCACTGAAAAAGTGTAGTTCAAAGGTAATGTACATACTTTCCGTAGTTGATCTATTAATTCCAGCTCTTCTTCTCTTTGTCTTGAGTTCTGTCTTGTTACTGAATCTGTAGAATCACTGATAGGTGCAGAAGACGAAAGGGGTGAAGCAAGACCTAAAAAAATATTAATATGTAAGACAGAAAGACGACTGCCAATGTTGGAATAATATTCAGTTTGCCTAATTATAGCTTCATTTTTATATTTTATTTTTTTAAAGATTTATTTATGTATACAAGAACTAGGGTACAGGCCAGAGGTGTGGGGGCGTGAGAAGATTCACCAGAGACAGAGTAGGGAACAGAACAGGCAGACCAACTAAAATACACTGCTGAGGGGAGCAGCGGGCGAGACAGGAGAGGTCTGCCGCACCATGTGGGTTGCTCTCTGGCCAGCCTGGGATTGAACTTGTGCTGCAGAGGCTGCGGACAGCTTTATAATGTGGTGCTCCCTTGTGCCACCAGGGAGGCTCTGGCATTATCTTTTCAAGCTCTATCCATGTTGTCTCAAATGGCATGAGTTTGTTTTTTTTTATCACTGTGGCTCAACTACTTTTGATTGTTTAATTATATCCATGTGAAAAATGTTTTTATTGAAAAGTAACACACAGAAAATTATACTGATCATAAGCATATAGTTCAATTAATTATCATCACAAAATAGATACAACCAGATCAATAAATGCAACCCTAACAACACCCTGAAGCCCCTCTTATGTTCCCTGACCATCAGTACGCAAAGGTTATTTCTTTTTTTTTTTTTTTTTTATTTTATAGAGGCATGTTTATTTATTTGTTTGTTTGTTTTGTTTTATACATGCACTGAGTACAGTCAGAAGCGTGGGAGGGTGAGAGAATTCACCAGAGCCAGAGCCGGGAGCAGAGCAGGCAGAAGGACCGAAGTACACTGCTGAGGGGAGCAGCGGGCGGCAGGAGAGCTCTGCGCGCCATGTGGGACCCTCCTCCGGTGGCTGGGGAGCAGCCGGGGATTGAACTGGCGCCGCAGAGGCTGCGGGCAGGTTCGCAACCCAGCGCTCAACCACTGCGCCACCGGGGAGGCCCCCGCAAAGGTTATTTCTACCCTCACAAGATTCTAACTCATCTTGACTTTTTTTTTTTTTTTTTTAAGATTTATTTATTTATTTATTTATTTATTTATACAAGCACTGGGTACAGCCAGAAGCGTGGGAGGGTGAGAGAATTCACCAGAGCCAGAGCGGGGAGCAGAGCAGGCAGGACCGAAGTACACTGCTGAGGGGAGCAGCGGGCGGCAGGAAGAGGTCTGCGCGCCATGTGGGACCCTCCTCTGGTGACCGGGGAGCAGCCGGGGATCGAACCGGCGCTGCAGAGGCTGAGGGCAGCTTCGCAACCCAGCGATCAACCGCTGCGCCACCGGGGAGGCCCTCATCTTGACTTTTAATATCACAAATTAGTTTTGTCTAATTTTGAACTAACTATAAATGAAGCCATACTCTATGTATATAGGCTCTTGTGTCTGACTTCTTTTGATTAACAATACAAGATTTATCCGTGTTAGACAAATTAATTTGTTCATTTTTATTGCTTATAAGGTATCTCAAGTAACACATCACAATTATTTATTCATGCTACTGTTGATAGATAATCTGTCTGGGACTATTATGTATAGAATTGTTATAAATATTCTTATACATATCTTTTGGTATACATGTGTACATATGTCAGAAGGAAAATTACTTTTCATAGGGCATAGAAATGTTCAACATTAATAGATAATATAAACAGTCTGCCATAAATTTGCAATCCCACCAGCAGTGTGTCTCTACTTTGATTTCAAATCTCACCAAGAGTATGTCTAGCAGTTACATTAAAAATAGTTATTTTGGACTTGAGATGTGGGGGGCTAGGCAGAAATTTGTCATATTAACTAAAAATCATGAGCCTATATAGACTGAGAAAAAAAAAAGATTCAACCTTTAAATATAAAAAAATAGGGTCTCCCTGGTGGTGCAAGGGGTTAGATGCAACCTATGAAGCTATCCACAGCCACTGCAGCACGAGTTCGATCTCCGGCGAGGGAGGTACCCACATGGCTGAGCAGATCTCTCCCAACTCACCTGCTGCTCCCCTCAGCAGTGTATTTCACTCAGTCTGCCTGTTCTGCTCCCCACTCTGTCTCTGATGAATCCTCTCACCCCCACACCTCTGGCCTGTACCTCAGTTCGTATATAAATAAATAAATAAATCTTTAAAAAAAAAAAATAGCTTTTATCAATGAAAAAAAAAAAAAAAGCTCATGACAGAGAAGAGAAATATTCTCTAAAGCCCTATTCTCTAAAACACTAAAGGACACGGCGTAAACCTGTTCAAATACTCCATAACCCGCTTTTAGGGGGTACTAAGACATCTAATTAAAACAAATTCAAACAAGAGTCTCTTAATGTAACCTCACCAACAAACAGTGTTTAGTCTTTGTCAAGATGACATCTCAGGGTAGATGTTTAAGCATAAACAGGCAATGTCATTTAATAAAGTGTCCCTCTCCCCCTTACAAGCCCTTACAAATCACCCACCTCACTACCACCTACCTTTATTTGTTTCTGCCCTGACAGCTGATCGGAAAAGGAAGCTTTCAGGTCGTTGTGGCTGGTTTCTCTGGGCAGTAGCAGGAAAAGAATATGCAGGGGAATGATGAACTAAACAGCATGGAACATCAAAATAAGATAAAGGAGGTGTAAAATAAATTAAACAGAACTGCAGACATACATTATAAAAGTTCAATAAATAACAAGAAAAAAACAATCTTGGCAATGATGTAAAATATTAATTGCTTATTGATATAAAATCTGGTACAGAAAAGTAACTGAAAGAACAGCCATTTGATGTATTTTTGCATGTTACTTTTGATAATAAAGAACAAATATTAATATATTGAATATAGTCTCTTACAGATCTATGCCCTTCTAGCTCCCATTCATTTGTTCATATAGAAGGGGTGAGCAGTTGAATTGTTGAATTAAAAAATGGAAAATATGCAGATAGTTTCCAATTTTGTGTTTGATTTCCCACATCAGGAAAGGAAACCAAAGCTATCTAGAAGTAATTATTCAGGAAATTTTTGGTAAACAATTATAATCTTGATATGGTTTTTTTTTTTTTTTTTTAGAGGCATGTTTTATTTATTTGTTTGTTTGTTTGTTTATACATGCACTGGGTATAGTCAGAAGCACAGGAGGGTGAGAGAATTCACCAGAGCCAGAGCAGGGAGCAGAGCAGGCAGAAGGACCGAAGTACACTACTGAGGGGAGCAGCGGGCGGCAGGAGAGGTCTGCACGGCATGTGGGACCCTCCTCCGGTGGCCGGGGAGCAGCCGGGGATCGAACCGGCGCCGCAGAGGCTGCGGGCAGCTTTGCAACCCAGCGCTCAACCGCTGCGCCACCAGGGAGGCCCAATCTTGATATGGTTTTTAATGCACCTTTGTGTCTATTACCTGTTTCTGATGTAGGTGAACTTGACACAGTATTAGATCTGTCATTATTCTGCAAAGAAACAGAGATATATGAATTATTCTTATTTAAGAAGAGGTACTTTCCACATTTATGGTAACTTTGGGATTATAAAAGATAAAAACCATGTAGCTGTTCTTCAAAATAAAGTCTCGAAGTAAGATGGTATATGAATTTTGCATGTTTTTAAAAACAAGAGTTTTTATTTAGTACTACAGAATTCAAGGGTTATATAATACATTCTTTAAAGATAGTTCCATTATAAAAAGGCCTTTCCTATGACTAAAAATCATATGTAAGGCAGAAAATTTTACTGAGAAAATAAAATTTCACTTTATACTAGTATTTTTCTGTTATAGTTACTAAAGTATTTATCCCCCTCTAGAGAATAAAATTTAATGTGTTAAGAAAATGAAGAATATCAAACCTAGTCCAATCAAACATTCGTAACATTCCAGTTAGGAAATAAGGGTTTTAAAGGTGATAGCTGTATTTCCAAGTTCAAGTGTTTAAGTACAAGTTTCAATTCATTGACCAAAGGAGGAAGAGGTAGATAACTAGCGAAAGTTTACCTGAAAAAAGGAAATGCAGTTAAGGAGGAGTAGAATCAAGGAAAGCTAGAATAACATCAACTATATTTCAGGCCTTGAAATCTAGTTATGTATACTCAGTAATTCAAATATAATTTTATATGATAACTAAAGACACTTTTGAATCAACAGAATCACACACCCCCACACCCCCATACCACTGCTCCCATGTTTTTTTCCCTTTCTTTTGGTTTTATTATTTTCAGAATCTCACTATGAGTTGGGTCAGATGAAATTTATGATGATGGGTAATTTAAACTGCTAAAATAACAATGGAGCCATGCTGTTGAGAAAATTCTTGGACTGATCTAGAAGACAAATTTGTGGAAATAGTTCCTTAGTTTGATATTCTTAGGTTATGAATCAAGAATTAAAAAATAAAATGTGCCAATGAGTGAAGCGGTGTATTGTCTTGTTCTGTACAAAAGCAAAAATATGTTCATCAAGTTTATAGAGAGCAATGAACTAAGATGTTATGAAGAAATGTAAATTTAATTTAAGGGCCTCCCTGGTGGCGCAAGGGGTTAAGACGCAACCTATGAAGCTATCCGCAACCTCTGCAGCATGAGTTCGATCCCCAGCCGGCCAGGAAGCAAACCACATGGCGCAGCAGACCTCTCCTGACTTGCCCCCTGCTCCCCTCAGCAGAGTACTTCGGTCAGTCTGCCTGTTCTATTCCCCGCTCTGTCTCTGCTGAATCCTCTCACCTCCCACACCTCTGGACTGTACCCCAGCTCTTGCATGCATGCATAAATAAATCTTTAAAAAAAATAAATTTAATTTAAAATAAGCAACAGCAACTAGTAAAAGGAACAGGCAACTGAGGCAAAAGTCGATTATCTTTATAAGGAAACAGAAGACTATCCTTATTTTCAAGGAATATGAGTTATGAAGAAAGAAAGTCAAGGATAAAGACTTGTTTAAGGATCAATGGCTGAAATAGAAAAACATGAAGAGTACAGATTATGCCAGAGGTAGAAGAAAAATATTTAAAAAAAATTTAAAAACCTATTTGGTAGGAGTTTGAGTAGGAGTTTAAACATATTAAAGAATAAAATGGTAACAGGCAGCTCTACTAGATGAGATAAAGTGAAATAAATTCCACTGAATGGCAGCAAATGTTCTCTAAGTCCACAAGCATCAAAAGATAACATACAATTGACTGTAATAAAAAATAAAGCCACAACAGAGATGACTTATAAAATGATGGCTTTTAAAATGTACTTTTATCGAAGATCTAAATCTAAGTGATTTGTATTCTAGGATAGAAAAATAATGAGTTCAGGGTCTCCCCAGTGGCGCAGCAGTTGAGCGCTGGGTTGCAAAGCTGCCTGCAGCCTCTGCAGCGCTGGTTCGATCCCCGGCTGCTCCCCGGCCACTGGAGGAGGGTCCTGCATGGCGCCCAGACCTCTCCTGCTGCCCACTGCTCCCCTCAGCAGTGTACTTCGGTCCTTCTGCCTGCTCTGCTCCCTGCTCTGTCTCTGGTGAATTCTCTCACCCTCCCGCGCTTCTGACTGTACCCAGTGCTTGTATAAACAAACAAACAAACAAATAAATAAATAAATCTTTTTTTAAAGAAAAAGAAAAATAATGAGTTCAAATCACTCTGAGATCATCAACTATCTTTGAGATAGTACTCTTGGAGAAGTGAGGGCAAAAGAGAGTTAAGAAATAATCTCAAACACTGACATGAACTCAACTTTAAGCCTGGTTAAGAAAGAAAAGAAATAAAATCATGCTTATAGTGTATACCTATTCTAAAGTAATTGGGATACCAAAAAAATACCCAGATCTCTTTAATCATTTTATAGTGCAGCAGGTATGATAATTGACAAAAAGAAAGTTAGATTCATCACACAATTCTTTGCACACCCAGATTTGGCCTGTCTTGACTGTGATTCTCTGGGAGACAATAAGCCCCAACACTCCAAGGTATCCATGAGTGTAATGAATTCAGTTCTCTCCTACCCATCTAGAATGCCTTCTTGGGTGTATAACTTCAAATAATTTTCTGTATTGTAATTCAAATAAAGAACACCTAGCTAAGAAAGGCTAGCAAGGGGTTAATACTGAAGAAAATTATAAATAAAGCTTTATTTATCTTTATAACAAGAGACAAGGTTTACAGATGTTATAAAGTTGGATTCAGTATTTAGAAGGACATGATGCAAGAATCAAAGTATTCTGATAAATTACAGAAATAAAAATATTCAAAAAACAAAATTAAGTATTTAGGAGAATAAAAGATACACGATGTGGAAATTAATTATCACTTAGGAGTATAACTATCTGAGTGGTATGGTGGCCATTAAGTAAAATAAATACCAAAACGGAAAAAGCCAAGTTAATACTCAGAGTTAGTTAGACATGTGAAAACCCTTCTTTCCTGCTCAGTACCAGACAGGTTCTAATGAAGGCTACACTTCAAATCAGGGGCTCTGAAGCTAAAATGCAAGGCAGAGAACTTAGGAAAGTTCATAAGGACTGACAGGCTGGGAAAGCACATAAAAGGACTAGAGTTTATTTAGGGAGCAGAGAGGGGTGGCATCGTTACTGTTTTCAAATACAAAGTTTTTTTCATAAAGACTCTAAATAACTAGAAAATCACCACACTGGAAAGGAAAAAAGAAACAAATGTAAACCACAGAGGACAGATAAGCAGAGGAAACTTCTTAACAGTGAGAATTATTAATACAAGTACAGGGCCTCCCTGGTGGCAGGAGGGGTTAAGAAGCAGCCTGTGAAGCTGTCCACAGCCTCTGCAGCATGAGTTTGATCCCCGGCCAACCAGGGAGCAGCCCACATGGCACACCTCTTCTGTCTCGCCCGCTGCTCCCCTCAGCGGTGTACTTCGGTCAATCTGCCTGTTCTGTTCCCCACTCTGTCTCTGGTGAATCCTCTCACCCCTAACACCTCTAGCCTGTACCCCAGCTTTTATATTCAAAAATAAATAAATCTTAAAAAAAAAAATACCAGTGTAGTGTGAACCCAGATATGACAGAGACAGCAGCCAAAGTATACAGGTGCCTGTAGGCCATGTTAAGAAGTTTACACTTTATTCTACCATATAATGCCACTAAAGAGTAGTTTTGAAGGCCCAAAAGTCTTCAAAAAGTAAAATACTGCAGGTTCTTCATTTAGTCTTGTAGGTCTTATGATCTTCAGAGCAACTATTCAACTGTTTTGTGAAGTGCAAAAGTCGCCATAGATATTACATAAACATATGGGAGTAGCTGTTTGCCTATAAAACTATTTTTAGAAATAGGTAGCCGAGGGGCCATAGTTTGCTGAACCCCTACTGTAGAGGGTTTTGGCAGTAACAGTTGTGGGGAACAGGAATCAAATTATTTTACATGCACATTAGGTAACAGAGCTAAATTAATAATTTACGACCAAAAAAACCTCTGATAAAAAAATTCGAACATTGCAAACAGACTATGAATATAAAGAATTAACACATCCTATTTAAACTAACAAGTGAAATTAATGTAAACTCAAACTGTTTGATAAACTGAGATATATTTCATGCAATGCTAGATTCCAGATAACTGCTAGATCAGTCCACTGGAAAACTTAGGACTTTCTTTAAAAATCCCTCCCCTAGTTCCTAGTGAATTACAATAACAAGAGATACCTTAAGAGGCACGAAGGCAGAAGACTGAGGCAGCATAGCAGCACAGCCCACTTGATTCAACCCTGTCAGCGACTAAATAGCAAAAGAGAAAGAAGAAACAGGCAGTATTTTTGTTAGCAACTGTCAGGGAGGCAGGCAGGCAGGCAGGCAGCTGGCTGGTCAAGAGTCTGGTCAGTGAAATTAGAAGAGGAAAGGAAATTGACAACTTTCAAAACGTTTACTAATGTCACTGATAGGGCAAAAAGAGAATATTTGGGGAAAAACCCCCAAAATTTATAAAGCAGTTTTTCTATCTCTACAATTCAAAATATTTTAATACCTCATATCATATTAAGCAGGAAATGAAAAGCATGATTTGTTAAAAATGGTTCTGAGTAGAAACTCAGAACATCAGTATCTTTCAGCAAAACAGTTCTAAAAATGAGTGAGTCCTAGAATGGTCTCATGACAGAGAAACTAATCCAGTCAAAGAGTGCATTTTAACTGAGCAGAAAGAGTATAAGAACAATTTTTTAAAAATATTAATCCAAATTAGATTTATTATAATTCAATAATGTTTCTGATGTGAGAAGCCAGGACATAAGGATTCCGCAACATACCTTAAGAATAAACCAGCATTTTCTTTGTGCCTTTGTGAAAGTCCAAATGACCTCTAAGAGGGTAAGTGGAATTTTCTTTTACTTTGAATCCTTCATCTTTTCACTAATCTACGTACAACTAGTTAGATCTACGTTAGAGATGTAACTAGAGATAAGAAGCTAGAATCTATTGTGTTGAATTATAGGTAAGTGCTGCTCAATATATGACAATATTTTCATTTGGTGAAAAGAGGAAATCAGAGTAGGCAGGACTTTCACAAAGGGCATAGCATAAGACTGTACTTTAAATTTAATAAATGCTAAAGACTTAAAGATATTAAAGCCTTTACAAGTTAAATAGATACAAAAATTTAAACCAGGATCACAAATATTTGAATTGTGGGATAAATAACAAACATGTGGGAGTTTACAAGTTAGATGGCCAGCACAATAAGCTGCATTCTTAAATGAGAGCTTATAGACAGCCATGCCTTTTTTTTTTTTTTTAAAGCACGTAGCACACACTGCAACATAATCTATCTTGAGGTAGAAAAAAGTAAAGTTGCAATGTACCAAAGAAAAAGAATGTGACAACATACGCTGTGTATGCTTCACCTATTTAGATTCTGGCCTGCCTTAAAATTGATTATACTGGAATAACTGCTAATCCAGTATAAATGAATGCTTATGTTATATAAATTTGTTATAAAAAAGGCTAGAAGTCACTATAATCTGTAAAAAAAAAAAAAAAAAAAAAAAAGGAAAGGAGAAATGGCAAGTAGTGAAATGAACCTCCACAGTTTTTAGTACCCAGAAATGGGATAGAGATGCTGGTGGGAGATAGATGAAAGCACATAAGCCAGAAGGGCAGCTCTAAGAGAATTCAGTGTAAATGATATTAAATGTTACAAATACTTATTTCAAGCCTATATATTTCAAGGTCTTTAAAACAAATTCGACATTATAGCATCAGACCTTTTCATCATGAAACAATCTACTGAGCAAGTATTAGGTGCACAGCATTTATGTGCTCATTCAGGAAATATTTATTAAGTACGTAATATATCCCAGGAACAAAGACAGGGACTGAGTACACATATGGAAATGAAACAGAGACTATCCCTGTGCCCATGATGCTTAGAGTCTAGCAGTCTAGTAAGGGAGAAATATAAAACAATAACCACCTATCTAAAATACTATGAAGAAAAAATAACAGCAGAGACATAAATTTGATTTTGGGGTAAGGGGTTACAGATAAAACACATTAAAGATGACAGATGAGTAGTAATTAACCAAGGACTATATGGAGGGAAGGAGAGAAAGTCATGCAGAAGGAATAGCATTTGCAAAAGACCTGAGGGAGGAAAGCACTTGCTCTATTTGAAAAGCTGAAAAAAATACTGGTATAGTGTGAACCCAGAGAATGACAGATGAACAGCAGCCAAAGTATACAGGTGCTTGTAGGCCATGTTAAGAAGTTTAGACTTTATTCTACCATTCAAAGTCACTGAAGAGTAATTTTTGGACACTATTTGGCATATAAAACTATGTGAGATATGGTCATTGCTTAGAAAGGCCATCTAATTTAGGTGAAATAACTGTGTGTGATATGCGCATTTTGAAAATAGTTGAAGGTCATTTCAAATTTCATGCTAAAGAGATTTTGCTGTTATTTCTCTAAATTCTACTTTTTTCTTGACAAAAAAAGTCTGGGCACTCAGATGATTTACTACATATGTAATTAAATCTCATCTTTAGTTTTCTAAATTGTCTTCAATTATAATGGAGGCAGTACAGCATGGTGTTTAATGCCTTTTCTCAAGTCAGCTAGATCTAGATTTAAACCCAACCTTGTACTTGCTAGCTATGTGACCCTGTACAAGTCACATTCAAGACAAAACATTCTGTGCCTCAGGAGTCATTTGTAAAATGGTGATAAATTTAATCTTAACTCTAAGGTTGCTGCAAGGAGTGAATGAGATAATTCTGGTTAAGTTTCTAAATCATCAAAGGCACTCAATATTTTTCTGCATTTATTTAAACTATAACTTGCTTCTCATATTAATTAACTTCCACTGAAATTCCAGAGGCTGGTGGTTGTATTTATCAATAAGACTGCCAGTTAAAATGTGCTGAATCCATCTCCAAGGAAATACGGATTGCACAATACACAGAAATTTTAATAGACAATGGAAGTTTATGTAATAGGAATGTCATGCTTAAAGTATATAGTTCATGTAGTATGTGCAATGGTAGACTAGCACATAAGACAGGGATTGCTATAGACAGATTTTTTTTTTTAATGGTAAGTTTTCAATACTACTGTAAAAAAACATAAAACATGATGGAGAATCATGTAAATGATTAGAATTCTTTCACAAGGCTGATAAAAGACTTTCAATAAAGTTTTCTTGTTATATTCATGTTCAGTTACTGAAATGGGCAATGAAAGAAAACCAATGTTAAAAACTATCAGTATATAGCATTCAAAGTTAGTGTTTTCCTGAGCTCAAAAAATGGGAATGGAGAGATAATCCTGAGATGTAGGTTTTTTGTTGTTGTTTTTTTTTTTTTTTTTTTTTTAGGTCAAGGATTTTCAGTAGCTTAAAATAGATAAAATAGGATGCCAAATATAGTTGTATAATTAACATTATAGAGGGAGGGAATCCATTTAACACACAGATGATCATGAGTCAAACTAATAATTAATAAAATAAGTGCATCTGGAATTAGATATGACATTTAAAAAATAATATAATACATCTGCTCCTCCCAAAAGACATACAATGCCAACATAGTTCTCAATGCAAATATTTTACTTTTGGCAGGACTAACAAAGACACTGAATCCTAACTGCAGAACACTGGAATACTGGGTAAACCATAAATAGTAATGTAGGAAACAGTTGTAGCTATTTGTAAAGTATTTAGTAATGATGTTTATCATGTTTTATGATATTTAGCAAATTTCAGAATGTAAAGTATAATAGCTATTCTTCAATTTTTAGATCCAGCAATGTAAAACTCAATTTTGGGCAAGGCTCTTACCACTAACAAGGCACTATCATCAGTGTGCTGAGACCTTCTGGATGGAAAGTGACACTGGAGAGGTGAAGAAAAATGAAGCAATGTCAAAAATAAACTATGCATACACACAATGTATTCTGCAAATACACACATAAGCAGAGAGACATATTAAGACATACTTGGGAAGATGCTGACATATGAGACCATATTCATAATCATTTGGAATTCATGTACCCTAATAGCTAATATGTTGATTTTAAGTAATGATTTTCTTCCAAAGAGCTCAACACCTTCAAATATGATCTTACTGCCTAAAAACTTTCTAAATCAAAAAGGGAAAAGGGATTATTCTCTGTTCACAGATAAGAAAGCTGAAGTATAGATGAGTAATAACATAAAGAATTTGTGGTCATTTCGTGAGTCAGTGACAAATTAAAAGCAATACATCCAAAATCATGATTTCTAGTTTAGGCATCTCTTCATTACCTTTCTTACAAAAAACATAAGCATATAATTGGAAATTTTTAAAGTGTACTTAAGAAGTTGTACATTTTTCCTGAGAAGTTTTGGTTTTCAGAAAATGATTTACTCCAGAATGACCATAAAGAAGGTACTGCTGGAGTAAAAAAGGAGTGTACTAACTTACCAAATTTGGTTGTCAAAGGTTTGTACAGAATTATTACTACGTGAAAAAAGACTGAAAATGCTTGAGTGAATCTTTCAAGTATTATAGCAATACATAAGTCCTCCAATAAATAAAAAGTAGTTATTATATGTCTGTCAATATTTTAAGAACTCTTTTATATTGAATAGTTAACGTTTCAAATACATCTTACCATTCTGGAAACACTATGCTTCAAAAACATTGTGCTGAAAATTGATGCTTGTAAAGTCCCATTTGCTAGAATCTCAAATAACTTATTTTATAAAAAGCAAAGTCAAAATTCACATGAAATAATGCCTTTATACATTTTTTAAGGAAGTAATGACCATAAATTGAAAAAATGAGAAGGCAAAGATAAAGGAAAGTGGCTAATGAGAAAGCCAAATTCAATAAAAACATTTATTTAGTACCGGATGGTCTCACTCATAGCAGGAATCTAGAAAACTTAAATAAGGGACCAGGAAAATGAATATAAGAAAGTGAAAATCAAAATCAACAAAAAAACTATGAACCAGAGACACTTTTTGGGGGGGGGGGGGCGGGAGGGGAAGGATTGGGGTCAGAATGGGGCGTTTGCAATTGTATGGGGGAATATAAAAATAAAATTTAATATTTAAAAAAAAAAAAAAAAACAAAAAAAACATTTATTTAGTAAGCTTTATTTTGACAGATCAAAATAGGTCCTTAAATTTTTAAAAGGTTGAACAATTAATTTTAACTTGTAATGATCATGTACTACTTAATAATATAAGACTAATGCATACAAAGTATAATTGAAACATGAAACTTAGGAAATGAGCACTAAAGCTGAAATACCTTTTATGTTTAATAACAATAACATTCACCCATGTCAAATACAGCTACCATGACTATCTCTCATTACATAGTATGCTTTGAAAATGGAGAGATGATACATCTGGTCGGAGTGGTGGAGAGACATAAATACTCTCCAGATGAATGTGTATAGAATTAAAAAGCCTCTATCTGTGAATTCTGATAAATTCTCTGGCCTGTGTCTTCTTCCTATAAGAAGAATTTTGTGAGGGGGAGTGGGGGAGAAAATGGCAATATTTTGATCACTGGAAACACATGATAATCACATGCAAAATGTTTCATTTCCATTGTAATAACAAATACTTCCAAAGAAAAGGTGATTATATAGACTTACCTCATCATCAAAGTGTGGTTGTTGTTTTTGTGGACTTTGTGACGCTTTTTGCTGTATATTCCCCACCCCCCCAAAAAAGGGAAGTTAGTTAGAATCTTGAATACTGGAAATGATACAATCTATTTCCTAATATAACTACTTACATTAATTTCTGTATCTTTTGCATATGATACTGTTCTAGACTTACTGGTTAGAAGATATTGCTCTTTCCTTTTAAGTAGCTTACAATTTAAATGCAGGAAAGCAATAAAATGACACAATACTTTCATATGGCTATAAGCATCTATAAATAGAAATTTGAAAAACTTATACATACACATATATAAACACATTCACAGTCAGAGTGGTGATCTTTCACTATATGCTTGCTAAAAAATTATTCTCTCTTCCTCTAAGGGTTTCAAGTATCACTCTGATGCTAAGAGCTTTATCTTTTTCCTATAAATGAAATCTCAGGTTTGTATTTTCAACTGCCCATGGAAACTCTCTACTTGGAAACTTTACTGTCACCTCAATTTCATCATATCCAAAGCATACACACAAATTCCTATACTAACTGGCCCATTCCCCAAATTTGCTCATTTATGTTAATACATCAAATAATAATAACACCTGTGTACAGTGTTTTTATAATGTGTTCCTCTGCACAGTATCTCACATAATTCTTCTTACTCTTGGAAGTAAACAAAAATCACAAATATAGTCATTTAAAGATGACAAAATTGAGAAGAAAAGAGATTAAGTGCTATGTGCAAGGTCACAAATTTGGTAAGTAGCACAGCTGAGATTTGCACCTATGCCTTCTGACTCTAAATCCTATTCTTTCCACAATGCTAGACTAGCACTGAAATCATTCTTTTAACCTCAATATCTTGCTTTGGGGCCTTTTATCCCACTCATCTTCAATGACTTATTCAACATCCACTACATATTTATGTACAAGGCATAATACTTCTCTTGGAATCTCCCCTATAGCAAATTTATAAAATCCAATGTGGTGGTAGGAGGCACAGCACTCACCATACTAATTAATTAGGCACATCCATAATAATTCTGGAATACCTAATATTTAATAATTAAATATTACACATGAGGCAACTAAAGACACACACTTTCCAAAAGTTAAGCATATACTGAGTAGCAAAACTAGATGCAAATTTCTGACCCGGAGCACTTTCTGTTAATACTGTCTCTCCTTTAGAATTCTCAGAAATCACCTAGTTTTATGTCCTCATTGTGTATCGTACCCTAATTATTGCAATTACTTTCTAATTCATTTTCTTCTTTCTAACATATTCCAACATGAGTAGATTAGCTTTTCATTCTTTGTCTCGGGTTTTTCTTTTGCTTTACAATTTATTCTCTTGTGCTTAATAGATCAAGATTCAGCTCTAGGGGGTCCTCCCTGGTGGTTCTAAGAGTTAAGTCTCAGCACTATGAAGCAATCCACAGCCACTGCAGCATGAGTTCAATCCCCAGCCAGGGAGCTAACCCATATGGCGCAGCAGATCTCTCTTATCTTGCCCACTGCTCCCCTCAGCAGTGTATTTCAGCCTGTCCTGCTTACCACTGTCTCGGGTGAATCTTCTCACACCTTACACCTTTGGCCTACACCCCAGTTCCTGTATGCATAAATAAATAAATCTTTAAAAAAAAAAGATTCAGCTCTAATCTGAAATTTCATTAATGTGATTAGCTCTTACTAGCTTATGATTTCTACACAAGGCAAGCTAAATGACTTAATACATGTAAAATGTATAGGACAGTACTGAGACTACAGTAAGAACCAGCTATGATTATTTACTGAGAGTCAGTACAGCACTATGGTGACAGAGTAGGGTTTGGAGGCAGCCTGTCTTGAATTGAATTCTTGCTCCACCACTTATGAGCTGAGTATTTAACCCTAGGCAAGGTGTTATTTTCTTTTGAGTATTAAAGCTCATTATCATGGGCCTGACATGTTTGAGTATTTATAATAAGAGTATTTATAATGTGTATAGTACTTAAAGAAGATGGTCTTCAATTTATGAAACACAAGAGAGAGGCACTCGGGGAACAAGAGAGATTCTTTCATTAAACCGTTCAGTTAACAAATATTTACTGAGGGGCCTCCCTGGTAGCACATGGGGTTAAGACGCAACCTATGAAGCTTTATGCAGTCACTGCAGCACGAGTTCAATCCCTGGCCAGGGAGCTACCCACATGGTGCAGCAGACCTCTCCTGACTCACCTGCTGCTCCCCTCAGCAGTGTATTTCAGTCAATCCACCTGTTCTGTTCCCAACTTTGTTTCTGGTGAATCCTCTCACCCCCGAAACCTCTGGCCTGTATCCCAGTTCTTGTTATGTATAAATAAATAAATCTTTAAAAAAAACACAAACTAATATTTACTGAGCTTTACAATGGGCTAGACTCTAGCAGGGACATAGCAGTGATAAACAAGGCATGGTATCTATCTTCATGATGTTTACAGATAAACTGGAGAGATATAATCAAATAAAAATACAAATAGTTATGAAGAAAATATATCAAGGCAACTATAGAAGAAAAAGTCTGAAGTAATACAGGCAAAATAAACCCACAACAGGTTTTGGTGCAACTATAGAGGCTGAAAAATATTTAAAAAGAATATCAAGAGGGGTTGATAATTGAGAATGCAAAGAGAAAATGGAAAGAATCAAAAGTGACATTAAAGCACTAATCCTGGGGTCCTGCAAATTTTTGGTATTCATTAGAATGAAAAAATTAAGAGAGAGGTTTGGATAACAATACATCTGTGTGGCTCTTTAAGCACTTTCACAACCTCACTGATCTTTACTAATGCACTGGAGATTGAGGAAATGGCAGCAGGACAGTAAAGTGGTATGTTTAATTACAAATTACCAATTAAGAGTAAGAGGTCACTGTCCTAAGACCAAGATAATCACTTCTGACGGTCCATCCATGGGAACCATTAATCTAATCACAAGCAGGGGCAGCTACATGACTTAGTCAAGATTCCTTACAGTTGATGAAATTCATATGGAACCAAAAAAACTTTGAATAGCCAAAGCACTGCTGACTAAAAAGGAGAATGGAGCTATCACATTTCTGGACTTCAAACTATACTACTAAGTCATAATCAAAACAGAATGGTACTGGAACAAACAGACATACAGACCAATGGACTCAAACAGAAAGCCCAGAAATAAAGCCACACGTATATGGACAACTAATCTCTGACAAAGGAACAAAGAATATGAAATGGAACAAGGACAGTTTGTTCAACAAATGGTGTGGGAAAACTGGACTACCACACGCAAAAGAATGAAACTACACTACAACCTCACACCATGCACAAAAATAACTCAAAATGGATAAAAGAATTGAAAATAAGACCTGAAACTATAAAATATATAGAAGAAAATATAGGTAAAATACTACATGACATATGTCTCAGTAACATCTTTAAAGACTCATCTCCCAAAGCAAAGAAAGTGAAGAAAAAGATAAACAGCTGGGATTACAACAAACTAAAAAGCTTCTGTACAAGGAGTGGGAAGAGCACAAGTGTCTATGCTGAGGGTACATGGGTGGATTGGTGCTGGGAATTTCACGGGGACTATAACCGAGATGAGAAAGCATACATTGTACAAAAATGAAGAATGATGTAAAAAATATATAAAACTGAAAAAAAAAAAAAAATGCTTCCGTACAGCAAAAGAGGCATTAGCCAAAACAAAGAGACACCCTATTGGCTGGGAGAAAATTTTTGCACTCCATGCAACTGATAAGGGACTGATGACAAAGATCTACAAAGAACTCATATGACTCAACAAAAACAAAGTACACAATCCAGTCAAAAAATGGCAGAAGAGCTAAAAAGACACTTCTTCCAAGAGGAAATGCAAATGGCCAACAGTATGTGAAAAAATGTTCAATATCCTTATAATCAGGGAAATGTAAATCCAAACCACAATGAGATACCACCTTACCACCAGTGAGAAAGGCACACGTTAAAAAAAAACAGGAAACGGCCACCTTGGTGGCGTGAGGGGTTAAGCGTCACACTATGAAGCAATCTGCAGCTTCTGTCTGTAGCACGAGTTCAATCCCCGGCCAGCCAGGGAGCAAACCACATGGTGCAGCAGACCTCTCCTGGCTTGCCTGCTGCTCCCCTCAGCAGTGTACTTCGGTCAATTTGCCTGTTCTGTTGCCCACTCTGTCTCTGTCTCTCACCTCCTGCAACTCTGGCCTGTCCCCCAGTTCTTGTATGCATAAATAAATAAATCTTTAAAAAAAACCCAGGAAACAACAAATGTTGGCATGGATGTGGAATAAAAGGAAACTCTCCTACACTGCTGGTGGGAATGCAAACTGGTCCAACCACTATGGAAAGCTGTCTGGAGGTTCCTCAGTCTACTAAAAATGAAACTACCATATGACCCAGCAATTTCACTCCTAGGAATCTACCCAAAGGACACGAAAATATTAATTCAAAAGGATACCTGCACCCCTATGTTTACTGCAGCACTATGTGTAATAGGTAAGATATGGAAACAACTCAAATGCCCAAAAATAGATGACTGGATCAAGAAGATGTAGTATAGATACACAATGGAATACTATTCAGCAATCAAAAAAAGATAAACTCATGCCATTGGCAGCAAAATGGATGGAGCTAGAAGGGATTATGCTCAGTGAAATAAGCCAGAATGAAAAAGAAAAAAAATAGGAGGGTTTCACTTATAAGAGGAATATAGGGGAACCAAATAAGAGATCAGGGAAAAAATAATTAAAAAAAAAAATGGCAGGCAGCTGTACATCAGAGACATTCTACGAGGAGGGAAAGGGAGAAGGATCAGAACAGGGGAGGGAAAAGCACAGGGGACTATGGTGATGGTGCATGGGTGAATGGAGGGTGGGAATTCTATGCGGTCTACACCTGAGAGGAGAAAGCAAACACTGTACAAAAACAAACAACGATGTAAAATATGTATAAATAAATTAATTTATTTTTTTAAAAAAGAAATTCCTTGCAGTGAGAAAAAGGTGACATTTTAATTAACACAACAAAAGCTGACAGCCTCAGCAAAACAAATAAGCACTTACTTGTAAGGAACTTAAGGAATACCATTCAAAGAATTCAAAGGACTCACCTTGACGAAGTCCAAGACAGCATCTCTTTGAATCTGCTTGGTCCTTATTTTTTCCTCCTCATACTGTAAGGCGGCAAGTTGTGCCTCTCTGCGAGTACGCTCTACTAATTGTTCTCTTCTCTGATGAAATTCTAAGTCTGTATGTGATAACTAAAACAAAAATATCATTTTGCACAGGCAAGTGGGGATTAGGATCAGCTTATCAATATTCCTTATCAATTGAGGTACCTACTGCTAACTCAAACAACTTTTACTTTGCAGTCACCTTGGATTGCTTTAAATTTGTTTATTGCTAATCGTTCCCCCTCTTGGTTGTGTTCTTATATGTATTATAAGAAGCACTGCGTGAGTAAAGATTTTCTGTCTAGTTCTAAAAACACTGTCACATGTATCAGGTGCATGTTTTATTAACTAAATGTTTGAGAAGACAGGCAACAAAGTTTCCAGACACCTGGCAATTAGTGGTCATTTTAATATTATAACAGATGAAAACTACCTTAGTTAAAAAATAAATAAAAACTAGGAACAGCAAAAACCAGATTACCTGATTGTGACCTGGTGTTAATGACAAGACTGAAGAAGATGGTTCAACTGGACCCCTGATCCAAAAAAGAAAAGGGAAGGATTCTTTGATAAAACAGACAAATATATAAAAGAGAAGTGAGATCTTATTGTTAATGTAGCTTTCTATTAATCAATAGGCAAACTGCCTAGTCAGCACCGAAAGATGAACTGCAGTTTATAAACTTGAGCCCACATCATTAAATTAAAGTACAGGAACACCTGATGTCTCCAACTTAAGTTTCATGCAATGATATCACTTATCAAGCTATTGCTAAAACTGCCTGTCAGCCGGTGATGATACAGTTATTTGAGACCACTTTACAAAAAGTATAATTTATTCATAGCAGATACAACTATCCTCTTCTTTACTACCATGATTCAAACACGATACATGCAAATGGAGATCTTTTTTTACACACAGCATTTATCAACAGATGTCTGGATTACTACAGAACCTGCTAACTATTCTTGTAAAGCACTCCTATTCCTATTTTCAACTGCAGTTTTAATGACAAAGATTCTATTGATTTTTTTTTATGTTTAAGAAAAAGATGAAACCAATATGAAAGTTTAAAAAATAGTAAAACTTGCTTCTTCCTTTCATCAGTTGATATTTACTTTTTTCCTGAAGTAGATTTTAGTTTTTCAAGTCTCAGTTATTGATCTATCTCTAAAACTAACAACGTTTGGAGCTGTGCTTTTTTGACACTTAGGCTGAAATTTTATCAGTCTGTTGGGTTGATTTAAATGTATTATGGGAAACAAAAACAAAGCCGCCAGTAATTTCTGATTGCCACCCACCAGTGATATAAGACCTGCTAGTAACATCCACTGTCCCTTTGGCAAACAATTACCATAACACAACACATTTTCAAATATCTCCTGGGGAGCAGTGCTATTCCTCATTAAAAAACACTGGTCTACCTTATACCGCCTCGAATTTTATTTTATTTTTTTTATTTTTTAAAGATTTATCTATTTATGCATACAAGAACAGGGATACAAGCCAGAGATGCGGGGGGTGAGAGGATCCACCAGAGACATAGTGGGGATCAGAACAGGCAGACTGACTGAAATACACTGCTGAGGGGAGCAGCAGGTGAGACAGGAGAGGTCCACTGCGCCATGTAGGTAGCTCTCTGGCTGGCCAGGGATAGAACTTGTGTTGCATAGGCTGCGGATAGCTTCATAGTGCTGTGCTCAACCTGTTGCACCACCAGGGAGGACCCCTTGTGCCACTGGGGAGGCCCAAACCTCCTTGAATTTTAAAAATTTAATATGTAAGAAAACAAAAATTTAAGTTACTTTATTGTTTTCATCCTATCCATGTTTTTTAAATATTGGTTCCAATTTTTTGAAGTATTCACAGAATTCTTTTAAAATTTTTTCCTAGGCATTAAACAAAACATGCTGACAGAATAAATTACACTTATAAATTTTAAAAGTAGGGCCTCCCTGGTGGTGCAGCAGGTTGAGCACTGTGCTGTGAAGCTGTTTGCAGCCTCTGCACCAAGGGTTCGATTCCCTGCCAGCCAGGGAGAAACCCACAAGGTATGGCAGACCTCTCCTGCCTCGCCCACTGCTCCCCTCAGCAGTGTCTTCAGTCCGTCTGCCTGATCTGCTCCCTACTCTGTCTCTGGTGAATTCTCTGACCCTCCCGTGCCTCAGACTGCACCCCAGTTCTTGTACAAATAAATAAATCTTTAAAAAAAATAAATTTTGAAAGAAGCAGAATAAATTACTTCCTTAGACAAGGTTTAAAATAACATTAAAGCTGGAGAGAAAAACTTCCTTAACTTTATATTAATCCTTGATAACTTCTATCTTAGTGCTCCTAGTCAGTGCATCCTCAGTCAAAAGATGTTATTCTAGTAAATATTTGACATGTCAAAACAACTCTGCAGATGAAATTAAGTTGACCTTTAAATGGGGAGATAATCTCCAGGTGGGTCCAATGTAATTGTAGGAACCCATAAAAACAACAGAAGGCAAGGGAGTCTGTGAGATGAGACAGAAAGGTAAATGAGAAAGATTCAAGACATGTGAAGAATTTGGCATATCAACTGCTGGCTTGAAGGTGGAGGAGCCACAAACCAAGGAATATGAGTAGATTCCAGAAGCAAAAAATGATTCCCAGCTGATTGTCAGTGAGGTAATGTGGGCCTCAGTCTTGTAACTTACATGGAATTGAATTTTGCCAACAACCTGTACGAGCTTGGAAGTGGGTTCTCCCACACGGTCTTCAGAGAAGGGAATCTAGGTCAGTCAACATATCACAACACTGAGACCCAAAAAACCATGACAAATCTATAGAACTCTTATATAATAAAGGGGTATATTGTCAGGGGCTAAATTTGTGGTAATTTGTTATAAAAGTATTAGAAAACTAATACAAAATGTAACAAGATTTAAAAAAAGTCAATTTTCACCTTGTATATCTTTACTAAATCCTAGAGATTTTTGAACTTTGTGATGGTTGTGGACAGTAAAAGGGACAGGAGATAAGGTGCAAGTCCACACAAATATAATATAAAATATAACAGAAAATTCCTCCATGAAACTGGATTGCAAAAGACTGCATCCTCAATATAAGGACAAATGGCAACTAAAAGTTTACCATTTTGAGGTAAATTTCAAAGCATAAAATTTAATTAAAATTGAAAAGTCTGAGTTACAAACTTTTCCCCATTATTCTCCCCACATTCTCTTCATCCATCTATAGCACAGCCCCCTAAGCAAATTTATTATCTTGTCAAATACAACAATGAACTATGTATGACAGTTTCTACATAGTCAATTTACTGTTGTTTAAGAATAAGCTTATCAAGACTATTGCTTTGCGACTTCACAAAAACAGAGGAAGCAAGAGTTGGGAATTCTTCAATTATTGTGATACAGTTATGGCAAGATACATTTTGCCATTCAAGAATATGCAGCAGTGATTTAAATGGTCAATGCACAAATATTCTGTGATGCACTAAGTACAGTGGAAAGATCATATCAATTGAGATAGGAACAAGAATGCTAATTATTATTACCTCTCTCTTACCTAGTCAAAGTTTAAATAAAAAATTTTCAGGACTCCTAAAATTCATATAGCATGAATTCAGCTATATCTTCCTAAACTTTCACTACTATGAAGTATCTTAAAATTAATTGCACAAATTAAAGCTTGTAATACTCTGAATTTAGAATCAATTCTATTTCTTTTTCTACTACATGAGCACTAAGCATACTGTCACCTGTACAAACATGGTATCTAAAACACAGTTTCTACACACAGATCTGCAAAAGTTAGATCTTCGTTATACACAGATCTGAAAAAAAAACACAGTCATTTCATGCTCTTATCAGGATTTAAGGCTGAAACAAATCAGTAGAATTGGCTTTTCAAACCTGTTTTGATGTGTATATCTTCTCATGTCTTCTGTTTTGTGAAACTCCCTAATGGGTACTGGCTTTACTGGTGAACCCTAGGTCAAAAAAGCAGAAACAAATAAATTTGACATATGTATTCTGAATACTGAGATTATATGGTTTTTGTTCAATTTGGTATTTAGGAAATCAGTATATTACACATAAAGTATTTGAACAGAATCATCAAGTGTGAATTTTTATGTTTAAAAGCATTTTAGGCTATATTATTACTTTGGTAACCAAATAGTCATAATCCAAAAATTTTTACTTTATTAAAAAGTATTTCCTTCATAACATATTAATTATAGTGATAACAAAGCATTATTCACTGAATAAGTTTTTTCAGTTGGAAAGAATCTTACAGATCCTCTTCTATCTAGAACAGGAAATCCTACCGATTCTACCCTAACATTTTCTCAGCCTCTCAACACTTCTTGTAGTAGGGAGTTAATTAAACAGATTGTATTTCTTTATTTCTTCACAACTACAGATTGTTACTTATGTTTGTCATATAAAATGTACTTGGGATAGTGGTGAAATACCAAGATAAAACAAAAAGCAGTTTCTACTTACGGTTAAATGATATTAATTAAAAGAGAAATATTACTGGCAATGTTTATAAGCCAAAGCTAAAGGTCATTTTAAATAACACTAGTAGGAAAATTAAGGTATTTTTAAATGATATGGTCTACCTACTGAAAAAGGAAATTATAGGTTACCAAAGTATATATTTTATCAAGTGAAAATCTATAAAAGCAATATATCTTATTTAAACACAGAAAAATAATTAAAATGAATATTCTGTAGGGGAAATATAAGAAAACAACCTATGCAAAAATAGTATGTAAAAATCAAATGCAAAATTATTTAGTCCACTTCTAAGAAATGAATAGTACATGACACATCATAGAAAATCTTTGGTGAGTTATTCCAAAGAGCTGAATCCAGTGCCTTATTAATAGAGTAGTATCCCTGCCTGTCCTAAAAGGCTGAAGCTGATTTCTTTATATCTGGACAGCATGAGCATATAAAAGGAAACACAATTTTAGAACCATCTGAAAGAATAACTGCTTTAACCATAATGAATAAGGTTTTCTTACAAAAATCTCTCTTAATATCAGTATCTTATCACTCTGGTGATGCTGTAATTATCTATAATTATTGCAAGAGGTATATAAACATTTTCATGACAAAAAGAATATGATATTGACTTAATTAAAAAATTTAATGTCACACTACAGAAATACAAGTCACATCCTATTTAATTATACCTCTATATTTGTAAGAGATAGTATAATAAAAATGAAACAATATCATAATTTTAAAAATCTCAAGCAGTTTAGCTTTTTAAAAATAATTTATTTTAAATAGTATTCAAGAATATAAAAAAATTTCTCCACTAATAGTTAAACTTCTAAAATAATACTATTCTTATAGAGGCCCAATTTTAAGACATCCCTGACACAGAAATCATGAAGATCTTTTTGAAATCATAAAAACCACGATACATATAGGAAGCTGAAATTTAAAAAACGTATTACAAAATAGCCAATATAGTAGGATTGAAAAAATGGTGCCACAATTTTTCACCAGTAGTGTAACAGGCATTTTCACTTTCACATAAATACCCCACAATACAGCTCAATTAACCATAAAAGGATCAAAGAAAAAGAACGCCAGAAAAGAGAAAGGACTCCCTTCAAGATTTTAATGTATATTGCTAACTCTAATTTTATTGTGAAGTATGAAGAGTTGCCCTTTGCTCCAACAGGTTTGCTTATAGCCTGAACCGCAAGTGATTTCATCACCTGTACATTGCTGTCTCTGCACTGCAGGACTTTTTATCCAACTTTAAATACAAGAGTATATTCTTCACACCAACAAACAAAAGGCTTCAGATAAGAAAACCAAAGGATTTAAAAAAAAAAAAGAATGGTATCATTCCATAACAGGTCCCACTTGCAGTGATTTTTCGCTATTTCTAAAAGGCTAAATACATCATTCTCCCAGAGGCCCCAAGTGTTTCTCAAATAACCCCTGCTCAGAGCCTGGGAACAACTCCAGAAGTCAGCATCATACATACTGAAGTGGAGCCATTTTATTATGCTGACTAGATACACTGAAGAATGCTATTTCTACTTGAGACCCTTGGGGAATTGCCAGAGATTCTGTAGTGTGCTGAATACTCATTTGTTTTCTAAGGCAACTCAATACTCGACTCTAAGAGACATCTCAGAATTTTAATGGAAAACAATTTATATTCTGTGTGACACAGCATAAAAGCTCCAAAATAATTAAGCTCCATATAAAAAATTTACAGCTATGTCCATTTTTTTTTTTTTTTGCTAAATGTCAGTATTTTGGTTCAATTATTAATTACTGATAAAATTCCAATTTATTTGTTGGTAACAATCAAAAAGCAGTAAGAACTACAATGAAAAACATCATATTCCTTTCCATTTCAAAGGTCGTAAGATATACTTAAGACTCCTTTTATTCTTCAAAATTCTGAAATGTCTTTTTATTTGAAAAGTATTGTCTGATTTTTAAAATAAAGTGGAAAAACTCAGCAATAAAATTAAAATGATTACACCTAACCCAAAATTTGTTGGTTTATGACAGAAAATTATACTATTTATGAATTGTTTTTACTAGGGGGAAACAACATATTTAGGCTAAAATATTTGTACTACCTCATGAGTGATTCGCCTTTGTTCAATATATGCCATAAACTGGGAACTAAGGCTGTCTGAGTCCAGGGCCTTGGGCTGTCTCACTTCATCGTCCTCCTCCTCTGCAGTACAGCTGTCAATGTAGTCAATCTGATCCAGATCATGTTCCACTGTCCACACCAAACATACACACCAGGGGGGAAAAATCAAATTAGACAGTCAACAGAAGACGTGAAATTGTATTCCTTCCTTTCTCCTAAATTTTCTATTCTCAAAGTGGAAGAAATGAGAAGTTTAAATTATGCTAGTCTTTATTATTTAGTTTATGGCCACTCACAAAAACAGTCTCCAGAAAAATCTTGGTCCTAATTCACTAAACGATGTAGTAACTGATGATGATTATTGGAACACAAATCTCTAATATTTCTTTATTCTTTAGAAAACTCTTTGTTTTAAAAAGATGAGTTTGTGAGATAGAAAAAGGAAGAATAATTTTTAAATACTGAAAGATACATCTTATTTTATGATTTTTCCCCACATTTAGAATTGAGGCTTAATCAAATCTCTTGGATTTGGAGGAGCTGAGAAACAGGGAACCTAACACAGTTAACGCAAAAGAAAATAGAAAATGTAGGAGGAAAGTGAGCATAGAGAGAAAGAAATGGATATTGTAACTGTTGTCCATAATTAGAACAAAAAATATTTTTAGAAAATTATTTTGTAGTGATTACCAATACAGATACCTTGCAGCAATTTGTGGATAGAAGGAATTATCAAAGGAATTTTTTCCTTCTCAAAATGCTTTGGAGTAAGGAGAACTGAAATAAACCACATAATTATTCCTTCTAGTAAGCTTGAGAGTTCCCCATTTTTTTAAGTTTAAAAAGCAACAATTTAAATGCTAGATAAAATGGCACAGTAGGAAAAAAATTGCTTATAAGATGGTTTCTTTGAGATGTACTAAATTTTAGCTATTATTTTTATGATTTTTTGTACTGCCTAAAAGTTGAAGACTGGGAACAGCAAATTTGGACAAGTCTATTTCTCAGTTTAGTTTTCTGATTCAATTATTTACAAGTGATGACATACTTGTAACTCATGTAAAAATGAATTTTTTAAGAGTTATACTAATAGTTAAGAAAGATGGAAAGGCTACAAGTCTATGCCCACATTAGAAACCTTGTAGATAAATGCATTATTTTCCAATATGCTATAATTTGTGTGAATATATAAGTGCCTCATTTTATGAGCATTTCCCAAGAAAACATCACTTTTTCATATTATCTACACAAGCCCTTCCAAGAGAAATACAGTGAACTACATATGTAATTTTAAATGACCTATTACATTAAAAAAAGTTAAGACATTAGTTTTAATAATATACTTTATTTTGTCCAATATATGTAAAATTACATTATATTACAACATATAATCAATGTAAAGTATTATTGATAGTCCACTTTTTTTTCATGCAAAGGATTCAAAACCTGATGTGTATTTTACAGTGATAGCACATTTCAATACAGAAAAGCCACCATTTCAAATGCTTAATAACTATATGGGGTAGTGGCTCCCACATTGCATAGCACAGATTTAGACATAATTTTATCTTTGAAATAAACTAATGGAAAAGACATCTCATATGAAAGCAAGATAAAAAAGCAAACTACAGAGGGCCTCCCCAGGGGCACAGCAGGTTGAGCACAGCACTGTGAAGCTGTCTGTAGCCTCTGCAGCGTGGGTTTGATCCCAGCCGGCCAGGGAGATACCCACAGAGCGCGGCAGACCTCTCCTGTCTCGCCCACTGCTCCCCTCAGCAGTGCTTTCGGTCCGTCTGCCTGTTCTTCTGCTCCCCGCTCTGTCTCTGGTGAATCCTCTCACCCTCCCGCACCTCTGGCCTATATCCCAGCTCTTGTATAAATAAAAAAAAAAATCTTTAAAAAAAAAAAAAGCAAACTACAGAAATGTAAATGGAAACTGATAGGAGTAAGAATGAATATAATGTGGTTAAAGGAAAAAAATGACAGCAAACCACTTAATTGAAATCATCACTCAGAGATTAAAGTTCTTCTCAAAGAATGTACTGCATTTCTGGAAAATCAAACCAATCTTCTCCTTATAGGTACCCCTCAAAATTTAAACATTAGAATTTGGCAATTCAAATCAAAGCAATTTTTAATAGAACACTGAACCAAGATGGCTTCAGAAGCACAAGGAAGCAGAAAAAAACTCTGCTTAATAAACAAAAAGAACAATTTCAAATTTTTAAGCAGAATAAGGAAAAGCTGGATTCAGATGCCTTTGAAAACCATAATACCAGATGAACTAGAAAAGGTAAACATCAAGAAATGCACTGAATTCCTGAAGAGATTAAATAATGACAAGAATAGTACTTCAAAAGATAATGGTTAAATCAAGATTAATACATATTTATTTCAGATAAACTGTTTTTAAATAGTTTCCTCCTAAAATAAAAATGATAAACACTGTTTTAATCCTGAAAACAGAGGAAGTGGAATTTAATTTCAAAGGAAAAGAATTTTTTCCTAATGATTTCATCCAATCATGTGAGAAGACGAAGTCCTTAAAAGAACTGAAGTAGCAGCTGCAGAAGGATAAACACAAGGAGTGTATGTGAAATGTCCACTTAAAAAAGCTAGAATGACTATAAAGATTTTAAATACCATCAAGAATTATGTTTACCTCCACCATTTGTCATTACTAAACTGCTGCGATGTTCCTGAAACTGGCTTTCTCGTCGTAGTCTTTGTTCTTTAGTAATTTCTGCTACTCGAAGAGGCAGATCTGAAAATTCATCTGTAGGCTTAAAAAAAATGGCACACACATAAAAAAAAAATTTTAATTTTAGACACCACTGTATTTAATTCATGGAAATAATATAAACTCGTTTATACTTAACAAGAAATAGCAAAAAAAAGTTTTAGAGCTGCAGTGTGACAGTTTCCCAACAATGTGCACTTAATGCCACTAAAACACACTTAAAAATGGTTAAAATGGTAAGTTTGTTATGTATATTTTACCATGATTAAAAAAACCAGAAAAGTATACATGATATTATAAATGCACATATGTACATTAATGTTAAGTATGTACATACATGTATCTATATGGATCCAGCCACCTATACATACACAACCACACACACCTTTAGACACAAGCATTCCCAGTTAGAAATAGACTGTGATCTAAAACTAATTTGCTTTGGGTTCCCAATGAAATGATATTATAAATAAGTTACCAGTCTTGCAAAAAGAGCTTATCTAATCACTTAACCCAATTTATGGATAAAATATCATACCACAGTAATTTTTAAAAGGAGCAAATATAACACTAATGAACAAAAGAGAAAGAGAGATAACTAGCTAAGATAGTTACTCATTTATCTTGAGCCTACAGATATTCTTCACTAAGGTCCTCATGTGTTACCCATTAGCCTATAGTCCTATTTTCTCATCATCCTACCACCTCTGCTCAAGATTATCCAGTCTCTCAAATTTCAAATTTCAGTTGAAAGTGGCTCAGTTCTCATTTGGTTTTCCTGGATATAAAACTATTTATATAAGACAATGAGATAACAAGCATGTAAAACACACATGGTAAAAAGATAGTAAAGAAACAATACCAATTTGGGATGGTAGGATTATGGGGAAATTTTCCCCCCACCCTTGGATTCTGAATCCAATTAAAACGTTTTCCATTTTAATTACAACTCTTAATCAGGAGTTATGCCAAATAGAAGAAACACTTACTTCATTCCCTGACCATCTCTTATCACCACTGTCCACACTATTGAAACCTGAATCAAGGGCTCCATATGGGCGACCTGAGTACAATTCTTCATGGCTGTCAAAAATAAGACTTCAGTTGTTACACAGAAGTTACTCTAAAAATTAACATTGGAAATAAACTGTACAATATGACTAAAAAATAATTTTATGGAACTGAAATTAGAACTAGATTACGGCACTAAATTTTAGAACTAGCTAACTTATTTAGAACAAAACAGACACTGTTATAACTTTTTAATGGGAAACATTCCCATACAAAGTAAGTAGAATAATAGAAAAATAATGAGCTCATTCAGCTTCAAAAATATCACCAATCTGCCATTGTTTCATCTACACATCCATTCATTGCCCATGAGTCCTCAATTGTCTTTATTTTTAACAGTATTAAAAGGTAAAGTTTATATACACTGAAATATACATATCTTCGCTGCCTAAGTTTAACAAATGAATGTTTTTGTAACACATCTCTATCATGATATACAACATTTCTACTTTGCATGAAAATTTCCATACATTCCCTCCTTCTTAGTCGATTTCCCTCACCCAGCCAGTGTACTCCCCCCTATGAGGCAAGCAACCACTTTGACTTTTTTACATTAAATTAGGACAGAAGGCAAATAATGGTCCCCAAAGATTTCCAAAACCTAATTCCTGGAACCTGTAGCTATATTATTTTACACGACAACAGGAGAATTAAGGTTGCAGATATAAAGAAATAAGGTTGCTAATCAGCTGACCTCAAAATAGGAAAATTATCTTGAATTAACTGTATGGGTTGAATGTAATCAAAGGGTCCTTAAAAGAGGAAGAGGGAGACAAAAGAGTAGGCTGCAATGCTGGTGTGACGATGGAGGAAGGGGACCAATAGCCAAGGAGTGCAGAAAGCCTCTAGTGTTGATAGAGAAGGATGCATCCCATTCAGAGCCTACAACACAGCAGTCAACTCTGCCAGCATTTTGAGTTTAGCCAGATGAGACCAAGATTTAGACTTTGGACCTATAGAACTGTAAGAAAACAAATTTGTGTTATTTAAGTTGCTAAATTTGTAGTACTTTGTGATGGCAACAATAGAAAAGTAATACAATTAGTTTTGCTTACTTTAGAACTCAGGAAAATGGGCTATTTTTATTGGGCTTTTCTTGTTCTGCATGTCAATAAAATTCTGTTTTTAATACCTTGGTGTAGAATGGTAAGTACAGACTTAGCTTTTTAAATGGTTAAGTATAGATTTAGCTTTTTAAAAAACTGCCAATTTATTTTCAAAAGTAGCTATATTATTTTCTACTAGCAATGTATATTTGAGTTTCATTTGCCACATTTTGTATGGTCAGTCTTCAATTTGAGCAATTCTGGTAGCTATAAAATGGGTTCTCTGTGGTTTTAATTTTTATTTCCCTGATGTCTAGTGATATTGAGTATCTTTTTGCATGTTTACTGACCATTCATTTATCATCTTTTGTGAATTATCTGTTCATATCTCTTGACCATTGCAAGATCATCTTAAAATCATTTTGCTAAGAGCCCAGATACAAAATGTTTGACTTTTATTTATATGACATTTGATTTCATTTATATGAAATTCTAGAAAAGGGAAAATTTATTGATTGTAAAGATGAAAAAATTAAGTATCTTTATTAATCTGTCTTATTTCCTACACTCCTCCACAAAGAGTACTCAGCAAAAACTCTCTCAGAGTAATTCTAAAATTAGTTTACTAAAAGAACTGCAATTAATAACCCCCATTTTTATTTTGAAAAAAGTCATATTTACACAAGAGCTGGAGTACAATACAATGAATATCCATTTGCCTTTCACCTAGACCTACAAGTTGTTAGCATTTAAGTCAAATATTTTATATATAATAAAGTAAAAAAAAGAAACAAAAATTATACATAACATCTATATGACATGTCTGCCATTTATCCTTCCTTTAAAGTCCAGAACCTAAGGACAGGTCCTGTGTATTTGATCACAGCAAAGTCAGGACAAGGTGCCTAATTTTGAAAGCTTTCTAGCAAAATATTTATTTAAGTCATTCTTTAAAAAGTATTCTGCGGGCCTCCCCGGTGGCTCAGCGGTTGAGCGCTGGGTTGTGAAGCTGCCCGCAGCCTCTGCAGCGCCGGTTCGATCCCCGGCTGCTCCCCTGCCACCGGTGGAGGGTCCCACATGGCGCGCAGACCTCTCCTGCCGCCTGCTGCTCCCCTCAGCAGTGTACTTCGGTCCTTCTGCCTGCTCTGCTCCCCGCTCTGGCTCTGGTGAATTCTCTCACCCTCCCACGCTTCTGACTGTACCCAGTGTATGTATAAATAAATAAATAAATAAATAAATAAATCTTTAAAAAAACAAACAAAAAAACCAAAAAAAAAAAAAAAAAGTATTCTGCAGCTGCCAAGAGAAATATGTATATATCAAGAATTACTAGAGTGCTTTTTAATATTATGTAATTTTTTTCAGTAAAGCTTTTCAGATTTCTAGAATGCTGTTTTATATAATGTATTTTCTATCAAGTGACCACTCAAGATAAGTCTATTTTACTGTGATACTTTTTTTTTTAAAAAATATTTATTTTTAAATAAATAAATATGCGCGCCATGTGGGACCCTCCTTCAGGTGGCCGGGGAGCAGCCGGGGATCGAACCGACGCTGCAGAGGCTGCGGGCAGCTTCGCAACCCAGCGCTCAACCACTGCGCCACCGGGGAGGCCCTACTGTGATACTTTTTAAGTGGATAGCATAAAAAGAATGAATAAAATCTTTGAATTAAACTATCATTTTATATTTATTCAGTTATCTTTAACTTTTCCATATATTTTCTTTGGCTCAGAGATTAAAGTGAAGCATATACATTTGCCAGTTTTCTGGGTTTAAGAGTATTTTGGTTTTAACACTGAAAGTTCTGTGTTTCAAGAAATCTCAATCACAGGCAAATCAGAACAAATGGTCAGGCTCTGTATAAATATGGCCTCCGAGAAGCCAAGTAGAGTTCTGCCAAGCTAGGTTCCAACTATACCCTGTCAGAAAGTACAGTTTCCTTAATAAATCAGTAATAGTGCAGTGAGGAGTTGAGAAGTTGGCTTTCTGATTGTTTAACAGATTTGAACTTACAACTTGACACCATTATTTACTAGCTATATGACTAACTTGTTATCTCTTTCAATCATTTCAATGTTCACAGGTCAACAATGCTGACCTCATAGAGTTGCTATAAAGACTGAGAAAATATAGCTAAGGACTTGCACAAAGTCTGTACATAGTACTATATAAAAGTTATTATTACTTCTATGAAGAATGCGCCCTTAAGGAGAACATCTCCTACTATTACAAGTCACTAAACATCTTTTAGTCCAGCAAACATTTATTGAATACCAGGCAGTGTTTGAGGTGCTAACAACATAAATATGAATAAAGGATGACCACTGCTTTCATAAGATCAGGCTTGTTGGAGAAAATCAATTACAAGACCAGGGTTCTAAAAGCAGAACTTTCCTTACCACAATGATGTAGTCTTTTCTTAGTTTTGGTTCACTGCCATATCATCATAAATAAATATATTTAGTCTATAACATAAAGCTGCTTAAAATCAGCTAAGCAAAAAGGCATAGGTCACTAAATATCACAATTGGAAAATATGTATACCAATGTGTAAAATGAAAGAGTTATCACATGAGTACACCTTACTAAGGGGTTAGAAACACTTACATCTGGAAATAAATTAAACATTTGGGACCTTTATAAAATGAATTAAGGAAGTTTGGGTGTTGTGTTTATGTCAGACAAAAGTAGTCAGAAAACTACACCTAAAGACTAAAAGTACCAGCGCATCCAATTTGTACTGAATATCTGAAGTGCTACAAGAGTAATAAAAATTCTCTTTAGCAAGATAGGACTCTTAAGACTAAATTGGTCCTAGATCACAGCAGAGTTAGTAACTACCCCAATCCTTATACAGAGCTTTACTAAAGGTCAGCAAAGCACTTTTAGACACATTACTTTGATCCTCAGAATTATTATGAGAATATAAACAGGATAAAGATCATATGGAAGAAACTGAAGTTCAGAGCGGTTAAATGAATTGCCCTAACAGTAGAGGGATCTAGAGAGAACCATGCCTTCTGACTCCATGATGGCACTTTGAATACATGTACAATTAACTACAATGCAATTTTACCAATATCTACCTCAGTGAGAAAGTCAATAAGGTATAACAAATATCTCATTCACTGATGCATGAAGAATTTATATATTTCTAGGATATATATATAATAATTTCTAGGATATATATATTGATATATATAGTTTCTAGATCATTCTGAAATACTGATAGTTATAAATAACATAATTCCTGAAAAATGGAAAATATAAAAGACTTAATCTAGCTAGCATATATAAGGATTATAATAGGGTCTGGAAGACATTAGATCTATAATCACCAATTCCTTTAGAGAGACATGATATCTTTATGTTACTTAGATTTTTCCATTTAGGAAAGCTTTCTCCATTGATTTTAAAGCCTTCTTTTACCTCTTTGTAAACATACAAATTCTTGCCAGGTTTTTTGATATGCTACATGTTTTTAAAGTAGCATGATCCAGATTGTATTACTTAGAAAAATTAGGTCAAAACTAATTAGTCCTTAAAACTCAGGACAGTCACGATAAATTGGTTCTGCAATTAAGCTCTAGAGCCTCGGGGCCTCCCCGGTGGCGCAGCGGTTGGGTGCTGAGCAGCGAAGCTGCCCGCAGCCTCTGCAGCACCGGTTCTGTCCCCAACTGCCGGGTGAGGGTCCCACAAGGCGTGCAGACCTCTCCTGCCGCACTCATTGCTCCCCTCAGCAGTGTATTTCCTCGGTCTGCCTGTTCTGTTCCCCGCTCTGTCTCTGGTGAATTCTCTCACCTTCCCGCGCTTCTGACTGAACCCAGTGCTTATATAAATAAATAAATAAGTCTTAAAAAAAAAAAAAAAAAAAAAAGAAAAAGAAAAAGCTCTACAGCCTCAAATTTCATTATTTATAAAGGTGATGCTGCTTCCTTCTTAATCTCTTGAGGCTACATTTATACACACATACCCAGTAATCATTATTAATTGTTTTGTACTCAAACCTCAAAGGCAGCAGAAGCAATTCAATTTTCCTACTCTGTTATTTCAGATTAATAACTCCAAGGGGTGGAAATCAATTACTGTACATATAGAAGCTACTTTTATTTGTTATACATCTTTTTAAGAGTATAGGATTAGAACATTTATCGAAAATAGGAAAAACAAAACTTTGCTCAATAAGTAAAAAACAAGAGTTTTGTATTATAACAACCTGAGTGAGGTAGAATAAAAAAGAACATTAAGAAAAGGAGATAGTGAATGGAGAAAATAAAAAATTCTTGGCTATAAAAATCTGGGTTCTGGGTCTCCTGGTGGCACAGGGGTTGAGGACACAGCACGAGTTTGATCCCCAGCTGGCCAGAGAGCAGTCAACATGGAGCAGCAGATATCTACTGTCTCGCTGGCTGCTCCTCTTAGCAGTGTGCTTTGGTGGCTCTGCCTGTTCTGCTTCCCACTGTCTCTGGTGAATCCTCTCGCCACCCCCACACCTCTGGTCTATACCCTAGTTCTTGTACACATAAATGAATAAATCTTTAAAAAAAAAATCTGGGTTCTTCTCCTAGCCTTTCCCACTGCCAAAATATTTCCTCTAAAAGAGTCTAGATCTGGCAGAGTAAGACAGACCTAATCCCTTCCATTTGCTATAACCTTTATTCATTTATTTATTTATTTATTTCTAAAGATTTACTTATTTTTATATAAGAAATGGGGTACAGGCCAGAGATGCGGGGGGAGGGGGTGGCGGTGAGAGGATTCACCAGACAGAGCTAGAAATAGAACAGACAGATGGACCGAAGTACACTGCTAAGGGGAGCAGCGGGCGAGACAGGAGAGGTCTGTCCCGCCATGTGGGTTGCTCCTTGGCTGGCTGGGAATCGAACTCATGCTGCAGTGGCTGCTTCATAGGTCTTAACCCCTGCGCCACCAGGGAGGCCCTGCTATAACCTTTAATGTTCTTCTTTAACATCAAATAGCTGCTCTTTCAGTCCTCTCAGAGTTAAAAATGTTAGAATTGAGACTACTATAGGTAGGAATTTTTTCTAGATATGTAATTTGGGTGAGTTTCTCTTTATGTATTCTTATAAAATTTACTAAATTATTATTGTATGCTTAAAAAAATAGATTCGAGCTGGTGTTTTAAATATCCTTCATATCATAGTGTCTATTCAAATCTTTAATCAAATAGCCAGACCAAAACTACCAAAATGTCATTACAAGATTGTTTCTGATGTTATTACAAAATTGTTTCCTCACTTTAAGTGAGGAAAGCTAGGAGGGAAATAACGTTTGTGTGATTAAATTCACCATTCATTCAAAAAATATTTGTTGAGCATCTACTGTACATGCCACACACTCAGCTAAACTAGGCATGAGACATGAATGGTGAAAAAGAAAGGCATGGTCTGTGGCAGAAAGCATGTTCCTTTGGAGTAATATTCAACTTATCTGAGTATTTATCTGTTTTGTGTGAGTATTTATCTGTTTTGTGTAAGTAAAATTTTCAGGTAACTTGGGATTACTTCTCTTTATACCACAAGCATTTAAATATTTAATTTTAATAATATCTGATGAAAAAATTAAATTATAATGCACATTTCCCTTTACTGAAAAATAATATGCCTTAATATATCTTAGCATTTTCTTACTGAACATCAATTATTGTACTGTGTTATAATGTAGTAACTTAAAACATTACCAAAATATGAAGGATTATTTGCATACACATCTAATGGTGTCAAACTGCCATGTTTAGAGTTTTACTGCTTTTAAATATTTTATTAAAATTATTAAGTACTATGTCATACACATAAAAATTAATATAACTGACAGCTTTTTTTTTTTTTTTTTTTTTTAAATATTTATTTATTTATTTATACAAGCACTGGGTACAGTCAGAAGCGCGGGAGGGTGAGAGAATTCACCAGAGCCAGAGCGGGGAGCAGAGCAGGCAGAAGGACCGAAGTACACTGCTGAGGGGAGCAGCGGGCGGCAGGAGAGGTCTGCGCGCCATGTGGGACCCTCCTCCGGTGGCCGGGGAGCAGCCGGGGATCGAACCGGCGCTGCAGAGGCTGCGGGCAGCTTCGCAACCCAGCGCTCAACCGCTGCGCCACCGGGGAGGCCCTAACTGACAGCTTTTAAAACATGATGAAACATTAATACCTATACCTTTTTCACAATGAATCTTCCTCTCAGTTAACCATTTAAATTTTTTGCTTAATATGTCTTTTTAGCTTTATATTTTTTTCTTTCAAATTCTTTTCTGTACTCTTAGCATGTCTGCTTTTGAAATCTATCAAAATAAAAATTGATAATCTGTTTTAGACTATGATACTAAGAAGCAAACTTATCAGGACAGGTTTTTACGCAAAATGTGACAGGTTCTAAGGCCTAAAAAGTTCTCTTTTGAGGCCTCCCTGGTGGCACAAGGGGTTGAGACGCAACCGATGAAGCTATTGGCAGCCTCTGCAGCACGAGTTTGATCCCCGGCCAGGGAGCTGCACACATGGCACAGCAGACCTCTCCTGACTTGCCTGCTGCTCCCCTCAGCAGTGTATTTCAGTCAGTCTGCCTGTTCTGCTCCCTACTCTGACTCTGGTGAATCCTCTCAACCCCCCCCAACTCTGGCCTATACCCCAGTTCTTGTATGTATAAATAAAAAAAAAGAGTTCTCTTTTGAGTACAGTTCATTGAGACATCTCTTATGCCTGTTTTAAGGTCTTTTGAATTCCTGCTACTTAAGACAGTAATAGGTTGGAAGTGCCAGTTGGATGACCTTATGAGTTAGGAGTTATGTAAGTGAGGGAGTGACAGAAAAGATCCTGAAATGACACTAAATGGTCATCATTTCAACCTTTTCACTCTCTGCAGGAAAACTGAAACCCAAAAAGTTTGAATGACTTGCTTTAAATCACAAAACCAGTTAGTGGAGAGCAAAGGTTAGAATTCAAGTCATTGAGATGAGGCATTTTCATCTGGGGACTTCTAGGGGACATTTGCAATTCCTGGAGACATTTTCATCACAGTGGGACGGTACTACACAATACAGGGATACTGCTAAACACTGGCCAATATACACAATTGCTCCTCACACAAAGAATTATCCAGTCCAAATTATCAATATTACCTAGGTTGAAAAGCCTTGACTTAGACCTAATTATACATACTTTATCAGACTATGTAGTCAACTTTTTACTTAATATAAGCATTCTGAGGCTAGCATTAAAATATTATTTTGCTTTAGTCAAACATTCAGACAGTTTAAGGGTCCAGTTTGATTCCCTCTGAGATGGAATATGATAAATGAAAGAATAGAACATACTCACCAGGAGCCAAAACCCAAGGGTCTCCTGTCATAATCTGGCAGATCTGGGGCAATCTTACAAGCTTGTATGTTCAGGTATTTAAATATGTGGATTTTGCCTTTTATACATATCTAAATAAAACATATGAATGCAACCACATCACTCATTTGAAACATTTATCCCTTTTTAATCACAAATCAGCTTTTTATCATTTACAGGAAACAGATGACACTTCTATTAAGCAGAAGATAATAATTATGTAGTTACTGTAACAGATTACATTGTTTATCATTTTAGGTGTTATTTAGGAGTGATATAAGTATAGGTTTTGCTTTCTAATCACTAATAAGTTTCAGTAATAAACAAAATAAATGATTTCAAACACTGTTAGAAACCAAGTAAACTTATTACACTGGTTAGTGAGGCAAATAGGGATTTAAAGCATTTCTTCCCCATGGATTATAGACAACTTTTGCTTTCAAGAATCTAACAAGCATGTATAACTATTTTCAATTCTACTTTCTCTAAGAAAGAAGAACAGGAATCTGTTGCTACCTGTTAAAAGGCAAAACATAACTTACTAGGATAATGAGGCCCATCTATAGTTAAGAACTTCACTTATAAAGCCTTATGTTGCCACATAAATGTATAAACAAAACCATTAATAGACTGCATAGTGAAAAAATTTACAGTGAAACACATGGGTTCACAGAATTTTATAGCTTGCAGGATGTACAGAATCTATAAAGGTACAGTATAAAGATTTTATTACTAAACAGATTCATTTTGCTCATTTATAAACAAATGACAAAAATGACTCAATGAGAATTTTGTGATTTTAGAAAACCGAAAGGTAAAAAATATTGGCTAGAAGACTTGCATTGATAAATTATATCATCTTTTTACCTGAAAATCAAGTATTTTTAATTGTCATTAACATTTACATTATCTACACTCATGTTTTACTAGAAAGCAATTAACTCTAACCAATAGAAAAACATTTTTAGAACCCCTTAACTAAAAAAAAAAAAAAGAAGAAGAATTTAATAAAAAGAAAAAACACTTCTAGAAATATCACCTATCTTCCATCCCATTTTATTCAAGACTTCTTAAAAATACATATGTGTGCGAGTTTATTTTTAAAAACTTAGTTTATAATAGAACAATAAACTCATATAAGTGAAGTTTTAAATTTCATCACCTTTGTTAAAAAGTTCATAGAATACTTTATATCAACTAAGGTTACCTGTGCAGGAGGAGACTGTAGTGGATTGTTATCTAAGGTGATCATCTGTAGGTGCCTAAGGTTCCGATAACAGACAGGGATTGCTGTAATTTTATTGCAGGAGAAGTCTAACCGGATCAAAGGCAACTCTGCCAGTTCTGCATGCAGGTAAAATGGAAATGAACAATAATGATATTTAAAACTATACAATTTTTATTTGCCTTTCCAGGTAAATATGGTGTATTTAACATAGGTACTTAGCTCTAGTCTCTCTCAGTCACTAGCTAAGATAGCAAAGGGGTGTAAAATGAAATCCAGTTGCTTACAGATTAGAATACTAATGAAAAACCAGTTTCTGACCCCTTATCAACTATATAAAGTCTCAGATGCTAGAGGCCTAATACCATAAAAAGGTGAAAATAACTAAAGTATTAGATTATAGTCTCTACAAAGAACAACCTAGATGTCTAGACCCCAACCCCAACTCACAAAGCTAGGGTACTACCCACCCCTCTCTCCAATGACCATAAGAGTCATCATGTTATTCTCTAAAAAATAGAATCAAGGGACTCCCTGGTGGCGCAAGGAGTTAAGACAACCTATGAAGCCATCCGCAGCCACTGAAGAATGAATTCGATGCCCGGTCAGGGAGCTACCCACATGGCGCGGCAGACCTCTCCGGACTCGCCCACTGCTCCCCTCAGCAGTGTATTTCAGTCAATCAGCCTGTTCTGTTCCCTCTGTCTCTGGTGAATCCTTTCACACACCCCCACACCTCTGGCCTGTACCCCAGTTCTTGTATGCATAAATAAATTAATCTTAAAAAAAAC
Source organism: Talpa occidentalis (assembly GCF_014898055.3). Taxonomy (NCBI): domain Eukaryota; kingdom Metazoa; phylum Chordata; class Mammalia; order Eulipotyphla; family Talpidae; genus Talpa; species Talpa occidentalis. The sequence goes on along the minus strand of NW_023604295.1, from coordinate 41,875,878 downwards.
ACTTCGCAAAATGACTTAAAAAAAAAAACCAAACAGAATTAAGAGGCTCTGGGTTCAGAGACGCCAGGCAAAAAAGAGTCAGGATGAGTGGCCAGTGAAAATGGAGGATTTCAATTAAAGTCTACATATTTAACAGCAAGACCTTAGCACTTTCCTACTCTATCCTGACTAATCCCCAGTTCTTGGAAAGCCAGTAGTTGGGAACAAACCCAACAATGTAGAAGAAATGAAACATCTTTCTGTGGAGATATGATATAGCCCCATATAAAAGATCTCCAGATATTGATATAGAGTTTCTCTACCCAAATACCCAGATTGCTTCTTTTTTTTTTTTTCTTTTTTATAGAGGCATGTTTTATTTATTTATTTATTTATTTGTTCGTTTGTTTTGTTTGTACATGCACTGGGTACAGTCAGAAGCGCGGGAGGGTGAGAGAATTCACCAGAGCCAGAGCGGGGAGCAGAGCAGGCAGAAGGACCGAAGTACACTGCTGAGGGGAGCAGCGGGAGGCAGGAGAGGTCTGCACGCCATGTGGGACCCTCCTCTGGTGGCCGGGGAGCAGCCGGGAATCGAACCGGTGTCGCAGAGGCAGCGGGCAGCCTCGCAACCCAGCACTCAACCGCTGCGCCACCGGGGGAGGCCCCCAGATTGCTTCTTAATTTAGAACTTCTAATAAGCTTTCTATAGACAATATAGGATGCAGACATTTAGAAAAGCCCCCAACATGTAAGATGGAAATCTAACTAAATAAACAAACTGAGAAGGCACTCAGAAGAAACAGGTAGTACACAGGAAACAGAAGAAAACTTTGAAAAACTACAATATCTGTAACTTCACAGAGGTAAAGTACTGAAATTACTGAATTACTGAAACAAAAGTACTGAATTACTGAAACAAAAAAGGGATTTTTAAAAAACATTGCAGAATAACAAGGGTTCTTAGAAATAAAAACATGATGGTGGAAGTTAAAAATTCAGAAATGGTTAAGAACATAAATGGCTCAAACTTTTACCACCTGGCAAAACAAAATGACTAACAAATGAAAATTAGAAAAGATAAGAAAAGTCATAGGATCTAACTATTAAAGGGGTCTAACACCCAATTCTCTAGAAAGAGAAAAGAGAAAGCATATGACAAGAAATTTTCCAGGATAAAGAGTACGGATCTCTGGAAAGAATCTCAACAAGTATCCAGCACAATGAACTCAAGTAACTAATACTTGGGCACATCATAATGTTTCAGACCAAATCTTAAAATTTGCTAAAAAGAAAAAAATCGGTCACAAAGGACTGAGAGAAAGTAATTTTCAACATAGAATCGATGCTGAACAAATTAATAATAAAGGGCCTACAAAGAATAAAGACATTTCTTTTCAAGTAAGCTTTCAAAATAATGTTTTCCCATGTCATGTTCTAAGGAAACCACGAGAACATGTCCTCCTGCAAAACAAGGGAATAAAGTAAGAAAGAGGAATTGTTTGTCAATTATAACTCCATAAAGCTTAAATCTTAAAAAAAAAAAAAAAGAAAGAGAATGACCGAGTCCATGAATAAGAGTAACTTTCACAGGGCTTCCCTGGTGGCGCAGTGGTTGAGCGCTGGGTTGCGAAGCTGCCCGCAGCCTCTGCAGCGCTGGTTCGATCCCTGGCTGCTCCCTGGGCCACCGGAGGAGGGTTCCACATGGCTCGCAGACCTCTCCTGACACCCGCTGCTCCCCTCAGCAGTGTACTTTAGTCCTTCTGCCTGCTCTGCTCCCTGCTCTGGTGAATTCTCTCACCCTCCCGCGCTTCTGACTATACCCAGTGCTTGTATAAATAAAAAATAAATAAAAAGAGTAACTTTCTTTTTTTTTTTTTTAAAGTAATTTTTTTTTTTTTAATAGAGGTATGTTTTATTTATTTATTTATTTGTTTGTTTATACATGCACTGGGTACAGTCAGAAGCGCGGGTGGGTGAGAAAATTCACCAGAGCCAGAGCGGGGAGCAGAGCAGGCAGAAGGACCGAAGTACACTGCTGAGGGGAGCAGCGGGCCGCAAGAGAGGTCTGCGCGCCATGTGGGACCCTCCTCCGGTGGCCCGGGAGCAGCCAGGGATCGAACCGGCACCGCAGAGGCCGCGGGCAGCTTCGCAACCCAGCGCTCAACCGCTGCGCCACCGGGGAGGCCCAAAAAGAGTAACTTTCACAGAAGAAATTTGGGCAGCAATAATAGAGAACCAGTCAGAAGACAGCAAAAGAGTTAATAACCAAAACAAAGAGAAACTCCACCGACTGGGAGAAAATTTTTGCATACAACACTAATGATAAAGGAATGATCACAAAAATCTACAAAGAGCTGATGAGACTCAACAAAACCAAAGAAAATAATCCAGTCAAAAACTGGGCAGAAGAGCTAAAAAGAAACTTCTCCAAGGAGGAAATGCAAATGGCCAACAGGCATATGAAAAAATGTTCAACATCACTTGTAATCAGGGAAATGCAAATCAAAACTATAATGAGATACCATCTCACACCAGTGAGAATGGCACATATTTAAAAAACTAGCAACAACAAATGTTATTGAGGATGTAGAGAAAAAGGAACTCTCCTGCACTGCTGGTGGGAGTGCAAAATGGTCCAACCACTACGGAAAGCTGTATGGAGATTCCTCCACCTATTAAAGATAGAGCTTCCATATGATCCAGCAATTCGACTCCTAGGTATTTACCCAAAGGACACAGAAAATTAATTCAAAAGGGCACCTGAACCCCTATGTTTATAGCAGCACAATTTACAATAGCTAAGCTATGGAAACAACCCAAATGCCCAAAAATAGATGACCGGATCAAGAAGATGTGGTATATATACACAATGGAATATTACTCTGCAATCAAAAAAAAAAATAAACACATGCAATTTGCAGCAATATGGATGGAGCTGGGAGGGATCATGCTCAGTGAAATAAGCCAGAAAGAAAAAGAAAAATGCCGGATGGTCTCACTCATAGCAGGAATTTAGAAAACCTAAATAAGGGACCAGGAAAAAGACTAATTATAATAAAGAAAAAATCAAAATCAACAAGCAACTATAAACCAGACATACTATGGGGGGATGAGGGAGGAGGAGAGGAAGGATTAGGGCCAAAGTAAGGGGGGTAGAATTGTATGGAGAGGGCCTCCCCGGTGGCGCAGTGGTTGAGCACTGGGTTGTGAAGCTCTCTGCAGCCTCTGCAACACTGGTTCGATCCCCGGCCGCTGGGCGAGGGTCCCACATGGCATGCAGACCTCTCCTGTCGCCCGCTGCTCCCCGCAGCAGTGTACCTCCTCAGTCTGCCTGTTCTGCTCTCCACTCTGGCTCTGGTGAATTCTCTCACCCTCCCGCACATCTGACTGCATCCAGTGCTTGTAAAAATAAATAAATAAATCTTTAAAAAAAAAAAAGTCACCAGTTCTTTAAAAAAAAAAAAAGGATTGTATGGGGAACATAACCAAAATGAAAATGCATACATTGTGCAAAAATGAAAATTATGTAAGAATTATATAAAATAAAATATATTAAATAAATTAAATTAAAAAAAAGAATTTTTGGGTTATTGAAACATGTATGTCATGATTTGGGTCAATTCTGCAAAAGGTCTTTATTCACATTTCTAAGGTGGTAGAAAGAAGAATCAGGAAATGAGGAAGGCTCTGAAGATAAAAAGTATAAAAAGTATAAAGGTTACTAAAGGAGCTTAGTGACAGAAAAGATAAGCAGTATGTTGGGTAGTGTGGTGCAGTAAGCTTATAAAGGTGTATTGGAAAAGTCAATTTCTGACACACTTGGGATCCAAAATGTCAAAGTTACACTAGTATGTTAAACTTAACACCAAACTGGATCAAACTGGGGCCTCCCTGGTGGTGCAGGGTTAGGGCACAGCCTAGGAGGCTGGACGCAGCCACAGCAGCAAGAGTTTGATCCCCGGCCAGGAAGCAACCCACACGGTGCAGCAACCTCTCCTAATTCGTCTGCTGCTCCCCTCAGCAATGTGTTTCAGCCAGTCTGCCTGTTCTGTTCCCCACTCTGTCTCTGGTGAATCCTCTCATCTCCCCTCCCCCACACCTCTGACCCATACCCCAGCTCTTGTATGTATAAAAATAAAATAAATCTTTAAAAAAAACAAACTGGATCAAACTGATATAAAGATCTGTATTGTACAGTGAAGCAAAAGTATCACTAGCTAATTCAATATTTACTGTTCACTATAAATCACATATTGTAGAATATCTAAAGATTCATTATCATGGAACAACCTCTGAAGATTTCTTATCTTTTAAGATATACATTCTGAAGTTTACAGAAAAATTTCTTGAGTTTGTTTCAGATTAATCTAGTGGATAAAGCAAGGGAAAGTGGTTGAGAGTACAGATGAAATGAGTTGCAATTAACTGATTATTACTGTAGCTGGGTGATGGATACATAGAGGTTCATTTCTTTATTTTATATAAAAAATTTTCCAAAATGAAATTAAAGAAGTAAATATTCTGGTGTAATAAAATGAATCTCCCCATTTCACTTCCACTTGTAGCATTTTTCTTTCATGAATTTATATTTTTGAAAGACTGATAAATTTTATTTAATTTGTTTAATCATTTCTATTACCCAAATAAATATACCACAGCTCACTCTCAGTCCAAGACAAAAGTCTCTTAGTGCAGTCTCTCCGTCCATACATTATCACATTATATACTACCTCAACAGAGATTAGTTGGTCTTGTATGAACATTTCCAGTTAAGGACAAAGTTCTTAAGTTTAAATCAAGTTCATTTTTAAGTCAGTGCTAACTGCTGGGATGTTTTTGTTTATGTTAAATTATCCCCTTATCAAACTCACACTATGTATTTTCATCAAATAGTTATGCTAACTGAAACTTACAATAACATTACCCCAACTTGTTGATTATACCAACTGACAACCTTTAAAGTAAAAAGAAAAAAATAATAAAATAATTATGCCACATATTCTTACCTTCAGGCAAACGTACTAAGTGATTTCTTCTTATGTTAAGGTCTCTCAAGGCCTCCAAATTACCAATTTGGGAAGGTATTGTTTGAATTTCATTACAGCTCACATCCTATTTCAAAAAGATACAAAGTAAAGAACTGTTCTAATATTACCAACCTGTTTGCTTTAAACTATCTGTAAAATGAGGATGGACAAGATAATTGTATGGTCCCTCCAAGCTGTGAAAAAATTATGATTCCATGTTCCAGAATAATTCCATAATTTAATCTAGCATTTAATTTGAAAAACATATAGACTTTTGACCCATTCTATACATTTTATATAGCTTTACATTAACTTCATGAGCAAAACTAAAATTAAGTGACTTAGTGTGTAGGTAGGAAGCCTAGAATACCTGAACAAACGAAAATGTTGATGAAAGGTAAAACAGAAAGTATAGAAACAGATCTATTTAGAACAATATTTGTTATTTTATATTGCTCTGATGAAACTAGGGCCAAAGCATTTGAGTATTGATTAATCAGGATAATATCAATTCTTGAAAATAATACAAAAACACACCTTCATAATGGGTTTGTGCCATAGGCATATATGTTCAAAAATTAAATGATAAAATATTAACTTACAAGTTCTGTTAAGTGTCTGAGATGTCCAATTTCTTCTGGAAGTGAGACCAATTTATTATTACCAGCAATTAAGACTTTCAATGGTAAATTACACAAATGTACTGGCAACGTTGATAGTTGATTCCGACTAGATAAGCACAAAAAGAGAAGTGTCAGTGCCCACCATTCGAGAAGTTTCCAGTTTTCACACTCCATATTCAGTAAAGTAAAAAACACAAGTTGCAAAGAACAAACAGGATTTTAGAATTGAGTTCTAGCTTTCATTTCCTGACTTACCTGCTTTGTGTTTTAGGCACAGCATTTAACTGCATCTTATACAGATTCCTCATTTGTAAATTGCTATACAAACACAATAGATTATTACCTTATTAAAGTAAAATTTGTAATTGTTTAAAATAGGATCAATACATAAACATGTTTATAATCTACTTCCCCATCTTGCAATATTATAACCAAATGTACATAAAATATCCAAGCATAGCTCTCTAAAGTAAATAAAAAAAAGGATATTATTTCAAATATATCAACTGAGGTATGGCTAAGGGATCTTTTATACAAAAACATACAAATCAAAGCTAAAGTAAAATAAAACATATCTATCATCAGGATAAAATTTTAAATTTTACTTAGATAGACTTAAGATCTTAATCCTTACAACCAATTTCCTCCCTGTTTCAAGATCTTTTGCTGATTAAACTAATTATTTCATGAGCCTTTAAAACTTTTTAATCTAATTATTTTATTCCAAGACATTTATCTTAGGAAAGAGAAAATTTTTACATAAAAAATTCTCTACTTTTATTATTTATTACTTTTATCATGGTGAAAAATTATAAGAACCCAAATATCTGAAGGAAAGTGCGTTTTAGAAGCATATAAACTGTACAATAAAATGATTACATATAAAAATATTTTCCCAATGATATTCATAACAAGAGGAGAAAATTCTCTAAAAATATCTGACTAAAAGACTGGAAAATGGGAGAAGATGACCTATTGTTATAATTCATACAATAGTGACAAACTTCCTTTACGCTTTTCTACATTTGTATTTTTTTCAATAAACATTTATAACTTTTATAATGAAATAGAATAATGACTTTCTTGTGAGATGTGAAAAAAAGGAGATGAGATGAAATGAATAAATGCATTCAGACGTAATACAGAGAAATATACAATCATAAGAACCAAAGTAATTTCAGATCTATTCTTTTTTTTAAAAGATTTATTATTTATTTATACAAGAGCTGGGGTACAGTCAGAGGCACGGGAGGGTGAGAGAATTCACCAGAGACAGAGTGGGGAACAGAACAGGCAGACGGACTGAAGACACTGCTGAGGGGAGCAGTGGGCGAGGCAGGAGAGGTCTGCCACGCCATGCGGGAATCTCCCTGGCTGGCCGGGAATCAAACCAGTGCTGCAGAGGCTGCAGACAGCTTCATAGCACAGTGCTCTACCCGCTGCGCCACCAGGGAGGTCCCAGATCTATTCTTATTTGATAAAGTTTATTTGAAAACGTAATTGGAGAATCACTGCTACATGTCTGCTGCAAGTCTATCGCACTAATTGCTAGTAGGATTTGTTAACTGTTGCAAAAACAAAAACAAAGGGAGAATCTAAAGGGACACAGGAAATACTATTAATGTAGACTAACCATGTGTAAATACTACTGATATGAATATACAACTTTTAGTGAAAGGAAACTGAAAAGACCACATAAAAGCAAAACTTAGAAAAAAAGAAACAATATTCTTACCTAATATTTAAGAAAGTTAGAGCTTGCAGGTTTAGAATTGCTTCTGGTATATACCGAATACAATTTTGGTACAAATTGAGATTCTCAAGAGAAACAAAATGGCATGCTTCTATGGGAATTTCTGAGAGGCGATTTCGTGAGAGGTCTGAAAGAAAAAAATAAATTAAGTTTAAGATAAATAAGTAGGTTTCATGATTGTTTTAATTTCTCAAACTTTGTCCAGAGCAAGCTTGTAGGGATTGGTCCAGGGCAATCATTCAAATACTTAACTGATTGAATAAACCATCTCAATATATGCCTGTACACCTGCTGCTGGGAATTATTATTCCCTTTCAGTCTCCACATATACTAAAAAATAAAACCATTACCCTTTGCAAATAACAATTCCTAAGCATAGCTACCACAAATCATATCAAAGATCATATCACTACATACAAAATATCCTAGAAATAAATGAATTCCTAAAATCTTCCTCCCCAAAGAACTAAAACTTTTAGGTTTTTAGAAAAGCAAAACAAAACAAAAAATATTGTCACTTTCTTTATCAGTCAAAGATTATCATGGAGATGTCAAAAGGACTCAGGAACCAAAGATAAGACAATGTGAGCTTCAATAAAGATAACAATTGTAACTGATGGAAATCTATGTTGAATTATGAGTTTACAATGACATCTCTCCCTGCCAAAGATGATAAATCAAATTCATTATCTTGTAAACTAATAAAGAATCAAGCATTTCTCAAAAATAAAAAGAAACAGGGCCTCCCTGGTGGCGCAAGGGGTTAAGACACAACCTATGAAGCTATCAGCAGCCACCACAGCACGAGTTTGATCCCCACCCAGGAAGCAACCCACATGGTGCAGCAGACCGCTCCTGACTCGCCCGCTGCTCCCCTCAGCAGTGTATTTCAGTCAATCTGCCTGTTCTGCTCCCTCTCTGTCTCTGGTGAATCCTCTTACCCTCACACCTCTGGCCTATACCCCAGTTCTTGTATGCATAAATAAATAAATCTTTAAAAAAAAAAAAAAAGAAACAACCATTTCTCGGCATCCCTATATGAACTGTATCACTGAAAAACCAAATAACTAGATGAAGGGAAACAACTCTATATAAATATTATAGCTATCAATGAAAATTAATGATATCACCATTTTGCAACCCCCAGTGAATCACTGCATCTAAAACTGAGTATTAATGGCTAATATTGCTTAGGTATTTATCCAAATAACATGAAAAATCAAATACAAAAAGATCTATTTACAACCTAGGTACATAGTGGCACTGTTTAAAATTGGCAAATCAGGGCCTCCCTGGTGGCGCAGCAGTTGAATGCTGGGTTGTGAAGCTGCCCGCAGCCTCTGCAGCGCCAATTTGATCCCCGGCCACCAGCAAGGGTCCCACATGGCGCACAGACCTCTCCTGTTGCCCTCTGCTCCCCTCAGCAGTGTACTTCATCAGTCTGCCTGCTCTGCTCTCCGCTCTGACTCTGGTGAATTCTCTCACCCTCCCACACTTCTGACTGTACCCAGTGCTTATATAAATAAATAAATGAATCTTTAAAAATAAATAAATAAAATAAAATTGCCAAATCATGAAATCAACCCAAGTGCCCTTCAACAGATGAATGGATAGAAAGACTGTGTAACATCTATTCAATGGAATATTTCATGGCTGTGAAGATGAAACAGTGGCATTTTGCAAAAAATGGATGGCATGCTGCCATGAACTCTACAGTTGCAAGGAAATAAATTCTGCATAGAAGCAGATGCTTCCCTAGTCAACCCTCCGGCTAACTCAGCCTTAGTCAAAACCTTGATTGAAATCTTGCAGGAGACCAAGCTAAACTGTGCCTAGACCCCTGAACCAAATAAATTATGAAATTCTTGAAATCACTGAATTTGTGGCAATTTGCTAGACATCACAAAAAGTGAAACGGCCAATATTTTTACAAAATATCCTCTTATATTTTACTTTAATTTCAACGTTCCCAGATTATTATGTTTTGAATGTTTCTTATAGATAGCACATAGATTTTGCTCTCTTTTTATTATCCACAACCTTTAAATGAAATACTCTACACTTAATATAATAACACAATGTATTTGGATTTTTAAAAGGGTCATGGTATTTGTAACAGATATAGTTCATTTCCCTTTCAATATATCTATGCTCTCTCCTTTCTATTAGACTCTCAACTATATTCAAATAGTTAAGTGAGAATACTGATACTTCCAATTTCATTAATCACTAAAATTCAAAGTAGGGTAATAAAATCAGATAAAAAATTAATAGCACTTGTCTTGCAACTAAAACAGCCTAGGAAATTCTCATTTATGGAGAGTGTCCTAAGTTTGTATTTAAACTGATTGCTTCAAAACTGCCTCAAGCTTTTTCATGGTGGGGGGGGGGGGAGATTTCTTAGCTTTTGAGGACTAACTTACATAATAACACCATTGAATTGAAATGCTTTATATTTGTAAATATATTTCTTTTCCCAACATTTCCTATGTTACTACATGGTGTTTTTGTCCGCTTACATGCTTAAGTCAGAATTCTGCAATCATCCTGACATCTTCCTCCTTTTCTCAATTTAATCCTATCAACAGTGTCAGTTTCTTGGTTTACATGCACCATGAGTCCATCCATTTCTCTTTATCTCCTGTCACTGCCTCTTAGGATTATTTCAAAAATCAAATTAAATAATGTGTGAAAATTACTTCATATACTGTAAAATCCAACATGGCAAGCATAAAGCCAGTTTCATAAGATTTACAGCAAGACAGCAAAAATAACAAAACTCCTCAAATTAAACAGTAGCATGTTACACAATTAAATACAGTAGAGTTATTTTTAAAAAGATGAGCAGGGGCCTTCCTGGTGGCTCAAGGGGTTAAGTCTCAGCACTATGAAGCTATCCTCAGCCAGGGAGCTGACCCACATGGCACAGTGGACCTCTCCTTTCTTGCCCGCTGCTCTCCTCAGCAGTGTATTTCAGTGCATCTGCCTGTTCTGTTCCCCACTCTGTCTCTGGTAAATCCTCTCACCCCCCCCACACACACCTCTAGCCTACAACCCAGCTCTTGTATGCATAAATAAATAAAATAAATCTTAAAAAAAAAAAAAGATGAGCAGCTCTCATCCCAAGACTGCCCACCTATGTCTATGCAGGTGCTTTCTTCTCTTTTCTTTCTAATAAAACTGCCCTTTTAAAAAGTAGTCTTTGACTGTTTGTATCTAAAACCTAAGTTTAAAAAGATGAAAAACAGGGCCTCACTGGTGGCACAAGGGGTTCAGACGCAACCTATGAAACTATCTGCAGCATGACTTCGATCCCCGGTCAGGGAGTTACCCACATGGTGCAGTAGACCTCTCCTGACTCACCCACTGCTCCCCTCAGCAGTGTATTTCAGTCAATCTGCCTATTTGTTCCCCACTCTGTCTCTGGTGAATCCTCTCACCCCCTATACCTCTGGCCTGTACCCCAGTTCTTGTATGCACAAATAAATCTTAAAAAAAAAAAAAGATGAAAAACAAAAACAAAACAACAAAAAAGATGAAATTCTGCCATTTGCCACAATGTTAATGGACCTAGAGGGTATTATGCTTAGTGAAAGAAGTCTCTGTATAATTTCACTCATGTGTGGAAGAAAAAGAAACAAAAAAATAAAAAACAAATTCTTGGACTATCAGAACAAAAGAGTGGCTAGCAAAAGAGTATGGGAAAGGAAAGTGGATAAACTGGGTAGAGGTGCTAGTTAATTACAGGAGCAAGATTGGAAATCAGGATTTTTTGGTGGTGAACATAAATGTAGCATATATAGATGTTGATTTATAATGCCACTATCTGAAACCTACATATAAACTAATGTCATTTCAATTAAAAAGATTTTTGAGATATATATAGCAGAGTACAAAACAATAATGTATCATCTTTGGTAACCCCAAAAGCAGCAATACTATACTCAGTATACTTTACATTTAAAATGCAAAAAGTATAGAAAACAATTATCTAAAAATACATTTGCTATCTTTCAATGAGACTAAATAAGTGTAAAAGATATTGTATTTTTATGTCACTAAACTAATCTGTGATTTCACACATTTGGATATTATCTATTGTCTCATAAGCCTCCTAAATTTCCATCTCTGTGTCAGTGTAGTCAATCCTAGGTAGTTTTCCAGATAGCAAGCTCAACTGAGATTTGTCAAGTATTGTAAAAAGCCACAAACTGGATAATAAACAGCTTTGCTCTGAAGCTAGTAAGTCACTTCTAGGTTTCATATCCTGAATATGACCTTGGTCTTTTTTGTTCTGTTAGTGAGATAAGTCAACAACTAAACTACTCTTTGGCACCACCCTTGGCTGTATTATTCAATTGGCCAAAGCCAAAAAAAAGTCTATTTTGATTTGAGAAAAATTTTAGCTAAGGGAAATACCACTGAAGTTTTAATTAACTAAAATAAATATTTCAATGAAAATGTTCTAAGACATTTAATTTACAATCAGATATTTGATTATTTTCCAATTTCAAAAATCTTACCCTCAAAGTTAAATTCATCTGAGACACTATTAATTTTAAAATGTCAACAAAGTTTAAAAGTAGCAAAGGCATTCCTTAATATTAATGAGGAGTTACATAGAATGATCACTTAAGATTTGCAGAGAAGGGCCTCCCCGGTGGCGCAGCAGTTTAGCGCTGGGTTGAGAAGCTGCCCGCAGCCTCTGCAGCACTGGTTCGATCCCCGGCTGCTCCCCGGCCACTGGAGGAGGGTCCCACATGGCGCGCAGATCTCTCCTGCTGCCCGCTGCTCCCCTCAGCAGTGTACTTCGGTCCTTCTGCCTGCTCTGCTCCCCGCTCTGGCTCTGGTGAATTCTCTCACCCTCCTGCGCTTCTGACTGTACCCAGTGCTTGTGCAAATAAATAAAAATAAATCTTTAAAAAAAAAAAGATTTGCAGAGAAGTATTTAATGAGTCTCTGTAATGAGAATAGAGGCTATGTCTGTTTTATTCAACTCTGTATACTTAGCACTTAGTTCCACAGTACACACCACATAGTAGACACTCAATAAAGTATCTGTTAAAAAAGTAATAAATAGATGAAACAAAAGCTGTGGACTCAGAAGTAAGAATCCAACATTTATCAGAAGGCTAACATAAACTAACATAATTCACATATTGAAAAAGGGCGTAATCACAATTTTTCCTTTATGATTTGTTTTAGGAAATGCTGTATAACTTGGATTAAAAATAACTTATTCCCAAACAAGTAAGTGTTTAGGTAAAATGAGTTAAATCCAACTGTTGAGGGGAAAACTACTATGTATGTGAAACTATAATATTTTATAATAAAATTAATACATGAACTATTTAACCTATTATATACCTAACTATTTGGGTATATAAAATAATGACACTGAAATTTTTTTATTCTGAAGTATAAAATGCTTTTAATTTATGATATTCTTTCTTATTACAAAAAAAACACATTGATTTATTTGCTTCATAGACTCATGTATTTTCATTTTGTTCAATGGCTTATTAACTTCACTAGATCTCAGATTACATTATGGAAACTCCTCTTTAAACTAGTCCCTGTATGTTTTTGATATGTCACCTTCACTTTTTGGAGCATTTCCTTATATTCTAGCACAACAAGATGTTCCAGGCTTATCTTACAACTCCTTTGTCCTAGTTTTGGAGTTAGTTATTTCTCAGCCTTGTGTTAACAGAAACTTGTGTGGCAAGTTAGATTTGGATGGTGGGGAGGATGTGTGTGGGGGAAGGTGACAGAAGGAAAAGCCACCAATTTTAAGGAAAGTTTTACAATAAATGACTGTTGTGTCTTTTTGTAATCCACTAAGTTTTAGAGTAGTCTGTTGCCTAGCAACAGAAAAGCAAGAAGAAATTGGCACCGGGTGAGAGTGCTGCTTTAACAAAAGCCTAAAACATCTGGCAATGACTTAAAAAAATAAAAGTTCTATTTGATTCCCCTTCCAAATAAATAAATCTCTCATTAAAAAAAAAAAAAAAAAAAAAAGAGGCAGCAGGCAATAGCTCTAAAGGGCCTCTCAAAAGCCTGTTAGTGGAGGCAGGAGGGCAGTGGAAAAAAATGCATCTGAGGGCAGGAGAAAAGGGTACCCTAGTTCTGCTCTGGCTGAACAACTGTAGAAACTGTCACCAGCAATATTGTGATACATATAAGGAGCACTTAATGGCTTTAAATCACCTATACTGAAACTTATATTGAAGCTAAGAAATCTATGACAACAAAAATTACTAAGTATCTATTTTAAATCTTAATAAGAGTATGCATGTATTTACATACATACATACATACACACATTATCCCTTCAATTTAGATTCAAATTAGACTTTTCTATCTAATTTAAATTTTCTCCCCTTACTTATTTTGTTATCATTCAAATACATCAGTAGTTTCCCTCTTCAAATAATGCAGAACAAAAGGTGAAAACAAACTTAAGACCCTCTTTATTCCTCTAATTGCCTATTCCTAACACGACTTCAGAACTTAATTATCAGCATCTTTATCTGCCTATCCAGAATCCCTGAGTGCTAATTTAAGTTGTTTTGACTTTTCGGGTTGTAAGTGATAGGGACTAAATACTGTTAAAGTGTCTGCTTCATTCAAAAGTCAAAGAAGCTCAACGGAACTTCCTCTTGAAATGTGCCTCTCAATTTCTCTACTTTCCAAATATTGACACCATAGTCATGAATTTTAAATTGTTACGCAGAACCCTAAAAATCAGCATCAGGTTGAGATTTTGAAATTCTTTTCAGTCCTTGAACTTTTTGCTACATACCCCATATACTTCCCATTATTTCCTTCCTCTAAGGAATCAAGAGATTTCTTCAAGGCCCTTGCTTTCTGAAAAATGATAGCAAGTAATCAAATTATACTAGAAATAAGAAATATAAGAAAACATCTTCTCTCTCTGCCTGTCTACCTATTGGACAGTAGTCTAATTGCTAGCTCTACTCATCCTCCAACATCACACCAACAGAAAGGCAGAGAAAGCCTCACTGCTTGAGAATACATTTGGATGTTCAAGCTCCTCTTATAGTCTCCACTGATTCCATAGGGTTAAGAGGGGGGTCATTACCTTACTACAGGGATGAAAGTCTTGACTGCCTACTTAGCCTTCTTTGACATCAACCAGTGAGGACGAGGGAGGAACTGCCAAAATGCCAAATGACATAGTCTGGCAAGGGTGTAAGCTTGCTGGCATGGGTTGGATAAAGCCATGTATCTTTTTTCTGAGATACCTGGCTAGAGGAAAACAGTTATTGTTTAAAAGTATTTTTGTCTTGTTAAGTTACCCCTTTCCTTTGATTAGCGAGATGAGGCTTCTATTTAAATGTTTTGTCTATCCTGTGGTGTTTCTGGATTGTCAACTTGGAGACATCAGCTCCAAGCCTAGGGTACATGAGGAAAAAAGAGAACACAGAGAACTGGTCATTATTTCTTGGGTCCTAAAGTCCCTACTCTCGGTTTTTTAGAGTCTTCTTAAGTTGATGTCACAAACAATGGCCAGGGTTCTTACTTGTACTTAATAGAAGGACTAGGGAAAAGTAACATCTGCTCCATCTTCTCAGAAGTCACTCACTGACATTTCAATACAAATTCATGATCTTTGATTAAAAAAAATGATTAAAAATAATTTAAAAAAAGAAATTCACAAGTTATGTAAAATTGTCAGAAAGAAAACCATTCTAAATGAAAATATTCCCAGTTCTGACCTCCCTGGGCTGCATAGTTTATATTAATAACTTAAATAAAACTATTTATATTGCAGTCCCTCGCAACAAGATTTTCATGGGAAATGGACAGCAGTTGAAAACAAAAGAAATGCATAAATGGAATTTATTAAATGTAGCAAATTTAAAGAGACAGTTTCAAAAGTGTAACATACTTTTATCAGTCATCATAATATCTTCATTTAATGGGCAACTGTTTGTGTCTTTCTCCTGGTTTGTTAGCTTATGGGAAGTACCATGAACAGTATCATTGTTGCTTGTTAAATAGTTACCAAATCATATTTTAAAAGATTATTTTTATATAATTCTTTAAGAACTTGACCTTAAAATTTTTTCCTTTTTATTTTTTCTTGAATGTGTATTTAGAAATTTTCCATTCACTGGTATGTTAAAGGGTATTATTCTTAGAATATTCTATTAGAGTTTATATTGCTCAGTGTTAAAAATCTTATACAGAATATCTGTCACAGTCTTAGGCCCTCTCAAGGTTTACAACAGTGACTGTTCTCCTTGAAAGTAATAGTCTTGCATATGTGGGTATTGCATAATGGGCTTTATTTGGTAAGGATGATGTCACTGCGTGGGATGGCCTGAAGGAATTATTAGAAGAACATAAGACTTTTGACTGCTAGGATTTCTTAATAAATACCATACAGTTGAAAACATTAAATTGTGTTTGGACTGGAATGAACCTAGATTTTCCTGGTTTAGTTCTAGAGATTTAAAGAAATAAGTCCCATTGTCATAATTACACAGTTGAACAGAATGAAATATTAAACTTTTTTTCTCCTTGGTAAAGAAAAAGAGTTTAAAAAGAAATTAATAAACAATTGGCATTCTTTGTTTCATAGTTGTGAGCCCAGTTTTTCAGTTTTGACATTCAAGAATAGTTTGAATTTTTGTTGCTGTGGTATTAAAGTTTATTGCCAAAGCATAAGATATTATTAAAGTCTGTACTTTTAGAGAGACTTTAAAGGTACATACCTAAAAAGAAGCAGACTGCATTTGAGTACTATATGTGACTTTTTTTAACTGTGGTAAAATAAACATAATATAAAATATATCATTTTTAAATGCACAGCTCATGGCATTAGTATTTTCACATCATTGTGACACCATCACCACCATCCATCCCTAGAACCTTTTCATATTCTCAAACAGAAACTCTGTATCCACAAACAGTAACTGCCTAATCCTCCCTCCCCTCAGATCCTGTCAACCACTATTCCGCTTCTGTCTCTATGACTATTCTAGAAAATCCATCCAAGTGGTATCATATAATATCTGTCCTTTCGTGTCTGACCTGTTTCACTTAGCATAATGTCAGTTTCATTTGAGCATGAAATAACGTGTTAGTACATTGAGTTAACAATTCCAGCAAATGAACTTGATGTTTAATAAGTTAAGTATTGTGTTAGCTTTGAAGATCTAAAGCTCTTGGTCTCAAGGAACTTAAAATCTAACAAGGAATTGTAGTACCATGTGATAATTACTACATTTCAGTAAGAGTAACACTTAAATAAGAGAACAGTTTGGGTGCCTAGACAAGTCAAAAAAGTACAGTAGGGCCTCCCTGGTGGCTCAAGGGGTTAAGCACTGCACTATGAAGCAATCCGAAGCCTCTGTAGCATGAGTTGGATCCCCGGCCAGCCAGGGAGTACCCATATGGCACAGCAGACCTCTCCTGCCTCACCTGCTGCTCCCCTCAGCAGTGTATTTCAGTCAGCCTGCCTGTTCTGTTCCCCACTCTGTCTCTGGTGAATCCTCTCATTCCCCACCTCTCTGGCCTGTACCCCAGCTCTTGTATGCATAAATAAATAAATCTTAAAAAATAATGATAAAAATTATTTTTTAAAAAGTACAGTAAGATTATGCTTGAAATAGCTTTTGAAGGAGGGACAGGATAGTTTACTGAGAACCTAAAATTCAGGGTTACTTCCTTGGAGAAGGGACACTAGAGTTAAGAATCACTAGTATACAATAGATCTAAGGATACAGAAAGGGAAGGGGAGAGAGAAGGGTCAAAACAGGGCCAGGAAGAACACAGGGAATATGGCCATGGTACACAGGCGCTGTGGTGGTGGGAGAACCAGGGGGACTACGCCTGAGGGGAGAAACAAGTTACTTTACAAAAATGAACAGCAGTGTAAGAAAATAATAAATTTAGAGGAAAAAAAAAAGAACCACTGGTATATAGCTGTAAAACTGAGAGGAAGGGAGAGCCAAACCTAGCAGGGAGAGGAATTGAGAACACTATAAGCTAAGCAAATACCCTTAATAATGTCTTTGTGCGTGTATGTATGCATATGTATGTATACATAAGATAATATATATTATGTAACAAAAAGGCTTTTCTTTCTGCCGCTCCACTATTAGACTCTAGTGGTCAAAGTCCTAACTCTAGTCACCCTTTTGACATATAGCAGCAGGAAGATAGAGAGCACCTCAATGCTGCTGGTACAAGAAGAGGGTGTCCATTCTCACCGCTACTATTCAGCACAGTATTAGGAGTCCTAGCTAGAGTAATTAGACAAGAGAAAAATATAAAAGGAATCTGAATTGGGGAAAAAGTAGTAAAACTATCATTATTTGCAGATGACACAGTAATATACATAGTGGATCGTCAGGACTCTAACTGAAAAACTAAATGAAACAATAAATCAGTTAAGCAGAGTGGGAGTGTATTTAAAATCAATATACAGAAACCAGTTGCCTTCCTATATACAAACAATGAGCTAGAAGAGGAAGAAATTAAGAAAGAAATCCCTTTAAATCACACCAAAATACATACATACATACATACATACATACATATATACATACATGCATGCATGCATACTTAGGAGTAAACCTAAAGGAAGTAAAAGATACACACAAAGAAAACTATAAGACATTGTTAGAAGAATATACAGAGAAATGGGCCTCCCCGGTGGCGCAGCGGTTGAGCGCTGGGTTGCGAAGCTGCCCGCGGCCTCAGTTCGATCCCCGGCTGCTCCCCGGCCACCGGAGGAGGGTCCCACATGGCCCTCAGACCTCTCCTGCCGCCCGCTGCTCCCCTCAGCAGTGTACCTCGGTCCTTCTGCCTGCTCTGCTCCCTGCTCTGGCTCTGGTGAATTCTCTCACCCTCCCGCGCTTCTGACTGTACCCAGTGCATGTATAAACAAAGCAAACAAACAAACAAATAAATAAATAAATAAAGCATGCCTCTATTTAAAAAAAAAAAAAGAAAATACAGAGAAATGGAAAAATATTCTCTACTCCTAGATTGGAAGAATCAACATTGTCAAAATGGCCATCCTACCCAAGCAATATACAGATTCAATGCAATCCCTCAAAAAATATTAATGGCATGTGAAATGCATATGAAATAACAAAAGACCCCCAATAGCCAAATCCTGACAAAAAAGAAAAAAGAATGGAGGTATCACATTTCCAGACTTCAGACGTCAGACTAAATCCATAATTATTAAAATAGCCTGGTACTGAAACAAACACATACACACTGACCAATGAAATAGAAATGAGAGTGCAGAAATAAACCCCCACCTATGTGGGCAGTTAATCTGTGACAAAGGGACCAAGAACATACACTGGAACAAAGATAGCCTCTTCAATAAATGGTACCGGGAAAACTTGACAGTTACCTGAAAAAGAATGAAACTAGAACACTATTTCATACCATACACAAAAAAATCAATTCAAAATGGATAAAAGACTTGCATGTGAGAAATGAATAAACCATAAAATACAGAGATGTAAACAGGCAAACACTTCATTACATAGGCTTCAGCGATGTATTTTCAGATAAGTTCCCAACATCAAGGGATACACAAAAGAATATAAAAAACTGGGACTGCATCATACTAAAAAGCTTTTGCACAGTGAAAGAAACGGTAACTAAAATGAAAAGACCCACTGAATAGGAGAAAATATTTGCACACCATATATCTGGCAAGGGATTGGTACCCATGACCTACAAAGTAACTCATACAATTCAACACAAAGAAAGCAAATATTACCCAATCAAAAAATGGGCAGAAAAACTAAACAGGCATACAAAAAAAATGCTCATTTATTGTGAGGGAAATGCAAATCAACACCATAATGAAATGCCAGTTCACACCTGCACTAATGGTTCATATTGAAAAGACAAGAAACAAGTGCTGGAGAGGATATAGAGAAAAGGGAACCCTTCCGTTGCTGGTGGACATGCAGACTGGTCCAGTCTGTATGGAAAGCATGGAGGTGTGGCAAAAGATCAAAAATGCATCTGCTACAACACCCAGTAATTCCATTTCTAAGGATCTATCAGAAAAATTAAAAATACTAATTTGAAAGGAAACTTGTACTCTTATGTTTACTGCAGTTTACTGTTTACATAGCCAAATTATAGAAACAACCTAAGTGCCTAAAAACAGATGTGTGTGGGCCTCCCTGGTGGCGCAGCGGTTGAGCGCTGGACTGCGAAGGTGCCCACAGCCTCTGCAGCGCCGGTTCGATCCCCGGCCACAGGGCGAGGGTCCCACATGGCACACAGACCTCTCCTGCTACCCACTGCTCCCTCAGCAGTGTACTTCGTCAGTCTGCCTGCTCTGCTCTCCACCCTGACTCTGGTGAATTCTCTCACCCTCCTGCGCTTCTGACTGTACCCAGTGCTTGTATAAATAAATAAATCTTTAAAAAAAAGAAAAGAAAGGGAAAATGATTTTTAAAAGCTAAAAAAAAAAAAAAAAAAAAAAAAAAAACCAGATGTGTGGATCTGCCACTTGCAGCAACATGGATGCAACTAGAAGGGATAATGCTAAGTGAAATAAGTCAGAAGGAGAAAGATAAATATTGGAAAGATAAAAATTGGATGGTGTCATTTATATGTAGAATACAGAGAAACTAAACAAAGAGGCAGATAAAGACATGCTTAAAAAGTAACTCTTGAAAGCTTGCTATAGAACTGAAGCATCCAGAGCAGAGAGGTGATGGGGCTAAGGGTAAGAACAGACAGAGTAGAAAGCACATGAACTATAGCATTAGTCTAGAAACCACACTTTGATAACCAGTGCTCTGTGGTAAGCTATGGTGTTCCCAACAAAATTGTGTATTGGCAGAGCAGGTATAGGTATGTTAGTGCAAGACAATAATTTGAATGCTTGCGACCGAGAACAGTGGGTGTTTTTTTGTTTTGTTTTGATTATGAGAGAAGCTAAATGATTGGTGTTCTATAATGATTTCCACGGGATTCTGTGTTTGTCCATGTTTAGAAAAGATACTAAGGAAAACCTGAACACAGTATAATTACTATGAAGTTACAACTGTGATATAGTGGCACACTGCAATAAGATTTCTCAAAAGAAATGAGAATAAATTTAAACCTTGGACACATACTTTAATGATAATAGCCATACAAGTTAAAGAAAAATGAAAAACTGTGAGTGATACCAAGAACTTAGGCAAAGTAAAGAACTGCTTTTTGACAATGCAGTACAATGTACTACAGCAAAGAATGTATTATATTCTGCAAGAACCATAACTGCTCACAAAGACATACATTATATAAAACAATTCAATGCTATTTGTTATGAACAATAATATTATTTTACATTGAATTTAAGTAATAGTTGTCAAATTACTTAGTATGTTGGCTTATAAAACATTTTGTTAGAAAGTCACTATGCATAAGCACTACCCCATTGTCAAAGGGAGAAAATAAATCTTTGGTGAAACTGGTCAATCTTCCAGATACACATATAAAATTTAACCATACTGAGAAAACTAGAGAAGTTAAATTCAGGAACCCTCAAAAATATGGTTTCAATGGCATCACATAAATGAAATTTACTGAAAATGAGCAGTCCCAAGGTGGCATCTGAATGTCAATATTTCTAAAATGTTTTATATTTTCATTCAAAATAGAAAGAAATACTATACATAACATATGACAATTCTGGGTATGAAAGAGTAGAAAAGCTGGTAACTCAGGTTAGAACATAAGTGAGAATCACCTGAAAAGCTTTAAATCTAGGGTAAGAAAAGAATTTGGTCAAACTGAGGTTTAAAAGCGTTCACATTCATAACTTTGAAAGGCTCCTCCTGCTCCTTCACATAAATTATCTAAACTGTCCCTGACTCTATCCTGTCTAGTATCAGCTGTCATGTGAAATGATAGAAAATGAGGCTCCAGTAGATGGTTGTAACACCATATGCTATTGCTCACTCAAAGGAATGGAGGCCCCTTAAGGACAGCAAAAGCTTTATTTGGAGAGGGGGTGGGGGGTGGGGAGACAAGATGGGTCTCAGAAAATCTTTTTATTCTTGGAATGAAATTTTGAAGTTCTCAGCAGCAATGTTGGGATGACCCAGAGGAGAGCTTCCACACATGAAGGGATTAAGGAGTGACGTGAGTATGGAATATAACAGGTATAACCACTTGTAAACTTCTTAAATCTCTAAGTCTTAAGTCTGTAAGGATCCTAAAAAGGAAAGATAACATCAAGGGTGCTGTGAAGAAATCAACACCTATTATAAAAAATTCTCCTTTTATGAAAAAAGTAAGGAAAGGATGATCAAGATATAAATTCCATAGAAAAAATCTTTAAGTGCTGTTTGTCATTATCTTATGTTGGAATATAAAGAAGTGCCTATAAACTGCAAGGACTGTAAAACCAAAAATTCATAAACCAATGCTGGTCATTGTTGATCTGACCTCAAGAATGGTTAGTTCTGTTGTTAGTAAATAGTCTTCATAAGCAAGATAAGCAATTGAACCAGTAATAATTTGACTTCTAAAAGCAAGTATTTGAAACAAAGATACCAATGAGAAACACAGCTCTGCTTATAGTATACTGGTTGGGGCAGAAAGTCCCAATGCTCCTAATAGAATTAGGGATAAAGTAACACAAAAAAAAGTTTTTCACAGAGTGGGGCTCTGCACAGGCTGAGCACCTTATGCACTTGTTAGGATGACTTTTAACCATTTTAGAGTATCTTTTGACAGAGACCCAGCTGAGCAAAGGAACAATCCAAAAGGATTTAACCCTACTCTTCTATATATCCACAATATGCCCAGACCATGAGCATATCATATCCCGGGAAAGAAGTAATCAGCGTCATAAATTCCTTCTTTACCTATTACACCTTCTAAAAGGGCTCTTTCACTTTTTAATACACTAGTGTTGAGTAGTCAGTTTGGTTCCAACGCCTATATGACAATAATTAGAGTAACTGGGATCAACTATTAACTCAGAGGCCCTCTGATAAGAGCAATTACCTAATTGACTTCAGAGCAGTGTTTCTCAAACTGTAATGTTCTCAGAATCACTTGTGTATTAAATTATGGATTCTAATGCTGGGACAGGGTCTGAAATTCTGCTTTTCTCAAGAGACTCTACTTGATGCTATGCTAATGATCCACAGGCCATACTTGAATAGCAGAACTTGATAGTGGGTCATACAGATCAATCTTGAAAATTAAAATTAAAAAAAAAAAGATGCTCTATAGTAGCAGTAGTCTAAAAAAAGCAGAACATAGCAATTAAAATAATTATGATTTTTAATAGTATTTGCCAATAGTATTGCCAATTTAGAAAACAGAAAAACTTGTGTTATTAAAACCACAATAGCACAACTCCATTGACTGATGTTTTTTGGGAGGGTTAAAAGCAGCCTCTTTCCCAGTATCTCCCAGAAATTTCTAAGTATCCATAGTATTTCTTCATATATACTTAGCAACATACCTCTCATTTTCTGTTGTTCTAACCTCTTTGGACTATTGTTACTGTAAATATCCACTTGAGATTACCATATGGTTGCCATGGTAAGAACAAAGAATAGAAAAACAGCACTCTTGCACAGTGAGGTAGGAATATAAAGCAGTGTATTCTTTTATTAAGAACAAACTGCTATCTAAAATAAAAATTCTCAAACACACCTTTTTGACAAAGAACTCCACTAGGAAACTAGGTTTCTACTTGCTTGGAAAATTACACCCACATACATAAGAACGTTAACTGTAGCACTGTTTACATAGGGAAAAAAACTAAATATCTAACAGGGGATTCTACACAATGACATGCCAGAGAAGAGTGAAAATGAATAAAGCACAGGCATACCTTGTTTATTGTACCTATCTTTACTGTGCTTGAGAGATCTGTATTTTTTACAAATGAAAGGTATGTGGCAACACTGTCCAGCAAGTCTATCGTCATTTCTTCCAAGAGTTTCATGTCTCTGTGTCATAGTTCGGCTAATCCTTGCAATATTTCAAATTTTTACACTATATTATATCTGTGATCAGTGATCTTTGATATTACAATTCTAATTGTTTTAGCTCGTCACAAACTGCTCCCATATTTAGGTGGACATGTTGTGTGTGTTCTGACTGCTCTACTGAGCAGCCCTCCTCCCCCTACTCCTTACCATCATATCTGATTCCCTCTTCTTGGGTCTCCTCATTCTCTGAGATACAATATTAGAGTGAAGTTAGTTAATAGCCCTATAGTGACCTTTACATGTTCAAGGGAAAGGAAAAATCACATATCTCACTTTGAGTCCAAAACTAGACATGATTAAGTTAGTAAGGAAGGCATGTCAAAAGCTGAGACAGATCAAAAGCTAGGCCTCTGGCACCAAATAGATAACCAAGTTGTGAAAGCAAATGAGAAGTTCTCGAAATCGAAAGTGCAACTCCAATGAACACATGAATTTAAGAAAACAAAACGGGCTCATTGCTGATATGGGGAAAGTTTCAGTGATCTGAATAGAAAATCAAACCAGTCACAGCATATACTGAAACCAAAGCCTAATCCAGAGTAGGTCCCTAGCTACCTTCAATTCTATTAGGGCTGAGAGAAATGATGAAGCTACAGAAGAAAAGTCTGACATGAGCAGAGGCTGGTTCACGAGATTTAAGAAATAAGTCATCTCCAGCCATTCGCAGAAATGTGGATGGAACTAGAAGGAATTATGTTCAGTGAAATAAACCAGAAGGAAGAAGAAAAATATCAGATGGTTCCACTTGTAACAGGAATATAGGGGAACCAAATAAGACATCAGTGTAAATAATAACAGTATAAAACACAACAAAGCAAAACAGACAATTATAAATCAGAGACGTACTGCAGGGAAAGAGAAGGGAGAGTGATCAGAGGGAGGGAGGAGCACAGGGGACTGAGGTGATGGTGTACAGGTGCACTGGTGAAGGAAATTCTATGGGGACTACACCTGAGGGGGTGGGGGAAGCAAATATTGTTTAAAAATGGACAATGATATAAAAAATTTAAAAAATACTTTAAAAAGTAAAATAAAGAAATGTCATAAATATACAATGTGAAGTAGCAAATGTTGATTTAGAAGTGGCAGCAAGTAAACTCGATGAAGCAGTTACAATAATTGATGAAGGCAGCTAAACTGAACAACAGAATTTCAACTGAGACAAAAAGGTGCTATGTAGAACTTTCACACTTAGAAGTCAGTGTCTTGCTTCAAAGAACAGGCTAACTTTCTTGTCAGAGGCTAAGGCAGCTGATGACCTTAAACTGAAGCGAATGTTCATTTACTATTTCAAAAATCCTATGGCCCTCAAGAATTATGCTAAACCTGCTCTGCCTGTGCTCTATAAATAGAACAAAAAAGCCTGGATGGACAGCACATCTGTTTACAACAAGGTTGACTGAATATTTTAAGCCCCATTGTTGAGATCTGCCCAGAAAAAATTCTTTTCAAAAAATTTTTTTTTCTTTTCAAAAAATTATTGCTTGTTGATAATGCACTTGGTCACCCACAAGCTTAATGACGTACAGGAAGTTAATGTTGTTTCCATACTTGCTAACACAACACCCATTTTGTAGCCACAGATCGAGTCATATAACTTTCAAGTCTTATTAAGAAAGACATTTTGGGGCCTCCCTGGTAGCACAAAGAATTAAGCATCTGCACAATGAAGCAATCCCAACTACTGCAGTATGAGTTTGATCCCCAGCCAGGGAGGTAACCCACATGGCACAGCAGACTTCTTTTGTTGTGCCTGCTCTTTTCCTCAACAGTGTGTTTCAGTACATCTGCCTATTCTGGTGAATCCTCTCACCTCCCACACCTCTGGCCTACATCCCTGCTCTTGTATGCATAAATAAATCTTTAAAAAAAAAAAAAAGAAAGAGGGTCTCCCTGGTAGCGTAGGCGGTTGAGAGCTGCACTGTGAAGCTGTCCGCAGCCTCTGCAGTGCGGGTTTGATCCTGGCCGGCCGGCCTGCAAGAATCCTACTTGGTGAAGTAGACCTCTCCTGACTAGCCCGCTGCTCCCCTCAGCAGTGTATTTCAGTCAGTCTGCCTGTTCTGTTCCCCACTGTCTCTGGTGAATCCTCTCACCCCCTGCATCTCTGGCCTGTACCCTAGCTCTTGTGTGCATAAATAAATCTTTAAAAAATAAAATAAAATAAAATGGTGCCTAAGTATTGAGTGGGCACTGCAGGCACTTGAAAGGACAGGAGGTAGGCAATACTATTCAGCTTGTTTCTCCCAAATTAAAAACTGAGACTATATTCAGAAAAAAACAAGACAAAAACTCCTGGAAAACACTAATTAATAGATCTTTCTTCTGCTCCCAACTGAACCAAGAAATCATAAGTCTGTGGAAAAGTTAATACTAATTACAGTCAGTAAAGTAAATTGACTATCATTTAATGCTAGCTTATTTGGCATTACAATAATTATATACTCCAATAAAGGCTTACTTGGTCACTCAACTTTAGTATTAAATACAACTTGTAGTAGATAAGGGTCATTTTTATAGGCTGCCCAGAATCTGAACACTATTTCTATGTTTGGAGAATCCAATATTTTATGAAGAACAGTCCTTTCTTTAATAGAAGCTGAAAAAATGCCATGGAGTATACTTGCTTTCCTAGCTTCTCTTGCAGCTAGGGGCATAGGCATGTGATTTAGATTCCCCCAAGCAAACCTTCCTCCCCTAACCTTGAACTGAAAGCAGAGCAGAAAGAATCTACCACAGTTTCCAGAGGCTATAGAAGAAAAGTTCCAGTGCTGGTGTATAATGTCTATTATTACTGGTGGTGGTGGTGGTACAAACTGCAGTGTCTATCACCCGTGGCAGTGTTAGTGGTGGCAGGATTGTGTCACAGGATTTTGGGTATTGTTCCTGGCTACCTCTCCTTCTAGCCTGATTCTCCAATCCTTCTAGAGACTTTGTGGGATACTCAGAGCCACATTTTATCTTTTGCTCCTCCCTGACTAATCTTACGTGCTCAATTTTCAGTTTATTTTTCATGTAAATTGATTATTTATTCATAACGTTAACAACACAGTTCTTTATTAACATTTTTAAAACAAACCATTCTTTAAAGTGTTTATTCTAAAATAGAGAATAAGTGCATATTCTAAATAAGCAAGTTTAGAAAACAGTGTTTCACACTTTTAAAATACACATTTCAACTCAGTAAAATCTTTGGCTTACCAAATCTAGGATGTGAAAAATTATAATCTTCCTAAATGAATTTTTAAGTAACAAAGTATAAGGAAATATATCAAATGGTAGTTCTTAGACCACTTGTACCTAGAACTATCAAGCTGCTTGTTTAAAATGCAGCTTAGGAACACTCCCCAAATCTCTTGCATCACTCTTGAGTGTCTGGACCCAGGAATGTACTTTTTTTTTTAAGTGCCACAGATGGGGGTGGGTAGAAGCGAAGCATGGGGGGGCGTGGTCCAATGAACTGTGGTGGAGGCTTTTAGTACTTTGGCGAGAGGCCTGGAGTGGTAACATACATTTGAGCAAGTATAAATCTGTACTCCTAAAACATACACAGGGCTGTAAACTAATACTCTTAACATTACCTCAATTAAAAAAAAAAGTCACAGGTGCGACAGACCTCTCCTATCGTGCCCGCTGCTCCCCTCAGCAGTGTATTTCGTCAGTTTGCCTATTCTGTTCCCTGCTCTGTCTCTGGTGAATCCTGTCACCCTCCCACGCATCTGGCCTGTACCCCAGTTCTTGTATAAATAAATCTTTAAAATAAATAAAAAAATCAGTATTTATTTAAAAAAAAGTCACAGGTGAATTTATACCAACTAAAGTTGAGAACCAATAGCTTGCCACTTGATAAAAGATAGCAGAAATAACTTACGAAGCTAAAAAAAAGGATCACACATAGTTACCAGGGTTAAGATTCTCCTCAGATAACTGGGACTTGTTATAAAAATTGGATTTATATGAACAGCCTACTTCTCTATAAGGAGTTTAAAGTTTGTTTTACTAGCAAAGAAATACGTTTTGAACATTTTCAAAGACCTAGAAATTCTCATTGGGGGACAGGTTCTTGGCACATATAACATCTCTCTTATCCTCTGACACCAATTAAAGGGAGTCTGAATGCCTGACTTTTTGACATCAATGGGAAGCATATCCACTGGTAATATCCTTGAGAATGTTTTGACTGAATTCTACTATATCACTGAAGCCCCAAGGGTCCTCATTAAGTCCAGTCACACAGAAGTCAGTTGTCACTATATTTTCAAAGCTAAGAATATGAATAGGCTTTTCATCATTTCCTCATTTTGCCTTTTCATTCATTTACTCATTCATGCATTCATTCATTCAGGAAACACCAAAGGGAATTGGCATCATACTAGGTTTTGTGTAATAAAAAAGAGACAGAAAGTTCCATAGTAAGCAGAATCCTAAAATGACTCCTTAAGACTTCCCAACCTAATCCCTGGGACTGAATATGAAGTATACTAATTATGCTCCATATGTGGCAGAAGGAATTTTGCAGATATAATAAAGGTTACTATCAACTGATTTTTATTAAACAAGGTGGATAATATGGACAGACCTAATCTCATCATATAAGCTTCTGACTGATAACAGAAGAATTCAGAGATATGAAACAGAGGATTCAACACATCATTACTAGCTTGAAGATGAAGGGACCATGTATAGAATGCAGGTAATCTCCAAGACCTCAGTGTCCTGAAGCTGACAAGCAGCAAGGAAATTAAGACCTCAGTTTTATAACTGCAAAGAACTGAAGTCAGCCAAAACGTGAATTGAGTCTGGAAGCAAATTCTTCCCCAAAGACTTCAGAAAAGAGTCCAAGCTGGTTAACACATTGATTTTGGCCTTGAGAGGAATTTCAGTTTTCTATCTCAGTTATCATTTGTTTGTTATATTTATTAGAAATCTTACTCTGTGGCTTATCTTTTTACTCTCTGTTGTACAGATCATTTTTTTAAAGACTTTTTAATGGAAAAATCTATTACCTATTTTTTGAACAAATAAGTTTAATAAACCAGTTAAAATACTTGTTTAAAGACTTCCTCCAAATAATAAAAATCTAGAAATTTAAAAGGGCAAGGAAAAATGTTAAAAGTGAATAAGGAAATACCTTAAATTTTTATGACTAGTTTGATTCTAAAATTAGTAGCACTGCATTTGATATTGTTGGCAACTTCAGGAAGTCAAAATAATATCCCTTTGTGTAAATTATATTTACTGTTATTTTCTAAGCTTGACTGAAATTACTGTTTTGTAAATGAACTGAGAAAATAAAGTAAAAAATAATGAACATGTTAACTACCTAAAAGTCATACATCATGTCGTGAGATAATATTAACCACCAGGTACCAAATGCAGCTACTGTAAAAGAAAATGGATCCCAGGAAATCTGCGGTCCCAACACTGTTGCCATTCTACTAGTCTAACATTCTAATAGTCTTAACATTGATTTTGTTTATGACTCATCTTCTCATCCCTCCTAAAAGCACCATCCTACAACTTACCCTTCCTATTTAAAAACAATGCCACTACAGTTGAGCCTAGATGTTCACCAAACACAAATTAAATCATGTTTCAGACCATTTTTATAGCCAACAGACATGCTTTTGCCCATGGTCTCTGTCTCTCTTTTATAAAGTCAGTGTTTCTGTCTCAGTGGTGGGGGATGGGGAGTGACATAAGTAATGTACCTCATAAGTCTTTCCCATTGTATCAGTACAATATAAGAACTGTACTATTCTTTGGGCAGAAAAGAAAGGAAGAAGCTTGTGAACAAAAATATATTAGAGCTAAAAGATTTCTCATTTCAGATGAGAGGCAAAGCTATAAGAGGGAGAGTAAAATGTTTCCTGAGATGTTCAAAGCATCCTACATTTCAATTCAATATGCACATTTTTTTTCATAGACTGTTACAAAGGGTAGTATTACATATTATAGCCATACTTCTGAAACTGGGGGGTAGATTAAAGAATAAACACCACAGAAATTTACTGGGTTTCCCCCTAATATCTGATCATTTGATAGCACTTAATTTACATTAAAGTAAGTATGGAAATAGAGTGGAACTTCTAAGATAATTCCAACTCTATTGGAATTCAAGTTTCCTATTGGGGCAATTTCAAGCTCATCACCCCAGATCTTCCCAAGAGGTATATCAGTAAAAACTTATGTCCTCACACACATTCTTTTATAATGAAAGGTGGATCATGGTTGCTAGGCATAAAGAGATGTGAAATTTGAGGTAAGATGATTTTCAAATTTAGGCAAAAATGTTTCTGTGGGTGATCTATTTCTAGCCAAGCTACATACAATATATAATACTATTTCTATGAGAACTGTTTTTGAATTTAATTTTTAAGTTTGTATAAGTTTTAAAATTGCATATCATTTGATAGAGAAATTCCACTTAACAGAATTTACCCAAAGGAAATAAGAGATATGAACAAACAGTTATATAAAAGGATGTTTATAGTGTCATTTAAAAATTGAAAAATTAGAAATAGCCTAAATGTCCAATAAAAGATCTGGTTGAGTATAAAGATATGATTAAATACTCTGAAGCCATTAAGAAGAAAATGTTATTAGACATGACACAATATTTCTAATTTTTGTGTATTGGAAAACGTGAACTTAAGAAAACTAATACCAGGAGCACTCTGTCTGCCCACCTGTGCCTCTTTTCACCAACTCTCTCCTCTGCAGGGCAACAGCCTTCCTGCCTGCCTGGGACCTGCACCATGCCAGAACTTCTCTTCACTGATCTCCCTTGGGGGAGGCAGCTCTCCTCAAGGCTGCCTGTCTGCAACCACTCAGGCCTCTCTCAGCAAACCTGTCCCTTTCGGGGCAGCTCTTCCTGCCTGCTTGTTTCTGTGCAAATGTCTTTTACTGTCCTATCCCTTTTTGAATAAACCTGCTCTTTAAATATAAAAAAAACAAACTAGTTATCATGTTTTTCTATATATATGATCATGCACTTACAAAAAGCCTGGAAGAATAGGTCAAAATGTTAATGATGGTATCTATATAGTAGTAGCAGTTCTTCTTTTCCATTCTCTCCCTAGAGTGTAACTATATACTACTGTTATAGTTACAAAATAACTCAAATTAAACATATAATAGTTTATATACATGCACAAAGAGTTTCTGATTCTTTGTTACTAACTGGTTGTATGACAAAAGGTAGAAATGAAAAAAAAATTTTCTCCTTGTATTATATACTTTTTATTTTTGAAAAAAAGTTGTACTGCTAAGATGCAGTGAATACAGAAAAAGGAGATATCTTTTACTTATTAGATTGACAAATCAAAATGAATGGGAAATCAGTGGGAGCAAATTAAAGACAATTCATGCAGTGCTGGTAAATTTCTAAGTTGAACACTTCTGCTGGAAGAACAGTTTAATGATCTGTATAAAAACCCCTAAATTTGTGCCCATCTTTTAACCAATCAATTATATTTCAAGTAATTCATCCGAAGGAAAAAGTTGAGTCAGCAAAGACATACATACTCAAATATTTTTAGCAAAATCACTTGGATTATCAATAGTTGTCATTTGTCAAAGTTGGAAACAATCCCAAAGTGCACCAAGAGGATAAATTAAATGACAATATAGCTATATAGTGGACTACTATTAAAATATTATGCGACATGTCTACTTTCTGATATTGTATCTCATGGAGAAAAAAGATATGAAAATCTTTGTATGATCCCATTTTTATAATTTAAAGAAGTGAGAATGGGGCCTCCCTGGTGGCACAAGGGGTTAAGCACAGCACTATGAAACAATCCACAGCCTCTACAGCACAAGTTCGATTCCAGTGGGCCAGGGAGCAACCCACATGGCGCAGCAGACCTCTCCTGCCTTGCCCGCTGCTCCCCTCAGGAGTGTATTTCAGTCATTTTGCCTGTTCTGCTCCCCACTTTGTCTCTGGTGAATCCTTTCACCCCCTGCACCTCTGGCCTGTACCCCAGTTCTTGTATGCATAAATAAATGAATCTTTAAAAAAAAAAAAAAAGTGAGAATGTGTATATTCATGCAGTCTTTGAAGATGTCAAATCAGTGTTCAATACTAATTATCTGGGCCTCCCCAGTGGTGCAGTGGGTTGAGTGCAGTGCTGTGAAGCTTTCCGCAGCCTCTGCGGCACTGGTTAGATTCCTGTTGGGCCCAGGGAGATTCCCACATGGCATGACAGACCTCTCCCGTCTCGCCCACTGCTCCCCTCAGCAGTGTATTTTGGTCCTTTTGTCTGTTCTGCACCCTGCTCTGTCTCTGGTGGATTCTCTCATCCTCCTGCACCTCTGGCCTGTACCCCAGTACTTGTATAAATAAATAAATCTTTAAAAAAATATACTAATTGGGCCTCCCCAGTGGTGTAGTGGGTGGCGCAGCGGTTGAAAACTGGGCTGCGATGGGCAGCCTTTGTAGCGCCGGTTCAATTCCTGGCCAGCCCGCGAGGGTCCCACATGGCACGCAAACCTCAACTGCTGAGCCTGCTGCTCCCCTCAGCAGTGTATTTCGTCGGTCTGCCTGTTCTGTTCCTGGCTCTGGCTCTGGTGAATTCTCTTACTCTCCCGCACTTCTGACTGTACCCAGTGCTTGTATAAATAAATAAATCTTTAAAATACTAATTATCTCCAGTAAATAAAATTAGAAAGTTTTTAACTATCTCCTTTATAACTTTTTGTACTATACTGAACATTCATAGTCCTCACCGTCATTAATCTAGCTTCCTCATATGCAAAACGCAGTTCTGATTATCTCTAATCCAACCATATTCTGACCAAACAGGCCTCTCTGTAATCTCACTGTTACAATCAGAACTCGTATTTTGTATCCAAAAATTCTACTCAGATTAAGTAGAAAAGGGAATATAATGACTTGCATAAATTGAAGGTCCAGGATAGCACTAACTTAAAGCCTCGCTACTGATGAAAAGATTCAAACACTATCATCAGAACTTGGCCTCACTCTTTTCATCTTCTGGCTCTGCTTTCCATTTACTGGCAAGCTCTAGGTTTACATTCTATTCTCTCAGCAACCCTGGACTCAAAGCATGCCTCTTTCTCAATAGTTCCAATAAAAAATTCAGAATTAACACTCGCGTGCTAACTGGAAAATGTGTCCATCTGGAACAACCACTGGCCTGAGGGACAGAAACTACACTGGCTAGATCTGAGTCATGTGCACACGCCGGTGGTGAGCACCCCTGTGCTAAAATCCCCTGTGGTAAAATCCATTTTAACTGTGAAGGGTGGTTCCTTAGGAAAATTGGAGTACTGCTATCAGATAAAGAGGAATACATGAGGAACTGGCAAAATTAACATGTCTCCTATACTCTTAAGACTTTTTGACAGTCACCACTGCCTGAAATGACATTCCTTCTCATTTCTGCCCAAATTCAAGCTACACCCTTTCTCCCCCATGAAGTCGTCTGTAATTTCTTCTAAGATTTTTTTTTTGTCCATTTGATGAAGTTGTCCATTCCAAAATGTTTCTCTTTTTCTAAGATCAATTGGTCTTTTTCTAAGCTCAATCTGTTTAAACAGGAAGGAAAAACCTCAAGAATTGTTTCTAATGAATTTTAATCATGTCAAATTATAAACAGTATGGGTAATAAATGTTGTTTCTTAGCATGTAAACTCCTGAAGGACAGCAGCTCTACCAGACACATTCTACATATTATGAAAGAACATACTATGGCAACCTAGAGACATAAAGCATACTAACACTTTTACTCGGCTTTAAATTTTCTATAGGGTCTAAAGACATAAGATGAGTTGGGTCTGAATTCATCTAACAATCTGGTCTAATGGGTATATGAATTTTTGAGTTACATCAAACAAAACTCAATTCTGGCTGATACAGTCTTCCCTGGCTTTTAGCGACCAGATCTTGAACAAATTATCTAAAATCTGCAAATCACAGTTTCACTGTCTGTAAAAACAGGACTAGTGATACCTATGTGTAATCTGCACAAAGCTAGTCTATGTAGAATAGTTAGTTGAAGTAGGCTGAAATGTTACCTCTAGTGCTAGATACATAACTTTTTCTAATTGAGTCTTCATATGTAAAGTAGGGATAATCCATTGGCTGCTGTGAGCTTTTCTAAGAAAGCAATGTATTTTAAAATACAAATAGCAAACAGCAAACACTGGAGAAATGGTGCTGTCCATGTCAAATTAACAGTTTATAATATTCAGTATTTGTGTACTTAGCAAGGTCTAGCTAAGATTTCTTACACTTTGTGATATTTCTAATGTTAGAAATTTATCTAGTCTGCTAGGTTATAAAATACCTTATAATTTTTTCTCTGTATTTTTTGAGCAGATAAAGTATCAGCCAACAATAATCTGGTTTACATAGATACTATTAAAGCAATAAAATAAGTGTGGATAATAACATTAAAAGTTCAGAGCACAGGACTTCCCCGGTGGCGCAGCAGTTGAGCGCTGGGTTGCGAAGCTGCCCGCAGCCTCTGCAGCGCTGGTTCGATCCCTGGCCACTGGGTGAGGGTCCCACATGGCGCGCAGACCTCTCCTGCAGCCCTCTGCTCCCCTCAGCAGTATATTTCGTCAGTCTGCCTGTTCTGCTCTCCGCTCTGGTGAATTCTCTCACCCTCCCGCACTTCTGACTGTACCCAGTGCTTGTATAAATAAATAAATCAGAGCACAATGATGGGGAAATTCACTGGGATTACTTATTATTCTTCACAAATGTCCTTGGGTTTTGTTAGTAAAATATTTATTTCTTAAAGGCAAAACCTGTCAGTCCTACAACTATTTAAAAGCTGGTAAGATAATAAACTAGATAAACTCTTGTAATCAACTTGTTCCTTAGCTTCAGGCTTAATGTAGAAATACTGAAATGACTCACACTAATATGAAATCACTGTGCGATACATCTTTTAAGTAGTTATATACCTTATAGCCATCTCCTGAACAGAATGAGGTAATATGGGGTTATGAATGATGGCTTTAGATATCATGTCAGAACACATGCAAAAGTGGCTGCTCATATTTGCCTTAGCGAGAAAGTTTGATTTTAATACTCAGTAAAAACACAAACTACACTCAACTATATACAACTGTTTCCAAAAAGAGATTTAAGAAGCAGGCATTTAATTTCTTCCATTACAACACACTTGAAGAAAAGTTTCCTTGGAAAGAATAGTTTCTGAAAGTAGTGCAACAACTTTGTTTATTTTTCTAACATGAATGAATCATGTACAATACTTATCAATCTTTAATGCGTGCATAAACTGGGAAAATGTTAAATTGAAGATTTTAAAATAAAATGGGATAAACATAAGACACAAAGTACTAAAGACCCTTGACTGCAAAAGCACTGTGAGAATAAAATACTTGTCTACATCATCTTACACAAACCCGTGTTAAGGGATTTCCCCTTCTTTGTATTTGTGTAAAATATGAATAGACTCAGTTGTTAATCTACTCTCTGAGGAAGCTATATTTTAGACAATAGAAACATATTATGTTGAACACTTTTGTCACCCTACATTGTTCTCAACAACTAAGAAAACCAAACAATACCTAATTCCTCATTATCTTTCCTATTTTCAAAAATAAGTACAAAATAAAATGTTTTTTAAAAGGCATTACATACAGGCAAGGTAGGCAAGCTATGTGTCTTTTGTAAGTAATTTTCTTCAACTTTTGGGAGGAGGGCATCCCATGAGAGAGTAATGTAATGCAAGGCTGAAGATGGGTTCCAGTTTTTTTACAAACATTTGTTAAGTCAACTAGACGAAAGCGGAGACAGACAAATTACAGCATTCAGGTTCACAGTAACAAGAAGTCTCTGGAAAAAACGCCAGTGCTGAGATCGTTGCTTTTTGACACTGCAACTACCAATGCTGCTCCGCTCTATTAAGAATGGGCTATAATCCCAGTTTTAGCAAGATCAAGTTGGCATCCCAAATCCGAGTGGGCCTGGAGAAACCCGGGCGGGGCAGGAGTCTACCTCAGCAGTGGCAGAAGTCAATTTCCCGAGAGAGTGAAAACCATCAACCCGCCGCGGTACTCCTCCTAGAGAGACGCCGCTGTCCGCCGCCTTGCCCCAGGCTCGAGGTCTGGCCCGCAGGCCCGGGGGGCTGAGTGCCCTGGGACAGTTCTCCCCGTTACCCGGGTCCCCACCCCAAGTCTAAGAAGCCCGTTGCTGCAAATAACTCTCTCGATGCCCTCCACCCCTCCCCGCCGGGTGGGGCGGCCCCGCGCCTGCAGGGATGCCCGTCCCGCTCACCCGCGCGGGTGGTGTCCGTCAGGTCGTGGCTGGCCGCTCCCCGGGGAAACTCCCTCAGTTTCCGGCCGCTCAAGCTCAGCACCCCAGTTACAGCCGCCTCCTCCAGTGCTCGATCGAGGGAGCGGCTCCACGAACCCGGGCCAGGCCCAGGCCCTGCCCCTGAGTTTGGGCCGCAGCTAACACCGGAGGGGTTACCTCCGGACGCGACTGGGCCAGAATACTCGGCAGCCGCGGCCACAGCCACCAAACCCGCGGCCGCCATTTCCCTGCGACTACTCTCGGCCCGCCCGTGCGGCGCATGCGCGGCCAGAACTGCTGGGTGGGCGGGGCAAGAGGCGCACACACCCCGGGCGCCCCGAGGATGGGCGCGAGGCGGTGCCCGCTGCGCACCCCCGGGCTCGCCTCCGCCTGCGTCGAGTTTTCCAGGGAAACTAAGTCGGAACTCAAAATCTAGACAGCTCCCTACTCTAGGCTCCCAGTATCTTTCAGAACACGCGCCGCACCAAAACTTCCCGGCCTTTCTCCCTCAGTACTGGAGGATTAGACTTAAGCATTAAATTAGAATTTAAAAAAATTAAAGTAACATTGCATTGTAACATTATATAGGTTTTAGGAGTGCATCACTAAAAATCAACATGTGTATGTATTAGATTACCACTAAAAGTCCAATTCTAATTTTCACTGTACGGTTGTCCCCTTTTCCCAACCCTCCCTCCCTCTCCCCTCCACCGCAAGGTTTACCATTTGTTGCTAACAACTTCAGTAGCTGGGACACAACCTAAAATGTTTCCTCACTTCTGTCATTCTATGTAACTAAATATAAATTAAGACTTGTGGATTTATCAATTATTAACTAAGGGAAAAATAAGTGACTCCCAAACTCCGTAAATATTTTAGGCCCTCCCTCTTTTATAAAATCACTCTTATAAAGCAAACATCTTAAACAATTTTGTTGCTGAACAAAGCAGGAAAAAAGTCATTGTCAGAGAGCAAATTTGAGGAAGAGGAAAATGATCTAAATGTGTGAATTAAAGGTAAAACCGAAGAAATTGTCAAAAGGAAACCATTTAACTACTGAAAAAGTGGAAAATACTTCATTCTCAACAAACCGGACCTCACTTAATATTGCAAAGTCTTCCGCAGTTTTTTTTTAACATTTAAGCCATTCTTGCTACATAATATAAAATTTCCCTGCAATCAACTACTATTTACTGTCTGAAATAAAAGAGGCTATCAAATAAAAGTCCCTTTCCTAAAAGATAAGCTAATTAATGGAATCCAAGTATACCCACTAGAGAATAAGACAAAAAACAGGTGAGTCAGTGGGGTGGGCATTATTAGAATTCAGAGAAAAGGAATCTGTATCAGGGATGAATGAGGTTTTGAATCAGAATTTTACGATTATGCAATATATAAACTGAAAGGTAAGGAGTATTTCAGACTAGGAGGATAAGCATGAACACACCCAGGCATGGTTTCTAACAGTTCCCTAGAGACCATTAAGGCCAGAAAGTCCAGTCAGAGAAGAAAACAAGAGGTTGGAGAGATCCTACCCATCATCAATCAAGGCCCCACTCTTTAATGAAACCTTTAATAGCAAACTCCAATCCTAAACTCAAGATTGTAAAAATTAAGTTTAATCTTAATGTCGAAGTTGATTAGGAACTGCAACTCGGAGTTGTCCTATGAACTCTTAATACTGTATTCTTAGTTCTTCACTAACAAGTCCATGATTATCAATGTTATGAGCATGAGTCACCCAATGGGAAGTGATGTATATTTGCCATCATTGCAAAAAACACTTACCTGATATATATGAATTTGTTATTCTGGTCTTAAAGTTTTGTTATTTTTGGAAAGACTAAGTTATTTTACGGCAGGACCTCATTTTTTAATTTTTTGGTGAGATTTCAGCTACAATGATTGCGTATAATTATACATTATATAGTAATACATTATACAAAGTGGCTAGTATCTTTCTAAAATGCATCATTCATGTCATCTATATTTGATTACCTATTACCTTCCACATGTATGCTAAATTCTTCTGACAAGTTCTCCCTAATATGGCTTCCTTCTATCTGCCTCCACATCATTGTAATTACAACATACCAAACTAATTCTAGCTTGTGAACTTCTGACCAAATTTGTAAGATGCTATTTTGCCTATTCAACTAGATTTTAGGGTTTCTAATATGTTTAATTCTGTACTATAATTATCTCCCAAATGTCAGGGCTGACTATCACAGGAATTTAAAAATAGTAAGAACGAGTGGAAAGCAGCAGAGATAAAATATAGATTTTGTACTAACAGTGTGGAGGTTTTGTACTAATACAGAAGTCAGGAAGGAGAAGTTATGATTTTTGAGTAGCTTACAGGTCTGCAGACATTTAATGTTGAAAAGAAAGTCCTGTAGATATGGGGGGAAATGCCAAGCCCAGGTGAAGAAAGGTTGGTAGATTGATTGAAGAGTTACTTTCTAGATTTCTAATGATTTGAGGCTTCATCTACAAATATAGACTATGAGGAAATTTGCATCCCATCCAATTTTCTCCCCAAAGCAAGTGACAAGGTCATTTTGTGAGAACGAAGATATAATAGGAGTTACTGTGTGGCAAGTTCAAGTCGTGGTTAAAGAACTGAGAAACAATTGCAAAATGGTTGGATCTATAACCTATTCTACTACTGCTCTGTGGTCATGAGCTGAAAAAAGTAGGCAGTGGGGGATATTGAATGTTAGGAATTGATATGGAGAACTTCCCTGCTTCTTCCTGTTTATTTTACAGACTAAAAGTTAACTCATTCAATACTGGGGTAAAGTCTCACTTAAATCTCAATATTTCTCTTCAACTATGGATCTCACTATATCATGTAAACTTAAAGTCCTTTCCCCATTTCTACTTACAAGAAATATATTATTACTCTCTTAAGAATCTCCTT
This sequence comes from Talpa occidentalis, assembly GCF_014898055.3. Lineage (NCBI taxonomy): Eukaryota > Metazoa > Chordata > Mammalia > Eulipotyphla > Talpidae > Talpa > Talpa occidentalis. The sequence goes on along the minus strand of NW_023604295.1, from coordinate 41,837,256 downwards.
TATAAATTCAAAGCACTAGGATTAATCTCGGTCAATCCTATTCTCTTAATATGTAAAGCACGAAACTGGCTTGTTGAATATATTTAATTAGTCTGGTTCTTCCTTTTCTCCTTTACAAGCTCAAAATGTGACTGCAGAAAGGGGGGAAGATGTCCAGTGACCTACAATTGATTATGGGTACTTTGGCGGTGGGTGCTGTGTGGTAACATATATCTGAAGAAGTTTGATCCTATTCCCCTAAATCATATACAGTATTGTAAACCAATGTTACCTCAAAATAAAGTAAGTAACAATACATGGGGAAAAATAAAATGTAAAGTTAAATCTAAAAATAAACCACCAACAATTGACTTTTTAAAACTTTAGATAAGAAAATTAAGACAATGTGATTTTCTTGTCATTTGAGGGACATTAAAGTATCAATTAAACACATACACACTAGAGAAGTAGTTTTCCTATTGTCTTTAAACACTGGTAAATTTCATCTGAATACACTCAAAACAAAGAATTTCTGTTCTGGAATGGTGTAACATTTCTTTCATCAAGCTTTTGTTGAACAGATTTCAGCTAGAAAGTAATCTAATGGCAGGGGGAAAAAAGGAGACATTTGAAGTTAACAATTTATAAGCACATTTTAAAATCCCTAATTAATGGTCCACAATAATTTAAATTTTTTGTTGTAAATGCTTAGGTTTATTTGTATCATTTTAAAAAAGAAACTAACTCCAAGTGATCTATGCAAAAAGAATTATTTTTAAAGGGAACCACAAAAAAAAAACTATCACATAATTCTGATTCAAGATCAAAAATATACTGATCAGAAATAAAGAAATTATTGGTTCCAATATTGCCTTTATTCAGAGTGTATGGTATTTATTCTCTGTAGTGCAACGCCAGCTATTATTAGTCACTCTCATCTCCTTACAGGAAATAAAATCACAACAAAATTCCCTGACACAGTGTATATTGCGTGAATTATAAAAATTGACATCAAAATATGATATACATACCTAATGTAACAAAAAACCATTAGGCAATGAAGTCCAAAAATTTCTTGATACTTAGGAATATTTTGATTTGCTTACAATTAAAACTGTGAGGTTTATGCCTGTATGAAAAAAATACATAACGTCTGATTATGAACACTGGCCTCTTCTAGTGGGTTTAACGTAACTTAAATACCAAACTAACTGACATTTCATAATAATCACTGCTAGCACAGATTTACTAACCATACTATAAATGCTAAAGCAAGGCTACTATCACTCCTTAGATATTTAACAAGCCACATAGCATTCCACCACTTTCTGTGGATGTTCATTTCAGAGCAACAGTTTATTATGAACCAAGAATTAAAAGATTTGAGCTCCAAAAATGACTCTCCAACATACAAATCTCAAAAATTTGGATTACACTTAACTAAAATGTAAAAAGCGGGATTGACTGGATGGTTTCTAAAGACTCATCTAACCTAATATTCTGTATTCTAAGTAAATTGTATTAAGTTTTCCTGGCTATCTCCCATTGGAAATGACCAAAAGGCAGTTAAGAGAGACATCAATATGGGTCTAGACTGATTTACCAATTTAGTTTGTAGTTAACTTTCAAACCCTAAAAATTATAATTACTATAAAGTCCTTTGCAACATTCAACATTCTAAAAACCACAACTGAATCTTTATAGCTAATAAATCATGTGAGACCTGTAACATTTTATTTTTTAAAAATGAACAGCTTCAGAATAGATCTAAATGTAACTTTTCCCAAAAACACCAAAAATTACAGTGTAAAGCATCTCATTAAATACAAACTTTCATTTTTGATGCACTGCATCAATGTTTTGCATACATCTTGATGCAAAGGAAATTTGAAGTTGCATCCTGTTCAAAAAAAAAAAATGTAGAACTGAAAAAGGATGACTACAATCACATTCCATGAAAGAAAATTTTTCTCCAACAAAACATCTTCTTTTGTTTATATACACCATATCGGCACTCAAGAATTTTAATTTAGATTTAACAAGGGCAAATGTTATATTTAAAAAGAAAATGAAATTACAGAAGCACAAAGAGCAAAAGTTTAACACATAAAGACACTGCTTTTTGATGCACTTAATTTTCAATATTTGGGACAATTTTTAAGGTTTCCAAAAAAGAAAATGGCATTAATAACAACTCTGTTTTTAAAATAACAACAAAATGAAAACATCTTTATACTGCATTTTAACAAACTGTTTAAACGCAGCAAACTCAAGCTCAGTTGTTTTCCCTTTGTTTAAGCTGCCAGTAATTATAAACCAGTCTAAAATACATCATTCATGGATCAAATCTAAGCATTCATACTTGCAAAAATGTTTTGCAGGAGTCCTCGGTCTATGGAAAGACTAGCGGTTATTTTCAAATTGTGACTGGCTTCCAATAATCCCTTATCAATAGACTTACTGGCAAAATACCAGATGTTAAGGATCAGATTTAATTCTTTGGTATAAGCATGTAACTATTATTGATAGTTTTCTGTGGCTAGCATAAACCAAGTAAACCCATGGAGAATATGACAACAATGAAGTCTAATCTACAATGCAAGGCAGGCAGGGGTGAAAAGTTTTTGTTTTTTTTTTTACAGGAAAAATCAACTACAATAAAATACTCCAGGGAAACTAACACCTACTTAAAAGTTTTAACATTATAGAAAACCAAAAGGTCAGGCATTAAGATGATCAAACTTTAAACTTGTCACTGGAATATTTTGCTCCATTCTAGCATTATACCATAACTTAGAGTATATAACTATCTGAGAACTGCTAGCTCTGGCTTGGCACAACCACTAACTCCTCCTTCCCCTCCAAAGTTGGGAGGGAGGACTCTTTTCTCATAAATGCCTGAATTTTATACAAGAAATCATAAAACAAGGTTACAATATTAACTCTATTATTCTGCATGTTTTGGTGACATACACTTGTTATTTTTGGAGCTGTATACAGTTTAATTTAGTTAGCTCAAAAGCTTATAAAATGTAACTCTTAAATAAGAAAATCTAGGGCTTTATGACTATTAATTTTACTATGGAAATATCTAAGGGACTCAATTCATTTAATAATTATATTTCTTCCAAATATCATTTGAAGAATTCTTTGTGGACACCAGACTCAAGACTACACTAAATCCAAACAGTATACCTATGACCTGGGTTTTAAAGTTTTTCACTTCAGTTACCATCCTCAATCTACTTCCTTTCATGCTTTCTTCATTTACTAAACACAACTTTCAGATTTTTGCACTTTGGAGGACATTTTCCTTCAAGACCCTATCAAATAACTGCAACACACATTTATAGCCTTCAAACACCAACATTTAAACTGAGACTAATGCCTACAACCAAATTTTTTATTGAAAGTTCAATACTAAAGATTTACAACTCTGGAGAATTAACCGAATATTACTTGAAAATGAACTAAGTTCCAGATATTTCCTTAAATCTTAAAACCCAAAACTGGAATTCTAATATATTTTTAATATCTTTAATGAGGAAAAGTCAACTGTACTGTTACATCAACACTATTAAAGGATAAGAGACAGCAACAAAAGGACCTGCTCATATTTCTGAAGACCAAAATTTACCATGACAAAGAGTAAAAAATGGGCAAAGGCAATGAGATCCTAAATACCACTATCATAAAAATAATCAATTTCTATCTTTCTGTCGTCTTTCTGTGGCAAGTGGAACTAAAGTCAAATAGAGAATTGGTCTATCTTGGCCAACCACAAAACCTTTGAGAACAGATAAGGTATATTCCCTGGTACACTTTCAGGGCATTTTTATATATGTTTAAAAAAAAAAAAAAAAAACACTTCAAAATAAAAATAAGAGTTATTTAGCCTTGTATTTTGAAATAAAGTTTCTTGAATTTCTGTGATGAACTTTTCAAGCAACTCAACTTTTAATATAGTCATCACTCAAGAGTCCCTTTTAACACAAGATCTATCCCACAGTTACAAAGCGGCTTCCTCCTTTGTTATACGTGAGAGTGGCTCTTTGTTCCTTCAGGATCCCAAATCGCTCATTCAAAGTCATCCCTGTCTAGAGAAAACAAAACAAACAAAAAATATTAATGATTTGATGGTAAGCTTTATTTGCTTTGACAATTGAGAGTAATAATAATTAACATTTCCTGAATATTTATGTGTACAAACACAATTCAAACAAAAACCATATAAAAGAGGCGAATGTAGTGAAGTACAGAGAAGTTAGGTAACACGTTTACTTGAAGATCCAAAATTTAAACCAGGCAAATTCTGATTCAGAATCCCTACTTATTTTTTTTTAAAGATTTATTTTATTGATTTATGCATATAAGAACTGGGGTATGGGCCTCCCCGGTGGCGCAGTGGTTGAGCGCTGGGTTGCTAAGCTGCCTGCAGCCTCTGCAGCACCTGTTTGATTCCCAGCCACCAGGCAAGGGTCCCACATGGCTTGCACGCCTCTCCTGTCGCCCGCTGCTCCCCTCAGCAGTGTGTTTCGTCCGTCTGCCTGCTCTGCTCTCCCCTATGGCTCTGGTGAATTCTCTCACCCTCCCGCTTCTGACGATACCCAGTGCTTATATAAATAAATAAATAAATCTTAAAAAAAAAAAAAAAAAAAAAAAGATTGTTAAATTGAGATTTTTTAAAGGAAAAAAAAAAAAAAAAGAACTGGGGTGTAAGCCAGAGGTGGGGGATTGGGTAAGAGGTTTTACCATAGACACAGTGGGGAGCAGAACAGGCAGATGTACTGAAAATACACTGCTGAGGGGAAGCAGTGGGCCAGACAGGAGAGTTCTGCTGTGCCATGTGGGTTAGCTCCCTGGCTGGAGATTGAACTCACGCCTCAGAGGCTGGGATAGTTTAATAGTGCTGAGACTTTAATCCTACGCCACCAGGAAGGTCCCAGAATCCTTATTTATTAGCCACTATAACTAGCTACATCATACACTACATAAAACACCTATATTATAATGCCTACACAAAATCAGACACCCAAAGCTCTGAATCGTTTTCAGGCTCTGCAAACACTTTTATCAGGTATGTCTGATTAAAAATTTAGACATATGAATATTTAGGAACAAATTCAAATCAAAATCTGGATTTTGACTAGCAGCAGAAGGCGTACCCAAACAACAGAAAGTTCACCATTTCTGTAACAACAAAATAAAGTAAAAACAAATAAAAAATTTTGGACAAGGGCCTTCCCTGGTGGCACAGCGGTTGAGCGCTGGGCTGCAAATGTGCCCGCAGCCTCTGCAGCGCCTGTTCAATCCCCGGCCACCGGTAAGAGTCCTACATGGCGCGCAGACCTTTCCTGCTGTGGCCGCTGCTCCCCTCAGCAGTGTATTTTGTCAGTCTGCCTCCTCTGTTCCCTGCTCTGGCTCTGGTGAATTCTCTCACCCTCCAGCACTTCTGACTGTACCCAATGCTTGTATAAATAAATCAACAAATCTTTAAAAAAAAAAAAATTTTGGACAAAGTCTGTACTTCACATCTTCAATTTTCTTCTATGCTTCGTATCTTCAATTCCAGAGATTATTATGTCAATAGATACCAAAGATACAATATCATTCATGATAAATATTTTTAGCAAATTAGGAACAGAAGATAACTCCCTGTGATAAGAGTATCTACTAAAAACCCAGTGCTACCATCATTTAATGGTGAAACATTTAATGTTTTCTCCACGCTCTCACTATTTCTATTTAACACTGTACAGGAAGTCATAGCCATTATGTTAATAGAAAAGAAAGAGATTTAGAGATTAAAAAGGAATTTGGAGCACATGATTATTTACACAGAAAATCCTCAAGAATCTACAAAATTATTAAAAGTAGTAAGTGAATTTAACAAAATCACATGATATAAGGTTAATAAAAACACTGTAAAAATCATGGTGGCATATACCATATCAGATGGCTAAAATCAAATGATAGATAATAACAAGCATTGATGAGATGTGGAGAAATTTAAACCCTCATACATACTGGTAACGATGTAAAACAGTGCAGTCACTATTTGGAAAACAGTCTGTCCTTTTCTCAAAATGTTAAAGAGTCATGATATTACCTATCAATTCTATTCTTCAGCATTTACCAAGGAGTAATTAATACATACCCTCACACAAAAACTTGTACATGAATGTTCAGAGGAAGACTACTCACAATAGCCAAATATCCACCAAGTAATGAATGAATAAATAAAACATGGTATATCCATACAGTGGAACATTACTCAGCAAAAAGAGAAATGAAATATTGATATAATATGGATGAACCTCGAAAATACTAGGCTAAGTGAAAAAAGCCACTCTCAAAAAGATCATGTACTGATCTTTTGAAATATTCAAAAGAGGCAAATCTATAACAGCAAGTAGACAAATTAATGGTTTCCTAGGGATAAGGATACTTAGGACATCCTATAATTCATCATATAACATTTGTTTTGTTAATTAAAATAGTGTCAAGTGTGTGGCTCAAGGAAATTCAGGGTAAACAATTTACCTGCTTTCCAACACTGTTTATGTCAAATTGTAGGGGGACACCTTTAGGGACTTTCTTTACATCAGATTGCTCCCGTTTTGTCAAGAATGAGGGCACAGCAGTACGAGTTAATCGTGGCTTCTGAGTTCTATTGGAAAAAAAAGAAAACGAAACCAGATCAGCTTAACAATCAAAAGAAGAAAAATAAATAATTTGATATATAGGACTATTTTAGGTTTTCCAAAAAAAGTAACTTAACCTTAACAGGCAGACTAAAATTTATAATTGCCCACAGAATAATTCTGTAAGTAGAACTCTGAACTTTTCAACAATCTGGAGCAATCAATGATTTCCAGTCTTGAAGTTCTATACAAAATAATGCAACCTCTGAAGTGTTAGACATCCTTCCTATGTTCTTTTTATTTTAATCATTAATATGGCTGGAAGGACCCAAAACTCCATAAACCTGGTAAGTTTATAATGCAATAAAACTAATGGAATGGTTAAGGTAAGGTCATCTAGATAAAAGAATACACTATGAAGCCTTTAAAAGGAAGGCATGTACTGTATGTACTAAAAGCAAAGATGTCCAAAATATACTGGGGGGAGGGGAAGTAGGGAACAAGTATATATATAGGATTATCTCACTTATTAAACATTAAAAATATGCTTAGATATTATTTGCTATACACTCACAGACTTAAAAAAAAATGGAACTATTAAAAGTGGTTACTTTAGGGCTGTACAACCTGGAATCAAAGGAGCTTTTACTTTTAAACTTTATACTATACTATTTCCATTTTGAACCACAATAATTACTTTTATCCTTTTCTCAGTTTATCCTAACTTGGACACCATATTTTGAGCTGAAATATGATACTTTTCTATAATTTTATAGAGCGAGGGGTTATAACTTTTGTAAAATAAAAGGGACTTACACTGGGCACTGCACTGCTCCAGGATTATCAATGGATACAGTCAAAATTCCTCCATTTGTGGTAGATGTCCGCCATCTAGTTTCAAGAAACCGAAAGCTTCACTAAAATGGAAGTTTATAAATCCTAAGGTATATTCCATAGAAAAGCTCACATTTTACAGAAGGCAGTATTTTTTCTTAATTTTCAGAAATATAGATACCTGGGTCACACCATGATATAGTTAACCAGCACCATAGGTATGGAACTGGACACATGAATCTATTAAATATTTTTCAGTGTAACAAATATATGCACGTTTAGAAAAGTAAAATAGCACAGAAGAGCTTCTAATTAAAAGTAAGAGTTCTTCAGCCCACTCTTTTCTCCCTTCCTGCTCCACTTTGCTGCTCTACAGAGGCAGCACTTTTATTCTTTCCTGTTTTTATTGCTAGCACATTACCTCTGCTTCACAAAACAAGATGCTTATGTAATTAGATCACACAATGATAAGAACTTAGGTTCACCACACTATCCCTTAGTCTCCCTACCTCTCTCTAAACATTTTGATGGCTATATCACTATTTCACTTCCATTATAACTTTAAATATATTTATATCTCTTTTACTAGTATCTCTAAATCTTTCTATCCTTACTTCATATGAAAGGATATGAGTACCTTTTATTCTTTCCTTCTCTTCTCCCACTTTGCATTTCCCACTTTTTTTCAACTCTATTTTCATATTTATGTTAGCCAAAATCTGACCTTTGTGTTTTATCATTACCAAATTAAGTATTTTGTGCTTTGTACTATAGAATTGTCCTCAAAGTTCAAAACAAACAGCATTTATATTGCTACAATTATGCAGATATTCATCACAGAAGACAGAAGCAAACAGACTATGATCATTTCCTTTCTTATGGTTTTCATTGTCATGACCCCACGTGCCAAAGAATACTGCAGTGTCAAGTTCAAATAGCTTCCTTTCTTATACTCCTATTGCTCAAAATCATGTCCCATTTTAGTTGGCATCAGATCTGGACTATGACCACGTTATATGCTGTCTTTCAAAAAGTAACCATAATTTAAAAACTTTAATCACAAAACCTGATCATACTGACACAATTAGAATGTTATAATTCACACTTGGGAAGTACAATTCTAACAGACAACAGATTTTTAAAAACTTATGGGAGAAAGGGGGAAATACATAAAAAGGAAAATATCTATTGTTTTGCAGTGTTCATAAATTTTCTAAAAGCTATTCCTTAAAAAGATTCATTTGCATAAAAGCAGTATAGGAAGAAAAAGAGCAGCCATATCACAATAGAATAAATAGGAAAATAAAATTTTTTTTAAAAATGATGTTTTATAGCTAAAACTATTTCTTAACACTCATGTAAAAATGTAAATGGGTTTTTGGGGGAAAACTAAAGTAGAATAGAGGCTCAATAGTTAATTTACTCTGGTTTTCATTTAATTTCTTTTGGTCTGAGACACATAGTAATTTGGGGTCACTAGTATTCTGGAGGGTTTTTTTTTTAAGATTCATTCATTCATGCATACAAGAACTGGGGTACAGGCCAGAGGCGCGGAGGGTGGGAGGATCTACCAGAGACAGAGCGGGGAACAGAACAGGCAGACTGACTGAAATACACTGCTGAGGGGAGCAGCAGGAGAGCCAGGAGAGGTCTGCTGCACCATGTGGGTTGCTCCCTGGCCAGGGATCGAACTCGTGCTGCAGTGGCTGTGGACTGTTTCATAGGTTGTGTCCTAACCCCCTGCGCCATCAGGGAGGCCCCTATTCTGGAGGTTTTGAAATTACATCTTGAAAAACAAACTGAAACTTACTGACGAGTTCTCTTTGCTACTACATCGTCTAGCAGTTGTTCTGTGTTCAACTGGGCCTGAACCTGAAGGGAAAAAAAAAGCAGTAGATTCCATAGAAAGCAGAGGATTTGAATCCAAGACCTAGTCTGTTTTGTAACTTTAAAACCCAGTATAGTGGGTGCATGAAAGGGGTGTATGCCTCATCTGGCAACACCTCCTGTATTAAAACAAGTGGTAAATACAAGTTTATTTCTAAATTACTTGCTGCTATTAAGGGTAATAAAAGAGAACAGAAAAAAATATTAGAAAAAGAACTAATTCGATGTCACGTTTGACAGATGTCTAACCCAACCTCTACCCTCAACCATGGACCATCCTTATGATATAGGATTATTAAAGGTGAATGATATTCAGGATCCTTTGTTTGGGGTAAAAAGAAATCACAACCAATGTTTTTTGATTTTAAAATACCTTAAGGCCTCTTCTGAAAAGAAAAGTTGCCTGACGAGTGTCCTTCTGATGACTTAATTTATTTCCACTCCTAGTAAAATTGGCTGGAACATTATTTCTGCAACAAAACCACATATACAATAAATCATCTGAGCTATGTAACAACTTTCAAATTTAATGACTTAAACATCTTGAGAAAAAACAAGCAAAAATAGTTAAATTCATAACCTGAAAATCTGAGGTACACTAAACATGAAGACTGAATTATTTCCTTACTAAAGATGAAGTTACTGAGATTTGATTTACAAACACTTCCCTCTGTAGCATATCATGTAATAACCTGGTTAATTTTTAATATCTTCCAAGTATTCAACTCTAATATTTCAACATGTAATATATCTTCTGATGACATTAGAAAAAACAATTTTAATGCTATTTCTAAATTTTGTGAAAGACATAAATATATAAAATTATTTATAGGATTAGTATAAAGAAAATCACACCAGTCAAACTGCTGAAAATCAAGAAGAAAAAGTCTTGAAAGTCTTATCTTTTCCATTTTTCTCCCTTTCTCACTTAAAAACCTTTAGATATTAAATTTGGACAAACTTACACTCTTCATTCTTGTTCTTTCATACACAGAATATACTATTAACTATATTTGACTTGACCTTCACCAATTCCTTTTTTGTTTCTATAGGAAGTATGAGAAAACAAATTTTTGTATTTATTTGCTCATTTCCTATTTATGTACCTATATATAAATATACACACATATATTTATGTACCTATATATGCATAATAATCATATAAATAAGTGCTTAACAAATTTTTATACTAAACTTATCTCCAACCTTATTGAAGCTCAAGAACAAAATTTCCCTAGCTAGCACAAAAAGCATGTACTCATTAACGGCTCATGGAAGTTAAAAGTCCCCTTTTCCAAGTGATTCCAAATGAGAAAGCGATGATAATTAAGTAAAACTGCAATTCTAGTCATTCCATTTATACAAAAACTTAAATCCACATTTATTTTGTTTTGCGTGATTGTGTACAAGAGGTGAATAAACAATTCTTGAAACTGAATAAAGGAAATTTCACAGCTGCCCTCTTTATTCTTATAGGGAACAGAATGCCGTAACAGTAGTTCTTTTTTTTTTTTTTTAAAGATTTATTTGTTTGTTTGTTTGTTTATACACACAAGCACTGGGTACAGTCAGAAGTGCGGGAGGGTGAGAGAATTCACCAAAGCCAAAGCGGGGAGCAGAGCAGGCAGAAGGACATAAGTACACTGCTGAGAGGAGCAGCGGGCGTGGCAGGAGAGGTCTGCACGCCATGCGGGACCCTCCTCCGGTGGCCGGGGAGCAGCTGGGGATGGAACCAGCGCTGCATAGGCTGCGGGCAGCTTCGTAACCCAGCGCTCAACCGCTGCGCCACCGAGGAGGCCCAGTAGTTCATTTTTTTTATTTAGTTTTTGTTATGCGTTTCCATTGAATATAAAAATAATTTCAGCTTAAGGATTCTGCAAAATTCTTTCTAGCTTGCTTTTTGCACACAAAAAAGCAGACATTGTTCTATTAAGAGCTACTGAGACTGAATAAACAAATTCTGCTTCAGAATTCAATTGTGAATAATTTTGGCTAAGGTGTTTTTAACAAAACATTCAGCTCTTGCAATTTTATTCTCTATGTTGAGGTAAAAAAGCAAAGAGATTTTTAAAAAATTTGCAATTAGTTAAATCCAGCAATAACATTGGGTCTAATGAATTAGTAATCTGTTATTATGTGTCATGTCAAATGTTCAAATAAATATTCTAAATATCTCTCCTGAAAGTGAACCCATAACAACAAATATCACAACGAATCCATTCCTTTAAATACTTATTGCAAGTGTGTTTTTATGCATAACATTATTTCTTATGATAACATTATTTCTTACATTTGAGTACTTACTTTCTATTTAACTGGTTAGGTCTCTTGAGAACTGCAACTGGTTTCCTCTGCATTTCATTTTGTCTCAGAAGGTTTGCCTTCCTTTTTAACACTGGAAAGTATCTTTCTATATTCTTTCAGAAAGTAAAAAAACTATGTTAATCAGATTATCCTTTGTTAAATACTCTACTTCAATAAAAATTTCTCAGGCAGAATGGATAGGGACTGACAACTGCTTAAATGTGCAGGTTAGAGTGATAAGACGCTAGGATGACTTGAAAGTTTCCAGTCTAAGTGATTGAAAAGATATTACGTTATACTTAAAAATACTTCCAACAAAGAAAATTCAAACAGAAAAGTAAATTTCATCTTCAATTTTAGTTATGTTCAGTTTGAGATGCTCTGGGGGGATGCACAGGTGATAGGGAAACATGGCTCTGAAGCTCAAAAGAATCAGAGACACAGGTATGTAAATTAGGGGATCACTTTACACATATATACACATACATATATATATAAAATTTATATGATTTTTATACCAAATGAAGGGGGCAAGAGGACAAGTTTCAAAACAAATGTGTGAAAAGGGGGAAAAAGAGGAAGCTGTGATAACCAAGAAGTTTGAATAGAAATGGTTATGGAGAAAATTACAGAATCAACAAAATTCTACATCACAGAACACAAGCACATGAAATGTCCATTTTTTCCTCCTTCCACATAAATTTAATCCATCATTAAAGCCTAATTTATGTTTCTGTGAAGTCTTTCCAAAAGTCTCTCACAATATGTACCATATCTTAACCTGGATTTCCATTTATTTCCAGCATATGAGAAGTACTTCGTAAGTATCAACTTTAAAGATATAAAAATTATACAATTCTTAATTTTCACAGATGTTTAGAAAAAAGTTAATGTGTGGGTCTCCCTGGTGGCGCAAGGGGTTGAGACGCAGCACTATGAAGCTATCTGCAACCACTGCAGCACAAGTTTGATCCCTGGCCAGGGAGCTAACCCACATGGCACAGCAGACCTTTCCTGTCTCACCTGCTGCTCCCTTCAGCAGTGTATTTCAGTACATCTGCCTGGTCTGTTCCCCACTCGGTCTCGAGGGAATCCTCTCACCCCTCACATCTCCGGCCTGCACCCCAGCTCTTGTATGGACAAATAAATAAATTTTTCAAAAAAAAATGTGAAAAAAGGATAAAGAACTTTAAGATGTAGAAAAAATGCTGTGAAATCTTACTAATGGTCAATTCCAAGCTTTGTATTTTGACTTTTCTTTTTTTAACAATTTTTTATTTTTGTTTTTGCATAGAAGAACTAGGGTGTAGGCTAGAGGTATGGAGGGGGATGAGAGAATTCATCAGAGACAGAGTGGTGAGCAGAACAGGCAGACTAACTGAAAATACACTGCTGAGGGGAGCAGTGGGCAAGACAGGAGAGGTCTGCTGTGCCATGTGAGATCCAACTCAGGCTGCAGGGGTGATAGTGCTGAGAACTATCACCAGGTAGGCCCTGTATTCTGTTTTTAATAAATACTCCAAGGGCCATTTTATAGTTAAATCTGAAAGTCTCTTCTCTGATCCTTTTGTTATGTTATTTTCCTTCAAAGTAAATGCCATATAATAATTATATAATTATTTGTGGGATAATGTAATATTTTCTGAGTTCCCCATGAATAGAGTGATTTTCTATTGCATTATTGTGGACTCCCCATAGTGGGTACTCAATCACCATTAGTTAAATGATGAATACATGAAACAGAACTATAATTCACTAACCCATGGTGAATGTGTGCTCCATGGACCTGAGTTTTGCATCTGTATATAAATGTTTTTGAAAAAATAAACCTAAGGGTAATTTTCTCTTTCACAATAATTTTGTTATAAAAAAATTATTCACTAAGGAATAAAACAAGGCACTAGCATTTTTAATGTTAATTTCATTAAACTAGTATTTATATACAATGAAATTTTAAGTATTCATTTTGATGAAATGGGTAATTACATATATTCATGTATTGATAACTACATCATAATCAAGATAGAACAGTGTCCTCATCCTAAAATATTTCTGTGTGCCCCTGTACAATAAATTTCCTTCCCTCACCTAACTCCCACCCCAGGCAAGGACTAATGTATTACTATAGTTTAACCTTTTCTACAAAATCAATTATGTGGAATCACACTGTACAGTCTTTTGTGGTTGACTTCTTTTGCTTAGTATGATGCTTTGAGATGATCCATGCTGTCCTTGACACTAGATCAAAAAACTTCATTCTGAGAGATGTCTATTCCATTAACAGTCATTTGCTCTCTCCGTAAATACCAATAGTGTAAATGAGGTATGCTGTCTGTTCCCAGTCACTCATTTCATAGGTAAGGAAACTTTATATATCTTTATTAAAATAATATTTCACTAATTTATAAATAATGGAAAGAAAGAATGTAACAAAGTCTAATTATGGTCAAAATTGCCTTTTTAAATATAAATTGTCTAAGCACATAACACAATACAAGACCAATTAAATTATTTAAGTAACCTGTTTAATGATTAGAAAGGGAAGGCATGAGTTATTACATATAAATAGAAAACTTTCTAAATTGGTAGAAAACATCTGCTTCACAAGTATTATACTCTCTCCTAACCAGGTTAATTTTATGCAGATTGAAGAAGGGGCTAAGAAACAATGTGTTTTAAACCATACCTCTGTCAAAATCATTTGAACTTTAATTAAGATCTTAATATCCATACTCAGTACAATTCTTACTACTTTTGTACATTTTCTATTTTCACTATTTTTTCTAACTTAAAATTTTTCACTAGAGCCAAATAATAAGTTACTAGTCCAACCCAATCTCTTTCAGTATCCACATCTCATTAATGTTCTTTTAATTCCTAAATAAATAAGTCCTCTGGCAAGATTTTGGAGGAGAGAACACCTGCTGGTGGTGTTAGCACTGAAAAGTCAAGGATTCTAAGGACAGTCACAGTTCTGAACCAGAATACAAATGTTTAAAATAACTTCAGGGGAGGCCCCCACGGTGGCGCAATTGGTGACGCAGCACTATGACGCTATTGGCAGCCACTGCAGCACAAGTTCGGTCCCTAGCCAGGGAGATGACCCACATGGCGCACCAGATCTCTCCTGACTCGCCCACTGCTCCCCTTAGGAGTGTATTTCAGTCAATCTGCCTGTTCTGTTCCCCACTCTGTCTCTGGTGAATCCTCTCACTGCCCCTCCTACCCCGCTGGCCTGTCCCCCAGTTCTTGTATACATAAATAAATAAATCTTAAAAAAAAAAACAAAAACAAAAAAAAAAAACTTAAAGACTGTAAAAACGGTCCATACCAAAAAGACCAGAAACAACAAGTACTGGTGAGGGGCATAGAGAAAGGAACTCCTGTACAGTTTGGTGGAAAAGTAGACTGGTCCAGTCCCTACAAAAAATAGTATGGAAGTTTCTCAATACATTAAAAATAGATCTACCATATGATCCAGCATTCCACTTTGAGGTACAGAAAGAATGCAAAAACACTAATTTGAAGGAATGCACGTCATCACAGCACTGTTTACAATAGCCAGGTTATGGAAAGAGCCTAAGTGTCCAACCACAGATGAGTGGATTAAGATGTGGTACATATACATAATGTAACACTATTCAGCTATAAAGAAATGATATCTTAACCATTTGTGAAAACACTGAAAGAACTGGAGAGGGTTATGCTAAGTAAAGTCAAAAGGAGAAAGAAAAGTACTATAGGACTTCACCTATATGTGGAATATAAAGAAACAAAACAAAGAAAAACACAAAACTAAACAAAACAAACCCTAGAAATCTGACTGCAGAATTGAGACTACCAGAGGGGAGGGAGTGGGATGGGGAACAAAGTTGGGGGGGTGATCCCAGTGGACTATGGTAGAAGATTATGGGTTCTTGGGTGGTGGGACTGGTGTTGTAATATACATCTAAAGAAATTTGAATCTATAGCTCTAAATCATATACAGTATTATAAACCAATGTTACCTCAATAAAAAAAAATGCAACTTAATAAAATAATAATAAATAATAAATGCCTTCAATTTTTTTTTTTAAAGATTTATTTATTTATTTGTTTATTTATACAAGCACTGGGTACAGTGAGAAGCACAGGAGGGTGAGAGAATTCACCAGAGCCAGAGCGGGGAACAGAACAGGCAGACTGATGAAATACACTGCTGAGGGGAGCAGCGGGCGGCAGGAGAGGTCTGCGCGCCATGTGGGACCCTCCTCCGGTGGCCGGGGAGCAGCTGGGGATGGAACCGGCGCTGCAGAGGCTGCAGGCAGCTTCGCAACCCAGCGCTCAACCACTGCGCCACCGGGGAGGCCCAAATGCCTTCAATTTTTATATGACTTTCACAATTAGAAAAACCAAAGGGATTAAAAAAATAGAAGAGTAGAACATTAAATTTCCTGGTGGCTCAAAGTTACTTAATATAACAGAAGAAAAAACATTTGTTAAATTACTTTAGAAATGTGTTCACTAACTCAAAAATTATTCCTTGAGATGTAAATAAAATGAATTGAAATTTTAAAAGCAGTTAACTTATGGTGGGCAAACAATTGTATTTGGTAATTGAAACTATCAACTAGAGAGTAGGTATCTACCCAAGAGGAATAAAAACCTATATCCATACATGCATACATACATATGAATATTCAATACAATACCACCCCAAATGTGGAAACCATCAAAATGTCCATCAACAGATAAATGGATAAACAAAATATGGTATATCAAAATAATGGAGTATTATTTCGTAATAAAAGAAATGAAATACTAATACATCTACAACAGGATAAATTTCAGAAAGATTATGGCTAAATGCCAGACTAAATATTACTCTATGAGTCCATTTATACAAAATGCAGAAAAGGCAAAATTTGTAGAAAATCCACAAAGTGATTAGTGTTCACTCAGACAGATGGTGAGGAATGACTATCAATGGACATAAGGTTTCTTTCCAGAGTAATAGAAACGCTCTAAAATTAGACTGTGATGACTGTATAACTGTGTAAATTTTCTAAAATTCACTGAACTGTATATGAATTTTATATCATAAAATTATATCTCAACAAACTGTTAAAAAGTATATACACATACTAGTCAGGAACCTGTAAAAATTTTTTGAGAATATGCAAATATAGGTATTATTCATGAATAATTGAGTTATTAAAGTTTTTATATAAGTCCCACAGTAGTACACTAAAAAAAAATCAAACTGTTTAAATAAAATGCTGTTTCAAGTTCATTCACAAAAAATATTAGCACAAACAAAGGAAAAGGATATCTGAGTCAGGATTAAGTCACCAATACCTTATCACTTAGAGGTGGTCGATTCATAGGACTAATTCCTTTTCGAATTCCAGTTGCTTTTCTAGCTGCAAGGCCAGTGATAACTCCATAAGGACGTCTCTTTCCAGGCATTACTCTTCCTCTGCGGCTAATGCTATTCTTACCAAAACCTGTAGGAGAAGAAAAAGGGAAGAAATAGCAATCCATGAATGCAACCAGGGACAAAGAGGTAGTATATTCTATTTCTTAGTCAGGGTAGAAGATATGAGTGATTTTTCAAATATTATTTCTATTTCTTATATTATTATATTATTGTTACATTATTAGATATTTATATCTATTTCCTTTAAATTATGTAAAATGTTTCAATTTTATTTTATTTTAAAAATTTATTTATTTATGCATACAAAAACTGGGGTACAGGCCAGAGGTGTGGCGGGTGAGAGGATTCATCAGAGACAAAGTGGAAAACAGAAAAGGCAGACTGAAATACACTGCTGAGGGGAGTAGTGGGCAAGTCAGGAGAGGTCTGCTGCGCCATGTGGATAGCTCCCTGGCCAGGGATCTAACTCGTGCTGCAATGGCTACAAATGCTTCACTGTTACATCTTAACCCCTTGTGCCACTAGGGAGGCCCCCATACTGTGAATATTATTTCATTTCTTTAATACTTTTATTGCATTATTTTTCACATGTGCCATACCTGATTCAACCAACTTTATAGTAATCATTTCGGTTACTTCTAATACTACACTATTATTAATAAAATTCCAATAATAGACACTTTTTTTAAAGATTTATTTTTTTATGCATACAAGTACTGGGGGACAGGCCAGAGGGGTGAGGGGTTGAGAGGATTCACCAGAGACAGAGTAGGGAACAAAACAGGCAGACTGACTGAAAGACACTGCTGAGGGGAGCAGCAGGCGAGTCAGAAGAGGTCTGCTGCACCATGTGGATAGCTCCCTGGCTGGGGCTCGAACTCATGCTACAGTGGCTGTGGATACCTTCATAGTGCTGTCTTAACCCCTTGCACCACCAGGGAGGCCCCAGCTGAGATTTTAATTAATATCGTTCAATCATCCATCCCACTGCACTCATTTATTAGTTCTAACAGTGTTTCAAATTATTTTCTTGGGATTTCTATGAGGCAATCATATCATCTATAAATGATAGCCTTTTTCCTTCCAATAATTACACCTTAAATCCTTTTACTTCTATTGCAATGGCCAGAAATTCGAGAGAATCACATTAAGTAACAAATGTAATAGTGTGCATTCTTATCTTACTTCTAATTTGGAGGAGAATGTCTTTAGAATGATATCCTGTATACTACTACATACCTGCAATATGGTAACAGATCTTCCAAAGGAAAAGTTTCATGGTCAAACTAAACACAACTGACCTTCTGAACAATGCACATTTGAATTTCACAGTTTCACATACAGGAGAATTTTTTTGTAAACAGATGACATAAATTTATATACAGTAAACTAAATGTATTCTTTTCCTTATGATTTTAGTAACATTTTCCTTTCTGTAGTTTATTTTGAGAATATGTAATATACATAACTTAGAAAATATGTGTTAATCAACTGTTTATCATCAGCAAGGCTATCAGTCAAGAGCAGTTAAGTTTTGGGAGAGTCAAAAATCACTTGGCAGGACATGGAAACAGACTAAATGTTCTCTGACAGATTAGATCAAGAAGTCAACATGTAGGGCCTCCCTGATGGCGCAGAGATTAAAGTCTCAGTGCTATCAAGCTGTCCCAGCCACTGAGGCATGAGTTGGATCCCTGGCAGGGAGTTTACTCACATGGCACAGCAGACCTCTCCTGTCTTGCCCACTTCTCCCCTCAGCAGTGCATTTTCAGTAAATCTGCCTGTTCTGCTTTCCACTGTGTGGTAAATCCTTTCACCCCCTGCACCTCTGGCTTACACCCCAGTTCTTCTTTTCTTTTTAAAGATTTATTTTTTCATTTATACAATAGCCAGGCTACAGGCCAGAGGCTCGGGAGGGCAAGAGATTCACCAGAGACAGAGTGGGGAGCAGAATAGGCAGAAGGACCAAAAGTACTGCTGAGAGGAGGAGCGGGCCTGACAGGAGAGGTCTACCGCACCATGTGGGAATTTCCCTGGCCGGCCGGGAATTGAACCCATGCTGCAGAGGCCACAGACAGCCTCATAGCGCTGCGCTCAACCCGTTGTGCCACCAGGGAGGCCCACCCCAGTTATACTATGCATAAATAAAAACAAATCTTTTAAAAAAAGTCAAGATTTATTAAGTCCACACTATGGAGTACTATATAGCCCTAAGAAAGGATAAAATATAGCCATTTCCAACAAAATAGAGGGAATTTGAGAGAACTATGTGTAACAATAAACAATGAAAACAAATATTGGATATTTGCACAGGAATTTGAAAAGGTAAAAACTCTTTCAAAAACCAGTGGGCCTCTGGGCCTCCCTCGTGGCGCAGGCGGTTGAGCGACACACTGTGAAGCTGTCCGCAGCCTCTGCAGTGTGGGTTTGATCCTGGCCGGCCGGGGAGAATCCCACATGGCACAGCAGACCTCTCCTGTCTCGCCTGCTGCTCCCCTCAGCAGTGTATTTTGTCAGTCTGCCTGTTCTGTTCCCCATTGTCTCTTGTGAATCCTCTCACCCTCCTGCACATCTGGCCTGTACCCCAGTTCTTGTATAAATAATCTTTAAAAAAACACAACAAAAAACCAGTGGGCCTCAATAAATATCCTGAGGGCTCTGAGATTAAGAGAAGGGAAAGAAAGGTAAAGGGAAAAATAAAGGATGATGGTAGGGAAGAAAAATAAAGATGAAAAATAAGTGAGATAAAATTGAACTCATGATAGATATAATGGAAAACTTAAAAATATAAAAAGCTCTACGAAGAATGAATGTCAAATATGTCTTTTACAAACAGCTAATATCTACAGGATATGGAAATTCACATGGATTGATAATAGGGTTTTAATTCAGA
This sequence comes from Talpa occidentalis, assembly GCF_014898055.3. NCBI lineage: Eukaryota > Metazoa > Chordata > Mammalia > Eulipotyphla > Talpidae > Talpa > Talpa occidentalis. Next base: position 41,817,296 of record NW_023604295.1, on the reverse strand, counting down.
GAATGCAATGGACAAGGAGATAGTTTTGTGCTTTTTTTAAAAATCTAAATGCTTTAATCAAATAAATATTTTTGAGTCGTCAACCTTGAAAAGTCAAAGTTTTAAAAATTAAAATGAAAACTTAATGGAAATTTTTGACAGCGCAGAGGTCAGTGCAGCTTAACCCCCATCTTGTTGAAGGGTCAACTATAAAGTTAACATGGTTTTCTGACTGTGGGACTTTATTAGATTTCAGCTCTCAATTCACTCTTTTCTACCTTGCACTGTTACTGAACAGTTCTTTATCTGATCAACAGGCACCATGTTAAGCTCTGTCAGTAGAGGGCACTGGAAGGACTCTGGAGGAAGAAGGGTTTTTCTTCCAACTTCCAGTGAATATCTGAGGACTTGTTCTCATACTCAGAGACATTCATTACCCTCCCCAACAAACTGAGATTGTGGTAAGGCAAGAAAAGTGCTTAGGGCACAAAATCTGGGAGGCCTTAGGCATCTGTCTAGTTAGGCATCACTAAAGTTCTGTCCTTGCTCATACTCGAGTGAATTTAAGCTATAACCCCACCCCCCAACAACCCGCCCCATAGCTTCCAAGACAGTCCCACCAGCATGGCAACAAAGTGGGACAGGGAGTTCTTCCAGATTTGTTCCTTCTTGGGTGCTCTGCCTCAGTCCTAAAGGTAGAGACTTACTACTTTTATATCCATTAAAAAGCAATAAAGAGATATTATAAATTTTATTTTTATTTTATTTAAAGATTTATTTATTTATGCATACAAAAGCTGGGGTACAGGCCAGCGATGTGGGGGTGGGGGGGTGAGAGGATTCAGCAGAGACCGAGTAGGGAACAGAACAGGCAGATCGACCGAAATACACTGCTGAGGGGAGCAGCAGGCGAGACAGGAGAGTTCTGCTTCACCATGTGGGTTGCTCCCTGCGCGGGGATCAAACCCATGCTGCAGAGGCTGCAGATTGCTTCATAGTGCGTTGCTTAACCCCTTGCACCACCAGGGAGGCCCAATTTTATAAATTTAAAAAATCAAATTATTGCTGCTCTGTGTGTGACTGCCTTCTAGAATTACAACTGTACAAAGACCAAGCTATACATTTAAATTAAATCTACAACGACTTGTTATTTTTATTTTTATTTAACAATAAAGTAGCTAGCATCACCTGTGTTAGGGATTGTGCTTGATGCAAGAACTTAATAAGGTTGATGCTAACATCTCAATTTTGCAGATAAGAAAAGTGAGGCAAGGGCCTCCCCGGTGGCGCAGCGGTTGAGCGCTGGGTTGCGAAGCTGCCCGCAGCCTCTGCAGCGCCGGTTCTATCCCCGGCTGCTCCCTGGCCACCAGAGGAGGGTCCCACATGGCGCGCAGACCTCTCCTGCCGCCCGCTGCTCCCCTCAGCAGTGTCCTTCGGTCCTTCTGCCTGCTCTGCTCCCCGCTCTGGCTCTGGTGAATTCTCGCTTCTGACTGTACCTAGTGCTTGTATAAACAAAACAAACAAACAAACAAATAAATAAATAAAACATGCCTCTGTTAAAAAAAAAAAAAAATTTAAAAAAAAAATTAAAAAAAAAAAAAAAGTGAGGCAAAAAACAGTGACCACCCAGAGATCACAGTAAGAAAATAGTGATTAAGTACAAGTGTATGGGGTTCCAAAAACTGTGTATTTTTCTAAATTGTTAAATAAAAACTAAAAAATAATAAGGGAGTTGTAATTATGGTTTATTTCCAAAAAAAGAAATTAAAAAAACTATTATAAAAAATGTGGGCTCTAGCTGGGTATTATAAAGCAGGAAAGATTTGAACATGAAGAGAGCTAGGACATGATAAGTACAAAGACACGGGTGACCACGGAATAGTGAATGTCTAGGGAAAAGAGTAAGAATAAAGAAGTGAATGGATATGATGGGGTCAAATCAAGAGGGCTTTAAATGGAAACACAGAGTGCACTGGACAAGGAATTCATAACAGAACTACATAAATCCAGAAGGATCTTAGATTGAAACGTGAAGGGGAGGAGAGTGGTGTTGTGGGGAGGGGGGAAAAGGCAGCAATAAGATAATTTCAGATGCTCTTGTGGCCCTCAAACACTACACGATAAACAGCTGAGAAAGGAACAAAGAAATATGAAAGTATTCATTCCAACAGAATGAATGACTGACTAGAGCAAAGAGAAAGACTAAAGAAGGAGGAATTCATTATTATACCAAAAATTTAAACTTAAATGAGAAAGACTGATGACAAAGTCTCATTAATGAGAATAAAACTGAATTAAAAAAGGAGAAAAAGCAGGGAACAGAATTCTATTTCTGGGCATCTTCTGTTTCTTGACTGTACTATACTAACAATGTATTGTTCCCATACTCATCATCCTTCCCCTATCTTTTTTATTTCTCTCTAATCAATGGTTTCTAGATCCAAGCTAGATCCATCCCGTCACTTCCCTCTCTACCATTGAGCACACTTCACTACCTTATCTAATTTTAACAACAGTTCTATTTTTCACCATTTCATTGTCATAGTTCATAATCTCTACCTCCATTTGCTACCCTTTTGTCTTCTGTAACTGCCTTATATTCTAAAAGGCTCTATGTAGAGGCACTAGAGACATCATGTAATGCAATAGTGTTTTCTTAGTTTTTCCCCTTCTGTCTTTACAGAGCACCTTATTCTTATTGCTTCAACTACTACCTCTACAAAGATCCGTTCACATTTTCAGCATTTTAACAGTCATGTATCAAACTACACATGGAGCTTTAAAAAAATCCACAGGCCTCCACTTCTACATATTCTGATTTAGTGGAAATGAAGTGCAGTCAGTGAGTCTATTTTACAAATCTCCACAGGTGCAACAAAGGTTGAGAACAACTAAAACTAGAGATAGGAATTTTCATCGTTTGACTCCATAGCCCAAATCCTTCATGAATCCCCACCAGCCCCCTCCCCCCCAACACACATCCACTTGCTTCAATGATTTCTGGACTCTGACAGTTACATGAAGATCTGAGGGGCTTTCTAGGAAATGTCATACTACAGAATATATGTAATCACATTACTGGTTCCTTTCCCTGTTCTATTTTCAAAATAAACAGCATTTTCAAACTTCTTGGTTCTAGAACCTCCTTACACACTTAAAAATTACTGAGGACCCCAAAAAGTTGTTGTTTCTATGGATTTATGTTTACTGATACCATACTAGAAATGAGAATGAAGACATTTTATAAGTATTATTTCATTAAATAATGATAAACTCACTACATGTAAGGCAAATAAAAGTTTAAATAAAAATAACATTTTCCCCCAAACCAAATTAAAATTTTTTTTAAACTCAACAATTTTTTTTTAAAAAAAGATTTATTTATTTATACAAGCACTGGGTACAGTGAGAAGCGTGGGAGGGTGAGAGGATTTACCAGAGCCAGAGTGGGGAACAGAACAGGCAGACTGGCGAAATACACTGCTGAGGGGAGCAGCGGGCGCGGCAGGAGAGGTCTATGTGCCATGGGGGACCCTCGCCGTTGGCCAGGGATCGAACCATCGAACCAGCGCTACAGAGGCCACAGGCAGCTTCGCAGCCCAGCACTCAATCGCTGTGTCACCAGGGGAGGCCCCTCAAATTAAAATATTTAATAAAGGGGCCTCCCCGGTGGCGCAGCGGTTGAGCGCTGGGTTGTGAAGCTGCCCGCGGCCTCTGCGGCCCCGGTTCGATCCCCGGCTGCTCCCCAGCCACTGGAGGAGGGTCCCACATGGCGCGCAGATCTCTCCTGCCATGCCCGCTGCTCCCCTCAGCAGTGTACTTCGGTCCTTCTGCCTGCTCTGCTCCCCGCTCTGGCTCTGGTGAATTCTCTCACCCTCCCGTGCTTCTGACTGTACCCAGTGCTTGTATAAATAAATAAATAAATAAATAAAATCTTTAAAAAAAAATAAATAAAATATTTAATAAAAAGAATAGCAGTGCTGGGCCTCCATGGTGGCGCAGAGGTTAAAGAGAGCGCTATCAAGCTATCCCCAGCCACTACAGCACCAATTCGTTCCCCAGCCAGCCAGGGAGCAACCCACATGCTCCAGCAGACCTCTCCTGTCTCGCCCACTGCTCCCCTCAGCAGTGTATTTCAATTGATCCACCTGTTCTGCTCCCCACTCCCTCTAGTGAATCCTCTCACCCCCAGCACCTGTGGTCTACATCCCAGTTCTTGTATGCATAAAATAAATAAAGCTTAAAAAAAAAGAATAGCAGTGCTTTGCATTTTTGCAAAACTCATTTAGTAGGGTCTGGCTTAATAGAAAATAGCTAGATTGTTTTATCTGCTTCTGTATCCATCTGTTTTAATTATCACACATCATGTAGACTTCAGAAAAGTCTACTGTTCATTCCAAGAAGGCACAAGAGTGAAAACACAACGTCTTAGTATTAATATAAATATGTGGAACCCTGTGTCTTGGATTCCCCAGGGTCCCAGGAAACACTTTGAGAACCACTGTTGTGTAATATTCTACCACTCAAAGACATTTAAGTTGTTTGTAGAAGCATTTATTCAGTGACTAAATTATATTTTGGGCACAGAATTAGAACTCATTCACCTAGCAGTGCAGCCAGCAAAAATAATTTATTGAGTATTTGCCATGGCCTCTGTGTCCTACTTATTCTCTTACCTCAAATGAACATCCTCACTAACATTATAACGTGGAAATGTAAACCTTTCCTAACAATCAGAGTTTAAGACAATGCTATTTCTCTATTCATATTAGGTGACAGCAGCATTTGTTCTATTTTAGGCCCTGTCACATGTAAGTGGAGAACATACAAGCACAGTTCAATCTTCTAAAATACTAAGCTGCTGGTAGATATCATTTATCTTAAGGCTCAGAACATCAACCCCTTAAAAGAAAAGCTTTTCTTCATGGACCAGATCATTTTTCACCTATCATTAAATCATCATGGATTCTGTTAGCACAAAATCCCCATTTAAAGTCCTACAGTACCACTAGACTTTTTCATGACATTTCTCAACTCTATCTTTTCTATCTTATTTCTGTTATTAGAAATTACTTAGGGCTGCTCTGGTAGCACAGGCGGTTGAGCGCAGTCCTGTGAAGCCATCCACAGCCTCTGCTGTGCTGGTTCGATCCCCACCGGCAGGGGAGATACCCAGATGGAACAGCAGACCTCTCCTGTCTCGCCTGCTGCTCCCCTCAGCAGTGTATTTTGGTCGGTCTGCCTGTTCTGTTCCCTGTTCTGTCTCTGGTGAGTCCTCTTACCCTCCTGCACACCTGGCTATACCATGGTTCTTGTATAAATAAATCTTTATTATTTTTTTTTTTTTAAGATTTATTTTGTTTTATTTATTTATTTATTTATTTATTTATGCAAGCACTGGGTACAGTCAGAAGAGCGGGAGCGTGAGAGAATTCACCAGAGCCAGAGCGGGGAGCAGAGCAGGCAGAAGGACCGAAGTACACTGCTGAGGGGAGCAGCGGGCGGCAGGAGAGGTCCGCGCGCCATGTGGGACCCTCCTCCTGTGGCCGGGGAGCAGCCGGGGATCGAACTGGCGCCGTAGAGGCCGCGGGCAGCTTCGCAACCCAGCGCTCAACCGCTGCGCCACCAGGGAGGCCCTATAAATAAATCTTTAAAAAACAATTCGATTAAAAAAAAAAAAAGAAATTACTTAAAGTAAAAGATCACATTTTTACATACCCCATGAACCCAGTCAGTTCAGAGCATTTATCAGGTATTTAACATATGGTTGGCATAAGTGAATATACTTCTGACTTCTCAGAATGCTGAAATTATTTTAAAGAAATATATTTTAAAGAAATGTAATATAAAAATAGCATATATTCCATTTATAGCAATCTCTGCGTATAAATCACCGAAATTAAATACTCGTTTTCTATAGCTAAATACCTGTCACAAAATTTACTCAGGTTTTGCTATTCAAGTAACTATTAGGGAAAAATAAACCCTTGACTTTGTTTTTAAAGATTTATTTTTTATTTATATAATAGCTGGGGTATAGGCCAGAGATGTGGGAGGGTGAGAGGATTCATCACCAGAGACAGAGTGGGGAGCAGAACAGGTAGACAGACCGAAAGCACTGCTGAGGGGAGCAGCAGGCACGACAGGAGAGGTCTGCCATGCCATGTAGGAATCTCCCTAGCTGGCCGGGAATCGAACCAGTGCTGCAGATGCTGTGGATAGCTTTACTGCGCTGTGCTCAACCTGCCGCGCCACCAGGGAGGCCCTAAACCTTAATTCTTTTAACTGAGGTAACAATGGTTTAAGTTACAGATATATTTTTGAGGACATGCTGGCATATTAGTTGTGAACATTAGAACTATGTTCAACCCACTGGTTTTTCAACTGCAGGATAAAAATCTACTAGGGGGCCTCCCCGGTGGCACTGTGAAGCTGTGTGCAGCCTCAGCAGTGCAGGTTCTATTCCCGGCCAGCCAAGGAGATACCCACATGGCTGGCAGACCTCTCCTGCCTCGCCCGCTGCTCCCCTCAGCATTGTACTTCGGCCTGTCTGCCTGTTCTGCTCCCTGCTCTTTCTCTGGTGAATCCTTTCACCCTCCTGTGCGTGCCTCTGACCTGTACCCCAGTTATTGTATAAAAAACAAAGAAATCTTGGGCCTCCACGGTGGCGCAGCGGTTGAGCACTGGGTTGTGAAGCTGCCCGCAGCCTCTGCAGCGCCGGTTCGATCCCCAGCTGCTCCCCAGCCACCGGAGGAGGGTCCCACATGGCGCGCAGACCTCTCCTGCCGCACGCTGCTCCCCTCAGCAGTGTACTTCAGTCCTTCTGCCTGTTCTGCTCCCCGTTCTGGCTCTGGTGGATTCTCTCACCCTCCCGTGCTTCTGACTGTACCCAGTGCTTGTATAAATAAAATAAATAAATCTTAAAAAAAAAAAACAAAACAAAGAAATCTTTTTAAAAAATCTACTTAGGACTTAGTCTAGCAAACCTTTTTTTTGTATATTTAAAAAAGATCGAGTTTTAAAATTTTGACGTTTACTCTAAAACACTGATATAACTACTAAAAATGTTAGTCATATATATTGATAAGTTACTACCTCAACTCCATTTTGGAACAAAATGGTTATAAAATAAAAAAACTTTCAAATTATCAAAAATAACTGTATATGTAGAATTTCAAGATTGTTGGATCACATCTAAAGCATTCAATTCTGACTGTGACCATTAGAGGAGCCAACAAATCCTAAAGATACTGGATGATATTATAGAGTCTGCAAGTCATTTTCTATGCTGAATAGTTACCTCCATGTATTTAAAAAGTTCTCATATAGAAAAGGGAGTTTGTTTCCTGTAACTCTGTAGAAGTAATAGCTAGGTATGATGTAATTCAAATTAAGGGAATTTTCTAGTAAGTTTCTGTCTCCAGTAATGGAATATGTTGTCTTGTGAGGTGGTATGCTTTCACTGAATGTGTTTCAGCTAAATTATATAGTTATGCATCAGACAGAGTATTAAAGGGACAGCTCATTGGGAAGGACCTCACGGTATGTAAGTTCCTTTACAATTTTATAATGTTAAATGTAATTCAAACCCATAAACATAATCTTAATATAACCTTAAATATAATTTTAAAATATACTAAGGTTGTAGTACAATTTCATATTTTTAAGGAAATGTTACCATCTATTTAAAAGGTAACTTAAATTTTTACAAGATTTTGAAGATTAAACAAAAATCTCACAGTATAGAAAATACAAATCAAAGGGTACTGATATATTCATTCTTAGATATTAATAGTATACTGTGAGCCACAAATAACAGCTCTATATTAAAGCCTGCTTGCAAAACTTACCAGTATTCTGCTGGATTCCCCACCGCACTCTCATCCTGAACTGTCGGGCACCACTTTGCTGGAGTCTTCTATTTAGTCTTGGAAAATTCTGCTTCTTTCCTTCCTTTCGATTCAATTTGATGATATCATCTGTGATAGAAATGCCATAACTTGACTTAATGACTCAAGTATTCATATGTTCTAGTTATATACCTAGATATAGACATACTAGATAAATTTACTGTATTCCTAATTTTTTTTCTATTTTCAAAGCACTTCCATAAGAGGGTAATAATGATAAAAGTTTAAATCAATCAATATACTTGGAGCACTGAAGAAAGGTTTTGTGGGGAAAGGTCAAATCATTACCCAAAGCAGATCTACCAATTAATGAAGTGTTATTTATAGTATTTCTTTCCCTGATAAATGTAATTTAGCAAAAACCTGTTTACAGGGCCTCCCTGGTGGAGCAGCAGTTGAGCGCTGGGTTGCGAGGCTGCCTGCAGCCTCTGCAGCGCCAGTTAGATGCCAGTTAGATCCCCGGCTGCTCCCCAGCTGCTCCCCAGCCACTGGAGGAGGGTCCCGCATGGTGTGCAGACCTCTCCTGCGGCCCGCTGCTCCCCTCAGCAGTGTGCTTCAGTCCTTCTACCTGCTCTGCTCCCTGCTCTGGCTGTAGTGAGTTCTCTCACCCACCCTCCCTTCTGACTGTACCCAGTGCTTGTATAAACAAACAAACAAACAAACAAATAAATAAAAAACGTGTTTACAAAAGTTACTTACTCTTACTTTCCACAATTACAGCCACTTTTTAAAGATAACCACCTTTCAGTAAAACCATAGTCAAAACTAAAACATTTTAAGTTCATCTCAATTCAGAAAATATTTATTAAGCATAATAAGTATATTTGTATGTATAATAAATATATGTGGTAATCTGTATTGGAACAGAAGCAAAAATAAAATATGATCCCTGTTCTAAGTTTAAAATTACTGATGAATATAGATATGTAAATAATACAAGATTAAAGAAATACCATAATAAAGGCACAGTACAAAAAATGTGTTATTGGTTCTCCACTCCCCTACCAAAGTAGTTCATGGTTACTTTATTTTTCCCTCTTCACTGATCTCTCTTACTCTCATTAGTTCCAAAAACACTTTCAGATTTTTCCAAGATAATTCACAAATATCACATTACTCTCATACTGCAAGAGAACAATGTAAAGATTAGGAAACTATTGATATATGTACTTCAAACTGCTATTTCTGTCTATTAAAAGGAGGTTATTATTAGGAGCCAAAAACACTCATTTAAAAAATATCCAAAGTGGCCTCCCCAGTGGTGCAGGGGGTTGAGCACAATGCTATGAAGCTGTCCACAGCCTCTGCAGCATGGGTTCGATTCCCGGCTGGCCAGGGAGATTCCCACATGGCGTGGCAGACCTCTCCTATCATGCCCACAGCTCCCCTCAGCAGTGTATTTCGGTCCTTCTGCCTGTTCTGCTCCCTGCTCTATCTCTGGTGAATTCTCTTACCCTCCCGCGCCTCTGGCTTGTACCCCAGTGCTTCTATAAATAAATAAATCTTAAAAAAAAAAAAATCCAAAATGCCAGCATATTTGAAATACTTTGCTACTTTTAATTTTTAGTTATGTTTATAATCTGTAATCTACACTGTAGAAGGACCAAGAGGTCATTCCCAGTGAGATGACCTTTATAAAACTTGGTTAGTCAAAATGTACTTTTTTTTTAATGCTCCCGAGACTATAAATTTTGGTGTATTCTCATGGCTCTGCCTTGAGATTTCAGACTTCTGGTGAAGAATAAGTAGCACCTTTTTAAAGGATAGTAGTGCCAGCTCCAATATCAATTTTTGATGATAAAGCAAAAAATTCAATATGGTCAACAACTTCTTAGTAAAATTTCACTAAACTAACTTCCATTATTTTTTTTCTCAAACAGCTCCAAACACAAATATTCTAACAATTGTATCAATATAATCAGTCTTTTCTGAAGTTAGTGGAAGAAATGTAGATTAAAGGGATCCTTTTTATATTACTATTCTACGGTACCCATCTGTATTCTTCAAGACTCTTAATCAAATTCAAACAGGTAGTCATGTGATGTAATTCAATCCTTCAACTACAAAAGGGTTTATCAGAGTTAAGGTCACTAAAAAAAAAGTGCTTTTTTCCCTTTAAAAAAAGGGTTCAGATACATGAACACCCTAAATTTGCAAAGAGCAGAAAGGAAATAGAAATACTACTACACTGGGGAGCAATGGAAAAAAAAACTTATTTTGACTAACCAGATTTTATGAGAGAACAACAGATTATAAACATAACTAAAAATTAAAAGTAGCAAAGCATATCAAATATAAATTGTTTTATATTTAAACATTTTATTAGCTAAATCCTCAAATTAAATGAAGGATTCTTCCAATCTAAAAGAAGAATGTGGCTTCCTCCCACTTTGGGTAATGCGTAGATATCAAAAGAAAAAACCCATTATGATGAGCTACTTTTCTTCCACAGCACTAGGGGTATATATGTGGTAATAATAATCTCAATAGCAGTAACTGAGTACTAACAGGCATTGTCCTGACATGTATGCAAATCTCAAAACAATTCTATGAAATAAATACCCATTTTCAAATTAAGAAAAGTGAGCCACAATGAAGTCAGCTATAGTTAACTTTGGTACAACCATAACTTAAACAAAAAACAAAATTAGATCTAAAGTCTCTGCAGATGTGACGAAATATTCACAAAGCATAATAACTGTTCAAAATAGATACTTCAATTATAATAAAGTGAAAATCAAAACAAGCAACTATCCATCAGAGACACTGCAGGGGGTGAGGAGGGAGTAGGAGCAAGAAGAGCACAAGGGACTATGGTGATGGTACCCAGGTGAACTAGTGGCGGGAATTTCACGGGGGCTATAACTGAGATGAGAAAGCATACATTGTACAAAAACGAAGAATGATGTAAAATATATATATATAATAAAAAAATTTAAAAAAGCAATCAGGAAAAAAAAAAACCAAAATAGACACTACCTCATCTCTATAAAATTCTTACTTAAAAAAAAAAAGGCATCTGATAGAATGTTGTGTGGTCTAAGAGACTAAGCTGTTTTAAGTATCCACAACACATCATTTCTACATTCAGAAAATTATCTCTCAGCTCTCTTTACTTGAATATCTTAATCACCAAAGAAAATACATATTTGAAAAACCTAGAAACCTAAGAAATGCATTGATTATGAAAATTTACGTTTTTTAAAAGATTTATTTATTTATTTATTCATTCATTCATTTATTTATTTATACAAGAACTGGGGTACAGGCCAGATTTGTGGGAGAGTGAGAGGATTCACCAGAGAGAGAGCGGGGAACAGAACAGGCAGACTGACTGAAATACACTGCTGAGGGGAGCAGCAGGCGAGACAGGAGAGGTCTGCTCACCTTGTCCCCTGCCAGCCGGGATTGAACCTGCACTGCAGAGGTTGCAGACAGCTTTACAGTGCTGTGCTCAACCGCCTGCGCCACCAGGGGAGGCCCAATGAAAATTTATGTTTATGATTTCCTACTACATCAGTAACTTGGGGCTCTAGAGCCAAAATGAAAATCCTTGTTCCAACACTTGTTTTATGACTGGGCAAGTTATTTCTCTATGCCTCAGGTTTGGTAAAGTGGGCTGTCAACAAAGGTTTATATCTTGTATGTATTTATGTAAATACAGTGCTTGCTGTATACTAGGTGTGTTCTAAGCAGTCACATGCTTACTGACTCATGCAATATTTACAGCATCCTTCTGAGGTAGATAAGCACTATTACCCACTTTTTTCAGATGAGGCACCAAGAAGTAATTTGCCCTTGATCACATGGCTGGTAAGGGGCAGCTGCAGGATTTGAACTGAGACAGTGTGGCTCTCAATTCCATTCTCTTCATACTGAGGAATACACACCTCACAGTGTTACTATGAGGTTAAACTGAATTAACACATGTAAAATGCTTAGTCTGGTGAAGAGCAGGTAGTAAAGACTCAGCAAGCATTTGTTATTATACTCTTTCTTGGTCTTAGCTCAAAAAATGTGTCAGTCTTTTCGAGTTCACTACTGACTAGCAGTAGACAAGACTTGCGGCCAAACCTATTATTTCTTTAAAAACAAAAAAGCTATTATTTCTGATGAGGTACTTAATTCACATACGTGGTCCTCTTTAGTGGCAACCCTAGAAGCCAAGGCTTCTTGACTTCTAACTAAAAACTTTCGAGATAAAATCATAATAGAAAAACAGCGTTCTTGGAAAAGTTACACCTCTCTATCCACTATATATGGTCAGATACTTTTCAAATTAAAAATTATTCTGGGGCCTCCCTGGTGGCGCAAGGGGTTAAGCACCGCATTATGAAGCAATCCACAGCCTCTGCAGCACGAGTTCAATCCCAGGCCGACCAGGGAACTACCCACATGGCACAGCAGACCTCTCCTGTCTCACCCGCTACTCCCCTCAGCAGTGTATTTCAGTCAGTCTGCCTGTTCTGTTCCCCACTGTCTTTGGTGAATCCTCTCACCACCCCCCCCCCCCCGCATCTCTGGCCTGTACCCCAGTTCTCGTATGCATAAATAAATAAATCTTTTAAAAAAATTATCATTCTAGGCAAAAGAAGAGCAGGAAGAGGTAACTCGAACACCAAAACTTGAATCCCGACCCCCCAAAAAAAAAAAATGGAAATACTTTCAACCCAACTAGATCAAACCCCGCCAGGATGGGTAGGTCTCAACAGCGTTAGGGCTGAAATTTTAATTCCATCACCAATCTCTGCTTTTTACAATGCCACCAAACCAGGACTCCCTCCTCCAGGAGCTAGACCCCCTGCGTCACCTGGCTTCCCATCGCCCCAGGTAAATCTCTCCTAGGGATTTTGCTTCATTTTTTTTCTAATTACCTAACTTTGAGGCCTTTTTCCAGGCACCGGCCGATTAAAACACCATCTGATGAAGTCCTTGCCCAGCGCTATTTTCTTTCCCACAAACGCTCGAGAGCGGGGCCCCGTGTGGCCCCGAGGGGCGCGCCTGGTCACAAATGGCCAACTCTCGGCGGCGCCTCTACGCAGGCCCGGCACAGAAAATGCCCAACGAGCCCTTCTCAGAGCCGATTATTTCCACCGAACGCAGACCCGGCCTGGCTCTCAAGGACCTTCCTCAGAAAGGATGGCTCGGCCGGCCCATTCCCCCGGCTCCCCCGATAACGCCCACCTCGAACACACTCGAAGGGAAGCCGCCGAGTTTTCCTCACAAAGGGGGGGGGGTACCGCGGCCAGGGGCGCCCCTCGAGGGACGGGGGGACGCGGCCCCCGACCCTCCAAGCCCCAGGCCCACCGGGCCAGCCGTCCCCACGGTCCCCTCTCAGCCCCTCTTCACAGACGCCGGCCGACGGGATTCGGGTCCCTCGGACTCCACCACCCGCCCCGGCGGGCGCCCCCGTCTCTCCCCTCGGGCCCCGGCTCGGTTCCCCCCACCCGCGAGAAAACTCGGCCGACAACCGCGGTCAACCGCCCCTTCCCCCACAAATCTCGGCCCTTGGTTCCACCCATACCCTCCCCCACTCCAACTCGGTGTCCAAGCCGGCCCCTCACCCAAAGACATATCGATTTTGTCGAGGTTTTCATTGCTTCGGACTTTCGACGGAGGCGACGGGGCTGCCGCGGCTCCCATTAACCGGGTACCAAACCGGTTCATGGCTGGAGACTCGGCGCTGGAACAGTCAGCGGGGAAGGCCGGAGCCGAGGCCTGCCACCTCCCACTCGCGCGCGCAGGCTCGCTGCACCGAGGGAGCGCGCACGCGTGCTGGCGGCGTCCTCGCGCTCCCACCCGGGGCTGCGGGCGGGGGGAGGAGCGGCGAGGGCGGGGGGAGGGAGCGGTGGGGGCGGGGGGAGGGGCTACAGAGACGAGTGGCAGGCCAGAGCGGCCCCACGCGGGGACTAGCTCCTAGTGGCCCTTGCCGGACGGGAGGAAACATTGCACCCGCTGCTCTGGGCGCTTGCGAGGACAGCTGTTGTAGCAGTTCGCCTTGATGGCCCCTGAGCACATCAGAATCTCGGGCCTTAAGTGATATCACGTTCCTCCGTGTCCTCTGAGTCCCTCCTGCCACAGAAAAAGGTTCCCTAAACTTCTACGCACAAACCTTGCCCACCCCACCGCAATGCAGCCTCGGAGGCAGCGCCGACCCCTGCCAGAGTATATTGCAGCACCGCGTCCCAGCAACCCTCTCGCTCGGGCAGGCAAGCAACAACCCTGCAGCGTGAGGAGTCGCTGCGTCTGAACGCAAAACAGAGGCTGCAATGACAATTCTTACGTCACCTTACCAATGAAAGTACATGCTTACGTTTCTCGTATCTGTACCACTTCTCAACCGGCACTCTCACAACATTTTGCACAGCACTAGCGACCTTAATAGACCTCATCTTCTTTGGAAGAGGGGTAAGTATCTCTGCTTATTTGACTGCAATTTTCTCAGGTTCATTTATTTGCTTTGGGAATTGATAGGCGGATTCATTTTCTTACTAATCATCCCTACAGAAAACTTATTAATATTTGATGAATTCCTGCGTAATAACTTTTCTTTTCCTATTTACAAAACGTGGTAATTCCTCTTTACCTCATTCTCTTCCAAAGTAACTGCGCTTGTGTGGAAACATTCAGGTTATATCATCCTTAATACAACTGAGAACTGAGACATTTGCCCTAAAGAAAAAAACAGGGGCAGGTACTCTGTCCATTTAGAAATCTTTGCCACCTTCCTTGTCTCCTAAATTTTCTTTTTTAATTTCTAAAATTTTGCATAGAAATTAAACAGAGACCTAAAGTATCTCAAATCTCAGTAGCCTGTAGTTTATATTGTAATGTCAGAATATCATCAGTAATGTCGTTTTCAACTTCAACACCAGTGACATGTTTTATTATTTTTCTCTCGGAACCTAACATATTTCCAATTTTTATTAATAATAAAAGCTACATACCAGTTCCTCCTTCCACTTCTGAATGCAAAGGTTGCAGTGACAACAATAAAAGTACATGCAAATATTTCCCATATCTGAAGCATGAATGAAACCAAGAGCCATCACACAACTGTATATTTCTAACTGAAAGCAATGAACCATGAATTCTTTGTGAGCCTGGGTTATCTTATCTTAGAGAAATTTCTGGTTATTTATTAGATTTTTTGAAATATCATAAATAACTTCTAATGATTAAAGGTCAAAGGTCAAGTCATTTTTTTCCCAAAGACAAACTATGACCATATAAGAATAGTGAATCAGCCAAGGACAGAGCTGTAAAGGGGTACAAGAAACTTCAATGGCGGAGGACTCAATAAGACTCCAGAACAAAATACTGCACATCAAGGACAACAGCACTTATGCTTTTAGTATAATATGCCTAATATTACTTCTACCCCCTCTCCAGATTACTAAGAACTAGGATAAAAAAAAGGTTATAGAAATAAAAGTATTCAGTAGACCTAGATTTTATTGAGCAGTACCTTTCTCACTCCAGTCAATTCAATGTGTGAGCTTGGAAGCTGGGTCTCTTCAAAACAAGGAAGTAGTTATTCTAACAATATGTTAGAATTAGTTATTCCTAAGATTGCTTAGTGTGTTCTAACGTCCTCTAAACACAAGACATTTTTCTCAACACTATCCTTTTCTCACTAGAAATATCTTCTACAATCCTACAATCTCTGCTGAGTAACGTGCAGGGAGGGTCATTAGGGTAAGTTTATCATTTTATGGGAGAAAATTAATATATTTAGAGTTTGGATGCATTTTATACTTCAGGTACTTATAGGTCTAGAAATAAAAAATATAAAAATATGAAATATAAAATCCTCCATACCACCAATGTATAAAGATTCCCTTTTATCTTACTTTTCCTCCCCAAACTGAAACCCCAACCCAAATCTCCTTAGCTCTAAAGGGAAATGCCTCAATATTTCATTAAGCAATCTTCGCTTTTGTGTTTTAAATTTTCAGATTTCCCCAGGGATCTGAGAGTCTCAAAGCAATCATCCAGATACCAAAGGGGGGGGGGGGAAACAAGAGAAAAAGAGGCATTGTATGTAAGGATAGGTCAGTAACACACAAAATAATACAGGCTTCCCTCACAAAGAGAATAGTAGAAGGTTCCTATTTGCTATGTTTTGGTAGGTTATTTTGAAATCTGGGAATGCTCAAAATTTTTTTTTATCCAGTTTAATAGTATAGCATTCCCAGGCCAAAAAGTAACTTACCAGATCATACCAAATAGGAATTGTCCTACTTTCAGACAGCAGTGCAGGGTTGGGGGAGCGGTCCTAACCAAACTGCTTTCTGAGATACACACAGGAAAAGGGAAGATACAGATAAGCCAAGAAATCTGAACTGGGGCTTGTCCAAGAAGTCAGTCAGCCAGCTATGAGGGCTGGAGTTAAAAGGTCATCCCTGCAATTTTCTAGGCCATGTGGGGCAGCTATTGATTTAATCATATATTCATTAAGAACCAGACTTGTAATAAACCCTGGGGATAAAATGGTGAGCAAGATGGATGTGGTCCCTATTTTCACACAGCTTGCAAAGCAAAAAATGTTTTCTGAGCATCTACTCTGAATAAGGCACTGGTGCTAGACACTGGGCAATACAATCTTTGTATGGAGTACAGCAGTTCATCAGTTTGATCTAAGTCAAAATAAACACAGAATTTGAGTAGTTGCCCTCTTTAGAGGCTTGATTTCATCCAATGTAGATAAGGCAATATCTAGGATTACCTGATAAATTACAAGACCAATTAAATTTTAATTTCAAATAAACAATGAGCAATTTTTAAGTATGTTTGCTCCAGGTTTCAGATAAACATCAATTTTTTTAGCCACAGTGTGTTGCATGCAATATTTAAAATATATTTTTACAATATATTTTTACTCAACAGTTAACTGTATCTGAAATTCAGATTTCACTGGGAGTCATATTTTTATTTGCTAAATTTGGCAACGTTAACATACTTTTCTATTAACACTTTCTAGCTCTCTCCACAATGTGCGTGGAGTACCACCTTCTTTTCAAAGGTAAGCACAACTCTTATACATTTACCATTTCACTTTTATCAATTTGATATATCTTTTGTTTTCCTTTTTCAGCTTTATTGAGGTATAACGAATAGACACTAAAAGATATTTTAAATGCATGCAGTTTACACAGGTGTACAGTATATACACCTGGGAAAATACCACCATAATCAGGATTATAAATACAGTCATCAACCTCAAATTTTTTTTTTTTATAGTTAAAGAGCAGGTTTATTAGAAAAGAAAGGACTAAGGAGTAAAAGATACTTGCATAGACACAAGCAGGCAGGAAGAGCTGCCCCAAAAGGGACAGGTTTGCTAAGAAAGGCCTGCATGGTCGCAGGGAGGTGGCTTTGAGGAGAGCTGAAGCCCTGGCATGGTATAGGTCATGGGCAGGCAGGAAGGCTGCTGGCCTGAAGAGGGAGAGAGTTAGTGAAAGGAAGCACCTGCATAGTCACAGGTGGGCCAAAGAACTGCTGCCCAAACTCAAAATTTTTCTTGTGCTCTGTCCTTTATAATTCTTTCTCCCACGCACTACCTTATGTTTTCTGTCACTATAGATTAATGGGCATTTTCTAGAATTTGATAAAAATGAACTCCTACAGTATATACTTTTTTATCTGGATTATTTTACTCAGCATCATTGTTTCCACTCTGTGTGCCTCTTGTTCTGTGTCTTGCCTTATTGCACTGACTGGTGTCTCCAGTACCATGTTTAATAGGAGTGGTGAAAATGGACATCACCACTCATATTTTGCCTCACTCCCATATTAAGTATATTAGATTTTTTTAGATGCCCTTTACCAGGCATCTGCTACTGCTCATATTTTGTTATAACTTTCTCTTTTCATGAGTAACATTGGTATATAATTTCTTTCTCTTGTAATATCTTTGTCTGATTTTGCTATCAACTCTTGCTTTTCAGAAGAGGATTTTTAGATTTCATATCTTGATTTAATTTGTATTAATGCTGGTATTATACAAGATACTTATATGCACAGTAGTTTTTCTTTCCTGCTCAATTCTTCTCAATCTATCCACCTTGATACTGTTTCCTGCTGTAGTAGCTTTTTCTTTGCTGTTTTGCAATAGCTTCCTGTTCCTTTTTTGGATTGCCCTTTTCCTTCGTTCTAAACTTTTGCTGTTCTAGTCTTCTGCATTTTAATCTCAGGATTTATTCATTCATTTATTCAGTTTGAGTTCCTACTATGTGCAACAAACTGCTATAGTACAGTCATGTAGCAGAGAACTTGATGGGCAGCATTGCAGGCATAGCTGGAAGCATTAATATCTCCAAGTGCCTGAACACTTGTTTTCACTGACTAAGGAAACTGTTCTGGGTAGACAGGGGAACTTGAAGGGGAATTCTGCCGGGAATCAGGGGCTAGATTTTTAGCTCTCTCCTTATTAGGCTTTGTCTTCTCTGGGCAGGGCAGGCATCCTGGCAAGCATATCTTTATTTACATAAAGATTGTTTCTTTTTGAAAAGATATCCTCAGTTTGTACTAGATAAATCAGTAGTCTATGAAGGTTCTGAAGAGACAGGATTCCAGGGACATGCAGCCTTTAGACGTTCTTCCTTCTCCTCATGCTTCTCTCTTTGCTCCCTGACTTCCCTGGTCTTGCACAAAGGGGCCAGGTTGAACTTGGACTAATTCTCATTTGTACCTTTCCTTCAGTAGACAATCTTATCTCTTGACCAGCTTTATACAGCTAGAGTTGCACACTGCTGGGACAGAGGTGAACATTCTTCAAATGTGCTAAGGATTTGCTCAGTCCAGAAATAAGATTTTAAAAATTTCATTGTAATTTTCTAAAATTTTAATTTTTTAAAAAGTTTTATTTATTTATTTATACAAGCACTGGGTACAGTCAGAAGCGCGGGAGGGTGAGAGAAATCTTAATTTGTATGATTGCCCATGGGTGGCAATGTGTTTTCCTCCTGTATAACTGAATAAATGAACCAATAGAAATGCTTAAAGAAAGTGGAAATGTTGATGTAAGGACAAAATAGAAACCAATCAATTCAAATTAAGAAAAATCTTGAAGAGTTTTTAAAATGATTCCGTTTGATATGCACTACTCTAAGCTGTATTACAGAGAAAAAGAATTTCAGAAATCAATAAATTTGGAAAATTAGTGAACTGTTCATTAAAACTGGCCAAAGACTTCTAATAATGCTAGACTGTAGAAAAAACAGAAAGTAACTTAAAATACACCTAAAAGTTATCATTATAAGTGAAGAAATTTCCATATGAAACACTAAAATTTTGGTTATATTGATCAAAATGCAGTCATAAGAAAGCACAAACCACACTAAGATCCTTATCTATTTTTTTAAAACTTTTTTTTAAGCATTTGGGGAAAATATCAGAATATCTGAAGCTCTACATACTCATTTGGCAACATTCAAATATAGCTCAGGTGAAACTTCCCTTCATGGATGAAACATGGGATTTCCAATTCAGATAATTTTTGCCATTATCTTACAATTGGGTCACTTCACTCATTGGCAATACCTGCTTGCCCCCTTAAGATCCTTCCAATCTCTTTTCATATTTCTTCTTCCACCCTTACCACCAACTCTTCCCTCTCCACATTGTCAAAAGCTTTCTAACCAAGTTTGATCAAAGCACTTAATGATTTGCTTATCCTTGATTTGCATGCATGTTTCAGGATAAAACCCTTATGTTTTCAAGATAAAATCCAAAGTCCTAGAATTACACATCATTATCTGGTCCGCAGGGAACCCATACCATTCTGTCTCCCACCTCTTCCAAACTGATCACTATTTGAAACTGGCAGTTCCCCAATCAGCATGCTTCCTCTGTGTTTTCTCTCCACTGTCTCTTCCTAGCCAACTATCTTAAAAACTCTGACACAAAACCTCCAGAAAACCTTCCCCAAAATCTTTGTCTTCTTCTTCCTGTTTGATCCCAAAGCAACTGTGCTCTTCAGTTTGCGAGCATCTTCACTGATAAGCTTGAAACTCCCCTTACTCCCAACAAGTGTAGGTGTAGGTGGAGAGGTTAACTGTACTTTAATTAAAACCAGCGTTATCTCCTAATCTAGACCTTGACTAAGTCTGACTCAAAGGATGGCGGGGGACAGGCAAGTGCAAAGGCCCGCAAGCCAAGCACAGACTGGCCTTGGCAGGTGTTTCAGACCCGCGTGCCCGCCGCCAGGGTCCTTTTTCCGCAGCGAGCGCGTCCTGGGATTGGTTAGGGCGGTGCATGGCGGGAACGGCCGGGACTTCCCAGTGCTTGCTGGGAGTTGTAGTTCTCGGAGCCGGAAGTGGGGGTGGCTGGGCTAGAAGCTGCAGCTGAGGCAGCAGTCACCGCTGCTGCTGTCACCCGGGTGTAGTGCATCACCGTGATCCCACCCGCCGTGGGTGTCTCCTCCGTTCCCGGGAAGCGCCGGGAGCCCTGAGGGGCGAAGCGGCAGGAACCCTGTCTTAAAAGAAGAGGCGACGTCGTAGTCCCGGATGCGGCCGGAGGGCGCTGGAATGGAGCTCGGTGGCTGCCAGGAGCCCCTGCCCGAGGAGAGCAGGTGGGCTGGGAGGGGCTCGGGGAGTCGCGGGTAGAAGGGTGCGCCCAAGGAACGGAAGGCTTGGGCGGCTCGGAGAGCACGGGGAGAAGTGCCAGTTGCGACCTTCGGGCCACTGTCGTGGGCGACTTGTTTGGGAAGAATTTCGAAAGGGGGCTCGGACAGGGCGTGGATAGATCGAGGGAACGGGCTCAGTGGGGGTCAGGTGGAGGTGGTTGGTAGGTATATTGAGGGCGGGGGAGTAGAAGTGGGTCGAGGTTCAGATCCAAGGCTGCTGAGAGGAGGTGGCTCTGGGGAAGTTATGCACTGAGAGTATATAGGCCAGAGTGTATAGATATGGGTAGGGCACGAGGTTGCTGCCCGGACTGAAACCTGACGGTGAGAGCGAGATGGGCCAATACCAAGAAGGTTGATATAAGATTGTGAGAGCAAAGGTTAGGCATTGTGACTGACCTGTAAAGAAGCTTAGGCAGGGGATGAATGTGAAGAAAACAGAAAGAATGAGGGACGGTTGTTGAAAGTGCCCAATTGTATTGGCAGTGGTGTGGGGGTGGGGTCCTGCTAATGAGATTTGAAATTGTGTGTGTGCCCTTTGTCAATGCTGGATCCCTGTTAGAGTGTCACGACCTCTCTGTTATTTCCTTTCCCTTTTCAGAGCGTTCACTTCTTTTCCACAATGCATTCTAAGCGGCTTCACAATTTTATTTACGAGGAATTGTCACCAAGTTCATACCTTTTAGAAATTAGAGAATTTATGATTTTAAAAGCTTTGATAAATGGTGGCTTAGGCTGTAGGGTGCTTCCTGTATTTGGGGTTTGCTTCATTAATAACTCTAGTTTTAATCTCTTAAGAATCTGGTGTGATGACAGAATGGAGGAGGAATGTGGCCTAGGGGAGTCGTGCTTGACTTTGAAAAACATTGAGATATAGTGATGGCCTCAGAAGCAGCTGGGGTGTAGAGATTGGAAATAGAATAATCTGGGAAAATATCAGCAGGGGAAAATTCATGAGATGTTGTGCCTGAGTGAAGACCAGGCTGTTTTTAAGGGCAACTCCTTTTTTATGTGCACAGTTAGCCTGTGACTTACTGTATAAAACCTGGACTGACCAGACATTTAGAGTCCTGTGTGAGATCTGTTAATGATGTGTTCAGTGAAACTGAACCTCTTACTTCCCTTTTCCATGTTTCAGTTTCTGCTTATGTATATTTGGCTATTTATTTTTCCTCCAGATGTCTATGAAATGCTTCCTGTAAAAGTACCATATAAATTGTTAAAGAAATTTTAGTGTAATTTTTATTTTCCTCTACTAGTTTATGTGGGAAAGGTTGGGTCAGAAATTCAAGCTCAGATTTCCTCCTCATCTAGTTAAACATCTAGCTGAGCTAGTTATTCATTTAATGTATTTAACAAAGACCACATGCAAGGTACTGCTTAAAAGTCTTCCAAATATTAATTTATTTAACCTCATAACAACTGTATGATGTAGGTAATATTCATAGCGCCATTTAACAGATGAGGAAACTGAGATATGGATGGACAGGATAAATAACTTGCTAAGGTGACACACTGAATCATGGTGGATCTGGGATTCAGACCTAGACAGTCTGGCTCCAGAGCCTGCACTATATTTATTTATATAGTCCAGAAGTTTTATTTTAGTTTCTTCCCCACAGCTGTCACACACCTATGAATTCACAGGTAATGGATTCCAGCAGCTCAGGCTCCTTTCCATTGGTCCTCGCCAAGTGTGCTTCTCTGGGTGGAACAGGTTGACACTTCCATTGAACCTAAGTACCTTTCTTTTTGGCTTCCTTTTTTTTTTTTTTCTGATCATTTTCTTTCACAAGTTTCAGGAAGCTCTTAGTTTATGCTTAATATACTCAATATACACATTAATTTTCTTGGCAAGAATCTTATCCTTGTTTGTACCACTGCATGCTGGGTGACATTATAGATTCTTCTATTTTGATGGGGCATTCCTTTTTGAATAGCGCCCACCCCCTTGTTGTCTACAATATCACCTTTCTTGTAGATTTGCAAGTCTGTGGCCATAGGAACAACTCCATGTTTTCTAAAAAGACCCTAGAAAACATATAGCGGATGCCTCTGCTCTTTCCTTTTGTGTTGGTCATTTTGGCAACTTAATGGAAGATGGTAATTCTGACTAAAAGGAAAGAGTCTGCACTTTTTAAAAACATTTTTTTAAGGGGAAGATTTATTAGGAAAAGGAACAGAGAAGAGGACACTTGCACAGCCACAAGTAGGCACAAAATAAAAAGCTTTTCTAATGCCTATACTGTGTACTTTCAGTATGTCTCATTATGCTAATATACTGGGACAAAGAAATGCATAAAATACTTTTTTTTAAAAGATTTATTTATTTATGCATATAGGAGCTGGGGCACAGGCCAGAGATGCAAGGGATGAGAGGATTCACCAGAGACAGAGCGGGAAACAGAACAGGCAGATCAACCGAAATACACTGCTGAGGGGAGCAGCAGGCAAGACGGGAGAGGTCTGCCGCACCATGTGGGTTTCTCCCTGGCTGGCTGGGGATCGAACTCGTGCCGCAGAGGCTGCAAACTGCCTCATAGTGCGGTGCTTAACCCCTTGCACTACCAGGGAGGCCCCATAAAATACTTTTAAAGCATTCTTTACCCATTATTCAGGCCAGAAGTTGTCTGGTGAAACTACTATACAATTAAAGGGATGGTTCTTTTAGCATTGACCGGTGACCCTAGATTGCCTTGGGCTGTGCAATCTACTCAGTGCTTGTGAGGTTGGAATCCAGCTTGTGCACTGTTTTCCTGTTATTGTGCCCCAGATAGAGTCAGAATTCAAGTATTAAGATATATGTTACTCTCTCCAAACTAAGATCATTTCATTGATCCAAAAACTTTTCTTCCTCTGGTCTCTTAGTTATTAGCATTTTGCTCAATCAACCTAGCCAGACCTTCAGAGTGAAATCTGATAATTCCCTCTTTTTTATTTCCCATGCCTAAGCAGGTATTTGAATTCTGTTCCTGATTTTTCTTTTGAAGCTTTATTTATAACTCCATTTCTAAATATATTGACTTATCTTACTAAAAATTTAGGGAATAGTATTGCTTCAGGCATAGCCAAATGTAGGTGCTTAAAAAAAACTGTCCATATCTCTAGACTCTGTTTCCTGGATGTGTTTGCTTTATTTTCAGGCAGATTTTTCTCCAGGATAACTCTTAGCAACTTCAAGTTTAGCAATCCCAAATGGGATGAGGTACAGCAAACGTGAAAATTCTGGGGCTCTTTTGGCACTGACTTCCTTGAGTTATGTTCCTGTTCTTGTAATCAGAGTATGAAATATCTGCACAGTCAGGCAGATATTATATGATTTATATGCCCAATCCTGGATCCTAGGGTGAAGCTTTCTTGGAACTTTATGGACTAGATTAAGTGGTTGTGGGGTGATTCCTCTATGGAAAATTAGGGTTCCATTACCAAAATAAAGGGACGTGAATTCTGGGCAGATAGGATCTTATTATGTCTCATTTTGGATAATCTCAGTACCCTCCTAACTATTTCTCCAAACTGAATGCAGCCTCCCATTCCAGACAACCTCCACACTGCTGCCTGCTTTATTTTTCAGAAACAAATTTACTATAGTATTTTGCTCCGAAATGTTCAGTGGTTCTCTTTGAAACTCAAAATAGTCAAAATTCATTTCATTTAATCTATACTTTCGTCCTTATGTAGTTCCCAGTTACAAAACCATGATAATCTCTTACTCTTACACCCCCGTCTTCACTATTCTCATTCTTGTTCCTCTGCATTCCCTGAAATGCCTCCTCCTTTGCCTGGAGAGCTGTTAGTCATTCATTAAATAATGCTCCTTTAGAAGGCATTCCTGACCTGCCCTTTCCATCTCTTTCATAGCATTTTTCACTTTATAGCATAGTTATATAAGGGCGCATTTCCCCCATTGCATTCTGAATACATTGGGGAATGGGTGTTCTTTAACCAACACAAACCCAGTGCCTTCTACAATGCCTGACATATAGTTGGTGTTCATGAATATTTGTGTAAGGAATGAAAATGTTAACAATTTGGTCATGCTTCTTATTGTTGGGCTGGTGCCAGTGGCACTGTTGTCATTGAAAAGGTCCCTTTTGGGCCTCCCTGATGGCCCAAGGGTTGAGATGCAACATATAAAGCTATCTGTAGCCACAGCAGCATGAGCTCGATTCCCAGCCAGTCAGGGACATGGCGCAGCAAACCTCACCTGGCTCGCCTTACGGCTCCCCTCAACAGTGTATTTCGGTCAATCTGCCTGTTCTGTTCCCCACTCTGTCTCTGGTGAATCCTCTCACCCCCCACAACTCTGGCCTGTACCCTAGCTCTTGTATGCATAAATAAATCTTTAAAAAAAAAAGTCCCTTTTATCCCTTTCTCCCTATTCACTTTCACATTTATCTTCATTTTGTATTTTCTTCCCTTTCCCTTTTTCCATTGACCAATGATTTTTTACAACTGATAGCAAAATGGGAGGATCACATGATTTTAGAGCAATCCACAGTTAGTCCAATTAATAGTACAAAGTCCTCCAGAGAAACATACTTTTTATGCTTTTAGGAAAAATGCTATTGTTAGAACCCAAGAGGGAAAGCTGTAAGAACTAAAAGAAAAGACCCTAAACTGAAGCTTTTCTCCACATCTACCTTCCTCACAGCTGTTTTTTTTTTTTATATCTGCTCGATCACTTCTTCCACTAAATTGCATTTCTCCCATTTTTTTGTTTTGCAATCTTTCCTCCATAAGATTCACCAAACTTACCATGTCTCTCTACCATTATAGCCACTACTCACATGTGCTAATTTAAGTTTAAATAAAAACTGAAATTTTAGTTCTTTGGTCACACTACTGAGCTTTTTAAGTCCTTAATCACCACAGTGGCTAGGGGCTGCCATATAGAACATTTCCATCATTACATAATGTTCAGTTGAACAATACTATTAAATCTGATTTTTTTCAAGAAACAACTAAAGTATGCTTACAATAGTTTTAGTTCTTCTGGATTAGGCTCACTTGAGATTTAGCCCACACTTGCATGAGAGGAGAAAAGATTATTAAAGGCACTTATAAAATGTAATAGCTAGCTAGGGACTTGGCAAACTATTTCTCAAAGTTTGTGAGGCAATTTCTTATGTCAGTGAAATTCACAAAAAAACCTGCTGGCTATTAGAACTGAAGAGACAATTGATTTTTGACTAGAAAATAGTCAGTAGAATTCCATAATTTCCAAAGGATTCTAAGAGTCTCTATACAAGGTCTCCATATGAAGAGAGTCTCCATATGAACTTGCTCATTTGGATACTTTTGAGAAGAAAGCAACAAGTAATGGTCGTGCTCTTGGTCCCCTTCCATGTCCTTTAAGACCGTGGTTTTTTCTTTTTTGCCTCAAGAGTCCTTGAGAGTTTTCATGTTTTGAAGTTTTGTTTCCTCCCGCCCCATCCTACTTTTGTTATTTCCTCACTGTATTATTGGTCGGAGAATATGTCTGTAGTACTTTTACTTAAGAGGATTTATGGACTTTTACAAGTGTGCGCATTGGTACAAGGCCAGTTTTTGTGACTGCTCTATGGGTTCTTAGAAGAAGTGTTTTTCAGGATGTAGTGTTCTAGATGTAATGGAACAATAGAACCTTTTAAATTGTATATTACTCAGCTCTTCTAGTTATTTTTTTACTTTTGATTTTCATGATCTTAATGTTAATCTCCCATTACTGTTGTTTTTTCCCTTTCCCTTTCCATCTTCATTTCTATTTTTGTTGTATGTTTAGACAGTTTTTATTTCCTCTGTGTGTGTGCATGTGTGTGTGTGTTTTGTTTTCTATATTCCAGACAATGCTGTTATAAACATAAACATTCATGGGAGCTAATATCTTCATTGTGCCTTCATTGTCTTTAACAAGACTTGCCTTGAATACAGCCTTGATATTGAAGCCCATGTGCACTGTTAATTTAGCCCTTGAACCACCACAGGTTCTTATCCCACGAAACTGTAAAAAGGAATTCACAGACATTTTAGATAAGTAAGTAGAGAGAAACAAACTTTTTTAAAGAAAGTAAAGTTCATTTAAAGGAAGAAAGTAAGGACTCCCAGATACGCTGTTCTTGGGAGGGGCAAGGAAGCTGTTGTGGGCCCATGTCTAGGGGTACTTAAACCTTTTTATCCCCTCTACTATAAAATCTGGTCATCCTGTTTGTGATTGGCACTCTCACAGTGGCCATACTCCCCCAGGTAACTGTGTTCAGCTTCCCAGCTCTTACCTTAGTCTTTCACTGCCCCTGTCCAACGTCTCTTATAATTTACTGCCCTCATTAGCCCTCCTGGATTTCTCTGCAGTTTTCTCAGAAGCCTCTTTAACTCTCCTGAAGTCGCTGCCTGTGCTATCCCTGAAAATGCCTACTTAACCCTAACTTACCCTGGGACTCAATATTCATGTCCTAGTTTTCTCTTACAATTCTGTTTAATTGGCTGTTTTGTTTTAAACAACTGAGTTTATTCCACGGACATTTATTTTTATCTCCTGTTTGGTCTTAATTCTATCATCTTTTCAAAATGATTTTTATAATGTTCTCTTGGTATTTCCTTTCCTTAGCTTTTTTTTTTTTTTTTTTTTTAAAGATTTATTTATTTATTTATACAAGCACTGGGTACAGTCAGAAGCACAGGAGGGTGAGAGAATCCACCAGAGCCAGAGCGGGGAACAGAACAGGCAGACTGACGAAATACACTGCTGAGGGGAGCAGTGGCGAGACAGGAGAGGTCTGCGCGCCATGTGAGATCCTCGCCGGCGGCTGGGGATTGAACCTGCGCTGCAGAGGCTGAGGGCAGCTTCACAGTCCAGCGTTCAAACACTGCACCACCGGGGAGGCCCCTCCTTAGCTGTTTTTAAGATAGTCTAGTTTTAGTTCTAATGACAGTTACCGTTTTTTGTTTTCTTTTTTTAAAGATTTATTTATTTATACAAGAACTGGGGTACAGGCCAGAGGCGTGGGAGGATGAGAGAATTCACCAGAGACAGAACGGGGAGCAGAACAGGCAGACGGACCGAAAACACTGCTGAGGGGAGCAGCTGGCAAGACAGGAGAGGTCTGCCGTGCAATGTGGGTATCTCCCTGGCCGGCCGGGAATCTATCCCATGCTGCAGAGGCTACAGACAGCTCCATAGCGCTGCGCTCAACCTGCCGCACAAACAGGGGAGGCCCAAGGGCTACCTTTCACTTTGAAATAGTATCCCTAAAACTTAGTGGGCCTTTGCTGTTGAAGTGGTGGTATGTGTTTCCTTTGTCTTGCTTGTAAAGCACTCTGCCACCCAGACAATGTGACTATGAGGTAATGAAATTAGCTTTCTTATATACTTACAAAATGACTTTATGTTTTGCAGTAAAACTTTCTATGTTTCTTCCATTCTGTCAAGTAAGCAGATTTGAATCTCTGTTATTTACAAGTTATATCCAGTATTCAAGACTTTCCTTGCTTTCCTCTGTCAGTGAGGGTAGCGTGAACATAAATAAGGCCTTGGAATCTGAGCTCAGGAAGAGGAGATTTGAACCTAGTTTAAGTGCATTTGAGATATTTCGTGGATATGGATGAGCATTGTGACCAATCTTAATTATATTGCAGAATGTCTAATCCCAGATTTTTTTTTTGGCAGAATTTTTACTGAATTGAAATAGGTAAGAAGGCTTTATTTTAGGTCTGATTTAATTGGATTTATTAGGAAAAGACAGAAGAAAGGAATATTATTGTCTGCTCTATAATGGTACTTTTCTATAGATTATCAGTTATACTCCACTTTATGAAGCAGTTGTTACTTGCGTTTTACAGAGAGAAATGAAACTTACAGAGTTTAAATGACTTGCCTACACAGCTTGTTTTTGGATTCAAATTCAGGTGGACCTGACTCTGAAGCTTGTTCTCTTTTCATTGCATGACATTTTCTCTCTGTTTATTAAAATAGAAAAGATGGGGCTTCCCTGATGGTGCAGGGATTAAATTCTCAGTTCTGTCAAGCTATTACCAGCCACTGCAGCATGAATTTGATCCCTAGCCAAGGAGCTAAACCACATGGCACAGCAGACCTCTCCTGTCTAGTAATAGTTGCCCAATAAAACCCTCAAAAATACCCTTTCCCTTGTGAGCAAATGCCCAGCCAAAGAGGGTTGGCCCAAAGTGGAGGCTCTCAGCCTGAACCATAAGGCAGGTCCCAGAAAGCTGGGACAAAGTAGAAAAAGAAGATGCAAAATCAAAGTACATATCAATATAATGGTGAACATTGTCTCTGTCAAGGGCTAGGAACAACTTCTCCATATGTCTCTCACCCACATCTTTTTTTTTTTTTTTTAAGAACTGGGGTACAGGTCAGAGGCGCGGGAGGGTGAGAGAATTCACCAGAGATAGAGCAGGGAACAGAACAGGCAGACGGACGGAAGACACTGCTGAGGGGAGCAGCGGGCGAGGCAGGAGAGTTCTGCTGTGCCATGTGGGTAGCTCCCCGGCCAACCAGAATCGAACCGGCACTTCAGAGGCTGCAGATCGCTTCACAGCACAGTGCGTTCAACCTGCTGCACCACTGGGGAGGCCCTCATCCACGTCTTTTCCAAGAGTTTCTACATGTCTCTGCTTCAGGTGTCTCCTTCCATGCATCTCCTCCAATTCCCTGGGTACAAGTCAAAATTGGAAAAACAAGAGCTGATTGGTCCTGTCTGCCTTCATGTTATGTAGGTTCACCGGCTGCTTAGCTCCACATCTAGATCCCAGTAACTCTCTCCCTCTTCTTCCCCCTCAGGAAATCTGATTCATGGCATACTGTAGTCCATACACAGTTCGTGGTACTTGCAGTCCAAGGCATTTAAGTGGGGGTGGGGAAAATAGCACCACTTTACTGTGCTGCAGTACAGTTTTCCCTTTTATGATTTCTGTATCATATTGACAGCATGTGTTGTGGGGGTTCTAATAAAAAAGTTGTAGCAGATCAGATAGTTAAGAACTTTGGAGAAGACTGATTTAAAGCTGAACCTGAATCCTTGGAATGGGACAAGAAGAGAAGCATCCCAAGTAGAAAGGTCTGCTTGAAGTCATGGAAGCAGGCCTGAGCTGGATATATTTGTACTAAAGTATGGTAAAGAGAGAGACTATATTCAAATTGAGAAAAGTAGAGTTGAGCAAGAAAAGTTGGTATTTAGATTTAGGTCCACATGATTGATAAATTTTGAACTCTAATAGGAGTTTATACATCATTGCTGGTTGGGTTTTTGACACAAGGTTTCTTTTATTAAATCTGATCATTGAAATTCAACAAATTTGATGTTATTCAAATTTAGTAGGAGACATTTATTTAATAGGTATGAATTTATTGAGATTCTGCTGTCAGCCATTGAAGGGATGGGACTGGTCAATTGTTCACCTAGGTGTCCCAGAGCCAAGAGATTATATGATCGACTCAAGTTTGTTTTTTTCTACAAACACATGGCTTATTTAAAAAGCATCCTGTATATTTAACTACATACTCTGCAAGTTAAATACTGTATAATTAAAAACAGAAATATAGAGCCAGTTAAGAAGAATATTGAACACAAATTAAATGTGGAGATCTCTTGCCCCCTTTCTGTTACCAATAATTATTTTACTTAATTATGTTTTTCTCTACTTTAAAAAGGAACCCATTACTTCTTTCCAGGAAGTGCTTTCTGACATTAAAAGTCCCAGGTGCGTGCCTGACCACAGTCTTTCACCATTAGACGATACCTGGGTACTTGGGTGTTTAAAAAGTCCTTTATGGTACTTTCCAGCTTCTTGTTTGCTAGCTTTGTTCAGACTTTTAAAAATAAAATTTTGGTTCTCCCTGGTGGCACAGGGGGTTAAGCACAGAACTGTGAAGCTATCTGCAGCCTCTGCAGCATGAGTTCGATCCCTGGCCGGCCAGAGAGAAACCCACATGGTGAAGCGGATCTTCTTGTCTTGCCCGCTGCTCCCCTCAGCAGTGTTTTTGGTCAGTCTGCCTGTTCTGTTCCCCACTCTGTCTCTGGTGAATCCTCTCACCCCCTGCATCTCTGGTCTGTGCCCCAGCTCTTGTATGCATAAATAAATAAATCTTAAAAAAAATAAATAAAATTTCATTGTTTTACAATATCGTATACATTTTGGGAATACAACTTCCAACCTCTCTTATGTGTGTAAACCTCACGTCACCTACCCACCAAATTTCTAGTGCCATTCCCGCTATCAAATTGACTCCCTTTGCCTTTCCCTCCACTTCCCCTTCCCCATAACCACAATATTTCTCATTGAATCTAAGAGTTATTTTTGCTGTGATTTTCTAGTTTGCTTTGGTTATTTATATTCCACATATGAGAGAAACCATCCTGTCTTTCACTTTCTGACTTAATTTGCTTAACATAATCACTTCAAGTTTTGTCCATATTGTCGCAAAAGACATGATTTCATCTTTTTAAATATCTCAGTAGTAATCTATTTAGTATATATACCACAACTTCTTTATCTGGTCATCTGTCAGTTGGCATTTAGGTTGTTTCCATGTCTTGGCTATTGTAAATAATGCTGCTGTGAACATAGGGGTTGTTCATATTTTTGATCACTTTTTAATTGCTAGTTTCAGGATGGCCTAAGTAGTTCCTCACCTCTCTGCCATCCCCTTGTTTAATGAAAGGAAACTACTAATAACAGCACATTCTCTCAGTGTTTTTTTTCTGCTTTTTCATAATGATTTCATGATATTCCATTACATGGCTATCACTCATTTCTCCTCACATTTCCAAATGATTCTGAGGACGACCTAACCCCCAACTGTGATCTCAGGTAGATAGCACAGTCCATTTCAGATTCACAGCAAACTGTGGGGGGGATATACCAATATATAGAAGTTGTTTCCTTTCACCACTGAAAAGAGCTTTGGGAACCAAAGCAATGCCAACGTGTATTTCTTGCACTGAATCTCACTCTAAAATTGCACAGTATTTACTACATCTTTCACTTCTTTTATTTAATTTTTTAAAGATTTATTTACTTGTGCACACAAGAACTGGGGTGCTAGCCAGAGGTGTGGGGGGTGAGAGGATTCACAGAGACAGAGTGGGGAACAGAACAGGTGGATTGACTGAAATACACTGCTGAGGGGAGCAGCGGGTGAGACAGGAGAGGTCTGCTGCAACATGTGGGTATCTCCCTGGTCAGGGATGGAACTTGTGCTGCAGTGGCTGCGGATAGCTTCATAGTGCTGCACCTTAACCCCTTGCACCACCAGGGAGGCCCCATCTTTCACTTATTTTAGTGATTAGTTCTATGGTGTAACACTTTTTAAAAAATAACGTTTACTTAAGCTTCTGTTTTAACCTTGAGTGACACATTTAATTGTATTTTTAAAAGCAAGCTTAAGAGGACTGAGTTGACATTTAGGAAAGCTTTTTTACCTCCAATATCCTTGAGTTGCTCAAACAATTCCTGTTCCTCTTTAAAAGAGGAATGTAGTCAGTTTCCTCCCAGAAGAAAATAGGACTTCTTTCCTCCCAGAAGAAAATAGGATTTTAGGGTTCGTTGTTGACAATTATTAGGGTAGAGATGAATTATACTGTCTCTTGCCACTCAGGCTTGATCTTCTTTGGGATAGGGTGAGCTGCTTAGAAATATTTGCTTATAATTTATGTTGATTAAAGGAGAACAGTCTGTGAAACTTTCAGAAGTGGTTCTGCAAAGGATGGCTTTAAACCTCATACACTTCAAAGGCCTGCCTTGTGCCTAGTTGAAGGTTAATGTGAATACAGGGTAATGTCATTGAAACAATTATTACCAAACAGGTTTACCCTAGGAAAAACTGACCTTGCTGCAAATGTGGATAAAGAATAGGAAGGGATATTTGAGTTCTCATGATGATCTGTTTAATCGCATTGAAGATTCAGATATGAATAATTTAATCCAAACACTGTTTATGGGCTTCAGTTGCACTTAGTATTTCAACTCTCTGAAAATGATAACTCTATCACTAGGATAAAGGATCCTAAAAACAGACTAGCTGTATAAATCACATTTTTTTTAATTTATTTTTTTTCTACATACATATATCAAAGATACATGGCTTGGTGTATCTTAGAATTAAGCCACATTTTCTTGTAGCTTTGGTATCTCAGTGACACTTTTATGGGGAAGGAAAGTTTATTAGCTTCATCTAGAAGTTGGTAGTAGATATGAATGCTTGAGGTTCTAGGATTTAAGAGTTCTTTGTATAAATTTAGAATCAAAACCCTAGGATCTTAGGACTTACTTTCAGATTTTATCATAAGTTAACCTTTGTAAGATTATGATGTTCTTTGACAGTTGAGCTTAGATCAATACAGAATGAATCAGAACACGGACATGCAGAGTCACTTGAGGACTCAGATTCATTTTTAGAATTACTGACTTGATTGTAGTCTGTTGGATTGTAAAATCTGTGCCAGTCACACCAGGTCAGATTAGCCCTGAGGAAGCACAGGTGATGGAGAGTTACTGAAGGAAAAGTTGACTTTTAGCTCACCTTTGTTATGGCAGTTTCTCACAGTATAACAGTAAATGGCATTTTAGTGATCACCTCAGTCCTGTGTTCATCTTGGTTATTTTGAGGTACCTCATGGGATTGGTATAGAAATAGAATTGTGACATAGCCAATAGTTTTACAAAAAGATATTCTACATCACTAATAATCTGGGCAATGTAATGCAAAACCACAATGAGATGTCACCTGATACCTGTTAGAATGGATATCATCAAAAAGATAAGAGATACATTTTGGTGAGGATGTGGAAAAGGGGGATCTTCGTGCACTGTTGGTAGAAATGTAAATTGGTGATACCACTTGGAAAACAGTATGGGGGTTCCTCAAAATATTAAAAATAGGACTACCATATGATCTAGCAATTCTCCTTCTGGGTATATGGGCATACCTCATTTTATTGAGCTTTGTTCTGTTCTAATTTCCAGATAATGTGTTTACAAATTGAAGGTTTGTAGCAATCTTGTATTGAACAAGTCTGTCAATACCATTTTTCCAACAGCATGTGCTCACCTGTGCTTGTGTCATATTTAATTAAGATATGTATATTTTTTAGATACACTTCTATTGCATAACTAATAGACTATAGTACAGTGTAAATATAACTTTTATGTGCATTGGGAAACCAAAAAAATTCATGAGTCTCCTGGTTTGAATTCTTTGTCTTAAGACCTTCAGAGCAGAAGACCAGAGATCTGTCTGGTTTTGCCTTTTTATTTTATTTTATTTATTTTTTTTAAGATTTATTTATTTATGCATACAAGATCCGGGGTACAGGCCAGAGGTGTGGGGGGGGGGGTGAGAGGATTCACCAGAGACAGAGTGGGGAACAGAACAGGCGGACTGACGGAAGTACACTGCTGAGGGGAGCAGAGGGTGAGTCAGGAGTGGTCTGCTGTGCCATGTGGGTAGCTCCGTGGCCAGGGATCGAACTCTTGCTGCAGTGGCTGCGGACAGCTTCATAGGTTGTGTCTTAATCCCTTGCGCCACCAGGGAGGCCCCAGGTTTTGCCTTTTTAGATGATACTCCTATAACAAACCCTAGCTTCTTTTATTCTATTTATCTTCTTTTATTATATTCTTCTGTTTTTTTAAATGGCCAGAAAATGTATAAAATGTACAAGTGATCAGTTTTGAGTACTGATAGAATTAGAATTCAATTCATTACCCTCTCACTCCTATAAGCATTTAAATCACGTAAAATAGTTTTGGTATAAGTTCCTTGAGGAAATTACTACCATGCCCATGACTGTCCTTATAAAGAGAAAGAGCTGTATTCTAGTGAAAAATGAAAAAGGAGGGACTCCCTGGTGGCACAGGTGGTTGAGTGCCACACTGTGAGGCTGTCTGCAGGCTCTGCAGCACAAGCCATCCAGCGAGAATCCCACATGGCAAGGCAGACCTCTCCTGTCTTGCCTGCTGCTCCCCTCAGCAGTATATTTCTTCAGTTTGCCTGGTCTGTTTCCTGCTCTGTCTCTGATGAATCCTCTCACCCTCCCATGCATCTGGCCTGTACTCCGGTTCTTGTATAAATAAATAAATCTTAAAAAAAAAAAAAAAAAGAAAAGGGAGTGTGAAGTATTGTCCCTTAACAATTGGGGGAACCAAGAGGAATAATTTGACACCTCATCTCCTCCAGTCCTCTTAACCAGTATTATTCAATGCATCCAACTCTTTGTTCAAATAAATGCATTTGGTTTGGAGTTTTTATTGGGTTAGAAGCTGTTGAGAAAATTCTGGAGATTTGAGAGGAACCTTGAAGATCATCAAGGGTAGCAATATTAAAAATTTTCCATTAAAGCGTTTCATATCATCTAGAAGAATAAGCCAATAGTTGACTGATTTAGGGCCATAACCAAAAGTGGCTCAGTGCAAGCAAGATATTTTTATCTCAGTTTTAGCTTCAAAAATCAGGGGGGTGGAAATCACAGGCAGGTTATATTTTTATCCATACTATTTGTGTG
This sequence comes from Talpa occidentalis, assembly GCF_014898055.3. Lineage (NCBI taxonomy): Eukaryota > Metazoa > Chordata > Mammalia > Eulipotyphla > Talpidae > Talpa > Talpa occidentalis. The sequence goes on along the minus strand of NW_023604295.1, from coordinate 41,782,284 downwards.
CGGGTATATGTACCTCATGTATGTCATTTGCTGGCTTTTTTGTTTGACAAAAGATTAATGGTTTTGAGCAAATGCTCTTTATATATTGTCCATGTACTGTCATTGTTCAGAAGTAGATTTTAATGGGTCATACACCTAGAAACATAGGGTAATATGCTATTGAGGTGAGGATTGAATGATAGTAGGTGAAGATCACCTTATAAAGCTTAATATGCTATGTGAATGTGAGAATTTATTTAAAAAATCTAAGTGTTCTTTACAATGTTAATTTTCTCGGAATTGGATCTTATGCCCAAGTAAAAAATTAACAGGGGAGAAAATGTTAGGATGTGGGCATGAGGTTTCTTGGCTTGACTTTCTCTGATGCAATCAGGGGCAGGTATAACAAAGTCAACTAACCATCAGTATAATTGATGCCCTTGCAGGAGGGAGCACTGGCAGTTGCTGGGTAATTTGAAGACTACAGTGGAGGGTTTGGTGTCAGTCAACAGCCCAAACGTCTGGTCCAAGTATGGTGGCCTGGAGCGGCTTTGCAGGGACATGCAGAGTATTCTCTATCATGGACTTATCCATGACCAGGTATGCAGATCTCTTCTTTTTTGCCAGACTGACTAAATCACTTGTTGGAAAGAAATACTTGCATGAAGTTGTTGGCTGGGAGGAGATGAAACCTACTAGCCTGTGAGCCTTTGAAGTTAGGACTGCTATATGACGATGACAAGGAGGAACATAAGGACAATGATGATGAATCATTGGGATTTTCCTCTTAGGAACATCCTAGGACATAGATGGGAAGTATTTACAAGATATTCTCATTTTCAGACTATTCTCTGAGCACCATTTTTTCATACATTTTTTAAAAGATTTATTTATTTATACAAGCACTGGGTACAGTCAGAAGTGCGGGAGGGTGAGAGAATTCACCAGAGCAATAGTGGGGAGCAGAACAGGCAGATGGACCGAAATACACTGCTGAGGGGAGCAGTGGGTGGCAGGAGAGGTCTGCGCACCATGTAGGACCCTCGCCTGGCGGCCGGGGATCCAACCAGTGCTGCAGAGGCTGCAGGCAGCTTTGCAACCCAGAGCTCAACCGCTGCGCCACTGCATCAAATTATTGATACTTGTGAATGGTAGTTTTAGTTATAGCTTACATTTTTTAAAATATAAAACTTTATTTTTTAAAAAAGATTTATTTATTTATGCGTACAAGAACTGGGGTACAGGCCAGAGGTGTGGGGAGTGAGAGGATTCACCAGAGACAGAGTGGGGAACAGATTAGATGGACTGACTGAAATACACTGCTGAGGGGAGCAGTGGGCGAGAAGGAGAGGTCCGCTGCTCCATGTGGGTAGCTCCTTGGCTGGGCATTGAACTCATGCTGCAGTGGCTGCAGATAGCTTCATAGGTTGTGTCTTAACCCCTTGTGCCACCAGGGAGGCCCTAAAACTTTATTGATGCTGAGTTTCTTCTCCTTAATAAGCTCAAACACTTTGAGCTTTGATTATGGAAAATGAGTGGAATCCAGTAATACTTAGTGGTTTTTGCTTTATCATTGGCAGTTAACTTCATTTACAGAATTTTAAACAAGGTCTGGTTCTGCATAAAATAGTTAAATGAGTATTGGGTCTGTTATTCTACTTTTAAAAGATCAGACCTCACAAATACATGCATAATTGTGTGCTCCCAGACACCTACGCTCTTTCCATGTCAGGACCTGGTATTCTTAGCTGGTCCTCTTTCCCCTGAGCCAGATTTGTGTTTCTTTTTTAGTAGAATCTATTTTCAACTAGCTATCACTTTATAAAAGATCTAAGCAATGAATTGGTATTAAGATATTCATAATGGATAGGACTTAATGTGCTGCCCTTCCTTCTAAAAATATGGATTTATTATCTCTGGACAATATCTTAGTGTTCTTTACAATGTCATTTCTCTGTTGAATGTCATTGGAAACTGATGTTCAGTAGAGAAGTTTGCTTGTGTTAGATTTTTCTCTGTTCACAGTAAGTTCTGAAAGTGAGACCTCTCTCAAAGAACTTTGAAGATGGGGCACTGGGGGACTTTCTTCTTTCAAGAACTGAATTCTTCTTAATGGCTATCTTATTAAAACACCATTGTGGGAATTTGGAGGCAACATTATATATAGTAGATTGACAGAAATCTTTGGAATCAGATAGAATCTGGATTAAAATCCAGACTCATTGCTTAAGTCCTTGTGAAATAGTGACGCAATTGTTAAAATTACAGACTTTCGAGTCAGACTGCTCACATTTTAATCTCAGCATCGTTACTCTTTGGTATTGTGAGCAGAACAGGCAGACAGATGAAGTATACTGCTAGGGGAGCCGCTGGAGCAGCAGGAGAGGTCTGCTTGCCATGTGGGACCCTTGCCGGCTGCTGGCCGGGGATCGAACCAGTGCTGCAGAGACTGCGGGCAGCTTCTCAGCCCAGCGCTCAACCGCTGTGCCAGCAGCGGAGGCCCTATTACTAAACTTTAAACTATCACCATATGATAGGTAAAAAGTTAGATTTCTCTTGCCATGAAAGACATCCATAAGAGCCATAAAAATTTTTTTCCTTTGAACTGTTTCTTGTCTCTGCTCCCCCTCTTTTTCTTTAGATTGTAAGTCTTTTCCTACTGATTTTTAGGAGTTCTTTATTTATTAAGGAAATTAGTTTTTTGTAATGTGAGTTGCAAATATTTTTTTCTAATTTGTCTTTTGATAGTTCTTATGATGGTTTTCATTTTGCAGAAATGCCTGATTTTTCAGTAAACTATGGACTGTGAATAATAATGATCTTTCAAAGTAGGTTTATCACTTGTAACAAATACACCACTCAGTGGGGCCTCCCTGGTGGTGCAAGAGGTCAAGACATAACCTATGAAGCTATCCGCAGCCACTGTAGCACGAGTTTGATCCCCGGGCAGGGAGCTACCCACATGGCGCAGCAGACCTCTCCTGACTCGCCCGCTGCACCCCTCAGCAGAGTATTTCAGTCAGTCTGCCTGTTCTGCTCCCCACTCTGTTTCCAGTGAATCCTCTCACCACCCCCCCACACCTCTGGCCCATACCCCAGTTCTTGTATGCATAAATAAATCTTTAAAAAAAAAACAATAAAGGGCCTCCCCTGGTGGTGCAGTGGTTGAACACTGGGCTGCGAAGCTGCCCTGCAGCCTCTGAAGCACCGGTTCAATCCCCGGCCGCCAGTGAGAGGGTCCCATATGGCATGCAGACCTCTCCTGCCATGCCCACTGCTCCCCTCAGCAGTGTATTTCATCAGTCTGCCTGTTCTGTTCCCCGCTCTGACTCTGGTGAATTCTCTCACCCTTCTGCACTCCTGACTGTACCCAGTGCTTGTATAAATAAATAAATAAATCTTTAAAAAAAAAAAAAACAATAAAAAAAAAATGCACTATTTGGGTAGGGGATGTTGATATCTGGGGAGACCATGCATGAATGAAGACTCTAGGGATTTTATAGAAAATCTCTGTACTTTCTGCTTAATTTTGCTAAGAATCTGAAACTGCTCTAAAAAAGAAAAGCTGTTAAATTTTTTTTAGACTTATGCCCTTTAAAAATAAATAACTTTTTTGCTTGAAAAAAAAATCAGTGGAAAAGAAATAATCATTCAGCAATCACTGTTGGGAAAATTGGGTAGTTAGAAGTAGATTGATTTAAGCATTCTCCATACACCATAGTCTAAAATAAATTCCAACTGGATTGAAGAATTAAATATGAAAGAAAATGCAAACTAAAAATCTATAAGGGGAAAAAATAAGGATATTGATTTTAAAATAGAAAAAAAATTTCATTGCAAAAAAGTACAAGTGTAAGGAGTAGTCTCAAATTTTAAATTTCTCTCCATAAAACTAAAAAAGGAAACATGAATGTTCAGCATTTTTATAACAGAAAAAATAATGAAAAAAGCAAATAATGTGAACATTTTTCAGTAGAGTACTGATGAAATAAATCAGAGTATATTTATGTATGTAATGTTAAAAACACATTAGGATTCACTCTTTGTCTTATATATTCTATAGTTTGAACAAATATATAATGATATGTATCTACCTACCATTATAATCAGAGTATTTTTACTGACCTAAAAATCCTCTGTGCTTCATCTACTCATGCCCTAACGCACGGTTACCACTTATATTTTTTACTGTTTTCACAAATTTGCCTTTTCTATAAAGTTATATGGTTGGAATCATGTGATATATAGCTTTTCAAGATTGACTTCTTCCATTTAGTGATATGTATTTAAATTTCTCCAGGTATTTTTTATGGCTTGACAACTCCTATCTTTTTCTTTGGTGCTGAATAATATTCCATTGTCTGCATGTACCACAGCTTGTTTATCCATTCACCTATTGAAGGGCATCTTGGTTTACTTCCAAGTTTTGGCAATTTAAATAAAACTGATACAAATAACCATGTATGGGTTTTTGTGTGGAATGAATTTTCCACTTCTCTGGATAATACCAAGGAGTGTGATATCTGGATCCTATGGTGAGAGTATGTCTAGTTTTGTAAGAAACTGCCAAATAGTCTTTTATAAAGTTAACTGTACCAATTTTGCATTCCCATCAAAGAAGAATAAAAGTCCTTTTTGATCTACATTCTTGCCAGCTTTTGGTGTTCATGTTGTTTTGGATTTTGACCATTCTAATGGGTGTATAGAAGTATCATGTTGTTTTAATTTGCATTTCCCTCTGGTCATATGATGTGGCACATCTTTTCATGTGCTTATTTTCCATCTGTATATCTTCTTTAATGAGGTATCTGTTAATGTCTTTGGTCCATTTTTAAAAATTAGATTGTTTTCTTTGTGCGTTTTAAGAGTTCTTTATATATTTTGGATAACAGTCCTTTATCAGATGTCTTTTGTGGAGTTTTGTCCATGGGATCTGTAGTGATGTTCCCTATTTCATTTCTGAGTTATCCTTAAATTTTGTCTGAAGAAAGGAATCCAGTGTGTCATAACCAGGAGACATGCTGGACTTGATAGCTCACTGCTCCCACTCCTGACCACTCAATATCCACTAAACCACAGAGACTAGAAACTCTGCTTAACTGCTGCCAAGTGCTAAAGGTCTTTATGATTCTAATTGGCAAAAGAGCCTGTACATCTGACACTTCTAATTCTTCTAATTCTCACTCTACCTTCCCAATCTAGGTGAGGGGCCCATTGATTTTTGAGGTGCTTCTTGGGATCACTTATCAAGTTATGATTTATTTTAAGGTCTCTTTCTAGGCTGTTTATTTTGTCCCCCAATTAGTCTTTCTCAATACTTATGCTAGTTCTATATTTTTTAATTACTCAGATTTCAGTTTTAACCTTTGCCTACTAGTCTCGGTAAGGATTCTCAAAAAAATAAGAATTAGATCTTCATGATAGAAACATTTTTTGTCATGTTCAAGCCTTTTCCAGTCTGAGTCTATTTTATCTAGAACTAAGCATTTCTTTGACTCTAAATGCAGCCCTTTACAGATCTGAATAACATGGGAAAAATAGCTCTTTACTGACTTGATTTTGGTTGCAGTAAGAACTGAAAACATCCATCTCTGATTTTTAACAAATAACTCTTGATCAGTTTTAAGAATTACCTTCTAGGAAACTGAATGGTAGAGAGACGGGTAGAAAATAGGTTATTTTCACTATATAATCTTCTTTATCATATCCATATATTTCCTGTTCAAATAGATGATTAAAATAATTTTAAGGGGCCTCCCCAGTGGCACAGTGGTTGAGCGCTGGGTTGTGAAGCTGCCCACAGCCTCTGCAGCACCGGTTTGATCCCTGGCTGCTCCCTGGCCACCAGAGGAGGGTCCCACATGGTGCGCAGACCTCTCCTGCCGCCCGCTGCTCCCCTCAGCAGTGTACTTCGGTCCTTCTGCCTGCTCTGCTCCCCGCTCTGGCTCTGGTGAATTCTCTCACCCTCCCAAACTTCTGACTGTACCCAGTGCTTGTATAAATAAATAAATCTTTAAAAAAATAAAAAAAAAAAAATAATTTTAAACAAATATCCTTTAAAGGGATATATGTATGTATTCCTTTAATTGCTGCTGAGAGAACCTGTTAGGCAAGGAAGTTTATGTGTTTTTTCCTCTCTTTGAATATCAACACTAGAACTAGACCTAGTTCAAAATGGTAGTGATTTGTTCACCTTATATATTCCCATAGCAGGTATGTTGCCGCCAGACTGACTACTGGCAATTTGTGAAAGACATTCGCTGGCTCAGTCCCCATTCAGCCCTTCATGTGGAAAAGGTAAGAAGTGAAGGTAACCATAGGCTTTGTTGTTGATGTTCTGTGTGAAAAGTGTCCTAGAGTAAAAGGATGGTGTGTGTCAAGTGTTGTGTCAACTGAGGATAGGAAATTATCCCTGTAGCAGTGATTTGGAAGTGAAGATTGTTTGCTTTAAAGATATATCTTTTTAGGGGCCTCCCTGATGGTGCAATGGGTTAAGCACCACACTGTGAAGCAATCCGAGGCCTCTGCAGCACAAGTTCGATCCCTGGCCCACCAGGGAGCAACCCACATGGCGCGCAGACCTCTCCTATCTCACCCGCTGCTCCCCTCGGCAGTGTATTTCAGTTGTTCTGCCTGTTCTGTTCCCCACTCTGTCTCTGGGGAATCCTCTCACCCCAATTAAAAAAGAAAAAAAAAAAAAAACCAGATATATCTTTTTAAGCCCATTGTACCAGGTCACTTCCTCTCCTCTGGGGAAGGTGTGAAAAAGTTTTGTTATTTTCAAATCTACATATATAGCATCAGAATAAAGCTTTTCAAAATCTAAGAACTTGGGGGAAGTAGAACTGATACCCTGATAACTGTTTAAGAAGAGGATATACCAATTAGAAAAAAAAGTAAGGTTTCTGGAGGCTGGTGCTCCTAAGAGCTTTGGCTACCAGTGTAGCACTCTAATTTCCTGTCCTCTCAGCTCAGCAGAGTAGCCCCCTGGGTAAAAACAAGCAGGGCCTCTAAGCGCTTTGCGAACCTGCCCGCAGCCTCTGCGGCACCCAATCTCAGAGGAGGGTCCCACATGGCGCGCAGACCTCTCCTGCCGCCCGCTGCAGCAGTGTACTTCGGTCCTTCTGCCTGCTCTGCTCCCTGCTCTGGCTCTGGTGAATTCTCTCACCCTGCGCTTCTGACTGTAAGTGCATGTATAAACAAGCAAATAAATAAATAAATAAATAAACAGCAAAATTAAAGAGAATGGTGTAATGCACCCTCAAACATCTACCATCTAGCTTCAGTACTTGATATATGACCAGTTTTGTTTGCTCTATACCTCACCTAATGCCAGATTCATTGCTGAAATGATGTTAGGAAAGTTAATTTGCTTTTAAATTGTCAGGGAACCAAATCACAAGAATGGCCTTTTAATGAGAAAAGGCTGGAACCCAATGATTTTTTTTAAGTAGATTTTTTTGTTTTTCTCATTTTGTTTTCCCCACCAACTCCTCTAACTTCCCTTTTCAAAATATATTGCTGTGGTCGTTTCCTCTTAGAAGCTCCTGAAATTGCCATCCATACATTTTTTGCAATAATCCCTGGATATGAGACTTCCTTTTAAAAACAGCCAGTAGGGCCTCCCCGGTGGCGCAGTGGTTGAGCGCTGGGTTGCGAAGCTGCCAGCAGCCTCTGCAGCGCCGGTTCGATCCCCGGCTGCTCCCCAGCCACCGGAGGAGGGTCCCACATGGCGTGCAGACCTCTCCTGCCGCCCGCTGCTCCCCTCAGCAGTGTACTTCGGTCCTTCTGCCTGCTCTGCTCCCCGCTCTGGCTCTGGTGAATTCTCTCACCCTCCCGCGCTTCTGACTGTACCCAGTGCGTGTATAAACAAAACAAATAAATAAATAAAACATGCCTCTATTAAAAAATAAATAAATAAATAAAAACAGACAATAGAAGGAGGTTCCAAATAAAGAATGCGGTGCTTAAAGCCATAGAGATGTGTCAGATGGTTTCTCTTTGGTTGCATCGTTCCTAGATCCTTTCTCCCAAGTTTTTGTTGTATTCTTTTCTGGAAGCCACCTGAAACAGAGTTCTCTGAGAGAAGTCAAGAGATCAAGTTCACCATTCCTCTGAATAGATGCCTCTTTGAAGTTAGAACATAAAGAGAGAGATGCAGCGGTAAATATCTTCTCTTGGAGCTGCATATCTGGTCTGAACTGCTTAATTCCTCTGGCCCAGTCCAGCAGCAGAGCCAGTAATCCTTTCCTTCCTTCCTCTTCTCAGTAACCTTTAGATGCTAGCTGGAGGAAAAATACTTTTCTGATTGTCTCCTCTTACTGTCTCAGTTTTTTTTTTCTGAGATAATTAGGATTATTATGTCTCATATTTGTATATTTATGAGGACATATTTGTTTTGACTCATGTTTCCTTGTCTTCCAGTTCATCAACTTGCATGAGAATGGCCAAAGCAGCACTGATGGTGTGAATGAACGTGCTGTTGCAGAGCTGTGGCTACAGCATAGCTTGCAATGCCATTGTCTTTCAGCCCAACTCCGACCTCTGCTTGGAGATAGACAATATATCAGAAAATTCTACACAGGTAGGTAGAAGTCACTTAGCTAGGATGGGTGATAATACTCCTCATTCTCTTCTACTTTACTCTTCCTTTGTAGATTCACCTAGTGCCTCATACTTTTTCTTGATGTCATAAAGCTTCTAATTAGGAGCACATATTCGTTCTTTTTTTACTTCCCATGTAAAACACAATCAAACTATATACATAAACCAGTAAGAGTTTATTAAGAGTTTCCTGTATGTCAATTACTCTTTTATACTTTTTATACATATACTCTTTATAACATATATTCTTTATGAGAATTAGGTATTAGTATCTCTATTTTCTAATTAGAGAAGCAGAGTTCAAGGAAGTTAAGTGACTTGGTCAAAGTCACCCAGAGCCAGGATTCAAATCTCAGCCTTTGTTTTTGAACCCTCGTGCTGTGGTCTCTCTGCTACATTGCACATTATTAGTCTCTCCTGTACTTTATTTATCCATGGTTCCTCTTCTCTTCACAGTGGCATGAGTCTCCTGTAGTCATTTTTACCTTTTTCCTCTCTCCTTCTCTGAACTTTCCCAGGGCCATAGAGAGTAGCTAAAGATCTCCCTATTGGGCTCCATCACAGCGGTAGCTTTTCTCTCCCCAGATACAGCTTTCCTGCTAAGCGACGCCCACGTCACGGCCATGCTCCAATGCCTGGAAGCAGTGGAACAGAACAACCCCCGCCTTCTGGCTCAGATAGATGCATCTATGGTAAAGGGGGCAAGGAATTAATTTTGTCGATGTTGGGCTCCTGGGCAACACCATGATTTCCTGAAAGGCTTTCTGAAAGACTGTCAAAAAAGAGGGCCTCTCCGGTGGTGCAAGGGGTTGAGACGGAATACTATGAGGCTGTCCGCAGCCACTGCAGCATGAGTTCAATCCCTGACCAGAGAGCTAACCCACATTGCGCAGCAAACTACTCCTGACTCGCCCGCTGCTCCCCTCAGCAATGTATTTCAGTATATTTCTCTGTTCTGTTCCCCACTCTGTCTCTGGTGAATCCTCTCACCCCCTGTACCTCTGACCTGTGCCCCAGTTCTTGTATGCATAAATAAATAAATCTTTTAAAAAAAAAAAGACTGTCAAAAAAGAAACCCAAAAGAAACAAACAAAAAGTTTGGGGAGAAAGGGAGGTACTGGCTAAATACCTATTAAAGTAAAAAGTTTTAGCTTACATCTATTTGAGGAGGGAAGTGTCTGTAGTTTTAAAACTCTTTTTTTTTTTTTTTAAAGTCTGACTAATCACCTCCTTAAGAGGAGGCTTGACAAAGAGCTGGGGAAAAGAGGGGGTAATTTTGAATTGAGAGTAGGATTTCTAGTGTCAGACCTAGTATGGCCAAGTATTATACAGGGTAATTTTTTTTATTATTATTTTATATATTTTTTACATCATTTTTAATTTTTGTATAATATATGCTTTCTCATCTTGGCTATAGTCTCTGTAAAATTCTCAATATCAAAATCAACAGGCAACTGTAAAACAGATATTCTACAGTGGGGGGAGAGAGGAGTAGGATTATACGGGATTATTTTTATCCTTGAGGTATAAAGAAAAGTTTGTTACTTGATGTTCTCTCACCTTATGATGAATATTAGTGTCTCAACTAGACTAGAATTACTTTTAAGGAGTAATTCCATGTCTCTCCTGTTCTTAAATCTGAGTCATGTTTACCATGGGATACTTTCTACATGCCAGGTGTGGTGCCATGTACAATATGTATATCTTCTCATTTAATCCTCTCAGCTGTATAAACTAGGCATTAATCTCACTTTATAAAAAAGACCACTGAGAGACAGAGCAGGTAAATCACAGTCAAAGTTTGGACCAAATAGCTTGTGATAGGGCCTGGATTTGTACCTTCATCTATTTGACTCCTGAGTCCATGTGCACAGTCTTAAGTACTTTGTCGTACTGCTTCCACTAAGAAACATTCTTTCTTTACCACCTAGAATTCCAGCAGTAGAAGCTGAGTATACAGTGGGACATTGTTGTTGCAAAGTTGTATGCTGTAATAGAAGGTAGTTATACTTTCTACTCTGTGTCTATAAACTTTGACTTCAGTCCATGTCTGCTCCAGAAGGCCAGCTTCTGCCAGTATTCCTGTACTGCCAAGTGCCAGTCTTCTAAGGGTCTCTATCCTTGACTTTGACCCTTTTTTTTTTTTTTTTTTTTTTTTGTAGTTTGCCAGAAAACATGAAAGCCCGCTGCTGGTGACAAAGAGCCAGAGTCTGACAGCTCTGCCTGGTTCCACATATACTCCTCCAACTAGTTACACTCAGCATTCCTACGTTGGGTCCTTCTCGAGCCTCCACCAGCCTATGCCCAGTCATGACTCAGGTATGGAGACAAGGAGGATTAGTCATTGTTTGTATCTCCAGTCTTGGAAAGTAGAGGGCCTTGTGGCTGTTCTCAGGCTGGATATAGATAGAGCCTTAGTTTGGTGCAGTCTGATAATTCATCTCTTAATAATGGACATCTTCAAAAGTTGTATAGCAACTAGCCTAAGATATTTCAGTAGAATCATTAAAGCAACAGAGAAAAGAGATGTTTTTACATTCCCCTGGTTTCTAATCCACATGCCATTTGCTTCTCGGCCTTTTGACTAAGATCAAGTGTAATCCACATGCCAAGAAGGCATTTCAGTAATAATTGCTAACATTTATTGAGTGCCTACCATGTGCCATGTTGTTATCAATTTACATGTATTAGTTCATTTGACCCTCAAAATAGGCCTGTCAGGTAGATGTTATTACTTATTACTGCTTATTTTACAGATGAGGATAAACGATGAAACTACTGTCTCAAGGGTCCAGACTCTTGGCCTAACTGCTTCTAAATAATTTTTTCCTTACCTCAAATGACATACCAATTTTGAGGTCATACTATGTGTCCTGGGTGCCAATGACAGATAGTTTGGTCTTATTTGGGAAAAAAATTTTCACATATATCAAAGGATTCTAATTTACCTTTCTATTCCCTTTCTTTTATATTCTAGAAAGAAGATCTACTTCCTTTTCAGTCTCTGACCCTCCTCAGAAACCTCAAGAAAGCAGAGGGCACATCTCACCAGCAGAGGATCCAGCTATCCAAGCACCCCTGCTTCCAGGCTCTGCATTAACCACGGATTCCTCTTCAACCCCAAATGATATGAGCTCCAGCACTCTGACCAGCCCCATAGAAGCATCGTGGGTCAGCAGCCAGAATGATTCCCCAAGTGATGCCAGTGAGGGGCCTGAGTATTTGGCCATTGGCAACTTGGACCCCCGAGGCCGAACTGCCAGCTGTCAGAGTCACAGCAGCAATGCTGAGAGCAGCAGCTCCAATTTGTTCTCCTCCAGCAGCTCCCAGAAGCCAGATTCTGCTGCATCTTCCCTAGGGGACCCCGAGGGAGGTGGGCAAAATCAGCTGTCCAGTGTGCTTCGCAGGTCCAGCTTCTCGGAGGGACAAATACTCACTGTCACCAGTGGAACAAAGAAGAGCCATACTCGTTCTCATTCAGATACCAACATTGCCTCTAGAGGAACCCCAGGTAATGACAATCATCAGACCCTAGTATCCTCCTGAATTTAGGGTGGAGGGAGGGTTTGTTCTTAAGGATCTTCAAGAGGCAGAAAGAGATGTTATATTTCTGATGAGTTGGTGGGTATCCAACTTATGACATAAGAGAGAAATTTGTAGTGTAATATGGATACCCAGAAATTTCTGAGAATATTTTTATTCTTTCATTCATTGCTGAACAGCAAATACTTTCACTAGTTCCTTACTATCAGAAGATGGGTGACTGACCTGAATTCAAGTTTTAACTATCGCGCTAATAGAGGGGAAGTACTAATGAGCTTTAACAATAATCCCATTAAATTCTTCCCCTTCCTGTGATAATAGAGATCTGGTCAGGGTATAATACCAATATGACAATGACAAACTGATATTAGGATTTCCTCATTAAAACTAGGGACACAATGAGTGTGGGGTGTTGTGACCTAGTAGACACTAGTGGGAGATAATTGCTGCATCAGTCATCCAGGCTGAGAGGCAGTCAGGTCAGAAGGCCCTGGCCACTGAGACCTCTTTCACAGAAACACCAGCTGCTAGCAGAGAGCACTCTAGGCATGGGGAATCAGGTCTCGTCGTTCTTGCCATCTTCCTGTCGTCGCATTCCCCAGATTGTTGGTGTTCGGCAGACTTTGGGTTGGGTTTTATTTGTAGAAGAATCCCCATAAACAGCAAGTATAATGTAGACCTTTGTGTCAAAGCCAGTCTGTATGGCAAAGTCACAGAAATAATATAGAAAAAATTCTTAAAAAACAAAAAGGGCTTCATTTAGCCCGGGAGCTGCCATTGATTTCTCTTTGTAATTATCTGAAGGTGAGAGCTGTGACCCTCATCTGAGGCATCTGAATAACAACTTTTGTCCCTCCTGAAAGAATGTAGTTTGGCTTATTGGAACTCTTCAGGGGGAAAAAAACCTCCAAATCAAAGTCTTTCTTCCCACAAGCTTTCTTAGGTTTGAAGAGTGCTTGAGTTAGACACTTACTTCACATCTTCTGTTGCAGACCTGGTGTTTACTAAACTCCAGGCCACCGACATTGGAGCATATGAAACTCCCTGCCCCACTTTTGAATCCATATGGATTCCAGAAATCACAGTAATCTGCAGTGAAAAAAAAGTCAGAGAAAACCTAAGCAGAGAGGAGTATAGATCACATGTAGCTTTTCATGAGTCATCTTTCTTTCAACACTAGGGTTCCCTCTCAGGAGATGAGTCCCTACCTCCACTAGATAAAAGGACACTCTTTTTTTTACTCTCTCTATTCTCGTTTCCTCTCTGGACTCTACTCTGCACCTGTGTGTCTACCTCCAGGAGGCCCTAGGAATATCACCATTATAGTTGAAGATCCCATTGCAGGTTTGGGAGCCAGTCCTCCTCCTTTCTGTCTGCCACCACCTCCTCCTTCTCTGTGACCATCTTCCTTAGTTCAGAACCGCCTTTTCCATTCTGGTGTCAAATTAAGAACAGTCTGGGCCTGCTGTAATGCTTGAAAGTTTGTATAAAATGATGCAATATTTTACATGATATGTTTTCTGCACACAACTTCCATATGTCTTATTCAGTCTCCCAACAGCTTCTGGGAGGCAGAGTCATGAATTACCAAAAGTGAAACTGTGGCCCTATATTTGTCTAAGGGATCATGAGAAATCAGTGTGCAGAATTTTTCCTGTAACCGTGTGCTTACTATGAATTACTTTATTTTCTTCAAATTAGCACCAGAATGTGTTTTTCCCTTTTCTGTGGACTTGAATGTGGGTGCATGTTTTGTTTTGGTTTTTTGCCTTGCCTACATTCCTATTTCCTTTCTCTTTCATCCATCTTCCTTACCTGTAAGTCCCCCCATCCTCATTCCAGCCATTGCACAGGGTTTTTTAGTGACTGTTTCCAGTGTCTGTTTCTTTGGTTTTCATGGTGGTGTTCAACCTGAATATTGTGATCCATTCTGGGTACCATAATTTTTGGAGATTTAACACTGAGATAGTGTGGTGAGGGAAGACTGAAAACCATGGCCTCCTGATAATGTTTGAAGCTACTGGATAAGTTAACTTAGCAGAGAAGCTTAAAGAGGAATAAGCCTATAGGACCATTGTTTAGAAGATTGTTGTTCATAAGGAGCTAAGAAATTATAAAAAGACAGATTTCAAGTGGAATTACAAGAATTAGATCTGTTCAGTTGAATGGGCAATATCAGGAAGAAGTGAGCTCAGGAAACAAAGACAGGAACACTGTGTTGTAAAGGAATAGGGTGCTGGTGTTGTACAGTAAGTTTGACTGGGGACCTCAAAGTCCCTTCAAAGTCTTGGTTTCTTACTTACCAAGATGTGATGGTGACTGCTGGTTTGTATTCAGTTCAGTAATGGAGCAGAGCTCACTGGCAGGACCACAAGAAATCTTTTGAGGCCCAAGGAAAACACAAGGTTATTTCACACAACTGTGGCACTTTTTGTGAGAGGAGCAGTTGACAAGCTGGTACCACCCATGAGGGACATGGGTTGGATGCAGCTCAATTACTCATTCTCCTGGGGCATCCTGCTCATTTCTTAGGTACCCACGGCTTTTCTGCCTGCTCCTCTTTCTGTGGCACTGGAAATTTTGTTTCCCTTCTTATAACCTGAGCCCCTCCTGCTGCTGTTTCTTCACGCCCAAGTCTCATTATTCCTTTACCCTGGCATTTCCTATACTGCCAGCCTTCCTTGAAACCACTCCCTCCCTTCTCAGTAAGGCTGGACCTGCAACTCTGGGACTGAGCCCTTTGGCTCTGGGCCATCATCCTCGACTGCTTCAGCATTGCCTTGATGCTTCTTTAAAGACATTGCTGGATTTTATTTTGTTGTTCTGCCAATTCAGAAGCGTATTAAATGTGTAGGTGGGACAATTAATAGTTCAAGTTCAAGGTAGGCCACATCCTAGTATTTTCTTGGTGAGTGGTGAATATAACCCTTCTGGTTTTGTTGTAAACCTAGTATCATGGTATCAGAAAGTTTAAGTATACTTTGTCTTACCATCTGAGGATAGTTTTCTAAATTGGTTTGTCAAGAGGATAGAAGCTGGTAGTCTTTGAACATTTGGAAGGTCATGGTGAGGAGATAGAAGAGAACTAAATTCAGGAATCTACTTTGATTTCTGTTTCACTATTGTGTTGTCCCATTTTGGGTCATGATTTCTCTTTTCCCATTAGAATATACAGACTTCCCATTTCCTCTCCTTCATGTGTTCCTGCATTTTTGGACTGTTCCCTGTTGGTGTGCCACCTCTCTCCTGTGGGGCATTGGGAATGGGAGCAGTTAAATGTTGAAACTCCAAGCTTGGGACTGTGTCTGTTGCTCACCTCGTATGTGTGTTTTTACTCCCTGGTGGTCACTGACACTAGAATCCTGCAGTGATAAGTCGAAGTTGAGAGGCCCCTTGCCCTACTCTGGCCAAAGCAGTGAAGTCAGCACACCCAGCTCTCTGTACATGGAGTATGGTAAGTGAGTATTAGGAAGGTCAGGGCTACATTATGTCTTTTCTCTGTTCTCCCCTTGTGCCTGCTAAGTTCTGAGATGTGTGGCTCACCTCAGCTCTGGAGGGTACATGCTGTACAGTCTCGCCCTCCCTTTCATCATTTTCAACCCCTGTGGCAGAAATCACACCGCCCTGCCATTTTTCCTGTTCCTCTCAACTTGTGGGTCCCACCCTCTCTTATGCTATGGGTGTTATCACCACGTATGTCTGTTGATCCAGATGGAATGGCTCTCTGAGTGGGTGAGAGGAACCTAGAAAAGAGACTTCAGTGTTTGGGCTTAATTACCAGAAGATGAGCTCCACATGGAAGTCATCCATAGGCAGAAGCCATTGGTTTCCTGTCTGACTCTCATTACAGGTTTTATGTTTTCTTTTTTGTGGCGTAGGAGGGCCAGTATATCATCTTTAAATTTAGATGATAAAAGGATGTCTCTCCATTTATTCTACCATTTATTCTACCATTCTCTAACCAAAAGGCTTGGTACTCTGGAATTCTGAGATTTAGAGAAATTCCTTTAGAAGGTAGACGTCTCTCCCTTCTATTAGCCGGGAAGAGTTGGGAGCATCTTTTGTTGTAAAATCCCCATATTTCTCAAAGAAACTTGACTGTCACCCAAATTTGCTTTTCAAATCCACATTCCATTTTCCCACAGAGGGTGGTCAATATCTATGCTCAGGGGAAGGGATGTTCCGAAGACCATCAGAAGGACAGTCTCTCATCAGCTACTTGTCTGAGCAAGACTTTGGCAGCTGTGCAGATCTGGAAAAGGTGAGGAATCTAAGGGGTTGCTAAGAGTCCCTGAGTTGAGAGATCTGATCTGAGAGGTTGTGGGCCTCTTGTTCTAAAGAGATTTGCGTACACGTCAGTGACATGGTATAGACTATAGTAAAGATAAGTTCATAATAAAGATAAGCTCAAGTTTTGTCTCAGGAGAGCTCTTCAGGGAGCATTTGTTCTTCACTGAGTCCAAAAATATTGATTCTGTCTTCGAAGCTACCTGGTCAGAGAAGCACTGAATTTTAGCTATGTGATGATTGTTTCCTTGACTCTGGAACCTTAGGTAAAAACTGTTTCCAGGGCCTCCCCGGTGGCGCAGCGGTTGAGTGCTGGGTTGCGAGGCTGCCCGCAGCCTCTGCGGCGCCGGTTCGATCCCCGGCTGCTCCCCGGCCACCGGAGGAGGGTCCCACATGGCGCGCAGACCTCTCCTGCCGCCCACTGCTCCCCTCGGCAGTGTACTTCGGTCCTTCTGCCTGCTCTGCTCCCCGCTCTGGCTCTAGTGAATTCTCTCACCCTCCTGTGCTTCTGACTGTACCCAGTGCATGTATAAACGAAACAAACGAACAAACAAACAAATAAATAAATAAAACATGCCTCTATAAAAAAAAAAAAAAAAAAAAACTGTTTCCAGAGTCAACATGTACATTTTGTTCTGATGCTTGTATAAATAACGTCCCCTGAGCATTTTGTACCGTACAACTCACTTTGTCTTGAAGCGTTGTATGTACCTTAATATTTTGTATACAAGTATATGACTTTAGAAGACTGATATGAAATCCTGGACTATATCTCTGTTATGTTTTTATGTACAAAGTAGGCCATGAATGGCCAAGTGTGAGAGCAAAGAGAATCTAGGACAGTTTTTCTGGCCACCAGCTTTCCTTATAGTTGAAATATACATTCCTCTTGGGTGATATGAGTAGAGTCATGGAAACTCTAATTTTCAATATTTTACATTAGTACTTTACTCTTATTTGAACTCTTAGTTTCAGTCAGCCTGGTCTGAAAAATAATATGTACAATAAGATATTTTGAAAGAGAGATGAGAGACCCATTCACATAACTCTTACAGTATATTGTCCTTTTTTATGATTGTTAATTTTTTACTGTATATAGTTTATAAATTAAACTTTATCATAGTTATGTCTATGTGGGAAAAAAACATAGTGTTTTATAGGTTGGGTACTGTCCACGGTTTCAGGCATCTTGGACTATATCTCCCAGGGATAAAGGAAGACTACTGAACTCAGTGAGACATCCAGTATTTTTAGCTTATTATTAACAACTTCTTTGATAATCTCTTTCCTGTAGGAGAATGCCCATTTCAGCATCTCAGAGTCTTTGATTGCTGCCATTGAGCTAATGAAGTGCAACATGATGAACCAGTGCCTAGAAGAAGGGGAAGAAGAAGAGGAAGACAGTGATAGAGAGATCCAGGAACTGAAGCAGAAGATCCGCCTTCGTCGCCAGCAGATTCGGACTAAGAATCTGCTCCCAGTGTACCAGGAGACGGAGCATGGAAGTAAGTAAGGTGTCAGCTCCTTTGTTCTGTTTCTGCAGGTTTTAGAATATAACTTGCTTCCTCATGGGCTTCCTTTTTTTTTTGGCCTTAATTTGAGATCTTATAATCAAATTGAGGGTTCCTTTGCTGTCAAAAAAATTTCTATGGTTTGATTTTTTTCCTACCAGACCAGAGTCTTAGAGTAAAATCCATTTCTTACCTCAAAATAGCTTCCAAAAAAATAGGTTTCTGCACAACAAAGCAAAAACAGACAATTATAAGTCAGAGACATACTGCAGGGGAGGAGGAAGGAGAGGGATCAGAGGGAGGAGCACAGGGGACTGTGGTGATGTGCACAGTGCCTTGGGGAAGGAAATTCTATAGGGACTCAACTCTATAGGGTGGGGGGAAGCAAATGTTATTTAAAAAAAATTATGTATTGTAAAGGTTAATGTAAAATTAAAAAAATTAAAATAAAATAACATAAAATAAACTTAAAAAAAAGGTTTCTGATATAAGGAAAGATTGCTGGTCTCAGATTCACTTCCCAGATAGTAGAATTCTATTTACATAAAATGTTCTAAATTTCAAAATAAAATGGAGCCAACCAACAAAAAGAGCTAGTTCTTACTTGCGCAGCATCACTCCCAGCCAGAGTTCTATTTACTTCTTTGTTGAAATCATACTGTGACCCTAGGAGTAGTAAGCCTCTTTCTGCCCTGTTTAATACTTTTTTTTTTTTTTTAACAGGTTTTCGGGTCACTTCTAGTAGCTCCCAGTTCAGTTCACGTGACTCGGCCCAGTTCTCTGACTCAGGCTCTGCCGATGAGATTGATGAATTTGAAATCCAAGGTAAGAAGTAGCAGTTTATTTCAAGGGGGCTTTCGTTACCTGCTCCTTTCGATTGGAATCATAGACTGAGAACCTTCCCTTCAATTTGGGATCTTCAACATGTTCCATTATGGGATGTTGTTACCTATTGTAAGGCATATCATTTCTTGCTAAAACCCCCCTTTAAATGTTAAGCAGAATACATCACTGAAAGGAAGAGTTTGAAGTGGAATGGACTGACTGTTAAAGTCAGAAAAGGACAGAAAGAGTTATTGGGGGAACAAAAGTAAAAGAAGGGGGAAAATCAAGTTTACCAAGTAGAGAAGTGATGCAAGTTTATAAAGTACTAATTTCCTTAGCAAAATCAGATTCCTGCTGTTATTGTGAGCACATGCATAACAATGAAATGCCCCCATGGGGTTCTAATCTGGGAAGGCTGTTTGTTAAAATCAAGCTAACCCTGTGATTAATGGGTCAATTAGTCCTATAGATCATAGGTTTCTAGAAGCTCTGATAAGTCCAACAAGCAAATGAATAAGCAAAAACACACAGATATAAGCTTTTCCCCCATGGATGAAACCAAGAGTAATTTTCTTTCAGAGGTAAATTGTACTATAATCCTCCATTACACAATGATGTTTATTTTATGACAACTTTTATTGCATGAGGTTTTGATTTCCTATTTATACCAATCTGGAGAATCCATTCAGCTGCGGAGAACTCTAGCTGTAATAAGCTGGGTTCTTCCCCAATCAGAAATACAATTTTTATACAATTTTTCACGTCACTAGGAAGTTTTTCTTGTGTTCATGATGTATCTGGTTTCTATTCATGACAATAATAATCACTTGAAATCCATTTTTGTCTTTGTAAATAGTTTTCCAACAATGGTTCTCTAATTATCTGGTACCAACTGAGTATCCTACATATCATTTCTGACCATAAATCCTGGAGTCGCCACATTCCGCACACATTAAGGGCTCAATCCTATGAGACTGTCCCTGTTTCAAATGCCAGATACAAATGTGGTCACCAGGCTACTTGCACACCTAACTATGCAACTGCAAATTCAGGGCTTCCCACCGTTCCCCATAGGAACCATAGTGACAGAGGTAAACTCACAGCATGCTCCTTCCCTGGTTGTGGAGCAGTCCACTTAACTACTGTAAAAACACAAAATTCATTCAATTTGGAAATCTAATTTGGAAATCTAATTGATTTTATTAAGTGATTCATGATTGAAGCAGATTCCATCTAGCAAGTAGAAAGAAACACTCAAAGAACTGTACAAAATGGAAGGTTTTTACTGTCCAAAGTGGGACAGGACAAGGAAGTTATTAGTAAAGTAAAAGAAAGGGTTTATTTCAGGCAAGATTATCTTCCCTTCAGTCCTGGGAAGGATGTGGTTTTTTTAAGCAGATAATTTTACTAATGTTGATCAGGAGAATTCCAGACTGATTGGTTTAAAACTCTATTCCTGGGAGAAGTTGAAACTGAAATTACACTAGCTATTTAGTCTGTGGAGTTTAGCATAAGTGATTCCATTTTGGGTCTATTGTTTCTTTTTAATGCTAAGTCTGTTTCTTGCAACAAAGCACAGAGCCTGGGGAAGTTGATCAGTCTGGGAGGAGTCACATTTGAAATAGCCTGCCTGGGGGTGGCACAAAGTGTATATATTGTATTGGAAACCATTGATACAGTATGGACCCAGAGGAGATGTTTGATTAGCTAACTCTCTAGTCAGTTTCAGAACAAAAATCCTTAAAGGGAAAGACCTTAAGGCAGAGTTTCTCAACCTCAAAGCTAGACTGTCCTAGACTGTCCTGTGCATTATAGAATGTTTAGCATGATGCCTGGCCTCTACCCATTAGGTGCTGGTAGCAATTCACCCTCCTCCTCAATTATGGCAATCAAAAATATCTTCAGAAATGTCAACGATCTGCAAGAGGACCAAGTTTTCCCTGGTTGAGAAACAAGGGAGGCCTTAGGAAGTGTTTAAGGTTAGGCTGGTTTGGGAAAGCAGCAATAATAAGCTGTAGTGAGTAGCTACTTGTGGACATTAGTTCCTACAAGCTGTTTCATCTTTTGGAGCAAAAGTCAATTGTCATTCTCATCAATTTACTTCATGTCTGAATACTACAGAACCTCCTTTTATAATCATTATTACACAGATGGTAGCGAAGGATCTAACCTGACTCACATGTCAATGAGTGGACTCTCAGTGTCAATGGCCTCCATGTTTTCAGGTAGCCTGTTGGAAGTATGGGTGTGCTCGTACATGCATGTTTGTGGATGTTTGCACCAGCTTCTGTATATACTTTATCATATGACACCTGTCAGAGTTATAAGGACTAAAGGGTTGCAGTGGGAGGAACTGAAGTGATTCCTGCCAGGAACATTCAGATATTCATTTTCTTCTTCCTCATGTCACCCCAACAGTCGTCCTTACTGAGATTGTCCTTGTTGATCCTTTTCTACAATAATAATTACAGATTAAATGGTCATTGTGGCTGATGGAAGTGGTGGACAGTTAAGAAAGGAATGGCCAGTTATAGAAATTTTAGTTGAAACTTGTAGGGAAGTTATTGCTGCTCATCCAGACAGCAACAATGTGACCCTTAGAGTCTCTTGTAGAGTTTTAAATTTGCAGAATCAACTTTCAGAAAGCTTTCTCTTCTAAGTACTTTGTATGCAATTATGATTTATTGCTGCAAGTGTTTGACCTCAGTAGTTGCTTTGTGATCCAAACAAATAAGCTTTCTATAGGTGGGATAACTGAAAGAAAGTAACAGGTTCCTATTCCAAGTGTCCTTAAAATACACAAACAACAAAACTCCAAACTTTTTATTAGTTGATTTTAACTGTTACTATTGTCAGCCACTAAAATCTCAATAAATTATATTAAAGGTTTTGAGAAATGAACATAATTTAGGTGCCTTATTCTCTACTCCTTACCAGTTATAATTTGTTCTTAAGTAGTCCTCCTCCTGCTTGAGAAGCAATTATCCAAAGTCACTTTTTAGCTGACTTCTAACTTAACCACTATAGTCCTTTGTTGTTTTGCTGATTGACTTCTCCAAGAGATCATATTGAATCTGCATCAATCATAACATATACTTTTATTTGGGCTTCCTAGCATCCTTTCTCCCCCATTTGAGAGTTTGGAAGCTTTTAAAAATACATATGAGAGGTTTTGCACAAGAATATGAAACACTTTCAACTAAAAAAATTACTTTAGCCCAACACATTATGAGAATGGGGGAAACAACCACAACAAGCATTTCTCAAAAGGAGTGGCTTGTTTTACCTTCCTGCCATACACAGAATCTCAGTTATGAAAGTATAATTGATAATTCACCTTTCTTGACTACTTTTCTTTCTCTGCATTGCTTTCTGTTTATCATCTCTTTCTGATCTTAGTCACATTTACTACTGTTATGAAATTCTTTCTAAAACTTTTCATTAGCAGTCTTCCTGACCAAGTCCAAAAGTTTACAGACATATTTCTTTTTGATGCCTTAAATGATTATGATATTTAAAAGTCTCTTGGGATACTATCAGAGGAAGGTCATCATAATCCATAACACTCTTAGAAAAATTAAAGTACTTAAGCATTGTATTATGAACTTGATAAATACTCTGCATACTATAACATTCTGCTTAATATAAATATACCATTATATTTATATATGTGTTTAATATAAATCATATTTCTTGGATCTTGATTTATCTAGTAGACCTATGTATCAATAGCAGAAGTGTTTATAAAGGAAATACATTTGAAAGTTACTTCCTTCTGGCAATAAAGTGGATATAAACCATGTGATCATAGGAACCTTATTCATAGAAAGCTTTGTATTCGTCAGCATCTGTTTATTTTTAAAAAAAACAATTTTATTGAGGCATAATATAAAAATTCACCCACTGTAGTGTACAGTTCAGTGATTTTTAGTAAATTTACTAAGTTGTTCAATCATTGCCATAATCTAATTTTATAACATTTTTATTTCTCCAGTAAGATCCCTCGTGCTCCTTTACAATTAATTCAAATTCCTATCTCAAACCCTATTCCACTATTAATCCACCTTCTGTCTTTGCGATTTGCCTTTTCTTGACAGTTCAAATAAATGGAATCTTACAATATGTGATCTTTTGTGTCTGGCTTTTTACTTCATCTGCTGCTTCTGATGGTATCTGCTAAATTGGTGTGACACCATTCATGAATCTCGCATTCTCATTCAGTCTTTTCAATTTCTTTAGTTTTAGGGTTTTGTTGTCCTTTATCCCCCATTCAGCCTCTTCTGTTACAGTTTCATCACTTCTTAGAAGGCAGCTATGCTAACCACTATAACACCAGTGCTTTGGCACATCACATCAATTCTTCTTTCTCTTCCTTTGTAGAATCTTAGTCTTTCATATACAAAACACATATGGCAGAAACCACAGTAACTTGAATAGGGAAAATTTAATATAAAGAATTATTAATAAGGGGCATTGAAGTAATGGGAGGCTGGCCCATAAAGAGTAAAGAGAAATCTAGAGAATATGGGAATAGCAGACAAATGTGGTAGACACTGTCACTCAGGCTGAAGTAGAACATCTGGGAAAAGAAGGAAAATATATCAGTAGAAGAAGGCTGTATCCCCAAGGCTGAGCTTCAGGTCTCCTGGCACACTGGATAGTGGAACAGTGCCTCTGAAGCTGCAGAGGTACCCTGAAAGAGTGTGAGGGGACACTGTCCTTGGGAGATGCCTTGCCAACAGCCTTGCCCAGAAACTATTCTCTGGAGTGCAGGAGAAGGCTGGCGCCAGGGAGTTGCCATGACTTAGGATACAGGAAAAAATGGTTCATGGGAAGTGCTAGGCCTATGGTACTTGCTATGAAGCTTTCCCAGGAGGTGCCAAGGGAAACCTTTTATGAAAAGTACCCCTAGTGGCACTGGGCTGCAAACTGCGTGAAGGCACTCTTCCCCAAGGGAAAGTCACAGCTGCTACAGGAGTCAGCCCTGAGGAGCACACCAGAACCAGCAAGAGAAACCCCTTCCGTATCCAGTGTCCCTCCAGTGCCCTCTACTGACAAAGCTTAATATCATGCCAGCTGGCAGAAACCAGCGTTTACCAACCAGTCCAGTTGCATTATTACAGAGCAGACAAAACAGAAGGGCAGGATTGGAGTTGGTAGGCAATAAATTGGTAATATAATGTATAAAGACAAAGTTTATAAGCTGTATTTTCTGACAAGTTTTTAAAAGTATATCCAATTCAAGCTAATCACTTGCTTCTCACCAGCCCCCCCTTTTTAATAAAAAATTTTTCTCCTTATAAAACGATAACAACAGTGTCCATTTTAAAGTATTTTCTCTTGGGTCAGCAGTTATAGGAAGTTCATTGAAGTTGGATTTCTAAATGTGTTGGGTTATCACCTTATCTAGAAGGAAAGCAGGATGGAGACTAACATCAAATTGACCAATAAATTCTAAATTGACTCTCTTAATCTGCCTCACTTACTTTGTTTAAAAATTTATAGATTTTGCTAGACTATCAAAGTTCTAAGTGGTTCTTCCCTGATCATCCCACTATTAGTGTCTGGATGTGCAAAAATTTTTCTTATAATGTCACTTTTTTGGGGGTTTGTTAGTTGGTTTTTATATTTTTGAGCCTTTTTTCAGTCAATAGTAATAACCTTACCTAAAGGATCAGAAGCATTTCATATCAGTTCTGTTAGGAAAGAAATACTTGTTTTTATAGAATGAATCAAAGATTTTCATAATTACATTAACTTCCACTTGGAAAGTGATCTCAAACTTCTTTCTAAATGCTCTCATTTGAGGTATGTTTAATCCATCTAGTTGAATAGTTTTTTCCTCTATATTTATTCCTTACTTGTCTGTCTTAGACCCTGGTCTACTTTTATTCAGATCTTCAGTTAGTTTTCCAGCCATATTCATTTAATTATCTGTTTGAACTGACTGCAGAGTCAGTAGGATGCAGCCAAAGCCCAGTACTCTAAGGGCCTTTATGAGACTTAATAGTGTCAGTTGTCATGTGCCTTTGATAACAGGTGTTGCCTCTCCCTCACCACTTCTAGAATAAGATCTTTACATCCTAAGCTGTGTGGACATTTACACTCTAGAAGTATTCTTTGTTAGCTACGAAGCCCCTGCCACGTACCACTGACCTCATTGCACTGCTGTTAAAAAAAAAAAAAGAAAAAGAAAAGTATAAAAGAATATGACTTGAATATATTTTCCAAAGGAAAGAGAATATTTTTTTCTCCCTCAAGGGGAAAAAAGACTTCTCTGTGAGGATGAAGAAATGCTGAAGAGTTTTTATGATGACAATGGTTTCCTTAGCAACCATGAATTATCAACCATCTCTCCTCTTTGGTTTACAGTATTTTCTTTAATAGTCTAACCCTGAAGTAACAACACTGGTTAGCTCTTTATTCAAGCATACCTAAGACATTCTCTCATTTTCCCTTCCTTATCACTCATAAGCAGGCTGAAATTTGCTCTTTGCTTTTAGCCAGTTAATCATTCATTTAGAAAATATTTTCCAAAAGCCTATTACATGCAAAGCACTCTGAAGATTACAAGGACAAGGCAATGTACAATTCCAAGCAGTATAAGTGTTAGCCAAATAAATGTTACAAGCCAAATGGTCTGCAAAAATCTGGTCCACTATTGCCTGGAATTGTTTTGCTATCTTCACTAACTCTAGTATTTAGAATTGTATAGACAACCAGCAGTGTAGTGGAATTTGGATTTTGGTGGTTCAAATTCGGACAGAAAATATAACATAAATGATCTTTGTTTCTAAGTAAAATCTGATGTGTTCTTTACTAGTCAAATGTTTTGTTGCTGTTCTCAGTTTTTCTGTGGTTAGAGAATATATGAAAACTAATCTGATTTAAATTCTGTTCTATCACTTGTGTATATAGCTTTTGAATATTCTAGACATTAATTTGTCAGGAATATTATTTGAATATGTGCTTGTATACAAAGTTCTTTGTTAGGTATTTTGAAACCAAATAGAAGAATTAGACACAATTTCATTTCCTTGCAAGGAGATTTTACAGTCTAGTGGCACATACAAAAATATAAACACACACACACAGGAGCATGAAGAACAGTTGAGCTACTCATGGCTAAGTACAGAGTGATGTCATGTAAGTTTACTGCTCATTGTATAGGCTTAGTTAGGAAAAGATCTTTTCTCTGGACATTGAAAGAAAGGAATGAGACTTATCAGAATAGTCGTGTTTTCTTGACATGAATAGGCTCTATTTGCCATGGCTCTTATATTTCACATACTCCTCATCACAAGTATGGGGGAGATGAGGTCTCTGGAGAGTCAGGCATGTTATTATTAGAAATCCTCCTCAAAATCCTTTATCAGAAATAGGCTTTGGAAAACCTACCATAGTTTCCTGTAATTATGCCTGAGGATTCTATAATAAAGATTATATTGGCTAGCTCTGTGAATATTTGAATATTATATTGGATATTATATTGGATATCTCCATGAATATTGATTACCAAGTATCTCCAGCAAGTTGCCAATCCATAGAAAAGCTTTTTTCTTCCTTGTGCTGCTAGACAGGAAGGAAATCTTCTCCTTGGTGCTTTTTTAAGGATATGGAAAATTTCTCACACTCAAGGGTAACAGCAGTAGTGGGGATGTCAGAAGAAAAGTTTCAATTCCATGTACATTTAATGAGTAACCTCTATGATTCAAATTCTGTATTCGGCACTGATACTACAGTGATACTATTGTGATACTGCAAAGAACTGGACAGAATTCTTGCCTCTGAGAGTATGTTATTTAAGAGATCTTGAGATTTAGAGAATAAGGGAGCGATTGGAGTAATTTATTTCATGTTTCTGCGTAGTAGAGGGTGTGTTCCTGTGATGCTTCTTTTTCTTATTTACTGTGTTGTACCAAATCTGAGTTTGTATTTCCATCTAGATTTGTAGCCACTTTGACCTTTATAATGCTATGCATTGTCACTAATTCAACCTGATTGTGACTTGAACAGAGCCAAACTATTAATTGTGTGTAGTGCTTCACCTGGACTCTGCTCCTTACCCCCATTCCTATCCCCTCTCCCCTAGAATGGAGCACCTAACCACTACCCTGAGCGCTTAGCTATCAATACCTTGAATGACTTCTATAATTAATCCTTTACCTCCTCTGTTTCTCATTTTTGCTCCACTTATCACTGGTTTCCATTTAGATGCTGACATCAGAAGGAACACAGGCTCAAACAGCAAATCCTTCATTTCTTCCCAGTCCTTGTAAGTACTTTTTGTTTGTGTGTATATTTTCAAATATCAATATAACCCTTAAGAATTTGGAGGAACAAAACCTAATGTAGGCATATGGATGGGAAAGGATGTGGATGAAACCATCCAGATTCACAAAGTGGCAAGGTTAAAATGATTGGCCTCCCTGATGGTGGCAAGTCCAAGGAAAGAGAACAGAAGATCATTGGTTCAAAGATGGTAGAATCTGGTAGAAGCAATCCTCTGATAGAGGGTATTCCTTCTCTGCTGACTGTGATAATATCAGAGGCCCCCAAAAGATCAGGTCTTGAGAGAGCAGTGAATCATGATTAAACAGGTTTCATCACTGTGGCCCCATATAGGGAAAATAGCAGCTTACTTGGGGTAACAATAGTACTTTATGATCTTATTTTCTAAACAAACTTTATAAATACTCATTATGCCATTAAAGAAACTGAAGTTTAGAGATAGGAAATGATACATAATCCTTAACTAACACTGCTGTGTAACGCTACTAAGTAGAGTTGTAGCCTTAGTAGTAGGACTACATGTAAGACCAGTACATTTTTCACTAAACACATGTGTGAAAATGATAGGAAAAGCTGAGCAGACTGGGCATGCTACTAATATTCTCTTAACCCAGAAGTCAGTGCATATAGTATCAGATCCTGAAGGGAAAGCTCCCGTCTTCTTGTCTAGCTGTGCTAACCTTTCCTTGAATCTTTCCTTTCCAGCTCCCATTGCTTCCTACACTCCACATCTGCAGAGGCAGTGGCCATGGGGCTCCTGAAGCAGTTTGAGGGGATGCAGCTCCCAGCTGCCTCAGAACTAGAATGGCTAGTTCCAGAGCATGATGCCCCTCAGAAGGTAGGTTTTTCAGCTTATTTTCTGTACCCTCTTTCCAGCCCCAGGGGACTGGACAGGCTTTCTGAACTTGTACTTCTTTATCCCATGTCTCCAGTCTAGAATGAACTAGAAAAAAAAAACTATGTGTTTTTCCTTTTTTACTCACAGAAGTCATTCATTGCAGATGCATTAAATGAATGAATGAATGATTGCTTGCCTAGGTTTTCCCTACAATTGTCAAACCAGGAGAAATTCCACATGACAGCTCACTAGTGAGACCCAGAGGTGGAACTCCTGTGTTATGACCACTTTTGAGACACCATGAAAAAGTGAATTGTTCAGATGCTTCTTTGTTTTGCAGTGGAGTGAGACATGAAGGACCCGGCATGCCAAGGGTCCTAGAGTGCATTCAGGGACAGCATTAGCAATGCATGCCACCAAAGTGGGGTGATGTTTCTATTCCATTTGCTTCTTGGAACCCAAGGCCCTCATGTCTAGTAGCCTGGTGCCTTATGTTTTTTTTTTTTTTTTTTTTTTTTTTTGAGGGTCAAGTTTCTCTGAAACCCTTACTTAGAGTGCTCCTGAAATGTCTTTCATCAATTAACTATGCTTCTGTCGTGGCCAGAGGGTCAAGCCTATGAGTTTCTGCAGATGGTCCATGTTACCTCTTCCTGTGCTTTTCTTCTGTAGCTCCTGCCCATCCCTGACTCACTGCCCATTTCACCAGATGATGGGCAGCATGCTGACATCTACAAGCTTCGTATTCGTGTTCGTGGCAACCTGGAGTGGGCCCCACCAAGGCCTCAGATAATTTTTAATGTTCATCCAGCCCCAACGTAAGTAGCCAGTGGCTATGCCTTGTGGAAAAATGGATAACACCCTCTGGATTATCAGGACTAACTCCTTACCCTCTCATCTTGGCCTGTAGCTGTACCTCCTACACAGTTCTATTCACTGAAAGGCATAAAGAGAGAATTATCCATCTTGGCCTTAATTTTTATACTTGATCCTCCCATTCCTTCCCAGAACTAACTGGAAATGAGGTCTTTGATCACTGATATTCCCAACCTGTTGCCTTTTTCCTAATAGTTTTGGGAGATTACTGTCCTTTTAAGATAAGTGGGTGTTTTTCTCTCTACTGTGTCTAATCTCTTATATTTGTACAGAAAGCATGGTTAATTAGTGGGGAGAGTTGCTGCCAAGACTTAAATTCATACCTCATAATTCTTGGCTTGTATTAGTTCTTCTAATGGGTTCTTTTTTTTCCAACTCTAAAAAATAGCTGAATCTCTCTCTGTGTATCCTCACCTTTATGTCTCAGAGGCCTCATGCAGCTGGTATTTCCAATTTCCTTTCTTTCCCCTTTCCTCAGGAGGAAAATTGCTGTAGCCAAGCAGAATTACCGATGTGCAGGATGTGGCATCCGGACTGACCCAGGTGAGTTTCTTTCCTGACCTCCAACCTACCTCCAAGGACTTTATCATCTCCCACAGTTGAGAGAGGGACTGACCAGAGATATAGTAAGAGCAGGTGACAGAACAGAATGGGGGAAAGTGAAAGAAGGGGTCTGAGGAGAAGGCTTAGGACTGGGAAAGAATGCTGGAACTCAGAGGAAATTGTTTCTGGGAGCTCATTACCAGTATTGTATACTGAAGAAAATTGAATACTTTCAGCCAGATTCTTGGAGGTGAGATCTTACCAACTGTGGCAGGGTTTGTTTACTCAGTGGCCTTTAGAGGGTTGGGACACAGGTTGGAGCCCAGTGGCTCACTCTTCCAGAAGAAGCAGCAAAATCATGCTGCCTCACGAGCTTGTACCTCACCAGATGGGAAAGTCACACCTGACCTTGTGACTTGCCCATCTTTCCAGATTATATCAAGCGGCTGCGGTATTGTGAGTACTTGGGCAAGTACTTCTGTCAGTGCTGCCACGAGAATGCCCAGATGGTCATACCCAGCCGGATTCTGCGCAAGTGGGACTTCAGCAAGTACTGTGTCAGCAATTTCTCCAAGGACCTACTCATAAAGATCTGGAATGATCCTCTCTTCAATGTGCAGGACATCAATAGTGCCCTTTATAGGAAGGTCAAGCTGCTCAATCAAGTCCGGGTAAGACCATGGAAAAGGCTGCACCATTGAGTATCCTTATCATCCCCTTACCCCTCTGTTTCTATTCATACAGGCTTTCCCAAGATCACCACACTTGTCTTTGTCCCCGTTTCATCATTCATGCTTTCTCTGTGTACTTTCTTAATTTCTTGCCATTTCATAGGTATTTGTCTAGTTAAAAGTCTCATACCTGGCAATAGCAACTCAAGCTATAAATAACACTCAAGCAAGATTTTTCTCTTCACTGAAAATATTACTAAATAGAGAATAGGGTATCAGATGGGGGATTCTAATTCTGGGTTTCACAGCTGATTCCAGCTGTGTATGTGATTTGGACAGATTGACCTATAAGAGGGGTCTTCCCTGACTGGGAGTCACTTTGAAGTGAGTTGTTGAGTTACAGTTTAGAAAACAGTCTAGTTCTGGCTGCTGCATGCACAACTTCCAGACCCCCAGGGTTTGAAGGTACATCTAACAGTTGTCTATCTCTTTTCCACACCTCTTCTCACTCCCTGCCCATCACCACAATGTCTTACTCTTTAGCTGCTGCGAATCCAGCTATATCACATGAAGAACATGTTCAAGACATGCCGACTGGCCAAAGAGTAAGTCTTAAAATTTTTTTTTGTTGATTTTTGCATTGAAGAACTGGGGTGTAGGCCAGAGGTGCAGGGATGAGTGGATTCACCAGAGGCAGAGTGGGGAGCAGAGCAGGTGGATTTACTGAAATACACTGCTAAAGGAAGCAGCTGGTAAGACAGGAGAGGTCTGCTGCACCATGTGGTTTAGCTCCCAGGCCAGGGATTGAACTCGGGCCATCATAATGATAGCACTTAACTTCTAGGCCACCAGGGAGGCCCCCAAAGAGTAAGTCTTAAGTGGAGGCCGGTGGTCTCTGGTTGAATTAATGTCTATGAAAGAGACATGTCCCAGCAGTTACCCTTGTTATGTGAAGGAGAGTAGGGGAATCTTGCAGAAAATTCCAGAAATATTAAATGGGGGAGGAGGGGGTGCTAGCTCAAGGGTAGAGCCTTTGGCTACAGAAATGTTAAAACCACAGCACAGTCCGTAACCTTCTTCCTGGTACGGAAATCTGTGATCATTCTATCCAGGGCAGACCCACCTCTGCTCATTATAAGCTGGCATGAATCACTCTGTGAAGAAGTATCAAAGTCACTTCTGCCATCCAGACACCTGGCATTGTGGGAGGGAATACCTGGGCTGTCTGAGTGTTGCCCATCCTCATTACCTCTGCCTGGGACCCTTCTCTTCCCCTTCCTGCTGGTCTGTTATGCCACATAAAATGTTCATTCCTGCTCCAACCCACTTTTCCTCATTTCCTGTAGGCTTCTGGATTCCTTTGATGTAGTTCCGGGCCATCTGACAGAGGATCTCCACCTGTACTCACTGAATGACCTGACTGCAACTAGGAAGGGGGAGCTGGGGCCCAGGCTTGCTGAGCTCACCAGGGCAGGGACTGCCCACGTAGAGCGCTGCATGGTAAGAAAGTCTTGCTTTAGCTTGTAACTGGGCCCTTACTTCCTTGCTTAGAGTTACAGAAAGTGCTGTGGACCCAGAGCTCTTGCCATTTAGTTCTAGGAAGCTGAAGTAGCCTGTCAATACTGTGAAAGAAACTGAAGAGGAGTGCCGTTCCTAGGGCTGGTGAACAGCCAAATCATCTAGATCTAAAGAACCTAGAATTAGAGGGAGATTTAGTGTTGGCCTCTGGGTAATGGGCAGGACTAAGCAGATTTCCACTAAAGAATTGTCATGACAGGGCCTCCCTGGTGGCACAGCGGC
This sequence comes from Talpa occidentalis, assembly GCF_014898055.3. Classification (NCBI taxonomy): domain Eukaryota; kingdom Metazoa; phylum Chordata; class Mammalia; order Eulipotyphla; family Talpidae; genus Talpa; species Talpa occidentalis. Next base: position 41,750,518 of record NW_023604295.1, on the reverse strand, counting down.
TGAGCGCTGGGCTATAAAGCTGCCCGCAGCCTCTGCAGCGCTGGTTCGATCCCCGGCTGCTGGGCGACGGTCCCACATGGCGCGCAGACCTCTCCTGCCGCCCGCTGCTCCCCTCAGCAGTGTACTTCAGTCCTTCTGCCTGTTCTGCTCCCTGCTCTGGCTCTGGTGAATTCTCTCACCCTCCCACGCTTCTGACTGTACCCAGTGCTTGTATAAATAAATAAATAAATCTTTAAAAAAAAAAAAAAAAAGAATTGTCATGACATGGGAGGAAAGTCCTGAATTAGCATCTGAGAGGGACTTGGTTTTAGTTTTATTGTTTTTAGTCACTGTGATCAAAGGGAATACTTTGCTTCTCTGAGATTATTTCTTGTCCTTAAATGTCTTAATCTTCTTATATCTAAAATGAAGATAATAATATCCACTGCCCTGTCCTCTCAGTTTTTGAGGATTGATCAAAAAATTTATGTGAAAGCATTTTATAGCCTAAGTATTCTATTGTATTCTATAGCTATGTTATTATTGTTCTTGATAGACCCAATATGCCAAAAATTCCATCTTTATGATTTCCCGTCTTAGATACACCCAGTTTTTATTCTTCTGACAGTTCTAGAGTTAGAGATCAAAATGGAGCTTATACAAAGAGTCCTGTATAGTATAGGGAATTAGAAAAGACTTGCACTAACCTGACTCAAGGCTGTGTGTTTTTTGGAGAAATATCCTTGCCTTCCCATTTTATCTTAATTGTTTGTGTTTCCTATTTCTATTTTTTAAAAAGATTTATTTATGCATACATGAATTGGGGTACAGGCCAGAGGTATAGGGGGTGAGAGGATTCACCAGAGACAGAGTGGGGAACAGAACAGGCAGACTGACCGAAGTACACTGCTGAGGGGAGCAGCAGGCGAGACAGGAGAGGTCTGCTGTGCCTTGTGGGTCACCTCCCTGTCTGGGGATCAAACTTGTGCTGCAGTGGCTGCGGGTAGCTTCATAGTGCTATATCTTAACCCCTTGTGCCACCAGGGAGGCCCCATGTTTCCTATTTCTAAATAAAATCATTACCCAGACTGGAGTATTGACTTTAAGAAGTCTTTAATGGCACATTCCTTCCTTCTTTTCATCTCTTCTTTGAGAGCCATTCCAATGATAGGGTTTTCTCAAGCTCTTGCCTCTCTTAGCTCCACCTTAGAGCCTTGTCTGGCACTGCCCAACCTGGCCCATGTTTGGCTTCCAAGCCCAGCTCTGTTCTCTTCCCAGAAGGCAGGAGAACCTTTTAAAGCTCATTCATATCTTATTTATATTTTTCCCCTGCCCCCATTTGTGGTCACCCACTGGTGCCAATTCCTGCTATGCTGCCCCTCATTTTGATGCCTATCCCTTTCCTCCCCAGCTCTGTCAAGCCAAAGGCTTCATCTGTGAGTTCTGTCAGAATGAGGATGACATCATCTTTCCTTTTGAGCTCCATAAGTGCCGGACCTGTGAAGGTGAGGCTGGTGCCAGCTGTGGGGTGGGAAAACAAGACTGAACACAGTGGTATATTTCCATTCAGTCACCCTATTAATAAGAGTTTGACTTGACTCGGCAACTCCTGGTGTTTCACCACAGGAGCAATTAGCTGCATGGTGAGAAGGGCTATTGCAGTCACTTACTTCCAATTTGAGATAATACAAATTGCTCTCTTCTCTTTGTCACTTCCCTTCCTGAATAGAGTGTAAAGCATGTTACCATAAAGCTTGTTTCAAGTCTGGACGCTGTCCCCGGTGTGAGCGGCTGCAGGCCCGGCGGGAGTTGCTAGCCAAGCAGAGTCTGGAGTCCTACATGTCAGACTTCGAGGAGGAACCTGCTGAAGCCTTGGCTCTAGAGGCCACCATCCTGGAGACCACCTGAAGAAAGCAAGTTAGGCCCTCTTTCTAGGGCTAATGTCATACATAATGCAGAACTGAGCCACCCTTATAAGGACTTTCCCCACTTGTGTTTTTTTTTTTTTTTAAATTATTATCATTATTATTTTATATGACTTGTTTAATGTCCAGGTTGGTGGGGTCCATTCTGTTATGACCATTTGTTGGTTCCAGGTATTTCCATCAGAAGTGATACATAGATCTTTAGATGAAACTTCTAGTGCCTCTGTCAGGGGGATGGACCATGAGACCTAATTCTTCTGACATCCATGGCCTTTCCATTGGATCAGCTGGCATTTCCAGTGGCATGTCCATTGGTTTCAACTGTATTTCAAGTATGATTTCCAGTTTTATTTTGTTTCAGTTCTAGAGCTTCTGAGCCAGGCCTGGTCAACCAACTCACTTCTCCTTTGCTGCTAAACAGGAGGATGGAGTATTCTCTCTCCAAGTCCTGGAATAGGGTCAAACTGTGCCCTGAGGAGAAGCAAAAGAAATTGGACTATGTCATGGGCATTCTGTCCAACTTATTTAGGTATTTTTGAGAGCATATTAGAATCCTCAGAAACCTCGAAGCAGCCAGGATTTTCTTGTTTGAAATATCCAGGCACAGATGATGTAACAAGCTTTTATTTACCTTGGTGGTGTTAAAACCACCAAGAAAAGCTTAGTCCAGTGCCATTTGTAGCCTTATACCAATCATAAGTGAGGCTACAATTCTGTTGACCTTATAAGAAGCATTTATCAGTCAGAGGAGCTGTTGGCTTCCTTTTCAGTGATAAGATCCCTCTCAGTCACCTTAGGTCTTTGGTGCAAGTACGGTCTTTTAAGCTTAGGCAAATCCGTGATGCCATCTTCAGTTGAGGACAGAAGCTCCATTCACCATCTTTGTAGGACTCTTTCCACTATGTCCTTGGCTAATGGTCATTGTGGTTCTGAATGAAAATATGTCCAAGTCCATTCCTTCTCTCCTCTTCCTGCAGCAGAGTTGGAACCTTCCCTGGTGGCTGATTTCTGTCGAGTTTCTTTTGTTAAATTTGGGGGGCAAAGCTTTCTACTATTAGTGGTGGTAAAGACTTTGACAATTTGTGGATATGTGGATGTTCCTGTGTTCTTGGGCTAACAAAAGCCTTTATGCCAATTATGCACTTAACTCTCTAGCCTAGTGATATTCTTATGTTCAACCGTCCTCTTCATAGTACTAATTTTAGTACACACACACACACACACACACACACCCTCTTTTTAAGTGTGTATTTTGATGAAACTGTATATACGTTTGTGGTCTTTAAGTTGCAACAGCTCCTGACCTGTGTGGTCAGTGTTCCTATTCCAAGGACTGACAGCTCTATGAATTAAAGCCCACAGCAGTTTTGTTCTGGGACTGACTTCTTCCTTTCTACCTGTCTGTCCATAGTTGGTTGCTAGTAGAAAACACTTAATAGGGGTACTACCCCAGAAAGCTGAACAGAACGTTGCACATGGTTGGTGGAAGCTGATGAGTGCCTGAGTTGGAGCATGCAAGAGTCTCACAGGAAGTAGAAGGAACATAAAGGTAAAGACCAGAGCTGAGACTCCACCAGGGCAAGAGGGAGCAGGGAGGAACTGATTCATAAAGTGGGTCCCTCTGCCTCAGACTTGGGATCTGAAGGCTGGGTGGGTTAGAACGCCCAGAGTGTTCCCTTCCCTTAGCTAGGAGGCTCTGAAAACCAGTGCCTCAGAAATAGCTGAGTAGAAGTTCCCCCATCCTTTAAGGAGCTTTGGGCATGACCCCATAAAACTCAAGTCTCGCTAAAGGTTAGTCTTCAGGTTCAGACTTAGAGGGTTGAAAAAATGGTGAGCTCTACTTGCAGTTTTGATTAAAATTTCAAGTCCAGCTCCTTATTCCAAGTCACTACACTGGAAGAGAGACATACTCTCTGTCCTGCCCATTTCATATTAGCATAGGATCAAGGAAGGAAAATGCTGACACAGTTTCTAAAGCAGAGCTCAGTGACCATACATGCTCCTGCTTGTTTTTCTGCTTGTTTTATTCCCATCTCCCGTATCCATCCCTATTGCATATCTGTTTTAGTGACCCTGACACTCTGCTGTCATCACTGTTTAAATATCCATTTGAGAGTAGGGGGAGAGAGGAAAGTGGATAGGATGTTTTGAAAGCACTTTGTAACTTACCAGTATCTAAAAATCCCCTACTGTTGTGGAGAGAAATTTTGAATGCACTGAAGAAGAGTTCCTTCTGAATTAAAGGGGAGGAAAGAAGTGTTCTTTGCTATAAATGAAGGGAAAACAATTTTGCTTGCTAGGTGGAGACAAGATTCAAGTCATAGCAGAAGAGTGGGAGGCATATATTTTCCACTTAAATGAGGCTGTTATTGACTTTCTCTGCCAATGCTTTAGAATTTTTGTTTGATTTAATATAAAAGGAGCAAGAGTCTAAATAGAGATGTTCTGTGTGTGTACAACTTACATTCTGAACTGGATTTTACTTGCTGTCGTTCATGTACAGCCTAACAATTCATTGTCATATTTAATAAACTAAGGAAATGAAAGTCTGCTGTTTGTTTGCCTGCCTTGACTATCAGGAAACAGTATTGAGAGTTTACTGTAAAGCAGATATGTCTGAAAATTCAAAGGGCTTCTGTAATATAATGCCAGAAAACTGGACCTAACAAGTCAGGAGAGTGCTTGAAATGCTTCAGCACTGACTTGCTGTGTGACCGCGAGCAAGTCACTTCCAATCTCTGGATTTCTGTTTCTTCATGTATAAAAGACTCTGTGGCATGTTGTCCTTTCAAATGTATGTGCCCACACCCTTGGCATGCTGTCCCTTAAAGTGAAGTGGATCTTTGCCTCCACAACATCTGGATTGTCTCAGATGTTTCCGTTTCCTCTTCCGTGAACATCTGTCTCTGGCTTTTTCTCTCATGCTCCTGGCCCACTGGAGCTCTAACTCCATCCTGAAACTTTATCAACATTTCCCTCAGATCCTTGATCATCTCCAGGTGGTATGTCTAAAATCAACATAAATATCATGTTTCCCAAAACCTAACCAATAGCCACCCCAGTCTGAAAACTTAGATGTATTGGACTCCTTTTTCTCAAGTGGTATTTGTTGGTTTAAAGTGGCATTTTCAGCTTATAAAGCTTCCCACCACCTGTTACCAAAATTTTGTTGATTTTCCTCTTTAAAATAAACCTCTTGTTTCTTTTCTACCACTAGCACACAAATTTAGGTTCTTATCTTACCTCTCAACTATCTCCAACCATGCCATTTCTCCCTACTTACTCATTCATCAAATATTTGGGTAGCTACTATATGCCCCTTCTGTGGTAGACTGGGGCTACAGTGCCCCAAAACAGAGACAGCCCACCCTTGAGAAACTTAGAGTCTTATGGGGGAAACAGACATTGCTCAGAGTCACCATAATGAGAATGTAATTACAAGTTGTAATTGTCACCATAATGAGTATGTAATTACAAGCGCCATGAAGGAAAAGAGCACATATGCCATCTGATTTTATACATGTGTGTATATATGTGTAATATATATATATATGTGTGTGTGTGTATATATATATATATATATATACACATATATAAAACAAGGATACTTGATTTACAGTACAACAACTAAGGCCCCTTAGAAAGTAATATCTTAACCAAAACCCAATGTGTAAGGCTCTTTCTGGAGAGGAAGGGAAAATGATAACAAATCTCCCTCCCTCCCTCCTGTTTCTGTATTCACTTGTCCTTGTTTCTGTATTCGCTTCTGCCTCATCCTCTTTGGTAGCCACTGATTACTTTTCTGCTTATCCTTATCCTTATAGTGATTATATGTACATCACACGCACAGAAACACACACACTCCTTATTCTTTACCTTTTAAAAAGTAGCATACTATAGACATATTTGTGTACCTTTTTTTCTAACAGTATTATCTTAGAGAACTACCTGTATGAAGCATTTCCTTTATTTTAAAGCTGCACATTTTGATTGTATGGATAGACAATATGATTACCTATTGATGGGCTTTTACGTTATTTCTAATCTTTATTAATACAAATAATGCTACAATGAAAAAAACTTGATCATTTTCTATGGGTGCATGTGTATCATAGGATAAATTCTCTAAAGTAGAAAGGTCAGCACAAAAAGATTCACTTACAATTTTGTTAAGTATTACTAAATTGTCCTTCATGGTAGGGGTAAGTAGAGCAGTGGGGAGTATGGAAAACATTACTGTGGGGTCTCACTTTCCTGCTCCTAACTCACCAGTGTTCATTTTCACATAGCATAAAGTTTGATTCTTCCCCTGGCACTTAAAGGATCTTTCATACACAGCCATACTTTTTAATTTCCTAACCTCATCTGCCATTCCCTGAATTACTGAACAATTTCCTTAATGCACTTTGATCTTTCTTTCTTTAAAGAGGTATTTCACCTACACCCCAGCTTTCCCTGACTGACTTTAACTCTACCCATCCTCCATGAACCCTTGGCACTCTCTAAACTTCCTGTTAAAGCACTTCTCATGCAATCTTGTTATTTAGTGTTCCCCCTTTTAGCACAACAAGCAAACATGACTTAGTTGAATGAATGCATGAATTGCTGGATGGCCATTAGAATATAATGGAGACAGGTGGACAGCTTTAAGTGTGCTTCTTGACAAGGATTGCCTTCACTGCAGCAATGGCATTTAGTTACCACTGTCAAACACAGTCCTTTTTAATCATTCTAAACTCATAGTCCTTATGCAAAAACCTGATGATCCCCAAAGACCCAGCTCAGGCTCTTCCAAAGTAAGTCAGAAAGACGCCTGCTGAGTTCTTAGGCAGAAAGGAGGCCCAGGCAGGGGCAGTCCACTTGTGCTCATTCTGGCTGCTCTCTTTCCCAGGCAGTCTCTTGGGCCCTGCAGTCAGGTGAATTTAGTCACTTCTCCTCTTAGCCCTGTGGATCTTTGCAACAACTGCTCTACCTTTTTTTTTTTTTTTTTAAAGATTTATTTATTTTTATACAAGAGCTGGGGTACAGGCCAGAGGCGAGGGAGGGTGAGAGGATTCACAAGAGACAGAGCAGGAAGCAGAACAGGCAGATGACAGAAATACACTGCTGAGGGAAGCAGCGGGCACGACAGGAGAGGTCTTCTGTACCATGTGGGATTCTCGCCGGCCAGCCAGGATCAAACCTGCACTGCAGAAGCTGCGGACAGCTTCACAGAGCTGTGCTCAACCCACTGTGCCACCCGGGAGGCCCCTGCTCTACCTTTTTATTATCAGCTTCAGTAGGTCTCATTTCTTCTAACTTAAAGAGCCTGAATAGAGCACTCACCCAAGTCTGAGATAAATATGAAGCCTGCTGGTGCTGGGGCTCCCTAGTCTAATTGCAAGACTTACCCCACATCAGGGACCCCCAGAGGATTTTAATGTAGACAAACTCTGATGCCTAACCCCTCAGAGTCCACATGGATTCAACTACCTATCTCTTTCCTATACAAACAGACAGACACTATTCCTGGAGAGGAAGGGGTGAACCTCTTGGGGAAAATTCCATTCTTGATATGATGTGCTTCTTTCCCCACCTCTCAGTGGGAATAAAAGTGATCAAAAGTACATTGTGGGGGCCTCCCTGGTGGCGCATGGTGTTAAGACGCAACCTATGACGCTGTCCACAGCCTCTGCAACACGAGTTCGCTCCCCTGGCAGGCCAGGGAGCTACCCACAGGGTGCAGACCACTCCTGACTCACCAGCTGCTCCCCTTAGCAGTGTACTTTGGTCAATCTGCCTGTTTTGTTCCCAGTCTCTCTGGTGAATCCTCCCATCCCCTGCAACTCTGGCCTGTACCCCAGCTCTTACATGGATAAATAAATAAATCTTTAGAAAAGAAAAGTACATTGTGGGATGAGAGACAGGATTGCTCTGACCTTGCTTCTGACTACTTTCTAGCTCTCTTATCTCTTTACTTGCCACCAAATCTCTTTGTGGTTTCTTTCCCAAATTTTGAAGTGCTGGAAATGTCCTCATCTCCCTTCTCCTAAGTCAGCTATTTTGTCTGCAACTGTTTCTGTTTTGTTTTGCCCAGTAGTTATTATCAAAGAAGATAACATTCCAAATGTCCTTTGCTCACTATAGTGTTAAACTGCCAGCTTTTTACTTGCCAGGGACTAAACTGGGAGAGATGATGATATTTATGTGCCCTAAAACCCCCTAGGTATTTGTCATTGTTATGTCTGTAAAGATAGCTGAGAGAAGAATGATAAAGTCATGTGAAAGACTGCTAACTCTGATAAAATGTTTGCCAAACAAAGATGGGAAAATAGCTTATAGTACAAAGTGTTTGCTTTGTGCTAAGGACCTTTGTTTATTGTTACGAGCTAGGTATGGCTCACAGGAAGACAAAACTTAATTTCCAGCAAATTCTCAAGCTTCTCTTCCCTACTTTTGACTTAGACTTGAGATCTTTACAAGCCAAGAGGGAGAAGACTGTTCAAGAGGAAAACAGGCCTACTGTTCAACCAAACATCTATTGAACATTCACTCTGTTCTGTGTTCACATATGATGCCAGAGCTAGAAAACAAAGAATAATAAATAGATTGTTTCAAAAAATGTTTACGACAACATAATTTATGGGTGTCCAAAGTTAATCATGGAGAATATGAAAAAAATTGATGCAATCATTAAAATGATGATATAGAGAGGATGACATAGTAACATGGGAAAATCTTATAATGCAATGTATGTGAAAAAAAATATATGTCAAATATCATGAGTCCATACTGATACATATAAATGATTGAATAAATGGGAGGAAGGACAAATCCTCCTCACAGAAGAATTTCAAGCAATATATGTAAATTATCTCCCTCCAGGAGGTGTACTTCACCCCTCCTTCCTTTATGAATAGATTGGAATTAGTGATTCACTTAAAGAGAAAAATAGTCACTTTACAGCAGAGAGACCTGGCACATAATACCTTAACCAAGTGATCAAGGCTCACATCGTTTAGAGTGTCATGTTGATATTATGGACCTCTGATGTGATGAGATGGGCACATCACCTCTGTGGTACTCTTCCTAAATACCCACAACCCTAGTCAAATGAAAAACACATAAGGCAAACCCAGTTTGAGGGACGTTATACAAAACGCATGACCTGTGCTCTTCAAAACTGTCAAAGTTGTGGAAAACAAGGACAGGCTGAGAAACTGTCGCAGACCAGAGGAGCCAAGGAGACACGGCCACTAACTGCGGTGTGCTTTCCTGGGTGGATCCTGCAGCAGAAAAAGGGCACGAGTGCAAAATTGGTAAAAATATGAATAAAGTGTAGAGTTTAGTAAAAGGGTAATGTATCAATTTTAATTCTTACTTTTGAAAAATGTAAGATGGTAGCATTAGGGAAAACTGACATTGAGTGAGGGATATAGCAGAACTCATGCTATCTTTACAACTTTTCTATAAATCCAAAATGATTCCAAAATAGTTTATATATATATGTATGCATATATATATATATATATATTACAATTATGGAAAAATATCCCTGCAAAGAAAAAAAATGCAGAAAGGAAGGAAAGGAAACACACAAGAATGAAATTGTGGTTGTGTTGAAATGATGGGATTATAGTCACTTCTACCCCTTTTATCTGCTTACCCAGATTACTATAAAGAATCACATTTTTATAATTAAAAGAGGTAGTTTTGCTTTTGTTTTAGGGAAGTAAGTTCTTCCCCTTGAAATATGGAAGTATGTACAAAAGTCTGTAGTATTGAAGGGCAGTCAAGACAGCTATTGCTTTACAATACCTTCAGATTATTCTTCTGCACAAAATGAGCTGACCCAAGCTCACCCGGCAAAATTTCAGGGCTCCTCCTTTTGTGATCTTCTCAGCCTCAAGGCCAGTTCCTCTAAGAACTGGCACCTCTGTCTAGTCTCTGCCTGGAGAGCCGGGTCTCTGGTGACCAATTGAGTCAACGTACTTTTTTCCTACAATAGCTATTTCCCTCAAATCTATTACCCTCAGTCTTCTCTTACTCTGTCAAGCATTCTAAAATCCCTGTGGCGAGAACATCTTACACCAGTTCTAGGGGAACAGAGCTGCCCAGCTGGTTTTCCTGACTGATGGTCCCTCTGTATACCTCCACTACATTTTGGTTGAGAGGACATTGGTGTGGGAACCAGATCAGCGTTCTTACCTCAACTCTATAAATCCGACCTGTGTGAACCTGGGGTACTCCTTGTTTACCTGGGCCTTAGTGTCTTTATCTATGAAATGGGATGTTCAGACCAGATTGTCACCAGTGTAATATGACGGACAGTAATATCACCTGATTTCTTGAATCTTGCCTCCCACTGGCCAGGAGTCTCCAGGTGATGGGAAAATGGTTTTTTGCCACTATTTCCTCTGTTTGCAAGCTATGCCAAGCAGCTGGGACACCTGTGCCACTGTTTTGGGGCCATGTCTCTGATCTCTGCCGGTGGCTACCCAGGTGTCAGCTGACTCCTCCCCAGGGTTACAGATACCAAATGACTTTGCCGGGATGGGTAAAAATTAAAAGTTCTGGCCTTGGTCCCTGCAACACTGTCTCTGCTTGGTGCCTGCAGCCATGTGGCTGGTTCTCCTCCTGCTGTGGCTGAGCCCTGTGGCCCCAAACCAGGAGACAGGTGAGGATCCAGGATAGCTTTTGCTGGAGTTAAACTTGATCAGTTAAATATGACCATTACAAGGGTCAAAGGGACCAGGCCTCTAGTCTCTTGCATTCATTCATTCAATCATTTTTGTCCCTGGCATGATCTACCTTCTGGGGGCTAATATTCAGTAATTCATTAATTAGTGCTTAACCTGGTTTCTCTGTGTATACACCTTCATATTTGTAAACTTGGGTGTCTTGGGTGATTCGTTTGGGAAGGTGTGCTTTGGTGGGATAATTCAAAGGAGTATGCAGAGGAGCTCCTGTGAGTAGAGGCAGTGTGGGTTCTAGAATATGCACTGTCAGGGCAGGGTGGGGGGGACAGGAGAAGGTGGTGTGATAAGCCCAGATCCAGATTATCAGCTCTGATTCACTGGGTAACTGCCCAGTACTAACCCATTAGGTTTGCTCAAACACCCCTGGAAATGCAATGGCATGAATAATATTGTATCTACTAGAACTTCATTTGGGAGAAAACTGGATGTCATTGGTAGGATACTTCTTGCAGGGTAGGAGCCTCAAGGGGTGTGCTTAAGTAATAAACATGTTATTAACATATTAACATGTATTGCTTGGTAGACAGGACTTCTGGTGAAGGGCAGGGCTTCAGTTTTGCTGAATCGGGTTTGCAAGTTTGGGGCTGGAGCAGGATTGCTGGGCACCATAGAGGGGAGGAGGAAGCTGCCCAGTGCCCTCCTTCAAATCCTTCTCCAGCAGTGCTCACCCTCGTCTCGTAAAATTATCAGAAGAGTCAGACATATTTAAAGAGTATTGCTTCGGAGATGCAAAATATTAGGCTTGGGTCCTTTGCATAGTCCTTTCTGGGCCTTCTCTTGGCTACCCCCAGGAGGAATAGCTTGCTACTTCTACTAACCTCTTGGTCACAGAGGTGTGGTTTGAGCTATCCCCAGGAAGCCACTCCCGATGGGCTCACTGCTTCCCCACCAAACTCCACTGCACTCCCCTCCTAGCTGCAGGTCTTTACTTGCCATACATGTGTGATGTTCTGGTTACTTGTAGTATGAGGAAGCTCTGTTCAGCCGACTGAGCTCCGGGGAGCTGTGTTGGGGTGGGGAGTGGGTGGGCATAGTGCAATGTATCTCCATGGTCCACCATGGAACCCAACCCAGCTCAGTAGAATAAATTATTTAAAATTTTTTTTGTTGTTTTTTTACATCATTGTTCATTTTTAAACAATATTTGCTTCCCCCCCACCCCCTCAGGTGTAGTTCCCATAGAGTTTCCTTCACCAATGCACCCGTGCACCATCACCTCAGTCCCCTGTACTCCTCCCTCCCTCCCTCTCATCCCTCCCTCCTTCTCACCTACAGTATGTCTCTGATTTGTAATTGTCTGTTTTTGCTTTGTTGTGTTTTGTACTGTTATTACAATGCCATCTTATTGGGTTCCCCTATATTCCTGCTATAAGTGAAACTATCCGATATTTTTATTTTTCCTTCTGGCTTATTTCACTGAGCATAATTCCTTCTAGTTCCATCCATGTTGCTGCGAATGGCATGAGTTTATCTTTTTTGATTGCTTAATAATATTCCATTTGTATATATGTCACATCTTCTTGATCCAGTCATCTATTTTTAGGCATTTGGGCTGTTTCCAGGTTTTACCTATTGTAAATAGTGCTACAATAAACATAGGTGTACAGGTGTTCTTTTGAGTCAATGTTTTGTGTCCTTTGGGTAGATCCCTAGGAGTGGAATTGCTGTATCCTACGGTAGCTCCATTTTTAGTAGACTGAGGAACCTCCAGACAGCTTTCCATCGTGGTTGGATCAGTTTGCACTCCCACCAGCAATGTAGGAGAGTTCCTTTTTCACCACATCCTCGCCAACATGTTGTTGCTTGTTTTTTTGATAAGTGCCATTTTTACTGGTGTAAGGTGGTATCTCAATGTGGTTTTCATTTGCATTTCCCTGATTATAAAGAACGTTGAACATTTTTTCATATGCCTGTTGGCCATTTGCATTTCCTCTTTGGAGAAATGTCTTTTAAATTCTTCTGCCTATTTCTTTTTATTTATTTATTTATGTATTTATTTATTAATAGAGGCATGTTTTATTTGTTTGTTTGTTTGTTTGTTTTGTTTATACATGCACTGGGTGCAGTCAGAAGTGCGGGAGGGTGATAGAATTCACCAGAGCCAGAGCAAGGAGCAGAGCAGGCAGAAGGACCAAAAGTACACTGCTGAGGGGAGCAGCAGGTGGCAGGAGAGGTCTGCGTGCCATGTGGGACCCTCCTCCATTGGCCAGGGAGCAGCCGGGATCGAATGGCGCAGCAGAGGCCGTGGGCAGCTTCGCAACCCAGCGCTCAACCTCTGCGCCACCGGGGAGGCCCCTTCTGCCCATTTCTTGACTGGATTGTTTGCTTTGTTTTTGTTTAGTTGTGTGAGTTCTTTGTATATCTTTGTGATCAGTCCCTTATCAATTGACTGGGGTGCAAAGTTTTTTCCCAATCAGTGGGGTGTCTCTCTGTTTTGGTTACTGTCTCTTGCTGTGCATAAGCTTTTCAGTTTAATGTAATCCCAGGTGTTTATGTTTTCCTTGACTTTCTTTGCTTTGGGTGATGATGAGTCTTTAAAGATGTTATTGCAATGTATGTCTTGTAGTGTTTTACCGATATTTTCTTCTATATATTTTATAGTTTCAGGTCTATGTCCAGCTCTCTCATCCATTTTGAGTTGATTTTTGTGCACAGTGAAAGGTGGTGGTCTAGTTTCATTTTTTTGTATGTGGTGGTCCAGTTTTCCCAGCACCATTTATTAAACAAACTGTCCTTTTCCATTGCATATTCTTTGCTCCTTTGTCAAAGATCAGTTGTCCATGTAAGTGTTGTTCTATTTCTGGGATCTCTATTCGGTTCCATTGGTTTGTGTGTCTCTGTATTTGTTCCAATACCAAACTGTTTTAATTATTATGGCTTTGAGTATTGCCTGAAGTTTGGAAGTGTGATACCTCCTTTCTCCTTTGTTTTCATCAGCAGGGCTTCTGCTATTCATGGTTTTTTGTGGTTCCATATGAATTTCATCAGTATTTGTTCTATTTCTCTGAAGAATGTCATTGAGGTTTTTACTGGAATGGCGTTGAATCTGTATATTGCTTTTCGTAGGATGGACATTTTAATGTTAATTCTTCCAATCCATGAGCAGGGGATGTTGTTCCATTTCTTTGTGTCTTCTTCGATTTCTTTTAACAGTGTTTTATAATTTTCTTTGTATAGGTATTTCACCTCTTTGTATAGGTCTTTCACCTGATCTTTGACAAAGGAGCACAGAGTATGCAATGGAAACTGGACCACCACATGCAAAAAATGAAACTAGACTACTACCTCTCACCGTGCACAAGAATCAACTCAAAATGGATAAGAGAGCTTAGGTTTATTTCCAAGTATTTGATTTTTTTTTTTTGTTTCAATTATGAAAGGGATGGTTTTCTTGATTTCTTCTTCTTCAGATTGTTTGCATATAGGAAGGCTTCAGCAGAATAAATTAAATGTGTGAGTGAATGTCTGCTTGGTCACTGTGGGGTGCCCTCCCTTTTCCTTACTATGCAGCACCAATCAGGACTATCAGGAACTGTGTAGCTCTCTTCTGGTCCATGGACACAAGTTTGATTCAGATCTTTTAAGTTAAATGAAATAAAAATTTTTAACACCAGAAATACAAAGATGCATTTCTTGCCTTCCACGAACTGGTGAGGAAGACAGATACACACTTCCAGAAAGACTGCAAAAATCATGGGGACAGGGATTAATGCTATGTTAGAGGTTTCTAACCTAACTTCTAACCTAAAATCAATAGATTTTAAGAGGAAAAGGAAGATGTTAAGCCCAGCAGGGGTTTGAGGGGGGGTGGTTTTAAATCCTCTTAGAAGGGGGGTGCAATTGTATGGGGAATATAAAAATAAAAAAAAAAGATAAAAAAAAGTCCTCTTAGAATAGAGCATAGTTAGTTTAAAAAAAAACAATCCTTTTTATTGTGGAAAATTTAAAATACACACATAGTGGGGTCTTCCTGATGGCCTAAGGGTTAAGTCTCATCACTATTACCATGATGGCCTGAGTTCAGTCCCCAGCCAGGGAGCTACCCACATGGCACAGCAGACCTCTGCTGTCTTGCCTGCTGCTCCCTTTAGCAATGTATTTCAGTAATTCTGCCTGTCCTGCTTTTGCTGGAGTTAAACTTTACCAGTTATATATGACCATTATAAAATTTCCTCCTCAACTTTTCCCTAATGGTTTTAGCCTTTATGGATAAATATTGCTGAGGTGCATTTTTCTTGCCAGATGGGACTGCCAATTGGTAGTTTTCTAAATTCTAGCATTCTTTCTGCATTTATTACCTGGAGTTTTCCTACAAAGAAAGGCTTCCCCTCATCAAATATTTGATTTGTATGGAAATATTTGGATAAATGTGATTTGTTATCATTTTCTGAATAATGAACTAGTTCCTAGCAACCTTGGGAAGGTTGAATTTATTTTTTGTATTTTTATTTTTAAAGATTTATTTATGCATACAAGAACTGGGATACAGGCCAGAGGTGGGGGTGTGTGACAGGACTCACCAGAGACAGAGCAGAACAGGTGGATCGACTTAAATACACTGCTAAGGGGAGCAGCGAGAGAGGAGAAATCTGCTGCGCCATGTAGGTCACTTTGCTGCTGGGGATCGAACTCGTGCTGAAGTAGTTGCAGTTTGCTTCATAGTGCTGACACTTAACTCCTTGTGCCACCAGGGAGGCCCCAGGAAGGTTGAATTTAAACATGGTCTTGAAGGATAAAAATGTTTCTTCTAGTGGCTATAGAAGGGATGAGCCTTCCAAGCAGAAGAAACAACTTGAACAAATAATACTCAAAGCACGGGTATGCAGGTTTAGAGGATGGTAGAGATCAGGCAGGTCAAATTCAGAGGCCACCACCCCAAGCCAGCTCACCATCACCTTGAGAAGTCTCACCTCCCAGGGCCCAGCGCTCAACTTTCACCAGACACCTGCTGACTCCTGTTTCCACAACAGGTTGGGTTGACCATGCTTAACCCTACATCCTCCCAGAGGCCTGCTCCCTGTTGATCTTGTCAACTTTGGAAGCTCTCAAGTTTATCCTTAAACAAAGCCCCAGGCAGGTATTAACCTAACTGAAAGCAATTGGGAAGGTCAAAATAAATTAGAGAGAGAACAGCATCTAGAATCTTGGGAGTGACCTGGGTATATTCCACCCCAAGTCACAAACTCATCATGTGACCTGGTCCCTCCCAGTCAATGCCTGTCTTCCCATTGTTTACAGAAGAAAAACCCCTCACTTCACAGTGGATGGGCAACAATCAGATAATAACTGAATTGAGCAATTTTGAGAAATGGTAGGACTTGGGGTTGATGAAACTGTTTTGAGAATAGGGATCATAGAATTCTTCCTCTATCTTTGTGGGGTTTTTTTCTGTCCCTTTTGTCATCCTTTCTGATGTCTGCTCCTTTGTCTATTGTCTCTCTCTCTCCTCCTTGCCTCCCTCAGCAGAGGCAGCTCTCCTCAAGGCTGCCCACCCACAACCATGCAGGCCTCTCTCAGCAAACCTATCCCTTTCGGGGCAGCGCTTTCTAAAAAAAAAAAAAAAAGCAAAAATCCTGGCCTTTTTATTGACAGAGAAAAGTGTGGGTCAAACTGAATACTGGATTTAGGGCTTTAGGGAGGGTGAGTCTGCTGATGTACTTCTGACCCCCACCCACGGCTCCAATCTTATTAACAAGGCATTCCACTGATCAGTCCCCAGGATGTAAAGTACTTCAGTCAGCGCCCCCCACCCCCACCCCGCCGTGGTGATATATACCCATTGCCCCAAGGCCATCAAGTGCCCTGCTCTTGTCTAACTTCAAAGGAGTCTTGTACCTCCACATACATCTTTGTTAATTTTTGGATAACATTTGATTTCCCTCCGGCCTAGTCCCTGTTGTTCTCCCTGCTGGTACCAGAGCACTGGTGATCCATCACCACAGTCTCTTGTGCTCTTCCCTGTGATTGATTTTGAGTTGATTTTTATAAATGGTGTGAAGTAGAGGTCCAGATTCATTCCTCTGCACATGGATGTTCAGTTGTCCCAGCACCATTTGTTAAATCCAGCTCTTTTTTTATTTCCTTTTATTAATTTTTAAATTTTTTTCCATTTGTTGTGGTGATTCCCCCTAGACACAGACCCGAGTCTGAATCAGTTTCAGAGAAAGTCTTTATTAGCCGCCCGGCAACTGTGCCTCACAGAGGGAATGATGTGGTTTTGTAGAGTTAGTGCGGGGTCCTTGGGTTCCCTCTGGGAAAGGCTTCACCAGAGCCTCGGTTTCAGCGGCACGCGGTGAGTTTCCCAGGCGAGTTTCTCCACGAGACAGAGACAGTAGTTTTGTTAGGGGGAAATGATGTCCTGAGCTAATCCCATACAGGCTTTGTGGACCCCACCCCCACTCCAGACTAAAGCCATCAAGACATTGGGAAAGACAAATCCCATCACTACCAAAGGGAGGGTGGCTGGGACCTGAGGGTGGAGTTGGGCAGCCAGGTTGGGTATAAAAACCAAACACGTGGGCCTTGGGGGGCTCGCTCTCTCGCTGGGCTCCTGGCTGGCGGCAGCTCTCAGAGCGCCATTTGGGATTCCTGATTGGCGGATCGGGTAGGACGCATTTAAAACTTTGTCTCCCACTTTTCCCCCTGAGTTGTACATTTCCTCATTTCCCTTTCACTTGTAAATAAACCTTTTATGAACCTTTCGCGTGTGCCTGCAGTAGAGCATTGATAAGTCCTTTTAAGCGCGCGGGTGAGGACCCACAGTCAGGCACCCTGTTTTGTATCGGGGTTGCTCTACAACAGTTTTATTTAAAGAACAGATTTATTAGGGAAAGGGAAAGGGACAGGTTTGCTGAGAGAGGCCTGCATGGCTGCAGGCGGGCGGCCTTGAGGAGAGTGGCCTCTGCTGAGGGAGATCAGTGGAGAGAAGCCCCCACATGGACAGGTCGTGGGCAGGCAGGAGGCTGCTGCCCTGCAGAGGAGAGAGTTGGTAGGAATAGGCACCTGCATAGGCACAGGTGGGCAGAGGGAGTGCTGCCCTGAGCCTGTGCATAGACTGCACTGATACAGTCTTCTGTTTGGGAGGGGCTCACTCCTTGTGTGTGGATGGTTTGTGCCATTGACACTTCCTATAGCAGTCTTGATAGTTCCTGGCTGTTGCACCTCCTGATCTGGGCGTTGATGTCTAAGAGTCTTGATTTCTATAAGTGGGTTAATGGATTATGCTAGCACCTCACCAAGTGTCAGTGTCTCCTCATTCTACCTCATCCCCTTCCCCTCAGCCCCTAAGTTTCAGATCTTTCGTTTTCGCCAACGCTGTCTCATCCTTTCAGGAACCCCTGACACGACATTTTGCCGGAGGCTGGTCCCTGGCACCTACCTCCTTGTGTGAGTTAGGTTCTTGACCTTGTATCTCCTTTCCAGTTTTTCTATTCTTATCCTCCGTCAGGGAACAGCTCTGAGCAGGGCGTGACAAGGGTTTTTAAAGCCGTAAACCGCATCCGAGAGGTTGCAGGTGCCAAAAGCAAGTGGGAGTACAGAAGCTAAAATATGCTATTACAAGCAGCAGAGCATTTGGCCTTGTTCTGGGTTCCAAGTACGGGGTGCGGGAGGAGCGGGGGTGGTGGGTACATGTATCCTGTATGAACAGGAACTCGGCCTCTCATTGTCTTGAACTTGGACCGGAATTTCGCTTTTTTCTAACGTCCACTTGAAACAGCCTGAGCGTGGGCCCTAAGGGGTCTGCTACCTTCTACACATTGCTATTCATTTTTGTACAGTATTTGATTTCTCCCCTCAGGTGTAGGGCCCTAAATACATCCCTTTTAATGTCCCTTTTTCTCTAGGTAGCTGCTCCCAACCCCAGCCCCTGTGCTGCCTTGGGACAGATGACCACTGCAAGAGAGGAAATTGCTACTGCGATGAATTCTGCCATGTAGTGCCAGACTGCTGCCCTGACCACCATGCTCTCTGTAACCCTGGTAACTCCTATGGAGGCGCCTTTTGAGTTCTGGCAGAGTTGGATGCTGTGCCTGACAGAGGAAAATCCCTGATGTGTACTACAGGCCAAGGACAGGATATAGATTGGATAACTTCTAAGGTCCCTGACAGTTCCACAATCCTCACATTCTGTCCCTTTCATGTCAAAGTGTTATACATTCCTTCCACCTTTGTTTCCCTACTGCTCCTCTCCACCTGCTGCTCCCTCTGAGCCACTTTTGCATATCCCACAGAAAGGGTTAAGCTGTAGGTGGTTGGAGCTAGGAGTGGGGAATGGAGAGGTCAGGTTCCACCTAAGTGCCCACCTTCTCTTGCAGTGTGGAAGTCTCTTGATCTGCACAATGTAGACCTCTGAGGGCAGATAGACTCTGAAGAGCAGTGCAGGGATATTGAGCAGGAGCAGGGAGGGGCATGGGCGGCAGGGAAGAAGGCAGGAGTTTTCACCCTGTTTCTCAGTTCTTCGGGCTACCAAGATGGTGCTACAGATGGTGCTGAGGATGGAGAAGCCACCAAGCCCTGACAGAAGCAATCTAAACTGGATGCAGAGCATGGTGAGTGTCCTGGAGTTTCACCCAGAATGGTAGGCAATCTCTTCCTATCTCCCTGTCCTCCAGTCTCCAAAGTTGGAGAGCAATTATCGAAGGGATCCGAGGCCTGAGCAGGGACAGAGCACCATTGCAGTCAGGCTTCAGGGTAGTAGGAATCCGAATTCCTACCCATGGACATTGATACTTGAGTTTTATAGTTTTCATGGTCATGAAATATTATTCTTCTTTTGACCTTTTCAAACCATTTTAAAATATATTAAAAAAAATTCTTAATTTCTGAAATGTACAAAAACAGGCAGTGAAACAGACTGGCTGAGGGACTGGGATTTTCCACTCTCTGCCATAAACCATCTGTTCTTTATTTTCCCTCTGTTTCCTGGCTTCAGCCCTGACCTGGCCAGAGCTCTCTTCTCAATGCTGGAGGAGAGGCCTTGGCCCCCACCCTAACATATATGTGGCAGCATAGTACAATGGCAGGAGCATGGACTCAGTAACTAGAAAAACCTGGGTTCAAATCCTGGCCTCATGATTTATTACTAGGTGACCTCAAACAAATCCTTCAGTCTTTCTGAGCCTCCCTTTTCCTCACCTGTGTCCTAGAGTTCTTCTTGTAGGGCTATTGTGGAAGGGCCTGATTCTGGTGGATATACAAGAGCATGGTTATGTGGAAACACTTGAATAAGCTGGAGAGGGAAAAGGCTTTGCTTACTGCTCACTTAGGTACAACAGCTTCTCCAAAGCAACTTCCCAGGGCTGCCCCTCTCCATCTCCATGAAGGGAATCAAGAAGAGAGCCTGACACCTCCCCCGAAGCTCCTCCCTACCGAAGGCAGCAAGGCCTGCGGAGCAGAGCTGGTGCTCCCCCCTGGGCCTGTTGGGGCCATTATCGCTGGACCCAGTGATGCTTCTACGTTGGTTCAAGTAGAGGAAAATGGAAATCTGTGGTTGTTATAAACACATTTAAATGTGCATAGCATCAGTCATACAAATGATAGAACATAAATCTTGTTGATGGTATTTGTTATTTTGTAGTGGTTACAGTGAATATAGCAAACATTTCTTGAAAGTAGAAAATAAGAACTTAACACCACTTTGGCTAAGAAAGTTGTGCCTCTCTCCTTAATATTCTTTCCCGGGTTCCACATTATTGCTGGTAAGTCCCCAAATGACCTGAACCCTGCAGGTACTCACCTACCCCCTTCTTTTTCCAGGGTGAAAGGAGGGATGGGCCTCTCTGGTGGCTGGGACTGGCCTCATGGGGGGTCTTCTTGTATGCAGGATTTCATAGCTCTAGGAGGATGAGACCAGGGTCTCTGGGGTCTGCTGAACCCATTATCTTCCCTCCCAGACCTGCTTATCCTGCTCTGTGGATGGTTCCCTGTTCTCTAGCCTTCTGGACGCCAGACTTCCGGATCGTCTTCCACTTCTCTCTTCCCCAGTTCTCCCCCTGCTAGGTGCTGAGTGTTCCTAGTTCCACTTGACAACAGGGTTCACATCTGCTCCCCTTACAGCACCACTGCTGAAGTTTTAGGCCACAGCTCTTGACTGGTCCTCTTGCCTTAACCAATCTCTGCCCACATTGCACCACCCAAAACAGAGATCTGGTACTGCCAGTTCCAGGTCAAAAACCACTTTTAGATTATAAGAACAAAAGAGTGGTTACTTAAAGGGAAGGTGTCAGGAGGGGGTGGTAAACCATGTAAAAGGGCTCAGGTGTGTGGTGATGGATGGAAACCGGAATTCTAGTGGTGAACATGAAGTTGAACATACAGATGCTGGTCTGTAATGAGTACACTTGAAATCTAAAACATGTTATAGAACAATATTACTTCCATAAAAAACAAAATAAATAAATAAAGTTCCAAACAACAACAACAACAAAACCCCAAGCAAACTCAGCCTTTGCAAATCTAAAAACTGGTTTTTAAGTAAATGATGGCATAGAAGGCCCTGTCAGCATGGGGCCCTGTTACTGGTGTGTTTTAGCTTAAGTTTTCCTGGATGCAGAGCCTGAATAATTAATATGGGAACATAACCCAAGGAGCAGGGATGAGGGAAAGGGGAAGTGGAGCAGGGAAAAAGTAAGAGCAGTACAAAGATGTATTATACAGTTGGCCTTTGGCTTGATCCCATGGAATCTTCATAAGATCCCATGGATCTTATGGAATTTGCCTGAGACCTGTCTGTTTAGGGGGTGAAAAAGGAAGCATCGTCCATTGATTCCCATTTCCCTGCCTTCTGGGTTGCTCCATGGGGGATAACTGTCCCAGTGCTCTATTATTTGGATGGCCAAGCTAAAGAGCTCTGGAAACATCCCAAGCCTTGGCACCAGGGAAGTGCTGGGGTAGGGAGCAAGGTGTACAGGACAAGGCACTACCTGGTCACTCTTAGGAATCTGGTCACTGCAGCAGTGGTTGGAGTGGGAAGCAAGGCCAAGAGAACTTGAAGCGATACATAAAAGCTGCCCCACCTGGTGGCTTTTGGGAACATAGGCTTCAACAACTCTTCCAGCTGTGGATTTCTCTTCCTGCTGAGTCTGGGAAGAGACAGCCCTGGGCCCTGTTTGGGAGAGCCCCCACTCATACTTCTAGTAGCTGAGCTCTCCTTTCTTTACCAGGAAGAGTTTTTCAGGTTCCACTCAGTGGAATGAAGCCTCTGCAGCTGGGATCATCCTGTGGGTCTCAAAGGAGCCCAAAAATGCTGACTTGTGGGTTCTTTGCCTCTCTTGGCTCAGTTGTCATTTTCTTTCCAAATGCCCAGAAACTTCATCTCCTTTTCCTGTGTCTCCTACCTCACTACTCTACTCCAGCCATAGTTAGGTTTATTCAAACTGAAGAGACAGTGTCCAAGATGTTCCTATACTGGCACAGGTTCTTTGCTAGTTGAGTGTGCATATATGAGCAAGTGTGAGTGCATATTTTATTTCTACTTGGCTCCATGCTCCCTCACTGAATCCTCCAAATACCTTTCCTGTGAAAGTCATTTCCCTGGCAACGGCATGCCACCTGGGAAACAGAGGGCTCCCTGTGATGCAAGTTAAACTCAATGAGAAACCCACATCCACAGAAAGTCTAAAATTAAAAGGACTGAGGACACCAAATGTTGATGAGAATGTGGAACAACTAGAACTCTTCTACATTGCTAGTGTATGCAAGAGGGCACATTCTATGTACTAAAATTAAACACATGGATACCACAGAAATAGAAAAGATCATACAAGACTACTATGAATATCTATATGCCAACAAATTGGGCAGCCTAGAGGAAATGGGTGAATTCCTTGAATCGTATGACCTCCCAAGAATGAGCCATGAAGAAAGAAAATCTGAACATACCTATCTTGTATAAAGAAATTGAAACAGTAGCCAAAAACCTCTCAAAAAACATCAAGTCCAGAACCAAGCCTCTTTTCTGGTGAATTTTAGCAAACATTCAAAAATCTAATACTCATTCTTCTCAAACTCTTCCAAAAAATCGAAAAAAGGAGGAATGTTTCCTAACTCCATTTATGAGGCGCCCATAATTCTGATACCCAAAGCAGACAAAGACAGCAAAAAAGAGAAAGGAGAAAGGAAGGGAGGGAGGGAGGAAGGGAGGAGCAAAAGAAAACTACAGGCCAATTACTTGGATGAACATGGATGCGAAGATCCTGAAAACAAAAACAAACTAACCAAAAAAAACCTAACAAACCAAACTCAACAATACATTAAAAAGATCACACCCCATCACCAAGTGGGATTTATTCCAGGGATGCAAGAATGGTTCAACACATGAAAATCCATCAATATGATTCATCAAATCCACAAAATGAAATATAATAATCATATGATCATTTCAATAGATGCAGATGTATTTGATAAATTCACCATTTATTTATGATTTAAAAACTCAATGAAACAGCATAGAAAGAACATACCTAATGACAATAAAGACCACATATGACAAATCCATAGCCAACTTCACACTCAATGTGGAAAAATTGAAGGCTTTTCCTCCAAAGTCAGGAACGAGAGGATGCCCACTTTCACCACCATCATTTAACATAGTATGAGAAGTCCTGCCGGAGCAACTAGGCAAGAAACAGAAATAAAGTGTATCCAGATTGGAAAGGAAGTAAAACTGTCACTATGTGCAGATGACATATTATACATAGAAAATGCTAAAAATTCCACAAAAAATTTAGAAGCAATAAATGAGTACAGTAAAGTTCACCCTGTAAGATCTTTAATCTTATATTTCAAGGACATCTGATCAAGTCAGCTCTGTTATCAGGCCTTTAGCCGGCCAGTGCTCTGGGCTTTACATGACACCTTGTCCTGAGTCAGATTCATCCCTAAAGATGCACTGGTGTTGTTGTGAGGGAGGACGCGCTGGGTGTGCTGAGGGGAGTAGGAATTGGTACAATTGCCACTGATCACAACTCCATCCTTCCGGTTATTCAGGCTGAAACTTCACAGTTGTTCTTCCTCTTCTCCCTCTTCTGCTTCTCCCTCTTCTCCCTCTTCTTCCTCTTCCTCTTCTTCTTCTTCTTCCTCCTCATCTTCTTCTTCCTCTTCTTCTTCTTCCTTCTCTTCTTCTTCTTCCTCTTCTTCCTCTTCCTCTTCTTCTTCCTCTTCTTCCTCTTGCTCTTCTTGCTCTTCTTCCTCTTCTTCTTCCTCTTCTTCTTCCTCCTCCTCCTCTTCTCTCTCTCTCAACTTTATTTGAAAACCACATCAGTTTTACTTTCAAAATATATTAAAAATATGACCAATTCCCACCACCTCCTCTGCTACCTCCAAGGTCAGAGCCTTTCTCATCTCTTGCCTGGACTAGAGCAAAAGCCCACCTCCCAGTTTCCTCCTTCATTCTGAGCACAGCTGCCAGAGTGACCCTTCTAAAGCCCTGGTAGTATCCTGTCTCTCTTTACTCAAGACTCCCTGGGGGCAGCTCCACCACAATCACAGTAACAGCACCAAGACCAACAAGGCCCTTTATATCTACCTCCCCCCACTGACACCCCTACCCAGTTCTATCTCCTGTAGAGGTGTTGCTTGAACTTGTTCCTGCCTTAAGCCTCTGGTCCTTTGTAGCAGTTTCAACTGCCTGGAATGTTCCCCGCATGTATCCCCTTGACCAATTTTCTCACCAACTTGGAGTCACTGCTCAAATCTCACCAAGTTATTGAATATTGCAACCTCCCCTTCTCCCACCACACACATCAGGGTCCTCTTATCTCTTTCTTTTCTTTTTTCTGTAGTATTCATCCCTATATAATTCACTTATTTATTATGTCTACTGTTTGTAATCTCTCCTCACTAGGAAACTGGTTACCTGAGTTCAGGGATCTGCTTTACTTAGTGATGTATTCCAAGTGCCTAGAACAGTGTCTGGCTTATAGTTGGTGCTCCATAGAGATGTGTTAAATTAATAAAACTAGCCCGCTACTCTTATTTAGGGTGAGAGCTAAGTTGGCTGGAAAAAAACATCTAGGAACATTCTAGATTAGAATATTATGGCCCCAGGACCAACAGTCATGTGCCAGGCTTGGAAATTCACCCACATACAGAGGAAAATGGAGCAGACAAAATTCAGCAAACCCAAGCTAGCATTCAGCCAGGGTTCCTTCCCAGCAGTTTCCTGTTTAGATCTCATCAGAGACAACTGGGCTAGAACTGAGATATTGATCACTTAAATGATAAAAAGGAAATGGAAATGGAGACAGGGAATCAGAAGGGGAGCATGAAAAGCCCCCTGGAGGGTGGGGGTCGGGAGGGGAGGGATTGGGGTCAGAATGGGGCGTTTGCAATTGTATGGGGGAATATAAAAATAAAATTTATTATTTAAAAAAAAAATGAATGTAAACTATCTCAATAATATTTTATATTCATTACAGGTTGAAATGATAATATTTGGGATATATTGGTTAAATAAAATATGCTATTAAAGTTAAAAAAAAAAAAAGCCCCCTGGAATACTTCTGTGGATAAAGTCACTGGCTGCTGGAATGAGGAAGTCCCTGTCTCAGCCTGGGTGGGGCAGAGAGGTGGCTCAGGTAGGCTGAGTGTGGCAGAAAGCAGCTGCATTTTGATGTGATTTCTCTTTCTTTTCTCCGGGGACGCCTTCCACTAGATCACATGGTAGTAGACATGGTCAGTCAGAATTTGGGTCATTGCTATGCCTTAGGCGCCTTTCTCTCCCTGAAATTCCCCAAAGGGAAATTTACCCTCCCATGTTATAAAGTGAAGGGGACAGGTTGAATGGGAGGATGGACGTTTGACCCGCCAGGAGTATGCTTCCAATTAATGGTATAGTGGAACTGGGCTCCCAAATCCCTAAACCTTAGTTCTGGATGTGTCCCAGATGGACCCCCCCTCAGCCTCTTCTCAGAGTCTTCCCCACCTGACCTGGCCTGACTCCCTCCTCCTGGCAGCAGAACCCTTTTTCCCAATGCAGGGTGAAGTTCTAGAAGACAGTCATACAGCCAAGGTAGAACTTTGGACTGCTTGGCCTGGAGGACCTTGAAGCTCTTGTTGATGGAGGTTCAGAGAGGGTAAACAACTTGTCCAGGACCACACAGCTTCTGTGCTGCCATTAAAGAAGTAGCAGGAAACAAACTTAGGCCTTCTGATCTCACTATAAAGTTCCTTTGTACATGGAGATTTTGTGATTTCTTGATGCTAACCCAGCAATCTTTCTTCTACCCTAAATATGCTTTCATCACAAAACTCTTGCTCTGAATGTAGCCTTGTCTGACCACTGGCTGTAATCAAAACAGCTCACGTCCTTGACACCTTGAGAGGGTAAAAGTCTTCTCTAGGGCATTTGGAGATACATGAGCAACTTCATTCCTCTTCTTGTGGTCAAATCCCCAAACCTTTACCAAATTTTCACTTTTGCGATCCGAGGCACATTTTCAGTCTCCCAGCTCATGTCTTCCCTGCCCTGTACCTCCCATGAGACTGGAGGATGAGGTTTTGGTTTGAGCAGGACATTGTCACAATTTCAGGACACTGCAGATGGAAGGATGTTAGGCCTCAAAGTCCTGCCCCACACTGGCTGTCTCCTCCAGACCCCATCTCTCTGCTTGAGTATCTGTCGGGGTTCTGATTCCTTTATTGAACACAAGAGGCCAAGGCCTAGGCACGGAGCAAGGGCAGGGGGCAGGTGGGTGGGAAGGGTGAAAAGCTACCTCTTATGGCCTTGCAATTGTGAAAATGATTCTGTATCTTCAAACCAGACTTCAGAGAGGAGAGGTCACTGAACAACAGGGTGGGAGGGTTAGCTTGCAACAGCCTAACCTGCTGGCTCTCAGCCTATGTGTTTGTGGTGGCCTGTCTGAATTCTGGAAGCTACGCAGTCACACCTAGGCAGGCACCGCCCCTCCTCCCTGGGTTGAGGAAGCAGGAACAGTTGGCAGTGAGAGAGAGGCCAAGGGCGCTGGGTGACTGGAGTCCCGGTTAAGATGGGCTCTCTCTGGGGCCTAGCTCTGCCCCTTTTCTTCTTCTTCTGGGTGCCTGGGGCCCCCAAGAGCTTTGCAGGTAAGTGGGTAAGAGGGCCTTTGGGCTTCTCTCCTGGGAGGGCTCTGAGGACGTTCAGCACTGGTCACCCTTAGTGGTGAGGGCAGTTCTCCTTGAGCTAATTATAGTCATCAGACTATGTTGATAAAGAATATGCAAAGGGCAATGTGTCCATTTAAGCCTGTATGATGTTGTGGCCCATACACAAGTGACATCATTTTGAGGGTCATCATTGTGAGGTGACGTTGTGTTTGTCTATGTGTGTACGTCAGTGGGGTGGGAAGTGTGAGGGGGCCAGGGCAGCTGGGCTGGTGCCAAAGAATGTGGCTTGACAAGATTCTAATGCCTCTTAGAATTTCCTTAAAATGTACTTTTCTATGTGTGAGAAAAGTCTGTCACAGACTCCTTGGGGAAGGTGAATTCTGAAATAGGCAAGGCTCTCACGACAGAAGAGAAGTAATGATCTGCAATAGGAACTGTGCCTGCATTATCTTTCTTTCAAGACTTCATTTTTAAAAGTAGTGTTAGGTTGATAGCGAAATTGAGTGGGAAATAGAGTTTCCATGTACTCTTTCCCTGCCCCCTTGCGTAGCCTCCCTCATTATCATTTTCCTGCTCTGGAGTTAGACTCGATGAACCTACATTGGTATGTCATTATCAGGTGTTATTTTTTGTGGTTCACAGTAATATTGAGAGGATGAAAGAGAGATAACCCATATATCCCCACGCATTATCTTTTTAATCCTTATAATAACCCTATGAAAGAGGTGCAATATTTAATTACTCTGCTCCCTTGTGAGACTGAGTCTCCCTGTGTTTAAATAAGTCGCCTGCAGAAGCCAGAGTTTAGAGCCACCCTTGCCTAACCCCTGGACCATACCACCTCCTGCATGCACTCATCTACCAGGCTTGTGTTGCACATTTTATATTTATTTTAGTCTTCACAGTACCATGAAATAAGTACTGTAGCTCCATGTTACACATAAAGAAATGCAGGTTTAGAACCAGGGTCACGGGCCTCCCCGGTGGTGCAGCGGTTGAGCGCTGGGTTGCCAAGCTGCCCACAGCCTCTGCAGCACTGGTTCAATCCCCGGCTGTCATGCGAGGGTCCCACATGGCGCACAGACCTCTCCTGCTGCCCACTGCTACCCTCAGCAGTGTACTTCGTCAGTCTGCCTGTTCTGCTCCCCGCTCTGGCTCTGGTGAATTCTCTCACTCTCCCACGCTTCTGACTGTACCCAGTGCTTGTACAAAAACAAAAACAAAAACAAAAACAAAAAAAAAACGCTTTAGAACCAGGGTCACATGTTTACAAAGTCGGTTTACCCAATACAGGCCATAGGACCAAGCAACCAAGCCCTTTGGTGACAGTGAACCACATAGAGGTGCTTGCTGTGACGCCAGGGATTGGCACCAGCTCAGAGGGAGACTTCCAGACCACTGACCTCACTGAGATCTCGTCACCAAGACTCACCCCTTTGGAAACTCAAACCATAAGCACCCGGATGTCTGTTAGGAACTTAATCCTAGCAGGTACATTTTCAGAAGCAAAGACCAGGGACCCCAAAACCATTT
Organism: Talpa occidentalis; assembly: GCF_014898055.3. Classification (NCBI taxonomy): domain Eukaryota; kingdom Metazoa; phylum Chordata; class Mammalia; order Eulipotyphla; family Talpidae; genus Talpa; species Talpa occidentalis. Next base: position 41,722,260 of record NW_023604295.1, on the reverse strand, counting down.
TTCCTGCAATAGAAACCAAGGCCCTCACAAAAATAACACCTTCCAAATTCAAGGTTGTGATCCCCACTTCTATGGCAACATCAGTCACAAGTGGCACAGGAACAGCAATGACCACAGTTGAGATGGTCAAAGGCAGCCATCTGTCAGAAGATGTCTTTGACATCCTTTGCACTGATGACAGCTCTGAAGAGGTAAAGAGGATCACTACTGATGTCTTGACATTGGCTTACACCTCGGCAGAAACGGAGACCCTACCCTGGAAGAGCAGCCCCTACCCTGAGAGCACAGCTCCAGCCATTCCCACCTCCCAAGCCCTGGCACCTGACACCACTGCCCCAGCTAAAGCCTTGATTGCCTATAACATCACCGACACCAAGGTTATCAATTGCAGCATTATAGAGATAGAAACAACTGCGATCCCTGAGACTTCAGACACAGATCACAGCCCTGAAGAAAAAGGAAAGACCCCATCCACCCCTGAGACTTTTGCAATGTCTGATTCCACTGAAGTAAAATCATACCGCACCAGAACCACAGCCACTGTGAAACATTCGTCAATAGACAGCACCACAGAGTCAGCCGCATCTGACACCACAGTCGAGACTCCACTCACTGCCAACAGCACCACAGAAAGAGAAACAACAGCAGCCAAGACCATCACACCCAGTGGAACTTTGATGACAGGCAGCATGAACCTGGAAGAAACCTCAGGCCCCTCTGTTGAGACAACAAGCCACAGCAAGTTCTCAATATCCACAGAGGCCGGGTCAGCTTCCCCTGTGGAGTCCTCAGCTACAGTCTACAGCCCCTCCAAAGTAGCCACCATCAAGAACTCCACCCCCTCCCAGACTTCTACCACAGATAGCACCACCGCTGGACTCTCCCCCAGCACAAGGAGCCCTGGTCCTTATGTCTACCTGACTACCATCAAAGGCAGCCAAGAAACAAACAGCACCTTAGCCAAGACCAGAGGCTCAGAGGGGACCTCAAAGACAGACACCATGGCTCCGGGGAAGACCCCAGCAATCCTACCTACCAGTGCTTGGATGAGGTGCACCACAGATGTTACTGCAAGTAAGTGGCTTCCCCCTGTGTGACCTTTGGGGATTTGGGATTTGAAGTCTCCAAGATGTTTCACATCTAAGGAGTAGGGAGAAAGGAAAGATGTGGGGGTCTGTTCTGAGCCCTGTCTCTGGAGTCACCTCCTCATCTTCTCGTGATTCTTGCCAAAATCTATAACAAGTAGATTAGGATAGTGTATGGAAAGACTATGAGGCTGCAAATCTGGAGGAATGACTTGAGATCTTGGCTCTGCCCTTAACAACCTCAGCGACCTAGGACAAGTCCCTCTCTCTCTGGGCTGCAGTTTCTTCACCTGTCTCTGGAGGGGGTTGTGATGGATGAGCTCCGAAGTCCCTTCCATTACTGCTCTCATATAAAATTAACTGAGTAACTGCTGTATGTCTTAGAAGGTCCCAAATTTTATTTAAAAGACATGACCCTTGTGCTCATAAACTTCTGGTTCAGTCAGAGCCACAAAGAGGGGCAACATTTGGGCTTGTGACTCAAGTTGCCAGCCTTTCAGCATGTGGGGCCTCTGAAAGGGGGGTTCACTGGATATACCTGCTGGAGCTAGAGTGGTGGCTACTTGAAAAGATAAATTGGGTGAAAGTTTGGGAGTTTAAAGCTACTGGTGCTGTAATCTGAGATAACAGACACTTCTCAGGTGAAATCAGAGGCTCCTTGGCCAGCATATAAACTCCGCACCATTTTCTGTCACTTTGTCCTCGTGTTCATCCATGTAGTAACTTTAGCTTGCCCTGCCCTTTTGGGATGAGAAGTGAAAATATTAATCACAACCTTACTGAATACATATTTTTTAAAGTATAATTTCCCTTTTACTTTTTCCTCAGAGGAACAGTTTTTCTTCAGTCCTTATAAACTGAGGTCCTTACATGGACTTTGGTGGAGGTCATGGGGGAGCCCCCACAGGTCTCAATTGGGGTGTTCAGTCCTTCCAAGAAGGAGAAGTGTTCCTGACTCCTCTGCTGTGAATGACGGCCCATGCAGTGATGTAATTTCACATACAGCTTGGAAGCACGCAGTCATCAAAGAGACTTGCTTCCGAAAAGTCCTGAGGGCTATGGCCAATACCATGTTTAGAATGACAACCTTCTTAATGGCCTTGTTCTTGGGCACACATTGGGCACAGCTGCACAGCGATAAACTGCTGCCCTCTTTGGAACAACCATTACTTCTTTAAAAAAAAAAAAGATTTATTTTTTATTTACCTATGCATACAAGAACTGGGGTGCAGGCCAGAGGGGCGGGGTGTGAGAGGATTCACCAGAGGCAGAGTGGGGAGCAGAACAGGCAGATCCACTGAAATACACTGCTGAGGGGGGCAGCAGGCAAGACAGGAGAGGTCTGATGCACCATACGGGTCAGCTCCCTGTCTGGGGATCAAACTCATGCCGCAGTGGCTGGAGATAGCTTGATAGCTTGACAGCACTGAGGCTTTAACCCCTGCGCCACCAGGAGGCCCCCATTGCTCCCATGGTCTATTGTTGGCCATCTTGGAAGCCAGGACCTGAGAGAGACCTGATTGATTATCTTATTCTGAGGAGGGGTGATAACAAATCTTTCACACCGGTACACACTGGCACCAGTTGAATGTTCTCTAATGCCAGGTGGGTTGCATGAGCTTTACACATGATATCTCTTCTGATTATACCTTCAAAACAACCATATAAGGTGGGTATTATTACTGCATCTGAGAGGTAGGAAATAGGTGTAGACGGTAACTAAATTATCTTAAGAGAGACTAGTGGTATTCAAATGGAAGTCTGTTTGATGCAAAAACTCATAGTCTTCCTAGTGGGCCTTTATTTTTTATTTCAGTTTTTAATTCAGTTGAGTAATTTTATTTTTAATTCAGTTTAGTAATTATTATTATTATTACCACCCTTTATTGAGGTAGCATTGGTTTACAACACTATTATTGAGGTAGCATTGGTTTACAACACTATTTATGATTTAGGGGAACAGGTTCACACCCTGTCAGATGTATGTTACCACCCCACCACCCCATCCAGGAACCCACAGTCTTTTTCCATTGTGTCCTCCCTTTCATTTATTATTTATTGGTTAGATAATAGATTCACATGATTTAAATGCAATAGGTACAAAGGGTACACCATAAAATGTCTTTCTCCCTCTACTGTCCCCAGCTACCCAGGTTTCCTCCACATATAACCAATAGTATCCCTTTCTTTTGAAGCCTCTTCTGGATATGGAACATGTATATGGAAATATATATGTAAATTATATATGATATATAATATATATTATAGCTTATATATTATATAATGTAGCTTGTACATATTATATTATATATACTATAACATAATATATTATATATAAAATATATATTATAATATATTATAGCTATAATATATTATAGCTATCAAGTATTATATATTATATATGATATGTAATATATAATTATTATTATATAATGCATGTAAGTATGATATATATAAGAAAATATCTTTCATCCTGTTCTTTTATGCAAGTGGGACATATGATAAAACAGATTTCTGTTTGTTTTTTTCATTTTTTTTATGGCTCATGGCATTTCATTTTTGTTTTACCAAAATATATTTAACCAGTCTTCTATGGATGAATATTTAAGTGGTTTCCAGTATTTTGTTATGAAAAACACTGTAGTAAATAGTACATTTCTCACATGCATATTATTTCCTGTAGGGTAGATTTTTTTCTTTCTTTTTTTTGGGGGGGAACAAGGCACTATGTTATAAAGGAAAGGTAAGTTCAATGGTTTGTTAGATGTTAAAGAAAACCAGAGAGGGAGATCAAGGAGGGCACAGATAATTACTGAAAAGTTTTGGGTCTTGAGGGACTGGCTGGGTATGGGTAGGTGGAACACAAATTAGAGGATTTTTTTTGTGAGAGGAAGACTGTTCAAGGAAGGGCTGATACGATCATGGGTTCTTCAGGGTGAGAAGATTAATATGTCAATTAGTTGGTTGCAGATATCTGAAAGCAACTCAGGAAAGCTTATGCAAAAGAGAAAGCAGTGGCAGGATACGAGCAGCGCACAAAAGAGAGTCAAACAATTATGTCTTGGGAAGGACAGCCTCCAGGAACCAGACGGCAGATGCCAATTAAATGATTTGTTTTCTTGGTGTCCTTAGTTAACTTCCCGTCACACTTGCTGGGAAGACACTACAATGAGCCCAGTTATCCTCATTTGTCTTTATGGTGAGTAAGTGTGAGATCCCATGTGAACACATGGCAATGTCTACATATCTGTGGCGGGGAGAAAGAGGCTGGTAGTTCAGGGCACATCTTGATTCCTGAATTGATTTAACCATATTTCATCTTCCTACTGTTTTCAACTTGCAGGGGATGATGGAGGCATCCTCCTCCTGCGGCTGAATGTGGCCTCCCCAGAAGACCTCACTGACCCCCAAGTGGCAGAGAGGCTGATGCAGCAGGTGAGTGGGCACTTTCTCAAGGGAAATAGAGAGATTCCTGGGGACACTGGGGAAGATCTACAGGATACAGAAGAGCAACTGCTACCCCTGGGAGCAGTCTGTTTCTTGGGGAAATCAGAAGCTAAATCTAAGGATCCCTTCCTGGTTTTCCTTCTGTCTATTTTACCTGAATTTTGAGTTCCCAGTCCCCTTTTATACTATGTTTCAAAAAAATATTTTTCCCTCACTTACAATTTCCTCTGTCTCTAGAAAGTGCAGGCTTTCTGGCCCTTGAGCCAATGATATTGATTGTCAGGTAGGCAGGGTTTTTGGCTGCAAGTGGACAGATCAACTCAGAGTAGCTTACACAGAAAAGGCAAGGGATAAGCTAAGAAACTAGAAGTGGTTCTCTAGTTCCAGTTATGTCTGGACCCAGCAGCTCAAACATGAGCATCAGGATTTTCTCTTTCTCTCCCTGCTTAGCTCTACACCTTTCATTTGTCAAAGTTGCTGTGCATCTGTAAGGAAGGGTGGTTGTGATGGCCCTATATTCACAAGGAACTTCCTCCCCCAAGATCTGTATAGCATACCAAGGAAGGTCTGCCTTTATTGGCATGACCAGCCCAATCTGGACCATATAGAATGGGCCTCAAAGGAAATAAAATGCTGGGCCAAAAACAAACAAATAAACATGTAGATGTATGGTCTAGATGAGAACCAAGATCAGGATATACTTGTACAACTAGTTGGGAAAATTCTTCTAAAGTCCACATCACTGGCCCAAGCTTCCAGGAATAGAATTCTGGGCTTTGGGGGATGGTGTGACTCATCAGAAGATTAGGATGGGTCATTTCAGCCTGGCTCTTGTGCCCACATAATGCTGCCATACATGGGAAGTGGAAATATCTGGGTCTGTGAAGTTCTCTTACTGGAAGCCCATTAGGACTCCCATAATAAGGAGTTCCTGGAACATGACAAAGGGGGTTTGAATGGATCAGCCAAATAATTGACAAATGCTCATTATGTATGATAATAAAAGAAGAAAGCATAAATCCGATGGAAGAGGGACTCTAGGGTTGTGCCAGATCTGAGCCCTAAACTTGAAACTATATAGACAGTTCAGGAGCAGGTCAGGAGCTGAGGTGCAGGAGCCAGATTATAGGGGTACTTGAGTTAGTTCTTGTTGAGAGTTGCCCACTGGTAGAAGGCTCGGGGATCAAACAATGAGCTAAGGAGTCAGATAGTTCTGTGTGAATTCTAGCTCCTCACTATGTGCCCTTGGTAAGTTAATTCCTATCAGTTTCCTCCCTCATAAAATGAATAGAATACTACCTGCTTTATAATGTTGCTATGAGGCTTAAACGGAGACATAGTGTGCATGAAGCACCTAGTGTGTGCCCAGCTGCTGGGGTCTCAGGAAGTGTCACTGCCCTCCTCATAGTTCTTTCCCACTGTCGCTTCCTGCCCTTGGCATGTGAGCTCATGGTCCAGATGGGCTAGAAATGCCAACTGCTTCCTTTGCCCTCTAGCTCCTTCGCGAACTGTACTCCCATGTGCCTCCCACCCAAGTCTCCCTGCTGCGTGTCAGAAGGGACTAGAGCACCTCAGCAGCAGTCAGGCATGGCCTGTGCAGAAAGGGGCAGTGCTGCCTATGGCTTGGGCCCCCACCACAACTGGAGCTTCGTGACTGCAGGAAAATGTCCCTGGAGGTTTCCCACAGAGGCAAGTGCTCTGAGCCCCTTACTCCAGACATGGCAGTGGGACTCTGGTTCACGTCTGCTGGGGGGGCATGTATTAGGAGAGGGTCTTCCTTGGTTCTGCAAGTGTCCTTGGATTTTCTTTGGCAAACGTTTCAATAAAAAGTGACCTGATCACCCATTTGTCATCTGCTGTGTGCTTCCATCCTACATCAAAATTGATGTCTGTGTGGCTCAGAAGTTATCTGAACTGTATGTTTTGTGACATTTTTATGAAGGAGAAATTTTGTGCAACCTCACCACTGCTTCCTCCCTTCATACTCCCAGTTTTTGGTTTGGACCTTGATGACTCCATTTACTGAGACTGGCCTGGAGCCTATTGAACTGTGAGCTCCTTCAGAACAGGGACCATGTTAGTTTATCTCAATTGCCTCTAAAGCTAGCAGAGCGCTGGGCCTGTGGCAGGATCACAGAGAATGTTTGTTGAATTCACTTGAATTTCAAATTATGACACAAGAAGTTTTAAAAGAAAGTCTGTAATAATTATTCCTACTGCATAACTCATAGTATATAATTTTTTAAAAATTAAACATTTTTTTTCTATAAAAGTAAAACTTGCCTATGATTTTAAAAATTTGAAAAATAGGCCTGTTAGTGCTTACCACAGGCTCTGTTCTTTATGCTGACTGTATAGAAAGAGGAGGCAAAGTAAAACCACCCCACATACACCCCAGTCCAGGCCCCTGGTCTGGACTGTATTGTGAATGGGAGGACATGGAGCTGAGAAAAAAAGTTTTGAAAAATTCAAAAAGATCAAGAAAAAATTTAAGAAATGGGAAAAGAAAGGAAGAGAAAGAAAAACAGTTCTTGAGTCATACCGTGTAAATACAACTATTATTAATGTATATATTCAATCTCTTCGCTTGATTTCTAGAGATACATTGCATTCATCATTTCCGCAATCAAAATCATGATCTTTCCCTTAAACCTGCTTTGCCTGCATCTTCCTCAGTTAATGACAGTTAAATTCTTTAATGCTTAAGCTAAAATCCTTGGAAACTTTCTTTATCCCTCTATATTTTTTTTCACATTTAACATCCAATTCATCGGGAAATTTGTTGGCTCTACTGCTGTCAAAATCTGCCCAGAATCTTCCCTCTCCTCACCATCTCCACTGCTCTCATCCTGGTCCAAGCTGTCGTCATCTCTCATGAGGATTAAGAATATCCTCCTAGCCCATCTTCCTGTTTTCAGCATTGCCTCCTAGCCCTAGTCTAGTCCCAACAGGTCAGCTAGAGCTGTTGATTTTACAACCTCGGGCAGACCATGACATTCCTTTGCTCCAAACCTTCCCATTTGATTCAGAGAAAAAGCAAAATTCCTACAATGATCTGCAAAGCTAACATGCACCTGCCCCACCAGGCTCTCTAACTTGCTCGCTGCATCCTGGTCACACTGACCTCCCTACTGTTTTTTGCCTGTTTCTGCCTTAGGGCCATGGCATATGTTGCTCTGTCTGCTTAGAATGCTTCTCCTTCAGATATCCACCAGGCTAACGCCCCCACCTCCCCTATCTTCTCAGCAAAGTCTACCTGAGCATCCTCTTCTTTGATTTTCTTCATTACACTGACCACAGCCTAACATATTTTATTCAAAAACATATTTTTTTTGTACCTTGTTTATTTGTCTTCATTATCTGTCTCCCTCAGCTAGAATGAAAGAATTTTCTCACTATAGTATCCCAGCCACTGAGGACAATACCTGGAACATAAAAGGTGCTCAATAAATATTTGTTAAATGTGTGAAGGAATCACCAAAACAACTTGGATATTGCTCTAAGGGGAATATGTATATTCAATTGACTTCCCTTCCTCTGGCGGGGTGGAACAGAATGAATTTTAGAAAGTGGATTAAACAAAAATCAAACTGTCATCCCAGCATATTTCTTCAGTATCTACAATGAAAGAGACTATTTTGGGTATCATGGGGATTCAGAGAAGTCTATTCCCATGGAGAATAAAGTTTATAGGGGAGATTAGGCATGCATAGAAATAATAAACTGAAAGAACCACTCTATACTACCATATAGGGCAAAACCAGAGCGTCTTAAGATACAAAGAGCTCTTATAAAGCAATAAAAGGCAAACATACCTGTTCAAGAGTGAACAAATGTCCAAGACAAGCAATTCACAAAACAAGGAATATAAGTGCCTCTTTACCACGAAATTGAAAATATGACTTTACTTACAAGAAAAGGTTAATTAATATGTGATATATTACCTATTGTGTGCCAAATAGGTAAGGATTTATAAAAATTATAATATTCATATTAATGAAGTTGTGAGAAAAAGAGTACCCTTAAATACTGCTACTGTGCACAAAATAGGTACAACCTTTTTGAAGGATATTTTGGTGATTTATCTAAAGAGTTAAAAATGTACATCCTTTTAGGCTGCAAATCAAAACCACATCAGATATCACCTCACTCCTATTCTAATGGTTATTATCAAAAAGACAAGAAAAAGCAAAGATGTGTTGGAAAGGAAACCTTCTTCATATACTGTTAATGGGAATGTAAATTGTCACTATGGAAAACACTATACAAATTTCTCAAAAAATTAATAGAGTTACCATGTGATGCAGTAATTTCACTTTTGGGTACTTGTCCAAAGAATATGAAAACAATAATTTGAAAATATACATGCACCCCTATGCCCATTGCTGCATTATTTACAATAGCCAAGATATTAAAGCAATCTAAATGTCCATTGGCATATGAATGAATGAAGATGTGGTAGACACACACACACAATATGCTGTATATATGTGGTAGATAAAGGAATCAGTTTAAAAAAGATAAAATCTTGCCATTGACAACATGGAGAGACCTTGAGGAGATTATGTTAAGTGAAATAAATAAGAGACACACAAATGATTTAATTTGATTTAATTAATTGGTAAAATACAAAGAAACAAAGCAAAGGAACTAACAAAATGAAAAACTAAGATACAGAGAAGAGATGGGTGGTAGCAAGGGAAAGGGGTTTGGGGTATGGCTGAAATGGATCAAAGGGGTCAAAACTACACTTTTGGTGATGTCATGATGTAGTGTATACAGATGTCAAATTATATTGCTGAACATGGGAAACTTACAATGTTATAACACAATGTTATCTCAATAAAAATTTATTTTAAAAAAGTGATTTTACAATGAGATACCACCTTACACCAGTAAGAATGGCACATATTAAAAAAAACTAGCAGGGCCTTCCTGGGTGGCGCAAGGGGTTAAGATGCAACCTACAAGTCTATCTGCAGTCACTACGGCATGAGTTCGATCCCCCACCAGGGAGCTGCCCACATGGCACAGCAGACCTCTCCTGTCTCGCCCGCTGCTCCCCTCAGCAGTGTATTCCAGTCAGTCTGCCTGTTCTGTTCCCCACTCTGTCTCTGGTGAATCCTCTTACCTCCTGCACCTCTGGCCTGTACCCCAAGTATTGTATGCATAAATAAATAAATCTTAAAAAAAAATAAATTAAAAAAAAAATCTGGCAACAAGTGTTGGCAAGGAATCTTCTACACAGCTGGTGGGAATCCAAACTGATCTAACCACTATGGAAAGCTGTGTGGAGGTTCCTCAAACTACTAAAAATGGAGCTACCATATGACCTACCAATTCCACTCTTAAGAATCTACCCACAGGACACAAAAACATTAATTCAAAAGGATGCATGCACCCCTATGTTTATTGCAGCACTATTTATAATAGATAAGCTATGGAAACAACCCAAATACCCCAAAATAGATGACTGGATCAAGAAGATGTGGTACATATACATCATGGAATATTACTCAGCATTCAAAAAAGATAAACTCATGCCATTCTCAGCAACATGGATGGAGCTGGAAGGGATTATGCTCAGTGAAATAAGCTAGAAGGAAAAAGAAAAAATATCAGATGGGTCACTTATAGGAGAAATATAGGGGAATCAAATAAGGGATTAGGAAAAAAAATAATAATAATAAAAAAAAGCCAAAATCAACAAGCAACCATAAATCAGAGACATTCTGCGGGGGGGGGGGGGGGGGAAGGGAGAGGGCTCAAAAACAGGGGAGGGAAGAGCACAAGGGACTATGGTGATGGTGCACGGGTGAATTGGTGGTGGGGATTTTACGGAGGGGACTACACCTGAAAGGAGAAAGCAAATATTGTACAAAAATGAACAATGATGTAAAATATACATAAATAAATAAATTTAAAAAGAAAAGAGAAAAGAATGTGGTTTTATGTGGAGGCTTGATTACATTTTGGGGCCTATGAACCTTGTACATATGGAGAGGCTTCACCTGCTGGAAAAAGTCAATCTCGATGTAAAGCAGACAGTTGGGACCCTCTGCTCAGATCAAAGATCATATTTCTTAGCTTGAGCACCAGGTTTATAACATGTGACTTCCTTTCCTGCTCTATGGCCACACTTGATTGGACCAGCAATAGATAACTGATGCAAGCTGAACCCATTAGAGTCTTGCTTTGAGGATCTGGTATTTCGGACCAAGACAGTTACCAGCTTTCTGCATAGATTTGGAACTGAGGTGCTTTAGACACAGGAGTTGTGGGTCAGATAGATGTAAAGTCCTGCCGGCTGAGAGAGGATGACATGGAAGCTGATTACATTTCTGGAACAAACAGACAATGTGGCTGAGGGATGACTGGTGGAGAAGCCCAGAAGACTCTACCTAGGACCCAGGTAGAGACAGAGAAAGTGTATCAGGATTGGCTGCCCATGGTCTAAGGATGGCATGGTGGCATGCTCCTCTAGTTGGTTCCTGGAAAAGGAGCTGAAATAATTGAATCCCTCCTCCAGGGAAGACACAATACATTTATCCTCTTGAAAGTGATGGACAGAGACCAGCAACATAGGGAGGGGTCCTTAGAGAGTCTTGGATATCCCCTATGGGAATATCTCTGTTCTCCTCAGAGGGAAAGCCTTGGCATGTGTTGTGGGGGAGGGGAAGAAGCAATGTGGAGAGTGACACAAGAATCCAAGTCTACCCTAGAACAACTGGGGCTTCCCCACAGGGAGTAAGAGGGCTGAAGCAGGACTGTGTCCAACCCCCTCTGCTCCTCCACCAAGTGCCCAACATTTAATCTCCACCCCACATTCTTAGCCCTTCAGTCACCAGAGGAAAATCAACCATGAAATCCATGGTTTTCGAAACACAAATGATAAAAGGGATTTTATTTAAATAAACTTTAATTAGAAGTAAACTGGAGAATTTTGTATGTAAGTCTATTTTAACTTAAAGCCACCCCCTGTTATTAACTCTGGTGTGTGTGTATTTGTGTTGTGTGTGGGTCAATGTCCATTCTTACACAATGTCTGTGTAAGAATCCACCCATTTAAGCTATAGGTCTTTATGGCCTTATCCTCTCTGCCCCAGTGTCTACTGACAAGGTATGTTCTTGCCCTTTTATTATTCACTCCCATTATTCAAACTTGAAAAATCCTGATTCGCCTTCAGTCACTTTCTCTTTTCCAGTCTCTCCAAAGCAATGCCTAGACGTGTGTGGGTAAGTTTAGGGTGGGTCTTGAGGTATCTCAGGCCACAACTGCCCCTTGGTGGGGAGGCCTCAACTTGCCATGTCCAGGGGGTAGGAGTACCGGGTCCTGGGGCAGCCCCAGTAATGCAGGACCACAAACACCACAGTCCCCAGCAGCAAGACGGTCCCCAGGGCTCCAAAGAGGATCCCGAAGAAGGCTCCATGTTTTATGCTCAGCCGCTCACAGCGCTCTCCCCAGGGGGTGTAGATGGAGAAGGGCACACAGCTGCGGGGAGAGGGAACATAGTCAGGAGCTGGGAGGCAGCGCTCAGCCTCCTCACTCCTCCTTGCCGGCTGGACCAGAGATGGTTCTCCACAATAGGCTGGGCTCCCCTCCAAGGACAGAGATGGACAGCCTTGAGGCCTAGCTAAAGTGTGGCCACTGAGCAACAGGAGGACGCAAAGGGTTGAACTCACTTACCGTAAACTCACTTTGAGTTAACTACCCCACAAAATGTAGGGCAGGACTGAAGTCTTAACCCCAGCCTTGTCACACCTTTAATAAGGGAGGGGAAGGGGCTGGCCCATCCGTAATTGCAATAGAGGCGAGGGTGGGGCAGGGTTGAAGCAGTGCTGCCTTTGTCTCCTTAAAAGACCTGCTGACTTAGTGCACTTCCTCATGGGAACTCAGACTTGATGAAGCAAGAGGATACAGGGCACCAGTTCCAGAAGGCCTCTCTGAATGAGTACTTTGAAGGAGGAGGGGGCTGGGCCTGGACACAGTGAATTCCTTCTCCACGGGGAGACAGCAGGGTGTCTACTCCAGAAGCACTATCAGATGGGAGACTTTGGCTTTGGAAAGCACATCCTGCCACCTAGCTTACTGGGTACCTTGGACAGGTTCTTTATCATCTCTAAGTTTTTAGATTTCTCATCTTTAAAATCATCATCATACCCACCTGGTGGCTAGTTTGATTTTCAGAGGTAATACAGGACATTTATTCTTGACAGAGAGTAAGAACTCAGAAATCTTCTTCCCCACTCTCTTTTTTTCTGATTCCACACTCTCTCAGTCACAAAGGGAGCTCTGTGAATTGTCAGCCAGCATGAGCTCTAATGGCGTCCCTGGACCCCTAGCTATATCTTTACCAACTTGGTGCTGCTCTCGCCTCCTGTTGCTCCGTCCACTCACCTGCACTCGGGCCCTTCGATCAGGTGCTGGCACCGGCCTCCATGCTCGCAGTAGCCCTGACTGCACGGGGACACACAGGTAAAACCATCCTGGGGGCTGTAGAGCAGGTGGTAACCCTTGTAACCATTGCAGCTCAAGCGAGTCTCCAGAAAGCTCACATTCCCTGTCAGGGAGGACCGGGATAACAAGGAAATCGATAGATGAATGCCAACTGCATACTTTTTGGATCAAGAATTCCAATCTTAGGTGTTTTTCCTGAGAAATATTTGGATGTCTGGGGCAGCACAGTTTATAGGCGTAGCAATGTTTAACAGGAGGGGTTTGTTAAATAAGCACAAGGGCGTGGAAACCACATTGGTAAAGACATTCCTGTAGCATATAATTTACACATGATTTACTATGTTTTGAAGTCAGCCAGTTCTGAGTTGAAATTCAAACTTTGTTACCAACTAGTTGTGCAATTTGAGGGAAATCTCTTAACTCTTTCAGCTCGGGTTTCCTTATCTTTAAAAAGGAAACACTAGGGCCTCCCCAGTGGCACAGCTGTTGAGTGCTGGGTTGCGAAGCTGCCCGCAGCCTCTGCAGCGCCGGTTCGATCCCCGGCTGCTCCCCGGCCACCGGAGGAGGGTCCCACATGGCGCGCGGACCTCTCCTGCTGCCCACTGCTCCCCTCAGCAGTGTACTTCAGTCCTTCTGCCTGCTCTGCTCCCCGCTCTGGCTCTGGTGAACTGTCTCACCCTCCTGCGCTTCTGACTGTACCCAGTACTTGTATAAATAAATAAAAAAAAAAAAATCTTTTAAAAAATAAATAAATAAAAAGGAAACAGTAATAACAGTAGCTACTTTGCTGTGGACTAAAAATGAGGTAAAAGATGCAGAATATTCAGTCCAAGGCTGACACACAGTAAGCGCTCAATACATGGCAGCTGTTAGCATAGGCCTCTATCTAAAGTATATTATATCACACTATATTCAGTCATATAAAGCAATGGATCTGATGGGAGTCTGTGCACAATATACAAGGCAGTATGTTCACAATCATTTATGTAATGAAGTTATCAAGCACTAGGTGTGATATGATCCTTTTATACATAAGTATATATGTATATATATGTGTGTATATGTATATTGATATGTGTGAAGGTTTCTATTCATATAAGAAAATTCAGAAGGAAATGTGCAACGTGGACTTGTCTCTGAGGGTTGGGATTATGGGTGGTTACTTTTTCTCTTCTTTTTGTTAATTTGTGTTCTTAAGTCTATACAACCAGCATGTTGTATGATAGAAGTGGGACTTCACTTGTTTGTTTTCTTTAACAAAAGCCATAGTCAAGTTTGGGGTCGTTGTCCCCTTACCCCTAAACCCATCCCCTACCACACATGCACACAGTAAGTTTGAGGATTTCATGTTGTTGCCCCCAGGAGGGAGGTGGCTAGCCTGGATTCTAGAATAATTTTGCTTGGTTCTGGACCCAAGTAAACAGTTTCTGTTGGGTTTGGAATGGTCACTGACCAGCTCTCAGCTTTTTCCCTGAAAATAGGGTGAGCGCTTCCTCTCCCTCTCTGACAAGCTTGCCAATTTATCTCATTCTCATTTTGGGATTTGTTCAAGTCAATCGCAGAAGTCCCATCTGTTTTTCTGGGTTGTGGAGGCCTGGATTGGGGAATGGCTTTCTCACAGGGTGACAGACCACCCCCCCCCCTTTTGGGAAAGGACAGCTCTGCCCTGGGTCAGGTTTACAGTGTTTAATTTCATATCCTCCAGCAATGACATTTTAGGGAAATCATCCTCAGGTCTATGGAAAGAGGAACACTTCAAGCTGCAGCTGCTGGAGTAGCTGCTCTCTGAGACTGCACCCACGGAGATTCATCAGGAAGGAGTTTGTGTTCCCGTTTTCAATCTAGAAAGCTGGTAGGTAAAATGTCTTTCAAAGATTGCAAACAAACACAAAACTCTAAATTAACTTGCTTCGTGTTTGTCATGGCTCTGTGTAGGACACTTTTCTGCCAGGGGTTTGTGTGGGTTAAAGATCTGTGACAGCCTCTCTCCACTTTTCTCCTCCCCCCAGTTATTCCTGTAACTGTCCCCCCACCCCAAATAGTGACTCACAAGCCTCCAGACTGAATACTTGTCTAGTGGAGATGGGGTAGAAGATCACGTTGTTCCTGGGCTCCTCGCTTCTCTTCCATCTCTTCCACCGGTCCTGGAGCAAGAAGGCCTCCACCACAGCTTCCAGCAGCTGGTGGTTTAGGAAGTGGATGACAGGGCCCCGAGGGCGGTACTGGAATTCTGAGGTGACTGCCCAGTGCTGAAAGCTCCCCATACGAGTCCTAGGACAAGTTAGGGTTAAGTGGGCAGCTTCAGGGACGGTGCAGGCAGGAACTTTGGGAGAATTAAAGAAGTTTCTAAGATAAGGCAGAGAAATCCAGGAGGGCTAATGAGGACAGTAAATTTTAAGGTTAACAAGGAGAGTAAATGTTAAGTGAACCTGGACAAGGGTAGTGAGAGAAAGACTAAGAGCTGTAAAGCTGGACACAGCTGCCCAGACAAGTACAGACACTGACAGAGAGCCAGCCACCAAGAGGATGACGAGATTTCAGAATAGAGAAAAAAGGTTTAAATATCCCTTAGGCACATGGCGTCTTTTGTCCCTCCTTGGCATTGCTGCTTTGCAGCCTTTACTTTTGTTCTTTTTCCTCTAAATCAACTTTTCTTTACTCTAAGTAAAGATTTGCTTCTTTCAGTTTATTTGTCTACAAATTCCTTTTTACAGCTTCACGGGACAAGAACCCGTGGTGGTTCAGGGCTAAACAAGCAGCGTACACGGGCTTCACATCAGAGGCTCGCTGCGTGGGAGGGACACAGCGAGGAGTGAAGGAGTGAGGGAGAGAGGACACGGGGGCCAGGGGGGGCTGTCCACTTACGTTTTTTCAACTTCACTGTTCCGGAGAAAGGCCCGGACGTCCAGGTTCCCCAGTGTGTAGGCCACCTAGGGCAGAGGATGGGGATTGGGGGTGGAGGGAGGTAATGGAGGGGAGGCCCAGTCCAAAGAGGAGACCCCTCCTTTAATGCATATATTTATCCCTATCTGTTTCCTTCTTTGAATGTGAGCCCTTGGTCCCCAGAACTTTCCTCCCCCATCTGTTCAACCCCATGTCCTAGCCTAGGCCCGTGATTGGCTTGGGTCTCTGCTTAATTAATGTTTGTCATTTACATCCCTGGCCCCTGCCACTGCTTCCTATGACTATCTAGAATGAATGGTTCCTACTTTGCCTCTGATCCTTACCTCATCCACGATTCTCTCCCCAAATGTTTATTGAACATTGATCATGTTTAGTCAGACCTAAGGATGGTCAGGTGCTGGGGATATCAAGGTGATTTGGAAATAGTCTATACTCAAAGACCCATAGTCTGGTTCAGTAGACAAATGTCAACAAATTTTACCAGGGTGTGCAGGGCTATAGAAGCAGTAGCAGTGGTGGTGGTGGTGGTGGTGATAGTAATTTTTGAACACTTACTGTGTTTCAGGTACTGTGCTAAGTACTTTACATATATTATCATTTATACCTTGACAACCTATTGACACAGGTACTATTATTATCTATTTTTACAGATGAGATAAAAATAATTTGTCTAATATCACACTGCTCTAGTGAGTGGTATGGCAGGGATTTGTATTCAGGTATGTAGAATTCTAGAGGCTCAAAAATTCAACTGCTGTGCTGCTTTGTCTGTGACTGAGGTATGGACAAGGGCAGGAGCCAAGAAGAGGGAGTCCCCAGTTCTCTTTAGGAAGTCAGGAAAGGTTTCCTGGAGGTGAAATGCCTTTTTGTGTTTCTTCCATAAAATACCCAAATGTAAGTCTTCAGAGAAAGAAGCTCAGAAGAGGCTGAGGTGACTTGGTCACCCTAGATTCTGCTTCTGGTGAGCCGATCATTCTAACCTCCTCTGAGGTCTCTGTTCTAGGACTTCCTGCTTTACTCACCCTCTGCCTTCCCTGAGGCAGGAGGCTCTGCTCTCCTCTGACAATTGAATCTAGATGGATGACAAGATGCCAAACATGCAAGTAATGGCTAAGACTTGACCCTGAACCTGCCAGACCTGCTCCCCCACCCAGAGCAGGCCTATAGCACTGACCGAGGCGTTGACCTCTTCTTTGGTGGCATTTTCTTCCTCAATGAGAAAGAGCCGGATGACTCTTAAAGGAAGCTCTGGAGATGGGAGAAGCAGATTCATAATTACCTCACTGTTTACCCAGACTTACCCACGGATGCCATTGGGCCAGCCCAGAGAAAGGGCCCCATTCTCTAGTGACAGAGGACCCCAGGGAATCAGGACGGGTGGCCGAGTGTGCTGACCCTCACCCCAGTGCTCATTTGATTATGGCCAGGGCTCCCTGACTCTTGTGTCCTTGAGTCACAAGATTGCCTTGAGTTTTTCCTCACAGACCCTCAGGCCCATGGTTCATGGGTGACAGCTTCTCCCGCTTGCTCCCAAGGCCTACAATGTACCATCACCTGAGAAAGACTTGGAGCTCTGCACTGCGAGTTTGAGAAACCTAACCTTGGCTCCCAGAGTTCTCCACCATTGTGCCCCCTACTCCCCACCAGGGTGAGGGAAGTGTGGAGGTGGAGTTGGGTGCGGGTGAGGGGGGTACCTGGTTGTACCTTCAACAATGCTTGGAGTGAAATTGTTTCCAGCCAAGAAGCAGTGGGCGTCTGTGAAGGCTGGGAGGCAGGTGCAGGTGGGTTGGCAGTTTAGCGCCTGGGAGATGTAGCAGTAGCCCTCGTTGTAGCAGAAATTCTCAGGGCAGGACTTGTTGTGACAGTCGAAAGGGCTCTCTAGAACTGCACAGGAAACCAAGAGGTCAGCAGCACCACACAGGCAGCAGTGGGAGCCCCTGTCCCTGGAAAGCTGTTCCAGACAGGCTTGGTTTCTTTTCCCCAAAGCCCACTCCATATGTGTTCTACTTATGAACCCCAAACTATCCTTTTCCTTTCCCCAGGCATTTCTCTGCCAGACAGCCCCTTTCCTCCGCCAGGCCCTCTACATCAGGAAAGGACCCAGAGCCTGGTGGAAGAAGGACCCTGCTTTTCTCACTTCACTCTGATCTCTGCCTTTACAAGATGGTGGCTTTCCCCATTCTGGCCTCTGCTTGGAAGACACAGCGGTCTCTGTATTTCATTTGGACTTCTAAGGGGACTTGGTGGAGACCTCACTGGCCTCTTATCAGGACTCCAGTGACTCAGAGGTTGAGGAACTGATGCTGGGAGGAGGATAAAGGGAAAATGAGGCACCCCGGCTACCCAATGCTACCCAATGCTTACGGCAGCCCCTGCAAATGTCCTGACAGGGGAGAGGCAGAGAGCCTGGGCTTTGCATCTCTGCAGATCTCTGAGGAGTCTGAGATCCTCAGCTCTCTCTGGTTCCCTGGCTTCTCCTTCTCCAGACCATCTTCAGTCTATACTGCTCTGGATTTTTCCTCATCAGTGTCTTCAGGGAGAGAAATTGTTTGCCCTTGGTTGTCCTAGATGCTTGAGGTTATCACCTGTTCCCAGAACTTCCTTCTGCCAAGGTCCCCAGAAATTCCTTCTGTTCCCTCCTCACCTGTACAGTGGCGCCCATCCCCAGTCATGTTCAGAGGACAGGCCTCACAGCCCTCCCCTGGAGTGCACGTCACATTAGGGAAGCACGGCTCCTCACACAAGTCCTTGGTATGTTGGCAGTTGGGGCCGAATGTGTTTCCGTCACACTTGCAGTCAGCCTCCTGAAATGGGTTACTGATCACTGGGCAGCCAGAAGGCTCGTTATTAAGGGTGCTTCTGGGTGCTTCCTATGACCCTTCTGGCCTGAGAACTCATGGACCCTGGACACTTGTATTAATTCTGCCAGCCTGTACCATCTTGACCAGCCCTTGCACTTCCCTGCCTAAAGGCACACCATCCTCCAGCCCACCTGGCCCCCTTCCTCAATCCTGCCCCAGGACCTCTCTTTCCATCTCACACTGTATTCCCTTGCTTAAAATCCTTTTAGAGTCAGACAGGGACTAAATAAATAATATTCTACCATCCCTTGAAAACTGGATCCCACATAGGCTGTTGTTCTCTGATCTGCCTGCCTTTGCTGACTCCTAAGCCAAGAAGACTAGGTGAGCACAGAGGAAACACACTGTAACCAGAATAATGGCACCAGGAAGGGCAGGGTTCTGGAAACCTCATAAATTCCCTGGTCTCTCTTTTCTGATTCCCCTACTGAGGTGACTCTGGAAAACTCCCTAAAATGGAAACGCCCAACATTTTCTATTTCCAAAGTGGATATTTTGGGATATTTAGAATACATTGATTTTATTTTTAATTTTTTAAAAGATTTATTTATTTATTTATTTATTTATTTATGCATTCAAGAACTGGGGTACAGGCCAGAAGTGTAGGGGGTGAGAGGATTCACCAGAGACAGAGTGGGGAACAGAACAGGCAGGCTGACTGAAATACACTGCTGAGGGGAGCAGCGGGCAAGACAGGAGAGGTCTGCTGCGCCATGTGGGTAGCTCCTGGCCGGGGATCAAACTTGTGCTGCAGTGGCTGCGGACAGCTTTATAGGTTGCGTCTTAAGCCCTTGTGCCACCAGGAAGGCCCAAGAATATGTTGATTTTAATCTGTTTTCCCCACTCTGTATTATTTTCCCTTCTCATCTCCCTAAGCTCCCCCAAATCTTCGGCTGCTCATGCTTTAGCAGAAGAGTATATGTACAAGGAAGGGAAGAGGGACTGAGGGATTGGTGGGATGTTGCCACCCTATTCCTTCCTGATCCCCCTTTCCATTACAATCTCCCTTTACAACCAAGAAAGGGGGGAAATCAAATGGACTCAGGCCAAGCATCTTGACTAAAAACTTGAATGCAGAAGACTTTCAACAGACTGAAAAAGATAGGTTTCTTCTAACTAGAAAGAGAGAGTAAAAGAGAAAACAAAGGGCTTTGGAGGCAGGGTAGGGGAGTCTGGGGGAGCCTGCACTTGTCTTCCCAGTACCATGAGGAAGAGACTCTGGGGAGAAATGGCTGTGCAGTGCTTCTAGGCACACGGAAGCTTAAGCAGCTTTGTAAAAGGTTTCCTGTGTCTCAGCAAGCACAGAAGGCACAGGGCACATCCTTGGGTCTGAAGCGGAGCGTGCATAGAGCTGTGATCTGTGTAGGCTCATGCCCAGGGACCACACAGCTCTCTTGCCACCCTACACCTCAATGTCGTATTCCAGCACTGGGAACTGGGAACCTCTTGGGAACTCTAAGAAAGGTTAAGATGGAGGCCTCCTGCCAGTCTGCAAAGATGGGAAGTGGGAGATAAAAACTCAGGGGAGCTGTAAGCAGTAAAGGGATTTTATGTCTTACACGTATAAGACATAAGATGGCCCGAGATCAGTATCTGCTCTCCTCACCCCAGGCCCACTCTCTCCCAACACACACTACCCAGGCGGGGCAGAGCTAAGACATCCCTTCAAATCCCACATCTTTCCGCCTTAATACAGGAACTTTCTTCCCACTCTCCTCTCAGCACTCACCTCGAGGGAGGAATTGCCTATCCTGCTGGTCTGGTTGTATAAACATTGGCTCGCTGCCTTGCAAGTGCAGACCACCATCTTTGGTTGGAGCATAGATGCCCAGTCGTTCTTGAGATTTCTTACTAGAATCTCCGGAGTACAGGGTTTCAGCAAGTTTGGTGTCCATAGCAATGTCCCGTTTTCTGTCCCAGGGAAAATGAGATTGTTGAGAAAGAATAATCTGCTGTTGGTTTACCCTGGCATTTAACATCCTGAGTTCTGATGCTGGACACCTCTCAGACCCCTCCTGCCTCCTCCACCAAATTTCATCAGGCATTTCCTTGAGTCAAGCTGGTTTTTCAAAGCAATCCTGGTCACACTGTAAGTTGGAGGTAGCACCAGCCCAGCTACAACTGGCCCAGTTGGTTGTTAAAGGGAACTCCAGAGAGGGGTAGGCACTTTCTCCTTGAAGAGACCCCAAAGGCCGACCCTGCTTGGAACTGAGCCAGGATGGCACATCCTGGGAGGATGGAAGCCAAGACCCTCCCGACACTTCCCAGGCTACACCACAGGCCAGACTGGCTTCACCTTCACAGCAGCCCCGTGCCTTGCCCTGATTTCTCGTCCACCCCCTCTCTTCATGGACTTTTGACCAACCACCCTTTCAGACACTAGCCTGCAGTGAATAAGGACTCTTATGATCAGACCTGTCTTACGTTTTTCGAGAAAACAAGAAAGTCTCCTTAAAATAGCCAGTTGACTGCAAGCTGACCACAGAGCTGAGGAATCCAGCAGGGGAGGGGGAGAGAGAAGGGTCAAAACAGAGGAGAGAAGCGCACAAAGGACTGTGGTGATGGTTCACAGGTGCTTTGGTGGTGGGAGAACTATGGGGACTACACCAAGGGGTGTAAGAAAATAAATAAATTTATAACATAAAAATAAGAACCACTAAATAAATAAACTAATTAAATAGCAGGTTGAAAGGAGCTGAGAGTAGGGAACAAACATGTATCATTTCCAGGCCATCCCTCCTCGGGAGAGGTGAAAATCTCCTGATGCCTTTTTTTTTTTAAAAGATTTATTTATTTATACAAGAGCTGGGGTACAGGCCAGAGGTGCGGGGGGTAAGAAGATTCACCAGAGACAGAGTGGGGAACAGAACAGGCACATTGACCAAAGTACACTGCTGGGGGGAGCAGCAGGCAAGACAGGAGAGGTCTGCTGCGCCATGTGGGTTGCTCCCTGGCCGGCCGGGGATTGATCCTGCGCCACAGAGGCTGTGGATAGCTTCACAGTGCTGCGCTCAAGCTGCTGTGCCACTGGGGAGACCCCTAATGCCTTTTTTTTTTTTTTTTTTTTTGACACCTGGAAGGATGTCTGTGGAGCAAAGGGTGGAGACAAAGCAGGCCCCTCTTCTTCACAGAGAAGGAACACAGGCAGAGAAGTTATCAGAGCTCAGAATAAGGCCCCTAAAGATTTTGGCTTCATCACAGCATCCTTCGTGTTGGCAGCAGAAGGCAAGCTGCATCCTGTGGGCTTTGAATCTGTACCTCTGACAGGGCTGGGTGTCTCTACCAACAGTGCTGAGAGGATGAAGCTTTGCTTGATCCCAGCATAGCAACACAGACAGGGAGAGATAGTTAGGAAATGTTGACAGACAAAAGTAGTGAGAGAGGTGTCAACGGTATTTGTATTTCTTCACATCTCGCTCTGTATTAGAAGGTGACAGCCTTCTAATAGATGTGATTTTTTAAATGAGTATTTGTTCATTGTTAAACTTAATTAATCTAATAACTGGGTGATTGGTAAAGATGATTTCATATTATTTGACTGAGATGAAACATCTTTGAATCAGTCAACTGCCCGGGGTCAGTCTAGCTGGCCTGCCAATTTGCCTTAAGTCTGTCACAAAATCTGAAGGGGCAGGAGGAGCCCTTGTTTGAACTATAAGAATCATTCCTAGAAAAATGCTGGTCCTGGGTTGCGAAATGGAGAAGTGACAGGATGTGGACAAGGTACGGAATTGTAAAATCATCCAAAGCTTGACTCTGACCTTATCCCCAGGGCCCGCAGCAAACATTTTTACCAAATAGCTGGAAGTCAGCACAGTCGTTTCGGAGAATGAACGTGTGGTCCTCAGAGCTGCTGGTGTACTGAACCAGCTTGGGCTGCCCCCAGTAGGCTTCCACCTCATGGGGACCATCGATAGAGGGCGGGGACTGATCTGAAACACAAAGATGAATCCGGGTGTGAGGTGGGATACTCTCTTGCCTTATAGGCCTGCTCGCTGGTCCTCTGACCCTTGTGAGGCATTCTCAGGGCTGTGACCCACATTTAAATGCTGGAATTATTCTCTGTGTACCTGCTCGGACCTGTACAGAGCAGGCTGGATTTGTACTGCCCACCTGGCCCAATCTTTACCCTCTATTTCTCTATTTCCTCTCCAAACAGCCTTCATTCAAAGTTCTTTCCTGAACAAAGTGCTCTGCTGGGTATGGCAATGTGGGCCAGAGAACAGGGTCCTTTCGACCATCATGGAGTTTTACCTTTGGAAGAGGATGGAAAGCCAGGAGCGTAATACCTAGATGGGCATTGCAGTTTGTCAGAGAACAGAGAGAGAGTGAACTTTTTCAAGGGTCTGCTTTAGGGGCCCGCATATTTCCATTACATTCTTTCTTCATTCCTTTAGTCACTTAAATCTACTAAGCACCTACTAGATGCCTTTCACTATTACAGGTAGTGAGGATACACCAGTGAACAAATAATAACAAAGACACCTATGAAAATTATATTAGCATATGTATTGTCTTATCCATATACATATGATTACCATATGTGCTAAGGAGAAAAAAATAACCAAGGAAGGCAAATAAGAAGTGTGGGTGAATGTAACATTTTACACAGAGTAGCCAAGTTCTCAGAGTTACTGAAAAGGTGACATTTGAATAAAGACTTGAAGGGGGTGAGGGCGAGCCTGTGGGCCCTTTGGGGGAGGGGTGCTCAAGGGAGAGAACAGCATGTACTGTGTCTTGAGTTGGGAGTGAGACTGGTGTGTTTGAAGAACACAAAGCCAGTGGGGCTGGAGTGGAGGGACTGAAGCCGGAGTACTAGGAGCAAGGCATCCAGAGGAAATAGATTAGGCTGAATAGGGCTTTGAAGGTCATCAGAAGGTCATCAGAAGGACCTAGTGAGCAGGAGAGTCATGGGAAGTTTTGAGCAGAGGAGTAACATAAGCAAAAGAATTTGTTAAATTTTAAAATATGTGACTTAAAGGAGAGTAACAGAAGGGGGTGTCCTCATATGCCCCCTAGCCCTGCAAACACCTCCCTGGGCCTCCTCTCACTTACTGATGGTGAGGTTCATCAGCTGGTAGCTTCTCAAGAGCATGGCAGTGTGCAGGCCAGTGCTTCTGCTTCCTGTGGCCAGGGTGTCGTACATGCACGCTCTGTCTTCTTTACACCCAGAAACCAAACTTTTATTCAAGGATGTATTTGCCCACAGTTGGGAAAAGAAGACAGGGGTGAAGTTGGCAGGCAGATGGTCATCCCTCTTGCCAAGGAGGCTTGTCCCATTGATTGTCCCTACAACACACAAGATGCTATGGTGGCGGTGCCAGAGGAGAGGCTCCAGCTGAATTTCTGCTGGGTCCACCCCTTAGTTTCTATGGCTCAGCGTAGGGGAAAAGGGAGTGGAGGCTTGGAGGGGAACTCCCTGTTCCAGGAAGGGAGGTCCACTCATTTCCTTCACTCTCTCTTCCAGGTGCAGAGACACAGGTGCGCTGGTGGGGACAAATCTGGGTGTCACCGGGATCCTCAGCATCTCCTGATCTTTCCCTTTCATCCCACAAAGGATGGAGGTCTGGTTCCTCCAGGTCTGAGGGAGGCAGTAACTGCAGCTTCCCTCATCCTAGCCCTCTCCTAAAAGGCCCAAGGACTCAAGCCCAGACTCACAGGTCATTCCATAGTGGAAAAGCATTTCCTCAGAGCTCTTTCGGGGGATGATGGAGCCATCGGGCATCTTGAAGTCATCCTCTGGATCCTTATTCCAGACCCCTGGAGGGATGGAGTAGGAGGTCAGCCACTTTGGGACTGTTTTGCCCTCCCCTTCCCTGGGGGTTATTCAAGGGGTCACACTCAAGCTATAAGGAGGAGGGGGGAGGGGCTGGGAAACCTCTTACTTGCATTTGTTTTTGGTTCACTCTGCCAGGAGGAGGGAGGAGAACCAGAACCTCAGAGCCTGCCCTTTTGCTTCAGTGAAGTAGGAGAAGAAAATGGAGGAGGAAATGGAGAAAGAAGGGAGGGAATGTGGGGTGCAAGGCTAAGGGAAGAAAAATGGGGGGAGGGATTATGGGGAGGGGTGGGAAGGTGTGAAGCTGATGGGTGGGGAAGGGCCTACCCTCCCCAGCCCAACCCCCAAATCCTCTAGGCTGCCCAGGAGCCCAACTGGGACTGCAGCTTTAAGAGGAGGACAGGAAATGAGCATCACAGGTAGCAGAAGTGGTCCCTGCTGCTCTCCTTCTCAGTACTCACTCTCAGGTTGGGCTCCAAGGGGCCTGAGAAAGGGAAACTCAGCCCAGGATGTTGCGGGCCAGTGGGAAGGGTACTTCTTGCAGTCTGGTAGCCTGGGGGTGGGGGGGAGGGTAGGGGCTGGGCTCCTGCTGTGGATGCTGCCTTAGAAGTAGGGTCCTGCTTGTTTCTTACCCAGAAGACCCTCAGTGTGGTTTTGATAATCCTCTGGGAGGCTGCAGGAGGCATAGAGGATGTTGGAGAGAGCCATCACTGAGATGGTTGTTGTCCCATCGAAACTGGCTGATACCAGGGAACCATTGTGGGTCATGGTGATTCCCGTGCTATTGAATATCTCCAGCCCTAGAACATTGGGATACAAGAAGAGAAAGAAATTAACATCGGAAGCTTGGGAGCCAAGACTTGGTAGTGGCGAATGTTCAAGGTGCAAGAGATGAGAGCAGCTCTGGGATGCCCCGGGGACATCTCCTGTAAACAAAAACCAAACAAAGGACCCTGCAAGTCCCGCTGCTCTCCCCTCTGCCTGAGACTGATGGCAGGCGCTACCATAGAGGCTGTCACAGTGTAAGGGATATGGTGGAATAAAAATTAAAAGGGGGGATTGTAACAGGGTGGTCCCCAGGAAAGGGGGAGGTTCCCTGCCCCACCCAAGGGAGGGTGGAGCTGAGCAGAAAGAGGAGAAGCTGCAGAAGAGACTGAGGAAGGAAGCAGGATGGAGCCAGGAGACCTGGAGGAGGCGCATGGAGCCTAGAGACACGTGAAGAAACTGCGCTTGTCTTTTGGTCGTGGACTGGGTGACACAGATGTGGGTGAGACCCGTGGGGAGGTGACAATGGCAGCTTTTATCTTGATGTTGATTTTGCTCTTTTCCTTCTGGGCTTGTCTGGTTGTTTCTGACCCTTTTCTGTGGGTCTCTACTGGAAGATGCTTTAGACTTGTGGCAGGCTTTGGGGCCTTGCTCTGGGCCAATCCCATTTGGATGGAGTTTTACCCACGAGGGGACGGGTAACTTTGGGTGCTTCATTTAGAAACTAGACTCTTTGCCTTACCTGTATTGTTTCCTAGTTTTATTAAAGTTCCTTCCCATTAAAGTCTCATATGTTTTGTGTTGATGTGGCGGATGGCAGAACCCATTTAGAATAGGCAGGTTAGCGGGGTTTGGGCTGCCCCTCTCCCTGTCCTATAACAACAGCACTGGGGGAAGGAGAGAAGTGAGGAAGGAAAGTTTAATGCCTGGCCCCGGGTGAAGAGGCTACTGAAGAGACAGCTGGGGTGGTGACCTGCTCCTCTGCCCGGGGCTGCTGCTTCCAAGCCCAGCACACTGTTCCCGGGTACGGGGGGGCCCACTGAGCCCTGGCCCAGGGAAGAAAGTGGAAGTGGCTGGTGGCTACCTTCTGCATCTTCCTGGTTAGTCTTGAATCTCACAGTCTGGTTGTTGAGCAACACAAGGATTTTGTCATTGGGCTCCAGGAGCCATCGAACCTGAAAGGAAATTGGAGGAAACCTAAGCCCAAGCTACATAGGCCAAGAGGCCAGAAAGGAGGCTCCAGAGAGCTTAGCTCCTGAGCCCTGCACAAATGGGAAGGTGATAGAGAGTGTGATGATGAGGTGATATGAGCTGATGTCCACGGCGTGCTTAGCACGGGCCAGGCTCCAAATTAGGCACATTTCTTAGGTGATGTTACTTAGATCTTACAGCAGGCCTGGCAGGTAAGTCATATTATTATTCCCATATTACTGAAACAAACAAACAAGCAAACAAATAAGGCACTAGAGTGAGGTCATTTCTTTAATCCCACACTTGGTGGAGCCGGGCACCTAATCCTGCTGTCTCTAAAGGTGGCTCTGGAGCCGCTTACACTGGCAAAAGTGTCTTTTGTCCTGCCTCCCCTCCCTTCCCTTCTCTCTTCCTTCTCTTCTCTTGGACCACCGTCAGCTCTCAGTGAGGGGAACATGGATATCTTGGCACTTCCTGCCTCACCGTTATGGAGTCCTCCAGGTTGCTGGAGTTGTATTGAGCAGCAAAGGCAATGAAGTTGGTGGCCTGGGCGGAGCCGGTCTGGGCTGTGCGGCCTTGCAGCAGGAAGGAGGAGTTTCTGCCTTGGGCCTGGACCAGCAGGAAGTCCCCCAGCCCATTAAAAGTGAAGTTGCTGCCATCGAAGGTGGTGATGTGGGGATCCCCAAACATCCAGGCTGGAAAAAAGGAGATACCACATTGGCATGGCAGACCAGGGTAGGGTCTGTCCCCCAGGAGGAATTTGCCAGGGTAGACTCAAGCTTGGACATATGTTCATGGAATATAAGAACTCCCCCTGGAAGCCCTCATGCACAAGTGTGCACCACTGCAATGCCCTTCACGTTGCCATCAGCCTCACACGGGAACCACCTCCATCTTCCTTGTGGAGATAGCCCTGCCCCAGGAAGCTGGAGATGCCCTGCCCAGGCCCTAAGAGGCTAACCCTCCCCAGATACTCTGTCCCGGCCCTGCCCTGCGGTGGGCCCAAGTGCCTCACCAGGCCGCAGGGGCCGGTACCCAGCACAGGTGACACGTGGCCGCAGTTTCTGGTACAGGGCACAGAAGGAGGGCTTGTCGTTCCAGCTGCAGCACCAGTTCTGCAACTCCAGTTCTTGATCTATGGAGAACAGCAGCATGTTGGGAAGGTAGAGGAGCTGCAGAGGCCAGCTGAAAGGTTTGGTAGGGTGGGAAGAGAGGTAGCAAGTGCATGGTTTGGAATCAGGGCAACCTCAGCTCAGATCTCACCTGCCCAATGACCTTGGGGATTGACCACTCATTGTTGCCCTTGCAGTCATGTTGGAGCCCTGCGCAGCAAAGCCCCCGGTGTCGAGTGGGGTGCTGAGACCCCTGCTTTCAAAGTGCTGAGAGCCTGAGGGAGACGCTGATGGTCTGGGGATTATGGAGGCTGCAGTGATTACAGGGAGCGATTACAGGGAGAAGGGCAGGTGGACACATGTTACCACAGCCTCCCAACTCCGTTTTTCTAGCTCATATGAAGGGCGTCTCTGGAGGGAGATAACCTGCTAATGTGGGTTCAGAGGAAAAGCGTCAGAGTGGCCCCATCCCTTTCCCTGGAAAGGTGATCCCATTCTGGGCTGGGGCTACAGGGCCAAGTGGAGATGCAGTGAGCTGTACTCAATCATAAATCTCTAGGATAGCAGCTGTAAGGGACATCAAAAACATCCTAAGGTTAAAGATAAGGAAATTAAGGATCAGAGAGGGTAAGGAGCTGGGAGGGAACGAGGACAAGAGGCTTCATTCTAAGGGCCCTACTGCTCTGCTTGGAGCTTGGGGCTGGTCTCCGACAAGGAAGAGCAGAGAAATCTAGAGAAAGTGTGATTGAGATTTCTATGAACACACTTACCAAGCTGCCACGGGCTCTGCACTCTCCAGCCTTGCAGAAGCTCTCCCCAGGGCCCATAGCTGCAGCACACGCCCCCGCGCCAGGAAGAGAAGCTACACAGCTGCCTGCCTTGGAGGCCCCACCAGCCTGCAACAAATCCAGATATACTCAGGCCCAGGATGCCTGGGGGATACTGGGGGCAGGAACAGGGTGGGGATGTTTCTGAGGAGGTCCCAAAAGTCCTGGTGTGACCAGAGGAATGGTGAGGGGAATTGTGGCGGTGAATGGGGATCCCCTGAGAGACAGGAAAGAGGTATCACCTCTTGGCTGGAATCGTAAGTCCCAACGTCCCTGTTGCCAGGAGCAAGGACAGGAGATCTGGTTCCAGCCCCAGGTGGGCCACTGAGGCTCTCTCTTCAACTGCTGCAAGCACCTGAGTCGGTAGTTGGGTATTTCTTTCCCATGTAGCCTATAGAACTGCAGTCCCTGAAGGCCTGCAGGAGCAAAGGAAGAAGGGGTTATCACAGGGCCTGGAACCACAGATGATGTTTTAACTTTAAGGACAACTCTTTGGATGTCCTCTCCCACCTTCCAGATAGCTCTTTCATGGGTGGGACCCAATTCAAATTGTCAGGGATTCTGCCCTAAAAGGACCTTTGATGTCACCTCCAAAAGTCTTCAAAGCTTGGGTCTGAGGGTGTAACCCTGGGCCAAGGAGGGGCCTCACCCTGGGTAGGGAGGCCTCACCTGCATCTAACTCAGAGCCAGACCCTATCCCTGATCTTCATTCTATCCCATCCTCCACCTTCCTGTTCTTTCTAAACTAACATTGTTTACTCCCCCCAAACCACTTCCTCCTCATGCACCCTAAGTGTCAGTCAGTGATTCCACTAGCACCTGCTCAGACACTTGACCTTCATCTCTCCTCCAGCACAGACATGTCAGTGGCGAAAACAGCTAGAACAGATGCTACAGCCCAGAGACTGGCTGGGGAGCCACAGAGAAGCTGGCACAGAGAGCAGGGACTTGTTTCTACACCACAGGTCTGAGGGAGGGTCCTCGGTGCCCAGATGGTTTCTTTGGAAGGGAGAAGTAATTAGGAGACGAAACCTTGATGGGGTCTTGAACTTTAAATAGATCTTTAATTAATTATACATTATAGGGCCTCCCCAGTGGCGCAGCGGTTGAGCGCTGGGTTGCGAGGCTGCCCGTGGCCTCTGAAGCACCGGTTCGATCCCCGGCTGCTCCCCGGCCACCGGAGGAGGGTCCCACATGGCGCGCAGACCTCTCCTGCCACCCACTGCTCCCCTCAGCGGTATACTTCGGTCCTTCTGCCTGCTCTGCTCCCCGCTCTGGCTCTGGTGAATTCTCTCACCCTCCCGTGCTTCTGACTGTACCCAGTGCATGTATAAACAAACAAACAAACAAATAAATAAATAAATAAAACATGCTTAAAAAAAAAAAAATTATACATTATATACTGCCCGCCTCAGTTGCCGTGAGTGAGAAGGGGGCTCCCAGAGGCCAACAAGATATAACAGGGCAGAGTGTATTAGATTTTGACCCTGTACCTACACAAGAGAATGATCATGATAGCTGCCATCTATTAATATTAAGGTTTTGAAAAAAACAATCATTTTCATGATTACCTATTTATGTATCTTTTCCACAATGGCCTAGCATTACTTTTCCTAAATGCGTGTGCACACATAAACACACAAACACACACACACACACCCCCCATAACGCAGCCCCAAATCAACAACAGACACATTTTGAACATCTTGACAGAAAGGCCCTAGTCTGACAGGGCGGCTCTTGCCACAAGATGGCGCCCATGATTTGATTTAGCTTGTATGTAACAATGTTCACATCACAGAACAAACAAGCGATTTTGCGTGTCACGCTTCACATGGCTGATTTCTAATGCGCAAATGTCCTTTGTTCTATCACATTTTAGAAACTGTAATTTCATCTCCTTCAGATGACCCATAGTTGGAGGAGGCCCATAGTTGGCCTCCTGATACTAAAGTGCTGACCTCTCGCCATAATGAGAGCTCTGAGAGAGCAAAAACAGTCAGTCTTTCTCCTTTACCCCCGTGTTCCTGGCTCTTAGCAGCATCCAACACACAGCAGGTACGCCATAAAGGCTGACTAAATGGATGTCAGACCTCTGCAACTCCTCTTGGTAGATCTCCTGAAGTGATCTCATCTGGTTCTTATTCCAGCTCTGGGAGAGAACACTTGGAGTATTGTGCTAACCGCCCATTCATATTCCCACTTCCGGTCACACTCCTGCTCTCATATCCAGGATCTGGACCCCCCACTAACAGACCTCCTGGGTTATCCCCAGGAGGAGATATAGCCCCACTGAGACTATACAGTGCGTCCTCACTTAAGTTCATTCCGGAAACTGCAGCTTTAAAGAAAATGAGCTTATTCCAGTTCAGGTCTCAGGTGGTGGCAGCCTATTCCTGCAGCACAGGGTGCAAGGTGGGAACCAAGCCTCAACATTGCATTGCAGAGGACACCCACATACTCACTCAGACTGGACAACTGAGGTGCGCCCATTAGCCTAGCACGGCTATCTTTGGGATGTGGGAAGAATCTCAAGTACTTGGAGAAAACCCACACAGACGTGGGAAGAATGTGCAAACTTCACGCAGATAGTGAACATAGCCAGGAATCAAATTTCTCTCTCATCAACATTGTAACAAAACAACGTGGAACTAAAAGATGTCATTTAAGGACCTGCTGTACTCTGGTGAGGGTGCCGTGCCAGCTCCTCCCTAGGTGGTGCCATATTCCGATTATACCTATAGGAGGTCAGACTGTGCTGAGTGATGTTCAGGATGAAGATGTTCAGGAGCTGCCGTGGTCAATGGCATGTGGAGGGGAGGACAGAAGAGGACGTGAGACGAGTTTAAGTGGAGCAAGGTGGCACTTTTACCTGAGCTGGAATCCAGGAATCGGTCTGGACGATACTTCTTCCACACTGGTTGGAACATCAGGGGGCTGTTTTGGAAATATCCATCTCCACTGCCAGCAAAGGAAAGAATGGTAAGGCTCTGTCACACACAGGGTCTTTCCTCTCAGCTGGCAAGTTATTTAGTTGTTCATTCAGTCAGTCATTAGCTATTACTTGGTCGATCAATTATTCAGTCAGCTACCAGTTGGCCAACTGAGTCCCGGTACTAAGCAGGAAGAGGAAGAGATGACTGAGCAAGAGTGGAGAGGCTCTCATTTGTTTCACATCTCACCACTAATTGCAAGTAACTGGTCATGAGACAGGGTCATGGAAACCTGAGTTGAGGCCTCCTTCCTGTGTGTTTTCCTTCTATTAGGATCTGGAAAGGAGGCTCCATGATGGTTAAAAGCTGGGCTTGGGGTTCAACAGTCATAGATTCAATTCCTGATCCCTAGACATTGTAACTTGGTTATCAAAAGCAAGTTATTTAGGTTAATTTAGTTTCTCTTTGATTCTTAAATTTCACATTTGTGTAAAGAGGATGGCAGTAGCATCTATCTTCCAGTATTGTTGAAGATTAAATGCAGTTACACTTGTAAATCCTTTGAAACTGGTGGTGGGGGTCAGGTTGAAAGTGCTGCTCCAGGAAGGAGGAAATCCTGAGTGGAGCCTGGAGCCTCCCCTGGGTGTGCACCCAGAGCAGGAACTCCTGACCTTTCCTGCTCTCTGACCCTGAATAGGTGACACACACAGGCGTGGCAGCTTCCCTAGGCACACGCAGGATAGTGTGAAATTCCTAGCTAGTTGGATAATTCTACTCCTTTCTCTTTCACAAGTGAAAGCAATGTCATTACAGAGACAATCCTGAACACACTCTAGGAGAAAACTATTTGCAGTAATCACAGGAACCAATTACATGTGACCGTCACAATGATTCACATCCCAGCATCTGGAAATACTGTGGTCCAGAGCTATTGTGTCAGAGAGTGAGCCACCGCTGCATACAGAAACCCATGTCCTCATCCACAGCCCCATCCCTTTGCTCTGGTTTCCTACTGACCGCACACAACCTATTGGCGGCCCCTGGTAAGGGGTTAATTCTCAGTCTGTAGGGAGTCAGGAAGGCAGATTTTAGTCTCAGATGTCCGGGTTCAAATTCTTGCTTTACCACTTTCTAGCTCTGTGACTTTGGGCAACTATCTATTTTTTCCTCAGTTTTCCCTATCCATAGAATGGGTAATATGTATCTCTCTCCTGGGGTTGTTGTGGTAATCAAATGGAATGTGTTTTAAGTACAAGTATTAAATGTTGGTTGCTATTATGTCAGTGGAAATCAGAGAAGAGAAAGTTCTGGAAATTGTTACAATGCACAGGGGCTGAGATTGGAAAGAGAATGGCAGGGCATGTAGGGCTCTCTTTTAACGTGAAACAGCAAGAATTGGATTCAATGTAAGTCAGATGTGTCCAAAGGAGAGTTCATACCTCTTCTTGCTGGGTGGATGGGTGTGTGCTCTGAAAAGCCTGCTCTGCATCATTTCTTTTTCATCCACTGAGTACTCACAGCCCTCCCCATCCTACCTGGAGAAACCCATGAGAACCGAGTTGACTGGGTGTTGGGTCACATCCCACCGCATGCCCCCGCTTTGGTAGAGAAACAGGGCGTAGGATCTGCTTCCATCTGTGGAGAGGATGGCCTGGTAGGTGTTGGTCTGGAAATTGGTTGGAGACAAACAAGGATGACTGAGAACAGGTATCTTGGGTTCTCCTGTCTGAGGTCGCACCACCCAACCCACACCCCATCCTGGCACACACATCACCTTTTCCTGGCTTATCCAGAACAAAGGCATGGGCTTAAAATACTGACAAATTTGGGATTATGTAGGGCAGTTTTCTCCCTGGGTTTCAAAACACCTATCCTGGTGGATTTGTCTTCTCTGTGATTTCTTTCCAAAGAAGGGAGATAAAGCACTCTGGGTTAGAGTCAATTAGAAGAGGGTTTGTATGGGAGTCTGAGAGATTAGCCAAGACACTAGAAAGCTGGGTGCAGGATGAATCAACTTCTTTAGGGATATTTAAGGATATTGTCTAAGTGTCACCTCAACCCGAGTAGTGTGGCAGACCCACAACAGGTGACACTGGAGGGTCTGTGAATGTGACAAAGTACTTTGCCCTATACAAAGTGGATAATCAATGAATTTGTTGAATCAGTGAAAAATGAGTGACTTTAGAGACCAGACACAAAGAAGTACTCTGTGACTCTAAGAGCTGTCACTCACGAGAGAGAAGTCTAAGGAGATTGGTGGTGTGCCCATTTCCATGGATGGCATTGTCACATGGTTAAGAATCAGTTTGGAGTGGTATGGTAACTTACGTTTGAAGATGTATGAACCTGTACTGCTAAAACATAGACAATGTTGTAAACCAATGTTATTTTAATTAAAAAAAAAAAAAGGAATCAGTTTGGAGTCAGAAAAACCTTGGTTCCAGACCTGGCTTTATCATTTGTTAGCTGGATGAGTTGAAGCAAGTTGTTTAACCTCCCTAGCCACCATTTTCCTCATCCTTAAATAATATCAGGTTGAGTGATACATAAACTTGTTAGTAGCCCGCCATTTGAACAACAAAAATTCCATTTCATGTGGTTCAACCTCCTAATAGCCAGTGCTGGCAGTGCTCTGCTGTGTGAGGAAAGGACTGAAGCAGGCTGTCTCATGGTGGGTGAGGAAGGGAGTGCTAGAATTAGCAGCCTGTTCTTGAGTCAAAGAGGAATTTAGAAGCGTGGCCTCTGCCTAGAGTTCTAGGATGTCTGATTTCCAGATGTTTCACAGGAAGCTGACCATTGGTCCACTCACCCCAATGGGCCGCTGAGCGGGATAGGCAGGGGCATTGACCCATGTGACCTTTAGTGTCCACCTGGCTTTGTAGTATAAGGTGTTTGTGAATTTTTTAATCCAGGATTCCACCTGCTGGACAAGTGTGTAGTGCTCATCATAGAGCGTCTCATATTCCTAGGAAAGGAAAGCAGACAAGGACAAGGAAATGAGGATCCCAGCTCAACACCTCTGAGGATCCCCCCCTCCCACCACATATACACTTTCTTCATGGTGATCCTGCTCACTTTAGTCTACCATTATCTTCCATCCTTCCCTCTCCCAGATTTACATTTTCAGAGTTAGCTCTTCAGATCTTAAGAGCAATTCAAAATCAGGCTTCAGGGAAGCCTGGGGTGTGTGGAGTGGAGGGTCAAGACTCAGAAATAGGGCCTCCCGGGTGGCGCAGAGGTTGAGTGCTGGGCTGCGAAGCTACCCGCAGCCTCTGCAGCACCGATTTGATCCCCGGCCGGCCGCCAGGTGAGGGTCCCACATGGTGCACAGACCTCTCCTGCCTCCTGCTGCTCCCCTCAGCAGTGTATTTCGTCAGTGTGCCTGCTCTGCTCTCCGCTCTGGCTCTGGTGAATTCTCTCACCCTCCTGTGCTTCTGACTGTACCCCAATGCTCGTATAAATAAATAAATATATCTTTTAAAAAAAAGACTCAGAAATATGGGTCTTCTGGGCTTAAACTCGCGTGTCTCTTAGCACAAACTAGCTGGAATGATGTAACCACCTGTGCCCTTTTATCTCTCCCTGGGTAATAGCAGTTTCCTTGAGAACGGGCATGTGTTTCTCCATCCTTCAGTTCTACAGGCAAGGGCACAATCTATATTTACTTGCAGCAACTTTCATTATATGCTTCCACTGACTGCAGATACTAACTCAATCCAGGAGGACAAGCAAGAGTTGTTTGACTTAGGGGTCTTATCATAGATCCCCTCTACAATCATTTTCTAAGAACTATAGAAATGATCCCTGAAAGTATAGTCTTTACAACTGTATTCCAAAATCAAATACTGGATTGCTAGCCCCCATCCCTATCACCTGCGGAGTATCCCTGATTCTATATCTTAATCTGCTCCCCCTCCAATTCCCATATTTAAGCATCAATTTCTGCCCACATGGAGCCTGGGCTCTAATAGCAGTAACATTTGATATGTCCACCACACAGTCCTTTGTCTCATTTTTACTAGCTCCATTTTTACTAGCTCCTGAATGTCAGGTTTTGAAAAGCTCACCTGGTAAAATATGGTTCCCCGTTGGCTGGAAAAATCTGCATCATCCCAAAATGGAGCCACCAGGGCCACAGGGTCCTCAGCTGTGAAACCTCTGAGGGGAGGGTTGGGGTAGGAGAAAATCTGGCTCTCTGACTCTGGGAAAATGATCTGGCCATTATCTGTGAACTGGGCACAAAGATTACTCTGGTTAGTAGTCAGGGACGGAGTCAATGAGGGAAGTCCCAGCCTTGGGACAGGTCCTCAGAAGTGATATCAAGAGTGTCTCTGGGTACTTTAGAAATGCCAACAACCTCTGGAAGGTCATTGCATCCATCTCCATGCTTTCTGGAAAAGCCTCTCTTACATAGTTATCACATAAATAGGCTTTACCTCAGGACATCCCTCATGTTCTGAGTTCTTCCTAAGGTCATAGGTTTTGTCTTATTTCAGTGGCAGAGTCCAACTATAGACCAGAACTTCACAGAACAGAATCCTCTAGGTAAACTTCCTTGGCTCTGTTCTGAAGCTGATGCCATGTTAGATGGGGCTAAAAGATCAATATCCTCCTCCACCATTGTGTCACCCTCTCAGTGTTTCCTGACATAGATCTCCTCACTGAAAGCGATAGGGTCCAGGACTCTTACAGTCCTGGTGATATGGGGTACTTGGACCAGGGAGCCAAAACAGTTATAGAAAATACAAATGCATCAAATAGTCAAGGTTCCCAAATAGACCTTCCTACTTATAAAAAGATTCTGTGAACATTCAAGAGCTGACTAGGCCCTGGGACCTCTTAATGAGATTGACATTTTAAGTGGGTATGAAGACTTGCTTCGATCCCTGTCTTCCTCATCTGATGCCCTACCATTAAAGACCATGGATGAAAACCAACCGACAGAAGGGACATGGTTCCTCTGAACAAGTGTTTCTTCTAGACTCCTTTCTCTTAGTCATGGTCATTGGGCCACCTCCAAGCCCCTGAGGAAGAAACAGCATCCAGAGAATGCAGGTCATGGGTCCTGTCACTTGGGCTGTACCCCAGAACTCACATAGAGGAAATCCCTGAGAGAGAAGCCAAGAGGGAAGCCAATCTGGGGTCTGAAGAGCATCGAGGTGAAGTCCACAGTCCTCTTGACAAACTTCTGATCTCCAACATGTGATCCATAGAGGAAGAGGGGAACCCCTGGGTGGGTACAGAGAAGAAGAGGAAGTTCTTGTGAGTCCTGACCTTCATTAGGATTGAAAGGGATGCCCAGGCAGCACCCCATCCACAAGCTGTTCCTCCACCCTTGTCCTGTTCCCCTAAATGGGAATCATGAATGACTCTTTTCTCTCCTTTCTCTCTGGCATTTAAGCCATCTCTTCAGCTTACCCCTGAAACTCTCATCTCATTTCACCTCTTAAACGCCCTTGAACTGAGGAAAGAACTCTCATCCTTCCCCAGTTTGGAGAAAAACTGGTTCTGCTGTCAGAATATCAATATATTATCTGCATCTGTTATGGTAGTCATCATATTTTTAAGGGTTAGAAGACAAAACTCTCCAGATGCAGTTCAGATTAGTAATTGAAAGACCATTCGATGGAATGAGACTTTCCGCCTCAGATCACATTTCTCTAGATAAAATTGAAGACCTCTTACAATTTGTCCTAGGACCTCTTTCTTGTTTGAGAAAGTCTGTCCTAAACATTTATGAAGTGGGTTTCCTCCTTCCCAAACAGGTAGGACCTGGTCTCCCTTAGAATTGCACAGAAGTCTATGATTCTTTCTTAGCTTCCTGCAAATTAATCTCCCACCTAGTCACCATATCTATGTTCATAAATGTAGATCTAATGGTGTCCTCCTTGATTCCTTTTACCTACAAAGTTCCCTCATGTGATAACCTTGTTTCTCACCATTTTACATCTTACTTTCAGCAAATTCTTTTTTTTAAAGATTTATTTATTTTTATACAAGAACGGGGGTACAGGCCAGAGGCGTGGGAGGGTGAGAGGATTCACCAGAGTCAGAGCGGGGAGCAGAACAGGCAGATGGACCAAAATACACTGCTGAGGGGAGCAGCGGGCAAGACAGGAGAGGTCTGTGGCATCATGTGGGCATCTCCCTGGCCGGCCAGGAATCGAACCCGCGCTGCAGAGGCTGCGGACATCTTCACAGCGCTGCGCTCAACCCACTGCACCACCAGGGAGGTCCAGCAACCCCAAATTCTTTGGGGGTTTCCTCCTCCCACAATGCTGGGGCTACTGTTGACTTCCATAATATTATTCCAGCTGTGCAGGTTCTTCTGACTGCTTGGGGGTGTTTCCTATTCACACTTTCCAGGTAGCCTCCTCTTCCATTTGAACCCAACACCACATCCCCAGAGCTCTTCCACTGTGAGCACCTAATTCCCTGGGATTATTCCTCTAATTGCATGGATGGAGAGAGCAGATTTGTCATTTACTGAACAACATCTTGATGGTGTCTATATCTTCAGCTCCAATCCCATGTCATGCACAAAGTCCTCCGTCAGCACTCGACTTTGATACTGTCTTATTGTCCCCTATAAGGCTCTTCTGACCTGAGAGAACAGAGCCTATGAGCAAGTAGACTGAGACAGAGCACTCAGTTATATCACCCGATAAAGGAGACATGAGCTGAACTTCCTGTGGCCAATGTGGCAACAGCCACGAGAAGTTATTCCCCCAATTATTCACAAAGGCCCTCACTGGTGGATGAAATACAGCTACCACAACTACAATTTACACATCTACCTAAATTCTCTCAATCCCAGTCCTGTGGCATCATTTAGCTTTCTCAGATTTCAGAGGGACTGGGGCAGCTATTGAGGTGGAACCCGTGGATGTTTTGGGAATGGCGGTTGTAAGGATCTGAGAGGTTGTTGAGACAAGTGATGTTGCTGTGCTTAACTCGCTGTCTACCCTCAGGGAGATGTGAATGTTAGTGTTCAGGGAGAGAAAACTGCAGTGTGACTTAGAGTCAGAGGAGTGGATAAAAGAACCACAAGTTAGGAAGTGCAAGAGATAGTTGAACATTCTCTCACTTCCTCTGGTTATCTCAAGCCACGTACTGCAGATGAAGAGTTGACTGCTGAGTCACAGAATATGGTGAGACTGTCAAACAGCACACTAACACACCATTTATCTGCTTGAATATTAGACCTAAGTCCTATACTGTTAATGCTCACTAACTGTCGCCTTTTCCAATACTCCAATAGGAGAAGTTAAGCAATGGAGCCATAACAAGAGAAACAACACAAGAGTCCGTGCATACCTGATGTGGCAGTAGTCAGAGTAGAGCTTGAGGATGCTGTGGATGTTGGGAAACTGCTAGTAACAGGGAGAGGAGTGGGATGATCTGTAAATAAAGATGTGGAACTCCAGGTGGGAGCAGGGCCATGGGTTGATGTTGGCAAGGTTGCGGCCTCGGAGGGTGTCACGGGAAGCTTGCTGACACTGGTTGGGGACGAAGAGGCTGTGTCACTTGCAGGGGATGTCCAGGAGGAGACACTCACAGTAGGACCATGTGCACTTGGGGATGGTGAAGCTGATGTGCCAGCTGTGGAGATAGTGCTGGTTTGAGTGACTCCTGTGGTGCCCACGCTCTCGGTGCCTGGCATCTGAGAAGATGCTGCCGTTGGCTGAGAAGAGGTGCCAGAGGACGCCATTGTTGACGTTACCCCAGCTCCAGTGGACAGCGAGACAGTGGAGGTGCCTCCAGTGAGAACCGTGGTTGCAGGAGATGCTGTGCCCGCTGTGCTGGTGACAGAGGTGGCTGTTGATGCCGGCGAGGTTGCAGTCTCGGAGGGTATCACGGGAAGCTTGCTGACACTGGTTGGGGACGAGGAGGTTCTGGAAACTGCAGGGGATGTCCAGGAAGAGACACTCACAGTAGAACCATGTGCACTTGGGACTGTGAAGCTGATGTGCCAGCTGTGGGGACGCTGCTGGTTTGAGTGACTCCTGTAGTGCTGCCCACGCTCTCGGTCCCCGGCATCTG
This sequence comes from Talpa occidentalis, assembly GCF_014898055.3. Taxonomy (NCBI): domain Eukaryota; kingdom Metazoa; phylum Chordata; class Mammalia; order Eulipotyphla; family Talpidae; genus Talpa; species Talpa occidentalis. Next base: position 41,682,858 of record NW_023604295.1, on the reverse strand, counting down.
AGAAGATGCTGCCGTTGGCTGAGATGAGGTGCTGGAGGACGCCATTGTTGATATTACTCCAGCTCCAGTGGACAGTGAGACAGTGGAGGTACCTCCAGTTAGAACTGTGGTTGCAGGAAGTGCTGTGCCCGCTGTGCTGGTGACAGAAGTGGCTGTTGATGCTGGTGAGGTTGCAGTCTCAGAGGGCGTCACGGGAAGCTTGCTGACACTGGTTGGGGACGAAGAAACAGAGACACTCAAGGTAGGACTCTGTGCACTTGGAGACAGTGAAGCTGATGTGCCAGCTGTGGGGACGGTGCTGCTTTTAGTGACTCCTGTGGTGCCCACGTTCTCGGTCCCTGGCATGTGAGAAGATGCTGCCGTTGGCTGAGATGAGGTGCTGGAGGACACTGTTGTTGACAGTGCACCTACTCCAGTGGACAGTGAGACAGTGGAGGTGCCTCCAGTAAGAACTGTGGTTGCAGGAGGTGCTGAGTCTGCTGTGCTGGTGACGGAGGTGACTACTGAGGTTGGTGAGGTTGCGGTCTTGGAGGGTGTCACGGGAAGCTTGCTGACACTGGTTGGGGATGAGGAGGTTGTGGCACCTGCAGGAGATGTCTCAAGAGAGACACTCACGGTAGGACTGTGTGCACTTGTGGACGGTGAAGCTGATGTGCCAGCTGTGGGGATGCTGCTGCTTTGAGTGACTCCAGTGGTGCCAATGCTTTTGGTGCCTGGCATCTGAGAAGATGCTGCTGTTGGCTGAGAAGAGATGCTGGAAGAGGCTGTTGTTGTCGGTTCCCCTGCTCCAGTGGACAGCGAGACACTTGAAGTGGCTCCAGAAATAACTGTGGTTATAGGAGGTGCTGTGCCCGCTGTGCTGGTGACAGAAGTGGCTGTTGAGGTTGGCGAGGTTGCAATCTCGGAGGGTGTCACGGAGGGCTTGCTGACACTGGTTGGGAACAAAGAGGCCGTGTCACCTGCAGTGCTTGTCCCAGTTGAGACACTCATGGTGGGAATGTGTGCACTTGGGGACAGTGAAGCTGATGTGCCAGCTGTGGGGGCAGTGCTGCTTTGAGTGACTCCAGTGGTGCCAATGCTTTTGGTGCCCGGCATCTGAGAAGATGATGCTGTTGGCTGAGAAGAGATGCTGGAAGAGGCTGTTGTTGTCGGTTCCCCTGCTCCAGTGGACAGCGAGACACTTGAAGTGGCTCCAGTAATAACTGTGGTTATAGGAGGTGCTGTGCCCGCTGTGCTAGTGATGGAGGTGGCTGTTGAGGTTGGTGAGGTTGCAATTTCGGAGGGCGTCACGGGAAGCTTGCTGACACTGGTTGGGGATGAAGAGGCTGTGTCACCTGCAGTGCTTGTCCCAGTAGAGACACTCACGGTGGGAATGTATACACTTGGGGACAGTGAAGCTGATGTGCCAGCTGAGGGGGCAGTGCTGCTTTGAGTGACTCCTGTGGTGCTGCCCATGCTCTCAGTTCCCGGCGTGTGAAAAGATGCTGCTGTTGGCTGAGATGAGGTGCCAGAGGACGCCATTGTTGATGTTACCCCAGCTCCAGTGGACAGCATGACACTGGAGGTGCCTCCAGCAAGAACTGTGGTTGCAGGAGCTGTTGTGCCCGCTGCGCTGGTGAGAGCAATGGCTGTTGATGCTGGTGAGGTTGCTGTCTCGGAGGGCGTCACGGAAAGCTTGCTGACACTGGTTGGGGACGAAGAGGCTGTGTCACCTGCAGTGCTTGTCTCAGTAGAGACACTCACGGTAGGACTGTGTGCACTTGTGGACGGTGAAGCTGATGTTCCAGCTGTGGGGATGCTGCTGCTTTGATTGACTCCAGTGGTGCCAATGCTTTTGGTGTCCGGCATCTGAGAAGATGCTGCTGTTGGCTGAGAAGAGATGCTGGAAGAGGCTGTTGTTGTCGGTTCCCCTGCTCCAGTGGACAGCGAGACACTTGAAGTGGCTCCAGTAATAACTGTGGTTATAGGAGGTGCTGTGCCCGCTGTGCTGGTGACAGAAGTGGCTGTTGAGGTTGGCGAGGTTGCAATTTCGGAGGGTGTCACGGAGGGCTTGCTGACACTGGTTGGGACAAAGAGGCTGTGTCACCTGCAGTGCTTGTCCCAGTAGAGACACTCACGGTGGGAATGTGTGCACCTGGGGACAGTGAAGCTGATGTGCCAGCTGTGGGGGCAGTGCTGCTTTGAGTGACTCCAGTGGTGCCAATGCTTTTGGTGCCCGGCATCTGAGAAGATGCTGCTGTTGGCTGAGAAGAGATGCTGGGAGAGGCTGTTGGTGTCGTTCCCCTGCTCCAGTGGACAGTGAGACACTTGAAGTAGCTCCAGTAATAACTGTGGTTATAGGAGGTGCTGTGCCCGCTGTGCTGGTGACAGAAGTGGCTGTTGAGGTTGGCGAGGTTGCAGTCTCAGAGGATGTCACGGGAAGCTTGCTGACACTGGTTAGGGACGAAGAGGCCGTGTCACCTGCAGTGCTTGTCCCAGTAGAGACACTCACGGTGGGAATGTGTGCACTTGGGGACAGTGAAGCTGATGTGCCAGCTGTGGGGACAGTGCTGCTTTGAGTGATCCTGTGGTGCTGCCCACGCTCTCAGTTCCGGCGTGTGAGAAGATGCTGCCATTGGCTGAGATGAGGTGCCAGAGGACGCCATTGTTGACGTTACCCCAGCTCCAGTGGACAGCGTGACACTGGAGGTGCCTCCAGTAAGAACTGTGGTTGCAGGAGCTGTTGTGCCCGCTGTGCTGGTGAGAGCAATGGCTGTTGATGCTGGTGAGGTTGCTGTCTCAGAGGGCGTCACGGGAAGCTTGCTGACACTGGTTGGGGACGAAGAGGCTGTGTCACCTGCAGTGCTTGTCCCAGTTGAGACACTCATGGTGGGAATGTGTGCACTTGGGGACAGTGAAGCTGATGTGCCAGCTGTGGGGATGCTGCTGCTTTGAGTGACTCCAGTGGTGCCAATGCTTTTGGTGTCCGGCATCTGAGAAGATGCTGCTGTTGGCTGAGAAGAGATGCTAGAAGAGGCTGTTGTTGTCGGTTCCCCTCCTCCAGTGGACAGCGAGACACTTGAAGTGGCTCCAGAAATAACTGTGGTTATAGGAGGTGCTGTGCCCGCTGTGCTGGTGACAGAGGTGGCTGTTGAGGTTGGCGAGGTTGCAGTCTCGGAGGGTGTCACGGAGGGCTTGCTGACACTGGTTGAGAACAAAGAGACTGTGTCACCTGCAGTGCTTGTCCCAGTAGAGACACTCACGGTGGGAATGTGTGCACTTGGGGACAGTGAAGATGATGTGCCAGCTGTGGGGGCAGTGCTGCTTTGAGTGACTCCAGTGGTGCCAACGCTTTGGTGTCCGGCATCTGAGAAGATGCTGCTGTTGGCTGAGAAGAGATGCTGGAGAGGCTGTTGGTGTCGGTTCCCCTGCTCCAGTGGACAGTGAGACACTTGAAGTAGCTCCAGTAATAACTGTGGTTATAGGAGGTGCTGTGCCCGCTGTGCTGGTGACAGAGGTGGCTGTTGAGGTTGGCGAGGTTGCAATTTCGGAGGGTGTCACGGGAAGCTTGCTGACACTGGTTAGGGACGAAGAGGCTGTGTCACCTGCAGTGCTTGTCCCCGTAGAGACACTCACGGTGGGAATGTGTGCACTTGGGGACAGTGAAGATGATGTGCCAGCTGTGGGGACAGTGCTGCTTTGAGTGACTCCAGTGGTGCCAACGCTTTTGGTGTCCGGCATCTGAGAAGATGCTGCTGTTGGCTGAGAAGAGATGCTGGAAGAGGCTGTTGGTGTCGGTTCCCCTGCTCCAGTGGACAGCGAGACACTTGAAGTGGCTCCAGTAATAACTGTGGTTATAGGAGGTGCTGTGCCCGCTGTGCTGGTGACAGAAGTGGCTGTTGAGGTTGGCGAGGTTGCAGTCTCGGAGGGTGTCACGGGAAGCTTGCTGACACTGGTTAGGGACGAAGAGGCCGTGTCACCTGCAGTGCTTGTCCCAGTAGAGACACTCACGGTGGGAATGTGTGCACTTGGGGACAGTGAAGCTGATGTGCCAGCTGTGGGGACAGTGCTGCTTTGAGTGATTCCTGTGGTGCTGCCCACGCTCTCAGTTCCCGGCGTGTGAGAAGATGCTGCCATTGGCTGAGATGAGGTGCCAGAGGACGCCATTGTTGACGTTACCCCAGCTCCAGTGGACAGCGTGACACTGGAGGTGCCTCCAGTAAGAACTGTGGTTGCAGGAGCTGTTGTGCCCGCTGTGCTGGTGAGAGCAATGGCTGTTGATGCTGGTGAGGTTGCTGTCTCAGAGGGCGTCACGGAAAGCTTGCTGACACTGGTTGGGAACAAAGAGGCTGTGTCACCTGCAGTGCTTGTCCCAGTTGAGACACTCATGGTGGGAATGTGTGCACTTGGGGACAGTGAAGCTGATGTGCCAGCTGTGGGGATGCTGCTGCTTTGAGTGACTCCAGTGGTGCCAACGCTTTTGGTGTCCGGCATCTGAGAAGATGCTGCTGTTGGCTGAGAAGAGATGCTAGAAGAGGCTGTTGTTGTCGGTTCCCCTCCTCCAGTGGACAGCGAGACACTTGAAGTGGCTCCAGAAATAACTGTGGTTATAGGAGGTGCTGTGCCCGCTGTGCTGGTGACAGAAGTGGCTGTTGAGGTTGGCGAGGTTGCAGTCTCGGAGGGTGTCACGGAGGGCTTGCTGACACTGGTTGAGAACAAAGAGGCTGTGTCACCTGCAGTGCTTGTCCCAGTAGAGACACTCACGGTGGGAATGTGTGCACTTGGGGACAGTGAAGATGATGTGCCAGCTGTGGGGGCAGTGCTGCTTTGAGTGACTCCAGTGGTGCCAACGCTTTTGGTGTCCGGCATCTGAGAAGATGCTGCTGTTGGCTGAGAAGAGATGCTGGGAGAGGCTGTTGGTGTCGGTTCCCCTGCTCCAGTGGACAGTGAGACACTTGAAGTAGCTCCAGTAATAACTGTGGTTATAGGAGGTGCTGTGCCCGCTGTGCTGGTGACAGAGGTGGCTGTTGAGGTTGGCGAGGTTGCATTTTCGGAGGGGTGTCACGGAAGCTTGCTGACACTGGTTAGGGACGAAGAGGCTGTGTCACCTGCAGTGCTTGTCCCCGTAGAGACACTCACGGTGGGAATGTGTGCACTTGGGGACAGTGAAGATGATGTGCCAGCTGTGGGGACAGTGCTGCTTTGAGTGACTCCAGTGGTGCCAACGCTTTTGGTGCCGGCATCTGAGAAGATGCTGCTGTTGGCTGAGAAGAGATGCTGGAAGAGGCTGTTGGTGTCGGTTCCCCTGCTCCAGTGGACAGCGAGACACTTGAAGTGGCTCCAGTAATAACTGTGGTTATAGGAGGTGCTGTGCCCGCTGTGCTGGTGACAGAAGTGGCTGTTGAGTTTGGCGAGGTTGCAGTCTCGGAGGGTGTCACGGAAGGCTTGCTGACACTGGTTAGGGACGAAGAGGCCGTGTCACCTGCAGTGCTTGTCCCAGTAGAGACACTCACGGTGGGAATGTGTGCACTTGGGGACAGTGAAGCTGATGTGCCAGCTGTGGGGACAGTGCTGCTTTGAGTGACTCCCGTGGTGCTGCCCACGATCTCAGTCCCCAGCGTGTGAGAAGATGCTGCTGTTGGCTGAGATGAGGTGCCAGAGGACGCCATTGTTGACGTTACCCCAGCTCCAGTGGACAGCGTGACACTGGAGGTGCCTCCAGTAAGAATTGTGGTTGCAGGAGCTGTTGTGCCCGCTGCGCTGGTGAGAGCAATGGCTGTTGATGCTGGCGAGGTTGTGGTCTCGGAGGGTATCATGGGAAGCTTGCTGACACTGGTTGGGGAAGAAGAGGCTGTATCACCTGCACGGGATGTTCTGGAAGAGACACTCATGGTAGGACTCTGTGCACTCACGGACAGAGATACTGATGTGCCAGCTGTGGGGACGCTGCTGCTTTGAGTGACTCCAGTAGTTCCGACACTTTTGGTCCCTGGGGTCTGAGGAGATGCTGCTGTTGGCTGAGAAGAGATGCTGGAAGACACTGTTGTTGTCGGTCCCCCTGCTCCTGTGGACGGCAAGACAGTGGAGGTGCGGCCAGTAAAAATTGTAGTTATAGGCGGTGCTGTGTCTGCTGTGCTGGCGAGAACGATGGCTGTTGTTGTTGGCGATGTTGCAGTCTTGGAGGGTGTCACAGGAAGCTTGCTGACACTGATTGGGGATGAAGAAGCAGAGACACTCATGGTAGGACCGTGTGCAGTTGTGGACGGTGAAGCTGATGTGCCGGCGATGGGGACACTACTGGTTTGAGTGACTCCCGTGGTGCTGCCCACGATCTCAGTCCCCAGTGTGTGAGAAGATACTGCCGTTGGCTGAGATGAGGTGCCAGAGGACGCCATTGTTGACGTTACCCCAGCTCCAGTGGACAGTGAGTCTGTGGAGGTGCCTCCACTGAGAACTGTGGTTGCAGGAGGTGTTGTGCCTGCTGTGCTGGTGACAGAGGTTACCGTTGATGCTGGCGAGGTTGTGGTCTTCGAGGATGTCCCGGGAAGCTTGCTGACACTTGTTGGGGAGGAAGGGGCTGTGTCACCTGCAAGGACAGTTGCAGAGACAGTTATTGTAGGACTGTGTGCACTTGGGGACTGTGAAGGTGATGTGCCAGTTGTGGGGGCGCTGCTTGTTTGAGTGTCTCCAGTGGAGCCCGCGCTCTTAGCTACTGAAATCAGAGAAGATGCTTCCATTGGCTGAGAAGCTAAGAATGAAGGAAATTATAAAATTAGTGATCAATCATATTAAGAATTTAAAACGTATAGAAAGAATTAACAAAACCAAAAAATGGTTGTCAGTAAATTGAGAAATTTTTGTCCAGGTGGAATTAGAAAAGCTGAAGAAAACCCTGTGTACTAAAATCAGTAGTAATTTAGGATAAAATTACAAAGGACTCTGAGAATAATGCAAACAACTGTACTTCAAAAAATTGGAATTTAGAGGTTTGACCAATATCTTTTCTAGAAACACAATACTTAACCAAGCCATATCATGAAGAAACAGAAAATCTGAATATACCTATAACTTATAAGTTGATTGAATCAGCAATGAAAGTTCTTAAATAGGAAGAGTAGTTCTGAACTCATTGGCTTCTCTTGTGATTGCTATTCATTGGAACGAATGTTTTCCAACTCATTCTTTAGGCCAGAATTACCCTGATACCGAATAGAGACAAAGACAGAAGAATATAATATCTCTATGACCAATATCTCTTACGAATTTTGATATAAAATCCTCAACAAAATAGTAGAAAACAGATTTCAGGAGCATTTTTAAAGGGTATGCAACATGACTAAGTGAAATTAAATCTGGACTACAAGGATGATTGAACATATAAAGCTCCATCATTATTATATACCATACTAATAGTGAAGAGAAAAAAATAGCAAAATCATCTCACTTGATGTAGAAAAAGCATTTGACAGAAAACTCAGCAATCTTCATGACTAAAAAAATCAGCAACTATGAATTGGAGGAAACTATCTCAATATAATGAAAGTCATATATGCAAATCCCATAGCAAATATCATCCCCAATGGTAAAACACTAAAAGCTTTTCCTCTAAGACCAGAAATAAGGCAAAGATGGCCACCTTCACCACTTCTATTCAATATAGTATTGGAAGTTCTAGATAGATCTATTACTCAAGTAAAAGAAATAAAATATGAATCCAAATATGAAAGGAATAAAGTTATCTGTTTGTAGATGATATAATCTTATATGTAGAGAATCACAAAGAAAGTTGAACTAATAAATGTATTTAGCAAAGTAGTAGTTTACAAAGTTAACAACATACAAAAATCAGTTGCATTTCTACAAACTAGTAATAATTAATCTGAAAAGGAAATTAAGAAAACAATTTCACTCACATTACATAAGAGAAAACTTATGAATTAATTTAACCAAGGTGAAAGACTTGTACAATGAAAACTACAAAACATTGTTAAAAGAAGTTAAAAGCATAAATAAATGGAAACATTTTCCATGTTCATGGGTTGGAAGCTTTAATGGTGTTAGAATGTCAATAATACCCAAAGCACTCTACAGTTTCAATGTAATTTCCTATCAAAATCTCAATGACATATTTTGGGGAAATAGAAAATTTCATTCTAAATTTCATAGACTCTTAAGAGACCCCCAAACAGCTAAAACAATCTTGAGAAAGAAGACAAATTGGAAGGACCCACACCTCTTATTTCAAAACTTATTACTAAAGCAAACAATACTTAGTATTCAAAAACAGTGTGATACCAACATACAGACAGGCTTATAGACCAAAGAGCTAGAATAGAGAGCCCAGAAATAAACCCCTGCGTATATACTCAAATTATCAAGATCATTGAATGGGAAAAAGGATAGGTTGTTTTGTTTTGTTTTGTTTTCCCCTAGCAAGTGGTGCTGGGAAAGTGTATATCCAAAGGCAAAGGAATGAAGTTCCACTTACCTAATATCACATACAAAATTTAACTCAAAATGGATCATAGTTCCCGATGTAAGACTGTAACCTATAAAATTCCCCTAAGAAAACAGGACAAAAGCTTCACAATATTGAATTTGGAAATGAGTTTTTCGATATTATACCAAAGGCACAGACAACAAAAAAAAGACAAATCGAATTAATGAAAATTTACAAAATTTGTGCACCAAAAGTTACTACCAACAGAGTAAAAAGACACTGGGAGAAAATAAAAGCAAATCATGTCTGGTTAGGATTAATATCCAGAATATAGAAAACTAAACTCAACAACAAAAGCCCAAACAGTTCAATTAAAAACTGGACAAAGAACTTGAATAGATATTTTCCAAAGAAGATATACAAATGTCAAATAAGGACATGAAAAAATTCTCAACATCACATTCAGTAGGCAAATACAAAATCAAAATTATAATGAGATGGGTGCATCACACCCATCAAGATGGTCACTATCAAAACAAACAAACAAACAGAAAATCGCACATCTTGGTAAGGATGTGGAGAAATTTAAGCCTTTGTGCACTATTGGTGGGAACATAAAATAGTACAGTTGCTGTGGTAAATAGTGTGACAGTTCCTCAAAAATTAAAAATGGAATTACCATATGACCCAACAATTCTACTCCTAGATATATTTACACAATGGAATATTACTCAGCAATCAAAAAAGACAAACTCATTGCATTTGCAACAATATGGATGGAGCTGGAAGGGATTATACTAGCTGAAATAAGTCAACAGGAAAAAGATAAACATAGAATGATCTCATTTATATGCAAAATATAGAGAAACCAAGCAAAAGGTCAAGAAAAAGATGAAACTAGCAAGCTGACCAAAGACCTGAGGCCTACAGCAAGGGCGGCAAAGGGAGGGGTTTCAAAACAGGGCCAGGAAGAACACAGGGAATATAGCCATGGTGCACAGGTGCTGTGGTGGTGGGAGAACTATGGGGACTACACCTGAGGGGAGAAACCAATTACTGTACAAAAAGAACAATAATGTAAAAAAAAAAAAAAATGAAAAAATACAGTTTAACTTATCCCACATAAATCATTTTGTAACCTTTTTTTTTTAAACCTGATATTGTCAGTATTTCTTACCATTTCTATTCTTAGTGAACAGATCAAGGAGAGACAAATCTTTATGTCTTGGATGATAGTTTTCTCTCTTACCCTTGTTGGAGTCATGGAAGAGTGAGCTCAGGGAAGGGGCCAGCTCAGTCCAAGATCTTGTTCACCGAGCTCCAGAGGTCACCTCTCCTAACACAACCTTTCCTCCAACCTGGCAACTTTCATTGCTGCCATTCCCGTTTTCCTCTAACTAGGAGCCCCCACGGAGGGGCAGACCCAGCTCATGGAGCCCTTTTTTCAGTGCAGCCACCTAGAAACACTTCTCTTGAGATAATCAGAGCTTAGGGACTGTGTGCTGCTCTTTGCTTCTAAGTTTTTCCTTAGGAAGTCTTACTTTACGCTTGTGTTGCTATATTTGATATAGGATAGTGCATAATTCACTTACTATTGAACATTTAGGCTGTTTCCCAGTGTTTTGTTACTATAAATAAATCTTTGGTGACTTTGTGCATAACGTTTTGTTTTTATTATTTCAGCTCATTTCCTTAACACGGATTCTGTAAGGGGAATTACTGATTAATGCTGTTATAAAATTTTTCATGTAGGGTCCTCCCTGGTGGCACAAGGGGTTAAGCACAGCACTGTGAAGCTGTCCATAGCCCCTGTAGCACGTGTTCGATCTCTGCCGGCCAGGGAGCTACCCACATGGTGCAGCAGACCTCTCCTGACTTGCCCGCTGCTCCCCTCAGCAGTGTATTTCAGTCAATCCACCTGTTCTGTTCCCCACTCTGTCTCTGGTGAATCCTCGCACACCCCCACACCTCTGGCCTGTACCTCAGTTCTTGTATGCATAGGTAAATAAATCTTTTAAAAAAATTTTTTTCATGTTACTAATACATACTGCCAAATTTCTTGACAGAAATGTAGTGCCAAGTTACAATTGCATTAGCAGTATATGAGAGAGAATCTATTTCCCAATACTCTCTCCTTTGGTGGTACTTATTTTAAATCCTGTGAAATAGGACTGTCTATTTTATTCAAGTTCTCATTTTAAGGACTTGCTCATCTTAACCAGGCTTAACAAGTCTCTAAATCTGTTGACTTCTTTAGGAGGAAGAGATTAGCATTAGATACATCAAAAGTATGGTATTGTGTTTGTCTTTCACCATTGTTTACACAATCCATCTTCAGCCACTCCTTCAACAGATCATTTAGAAAAACAGTTTGCAGATAACCCTATCCACTAAGCTTGTGCAAGTTATTCTTAGACAACAAATCCTGGTGAGGGAGGAGGGCTAAAGAAGTCAATTCTCAAAAGATAAGATATATCCGACCCTCTGGGGGAACTTATATTGCTGGACCCACGCCCAGAGTCTCATTGCTTATGCATACAGTAAGGGTCCAGGAATCTGCATTTTAACTGTGCCCAGGCTAATTCTAATATCAGTTGTCCACTGACAATGCCCTTAAAATAAAATAACATCTGCTCTTAAAATATTTTGTAAGCTGAAAGTATCTTTCTGAGGTTGCAAGACACAGTAATTTAGGGTCTAGATCAAATTTTGTTCCCAGCCTTATTCTTGCTGCTCAGGATATAACTAGAATGTACTGGCTTTGTCTTTCACTAGGATGCAAGTCAGGATCTCCAGATTGCCTCAGACTCTTAGACAACAAAATCCTGTTGTTCTCACCCAGGTCAGATACACAGCATACTTTCAGAGGAGAGAGCTAGGAGAATTGGCTGTAAAGATTTGATATTTGAGAGAGATTTGAAATCAGTCCTCTCTTGAACATCTTGAAAAAGGGGTCTACACTCTCCACCTCTTCTTTATCATCTACTCCTTATACGCTACCCTCAGTCACTTCACTGATAAAACTTTCCTCAAAAGTTACCCCCCAACTCCTTCATAAATCACTAAAACCAATTTTCTTCTCAATCCCTAATTAGTCTCTGTAAAAATAGACACCACCCATCTAGCCAAAACATATTTATTGATCATCTACTGTAATAACCACTCCTTGACCATTGTCCCCTTGAATTTGCAAGGTATTGCCCTCCTGGTTGATTCTTCTCCACCCAACACTTGTTCCTTATGCTCTTTGTCACTTCTTTCTAAGTGTCCAAAGGAAGTCAGTTTTCTGGATGTCATCTCTAGTCTTTCCCCTCTGCTATACTGTCTCTCTGGCCAACTTGCAGCTTTCGTGCCTAGCAAATCTACAATCCTACCTTGATTTTACACTCATTTTCCAGTGATCTCCTGGTTAGAGAGCAAAGGAAACAGCCAAGTGAGACTTTTTTTCAAATAGCTTTTTTCTATTGTCCTTCTAGCGATTGTAAGTAACATCAGTCCCCCAGATATCCAGGACAGAAACCTCTGAGCCATCTTTTGTTGCTTCCTCTTCCTCTCCTCCAACATCATAGTTTGACATCATCTATTATTCATCCAAATTTGTAGTCTTCTGTTCACTTTGCCATGTTATCCTCATTATTTTGACAATTGCAGCAACCTCTTAAATTGTTATTCATGATTACAGCACCCGACTCCCTCAAATCTTAGTTTCCATCATACCATTGCTGGATTGATCTTCAGCTATGGGGACCAGGAAGGTTTCTTCTTATTGTCTCCTTAGCAGGGACAACTTTAGAAAATGTTTGTATTGCCTGTCTTTGAAGGCAGCTACTTAGATCCTAAGGGCATGGGTGTAGATGTCCATCAGAGCTGTAGAGACGGGGGACTGCAATTGTCCCTGTCATCCTCTCCCAACTAGGAGAAGGGTTCCAAAGCATATGTGCCCAGAGGGAGGCCATTTGTGGTGGTGGACCTTCCCCTGGTTGTGTCAGAATATTCCAGAGTCTTGTTTAGAGGTCTGTCTGCATTGTAGGATGGCTTTTGCAATGATGAATGACCATTCTCAAGGCACTTATATCCTTTTTTTTTTAATGTTTTTTATTTTTAATTTTTTTAATTTAAATTTTTATTTTTATATTCCCCATACAATTACAACCCCCTTATTTTTACCCCAAGCCCTCCTTTCCCCGCCCCCCATAGAGTGTCTCTTATTCATAATTATTTGTTGATTTTGATATTTTCTTTCTTATAGTTATTCTTTTTCCTGGTCCCTTATTTAAGTTTTCTAGATTCCTGCTATGAGTGAGACCATCCGGTATTTTTCTTTTTCTTTCTGGCTTATTTCGCTGAGCATGATCCCTTCCAGCGCCATCCATGTTGCTGCAAATTGCATGTGTTTATCTTTTTTGAATGCTGAGTAATATTCCATTGTGCATATGTACCTCATCTTCTTGATCCAGTCATCTATTTTTGGGCATTTGGGTTGTTTCCAAATCTAGGTCTTCATGGTGAGTTCTTGAGTGTCAACTGACTTGTGATTAAACTTGGGGATAGGGATTTCTCATGTAACTTTTCTCTGTAGGCACATTTTGACACTGTGAATAATAAAAATGTTAATCCCTCATATTTGTACAGTGTTTTATTGCTTGCCCTTTTTAATAGCCTCCCCCCCACTTCACAAGTGAGGAAATAGATTTGGATGGTGATGTGACTTGCCCAACATCACATATCTTGTAAGTGACATGGTTGGGACTCAAAGCTAAGAGTCTAGGCTTGGAAGGTGTGAGCTGTTCCTCAACTGTGGAACTGCCCTAAGTAAAAGCTCTTTCCACAGTTTGGGCTATTCTAATCCTACCTCAACAAAGAGAAATGTGACAGACCTGCTCTGAGTCTGCCACATACAGACATACAGAGTGGTCTGAATCTGGCACATTTTCAGGAGCAAATGATGTGACACCTGGATTATTTTGCCAACTTTCCTGGAATCTCCTTTTCTGTGAGTATTTCAGAGTGAGTTGTGATAACTGTTGACCCCTGAGGTGACAAGACCACCAGAAATCATGTGTACAGTACCACCTAAAATAGATAGTTTTAAAAAATTTCTGTCAGAGCAGGAGGCTGCATCCAGGAACTGTGAGGGCAGTGGAGCTGGCCCTGAGAGGTTTTTTGCCAACACTTCAGTCAGAGAGCTCTTGACAAAGCAATTATTTTTCTCCCCTTGGACTGTGTCTGGTGGGAGATGACCAGTGGTTGACTTGGTTCTCCTATCTGGCCTCTGGTGACTACACAGATATAAGATGATGGGTTTGACTCAGGTGAAGGAGTAGTGGCAAAAGTGATGATGGTAGTGACGGATAGCCTCCCCAAAGAGTGGTGAAGTCACACCTTGAAGGGAAAGCAAAACCATTGTCTTTTGTGGTGTTGTGGGTTGACACTTAGGCTTAATGTCTGTTCTGCTTGTCTTCAGTTATTCCTGAACTGGAGGTGAGGGACTCATGAGCCTTCCTACCCACAGCTTCACTTTTCTTATTTCCTGATTGATGGGTCCCCTCCTCAGGATGTGTTTTGGGTAATGTAGAAGACAGCCTGGAGGAGAAATCTGACTCACAGATAGGCAGAAGAGGCATGGGGAGCAGGATGGGGAGAAGAGGCAGATCTGTTAGCATTGCCACCCTGTGTAGGGTGCCCAGGGGTATTTGTGTGTGTATCAACTCACTGCTGGCACAGTCCCCATTCTCATCACAGTAATTGGACTTTGAGATGAGGCCTTGGCACCTCTGTCAGCGAAGAAAGCAGGTGGTGAGAATATTGCTCACACACATTTGGGTCTGGACTTCCTAGAATGGGGGATGAAGATTCTAATTCCCTCAGAAATTCTTGGTGACCAAGACTGAAATTCCTGAGTGGTTCCTGGGCTGTGAGTGATTTAGGACTCCTGCTCGTCTGCAGTCAGGATCAGGAGCTGGAGTGTTCTCAGAGCTGCCCATCAGGGATTACGTGTGGGCATGAGATGATGGATGTGCTGCCTGTCAAAGTAGCTGCTGAAGGGGTTGTGATGTGCCACAGGTGACAATGAAAGAGGTGGTTTGGGATTGTGATCTTGCTTATTTTACAGGAAACAGAACCTGTGACCAATATTATGTCTGCTGGGTATTTTTCCCCTATTGCTCCCAGGATTCATGATGAGAAAAGACACTAACTCAAAATGCCTATAAGATAACTGACCTTCCAAAACTTCAGCACCTAGAATAGTGCCTGGCACACGAGACTTGTGTGATAAGCATCTATTGAATGTATGAACTAATGTGTACCCATTTCCTGGTCTTTGGTTCCTTCAGCCAGTGTTGGAGAGAGGGTAAAGCTGCACCTGTGTCTCTTATAACTGTCTCAATGGCCCTGGGGCCAGGAGGAGGTCAACAAAATAAGAGGTGTGATCACTTCTGCAGCAGAAAGTAGCCAAGTTCCCAAGGGCAACCTTAGGCTTGGTGGGCAAGTCTGCCTGGGATGGGAGCCTGGGAGAAAGGGCACTTCCAAATCAAGAGGCAGAGGCTGGGGATTGAACTTCTATGCAGAGGAAGGCATGGTGAAGAAAAACAACACAGTTGTCCTGGTGGGCAGAAAGTCAAAACTGGATTTTGGTACTTTGGGACTTGGACCTAGAGTTTGTTTGTTTATCACCAGGTTGACCTAGGTGCTGCCACACCAGGTGCTGGGAGAAGTGAGGTTAATGACCTCTGGGTACATCCAAGGTAAAGAAATGCCTGGCCAATAGATATGTTTGGGCTGTGACTTCAGTGGGTATAGTTGGAAAGGAGAGATAGGGTTCTTGCCTTGGAGCCAACTGTGAAGGGTAGACTCTATGGTATTCCCCTCAGTGTTAGTGATCTAAATTTTTGAGGTCAGCTCAAAGAAGGTGATTCCATTTACTGATGAGGAAAAGCATGAGATACTGGAGAAAGCCAGAATGATGTCAATACCTCCTTTCTGATACCCAACTTCCATCAGAACACGGATCAGCTGGTCTTGGATATGGGGGACAAGGGAAGAAGTGGGAAAACAATATAGTAATAACTAATGTGATTTGATGGTTGCTTGGTCATTTTAGCTGTGATTTCTGACAGACATGGTACTCCTGAGATCTCCTAAGAAGATCCTTGCTGAGCCTGACAGGGACAATTAACAGCAGAATCAGACAAGGTCACAGTGGTTAAGATGTGGATTCTAGAGTCAAATCAACTAACAGTCACTGTGTGATTTGGACAAGTTGACCTCTCTGAAGCTTAGGATCCTTATCTATAGATGTGGGTAAATAATAGAAATGATGTTAAATTATGCTAATTCCAATGGGGTAGTGCATATAAAGTGCTTGGCCCAGTACCTTTGCTCAACAAATGGCAGCCGGAGCTGCTGTTTATCATTATCTCTACAGATTTTTAAAGTTCTCACAAAAACAGCAATCCTTGGGACTGTCCTTATTAAAGCAGAACATCTGCTTGCTGTTCTTTTTATACATGTCCCCCTCCCCTCCCCAGATGGCCGCTGCTGCCACCAGGTCAAGCCACAGCGTCTTCTGCCTGGATTCCGCAGCCAACTCCCAATTGGTCTCCCATTTCATTCGTGGCGCCTTCCAATTCATTTTTCTGCACAGTGTCCAGAGCAATCATTCCAAATTTCAAATCTGATCATATTACTCCTTTACTTAAAACCCCTCACTCTCTGCCCATTTTAGTTCCTTAAAATCTACAATTCATTCTACAACTTTCAATATCTGAATGATTTAGCACCTGCTAACTTCTCAAATCTTCCAAAGTGTCAAGCTTTTCCTGACCCTGCCTGGTTCAATCTTCACCTCCACCCCCACCCCACCCCCACCCCACCCCGGAACACACACCCTGACTCTTCCTGGCTTGTTATTCAGCCTTCAGGTATCAACTCAGATATACAGCACTTCCTCAGAGAAGCCTTCCTGGGCTTATTAATATAAACGAAGTCTCACTATTTACTCTCATCCCACCCCAGACTTGTTCAGCCTAACACATTTACAGCTGGAATTTCTCTGTAATTTTTTTGTATGTTTGTGCAGACTAGTCCCGAACTCCAGGAGGCTGGGTCCTCCTCCATTCCTCACTGTGGCCTCAGGGTGCTGCCCTAGAACAATGGCAGGCACATAGTAGGCATTCCTTAAGTGGCTTTTTAAATTTACAAATTTGAATGAATGAATGAGTGAGTGAATCAACATCTCAGCAGGAGTTCTGAGCACATCTGTTCTTTCTCCTTGAATGCGCTGGTCTAGTTTGGCGGTTTGTTAGTAAAAGGTCGTGTGCAGTGTTGCAGACCCCAGTAAGCAACCCCAGCTTACAGCTGGATCGCCAGCTTCCCTACACTTTAATAAAACCCCTTACTCTCTACCCATTTTAGTTCCTTAAAATCCACAATTCATTCTACAACTTTCAAGACCCTGTATGATCTAGCACCTGCCAACCTGGAAACAGGATCTATGACTTAGTCCTTTTCATCTCAAGAGCACTTGAAACAAGTAGAATTTCAACAAGTGAATGAATAACTCCAAACTCTCCTATTTGGAATTTCCTAAGACCCACTGGCAACAAGGCTTTTGGAACTCTTTTGGAGTTTGGAACAATTTTAGGGTATCAGTATGGAGACCAGATGCCCATGAAGACCTTAACAATGCACACATCCAAGACGCACCTGCTGGCTCAAGCTGGTGCCCACTGCATGAGCATGGCTGTGACAGTAGAGGCCACCAAACGCAAACACAAACACCCATCGGCCTGGCCTCTTGAGGGTTTCCAGGATGATGTGGAGTTTTTAAACTACTATGAAATGCCAAAAAATTGAGTTCATTTTAACTCAACTCCTGAGCAACATGCCAGAAAATGTGTCTGCTTAACTGGAGTTCAGCCTTAGCAGAAGGAAAGTGAACATTCAAGGTGAAAGCTAAAACTCCTAGGAAGAAAGTTGGCCTCTACAGTCTCAGCCCTGGCCCTCAGAGTTGTGGCTCATTGGGCTGCATTTTGTACCTGCCTCAAGCATTTAGCCATGCCAGGAAACCAGAGAACCAACAAGGCAGCAAACCACTTGTTTGAGCACATAAAAGGCCAGCGGCTTCTAGACCTTTCCTGGCAATGAAGACATAAATCACTTGTCTGTCAACCACTGGCAGCCTGGCCAGTCGCTGCTTCCGGAGTTGAGCCCAGAGACCAAGGGTGTGGAGATTACTGAGCCAGGACCGTGAATAGGGTGACTTAGCCTGAACAGGGCCTCGGCTGATGGCAGAGGCTGGCATGCTAGGTCGTTTCAGGTGGTAAGTGGCATTCAGAAGAAACCAAGACAGACCTTGCAAACCTCCTGGAAGGAGAAGGCTGGGGTTTCAAGATTCCAGAATCCCTGGAAAATTGGAAATGCCACTAACAGAGGTGACCATTCCATTCCTGGCACCATCACCCTCCTTGCCTCTGCTCCCCCTATCTACTCAGCTCTAAAGCGAAGCAGACCCTCTCAAATAAGTTTTTATGACTATTCTTTATACCAGATATCATCTCATTTTGCCTTCACCACAGTCACATGAAATAACCTGTCCCATTTGACTCATTGTGTTGGTAAAGATACCGAGACTCTAGATCTGCAGGCATGTGGCCCATGTCCGCTGGGCTGGTAGGTGGCAATGTTGACTGGGGTTTCCTGATGTAAGTTCTTGCTCTTGTCTATACATTTTCCTGAGCCATTAGCCTACCTTTGATTCATTTCCTTATCAGGACCTCTTATTCATGAATGCTCTCCTTTTGGGTGTCCCCCCACAGTCAGGGTTTCCTGGGGGAGAGACAGCCTAAGGAGGGTTCTGGTGTCCTTGATGACAGGTTGGGGATGCTCTTTCAGACCAACGAGGTGTTGACAGAAGGAGACACTTCCCTCTGGGGCCCTCTGGGACAGGCCTGCAGGTGCTTTAGCCTGGTAACCCCTGTGACTATGCAAGCAGCAGCCCCTCACTCACTGGGTCACTGATGATATTGGAGTTCAAGACTTGTTTTACCTGCTGTTTGTGTACCCTCTTTTCCCCTTCCACCCTTGAGAGCCAGGGCTTTCCCTTAGGGAAGACTTTATCCCTGCAGCTCCTTGTAAATCCTGGGGTTTCTCCCTCTGACCTCCACCATGACACAGGCCTGAGTGAGGGTCCTGGCATCCAGTGTGGACACAGACCCTACACTTAAATATGGGCAGGTCATCCATGAGTGCCTCTCAGGGATCCAAGGGAATGGAGCTGACCAGGTTCCACTTTCCCAGACACTCCCCAGGCAGATGTAGAGAGCTAACTGCCACCCTGACGACACTACATTTCCCTCTGTTCTCTCGATGCTCAAGCAGATGCTCGGGGAGCCATCTCCCATCCCAGCCCCATGCTTCCTCCTGGCCCTGCTCCACTCTGCCCCCTTTAATCACATGTGGGGCTCAGTGCTCCAGGGCACCTCTTCATCTTAGGGACATCCTTCCATATTCAGGGTCCTTCACTCCTTCTCTTGTTCATATCAGTTCTGCCCACCTTGGCTTGCTCTGTCCACTCCCACCCCAGTTGCTACCCCTCAGGTCTCTCTCCACAGACCCCGCCGTCTGGCTTGTCTTGAGCTTGATGATCCTGACATAGAGCTGAGTCTGGAGTTGGTACCAAACATTTTTTGTGTTGACTTTAAGTCACAGAATGGTAAAACCTGAAGAACCTAGGAAACCAGAGGTCATGCCATTCGCTGCCCTGGCTTTTCATAGGGGAACAGAGGTGTGGAGGTACATAATGGACCTGGTCACAGGGACCAGATCAGCTAGCAGCAAAGCCAAGACAGGCCGCAGGGTCCCTAAGTTCAAGCCACCTTCTCCCCATTGGCCGTGGTCACTCCTTCCTCTGTTTCATCCCAGGACAAGGCCCTGAGAAGCTGGCTACTGCGGGCCCTGAAGGCTCCATCTAACCTCCATCTAGCTCTGTTTCCTTATGTGTCATGGGAATGGGGTGGGGGGAGGAAGGGTTGAAGTGTTGGGGTGATTGTGGTTGTTTCATTTGGTCTTAGCCAAGACTTTAAATATTTCAAGGAAGGTGGAATATGGGTGGGGGGAGGAAGGTTTGAAGTGTTGGGGTGATTGTGGTTGTTTCATTTGGTCTTAGCCAAGACTTTAAATATTTCAAGGAAGGTGGAATATTCCACTTCTCCAGCTTCGTGTCTCTTACTGTTTGTATGAGAGTGTTCCTTCTGACCGACTCCCCAGAAATCATTCCTTTGGTGAAAGCTTCCCCCTGGCCTGTTGCGGCAGGGAAGGAGCAGTGATCATTTTTGGTTCCATTTGGCTCCTGACCAGTCATTTTCTCCTGCGCCCCAGAGCCTCTCAGGAGACTCAGATACCCAGAAATGCAGGATGAAACATGGCCCTGGAATCTGAGAGGCAACCGGGAAGATGGTTGGAGAGGACCAGAGGACCCCAGGAGAACTTCTCCAAAAGGCCTTCTCCACCCCCACCCCCAACTCTGTACCTAGAGGGGAGAAGGGATGTGGAGGACTGTGATCCCAACCCCTGGGGGCATTAATAAAAGAGATTTTTTTTTAACCCAGTGTTAGGGGCAGGAAGCCCACTGTCCCTGTCGCAGCAGCCCACTCCTCCCTGCCTTGTTTCTCCACACCAGTCTGCCGCTGTTCTTCCTGCTTCCTTCCTTCAGGTCTGCCTCTCTTCCCAATTTTCTCCGCCCTCTGCTTTATTTTGCTTTGATTTATCAGTTTCTCACCCATCTTTTCCTCTGACTTTGCTACATCTTCAAATGTTTTTCTTCCATTTCCATCACCCAGCTTTCCTGTTTTCCTCTTCCAGTCTCTCTCAATTCTTCCTCCCCCTTTCTACAGTTCTGGGCCTTTCCCATCATAAAACAAGGCTTGCCTTCGCACACCCAATCACACCACTGTGCCCCCTCCCCGGACACCTCTGTTTCTCTCTTTCTCCTCCTTTCTCTGTCTCTCTAGAATTCTCCCAATCTGTCCATTTACCAGAACCAACCCAGTGCCTGATAGTGTCCCTGAAGTCAGCCCCCCTATTTCCCCAGAATGCTGCTCCAGGAACATTACTTACCTAGGACTGCTAGCCAAAGGTAGCGGGAACATAAGCAGCTCACGAGCAACCAAGGGACACTTCCTCTGAGGACACCCCGCATGGCTCCAGAAAGTCCTCTTGGTTCCTTTAGAGAAGCTCCTTAGCACAGAAGCAGAGCTTAAGCAGAGGTGAACCTGTCCCCACCAGCTGCTGGCCTGAAACAGGTGTATTTCCCTGAGGGGCCAGAGTACCAAGAGAGGAGGACAAAAGAAGGCAGGGCCCCATGCCAATCATCCTTTCCTCTTCTTTTCTTTCCTCAGACTCCACCCCCTTCCCCACCAGGAAAGAAAGGAAAACAAAAAAAAAAAACAAAAAAAACACTCGTACACCCAGTGCCCTGCATTCAGTCAGCGAGAGCCAAGTCAGAAAGGGTTGAGAGAGGGTTGTGGGGAAATAGAAACCAGTATGCATTGGAAATGCAAATGAATGGGCCACCCTCTTGCCTGGGGTTCTGGGCCCGCTCCTTCCTGCTCAAGGGCTGTCCTCAGCTGCAGTAGAAGGCAGCTGGATCATTTCAGAAGGACAGGTGAGATTGGAGAATAAAGAGGCCAAGGGGATGAATTTGGAATTATATGAATAGAAGGAAAAGACTGAGATTTGAGGAGCCCCTAAGAAACATGAGGGGAGGGTGAGGGGTACAACTCAGAAATACTATGTGACTTTGGACAGGAGTGGTGGGCTGAGGACATCTGCTCAGGCAGTGTCAGGCCCATAGTCTGCACTCACCAGATGACAGATTTCTTCTTTCAGAAAGGGAGAACAGAACCAGGGTCCAGAGAACACAAGGCTTCCTGGAAAAGTAGCTTGACTGTCTGGGGTTGGTTGTGGGGTTGGGTAGAACCTGGGCAGAAGTAACTGTGACCCTAGGATGAAGCAGAGGCAGTCTCTGGAAATCTGGGGTCTTAGATCACCTCATTTTGACTTCTTAGAACTGACATGCATAACCAAGGAAGGACAGTAACCCCAGACTGGGTTGCTAGGTGGGGCTCTGCAAGGGAGAGAGGGTAGTTGGTATAACTCTGTGAAAGAAAACAACAGAGATCTTTCCCCACCCTTTACCACAGCATAATCCCTGCTTCTGGTTCTTCAAGATTTGATTCTCTGAGTGTGGGGTCTGTGGTGTGATTGGTTGCAGAAGTGGTTGCTCAGGCTTCCAGACTCCAAACAGCCCAGGATGAGGAATCAGCATTTCTGCATTCCCTGAGTGAGCAGGCCTGGCACACAGAAGAGGAGTCAGCTGACATTGCGGTGCCATCTCAGGGGACCCACCACCTTATTGGCTATTTGCCTCCTAAAAACTAAAAGTCCAATAATAACTGAAACCCAAAAACTGCAATCTCCCAGTAATGATGCAGATTCTACAGAGAAGCAGCGTGCCCCAACTCCATCAGTCCCTCCACCTCTGTATAAATGACTGGATCCCATTCTTCATTGGGTATAAGAAAGTCACGAAGGTTAAGATGGATTTTAGATAAATAGCACCTGGTCAGGATAGGAGGAGGTTAAAACTGAAGAGAGGGCCTCCCCGGTGGCGCAGCGATTGAGCGCTGGGTTTCGAAGTTGCCCGCAGCCTCTGCAGCGCCGGTTCAATCCCCGGCTGCTCCCGGCCACCGGAGGAGGGTCCCACATGGCGCGCAGACCTCTCCTGCCGCCCGCTGTTCCCCTCAGCAGTGTACTTCGGTCCTTCTGCCTGCTCTGCTCCCCGCTCTGGCTCTGGTGAATTCTCTCACCCTCCCGCGCTTCTGACTGTACCCAGTGCTTGTATAAATAAATAAATAAATCTTAAAAAAAAAAAAAATCAGGATACCAACTTTAATGCAACCCAGGAAATTAAAAAAAAATAAAATAAATAAAAAATAAATAAAACTGAAGAGAATTCACATAGCTACAAAGAGCCCATTTGGCCTTCCAGGTCATTTTTCTGTGTCAGGACTTTTCATGAGCTCTACCTGTTAGGGGGAAAAGGATGTCCCAAAGCTAATTCCATACAGGCTTTGTGGACTCCACCCCCACCCCAGGTCAAAGCCAAAGACACTGGGAACTCCAAATCCCATCACCACCAAAGGGAAGGGGGCTGGGACCTGAGGGTGGGGTTAAGCAGCCAGGTGTGGTATAAAGCCAGACACGTGGGCTTTGGAGGGGGCCCCCATTTTGGTCTCCGCCAGCTCGCAGCTTCCGGCCAGCTCTGAGAGTGCCTTTGGGTTTCCAGGTCGTCGGATCGGGTAGGACGCATTAAAGACTTTATTTCCCTATTTTCTCCCTGAGTTGTACATTTTCCTTATTTCCTTTTCTCTTGTAAATAAACCTTTTATTAACCCTTTTGCGTGTGTCTGTAGTAGAGTATTCATAAGTCCCTTTAAAGCGCGCGGGTGAGGACCCACAGCCAGGAACCCGTTTAATATCGGGGTTGCTCTATAACATACCTATTAAATTGCTGTGTGGTTTGTTCAGTGACACTCCCTGGACTACAATTTCCTACATAGAGAGGAGAAAAAAGCATCGAGGTTAGACGAAACTAAGAGTTGGACTTCTTATTAACATAACATAAATAACCACAATTTTCCAATGCCAGGAAGGCCAGAGTGTGGTCAAGAGGCTGTGGTTGTGGCCAAGACTCCAACTGGGCATCAAGATACCTGGAGTTGAATCCCAACCCTGCCTCCCAAAGCAAGTCATGATCTTTTGGAGACTTGTTTTCCTCATCTGTAAAGTGGGAATAATGTGTCAAAGAAAAACCAGAGTTGGACAGTAGTGGAAAAAACAGATTTTATTAAAGACTTTTATAATAGGGGGCTTTATTCTGAATACAGTGTGGGAAACTTACAGCCCAAGAGCTGGATGGGGGTCAGGGAATAGAAAATTACTAAGAGGAAACATCAGGGAAAAAGGAGATTTTGGCTAAACCCACCTAATAGGATTTTTTTTAATATTTATTTATTTAGTTAATTTTTTTGTGGGACCCTCACCGGCAGCTGGGGAATGAACCAGCACTGCAGAGGCTGCAGGCAGCCTCGCAGCCCAGCACTCAACCGCTGCGCCACCAGGGGAGGCCCCTAAAGATTTATTTATTTATACATACAAGGGCTGAGGTACAGGCCAGAGCTGTGGGGGCGGGGGATGAGAAGATTCACCAGAGACAGAGTGGGGAACAGAACAGGCAGACTGACTGAAATATACCGCTGAGGGGAGAAGCGGGTGAGACAGGAGAGGACTGCGGCACCATGTGGGTTGCCCCCTGACTGGACGGGGATCGAACTCGTGCTGCAGAGGCTGCAGATTGCTTCATAGTGCGGCGCTTAACCCCCTGCACCACCAGGGAGACCTAATAGGGATTTTTGCTGAAGATAAGCCAAGGCAGTCAGATGGCACTTGTGGGAAGGTGAAGGATGAGAAACCTGAGCAGACACTGAGGACGACGATGAGATCTGGAGATGGGCCCTCTTGATAAACTGCCCTACTAGGGTTCTTGCTGAAACTGGACTTTACAAGGAAGTACGCAGATGGACCTAAAATAAGATTCAGGAGCTGGCCTAAAGTGCTTTATAAATGTTAAGACACCTGTAGAAGGCACTTGGCTCCTCATTTCATCTGACATCCAGCTCTGAAGACAGAAACAAATGAGGAAAGCCAGGTGGGAGGAATCTGGAAAAGAAGGTGTGGGCTCATCTGCATACCAGTCCTTTCCAGTGTCCCCTCTATATTTTATGGCACTAGTGGGCCAAAATATAATTTATCTTTTCCCTGCCCACCACCAGTTTCCTTTTGGTTTTCCTTTGAGCCCAACTCCTTCTCAACTTGCCCACTATCCAGAGTTGGGATGTTGCTAGGTCTCTGTGATAAATGCTTCTCTCTATCAAGGGTGGGGCATAGTCCTCTGTTTTCCTCCCTTTTCCCCTCCAAGGCATCTTATGGTGGTAGAAAAGGGCAATCGAGAGGGAGGAAATGTGCATTCACCAAGCTGTCTTGTGGAGATGGCCTAGGGCCACAGAATACCTGGTGTAGACAGGAGCAGGAATCTGAAACCAAGTTTAAGTTGATAGTCCACTAGAACAGAGAGCTCAGTCTGGACTTGGGATACAAATTGGAGCAAGTTTAAGACCGTGAACTTTTCACATGAAAGGAAGACTTGGCTTGAACAGACTCAGCCTGGGTTCTGGGTAGCAAAGCCAAGATCGTAATGAGACAGGGCAAGCTAGGGTTATTAGGCAGTTTTAGGGACAGTGCAGGAGGGGACCTCTGAAGAATTTAGGGAGGCTTCAGAGATAAGGACAACCAAGGAAATGTAACCAATTCCACTGGGAAAAACAAACATCCTAAGACCACAGACAATCTTGTTAAGGATGGTCCTGGTTTTCTTCAGGTGATAAAGATAAGGTATGGAGATGCTCTCCCGGAAGACTAGGCCATAAAGATAAAGATGCAACAAATGGGGGATGTAACAAATGGGGAAAGACAAACCAGTTAGATAAGGAATGTGAAGATCCCCCACTCAGTAACAAATTAAGTGAGACAGCCGAGAACTGACCAATCACAAAGAGACTGGTGGAGCTTTAGAAAAATCAGGGAAAAAAAGTATATATTCCCTGAGACACGACTCCACTTTGGGCTTCCTTGCCCCTCCCAGGCCTGGTTCCCTGGCCTGGGAGTCCCACTTTATTTCTGCTCTTTTTCTCCTCAATAAACTTTTTCTTTCTATAAACAAACTGCCTCTTCTCGCTTGCTTGCCTGAGCGTCTGCGAAGTTCCTGCTGCGGCTTCGTGAGACACCAACCCGTGGGGGTCTAGCGGCTGGGGCTCAGCGCTGCCCTGCAGCCTGGAATCCGTTCCTGGCTGGGAGACTAGGCCTGACAATTCCGGTATCAGTAAAAGCTACCCAAAGTGGGAGGCCCTATTTTTTTGGTGGGGTCCCAAAATTTATTACATCTATATAATTTATGCCCTAATAGACCCTCATGATGTTAATAAAATTACTCTGGTCACTTAAGATATGTACACTGAGATGGAGATAGGAAACCAGATGTTTATTAAGTCTGATTTATTAAGTCCTGAATAAAAGCCTTGTAAGGAGAGCACCAGACCCTGCATATGTTCCCCTGACCCTGTGAGGTGCATATCACCCTCCCCATGTCATGCAAGAAGACTGAGTTTCACTGAGATGCACAGGTACTGTAGTCACTGAGTCATGGTTCAAGTTGGGTGATGGAGTGAAACTGAACAAGGCTGACTCCCATCACATGGAAGGTCACAAATCTGGAATTTGAGCTTAGCTGTGAAACCTGGCTTTTACAAGGAAGTTCAGAAATGGTTCCAAAGCACAAGGGCATTAACATGAACTGAGTGCTACTAGATGCTAAACTACGTAATTTCCCCAAGCCAGATATAGAGATGTGCCTTTAAGACAAATAGCTACTACTCAGTGATCAAGAGAGAGACCCTCACGCTCTTTGAGTCCTTTGTGGCAACGTGGAGGTTGCTGTGAGGGACTGTGCTAAGCAAAATAAGTCAGAAGGAGAAAGACAAACACTGGAGGGTTTCACTTGTATGTGGAATATAGAGAAACCAGACAAAAGGTCAAAGACAAGCCTTAAAACCAGCCTTTGAAAGCTGACCAGAGATCTGAGGCATCAGGGAGAGGATGAAGGAGAGGGATAAGCGTGCAAGTGGGGGGGCGGGGGGAGCACAGTGGGCTCTAGTAAAGGGACGGGTGCTTTGGTGGTGGGAGAGCTACGGTGACCACACCTGAGGGAAGAAATCCTTCATTGTAAAAAAATTAACAAGGAGGTAAGAAAATGGTACTTCATTTAAAAAAAAAAAAAGTCAATTAAAGCACTGGATTAAAAATAAGCTACTTTTTTTGGGCCTCCCCGGTGGCGCAGCGGTTGAGCGCTGGGTTGCTAAGCTGCCTGCAGCCTCTGCAGCGCCGGTTCAATTCCCGCTCCCCGGCCACCGGAGGAGGGTCCCACATGGCGCGCAGACCTCTCCTGCCGCCCGCTGCTCCCCTCAGCAGTGTACTTCGGTCCTTCTGCCTGCTCTGCTCCCCGCTCTGGCTCTGGTGAATTCTCTCACCCTCCCGCGCTTCCGACTGTACCCAGTGCTTGTGTGAATAAATAAATAAATAAATAAATAAATAAATAAATCTTAAAAAAAAAAAAATTTAAAAAAAAAAAATAAGCTACTTTTCTTTTTTTTTTTAAGATTTATTTATTCATGCATGCAAGAACCGGGGTACAGGCCAGATGTGCAAGAGGGTGAGAGGATTCACCAGAGACAGAGTGGGGAGCAGAGCAGGCAGACTGACTGAAATACACTGCTGAGGGGAGCAGCGGGTGAGACAGGAGAGGTCTGCTGTGCCAATAAGCTACTTTTCAAACCAGGAAAAAGAAGAAAAAAAGAAAAAGACGGAATAGCTCTCCAGCTATAAGGAGAGCGCAAGTTGACAATCTCCAGAAGTTACCTCCTTCAGAGTATACCTCAGCTTTCAAGCTCTTCTTGGGATCATCCCTTGGGCCAATGACAGAGCAAAGCAGTGGTGCAAGGACAGCTATTTCCACCAGGCAGTCTGTGCCCCAGAGCACCCCGTAGGGCCGGTAGGGACTTTGTCAGCGCTGCCAGCACCCCTTGTCTGATCCTGCCTCGTCTCTTTGCCTTTCACAGGTATCATTCCAACAGTAAGTCGTTTGACTTCACTCCATTTGAGCATTTGCTTTCAGAAGACCCCAAGCTGAAACTCCTGCTTACAAAAGGAGGACCACTTTGCAAATATAGGGACTGACTCCCGCAGTGGGAGACTCCAGAGCCTGTTCCCTTTCCATACCACCCACACATCAGTTCAGTCAGGAGTGTCTGGAGGGCCTGGTACCATGCTGTGCACGTTCCATGAAAAGCTTGTCATCTGCTGGTGAAGACAAGATTCTCGCTACCAAAGAAAAAGACCAAAGGGTTCCACGCCAGATGGCCATGCAGTGTGAGCTGGGGAAGACACTGCAAAGGAGGAAGTGAGGTGATGGAGGGGAAGCCCCATTCCTGGGGCCTTGGCTCCCAGACCCTGGTGAAAGCAGGGGCCCTGGCATTTGCGTCACACAAAGGCCCCTGTCACTCTCCCAGGATTGGGTTTCCTGGCCTCTTTCTCTAAAAGTGCTGAGTATTTTCACACCGATTAGCTCATTTGCCTTCTCATTTTACCTCTGAGGCAGAGGGACACATAATGCCTACTTGGGCAATGTCTTCCAGGCATGGGGTCCCCTCAAGGAGGGGCCATCCTGGGTATACAGTCAGCAGTACCAACGTCAGGCCCAGGAATCTAGCTGCCATTCACTCAATATTAAGAAGAAGAAAACTAAGTCCAGGTTAGCAGCAGTACTCAATCAAAACCCAGGATCCACGTTCTCAGGTTTGCTATGTGTCCTGTCATTAAGCCTCCCTTTTTAAACAAAGAAAGAAAACAAAAATGTCAATGTAAATTTTGAATTGGAAGAGACAATAGCAATCAAGTAGTCAACACTCCTCGTTCTATCAAGGAGGAGGTGCTGGCTCCGAGAGAAGAGAATCCAGGTTCCTGCAGTTGCCAGCTTTGGCCCCAGCTCTCCAGTGCTCCTTCTGCTTTGCTGCTCACTTGCCTCATTGATTAAGTTGTCTTTGCATCTTCCTAGCACCCCTGTCAGAACCACTGACCCTAGCCTAAACCGACACTAAGTAAATGATGGAGACTGAATGATGATGGACTGTCCCCTTGGGCGAGCGGCTGCCAGAGATCGCCAATTCAGGGTTCTGAAAGACAGCCCAACCCAGGTCCAAAGTGGTTTTGTAAAGATTTACTTATTCATGCATACAAGAAGGGGTACAGGCCAGAGGTGCAGGGCGTGAGAGGATTCACCAGAGACAGAGTGGGGAGCAGAACAGGCAGATTGACTGAAATACACTGCTGAGGGGGGCAGCGGGTGAGTCAGGAGAGGTCTGCTGCACCATGTGGGTATCTCCCTGGCCAGGGATCGAATTCGTGCTGCAGTGGTCGTGGATGGCTTCATAGGTTGCATCTTAATCCCTTGTACCACCAGGGAGACCACCAAAATGGCTTTTTAAAATAAAGTTATTTTATTCCCAATATGGAATATAATACTGGTTGCTATAGCCGACGTGGAAAATACTTCCAAGTAGAGAGAAAAGAAACACCCTAGATGTTTCCCCACCCGAGAAAAATACCTATTAATACATTAACAGATTTCTATTGTCTTCCCACAAGTAGTTCATATACGTAGCTTTAATATATCATATTGTCATTTGGATTCTTCTTTTACCACATAAATTTAAGCCTAAACATTTCTTCCTGTTATTACAAATGCTTCATTTCCACATTTTTAAAGATTGCCTCACATTCCACTGAGTTGACTGCCACCATAGCTTTCTTAATTATGTTGTTTGTAGTTGTCCCTGTTACAAAAAGCAGAGACGAGAATCTGTGCATAAAGCTCCTCTGGTATTTACGTTCATTTCCTTAAGACAAATCAATTCTGATGTGTTTTTCTAGGCCGCTCCATTCTACCTTATCCTAAAGCAGGAAGTTAATGAACATGAAGTAGCTGAGTCTACAGGATGTGAATCGTATCGTTGGACACTTGTGATTTATAAATCTCTAATGCTGACAGTCTAATGATAGAGGAAAAACCAAAAGTAGGAAGAAATAAAATGACGGGTGGATGAAAGACTCACCAGGTGAATTGGAAAACAGCTAGATTCCACCACACTGAATGGCTTAAAACAATAGAAACTTATTCTCTCACAGATCAGGAAGCCAGAAGTCTTAAATCAAGGTGTTGGCAGGACCATGCTTCCTCCAGAGGCCCTCAGGAGCATCTTTCCTTACCTCTTTTAGCTTCTGGAAGTTGCTAGAACTCCTTGGTTTTCCTTGATTTGCAGCTGCCTCACTTCACTCTGTCTCGGGCGTCATAAGGCCATCTCCCACCATGTGTCTGGGTCTGCTGTCTCTGTTTATAAGAATGCTAGTCACTGCAGTGTGTAGGCCCCATCTTAGTCTAGTATGACCTCAGTTTAGCCAAATCACATCTGCAAAGACTCAATATCCAAGTATGTTCACATTCTGAGGTTCCAGGTGACCTGAACTGGGAAGGAGGATGCATTTATCCAACAATCCCCTTAAAGAAAGTTGGGGAAGGGGAAATGTATGGGTCATTATAACAGATGACAACCTCTGCAGGGAAGACCCACTTCCGACTGAGTTGGCCTAGAAATCCCCAAACAACTGCCCTTGTCACCACTGAATCACATCCAGGTTGGTTGACCAAGAGAATCATCTGGATTAGACCCAGCTCCCAGCCCTGCCTCATTATGTCTATGCTGAGACCACCCCTCTACTTCTTGGGGAGCTGCAGAGAAGAGCTGTGGGGAGAGCAGGGCCCAGCTGGGACTGACTACACCTCCCAGCCCCTGCCTGGGGAATTCAGTGCTACTCTCTTAAAGATGGTGCTACAGTTAGCGAGGACGTCATACTTCCTGGTTTCATTCTGAACCCAAGAAAGGAATAGGGTGGACAAGGAGACAAGGAGAGCAGAACAGGACAGTATGTTTTAAAATATTTAACATTTAGGGCCTCCCCGGTGGCGCAGCGGTTGAGCGCTGGGTTGCAAAGCTGCCCGCAGCCTCTGCAGCGCCGGTTCGATCCTCGGCTGCTCCCCGGCCACCGGAGGAGGGTCCCACATGGCGCGCAGACCTCTCCTGCCGCCCGCTGCTCCCCTCAGCAGTGTACTTCGGTCCTTCTGCCTGCTCTGCTTCCTGCTCTGGCTCTGGTGAATTCTCTCACCCTCCCGCGCTTCTGACTGTGCCCAGTGCTTGTATAAATAAATAAATAAATCTTAAAAAAAAAAAGAATTAAAAAAATATTTAACATTTAAATATAAACTAACTCCACCCTGTCCTTGGGCATTCCATAGCAGGGCTAGTCGGTCACTGCCCAGCACCCATTTCTCTCCAACGGTGGGGAAGAATTAGACTTATACTTCTTTCTCACCTACACAATCCCAGACTCTCCTTTTTTGGAAAAAGTGACTTCTTACCTTGCCCTGCCCCCTTGACATTACTTCTTCAGGTGTTCATGGAATATTCTGTCTCCCCAGTTCTCAGCTCTAAAGGGCAGAGTGCGGCTGGATGAGGAGGCAAGGGGATGAGGATCAACGAGCCTGTGCCCCATGGTTGCAGGACTAAGTAGGGTTTCACTGGAATCAGTGTCTGGAGCCTAGAGAGTGCCCTCATTGTGCACTACCAGGTCCAGAATAAGCTGCCCTTACCCTGGCTCTATACGACCAGCTTGTTCTTCTTTTCGGAGAAGGGGGGGTGTGAACCTGAGAAAGTGGGTGTGAGCCGGAGGAGGCCGAGTGAGTACTCCTAATGAAAAAGCAAGGGCTGGGCCTTCCTGGTGGTGCAAGGGGTTAAGCACAGTACTGTGAATCTGTCCACAGCCTCTGCATCACGAGTTCAATCCCTGCCGGCCAGGAAGTTGGCGCAACAGAACTTTCCTGACTCATCCGCTGCTCCCCTCAGCAGTGTATTTCAGTCAATCCACCTGTTCTTTACCCCAGTTCTTGCATTTATAAATAAATAGATCTTAAAAAAAAAAGAAGAAAAAGCAAGGGCTTTGGAGTCACAGCAGGCAAGCTGCTTCCTCACTGAGCCTCAGTCTCCCCGTCTACAATGGGAATGGTTACAATAATACCTATTAGTTTAGCACATAGGAGATTCTCTGCATGTTAGCCTCTACCCAGGGAAGGGACATGGAGAGACAAAGAGTTGTCTGGAGGGAGTGTCTGGGGTTGTTCTGATGGAAGGGCCAGCTACAGGAAGTAAAGGTGTTGCAGTGTGATTCTTGCTGAGTGAAGGGAAATGGACTGGGGGTGGCAGCAAGGCAGCTCCAGGGCTCCAGACACTGACCTCTCCACCAGGACCCTGTAAGCTGGAGGAGGGTCAGCTTGACTAGATGGGGTGAGTTGGGGTTAATCATATGCAGATAAGCTCATTTATGCAATGATTCTGCAAGTCAGTAACTCTTCAAGGACTGATTTAGAGGTTGGGGGTGAGGGGCCCGTTTGAGAGAATTAGGTTTTGAGACAGAAACTATAATATTGAATCAACCTACTAAAAGGCATGACCTGTAAGGGCAAGGGAGATGTGGGTCCTGAATGATATTTTTCATTTGATTTTTTTTTTTTAAGATTTAAGAACTGGGGTACAGGCCAGATGAGCAAGACGGTGAGAGGATTCACCAGAGACAAAGCAGGGAACAGAACAGGCAGACTGACGAAATACACTGCTGAGGGGAGCAGTGGGTGAGACAGGAGAGGTCTGCGCAACATGTGGGACACTCACTGGCCAGCCGAGATCAAACCGGCGCTGCAGAGGCTGAGGACAGCTTCACAGCGCTGTGCTCAACCGCCTGGCCACCAGGAGAGGCCCTATTTTTTTATTATTTTTTTAATTTATTCCGACAGGAGTCTGTTTTGTAGAGGCAGGAAAGCCTATGGACCCAAGGTGCAACCTGACTGTGTGTTGGGAGCTCAGGTGTAGGCTCCAGCACCTCATTATCATAATGAATATACCTCATATAGTAATATGTTGTGACACGTGATATAACAGCATATATTACATATGATTACCATATTTAGTCTCATTTGTGTGAGATTAGCTTTTTAAAAATGATTTCAAAAGTTTTTGAGACTTGTCGGGGAGCCCCTGACTGTCTGATCCCCTTTACCATGCCAAGGCAGCCAGACCTCCACCCCCCGGCCTCTCTGAGACCACAAGGTCACCACCCTCATTCTCTGCCCGCTGCAGACCCGCACCTGCAAGGCCCTGGATTTGGGTGGACCCAGACTGTGGGGAAGACCCGGCCCATCTCCACCCCACGCCATCAGAGTAAAGATCGCATATTTGGCCTGAAGTACTAAGAAGATGAAATCCAAACTCTTGCTTTTTAGTTAGAACCTCTCCTTCCTTCTGCACCAGGAATGAGAGGGAAAACCAAAATTTATTTGTGTTTTTATCCACATCTATGTCTTGGTTCTATATAAATGGCCAGTGTATTTAAAAAACAATTGCTTCTTCCACTTTTCTCAACCCGTTAAGTACAGCCACTCAACAACACAGTTGAAAAGCGAAAAAGCAGCAAGTCTGTAAGAGGGAGGTTTGAAACCCTAGCATCAGACCAGTCCCGCTTGTGTGAAAGAAGTAAATGAATTGGAGCTGGTGATTCTCCATGAATATGGAGGGTGAGGAAGGCAAGGAGAAAAGGAGGAGTTGGAGGAGAGAGCCCAGCAGCTGTGCGCTTCCGTCCCGGCATCCGGGCTAGGCCTCGGACTAGGACAGGAAAGGGTCTAGGGCAGATTCTCTGGGACACTCGGAAACTGCGATTCTGAAACAAGGCCAGGCTTGCAGCCCCTGAGGAAGGAGTGTTGGAGAGTAAATAACAGTGAAACCGGAGTCCTTTAGGCGGAGCGTTAGTAGCTTCTCGCTGTGGGCTGTTGAACTGTGACCTGAGTGGTGCTGTGAGAAATGCAAGAAGTACCAGTAGTTGACTCAAGAGAAGTCCCTGAATGTGGGTGCAATCCTGTGGTATCTGGCTGAAATCCAGAATGCCCACCAGAAGAAGGGCATCCAGAAAGGAGGAGAAAACGAGCAGAGAAGTTCCTCAGGGACAAACGGAGCAGCCTGGGGGTTTGCTTTGTAAGGAGCAACACTCTATCCGCTGGGGGCTAAAGAGGGGAGTCAGAACGGGGGTTATGTAGAGGGTGCCTGTATTTAGGGGGTTTAGTGAGGGCAGGTGTCTGGGAGGACCCTGAGTTCATGGAGGGGAGGGGGAGAGAGAAGGTGAATGGGAACCAAAATGTGAAAGCCCTTGAGGAGAAGGGGCTTTCTGCAAAAGCAACCACGGCCAGAGGCTTCTGGCTTCTCTCTGGAGCACAGAGTCTTTGAGACTTCAGACCCTTCCTGTCTTTGTAGTCACCTCTTGCTGACACTTCAGGAGCTCAGACTAGAGCAAGATGGTCTCCACCTGCTAGGTGAGTAGGATGTCCTCCCTCTCTTTTCCCCAGGGGTTCCTGCCCAGTTTCCTTCTCTGCAGCCTCTGCTTCTGTTTCCAACTCTCTTGGCTTTTTCCCATAGTGCCTCAGGGTTTCCTTGAAGCTTATTTGCCAGATCAGTGTTGGGGCTCTTTCTAATCCCCCAGGCAAAGTTTATTGCCTTACCTGCCCTCCTGCTGAGGTTATTTCCTGAAACAGGCCCTCAGGTGCTGAATTCACACACACACACACACACACACACACACACACACACACACACACCCCTCATCCTGCTACTCTCTCCTGGACTGGCCTGAACACCATCAATTCACAGTTTAATAATTGAGCTGAAAAGATAGACTTAACTGACGCCAAGAACTGAGAAGAGCCTGCCACAGATTCAGTGTGATACTGGCACTGCTGGGAAAAGCTTGTCAGAGACAAAGGGCTCTATTACTCCAGGCACAGCCACAGGAGCAGCACAGAGGGAGGCCAAGTAGAACCTGTGACACATGGTTTTGCATCACAGCTGAGGAGCCCTGACATTAGAAAACCCCAATCTTTTTTTTTAAGATTTATTTATTCATTTGTTTGTTTGTTTGCTTGCTTGTTTGTTTGTTTATTTATACAGGCACTGGGTACAGTCAGAAGTGCGGGAGGGTGAGAGAATTCACCAGAGCCAGAGCAGGGAGCAGAACAGGAAGACTGATGAAGTACACTGCTGAGGGGAGCAGCGGGCGTGGCAGGAGAGGTCTGCGCGCCATGTAGGACCCTCACCCGGCGGCCAGGGATCAAACCGGTGCTGCAGAGGCTGCAGGCAGCTTCGCAACACAGCACTCAACCACTGCGCCACCGGGGAAGCCCAAAAACCCCAATCTTTTTTTTTTTTAAATAATAAATTTTATTTTTATATTCCCCATACAATTGCAACCCCCCATTCTGACCCCAATCCCTCCCCTCCCGCCCCCCACCCCCCAAAAAGTGTCTCTGGTTCATAGTTTTTTGTTGATTTTGATTTTCACTTTCTTATAGTTATTCATTTTCCTGGTCCCTTATTTAAGTTTTCTAGATTCCTGCTATGAGTGAGACCATCCGGTATTTTTCTTTTTCTTTTTGGCTTATTTCGCTGAGCATGATCCCTTCCAGCGCCATCCATGTTGAATGCTGAGTAATATTCCATGGTATATATGTACCACATCTTCTTGATCCAGTCATCTATTTTTGGGCATTTGGGTTGTTTCCAAAGCTTAGCTATTGTAAACAGTGCTGCTATAAACATAGGGGTGCAGGTGTTCTTTGGAATTGATGTTTCTGTGTCCTTTGGGCAAATACCTAGGAGTGGAATTGCTGGATCATATGGAAGCTCTATGTTTAGTAGGTCCAGAAATCTCCACACAGCTCTCCACAGTGGTTGGACCAGTTTGCACTCCCACCAACAGTGCAGGAGAGTTCCTTTTCTCCACACCCTCGCCAACATTTGTTGTTGCTAGTTTTTTTAATATGTGCCATTCTCACTGGTCTAAGATGGTATCTCATGGTAGTTTTGATTTGCATTTCCCTGATGACAAGTGATGTTGAACATTTTTTCATACGCCTGTTGGCCATTTGCATTTCCTCTTCAGAGAAGTTTCTTTTTAGCTCTTCTGCCCATTTTTTGACTGGATTATTTTCTTTGTTGTTGCTGAGTCTCATCAGCTCTTTGCAGATTTTTGTGATCAGTCCTTTATCATTAGTGTTGGGTGCAAAAATGTTCTCCCAGTTGGTGGGGTTTCTCTTTGCTTTTGTTATTGTCTCTTTTGCTGTGCAGAAGCTCTTTAATTTGATGTAGTCCCAACTGTTTATCTTTGCCTTCACTATCACTGCTTTGGTGATGTGTCTGTAAAGATGTCTTTGATGTGCAAATCACGTAGTGTTTCGCCTATATTTCCTTCTATGTATTTTATGGTTTCAAGTCTTATGTCTAGTTCTTTAATCCATTTTGAGTTGATTTTTGTGTATGGTGTGAGGTAGTGGTCAAGCTTCATTCTTTTGCATGTAGCAACCCAGTTTTCCCAGCACCATTTATTGAACAAACTTTCTTTGCTCCAATGCATAGTCTTTGCTCCTTTGTCAAAGATTAGTTGACCATAAATCTGTGGGTTTATTTCTGGATTGTCTATTCGATTCCATTGGTCTGTATGTCTGTTCTTGTTCCAATACCATGCAGTTTTGATGATTATGGCTTTGTAGTAGAGTTTGAAGTCTGGGAGTGTGATGCCTCCCTTCCCTTCTTTTTTTTTCAGGAGAGCTTTGGCTATTCGGGGTTTTTTGTGATTCCATATAATTTCATCATATATTTGTTCTATTTCTTTGAAGAATGCCATTGAGATTTTGATTGGAATAGCATTGAATCTGTAGATTGCTTTTGGTAGGATGGCCATTTTAATAATGTTTATTCTTCCAATCCATGAGCAGGGGATGTCTTTCCATTTCTTTGTGTCTTCTTCTATTTCTTTTAACAGTGTTTTATAGTTTTCTTTGTATAGGTCCTTTACCTCTTTTGTTAGATTTATTCCCAAATATTTGATTTTTTTTTTGTTTCAATAATAAAAGGGATGAAAACCCCAATCTTTTTAAGGGGTCACAAGCAAGCCTACCCAACCTCTTCTCAGAGGTATGCATCATCTTATTATTTTGGACAGCAAACAAATTTGCCTGCTGTATCTGAAGGAGACACTGTCTCTGTCTTCCAAAGCTGTTCACTATATAAACACCCTCCGAGAGACTCAAGGGAAAAAAGACTGCCAACACCTCTGCTCCTAAGACTTGCAAAGATGTGAGAGACACTTAAAGAATTATCTTCCCACACCTGAGACCAAAGGAAACCAAGTCCAGCCGGCATGGGTTGTTGACTCTTTCCCCTGCCTAAGATTTACTGGGATACCATATACTCTCTCCCTCTGGTCACCACACTTACCCCTGTCCTAATGGATGAATGAGTGACTGGGTCCTTATAGAATTTCTGCTTTTCAATATGAAAATAGCGGAAATACTAGTATACACACACACACACACACACACACACGTGATGACAAGTAACATCTGCTGTATATTATCATGTGATGGCCTCATGAGTACATGACCTGTGCGGTCAGACAGGGCCTCATATCTATAAGGGCACCCAGCTTGATTTAATTCTTTGCTGTCATCTTCTTGAAATTTTTAGTTTGTTTTATTTTTAACAAGGACTCCCACATTTTTCTTGTGCTTTAAGCCCTGTAAATTATTTGGCTGGTACTGGCTATCACTATACATGCTTTCCTAAAAATCCTAAAAATTCCATGTGCAAAATCATGGAATAAAAACCACAAGACTTATGGGGTAATTGGGATGTGAGTCACAACACGCAGAACCTTGTTAATGATACACATAAAAATATGTTTAGTAAATACGGGAGCACAGTTTTGCACCATAAATGGTTAAAAGTACATTGGTACTACAATAAACATGGCACTTCACCTTGAGAAAGATGTGGGGTGTTGGAAGGGGCAGCTGTGTGCTGTAGTGCGCAGGGCAGGATGTGGAAGGATATCGCTCCACGCTCGTGGTGAACTGAGTGAGGTAGCTAGAGATGTCTGAGTCTAGAGCCATGTGTCTTTTTTGTGTTCCTGGGTGGTTGAGTTCAGCTGGGTGCGCTTTCTTCCTTTCACCTAATTTTCTCCAAGACGAAATCATTCATTAGCGAATGTGAAATTTGCAGAGTGTTCAAGTTGTTCCCTAATATGTCAGTCACGTTGGAACAAATGAGAGTTTCTTTTTTTTATTTTGACTTTTATTTATTTATGCATACAAGAACTGGGGCATAGGCCAGAGGTGTGGGGGTTGAGATAAGTGCTCTGCCAGACCACAGTGTTCTAACACAAACATCCTTCATGCAAGAACTTAACCCAATTCCAGTCATTACCTGGGGAGCTGGTCACTAAGAGAGGTTCTGGTGAGGGAGTGCTGAAGTGTCCTTCTAAATGAGGGGTCTGGTAACTGAAGGCAGGGACCCTGACTGGACATCACAGTCTGCCCTCCTGTACCCCATGTGGCTAAGCTCTCATGCCTCCCAGAGGATCTGTAAATAACCAAAGCTGCTGCCTCCAGGGAGCAGCAGCCTTCCAGGGCAGACTGCCCCAGGGCCCTCACCCAGCCAGTGACCAAAATATAAAAACAGTCACTGCTTCCAGATGACTTTTTCCATGCCCCTCTTTTTAATGAAAAAAGACTGTTGTTCCTCAGATATGTGAGTAAATCTGTTTTATAGCTATGTCGCATTGGTATAAGCAAATTATTTAGAAATAGGGAAGTAAAAAATTGTAAGCGTTCTTGTCCAGAGAATGTTAAGGAGACGAGCAAGGAATTATAGTAAAAGTACTGTATAGTGTGTTTGTGCGTGTGTATGTGTGTGTGTGTAGTTCAAATTAAGGTCTGAATTCTTTTTTCTGCATATAGATATACAATTCCCCTGGCATCCTTAGTTGAAAAAAACACTATCCTATCCCCTGCCACTGTCTTGGCATCCTTGTCAGAAATCAATTGACCACATATGTAAGGATGTATATCTGGACTGACTCATTAATCCAGTTCTAGTGCCTAACCCTAGTGAGTACACTATTTGCCTGCTGACCACTACTCAGACAACTCTGAGTAGCTTAGATGTTAAATAACTCTCCTAGGATTATGCAGCTAACAGGAACCACAGACAGAATTATTAATAGAATGCCTTTCTCCGTAGCATTTTTTCATTCTTATTTCTCAACATCCCCGAAAGGCTAAAGAGCCTGTAGTTTCTTCAGAGTAAGAGACGGGCACTGGTGGGGAGGTCAAGCTAAAAGAGGTAGGTGGGGGTTGAGAGCTTGTGAGAGGACCAAGATTCTCTGAATGGTGGATGACTTATTTTTTTTGGTTGTCAGTATTTTCTTTTTTTTTTTTAAAGATTTATTTATTTATTTATACAAGCACTGGGTACAGTCAGAAGCGCGGGAGGGTGAGAGAATTCACCAGAGCCAGAGCAGGGAGCAGAGCAGGCAGAAGGACCGAAGTACACTGCTGAGGGGAGCAGCGGGCGGCAGGAGAGGTCTGCGCGCCATGTGGGACCCTCCTCTAGTGGCCGGGGAGCAGCCGGGGATCGAACCGGCGCTGCAGAGGCTGCGGGCAGCTTTGCAACCCAGCGCTCAACCGCTGCACCACTGGGGAGGCCCTGGTTGTCAGTATTTTCAACAGTAAGTATTATTTTATAATAAAGAGGTAAACATTTGTGAGTTTTTACTATTTTTTTATTTTTATTTTTACATTTTAAAAGGATAGGTTTATTAGGAGAAGGAAAAAGGGAAAAAGAGAGACACCTGCATAGGCACAGACAGGCAGGGAGGAGATCTGTTTTTAAAATGAACATTTATCTGCAACAAAAACTGTATTTCTGTGTGAGTTGTACTTTTTTTTTTTTAAAGCTTGAGACATGCTAGCTACAGTAGCCCTGCCTGTGCTGCCCAGCCCTGGCTGAGCCCCTCAATGATGGGAAATTCATGGCCTCTGTGCTGGTGGTTGACAGCACCAACTGCTAGACTTTTCTCGTGTATCTCACAAGCGCTGGCATCTCATCATGGCTGGTCACCCCAGTTCCCTCCTCCCTAGGCAGCACTTCAGAAATTTGAAGGCAATTTCCCCACCCTCCTCAGCCACCTCCACTCCCCGGTTTTGAGGCCCTTGCCTTTCACTGCCTCTGCTGAAGACATCCTAGCCCCATCCCTTGGACTGTTGAAGTGTGATACACCCCCACCCCACCCCCAGGACTGAGGACGCTGTGCCAAGTCATTTTGCTCATTAATTATCCTTAGATTCATTCAATGATCATTAAGTAAGTGCTCAGCTCTGTGCTGGGTATGCAGGCGACAGAGTAAAGAGAGACCTTGCGACCTGCTTTGGGGAGCTGCTGGCCTGGTGGTACAGGATGAGACAGCACAGCCTTCTTTGTCATGACTGATCTAGGCCACCCACCAGGGCTGCTGGCCCCGGGGCCAAGTGGATCAGCCACTCAGGTTCGCAGCCCACAGCTGTAACTTCCGCCAGCTCCTGGATGCCTGTGCCTCTGACAGATGGCCCCAGGCCACAGATCCTCTGCCTCTACCCCGGAACCTATGCCACCTCATGCATGGGTTGGAGAACAAACTAGAACTATCCTCTGGGCAGAATTTGCTTGTTGACTATAAAGTCAATGTGAACACTTTTCTGCCAGTCATTTGTCACCACTTACTGAGTATCCACTGTTGGGTATTTTGCTGTATCTCTAACCATTGGAACTTTTCAAAGCAGGCATTATCTTGTTTTGCAGACAAGAAAATTAAACACAGGGGCCTCCCCGGTGGCGCAGCGGTTGAGCGCTGGGTTGCAAAGCTGCCCGCAGCCTCTGCAGTGCTGGTTCGATCCCCGATCCCCGGCTGCTCCCCGGCCAACGGAGGAGGGTCCCATATGGCGCGCAGACCTCTCCTGCCGCCCGCTGCTCCCCTCAGCAGTGTACTTCGGTCCTTCTGCCTGTTCTGCTCCCCGCTCTGGCTCTGGTGAATTCTCTCACCCTCCCGCACTTCTGACTGTACCCAGTGCTTGTATAAACAAAACAAACAAATAAATAAATAAATAAATAAACATGCCTCTATTAAAAAAAAAAAAAGAAAATTAAACACAGAAGTTAGTTTTTTATATAAATAATGTCCATCGAGTGCCTATCCATTCCAGGTATGGGGCTAAAGCAGAGGGAAAGGCAGTGGGGAGTAAGACTGACAGTCTCTTCCCGCACTGGTCTGATCTAGAAGCTGATATTAAATGACCCCATGATTGTAATTATGATAAATGCTATGAAGAATAAAGAAAATATGGGGGGAGCAGAATGATGCCTGCACTGGGGCTGAAGAGGAGCACAAGCTAGCCAGGCGGAGGTGGGGCATGACCGCTGTGAGCAGGGGACTGGCATGTGTCAAGTCTCTGAGGTCGGTGGAAGCATTGACGGATCAAGGATCTGAAAGAGGGGTTGGTGCTGAGGGAGGGATGCGTGAAAGGAGGCCAGAGAGCTGGGCAGGAGCTGGAGCCCTTGGGTTCTCAGACTGTCCAGGCAGAAGAACCTCCTAGGGAAGCTGATTTCAATGCCACCAAGCCTCAGTCAGAGAACCTGTACTTTTATCTACTTTGTCGGATGATGTGGAGGCAGGTGGAGAGGAAGACACCTCAAGGAATACAGATGTAGGTCTTATCAATCGTTTGAAGGATTGGGAACTTTTCCTAAAGGCATGGAAGCTGTGGAGACCAAGCGCAGGCAGCAGGCTGGCTGAATCAGATTTGAACCCCGTGGACTGATTTCCAAACAGAGGGACACTGGCTCTTCCTAAAGGAAGATCTCGGATGGGCACACCCAGGGTCAGAGGAAGGACTCTCCGACATGAGGACAGTGTCTGGGAGGCCAAGGTGCATGTCGCTCAGAGGAGGGTGGGTCCAGGCTGCCGCAGCGTCACTGGCCTCAGCAGAGACAGATATCCTGCCTGTGAGGTTCGTGTCTTCTTCCCTTTACCATGCCAGGGCCTCACACGGCCCTCCCAAGTGCTTCGCCTTTGAATCTCTTTTTGGCTTCACAGTACTGAGTCTACTGCGCTCCTTCTGCCCCTTTCCTCTGTAAACACACTGGGGCTCAGGTAGGTGAAGCTGTCCACAGAATGGCTGGGATTCTGTCGGGGAGCAGGGAAATGTGGGCGGGATCCGGGCTGGACTTGTTGACAGAGCCAGGGTGATCCCTCACACACCAGGGGTTATGGGATAGCAGTGATCCTGTCATAACCCACCCCTTGGAGGCAGGAGGCTGGACAAAGTAACTTCTGGATTTTGATCACAGAGTCTCTCTGTGTGGGCACCGCCTGGTTCAGGGAGGTCATGGAGATGCCCAGACCTGGACAGTCTCAACACTGTGTGGCCTTGGGCAGCTACTCCCTGCTCTGTGCTTCAGTTTCCTGTCTCTGAAATGAAGTTGGACTAGTTGGTCACTATAGTCCCTTCTAGCACTGACAGAAGATGTGAGCCTGCCTGGGTGGGTCCCTGATTCCTGAGGGCGCGGGCATATTCAGCATTTGGGCCAAGATATCAGTGATCTAGATGCCAAGAGGAACAAGGAAGTAAGAGAATGTTTTAAATTCAGTTTCATCCAGGCTACTCTGAGAACTGGATGGGGAACAGGTTTAGGGGGTGCATAGCATGGTGAGTATTATAGGCTTGCCCCAGATCCTTTCTACTAAACAGAGAGGCTGTGATCCTCAGCCCCCTGGGATCGGCCCCCATGGGTGACCTGATGGGCAGGGGAGTTCCTCTAAAGAGGGAGTCTCATTTGTTTCCATAATCCACAGGGAGCCGCCTCTCCTCTCCACTGGGTCAGCAGAGCAGCACCAGGGTGGAAACTGATGGCAGGGAGGTCCAAAAGAGAACATAGGGCACGAAAGGCTTTGAACTCTAGTTCCCAGACCTGTCTTGACATTCAAACCCCAGCGGGGCCTGTCCTCCCAGGTGTAAGAGTGCAGAACAGGTGCCTCCCCTGGCTGGTCTTCATGCTCTGCGCATTCCTGCGGAACTCAAGCCATCCCTCGGCGCTCATGTCTCCTCCCATGTCGTTGTTCTGGGGCCAGCCTGGAGCCACTCCGAATGAAGCCAGTAGCACCAGCCTGGCTCCTCAGCCCTCCTGTGCCCCGTGCCTTTCCTCTCCCCAGGCCTCTGGTGTTGAACAACTGCTACAGCCCCTGTCTGATCTTGTTCCTCCCTAACAGCCTTCCTCTGCTCTGTTGGGCTGCTCTTTTTCTCTTCTTTCTCCTCCCCCATGTACCTCAGAGCACGAACTGGCCTTCTGCTCATTGCTAAGATGGTTGACCCACGAGGACCCCTTTGGTCCTCAGCAAATACATTTTTATTTATTTATTTTTTTAATTTTATTTTTATATTCCCCATACAATTGCAACCCCCCTATTCTGGCCCCAATCCCTCTTTTCCCCCACCCCTCCCCCATAGAGTGTCTCTGGTTCATAGTTGTTTGTTGATTTTGATTTTTCTGTCTTATAGTTACTCTTTTTCCTGGTCCCTTATTTCGATTTTCTAGATTCCTGCTATGAGTGAGACCATCCGGTATTTTTCTTTTTCTTTCTGGCTTATTTCTCTGAGCATGATCCCTTCCAGCGCCATCCACGTTGCTGCAAATTGCATGTGTTTATCTTTTTTGAATG
Organism: Talpa occidentalis; assembly: GCF_014898055.3. Taxonomy (NCBI): domain Eukaryota; kingdom Metazoa; phylum Chordata; class Mammalia; order Eulipotyphla; family Talpidae; genus Talpa; species Talpa occidentalis. The sequence goes on along the minus strand of NW_023604295.1, from coordinate 41,639,972 downwards.
CTGAGTAATATTCCATGGTATATATGTACCACATCTTCTTGATCCAGTCATCTACTTTTGGGCATTTGGGTTGTTTCCAAAGCTTAGCTATTGTAAACAGTGCTGCTATAAATGTAGGGGCGCAGGTGCTCTTTGGAATTGATGTTTCTGTGTCCTTTGGGTAAATTCCTAGGAGTGGAATTGCTGGATCATATGGGAGCTCTATCTTTAGTAGGTTGAGGAATCTCTACACAGCTCTCCATAGTGGATGGACCAGTTTGCACTCCCACCAGCAGTGCAGGAGAGTTCCCTTTTCTCCACGTCCTCGCCAACATTTGTTGTTGCTAGTTTTTTGTGTATTTTTTTTTTAAGATTTATTTATTTATACAAGCACTGGGTACAGTCAGAAGCGCGGGAGGGTGAGAGAATTCACCAGAGCCAGAGCGGGGAGCAGAGCAGGCAGAAGGACCGAAGTACACTGCTGAGGGGAGCAGCGGGTGGCAGGAGAGGTCTGCGCACCATGTGGGACTCTCCTCCTGTGGCCGGGAGCAGCCGGGGATCGAACCAGTGTTGCAGAGGCTGTGGGCAGCTTCACAACCCAGTGCTCAACCGCTGCGCCACCGGGGAGGCCCTGTTGCTAGTTTTTTTAATATGTGCCATTCTCACTGGTGTGAGATGGTATCTCATGGTAGTTTTGATTTGCATTTCCCTGATTGCAAGTGATGTTGAACATTTTTTCATATGCCTGTTGGCCAAGCAAATGCATTTTTAAAGGACCCACATTTCACAAAGCCCATAATTCTAGTGTTGGAAGGGGGGTCAGTCCACCACATGAGGTAGCAAGGAGCCTTCTGGTAACTTTGGCCGGGAAGACCTACATTTTCAGCCCAGTAGCCAGGAGTTAGATCCAGTCAGCGCCCTGACCCCTGGGAAAATGACTCCTGCTGATCAAACCCACAAGAGCACCACTGAGAGATAAACCAGAAGGCCAGCGCAGTAACAGGCATTGAGGACACAACTCTCAAACCGGCCGAGTACTTGCATTGCCCCATTGATTTATTCTTTCCTGTTCCAGTTTATAATCTCCGATGGGGACTGCCTTTTGCCAGGATCAGAGAGTACTTGTGTCTGATGACAGAGCAGCTCCTTTACAACTTTTGGGTGTCTGAAACCTAAAGTTGGGTACCTTGGTGAAAAGAAACCAGAATTAGGGCCAGGTGAAGATAACGCCACATTCCGCGAAGCAGAACAGTTGCATGAACTGCTTTGAAAAAAAGCAAAACCTTAAAGTGAATTTTGTTTGGAAAAGAATGTTTACTTCACCTCTTCCTGGAAATTCATAATGTGTTGGCCTATTTAAGGCCCTTGCATGAGCATTCAATATAAGATGCTTTTCAAATTTATGTGAGCACAAAACCATTTGCCTCCATACTCCCTGGGCTGCTGCCTGGAATGGTTTTGGGGCTACAGAGAGCTGTGCACCTGAATCAGGGCCTGTCCCTCCCTTCAGGTCACCAGACCCAGTTCTACCTCTGCCCCCACCCCCTTGTTCTCCTTGTTCACCCGCCTCTGCTGGCAAATTCTTCCTTTACCCATGTCATTTACATTGTCTAGACACTGACAGGACTTCTACACCCTGATCAGCTTGGAGAGTCTTTTGAGTTTAATTAAGGTGACTTATAGACTAGCAATAGAGTGGAGAACGCTGTTTAGAAGAACAGGCTGAAGGAATTTCAGAAAAAACCTTAAACTGCAGGTAAACTGATGAGCTCAAAAACAAGCAGATTTAGAAATGCAGGCGTGGACTTGGGCTGAGTTTGGGCTCAGGGCTAAGGGCTGGGAAAAGCAATTGTTCTTATACAATGAACAGAAGCTCCAGAGCGTCAGGTGTGATCTTAGAGGGAAGAGAGAAGCGAGCCTTGGAAAAGAAGAGGAAGTCAGACATAATAAATAAAAATAAGAAAGTCCATTAAATTAGAAGTTCATGTAAACAAGTTACATTTTAATATCATCTAACCCATGCGATAGTTGCTACATACTTAAGCTAATGATTATTTGTCCCTTATGTGAAATTCAAATTTAAATGAATGTCCTATATTTTATCTGGCAACCCCATGCAGTGGCAAGAGCAGGAGGCCTTGAGGTTAGAGCTGGGGTGGCATGGGTTTGGGGGAAGTTGGGGGGCAATCCTGGTAAGACCGCCCGCTCCTCTGTGATGAGGGCGGCTATCGCAGTGCAGTGTGGCTGTGACCTGGAGTCCCCAGTCAGTGTTCTACTGCAGTGGGTACCTCCTGGGGGTGGGCACGGAGCAGGGGTCAAGAGAGAGAGGTCTAGTCTCACATTAGGATCGACACAGACACAGAATAAAGCAGGTGCAGTCCAATAAAGCAGGTGCAGTCCAAGAAGCCACAAGGCAAGATTGGAGGTGACACAAAAACACCAGCCCTCCACCCCCACCGCCACCGAGGGTTCTCTCATGACCTGAGAGAGTGCTGCACTTGATGAGGGAGGCGGAACGGAGCTCGACCCAACCTTATCTCGGACCCCAAGGGAAGGAGACTACAGCTGTCACTTGGGTCACCAACTTGTGTGGCTGAGAGTGTGTCCTCTGAGTTGCACTAATCTAACTCTCTGTTGTGATCATATTATTGTCCCTCAAGGGACCTCAGAGACCAGTTATTTCATTATCCTCTTGAGTCTTAAAGGGAAAGAGAGTGAAAAATCTTGTCCTAAGCCACACAGCTGAGACAGAACTAGAAACCTCTGCTCTTTTTGCTATTCTAGCTTGTCTCTTCACATTCAAAAGAGTTAACGTCTGTGTGTCTCAGTTTCCTCATCTATAAAATGGGGATGAATGATATTATCTCACAGGCTTGTTGCAATGATTAACTAAAATGATACATGATTAGAAGGATCTATCATGTTTGCATGTTCAAAGAGTTGGCTGTTTTTATTGTCCCCTCTTTACACCTGTGTTATTTTAGTCCTCTGAAATAACAGGATTAGACATGCAAAAGATTCATTGGAGAAAATGCCTCCGAAAGAAAAGGGGGTGTGTATTAGTTATCTATTGCTGTATAACAAGTGACTCCAAAACTTAGTGGCTTAAAATGACAAATTATATCGGTTCCTGAGGAGCACAGGACTCTGGGGAGACTTAGCTGGGTGGTTCCAATCCCGGAGCCCTTAGAAGGTTGCAGTTGAGCTGTCAGCAGGAGCAACAGTTAAATAAAGACTTTCTGGCTCATTCATGTGGCTGCTGGTCCGAGGCTTCAGCTCCTCACCCTATAGGCCAGCGCTGCCTCACAAGGTGGCAGCTGGTTTCAGAGAAGAGCATGGGGAGAAAGAAACCAAGACAGAAGCCAGGGCCTTTATACCCTATATTTCTGAATTGCCCTGCTTATCACTTAGGTCATATTGTACAGGTCACACAGACCAACAACATGGGGGTGTCTACATAAAAACATGGATACCAGGAGGTACCCATTTGGAGGTACCATTTTGGAGACTGGTTTCCATAGGGAAGGAACCAGAGAGGGTGAGAAGACCCTTCAGTCACATCTGATCTCTGTGCGGGAGAGGGGAAGGAAGGAGGATTGGTCAGAAGAGTCCTCGACTATAACTTTAGTTTAAAAAGGTTTCCATCCTGCCAATTGCATGTCTTTAGGCCAGTCCCCCCATCCGTGGCATCCCACATTTTGCTGGAATAGGACTGCATTACACCCTCACCACAAGCATGCGTTGGCTGAGAGCTGTCGGCCAAAGCGTGTCCTCTGCACACAGATGGCGGTGGGTGGGGAAGGCTGGCAGCTGGAGCCCATTATGCGCTCTGCAAAGGAGGCCTAAACAGCCTTGTTCATGGTTGTTACAATACTGGAGTGACCCCTGTCTCCCTGTGGTACACATGTTTAATCAAAGAAGCTGGTCTTCAAAAAATTAGTATGTGTGGTGAAGAAGATTGTGGGTCCAGAGAGACATGAGGCCAACGGCCATGCCAATCATAGGAAAATGATTTTTCTTTTCAGATGACAAATATTTTCTACAGTTGGGCTCTACTTAGGTCTGGGAAAATACAGCCTCTATTTTCCTAGCATTCCCAGCTTGAGTTAGCTTAGGACACAGGCACAGATCAGGGAAGACTTCCTGTAGGAGGTGGTGCCATAGTTGAGTCTTTCAGGACTATGGAAATTGACCGGGCAAAAAAACAGAGGGAGACCGTCTAACACAGGGAGACGCATATATAAACCTCTACAAGTTTCGTTTCTCCCTCACCCTTCAGTGGAAGAGATCTGGATTCTCTGTGGCCCCACGCTAGTCCTAGCAGTAAGTTAACTGACTTAAGTTCTAGGCAACTTTCCGGGCCTAACCCTGACTTCTTGCCTTTTTGGAGAGACACTAGCTCGTCAACCAAATGCTCAGATGTGAGCAAGTATTGAAGGACAGCGATGCTAAGTGTGGGAGGTAAAGGTGGTGAAAGTAATGGAAGGAAAGGGATTGGCATGGGAGGGCTAGACCACAACTCTTCCCCCTTCCTCTGGGGCTGTTGCCTGCTCACCTCCTTCCTTGGGGGGTGGAGGCCACTCAGTCTATATCCTGAAGGCAGGGTGGCAGAATTAGGGTGTGGGGGAGGAGGTACAACTGTGCTCACGACTAAGTCAGTGTTTAAAACACCTACAGGGCCTCCCCGGTGGCGCAGCGGTTAAGCGCTGGGTTGCGAAGCTGCCCGCGGCCTCTGCCGCGCCGGTTCGATCCCCGGCTGCTCCCCGGCCACCAGAGGAGGGTCCCACATGGCGCGCAGACCTCTCCTGCCGCCCGCTGCTCCCCTCAGCAGTGTACTTCGGTCCTTCTGCCTGCTCTGCTCCCCGCTCTGGCTCTGGTGAATTCTCTCACCCTCCCGCGCTTCTGACTGTACCCAGTGCATGTATAAACAAAATAAACAAACAAATAAATAAATAAACATGCCTCTATAAAAAAAAAAAAAAAAAAAAAAAAACCTACAGCCTGGGGTATTGTCTCAATCTCTTAATCTCTCCGTCTCCGTGTTTCTCTGTGTCTCTTAGTCTCACCCTTTCCCCCTCACCCCACTCCCGCCCTCTTACCCTCTCTCCTACGCTTCCTTTATTCCTGTTCCTTAATGCAATATATAAATATTACAGAAGCCTGCTGTTAGAGGGTGGAAAATCATGAATGATCATCTTCTCCATAAATAACCCTATTAATTGTACCCGGTTTCTCACCTACATATATAAATTTTGATGTGGTCTGAACCATACTATCCATGTAAATTTATTAAGCATCTTCAATATTACTACATCTTAATAATTTAAAAGAAAGCGTTTCATCAGGTAGTTATACCATAATTTAGTTTAGTGAACCTTCTCTCAGTATTGAACATTAGATATTTTATGTTACTTGATTTGCTTGGTTAGTTATTATAAATAATGCAGCAGGAAGAGAGAGAAAGACACAGCTCCCAGCCCCACTGTGGAAGGCTGAGCAAACAGGACAGGTCCAGGGAAGGGAGACCCTCTGGAAAAGAAAACGGCCACCCTATCAAAGACAGACTGTGGGCTTCAAGCTGGAAACGGAAGGGGTGTTGGAGGGTGGGAAAACAGAAGCAGTCTTGAGCCATGGTGACCAGAGAAATAATCAGGCTGTAATGTAATCAGGAAAGCGTTCATCTGAGAATCGGAATCGTGATTCAGGCCCAAGACCAAGGGGCAGTCCCAAGTCGTGTTCTACCAGGGCCAACACAGTAGAGATTTAGAGGACCAGGCAGGGAAGAGGGAAGCTGTGAAACTTTGGGACTTTGTCTGTTATTGCAGGCATCTGCTGGCATATGGTAAGTCATAACAAGAAGTAGGAAAATTTCATGTCATTTTCTTATAGGGCAGGGTGAGGGGCACCCCAGAATCCCAAACCTGTCTGCTCTAAATAAGGCTCTGCCAACTACTGCATCAAGACAAAACATAATCGGGGCCTCCCCGGTGGCGCAGCGGTTGAGCGCTGGGTTGCGAAGCTGCCCGCGGCCTCTGCGGCGCCTGTTCAATCCCCGGCTGCTCCCCGGCCACCAGAGGAGGGTCCCACGTGGCTCGCAGACCTCTCCTGCCGCCCACTACTCCCCTCAGCAGTGTACTTCGGTCCTTCTGCCTGCTCTGCTCCCCACTCTGGCTCTGGTGAATTCTCTCACCCTCCCGCGCTTCTGACTGTACCCAGTGCATGTGTAAACAAAACAAACAAACCAACCAGCAAACAAATAAATAAAGCATGCCTCTATTAAAAAAAAAAAAAAAGACAAAACATAATCTAGTGCGTAAGACTTTTAATAGGAAATATCTTTAATACAATTAGCATGCAATAAGGAGAAGAGAAAGAATATAGTTAAAATAGTTTCCAACTAAATGCCGCAAATTACCCATGCCCTCACGGGTAAATGCCCAGCCAAACAGGGTTGGCCCAAAGCGGTGCCACTGAGGTCCAAAAGCCTGCCACAAATCTAAGGCACATTCTATAGGGCTTTGACGATGACCATGGGTCACCGGTCAGGTGGAGGTCCTCCAGAGATAGGAAGCAAGCTAGCTCCTCTCATCCCAACCCTATTTTCACCATCCCGTAGGTTTGTTCAAGATCAATCAACAGATGTTCACTGTGCACTTACTATGTGCCGGTTGCTCGCCAGGCCCTGGGGCATGAGACAAACCTGATTTCTACCCTCATGGAGCTTCAAGTTTAGCAAGAAACCTCTCCATCCCTCCTTCATGCACTCCCTCCACCTCTTCTTGCCCTTGGCCCCCTTCTGTCCACTTCCTGGATCTCTGATCTCTCTCCTGGCATCCATGAGGAATGACAAGCAGCTGCCTGGGTTGGCTGCCACACCTCATTGGGCTTGGTTTCCATTTTACTTCGGGGGGGAAATGTCTGAGCATTAGTCTTCTGGCTCAGGGAACAGAGGATGACAGAGGTGATGGGGTCAGCAGGAGGGCAGGTAGTATGACTGGTAGATCAAGGACTGCTAGGGGTCTCACAGCCTCTGGGCTGCTCTGGAATGCCCAAGACCAAGCCTGTCCTGCAAAGAAAGGAAAACATAGATGTTAATTGGGTCTGGCTGAGGCTGGTCCTGGGCTGGGTTTCTGGCGGTAACTTGCCTGAGCTGCCCGGAGCCCAGAGGAGAGATGTACTGGCTGCCCTGCGGTGTCCAGTCTTGCACTGACTCTTCCTTCTAGTCACAAGCCAACATAATTCCTGCTCAGCACCGTGACTCAGGCCCTCAGTCATGCCCCCTGGGTTCACGCGGGACCCTCCTCCCTAATCACAGCCCTGGTTCATCCTGCACTCACCATTACCTTCCCGTGACCCTCTTCTGTGGGTGTCCCATTCCTGCTGAACAACTGCACACAACATCTGGCACTGGCCTCCAGGGTTGGCTGCAACCATAGCTGCCCAGGTATTTCTCCTACTAGTTCAGGATCAGTGAGACAGAGCACTGTCTGCACCCCACCACACACTCTTCCTTGAAGGGAATCGTTACGAAAGTGGTGTGGGAAATACAGAGATGCTCTTAGCATAATACACCACATTTGTGGGGCCCGTAATGTTGGCAAAAAAGGTTTGCTGTTTTTATGGACGTGCCTTTCTGAGGCTGGACATAGAGGGCCATTTTCTTTCATCCTCTCACCCTCCTACATAGCTTCTAAGAAATCTCCAGGAAGAAGAAACTGACAGAGCCAAGATCCTGGTTGATGGAAGGACCTACAAACCCAGTGTGTGTGTGTGTGTGTGTGTGTGTGTGTGTGTGTGTGTGTGTGTGTGTGTGTAAGGGGAGGGTGTTGGGGTCAGAGCAGAAAATCCCCAATGTCACCAGCTCCCAGAAAATGACAAAGTTTCAAGATCCCCCAACTAATTTCTGGAGACTATGTGGCAGTCTGGATACGCTACTCAACCTTCCTTTCAATCCCCTTCACTCAGGTTCTAATTTGCACTGTAGCCTGAAGGCTTTTTCAGCATCTCTAGCTCCCTCCCTTCTTATTTTCTCTCACATAGTCACTTCCCTAAAAAAAATCCTTGAGCGTTTGATCCCAATCTCCCATGGTTGTTTCTTGGAGGATCTGGACTAACACAATTTGGCTGTGCATTTCTTCACACACCCTCAGCACTAGCCAAGCCCATCTCAACAAAGTTGAACAGAATTCTGCAGCAGGGGTGTATGCACACAGAGAGAGTGCCCCCCTCAGCCCTGCTCCTCTGCCAGGAGCACTCTGGGGAGAGCCTGCCTCAGGAGGGTGTGCTCCCATCTCAGCCTCCAAGCCTTTGCCCCCACCCCTACACCTGCCAAACTTAGCTGTCCATCAAAGCTTCATTCGTGGTGAACTTAGACAGACTGCTTTACTTCTCTGAAGCTCTTGGCTTCTCTCCTAAGCTTAGTAAATAAATAATGTTCCAAGCACAGGGCTTTTGCTAGGGGATCAAAGGTTCTCAGAGAGGACAGTAATGACTCCTAGGGGACAGTTAGGGGATTGCTGCGGTGTTTTCAGTGGCCAGCCTGACAGGCCACTGATGTAAATGGCAGGGACCCGGATGTCCTGCAATACGCGGAGCAGCAAAACACTATGTGGAAATGTCCTCCTAGCCATGTGGGAGGGTAGGCCGTTGCACAATTTTAAGACACTTAATTTTCCAGGAATACAATTATGAGTAGATTGAAGGAATTTCATAATGTGCTTAGATTGGCCCCTTACCAAGAGTTGTTCACCAATTTGTAAAATGGCATTACTGAGAGTATTGCTACCTGGGCATTTGAGCCCCTAAAGGAGGCTTCTTACACTCTCTTATGTCCACACATCCCTGTGGTCCTGTGACAGCACAGGCTCCACGCAGCTTGCATTTTTCACAAGCCCCCAGGGCAGGCCAACACCACGAAGTCCTAGGCAGTTATGCCTGAGCAGTGATATGTTTTATTATAAATGACACTTCTTTATTTCCTCCTTTGTATGACAGTTAAGGTATTGCCTTAGGTTGAATTTCCCAGGAAACAGATTCTAAGAGGGAGATTTGTGGGTAGTGGTTAGCTCGGGTGCGCTGCTGGAAACACCAGAAGAGGTGGGGAAGGCAGGGCTGGGCAAAGAAGCTGAGCTGCAGTGCAGACATGACAGAGGCCTCTGTCCATCCCCCTGGGAGCTTTAGGTTATGGTGGCCAGTTATCACAACAGGTCTATTTCTACAATGTGTGATTTTCTCTGAGTCTAAATCACAACCCCCCATACACACTCTCTCTCACATGCTTGCACACACATATACATACATGATTTAGAAAGATGAAAACTAAAAAAAAAAAAAAAAAATTAAGAACTACAGATTACCCACATTTTCACCAACCATAGTCAGGCACTGCTAACGTCGGAAAGAATAACCTGTGTTTTTTCTCTGCAGATTTACAGTTGAGCTGATGCCAGCCACGACTGCATTTTGATTAAGACCTTAGCATTTGTTCAAGGACACTTTCCAGCAACATTACAGTGTAGGGCTCCACCTCAGCAGTGAGCGCGTCCCCAGGCGCTCACTTCTGCATCCCGGCTTCTGGCTTCTCCACACTGTGAAGGGAGAAACTGCTATTTGTGCCAAGTGCTTACATTCTTTACCTCATCAAATCCTTACAACCCCCTTAAAATATATGTTTTATTATGCCCATTTAATGGATGAAGAGTCCAAGAGACTAGTTTACCAGAGGTGGCAGGTGTGCGGAGTCCGCAGCTCAGGGTCGCCCTTTCTACGCAGCATGCAGCTCTCAGGCGGTTCTCCAGGCTGGAGGAAAAGTGGCTGAAGGAAGATTCAGGAAATGTCTTCTGGTCCATTGGGAGGTTTAAATGGCGAGCCTAGTACCACTAATCCTGTTCCAAGAACAGGCTGAGTGTATGACTGGAGGCAAGGCTCAGTTGCCCCAGTAGTAAACTGACACAATTATAATCTAGGGGCCATAGGGAGACACTTTTGAGAGCAAAATGGGATGCATGAACAATGCACAGGAGCAATGGGTGTAAGTGCAGATGCACAAGAGAAAGAGTGGGCGCACAGCTTGGTGGGAGGATTCTCTTGGGGAAAATGTGGAGCTGTCAGAACAAGTTCATTCCCTCCAGAGGGGCCCCAGGAGAGGTCTGGAGAAGTCACACAATTTCCCCAGCTGTCCTCTAACCTTTTTCATGGCTGGGTTCCTTGGCAGCAGTGCTGGGTATTTTGTAAGTAAGATGTTACGAAACTGAGGTTAAGTGGTTAAATTGTTCTCAGCCCCTTAGAGCACAAGAGAAAAAAAAATTACCTAACTTTCCTTTTGAGGTTTGCTTTCAGACACGCAAGAGCCTGGGCCTTACTTACAAATGATAGAGCCTGAGTGTGCACGGATGTGACAAACCTTGGGCTGAGTCTTAGGCAAGCTGCGCAGAGGAGAGGGGCCTCCCAGAGGTGAGGGGCCCACCCACAGAAATTCAAAAGCCTGGTTATCTCAAGAGAAGTGTCTCCACACCTCCCCATACGGACTGCCTTGTGACTTGTAACTAGCCAGTGAACTTCAGCCAAGTCCACATTTATTTGTCCTTAGTCCACTCCTTTGCCAATACAATTTAACTTCTTTGTTCTCAACTATGGTCCCCAAAACTTGATCATCTCATTCCCTTCCTTAAGCAGGGAGGCAGATGTGAGTTTTTCTCCTGCCTCCTTGCCAATCAATTTGCAATGAAACTTTCTTTTCTCAAAATCTGGTGTCAGTTATGTGGGGGCTGGTGTCACACAGATCTTATTCCAGCTTTGGAAAAGTCAGCTGACCTTTCTGACTTTCAGGGGGTTTGTCTGTGAAATATGACTAATAAAGTCTAACTTGTGGGCTATTGTATTAGATGTGACGAGGTCTAGGACAGTGCCTGCTGGTTAGTAGGTGCTCGATCAAGATGTGTTAGCCTCTGAGGTGGGGTTTGTGAGTAGGTGGGAGGTGATCATCGGGTGATTGCAACCAAGTGATGGCTCATGTAAGTTTTCTAGGCCAGTGTAAATCCTTGAGGCCCTGTGGCTTTCACAGTGCTCCTACATGAACACCTACAGGAACCTCAACCTGGAGTCGGAGCCGTCCCTGTTCTAGTGTGCGACTGGCTATTTGAAACTCTGAAGAGTAAATGGTGGTGGGTGGATTGGGGGAGGAAACCAAAACCAAGTTTTCCAAACCCCTTCCCTTGTCATGTCCTCGCCCGTACTCAAAGATAGCTGAACCCTAGAACTGTGGTCTGGGTACAGACAGGAGTTCCAGAAACCCTCATTTCTGGTCAAGGAGCAGGTAAGCGGCTCCTATAGGGTAGAGTGGAGGAAATTTACGTTTCTGCTGTTGTTGCTTTGTCTCATCCTCTCTCATCCTGGTTCTTGGGCAAACCTACAACAGCAGGGGCAGCAACAGCTAAACAGACATCTAAAGTTCCAAGGAAGGGGAATTCTCTCTGGGCAGAGAATCTGTGTTCACAAAAAGGATAAAGGAAATTTTGATAAAATTATAGACGAATCTGTAACAGGAAAAGGGGAGGTTCCAGGTTCCCTGCCCCACCCAAAGGTGGGTGGAGCTGAGCAGGGAGGAGAAGAAGCTGGAGAGGAGACTGGGAAAGGAAGGAAGCAGGATGGAGAGCAAGAAGGAGACCTGGAGGACTAGCTGTACTACCCTCCAGCCCACCATCAAGTAATTGCATAACCACCTTGTGATAATGCATTCTATAGGAAATAGATGTATTTGGTTATTCAGATACTAAAATCTATTTCTCATATATATCTGATCTTCAGTCTCAGTTCCTGACTCTCAGCTCCCTCAAACCCTTGGAATTTCCTAAGTGTTGAAATGATAAAGGTGTCTTTTGTTATGTTAATGAAGGCAAATTTGAGGAAATTGATGGATGGGAGCTGGTTGCCAGGGATACCGACAAGAACAGAGGGTGGAACAATTAGTTAATCACAGTGCCTACATAACAAAGCCTTCATGAAAACCCAAGAAGAAGGTTGGGCTTCCTCGAGCAGCTGGGTTTTGGTCATGTGATGATTTGGGGGAGAATGGTATTTCTGGAGAGGGCATGAGACACACCTTTCACGCCACCTTGCCCTATGCATCTCTTTCATCTTGCAGTTCCCAAATAATAAATTGGTGATGTAGTGAGTAAATGGGTTTCCTGAATTCTTTGTGCTGTTTTAGCGGATTAATAAACCTGAGGAGGCTCATCTGCAATCTCTGATTTATAGTCAGCTGATCAGGTGCACAGGTAGTAATCTGGCTTGTGACGGGCACCTGAAATACGAGCAAGGGGACATGGAAGCTTCAGTCTGTAGTTGGCTGGTCAGAAGCCCAGGTGGCAGCCTCGGCTTGCGGCCAGTGTCAGAAGTGAGTGTGGTCTTGGGAGACCGAGCCCTTTCCCTGCGGAATCTGATGCTCTCTCCAGGTAGACTGTGTCAGAATTGAGTTGAACTCTTGGAAACCTGCAGGTGTCTGGGAATTGCTTGAGGGTGTGGGTAGGCCTAACACCCACACCGTGTTGGAGAGTGGTCTTGTTACAGGGCAGGGAGAGGGGCAGCCCAAACCCCGCAAACCTGCCTATTCTAAATGGGTTCTGCCACCCGCTGCATCAACACAAAACATAGGAGACTTTAACGGGAAGGAACTTTAATACAATTTGGAAACAAGACAGGAAAGGCAAAGAGTCTAGTTTCTAAATCAAGAACCCAAAGCTACCCGTCCCCTTGTGGGTAAAACTCCATCCAAATGGGATTGGCCCAGAGCAAGGCCCCCAAAGCCTACCACAAGTCTGAAGCATCTTCCAGTGGGAACCCACAGAAAAGGGTCAGAAACAACCAGACAAGCCCGGAAGGAAAAGAGCAAAATCAAAATCAAGATAAAAGCTGCCATGGTCACCTCCCCACGCGTCTCACCCACATCTGTGTCACCCAGTCCACGACCAAAAGACAAGCGCAGTTTCTCCTGCCTCCCACTGCTCCCCTCAGCAGTGTACTTTGGTCCTTCTGCCTGCTCTGCTCCCCGCTCTGTCTCTGGTGAATTCTCTCACCCTCCCGTGCTTCTGACTGTGCCCAGTGCTTGTATAAATAAATAAATAAATAAATCTTTAAAAAAAAAAAAAAAAAGAACAGGGTGGAGGGAGAGGTTAGGATGGGTGATGGGCCCTCCGGGGGCCAGGGCAGGGGTCACGGGCCCTGCTTGGAGAGAACCAGGGCTGAGAGCCAGGCTGGGCCTCCTAAGGCCCACCTGCTCTTTGGAATTGGAGCAGAACTGCCTTTGTTCAGTGCTTCACATCCAATGGATCGAGCCTGTGAACCTCCATCCCTCCCACCCCACCCTGACCCCTGGTGACTGTTTGCGGAAGTCTAGACTAGGACCTCTTCCCAGGTGAAGCTGGTGGTACTGGACTTTGTGCCACCCTTTTGGTAGCAGATCCTCAGGATAAAGGGTGAACAGAGGGTAGTGATAAGGCTGGTGAAGACAAGCCTGGAGATATTTCCCTCAGAATTTGGTTCAGTGGCTTGTAAAGCTCCATCGTGTCTCTACCTCACAAAGGGCAGCAAGAGAAGGGGGTTCTGTCTTCCCTGTGCCAGAGTCGTGAACCCTGAGCACCCTCCTGATGGCAGCAGGGACAAAGAAGTCTCCAAAGGGACAACTTCAGAAAAGGCAGAGGGGCCAGTGGGAATGTCACCCCCTGGGGAGGGTGAGTATTTCTGGTGAAGTTGGTGGAAAGGATCATACATGATCTGAAGAAGAGTTGCTGCCATGAGCCCTCATAGCCCCTCACCATGACCAGCTCATGGCCCATTTCCTCCAACCATCCAGGCTGTTCACAGCAGATCCTCCCAGAAATACTTTCAGACCTACCTTCAGAATGAATTCCTCTCTTTAATGATATACATGCTTGGTTTTAATAAAGGAGACAAATCTTTCTTGAAATCCATTTAGCAATATTTGTTAAAATAATTTGTTACAAAATAAAAATGTTAACAAAATAACGTTAGAGAACTTTCCCCTCGGCAGTGTACTTCAGTCCTTCTGCCTGCTCTGCTCCCTGCTCTGGCTCTGGTGAATTCTCTCACCCTCCCGCGCTTCTGACTGTACCCAGTGCGTGTATAAATAAATAAATAAATAAACAAATCTTTAAAAAAAAAAAGAGAGAGAGAACTTTTATATATCCCTTTGAGAAGATGAACCTAAAGATACAGAAAACTGCTTGTGGTTTAAAAAGTTAAGTAAAAAGGGATTAGGAATAATAAAATTGGATGACCTTAATTTATAAAACCATAATTATACACTATCAATATGTACAGGAAAAAATGGAAGAAAATATATCGGAATCTAATTGAATTTTTGGGTAACTTAAATTTTCTCCTTGTATATTTTCTGGATGTTCCAATTCAACCATGGACTTTTACCACAATCCCAAAAACATTAAAAAATACAGTGGTGGTGAGGGTTCCCCAAAGGGTGCTGTCATCCCAGGTCTTCTCACTCGGGGGGTGAATGCGCACTCTCCCTTGGCCCACAGCATCATTCTAGGTAGCCCAGCAGCTGCTAGCTTCTTTCCTTAGGTTTGGGGCAGCCTCTCCTGGCAACCCAGTCTCTTTTTGTGGCAATAGATTCTTTAGATAATGGGTGAACCTATTTCCTCCCCCAGCTTTCCTAGGATGAGTGCCTTTAAGCAACCATCAGCATCAGCCTGGGTAGTAATTTCTGGACTTAATTGATTGGGCAACATTACACAAGCTTAGTGTCCCCGAAGAGGCTGCAATGTCACATGTTGCCAATAGGTGGTGCTGCCTAACACAAAAGCGCAGGCCCAGGGTTCAAAAGATGGATTCCAGGGTCATTGGATAAGGGTGAGGGGGCAAATTTACCATCTAACACTGCCATCACAGCAAGAATATCCACCGCAACACCACATGGGAAGACAGAATGCCTTTAAGCAACCATCAGCATCAGCCTGGACCAGTAATTTCTGGAGTTAATTGATTGTAGAGTGAAGACAATACTAGAAATTGAATTCATTTCATTTTAGGGAACACTGAGATTGAGAGGGGGTGTCTTATTATTTCACCTTAAGCCAGTGAAAGCTTGATCCTGAATGGAACTCACCCTAGATAAGCCTACGGGAACGCTGCTCTAGCGAATTATTTCCCAGGTTCAAATTTCTATAAGCATCATTTTGCCTCAAGTTAATAACAGCGTTGTGTGCCCCGTGTGCAGTGAGACACGGACTAGATCTCCCCTCCACTCATCGTCATGGCAGAGCTGAGAGACACTTTTAAGCAGAGCCATCTCTCTTAAAAGTACAGATCCACCACATCATTCCTCCACGGTCTCCATCTTTGTGCAAATTCAGAGAGGTCAGCTTTTCACATGAGTGGCTTCGTGATCCGGACCACATTCGTTAGGATGGGCCAGTTCTCACCTACATAGCTTTGCACATGCAGCTCCCCCGCCTGCAGTACTTTCATTTCCTTCCCCTTCCTGGCATATGCCAAGTATTCCCCATCAAGTCAGCACCGTACCACCTCTCTGGAGCGCCAGCTCTTCTGCTTCCAAAGCACCTGGCATGTAATGACCCAGAAGTACGCATGCTGCTGGAATGTAAATCTCCTGTAGCTCAGACTGCATCTGCTCAGCTTGTAACCCCCCCTCTTCAGGGCTTGACACAGACAAGGTGACCAATGCACCTTCATTGATTTAGTGATTCTCCATGTTGGCAAAAAACCAACCATCATAGATCATTTTTAACATCCTCCCTTCAGGTATCTCTGATAAATCCAGAAGATTCTGGCAGGCTGATCAGAAGTTAGAGAAACAGCAAAAAACCCTAGGGTTTAGGGAACTGTGTTTCTGACAGGAAAAGTACAGTGGGTTTCCTAATCCTCTGAGGAAACCCTCCCCTCCCCCTCATGTTTTGGTCTCTCCTTGCAAAAAAAGAAAGAAAAAAAAAAAAACTTTCTGAAATGTATTGCCTCTGCCATGTTTACCAAGAAAGGATATTTGTTTAAAATGGAATCAAAAACCTCCACAATCTATAAATAGGAAGAATTTTGTGGCAAAAGAACAAATTGTTTCCAAGAGAAAAAAATCAAGCGAGAATGGGAAGACAATTTTAAGCAGAGTTGTAGTCTGTGTATCATGTAAGCTGTCTGGTGGAGACTGCAGACACGCGAGGAGATAAACATGTTTAATGATTAGTTTTTGGGGGTACTTATTACAGCCTTAAGCTGATTCTGCATAAGCAAAACGTTTACCTACGTGACTTCAATTACTCTTCACCACCATTCTATAAAGGAGGGATTGCACTCTCCCAGTTTACAGGCTCAGAAATGTTAAGTCACTTTTCTAAGATTAGAGATAAGAATGAAATTCAGGTCCAACGACAATGCCCAATGACTGCAGAACACTGACTTTTTCTTTACCATACTTGACTAAGTCTAACTTGCAGTTAAGTAGAGCATAATTCCTGCCTTTGTACAGATTATGAAGAGCAGGTTTGGATAGGAAGGCTCCAGACCTGCCAGGCCTCAGGGGCCCACCAGACAGGCCTGTCAGGAGCCACAGACGCACGGAACGGCCCCAGCCCATCCTGAATGGCCGTTGTTGTCTTTAATAAACACAAGCTGTTGGTTTAATTTTCTTACAACTTACCTCCTTCCCTAAAGTACAGGTCATAATGTGGCAAAAGTCAAAGAATAATTTCCTCAATTCTATAATTACCTCAAAACCAGTAAGAAACAGATCAGTAATTTAGCTTTTTCAGTGGGCCAAGGATATTAATGGATAGCTCAAAGAAAAGGAAATATTAAAGGTGCAACTTGTTTATTCATCCATTAGAAAAATGCAAATTGAAACTACAGATACCATATCCCACCTGATAAGACTAGCAAAAATCAGAAAGCTCTGTAACACACAGAGAACTCCCACACTTGTGGGTGGTAACGAACAATCTCTGTGGAGAGCAATTCAGCAATCTCCATCATAATTGCACAGACTCTGACTCAAGAGTTGTCATTCTGTGAACTCATCCTTCAGACTGATTTGCAAGTGAAAAATCCCACACACACAAGTGAAAAATCACCCCCACACAGTATTTATTGCAGCAATGGTTAAAACTGCAAAGGAATGGAAACCACCCCAAAATCCTCCCATCAAAAGAAGCTCGCGGGGTACTTATTACAGGGAACTGTGGTCAGACAGATGATGGACCATCTAAACATCCATACAACTGAGCAAGAATGGGGATACTCAGTATTGCTTGGGAACTTTCTAAAATACTGTAAAGAACAAACATGTAAGAAACTGAAGATAAAGGAAGCCTCTGGGGAGTGAGAGAATTAATATATACTCTTAGTACCTTTTGAATTTTGAACATGTGAAATACTTAAAAAAAGACAATGAAATTCATACATATGGAAGCCTTCCTTGCTACTAAACTTTCTGGCCTAGCTCCAGCTGAATTACTGTGCCCTGCCCTGCAGTACACGCTGCCTTAGGAAACCCTACAGATCAGAAAGTGGGGCTTTGAGGCAGTGATTTCACCCAGGTAGGTGTGGGCCCTGTTCCTCTTCAGGTCCTGGGAAGCATCTCCAGGCCAGCACTTCCTCCCTCTGCCCACAGATGGTGCTAAGAGACTGGGTGGGTTGGGAGTTTTGGGTCCCCAGGCTGCTGACCAAGAGGCGAAGAAACAGGCAGGCACAAGTAAGTAACATAAAATAAAAACTAGCTTTATTTCTCTGGAAGAAGCAGGTATCCATAGCTGGGGCAGCAGCTGTGGCGACAGAGGCTGGTGGGAAAACACCGAACAGCACAGGGGAAGCATTGGTGTCCCTCGGTCTCCTTCCAACTCTGGGGCCTTGGGCCCTGGTCCCTGCCAGAGAATGATCTGACCCCCTTGCTCTGTCTCCTAAACCACCTCAGGCTATTTCCAGGCACAACATCTTAAGACCAGCCATATCCCATAACATGTCCACGGCATGGCCACAAGTCACAGTCTGTCCAACACCCCAACAGCCCATCAGGGGCTCCATGGAGAAGGGCCCAGCCCTAGGGAGCCCCTGGGTGCTGGCCCATCTTTTTGTGTTGCCAACACATCCTCTCTGTCCGGCTTCCCTGTTGCAGGACCTGGGGACACACTCTAGCCACAGAACCCACCAGGGACTAGAGCGAGAGGCAGGTCAGCCACAGGGCCTAATGAGGCAGCTCCCAGGCCTGCCGTCACGCGGCTCCTTCCTGCACCTTGGCTGAGGGCACCAAGGGCTGAACCATAGTTGCAGGGATGGCGCTGGCTGAGGAAGGGACAGGCAAGGCGGGGCTCCCCCTCCTGCTGCCTTGACCTCATTCTGCCACTGGAAGCAGCAGGTGGCAGCAGGTCCTCCAGACCTGGGCAGGACATCTCCCCACCCTTGTCAGATGGACAGGCTCAAATGATTCCTTCAGGGCAGACCCTTGGCTCTCCAGACAGCTCAGCGCCTAAAGGATGGGAAACAACCAGAAAACACCCCCATCAACAGCAGCTGGTGCAACAGAGTATGGACCCATGGGAAATTACTGCCTCTTGGTGCCAGGCAAGTTTGGTACCAGGGAAACTGGTAATTTTAGGTAATAATTATGAAACTTATTCTGGGATGCCCCCCCCCCTACTTTAATAAGCAGCAGTATTGGTTAATAAAAAGGATCCAAGGGTGACAAGTACAGGAAAGCCGAAACTTATTTGGATGACAATTAGTGAGGAAAACCAGGAGATAATAGCTAACATTCAGTGACGGTGCTCCAAGGGCCAACATCTGCTGTGAAATATGACAGACAGACCCCTCATTAATTCTTCTGATCACTTCTGAGGTAGGCACCCTCATTTATACATGCACACATGGGGACCCTGAGGATAAGGACACCTAAATGAAGAAACATAAATGGTGTAAACTGACACCACCTCAGTTCTGGCTGGTTCTCTGCCCACCAGCGCCTCTCCTGGATGATGCTGGGATTTAGCCATTTCACACTACACCCCCTTTTGACTGTGAAAATTTTAAAATGCATTTATGCTAAATATTGTATGTTATTTATGTATGTACGGATTTTGTAGATGCCTAATTTTTTTTGCAGGAAAGTAATTTCTTTTTGTTAGTCCTTTAAAAAGGATTAAAACTTTTAGTGTTACTTTATAGTGAAATACGAAATACTTGTGTAAACCACACTCAGGCGCCATGGGAGGGGCTGGGGACGTAAGCCCCTTTCCACCAGAAAGGTTTGAACAATCCCCTCTTTACCAATTCGTTCATTTGAATCAAGGGGCCAAAATGTCTAAAGAGATGCACATGGGAGGAAGTGTTTTCACCCAGAACTTCTGGTCCCAGAGGAGGACGCTCCTCCCTCGCATGCCGCCCACCAGTCGAGCCTGTCTCCTGGCCAGGTGGTGGGCTTTTTCCTGGAGTGGTGTGCCTCTTGGGTCACCCCTTTGGGACAGGAAGGTGGCAGGGCACTCACTTCTGGTAGGTAGGGCCACAGGAGCCCAGAAGGTGGCAGCCAGCTTGTTCCAGGTTCCAGTCAAACATCTCCAGCACTTTGTGACACTCGCCTCGCGGCCGCAGACCCAACCCAAAGAGCTGCTCCACCTGAGGAGCAGAGGGCAGTGCCATGGGGCACACAGGGGCTAGGGGGGCACCCACCAGGACAGGGGCAGAAGAGAGCTAGAGGCAAGGGGTGGGGAGTGGTGAGAGCAGCAGAAGCAGTCTTCAGGGTCCCTGAAAGCCAGAGTGGGCAGGAGGTGATGGTACCTTCAGATACTGGGCAGCCCTCTGTATGCTCCAGCTGTGGCTCTGCAGGGCCGCCTGGCACTCCTCTGTGGTCACCCCATGCACCATGGCCTGTAGCTGGGCACACCCGCCCACCTGTCAGCACCACTTGGGCCCATTCCTCTGGGTCCCTTGGGCCCCTGACCCTGATCACCCGGCGGCCAGCCCTGATACTCACCATCTGGATCTTATCTGCTGGCCGTCCAGCCTCTAGCCCATCCCCAGGACAGCCCCTCAGTGGCAGTCGAGCAGTGGACCTCACAGCTGGTGGCCGGAACCCTGGGTTGCTGTTGTTGGTAGAGAAGTTCGCCTTGGGGTCTGGGGCAGTCTGGGGCATCGGTCGAACAGTAGCAGTGGGGGCGGCAGGAGCTGGGGTGCTGGGTGGGGGCAGCAGCAGTGGCACAGGCAGGGAGGTTGTCTCTTCAGGGCTCTGGGCCTCACGCAGGAAGCGCTGGTAACGTTCCAGGTACGGTGGACGTTCAGGCAGCAGATAATAGTGGGTGTTACTGACTTTCTTGCCATCTCGGACAATGGGCAGGATGCAAGGACCAGCCCGTGGGCCAGGTGCCTGGATCACCTGGGGGGTGGCGTATTTGGGGTCTGATGCAAAGCTTTGGGTGGTAGGCATGGTCTTCCCAGGTGAGCTTGAGAGTCGATGTGGCAGAGGGGAGCTGCCAGGTGGCACCAGGGGGCTGGGGGTCCTCGAGCCTTGAGGGGACAAGGGCTCCCGGGGAGGCACCCGGGGAGGGGAGGCAGGTCCAGGCCATCGAGCCATCTCCTCCTCACCTGAGGGGGCTGGAGACAGCTCACCACGTGGGCGCGTGGGCCGGGGTGGGATGGGCACCCGGGGGGGCACCTGGGGTTTGTCGTCACCCCCAGGGCTGGGTGAGGGAACCAGCGAACCAGCCGGGACCTGAAGCTGCCGCATGCACTCCTGCTGCAGTGCCTGGAAGATCTCAGCGGTCTGTGCTGAGTTGGGAGGTTTGCCTCCCCCCTGGGGTGGGAGGAACAGATTGTCCTCCAGCGGGAGGAGGAGCTGTGCCTGTTCAGGCACAAAGGCGTAATTGGTCTCGCCTTGGCTGTGCCCGGTAGAGACTCCTGTGCCCACGAGGGTGCTGTTGATGGAGCACACCTCAAAGTCATCCTCATCTTGGGCCACATCATCATAGGCAGGAGGCGGGGGCAGTGGACGTGCATCCCAGTCCACCACAGGTGTGGGGTGCAGGGGCCGGGGCAGTGCCCGTGTGGGGCTCTGCGGAGGGGTCTTGTCCAGCAAGGAGCAGGCATCCATGGCCAGCTGTGCCAGCGAGGGTGCAGAGGGTCGCGGGGCCAGGACCACAGGCTCCTCCCCGAAGTCAATGAGGGTGACTTCGCCCCCGCTGCCCCGGCCGGCCTTGGTGCCTGGAACCCGGGCGGAGGGCTTCGCTAGCCACAGCCCTCGGGGCAGGCTGGGCTTCCGCAGACCCAACCTCTTGAAGTCACTGGACAGGGGGTCTTGGTCCTCACTCACAGGATCGTAAGTTGGTTCTGCGATGAAGGGGAAACCCCAACAGGGAGGCAGCGTCAAGCAGAGAAACGGGAAAGGACAAAAGACAAGAATCCGCCCACCCCGCCCACCCCAATTCTCCACTCCCAGTTCCGCACAGGTCAGCTCCAGAACTTACTCAGGGCACTGTCTGGCCCTCTGCACACCCTGGTTCATCCCGCTATCTCAGCTAGAGGAAGCAGTACCCCACACCCATCTGCCCCGATACCTCTTCAACAACACAAGAACCCAAATACCCCCGGCTCCTGGTTAGTAATCCCTACCTGCACCCCAACATCACACCATTAGTGCAGCAGGGCACAGGGGCAATCCCGCACTGCCAAGGGCAGCAGGAGCGATGGCCGAGAAGACAGAGCTTCAGGACAACCACCGTGAAAGGCACAGTGTGTGCAGGTCCCACAGGGCGCGTGGCAGAGCCAGGCAACGGGAGAGGGGCAGAGTGGGCGCCAGGACCACACACCTGCTCCAGAAGCCCAGGCTTTTGGGAGTGGGGGGAGAGGCAGGCATGTTGGGCCAAGTCAGCAGCAAAAGCTCACAGCACACACCACCTCCCTTCCCGCCCAACGGCCCACAGGGGCTCTGTACCTTCTAGGAGAGGAGAAAAGAGAGGAGAGAGGGGGCGGAGGCAGGGGCCATGGCGTCGAGAGCAGCTCCACTTACTCTGAGTGAAGATGGCAGGCTGAGGTGGGCGAGGTGGAGGCTCCCCTGCAAGGAAGGCCATGCGGAGAGCAGAGGGTGGAGGGCAGGAGAGACAGGACAGGGAGTGAAGACAGTCAGACAGGAGGGCGGTGTGGGGGGAGAGAGAGAGAGCAGTGAATAGGGCGAGTGAATGAACAAACCCAACAGCAAATGGGAAGCAATGGGGCGGCAGGATGGGGAAAACCATGTTCCGGAACACGGGCACAGGATCCGGGAGATGGATGCGGCTCCTGGCCAACATGAAGCCCGTGGGGCGGTTTGGCTTGGCAGAAGAGGGCAGGATTAGGGAGAGTGAGAATGGCAGGATCCGAGCATAGCAGGGAGGAGGGCGGAGGGAAGCCGAGGCGGCCAGGCTACCACGGGACCACCCGAGGAGGCCCACCTCGGCGGATACAGCTGCCTCTCATCCACCACCCCACGCCCAGCGCACAGCTGTCCCCCTGTGGCCCTGACATGACCATCCCGGAGCCGGAACAGCTGGCTCAGGGTGGCTCAGGGAGAAGACAGTGCGCCTTCTGGGCAGCTGATGACTGAGAGGACACCTGGGAGTTGGGCTCTTACTTTTCACCCTTCCTAGATGTAGGGCAGGTCGGGAAGTGCTCAGCTCCACACTCAACAGGTCAGGAGGGTCCATGGGGTTTCCCAGATACAACCTGTGGGGACAGAACCAGATCAAAAAATGCAGGGAAGGACATACAATAATGACAGCAAGGACAGCTCTGGAGGAGATGCTGGGCCTGTCTCCTGGGATCAGGCAGAAAACAGAAACCGAAGTGGAAGGACCCTCTCATCGCAGACCCTTGCAGACTTGGGTCTGAGTGCAGAGCTAAGCTGTGAGCAGAGGAGGGCAGAGAAAGAACTCCTGACCACAGGTGAAAAGCCTAGGACTGTAGAGACCACAAGAAAATCCTAGAAGGGCAAAGCTGGCCCTCTAAACCCCACAGCACCCCAATCCACACCCACAGTCACCTGCTGGCACACTCTCTTCTCTCCTACCAGGCAGAGGCATCCAGGTCACACTCTCCAGGTCAAGGTAGGCAGAGGGAATTCTGCCCTGATGCCAGGAGGTGGGTAGGGGCTGGGTTGTCTGCCCTGCTCTCCATTCACCCTCA
This sequence comes from Talpa occidentalis, assembly GCF_014898055.3. Lineage (NCBI taxonomy): Eukaryota > Metazoa > Chordata > Mammalia > Eulipotyphla > Talpidae > Talpa > Talpa occidentalis. The sequence continues at coordinate 41,616,806 of NW_023604295.1, read as the reverse complement.
ACCCCTGTGCTGACTGTCAACCCCCGTGCTGACTGTCAAGATCTGGGACTTAGTCACTGGGCTGATTAAAGCCTGGGGGAATGGGGCTGGGCTGGCCACAACATGTTTGCCAGAAGCAGGCACCCGGCCCTCTCCTGGAGGGTGTCTGCACTCTCTGGCCCCAATTCCCTCAGCATGGCTCCTAGATGCAGGGGGCGGTGGCGGGTGGGGCACATCCCAGAGCTTAGTGTTCTGCTGGAAGGGTGGGGGTGGGGGGTGGGCATGTGTTTAAGGGCCTGTTTCACCTCTCAGAGCAGAAACCTGTTGGAGAAGAAAGGGCTGCTGAAGACAGTATCTGGAAGCCCCTTGGGGCCAGCAGAGAGGGAAGGAAGCCTGGCGTGTGGAGCTGCCAGGTCAGGGCACCCAGGAGAAACTAATGCTGCTCCCTGTGTCTTCCCCAGAGGGCCCCCAGTGACTGCATCCTTTCACTTAAAGGAGATGGAAGCCCCCTCCTGAGTTCGGAGGGAACAGCAGGTGAAGGCAGCTGAGCTGCTCCTTCTGAAGTATCCCCACAGGGGTGGTTTCTATGCCTTGCTCCCCTAGTCTGAGAACACAGCATGGCACACTTCCACTCAGGCCTGTGCATAAGAGAAGTTGTACTGAGCTGTGCCTGAAGGCTATGCCCCATCTCATTTTCCTAAGGCCTGTGTGCGAGGGGTTGGGAGCACAGAGGGCTTATAGCTAAGTCCACCAAATGGAAGTGCAGGTGAATCCTTGGACGCTCCTAATCCCAAGTTTGCCTATGCTGAAAAGCTGTTGGGCAGTAAGACACCCTCCGCCCCACGGGACTGTGACAGGGATGCTGGGAGCCTGCGTGCCCAGGGAAGGACTGCTGGCCCCGCCCCAGACAGGGCCTGTGGTACTCACTCGTCAATCTTGTCAGGGAAGCCCCAGCAGTGGCGGGGGTCGCTGTCGCCATGCCCTGTGTGGATGAAGCTATTCTGCAGGGGCTGGCTGATGTCCTGGGCTGAGAGGCCAGCCACGGAGGTCACCACGTTGCGAGGGAAGGGCCCGACACAGAGTGTCCGTGTGTTCTGCCCGCGCCACCAGTAATTCTCGGCCCTGCCCAATAGAGATGACATGGTGAACACCAGGGCGTGGTGGCACAGCCCAAGGGAGGGGGACCCTTTACAAACCAAGCTCTTTTTTTATCCAATGTATCTGACCACCCTGGCAGGAGGGAACATAAGGAACTAAGGCCCCATGACCAGGGTGGTCTGTCATCAGTTCACCTCCTCCTAGCAGCCCCCCATGACCGGCCACTCCCCTAGAACAAGGCCTGATTGTTGGCACACAGCCTTACCCTAAGCAACCTAGGTGGGTCAGACAGCTTTCCTTATAGTTCACAAATAATGAAACAGGTTCAAACAAGTGACACGACCTGCCTACATTACCAGAAAGATCACAGTAGACCCAAGATTCAAATCCAGTTGTTAGACGGAAGTATGCACCTTCTTACAATATTACCTCACCTCCTTTCTTCCCTGGCAAGGGAGGTCCCGGGCCTCTTCTGGCCACCTGATTTCACACTTGCGCCCAGTTCCAGGAGTTATGAGCTCCAGGACCCGCGAGAGCACCATGGGCCTTGGGCTCTGGGTACAAGGCCACGTGCTCTGACTACAACCTATCTCCTGCATGCAGTCTCTTACATACTGAGGAGTAACTCATGCCTTCTCATCACCAGTTTTATAGTTCCAGTGTCTTCTGCTACCTCCTAGCAGTGCCAAGGGGTCCTCATCCTTGTCCCCACCCATCTCCTGGGGGGCAGTGCTACTGTCATCTAAACTAAGAGGTATAGGGCCTCGCTGGTGGCACAGGAGTTAAAGTCTCAATGTTATCAAACCACTGCAGCATGAGTTCGATCCCTGGCCAGGGAGCTAACCCACATGGCGCAGCAGACCTCTCCTGTCTCGCACACAGCTCCCCTCAGCAGTGTATTTCAGTAGATCAGCTGTTCTGCTCCCCTTTCTGTCTCTAGTGAATCCTTTCACTCCCTGCACCTCTGGCCTGTACCCCAGTTCTTATATGCATTTAAAAAATCTTTTTAAAAAAAAATAAAATAGGCGGTATAGAGGGAATGCAGCCTTCCAGTGTGGCTGGACTGTGAGACCTCCAGTCTCTCACTTTGGCCTTGGACACAAAACCTCTGCTGGCACAGCATAAGCCAGGGCATGGGGTATGGGGGATGCAAGAGAAGAGTGCCCTCCTGGATACTTCAAATGCCAAAACTCCCTGAGAGTCCACAAGGCTTCTGCATCTGCTGTTGGGATCACTCATACCCGACAACACATACGAGCAGAATCTGCATTAAGGCAGAGGTGGTGACAGCCTCCTGCTGATATGGTGGACACACTGAGGCACCAGGCTGCATGCTCTGGTCAACCCCCACCTTCACGTCACCTGTCCACAGCCAAGAGTGTAAGGAAGGAAAGGTCTCCTCCAAACTGCATCCAGGGTTGAAGGGTTGAAGGAGGCAGGATGGAGGTGGGCAAGGCCTCAGCATTTGGCCCCTGCTCTGTTAGGTAATGCAGCCTGCTAGGGCAGCGTGAGCCCCCAAAAAGTCTATTCCTAGGAGCAAGAGTCAACCCTACAAGGACAGCAGTCCTTAGGGAGCTGAGGTGGGGTAGGGGGTGGGGCGGGAGCCTCGCCTCCTTGTAAACAAGGCCCTGACCAGCCCACCACCAGACAGAGCAACCCTGTGATTACCACCCTGCCCTCTGGGTGGGAAGGGCAGGAAAGGAAGGAAGAAGAGAGGACAACACCCCTGGAAGAAACAAAGCCCATCCGAAAATAGCATGGCCATTCCAAGGAGAGAAACAGCTCCCCCACACGCAACCAGGACCGGCTGAGAGGCTGAGAACCGCCCATGAAGCTGGGTGAAGAGGAACTTCTGGCACGGGGCACCCCACTGCTGCTCCTCTCCTCCCAACACCTAGTGACTCCCCGGTTCCATGTGCCCCTCATGGAACTGTCTGATATCAGACCTGGGGACAGACACGGGTGGCTGCTCTTCACATCTCAGAGGCGCTCGCCCACTCAGGTGAGAAACACAGCGGCGGGAGAGGTCTAGTCAGGAGTCCGGTGCTAGGGCTGCCCCTTGACTATTACCTCCCATGTGGACTCTGAACAATACGAGACTGGAGGTCACTCCCTCTACTCCTTCCTTGCTGTCAGCACAGCCAAGATCCTCACACAGAAGCCTGCTGTGGATGCACTCCTGAGAGTGAGGGGGGACAGCAAGCCCACCTCGCTTTAGTACAGGAATGACCTGAGGCAAAAACCCCCACGGTTCAAAACAGCTGTGATACCTGGGGAGGTGGAATCAGAGTGAGAATATGACCAAGAAAGTAAAGAGCCTTCCTTGGACATTGCATTCCAAACATACTCAGAAACAGCACCCTCCCAAAATAGCTCAAATGTAACTTCCGAGAGGTCAATACTAGACCTCACTGCCCACCTGTCCCCCTTAGAGGCTTGGTGGGGCTGAGGCACCAGAAGTCCAGAAAGGACTGAGGGCAGCCCTTCCTATCACCTTGCTCTGGCCACAACCTCTCTTCTCCCTCCAAGAACAGGCCCGTCTCACAGCAACGGGAGGGCAGGCCTGCCATCCACAGTCACTGCAGCAAAGACAGACAGGGTGCCCCGGGGTGGGGGTGGGGAACTGAACAAAGGGCCCAGCACCTCCAGCACAAACTTTCTATCTCCTGCTGCCTGTCAGTACCCTGGGAAAGGCCAGTTAAAAATAGCACCTGGGAAACTGAGGTCGGAGCAGAGATCTGTGTCAGAATGCCCAGCTCTACTGAGGACCAGCCTCTAGAAATCCCAGCCCCTGTCCCAGTATTGGCCTTAGATAGACCTGAAAATGGCTGACAAATGTCACTTAACCATTGTGCTCAAAACACCACCCACCCTCATTTCTCTGGGGGACTTAGGCCCCTAGCCTCGAGGGACAACCCAGACCCTAGCAGCCCCCTCCCCACCTACCACAGGAAGCAGAGTTCCGAGAACCAGACTAAGGACCTACAGATGGATTTCAAAACATCTGTCTCCCCTCCTCTAGTTCTATAAAAACGTGAATGTGGGCCTCCCCGGTGGCGCAGCGGTTGAGCGCTGGGTTGCGAAGCAGCCCGTGGCCTCTGCGGCGCCGGTTCGATCCCCGGCTGCTCCCCGGCCACCGGAGGAGGGTCCCACATGGTGCGCAGACCTCTCCTGCCGCCCGCTGCTCCCCTCAGCAGTGTACTTCGGTCCTTCTGCCTGCTCTGCTCCCCGCTCTGGCTCTGGTGAATTCTTCACCCTCCCGCGCTTCTGACTGTACCCAGTGCATGTATAAACAAAACAAACAAACAAACAAACAAACAAACAAACAAATAAATAAATAAAACATGCCTCTATAAAAAAAAAAAAACATGTGAATGTGCTCTAGCCATCCCAGTCTCCAAATAAGACCTCCTGGAAAAGGCAAACCATTTGTCCCTCAGTCTAGACAGAGCTTCACAAGCTCGGCTCACAGCACACCTGGGTGCCCTCTCTCTGCCTACTATCTGACACCTTGCAAAGCTCTTAACCTACAGAAGCATAGCCAGGGACCAAGGCTGGGGAGCAGATTCTGGACCAAGAAATAAACAGCTGAGACAGTGTCAGCAAGAAGGACTACAAGGCTGACGGGAGGGCACAGATATGGAGAGAGCTGACAGTCAGGGAGCCTGAGAAACAGAGACCCACGCGAACAAAGCCAGATCCAAAGGGACAGAGACAGAGAGCCCATCCACCGGAGACATGGAGACAGAGTCAGCCAAACAAACAGAGATATTCGGGGACTAAAAACAAGGGGGTAGGCAAAGCTCTGGTACCACCGACACACAGGCCCACTCCCAAAGCCTCACCGGCTGTTGAGGCCTCCTACCCCTCGCCTCCCACCTCCTGCACAGCTTCAGGCAGCGAGAGTAGGTGCTGTGGTCCAAGTCAGGCTGGTGGCCCTGGAGGAGGGGCCCAGCAAGCCCACACTCGCAGGCAGCGGCAGAGCTGGCAGTGGGGCCAAGGGGAGATCTTGACGGAAGGGCGGGACAGGGCTCGCTCGCCTACAGTGGCCTCCCAGGAAGAGGGGCTCCCTGGCTCCTTCCCATTGCCTCCCTAACTCCTGGGGTGACCCCAGGCACCAGCTCCAGAGACATACACCCCGGAAACACAGGAAGCAACTGAATACCCCCCCAAGGGAACACAGGCCCTTACCGGAAGCAAAGGATAGGGGAGGAAAAGACTATAGGGCAGACCCCAAAATTTGCAAACCCCCAAAGAAAAAATTCTGGCTTAACACCTTGCCACCTAGCCCAGAATAGCACTCATCCTAATCTTCCTATTTCCAAAATGTTCCCTAAAGTGCCATGCCTACCCTCCCTACCTGGCCCTCCCCTTCAAATCCACAGACTATACCCTTTCTGACCTCGAGGTCTCTCTACAGGTTTTCTGCTTTGGTCCATACTACCACTAATTCCCCAAACCTAGCCCCAACCCACAACTTGTGAGTAAATCAATCATAATCCCAGATACTGGGCCCAAAGGAAAGGAAACCCTGGCTGGGGTAGGAGTGCTAGGGCCATGGTGGGAACAGATCAGTTCTTTCACAACCAGCCTGGATTCCAGAGCCTACTCCATTACCTTGAGTCCATCAACCTCTCAGTTCCCCAAACCTGAAGTTCAGGTAGAAAGGGCTCTGTAAGGAACAACCCCTGCCCCCCATCCCTGCCTAGTCGAGTCAAAAGAGCTGGGAGCACAGGGTATTTCCTTGGCCTGGCTCTCTTCCCAGCCCTCCACGCTCACCCCTACCCCAAAGCTACCTAAAGCCAGCCCTGACCCAACCAGTTCCTCAGACACCCTGCGGATCAGATAACAGAAGGTGGGGAGAGTGGTGGGTGGGGCCTCTAGCAGGCAGATTGAACTGCGGAGGCTGCAGGTGAGAGACATGACTCAGGAGATGTCCCCTGAGGCAGGATGGGGGCGCTGGGGTGGGGGTGTCTGGACAAGAGGGCCCTGTGAAGGGAGACTGGGACTAAGAGCTTGGGTGAGAGGTCCAGACAGAGGAAAGATGGCAGCTCTGGGAGTTGCTGAGGGGCCCATCAGGAGAATAGAGGCTGCCAGGAAGAGGGTGGGACTGCTTTGGGATTCTCAAAGGCACCCAGGTAGAGAGTCAAGAGTTCTTATCCTGGAAGGAGGTAGAAGGGAAGGGGAGGCAGAGGATTAGTGGAGGACTGTTCAGGAGTTCCACAGTCCCCAGCTGTGGCCCTGAGGCCAGGCTGAACCACTTCCTACGCTGCCTGGCCTTAACGACCATTTGGCCTCGACCCACACAACCAGGGCTACAGCCCAGTGGAAAAAGGGTTGCAGAGGCAGAGCCAGGCAGGGAAAAATCCCCTCTGAGCAGCAGCAGCTGCAAACTTATCCAGAAGCACTCAGGAGGCAGACCCAAGCCAATCCTCCCCTTTCACCACACAGGAGGGAACCTTGGGGGCAGAAGAGGTCTCGCCCACATGCCCCTTCCTCCCAGTGCCCTTGCAGGCAGTGTGGTGTAGACAGCCCCTCCCCAGCTCCTACCTCCCCTCAATGACTGTGATGACATCGTTCATCTGGATGTGCAGCTTGTCTGGTTCCTCAAAGTCCTGAAGGGCCCGCATGTCAGTGGGCTGGGCCTGGGGGCAGACACAGGTCACTGCCTACCCTGAAAGCTAGCCCAGCTCTGATACCCCAGCCCCCGTGGGTAGGCCTGCCCTCACCTCCAGCAGGAAGTCCCGCAGGGCCACGAAGGTGGGTCTGTCTTCAGGCTTGTGAGCCCAGCACTGGACCATGACATTATAGATATCCTGGGGGCAGTCCTCAGGCCGGGGCAGGCGCTCACCCTCCTTGTCAATCTTATGTAGGATCTGGTCATGTGGTGGTACAGTATGAGGGCAAGCAGAGCACCCAGCTCTTCTCTTCCCGCCTTCCCACCAGTCCATGGAACAACTGGAGCTGTAGGCCACCATGCCTCTACCCCAAAGAAGAGGACTGACCCTTATTCACAAGTATGGGGGCTCCAGATAAGCAGACGGTAAGAGTTAAGAATGTGAGCAAGGGGTCTCCCTGGTGGCGCAGGCGGTTGAGCGCAGTGCTGTGAAGCTGTCCGCAGCCTCTGCAGTGCTGGTTCAATCCCTGCCGGCCTTGAAGCAACCCACATGGCGCGGCAGACCTCTCCTGTCTCGCCCGCTGCTCCCCTCAGCAGTGTACTTCAGTCATTCTGCCTGTTCTGTTCCCTGCTCTGTCTCTGGTGAATCCTCTCACCCTCCTGCGCATCTCGCCTGTACCCCAGTTCTTGTATAAATAAAATAAATCTTTAAAAAAAAAAAAAAAGAATGTGAGCAAGCCCCAGTCTGTCACTCTCCTGATCACTGGGGGGCCTTCTCTGTGCTCAGCTGCCAGGGAGATCACAGATGAAAGGTAAGGGGACAGGAATCCAGCAGATAAGAGTCAGTCCCAACAAGGCCAGGTGGAAAACCAGAGATCAAATTGACCACCCTGTTGGGAACATGTCCCCCAGCCTCCTCACCTGACTGCCATTGAGGCCAATCCAGGGCTCCTGGCCATAGGTGAACATCTCCCACAACGTTACTCCAAACATCCAGGTGTCACTGGCATGGGAGAAGGTACGCGTCTTCAGGCTCTCAGGGGCACACCTGGTAGAGGCAAGGATCAAACAGAAGGCCTCTCAGTGTATCCCAGTGTGCATAAATACTCATTCAACAAGCATTTTGCTCCATGTGTAGGCTCAAAGGTAGATAATGGGAACCTCTGGACTATGGGGTGCACAGAAATGGAGAAAATCATCTTGCTTAGCTCTTTTACTCACATGCAGCCTGGGCTGGGAAGAGGGTGGGTGAGGTTCCCAGGTCAGGAATGGTAGGAGGCTCCAGGAGGGAGCAAGTGGGTGGGGAGAGGGATAGATCTCAGCTGTTTTCTAACTGTGGTGGGAGGATGACAATTTCCAGATTTTGGGCAGGATCCTGGGATTGGGGTCACTTCAGCAGGAAGGTGTAGGTGGGAAATTTGGAGAGGGCCTGGGGAAGAATCAAAATGGGTGGAAGCAGTCACACTGGCTTCACTCAAATAACCCCATACTCCCTCAGGGACTCCCTCATGGGTGAAGGAGTGGTACACTACTGCAGTGAAGCTTGCAAAGGGGCTATTCCAGGGTGAATTGAGGCACAGAGTGAGGAGTAAGGTGCCCGGGGTGGAGAATCAAAGGCTCTCTCCTGGGACTAGAGAGCTGGTCCAGCCACTCAAAGCGGGTGGAACCCCAAGAAAGTCACTCAGAATCTTAAGCCTCCTGCTCACCATGTGTGAAATGGAAATAACAGTAACCGGCTACTTCACAGGGTTGTTTTAAGGGGGCTGTTAAAAAAAAAAAAAAATTGTCCTTGTAATTGTAATTGCAATTTACCATTCAAACCAGGATGCTTGAGTGTGAACTGGCATGCTATTAACTGTTCCAGGACAACAGGCATAATCCAGGATGTATGGTCCCCTACATAAAAGTTATCAATTAGGGTGCCCACACATCCTGGATTATAAGGGTTTCTCACAGCCACAGCTCTGGCAAGCAGAATTGGACCAAGTCCTCCCACCCCCAAAGGAGAGAGACTATACCCCTTTGGGTGCCTCTGGCCCTAAAGGACCACAATGGTCTCAGTTCAGGATAAGCTCACACGAGGGCCAGGACAGGGCCAAGTACCAGCCCAAAGCACAGGTGAGCAGGCTGGGTCAGCCTACAAAGTCCAGCATGTCCTGGCCCTGCCTGACACTAGCTCTACCTGGAACACCATTACCCATTAGTTTTTCTTCACATGGCTAACTTCTGATATTTCAGGAGTTTGATATACAGTCCTCCAGCAAGCCTTCTAATATCTCATCATATAATGTGCCCCTTTGTGAGTCCCCAAAGCATTGTGCATTCCAGTATCTGGCACACGGGTTCTCAAGAATTTATGGATGGATGACTGAATGGGTGGCCACATAAGAAGGGCAGACAGTGTCAAGGGCTGGGGTGGGTACAGAAGGGCCTAGAAGTTCTGAGGTCTGAGGAAGCAGTGTCAGGGTGGGACCCAGGCCCTGTGAGCTGGCAACACCTGCCCCTCACCAGGCAAAGGGCACCTTGCGATGCTCCTGCATGACGTAGTGGTCATCATTCTGGGGTAGTGCGCGCATCAGCCCAAAGTCCCCGATCTTGACCAGGTCACGGGTGGCCAACAGCAGATTTCGGGCAGCCAGATCACGATGAATAAAGCGCTTGGACTCCAGGTAGCCCATGCCCTCAGCCACCTGCACAGCGTAGCGGCTCAGAGTACCCAAGAGGAAGTGACCCTGGTGCTTGCGCAGCCGGTCCAACAATGATCCCAGAGGTGCCAGCTCTGTCACCTGAGGCCATGGAGGAGGTAGGAAGAATAAGCATGGCTGAGCCCTGCCCTTCCTTAGCACCCCATGCTGGGTTCCCCATTTTTCTCCTGAAAGCCTAACAGAGCCACACTCTATGTTCCTGCCCTTCCTACCCTCCTAGAAGTCCAACAGCTTTCCAAGCCGCTCCCTCAAGGCAACATGGTAAGTTAAGATCTAGAGAGAAGCTGCCCTGGGAGCAGCTTTCAAGTTAGAAATTCCAAAAACTAAACCCTAGGGTTTGCCCCTCCCATGCGAGAAACTGTGCTAACAAGCACAGAAAAAAATCCAGAGATGAACGTGGGTTCCAGAGGACACAGTCAGTACTGGGTTAGCCCCTGTGAGCCCCTCTACATATTGGGTGGGGACACCTGTGACTTTCATCAGGATGGGCAGGAGTATCATAGCACAGGCTTGAGCGAGGGAGACTCAGAGACTACAGGCCCCTCCCTGTGCCCCATCCCCTCCTGCCCACAGCATTCACCATCTTCATGGGAGGAGTGAGCACCACACCATAGAGTCGAATGAGGTTTCGGTGGTCAAGCGAGTGCATGGCGTTGACCTCCCGGATGAAGTCGTCCATGGCTTCTGGCTGGCTCAGCACATCAGGCTTTAGACACTTCACAGCTACACTCACCTGCGCAGAGTGGATTATGGAAAATCAGACCCCAGTCAACAGTCTGAGCCAAGCTACTCCTCCCTTCAACTCAGCTCAAACATCTGCCTCACATCTGCTCATCTGAGTGGGTGATCGATCATGAGTGCCTGTGACCTGGCTAGGGAAGGGCAGCTGGCTGACTCAAAGGGGTGAGCCACTGAACCTCGCATTCCACCATGACAGAATATTAAAATTATATAATGAATTGGAATATTAAAAATGCTTTCAGGGTAGAAAAATGCCTTAAATATTATGCTAAAAAAATGAACTGATAGTGACAGAAGTCAGAAAAGTGACTTCCCAAGAGGAAGAGGATCTCAAGTGGAAGAGGTATGAGGGAGTTTTCTGGGGTGCTAGAAATGTTTTATCTCATGATCTGGGCAGTTATTAAAGAAGCCCATACATATATATAACAATTCACTGAGCTGTACAAGCAAGAATTATAAATTTTATTGTATATATGTTACCTACCCCTCTGGGGAAAGTATAAAAAATACAATAACTAAGTGGAAAAGGTAAGGCTTTAAAAGTTGAATCCCAAAGATGTATTCTAACTAAATTCATCAAAATATCTACAGGGTGAAAAAAGGCAGACATGTTAACTCTGTAAAAGTAAGTTCCTTTTATAACTAAAAAAGACACAGACATGTCTAGTTAAACCTAGAGCATGGACTCCAGGGAGAGGCAGCCTATGACCTGCCCCACCCATATCTCAGCAGAGAGGACAGATCTAACTCAGAGGGCAAAGCGGGGCCTCTGCCATTAGTCTCTTAGTAGCCTGTCCCTCTGCCATGCCCACAGGACCCAGAAAGCTCACCGTCTTCCCCGAGGGGGCATCCCACTCTCCCCTGCGCACCACGCCAAAGGAGCCATCTCCCAGTTTCTCGAAGAGATGCAGGTCCTTCTCCCCGATGAGGCAGGTGAGGCTCTGCAGGGCCCCCTCTCCTGTTGGGCCCCCTGGGGTAGGTGAGGTCTTCCGGAAGGTGCTTTGAGAGTGATGAGCGGGGAACTCAGCTTCTAGCCGCTTTCCACTGAACACCTGTTTGAAGGGAGTCAGGGGCCAGATGGAAACCTGAGGCCCCAGAGCTAATTACTCAGTTCTACCCCACTGAGTCCTCAGTTAGGCTTCCAGATAGAGCCTGGCTTTGCCAGACTGCCAAACAGGGGGTCGCCTGGCCGGAGAGCCCAGCCCCTCCAAACCACACCCCTAAAAGAGAACCGATAGCCTCAGTGTGGCCTCACGGTGCATGCCAGAAACTAACAGGCAAGTTGTCTGTGGCTACCTTGGCACCACACCCAGCTGTGGGGACAGCCCAAAGCCACTCCAGGCACCCTGTTGTGCCCAAACCCTCCCCTCCTATAGATCCTGCCCCACACAGACGCTATCCCTTAAACCGAGCAGATGGGAAGGAGCCGAGAGGCCCTCCACAAACACCTCCCTGTCCATTTTTAGCCCTGGCCCCTTCTCTGGGTTGCCCATTTGGCGCTGTCTGTCTCCACCCTCCCTAGGGAGTCGGCTGCCCTTCATCCTGCCAGGGGAGAGGATAATTTGAGCCTGAGGTTGGACTGTGTTGGACTGTGTGTGTGTATAAGGCCTTGCTGGGGAAGGGCCTGGGAGGACAGCTGGACTTTTGGAGGGGCGCCTAGAGCTGAGGGCTGAGAAAGAAGGAAGACTGGAGCAAACTCTGTGGCCGGGGTTGGAGAGGGAAAAGGCCAAAAAGCTCAGAGGACGGGAGCAAGGAGTTCCTGAAAGTTATAGCTGGCCTTATCAATCTCAGTTGGCCACCCCACTGGGGTATCCAAAACCTTGGCTTCAGGCTGCAAACTCTGCCCAGCTAAGCGGCTGCCCTGCAAGGCTGGCAGTCTTATCTGTGTGGGGGTAGGGTCTGTCTCTAATCTGAGGGCCTCTTCGGATGGCTGCTCCATCCTTTCTCCCAGTAACTGGAATCCCTAACATTTGTAAGTAGTGGTCAGCTGACAAGGCCCTTCACAGACTTTATCTCAAGGGACCCTCCCCATGGTCCTGTAGGTGAGTGGACAAGTGTGGGCAGTACCATTTCACTAAAGACATGGCCAAAGTCTGGAGAGGTTTACTGACCACACAGGGACCTCCTGCAAGTCAATGATAGATCAAGGCCTCTGCAATGGCACACCACACAGCTCTTCCCTCCTGCCTTCATCCCAACACACATCCTTTCCTAAAACCTGGGCAAGGGGCCAGGACAGTGTCCCAGAAAAGGCCGTAGGATCCCAAGAGACAGCCCCTCTGCCAGATCGCAACCAGGAAATCTCTGCTGCCCAATCCCAGGCCAGCTGTTTGGCCCTGCCTGGCCCCCTCCCCTGCCTCCCTCCCCTCCCCTCCTGGGCCAAAGTCAGGAGGGAAGGCTCTGGCTGGTTCATTTCCTCTCTCATTGTCTTCCAGACAATGGGCAAAGTTCCACTGAGTCAGAACTGGGACTCACCGCTCCACAGACCCAAATTAGGGCAATGGGAGGGGGCAGCAGGCTGTGGGGAAGGAAGCTGTCAGCTACACCAGATGACCAAAGAAACCCTCTCCAGACGAGAGAGGGTGGGGGAGGAGGGAAGCAAAGCAAGAATGTCCTGGGTCCAGACCGTCCCCACCAAACCATGCTGGACACTGGCCCTAACATCCAGACAGAGCGAGGGCTCAAGTTACGAGCACTTGTCAACGAGTGCCTCTTCCACACTGCACGCAGGCCCCTCACGTGCCGGCTCTGGCGGAGACAGCCACTCAGCCAGGCAGCTCTTCAAGTACCCTGCCCGATAAGACCCTGGAGGAAGAAGGTCTGTACAAAGTGCGAGATTACACCTGCCCGGGAAAGGGGCACTTCTCCTAGAACTGACATCAGCTGGGGGCCCCTCGAGGCTGCCCCAACTCACTCCTGGTCCACTGACCTTGCTCATCCAGGATTTGCGTTTGCACATGGCCTTTCTCCTCTTCACAGCCTCCCACAGTCTCCGCTGGCCTGCAGGAAGGGACGAGGAACCAGGTGCTGTTAAGGTGGTTGACATATCCCAGGATGAATGCACCTAGCAAACACGTCCTCCAGCCCCCTGGGGTGGGGGACCCATCATTGACTACTACCCAGCACACTGATGCCAAGGAATCAGGGGCCTCAAATAACCACATGGTCTCTTCATCCCACTCTAGGCAGTAGAAACTGGATGAAGGTGTACAACTATCAAAACTAACACTGGGGGTCTTTTCCCAGCCCCTCTTCCCAAAAAGAATCAATGTAAAAGAAGTGCCCTGATTTTCAGTTTTTCTCTAAGTTTTATTATGTTACTGGCATCAAATATCAACTACAGTATAAGTGAGGGTCTAATTTAGCACATAATTTCCTATTTATCTATTTTAAGTTGAATGTGCTAATAACTTTTTTTTTTTTTAAGATTTATTTATTTATTTATACAAGCACTGGGTACAGTCAGAAGCGCGGGAGGGTGAGAGGATTCACCAGAGCCAGAGCGGGGAGCAGAGCAGGCAGAAGGACCAAAGTACACCACTGAGGGGAGCAGCGGGCAGCAGGAGAGGTCTGCGTGCCATGTTGGACCCTCCTCCGGTGGCCGGGGAGCAGCCGGGGATCGAACCAGCGCTGCAGAGGCTGCGGGCAGCTTTGCAACCCAGCGCTCAACCGCTGCGCCACGGGGGAGGCCCCTGAATGTGCTAATAACTTCCTAATGTTCTACAAGGAATGCCATGATTTCAAAATATTCAACTACTACTTTTAGGATAAATATACAGAAAAGTGTTAAGTCAACTTATAGCAAACCTTTGTAAGAGAGAGACATATACACAAAACAAAAGCTAGCAAGCCATCCAAGGGTTTGCATCCTCCCTTCTCCACAAAGATCCCCAGTATTCAGAATGGTAAGAGGAGGAGGTGATGAAGGAAATACATCTTACAAATGTCTATACAAACAAAAAGGGATGTGCAATTAATTCTAGCAGCGGAGCTTTCAGACTTTATTCTTCTCAATCTCCAGTGCACCTTTCCAATGCAAACCGCTCTCCTGCGCTCACATGCATAGTAGCACATGGTGCCTCTCCCCCAGCCTTGCTGGCTCTAGAATAGGCAGCACAAGCTCTCAGCTACGACAGAACCTGGACTAAGGGGGGAGGGCAGTCCTGGGGACAGAGGAGGCAAATGGTCAGTGGGACAGGATAGGTAAGACCAATGTCCCTCACTTACCAGGCCGGCCCATGCCAATCTTCTCCAGGTCTTCATTCTTGACATACTCAAAGTGGGACAGGCGAGTAACATTGAGGTCGTCTCGGAGCCGCAGGAAGTACTGCTGTAGCTGCACCTCAGACAGCAGCTCCAGCAGCCAGCCTGTGCCCTCCTCCGGTTGCATGCTGCTGCTCCCCAGTCTCTGTGGGGAGAAGAGAATGGCTTAAGGACCTAGGGGTTTGGGGAGGTAATGGTGGTGGTGGTGGGGGGCAATCCCAAGTGTCTCATCCTACTGTGTGGCTGTGGAGATTTCAAACCACCTTGTCGCCACCCCCGCCCCCCTCAAAACAGCTGATAGATTAGCCTGTGAGGGCAGATTTAGGGCAGATGAGCTATAAGCTCAGGTCCTGGAGACAGGAGTGAGGGTCTAACTTCCAAAATCTGTGCTCTGTGGCTGAGTGGCCTGAGATCAAACTCTCCTGTTTTTAGGTCCTCCATCTGCTCTTAAACTTGCCTTTGAGAGTCTCTCCCTGAGACCCATCCCTGGACTCGCCAGCCCTGATGGAACTAAGCTCTGGCTAAGTTCCTCCAATGCCTGGCATGTCAGAGGCCTCTCTCCCCAGTCCCAAGACCATTCACAGGCCACCACTCTAGGGCCTGCAGGACTACCACTGGGGTAAGACAGAGGGAAGCCGAGGTTGGGGTGTGCTTCCAGACTCAAACCTGTAGCACTGCTCAGACCATCAATGGCTGTCACAACAGACGGTGGTCCAGTGTTATCAAAGCTTTCAATTTCTCAAGAAATACTGGAAATCTCAATTTAATATATGAAATCTCACCATTAATTTTTCTTGGCAAAGGTCATACATAAGTATAATATTCAAAAGGCACACTAGAGCCATAAAGTCTCATGCAACCTCATACCCTCCCTTAATGCATAGCCATCTAGCTCCCTATCCTCAAAGCCAGCTGCCTTTAGTGACTTTTATACATACTTCCAGACTATTTACCCCACCCCCAAATATTCACACATTACCCATACTGTTTTGTTCCTTGTTTTCACTTAACATTATATTGTTCTCCTGGCTTAACTATGTCAACTAATTTAAGTTTGAAACACACACACACACACCCCATGCTGGCCAAATGACACACATGTGCAGGTCACAATCAGCCAACAGGCCACCAGTGAGTGACCTCTGACCCACACTCTCTTGGGCCCAGAGAAGGAGGCAGCCTCAAAGTTAAGTAGACTGATCCACCGGACACCAAACCTATCCATGTCTATATAAGACATTGCAGAGCTAAGAGCTTGGCTGGCCAGTACCCCAACTCCCTGTTCAGTCCCCACTGAGGAAGACAGGTCAAGGGGAACAGCCAGCTGTACCCAGACCTCTTATTCCCCAATTCAGAGGTGGCCTCATACAGCAGCACTCATCAGAGACTGCACTAAGGAGAAGCAGCCGGGCCTGGCATGGGTCTCCTGCCCCACAGCTTCCAGCAGTACTGCCAACTCAGTGCCAGGAGTGTAGACTTTCCCAGGCAGCCCAGGGCAGTATGGAGAGTGACAAAAGGGAATGAGAAGCCCTCAGTTCAAACCCTGACTCTTCCGCCAAGGCGGCTGGGCCAGAGGAGGGGGAGGAGGGGTTCCAAACTTTAAGCTGTAACCCTTTACTGGATGGTTTCTCACAAGGGTTGTACAGCCCCCTAGGGGACACTGCTGGTTGTCACAGCGTTGGTGGGGTGCTAGTGGCATTTAGCGGGTGGTGAGGGACAAATACAAATCATACTGCAACACCCAGGAAGATCTCACGCACTGTTCCAAACCCCACACAACTTAATTCATGCAGGTGAACCTAGAACTGAATACCAATTTACATATGAACAAGATTGGAGTTCTGCGGTTTAAATACACACTGAATTTTCCTGAAATGGAACTACTGGGTAAACCAGGGAAAACCGGCTTTTTTTTTGTTCGGAACGTAGTAGTAAGTAGTTCACTATTCAGAAAAATGTCACTGAAGGCAACCCTCTCTCAGTCAGCTCTTGTAGATGTTGCTTTTATGGTGACTTTACCTGAGTAGGCTCAGCATTGATTTCACTGTGTCACAGAGTGTATTCACATTTTAGAATACGTAAAATGTTAAAATTACTTTCCTTTCTCCTTTATATTACAGGTGACATTATGTTGACTGACTATACACAAACACAAAGTTAACAGGCTATATTTCCATTAATTTTATGGAAGCAGAGTTAACTCCAACAAAACTAGCATTTACAAACAAATCAGTGTGAGCTTAAGAGGGGAGGGTACCACTACTTTCCAGAAGAATGCCCCAGGGCTGGCCAGGTGGAACTAGCCAGCATTTCCATTCACACTATCCTGCCTCTGTCATGGTTCATTCCCAAGATGGGGGCTCCAAGCCCACTTAGGGTAAGTGGTCTGTAAGACCCTCCTCTTCTTCCCCTATCTCCAAGTCCCTACACTCTTCTGAGGTAGGAGAGGTGGCTGCTCCAAAAACAGCGCAAAGCCATGCCCTGAGGGGTCAGGGCTGGGGAAGACCCAGCTGCACCTCCCGTAAGGCTGCTAGAACACACAGTCCAGCCTGTTCCTTTTCCCTGAAACACCAGCTAACAACTCTCCCTGTCTCGGCCGGACACTCCCTTCCCTCAAGAGCAGGGCTGTTCTGCGTAGGGGCATGTGTAAGGAGACTGGCAAGAACACTGGAATCTGATGAGAATGTCAGGGTCTGACATTCATGTCTCTACCATCAAGCCCAGGGTGACTCTCGACAAGTCTCCCTTTTCTACCTCCCCCTCCAGCCCAAGTTTCTTTGTTGACAAAACACACAGAATTACTGTAGCTCACCCCCACACCACCCCCCAAAAAGCCTCCGGTTAAGTGTGCGCCCAGCCCCTGCACACCTGTGTGTGACGCAAGCGGTCCTAGTGGAAGGCACGCACAACTCCTGCACAATTTTCTAACGCACTCGCTGAAAAGAATGCAGCAGCGGGGGGGAGAGGCCACTTGGCCCAGACCCCTGTCAAGCCCTCGCTGGAAGGACCCTCCAGCCATTCCCAGTCCTGATCTCTGCCCCTCAACAGATTACTGGCTCCAAGGAGCTGATCCAGTCCGTCAGGCCAACCCCTGTCCCCAGCCCCCCACTCACTGTGTAGAGTCGCCGCCGCAGTCTGGCCAGGAGAGGAAAGGAGAGCTCTAGGCCAGGGAACCGGCGAGCTGCTGGCATCTCCACGGAGCTGGACCCCCAAATGGGTCACTGGAGCTCTGGCCCGAGAAGTGGGAGAGCAGGGGCCTCAGTTCCTGAATTTCACACTCTGCCCAGAAGGGAAGCTGTCTAGAGGTCTGCTCCAAGAGTCCCACAAATCCCACGCGGGGTGTGGGGGTGGGAAATGGGGCAGACTAGGGTGGGCTCTTCTCCGCTTTACAGCTGTTTCCAGGCTGGCTAGTCTGTTAGGGGGCAGGCTAGCTCTTTCCTCGGCTGGCTGCAGCCTGGGTCCTCTGTCCTGTTTCTCTGTCTTCTCTCCAGTGCAGTGGTCACAGCTCCAGTCCTGCTCCCTGGCTCCCCCACCCGACTGCCCGCCCTCCCTCTGTCCCTCCCTCCCCAGCTGAGCAGCTCTGACACAGGCTGAAAAAGGACCTTTCTGAATCACTGCCAAGAGGGCGGCGGGAATGGGGGGACTCTTCCTCCCAGCCACCCGCGCTGGCCCCCCTGCCTCCCTATACACAAGGCCCCCTGTCTGTGACTTCCACCCCAACCCCCATAGTTGCAAACAACTCCTGGGATTTTAGGGTGGGGGCTATATCAGTCAAGGAGCAATGCAGAGTGGCTGCAGGCCCCCATATGGGCTTGTTTGAGACTGTGAGGGCTAGTCCACAGTCTGAGTTGGGGGCTTAGACTCTAAAGAGTCATTCCTGGACCATCAGACAGACCCTTCAAGATCGCTGCTGCCCCACCGCCCCACCCCCAGCCTTGGCTGGGTGTCTCCTGGCTCAGACCCTAATGTGGCCCTGTTACCCTGGTGCCCGACGGAAATAGGAGGCCGGCAGCCTGCCAGAGTGGGGCAGTCCAGCCAAAGGGAGGGGGGAATCTTCCCCCTCCTCCCCTGGGGTTGCCTTGTCTGCTGTCCACAGTACCCAGGGTGCCTCCTCTCCAGACCAGCTGGCTAAAGTCCCAAACCCCCTCAAAACAAACAAATATGCCTCCAGATCCCACCCCAAAACTGTAGGATTCTAAGCTGTAAGGGCTCTTGTGTAGCACCCACACAAGCAGACAACAGCCCCAGCTAAAGGGAGCTGGAGACACTCCATCAAGCCCCCACGGGCCCCCCATGTTCCTAGAGCTGACAAATGATCCCTCTGCCCCTCCTCAAAGGGCGCCAGCTGCTCTTACACCCCCCTCACTATGGCCCCAGACACACCTGACAGCTGCAGGAAGTCCTCTCAGGCTCCCCCAGCACCCCCCACCAGCCAAGCCCAGGGAGACCCTGTTTCTTACACACTGCTCTCTTGTCCTATCTAGCTGGCCACTGGCACTGGAGTCCCAGCTGGCTGGTAGGGTAGGCAGCTGGGGGTGAGAATTTGGGGGAGTCAGCATCTCAGCCTCTTTCCAGGACCTTTCTCAGTGCTTGACCTCCCTGGCACCTGGCAGGAAAGTACTAGATAGAAGAGACAGCCATTTCTTGGTCCACCTGGGGGACAGAGACAGTGACACCCCAGCAATCAAGTCCTTCTCCCCCATTTCCCTGTCATCCACCACTCAAAGCTGTGTAGCCAGCCAGGTATGGCCTCCCCTCAGCTGAAGTGAATCACAGTCTGAGGCTGGGGTCAGACCTAATGGACAAGATGAGGTCAAGCCAAGGTCACATTGGAGCTGACTTTCCCCCCAAACCCTGGCAGATCATGCACACAGCTCAGAAGTCTACCTCCTACCAGGCACCACTCTGAAGGAAAACTAGGACCTGACTTCAGGGACAATTTAAGCAGGATTACTCGCTCTGATGCAAGGGCAGCTGGATCAGACTGGCCAGATTAAAAATTCTAGTCATCCCCAGAAAGATGTGCCCTCAATCCACCAAGCCTCAATGCCTGACTCTACTCTGAATGTCAAGTAAGAACAGCCTCAGTAGCTTGCTCAGCAATCCGGCTGTGAGGAGAAGCAAAGCAGAGTTAAGGGGTTAAGCTCAGGCCAGCTCATGGACCCCCTTCTCCCGGCCCTGAAAAACAGCCCCCACCTTTCTGTCCCCTTGTCCTGTCAGTTACTGCCCCCTTCTGGTCAAGAGAGAAAGTGCATTTGATCACCAAGGCAAGGAGGTGGGGGGGTGGTGATAAATATGGTGATCATATTTTCCAAAGCAAACAGGAACATTCGGCTTAATACGCATATTCGAGATGCCAGTAAATGGCAATGTCCAGGGCAAAGGGACTCATTGCCCATAAAAGACCAAACCTAAATCCTGGCCGTGCTTCGGGGACTTTCAGGTGGGCACTGAGGAAAGACCAAAGGGCAGTTTAGTTGGGTCCCAGAGGAACTAAAGACACTGAGGCAGATGACAGCATCAGTAATTCACCCTTTCTGACAGCTCCCCCCAAGTCTCCCTCCCCCCAAATAAGCACCAGTCTTCTTTAGCCAGCTTCAGTCCCTGGGCACTGTCCTGGGGCCCGAGAGCACAGGCACCCTGCCACCCTCCACCCTCCACCCTGAGAGGCTGCAGCAGAGGGCGGGGCGGGGCCAGGTGCTCAGCTCACGGCAGATGAAGGGTCTAGGGCCAGAGTACCTGGATGTTTATCCCCCGGGCTCCCCGTTACCTGTAGTCCCTCCTCGCCCCCCGTCAGGCGCTGATACGCAGATCTCTCCCCCATGGAACCCCAACGCCCAGCGTCAGTGCCAGGAAAGGCAGCAAAGCCTCCCGCAGCCGCCGCCCCTCCGCCGGCACCCGCCGCGTCACTGCCCTGCGCCCTGCGGGCGGCCTCCGGCATCCTCTCGGGAGGGCAGGGCGGCCGAAGCCCTCAGAGGGGCCGGTCTGCGCGCCCGCCCTCCACACCCCACAGCCTCGAAGCCCCCACGGGGGGCCTGAGCTGAAACAAAGTGGTCGGGGCTCCCCTGCCGGCCCGCATCCGGCCCCTCCCCCGCCTGGCCCCCGGCTTCCCCCAACCAGCCGCGCCTCCCACCCCTTCCCTGGAGCCTCGGCCACAGGCTGACCTCCAAAGCCAGCCGGGTCCCCAGGGGCGCCCCGCCTTCATTACCATGGTGCCACGGCTCCTTTCGGCCCCTCGGCCACCTCCCTGACCCCAGAGTTACACCAATTTGGCCCTGGGGATTCAAGGGCCCCCATATTCCATGGCAATAAGGAGGTCCATCCAGGAAGCTCATGGAAGAGATGCCTCTGTCCTGAGACCACCTCCCTCTAGATGGGGCCCTCCACCTGCCCTGATTCCACCAGGCTCCAAGAATGTGCCCACCTGTCGGGCTGCCTGACGCTCCATTCCGCCTGCCACCTGGCTCTGCGCCCAGCGAGTCTCCCCAGCCCACTCCCTGCCCAGCCTGGAAGCCCAGCCTGGAAGCCACGCCTCTCCGCATCACACCCGAGGGAGACGGCAGCGGCCCCAGCGCTGTGCCCCTTCTTGGCCTGCCTCGACATCTCCCTCCACCCTCTCACCCGCCAGTCTGTAGGGGCTGTGCACTTGGCTAGGAGCTCACAGCAGGACAAAGCACTGGAGCTGACCTCTCTGGCCTCAGAGGAGTGACTCCGGAAACCCACACTCCCTGCTGGAGGAGCAGTTCCAACACATGCCCATGCAGGGCTCTCACCCCATACTGGGGTGAGGCCATGACTGAGGAAGTCCCACAGCAGAAGCTCCTCCTGTCCTCCAGCCCCGAGGGCCCCAAGGCACCCCACGCACACCCTCTCACTCTGCTGGCATCTGAAGCATCCACTGACTCCTCAGTATCAAGTATTTAGGGCTAAGCTCAGTACCTATACCTTCAATCACCCTCACCAATAGGATAGAGGAGGAGGAGGAGGAAGACGCTGAGATACTTCTTGCCTCCTACTCCTCCCCTCCCCAAACCTCTAGGTTGAAGAAAGACCCCAGGAGGGCACAGAGTTCCCATAAAAATCACTCTTCCACAAGCTATTTCTCCACCTGGAAACAGACTAAGTTGGGATGGCCCTGTGCTTGGGGGGGTTTGGTGGGAGGAGGGAAGGGGTCCTTTATTCTAGGCAGAAGCTCCTTTGCTTCCTACCATAGCTATTGCTAAAATTACTTCTGGGGGCAGCTCCAGGAACCCTAAGTCAGGAGGCTGTGGAAAAGAGGCTGAAAATGCCAGGCCTATTCCTTCTTGGTTGAAGAGTATGGTTCAAAGCATTCTCCCGTCCTGCTTTTCTATCTCCTCGCTTCACATGTCCCCTGCCTAATACCATCCTACAATAAGATAAATACAGGGTTCAAAACGTCTCTAGGATTTGAAGAATCCACCCACATGACACCCCTCTGGTCTGTAACTTGCTCTCTTGGCTCTAAATGGAACCAGGAGTAGCAAGAACCAGGGTGCCTCTGCTGTCCACTCCCTTCCCCCAGCCTATCCAACAGCATCAGTGAAGTGACAAATCCACACAGAAGAGCAGATGTGACATGTAATTTCCGGCCAACAGGATTTTTCCAAAACAATCTACCGTATTCTCCAGAATATATGCCAACCCCACTTCCAAGTCAATCCTCTCCCACCTCCACGCTCCCTTTTCTTCAAGTCTTGGAAAGAAAACAACATACTGGGGAGAAAGAGGGCTTAAAGCTCTAATTTTTACATACCCCCCACCATGCCTTGTCACCCTCAACTCACCACTCTGTGCAGGGCCCACGTTTCTAGCTCAAGGCCAGGCTGGTTCCCCTCAGGATCTCATCCCAGGGGGAATTGCACCAGGCAACCCCAACCCCACACCTTCAGGTCAGCCCAGATCTGACATCACACTGGTCCGGGGAGGAGGCTGGCCAGGGGCCAAAGGAGAGAAGGGAGTGATTCAGACATACACCATGACTGTCCACACCCTCTCCATCTCCAGGACACAAGGGCCCACTCTGTCCCAGGGGAACTTGGCAGCTCAAATCCTGAGGTCAGGCAAGACTGAGGCGTATTTGCCAGTAGTACTGGGTCTACAGGCCTGAGTCCAGCCCTGAAGTCTCTGCACTCTTCTCCATAACAACTGGTATTTCCTAAGGCTTTTTGACCTTACCCTTTCTTCTCTTCTCAGTGGATGCTCTAGCGGGGATCACATCCTATCTTCCACACTGATAACCACCCTGTGCTGCTGCCCTTCATTCCTGAGCTCCTGAAGCTCTAAACCCCATTCCCAGGGAACGTAAAGAAAAGTTCAGAGTTACCGCAAACTCTGTGTCCAAGCTGTATTCCTCAGCACACTGCTCAACCTGGCTAATTGTGCTCATGTATTCCGATTGAAAATATCGTAGGCCAACATTAAGAACCCGCCTAGTCTAGAAACCTTACTCTCTAGTTCCCCAACAATCAAACAGACCTGGCTGAAACCTTGACTCTCTTTGGGCAAATTCTGGGCAGAAGACTTAATCTCTAAACCTCTATTCTCTCATCTGCAAAATGGGGATAAATACTGCCTCCTTCATAGAGAGCAGAATCAATGACATAATGAATAGCACACTTACCACAGCACCTGGCAGGGTTATCTGTTGTTATCTTTGAACACAGGTCTGAAGTCTTTCTCCTACTTACATTCTTCTATAAGTCCTCACTAAGCCTTACACAAGACTCTTCAACATCTACTCCTTACCCATCATGCCTTTAGAATGTCTCCATATTCTAACCAAATCAAAAGTTTGCTTTCCCCAGAAACAGCCTCTTCTTTAATTGTAATGACTTTGAGCTATTCTCTTTGTGACACTCCATCTTTCTGTCTACAAGAACTCCTCAAGACCAATTCAAATGTCATCTCCTCTATAAACTCCCATGTCCTACCCACAAACGGTCCTTTTTGCCATATTTTCATGTTATTTAGTTAAAGTAATGCTTGGGCCGTATAAACACATAATACGGCCAAAAGTCAAAAGAATTTAAATTTTTTTTAAAAAAAGATTTATTTATTTATTTGTACAAGTACTGGGTACAGTCAGAAGCGCGGGAGGGTGAGAGAATTCACCAGAGCCAGAGCGGGGAACAGAACAGGCAGAAGGACCGAAGCACACTGCTGAGGGGAGCAGCGGGCGGTAGGAGAGGTCTGCACACCATGTGGGACCCTCACCGGCAGCCGGGGATCGAACTGGTGCTGCAGAGGTTGCGGGCAGCTTCGCAGCCCAGCGCTCAACCGCTGCGCCACCGGGGAGGCCCAAGAATTTAAATTTTTTAAAATATCCACTATGCACTGATCCTTACAGGGTGACTATTCAAGTAACACTCAGTATTCATATATAATTCTATTGAGGAAGTCCTATGCACATCTCCTATTGTGGTTTATACATTGCTAAGTAACCATCTAGTGTATCTAAACACCTTAAAGGCAGAATCTGGCAAGAAACCTCGGTCAAGGGTTCGCTGACAGGGAATTTAAGGTTGTGATGGACAAAGTTAAGGAGTCCCCTCTTTTCTGGTGAGCTAGTGCCACCTTCATTCTAGTGCATACTAGGAATAAACCTGGCTGCCCTGCCCCAGTGCAGGCTTTATTACCCTCCCCCCTCCCCACTCACCCCATTATTTCTAATCCAGAAAAGCAAGCACCTTCATGGGAAAGACAGGCTGTCAATCTCATTATATAGTCATTCCTGTAGCTACTTTGCTCCCATAAAGCTGGTTCAACCTTGGAGAATACAGCCAGTCCCTCAGGCAGCAGGAGAACCTTGAATTACTCATCAGTCTCTGGAAGCAAAGCTGGGGTGTAAGATACCACAGGATTGATGGGAAGGAGGTTTGGTCTGTTCAGCATCCCAGCCTATACTGGGAGTACAGAGGTAGGGGGTTAGGGCAGGACAGTGACAGCGTAGGATGGCAGGATGGAGTAGGAGGGGCAGACACATCATATACAGGAACCCTTCTATGGTCTCATCTTCAACTCCAATGGAGATGATGGAAGCCTAACTCTCCGGAGGGCAAGAAAAGATCTGAGTAAACACCATGACATAGATCCACATTGAACCCAAGTCCTGACGTGTACTAACTTGGTCTTGAAAGTATCTGTAGCTATTTCATGCTCCACCAGCTGAGACCAGCGTGCCAACCTTGACACCCAGAGACAGGACACCAAGAGCCCAACATATTCAAACACATTCTGGAGCATGCCTCCCCAGCACATAAACACCACTCTAATGTGAGAGAGGATGAATTCCTGAAGCTGTGCTGGGCCCATGCACACAGATACCATGCATGCCTGGTGGCCAGGGTTAGGATGCTGGGTACTGCAGAGAGCTGCCTCTCCACAATCCTTGCCTCAAGGTCTCATCACAATATGAAAGCCCTCCAGTGATTCTTGGGAAGGAGGGGTATAGTCCACCTCCCAGCAGCTGGTCACTTCCAAAGCTTTTCCAGAGCTGGAAAGAGGCCAGCCAGCTGGTTACCCCATCCGCCAGTTCAGGCCCTAACCCCAACCCCACCCCCGCCCCATCCCCTTGGAGACAGCCTAGAGCTGAAGGGGTCTATTGTTGGGTCCTGGACGTGGGGTGGGGAAAGAAGTCAGAGTTGTGAATTTTAGAGCATTTACTCTGCAAGAGGGATTGCTCATCCCCTTGGGACCATGTCCATACCAGAACTCTAGGAGCTAGCAAAATCCAGAGCAGGCTGCAAGGCCAGGGAGAGGAAGGGTCTGTACCTGGAAGTGAGACAAACGTCAGGGACTTCAAGATACTTAAGATACCCTGAATTCCATTATGTCCTGCCCACCCCTTTTACAAATAGACTGAGACCCTAAAGGGGAAGGGACTTGCCCGGTCCAAGCACTTAAGAAGCTGTCACAGGAAACAGATCCCGTGCAGTTGGGGAGAGATCAATAATTCAGAGTGACCGTGACAGTCCTCTGGATTTGGACAGGCAGTCTTGCCAAGGTGAGGGACAAGTAAAGATCAGGGGCCTGGAGAGAAGACCCTGCCTCACTGGCAGACATAGCACACAGGGGAAAGGCAGAGGCAGGACAAATCCAGAATTCTCACCAGCTGATGCCCTTGACCAGGGGCTCAACTCTTGTTCCACCCCTCTCTTGTTGAATTGGTTCATGGATTCTATAAGGCAGTTTAAAGAGGGGATAGCAGCTCCAGGAAAAAGACAGTAGATTGCACACATGTGCTTAACTTCATTCCTTCACAAAACATCAAAGCTACAATAAAAGACAGAATTTTTTGAATGGCAGAGGTGCCTGAGGATGGGAAGGACAATAGAGCAGGCAATCACCACCAAACTTTGAAAGCTGGAAAGTAGATGGGGTCAGCTGACAACTGAGACTAACCTGAGAAAATCACAAATCTCACAAAATCCTCAAAAACCCAGCAACTGGCAGTCCCAGAAAGGGGAAGAAACAGAGATGAAAGGTAAGTGCTAAAAAATACAGTAATTAGGGAAAAACTAATTCAAGTTCAAGAAGCAGTAAGATCCCTATACTCCTTTCCCAACACAGTCAGGGACTAACTGCCCAATATCACCCTACACACACCAGGGATTTCCCTGCAGGTGGTAAAGTGAGGGTCTCTGGAGCAGCACAGCAGTCAAGAATAGGGGTGCTGCATCCCAAACAAGGAAAGCAGGCCTAGAGGCAGAGATCCCAGTGCCATTCTCTATTCTCAGAGCATGGAGCCAGGCCTCCACCTCCTGGCAGGAGACAAGAATGTCTTTTCTGAGGACTCTGACCAGGTCAAGAAAAATAGCAGTGCTGGAAATTCAAACAAATAGCCCATCTGTGTCACCATACAAAGCAGCTCAGTCAACAAGGCCCCCCCAAGTACTACAGACCCCCACCTTTAGTCAAGAGCAGACAACAAACAATTATCACACACCCAAGAAAAATCTCCACCATGGAAGTAAGAAAGCAAAACACACCCAAAAAAGCAGCCAAAGGGAAATAGACTGTGCAGGAGAAAAAAATTCAGACAGAAAATTCATTAATATACTCAGAGTCAAAATGCTGAGGAACAAAAGAACAGGATTCTCCTTCTAATTGGAGGAATAAAAAATTACAAACATGACAGAAGACATACAAAAATTCAACAGACCCCATCCCCATCTGGCCCATACCACGTCTGTCACAAAGCAGATGTTCATAAATATTTGTTAAATGGAAAAAATAAGAGCATTTCTCCAACTTTAATGTACACACCTGGGGCTCTTATTAAAATAAGATTCAGATTCCATAGATATGGGATGGGGTCTAAGATTCTACATTTCTAACAAGCTCCCAAGTGATGCTGCTGTATTAATGCACAGACCACACACTGAGAGACAAGGGTCTTCTCTGAACAGTGGTTCTTTGGTTGTATATAACCAAAGAATCACCTGTGAGCTGGGAGAATGTTATTATATGGGTCCCACCCTCTCAGATGTTAATCAACTTGGTGTGGGGTGAGACTTGGGCAAACAGATCTTGAAGTCTCTTCAGGTGAATCCAAACTGGGGATGAGAATCATTGCTTTGAAGAAAGGCTGGCATTGTGCCAGTTATTTGTCCAGGCCAGAAAAGTTCTGTTTTCAAACTCTCCCATTGTTTGTTTTTTTTAAAGATTTATTTTTATTTATTTATGTATACAAGAACTGGGGTGTAGGCCAGAGGTGTGTGTGTGGTGTGTGTGTGTGAGAGGATTCACCAGAGACAGAGTGGGGAGCAGAACAGGTGGATCTACTGAGATACACTGCTGACTGGAGCAGTGGGTAAGACAAGGGAGGTCTGCTGTGCCAGGTGGGTAGCTCCCTGGCTGGGGATCGAACTCATGGCTGGCAATAGGTTGATAGTTTGACAGCGCTGAGACTTTAACTCCTGTGTCACCAGGGAGGCCCTCACTCTCCCACTGTTGACAGTGACCACTCTTTTAAAAGGCCTTCACATTACAGCGATGAGCATAGACTTATGGAACTAGTCACTACAGATGATAATTCTTAATTTTTATTTTAATTCTTAAGAATCTATTAATCAGTGGATAAAGAAAATTAGTATCAGTGGATAAAGAAAATTCTCAGAAATTTATTCTGAGAATTTTTTCTTTATTTAGAGTTTTACATTTACTTTAATCTTTCTAATTTTTTTTAAGTCTAGACATCAAAACTTTATCAGTCCAAGCCCTGTTTGGAAGTAGTTTTGTTTTGATTTTGAGATATAGATGATTCCCTAACCAAAACACCCAGTTCATTTTCTCAATGTTTGTTACTTAAATTGACTTTAGTAGTTCTGTCTTTATCTCATCCAAGCCACACACAGGAAAACAATAGAAATGTGCAGCTAGTAAAATTGCTAAAATTACAATAGAAGGAGTGAAGGATAAAGTTCAGAGAATCTCCCAGAATAAAGAGCAAAAGAAAAAAGATGGAAAACAGGAGGAAAAAGGTAAGAAAATGCAGAGGATCAGTATCAGTTTCAATATCCAAATAAAAAGAGCTCCAAAAGAAAATAAGAGATGAAATGATCCAAATAATATAAGAAAACTTCCCAGACCTGAAGCACAAGTTTCCAAACCAAATGGGTTCAATGAATGTACAAGAGACAAAAAAGAGACTCATACTGAGTCACATCATCAGGAAATCATTAGGAAATAGCATATTAGAAATAAAAAAGAAAAGATGCTACCAACTCCTTGTGGGGGCATGTAGGGGACACCAGACAGTATGGCGCAAAGTCCACACAAAGGATTCATATTAACTTCAGACTTCAACATTAATTCTAGAATCTAAAAGGTAATGGAACAATGTCCTCAAGATTCTGGAGGAATGTAATTTCTAACCTACATCTCTGTATTCAGCTAGGTGAATGACTAGTTTGTTTGGTAAGGTATCAAAATAGAGTCAGGAAGTTACATACCAAAGGTATGTTCTACCAAAATCAGAAGGTAAACCAACAAAGGAAAGACACAGGATTCAGGGAATAGGAGATCAAACACAGCAGGTGAGTGAAAGAAACACCCAGAGTAAAGAGAGATTCCAGGACAACTAAACATCAGCAAAGAAAGCAATCAGTCCAGGCTGCTTCGGCACACAAGGCTTTGAAAAACTTTTCAGAAAGATGAATCTAGTAGAGTATCTAGTGGAACTGACATCTTGAGAAATTTAGATCACTACTAGAGAGTCTGCTTAATTGAAAGGTAATAATAGAAAACTAAACAAAAAAGGAATTCCATGGAGAACAAAATGTCATGCAGCAAAGGACAGGTCATCAGTTTTTACCACATCATAACAAAGTAAACACAGACAATACACTGAAGGGAAAATGAGATAAATCTAGAGTTAATGGACTGAAAGATGTGAGGGGCAAGAATAAGAGAATCAGAAAGTCAAATTGTCATCTCTGGCCACGATGGACTATAAGGGATCAGCTTAACCTCCCAAATCAATAAAAACATGAACAAAATGGTTTTGGAGAAACCACGAAACAAAGGAGATCAGTCCTGTGGTTGAGTTCCTGGCCTACTGCACCAGGAAGGGAACCCAGTCAGACATGAGCAGACTCCCCGTGTTGAAATGGAGCTGAGAGTTTGGGAGAATTCACATGGCCAGTGTTCTCAGAATAGAGCATCAGAGAAGAACACCATATAGATCTAAAAAGGATGCCCAGCAAGTATTCAGTTGAGTGCTGATCATCGCACACCTGTAATGAAACTACAAGGCTGGGTAGATTAAATATAACGGCACCTTGTGCTCCCAAGGCACAAGGCTAGGAAAAGCACCTGTTCCCACCAGGCAGACTGAAAAGGCTAGGCACCGGATGGAATGCACAAATGGGTCTTCCTTCAGTGGTGGAGAAACACTAGCCCTGGACCTAACAAAAACAAAACCCAAAAGGATCACATTATTTCTATCACTTAACCGTATCTAAGAACAAAGCTCAAGAATAGTTATAGGAATACAAATATATTTGGCAAAATTAACATTGCCTGGCATTCCAATAAAAAATTATTCGGCATGCAAAAAAGAAATGGATTCATAATGAGGAGATAAAGCAATTAATCAAAACCAAACCAGAATTCACACTGATGACAGAATTATAAAGACATTAAAGCAATCACTATATAGTTTAAAAAGACAAATGAAATGTGTAGGGTAAAAAATACAACAAATTAGACAATGCAGAAAAAAAACCTGATGAACTTGAAGACTCAGTAATAGAAACTATACAAAATGAAACAGAAAAAAAGGATTTTTACAAATGAACAAAACATCAGTAAACAGCAAGACAATTTCAAGTGGCCTAATATATGTATAATTGGAATTCTTAGAGAGAAGAGAGTTAGGAGAGAAAAAATACTTGTGTAATCTGAAATTCTTTCATGTTTTATGAAAACATTTAGTCCACAGATTGAAGAAGTTCAAAGAACTCCAAACATAAGACACATGAAGAAAACGACACCGCTGCTCATCAATCAAAATGCTCAAAATTTTCAACAAAAAGAAAAATCTTTAAAAGGAGATGTTATATCAAGGAGCAGAAATAAGGATTTCAGAGTATTTCTTGGAGAAACAACAAACATGAGAAGACAGTGGCAATCATCATTAAAGTATTGACAGAAAAAACCTAACCACACCTGAAATTCTATTCCAATGATAGCTATCTTTAAAACATAAAGGCAAAATAAACTTTTCAGACATATAAATGCTGAAAGAATTAATCACCAGCACACCTATACTACAATAAATGTCGAAGTACTTCTGACAGAAGAAAAATTGTAACATATAAAAAGATCTATGTAAAGAAATGAATAGCAACGGAAATGGCAACTAACAGGTAAATATTTAAGAAATGTTTTTAATTATTTAAAATCATTTAAAGATAACTTGACTGTGTGAACAAAAATAACACCAATGTAGTGTGGAGTTTATAACATGTATGACCTTTTTTTAAAAAAAAAAAAAAAGATTTAATTATTTATTTATACAAGCACTGGGTACAGTCAGAAGCGCGGGAGGGTGAGAGAATTCACCAGAGCCAGAGCGGGAAGCAGAGCAGGCAGAAGGACTGAAGTACACTGCTGAGGGGAGCAGTGGGCGTGGCAGGAGAGGTCTGCGGGCCATGTGGGACCCTCTCCAAGGCCGGGGATCAAATTGGTGCTGCAGAGGCTGCGGCAGCTTCGCAGCCCAGCACTCAATCGCTGCGCCACCAAGGGAGGCCCAACATGTATGACTTTCAATGTTAAACGCAACAAGTTTTACAAAAGGAAACATAGGAGAAAAATCATTGTGATATGGGTAAGGCAAAGATTTCTTAGTACCAAAAGCACAATCCATAAAAGAACAAGTTGGTTAACCGAAATTCATTAAAATTTAAAACTTCTACTCCTCAAAAGTCACTGTTAAGAGAATTAAACAGCAAGTCAGAGACTGAAAGAAAATATTTGCAAATCACAGAAAAAAAGATCTGTATCTAGAATATAAAAACAAGAAACTCAAAACTTCCTAAGAAAAAACATGCAATTAATGTATAAGCCCTTTGGGCTGACACATCACCAAAGATATCCAGATGGCAAATAAGCACATGAGAAGCTGCTTAGCAACATTAGTCATCAGAGAAATACAAATTAAAATCACAATTAGATACTACTACAGATCTATTGGAATGTCTAAAATTAAAGCAACTGATCATACCAAATACTGGACTAAAACTTTCATACACAGGTGGAAGATACATAAAATGGTACAAACACTTTGGAAAACAGTCTGGCAGTCTCTTTAAATGATCCTGTCATTAAGTCCTAAGGATTTACCCAAAAGAAATGAGTGTATGTTCATATAAAGATATACAAATGTTTGCAGTAATAACCAAAAAATGAAAGCAACCCATCAAAAGCAAATGGACAAACTGGATAAATAGACATGGTATAGCATATAAAAACAATGGAGGGTCTCCCTGGTGGCGCAGGCAGTTGAAGTGCAGCACTGTGAAGCTGTCCGCAGCCTCTGCAGTGCCGGTTTGATCCCTGCTGGCCTCGGAGCAACCCACATGGCGCGGCAGACCTCTCCTGTCTCACCCATTCCGCTGCTCCCCTCAGCAGTGTATTTCATCAGTTCTGTTCCCCACTCTGTCTCTGGTGAATCCTCTCACCCTCCCGCGCATCTGGCCTGTACCCCAGTTCTTGTATAAATAAAAAAAATAAATCTTGAGAAAAAAAAAAATCAATGGAATACCATTCAGTAATAAAAAGGAATAGCCACTGACACATGTAACATCGTGGATGAGTCTCACAATAATCATAGTAATTTAAAGTCAGGCAAAAAAAAAAAACATGCTGTATGGTTTCATTTACATATAATTTTAGGTAATATGAACTAATATCTCAGTGACAGGAAAGAGACCAGTCTGTTACCTGGGAAAATGGGATAGCAAACGCAGAAATGAAGGGACTACATAAAACTTGTGGGGGTTGGCAAATTAAGGGTATGTTTGTTATCTTGATTGTACATATTAAATTTGCATGTTTTTAAGTATGTTCCATTTAACATGTGCCCTTACACTTCAATAAGGCCGTTATTAAAAACAAAAGAGCACTTCATTTTCTGGAATAAAGCATAGAGCAGGGGATAATTAAAGGCTTGGCAACTAGAAGAAAAGGTCTGGGAACACTCTTCCCCAATGTCTGCAGTCAGGGATCCTGGGGCAATGGTGATGAAATGAGCAAAGAAAAACCTGAACCTTCTCTGCACGGGATGGGTGTTGACTACCTGTTGGAAACTGACGGTGCACTGTACAGAGGAAACTGAAGTCCAGAGATGTTAAGTGATAAAACCAGATCTAAACTCAGATGTGTCAACATCCTCCTCTTCAGCTACTACGAATTTAAAAAGCTGACCTGGAATAAATGAAGATGTGTTTGTGTGTATGTGTTCAGAACTGTCTCCATTGCAGCCAGAAAGACAGAACCACTCTGGGCGTCCCATAAGGGCCAGGCACCACAGATGTAGCAGCTGAACTTCCGGTGTGTTGAGTGTCTGGGTGGCAGTGTAACAGGAGGCGTGGGTTGAAGCTGACAGGCAGGTTTGGAGCTGCATGAGGAACCGGCTCCTCCAGCAGTTTCAGCGACCGACCGCTGTCCCAGAATGTTGCTGCACTATTCCCTCTCCCCCGAGGAGAGGACTGCCTCCATTCAGTCTGCTTCCAGACAGGGCCACCTTCTTGGGCAGAGGCAGAGGTGGGCCCTAGCTAGGGCCCTGAGGCAGGCAACAACTCCGCACCCACTCCCACGCCCAGAGTAAGAATCCAAACAATGGCAGGTAAGAGGTGAACAGCCCTAGAAGGATGAGGCCCATAAGCTGGCTGACCAAGCCCTCTGGGTCAGGAATGAGGTCTGGCTCCCAGGGCCATGAAGGAGTTAACTGGAAGTCAAATCTAGCATTCACCCCTTCAAGTTCCACCTTCAGGCTGGGCTACAAGATGGTCTAGATAGTGCAGAACCGAGGACAGCACAGCTACCCAGCTGCCCACCACCACAGAGAGGGACTGAGGGCTGAGCCACAGAAGATGCCAAGTCTAACAATGCGGATACCACCTCTTCTCCCACCCTCTCAGGTGGGGGTCCAAAGAGCCTCTCCCTCCCCCCCAGACAGAAGGCTTCACCAGTAGCTCTCTACCCTTCTGCCCATTATTAATCCTTGGCTCTGGGCCCTCAGTATCTATCAGTTGTGACAAGAAGGTGTGGCGGGAGCAGATCAGGCTCGTGCCCAAGCCACTGGCTGCCTCACACACGTCTCAGCTCAAGTGACCAACAGGATTACAAGAAAAAGTCCTGGTAGGCAGTGCTGCCCTCTTCCCTTTCTTGGAATGTGTTTTGAGGGTGAGGGCCTGAGACAACCTGTGCTGACTGCATCGTCCCAGCTATGGCACAGAGCCCCGGCTCTCTCCAGGGGTAGAGGCAGAGGAGTGACTACCTCCTCTGCAACCTCAGCCTGGGGCTACCCCCCTTCCCTCTGCCCAGGCCTGGCAGCCACAAGTCTCACCTCCAGTCTAGACTGAGAAGATGCCCCATCACTCAAGTTGGCACATATCGCCCCAGGGGGGAGGGCTCCTGCCTCGTCATTGGAGCTGCACTGCTGCTTTCTTCCAGTCTTAAAAACCCTGGCGTGAACCAGGCTCGCTGGCGGACCCTCTCTCCCGACGTAACTGCAGCTCTTGCGTGCAAATCCAGCAGAGAACACAACTGGGCTTCCTTACCTGATGCCTTCTGTTGCTTCTCTGCTGGCACAGCTTGAGGACGATCCCGCAGGACACTGTTCTCAGGCGGTGGCTTCCAAGGCTCCCAGGTTCACAGGGCTCGTCTGCTCCCCACTCCCAAAGCCCTACATCTTGCGCTCAGCGCTGGCGCGATCTTGGGGTTGGGCAGCCGGCCTTAGGGTTACCACCGCCTCCTCCTCCGGCGTCGCCTACGGATCCTGTGCCCCTCAGGGGACGCCTCTCCCTCCCGCGACCCCTTTCCGTCCAGGTACGTTTCCTGGACAGCCCGCACCACTTGCCCCTCCTGCACCCCAGGCAGCCAATTTGCTTCCTGCACCCCCAGGCGCCCTTCCCACTCAGGCCCCAGGGGGCCCACAGGCCGGGCCCTCCCCACCAACTCGGGCCTCTCTCGGCGCTCGGGGGCCGCTCCCAGGACCACCGCCTCGCGTCTGAGGTGCCTGCAGCTCGCCCAGTACCGCGCCCCCTGCTCCTCGGAACTTTCGAGCCCTTCCCCGCGCTCCCAGGAGCGGTCCGCGAACTCCGACTGCAGCAGCAGCCTGCGTGGGCTCCCCTCCCCCCGCTCCTGCACCCCGGCGCGGGCCTCCCCGCGCTCCTGCACTGCAGGGCTGCCTCCCCCCTTCTCCTGGTGCTGCCTTCGCGGCCCCAGGCCCTCCTCCTGCACCACAGGCCAGCGCGGCGGGCGCCTCCAGCCCGCGCCGTCCGGCGGCCCCCAAACCAAGCCCAGGCTGGGCTCGTGGCCGCGGCCACCCCGCTCCTGCACCCCCGCGCCCACCCCGCCCTCCTCCTCCACGACCGGGCCCACGCCCCCCTGCTCCTCCACGCCGAGCTTCAGCCCGCGGAGGTGCTGCGGGCCCCAGCTGAGAAGCCCGACCCGCTGCGGCTGCTGCTCCGGCAGCGGCTGGCTGAGCCCCCCGCGCTCCTCCCGCGCGCCCGGCCGGGGGCTCCCCGCCGGCGCGGCCCAGCGCACCCGCCTGCCCCCCAGAGGCCGCGCGGTCCCGCCCCTCCAGATGGTGCCGCCGTGCGCGCCCGCTCAGCCGCCCCCCGCGGCGCCGCCCCTCAGGAGGGTCGGCGGGGTCCGAGCCCCTCCCGCGCGCGGTCGCCCCGCGTCCCCGGCCCGCCTCCCAGCCCTGGACCCCGGGCGTCCACGTCCGCCCGCCGGGCGCCGCGCCCCGCGCCGGCCCCCGCAGGTGCTGCGGCCCCGCGCCCGGCCCGGCCCGCCAGCCGCAAGCCCGGCCCTCCCGCCGGAGTTCCTGGAGCCGCTGCGCATGCGCCTGCGCCGCCCGGACGGCCCGCCCGCGCCGCCCGCCTCTTAAAGGGCCGGGCCGCGCTCACGCCGCCCTCTCTCTGCCATTGGGCCCGGCCTGGGCGCTCACGCTCCGCGCCTTCGCTCCAGGTTCTGCGCGGACCCGCCTGCAGGGGCAAAAAGAAGAGAGGTGAAGCCGAAGATAGAGAGTTCACACTGGACGCTGGGGTCAGCCAGGCCCAATGGAGGAATAGGGTTCTCCAAGTCTAAGTAGCAATACAGCTGCTGCTGCTGCTGTACCTTTGGCAATGTGAAAACTCGCCTCCTCAGTTGCCCGGGCTCACCTGCCTCCGCAATGAGGAGGTAGAATAGGAACGTTTCCAAGATCACGATCCTATGACTGTGGAGAGAAACTCTAGGGTTACTCTTCTCAGCCCAGAGGCTGAGAACCAGGGCTGTCCTGACCCTTTCCCTGGGACCAACAGAGGGCTGAAGGACTGGAAAGGAGAGCTGGTCTCCAGCCAGTGACTCTTCCTGCTGGGAGCATGGGAAGAAATTCCCAGGTAAGACTGGGAGGAGGGCATTTCCTCCCCACCTCTTTGCTCTCTTCACTCAGCAATCCAGCGCAGCCTGCAAACCCACATTCTAGCCTAGCCAGAGGCAGCCTTGGGTTGTGGAGCTCAGAACCCAAAAACTTAGGGCCGCTTGGTTCTGTTACTGAACTGTGTCACATCTGTGAAATAGTATAAACAATAAACAACTCCAGATCCATCATCCCAAGGGGCAGATGTCAGGGAACTGATAGCTTTCTATCCTCCCATTATCCAGCTTTGTCCTGGTGAGAGGACATTAGGGCAATGAGAAGGGGATGGGTTCCAGATGCCTATGCAGGACTTGGTCTGGTGTCTTGTGAGCAGGCTGGTGACTTTTTCCTGAATCATTTGATCACAGTGTGTGTCACGGCTAACCTTTCCCCTGGAACCAGAACCCCCAAGCAGGGTGAATGTACCTGCCTTGGTCAAGAAAGGGCCTATGGCAGATAGGATCCCTGCCCCACCACTGGGCACAGCCAGGCTAGGGTCTTCCCCTTTGTTGCCTGGCCTCATGAGAGAAAGTCAGGAGGATGCCAGGTTTGGGAGAAGGAATCTGAGGAGTGTCCTCTACCCAATCTCCCTCACAGTGATGACAGTAATGACAATTACTCAATAAACTAGTTTACTGAAGCTCTACAGTTAAGTAATTTGCTTAGGCTCATGTAGCTGGTAACAGTGAAGCCAGGATTCAAATCCAATTTGCTGACTCCAAAATCTCCTCTGAACCACTAACACACAGCAAAGCAACACCAAAGCTAGGTGCCTCACTTCAGGAAGTCAAGTCTGACTAGATTTGGGGGTCAATAGATCAAACACCTGATTTGGAGCAAGGTTCTCTGCTGATAAGTCAAACTTCAAAGTGAGAGATCAAAGCACCTGCATCCGGGTCAATCTTGCTGCACCTGCGTGCGGGTCCTCTTCGCCCCAATTCTCCATGCCACTTCCCCATGCCCTCAAAAGTCAGGTCCATGTCTCTTACACCTGTAGCACAGGTTCTATAAGCTCACAGAAAAGCCTGCCCTGCTCCCTTCCCTCACCCTGCCAATTTCCAACTCTTATACTGTCCCACCACCCTGGGACTCTGGGGTTGTACTGGGAGGTGATCCTGAGCTTGTTCCATGTCTGCTTTGTTCTGTAACTGCAGTGCTAGTAGCTGGAGAGAAGCCTGGGAGACTGCACTGCTCTAGAGAGCTGACAGCATAAAGGAGGAAAGAGCCACAGCCTACAAATAAAAGGCTCAGGAGATTCAGGAGGTGACTATGGGGATAACCCTAACTTTCTAACGTGTCTGTGCCAGTCCCTTCCTAGAGCTGGAACTTGAGAAGAGCTGCCCACAGCAGAGCAGTAGGGCTTGTCAGGTCTAGTTCTAAGAGGCTTCTGGCCAAGCTATGTGAGGGAGGCTTTTAGTGGTGCCTTAAGAATCTCCAGCTTGAGATAGTTGTACTTGGGGGTAAGCGAGAGGCCACAGAAGATGGCTACTGGGATGTGCATCCTGGCTCATACCTGTAGGCAGGTGCTCAGCCAACTGTGCTGGATGCCACCGATTGGGCTAAAGGGAGGTTTTCCCTTCTGTTTTGGTTTTTAAAACTACTGTTGCAACCTATAGTAGGCAGTGAACATAATCTAATGGATTTTGGCTTTTTTTAATGAAAGAGGATAATGATGAAATAGAAAAATCAGAATATAATTTTTGAACTTATATTGAAGTATTATATATATCCAAAGAAGTGCAAAAGATGTACACATTTTACAAGATGAATTTAACCAGCACCCAAATAGAGAAACAGGACATAACCAGCATCGAGAAGTCCCCCAGGTGTGATTTTTAAAATAAATTAAATTTTATTATATTAATCTTGAAGCATAGGCCCTTCATAGTCATAATTTGTTTTTAACTTTCCAACAACCCTTTCCCTCTGCCCCTCCCCCACCCCCGCCCACGTACATAGATGAAAACTCCACCACGAGAGGGAATTTTGTCTGGGAATAGATTGCACAGACACCTAGAGCAATGCCTGGCATGCAGTAGGCATCAATAATATCTGTTGAATAAATGAGAATGCATCATAAAGAGTAAAGATACTGTGTTGTGACATTTCTGTTTCATTACACACATGGGTGTGTGCTCTATGTCTTGATATAAAATCTATTTATTGATAAGTTGCAGTCAAAAATATCTTGAAAGCTGCTGCTACAGCTTGAGAAAATTATGGAAACTGTGATGCAGGCCAGAGAAATGAGCATGGGTGAAGCAGAATATTATACTAACTAGACTTCTCAAACTTTAGTGTGCAACTGAATGCCCTGAGGATCTTGTTGAAAGGCAGATTCTGATTCACCGATCTGGGAGGAGGATGTTGAGATATTGTATTTCTGTCAAGCTCCCATAGTTTGAATATCAAGGCCTTGGACCCAGAGAGTCTCAGTTCTGCTTTACATTAAGAATCACTGATGCCCGGGCCCCACTCTAGAATAATTTAAATTAGAATCTCAAATGAGGCTCAGCACCTATAGTTTCTAAAAATCCCCCCATGTGATTCCAATGTGCCACCTGAAATGGAGGTATTTGGCTAGAATGTAAACTGGGGGGGGGGGGAGGGTATGGGAGGGGGACAGAGCACAGAGATTTTGGTGTTTGTTTCCTGTGTACCCCCAGTGCCAAGAATAATGCCTGAGATGAGGTAGGGAGTGGAGAAGGGAGAAATATCAGGGTGAGATCAGAGTCATGGGGGTAAAAGACACCAGAGTTTGAGTGGAGAACAGAAAAGGTGGATTTATTGAAATGCGCTAAGAGAAGTGGAGGGCAAGAAGGGAGAGGTCTGTACATGAAGGAGGACTTGAGGCTCTCTTTCATACTCTGTTTTAATGGACTCTAACTTGGGGCACCAGTTTGCACCAGTTATCTGCTGGGATGTCTGGTCTTAGGTGCTGGCCTTTGACACAGAAATGTGTCCTGGCCTCTGCTTCTGCATTCCTGGAGCTGGGCTGGCTTTTCTGCTCATGGTGGTCAGTCTTATGGCCTGTCCCCAAAACAGACTTATCTAGTCCCTGATCTGTTCAAGCCTTTCAAACCTGCCTGTGGAGCAAGGAATGGGGGAGTAGTTTTTAACCTTATTAAATGGTATTCCAACAGGGAGAAAGTGAGTTGTGGTCTGGAATAGTATCTAAATGAACAAATCTATCTGATTTGGCAAAGGGCAAAAGATGCCTTAGGAAGGGACCGGTTGCTTCTCAGTTTAGGTGAAGGCAGATATGGGGCTATCTGTTAACCCAGGCCATTTCTGCCAGGACCAAGAACAGAATGTGCCCTTACCCTAACGCTTAGGTCAGAGTTCCCTGGAGCTGCTCACGGGACACATGCCCCCAACAATTCAGAGAGTTTCGAAACCTTACGAGGACACGGAGAGGAGGCATTGCCAGCCATTCCCATGCACTTGCCTTCTGCACCCAGCTAGAGAAGGGGCCAAATGAACTCTAAGCTGACAAGCTTGGGGAACACCATGGACTATTTCAGAATGCAGCATTCTGAGTTCTGTCGCCCCTAGTGGAAAGTTGAAGTTGGTAACCAGGGGTGCACCTCATCTAAGGTGGACACACTGGTGTTGGGTGGACACACTCTTGTAAGACATGGCCCAACCCACATAATCAAGAAAACGCTTGTGGGAGAAACAAGACTGAATCTATGAAGGACTGGCTCTTTATATTCTTCATTGCTCCTTCCTTACATTTGGCTACCCCGGGAGCTCACTATACTAAGTTTAAAATGAGAAACAGATTAGCTTTAATAACAACGCATTTTTTCATTTTTGTACCTTTCTGCTATTCCTCTCCTCCATTTTTAATGTAGAAATAGTAAATCCTTAGTCGATTATTCCTTCCTCCTGTTAGCATGACGACCATTCGCATGAAGCCCTTATCTGTTGCTTTCTGGCCACCTTCTCCAGCTTGGTGAGGTCACTGCAGTCCCTACCACCCCCACCCCCACATATATCTGAGTTAATGAGGCCCACGAGGATAGAGCTCCCTGATGTGTGGCTGTAGCTGAGAAAGGGTGTTCACAGACTGCCAGGCACTTCCATTTGGCCATATCTGAGGAACTAGCAACAGAATCTAAACTCTCAAATCCAGCCCTCTCCCATATTCCCTGCTCTCTTGAGTCACTTTACCCATCCTGTCCTTCAGTGCTCTGTTCAGGCCCAAACACCGCAGGGTCTCATTCTCCTGCCTCCTCTGCTTCTGACTCATTTCCTGTCAGCTACCACGTTAGTTCACTTGGGGAGCACCTGGGTCTCCCTTCACTATGCCATTTCTTCGTTCAAGTGGAGCCAAGCACCTTTGAAATGCCACACACCTACTTAGGAATTTACTTCCCTGTGAGGAAGGAAAGCTCCTTTCATCAGCAGGCCTGTTTCTCCCCTCTCTGGGAGACTGTAAGGGTTAGATACGATAATACTGTGATATTTATATGCTGGGTGGTATTTTGCTGTAAATGCTCTTTAGATGACCTTGCTGACTTTAGTCTCTGTGCCTCCATATTAATTCCCCATTAATCTTCCTGAAACACCTATTTATCACATCACTCCTTTTTTTTAAAGATTTTATTTTTATTTATTTATGCATACAAGAACTGGGGTGCAGGCCAGAGGTGCAGTGTGTGAGAGATTCACCAGAGACAGTGGGGAACAGAACAGGCAGATTGACTGAAATACACTGCTGAGGGGAGCAGCAGGCGAAACAGGAGAGGTCTGCTGCGCTCTGTGGGTTAACTCCCTGGCCGGGGATCAAACTCATGCTGCGGTGGCTGGAGTTAGCTTGAATGTACTGAGACTTAACCCCTGTGCCACCAGTGAGGCCCTATCACATCACTCCTTTACTCAAGAACCTATATTGCTCCCTAGTTCTGTGAATCACGGTGACTCATCATGGTAACAGAGGGGGTAATTGTGTCTAGAAGAGCCAACAAGCTGAAACTAGAAGTCGAGATAGGAAATTCTGTTTCAGAAGATGAAGCAGTCAGAAGTCAGGGAAGCAGCTAAAACAGCAGATACAAGTTCACCATCAGCAAAGATACTAACCTATGAGTACTGTAATTGCGGGCTTGGCTGTAGCAAAAAAAAAAAAAAAAGGCTAGTCCCTGGACATTAGTTTCAGTTGTCCAAGATACCTCAGTATCAGCGGTCTCTTGGGAGGTGATCAGATGACAGCCACAGGGCACCTGTGCAAATGCTGAGACTCTTACAGTAGTCTCACCAATAGTATATCTGTGCTATTAAGATGAGAAAGAAAGGATTACAAAGGTACCCTAAAAGGACAGACTTGAATCTGGTTTTGAAGGAGGAAGCATTATGCTAGAGCTAGAAAGGATCTTAGAGAACATCAGGCCTAATCCTCCTCATTTAGAAGTGAGGAAACTAAAGTTCTGAGAGGTTAAGCAGGTTACCACCAAGAACACCCAGAAACTTATAGAAAGGTGGTGGTGACTGAACTTGGATTAGAACTTCCATGACCCAGATTAAACCCACTAATTCTCTTTCTCTCAATTCGCTAACCCCTCTGGCACATACATATATATCATGCCAAAGCTAAACTGTGAAAACAAACAGAATAGAGGGAAAATATTTTAGTGAATTCTGAGAATTTACAGATAGGGATTATATATATCTTAGTCTCTATATGCCTGGTTGGGGGTGATGAGAACACACCTTTAGGGATTAGTCGAGGGGACTAACTGGACTTACCAAGGAAAGCTGGGGCTGAGTTCTGGCTCAGGGACAGCTTAGACTGTTAGGCCATGTGATTACCTTCCAACATGCACAAAATTGCCACACATACTCTTGAACGCTGGTAGCAAACATGGATAATAGTCAAATACACTTTGAGCTGATGAGGTTTCTAGTCCCTGATGTGAGCACAATATTGAATAGATTTTCCACAGGGAGATGAGTAGGGAGCAGCAAGTTCAGAAAAAGGAAGGGACTGTGGGGATATTGCTGCATCAAAAAGGATTAGAGAATGTCTCTAAGAGTAAGGAAGCCCTTTATGTGCAGAAAAATATTTGTCAGTTTGTAAGTTACCTTATGATTTGACTTACGCTATCTTTTGCCACGTAAGTCTTTGTTTAACTGTACTTTGAAATCAGTTTATCAGTCTGTTTGCACTTGGTGTCAGGGTTTTCTGGTCATGCTTTAAAAGGCTTTTCCCTTCCCCAAGATTATTTTAGAATTCCCCTGTATTTTCTTCTAGAACACTTATAGCTTCATTTTTAAAATTTGAATCTTTGATTCATATGGATTTTATTCTGATGTAGAAGTTCAGGCTGGAACCCAAGTTTATTCTATTTTTCCATATGGTTACTGTCAGCTCTGCTTGGTTTTAGAGTTAGAAACTCTCGAAGCGCTTTTTAATCACTATAAAGGGCAGATATTATCATGGTTCCCAGAAATCAGAAACTACACTGAGGTCTTCACTGTGTTAGAGAACAAAGGGGTTAATGCAAACAAGGACAAGACCAAATCTAGGATATGTGTGCTGGTGGACAGTCTATCAAGAACCCTTAGATCTGCAGAGTCCCTTCCCTACTCCACCTAATATCAAGTGAGTTCCCCTCCCCACTCAGGCAGAAAACAAGAGATTTGCTGTCCAAATTGCTTTAAACAGAGGGGCTCTGGGTAGGGACAAGTACAGCTAGGTGGAAGTGAGACCCAATGTTCAAAGGGTATAATGAGCATATACAGACTGATGATCATGCCCAGAAATTCCTTCTTGAGACCCAGAATGAGTAACCATGCTTATAGCTTCCCAGATTAAAAGAAAGTTGCCCAGAAATGCCTCTGAAGAAACAGACCAATGCAGGAAGAAGTCCTACAGATACTACTAACCTTTGGTAAATATCTCAGTAAAATGTCAGGGTCCCTGTCTGATCACTCTATCATCCCCAGATGCCAAATGCCACCCATGCATACAAAGTATCTCTCGCTTCAGTATAAATAGATCATTAATTGTCATACCATATATTTGGGGAAAGCTTCAACATAAAAGATGGTTTTTAAAAAAGAATTCAGAGGATACAGAAACAATGGGAGCAGGGAAAAATTTTAAAAATACATAAATTTTGCCTGATGAAGTACTATCAGTGGACTAAGAATAGGCGGCTATAGGAAAAAATATTTGGAGAACAAGGAAC
The DNA here is from genome assembly GCF_014898055.3 of Talpa occidentalis. Taxonomy (NCBI): domain Eukaryota; kingdom Metazoa; phylum Chordata; class Mammalia; order Eulipotyphla; family Talpidae; genus Talpa; species Talpa occidentalis. Next base: position 41,574,056 of record NW_023604295.1, on the reverse strand, counting down.
TCTTAGAAACAAAAAATGCAATATAAAAAATTCAGTGGAAGGGTTGGAAGATAAAGTTGAGGAAATCTCACAGAAAGTAGAACAAAAAAAAGACAGAAAATTGTAAAGGAAAGATAGTATTAGAGAATCAGTCCAAAAAGTCCAATTTTATCCAAATGAAAAAAGAGTTCTAGCTAGGACAAAATGATGGAATGGAGGATTTTAATCAGACATGAAAGGCTGTTCCAAAAATAAAGGCCCCATGGTTTTAAGTAGGAGAATTCATCAAGTACTTAGCAATTTGAGTGGAAAAAGTCCCACCTGACAATGTATCGCAGAGAAATATGAGACAATGGGGTAAAATTTTCCAGAAAACCAGATTATATATAATTAGGAATGAGAAATGTATAGCACTTCTCAACAGCAACAACGCAATATAGAAAACAATGAAGCAATTATTTTCCATGTAGAATTGAACTATATAGTCACACTATTAATAATAGAATAAAGACTTAAGACACCAAAGACCTCCCCCCACCCATTTACATACCATGCATGTTTCTTGGAAAGCTATTGAAAGATGTGCTCCACCAAGATGAGAGAAGAAATTTTAAAAAGTGGAAGTTAGGGAATCTAGGGGAAAAGACAATAGTTGTCTAACAGTCCAAAGAGCTACCAGTCAAAATTAGAACCAGAGGACAGAAGCTCTGTGAGAATAAGTATGAAAGTGATTAGATTATGGATTTGAATGCATGAAGGGATAGTTAGGGTTTTGTCAGTTTGGGGATGAGTAACAAGAGACAAATAGAAAACAAAGTCAAAAATTAGACAATTATTATCTCAGAGAAAATAACAGTATAATAAAGGGAAATGCAGCTATATTTCATTGTATGATTCATCTGTGAATAAATGTATGTATAAAAATATAAATTCTCACTATTGATGACACTATCAGAAGAAAGAAGAATCAGAAATGCAGATGTGTTTGTGCGCACAGGGTTGTTGGCATAAGAGCTAAAGCCACATTTTCCATAGTACAGTTAATGGATAATGTTTACTATGGTCTCAATGTTTGTGCTCCCCTCAACCCCCACTCCATTCAGCAATGGAATTCCTGGAACATATGGGGGAGTGTCTGTTTTTAATTTTTTTTAAAGATTTATTTATGCATACAAGAACTGGGGTACAGGCCAGAGGTGTGGGGGAGTGAGAGGATTCACCAGAGACAGAGTGGGGAGCTGCGTGTGACACAGGAGAGGTCTGCTGTGCCATGTGGGTATCTCCCTGGCCAGGGATCAAACTCTTGCTGCAGAGGCTACAGATAGTCTCATAGGTTGTGTCTTAACCCCTTGTGCCACCAGGAAGGCCCCCTGTTGACAGGTTCTTGAAAATTGCAACTTTAATTACTTTAAGCAGTAATTCAGCCAGGATCGTTGACCAAAAGGATGTTATTCAAAGACTTGCTATACACTCAGTAAATAAGCTGAGAAAAGATGCTCAACATCAGGTATTAGCAAAGTGCAAGTTAAAATAAGATTCTAAGCTCACTGATTTTATTCTTTACCTTCGAAATGCACATGAGGGACCTGCCTGGTGCACAGCGGTTTAAGACACAGCACTGTCAAGCTATCGTCAGCCCCTGAATTTGATCCCTGGCTAGGGAGCCAACCCACATGGCACAGCAGACCTCTCTTGTGATTGCTACCCCCCTCAGCAGTGTATTTCAGTACATCTGCCTGTTCTGCTCCCTACTGTCTCTGGTGAATCCTCTCACCCCCCCCAACCTCTGGCCTGTACCCCAGTTCTTATATGCATAAATCTTTTTTTTTTTAAAAATGCACAATACATACCTATTAGCATGGCCAAAACCCAAAATGTTAATATCACCAAACACTGGCAAGAATATGGAGCAATAGTAATTCTTATTGTTAGGGGGAATGTAAAATATGAGTCATTTTGGAAGACAGCTTGGCAGTTTTTTACAAAACTGAAACTCTTATCATATGATCCAGCCACTGCACTCCTTGGTATCTAACCAAATGAAATGAAAACATGTCCACACAAAAACCTATACATGTATATTTATAGCAGCTTTACTCATAACTGCCAAAACTTGGAAGCAACAAAGATGTCCTTCAGTGGGTGAATGGATAAATAAACTGTTACATCCAGACAATGGAATATTATTCAGCAATACGAACACGTGACTATTACGCACTGAAAAGACATGGAGATTCAGTGATTTTAACAGATGTACCACTCTGGTGGGGGATGTTGAAGCTGGGAGTTGCTGGGGGGAAGGAAGTACAGGCAGGCAGTATATGTGAACTCTGGATATTCTGCTCAATCTTATTGTGAACCTAAAACTGCTCTAAAAAAGTAAAATCTATTTAACAAATGACAACTCAGTGTTCAAGCATTTTATTAAATTAGATAAGGAATCTCCACATCGTTGCACATACTGGCTTATATGTGATTATAAGGGCATATCACTTGTTTACAGATGTTTACATATCACTGTACAGAGATACAGCTGTATTTGCCAATGGGTTGGCAAATCTAATACACTTTTAGCCAACTAAAATTCAAAGGTAAAATACGTAATTGTCATGCAAATTCTAGAACAGTGAATCATGACAGAGCTCATTCATTTTATCTTTACTTTGAAAATGCACATGATGTCCACAACCAGAAAAAAATCTGGACTAGCATGTTGTCACTACACAGATATTCATTTTATCTAGAAACATTTATCCTCTTACTACTGGCTTGTTTGATTAGAAATAACTCACCCTAACCACAAAAGGGTTTTTTGGGGGAAGAGATTTACTGTTGTATAAAAATGTATGCCCACTATTCGTATTATGCTTTGAAGTCACTGAACTTTCATTAAAGTATAATAAAGCATGACACCCAAAGAATCCCAGCTATGACCTTTTCACTTAGTTACACTATGTGTGTGTGTGTGTGTGTGTGTGTGTATCAGTTCAAGATAACACTGTGAAGACCAAGTAGACTGAACAGTAAAACAGTGAGGCTGTAATAATCTAGATCTATTTTAACTTAGAATAAGTGACACTACGCTTAAGACCCTCAAGAGAACCTATGGACTTTGTCCTAGATGGCAGCATTGAAGTCCCCTGTAACAAACAGCTGATTATCAGGTTTGATGTTTGACTAGAAAATAGTCTTGTAGCCTCAAACGTATTTGTTCACATCTATATTTAATTTATGACCACCATATAATAATGGGTAGGTAGACAAGATCAAAGATCATTTTGTAAGCTTTGCCTCCCCACAACCCCCCACCTTCCCATACAATTTTCCCCTGCTTTAAGCCAAGAGGCCAATGCTGAATTCAAACTTGTATGAACTAAGTTTATAGGCAATAACATGCAAATTAGGGGATAAAATTAAATTCATTTGTCAACAGCAAACATTATAAATGTATGCTACTATCCCACTAAACAGAAGACCTAGAGAACCCAAATATGTAAGAAAATACCCACATTAGGTTTAAAAACAAAGAATTTTGAAGGAATTTTATCTTACAGTGGTTGAATTTACCCACCAAAGGCTTAATGACGACAAAACATTTCTGCAACTAAAACTAAAAGAGAATTAGAGGGAGCTGGGAATACATGTTAGATACTAACGATCTTCAAGCTTTGAAGATGTCATTGCATGAAGAAAATTATGGGAAACACTGTTCCCGATAATTATGTACACCCTTAGTGTAACATATGGAGAACACTGTCTCCGATATAGACACTGTGGTAGGCAAAAACTACCTTGTTCTTTATACATTATGGAAGACACTGCTCCCGATAATGTGAGTTAGGTTTGTGACAAAGGTACTGGAAATTTTGCAAAATTCGAATTAAAAGTTACTTTTTGGATAAAGTGAGCTGTAGATTTTTTTCACAAGTATTATCTCAGCCGTTAAGCGACATGAATGTTAAAACTTGAACACAATTCATTGTATTTAGGGGAACTGTAATTTTATCTGATTGGCTGAACAGACATGTAACTTATTAGCAACCCCTAAATTTAATTCTTCTCCAATATTTTAGCTTTATAATTTTATTTGGCTTGTGGATGTTTTAAAAAACCTTCACATGTTGGCCATAAATGCAAAACTTCCAGTATCTGTTGGGTTTTATTAGCAGATGCTGCTTTTATTAAAAAAAAACGACAGTATAACTGTCATAATTATGGAAGGCACTGCTTCCGATAATTATCTTCTATAAAAAAAAACACCATTTATAGTGAACTCTGTCACTGATAAATAAACAATAAATATCTCAGTGCCAAAATGATAGAAAGCTTTCCCAAAAAATTAACACTTTGGCCAAAATTTGGCAGTGTGTTCTTTAAAGTCTGACAAACTGAGTTTGAAATTAAACACCTAAAACTGATTTTTAAAATAACTTTGGAAAAAATTAAAAACAAAAAACTAAATGCCTGCCTATGGGGCAAGGGACAGAGGAAAAGAAAAAATACTAAGTCTTTGGCTTCTGGTCTCCTCTTTTCATAAATACCCTTGAGGTTAACACATTTAAGGCCCTACTCCTGCAATTTAAACAGTTGAACCTCATTTTATCCAGCTGAAAGACCTCTATTTCAGACCTCATTGCAAGAATACAAGTCCCATGTCTTCTGAAAGTTAACTGTTTCACTCAGGGATATGGAAACCAACTAAATCCTTAAAGAAAGGCATACATCTCATTTGGAGAACAAGTTCTTAAAACCTGGTTTCTTCACTCTAGCATTAATGAAGATGGAGGATCACACTAAGCTACTACTTTTATCCCTCCACAGATATCACCTTCCTCCTCTCACTCATGCCCAATCCATGTCCTTAGGATTTAGAACAGTTCCCGTAACTAGTTTGACTTTTTCTTAACTGTAACAAGAAAGAGGCAGTTCCCATAACTAAGCACTTAAAATTCTAAAGGTAATCTGAAGAAAATATTCTATCAAGATCATTTTTAAGTGGTTATTCACTTTAACTTGAAGTGCAGGTACCTACCCTGTACTAAAAGCTGCTGCCTAAAGACACCTAGTAGTACCAAGATGACCGGGTAGAATTTTAACAATATTAGTTTTTGTTGCCTTACTGAAAATTTAGCACAACCAGTATAAGTCTAGAAACCACACTACCTGATATTCTTATACAAGTAAAGGGCATCACATTTAAAATTCATTGTCAATGTCCCAAATGTCACCAGAGAGGGCATTTGCAGCTCCCTGAATAGTCCAAGTTGCTAGAGCCAACTGGTTTCTCAACAGTGTTTCGTTAAAAGCACTGTCCTTTTTCTGACGTAGCTTCAAGTTCTCTATTAAAGCTGGCAGAGTGTGAGAGCCAGAGCCCCAGAAGATATGACGGAAAGGAGATTCTCTTGGAGACACGTAGGGTGAGAGGAAGTGATATTCCACCTATGAAAACAAAACATACAAGGGAGCTTACACAGTTGCTATGAATTCCCGCTGTAAGGAAAGAACCTGACATAGTAAATAATAAAACGACTATCATTCTCTCATTTCAAAAGTTAAAAATTCCCTGATTTTAACAATGTTAACCTTCTAACATTAAAATGGTACAACTTCTTTATAAAAATGAACTCTAGTTGTAACTAGGTTGCATTTTGATTGGAACTTATCTATGGGATGTTTCCAAATTTCCACTGTAACAAAACCTTCCTAGCCAACTAGATAAAAGCAGTGAAGTGCTGAATTAGAGACATGACATTATATTATTCATTTGGAATACATCCTATTCATTAGAAATGAATCACAGAGAAAAATAACAGCTAAAAATCATTACTGATCTCTTCTTAAAAATGTTTTTAAAGTCCAAAAAATTTAATGTTGGGTCAAATGTTTCTTGTGTTTCCAGTTTTAATATGCTGATTTTAGATCCTCTAATAAATAAAAGTAAAATAATCTGTGCTGAATTCTAAAGCTAGGGATTCTAGGCACCAATATTTGTCACTCTACCTTTTAGAAATGTGAGATTTGCCAATTAAAAATTAACACACTTTTATAGTTTCTCCTTTTCTACTTACATTCATGATACGGTTATTGATTTCCCTCATGACAAATCGGTCCTTTCTCTCAGCATTCTTATAATCTGTTGTTAGTCTAGAAGTAGCTCGGAAAAAGTCTCCACGAGCAGAATACAGCCACTGTAGATTCAGACCCATCTCCTGAAGTAGAAAGATAGTAAATTCACTACAAGACACTAGATTTCTAAGGATACTATTCTATATACATTTTCCAATTTAGGTGGGGCAACTGAGATGATTTTTAATAAAAGAAGGTGGCAGAAATAAATGCAAGACTCAGAGAAAGCCAACTTATGCAGCACAAGAGATTTCAAGCTCTATAAAATACAGAAATACACTCATTTTAAGCCCAGCAGATAGTACAATTATCCATTCTTAGTCAGATAAGAAAACCATGCTCATTAAGACATTTAACATAATTTACTTAGTAAAAGTATACAACCCTGTCTAGTATATTGTTTTCATTTCGATTCCTCTGTGGAGGACAACTCAAACACTTAGGCTCAATGAACTTCAGGATCTCGTTATTTCTATGTGGTATGTTCCATTTTCTGATCAGTTATAATTAGTTTCACTTTTAAGAAAGTCATAATAATTAAGGTTCAGTTATTAGTGACTTACTTCATTTAAGCAAATCTGGTGACATGACTTCTAATAACATAAAACCAAATGGAAACCACTTACTAACATTGAGTTTTCAAACATTTGAATACTGGACACACAGGGTCAACACTAAATAAGACTGTAACTACTGCCTAAGTTCTCTCTCCATCCATGTCACCTCACAGTTCAAAGTCATGCTTAAGATCTTTTATTTTCTCTGGGACTTACTTCATTATGGGTGACCTGGGACTGTATCAATAGAAAGCACAGTTTCATATTCTGAAATACTTGGTGTATGCTTTCCCAGATCTATTAACCCACAGACTCCCAAATTCTCTTTCAAATGAATTTACAGATTCTAAGCAAAATTATACTTTCGTTCACTTTAAAACATACTGTCGGGCCTTCCTGGTGGCGCAAGGGGTTAAGCACAGCACTGTGAAGCTATTCGCAGCCTCTGTAGCACAGAGTTTGATCCTCAGACCACCAGGGAGCTACCCGTATGGTACAGCAGACCTCTCCTGTCTTGTCCACTGCTCCCCTCAGCAGTGTATTTCAGTCAGTCTGCCTGTTCTATTCCCCACTCTGTCTCTGGTGAATCCTCTCACCCCCCCCACCACCTCTGGCCTATACCCCAGTTCTTGTATGCATAAATAAATAAATCTTTAAAAAAAAATAAAATAAAACGTACTTTGGCTACCAAACATGTCACTTCCAGAAACATCTAAATATCATTCTTCAAGCTGCTCGATATTTCGACAATAAGAACCTGATCTTAATTACTATCCGTACCTTTATGTCTGATCTGAATTGGTTTATATCCTTCACAAATGTAAGTATTTTATCATTATACATCTCATAGTTCAGGTTCAATTCAACATCATGGGTAAGTTTAATCATGAGCTGGCCAGCCACTTCTGCTGCAACACGTGTCACTTCGTTTAACTGAGGAATAGTCTGAATCAGCTTCTCATAGGTATCCAGGGTAGTACCCAACAAAGGATAATCTGTGTTCTGGAAAACAGAGCTGGATTAATGTAGTCAGAAGAGTTATAAGAGCAGAAACCTCACATTTCTGTTTCACCATCAAGGTAATAGTAACTAAAAATGCTCTAACACATTCCTACTACAATTTATTTCATGTGCACTATGTTAGGAAGACACCAGTTTTGTATTGCCTCTGAACCTATCCTATTTTCTCCTTTCTCCTAGGGTCTATGAATCCCTGTTCTATCATATCATTTACCCTCAAAATAGATGCTGAGGGCCTCCCCGGTGGCGCAGCGGTTGAGCGCTGGGTTGCGAGGCTGCCCGCAGCCTCTGCAGCACCAGTTTGATCCCTGGCTGCTCCCAGGCCACCAGAGGAGGGTCCCACATGGCGCGCAGACCTCTCCTGCCGTCCGCTGCTCCCCTCAGCAGTGTACTTCGGTCCTTCTGCCTGCTCTGCTCCCCGTTCTGGCTCTGGTGAATTCTCTCACCCTCCTGCGCTTCTGACTGTACCCAGTGCTTGTATAAATTAATTAATTAATTAATGTAATTATTTAAATTAAATATTAATTAAATAAATCAATTAATTAAATCTTTAAAAAAAAAAGAGCTGAGCCAAATTCCTTGAGGTTATGTCTTAGTTCTCTTCTCTCTGGGATTTTGGTCCATATTAATGAGGAAGGAGGAAAGCATGCATTTCATGAAATGTACTTTCAATTTAAAATGTTAATCTTACACTAAATTTTCCTTCTTCCTTATTTTTCAGCACTCAGTCCAGTCATGTTACCATGTAACTCATGTTACCAGTCATGTAACTGTTACCTTCCTAACAAAAATGTTTGATGCTCCCAAGATCTTCTTACATTCATTAGACAACCTTAGAAAATATGTCTTCAACTCTGTTCCCTACCATTGTCCTTCATGACAACAACATTGTCAATTCTTTGATCTAATTTCAATTCTTAATTTTCAGACTATACATTTCTGTATTACCAGTACACCTCTGAATCAGTACTACCAGACTGACATGTGAACCTCATTTAAATTTTAAAAATACAGGTAAACAGAAATCAATTAATTTTTTCAACCATAGGACCTGACACTTAGTTCTTCCTATGTACTAAGCAGACATTATGAGGAGTTATTTCCATATTTGCTATTCCACTGCAATAGCAAAAGATCAAAGGAATTCCAGTTATGTTAATCTCCAAATCTAATTTTCATCATTCCTACACTCCAGAATTTTCCCTTCTAGTCCCAGACTGAAATCCTCAGTGATTAAAGTCTAGTGAGGACCTAGCCATCAATAATTTGATGTCAAGCGCAAGCTTCTACCCGGACTTCCTGTACTACTTTAGACTTTCTTCACCCCTTGAGTTCACTAGAAGTTTGGTCTTCCAAGCTTACCACTTCAGCACAGAAGAATTCATCATTGTGTTTACTCTGCTTGGCTATTAGAACCTTCTAGTTGGCTTTTAAACTAAGCCAAGGTTATTTTCCTACAACTTGGTGATGTCAAAAATCTGGTTTTTGTGCTTTTTACCCTATTTAAGAGAGTAACATCTCTGAACAAATCTGGAACGGTAGCTCAACAAATATTAAGAATAGCATGTCCAGCAGAACTTTGTTTGATGGAAATATTCTGTGACTGCATTGTCCAATAGATAGCCTTGTTAGTAAAACTCATCATACTTAAAGTTTTCAGCAAATAAATTCAAATGCTAATTAAGCTGAGATAATTCCACATTAAGACTGATAATAAAGGAGCCTACAATATATTGCAAAGTGTAGAACTCTTAAGACATTTTAAATACTCTAGGAAGTTTGATCTCAAATGTGATGAAAGAGATCTAAGATGTAATGCTTTATAGTTTTTCAGACTTACCTCACAAAAACAGAAAGAAACTGCTGGGATTCCAGAATATGCAAGGAAAGGGAAAGCAGCATTATCAATAGAAAATTTCTCACTGCAAGGAAAACAAGAACATCTCTTTTAAATTTCTTCTAAAGAACAAACTATGCTCCATGCAACCCTTCTCCCTGCCTCCTCCCCTGCCTGCCTGAACTGACCCCAAATAAATTTTTAAATTGAAACTCTCTAGGTATAGAACCTTGCTCACTGCAAGGTTAGGTTTAGATCTCTACCTAACACAGTAGATGCTACTCTACTGGTGACTGTGCTTTTCTATTAACTTGTTGATTCACTTTTCTCAACTTACACTTTGTTCATCCAGTTGCTATCCTGATATAAAGGCAGTCCAGTATTTGGATGTTTCACCTGTAAAATAAGAAATTAATTTACTATTAAAGTTTATCTTTCTGAACATAAGTTATTCAAGCTAGTCACTAAAATGCTTGTCTTTATATTTTCTTGAAAACTATTTCTTTAGAACAATTAAAATAATCTTGAATTTCTGAGGTTAATCTTACAAGTGCTGCTAGTTCCTTTAGTTATGAGGAAAAAAGCTTTCCTTCTTAACTAATATTTTAAAGGTGGCTTTACTGCAATTTTAACAGTCCTCTCTAGCCTTCATGATATGCCTATCTTGTTTCTGGTTTTTTCCTTTCTAGCACATTTTATAATCTTGTTTGAGACCCTACAGTAATCCCTAGTTTCCCATGAGCTCAAAGTCAAATTCTCTCACCCTCTTCCAACTTCAATCACTCCAAATACATTGCCTCTAATCCCATTAGGCAAATCTTGGTCCCCCCTCATTCAAAACTATGTTTATTCACATGTCTGTCTTCAATGCATAATTCATCTGGCCTTCTAATTTAAATCTTAGGTATAGCTCAAGTCCATTTAAACCTTCCTTAATATTCCAACCCCCTATGGGCACCTAAGTACAGCTTAGGCCTCATGGAATTCTATTATATATTCCTAAATAGACTACATATTCTTTGAGATCAAAGCCCTTTATATAGTGCCTCCACCACTTTACATGGTTCAATAGGCTAGGGGTAAATAAGCCAAAAGCATGATTTAAATAATGCTGCTGTAGAACTTATTCTTTATTTCTGTTTTTGGTTACTTGCAATGGCTTAAATATTAATGTTTTTCATCCTATGAACATCAAACAAAATACTAAGTTATACATTTTTGTAATTAGGCATACACTCACATCTTGCATTGTTTTCTCAATAAGCGAATACAACAGTGGGCTGGCTTGAACCTTGAAGTTGCTCGTACCTGCAAAGAGATTATTTTAACATTGCCTAGTTAAAACTATTCTCTAGTCAAACAGTTTTCACAATGCTACTTTTACATCTAAAAGTTTCCGGTAAGCAGAAGAAAATAACCGAGATAAATGGCACATACAATTGCCCTCTTAATGAAGGAGACAGAAGTGATGTATGAGTCAAATTCTTTATTTACTGCCAATCTTAATTTGAATCAACTAAAGTTCTTATTTCTTGAATTTGCGTAACTTTAAGATTAATGATTTTTTGGGTGTCTTTTTGGTTCCCCCACATTTGGGCAGCAATCTGCTAGCTATATATAATGAACTATATATAAATTCTGCTGCCTAGGTAAAATGGAAATAGTGATTAATTCAATAAAGATTAGCTTAATTATAACTCCTCCCTTTTTCTTTCCAATGTAGACATTTCACTATTTTCAGTTCATCCATTGGCTACTTCAGCAAATCTATTAACATTAGAGGTTAATAAGTACCTCTCTGTACAGAATGGTTTAGTTCCTTCTGGTCTAAATTACAGTGTCGACTAGTAGTTCTCAAACTTAAGCATAGCAAAATCACCCAGAGTACTTGTTCAAAAACCTTGCTAGAAATGTTTCAATGTCTGACTTACATGGCCTGAGGTTTCACTGTTTTTGCAAGGTCCAAAATTTTACATCTCTAAAACTTCCTAGGTTATCCTGATGCTGATCTGGGGACCACATTGAGTACTGCTCTAATAAGGCAACCTGTACCCATTTTATAACATAATGAACTACTTAAGGAAGTCAATTTTTTCATCTGGTTGTGGCCAATAGCAATTGTAAAAAAATATCATGTGCTACTTAAAAAAGCTTTCTTCTGCTGTTTTATGTGTAGTTTGCCTGAATCTATAAACAGCAAATGAAAGGGATACTTACCAAGAACAGCTTTATCCAGATTAATGTAGGTGAAAGTCTTTAAATGCAAGGAAGAAAGGTATCCCTAGAAAAGAAAGAATATCAACATGTATTAATCTAATTATCAAATTAAGAGCTACTATTAGGGATTTCTTTTTAAATTTGGGTTCTATTTAAACTAAATATCCAGAAGCAAAAATGATTTAATCAAACCTAAAAATGCATGGTTTCTGGCGGAGAGTTTAAGCTAGTACAAGTCAGGTGCCCATTCTGGGTACAGATGATACTTAGTTTATTACCTCTAGCCATTCAGTGGCACCAACAGCTCCGAAGTCTCCAGCACTCCAGCTGGCAAAAACAATACTTCTGCTGGGCTTAAACCCATCTAAAGGACAACAAAAAGTTTTATCTTAGAAAGGTTATATGTAGGCAAGATGAAATCAGAAATGTCTAATTCAGGACAGCAGAGTCATAAGATTCATAATTATTTTCTTTTTGGGGCCCCAGGTGAAATACCAAAAAAGGAACAGGAACAACAAGGGATACAAAAACACTAATTTGAAAGGAAACCTGCACCCCTATGTTTATTGCAGCACTATTTACAATAGCCAAGATATGGAAACAACCCAAATGCCCCAAAATAGACTAGTGGATCAAAAAGTTATAGTATATTTATACAATGGAATATTATATAGCAATCAAAAAAACACAAATTCATGCCATTTGTGACAACATCAATGGAGCTGGAAGGGATTATGCTAGCCAAAATTAGTTTGAAGGAAAAAGATAAATACCAAATGGTCTCACTTATATATGGAATATAGAGAAGCCAAACAAAAGGTCAAGAAAAAGTCAAAACTAGCAAGCTCATCATAGAACTGAGGCATACAGCGAAGGAGGAGGCAGGAGGGGCCAGTAAACAGGGGAGGGATGAACACAAGGGAATAAGGTGATGGTTCACAGCTGATACAATGGTGGGAGAACTGTGGGGACTACAACGATGCAAGAAAAACATTAATAAATAAAAAAACAGACAACAACAACAATAAAACAATTATCATGAAATAGAATTAAAATTCACAAATTTAAGTGATATAAAAGAATTTTCAAGGTCTCCATGGTGGCCCAAGGGGTTAAGACGCAGCTTGTGAAGCTGTCTGCAGCCTCTGCAGCACGAGTTTGAGTTTGATCCCCAGCCGGCCAGGGAGCAACCCACATGGCGCAGCAGACTTCTCCTGATTCGCCCACTGTTCCCCTCAGCAGTGTACTTTGGTGGATCTGCCTGTTCTATTCCCTGCTCTGTCTCTGGTGAATCCTTTCACCGACCCCACACCTCTGGCCTGTACCCCAGCTCTTATATGCATAAATAAATCAATCTTTAAAAAAAAAAAAAGATTTTTCAGAGAAATTAGTGACATTTTAGGGTTATATGTACCACTGCCCTTGACTCTCTTCACCATTACATGTTTTTCTGTATTAAAGTGTTTTCAAATAAAAATTAACTTAGTCAAGAATGTGATGGGGATTTGCATTTGTATGAAAGTGGGTATAGTGGAGTGGAAAATACCATGGAAGAAAGGGGTGAACGTAAGCCTTCATATATTATGATATTTAAATATAAAAAAACTTATATTTATAAACTGAGTATGTAAACATTCTACTACATTTATAAATACATTAATAAAAGTATAATGTTATAACAAAACTATAGAATAGTAGTACAAAGAACACATGCCACCACTTGTTTTCAAATAGATTGCATGGAGACCAGACAGATTTGCCATATCATTTTGGATATCTCAAAGTAAGAATTAGGGGCCAACACTTTCCTCCAGTGTCTCAAAGAAACTGATGATTCCCAGTGCCATGACAACAGCACATAGGAAGTTGTTTCACAGTCAAACGCAGATGCTATGAAAGATAATCTGCTTTGTCTCTTTATATTTAAGAGCACAGGGTCTGCCATGCATGAACCATAAGAAGAGAGGCAAAAGTGAACAAAACATATTACAACATTTAGAATTATAAGTAGCATACAAATGCTCAAGATCCAAAATTTGTACTCTACCTTTTAAGACCATATCCGAGAATACATTGGCAAGTTCCAATAAGAGAGCTGTTCCTACACTGGACTTTGCAGCTCCAGGACCCCAGGCGTCCCTCTGGGCCCCTACTACAATATAGCGATCTTGATTTAAAAAAAAGAAAAGATAACATACAATCAGTTTTCAAATTGTTTTGTAATGCTGAAGTCTAGAAAAAGTACAGTAGAAGGGTTAAAATGTAGCACAAGTATTAGGAATAAGAGACTTCAGATGTGACCTAGGACTCCAGAGACACAAAATTTACATGATGATACTAATCTTCATTACTGTAATAGAATTGCCACTCTTCCTGTATTATCAATTAAATTTATACTCTACTTATTCATGCTCACTAATAGTTTAGTAAGCAACTGAAGTCCAAAGTCTTTCCTGACTAAATGTTATGTCTATTTGAATGCTTTTACACAGCGAGATTGTCACCCATTCATTACATATTGTCTATGGCTGTTTTCATACTACAATGGCATAGGTGAACAGATGCAACTCTATATAGCCTAGAAATGCTTATTGTCTGCTCCTCAAGAAGAAATTTGCTTATCGCTGGTCTATTCAATAATCAAAAACATAGGGCCTCCCCTGGTGGCGCAGCAGTTGATCGCTGGGCTGCGAAGCTGCCCGCAGCCTCTGCAGCACCGGTTTGATCCCCAGCTGCTAGCGAGGGTCCCACATGGCGCGACAGACCTCTCCTGTCTGGCCCGCTGCTCCCCTCAGCAGTGTATTTCGTCACTCTGCCTGTTCTGTTCCCCGCTATGGCTCTGGTGAATTCTCTCACCCTCCCGCACTTGACTGTACCCAGTGCTTGTATAAATAAATAAATCTTTAAATAATAATAATAATAATAATAATAATAAAAAACATTTTGTAGTCATAACGGTCAGTTTTTGACAAGTTAACTTCCTAGGGCCTTATTACCTCCCAATAAAACTGACAATTAAATAAGTGACTTTAGGATACACAAGATTTACCAATTCATGAAACCAAGCATAGCCTGCCTTCTTGCATTCCCTCCTCCTCTGGTCATATCCTTACAGAAAACAGAAAAAAAAACCCAAAAAACCAACAAGTTCTTTACCTGGTTCTTCAAATCCTTTAATAACTCCAAAGATGTTCAAAATTCTTACTTCTTTCAGCACATTGTTTACAGTGAGCTTCACCATTTTACTCTGTACAGACTGTAGCTTACATGAAGAGTCTGTTTCCCAATCAGATGGACAGTCTCTTTCCATATTTCTAGAAGTAGAAAATAGAGATCAGAGTTATTGTTATTTCCCAGGTTTGTTAAATCAGTCCACCATCCTGACCAGTAAAGTTCTAGGTTAAAAGGACTTAAAAGAGAATACACGAAACTCACTCCCTTTGGGCAATCATGAGAAGTGTGAGTTACTTCCTAATTTAACCAATGTTTAAAAAAAATTTTCAATGGGCCTCCCTGGTGGCATAGGGGGTTAAGTCTCAGCACTATCATGCTTTCACTGCTGCTGCCTTAGTTCGATCCCTGGCCAGAAAGCTAACCCACATGGCACAGCAGACCTCTCCTGTCTTACCTGCTGCTCCCCTTAGCAGGGTATTTCAGTAGATCTGCCTGTTCTGCTCCCCGCTCTGTCTCTGGTGAATCTTCTTACCCCCAACACCTCTAACCTACACCCCAATTCTTTTATGCATAAACAAATCTTAAAAAAAAAAACAGATTAAAAAAAATTCTCTACCATTCTTACCTAATGTGTGCCTTTATGCCAGAGACATACTATAGTTTCCATTTGAAATAGATACTGAGATGGATTAAGATTAAAATTCTTACACAAAAGTCTACTAATATATTCTCACATTGCCTAACTCTTTCCACTAAGGTAGTAAACATTCTTATTTCCGTAATCTGAGAATATTCTCATGGTGCTGGAAGGTATTTTCCCATATTTAATACCTTTATGTGATATCCAAGTAACGATTGCTCTAAAAGATTTACTTACATAAATATGTCGAAACATTACTACCCCCTATTATACAAAGATAAGATATATGGATGGTTTCATAGATTAGAAAAGATTTATAGGTAGTGGGCAAAATTAGCTAGTTCTAAGTTTTGTATGAGTCAAAAAGAATCACCTATTACAAATGCCTTCGATTGTGTTATTAATAGTCACATTATATTTTATGAAGTTCTTATAGGTAGATGGTTCATTTGAGATCAATCACCCTGTTAAGTGGAATATATTGTAGTTATCTAATTAAGTCTAAGAAAGAAAATCAATGGATTTAGAGTAACTTATTCCACACCAAAGAGCAAATAAATGCTCACTTAAGCTTCTAAATTAGATCTCCATGGTATGTCAATACCATGTGGGAAATTAATCAAGATAAAGACAAAAATTAAAAATCACATCATATCAAGATAAAAATTAATGACATGTACTCTAATCAGACTGGTTTCTATTTTTACAGAGGGATACTTATACACTAGGGAGGATATCCAAAAGGACTAATCATGACTGTAAAGCATTTAGAAACTGTCATGAAAACCAAGGATACTCACTCTATTGACAAGAAAACTTAAATTGTAATGTTGCTAACATGAAAATCCTGAGCTAATGGATATTAATAGGACTTAACATGAATTCTAACAGATTTTCCCCAATAACTGAGTAGGTTGCAACTGGCAACAAAGTGCTTTACCACAAAATGTACTCAAGCAGAAACTGTGCCAGGATTATTACAAAAGGAATTCACTGGGTGAATTGAACTAAGACTCCTTGAGTTTATAAACTCTGGCCTACTGTTAAGATCATCTTATGGAAGAAAAATTTCATTTTTTATCTATATTAAGTTAATGGATATGTGTGCCCAAAATGTTCCGAATGTGGAAAATTATAACCAATTGTTTTAAGATTTTATGAAATCAAATTAAATAGATTATTCTGTCCTACTCAATAAACTTCACCCTTCACAACAGCTTTCAAATAATAACTTACTGAAAGAGCTTTTCTGCACTGGCTCTGGAAATTGTCTGGACAGGTATATTAGGCAGTCCTGATGACTGAGATGGTGGAAACTGAGTGTGATTGAAAGACGGAAATCCAGGTGTATAAGGGTCGCCTGTTCCCAGATGAGCCTAGTGAAACAAAAGCATAATTAGCTCTATGGGTACTTATTAAAGAAGTTTCTTATAAGGTTCAGATTCAGTATGAGGCTATAGTACAAGCTTAATTTATAGTTTAGCACCTTAAAGCCTAAATGGTTCTACCACTTGTGACTCTTGTTTTATATGGCCTATGCCAAATTCTCAATTTAAGATTCTACTGATAAAGTACTTTTAGCAGTAGTAATTACGTCTCAAAGTCATGTAATCCATCTTTTTACTTACTACTCAGAAAAGCTCTTTTAGGATGAGTATTTAAGACACAGTTCTATTTCTACTAATATGGATGGAACCCAGAAACATTTTTGAAAATTGAAAAACTCATTTACACAAGAAATAAGAACTCACATGTCCAAAGAAAGGAAGGTCTGCATTAACAATGCGAAACTTAGCATTGTCCATGTATATCAAGACACCAATTGCATTGTAACTTTCAGCATTTGCTACCTAAGGAAAAACATGGAAAGCTCAAAAAATTAATATCTAATCATACAAAATTAGAATATATAATGGACTAAAGGCTAAAAGACAAAAGGTTACAAAAGACTATACCAATATTCCCAAATATTACAAATAGTATGCATGCTTAGGAAAAACTTTTGCCTTAAAATTAACTCATTAGAAGGGTTTAAAAGGGCCTCCCTGGTGGCGCAGGGGTTAAAGACACAGCACTATCAAGCTATTGCCAGCCACTGCAGCACATTCCATCCCTGGCTGGCCAGGGAGCAACCCACATGGTGCAGCAGACCTCTCCTGTCTCGCCCGCTGCTCCTCTCAGCAGTGTATTCCAGCAGATCTGCCTGTTCTGCTCCCCACTCTCTATAGTGAATCCTCTCACCCCTCCGCACCTCTGCTCTACACCCCAGTTCTTGTATGCATAAATAAATATTTAAAAAAACCAAAACTTAAAAAAAAAAGGGGTTTAAAAGATAAGAGGAGTAATAAAAATCCACCCAAGACAACCCATCTCTTGATGTTACAGTCCAGTCCCTTGTGTAGGTTTGACTTTATTTTATACATTTTTACATCATTTTTCATTTTTGTACAATGTATGCATTTTCATCTCAGTGACAGTCCCTGTGAAATTCCCACCACCCATTTACCTGTGTACCATCACCATAGTTCCTTGTGCTCTTCCCACCCCTGTTTTGATCCTACTCTCCTCTCCCCCTGTGCAAAATGTCTCTGGCTTATAGTTGCCTGTTGATTTTGATTTTTACTTTATTATAATTATTTTTTTTCCTGATCCCTTATTTGGACCCTCTACATTCCTCCTATAAGTGAAATCATCTGATATTTTTCTTTTTGGCTTATTTCACTGAACATGATCCCTTCCAGCTCCATTCATGTTGCTGCAAATGGCATGAGTTTATCTTTTTTTGATTGCTGAGTAATATTCCATTATGTATATATACCGACCTCTTGATCCAGTCTTCTATCTCTGAGTATTTGAGTTGTTTCCATAGGTCTTTTAATTTTTATAAAAGTTATAACTAAATTCCATATATACAGAAAACTCAGTTACATAGACACATTTAAACTGCTTTCACTTAGGTATTTCTGGTTACTTAATTTTTATTGAAAGATAACAGCTGCACAATTCTCCAAGTGACTATGCCACAGCTTTGAAGTATTCTATAACTTTAGATAACTGGAATTTATTTGGATTGCTTATTTGGATTTACTTTAATAAATTAAATTGTATCAAGTGTGAGAGTTTAAGACTGCTGAATGTAAGAAAAATAAGAATACCATTTAATTGAATGATTTGATAACTCATACTCACCTTTTCAGCAAAAGTGATTTTCCCTGCTCTTACAATTACTAAAGATCCATTCACAGGAGAGTGTAAATTCTCAAAGTCTTCTTTAGTGCCAAAATTAGCATGAACTAGTTTTCCCTAGAATAAAGGCATTAGATTTAATGAGTATTAGGTATTAAAACAGTGATAGAATCTTTGACAGAACAGTTTCACAGATCAAACCCAAGAGAGAAAACCAAATAGGGAAAAAGGAGGCCAAGATCTAAGAAAGGCTATCTGAGAGTTCTAAAGTTTAAACTGTTAGGGCCTCCCCTGGTGGTGCAGCAGTTGAGCGCTGGGTTGCACGGTGCCTGCAGCCTCTGCACCACCAGTTCAATCCCCGGCAAGGGTCCCACAAAACAAACAAACAAAAGTTAAACTGTTCATGGTTATCAGGAGTGAGGCTGTAGCTGTGAACTAAAACCTTGAATGTTAACAAAACTATCTACTACCTCCAAACCCCTGGCCCATAGGTAGGCAGGTAAAGTGATATAGTACAGATAACCAGGAAGATAAGAACAATCATAAAACTTCACCTGGCTTGGAAGACATCTGTTAGGTAAATTTCTAAGATGTATAATATATAAGCACATATATTATAAATTATAAATGTGCTACCTCTCATATGACACATTATACATGTGACATATCTATTTCATACCTGTTACACATATTATACATGATATACATACACAACATACATATCTTTTGTTTTCATGCTAAAAATTTAGAAGAATTCCATCTAGCTGGCTTTTTAAATTTCTGTAGTAGTATGGCCATATTTGCCTAAGTTTTAAAAGATAAAGTAGTAAAGAATCAAACAAAGACTAGACTCCAAATAAGATGGTTATGGTCCCCACACAGGGGGATATCTGATACATGCTTTCATTCAGCAAACATTTCCATGTGTTGGGCAGTATCCAAGGCTCTGGCTCTGGGACATAGCAGTATATGAAACCAACCCCTAGCCCTTGGAGTAGCTTATGTTCTAGTGTGGAAATAAATAGATAATGTCAGCTGCTATATGTACTATGAAAAAAAAAAAGCAAAATAAGGGAAAGTGATTAAAGGAAGCACAATTTTGGTCCGATAATCAAGAACACTCCCCAGCAGAGGTAATGTTGGAATAAAGATTTGCACTATGTGATAGAACAAGCCATGTTGATATTCTGGGGAAGAGTGGTACAGGCAAACGGAAAAACAAGTTTTATAATGGCTTGAGGTGAGCGTATACTTCAGTTTGAGTGTTTGAGGAACAGCAGGGAGGCCAGAGTGGCCAGTAAAGAGCAGGTCAGTAGAATTACTTAGGGTCTTGACAACCAGGATGAAAAATTAGATTTTACTTTAACTGTAAGGTTGAAAATGAAAATATCTCATGATCAGTTACATTTTACAAGTAAATTGATAACTCCCAAGAACAATAAAGAATTGTTTTTTGAGCTATTCATTAGGGAAAGCTTGTCTTACTTACAGTAACTGTCGTCGCCTTACTATATGACACATAACCCTCAGGATTCTCCACTAGGTATGGTGAGTTATTGTTTGTATTGACTATAGTCACTGAGTTTCGAGAACTGTGAAAAAAGATTAAGTTAAATGAGACTAAAGTCAACCTTGAGAAAAAAATAATTAAGTGACTTTAAAATAAAGTTTACCATCTCTCAACATACCTGCCTTTCACCTGAATCTTAACAAAATGTTCATCATACCAGATTTTACTGAGTTTCAGTTCACGGAATTTATTTTCAATGGTAAAACCAAGGGTTTCATCTTTTTGAGATCCAGCCTCACGAGGGACATAAGAATTTTCATTCAGCCACCTGGAGGAAAAAAGTCACTGTTAAATGTACTAAAGTTTAACTGAAAATTAATTCTAAACTCAAACATTACCCAAATTGTTTTTAAAACATAGCTCAACTGGGCCTCCCTGGTGGTGCAGCGGTTGAGCGCTGGCTGGGCTACGAAGCTGCCCGCAGCCTCTGCAGTGCCGGTTCGATCCCCAGCCACCAGCGAGGGTCCCCACATGGCACGCAGACCTCTCCTGCCACGCCCACTGTTCCCCTCAACAGAATACTTTGTCTGCCTGTTCTGCTCCCTGCTCTGGCGAATTCTCTCACCCTTCCGTGCTTCTGACTGTACCCAGTGCTTGTATAAATAAATAAATCTTAAAAAAGCAAAAAACAAACATAGCTCAACATAGTCCCTCAGAATTAAGATAAACTGTGATCCAAAACTTCTAGATTGACTATATCCATAAGGTCTGCTGTACAGTATATATAAAAGTATTCGCTAGATGACACGAAAATGCCAAGAATTCTAACTTAAGACTAAAAGTTAGTGTACCACTAAACTATAAGAAAGCTAGCAAAAGGTAAAAGATGAATTTCTTTCTTACAACACAGGTTAGCTAAGTGTCTAAGGAAGATCTTAAAAAACTAATGACAAAAAGTTTAAGGATACTTCTTAGGGCATAGATTAATGAGTGAGATCCAAAAGAAATCAAGGAACACTAGAGATATATCAGTTTGGGTAGTTAAGCTAGTTCCAATCTAGAGGAGGATGGTTACTGATGCCTGTGTGGATAGTAGCAGGGTTCAGAACAACTTATAAGGGGTTAAGATGAAAAATCAGAGTACAATTAAATCTGACAGCAAACAACAAGCTATAAGAACTAGATGGCAAAAAGATTTAGGACCTGTGATTTTTTTTTTAAGAAAAAGAAGAATCTCTACAAAAGTTCTAACTTTATTCCTTATCAAAATAGTTTTAATTCTTTACTGCCTTCTTACCCTCTGACTAAATATTAAGTTTTCCTGGGGCCTCCCTGGTGGTGCAGGGGTTAAAGTCTCAGTGCTATCAAGCTATCACCAGCCACTACAGCATGGGTTCGATCCCCAGCCAGGGAGCTGACCCACATGATGCAGCAGACCTCTCCTGTCTCGCCTGCTGCGCTCCTCAGCAGTGTGTTTCAGTGGATCTGCCTTTTCTGCTCTCCACTCTCTGGTGAATCCTCTCACCCCCCACACCACTGGCCTACACCCCAAAAATAAAAATAAATTAAAAGTCTTTCCTTACAAACTGTAACCTTTGTTTTGATTCCCTGTAGCTAATAATCAGTATTTGTTCAGGAATTAAGGTTGAACTTATAAAGCAGTTCAAGCTTACTTGATAGTGCTGGTGAAGTCTATGGTATTCAGTTTCTTTGACAACATTGTCTTGAGGTCTGACCAAAATAAGTGAGAAGGTGTTTCAGGTTCAAAGGCTTCTTGAGATTCGTCAGGTTCTGTTTCATCTTTCCCAGGAGGCATCGTTCCTGCCAGTCTCTCACATTCAGTTTTTGGTTCTACACGTTTACAATACCCCAAGTAGCCAATCATAAATCCTGAAGATAAAAAGTTTCAGAGCTGAACTCAAAATTTTATTTATAATCTTATTCCTATAGGAACCATTATATCAACATTTTCAGCTAAGCCTTGAAACATACTCATTTTAATCTAATCATTATCAGTTTGAGTAAATAATGCACCTCATTTTTGTGGAAAGCCATTCAATCTAATAAATTATACAATAACCTTACTTTAAAGTTACTATTTCAATACATAGGTATATATTTTTCTTTTCATAAGCCTTTTTTGAATCCTCACACTGAGCTTCTATGCTACAAATATCTGGCACATATTTCTAGTACAACATTTACATATTACACTGAAAATGACCCATGTGTCTCTCTTCTCCCACCAGGCTAACCTCAAAGGCAGGAATAGAATTGTTATATTTTATTCGAAGTACTTACCACAATGGCACATAAAAAGGTTTTATTTACAAATAAATGTTTGCTGAGCTGAATTAACAGATTACCTAGAGTTGGTTACAAGAACATTTAAGTTTTTAATGGCCACTCTTACCAATCAAGAAAAAGGTGATTACGGCAATAGTCGCATAGCAGATATATCCATTAAACCTTTTTGGTTTTGTGACATTGGCAAGATTGCCCCGCACATTGTTGTCAACATTTTCTTCTTCATCTACAGCTAGTTTCATCTCCACATGACTGTTATCACCATCGACTTGTCGAGCCAGACTAAACCGGGTATATGACAATGGTTCTCCACCAAACTGAGATTATTTTAAATAGAGAGAAAGAAAGCATTACGAAAGAGAAGAGCGGGAATAGGAACATTTACAAAGAGCTTGGTCAGGTACTACAATTACTTTTGCACCATTACTATGACTTGCTACACATTTTTAAGGAAAAAGAAGATCCCCTTTCAAACCAACACTCCTCCCTGTGCCCAGTTCCCTCAGTGGCAGGTAAGGGCTATATGGCATTCTGGCATTCTTTATCTCATTCAGCCTTGAGATATATTCAAAATATTATCATTCAAAATATTATCTCTATAACAATTCTTCAGGGTTTCTGTTATGTATGTCTCCTGGTATACATTTTGATCAGTACTCTCAAATTTATCTATCTATTTAGCTGTCCTCCTCAAACATCTTACAAAAATCCCATAATTAACCCTACTCAAGACTGAATTTCTTTGTGAGATCAGTTATGCCTTCAAACCACCACTTCAAATATAAATGGATACCTAGATCTCTTTGGATATTATATCATTCCTACTGGGTGAAAGTAATAGTTGTATACTTCATATTCTTGTCAAATGAAAACAAAAAAAAAATTAATCTTACCAAGTTAGAGAATGCTGATCTAGCTTGATCCATCATTCTGCACCACCACACAGAAGATCCTACTATTAAAAACACATAATGACTATGAGATAGATACCACTGTTCAAGATAGCAAGGGTTTTATATCACCCCACTAGATTATTACATACCAAATTCACTTTCAAATATATCACCACCTTTCCATAAAAGACATTTAACCAAGATATTTAGTTTACAATACAAATTTACTGTGATTCTTGATTAGATCAGAATTGAGATGGGCTGGCAGTAGAAAAGGCCAAATAAGACATTAAAATATGAGAAAATTTAATAGACTACATACCAGATCAGAGTATTATATCAATGTTAGATCTGGGTGGTGTGATAATGCTATTATATTTTTGGAGCATGCCCTTTTCTTGGGAGATTAATGCCAAATAATTTAAGGATGAAAAGTATGGTGATATCTGTAACTTACTTTCAAATAATTTGGTTTAAAAGAGTATATAAGCAAAACAAATGTGGAAAACTTCATTAGTGAATCTAGGTGAAGAGTACATGAGTACACATATACTATTATTCCATATTCCCTGCAGATTTCAAATTTTTCAAAATAAAAAATGTGGGGGAAATTAGAATGTCATTCACAGTAAGTAGATTTAAATAATTAAATTTAGTACTCGAAAATGAACAAATATAAGAAACAATGCACTACCATCTGGGGGAGAGGGAAAGTAAGAATTAAGTCAACACTGGTCATGCTACAAAGACCAGTAACAAAGCATCTCTAATAGAAGAGAAGAGAAAAATCTGACTCTCCTAATTAAATAGTTCCCTACAAATGATTTGATAATCTTTGATGCAAAAGAATAGACAAAAGAAAAGCACAAGTATACTATTTCAGATGAAGAGGCCATTTATCTGAAAGGCTGGATGACTTTGAGAGCTGATACTCTAAAAACGAAGTTCAATGCGTTACTCAGTGACAGAAATTGTGTCCTCATCTCTAGAAACTTAAGAAATTAAACTTTTTTCAAAGCAAAATATTATCTCTATAACTAACAGAATTCTTTTATAGCTATGAACTAAAATCTAGACTTTAATTAATTTGATTTGAGTACATCTAGACACTTGCTTGAAAACAGACTTTATTTCATACTACCTACTTTAAGTCTTTTCCTTACCACAATATAAATTCTACCACATATAACACCCACATGGCACAAAGCAAGCTGAGATATATGATGATTATTAAAGACAAACAAACTGGCATTAGGTAAGTCTAATTTATTAAACGTCCTCTGCATTTTTTTTTAATTCTCCAGCTTTAAAGATGAGAGCCAATAAGCAACAGATCATATTCTTAGAAGCACAATCTTTTGGACCTTCTGGTAAAAAAGCTTATCACTATCACCACACCAGAACGGCACAAACCCAATCAATAAAGCCAGAACTAGAAGGCCCCACCCTGAACCAATTTTAATCATCCTTTTCTAGGAAAAGGAGCTTACAAGATTAATACTCATCTGAACCAGCCATAACTCAAAGTCTCCAGTTGTAAAGTAATTTTAAGACTAAAGTGACAGTACATATAAATGAATAAACTAGATAAGGGATTTAAATGAATGATAAGGAGACCGCATGACTGCAAGTCTCTAAAGCAGGTAGATATTAATAGGTTATAAACTTGATTTTGTAATTAAAATCTAAGTGTGTTTTTACTGAGAAAAGATACATTATTTCTATTTCAATCCCCAGACACAACATTAAGACCTTAAAGTAAATCAAGTCAGAGGAAAAAAAAAATTTAATCTAGGCAAATCCCATTTTAACTTGATTTTCTTAACTCCACATCATGAAGACCATAATAATTCTAAATCAAAAGTTATTCCTGAAGTTTTATATATAATAGAGTGATTCCTTGAAAATAACACCTTAAAACTTTTTATTTAAAAGAACCCCTTAATGAATTTTCTTCCAACTGAAATCACTCTAATTTATGTGTTCTAAAATCATAAGAAACTTTTCAAACCAGTTGTAATAATGTTATAGGGTAGCCCCGATACAAAACGGGGTGCCTGACTGTGGGTCCTCACCCTTGCGCTTAAAAGGACTTATCAATACTCTACTGCAGGCACACGCGAAAGGTTAATAAAAGGTTTATTTACAAGGGAAGGGGAAATGAGGAAATGCACAGCTCAGAGAGAAAAATGGGAGACAAAGTTTTAAATGAGTCCTACCCAATCCGCCGATCTGGAATCCCAAATGGCACTCTGAGAGCTGGCGCAGCCAGGAGCCAGGAGCCCTGAAGCCAGGAGGCAAGCGACAGCGACAGCCAGCAAGCCCCAAGGCCCACGTGTTTGGTTTTTTTATACCCAACCTGGCTGCTTAACTCCACCCTCAGGTCCCAGCCACCTTCCCTTTGGTGGTGACGGGATTTGTCTTTCCCAATGTCTTGATGGCTTTGGTCTGGAGTGGGGGAGTCCACAAAGCCTATATGGGATTAGCGCAGGACATCCTTTCCCCCTAACAATAACACTATTCTGTTTACAAACGTAAGTTTGCTAAAAGATCACACATCTGAAAGTTAAATAATTCTTATATAGCTTATTTCAAGATATCACCATCAATGTTGGTAATCTGTTAGGAGACAAAACAGCAGCTTGATTTTATTCACAGCTAGCACCTTGAATATCTTTGGTGTTCTCAATGATAGTGGGAAAAATTATTCAGTTTCTCACATTAATAATGAAAATTTAGGTAAGCAAAACAGAGTCCCACACATTTTCAACATGAAATGGACGATCTGAAATGTCTTTAATTGAGCAATAGGATGGAAGACAGGAGGCAAGCAATGGTACTAGCTAAACTACAGTCCAAAACTTGTTTTAGATTGAAATCATCTTATTCCTCCTTTCTTAACATGTGGAATTAATTTCTATTTAATTACCTTGAGGTTGTAAGCTACACTGGGGTATCTCAAAACCAGGGTACTATAAATAATATACACAGCTAAATGGTGGTAGGGGCTGTGGAAATCAGGGACCAAAATACACTTTTACCTTAGTATGACATACCCAAAGCTGCTGCTCCATTTTACTAGAAATAACACGCCACTTGTTTGTTATTACCGACAAGCCCACTTTAATTTAGAAAACAAGCCAATTTCAAGTCCTGGAAACGTACATAAAATGAAATTCCTCTACTGCTTTTGAGGCTGAGTTCTAGAGACATTCACTGCTAACTGCATTGTCCTTTATTTTCCCCTTAAGGAGAAAGAATTCAGTTCCTGTCATTACCCCTACCATTCTTCCTCTATTCTTGAAGTCCTACTCATTTCTTCCAAGTTCAGCTCAAGGGCCAATTCTGATGGATTTCCCAATCCTACAATACTTGATATGAAATTTTATGGTAATTACCAAAAGTAAATATGTTTGATTTCTTAACCACATTAGGCCATAAGAACTGTATGAGGTGGGCCTCCCTCGTGGCGCAGAGGTTGAGAGCTGGGTTGCGAAGCTGCCCACAGCCTCTGCAGCGCCGGCTCGATTCCCAGCAGCCGCCGGGCGGGCGAGGGTCCCACATGGCCCTGCAGATCTCTCCTGCCATACCAGCTGCTCCCCTCTGCAGTGTACTTGTCAGTCTGCCTATTCTGCTTCCCGCTCTGGCTCTGGTGAATTCTCTCACCCTCCCGCACTTCTGACTGTACCCAGTGCTTGTATAAATAAATAAAATAAATCCTTAAAAAAAAAAAATGAATGAGGTTATTATTTTTTCACACAATTCAGAAATGACATGAAAAAGAATACAATGAGAACGTTTGACCTGGAATCTTTTCCCATCCCTGCCAATATTATGGTTTATCCTGAATCACAGGGTAAAAGTTAGGTGGTAAAGAGATTTTAAAAAGCAGAAAGACTAAGTTTATCTGGCTGAGTTCCAAGTTCCCAAGCAACTGGTTATAGGTACCCATTTTGCAAACTATTTCTCTAGATAACTATGCATTTGAGAGGAAAACATAAAGAGTACATGAAACTTACAAAACTTCTGCAAGACCTCAAAATTTATATTTGTTTATACCCAGAATGACTTGTAAAGAGACAGTCAAGGTGGTTCCTAGCTTTAAGAGTCTAACTCAATTCTCTTACCACCCCAACTTTATGGACCTAACTGAAAGGTTCAGTGGAGGAAATCAAAGAAAATAAATCTTCATTCTCCTTCAGTTTTTCTAAAATGATTGCCTCACTGAAGGTCAAGACCACTTAAAATCATTGTAATCTATTTGTGGGACAGCATCTGGGAGAGAAGCAGATAGATAACACACAGAGAAGAGTTCCAAAATGTCTCAAGAGATTATTCTTGCCTAACTTTCACTGCCTAATTCAGGTTAGCTGAGAACCTTGCTCCATTATAGAATTATCAGTGGGAAATTACTGCCTCGCATTAGGGCATAATTAGTCAAGTTGTTCTTTATCCCATAACCTTCAGCACAGGTGAGGTTCACAACCACCACTTCTTAACAAAGAAAAGTTAAAGGTGTTATGCTATATAAAGACTTGAGGGAAATATGTCATACCAGTGATATTTTTTTAATTCTAGACTTCCTTGTTCAGTTTATTATATTCCAAAACTGAGGGGGGGGGGAAAACCCCAGCAGGATCAACAATTTATAAGGCCTAAAGTTAATTTTCACAATCGCAAACTTCTGGAAATCTTCCTACAATTAAGGTCAAATCCCCAGCTCAGAGACAACCAAATCACCTACTATTCCAAACTCATATATGAGCGAGAACAAAGGTATCAGGTATCCAAATACTTCTGTAAGAGGACAACTATTTCCTACTTCAATTCTCTTACCACCCCCAACGGAAAAAAAGCCGCAGCAATCATGTCCCCAGGTATATCCAAGGTCAGTCGCTACAAACAGTGGGCAGAGGGGAAGTGTTAATCCAAGAGTTAAGTCATAAAACATTTCCTAACCCACTCTCCCCACTGCCACTTTAAAGAGCTGTCCACCAGAAAAATGACACCATGGGTCTCCATCGTGTTTATCGATAAAGCACAACTCTTGGATCACATTGCTAATTTTCTGAAGGCCAAAGCCTATTCTAATTCAAACGACTTTTAGTCTTTAGACCAAGGCTTCCACAAAGCAAGTCTTATTCCTCTGGTCTCCCAACTTAGCAGAGCCAACCAATACGAATGTTTTCTTAATGTGAACACCTGCGGAATTCAGTAGGCTACTGCCTTGGGAAAACTGAGAACCCACTTTCATGGCCAATAAGCAGCGACCAGCAAGCAAGATCAGGTAACAGAAACCATCCAAGTGCCTAAGACACACGAGAAACCCAATCGAGGTCAGCTTTGTCCCTTTCAGCAGGGCTATCACGGAGGGCCCACCCCCCCAAGAAGCTACGGACTACCAGGTCAAGGTCACCCATGCACCCCGACAGCCATCCCCTGGGGGCACTTCCTGGAGCGGCCACGTGCTCCCAGCAGTGCAGGCCAGCGCTGCGGCGGACACCTCGCTCCCACGCCCGCCGCCTGGGGCTGTGCCCGTTGAACCCGCATCTTCAGGGCCAGCTAGTGAGGCCAAGGGGGCAGAGCGGCCCGAGCAGCCGGAAGCAGAATAGCGGGGCGCAGAGGGCCAGTGGGGTACTCCTCACTTCGCCCTTGGAGCCTTTGTAGACAAACCACCCGCGGCTCAGAGCCGGAGGCGGGCACGAGGGATCAGCCAGGGAGAACAGAACCACCGGCCCTGTCCGCACCGCGCCCCCCACCCCCCCCGCTGCACCTGCAGCCCGACCCCGGCGGCGCGCGGGCCCCCTCCACCCGCCCGCCCCACCCCGCGCGCCGCCGCCTCCCGCTCCCCGGCGGCTCCTGGAGACTGCTGGACAGCACCGCGCAGGGGCCGCCCCGACGGCCGCTCGGGCCAGCCCTGCCCGCTGGAGGGAGGACAAGAGGGTCGGCGCGCTTCTAGCCACGGCGCGTCACTCACACGAGCGCCTCCTCCGTCGCCACCACCCCGGCCGCCGCCGCCAGAAGCTGACGCCCTTTGCGGGGACAAGCGCGCCAGCCGCCGGTTTATAGGCGGCCCCGCCCCCTCCGACCCCCGGCAGACGTCACTTCCTGCCGCACGTACACCTAGGGAGGACGTGGGGGCAGATGCCGCGGCGGGGGTGCGCACGCACGCGCTCGCCGGCGCCGGGTCGGAGCGTGGGGCCGGCTGAGGGCGGGGAAAAGGCGCCAAACGGCAGGTGCTCCGTCGGCGGGCGGGCCGTCCTGGGAGCCGCGGGGGCCGCCTGTTTTGCCGAGCTCTCTGCCTAACCTTGACACGGCTCCTTGTCCTGCGGCGCAAGGTCAACTCGCAAACGTTGGCTGCTGGCGCTGAAATAATTTCATAGCGTCCTTGATAGAAATGCTTGTCCTTGATAGAAAATTACGTAGGCGCTGCAGCTGTATTGTGAATATGTATTTTGCAGCCTCGGGAAACATGTATTTAGAATGAGCAAAAATAAAAAGGTTTAGAAGCAAAATTGCATTGAAGAGATGGAAGAGCTGCATTTCAAGCAATTCCCGACGCAGTGCTTTGCGTGATGCTTAATGCATAAAGGAATGGAAGGGGAAATAGAAGCAAGCCATTTATTAGAGTGATCGAAGTGTAGAATTTCATGTTCAC
Organism: Talpa occidentalis; assembly: GCF_014898055.3. Taxonomy (NCBI): domain Eukaryota; kingdom Metazoa; phylum Chordata; class Mammalia; order Eulipotyphla; family Talpidae; genus Talpa; species Talpa occidentalis. The sequence continues at coordinate 41,543,952 of NW_023604295.1, read as the reverse complement.
TGCCATTATTATAGCATTGCGCAATGCATAACAAATGAAATTGGATTCTTGTCACTTTTTAAACTCTTTCCAAACGTTCATACCCTTTGCTAATAGCTACAAAGTGAGCTGGGCCAATAAAGGGTTACAGATGAAGTGCTTTCCAGGTCAGAGGCCTGAGGGGCACAGAACAGTTCTTTAAAATGTAAATCCGTTTCCCGACTTAAGGGCTTCTGTTCTTCCCTTGTTTCCCAGTAAAATAGAGGAAGCACTGGGCACCTGCCTACTGCTCTTTTATAATCGTTCGCTAAAGTCGCACCCCAAGGACAAGTATTTTAGAATCTTCTAAGCTGAAAGCATCACTGCATCTGAATATATACGAGAAAAAGGTTGGGGGGAGGAATGGATGGATACGGATTAGTAGTGCTGGGGCGTCCTTGAAATCCAGACAATAGGCCAGCTGAGTTTCCCTTGCCCTTTAAGACAGGGGAAAACGTGTCAGTTAAGCTGGTGAAAACCTCATAACCACATGGTGAAAATAGGCTTAGGATGATGGAAGTAAGAAAGCAACCAATGAAAATCCAAATAAAAACTTTACATCACTAAAATGAATAAAGAGGAACCAAAGAGCATGCCAATTATATTTTTATTTTCATGCTTTTATTGGTAATAATGGGCACTATGCAATCAAATTCCCTTTACTATCCCTTTCTCCCTAGAAGCATTCTAGGATTTACCTCCTCAGCAATTTCAAGTAGATGCAAATTAATTTGTCTCACTTTGTCACAGAATCTGTACCTACTGAGAGGCAATTTTGCTATGTTTGCTATTTCACACAAATGTTCAGATTTTATTTGATTTCTATTGTCTCTGAGGTTGTCATGTTATAGGGCAGCCCCAATATTGAGCGGGTTGAGTCCACAAAGCCTGTATGGAATTAGCTTTAGGACATTCCTTTCCCCCTAACAATTATGTTATAGGGCAGCCCCGATACAACCGGGTGCCTGACTGTCTCACCCGCGCGCTTAAAAGGACTTATCAGTGCTCTACTGCAGGCACACACGAAAGGTTAATAAAAAGTTTCTTTACAAAGGAAGGGGAAATGAGGAAATGTACAACTCAGGGAGAAAAGTGGGAGACAAAGTTTTAAATGCGTCCTACCCGATTCGCCGGATCTGGAATCCCAAATGGCGCTCTGAGAGCTGGCCGCGAGCCAGGAGCCCAGCGAGAGAGCGAGCCCCCCAAGGCCCACGTGTTTGGTTTTTATACCCAACCTGGCTGCTTAACTCCACCCTCAGTTTCCAGCCACCCTCCCTTTGGTGGTGATGGGATTTGTCTTTTCTAATGTCTTGATGACTTTGGTCTGGAGTGGGGGTGAGATCCACAAAGCCTGTATGGGATTAGCTCAGAACATCCTTTCCCCCTAACAATTACATAGCATTAACTCCCACTTCTGAAGACACAATACCTTGGGTGCTTACAATGAAATAAAGTTTGGGCAACTTTTATTTAAACTATCCAGCACTTTTATTTTATTTTATTTTTTTAAGATTTATTTATTTATTTATACAAGCACTGGGCACAGTCAGAAGTGCGGGAGGGTGAGAGAATTCACGGAGCCAAAGCGGGGAGCAGAGCAGGCAGAAGGACCGAAGTACACTGCTGAGGGGAGCAGCGGGCGGCAGGAGAGGTCTGTGCGCCATGTGGGACCCTACGCCAGTGGCCGGGGAGCAGCCGGGGATCAAACCTGCACTGCAGAGGCTGCGGGCAGGTTCGCAACCCAGCGCTCAACCGCTGCGCCACCGGGGAGGCCCTTAGCACTTTTATTTTAAAAAAATAAAAAGTTCTATTGAAAACTAAGATAAAAAGGATTTCTTCCAGGGTTCTTAAGACAACAAACATAAATAAAAAATACATTATCCAGCATAACTAAAAGGAACACTATCAGTTTTCAAGCTTCCACAGACTTATTTTACACTGGAACTAAAATTCTTGCAGTTCTCCAAATAATACACAGAAATTTTTAAAAATCAGTATATTAGAATTCTTCATAAAAGAAACTAGAGATTGGCGGGCCGCCCCTGGAGGCACAGGCAGTTGAGTGCCGCGCTGTGAAGCTGTCGGCAGCCTCTGTATTGCCGGTTAGATCACTGCTGGCGAGGGTCCCACATGGCGTGCAGACCTCTCCTGTCTCACCCACCCGCTGCTCCCCTCAGCAGTGTATTTCAGTCAGTCTGCCTGTTCTGTTATCCACTCTGTCTCTGGTAAATCCTCTCACCTTCCTGCACGCCTGGCCTATACCCCGGGCCTTGTATAAATAAATAAATAAATCTTAAAAAAAAAAAAAAAAGAAAAAGAAAGAAACTAGAGATTGGAGCAGAATATGCAAAGTGTTAAAAAAAATTTGAAAAATCTGATGTAGAGCAACCCCGATACAAAACGGGGTGCCTGACTGTGGGTCCGCACCCGCGCGCTTAAAAGGATTTATTAATGCTCTACTGTAGGCACACGTGAAAGGTTAATAAAAGGTTTATTTACAAGGGAAGGGGAAATGAGGAAATGTACAGCTCTGGGAGAAAAGTGGGAGACAAAGTTTTAAATGAGTCCTACCCGATCCACCAATCAGGAATCCCAAAATGGCGCCCTCAGAGTTGGCCGCCAGCCAGGAGCGGTGAAGCCAGGAGGCGAGCGATCGCAAGCCAGAGAGCGAGCAAGGCCCACGTGTTTGGTTTTTATATCCAACCTGGCTGCCCAACTCCACCCTTAGGTCCCAGCCACCCTCCCCTTGGTGGTGATGGGATTTGTCTTTCCCAATGTCCTGATGGCTTTAGTCTGGAGTGGGGGTGGAGTCCACAAAGCCTGTATGAGATTATCTCAGGACATCCTTTCCCCCTAACAAATCGAATAAATGAATAAATGTCCTTATGATCTAGCACAAAGCCTGGAGTCGATGGATTGGAGTTTTCATCTGTCCTGAGCCTGCGTTCTATCAGCTCTAAAATGGAAATAAAAATACCTGCCTCACAGATTTTTCTGTGGGTTTAAATGAGATCAGGAGGGATAAACTCCAAAAACACACAGTAAGCTAGTACATAGTAACTGAGCTGGCCACCCTTGGTTAGCATTGGTTGGGCCAGTCTGACTGGGATGAAGCAGAGTCCAGCAGGAAAATAACACTGAGGATATCTGCAGACCAGTATAGAATTTAGTAAAATGAAAAAATATATGTGAGGCTTGTGCTTGCTTGCCTGACGACTCAGAAGTGAGAATGAGCCTGTGATGTGTGTTAGGAATCTTTCTCTGTAGAAATACCTGACAGCTATTTCGGGGGAATTACTGGTGAAAGAGAGAGTACGGGAGTCACCAGTTGCAAATTTTTCCTTCCCACTTTCTCTCTCTTTTTTTTAACTTGTAGATGAAAATAAGAGTCCTGCTGTTCGGCGGGGGAGGTGTGGACGGGAAAAACAAACCAGAGAAACCACTGATGCAGTGAACAGAACCCCAGTCTAGGAGTCAGCAAATGGTCCCAGAGCAGCTGCAAATTGTGCTACAGAACCATGGGATTAATGGCTCTGTGCCTCAGTTTCCCCAACAGCCATATGGAAATAGCAACTTTTTTTTTTTTTTTTTAAGTGGAAAATTTTTCTTTATATTTTTCTGTTTTAATAGAATACAGCAATATCTTACTTAACATGCATTTTTCCACCTAACAGTATCCATTTAGTTAATATAAAATTTATTTAGGCAGAAACATCAAAATAAAGATATGACCAATATGCTTCTGGAATACAATTAAGATATCTCTTCACATTAAACTGTAGGGACCATCTTTTTTTTTTTCCCAGATGCCTAGCACAGTGCCTGACAGACATGAGTAGATGCTCAATAGATGTTTAATAAAAAGCTAAGTACAATCTGTTTTGCACATACATTCATAATCCAGACAAGTTTGCAATGGTACATAAGTTGGACATAGGCTTTCTGGCTGACTTCATGGGGTCCCACTGAAGACTAGCAGTAAATCTTCATATCCATAGAAAACTGGAAAGCTGATAATTGTCTAATTCTATCATCGATTATTATGACAACCAGTAGGGCCTACTGTGCACCAGACACTTCTTTCCTGCCCCCCACTTTTGAGTGCCTTCCCTGGAGCTGTGGAGGATGACACAAAGGGTAATAAAGGGGGGGAGTGGAGGAGGAGGAGGCGAAGGAGAAGGAGCTGAGCTGGGGAAGTGGCTGCTCCTGGGTGTAGTGAGATGTCTCCAGCCAGGGCCAAACAGCAGCAGCAGTAGCAGCAGCAGCAGCAGCAGCAGTAACAGCAGCAGCAGCAGCAGCAGCAAAGGGTCTGTGTTGCTAAGAGGCTTTTGGTCTCTTTCTCTCCTCCTCTCACGGCCAAAGAGGAGGAGGGTGGAGGGGGCTCGGGAGGGAGGCTAGTGGTGGGGTGAGGGAGTAGGAGTCGTGGATGGGGGTTTTCGAAGAAGAAGAAACTCCTTCTCCTTCTCTCTCAGGCTCAATCCCCCTCTCAGGCTCAGGGCTGGAGGGTGGGGGAAGGAACTCTGCCGCCTTTCCCCCCACCCCCCTCAATTCAAGGTTGAAGTGGGGTAAAATTAGTGTCCTGTCTCTTTAAAAATAGAAATAAAAGGTGCCCCCCCTCTGCCACTGCCTCTCTCTTCATCATCAGCTGCTGCTGCTGCTGGGGTCTCTCTGCTTGGGGGGGAGGGGGGGTTCGGGTAGAAGAGCTGGAAATAGCAACTTTTATTTCCTGTAACAGTGAAATGAAAAGTAGAGAAGATCCTTAATTAGGGCCTCCCGGGTGGCGCAGTGGTTGAGCGCTGGGTTGCGAAGCTGCCCTCAGCCTCTGCAGCGCCGGTTCGATCCCCGGGTGCCTCCCCGCTGCTCCCCGGCCACCAGAGGAGGGTCCCACATGGCGCGCAGACCTCTCCTGCCTCTCCTGCCACGCCCGCTGCCCCCCTCAGCAGTGTGCTTCGGTCCTTCTGCCTGCTCTGCTCCCCGCTCTGGCTCTGGTGAATTCTCTCACCCTCCCGTGCTTCTGACTGTACCCAGTGCATGTATAAACAAAACAAACAAACAAATAATAAATAAATAAAACATGCCTCTATAAAAAAAAAGAAAGAAAAGATCCTTAATTACATAGTTATGCAAATTTAAGTTGCTGTTATTTCAGAGCCTAAGCTAAGTAAGTAAATGTGGCAGTGAAGGGGAAAAGCCTGGAAATTAAAAAGTTCTAAGAAAAGGAACTTGTCTTCAAATCCCTTTGAATACTCAGATTTACACACACACACACACACCCCAGCCCATCCCCCTAAAAAGAAAAGACTCAGTCATTGATAATGGCTGCGTAGTGGTGTTGTGAGTCTGGGCAGCGATGTGAAACAAATTTATACCAAATGCACAGATCTGAAAAGATAGGTAAGGCTTTGCAGTTCTCTAAATCTTATTCCAAATGATGTGCTTATTTAGATTCTAGTTAACCTTGGTACTTACCGGTTTTTAAATAATCTATTTTTTAGTGTAATAGTATAATTGCATATAAACATAGTTTCTTCTCTGACTCAGGCATGTGTACGACAGGGAAACTGCTGGCCCCATAAGACCAAATTCAGAGCATGCATTTCTTACCTTCTAACAGACCAGGAACCCAGAAGGAATACAGCGGTGGGAAGGCATGGAAATCCAAATGTACAAGAGGATGCAAGTTGGGGGTAAGGAAATTTTTTGGTTTTCGACAAAGGTATTTGGTAGTTTCCCCCTTGCATTTCAAAATGTTCATCTACTTATGTTACGTATATGTTATCCCAATTTTTAAAAACACGTTAATCAATAATAGAGGATCCCAAACCATTTGCTCTTATCAAGGGCATGAATGGTAAATGGGGTCTCTTGGGTCAATATTTCTCAAACATTTTTATTCATTTTTATTTTTTCATCAAATTTTATTGATTTGCCAATTCATTTACAGAAGTATGTAGTTTGGGGAGTGCAGCCTCACACCACAGCATGTGCATGTGCTGCACTCACCTTCCACTAACGCTCCAGTGCCAATACGCCATCACTTTACCTCCTCTTTCTCCCCCTGCCCAGTCTCAAACTTTTCTCACTGCACTCCACAGTAAAACATCTATCTTATGCTTCACAACTCAGTATATATTATACAACGGTAAGCCTGTGTGTACATTTACATGAAACTAAAACAGAAGTTTCATGAAATAATATCCTTACAGTGGGCCAAACACTCTGGAATTTTCCATTTAATTTTTAAAATGCTGATTTCAACCCATTAAGTTGATTTCTCAATGGACAATGATCTGTGTTTGAGAACCGCAGTCCTAGGCCATCCACTTTCTCAGAGTGCAAATGACTTCTCAAAGTTAAACATCAACTCCCAAGGTTCAACTTTATACCATCCTACACTTCAGCAAATACTGATTGAAGTTTTATGAGTTGGGAGAGAGCTAGAGAACATAGATTAAGTCTTTAAATCCTTTCAAGTAGTGGCATACACTGGTCTCAGAGGAGAACCCTGCCTGTACACCCCAGGTCTTCACACCACTACAGAAAACACTCTAAACTACAGTCAGCTCTGACCACAGCTCCTAGTTGACAAGCTGTATCCATTTTCTTTACCTTGGAATTCGGAGCATGGGGCAATCAATCATGTTAGGGCCAATCACAAAATAAAAGTGTGGAACTCTGCATATTGGAAGAGAATGCATTCCAGGGACTGGAAGCTCATAATTTTGAGGTTGGTACCATTTTCCATTTCTTTTTTTACCTTAAAAAATGTACTTGGAAACCTTTGGTTTCCTGTCTTAATGCTGCTGACTAAATTATTTTTTCTTTTCCTTGTGCTCAAAGGAAGAGAGATGTTCTCACACAGAAGAACATGGAACAGGAGAAAATCCAGGTTAATGTGGAGTGACACATTATGGCAAGTGACAAAGGTTATTCTGGGCAGAGAAAGCAGAAGAATTAATTTTTTAATTAAATACAAAGATAACTATGCCAATGAATATAGATGGCTACTTTGGAGTTTTGAGTAGGATAGGAGGTTCTATTTAGTTCTATCTAGGCAAAATACAACTAGTTTCATAATTTCAAATTTGCAAGGAACTTTAACTCATGCATTATTCCTGGCCTATGATAGACATTCACTAGATATACATTGAATTCATTTAAGAAAATCTGTCTACATCACCTCATCAAGTGGTTTCTATCTTCTCCTTTTGCTTTCCAATGAGAACCCATCTATTCTTCCCAAAGCAGAAAACCTTGGGTAGTTCAGACTGTTAAAAAGTTTTTACTTATACTGAACTGAGTAATCTTTCCATCTACTTTCTATGAAATGGTATTTGAAGACTGCTCTCAAAGCCACAGCTGCTTTTTCTTCTTGGATAAATATCTTTTTTTTAAGATTTTTTGATTTATGCATACAAGAACTGGGGTACAGGCCAGAGGTACAGGGGATGAGAAGATTCACCAGAGACAGAGTGGGGAACAGAACAGGCGGATTGACTGAAATACACTGCTGAGGGAGCAGTGGGTGAGTCAAAGGATATCTGCTGCGCCATGAGGGTCACCTCCCTGGCCAGGGATTGAACTCGTGCTGCAGTGACTTTGGACAGCTTCATAGTGCTGCGTCTTAACCCCCTGCACCATCAGGGAGGCCCCCTTGGATCCCTTTTAAAGGTCAGCAAAGGGGCCTCCCTGGTGGCACAAGGGGTTAAGTACAGCACTATGAAGCTATCCGTAGCCTCTGCAACATGAGTTTGATCCCCCCTCCCCTGCCACAGGTGGCCAGGGAGCTACCCACATGGCACAGCAGACCTCTCCTGACTCATCTGCTGCTCCCCTCAGCAGTGTATTCCAGTCTGTCTGTCTTCTGTTCTCCACTCTATTTCTTTTCTTTTTTAAAGGGCAGGTTTATTAGGGAAGGGATAAAATAGTTAAAGACACTTGCATATACACAAGCAGGCAGGAAAAGCTGTCCCAGAAGGGACAGTTTTGCTAAGAGAGGCCTGCATGGTTGCAGGCAGGCGTCCTTGACAGCTCACGGGCAGGCAGGAAGTCTGCTGCCCTGCAGAGGGAGAGGGTTGGTGCAAAGCATCTGCATAGTCACAGGTGGGCAGAAGGAGTGCTGCCCCCACTGTTTCTGGTGAATCTTCTCACCCACCACACCTCTGGCCAGTAACCTAGTTCTTATATGCTTAAGTAAATAAATCTTTTTTTAAAAAAATAATGGTCACTACAGGCCGTGACTCATGTCTCCCCGTCACAGGTCACTTTTGGAAGTATAATTTGACAAATCCGGATGGGCAAGGTCTCCCTTTCCTCTGTTCTAGAGGCTCCTCAGGCTTTACAAATCCCAAGCATTTCTCTCCTCATTCACTACCTTAACATCCACTGCACATTGTCCTGTTGAGCTTCACCAGGGTTCACAGGGAACAAACTGACCTCTGGAGTAGAGACCTGGGTTGAAAACTAGTTTAGCCTTATACTAGGAAACTATACCAGGATTCCATATTTCCCTCTTTTTCATGGATAATGTGATTGCCACATATTGTTGCAGTCTGATACTTTGTACACAGACTGTCCCTGTTTATCACCAGTCTAGTCAGCTAGTGATAGAATAAGTCGAATCTAATTGACTGGGAAAATCCTTGCTATTAGAGCTGAACGACAATAGCTATGATTAATTGAGCATTTGCAGTGTACTGGGGAACAATTCTAATCCCTTTACAGAATTAGCTCATGAATCTTCATAATAATTCTTAAAATAATATTCACCAAAATTAAATTTAGTTAATTGAATTGAATTGAATAATATAAATTAGTTAATTAAAATATTAATGAGAATGAATATTTCCTAGGTGTGGAAACTGGCATCATACAGAAATTAAAGAATTCACGCCCAGCCACATAGGTAATTAATGGTGACAACCGAAAATTGAACCTAGGTAACTATTCTCTGAACTCTGCTGTGAATTTCACCAAACTGCCTCCTTACAAGTCTAACCCTGACACTGACTGCAGACATCTCCGGTTCTACAGGCTCCTCCCCAAGGCAGAGCTTTTATGAAAGAGGTTCAGAAAGCATCTAAGAGGGGCAGTTTGAGAAGATTCAGTATGGAAGGGGATCCATTTGTTGTTCATATCAGATTTACTTTCATTTCAAAATCTGGGTTCATATTCACAGTCAGAGGGAAATCTGAGATAATTCTAAAAATAAGATTTTAAAATTCTAAAAATAAGATTTTCTGATGATCCAGAAATCTAGGTACACGTTTTTTCTCTTTTTTGAGTTTTGTTTGTTTTTCAGCCCATGAGAAGTTTACTGTGTCTTTAAGACATTACAGCGTAGACGCCTCTCTAAAGAAGGGTCTTTCAGTGACAGTGACCCTTTTCCTGTCCCCCATCTGTAGATAAGGTAAAACCCTCAAAGGGTGGCACCATGTGAAGGACAGACTCCGAATGCCGCACAAGGGGATGCCCTTGCTGAAGTAGTGCAGACAGGTGTGCATCTGGAAGGGCGACAGGCCAAGGTGACCGGAACCGCACCACACCGCATCAGACATCCAAACTCTTGGCCCATGGTGGCAACCACGCCTGGCTCCCCACAATAGTGGGATCCACCATCTTCTGAGAGAACTGCAGTGTATTCATATTGTCTTTAAAAGACAGCTCATTTCTTTACATTCTCAGGATGTATACTGTTGATAAGGATAGTTATTGAATTAAAAGAATTATATTAATTTTGTTTCCAAAATATCAGTGAGTCCGTTTGGTTTCTCTTATTTTCATCTTCCTCTTTTTGACATCTGTAGCTTTCAGCTCTCACTTATTTCTTAGTTTCCCTTCCTCTCGTGTAAATCTGGCATCCTAAATAACAATACTTCAGATAAACTGTGTGCCATATGGCAAAATATTGCTGAAGTTGACATTAAAAAAACTAACAAAAACCTTTGAAAGAACATCATGAAGAACTGGGTGGCTGCTGATATAAATGGGAGAAATGAATAAGTGTGTAAAGAAAACACTTGCAAACATATGATTAAATCTAAATCCCAAGTCAGCAAATCCAGTGTTCAGGAAAAACACTTTCATCAGAAACTTTTTGGTTGCTTCAGCTTAATATGTACAAGTAGACAAATTTTCCCTTAGTTTGGAAAATGATCCTGCCAAAAGTTTATTTCTCCTATGTGGAAATGTGGTCAAAGGGGCAGCTGTTCAGTGGTTACATCTGTGAGGGTGGCCTGACTTCCGGTTCATCCCACATCGTCTCCGAGATGGTGGGGAAGCCCTTTCCAAGGCCAGGATCCCAGGTATTCTAGAGTCTCCTAACATTAGTGAGCCCCTGCTCTGTCTACATACTGGGTGAGGTGCTTATTTTAGCCTCTCAACAATTCTGTGAGATGGTAGCATACCCATTTTATTGATGAGTAACTGGAAGTACAAAGAATACAAAATAATCAACACCAAGTAATACAGCTCTTAAATAGCACCACCTAGCTTAAAATCTTCAAGATCCTCTACCTTAAAAACCACCTTTCACTACATTTCAGGTATTAAAATATTGAAATACCATACAGCAGGCAGATGTTGAAGGTCTGTGCCCAGGATAGGATGGCTTATTGCCAGTCTCCAGCCTGGAAATGATCACCATAGCCATCTGAAAAAGGTTTGAATTCAGCTAATAATTGAATCTGATGCCATGGACACAAAATAAAGAATCCCAAATATGAAGATAAAGTCACTAGTTGCAGCATTCCTGGGTTAGTTATCTCCCAGAATGCTTCTTAGAAGTAACCTATGCTGGAGTAAAATTTGGAATATGTTTAACTGATTAGATGAAAGTTCACAGCCCCTAAACAGGCAATAGGAAAGCAACCAACCTAAAATGTAATCATGACAAACCATCTCCAATAATCTTGAGACTATTGCTTCCGATACATTTGAAGAGACCTACTTTCTTCCAACCAAGGACCCAAGAGTAAGCAATGGCAGATCCAAAGAGAAAGAGAATTTGGGAGTAGCAGGTAGCTAAGTCCTGTGCCCTTCTCATTTCAGGTAGGAGATCCCAGACCCGGTCTTGACTTTATTAAGGAACTGGCAGTGTTCCCTGGGGGTATGGAAATGAGTCAAATTCAAGTGAGTTTTGGGATCCATATGGAGCCTAGACTCTAGTTCTAGTTCGGGGCTTCATAAACTTTAATGTGCACATGAGTCTCTTGGGGGGGGTCTGTTAAAATGCAGATCCTGACTGAAGATCTAGGTGGGAGCTGTGACTCCCCATTGCTAACAAGATGCCTGGTGATGCCTGGGCTGCTGGTCTTCAGAGCATATTTTATTTTATTTTATTTTTTTAATATTTATTTATTTATGCATACAAAAACTGGAGTACAGGCCAGAGGTGTGGGGGGTGAGAGGATTCATCAGAGACAGAGTGGGAAGCAGAACAGGCAGACTGACTGAAATACACTGCTGAGGGGAGCAGCAGGGGAGACAGGAGAGGTCTGCTGCGCCATGCGGGTCAGCTCCCTGGCCAGGATCATCTCCTGCTGAAGTGGCTGTGGATAGCTTCATAGTGCTGCAACTTAACCCCTGTGCCACCAGGGAGGTCCTTCAAAGCATATTTTAATAGACTTTAGAGGAAAGAGAGGTATTTAGTAGTTATTTCTCCAGCACTCTCTACAGAGATGGCACCCTGTGTGGTCAGCTGGCATGAAAGTGGTTTCTGCTTGGCAGCTGTTTTTATGTAGCTAAAGTGGCCTTTTATTCCACAAGGCTTTTCACTGGACAAGGGCAATTCCTAGGGCTATCACAGTTTAAATAAAACAGTCCTTAACACCATTTTTTTTTAAAGATTATTATTTTTTATATACAAGAACCAGGGTACATGCCAGATGTGCGGGAGGGTGAGAGGATTCACCGGAGACAGAGCAGGAAACAGAACAGGCAGACTGAACAAACACACTGCTGAGGGGAACAGCGGGAGAGACAGGAGAGGTCTGCTTCGCCATCTGGGATTCTCTCCAGCCGGGATCAAACCTGCGCTGTAGAGGCTGTGGACAGCTCCACAGTGTGGCGCTCAACTGCCTGCACCACCAGGGAGGCCCCAAGACCATTCTACATCTTTGTGGGGACTCCTTAAATTGCCAAACAACCCACTCATCCTGATTCTTGAGAGGATTTTGCCTCCTAAGAAGACTCTTAGATCCTGATATGAGTTGAAGATTTGGCCTACACAGCAGTCTTCTTGCATCACACAAATTAATAAACTTATGAATCAGTTTTTGTATGCCTACATAGCAGATTACCTGATGACCCTGGGTGAACTGATAACATTGAGCTTCTGAAACTGTGAATGAGAGGAACAACCAGGAGACACGACTCCAGCCGATCCAGATAGCTCTATGCACTTATCTCCTGGAAGATCAGCCCAGCCCTTGCCCTGCCCTATTTCTTTCCAACCACTTAACACAGCCACTGGGCTGGGTCATGAATGGCCCTAAACCATCATTCTGCTTGGGTGGCAAGGAGTTCTTTTCTGGTGCTTATCTGGATGGCATCAGCTCCTTTTGCAATTGCCTTGTCTTGAGTGTAAACCTGAGCCAGCTTTGAGGCCATCTGTCAAGTCCCTACTTCCCACACATTGTCACAGAATAGAGTTTGTGATCTCACAAACCTTGCTCACTTGACAAATTTTACAAAAGATCTACTGGGTGCCAGGTGCTACGTTGAGTCCTGGTGACAAAGAGCTCCCTCAGAATGCTTCCCGTGGGTAGCATTTTGTCTTCTTGACAGTCCATCATTCCATTTCTATAATACCAAACACCTTTGAAGCCTTAAGAAAAGTGTCCTGTTTCATATTTGGATATCACTTAGAGCAGACAAATGGCCAGCACAGAGGAGCCATAGAAAAAAAATTTTTTTGCACAAACAAGTTAGGCAACATATGTGCAAATGTCATGAATTATCTGAGAGAAGGTATGTGATGAGTTGAAGTTCAGCTACCTACGTAGTTACCATCAGGGCCTCTGCAATGGGATTCCTGCTGCTCACAGTACAAATACATCGTATCCCATTCCTCTACATGCCAGTCTTTACTCTGAAGTACCTGCTGGACAACTCTATCTAGATGAAGCACTCGTGTTCCTTCACCCTGTCCCAAAGAGTACCCAACATTCTCCTCCCCAAAGCTCGTGCTCCTCTCTCCCCTACTCCATGACATCATACTTTACAGATTCAGGGCATGGTCCTGGCAGTCCTGGGATTCTCCCCATGGCCAGCTGGTTGGTGCTCAAATGCTCATGGAATGGAGCTCCCTTGTTCAGTTTGCACCTGGGCTAAGATGAAACCAGCTTATTTGTAGAACTTTTTTTTTAAAAGATTTATTTTATTTATGCATACAAGAACTGGGGTGCAGGCCAGAGGTGAGGGAGGTGAGAGGATTCACCAGAGACAGAGTGGGGAACAGAACAGGCAGACTGGCTGAAATACACTGCTAAGGGGAGCAGCATGCAGGACAGGAGAGGTCTGCTGCACCATGCGGGTAGCTCCCTGGCCAGGGATTGGTGATCGGGATAGAACTAGTGCTGCAGTGGCTGCAGATAGCTTCACAGTGCTGTGCTTAACCCCTCGCACCACCAGGGAAGCCCTGTAAGAGAACTTTTTCTTTTTTTTTTTTTTTTCCCCAAAGATTTTTTTGTTTGTTTGTTTTTAAGATTTATTTATTTATTTATACAAGCACTGGGGTACAGTCAGAAGCACAGGAGGGTGAGAGAATTTACCAGAGCCAGAGCAGAAAACAGAACAGGCAGACTGACGAAATACACTGCTGAGGGGAGCAGCAGGCGGCAGGAGAGGTCTGCATGCCATGTGGGACCCTCTCCGGCATCCAGGGATCGAACCGGCATTGCAGAGGCTGCGGGCAGCTTCTCAACCCAGCGCTCAACCGCTGCGCCCCCGGGGAGGCCCCTGTAAGAGAACTTTTTCAAGTGAGCTCCCAAGTTAGAGATAATCACAAATTTGGGTGCAGCTGGTGATTAGCAATGAACAGATTCCAGCATCTCTGTTTTGGGTTTGTTTTTCATCAGAGCTCACTGATAAGACTGTGTTAAGTTTCCACAAGGAAGGAAAGGAAATATCAATTTGATATCTTACTTTGATTCCTCAGCATATCACCTCAAGTCACTGCCCTTTCAGAGGAACAGCAAGGACTTCATGTTGGCCTGGCTCCACATCACTTGGCCTATTTTGAGTTACAGCTTCTCTCTGCAGAACACTTGGCTCAGTTCTGAGGAGGAGGCTGATATATTCCCAGGAAAACTGTGTTTCTCAAAGTGTTTTGGTGTGTATGTGAGTACGTAGAAAATTATCAAAGGGAGCAAATGATGCTAATCAGGAATAATAGGGGAAACTTGCATGGATATATGGGAACTTTCTTCTCTCTTCATGATGCTGCTGTGAATCTAAACCAGTCCTAGAAAAATAGAGTCTATTTGAAAAGGAAAAAGAGAAGAGGGAAAAAAACAAAATGAAAAAAGTGAACTGTTTAAAGTTCAGTAGTTGCATAAAAGCAAAAGCTAAGCTCAAGTTAAGATGTGCTTGCTGGAGGGTCTTTAGATGAGGGCTTCTGGAAGTTCAGAGGAGAGGAGACTGTGTCCACGGAGGGCTAGGGGTGGGTGCTCCTGGAAGAAGCAGGGGTGTTTCTGAAGGTATAGTCTATACAGATTTGGGGCACTTTGATATTCTAGCTTTAGTACCTAGAAGGTGTTCACTAGAGCTCATAGACATTAGACAGCGTTGGAACGAAACAAGCCTAGGTTGGAATCTCAACTTAAGTTCTCTAAATATCTTAGATATTTGCCTCTAGTTGTCTTAAACTCTAAATCTCTATGATCTCTTATCAGCAAAATGGGAATAATAATGCTGCCTCACAGATTTAAATGAGATAATGCAGAGTGTTTAGCACCCTGTGGGCATATAAGACTCAAAACTTGTTAACTATTACTGCTGCTACTGTGAAAACTTCAGGCCAGAATACCCAGAATGATGCCTAAACTAACCATAACCCTGGTTTCTTCCCCAGTAAGTCTCCCTCTCTCAGTTCCTATTCAGATCAGAGGGCACTTACCCTCCTCTTCTGATTTTCGAGCTTGACTTCTTGCATCTTGCTCCCTTTCCACCTCCTCCAGTCCAGCCCTCCGGCCCACCATTGGGATCACCAGCCTCTGTCATGGACCCTTCTCATCTCCAGATAGTTCTTATCCTTGTCTCTCCCCACCACAGATCATCACTTCCTGACCCCTGTTCCCCACACTGTCCTAATACCTGTCAGTCCCTCTGGGTCTCATTAAAGTCAGCACTCCCAGTGCAACATTTACTGTCCCTAGCAGGGCTGTATCTTAATAGCCATCTCTGGTTGGAATTCAAATTAATGAGAAGGGGTCATCATTTCCCATCATTCTTCAACTCAAATGTATACTTTTCCAACTATAAATAACAAAATCAAGAGATAGTTAAAATGTTTTCTGAGAAATGATAATATCTATAGTCCCTTATAGCATGGAACAATCTGGATTCTTGAGAAAGGAGGCAGAAATTACAAGGCCCGTGGGAAATCCTAAATGAGAGGTTGAGATTATCAGCTTAGTGAAGAAAGAAACCTTCCTTTCTGTGACAGTGGCCCTTTACTGATGGTACAATGAGATATCTTAGGACATCTGGTTTTTATACAGTTAGCCATTGGCCAGGAGCTTGATAAAATTAATCAAAGTGCCTCTATCTGACTCCAAGCACACCCTCATTTTCCTGTAGTTTCCCACGGCCTTAGATCTATTACAGCAATAAAGAGCACATTAGCAAAGGGCCATAAATTTAGATTCTGGATCATATCATTGAAAAGTCATTAGCCATAACGTTTAAGAACTCTCGCTCTTTGATAATGGGAATGCAATATAGTAGAACTCTCTGGAAGAGAGTTGAGAGTTTGGTAGTTTCTTATAAAGTTAAACAGTCTTATGATACAATCCAGCAATCAGACTCTTAGGCATAAAGTTGGAAGCCTATGTTCACACAAAAATCCACGTGTGAATGCTTAGAGCAGCTTTATTCATAATCTCCCCAAATTGGAAACAACCAAGATGGTCTTTAAAAGATGAATGGATAAACAAACTGTGGTATATTCTTGCAATGGAATACTACTCCACAATAAAAAGGAGTGAATTATCAATTCATGCAATGACATGAAAAATACTGCTAAGTGAAATGCATATCACTATTCAAAGAAACCAATCTTAAAAGGTTACATACTACTTGGGCCTCCCTGGTTGGTAAGGGGTTAAGCACCGCACTATGAAGCAATCCACAGCCTCTACAGACCTCTCCTCAGCAGTGTACTTTGGTCAGTCTGCCTGTTCTGTTCCCCACTCTGTCTCTGGTGAATCCTCTTACCCCCCACATCCCTAGCCTGTACCCCAGCTCTTGTATGCATAAATCAATCTTTTTTTAAAAAAAAAAGGTTACATACTATATGACTCCATTAATATAACATTCTGGAAGAGATAACATTTTAGAGACCAAAACTCTATCAATGTTGCCAGGACTTTTAAGGCAGTAAAATGCTACAATACATAAAACTATGTATTCGTCAAAATCTATAAACCTTCATAGCACAATGAAGGTCCATACATTAATGAATTTAAAAATATATATTAGTAGGGCAGGGAACACTCAGAGTGGAATGCAGATTGTAGTAAAGGAATTTAACTGTTATTAAAATATACAATATAACCTCACGGAAGGGAAGGGAGTAAAAATGCTAAGCCAAGCGATTTTGGAAATGAGTAGAGACTGTAAGACTAAAGACATAAGAAACTGTACATAAGCATTAGGCTCTAACTGGTAAAGCTGCTTTCCAGGAGGTATGGGTCAGCAATTCTGAAAGCACTGTATATGTATTCTAGGATTGAAGAATAACTGGATGGCAGATAATTACTCAGATTTGTCACTCTTGGAGTGTAAGATATAGATAAGGGAGGGGGATGAATGAATCATGTAATACTAGTTCATCAATACGAACTTGTGTTTAACTTAATGTAGATACAGATGAATACATAGAGCAATAATTATGGATGTGTACAGACACAGATTATATACAGAAGTTAAAAACAATACAGAAAGTCAATAAAAGCAAAGTTGGTCCTTCAAACACATCAACAAAACTGACAAACTTTTAGCTAAACAGACTAAATTGAAATAGTGAAAAAACTCACTCAAAATATAGATTTCAGGAATGAAAGGACATAACTGCCTATCTTACAGAATTAAAAAAGATTGTAAAGTAATACTGTAAACAATGTGTGCCAACAAGTTAGACAATTTAGATGAAATGGACAAATTCCTAGAAAGAAACAAAGTATTGGGACTGACTCAATAAGAAATAGAAAGTCTAAACAGACTTAACGGTACTTAGAAATTAATTGAATTAGTAATTTTGAAACTTCCCACAAATAAAAATCCAGTCCCAGATGACTTCACAGGTGAATTCTAACAAATATTTAAGAAGAATTAATAATAATTTTTACAAACTCTTCCAAAATATAAAGTGGAAGGAACTCTTTTTTAAAAAAATATTTTATTTTATATAATTCTTACATCATTTTTCATTTTTGCACAATGTATGCATTTTCATTTTGGCTATATTCCCCCATACAATTGCACCCCCTCTTATTTTGACCCTAATCCTTCCTTTCCCTGACCCTTCCACTCTCCCCCACTAGTGTATCTCTGGTTTATAGTTGCTTGTTGATTTTGATTTTTACTTTGTATTAATTAGTCTTTTTCCTGGTTCCTTATTTAGGTTTTCTAAATTCCTGCTATGAGTGAGACCATCCAGTATTTTTCTTTTTCTTTCTCTTTCTGACTTATTTCTCTGAGCATGATTGGAGGGAACTCTTTTTAACTCATGCTATGAGGGTAGTATTATCCTGATACCGAAACCAAAAACTTTACAAGAAAAAAAAATGAATCTCTTATGAATATGGCTGCAAAAATCTTCTGCAAAATACTAGCCAGTTAACATCAGCAAACCCTGAAAAGGTTATACACCATGACCGAGTATAATTTACTGCAGGAATGCAAGTTTCCTTTAACATCTGAAAATCAATTAATATACTATACCTTGTCAATAGAATAGAAACTCAAAACCACGTGGTCATCTGAAATCCTAATTAATCCACTAAAAACTATTGGTAACACATGCGTATTTCCTAGCTCTGTCCACTGAAGTGGCATAGAAATAATAAAAAAGCATATGACAAAATCCAACACCCTTTCTTAATCAAAAACATTTAGCAAGCTAAAGGGAATTAGCTCAATCTGACAAAGAACTTTTACAAAGTAATACAGTTAATATCATACTGGTAAAACATATTTATCATAACAGTAAAACATACTGAAGTTCTTTTCCTGAGATTAGAAACATGACAAAAAATGTCTACTTTTACCACTTCTACTGAATATTGTGCAGGAGGCTCTAGACAATTATACAATGAAAACAAATAGATAAAAAGTATCCATACTGGAAAGGAAGAAATGAAACTCTATTTGCAGATTATAGAAAATCTTAATAAATTAACTAAAAAACTGTTAGTGCACTCTGCCCAATGAGTAGACCTAGAAGCAATTAACGGCCAGGTATAATGAGCACACTCAGTGCCCACTAAAAAGAAACCAGTCTCTTTGGGGAAATGGCTGATTCTAGAGATGAAGCATCTTCTAGTGCCAGCAAGTAAGGAATTGCTCAAAGAACAAAACAATATGGATATATCTAAAGCACAGAAGCCAACTGCAGGAGCTCCAATGATAAGAGCTAAAACAAATTGAACAACAAAAACAGCATCATATTTAGACTTTAGGCCCTAAAGTATAAAATAAATATCCAAGAAATAATATTGATATGTTAGTGATTCACCAAATAAAAAATGGTGAAAAATAAACAAATCTCATGTAGAGAAGAATTCTAAATAACTATGATACTATCCCACTAAGGAGGTAGAGCATAACTCCCTACCCCTAAAATGTGGACAGAGCATAGTAACTTCCTCCCAAAGAGTACAGTAAGGAGAAGGGGGGGGTGGGGAAAGGGGAAAGCTTTACAAATAGTGCCTCAACAAGGTGATCAAAGGCAACATCAACAATGATAAGTCATGTCAATAATCTCCTTGATATGATGTGATAAAAACAGAACTTCCGCTGCTGTGTTTTTCCTTCCATCAATCCATAACCCCAGTCTAATCATGAGGTAAACATTGGCCAAATTTCAGTTGAAGGACAATCTACAAAATACTTGACCAATATTCTTCAAATCTGTCAAGTTCACAAAAAACAAGAAAAGTCTGAGAAACTCTTACATTCTAGAAGAAACTAAATGTAGTATCCTGGATGGAATATCAGAACAGAAGTTGAATGTTAGATAAAATCAAATAAATCCAAAGTAAGAATGGACTATAGTTAAGAATAATGTATCAATATTGGTTGATTATTTGTGATAAATGTACCATAGTAATGTAAGATAATAGATAAACTAAGCACTCTCTGTATGATTCTTGTATTTTTTCTGTAAAATGAAATATCTTTAAAGTAAACATTTTTAAGTATATTATATGTATATATAAACACACACATAATTGTAGAAAAAGAATAAAAGAAAAAATACCAAAAAAAGAAAATATACCAAAAAGTAAATAATTTTTTTTTTTTTAGAAATAATACTTGCTTTTTTTTTTTTTCAAGATTTATTTTTATTTATTTATACAAGCATTGGGTACAGTCAGAAGCACGGGAGGGTGAGAGAATTCACCAGAGCCAGAGTGGGGAGCAGAGCAGGCAGAAGGACCGAAGTACACTGCTGAGGGGAGCAGCGGGCGGCAGGAAAGGTCAGCGCGCCATGCGGGACCCTCCTCCGGTGGCCAGGGAGCAGCCCAGGATCGAACCGTCACTGTAGAGGCTGCAGGCAGCTTTGCAACCCAGCGCTCAACCGCTGCGCCACAGGGGAGGCCCAAGAAGTAAATAAATTTTTAACTTTTTTTCCTTTTTATTAAATGTTTCTTTAAAAAATATAGTTTTTTTTTTTAACTTTGTTTTTATTGTGGAAAAAAAACACAGGACAAATCATTTACCATTTTAAACATTTTTAAGAGTACAGTTAATAGCATTAAGTACATACACAATGTTGTAAAACAAATGAATATATATTACTTCCACCATTAAAAAAGCATTGTTTTGCTAGCTTCGTTAAGGTACAGGTGACAATTTAGTGTTGTATATATTTGAAGTGTACAAGCTGATCACATATACCTTAGCATACCTATCCTCTCACATAGCTCCTCTTTTCTTTTTTTTTTTTTCATGGTTAGAGCACTTAGGATCTACCCTCTTGGCAAATTTCAAGTATTCAAGTCTATTGACTATAGTCATATTATTTTAAAAATACTAGTTCTCCAGGCCTTAATCAGCTTGCATAACTGCAATTTTATACCCTTTGACCAACATCTTCCTATTTCCCCCTCCCACCCTGCTTTTAGCCATGAGGAAGGAAAATGAATGTTTGTTTACACACTAACCCTGCTTTCTCACTCCTGACACACATTTCTTTTTCTGCCCTATAATAGGCCTTTCTTTTAGACTGAATATGATGCAGATAACAGATTCATGCAGATAGCTAACTCAGATTGAGCGCATACCAGGTGCCGCTGTGCAGACAGAGTTTCTTGGTTCTCATAACAACCCAGTGCAGTGCGCACTATTGTGATCATCGTGCCCGTTTTGCTGCTGAGAAAGAATAGAAAGCTTATGAACTTCACATTGTTCTGTTCCACTAGGAAACACGCAGCCTGAGGGCTGGTGGACTCAAGGCTCAACAATGATGAAAGAATTAGATTAGTAAGTACTGAGCATATCTGCCTGCCAGCCATTCAGGCCACAGTGCCTTTGGGGCTTCTTAGACCCTCCCCCCATCACGATTTGAGTCATAGGAATGGGGTGGTGCCTTTCCTTCCCTCCCCAGCAGGAAGTCCTAAATCCCAGGAGAAAAAGAGGAAAGGAGGCCATTGTTGACAGGGCCACGGCACTGCACAGCAACCGCATCTGTGAGTGCTGCTACCTGGGGCTGTGCAGCGCAATCAGGGGGCAATCTGCAGTGCGGTCTGTGACGTGAGAGAGTGGGCAAGGTTGTGGTCTTGGGTGACCTGGGCTTGACAGGACAAGTGAGCCCAGATTTCCCAACCACTGAATCACCCCGTGCCCCCGGTTCAGTGTGGGTGTGCACCAACAGCATCCCTATCTAAGCCAGAATCCCAGAGAGGACCCAGACACAGAACTGCCTGGAGAGAGCCGGGAGCATTCTCTCAGAGTGCCACCCAGGAGCCTGCCTTAGCTCTGTGAACACCAACTTAACAATAATGAGAAAGAGAACACAGAGCTGTCTTAGGAACACATTGTTAATTTCTCAAGGGCCCCCCCTATTTTAAGATTTATTTATTTATACAAGAGCTGGGGTACAGGCCAGAGGCACGGGAGGGTGAGAGGATTCACCAGAGACAGAGCTGGAAGCAGAACAGGCAGAGGACCGAAAGCACCGCTGTTGGGAGCAGCGGGCGAGAGACAGAAGAGGTCTGCCATGCCATGTGGGTTGCTCCCTGGCCGGCCAGGAATTGAACCAGCACTGCAGAGGCTGTGGACAGCTTCACAGCACTGCGCTCAACACACTGTGCAACCAGGGAGGCCCGCAAGGCCCCCTTAAATCTTTCTTCGGCATCATGCCATTGCCTTCACTGAGAGACAATAATGAAAAGCCACAGAAAGCAAAATGGAGCTGATCATAGGAGCTATTGAGGAAGACAAACATCACCACATCACACACAGTCTCTTTTGTGAGGGGCTGGGAATTTTTCTAGAGTTTTATATCAGAAAAAGCTGAGCTTCTCTTGATCAACTGGATTGTTTTATTTTTGACACAATTTTGATCGCTTTTTAAGCTTAAGTATAACATTTATAGTCCAAAGTGCACAAACCTTATGTTCATAATGTTTATATCTGTATCATCACCACCTGGATGACACATTATCAGCACCCAGCCGCCTCCCTGCCCCTTCTCAGTCATTACCCATCCTACAAATGTAGCCAGAATTCTGACTTCTGTTTACCGTGGTTTGCTTTCACTGCAGAGATGCTGCTGTGAATCTGGTTCCTGATCATGTTTCTTTCTCTATTGTTGCCCCAGGAAGTCACAATCAACTCTGCAACCCTATTTCAACAACTGTGCAGGGCTGGAGCGCATGCGTTTTTTAGGTAGGTGCCCTACCTGCCTGGCTTCATCTTATTTTCCCATCATCCTCAAGGGACCAAACGGTTAAACAACACATTGGAGTCAGTCCAAATGTCTACATTGCTCATTCACCAAGTCTGACCTTAGGCAAGATATTTAACTTCTCTGAGTCTGTCTTTATCTGTAAGATAATAGTACCTACTTTGCAGGATTGTTCTGAGGATTAATAATCGGTGTAAAATAATTAGCCCCATATACAGCTTACAGTGGTGCTTAATAAATGGTAGCTAATATAATAATTAAAACATTAGGATTATCTTCATCGCCACCTCAAAACCTCTTTTGTTAAGAATATGGGGTAAAGATAAAACTCTTAGGTCATTCAAACTTTTCCCATGTGTCTGTGCGAGACAGTCTTTTTCTATTGGACAAACACAAAGGGCATCAGAAGGGTACACGATAGAATGGATTTAGGACACTTGAAGTCTCTCTCTGGAGATTACCTGAGGTTGAAGAGACCTGTCTTGCTGAGGTCATGCCAGTCCTAGAGAATCCTGGTATAGGATAAGCTGAGACCTTTGTTAGACCTGCAGCCCAGGCCAACCTCTCCCAATACTGCTGTCCTCTCTTCCCTGGAAGCATGAATTGTAGGGTATTTTTAACTTCCCCTTTACAAATCTCGCTCTTGGTCTGTTTCCAGGTACCCTACCTGTGACAGCTGTAAGGTTTGATTGCTAAGTGGCCCCAGCTCTAACAGTCTAATGTGTTTGTCTCCGCAATGGGCATGTGCCCCGCAGCTCCTCTGACAGGGCACTGTGTCCTGGGGGACACCTCTGGAATTAGTGATCTCTAGAACTGGTCAAAGTTAGAGACTTGAAAGAAAATACAGAAATTCTGATGTTTCCTCTATTCCTACCCAAATGAAGAAAAAATGTTTTAATAATCCCAGAAACCACTAAAGAGGATCAATTCAAATCATATTTTTCATAAATACTGGCATTGAAGTAGCTTCACTCTGAAAGCTCTTTAGTAAAACTGAGTTTTTGCTTTTTCCCCTAAATTCTCAAGTTAAGCAAGAAAAGAAAAACCTACTGTTTGCTCTGGGTGAATCTAGATTTAAAATTTTAGTAATGAGTGCCTGAAGGGAGTTCTAACTGCAGGGTAGAAGAAGTACAGAAAGGTGTCAGATTCCAGTTTGTCAGGTGAAGCCTAGCCCCTGAGAACACGAGGTGGACTACAGCCTGTTGTCCTGCCTGCCTTGCAGTTCAGTGCTGCAGCTACGGATAGTAAAAAGGACGCCTCTGCAATGGGTCAGCTGAAAGGGCTTGGGTGGCAATAAATCTGTGGGACTCAGGGAACTTGAGTTTTCAATGAGGGTCTCCAGATTTTTGGCTTAGTTTGTAATTATGTACATAGTGTGAACATGTCTTTCAATGTCTATTGTGGGGATAACAGACATAGCTAGAGTGTAGTCATAATTATTTACCTGGGCCAATATTTCTCCAGCCTATTATTGGGGTACAGAGTGGGTGCTGGCAAGTAGAGAAGCAGATGAGATAAGCTCTTTTTCTCTATGGGAAGTTTCTCTGGTCTGCATTGCTAATTTTAGAGGAATCTAGTCTTGGGAACCTTCATCTTGGGAACCTAGTCTTGAGGAACCTTCATCTGTTTTTAGAGGAACCTAGTCTTGGGTTCAATGACTAAGCATATCATGATAATCTGTCATTGGAGGAAAGAGGTTCTAAAATTCCCACTATGCCCTGTGTGATAAACACCAAGTTTCACACATAAAACTTGCCCCGATCACACTGGCTTTATTTTGATAGAAATTAATTTTGTTGGCCACCAGCCAGCTTGCTGGTGAGTGAGGGCTTCCTCTGGGGCAGATCCCGTGGGCTGGGGATGGTCACTGGTCACCAGGTTCTTGTCTTGGTCCTGCACTTGCCATGCTTATTCTTCATCTTGGTCTTGGCCATGTTGTAGTCTCCTGAGTCAAAGTGCTTCTGCCCTCTCTGGAGTGTCTTCAGAAGGAAGTCAGAGCCTCTGGGCTTTCATACTAGACTTGGATATCTGGCCTTCAGCTTTGCTTCCTGGGGGGGCGGGGAACTGTCTGGGGGAATACCTTCTTTCTTCTGCGTGAGCTTCTCTGAACTATTCTTCTTCATAAGTTTCTCTTGTTTCTGTGACAGATACGGTGGGACTGTGAATTGGAGGAGAACGAGGAAATCAAGCAGAGAAGGGAAGGGGGGGTGGTGATGGGAGACAGCCTGCAATGCTTCTTGGCTCCTGTCACCAAGGTTGCTCAGTCAAAAACCTAAACAGTAAATTTTGAAACACCTATATCGTGAATACTGTACAAAGTGTAACTGCAAGCATTGAAAGCAAACCAAATCCAGGATAGATTGAGTCAAAAAAGCCAGATGCTCATTATTTACAATAGCTAAGATATGAAAACAACCTAAATGCCCAAAAATAGACTGGATCAAGAAGATGTGGTACATATACTACTCAGCATTCAAAAAAGATAAACTCATGCCATTTGCAGCAACATGGATGAAGCTGAAAGGGATTATGCTCAGTGAAATAAGTCTGAAGGAAAGAGAAAATATCAGATGGTTTCACTTATAGAAGGAACATAGGGAAAACATGGTTTCCTTATAGAAGGAACACAGGGAAAACAAACAAGGGATCAAGAAGAAAAAGACAAAACTAGCAGGCAAACAACGAAACACAGACATTCAGCAAGGGAGGGGAGGAAGAGGGATCAAAACATGGGAGGGAAGAGGACAAAGGACTATGGTGATGGTGCACAGGTGTCTCAGTGGTGGTAATTTTGTGGGGATTATACCTGAGAGGAGAATGAACGCCGATGTAAAAAGTGTATAGACACACACACACACACACACACACACACATATAAAGCCAGGTGCTGTTTAGGTGCCTTTGGAAGGGTGGGAAGCTGGGAGCAGAGGGACGTAGCTGTAAAGAGGTATGAGCAAGATGCCCGGGGAGGGAAATGTCTCTATTTCCTTTTGAGTGATGGTTACATGCTGTGCACAATGGTAAAACTTACCCAAATGAACAATTAACAACAGTGAATTTTATTGTAAGTGAACTATACCACAATAACAGAAAGTATGTTGCTGTACAGCATATTTAATGTCGTTCCATTTTTGTTCCATTTTTGTTATATTTATAAAAAATATAATTTTTTAAAAAGATTTATTTATTTATTTATACAAGCACTGGGTACAGTCAGAAGCGCGGGAGGGTGAGAGAATCCACCAGAGCCAGAGCAGGGAGCAGAGCAGGCAGAAGGACCAAGGTACACTGCTGAGGGGAGCAGCGGGCGGCAGGAGACGTCTGCTCCGCCGTGTGGGACCCTCCTCTGGTGGCCGGGGAGCGGCCGGGAGCAGCCGGGGATCGAACCGGTGCTGCAGAAGCTGCGGGCAGCTTCGCAACCCAGCGCTCAACCGCTGCGCCACCGGGGAGGCCCCACTCATACATTTTTAAAAATAATTTCTGAAAGGACACATAAGATATTAATAATGATCAACTCCAGGGAGTGGGTGAGGTGGGAAAGTATTTTATAGCTTTCCATATTATTTAAGATGTTTTCTTCTCCTTTGTACATATTAAACTATACACGTTTTACATTTACATGTATACTATTACACATACAAATTTTTAAAGCGGCACTTTTGTTGTATTAGGAGTCTGACTGCAAAGGCCTTCCAGAAACTTCTCCTTAAACCTACACAATAGTGACTTTTAAATAAAAGGAATTTTTCATATTGGATGTGAAAGAACTCCCCTAACCACCCATTCTACAAATTCAAACATGATGGGCTGTCAGCTTTGAGTGTTAGGTATCAGTAGCAGGCTTAGGGTAAATCAATCATTTGAGCATAATGACCCAAATGTGGTCCAATAGATTTTAGTCATACTTTACTTAGTTATTGAAATATTTAGTCACATGGGTACCATACTTACTCATAAACAACTCTCTCTCCTTGTGGAAAAAGTAGAGGATCATTGTAGGATCATAAGAAAAACTTCTGAACCATATCACATCTCTGTGAAGAAAATAAATAACAAAATAGACTATAAGCAAGAATGACACTAGTGTTAACCAGACTTGTTTCAAAGGAAGTGAGTTTGGGAATCCCCAAAACCCACAGAACCATAAACTTCTCTCTATGGGAAAACAATTTGAGAAAGCCAGAAATATAAGATGCTCTCCTTAAAAGTAAATTCCTAATTAACAATTAAAAACTTTAACAATCATTGTTTCTTCCCCCCCCCCCTATATAGCACCTAATTCTATATAGGTTCACAGTAGATACTAAATAAAATTTTGGAAAACTGAATTGAAAGAAGTAAGCCTTGTTTTTATGCAGTTCCTGTATCAGTTTAGACAGTACACACTGGCTGTGGCTTAGTAAATTAGAATAAACATCCTTCCTTATAGCAATTTAAAAATTTTTTAGGTGATTTAAAGCACTAAATGTGAAATATAAAACATCTTTATGAGTTTGAATTAGGAAATGATTTTTTAAATAACTTATGGAAAGGAAAAAACATAAAAGAAAATATTGATAAATTCTATTCTATTAAAATTAAGAATTTGTATTTATTTAAAAACTGCAGAAAACAAGCAAAAAGTAAGCCACAAACATATTTCTAACATTTGTAACCAAAAATATTTATATAGGAATGTGTTTTAATTCTTTAAGCCATTTACATATGCTATGTATACGATTTTGAGAAGATAGTTTGCCGCTTAAAAAAAAAAAGGCAAAGCATAAATTTGGAGCTAGAGTGAGCCTGGCTCTTTGACTAAGTCCCTGAATCTCTTCAACCTCAGTTTTCTCTTGTTCTCCATGAGCTTAATAATAGTTCCTTCCTCGTAAGACTTTCAGAACTTTAAGTGGCAGTATCTATAGGCACTTGATACATGATAGAGCACAACAAATGGTTAATGCTTATTGCTATAAATAAATAATAGTGTCAGAGGAGTGTTGGAGTCTAATTCAGCTCCTTAAGTCCTCCTGATCTAAAACCAGACTGTTTCCAGAATACAGAGTGGAGTTAAGCGTCCTTGGTTGTGGAGGGAAGAGGCAAGCAGGTATTGATGGACAGAACTTAAGGTGTCCACGCGGCTGCCTCTTACATAGCCATTGACGTCAGCTTCTGAGTTATTTCTCGTTATTCCCATTCACTGGCTCTGAGTCAGGAGCTAGATATCCCAAACAATGCTGCCCAAGGTGAGTCCTTGCAGAGAGCCACCAGCTAGACCCACCCTGGGGTGGTCATTTGAAAAAGTCCATGTGTTCAGGGGACCAGAATCAGAACTGCCTCCTCCCTGCTGGAATGCGGAGGCAGAAGTCCCCACTTCTGGAGCCTTTTAATAAAAAGGTCAGTGCTCAGTGACTGGGGGGCGGGGGAGGGGGCGGGGTTCAGAGTGGCGCTCTGTGGAGGCTGGAGCAAGTGATCTCCATGGAATGAGCAGAGACAGCCCCATTCACACCATAAATGAGCCCCTTCTTATCTGATTCTGTGTCTGAAATTTTTATTCCAAAAGTATAGTCACCATGTTCCTTTCATTCTAGGGCCTTTTGAGGAGTTGTTTGTTTGTGCAATGAGAGCTTAGGTCAAGGAAGCTTGGTTCCTCTCCAAAACACTGGGGGAAAAATGGGCTTATTGTAAATGGCCCAAATAACTCTGGCCTAAAAGCCCCAGGTCATGCAGTCCTGCTCCCCATGGGACACGGCCCTCAGTAGGGATAGCGGCCTGCACACATTATCCCACCCTTGCAGTAAGGGGCTCAGAGAATTGGGTATGGTCAGAGTGGTGGCCACTCTGGATCTGCTGGTTGTAGTGTGGCTCTGGGTCTCAGCTGGGACCAAGGAAGGCCAGGAGCCAAAGCTCCAACAAGTGGTCTTCCTTTCAGTTCCCTAACTACCCTCACTCTAATTGCCACCTTGGCTCCCAGCCCAGGCTGGCCCCTGTACAGAACAGGGTTAGTATATATGCAAGGGAGAAGGGGCATTCAGGCTGGGTCTCTAAGCTAGCAGCTGAAGGGAGGCAGCCAGAAGGCCAACACAGGAAAAGCCCCAGCTTCTTACTACAGGGTTTCTTTGGAGAATTTCATGAAGTTTATCCACAAAAGCAAGGGTTGGTAACTTCCTTCCTATGAGCCTCCGCTAATATTTGCCACGCTTCTAGACTGATCTAAACTACAAAACTTCTAAGCCAGGGGAAGAATTTGCTGTATCAGGAAATTTAAGGCAAAGACATTTCGGGCATTAACATGTCTCTATTTTAGATCTTTCTTTATCTGTCTGCCAGGTCATTAAAGTAGGATCTGAAGAATTATCCCCACACCCCAGAGATCTTGCCCTGCTTTTCAACCAAATGTCCTAGATAAAGCCAGTCCAACTTGAGCCCCAGAGACAGAACAATAGGTTACACATTCAAGCTCTTATACTGGGGGAAGTACAGGCAAAATCTGGAACTTTCATTAGAATATCTGTGGAATTATCACTCATATTGTTCCCAATGGATTCTTTCTGGAAGGTTAAATTTGGAAGTGATTCCCACTGGGCACTCTTCAAGGATAAATTCATCATTAGTTTCAAATCTTCACTTTGAGAAATAGCTCTGGGGCAGAGTTTTCAATAAAAGTATAATGCAACTCACATGTATAATTTTAAATATAATAAATTTTAAAAAACCACAAGAAGAAATAAGTGAATTGTCTAAAGTATGTTACCTCACCTAATGTATGCAAAATATTATAGTATACAAAATATTATGTAATCAACGTAATATTCATGAGGTAGTTTATATTCTCTTTGTCATACAAAGTCTCAAAACCTGGTGTATACTTGACATTGCTGCATATCTCAATTCCAAGCAGCCACATCTGAAGTGTCCATAACCATGCCTGGCCAGGGGCTGCTGCATCAGACAATGCAGGTTTAGAGTCTGAGTTTCATAGCTTGGTCTGCCAGATCCTTCTTAATTTTACTTTCATTTGTCGATTCAGGCATATCTATCCTTACTCCTAAACCGAGAGAAGGGATCCCAGAGAAACATCTTCAATTTAGATCTAATCCCATGTGAGCACAGGCATGGAAAGACGTGTTTGAGATCTCACAAATATTTAGTGGTAAGACCAAAGTTTTCCTGACTTACAGAGCAAGTGGGACTGCTTTAAGCCACGTAAGTAAAATACAGTCACCTATAAAAAATGTTGCCAGAGAGGGTAAAATGCTCTGCAGAGGGTTTTCAGTTTTCCCCAACTTCCCAGAATAAGTCATTCCACAGTCCCAAGACTTTCTCAGTGGCAGGGTGGGCTGGCCTTAGGGTGGTTGCTGGGGAAGTAGCCTCTAGCTCTACATGCCACAGAAATATGTAGACGTTCACCCTCAGGCAAAGCTGGAGGCTCCACAGAAGATGCACCGCCAGCCAACTCCCTGTCCCAGGTGTTAAAAAGAAAACCACAGTCCCCAATGGAAGAACTTGTGCGAAGCCCACCCAGAATGAACAACTAACTGGGGTTTCAACCTTCTCCAGGAACTGAGTTAATTGGTCAGTGTGGAATTTTCTGGTCGACACCAATGAAGTAACTTTTTCCATTTCCCAAAAGGGAAGGCGATAATCTGCCATCAAAAAGCCAAGATGTGTTACATTTTCCATTGGTAGGTTACCTTAGCCTGAAATAGTTCCCTCCTGCCTTATCTTGCCCTCTCTCTGCCTGTAAAAATCTTTCATTTTGTACAACATTTTGAAGCCCTCTTATACTTGCTGGATAGGGTGTTGCCCATTTGGGCATAAGTGATTCCTGAATCATTTATTAAAACCACTTAGATCTTTAAAATTAGCTGGATTTTTGTTATCTAACACAGGTTAACTTAAAGCAATGTCAGGGTCTTCCATGTTCCCTCATCTGATGGATCCAAATCAGAGAAAGAAATGGAAGTGAACATGGAGCCCTGCAGAAAGCAGGAATCAGGTAGACAGGCCCCAGGCCCAGGCAGCAGCAGGCTGTGACTCCCAGGGCCAGGAGGGCCAACATGTTCCTGACCACAAAAGAGCTAATACCCATTTGCTGGGCGATGCCTTCAATGCCATTTCAGCAGCAAACACCCAACATCCCTCAAACCTCAGTGCTCAGCCAGAATGCCCTGCAGATCTTGTTAAAATGAAGATTCTGCCTCAGCAGGTTTGGAGCAGAACTTCACACTCAGCCTTCCTAACTAGAACTGCAGCAGCCCTCATCTCCCAGGTGAGAGAGGTGTCATTGCAGGTGCAAGGATCGTGCTAATAGTAAAGTCCTGTCACACCAACCTGTAGGCAGTGGCCAGCAACTGAGGGGGCTCAGCCAGTCTGGATATTTCTCCCCTCTGCAATTCATGGAACGAATAATAATAATAATAATACTAACAAAGTACACCCACCACCACTCTCTAACACCTTCCACTAACTCATTTTATCTTCACACCTGCCCTGTGATCTGGTGACCTTGTTAATCCACCCATTATAGATGAGGAAATCGAAGCACAGAGAGGTTAGGTGACTTGCCTACAGCTGGTAATTGACACTCCTGGGATTTGAGGCCAGGCGGTCTGAGTAGTTGTACATTAAGGGTGCAAGATGTGGGCAGTCTCGAAGACTCGGAGGCTGATGTGTGCTGTCTCAGCTAAGTGGTGACAGATAGGCCTACGGTCTGGTAGCAGAAGCTTTCAAACTGTGATGAGCTCTCCCAAAGTTTGCTTCCAAATGCCTGTAAATCACCGGCCTGAAGTACTTTTTATCTTCAAAAGACTTCAAAGTTTGTTTGTGGTTTTTTTAAAATAGAAGTTTAGTTTCTTAGGAGTTCTAAAAGGGTATTAAAAGTAATCAGTATGGGCTTAAGGAATTTTATCTTGAACTTCCTCACTCTGGGAGACAGGCCCTGTGGATATGCTTCAAACATTGTTGATCCCTCTTCTCTTTGTTTGGGGGTGAAGGAGTCACGTCACCAGCTGGGCTCAGGTTGTCTGTTTTGTTCTCTTTTGTTCCAAGGCTGATGGTAGGTCTGAGAGGAGCTGAGTGGTGGTGGTGGGGAGCAGGGGCAGCATGCTGTTCCCAGGACCAGGCTAGCTGGGTCCCAGTCCTACTCCACCTCTAGCTTGCTATGTGACCTGGTCAGCTCACATCCCTCTTCCCGGCTCAGTGTAGGGTATGGTAAAAAGTATCAGTCTTTTCTGCCTGATACTCATCTATCCATTGGGATAAATGATGGAATCCTGTTGTCCCGAATGCATGCCTGATGGCGGGCACCTGGAGTGTGGGCACCTGGGTGTGGGCATATGTAGATGGGATTCACCTGGGCTAAGCCTGGGTTTATAAGGGTGGTGTCACAGGGACACCAGCAGAAGAAGCAGAGAAGCAGTAGCAGAATGAATGGAAGAGCAGATAAACAGAACCATGAGAGGAGCAGAGAACAAGGCCGCGAGAGAAGGCCGGAAAGCTCAGAAAGAGTGAAGACTTGCTGGGGGCTGGCAGGCCTGCCAGCCTTCCAGCCCCCCAGCACCCCTGCCTACCTTGTACCTGGTAAATCCCCATAAAAGCCTGCAAAAGCCACCGAGGACTCCTCCTTTACCTGGTCCACTCGGTTCATAGAAAACCTGCACTGTGTCCCATCCTCCCACTACACTCAGTTTCCGCATTCATGCCAAGAGGATGCTCTGAAATGCTAGCATGTGGCATGTTCTTTTTGAGGGTTCCTGATCATCATTGGGGTTTTTACCAGCAGCTGCTGATTTGCTATGTGGTTGACTGTTTCCTCCATCAGGGCAACTGTGTCAAAAGGTGACTGGGTATCAGAAGAAGACAAGGAAGTCCTAGAGAAGGCCCAAAACAAATTTGAGAAATTCTTTGGTCAAAATGTCATGATGCTGGTTCAGGCTCCCTCTCTGGGTCCCTATTGCTAAGTCCACACTTTTACCCTAACTCCAGGGTCCCTGTGTTTGGCTTATTCTGTAACAGAGTGGTCCCCTCTCTCTGTCCTATAACAATTCTTCCAGATGCCTTTTTACCTCTCAGCTCTCTGTGAGAGTCCCATCTAACTTGCTTCTAAGCCTTTTCACATACTATCCTGCTGCCTAGCATGCCTGCCTAGCAAACTCCTACTCAACCTTCAAGACCCTCTTCAGCAGTGTTTTCTAAGAAAGCTTTTATCATCTATCTGGTTCCTCTATGTTTCCACTGTATCTGATGCTGATCACAGTGAACTTTCATTTTATCAGTTTGGATGCATTCAGCTGCAAGTAATAGAACACTTGATTAAAGTGCCTCAAACAATAAAAACATTTCATTATCTCTTGACAACTGATGGTGGACTCTTCAGAATTGATTAAGCAGCTCAACTCTGTCTTCAAGAACCTAGGCCTCTTTCCTTCTATCATCCTTAGCATGATGGTTGCTTCATCATGCTTGCTTCATAGCTACAAAGTAGCTGTAGCTCCAGGTATTATTACAGGGTGTAATCTTCATAAAAAGGGGAGGTTCCATGTCCCCTGCCCACCTAATGAAGGGTAGAACTGAGCGGGTTGGAGAAGCTGAGCAAGACTTGGAAGAAGACTTAGAGGAGACATAGAGCAGAGAGACACGTGCAGAAGTTCCTCTTGCTTCTCAGCTTTAGACTTGCACCAGAGACTTGGGGGACATGATAGGAGACACATGGAGTTGAGGCACGTAGAGACACTTGGAAAAGATGTAGGTGAGAGACCTGGGGGGAGGTTCACAATGGCGGCTGTTACCTTGATTTGTACTTTGATTTTGTTCCTTCCCTATGTTTAGCAGATTCAGGCCCCACCCACATGACTTCATCTAACTCTAATTACTTCCCTAAGGCTCCATCTCTAAATACCATCACAATGGGATTAGAACCTCAATGAACGAGGGGGAGGGGGACACAATTTAGCCTCTTGGAGGAGGGCCAGTCTCCAGCATTTGTATTTGCTATGGCAGGAGCTGCCCGGGCCTGTAGGTTCTGGCTTCAGATTCACATGAAGCACTGCACTGCAGGGCATAAGAGTGGACTCTCCAAAGGGACCAGTGATATAGCCCAGAAGTATGACAGGCTAACTTTGGTAGGACAAACTTTGGCCAGTGAGAGATGGGAGAGGAGGGTAGAGGCAGACAGGCACAGCTTTCTTTTATTGCCTGTCCAAAGAGGTCCCATGTGGCTGAGAAACCAACCTTGCTACTTTCCAGCCTTCCTGTCTTCTTTCCCTTTTCCATTCAACTCTCTGCCATAAGATTGCAAATCCCATTAAGGCACTGGGGCTTAAAACTTGACACAGGCTCTGTTTTTTAAAGTTATACTTATCAGCTTTTGGCTGCATATGAATCACCCAGGGGATCTTCTTAAATTGTAGATTCTGATTCATTAGGTGCAGGATGCGACCTGAGATTCTGCATTTCTAGCAAGTTCTGAGTTGCTGTCAATGTTGCTGGTCCATGGACCTCATTTTGAGTAGCGAGGTAGCAAGGTCTAAGGAAACCGAGCCAAGACACCTACCCAAAGTCCATTTCCCATTTCTTAACAACAAAACCCTAATTTCATTCGGTAGCAATCTAGCTAGCCATAGGGGATGATTATGTTGGTCTAAATTAATCATGACAATTTCATTTTTCTTTGCCAGTGATCAGCCTGAGTTGAAGTGCCCCAACTTGGTTCTGCCAATCACGTGTAAGTGAATCTCTGCAGGGGGCTTCTGAGAAAATTTTTCCTTGTGAAAAAAAGACAGCAGTCTAAGGCTCATTTTCTTCGATTCCCTTTCTTCCTTCTTGGAAGCTGAAGTGTGAAGATGTAATATTGTTAGCAAACAGAATGAGAGGAACCCAAGAACCCTCAAACTTGTTTATTCTAAATGGGTTCTGCCATGTGCCACATAAAAACAGAGCATTTTCTTAGTGTGAAAGAACTTTAATAAGATAGCATGAATAGAAGGAGTAGAGAAGAAAGGATGCAGTTTCCCAATAAAACACCCAAAGTTTACCCACTTCCTTTTGGGTAAATGCCCAGCCAAACAGGGTTGGCTCAGAGTAGGATCACTGAGGTCCAAAAGCTTGGCAGAAGTCTAAAGCACCTTCCTTAGAAGTCTAAGGAACCATAGGAAAGGGGCAGAAGGGATCAGGCAAGTCTGGGATGGAGACTTGCATCTGCTAACCAGGAAAACAGTTCTCACCAGAACCCAACCATGCTGGCATTCTGATCGCAGACTTCCAACCTCTAGAACTGTGAGAAAATTAATTTCTATTGTTTGAGCTACCAGTCTGTGGTGATTTGTTATGGATCCTGAGATGACTAGGACACAGGGCTGAGCCAGGACAGCAGGCAGTGTTAGATGAGATGGTGGCAGATGTGGCTGTGGGAGTTCTCTATGAGAAGCAGCTGAGGACCTGGGGGACAGGTGAGGACAACAGAATTTGAGGTGCATCTGATATATCCTGTATACTTGGGAACCCGCAGTGCTCACCATCGCACCCTCATTTACTTGCTCCTTAAAGGCAGGGATTAGTTCTCATTCATCTACAGGTTCTCCACAAATTGCTTCAATAGATGATGAATGAATTTCTAAGTGTGGACAACACTTGTTCTTGGCCTGCTGATGGGTGTCCCCTCTAACCCGGGCTCCGTACTCTATCAAATGTTCCAGTTATGACTACTAGACCTGCTCAGGCACCTTTAAATATGCACATTCAAGACCTGACCTTCACAAGTAGTACCTGAGGCTGAAGGCCTCTTATGTCCTTAAAAAACAAAAATCACTCCCAGTGTCTGAAAAATTTGAAAGGTTTTGACTGGGCATTTGCTCACTTTTGAATAGTTCTGTTGCATGTGTGATTTTTATTGTTGAACCACATCAAATATTTTTTGGAAGTAGGTGTGGTATAAATAATAAATAAATGAATGAATATCTGGAAGTGTGGCTGTTTTTATTTAATCTTGGGAGAGTGTGGTCACCTCTCTGATAAGCCCCTCTGTCTTAGAGTAGACAGGATGTCCTGGCCCCTGTCTCAAAGTGGCAGGCTGATACAGGTGATAAGACTGGTGGGGAGAAGGGGTGTGCGTACATTTGGAACTTGACCTTGCTTTTTGGTGTAATTTGATGAATGTGGTGTGTGAATTTTGAAGAGGGATAAGATCTGAGACCTCATTGCTGTTATCCTAAGCAATCCTGTGTGATCGAAGGGTCCTTCTCTCTCAGGCCTCACTTTCCCCAAGTGTGTGACAAAGGATTTGGGCTAGATGACCTCAAAAGGCCCTTCTGACTTGGCCAGGTTATATGTACTGGGATAGCTGGCCCATAAGGCGCTACCCAGAAGGGTGGAGCTTCCCAGGTGGTAGTGGGAACAGGCCCTAACCCCTTTCTCTCTCAACTCGTGTGGCCTTGGCTTCCACAGGAAATGGGAAGAGGATACACTGGCCCCCTGCCTGCCTTAGAAGGATGGGATTTCACTCTTGAGGACCTTCTCTCCTTGGTGGAAAGTTTTTCAACATAGTCCCTGACACTCCTCAGCTCAGGGACTCAACCCAGTGCTCTCAGCTCAGGGATAGCCCTCTCCAGGCTCCTCGCAGAGGTCACCCTCTTCCCCTCCCAGTTCAATCAGGATAGGGCAGGCAGACAGAGAGGGAAAAGGTGCAACGTGGGGTTCCAGGGACTGCAGACATCTCTCAGGTGCCTGGGGATCCGAGGGCACTCCTAACTGCAGAGAGAGCAGCGACAGGAGCCAGAACCACGGTGCCCAGGTGGAGTTTGGGTGGGATGCACATTTCCCTGAAGTCTCTGTCTTTGCCTCCTCTTTATGCACGGCAGGACCTGACTTGCCGAATTGAACTGAAACAGAAAGAGAAGGGAAGGGCTGTGTGTGAGAAGTGTCTATTCTAGAAGTTCTGTCTCCTCACCTCAGGTGTGGCTATCAGCAGCATGGCATGGCAGACTGAAAGGAATCCAGAAGGGCTCCTCACTTCTGACCCTTCCCTGAAGCTTTGGCCACAGTCACCGAGGCAGGGGCTATACTTGGGACTGGCCTCCAAGAATGAGAGCCCTTCATAACGATTTGTTAATGTACCCCATGAAGTCATTGGTGGAACTTTTCTCACTCGTCCTCTCTGGGGGCTGAGAGATAAAGTCTGTGACTCTCAGGGCCAAAGACTTCAGTCTTATATTGTACAGCACTCTTCAGTGTACCCAGAACCTATCCACTTGTTATTTCATTTGCTTGCTGCAGCAAGTGAGCAAGATGGATCCCATACTCATTGTCTCCATTTCACAGATGGAAAAATCAAGGCTCAAAGAAAATATTTGTTCTCTGCTGTTCTTGTAACAAGTTAGCAGCTTAAAACCATACATATGTATTCTCACTATTCTGTAGGTCAGAATTTTGGGTGCACTGCACTTTGGGGTTCACAGTATCCAATTAAGGTCAGTGGGACTGTATTCCTTTCTGGAGGTTTTAGAAATGAATCTGCTTCCAAGCTCACATCACTATCTGGCAGAATTCACGTCCCTGCAGTGTGGGGTGAGGTACAGTGTCCCTGCTGGCTGTCAGCTTCTAGAGGCTGCCTGCATTCCTTGGCTAGTAGCTCCCTTACTCTATTTTTAAAGCCAACAATGGTGATTGACTTCTTTGAGTTTTGAATCTCTTTGATCTCCCCCTTCTGTTTCATCTCTCTTCTGCCTTCAACCAGAAAAAGTTTCTCTGTTTTTGAAGGTTCATGGGATTAGATTGGGCCTATTGGGATAAGCCAGGAAAATCCCCTCATAACTGTGATCACATCTGCAAAGCAGCCTTTGCCAGGCACCATAACACATTTACCCTTCTGGGGATTAGAGGGTGGGCATCTTTGGGGACCATTATTATACCCACCACAGAGAGGTTTTAAAACTTATCACTCAGCAGGAAAGTGGAAGAGGTGGAAACTGAACCCACATCTACTCTTTCCCCCATATCCCAGCTGCCTCAGGAAATTTTGGAGTGTCATTTAATTCATTCTGTCTTTTGCTGGTAAGACACAACCCACTGGACCTAGGAAGAACTTCTACAGAGGGAATGATCCTACAGGCATCAGTCATCTAGTCTGGCACCTTCTTCTCCAGGACTGTCCCAGATATTCTCCAAGGTCAAACCTAATTGGCCCAAGATGGGAGCTAAGGCAGGTCAAGTACATCTCTGCCTGCTTATCTTAGAAGTCTCCAAGAGGGTTTCACACTGCATGTAGAAGTATATTGTATATACTTTCCAGTCCAGGCTGGGTGAGGGAATGAAATGGAGATTTCCAAAACAAACTGGGAGCTTGAGCTTTGGTGAACATGTCCTACCCTATTTCTGCCTTTGGCCCCAAGTAAAAGTGTACTTATTTGTCCACATCTAGAATTTCCTCCTATTAGCTGATTGGATTCCAAATGTTGTTCATTCATTACTCATTCGAGGTAATGAATAATATAATAATAAATAGGTATAGCTATTTATTGTGCATCTATTTTATGTAGAGCACCATTCTAGACACTTCAGATGTGTCAGTGAACAAAAGAGATAGATCCTTTTTTTTTTTTAAAGATTTATTTATTTATTTATACATGCACTGGGTTCAGTCAGAGCACGGGAGGGTGAGAGAATTCACCAGAGCCAGAGCGGGGAACAGAACAGACAGACTGACGAAGTAGACTGCTGAGGGCAGCAGTGTGTGGCAGGAGAGGTCTGTCTCAGGATGTGTGACCCTCGCCGGTGGCCGGGGATCGAAGCAGCGCTACACAGGCTGCGGGCAGCTTCGCAGCCCAGCGCTCAACCGCTGCGCACCAAGGGAGGCCCAAGAGATAGATCCTTATCTTGCAGAGCCTACATTCTGGGTGGTGGGGCCTGGAAAGTAAAAAATAAACATAATAAATGAATGAATAATGTAGCATATTAGAAGACTGATAGAACTAATGATAAAAGAAAGAAGAGCAGGGCCTCCACTGGTGGCGCAGGCAGTTGAGCGCAGCGCTGTGAAGCTGTCCGCAGCCTCTGCAGCGCCGGATGGATCCCTGAGGACCAGCGAGGGTCCCACGTGGTGCAGCAGACCTCTCCTGTCTCGCCCGCTGCTCCCCTCAGCAGTGTATTTTGTGAGTCTTCCTGTTCTGTTCCCCACTCTGTCTCTGGTAAATCCTCTCACCCTCCCGTGCATCTGGCCTGTACCCCAGTTTTGTATAAATAAATAAATAAATCTTTAAAAAAAAAAAGAAAGTAGAGCAGAATATGTGTGGGGTTGGGGGTGGTTAGGAGGCCTGGTGGGAGTGCAGATCACAGTATTCAATATGAGGCAAAGTAGATCTCATTGAAACGGTGAGGTTTGAACAAAGACTTGATAAGGTGAGAGAGATTAGCCAAATGGATATCTGAGGTGAAGGCATTCCTGGAGAGGGAATAGCCATGCAAAGGCCCTGAGGCAGAAGCATGCCTGATGATTTAGGAAAGGAGCCCAGTGGAGTTGGTGATGATGACCTTTATAAGAATTGACTCTAAATTTGAGTGGAGTAAGACAGCATTGTGAGGCTTTTAGTCAGAGAGACGTCCTGTAAGAAGATTTTGCATTACCATGGAATGCTGATGGGAGCGGGTTAGCTAGAAAATTAAGGTCTGGGGATTGTGAGGATAAACTAGAGGCAAATGGAGAGACTGGAGTAGAGGTTATATGGTTTGCATAATGTAGCCTTTGGAGAAATGTGGGGAAAATGAGGAAGGTGGACCTTGACCAGCTCAGTAGGATAAGATGGTGGGTTGCTGAACATGTATAGAACGTGCTGGTGCCCATTCACCCCAACGGCCTGTATCAGGCTGCCTGCTTGGCAACCCTGGGTTATCTCAAGTTGACCAGACGGGGAGTACTAAGATGGAGACTCTCCAGGGACTCACCAACTGAGCAAGTTGTATAAACAGCCCAGCATTTGAGCCATGAGGCAGGACCACCTGCTCCCAAGTCAGAGAACTAGCAGCAGGTTAAAGGTGTGGGAAGTGGAACCAGGTAGAACCTCTAGCTTTTCCAGCAACAAAGCCAAGCAAAATCTCTGGTCTTGTTGGAACTG
This sequence comes from Talpa occidentalis, assembly GCF_014898055.3. Classification (NCBI taxonomy): domain Eukaryota; kingdom Metazoa; phylum Chordata; class Mammalia; order Eulipotyphla; family Talpidae; genus Talpa; species Talpa occidentalis. Next base: position 41,504,496 of record NW_023604295.1, on the reverse strand, counting down.
TAATCAAGGGAGGTCCCGAAGACTTTGGGTGGGGCCAGACTGGACAGTGGGAAGGCTGAGGTGCCTCTGTGTGCAGTGAAGCATGTGGCCGTGTTCTTGTTGTACCTTCGTGTGTGGGTCTGCTACTCCTAGCCAGCCTATTCGGTCGCCATTTTGTCATCTAAACAAGGTCAAAGTGGTGCGGCCAGTTAGGAACAGGAGCCCAACCCTTAAGCCCCTCAAATCAAACAAGAGCACAAAGCTGGATCACACTGGGAAGGTTATGCATCACAAGGTATGTCCAGAATGCCTGGGGGGCTGAGGACCGATGATGCGTAACACATACTCCCGATTTATACATCATGAGGTATGACTAGGAAGGCCCTGGGGACCGAGGACAGATGTATGACAAGGGACCCCAGAAGCTGATCAGTGGAGAGCCTTGTTGATAAGCTTAGAACCATGGCTGGGGGATTAGGGTGTATCAAGTAGATAAGAAGTGCCTAGAGGGCAGACTCACAATCCCTAATCTTCTACACCCTTCCCCTTTCTTTAATCTCCTTACAACCAATTACATGTGTCAATAAAAGGGCCAGGATCCTGCTTTTCAGCAGCATCCTGCATTATGTAGCCTGCTCCATGACTCCCATTTGTCAGTGTGGTGTTGTCCGATGCAACATTCATGCAGGGTGCTATCTTGAGTATGTTAATAAACAAGGTAATATAGTTAGAGGAGCTTTCATAGACTTAGCCTTCGAAGTGCTCTTCCCTAGGAGAGTTTAGTCCACAGCTGAGGAAGTCTTCCTTGAGGGTTTTAGGACCGTGCATGCTAGTGAGAAGTTACCTACGCTTTAGGGGCAGGTATTCCAGTTGTGGCCCATCTGCATGGGCCAAGTCGTGCTGGGGAGCAGGCGCCCAGGGATGAGGCTGCAAGGTTTTCCCTAGGAACTCAGGGAGACTGCATGCTTGAAGAACAGATCAGCATCCCACAGGGATTGGGGATACAGGCTGAGGCCAGTTGTGCCTCTGTACATGAATTGAAGCATAGAAGGATATCTACTGAGAAAATGGGTGGTTATTCTATTTCCAGGGTGATTTATTAGTGATATTTGTCTTCCTTATAATTAATATATATTCCAAGTATATACATTTTTATATTTTTCTGGTATTTTATCATCAGAGGAAGATGATGCAAAATTAAATTTATGACTATGATGGCAGGAAACTTAATTTGGTATAAGGAGGAACACCAATGGGGTCCCTGGGGAGGAGGCTATGCCCCCCCATCCATGAGTGTCACACATCCCAGTGCCTGGAAGTGCTGACTCTTGCTTGGAGGCCTGGAGCAGAGCAGTTGATCTCTATCCCACGCTGCCACTCCTCCAAGGGCCCCTGTGGTCCTGAAATCAATTTTGCATTTCTAATCCCATTATCCCTGCACCTGGCAGGCTAAGCCTTGAGCGTATTGAATGAACACTAAGCTGATTAGAGTTAGTTGATTGGCTTTTAATGCCTTCCATGTTTGGAGAGGATTTCATTTCTTCTGAGGATGGATGGAGTCTGAGATTTCTCTCCAGGGGATATTGCTCCCTAGAGTCACATGAGTTTTCCCCTTCATTCAACTCACACCTGTCAGGTCATACCACCTAACTCCCATCTCCAGAGGATCTTCTAGATCTTATTTATCCCTATTTCTTTTTCATTTCCACTAGCCAAATGATTTATATTTATTGCAGAAAAATTAAGGGGGAAAAAAAAAACACAGAATAAAAATCGCCTGTAGGTCCAACGATCAGAAATGACTAATATATTTTTGTTTCATACTTACACATAACATTATCACAATGAAATAATATCAAGCATACTGTCTGGGGACATGGTTTTTTCATGAACTTTATATCTTAGCACAGAGAAGAGTAACTTCCATGCTTGCGTACCTTCTCATAGCTATAAATATGTAGGTATACATATGTATTTTAATAAGTATATCCCATGGAGCATTTACTCTATGCTAAGCCCTGGGAATGAGAGAGGTGAACAGAGGAAGTTCCCACCCTCATGGAATTTATATATATTAAAAGAATTTCAGACAGTGATAAATTAAGTGAACAACAGGGTGACGAGAGAGTGATGTGGAAAGATGCTTTAGAGAACGTGGTCCTGTGCATCCTCTCTGAGGAGCAACATTCACATGGGATAATATTTTATTATACTTCTCTGTTGATGTGTCTTCCCTTTGTTAGATGGGGGCTGTGTCTTATTATGCATGTCCTAGAGGTAGCACAGTGCCTGGCATGTTGGAGAGAGCTCCATAGACCACAGATATGCATCGAATGAATGAATGAGCTGGTCACTGGAGGAGGTGGCCCCACCATCTCCTGCACTTCAGATCTATGTGGAGCTCTGAGCCCAGATCCAAGAGGTGGATTCTCCACCTGGTTCCTTGCCTGATTACCTAAGAATGAACAGGTGGCCAGAGCGCTCAGGGTGCTCTCTCCAGTGCATAGCAGATGCTGTGGCTCAGCTGCCTGGAGAATCCAGACAGGCAGAGCAGCACAGAGGCCACTAGCCAGGCTTGAACTGAGCTCTGCTCTTTACCCGCTCTGTGACCTCGGGCAAATTATCCAACTCTATGAGTCAGTTCTTAAATCTAGAAAATGGAGATAATAGCACCCACCTCATTGAGTTGTTGTGAGGATTAAAGCGAGATAAAGTGTGTAACAGTTTGGCAGGGAGGGGGTTCAGCAAGGGGGAGCAACAGGTCTGGCTGTTCCTGCGGTGCCTAAGTGCCAGCCCCAGTGGTGAGGGAAGTGCAGCTTACCTGGCCATTCCCTTAGTACTCTCCAGGGTGTGGGGCCTAGGAGGAGGCTTGGACTGAGACTTCAAAAGAGGGAGGAGACAGCATGTGGGCATATTTTTCACATTCTTCCAATTTTTACCAACATTCTGAAATTTAAAAGAATTATTGCAGAAACAATATAAAAACATTAGAGAAAATATGAAAGGAAAAATAAATTACCTCTGATGTGACACTCTAACCCAGTAAAGTTGTTTTCTTTCCATCTAGACCTTCCCATTTGTCCAAATACATACATTTCTGATTTAGCAGCAGTTACAGTAGGTTGTTTTATATTTTGCATGTTGCTTAATGTTTTATCATAAATGCTCCTTCTTAATATTATAGTCATTTACTTAGGATTTTTAGTGGTATCCTGATCTTCCATCAGATTGATGAACCACCATTAATTTATATATTTTGTCGTTGCTGGATATTTAGTTTGATTCTTTTTGTTGTTAAAGGTGACTATGTATTTGTTTATACCTTTTAATTCTTTATGATAGTGTTCCCTAGTAGCAATTTACACTTTTCTAGCAGTATATGAATTTACTCTTACCAACTCTGTAAAACTTTAGTGTTATTGTTATATGACTGAATCTTGTTCACTTAATCTGGTACATTGTGGTGTTTGTTTACTGCTTAAGTTCATCTTGAAAGAAATTTAGTTCATATTCTTTGTTCATTATCAGCCTTAATTAGCTATTTATGAGCTTAATCCCTTTTGTACCTCCTAATCTGTTGTCTGTATTTATGAGTTTGGTTTTATTGTCATTTCTTAATGGGCATGAATTTAAATTCCCAGTTGCAAAATCTGGTAATTTTATAATTCATAAAGAATAAACATCACTAATATTTAAAGAAACAAATAAACCTTATTTTTTAAGTTACAGATACACCAAGAACAGAGTGGAAAATAAAGGCTTACTTTTAGGATGATTCTCTAGACAAACAAATAGGAAAAGGCTGGTCTGTGACCCAAATAGCCTATAAAATATCCCAGCTGAGGGGAGAAAGCCGCCTCTGGTGAAGAAATGGTTAGAGCTACTGTATTTCCTTTGTAGTTCCTTTATGATTTTTTAAAAGAATCCATTGAAGATCTTTAATTGCCATCCATTCTGGAATCAGATGGGCAGACCTAGTCAGGGAGTGTGAGGAAAACACCTTCTTGTTCTCCTGCACCAGCTTCTTCACCTTCTTCCCCTGCCTTCTTCTCCCTGACCCACCTAAGTTTTCCCAAAGTGGATACCCAAAGGGACTCCCACATCACCAACAGTTTTCCACCCTAGGGGCAGGTTCACCTGGGAAGCTGTGAAAACACAGACACCCCCACTGCCTCCTCACTGGCCTTGTCTTTGCAGAGCCTGACCCTGTGGCTCTGAGTGAGGGTCAGGAGTGGGCCTTTTCTGAAGCCCTCCTTGTACCCTGGCAAGCTAGATTTAAGAACCACTCCGTAATTCCTTTCATTCTTCGTTATAAACCCTAGAACCTTCCACAATACCTGGCAAATAATAGGCGCTTTATAAATATGTACCAAATGAACCAACGGAAGGAAATTTTGTTCAGATCTTGGCTGTGTGTACAGAAGTCAATGTCACCTCTTTTCACTCTCACAACTCTTTTGAGAGGCAGAGAATAAAGTAGCCATGATTGTCCCCATTTCAGAGGCCCAGAAAGGGAAAGGGACTCCCCCAAGACAGCAGATGGTGGGGGCCAGAGGCTGCTTCCCTCCACCAGGTCAGTTCCCAGAAGATTAGGGTAAGGAGCAGAGTTTAAAGAGGGGAGAAATGAACTTCCATCTCCATCAGTGAGTGGAAGGGAGGGAGATGTAGGGGAAGAAAGAAGACAAAGAACCAAAAGAGAAGTAGGGGAAGGTTAGAGGTGCCTAAAGATGGGAAATGGAGCAAGACTTTACAAAATAAAAATTAAAAAAACCAAAAAAGCTGACTCCAGTGCAAACACAGGTGGAAATAGGACAAGACTTGGAGGTGGCAGGGCCAGAACACCTTTTCTCACAGGAGGTGGCCGAGGACAAAAGTCTAGAGGTGTCAGGCCACAAAACTTATTTCCAGGGAGCCATATGTGCCACTGGTTGCCGAGTTTGAAGTTTCCCTTGGGTCGATGCATTGGGCCCAAAGTCCCTTTGGAAAACATGTCCTGCTGACGGTGGCCTCCACCCCCCAGGTCCCTCCTCTCAACTGTGTATTTAGGCAGCTGCCTTGCATTTTTAGAACAATTTTTAACTTGCAAGCTGTACCTGCAGAACCAGAATGTCTGGCCAAGACCAGTTACATAACTTCCTCAGACCTGGGTGCCAAGGACAGCTCTGGCCACGACAGGTGTGGGTTAGGCGTTGTCAGAGAGGGCAGGACATGGAATGGAGGGTTCCCCTTCATGCTGTAGTCCTGAGCCCCCTCTTCTGGAGAGGGTAAGGTGAGTGGGGCAAGAGACCTAATCTGTGTCTTTCATTCAGGTAGAAGTTTTAGGGGGGTGCCTCTCAGGGCAGAACATTTGACTATGGAATATAGTTTTGTTCTTTTTTTAGGACTTCCAGGAGGATTTAGACAAGATCTAAGAATCTCACTTCTGAGGCTCTGCAAGATATGAATATTACCAAGTGAAATTTTCTTTTTATTTAAACTTTGCCTCTGCTGAATGAAGTAAATCTGCCCCGAGAGGAAGGACTATGTGATTTCTGGAAGTCCCTGTTCAGTTCTCACAGTGAGGGCAGCAGATTGCAGGGCAGGATGTCCTGGTCCAAGCATCTACGTGTTTAGCTGGGAACAAGATCAAAACTTCATAAAAAGTTTACTGAATTAAAATGAGGCACTGAGCTCATTGAGCCTCTATGGCTCCACAGGACAGGCCTGAGCAGAGGCATGAAGGGAATGCAGGCAGCCATCAAGGTCCCTGCAACGCACGTTAAAGAAATAGCCTGGAGCCTATGGAACCAGGAAAAGTGGGTGGGAGATGGAATCCCAGCAAGCCAGCGCTGGTAGTGACTATGGGGAGAAGCTGATCCAACCTCATCTTTTTATAGGCAGGAGACTGAGGAGTGTCTGCCCATAGTCACGTAGAGGAGGAGGCAATGCTCCTGCTAAGTCACTGACAGGCAATTCAAGGCCTTAAAGTATTCCCTGAACTTCTAAAGCAGGAGGTAGACTGCTGGGGTGGATTTCAGAGAGGGTTTAACGTGCCCTGAGGAATTAATTCTAAACACTGGTTCTGAAGCTGAGCCTTGGCTGCAAGCCATGGGCGGGAAAGCACGTAAGAGGTGTGCAAGAGCAACCAGTGGAATGTAGAAATGAACTCTTGGGGCCACACCAGGGACCCAAAGTGGCAGCTAACATCTCTACCCCAACCTTGCTCCAGAACACAGGAGCAAGACCTTACCTGCTCACCACTGGCAGAGCCCATTTGTGCTGGGCTGTGTGGCACACATCTGTTTCCTGCTCACATCTGTTTCCTCCTCTCACCCCACCCTCCCATTCATCTGGCTCACAAGCTGAACCCCTCTTCACTGGCACTGCAGAAGCCCCATTGGTCATGTTGACCTCAACCCATCAGCTCCCCTACTCAGCTGGACACCACCACAGCTTCCTCAAAACCCCCCCGCCTCCCACCTCTGTTCCTGCAGTTCTCTCCACGTAACCAGCAACTGGAGAGTGTACTGGAACACAGACCCACCATCTCATCCACCTTAAAGCTAGCTGTGGCTTTCCAATGTCTGCAGAATAAAGTACAAGCTACTTTGGAGAGCCATCAAGTCCTTCAAGGGCTAGCCTTGCCCCCTCCAATCTCTTTTCCAAGCTCCCAGAAACCATCACGCCTTTCCCCACCCCTGGATTTTTTTGCACATATTTTTTCTTTGCCTGGGATGCCATTTTACACCCTGGTCCTCCTAGGTTGTCTTCTACTTATCTTTCAAGTCTCCACCCTAAATTTCACTGCCCTTCCTAGTCTTCTCAGGCAAAGCCTGTACTTGCCTGTAGAGGGGAGCAAAAATCTGCCACCCTAAAATATATCTTTTGGGCAAAAGGTTTTTCATGGGCGGGGCTCTGTCAGCTGTGTGAGATCATGCTTTTATGGAAAACATATGTGTATAAAGGAGTTCTCTCCCTAAGGACACCTCCCTCACGCTCCTTCATCTTATCTCTTTTCAAAGGAAAAAACAGAATTAAATCTGCAAACCTTTTGTTTGCTGTGCCGACCTTGATAAACTCCCTAAATGCCATCTCTTTTCCCCCAACCTCCCTTGCCTTGCTTTAGCTATCTTAGATGGCATCTGAGGGCAGGGGAGAATTACTCAGACCTACGAGTTCTCTCCTACGTATGCAGGATGGATATATGTCATTGCTAGCCTAGAAGAACCCAGAAGAGTAAAGGTTGCTTTTTTTTTTTTTAAAGCTATGTATTTATTTATACAAGCACTGGGGTACAGGCCAGAGGCCTGGGAAGGTGAGAGAATTCACCAGAGACAGAGCAGGGAGCAGAACAGGCAGAAGGACCGAAGTAAACTGCTGAGGGGAACAGCGGGCAAGACAGGAGAGGTCTGCCTTGCCATATGGGAATCTCCCTGGGGCCAGGAATCGAACCGGCACTGCAGAGGCTTCAGACAGCTTCACAGCGCTGCACTCAAGGGGTTGCTTTCTTTTGATCCTGGAAGCATGTACTCTAATTGCCCATTGCTGGTGGTGGCAGTAGCCCCTGTGGCGGCCCTTAGTGATCCCAGCCTCTTGGTATTTCTCCTGTGTGATACCCTCCCCTGGAGTGTGGACTGAGCTCAGTGACTGCCTTGTAACAACCAGAATTTTGCAAAAGTTAAGAGATGTAACTTCTGAGTCTGGTTACAAAGATTTATTTCCTCTCTGATTTGCACCTCTCTCTCTCTCTCTCCCTCTCTCTCAACCTTCACTCTGGAGAAAGCATATGGCATATGGCAGAGACCCATATGGCAGAGAACAGATGTCTCTTGCCAATAGTCAGCAAAGATTTGAGGTGGGTCAGTTGCTCCCTTGTAACAGAGGCGTCTCCGTAAAAAAGGGAGGTGCCATGTCCCCTGCCCATGCAGCCACCTTGGACAGGCTACTGGGGACTATGGGTAGAGCTGAGTGGCCGGGTGACGGGATATAACACAGAAGGCAGGTGGGTGCAGGAGAGACACGTGGAGAAGGTCCTGCTTGCTTCTCAGCTTTGGTCTTTCACCAGGGACTTGGGGCCTTGCAGGAGACATGTGAAGGAAAGACATGTAGAGACACTTGGAAGAGATACATGAGGAGGCCGACAATGGCAGCCGTTAGCCTGATCTGTACTTAGATTTTGCTCCTTTCACCCGAGACTTGCCTGGTCCCTTTCACACCCTTCCTGTGGTTCTCCACCAAAAGGTGACTTAGATTTGTGGCAATCTTTCAGGCTCCATCTACCCGGCTTCAAGCCAATCCTATTTGGCTGGGCATTTATCCATGAGGGGATGGGTAACTTTGGGTGTTTTATTGGAAACTATTATCCTTTCTTCTCTTCTCTCTCTATGCACATTAATTCTATTAAAATTCTTTTACACAGAGTATGCTTTGTCTCTGTGTGCATAATGGCAGAACCCCTTTAGGGCATGCTAGTTGTGGGGGTTTTGGGATATTCTCTAGTCAAGGATAAAATCCTCTCTGTCCCACTACCCAGGTCCACTTATTAGGTTGGATTCCCAACCAATCATGGAACAACCAACCATGTTGTGTTAGTTTCCTAGGGTTATCAGAATACAACTAGGTGGTCTAAAACACAACACAACAACTAGGTGGTCTAAAACAACAGAAATTCAGTCTCTCACAGTTCTGCAGGCTTCAAGTCCTAAGTGAAAGTGATGGCACAGACTTCTCCAAAGTCTTAAGGAAGAAGCCTTCCTTGCCTTTCCAGGGTTTTGCTGGTTGCTAGCAATCCCTGATGTCCCTTGGCTTGTAGCTGCATCACCTCATCTCTGTCTCCGTTTCTCACATAACGATGTGGTGGTTTTCCTTCTGAATGTCTTTTTTGTGTCTCTGTCCAAATTTCCCTCTTCTCATAAGGCTACATGTCGCTGGAGTTACGTCCAGTATGAGTTCATTCTATTACATTAACTCTGCAAAGACCCTATTTTCAAATAGGATCACATTCATAGGTTCCATCAGGATGAGGATTTCAATGTTTGCTTTGCAGGGGCCGGGGGTGGGCCAGGGGCAGGGGAAACCATCCAATCCACTACACAAGCAGTTTTAGTTTTCATCTGCCAGGTTTACAACATGTCCTCTCTTGTCTGAAGAACATCTCTCTCAGAAATCTTGCTGCATTCTAAAAGAGCGTAGTAGTCCATACACCCCCCCCCACCTCCCCAAGTCAGTCAACCTGTCTACTAACCCAGTCTAGAGCTGTGGCTGCCATCAGGAGCTGTGCACAGCTGCCTTCTTCCTTTCTCTTTTGCAGAGATTCTGAGAGCACCTTCCTCGGGGGCAGAGGGGTTGGGGGTGGGAGGAACAATTAATAGGATCTCTTGCTGTGGGAAGTAGATCTTAGAGGCATGGTTCAGAGTCTGGACTTTGTAATGAGATAGACCTTTTACTTTGACCTAACCCTCACTCTTAGATCCCATCTTCTTCACCTGTAGAATATAACAAAAATCTTTATGAGAATTAGCAGACATCCCCGGGGGAGCAGAGCTGCCACTGCAGAGTCAGGGAATTTAGATCTGAATCCAGATCTCCAATATCCCTGAGGCAAGTTTGTTAACATCATTGAATCTTAGTCACTGCATCTGAGAAACCTAATGGTTAAGTGCTGTGAGCTCTGAGCACACCAGCCCGGATCCTGGAGCACAGCGCAGATTTGCTTCTTTCTCTTCCCTTCTGTGCACAGAGGAAGCAATGTCATTCTCAGGAAATTCAAAGTGGCTCCTTCACCATCACTCTCTTTTTCTCTGTCCTTGGGAAGAGATCTTGGAATTTATTTTGAGCTGGTCTTTACAGAGACTCTAGTTTGTTTTTAAAAACATAATGCTGAAAATACTAATTACAACTACTATATACATATATGTCTATCCTGGAGTAGTACACACTTTATACCTGTAGTATGTTCTCCCAGTAGTAAATACTGCGTACTCTACTCTAACTAGTACAGATAGCTTTATCTTTATCCATCAGGTCACTCAATTCTTCACCAAGTCCTTTGGAGTCACTGTATTTATTATGACCAGTTCATCCAGCAGGTAACCTCAGTGCAGGGCAGCAGCATGTACCAGGGAGAGGGAAGCAGGGCTTCCACCCATACCCATGAACTCCAAGCCTGACATTTACAATGACACAAAAACTCCTATTAAAAAATAAATTTAACTGCACACATAAATTTTCTTTTAAAAATGAGAACATTGGGCCTCCCTGGTGGGGCAGCGGTTGAGTGCCGGGTTGTGAAGCTGCCCGCAGCCTCTGCAGCACCGGTTCAATCCCTGGCTGCTCCCTGGCCACCAGGCGAGGGTCCCACATGGCGCGCAGACCTCTCCTGCCGCCCGCTGCTCCCCTCAGCAGTGTACTTCGTCAGTCTGCCTGCTCTGCTCCCCGCTCTGGCTCTGGTGAATTCTCTCACCCTCCTGCGCTTCTGACTGTACCCAGTGCTTGTATAAATAAATAAATAAATCTTTAAAAAAATTTTTAAAATTTTTAAAAAATCAGAAGAGGATAAGAAAAGGCTAATGACAATAAAAATAATAAAAAATAAATATTAAAAAATAATTAAAACGAGAACATTACTGATAAGTCTAGTTTCTTTATTCATCACTTGGAATCCTGGCCCTCTCTCCACCTCTCCAAGGGAGGCATACATCCGGGCTTGATGTACATGCTCCAGAACTTAAAAAAATGTGAACATTTCCACTCCTTTATTCACATATAAATAAACATTCTATTCCTCTATATTTATATATAAACCTATACAAATTGCATTGTATTGCTTTGGTGAGAGTGTTTTCGCATAGAGGGCATCCATTGGCTTGGCAACTTGCAATTTTCACTCCATGGAGCATTTTGAGAGCTCTTCCTGTTGAAATACATAAATCTAGCTTGTCCCTTTGATCCAGTGAGCCCCACCTGCGACACCACGCTTGCTGCATCCTTCCCTGCTGGGAGTCCTGCCCTTGCCCCACTTCCCATGGCTCCTGAGGGCTGGAGGCTTTGTTGAGCAGGCTCTAAGCATCTTCCAGGAAGTCTCCCGGCCTCAAAGACTTCCTCAGCTGGAGAGGCCAGAATCATGGTCAGGGTTTACTTTGAAAGTGGGGCCACCCACAGACCCACAGAAGATCAAGGACTTCTCCCAGCCCACCTGCTGGAGCAGGAAGGTCCAGCAAAGTTCCAACTGTGGTTCTCAGTTCCCCCCTGCTGGGCCAGCCCTCCTCACCACTGCTTGCCAACCGTGCCTATTAACAGAGAAAGATAAGAGAGATAAAATAAACACAATAAATAGGCAAAGGTTACTGAATAAATCTGCAGTAGTAAAACAATAAAAGCAAACCCAGTGATTACAGTGCAAATACAAAAGCATAAAAAGAAATCAGGTTCTTTTTTTTTCTGACTAGGCCTTGATCTAAATTAAGATTCGAGAAGAACAAGGGTGGGGGTGAGATGAGGGTGAGGGGAGGAAGAGCACTTCCCTGCAGGAACACTCCTCTTCTTGCAGGGATTTGCTGGGCTTCATGGACTTGAATCTGGGTTCCTTTCGAACCATGGTCCCTGTCAGGGCCAATCTCTGGACTACCAGTCCCTGAATGTCTAGATCAGTGACTACACATTAGAATATCCTGGAAAATATTTAAAACAATTTTCTATTTACACATATAGTGCGGGGCCCTCCATTCATTCTCCAGCCCTAAGCCCTGCCAGCATTTGGGGTGGGTCTGGACTGGGGAGTTTTCTATTGCTTTATAAGCCAGCCTGTCCTACTGTTCTGACTTCCTTGTTAGCTCCCTGTAGATACTGGCAAAAACCACGGGTTCCAGGGACCCCAAACTATTAAGGGGAAAAGCCAGTGTTACCTTTCCTAGCAGATTGTGCCCACCCCCATGTGCACACTAGCGAAGTAATCAAACTCCAATGTGCTCAAAGATTTTTAAACAGTGAGTTCAAAGGGAATAGAGAGAGGTGGAAGAGGAATAAAGGAGAGAAGGATTTTAAAATACAAACTCAGAAATCAACCATCCCCTCGAGGGCAAACAGTCAGCAAATAGGCAGGGTCCAAAGCAGAGCAGTCAAAGCTCAAAAGCAGAGCTGCCAGGAGGGCCAATCCCAGGCAGCCTCCTGCAGGAAACAAGCGAGAAGTTGCACAGGGCCCGGAGGGCTGGGAGAGGAGAGACTGTATCTAAAAAGCTGCCTCCACCACTCAGTAAAGGTGGCTGCTGCTACAGTCTTGAGAGAGCAGGGTCTTGCTGACAGCCACAGTGCCAAAGAAGCAGAGGGGGAAGGGAACCACAGGCAGGAGCCAGCTGAAGGGACACGTGGGCTCTGTTTTTTTAAAAGTCTCTGCTCCACCCACCCCTCAGCTCCAGCTGCCCAGTTCAAGAGAAAACAGTGGGTGAAGGGCAATACTCCCGGCTCACTTACACTACTATTATTTGGAGACTATTTTCCAGGATCCTTCTGTGAGGCTGTGGCTGTGGGGGCAGAAGAAGGGGAAGTCTTTAGAATCAAGAGGGCCCTGGGAGGTCCTCTGCTTCGCTCGCACATGCATGCTGACCTGAGACTGTAGAGACAGAGAAACTAGAGCATATCCTCTAGAACTCTGCAGTCTGCTGCTGCAGCCAGCAGCCACGTATGGTGATACAGAAGTAAATGAATCAAGAATTAGATTTAGACGCAATTAAAATTTCTCTCAGATGTACTAGTCATATAAGAAAACCATTAAACAATTTTCCAGTGGTCAGAAGGGTGGGGAAGGTAAGAATTAACATCACACTGACTTACAGAGGTTGCTGATTTCCATGGTATAAATACAACCACCATGGCCAGTTTAAAGCCACTAATGATTTACTATCCAGTTTGCAAACTACTCATTCAGTATGCAAGAGTGTAGCACATTTAGAAACTGTAGCTTTTCTTATTTTCCAAGAATTTCTAGTATACATCATGATCACTGGAAAATCAGCTAATGAAAATTTGATAAATTATTTATAGTCAAATTATTGATAAAGCAACTTTCTTAAAACTCTCTCAAAAAGGTTACAGTGAAAAATATATGATGGGGCCATTGGTGTGTCGGATTATGTTTGAGATGGTGTACAGGAGAATTCCCCTAGGAAGTATTTCGAGGGCCTGCAGAAGGACTAAAAGAGTAGGGAGTCCCAACTATGAGAAGGAGAAGCACCCACTGGCTACAGTAACACTCCTCTGCAAGATCCTTAGAGTACACAGAGCACTTTCCCAAGAAGGAACTGTCCAGAGTTACAACTTGCTCAAGGTCACCTGGCCAGGTACAACTCGGGACTTCTGATACCAGGTACAACTGATACCTGAACTAGGACGCTTTCCAAAATATACTTAAGCTTCCCTAGTGGAGTCAGAGACCTCAATTCAGATCTGGAATCTTTAAAGGGAAACCCCCATCCTCCTGCCCATTTCCTGACCTTGCAGTCCTGTCCTGCCGGGCCTGACACTGCAGACCACAGGCTGATCCCACCTGAGCCATGAGAGCCCTAGCAGGGAGTGTGTGAGCCTCCTGTGGCCCAGGAGAAAGCCTTCGTTACCATTGGCCCTAGCCACCCTCAACAAGACACCCCAGGACCAGAGAGAGGTACCTGTGAGAGTGTTAGGGGGAAAAGGATGTCCCAAAGCTAATTCCATATAGGCTTTGTGGACTCCACCCCCACCCCAGGTCAAAGCCAAAGACACTGGGAACTCCAAATCCCATCACCACCAAAGGGAAGGTGGCTGGGACCTGAGGGTGGGGTTAAGCAGCCAGGTGGATACAAAAGGCAGACACGTGGGCTTTGGGGGGCTCTCCATTTTTGGGCTCTCAGCCAGCTCGCAGCGTCCGGCCAGCTCTGAGAGTGCCTTTGGGTTTCCAGGTCGTCGGATCGGGTAGGACGCATTAAAGACTTTATTTCCCTATTTTCTCCCTGAGTTGTACATTTTCCTTATTTCTTTTTCTCTTGTAAATAAACCTTTTATTAACCCTTTTGTGTGTGTCTGTAGTAGAGTATTCATAAGTCCCTTTAAAGCGCGCGGGTGAGGACCCACAGCCAGGAACCTGTTTAATATCGAGGTTGCTCTATAACAAGAGCAGAAGTAAGGAAAGCTTTCAGGCCTACTGCTGAGGCTTGGGAGGCATGCCAGGTGTGCTTTAGGAGCGAAAACCGCTGATCCCCAAGGCAGGCCCAAACAGGGAGCCTCTCCTTGAACCCCAGTGTTAATATGAGGTCAGGAAGTCAGACAGGCAGGGTGGCAGTTCCCACAGTGAAAGCTTCCCACCAGGGAGGGCGGGGGGGGGGTTGTCATTCCCCAACCCCTTCAGTGAGTCACATATCCAGAGGTCTTCACAGCTCACCCCTTTCTGTGGCAGAGTATAGTGGCCTCCCTGGTTTTCCTGCACAGGAGAAGCTGAGGATTCCTCAAGTGGGTCAGGCCAGCTGCAGTGTTTCCTTGGCAGGGGTATGCCTAAGGAGTCAATTCACTACGTATCAGCTATGCGGACCAGCTTTGGCCCCCACGGGCAAGGGTGGAGCCTGGAGAGGCAGCCCCAAATAGTCCTCAGAGTAATCTCGGAATTCTGGCCTCCAAGATCAGATATTGACTGAGAGTCCTGGAGACGTAGTGTTCTCATACCCTCCTTGGCATGGCCCCTGGGGCAGCCAAATGGGCATACCTGGGAAGGAAGAAAGGACAGGCTCCCTGAGTGCTGGTGAGGGTATCTGTCCCTCTGGCAACCTCTTCTGCTTCTAAAATTATATGTGGATTAAGAACACTCCATCTGGCAAGAGCAGATGGAACTGGGCAGAATCAGAATCAGGATACTGGATTTCAGATCTGTGGCTCTCCATATATCAAGAAGACAAAAACAAAAGAAAAAGGAGGTAGGAGAGGGTGTGTGTGTGTGTGTGTGTGTGTGTGTGTGTGTGTGTGTGTACACCACATGATGTGGGAATGTACCCTGACTCATGTGTATGACAATAAGGTGATGAAGGGGAGAAGGGATTAACCAAAAGAAATGGGAAGTGGGAAACAGATCAGAATGGAGAACTGAAAAAGGAAGCAAACTCTTAGGAAACTGGAGAAAGATGAGGATGCCCTCAAGGTTTCCAAGAGCACAAAAAGGTCTGACAAAAGGACTGACCTGACTAGAAAAGCAGAGAAGCCCTCAGCAAGGCACCAAGTTCCCGATGGCCTGAGGGCATCCCTCACACACCTGGGTGCAAACTGAAGGAAATGCCAAGGAGGAATAAATATGGCTACAGAGCTACAGAAAACCTGACTTGCAGGCCCTTAAACAAATAGTGGTTTCTTTGTCTCACATAATAAAAATATCTGAAAGTGGCTAGGGGCTGGTGCTCAGGAGCGACAGGGCTGGCAACTCTGCATTTCCCTGTGGAGCTGCAGCTTCAAGCATCAGGAGTCTTTCAAGAGAAGAGAACTGTGCCAGGCAGCTGGTCCTACGAGCACTCCTTCCACGTCAGCCTCATTGGCCAGAACTGGTCACACTATCCTCCCCTTCCACAAACTCCCTGCAAGGTACACTGGGAAAGCAGAGGACAGGGTTGGATGACCATGGCTTAGCCTTGCAGGCCACTCTGTTACTCCAGACAAAATCAGGGTTTTGTTAGTAGGAAGAATGGGAAATGAATAATAGGAAGGCAGTCATGCCGCAGAGGTGAGACTCGGAGTGGCAAACATCTTTGGTAATGATTGCATTAATATTCCAAAGTTGAGCTGAAAAGAGTCTCCAGGAAATTATACATCTCCCCTTTGTGAATATATCCAATCCCCAAAGTCTACCCTTTCAGGATAGCTGTCTTTGTCATCGGCAATTGTCTCAATTACTCTTCAGGGCCACCTCATGAGGTAGACGTTATTATTTTTCCCATGCTGCAGATAAGACATATTCAGTTAGGTTCAGAAACTTGGCCAAGGTCACACAGGCAGTGAATAGAGGGAGGGCAATGGGTGCTCTCTGCAAACTTCTCTTTCTACCACATCCACTTTGCAAGAGTACATCTGAATACAGATTTTATAAGCTGTAATCCAGACATTCCCCCGTTTTTTGGCCCTAAACTCTTAGAGAGCTCTTTACACTAAGGTGTGGCACTCCTCCTTCACTCAGTTGCCGAACATGACCTGTTCTTAATCAAAATGCCCAGAACAATACCTTTGAGGTCTGACCAACCTGTGTTCAAGTCCCCATTCTTGTCCGTGTGTGGCTTTGGGAAAGCTCCCTGGCTCTCTTGGCATCCCAATCAGAGACGGTACTTCCTCTGGAGGTTGTAAGATTAAATCACAAATGATGGGTTAGACTACCCAGCACAGTGCCTAGAAGTGGCAAGAGTTTGATACTATCAGTGTCTTTTCTTTTTTTAAGACCCACCTATATATGCATACAAGAACTGGGGTACAGGCCAGAGGTGCAGGGGAGGTGAGAGGATTCACCAGAGACAGAGCCGGGAACAGAACAGGCAGACTGACTGAAATACACTGCTGAGGGGAGCAGCGGGCGAGTCAGGAGAGGTCTGCTGCACCACGTGGGTCAGCTCCCTGGCTGAGGATTGATCTCTTGCTGCAGTGGCTGCGGTCAGCTTCATAGTACTGAGTCTTAATCCCTTGCGCCACTAGGGAAGCCCCGCTATCAGTGTCTTTACAGAGATGCAGCAATGAGGAAATTCAACTATGGCCAGCTCTGGTATAGCTTAAATCAAGATCACATTATTTCCCACACATTTTCCTGATAAAATCCAACTCTTTACAGTAAGGAGTGATCTGTTGTGTTTTCCTATGACTCTAAAAACTTGAAGTTTCAATAATTTCTTCAAGGAACATTTGTTGAAGATCTACCAAGTAAGTGCCAGGCACTCTGCTGCTAGGAGGGTTGGTTCTGACCCTCTAGGAATTAACAGTCTAATTGCAGAACTGTGCATGCAGGCAAATAACTCTAAAACAAGGTAGGAGTCGTGAAACACATGCAGTGATAATTCAGAATGGTGGGACTTCCATTTACCTGAAGAATATGAAAACACTAATTCAAAAAGATATATGCATCCATATGTTGATTGTAGCATTATTTACAATAGCCAAGATGTGCCCATTGACAGATGAATGGATGAAGTATATATTGGAATACTACTCAGCTATTAAAAAAAAAGATAAAATCTTGCCATTTGCAACAACATGGGTGGACCTAGAGGGAATTATTTTAAGTGAAAAAAATTTAACAGTGAAAGGCAAATACTATGTGATTTCATTTGCATGTGGAAGATAAAGAAACAAGGCAAACAAATAAAAAAAAAAACCTCTTAGATTGTGAGAACAGAATGTTGGGGGGGGTTGGGGGTAGGTAAAACTGGTAAAGGGGGGAGTCAAATGTATGGTGGTGGATGAAAACTAGACTTTTGGTGGTGATGATAATGCCGTATATACAGATGTTGAAATATGATGCACACCCGAAATCTATATGATGTTATAATCCAGTGTCACTTCAACAACAACAAATATTTTTTAAACGTTGCACTTCAGAGGTAGCAGAGCTGTTGGAGTGTGGCATGGACTTGTCATCCCTCCCCTAGGGAGCAGTCCTCCAGAGCTGCCAAGACCTGCTACATAACTTGTGGGGCCCCTTCCCTTGCTGAAAAGTTAAGCATTTCCATGTCGACAAAGCATTAAATGGATTGTGGGGCCCTCTGAGCACAGGCCCTGTGACTGCACAGGTCGCCTGCCCATGCAGCTGACCCTGGGCACTGCCATTCCTGGAGCTCCATGCCGGTCCCTCGGGTCCTGCCTCCGGGAGATGTATCCCATGACAGAGCGTGGGAGAGGGGTCCACGGGCCTCCTCCGAGCTAGTGACTATGTGTCATAGCACCCTTCTCCCACCCAAAAAGAGTAATTTTTGTCTTATGAGAGAGTCACCAGGGGTTTGACCGCAAGTTTCCGCCAGGATGAACAGAAATTTCCCCAGTGTGAGAACAAGCCTCCTTGGGAGTGTCTTGGGACAGTTGATCTGGCCTGTCACTCACTACATCTTCTGCCTTCCACAAGCACCCACACAAGGCTCAGAGCCCAGGAAAAGGGATGGAGCACTATGTGCTAACAATCCCAAATAGAGGAAGTTCCAAGGACCCTCTGGTCTCATAGACAGATGCCATAGACAAAAAGCAAAATAAGATGTCTAAGAAGCTGTCCTGTACACACAAATACTTATGATAGTTACCAGCGTGAAAATGAAACATGAAGTGATGTCCTTGGGTTGGTGGGGCTTTCCAGAGGTCATCTAGGCCATCCCTCTGCCTCTAGCTATTTCAAAGTGAACACAGAGAGTCCTGTGACAGGGCATGTGGGGGCACCTGCTGTCTGGGTGCCCCTCTCCAGGTCTGTCTGGAGATGCACAGGGCTGACACATGGCTGCCGCACATTGCTGCTTCCCACCCATACTTTGCTGCCCACGATTTATTTTGACCCTCCTTAGAGCCCAAGCACAGACCCCTACCAAATCCCTAGCTAGGCCAGGGGCCGCCACTTCTATGCATTCCCTTTGGGAGCAGCTCTGCAGGCAACAACTCAGCCTTACTCTTCCTGCTGCAGCTCCCGAAACCAGGCCAGGAAGACAAAACACCAGGAACAGGATTCTCCTGGCCACAATGCCCAAAGCAAGGAAGCCGTAAGTGTGTCATAGTTCTCCCGGCTACGTCCCCAGTCAGGCTTAAATGCAGCCCGTAGTTGCAGCTCCGGCCCAGGGCCTTGCCCAGTGCCCCTCTTTTGAAATGAGTGAGGGCATGTGGCCAGGTCTCCCCATTGAATCATAGCCAGGTTAGTCTCTTTGTCCATCCGCAGGTTCCAGAGAGGCTGGGACTTTGTAATGAGCCTCCAGAGCTCTTTGCACTGGGTGCTGGAATCAGCAACTGCACTCAGAGGGTATGGGTGAATGTCAGCTTGGCCTATCTTATTTTTAAAATGGCTTTGGCTACTAGTATGTATAATTGTATGTGTATTATATTATATATTATATAGCAGCATATAGATTTTTGGCTACAATTGTGTGTGTGTGTGTGTTTGTGTAATATGTGCCAGGATGTAGAGAAGCTGGAGCCTGTGCACTGTTGGTGGCATGTAGAATGAGCAGCTGCTATGGAAAACTGTATGGTGGTTCCTCAAAAAATTAAAAATGGGATTACCATATGATTCAGCAATTCCAATTCTGGTATATACCCAAAAGAATTGAAAGTAGGGTTTTGAAGAGATATTTGTACACTCATGTTCATAGCTACATTTTTCACAATAGCCAAAAGATGGAAGCAACCCCAGTGTCCATCAACAGATAAATGGACAAACAAAATGCAGTGTTTACATAGTAGATTATTCAGACTTAAAAAGGAAGGCGATTTTCACACTACATGATACACATACATGTTACATGTAGTACATATACATGCTGCATATCCAACATGGATGAACTTTGAGGACATTAGCTAAGTGGAATAAATCAGTCACAAAAAGACAAATACTGCATAGTTTCACTGATAGAGGTACCTATAACAGTCAAAATGACAGAAAATAGAAGGGTGAATGAAGAGATGTTGTTCAGTGGGTGTTTCAGCTTTGCAAGATGAAGAGTTCTGGAGACTGTACAACGGTGTGAGTGGACCATTGTACTATTGTACACTTAAAAATGGCTAAGATGGTAAATTTTATGAAAAGTGTATTTTATCACTATTAAAAGTATTTATCAGTACTCAACATTTTGCCACTATTAAAAATAAAAATTGTAGTATTCTAATGGTTTTTCTGCATATAAAAGAAATACTTACCAAAAACCTCGAACTTCTAGAAAAATCTAAAGAGGTTAAAAATGTAATACATTACCCACAACCCCACTGTCCAGAGCCATTGCTATAAATAACTTATTTCCTTTTGTGTTTTGAACACATGTGGACATCTATCTTTCCATCTATCACTTATATCATTTAGTAGATACAATTATATATACTGTACTACTTTTTCACTTTATGTATTACTAATATTTCAAAAACCCTAGGACTCTTACTACATGATTTTTAATGACTTCCTGATATTTTATCATATGAACATAACATAATTTATTCAATAGTCTCTTTCTCAACATTTAGATTTCTTTTTTTAAAGATTTATTTATATATTTATACAAGAACTGGGGTACAGGCCAGATGCGTGGGAGGGTGAGAAAATTCACCAGAGACAGAGCAGGGAGCAGAACAGGGAGACTGACAAAATGCACTGCTGAGGGGAGCAGCGGGAGCAACAGGAGAGGTCTGCTGCGCCATGTGGGACCCTCGCTGGCTGGCCAGGATCGAACCAGCTCTGCAGAGGCTGTGGACAGCTTCACAGCACGGCACTCAACCACCTGCGCCACCAGGGGAGGCCCAACATTTAGATTTCTTAAAAAGAAATTGTTACATTCTTATGTACATACCATTAGCTATATATTTCTGATCATTTCTTTGAATAATTTACCAGAAGTGAAATTACTGAATCAAAAACTGAGTATTTTGGGGACTCCCTGGTGGTGCAAGGGATTAAGCATCAGCACTATGAGGCAGTCTGCAGCTACTGCAGCATGAGTTCAATCCCGAGCCAGGGAGGTGACCCACATGACACAGCAGACCTCTCCTGTCTTGCCCGCTGCTCCCCTCAGCAGTTTATTTCATCAGTCTGCCTGTTCTGATTCCCGCTCTGTCACTGGTGAATCCTGTCACCCCACCCCACCCCCACATCTGGCCTACATCCCAGCTCTTATATGCATAAATAAATAAATAAATCTTTAAAAAAAAAAACAAAACAAACCTGACTATTTTGAGGCCAGTGTGGCACACATCAGGGCCCCTTCCAGTGCACCCGAGGGCCCAGACCTTCTCCTTTGACTTCTGCTAGATGGACTCCTGCACGTGCTGGAGAACGAAGTGCTATGGGATTTAAGCCCTGTTTGTATGTAGTAACTTTGCAGGCTCAAAAGACATCTTACAAAAAGTCTAGAATCTCCACTGAACCCATTTTTTAGTGGAAAGACTGAGCTAAATTGAGCTTGAACTATCAGTCCAGGGAAGTCTGGGATTGAGTCCAGAGCAAATTTTCTAGCTCACTGGACCAAACTCCAGGTTCCAGAACAGCTGCGGGGTCAGTTGAGGCCATCTTTTAACTCAACCTGAGTGACAACTGTCTCATGACGACATCTTGGCATCCAGTAGGAGCCAATACAGCTCCTTCTAGGATAATAACAAAGACCTTATAGGAGGCTCAGAAAACCAGGTCTGAGATTTAAAGCACAGGCATCCCCTAAGGAGACAGGCATGTGTGCACCTGTGTGTGTGGGGGGAAGTGTGTAGGGCAGGTGGGAGGCATTGGGGGAGGGTGCTGGAATGTCTGCATTTGACCAGGGAGGCAGTGAAGACCCAGACTTGCCCTGTGCAAAAAAGGGAGTGAAGAAGACCTCCTTCCTTACTGGGTGCCTACTGTGTGCAGTACTGTGTTGGGCACACACCTGCTTTCTCTCAGTCCTCAATACTTCCCTGGGAGATAGGCATATGCCCCTTTTGCAGATGAGGTTCAGAAAATGTAAAGAACTTGACCAAAGGTTAAAGTGACAACAAATGGCAATTAGGATTCGGGCCCAGATTGATCACCCAGGGTCTGCAGGGTTCTCATTAGCCAAGAGGACCCTGAACACACTTCAGTATACATAATAAAAAAGATAAACATGATTATGCCCAATCTGGAAACTGGCTTCATATCACAGTAAGAGAGGGGAGTTTAGGGTAGTAGTGTGGTTGCTTCTAGTTCCTAGGCTCTTCGAATGCTGGAATTCTGGCAGGAATAAGGGGAGCAATCTGAAGAGACGTTTCTGAGGCCTTGTGATGACCACAGTGCATGGGGAGCAAAGGGCAGTGGGCTGGTGACAGGGCTGTGTGCCACTCCCATGGAGCCAGGCCAGCTTCAGGAGCCCAGGCAAGCCCCTCCACCACTCTTCACACATAAAATAGGAAAGTTTCCCTTAACCTCCCCAAGTTGTTACCCCATTTCCTTCCTTCTCTTTATAGCAAAACTCCTCCAGTGTCATCTACTTGCCTCCAAGTCCTTTTTTCTTATTTTTTAAAAAAAATTTGCACTTTTAAAATAAAAATGACATATTAGGTTATAAACATATTAGGTTATAAAGAATTTTAAAACAAAACCTGCACCTCTCTAGCAGTCACCTTCAGAAATAAAATAATACCAAGGCATGTGAAGTCCCCAGGCACCCCCTCTCCTCTCCACCCAAGAGTAACCACTATTTCCAAGTGTCTATCATCCCCTTCCTTTTCATTAAACATTTAAGCATTCATGAATCCCTAAACTTTATATAAATTGTATCTCATATTACTGTCATTTAAAAAAAAGGTCGGTCTCCCTGGTGGCACAGGCATTGACCGCAGCGCTGTGAAGCTGTCCGCAGCCTCTACAGCGCCAGTTCGATCCCCACCAGCCTCGGAGCAACCCACATGGCAAGCAGACCTCTCCTGTCTCGCCCACTGCTCCCCTCAGCAGTGTACTTCATCAGTCTGCCTGTTCTGTTCCCTGCCCTGTCTTTGGTGAATCCCCTCATCCTCCAGCATATCTGGCCTATACCCCGGTTCCTGTATAAATAAAAATAAATCTTAAAAAAAAATAAATTAAATAAATAAAAAATAAAATAAAAGGTGTTAGGAGTTGAACTATGTTCCCCACCCCCAAAGAAAGGTTAGGTTGTGAGTCCTAACCCCCAGTACTTCAGAACCGTGATCTTTTTTGGAGACAGGGTCTTCACAGAGATAAGCAAGTTGAAGGTTATTAGGGTGGGCCCAGTCCAATATGACTGCTGACTTTATAAAAGTGAAAACCTGGACAGAAACACGCACATTGGGAGAAGGCCAGTGCACCATGTGAACATGGGGTGATGCTGCCTCAAGTTGTTACAGGACAACCCTGATTTAAATGGGTTGCCTGACTGTGGGTCCTCACTGGCGCGCTTAAAGGGGACTTAACCTGCAGGCACACACAAAAGGTTAACAAAAGGTTTATTTACAAGGGAAGGGGGAATGTGGAAACAAACAACTCAGGGAGAAAGAGAGGGACATAAATTCTTAAATGCGTCCTACCCATTCTGCTGACCTGGAATCCCAAATGACCCACCAAGGCCAAACCTACCTGGCCAAGAGCATGAGCCAAGTGCCCTAGACCCCACTGGTTTTATTTACAAACAGAGAAAATGGCTGCTTAACTCCACCCTTAGGTCCTCGCAACCTTCCTTTGGTGATCATGGGATTTGTAGTTCCTAGCGTCTTGATGGAGTGAGGGTGGAGTCCACAAAACCTATATGGAGTTTGCTCAGAACATCCTTTCCCCCTAACAAAGTCAGAAGCCAGAAGAGAGACTGCCTAGAATGGGATCTTCCCTGGAGTGTTCAGGGGGAGACGGCCTCTGTTAACACCTGGTCTTGGACTTCTAACCCCCAGAACTGTGAGAAAATACATTTCCCTTGCTTAAGCCGGTCAGTCTGTGTGACTTTGTTCTGACAGCCCAGGACTGAATATGTCCTTCAATCTTATATTCTTGAAAGTCACTTATTAACAAATGAAGCCAAGGTTTATTCATTCTCTCTGTATGTTCTGTTATATGATATACTGCAACTTACCATTTTACTGGGAAATGCCATATGGCTTGTTTGCAGTTATTTGCACATTGTGGAGGTGCCAGACAGAGGGGAGCAAACCTTGGGTCTAAAGGGCAGATGCAAGACCTGACTGAGGAAGCAGCAAATATGAGAACAGGAGAGCCCTGACTGCTGTCCCCTTTTGCAGTCTGGTGGGCATAGAACAGTATTCCTAGAATCTTCAGTTTGCATTTTCTTGAGTCTAATAAAGTTAAGCACCTTTTGGTATGTTTGCCGACCATGTATGTTTTCTCTTTTGCAAAACTCCTGGCTGTATTTTACTTTTTTTTTTTGTTGTTGTTTGTTTGTTTTGTTTTTTCCTTATTTACTTCTAGGAGTTCTTTATACATGGACACCAATCCTGCCTTGTTATGAATTGCCCATATCTCTGTTTCGCATGTATTTGCTTTACTTACAGCATCCTTTGATGAACTTTTTTTTTCCATCTGCTTTAATTTTTAGGGGCCATTTCAGTTCAGGTTCATGGCAAAATTACAGAGCAGAAAGGACAGAGAGTTCCCATATGCCCTCTGCCCCCATATATGCACCTGCCACAGATATCCCCCAGCACCCTGGTATACTTGTTACAATTTATCTACATAGACTCTTCATAATCTGCTTTTTCATTTTAATGTAGTAGAATTTATCCATCTTTTTCTTAATAGTGCTTTCAAGAAATTCTTTGTATCCCAGGGTCACAAAGATATTATCCTGCCCCCCCCCACCCCCTCACTCCCCTCCCCACCCCCCCACCCTTTTATCCCCCTCCCCTCCCCACCCCTGGGCTTCAGGGTTTAACTTCTGTGGTCACATTACTAATGGCCTGGAATCCCTGTGTAACAGGCATCTAAAATGGAAAGGAGCATCTTTCCTCCCAGGGTTAATCTGTAGGGATAATGTGTGGGAAACAGCTCTGAGAAATGTGATACAATGTACAGACATGGTGTCTGTAATACTGGTTGATGGAGGATGAGAAGGCATTACCAGAAGGTTGTTTCAACCCCTGATTTGCTAAACGAACACATTTAGGTGACCATTGGGCCAGGCAGAAACACAACTCTATCCCCCTTTTGAGGCTTGCAGAAATCAAGTTCCAGTAACTACTGGAGTTGATCTCCTCTCTCCCACACTGCACACTCCATCTGCAACCTGCCATCAGCTAGAGAGGTTCAATCTAAATAGAAGCCTGAGTCATAAAGAAAAGATTAAGTTACACTCAGGAAATTCTATTCAAGTGGGTGAATAATGAGATTCAGAAAGGTATCTGTCAAATGCAGCAAAACTGAAGTGTAGGGACTTCACAGGGAGCCTGCTGCACCCCCCCAACCCCCCACACCTTCCTTCACCCCCTACACACACACACACACACACACACACTCTCTCTCTCTCTGCTGATTCCACATCAGTTCCTGTTCCATCTGGAGAGGCAACAAAAGAAAAAAGACTTCAAGAAGCTGGAAGATTCAGAGGGAGGAGGCAGGTCTGAGAGGTAGAAAGTAGAGGTCTGGCTAGAGATGGACAGCTGAGAGCCCCAGAGGAAGTGGGGAACAGGCCAGGGAGGGGGTTCCCAAAACTGTAGGAGGAAGCTGACTAGAGCACACTTTGCCTGCAAAAGGTGGATCTGTTCTCACTCGCTGCAGCACAGCATGAGAGTCAGACGTCAGGCAAGACCCCTGACCAAGGCGCCTGCCACCCAGACCTGTGGCACTGGCTAGAATTCAGGAGTTCCAGGATGTCAGGGCAAGGAGGGAAGTAGTAGGAGGGCAGGAGATGAAATGTGCTTGAGGTTACATTTGGGGGTGACAGATGTGCTCAGTATCTTGATTGTGGTCATGGTTACAGAGGTGTACACATGTCAAAACATACCATTTGTATACTTTCGATATGTCCAGTCACTCACATGTCCATAAAGCTGCTTAAAATCATAAAACAGCGTGGTGATAATTTTAATTTCATAATCATGTTGATAGAAGAAAGACTGGAAGGATGTTCCCCAAAGTATTAACAAAAATTAGTTCCGGGCTGTGGGACTTACAGGGGACTTTAATTTTCCTCTTCGTGTTTTTCTATACATAAAACTTACAAAATAAATGTTTTACTTTCGTAGTTAAAAAAAAAGAAATTTCCTTCACAACAAGAGCAGTTTCTATGTTGGGGGATCCTGTGAAGATAGCAAGCCTGGGGCCAAAGGCCTGGATGTGAGGTGAGCATTTGGCACAGAGAGGTTGCAGCACCTGAGAAAAGGCCTGTTTGGAGGAGGCTGCCTGGCTCCAATCTCAGTTCTGCCACTTCTTTGCTGAGTGGCCTTGAGCCTTGTTGGTGCCTCAGTTTCCCCAGTTATAACATGCAGGCTGCTATAGGAGGATTCTAGAAGGTGCTTGAAAGTCAATGAACCAGGGGCCTCCCTGGTGGCACAAGGGGTTAAGATGCAGCACTATGAAGCTGTCCGCAGCCACTGCAGCACCAGTTCAATTCCCGGCCAGGGAAGTGACCCACATGGCACAGCAGACCTCTCCTGTCTTGCCTGCTGCTCCTCTCAGCAGTGTATTTTAGTAAATCTGCCTCTTCTGCTCCCCACTCTGTCTCTGGTGAATCCTCTCACCCCCGCCACACACACCTCTGACCTGTACCTCAGCTCTTGTATGCATAAATGGATATATCTTAAAAAGAAAAGAAAGTCAATGAGCCAATGCAGGTGGCTCCCCAAGTGGAGTTCCCATAACACAGCAGAGACTGGGTAAGCAGTAGCTGCTGCTTCACCCCCTCTTAGCTTCATGGTATTGAAAATAATAGCATTGACTTAACTATTTTTGAAGATAAAAACAGAGGCAGTTGAGTAATCTCTGTAACAGAAAGCCATTTCTGGAATTGAAGGTTCTTGAGGTTTCTCTCACCCACTGCCAGAAATCTTTTTTTTTTTTATTTTTTTTTTTTTTTTTTTATTTTTTTTATTTTTAGATTTATTTATTTATCCATACAAGTACTGGGTACAGTCAGAAGCGCGGGAGGGTGAGAGAATTCACCATTGCCAGAGCAGGGAACAGAACAGGCAGACTGAGGAAGTACACTGCTGAAGGGAGCAGCGGGCGGCAGGAGAGGCCTGCATGCCATGTGGGATCCTCGCGTGGTGGCTGGGGATCGAACCGGTGCTGCAGAGGCTGCGGGCAGCTTCGCACCCCAGCGCTCAACCACTGTGCCACCAGGGGAGGCCCCAGAAATCTTTATCTCTCGAGCAACTATAACCTCCACTGTGGCTCCTCCCACCCCCACCACCCCGTGTGCCCCCCATGGCTGCTCCCCCACATCCTCCTCCCATCCGCCTCTCCTTCTCTGCCCCTCTCATGTGAACCGCCCAGGCTTTTGTCTCCTGCACCTGCTCCCCGGGGGCAGAGTCCATACCTTCCTCTTCCCTTCCCTTATTTATTCCTTTCCCAGAGGCCCGCGGGAGCAACCTTGCCCTCCCCACCCCGGGTCCATCTTTGGCTTGGCCTCCCTTCAGGGACTGGAATGCTCTCCTTAGCACCGGCCTTCATTAGTGACCTGGGCAGTCCACCCCATATTTCCTGAGCCTCAGTTTCCTCATTTGTCTATGGGCCCGATTACTCCTGCCCCTCCCTGGGGCCATGGGGGCACATGCTTTATAACTTGTGCATTAAGCCTCCCATGACACAGGTGAGACCACGCTTTTCTCTGTTGGCAGCAGTCCCCTGGGAAGAGGAAACCCTCTCTGACACCCCCACCGGGAGGTGGACTCCAGCTCCTGGGAACCATCAAGTCTTCACTGTGCCTACTTTCTATGGCTGGTGGTCTTCAAGTGCTACTGAGGGTTCTGCGGGTTGTTCATTTAAAATCTCCCAGGCAAGCTCAGGGGGCCAAGTTCCTTAAGGTCACGGTCACCTCATTCACCTTTTATCTCCTCCCCTTTCCTTTTCACCCAACAAATCCACACCTTGCATAGAGCTGGCTCATCACATATAGCATTACTTGTTTGTTGTATTTGTACTAGCGTGTGTGTGTTTGTTCACTGCAGCCATGAAACGCAGCTATTATACTTTATGGTGACAAGAGAATAAAGGCAAAGGTCAGGTCTACAACAGATGATCCCAAAGGTGAAAAACATGCCCTAGGAGTGACTGTGTGTGTGTGTGTGTGTGTGTGTGTGTGTGTGTTTGTGGCGGGGTGGGGGTAGGGGGTAGCTATGGCAAAGAGAGTGCCTGTGTATCTGGGTGGGTGGTGTGAATACATTTGTAGAGTTTAAGCTTTCCTTTGACTCAAATCCTTGTCACCCACCCTCAGATCGCGTGTTTGAGACTGGCTGGAGACCTATTCTAGGCCAGATCAGGCACTCCTCCCTGGGGTGCACAGCCCGGCAGGCCTCTGTCTTTATCTCCGCCTGGCTCTCCTCACCATCCTCCCCTCCATCAATCCCGGATCAGTCCCACTAGCTGCCTTACCACAGGCGTGAGGTCAGCAGGTATGACGCAGCCATTTCTGGTCTGAGGGCAAGCCCTGCCCGGCTCAGATCACCAATGATAGAGATGAGCCCTGACCTGTCCTCCAGGGTCCACAGCCCCTGGCTCAGCGGTCCTGCGGGGAGACCTCTCTCCAGGCCCCACCACCCCAGTGAAGATGGGTCAAGGCCATTGATTAACAACTTCCCTCCCTCACTGAGTGACCTTGGGCAACTCACCTCACCTCTCTCTCTGGGCCAGCTTCGGCCTTGTGCGCGTAACAAGGCAATTGTTTTTCTCTGGATTGTGAACATTAAATAGGAGAACAACATTTCCCAAACTTCAGTCAATCAACTTCCTGTCACAAGTCTTTCTGTATTTGCACACCACAGCTCTATTTTTCACTTGGTGTTTGTCACTAAGGCAAATTTAAATGAACTCACTTTGTACAAAATACTTTGCTAAAGAACAGAGCCCATGCAATGGATGACTACAAATAGCCTCTCTCGCTCCTCTTAACTGATCATGTTTTTAAAACTTCTGTCTTCAGATCCTTTGACTTTTGATCAGGCCAGGTCTCTTTTTCAGCCAGCTATATTCTTTTTTTTTTTTTTTTTTTAGGATTTATTTGTGCATACAAGAACTGGGGTACAGGCCAGAGTTGTGGGGCATGAGAGGATTCACCAGAGACAGAGTGGGGAGCAGAACAGGCAGACTGACTGGAATACACTGCTGAGGGGAGCAGTAGGCAAGACAGGAGAGGTCTGCTGCGCCATGTGGGTAGCTCCCATGACAGCCAGGAGATCGAACTCATGCTGCAGAGGCTGCAGATAGCTTCACAACACTGTGCTCAATTGCTTGCGTCACCAGGGAGGCCTCCGCCAGCTCTATTCTTTTCTAATATCCATCATCATCAATGCTAAGCTATTACTATATCAAGTCCTCTGAGAAAGGGACCTGCAGGTGACAGATGGGCAGTCCCAAGTCCGCACCTGCCCAAGGCAAGTGTGAAGTGGGAGCCTGGGGGAGTCAGGCACCACCTGGACAGCCAGGACCAGCACCTTCCTCCTCTAGCCACAGGAACACTTGGGGAGCTCTCAGGAGGTGATATGACAGCTCATCCTGGGAATCCCTTTCGTGTCACTGTCACAGCTCTCCTATTTTAGAATTTAAAGAAGAAAGGGTGGGGTGGGAAGAAGCTGGCATGGGCAGCTGGGGTGGGCAGCACCCAGTGGGGTAGCTGGGGGAAAATGGCACAATTGGGAATTATAGGGAAATTGTGAAAGGGAAAAGAGGTCCCTGAGAGCCAGGTCAGCATGAGGGAACCGGCAGGAGAGCTGTGTGCTCAAGAGGCTGCCCCCATCTGGCTCCCGGTGGTACTCATGATGTAGTAAAAACAGTGCTGAAATTAAAATTGTTCACCTTTATAAACCAATACTATGTTATAAACCAATATTACCTCAATTTAAAAAAAAGGGGAGGTAGTGGAGGGGCTTCCCATGGAACAAGAGTTCCAGCATCCCCAGGGAGATGACTGCTGATGATTCCCAAGGTGACTCAGAAGGATCAGGGTCAATGAGATTTTCTAGGGATGAGAAATGTGTTTCCAGTGAGGAGAATCAGAAATGAGTCTAAGTCTTTGCCATCATATACGAAATCCCAGTGGTGGCGGCAAGGGTGAGGCCTGACAGCAGCTGGAAATCCCCCGAGTCTTCAGAAGAGCAGCCCTTCAGCTCTGGAGCTGAAATAGCCAGTTCCAATCCTGGAGTGGCCCCTTCCAGCTGTGTGACTGGGCAGGGTGCTTTCCCTCTCTGAGCTTCGCCTCCTTCTCTAGCAGATCGAGGTGACAATCAAATTCCCACCAAGGGATGCGGTGGAAATGCTGAAAGATGCCTACAGAGTAACTCACAGGTGACACATGCAAACGATGCTGGTTACTTCCCTACCTGGTTTTTCCCTCGCTTCCCAATGGAGGCTCAGGACCATCAAAACTTTGGGGTCAGGGCCCCCCTGGTGGCGCAGGCCGTTGAGCGCAGAGCTGTGAGGCTGTCCGAAGCCTCTGCAGTGTCGGTTCAATCCCCGCCGGCCTCGGAGCAACCCATAAGGCGAGTAGACCTCTCCTGTCTCCCCCGCTGCTCCCCTCAGCAGTGTATTTCAGTCAGTCTGCCTGCTCTGCTCCCTGCTCTGTCTCTGGTGAATCCTCTCACCCTCCCGCGCATCTGGCCTGTACCCTGGCTCTTGTATAAATAAAATAAAATCTTTTTTTTTTTTTTTTTAAAAAAAAAGACTTTGTGGTCAGCAACTCTGTTCCTGGTTTGTTGCAGAGAGTGCAGCTGAAGGGCAGAGGCGGCCTTTCACAACTTAAAACTGGTGTGAAGAGATGAGAGGCGTGATTCTAATTTGAGATCAGAGCCCCAACAGCTGGTCAGGCAGCCACTCCCTCCAGGAGAGAGGCCTGCGGTAGGATGGGCACAGCTCCCCAGGGCAAAGCAGAGCAGCCCAGCCATGCCAACGCGACCATCCATAATCCTCTAGTCCTGAATGCTCTCTTCTTTGCTGAAAAGAACCATAGATCTTCTGGTTCCACACACTCATTTCAGAGATGTGGAAATAGGCCTGGAGAGAGGCAGGGGCTTCCCAAGTGACACAGCCAGGGAGAGAACTGGGCCCAGAAATCAGGTGTCCTTTTAGCCAGACCAGCAGCCAGAATCCCCCATAGGAAATACTTGCTCATCCACCATGCATATCTTTTTAAAATGCATATAATTTAAAATTAGCAGTTAACGATACCATACACGAATGCATTCTTGCTTAAAATTGATTTCAGTACCTCCTGGGTATATAGTGGCTATTCAGTGTTTATTGAATGGTTCCTTCGTAGATAACAGGAATAAACCCTTGATTTGTTCCCCCATCAAATCTTGATTTGTGTCCCCTCACCCAGCGCTCTCCCTCCCCAGCCCCACCCAAGGCTACCATGGCCCCACAGCAGAGACCGAAGGGACAAGAAGGGGAAATAAGGCTGCTCAGAGGATCCTTGTAATTCTGCTCCTCTCTTGGGGGAGGCCAGATGGGGCTACCCTCTGACTAGGCTTAGGACACCTGGGACACCCAGACATCCTCTCCCTGGGCCCAGAACCTGGAGCCCTGCTCAGCGGCTCCTCACACTAACAAGTGCTCCTCTTCCTTGATGGAGTTTTTGCCTCTGTTTCTTCTCTCCTTTCCCCCTGGTGCCAGGATTTGGGAGTCTCAAGCCTCTGGCAGGACCTCCAAGAAATCACATTCAATCATAGAAAATTAAATCTCACTTGCGGGGTGGTGGAGGGGTCATTTCACAATCTAAACATATGTCAAGTCATCATTTGTATATAAGGTTGTATATTTTTAAAATATGTTACATTTTACTTGTCAATTATACCTCAGTAAAGCTGAGGGGAGAAAAGAAGAGAAAATTAAGGCCAGAGTCTAGGCACCGGCAGGGCCTGAGGGCCTGGAGAGGGAGGGTTGGTTGGCCTGGCCCGGCCCTGCTGAAACCAAGAATATGAGTGTGTCCTCCAAGAGAGAGGCACGGCCCAAATACGAGGCCTGGTGGAGGAAGAGTTCTAGACAGGCATCTGGGAGTCAGAAGGAGAGGAGGGAGTGTGATCCCTGAGGCCAAGGTAGGAGACAGGATGGAGGAAAAGTGCCTACACCCTCTCTGGGACCAAGCTCGCCAGCTGTGACCAGAGGCACCGCATTGTACCTGCCGCTGGGGAAACTGCCCCAGGAGGTGCAGGGTGAGCCTGAAAGGGTGTGGACCCACCACCAACCCCAGGGACCAATGCCCAAGGCCCACTGGGAAGAACTGGGTGGGATGCAAACCAAACAAATTGCTCCTTTAAAGTCAGCTGAAATTCATGTGTCAGGAATGTTTGATTTGGGGTTTCTCTTTCCTGTAGCAGGATATTTAAAGAAAACAAATCTTTGAAAGCTTCAAATCCAACGCAAAGAGTCCTCTGTGTGCCTACTTCTGGTCTCTGCTTCAGAACAAACCTCCTTTACTCTTTGGTCTGACTTGTGTCCAAGACAGATAGAGCCTCTCAGCCAAGATGGGCTCAGCCCAAGTCTCCACTGAGGGTTCAGAGTAAGCCCAAAACAACCAGATCTTGAGGCATTCCAGAGGTTTCTACTGCAGGGCACCCAGAGTCCAGGGGCTCAGAGTGGCCCACAGATTGTGGAGCCTGCTGGGAACAGAGAGGACCACATCTCTGCCCCAAACCCAAGTCCCGCCAGCTACTATCTTGGTGGGGAAGAGGAGGAGCTGAGAAGTCACCCAAGGAAGGTGATCCAGGCTTAGCCTGTCTGGGAATTAAATGAAGTGGCCCATCCTTAGCCTTCATCACTTCCAAATGATCCAAATAAGAACCTACTAAGGCCCAAGGAGGGGGAATGGATACAGAAAAGAGAGGAAGTTAATCCTGCCAGGTTCTCTAAACCCGGACTGACCCTCCACTGCTTTCTCATAGCAGCCCCAAGTCACTCAGTTGTGGTCAAGGCGAAGAAGTGAAAGTCCATAGTCTTCCCATGGGCACTGTATCAGCCCCTGTCACGAGGTAGCCCATCTTGGGGTTTAGTTTCTCTTTTGCAGCTGTGGTTACAGCAGCTCTGAGAGGCTTGCTCAGGGTCATACCACCAGGAAGCCGTCGAGCCTGCCTTCCAGCCCAGGTCTGCTAATGCCCAGTCTGCTCCCTCGACAGCTCCTTACTGCCCAGCCAGGAAAAAGGCAGGCAGGAGAGTCCTTCCATTTTTGTAAAGGGTAGAGGAAGAAATATTTAAGAACTGCTGGCTGAGGGAATATCCCAGCCTGTAACAGGGTGGTCCCCAGGAAAGGGGAAGGTTCCCTGCCCCACCCAAGAGAGGGTGGAGCTGAGCAGGAAGAGGAGAAGCTGCAGAGGAGACTGAGGAAGGAAGCAGGATGGAGCCAGGAGACCTGGAGGAGGCGCATGGAGCCTAGAGACACGTGAAGAAACTGCGCTTGTCTTTTGGTCGTGGACTGGGTGACACAGATGTGGGTGAGACCCGTGGGGAGGTGACCATGGCAGCTTTTATCTTGATGTTGATTTTGCTCTTTTCCTTCCAGGCTTGTCCGGTTGTTTCTGACCCTTTTCTGTGGGTCCCCACTGGAAGATGCTTTAGACTTGTGGCAGGCTTTGGGGCCTTGCTCTGGGCCGATCCCATTTGGATGGACTTTTACCCACGAGGGGATGGGTAACTTTGGGTGCTTCATTTAGAAAATAGACTCTGCCTTTCCTGTATTGTTTCCTAGTTTTATTAAAGTTCCTTCCCATTAAAGTCTCCTATGTTTTGTGTTGATGCGGCGGATGGCAGAACCCATTTAGAATAGGCAGGTTTGCGGAGTTTGGGCTGCCCCTCTCCCTGTCGCCAAACAGATTTGGCGACCACGAAGATTTAGGACAGAGCCATCCGTGGTTAGTCAGCCCCATGGGGAAATTGGGCTTCCCTATGGCACTGGCTACCATAAGCGCAAATGTGATTTTTGGTTTCTCTGGTGTGTTTGTTTCCCCCTCTCCCTGTCCTATAACAAGCCTAGATGGCCAAAGGTCCTTACTTGGTGACCTAATGCTGCCACCCTTCCCCCCACCAGCCCTGCCTCCCCAGTGCTAGGGGATGGATCAAGTTCAGACAAAGGACATTAATGGGTCATGAAAAAAGCCCTGCCCAGGGCCCTGTCCATCTCAGGGCTTGTCCCAGGCCAGGAATCCAACCCTCTCGCCACCCCCTCACTGAATCATGGACTCTGAAAACGCCAGGATGGGAGCAGCCACAAGCAAACTCTGTTCTTGCAGACAGAGAGAGGGAATCCCAAGGGTTGTCCAGGCTTGTGCCCACAAAAGTAACAGTAGCACCTTCCTCGCCAGTGGTTTTGAAGATTAAGTGAGATAGTTCAAGCAAAGCCCTTGGACACAGTCAGTAAACTGGTCCTGTTATCACTGGTGTCACTGTTGGCATTTTGCCTGATGCAGCCAAATTACGAGGCATCCGGGAGGAGAAAGAGTGTTCTCCCCATTCAGTCCCGGCCCCTGTCCCATCTGGCTTCTCAAGGTGGGGTGCCGGAAAGGGCTGAGAAGCCAAGAGCTCGGGGCCAGCCTGGCCTGGCCTCTAATTAGCCATGAGGCCCTAAGGGAATCCCTGCTCTTCCTGGCTTTCCTTGATTTTTTTGTCCCACGGAGAAATAATCTGGATTATTTCTCCCCCATTTAGTTGGGAATCTTCAATTTCAGCAGCAAAACTGCCCCAACCAGAAAGCAGCTAGGAGAGGAGGAAGCCCAGCAGAGACAAAGCTGCCCTGTGCAGGCCCTGCCCCTGCCTGGCCCGGAGTTCTGCTTCCATACCCAGGCTGAGGGGCTTCCAGGAATCACAGTCAAACGTTATTACGTGAAGTTGTCAGACGGTTGACTGGTGTTCCTGGAAGGGGTAGTCCAAGGAAGGTGGGGGCGGGAGGGTGAGTGAAAAGGGATCAAGGACAAGGAGAATGCAAGCAGTGGTGACCCAGCGGGTCAGAGGCTGCGGGGATACAGAAGGCCAGGATTGAGCAGGGGACGCCAGTGGTTATGGACTCAGCTGGACACAGGACTCCCAAGACCACAGCTGCTCTGACTTTCTTCAGCCCGAGACTCTAGTCAACCACAAAATAGAAGCAATAAAGTGCTTTCTTAGCAGGAAACCCCCTGCCGGTGTGGGTGGACCACCACTGGGTGGTTGGCTCACTGCTCCCTAAAAGACTGGCCGCCCACGTCTCCATTCCCCTTTGGCTCAGAGACACCAACATTGGTTAGTTTTTGGTAAAACCACCTCCCTGTGAAGCTGCGCCCTTCACCTTTGCTGCCTGGCCACTAGGGAGCCGGCACCCAGCAGGGCAGAACAGACTGCGGTTGCCATGGTGACTTGCGGGTGTGGGGGGCATAGATCAGAGAGCTCACAGGGCTCAGCCTCACGCC
Organism: Talpa occidentalis; assembly: GCF_014898055.3. Lineage (NCBI taxonomy): Eukaryota > Metazoa > Chordata > Mammalia > Eulipotyphla > Talpidae > Talpa > Talpa occidentalis. The sequence goes on along the minus strand of NW_023604295.1, from coordinate 41,469,330 downwards.
CCTCTGGTGCTAACCACAACCAACAATGAGGCGCTGCCATGCACCAGCACTGGAGTCAAACTCCCCTCGGGCACCGCACAGCCCCCTCACAGCAGCGCCAGGGGAGGGATCATTCATCCCATTTACAACCAGGGAACCTGGCATTTGGCTTCAGAGCCCAGGTCTTAACCGCTACTCTAAACTGAAATGAAGCAAAAGAGTTGTAATGGTGAAGACAACGGAAGTTTTGGTTCAGGCACTTAGGAGCAGCGTGACCGTGGGGAAGTGGCTTGTTTGCTCAGCGTTGTTTCCTTCTCTCTCAGACAACAGCTTTGGAAGGGTTGTTACAAGAACGAGAAGATCATGTGAACCACTCAGCACAGGCACAGGCTTGGCCCAGGTGGCATTCAGGAAAGGTTTTCTTAGCCAGTACCGGAATCCCAGCAAGCCTTCAGCCCCAGGATCACTCCTCCCAGCCATGCTTTGCAAGACAGGAACTGGAGAGGAGGCGTGGGCACTGCAGCATGGCCCGGGGACCAGCTTCTGCACCTAGGAGGGTCTGCCTGCAAGATGCCTGTGCCCTGGGAGGTGTTCGCACACGGTACCCACCCCCATACTGTAGCAACCTGCCCATCTGTCCCTGCCCCAGCCCACCCTCAGTCACCTACCGGGTCCTCTTGGGTGGGGTGGGCAGGGCGGGGCTGAGTGGGAGGCAGCAGGGTGTCCTTATCGCTCCCAGCACAGGGCTGGAGACAGAGTTAAGCCTGGCCTTATCAGCGCCCCAGGTCCGGTGCCGAACCGCTGAACCCACACTGCCTAGTTCTGAGGCGTGGGGGCCCAAGGGCATGTCAGGGCCCTGTGGAGGCTGCCCAAGCCTTACCTCCTCTGGAAGGGTCCCCAGAGCAGGAGTGGGAAAGACAGTCTGGGAAACAGGGAGCGCCCCACCTGGCTGGGCACTGTGGCACCCTCTACTATCCCTTCTCTCTCTAGTCCCCACCTGGGAAACTAGAGGGGGTTTCACAGCTAGATGGCAGCTAGAGGAGGTCACCCTGAGTCCCTTCCAGAGTTAGGGACTCTAGTCCCTTCTAGAGTTGTCCACCTGTGAGGTCGCTGCGATGATCACTCCTGTTTCCAGACAAGAAACCCAAGGCCAAGCAAAGGGAGGAGACTCGCTTCTCCAGCACTAGCTGCTAGCAGAGTTGGTGAACCCAGGCCCCCTGACTCCCAGCCCAGCATTCCAGCCACCCCACATACCCTAAACTTTTAAAAGCTCCCCGGAGGAAAGGTTTGGTGACAAGGGCGGAGGATCTGCTCCTGGGCTCCCAACCAGGGTCCGACCCTCGCCCTCAGTTTCCAGGAGCAGACTGGGGACCTCCCATAGGGCTTCAGACATGTGGGCTCGTGGCAGCCCTGCAGGGCTGTGGGTCCTCCTTGGCTCTGGCCCAGGAGAAGGCAGGGATGCAAGGCTTCTGGGTATGTGGACACTAGGCCCTATCATGGAGCCTTGATAAGCCTCTTTACCCCCTTTATCAGTGGGCTAAGGACAGAGAAGGGTATGTCTGAGAATCAAGGGCAAGTTCAACAGAAATAGGGAAGAGGCAGAAAGGGAAGTGACTGGGTGCAGCTCATCTGAAGCCTTGAGTCTGGCAGAAAGAATCTCTGAGGAGGGTCTAATGCTTAGGGTGGGCAGGGGTCCAGGGAAGGGGTAGGCCAGGTCCCACAATCTCCATAACAGAGGAGCCCGATCCAAGGGTGTCTTTTGGGAACTCTTAGAAATCTCAGTCTGGGAGGGAACAGAGAAATCCAGAATGTACAATACATAGCAGAAGGGGTCATGGTCTCCTTTGAGAAACTAAGGAAAGTTATATCTTTACCCAGTGGGAAAACTGCGTCCAGATTGTCAGAGAGACGTCTCACCCCTGCCTTAGCACTTGAAAAGCCCAGCCTGAGACTGGTGAGTCCCCTGGATAGCTGGAGGCAGGCACCTGGTGAGTGCAGTCCCACCCATCAGCCCCGGGGCTCTGAAGCAGGCAGGCCAGTTATGCCCCCCCAGACAGAGACTGACCTTCTCAGCCACTGTGGAGTTCATGCTCCAAGCTGGCACCACTCCTGTACCCAGCCGGTTCCATGAATATTTCCCCAGGCCGGCCTTGGCCCTAGTTCCTGGATCCTCTTCCTCTCTGGCCCAGGCCCAGGCCACCCCGAGAGCCTCTCCTCAGTGCTGCAGAGGCAGGCTGGGCCATGGCTGCCGCACACAGACAGGAGCCTCATACAGATTCATGCACCACACACACACGCCTGGGCTCAGGGAGTCAAGAGGCCTCGTGCCTTCCCCCCTCACCACACAACCACAGGCTGCAGGTTTCCAGGGCAGACAAGGCTGCTCCAGCTTTACTTGTAAATACGGGCCCCCAGGATTTTAAATGCGGCCTTTGAAGCCATTTATAGCAAAGCCAAAACTGGGTTGCTTTTTAATATGCAGTGAGTACCCTGCACCCCTTCCCAGAACACAAGGTTAACTTTGAGTTAAGCAGAGATATAAAGGTTGAGAAAAGTTGAACCCCAAAGGAGCTTGAGGACTAGGAAGAGACTGGGGCCAGGGCAAAGGGTATTGAGAAAGAGCTGGATCTCTGGGGTTGAGCAAACTGGCCAGGAGCCCAGAGACCCGGAGCCAGAATAGGGGGTAAGGCTGGGTCCAGACATGGAAGAGCCCCACAGGTGGTCGGGGAGGTGGGAAGAGGGAGACTGGCCTCTCAGGGACCAGCATATAGAGAGCCAGCGCCGTTTCCTGCTCGTCTATCCTAGGCGGGACCAGCACTTCCAGAGGATGAGCCCCTGTCGCCAGCACACATGCACGGTGCACACATGGGCACACACAACCTCCACAGATCCCTGGGGTGCTCATCTGATCCCTCTCACCCCAATTTCACCTTTAAGGGTGCCAGGAGGATGACTGGTGCCCATTCTCACCTCCTGACAGCAGGCTGGCAGGATAACACAGGCACTTGATAAAAATTCAGACTCAGATTCCATCCTACCTCCACCCAAAGATTCTGAGTTGGTCTGGGGGCCCAGGAAAGTCTTGGAAGCTGGTCCTTGGGGAAATTGCTGGTTGGTTTGTCAGCTATGTGGTGGAGAAAATAATCCTAATCATACCGGCCACATTCGTGGTGTGCCTAATGTACACCGGGGTGTTTTGCACGAACCACCTCACTTCATCCTCTGACAACCTTTCAAAAAGGTGTCATTATTTCTAATCGCAAGGTCACACACTGGCCCCTAGTGGAATCACAGTTTCAAGTCACCCTCCTCCCACCCCTCAATCTCCTGAAGACTCATAGGGCCTGGGAACCACCCAGAGACAGGATCAAAAGAAGCACCTGACTCTCCAACAGGAGGGATGGGTCGGGGTGAGACATGGATGCAGGAAAGATGCAGAACACTTGGAGGAGAACAAAGCTGTGAGGAGAACACTCCATTCCTCTACCAGCCCTGGGATGAGGCAGCAGGAGAAACCTCCTTCTCCCCTGAGAGCCAGTCCTAACCCACCCAGGAGGCTCTAGTGCAAGGCGGCTGGACTGCATCAGGCAGCGAATTCTCAGACAGCAGGCGCCCCCTGCTGCCAGCCACAGGTGCAGCAGGGAGGAGGCTAGGGTCTTTCTAGGGACTGACAAGCCAGAAACTAGTCTCTTCCATCCTCACCAGAGGTGGGCCATGAGGCCTCTGTGGTTCTTATGGTTGCCCCCATTTTAAGGATGAGAGAAAATTCAAGTGTCTTGCCCCAGATTACAGAGCCAGCCAGCACTGAACCTGGTTGCTCCCTCCTACGTCTGCCTCAGCCTCTCAGAGCCTGCTACCCTCAAACTCCTTCGAACCAGGGACAGACAGTGCACCAGAGCAGTTGTAGGAGGTAAGCAAGAAGTGTTTAATGGACTTGGGGGAGGGGGCAGTCTCAGCACTCCACCAGGGGAGCCTATGCCGGGCAGAACAGAGGCCTCCACACAGGGTTCAAGAGGTGAGGTGCAGGTGCAGAAGCTCCTGGCTTCTCCGGGATCGGTGGGGTGAGAAGTAGACTGAACCTTGTCTGGGGCAATCCCGCAGCAGCGGCAGCACTGGGTCAGTGTGGAGCTAAACAGTGTAGGGGGATAGGGGCTCTTCCCAAGCCCTTACCCAACAGCTCATGGCCCACACACTGGGGCTCCAGTCTTCTCAATGTGCTGCCTCCCAGTCCCACCAGACAGAGGAAAATGCCACTACAAGGACCCTGAGGCCAGTAGTTATGGGTCACCCACCCCCACCTTCTTTCCTAATGTTCCACTTCAACATGTTTCATATATTGGGCTTCAGAGTAAAAATTTCCTTTAAATTACAATCTAGCCCTTCAAATTATAAACCACTGGACTAGTCTCAGTCCTCATTAACAGCTGAGGAAACTGAGGCCATGACTGGCCCAAGGTTAACCAAGTGAGTGATGTGGTCTTTTCTGCTGTGTCTCCACAGACCCCCACTATATTCTGGAGGCCTGTGACTCTACTACCAACACTCCCCAGGCCTACAGCCCCCCTCCCCAGGGCTTTGAGTGTTCCACCTTTAGGGCCACCATCACATTAGGGTGCTTCCCCCAAGACCTGCACAATCTCCCAGCATATGCATGCACGCTAGCATGCACACACCCACACCTTCTCACCTTCTGGAGGGCTGCAGCCTCACCACTCCCTGGGGGGCCATTTCCTGGTTTGTAGAGACTCAGAGGTTGAGGCTGGGAGCCAGGCCCAGGCCCTGAGGGGGCTGAGGGATTGAGCACAGAGGGGCCCAGGCTCTGCATGGGCACCCTGTCGGCCTGGACCACTCTCTGCAGCCAGACAGCTTCAGACATGTACCTGGGGAGCAACAAGCCAGATGCAAGAGGTCATAGCCCTCTTGGCCTGGTACCCTGCCTGCTCAGCTCAGGGAGCACACAGCCCAGGGTGGCCCTACAGAGAACTGGGGTCAGGTTCATGCAGGCTGTAGTGCCCCTCTACCTCACATCTTGGGGCAAGAATCCACAGAGACAAGGAAAGGGAGAATCCAGAGACTAAAAATGCCCTGGAGAAAACCACAAAGGACAAAACCAGTAAGTGTAAGGGCCTGGCCATAAGCTAAGGACAAGAGGAGATGACCAAGTTCCCCCCACTGGCCCTGGGGCCATGTCTCAGGACTCAGGTTTGTCAACTCACTTGGGTCCCAGCGGTGCACAAATTGTTAAATACCAGTTGCTGGCACAGCCTTGGTCAAAGGGGTTGTATCTCTGCAGGTATCGGCACTGGAGGAGGTGAGGATGAGAACAATTCAGAGGCAGCAGGATTGGGCAAACCACCCCGCACTCATCCTCCCTGAACTGGGTCAGCCCAGCCCAGGGCTGCAGCAATGTCCAAGCTCAGAGAAGCCCGAAGACCACCCCAACCTATTTCTGAGTAGCTCCATCAGGGCAATCCCTGGCACTGCACCCCCACCTCTCCCACCTTCAAGGGGGTACAGACCCCTCATCTGTGCCCATTTTGCAGTGTAATCCCTTCTTTGTCTCCTCTGCCCAGATATACTTTGAGATCTTCCTGTGGCTGCTACACTCCTGCAGTTTCCCGGCCCCTCCCCGACTCCCCTGCTTGCCCTACTTTTTTTTCTAAACTTTTACCTTCACTGAATTTCACTCTCTGGACAGACAAATCCAATCATGTTTATCTAACCCAAATCACATGGCCTTGGAAAATGGGGGCCAAAGGTCCTGGGCACTCAACCAGGTTCTCCCCTCAACCCTCCCCACCTGAACCCCCTCCCCCTTCCCAGTGCAGGCCAGTCTCATCCAGACTCAAGAGCCTCAGCTACAAGATGTTTATCAGGTCTTCCCACCACGAGCTCCCTGCGCCCATGCCCCTGTCACGAGCTCTTTGATCTTCAACACCATCCTCCCCAAGCGGAACCAGGGACACCCATGGAGGGCAGCTAATGCCTGGGGGAGGAAATGTCCATAGTTCCAGAATGACCCATTGTTGTCCAAAAGCAATACTAACCACTGTGATATGCTGAGTTCTGCCTGCTTTAGAGTATTTAAGGGACTGATATTCTATTTGCAATTTTAATTAGATGTTTAGAAGAATGATGATGTTTAAGATAAGAATTTTAAATTTAAATAAGTACATTTTTATTTACTAGAGATATAGGAAGGATAGAAATAGTTGATTGTTCATTGATTAAAGAAATTTTCTTTGTTTAGTGGATTCATAAGAACTGACTCCCCACAGGCACCCTCAGACATGAATAGATCCCAACAGGAAATTCCCAGACTGTTCCCAGCTTTCAGACGTGTGGCTTCAGCTGCAGGTCTGTGTCTCAAATGCCCTCACACGCCACAGTAGTCAAACCAAAGTGGGCATCTTCTCACTCCATCTCCCAACCAACACCCTGCTGCCTTGGCCTCTCTCTCTCTCTCTCAGCACCACCTATTCCTTTTCCAGTAAGTTCACTCATTTACTCAAATATTTGGTGGCCTCAATTATATTCCAGTCACAGCACTTGGGATTGAGCACACACTGAAAACACAGAGCCAGCTGTAGCTGAGGGCAGCTGGGTAAGTAGTGAGGGTGGCATGGATTAGGGATCAGCAGTAAAAGAGGCAGCCCAGCCCGAGGTGCAGGCAGAGGAGTAGCAGCCTGGAAAAGCAGAGGCCCGGGAGAGTCTGGAAAGGGCACGGCAGGTACATTCAGTGTCAGGTGCTGCTGTGTGTGGTCTGGAACCACTAGTGTGAGGCCTGCAGCTGTGACCATGCGGAGAGCGCTGCAGCAGTGTGACGGTGAGGACAGAGGCTGGGCAGAAGTGGACTGATCAAGCTGAAGTGCAGAGCTAGTGAGAACAACCAATTCCTTCTGGAAGTACGGCTGTGCTGGGGGGGCAGGGATGGGAGGAGGGAGAGAGTATGGGTGGAGTGGAGGAGTGATGTTGAGGAATGTTTGCTTTGTTTTTAAGGTGACAGAAACATGAACATGTGTAAATAATAATAATAAGGACTGGTAGTAAAAACAATGTCTAGAGCATTTACTTTCGCTAGCGATTGTTTTATGTGTTTTATACACATTAACCCATGCGGTCCCCTTTCACAGATGGAAAGACTGAGATACCAGGTGGCTAAGTAACTTACCGAGACTCTCCTTGCTGGTATGTTGTGGAACTATGACCTGAACTTAGGTGGTCTGACTCTACAGCCCTTGCTATCAACCACTAAGCAGAAGGTCCTAACAGAAGTGGTGGTCACATGACGGAGGTTGGAAGAGATGAAATGGAGGTGTGCGAGGAATGTCTGGAATGGGTTCTGAAAGTCATGGGAGAGCGCTGCCCAGTGAATCAAAGAGTGCAGACAACCTTTAGGTTTCTTAAGGCTGGAGATCATGGGGTTGGGAGGGTCTCATTCTGAGCAGTGGAGGGAGAGCAGGATCTGGGAAGGGAGAATGTTGCCGCAGAAAGGCTGAAATGACATACTGAGGCTGGAAAGAGAAGACATGCAGACAGACCATGGCTGGAGTGGTGGGGAGGGCTCAGAAGTAAGGGCTGAGCAGAGGAGTCACAGGTGTGCTGGGAACCAAATATGGGTGAGGTAGAGACATGGCATGGTCACTGCAAGGGTGAGAGGAGGTAGGCAAAGATGGCTCTTCTGTACTTTCAGCTGTCTCAGTGTCTCCAGCGCCCCCCTCATCTATGTGGTCACCACAGGCTTTTTAAGCAGCATTCAGTCAAGCCATGATCCTGCTGAAAGAATCCCATTGCAAGAATATTCACTTTTACCACTCCCACTCAACATTGCACTGCCCAAGACAGCGCAGTAAGAAAAGAAAAAGAAATATACAAAAATACATTGTACATTCTATTATTTTATAATAACAAGTGGAAATGAAATTTTAAAAATGTAATAGCACCCCAAAACATGAAATACTTGGAAAAAAAATCTAACACAATGTATGCAAGATCTGTATGCTAAAAACTACAAAATACAAGTGAAAGAAATCAAAGACCTAAGTAAATGGAGAGGTATATATTCCATGTTCGTGGATTTAAAAAATGTAATTAAAATGTAAATTTTTCAATTTGATTTATAGGTTCAACACAATCCAGATAAAGATCTCAGAAAGTAAGATAGCTGAAAGTACATTGAAAAAGAAGAACAAAGTCAGAGAACTTGTGATTTCAAGAGCTGATAATAATGCTACTAATCAAGACAATGTTATAGGCAAAAGAACAGAGTTCAGAAATACACCACATCTAAATAGTTGATTGATTTTGGACAAATGTGCAAAGGCAACTCAATGGAAGGATAGTCTTTTCAATAAATGGTGATAGAACCACCCATATACAAAAAAAAAATCTTGACCCATGTCTTGCATCATATACAAAACTTAACCTCAGATAAGCCATCATTTCATATATAAAATATAAAACTTCTGGGAGAAAACATTTAAGAAAATATTCATCACCTAGACTAGACCAAGATTTCTTAATTACAACATCTGAAGTACTATCTATTCTTAAGAACTGAAAATTTCATTAAATTTAAAACCTCCTCAGAAGAGACTTTTTTACAAAAGGACATGACAAGTCACAGACTGGGAGAAAATATTTGTAAAATACATATCTCAATCCAGATGGCAAATAGGAACATGAAAAGATGCTCAATGTCATCACTACGAAACAAAAAGCCACTAGGAAAAGGCAAAGTGGAACCAACAGGAGGTAGCACTACACATTTATTAGATTGGCTAAGAAAACACAACTGACGATGCCAAAAGTTAATGAGCACGTGGAGCATTTTCATACATTGCCTTGTGAGAGCACAAAATGACAGTCATTTTGAAAGACAATTTGGCAGATTCTTATAAAGTTAAACACAGTAATCATATGACCCGGCAATGCCACTCTTAAGAAATAAGAAAAAGTTATGTTCACGTGTCTGTCCATCAATGTATACAATGGTTTTATTTATAGATACCAAAAATCTGGAAACAAACCAAGTATCTTTTATTTGGCAAATGGATAAAGAAGCTGTGGTACACCCATACAAAAGAATACCACACAGCAACAAAAAGGAAGAAACTACTGATAAGTGCAGCAACATGGATGAATTCAAGACACATCTGTTAAGTGAAAGAAGCCATATTCAAAGGCTATGCTTCCATTTATATGAAACTCTGGGAAAGGAAAAACTATAGGACTAAAAAAAAACAGATCAGAGGTTGCCAGGAGTTGCAAGGAGCGAAAGAGTTTAAGCACAAAATGCCATGAGGGAATTTTTTGGTTGATGGAATTGTTCTGAATCTTGATGATGGTGGCGGTCACAGGGCTGTATGGATTTACACACATGCAACTACGCTAAACTCTTGTAACTACGCTAAACTCATGTAACTACGCTATAACAACGTGGTTTCCCAAACCATCTTCTCCAATTAGAACTGGTCCCTGACTCTCCTATCAACATTCCTGACTCTCAGGCATCCCTGCCTTTCGCAGCAACAGCTTCTCCCTGCCTTCTGTCCTTCCACAACCAAGTGTCACACCTTACTCTGTGGTCTTCAACCAACAGTGAATTCCCTCTCTGGCTCTGCGCTACACAACGTTGAGCAGACCCCTCTCGTGTTCACGGGTGACTAGAGGGTGTTATCCTTATGTCAGATTCTTATCCACATAAGGGCAGGGTGTAGCCCCACCTCAGGACCATCGCTCACCACGCGCGCGCGGCCTGGCACACAGGCGGCACTAGGAGTGCGCCCAGGCGCGAGAGTGCCCATCGAGCTCCGAAAGTAGGTGAGATTTGAGCAAAATCAGGTCTGAAAGGGCTAACGAACCCCACCATATAGGGAAGCCAGGCTGCAGGAACCAGGGCGGTGCAGAAAGAGCGGCAAGTGCCGAGGAGCCGAAGCGCAAAGCGACCACCCCCTCCCCGCGTACCCGGCGGCGGGCGCGCGGGCCCCGCGTACCTTGCCCTCGTAGGAGCGCTCGCCTGCGCTCACCGACTTGGCCTGGACCAGCAACAGCAGGAGGAGTGGCACCAAGAAGCCGGCGGCAGGGACAGCCACCACGATGCTGCGCACGGGCTCAGGAGCGGCACGGCCGGGCAGTCTTCCTCGCCCCTCAACCCTCCCCAACAGCCCGCGTCCCCCAACCAGCCTGGGCCACCCACTCTCTGCGCTCCACTTATGCTTAAACCTCAGCCACCCAGCTGCCCAGGCCCGATGCCATCTTTAAAAACTCCCTCCCTCACCCGGCTGCCCACCTCTTGGCCTTTCAGACCCAGCCACATTCTCCACGCTTCGCTTTGCAGGTCCTCCTATCCCCTCCATTCCCCTCATGCACCCCCACCGGGTCAGGACTGGACCTCCCTAGACTTCTCGCCCTAATCCCGCCCCCACTAGCTCCTCCCCACGCTGTCCCGCCCCTCGTTATCCCCGCCCGGCTGCGGACGGGCCGTCAGGATACGCTATGGCCTTGTCTGTGGAGAAGGGCATGTGGGCCGTGCGCACCAGGAAGACCAAGCAAGTAGCCAACATGGTGCACGAGTAGAGGCACAGGGACAGGACGAGCAGCATGAAGAAGCGGAAATTGCGATGACCGATGCAGTTATTGACCCACTTGCAGTGGTGGTCAAAGTCCTGGTAGAGAAGGAGAGGGGACAGGCCTCCGGACCCAGCCTCCGGGCCAGCCGCCGTTCCGCCCAAATCTGAAGCCTTACACTGTGCCCCCCCACACCCCCTTCACAGTTCCCTGACCATGGCCTCATGCACTGGTGCTGACCCCAGGGCAAAATTGAGCCACAAAAAATCCCTAAAACGGGTATTTCTGTGTTAGAGCACTGTTGGGGTTCTGTGGCGCCACAAAGTTGCCTGTCAAGAGGTCTTCAGCGACAAGGCCTGCCTGGTTTTCCCTGGGACATATTCTGGGTGATTTGGGGAAGGATATGGACTATCACTGTGCCTCTGTGAGGAAAATAATACCTTGCCCAGTAAGCCTCCCAGGGTTGTAAGGACCAGAAAACATACCTAGAAGCCTTTGCAGACTATGCCCAAGAGTGAAAGCACTCAGAGCCCAGGACACCCTCTGGCCTGGAAAGGCAAGGCACTCCAACCCCAGGCCAAGCCTGCAGCCAGCCCGAGGACCTGAAGTTTCTCATGTCAGCCAGTCCCAGAACTAAGGGGCACATTTCCTCCGGCTCGCCTGACCAGGCCCAGTACAGACGTAGATGCCCCTGTGCATGTCAGCATCTGTGCAGGCCAGGGCCAGCCTGCCATGGCAGATGCCAGCCAGAGACATGCATGAGTGAGCAAGAGTGGGGCCTCCCCTGGTGGTGCAGGCAGTTGAGCGCAGTGCTGTGAAGCTGTCCGAAGCCTCTGCAGCGCTGGTTCAATCCCGGCTGGCCGGCCGGCAAGGGTCCCACATGGCAGAGCAGACCTCTCCTGTCGCGCCCACTGCTCCCCTCAGCAGTGTATTTCGTTAGTCTGCCTATTCTGTTCCCCGCTCTGTCTCTGGTGAATCCTCTCACCCTTCCGTGGATCTGGCCTGTACCCCGGTTCTTGTATAAATAAATAAATAAATAAATAAATAAATAAATAAATAAATAAATAAATCTTTTTTAAAAAAAAAGAGTGACTGGGAGTTGCTGCCATCCTTGGCCTTTAGCAGTCCAGGAAGGAGTTTCACAGCTGCCACTAGTCCCCATGTGAGAGGGATTCTGGTCCCAGCCAGTGCTGGCAGAGACAGGTAGGCAGGTGAGGGGAGTACTTACCTCCACACAGATGTTGCACCAGGGGCAGTGGTATGTCCGTGGTGGGCGATGGAAGCAGCACTTTTGACACCACTGCAGGCGGAAGGCCCTGTGGTTCACCCACACCACATGCACCATCATGGGGCTCTGTTCATTGGAGCCTGACATGGGAAGAGGATTGGCAGCTGCCTTCCACCACCCCGTTGCTCTGGGGGCAGCTCCACAGCTTCACTGAGCACCAGGAAGGGTGGGGAGCTGGTAGACAGGGCAATCCCTCGTCCCCACGGAGAAAGCTGACCCAGTTCAGAGATGGGCAAAGGGCAGGTGAATTTCCACCAGAGGAGAACTTGAGCCTTTGCAATCATGATTGATGCTTTAAGTAGTTGTGCAGTGGGAAGAAGGAACAGAGAACTGAGTGGTTTTGAAAGAGCTAGCTTGTTGTCCCAGTCTGCCCCAGCTCTCCCCTGCACGGCAAGTGGAAAACTTGTAGAATTCTGTTGTTCCACATCTCAGTGGCTTGGGAAATGATGTGTCAGAAGCACAGTTGGAGTAAATGATATAGGGTGAAGGGACCCTGAAGCCCGAGGAGGGGGGAAGGGGAGAGCACATTAGGAATCATCCCTGTGGGCAGGGCCCATTGGGTGCCACCTTCCTAGGGGGCCCAAACCTCACCTTGATGCAAGATGCCAGGGTCTGAGAAATTGAGCGAAACAAGACTGAAGAAAGCAAGGACAAAGAGCACACCGGTGAGGATGGGAAAGGTCCACTCCCCGTTCTGAGCCAACCACCTGCAACTGAGACCAGAGCAGGATTCAACCCCCATCTGGAGCGGCCCAAAGTCCCCAGGACACAGTCCACTTTGGATCAGGACCCACAGACCTTAAAACCTTCACTAACCATTCAGGCTATCAAGGATCCATAGAGGTTCCACCGCTTGTCACCCAGTATTTCCAGCCACCAGCAACTCCCAAATGTACAAGCACTCTATGCCTCTGTGCCTTTGCACATTCAGTTCCTCCAGCCTAGAATATCCCCCCTTCAGTGACCCCTCCTCTGTACGCCCCCGCCTCTGTACGACCATTATGCTTCCCTTTCTGTCTTTCTCTTTTTCTTTTTTTTTAAAGATTTATTTTTATACAAGAGCTGGGGTACAGGCCAGAGGCGCGGGAGGGTGAGAGGATTCACCAGAGACAGAGCAGGGAGCAGAACAGGCAGACTGACTGAAACACACTGCTGAGGGGAGAGCGGGCATGACAGGAGAGGTCTGCTGTGCCATGTGGGAATCTCCCTGGCCGGCCCGGGGAATCGAACCAGCTCTGCAACGGCTGTGGACATCTTCACAGTGCTGCGCTCAACCCGCTGCACCACCGGGGAGGCCCTCTCTCTTTTTCTAAGAAATCTGCCAGCTTGTGTGGGAGACTCACGGGAATGCGAAGAAAAGGCCACTGAAAACCACCAGCAGCACTACGTTAAAGGCAGCAAACAGGCTCGGGAGGATCCAGGAAAGCTGGACCTGAGGTGGGGGATGGGGCTCCTTCATGAAGGGCATGACATCCTTCCAGAGAGACATGGCTGGACCTCCTGTGACCCCAGGGGAGATCAGAGCCACGCAGCTCCCTCCTCCCTGCTGGCTCCAGGAGCCCCATGACCAAAGGGGCTACAGACCAGTGAAAGGAAAGAGGTTCCGGGGTGACATCACAGAGGCTGGGCTCTTCAGCAGAACTGCCTGAAGCCTTCTCTGGCTGCTGTGTATGACTGTCACTTCTAACAGCAAGTCCCCTGCCCCCCACTTGTGCTGGAGACTGCAGGGTTGGCTTTGAGACTACGAGATCACAGAAACCCAGGCAAGAAGGTGGGTGATTCTAATCACGCTTTCAGGTTCATTGCTTAATCGAAGCAGTGCTTAGCGCTCATTTTAGCTCCATGTTTTCCCTTTTTGTTATTGAAAAATTCCACTTTGGGTGGAGGGGAAGCTAAATAATTTCCTGGCTTCGTTTCTAGGGTTGACTTCATGACACAGTTTGGTCAAGGAGACATAAGAAGAGGCTGTCCACTGAAGATTTCTAGAGAAGTTCTTGCCTTCCCGATAAAAGGGGGAAAAGACACAGTTGGCTCAGCTCTGACCCTGTTTTCCTGCCTTGAATCTCCACATGCTGGCTAGGGTGGCACCTTGGACCCATTAGGCAACACGCTACACAGAGAGAACCCGATGAAGTTGTTGAGTCACTGCCCCAGCCTTGAACTTCTTCCCTGTGAATTGCTCATTATGTGAGGAAATACCTAGGTTTTCTGTTACATACAGCTGACACATCACTGATTTAGCCACGGAGTATCTGAACCCCTCTGTGTTGGGGTTCATGTAGCCATATTCCTCCCCATCAGTAGCTTCAGCTTTTTGTTAGAAGAGTAGAATCAAGCAAAATTAAATATTAAGAACTTTTGTTCTTCCTTTCCCCCCACTTTGCGATTTATCCTCCAACTGCATTTCTGGGGACCTTGAGAACTAACTGTTACATCTCTAACAAAATTCTCTGTGCCCCTCCAAGGTTGATAACCTTTTGCTCAGATGAGAACCTTGGAGTTACCTCGAAACGGTGGCAGTCAGAATTTGCTGTTTCTGCTTATCTGGCACGAACAACAGGGCTTATGAGAATGAAACAATTGACAAAAATGCCTGGACCCAACTTATATGAGAAAAAGCCAAAATTTTCATGTTAGTAAGTCGTGTATCAGAGCATAGACCCAGAAGAATGTTCACGTTCCTCAAGGTGACTTCTTAAAGACCCAGACTGAAAACTACCATGTGAAATGAAACCAAGGTGCCCAGCTCACGGTTAAACAGACAATGTTTAGCAGGGAGGCGTGCTCAGTTTTGTTACATTTCTGGATCCAGTTTGAGGTACACCATGATTTAGCAGAGAGCAATCAACAAGACCATACCCTTATATTTTTATACTTTGTTTCCCAGACCCTTAAAAACTGCCCAAAGTGGGCCTCCCTGGTGGCACAAGGGGTTAAGGCGCAACCTATGGGGCTGGCCGCGGCCACTGCAGTATGAGTTCAATCACCGACCAGGGAGCAACCCACATGGCACAGCAGACCTCTCCTGTCTCGCCCGCCGCTCCCCTCAGCAGTGTATTTCAGTCAGTCTGCCTGTTCTGTTCCCCACTCTGTCTCTGGTGAATCCTCTCACCCCCTGCGACTCTGGCCTATGCCCTATTTCTTGTATGGATGAATAGATAGATCTTTAAAAAGAGAGAGAGAGAGAGAGAGACATGGGGAGAAGATTACTTGATTTCAGACCTCTAGCCTCCCCAACACTAAGACAAAAAAAAAAAAAAAAAAAAAAACCCTGCCCAAAGCGCCATTCTCAGGAAAACCTCATGTCTTCCTGAAACGTGAAAACACGAAGTTTTCCTTTCACCTCCTGGCCAGTCAACTTGCTATAAAGGTTTTTCTCAAAACCTGTTATCACAATAATCATTTTTATGCAGCAAGCCCATGGCTTGATAACAACCTAACTCCTGTCTTTATCTCATATCCCACATCCAGTTCATCAGCTCTACCTTCAAAAACAGAATCTTATGAGTCCAAGCCATCACCTTCTCTTGCCTGGACATTGCAACAACTACTTAGGAGTCAGGGCTCCTTTTACAACATTTTTTAAACATCCTTATTTACGCTTTTCACAATATAGGCTTTCTCCTCTCCAGCTTCTTTTATTTATTTATTTTTAAAGATTTATTTATTTATGCATACAAGAACCAGGGTACAGGCCAGAGGCGCAGGAGGGTGAGAGGATTCACCAGAGACAGAGAGGGGTACAGAATAGGCAGACTGAAATACACTGCTGAGGGGAGCAGTGGGAGAGACAGGAGAGGTCTGCTGCACCATGTGGGTATCTCCACGGCCGGCCGGGGTCAAACCCACACTGCAGAGGCTGCAGACAGCTTCACAGTGCTGCACTCAACTGCCTGTGCCACCAGGGAGGCCCCAGCTCCTTTTAAAACTGAGATTATCAGTGGGACTCCAGGACTTCTGGAGAGAATGCCTGAGCTCTAAAGGAGCAGCCCACTTGAAATCCCAGATGGCTATTGCACTGAAGCCAGATGTCATGAGCACTCCTCAGATCTGCCATCTTGGGTAATACAGAGGAGTGCAGTGATGAGAGACACCTGAGAGAACTGACTCCCACAGAGACCCAAACCATGGCACTTCTTTCATCTCTTACACTGGTGATATCCCCCAAGCCTGAGTCATACTGAGTCAATCAATAACCAAGGAGCTCTGTGACACAGGGCGATGGGTGGAGCCTAGACTGTCTTCTTGGTTGTATAACCCTTTCTGTCCCAGTGTTCTGAAAAGAAGTGATAAGGCTAGAGCTGATGCCTTGGGAAGAGAGACTAAATGTAACAATGAAGTTAATGGATGTGCCAAAACTTAGCACCCTGTATGTGGGACTGATGAAAATATTTATCCCAAGGAAGGCATGCTATGCCATTAAAATATAAAGTACCAGATTCTGTCCTCGTTCAAAAACTGGGCCTTCTTGAGAACCAAAGTCTGGAATCCCATAAAGTCACCACAATACCTGACTGACCTGAATGGGGAATAAAATGCATCTAAACAATTTTTTTTTTTTTAAGACTTGGATTATAGCCTAAGTACATAAATTTTCTCAGGACTCTCCAGTTAGGGCAAAAATTCAAATTCCTCATGATGATCTTAAAGGGCCTCTCTGAACTATCCCCCCTAATGTTTTGATCTCATTTCCTAACATTCAACCCTTTGCTCACTCCACACCAGCCAGGCATGTTAGCTTCTTTGTTGTTCCTCAGACACACCTGGTATAGTCCAGACTTGGATTCTTATCACTTGCTGCACTCTCCCGGGAATCCACTCCAAAAATATTTGCAGAGTTTGCTCCCGCATGTCATGAGTTCCTTGTTTAAATGGTTTGTTCTACCAATATCTATATACATCTCCAATTATTTCCTTAGAATAGATGGTTGGATTTGGGGTTAATGAATGTGAATTTTTGAAATATCTTTTCTCATAATCTCACATTTATATTTCTATTATGAGCATACTCATCATACTAACACCATAACTGGATATTAAAATAATTTCTCCAATTTTATATATTAAAAATAACTCCTTGATCTTTTTATTTGTAGCTCCTTAAATTACTACAGTCATCTCATTGTAGTTTGGTGAAGTGGCTCTACATCTTTTGCTTATTCACATTGTAGTGTGGAATTATTGGTGTATTTTTTCCTTTTTTGTCATTGTAGTAAACATACATAATATAAAATTGACCATTTTAACCAGTTTTTGAGTGTACAGTTGTGTGGCATTAAGGGCACTCACACTGTTGTGCAACCATCACTACTATTCGTTACAGAACTTTTTATCATCCCAAGTGGAAACTCTGTATCCATTAAATAATAACTCCTCATTTCCCACATTCCCATTCCCTGGCATCCATCCATCCATTCTACCTTCTGTCATAATGATTTCTAAGGTTGAATAACATTTCACTAGATGTATATGTCATATATTATTTATCTGTTGATGGACATTTAGATTGATTCTACCTTTTGGTTATTGTGAATAATGCTATTATTAACTTAGTGTATAAATATATATATTCAAGTCTTTATTTTTAATTCTTTGGGACATGTATTAAAAAATGGAATTTCCAGATCACATGGCAATCTTACGTTTAATTTTTTGAGGAACACACATATTGTTTTCAATGACACCTGTTCCATTTTACATTTCCGCCAACAAGGCACAAAGGTTCTAGTTTCTCCTCATTCTCACTAACAGTTTTTTGTTTTCTTCTATTTTTTTTTTAAAGAACAGCCATCCTAATGGATGTGAAGTGATATCTCACTGTGCTTTTGATGGAAATGTTGGACTTTTCTTGCTTATTTATAGGACCCCTTTTCTATTAAAATTTGTCTGTATTTATTGTAAATATGTTCCAAGTTTGTTGCTTGGCCTTTACTACTTGTGTGCAATTTTTAATGTCAAGCTTTTGTTTTTATCTAATCAAATCTTTTGATCATTTTCCTCATATCAGTTTGTCTTACTTCTAAATCTTTTCCTTTCCTCTAGCTGGTATTTAACTCTACTTCTTGTTTTCTTTTCATTCAGTTCTGGTTTTGAGTCGTGCCCTACATTCGTAAGAGTGTGGACGAGAATCCACCAACTGGGTCATCTCCTTTCCCCAGGTTTGCTTGTGACCTTCGGTTGGCTGAGGCTTTGTTGGGCTCCTGCCACAGATTGACCTTTCTGCCCAGTCCTGCTTCTGGCCCTTCCCCTCCACAGGTGTTTATCCCAAAATAATTCCCAAATAAACATCCTGCATGCATGTCTCTAGAGTCTATTTGTGGACTTTTTGTTTCACTAATTCATTGAATTGGACACTGTATATTCTGATCTCTGTAGTTTTACAAGCTAGGAGGCTTTCTGTATTCCTAGTTGTCAACATTTCAATCTCTAAAGTCATAACACTATGTCATAAACAAAGACATAACACAGAAATATTCACTAATGAATAGGAAATGAGATCCCACTCAAACATTGTCTTTCACTTAAAACTCACATCTTCCTTTCCCACTTCAACTGCAATGTGAAACAATGCCAAATGCAAATACAGTGACAATTTATTGCAAAATGAAATTTGAAAGAAACAGAATTTTATGGTGTTGATAGAAGTGATATTAGAATACCTTTTAAAGTGGCCAAAAGTCATAAATCAATGAGAAGCAATGTTAAAATAGCAAAAAATAGAAAAAAGAAAAATCAACAAAGTTGACAATGTGCTAGGCTCTGCAGTAAAGAATGGCCCATGGCCTCCTTGGTCAAGTCTACCAAATTTTATTTATTTGTTTATTTATTTTTAAAGATTTATTTATTTATTTATTTATACAAGCACTGGGTTCAGTCAGAAGTGTGGGAGGGTGAGAGAATTCACCAGAGCCAGAGCAGGGAGCAGAGCAGGCAGAAGGACCGAAGTACACTGCTGAGGGGAGCAGCGGGCAGCAGGAGTGGTCTGCGCGCCATGTGGGACCCTCCTCTGGTGGCCGGGGAGCAGTCGGGGATCGAACAGGCGCTGCAGAGGCTGCGGGCAGCTTCGCAACCCAGTGCTCAACCGCTGCGCTACCGGGGAGGCCCAAGTCTACCAAATTTTAAAGAACAAAATAGAAGAGGAAAGAAATAGAAGGAACAGTAGAGGAAAGAACACTTCCTAATTTATTCTATGGAGTCAAAGATGTCAAAGACAAAGACAACACTACAAAGAAAAAACGGCATACCGATATCCTTTATGAATATATGTGCAAAAACCCTCAACAAAACGGCAAACTGAATACAGCGGCATGCTAAAATGACCATGACAAAGTGAGATTTATTCCAGGAATACAAGAGTGATTCAACATACAAAAATCAATGCACTACGTCACAGTAATGAGGGTGAGTGGGGGTGGGAGAGAAAGAAACATGATCACCTCAATGCAGAAAAAGCATTTGGCAAAATTTACCACACTTGAGTAAATGATTTAGAACTCTCCACAGACTAAAAACAGAAGGGTGTTTCCTCTACCTGATGAAAGGCATTTATGAAAAAAACCCACAGTTAATACAGCAAGAGACTGAAAACTTTCCCTGTAAGACATAAGACAACTGTACTGCTTTTGCCACTTCCATTTAACATATACTGGGAGCCCTGGCCAGAGCAAGAGGTCAAGGAAAAGAAGGACAAAGAGAGAGAGAGAGAGAGAGAGAGAGAGAGAGAGAGAGAGAGAGAGAGAGAGAGAGAGATTTGGAGCTAATGAATGAGTTCAGCAAACTAGCAGCATTTTTCAGAACAGCCAAAAATAGAAACAATCATTAATTGATGAATGGATAAAACAAAAGATGGTATATCCATATGTGGAAATACCCTTAAGTCATGGGAAGCAATGGAGTACTGATGCATGCTATGACATGAATAAACCTTGAAAATGTGATGCTAAATGAAAGAGACAAAATGTCCACACTAGGTCAATTCATAGAAAGAGAAAGTTGATTAATGACTACCAGGGCATGAGAGGAAGAGGAAGCATGGGAGTACAGGAAATATAGGGTTTATTTTGGGGATGATGGAAGTATTCTGCAATTAGATTGATGGTGATAGCTGTATAACAGGAATATACAAAAAAACCACGAATTATACACTTCAAAATGTGACATTTTATGTGAATTTTATCTCAATATGAATTTTTAGAAAAAGTGTTTAAATGTCAAACAATTGAGGGGCCCTGGGCAAAATTGATGAAACTCATGCTTTTTTTATAATTTAGTTTTTCAAGAAATGACTCACATACCAAGAAAACCAAAACTTCAGAGGTAGGTGTGCTAGCAAGTTATTGTACAATTTTGTGAGGAAAATTACCCTCCCAAAGGAAATAAACAGCAATTTATTCTTCTTGGTTCAAAAATCAGTGTAGAAAGTGAACAGTCCAAAATTAGCAAAAGAAGAATCCCACTGGCTGGTCCAACTCATCTTCTCTTGCCAGACCTTAGCTGTGGATAGACTGGATTCAAGGCTGGACACAGCACTGAACTAATCCGTGGGTCATACTCCATAGAAGAGAGCCACGTCGGGACTTTCTGAGGAGCAGAAGTGCCCCAGCAGAGCTAAAGCCCTCTGTCTCACCCTACCCTGCCATTCCTCCCACCACTGTCTTCTACCCCGAAACCTGTCTGGTCTCCCCTGGTCTCCCTGCTGCCCACCTGCAGAAGCCCTGCGAGTCTTCCTCCTAGTGCTCAGTCCTCTGTTCATTCCTCTGTTGGGGAAAAGTTTTGGAAAAGAGCCAGAGCATCCTGTAATCTGCCCTAGGGAAGTCTAAAGTTCAGGGCTTGGGCAATTAAACTCAAGACCTCTTCTTGGTGTAGAGGTGAATGGCCCGGGGAACATTCCTTTGACTTGAGGAAGCTGAGTCAGTCTGTGTCTGTCAGGGTTGGGCCGAGGCCATTGACCCTGTGAGGGTCAGTGTCCTCGTCTTCCCTTGTGCTTTTGGAGGGAACGGGGTCTCTGAGACTCCGGAGCAAACATTACCCTGTTCCAAGAACCATGCCGTAGGAGGAGGCTAAAAGAGGAAGCAGACTCAGCTTGATCCTTGGGAGATATTCTGAGGTGTTTGGGAACAGGTGCAAGGAGTTCTCTTGGTACTGCCTCTGTAACTGCTTCCTACAGTTGTATCTAGTCAGCAGGGCGAGGCAGAGCCTCCTCTGGCCTCCTCACAATTGACTCTTTTGATCAGCTCAAGGGCCTTTAATATCAACGATCTTCATCCAAACCTCAACAAAGTCCCTAGCCCAGATCCCTGCTGCTTCTTTCCATACTTCCACGACTTTCTGTTCAACCTGGTGATGTCATCTCTGAGTCTCAGTTTCTTTATCTGTAAAATGGGAATAAAGATAGCTATCTTATAACAGAGGTTGTAGAGTTTAAATGAGATAAAGAATATACTTCATTTCCTATAGCACCTGGTACACTGTAAATCCTCAATAGACGTTAGCTACTGCTGTTGCTGTGATTTTTATTAATCATGCCACTAATTCTAAAGAGTACTTAGTAAGGCCTCTCTAGTGGTGCAAGTGGTTAAGGCGCAACCTATAAAGAGTACTTAGTGTATCCCAGGCCCTCTGCCGCGAATCCAGGAGTACTGTGCTTGATCGAAAGGAGGTAAAAATCTATTTGGAGAGAGAAGTCACGAGTCAATAAAATAGTTTATAAGCATATCATTTGGAATAATTTTTCAAATTCAAAAGGCTCAGAAATCTCACTCACAATTCTGCTCTCCATTTGTTATAACTTAAGCTGTTCTTTATTTTTTTAAAAGATTTATTTTATTTATGCATACAAGAACTGGGGTACAGGCCAGAGGTGTTGGGGATGAGAGGATTCACCAGAGACAGAGCAGGGAACAGAACAGGCAGACTGACTGAAATACACTGCTGAGGGGAGCAGCGGGCGAGACAGGAGAAGTCTGCTGCGCCATGCGGGTTGCTCCCTGGCTGGGAATTGAACTCGTGCTGCGGTGGCCGCAGTGAGCTTCATAGGTTGCGTCTTAATCCCTTGCGCTACCAGGTTGGCCCCTTAAGCTGCTGTTTAGAGGAAAAGTCTGTTATCATCAGGATATGGTGGGCTGGGCTTTGGAAAACCCATTTGGTCCTCAGCCTTTCCAGATTCCTGCTTTCTTCATGCCCAGCCAACAGCACCAACACAACCAAGGCTTCAGCCCTGATTCTCCCATGCCCAGGGAACCAGAGCCTGAGTTCCAGGCAAGTTCTGGGGAAGAGAGGGTGCTGACCAGGGAATATTGTGGGAGGATCGAGAACTCTTCCTCTTCACAAGAAAAAAAAAAAAAAGAACTTTGTCTCCACCATCACCTAGAAAGTTCCTAGGGAGGTTTGGGGGATGTAGGCTGGGGGTGGCCTGGGGCAAGGGATGGCAAACACATTCGTGGGAAGGAAGTAGGAGGGGCAAAATCTAGAGATGGGAGGAGTCAGGAATCAGGGAAATCAGCCAGTTGACAAGATCAAATTCCTCTAGGGTGAACTCTGAGACAGGTTCTCTGAGGTCTGAGACACAGGAGGCCCGGCCCGCCTGAGGAAGAGACAGAGATCCAAGAAGACACAGCCTACCCCCAGCCGGGTCCTCTGGGAAAGACCAGCAAGCAGCAGCTCCCCAACCAAACTGCCTGCCCTTCCTTTGACCCTCAGTGCCTGCCCAGGAGTCTGAGAGGGAGAAGACAATGGAGCCAGACAGGATTCCGATAAAGCTTGACCCCAGGTGAGTGAGGGCAGCAAGCCCTGAGCCAAGAGCCAGTTACAAACAGCAGTGGCCTCTCTCTCTCTCTGGCCTGTCTCTCACCGACCCATGGCCCTTTGGCTCCCAGCACCCAGCATGAGACAAGACTGATAACAGTCTGGCTGTCCCCCAGGTTCTCTAGGACAGTGTGGGGCTGGGCAAGTACATAATCCCTCAGAGCTTTGGCTTTGCCCTCCCCAGCCCCTCCACCACCGACTTGGAGGGAGAAAGATCCCAGGTGGGGACCGTGGAGGCATTCACAGAACCTGGACCAGCCAGGGACCCATCCTTGATGCTAAGGGTCCTTTCTTTTTCTGAGACCCTACTCTTTCTCTTTAGCCAGTCCCCTAATGGGGATGGAGGGCACCACAGCCACACCCACCCCGGGCTAGGTGGTGGCCTGCCTTACACACAGACCTGAGTCAGTTTTCTAATCCCGCTAAGATTAACAAGGTATTGAAGGGAAATGGAGAAGCTCTCCAAATCCAGGAGTGATTGAGTAGCCTCCCCCACCTTCCCGATTTTTTTTTTTAAAGATTCATTTATTTATTTATACAAGCACTGGGTACAGTCAGAAGCGCGGGAGGGTGAGAGAATTCACCAGAGCCAGAGCGGGGAGCAGAGCAGGCAGACTGACGAAGACACGGCAGAGGGGAGCAGCGGGCGGCAGGAGAGGTCTGTCGCGCCATGTGGGACCCTCACCCAGCGGCCGGGGATTGAACAGGCAATGCAGAGGCTGTGGGCAGCTTCTCAGCCCAGCGCTCAACCGCTGCGCCGCCAGGGGAGGCCCTGTCCATATTTTGAACAGAGTCTGGTGTCTCTCCAGGTACACAGCAGAGCTTCTGGAGGTACTGAAAACCAATTACGGCATCCCTGCTGACTGCTACTCTCACCCTCCCACTGCAGCCCAACTTCTGAGAGGTGAGTCAGGGACACTCCCCTAGAGGGAGCTGAAAGGTGGAAATGAGAACCCCAGTGGGAAGTCAGAGCCCTGGCAGGTGCTGAGGAGTGATCCTGGCTGCAGCTGGGGAGCCTGGAAGGAATGCTGGCCCAGGTCTCTTGAGGAAAAGGCCTGGAAAAAAGTAACTTCTCCAAGAGTCAATAGGGCAAAGGAGGGGCATGACAACCAATCCCAGGAGGCAAAATGGCAAACTGAGCCTCCCACATATCCTAACCTCAAAGTTCATTCAAACTGGGAACTCTGGCCTGGAGGGTTTTTTTTTCCCAGACCCAAGGATCTAAAAAATCTTGAATCCAGGGATTTAAGATGGTACCCAAATGATCCAAGTCCCACAGACTCCCCACAGCCAACTAGGGAAGGGCCTGGATCACTCCAGACAGGTGGTTATTATGAATAATGCTTTTAAAATTTAGGTGAATCTGTAAAAGCATTCAGACCGTGTTGGCTAACTGCATCCTATTGCTGAATGCTTTTGAAAGAGATGGGACCCTGTTTATTTCTGGACACCTAAAACACTGACAATCAAATGACCCTAACTAGCATCTTTATAGCAAATGTGGCTCACATCCACATTTCATTTTGTTTTCCTTTTGTGATTAATTCTCTTCTAGACTTTGATAACTAGGAGGCTAACTAGATGTCAGCCTCCTTCCTGACGTCTCCTCAGGGAGTAAGCTCTTTCCAATCAGCAGTATGCATTAGGAGGCAGATATGGGCATGTTCCTGAGCAAATGTTCAGCCTCCTTTCAGATAGTGAATCAGAGCTAATGCCAACTGCCCAAGAGTCTAGTGAGGGCTTGTTGTCACTTTGTGATTCATGCCAGTTGGTAGTTGCTACTTGCAGCTCCAAAAACTTCTTGTTCAGAGTGCAGCTGGTGGTGAGAGTCTTCTGTTGTACCCCTGGTGGTTACCCAGAGGCAATTTTTCCCTCGGGTGTCTCTAGCTAATATTTAGTGACAGCTCCAGTTGCCACAGCTAGAGAATGTTCCTAGTATCTAGTGGGTAGAGGCCAAGGATGTTGCCAAACATCCTATAGTGTACAGGAAAGCTCCCTACAACTGAAAATTATATGGGCCAAAGTATCAATAACGCTGAGATTGAGAACCTTGCCTTATACAGTAAAAATGGTTCTCATATGGTTTTGTTACAAAATGTGCAAGTAGAAGCACTAACATTCTGTGGCTGGTAGTTGGACCCACTACCAGCCAGGTGTTTCAGGAGGACTTGTCAGAATGGGTAGCAATTGGAGAGCAGAGAGCAGACAGTAGTCACTGCTGGGGTACACATGGAGATAGAATGAGCAGGCAGGTCCTCCTGACTCTGAGGGCCTCCATCTGGCAGGATCTAAGTTTCCTGGTGAGGGCTGGGCAGGTAAGGTGGGGCCTGATGAGTTCAGGCAGAGGAGTTACACTTTTTCCAGCAGACGGAAGGAGCAGCAAGAGCTGTGAGATGGAAGGGGCTGGATAGTGCTTCAGGATCATTAATCAGTAATCAAAATAGGTTTCCAGGAAGAAAAGCCTTAAGAAACAGAAATACAAATTGAAGGTTACTGCTGCAAACCCAGCATGAGGGACAAGCATCTGAGCTAGGACAGTCAGGGAGCGTAAGGGAAGAGTTGGAGAACACAGTTCCATGCAAAGAAAGAGCAGATGGTCTGGTAAATACCAGACATTGTAGGTGAATGGAAACACAGACACTGATGATGTTCTGGGGGTGTGGGCAATAGTGAGAACACAGACACAAAGAGGATAGTCAGGAGGAGGGACCCATTAGATGCTGCAGAGAACCCCTTTCCTCCTTCATCTGTAAACTTGGTTGTTCTCTAAAGGCCATTTAAGAAAGAATTACTGCAAAAGAACTATTAAATTTTTTAATAATCTGCTTTTGAAATGCTTTTCCTATTATTGCAATTATGCTCCCTATCAGATTTTTTTTAATGGACTGACCCAAGCATTTATACAGAAGAATGATTGGCCAAGAGAAGCCAAGACTATTTTGAAAGAACATAGGAGGGCAGCAGCTCTAAGAGAAATTTAAGCTTATAATAAGACTAAGTAAAAAGGGGGGTAATAACTGCAAGGGGCAGTAGAAAGTAGACAAATGGGACAGACAAGTAGAAAAACAGAGCAAAATGGAGAATCAGAAACAGCTCTTTGCCCACACGGGGGACTTGTTCTCTGAAAGGATGCTGTCCATAAACGTGGGGCAGGATGGACCCTTCAGGAAGTAATGCCAGGCAATTGCTTGCCCCTATGGCACATAAATAAGCATGAAAATAATTCCAAAGCAGCTTTAATACAGATAGTTTAAAAACCTACCTGTAAATACAAACATTTTCTACAGAAGAAAATAAAGATCCTTTTTTGATTGAGTAGAAAATCATTTTTAAAATAAAACACAAGAAAGCACAAAATGTTCATACAGAAGACTAACTACATAAAGCAAGCTAATCTGTGCAATTAAAAACGCTATAAACAATACTAGGGGAAGAGAAATTTAAGCCTCTAATGAACAAAGCATGAGTAGTTGATAAAAGAAAAAATTACCTGACAAAAATTGGATAGAATAAATGAACTGGCAGCTCATTAAAGAGAAAATCTACCTGGACAACATACAGAAAGGTTATTTTGTTAGGAATTAGGAAACTTCAAATGAAACAATGACATAGTGTTTCACTACTATCTGATAGGCAAAAATAAAAAGGCTGCTAATCCCAAGTAATGGATAATTTGAGGGGAACTGTGACACTCTCATAGACTGCTGATGGGAGGGGAAAATGGTACATTCACTTTGGAGAGTCATCACATATCCATCAGTCAGAAGATTTCCATCTGCTATTACACAACCTAGCAATGCTAATTCTAGGCATATGTCCTAAAGGAACTCTCTGATGGGTGCCAGGGAGACTTGTTCAGTAATACCTGTTGCAGCTTTCATTTGTCATGTGAAAATAATAAAAATCATGAAAAGCATATTGGGCTGAAAGGATTTTGAATGCCATTTATATGGATTTTTTAAATGTAAAGCAATGAAATATGTTGAACATGTACATAATTTACAAAAAATTAAAACATAAATGGGAAAGAGATTCACCATCTTCAGAACAGCAGTTGTTTCTGGAGGTAGGAGTAGAGAAGGGACAAGGATTGGAAGGTAATGTTTTATTTCTCTAAAAACAATTTTTGAAGCAAAATTGGCAATGTTGTATTTAATACTTTAAAATGGGTCTATTTATATTTGCTCTATTATTCTCTTTACTTTTGACATATTTTATATTTACAATATAATTATTTAAAAAGGTTTTAAAGGGCAGTGATGAAATCTTAGATAAAAAGGCAGAATACAACATTTTACAGTATGATTGCCATAATATAAAGTGTATGCACTTTAACCAGGATATTTTTTCAAAGCTCCTTTTTATTGAGCAAATACTAAATGCCAGGTAATGTGTAAAGAGATTTAATCAGAGGATAAATAACATTTCCAAGGTCAAAGAACAAGCCAAATATAATTTTCTGTTGAACCCAAGTGTCTCTTACTACAGAGCCTATGTTCTTAACTTCCACAGAAACAGAAATATAAGAACGGAGGATACCAGGAGGCGTGTAATAATTGTTTGGGAACTAGCTAGATTTATAGATGATATCACTTTTTCCAAAATTTTAATGTTCTAATATTTGCATTACTTTAAAAATTAATCATTATTTCAGAGAAATTAAAACACAAATGGGAATGAGATTCACCAGCTTCAGAATAGCAGTTGTCCCTGGAGGTGGAGGTAGAGAAGGGACAAAAGAATTGGTAAGGGCCTCCCCAGTGGCGTAGCGCTTGAGCGCTGGGTTGCGAAGCTGCCCGCAGCCTCTGCAGCGCCGGTTCGTTCCCCGGCTGCTCCCCGGCCACCAGAGGAGGGTTCCACATGGTGCGCAGACCTCTCCTGCCGCCCGCTGCTCCCCTCAGCAGTGTACTTCGGTCCTTCTGCCTGCTCTGCTCCCTGCTCTGGCTCTGGTGAATTCTCTCACCCTCCCGCGCTTCTGACTGTACCCAGTGCTTGTATAAATAAATAAAAATAAATCTTAAAAAAAAAAAAATTGGTAAGACGTCATTTCAGAGAATGGGAAATTTGCTAGTTGTTTTAGGTATAAGTGTATTAAAAATGGTCAGACAAGCTTATCCCAAAGTGTGTTCCTTTGAATACTAATTCCAAGCAGTGCTTCCTGAAACAGTCTGTAAAAAATAACTGTATTCCAGAACTTCCTTTTGGAAATTAACAATGTAAATTAGATTTAAAGCTTCAATATGCTCTGTAGGAAAGAAGGCTGTTTACAGGTGATACGGTGGTGGGAAAACTACAGGGACTATACCTGAAGGGAGAAATCAAATACTCTCCAAAAATTAACAACAATGTAAGAAGATAAATACAAAAAAATTTTTAAAAGAGAAGGCATTTCCAAAAATCCTTGGCCACAGAACACTTTGTCCCATTGTATCTTTTTATTTTATAATTTTCTTTTATTGTCTTGACCATTTTTAAGAGAGCTGCAAGTTATTTTTTTTTCAAGATTAATTTTATTTATTTATACAAGCACTGGGTACAGTCAGAAGCATGGGAGGGTGAGAGAATTCACCAGAGCCAGAGTGGGGAGCAGAGCAGGCAGAAGGACCGAAGTACACTGCTGAGGGGAGCAGCGGGCGGCAGTCTGCGCGCCATGTGGGACCCTCCTCCGGGGGCCGGGGAACAGCCAGGGATCGAACCAGCGCTGCAGAGGCTGTGGGCGAGCTTCACAACCCAGCGCTCTACCGCTGCGCCACCGGAGAGGCCCCCATTGTATCTTTTAAGATGCAGAAAAATAAGAGAGAGACAGTCTTCTAAGTAGATAAATGAGTTTGTTGGCGAGCAGTCAATGGTTGGATAGATGCCATAGATGCTGACAAACCTCTCAACCTTTGCACTGTGCAAGTAAATAAAAGAGCGTCCAAGTATAAGAACTAGACTTTCAAAGCCGGTGGTTACAAGAAACTGCAAGCAGTTCTGTGTTAAACACCCTCATAAACTTAAACAACCTTTCAGAGCAGCATTTAATTGTTTCTATCATGCCACAGTCCCTCCTATATTTGCAGGAACACAAGTGAAGAGTCAGAGTATTGTGTACGAGGGTTATCTGCATAGGTGTGGAGTCAGGAACCCCTAGGTTTAAATCCCAGCTCCTTCACTTCCACACTGTGTGACCATGGACTAGGTGCTTAAGTCTCTAAGTCTAGCATCCTGAAAAAGTTTGTAAAATAGAAATGATAAAATAAGAAATTTTGGGGGGCCTCCCCGGTGGCGCAGCAGTTGAGCGCTGGGTTGCGAAGCTGCCCGCGGCCTCTGCGGCGCCAGTTCGATCCCCGGCTGCTTCCCGGCCACCGGAGGAGGGTCCCACATGGCGCGCAGACCTCTCCTGCCGCCCGCTGCTCCCCTCAGCAGTGTACTTCGGTCCTTCTGCCTGTTCTGCTCCCCGCTCTGGCTCTGGTGGATTCTCTCACCCTCCCGCGCTTCTGACTGTACCCAGTGCTTGTATAAACAAAACAAACAAATAAATAAATAAATAAAAGACTGACACTTAAAAAAAAAAAAAAAAAAAAGAAATTTTGGGGGGTTCTTTCTTAAAACAGTTGGTAAGACAGTTACTGTCCCAAGCATGACGGCCTGACCAAGTGCCATGGAGCTTACACTAGGGTGAGGGGACAGACAGTAGATAATGTTAACCTCCGTGTGTGTGTGTGTGTGTGTGTGTGTGTGTCCAAGGTGACTGCAACATCACACAAGATCCTTAGGGGATGCTGGCTGTGCAGGAGCATCAGAGCTGAGTTCTGGGGAGCAGCCAGCCACTTGGAGCTTCTGCAGATAAGCTAAACAAGCAGAAGCCAAGTATAAAGTTCTGGTGGTAGAAAAGGTCATGTGGTTGTTGAAGGAATGAAGGTGTGGTAGGGAAATCCTAAACCTCTATAAACAGAACAACTGAGTTGCAGTGATTGAGTTTGGAGAACACTGGGCGTGGGAGAAGATGAGCAATCAGCAGAGGAGATGTACGGTCAAGGCCAGGAGGGGAACCAGGAGTGTGGTTCTGGGAGTCGAGGCAAGAGAAGTTTTCAAGGACGAAATAGTCAAGGACAGTGAAGACTGGGAAAGGGTTTGGCCTCCACTTGCAAAAGGCTGGTTTCCTCCCCTGGCTCCCTATAAACTGATAAGGACAAGAGTCAATAGGGATGTGGGGATACTGAGGCAAGGAGGGTCTTCAATAGTGACCCCCTCCTAACAATTTTTCTTAGTA
Organism: Talpa occidentalis; assembly: GCF_014898055.3. NCBI lineage: Eukaryota > Metazoa > Chordata > Mammalia > Eulipotyphla > Talpidae > Talpa > Talpa occidentalis. The sequence goes on along the minus strand of NW_023604295.1, from coordinate 41,439,436 downwards.
TCTCTCTTTTAATATTTAGTATTTTCAGAAATGATTTTTTAAATGTTTTTATTTCATTAAATGTTTTTGTTTTATCAAAGTAATACATGAATTCCTAGGAGTGGAATTGTTGGGTCATATGGAAACTCCATTTTTAGTAGTTTGAGAATCCTCCTCACAGCTTTCCATAGTGGTTGGACCAGTTTGCACTCCCACCAGCAATGTAGAAGAGTTCCTTTTTCTCCACATCCTTGCCAACATTTGTTTCCTGTTTTTTTAATATGTGCCATTCTTGCTGGTATAAGGTGACATCTCATTGTGGTTTTGATTTGCATTTAAAAATTCATAATAGGGGCCTCCCCAGTGGCGCAGCGGTTGAGCGCTGGGTTGCGAGGCTGCCCGCAGCCTCTGCAGTGCTGGTTCGATCCCCGGCTGCTCCCCGGCCACCGGAGGAGGGTCCCACATGGCGCGCAGGCCTCGCCTGCCACCCGCTGCTCCCCTCAGCAGTGCACTTTGGTCCTTCTGCCTGCTCTGCTCCAGCTCTGACTCTGGTGAATTCTCTCACCCTCCCGTGCTTCTAACTGTACCCAGTGCTTGTATAAATAAATAAATAAATAAATAAATAAATAAATAAATAAATCTTTTAAAAAATTCATAATAGTAAAAAATTAATACATGAAGATGGTCAAAAATTCAAATAGCATAAAAGGGCTACCAATGAAAATCAGTGCCCTGCCTTATCCATTCCCATTTCTGATTTTTATCCTCCTTTTTTAGCTGGTGATCATATTAATAGTTACCTTCAACTGAATAAACAAACCCCATTATTTTCTGGGGCAATAACTATTTAGATCTTTTCTTTGAAGAAATTGTGTACTAATCCACATTCTTTATATATTATAGATGTGAATATTTTTTGTTGGATATCTATATTGCAAATATCTTCCAATCTGACCTTGCTTTTTTCGTTCTCTTAATGATTTCTTTTGATAAATGAAAATTCTTATTTTTAAGGAGGTCTAATTTACCAGTTTTTTTTATGACTACTCTTCTTTGTCCTATTTTTAAACATCTTTGCCTATCTCAAAGTCATGAAGATAAACTTCTCTATTTTCTCCTAAAAATTTACTGTTTTAATTTTCACATTTAAGTATTTTGGCATGATGTGAGAGAGGGGGTCAGTTTTCTTTTTTATCCTCTTTAAGGATATTCAATTAACCTCGCACACTTAATTGAAAAAAAAAATCCTTTCCTCATAAGTTGTACTGGAGCCTTTGTCATAAATCAGATGGCCATATATGTACAAGTCTGTTAATATGTCTTCTTAAAATATTATTACACACACCAAAAAAACCCCACCAAAAATATTATTACAATCTTTACAAAGATTTTTTTATGGTGTACATAATTTTTTCAAGCCTGCATAATATTTTATAGGGTTGTTTACCTATTCCAATGTTGTTGGGCATTTACATTGTTTTTAATATAGGCCTGCTAGTCAATAATACCACAAAAATTATCTTTCACCAGAATAATATCATTGTTATTTTGCTCTTTTCTGACCATGAGGTAGGTAAACTATTTCCACACATGTCCTGAATATTAGTATCATTATCCCAATTGCAGGGCCTTCTGTTTTTGTTACCAACTTCTTTCTGTAATAAACATCTTAAACTTGAGTACACATTTGCTGCCTGATTTCTTTTAACATTCAGCAATATTAAACTCTTTATATCGAATTTGAGTCACTCTCTGTGATTTCTTAATTGCTTAGGAGCAAAAAGCTTAGGAAGTTCTTCTTGCTCCAAAGTCTTGATTAAAAGACAATTCTCCCTTTTTTAATTTCTCTGATTTTTTTCCCTACTTGATTTTTGAAGACTTATCTCTTTCCATGTCCGGAAATATGGGAAATTTTTTGATATATTTTATATATTTCTCCATAATTTTAAATATCCATTTTTTTGAAGATGAAATTTTGCCATTTACAACAACATGAATTGAACTGAAGGGAATTATGCTAAGTAAAATAACTCAGAACAAGAAAGACAAATATTGAATGATCTCACTCACTTATGGAATGTAAAGAAACAAAGCAAAGGGACAAAACTGAACCAAAATAAACTAGAAATCTGACTGCAGGACTGAGGCAACCAGAGGGAGAGAGCAAGGGGTGAGCAGCCAAGGGGGAAGGGGACCCAATGGATTATTGGTGTCTTGGTGGTAGACATGGTGTGGGAACATCTGAAGAGGTGTTACCTATACCCTTAAGTCTTTACAATGTTTCCTCAATAAAACAAAAAATTTTAACATTTTTAAATTTAAAAAAATTTAAATGAATGCATTTCTGCTGCATAAGGGTAAAATTGTGTAAAAAAAAATCCTTTGTGATATTTATATTTTAAAAGTTTCAAGGAGGAGGGCCTCTCTGGTGGCGCAGGCGGCTGAGCACCACACTGTGGAGCTGTCCACAGTCTCTGCAGTGCGGGTTCGATCCCAGTCGGCTGGGGAGAAACCCACATGGCACAGCAGACCTCTCCTGTCGCGCCCGCTGCTCCCCTCAGCAGTGCATTTCAGTCAGTCTGCCTGTTCTGTTCCCTGCTCTGTCTCTGGAGAATCCTCTCACCCTCCCGTGCATCTGGCCTGTACCCCTGTTCTTGTATAAATAAATAAATATTAAAAGAAAATTTCAAGGAGGAATAAATCCTTAATAAAGACTGCAACTAGTTTTTTAATATTCAGAATGTGCAGGACCCACTGGAGCAGTATCTGGAGAGGTTAATGAGAGGCAACAGAGCTAAATAGCACCAGCAATGCCACATTAGCAATTCAATCACTTAGAGGGCTGTATCATAACCAAGGGAGGAGTGGGTAGGAGAAAGAAAAAAATTGCATAACCCTGTCTTTTGTAGTCTGTGACAGGAAGGAAAAGTTTACCACTGACTTAATAGGTCCAGTTTGAGAGCTGGAATCCCAGGCCACCTTCCCCATGCCAGTTCCTCTAGATTGGTCATTAGACCCAGTTATGGTCAGAGGTAAGGGGTCCCCTGAGATAAAATACACAAAAAGTGTAAAAAACATGTGCCTTTAAATAAGAGCAACCTAGCTCAACGTGATAGTTTGACAAATTCACCTTTGTCCTGGTTGTTCCTTGATGACCCAGATGACATCAATTCAAGTCTTTACTGAACGGAGGTCTCTTTCCTGGTTTTGCTTTCAGCAGTAATGTCTCCCTCATTGAGCTGCCTGCAGTCATCAAAACATAGGTCATACTAGTCAATACATTCTTCATCCTTTACTACCAAAGTGGACTGGTCTCTGACAGCCTTCCTCTCCTCCTTCCCTCATCGAGCCAGTCAGGAGGTGGAAAGGAGAGGGTGTGCCAATTAGGAAAGAGTCTCAGATAAATGAGGGATCCAGCTTAGTCACTAAATACACAGAACCCTTTGTTTAAATCTTATTTTTGCATTGAGGAATCATGTGTTCAGAAACATGTTGTGACTATTTTTGCCTTTAGCAATGGTGAGGCCAGAACTGCTTCATCAGTGTCAAAATCTTTGTTATCCTCTGTCCACTATCATCAGGTGAGCTTGTTCAAAAAGCTGATCGGGGCCTATCCGGCAACCAAAGAAGCAGTACCTCGGAGGGTAGGGCTTGAACAGGTATTTTTTAACAACTTCCCAAATGGCTGCAATAAACACTAATGAGAACTACTGAACCACATTTAATGTAAGATTATGTGTGAGGCCAACATGGGTCAAATGTCCTTGGAGTCTTTATTTGTACCATTTCTCTTTTGTCCTTTCCTATTGCTCTTTCTAATAATGTCCCAGTTTCATGACACAATTTTTGAAATCAAATTTAAACATCTCTAAAGTATACCATAATTACATTCTGCTTCAATTATAATGTTAATTGATCCACTGTATCTGTTAGCATTAACACCTGGCATTGGATGCAGACGTGAATGTGCCTTGCTAACCTCTTAATATAAAAATTTTGTTAATTATGCAAAAACCTATTTGATATCTATACCCTGGTTCAAGAAAGCCTTACTATACCTAGAACAATTTGGTCTAGTTTCCCATCCAGCAGATTAACTGTTTCTTAGCCATATATTGGATACTCAAGGATTAGGGAAAAAAACATTCTTCTGCATAGACGAGGATCTAAAGCAGTAACAGGAAAGCAATTTAAGTGAGGATCTAAGTGAGGAAGCCCACATCCTCTCCCCACAGTTCCGACCTTCAGCTCACTGGAATCTGCCTTCTCTTTCCACTCTAGCATTGACCCCTGTGGAACTAGGCCTCACAGTCCTCCTGACCTTGCTTACTCTTGGCTCTGTTGCCATCTACATCGAGGATGCTGTCTACCTGTACAAGAACACCCTTTGTCCCATCAAGAGAAGGACTCTGCTCTGGAGTAGCTCCGCTCCCACGGTGAGGGCTTTGTAGCTTCCTTTTGGGAGGGACTGAAGAAGAGGCAGGGACCCTTTTGATAATTCCTCAAAACTCAGCAGCTCAAGTCTGCAAGGGCTGCCTGCCTCTACTTTAGTCGGGGACTTGTAATCGGATCTTCATTTGCAGTGAGGATCCCATGCTTAGAAGGCCAACAGCAGTAGGATGGGGTGTGAGATTCTTAGAGCCACAGAGATAGCTGGAGAACTTTCTCAGCCTACCAGCAACCACACTCACTAGTTCCCTTCCACAGAGGTGATGTTAAAAGTAAAATTCCTTTTTGTACAGGTAGAGCATGGGTCTGAAGAATATAAGGAAAGACTTTTTTTCCCCACAAGGTCATACATAGCTATACTCTTTATGTTGTAGGGCTTTTTAATTCATTGCCTAGTCTTTGGCTTACTCCCAGACATAAGATTGAACTTGTTTCTTTTGGTGATCCCTGCATGTCTGTTTGGATTGGAGAGTGGACCCCTTAATGTCCTTTCTTGACAGATGATATCTGCCTGGGCCATCTCAAGACAAAGATGCTCTAATAAAGGAAAGATTGCATCTTGATCCGTTTACTCCTAAGGAAGAACTTAACTACTCCTAGCCCATGAACATAGAATGAAACACTTCAAGACTCAAAGGGACTTACTTTAATTCTAGAAATAGAAGGAACTGACTGCTGAATTTTTTAAAATTTAGTGAATGCATTTAATTAGATCCTCCCCTCCCCCAGTCAGTCACTTTTAAGTAAAGGTGCCTCCGATGTTTAGGTTTGCTTCCCTGAGCCCTTGCTACAGTGTCAAGAGGGTGACTGCAAAGTCTTAGTTCCTTGCCCAACCAGCTTCTTCTTCCTCTACAAGTAGGTACTGTCTGTGTTCTGCTGCTTTGGTCTGTGGATCCCTCGCTCCCTCACACTGGTGGATATGGCCATAATCTCGTGAGTGTCCTGCCTGCCCTGCCTATGGGCTATGTATCCTTCTAGGGTTCTTTTTTGCTCCCTGTTTACCTAGGAATCCAGAGTTTACATCTTCTTTTATTCCCCATCCCTTCCATAAATCCAGTAAACCAACTGATCACAAATCTAACCCTTCCTAACTTATGCTAATCCAAGACTCTTGAACTTCAAATTCTGCTCAGAGAGTGCTTTATTTTGGCACGTTTCCAAGGCCAGAAATTCCCCTTTCTAGCCCCTGGACCTTGTCTTCTCTCCCTCCTCTTCGGTCACACATACAAATGCCTACTCCCTCCAGTGATCCCTTTTGTAAGCCTCACTTCTCCCTGCTCTTTGGCAGCAAAGGGATGTCCCCTCAGCAGGCCGCCACCTCCCCTCTCTGTACTCCCTGGACCACCTGTCCTTCCACCCCAGGTGTTATTCAGTGTACTTTTACCTGCTGATGCTGGTCATGGTGGAAGGCTTTGGTGGGAAGGAGGCAGTAATGAGGACATTGAAGGACACCCCAATGGCAGTCCAAACAGGCCCCTGCTGTTGCTGCTGCCCCTGTTGCCCGCGTCTTCACCTAACCAGGTAAGGCAGAAGAAGCATCCTTGAGGACAGTTTATCCTCTTCCTGCACACTCTCCCAAGAGCCTTTGCTGGCTTTCTCAGCCCTGTTTCAAGCCTCCTGAAGCAGGACATCTAGGATGCCCCCCATAAAGAGGCAAGCAAAGGAAGAATTCAAAAGTTCCCATCATTTAAGTTCACTGCTCCCTAAAATCACACAGAGCAAAATGGACTTTGGGCCATTTACTTGTCCTTTCTAGTAATGACATTGGGTCAGTACTTTAATAGTTCTTGCTCAAAAGGCAGCATTCTGATCTGGTAGTAAGTGGAGGCAAGGAGAGTTTTCAATACTCTTCACATTCTGGCTTCTTCCTATGTCCCCATTCACTTAGCCATTTTGGCTACTATGATGGCAGCCAAGTCTCTGCCAGGAGCCCAGGGAGGAAGCTGGGAAGTCTTTTCGGGATGGGTAGTTTGTGGAGCCACATTCCTTATCCCTCTTCTCTCCTCAGGAAGAAGCTTCAGCTGCTGATGTTGGGCCCGTTCCAGTATGCCTTCCTCCGGATAACGATGGGCCTAGTGGGCCTGTTTCTCACCCCTGATGGCATCTATGACCCAGCAGATGTAAGCCAGGAAGGGGGCAACAAACACTCATTTAGTACCTTTGAGCTCTAGAAAGTGTGGCTGGAGTCAGCAGTCCCTGACACAGGGCAGGGTGGTTGTGGTAAAGCTCAGAGACTTGGTGCTTAGAGAGAAAGGAAACTAGAATAAGCCAAAGCCTTACGGCTTTTCTTTTTTTTTTTTTTTTAAATTACCTTTCCACCATGGGAGAGGAGAAATAAAGGAAGAAAAAAGAACTTGCCTCCTTTACTAACTACTTTCTGGTCTATCACCAGATTTCTGAGAAAAGCACAGCTCTGTGGATCAACACAGTCCTTGGAGTGTCCACCCTGTTGGCTCTCTGGGCCCTGGGCATCGTTTTCCGTCAAGCCAGGCTGCACCTGGGTGAGCAGAACATAAAAGCCAAATTTGCTCTGTTCCAGGTAACTATACCCTTGGAAAGGGGAAAAAAAATAATAAAGATATAAATAATTGGGAGATGAGACTAATAAAGAACAAAAAACCTGGGAATCTTCTTTGTAAACCTCAGTTTTCCTGTGAGAATTAGAAAAGGAACTCTGTCCCTTCAATGTTTTTGCTTTTTTGTGTTATGGTAGTTTCCTAGGGCTGCTGTAACAAAATATCAAGCTTGGTATAGTTTAAAACAACAAAAATTTATTGTTGCACAGTTCTAGCGGCAAGAAGTCTGAAATCAGGTCATCAGTGGGGCCAGTCTTTCTCTGAACCTGTAGGAGAGAATTCTTGCTTGCCTCTTCCTGGCTCCTGGTGGCTGGCCAGACGTCCTTGGCTTGTAGCTGCATCACTCCAATTTCTGCCTCCAGTCTCACATGGCATTCTCCCCTTGTGTGCTTGTGCCTTTGTCTCTTTTCCTCTTCTTAGAAGGATACCAGCTATACTGGAATACTTCAGTATTACTTAATCTTAACTAATTATACTTAATTAGTTAACCAAAACAATGCTGCTGTTTCCAAATAAGGTCACATCTGAGGTACAAGGGGTGAGGGGGGGCGTGTGGGGGTTGGGATTTCAACATATCTTGGGAGGGGCGGATGACACAATTCAACCTATAATTCACATTTTATCAAACCTTAAATTCATCTATTTTTGTTTTTTCCTTTTACTTCCTAAAATTCTACAATCTAAATCCATCAGCAGCATCAGTATTATTACATCTACAACTATGAACTACCATGTTCTAGGCATTTTTTACACATTGTGTTTAAATTATCACAATAATCTTAGGAGTCATTATTAGTTCTCTTTTACAAATGAGGAAACTGAGAACCAGAGATGTTATAGGACTTGCTTGAAAGCACATAAAGGATAGAATTTAAGAGTAAATTAAGAGGAGAATCTGAAATGGAGAGGCAGGAAATGAAGGGCAGAAATGATCTGGGCCCTAAAAGCACTTACAGTCAGGCCCCAGGATAAGTCCTGTGATTGTCAAGCCTGTCCATGACCACTGTGAGGAATAATGGACAAGGCTCTGCCTTAAAGAGGCTGATATGTTAGGAAAGTATATTCAGGGAGGGCAAGTACTAAGACAAATGGTGCTCCCGAGGCTTTTGGACAGATAATTTCTTTTTTTCCTTCTCTTCATTGTAGTACAATATATGCAGCAAATTTTACCATTTTAAGTGTACAGTCAGTGGCATTAGGTGCATTCACATTGTCATACAATCATTACCACCATCCGTTTCTAAGACTTTTTCATTTTCCCTAATAGAAACTTTGTACCCATTGAATACTAATCCCCATCCTGCTCTATGTCCCCAGTCTCTGTTATGGTAGAGATTTTTCAAAGAGCACTTTACTAGTTAATCACCCATCATTCTAGGGAGGAATTTTAGGGACTGGAGCAAGCTGGAATGACTCTCTAATCATCTACCCTTTTCATCCATTAAGTGCTCATTAGTAGTAATGATTGAGTAGGGAAATGAAAAATGACTCCTTAATCATTTCTTATTGTTTCTTATCAGGAACTCTCATAAAATATTGGAGAGACATTGATATTGTAATTTGCCTAAAGATTTGAAAACTCCACAATGTTTAGCCAAGTGTGAGTCTCAACCCTCTACAGCTGCACAAATCTAATGGTCTGCCAAACATACAGTGGAAGGATGAGCGAGACAGTGGGTAGGCTAGCCTCTGTGCCATGGATGCTAGGCCCACCCTGCCTTCGCCTCTCTTTTGTCTGCAGGTACTCCTCATCCTATCTGCCGTGCAGCCAGCCATCCTCTCAATCTTGGCCAGTAATGGGCAGATTGCTTGTTCGCCTCCCTTTTCCTCTAAAATCAGGTCTCAAGGTGAGTAAATGAGTTCTTGTAAGTACAGGTGAGAGGAAGAGGGTCAGGGAAAAGATTGGGTCAGAATATACACAAAGGGATCTCCAAGAAATTTCAGCAGAAACTGTAGGAGATTGTGACCTCTCAAATCATACAGAGAAGAGCTGCAATCACATAGCTTGAGACTAGCCCTGAGGCCCAACCCAGGCAGCAAAGGCTTTAATCCTCAGCTCCTGGGAAAGCAACAGGTATGCTTAAGAAGCAGAAAGTCATACAGATAAAGGACATGAGGTTTAAATCTAGCTTCAGATTGCAGAAGGTCCAGATCTGGCTTGACCATTCGTCTGCTGTTAACTTATGACAACTTAATATCCATTAAGTCCTGATTTAAGAATCAATTGGAAATCAAAAGGGCTGAGTGCAATACCACCTCTAAAATTTAGCATAACTTACTTTGTATTTCACCCCACACTGCAGTGATGAGTTGCCATCTCCTCATAGTGGAGACTTTTCTGATGACTGTGCTGACTCGAATGTACTACAGAAGGAAAGACAACAAGGTTGGATATGAACCTTTCTCTTCTCCAGACTTGGATTTGAACTGCAAAGCCTGAGGTGGATGACTTGAACAATCAAAGAGACATGTACTTATTAGTCAAATACAAGATTTCACTGTCCCTCAACCTAGACAAAATAGGGAAGGATTCCATTGCCAGCAGAAGCTGCGATATTACGTTTGGCATCTACAAAGGTGAATTTATGCAAAAGTATGGAATTGTCTGGGACCTTGCCCAGGGGAGGTATTTTAGATTTTTTAATAAACAGGAAGGAGTTTGAAAAATAACTGGACACATTGTCTCTGTGGGTGCCACTGTTAGCCCTGTAAAGCTCATACACTGAAAGGTCACTGAGCTTTCCCAAAGCCAGTGTAAGGGGGAAGAGTATATGGCTGGTTGTCTGGCATAAGAACAGGAGTAGAACTCAGCCAGGCATATTAGTACCAGCTCAAAGTCTTAAAGAAACCAAGCTTCTCAGAAGCTATATCAGAAGTCACTAGGGTCCTGATGACGTTAGACCTGGGAAATCTGGACCAGCCTCCTTTTGTGGGACTACAGGTTTTGAGTCTCCTGTGTCAAACTGCAAAAGAAATTCCTTGATAATACGCTCATGGAGCTTGATTTCGAGGAGACAAAATGAGGATACAAAAGCAAAGGAACTGAGACACAGGTAAAGAACCCAAATGTATAAAACATACACACATGTATACCACACATCAAAAACACAGGAAATGAAACATTAGGTAAAACCACTTTCTTTTTATTTGGCTAAAGGACAAAAGCCAAAATAAAACTGAACGAATTAATAACTCAGACGGGAAAATGATATACTGAACACCAATTGAGGAAAAATGCCCCCTGGACACCGGCACTGGTGATATGGCTAATATTCATGCTAAAGCCAGAATTTCTTTCCAATATCTCCCCCCACTCCCCCAGGATCCTCAATACAAAACAACCCAAACTAAGTCTCTGTGTCCCAAACAGTCAGTGCTCCGAAAGAAGGTGGGGAGGGGGGGGTGGAAGCTCATTTTAAATCTAAAGGAAAACAACCTGAGTTATCCTATCACTAAACCTGGCACTTTAGTTTTCTAACCCAATCTGAGTACTAACAAAAAACTTTGGCAGAGAGAAAAATCTTACTTTTTTAAGAAAATTAACATTTAATATTATGATCCCAAGAACATGTTCTAATTATTTGGAAAAATAGAAGCTAGGGACTACTCTTTATCCCCTGACAATCTAGTCTATAAAAGAAAACAAGAGCAATCATTGTATGATTTTGAAAAATATAACCTTTAAAAATACTTACACTGGTAAGTTAAAAAAAATACCATTAGTTAAAAATATTGTTAAGGAAGATTTTTCCTATCTGTATTTGTTCAACTTCCGGTGGGAGTGTTTGCTGACAGAAAATTTAGACACTATGGCTTTAAGGTAATCAAAGTAACAGAATATAATTGATTTGCAGAGATTTTAGATATAGGATTAAAAAGGCAATGAACTCTGGAAAAACAGAAGTTACCAACAAAATCAAAATGATCTAGGAGGAGTAACTAAAGCACTTTGAAAAACCACTGTGGCACGAATACCCAGAAACTGCCTGACCAGCTAATTGTATGTTCACAAGTAAAACAATAAAAGCGTAATTCAGGTGCTGCCTAAGAAGTTATCAACAATCACAAAAGATCAAAAGTTCTCTACACCTCCCTCATATTTTTTCTTCTCTCCAGGATTTTCAACCTCCTCACATCCCTAAGCCTCAGCAAATAATGGCCTTTGGCAGTGGCTGCTGCAGTACATATGATCCATGTCTATCCCTCTACCCAGTTTTCACCTCTATCCAATGCAACTGAGTCTAGCACATGAAAAGAGCCAATTTTCTGTTCAGTCCTTCTCAAGATAATTTCTAAAATGGCACCTCCTCAGCATTAGCTATAGGGCTTCTGTCTCCTTTCTCATTGTACCCTGCAGACAGAGGCTCTTAGGTCAGTCAGCTTTTAAGGTTTTCCCACATGTGGCCTATTCAGGCTGATGCTTTGTGTGTGGGATTCAGCTCCACAGACTCAAACATTAATATTCGGAGATTAACAGATCACATGATCATGTTATATGAACCTCTAACTTCATTTAATTAGGAATAAATGATGAAATAACTTACCCCAACAGCTTCCCCCATCTACGTATTCTTATCCAGCACCTAGGATCACTTTTATTCCAAAGTATCTAGTGTCACACCATAAAAATTCTTGCTTTCAGTAAAAATTATACGAAAATATACTAGTGTTTGGATATTGAAGCAGCACAGGCTTACCAAAAAAGGTCAAGGGTTTTTTCCAAGAACATGTGCATGTGTTAGCCCTAGAAGTCTCACAGAGCTCATAAGCTGAGAGGTCATATTCTCAAGGGCAAAGCATGCCCAAAGAAGCCCACTGGCAGAGCAGAGGAGGACTGAAACACAGGGGAACCAGAGGACTGACTGCAGGGAGGAAAACCACATCCTAGACATCTCTCTTTCCAGATACACTTGGATAGCATGTGTACTTTGAGGGAACAAAAGGCGGGCTTCACTGGTGACTTCACTGCCTCTCTATACCAGGGTAATAAGAGAGAAACAGGCAGAATTCCCAGAAGGGAAACTGAGGCAGAAAAGTTAATATATGTAATCATATGAAGCTGGGCAATGCGGAAAAATAATACATTCAACTGTTTCCAAAAAATGTATTTCTAGCCAAACCAAGTAAACCAGACTTGATAATGAAAATAGCACTTCATGAAAAGTTAGAAATGTAGTTCACAAGCCATCAGGAAAAGAGGTTTCGCCCTCTCTGTCATGCTCTGTCTTTCTGGGTGATCTCAGTTTTAAGAGCCTGGGTAGACCTGCTGTGGCAGCAGGCAGTGTGATTCTAGCTTATAACCCTCAGGCAGAAGCGGCTCTACCAGACAGTGTTTAGAGAGGAGGCTATGAGATGTTCACAGGTCTAGCCAAGGGGCAGGAAAAGATAAGATGTGGTTTTCTAAGCTGAAAACACTAAAACTGCACCCCCACAAGGGGTATTTATGAATGACAGGGTGGGGCTTGGACATAAGTCATTTTCCCCTGACCAACTACTGGCTAACTGATGGATGATGATCTGCTAGGTGTAGCTGTAGGATGTTGGAGGTTTACAGTCAGCTCATGCTCAACAGCAAGTGTTAAGAGTCTGTATTCTCTGATGTGAAATCTAAGTGGTAAATCCCCCCTGGGCAACCTAACAGGGGAGGTGGGGCCAGAACCACCAGGCACATGCGGAGAGAACCTACAACTCTTATATGTGAACTTACACTTTGTGGTTGCTGGAGGAGCAGCAGAGGGAGGTCCCTGCCAACTGAAACTCTGAGGAAAAGCACCCATGGAGCAAGAACATTCTTAATAGGGCAGAGGTCAAAATAAGGCTTTTGAATGGGGGTATTTCCTTATGGTTTTGAGTCTATATTCTGTGCAAATCTCTCTAAATATTCAATATGGCTATAAGAAACATGGATCAGCAGATCATGTTTCCAACTGCAAACATTTACAAGTGCCCTTGTAAGAAGCTAGGCAACAGGCATTCAAATAGAACAGCAGACCCAGAGACTTACTCCCGGCAGGGAAATGAATCTAAACTGCCTTTGTATATGATTACTGTTCCACTCCCCTCCTCAACACAGTAATCCTGAAAATGTTCCTTCCTTTAAAGGTAGATTGCAGGAAAGACATTGAAAAGAGCTCCCAAATAAATGGGCAACAGTTTTCTGAGAAGATGAACACAGCAGAAAACCTGCAGTTGATGCCATGTGATCTGGTTCCATCCCCATCAGTGTCTTTAGAACCCCATTGGGTCCAACAAGAAACTCCTCAGGGAGTAAGAAAAGTTAGGCTCAGATCTCCTTCTCACAGCCACAGTGACACATGGCCAGCAGTACATTTAGGGGATTTATGACTGTAACTCAGCTTTTTTTTTTTAAAGGAAACCAAAATTATATTTCCCCCCAAATCACCCATGAGCATGGCTCATTGCTTGAAGGACTTGGCAAGCCAGTCTGCCTCAGAACAGAAGGCAAACACTATAGTGTATCAGGAAGAAAAGGCCTTTGGGTATTATATCACTTCCTTCTGCCCGCTCCTCAGGGGCAAAAAATTAGTTCTACTTACTACATTTGAAAGACTAATTTTTAAAAAAAAAAATTAATAAAAATGATAATTTCCCTGTCAAGATCACATGAACATAAACAGTAAAGCAAAGTCTGTGGGGAAGGTATATGGATGAAGAACAGGCTTCTAAGGTATAGTCAGCCTCCTTCTTGGTGTGGGTGGGTGACATCTCTTGGAGGATAGACTGTCTGGTCGCTTCATCCCAGGTCCTCTTGCCCCAGTTGTCTTTCCTTTGCAGCTGTTCTTAGATTTAGTGTTGGGATCACAATTTGGAATTCAACAGAGCTTCTGAAGGTGATGGGACAGAGGGAGAGGAGAAGAGAGGGCAAGAGGAATGAAAGATTAGTCTTCTTCATCCTCACTGATATCATAGGCTGCAGCCTTGTGCCTGGAGAGGTTTGCAGGGGAGGCAGGTGGGGAAGTCTTGCCAGAGAAGGGCCATCGGAAGGAGGGGGATGGGGAGCGTTCACGAGTAGGGCTGCTGCTGGGACTCTGCTTTGGACTGATGGCCTGTAGCATCCGGCCTTTGCCCTCTTTCAGCATATGTTTCTGAGGAGACCAAAAGGAAGAGTTAGAAGAAACCTAAGGGTCCTACTAAATTATCAATGAAGAACCTGAGACTTCATTGCAATATTAAAAGTAATCCAGGGCGTTCTCTGCAATATCAAAAGTAATCCAGGGCCTCCCTGGTGGCGCAGCGGTTGAGCGCTGGGTTGCGAAGCTGCCCACAGCCTCTGCAGTGCCGGTTCGATCCCCAGCCACCAGGTGAGGGCCCACATGGCGCGCAGACCTCTCCTGCCGCCCGCTGCTCCCCTGAGCAGTGTATCATCGGTCTGCCTGTTCTGTTCCCCACTCTGGCTCTGGTGAATTCTCTCACCCTCCCGCGCTTCTGACTGTAACCAGTACTTGTACAAAAAAATAAAATAAATCTTTAAAAAAAAAAAAAAAGTAATCCAGTAAACCACAGAAGGGACGCAGCTATAATTCTAAGAGATTTCCTCTGTAATGTGGTCTGTGCTATACACTTATTTAGGTAAGGGTTCCCACCTATTATCCAGTTACCAAATCCTTCAATTCTATGTCAAAGGAATTCTTAGGTTATTTGGTCTGTAGTCCAGACACCAGGCAAAAACACAGAAACTAACTCAAACAAAAGTGTATCCTAGTTGTAATGTTCTCTGGGAAAAAAACAAAACAAAAACATTCCATATTCTTCCTTAAGATCTACTCTTATATCCAAAGACTCTCACAATCAGATCCTTCCCGATATCTAACCTAGAGCTCACTTGCTGAATAGTTACAGATACATGTTTTATTTGGCTTAAAAAGATCCTGCTGTTCCTCTAGGGCAGAATAGTCCCCTCACTCAGTGACTCTGCAGAAGCTCTCCATATTGGAGGCAGTTTTCTTTTGACCGTTCTCTATTCTGTAGAAGCAAGCTCGACAAGGCTACTTGGCTTATCCTGTCACCAGATTTGGAGGCTGATTGTAAGCAGGAAAAATCATTTAGGAGAATGTGTAACCTCTTTCTGTGAAGATCTTAAAGGACTTTTGGGGGACAGCTGAAATATGGTTCTGTCCAATGAGAAGAACAAGTTAGATAACGTCTTATTGTTGGTGTCTCTTTCTGCTTAAGGATTCTATTATTCTTCCCACAACATGGAAATTCTCTAAATTTTCCTGAAATTCCTTTAACTGTGCAGCAGGTAAGAACATACCAGAGCTCCTTCAGGTCCAAACATTTCCAGGAAACTTCCAATGAATTCTCGGGATTTCTCCTCCCATTTCTGAATGAGGTCAATGCTTTTTTCTTCTACCTTCTGAACAAATTCTTTTGACTTTTCTTCCACATCTTTCACTTTCTTCTTTACTTTATCAACCCGTTCCTGCAAGTGGTATTTCTTCTCCTAGGTAAAGAAATCACCTTTTTAAGAAATATTATGTGGCTCTTCCCTACCAATGAAGAAAGAAAAAGCATGATGGACATTCTACTGACACTCTCTAATGCCTTTAAATTTCATTTTGCTTTTATGTACCCCATACTTCTCTAGCATAGTAACAGACAAGATATGCTCTGGAAAGTCATCTTACACAAAAATGTGATAATTCTAACATTGTGGAAGCATGGGATTAAACTAAATATATAGAGCCAGTAACAGACAGACATGTAGCAAAAGGAACTCAGATTGTTTAAGGTAAAACATAAACTTGGAATATAAACATGCCCAACATGCATAGCAGCAAGATCATGGCACAGTATTACCAAGAATAGACCAACTATAATAAGCTGACTATGAAAGTAAAGGATATTTAACTTAATTTATTTATTGTACTGGATTTCTTCCCTCTGTAACTGGTCTATTCTATGATTTTTAGAAGTGCTGTATTATTTTTTAGTATTTGATCATCTGTCTGCTCATTTACAAAATGAAGGTGATACTCTAGGTCTCTCCCGTTTCCCTAAAGGTAAGGGGAAAAGTTATAAACTCTAAGAGTGTGGAGGGAGTATTTAGCCAAATAAAAAAATATTCTCATATTTCCAGGTTATAAAATGGAAAGGGACTATGTTTGGAGTGTTTGAAAATCTGAAATAAAGATTTGTAGTAGGTGACTAAAACAGCTAGGGTTTATCTGTACAGATACATTGTATTTAGATGAAACTATTTTACCTATTCTTACAGCATAATTCACAGAGCTGGGAGCAAGAAGGATCATGGTAATTACTCACACAGATATAATTAGAATTTTTCTCCTTTTAAAATCATCTTCTGAGGTTATCAACAAAACACAGTAATTTGTTTCTAAAGGACAAAATTAAGCTAAGAAAAACTTTGCTTTCATAAATCAAATTTTCAAACTTAGGTCCATGTGCCCTAAGAAACTGAACATAAAATGTTGTGTTGCTATCACAGGGAGGATTCCTCTGATAGACCTCCAAGCTTTCATCAGATTTTCAAAAGACCCTGCTACTCCATTCAATCCAAATAGAAAGTTAAGAGCCATTGTTGTGGGCCTCCCTTGTGGCGCAGCAATTGAGTGCTAGGCTGTAAAGCTGCCTGCGGCCTCTACAGCTCCAGGTTTGATCCCAGGCCGCCGGGCAAGGGCCCCACATGGCGCGGCAGACCTCTCCTGTCTCGCCCGCTTCTCCCCTCAGCTCCCCTCAGCAGTGTACTTCGTCAGTTTGCCTGTTCTTGTCCCCACTCTTGCTATGGTGAATTCTCTCACCCTCCCGCGCTTCTGACTGTACCCAGTGCTTGTATAAATAAATAAATAAAATCTTTAAAAAAAAAAAAAAACATTGTTGTAGATATATTTGATATAAATACTGTACTATATACTTACACATTCTTATTTAATTGGCTGTATGCCCTTATATCACGTGATGATATTAGACCACAAAGGTAGAAAATGCTTATTTTATTCTCTTTGAAAAAAGCATAGTGTTATCTGCAAAGAGGCATTGATTGAGCTTTTGGAGATGGCTAATTACAACAGACTGAGCAGAAAGTTCAGTTTATGGGAGCAAACAGGAGGCAACATGCATCCTATAGGGTCAAAGAACACTGGACGAGGCTGGAACTCACATTGATAAAGCTGACGTTCAGCTCCTTTGCTGTGTAGCCCCTCTGTAGGTTCCGTCTGGCATACACATCATAGTCCCGGACAATTCGGGTGATGATGTCTGATGTGGAGATACCTTCTGTCCTCTGTGTTGGAGCAAACATGCCTAGCCCAAGAACATAAACATACACTATGATATTCTGGTTAGCTCAAGCAGTAGGACTAAATAGAAACTGGGAATAACATGCCTTTCCTTAAAAAAGCAGAATCTCCCATTATCTAAGCAAATTTTAGAGAAACTGATATACAGAAGGAGGACTAAATCAAAGGGTAGGAGAAACTCTTTGGCCCAAATATAAGAAAAATATGGGGTTATAGAGGGTTTCCTGAAAATATGAGAGCTATCAAAAGCAGATGTTTAGACTGAGACTCGGTGGATATCAGTGCTATGCTCACCTTCACCTCTTATCCAAAATGTGAACTGAAAGCGGATGTTAAATTTCTCAGTGTATTAATTTTCCTCTGTAAAGTAGTGTTATGGTTGAATCTTTGTAGCTGCCCCTGAGATTCTATAAGGTTAAGGATGCTCATCAACTTACTTACCTGCTTCCTTGATGTGCTTATAAACATCATCACTCCCCGCAGAAGAATAAGGGATGTCATCATGAGCTACAAAATCAATCTAAAAACAAGAAATATCACTTAAAATCCAGCATAACTGCCATTCAGAAAAAAACCAATAAATATTCTTTGCCCAGAAAAAGGACAAAAATCAGATGCCAGACCTCAAATGGTCTTTTTATCTTGATATCTCTTTGCTTTGCTCATAAAGTCTACAATTCATTGGAAAAACCACACACCTAATCATTTCAGGATCACAGATATGAAGTCAGACATTTTCCATCCTAGCTACCTTTATCCTGTTCTTCTGGAAGTACTCCTTTCACATTACATACCAGTTATCAAGCTGTGGCTAACAGAAGGGGAAGATTTTCTGGTGAGCTAGCTAGTAGTAGTGCCAAGGAAAGAGGGGGGAAAAATCTCACCATCCCTCCTGGTCTGTAAGGATTGGTAAAATAAAAGAGATCACTTCTTCATTAATTGGGTTTTTTCTTGGTCTGTAAGATGAGTGGGAATATAAAAATAACAACCAGAATTCTTTTAC
The DNA here is from genome assembly GCF_014898055.3 of Talpa occidentalis. Taxonomy (NCBI): domain Eukaryota; kingdom Metazoa; phylum Chordata; class Mammalia; order Eulipotyphla; family Talpidae; genus Talpa; species Talpa occidentalis. The sequence goes on along the minus strand of NW_023604295.1, from coordinate 41,421,149 downwards.
TATAAAATATGCTCCTGTACTCCTGAGAAATGCAAAAACCCAAAGCCATGAAACATTTATAGGCTTTGGGACCTATCATTTCACTGTTGTCAATATCTCTTGTAACAGTGAGATCAATGGCACTGGGATCAATAATCTTTCTGAGAAACATGCTAAACCTTACCTATTTACTCCTTCCTGAATAGGTCATAGGCCCTTTGTTAGTATAATTACTAACAGCACCATACCCAAAAGCCACTGTTGTGTCATACATGCTACTCAGGACTGTATAAGGGACCCTCAGCTAACATAGCAATTATTCATAAACAACTTCTCAGGGATCCATAGGAAGCAAAGTTAAAATAAAAATTGCAGGCATGCAAGCCTTATGGTGAAGGATACATTGCTAACAAAGAGAAAAGGGAAGCGTCTGCAGGCTATGTTGCTGAGAACAATCTTGCTCATCACCTTTGGGGCCACTTGCTACTAAGCCCTGGTGAAGAAAAGCTAGAAAACTATATAAGATCTTTCCTAATCCTAAGAAGTTGTAACAAATACTGCTTTGCTTTAGGCCTATTCAAATATTTCTTCCCAAGCTCTATGGTTACCTTTGTTCTTTCCTGTATTATGGAATAATAAATCTGCAGTATCTACATACACCTGTGGAGAACTGACAATATGCTTTTCAGTTCCTCAAGCTTGAGGTCCTCCAACCTGGCCTAAAAATTCTTCTCATCTCTTATACCCACCTTTGTAGGAAACCTGTTGCTTTAATGTGGAGAATAAAAAAGGAGAAGAAGGGTTTTAACTCACTAAGTGAAAATGAGAAATTGCCCTGGTTTCTGATCCCATACAACTTCTGGCCCACACCAAAGTCTTAAAACTAAACTTAAGTTTAGTTAAGAGAAATCTATGTTTTTCTGTATTATTTCCTGGAATGTAAACTCCTTGGGAGTATGCTATGGGAGTATGAGGATGAACACACCTATAGTGTGTGCATGTGGCAGGGGACTGGCATCACATTATCTAAAGAGCTCAGTCTATAGCCTTGTTACCATGTGATCTGAAGAAGGTTATTTGGTCTCTCTGGGCCCTATTCTCTCAAATGTAAAGTAGAAATAATAACTACCCCACAGAATTGTTGTGGGGCATAAATTATAGATAATGGACAGGAAAGTACTTACAAACCACCAAACCCCACATAAATATCAGGATGACTATTATTGATAATAATATCACTGCCATCTTCTCTTTGTCAAATTTACATAGAAAACAGAAGTAAAATAGGGTTAATGGGAAACCAGCCCTCTACCATAAACTTTCAGAGTTGATGAGATTCTGAAACAAGAATGGGGACATAAGCTGTTTCTTACCCGGTGCTCTGCCAGGAACTCTGGTGTCAGGGTCCAGGGAGCATTCCTCACCACCTCATCCACATAGCGGCAGTGTTGCACTGCATCATAGCGCTCATTTTCATTCATCACTGTGAAGCCTTTAAGGTTGTGCGTTAGCTCGTCACTGCAAACTGAATTCACCACATCATAAAATTGTAAGTCAAAGTCCTTTCTATTTAACCACTCCTTAGTCACCATTCTCTCCCATTTTCTAGAATGTAACCAGTCTCCCCACCTGGAGAAAAATCTTCTGAATGTAGCTAAGTCTGGGCAATAATGCTTTTCCTAGTCCAAGATACACCTTTAGAAGCAACACTCACTAAATAGTCAATGTTCATACTTCAGAGAATAAAGAATACAAATGGTACTAAGATATTTGGCTCTGAAAATACATCTGCTGTGCATTTCTTCCTCAATTAAGTTTTAAAAAATATTTTCCTGTTATATTTTATATTATTGGACTGGACCACATAACATTTGCTTAGTTAACATTTTCATATTTCAGTTGATTGAAAATGATAAACTGAAACCTAAAGCAAATGTTATTATTAAGTAGGTAATAGGGTGCCAAGTGCTACTCCCATAACTGCAGAAATTCAGCTAAAACCAATGAGATAAATACTGATATTTCAGGCCAATGCACTTGGAGCCCCTCTCTCCAGGTTTAGGTTTCTAGTACCTCACATACGTCATGTTTGAAAGAGGATGTACTATATCCCTCATTTAAAAAACAAAGCAAGGCGGAGCAACATGGCGGCGAGGAGACACTGCGAGTAAGATCTCCCATTAAAAAAAGTTAATAGGGAGAAAAAGCGGCAGGTCCCAGTGAGAACTGGGACACGGAAGATAAACGGACGACTCCAGCAAACTGCCCGAAGAAGAAAGTGGCCATAAAAGAGGACCAGAAGGGAGGGAAGCGCAGAACCCTGCTCCCCTCCCCCACCCACAGAGTCCGCACTCTCCGACCAGCAGAGAGGAGGAAAACAACAAACTAAAACGACCAACAAGAACAAACTACGCAACAAGCGGGACTGTGAGTGGAAAGGAACTATTGCAGCCACCGCACCCCGTGAACGGGAGCTGTGGAGAACCCTGCAGGATTCGCTGCAGTGGTGAGCGAACGGCTCCTGGCGTCATTAGAGAAGAACAAAGATCCCGGGAGACCTGCACACATCCCGGGCTGCCAGTAAGCTTGCGCGGAAAAGCGGCGCGCTTGGCGCGCTTGAAAAGCAAACGCAGATCGGGATGGCGGCTGCCCAGGTCCCCGCACCGGCGACCTAGGCTTGTGGGGAGATGCGCAGAGGCCCTCACTGGGGTGAAAGTCCCTCCCTGAGTAAGCAGGAACCAGGCGCCCAGGCACGGGAGCGGGGTGCAAAAGGCGCCATTCCCGCGCCATTGAACTGGGCTATAGCCCGCGTCCTGGACTTGAGGGCTTTGGAACTGAGACCCGGGGCACGAAATTCGGGGTGTGGGTTCTCCACGACGGTGGGGCACAAGGCAGACACAGAACCCCAAAGCCGTTGAGGTTTACCCTACCATTCCTGCTCTGTTCCCTGTCCCGCGGGGGTGGGGGGGTTGAAAAACAGCCCCCCAAGGACAATAGGAGAGATCTCTGGTGCCACTTAGCAACCAGAAAAAAAGTCACTAACACCCCATAGAACAGGGAAATTTCTTAAGAAAAAACTTCTTGAAAAGGGAAGAAGGCTTCTGGAGGACCCAGTGGCCAGCTGGGAAGTTAGCCCATGCCAGGCCCCTTCCGACCAGCAGTCTGAGCCCACAGAGGGAGCGGGCACCCACATCCGGGGCAGACCGGGCACTCAAAAGAGTGTGCCTAAGACCGGATGCGCAGGGACTGAGTCCCGCTTCGCCATTTTAGAACAGGGCCATTTCTTCAGTAAAGACTGCCTAAAACCAGCAGAAAGCTCCCCCAGAAGCCAGAGATGGTTCCTGAAGGAGCCAGAGGGGAGCGGAGAAGTTCACCCAAGATGCCGGCCAGTCCGAGCAACACAGTGTCCCAATGCATACGACAAATTAGAAAACAGACAGTAGGGAGTAGAAGAACCACACGCAACCTAACAACTCCTCAGGAAAGAAGCACACCACAAAAAGAAAACCACCCTCCAGATTGCAACGACAGTAACTTGGAAGAACTTCTGAGCCTTCCAGAAAGAGAATTTAAAATTGCCATGATTAAAAAAGTGACAGAAGTCATAAAGGAAAACAATGATCAGAAGAAGGAAATTGAGTCCCTAAAGAGGGAAAACAATGGTCAGAAGAATGAAATTGAGTCCCTAAAGAGGGAAGTAAAAGAAATGCAAGAGATCAAAGAATTAATGGAGGAACTAAAGAACTCTGGGAAAAGCAATGAAAGCAGAATAGATGAAATGGAAGAACGAATAAGTACTCTTGAAGACACAGAAATAAAAAGAACCAAAACAGAAAAGGAAAGAGAAGTACGAAGGAAAAAGAACGAAGAAAGACTTCGGGAACTATCTGACTCCATGAGGAAAGGAAATATAAGAGTTATAGGAATTCCAGAAGGAGAGGAGAGAGATGTAGGAACAGAGAAAATATTCCAGGAGATAATTGAAGAGAACTTCCCCAATGCGAAGAAGGAGCTGAAAATTGATAAACAAGAAGCAAGAAGAACACCAAACTTCCACGACGAAAGGAAAAACACAGCAAGACACATAATAGTAAAGCTCCCAAGAATCCAGGACAAGGAAAAAATAATGAAGCTGACAAGAGGGAAGAAACAGATAACATTCAAAGGAAAACCAATCAGGCTGACATCAGACTTCTCTGAAGAAACACTACGGGCAAGGAGAGAGTGGAGGGACATAGTCAACAGACTCCAAGAAAACAGATGCCAACCAAGAATACTCTATCCTGCAAAGCTCTCCTTCCTCTATGAAGAAAGAATAAGGACCTTCCCAGACAAAGAGAAACTCCGGAATTTCATTACGACTAAACCCCCACTCCAAAAAATACTACACGGAATCCTAAAGCCAGAACCTCAGAGGGACGAATAACAACGAAAGAAGACCAAAAAAAAAAAAAAAGTTATTAAAAGAATAAATAAATAAAATCAAAGGAAAGACAAACACAATGGCAAATACAGATGCTAACATATCAATATTAACTCTAAATGTAAATGGACTAAACTCTTCAATAAAAAGACACAGAGTTGAAGCCTGGATTAAGAAACAAAACCCAACCTTTTGCTGTCTCCAGGAAACACATTTAGCTACAAAAGATAAAAATAGGCTCAAAGTTAAAGGATGGAAAACAATCCTACAAGCAAATGGACCAAAAAAGAAAGCAGGAACAGCTATACTTATATCAGATAAAACAGATTTCAAACTCAAAAAAATAAAAAGAGACCCCAATGGTCACTACATTATGATCAAGGGGACAATACTTCAAGAAGAAATAACACTCATTAACATATACTCACCAAACGAAGGAGCACCAAAATATATCAGACAACTGTTGTCCTCTCTGAAAACAGACATCAGAGAAAACACATACGTAGTGGGAGACTTCAACACACCACTATCAACAATGGATAGATCAACAAGACAAAAAATAAGTAAAGAAACTAAAGCTCTAAATAAGGACCTAGAGCATTTGGGCTTAACAGACATCTATAGAACACTAAACCCAAAAAAAACGGAGTACACATTTTTCTCAAGAGCACATGGCTCATTCTCCAGGATCGATTACATACTGGGGCACAAGACAAACATCAACAGATACACCAAGATTGAAATCATACCAACCATCTTTTCTGACCATGAAGGCATCAAACTAGAAATAAACCATAAAAAGAAGGCAAGGAACTATGCTACCTCATGGAGATTAAAAACCACACTACTGGAAGACCACTGGACTAACGAGGAGATCAAAGAAGAAATTAAAAAATTCTTTGAATTGAATGACAAGGAGGACACCAATATCCTAAATGTAGGGGATGCAGCAAAAGCAGTAATAAGAGGAAAATATATAGCAATAGAAGCTCACATCAAAAAACAAGAAAGAACTCAAACAAACAACCTAATCTCGAAGCTCAGAGATCTAGAAAAAGAACAACAAAAAAACCCCAAAACCAGTAGAAGAAAAGAAATAATAAAAACCAAAGCAGAAATAAATGAAATTGAAACTAAAAAAACAATCCAAAAGATCAATGAAACCAAGAGCTGGCTCTTTGAAAAAAATCAATAAAATAGACAAACCCCTAGCCAGGCTCACAAAGGAAAAAAGGGAGAAAGCACAAATAAACAGGATCATAAATGAAAGAGGAGAAATCACAACGGACACAGCAGAAATCAAAAGAATAATCAGTAACTACTATGAACAGTTATATGGAAACAAGTTCAACAATCTAGAGGAGATGGACAAATTCCTACAACTCTACAATCACCCAAAGCTAGATAAAGAAGAAATAGAACACCTAAACAGACCAATTACAAGCAGCGAAATTGAAATGGTAATCAAAAACCTTCCCAAAAACAAAAGCCCAGGACCTGATGGATTTACAAATGAATTCTACCAAACATTCAGAGACGAATTAGTGCCTATCCTTCACAAACTCTCCCAAAAAATTGAGAAGGAAGGGACAATGCCAAACACGTTCTATGAAGCCAACATTACACTAATACCAAAACCGAACAAGAACAACACAAAAAAGGAAAACTACAGGTCAATCTCCCTAATGAACACTGATGCAAAAATCCTCAATAAAATTTTAGCTATCAGAATCCAACAACGTATCCATAAGATAATTCACCACGACCAAGTAGGATTCATTCCAGGGACACAAGGATGGTTTAACATCTGAAAATCAATCAGCGTTATCCAACACATCAACAAAAAGAAATATAAAAACCATATGATAATATCAATAGATGCTGAGAAAGCTTTCGACAAAGTGCAACACCCATTCATGATAAAAGCCCTTGAAATTCTTGGGATACAAGGAACATACCTCAACATCAGAAAGGCCATCTATGATAAGCCAACAGCCAGTATCATCCTCAATGGTGAAAAGCTGAAAGCAATTCCATTAAGATCTGGAACAAGACAAGGATGTCCACTCTCACCACTGCTTTTCAATATAATACTGGAAGTCCTAGCCAGAGCAATAAGACAAGAGAAAGACATACAAGGAATCCAAATAGGAAAAGAAGAAGTCAAACTATCACTATTTGCAGATGATATGATAATATACATAGAGAACCCCAAAAACTCCACAGAAAAACTAATTCAACTCATCAATCAATTCAGTAAAGTGTCAGGATACAAAATCAACACGCAAAAGTCAGTAGCCTTCCTATACACAAACAATAAATCTGAAGAAGAAGAAATCCAAAAAACCATCCCTTTTATTATTGAAACAAAAAAAATCAAATATTTGGGAATAAATCTAACAAAAGAGGTAAAGGACCTATACAAAGAAAACTATAAAACACTGTTAAAAGAAATAGAAGAAGACACAAAGAAATGGAAAGACATCCCCTGCTCATGGATTGGAAGAATAAACATTATTAAAATGGCCATCCTACCAAAAGCAATATACAGATTCAATGCTATTCCAATCAAAATTTCAATGTCATTCTTCAAAGAAATAGAACAATTATTGATGAAATTCATATGGAATCACAAAAAACCCCGAATAGCCAAAGCTCTACTGAAAAAAAAAGAAGGAAATGGAGGCATCACACGCCCAGACTTCAAACTCTACTACAAAGCCATAATCATCAAAACGGCATGGTATTGGAACAAGAACAGACATACAGACCAATGGAATCGAATAGAAAATCCAGAAATAAACCCACAGATTTATGGTCAATTAATTTTTGACAAAGGAGCAAAAACTATGCATTGGAGCAAAGAAAGTTTGTTCAATAAATGGTACTGGGAAAACTGGGTTGCTACATGCAAAAGAATGAAGCTTGACCACTACCTCACACCATACACAAAAATCAACTCAAAATGGATTAAAGAACTAGACATAAGACCTGAAACCATAAAATACATAGAAGGAAATATAGGCGAAACACTACGTGATTTGCATATCAAAGACATCTTTACAGACACATCACCCAAAGCAGTGATAGTGAAGGCAAAGATAAACAGCTGGGACTACATCAAATTAAAGAGCTTCTGCACAGCAAAAGAGACAATAACAAAAACAAAGAGAAACCCCACCAACTGGGAGAACATTTTTGCACACAACACTAATGATAAAGGACTGATCACAAAAATCGGCAAAGAGCTGATGAGACACAGCAACAACAAAGAAAATAACCCAGTCAAAAAATGGGCAGAAGAGCTAAAAAGAAACTTCTCTGAAGAGGAAATGCAAATGGCCAACAGACATATGAAAAAATGTTCAACATCACTTGTAATCAGGGAAATGCAAATCAAAACTACCATGAGATACCATCTCACACCAGTGAGAATGGCACATATTAAAAAAACTAGCAACAACAAATGTTGGCGAGGTTGTGGAGAAAAAGGAACTCTTTTACACTGTTGGTGGGAGTGCAAACTGGTCCAACCACTATGGAGAGCTGTGTGGAGATTTCTGGACCTACTAAACATAGAGCTTCCATATGATCCAGCAATTCCACTCCTAGGTATTTACCCAAAGGACACAGAAACATCAATTCCAAAGAACACCTGCACCCCTATGTTTATAGCAGCACTATTTACAATAGCTAAGCTTTGGAAACTGCCCAAATGTCCAAAAATAGATGACTGGATCAAGAAGATGTGGTACATATATACCATGGAATATTACTCAGCAGTCAAAAAAAGATAAACACATGCAATTTGCAACAACATGGATGGCGCTGGAAGGGATCATGCTCAGCGAAATAAGCCAGAAAGAAAAAGAAAAATACCGGATGGTCTCACTCATAGCAGGAATCTAGAAAACTTAAATAAGGGACCAGGAAAATGAATAACTATAAGAAAGTGAAAATCAAAATCAACAAAAAACTATGAACCAGAGACACTTTTTGGGGGGTGGGGGCCGGGAGGGGAGGGATTGGGGTCAGAATGGGGCATTTGCAATTGTATGGGGGAATATAAAAATAAAATTTATTATTTAAAAAAAATAAAATAAAATAAAAAAATAAACATGAACAATGATATAAAACATATAAATAAAAAATAAATAGATAAAAAAAATAAAAAACAAAGCAAGAGCCTATGTACTCAGGTTATAAAGAAAGAGGAAAAAAGATAAAATTCTGTTATTCTAAAATGCTTTTAATTTACATTTATTAGTGAGTTCTTGTGAATTATAAACTTCAAAATTTAAGGACAACACATGTATCTTCAACTTCTACACACCACAAATGGTGTGAGTATGTATAGATTACGTCCCTGGACAGCACCTCAAGTCTTCAGATGTTTTCTTACCTCCCACAATGAGGTATGTATTAGGGAAAAGATTCTTTGCTTGCATCAAAGCCCGGGCATGACCAGAGTGAAATAAGTCAAATATGCCATCTGCATATACTCTCACAGGCCGCTCACCTAAATCAAAAGAAAAGAATTTATCACAGAAATACACAGAGTCAGTACCTCATATTTAACAAATGGAAATAGCACTATGTGACTCTCCCATCCCTGAATACCCCTCTCTTAAGGTGCTCTAATTTGTGGGTAAATTAGGATAGCGAGGAGTAACACCATAGACTTGTTTGGGTACAAAGATCTTGACGTCGCAACCATAGACTCCTGTTACCCAGGTTGTACCAAACTGTTCAGGAAATTGGATTTCACGATTGCTTTTTCTTAAAGTTGTTTTAGGAATGATTCAAGAGTTACACAACAGATATGCCCTTAACTTCAAAAAACAGATAAAATCTTTGCCTTCAGTTTATGTTTATTAAATTTCAGTTATGTTAAAACCAAACAGTTTAGTTAAGCTATACTCTTGCACTCTCATTTTCCAGCTGCCTTGATTACTAATGACTAATGCTTTGCTTTCAAAATAAACTTTCCCCCTGGAAAGTAAGGGGTACTCCAGAAGGGTGAGACTGAGAAAGAGGGAAACTAAGTCCCAGTTACCAACTTATTGTTCCTCTGTCCCAGATTTATCCTCAATACCTACTCCATGATAACAGACAGAATTCCTTAAAGCATTTCTCCTGAATAGTGAGATATCTTCTCGGTAGAAGATGATATACAAAGTATTTGAAAATCAAATATAAATGTTTTAAGACTTCATGTTAGAGCTTTTCTTCTTCTCTTCTCCATTAGTGAAAATAATAGAGAACTGATCATCAATTTATTTTTAGTGAGAGTAGACTATAAAAGAAACGCCAACTGATCTCTTGAGGTACAAGATTAATTAGCTGAAAGTCAAATAAATATATTGGGAATGAAACTGGTAACAATTCATCATGCCTAAAATGATAAATCCAACATATCCTAGTAAATTATTCTCATTATAGGAATAAAGGAAGAGCTATTTCACTATAGCAGCAGCAGTAACAGCAGGAACATCAACATCATGCTGGGAAAGAAGAGACTTCAGTCTCTTCACAAGTTTCTATGGACCTTAATTTCTTCGTGTTTATAATGAAGAGATTATAAAGCCAATAATCTCAAAAATTATTTACTCGTAAAGTTGTGTTATTGTAAATGCTTTTAATTTAGACTTATTAGTAAGTTCTTACAATTATAAACTTCAAAATTTAAGGACAATACACATATCTTCAACTTTCACATACCACAAATGGTATGAGTATAGATCAACAGCAATATGGGTAACACGGTGTGATGAGAACTGAATGAGGTACTCGATTCTGAATGTGCGTCATTAAAGAGCACATGAAATGTTCTTGCCCTCTACAGGCGCTACTATCACATCTGAATGTGAGCCTTGAACTGCTTGGTGGTATTCTGAAATTTGACCTGCCACCATTACACCCTATTACATTTAGCCTCTCTTTTTCCTTGTTATCATTTTACCCTGCCCCATTGGCCTGCCAATTTCTCAAGGACAGGGAATCAAACATGAAAAATTATATTATGAATCAGAAGAGTTGTGATCAACATGAACTATATCTGAACACTTTTGTAAAAGGAAAGCATTCTCTGGAATTTTTAGGACCCAAAACTAAAACTAAATACCAGATAACCAAGACACAGCCACGTCATACTGGGATCCCTTGCCCGACTTTGTCCAGCGTTCATGTCTATCTGTATATGTATATCACTACTTCTCAGTTACAACAGAGATCAAACATTCTAAAACAATTCAAAATAACCACAAATAGCTTCCATATACTGGAAATGTATAGGCTGTGCTAAAATTGCCTCTTATTCTTAGTGTTAACCTAGATTTAAGTCCAGTCCCTCATTACAGAGTATAGAGAACACACTGTAGAAACTGAAAGAACTGGAAAAGAATTGAAAAAATGGGGAATTTACAGAGAAGTAGAGGTGGCTGCCTATAGCACTTCGAATTCGTAACAAATGCTCATGGAAGTTTCTACTTATAATTATCTTTAAAACCAACTGCACAAAAAGGATGAGTATCTAAAATACATGTTAATAATTTATGTAGTCAAACATTGCTAGCTAATGATATAAACAAAGCATACAAATATAGTACAGGCATTGAAAAGAATAATGCAAATCTAAAAAAAAACCCTGGAAAATTAATTTTATCTTTATTTGTGATGAACAACTTCCAACTTGGGTTACTTTTGTTCTCTATCATTCAGCAGTATTACAAGCTAGGTTACCGACCCAAAACTCCAGCACCCTTCAGGACAGCAGGCTCCCAACAAGAATGTAGGAGGATTTGGGGGCGGAAATTCTGAAGGCTATTAAAAAATGTAATAGTCTGATAAATTATTTAGACCTTTGCAAAAATAGACAAGATTATAACCCAGCTCAGGACAATATCTTATTGCCTCTGCTCTGCTATATCTCACAGAGGTAACAACATCCTAGGAAACAAGTGTACAATAAGAAGAAAAAATAAAATTCTATGCAGTAGAGCTAACTCCCAAATAGAACAGCAGGGCAGGGGAAAGGAAACCTCCCCCCACCCCCACCCTTTACAGAGAAACAGAAGGGAGAATATAGAGTGGATGTATATTGGATCAACACAATTGAATGCTAAAAACAATAGTAAAGGAACAAAATGATTATATATTTACTTACAAGGAGTTCCTCTGCAGGCTTCTTCCATAGTTACCCTGACATAGGGTTTACTAAAGTCTACGTCAATTTCATCAGAAAAAGGAGCTGGCTGCCGTAAGCCCTTAGGAAGAAAAACATGAATGAAAAAGAAAGTTAAATTCAATGACACAAACTGAAATACTAAAAAAATGGCCTTAAAGAACAGTTATTCAATATGCTACAATTAAAATTTCTCCTAGAAGTTTCTAACGTAAAAAATTTTAAAAAGAAAAAGGGCATTCCAAAATAACCATATGATTAAAGATAAATGTTTTCCTGGTGATTTCAGGGTAACTGAGTGAAGTGGCTGGGAACCTAAGCACCAAGTGGATCCCACTAACTGGATACAAAATAATGGCTCCCTATGCTGCATATCAGAACAACCAATGTTATGAAATTGGCAAGATTCATAAGTGCATTTTCATACCACTTCAACTAGGATTCTCTTCAAGTTAAAATGAAGAAAGTTTGTTTTAAAAAAATATACGTAAAAATACTTAATCTTATTTTTATAAACCCAAGCTTCTAGAAACACTGTTCTTTATCTCACAAAGGAGTAACAGGGCTTTAAAAAAAAATACTGGGCCTCCCCTGGTGGCGCAGACAGTTGAGCACCATGCTGTGAAGCTGTCCACAGTCTCTGCAGTACCGGTTGGATCCTGGCCAGCCGGCAAGGGTCCCACATGGCACGGCAGACCTCTCCTGTCTCTCCCGCTGCTCCCCTCAGCAGTGTATTTCGTCAATCTGCCTGTTCTGTTCCCTGCTCTGTCTCTGGTGAATCCTCTCACCCTCCCGCGCATCTGGCCTGTACCCCGGTTCTTGTATAAATAAATAAAAATCTTAAAAAAAAAAAAAACTACTCATTCTGGGCTTCCCTGGTGGCACAAGGGCTAAGTCTCAGGACAAGAAGCTATTGGCAGCCACTGCAGCACCAGCCAGGGAGCTACCCACATGGCGTAACAGACCTCTCCTGACTCACCCGCTGTTCCCCTCAGCAGTGTATTTCAGTCAATCTGCCTATTCTGCTTCCCACTCTGTATCTGGTGAATCCTTTCACCCCCAACCCCCACACCCTGCACCTCTGGCCTACACTCCAGCTCTTATATGCATAATAATATTAATTTTTAAAAAATTCAAAAATATATACTATTCATTCTATCTGGGTGCAACCCTAGAGAGAGAAGGATTTTGCTGACTTGGGGTAACTAAAGAATCTTAGGTTTCATTCTCTATACTTAGGAAGGACTGAGTCAGCGCAAACCCCAGCCAGACAGGACAGCTGCATTTGCCTTCTGCCTTGGGACAGGCACACAATATATGAAGTAAATTGAAGACACAGTTATGAAAAAATAGGAATTAATGTATCTTTTTAAAATTGAACAAGGGGCCTCCCTGGTGGCGCAAGGGGTTAAGTCTAAGCACTATCCAGCTATCACCAGCCACTGCAAGATGAGTTCAATCCCCAGCCAGAGAGCTAACCCACATGGTGCAGCAGACCTCTCTTGCCTCGCCTGCTGCTCCCCTCAGCAATGTATTTCAGTAGATCTGCCTGTTCTGCTCCCCATACTGTCTCTGGTGAATCCTCTCACCCCCCTTACCTCTGGCCTACACCCCAGTTCTTGTATGCACAAATAAAGAAATAAATAAAATTGAACAAAATGCACATGACATAAATTCACTGCTTAAACCATTTTAGAGTATACAAATCTGTGGTTTTTAATATATTCAGCATACTTACTATATTGTATGACCATTGCCACTGCCTAATTCCAGAACACTTTATCACCACAGAAAGAAACCCCATGCCCATTAGCAGTCACTCTTCATTCTCTCCATTGTCTATTTTACCATCTTAAAATTTATCTTGTTCTCTTTGTATCTTGTTCTCTTTGTACTTTATTAATCTAAGGCTTCGTCATCTCTAACCTGGGTCATTACAACAATCTCACTCTAGCTTCGGTCTATCCCTATTTCAACCCATCCCTTCCAAAGCAATGAGAATGATCTTTCTAAATTGCAAATCTGATCACATTACTTACAGGATAAAGTTCAAACTCCTTAGCACAGGACACAAAACCCTTCATCAGGCACTTGCTTATCTATCACAGATTGTTATTCTGAACTTTAATTTTCTGCACTATTATTTGCAGTTTGCTAAACGTTATTTAACACTTCTGAACTTGTACTCTAGCTCTTACCCTTTTTTAAATTCCTTTTTATCCTTCAAAGTTCAGCTCAGAAATAATTTCCTCAATGAAGCTGTTCTAAAATCACTGTCCCTATCCCTCAAAGTTAATCTCTTACTCCTCTAGACATCACTGACATTTTCATACTATATGTTACCTATTTTTCTCTCTCCCCTATTTGTCTGTGAACTTATCAAGTGCATGGTTATCTTTTCATCTTTGCATCTCCAAGGCATAGCTATTGGCAGAAAGAAAATGATCTTTCTAAATTGCAAATGTGATCACATTACTTACAGGATAAAGTTCAAACTCCTTAGCACAAGGCACAAAACCCTTCATGATCAGGCACTTGCTTATCACAGATACTCTCAATATATGTTGGATGAAATGAGATTGTGAGATGCAACTCCATAAGCAGAACTGTGGTCAACTTTCCCCAGTTTATGTGCTTTGTAATTTATTCATACATATGATAATTAAGATTGACTGAATGTCTGATTCTTTGTAAATATGTTTGGAGACTAAACACCATTAGATAATACCAAGATTGGATTAGGCCTCTCTGATGGCCTTGGGGTTAAGGCTCAGTGTGAGGGTCTAAGTTTGATCCCTAGTCAGGGAGCTAACTCACATGGCACAGCAGACCTCTCCTATTTCGCATGCTGCTCCCCTTAGCAGTGTGTTTCAATAGAGCTGCCTGTTCTGTGCCCCACTCTGTCTCTGGTGAATCCTCTCACCCCCCCACACATCTGGCCTACACCCCAGTTATTCCACACAAAAATAAATAATAAATTTAAAAAAAAAAAATGGATCACTGCCTGAAGCACCAATTTCTCTATTTCATTTGCCTAATAGGCACACAACCTCCAATTTTTCCTAACATTACTTTTCCAGTTCTGATGTAAGTTCTTACAAATAAGCTGTGAGCTATAATCTAATAAGAAAGCATAAGATTCCCAATAACTGTGAAAATTCACACTAGTCACATTTACTATTCACTCTTTCCATTATTTAAGAACTGTAATACTGATATCATCAATGTCATACCAGTGTCTACCCTTTCACTGCCAGGTTAACTATTAAACAAAGTAATTTCTTCTTTACTTACAATTGCACAGTGTGGCATTTTTGAAGGAATTCCATCTTCTTCTGTTGCCCCATTGGGTCCAGGTGCTTCTTTCCTCCTCTTCCTTGGGTTGACTTTGGCTGAATTCTGTGCATCCATCTTCTTTTAACTGGTCATGGAAAGTGAAAAAGAATTTTTCCTAATTGGAATGGAAGAAAGTCTGTCACCAATATTTCAGAGATGTTATATGGATTCACTCAGCAAAAGATCAATTCCATGGCACTTATTTCACCAAGATAAGTCAATATCTGACAAAAACAACAAAGTTTCACAAAACACAGGCTCACAGAAACATTAAAATTCCTCTCTGTGGCGAACAATGGCCACAATCACCTATCTTGGAAATTATTCCCCTTGACCAATACAACCTATATTCTTTTTTTTTTTTTTTTTGATAGAGGCATGCTTTATTTATTTGTTTGCTGGTTTGCTTGTTTGTTTTTTTGTTTATACATGCACTGGGTACAGTCAGAAGCGCGGGAGGGTGAGAGAATTCACCAGAGCCAGAGCGGGGAGCAGAGCAGACAGAAGGACCGAAGTACACTGCTGAGGGGAGCAGCGGGCGGCAGGAGAGGTCTGCGCGCCATGTGGGACCCTCCTCCAGTGGCCGGGGAGCAGCCGGGGATCGAACCGGCGCCGCAGAGGCCGCAGGCAGCTTCGCAACCCAGCGCTCAACCGCTGCGCCACCGGGGAGGCCCACAACCTATATTCTAACTGTTAACTTCATATCTTGACTATATACAAAGCATTGGAACAACTTGGATGAGAAAACTATACAGACTTTGCATACAACTCCTTATACCATTTGTGGGACACCTAAAAAGGTACGGCATTTGGGATGGGAAAAGTTTAACTGCCATCTCCACGAAAGATATGATACAGTGAAAGGTAGAAGAAAAATCCTCAAAGCAGAGGTAGAAAACAAAACAAATACCAGAAAGAATGAGGACATTCTACTCTGCCACACTGGCTCTACTAAGTCCTCCTGAGTAAGATATCATCTAAACAATTACAATATTGTGCTTTATTTTCTTTCCTCCAGCTAAATTCCAAGTGGCAATGTGACAAGATCTAAAAGAAACCTGACCTAATTCTTGGTGACACCCCATGAGTCACGGTTAAGTACTAGGTTGACATGAGAAAAAGTTCAAGTATACAGTGAAAGATGAACGCCACCCAGAAACTTCCTGTCATCACATATGCAAATGAAAATGGAAGATGGGTACTATATATTTAACAGGTCTTTCCAGTGATGATGATCAGAGCTTTTCTTCATTTTTTTATTATCAAGAGGTCAGTACTACTACTCTCATATCATTGGCCTAAAAGGCTTGCTAAGAATGCCTTATTAATACAATTAGTGATCATTTCTAATTTACATACAACAGGATTTTGCTGTTAAATTCTTCTCAGTGTAAGGAGACAAAATCCATTATGAAAAATGTAATCAACATTATCTGATATCAGGCTGCTCAAGGTCAACAGTCAATAATATAAAGTACTTACTATGTACAAGATACTATAACAACATTTTTAAGGAAAAATTAATTTTTCAAGAAGCCTTCAATCAAGGTGAGAGTACTACATGCAGAGTCTAAAAATATAAATATACTGTGTTGTATAAAAAGTTACCCTTGTTTTTAAAAGAAAATAAATGCTGAAGAATCTAGGGATAAAGGGATATGATCTCAGCAAAAAAGAAAAAAGTAGAAGAAAACTATGCATTTATAGGACATAACATAACATAAATGCATTCATTTTAATATTTTTGCAATGTTCCTAAAGACTTTACATTTTTTCAACTAAAAAGTTTAATTTTTAAAACTCTATAACAATTTTCTACACAGATAGGTCCTCATATAAGATTGCCTTTCGCAGTCTCTAGAAACTAGTTCCCGCCCTCTCCTTCCCAACTCTCTAAATCAGTATATATGATAGATATATTCCAGGAAGTATGTTGTAGTAATCTATATGTCTTGCAAGGAATAACAGCAACAGTCATAACAGCAGCTATCTTTTTTTTTCCTTAGTATTTACTATGTGCTAGGCACAGTGCACTTTATAACATTATTTTCATTTAACCCATATAACCTGAGAAGTAGGTATTAATTGGCCCCAATTTACAATGAGAAAACTAAGGATATTATAGAAGGTAAGCAACTTATCCAAGAGATCATACAGCTAGTAAGTGAGAAGTCAGGATTTAAATCCAGACTCTTCTAATTCTAAAATCCTTACCTCTATTTTCTTTTGTCTCCCAGAAATCCAAAATTAAAAAAAAAAAAAAAGTTCTATCATCACTGTTACTGCTGCTTTTGCTTTCAAGAATATTCTATGGCATGGGTCCCTTAAGTTTTTGCAGACTTAAGTCAGTTCATCTTAAGTGAACAGTGGGCTAAAGGTTACTTTGAGGTAAACAAGGTACCAGGACCAATTAAAAAGAACTGATGTGGCTACTGGCCTGGTTCAGAGGCTGCCTGATTTATCAGTTGTACAGATTACAGATTGTTCCAATCTGATACGTTTGCTAGGAAGTTCTAATAAGCTTTCAATTTAAGTTCTTTAATTTCCTGTACTCCCTCTTCTGACACTGCAAATATGTGGTACTTTTTATTCATGACACAAAAAGTAGAATTTTAAAAGTGCCATAATAAATTAAGGGGATAAATATCAGGTCATATTTTTACCAATTATTTTCCATAATTTCAAGTTAAAATCCTTAATATTTAATAGAAAGATACTTAACACATCCAAAAACATGTTTGCTGGAACTTCTCAGGAGTCTCTGTTCTATATATTGTTATTGACATATAATAAACTGTATATACTTAAAGCATACAATTTAAAGAGTTTCGACTTATCTGTATACCTGAAAAATTATCAAAATTATGATAATAAAATACCTACCACTTTCAAGTTTCCTCATGTCACTTTATAATCCATCTTTCCCTCTCCACGCCAACTCTGCTTTGTGTTTTTTGTTTTTTTACATTGTCGTAAAACACACATAACATCAAATTTGCTTTGTTTTTTAACTGCTTACTTCTTAAAGTACTGAACCATCTTCTCACATGATTCAACTTTAACCAACCAAACATACAGTGGATATCATCATACTGTTATAGGGCAGCCCCGATACAAAACGGGGTGCCTGACTGTGGGTCCTCACCCGTGCGCTTAAAAGGACTTATCAATGCTCTACTGCAGGCACACGCGAAAGGTTCATAAAAGGTTTATTTACAAGGGAAGGGCAAATGAGGAAATGTACAGCTCAGGGAGAAAAGTGGGAGACAAAGTTTTAAATGAGTCCTACCCAATCCACCGATCTGGAATCCCAAATGGCACTCTGAGAGCTGGCTGCCAGCCAGGAGCCATGAAGCCAGGAGGCGAGCGACAGAGTGAGCGAGCGAGCGAGCCCCCAAGGCCCACGTGTTTGGTTTTTTTTATACCCAACCTGGTTGCTTAACTCCACTCTCAGGTCCCAGCCACCTTCCCTTTGGTGGTGACGGGATTTGTCTTTCCCAATGTCTTGATGACTTTGGTCTGGAGTGGGGGTGGGGTCCACAAAGCCTGTATGGGATTAGCTCAAAACATCCTTTCCCCCTAACAATACTAGGATGATAGCACAAAGGATCTATCTTCTAAGTTAAAATATTACCTCTATAGTTTTAAAGATATTCTAAAGACAAATATCTGGAGTCTCTAGACCTTGTGACACTGGATCTACTCCGCTAGATTAAAAAATTATACAATGATATAAAAGATCACAATTAAGACTCAAGGCAAGAGAAAGGAACTAACTAGCTATTTAAAGCATAAGTAAAAGTCATAATATAGAAAGAAACAAGGCAGCCATTATTAACACATCACAAACCTCTCTGGTAAATAATAATAATAATAATAATAATAATACATTTTACCTATATTTCAGTCAAGTGCTTACATTCTTTCACAAAATTCTCCATATGCCTCACATTAACATCTCTAATCAAATGTGTAAGGCAGTGTTTCTCAATACTTTTTATCCATGATCCATTTTGGGAAATGTAAAAAATCTTTAACTTTACTCCATCAGCAGTGTATAGTGCTGGGGAAGTCAGACTCCAAAATCAGATTACCTATGTATGAATCCTGTCTCTACCATTTACTAGCCCTGAGAATTGGGACAAATTCCTTAATCTCTCCACGCCTTATTGCCTCCTCTAACAAATGAGATTTAAATTAGATAATCCATGCAAAGCTTTAGGTCAGAGCCTGGCACACAGTAAGTGCTTGTAAATATCAGCTGTTATTTAGTGGTAGCTGTCATCATCAGCCTTAAAGCCTGTATTCTGTGTAATCCCTATATCCAAAAAGATCTTGTTATATTGTCCCCTCCATGATTACTATTATAAAAAGTATACTTTTAAGGTAAAAGTGGGCAAAATATAAAGTATGTGACAGCTCACCCATCCCAACACTATCACATTTAAAATCAGCTGTTCTCATGAAGCTACGTGAGTTACTTAGTTTTACTGGGTTTCTCCCAAGTAGACAGGAGGTAAACATGTTATTGTTAATTGATTTTTGTTATTTTTCTCTTTAAAAAAAAAACACAGGGAAAATATTACCCCCAGTTTCCCTAAAGTTTCAAAAGATATCAGATCCCAGTTAGGACACAACTTTGGTACTGAGAAAGGGTATATGGGAGGATGCGGGCATACCGAAGATAGTCAGTATATCTTTACTTCATTATATGAAGCTGACCTGTATCTAAAACCGCACCACCACCTTTCCAACAGTCACAATGCCCATTTTGTAGCCCTCCAACAATGAGAAATAATACTTCCCAAACTCTCCACCTCTCTAATCAACCAACACCATTCAAGTAAGGGTGCAGTGATGGCTCTGGAAAAGGAGGTTTTAAATATCTGCATTCAAGAGGGAAAAAACACATACACACAGGTTACCTTAGTATCTATTTGTCCAGAGGTTCATGGGGTTGGGAAAAGATACCGTTCAGCACAAGATCAAAAGCAGACTGGAGAGCAGGAAATTGCCTAAAACTTTGTGCAGTTAGATCCTGGCTTCCAGCACAAGACCCTCATTAATTTAAGCCAGGATAAGTAAGATTGAAAGTACCAGTAGTTGGAGAGAGAATACAGACCCTCCCTCATGAGCCCTACAGGGTAGGCCAAAACTTCCTGTTTCCTTAGCAGTTTATCCTCCAAAAGTTTCTTTTTCAAAAGCAGCTATAACAAAGGGGAAACAAAGGGTGCTGGCAGGCAGAATACAGTTTGTAAGAAATGATCTTTCCCATACTGCTACATATTAAGTCCCAAAATAAGTCATCTTGTCTTAGTCACTCAAATTTCCCTTTCACATACAGATTCTAAATATGGACAAACTGCCCACATCACAGCTATCATCATCACCCTATTAAGTGCATTAGTAAATGTCTCCAAATTGCTTTCCAGATGCAAAATGTAGTATCTGTGCCTGTGATTTTTACTCAGATTCACAAAATCTGGCTCAGTTTCTGCTGACTCACCTCCCCATACAAACTGTTTGCCTGTTCTTCAATGTTCCAATAGATGCCTGTTTGGATGTGTCAACTTTGCCACTAAGGAAGTACAGAGAAGTGAAACTGTGACAAGAGAGGAGTGGCAGGGAGGAGATACTAGGATAAATCAAGTGTTTTGCCAATACGAATTTCCTGAAAGAGAAAAAAGCTGGCACTGGCATGCATATGCCTCTGTGTTAAGTGAAAGCTCCTACAAGTCCATCTATTCCCCTCTGTTCTACCCCCTTAATGCTAGTTGATGTAGTAAGAACCACAGGTGAAAGAGGTGGACTCTGCTTCTTAAGTTTTGCAATTCCTTTAGAGTAGTGAGGTGCAGAAAGAGAAGACATGAATTTTTCCTTTGTATTCTAACCCTGCTTCCCTCATCTTTGGGTCTCCATTATCTTTTTCAATAAAATTTTATGCTTGATGATTTTCTACTGGCTTACCAATGCCCGGTGCCAAAGCTGAGTGAGCAAGTATAATTCATATTTGGGATCTTCACTTGGTTTTATCTTTGTGAAGCTTAATAAAGCGGTATTGAGGAACACTCTGAAAACTCCTAGGTTAAAGTGCATCCAATATTCTTGGCATTAAACACATCACATGCTGTACATTTATGTCTTCCCTCCGATAACAGTATAGTCACATCACCACGGTGAAAAGGCCTTTGAAACTTGAGGGAGGATATGGCTAACTGATAGTGGGGTGGAGGGATTGGATGCAAGTACCAGCAAACTTCCTAGATCAAAGGTCAGCAAACTCTACCTAGCCTACAGACCAAAAATAGCCCCCTGCCTGTTTTTGAAATTAAAGTGTTATTGGAACACAGCCATGCTCATTCACTAAGTAGTATCTACAGCTGCTTTTATACTACAACTGTAGTAATGAGTAACTGCAAAAGAGACTGTATGGGGCCTCCCCAGTGGCGCAGCGGTTGAGCGCTGGGTTGCGAAGCTGCCCGCAGCCTCTGCAGCGCTGGTTCGATCCCCGGCTGCTCCCCGGCCACCAGAGGAGGGTCCCACATGGCGCGCAGACCACTCCTGCTGCCCGCTGCTCCCCTCAGCAGTGTACTTCGGTCCTTCTGCCTGCTCTGCTCCCCGCTCTGGCTCTGGTGAATTCTCTCACCCTCCCGCTTCTGACTGTACCCAGTGCATGTATAAACAAAACAAACAAACAAATAAATAAACATGCCTCTATAAAATTTAAAAAAAAAAAGAGACTGTATGATCTGCAAAGTCTAGTATTTACTATTTGTTTCTTTCAGAAAAAGTTTGCCAATTATTACCCTAGAGGAAGATAGGCTTAGTTTTGGCTGTCATTTGATTCCTAGTTCTACTTATCTTATGCAAATAGCTCTAAAGTGAAGGATTGTACTAGGAATGGGATTATTTCAATAAACTGTATCATAACTTTCTGGTACAGGATTACAGCATTTTATGTTACTAATCTGTATATATTGTCATACTATATAAAATCAGTCAAAAGAATGCTTGACTTGGGAAATTCTAAATGTAAAGGTGAACTGCACCTGACCTGCACTGACAGATTAATTTTATTTATTTTTTTTGGTTTTGTTTTTTGGTTTTTTGTTTTGTTTTTTATTTTTATTTTATTTTTTATTTTAACATTTATCATTTTTTACATTTTTTAGACAATATTTGCTTCCCCCCACCCCCTCAGATTGAGTCCCCATAGAATTTCCTTCCCCAAGGCACCCGTGCACCGTCACCACAGTCCCCTGTGCTCCTCCCTCCCTCCCTCTCACCCCTCTCCCTCCTCCTCCCCTGCAGTGTGTCTCTGGTTTATAATTGTCTGACAGATTAATTTTAGATGAGAGCTCAATGTTACTCCTTAGTATTAGAGGCCAGTAAAATGCCACATTGAAGAACTTAGCTTTAAACTTAATCTCTTCCCTCTTATTCAGGGAAACCTTTATTCGAAGACATTGAGTGGGGCACTCACTCTGCCAGACTCTTGGTTAGCCCTAAAATTAAATAGTTTATGCAGGGGCCTGGCCATACATGAGAATATTTTAAGAAAGAGCTTATCTTAAAATCACAAGGAACACTTACAGTACTTACAATTGAAGGATTTTGTTCTGCCACATATGCTATTACATATACTCTACATATTCTGATAAAAGATTCACTGAGTAAATCCTGTGTTAAGATTTCTTTCTTAAGAGTAGGCTATGGGGGCCTCCCTAGTGGCGCAAGGGGTTATGCACCGCACCATGAAGCAATCCACCACCTCTGCAGCAGGAGTTCGATTCCCCAATCCCCGGCCTGCCAGGGAGCAACCCATATGGCGCAGCAGACCTCTCCTGTCTCACCCGCTGCTCCCCTCAGCAGTGTATTTCAGTCAGTCTGCCTGTTCTGTTCCTCACTTTGTCTCTGGTGAATCCGGTCACCCCCAGCATCTCTGGCCTGTACCCCAGCTCTTGTATGCATAAATAAATAAATCTTAAAAAAAAAAAAAAAGAGTAGGCTATGGAACTTAAATTTCTAAATTCAGGGAATTTGGCATTTGGATCCAAAAAATGTTTATTTTTACTAATCTCCAGCAAATTCATCTTTTCCCTCAATTACGAATATAAAAGCAGTAGATTTAGTAGAAAAAATACTTTGTCATCAATAGAAATCACAGATATTTTCACATCCTATTATATGAGTTATAAATATCTTGAGATGTTTCAACCCATCTTCATTTTTAAATTATTATAGTTACAAGATCCACTGATACCGTAAACATTATTTATCGTAATAAAAAGCACAGACAGTGCTAGGCCACATTTTAAAACTATTTTGATAACTATATTTCAATGTAATTTATTTCCTTTGTAATTCTACATTTTTGTTTTCTTTTCTTCCATATAAAAACTTTATTCCAAAAAGCCAGTCCACAAGGTTTTACCACACTTCCGAAAGAGTCCATAGCACAAAAAAAGGTTAAAACCTCTACTCTTAGACCAATAAACAATCAGATCTAAAGACCAATAAACAATCAGATCTAAGGTAATTCTCTATAGACAGTTAAAACTACTTCTGTTTTCTTTTACATGCCTTACACTCATTTTGTTCTCCAGTACAGAGCAAAGACCATGTGCCACTACTTATAGCAGCTCTAATTTCAAAAGTGGTTTGCAAATAGTTATGAACGTGCTATAACAACCTAGCAGATCCATGGGTTCTCTGGCTCATTGGCAGTCATTCTAGTCCAAACACAAAGCTTCAGACTAATATAAATTTCAACTTTCAACAAGAAAGTAACCAAAAGAAAGGGAGAAAAAATGACTGTGATATATCTCACTATCTATCTCTTTTGCAAATAGTAAAACACAGGCAATTCAATTATTTATATTAATGAGGCAATGTATATAAATAAATGTAATGCTGTACTAAATAGATATATTTGAGGCCCAGTTGTTTTTTTTTTTTTTCTCTTCTGGAGTAGAACTCTGGCATACACAGCAAAATAGAGTATGCAAAAATGTATACTCCCTGGATATGCTGAGTTGCAGCAGGGGCATTTAAATTTTGCCACAAATCATTCATAAAGCAATTAACAAAACAAATAAAAATTTCAGACACATGTCCAGGTATTCAAGTGACAGGAATACTGTGAAAGGAGAAGTTTAACACTAGAAACAGAAAAGTTTATTCTTAGGAAAGGGGAAGTGCTAGTAAGTCATTCTTTGAGCAGTTAAGTAGCAGGAGAGGCCTGATCGCCTCACTCTCTCCTTCCTAAGTCACAGTTTTTCTAAGTAACTGACACAATACCATAAAAGATGTAAAAGCAGTCACATCTTAAGCAACAAAGAACTTCCGTAGTCCAAAGATGATTGAGGTCTAACTGAAAAAAATCCCCAATAAATCTGAAGAGAAGTGAAACCTATAAAATACAGTGTTGCAAACCAATAGTATCAATAATTAAATTATAGTAAATTAAGCTAATAAAAACCCCCAAAGTAATGCCTTTTTTTTTAAAGAGTTATTTATTTATGCATACAAGAGCTGGGGTACAGGCCAGAGATGCGGGGGATAAGAGGATTCACCAGAGACAGAACAGGCAGACTGGCCGAAATACACTGCTGAGGGGAGCAGCAGGCAAGACAGAAGAGGTCCGCTGCGCCATGTGGGTTGCTCCCTGGCAGGCTGGGGATCGGACTCGTGCTGCAGAGGCTGTGGATTGCTTCATAGTGCGGTGCTTAACCCCTTGCACCACCAGGGAGGCCCCCAAAGTAATGTCTTTTAGACAAATTTATTTCCAATCTATTTTAGGGTAACACACACTTGGTATAAGAGATACCTATTTCTATTTGATTCAGAAGGTAAAATTATCTCTATTAGTAGACAAGTCAGAAGATCTGGCTCTACATTTGAGTTATGCAAATATTTGTAAAGGTGTGAGGAAGGAAATTACTATTACAACTAGATATTTTATCATTACCTATCATTAATACCAAAAGCAAATTATTGTGCTTGCATTTTCTATAATATTCACAAATTCTCATCAGAGTTTATAACAAAGAGAGCTTATTCAGCTCCCTAGGGGAAATATGCTCTATTGGGAATCATAAATGAGGTCAAGTAGTTTACAAACTCCATGAGACTATACATAAAATTTGATGAGTATGCATATATTTCAGAATATTAAACAGCTATTTGGCCAGAAGAACAGTTACCTCTGCCATAGTTAGAAACTCTAAAACAAGAGAAAGCAGTAATTCCTTTCATAGTTACAGAGTGAGTCAGTGTTAACATCAGATAAAGTAACATGAGACTTCAGAATCCAAGACTCTGAGTAGATCATTCTCCTTAAGAGATCACATATCCAAAGAGAAGGCCCCCCCCCACAAAAAAAATTAAAACCTCACCAATTTATGGGAAGAGAAATCACAGGGTGAGGGAAGAATAAAGTTATTCTTTATCAGTCAGGCCATTATTCTGGCTTTCTAAGGGAATTTGCAAAGTAGGGTATGTCAAAAGAATCATTTCATTCAGCTAACACAAAGGACCCCAGAGGCAGTGCTGCAGTCCCCAAGCCAAAATGTCCTCTCTTGGAGTCAGTTAACTTGAAGCATATATTCTATTCTAGAAAATAAATTCTTGAGTATTTCCTTTTAGATATATAGAACTTAAGCCAAGTAAACATTTAATGTTCTAGAAAAAGGTCTAACAATTCATTTTTAGCTAAACAAAGACTATTCTCAATTTACTCCCGTTCAAGAATCTTTCTGAACGCTCTCTTCCCATCACAAAGTGTTTGTGTATGTAGGATTTGGAGTTAACTATTATGTTTATCAGCTAAAATGACCTCAAACTTCTCCTATTAGATATTTCTTTTAAAATATTGGGTGGCAAAGTCAGCAGCACCTCTACAAAGGGCTGTTAAGAGATGAGGAGGTAGTGAACTCACTTTAGTTCCTTTCATCTGCATCACTAACAGTCTTCATAAACAACTAAAACATCTGAATTATCCACAGCAGGGTTTCATTCCCCATATGCCAGTCACGGTCTCCAGTACACAAATCACTGAACTTGATAGTTAAATACATTAAAGTCCTTCCCATGTGGAATTCTAGTCACCATTGTTTACAATTCCAACATCATCCTTTCTTCTCTGTTATAGCCAAAATCTTTACTGTGCTAAATCTCATTCTCAACTAATACCTTTTACTAACAATTCTCTGTACTTGCAGAATCAGATTGAAAAGACCCTGAAGTTTGTGCCTTCCTACTCCCGTTTTATTCTTGGCAAAATGTTTCCTGCCTCTATCTTTAATTCCCTTCCCACGCCATGTTCCTACCATCCTCAAAACCTCCCCTTCCTCAACAGATATTCCTAGCAGATTTTCCTATCACAAACTCCTATATCCTAACTGCCTCTATAAATATCGCTGTCTCCATTTCAATATAAGTTCTGATTCTCCCAGATGAAATCCTGAGTTTCAATTCTCATAACTAATCACCTCACTTACACTCTGGAAACCTTTTCTAGCTAAGCCTGTGCACCAGTCATAGATCCAGTCTTCCCAACTGCATCTTTGTACTTCCAAACAGTTCACTGGTCATAAAGTCATGGCATTTCAGACCTGAAAGAAAACTCAGAAATAATCTGGTCCAATGTTTTTCATTTACATTTTAAAATATATGAAAGCCATTTTACTTCAGGATCTCATACATACATAACTGAAACAAGTTTCATGAAGCAATGCTTACTTATCCTTACCCTTACTTGTGTGAACTGAAATTTTCTATACTATTTTTTTTTATTTCATCCGGTGTCAAACATAAAATGGATTTCACAACCCAACAGGATGGAACCCATAGTTGTAGCAACTAATCTAGTGCAAACTCCCTTTCAATGAAGATAAGTGGTGAGATACGTTTCTCAACCACAAGAAGTCTGCCCATAAAATTAAATTCAGGTCTGGCAGGTAAATCCCAGGCCAGTGTTCTCTTGACTTAAAGACCTACTTTTTCCACTCATGGCCACTAAATCATACCCTGTGTCCAAACACAAGCCTACAGTACCATGTCCAGTCACTGTTACCACATTCTTCTCCTCAAAGTCATTGCTCCTTGGTCAGAGTCTCCTGCAGTTGCCGTTTCATGTTGCCTTAGGTCAGAGTCCCCACACGGTCATTATCCATCGATCCGTCTCCTCCGAGTCACTGGCCCTTGGCCACAGTCCCCTTGTAGTCACTGCCTCATACTTCCCCGTCGAAGTCCCCGTGGAGCCTCTGCCTCGGGTTCTCCGGGGTCAGGGGCTCCCTTTGCAGTCACTGACCCTGGGTCGCAGGCCCCTCGCAAACAGCTGCATCTCGGTCACAGTCCCCTCGTTGTCACCGCCCGTGGGTCACAGTAGCCTCGCAGTCTCCGCCTCACACTCCCCTCAGTATCACTGACCCACTCTCCAGCCAGTCACCTCGCGGTCCCGCCCCCACAGTTCACCTCTCAAACAGAGTCACACAAGGATATGCACGCACCCGGTCCTCACCTGCAGCTCACGCTTCCCAGGCCCCCGTCTGTTCGGATTTCTGCCGGGCGCCGCGTCACCGACAGGCGAAGTTGAGCGGGTTGCGGGGAGACGCCCGGGAAAGGCAGCTGACGGAACAGCGGGCCGGAAGTCCCGCCTACTGCCCTCTTTCTTGTCAATCCCGCCACGATTTCCCCCTGAAAACCGTGGCCCCGTGACACAGTAGTTCCGCCTCCACAGAGGTCTCGGGGATAGAGTGAGCAGAAAACGTCAGAGATAGGAAATGAAACGACGCAAGATCAGGCTCCATCTGGAACTGGAGTGTGCATTGAAGACGCATCCTCGTAGTGAAATGCGAAAGTGAACGGTAACGCGTGGTCGCTGGCAAACGGATCGAGAAGTGTTAACCCGGCAGTTCCCTTTTTGCTAGGCTCCAGGCTTAGTGCCTCTCTTGCTGACCTGTACGTCCTGTTCCGGCTCTACCCCCAGTGCCTGGCACAGTGCCAGGCACTCGTACCAGGATATTCATAATGTGGATGGCCGTGACACCTTCCGTGAAAGACCCCATGGCTCCAGCTTTTCCCTACTTGGTGAAGTAAAAAGAATTCACGTCCCTCCAACCAGGCAAAACCCTGTGAAAACCTGTAACTGGCCCCAAACCCTCTTTCTTCGTGTTATTTCTGACCCAGGTTGACTAATCAGAAAATGATCCCTAGGAATCAACTGAGTACTAGTTGAGCAGGAGCGGGTTCCGAGGGGAGGGGTGGGGGGAGACACCTGATAGGAAATCACACGTAGCAGGGTGTCTGGTGAAGAGAAATGTTTTCTTTTGCTAGAAGGAACCGTTGTAGGGCTGTTCCTTTTGGATTCCATACATACCCAATATTATGGAAGAAATGTGTAAAAGAACTTTTTAGTATATTTACTTGCACATTATTTTTTGTTTACAAGCTTGACTGGAAAGCAGCTAAGAAAGAGGGTAGGTAAACTTAGGCATCTGTGAGGAGCCTCCAAGGAGAAAAAGAATTTAAACGCGATCTTTTCCTTTTGAGTTTCAAATTGTTCTTCAAACAATACCTAGAGAATAAAGTGCTTTGAATAAGGACAGCTAGTTGAAGAAAATAATAGGGGCTCCAAGGGAACCTCACTTCAAAGATAACAGGTATTTGGATAGTAACCAAGGAAAGAATCTGGGAGAGTCTTAAAGAAGGGCTAATTTCATCAGAGCTTGGAAACACTCAGACCCTGTCACTCTCAACAAGCCCTGGAGAAACAGACACATTTAATAAGTTGTGTGAGGTTTAAGGTAGCAATAGCTGAGCAAAAAAACACTAGGTGAGAAATAAGGCAACAATTCAAAATGGGGGGGGGGACTTTATGCACAAATCATCTCAGTGTTATTTACAGTAGTGAAAAATTAGAAATAACCAGTCCCTCAGTAATGATATGGCAAAAACAATCAATGGTATAACCTTATGGTATCAGTGCAGCTATTAAATAGTATGAAAATCACAAAGCAAATAAAATGACATTAAAACTGCACATGACATTATAAGAAGTGAAAAATCTATATAGGGTTTTGTAAACACTGGGGGAAAAAAGGTAAACACTGTAGAAAATATAACAATTTACAGTTGGTTATATTTGAACAACTGAGTTATGAATTTGTCCCTACTTTTTTCTCTACATTACAAGTATAATAAGAACATATTATTGCAAAATCAAAACATTAAAATATAAGACCTAAAACTCAACAGATTCAGTTGCAAAACTGCCAAGTTTATTTTGTCAAGATATTTAACAATGTAAAAAAACTTTCATATTTCTTCAAATGGTCATATCTTTTCCCAGCTTTTCCAAGATTCAATAGTAGAAACAGCCAAAGGCCGCTACAACACAAAATAAACTGTCCTAAAAACAAAACAAAACAAACACACAAAGCCAAAAGGTTAGTACTAATAAGGGAACTAATGGCAGCACAGGCAATGGCAATTAACATCATCTCTGATCTTTACCAATTTTCAATCACAAAGCCTTTTCTTCTGCAAGAAACAATGGGTATCCAGAGTATAGCTATAAAATTGCTTGCTTAAAAGGGTAAGATGGATAAAGAATTAAATTTTCTGGGTGTAGAAATAAAATGCAAACTAATGAATTTTTATAAATTGCATTTATAAAATAAGTATTCCTATTTCTCCTGATTTATCAAAAAATAATATATGAAATGTTTTGAGTTCCACCCAAGAATCTTTGCAGCTAATAAAATTAATAGCACATTTTCATAAATTCTGGGTTAGGGCAAATGGTCTCCAGGTGTTAATTCTTTGTATCTCTTTTTTTCTCTCTTGGTTTTTTTCATAGCTGTGTCTTCAAGATAATGATTCTTCCAAATTGTTTATTCTATTTCTATGGCTTTTTCCAGAATTTTTTACCTCCTCACTGATCTTTTTACATCCTACAGTTCCTTCATTTTCTTAAAGTTTCATCCTTGATTTTGTTTGTAGATTGTTTCTCACAGCATCCTTTTCCTTTTCTGCTTTTCATGTAAATCTGATCTGTTTTTCAAATTATTTGGCTTTTTAATTATGGCAATTTTGAATTCTTCATCTGTCAAGCAGAAAATTTCTTCTGTGTCATTGTTTTAGGGTTCTGGAGACTGATTTTCTTTCTGTGGTATATGTTTCCCTGAGTGCTAGTTTGGCCATTTGTATTTTTCTTTTTCCCATTGTTTGCTTTCTGCTATAGATGGGGCGTCTGTAGCATGTGGGTTTCCCTCTCCCTCTATTCTAGGTGTTTACCTGCCTGAGGCGCTGGTTGTCCAGGTGGCTGAGGTCCGTGGGCAGGATTTCCTGCTTCTCTTACCTGGAGTGGGTCATCAGGATAGGTGTCTAGGCTGCTGGAGTCAGTGGTGTCTATATAGGCTTGCAGGGTCTCAATGGTGTGGTGAGGCCTTTGGCCACTCTGACTCACTCCCTGATGCCAGCAGGGAGTCTCACCAGTCAGTGAGGGTGCTGGCAGGAATCTCATGGCAAGTCACAAGGCCTTTGTAGGTGCAAGTGGAGCACTGGCAGTTGCCATAGAAGAAGGTCACAGGCTTCTGCTGGTCTAAGCAGACACTGTCTGGGTCTGGTCAGGGAGGGCACCAGTGGTCTCTCTCAACAAGTTACCTCTGCTGGTCTGGGCAGGCCTGCAGGTTCTCTCAAGAAAGGTCACAAGGTTCTGGCCTCTGTCGCTCCCTCCCCGAGGTGTATTCAAGGTCTCACATGTCTGTATAGAGGCTGGTGGGTCTCTTGGAAGTTGTTTATTTCCTTTTTTCTGGGTATTCTTAATCAATGAAATTTGTTGATCTTTTAGCTTAGAATCTCAAAATGCTTCCAGATCCCAGTTAAACTTGGTAAAACACTTTCTAGATTAGTAACTCTATTATTACAGGAGTTCCACTTGCATCAGCAATTCCTAACCCACCAATGTCACCTCAACCTTGGCAGAGAACTCAAGTATCTAATTACTAACGAAAAGTAAAATTCTTTGGTTAACCCAATTTCCTGGCTCTGTGAATGTGATAACTCTGATCTTTGTTTTACAACAGTGCCAAGTGTGGCAAGCAATCTGGTTTTGTTTTTTGAATTCCAGTCTGTCATGGAAAGATATTTTTGTAAAATATAAGAAAAATTAATAATTAGGAAAATAAAATGAAAAGAGAAAGATACAAACTGCCTAAACTTTTTATTATTAAATTCAATGGACATAAAATTACTTTATAAAATTCTTCTCAGAGTTTCTAAGCCCTTACACTCACTCTATGTACTTACCTCCAATCTGTAACAAACAGTTCAAGAACCGGCGCTGATACATGGACTCCACTTTGATAGGCACTGTTGTACAGCACCACCCATAGTTCTCCAGTGAGACTACACCCTGTTATCCACAGCAATTATCAGCTCAACAGCATATGCTTTTCTCTACCCTCTCTCATTTCCTCATCCCCTACTCATACTTCCTGGGACCTTCTCCCAAATAAACAAAGTGCTTCCTTTCATTATGAAAATGAAACTTAAATAAACTCAACAAATTGGACTATGAATAGACTAAATCAGCAACCTAGACCAGGTTCTCAAAAATTAATTTGACACCTCTCACACCAATCCTGTGTTCTTTTTTTTTTTTTAAAGATTTATTTATGCATACAAGAACTGGGGTACAGGCCAGAGGTGTGGGGGACGGTGAGAGGATTCACCAGAGACAGAGCCGGGACCAGAACAGGCAGACTGACTGAAATACACTGCTGAGGGGGGCAGTGGGCGAGTCAGGAGAGGTCTGCTGCGCCATGTGGGTAGCTCCCTGTCTGGGGATTGAACACGTGCTGTGGTGGCTGCAGATAGCTTCACAGATTACATCTTAACCCCTTGTGCCACCAGGGAGGCCCAATCTTGTGCTTGAACCCAATCTTG
Organism: Talpa occidentalis; assembly: GCF_014898055.3. NCBI lineage: Eukaryota > Metazoa > Chordata > Mammalia > Eulipotyphla > Talpidae > Talpa > Talpa occidentalis. The sequence goes on along the minus strand of NW_023604295.1, from coordinate 41,389,275 downwards.
ATAATCCTTATTAAGTAACAATTTATAACTAAAGTTTTTTTTTTTGTTTGTTCGTTTTTTTAATTAATTTATTTTTTTATTTATACAAGCACTGGGTACAGTCAGAAGCACGGGAGGGTGAGAGAATTCACCAGAGCCAGAGCAGGGAACAGAACAGGCAGACTGATGAAATACACTGCTGAGGGGAGCAAGCGGGAGCGGCAGGAGAGGTCTGTCGCGCCACGTGGGACCCTCACCAGTGGCCGGGGATCGAACCGGCACTGCAGAGGCTGCCAGCAGCTTCGCAGCCCAGCGCTCAACCGCTGCGCCACCAGGGGAGGCCCTATAACTAAAGTTTTTAATTACATATTTGTTCATATGAGTATAGTCTAGCTCCCACTAGGTTCTAGCTCTCTACAGGCAGAAATCATACCTGTCTTACTCCTTGTATCTCCAGTACAGAGGCTGGCATATAAGAGGAACTCAAAATTGTTTGTTGAATGAATGAATTACATAAGGACCCAGAGAAACATGTACTTTTAACTCCAAAAAGTAGGAAAAACCATCACCTTGACTTGATCCTTTCCCCAAAATGTTTATAAATGAAGATCTAAATAGTATTTTCCATTAGGACTTCTGTTGTTCGTGGAACCCCTGCCAATCCAAATTTCTTGCAGCTTAGCAAATGCTATATATCTATTAGCACTAAATAAACAACATGCTAGTCCTATCTGTACCCACACAAGTCTCCTTGCTTATAAGCAGCACACTCAGTATTCTGCTTTAGTAACACAAAAAGGCACAGTAAAGTCATCTCATCAAAAGGAGTCTGAGACAAATATCTAAAACTAAAGCATCCTCATATCTTAATAAATATCAAGGAATTTTATTTGGAATGCCCACATATCCTTTGAAAGGAAAAAAAGGTTTCCAAATAGACTTACATTCATGAAGACATCATGAGTGTAGTTGTCAGTGTCAGCATCCCAGAAACAGCGAGCAGCCATGCTAAAATGTCGAAGAATAAAGAATTGTCAACAATGTGCATATATCTGAGCGATACATGAGCAAAATTTTTCCTTTATACATTTTTATAGGTCAGTACTTCCAAATCTTTTCACAGGTTGGTACACAGAACATCTTATTTGTATAGCACAGTATCCTGGGTAAACTAGAAGGGATGGAGTCTGATAAGACAGCTTACAGTGGGCCTCCCCTGGTGATGCAGGCAGTTGAGCACCGCACTGTGAAGCTGTCCACAGCCTCTGCAGCGCCAGTTTGATCCCAACTGGCCGGCAAGAGTCCCACATTGCGCGGCAGACCTCTCCCGTCACGCCCCCTGCTCCCCTCAGCAGTGTATTTCATCAGTCTACCTGTTCTTTTCCCCACTCTGTCTCTGGTGAATACTCTCACCCTCCCACGCATCTGGCCGGTACCCCAGTTCTTGTATAAAATAAATAAATAAATCTTAAAAAAAAAAAGATAGCTTACAGCTAGTTGTAGGTGTCTGGCTTAGGGCTTTAGCAGCATTACCATGACTGGCTGTCTCACAGATCAAGACCTTCAAGTTTTTGATACTCTGGGTGGGAAGCTCTGCTGTGGATTACTTCAGGTAAGATATGTATGTGTGACTTTTGAAGGAAATAATAGATAAGACTTATGACTGAAATGGCTTCAATTCCTGCATAATAATACAAAAAAAGCAGGCCTAAAAAGGACCCTACCAATTATGTAGTGCAACCTGATAATTTCACAGAATTCTAGAAAACAAAAGGGCAATCTCTGAACAAATTCTAAATTAACTCTAAATCCACTATTACCTCTATAGGAATCTAAGCCATCAGTAAATTCTTAAATTGGCCATGCTCCTTCCCCCCAATTCTTGGGTAAAAAAAAAACAAAACTTAATCAAAATAAAAGTAATTTTAAAATGGGAACAACCTAAATGCCCAGCAGTACTGAACTGGTAAATAAAATTATGTTATTTCTTGGCAAAGAAATTCTATGCAGTCATTATAGACAGCTGGCGGGTTGGACACAGACAACACAGCTTTTCCCACCAGGATGGCATGATTAACTCTACCCCCAACACCACCCAAGCCAAAGGGGTTGAAGCTTGGCAGTATCATAGTCTGAAATTCACTCCTGACATACTGAGCAAGGGGGTTGTGGGGAAGGGAGAGAAGTAGAGCAGCCATTTGGGGAGCCTTTAAAAGGGAGTAAAGCATATGCACTCCCATTGGGACTGCTGCAAAGACAGCTGCCTCCCTGGTGGGGTGACAGAGGACTTCCCAGGGATAGAATGGAGGGCACCGCTACAGATGCAGGTCTGTGCCATATGCTGCCAGCTCCTGTAGCTGCAGCTCCACCTCACACCATTGGTCAGTAACTGCCACTTCACCTCTCCTTCTACGCTGTTAGTTAAAAATAAGTTTTTGTTTTTGTTTTTTTCTCCAAAGGCCCTGTTGTTTGCATTTGTGGCAGCAAGTGCATGGACTGAGAACCAGTGAGAGAGATTCTGACCTGGTATCAGTTTTTAGACCTTTTGCCCAGTAACAAAAAGGCTACAGAAGTTTAGAAAATTTAGAAAGGAGGGAAAAGTCAAAGACAATTTTATGAAGGACATCTTCTACTTAAGATGAGTAGAACAAAGTAACTGCATGAATATTAAAAAAAAATGACATACATTGAGTATCGTACATGAGCTACGTGCAAATGATACAAAGATGCACAAAATACAATCCTTGCATTCAAACTGTCGTCTCTTTACTGTTTCCCAATAAAAGGCACCAGGGCTTCTTGGAGAAATGGTCAATACCAGATCTTGTACTACAAATATACAAGATAAACCTAGGGCATCTGGAGCACACCAAAACCCTGGCCATATTAGAAAGGATGCTATATACACTATATATATATATGCCAATGGGACTCAGAAGTGTGATGAAACAGTTTGTAACAGGCTTATGCTCTCACCAAGATGAATTAGAAAAGCTGGATAAGATGCATCAGAGAGCTGCTGAAGCAAGGAGGAAGGACAAAGGAAGCCAAAATTCCAGAGTGGTAAACCGCAAGGAGGTAAGCTGATATCCTGGAGAGGACTTCTCCCTGGGGCATTCACTAGCTCTGGACACAGCTAGAGTCTGAGGATCTGGACTTTGCTTATGCAAGAATATTGATTCCTGAGGGGAAAAAAGGCCAGCAGGACTGCTAGCAGTCTTGCTGCACTAGGGAAATAAAACAGGAAACTTGAAAGACCATGATCCCTGTAGAAAAAGGAGAAAGTAGAACTGAGCCTGTCACATGGTAGGTTTTCCCCTCAAGGCATGTGCTGAATTCTGAAACTGTAAACAGGAACCTAAAAAGCTAAGTATGGCAGGCAAAATAATGGTCCCCCACCAAATACGTCTGTGCCCTAATCCCCAGAACTTCTGAACATGTTATATTACATAGCAAAAGAGGTTTTACAGATACATGATTTGAGGATGTGTTAGGGGGAAATGATGTCCTGAGCTAATCCCATACAGGCTTTGTGGACTCCACTCCCACTCCAGACTAAAGCCATCAAGACATTGGGAAAGACAAATCCCGTCACCACCAAAGGGAAGGTAGCTGGGACCTGAGGGTGGAGTTAAGCAGCCAGGTTGGGTATAAAAACCAAACACGTGGGCCTTGGCTAGCTCGCTGTCACTCATCTCCTGGCTTCATGGCTCCTGGCTTGCAGCCAGCTCTCAGAGTGCCATTTGGGATTCCAGATCGGTGGATTGGGTAGGACTCATTTAAAACTTTGTCTCCCACTTTTCTCCCTGAGCTGTACATTTCCTCATTTCCCCTTCCCTTGTAAATAAACCTTTTATTAACCTTTCGTGTGTGCCTGCAGTAGAGCATTGATAAGTCCTTTTAAGCGCGCGGGTGAGGACCCACAGTCAGGCACCCCGTTTTGTATCGGGGCTGCCCTATAACAGATGCAGAGATAAAGTATCCTGGATTACCCAGGTGGGCTTGATGTAATCACAAGAGACCTTGTAAAGGAGGGAGGGAGAAGGTCAGAGTCATCTATTTGAAGATATTTGATGATGCTATGCTGCTTGCTTTGAAAATGGAGGAAGAGTTTACAAGCTAAGGGATACAGGCAGCTTCAAGAAGATGGAACAAGGGAATAAATTCGTCCTCAGAGGCTCCAGAAGGAACACAGCCCTAACAAAACCTTGATTTTAGCTCAATAAAACCCATTTTGAACTTATATCCTCCAGAACTATAAGACAATATATTTGTAATGTTTTTAGCCATTGGGTTTGTGGTTTATTACAGCAACCGTAGGAAATTAGTACACTAAGGAAAAAGACTCTGAAATGAAGGCTTTCTATGCTGAGGAGAGCTTTTTATGTGTGGGTCTGCTACTTCTAGGCAGCCTATTCGGTCGCCATTTTGTCACCTAAATAAGGTCAAAGTGGTCCAGCCAGTTAGGAACAGGAGCCCAACCCTTAAGCCCTTCAAATCAAACAAGAGCACAAAGCTGGATCACACTGGGAAGGTTATGCATCACAAGGCATGTCCAAAATGCCCGGGGGGGGGGGGGGCTGAGGAACAATGCATAACACATACTCCAGATTTACACATCACGAGGTATGACCGGGAATGCCCAGGGGGCCGAGGACAGATGTACGAAAAGGTACCCCAGAAGCTGATCAGTGGAGTGCCTTGTTGATAAAATTAGAACCATGGCTGGGGATTAGGGTGTATCATCAAGTAGATTAGAAGTGCCTGGAGGGCAGACTCACAATTCCTAATCTTCTACACCCTTCCCCTTTCTTTAATCTCCTTACAACCAATTACATGTGTCAATAAAAGGGCCAGGATCTTGCTCTTCAGCAGCATCCTGCATTATGTAGCCTGCTCCACGACTCCCATTTGTCAGTGTGGCGTTGTCCGATGCAACATTTATGCAGAGGAAAAAGTCTAAAATGAGGTGTTTACTGCTGAGAAAACAAGGACTGAAAGTCAGTACTGGCTGGGGGTGGATTCCAATGAACACTTCAGGTTCTTAGTTGGAAAGTCTAGAGGACTATACTCAAGAAAGAAGGGTGAACTAAAAATACAGAGGGTCTTATGAAAAATTTTTATCAAAAAACACTCAGCTCAACAGCAGACTGGATAAGGGTAAGTGGCCCATATGTCCTCCCTAAATAGCAAAGAAAATAGTAAACCCCTGTTAGGGGGAAAGGATGTTCTGAGCTAATCCCATACAGGCTTTGTGGACTCCACCCCCACTCCAGACCAAAATCATTAAGACATTGGGAAAGACAAATCCCGTCACCACCAAAGGGAAGGTGGCTGGGACCTGAGGGTGGAGTTAAGCAGCCAGGTTGGGTATAAAAACCAAACACGTGGGCCTTGGGGTGGCTTGCTGTCTCGCTCTGTTGCTCGCCTCCTGGCTTCAGGGCTCCTGGCTTGCGGCCAGCTCTCAGAGTGCCATTTGGGATTCCAGATCCGCAGATAGGGTAGGACGCATTTAAAACTTTGTCTCCCACTTTTCTCCCTGAGCTGCACATTTTCTCATTTCCCCTTCCCTTGTAAATAAACCTTTTATTAACCTTTCACGTGTGCCTGCAGTAGAGTATTGATAAGTCCTTTAAAGCGCGCAGGTGAGGACCCACAGTCAGGCACCCCGTTTTGTATCGGGGCTGCCCTATAACACTCCCTCTGGAAGAGTGTAATCTGGAGGTTCCACAATTTTTTTTAAATATTTATTTATTTATTTATACAAGAACTGGGGTACAGGCCAGATGCGTGGGAGGGTGAGAGGATTCACCAGAGACAGAGCAGGAAGCAGAACAGGCAGACTGACGAAATACACTGCTAAGGGGAGCAGCAGGCGAGACAGGAGAGGTCTGCCATACCACGTGGGACCCTCACCGGCTGGCCAGGATCGAACGGGTGCTGCAGAGGCTGCAAACAGCTTCACAGCACTGTGCTCAACCGCCTGCACCACCAGGGGAGGTCTGTCACAATTTTTTTTTAACACAATATTCAGAATTTAAACTAGGCATGGCAAAAGACAGCCATGTGGAGAATTATCAGGGGGGAAAAAAATCAATGAAACAGACTCACACATGCTCTAGATACTAGAGTAAGTATACAATGACATTAAAATAACTCCTATGTCTAGACAGAGAAAGGAAAGAGAGAAGGAAGATGGAGAATACTGGTGAAAAGATAATGATTTTCACTAGAGAATTAGACTCTCTAAAGAAGAATCAAAAGGAAATTCTAGATCTGAAAAATATAATAACTGAAATTAAGAATTTGGCAGGTGGGTTTAACAACAGAAAAGACTAAACGACAGAAAAGATGTTACAGTTCAATAGAAAAATATCCAAAATATCTCTCTGAAGCACAAAGAGGAAAAAACAAAAAATCAGAAAAGAGCATGAGACATGTCAAATAGTTTAAAAAAATCTAAATACATGTAACTGGAACACAAAATGGGGAGCAGAGAACTAATGAAGCATAAGCAACATTTCAAAAGATAAAAAGTAGCCACACCTATCCATTTTCTGATACCATTCTCCAATAAAATGAATTCCTTAAACAAATGACTGGTTCTAGGGCGGGTGTCAGGATTGGATAAGATGGAGCATCTTATGGTTCCAGTAAGGAAGTGAGGTATGCCAAAGGAACACAGGAGTCAATTAAAAACAGCTCTCAATGGCCAAAACTGGAGCAATTTAAGCAACAAAATAAATGAGTGCTGGGTTATAATTCAAAGACTACAAATCAACACCAAGTCCATACTGAAATAAGTACATGAGCAAATGAATAAATGAATGGGAGAGAAGATACAAGTCTTCTGTACTGAAGAATTCCAAATAATTTTTTGTAGATATTCTGCCCTCAAGGGGACAGAGCATAATTTCCTGCTCTTTAAGTGTTGGCTGCACATAATGACTTCCTCCTAAAGCGCACAATGTGGAAAGGAAAAAAGGAATGGAAAAAGAGAAACTTTACCCTGGAAAATGTGACAAACACCACTTCATCAGGGGACCCAGGTTAACACCAAGCCCAGTCATGTCATGCTGATGTGTACCCTTGATGTGACAAGATGAGAATGGCACTTTAACTCTGCAATCTTCCTTCTAAAACCTAGAACCCAAAACTAATCACAAGCAAACATATCACAATTGAGGGATATTCTGAAAAAATATGTGAACAAAAATGTCAAGGTCATGAAAGACCAAGAAAGTCAAAGAAACTAAGAGAAAACTAAAGAGACATTTAAAGTGGTACCCTAGATGGGTACCACCTAGAACAGCAAAAGCACACATTGGGTAAAAACTAAAAAAATATGAATAAAGTATAGACTTCAATTAACAATATATCAGTATTGGTTCATTACTGTTACAAATGTACCATTTTAATGTAAGATGTTAAAAATAAAGGGAAGTAGTGTGGAATACATGAGAACTCTCTGTACTATCTTTGTAACTTTTTTATAAATCTAAAGCTATTCTAAAATAAAAAGTTTATTAAAAAAAGATAATGGATAAGAATTTCCCCAAACTGTTGCAAAACAAATTCAAGAGCAGAATAATACAAAGCAGAATAAATACAAAGAAAACCATATCTATCAAAGTAAAAAGACAATGAGAAAAACATTTTAAAGTTACTAGAAAAAAAGAAATACCACCTTCAAAGGAATGAAAATAAGACAGGTGCATTCTCAACAGAAACTATGAAAACTAGAATACAACATAATCACATCTTTAAAATGCTGAAAAAAGAAAGGCATACACCTTTTCCTTCTCTCACTCTTAAGAAATGTAAATGTAGGACCTCCCTGGTGGCTCAGTGGTTGAGCGCTGCTGCTGCCTCTGCAGCGCCGGTTCGATCCCCGGCTGCTCCCCGGCCACCAGAGGAGGGTCCCACATGGCGCGCAGACCTCTCCTGCTGCCCGCTGCTCCCCTCAGCAGTGTACTTTGGTCCCTTTGCCTGCTCTGCTCCCTGCTCTGGCTCTGGTAAATTCTCTCACCCTCCCGCGCTTCTGACTGTACCCAGTGCTTGTCTAAATAAATAAATAAATAAAATCTTTAAAAAAAAAAAAAAAAAGGAAATGTAAATGTAGTGTTGCAGGACCTTCAGCTAAGCAGATGAAGACATGGCAGAGCATAGCAGTAGAGCATACCTCCTTGACACCAGTGAAACACCACCCCAAGTTGGAATGCCTTCCTACCTGGTATATTTTGGTTGTTTTTTTTTTTTTGTGTGTGTGTGTGTGTGTTTTAAGATTGATTGAGTGATTGATTGATTGATTTATACATACAAGCACTGGGTACAGGCAGAAGCGCGGGAGGGTGAGAGAATTCACCAGAGCCAGAGCGGGGAGCAGAGCAGGCAGAAGGACCGAAGTACACTGCTGAGGGGAGCAGCGGGCGGCAGGAGAGGTCTGCTTGCCATGTGGGACCCTCCTCCGGTGGCCGGGGAGCAGCCGGGGATCAAACCGGAGCTGCAGAGGCTGCGGGCAGCTTCGCAACCCAGAGTTCAACCACTGCGCCACCGGGGAGGCCCTACCTGGTATATTTTGAAAGGAAAGAGAACGCAGAGGAAGGATGGGGAAGGCGAAGAAGAGAGAGGAGATAAAAGGGAAGGGAGGAGAAGGAAAGGAGCAAAAAAGAGAAGGGAAGAGAGGAGAAAGGAAAGAAAAGGAAGGAAAAAGAGGAGAAGAGGGAAGGGAAGTGGAACAAAAGTCATTCCTAATAGAATAATTCTAACTACTAAATAAAGAATGAGAAGATCACCATTTTGTAACCATTAAATAATAGATCTAGGACAGGGTGCTAAAGCCATTTATGGTAAAACTGATAAGAGAACTTTATAAAGGATGGATCAATCTGCCACTATCTGAACTCCATGGTCAATCTTTTTTTTTTTAAGATTTTTTTTTTTTTTATTATGCACTAGCTGGGGTAGAGGCCAGAGGCTTGGGAGGGTGAGAGGATTCACCAGAGACAGAGCGAGGAGCAGAACAGGCAGAAGGACCGAAGTACACTGCTGAGGGGAGCAGCGGGCGGCAGGACAGTTCTGCGCGCCATGTAGGAATCTCCCTGGCTGGCCGGGAATCAAACCAGCACTTCAGAGGCCACAGACAGCTTCCGACAACCTCACAGCACCGCGCTCAACCCACTGCACCACCGGGGAGGCCCCTCAATGCTCAATCGTACAGCAATAACAGAGACAACAAAACATTGTGTGCCTTCTAATGAGATACATACAATAGGATTTACACTAATCAATTATGTAATAGTCTTTTCAAAAACTTAAATTTACGACTGATTATGACTACATTGAACTACCTATTTACAAGAAATATGGGAGGTAGAAGGCAGAGTAATAGTATGGGGATACAATCCGCAAATGTCAGAACATAGAAAACTCTACAGGATACACCCAATTTCTTCAACAAATGACAAGGTAAGGGGAAAAAAAAGGAGAAAACAGGGAGCAAAAACAATAGATAAAAAGAAATTTAAGAAAACAGCAACCAAACACAATGTGTATACACTGTCTGGAACCTGATTTGAATTCATTTTTTTAAAAAATATACTTATATATACATACAAACATGTGCATATGAGAAAATTGAGTATTATGAATGCTGATATTTCATATTTTAAAAACTTTCTGATGTGTAACTTGTTTAGAATTATATTAGAATATTATAAAATTCTAATGTTTAGAATATATATAAACATCCTTTTATAATATTAAGGATTGATGATATTTTAGGTATAATAGTATTTTATTATGCTAAAAAGGTATTAATGAGTCTTTGGTGTATTTACAGATAAAATGGTATGATGACTGGAATTTGCTTCAGAATAATCTGGTGGAGGCAGGAAAAGTAGGTGAAAGGGTAAGTGAAACAACACTGTTATATGTGCTGATAACCTATGAAGCAAAGTTAACAGGGACATGTAAGTTCCTTAGCCCCTTCACTTTTGCATATGTTTGAAATTTTACATGGTAATATTCCCAAAAAAGGAGAAAGGGAAACCTCATAGGCTATGCTTTAGTGTTTGACTTGATCACATTTAACAGAGTCAATCACAACCAGTATAAGGAGTTCAAATTTCAGAGGGTTTGAAATAAACTCTATAAAGCTTACAGAAAGAGAGGTGTGCACTGGAAGATAGGCCTGATATCAAAGTGAACTGTCCAGGAGAGAGATCAGTCAGAAAATGCTGATAAGGGACTTCTGAGTAACACTGAAATCCAGATTTCAGTACATGCAATGAGAGAGCCCTGGCTAAACAAGATATAAGAGGACTCCACAGTTTTAAGTCTGAGTTAATGGAAACTTGGTAAAACTGTGAGAGACAGAAAAATTAAAATGGCAGACTAATTTAGGGAGTGGAAAGGAAAGGAAATCTGGACCTCTATTTGAATGTTGAATCTGAGGTGAGAGGATGGTAAAGTATTTCTTAACCTCTTTTTGGTAAGGAAATTTCCTAAAGCCTTTAACCAAATGGTAGAAGGCACATTAGTGAAAAGTACTGTGCTAGGATCCAAAGGTTAGGCTCTAGGAGTGACCCTAAAACCAGTCAGATGTACTATTTTAAGTAAATCTGCTGAACCTTGTTAATCTATAAAATAAGGGGACGAGTCACTAGATATTATAGTCCTGTCCAAATCTAACTTTCTATAGAGAAAATTATCAGTGATAATTTACAAGGTTTTTTTTTATTCATTCAATAAATACTTCAGTACTTTCTTACAAAATACTATACTAGATATTGTTTACAAAGGGAGACAGAAGGTTAACACTCTGACATAGGAATAGACAGAAAATAGGAATTTGAATTTGCCAATTCAGGAATGACAGAGGTAACAGAATGAATGCATTAATTGAAAAAGCATTGAAAAGAACAGAAGAATAAGAACTAAGACTTGAAGAAAGCTCACAGCTAGTGATGTAGGAAAGAGAAATCAGGGAAGAAAAGAGAATAATCAGTCAGAAAAACAGCAGAGAAACAAGTCTGATTAGTGACAATCAGGGCCAAAAAGAAGTGAATTTTAAGAGACAGAAGCTCGAGCCAAGAATAAGAGCTAAGAAAGGACTATTTGATTTGTAAATAAGGAAGTCCCGGACAATTTTAAAGAAATTAATTTAGGAAAATGGTAGGATCAAAAGCTGGGCAATAAGGAACAATGGAAGCAGCACGTAAAGTAACCCCACACTGTCTTTGGGAGCATGTATACGCAAACCCTGAGAGACTTACTGGCCTACAGATACTCAGATACTGTGAGAAGTGAAGTCCCCCCCAAAACTCATTCACTGTCAGCCTCAGTGTTTACAACCAGGATCTTTTCACTTCACAGCTGCATTTTAGTATATTGTTCTTTCCTCTCATTCTTGCAAAGACACAATCTTACCGAATTGCCAAGAGGATGAATACCTAATACAAATATATATAAGAATAAAAACAAAAGGAAAAACCCCAACTACTCACAATACTCCTTCACCTCTTTGTTCTCCAATCACTACTTGTACCACCATTTTATATCGATCAAATCCCATTTCTAGAAAGAAAAATAAGAAAGTTATCTTTAAGCAAACGTGGCAAAATTACTTAATGAAAGCAAATTTATTTAGAAACAGACGTAAGTGTTTAGTCTATAAGCACTTATTCCCTAGGATGATAGGCTTGGGTGTCAGAGAAACATGAATACAAATCCTAACCTTAGACACTTTAACTTTTCAGTTTAAGTCTTCCTCATCTGTTACATTTTCTACCTGTTGGAGAATATTATGAAGTTAGATAATATAGTAATATATAAACAATCAAGGACAGTACTAACACATCATCTCTCAAAAGATCTTAGCTTTCTTCCTTTCCCCCTACACTAAGTCAGATAATGAGCTAAGTCCTCAAAATATACAGATATATTTATATAATGTTATAATGCAAGGTTACTTTAACAACAGGTAGATCTACTAAAATACACTGCTAGGGGAGCAGTGGGTGAAACAGGAGAGGTCTGCTGCACCATGTGTGTTGCTCCCCGATGGGTGGGGATCCAACTCATGCTGCAGTGGCTGCCAATAGTTTGATAGTGCTGTCTTTAACCCCTGTGCCTCCAGGGAGGCCCAGAGCACAAGTTATTTTTAAGAACACTGCATACACCTTGGCAAAGCTTTCTTCTTTCTCTACCCATTCCTCTCCCTCCTTTCCTCATGACCACACCTTAGAAATGTTTCAAGAATATTAAATACCCAGTCCTTAAATCAGAGTCCTGAGGGAAAATAAAATAGTCACAGAAATAGTGATAGAAACTTAAAAAAACACTCACACAATATTAGAAAAATGAAAATTAGCTGAATGGCAGTTTGCAAAGGCACAATAGCAAAAAACAAAAAAAGAAAGAAAAGCATAGCAAAAAGAAAAGTATTGTTTAAAAGAAAAAACTTGGGCCTCCCTGGTGGCACAGGGGTTAAGCACCACACTATGAAGCAATCCACAACCTCTGCAGCACAAGTTTGATCCCCGGCCGGCCAGGGAGAAACCCACATGGCACAACAGACCTCTCCTGTCTCGCCAGCTGCTCCCCTCAGCAGTGTATCTCAGTCAGTCTGCCTGGTCTGTTCCCCACTCTGTCTCTGGTGAGTCCTCTCACCCCCGACATCTCTGGCCTGTGCCCAAGCTCTTGTATGCATAAATAAATAAATCTTAAAAAATATATAAATAAATAAATAAAAACTCAGCCAAGGAAATAATAGAAATCAAAGAACCAAGAGAAATTCCTCACAACTGATTCACAATATATAACATGTTGAATTTATGTATATAAATCATAAATTTGATAAAATAAGGACTCAATCAGATTCTAAAACAAGAAAAAGGTGAGAGAAGAGCCCTAGGAAACACAAACTGAATAGCAGCACAATATCAGTGCAGAACTAATACATTTTAAATGGCAAGAGACAGAACAGACACAAGTGAAAAATGAATTACTGTTTTGAAGTAATCACCAATAAATATCAAAGAAAAAGGAAGAAATTATGGCAGCGAAACATTAATAGATTTGAAAGACAAAGATGATTCAACATATCAATATATTTTTTTTATAGAGGCATCTTTTATTTATTTATTTGTTTGTTTGTTTGTTTTTGTTTATGCATGCACTGGGTACAGTCAGAAGCGTGGGAGGGTGAGAGAATTCACCAGAGCCAGAGCGGGGAGCAGAGCAGGCAGAAGGACCGAAGTACACTGCTGAGGGGAGCAGCGGGCGGCTGGAGAGGTCTGCGCGCCTTGTGGGACCCTCCTCAGGTGGCCGGGGAGCAGCCGGGGATCGAACCGGCGCCGCAGAGGTCGCCGGCAGCTTCGCAACCCAGCGCTCAACCACTGCGCCACCGGGGAGGCCCAACATATCAATATTTAAAGAAAAGAATCTAACAAATGGAACAGCAAGTGTACTCAGATATACAAAAAATCTTCCTTGATATGGAAAAAATAAAATGCACAAATTAAAAGATATAAAATACTCAATACCAAGACACCCTAAAAAAGGTGCTGAGCATCAAAGGATAGGATTCTTTAGGCAGAGTCTGCAAGATTCTAAAAAAAATAAGTTATTAGCTAATAATATTATATTCATCCAAATTATGTTCTGGTTTAAAGGCAAAAAGCAGACATTCTCAAACATGAGAGAAAACAAATACAGTATTTTCAGTCCTTCCTGAAGAAACAACAAAATCTCATCAGAGGAAAACTAAATCAAAATAATAGCACAGCAATGAAAATGGTGTGGTGAAAGGATTGAATAGTGAACAATCACTCCATTTAAAAATAGTAGGACTTCTGCACCACTATGGAAGCCACATTGTAGGCATAGAAAGAGGTCTGGTATGATGCTCATCAAATATTAATGACTACATATCATTAATATTTAATGTGGTGGCACTTGCAGGGATTTTTCTAATGTAACTTTTATATCTTTTTTCTTAGTTTAAATATCATTAGTTTATGATAAAAGAGAGAAATGGAAATTATTTAAATTATGAAAGATTTCAGAATTCAGTGGAATGGGTAGCTTCCCCTGATACCATTTCAATAGTGATTTTTTTTTTTTAAGATTTATTTATTTATTTATTTATACAAGCACTGGGTACAGTCAGAAGCATGGGAGGATGAGAGAATTCACCAGAGACAGAGGGGAGAGCAGAGCAGGCAGAGTGACGACATACACTGCTAAGGGGAGCAGCGGATGGCAGGAGAGGTCTGTGCGCCATGTGGGACCCTCGCCCTGGTGGCCGGTGATCTACCGGTGCTGCAGAGGCTGCGGGCAGCTTCGCAACCCAGTGCTCAACCGCTGCGTCACCAGGGAGGCCCAATAGTGATTTACCAAGAATGTCACTATCTTTAAATAAGAAATAACCCCTGTCATCTAGAATTACTTTAGAGTCTCCATATTCTGGAGAGAACTGTCTCTCCTACTTTTGCACTGTCTGGCTCTTCCCCACTCTTCCAACAACTGATGCCCCTAATACTTTTCCTGGGGGTTTTTCTGGAAGCATAAAGCCTCCTTCAGTTACACTTTTAGCTATACTTCTTTCAGCTAATACTTGGTCAAAGAGGAGGAATTTTCTAAATGCCTGTCCTGCCATGATGTGGCTGCCTGCTCTATGTGTGAACTCAGTTCCTTCGCTGCAGCCGAGAGACCTGCACTGGCGCCCTCCAAGCAGTGAAGCCCTGTATCTTTTTCTTTCATTTTTACAACAATTTTAACAGTGACTTTTCATTAAAAAGTCTGGAAACAAAAATGCTATTTTACTAACAGTTAATTTGGGTAAGATGGAAAAATACAGAATTACTAGCTTTTTCTTTGAACTTTTCTATTTTTTAATTTCTAAAAAGTAAAACATGTCAAGAAAAAGAAAAATACCAAAATATTAAATAGTAACTACTTGTAAGAAATCTTATATAATTTTAAAAAACTATTCAGTGGTTTATTACAGTGAAAATGTATTACTGTTATAAAGACATTTCTTCCCTCCCCCACAATGTTATCTTTTAAAAAGAACAGAAAGGACTTTTCAGATGATGTTATTAATGAGAGAAAGAGAACAGGGAGGAAAAGCACAGGATCTGCACTGCAGATATAGTATGTGCAGGGATGGAGGAATGAGGTCAAATTAAGTGTACTGAGGAACTGATGTGTAGGTGGGAAAAACCAAGGATTATGGGGGAAAAGAATCTTATACTTCCTAGTCTTTCTGCATAGTTGGGTTTCTTTCTTTCTTTCTTTTTTTTTAAAGATTTATTTATTTATTTATACAAGCACTGGGTACAGTCAGAAGCACGGGAGGGTGAAAGAATTCACCAGAGCCAGAGCGGGGAACAGAACAGGTAGACTGACGAAATACACTGCTGAGGGGAGCAGCGGGCGCGGCAGGAGAGGTCTGTCACACCATGTGGGACCCTCGCCCCGCAGACAGGGATCGAACCGGCTGCAGAGGCCGCGGGCAGCTTCGCAGCCCAGCGCTCAACCGCTGAGCCACCAGGGGAGGCCCATAGTTGGATTTCTTGGAGAGTGGTTCCTACAAAGTTTTTTTTCACATCTTTACTCTTTCTACTGCCTGCCAAAAGCTTACATGAGAATAATTTACCAAATCATTAGAGTAGACATCAAAGAGAAATTGTCTTTAATAGAATATATAGTTTATGTTCCTTACTTAAAGATAAAGAGACAAATGGGTGAAACAATGTTTGAAAGGAAGACGTCATTTCCAATTATCACAATTACCTTTTAATTTATCTTTAATGTTTTCTGATAAACGTTTTGTGAGATGAGGCATTTCTTCTGGAGAGTATTCCGCATTGGCCAGTTCCTCCTTGAGCACAGCATGGATGCAATCTTTAACAACAGAGGGTCTGAATCTAAAGGAAACAGTTTGAAACATCTAATTGGTAATTCCCAAACCGCAATTTACCGTCACAGTTCAACTTTCCCCGCATATGGTCATTAGAAACATTTCATTCTTCCTTTTCATGCTTTTTTAATATAAAAGTAATAAAATTTTAAAAAACCAAGTCATTATTTCAAATTTATATCTCCAGTCTGAACTTCAGACCACATATTACATCTGGATATCTAGTGGCCACTCAAATTTAAAAGATCCAACACTGAGCTTCTGATAATCTCTCCCTGAAACTAGGTCCTCCCGCTTCTCACCTATTCCGTATTAACTCCATCTTCCTGCTGTTCTAGCCAAAACACTTGGTGTCCATCTTACTGCCATTCTCACAGCCCACATCCCATTCATGAACAAACCATATCAGTTCTACCTTCAACATAACCTAAAATTGAATCACTCTCACCACCCAACTGCCATGCTACCATTACTTATTGCCTGGCCTCTTAACAGATTCTCTGGGTGTCTGCCTTTGCCCCTATATCCTGTTCTCCCCATAGTAACTAGACTGGTGCTGTTAAAATAGGTCAGCTCACAACACTCCTCTATTCAAAATACTCCAAGTGTTTCTTATCTTACTCAGAGTAAACACAACATCCTGACTTGCAAGGCACTACAGGTACTGCCCTTCCAAACTCTCTAACATTGTTTTCTATTACTTCTCTCTACTCAGGGCACAGTGGCCTTGCCTTTGTTCTTTGACCACACCAGACATGCAAACCTCAGTGCTTCTGTACTTGTTAACCTCTGCCTGAAATTCAGTTCCTCCCTTTGTATGCACAGCAAGTTTCCTTTTTTTCTGTAGAGCCTATATACAAAATTCACCTTCCCTAAGCACCCTCTTTAAAACTTCAAATAACCCCCCCACCATATCCACTCATATCTTGATGAGTGCTCATTACTATCTGATACACTGTATAATTCACTCAGGTATTTATCTTGTTTGTTGTCCTATTCAGGCAGAACCTAAGCTCCATCAGGCAGGAGTTTTCATTAGTTTTGTTCACTGGTACAGCCTCATTTGCTTGACCAGCACCCAATACATAATGGACAATAAATACTTTTTGAAGGAATAGGGCCTCCCCTGGTGGTGCAGGCTGTTGAGCACCGCGCTGTGAAGCTGTCCGCAGCCTCTGCAGCGCTGGTTCGATCCCGGCGGGCTGGCGAGGGTCCCACATGGCGCAGCAGACCTCTCCTGTCTCGCCTGCTGCTCCCCTCATCAGTGTATTTCTTCAGTCTGCCTGTTCCCCGCTCTGTCTCTGGTGAATCCTCTCACCCTCCCGTGCATCTGGTCTATACCCCAGTTCTTGTATAAAATAAATAAATAAATCTTAAAAAAAAATACTTTTTGAAGGAATGGATTACTGGAAAAAAATGAAGACAGAAAAAGAAGTCTCTCCTAATTCTACCACCATAACAATACCATTGGTATTTTAGTTGTATTTATCCTATATTACAACACTAGGTTCCTTTTCTGGGCTATATATTCCATCAGCTGATTTATCTACCATGTGCCAGGTTATCTACCATGAACTTTTAATGTGGTTTAATATTGGTTGTATTAATATCCCCTTATTGTTTTTGAATAGCAATTGCTTTCTTGCCTACTTATTCTCACAGATGTACTCTGTTTTTATTCATTTATTTTATCAAAATAACAATGCATTAAAACACATGAGCTTCGGGCCTCCCCGGTGGCGCAACGGTTGAGCGCTGGGTTGCAAAGCTGCCCGCAGCCTCTGCGGCACCAGTTCGATCCCCGGCTGCTCCCCGGCCACCAGAGGAGGGTCCCGCATGGCGCGCAGACCTCTCCTGCCGCCCGCTGCTCCCCTCAGCAGTGTACTTCGGTCCTTCTGCCTGCTCTGCTCTCCGCTCTGGCTCTGGTGAATTCTCTCACCCTCCCGCGCTTCTGACTGTACCCAGTGCTTGTATAAATAAATAAAAAATAAATCTTAAAAAAAAAAACAAAAAAAACACATGAGCTTCATGTGTGCATCTCTAAAAATCAATATGTGTATATACTACATTAAATTTACCACTAAAAGTCCAAGTCCATGTAGCACTATGAAATTGACCCCTTTTACCAATTTACTCGCCCTTTTCCCCTCTTTCCTTCTAGTGAGCACTAATCTTATAGTCTAAAAGATTATTTTGTTTTATTTAGTTCATCTATTTGATTTCTCTATATACTACATATGAGTGAAAACATATGGCATTTGTCTTTCTCTATATGACTTATTTCACTAAGTATACCACCAACTAGGTCTACCCACGTTGTTGCAAATGGCAGGATTTAATCTTTTTTAATATAGCTGAATAGTATTCCATTGTGTATGTATTCCATTGTGTATGTGTGTATGTACCACACCACAGAGGAACTTTAGATTTGACAAGTTTCTAGGATTTCATCTCTTCAAAATGTGCTTTTCCTATTAACAGGCATGTTTTATATGGCTCTGCCCTTAAGCCTTTTTCATTCTTAGCAGAATGTTTAAAAAGCTACTTCAAACACATAAAATCTCATGAGATTTTTTTTTCTCCATCGTACTATATATTTGCTATTAATCTTATTCTGTGCTGTTTTACAACAGAAACACGGGTGAATGCTATGCATTTAGAACTGTTTACCAACATAACTGAACAACTTTTGGTGTGTCTATTTTATCCACAGGATAACTGCCGCATGAAATTTTTATCATATTATAACCAAAGTTCCTAGCTTTCAGTATTTGCCAAGCATTTATTTGATTCAGCAGTTTGGCTTTCCAGCAGAAGAGGGGCTTGGAAATCATTCATTCATTCATATCTTGTAAAGATAAAGTTAGTGATGGCTCCCATAGCCCCAGCACTGTCCTCTGCACTAAACTATGTGCCTTCTGGGAAAGTATGGGGGTGGAGGGCCAAGGGCCTCTGGAGACTCCCCATGTAGGTCTTTGTATACATACAGGCCCTGACTCCACGGAGGTGTAAGTGCACTGCAACCCTCAAAGCACTGCCGAACAGCATCAGCTACAATCGCGTTTTCTGCCCCTGTCCATTCTATCCATCTGTCACGGTACCCAGGATACTCACGGTATCCTGCCCACAACCTGGGTCTCCCGGAGGTGACCATTCCCACTGCAGCAGCCTCAACTGCTCCCGCACACCCACACTGCAAACAGCCGGTCCGGTGCCCCGCGGCCTCCTGCAGCGGGGAACCAGAGCAGCGTGGGTTCTCCCCACCGCGCCGCCGCCCCACCCGGAGCTGACCAGCCCTCCCAATCGCCATCCCCGCCTCGCCCCTCGGGCCAGCCCCGCCCCGCCCTGCCCTCGCTCCCCAAGGCGCCCCTCCTCGACCCCAGGTTTCCAGACGGGCTTTGCCTGCCGGATGAAACACAGGTCGCCCCGCCACATCCCGTCCACTACCCGCCTTTGCTGGAAAATGGGCCGCAGAATATAGGTGTTGTCGCCATCCCCTTCGTTCTTCTCAGCTTCAAGCCCCCCTTCGCCCACAGAGGGCGCGCCCGAGGTAAAGGTCGTGCCGCCGACCGAAGCCATAGCCGGGGTTTCTCGGCCAGGGGGTCTGGCTGTCCAGGCCGGGCGGGCTGCGGCAGCGGGCTGGGAAGGTGCTGGGAAACCGTCGCCAGGGAGACGGGGCCGCCCCCGGCGCAGACGTGACGCGATCGCGCGCGCCCCCTGCAGCCCGCCCCCCCTCCGCGGCCCGCGCCTGCGCACCCCTGCCGGCGGGAACGGGTCGAGAGATCCATCGTAGGTTGAGGGAGCAGCTCGGGTCTTGCGGGGTGCTTCAACGCTTCGGGTTTTCTAAACCGCGTGACGATTTTAGGACATTGACAGAGAAGCCGTGGAGGTTAGTAACCTACCAAGGACATACACAGGGAGCGTCAGTGACTCTCATGAAAGGGTCTTCAAACTGGGGCCTTCCACATCCACACTTCATCCTATTTTGTGTGCTTTGTGAACAGGTCTTATATTTTTAAATGATTGAAAAAAACAAAAGAATACTATTTAATGAGACGCGAAAATTAAAATAAAGCTTTATTGTAACACAGCCATGCTCATATATTGGCAGTGTTTGCTTTTGCACCATATCGGCAAAATTGAGCAGCTGCAATAGAGACGGTACAACAGTTAAAGTCTACAACAGTATCTGGTCCTTTACAGAAAAAGCGAGCAGTGTCCTACTTTGATCCATAACTGTCAACTTGTAGTTTTCCTAGCTTCATCCACAGACCTGCTCCAGTACAAGTCAGAAAAGGGCGGATCTAGGGAGTGTTCCCTGCTTATGAGTTCCAGTCCCTGGTCCTATTTCAGAAGGCTGTAGTGTCCTGGTCTCTGCTGGCTTC
Source organism: Talpa occidentalis (assembly GCF_014898055.3). Classification (NCBI taxonomy): domain Eukaryota; kingdom Metazoa; phylum Chordata; class Mammalia; order Eulipotyphla; family Talpidae; genus Talpa; species Talpa occidentalis. The sequence goes on along the minus strand of NW_023604295.1, from coordinate 41,368,983 downwards.
AACAGCTAAGAAAAGAAATTTCCCCAATATCCATCCAGACTTCCTTAGGTAACCTTCAACCTACTGGTTGAATTAATCCATTCCAAAACTTTCATCTACAAGATGCAAAGAGGGTAGTTTCTATAAAGGTATATCTTTGCAAATTGCAGTAGAGACCAGCTAATTTTATTAGACTAGGTTCTGCTTTGCAAAGTATTTTCTTGATAGTATTGCCTAGATTGGTCTTCCGGCACCAATAAACTCCCTTCAAATTCATCTTCCTACTTCACACAACAAACCTCCCCAGAATGGCTTTCCTTTGTCACTCCTCTGCCTGAAGTCTTCCAGTGGGTCCTTATGGCTGTCCTCCCAGCATTCACACTTCTTTGCTTGCAAATATGATCCTTCATGATCTGGCTGGGTTGCTGAGCCTTCCTTCTGGCACTGGCCTGCAGACCCTCCTGCTGGAGTCTATGCAAGGGCCCTGGGACCAGGTGCACGCTCAGCCATGCCCCTAGTCATAGCAGCACCAATCCCATGTCTGGCTACCATCATGCTTCCACAAACTAGCTTGGTCCCCGCCTGGCACACCAGTCCACTGTGTCTCCTAGAGATAGATAATATATTTTCTCCATGCTGTTTCACCAGCTTTAAGAAGCCATACCCTTAAAATGCAGACTTTCCCTCACATTTTATAATTTTCTGAACTGTGTTTTTCTACCCTATCTACAAAAAAATTCTGCACGTAAATCAGTTCAATACAAACTTTACTATGTTGGAGATACTAAAATGAATAAAACCCCGTCTTTCCCCTAAAGAGTGAATAGATTTGGTTGGGGAATAATAAACTAAACAAATCATTACTAAATTGAATGCCACTTGCTATAACAGAAAGCTGAAGGACAGTCTATTCCAAGGATGTACTTCCTTTGCTACAAGCAGGAAACATCCTCTTCATTCTAGGATAATAGTCACGAAGTCATACACAAGGTTAGGAACAAACAATTTTCCTTCTAATAAAATGTTTAGTTGATACTGTTCTGATGAACAGACTAGCATCAGCCCCTCCACTCCAAACATGATTGGAAGCCAAGTCAAGAGTCAAGTGTAGCTTTTATTTAAGGAGAAAAACCTCGCATGAGTGTGAAGTGTTCCTGAGAGGTAGGAAGAAGAAGGGGGATACAGGTGCCTTCTGGAATCCCACAGAGGGCAGCCAAGAGCCAGGTGTGGGGGCTACAGGGCCAAGGTAGAATGAGTGCAGAACTCCCCTCTCCTTCCTTCTCCCCATCATTAGTCTCTTGACTCCCTTTCTCCTCCTCTGCCTTTTCTTCCCCTCTCCTTCCCTTCTTTTCCCTCCTCCCCTCCATTTCCTCCTCTTTCCTTCTCTCCCCATTTCCCTTCCAAGCCATGCCCCACCCCCACCCTCATTCCTAGGACCGTAAATTGAATTGTGAAGAGAGAAAGTAAGGGAGCTGTTATAGCTAATCTCTAGAGTCAGGAACATTGCACCTCTCATCTGGTAGCATTGCACCTCAAACTTGAAGACAGGACTGTCGGCATTACTCACAAACTTCTATTTTTAAGCTTGGGCACTTTGAAATCTATGAGTGTCAAAAGTTAACTGCAGGGCCTCCCCTGGTGGCGCAGCGGTTGAGCGCGGGGTTCCCGCAGCCTCTGCAGCGCCAGTTCGATCCCCGGCCACCGGCAAGGGTCCTACATGGTGCAACAGACCTCTCCTGCCACGCCCACTGCTTCCCTCAGCAGTGTATTTCCGTTGGTGTGCCTGTTCTGCTCCTGGCTCTGGCTCTGGTGAATTCTCTCACCCTCCCGCGCTACTGACTGTACCCAGTGCTTGTATAAACAAACAAACAAATAAACAAATAAATAAATAAATAAATAAATCTTTAAAAAAATACTTTATATCATTCAACATATATACAAGGACTTTAATTGTCATTATTATCTAGGATACCTAAAGAGAAGTTTGTTTATAATTCACACCCACTGCTTGCAGAAGGATTCAAGGGAGCCTATGAGGAAAAAACCCATGCATAAGAGGGTGTTACCTATGACTTCTCACAGAGGCTGCAGAAAAGGCCCAGGAAGCTGTTGATGAAAAGAATGACCACCAGGAATATCTGGAGGAAGCTGATGCACAGAAGGGAGGAGAAGAAGGACACGTGCCAAATGACAGCTTTAGGAGGCTCCAGGCAGACAGAGTTCCATAGTGAATGATCATACAAATAATTCCTATTCCAAAAAATAAGGAGGTTGAAGGATTGAAGAATAAGAAGGGCAAGTCAAATGAGCAATCTTAATAGAAATTTGGCACCTCCCCCCAGCTCAGGTCATAGGACTAGCTTCTTATCAGTGACCATCAATGTATTTGCAACTTTCTGAGCATCAGAGGAACAAAATGCTAGAATGCATGACCAAAAGGAGTCTGTAGTCCATCTGTGTGTCTGTCTTTCCCTCTCTGAAAAGACTGCAAATCTAAATCTTAATCCATTTACCTGTTAGGTAGGTCTTTGAATGGGTAACCGTATTTCCAAGCTTGTGTCTGATTGAAGGATGAGACATCATGGAACATGCAAAAAGGACCATGTTTTAGGGCTACTCCAGAAGTGATAAAGCAAATCAAGGCTCCAAGCAAAGCCAGGCCACTTGACAACATGGCAATAAGCATCTGCAGAGGGAAAGAAGAAACTGAGCCTGAGATGAGGTCGTGCTTAGGTGACTTGTGGGGGTGACCTGAGTAAGTCTAGCTTCTTCAATGCTTAGGCTTTCTCCCATCACGTTACACAGGAATAATCCTCCCCCATGGCACTTTCTGTAAAATACAACCAAAGTAGGATGTCTAATAGGGCTCACTGGGTAGATCTAGGAAGGGATGGGAGAGGAGGGGCTGATAACGGTAAACACTGGCACTTGGACCTGTATTTCCGTGACTCAGCAGGCTCTTCTAGCTGAGCCTGTTGGCATCAAAAACTTTTACCTTCAGATTGCAGTCATTCAACCTCTGGGCTAAAGGGTCAAATTAGTCCATTTCTGATCCTTTTAAGGGAGAACTGTATTTTCAAAAGTTCCAAGCTCCTATCCCTGATTCTTCTTTCTTGAAATTGAGCATGAAAGGAAAGAAGGAAGCAAGGGAAGAGAGAGGGAGGAAGGGTGCCTGAGTTAAGAAAGGCTAAGTAAATTGCCCAAGAGCTTAGGACTATTAAGGGGTACTTGCAGAACAGGACATGACTTCAAATTACAAGACTGAAATTGTCCTTTTACCATTCTGTCCCTAAAGTAATAGAATGTGGGGACATTGTACATGATAAAAGAGTGGAATCTGGTCCTTACACTTTGGCATGGTCCTCTCTTACTAAAGCAGCCATATCTCCAGCCCATCAAGGAGATGAGAGTGGCTGCAGTGAGTACCTGGGAAAAAAAGAGAAAAGTGTTGAGAAAAGATTGGGTAACTTATATTTCTAACTGCCACCTATGGCTTCTGAAATATCATAATTAGTCTCCCATGGACTTGATTATTTTACCCTTCCCAGAGGGTTTTTCTTTGACTGTCAGGACCCAATTTTGGACCGCCAACACAATTTGACTCTATATGCCAATGTTTACATTCAACATGCCTAGCCCCTGCTACAGTCCAGCAATCCTGACAAGTCTTCTTAGAGATTCCTATGCCTTGGAGTTGTTCCCAACCCAAGACCAATTTCTAAAATCAAACATTTTTGTAATGAATCTAAATACTTCTCCCACCAACCACCTGCTTCAAACCTGGAGAGCACTTTTGGAGTTCACACTCAGTGATCCCGACACTTACCATGAGGCCGCCTCCCCAGAGTCCAGACCCCAGCATTGCGTGCTTGCCAATGAGGCCCCTCAACAGGTAGGTCACATCCCAGTTAGGAAAGAGGAGCACCATGTTGGCCGCAGCAGCAAACAGGGCTGTCATCCCAAGGCTCAGTCCCAGAATTCGGGAGCAGATCCGTGAGCAGGCCATCATGCAAGGAGACAGCAATGTCCTAGAACCAATGGAGGGGAGTCATGATACCTCTGTGGCTGGATGCATATGATAGCGGAACCCCCATAGGTTAGAGTGAGATGGGGCAAGCAGACCACACATACTGTCGCCTCCCAAGCTCAGATGAAGGGAAGCCAAGGAATTTGTTTTAAAACCCTGCATCTTGTAAATAGTCCTCAGTGGATGGGACTTAATTCCTATATTTTCTGCCAACCGCCATTTATATACACACTCCCCATCCCATCATATTTTGCTTATACTTCTATTATAGTCAGTGATTACTTATATTTGATACAGAAAAACAATATTTTTTAAGATGTTATCCTTTCACTGTAAAAGATATCGTTTTAAAGACTTTCACTGTCACTACTTCCATTCAACATTGTACAGGTGAAACACTGAAAACAATGCAACAAGAAAATAAGAAGTAAAGACCATATAGACCATATAGATAGGAATGCAGTGAATTTGTCATTCACAGGTAACATGATTATCTGTTTAGAAAATCCTAAGGAATCTATTTAAAAGTTACTAGAACTAGGGCCTCCCTGGTGGCGCAGGCAGTTGAGTGCCGCACTGTGAAGCTGTCCGCAGCCTCTGCAGTGTGCGTTCGATCCCGGCCGGTGGGTGAGAATCCCACATGGTGTGGCAGACCTCTCTTGCCTCGCCCGCTACTTCCCTCAGCAGTGTATTTCAGTCGGTCTGCCTTTTCTGCTCCCTGCTTTGTATCTGATGAATCCTCTCACCCTCCCATGCATCTGCTGTACCCCAGTTCTTGTATAAATAAATTAATCTTTAAAAAAAAAGTTACTAGAACTAATAGGTGAGTTTAGCAAGGTCAAAGAACAAAATATTAATATTTTAAATGTTACTGTATACATACAAGAAATGAGAATTTTTTAAATATTAAATATACCATTTATAACAGCATACAAATATACTGATGAAGAAATTTAACAAAATGTGTGTAAGACCTCCACACAATTATTAAACATGGTAAGAAAAATTAAAAGGCCTAAAAATGAAGATATATATATATATATATCACATTCATGGATCAAAAGACTCAATATTGTTAATATGTCAGTTCTCTCTAAATTGATGCACAGATGCAACATAATTTCTGTCAAGATCCTAGCAGTTTTCCTATAGAAATTGAGAAGCTGAATCTAAATTCATTTATTTATTTTTTAAAGATTTATTTTTATTTTTATTTTATTTTTAAGATTTATTTATTTATTTATACAAGTACTGGGTACAGTCAGAAGCGTGAGATGGTGAGAGAATTCACCAGAGCCAGAGCGGAGAGCAGAACAGGCAGACTGACGAAGTACACTGCTGAGGGGAGCAGCGGGCGGCAGGAGAGGTCTGTGCGCCATGTGGGACCCTCGCCTGGCGGCTGGGGATGGAACCGGCGCTGCAGAGGCTGCGGGCAGCTTTGCAACCCAGAGCTCAACTGCTGAGCCACCGGGGAGGCCCTAAATCTAAATTTATATGGTAATGCAAAGGATCCAAGTTAGCCAAAACATTTAAAGAAGAACAAAGTAGAAGAATTTACACCATGTGATTTCAAGATATTACATAAAGTTATAGTTATCAAGAAAGTTATAGTTATCAAGAAAGTTAATGGCATGTAAAGGCCAACAGAAGACTGAAACAGACTAAAAAGTTCCATAATAGGCCTACACACATACAATTAGGAGATTTTTTTTTAAATCCTCGGCACTCAGTCTTTAATAAATGCTAATATTTATGTTCACATCAAGAAATAATCTGTCTTTATGTTTTAATACATATCTGTAGCTTTTAGTCCAGGAGCAACAGATACATGCTATTTTTTAAATATTTTATTTTATTTTGTATAATTCTTACATCATAAGAGTTTTTTTTTTTAAAGTCCAGCACTCTTATTTCCCCCCCACACACACCTATCAAGGCATGAATTCCTGGGGAATAGGTTCCAGCAGCAGGCTCCTTTCCAGTAGTTCTCGGCCAGCGAGCCTCTCTGGGTGGAGCAGACTGGTGCTTCAGATGAACCCAAGTCCCTTTCTCTTTGGCTTCGTTTTTCCCTGATCATTTTCTTTCACACAGTTCAGGAAGCTGTCACGGTGCTTATAGTACTTAATATGCTCAATACAAACATTAATTCTCTTGACCAGTATGTTGCCCTTTGCTTATTTGTTTGCAACAATGGTAACTGCATGCTGAGTGACATAGCTTGAGTGACATATAGACTCTTTTGATTTTACCATGGTAACATGTGTGGGGCATTCCTCTTGCTGTCTACAATACCCTTTCTTGTAGGTTTGCATGTATGTGGCCAAACGAACACCTCCATGTTTCCTTAAAGGCCTAGAGAACATGCAGTGGGTGCCTCTCCTCTTTCTCTTTGTGTTGGTCATTTGGGCAACTTTACTGAAAGATGGTGGTTCTGGCCAAAAGGGACCAAGTGATTTTTTTTTTTTTAAAGATCTATTTATTTATTTATTTATTTATTTATTTATTTATTTATTTATTTATTTATTTATTTATTTATTTATAAAGCACTGGGTATAGTCAGAAGCACGGGAGGGTGAGAGAATTCACCAGATCCAGAGCAGGGAGCAGAGCAGGCAGAAGGACCAAAGTACACTGCTGAGGGGAGCAGCGGGCGGCAGGAGAGTTCTGTGCGCCATGTGGGACCCTCACCCGGCCGGGGATCAAACCGGCGCTGCAGAGGCTGCAGGCAGCTTCGCAACCCAGCACTCAACCGCTGCGCCACCGGGGAGGCCCCCAAGTGATTTTTTTAAGATAGTTTTTCAGTGGAAAAATGACAGTCTCTTCAGCAAATGGTGCTGGAATAGTCCATATACAAAACAAAAACATACATATCTTGACTATTACTGCAAACTATATTCAATGACGGAAATGTTCTATACCTAGATTCTGGACTTCTATGTACCCACAAAACTCACCAAACTGTACACTTAAAATTAGTGAATTTTATGGTACTTGTTATATATCAATAAAATTGATTAAAAATATAAATGTCACATCTAGATAAATTGTAAAATACCTCCTCCACTCCTGTACATAGTCATTTCTTCCCTTTTATATTTTTACTATGCAACTTGTTTTTGTTTTAAAGATTTATTTATTTGTTTATTTATTTATGCAAACACTGGGTACAGAGTGCTGGAGGGTGAGAGAATTCACCAGAGCCAGAGCGGGGAACAGAAAAGGCAGACTAACGAAATACACTGCTGAGGGGAGCAGCGGGCGTGGCAGAAGAGGCCTGCACGCCATGTGGGACCCTCTCCAGCGGCTGGGGATCGAACCGGCGCTGCAGAAGCCTCGGGCAGCTTCGCAGCCCAGCGCTCAACCGCTGAGCCACCGGGGGAGGCCCTTGTTGTTTTTTGCTTTTTGGTTTTTGGTTTTTTTAATATGAATTAAGGTAGCTCCCCTGCCCACCTATGACTATGCAGGTGCCTATCTTTTTCTCTTTTCTTTTTAATAAAGATGTTCATGTATATATATATGTGTGTGTGTGTGTGTGTGTATACACACACACATACATACATACACACACACAGCTAATCTCACCTTAAAGCCCATGACACTCCCCTCTAACACACTGCTTTGCATATAATGAGCAAACATGTATGGGTCAGAAGTGCTCCCTCTTTTACACACATATACATTCATCTATAATGAAGTATTTCACAATTTAAAGCCCTCTCTTTTACACACATACACATACACATTCATAGATAACAAAGTACTTCACAACTTAAAGAAGTAAACAGAATGCATGAAGTAATTAAATGACACCCATATAAATACAACCAACTTACAAAATAAGTTGTTAACTGATGTTTTTGAAGCCCCAGGTATGCCCTCTCTAATCCTACCATCTTCCCAGACTCCTTAGTAACAACTATCCTCAATTTTGATTTCATCATACTGTTTTAAAGACAGATTTATGATTTACTAAAGTTTTAATAAAACCTTGATTAGGGAGCCTTGACCCACATGGCACAGCAGACCTCTCCCATCTTGCCCGCTGCTCCCCTCAGCAGTGTATTTCAGTGGATCTGCCTGTTCTGTTCCCCACTCTGTCTCTGGTGAATCCTCTCACCCCCCCAAACCTCTGGCTTACAGCCCAGTTCTTGTATGCATAAATAAATAAATCTTTAAAAAAAAAAAACACCTTGATTGGTCTGGTGTTTCCTATTTGTCCCCATAAGCAGCTTATGGTATAGAGACTGCAGCACAGTGTTGAGCAACAATTTGACTGGCGCGCTGTTGCAGCACTCTCCCCGTCATTGCCAGCCCTGGAAGCCTCCCTAATCTCAGAGCCCATTTCACCTTCACCCTCCTCCCAATAGAGAACTTCTTGCTGCAATTGCTAATGTTTTCATATGTCCACATGGTATTTGCTCGCTAAACCTTATTTTTCACAATGAATTACACAACTTGTCCCTGATGAAAGGAAGTTCAGGTCTGTGAGGAGGAAGGGGTACAAGCATTGGGTGGGGGGGCTGTTGAAGGTAGGATATGAAAGAAGAGTAACCTTTAACCCAGGGATACAGGGGCCTAGAGGGGAGGGTGGGGATCAGCATAGGAGGATAATGTGTCCCTTCCGCTGTCCCCCAGCCCATAGTAACAGCCCCCTTTTCCTGAGGTAATTTACTAGCACCAACTACTTCCTCAGTTCTTGGGGTGAGGAGTCTGCCCTGCTGTGGGGAGACAGGTCACCTGTCAAAAGAGTCTTCCCATCACTGCCAGGTGCCAATGCTTCTCTGGGCACTTCCCTCCACAGAGAGCAGAACTCCCAGTGAGTTTCTGTATTGGAGTAAATTAGTTGATGAGTTGTGTTAGCAAGTAATGATTATAACCTTTACCCCTCACAGATGACCGACATATTGTCAGAGGCCCAGGAAGTGTGGCTGGATTTTTAAACACACACAATTGGACCATAGGCAGAAGCAACTTTTATGCCGAAATGCCTTCCACCACCTCCCAGTCATTCTGTCTATGAGTAAGGTCTTTCTAGACACAGGTCACCTAAATAAACCCTCCTAACTCTCTCGTTTGTGGAAAATTTTCCAATGAGAAAAGAATTTTAGAAGGGAAACTAAAAAATTTGGACATGCATGCAGAAAACTAAGAAGGTGAGCATGTCCTTTTGGGTTTGTGGGGTTCAGAGAGCTCTGGCTATCCCACTAATCTCATGCCAAAAGCACTTGTAGGCTGCTCTTCCTCAAAGACTTGCAGCTCAGTTTGTATTTTACTTCCTCTCCCTAAGTTCCCCTTGAAACTACAACATTCTGAAAAACACTTCCAAAGTGTAAGCCAGGATATTAGCAAAGAGTTTAGCTAGTTTCTTATCTGAAGAGGCAAGTGGACTCATAAGGTAAAATCTTTTTTTTAAAGATTTATTTATGTACGTATACAAGAGCTGGGGTGTGGGCCAGAGGTGTCGGTGGGGGTGTGTATGAAAGGATTCACCGGAGACAGAGTGGGGAGCAGAAAAGGCAGATTGACTGAAATACACTGCTGAGGGGAGCAGCGGGTGAGATAGGAGAGGTCTGCTGCGCCAAGTGTGTTAGCTCCCTAGCCAGGATCGAACTCCTGCTGCCTGCAGTGGCTGCGGATAGCTTCATAGTGCTGAGACTTAACCCCTTGCTCCTCCAGGCTCCCCATAAGGTAAAATCTTAAAACCCGGTTTTAGGGGAAGCCTTGTTCTAACCTAGATCTTGGCCCAGTGAACAACTCATTGGCTGGATGGTTGGGCAACAGTAAAAGTGCTCAGCCAAGTCATACAAAGGCAAAGACTACAGATTCTCTGTGTCCATCTACCTCACTGATCACCTAGCCGGCCTCTTCTATCATTCCTTCATCAATCAAATATTAAGTGACCACTATCTGCCAGGCACTATGCCAGGAGTGGCACCGTGCGCCTATGGTGAACAAGAGGCGGTCTCTCCTCTTGAAGTAATTAAAGTTTGGTGGGGATGCTTACAAGGCAATAAGCAAGAGCCAAGCAGAGGTGCCTGACTTAAGGTGCAATGGAAGCACACAGGAACACATAATCCCATCCTGCGGCCCTGCAGACGCAAGTAAAGCCTCCTGGAGGAAGTGCTGTCCAAGTCAAAACTTGACTGAGAATAAGGCATCACACAGGTGAACTTGGGAAAGGAGCAGTATCTTAAGCATGTGTAAAGGCCTAAAGTGCACAGAAAGATTGAGGCAAAGGAAAGTTAAACAAACGGCCCAAAGTCACACAGCTGCCAGGTGCCAGAGTCGGGGCTCATTTGAGTTGGAAGCGTGTGCTCTGCAATGCTAGACCATACTGTCTCCTGGCCATCACCTCATCGAGCCCTTTCATCTCTGCTTACCTGCCTCTGGTGACAAGAATCAGAATGGGAGAGAAAGAACCTGGAGAAGGGATCCCTCTTCAGAGTGGGCCTGAACTCCTACAGCCCCCAAGAGGACTGCTGCAGAGTCAGGCTGGAGTATCCTCCTACAGGACTCTTGAGGAAAGCCAGAGAGGATCTGTATATATAAAGAGGTCACTTTAGTGAGTGTGTGTGTCCCTCCACACCACCACCCACAGGTTTCCATTGTGGGTTCCTGAAGAGCCCTCTCCTGATGACCCACATTTGCTCATTTTCATGTGACCCTAAGAAAGGAACCAGGAAGCATGGCCTCGTGAGCCAAAACGCCTTTATGAGTCAGAGAATCCACCCATGAGAAATGCCCCTTTTTTCCCAAGCAGCAACACTTTTCCACACAGTATCTGCCCATATATGTCTCTCTCATCACAGAACTTGGGCACTTCAGAAATAAAACTAAGCAATGAGGCCACCATTTTTTTCCTTATTCCTCTTCTTACTTTGTTTGTTGTTAGCTGGCTGGCTGTGTTGCTTGGTTCCTGTTCTAGCTTCTAATTTTTTGTTCAAGCCCTAGGCCACCATTGTCTTGTTCCAGAGTCACACCATTTTTTTTTAAAGATTTATTTATCTATGCATACAAAAGCTGGGGTGCAGGCCGGAGATGCAGGGGTTGAAAGGATTCACCAGAAACAGAGTGGGGAGCAGAACAGGTAGATTGACTGAAATACACTGCTGAAGGGAGCAGTGGGTGAGACAGAAGATGTCTGCTGCGCCATGTTGGTCAGCTCCCTGGCTGGGGATGGAACCCTTGCTGCAGTGGCTGCTGATAGCTTCACAGTACTGAGACTTAACTCCTTGCACCAGCAGGGAGGCCCAGTCACACTATTTTGTGGTGCTCTCTGCCTGGGAGACATGACCCGCTTTTTGACAAACTCCTATTCAAGATCCATCTTAAACATCCTCAAGTAAATCCTCCCTGATTTCTTGATTTCTCTGTGCTCCCATTGCATTTAATTTTTTTTTTAACTTACGTATTACAAACACAGGAAAATGCACAAATCTAAATTATGAAATTTTTTTTTTTTTTTTTTATTTTTAAAGATTTATTTATTTATTTGTTTGTTTGTTTATACATACAAGCACTGGGTACAGTCAGAAGTGTGGGAGGGTGAGAGAATTCACCAGAGCAGGGAGCAGAGCAGGCAGAAGGACCGAAGTACACTGCTGAGGGGAGCAGCGAGCGGCAGGAGAGGTCTGCACGCCATGTGGGACCCTCCTCCGGTGGCCAGGGAGCAGCCGGGGATCGAACTGGTGCTGCAGAGGCTGCGGGCAGCTTCGCAACCCAGCGCTCAACCGCAGCGCCACCGGGGAGGCCCTAAATTATGAAATTTGAGCCTCCCTGGTGACACAAGGGGTTAAGTCACAGCACTGTGAAGCTATCAGTGGCCACTGCAGCACGAGTTCGATCCCCGGCCAAGGAGCTGACCCATATATGGTGCAGCAGACCTCTCCTGTCTTGCCTGCTGCTCCTCCCTGCAGTGTATTTCAGTCAATCGCCTCTTCTGTTCCCCACTCTGTCTCTGGTGAATCCTCTCAACTCCCGCACCTCTGGCCTGAAGAATTCAACAGAGGTCCCCTCAATTTTTCTTTTCTAAGATTTATTTTTTATTTATACAATAGCTGGGGTACAGGCCAGAGGCATGGGAGGGTGAGAGGATTCACCAGAGACAAAGTGGGAGCAGAACAGGCAGACAGACTGAAAGCACTGCTGAGGGGAGCAGCGGGCCCAACAGGAGAGGTCTGTCGAGCCGTGTGGGAATCTCCCTGGCCAGCCAGGACTCGAACCTGTGCTGCAGAGGCTGCAGACAACTTCACAGTGCTGCGCTTGACCCACTGCACCACCGGGAAGGCCCTCAATTTTTATTTTCATTGTAAAAGGGAATAATTTATAGTCTTAACTGAATTTCTGTGTCTTCCTCGAGAACTGAATTTTGACTAAAGATGCTAGGCTGAGGATTCACAAAGCTTTATAAGAAACATTTATTTGCCTTATGAAGCATATTTATAAACTATCTCATTAGATCCGTATAATAGACCTAAAGCAAAAAAAATAAGTGATAGGTCAACTTCATTATAAAGAGATTATATAGAGTGAAATTTGTTAGGAGAGGGATTTACTCAAAGTAACAGTGAGTGAGTGAGGTTGGAAACTATACATCCGACCGTATACAGTCTTGCATATTGATGTTTGAGATATTTTTCCTCCTCTAATGCAAATTCCAACTATCTTAAGGAATCTCTTCTTGGAGGTATTACTGCCTCTAAGTTTCAGTTATTAGCTATGTGCCCTTGAGTAGTTCACTGATGCTCAGTAATAATGTAAGTCTATTTCTCATTTTTAAAATGTCTACCTCATATCTATTTATTTATTTATTTTTAAAGAAGGCCCATTTATTTTATTTATTTATTTTTAACATTTATTTATTTATACAAGCACTAGGTACAGTCAGAAGCGCGGGAGGGTGAGAGAATTCATCAGAGCCAGAGCAGGGAGCAGAGCAGGCAGAAGGACCAAAGTACACTGCTGAGGGGAGCAGCGGGTGGCAGGAGAGGTCTGCGCGCCATGTGGGACCCTCCTCTAGTGGCCGGGGAGCAGCCGGGGATCGAACTGGCGCTGCAGAGGCTGCAGGCAGCTTCGCAACCCAGCGCTCAACCGCTGCCCCACCGGGGAGGCCCTAACTCATATTTATTTTGAGAATTAAATACAAGGTATCTAGAGTTAGTCTTCTGTTCTTGAATCTCAGCATAGCAAAAAGGAGTATATATACAGTATTTGTGTTTTTTATGTTTTGTCTTACACATACACAGTATTTGTTAAACATGATGTAGTTAAGGCAATGGGAATGATTTGATGGCTGACTGCCAGATAGCAGATATTAGGAGGTATCTCAGTTCCCAACTCAGTGGCTATTGTACATCATTACAATGGTGCTTGTGGAGCAAGGGCAAGTGCTGGGATTTGACTGTAACCAAATTTAGAACTGATGATGGCAGCTGTAGATCCTTTTTCCTAGGATAAATCTGTGACAATTAATCCAATGACTAATCTTACAAACAATAAAAATCATATAAACTTTAAAAGGAAGCTATACACTTGCAATGAAGTTTTACTAAGTAAGGTCAACTTCAGGTCAAGTTCTCTTCCTTATGGAAAGCCATCTATGGTAACACAGGTCTGGTCACTGACATGAAAGTATTAAAACAATACTTTTTGCTGATGGGTCAATAACCCCAGAATTTGCCTCCATTGTAGGCAATGTTATCGTTTTATGTGATATTTCTAGTGAGAAACAAATGGGAGTCTGAGGGCACAAATTGAAGAATGAGGTCTGAGTGGGGAAAAATTTTGCCTAATGCCAGAAAAAGCTTCTCAAGGCTGAAAGGCTTGGGAGAACAGGATAAACAGATGTTCCATTCTGGGGGATATTGTAGGTTCTAGAGGTGGGATTTGAGCAAGGAACAGAGAAAGTTGGGAAAATGTAATTTACTAACAGAAGGGAAAGGGAAAAGATAGTAACAATCAGGTCAGTGTCTCCCAACTAGGTCTGACAGGCTAATCAGCTTCCTTGTGGGTGGGCTCTAACCTCAACTCACAGCTGACTAAGCCAGAAAGCACATTCCCTTAATTGGGGATAAAAAAAGGAAGAAAGACATTGGAAAAGCTACCAATTATACCAGTTCACTGAAGAGGTGGTTTTTTTTTTTTATTAATATAAAAATAATAAAAACTTCAATCCACTCAAATTAGGCTTCCTTCTATGTGATTCCAACATCACATTGAAACTGTTCTTGGTCTCGACTCTTGTACCTAATGAACATTTTTTTTTTTTTTAAGATTTTATTTATTTAATTCTAAAAGCACTGGGTACAGTCAGAAGCGCGGGAGGGTGAATTTACCAGAGCCAGAGCGGGGAGCAGAGCAGGCAGAAGGACCGAAGTACACTGCTGAGGGGAGCAGCGGGCGGCAGGAGAGGTCTGCGCGCCAAGTGGGACCCTTGCCCGATGGCTGGGGATCGAACCGGCTCTGCAGAGCTTCGCAGCCCAGCGCTCAACCGCTGCACCACCTGGGAGGCCCTAATGAACATTTCATTGTCCTTTTCTTTTGCTCTTCACTTCAGTTAGACAACTGGCCACTAAGTCCTTCTTGAACATTCTTGCCATTGGCTCCCTTGACACTGCCCCTTTGGTGTGCCTCCTTCATGGCCTGCACCTCCTTGACTGGGTCTTTTTTTTTTTTTTAAGATTTTATTTTTGCATACAAGAGCTGGGGTGTATAGGCCAGAGGTGTGGGGATGGGTGTGTATGGACTCACCAGAGAGAACAGTGGGGAGCACAACAGGCAGACTGACTGATATACACTGCTGAGGGGAGCAGCAGGCAAGACAGGAGAGGTCTGCTGCACCATGTGGGTTAGTTCCCTAGCCAGGGATTGAACTCATGCTGCAGTGGCTGGCAACAGCTTCATAGCACTGAGACTTAATCCCTTGCACCACCAGGGAGGCCCACTGGGTCTTTTTATGTTGATTGATCTTCATATCTGGGTTCTGGGCCTTCTTCATTCTCTCCCACGGTTACGCATACTTAAGAGTATTAAACTCCATCTATGTTGATTCCTGAAACCTCAAATTCCAATCCTCTTATTCAAGCTGGTGACATGTCCAACTTCCTTTACTAAACCTGCACTTGGAAACATCAGTTAACACATTCAAAATGATTTCTCCCCCACCAAACATAATTGATTTACCAGTCTTCTGGACTCCGTAATACCACTACCTACCCCTCCTGGAAACATGTCATTCTTGGTTTTCTTTCTTACTCCTCATGTAATCAAGCCTTCAACTTTTACTTTCAAAATGCACCTCTATTCTATATACTGCCTCCCAGCTCTGCTGCCTCTACTTTGGTCCAGGAGACCTGGTTTTTACCTTAATCATTGCAGTAGGCTCTTTCTTGGTCTCTTCCAATCCACTCTCCACATAATAAATAGCTTCTCGTTACACTCAGAACAAGATTCAAACTTCTTCTTAGTGCTTAGTAAGGACTTGTATGACCTGGATCTCACTCATTTTTGCCATCCTGTTGTTCACTACAAGCTAGACACAATCTCTCTCAATATCTTAAATACATTAACTTTCCACCTGTGGCCTAACATAATCATTTATTGCTCTGCTATTAAGTTTTCCTCCTATTCGTAACATGGATCACCTTTTATTCATTCAGTTCTCAGGATAAATGTTTCAACTTTCCAACATCTTAAAGGAGAAATAATTGCCTCCTTTTAGTTCTTTCCGGTATTTAAATCAAATCCGTATTTTTTCATGTGTATTATTTGTATTCTGAAGAAAGTAAATTAAGGGCAGGGGCTATGTCTGTTTTGCTCATCGCCATCTCTCTACTGGGTACATAGTGAGTCTGGTTAAGGCATAGTTAGGTAACCAGTGGCTGGAGGAATGGAAAAGGTGCCCTCCTGGCTCAATTAGGTAGGATGCCTAGCTCTTGACCAGTCCATGTGACTAGGGAGACAAGGTCTCAGACGATGGCAAGTCCCATTTGGGATCTGTTGCTGCAGCATGGGGATAAGCAATACTTGCTGAGTGGAGTAGGGCAAACTGGTTACTATGTAAGCCAGGCAGTGACTCCAATTTCTATTCCACAATATAATCACTTACCCTGGAAACATCTGGTTTTGGCTGTACAATATAATCACTTACCTTTTATCTATTTATCTATTTATTTATTTTTTTAAAGAGTTATTTGTTTGTTTATTTGTTTATTTATACAAGCACTGGATACAGTCAGAAGCGCGAGAGGGTGAGAGAATTCACCAGAGCCAGAGTGGGGAGCAGAGCAGGCAGAAGGACCGAAGTACACTGCTGAGGGGAGCAGCGGGCGCTGCAAGAGAGGTCTGCGCGCCATGCGGGACCCTCCTCTGGTGGCCGGGGAGCAGCCGGGGATCGAACCGGCGCCGCAGAGGCTGCGGGCAGCTTTGCAATCCAGCGCTCAACCGCTGCGCCACAGGGGAGGCCCACCTTTTATCTATTTAATGATTATCTTTTTCCTTCTCTTGCTTAAGCTAAGTCATTATTGGTGGTCTGAAAGACTAGATGCTTGAATTACCCAAATATGTCAAATATAGAATCTTACCTTTCTTTTTTAAAAAAGATTTATTTATTTATGCATACAAGAGCTGGGGTACAGGCCAGAGATGCAGGGGGGGTGGTGAGAGAACTCACCAGAGACAGAGTGGGGAACAGAACAGGCAGACTGACTGAAATACACTGCTGAGGGGAGCAGCAGGCAAGACAGGAGAGGTCTGCTGCACCATGTGGGTTGCTCTCTGGCCGTCCGGGGATCGAACTCATGCTGCAGAGGCTGTGGATTGCTTCATAGTGCAGTGCTTAACCACCTTCACCACCAGGGAGGCCCCCAGAATCTTACCTTTCTAATGAGGGTAGTTAACCCAATGACTTCACAATTCAACCAACATTTATAGAGCACTGACCATAAACATGATATACTACTAAGAGACAGAAAAAGCCAGCAGACATTACTCTTGACAATGGTACCATGGAATAACCTTTGTCAATACTAGTGTCCTAAACATGAGACTATTAAGGCAAGTTTTTAAAACCTGTACTGTATTATATAAATTGTATTGAAAGTGATATAGAATTTTATCTCACAAAAACAATTAGTACAAAAAAACTAATACTGAAAAGTTTTTGTGTTTATTTCCAAGATCAAATATTACAACAGGACATTTACATGTATTTATAAAAAAATGCAGCAGTTGAATTTATAGATCAGAGGTTTCCTTGAGTTTGGTCCCTCTCTCAGCACAGTGAGCTGATGTCTTCGAAAGACGTATCATCCCACTCCCCTCCCTCCCCCACCCAAGTTGTCCCACCCCTCCCCAATTCAAGTTGCAGAATTAATATAAAGCAACTGGGTACAACACAGCAAGAATATTCACAATTTGGTACAGCCAAAACCAGAGGATCACCAACTGAGAGAAAGATCCTCATTTTATAAAGTATTTACCTATAGACTATGTGTATCTATAGATATCACACCCAGTTATCTAAGATTTCCCTGGTTTTAGAGCAAGTGGAAGTTCCATTGAGTCTTAGCCAGCAGTTAAGCTCTGTTTTGTCTAACGGCATGTTTTTCTCCTCTTACAAGTTCAGATATTCTACGGCCTCCAGGTTCTTCAAAATTAAGGTTTTCCTAGCACCTTTATTACCACTTACTAGATACACAGGAGGGTCTCTAGTACGTATTGAATAAAAACAAATTTAGAGGATCATCCAGTTACCCCTTGCTCACTGGTCCCAAAACTTTCTTTCTCCCCACTTTTGAGAAGAGCTGCAGAAACAAATGGTATCTCCTAGCACCGTGGAATTAAAAGCCCAGAAAACTGAGAATTATATGTGCATTTTAGGGAGCACCTGCCAGAAACACTACAACAGAAGCACTGTCTCCGTTCATTATCTTCTAGGATTCAACAACGAAGTTATACTACAAATTTAGAGCCTGTCCTGCATTAAGAATGCAAGTCTCACTAAGACCATTACTTCATCCAGAAAAATATGAGTACACAAATCTCTAAATACTGTCAGGAACTGCTTGAGAAACACTTTAAAAGAAATACCCCTAGTTGACGTCATTCAAGTCCCCAACCCACCCTCAGCCCTATCCCCAAACAAATTTCATTCCTTGATTAAACTTCTCTGAATAAGAAGGGAAATGAGGTTTGAAAAATGAGAAAAGTGTTTAAAAAACACAATTAGTAAAGACATGCCAGAATTGGACATCCCATGATTCAAAACAAATTGTTCAAACTGAACTCACACAAAGGCATGCACAGAGTCTACACACACTCTGGAGTTTCCATGGAACAATACCTACTTAAAAAGGACTTTGTTTTTTAAAGGGCTTTAAAAAAAAAAAGACACCAAATGCTTAGACGTTAACAATCAAGGGGAAACCGTTCTAGAAAAAGGATTCTCAAAAACATAAAATTGTGACTAACAGATTCATGCCAAAGCTTGGAATGAAAACCCCTCAAAGTCTAAGTTGTCATATTAGCATCAACTGGTACTCATTTCTCTATATCAAAGACTAGAGAGTTATGTCACAGCTTTACTGCTTCCAGCAAGTGATTTAAATAACTTCCAAATTGAAGGGACAAGCCCAGCAAAATAACACAACTCAAGTCCTCAAATGTGCAAACAGTCTCTACTATAAGCTTGCTACTTACTAATTTACAAGTAGAGCTTACATACTACTTTTCTTCTAATTGGCAGGTAAAAGGGGATTTTCTGGTGGCAACAGTCACTCCAAGTGTGATTTAACTTAGGGGGCAATAAACTCAAAAAAGTTGTTAAGAATATATGATTAGTGTCAAAAAACTATTTGTATTTTTAATCAAACCATTTATTGGTTTCCTAACTAAAACCTATTTGTATTTTTAATCAAACCATTTATTGGTATTTCCATTATTAAGAACACAGCAGCTTTGTGAAAAAGCATACTATAAAACCATTTTGTTGAAAATAGCAAGATATCCAACTGAGCATCAATACTCCAGTGTCATTAACTTGAAACAGATCCTGGTGATATGTATACTACCTTGACTAGGGAAAAAATGCAAAATGAAAGAGAATGATTCCGGGTCAAAAATCTCTATCAGTCAAGATGTTCATATGAAAAAAGCAAATAAAATGATTGTAAGGAAGAGAGTATTCCAGGTGAGAATTTATCTAATGATTTAAAATGTTTCCCATTTTATTTACCATGTGTGATAATGAATAGTTCACGGTAGCTGTTAAATTAGTAACTTCTTTTGATGTAGATAAAATTTTTCTTATTTGCAGTCCAGTTTAGCTTTATTCTTCCAATTAGAAAACACAAGTGATCTTATAAGGTATATAAAATCTTAAGGAATTTTGATCTCTATAGAGGAAATACCATTAAACAAAAGCCAAGAACTTGCTGTTTGTTGCCACAGAATTAAGTACAACGCAATTTCCCTATTTAAAATTATGTGGCTGTTCTTAGCATACTACCACTGGCATTTGCATATCTTACCCTGCAAGCATATCTGGTTAGCTTTTGAAAAACTTCACCGATATGTTAAATGTTTTAATTAAAGTAATTCATACTGGATTGCCAAACTCTTTGAGATTATATGCAAAAATCTGTAAAGCTTATCATGTCTATGGGAATGACTGAGATTCTAAGCAAGAAAATAGCATTCTGTAAAGCCATAAAGGAGGGAGGAGTATCACAGAGCTAACGATCCTGTTACCTGGAATAAGAAGTTTCTTAAACAGAAAATGAGCGATAAAAATGATATTTGCCTCAAATTCTTCTCTGGCATATTAACTTGTAAGAAAATGAAAATGTTACATGTTAACATTTACAAATGAAATTTCTTAAACAGTGAAAATTCCATTAAAAATCATGACTAATTTTCAGAGAATGGATGTCAAAAGTCTAGAACAGAGAATGGAAGGTAAAATGACAAAGTAGGATTAAGAGATTTTGCAATGAAGGGCCTCATCATTGTACTCAATAATTTAATGACATGAGTTCACTTCATGGGAAAGCTATCAAATCATCACAATGTTTTTTAAAAAAAAAAAAAAAATCTTGATTCTAGAAGGAATGATACATAGGGGAGTCAAAGACCAAATAACCATCACTTAAATGCCAAATTTCTATATAATGAGAACTTACATAGTGGCTTGGTAAGAAAAACATTTTTACCACTATTCTAAAAGCGTACAGAGCACACACAGTTTCATGTCAAGATAGTAACTGAAATGCTAAGTAAGAATATCAATGAAGTTAACAGCATACAATTGTCTTTAAGTAACCTTTTCATGAAGTTTTGTGTTACTGGAAAACTGCCATGTTCATCAGAAGGGTTAGTTCTTCCTACTCTCATTTTACGAAGACATTACTTAGTCATTAACCTACATCCCATGATTTACTATTGAGTAGTTAAATGAATGAGGGAGAGAGGGGATATCTGTGTGTGAGAGACAGAGAAGAAAACTGAACACGGAATATAGAGATACACTCCATGGGATAAGATGTATTTTTAAAATGTCAGTTTAAATGGATCTTGAAAAAGTTGTTTCTGCCAAAAGCAAGTATGAATTCTACAAATTCTACAAATCTATTTCCTAACAACTGTTCAGCCAGTAATGTTCCTTGTTTAAGCACAGAGATAAAATTTAACTCTGGTGTCAGTAAAATATTTGGTTCTCATTAATTACATTTTAGTCACACTCAGCACTAATTAGAAACACAGCATTAAGTTTTTTAAAATTACTGAATTTTGTTTAAAAGAACATTACTAGATTAATAACTACTATATCTCCTATTTGGAGATTTTAGCATCACAGTGAAGTTAGATCAAGTAACAGGGCAAATGAAACCTGCACACAGAATAAAAAGCAAAAGAACTGTTTAACAAACATACTTTTAATTAGCCTAAGGATAATAAAGGAAAATGACTAAAAGTGTAAGATTCTGGAGTGGAAAGGACATCAGAGATAATCTTACCCAGTGGTTTACAATCTGCGGATTCCTAGAATTTCTGCAAGGGGGTTGCAATTCCATATGCACATTTACACTTTCTCCATCTATGGAATATTAATACTTAACCACAAAATTCCCCATCCCTACCAATTTTTAAAATACATAGTCCTTTTACTTGAAAATACTGAGAACTACTGATCTGAGCTAGTTCAATTCTCTGTAAGTAGCGTAGCTGTTACCCAAGTGCACGTATGCCTACATACAGTGCTCCTTTTGCATTTTATATGTAATACACTATGCATATAATGTACACCTGGGTAGAGAAATTGTCTTTTCTTCACTTTTCAGTTCATTATGGCTCCTTCTAGCATTTTCCAAAGTATCCAAGTGAGATCCATTCTTTAGTTCTGAGATCAATAACCCATTCCTACTTGGGTACTATGCTTTCTTACTGAGAAAGGTCACGCCCCCAGTCTAATAGTTATTAGGAGAAACTAAAGAAAACAGATGAGTCACAGTGTTTGCCACTAGTCAGTTTTATTTTTTGTGTCGACTTTCCTAACTAAAGTCTACGCTATTCTTTCCCTTTTCCAAATTTCCATTATAATTTTAATTCAGTCCCCAAAAGTAAACTTTACAGACTCTCAAATTATGTCTCTCCAGCTGGATAAAACAGGCAGGAATCCAATCTTAGATTTCAAGATATTTCCAGAACTTTGACTAAGAATTCAATAAATGTAAAATTTTAAGGAAGATTATAAAATACACAGAGGGTTTAATAATCTCATATTGATGGCTCGTAAAGATAATGTTTTCTGAAATGGTTTAAAAAAGATAAAAAAAATTCTTTTTCACCCTTTCCATTTATCTTGGCAAATAATGCCACAGTCATTTTCCTTTCACATTTTCATTACTGCATCATTTAAGAAAGCAATTAGTAATTTGTCTCTCAAAATAATGGTGTAAATAAGATTTCATAGGCCTAGTGCAAATCACCCAAGCTTTCATAAGAAAAAAAATCAAATGATAATTTACAGAGCCAAACAATGGGAATATAACCTTTTTGGCAAATTGATTCATCAATATCAGATACCATACAGAACTGAAATGAAAAGAGAATGAACTCTGGATGCCAATTTTGATTTTGCTACTTAGTAGCTGTGACATTCTGAAAAAGTTCTCCGAAATTCAATTTTCTTCTTTATCTATAAAATGGGGAAAATATGCATTTTATATTGTTCTCAAGAAGAATAAAAAAAGAAAACATACATGCTAATTACTCAGATTAGATCCCTGTTCTTCCCTCATTTGGCTGTTTTTTCCCCTTTTCTGGTTTATTCCCAAATTAAATCCAAAAGAGGTTCCTACCCCACTCCCACCCCTACTACTTTTCATTCATCTCCCTGGTATTTGTCTCTCAATCACTCTCAAAGTCTATCTTGTTCTTTTCCTGCTTACCTTTCAAAATCTCTTTCGAGTTGTTTCCAATACCTACAAGGATGATTATTCTAAACTAATCTCACTGACCACACTTAATCTATTCATTAAAACCTCTCTTCCAAAGAGCAAAGGTATTTGCAGGGGAAATAAGACAAACTAGAGGAAGCATACTCTTTAAGTGGATTGAGTTCTTGAGCAAAGCAATACTCCTCATTTCCTCTTCGCATGTATAATCCATAATCCCTCCCCCCATGGGCCTTTATATAAAATTCAGGATAATTATACTCTTGACTCAAAATAAAATAAAATCCTCTACATCTTACACTCTAAATACTCCAGTTGTATTTAAGTTGGATGATTATTGCAAGTCCTATTTCTTTGATACGCTTAATTAAATCACTTTATTTATACTTGGTGATCTCACAGTAATCCAAGCTGAAAAAGTCACTTTGGTTTCTCATAAATGGTATGCCAGGACTCAGCTTATCAAAGAGAACTACATCCTATTGTCAACAATCATGTTGTTTCAGATTCTCTATAGACATCTTTTATAAAGAGAAGCTAGTAGGTAAAAGAATGAAACAGTCCTATCGGGAAAGTTCTTGACATTTTTGATAGATTTGGGCTTTAGCTGTGACTCTGCTGGGAGCGGTAATAGGTGCCATCACAGCACCAAAGCTAAGCATACCCTCACTTCTTACCCTGTGCTTCCCTGAATTTTTAGAATTTCTGACCTTCTCTACTACCAGCAATATTTTTTATCCTCTAATGAACCTTTGATAGAATATAGCTCTATTCTTCAGGTAGCAAGTATTTTATCCAAGTTCAGAGATACAGATGAGGAATTAACATGAAAACCATGTTTCCTCAATAAATCAGAAGCTGCTAGTTAGCTTTTGAGAGACTATGAAAAAAACACCAAAGTGGTATTACTCAGTCACCAATCTAAAGAGAGAACTTTGACTCAAGGTATAAATGAAATTGTAATTATATAAATATATTTATAAATATTTATACAATTATATACTTATACATAAGCACTTACACAGACTTAAAAAAATGTAGGAACATTAATTCAAAAGGACTCACTGAAAAATAAACAGAATTTTCCATGATTTCCTTGAAGAGATACAGAACTCATTCTTTAGGTAGGGTCCCTCAAAATCCAACCATTAAAACCATATTCTCTAATTGTGTACTAGCAACATATAAGCATCTTTTTCTTAAAACCCTCATGTTGCAAAGTGAGTGATCTTAAAGTAGATGGGAGCCTAAAGGTCTCTGAACATTAGCAATTTATGTTCCTCAAGTAGAAGAATCAATCTAATTCCCCAATTAACAAAATAGGTCCCTTCTACATTACAATTTTAAAACATGTTAAAAGTTCTGATTTTGCTATCACAATCATTACTAACGGTTCAAAGGGCTGTACTTAAAGCTCAAAATAAGAACTGAGCATATAGCGAACCTGGTAAATCAAATAGCATTATATAGATTCAAGATGGTCTCTTCTAAATACTACTGAAAAAAAAGCTTTCACCCACTACAATTTGAATGTGGCTTTTGTTGGCAGAAAAAACACACATCTGAAGATTACTGGTAATTTTCCACTTCCCTTAGTAAATGTTGTCTTATGAATTGAATTTAGAGATCTTCCCTTTAGATAGGCTTTCAGTTTTGACACCTTTTGCAAAAAATCAACATGAGAAATTTAAGCTCATTTAGTCACCAGAACCTTTTAGAGACTCTTCCAACCAGGGGCAAAAAATGAACCATTTCTAACCAAAGGAAGATGGTTAGCAACTCTCAGCTGCA
This sequence comes from Talpa occidentalis, assembly GCF_014898055.3. Lineage (NCBI taxonomy): Eukaryota > Metazoa > Chordata > Mammalia > Eulipotyphla > Talpidae > Talpa > Talpa occidentalis. Next base: position 41,344,734 of record NW_023604295.1, on the reverse strand, counting down.
GCTTTCTTTTTTCCCCTGGGACATACATAAATATGCCTTAAAGCACATAGGACAATCGATAATCATAGTGGTTACAACTACAAGCAATTGTACTACATGATTATTGAACAGCTGCCTTCCTATACATCATTTGTGGACCCAAACAATGGAAGGATCAAAGGAAATAATATGCTGTACTGGCAAAAAACAGCAAGCACCTTCCTATCCCAGTCACCACAATATGCTCTCTAAATGCCCAGTCCAAGACTAGCAGGATCAGTATAGTTTGAGTAATATTCGAGAAAACTGTCTCAGGATATTGCTAGGATACTGAAAGCCACCCCATGCAACTCACACTATATACTTAATACTCATTCTGCCAAAAACACCTATCATGGAAATTATTTAAGCTATGAAGATGGGAATTTTTTTGAAAAACAAAAAATTAAATATGATGAGCAATAATTACAAGATGCTTTTTTCATGTAAACAAAAGCACAGATATTTTGTTTCGTGATATTTCCTACACAAACAACAAAACAAAGCCTGTTAGAGAATTTCTTTTCCCTACTAAAAATGGGCTTATAAAAAAAGGATGTTCTGATTCCAAATCTAGGCTTTCCTTTACCAAAGGAGTCTGAGGAGTAACATCAATTGATCCTGAAAAAGTGCTGTGCAAGAGACCACTTATTGGAACACACATTTCCTGCTGCCAGTACTAGGAGGTCTTATCCTTATACTTCCATTTGGTCACCAGATAAAGTCAAAAAAAAAAAAAAAAGAAAGAAAGAAAGAAAATAGGAAAGGAGAGAAAAAGGTGAAAAGGTGGGAGAAGGAATTAAGAGATTGATTATAGGAAAGAGCAAGAAATAAGAAAAGGCAGGTGACTTGCTTGCCCAACTTTGGCTCCATGGTCCTATGAGCCAAAATGCATACTCAGTGACATGGTATCTCACAGGAAAAGGGAAAAAAGGGGTAGGCTGAGAGAGGTCAGGCCATGTTGTTAATTTCTTTCCTGTACAAAGACAGTCTCTTGAGGACAAAGGCCTGCCTCTTGTAATGTAATGTCATAGTCCAGATGAGAGAGTTTCCTTCGAGGGAAGTTGGTGAGAAGTTCAAAACGTTCATTTGGATATCCTTTAGACTGGACATGCTTCACCAGAGCCTATGAGAAACAAGAGAAAGATAAAGTTGTTAGACGGAAATAAAAAGAGAGTGCATACTAAATAATTAAATACATAACACTCATTTTATCTTATCAGATGAGATATTCTTTCAGATAGCCAAAGTTTACCTCTGTGGAAGAGCCAATATCAACTCCTTTATCAACTCCAACCTGTATCCAATAATTAAGGACTATTAAGTGATACTGAAAAATACAGGGCTATTACTATTTTCCCTAGTAAACTCAATCGCTATTTATAAAATTGTTATCCTTATTTTTAAATATTTTATCATTTTCCTTCCCTCTTTTTATCAGGGAAGAGAAGTCCCTCATTCTACCAACAGCCAATCTTGCCACTTACGAACTGCTTTCCTGCATTCTCAGAAGCCTTGTTACTACAGAATATTCCTTCTTTAATAGATATCTTCAATGTCAGACTTAAACATGTTCACTCTCCTTCAACCAACTTTTCATTTCTGTCTACTGCCCACACTCCTCTAGATTCACAGCAAAACTTCTCATCTTCCATTCCCTCCCAAATACTAGATCAGGGAGACAGTCTGGGTATCAGCACCATCAGGTAGAGCCTACTTATATTCCAGTCTGTCTGTAAGAATCAGCCTAATCTCCAGTCTTAGCAAATAGCGACCTGCCCCAAGTGCGAGTCATTCATAAGCTAGGCTAAAGCAAGTCAGATTCATTCTCTTTGGAGCTGAAAAACAGAGGAGGTCCATCAGCTATGGACCTGACAGGGAAAGGCCCTCAACATCACCATGATGGTCCGTGCACAAGCTAAGAGGTGAACAAAAGCCATGGGTATATTGAGAAGAACGTATGAAGCAGAGGCTCACAAGACAGAAACCAAACAGGTCCCACATTAAAAAACACACACAAAATAATAGCCTTTATACTTTATTTTTAGATTTAAAAATTTTTGCTCTTTATTGAGGAAACATTGGCTTACAACACTTTATATGATTTACGGGAATAGGAAAAGAGAGAAAGGGTAGGAGAGGGATGTCGCTTCAGATGTATAGCACTACCCCAAGGCACATCAGAGCACCCATAGTCCTTTACCCTACGCCCCTGGGCCCCCTCCCTCCTTTGATCCTGCCTACATCATGCCACTCCTTCTAGCAGCCTGGACTGTGCAGTCATTGCTTCTAGGGTTTGTTTTGGTTTAGTTATATCAGTTCCTTTGTTTGTTTTCTTTATATTCCACATTTACATGAAATCATCTGGTATTTTTTCTGACTGATTTCACTTAGTATAATCCCCTCCAGTTCCATTCATTTAGTCACAAATGGCAAGAGTTCATCTTTTCTATAGGTGATCATATTCCATTGTATATATGTGTGCCACATCTTCTTAATCCACTGCTCTGCTGATGGGTACTTAGGTTGTTTCCATAACTCGAACAGCTTTGACTCTTAACCACTTTGCAGTTCCAGCTACTAGGAAACCCAGAAGGCCCCAACTCCTCTTTTCAAGGTAATAATTTCAGTTGGGCTCATCTATTACATGCAACACAAAAAATCTTGACTGGAACAGAACCTGTATGACTTACCTAAGATAGTTTGGGAAGGAAATTAAGATTCACCACAGTTACATTTCTAATTAGAGGTCAGATAAAAAATCTCATGGCTATTTCAAGTAACCCTCACTGGATTAGATATACTTACTAGCAGTTTAGCTTGTTCTGGAAGAGTAATCTGTTCCCTTTTTCCATCTGGGTACCGCAACATCAGCTGTGCTTTTGGTCCTAAAGGCAGGGTTAACAAGAAAAAGATACATGGAGAGAGCTTAAAATAGAAAACTAATTTAAAGAAAGAAATAGACTGCTTCAGTAATATTCAAATTTTAAGTAAAGCAAGTATGGGATACTCACCATTTACATCTATGCCCTCTACTATTCCATCTGATTTTTCAGGTGACATCTCCAATATTTCTGAATCCACAGCTGGTAATCCTTGGTGGTTTGTGGCTGTCCCGGGCTCAGTTCTGGCTGGGGGCTCTGTTAATGGCCTTCTGTTCTCCTCTTTTCTATGCCCCAAATCTTTGTGGGGAGACTTTCGGGACTTAGCAAGATTCTCTATCTCCTCTTCTTCATCAGAGCCACAAACGGATATGAACTCCTCACTGCCAGAAAAAAGTTCAGATTCAGATTCTTCATCTGAGCGGCTATCCTGTTTTGTCTGTGTTGAATCAAAATGTGTCTCTTGCAAGGAGGCTCTGATGGCAGCTTCTAGCTGGCTGTCTTCACTCGCATCTATAAGGCTCTCCTGCGAGATACAGTCATAAAACATGGGTGGAAAGAAAAGAAAACAGTTAAACCAAAAAATAGATAGTTAAGTCAAATAGAGCATAAAAAATATAATAGCTTACCATTATTCTTATCCGCTGAATATACATCTTCTACTAAATTTAAGTTATTTGAGGGCAATGACTTTGTCTTACACAGCCAGGTTGGAATGGATATTTTAAAAGCAAAAATAAAAACCTGTCATACCACCTGGCATAAAGATGCTGCAAAACACAGGTCTTTTTTTTTTTTTTTTGCATCAAAATGAGTTTAAAAAAAAAAAAAAGTTATTCCCTGTCCAGAAAAAGACAAAAATTAAGATTTTAAATACATATATAAGACCAAAACATTAGTCTTTAAAATGACTAAACAAAGAGAAGGATGGCTACTTTGATTACTGTAGTCTTCAGCTAGCACTGCTTGGGCACAAATATCAATAACTACTCAGCAAAAATCTAATAGATTTCTAAACTCAAAACAAAATACAATATAGTAAACATGGGAAAACAAATTTCAATACTTTTCTCCTTAAGTTCTAATGTCACAGATTTTTGTGAGTTTCTGAGTAGAACTTATTTAGCTCCAACAAAAAATACACAAAAAAATCCATAAAATAACCAAAACTTGAACACTAGGTATTTATGACATTAAGGAATTACCATTAATCTCTTATAGGTGCGCTCATGGTACTGATTATTAAAAAATAAAATTTTTACCTTTTGAAGATATATGCCGAAGTATTACTGAATGAAATAATGAATTCTGAGATCTGATTCAAAACAATGTAAAAAATGTATGGGTTGCTAACAAACTAGCAACCTAAGAAATTATAAACTAAGGAACCTCATTTTTTTTTTTTTACTAACTGCCACTCACATAGTAAAGTATTATAGAGAAAAAATTTTAAATAACTCTAAGGTGACTTTCTACTAAAACAAGTATGTAGATGTGCCTATTTGACCTGCATGCATGGCACAGAGGACTGAGGGTCTAACAATGAAATTGCACAATATGTAGTTTGATTTTAGGCTGTCCAGAGCAAACACTGCTGACTTCCTATCCAATATCCACTCTCCTCTGATTCCTTACTTACAGAACTCTAATCATGTCTATAAGACAAAATATGTCCAACTAAAAATATTCAATTTACCAGTTTTCCCTTACAGAAAATATTTTTGGAATGGAACTAAAACAGCATTTACAGAGAAATTATAAAACTAAATGCCTAAAATATAAAAGAGAGCTCTCAAATGAACAACCAAAGCTTCCACCTTAAATAAAAACATATCTACATAGAAAATAAATTTAAACCCAAAATACACAGAAAGAAAAACAGAAAGAACAGAAATCAATGACTTAGAAAACAGGAAAAAAAAAAAATCAATGAAACTGTAGCTGGTTCTTTAAAAATGAGTAAAACTCAAAAGCCTCTTGCCTGACTTAGGAAAAAAGTCACAAATTATCAAAAAGAGGATTAAAAAGGAGGACATCACCACAGACATTACCGTCATTAAAGGAATAACAAGGAAATGAATGAATAACTTTATGTCAACATATTCAACCCCTTAGGTAATGGACAAATTCCACCAGAGTAACCCCACACATATTAATGAAATTAAATCTGCAGTGTAAAACTAGCCATAAAGAAAACTGCAGGCCGAGGTTGCTTCACTCTAGATGCCATTGAATATTAAGGAAGAAATATCAATTCTACCCAAAACTCTTACAGAAAACAAGAAAAAATACTTTCACCTCATTGTGAAATACTTTCACCTCATGAACATACACACAAAAATTAGTGACAAAATTTTAGCAAATCAAACCTGACATCAAATATATCAAAAACCAAGTGGATTTTAGCCCAGAAATGAAAGGTTGGCTTACCATTAAAAAAGAAAACCACACAATCAGCTCAATACGTCTTAAACATAAAAAAATCATGACAAAATTCCCTTATGATAAAAACCCAGCAAACTAGAAATAGAAGGAAACTTTCTCAACCCAATAGTGTATCTGTAAGAAACATAGCGAACATCAATCTTAATAATGAAAGACTGAATAATTTCATGCCAACATGAGAAAAAAATTAAGGAGGTCCTAGCTAAAAAAATGAAAGGTATAAAGACTGGCAAGAAAGAAGTAAAATAAAACAATTTGCTGAAAACACAGCTATCTATATAGAAAATTCTAGAATTTCTATATAGAAAATTCTAGAATCTTAAAAAAAAAAAAACTGCTAGAACTAAAAAGTGAGTTTAGCAAGGCTACTATAAATAAATAAAACTAAAATGGATAATAAATAAATAAAACTACAAATGGAGAACACATGCTATGTTCATGGATCTGAAACTCAGTATTGTTAAAGTGTTAATTCCCTTCAAAATGATTCATAGCCCAGGTAATTCCAAAGTCCCAGCAGTTTCTTTGTAGAAAGCGACAAGTGGATTCAAAAACTTACATAGAAATACAAAGGACCTGAAAAAACCACAACTATAAAGAACAAAGTTACAAGACTCAACACTATGCAAATCCAAGACTTATATAAGCTATAGTAAGCAAGTCAGTGAAATACTGATGTAAAGAAGCACATATCAATCATTAAAAATACATAAACCCTTACCATACAATTAATTTTCGAGATGCAAAGGCAATTCAATGGCGAAAGGAAAATCTTTTCAACAAATGTTGATGGAATATGTTCACTGAGATAGGCAAACAAACAAAAAATCCTACTCTCCCCTGCCACCATAAATAAATACTTATCATGGATTTAACAGCTAAAACTAAAAAACATAAGGGGACAAAATCTTGGTTTTGTCTAAGACTTTTTAGATAAAACAAAAAGTACAAAGCATAAAGCTGATAAAAGTTATTTCATCAAATTCTAAAATTTGCTCTTCAAAAGACATATATCATGAAAAGAATAAGGAAGCAACAAAATTTGGACAAAATTTGCAAGCCATATATTCAACAAAGGACTTATATCCAGAGTATAAAAAGAACCACTAAAATGCATTACGATATATGACGCCCCCCCCAAAAATGAGTCAGATCCGAACAGACACTTCATCAGAAAAGTTAGCGATAAGCACATGAAAAGATGCTCATTTGTAAATTTTAAGTATGTTCAGTTTATTACATATTTATACTTTATAGCTATGCTTTAAAGCTGTAAAACTGTTTACAATAAAATAAACCTAACACTTCTCGCACGCACGCACGCACGCATATAGATGTGTCCACATGACAGGCAGTGTTGTAAGTAAGTTTACATTAAAGAATGATACTATGATGAATACTGTTAGTTTTCTATCTTATACCAACAGACTTCTTTGCTTCCTTATTAAAAGAACCTCAACTGTTTGCTCAAGAAAATGTGTCTTCTATAATACACAAAACTCTTATCTCTGGCCAGCTATTACTTTTGCAATAAAAGTTCCACACCCTTCCTCTTTGTCTATGCGTGCTTGGATAGGATACCTGGATGTATAACACTGACCATGAGGACAAAAACCTATATTAACGATTGTGAGGGACGGGGGGAGCAAAGGAGTCCAGCCCTAGACACTTGCCTCTGGACTTCTGGTTGAACAAAGTAGATGTCGTCCTTGTTTAAGTCATTATTTGTTAGTGTTTCTTTTGTCATCATTTAAGAAAGTTTGTAACATTTAAAGAATTTAGTATGAGAAGTGGGATCTGAGGTGCCCATTACCCAAATCATCCTATATATTTATCCAACTTTATGGTCCTACATTTTTCCACTAAGTGCCTTAACTTATATTAGAGAGCCGATAAGGTTATAAACTCAATTTTTGTTGTAATTTAGTAACTCAACAAGCTCATGCTCTAGCTTTTGACAATATCAGCTTTATGACTATAAAAGATAAGTTCTCTTAGGGCAAAGATAAAACTGTCACCTTTTTTCTGCCTTAATAAAGAATTCTACCAAAAAAAAAATTCTAAGGAAAACTTCTGACTAGTAAAACAAACAAAACCTTCTACAGATAAGGTGAAACAATGTTTTAGTTCTGTACTGTTATACCCACCTAAATAAAACGTCTCTGAGTAACGAGAGAAAAAAAATTCTGTACCACCCCTGGCAAGCAGCTATACATAGCCTTTCCTTAAATGGACACTTCATTCTAAATGAAAACTTAAGAAGCTGTTTCATCACTGCATGATATAGACTGCTAAAATGACATCCTCTAAAACTAACTGTATCCTCACTACCATCACACCTGAACAGAACTATTACCATTGTGAGATTTTTCTGAAGGTCTCTTACTTGTAACTAATCTTGATACCAATTATCAAATAGGTCTCTTCCTAGTAATAACATTATAGAAATTAAAACTTTGCACTCCGCTGTCCCCTCTCAGGGGACATTGGTAGCCAATGTCCAGAATGGTTCGGAGTGCAAAGGGTTATTTAAATATCAAAATAATCTCTGAGTAGGCCAGAGAGCCAGGATCTAAAGCTACATAACCAATAATAATGCTCAAGCACACCATGAGAGTTGTTCTAGCAAAATTACTTCTTTCCCTGCTACTTGGACGTAGGTACCAAAACTCCTAATAGCGTTACCCTCTTAAGTAGGTTCTTCTGTCACTCGTCTTGCCAAATCAGTCCTCTTGCTCAAATTGTCTGCTTCTAAAATCAGGTTTAGGTTACACGCCTATACCCTAGCTGCAAGGGAGACTGAGAATATCTTATGATTTCATTGAGAAGATAGACCCTTATGTGGGAAATCATTAAAATATAAGGAGGAAATCTAAGATTTGTATGGACACAAATTTTAACTATCCCCTATTTAATCTTTTTTTTCTTCTGGATTTTTTTCCCCTCTGAAGTTACATTATCTTTACTATCTTAACCCCAAATATTTTACACAAGACATTTATATACAATTACACCTAATTGCCCAACACTACTACTTAGTTATACTTACTGAACGGGCACATTTTTTGGGGGGACTGCTAGAAAGTCCATCCAATTGTCCATGTTCACCCAGAAATCCTGTTACTTGGTCCAAGAAAGAAGATACGTCTAATTGGTGCCATTCTACTAGCTTCTGACCTGAAGATTAAAAGCCAGGACATATAATAAAATGCAACACATTTTTTTTTTTTCAAGATTTGCTTTTATTTATTTATGTATACAAGAACTGGAGTGTACACCTGAGATTTGGGGTGGGGGTAAAAGGAGTCACCAGAGACAAGAGTGGGAAGCAAAACAGGCAGATGTACTACTAAGGGGAGCAGTGGGTGAAATAGGAGAGGTCTGCTGCACCATATGTGGGTTAGCTCCCTAGCTGGGGATTAAACTCAGGCTCAGTGGTGATAGTAGTGAGACTTAACCCGTAGGCCACCAGGGAGGACCCTAAAATCAACACTTTTTCTGAACATTTTGATCAAGCATTTCTTTCAGCGTATGCATAATTAAAATTTACATATCCCCACTCTTCACCATCTTAAGTTACCATCTTAAGAGTTCCCAGCTATCACCATAGGTCCACTATCTTACCTGCTATTATCACTGTCATTTAGAGTGAAAAATTCAGCAAAGCAGTATCTATATAAAACTCAATGAATTAATAATAAAACCAGTTATATCCACTGCTTTTCTGGTAGGATTACAACCAGTAAATGAATCTTAGTATTTTAAATAGAAAATCTGATACCTTACGTAAAAATGACAAAAAAGATAAATATAACACTTACTCTTTGAAAGAACAGTATTATACAATACCCAAAGTTGTCAGAATAAGAACACTTCACCTAAATTACTGACTATTCTGAAACTGGAGCCAGTCAAATATTAAAGATCAATTACTTAGGTAACCGAAAGATAAAACTATAGATAAAGGCTGTAAGTTAATATAAATCTTACCTGTCCGTGGATCCAAAATAGAAACATAGGGGAAATCCCCTAGCTTATAAAATTGTATGTATCTCTGACCTTCTTCACTGTCATGATAAACCTGGTTAAATCATTGATACATATAAAAAAAATAAAGTTAGTCTTTTAAAAAAAATACCAACTATATCTTTGTTATACACCAAAAACAATTCTCCAGCTATATATTTGGTATATAATGGGCTCTCACTACGTCACAGAGAAAAATAAAGATCATCTGGTTTGAATCCCTCAACTTCTTGCACTTAGTGCCTTCTGAAAATATTTATTAATATTATCAATCCACTCTTCCTTCCCAGTTCTGAAAAGGTATTGTTCTTCTTATTTATCTGACCACCTATATGAGTCCTGACTGTCACCCATCATCTTAATAATTCATAACATAATTCCTAAGATCATAACCTCAAGTGCCTAACATAGTACCAGGAAAAGATAATCAGTGGTCACTGAATAAAATGCTACCATTCATTGAGTTTAGGAGCCTATAAACATATTGAGTTTAGGAGCCTATAAACATGAACAGGCAAGTTATTAACATTAGTAGTATATTTTATAGTGGGTAAAATTAACTTCTTTCATTTTTATTTTCTATGATTTTTCATAAATAAACAGAAACAAGAGCATGTAACCTTAGCTTGAAAATTTAAAAAGAAAACTAGAGCCAGCAAGAGTAAGTGATGAGTTGAACATATGTAACTAGATTATCAAACTCAGCTAAAATCCAAGTCAGTCAAATCTTTTTCCATTACTAAAAGATCTACATTAGCACTATCAATAGGTGTCATTAAAGCACTTGAAATGAGGCTAGTCTGAACTGAGTCATACTTTAAGCATAAAATACATGCCAGATCTTTAAGGCTAAACGCCCCCCAGAACTCATTACTATTTTAATTATTTTTATATTAATTTCATTCTTCTGACCTTTTTATTGTTTTTTTTAAAGATTTATTTATTTATGCATACAAGAGCTGGGGTACAGGCAAGAGGTGTGGGGGATGAGAGGATTCACCAGAGACAGATTGGGGAACAGAACAGGCAGATTGACTGACTGAAACACACTGCTGAGAGGAGCACTGGGTGAGTCAGGAGAGGTCTGCTGCACCATGCAGGTTACTCCCTGGCAGGCCGGAGATTGAGCTCGTGCTACAGAGGCTGCAAATAGCTTCATAGGTTGCTTCTTAACCCCTTGCGCCACCAGGGAGGCCCCTTCTGACCTTTTTATTTTTATTTATTTATTTATTTATTTTTTAAAAAGAGGGAGAAACTATACTTTTTTTTTAAAAAAAGATTTATTTATTTATACATATAAGCACTGGGTACAGTCAGAAGCGCGGGAGGGTGAGAGAATTCACCAGAGCCAGAGCGGGGAGCAGAGTAGGTAGACGGACCGAAGTACACTGCTGAGGGGAGCAGCAGGCGGCAGGAGAGGTCTGCGCGCCATGTGGGACCCTCCTCAGTGGCCGGGGAGCGTCCAGGGATCGAACTGGCACTGCAGAGGCTGTGGGCAGCTTCACAACCCAGCGCTCAACCGCTGCGCCACCAGGGAGGCCCGCCTTCTGACCTTTTTAAATGTGACTACTGGAACATTTTAAATTACACACGAGGCTCACATTATATTTCTATCGAACAGTTCAGTTGTATACTATATCAAGACATACAATATCACATGACCTAGATCTTTTTATCCCTCCTTTCCTTGGGAGTTCTTCACTGTTGCTCTTTCACTTATACTTACTATTTTATACTTATTATGGGCAGGGTTTTACATTTTCATGTTATAATTTAACTCATTTCTTCCCCTCACCCCCATCTATAACCTAGTTCCTCCTCACCAATATCCTATTACCAAAAAGGTAAAATACTGCAAAAACTGATTCATCTCACCTGCCAGAAAATGAAATGTTCCCGGATTATATTCTTCACAGCTTCATTGCTCCACACATCACGGTTGAGGCACTGGCAGGCAAAGTCTTGAACATTTTGAATATTTATCATGAGCCACTTATTCTGCATCTGGCCACATTCTTTGGCCTGCAAAAGTTATACATCATTTACTAGTAGCAATTTCAAATTGGTAACTGCAATTCTGAATTTCAGAATTCAGAAATTTACCCCTTTTCACACAAATACTGAATTTTTTCCCTCAAGGGTGACCTCTAGGTTTTTTTGTATATATATATATATACACATTATTTTCATTAATTCATTATGTGTATATAACACTCCTTTTTGAAGCATTTTTCAAATTTAAAGTAACTTTCTTTTATTCACTATTATTTGTTGTTATGGTTGAATTTTTACTACACATTTAAACCCCTGAAAAAGATTCAACAAACTTAAGGTCAATGAGTCACATAATTCTATCATATAATCTCTTCCAGTCTCTATCCACAAACATACTTCTCCTTTAACCAGTGTATAAATTACTTTATGTTGCTTTATTATCTTCAAAATTTTCATACACATTTCTAATTACTAGGCATGTGCTAATTCTAGTTTGCAACACATCCTAAATATTTCAGTAAAAGTTGCTGAGGGCTTCTTTTTATGGGATCATTTTCTTACAAGTGGATTTTTAAGACCGAGATTGTAGGATCAAATATCTCAAATGATCTCCAAGAGACTCCCCAATTTGTAACACAAACTGAAACATAGAAAATGCAAAAGGATGCACAGATAAGGCTTAGAATCATCAACAACTTACTGTTTCAAAGCTGCCTTTATGCATCAAATCAATGGGTGGCCGGAAGAGATCAGCAAGGGTAGTTAGTTTCTTATCTATTGCTCCTCCATTTCTTAATTCCTGTTCTTGCCGAACTATAACACAGGAGTTTAAGAAAGTTTTCAATTAACCACAGTCATAAATAAATTATGCAATATTAATTTTTAAAAAGCATCAACTGCAAGAATTACTTAAAATGTGCTTGACCTCAAATGCAAAGTTCTAAGAGGAAAAATACAAAGGGAGATTTGGGAAGCTAGTCTTAAGTCTTGGTGAAAATCTCTAGTCAAAAAAGGATAAAAGGAGAAATTTAAATTAGGATCATCCAATCAAAACAAATGCCTTAACATATTCAAAACTAAAATTAGTATGAGAAAACTTTCATCTCCCTTAATCTAGTTCTAAAAGGGATCCTAATTTATCTGTCATTTCTAGCTACATTCCCAATTTTTAAAGATTCTCAAAATAAGACAGGATGACCATTGTTGTCACTTTCTGTGAGGAACAGGAGTCGCTGCATGACCTAAATGAGTTTGGGCTCCCCTTTAACTATCTCCACAGTTATAACGCCTATCTGTGCTTCAATGCACTCAATATAAAGCAAGTAAAAAATGAAGCATGGTCCAAGAGTTTTTCATATATTCTATAAATATAACTACTATTCTTTCACATTTCATTGCTAAATCAGCATTAAACCTGCTAGAAGGCCATAATTCTTATTCTAACTTATGCCACAGAAAGATATAAATTTTTCCAAACAACTTAGCCAAATGTTTATACCACTTACTTTGGGTAGAGTGGCTTTTTCTTCTATTTTTTCAATCCCCTACAATAACCATTTTTCATTGTGGTCATTCCATTAAGTGGCAAATATCAGGGTCTTGAAGAAGATCCATTTATTTCATTATAGTCAGCATTTTAAATGCTCATCCAAAAACTGATTTTGTAAATTACCAGATTTTTTAGATTATCTTTATCAATCTCATTATTTTTGTATAACCAAGTAGGTTAGAATTTGGAATAATTCAGTTCAAGGGGAAAGTAGTAATAATCGTAGACTGAATTCATAATTTCACTTTTTAAATATGGTGAATCCTCAAAGTAATTGGGCCTAATATTAATCATATAGAACAAATTAGGATATTAACCTATAGGGTAGCATATGGGTTTTTCTACCTCATGGTTTTTATCTGTGGGGAAGAACAGGGGAGAGAAAAAGACAAGGTAAGGGGAGAAAAAAATGATAAACTGGTCTATAGATACCTACTAGTTTCAGTTTGAAAATCCCGGAAACCATCAAATATTGAGCGTGCAGGTCGTCGCCTTTTAGGAGCTTTAGGGGAAAAAACAGAATTGATACATTAATTTTCAAACAATTCTTCAAGCTTTTTTTTTTTTAAAGATTTATTTATCTATACAAGAGCCAGGGTACAGCCCAGATGCGCAGGAGGGTGAGAGGATTCACCAGAGACAGAGCAAGGAACAGAACAGGCAGACTGACGAAATACACTGCTGAGGGGAGCAGCAGGCGAGACAGGAGAGGTCTGCCATGCCATGTGGGTTTCTCCCCAGGGGGCCAGGATCGAACCCCTGCTGCAGAGACTTCAGACAGCCCCACAGTGCGGCACTCAACCGCCTGCACCACCAGGGAGGCCCCCTGATTCTTCAAGCTTTCTTAATAAAAGTATTTACTGTTTTAAAAACTTACAGATTCATTATGGTACCTCCTTTGAAATACATGTATTTTCAAACACCGAAGGCATTCAGATATTGTAACTCAGCCATCGTTGGCCAAGCCATTTCATTTCACAAATGAGAAAATTAATATCCAGTTAAGAGACTTGACCAAACTTATGTAAAAGATAGGAAGAGGGCCTCCCTTGTGGTACAAGGGGTTAAGTCTCAGCACTATGAAGCTATTCACAGCCACTGCACCATAAGTTCAATCCCCAGCCACATGAACACATGCGTGTGTTCTTAAATCATTATCAGATCATTTATATAAATTATAACAAATACGGACAATATGGGTAACAAGTTATTAAGCTGGCTTATGCCAAGCCTAGCCAGTGTATAACCAGAACAATGTTCCCTGTTATTAACTGATGACTAGTAAGATTAGATAGAAAGTGTTAAGTTGCCCACTCCACTTTAAAGCATCTTTCCCAACAGCCTGTATTATGCCACTACACATAGGGATAATTCTTTTTATCTAAGGACTATTGAGTAAAAAGAAAAAAAATTAACAAAAAATACAGAACTATATGTAAAATCTTTTTCTTTAATACATTACATTTATGCATTTATCAGTATTATCAGTATTAATATTTAAAAATCACAATAGTTTAGTTTTGTATTGAATTTTTAAATTTAAGTTCTATTTTATTTAAATTTTTTTAAACTTTAAATATTGAGGGCCTCTCTGGTGGTACAGGTGTTAAAGTCTCTGCGCTATCAAGCTATTATTGCCAGCCACTGCAGCATGAGTTTGATTCCCAGTCAGGGAGCTGACCCACATATGGTGCAGACGACCTCTCCTGTCTTGCCCACTGTTCCCCTCAGTGGTGAGTCTCAGTGGATCTGCCTGTTCTGCTCCCCACTCTGTCTCTGGTGAATCCTCTCAACCCCTACACCTTTGGTCTACATCCCAGTTCTTGTACGCATAAATAAAATAAATCTTAAAAAAACTTTAAACATTGAGTTACTTTTTCCTTTTTAAAGGAATGAGGGATGTTATTCTTTTCAATCTTGGAACTATTTTTGATCAAGAGTTCTTATTTCAAATATATCTGTTTCTTACAGGAAAATACAGCTTCTCAAAAACACCTTAAAACTAGTCTCAGATACTTTTTTAATTATAACAATTAAGAAAGTATGGGTTAAAAAAAAAGTATGGGTATCTTAGCATTAGATTAGGATAGCTACCTAATTAGTATATTATTGAAGAGGTAGTATATAAAAGACAGTATTCTACTTTCAAATTGCCCAAGGCAGGACAGTCAACATTCAACATTATTTAACACCTCCCCCCTACCTTCTCACAAAGGTCTCTAACTAGCCCCTTGTATGGATTAGTCTATCCAACCTCTTATTTCTTGGGCTCATAACCTGCTTGCATTTGTTTCCCCTTTATGTATGCGATATCTAAGCAACAACTTCTCCTCAGGTCACAACACTGGGCCATTATTACTCCTGCCTGCCTCTTCAATAAGGGGTGTCCTGACTCTTCCAAACAGCAAACATCAGTTCTTTATACTCTCATTTTATTGTGCACATAACAGGAATGCTGATCATGGAAGTCAAAGAGGCTAAGCTACAAAGAGCTGAAAGAGACTCAAAAAGAGCTTCACAGTCAAAATAGGAGAGTGGGACAAATTGAGGAAAAAATATATAGTGAGACGAGAAGTACTGTTCCGCATTTTCAAAAATCTCTTTAAAAACTGTCTTTAAGAAAAGACACATGGACTTTCAGATGCGCTTCTGTATAAATCTGTGGCTAATTCTAGGTCAAGCACATGAAAGAAATTAAAATTCACTGTCACATAGACATGTAGTTGTAAAAAGGAGGAGTATTTCAGCAGTGTTTTTACATGATTGTAAATATCCTCCTTTGATACCACACCAAATTTCATAACATGAATTCTGAACTTTTTTTTTTTTTTTTAAGATTTATTTATTTATGCAAGCACTGGGTACAGTCAGAAGCGTGGGAGGGTGAGAGAATTCACCAGAGCCAGAGCGGAGAGCAGAACAGGCAGACTGGCGAAGTACACTGCTGAGGGGAGCAGCAGCGGCAGGAGAGGTCTGCATGACATGTGGGACCCCTGCCCGGTGGCCAGGGATCAAACAGGCGCTACAGAGGCTACGGGCAGCTTTGCAACCCAGCGCTCAACTGCTGCCCCACCGGGGAGGTCCATGACTTCTGAACTCTTAACCAGAGAACTTTTGTAGACTGTTCCACTAAAAACCCATTGGTCTACATGGCAGGCACTAAGATGATCTTCAATTATCCCCATCTCCCAGTATCTATAACCTGTATGTGAATAACTTGTATATGAGCAGGATCAAATAGAATGTGGCAGAGGTGATGGAATGAGATGCTACTTTCAAGATCAGGTTACAAGATAAGATACTGGCTCCCAACTTATCCTGTTTGGCGCTTTCATTTGCTCTGCAGTTAGGAACAAATGCTAAATTCTGGAGCATTTGTTATGCAGTAAGATATATATACATATGCACACACAGCAATATAGAGAGTAAATATATGTGCAACCCACCTTGGAGTCTGAACAGATCTTGTTTAATTATGTATGATTTTGTAATGTCTTACATTGGTCATTTGAAAATATTTGTTCACTGAGTTATACAAATATTCCAAATAACGACCATTTCATTATGTAATATTTTTTTAAAAATCACTATTGTTAAAAGTCACCACTAATCTCATTAGAAAATCTTTACATGTCAGGACAAAAGTTCCAGAATTTAGCTTCCTGAAACAATAACTATCTGATAGCTTCTGTGGGTCAGGAATCCAAGTATGGCTTATCTGGGTGCCTGTCAAGGTCCCAGCCAAAGCTATAATCATTTCAAAACTTCAAACATGTGGCTCTTGACTGGTTAGGAAGTCCTAACTTTAGTTATTAGAACTAATTGTAACTTGTAAAAGGCCTTTGGAGAACTGTTTTCTTCTTAGGGCAGTATTGATTTATTCACATTTTTAACTATCAAATTTTATTGATTAACCATTTGTTTGCAAATCTATATACTTTTCAGAAGCACAGCTTCACCTCAACATGTGCACATGCTTATACACCCTCTACAAAAGTTCCATTACTACTTCCTGGTCACCTTTACCCTTTCTATCTCCTCTCCTCTTCTCCCCCTTCCTCCCCAACCCCCATCCCCCAATATTTTTCACAGAGTCTAAGGATTATTTTTGTCATGTTTTGCCAATTTGTTTTCTTTGGTTATTTGTATTCCACAAACAAGTGAAACCATCCTGTCAGTAATTATCTTTCACTTTGACTTCACTTAGCATAATCACCTCCTCAAAGGACACGATTTCATCTTTTTTAATACCAAGGGGAAGGGGGGCAGTATTGATTTAATGTATGATTCTTAAAGTGTGGTCTGGGGATTATTAACCTTTTCAGGGTCTCTGTTATGATCAAAGTTTTTTCATAATAATACTAAGAAGTTAGGGCCTCCTCGGTGGCGCAACGGTTGAGCGCTGGGTTGCGAAGCTGCCCGCAGCCTCTGCAGCACTGGTTCAATCCCCGGCTGCTCCCCGGCCACCAGAGGAGGGTCCCGCATGGCGCGCAGACCTCTCCTGCCGCCCGCTGCTCCCCTCAGCAGTGTACTTTGGGCCTTCTGCCTGCTCTGCTTCCCGCTCCGGCTCTGGTGAATTCTCTCACCCTCTTGCACTTCTGACTGTACCCAGTGCTTGTATAAATAAAAACAAATCTTAAAAAAAATAATACTAAGAAGTTATTTGCACTTTTCACTGTATTGATACTGGTACAATGGTTTAGAAACAATGACAGGTCAAATTGCTGTATTTTAATTAAAACAGGGCAGTGGCACCAAACTAGACATGTACAATTAGAATATTAGAAATTTCATATCCATGATACCTAACCATATAAAATCATTTTTATCCCATTCAAACCAGAGGGTAACAGTAGGAATGTGGGGTTTCAATGAGAACTCTTTTGCCTCTATTCAATAGTAAAATAGTACATAATCTATTTTCTCTAGCCTGCCCCAATGAATATTCGGCCTTTTCTCATGCAATAAAGAAAATACAGTTTCCAAGGGCAATACTCCTCAGTTTCATAATCTATTCATAACTCTTTTATGGGAATAAAATTATGAAGTGTTTTATTACTTCTGATATATTAATAGCACAATGATTGGCTGAACTGAACAGTTCAGAAAGTACATCTTATATTTCAATAATCAGAAATTATAGTATTCTTCCTCTCATCTTAATTTTTGAATCTAGATAGTACATTCTTTGATTTCTTGCTACAATAAATTCCAAAGCTGCCAAATTAAGGGCAGATCATATAAAAACCCCAACTGAAGTGCTTTTCAAATCAAAAGATACACTTAGATTTTTTTCATTCTTTTCTTTCAACTTATTTCTTCTCCTTTATTCTAGTTTACCTTTTAATAGGCTAAATCGCTCTGGATTACTATTCTCATATGTACTATATTTCTAGGTATATAGAAACATTTCTAGGTATCTGCCTAATAGATTACTATTTTATTTCTATTTTTTAATAAACCAATTAATGCCTAAAACAATCTGGCTCAAAAGAGGGAAATAAGGGGCTAATTAAACTAAAACTATAAATTTTCTTCAAATCGGATTAAATGCTCCATTTTTATAATTTTCCTATGTACACAGATTAATTAATAATAATTATATAGATTAGGGATTACTTTACCCTTTGTTCAAAACTGGAATAGCACTTCTAGAAATTAGGAAGAATGAAGGCATATCAAGACAGTAAACACATTGCAGTCAAGTAGGTATGTTAAAAACAAAAAATTAACTGGAGTTTTCTATCTACCAATAGATTCAGTTCCATTACAACACAGCATTTTTTTGCTCATTTTTCTCCATTTGGCCTTCTGCAATAAATAACAACTTTGTAATCTGGTTCACTCCTTAACAAAGAACCAGTTTTATAACTTTCTATGAGGGGAGTACAGAGAATTACAAGATAAGAATTGACTATACTTGAAGTAACAATCTCTGAGCAAGCCTCAACAATAGCTTCAACAATGATAACGTCAACAATAAAGTCAAATAAAGCTAAGGAAAAAAGGTGAACTTACCACCAAACAAAGGTTCTGGTTCCACCAATATTTCTTGCTTTTGAGGAATTGGAGCACGAACTTCTTCTCTATCAAGAAAAAGATGAGAAAATATCAAAATGAAAACTTTGTTACCTGCTCTCTCTACATATATTGAGAATATTCTAATTAACAAGTAAAAAAAAAAAACCCACTATATTTAGTGACTTTTAGGAATAACAATAAATCATGATAAATAATTGTTGGACAGTTTCCATATAGAAACCAACTGGATTAAATTACCTGGCACAGATAGCTCAAATATTTAAAAAGAAAGAGAACGAAGAAAAATACGGGGGGAAAGATTGAAAATTTATCAAAGGGGGAAAATTACTTTAAAAATATAGGTTTAATAAAAGTATTATTACATTACCACTACATCAAATAATAGATCAGTAAAAGACACAATATATTAAAATCAGCTCAAACAGGTAATGAATTTGTTATAAAGAAGACTACATAGATATTACCTTGGATTATTTGTTGAATAGAACCTAATAGATAGATACAGAAAAACTACAAAATCCTTTGAAACCCTATAAATTCTTCAAAATTTACCTCTACAAAGTATACTAATGTTCCAACTCTTCCAATTAAAAAATGCTCATTTAAACATACTTTAGAGTAAAAATGGAAATGTCCCTGTAAATATCAGCTTAATAGTTTGAATTCAAATATTAAACACTGATGATTTATGTTCATAGCATTAATGACAGTAAGTTTCCAAATTCACTATGTTCCTGCTTATAACACAAGCCTATTTAAGATAGGCATTATGTTTTTGATTCAAGCGTTTCCAATTCTAGTAACTGAGCTTGAGGCTCTGTTTTTGACAGTTCTGAATTTCAAAACACACTTTATGAAATAAAGTATGATGCTTATCAATCAACAAGAACAATTATAATATCCTCTAATCAAAGAGCAACCTTGAGACAGAGAAATCTACAAAAAGCTAAATAACTGAAAGCTAAAGGATAATTCAAAATTATCTTAAATACCCTTTCCCAAGAGACATTAATCTTTGTTCACTGCAGACTTTAATTTGAAGGGACAGAAAATGTGTCTGTAAAAAGATGTATTAATCCTCTTTCATGAAGAAAAACAAGCACATTATCCTAAAAAAACTATAAATTTAAAACTTTTACCTAAATAAATCTTTCCCTTTTGCTTTACTTCATTTAACAGTGTGTATATAATTACCTTAATCTATAAAATTTACTCAAAAATAAACCTTAATCTGATTAAGTAAATGAATCCGGGAGACGGATTAAGTAGTAGCCTCTACACAGAAAGATTTAATTTCACATAATTAAGGATATCAGTTACAAGATTATTTGCTACCTTCAAAAAATGGATAAAACAAAAAGATAAACTATACAGACTGAAAGTTACAGTTTGGGAAAGAGAGACCACATTAAAATGCTGATCAAATTAGGAATACAAATAACCAATTCAGTAGGAAAAGACATTTATCAAAACTAGTTTTAAACACAATTTTTAAAAAAGTTTTATACAGTGAGGATAGATATGTTTGCCAAAATCAGCTATGAATTCCTGTTATTCAAATTTCTATAAATTAAACCATGCTTTTATACTGATTTCCATTAAAGTTTGAGCTATCTTGGGGAGAATGGAACATTGTACTTGAAATACATGGCCACGATTGACAAGAAAAACTTTATTAAATATTAATAGTGATCTCTAAAGTTTATGCTTCATGTGGAAACAGTATTACTCTAGAATCTCAAGCTAGATCAATAAAAGAAGCAATTATGTCCTGAATGTTATTTGGCTTTTTAAATTTCTATTTAGTAAGAATAATCTATGTCTTTTGCCCATTTCTTCTTTAGTATTTCATGTTGTAAACAATGAGAGTTATAAAGAGTTATGTAAGGTCTCATCTAAGATCTTTTAAATTGTATAAAATATGGTTTCCCTCTAAGTAGCATTCATCTCTAATATTTTTCAAAGACTAATGGAATTTTACATAACAGGCACTCATCTCAAACTCTCCTAGGTATCAAATGTAAAGAGCAGAAACACCAATGATACTATTCTCTATGTATTCACCAATGATACTATTCTCTATATATTATAGGCTGCATCTGCTGATGGTTCTTCTAACGATCAACTTACATTTAACTAAGGTATAAAAGACTAGAATTATTTTTCACATGTTTTCAAGGAAACGCAAAACTTTCTGGAACAATGTAGAAAAATTTAGAATGTAGAAAGATTTAGAACACTTGAGCTTTATTGGACTTTACTTCCATAACTGCTACTTAGTTTGGGAAAATCACTATGTCTCTGCTTTCTCATCTGTAAAATGATATGAAATCCTATTGGTTTTTCTGAAGATTAAGTAACAGGCATGACAGTGCTCTAGAGAATTGAAAGTATAAAATTTTCTGCTTGCAAATTTTTAAATTTTTCAAAAACATAGGATTAACCTAATTGGCAAAAATGCAACAGTCCCATTTAGGCAAGGGGTATCTCCTAACAATAAATAAAAAATTCATACTCTGTATGTGGTCTGACAGTGGAGACACTTGCTGAACTGGTACTGGGCTCTTCAGCAATTCCTCCACCATCCAAAAACATAGTGACTGCCATCTCCAGATTATTGTTGCAGGCTTCAAGCATATGTTTCCCTACACTTTCACTTGCACCTGAAATAGCAAAAAGACAGGAAAAAAAGTTTTTTTTAAAAAAGACACATTCTTATATTCAGTTCCTGTTAGAGCACAGAATTTCCAAGCAAATTAATAATACTTTCCCCTTCCTTTTAGAATGAACAACTTACTTTTAAATTCATTTAGTTTACGTTTATACTTTTGGCTGATTAGTATAAAAAATACAGAACTAAAAAAGCAGCACCACTAAAATGCAGCATTCCATCACAATGAAACAAAAACTGAAGTATTTGCCACTTCTTTCAATAGACCAACTATATATTTGTTAATAAAGTGAAAAAAGAAAAATTAAAGACTACATTGTAGAAAGAAATACTTTATTAGAAATAATTTGTTTTAAAAAATTTAATAACAATGGAAGAAAAGTGAGATAGGGCTTTTTTCCAAAGATGTAACAGTCAAAACCTGGCAAGAAATGTCAATCCTCATTTAAAAGTGGTTTGATCATACACTCAATTACTAAGCAAAGTCTGTTAGATGCAACATAAATTGGGAAAGCACTCTCTCTAGGAAAAACAATTTTACAACATATATTAATAAACATAAAAAGGGCCTCCCTGGTGGTGAAGCTATTCATAGCCCCAGCCTACCAGGGAGCTACCCACATGGATACATGGCACAGCAGACCTCTCCTGTCTCACCTGCTGCTCCCTGCAGCAGTGTATTTCAGTCACTTTGCCTGTTCTGTTCCTGACTCTGTCTCTGGTGAATCCTCTCACCCCAGCACCTCTGGCCTGTACCCCGGTTTTTGTATGCATAAATAAATAAATCTTAAAAACCCATTCCAGTAATTTAGGCTTCCAGCCCAAACAAACAAATCTACATGTCCATAAATATATCTACTATACATTAGTCAATACTGAAAATCTGGAAAACAATGTTCAATAGTACTAGAATCAAAACTGTAGAACCTATTTGATGGAGCATTTGTGGTCATTACAAAACATCTCATCAGGCTTTCAATTTTGAATAATTTTCCTTCTACCTGAATTATGTTCCTCTAAATCTCATTATGTAAGGTCTCTTGGTGTGTGTTTCTGTGTTTTTTGTTTGTTTGTGTCTCTTATCCTCCCAGCCCCCTCATCTGAAAATGTGTTAATTTTATTTCATTCCTGAAAGACCATTTTACTGGACATTCTATTTCAAGGCTGACAGCTATTTTCTCTCAGTACATTGAAGGTAGCATTCCAGTGTCCTCTGGCTTCTGTTGTTGCTGCTGGAGAATAAGTTGCCAGACTAAAAAACCATTTTTATAGCAATCGGTGGTTTTTCTCTACATTCTTTAAAGATCTTCTCTGTCTTTGGCCTTCTGAAGTTTCACTCTAATATGTTGGGGATGATTTTATTTATCTTCCTTGGGATTCACTGGGCTTCAACCCTGTAAAGCCTGTCAACTGTTCTCAATTCTGAAAAATCCTCAGTCATGGTATTTAAGTTCCCTTATTCTCCACCCATTCACACTATTTTCTTTTGGAACTCTAGTCAGATGCATATTAGAACTCTTCACTCTATGCTGATCAGTTTTTACCTGTTTGCTCAGTTTTTTATTTTAGTTTTTTTTTTAATAACCAGAAGTTGTAATCCAGTTATACCAAATAATATGCTTGGTCATGTTTTAGAGATCTTTCTTCAAACATATTAATCAAATTTATTGGAATTACTAAGAATATAGGCTTTGTGCAGTCTCTGTGGGTCAATGTCTTACTTCTCCTGGCTCTTGCTTATTTGTGCCTTAATTTTTGTGCTTTTTGGGTAATATTTTACTGTGATTTTTTGGGGGGAGGGAATGAGGATGTTAATCTGTAAATTTTTTAAGGCTAGATTTAAGGTATATCCCTACTAAAAGGATTTGATTTGATTTTGTAAGGCACCTATGAACACTTTAAATACAGTCTTGGCTTCCAGACTTAAAGTTTCACAAGACGACATAGGAAATGTGAACCTGTTATAAATTCTCAGTAGTTATCTCCCACTAATCCCAAGGTTGAAACATCGAAAACTGAGCCTCATAATGGAGAGCAGCTCCTTTTAGTTTCCTCTCCTCAGAAAGGCCAATCACTTTGTTCCTTGTTTCCTGTACTCTACAAGGTTATCAAAAGAAGTTCAAAATCATTCTGTTTGGCCAGATTCTATCATGGGGAAGGCTTATTTAAATCTAGCTAGCATCTGCATTCCCAATTTCATCTCACTTTTAGCCTCTGAGTACTTCTTTACTTTCTTGCCAGTAGATGCATTCTGAAAGACTTTAAGTACATATTTTCTACAGGATTCTTTTTCAGCAGGAGATTTATTCATGTTATATCTCTATTTCAGTCCTACTGCTAGAAATGGAAGTGCTGAATGTACTTTTAATATCTCTCGTTGTCTACTACTACCAGTAAGACTTTAAATCAAGTCTTTAATACTTCTTACCCAGATCACTCCATTGGACTTTTTTTTTTTTTTTGAAGATTTATTTTTATACAAGAGCTGGGGTACAGGCCAGAGATGCGGAGGGTGAGAGGATTCACCAGAGACAGAGCAGGGAACAGAACAGACAGATGGACGGACGGAAGTACACTGCAGAGGGGAGGAGAGGGCGAGACAGGAGAGGTCTGTCCCGCCACCATGTGGGTTTTTCCCTGGCCGGCCAGGAATTGAACTCGAGCTGCAGTGGCTGCAGATTGCTTCATAGGTTGCGTCTTAACCCCTGCACCACCAGGGAAGCCCTCCATTGGACTCTTAACTGATCATCATTCTATCTTCCACCTTGCTGCTGAGATTATGTTCAAAACGCAAGTCTGATTACCTCCCTCCACCCCCATTCTCTGCCCCTTTCCCTCCACTCTTTAATGATTCTCTGAAACCTACAGTTAAATTCCAAAGTCCTTACTGATAACATCTCAGCTTATCTCTCTGGCTTGGACTCTCCTTGTCACATACTACACACCACACAATTCAGTAAAGCCATATGGAATTACATGCGTGGAATGCCCTTGCCCTCCTCACTTCCCCCTTTATCTAGTTCATGCATGTCAAGATTAACCTAAGTGTTACTATTCTCAATATGTGTGCTAACATTTCTTATACTCCCTCACGCCTCCCTTCCCTGTGATTTACTTCTATTACATATATGGCTACACTACTAAGCAGTAAACAAACTCTAGTTTACTTTCCTGGCTCCCTGAAAACAGTCAAAGCTTCATGAACACAGGGTTTGGTTTTTGTCTTGGTATCCACAGCACTTAGTATCCATGTTTGATTGAGAACATTGTCTAATAAGCGGACTTAGAGATAGCTCCTTCAGCTCACCCATTAGTATATCAAGGAAAGAGGGATCAATCAGGCTTCAGCCAAAACAACTCTCCTATATCCTTTGAATTTTATATTGTGTATACATATATTTATGTTTTAAATTTCACTTATAAAGCAATACATTTACTCTGTGGGAATCACAAACAGCAAGGGGCTACTTAGGATAAATAAACTTAAGATAAAATTTCCAGTAAGAACATCACATACAAAATTTTTAGTGCTGTATCTCAAACAATATTAAGTGAAAACCACATGCTCCAAAAGCTGTTAAATGACAAAGTAGCTAGAGCTTTGTCAGCTGACAAAGACATACATCTAAAATGGTAGCTAAAAAAAAAACCTGAACAACATTATCTCATGAAACATGAGTGGAAAAGAGTATTACTATACAATATTGTGATTTAATGTTAAATCAAAAAACATGTTACAAAAAGCATCTGATCATTTCACCTTTAATCTAGAAATTTACATATTTGTTATTAAAAAACCTTTTTGGGAAACTGGACAAACAGAATTGTCTCACTGCTGTTTGCCTTATTTCTGGACATATATGGTAATTTAAGGTCTTAATTAAATAGGACCACAGAGGTTTTTTCCTTTACAAGAACTTCATATAATACTCAAATTTGAGAAGCTCTCTTCAACTCTCCTCTCTCCTTCATTTGAGAATATTCATTCAGCCAACCAGTAAGTCCCACAATTTGCATTTAATTAAAACCACTCCTTTCCATCATGTTCTTAGTCCACTGCTATAGTTCAAGGCTTTGACATCTCTTACAATGATTACCAAATCTCTTTGCTCTTAGTAATACTTCCCTTGAAATACTCCACACTTTAGAATAATGTAAATTTGAGTCTCTCTATTTCAATAATTGTGCAATGCGACATATAGGATTTCATCCTTATTTATTGCTCCCATTTTATACCCCTCTGCTTTCATTTCACCTTTATTCATCCCCTCCAGTCACACAGGTCTATACAATCTAGACAGATCCCCTACTGGTATTTCATGTCTTGCCTTTGCGTGGTATTTTCAAATCAGTCCCCTTATTTTTCTTGACAACATATCTAATGCCACCTTTCTGTTAAGTTTTGAGCCTTCTCCCTCTCCTCACCCTGACAGAGATAATGGAATAGTTACACACTTTTCCATGGGGTCGTAATCTCTGTCCTTATCTCTGCTAGCTTTTCTCTCTTGCAAACTCTCAAAACTTATTTAACTGGTCAAGTTTTACTTTTCTTATACCAGTTATCTCTCCCTAAGTTCTCTGTCAATCTAAACCAAAAACTCTAATATGTACAAATCTGCATCTCACCATTAGAAAACAAACTTTTCTCTACAAAACTAAAATCTCAAAACAAAAACAAATGCAACTTTTTGAGGAGAAGGAGTAACCCAAATATTCCAATAGTCAACCTTATGTGAAGAAATTAAACAAAAACAGCAGCCAGTTTTTTGGTGAACAATTTCAAGACTCATGTGCTTCCTTATACACTCATAAAACCTGAGGCTTGGTTTCAGTGCTTTCCTAATTTTGACATTGTGTCCTGTTATACTGTAAAGTATTATACTTCTTTATATAGTGCTGGTCTGTAAGTGCTGGTCTGTAAGTTCAATGTCTACTGTATCCCACTATTTTAGTTTACATTTCTACATGGCAGTATCTGAAAGTTAAAGGATCCTGTAAGTAGACTACTTTAGCTGCTTGTTCTAGAAGAGAGATGAATAAACTGCTGTTTTCATTTCTCAGAATGAACTCTAAAAATTAACGTCTCAAGGCATCTATTGATTGTCTCTTTTTAAAGAATTAAATGAATTTACCATATTGGCTTTTTCTCCCTAGGTGCTTGTATTGCACTACAGTATCACAAAAAGTACAAACATGCTAAGGGTGGAGTGAAACTTCGTTCTGCTATAATAGTAACCAATGCTGGTTGTTGTCATTCCTTTTGAAATTTATTTGTTCATAAGAAAATTCAACTTAAAAAAAAATGACCACTGCATGCAAATAGATGTTCTCTTCCCTTTACCACCCTCCAACAGTCAGTCAAAACTCCAATTCCATTACATGGGAATCGTCTAAAGAAAGTGTGAGTTTTTGAGTAATAAAACAAGATACAAACTTAGAAAGTCAATCATCAGGAAATCTGGCCTGTCAACAATATGGTCTTTTATCCCAAGCCTTTCCTACCTGCCTTTCTTTTTTTAAGATTTTTTATTTATTTATACAAGAACTGGGGTACAGGTCAGAGGCGCGGGTGAGAGAATTCACCAGAGACAGAGCGGGGAGCAGAACAGGCAGACAGACCAAAGACACTGCTGAGGGGAGCAGCAGGCGAGGCAGGAGAGGTCTGCTGCACCATATGGGTTTCTCCCTGGCCGGCCAGGAATCGAACTCGCGCTGCAGAGGCTGCAGACAGCCTCACAGGGCCACGCTCAACTGACTGTGCCACCAGGGAGGCCCCTACCTGGCTATTTTTTCCCTCATTTTATTATGTTGCATACTTACCAGATTAAACACTTTTTTTAAAGTATTTTATTTTGTATAATTCTTACATTATTTTTCATTTTTGCACAATGTATGCATTTTCATTTTGGTTATATTCCCCCCACAATTGCACTCCCCCTTATTTTGACCCTAGTCTTTCCTCTCCCTGCAACCCCCCCCCCCCCGTAATGTGTCTCTGGTTTATAGTTGCTTGTTGATTTTGATTTTTACTTTGGATTAATTAGTCTTTTTCCCTGGTCCCTTATTTAGGTTTTCTAAATTCCTGCTATGAGTGAGACCATCCGGTATTTTTCTTTTTCTTTCTGACTTATTTCACTGAGCATGATCCCTTCTAGCTCCATCCATGTTGCTGCAAACTGCATGTGTTATCTTTTTTGATTGCTGAATAATATTCCATTGTGTATATGTACCACATCTTCTTGATCCAGCCATCTATTTTTGGGCATTTGGGTTGTTTCCATAGCTTAGCTATTGTAAATAGTGCTACTATAAATATAGGGGTGCAGGTGCCCTTTGGAATTAATGTTTCTGTACACACTCTTTTAAAACTGTAAAAAACTAATGGAAAAAAGTTAAAGATGTATCTATTATTTCATATTATGAATTGTTTCAATGATATTGCTTCTTCCTAAAACCTAGTAACAATAAACTGAGAGTTAAGATGAGAATAAAGGGGTTGGTTTAGGAAAACTTCTTCCTCTAGCCAATCCTATACTCAGGAGTGAAGAGAAAACATTTTTGGGGCCTCCCTGGTGGTGCAATGGGTTATGTCTCAGCACTATGAAGTTATCTGCAGCCACTGCTGCAAGAATCTCATCCCTGACCAGGGAGCTAACCCCACATGGTGTAGCAGACCTCTCCTGCCTCGCCCGCTGCTCCCCTTAGCAGTGTATTTTAGCCAATCCACCTGTTCTGCTCCCCACTCTCTCTGGCGAATCCTCTCACTACCACCCCTTGCACCACTGGCCTATACCCCAGTTTTTGTAAGCATGAATAAGTAAATCTTTAAAAAAAGAGAGAAAACATTCTCCCATATTTTCTTTTGTTTTAGGTGAAGAGGTACAGTATAGACATTAAGAGCCTGGGTACTCTTTATTAAATGTGAGTGTGAATTCTAGTTCTGTCATTTACTAGATGTGTAACTTTGAACTAGTTACTAATTTCTCTGTATCAGTTTCCTCAGTTATAAAAGGAAATTATTACCAACTTCTCAAAGAGCTTGTATGAATTAAGAAAGTTCACACTGAAGAACTTAACATAGCTCTAATAAGCAAATAGTCAGCTATTACAAAATAGACTATCCCGTTACATGGGGCATTCAACCTATGCATCAGTAACAAATGAAAAATACTGGAAGCATGAAGTGTGAATACTAATATATAGCTTATGGAGAAGCACATTTTGTCAGATAGTAAACAG
This sequence comes from Talpa occidentalis, assembly GCF_014898055.3. Lineage (NCBI taxonomy): Eukaryota > Metazoa > Chordata > Mammalia > Eulipotyphla > Talpidae > Talpa > Talpa occidentalis. Next base: position 41,315,867 of record NW_023604295.1, on the reverse strand, counting down.
GCAGAGTAAGACATCTCAGTTGTCTTTCTCTCACTCATCTGAGGCCATGATTATGTGTCTCACTCATGTTAAACACTCATTTTAAAAAGAGGAAGCAGAATTACAATGAAGAAAGCAAAAAAACCATTGCTCTAGAAAACAGTGAATGTTCTGGATAAAGAATAAGCAATATACAAAAGCAATATGATACAAAGAACGTTGAATCAACTAAGCAGCACTCAGTGTGACTGCCGCAGAGGCACAGAAAACAAAGCATAGGCAATTATTCCAAAATTTTCAAGGTCCACATATCTATTGAACAAAGATTAAAACAGAATTTATTATAGGGAATAACTAAGCCAAAAAAAATCTATAATAAAGAAAACAATAACTGCTATTTTGGAGACAGTAATAATCCACACTTAAACAATTAATGTTATAATTTAAGCTATAGGTAGCATATCCCCAAGATGGCCCTCTTCGTATCTGTTGACAATTTGACAGGATAACTTCCATCACAGGAATTTGTCAGAATAATGACCCATAATGCTTTCCCAGAGTTTTTTTTAAGGAAGCACATGCTAAATACTGGCAAGACTGAAGAAGGTAGTATTAGAGAGGGATCCAAGATGAAAAGTACACCCTTCACTTCAAGTAAAAGCCAAATTATCTGAACCACCTGTGTGTGTAGAATCAGTTATTCTTAGTGTTATCACTGCTGTAACACTAAGTATATCATTTTAGAAACAAAAGTAACGGAATATTAAAAGTTTCAGTGGTTCTATGTCAGGATTAGAAGCGTGAGTCAGGTAGGAGAACCTTCTCATATTTAGTGAAGCCAAGAATGTTACAGCAAGCTAAAAATGCACTCTCCGCACCCCCAAAGACTACTCACACTTTCATTTAAGACGACAAGAAATTAATAAATGCTGAGTATTCTGCAAGGGATGGAACAGTACTACACAACAGAAAATTGCCAATATGCTAATAACATCCCCACTGAGCTAAGTTAGAGGAATATTAGGAAGTGAATGAAGGTTAACTGAAACAAGGCAGTTAAAGGAAGAATAAATGATACAGGTTAAATGAACAGTGACAAACAGACTTAATCAAGTGACAAGTTTTACTATACCCTCACGTAAGTTTTGATGCATTGGCTATAAAAATCTGAACTTCTCTCTTATATTCAGAAGAACATATCTTTCTCAAAGGGGGAATTAAAAAACAGGTGTGCAGATTTAAACTATCTGTAAATTTGTTTAAATAGGTTATTTTGAGGTTCAAATGTTAAAGGCAGCAGCACAGTTTAATCTAACCCAGTCTCTCAGTTTATTCAGGTTGTTATAACAAAAATATAACCGGGGGGCTTAACTAACAAACATTTTACTTCTAATACTTCGGGGAAGCTAGGAAGTCCAAGAGCAAGATTCCAGCAGATTTGGTGATACAGGCCCACTTCCTGGTTCACAGACAGTTGTCTCACTGTGCTCTCACTTGGTGGAAAGTATAAGTCCTCTCTCTGAGGTCTCTTTTTTTAAGGGCCCCAATCACATTCAAGATTCTACCCTCAAGAGTTATCTGACCCCTCAAAGGCTTTATCTCTAGTAATATAACATTGGGGGGTTAGGATTTCAACATATGAATTGGGGGGCGGGGAGGGAGGACACACAAATTCAGTCTTTAAAACACAGTAATCTATAAGTTATGGAGTCTTACTTTACTTTTCTCACCACATGTACCCCTTTTATTTATCGCTTGCTTTTCTTCTTTCCATTTGTTTTAAGCTGGCTAATGGTACCAAAGGAGATTATTTAACCCAGCATGTGGCTAATTTCTTGCTGCTCCCTCTTTACATTCTCTCCATTAACGACTTGATATAAAAATAATTCAAAACCTGTAATACAGTCCCATGTCTCCACTACAGATGTAAAAGTCAAAATATAATTCAAATTTTAATAGTCCCTTATGCCTATCCTCTATATTACTTTCAGTGCCATAGAAGAATAATCTCTTCATTATTGTAACCAAGCAGGTGAGTGAGGGGCACCCCAGAACCCTAAAATCTCCTGCTCTAAATAGGTTCTGCCATCCATTGCATGAATACTAAAAAAAACTCTAGCACATAAGACTTTTAATGGAAAGGAAGTTTGATACAATTAGTGTGCAATAAAGAGAAGGAAAATAATATATAGTTTCCAAATCAAGCACCTGAAGTTACCCATCCCTTTGTGGATAAATGCCCAGCCAAAAAGGGCTGGCCCAAAGCAGGGCCACTGAGGCCCAAGAGCCTGCCACAAGTCTAAGGCACCACCTGTTAGGGACCCATAGGTAAAGGGCAGAAGGAGCCAGACAAGTCTGGAAGAAAAGGAGCAAAATCAAAATCAAGATAAATACTGCCATTGTTAACCTCCCCACAGGTCTCTCACCCATGTCTGTTTTAAGTGTTTTCTATGTCTCCCAGGTCCCTGGTACAAGTCCAAGACCAAGAAGCAAGTGCAGCTTCTTCACATGTCTCTTTGCTGCACGTGCATCCTCCAGGTCTCCTTCTGGCTCTCCATCCTGCTTCCTTTCTTCAGTCTTCTCTCCAGCTTCTCCTCCTCCCTGATCAGCAATATCCTTCCTGGGGTGGAACAGGGTACCTGGAACCTCCCCTTTCCCTGGGGGCCACCCTGTACACTCTTAAGGAACCAAAGTATAGCAGTCACAGAGGATTTTTAAAAAGGAAATAAAAAAACTTCCTCTATGGACCTCTCACTGCCCCAAAGGAATAGAACACAGATATGATAGCAACACAAAGAGATTACTTTTTGATTCTACATTGCCCCGGGGAAAGAATAACAAAGTTATACTATCCACCATGGAAAGTGGAGTGAGTGGTAGTTGGAAGAAATGAAAATAAAAGTTCAACCTCATCAGTTTCCCATCCTGGAGTTTTTAAGCATTTAGAAATATGAAACTTTTTTTTTAATTATACAAGGGAAAGTTTAATATACAAGAGAAATGGAATGATTAAGTTAAAAAACAGATAAAGCTTATTTTTACTGGATCAACAAAGTAAACTACAGTGAGCAAGGTAGTAAAATGGTGGAAAAGGCATGAGCCTAAGAATGAAGACACCAGAGGTCTAGCCCCTGCTCTGCTTTTACTAGATCAGTGTTACCTACTCACAATATGACCCTCAGACTAGCTATCTATTACTAGTTTGTGACAAGATAAAAACAACTGCCGCACAGGTATTTAGAATTGTTATAGCAATTTGATAGAGTAATTTCATATTTAATGAATCTAATAATAAAAAATTGGTGCCTTAAAGATTTATAGATGGCAAATTCTCGTGAGAAAATGCCCAATACTATTAGTCACTAGGTAAAAGCAAATTAAAACTGTTATGCCATACCATTAAATACCTATTAAAATGGATTTTTTAAAAAAACATATTACATGGTAACTGGAACTCACATTCATTGTTGGTGGAAATGTAAAATGGTACAGTGACTCCAGAAAACAGTCTGGCAATTTCTCAGCTATCTACTTATGATTTAATAATCTGTTGTATTTATCCGTGTCTATACAAGGGAAATGAAAATATATTTACACACGTGTACACTGTTTTTATCAGCTTTATTTATAATCCCCCAAATTGGAAACAACACAATTATCCATTCACTTTATAAATGGATAAACTGTAGTATGTCCATACAATATTCACCAGCAAAAAGGAAATTACTCATACCACAGTGACATGAATGAATCTCACAGGCAATATCCTAAGTGAAAAAAGCCAGATTCAAAAACCTACATACTGTGATTCCCTTTACATGACATTCTGCAAAACAAAACCAAGACAAAAAAGATGAGGCTACAGGTGGCAGAGGTGACTATAAAGAGACAGGAGAAATTTTTTTTTTTTAAACAACTGAGTAGTTTTCCATTGTGTATCTATACCACATCTTTTTTTTTTTTTTTAATAGAGGCATGTTTTATTTATTTATTTATTTATTTATTTATTTATTTATTTATTTGCTTGTTTGTTTGTTTTGTTTATACAAGCACTGGGTACAGTCAGAAGCGCGGGAGGGTGAGAGAATTCACCAGAGCCAGAGCGGGGAGCAGAGCAGGCAGAAGGACCAAAGTACACTGCTGAGGGGAGCAGCGGGCTACAGGAGAGGTCTGCGCGCCATGTGGGACCCTCCTCTGGTGGCCGGGAGCAGCCGGGGATCAAACCGGCGCTGCAGAGGCTGCGGGCAGCTTCGCAACCCAGCGCTCAACCTCTGCGCCACCGGGGAGGCCCTATTTTCATTTATTTTAAGAAAGAATTGGTACGTGAAGATCAAAAATTTTAAAAAGGTCCTTTCCTAGAAGTTAGTTTGAGAACCACTGATCTCTGGCCCTTCAATTTCTCATTTGGTTAACTCAGAAACAGGTTAAGATGGTCTCTAAGATAGAGTTCAGACGTAACCAAAAAAAATAAATTCTGACTATTCAATGATTTTTTAGTTTCCTAAAATGCCTATCTAATACTTAATATTTGAGGAGTTAGCATACTACTGTTGGTTGAAGTTCCATCACAGTGTCTTGGCTTTCCTACCACAGCTTTGGTTTCTTCAAGTCTTCTCTGCCCTTTCTTCTTTGCAGTCTATCAGATATTAGTGTTTGTTTTGTGTCCTCGAGTGTATTATTTTCTCATACTACACTCTTTCCTACAAGATGCCACCTACCACTTTTATCGCTTCAACCGCCATCAATGTGACTCCTCAGATATAACTCCTCTTTCTAGACCCAGATATTCATTTACTTACTGAACAGCTTCATTTGGAAGTTCCCAAAATCTCCCCAACCTCCTACTATCCCATACTTTCATAAATAGCATCATTATAACCAGATGTCCAAAACAGAATCTTAAGCTTCATTAATTGACTCCTGACCTCTTCCCACATCTTTCAGAGTCCACTTCTCTGTTACTAACTTATTTTAAGACACCCGTTATCTAACTTATTTTAAGACACCCATTATCTTTCTTGGATTAATGCAACAACCTAAGGCCCTTCTTAATCTGGTACCCACTTCTCTTGAGCTCCATTTACTGCATCTCCCACTAGCTATGCTCCATTCATTTTTGAATTATTACCAATTCCCTAAACCAACTATCGCTTCTATTTAAACAAAAAAATTTTTTAACTATCTCTTTTTCTTATCTATTTGTGTATGTCTGTCCGTCTCCCCTCCAGGCACGTGCTCAAGTTCCTCTCCCCAGAAACATATCTTCTCTAAGTTTTAGTTAAGAAAATATTTCTGGGGCTCCCCGGTGGCACAGAGGTGAAAGACGCAGCGCTATCAAGCTATCAGCAGCCACTGCAGCACGAGTTTGCTCCCTGACCAGAGAGCAACCCACATGGCACAGCAGACCTCTCCTGTCTTGCCCACTGATCCCCTCAGCAGTGTATTTCAGGCAATCTGCCTGTTCTGCTCCCCGCTCTGTCTCTGGTGAATCCTCTCAACTCCCCACCCCCCACACCTCTGGCCTACACCCCATTTCTTATATGCATAAATCTTTTAAAAAAAATTTCTTCTGGGGTCTCCCTGGTGGCGCAAGGGTTATGATGCAATCTATTAAGCAATCTGCAGCCACTGCAGGATTCAATTCCCGACCAGCCAGGGAGCAACCCACATGGCGCAGCAGACCTCTCCCAACTTGTTCGCCACTCCCCTCAGCGGTGTACTTTGGGCAATCTGCCTGTTCTGTTCCCTACTCTGTCTCTGGTGAATCCTCTCACCCCCCACACCTCTGGCTTGTACCCCAGCTCTTGTATACACAAAAAAATAAATCTTTTAAAAAAGAATTTCTTCTGCAAAGTCTTTCTTGCCCTCCCCACTTCTTTTGTGCTCCTATAACTGGTCCCTATCATTCTCCCAGTTTTTGAGGACTCTATGTCTTTATTCATGGTAGTTATCCCCCGAATCTGAACCATACCTGGCATATAGCAGACTATCAAGAAATACTTAAGTTATTACTAAGAGTCCACTCACAACACAAAAGATGTATTACCTCCCTAAATTTCTACTCAAACATCATCACCTTTTAAAATAGCTCTCAAAATTCTAAGTTTTCTTTTGATATCTAAAACACTTGAAACAAACTTCCCTGACAAAGAATTCAAACACATTTTAATACTAACACAAGAGAAATGTAGTACATAAAAATGTAAATGGAAATTGGCAATAAAGTCAAATATTACGCACACCAATTTCTAATTCCTGTAATAAATATTGCATTCAGTCAACAACTTTAGAGAAAGATTAAACTAAGATCTCTTCAAGTGTGGTCCTACAATGGCATTAAATACACAAACACAAAAAACGCCAACTATGTACAAAGCTTTGAGGAATTCTATACTAGCAACCTCTTTTACTCTTCCTCAGCCTCCACTTGCTATTCGCTCACATTTTGTCCTTACCTTCTATTTTACCTATTCTGTAGCATCTATGTGCCTCTCGTCTCATAAACTATTAATCATAATTATTAAGTTATTAAATTATTAATCATCTGTGCATTTTGTATATGTGTGGCTGGATGTCAGCTCAAGTTAGTGTTAATTGTGTACCAACATGGTTCAAAAGATTTTTTAAATTGTTCTTTCGAAATTACCTCCAGATCCCGCAGTAATTCTTTCTTGTATTTTGAGAACTGATATGTCTGCCAGTGTCAATCATTCAAAGCCATATATGATGAATATCAAGGAAGATCAAACTGAGTAATATTGTAAAATGTGGTACGTCTATAAAGTAACAAAACTGGTTTCTTATGTAACCTTAAAACAACTGGAAAGGCATCAGTGGATAAGGTGTATAGCCTCTCAATCTTTGGATTACTTCAAAGCCCATCATTTCCCTTGGCTACTTGCTTATCAAAGAATTTGACCATGGGAAAAAGTTGACATAACAGTAACTGAAAATTGCAGAATTCTAAATTATATATACTAATAGCCACAATGTAAAAATAAATATATAAACACTATACAAAATAATATAAACACTGTTATTCTGAGAGTGAATTATTTTTTCCTTTTTGCAAAATTAGTTCAAGTTGTTCTGATATTTACTTAATATTTTTAAGAATCAGAATCATTTCATACTCACATATTATATACAAATTTCTCCTGTTTAGTGAGAAAACTTATAACTTTCAATTTTCTCTTCTATTTTTAAATTCCACAGGTAAAGTGAGACTCATATTTTTGAAAATGCTTTGCTTTTATCTGAATATTCGGCTTCCGGACAAGTAAAACCATAAGTTGAAAACAACATAAGTTCTTAAAGTCAGTTTAGTTAATCCAGCAAAGCGTAAGGATCAAATAACTTTTTATCATAAATACTAAAATTTACAATATATATGGACAAAATCACAAATATTCTTTTGAAAATAAGTAAAGGGCCTCCCCGGTGGCTCAGTGAGCGCAGCACTATGCAGCTGTCCGCAACATCTGCAGCACGGGTTCGACTCCCAGATGGGCAGGGAGATAACCCACATGGCGCAGCAGATCTCTCCTGTCTTGCCCGCTGCTCCCCTCAGCAGCGTATTTCTGTCAATCCGCCTGTTCTGTTCCTGGCTTTGTCTCTGGTGAATCCTCTCAACCTCCTGACCTGTACCCCAGCTCTTGTATAAATAAATAAATAAACAAACAAATAAATCTTTAAAAATGTGAAAAAGGTTTAAGGGGAGGGTCAATCATTTGTTTCCAATAATTAAACACTATTTTGTTAAAAAAAAAAAAAACCTCAAAAATTACTAGTAGAAACTCATGATATACTAAGAGGAATCTAAGGTATTTTCCCTTTTGCAGACTTCCACGGAGCATTATCTACTGATGGTCTCCAACTTGAGACAGGAATAAAAAAGGCCCGTGACCAGGAAACAAGGCTTGTAGACTTGCAAACTAATAGAATTGAAGCAATTAAGTGAGTCCTTCATCTCACCACAATTGGGGTGTCTATTCTCAACAGAAATGTTGCATTGGAAGAAACAATATGAGGTGAAAACAATCAGGTTCCTGAAGGGAGAGTAGTTAGCATTAAAAACTGAAATTAAATCATTTATAGAAAAATAAAAGCAAAATTAATGACAATGACTTCTGTATCTTATTTACTACACTTTTCCATATAAGCAAAAGTTACTTATAAATACAATACTCTTCTAATTTTCCCAAGAATGATGAGCTGCTTAGAAACTGGGAAATGCATACATCTCTCAAACATAACAGTCCAATCACAGAATATTAAGAAAAGTATTTCATTCCTCGTTCCAACTTTATTACATATTTTACTTTATCAGCTTGGACGGGTGTTTCATGCCCACAAACTACATAACGCATCAAAACATCTAGTTATTACAGAGTGAAAAATAAAACTAGCTTAAATTTTACATACAGACATATAACGGCAACTTGCATACAACCCGCAGTGGTTAAAATATAAAATTTTACATCGAACTCGAGGAAACGCCTTCGGCATCGAACCAATTACCAGAGAAAGCAGAAATCTGCTAGCGGAGGAAACTAACACTCTGACCTCCTTCCAAAATGACAAACCAGAACGGCAAAATTACACTCAGGCACATGGAGTACTCGTCTCTCAAATCACTCCACAGAGAACTTCATCATTTGCTCCGCCCTCTAATAACTCATGCAAAAAAAGTTCAGCACCACCAGAGAGAAGCAAGACAGAGAATTCACAGAATGGCTCGGGGCCTTTCCTCCAGCGTTCAGAGCATCTGCGTGTGCCCTCAGCAAGGGTCCCCAGCAAAAGAGAAACCGAGGGCTTGGGGGGATACGGACACCCAGAAACTGATTTTCTCTCAAAGAACTTTCTGCCGCCATCCCCATGTCATCAGCGGGAGGCCCCGGCGCCATCGCCTCAGCCTTTCAGGTTTCACTACGGGGAGGCGGGACAGGCCACCGGGATTCCTCCAGGCCGCCTCCATGGAGGTGCTGGGGGTCTTCCTCCCCCTCGTTCTCGAGCTCCAGCCCCAGGCCCGCAGACGCCCCTTGGCGCCCCCCCGCAGGCCTGCACCGGGGTCGGCAGAGGCGCCGCGGATCCCCCAGCCTCGCGGCCGCGGCGGGAGGGCCCGGGCGCGCCAGGGCACCGCGAAGGCTCCGAGGGGCCCCGAGGGGGGCAGGGGCAGGCCGGGGCGGGGGGCCGGGGCGGGGGCCGGGCCGGGGGCGGGGGGCGGGGGCGCCTGGCGGAGGAAGAAAGGAAAGGGCGAGCGCGGGATGCGGCGCCCCGGGGCTCGCGGAGCAGCCGGCGGCCGAGGCGCGGAGGGCGGTGGCCCGGGCGCGGCCCCCACCTCCCGCCCGGGTCCCGGGCCGGCGGGGGCGGCCCGGCGCGGCCCCGGCTCGGGTCTGGGCCGGCAGAGCGCGGGCGGGGACGCGCCCCCCGCCGCCCGGGGCCGACGAGGAGGGCGTGGGCGGGGGGGTCCCCGCGGCCCCGCGGCCCCGCCGCCGCCTCTCCTCAGGAGCCGGGAGCAGGGGCAGCCCCGGGGGAGGGACGCGACGGGGAAGAAGTCCGGGGCAGACCGGCCGCCCGCGCCAGACCCCACTCTCCGCCTTCCGGTAACCGCGGCTCTTACCGGTGATGGCGGTGAACTGCTGAATTAACCCCTTCAGCGCCGACGACGCCGCGGAGCCCCCGTGGGCAGCCATCTTACCGCCGCCGCCGCCGCCGCCGAACAACAACACAGACACACACGGACGGCCCTCCCCCACCTCGCCGCGCGCTCTGCGCAGGCTCAGTGACCGCCCCAGGCCCCGCCCCTCGCGGCCCCGCCCCTCGCCTTGCGTGCGTCGGCGCAGGCGCGCCGGGTGTGCGGGCGCTCGCCGAGTTCTCGCGCGCGGTGGCTGAGGCGCCGCCGGCAGCCGCGTCCCTCTGTGCGCGCCCCGGCGCCCCTCTCGCCTCGTCCGTTCCCGGTTTCTGAGGGAAGCGTAGAGCCTGGCGGGTAGTACATTCTTGGCGTTTCTGCTTCACAAACTTTGTAGACCGAAGCCAGTTATTTTTTTTTCTTTAACGGCTTCACAGCCCTCTGCCGGATTTTCTGCAGCTTCCATCAAAATACAAACCCTGCATCATCGCGCTGAAGCGACTTCGCATCCGAACTGATTTCTTGGTTAACCTAGTGCGGCAACTCATCCAGCAGTAGTAAAATGCCAGTAAAATATTCGTGCCAATAAAGCATTGTACTCAGAGTCTGACATGTAGTAATTTTATCTTTTTATAGTACGTCTTAATGAACTTGTTCCGTCTGCTTTCTTCAGTAAATCCAATTTATTTCTCCAATAAATTTGTCAACACTTACCGCCTCTCAAGGTCTCACTCAGTGTCCTACCTATAAAACGAGGAGATTCATGTTTATAAAAAGAGAATATGTAAATACAATAGAGAAAAGAAGTGTATAGAAAGTGGACTGGAAATGTGTCCTCAAAAACTGATTGTGGTTACCCCTAGAGAGGGGAGCAAACGTTGGGGAAAGGGTGAAAGGGACTTCAAGGGATTTTTCTAGCCTTTATTTTTAAACAGATAATATCCGTGTGTTACTTTTAAAATTTTAAATATTAAAAAACTTACGTAAGTATGATGCACTCAGATCTAATGATCCTCCACCTTGAGAATAAAGTTCAAGAGACTCAGTTTAGGTTCTAGATTCCCATTTCCTACCCACTTGTTTTGCATCTATATAGGAAAATGGTCCATTGAAAGATGGGCTAAGTCATCTAGAGAACTGACCCATCTTAAAAGTCTCTAAATGAACTAGTGGAGCAAATTAAGAAATAAACAAGTCAGTCAATGTAACTATAGCATTGTAGTTTGGAAGAAGATACGGTTGATTTATTTATAAGAAAGCAAACTCTTGGTCAAGAGTATTGTCAGTTTAATAACAAAGATGGGGGCCTCCCCGGTGGCGCAGTGGTTGAGTGCTGGGTTGCGAAGCTGCCCGCAGCCTCTGCAGAGCTGGTTCGATCCCCGGCTGCTCCCCGGCCACCAGAGGAGGGTCCCACATGGCACGCAGACCTCTCCTGCTGCCCGCTGCTCCCCTCAGCAGTGTACTTCGGTCCTTCTGCCTGCTCTGCTCCCCGCTCTGGCTCTGGTGAATTCTCTCACCCTCCCGCGCTTCTGACTGTACCCAGTGCATGTATAAACGAAACAAACGAACAAACAAACAAATAAATAAATAAAACATGCCTCTATAAAAGAAAAAAAAAAAAAATAATAATAACAAAGATGGTACTGACACAACCTTCCAGAATGGGGTGGTTGTTTGGGTAGTTTGAGAAAGTTGGGTTGTTTGGGTAGTTGTAGTGGCAGTATATCTATGTAGAGCAATTGTAGAGCAAGATACCTATGATCCTATGCGGACGGGTAGAGTAGAGTCCTGGAGCCCTGGGTGGCTTTCTCAGGCTTTTATTGAGCTTGTACATGTGTACATGTAGTGCAGCAACCAGGTACACAGCAGGAGGAGAGGAGAGCCAGGAGGCCAGCAGGCCTCTAAGGCCCGGGACAAGTCTTCACTCTGGGCTTCTTTCTCCCCTTCTCTCTCACTTGCTGCATCTTCTTCTCTTGGCAGATGTCTCCATACTGAGCCATGGCCCACAGAAGTAAACAAAACAGCTTACAACAATGTAAGAACTTCAGGTGCCCCATCAGGCAACGCAATCCTGATGATGGCAGGGCAGAAAAGCCTGAAAACCTTTTACCCTACAGGAACCCAGCCCTGAAGCTATTTGGTTCACATGACACAGATGTGCAAAAAAGGAGGGCAAAGTTGGAGCCAAGAAACAGTATGAACTCTTCTTTCCTGCAGGCCTCAACCCTAAAGGCTATGTCACTGCAGCCAACTACATAAAATCAGTCTCCAAACAAAATGGTATATCATCATTGACTATGAAAATTAGATGCAGTCATTATTGTACCTCCAGGAGACTAACAGTGAGATCTGTAGGTTTATTTCTAAGGTCTTAAAATTCCAATTTAGTGCTATCATTTTTAGAGTAATCTTGTGATAAAATGGTGAAGATTATAGCATCCACAACTCCAGAAAGGATTTTGTAGAAATTTAAAAGTAAAATAAAGTGAAGCAGAAAATTAGTAATACAACCTTAAAAGTTTTTTTGCATTATTAAAGCGTGTAAATATCCCTAGAATCACAAGAAAACATATTTGAATACCTCCCCAAATCACAGAAAATGTTTTTTAAAAACATGGATTAATCTCAAAAAAGAAATTAAACTGCAAAAAGACATCACATTAAGAAATAGATACCGGGCCTCCCCGGTGGCGCAGCGGTTGAGCGCTGGGTTGCGAAGCTGCCCGCGGCCTCTTCGGCTCTGGTTCCATCCCCACATGCTCCCCGGCCACCAGAGGCGGGTCCCACGTGGCGCGCAGACCTCTCCTGTCGCCCGCTGCTCCCCTCAGCAGTGTACTTCGGTCCTTCTGCCTGCTCTGCTCCCTGCTCTTGCTCTGGTGAATTCTCTCACCCTCCCGCGCTTCTGACTGTACCCAGTGCATGTACAAACAAACAAACAAATAAATAAATAAATAACATGCCTCTATAAAAAAAAAAAAAAGAAAGAAATGGATACCATGGTTTTACTTGACAAAGAACAAATATCCCAAAGTTTAAACATCAGTTACTAGTGTAAGGATTTATTACACTAGGATTTTGTTTCTAATATTGGATCTCATTTTCAAGACTCCTGTCTCAGAACTATTTTAACATATTACTATATTTTAATGGAATGACAAAATAAATGAACTAGAAGAAATAATCAAGATAATCCAATTCAGGACTTGAGTTTTATCTTGAGAGTTTGAGAGAGTTGTTCAAGGTCATAGGGTAGTGAGGTAGAGCCTGGAATCCAAATTCCTTGGGCTCTAGACATATGTACTGTACTTTGTAAATTTAAATGGCAATATTTATTCTGTTTTAAGTACAGATGAATTACATAATTTAAATTTTTTTCAGCTATATACTGTTGACGCAAGACATACCTAAAACAAAAAGATAAAAAAAAAGTTGAAGGGCAAAGTAGAAAAAAAAATGCAGAGGTAGTATGAAAATTAGAGTAGCCATATTCACTTCCGACAAAATGGACTTTAAAGCAAAATGTATTATTAAGGATAAACAGGGTCACTATATAATGATAAAAAGAACAAATCACTAGGAAGATAAAATAATTCTAAACCTGTATGTACCTGACAAGAGTCTCAAATGTAAATTAAGAAAAAATACTGTTTAAAGAAGAAATTTGACAAATATACAATTATACAAATCCCTTCTTTCAACCAAAAGTAATAAACCTATGGAGGATTCTATTTGAATACACATGAAACAAATTTAAAATTGTGTAAAGATGACAAAACAAGTCTCAACAAATATCAAAGTATTGCAAATAAACACGATCTGCAAAACATCAACTAAATTAGAAATCAGTTTAAAAAGTATAATTTTTAAAACACTCATGTTTGGAAAGTTGAAAACAAGCTTCTAAATAAATCATTGACTGAGACTAAATAAAAATGGTATATCATGCAGGGGCTCAACAAGCAATAAACGGTCATTTGTTTTATAAATTTACAAAGAACCAAAATTTAACGGTGTGGGAGGGACATGTGGGAATCACAAGAGACCATAAAGGATCTGGGAATAGTAACAGTAGGATTATCTCAATTTCTGGAGCCAAGGGGACGAGGAGAGAATAGATACTGGGATCCCAAAGGAGAGAGGTCTGGTTTATAGAGCAGGCCAATTTTCAAGCAGTGACTTTCTGCCAAGGGTCACATCCACCCTAAAGCAATCACACAGAGGAGGGACCACAGAAATAATTAGCCTGACCTGGCTCTCCTCTTCTTCTATCTCCTGCCAGGAATAATCATTGGCAGAACTCAATCAGAAGACAGAAGGCCCTACCAGAGGGTGCCTCAGACTATGACAACTTTTCAGTCCTCAGCAGCCTAGCTTTGGGGCAACCCTGTGGGACTGGGCATTTACCCACAGGGGATAGATAACTTTGGGTGTTTTATTAGAAAACTATTACTCTTACTTCTCTCCTTTCTCTTTGCACACTAGTATATTAAAGTTATTTCACACTAACAAAAAAAAAAAGGAAGAGAAGGGAAGAGAAGGGAAGAGACGGGAAGAGACGAGAAGAGAAGAGAAGAGGACACAAGGCACAGCCTCCCATTGAGGTACTCTGTACAGGCAGCCTATGGGGCAGAGAGCAGAAGTAAAAGGGGAGAAAGTGGGTGGGTCTATAGGAGCAAGGTACAAATGAAAAGTGGAAAATATTTAAAACATAATGGTCAGGCCTCCCTGATGGCTCAAGGGGGTTAAGACGCAGCACTATGAAGCTATCAGTAGCCACTGCAGCACAAGTTTGATCCCTGGCCAGTGAGCTACCCACATGGCACAGCAGACCTCTCCTGACTCGCCTGCTGCTCCCCTCAGCAGTGTATTTCCATGGATCTGCCTGTTCTGCCCCCCACTCTGTCTCTGGTGAATCCTATCACCCTCCTGTACCTCTGGCCTGTACCCCAGTTCTTGTATGCATAAATAAATAAATATTTTTTTTAAATAAGTTAATAAAGAAATAACAGAAGTAGGAAGGACAAATGCAGATAATGCAGATCAATGAAACAGAAAGCAAAAAACAAAAGAGGACCCATAAAACCAAAAGTTGGTTATTTGACATAACAAGTAAAATTTGAATACTTTGACTAACTAGATTTTTAAAAAGAGATATAATATTAAAAATGAAAAAGGAGACACAGTAGATACAGCAGTATTTTAAAAATTAAAGAACATTAAGAACAATTTTATGCCAATTAATTAGGAAATAGATAAATTGCACTTTCTAGGGAAAATATAATTTGCCAAAACCTACTCAAATATAAGTAAACTTATGACCCTTAACAAAACTGAGTCCACCACACAAATAAGCAACCAGACTGAGATGATTTTCCAAGTTATTTCTACAAAAAAAAAAAAAAAAGAAAAAACAGCTGATCCCAAACTTATACAAATTAATCCAGAAAAGGGAGCAAAGGGGAAAACTAGCTTGTTCTACGAGGCTAGCATAACCTTGATACCAAAACCAAACAAAACAGTAAATAGACTCAGCCTCACTTAAAGGGTACTGAAACAAAAACATTAAACTTAACCAAAACAGATCCAGTTACACATGTACACATACACGCATACATTTATGTACACATTTTTAGTTGGTTTTATCTTAGTTGTGTAAGCACAATTTTACAGTAAAAAGATCTTTCAATACAGCAGCTTTCCTGCCTGCCTGTGACTATGCAGGTATTTTTCTTCACCAACCATGTCCCTTGCAAAGCAGCAGCGGCAGCTCTCCTCCCAAGAGTGCACACCTGTGATGATGAGACCTATCTTAACAAACCTGTCCCTTTCCAGGGCAACTCTTTCTGCCCATTTGATTCTGTGCAAGCATCCTTTACCTCCCTTCCCATTTTATAATAAGTCTGCCTGTTCAAAAAATATATATATATATAAATCTTTCAGTGTAATTCATGATACTAGAACAAATTATTAAGAAACCATTTGATTGGGTACAGAAAAAAACATGGATATAAAGCAGTATCATTCATATGCACGCACACACACACACAAACTCTTAATGATTTAGGCAGAGAAAAATACTTCTTTAACCTAATGAAGTTTATCTACGAAAAAAACACAAAATGAATGGCATTATACTTAATAAAACACTTAAAGTCAAGAACAAGATAAATATGCACTCTTATTTTTCCTATTCAATAACATCCTAGAAGTCCTAGCCATAACAGTAATACAAGAATGAATATATAAGAATGTTTAAAGAAGGAAAATAATTATTATACACTATGTGATTACTCACAGAGAAAATGTAAATGAACCAACAAAAGAATTTTAGAACCAGTAAAAGAGTTCAGATCTATTTCTTGGTATAAAGTCAATGTACATATTTAAAAGCTATTTCTAAACAAAAGCAACAAATAGTTGGAAACTATAATTTTAAAAATATTCTATGCACATAGCCGTTAAAAATACACTGTAGCGTCTTCCCTGGTGGCACAGGTGGTCGAGCACAGCACTGTGAAGCTCTCCGCAGCCTCTGCGGTGCAGGTTCGATCCTGGCTGGCCAGGGACAATCCCACATGGCGCAGTAGACCTCTCCTGTCTTGCCACTGTTCCCCTCAGCAGTGTATTTCAGTTGATATGCCTGTTCTGCTTCCCACTCTATCTCTGGTGAATCCTCTCACCACTGCTTCCCTCCCAATCCCCACACCTTGGGCCTATTCCCCAGCTTTTGTATGCATAAATAAATAAAATAAATCTTTAAAAAATATACAGTGTAGCTAAGAATAGATTTAACGAAAATATAAAATCTCATGAAGAAAATGATAAAACTATACTGATAGGTATGAAATGAAGAAATCTACTATATTCAGGTATGGGAAGTCTTCCAGTTTTCTATATATGACCAATAAACTCAATGTAATTCCAATCAAAATCCACTGAATTTCTCAGTTTTTTAGTAAGATGATTTTTAAATTCAAGAGTAAAGGATCAACAATAGAGAAAACTTTTAAAGCAGAAGAAAGATGGAAGTTTTGCCCTCTTTGATATCAGGAATTATTAGGAAGATATCCTCACTAAGGCTGTGTGCTACTGGTGGGTCATAGACAAATGAAGATCAAACTAAGAGTCCAGAACCATATGCAAACATATGGGCACTGTGACAGACGTGATGTTACAAATCAGTGGAGGAAAAGGTGGACTAAGGCACCAATGACCTTGGGATCAAATGAAATTGCAACCCAACTCCATATCAAATTCAAGAATAAATTGTAAATTTATTAAAGATATAAACAAGGAGGGCCTCCCCTGGTGGCGCAGTGGTTGATTGCTGGGTTGCGGGGCTGCCCGCAGCCTCTGCAGCGCCGGTTCGATCCCCAGCCACCAGCAAGGGTCCCACCAGACACACACACAAAAAAAGATATAAATAAGGAGAACAAAACTTTACAACTTTCCAAAGAAAATACAGGGGCTTATCCTAATGATTTCAAGCAGAACTATTTTGCACAACTTCTTTCACTTTGTGCTCCAGGGAGCACCATTCACACAAAACATAAGGGAAGCCTTGAAGTTGTGGTTTACCAAAGTCCTCTTCAGGGACAGAAAGCTTTTTTTTTTTTTTTTTAACATATTAAAGAGACAGGTTTATTAGGAAAAGGAGAAAGAAAGATACCTGCAAAGTCACAGATAAGCAGGGAGGACAGCTGCCTGGAGAGAAAGATGTTGTAAGGAAAACATACAATTACAGACCGTACAGGCAAAAAATAATAAATCTGACTACAATAAAATTAGAAATGTTTGTAATACAAGGAGTGAGACTGAGATCTGAATCTACACAAACAGCAATGATAGTTTGCTAAGTAATTAAAAATAATATATATACATATATATAGTCAAACAAATTAAAATAATTCTACTTTTTTTCCCCAGAATTTTCAGGAGGGCCCAGGATTACTGCCACCAAAAAGGTATATTACAGCGTGGGACGGCACAAAGTTTTTAGGGTGTATGTATTCTATCAGAAAATTCCAACTTAAATAATAAAAAAAAGTCAGGACAGCTTCTCTTTCCATTATCACAGGATTTCAGCTTTGTTTCTTGATTTTTCCTCATCTGCAGAGTTTTCTCCTAAACCGGTAACAAGATAGTTGCATTGCAAATACAATATCTAGATACAATAATATCCAGAGGAAAAAGAGAAAATTTATCTCTTCTGCTAGGTCTTTCTCTTTATAATGTGAAAAGGAAATATTTTCTAGAAGTCCCTTAGAAGACTGTCCCTCAAAATTCATCTGTCTGAATTGAGTCACAATTCTGTTTCTAAACAGTCCCTGCCAAGGGATGTGTGAGAAACATAACTGTTTAGTAAGGCATGTAGCTCTGTGGAGGAAGGTGGATACTTCCCTAAAGTTTGGTGCTTTTAGGAAGAAAGGATGGGATTGGGTGTGAATTTAGGCCATCACCAGAATCTGCTCCATTCATAAAGCTTCACTCTGAACATGATGAAATATTCCTCCCCTTCTCTTTGTTCTGATTCTATCTTTATCTAGACTCCTTCTGAGTAATACTTAACCTTCTGGGTTCCTTAATGCCAGGAAAGTGATGTAAAAGTATGCTGGAAACCCCTATTTCTGAAAAGATATTTTAAAATTGGTATTTTGGTTTTGGATTAGCATTTTATCTTCTTACGGCTTTTGCTATTTCCAGAACTTTATTTAGGGGGAGAGGAAACACAATCCAATCTCTAAATATGAACTTACTCATTTTTTATTTAATAACAAATGCAACCTCTAACAAGGGAGTCTTTACTTTCTTTTATCTATCACCCTGTGTTTGTCTTAGGAAATTTAGTCATCCGGTAGGATTCTCATGCTTGTTCTCATCACCATCCTCTGGTATATGTGTGTGGTCATTTCTTAAGAGTCAACTTTTTTTAAAGATTTAATTTTATTTATTTATGCGTACAAGAACTGGGGTGTAGGCCAGAGGGGTTGGGGTGGTAAGAGGATTCACCAGAGACGGAGTGGAGAACAGAAGAGGTGGATCAACTGAAATATACCGCTGAGGGGAGCAGCAGGAGAGACAGGAGAGGTCTGATGTGCCATGTGGGTAGCTCCCTGGCCAGGGATCGAACTCGTGCTGCAGAGTCTGCAGACAGCTTCACAGTGCTGTGCTTAACCCCTTGCGCCACCAGGGAGACCCTGATCAATAAATTTTAACACAAGAATATTCCCATTGTAACTATCAAAGCCACCAAGATGTGGAGCATTTCCATGACTTTCAATATCTGGTATGCTTCCTAGTCTAGTTAATATCCCCAGTCAAGGTTCTGAAAACAAATAGATGTCCTAGTTAAAGCGGTTAATTTGAAAAGAGGGTTTATTTACAAAAGCATGGGCATGGTGTGGGGAAAGCACAGGATGGTTCCTTGTAGCAATGCCAAGAGCTGTTACTATTTTTTTTTTTAAATGTACTTGTAGCAAGGATTACTATTAAACACCACTCACTTGCCAGAGATGCTTGTAGTGTTAGTGAAAAACTTGCCTTCATGTAGCACAATGCTGTTAGCACTTGTAAGTGTGGAGAGAAGGAAGCAGTTACCAGAAGCTGGAAAGGGAGGCTCTGTGGCTCCTCACAAAAGCTATGACTTTCAGTTAAGGACCACAGCCAGCCAGCCACACCGGGGTGGTTTCTGCAGAGGAGCCAGCAAGATAAATAATGTAATGTCACTCTTCTCTCTCTGGTTCCCTGCTAGGACTCCCCGAGGCACGATTCAAATAGAAGTCAGAAGGCAAGGGAGCCCCCTGGTTTACTCCTTACAGGTTATCCTCTTGGATCATTCCCAGGACAAGTATGGAAAGTGAATCATAAGTGTTAGACAAGTGTTAGACTTATTAGGGAGGTTAAGGAAAAAGTAGCAAGACCTCACATGCGAAGCTTTTGGGAGATGGCAAATGGGGAGGAAAGATCATTTCAAGTTCAATAGTTTCTCAGTTCATGCCAATGACCTGTATTAGTTAAATATTGATACACATCACTAAAATATAGTGTCTTGAAATAACACATATATTATCTCACAGTTAGGAGACTAGACATTAACTTCATTTTCTGCTAAGGGTCTCACAAGGCTGCAATCAAGATGACAACTAGGGCTGGGTTTTGCAGATTCTGGGTTTTGCAGGTCAAGGAGGAACCTACTTCCCTACTTACATGGTTGTTGGCTGCATTTGATTCCTTGCAGCTGTAGTACAGGGGACTTCAGTTTTTTTGCTGGCTGTTGCTTGAAGGCCTGCTCAGCTCCTGCAGGCCACTCATAGTTCTAGGTCTCAGAAACTAACATCAGCAAGCATTCATCTTTGGAAGATAAGGACCCCATTCTGAGTGGAACTCCTATAAGCAGATCTGAGGTCCAGGGAAAGCAAAACCATTGCAGCAGTGGAGAGAGGTGTGTATGTAAAAGGGGATAGAGATAAAAAGTTGAGAGAAATTATATAGACCTACAGTAGCAGATTTAGAACAGGTAATTCCTTTAGAAAGTGGAGGCAATATTCCTTAGTAGCAGCTACTGGTGATGAAAGACAGGAAGAAAGTGGTTGCAGAGAAATTGGACAAACAATGAAAAAAATTAAATCAAACCATACCTTACTTCCTCTACCAGGGTTAAGCATCAAGTAATTCAAATATTGGGCCTCTCTGGTGGCTCCAAGGGTAAAGTCGCAGCACTATGAAGCTATCCATAACCACTGCAGCACGAGTTTGATCTTCAGCCAGGGAGGTGATCCACAAGGCACAGCAGACCTCTCCTGCCTCACCTGCTGCTCTCCTCAGTAGTGTGTTTCAGTCAAGCCACCTGTTCTGTTCCCTACTCTGTCTCTGGTGAATCCTCTCACCCTCCTGCACCTCTGGCCTATACCCCAGTTCTTGTATGCATAAATAAATCTTTAAGAAAAATTCAAATATTGAAATGTAAAAAATAAAATCATGGACATATTTGGAGTGGGGTGGGGCAAAGGGTGAAAGCCTTTATTTGCTGTGGAGAAAATTCTTGTAACAAAAAATATTCAAAATCCGTTTTTAAAATGGTTTTAAAAAGTAAACTATATTAAGATTCAAAAGTTCAGCATGGAAAAACAAAAAGCATTATAATCAAAGTCAAATGACAAGTACGGCATTGGTGTCAAAATATGAGACCAAAACTCAGTAACTAAGAACCCAAATTTGAGTTTATTGGCTTAAGGAAGGGACAGGCATGGGTGGTCAGATGGTCAGCATCACATAAAGCAAATGATTTCTGATATGGGGTTTCAGGACGCAAGATGGTATTAGTTGTACTGGAAGTGTGTTTACTAGTGTGAGACTGCTGTTGATTAGCCGACTTTCAAAGCATGAGACTATCATTGATTGGGTGGTTTTTCAGAGATGGAATCAATGAACCAAGTTGTCATTGATTGATTAAGCAGGTTTCTAACCTGTTCTGTTGGCTGCTACCATGGTTACAAAATAATCTTTTCCCAGGAGTGGGGAATTCTTTTATTCCCATGGGGAAATTTATTTTTGCAACTCATTACATAAAAGAGCAAGCTTCCTGATACATGAAGAACCAAAAAAAATCAAGAAGAAAGTCCAGCAATACAATAGATAGGCAAAAGGGACCTCCCTGGTGGCACAAGCGGTTAAGCACCGCACTATGAAGCAATCCTAAGCCTCTGTAGCACGAGTTCGATCCCTGGCCGGCCAGGGAGCAACACACATGGCACAGCAGACCTCTCCTGTCTCGCCCACTGCTCCCCTCAGCAGTGTATTTCAGTCAGTCTGCCTGTTCTGTTCCCCACTCTGTCTCTGGTGAATCCTCTCACCACCTGCATCTCTGGCCTGTATACTAGCTCTTGAATGCATAAATAAATAAATCTTTAAAAATATATATAAGCAAAGAACTCCAACAGGAAAATAATTACAAATAGTCCTAGAACATTGAGGGGGTAGGGGAAAAACCAGCCTCAACCTCATTCAAAAGAAATGTTCTCTGCAGTAAGTGCTCTCAAGAACCTGGAGAAAAATACAAACTCCATTCATAAAATTAAGGTAAGATGTCAAAATAACTTTCTGACATTTAAAGCCACCAAATTTAGAAAAATTTTTCAAAAAATACATGATACATAATGACTTTTTTATGCCTAAGAAGAGGAGTGGTTTGTTCAGCTCTCATCTTTTTGGTTGCTTTTGCTATCATGCAACATTAAAATTGCCACTTCTCCACCTAGAAAAACTCAAGTCTTAAAAAACAAAACAAAACAAAAACTCAAGTATTAGGTAATTAGACCTCTCTTTTTCGTAGTCTATGATCTGTTCTTATCAGGCCAAAGGGAAATTTCTCAGTTTAAGTCATACTTTAAAATGTACTACTGAAAAAAACTCTGCAAAACAAACAAGTTCAACTGTTTTAAAACTTTGAAGCTTAAATGGATAGATCAGCGAGACAAAAAATAAGTAAGGACACTAAAGCTCTTAATAAGGATCTAACCTCATGGGCTTAACAGACATCTATAGAACACTACACCCCAAAAAATCTGAGTACACATTTTTCTCAAGTGCACATGATCATTCTCTAGGATCGATCATATACTGAGACACAATAAAAATCATACCAACCATCTTCTCTGACCATGAAGACTAGAAATAAACCATAAAAAGAAGGCAAGGAACCCTCCCACCTCATGGGGATTGAAACCCACACTACAGGAAGACCACTGGACTAATGAGAAGATCAAAGAAGAAATTAAAAAATAGTTTGAGTTGAATGACAAGGAGGACAATAATTTCCTAAACGCATGTGATGCAGCAAAAGCAGTAATAAGAGGGAAATATATAGCAATACAGGCTTATATCAAGAAACAAGAAAGAACTCAAAGAAACAACCTAATCTCACATGTCAATGAACTAGAAAATGAACAACAAAAAACCCCTAAACCAGTAGAAGAAAGGAAATAATAAAAACCAAAGCAGAAATAAATGAAATCAAAACTATAAAAACAATCCAAAAGATCAATGAAACTGTTAGGGGGAAAAGGATGTCCTAAAGCTAATTCCATACAGGCTTTGTGGACTCCACCCCCACTCCAGACCAAAACTAAAAGACACTGGGAACTCCAAATCCCATCACCTCCAAAGGGAAGGTTGCTGGAACCTGAGGGTGGGGTTATGCAGTCAGGTTTGGTAAAACCGGACACGTGGGCTTTGGAGGGGTCCCCCATTTTGGCTATCCGCCAGCTTGCAGCGCTTGGCCAGCTCTGAGAGTGCCTTTGGGTTTCCAGGTCAGCGGATCCGGTACGACTCATTAAAGACTTTATTTCCCTATTTTCTCCCTGAGTTGTACATTTCCTTAATTCCCTTTCCCTTGTAAATAAACCTTTTATTAACCTTTTGTGTGTGCCTGTAGTGGAGTAGTAATAAGTCCCTTTTAAGCACGCCGGTGAGGCCCCACAGCCGTGCAACCCATTTTATATTGGGTTGCTCCGTAACAAAACCAAAAGTTGGTTCTTCGAAAAAATAAATAAAATAGACAAACCCCTAGCCAGGCTCACAAAGGAAGAACGGGAGAAAGCACAAATAAATAGAATCACAAATGAAAGAGGAGAAATCACAACAGACACAGCAAAAATCAAAAGAATAATCAGAAACTACTATGAACAGTTATATGCAAACAAGTTCAACAATCTGGAAGAGATGGATAAATTCCTACAACTTTACAATCACCCAAAGCTAGATAAAGAAGAATAAACACCTTAAACAGACCAATTACAAGCAGTGAAATTGAAATGGTAATCAAACCCCTCCCCCAAAAAAAAAGTCCAGGACCAGATGGATTTACGAATGAATTCTACCAAACATTCAGAAACGAACTAGTACCTATCCTTCACAAACTCTTTAAAAATATTGAGAAGGAAGGGATAACATCAAACATGTTCTATGAAGCCAACATTATATTAATACCAAAACTGAGCAAGGACAACACTAAAAAAGAAAACTACAGGTCAATCTCTCTAATGAATACTGATGCAAAAATCCTCAATAAAATTTTAGCCAACAGAATCCAACAATGTATCCATAAGATAATTCACCACAACCAAGTAAGATTTATTCCTGGGACACAAGGATGGCTCAACATCCGAAAATCAATCAATGTAATCCAACACATCAACAAAAAGAAATATAAAAACCATTTGATAATATCAATAGAAGCTGAGAAAGCTATCAACAATGTACAATACCCATTTATGATAAAGGCCCTTGAAATTCTCAGGATACAAGGAACATACCTCAACATCATAAGGCCATATATGACAAGTGCATAGCCAATATCATTCTCAATGGTGAAAAGTTGAAAGTATTTCCATTAAGATCTGAAACAGCCGCTGTCAGGGCCAGGCTACAGGTCCTCCTGCGGCTGGTGCAGGCCATGGAGCTCCCGGGGCCCAGTGAAGTGACAGGCTCGGACCCAGCGGGACTCACAGGGGGCGGTCACCATGGGCTTCACAGGGTTCGGGGAAAAAAGCCGGCACATTTGATTTGGAAGCTATGTTTGAACAAACTCGAAGAACAGCTGTGGAAAGAAGTCGGAAAACACCGGCAGAACCAGTATTTGGAAGGCTGGGGGAGAGGTGGCTGTCAGAGCTGTGTCCACCATTGACTGTTGACCCAGACAGTATAGAAAAATGAGACATACAGTGAATGTGCCTGCTGCTGTTGAATCTCTGCATTAATGAGTTGTATCAGACTTTAATGAAGGCTTTAATTCAGATTTTAATTTGATACCAGATGGTGGCAATTCTAGGTCTTCAAAGGAGACAAACTCCTCTAGTGCTTTCTTTGAATCTGATTCAGATCATTATTACCTGAGAAAAGGAATAAATATAAATTGATAGTGCAGAATGGACTAGAAATCAGAGACAGGGCTTCAGGAAAAAATTTAAGTGAATGTTGTTCTGGTACTTGTCATTGTTGGTTTTAAAATTATCTATATTGTATAGCAATATTTAATATTTGAGAAGAGAGATTGATGTCAAATAATTTTGGTCTTTGGACGAATGAGTTTTTTTTTGTGATGAAATACAGCTATCTATAATACTGAAAAACTTTAATTATTATGTGAAATTTAAACATATGCAACAGTATAGTATGAACTCCCTGTACCTATAAAACACATTTAACTACTGTAAGAATTCACTTCTTTCATATTACACAAATCTTAGACTCGTTAAAAAAAAAAAAAAAGATATGGAACAAGACAAGGATGTCCACTCTCACCACTGCTTTTCAATATAAAACTGGAAGTCCTAGCCAGAGCAATAGGACAAGAGAAAGACAAACAAGGAATCCAAGTAGGGAAGGAAGAAGTCAAACTATCACTATTTGCAGATATGATAATATACATAGAGAACCCCAAAAACTCCACAGAAAAACTAATCAAACTAATCAATCAGTTTAGTAAAGTAGCAGGATACAAAATCAACACACAAAAATCAGTAGCCTTCCTATATACAATCAATAAATATGAAGAAGAAGAAGAAATCAAGAAAACCATCCCTTTTATTATTGAAACAAAAAAATCAAATACTTGGGAATAAACCTAACAAAAGAGGTAAAGGATCTATACAAAGAAAACTATAAAACACTGTTAAAAGAAGTAGAAGAAGACACAAAGAAATGGAAAGACATCCCCTGCTCATGGATTGGAAGAATTAACATTATCAAAATGGCCATCCTACCAAAAGCAATATACAGATTCAATGCTATTCCAATCAAAATTTCAATGACATTCTTCAAAGAAATAGAACAAATATTGATGAAATTCATATGGAGCCACCAAAACCCCCAAATAGTCAAAGCTCTCCTGAAAAGAAAAGAAGGGAATGGAGGTATCACTCCCAGACTTCAAGCTATACTACAAAGTCATACTCATCAAAACTGCATGGTATTGAAACAAGAAAAGACACATGGACCACTGTAACTGAATAGAAAATCCAGAAATGAACCCACAGATTTACAGTCAACTAATCTTTGACAAAGGAGCAAAGAATATGCAATGGAGCAAAGAAAGTTTGTTCAATAAATGGTGATGGGAAAACTGGGTTGCTACATGCAAAAGAATGAAGCTTTACTACTACCTCACACCATGCACAAAAACCAACTCAAAATGGATTAAAGAACTAGATATAAGACCTGAAAACATAAAATATATAGAGGGAAATATAGGTGAAACACTACATGACCTACACCTCAGTAACATTAAAGACACACCAACCAAAGCAGTGATGGTGATGGCAAAGATAAACAGCTGGGACTACATCTAATTAAAGAGCTTCGGTACAGCAAAAGAGACAGTAACCAAAACAAAGAGACAACCCACAGACTGGGAGAAAATTTTTGCACACAACACTAATGATAAAGAACTGATCACAAAAATCTACAAAGAGCTGACGAGACTCAAAAAATGGGCAGAATAGCTGAAAAGAAACTTCTCCAAAGAGGAAATGCAGGAGTCTGAAAAAATGTTCAGCATCACTTGTAATCAGGGAAATGCAAATCAAAACTACAATGAGATACCATCTTACACCAGTAAGAATGGCACATATTAAAAAATCTAGCAACAACAAATGTTGGTGAGGATGTGGAGAAAAAGGAACTCTCCTGCACTGCTGGTGGGAGTACAAAGTGGTCCAACCACTCTAGAGAGCTGTGTGGCGATTCCTCAGTCTGCTAAAGATGGAGCTTCCATATGATCCAGCAAATCCACTCCTAGGTATTTACCCAAAGGACACAGAAACATTAATTCCAAAGGGCACCTGCACCCCTATGTTTATAGCAGCACTATTTACAATAGGTAAGCTATGGAAACAACCCAAATGCCCCCAAATAGATGATGCATCAAGAAGATATACATATACACAATAGAATATTACTCAGCAATCAGAAAAGAGTTTTCATGCAATTTGTAGCAACATGGATGGCGCTGGAAGGGATCATGCTCAGTGAAATAAGCCAGAAAGAAAAAGAAAAATACCAGATGGTCTCACTCATAGCAGGAATTTAGAAAACCTAAATAAGGGACCAGGAAAAAGACTAATTACAAAATCAACAAGCAGCTATAAACCAGAGACACTCTGGGGAGGGTGGTAGGAAGAAAGGAGTAGGATCAAAACAAGGGTGGTAGGAATTGTATGAGGACTATAACTAAGATGAAAATGCATACATTGTGCAAAAATTAAAAATGATGTAAAAAATATATAAAATTAAAAAATTTTAAAAAGATGAAATAAACAGAAATAAAAAAAACTTTAGTTTAAAAAGTTAAACTCTTCCGTAGATAAGCAAGTAAAATTCATGTACTTTTTTTTTTTTTAAAGATTTATTTTTTATTTTTATTTATTTATTTAATTTATTTATACAAGCACTGGGTACAGTCAGAAGCGTGGGAGGGTGAGAGAATTCACCAGAGCCAGAGCGGAGAGCAGAGCAGGCAGAAGGACCGAAGCACACTGCTGAGGGGAGCAGCGGGCAGCAGGAGAGGTCTGCGCGCCATGTGGGACCCTCCTCCAGTGGCCGGGGAGCAGCTGGGGATCGAACCGGCGCCACAGAGGCTGCGGGCAGCTTCGCAACCCAGTGCTCAACCACTGCACCACCGGGAGGCCCAAAAATTCATGTACTTTTTACCTTTATACAAGTAAAAGATTTAAATGTTTCCAAAGCACTTACCAGTAAAAGTAATCAGGTAAAACTTTGTTTATAAGGCATGCCTATCATTTTTGAGATTCTGGGGTTTTTGGACACTTTCACTCAATAAACTTTTCAGTTGCATAAATGACAACACTTCAAGCTCTTGGAGTAGATTTTTTTTTTAAAGATTTATTTATGCATACAAGAACTGGGGTACAGGCCAGAGATGTTGGGGGGGGGGGGTGTGAGAGAGGATTAACCAGAGACAGAGTTGGGAGCAGAACAGGCGGATTGTCTGAAATACACTGCTGAGGGGAGCAGCCGGTGAGTCACAAGTCTGCTGCGCCACGTGGGTAGCTCCCTGGTCGGATATTGAACTCATGCTTCATAGGTTGCGTCTTAACTCATTGCGCCACCAGGGAGACCCTGGAGTAGATTCTTTAGCATGTTAAAAGCAAATCAATTTAGTATTATCTCAGTGTCTCCCGCCAGGGGAAATGTGTACATTTTCTGTCATCTGATATTTTACAGACTAAATTTAAACTGATATTTTAAAGACTAAATTTGCTCCAAGTCCTATCAAGACAAATTTATCTATTTCAATTACGAAAATGTTAGCCTTCAACTTTTTTAAAAAAAGGTTTATGCAAACAAGAACTGGGGTGTAGACCAGAGGTATGGGGGGGTGAGAAGATTTACCAGAGACAGAGTGGGGAGCAGAACAGGTAGATCTACTGAAATATAGGTCTGAGGGGAGCAGTGGGCGAGGTAGGTGAGGTCTGCTGTGCCATGTGGGTTAACTCCCTGGCCGGGATCAAACTCATGTTGCAGTGGCTGGTGATTGATTGATAGAGCTGTGTCTTTAACCCCTGTGCCACCAGGGAGGCCCCTCAGCCTTTAACTCTTTTTTTTTTTTTTAATTTCTTTTTTTTTTTAAATAATAAATTTTATTTTTATATTCCCCATACAATTGCAACCCCCCCATTTTGATCCCAATCCCTCCCCTTCCGCCTCCCATCCCCCAAAAAGTGTCTCTGGTTCATAGTTTTTTGTTGATTTTGATTTTTACTTTCTTATATTCATTTTCCTGGTCCCTTATTTAAGTTTTCTAGATTCCTGCTATGAGTGAGACCATCCGGTATTTTTCTTTTTCTTTCTGGCTTATTTCGCTGAGCATGATCCCTTCCAGCGCCATCCATGTTGCCTCAAATTGCATGTGTTTATCTTTTTTGAATGCTGAGTAATATTCCGTGGTGTATGTGTACATCTTCTTGATCCAGTCATCTATTTTTGGGCATTTGGGCTGTTTCCAAAGCTTAGCTATTGTAAACAGTGCTGCTATAAACATAGGGGTGCAGGTGCTCTTTGGAATTGATGTTTCTGTGTCCTTTGGGTAAATACCTAGGAGTGGAATTGCTGGATCATATGGAAGCTCTATGTTTAGTAGGTCCAGAAATCTCCACACAGCTCTCTATAGTGGTTGGACCAGTTTGCACTCCGACCAGCAGTGCAGGAGAGTTCCTTTTTCTCCACACCCTCGCCAACATTTGTTGTTGCTAGTTTTTTTAATATGTGCCATTCTCACTGGTGTGAGATGGTATCTCATGGTAGTTTTGATTTGCATTTTCCTGATTACAAGTGATGTTGAACATTTTTTCATATGCCTGTTGGCCATTTGCATTTCCTCTTCAGAGAAGTTTCTTTTTAGCTCTTCTGCCCACTTTTGGACTGGATTATTTTCTTTGTTGCTGTTGAGTCTCATCAGCTCTTTGCCGATTTTTGTGATCAGTCCTTTATCATTAGTGTTGTGTGCAAAAATGTTCTCCCAGTTGGTGGGGTTTCTCTTTGTTTTTGTTATTGTCTCTTTTGCTGTGCAGAAGCTCTTTAATTTGATGTAGTCCCAGCTGTTTATCTTTGCCTTCACTATCACTGCTTTGGGTGATGTGTCTGTAAAGATGTCTTTGATGTGCATATCATGTAGTGTTTCGTCTATATTTCCTTCTATGTATTTTATGGTTTCAGGTCTTATGTCTAGTTCTTTAATCCATTTTGAGTTGATTTTTGTGTATGGTGTGAGGTAGTGGTCAAGCTTCATTCTTTTGCATGTAGCGACCCAGTTTTCCCAGCACCATTTATTGAACAAACTTTCTTTGCTCCAATGCATAGTTTTTGCTCCTTTGTCAAAGATTAGTTGACCATAAATCTGTGGGTTTATTTCTGGATTTTCTATTTGATTCCATTGGTCTGTGTGTCTGTTCTTGTTCCAATACCATGCAGTTTTGATGATTATGGCTTTGTAGTAGAGTTTGAAGTTTGGGAGTGTGCTGCCTCCATTCCCTTTTTTTTTTCAGGAGAGCTTTGGCTATTAGGGGTTTTTTGTGATTCCATATGAATTTCATCAATAATTGTTCTATTTCTTTGAAGAATGACATTGAAATTTTGATTGGAATAGCATTGAATCTGTATATTGCTTTTGGTAGGATGGCCATTTTAATAATGTTTATTCTTCCAATCCATGAGCAGGGGATGTCTTTCCATTTCTTTGTGTCTTCTTCTATTTCTTTTAACAGTGTTTTATAGTTTTCTTTGTATAGGTCCTTTACCTCTTTTGTTAGATTTATTCCCAAATATTTGATTTTTTTTTGTTTCAATAATAAAAGGGATTTTTTAAATTTCTTCTTCTTCAGATTTATTGTTTGTGTATAGGAAGGCTACTGACTTTTGCGTGTTGATTTTGTATCCTGCCACTTTGCTGAACTGATTGATGAGTTGAATTAGTTTTTCTGTGGAGTTTTTGGGGTTCTCTATGTATATTATCATATCATCTGCAAATAGTGATAGTTTGACTTCTTTTCCTATTTGGATTCCTTATATGTCTTTCTCGTCTTATTGCTCTGGCTAGGACTTCCAGTATTATATTGAAAAGCAGTGGTGAGAGTGGACATCCTTGTCTTGTTCCAGATCTTAATGGAATTGCTTTCAGCTTTTCACCATTGAGAATGATACTGGCTGTTGGCTTGTCATATATGGCCTTTATGATGTTGAGGTATGTTCCTTGTATCCCAAGAATTTCAAGAGCTTTTATCATGAATGGGTGTTGCACTTTGTCGAAAGCTTTCTCAGCATCTATTGATATTATCATATGGTTTTTATATTTCTTTTTGTTGATGTGTAGCAAGCCTTTAACTCTTATCCTCCTATCATTTCTAGAACATGCCCTCTAAGGACTCTGGGAAGTTAGTGATGATGCCCCAGGCCTTTTAAATTCCTGTGGTGGAAATTTCAGAGGGAAATGGAAAGCTTGTAAGGACTCAGAACAATGGTGGCTTTTGATGATTGTTAGTCACACAGCACATACAAATCTTACTCTGTGCATCATCTGTTCTGGTCAAGATGGGGGCAGTTGTGGTATAACCAAGGCAGTAGAAACCAAACAATTGGGAAGTACAGGGAGGTCTTTCTACAGGCAGTTAAGGTTCTCGCTTCTTCCGGAGGTACTTAAATGAGGTTTTACTTCTGGGCATTTGTGTTTGAGAATCATTTCCCCACACATATTATTCCATCTTTTTTTTAGATTTACTTATTTATGAATACAAGAACTGGGGTACAGGCCAGAGGTGTGTGTGGAGGGGTGAGAGGATTCACCAGAGACAGAGTGGGGAGCAGAACAGACAGATCTACTAAAATACACTGATGAGGGGAACAGTGGGTGAGACAGGAGAGGTCTGCTGCGGCATGTGGGTTAGTTCCCTGGCTGGCCAGGGATCAAACTTGTGCTGCAGTGGCTGGTGATAGCTTGATAGCACTGTCTTTAACCCCTGCGCCACCAGGAAGGCCCTGGGGGGTGTTCCTTTTGCAGAGGTTCCATCTTCTCCTAAGCCCCAAGCACCCGTGGTCTCTTCTGCTCCAAGGGAATACTGTCCCTATACTGAATACTGTTGAAATACCTATTCTGGTTTTGTTTTCTTAACTGGACCCTAAACAATACATTCAGTATAATTTGGCTAATATAAACGGAGCAGGGAGTGGTAATCCTGAGACTCAGGCAAGTTCAAGGTCAGTCTAACATGCAGTGAAAAAAGAGACACTCAACCCTATTTTGGTCTTAAGGGATGGAGAATAATAATACAAAAATGAACTCAATTTATGATCATCAACTGAAAGCCTTTTGAATTGAACTAGTTTGGGAGATAGAGGCTAACAGCAGCAGCAAGAGCTAAAGAAGAGAAAAATAAAGTAACATGTAAAGTAAGAGTTCAGTTGAACTCAGGGCCATGTTGCTCCAAGTCCTAACAAGACAAGACAAATTATTCTGGGGGAAAAAAATCACGATCAAAATTTAGTCATGATTGTTTATTAAGTTCTTTACATAGAAGAGTAAACATACAATGGCAAACACCCTAGTCTTTTTACCACCTCAAAGTTTTTAGTGTTTGACACACTTTTATGCATATCAAATGTGTTGAACTATTACATGAATTTAAGGAAGTCAGGAAGTATTTGAATGATTTCTTTTAGGGTCAAGATATTGTGAGACACAGAGAACTGTGGACATAGCTCTGGCAAGGAGAGATGAGTATAAAGTCATCAGTAGACAGGAGATAATTACAATTAAGTGGAGCTACATCTGGGGATGTACATACCTCCTGGATAAAGTGGGGGTGGTAGAGGTGAAGACAGCAGGGGGTAGGAACTAGCAGGGCATTACCAAGTGCTCTCTCTATATTACTTCCCTTAACTCCTGATAGCAACTTTGTTGGCTACATTCACCTGAGGTAAACAAAAGTAGCAGAGACCCTCTGAAGGCAGGAAATTTTCCCCTTCTTTTCTGTACCACATGTCCTTGTTTTGATAGTCCAAAACTCATGCACAAATTACAATAGTTCAATTCCTTACCAATTAAATATTTGTGAACTAAGGAATCTAAAAGCCATTTTACAAGTTTTACTTCACAGACCCTTATTACAATAGGGGCCAAATTGGGATGTCTTTTGCAGTCTCTCTGTGCTATCAATTGAGTCCTTTCTTTCCCCCTGGAAGGTATACTGGACTCTACTCTTTTGCCTCATCAGCACTATCACTCTGATGACAACTCCCAGTTTTTCACAGATTTTTCAGTCTTTTAGAAAACAACTGCAGCTTCATGAGATGGCCAACAGCTCTACTGGTTTCTGTTTACCACCAGCAGCCCTGGTTCTTCTCAGGCTTTGAGAATAGGCATATACTACCAGTGAAAAAGTGACTGTAAACATCAGTTCCTCTCTCTTAAATCTCCCCTCTCTAGAACAGGGCCCAGCCTCTTTGTCTCGGAAGCTGCTTGGTGTTGTTAGGCAGACTACTTTATGTTTTCCATGTTCTCAGCAAGACCGTAGGTAGAAGATAGCATTAGAAGGTAATGCTACCTTCTACCTACTTCTAACTGGAAAGTTTGTTTTGCTTTTCAAATGATTTAAAAATAGTACATTGAAACTAAATAAATTCAGGTTCACACAAAACTCTATTTTGAAAAATATACATTATTTTTTCCACACTAAAAAAATATTCCTGAATTATGGTTCTTAAAACGTTAACACAAAAAATATTTAGAGCAGTACAACTGAGAAGCATAAGCTTTCCTTGCAATATTTTAAGAACATGTAAGTATTTTTTGACAAATGACATATTCAATGATTTAAAAAGTATAAAAATGAAGTTATTTCTCATTATTATTTCCCAGTCACCCAGTTTCTCTCCCAGGTGCCTAAATTTTTTGCTTTTCCTTCTAGAGACACTTTATGCAAACATATACATACATATTTAACTGTTGTGGGTAAGTGGTTACACGTTGTATATGCTAGTCTACATCTTATATGTTTTTATTTAACTCTGTATCAAGTAGTTCTTTTTATATCAGCATTGTTTGGGGCCATGAAGTATTTCATTGTACCTTCATAGATTTACAATCTATTGATGTGACATTAAAGTTGTTTCTAAAGCTTATTATTACAAACAATGCCATACAAAAAGGTTTTGAACATATCATTCTACACACGTGGAGAGAGCTTTATGAAATTCCTAGAGGTAGAACTGCCAAGTTTACCTTCATAAGGATTCTTAATTTTCTATTTATAACAAGCAACACATAAATTCCTTGCTTTTTCAAAATCAAAAATACATATCCATATGCAAAAACAAGAAAACAAAACCAAAAAAGCACCTTTATCTTTACTAAACTAAAAGTCAGGAAAAATATGCATGAGCGTATGTGAGCATTAGTACAAGAGACATAATGTATCTTTTCACATTATCTAAGAGTCACTTATATTTCCTTTCTTGGGAGCTGTTCCTTTGAAAAAAACTAAAAATTTTCTTTTAGGGCTGTTAGTCTTTCTTTTTTAATATATCAGCAGATACTTAATATAAAGGAAATTAGCTCTTTGCGATGGACTACAACTACTTCTTTTCCAGTTCGTTATTTACACCTTTTTATTTTTATGTACTTTATATTTTTTATTGGGGTAAAACATACATATATAATATTCCATTTTTATTTTTAGTTATTACTTTAATTTTCATATTTTTACCAGTTTTATTACTCCCTGAGAAATTAAATACTCTTATGTTCTTGGCACAAAAATCAGAGGAAATGCAGCACTGCATTCTAATGACAGACACAAAACATCAGTTTCTAATGAAAAGGCATACATAGTAGGACTATCAAAAACTAATAGAGAAATTAAATTTATCTTAAAACCAATGTTAGTCAGGGAGACTTCTTCACAGACAATTAAATGGGTAAATATATAAATTCTAAATACACCCCATTATTTTTCTGCTTGGTCATGGACTATTCTAGGAAGATTTAATTACGAAACTTAATTTGAGGAGTCCCAACAATGTCTACCCTAAAATGTAAAGTGAATTTGCTGTTAGAGAAATATTGGTTTGATAAGGCAGTTTTTAGTATATTTTAGACAAATTTGGTTAGTTTTTGTCTATACTTCATTTCAGAACAATCATTACTCAGAGGAAAATCACTTTTTTTTTTTGAAAGCACAAAGTAACTTTTTTGAGAAAGGGCAAACTAACTTTTAAATTCTACCCATAATTATACAATCTATATTTGAAGTAGATGTCATTGAACATGTAAATAATAACAGAATTTCAGTAACAGAATCTAGAGGAAAAATATTTTAATGCTGTATAAAAATATTGGCATACATAAGCTAGAAATCAGCTCTAAGACATTTTATTTTACTTACTAAAACAGATAACTAGACATCAACAGAAATGCTGTTAAATCTTGTTTGCTCACTGTTCATATTAGTGAAACAAAAGATTAATAGCCTCTAAGTTAAATTTCACAAAATGAAATCACTATCTTCTGATTAAAGTTTCAGGGGTAAGACAGGGCAAAACCCCAGTATCAGACTTTCCATTTCTGTCTATAAGCACATAAGTCAGAATCAATAAACACACGGTTATGTCTCAGGTTCTACAAGAAATGATATTTCTTGGAATAAATTTTCAAAATTTCAGGTAATTTTGTAACTAATTTTGATTTTGATCCCTGATACTATGGAGTGAAAAGATGTAAAACTCAAATATTTTCTGTGTCATATAGTAAAGGAAAGACAAGGGACAATGTTCTGTCAAATTATACTTCCGGCTCCATCTTGGACACAGTCTCACATCATCCATTCAGTTCCAATGATTCCAAGTTGTCAATCCATCCCAATTAGCATCATCCAACTAAGAAGTCCATTTCTATCAAGAGTCCAGTTTCCTTTCTATCATCTAATTTCTAATTTTCCAGAGAACTATAGTTTTCCTGTTTTGACATTCATTGATCCTAACCTGTTTTAGATCACATACTACAATATTTAAAATAATTAAAGCAGAAATCAAAATTAGATGACTTTAGTGTTATGGGTGATGTAATTTCAAATGTTCTACAAATACAGGGGCGAGCAGCAAGAAAACTTAGATCTTAAATCCTACATGGACTCCTTAGCTAGGTTAACTACTAGGTACAATCTTGCTTTGATTACTAATCAGGACAAAAAGGTGAACAAATGCTACAAACATGCATTTTTCAAAAAAAGAATAGTACCTTAAGATTTCTTGGCAGTTTAACAAGGCATTTTTATATATTTATATTTATATAAGGATTGTCAAACTCAGTATCATCAGTTATTAAGAATGGAAAGGGTCAGGACTCTTGCTTACCACTGAGTTTGGCAGAAACACAGTTGTCTATCTTTCCTTAGTAATCACACGATCCTTCAATTAAAGACAATGAATGTGCCTGCAGAAGAATTAATAAAACTTTTATAAAGATTTAAAGATTCTGTGACAGTTTCACAACCCAGCTTTACTAGATTATAAAACATTCCCTTCACTCATACATTACTTTTGGTATCTCTGAAACATTTGAAAAATACTTTTCTGTGACTTACTAGACTGTAGGGAATGAGTGTTTTTAGGTACATTACAATTATCTCTAGCAAAATTTGTCATCTCTCTCCCAGGAAGTGAACGTTTCAACTGGACCTTGAAAGAAGGTTGCCAATTTTCATTTGTTGAGCCTTTCCTAAGTTTAGTATGTTGTATATTAGTTTGTTTTTTTAAGTTCCTATCTTTGGAATTCTTCCTCTGTCCATTTAACAATTTGTCTGGAGGGGAGGTTGAGGCACGTAACTGATACTCATCTGGGGAGCCTTTTTGCCGATTTGGCTTTATTTGATCTTTATCCACTTCCTTCTGAAGTTGTAATGCTAATAACCTGTCCTGTTCTTCTTGTTTATGTCTCTCAAAAAGTAGATGTTCCAAATCTATCAGTTTTTGGGTAAAGTTAATTTCTGTTTCCTCTTGGTCTGAGGAAACTTTGGGGAATATTTTCTTTCTTTTTGCAGAAAAGCATGGATCTCTGACTGCTTCATATGAAGATTCTTGGTTTTTTCTTTTGGAAATGTCTTTACTGATCAATAGGCGAGACTCTTCATTTTCCATGTCAATTGTATTATTTTCAATTATTTGTTTCATATCTGATATATCACACCCACTTTTTGTTTTGCCACATGGCTTATCTGCAGTTTCTCTAGAGTAGGGAACTCTGGTTTTAGGTTCCTCATGATCTATGACAGGTAACTCTTCATCATGATTGTTTGGTGTCATTTTGACTTCTTCTTCATGGCACCATTCTGTACCATTGGCATATAACTGAGGCATAGGTGACTCTACTGAAGACGTTGCATCTTGTTCTTGAACTTCAAGACCTATTTGCGGAGAAAGTGTTGGCATATCTTCCACAATTTCTGTGTCTTGCCATGTAGGGATCTTTACATTGCTTCTGTCGGTTTCCTATAGAAAACAGAAAGAGTGAACCAAGTAAAAACATCAAGTCATAATATATACCTTATATTGATGCCATAGCTGAGTTGTTGTTATAAAGCAGTTATTATTTCTACTAATAAAATATAGTAATTCTTTTTTAAACGATTATTTTACTTATTTATGCATACAAGATCTGGGGTATAGGCCAGAGGGGTGGGGGCGATGAGAGGATTCACCAGAGAAGAGTGGGGAGCAGAACAGGCAGACTGACTGAAATATACTGCTGAGGGGAGCAGTAGGCAAGACAGGAGAGGTCTGCTGAGCCATGCGGGTCAAGCTCCCTGGCCAGGGATCAAAGTGGTGCTGCAGTGGCTGCTGATAGCTTCATAGTGCTGAGACTTAACCCCTTGCACCACCAGGGAAGCCCCAAGATATAATTCTCTACAGTATTTTCATTTTGTCTGCCAATTTAGATTAAGGCATTCTTTCCTTCACTGTGAAAACCTACATTCAAAATCCACAAACTAGATTCTACATACTGCTAATAGCAGGCACTAGGACCTGACTTCTCTCTTACTTTCTCTAAAAGACCCAAGAGAGTAAGCAATCTTGAGAAAGAACAACAAAGCTATAGGCACCATGTTCCTTAATTTCAAACTCCATTGCCATAGTAATCAAAACAGCATGTTAATAATCCTAATCACAAGAAAAAAAATTATACCTATATATGGTGACAGATGTTAACTATAGTAATCACTTCACAATACATACAAATCATGTTGTATGTCTGAAATTAATATGTCAATTACACTATAATACTAAGGGAAAAATTTATATTGCAGCATAATTATTTAAAATGTTAAAATAGATATTATATAATAATGTGTATCTATGAAAACATTAAATAATATGATCTAGTAGCAAGTCTAATAACTTGTAATATTGAAGTAGGTATAAATATAAAAGATATTTTAAGAGATCTTTAACAAATGCAATTTGATAAAAACCTATGCTTTCTATTGATAAAGCCAAGGTGTACTATTAACAATATTACAGTTTATTGTCTAATTTTTTAATAGAAACACTAAAATGACAGCAAGGTGAACATAAACTTTTTCTTTTAAGTTTATGCACTTCCTGGATTCTAATCCTAGACTTTAGGTTAAGAACTCTTGCTTAATGGGAGTGGGGGGGGTGGGGGGGTAACAAATATTGTTTAAAAATGAACAATGATGTAAAAAAAAAAAAAAAAAAAAAGAACTCTTGCTTTAGCCAGTATAAAATTCTTCTCACTTGTAGTTCTTAGGTTAAGTCAAGATTTAGCATTAGCGCTGACCGGGGGAAAGTACTTAAAGAAGTTGCAGTGCAAATTTTTGTTTCAGAATAAAAATTACTCCTTGTTGTTAGAATAACCTTAAATCTATTCTTTTACCTACTTTGCTTTATATTTACCATTCCTGAAAGCATTTCTTACAAAGCAATGTGGTTTGGATTGAACAAATTCTAGGTTTGCTAGTTTTGTTATGAGCATGAACACCAGAGCAGAAAAAACATTCCTGTGTTACACGGCCTCTGCCTAGTATCCCTCAATTCTAATATGAAGGAGACTACTTTCTAGACTTGAATTCTCCCTCTACCATCTGTACTTAGGAACTTGGGGGAAGCAACTTAGCTCTGTGTGCCACATGCACACAAGAAGGATGCCTACTTTGTAGATCTGGTAGTTGTGATGAAGACTGAAGAAGATAATACATAGTCTGGCAAATAGTAAATATCCACTAAACATTAGGTGCTATAAAACTACTTACCTGAATTGAAAATCTTTTAGGAACCTGTGAGTAAAAGGTCAACAAAACTTTTATGTAGGAAACTGCCCCTTTTGTCAGTTTACTTTTCCTGTCTCTATTTTCCTGGAAACCTGAAAAAGGTAGAATGTTACCCATGTCACTAGGTCATAGTGACACTTATTTTACTATAACTTAGGGTAAAAATGATCCTTACTGGGCCTCCCTGGTGGCGCAGCAGTTGAGTGCTGGGCTGCGGAGCTGCCCGCAGCCTCTGCAGCAGCGGTTTGATCCCCGGCCGCCAGCAAGGGTCCCACATGGCGCACAGACCTCTCCTGCCCTGCCTGCTGCTCCCCTCAGCAGTGTGCTTTGTCAGTCTGCCTGTTCTGCTCCTTGCCCTGGCTCTGGTGAATTCTCTTACCCTCCTGCGCTTCTGACTGTACCCAATGCTTGTATAAATAAATATTAAAAAAAAAAAAAAAATGATCCTTAC
Source organism: Talpa occidentalis (assembly GCF_014898055.3). Classification (NCBI taxonomy): domain Eukaryota; kingdom Metazoa; phylum Chordata; class Mammalia; order Eulipotyphla; family Talpidae; genus Talpa; species Talpa occidentalis. The sequence continues at coordinate 41,276,956 of NW_023604295.1, read as the reverse complement.
TGGTGAACTACAACTGTACTGGGAAAGTATCAGTAACCTCTAAGTACTGAACAGGAGTCAAAGCTTGGGGCTTCTATGGCCTATCTTTTTTGACTAGATTTATTCCTTACCAGGACCCCTAGAAGCTACACCCATGGGTTGTTACAATAAATCATTAATTCTTGTTTTTTTTTTTTTTTTTTTTTTTTTTATTTTTTTATTTGTTTGTTTGTTTATTTATACATGCACTGGGTACAGTCAGAGGCGCGGGAGGGTGAGAGAATTCACCAGAGCCAGAGCAGGGAGCAGAGCAGACAGAAGGACTTAAGTACACTGCTGAGGGGAGCAGCGGGCGGCAGGAGAGGTCTGCGCGCCATATGGGACCCTCCTCCGGTGGCCGGGGAGCAGCTGGGATCGAACCGGCGCCGCAGAGGCTGCAGGCAGCCTCGCAACCCAGCGCTCAACCGCTGCGCCACCGGGGAGGCCCTAAATCATTAATTCTTAAGGTGCATGGGGCTTCTGGGTAATGCAGTTATCATACTCATCTCCATGGTCTCAATTCCAAGCTGTCACTCAGGAGCTCTGAGGTGAGGATACCAGCTGAATAAATATGCTTGATGCCCTACAAGCATCCTTTGTTTCCCATCCTGTAGTATTTTAAGGGAAGCTGGTACCAGAAGTGGTTTATTCAGTTTGAATTGATTATCTAGGTCAGGGGTCCACAAATTACAGCCCATGGACCACAATCAGCCTTGTTTTTATAGTTTATTAGAACAAAGAGATGTTCATTCATTTACATATTGTCAAGCAATGCTTTCACACAACAAAAGTATAATCAAATAGTTGCGACAGAGACCACAGAGAATGAAAAGTCGAAAATGTTTACTATCTGGTCCTTCAGAGAAAAAGCTGGATGCTTTCTAGCATAGAATGAATGTTCCATTGCTATAGTGCTATAGAAAAGTTAGGAAACTACAAGTATTAGCAACCAATAGCATTATTAAAAGTGCCAACTAAGAACATCTTTAGCATCACCATACCTTAGACATGGAGTTTTTGCTGATTTCTTGTACAACTTCAGGCTGTGACGCTGACCCAATTTGAGATTTAGGTGTCAAGTACCTTTAAAAAATTTTTTTACCAAAATTAGAATGCTTTGAAAGATAAATGGTATATACAATATGATAAAGCCAGATTTATTTTAAAGGGATTAGTTTGCTGCTTTGCCAATTTATCTAAAAGAATATATTGCATTTCCTTGTCTGTTTCTATGCATTTCACTGTATATACTTAAATGTATAATAATCCTGAGTTACATGCTTTAAGCAAATTAGATCAATAATTTCCCCCTTTTAATGGTTTCTACTTTCATAGTATCATTATTAACAATATTGGCATTGCCACATCTACCTTTTCTTTTAATAGTAACCACCTTATTTAAGCCTACCCCCAAATGTGTTTCTCCCCACTCCCAAAATCCAAAATTTCTATAAATTTTGGAAGGAGGCAAACTTGCACACATTTACTCAGCTGAACCAAACACATTTGCTTGCTTTTAAAGTCTAGATTGTGGTTCTTAAACTCTTCCAAATGTGAATTACTATGAGAAAGCTATCAACTCTACCTGCTGCTGCTAGAGAGGGCACTATGAAGAAACCAAATCACTTCACTGCAGACTACTTAGCTCATGTTTTCTGTATGATAGAGAAGAAATGTAATGCATAGATTGGGAAAAAGAGGGTGCAGGAATGACTTAGATGCCAAACTGTAAATTCTTTCAATGAGTGTGACCAGCTTTTCTCATTTCAATCTAAATCTAGAGAAAGGTCTCCAACTGGCTAATATTGAGGAAATGGGAATTGCATGGAAATCCTGAGTAATCATGACAGACTTCACATCTGTCAGCCAAGAATATAAACTCTAAGAAGCTCTCCTATTTTCACTTAACATCAATCTCAGACCATCTATAGGAGTTCATGCAGAGTTCATGGACTAAATTTTGATAATCAGTGGGTTTTATAAACAAAAAACACTGATATAAAGTAGGTGGTTAATAAATATTTGAAAGTCATCTTCACTTACTTCTGAATATCTCCAGTGTTTGTTTGCTTGTTCTTACTTTTCTTTTGTGAATTGGTTGCAACAGGATTACTTTTTCTGGAATTCAAGGGAGAAGCCAAGACACTTCCCTCACAGAAATTGTTCTGTAACAACAGAAAAGGCATAACAAACATTAAAAATAATTTTATTAAATAATAAGCTATCTGAAAAACTATAATTAGAATCCATAAAATTTTCATGAGTTATGCTCACATTTAAATTCTGTACATCCTTCAAATACCAACCGCACTAAAATTTGTATGAACAAGATTAAATCTCCATTCAAGTGGTCTAAATTGCATTTTACTTCACATTAAGCACAAAGCCATGATTATACTAATCTCATTAATTTATAATATCTGTAAATTTTTAAAAAGATTTATTTATTTATGCATACAAAAACTGGGGTGTAAGCTGGAGGTACGGGGTGGGGGGGGTAACAGGATTCACCAGGGAGAATGGGGAGCAGACAGGCAGATCTACTGAAATACACTGCTGAGGGGAACAGTGGGTGAGACCGGAGAGCTCTGTTGTGCCATGTGGGTTAGCACTCTGGCCAACCAGGAATCGAACTCATTTTGTAGTGGTTGGCAGTAGCTTGATAGCGCTGTCTTTAACACCCTGCGCCACTCCAATTTTTCCTGTAAGTTTTTCTGATGAATAATTTCAGACAATTATAACTATCTAAACCTGCAGGGAAATGTTCAAAGAACTGTGAACATATCTGGAATCAAAGTTAGCTTCATGTGAAAATAATCTGGAGACTTAAGTGCATATCAATAAAAATCATGAATACTTACATGCCAAAACAGCCTCAAATTTATTGCTATACTATTATAAAAGTTATTATCATTAGCGGCAAGGGACATTTGGCCTGCACTATCATACTTCCACAAGTAAAACAAAAACTATTACATAATATCAACAGATCTACTCTTACAATCCCATGTGAAAACAGGAAGGATTAGAACAGTAGGCTCTTGAAAGAATAAGAAACGTAAAGATGACCCCAGATTCTTCTCAATGATATATTTTCTTTTCCATCCCATTTGTTACTCTACTGGTTCAGTGTTTAATTTTCTGATTGTGCACCTTTCCAAAGCTCTCCTGATTAAATTTAAAAAAGAAAAGATACAAAAATTGCACAGAATTTAAAATTTGGGTATAATGTTATGAATGTTAGGCCTCTCAAAACTGGGGGGGAAAAATCCCAATTCTGTATTTTCATTTTGATACATATATTTTAAGGTATTTGTCTGAAAGCAAAGGAACTGGTTTTAGAGGCTCTGAAAATATACAGGCATTAGATTTCCCTAGATGCCTCTGGGCAAAGTATTCCCTAACTCGGAAACTCAGAGATTCTGATTCACTAGATTTAGATAAATCTATTTAACAGATCTTCAAATTTGCATTATAAAAGAGCTCCAGTTGATTCTGCCAGGTTCTTTCAAATCACTGGGTCCCACTGTAGCCTTTGATCTTAATTACAGCAAGACTACCAGTAGTAATACAAAAAAAAAGTATCTTAACTTACAACAAGTGAAAAAAGGCAAGGAAAAAAAATTGTGCATCCTTATATTTTTTAGATATAAGGAAAAAACGTTATTAGAGGGCCTCCCCGGTGGCGCAGCGGTTGAGCGCTGGGTTGCGAAGCTGCCCGCGGCCTCTGTGGCTCCGGTTTGATCCCCGGCTGCTCCCCCAGGCCACTGGAGGAGGGTCCCACATGGCGCGCAGACCTCTCCTGCCGCCCGCTGCTCCCCTCAGCAGTGTACTTCGGTCCTTCTGCCTGCTCTGCTCCCCGCTCTGGCTCTGGTGAATTCTCTCACCCTCCCGCGCTTCTGACTGTACCCAGTGCATGTATAAACAAAACAAACAAATAAATAAATAAAACATGCCTCTATTAAAAAAAAAAAAAACGTTATTAGAAATTACTAATAGTGGTAACCTTTGGGGAAAGAGATTGTGTAACAGAAACTTTCGTTTTTCACAGAACAGCTTTCCCACATAATTTAAATTTACTAAATTAATATAAAAAAGGCTTTTTTTAAAAGTATACTGGAATTGAAATAAATATGTAACAGTATACAAAAGATTTAAAAATAGGGCCTCCCCGGTGGCGCAGTGGTTGAGCGCTGGGCTGTGAAGCTGCCTGCAGCCTCTGCAGCGCAGGTCGATCCCCGGCTGCTCCCTGGCCACTGAAGGAGGGTCCCACATGGCGCACAGACCTCTCCTGCCGCCCGCTGCTCCCCTCAACAGTGTATCTCATCACTCTGCCTATTCTGTTCCCCGCTCTGGCTCTGGTGAATTCTCTCACCCTCCTGCGTTTCTGACTGTACCCAGTGCTTGTATAAATAAATAAATCTTAAAATAAATAAATAAATAATCTTTAAAAAAAAAAAGATTTAAAAATACACAAAAAAGTTTTGTTTGAAGCAGAGTAATTATGTCAGAAATAGCTTCTAGTTATGGTGATTGCTTCTTCACATCATTGAAACTACATAGTCAAAGCAATTTCAAAGATCTCTCCCAAAACTTACAATATTAATGCTTAGCTTTCTTGCCAGTTCTTCATCTCTTTTCAGTTGTTCTTCCATCTCTCTTCGCCTTTGTTCTGCCTGTCTTTTCTCCTCTTCTTCCTCCTCTGCTAATAATCTCTGTATGTATTCTTCACTGGCTTTGTTTTCTTCTTCTTCATTGGCTCTTCGCTCTGCCTCCACCTCAAAAATGATTAATAAAAACAATTCTCTGAATTTCTTAGTATATTTGTAATACTTCATAATAAGAATAGTAAAAGTGAAAAAAAGAACAATTGATGAGAACCGAAATATCCCAGATGAGGTACAAATCTGGAGAGACAAAATTCTGCACAATAGTTCAAGAAATCTCTTTCAGGAAACCTTTCTTAGTCAGCCCAATTAAAACTTAATTAAGTCCCAACCTCCCCTAGCTTCAGGTGACTAATTTAAGCCTAAATTCTTGAATTGGACCTTAGCAAAGAGGAAGGAAAGATTAAAATGAACTTAGATTAATCAGAGCCAACTCCTGAAGCTGTGGTCAATCAATCCTCAAAGTAGACAGGAGTGGAAAGGTGCTGAAGAAGCCATAACAATGGTCACTGTATGATATACACATGAGATAACATAAAAAAGCAATTTTATTTTCTTAGAATAGTAAATGGCCAATAGGAAACTCAAACTCAGATTCTCCATCACGCTTGTGGTCATTAAAACCTACATATTCTGTTTGACTGACTTTCAAAAGCTGACTTTTTCAAAAGGCCTACCTGGTGGTGGGGTTAAGTTCCAGCCCTATCAAGCTAACACCAGCCACTGCAACATGAGTTCGATCCTTGGCCAGGGAGCTAACCCATATGGCGCAGCAAACCTCTCCTGTCTCACCTGCTGCTCCCCTCAGCAGTGTATATCAGTTGATCCTCCTGTTCTGCTCCCCACTCTGTCTCTGGTGAATCCTCACAACCCAACCCCCCTGCACCTCTGGCCTACACCCAGGTTCTTGTATGCATAAATAAATAAATAAATAAATAATCTTTAAAAAAAATAAAATAAAATAAAACCTACATATTCTGAAAGAAATAATACAGGCAACCACTCCAGATATCCAAAAGATTTAACTACAGAGTAAGTTCTTGGTCCAATTTGAGCACAGGAGAAATAAGGGAAAGTGTTGAAAGGATTTCTGCGTTCTCTAGCCTTTAAAGGAAAGTCATTGGAAGAGAATGGAGTTTCTTCCTTCTCATGTTGCAATACATCTAAGGTTTGTATTCATCTTGCTATTTAGACTGAGGATAAAGCCAGCTGACAGAAGTCAGCAGAGAGGTGGAGCTAAAGCTCTGGATGAAACCAGAGCTCTGGATGAAACCAGCCTGAAGTCCCTACTTCTGGAATTCTTAGTCAGTTTGAGTTGTCATAACAAAAATTAACCATATTCTTATGTTTAAGATAATTTAAGTTTTGTTCTTTTTTAAATTTGTAGTCAAAAACATCCTGTTAGAAGCTATTCTCACTGCATGGTTATAAAGATTAAATCATTCATTTAAAATCCTTAAGGGTCTCCCTAGTGGTGGAAGGAGTTAAGCACAACATTCTGAAGCAATCCGCAGCCTCTGCAACATGAGTTCAATCCCCAGCCAGCCAGGGAGCTACCCACATGACGCAGCAGACCTCTCCTGTCTCACCCGCTGCTCCCCTTAGCAGTGTTTTTCAGTCAGTCTGCCTGTTCTGTTCCTCACTCTGTCTCTGGTGAATTCTCTCACTCCCTCAAGCCTCTGGCCTGTACCTCAGCTCTTGTATACAAATAAAAACATCTTTTTTAAAAAAAGAGATTTATTTATACAAGAACTGGGGTACAGTCAGAGGTGCAAGAGAGTGAGAGAATTCACCAGAGACAGAGAGGGGAGCAGAACAGGCAGACGGACCGAAGACACTGCTGAGGGGAGCAGCGGGCGATGCAGGAGAGGTCTGCCGTGCCATGTGGGTATCGAACCTGTGTGGCAGAGGCGGCAGACAGGTTCACAACGTGGCGCTCAACCCGCTGCGCCAGCAGGAGGTCCCAAATAAAAATATCTTTAAAAATATAAAATAAAATCCTTAAGGACATTAGACAACTATCAATTTTTTTTATTATTTATTATTTCTTCTAGACCTGCATGGTCCAATAGAGTAGCCACTAGCTACATGTGTCTACTGAGTACCTTAAATGTAAATAGTCCAAACTGATGTGTATTATAAATACAATACAGAAAATATTTTGAAATTAAGTAAAAAGATAAAAATTTTCCATCATTAACTTTTATCTATAACTTTATAATTAAAACCTGGTTATATAATGCAGTAACGTATATAGTTACCATAAAATTATACCTTTACATAACACTTTATATTCACTACATAGTATTTTAGATATATTGGATTAAACAAAATGTAACATTAAAATTAATTTCATGTGTTCTTAAAAAAAATCTTTTTAAAAATGTGGCTACTACAAACATTTTAATGATACATCGGTTGACACACTATTTCTATTGGATGACACTGCTCTACATACTAACCAGGAAAGAGGAGGGCAGGCACCAGGGCTTCACCTGTAGGCACTTTTACTATTTAAGTACTTTACAATGAGCCTTATATCCTCTCCTCATGTAAACTCATTGTATCCCTCCAAATTCTTATGTTAAAGCTTAACTCCTAATGTGGTATTATTTAGAGGTGGGGCCTTTGGGAGATAACTAGGTTATTGGCACCCTTTCAAAGGATTAGTACATTTAAAAGAAGAAACAAGAATGATGGTATGAATTCATCTATCTCTCCACACAATCCCAGATGAAGACATAGAGCTAAAGCAGTTGTCTACGAGCCAGGAAACTGGTGGTCCTCACGCAACACCAGATCTGCCAGCACCCTGATCTTGAAATCCCCAGCCTCCAGAACTACAAGAAATAAATGGTTGTTGTTTAAGTCACCCAATATACAGTATTGTCACAGCAAACCGAATGGACTAAAATACCTTAAGATATCTACCACCCTTCCCCCATTCTTTAAGTTTAGTTTCAGGAATATGAAGACAAATTTTTCATAATTAAATGCTTAGGGATGACTAGCACATAACACCAGTTATGTATAAAGTGAAGCTAGTTTGTAACTATTTTGAATACATGTAAATAATGGAGGGAGCCTTTGTAAAGTATATTACAAATGTTTATATTGCAATATACATTATTTATATAAGCATAAGATGTATGTAAAGTCGGAAACTGAAAACATAGCAGAGAATTTTTACAGAAAGAAATAACTGTTTTTGTATCTACCTTGCTTATCTCTTCTTCATATTCTCTTCTCAATTCCCCAGGTTTACTTAATAGATGAACTGGATGATAGTCATCAACTGTTTCAGATTAAGAAAGAAAAAAGTATTATAGGTAACATAGACTTTATGGCTAGTTTTGGTGTTCTATTAGAATTATACAAATATACAAAGCTAAAAAAATGGTAATTTTTAATAGTCACAACAACAATTTCTTTATGGAATTTCATTTTTTAAAGTCAAAGGTTTTCTGGTAGAAAATGACACATGAAAACATATACTTAACTCTTCTAGTACATTAATATGATAGTAATTTTTTTAAAAGATTTTATTTTTATTTACTTATGCATACAAGAACTGGGGTGTAGGCCAGAACTCGGGGGATGAGAAGGTTTACCAGAGACAGAGTGGGAAACAGCACAGGTACATCTACTGAAATACACTCCTGAGGGGAGCAGCTGTGTCATGTGGATTAGCTCCCTGGCGAGGGGCATGCCACAGTGGTTGGTGAGCCCCTGAGCCACCAGGGAGGCCCAAGTAAAGAAAATTAAAAAAAAAAAAAAAAAAATCCTGCAACATTGGTTTACACTGTTTAAGTTTCAGGTTTTTGTGTTTTTTTTTTCTTCAATTAAGGTAACATTAGTTTTGATTAGGTGGGAGTGAATGGCTACCAGAACTTTGGTGGAGGGCATGGTGTGTTATATACATTTGTTGAGGTGTGACACCGAAACTTACACAGTGTTGTAAACCTATGGTTCCACACACAACTCAAGAAAAATTAAAAAGGCAAATAACAGGGTCTCTCTGATGGCGCTAGGGGTTAAGCACAGCGCTGTGAAGCTATTTGCAGCCTCTGCATCATGAGTTTGATCCCCAGCAGACCTCTCCTGCCTCACCCGCTGCTCCCCTCAGCAGTGTATTTCAGTCAGTCTGCCTGTTCTGTTCCCCTCTGTCTCTGCACCCCTGCACCTCTGGCCTGTACCCCAGTTTTGTATGCATAAATAAATAAATCTTAAAAAAAAAAAAAGGCAAATAACTGATACTGAAGGCAAGACACCATTTATAGGAAACAAACAGAAATCAATATAAAAAAAGTATGCTATGGGGCCTCCCCAGTGGCACAGCGGCTGAGTGCTGGGTTGCGAAGCTGCCCGCAGCCTCCGCGCGCCGGTTCGATCCCCGGCTGCTCCCCGGCCACCGGAGGAGGGTCCTGTATGGCGCGCAGACCTCTCCTGCCACCCGCTGCTGCCCTCAGCAGTATACTTCAGTCCTTCTGCCTGCTCTGCTCGCTGCTCTGGCTCTGGTGAATTCTCTCACCCTGCCGCGCTTCTGACTGTACCCAGTGTTTATATGAATAAATAAATAAATCAATCTTTAAAAAAAAAAAAAGTATGCTATGTATTTTTTGAGGATACATGTCTTTTTTTTTTCCCTAAAGATTTATTTATTTATATAGGAACCAGAGTACAGGCCAGATGCGTGGGAGGGTGAGAGGCTTCACCAGAGACAGAGCAGGGAACAGAACAGGCAGACTGACTGACTGAAATACATTGCTGAGGGGAGCAGCGGGAGCGACAGGAGAGGTCTGCTGCACCATATGGGACCCTCGCCGGCCAGCCTGAACCGGCACTGCAGAGGCTGCGGACAGCTTCACAGAGCTATGCTCAATCGCCTGCACCACCAGGGGAGGCCCCATGTCTTTTTTTTTTTTTTTTAAAGATTTATTTATTTATGCACGCAAGAGCTGGGGTACAGGCCAGAGGTGTGCGGAGTGAGAGGATTCACCAGAGACAGAGCGGGAAAAGAACAGGCAGATTGACTAAAGTACACTGCTGAGGGGAGCAGCGGGCGAGACAGGAGAGGTCTGCTGCACCATGTGGGTAGCTCCCTGGCTGGCAATCAAATTCACGCTGCAGAGGCTGCGGACAGCCTTGTAGGCTGCGTCCCAACCCCTTGTACCACCAGGGATAAAAATAATAGAGTATTAAAATAAAAGTAGTCCTACTACAGCAAAGACACTATGGGTAGGATTAATCAATGAGCAAGAAGCTTGGTTTACTGGCTTCCTGGTAATGTGCACAAGTATACATATGCATGCTCCACAATTACTTTTTAAAGAACCTGAATTGTCTGGATAAAGCCAGTGTGATAATTTAAGAGGTAGTGAGTAACCCACAGCAAAGCTTTCTGAAACCTGGCAGTTAAGGGGACAAAGCAGGTTTCTTGATATTCATTGATACTCTCACCCTTAGTAGGTTTTAGGGGAAACAAAGTTAGATAAAGTCAATCAAAGTCAGATTCTCAGGTAGCACAGAAAAGGATTTAACTCTATCCACACTCTTAAGATACATGAATTTCCACTGTTAAGAAAGGTGAATATATCCAACAAAAATGAATATACGTGTTTACCATAATACAAGTAGAAAAATGATCACAGTACCAGTATCCATAATCAGTATTCGTAGACAAACAATGCCCAATACAAATGGACACAGAATTTCTCAAATGAAGAGATAGTTCTCAGTGTACTACGCTACAGCTCAGTAAGGAAAGTGAGAATCTATGGCATTTACGCCACTCTTTACCATCCATACAACATAATACTTACAGAAATGAAAATAAAGAAGCTGCAACCACAAATATCACAGATCATCACAAATATAATTGTGAGCTAACGAAGTCAGACACAAGAATACAAGATTCCATTTTTAAAAAGGATCAAAAACAAGCAAATGCTATAGACAATCAGGATAGTAGGAATGATGAGTAAATTAGATGGGGGCCACAATGAGGATTCAGAAGTTCTGTTAACATTCTGGGTCCTGATCAGAATGCTGGTTACACAGACATGTTCCACTTGAAAATCCACTGACCCTGGGCACTTTTTTGTGTTATGCTATATGCCAATGAAATCTGCACAAAAAATAAAGTAAGGAAGATTAATTTCCAGAAAAGCAGAGTAAAATCTTCAGTAGAGGAAGTCAGCAGATCGATTCAACAAAAAATCATCAATGTAGAAAGATAGAAAAAACTGGACATATAAAGTTCCTGGAAATGGTCCAAAAACCATACAGCAAATGAAGAAATAGTTCCCAGTCTACTCGATCTGTAAGAAAAGCAACAATCTATGGCACTTGAGCCATAACCTGTCCTTTGCCTCCCAGTTCAGTAAGAGGGACACTCCACTCCAAGTGTAGCCCACTTGGAGTGTAGGCCACTCTCACCACTTTCATTCAACATAAAAAAATTAGGCAAGAAAAATAAAAAAAAGGAATCCAAATAGGAAAGGAAAAGGTAAAACTGCCACTACTTGCAGATAATATACACAAAAAACCCTAAAGATGCACCAGAAAAACCCTATTAGAATAAATGATTTCAGTAAAGCTGTAGGAAACAAAACCAAAATATAAAAATCTGTTGCATTTTTATATACTACTGACAAACAATCAGAAAGAGAGATTAAGAAAACAATTCCATTTACAATTGCATAAAAAGAATAAAACAAGAATAAATTTAACCAAGGAGGTAAAACGATACAAAACTGTAAGAAATTGAATAAGGATACAAATAAATGGAAAGATACTCTATGCTCATTGATTGGAATTATTATTATTGTTAAAAAGCCCTTCCTATCTAAAGCAATCTACATATTCATTGCAATCCCTATCAAAATACTAAAACATAAAACAGATTGCCTAAGGCTGGGGTGCAAAACTGGGGTGTTTCTTTGGGAACTTATTATAAGTTCAAAAGCATTCACTATAAGAACTTAGAAGGTTGCCTGTATATACCATGCAAGACCCTGCTCAGAAAACACCTGAGAATACCCTAAACTTTCTCTTGGGCTGATCCCTGCACTCAGTGCAAGCCTGGCTAAATGTTAAAGGACAACTTCAGAACCTATTGAGTCAATCTGTCAAGACTAAGGTGCTTTTGTGTTTTGAATTTGTTACTGTTTTTCAGCTCCTGGTACAAGGAAATTTGTCAAAACACTAGCTGAATACAAGCTAAGGCACAGTGACTTCGGTGACCACACACAACTAAGAATAGTCTTTGCAAAAATACTTTGGGGAAGTCAGTAAACAAATAGATTATTACAGTCTTCAACAATCCAAAATTGAAAAAAGCTAAGCCACACAGAAAGGTAAGAATCTGACTTTCAGTTATCATATTATAATAATCAAATGTGCAGTTTTCTCAAAAAAAAAAAAAAAAAGAACACAAGGCATAACAAAAGCAGAAAGTATTGAAATATTGTTAATTCAAAGAAGTAAAATAAATTAACAGTAATGATACATGAATAAGCAGAGATATCAGACTTACCAGACAAAAACTTTAAAACAACTGTCATCAACAAACTGTACTGGGAAAACTGGATATCCACATGTAAAAGAATTAAGTGGAACCCTTATTTCATACCATATACAAAAATTAACTTAAAATAGGGGAAAAAAAAAAAAACAAAGAGACTGAAAACTATAAAGCTCCTAGAAGAAAACAGGGAAAATGCCCCCATGACATTGGCTATATAATACCAAAAGCATAGGAAACAAAATGCAAAAACAGGTTAAGTGGGATTACATCAAACTTAAAAACAACACATCACAGGATACAATGAGTGAAACAGCAACCTATAAAATGGAGAGAATAGTTCTGCAAACTATAACTGAGAAGGGGTTAATATTCAGTATAAAGAACACCAGTAACAACAAAAGTATTAAAAAATGAGCAAAGGTTGGGGGGGGGGAGTGAAGGATTTGAATAATTTTTTTCCCCAAAGACGACACATGACCAACAAGAACATGTGAAAATGCTCAACAATCAGGGAAATGCAAACCAAAGTCAAAATGAAGTAACATCTCATGCCCATTAGAATGGATCTATCAAAAAAAAAACCCCAGAAAGTACTAAGTACTGACAGGATTAAAAAAATAAAAGGAACTCATTGCTGGTAGGAATGGAAAATGGTACAACTAAGCAAAGAGCATGGTAGTTCCTCAAAACATAAACATAGAATTACCATAAGGTCCAGCAATTTCTTTTTGGGCATATGCCCAAAAGAATTGAAATCAGGAATCTGACTGCTAGCCAGTGTGGCTCTCTCAGCGGGAAAAGCGGTCATAGATCAACAAACTATGAGTACTGGGACTCTAGCTCAGGTGACAGGGACATGCTCCCCAATTCAATTAAGTGAGTCATCTCTATTGCTGGCATTCTGAAATCCATCACTGAGCGTGTGAAACAGATCTGCATGGTCATGTTGGAGACACCCTCGAAGGGCAAAGGGAGTGACCATCCCTACTGGTACATAACATCCTATCCATATGTCTCAACCTTTTCTTGCAGAGCCACCTCTAGAGTCCTATACCACTAAAAAACAGTATGCCATTCTACAGTTGGCAGACTTGACCAAGCTGGATCAGTTGGCAATGCAAGTCTCATTTTCCCATGACACATGGTTAACACCAGATTCCGTGCAGGTATGGATGCATCTCAGACTACTACTCATGAACTCACCATTCCACATGATTTGATTGGCTGCATTATTAAGCATCAAGGTGCCAAAATCAATGAGATCTGTCAGATGCGTGGGGCACAGATCAAAACTGGCAATCCAGTGGAAGGACCTACATTTAGGCAGGTTACCTCATAGGATCTGCTGCCAGCATTAGCCTGGCTCAATCTCTAACCAATGTCAGGTTCTCCTTGAAGATGGGTGGCATGAGAGCAGCTTAGACAGTACAGACTATCCACAAGCCCTTTCTGCTATTCACTACTCAAGATCCATCTGCGTAGTTTCTGAATAGTCAGCGGTTCCAGGTTTTAAAGTTTGTAAATTTTCAGTTTCCACACATTTTATCATCCTCATATTGTAATTAAAGCATTTTATTGCCTTTCTCTGTTCAGCTTTTTTTTGTGTGTGAAAGTTAACATTTATTTATCACTTGGAACGTGCAAGTATCGCCACCCAATAGTATAACTTATATCTATTATCTTTCTTAAGGCTCATAAAACTTCCCTAAAACTAGTTTATTATTCCAGTTTTTCTAATTAATATTTTATTTTATATAATTCTTACATCATTTTTCATTTTTGCACAATGTATGCATTTTCATTTTGGTTATATTCCCCATACAATTGCACCCCCCCCCCTTATTTTGACCCTAGTCCTTTCTCTCCCCCCCACCCCGTAAAGTGTCTCTGGTTTATAGTTGCTTGTTGATTTTGATTTTTACTTTGTATTAATTAGTCTTTTTCCTGGTCCCTTATTTAGGTTTTCTAAATTCCTGCTATGAGTGAAACCATCTGTTCAGCTATTAATGCTGATATTCCTATTTAGTTTTATAAGCTTTTTCCGGAGGTTGGGTTTTTTGTTTTGGTTCATGAAATTTTTTTTGTCATAGAAGTGTAAGAGTGTACTATCAATAATCTCTGTAATGTCAAGAGATCTTCAAAAAATTTTAAAAGATGGACTGCAGCCTTTTCTTTGTAAATAAATAAAATGGAAAGCAGATATATATACTCAAGCTGTATATATATCAATATTCACAGGATGTTGTCATTCATAGGAAATGAATATTCATTCATTTTATATTATTTACAACAAAAAGTGGAAGTAACCCCAAAGTGTTCATCAACAGACTGGATAAACAAAATGTGGTAAATACATACAATGGAATATTATTCAGTCATAAAAAAGGAACGAGTTCTGACAGCTCCTATAACATGGAGGAACCTTGAAGACATTCAGCTAAATGAAATAAGCCAGACAGAAAAAGATAAGGATGATATTTATATGAAGTACCTAAAGTAGTCAAGTTCATAGACACAGGAAACAGAATGGTTTTTAAGAATTGGAGGGAGAAGAGATTGTTACGGGGTTTCAGTTTGGGAAAAAGAAAATGTTCTGGAGGTAAATGGTGGTGAAAGCTGTGTACCAGGTGACTGTACCTAATGTCATTGAACTATACCCTTAAAAAATGGTTAAACCTGGGCCTCCCTGGTGGCGCAAGGGATTAAGTCTTAGCACTATGAAGCTATTGCAGCCACTGCAGCATCATGAGTTTGATTCCCCCATCACCCCCTCCCAGGGAGCTAATCCACATGGTGCAGGAGACCTCTTCTGTCTCACCCACTGCTCCCTTCAGCAGTGTATTTCAGTAGATGCGCCTGTTCTGCTCCCTATTCTGTCTCTGGTGAATTCTCTCACACACACAGACACATCCCCGCCTCCTGCACCTCTGGCCTACACACCCCAGCTCTTATATGCAAAAATAAATAAAATAAATCTTAAAAAGAAATGGTTAAAACTGTGAATTTTGTTTTGTATGTTATAACACACACACACACAATCACTAAGATATCCTTCACATCTTCTAGGAAAGTTTAAAAAAAGAGGAAAATAACAAATATTGGTGAGGGTGGGGAGAAACTGCAAACATTACAGATTGCTGGTGAGTATAAAATGGTGTAGTCCTATGTTAATGTTTGGCCGTTCCACAGGAAGCTACACAGAATTACCTTATGATCCAGTAATTCCACTCCTAGGTATAAACACAAAGAACTGAAAATGTATTCAAGCAAATACATGAACATGAATGTTCATATCAGCACTATTCAAATAGCCAAAAGGTGGAAACAACCTAAATGAAGAGATAAAATCTATCCATAAAATAGCATGTTATTCAGCCATAAAAAGGAATGAAGTGGTGATAAATGCTACAATGTACCTGCACATTTAAAGTATTTTCCTAAGTGAACAGGTCAGATACAAAAGATCAGATATTATATGAATACACTTATATGAAACAGTTAAGATTGTTTAAATCTCCTTAAAGTAGATTAGAAACTGGGGGGTGGAGGGTCAGGAGAATAGGGAATCATTGCTTAATGGTTAAAGAATTTGTCTAGGGTGATGAAAGTTTTGTAAACAGTGTGATGGTTGCACAACAGTTAATGCCACTGGGAACACTGTTAATGGAACTGTATGCTAGTATCTCAGTGAAGAAGTTTTAATAAAAGGCAACTATTGCTAAAAATGCAATTAAAATAGCAAATTTTATTATATTTACCAAAATAAAAATAGTTCAAAACAGAGTAATTGTACCAGAGCATAGTCACCATATTAAAAGCCTAGAGGAGAAACACTGCATGGGGTTATAACCACATGAGTGACTAAATCTGTTAAGAGTCAAGTATCAGGTTTGGGGCACACTGAATAGGTCTTAAGTGCACACTGTGGGAGGTTCTGAATAAAAATGATTGAACTTGGGTCTCCCTGGTGGCACAAGGGGTTAAGCACAGCACTGTGAAGCTATCCCAGCCTCTGCAGCACCAGTTCCATCCCCACCGGCCACAAGGTGCAGCAGACCTCTCCTTTCTTGCCCACTGCTCCCCTCAGCAGTGTATTTCAGTAGATCCACCTGTTCTGTTCCCCACTCTTGTCTCTGGTGAATCCTCTCACCCCCTCCCACCCCCACACCTCTGGCCTATACCCCAGTTCTTGAATGCATAAATAAATCTTTTTAAAAAATGATTGAACAAGAAGGAACTGGTAGTAGAAAGCTATTTTAGGCTCACTGCAGTTAGAGATTAATTAAATATATGAATTACAGGGGAGAGAGAAAGGAATTGAAAATAAAAGAAATATTAACATAGGAATCAGCACCTTCCTTACTTCTGCTATTGCTGCACAGACACTATTGCTCATCTGTGAATATTTATAGACGTTTATAATAACTGAAGGCTCTACATAGGCAATTCTTGGGGACTGGATCCCCGTTCTTCCCTCCCATCAATTTTTTTTAATATTTATTTATTAATACAAGCACTGGGTGCAGTCAGAAGCACAGGAGGGTGAGAGAATTCACCAGAGCCAGAGCAGGGAACAGAACAGGCAGACAGCCGAAATACACTGCTGAGGGGAGCAGCGGGGGCCGCAGGAGAGGTCTCCGTTACATGTGCGACCCTCGCTGGTGACTGGGGATTGAACCCGCGCTGCAGAGGCTGTGCCTCGCAGCCCAGCGCTCAACCGTTGCACCACCAGGGGAGGCCCCCTCCCATCAATTTTTATTTTTTTATTTAAGATTTATTTTTATTTATTTATTTGTTTATTTATTTATTTATACAAGCACTGGGTACAGTCAGAAGCGCGGGAGGGTGAGAGAATTCACCAGAGCCAGAGCGGGGAGCACAGCAAGCAGAAGGACCAAGCACACCTCTGAGGGGAGCAGCGGGCGGCAGGAGAGGTCTGCGCGCCATGCGGGACCCTCCTCCGGTGGCCGGGGATCGAACGGGCACTGCAGAGGCTGCGGGCAGCTTCGCAACCCAGCGCTCAACCGCTGCGCCACCGGGGAGGCCCCCATCAATTTTTAACCCAACAAACACCAACTGAACACAGCCTGGGTATTGTAACAATAAATCCTGTCATGGACCTTAATCGACATTTTGGAGCCCATAAAAGCCAAACTCCCGTGACTAATTTAGACAAATACTAGCCTGGGTTTTGTGTGTGTGTGTTTCAATTCTTTTTTAAAAATTAATGTGTTGACTGCACTAAAAATATAAAACTTATTGAGATAAAATAAAGATATAAGTAAATGAAAAAAAAATTAATGTGTTGAGTCACTTTTTAAAGGACTTTTTTCAGCCAATAAATACACTGGTTTTACTCACCGATTTCCCCTGACTCCTGTCCTGAGGCTCTCAGCTTGCATTCCTTTGGATAGTGTTTTTGAATTATCTCCCACAGTTCCATATTGACAAGAGAATTTCTTCGGGTATGGTATCGGGTCCAGGAAGAAACCCGGCGGCGACAGAAGGGGCAGCATAAACTCGCCTTTTCGACAGTTGATTGGAAGCATGGATTACAGAGCGTGTGGTTACATGGGAGTGTTATGGGCTCAATTAAGATTTCCACGCAAATCTGGCACTGGCATTCCGACAAGGAAGGGATGGCGTCTTTGGGGACTGCCATTTTAATATGCTAACAAGGCATATTTCAACATCAACACCTGAAAAGAGAAAAAAATGGTGGTTTTCGGCCTAAGTACGGTAAGAACAAACGAACAGTTTTGTGTCTAAATCTTATGCCCTGGAGTGTCAGCATTCAGAGATTCGGAGCATGACACAAGTCTTCACCAGAACAGGCGCTCCGCGGGCCAGGTAGACGGTGCTGCCCTGCAAAGTGGGTATTTATTTGCCCAAGTTTAAGGACCCACGTTGGGTAAGAAAACAAATCAAAGTTTCTCTTTGGAGACCACGGCTGCTCCAAAGCACCAACAGAGCAGCATTGCGGGCGGGGAACCCCGGCCCTCTGGCGCGGCCAGACTTTGCGCCCAACCCCCTCACCCCCTTACCAGGTGCGGAGGCTCCCTTAGCTCCCGGCATCCGACCCGAGGCTGCCGGGGGCGACGTCTCGGGCCACAGCTCCGGGAAGAACGCTGCTTCCGCCAGGACGCAGGCCTCCGCCGGGGCAGGACTTCCGTTTTCCGTTGTTTGGGGGCAGCGCGCGAACCCCAGCGTTCCAGCTTTGGGGCGCCAGCGCGTTTTCTCTCCGCTCGGAGACCGCCCCTCACCGCTCATCCGTCTGCTCTCAAACCCCGTCTCTGCCCTCCCGACAGGTCTGTGGCGTCACAAGAGCCCGCCAAAAGGGCCCCACCCCCCAGGAGGCCCGCCCACGGCGGGACGTCAGACGTCCGGCGGGACGGAACGTCAGGCGGCGGCGCGCGCCTCCGCCCCGCCCCGCGGCCCGCCCCGCAGCGCCGCGCCGGCCTCGCGGGCTGCTGTCCCGCCTGCTTCTGCTGCCTGGGCGGCGCCGCCGAGACTGACCGCTTCCCGGGGCTCTGGAGACGCGGGCGTGTTGTGCGCTCCATCTCTGAGAAGAAAAAGAGACACCTCAAAACAAATAGAGACCTGGGCCTCCCTGGTGGCTCAAGGGGTTCAGCACCGCACTATGAAGCAACCCGCAGCCTCTGCAGCATGAGTTTGACCCCCAGGCAGGGAGCAACCCACATGGCGCGGCAGACCCCTCCTGACTTGCCTGCTGCTCCCCTCAGCAGTGTATTTCGGTCAATCGACCTGTTCTGCTCCCCACTCTGTCTCTGGTGAATCCTCTCACACACACCCCTCATCTGGCCTGTACCCCAGCTCTTGTATGCATAAACAAATAAATCTTAAATAAAAAAAAAACAAAAAACAAATACTCTTATTTTCAGTACTGTTTTGTTTTTGTTAATTTGTACCTAAACGTAGATTTCTATCCAAAACTCTTTGAAAAGCATCTTCGATGTTGATCTCCCCAGAAAGGCTATGGTAGGTAGAGAATCCGCACACTTGATGCTGCCGGGTAAGCACTGAAGCTTCTGCCTTCTGTGATCCACCTCCCACAACTGCCACTAGAGATGGGTTTTAGGATTGCTTGGAAAATAAACTTCAGGCCCGCCTCTATCCTGGCGCTTGGGCTTCACAAGCATCATTTGTAATGCGCTACTTTATTATTAAATTTCAACCTTGAACAATCAAAATTACAAAGGAGGAAAGAGTAAATAGTTTAACTTTTCTTGAGTTTTGTAGTAAGTTTTTCCAGTTTGGTATTGTTATAAAAGAAAAATCAGGGCCAACATTGAGACAGTTATGCCGTTTCCCCAAGACTTACTAAACCTAATCTTACTGCAATTTCAGAGCCTATGTCAAAAGTGGAATTTTAAACCAATCAGTCTGTAATTTCCTGCCCCTCTCTCCCTTTGCCTTCATCTTTAGGGTTAGGGAAGTTCCCTGAAATAATCTCTTTTGCTAATACCGTGACCCACACTCTTTCTGATTATAAAAATCTTCCATTTTGCTCAGCTACTCCTGGCACCTTTCTACTAACCAAGCAAAAATGCCTGGGGTATAAGTAGAGCCTCAGCACCCTCTCTTTATTACACCGCAGACCTCTACTGTCTTGCTTACTGCTTTTTTTAGCAGTGTATTTCAATAAATGTATCCACTCTATGCTCTACTCTCTCTCTGGTGAGTTCTTTCATCGCCCCTTGGCCCATACCTGATTCTTCCTCCATGATCTTTACCTCAGTGGGTAATAATTCAATGTAATAAAAAGGAGAGGAGCCACTAAATTTCATGGGGACAGATGTAGAATAGTGACTGCCAGAAGTGAGAGAGTTGTTGTTTAACAGGTATAAAATTTTACAAGTTCTGAAGATGGTGATGTTTGTACATCGTTAATATATTTGATACCATTGAACTATACACTTAAAAATGCTTAAGATGTGTATTTTACTATAATGAAAAAAAAAGAAAGAACCAGCCCTGAGTTGTTTTGAGGAAATGTTGAGTAGGTGTAGGGTAAGGTAAAAAAGTATCAGGCTTTTCTGCCCTCCTGCCATTAGGATTGATGATGGAGACTTGCGGTTCTGAATGCATGCGTAATGGTGGGCACCTGGTGTAGGGTGTGGGCATACGTAAGTGGGTACACCTGGGCTGAGAGATTGGGTTTATAAAGGCGGAGTCACAGGGATGCCAGCAGAGCAGAATGGAACAGCAGAGCAAGAGAGAATGCCAGAGAGCCCTGGAAGAGAGAAGACTGGCAGGCCTCCCCACCCCCACCCTTGCCTGCTGTGTAGGAAGTAAATACCAATAAAAACCTGCAAAAGCCACCGAGGGCTCCAGGACTCCTCCTTTAAGCTGTCTGCTCGGGTCATAGAGATCCTGTCCTGTGCTCCTGTCCCAGTCCTGCCACTACAGTAGCTATGGAGGAAGTGAGGAGGGATCACTGTGCATGAAAATTATATTTAAAGTTTTGGGGTTTATGGGCCTCCCTGGTGGTGCAGGAGTTGAAGACAGCACTATCAAGTTATCTACCGGCCAGCCAGGGAGCGCCCACATTGTGCAGCAGACATCTCCTGCCTCATCCTCTGCTCCCCTCAGCAGTGTATTTCAGTTGGTCTGCCTGTTCTGCTCCCCACTCTGTCTCTGGTGAATCCTCTCACCACTACCACCACCCCACACCTCTGGCTTACACCCCAGTTCTTGTATGCATAAATAAATCTTTAAAGAAAATAGCGTTTTGGGATTTACTGAAGTTACTCAGTTTGGGGAGTTGAGTTTCCAGATGCAGTTAAAACAAGGAGATATGACTCCTTGGTAGATAGTTTTGAGGGTTTTTGCTTTGTTTTATAGTGGGATTGTAACAGGGTGGTCCCCAGGAAAGGGGGAGGTTCCCTGCCCCACCCAAGGGAGGGTGGAGCTGAGCAGGAAGAGGAGAAGCTGCAGAAGAGACTGAGGAAGGAAGGAAGCAGGATGGAGCCAGGAGACCTGGAGGAGGCGCATGGAGCCTAGAGACACGTGAAGAAACTGCACTTGTCTTTTGGTCGTGGACTGGGTGACACAGATGTGGGTGGGACCCATGGGGAGGTGACAATGGCAGCTTTTATCCTGATGTTGATTTTGCTCTTTTCCTTCCGGGCTTGTCTGGTTGTTTCTGACCCTTTCTTGTGGGTCCCCACTGGAAGATGCTTTAGACTTGTGGCAGGCTTTGGGGCCTTGTTCTGGACCGATCCCATATGGATGGAGTTTTACCCACGAGGGGACGGGTAACTTTGGGTGCTTCATTTAGAAACTAGATTCTTTGCCTTTCCTGTATTGTTTCCTAATTAAAGTTCCTTCCCATTAAAGTCTATGTTTTGTGTTGATGTGGCGGATGGCAGAACCCATTTAGAATAGGCAGGTTTGCGGGGCTTGGGCTGCCCCTCTCCCTGTCCTGTAACAGATTCAAAAAACCTTTAGTTGTTATTCAGTTGTCCATAGTATTGTTGACCCAAGAGAAATTAAATAGATTGTAATACAAAAGGGCCATTATTTGATAACAAGACTCATGATCCAGGGTCACTACCAAGGGACAGTTCTAAGGCAGGTACAATCATGGGAGATTTTCAAAGGATCAGGCAGGGAAGTGGTCTGAGATTCACTTGCTGTGAAACATTTTGGATTTGTTCCTAAGTCCAGCTGTCTGTCCATGATTGGTGGACAAAAGTCTCTAGACCTAGGGCTACATTTTGGGAGTTTATTGTTATCAGCATGTTACAGATCCTGGTCCAAAAGAGTGGGTCCTTCACCCTCTAGGTAAAGAATTCACCAGAGAGCAGTAGGTGTAACTGAACCAGGCAAGACTTCATTAGAGATTCATGAATGAGGGAACTGAACTGAACTTCCTCCCCACCTCCATTCCAAAGAGGTCCCAGGATTACAACTCCCATCATGCTATGGATCTGCCATATCCCTTGGAAGGGGGTTGCTGGGAATGAAGGGTGGAATTAAGCATCTATGCTTACTAGAAAAGAGAGGACCTGTAGGCTGAAGGGAACTAGGTTTTACCAGCTTTTATCATGCCCCGGGGGTCCCATCGAGCATTACCTGTAGGATGTATTAACCAACTAATTTCTATTTCTCTCTCTCACACAGTTCCCCCTCTTTTCATTTCCCTTGATAAAACTTTTATTATGAAAACTTTTTTAAAAAAGAAAACTTTTTTCTATGTGTGCCTGCCCTTCGGTCTGGTTCTGAGTTTTTTTAAGTGCACGGATGAAGAGTCACACGAAAGCCATCCCATTTCCTTCTGGGGTTGCCCTATAACAGAACCAGTGCTGGAAAGGAGAACTAGCCTGGTTCCTCGGTGTTAGGAGGAGATATTTATTTAATTAAATTTTTTTTTAAGATTTATTTTTGCGTAAAAGAACTGGGGTGTAGGCCAGAGGTGTGTGGGAGGGGGTGTTGAGAGAATTCACCAGAGGCAGAGTGGGGAGCAAAACAGGTGGATCTACTGAAATACACTGCTGAGTGGAGCGGTGGGCAAGATAAGAGAGGTCTGCTGCGCCATGTGGGTCAGCTCCCTGGCTGGAGATCAAACTCTGGCCTTGGCAGTGATAGTGCTGAGATTAACCTCTAGGTCACCAGGGAGGCCTCAGGAGGAGATATTTAAAGGGCAGGTCCACAAAGCAGGGTGAGGAGTGCAGTGGCATAGCTTGTTCTGGACTGGGCTATACCCAGGCATACACAGATGGGTTAGGTTCCAACTGCAAGTGTGGCTTTCTAACTTCTCTCTCCAGGAAATTGTGAGACAATCCTTAGTCAAGTCTAATGCTTTTTGTCTAACATGGTGCCACATGGTCAGCATGGTAGGCCAAATTGTTTGGACAGGACTTGCCAGTCCATGATCAGTCTACCCATTCAAACAATACTTGGGGCAACTCATCCTACTGGCTTCCAATTTCTTTCACCTAAGCCCTCAAGCAGATGATTTCCTGTTTTGTTTTGTTTTGTTTTGTTTCCATCATCAAATTGCTGTGTCAGGCTGTTTAACTTTCATCTAGAAGTTTTAACCTGGTCCTTAGAAACAGAGTGTTTGACTTAAAACAGGTTCCACAGTATCAGTTCCTTAGCCAGGAATTGCAGGGCCCCTAATATGGTCCTAATCCTTTTCCCTTTTAAACATCCAACTGTGATCTACTTGCTATCATCCGAACCATGTGTTTTTAGGCCAACACGTTCTCAACTCATCCTAAATGGTTCTTTGTGTTTTTTACCTACTTCAATGATCAATTCAGTGGACTTTCTTTAGGCAGTATGTGTGCATCACACAGTGGTACCCCTTCCTCTCTGAAGTCACCCAATCAGATGTTGCCTAATTATAGTGGTTTTCACTGTAGTCTTATTATTAGCTCTTGCACTTTGATTTCTGTTTATTTTTTCCATTTTTTAAAAGATTTATTTCTGCATACAAGAACTGGGGTACATGCCAGAGGTGTGGGGGTGAGAGGATTCACCAGAGTTGAGAACAGAACAGGCAGATGTACTGAAATACACTGCTAAGGGGAGAGCCGGCAAGGCAGAAGAGGTCTGCTGTGCCATATGGGTCAGCTCCTTGGCCAGGGATCAAACTGGTGCTGCAGTTCTGAGTGGTGGGGTTCTCCTGGGCTACCTTGGTCCGCTGAGTCTGTGGGCTTCTCCTGGGCTACCCAGACCCACTGAGGGTGCCCACATTACCTGGCCAATCTTCCTGAAAGCAGCCTTTCATTTCTCTAGCATTGTGTTACTGCATTGGCATCTGAACTCAACAATCAGATTATTAAATGACCTGAGATGGGGATCAGTGGAGTTGCGGGGGCCAGTAAGGGCATCCTCCTGGTTCCAGCCCAGTGTTTCTCAATCAGGCTGGAAGTGGACTTGGGGGCTGGGGCACCCTGTTCCATTAACTGACTGCCTGGAACCGATTCCTTGCTTCCTCTCTGCTATCCCCAAACAGCATTAGTCAGTTCAGTGTGATTTTTAAAGGAAAAGGTACCTTCTCAATAGCTCCAAACATCTGAAAATTACCCAAAATGACTTAGTTGATTTTAGGAAATGATCACCAATGCTACCAAAATCTAAAAACAACACTCATATAAAACCAACACTTCCCTAGTTCCCTTTATAAATGAACTTGTAAAACTTAAAAAAAAAAGTTTCCAAATCATGTTGCAGGAGAGGGATTCCCAGGGAAAGGGTAGGTTGGGCCTGAGCAGGGAGGAGAAAGAACCTGGAGGGGAGACTGAGGAGAGGGAAGCAGGATGGAGCTCGAAAGGGAGACGTGGAGGAGGTACATGGAGAGACAGAGGCATAGAAGAAGTTGTGGTTTTTTTTTTTTTTTTAAGAGATTTATTTTATTTATGTATGCATGCAAGAGTTGGGAGCAAGCCAGAGGTGGGGAGGGTGGGGGGAGGGGCTGCTGGGGGATGGTGTGTGAGAGGACTCACCAGAGACAGAGAGGGGAGCAGAAAGGCAGATCTACAGACATACACTGCTGAGGGGGGCAGCAGGGAGACAGGAGAGGTCTGCTGTGCCAGGAGGGCTGCTCCTGACTGGCGGGGATGAACTCATACCTCAGAGGCTGGCCAGAGCTTGAGAGCCCCTCTCTATACGAGATGACTTTAAATGGTCAGCCAATACTCATTATGAACCTGAGCACAACCTGAGCTGTATAAGAGATGTAGCCGCCATTGAAATCATGATGAAAAGAACAAGTTCAAGGCAGCAGTCCTTCTGTTAGGGGGAAAGGATGTCCTGAGTAAACTCCAAACAGGTTTTGTGGACTCCACCCCTACTCCAGACCAAAGCCATCAAGACACTGGGAATGACAAATCCCATCATCACCAAAGGGAGGGTTGCTGGGACCTGAAGGAGGAGTTAAGCAGCCAGCTTTGGTATAAAACCAGATATGTGGGCCTTAGGTCTCTCTTGGCCTCATGGTTCTTGGCTTTTCGCCAGCTCTCAGCATGCCATTGGGATTCCAGGTCAGCGGAACTGGTAGGAACTGATAGGACGCATTCACAAATTTATCTCCCTCTTTTCTCCCTGATTTATTCATTTCTTCATTTCCCTTTATTTTGTAAACAAACCATTTATTAAACTTTTGTGTGTGCCTGAAGCTGAGTATTAATAAGTCCCTTTTAAGCACACGGTGAGTCCCACAGGCAACCAGTTTTATATCAGGGTTGCCCTGTAACAAAAGTATTTCCTTCTGTGATCCATTTCTCGAAGACAACTGCTTTCCTCTAGAAGTTGTTAATGGATATATTAGCATTTGTGGGTGTACATGGGTGTTTGTTTGCCCTTTTCTCCACTTAACAATATATATTGGATATAAATATTTTAAAGCCACAACACATCTTGGTGGTAACTCCATATCATTATACAATTACAGAAAAAAAAAATTCTTCATTCTCTTCCACGGCTACACATAAAGAATTCATTTTATCAATTTATTATGATACTTTAACACTCCCCTCACTTTTGCTATAAAAATAAGGCTTTAACAAATTGTACATAAGTATTTTTCCCATTTGCAATGATAAATTACTAGCAAGGGAATCTTTAGTTTATAGGGTAGTTCTTGACTGATGGTATCAACTCTGCTAGGGATGTTTTTTGCTCTTCAGGTGCCTTCACTGCTTTTCCCTTCTCAATGACCTGAACAGCCCTCAGCAAACCATGCTGCAGAGCCTGGTTCTTTACCATGTTCGTAATCATGAAAGTGACATCCCTGATGTACATCTCCCTCACCTTAGCAGCATAGTGTTCTGCCTTGTTACCATGTGCGATAAAGAAGGTACAAAGCACTGTGATATCTTCTTCTTGCAGCCCATACTCCTCCAAGACAGACTCCCACACAACTCTAATGCGTTTGTTTTTGACTTTTCGTCTAAGGACCGATGCTAAGGTGGGAAGACCTTTCACCAGATCTGGCAGCTTCTCAAGCACATGTGTGTGCAGACAGATAAGTACTTCGATGACATAACTGTATAAAATATTCAATTCCATTGATGTGAACCTACAAAAAAAATGTAATAGCTTCTTCAGCAGTAGAAATCATTAGGGACAAGCATAAAAGACTTCCTTTAGGATAACTCAAAGAGGTACAAACCCACTAAGAAAACCAGCTGTAGTATTTTGGGTAAGACTTCAGAAATAGGGCCTGTATTAAACTTGGTAGCTTAATTCTCAGGCTACCTATACTATAAGTTTTTCAGTAGCAGAGGAGATAATATCCATTTTCTGTGTTAGTAAGAATTTGGCAAGCAAGAGACTGTGGTAAAATGTATACAGCAGTCCCTGGCATATAAGCATATAAGCAGGTACTCAAATTAATCTTTTTTGAATGAATCAACTTAAAGAAGTGTAATTTTTTTTACAACCTTTGTTGGAACTATACTAAGGAATTTGATTTTAGGATGATTACTGCAATCTCTCTCAAAGTCACAGTATGTCACTTGGTTTCTCATTGGATACTCACTTGAGTGCCAGAACTGCTGTCCACAGCTCATCTTGGGTTGACTGGCTTGCCAAAGTCTTGCTATGATGTTCAAATTTTTGTGTCAGGTCATCCTTGATAAAATCCAGTTCTTTGAATTGTGCTTCCAAAGCTTGAAGTTTGTAGTCTACTCTACAGGGTAAAAGAATCAAGGGTTAGTTAAGGTCAGATGGTAAGCTAAGATTTTGCCCTAAAATAAGGCTCTAATATATTGTTGACAACCACTATCAAATCTTAGTATCCATTCAAATTTAAGATTATGAACAAATGTTCCAATTTGCCGTTGTCTAGACATCATTCTAGTTCTTGTATTCCTTATATTGCCACTTTTGAATTATCTGACTGCTTGGATTATCTGTCAAGTCTCGTTTTTGTATTGTACTTTGCCTTTAAAATGTATTTTTACAAGCATTACTTTGATTCTCACAACAACTATAAGAAGTGAAGCAGTCATTTTCATGATTTTACAGATAAACTGAGTTTCAGAGATTGTGAGCTAAGGTCATAGGGCTAGCTAATGTTGATACCAATTTTTAATACGGTGGCTCTCTCTAACCTATTTTGACTGTTCATATCCTACCCTTCCATCAAGGATCAACTCAAATTTCATGCCCTGCCTGAATCCCCCTAACTCTCTACCTGTCATTCCCCATGTCCTACTTTATTTTTAAGGATTAGGTTTTTTAAAAAAGATTTATTTATTTATTTATTTATTTATTTAATTTTAGCAGCGGGTGGCAGGAGAGGTCTGCACGCCATGTGGGACCCTCCTCCAGTGGCCAGGGAACAGCTGGGGATCGAACCGGCGCTGCAGAGGCTGCGGGCAGCTTCACAACCCAGCGCTCAATTGCTGCGCCACCAATCCTGGAGGCCCAGGATTCGTTTTTAATGAACTAAATGTTAGGTTCTTAGAGGGAGGGGAACAGAGACTATTTCTCAGACATCTTTATGCCCATCTCCAATTTCCTAGCAGAGACCTTACAGGGGTGTAATAAAATATGTCTCATATGACTGATGTCTGTGATGCTAATAAGTTGCTGACCCTTGTAATCCAACAAAGGCATTTGAGTAGCTCTAAACATCCCTAAACATCAGAGGGCGCTGTGGCACAGGACTATGTCTAAATGAACCACAAAGAACTGGAACAACACAACTCACTTGCATGAAGTCATTCATGTTGTCTTTAACAAAGGAAGGATAAACAAATACACATATCACTTCACTGAGACTCTGTGTCCTCAGTGATCTGAAGACAGTTATGGTTGTTCAGAGTTCCGTCCTTGACCATTTCTTCTTGGTCTTCAATTTCTCCCAAGGTTAACTCAACTTCTGGTAACACCTCTCTCTTAAACTCTAGACCTATCTCCTTCCTCCTCTCCTCTCCTCTCCTCTCATTTTGGTGGAATTTGCTTTGTACTTTAGATTCTATTTACATACAGATAAGACTCAATGTGTAATGTGTGTTTTATAGGAGTGTAAACCCACATCACTGAATATACCACCAATCTCTGTCTGTATGTCAAACCCATGTTATCTGTCATATTGTTTGTATTAACTTTAAGACCTTTAAGACTATATATTAGGGCGAATTCTTGAGAGGAACTCTTGCTTGTCAATCAGTATAAAAGTTTACTATTGTAGTGATTCTTTGGAATTCTCTCATTCGGAGTAAATCTGAAACATTTGTTTTTTATGACAATTCCCCAGCTCAGTTCATGACATCACTATCTTTCCAAATGCTTGAACTAGTAATCTCAGCTAGTTATCACATCTTTTCCTCCCTCTCCATTAATGTGTCTCTAATCTATACCTTCATCTCCATCTCCACTAAACCAGTTAATCACCATCTTTTTATTTATTTATTTATTTATTTATTTATTTATTTATTTATTTATACAAGCACTAGGTATAGTCAGAAGCACGGGATGGCGAGAGAATTCACCAGAGCCAGAGCGGAGAGCAGAGCAGGCAGAAGGACCGAAGCACACTGCTGAGGGGAGCAGTGGATGGCAGGAGAAGTCTGCACGCCACGTGGGACCCTCCACCAGTGGCTGGGGAGCAGCCGGGGATTGAACCGGCTCTGCAGAGGCTGCGGGCAGCTTCGTAACCCAGCGCTCAACCGCTGTGCCACCAGGGAGGCCCTAATCACCATCTTTTACCTGAACCTAGCATTACAGTTGCCTAACTGGATCCCTGCTTTCAGTTTCTGCTACCTTAATTTATCCTCTAGACATATTCTTCTTTTTTTTTTTTTAAAGATTTATTTTATTTATACAAGAACTGGGGTACAGGCCAGATGCATGGAAGGGTGAGAGGATTCACCAGAGACAGAGCAGGGAGCAGAACAGGCAGACTGACGAAATACACTGCCAAGGGGAGCAGCAGATGAGACAGGAGAGGTCTGCCTCACCATGTGGGATTCTTGCTGGCTGGCCGGCCTGGATCGAACCTGCGCTGCAGAGGTTGCGGACAGCTTCACAGTTCAGTGCTCAACCACCTGCGCCACCAGGGAGGCCCTAGACATATTTTTCTAAAACATGATTCTGATTGGGTAACTTGACTGATTATATACATTTTATGCTGCCCTGACTTGCCCAGTGACATTGTTAGAATGAAGTTAGACCTCTTTAGAAGGAAACGTAAAGCCCTTCACTTAACCTTTGCCCTGTTCTTATGCCAGTCCTCTCACATATCCTAGTTGTTCAGCCTCTGGCTGAACACAGTATGTGGTTCCAAGCTCCCATGACTGTTGTGTACTCTCCTCAACCTAGAATTCCTTCCCATATTTTTCTTTCCTATAAACTCCTACTCACACGTAAAGATCCAGCTTAAATATCCCTCGATGAGGTGTTCCTTTCCTAGTGCTGAAGGCAAAATTAATTGAGGCTTTATATTCTCTTAGCCTTTTAGGAAATCACCATTACAAAATTACACACATTAATTTACATGAATTTTTCGTATTTTTGTTATCTATACAGGTGGTGATGTCCTTGAGAGCAGAAACCGTATTTTATTTATTTTTAAATACTTATCATTTAGCATATGCATTGAGTGGAATTAAAGCACTTGGGAGTATAGGTTTTTCTTTATTATTAATTTATCTGTTTTTTGAACCTGGAAGACTTAAACCACTGTAACAAAGACACAATTATAATTTGCATGCCTATAGTTCTTTGCCCATTTTTATTTTCACTCTTCTCTAACCCATCTTTCCAGAAAAGCAGACCCATGCTTATTCCCTCCCTGTAGCCCTTAGCAACCTTTTCATTGCCTCCTTCAAGGATACCAGGGTTGTGGTTTCATTGTTCATCTTCTTAAGGCAAAATGAAAGGAAACAGAACAAGCAAAACAAAAACCCAATAGAGATTTGAGTCCAGGGTCTTCTGTTGTCTTCCACTCCACAACAGGCAGCAGCAAGTGTGAGTACTCAATCTAAAGTCTGCCGGAAAGGTTACTCAGTACAAGATGCTTTTAATAGCTTGTGCATCCAAATATAGTTTCAAAGAGCTGACCATGTGAACACAGGTGTCTTGGAATGCACTATTAATACTTGCCTTTGAAAAGTGAACCACAGTACATCAACACAGCATAACACTTGATGAAATTGTGGCTCTGTGTATATTCTGGCAAATGTATATAAATATACAAATGTGTGTGTGTGTGTATATAAATATATACATAAACCAAGATTAAATTTGATTAGAATATTACTCTCAAATTTTAAGTACTCAGGCCTCCCTAGTGGTGCAGCAGTTGAGCGCTGGGCTTCACAGGCGCAGCCTCTGCAGCGCCGGTTCCATCCCCCGCCGCTGGGCGAGGGTCCCACATGGCGCGCAGACCTCTCCTGCTGCCCGCTGCTCCCCTCAGCAGTGTACTTCATCAGTCTGCTTCTTCTGCTCCCCGCTCTGGCTCTGGTGAATTCTCTCACCCTCCCACGCTTCTGACTATACCCAGTGTTTGTATAAATAAATCAATCTTTAAAAAAAATTTTTAAGTACTCAATTATTAAATAGCCTAGGCTTTATATATTTTATTATATATTCCATCAATACTAAAAATCTAACTACCATTAGAAACTAAAAGATATTTATTGAGGGCTTCTAGTATTAGAAGGGGATCTAGTGAACTGTAGAGTAAGGCTATTGGCATTTTGGTGGTGGATAGGTTATGGCAATATTCGTTTGAAGAAGTGTGAACCTGTACTCCTAAAAAATAGATAGTGCTATAAAACAATGTTACCTCAATTAAAAAAATAGCTATTTGAAATAAAAACAGGATTCTTGAATTCATGGGGTTTAAACTCCAGTTGGGGAAATGAGACATAAACTTCAATGCTGTATGCTAAATAGATACAGATCATAAAGTTCATAGATGAGAGAGTAGGTTGCTGAAGCTTTTGATAATTGGGGAACACTCACATTGAAGGTAGAATTTGGACTTGGCCTAAAGGAAAATGCGGGTTACAAGAAGAGGGAAAGATATATCTGGAGAAACTATATGAGCAAAATCATAGAGATGGCAAGGTACATAATGTGTTCACAATAATGAATAGGTATGTTTTGAGCAAAAGAGTCATGAGAGAGAAAAACCACCATGAGCCCTATGTTCATTGCCATCCTATTTACAATAGTCAAGATATGGAAACAACTTTAGTACCTACTGACAGATGAGAGGATAAAGAAGATATGACATATATATAAACATGTGTATATATATATGTATATATAAAATGGGATACTACTCAGCCATATAAAACAAAACCAAAAACATTATCTTGCCATTTGCCAAAACACTGATGGACCATGAGGGGATTATGTTAAGTGAAATCAGTCAGACAGAGAAAGATAAATCCCTCATGAATTCACTCATACATTGGAAGAAAAAGAATCAAAGCAGGGGCCTCCCTGGTGACTCCAGGGGTTAAGATGCAACCTATGAAGCTATCTGCACTGCAGCATGAGTTGGATCCCTGGCTGGCCAGGTAGCAACCCACGTGGCACAGCAGACCTCTCCTGACTCACCCGCTGCTCCCCTCAGCAGGGTATTTCAGTCAATCTGCCTGTTCTGCTCCCCATTATGTCTCTGGTGAATTCTCTCAGCCCCCACACCTCTGGCCTGTACCCCAGCTCTTGTATGCATAAATAAATAAATCTGTAAAAAAAAAAAAAAGAATCAAGGGCCTCCCCTGTGGCACAGCGGTTGAACACTGGGTTGCGAAGCTGCCCGCAGCCTCTGCATTGCCAGTTCGATCCCCGGCCACTGGGTAAGGGTCCCACATGGTGTGCAGACCTCTCCTTCCACCCACTGCTCCCCTCAGCAGTGTACTTCGTCACTCTTCCTGTTCTGCTCCCTGACTGGCTCTGGTGAATTCTCTCACTTTCCTGCGCTCCTGACTGTACCCAGTGCTTGTATAAATAAATAAATAAATCTTAAAAAAAAAAAAAAAGAATCAAAGCAAGTGAACAAATGAAACAAAACAAACACTTTGATTCTGACAACACAATGGTGGTGATTAGAGGGTAAAGGAGTTGGGGTGGGGGTGGAGCTGGTGGAAGGAGGATGTTGATTGGATCATGGTGGGTGGAAACCAGACCTTTGGTGGTGGATGTGGTGTGGTATATACACTTGTCAAGGTGTGAAGCTGTGCACCTGAAATTTATACACTGTTATGAATCAATGTTACCTTAATTTTAAGAAAAGAAAAAAACATTTGAACTAGATAGAGCTAAGTCATAGATTTATTCATTCATTGAATATTCACTTACTCAACATTTACTGAATACCATAAATATCAATTGAATGGATAAAAATACAGTATAACTACCATGGCTCTTAGTCGCCCCTCTCCTCCAACTATTGCTCTACCTTTCTTTCCCCAAAGAAAGACCTCATTATATATTAGTTCTGCCTGGTTTTGAACCTTTCTATTTTTTAATTTTTTTTTCAATTTCTATTTTTTATTATCTTTCTGGTTTTGAACATTTTTATAAATGGAATCATACATAACTGCTTTTTTGAGAGATATAACTCATGTATCAGTGAACTTATTTTAAATGTATATTCAAGTATTACCATTTCACAGAGTTGTGCAACTATCACAATCCATTTTAAACATTGTACCATAAAAACAACACTTCAGTAGTCACTTCATATTCCCTCTCCTCCTCTCACACTCCCCAGCATAAGGTAATCACTAATCTACTTCCTGTTTTTATAGAACATGATATTTCTTTTTATTTATTTATTTAGTTTTTTAAAAAAGATTTATTTATTCATTTATACAAGCACTGGGTACAGTCAGAAGCGCGGGAGGGTGAGAGAATTCACCAGAGCCAGAGCAGGGAGCAGAGCAGGCAGAAGGACCGAAGTACACTGCTGAGGGGAGCAGTGGGTGGCAGGAGAGGTCTGTGCGCCATGCGGGACCCTCCTCTGGGGCCGGGGAGCAGGCGGGGATTGAACCGGAGCTGCAGAGGCTGCGGGCAGCTTTGCAACCCAGCGCTCAACCACTGCGCCACTGGGGAGGTCCCGAACATGATATTTCTTTATAGAATTTGCCTGTTCTGGATATATCATATAATCGCCACATGGTTTTTTGTGATGATTTCTTTTTACTTAATATAATGTGTTCTAAGATTTATAGCTTATATTTGTATTACATTCATTTTTATTGTCAAAAAATATTCCATTATATCATACAATGAGCTGAATTGTGTGCTCTCCCAAATTTTACATGTTGAAGTCTAATGTGATTGCATTTAGAGATAAGATCTTTAAAGTGGTAAGTAAAGTTAAATGAGGTCAAAAGGGTGGCGCTGTAATCCAATATGACTAGTGTCCTTACAAGAAGAGACACGAGGGAAGTGTGTGCACAGAGAAAAGTTTATGTGAGGACACAGTGAGAAGGCAAACTCGCAAGTCAAGAAGACAGGTCTTAGGGAAATCAAACCTGCCAACACCTTGATCCTGTATCTTTAGTCTCCAGAAATGTGACATTTATTTGTTTAAATCTGCCAATTTGGGCCTCCTTGGTGGCACAAGGGGTTAAGCACAGCACTGTGAAGCTGTTCACAGCCTCAGCAGCATGAGTTCAATCCCTGGCTGGCCCGGAGCTACCCACATGGCCTGACAGACCTCTCCTGTCTCACCTGCTGCTATCCTCAGCAGTGTGTTTCAGTCAGTCTGTCTGTTCTGTTCCCCACTCTGTCTCTGGTGGGACCTCTCACCCCAGCACCTCTGACCTATTCTTGTATGCATAAATAAATAAATAAAAGAAAAATAAATAAATGCCAATTTGTGGTATTTTGTTATGGCAGCTCTAGCAGACTAAAATAAGAATTAAATGGAAATTCTACAGCTGAACAATGCAACAAACACTTAAAATTTAAAAAAATCACTGGACAAATTAGGCATTGGATGAAAAGATGGGAGAGCAATAGAAACTCTTTAAGCTGAGGCACAGAGAAGGCTGAAAGCTAATATACAGAGCCTCAATAACTTGTGAGACAATATCAAGAATTCCAACATATGTGTACTAGGGTTCCAGCAAGAGAAGGCAGAAGATAAACATTTTTGAAGAAATGACAGCAATATCAATTTGATCAATATCAAATCACTGAAAAACAGTCATGAAGAGAAACTCTTAAAGCACCAGAGAAAAGATGATGCATTAGATACAGAGGAACAAAGATAAGCATACTATTGTTGGCTTCTCCTCAAAACCAATACAAACTAGGAAGAACTAAAATGTCATCTTTAAAATTATGAAAAAAAAAAAGAAAGAAATGTGGGGGGGCCTCCCCTGGTGGCACAGTGGTTGAGCACTGGGCTGCGAAGCTGCCTGCAGCCTCTGCAGCGCCAATTCGATCCCTGGCCGCTGGCGAGGGTCCCACATGGTGCGACAGACCTCTCCTGCTGCGCCCACTGCTCCCCTCAGCAGTGTGTTTCGTCAGTCTGCCTGTTCTGTTCCCCGCTCTGGCTCTGGTAAATTCTCTCACCCTCCTGTGCTTCTGACTGTACCCAGTGCTTGTATAAATAAATAAATCTTAAAAAAAAAAAAAAAAAAAGAAATGTGGGGGAGAGGGAACTACCAAGCCACAATTTTCTGTCCAGCAAAAATATCCTTAAAAAATGAGTGTAAAGGGGCCTCCCTGGTGGCGAAGGGTTAAAGACAGCCTTATCAAGCTATTGCCAGCCACTGCAGCATGGGTTTGATCCCTGGCCAGGGAGGTGACCCACGTGGTAGCAGACCTCTCCTTCTCACCCCACTGCTTCCCTCAGCTGTGTATTTCACTGCCTGTTCTGCTCTTACTCTGTCTCTGGTGAATCCTCTCACCTCCTCCGTACCTCTGGCCTACACCCCAATTCTTGTATGCATAAATAAACCTTAAAAAAAAAAAAAGAACGTAAAATACAAACAAATTTGCAAACAAAAAAGGTTAAACCAGAGTAGATTGGGCCCTTATTCAATGACTAGTGTTGTCTTTGTCCATTCAGATTGTTATAACAAATTACCACAAACTGGGTAATTTACAAACAACAGAAATGTATGTCTCATAGTTCTGGAGTTAGGAAGTCCAAAATCAAGGTACCAGTTGGTTGCCTTCTGGGGAAAGGTCATTTCCTGTTTTATAGCTCATGCCCTGCTGTATTCTAACATGCTAGGAAACTCTATGGGATCACTTTTATAAGTGTTAATTCTGTTCATGATAGTTTCACCCTCCACATGAGCACCTCCTAAAGGCTCTGGTCCCTAATACTATAGCCTTTGGGCTTGGATTTAACTTAATGAATTTTTGGCAGACACATCCAAACCGTAGCAAATGTCCTTATAAGGAGAGTAGACACAGCCACCCAGTGGAGAATACCATATGATTATAAAGGCAGACTGAAGTTCTATAGCTGTAAAACAAGGATTACTAGCAAACCTCCAGAAGCTAGAAAGAGGCAAGGAAGGGTTCTCCCCTATAGGTTACAGAAATATCATGGCCCTGGTGACACCTTGATAGCAGACTTCCAGCTTCCAGAATATTCCTTATTTTATTTTATTTTATTTATTTATGCATACAAGAGCTGGGGTGCAGGCCAGAGGTGTGGGGGGTGAGAAGATTCAGCAGAGACAGAGTGGGGAACAGAACAGGCAGATTGACTGAAATACATTGCTGAGCAGTGGGTGAGACAGAAGAGGTCTGCTGCGCCATGTGGGTCACCTCCCTGGTCGGGGATCAAACTGGTGCCGCAGTGGCTGCAGATAGCTTCATAGTGCTGCGTCTTAGCTCCTTGCCCCACCAGGAAAGCCTACTTCCAGAATATTCTTAAGACATATTCTTTTATGTCTTAAGCCACCTAACTTTTTGTTACTTTATTATGGCAGGCTTAGGAAATTACTATACCATGTGACTCTAGAGAAATGAAAATATATATCCACAGAAAGATTTTATACATAAAGTAGTTAAAGTAGCCACATTCCTAATAAACGTGAACTGGACCAAATCAAGTTTCCATCAATAGGTAATGAATTGACAAATTGTGGCATGAAAGAATATTACTCAGCATTAAAATTGAATACACTATGGATAAATCCAGCAACATATAAAAATCTTAAAAGCATGCTGAGGGCAAGAAAAGGGATTATACTATATGATCCTATTTGCTTAAAGTTTTGGAACCATTCTAATAGTGCTGCAATTAACATCCTGTACAATGCCTTTGGTATATGCATTCCCATTGCTTCTTAGAATTTTCAAAATTTTCCCTTCCTGTTTTGCTTTGCAAGGTTCAGCTCCCTCTAGTGACACAGTCTTTCCAGGGTTATCAGAAATTTTGATAGCATCAAATTAGTCAATCAATTTGACTAGTCATTACTGAACTTTTTCTATTTTTTCCTTTTCTAGCTAAGTTTGGCAATTATACATCTGAAGGGCAGTTACTGAAGAACAGAAACATCAATTAGAAAAATAGAGTTAAGGGGGTGGAAGGACTGGTAGGGGGATCAACTTGATAGTGGTAAATAGTACTCAGGTTTTGGCGATGGATATGGTTTGGTATATACCTTTACTGAGGTATGAAGTTAAACTCTTGAAACTTACACAGTAAGTATTGTAAACCAATGATAAATCAATTTTAAAAATAGAATGTGGGCCTCCCTGGTGGCGCAGCGGTTGAGCGCTGGGTTGCGAAGTTGCCCGCGGCCTCGGTTCGATCCCCGGCTGCTCCCCGGCCACAGGAGGAGAGTCCCCCATGGCGCGCAGACCTCTCCTGCGGCCAGCTGCTCCACTCAGCAGAACACTTTGGTCCTTCTGCCTGCTCTGCTCCCCGCTCTGGCTCTGGTGAGTTCTCTCACCCTCCTGCGCTTCTGACTGTACCCAGTGCTTGAATAAATAAATAAATAAATCTTTAAAAAAAAAATAAACATAGAATGTGTTATTTAAAAATGAGCAATTCTAAGAGCACGAGAATGAAGGGAAACAAAGAGCAAGAGAATGGCTGCCTAGTTCCCCCTCTAATTTATTCCAGCAATAGACTCTAAATTACCCCTGCCTCTCTAGTGGAATTCCATCACATGCCACTGAAGAGTCCTGACTAATAAAAGCAGCTATGCCACTTTAGGGAACTAGTGATCATGACACCAGAATGGCTGCTCAGTCAGGGTCAATCAGGGTCAGTCAGGGCAGATAAGGTATGTCTAAGCAGTCAAACCCGCTCACCCTCTTGCATTCCTTACCTGGATTTAAGGGATCAGGATCCACCCAGTCACCGAAACCAGAAAACTGGGTTTCATTTATTACTCCAATACCTTCCACTGATAATGTTTTCCTACCTGTTTAGAGTTTCTACTGAAAATTTCTCTGTTGCTTCTCCAGAATACTCTTCCACATGAAAATATGGGTTTCAACCTTGTTATTTCCCCACATTTCCCAGTAATATCATTGACCTAATCCTAGTGTCATCTGAAGATGCTAAAGGGCACTCAAGATTTTCAGGATTCTCTCTACAAGCCCATGTACTCAACCTTGAGTACCATATAATTTTTTTTTTAATTTTTATTTTTAAAAATATTTTTTATTTATTTAGGCATACAAGAACTGGGGGGTAGGCCAGAGGTGGGGGCGGTGAGAGGATTCACCAGAGACAGAGTGGGGAACAGAACAGGCAGATTGACTGAAATAACACTACTGAGGGGAGTAGTGGGCAAGATAGGAGAAGTCTGCTGTGCCATGTGAGTTGGTTCCCTGAACCAGGGTCAAACTGGTGCTGCAGTGGTTGCTGATAGCTTCCTAGTGCTGAGACTTAACCCCTTGCATCAGCAGGGAGGACCTACCATATATTTTTAAAAGAAAAAAATTATTAGACTTCTATTATTGTTACTTAATCATTATACTAAAATTATATTAGCATAATGTTGCTTAAGCATTTTACACCCAACGTTAGGTATAAACTTTTTATACTTGTAACTCTTAAGCAATATAAAATCGAACCTACATACTAAATACAAACCAATTTACAAATAAATTTAATCATCAACATTAATTTATGATGACAACAGATGACATTAATTTTTGATGACAACTATTTACTGAAACTAAATAGTCTCACATCATGGCTTTGGCAACAAATTGCTTTAGAGGGAGGTTATTTTGCATTTGGGAAGTTGATACCCCCTTGTACAGAGTAATGACTCAATTAAAAAAATGCTTCTTTAATTGAGTTCATACATGATTTGGTTTATGAATTTCTAGTTTGTAAATTTTAGATTAAAAAAACTGAAATACTAACACCTGCCATTTAGTAGAAACATTTTTAGGTTTTTTGAATTTTTCATACCAAAAATACTGTATGATGTGATAATGTCTTCCAGTTACTGTTGCTACAGTTGTTGATGAGCGACTTGATGGTGGAGCTTTGGGAGAGGGGGGTCATTGACACTAACTTTGGGAGGCCTGTGTCTCCTGAAAACCAAAGTGTTTCTCTCAAGCACATGCCTAGCTTAAACTTTTGTTTGTATTATTATTTCTAACATTGTAACTTTTATTTATTTTTTTTAAAAAGATTTATTTATTTATTTATGCATACAAGAACTGGGGTGTAAGTCAGAGGTACGGAGGGTAAAAGGATTCACCAGAGAGAGTGGGAAGCAGAACAGGAGGATCTACTGAAATACACTGCTGAATAGCAGCACTATTTACAATAGCTAAGCTTTGGAAACAACCCAAATGCCCAAAAATAGATGACTGGATCAAGAAGATGTGATACATATACACCATGGAATATTACGCAGCATTCAAAAAAGATAAACACATGCAATTTGCAGCAACATGGATGGCGCTGGAAGGGATCATGCTCAGCGAAATAAGCCAGAAAGAAAAAGAAAAATACCAGATGGTCTCACTCATAGCAGGAATCTAGAAAACTTAAATAAAGGACCAGGAAAAAGAATAACTATAAGAAAGAAAATATCAAAATCAACAAACAACTATGAACCAGAGACACTATATGAGGGGTGGGGGGCAGGGAAAGGAGGGTTTGGGGTCAAAATAAGGGGATTGTAATTGTATGGGGAATATAAAAATAAAATTTAAATTAAAAAAATAAAGAGCTATTTTAGGAATTTAAAAAAAAAAAGAAATACACTGCTGAGGGGAGCAGTGGGCGAGTAAGGAGAGGTCTGCTGCACCATGTGGGTTGCTCCCTGGCTGGCCAGGGATCCAACTTGTGCTGCAGTGACTGGCGATAGCTTGACAGTGCTGTCTTTAAACCCCGTGCCACCAGGGAGGCCCCATTATAACTTTTATTTATTTATTTATTTTTGAAAGATTTATTTATTTATTTATACAAGCACTGGGTACAGTCAGAAGTGCGGGAGGGTGAGAGAATTTACCAGAGTCAGAGCAGGGAACAGAACAGGCAGACCGAAATACATTGCTGAGGGGAGCAGCAGGCAGCAGGAGAGGTCTGCACGCCATGTGGGACCCTCGCCCGGCGGCCAGGGATCGAACCGGGGTGGCCCTAGATTTATTTATTTTTATACATGAGCTGGGGTACAGGCCAGAGGCGTGGGAGGGTGAAAGAATTCACCAGAGACCGAGTGAGAAATAGAACAGGCAGACTGACACACTGCTGAGGGAAGCAGCGGGTGCGACAGGAGAGATCTACCATGCCATGTGGGAATCTCTCTGGCTGGCCGGGATCGAACCCGTGCTGCAGAGGCTGCGGACAGCTTCACAGCACTGTGCTCAACCTGCTGCGCCACCAGGGAGGCCCCCCCATTATAACTTTTAAACCAGAATAAGGAAGGATGAAAAGTGTTAATTTGTGAAACTAAAGGGAAAAAATTCTTACTGTAAATGAAAAATTGGTAGGATAAATCAGAGCAAGACAAATATTGTGGTAGTGAAAGTCCCAGACTTTCTATGTGTGAGGGCATTAGATGATAATAGATTTGGAAAGAGCACTAAAACAGTTTTTTTGACTCTTTACTTTTATAGTAAGCAATATTTTGTAAAAATCAACTTTGATATATAATTTAGATATAATAAAATCAAATAATTTAAAAAGCACAATTTGATGAACTCTGACAAATGTTTACCGTCATGTGACAACCATCACAATCACAATAAAGGTCACAGAACATCACTTGTCACTCCCGTAAATTACTTTTTCTTTGCAATCAATCCTATACCCCACCTCTGACCCAGGTAATCTGATTTACTTTCTGCTTTGCCTTTTCTAGAATGTCATATAAATAGAATCACATAGTACTTTGTGTCTGCCTTTTTTCACTCATGCTTTAAGATTCATCCAGGTTGCTATATGTGTCAATACTTTGTTGCTTTTATTGCTTAGTAGTATTCCATTGTATGGATATAGAATAATTTGTTCAAATAGTCACCAGTTGATAAACACTTGTTTTGTTTCCAATTTAGCTATTAAGAATAAAGTAGCTATAGACATTTAGGTAGAGACGTTTGTGGACATGCATTTTTATTTTCCTTGGGCAATTATCTAGGAGTGGAATTGCTGGCTCATATAGTGGGTATTTATTTGATAACATAAAAACTGCAAAACTCTTTTCAAAAGCGACTATTCCAGTTTTCATTTCTACCAACAACCTATGAGAGTTCCAGTTACTCTCCATCCTCACCAGCATTCAGTCTTTTTAATTTTAGTGCTTTTGATGGAAATGTAGAGACATAAGATTGCAGTGTCAATTCACATTTGCCTAATGACTATTGATGTCCGGCACCATGTCATGTACTTATCAGTGATTCACTTATCCTCTGTTCAGATCCTTTGTTCATTTTTAATTGAATTGTCCTCTTATTAAGTAAAAGAGTTGCTTGTATATTTGGCATGTAATTCTTTAAGCATATGTTCTACAGATATTTTTTCCCACTCTATGGCTTACTGTTCACTTCCTTAAAAAATTTTTTTGAAGAGCAAAATTTTCCATTTTGATGAGGTTGAATTTGTCAAAATTTTTTTTTTGTCTTACAGGTCATGTATTTGTGTCCTAAGAAATCTTTGTGTAACTCAAGGTCACAAAGATCTTTTATGTTTCCTACATTTTACAGTGTTAGCTCTTTTTTTTTTTTTTTTTTAAGATTTATTTATTTATACAAGCACTGGGGTACAAGCCAGAGGCGCGTAAGGGTGAGAGAATTCACCAGAGAAAGAGCAGGGAGCAGAACAGGCAGAGAGACCAAAATACAACATCTGCAGCACCATGTGGAAATCTCCCTGGCCAGCCAGGAATTGAACCGGTGCTGTAGGGGCTGCCGACAGCTTCACAGCACTGTGCTCAACCCGCTGTACCAACAGGGAGGCCCTACAGTGTTAGCTCTTATGTTTAGCCCTATGACCCATTACTTTTTTTTTTTTAAGATTTATTTATTTATGCATACAAGAACTGGGGTACAGGCCAGAGATGCGGAGGGTGAGAGGATTCACCAGAGACAGTGGGGAACAGAACAAGCAGACTGACTGAAATACACTGCTGAGGGAGCAGCAGGAGAGTCAGGAGAGGTCTGCTGCACCATGTGGTTGCTCCCTAGCCAGCAGGGGATTGAACTCATGCTGCAGAGGCTGTGGATTGCTTCATAGTGTGATGCTTAACCCCTTGCACCACCAGGGAGGCCCTGACCCATTACTTATTGCGTACGATACGGGTTGAAGTTAATTTTTTGGCATATGATACGCAATTGCTCCAGCAACATTTTTTTGAAAGATAATTTCATATATAATGTCATATAATGAATTAGTGTGGCAACTTTGCTGAAAATATAATTGTCATGGATGGCAAGTCAATAAGCATATGACGGGATGCTCAAGCTCATTAGTCATTAGGGAAATGCACACCCAAACTACAATGAGCTACTACTTCACATCCCCTTGGATGACAATAATAAAAAAGACAGAAAATAACAAATTTGGTGAGACTGTCGAGAAGTAGGATCCTCATACTTTTTTGCTAGAAATATAAAATGGTGCATGTAATCATTTTGGCAGTTCTTCAAAACATTAAACATGAGGTTACCATATGACCTGGCAATTCCACTTCTAGTTACATGCTCGTTCACAATAGCATTATTCATAATAGCCCTGAAGTGAAAACCACCTAAACATCAGTTGATGAGTGTATAAACAAAATGTGATATATACATACAATGAAATATTTGGTCATAAAAAGGAACCAAGTACTTATATATACCACAACATGGTATGACTCTTGAAGACATAATGCTAACTTAAAGAAGCCAGTCATGAAGACCACAATATATGATTCCATTTATATGAAATGTCTAGAGAGACAGAATATAATGGTTGCCTAGGGTGGTGCAGTAGAAGAAAATGGGGAGTAACTGCTAATGGATATGGGGTTTCTTATGGGGATAACAAATTTTTTTTCTTTTTTTTAAAAAAAGATTTATTTATTTATACAAGCATTGGGTACAGTCAGAAGCGCAGGAGGGTGAGAGAATTCACTAGAGCCAGAGCAGAGAGCAGAACAGGCAGATTGACAAAGTACACTGCTGAGGGGAGCAGCGGGTGGCAGGAAAGATCTGCGAGCCATATGGGACCCTCACTGGTGGCCGGGGATCGAACTGGAGCTGCAGAGTTGCAACTTTGCAACCCAGCGCTCAACCGCTGCGCCACCGGGGAGGCCCCACAAATTTTCTTTTTCACCAGGTTATGGTGATAATGGTACTTTCATATTCAAATATGTTCTGTTGAATTTAATTCAACTTTCCTTCTTTCCTGAGTACACTACACTAAAGATAAAAGCTCTCATCAGTCAATAGCTATATAACTTCCTATATCTGACATAATATTCTACTATCTTAATTTTTAAATTTGAGATATGACAGCAACACCATGTAGGTTTAAGGTATACAACATATTTATTTCATACATTTAAATTGGAATATGGTTGCCATTGTAATATTACTAACATTGTTATTACCTCTGTTGGGTCACACAATGATTTATTTTAGTGGTGGGAACAATTAAGATCTAGCATCTAAGCAAATTAATGTTTATGAAACACTTTTGCTATCTATAATTAGGTCTAATAGGTCTCCGGGACTTATCTACCAGTTGCGAGCATGTACCTTTAAACATCTCTCCCATTCCCCTCCACCCTTCAGGCCCTGGTAACTATCATTTTACTTTCTGCCCAGCCCTTTCCTCCACCAAGTGTGGCAGGGTATGGAAGGGGCACTCCAGATGTTGGGGAAGTGTTCAGGATTTTCCCCACATCCTCTTCTGGCCTACATTAAATCCTCCTCTGTAGTGACAGCAGGGTACCTTGTTCCCTCTAGCACAAGATGTCCCTCTGGTCTTACTACTTACATAAGTCTCTGAAGAAACTTAGCCGAGTGGAATGGCCAATATTCCCTGCTGCAGTTGCCCTATGGTAATTTGGAGCGAGAATATCAAATGTGCAATGAGCCTGTGGGTGTCTGTAAATTGAGCATTGGTTGGAAAAGGTACGTGTATCTCTGATATTTGGTATTAAAAATCACTAGAAACAGGCAGTTTAGTTGCCCGGTAATCCAGCTACCAGCACTCTTCAGGTTCACTTTTATATTTTCTTTCCACACCTGGGCATTTTCACCTCCCTTGACTCAGTATTTAAGGACAACTATTTGTGTTAGGTGGGGGTAGGGTGCGTCCAGGACAAGCCAAATCATAAATTCAGAACTAAATAGGACAGAAATCTTGTCCTTAACCATTTCATTCTAATAGAAAGACAAGTGTACACTGACCATGGTTGTAAACATAATCCTTTATGATTTATAATTACATCTGTAAATATCCTATTACCAAATAATGTAGCATTTACAGGTTCTAATCCCTGGAATAAGAAT
Organism: Talpa occidentalis; assembly: GCF_014898055.3. NCBI lineage: Eukaryota > Metazoa > Chordata > Mammalia > Eulipotyphla > Talpidae > Talpa > Talpa occidentalis. Next base: position 41,232,850 of record NW_023604295.1, on the reverse strand, counting down.
TTAAGTTCTAGGGCCTCCCTGGTGGCACAAGGGTTAAGAAGCAACCTATGAAACTATCCACAGCCACTGCAGCACCAGTTCGATTCCCAGCCAGCCAGGGAACAACCCACATGGTGCAGCAGACCTCTCCTGTCTTGTCCACTGCTCCCCTCAGCAGCATATTTCGGTCAATCTGCCTGTTCTGTTCCCCACTCTGTCTGGTGAATCCTCTCACCCCCTGCACCTCTGGCCTGTACCCCAATCTTGTATGCATAAATAAATCTTAAAAAAAATTTAAGTTCTAATAACTATTTAAGTTCTTATTTCTTTTAAGGTCTTACTTATCTAAATGACGGCCAACAACGGGAACTAAGCTATATACAAAATGATACCCTGGCTTTTCTTATGCCTAAGCTGAGGTGCTTTCTTTTGTTTACCTTTGTTTCTTCAAACTCTTATTACCTCAAGTAATGCACACTGAGTCAAACTGTAGAAAAATGACTAAGAGCAGTTCATTTTGTATACAATTTTCACACTGCAAATTTACCAAAATATCCATAGTTGTTTGGAGATGTTCAGGGACTCTTAGTTTAGTCCATGCCCCCCTTTTCTGATAACTATATCCCCACCTCTGGGACTAGGCCCTTTTGGCAATGTAGATAGCAAGCAACAACATTCCTGATCAGAGCTAGGAACATTACTAAGTCAGACCAATCAGGTTATTTCCAGGGACCTGGAACTCCGCTTCTGGCATTGAAATAGGTTCTAATGTAGCCCTGAAAGAACACCTTTTTGCCAAGTGAAAGCCATCATGCAGCGAGAAGCAGACAAGTGACCAAGATTGGATTAAAAAATGCAGTTGCCTTGGTTAATAGTTTTCCTGGTTATTAGTCTGAGTTATCAGCAATCAAAAGAAGTTTGATTAACACTAAGGTTTCAATTTTGGTATACTTTTGTTTTTGCTCCCACAAAATTATTTGGGCTCAACAGCTCAATTGATACTGTACTTTGATAATTTTTCAAAAGCTCCCTCTAAAACCCCTTATGATTTCCCATGACTATTAGTCCTTCCCAACATTATAGATCCATGAGATGAGCACAATATTATTATATTTTAATTTAATAAAACAGTATCATGGAAGGTACTTCAGGGGATTTCTAATTCAACTGCCTCATTTTCAAGTAAACTAAATCCCAAAATGACCAAGAGCTGTGTTCAGTGCTGGGATTAGAAACTTGTTCTGTAAATACTCACGTCAAGGTTCTTTGTCAATGAATTTTTTAATGGCCAAAATGGTTTTCTTTTTTAAAATTCCAACTGAGGTCACTACTTAATGGCTCAGGAATGATTTAGTTCCACGTTAAAATCCAGTTCAAATAGCTTCAGTGGAGTGGGGGGAAAAAGGCTTCAGGTATACTTGTTTCAGGCATGGTTGGCTCTAGGCTCAAAATTACTGTGAGGATTCTCTTTCTACCTCCGGGAAAGACTTCCATAAGGGCAGGGGACCTATAGTCTTACATCCAAACAACTTAGTTACCATATGCCTGATTATGCTTGGAATCTTCAGTTATAAGAGTCAAAAAATTCCTTTTAATTCTCATAAGCCATTCTGAATTTGGTTTTTGTCATCTGCAATGTGATTGAGCTTATCAAAAAGTTCCACACAAACAAGGATAATGTTAACCAATTAGATTGTTTTCAAAACTTTAAATATTTACAGTAGGCAGAATTATGTAGATGGGGTGAAACAATAAGAGTAAGTGGTTAACCAAGTTCCTTGAGGTTTTCCAGCTTTAACAGATTAGGAAGTGAAATGACCACTGGTCTTCAGTAAGTAATTTTTAATCTGTAGGTCAATTTAAAGTACATTCGTTTAAAAAAAAAAAAAAAGAGTAGACAGTATAATCAGAGGCTGAAAGAACATACAGAAAAGACAGCAATTAGGCCATGATGAAAAGGAACTTACTCGACACATTACCTGGGCCTCTAGTCTCTAATCCCTCATTATCTTTTGCTTAGTCATGTTTCTGCTTATTCATAACTTCAGTTTATTCTTGGCCCTACCAGCAACATGGCAGATTGTTACATAATATCTTAAAATAATCTGACCCTGGCATGCTCTTCTTAGAAACATTAGCAAAAGGTGTAGCAAAACTTGGGTTTTACATAGAACAAACATGAACAGGTTTCTTTCTTCCTCCAACTTGGTAAGGATCTTCATGACATTCCAGGATCCAAAATAACTAATGTAACCACAACTGGATCAAGATACAGATTTCCCTAAAGCAGGAGGCTTGATAAGACAACCAAGGTCTTTTGTTGGTGAGTTAATTGTGCCTGCAATTTTCCTGGATTCTTAAATTACTTAACATCACTGTACCTCGATTTCTGTGGCCTTAAAATGGGGGAAATCACCTACTTCTTTGATTTGGAATAAGAAGTTAAATATACATAAAATACATATGTAATTTACATATTGAAATATATATGAAATGGCTGAGTGGCTGAGTATATGGCCGGTACTCAGTGAATGTTAGTTTTTTCCCCTAAATTTTAATGTCATTTATTGCATGAAATATTATCTTTTTTATTCAAATGTCTTAAAATTTATACAATGGATTGTTGTTACTCTGCATAACACAGATGGCTTAAGTGAAAAATCAGGGCTTTTTTAATCTAAAAAAAAAAAACAAACGAAAAACTGTCTTGCAGTTTTTCAAATGTTTTTATTGGGTTTAAAATTCATTTAAGAGATATACAGATATACAACTGGTTTGATCAGCTACTAATATATTTTGGTGTCCCTTTATTTTTGCACCCAAGAGCCAGTTCACTTTTTCTCCATGTTCAATACTTAGCTTTGGTAAAATTTTGCCACGTTCTTCATCTGTTCCTGAAGCATTAGGTTTTCCACCTTGCCTTTTAGTTTTCCTCCTGTGAGTATGTTTTGTAGGGCTTTTCTGTTTTTTCTCAACTTCATTGCTTATATCCCACATCATTATCTTTCCATCATTCCCTCCAGTAAGTAGCAAATAGGATTGTGGCAGAAAGTAGACCTGGGATACCCCCAAAGTGTGGCCCTTAAATCCTAGTTCCTGTTCACATTTGACTCCCATCACCCTAAAAACTCGAACCTTACCATCTTCTGCACCACAGCTAAAAATATTGCCACAAGATGCCACAGACACAGAGTAGGCTAAAGCAGGGTTTAAAAGCTGACCAGGTGATTGTGGGCTTTCCATTTCTTCTGTTTCATCTTCCTGTAAATTTGTAATCCAGACTGGCCTGGCTTTCTGAAGGTTCCAAAGCATCACCTTTAAATGAGAAGAAGTTACAGTCAAACAGAACTCTAGCCATTTAACTCAACTATCATGCTTATTCTACTGTAATAACTAATAAAGTCATCAAATTAATCTGAGTGATTAGGATACATTCCCAGCAATATTAAAAAAATAAGACTATAGCATGCCAGCGGAATGCTACCCTTGGGTTGAAACTAGAATGTTAATGGGTAGAGTAAGGAAGAATTTACAAAACTAGATCCCAAATAACTTTTGATCGATAAACCCATTAAAGTGTAATCCAAATTACATTTTAATCAGTTCATTAAAAAAAACCATAAAAAACCACACACACACACTTTAAGCCACTGACAGTTTAAGTCATTCCATCCTCACGTCTTCAAATAAAATGCTTATCAATTTTAGTCTATGCTAGTTACAAGTAAAAATGGTTATCAAATAAATCAAGTAAATCTGGAATATCACTGAAATAATTTCTATCTGGAATGCTTTTCCTTTCCTTTTACATTATCCAGATTATTCACCTTAAGGGCTTAGCTCAAATTCCTCTACCTCCAAAAAGGATTTCCTAACTATTCCACTTCATTTGTCTCTTTCCCATATTTAATTCCTATTCTATTAATTGACACATATTACTATTTTGTCAGTTCCTTGGAATTTAATTCATCTTTGCTAATGCCTCGCATAATGGGAAAAGATCAGAAATTCCAATGATCTTGCACCTATTAAACCGATTTAAACAAAATATTAATTAAACCTGTTTAAAACAAAATAATAGCTTTGTGAAAAGATTTTACACTATAATCTAGTGATTCATTCTCTTCCTATAGCAACCAAGTAGAAAGGAAAATAGTCTCAGTACTTTCAAAGAGAAGAGACAGCTTTATTTTGCCACCTTGTTTTATCCCCAAATTATGACTCACCCACTTAAAATGGACACTAGGATAAGCATGACCTTGTTTAGACAGATCTAATTGACACGATAATACTACAGATGATATTAAGGATTTGGTTTTTTATTCAAAGTAACTTCCCTCAACTCAGCTGACTTTCCAAAGTGACATCTATTAATATTTATACTCTTCTTCTACTAGGGAACGCACTGAAAATCCTTTTGGATGGAATTTGTAACATTATACCAGGTAGCCAGCTATCACCATTTGGGTGAAGCCAAAATACTATAAAATTGAAATAAATTAAAATAAAATAGTATCAGAAAATATAACATAAATGAACGGACATTTATGTCCATTCTGGAATCTGCTAGCTTGTGTATTGGTAGGTATCCCCGAGTTCTTTTTCACACAGTCTGGGTGATATTTCCTGCTACTTCTAAAACATCCAAACATAAACCATATTTAAAATGCTTTCAGCAGCTTAAACATTGTTGTACTTACTAAAATCATCTAAATGTATTACTAATCATGAGAGAGCCTACTAATTCAATAATTTACAAGTATTGAAGATTTTCAGATTGTTCTCTTTGTACTTCTTTACTTTTCTTAACTCCCAAAGATTCCACAATGTTTCATACTTGGAATTTCTCAACCACCTTTTCAAGTAATATCTTCCTATGCAAGAGAGCTAGAGATACTGAATAAAAAGAATACAAGAGTTTGGGATTAATGGTCCTATAAAATGTCAAAGGGAGAAAATGGACAACTGGTAAATGTTCAAAAGTTAATGCAATCATATTAAGTGATCCTGCTAAGAAATTTCTCCCTGCACAACACTTCTTCCCACATAAGATTCATTTTCAAGGAAAAAAAGCCTCCTCCACCATCCTGCTCCTTGTGTTAATATTAGAGATCTTTCAAACTCCAAAAAGAATAAATGTGTGAAACATTTATTTTCAGATACAGAAATGAGGGGGAAAAGAATCAATATGTATGTTACAGAAATATGATGGTTTCAAATTTCCAAATGTCTTCACAAGAAAAAAACTGTATTTGGTGGAGATAGAGGCATTTAGTTAATATTTCTTTGTACTTGACACTATAATCATTCTGGACCTATTTAAAAAAAAATCAAACCATCTCAAGTACTTAAGGTCATTGCCTCTGAGTGTGCTTTGCCTAATTATTTAAACCTATCTAAATAAAAGGATATTATTTTTATAATTTCTACAACACATAGTTGTGTTAAACATATTTAGAGTGTGGCAGAAATTCAATTCCTACCTTGAGACACAATGCATTTGCTCAGAAATAACTCTCAAAATTGACCTGATAAAGAAAAAACTATTCTGTCTACATTCTTGGACTGCCCTATAGGCCAACTATTCTTAAACTTTAGAATACTGGATAACAAGATCTAAAAAGTAAAGTGGTTACAATGTCAGTTAAGGAAGTAATTTCTTAAAAGTATGGCTGTCCTGTCTTATTGTATTATATCATAACCCAGGGCAGAAGGTGATCTACAGTGAATTTTTAGCAGTTCTGGGCAGTCAAATAAATAATTCCCTAACCAACCCCTACCCCCCCAATTAAAAAAGACAATGACCTAACCCCTCCTTTCACAAACTATTTCCTATACTGTTTTCCAGCAGCTGCCTGACACTAAAACTTCTGGCCTAGAACTGGAGGCAAAATAGTAAACTTTGGATGCCCATTTCTTACCAAATACGAATACAGGTCATTTTTGCACACTTAACTGTCTACTGTCACGTCTAGGGGTTAACGAGCCAGTGATTGAAAAGTGGTATAGAAGAAGGATGAAAGAATGACTAGACAGAGAGAAATTGGACCTTCTACTTAAAACAAATGTCTGGTTTTGAGGGTGATTCTGTACAACCAAGCAGACAGATTATTACCACTAAAAAAATGTAGCTTTATAAAGGGTTTGGTCAAGACCAAGGAGTGAAAAACAACTTTAGAGGTTGCAGGATCACTATCCCCTAAGTATAAGATGATTCTCAATAGAGACAATATAGATATTTCTGGATATTCTTTATTTTTTTAAGGATTGTCTTCACACTAAAGGACATCCACTGATTCTGCCTACTAAATGTTAGTCACCTGTACGGGAAGCACTCACAGCTGACAACAACAATACCCAGTCTCATTTATTCTAAATTACGAGGGGGTGTGGAGGGCAGAAGAGGGACTGGTAAAGACCACTGGCCAAGAAGGTGTAAAGACAAAACCTTTGATACTACTAAAAGAATCCCTCTTAGAAGATCTCTGTATAGTTAATACTATCGACTAAATACTGAGAAGTGTTAGGTACACAAGTCATTAATTTAAAAAAACGGTTCTTGGGCCTCCCTGGTGACAAAGAGGTTGAGAGCTGGGCTGCGAAGCTGCCCGCAGCCTCTGCAGCACCGGTTCGATCCCTGGCCGCAGGTGAGGGTCCCATATGGTGTGCAGACCTCTCCTGCCACCCGCTGCTCCCCTCAGCAGTGTCTTCGGTCTGTCTACCTGCTCCCCGCTCTGGCTCTGGTGAGTTCTCTCACCCTCCCGTGCTTCTGACTGTACCCAGCGCTTGTATAAATAAATCTTTAAAAACCAAAAAAACGGTTCTTTTTCTAAAAGTTAGTTGTTCTGAAGCCAACACCTTAAAAAGAAAACTTATTAGTGATGATATCCTGCTTGACAATCAATTCTGTGATATCCTAGAGGAAAAAATGATAGGGTTTGGATTCAGAGAGATTGAGGTTTCAATTCCAATTCAGGCAGCTGTGTGGACACAATTTGAATCTCATTGCTAAAAAAGAAATAGTAACTATCAGAGTGTGACTTGAATGAAAATTCATGTATGTAAATCATTGGTAAGTACTAAGTGCTCACCAAAGAGAAGCCATGATTACTCTCACTTCACTGATAAGAGATTTACTTTCTTTATTTTTTTAAGATTTATTTATTTATTTATACAAGCACTGGGTACAGTCAGAAGCACGGGAAGGTGAGAGAATTCACCACAGCCAAAGTGGGGAACAGAACAGGCAGACTGACGAAGAAATACACTGCTGAGGGGAGCAGTGGTCCTGGCAGGAGAGGTCTGTCGTGCCATGTGGGACCCACACTGGCAGCTGGGGATCAAATCGGTGCTGCAGAGGCTGAGGGCAGCTTCGCAGCCCAGCGCTCAACTGCTGCGCCATCAGGGGAGGCCCAAGAGATTTACTTTCAAGTGGAAGCAAATACACAGTGGGAAAGTCAAGCTATTTAAACAGTTTCCCAACTTTTTATTTTATTTTTTAATTTAAATATTTTATTTTATATAATTCTTACATCTTTTTCTATCTTTGCACAATGTATGCATTTTCATTTTGGTTATATTCCCCATACAATTGCACCCCCCCCCCCTTATTTTGACTCTCATCCTTCCTTTCTCCGCCCCTCCCCCCCCAGTGTGTCTCTGGTTTATAGTTGCTTGCTGATTTTGAATTTTACTTTGTATTGATTAGTCTTTTTCCTGGTCTCTTATTTAGGTTTTCTAAATTCCTGCTATGAGTGAGCCCAACTTTTTAAACCAGCAAATTTTACTTTATCACCTCAAATTCCCCTACATAGCACAGTGTGGTGTGTGTATATATATATAAATACATACACATACACACACACACACACGCATATATACACATACACTCCCCTGGCAGCCTTTTTCTGCATTTGGGATAAGTGCCAATGTTCCTTTCGAAATTCAGCATTGAATACAATGCTCTGATCCTGATTATCAGTACACAATATTTTAATTAATGCACCCCTGAATTTTAACATAAAAACAATCCTTCAACCTTTTTTCTTTAAAAAAACAATTTGGAAAGAGTAGGTAATAAACTTTGACTTAAGCATGCCTCTTTGTTTCAACAGATGTTTAGAACCAAACACCCATTTGTCTTAAAGCAAAGTGAAAGGAAGACTAAATGATTAATGATTACTTTGTGAATAAAATCTAGCAGCCTTTGTCAGGTTACCAGTAAACATGCAGTAGAAGTAAAGCTAATGTTTGGTAAATAGGTAAAACATGTTATTACATAACAGAACATACAGATACATTTAGCTTAATCAATAACTTAATTCTGTTAGCAAATCCCATTTAGAAATTACCCAAGAACTCTCTGCAAAGCATCACCTGCATATCCAGTCCACATGATACCAGGCTCTGAGGTCTCTGAGGCCGAAAAGCTACAGAGGAGCAAATATTAGAATGTCTCTTCAGGGATCTGCTAACTTTCTTATTTTCCAAGTCTAGGATTTTGATTGCCCCGGAGTCATCAGCAGAAGCCAGTAGGTTTTCAGTTTCATTCAATGAAAGACAATTGACTTCTTCTTCATTCACATGAAAATGGTCCAGGGAACCTTTGAGAGACCTGACATCCAGTATGCTAATGTTTTCCCCATGTGAAGCATAGAGCTTGGTGGAGCAGGAGGGAGAGAATACAACACTGGTAACATCATCAGCCCCTTGGAAGCGTGTGTGTCCCAACGGAGTCCCATCTTCACCCCAGAGGTGGAGATCTCCGCCCTCTGCTCCAGAAGCTACCAGCCCTTCTTGACTTGCATTCAGGCAGAGAATAGGAGTAGAATGTCCACCAGTCCACTTGACTGCCATAATGGCTCAGAAGACTCTGTGAAGAGGTGGGGGAGGGAAACTATAATCTCATATTTTATATAAGAACTTGACAGTAGAAGACAAATTCAGTAAGCAAGATAATTAAATATTTTAGACATATAGAAAATGCAATCAATAAAGACAGGCATTTGAAAATGACATCTACAAAAGCCTAGTTTAACACTGGCTTATAGTGTAGTGGGCAGGCACATGCCTAAATGGGCTTCTCTTGCATTAAGGGACCCAGGTAAGTCTGGTCCTCCTCCGGCCTTTGATGTAAGGCTCACTTGAGAATAAACACTATATTTATTTTAAATTAGGAAAAATATTTTAAAGAGAACACTGAGCAATCATCAATTTATTATGTGAATAATGTTCTAGAGAGTGAGTTCTGGACTTAAACTCTCTGGGTGAATAGTTCTATTAGTTGGGTAACTTCGGATATTACTGAATCTTCCTATGATTCACTTTCCTTCTCTATAAAGTAGGAGTAATAATAATAGCACCCATTTCAGAGGATCATGGAGGATACATAGTAAGCACTCAACAAATACTATCATTATCAGTGTCCCTATTTTTATTAGGCTGGTCAAGCTGGTGTATATACACCAATGGTCCTCAAAGTATGGCCTCCAGGCTAGCAATATCAGTATCACTTAGAACTTGTTAGAAATAACAAAGACTTTTCCAATAATTTTACTTGTTAGTATCCTTTGAAAGAACAGAAACTGACCAAAAGTTACTAATAATTCATTACTGCTTCTCTCTCTCTCTCTACACACACACACACCCCATTTTAATCACATTTTTTTTTTTTTTTATAGAGGCATGCTTTATTTATTTGTTTGCTGGTTTGTTTGTTTGTTTTGTTTATACATGCACTGGGTACAGTCAGAAGCGCGGGAGGGTGAGAGAATTCACCAGAGCCAGAGCGGGGAGCAGAGCAGGCAGAAGGACCAAGGTACACTGCTGAGGGGAGCAGCGGGCAGCAGGAGAGGTCTGCACGCCATGTGGGACCCTCCTCCGGTGGCCGGGGAGCAGCCGGGGATCGAACCGGCGCCACAGAGGCCGCGGGCAGCTTCTCAACCCAGCGCTCAACCGCTGCGCCACCGGGGAGGCCCCCATTTTAATCACATTAACACCTACTTGTTCTTATATAACTACAGTACTTAAAAACTGCACAATTTAGATTCTCAATATCCTAGACCTAACATCTATAAACTGGAATTGCTGCATAATATTACTCTCTCATAACTGCCTATGCTCAAAGCAAAAATATCTATCAGGGCAATTTACACACCTCTAAATGGTTAGACAAGAGGAAATAAACAAATATATACAAATTTTTCACTTCACAAGCAAGGAAAAGTTTAGGGAAAAAAATGCCATAGTTGCTTTACTATTTTCACATTAAGAGACCTGAATTTATCGACCTCTATGGCAAGAGAATTAAAAACAAAAGGAAATGATTAGGATTACCTCAAGTTAAAAAGCTTCTGTACAGTGAAATAAAGACTACGAAAAAGATACCTTACTGGATGGGAGAAAATGATTATTATAAAATATATAACAGATAAGGGATTAATATCCAAGATACATAGAAAACTACAACTAAAAAATAAATAACCCAATTAATAAATTGGCAGCTGATGTGAACAGACTATTCACACAAGAGCATGTTGAAAAGGGCAAAAGACATGAAAAACATTGTCACTTCTAATATGACAGAGAGGTTAATACACCCTTACACCAGTGAGAATGGTACATATTAAAAAGACCCCCCAACAAGTGCTGGAGAGGATCTGGAGAAAAAGGAACCCTATTAAACTGTGGGTGAGAATGTAAATTAGTTGTATCCACTTTGGAAAGCAATCTGGATTTATCTTAAAAAACTGAAAATGGAAACATAGTATGATCCAGCAACCCTACTCTTGGGCATTTATCCAAAGACTATGAATCCATCAAACAAACACCCACATTTTCCTCAATGTTTTTAGCAGCTTTATAATAGTTAGGACATGGAAACAGAATAAATGTCCATCAGTTGATGACTGGATCAAGAAGGTGTGGTATAGCCACACCAAGGGATATTATATAGCCATAGGAAAGGATGAAATGCATAAATGCATTAATTTCAATAAAATGGGGGGAATTTGAAAGAATTGTGCACAACAAAATAAGTCAGATCGATAAAAACAAATACTGGATATTTACATTGCAGATTTTTTTTAAAAAAAGATTTATTTACGTATGCATACAAGAGCTGAGGTGTAGGCCAGAGGTGCAGGGAGGGTGAGAGGATACAGCAGAGACAGAATGGGGAGCAGAACAGGCAGATTCGCTCAGTTTGCTGAAATACACTGCTGAGGGAAGCAGCGGGGGAGACAGCAGTGGTCTGCCGTGCCATGTGGGTAGCTCCCTGGCTGGATGGGATCGAACTCATGCTACAGTGGCTGCAGAGAGCTTCACAGTACTGAGACTTAACCCCTTGTGCCACCAAGGAGGCCCATAGCAGACATTTTGTAACATAAAACACTTTAAAAAACCAGTAGACATCAATAAACATTCTGAGGGCTCTGACATTAACAGGGAGGAGGGAAAGGGACAAAGAAAAGATGGTGGCAGGGGAAAAAAGATATCTGACTTTAGTTCAATGATACAGAGATAAATGTCCTAACAGTGCTTTGAAAATACTTTAAAATGGCAACCTATCTAAAATTTCTATTCCTTACACAAAGCTTATTTCCTTCTAATTTAGCAACAAATCACAAAATGAGAATACTCTTCATAAAGATAACAAAATGGGAAAAAGACAAAAAGATACATTGCAGTAGAACTCAATTATTATACAAAGGAAACTAATTAGAGCCTGAAGCCAACAGGTTTTAAAGAGGCCTACAGAGGAAATGACTCAGAGGGAGGTAAAGACAGGGAAGCCTGGTGGTTTGATTTTTGCTGACAAGTACTGGAATAATTTTCTACCATTAACAGACTCTTGCCAAATGTTCTAGATAAACCAAGTAAAAAGAACTAATAACACAATTAGAATGAAAGGTATTATTGCTTAGGTGCAGGAATCATCTTTGGTGACTAATTATGATATGATAAAGACAACGTTCTACCTCAAAATATGAAATTTTAATTAACTGTTGTCAAGACAATATAAGTTACAAATAAATCTGTTAGAATCTTTAGGATACAGATCATTTATGTCCTTTTAATCTTGCTATGATGAGTCAACTTCAAAGTCTACACTCTACTGATCACCTAGCTAGTTAAAAATATAAAAATAGGACCTATTATGGGGAATGAGAATACTGGGAAAACTCCAGAAATCCTTACTCTGAGGCTTTTAAGTTTAGTCAATCAATATTCACCATGAAGGTTATTGATCAGTGATTTGATCAGAAAACCAGAAATCACTTGCTTACTTAATCTACAAATTTAAAATTGTTATTATTTGAAATACAACCAAGGGCTTCCATCAAAGAGTGTTAAATCATCAAACTGCTGTGGGAGAAGGTAGTAGAAGAAAATGGTGTTAAATGATGACAATTTCAGAAATGAGATGCCAAGCCACTGTTTGCTCTTCTATTACTGGGGCTGAAATGTCTAGCAGATATAGGTAAGTGATACTATTCCCACATTCAGGTATCAAGTTAACAAATTTTTCCTCTCATTCATAGAAGCCAAAAGGGTCAAGCACATTAATTAATCACATCCTATTGTGATTACTTTAATTAGGTAATAGAGTCCTTCTTTTCAACATCTAATGAAATCAGGGCGTGGACAGGAAAAGGTGGGGTATTTTGAGAGTATTTTTAGAAAGGGAGGCTGCAGTTGGCAGTTCTGAAGAGTCAAAGATCAGAACAAGGGAACTGAACACCAAAGAGGGTCATGGTCAGGAGGGTGAGCAAATGATAAGTATGTAGAATGAAAAGGAGGTAGTAGTGTAGTGGTAAAGGAAATCTTTCCTACCTTGAAATTCTATTTGGACCACTTGGAAATTTGAGACTGAAAGCCACCTCATTAGTTGGCTCCAGAATTATCTCATTAGAACCTTCATAGGCTCTATACCTCACTTATACGATGATAGACAGCATAAAGGTCTTTAACATCTGAATAATCTTTAAACATTATGTTCTAGTCATATTTTGATGTACTTGCTTTAACTTTTCAAGTTTCTGTGCCTTCAAAGCTGTTCATCCTGCCTGTTTCTCTAACCTCTTCTCAGCTGGATCAACTTTACTTATCCTGGAAGATTTAAAACAAACATAACTACCTTTCCAGACAAAACTTGGTTCTTCTTTCCTAGATGTTCAATGGTTAAAAGGTGAAAGATAAATAACGAATAAAACTTCCTTAGTCAGAAGTTACACTCAATTAACTTGAATTCTATATTTAAGAAATATGAGTCACTATTATCACAATAAAGAAAGGTCAGTTTTTCTTTACATTTGGATTTTCCAAAGTTGGTTTTGACGTGGCGAACTTGGAGAGCAACCAAAATGACTGAAGGGCTGTGGCATTAGCATTAATGAAAATGAACAGAATCCTTGTTACTAAGCTTGGAGAAAATGACCTCGGAAGAAGGGACAAGCAAGTACACCATACATCAGAGTGGAGAAGGTGGTGGTTCTTTTGTTTTGACTGCAGAAGGAGAAATGCATTATACATAGCAGGGAAGCTTCGGGAAAGGTTTCCTATTCCATGAGGGTTAAGACAGTGGAGTTGACTACTAAAGGAACCTGTAAATCCTATTATTATAATAATTACCTATCTCATTTAGTTGTTTTATTATTTTCTCTAAGCACTGTTAAAGGCTGTCAGAAAACTTTTGGGGCCACCTAAGAAAACGCAGTATGAGCAAATAATGTTGAAAGTCTTCCATTCCAAAAGCCATCCATAATTATAGCCTCCACTAATTAGTTTCACTCTTGGAATTTTTAATTAAAGACAAGCACACTGCCTTAATTTTCCTATTAATCAGTGGGCTAGTAGTACGAAAGGCTGGAAAGGCCACACATTTTACAGAATGTAGCACTTAAACCGTACTTTAAGTGGGTTGGGAGGGATGTTCAAATGTGGCGACCTCATTCTTCGGATCTACGATGGGACACAGGTTCTGAAAAGAACCCGTACTCGGGCAGAGGACCTGACCAGGAAAAGGCCGCCTGGGCAGAGGTAGGGAAAGAAGTTCCAATCCATGCAGCAGGTGGCGGAGCTAGCAACTGCCTCGAAAGGAAGGGGCAGTTTCATGCCTTAGTCTGAAACAGGAATCTAACGGACACTGGGAAATAGCAAAGGAAAGGGGACCCAAGAAAGCCGAGGCGGAGCCACTGGACCAGAAACTGGAAAGAGGACCGAAGGACAGCCAGGAACGCACCAGCCGCAGCCTCCTACCTGCGCTTCCCGCTTCCCAGCACGGCGCCTCGTGATGACCTCACCAGCGGGCGCCCAATCGCTCCTGCACCAGGACGCGAGGCGCCGCAGCCAAACAGTCACATCCGGGGCGAGAGGAACCGCGAGCGAGCTGGGCGTACGCCCTTGCTTCGTGCCCTCAACCCGCATGGCGGAGCCGCGGGCGCGCCGCGGGGAGGCCGTGCGAGTCGGGCGGTTCCGGCGCCCGCGCTGAACCGCGGGGGAGGGGCGGAGGCGCCCGCGCGGCCGGTGCGTCTGCCCTCAGTGAGGCGGGGCGCGCGGCGGACGCCCCCGGGCAGGGGCGGGAGTGGCGAGGGGCCGGGAGGTAGACTGAAAGGGGCGGTGAGGCAGCCTCTCGCGTCTCCAGGCGAGGTTTGGCCTCCGGAGCAGAGACGTGGGGAAACGCCGGTGGCGGCGGCGGCCCGCGGGCCGGCTGGTGAGGCGATGGCGGCGCCGGCCCCGGGGGCTGGGGCATCCTCGAGCGGCGCTGGCGGTAGCGGCGGCGGCGGCGCGGGCGCCGGCTCGGGCTCTGGGTTGGTGGGGGCCGGGGGTCGGCTGCCCAGCCGGGTCCTGGAGTTGGTGTTCTCCTACCTGGAGCTGTCCGAGCTGCGGAGCTGCGCCCTGGTGTGCAAGCACTGGTACCGCTGCCTGCACGGCGATGAAAACAGTGAGGTGTGGCGGAGCCTGTGCGCCCGCAGCCTGGCAGAAGAGGCTCTACGCACGGACATCCTCTGCAACCTGCCCAGCTACAAGGCCAAGGTGAGGGAGCCCCCAGTCCCGCTCCTTTGCGCCGCTCTCATCGCTGCTTTTCTGAGATTCTGAGTAAGACGCCTTGCCTCACCATCCCACCTTTCCATCTTTCCAGTCTACACCTCACCTCAACCTCCCATCCTCTTCTTTTTGAAGTTCTCCTTTTAGGCTCACCCCGCTTTAAAGCAATACACTGTAAACGACCACATGGTTCCAAACCTTGGTTTCCATCTCTTATTCTACTTTCTAGAGTCTTTTCCCTAAAAACAGGCCACTCCCATTGTTGTGCCTTTCAGTACTCTCATCCTATTTGTCTCTCTGACACCCCCGCCCCATAGGCTTTATTAGATCATCTCGGCTGCCTTAACGTGGGCTTAAGGTCTAAGGTCCTTTCTCTCACCCCACATTCACCGCTCTTATCCAGGCAGGTTCTGATTTTTAATCATTTTTTCTTTATATTCATGCAAGTTCTTTTTAATTCCCTCCACTATGCTTCAGGCTTATAAGTGAGGTCCTAGGCTTTCTGTTAACTTTCAAGACACAGGGTTTAATAGGACATCTTCCCATCGGCACCACTTAACCGTCATAATACTGCCTTGCTCCACTGTAATTGACTACTTTCTTGCCAACTTTTCCATAATTCCATTTTGATGGCGTGTCTCCTGTTAGGCATGTTACTTGTTATTTCCAGTTTTGCTGTTGTTGTTTTGCCCCTTTTAGATTCTTAAATGTATTGCTCTTTTCTTCATATACAAATAAAAATGTCAAGAAACAGGTTATGGTAAGCTGAGAGAATTCTTCAGGTAATATAAACAAAAAGTCGGAGACTTGGGTTCTTTTGGATGGGTAACAGTCAATCAGTTAAGCAGTCACGAAGAGCACATACAAGAGGACATAAAGTGTAACCTAGAATGTGGTAAACAAACTACATTAAAAACTAATAAGGGAAAGTATCCCATTTTAATACAGATTGCCAAGGGCCGTGGGGGTGACAGAGTAAATTTTTTCTCTTGTGAAATAGAGGTAAAATTGTTCTTACGTAATAAAACTGGTTTTAATTTAATAAAAAGCATCGCTATTAAATATGTCAGCCAAGTTGTTTTTCTATTAAGCAAGTTGTTTTTCTATTAAGTGAAAAAGCATGTTCATTTACTATAACAATATTTGTACATGATGCTCAATGGATACTAGATGGATAGTAGAATGAAGAAGATTGCAATTTTGCCTTACTCTGTCTGATAAAAATGTAGGTTTCATAAGTTTTATTTCATTTTTATTTTTCCATTAAAATTTTACTATTTTTACTTAAGCTCAGGATATTTTTGTAATTAGTCTGTAATGGATATGTTCACATGATTCAAGATTCTTACTATATGTGATAGTGTGTTCATGTGAGTGAACATTCAAAGAAACAGTGGTATAAAGCAAAATGTCTTCTTTTTGCACGTGTCCCCCAGCTACCCAGTTTCCCTTCTTGGAGGCAACTGTGTTCTTTTGTATCCTTCCAGCAGTAGTTTAGATTTCTTAAGTTTTTAATGCTTTGTGTGTCTTTCTACTACATGTGCTATAGGTATTATAGACTTGTACTAATCACATGTTCATTCAGATGTCACAGGATTTTCCTTGAATATTTTGAAGATAAGTTTATTTTGAAAGGAGACATAACTTAGTAAGAAATTCATCAGTCTAGAAGAGAAAATGATGCATGTAAATAACTACACTTGTAGATATAAATAAATATATATTAGAAGTTCAGTGAATGAAGAGATTTGCAAGTTGAGTGGAGGAATGGAGAAGGTTTGAAGTTCAGGTTGTATTTCAACTGAATTTTAAAGATGGGGAGGACTTGAACATTTCATTAAGAGGAAATAAAATCAGGACAAGAGGAAACTAACTATGGATGCCTTCTTGCCTTATGAAACTTACAATCTAATGGGTTGTGGTGATTGGGGGTGTGGGGGGTGATACTAATCAAATACCACACAGTTGTAAAGTTGCATTTGTGGTAAGTACTATGAAGGAGAGACACATAGTGCTGTAAATATGAATAATGGAGAATTTGACCAAGTAGGGAAGTCAGGGAAGGCTTTCTTTGAGGAAATAAAGTGTGAACTGAAGGATAGGATAATTAGGCTAAGGGGAGAGAACAGCCTTCCAGGAGGGAACCTGAGGAGTGGCCTGGGTATAATCAGAAAAGGTAAGGTGAATTTGAGATAAGGTGGAAAAGGTGTGTTGGGGCCAAACTATAGGGAAGCCATTTTGAATTATTAGCAAGAAGGAATTAGGAGTGTGAGGATTGGTGATATGATTGTTTTGCATTTTTTAAGAGGTTATTCCTAATCTCCTAAATCAGGTTGGAGGGTGGGGGCTTAGAGGAAATAAGAGTAGATCAACTAGAAAGTAAGTGGTGGAGGACGTGGAGAAATATAGTAGAGATTTAGCATGTAAAACCTACAGGATTTGGCAATAGATTTGAAATTGGGTGACCAAGAGGGAGGTGTTAAGGATGAACTGCTAGGTATCTGACTTACTTAACATAGGGATCCCCTACATTTTGGAGGAATAACTATGAGTTCAGTTTGGTAGAATTTACGGTGTGTTTGAGACATCCAGGATATTTCAGTTAGGCCTCTGATATAGTTTGGAGCTTCAAGGAGAGGCTTAAATATATGAAATAGTTTAGTTAGCTTGAATTGAAGAGAAGTAATGGGAAGTATGCCTGTAAGGTAAGCTGACACTAGATATATCATGAAAGTCTGTGGTGTGGGCTTTGTTTTACAGTTGGCAACTACGGAAGTTTGAGCAGAGGAGTGACAAAATAAGAACTGTGATTTAGAAAAACTGGGCCTTGAGATGAATTGGAGAGGGCAAGGGTTAGTGTCTATACCAGTGACTTAGGACCTGAAATAAGTGTATAGAGAAGAGAAGGGGATGGCTGGAGAGCTATAGCAAGGAATAGAGCCACCAAATACATAAGAGAGCTGGTAAGGTAAGTGGGAAATTCAGTTAGAATTTCCAGGAAGCCTGGGTAATGGAAATGGATGGGAACGGATTTGGGGTAGCATATAATTGTGAAGTGTTTAGAGTTGTCAGTCTCTTTAAGACTTGTCTTCTTCAAAAACTTTATTATGTTTTACTACTAAGTAACATCAATATTATTGGTCATACTTGGCATCTAACTATAATTTTCTAAACCTCAGACTTAGATACTAGACTAGATCGTAAAACTCTTCTGTAATATAAAATCCAGATTGTGCCTGAGACTGAGACAGGAGCTATAAATTGTTTTTATTTATTAATTTCTGTATTTATTTTCACTAATTTGTATATTTATTTTTCTATTTTTCCTGAAATTTTCAGTATCTCTAAAAGATAAAGGATATATAACATAATAATATAATCTCATTAACATCTAAGGTATAAAGAAATTTATAATTACTTAATATTAAGAAATATGGTAACCAAATTTCTAATTGTCTTATAAATGTCCAATATTATATTTTTTATTTTCAGTTTATTTAATCATGATCTTTTTTTTTTTTTTTTTAAAGTGTCCTGTACCCAGAGGGCCCTCTGAGCAGTATTCTGTTTTTTTTTTTTTTTTTTTTTTTTTTTAAAGATTTATTTATTTATTTATACAAGCACTGGGTACAGTCAGAAGTGCGGGAGGGCGAGAGAATTCACCAGAGCCAGAGCGGGGAGCAGAGCAGGCAGAAGGACCGAAGCACACTGCTGAGGGGAGCAGCGGGCAGCAGGAGAGGTCTGCGCGCCATGTGGGACCCTCCTCCAGTGGCCAGGGAGCAGCCGGGGATGGAACCAGTGCTGCAGAGGCTGCGGGCAGCTTTGCAACCCAGCGCTCAACCGCTGCGCCACCGGGGAGGCCCTATTTAATCATGATCTTTTAGGACCCTCCCTGATGGTACAAGGGGTTAAGTCTCAGCACTACGAAGCTATTCGCAGCCTCTGCAGCATGAGTTTGATTCCCCCACTGGCTGGGAAGCTACCCGCATGGAGCAGCAGACCTCTCCTGATTTGCCTGCTGCTCCCTTCAGCAGTGTATTTCAGTCAATCTGCCTGTTCTGTTCCCTACTCTGTCTCTGGTAAATCCTCTTACATTCCCCCCACCCCCGCACCCATGGCCTACACCCCAGTTTCTTATATGCAAACAAATAAATCTTTAAAAAACATTCTTTTAAAGGTTTCTACGACAAAGAGTTGATATATCTTTTAAGACTATTTTGGTCTGCAGAGTCATCTACCATCTCCTCCACCTTCCACCCTGCAACTTAAACCGGGGAGTTTACCCTGTGGAGTTTATCTGATTCAATTTCCATGGTGATGCTTAGCATGCTTTTCTGCCTATATTTCCTATAGAGGTTTGATCAGTGTAGGTTAGATTATTTTTTTTCTAAGATTTTTTTGTTTATTAGAATTAAGTGCCTGGGTTGTGTACAGAAATGTTGG
The DNA here is from genome assembly GCF_014898055.3 of Talpa occidentalis. Taxonomy (NCBI): domain Eukaryota; kingdom Metazoa; phylum Chordata; class Mammalia; order Eulipotyphla; family Talpidae; genus Talpa; species Talpa occidentalis. The sequence continues at coordinate 41,213,380 of NW_023604295.1, read as the reverse complement.
TATAGACGAGAGTGGGTAGGAATTCAGGAGAGAGAAATCAGGGGGATTGGGTTTCCCTGGTTGAGAATAGATTCACCAAGGTGGTAGGACTGGAGCTTAAAAGAATATGTGGGAGGAAGAAAGTAGGTATAATAGAAAAGACAAGGAGAACAACATGAAGTTAGAAAGTGAAATAGGAGGAACCAGATCTGGGGTTCAAAAGCTGGGCAGAAGAATTTACAGTCAATAGGATAGTCAATATAGAAATAATCAAAGTTTGTTGAACTGGGATGGAATATAATAATGGTGCTGTTTTAAAAAGACAGGTCTGGAAAGAATTCAGGTATAGGGCTAAGGACTGACTTCTGGAGAATTTGAGTTGGCAGAGATAGGATGGTCACCAAGAGAGGATTCAATAGGATAATAGGGAGATGTAAGCAGTATCAATGTGGGTAAAATAACAGGAGAATAAGGATAAAGAAAAAAGCTGTTGGTATTTATAAGATTTGGGGATGAGACACAGGTAAGTATCAAATGTTTTTGTAATGAGGAATTAATTTCTTGAGAGTAATCTCTTGAGCTGTTATTTAGGCAACACTCAATATTTTTGAGGAACATTTTACTTCCCCATTTAATCCTATGTTCTGATCTTTTAGGTGCTTAAAAGGACCTAGTAGGACAAATAGGAAAAAATTTAGGAATACTTTAGTTTTACAGTTTCCTCATGAAAACATGGGCTATCTGAAGCAAGCAGATTTTTTATTTTTGTTTTTCAAAACATCTCTCTGCTTTGTAGTGCAACAGTGAAATAGTGAACTGCTGGCTAATAGCTAATGAACACTGGATGAGGGGATTGGATACTTCTCTTTGGGACTCTATACTAACTGTACATTTTATGCTTATTCCTAAGTACCAAGTCATCTCTAAGGTCCTTCTTAATGATGAAATTATATGATTCTGGAGTTGATTTCTCAGTTTAACTAAAGCAATAGTCCCAGCCTTCACTGCTTTTAGGTAGTTTGAATAAAGTAAAGAGGGGATTAAAACAACAACATACCAAAAGCTTTAAATTATTAAAGTAGGAGAAATTGTTATTCTACAGAGTAGCAATTTTCATACTGTCCTCAACTTTGGAAGCTTAAGAAACTAAAATTACTGAGGGTTATTTAGCCAGTCCTGCCAATGGTAGCTGCTCTTAGTGACTATTTTCTTATAAATTCTTTTTTTTTTTTTAAAGAGGCATGGTTTTATTTATTTATTTATTGTTTGTTTGTTTGTTTGTTTGTTTGTTTATACATGCACTGGGTACAGTCAGAAGACCGGGAGGGTGACAGAATTCACCAGAGCAGGGAGCAGAGCAGGCAGAAGGACCGAAGTACACTGCTGAGGGGAGCAGCGGGCGGCAGGAGAGGTCTGCGCACCATGTGGGACCCTCCTCCGGTGGCTGGGGAACAGCCAGGGATCAGCCGGGGATTGAACCAGCACCACAGAGGCTGCAGGCAGCCTCGCAACCCAGCGCTCAACCGCTGCGCCACCGGGGAGGCCCTATTTTCTTATAAATTCTAATGATGGAATTTAGATTCTATCTGGCAGATTACGTGGTTCGGTAAAATGAGAGTGGTGATGTCTATGTGTATGAATAATTCCCTGCAGGGAGGCTGAGAATCTAAGATAGTTTGTGGTTATTAAATTTTTTCATAAATTTCAGAGCTGCTGGAACTAAATTCTCTATTTTACTTAAAATATAATGCTTTTTGGTAATAGCATTGCCAGCATGAAAATTGAACATTTCTTAATTTTTAATATAAAAATATCCAATGTCAATAAGAGTAGAAAATTAATTTAATGAACATCCTTTTTATATCCATCACCAAATTTCACCAGTGATCATGGGCAACCTAGTTTCATGTTTGCCCCACTTACTCTCCTGCTCCATCCCTTGATGTTTCAAAGCAGTCCCAGATGTTGTCATGTCATTCATGAACATCTCAGTATTATCTCTGAAATACAGAGATTCTTGTGTTTATCTTTTGATGTTATAAGAAGTCTATTTGGAGGACTTATACTATGGTATAGAATTTGGTCAATAATGAAACAGTTGGCAGCTATTTTTAATTATATATAATTTATTATGTATGCCGTAATAAATTAGTATTAGTATGCCATCTTGATACTTGAACCATTTTTTAAAAAATACTTGTATTATCGAAATATAAACTGTTGTTTAAAAGCATATAACCTGAAAGCTTATGTACTTCTTAATGTTTGAGAAAAATCAAAATTCTGTTTCTTTGATCTGTTTTTCATCTCTTCAGGTACGCGCTTTCCAACATGCCTTCAGCACTAATGACTGCTCCAGGAATGTCTACATTAAGAAGAATGGCTTTACTTTACATCGAAACCCCATAGCTCAGAGCACTGATGGTGCAAGGACAAAGATTGGTTTCAGTGAAGGCCGCCATGCTTGGGAAGTGTGGTGGGAGGGCCCTCTAGGCACTGTGGCAGTGATTGGAATTGCCACGAAGCGGGCCCCCATGCAGTGCCAAGGTTATGTGGCGTTGCTAGGCAGTGATGACCAGAGTTGGGGCTGGAATCTAGTGGACAATAATCTGCTACATAATGGAGAAGTCAATGGCAGTTTTCCACAATGTAACAATGCACCAAAATATCAGGTGAGAAACTGGGTATTTTCTCAGATGTAGACCTTTGTTAAATCATGTTTAATTTGTTTTAAATTTACAAAATTTATATAGCTATTTTGTATGTTTTTTGGGTAATTTTAAAATAAATAATGTAACTTTCTTTTTCTGTTAGTCTAATAATAATCTTCTACTATCTCAATATTTGTTTCCTAATACATAATTCACCTTGAGTAATCCATCTTTGCTTTAAATTAGGGGTTCATGAACTCATGTACAGGGCCAGGTAGTAAATGCGGGCTTTGTGGTCTCTATCACAACTGTTCAACCCTTGTTATAGCACAGAAGCAACCATAGGTATTTTGTAAATGAATGCATAACTATGTTCCAATAAAAAATTATTTATGGGCTGTTGGCCAAATCTGACACAGGAAATATAGTTTGTCAATTTAGGCTATCGATTATCATCTTATCCTAATGTGGCACATCTAGATCTATTTTTTCCTTGACACTTCACCCCCACAAATGTACCTGTGTGCATGCACAAACACAACCAGTTTCTGCTACTTAGTAATATGTGAATTTAAAGCCTCTGGAGATGTCAGTGATTCTATAAAGACAGGCAAGTTCAAGCCAACGACTGTATTTTTAATTCTTTTAATCTTAGCTTTAAGCTATACTCATTTGATTTTAGGATCAAAATTATAGTTCCTATTTGTAAAAACTGTATGATTACCATAGATTCCACAGAGTCTAAAACACAATAATCTGACATTGGAAGTTTTAAAGAATTACAGATTGCATATTTCAGAGCAATATGTGGCTTGGATGCTTTAGCCTCAGTAATGGCTTCAGATCAGGCATACTAGATTTCACTTATAGGAGGAATATAGGGGAACCAAATAAGACATCAGGGGAGGAAAATAATAACAATATAAAACAAAAAAAAAAATAAAAACAGACAATTATAAACCAGAGCATCCTGCAGGGGAGGAGGAGGGAGAGGGATCAGAGGGAGGGAGGAGCACAGGAGACTGAGGTGATGGTGCACCAGTGCATTGGCGAAGGAAATTCTATGGGGACTACACCTGAGGGGGAGGGAAGCAAACATTGTTTACAAATGAACAGTGATGTAAAATACATGTAAATTAAAAAAAATCAGGAATACTAGAGCAGAAGACTAAAAATATATTTCATTTCCTGAGATATTAAAGCCTGAAAGGATTTCTTTCATAGAATCCTTTCCTCCCTGTCGTTTAGGCTCTGCAAATACCCTGGGGAGAAGGGTATCTGGATTTAATAATTATTGAAGATAAAGTCCTGTGACTGACTAGCCTTGTGATTCTGTAATGAGAAACTTTTAGTGTTTGTTTTTCAAAGAGCATAGTCTGTATGATTTCAGTCCTTTTCAGTTATTGAAAAATGATCTTTCCCTGCACATTGTCTATTTTTTTTAAAGATTTATTTTATTTATTTATGCATACAAGAACTGGGGAATAGGCCAGAGGTGCAGGGGTGAGAGGATTCACCAGAGACAGAGTGGGGAGCAGGACGGGCAGATTAACTGAAATATGCTGCTGAGAGGAGCAGCGGGCGAGACAGGAGAGGTCTGCTGTGCCATGTGGCCAGGATGGAACTATGCCTCAGTGGCTAGCTAAGTCTTTGATCCCCGTGCCACCAGGGAGGCCCTATGTTGTCTATCTTGATGACTCTTCCATGTGTGCTTGAAAAAGTGTATATTTTGCCATTATATTGAATATTGTATAAATGACAAGTTGGTTGATAGTGTTAAAGTCTTCTACATCAATATTGATTTTTCTTCCCTCCTATTTCATCATTAGGGAGACAATTGTTAAAACCTCCAGCTATACTTGCTCATTTATCTCTTTGTACTTATAGTTCATGTGTTTTGGAACTCTATTAATACATTCATAATTGTTATATCTCACTGACTGATATACTCTTTCATTGTTATGAAATGTCCTTCTTTGACTTTAGTGACATATTCCTAGTACTTAAATATCTATTTTGTCTGATATTAGTGTAGTATTCTAACTTTCTTATGCTGACTGTTTTGCAATGTACTTCCCCCCATCTCTTTACTTCCAGTCTATCTTTGTAGTTAAAGTAGGTCTCCTGGACAGCATATAATTGGTTCTTCCTATTTAACTACTTTCACAGTCTTTGCCTTTTGATTTGAATCTTCAGTCCATTTACACTTAGTGCAATTGTTGGACTGTTTGATATTGGACTATATCTGTGCCTCTGAAGCTATGTTCTTTATTTAAACAATTTTTTTTCCTCTGTATTTTTTAGATTGGATTCTTTCTTCTTGTCATTTCATTCCTGTTATTGAGCCTGGCTAGTGAATTGTGCTCTTTAGCTTTACAATTTTCTTTGATTCTTAGTTTCTGTATCTCCATTGAAATTCTCTAGCTCTCCTTTAATTAATACTGAGTTTTTCTTTATTTATTTGGACTTTATTAACTTCGAAGGTTAAATATAATAACTGCTTTGAAGTTTTGGCAGTTTAACTGCCAAATCTAGTATGTAGGCCCACTTGGAGTCAGTTTCTATTGTTTTTCTCTCTCTGAGTAAGAGTTGTACTTTCATGTAGCTTTTCATATCCAGTAACTTTTAAATTGAAAACTAGACATTGTAGGTAATATATAGAAAGAACTAGAATGTTTTCTTTTGGTATCCAGAATCTGCTTTTAAAATTATTTTTCCCACCGTCATCCCTTATAACTAGCCCCTTGTCCCTTTCCCTCCCACTTCCCTCTTAACCTCAGAGCCCTCATAGTGATTATTGATGTCTGCTAATTTTTGAAAGTGTTTTATGTTATCCATGCATTTTAAAATGCTTTGAATTGCCTGCTACATAAATGTCCAGTATTTGTTTCTATTGTTCTGACTTGCCTTACAACACATAATTTTCTCATGCATCCTTCACTTTATTGACCGTCCTACCTAAGGTATATAATGATGCTATGAACATTGTAGATAGAATGTTTACTCTCTAGACACTGCTTTGTTTTTCTGAGAAGTGTAGGTTTTCTTGTTTTAGTATGCAGTTAACTTGCTTGAACTCAAACTGTAAATCCATGGTATGCAGTAGCTGATGTTTAGGGGTTTTTGTGCTTCTAGTTGCTACTTTTTCTGCCTGGTTCTTTGGAGAGTTCTCCTGTGTCTGTGTGTTACATTAGTCACACAAGGCTTTGGGCAAAGTTTATTCTCAGGTTTTGGGGTTCTTAGTGGTTCATTGCTTCTGGAGTTCCTCCTATAACTTTCTAGTTGCTGTGCCATCTTTGACTTTTTGAACTCTGATACCTAAAGCTAGTAAGACTTCTGCTTTCTGTTCCCTGTATTGTATGTCAAAGGTGACATAAACTAGCTAATTTTTCCAGGAGCTGTTCTGTCTTTGTTTCATGTTCCATAAAACAGGGATAACTTTTAGAGTTGATGTGAGTATTAAATTAGATAATATAAATAAATAGCCAACAAAATACTAAATTTTCATGACTTTTTGATGCTTGTTTTGTTTGTAGCAGTAATGGTCATGGTGATTTGGGGGTTCTTAAGTCTGTAAAAATGGGTTCGAGTTAATTTATAAGTTAGGCCAAGGCAGTGGGAAAAAGCAGATGTTGGCAGTAATTTGTAATTGGAATTACAATGAAGTAAGATAATGATGACAGTAGGGATTATCATAATTGGGAAGTATGATTTCTTATTTTAAACGTTACGACCTTCTTCCTCCAAATATACAACCTATAAAGGTTGTTGCAGGCTATAAAGATAAAATATCTTTATTTGTCTACTTTTTCAAATGGAAAAGAACTAGATGTATTTTTTTCTTCTACATGTTTTTTCCTCAGACCACACCAGAAAACTGTCTTCTCTTTTTTCTAGGTAACTTTAAGGATATATGTATTCTTAATATTTTCACTTGTTGATACATATCATGTTTCTTCTAGCTATGGTGTTAATAGGTTTTCTTTAACCTTCTTCTTATGTCTGTTTGCAGATAGGAGAAAGAATTCGAGTCATCTTGGACATGGAAGATAAGACTTTAGCTTTTGAACGTGGATATGAGTTCCTGGGGGTTGCCTTTAGAGGACTTCCAAAGGCCTGCTTATATCCAGCAGTTTCTGCTGTATATGGAAACACAGAAGTGACTTTGGTTTACCTGGGAAAACCTTTGGATGGATGACAGTGGCTTTCTTGGAATGAAAGACAGAGTGGAGGAGATATCTGCTTATGGCGAAAGTAGAATCATGAAGTGACAGTGTCATACATGCATGCCCAAGAAACATCCTGAAAAACACGTGAAATTGTTAACTGGAGAAGCAACTCTACAGCAGAGATTATCTTAGTATTTCCTCTTTCTACTGGGCCAGAAAAGTCCTCAGGGTTGCAGTTGGTTGAGTGGGCAGTTGACATATGCATGTTGCAACAAAATTTGTCTCTAAGTTAGCAATGTGTTATTTCCAACTTTTAAGGTGAGATTTTAGGAAGCTATAAAAGGGAAAGATAAAGAAATAGCAAGATTTTAAAGTAGTGTGTTTGTGAAGAAAGACTGATCATGTTTTACAACTGCCTGTTTTTTCTCCAGACCCTTTTTTCCAGCCAGCTTGACTATCAGAAAAGTATGAAACTGGTTGGGTTTTATTTAATATTTTTAATATATTGAGAAGCATGGTCTGCCTGGACTGCACTTCTCTACCAGTGAGATATAAAATTGTGCAGCTATTTTAAAAGTTGTATATACAATGTGTGTGTAAACAAAAAAGGACAAAGGATTGCTTTGTTCTAGTTCAATTTCTTAAAAACCACTACATGGTACAAAATTAGAATAATGTTTAGGGATGATTGGGTAACTACAAAGAAGAGGATTTTAGAGATGTGTTATAATGGCTCATTTTGTATTATGTTTGATTTAGTTTCCACAGCTATTAGTCTTTTTTTTTTTTGAACCATCAAAAATTATTGTAAAGATCCTGAAATCTCCTAGCTAAAGATTGAGGGAAGGCAAATCTATTTCCAGTTATACATATATCAGTAATAATAATAATAATAATGTGCATCTTAAAGTATCTGGTTTTATTTTTTAGCCTTGTGAGAAAGTGTCTCATAATGAATGTTGCCATTTGTTTTTATAGGTCTCAAATATGAAAGCCGTTTGTCATAGACTCTAGGAAAAGAATCAGTGGTCTTTTTATTTTGTAACTGTATAATGCTGTAGATATGATTTTTTTAATTTCATATTGTTTACATCATGCAACAACCTAAGCCTCAAACTCTTCATTGGCGTTATCAAGAAAATGTTTACTGACTTGTCTAAAACAGTGCCAACCTGAACCCGGGTTAGAATATTCTTAATCTCATTATAGATAATTGCCCCTATGGGACTGGAAATAAAACACTTATGTTGAAAACTTCAGGTTGGCAGTATTTTGAGGGTATCATTGTAGAAGAATTTAACATTAATTCCTATTCTGGATTATTGACTAAAAAGTCAGATTTCACAAATACTCTTTCAAATTAATAATCCAATATACATGAGCTAAGATTGTCTTTTGTTAGGAGAGAAACTGACATCTTTCTGTATGAAAGTATAAATTGTATGGTTTCAGATACAACTTTGTGATAAGAATTGACTAAGGCAAATGGAATCTTTGTACTTTTTAGGTTATTTCTGTATGTATATTTTGTTTTAAATCTAATAAAATTAGGGACAGCAAGCAGCTGGCTGGGGTTCTTGGGTCACTCCTTGAGAGTTGAAATTATCAATAGTCTTATGAAACAGGGAATTTCAGTCATGAGCAAAAATTTATTTTTTGCCACCTGGGAGGTTTACAAGTATTATTGTGTATATGGTATCATATCTCATGTCAAGAAGAAACCTGGAAACCATATTTAATAGTATAGAGTATAATTATATGTTAAATGAATTAGAGAATAGCTTATATAGCTGCTACATAAATTCATTTTTCTTGGTGTAGAACAACTAAAATTTGGCAAAGTTTAAAATTTAATTGGAAAAAGAGAACTGATTCAGGAACAAGATTGAACTAATTAGAAATATAAAATTATTCTAGTATAAATTAGAAAAAATATCTTTTTCAGGTTGTGAAGTGGCCAACTCTAAGAGCTTTTGCCGAGAGTTTTGTTTATAATTTCTGTTTTGTCTTAATAAACATTCATTTGTAACAGTTTTGAAGGTGCTGAATGGAAAACAGAAACACATGGTTATTGCCTATTAAACCTAGAATTAAAGTAATGGCCTAAATATTTAACAATAAGCCATTCTTCTCTCAAAGATTTGAATTCCTTAATATCCTGCTTGTAGATTTTGTAAACTGGAGGTTCATAGTTTGCATGAGCACTAGCAATGAAAAGCCTTTATTTATAACTCAATACACGAATTTGCTACTGGAGACCAGTAGTAACTATACCAGACTATGAAAGCAAAGTGCTACAATGTTCAAGGAAATCAAATCTTTTTTCATGGGTGCTGAGAGAGCATTTAGGTAGAAGATAGTTGCTCCTGAAGATTGAGTATAAATTATCTAAACCAGTGGCTTTCAATCTTACCTGTATTTTAGTGTGTTTTCAAAAATATTGATGCTTGGGTCCTGTACACTAAGATTATGATGTTGGTCTGGGATATGGCATGACCATAGAATTTTTAAAAAACTTCCCAGGTAATTTAAGTATGCTGCCAAGGTTGAGAGCCACTGATATGAATTCATCTTAAATTTTCTCATCTGCAAAAAAAAAAAAAAAAAGAAAATTCTTGCTCCCTCTCTTCACTACCTCACAAGGATATTGAAGGTGAAGTGGAAAAGAATGGGTAATGGGAAAGTGCTTATGCTATGGATAAAAAGTGCTGTTGAAAGGCAAAGTAGTTTTGTTGCATTTTAATTGAAATTATGATCAGAAAAAATGTGTAATTGCGTGCTTTATTGATTTGGGGCACTGGGAGCATTCTCTTTGGTTCTTTCGTGAAACATGCAGATGTGTAAGCAGATTTTACTATTATTCTTATATGTACTATGGTCTTCTATCATTCTTGAAATAGGCTGTTTTAATTGTCTGGTTTTACATAGGAAAGAAGAAATACTAAGGCTTAAAGTCTGTAATGGTTAATGGCTCACAATTCATTAAAACTTTTCATACAAAGAATATATATCATTTTCATGATTGCCATTTTTTTATTATATGATTTTGAATGTTAAACCATTTGTTTTATCTCCATTCTCATTCATGTAAGTTTAGATGTAGATCTGGTAAAGTACCTAAAGCAAGTAGGCTTTGCCCAGTTGAATACTTAAAAGTCATGGCTCAATGATTAAGCATCTTCTGTCTTTAGATATGATTTAACCTTGGAAAGAGTTTCAAAAATAACAGCCCTAAACCATGTATGGTACTAGTATAATTTTAATTTTGTTCCCCAAACTGCTGCTGATACAGATTGAAATGTTAATCTTTTTGATCAATTTTTAAAAATGAACAAATTTGAAGAGATAGAAACTTGCAGCGTTATAAGGATTACTTGAGAAGATTACTTTCCAGATATCAAGAACACCACATTTGGGACCACTTTGAAGTTTTCCTGGAAGGAACAGTTATACTCAACCCAAATGCTGTTGTCATAGGCATTCCTCATTTCCTCTAGTTGAATATAATCTCTCCTTCCTGGAAAGTTTTCTATTTTTCTATTTTATCTATACTTAACACATTTATACCTTGTATAAATTTATTATTCATTTGTTGATGTCTTATCGCCCCAAAACATCTTAGGACAGGATCTCATGAATTCATTTTTATGCCCACATCTCTAAGCCCAATGCTTGATGCTTCCATATTTGCTGAAGGAAAAGAGAAAGTACTATGTTGAAAGACAAAAGCTCCTCTTAAGTTACAGACTATAATAACAAGATAGATGAGAAGGAATTTCTGTGACCTAGCTAAATGAAGCAGAAAGGAAAGGAATGTAATTCTGAAGCTAGTAAGGAAGAAATATGACTGTGAATGTATTTTAGCCAATCCCCTTTATTAAATATTGGTAAAGTGATTTTTAGTTCTTGGAGTAGATTTCATATTTGTTTAGAATTAAAATTAGAATTATGTATTTTAATTTTTTGAAATTCTGTTTTGCTTTAGTTTCTTAATAAAAAGTTAAAACAAACATTAGCCACCTGTGATTGCTTATATTTAAAACAAGGAACTTCTAAAAAATATATTGGCCAGAAAAATGGGGACATCTTAGCCAGTGCTGATGGGTTTTACCTGTAAGTTCCATGACTTTTAATAATGGAATTCACATTTCCCATGTTTAGCATGGCATGTGAACTGAGTATAGTAATTCACTAGGATCTGTTCCTTTATTATCTCCACCCCCAATTAACAGTTGCTTGATAATGCAGTAGTTTGCCAAGAGTTATAAGAGACAGTCATGGCTGAACAAATGGTTCCTGTGATCCAAAACTTAAAAAATAGTTATTGAAAGTTGTCTAATGTATTAATAGATTAAGATGTATACAAAGAGTTCTAATTTTCTAGGAGAAAATTAAGTGTACAATTTCTGTATTTTTTTGTTTATTGGGAAAGATACCAGGGACAGCTTTACCAGCCTGTTGTCCTAATTTCTTTTTTGGATCCTCCCCCAAACTGTTTGCTTTTTATTTAATGTTTTGTTAAAATATTGTTGAGAGCAGCATGTTTTCTATTCAGAATATCATTCTTTTAGGATTTAAATTGTTATTATTCAGCTGTGTATATAGGATTTTGTGATGAGTGACTTGAAGTAAAAATCACTTAGGATATTTCCTTCGGTTACCCTAATTAGAGGCATATTTATAAGACAAATAAGTCATATCTTTGTTTATTTTATTTTTAAAAAGATTTTATTTTATTTATTTATGAATACAAGAGCTGGGGTATAGGCCAGAGGTGTGGGGCCTCAGAGGATTCACCATAGACAGAGTGGGGAGCAGAACAGGTGGAGTGACTGAAATAACACTGCTGAGGTGAGCAGCGAGTGAGTCTGGAGAGGTCTGCTGAGCCAAGTGGGTTATGACTGGGCATGGAGTTAGTGCTGCAGTGGCTGCCAATAGCTTGATAGTGCTGAGACTTAACCCTTGCGCCACCAGGGAGGCCCTTTTTTTATTTTAATGTAACTTGTTCATATTATTCAATCTATGTTTAAAAGTTCTTTTATTCATCTATGCCCCTTTGTTGGTCACCTTTACCTTTGAATGAAAGTGTGCCTACGATTGGAATAAGAGTAGTTATGACTTCTCTCCACCTTCAACATGTCAAAATGATACTGTTCGTGACTCTATTGCCCAGAACAGTAAAGGATCATGGATGGATGGCCACATCCACCCTGCTGAGCACAGCCTACAGGAATAGTGGATTTAAGTATCTCTGGGACTGTCTGTGACTCCCTACCAGATGATTCTGGGTTTTATGTGAATGCAGCTGAAACACACCTCTGAAATTGTGAAGGATCTCCCTGCCCACCCAGCTGCTAGACTGAGTATTTTAGAAAGAATGAGAAAATCCAAAATCATAATTTATGAAATATTTTTATTTGCTTATATGCACTGGGCTCTTGCCAGTTCCCCGGGATATAGAGGGGAAAAAACAAAGGTCTAAAACACGATATGTTCTGAAGTTTTTCACAAGCTATTAGAAAGCAAATGTGGAAATAGACTACCAGAAAACAGAGGAGTTACTGCTTGCCCAGAGTTATATAGAGGTTCAGTGTGGCATAAGGGTAAAGGGAGTATTGCACTTAATCTGGAGTGATATTTAAGCTGAATCTTAGATGTATGGGAGTTAGTGAGGATGGAGGCATTACTTTAGGCAGATAGAAGAGTGCTATGATACAGAGACACTGGCAGATCCAGTACGTATGGAAATGGTACATGCTGGAATAGTGGTGGGAGAGAATGTAGACCAGGACACCAGATGATAATTGTCATGTAAAAGAGTTGGGTTTCGCTTTATTTTTCATGGGGAAGTCATTTAAAGTTTTTCAGCAAGATTATGGCTGGTTATTCCAATTGGAAAGGCAGCAATAGAAAAATGGAAGAGGTCTAGGCAGGAGAAAATGAGAATTTAAATGAAGGTGACTGTAAAGTATGTTAGAAACTATTCAGGAAGGCAAATGAACACGTTTATTTGTAGAGATTGAGGCATTTTCTTTGGTTTGTACATTTGAGAGAATAATGGTACCTTTTCAAGATAGGGAATCAAAAAGGAGGAATTGATTGGAAGGGAAGGTGCTTGAATCTGAAGTAGGAAGTTTTATCACCAGGAAAATACATTTGTAGAAAAAATAAATGTAGCCCTACACTGAGAGCAAGTCAATGGCAACACCAGAGTTAATACCTGAGATATCTAATAGCCCTTTTTCTGGTCCTTCATGATCCTTAGTGAGCTAAAATTATGCATTTAGTCATTTAAAAGAGGTCATGTTCTTATCAGGATTCTTTCAGGGAGCAGTGGCGTGGTATCCTTTCAGAATCAGGGTGGCACTGAAATCTGAGTGCTAAATCAAAGCTGAGAAGCTGCACTTGTGGTTAGATCTTAGAATCAAACCTTTTGCCTCTTAATAAAAGGGAGTTACAATCATTGAAAATTGCTGCAGTAAAAAATTATAAAACCTGGTATCATAGGTTCAATTTTATGTCATGCCTGCCTCCTGCAAATTCCTATGTTGAAATCCTAACCCTAAGTACCTCAGAATGTGACCTTATTTGGAAACAAGGTCATTGCAGATGTAATTAGCCAAAGTGACACTGGAGTTAGGTGCCTTCTAAGCCGATGTGATTGGTATCCTCATTCAAAGGCAATATTTAGACATAGACATAGAGAATACCACAAGAAGATAAAGGTAGAGATTGCGATGATGCAGAGGAGGGATTGCCAAAGATTGCCAGAAAACCACCAGATGCCAGGAAAGAGTCATAGGACAGATTCTTCCCTCAGAGCTCTCAGAAGGAACCAATCCTGCCCACACTTTGGGCTCAGACTTCTAGTCTCCAGAACAGCAAGATGATAAATTTTTGTTGAAGTCACTCATGCATGCCATTTTGCTATAGCAGCCCTAGGAAATGAATATGCTTGTCAGTTTACACCAATTCTGCCTTTCTTTCTGGAGACAACTTCAATGCTGTTTGGTTGTTCACTGGAACAAGAGCTAAGGCGAGGAACATTTTTAAGGGTGCTAAAGATTTATTGGAAGATATTTTGTCAGGTTGCATTTATAACCTTATATTTGTGAAGTATGTAGTTGCAGTCAAGGGCATGGATTCTACAGTATACTGCCTGGTTTTACTTTTTTTTTTTTAAGATTTATTTATGCATATAAGAGCTGGGGTACAGGCCAGAGATGCAGGGGTTGAGAGGATTCACCAGAGACAGATTCATCAGCAGGGAACAGGCTCACAATGTACTTAGAAATCTGCCCTTCCAGCTCCATGACCCAGTGGATGAGGTGGAGGATGAAGGAGGTAGGCAAAAGCAATCACAAAGTATGACTGGGGACTACACAAAGACACAAATAAACATGCTTTCATTTCAAAATTTGGTCATATAAAGAGTACTACTTTCAGGGAATCCTAGAGAAAAAAGACAAAGTAGGTTGAAAGGGATGAGGAGAAAAAAATACAGAAGGGAGAAGACAACCCCACAGAGAGTTGGAGGTTCACAGCATGATGGCACCTGAGGGAGACAACTGGAGTCTCAATGCCAGACTCAGCCTCATGGGTAGCAAACACCGCCTGGGCAGAAGGGGCGACATCTTAGCAGGAGCTGATTTGCTAAATTAAGGACAAGAGTGAAAAACTCAGGTCCTTTGGATCTTGGAAAAAGAAACTGCTTCTTGCCTCACACTTCTGTTCTCTGTTTTAAGAGAGCGGTTGGAAATTCAAAGGAAAGCCAGCTCAAATGATTTGCTTTTTGTTTGGCTGATCTTGAATCAGCAGCTCCCAGCTGTTCACTGGTTGCTCAGTTTGAGCATTAAAAACAAGGGTAATTGCATTGTTAATAAATTGTTCCTCTCATGGGTGTTATGTTTACATATTTCAATGGATTCTTTTCCTGTAGACCCCAGAGTTTAATTTTATTTTCTTTTGGGGAACTGAAGTGAATTGAGGGTCACAGCTTGGAGGGCAGTTTGGTGATGAAGGCAATGAGGGAATATTTTAAGGAAAGGACGGTGTCTTCATCATCTGAGGCTGGTATAACAACAACAAAACATAAAATGGGGGTGGGGAGCTTAAAAACAACAGAAATTAATTTCTCACAGTTTGGGAACTGGAAGACTCAGGTCAGAATGCCAGCACTAATAGATTCCTTTTCTAGTTTTCAGACTAGTTAGACTTCCTGAGGTATCCTCATAGGATACAAAGAGAGCAGAACAGGCAAACTCCTGACTCTTTTAAGGGCACTAATCCCATTTATAAGGCCTCCACTCTGAGGACTTTAATTTTAATGATCTCCCGAAGGCCCCACCTTCTCTTTCTGGAGCATGGAGGTATGATTGCAAACTGTGACTCAGAGGAGGGCGCAATCCACAACATACAGCAAAGGAATTGTATGTTCAAATCCTCCACTGTGCCAACCAAGTGAAATGTTCCTGTTTCTCAAAGACTGCACCTTAAAGTTGTAAGTTTTGAGGTAGAAAGGAAGGTAGAGACTGATGTCTACCGAGAGGGGTCTCAAAAGGACCGACTGCACCCTCAATACTCTTGTGTGCCCTGATTTCATGACATGCTGTAAACTGCTGCCCTTGCACCCAAGACTCCGACACAGGGACTCCACGAGGAATTCAAAGCTCTTCCCAGTGGTCCCCATCCCATAAAGAAGCCCATAGGTAAAGCACAAAGGCTTTACAAGGCCTTCTCAGTGCATCTGTCCCTCCAGGCCTTACCAGAGGTAATCATTGGAATATGATTGAACCTTTTTTCTTAGATCTCTTTTCCAACAGAATCATGACCAACAATAATAATAAAATATTAAGAGCCTCTACTCTGGAAAATTAATATAGCTAGCCCTGGAATTCTTCTACCTCTGAGCTGGCCCTGGAATTCTTCGTTCATCTCTCCCACATCTGTTGCGCTCCCCCTACAGAGCATGTAGGGGCTGTGCTAGTGCCAGGTCCCAGCTCGCAATCTTCATAAATGCTACATTTGAGTATTTCTGAGTACCTACAATGTGCTTTACATACATGATCTCATTTCTTTATGACAGCATCTCAATGGTATTCACTTTTTATAAGGGAGTGATAACCCAGGTTCTGAGACGGCCCATGGCTTGCTAATGTCACCAACTTTAAGTTTAAGACACTGGATCAGAACCCAGATCTCTGACTCAAAAGCCTGGTCGCTTTCCACTCAAGGGGAGATAGACATGTCAAAAGAGAAAAGTTCTTGAAGAAGGAAAGTACTCTTGAAGGGCAGATACACAAGTGGAGGTGAGTGGCTGACTGGACTAGTAGAGTTGACAGAGTCATGCATCATTTTCTTCTGGACTAGGAGACAAATGGGGGTAATACGCATTCCCTGTTCTCAGGTTACATCCAAGATCTGGTCCAGCTCCTCTCTGCTTCCCCTCTCACCTCTGTGAGGTGTTCCCTGTTTGCCTGCCTCTTAATTATGACCAGCAATATTGCCCTATATCTGGGTTGCCTGATGAAATATAGGATAATCAATGATATTTGAATTTCAGGTAAATACACATTTTCTTTTTAGTATAAGTATGCCCCAGCATTGCATGGGATAAACTTATGATAAAGAATTATGGTTTATCTGAACTTCAAATGTCATTGGGTGTCCTATATTTTTATTTGCTAAATCTGGCAAATCAACCCCCACCAAGGACCCCTTGTCTGATCCTAATTGTCCTTCCCCTTTGTTCTTAACTCGTGGCTTTTCTGTGTGACATCCTGAGAACAGCCTGGCTCTGGGACCCGTGTTCCCACCCAACCACTCCTCTTCTGCTGTGCATGCCCCAGCATGGGAGCTGGATCTGCTGTTGTTGCTGTTCCTCCTGCTGCAGAGAAAAGCTTTCTTCATATTTTCTTGTCTTGCTTCCTCTGAGAACACCTCCCTGGCACCACACTGGCAAGCTGGCACCACAGGCTGAGCCTGGAGGTAGAAATTGGAAGAACTTTGTCTCAGAGGAAATGGCCCAAGAGAGGAAAATGTTGAAACAGCAAAAGACTGTGGCCTGAACTCAAAGCACAGACTGTTATAAATACCCTTCACTTTGCAGGCTGGAAGATGCAGATGGTTAGAGTTATTTGATCCTTTCCTCAGCGAGGAACTCTCCATGGCTTTCTCCTCGCCCCTGTTGAGATGCTTACTAAGGATCTGCAGTGAGCACCAAACCATCAAACAGGCAGAGACAGGGAAACCTGCTCCCAAGGATCTCATAGCCCTGCAAAGAAGCCAAGACACATCCAAATAGCTATAACATACAGGAGAAAATGATAATGCCCCAGGGCAGTGCAAAGAGAAAGCTGCAGGACTTCAGAGCAAAAAGCTCTTTTGGGATGAGGAAGTGTTTCAGTGCAAGCAACTTCCTGGAGGTGTCAGCTGCTTAGAGGATAAGTAATGTTTAACACCTCTCAATTTGCCAAATAACTAATTGTTGAACATGGTACATTAATAACAGTGACCAATTTGTCAAATGACAGTCACTAAATCTTATTTATTTTTAATTCTTTTTAGAATATATAGCTTCCAAATATCCAATTTTTTATTATTTAAAAAAAATTTCAGCTGATGTTCACATCCCAAATGTCAAAAACAGATAATCGTTTTCTCTCTTCCACCAATTTGTAATCAGTTTTACTGTCTCCTTCAACTTTTGTGATCCCACTGACCTGATTCCCACAGGTACCACCTTCTGTGGACACATGGTTGAAGCTCTCTCTGTCATGTGATTCCTTCTTTGTAATTTTAATATCACTGAAGTAATCAGAAGAGTAAAGAGAAAAACAAACACCCATATGCCCATTTTTTCAATGTTAACAAAGTTTAACATTTTGCCACATTTGCTGCAGATAATTTTTCCCCAGAAACAAAATATTATATACTTGAGGTCCTCATATGCCTGTGCTTTCTTTGTCCTTCCACTCCAGATTTTGACACCTCACGTTTCTATGGTCATTTTTATACTTTTCCACATATGCCTGTTTCCAAAAAGAAGGCTTAGTATAGCTTTGCATATTTACAAACTACATATATGCCATACTACTGTTTATGTCCTTGAGATTTATCCATACATAAACATAGAGCTGTTAATTCATTTAAAATAACTGCACAGTATTCCATTTTACAAATATTCTCATTTAGGTTAGTTCCAATATTTTGTTATTGGTAACAAAGCTGGGATGCATTCTGTATGTACACTATAGTCTCTAGAATTTATTATTAGAAACAAATATCTTTAATTGCCATTTAATCTTTAAATGCCCAGAAAATATCTTCTTTTTGTCATGAATAAGTTTGACTAGAGCAACAAATTAGCACTAAGTTAGCAGTTCCCTTTCCTTAGCACTTTGAAAATATTGCAACATTATTTTCTGGCATTAATGGCTGGTGATAAGAAGTCTGCTGTCAGTCAAATTATAACTTCTCTATAGTTTTCTCTGATAGCTATCAAGAATTTTTGTTTATCCTTATTATTCCACAATTTCCCTTTCATGTACCCACATATGAATTTATTTATATTTATCATGCTTGGTACTCAGTATGTGTGTTTTTTTTTATAGGAATCATGTTTTTCTTTAGTTCCAGAAATTTTCCAACTATTGTTTTTATAACCTTATTGAGAAATAATTCACATACCACAAAATTCACCACTGTATACAACTTGGAGGTTTTTAGTATATTTACAAAGCTGTGCAACGATCACCACTATCTAATCCCAGAATGTTTTCATTATACTAAAAGAAACTCTATACCCATTAGCAGTCAGTGCCCCCCCACCCCCTGCATCCACTAACCTATCTCAATAATTTACCTATTGTAGATATTTCATATGCATAGAATCAAATAACCTGTGAACTTTTGTGTCTGGCTTCTTTAACTTAGCATAAGGTCTTCAAGGCTCATCCATGTACCTCAATGTTTTTTATGGTTGTATAATATTCCACTGTATATACATATCACATTTGTGTATCTGTTCGTCAGCTTATGGATATTTGCATTTCTACCTTTTGGCTTATGACTAATGGTTGTTATGGACATTTATGTTCAGGTTTTTATATAAATACATGCATGACCATATGATTTTAATTCCCTCTGATGGAATTATCTATAAGTAGAATTGCTTGGTCATAAAACTCTATATTTACATTTTTAAAAAGATTTGTTTATTTATGCATAGAAGAGCTGGGGTACAGGCCAGAGGTGGAGGGTGGTGAGAGGATTCACCAGAGACAGAGTAGGGAACAGAACAGGCAGACTGACTGAAATACACTTTGAGGGGAGCAGTGGGCGAGACAATAGAGGTCTGCTATGCCATGTGGGTAGCTCTCTGGCTGGCTGGCGATCAAACTCGTGCTGCAGAGATTGTGGACAGCTTCACAGTGCTGTGCTTAACCCCTTGTGCCACCATGGAGGCCTTATGTTTACATTTTTGAGGAATGGCCAAACTGTTTTCCACAGTGCCTATACCACTTTACATTCCCACTAGCCATGTATGAGGTTTCCAACTTCTCCATATCTTTGCCAACACTTAAAAAAAAAATTCTAGCCATCCCAGTGGGTGTGAAGTGGTGGCTTATGGTTTTAAATTATTTTGAACCCATTTTTATCTACTTATTGGCATTTGTATATGTTCTTTGGAGAAATGTCTATTTAAATCTTTCGTCCACTTTTAAATTGGAAAATTTGTCTTTTTGTTGTTGCATTGTAGGAGTTCTTTATATACCCCACAATGATGGTGTCTCTTTAAAGTACACAATTTTTAATTTGATGAAGTACAATTTATCAATTTCTTCTTTTGTCCATTGGATGTATGGTGCTACATATAAAAAATTGCCTCCTAATCCAAGGTTAGATTTACATCTTTGTTTTTATCTAAGGATTTAATTTTATTTTATTTTGAAATTTATTTATTTATGCATACAAGAACTGGGGTACAGGCCAGAGGTGCGGGGATGAGAGGATTCACAAGAGACAGCGTGGGGAACAACAGGCAGATTGACCAAAACACGTTGTTGGGGGGCAGCGGGTGAGTTAGGAGAGGCCTACTGCACCATATAGGTTGCTCCCTGGCTGGGAATCGAACTCATGCTGCAGTGGCTGTGGATAGCTTCATAGGTTGCATCTTAACCCCTTGCACCACCAGGGAGGCCCATTATCTAAGGATTTTATAGGTTTATCTCTTATACTGAGGTCTAAGTTCATTCAAAGTTAATTTTTGTTTATGGTGTGAGATAGAGTTCCAACTTCATTTTTTTGCATGTAGTCGTATATGTGAATTATTAGTAGTCAAAAATTTCTCCCTGATCACTCTTTCCATTCTTTTCCTCTGACCTTTAAGGGAGATTAGATAAGAAACTCATTCTCTTCATGTCACTTGGCTTCTGTTACATATTTTTCATTTAAAAAAAAAATTCTGTATAGTATTTACTCCTCTGTTTTGTTTTAATTCAAAATTTTTCTCCTTGTGCTTTTGTTTACAGAACTTTTAAGATGAGTGAATTAATATTATATTTCTAAGATTTACAATTCAACTCTTTCTGATTAAGACCAAGTAATTATTTATTGCTTTTGAATATGCAGTATAGGCAAGTTGTACAAAATTCAAAAGATACAAAATATAATGAAGAAGTTACAATGTTTGATGGGGAGCTCAGCCTGTGCAGGGAAGACTAGTGGCAGGTGAGATTGAAAAGGTAAATTGGGGTCAGTCTGTGACTTTGGAATAAGAGATGAGTAAAGGGTAGTTGGTGACTTTGAATATTATTTTCTTAGCCATGTAGACCTTGAAGACTTTCCCCCTTCATATAAAAACAATATAATTAGGAAGTTTCAGTAGGCCAGAAGGAGGGGATGGGTAGTCTAGGCCTTATTAAAAGACTTTTCTCTCAGGTGGGTACTTTGCCCTTGCTCTGCCTTGACCTATTTTAACGCACCTACATGCTGATTATAAGTCTTATGTTTCAGACATTTCCTGCAAAGATTGATTTTAGTGTCTGGATATATAAAATAGTCTGTTTTTATCGTTCACCGGCTTAGGGTCCCCTCCTCTCTTGGCTCCATGTGGAAAGGGGCCACCCTTTCCCAGTAGGGGGCAGCAGTGACACACTTCAGGTGCTCACGGGAGGATGAGGTCCTGCAGGGTGCCCTGAGGGGAGGAACTTACACAGGAGGAAACCGTAGAGTGGAAAAAGTTAACTAGTTCCTCAGTGCCACTTCAGAGCCAAACCCACACCCTGTGATGAGCTGAGCCACAAACCATGTTTTTATAAAGCTGACAGTCATTTCTTCTGGAGGTGGGATGCTCTCACTACTTTTGAGGATCAAGCTTGACATTCTTGATTTTTTCCTATTTTTTATCCTCTGCTTTGACCAAGAAAGTTCTAGTTCCTCCAGCTCTCCTCTTCCCTTCTTTCATTTTCTCCATTTTCCCACTGCCATGATTATGGGTTGTCTAAATAATTACCTCAGTGACATGTGGACACTGTGGGAATAAGAGAAGGCAAAGCTGCCTGGCTCTTCTGGCTCCCCTGCGCTGCTCCCAGAGGCATCATATTTGTCTTCAAACACTAGTCACCTCTAATCAAAGGCCTCTGGGTCATCTCTTACACATCTTTGTGATCCCACTTACCTACTGGATTATCTGCTTGTACAGGATGAGAGCATGACTTATAGCTTAGTCTATACTGCCATGCCATGTGGGGAAGGATTGAATCCTGGGGACAGGACATGCGGGGCTGGGAATCAAAGCATAGTGGTGAGGGACAGTTGTGCACAGATCTCAAGAGAATGTGATCCTAGAATCTTCTCTCTGCTTCTCCCTGAAATCTTTTGTATATATTATAGACGAGTATATTATATTCTCCACCTTAGGATATTATAGAAGAGACAGTGTTGTGTGGCAGAAAGCACATGGGAGTTTATCATCTTGGGTCTGTGGGACTAGGCTACAGGCCGACTGCTTGATTTTACTGCTGTGTGCTTTGGGGTGAACTGTTTACCTACTCTGAGCCTCAGTTTTCTCAAATGTGAATGGACATTACTAATGCCCTCCATAATTACCTGACAGAATTGAGATACTCAAATAAGAAAATACTATGAAAAGGTTTTATAAATAGTATAATGCTTTTAAAACCTCATTTACCCTGACTTTTTTTTTTTTTTTCAAGAACACCTTGGATCCTCTTTCAGATCACAATCTTAAGTAATCTTGCGAAGTCGATTTCACAGGAGTCCCACATCGCAGAGCTCTCATAGTCTCTTGATAGTGAAGACAGGTGACTATTGAGTGGACAAGGAGTCTCGACTAGTGCTATTCTAGGGATTCTAGGGACAAGACTCTTAGTTAAGTGGAGCCTAGTGAGCTCCCTATTTCTGCACAAGGACAGGCCCTGTGACAGCTTGAGTTGGGTCTCCCTCTCTTTCCTTATCAAATGAAATCAGCTACTGAAGGAAATTGGTACCTCCAGATTGCTAGAGATAAGAAGCAGTGTTGAAAAGCAGGCTTCTTGGGGAGATACCAGAGAGTTAACTCATATCAGACCAGTGCCTGATGTGGTGCCTTGCCCCCCTTCCTACAGCTCTGTTTTATTTTCACTATTTCCAGCTCCACCAGCCCTTTTTCTGAGTCCTATTATACGAGGCTAAAAGGGATGGTAGTTTATGGAGGTCAGCACTCCCATGTTCCAGCTTGTGCTTAATAGTACCAGAGATGGTAATTTCGCTTCTTCCTTAAGAAATCAGGTGCATTTTGCCTTTTATCAAGCTGAAATCTGCCTCCTCCAGTCATCCAAAATGGACCACCTGGGTCTCTGGGGGATAGTCCTTCAGAGGCCTGATTCACCTGGCTGACCCCCCAGGGGAAGTCCTGATCAAGGCATAGGTTTCTCAGAAACTGAAAACCCAGAGGGAGTCAGGATGGGAACGTAAGCAGGAAGGAAATGCTGAGAACAATGCCGTTAGTGGGCCCTTTCCTGGCCAAGATGATGTGTGTGGTTTACCCAGATGTTTACTACTACCTTGACATACTGCCTAACCCCCTGCTGTATGGGAAGAGGTTTTTTTCCCCATTTATTAATTTTTGCTAAAATATTTAAAAGTGTATTTAAAGATGCAATAGCATTCTGCTCCCAAACACTGAAGTGCATACCTTTAAAACAAAACTCTTTTCCTGCAGAGCATATAATACCCCATAAAATTAATGATCACTTCCTAGCATTGTCTAATACTGAATCCATATTCAAAATCTTTCCAATCTTTCCAAAATCTTTCCAAATGTCCTTGACTGCTATTTTGTTCAAATCAGGATCCAATCCAGAATCATGTATTATATCTGATTTTTCTGGTACTTAAGGCTCTTTTAATTATGATGCTGGTAAATGAAGGGAGGATTTTGTCTTCTAGAATTGTCTGACTGCTTCTTTATTGTAGTGTTCTTCTATGTCTTTCATTTCCTCTAAATAAGTTAGATTTTAGGGTTTGATTCAATTCAAGTTAAACCTTCTTAGCAAGGATGTATCTTTGGTGTTTTTAGAACATCAAGTTGCCTCACATCAGAAGACATGTCTGGTTATCCTACTACTAGTGATGCTAAGATCAACTCTGGATTAGATGGTAGCTTGGCCCCTTCATTGTGTTTTTTTTCCCCCTCTTGTGACCAGAAAGAAATCTGTGTGGGGGCCTCCCTGGTGGCGCAAGGGGTTAAACACCGCACTATGAAGCAGTCCGCAGCTTCTACAGCACAAGTTCGATCCCCAGCTGGCCAGGAAGCAACCCACATGGTGCAGCAGACCTCTCCTGTCTCACCTGCTGCTCCCCTCAGCAGTGTACTTAGGTCAATCTGCCTGTTCTGTTCCCCACTCTGTATCTGGTGAGTCCTGTTACCACTCCCCCCTTTTCCACCCCCCCCCATCTCTGGCTTGTATCTCTTGTATGCATAAATAAATAAATCTTTAAAAAAAAAATCTGTGTGGCTGCTATACTATAGCACCATGCAAATGTCAAGTGATGTGCTTTTTAAATCCACAGTTGATAGGAAAAAGATCAACTTTTTGTTGGATGGATGGAGGTTCCCAATCTGCTAATGGGGTCTGTTCTTGTGTAAATCATTTAACACCCTGGGTCTCAGTTTTCCTGTCTGCAAAATAAAGAACTTACGTTAAAAGATCTCTAATGTCCTTCCAAATTAAAAATTCTTATTCTTAAAACAAAAGTGTTCAATTGTGGTCAAATAGTAAATTAGCATTTGACCCATTGTTAAATGTACAGTTCAGTCATGTTATGTTCACACTAGTGAATAAACCATCACCACCATCCTTTACCAGAACTTTTTCATCTTGTAAAACTGAAACTCTGTCCCCATTAAACAACAACTCCCTGCTTCCCTCTCCCCTCAACCCCTAGTAACCACCATTCTACTTTCTGTTTCTATGAGTCTGAGTACTTTAAACAACTCATATGAGTGAAATCACATAGTATTTGTCTTTTTGGTGACTGGCTATTTCACTGGGCATAGTGTCCTCAAGTTTCATGCATGTCGTGGCATGTTCGAGAATCCCCATCCTTTCTATTTTATGTGTGCACCCATTTTGTTTATCCATTCATTTGTTGATGCTCTTTTGGGTTGCTTCTACATAATAATGCTGTTATGAAAATAGGTATACAAATATCTTTTAGAGACTCCATTTTCTTTCTTTCTCTCTCTCTCTCCCTCTTTCTTTTTTAAAACAATATCTATCCAAGGCCTCCCTGGTGGCACACAGTGTTAAGCACAGCACTGTGAAGCTATCCGCAGTCCATCCTGGCCAGCCAGAGAGCTAACCCACATGACCCAGCAGACCTCTCCTGTCTTGCTGCTGCTCCCCTCAGCAGTGCATTTCAGTAGATCTGCCTGTTCCGCTCCCCACTCTGTCTCTGGTGAATCCTCTCACCCCCTGCACCTTTGGCCTGTACCCCAGTTCTTATATGCATAAATGAATAAATCTTAAAAAAAAAAAACCTATATGTATCCAGAGTAGTATTGCTGAATCCTATGGTAATTCTATTTTTAATTTTTTGAGGAATTGCCTGTTTTCTATAATGGTTACACCATTTTACATTCCCACCTACAGAGTACAAGGTTTCAGTCTCACAGCACCCTTGCCAACATGTCATTTCCTTGGTTTTTAATAGTGCCATCCTAATGGGTGTGAGATGCTAGCTCCTTGTGATTTTGATTTATATTTCCCTAATGACAGTGACATTGAGCTTTTCATGTGCTATTGGTTATTTGTATATCTTTTTTGGAGGAATGCCTGTTCATATATTTTGCCCATTTTCAGTTGTTATGTTAGGGGGAAATGATGTCCTGAGCTAATCCCATACAGGCTTTGTGGACTACACTCCCAGTCCAGACTAAAGCCATCAAGACATTGGGAAAGACAAATCCCATCACCACCAAAGGGAAGGTGGCTGGGACCTGAGGGTGGAGTTAAGCAGTCAGGTTGGGTATAAAAACCAAAGACATGGGCCTTGGGGGGTTTGCTATCGCTCGCCTCCTGGCTTCACCGCTCCTGGCTTGCGGCCAGCTCTCAGAGCGCCATTTTGGGATTCCTGATCGGCGGATCGGGTAGGACGCATTTAAAACTTTGTCTCCCACTTTTCTCCCTGAGTTGTACATTTCCTCATTTCCCCTTCCCTTGTAAATAAACCTTTTATTAACCTTTCGCGTGTACCTGCAGTAGAGCATTAATAAGTCCTTTTAAGTGCACGGGTGAGGACCCACAGTCAGGCACCCCGTTTTGTATTGGGGTTGCTCTACAACAGTTATTTGCATATTTATTGTCAAGTTTTCAGTGTTCTTTATACATTCTGAATAGAAACCCTGTATAAGATACAGTTTACAAATATTTTCTCACATTCTATCATTTGCCTTTTCATTCTGTTTGTTGTGTTCTTTGATGCAAATACGTTTATAAAACTTGAACCGAACTTCTTCCTCTCATCTTTGGCCCATAGGCATAGCCTGAGGACCTTGATTTGTCTCCCCCCTAAATAAAGTTTTCCTATCTTGCCGCTGCTTTGATGACTTATATCTGAGAAAAGAATTCTAAGACCTCATAGCAAGAATAGAATTTCAAGGTCTCATCCTACCTCAAACGGGAGCTTACTCTTAGCAATGGAGTTGGTCTAAAATGTCTTTCCCTCCTCTCTAGGGCTCTTTCTCTTTCGCCAGCAGTTTATTGATTTTTTTTTTTTTTTAGAAATGTCTTTTTTTTTTTTTTTTTTAAAGATTTATTTATTTATTTATACAAGCACTGGGTACAGTCAGAAGCGCGGGAGGTTGAGAGAATTCACCAGAGCCAGAGCAGGGAACAGAACAGGCAGACTGATGAAATACATTGCGGAGGGGAGCAGCGGGCGGCAGGAGAGATCTGCGCACCATGTGGGACCCTCACCGGTGACTGGGGATTGACCCTGCGCTGCAGAGGCTGCGGGCAGCTTTGCAGCCCAACACTCAACTGCTGCGCCACCAGGGGAGGCCCAGTTTATTGATATTTTAATGAACTCAGGAAACACAACAAATTATAGGTAAAGACAACCATGCTATTCAGAGGAATTTTATTCTATTGATGCATTGTTATGGGAAATATACATGTGGTTGTTATAGATAACTATTTGCATATTCAAAATGATTTTCACATTCTAAAAAGCAATTACACTTATTCTGGGATCTGAGTGTTGTTTTCTACTAAATTGGGAGCTGGTTGAGAGACTAGTAGTAAGGGGCAGAAGTCAGTGGGCTTTTCAGGATAAAACAAAACTCACGGCATTTCTAAGGAATAAGTACTGAACTTGAGGAGAGAATGACTATTATTTTTTATCTCCATCTCTCTTCTCCACATTTAGTTTATTTCACACAATTTGGATAGAAAGTCAGGTGTAGGCCTATGATCCAATCCTACACATCCCACCCCCAGCCATATGATTGATTATGGGAGAGACACTTGACCCAAGGTCAAGTGCACCAAAGAGACTCAATGCTGCTACTTTGCTTGGGTTGATCTGAAAGAGTCCAACTAGTAGGATTTTTACCTGGAAGTGTCAGTAGTCACCTTAGCTTAGATGCTTGATTGTGGAGCTGCAGCGAGGAGAGCAGGGCTGAGAGCTGGAGAGTCAGCTCTTTAAAAGTATTGGGCACCTACATACAGGCTTGCCTTAAATCAAACTTTTAGGTATATGAATCAATAAATTCCCTTTTTGCATAAGCCAGTTTGTATTGGGTTTCTGTTGCTAATAATTGAGAGAATCTTGGTTGTTCCAGAAGGAACTTGAAAATATATAAATTATCTGCAAAAGAGTATGAAAATAAGTGTGCAAATAGTGAGACTGATATTAAATTCTTTTAGGCAACAAAAAGTCAAAGGCAACAAGCAACTATAAACCAGAAACACACTATGGGGTGTGGGAGAGGGAAGGAGGGATTAGGGTCAAAATAAGAGGTGTGGGAATTGTATGGGGAATATAACCAAGATGAAAATGCATACATTGTGCAAAAATGAAAAATGATGTAAAAATATATAAAATAAAATTTTTTAAATTTTTTAAAAAGTCAAAGGGATGGAGATAATTCTGTAGAGAAATTGTGTGGTAAGAAAACTGTTAACTTTAGGTTTTGGTGTAAGCAAGTGATTGGTAGGACATTTAGGAAATAATCATTTAATTCTGTTTGTAGTATGCATGACAAATTGCAAGACAAAGAATGGGAGGCATTAAAATCTCTTTAAGAACATATTGTGCCAAGATGCTGTTGTTTTCACAACAAGTTGGAAAAGTATGAAAGAAAAAAATCCCCAACTAGTTAACATGATTCATTCCACACTTGTGTAGAACCACAGTGTGTGTATTTCTTCCATTTGATCTTCCAGATCCACTCTCCACCCTCGTCTATCCTGCTCTCTGCTCAGGGCAATTGACTATGTTGACTACATCAGTAATTCCTGCATCCTTTGGTTTCTGGGTGGCATGATTAACAGGGGACACTGATAAAAGATTAGAGGCAGAGAACAGCAGGCAACTGGGGTATTTATTCTTTGGGTTCCCTCCTATCAAGGCTTCTTCAGGGTGACTACTTCCTTAGTTCAAAGACCTTGTCTATGTTGCTTCTGGACCTTCTCGTTTCTGGATTTTGCTCATCATTGCCTGTGTTCCGACCTAGGGATCCATTGAGTCTGTGACAAGTCCTGGGTTCTTGCATTACCATGACTATATGGTACTAGTCCCCTTATAAAATCCTCCTCAAATTGCCTTATTTGCATGTGCCAAATCTTTGCTTCTGGGATCCTGTCTGATATACATAATATGTCCACACGTGGAAATTTACATTTGGTTGTGATTGCTGGACCTCAAGAAAAATATAAGGAAAGTAAGGAAAGTCTCAGGAGGGGAAGAGAAGTGATCAGGCACTGGGAATGAGACTTAGTCTCATGTGGGGACAAATAGAAACCTGAGGCCTAAGCATAAAATCTTTAAATTAATAACTTATAGATTAGATCTTAGACTAGAATAGCAGTATTGGGAACACCCAAAGATGGACTTTATTTTTTTTTAAGATTTATTTATTTATGCATACAAGAGCTGGGATATAGGCCAGAGGTGTGGGGGGTGAGAGGATTCACCAGAGACAGAGTAGGGAACAGAACAGGTGGACTGACTGAAATACACTTTGAGGGGAGCAGTGGGCGAGACAGGAGAGGTCTGTCTCGCCATGTGGGTTTCTCCCTGGCCAGCCAGGGATCGAACTCATGCTGCAGAGGCTGTGGATTGCTTCACAGTGTGGTGCTTAACCCCTTGCACCACAAGGGAGGCCCCCGGAGATGGACTTTAAACAAAGTATTGTGTTATGCAGAGGACTGTACACTTACTTGTGAAATTCATTACCCTAAGAGGTGGTAAATGGTTTAAATATAGAAATTAAGGAATTTTAAGACACTAATGGAAACTTGAATTTTGAGAGGTGCGAGGGAAATGGGCTGACTGAAATAGAGCTGACACATAAGTGTCTAATAATAAAATAGAATTTGCACATAAAGCATAGAGTAGCTTTTCGTTTTCCACTTTAGTTGACTCCTCTGAAAACAAATTATCTTTGATAGTACAAATACATCTTTTTTTTTAAATTTCAAACTACAATCTACTATTCCTCTGAACTTTTTAACCTATGGACTTACAGTCCATACACCCCAGAGGTCTGCTGACTGATTCACTCATATCCCTTATGCAGAGGCAGAGTGCTTGATATATAACAGAGACTCAATATTTGTTGGGTGAATGCATCTGGGTAAAATGAACAAACACAAATAAATAAATTAAAATTCTTTCTACTTGGCATCAATCCTTGAACAGCATCAATCCTTGAACAGGAACCACACTGCAGCTCAGCCACTCCTGTGTGCACACGCATGTGCTCACACTGTGAAGAGGGGCTCCAAACCCAGCAGAAGACTCAGTCCCTAACTCTACTCCTCTTAATTCAGATTTAGGTGTGGGTTGTCCCCAATAGATTGTTCATAGCAATTCACCTTTCATGGCTGCATCACTAAAAAAAAAAAAAAAAAAAAAAAAGAAAGAATTCCATTGGAACTGTTCTTCACAGTCTACTGAGTCAAATTTTCCAGCTTCACACTGAATGCAAGGTTCCTTTGCATCTAAGGTAAGTTTGGTGTTTGTACCTTCAAAAGGGAGGAGAAGCATGATCATCTTTTAAAAAGGGAATAAAATGATACTCTTCCACAGTGTTTCCTGAATGCATGCATTTTTCAACTTAACATGGGAGTGCTAGCGCCTTCCACCTGTCTCTCAAGCTACCTTTTAACCAAAACTCATTGCCAGCCTGGCACAAAGTGCCACACCTAGGTTGGCCATGAAAGGAAACCTCTGTTCTGATAGGGACATGGCTTTGACAGATCTGGATCACTTGCCTGTGGATTTAGCTGAAATGGACCCAAATACATGGAGCAGTTTTCCTTGTTGGAATTACAGTTCTTAACTGGTAGCTACTAGCTGATATCTTAGTATCCCAGACTCACTGAAGTGAAAGTTTAGGGGGCTCTAGTCTTTGGCATCTTCTCTTCCTAGAACAAGATATGCAGCCATTCACACAGAACTCTACACACATTCACCAAGTCTCCAAAATCCTGTATAAGGGCCATGGATTAAGATCACAGGCAGGACTTACCCCAAAAGGGAATCTGAAGTAAAAGCAATTATGGGGCCTCCCTGTGGCACAGTGGTTGAGCTCTGGGTTGCGAAGCTGTCCGCAACCTCTGCAGCGCTGGTTGGATCCCTGGCTGCTCCCCAGGTCCCCCATGGCACGCAGACCTCTCCTGCCGCCCGCTGCTCCCCTCAGCAGTGTACTTCAGTCCTTCTGCCTGCTCTGCTCCCCGCTCTGGCTCTGGTGAATTCTCTCACCCTCCCGCGCTTCTGACTGTACCCAGTGCTTGCATAAATAAAAAATTAATAAATAAATAAATAAATAAATAAAAATAAATCTTAAAAAAAAAAAGCAATTATGATGGTACGTACAGACTTGGTTCTAGGGAGTAAGAAGAGCAAATTTTGAGCATTTCTTCCTGAAACAAGCCAAGATCCTTGAATAGGTGATGGCTACGGCAGATAATACCATTGATTTCCAAATACAGCTGGAGAAGAAAAGAAATTGAATCAGAAAATGTGGACTTTGTACAAATAAAGGTCACTTGAAAAACATGGAATAGAAAGTTCAACTACATTGGCTTAAAAATGGGGAGCAACGAGAGTATTTAATGGTTTTTATAACCATAAAGTCCATGAATACTTCTTTTAGATATGGTTTGATCAAGATTTTAATTTAGTTTCCATGGAGGTCTCTAATCCTGCCTTCTTTTGTGTAGTGGCTTAGACCTCAGGCAGGCTTCCCTCATGGTAACAAAATGACTGCATTGCTTCCAGGCCTCACAAGTTCAGACCACCATGGTCAAAAGGGAGAGAAGGAAACTGCTTTCCCAGAATCCCCCACCAAAAGTCTTTTTCCAATCTCAGTGGCCTCAATTAAGTCATGTCGTCACTCCTATAATAATAACAGTCCGCTGAAGGTGGAATTTTGCAGATGAATCAACGCCTGAACTATGGTGTCTGTTTCAGTCAAGGTTGGAGTTAGCTTTCCTCAAAGGCCCTGGTGGAGAGATGCTTACCAGATAAAAGTTGGGTGGTTACCAGGAATTAAGGAAATGGACATTGGGGGTGGTGGGACTGGAGGAGGGAGCAACCACAATGTCACCTCATATGGCAGAAACTTCAGAAAATTTGATAGAGGTCTGATACAGATAAAGAAACTGACCAAACGATGGGACAAAATTTAAAATTTTAAATGAAAAAGAATTGATCCTGGCAAAAAATATTTTGATTGAATAAAAATTAAAATATTTCAAATAAATGGCATAGAAAGATGATCACAGAATTAAGTTGACTTAGTGGTTGGTTCAGAAAACACATTCCTCATGAATATTAATCAATGTTGGTATAATTCAGTTGAAATGTTCATATTAAAAACTTCCTGGGGAACAAAATGACAGCGATCAAAATGTTCTCTTCACTGATTCCTGGTAGCCTTTGTTTCTTTGAGGTGTCTGTGAGCCATCTCATTAATTATCCTTTTTGGTTGTAGGCTTTGAAATAAACACAATGGCTTGTGGTATGTAGACCTGAATGTCTTTATTGTTTTGAAAATTGTAATAAGGGCTTTCTGCCAGAGACCTGTTTCTTAGACAAGGAGCCTCAAGGGTTATTAATTCATTTATATGTCTCCTCACACTTTGAAAAATAAATTCTTCTGGTCAGTCTCATGGAATTCATCTAGAGACACGGGGTTGTCTTGTTCAGTCTTTTCTCCCACATTGGATTAACTTTCCTGAGTGTTACAGTTCTAAGATCATTCCCTTTGATGGAGAAAACAGAAGCAAAATACAAATTGAGGAGTTCTGCTTTCTCTTTGTCACCCACTAACATGACAACATTGACCACAAAAATGTATTCCTTTTTTGCTTTGAATATGACTTTCTGAAGCCCTTTACAGGCCTCAGTACA
Source organism: Talpa occidentalis (assembly GCF_014898055.3). Classification (NCBI taxonomy): domain Eukaryota; kingdom Metazoa; phylum Chordata; class Mammalia; order Eulipotyphla; family Talpidae; genus Talpa; species Talpa occidentalis. The sequence goes on along the minus strand of NW_023604295.1, from coordinate 41,181,432 downwards.
TGTGAGGCTTTCACTTTCTCAAACACACTTTGGTTAGGCATCTGTTACATTTTCTTATATTCATCAGAGGTTATACACCTCTCTGTCCAATTTAGACTTATTTTCTCTTACAATCAAGTGAACAAACATACACATAACTGCAGATTTCTTGAAGCCCCTTCCCCTTTTTCACTGACTTGAGATTTTACATGTGAAGTGAATATCCTTAAGAAGTTACTAAATTCTTTGAGCATGTTTCTAAAGCCTCAAGCCATGGCTTTAGTTGTTTAATTTTAATTGTTAAAATCTAGGGAACACATCTAATTGTGCCCTGACATTTCCCTCACTGTTGCAAGTTTCGTGAAGACACACTTGCTTTCTCCCAAGTTTCCTGTCATTTCCACTCTGCCAACCAATTCCTCCTTTCAGACAAATTTAGGCACTGAATGGCAGTTCCCCTTATTACTTCCTCTACTCTCTGGAAGATGAAATTGTCAGCAAGCAATAATAGCTAACATCTATTAAGCTCTTGCTGTGTGAAAGGCACAGATCCTATGAGGAAGCTGAGGCCCAGAGAAGCTAAGCCTTTGCTCAAGGTCATCCTTCTGGCAGGCGGTGGAGCTTGGACACTGAAGCTAGAGTCTTACTCCAGAATCCAAGTTCAGTCTCTGTTTAAAAGAGGTCAAGATCTCCTGTCAGCAGCTCTCTGCTTCTGAGCCACTTTTGCGATGAGAAGAACTTGGGGTCCCTTCCTGCATCTGGCTGTGGGAGCTGTGGTTGTTCCCACTATACATCCTTCGTGGATCTTTTCTTTCCTCCCACCCTCAGCTTTCAACTTTGTGACCTCTAACCTCACACACAAGCTGGCCCTCCTAACAGAGTTTATGTGCTTCTTTTTTTTAAATTTTTTTTTTTTTTGAAGAGGCACGTATTTTATTTATTTGTTTGTTTGTTTGTTTGTTTGTTTGTTTGTTTGTTTATACATGCACTGAGCACAGTCCGGACGGCAGGAGAGGTCTGCGCGCCATGTGGGACCCTCCTCCGGTGTCCAGGGAGCAGCCAGGGATTGAACCAGCGCCGTGGAGGTCAACCGCTACGCCACCAGGGAGGCCCAGTTTATGTGCTTCTTCACAGGAATCTTAGGAATCTTATCCTCTCCCCTGACAAGTCACAGAGAGGTTTTTCTTAAACACCTTGACTGTTCCTGCTATGGTCCATCTTGCACTCCTCTTAGACATGGCAGCAGGAAAGTGACAGTGGCACACCCCTGGGGCCATGTGAGGTTACTGGTGGTTTCCCAAGTTAGTCCTGGGGTAACCTCCTTTAAACAGTTCTGCTCTTTTTTAATTTCCTCTAAAGTTAGAGAAGTTATGGAAATGTCACACTTTTTTTGTTATTTCCTAAGTAATCTTGTTTCAGTAGAACTACTAGTTCTGCTTTTCTTTTCACGGTCTTTGGGAGTATCTGACTGTACCCCAGATAGTCAAAGAGCCATTCATCACAATATGAACAACTGATACTGAGCTCTTACTACATGTCAGGCCCTATTCTAAGGCTTACAGCATTCACTTATTTAATTTTTCACAACAATTCTATGAGGTAGGTACTATTAATTTCAATGATTAGCAAATGAGGAAAAACCTAAAATAGAAGAGAGCCTATATGAATCTGATTCTTTTATAAAGTTTCTATTATTTTCAACAAATCCATAGGACTGAAGCAATCCTAGGGCTGAAAGAAGTTATCACTTCACTGACATGATTTTGAAGGGTGTTACCAAATTCAACCTGTACCACTATAAACTTAGAAAGTATTATTTTAATAATTTAATAACTAGAATTTAATAATTCGAGTTACAATATTTTCTATAACTATATAGACTTATAATTTCAGAATAGCATAAACAGTAATTATAACCCAAACTGCAAGTATTTCTATCATGTAATCATAATTACGTGATAGAATTTATTTTGACCCCCTTATTTTGACCCCCCTTATTTTGACCCCAACCCTCCTTTCCCCACCCCCACCCCCCATAGAGTGTCTCTGGTTCATAGTTGTTTGTTGATTTTGATATTTTCTTTCTTATAGTTATTCATTTTCCTTGTCCCTTATTTAAGTTTTCTAGATTCCTGCTATGAGTGAAACCATCTGATATTTTTCTTTTTCTTTCTGGCTTATTTCACTGAGCATGATCCCTTCCAGCGCCATCCATGTTGCTGCAAACTGCATGTGTTTATCTTTTTTGAACGTTGAGTAACATTCCATGGTGTATATGTACCACATCTTCTTGATCCAGTCATCTATTGGTTCTCTCAATTCTTAAGTTTGATCTGAGATTCTTTCACTTATAAAAATAAGGAAACACCATACCCATTAGCAGTCTCTCCCCAGTTTCCCCTAGATAACCACTAATCTTGCTGTCTTTATAGATTTGCCAATTTTAGACTTTTCATGTACATGGAATTCTTTATATGATCTTCTGTGGCTGACTTCATTCTCTTAGTGAATGCACTCAGGACACTGACTTAGTGTATGTGGCTCATGGGAGTTAGAACATGTATTGGTACTGCAATCTATTTTATGGCCAAATAATATTCCATTTTGTGGCTATGCCACATTTTATCCATTTATCAATATCAATGAATTTTAATTTTATTTTATTATTTTTAAAGATTTTTTTAAAAAGACTTATTTATTTATGTATACAAGAACTAGGGTACAGGTCAGAGGTGTGGGGGTGAGAGGATTCACTAGAGACAGATTGGGGGAACAGAACAGGCAGACTCACTGAAATGCACTATTGAGGGGAGCAGGAGGCAAATCAGGAGAGGTCTGCTGCACCATGTGGGTAGCTCCCTGGTTGGCTGGGGATCGAACTTGTGCTGCAGTGGCTGCAGATAGCTTCATGGGTTGTGTCTTAACCCCTTGTGCTACCAGGGAGGCCCCCTATTTTTAAAGATTTTTTTTTTAATTTTGTGTAGAAGAACTGGGGTGCAGGCCAGAGGTACGGGGCTGGGGGAAGGTGATGAGAGGATTCACCAGAGACGGAGTGGGGAACAGAACAGGCAGATCTACAGAAATACACTGATGAGGGAGCAGTGGCAAAATAGGAGAGGTCTGCTGCACCATGTGGGTAGCTCCCTGGCCAGGGATTAAACTCATGCCTTCAGTGGGCCTTCAGTGGAAGCACTGAGACTTAACCATTAGGACACCAGTGAGATCCCCCCATTGATGAATTTTTAGTTTTCACTTTTTGGCTATCATGAATGATGCTGCTGTGAACGCACATGTACAGGTTTTCATTTCTTTTGGGTACCTAGGAATGGAATGACTGGGTCATATGATAATTCCATGTTAACTTTTTGAAGAACTACCAGACTTTTCTAAATTTTCTACAACTTTTTACATTCCCACCATCGGTGTGTGAGCATCCTAATTTCTCCTCCTCTTTGCCAGTATTTATATTATGTCTTTTTAATTTTAATCACCCTTGAAAAGTAGTATCTCATTGTGGTTTTGAGTTGTATTTCCCTGATGACAAATGACGTTGAACATCTTTTCATGTGCTTATTGGTCAATTTATATAGCTTCTGGAGAAATTCACATCCTTTGCCCATTTTTAAATTGGGTTATCTTTTTATGAAACATAAAATTGATTTCTGTGTATGTTGGTTGGTCTTGATAACTTAACACCTCCTTATGAGCATCGATGACCAAGGCTTGCTGTGACACAAGCGGCTCTCAGGGGCTATAGACCCATCATGGCTGTCTGCCTTATGTTAGAAAGTAACGTGATACTGTCAGTAAGAAGTAAAAAGCAATTATAAGAGCACATCTTCATAAACATGCATCTATCTTTTTTTCTTATTCTCTCTGCTGTCAACTCTTGTTCTCATAGCTCTATTTATTATTACTCTAGGTAGAGAGTGAGGGTGACTCAACTTATCCTATGAATGAAGTGTGTGGGTTTTGAGACAACTTTTTGCAGTATTTTGGGTAATTATAGTTGTCATGAATCTGATTTGGGGAAGAATTAGGTGGCATTTTATGTGAGTAAAGAGAGTAGATAGAGGCCTCCCGGTGGCGCAGCGGTTGAGCGCTGGGTTGCGAAGCTGCCCGCGGCCTCTGCGGCGCCGGTTCGATCCCCGGCTGCTCCCCGGCCACCGGCGGAGGATCCACATGGTGCGCAGACCTCTCCTGCCACCCGCTGCTCCCTCAGCAGTGTACTTCGGTCCTTCTGCCTGCTCTGCTCCCCGCTCTGCCCTCTGGTGAATTCTCTCACCCTCCCGTGCTTCTGACTGTACCCAGTGCATGTATAAACAAAACAAACAAACAAAATAAATAATAAAAAAAAAAACATGCCTCTATAAAATAAAAAAAAAAAAAAAAAAGAGATAGAATAAGGTGAGATTAACTGGGGCAGGTTTGGGGGAGGTGAGTTTTTTTTTTTTTAGGTTTTTTTTTTTATTGTATATTCTTTTTTCTTTTTTTTTAATAATAAATTTTATTTTTGTATTCCCCATACAATTGCAGCCCCCCATTCTGACCCCAATCCCTCCCCTCCCGCCCCTAACCCCCCAAAAAGTGTCTCTGGTTCATAGCTTTTTGTTGATTTTGATTTTCACTTTCTTATAGTTATTCATTTTCCTGGTCCCTTATTTAAGTTTTCTAGATTCCTGCTATGAGTGAGACCATCCGGTATTTTTCTTTTTCTTTTTGGCTTATTTCGCTGAGCATGATTCCTTCCAGGGCCATCCATGTTGCTGCAAATTGCACGTGTTTATCTTTTTTGAATGCTGAGTAATATTCCATGGTATATATGTACCACATCTTCTTGATCCAGTCATCTATTTTTGGGCATTAAGGTAGTGACAAAACCTGGCAGAAAAGAGGAGATTCCTGTAGGTGGGATTTATAAGAGGTATATGGGAAATCCATTACTGGTGTGGCTGATTTTAGTAATTATGGTAAGAAGCCATAAAGTGGAAGAGCCTCCTGCAGGATGATAAAGGACCTAACTTCAGCCTTTAAATGCAGTACAAGGCTGATCAAACTTGGCTCAGATAGGCCAGTCTTCCTTGGTGTGAGGAAAAAAAAAAAAAGAAAGATTATTCCTCCCTGTTTCCTCCTTACCAGCCTCCCTTCCTTGGCTGACCCCACCCTGTCCCCAGCTTGTGGCTTAACTGCCCAACTGCAAATTAAAACCCACACTTCCCAGCATGCCCTGCACCACCCAGGAGCCTGGTCCCCACCATTCATTCTGCTCCCCACTGAAAGTGGCTCTAGCAAATCACCTTCCAGATTCAGGGTACCCACCACAGGGCCTCTTGCTTTCTGGGGGCCTCTCTCCTCTACCTCCTTTGGCTGTGGCTGAACCTGCTACCACTTGAGAGCAAACCACACTTGACACAGGAACAGGAAGGAGAGGGAGGTCTACTGCCCTAGGCCTCTAAGAAATCAACAGTTATGCTCTTTCTCCTCCCACAACAGGCAGTTTCTGAGCCTTCTACCCTTGCTTTCTCTTTTCCTCTCCCAGGTTCCCAGGAGACCCAGCTGGGGATCCTCTCGTGGCTTATCCTTGACTTACAGAGTTTCTGGGCATGGGTGCATATGAAATGCATTTAGGAGCTTTTGACCTGCCCTTTGTGGCAGTTTGCTCCTTGCCACACTGCCAAGGCCTCTCTGGTGTGTCACCAGGTTTCCTCCTCCCCCTATGCATTCCCTCACTTCTATTTATTTATTTTTATTTTTCTTATTAAAAAAAAATTATTATTTTTAAAAAAGATTTTATTTATTTTTACAAAGAAGAACTGGGGTACAGGCCAGAGGTGGGGGGGCGGTGAGACAGAGTGAGGAGCCAAACAAGAGAATCTACTGAAACCACTGCTGAGGGAGCAGGGTGTGAGAGAGGAGAGGTCTGCTGTGCCATGTGGCCCAGATCCAACTCCTGCTGCAGTGGCTGTGGATAGCTTCATAGTGCTGCGACTTAAATCCTTGTTCCACCAGGGAGGCCCCTGCATTCCCTCACTTCTAAGGAACAGCTGACAACCAGACTCTGATCCCTCCTAGTTCTGGAAATCCCACCACCACATTTTTGCTTTTTTTCTCCTCCCTAAGTAGCCCAAACCTTGCCTTATGGTTTATGCCTTTGACACTCTGCTGTCATTCTAGAATGCCACAGCTCTTGGGAAGCATGGCGGGTCTGTGGAACAAGTCAGACTTCAAATTCTAACACAAGCCCACAATTCTGAAATCCAAGAAAACTCTGAAAAAAGAAAGCATTTTTTCTTTTTAGTGAGTTTGGCATGAACTCATTTGGTTGCAAGCCTTGAACTGACAAAAGCCTATTTGTTTGTTTTAGCTTTTGCCCACTTGATGTGACTATTCTTGTTTGTTGCCAAAATATTAATGTGCTGATTTGTGTGTGTGTGTGGGGTGGGGGGGAGTTACGGTTCTAGACCTTGTTGGAGGAATTATAGAATATATGGCATATGGATTATGTTACCTTGCTATGAAAAAATGTGATTTCTGAAACACTTCTGGCCCCCGTATTTTAGGATAAGGAATTTGGGGGCAGTACTATATGCCACACAATGCCACACAAAAGAAGACTGGTTAATTAGTCATAGACATTCAAGTGACAGAATAATATGGAGAGAATTGAAAGCATGCCTGTGAAAATTTAAGGGCATAGGAAAATAATTCCAATGTGCTTTTACAAATTAAGCATGCAAACTGACAGGAGAGCATGTGGAATTTGATCTCAGCTTTACAAAAAGACATGTTACTTATGCATAGAAAAAGCTTAGATTTCAACACACCGTAAGATTAACAGTGAGTTTTCTCTTTGTGTTGTGTGTCTGCAGTTGGATTTCTCCTTTGGTTAGCCTTTTCAGTGTATACACTATGCTTTTATAATCTTTACTGAAATCAAGATGGTACTGATACTTTTTATTGTGTGGCTTTGGACAAAACATGTGATCAATTTGAGCTCAATTTTCCCTTCTATAAATTGAGATTATCAGCATCTACTTAGCAAACTTATTGAGGGATAATATTCACCTATGTAGAAAGTACCTATGATTGTGGGCCAGTGTCAGGGTCTGCTTTTCCCTCTCCCAGGCCTGGGCTACTCACTGTCATACAAGAGTGCATACCAAGATCCTCATACCCTGCCTGCTGTCTTAAAGTTGGGGTTCTTATAAATAAGCATGATCAACAGTCTTTTCAGGTGTGTCTTTCCCCTCCCTTTCACATTGCCTTGATTTCTGCCACTTCAGAGGTTTTCCCACTCTGCCAAGTCTTTTGGATTTAATCTCTTCTCTACTCATCTCTCCCTGACCTATTCTGTGAAGGAAAGTTGATATATTTTATGGCACTTAACATTTTACAAAAGATAATCATAACCTGATACTTCCCTTTACGACCTTATTTCTTGAAAGAACAGTTGTCCCTCCTGTGTTTATTTCTGTAACCCATCCCCGTGCATTAATTAACCAACACATGGCAATAACTCCCAACCTAACATCTTGCTAAAATTGCTCTTTTTCTAAAAAAAAGATTTATTTATTTGTTTATACAAGAACCGGGGTACAGGCCAGATGCATGTTAGGGTGAGAGGATTCACCAAAGACAGAGCAGGGAACAGAACAGGCTGACGGACGAAATACACTGCTGAGGGGAGCAGCAGGCGCGACAGGAGAGGTCTGCAGCACCATGTGGGACCCTCACCGGCTGGCTGGGATCGAACCGGTGCAGCAGAGGTTGCGGACAGCTTCACAGCGCTGCGCTCAACCGCCTGAGCCACCAGGAGAGACCCTAAAATTGCTCTTTTTAAGATTATTCATAGATTCATCAATCCACATCAATTTAAAGCCACTTAGCTTTAAACAAATGAAGGTTAAAGGCTCTGTTCTAGACTCTGTGGTACAGCTGCAAATAAAGTCCTTTCCCTCAGGAGCTTCAATCTAGTTGGGAAAGGAGAAAAATAACAAGTAAATACAAAAGAAGATGAGGTGATGGTAGAAGTAAAAAATACTGTGAAGAAAAAGTAAAGCAAGTAACAAGAAAGTGATAGGGGTGCTATTTTAGATGGTGTGATCAGGGAAGCTCTATTTGAGGAGGTGATATTTGAGAAGCTGTCTAAAGGGAGTTAGAGATTAAACAGGATGTCAGGGGGAAGGGTAGAGCATTCCTAGCCCAGGGAAGATGGCATGTGAAGCCCTTTTGGCTGAAATAAGTCCAAAGAAGACTTCATGCTTGGAATGGAATAAGGAGGAAACTGGTAGATATGAAATCTGAGGTTGCAGAGAAGGGGCCAGATAATGCAGGGCTTGAGCCCATGTTAAGCTCTTTGATTTATATTTATCAATTATGAAAAAAGGACTTTTCAATGACCAACAAATGACTTTCTAAATCTTCAACCTCTTCAACTGGTCTAGAGCAAATGACACTGACACTTTTTTTTTAAATTTATTTATTTATGCATACAAAAACTGGGGTGTAGACCAGAGGTGCAGGGGGTAAGAGGACTCACCAGACAGAGTGGGTGAATCTACTGGTGGTTCTACTGAAATACACTGCTGAGGGGTGCAGTGGGCAAGACAGGAGAGGTCTGCTGCATCATGTGGGTCAGCTCCCTGCCAGGGGATAGAACTTGTATTGCAGTGGCTGGAGATAGTTTGATCGCGCTGAGACTTTAACCCCTGTGCCACCAGGGAGGCCCAACAAATGGCACTTTAACCTTCATTTGTTTAAGAAACTTGTGTTTGCCCCTATGAGCTGCTAGACTAGGCATTGCTGGGGATAAAAAATATGTATCCTCACTGCCTGGGGGAAAGAGAGAGTTATAACTCATGGATGATGATGCCCACTGGCAGCCCTAGACATAACCATTTCTTTATGTCTTTATAAATGCAAAGAAATGCCATCGTCTCTCCCACAGTTCCTTCTTCTTGACATACCTTATCCTGACTCAACATCTTCCTTATCTCTTCTTTAGTCTTTGGCGCCACCCAGCCCTAGCTCATGAGGAGCCAGTACAGATGCCACCTCTTCCGGAAAGCTGTCCTTGAAGTCTCCACTAGTTGTATTCTCTTCTGCCATGACACTTCCAGCATCTTGTTCCTGTTTTTCCATAGTTCCCTTCTATTCTGCCCTGATCTGGTCAGTTGTGGGTGGCCCTTCCCCTTGATGTCCCACTGCCAGCCACACCCCGGCATTGTGGGGATAACTCTGGAGGCATCTTGTTATCTTTGCACAACACAACATCTATGATCACATGCTGATACTGTGTTTCCTGAGAGGAAGAGGCAGTGTCCCCACAGAGGTCAGTTACTAGAATTAGTGGCTAACGGAGGTTACTGGCTCATTATCTCAGGAGAGCTTTGTGAACTACCTAAGTCCCTACCTGCCTGGACAATAAGGAGCAAGAGGAATTGACTTCAGGATCTGAGGCCCAGTCCTTTCCCAGAGGGTAAGACATGGCATTAAACATGCCAGGAAGGTCCTTCAGCTAAGCCACCACCCTGCCACACCCTCAGTCTTTGCAGTGACCCTTCAGCTTTTTCGGAACTGGCATCATGCAGGGTTGAGTGGTACCAATGTGGGCGGTGGCTTCTCCTCTTTCCGTTTTTGATTTTTGGTTCTTAAAAACTACATTCCCTATGAGGGAAATGAAACTACTGAAGACTCCCCCCAGTAGCCAGCTGACGTGGGGCAAAAGAACAATTCCCAGTTAGGCCCCAAAGAAAATCCCCTCCCTATCATGTGCTGAGGCTAGAAGTGGGGGAGGCACCAGTTCAGTGCTTGGCCAGGCCCACCACCAAGGTCAAGGGTCAGGATGGATGCGCTGCTCTGTCTGTGGCCATAGGCTGAGAGCCTAGGGAAGAGTGGGCACCAACACAGGTGGTAATAAGAGGACCCAGATCTTGGGCCTGGAGTGAGCAGCTAGTTCCAGAGGCAGACCCTACCAGTCCATTGCCGGAATAATCGATTGTAGCCTTCTTTCACAGACCAGTCTGGAGGAGGGAAGCTGGCCCTCACCTTTCCCACTGGATCCCTTGCAAACTTATCCCCTGACTCAGATGCATCTCCCTGCACAGCCTCTGCTGTAAGTCTTCCCACCCCCATTCCACTCTGGAAAAGTAATGCCATAGGAGAGCAGAAGCCAAAATTCATTTGATCTCTTTAGAAGACTTTAAAGTACTCCTAGTGACAAAATACGATCAAGCTTACATTAAGAAAGAAAGTCAATACCCTCAGCAGGCAATACCCTGGAAATCTTAGGCAAGCTGTGTTCATTGCCTTCCTTCCTTCTTTCTTTCCCATCCCTCCTTTCTTTGAGCAATTATTCACTGAATGCTTTTATAGCATTGGGTACACTTTTAGGAATAATACATGATCCCTTCCCTAAGACATTTATAGTGTAGTTTGGAGAAACAAGGTAGAAATCCTCAGTTAACTTACTGTACAAGAGATGCCACAAGGCTGTGGATATTGCAGACACTTGGTTCTAAATGTTCAGAGGAAGAGCTGGAGCTCTCAGTAGAGGTTTCATGGAGGACAGGGAGCCCAAATGCTTTGGAGGTGGGGAATGTTGGGGTATGTGGGGGGCAGGCCGTTCCAAGAAAGTGAATCCTCTGACCAAGGGAGCAGAGTGGGGAGCATTTTCTGTGTTTAGGAAAGTTATGAGCAAGTAAGCCTGGATGAAATGATTTTGTGACTATGTGATGAATTATGGGAAGTAATGAGTAGGCTAGGAGCAAGATCTGGCTAACCAAGACATCTGGACTTTCTTTTCCAGCTGTGAACTACCGAACTCCTTGACTTTACCTTAGATCTTGAGATCTTGGTGTGCTGCTTGACATTTACAATGTAAATGTCACCAAACTTGGCTTACTATGATTGAGCAGAGGGTGGGTATAAATACCACAACACATGGACCAGTTTCAAAGAAAGAGGCACAAAGTCCTCCAGTTTCTCTCCATCCCATGGAGGAATGTGCTTGATCATGGCAGGGTTTGGTGCACCATAGACTGTATTTTATGGGAAGTACCTGATTCCCTCTGCCTCAAGCAGGTGGTTGGGAGGGGATGCTGAGCACCTAATCAAGTTGGAGAATCCTGACTGTGCAGTGAAGGTTACAGCCTTGTTGGCATGAAAAAAATGTTCTCTTTTCAACTGCCAATAAGCATTGGTTTTCACTTAGAATTCTTACTCTCCAAGCCAATTTGCTGTTGCACTAGAGGGAGAGCTGCCGGCACTATTTGCCTCAAACAAACTGGCTTGCCTCCGCATATCTATCAAAACCATCAGTTTTCTAAGATTTTTGTTTTGTTTTGTTTTGCATGGGTTGTAGCTGCTGTTCTCACAACCTCAATGTATAAGGCATATAAAAGAATTTCTCAGGATAAGAGGATAGACTGCCTGGAGTCTCATCTGGATAGTCCCTACACATCTCTGAGGAACCTCTGAGCCTGATTTTAAACTAAAGATGCAGGTAAGAGAGGGAGCGAAAAGGCTTTAAGCAGGTAGTGAGATGATCCAATATACTTTTGGGAAAGATGCCAGTGGACCTTTTGTGAAATTGACAGGGTTAGGGGAAAGGGATTCGGTTTAAGGAGTATTGGTTTTTGAAATGATTCAGACATGAGTTCATGCAGTCTAGACCCAGGAGAGTGACAGCAGTGGAAATGGAAGCAGATCTGGATTCAAGTTAGAGTTAGCAGAAAGAGGTGAGCGACTGGAGGTGAGAGGACCAGACGGCTGAATAGAGACATGCTAGAGAGTGACACCAAAACTGGGAGAGAAACTGACTAAAGCAAAGAATGAGTTACATTTGGGGAAAAGTTTTGTTGTGGCCATTTTGGGACATGTAAAATTTGATTGACCAGTAAGCAATTAAAAAATTAAGTCTGGATTCTCCCTCTTGGGAGAGAATGTTGGAGCTAGAGATTAAAGTTTGGGAGTTATCAATATATTGATAGACAGAAAAGCATGGAAGGAGACTTGCTCTTATTCTCTTAGGATGGACATGTGAAGGAGAATAATAATGCTATACAAAATTGTGGAGGGAGTTATCCAGGACATTCAAGAGTCCAGATCTAATGGGCAAGTACTACACTGAAGATCTTTTTTCCTAACACTCCTATGACAGTGGTCTGATTACTTATTTGGCATGGAGAGACACGAAATACTTTGCATTTTCCACTAGATGGTAAGTTCTCTGTGAATAGGAGATAGTGCCTATAAAGCCCTTACTGTAGACCTGATGGTGTCATTAATTTGATTATTCTTTTGAATTTCCGGCAACAGCTAGCTGGGAATTCTGTGTACATCAGGTATAAAAAAAACCTTATCTATGCAGTCTATGATCGAGAAGTTCACGGCATCCTAACAGTCCATCAGAAAACAATTCCAATTTTTTTTTCTTTTTGATGTGCTGAATACATGAAAGGAGATTATAAATAAAGACTGGAGGGGTGGATGACTCTTCCTGAAGGTGGACTCCCTCCCACCTGGAAAACAGTGTGTCCTACGCATTCCCAAAATCTGCCCCAGCTTGACCCTTGTACGCAACCTTGGAGAAGAGCTGTTGGTTAGCAGAGCTCACAGGCAAGAGCCCAATCTCTAAGGCAAGAGAGCCCGGGGATCCTTGCTTAGCATGGCTGGGAGACCATAAAAATACTGCAGGCCCTTGGTGATGAAGCCCAGCAGACGGGTGGTCCCGGGGGCCACGGTTCCCCGCTTCTCCCATCCCCCTCGCCAGCCCAAGTTCCCTCTAGGATGCCTGCTCGCTGCGAGTGCTGAGTCGCGGAGCAGCTTGCTCTCCATGTGACTTCAGTTTCCGTCCGTTCCTTCCGCAAGTGCTAAAATAATCTGATGCCCTAGAGCGAGGAGGCAGCCCAGCCCCGCGTTCGGCTGCTCTCGAGGACGCGGAGGACCGAGGACGCCGGAGCCCCGGGAGAGGATGCGCCCCGCCGAGCCGCCTGGGCCCGCGGGAGCCGTGAGTATTTCCTGCGTGGCGGGCGCGGGAGGGGCGGCCGCGGCCCTTCTCGAGGCCGACGAGCTCCGGCCGCCGGGCGGGTGGCAGGGGGTGAGCGTCGGTGGCCCTCAGCCCGGGGCTGCCGGGACGCTGTGGCTTGCTGCCTCCAAGCTCTGCCGCTTAGGCGCTGGATTGGGGGGCTGCAGCTCCGGGTGTAAGTGGAAATACCTCCTTCCAGGAGCACTTAGAGCTGAGAAAGGTGATGGGGACGGAGTGTGACTTCAGAGGCAGACCTGGCTTGGCTCTTTGGCTCTGGGGAGAATTTCTGAGGCTCAGGTTCTTGATCTGTAAAATGGGAACAATAGCATTCTCTTCCTGGCTGGGAGGCTGGATGGAATGAGAATGCTGAGGACTCAGCCCCGTGAGAGTTGGGGTCTGCTTTCCTGCCCCACCAAGTGGATTGAGAATCATCATTTCATACATGAAGACACTGATGCTCACAAACGGCAACACATATTCATGACTGTCTCCCATGGGTAGGCGGGTTCAAGGCCTTGGGGATAAACTGTGAAGAAGATAGGCAGGGCCGCTTCCCCACAGAGCGTTTGCGCTTGAGAGATTCGCTAGGGTTCTGCTACTGGGATCCATAGCTAGTAAGTGTCAGAGGGGCGTTAAACCTCAAGCCTTTCTGACCCCTTGTCTGGAGCTCCCCACTTCTTCTCGGTCGGCTTATGCCCCCTCTGGGTGAAACAAATTCTAAAGGGTTCTGCATAGATACCGCCCCCCACCCCCAATCCTCGGGAACACCCATAAATAAGGAGCCACTGGCCAGGCTCATCTTGCCTTGAGATTGGGCTGCCAGCTCACTTTGCCCCTGAGAGAAGGTGACACGTGCCCAGCAAGGCAGGAGGCTGAGGCTGGGTGGTAGGAATGGAGCCCCTGGATAGGCTGGTCCCTGGTGGCCTGTCTCGGGGAATGGGGACTCCATTGACTGTTTTTTCCATGATGAATACAGCCTGCTGGGAGTCTGGGAGGTAGAGACATTCAGTTTATAGAGCTGACCTCCAAGATTTCCTGTGCTCCTTTTCCCCTGCTGGCTGTGCTGCATGGACGGTTTCTGTAGATGTGGATGGTTTGCTGGGTTTTATAGTCCTGGGACTTTTTAGTCCCCACCCTACCCGCCAAACACTCTGTAGGTTTGTATTTGTATGTCCGAGAGTTCCTACAGGGAATTATAGAATCATAGGCCCAGAAGAGAAAAACAAAACATTAAACAACTCAGCTGCTGACTTAGGTTAAAAAAAAAAAAAGACAAAAACAAAACCAAAAACCTGTTGCATTGTTGCCTCTGTGTATAACTTAGACTCTTGGATGGACTGCTAGGTGTGCCTTACATCATGCTCAGACCCACATTGCACTCACATAAGTCAGAGGGAATTTCAACTATGAATGGAAACCATGTTTCTCAGGACATGCTTGTGTGTAATACACCTACAGGTGTCCAGGATCAATGATATGCCTACAAATATTTCTGACAAATATTTCCATCTTTGGTAGAACTAGTCTTCTCAACTTCATCATTGAACAAATGTCATATGCTCAATGTGGTTGGGGGTGGGGGTGGACTCTAATGCTAGATTAGGCAATTGTTACTGAAAGCTCAGAGAGGAGAGGGAAAGGAAAAAGGACATTGATGCTTGGATCTTATCAAGCCTCACAAGAAATGGTAAAACTGAGTTTAGTTGCAAATGATAAAATTCACTTCTACTTGGCTTCAGCCAAAAAAGATAATTTATTGTTTCCAATAACTAAAAAGTCTATGGGGAAAAGCTTCAGGCATGACTGGATCCAGCTGCTGATGCATTGCTAGAATCCATCTATCACAATTCCTTAGTTTTGCTTTCTTCTGTAGGGGCTTCATCATTGAGAAGGTCCTAAAGTTGGTGACAAAAATACCTTCTGCAATGGCAAGCTTAATTCCTGCCAGTTGGAATCTGAAGCAGGAAGAGAAAGTCTTTTCCCTTATAGCTCTAGCAGCAATCCCCTGTTTGTTTCTCATGGATTTGGCTTCTGTGGTGTACCCATTATAAACCAATGACTGTGGTTAGGGTTCTGATGGGTCCAGCTGTTCATAGGCCCCAGAAGCCTATATATTAAGGTCAGAGCAAAAAAAAAGGTAAAAATACAGATATCTTAAGAAAAGAAGGGGGCTGGTTGCATGACGATGTAAAGGTACTTAACACTACTGGACTACACACTTAAAAATGGTTAAAATAGTAAACCTTGTGTTCTGTGTATTTTGCCACAATGAAAATTTTGAAAAGTGAAAGAGATAGAAAAGAAAAAGAGAAAAAAAAGGGGTGGTTTTCTCAAAGGGGAATTGAGGAGTTGTTACCAGAAAGAGACATGAATGGGGCTAAACAAAACCAATCAGTTTCCAGAGCAACTGGAGTCAGGTGCTGAGGCCAAACCGCTTGTAGCTTCTCACTTCAATGCATGAGTGATTTCAGACTAACAAAGGGAAGAAGGAGGAAGTATAACTGTCACAGTTCTCACCAGTGAGGTGGGCATGAGGAGATAGGCTAAATTGGGCCACAAAGTCCTGTGAGGACACAGGGACTTCCCACCTCCAGCTCCGGCCCAGATGGTCACCTCAGTCAGGTGCTGTGTTGTGTGGCCCCAGTGACTTTCTGCTGCCAACTCCCAGAAAGAAGAGAACCAAGAGGGGAGTTCTTTTCAGGGGTGAATTTCAGGCTGTCTTTTCACCCTGGCTATTCTCAAGCAGGACCTAAGTGTCTGAGGCAGCCCAGTACCCACAGTGCCCAGCTGGGGCTGATCTTAGGATACACATCATGTTCTCCAGTAATCTCATGTCACTGGTGCCTCCAGTCTCTCCCTCCTACTTTCCAGTGTCTCCTCTTGGTGGCCTCGCCAGCCGCCATGGCAGAACTTTCTTCTTAGGCTGTAGGATAAGCAGGTCTTTCCCTGCTTGATCCTGAGCCACCTCCTTCTGCTGCAGATATGTTGGTGGTCTCTCTGTCACTACCCAGCTTGGTACCCTGACACCTCCTCATGAGACTCAAATAATCAAAAGTTAAAAAACTTCCATAGGAGCTATCACTATAGCATATTGGCATATTGTATGGATTCCTGAATTATTGCTCAATTGAGCTATTACGATGTGATGAAGAGGTGACATATGCACTGGACCTGAAAGAATGAGTAAGAGCTGCACAGATGGAGAGGACCAGAAAAAGGACCTTTCCCACAGAGGAAACTGTGGAAATGTGAGCTTTAGTTAAGGATAGTGAGTATCTTGGGGCAGCTGAGGCTTGTGGTTTTGAGGTTGAGTTTTGTTGGATTCACACACTAGGTTTGAATTGCAGCCCAGACATTCTCTACTTGGCCTGAAACTTTGTGAGCCTTAGTTTCTGATGTGTAAAATGGGGATTACATTTATCTAGTAGGATTTTGTGAGGATTATTGTAGGTAAGGCATCTGGCAGAGCACTTATGCCAAGGTATGTACCCAATAAACATTAGCTATTACAGTTAAGAGCTAAGCAACTGAGAGCATGAATACTATTCTGTTGAGCTGGTCAATTGTCAAGAATTCACATTCTTCAGTTGTGCTTTTTTCTCAGTAGAACCAAAGTGGGTGATAGGGGTGCAGGTGGGGATGTATTTGCACTCTGGGCAATAGGTATAGTTATCACCTATACTCCCTTCCCTGCCCTTAGGCTCTCACAGACCCTGGGTGGTCCCACCTCCTCTGAATATCCCAAGGTCCACACCACGCAGCTTGCATGGATGGCAGCTACAGTGACCTCTGTTTTACTTATTTCAGCGCCAACTCCCTGTTTGCACAGAGGAACTCTGCCTTCTCTTTCATTCTGACACTGCTTTGCCTTATTAATGAAATTCATAACCTTTCCTGATAGTGACAGCTTTTTCACATACATTCTCTCATTTACTCTTGACACAACCCTTGAGGTCAGTGAGGTAGGCATTATTGTCACCCATGGCCACCGCTGGAGTGAAGTAACAGGAGAAAACATGCCCATAATACTGAAAGGAAATGACAAGTTTGAAGCTAGCACATGATTGGTTGGGTGTCTGTCCACAGAGATTACATGGGTCTTTTACACAAAGGTAACAACACCATGGTCCTATCACCAGCCTTGAAAGAACAGGTGTTATCTCCCCAGGGGAACAATAGGTTTGCATTTTTTAAGACCCATGGCCAGATGCAGCCCGTAGCCATGGAATAGGACAGAGCAAACTGACCTCTGTTGGTTCTAAAGGGCTGACTCTGACCACATAGGGAAGCCAGTTGACTCATTTGTAGCCCTGAGAAGATGAAGCAGATCAAGGTAACACTGTAAGTGATAATCTACACATTGACTGTGCAGAGTCCCCATGGAACAAGCCCAAGGGAAAAAGAGCTGCTGTGACCCTCAAACCTCCCTATGGGCAGAAGCAGAGGCTTAGCCTGTCCCAGACAAGCCTCTGCTCACAAACCACCTCCCTCTGGCAGAGGCAGAGGCTTAGCCAGTCCCAGACAAGCCTCTGCTCACAAACCCTGGTGTGCTTGGCTGACCAGGTGGACTAGGTTCTGGGTGGGAAAAAGAGAGCTGGATTTTAAACCAGTACTTGGAAACCATTGCACTGTGTCCCCTGTGGCACCTTGTCCAAATCATTTCACTTCTCTGGCCTGAGTGTTCTCACTTCTGAAATAGTGGTGGGTAGTCCCTTTGAAAATGGCACAGTTCTTCCCCAAAGAATGGTCAGTGACTAAATTTGAACACAAGTGCATTTACCAGGAGAGACACATGCAAACAGAACTCTCCTTTCTTACACAAGTTCTCAGGATTACACATTCAAGAAGCATTCCAATCCAAGTTATAAAATTCCTCACTTGTTCAGGCTTATAAAAGGATCCAACTCCTAGAGCAAAGGTAAAAGAGTCCCAATAGTATAACCAGCTGCTTGCGAAGCAGTGAGCTCCCACCCTGGGTGTGTTTAGGCACAGACAGGTTGACCGCCCTCTGGGGATGAGGGTCCTATAATGACAACAAAGACTATTTTTCAACTTTCTTTTAAAATTTGTCATAATGTAGTAGCACCCTTGCAGCAAAGGCATTATGGCTACGATTCCCATTTTACAGGGGAGGAGACTGAGGCCAAGAAGTTGAGTGATGCACTCAAGATCAGAGCCAGGCTTCGAGCCTGTTCTATCTGTTCTCTCAGGCTGAGTTCTTCACTCCTTCCAGCTGCTTTTCTGTAGGCTGGGCTAAGAGCACCCAATCCCAAATCTAAATCCCCGGGACTTTGAAAAAGAGAAGTAATGTCTGCAATAAAATTTATTTCATATTTTTTCCTTCCATTAAGAAAAATGGGGGAAAAAAGCCTTCCATGATTTTTTTCTTCCATTAACTCCAAACACGATCATTTTAAGTACACACAAAATAATTTCATTTTGAGTATTTGTAAGAAATTTTCGTTTCCAGTGATAATTATGAGACCCTGATTGTGACATATGTTTTAGTTTAAATTTTTTTCCATACTTATAAATTATGTTTATTGAGGTAATGTCGATTTACAAGGCTGTATAGTTTTAGGAGTATAGGTTCACGCCTCTACAAATGTATGTTACGAACCACACCTGCCGCCAGACCCCCAATAATCCCCACCATACACCACCATAGACCAAAGGTTGCTCCCTTTGCTCCCAGGCTTCCTCCACCCCTTCTGGTAGCCTCAGTTCTACAGTCAAATTTCAAGGGTTTGGTTTGTTTGGTCTTGTTTATTCCTTTGCTTTGCTTCTTTATATTCCACATGAGTGAAATTATTGGTATTTGTCTTTCTCTTTCTGACTTATTTTGCTTAGCACAGTCCCCTACAATTCCATCCATGTCACAAATGGCAAGATTTCATATCTTTTTATAGTTGAACAGTATTCCATTCTGTTTATATATACTGCATCTTCTCTAGCCACTCGTCTGTTGGTGGGCACCAACATATCTTGGCCGATTTCCATATCTTGGCTATTATACATTGTGCTCCAATGAACATAGGAGCGCATGTATCTTATTGAATTAGTGTTTTGTGTTCATATAGTTTACTTTTTAGGTAACAAAAAGTTGATTCTATTCCTTTAAAACTTGTCTTAGTACACTTACTGAAACTGACTGTTTGAAAAGTGGAGAAGTGTCAGGTGCAGTTCTCCCCATGCTGAAATTCTGGTGTGTATCATTTCAAATATTTTCTATGCACAAGCAGATGCATACATCTTCTTTTACCAAAATTGGAGTTCTGCATTCTGTTTTACACTTTCTTTTTTTCTTAATAATATTTTACTATGAACATTTATCCATGTCAATAAATGTTATCGCCAAAGCATTTTTGATTGCAGCATATTATTCCTAGACAGCTACATTGTAGTCTCTTTACCCAATCGTTCCACTGTTGGACTTTCCACTGTTTCCACTTCATTGTACTTCCACTTTTCACATGCACTGTAATTCATCAGGATAAATCTGTTTCTTCAAGATTTTTGATAAATTGTGCTAACTTTTACTTCAGAAGATGTATGCTAATTTGCCCTCCGCCTGCAAGAGATTAAACAGATTTTGGGATATGGAAGACTCAAAGGTCATGCTATTGCTTATATCCTAACATATTCATTATTATGAGAAAAAGCCAGAGAAGCAAATCATGAAGTACAAATTCATACATCGACATTCTAAGTGCTCTGCCATCCCAATTCTAAATTTGCAGGTTCTTTTAACATATCCATCATCTGAAATTGGCCCTTTGAAAATGTAGTAATATATTAATTCAACCAAGGAATAGAACTATTTCTTTACTTGTATAACTATTTTTTATTTTCTTTGTGTAATTCCAAAATCATGATAAAAAAAACTTTGGGGGTCTCCTTGGTGGCCTAGGGGTTAAGTTTCAGTGCTGTAACTGCCATTGCCTGAGTTGGATCCCAGGGAGTAAGCCACATATGGTGCAGCAGACCTCCCCTGTCTTACCCAATGCTCCCCTTAGCAGTGTATTTCAGTGGATCTGCCTGTTCTGCTCCCCACTCTGACTCTGGTGAATCCTCTTACCCCCTGCATCTCTGGGCTACACCCCGGTTCTTCTACACAAAAATAAATAAAGTCTTTAAAAAAAAAACTTTGGATTTAAAGCACACATTTTGGACATTTCACCAAAGAAGATATAGAAATGGTTAATGAACATAAGGAAAATGCTCAACATGATTAGTCATCAGGGAAATGCAAAGAGATAGCACTTCATACCAACTAGGATGGCTATAATAAGAATGACAGAAAATTATAAGATTGGTAAAGATGTGGAGAAATTGAAACACTTATATACTGCTGGTAAGACTATAAAATGGTGCCAAAACTTTGAAAACGATCTGGCAGTTCCTCAAAGTTAAACAAAGAATTACCACATGACCCAGAAATTTCACATTCAGGAATATACTCTAGAGAATTGAAAACACAGGTCCACACAGAACTTGCACTGAAATGTTCATAGAAGCATTTATTCATAAAAACCAAAAGGTGGAAATAACCCAAACTTCTATCAACTAGTGAAAGAATAACAAATGTGGTATAGCCATACAATGGAATATCATTCAACCATAAAAAGTAATAAAGTATTGATACTTGGCACAATATAGATGAACTTTGAAAACATTGTGCTAAATAAAAGAAGCTAGACACACAAAAAGCATTTATGAATTTACAAAACAGGGTCATCTGTAGAGATAGAAAGTGGATGGGAGAAATGAATGATAATTGGTATAGGGTTTCATTTCAGGGTGATGCCAAGGTTCTGGAATTAGATAGCAATGATGGTTGTACAACTTTGTGTAGATATTAAAGACCATTGAATTCTTTACTTTTAAGGGGAGAGTTATACTATAAGTGAATTATATCTCAGTTTATAAGTAGAGATTGTGACTTATTTGTAGGAAAAGAGAACACAAAGTATCTTTCAATTATTTTTACATCTTTTTTAGATTTAATATCTAGTTACCAAGGTAATCCTAAACCGAATATCCAAAAGTTAAATAGTTTTCACCTTGAATTTAATATTTGGGCCAAACTGTCATTCTTATTTTTTCCCTTCCTTCTCTCCCTGCTTTTCTCCCTTCTATTTCTTTCTTTTTTTTGAGGTGATATTGTAAGCAATAAACACATAATGCTCACTCTTTGCTTGTGATAAGTACAATTTCTCCAAACAAAAATCTTGCAAATCAAGTTCATTTTATGAGCTTTCTTTTCAATATGAGTGATTTGTCAGTACCTAACACAAGTTAAATTTCCTGTAACATAATGTAATTAGTTTTAGAATGAATTAAAATAAAACAATTTGTATTTCTGTGTTAATTTGTATATTTTTTTTGTTTTTAAGTGATTTCCAATTTACAGAAAATTTGCACGAATAATACAAAGAATTCCCATAAATTATTTTTTAAAAAAGATTTATTTATTTATTTATGCATACAAGAACTGGGGTACAGGCAAGGGTGAGAGGATTCACCAGAGGTAGAGTGGGGAACAGAACAGGCAAATTGACTGAGGGGAGCAGCGGGCGAGTCAGGAGAGGTCTGCTGTACCATGTGGGTAGCTCCCTGGCCAGGGATTGAACTCGTGCTGCAGTGGCTGTGGATAGCTTCGTAGGTTGCATCTTAACCCCTTGCGCCACCAGGTAGCCCCAGAATTCCCATTAATTCTTCAGCCAGATTAACCAAATGTTAGCATTTTGTCATTCTATCTCTGTCTTACTTTCCACATATTGTGTATATATGTGTGTGTGTGTATTACATATATACAATTTATATAGATAATTTCGTGAATGATTTGAAAGTAATACTGTAGACATCATGTCCCCTTATCTCTAAACGATTCAGTGTATATTTTCTAAGAACAAAATCTGGAATTTAACATTTATACAGCACTATTATTATTATTATTTCATCCATTTTCTATGTTCAAATTTTGCCAAGAGGTTCTGTGAGGCTTCTGTAGTAATTTGATCATTTTGTTACAGAGGTGTCTGCCAGTTTCTCCACTGTAAAGATGTTATTTTTGCCCTTGTATAATTAAGAAATAACTTGTAGGGAGATACTCTTACTATATTTATTTTATTTCCAAGCAAATCCTCTCTCTTTATTTTTACCAACCGTTGATGATTCTATAGTACCTATAAGATGCACTTTGAAAAATGTTTGCTGGATTTAGACTCCAGCCACTTTCTCTAATCTTCAGGTAGCATCATAAAACTTGCAAGTACTTCATAAAGAAAATTATGTCCAATTTTGTCCTTAGTGCTTAAACTTATTAAAGAGCACATTCTGCTTCAGTTTTTGTGTTTCTGTTGTTGTTGCAACATGCAGTACTTGAATGAGCTACTGTGATGTTAGTGGCCGGAGTGGGGGTGTTTTATCATGAAAGCATGGAGCTTGGAAATGGACCCAGCCCCATAAAGAGCCACCAGGAACCCCGAAAGGCAACTTAGAGCCAGTTCTCCTCACCTTCTCTCCCACTCTGCGTGCTCCACCTCCTTGTCATTCTTTCTGTCTCCTTGCTGTCCTCTGTTCACTGTTTCATTAGTTTTGTTCATATGACTTGTAATCCGACTCATAACTTCTGCCCTCTCATGGTAAGATCCCTCAAAAATTCAACTCTACCTTCTCTCTCTGTGCTTCCTAGCTCCAATTTCCACTGCTGCATACCTAATTTTCTCCGTTGTCTCTCTGCACTGGGATCACTCTTATAGTGCAGTCCACATGGAAGGATGAAACTCCCCTGGTCAGATTCTTCCTCAAGAGTCTGCCAGCTTGATGGAGGTAGAGGTGATGGTGAGATCATGTGATTCTCCTGAAGGCTGCCCTTTCAGAGGGACTATGGGTATGACTGTAGGAGCCATTGACCCAGACAGTGAAGTTACGTTAGTACGACAACCATATTTCCTGAACCACCACCAAGATGCATGATCTAACAATTTTGTACTCTTTTAGGTATGAGAGAAACTTGTCTGGAAGCACTAGTTTGAATGTGAAAATGTTAAAATTTTGGATATTTTTAAGGTTTATGTTCATACATATTTTACACTACGCATAGTAACTAAGCACCTTTCTAAGAAGAATATTTGAAATATAAGTATTACTGGAAATTTTAGGATAAAGATTAGAATAATTTTCCCTTCCCCTTTACAAAATCTAACAGTTATTTCATTTGCCCTCATTTTTTATTTTGAAAAATTTCAAATGTACAGAAAAGTTAAAAGAAAGTCCAATGCTAAGTTAACCAATTGGCATATTTTACTTTAAATTTCCCTCTCTGTCCTTATTGAGCCATTTTAAAGTAGATTAAGTTGTAGACATCATGAAACTTCACCCCTAAATACTTCAGCATGTATTTCCTAAGAATAAAGGCACTTTCCTACCTAACCACAGCATCATTAGCATACTTTAAAAATTAGCAATAATCTGATAATATCATCTGTACATAATACCATCTGAAAACACTTAATTGCACACACATTTCCATTTCCCCAATTTTCTCAGCTTTTTTTTTTTTTAGAGATTTTTAAATTTTAATCCCAAATTCACTCAAGGCATATGCAGTGTACCAGGTTATTACAGCTCTTAGTCAAATAACAGTTTTCCTCCCTTTCCCCTCTTTACCTTACTTTGTGTAGCTGAAAATATGGAGCTGGGCAGCATCTATAATGCACACTTTATTGTCAGAAATCTGGTAATCTGAGATAATGGGAATAATTTACCCTAAAAGCCCATTGTAACATCTCATCTCATGCTGGCCTTTTTCTAGTGAACTAAACAAAGCTAGTTAACCATAAGCAAACCTCCCACCACAATAGCCTGTTACAGTTGGTGCCCTGGTCTTCATCATGTCCCCAGAGATTGTTGTTGTCTCCTTGGTCATCTTGATCCTGTTTTCCTGGGCCTGGGTAAAACATCCTGTTTTCGTGATGGTGTCAGTGTCCGGCAATTTCTGATGACACCATTGGGGTAGGACTCTCAGTTCAAAACAAAAGTTTTAGTTCAAAGAAAACAGATTATTAATCACATAGTGTCTGCATGTAGCCTATGGTGTGTGTATGTGAAGGTATGGTGCCTTCCCTTTCTCACTAACCCCTATCATTTTTTTTTTTTTCTTTTAAAGATTTATTTATTTATTTATACAAGCACTGGGTATAGTCAGAAGCGCGGGAGGGTGAGAGAATTCACCAGAGCCAGAGTGCAGAAGAGAACCGGCCGACTGAGGAAGTACACTGCTGAGGGGAGCAGCGGGCGGCAGCAGAGGTCTGTGCGCCATGTGGGACCCTCGCTGGGGGCTGAGGATCGAACCGGTGCTGCAGAGGCTGCGGGCAGCTTCACAGCCCAGCGCTCAACCACTGTGCCACCAGGGGAGGCCTACCTATTTTTTGCAGCGCTCAAGCCAGTGGTGGTCTTGTAGGACCTCTTACAGCCTGAATCTGTCTGACTATTTCCTCATGACTGGGTTCTGGGCAACCATTTTTGGCAAGGATATTACTGAAATGAGGCTCTATGTTTCTGAAGGCACCACACCCGGGGGTGAGAATGGCAGTGGGTCTCATTGTGAGAAATGCTGAACTTGGACACTTAATGGAGGTTGAGCCACTCCAATATTTCTGTTAGGAGTCAAAGAGACCAAAGTTACTTGCCTGAGCTTTCAAATATTTCTTAGTAGTAAGAAATGTTTGAAATGGTCACAAACTAGGGTTTCTGCTCTTTATGATCTATTCTCTGTGGTCTATGACCAGTTGCCTTTCCCTTTCTCCCAGGACCCCAGGTGGGACTTTCTCATTTATCTTTAAACAAAGACAGACCTCCCTACCATTCTGTGAAGACCTCTGTTAGCCCCTGAGCCTGTCGTGTTTACAATTGTCACCATCATACCTTACAGTCTGCCTGTGGGCATAGTCTGCTTCTAGAGATTCCCTCCCCTCACATCAATCTATGAATGTTTGTTCCTAGCACTAAGTACGTCTGAGCGCCACAATTTTCTCTATAAGATCTCTTTCTTTAGAGCTTTTTCAGCTTATATGATTACTTCAAGGATAAAATTCTCAATTATGTGCTAATTTATGTGTAACACTCTTAACACTTACTATTAGCTCCTTTAGCAAAGAGGTTGCTCTAAGGTCTGGCTGTAGCTGCTGCAGTAGTAGCACCTTGAAAGTGTGTAGCACCTTGAAAGTGTGGAAGGTAAGAGAGTGAAGGAGTGGGGAGGTGACATTCAGGGTGCCCCTGAATATTAGAAATCCAGCATCCCTTCCTGAATGTGAAACAAAGAAAACCAACAAAACAAAACCAAAACTTAGGTCAGATTTACTCCTTAGTATCCCAAACTTTTGTTAGGAGGAGGCCTTTTTATGGACAAAAATACCTGTAGATTAGTCCTTACTGGATGGTAGTTTTGTTTTTTTTTTTTTTTAAGATTTATTTATTTATTTTTAAAGATTTATTTATTTATTTATACAAGCACTGGGTACAGTCAGCAGCGCGGCAGGGTGAGAGAATTCACCAGAGCCAGAGCGCGGAGCAGAGCAGGCAGAAGGACCAAAGTACACTGCTGAGAGGAGCAGCAGGCGGCAGGAGAGGTCTGCAGGCCATGCGGGATCCTTCTCTGGTGGCCGGGGAGCAGCCGGGGATCGAACCGGCGCTGCAGAGGCTGCGGGCAGCTTGGCAACCCAGCGCTCAACTGCTGCGCCACCTGGGAGGCCCTGGATGATAGTGTTTTACTGATCACTAAAATATCACATCTTGACAGAAAGCTACTTGGAATAAATAACTCCTTAAAATATTATAATTTAATCATACAGATCTTTTGGGGAGGGAAATAGTATAATAATATGATTAAGTATCAGAGGGACTGACAAAAATAGGGATGTTGCTGCACTCCTAAACTATTTTGAATCTTCTGGTAATAGATGCATAGAAGCCCCAGGACTTTATGAAGCAGAGATTAATCAAAAATTTTACTCACCCTTTCTTCACTGTTCATTGAAAAATGAACACATGTCCCTGTCCCAAGCTGCTCCTTGGACTGCATCACGCTGTCTTCTTCTGTCCAAGGAATCCTAAGCCCAGAACTGATGCAGGCAGTGGGATAGCTATAGAAGTGCTACCCCAGCTTGCTGCCAGCAGGTTGGGATGCCCTTTCCAAATGGAGCAAATGTTTCTATCCCTTTCTTGTTTCACACAATCACAAGCCAACCAATCAGTCTTCTTTTACTTTACTTGGGCCAATAAAGCAGAAGCTTCCTCCTATTGGTTTGAGGAAATAGAAGAAGCATATAAGCACAATTTCTACAACAAATGGGAATTTTTGTAGCTGATGAGCATTCTTCTACCTTTTGCTTCAAGATAGTCTCAGTTCATGTTGTTTTTATGAATTGATACTACTTTCATCACATATTTATGACAACTAGGTCTGGAAAGAGAAAAGCCAGGCAAAAAATATCACTGTCTTTCTGACTAAATTAGAACAATTTTTACAGACAACAACTGTATGCAATTTTCCCCCAAATGTCTGAGGTTGAGTCACAGGTTTCCCTGATAACCAATTAGAATGTACAGTGTCTGGATTCATAATTACATAAGGGATACCTGGGTCAATAGTGTTTTGTCCTGCAAAGCTTATGACTAATTAAAGGCTTAAAGCCTGGCTTTGGTTATGGTCATGACACCATGACTGGATAAAAGATTGGACAGACCTTCTAGAAATTGTTAACTGAATAAAAGAATATAAGATAAATAGTCTCTGCAGAAAAAAGACTTGCAATTTTCTATCTCCACACTTAGAAGGAATCTTTGTTATCTGGTTTATGAAGAGCCTGTTAGTGCCATCTGCTTGCTGTTACAGTATTTCAGGTCTTATACAGGCTATTTTCCCAATAGTCATCCAGACTACGGGGGATATGCTACTGGTTCAGACCCTGCTTGGGACACAGGTTGATTTGCAGTGCCTTTGTATTAACTCTGTGGCTCCCTGAGGGGTTCCCATGCCGCTCAATCATTGAGCCAAGTCCTTTTAAGTATGAAGGGAGGTTCCAAGTTAACCATTTAAATTACTAGTACCCTGCTGCCATGTGTGCCCTTCATCATAATTGTTTTCTATTCACTTACCTTTATCTTCCCAAAATGTATCTAAGATGAGCAACATTTGGTTTAAAAAGTGGATGAAATCAGAGAGAGAGGAGAAAAGTGGGACAGTTGCTTATTTGCACACACAAGCTCATATGTCTTTACTGCTGAAGATGTTACTTGAGTGATCCTAACCCCACTGAGGTAAGCGTGGGTGGAGACAAGCAGTCCTGGGCACACAGGAGTGGGTTCTTGGGGTTTCCCAGTGAGACTTGGCATCCAAGATGTTAATTTTGTACTCTTTGCAGAGCCATGGCTCCGAGGAAGCCTTCTGCAGCTACGCACTCGAGGAAGAATGTTTCTCAACCTGAACAGCTATTATTTTGAGTCTTTTATTTCCTTTCAGAGTCATGTGTACCTTTTTGTTTAGTACTGCTCCAAGGCCGTTCTCACATCATCATATCAGTCCAGTCCAACCAGGAAACACATCTAGATTATTTAAGGCAGAGAAATTTTATTACAGGAAATTAACTACACATGATTAAAGAGGCTGAGAAGCCAAACAGTATAGTCAATCAACCCAGAGGTTAGTATCTATAGGAAGCTGGGTCCTCCCCTACATGGGGAGAAGATAAAGGGAAGAGGGTGTTGCTAGAGCCTTGGAGTCATCAGAAAAAAATGAAAGACTTTTCTGCCTAAGGCAGAGAGGCAGGGAGAGAAATACCCTGATTTTCTCCTTCTGCCATCTGACCTCCCAGTTGTGCCTCCAGTTGACCAAGCCAACTAGAGGCCACGTGACACCCAGAGCTCAGGAAACAAAGTCTCCAGAAGTCAGTCCCTTGAGAGTCAGACACCAGGCTGAGGATGACCAGCTCTCAAGCAGCATGGTCATCTGTTACTGGGATTAGCCTCATTCTGGAATTTATTAATGTAGAATGTTTAATCCAACCTTTTTACATATCTTTCACACATTTTGTTGGGGTAATAACATATTCATCTTTCCAGCTCAAATATTCATTCTTTTTCCTGCTCTGTGTCACAGCGTAGTTATTGAATTAACTTGACCATTATATATAGGAATAACAACTACTCAACTAGCTTGTTGGTGTTTGGAACTCATAAATAATAATTATGTTCTTAACTTCCTTCTTAATTAACAAAGCACTTTCACATATACTTTTTGATTCTCATAAAAACTCTGAATAGTTATCATTATTTCCATTTTATAGAAAGATTATGTGAGTCTTCTTGGAGACTTTATGTGAATTGCTCAAGAACAAACAAGAAATACTGGAGTCAGAATCCAAACTCTGGTCTGTCTGGTTCCAAATCTCATAATCTTCTCATGCTACTGTGTGAGAAAAGGAGTTGCCCACAGGGCACAAGAAGAGTTTTTCTGGGCTGGCTAACTGAGCTGAGGAGGATAGAGAGGATATGTTTAAAATTTGCAAAAATGTCTTTGTTGATCCTGAAATTAAAATTACTCCTTGAGCATAAGTGTCACCAGGGTTTTCTAGCACTCCAGTCTAAAGAATTACATTCTCCCCAAAGAAATTGCATTCTTGCCCTGTGCACAGCTAGATTCAGTATTTCAATATATTGGCTGGCTTTTCTAGAAGCGTCAATGTCACAGTAGTGTGTACTGTCCCAAGCTAATAAAGATGGGCTAAAGAGGACAGGAGTGGGGGAGCTCCACAGTTATCTTCCCCTCTCTTTTCAATAAAATACAGCATCCAGTGAAATTTGAATATCAGATAAACAATGAATATGTTTAGAGTAATTATATCTCAAAGATTCTTTGGAACATATTTATGACTAAAAAATTATTTTTGCTCATCAGACATACAAATGGCATCTTGTAATTTGCTAAGTCTGACAACCTTATCTCAAGATGGGCAGTGATCCCAAGATTTCAGGTGTGTGTGTGTGTGTGTGTGTGTGTGTGTGTGTGTGTGTAGGATACTGAGGACAGGAGTCCATATGGCTCTGTTTTTGCCATCTGTGTCCTGTATATTCCATAAGGTAATAATTCCTGCACAGGTGCAGAAGTGGAAGGAGGGTCTGGGAAGGGGATTCTCATTGTCAGGCAAGTACTAATGCATTCTGAATTGGAGATTCCCTCCCAAAAAGGAGGGTTGACTTGGTCTTGGTCTGTAGTGAAGGTTAAAGTTGATTTGCCTGGTTTCAATTAGCTTTTCTGTTAGTCTGTTTTCACTGGTGAGTATTCAAATCTGACCACGAAGTTAAAAATAACCTCTGAGATATGTAAACTTATTCTAAGAAAGGAAAAGAGGAAGGGCCCAAGATGGCCTAACTGTGTCAGGCAGAAAGTTCTTGGGTCGCTTGGAATAGGTGAGAAGGTGCATTTAACACTGGTGCTGCTGGCCCAGGAGAAGACTGGAAAACAGAGTATGGACTTCCTAAGCTGATGTCAAGAAGAAAATCAGGCAGATGGAATGTTGGAGCTAAGCCCTTGCCTCTCATTTTGAGGGTTCCAGAGCTGGGAGAGTATGCCTCTGGCTACCAATAGGAGGATACTCAACTTACCACTACCTACAGTGAGAGAAATAATGCTGCTTACTCATCCTGGCTCTCAGGGAGGGGAATAGGGGCCTACTCCCAGCCCTGACACGAAGTTGATTTGGAACCTGGAATAGGTCATTATTATCTCTGGGTCTTTGTTCACCAGTCAAAATGTGGTAGTAGAGGTAGGTTGGTTGTATTTCCTTTACAGTTCCTCTTAGTTCTAAAATTCTGTTGGCATGTGGTAATTTTAAACCTTCTTATGACTCTTATTCTGTGTTCACTGGCCAGACAAGAGGACTGATAAACACATTTCATCAGAGATCCTTAATATGTGGAAAGATTTCATTTTTCATTTCTCCTCAGTTTTTTCTATTATCCAAGCCAAAAAATCTTAAGTACTATATTTAAATGAATTAATGAATGAAATCTATTCTTTTCTAAAAGCTTCATGTCAACAAAGCAATTAGTGATTATTGTATTGTTTTGCCCAGAGGTCACAATTAATATTTCGATCCCAGCTCATTATTCATTCATTCAGCAAGTATTTATTGAATCCACGCAATACATCAGACAGATTTGAGCTTTGGGTGTAATACTTCAACAGAACTACAAGCACAGAAAACTCTGGTGACTTAAGACCTGATTCCTCCATTCCTTTGCTTCTCTCTTTCAACTCCTGGGAGTTTCAGTGTTCAGCCATTTGCCTATCAAATGGTAGAGGCAAGACAAAAATGGGTTCTTGTTGACAGCTACAGCGAAAGGTTGAAAGTGTTGGTTAAATTGAGGTATTTGAATAATCTGTAGTTGTGGGCCTCCAAGACCAGACATAACTGAGAACTACCTGCTTCAATCAGGAGTACAAAATGGCCCTCTGGCATGCCCTCATCTTGTTTGCTTTGTTCTTACCCTCTATCCACAGTGCTGTACTTGAGATGGAGTTACTGCTCTTCTGGCTCCTCCTGGGTTTTCACTTCTTGACAGTAGAATGGAGGGACAGAAGTGGAATGGCCACAGCAGCTTCCCAAGAGGGCTGCAAGTTGGTGAGTTTTCTGGGGAACTCCAAGTTGTTTGTTGCTCCTGCCTTGACAAGGTTTGGTTGATTTGGAAAGCTGATGGATTGCCAGTCAAAGAGGGCAAAGAATCAATGATGGTGAATCATCTATACCTTCCTAGCACAGGACCATGTGCAAGCTTCTCTTTAACGAAAAATTAAAATGATGTCTAGGAATGGCCAGGCAGTCACTGCCCTATCTTTCTCATACCTGCTGAAGACAGGAGGCTGCAGAGACAGGACTAGGTTAGCCACCTGAAACAAGAATAACTTGTTAAAAATCTGGATGATTGAGCACCACTAATAGTATCAGAATCTCTGGGTAGGGCATATTAAAGTTTGAGAGCACAGCCTCAGATTTTGTGTATAAACAAATGCTTAATCATCTGCACTATCCTTGACCTACTTAAGCTTAAGAAGATCTAGGAAATGGATATCTGACCTTTTTATGAGTTACTCCTTCCAGGACTCTCAGCTTAAAAATGAAACAGACTTGGCTCACAAAAACTGAGAACATTTCTAGAAATTTTCTCCTCTGCCTATAATTAACGATATCAAAATCTTCTAAATAAACACATTTAATAAAAATAATGGGTTAAAACTTAATTTAAAAATGTGTTCTTAAGGCTAATGAATCTTAAAAACCCAGTTGGTTATGGCTCTTAACCACGTTTAACCTCTAACCACTGTGCTGGAGTATGCTCCAGTATGGGTGAGGAATTATGAACCAAACTATAAACAGCCCAGCCCCACCACACTTACTGGCTGGTGATATTGAAGCCACTCTGTGCCCCAGTTTCCTCACCTGAAAATACAGAGGTAATAATAGTACCAACTAATGATACTATAACACTGGGTTGGTATAATGATTAGATTAATTAATGTGTGTAAAGTTCTCAGAACAGTGCCTAGTATGTCATAAGTGCCGTATTTTATCTATTAGTCTTATTAGTAGTATTAGTCACTCCCACTCAGCCTTCCACTATTCCCTTACAAAGACAGTAAAATTAATTAGTAACTTCACCATAGCTATTCAGAGTCACCAGCCATAAGAAAAAGCTGGAATAAAGCGTGAGATCTTCAACAGCTTTACAGGGTTTAGTCTGGACTCCCTGCCTGACCCTCTCCAGCCTGATGGGCAGGAGTAGGTATTCGGCTGGAATACCAAGAGTGGCTTTCCTGCAGCTGTTTTGAATTGAGTGCTGAGAGTTTGAGATTCCATTGTTGGCCTCACATTAGTCATGTGACATGGCAATAATGTGGACATGGTAAGGTTTTCTTGGGATTTGAGGACCATGTGGTCCTTTTGCAGCACATCAGTGGATCTGCAGGGAATTACGGAGATGTGACCCCTATTACTGCAGCAATTGTGGTGAAACGGGGTGTCCCAACATGGGAAAGCTCCCAGCTACACCATTCTCTAGGGAGGACCTGTGCTGGGGAGACCAACACTTATTCAAATAAAGAAATGCACCTTGTTTCTTCATGGGGAGATTCTTTTGTAAAGATGTCAATTCTCCCCCAGATCACTCCATGATTGTAATGCAATTTTGCCCTGCAAAAATCTATAGACTTTTTGCAGGTCAAGAAAGCAACTTGATAGGAACTTGAAAGGAACTTGATAAATTCCTGCTAACACTCATGGGAAAATTAAAAATAACTCAGATGCACAACAATAAATTAATTTATTAGATTAGATCATGTTAATAATTATAGCTAACATTTATTAAGCATTTATGTGCCAAGTTCTGTATTGGATTTTACGTCAACAACCCTAAACACTAAATCCTGGGGAAAAAAAATTAGACTTCTAATTTTCATTTTCAAGTGGAGTAATGAAGGTCATTCATTTCATAAAAAGAAGAACACTGTAATTCTTGTTCTTTTGCTTTTTTTTTTTTATAATTCTTGTTCTTAACCATTGTGCTGTTCATGCACAATATATAATTGCTAAACTGAATGTAATCAGATTTTTTTTTAAAGATTTATTTTTATTTATTTATTTATTTTTTTATTTATACAAGCACTGGGTACAGTCAGAAGCGCGGGAGGGTGAGAGAATTCACCAGAGCCAGAGGGGAGAGCAGAGCAGGCAGAAGGACCGAAGTACACTGCTGAGGGGAGCAGCAGGCGGCAGGAGAGGTCTGTGCGCCATGTGGGACCCTCCTCCGGTGGCCGGGGAGCAGCCGGAGACCGAACCGGCGCTGCAGAGGCTGCAGGCAGCTTCACAACCCAGCGCTCAACCGCTGCGCCACCGGGGAGGCCCTAAGATTTATTTTTATTGCCAAGAGAATATCACATATTATTGTCTATCACATATTATTGCTAGGGGTAAACTAGATTACTGAACAGTTTGTAAATGCAGTCTCATTAAAAAAATTTTTTACAGGTAGATCTTTACCAAAAGAGGCCAGAAGAAGTTACAAAAAGTAATGTTTCTTTTACACAGAAGTTAAGATTACAGAAGAGTTTAATTTTCTCTATTTCCACACTGTATCAACTTTTAATTATAGGTTTTATTTTATTTATTTATTATTTTTGTGTAGAAGAACTGGGTGCAGGCCAGAGGTGCGGGTGATGGGGTGAGAGGATTCACCAGAGACAGAGTGGGGAGCAGAATGGGCAGATCTACTGAAACACACAGCTGAGGGGAGCAGCGGGCGAGACAGGAGAGGTCTGCTGCACCAGGTGGGTTAGCTCCCTGGCTAGGGATCTAACTCAGGCCATAGCAGTGGGCCTTTGCTGTGGTAGCGCTGAGGCCCCTAGGCCACCAGGGAGGCCCCCTACAAGGTTTTATTTTAATAATCTGATAAAGAACTGGGGGCTCTAAGAGGTTAATTCTTTACCCAAGTCCAAAGCTAACAGGTAGCATATTGTCATGGCTCAGCATTGGTGCTCAGATCTTCCCTAACAGGCTGTGTGTTTTAGGTGAGGCCTAGAGTTCAGCTACTAACTGACTACTTTACTGTGAAGGTAAAGAACAAAGAAAAGCTCTCTTTTGTTCTACATTTTCCTGTCTTAAAAAATATCATGTTCTCTCCCATTCTTGGAATGCAGTGTTTATTTTCTGGTATAAGCATTCAAGGAAATGGGGTCAAATGAAGTGTCCTGAAATAATCTGTCAATAGAAGGACAGTGTGTCATTAACAGAGAGGAATTCAAGCTTCTCTGTGTTTTTCTGGGATTGTTAAATATGACATAAAGCCTAGAGGGCCTTCTATACAGAGGGAAAAAAAATATCATGGTCTCTAGAGTCATTTCCAGAAGTTACGGGAGCAGTCTGATGAAGGAACCGAATTTCTATACAAACTTCTGCCTCACAGACCTCCTCCCTGCTGACCAGTGTGTTTTGGTCCTAGGTCGATGGAGTTGCTGACTGTCGAGGGCAGAACTTGGCTTCAGTGCCCAGCAATCTTCCACCCGACTCCCAGGTGCTCATCCTAGATGCCAACCCTCTCAAGACCCTGTGGAATCATTCCCTCCAGCACTACCCTCTCTTGGGGAGCCTCAGTCTGCACAGGTGCCATCTAGAACATATCAGCCTTGGTGCCTTCCAGGAGCAGACCCACTTGCGCAGCCTGGGCCTTTCAGACAACTCCATCTCAGAGAACTACAAGGAGACGGCAGCTGCTCTCCAGAGCCTGCATGGTCTGCAGAGGCTGGACTTATCAGGGAACTCCCTGACGGAAGACATGGTGGCCCTCATGCTCCAGAATCTCTCTTCACTGGAGTCTGTGTCCCTGGCAAGGAACACCATCATGAGGCTCGATGACTCTGTCTTTAAGGGCCTGAGGCACCTCAGAGAGTTGGATTTGCAGAGAAACTACATTTTTGAGATTGAGGGTGACGCTTTCAATGGCTTGACTGAGCTGAGGCATCTCAACTTGGCCTATAACAACCTCCCTTGCATTGTGGACTTTAGCCTCACACAACTACGGTTCCTCAACGTTAGCTACAATGTCCTGGAATGGTTCCTGGCATCAGGGGGAGAGGCCACCTTTGAACTGGAGACACTGGATCTCTCTCACAATCAGCTGCTGTTTTTTCCTCTCTTGCCCCAGTCCAGCAAGCTACACACGCTCCTGCTGCGGGACAACAACATGGGCTTCTACAGGGACCTGTATAACACCTCGTCACCACAGGAGATGGTGGCCCAGTTCCTCCTTGTGGACGGCAACGTGACCAACATCACCACCGTCAACCTCTGGGAGGAGTTTGCTTCCAGCGACCTCTCTGTTCTACGCTTCCTGGATATGAGCCAGAACCAGTTCCAGTACCTGCCAGATGGCTTCCTAAGGAAAATGCCTTCCCTCTCCCGCCTGAATCTCAACCAGAATTGCCTGATGACGCTCCACATCCAGGAACACGAGCCCCCAGGAGCACTCACCGAATTGGACCTGAGTCAGAACCAGCTGTCAAAGCTGTACTTGGCTCCTGGGCTCTCCAGCTGCCTGAGGAGCCTCCGGTTATTTAACCTGAGCTCCAACCAGCTCTTGGGTGTCCCTGCTGGCCTTTTTTCAGATGCCAGTAGCATCACTACAGTTGACATGAGCCACAATCAGATTTCACTTTGTCCCATACCAACTGGTTTAGATCAGGTGGGCCCCCCCAGTTGTGTGGATTTCAGGAACGTGACATCTTTAAGAACACTCTCTCTGGAGGATTGTGGGCTGCAGGCATTACAAAACTGCTCTTTTCAGGGGACCTCCCTGACCCACTTAGACCTGTCAGGTAATTGGGGGATTCTGAATGGGAGCATTGCTCCTCTCCAGGATATTGCCCCCACTTTACAAGTCCTGTCTCTCAGGAATGTGGGCCTTAGTTCCAGCTTCATGGAGCTGGACTTCTCTGCGTTTGGGAATCTGAGGGACCTGGATCTGTCAGGAAATTCCTTGACCAGTTTCCCAA
This sequence comes from Talpa occidentalis, assembly GCF_014898055.3. NCBI lineage: Eukaryota > Metazoa > Chordata > Mammalia > Eulipotyphla > Talpidae > Talpa > Talpa occidentalis. Next base: position 41,145,820 of record NW_023604295.1, on the reverse strand, counting down.
GGTTTGGGGGCACCCTGGCCTTACAGACCCTGGATCTCCGCAGAAACTCTCTCACAGCCCTCCCCCAGATGGCTGTGTCTGAACAGCTCATGAGAAGTCTGCGGACCATCTACCTCAGTCAGAATCCATATGACTGCTGTGGAGTGGAGGGCTGGGGGGCCCTGCAGCCCCCACATATGATCGCCGACTTGGCTGTGGTCACTTGCAACCTTTCCTCCAAGATCATTCGCCTGATAGACCTGCCCAGAGGCGTGCCTCAAGACTGTAAGTGGGAGCGGGTGGACGTGGGCCTGCTGTACCTCGTACTCATTCTTCCCAGCTGCCTCACTCTGCTGGTGGCCTGCACCATCATCTTCCTCACTTTTAAGAAGCCTCTGCTTCAGGTAATCAAGAGCCGCTGCCACTGGTCCTCCATATACTGACCTGGTCGTGTGACAAGGTTAGAAATTAGGTCTGTGCATGTAAGGACACTTTCTCTGCCAGATTTTGAGATCTGCAGCAGACAAGAGTGATGAACTGAAGTTTAAATTGAAGTTTAAAATGTTTCCATCCCTTAGTTGCCCCAAGTTCTTCCTCCATCGTTATGATTCATCCTCATCATCCTGGTAAAATATTTATTAAGTGACATTCCACAAAAATAAAAAATGTGTCTCATAAATATTTAAAAAATCAAATGCAGCTTGTGTTTTCTTCCTTAATGTTTTTTGATAGTTTCACTTAGGTTATTTTTCAGCGCCCCTTTTATGGTGACATCCATGAAGTTGGTGAGAAAAGGTGGAAATTCAGTGTTACCTAAGCCAAACTACTCTAAGAGGGCTTCCTGTTAATGGTTAAGTGTACCCTGGGAGCTCACCCAGAGCAAGAGTTTCAGAGCCAGACTGAGGGGTCGCAGATAAGGATCCTCACGTCCTGTCTTGACTGGCTTACATGGCCACTGCTGCCAGAGCAGACTGCAGTAGGGTCTTCTCTGGATGTCTTGGGTTTATATCTGGGGTCACTAGGATGCAAACTTAACCCTTACATGAAAAAGTTAAGAGAATACTAATTGGATCCTAAGTTTATTCATGTAGGAACACCAGAAATAGTCCTTGTTCTGAGGGAAAACAGAGAAATACAGAAAGGATTGAATTTTGCCGCTTGGTAGCTTCTCCCTCTGCTCACATAAAACCCGAAACAATTTCTTAGCAAATGTTCAATATCTGTATTCATTACATTCACAGTGTCCTTTCTCCCCACCTCCCTTCGACTGAAGTTTCTATGCTCCTCTCCAGGGAAAAGATAATCAGGACACAATCATTGCTTTGGTAGCTTAGCCTAGCACTTTTTTACTTCTTATTAAATTCTAAAGGGACTAAAGATGGGGGGAGGGGTGCTGGGAGGTAGAGAAGTTAGAAATCCCACAACTGTGTACTGTTACCATGAACACTGTTACCATGTTTACGCAAATCAAAGTGATAAAATCATTGGCCTTACATGAGAAAGCAGAAACTCCCCTTAGATGTTCTATAGGGCTATCAAAAGCCATTTCAGTAGGTCCACGCTCCATAGCACTGGTGTCAGTCCTGGCAGTGATCACCCTGTTGCACCTCCATCTTTTCTGTCAGCATGTCCCTTTCCATCCTGCACTGCCCCAACCTTGCACCGTGGACATCCTCAGGTTGCACCAAAGCCTCTATCCAGTGTCCTTCTGGGCAAGCCCCATCAACCAGTGCCCATAAGACCAGGCTCTCCTGATTTCCTGGGGTTCTGATGTTTCCAAAGGTGAAATTAGCCTATGAGATGAATCTATCTGTGACTGGCACATTTATGGCTTCCCTCCAGTGAATGCATCACTCCTGTATCATCAGTTCGTGTTCTTCATTTCTTGCAATTGAGAATTTAGTAAAAGGAGATTGGGAAGCTCTAAATTCTAGGAAGACTGAGGAACAGCCTTGGAAAATGGGCAGGAAGAGAGGGTGCTTTGCAACAGTTGGGACCCCAGCCCAAATCAAGCCCAAAACACAGTAATTGTGAGCGTGGGACTGCAGTCACCCTTTGGACACCACTGTGTGCATGGCTGCCATTGACAGCTCTGGGCAGGGTCGCAGCCATAAGAACTGTGCCGCTGTGCCACTCAATGCTGAAATGAATGCTGCTACGAATTCTTCTGTCCTGTGTCTCGAGCTCCTGGTGTATAGTCTAGGGCAAGTGGACCCGGATTGTTGGCCTTTGATCATATGTCCCTGCTGACTATGAGAGGGCCTGGAACAGCAAATGCTGTACCTCTGGTGAGGCATCTACAGAAAATGGCCCTGCTTCCTATAAATACTCACAAGGGGTAGAGTTCTCAGAACAGTAAGGGAAGTTTGATGTTGAGAAGACAAAAAAGTAAGACAAATGTGCACCACACCCTGTTCGGCAGCATGCACATTTTAGCAGGAGACTTCTTGAAGATAATTTTTAACATAAAAGAATAGCTTGAATGATGGAAACTTAGGCAGGCCCTCAGGCCAGCAAGGGAGATAGTTTGGGACCAGGCAGGCTTTTTGAAGCCCTTCACATCACACTATGTAGCTCACCACCGGCTCTACCTGTTCTCAGGGCCTAGACTTGCAGGATGACAATTGAGAGGTGTTAGGACAAAACCCTCCTCCTGCCTGTGGCAATGACCTCAAAAGTCACTGTGGGCTTTTCTTAGCTGTGTAGTCCATCTTGGTGGTCCGAAGGCTGTTTCCTAGTTTTCTTTCATCATGATGAGAAGGAGGGTAAGAGCAGTTTTTTTTACTGTGGTTGTTCCAGCAAATTCTGTACTTTGTCCCTCTCAGTACCTGTTTCCACCTGCAGAAGAGTACACTCTGGTATCCACTCTGAGTGCTGGAGTGGGGAGACCCAGAATTGTTCCCAGAATCTCTGGTGGAAGCAGAATGGATCTGCCCAAGGCCTCCCATGTGGCCAGATTGAATACCAAGAGGTTATTCCTCAGTGAGTAGGAAGTGAGGCCACCCCCAGTTACCACATGCCAGTGGAATATTCAGACACTAGAATATTCAGAGTCAAAGATGAATGATGTCAGCAATTGGTCTGTCAATATGAGTAACAATAATTCAGGTTTTGAAAATCTAGTTAAACAGAGGCTTCAGGTTTTCCTTGAGGCACAAGATAAGTTACTAAGGATCTGCTATGTTTTATTTTTTGAAGGACCTTAGTTGTAAGGAATTGGATAAACTGTAGTCCTTGCCCATCAATCTGTGCATGCCTCACTTTTATTTATTTAGTGTGCCAGATGTCTTCCAAATCTATTCTCCCCCTTCTGTGTCCACCCCAGGAGACTGATGTCAATGGTGTCCCTTGTCCCCTGACTTCCAATAGAATTTGGCCTCTCACAGAGCAGAGAGAAAAAGAAAGCAAAGTCAGAGTATTTATTTTCCTGACTTTATTCCTATGGATTTGCCTCAAATTGATAGTACTTACAAGCAACGGTCACAGTCCTCAAGGTGGCTTTTTGACACAAACTTCTGCCTTGGAGTTCTAGGACCCACTCACTCCATAGTCCCTCCCCTCTGCACCACGGGATGTGTAACACCTCTGTCACCAGCCCCAAGCTATTGCATTATCCCTTGTGGCTTGCTTTCCCTTTATAAGTCCTCCTTGAGTTATTCTTGTTTGAATGTGGTTCCTCTACTTACCCATCTGATTCCTGGAAACCTGGGTGGTATAGTTGGTTATTTACTTAGTAATATTGAGAAAAAGAAAACCTGGTCTTCATATCAGGGAATCACAAAAAGCTGAAAATGCAGCCAGAAAAATAAAAACAAATCCCATAGGCTGTCCCTCTGCTCTGTTAGGGGTGGACACAGAGGAGAAGCTGAACGTGAGTAGAAAGGCAAATGTGATCACAGTATAAATATGATTTTATTCAAGTCAAAGAAGGATAAGTTCCAAGCCTTCTTTAAAAGAGTGTGGGTTTATAATGAACTGGAACCAAAGAAAACAGACATTGGGTTATAGTTAAAAAACAGAAAAATTAGTTATATTCAACTGCATCCTCATCAGCAATTACCAAGCATTTATTTTATGCCAAGTGCTTTCCATAGATTTCACTTAATTCAGGAAAGCCCTCGTCTGAGAACAATTCAGATTTGCCAAAGGTCAATCAAAACTATGGTGAAGACATCAGCATTAAATTGAAGAAGAGGAAAGTAGCTCAGTGACTTGATCATCTTTGTCACTCTGTCTAACTATCAGGCTGTAGCAACCTGTAGGCTGCTGTGGTTGCAGAACAGCACATCTGCTGATTAGATGGCAACTGTGGGAAGGTCCCTGTGGGGCAGAGATGAGGAAGACCAGAGTAGTCGAAGATCATGCATCTTTCCAAGGCTCTTCTGAAGGCAGCAGCATGGTTTATGATGGTTTGTTGGTGATTTAGGACAGAGGAATCCACTGGGTCCTTCTACCTTCAGCCACGCAGCATCTTCCTGTTCAACAATGCAAGTAAAAGGCAGATGCAGAAGGACTCTGGTTTTAGTCATGATTTTAAAGGTCATTGTGGATGAGGAGGCTGATTAGGGAAACTCTCTAGCCCAGGGAGGAGACTGGGATCACCCAGTGACCCAAGTCATTCAAATGCAGAACTTAACTTCTATAGAAGCAGTTTCTCTGAGAAGAAAGATTAGGTTAAACCTCATAGACATAGAACTTACTCAAGCACCTGTGCTTGTTAACACACTGACCTGTTTACAGTGGTACATCTGAAAGCTCAGGTCTTTAGCTCTTGGCCTTCGCCCTACCAGGATACCAGGACCCAGGTATGAGAGGAAGCGTGCTAAGGACAGAACTCCTCAGACCAAGAGGAATCTCTCTCAAGCACACTTCTGAGGGTTCTTTAAACTGTCTTTAGTGACTGCTCACAGGAGCTTTCTGTGTGTCCCTCACTCAAGTCCTAGACATGAATTTTGTTTTATTTTAATTTTTATAATTAAATTGATTTATATGTTTTCTAACATTGGTTCATTTTCATACAGTGATTTCTCCCCTTAGGTGTAGTACCTGTATTTCTCCTACCACCAGCAGAGTTCTTTGTGCCCTTCCCTCCGCTGTTTTGATTCCTCTCCTTCTCCCTCCCCTACCTTTTGCCTCAGATCGATAGTTACCAAAGATCTACAAAGAGTTTATACAACTCAACAAAAACAAAGCCAACAACCCATTTTAAAAAATGAGCAGAAGAGCTAAAAAGACACTTCTCTAAAGAAGAAAAGCATCACCAACTGGTGTATGAGAAAATGTTCAACATCACTTATTATCAGGAAAATACAAATTAAAATGACTTTTGTTTCAATTGCCTTGTCTTCATGCCAGTGCAGTGACCATCCTCAGCAGCAGTTGTCTGTTCTTAGTTCCCTGGTCATCCTCAGGCACCCAGCCCTGCACTCCTACCACCTCCAGATCCTTAGTATGGAAATTAAGGAAAACTAGATTCCAAACTTTTGTGGTATTTCAAACTCTTATCCCTGAATACATTGGCTTTGTAACCTACAAACCTTCCCCTTGCTTAATTCAAGGGTGTTGAACATATAAAAGGCTACGCAACAGATTGCTTTTCAAATAAGAACATGCACAACAATACTGATACCAGTTAAGCCCATGTCACAATGGTTAACCCTTAGTAACATTAGATAACAGTATCTCACATGTTGCTGAGACTGAGAGATTTTTCTTTGCATAATCTCAAAATCTTAGCAGAGGTGGCATTAATAGATCTCAGTTTGAAAAGTCTTTCCCACAGATCTCCAAAAATATTATCTAAGAGGAGGGCATGGGGAAGGCACATTTGAACAAACCAAACTTTAATGGGGATAAAACTGGCTTGAAGAATGCAACCCCAAGCAGACTCCTAGGGGGAGGTAGAGCCAGCTTGGGTTGACCAGGGAGAGTGAGGAGGAGGGAGGCTGTGCTTTCTGGAGGGTGGGTGTGCTTCTTTCTTTTCCGCTACTGTTATCAGCCTGGTGAGCACATCCCTTTAGCTGAATGCCCTGGAGAGGAAGCCCAGAGTTTCCTGTTGTCTTACCAGTGCTGCAAAATTCAAGTTAGAAAAAAGGGGGAAGGGGAAAATGGGAAGCTCCTCTGGCTAGGCCAGGGATACCAGCCTCCAGGGGGAAACCTAGCGCTCTTTTCTTGGGGATTTAGAGTAAAAGGCTGCTTTTCAAATCAACCAGGATCCAGAATATAATCTCTCCATATAAAAAAGACATTTTTGAGAAAACATAATAAGCAATAAAGCTGAAGATCTTAAGAGGAAGAAGAAGAAATATATATAGAAAGTATACAATAAAATAGCTCTCTCTCTCTCTCTCTCTAGATATATATATAGATATATATCTAGAGAGAGAGAGAAAGAGGGAAGGAGATACTTAACCTCTCCTTACATTTTGTGGAGCTGTACCCCCAAAATTTGCAAGGTCGGAAAAAGTCATTTTAGTATCAGATTCTGTTTTGTTTCGTTGCAAAAAGCAAGTTCGTTATCTATGAGATACTTCATGAGATTTAGCAGAAATAACATCCTGGCACCTGGGGTCTAGTAAACAGGTGGAACTCATGGGTCACTATATATTTATATGTTAACTTATTTATACCAACATAATCAGTACTTAGCTTTAATTGATTTATATCACCATACAATGTACCATTTAGCAAGATAGCCAATTCATGCCTTGCTTTCCCCGGCAACATTTTGTCTTCTTTATTTTTTTTTAAACAATTATTTATTTATTTATCTATTTACTTATTTTTTAAGGAGAGAAAGTACATTGAAATTTATTTATTTATTTATATATGCACTGGGTACAGTCAGAAGCGCGGGAGGGTTGGAGGATTCACCAGAGCCAGAGCGGGGAACAGAACAGGCAGAAGGACCGAAGTACACTGCTGAGGGGAGCAGCGGGCGGCAGGAGAGGTCTGCGCGCCATGTGGGACCCTCCTCCAGTGGCCGGGGAGCAGCCGGGGATCGAACCGGTGCTGCAGAGGCTGCGGGCAACTTCGCAACCGGGGAGGCCCTTGTCTTTTGTTTTTTAAAAGAATAATTTTACCGTTATTTAAATTTAGTTTGGTCATATATCTTTCCTACCTCCCCTCTTAGATAAAGTCTTGGAGATCTTTGGGAGAGACTTTTCAAACTGAGGTCTGCTAATGCCACCTCTGCTAAGATTTTTAGATTATGCAAGACACTTAAACTTTTCAGGCCAACCCTGAATTTCTTGAACTAGATTTCTTTAACAGTATTATCTTCCTCTGTTGCCTGTGTATCACATCATAGAACATCCTTCCTCTGAGAGATAAAAGCAACAAAAATTCCACTTTGATCACAATGGTTGATTAGAAAAGGAAACTCCCTCCGATTTTCTAACTTTTCAAAAATGTCATGCTTTCCCCCTGAAAGATGAGTAAATTTTGCATCCCCAACTCCCCACCTTTTTTCCTACGAGGTAAATACTGATGACCTGAGAAGTGGAGACAAAGCAAAGCCACCAGGCATCTCTGCATGGAGCTTCACCTCACATTCTCTTTGTTACAGCCAGCTTAGTCTCTGATGATATTTTTCTACTTCACTCTTTACCAGATGTTTCAATGGTATTTAAATTACCTTCTGGATTTATTTTTATGCAAAGTTGTCAAATATTCAGTCATGTGTATCAGATCCCCCCCAAAAAAGACTGAGATATCTGCAGAGTAGGCAGCTCAGCTTTCCCAGGGAGTGGGAGAATTATGACATGAATTTAAGGTTTTCTTTATACTGTTGAAAAAAAATCTGTAATTAATTACAAAAATGACTACTAAATCTACAAAGGCATCAATCAGAACAAATACAATATGAGTGCTCACTAAGGAAGTAAGGATTGTAAAACTATAACCCAAGAATTGATAACTTAAATGATCATGATATAAAAAGAGATCTAACATCATGTGGATTGGGCAGAAATGAAAATGCAATGTAGTATATGAGGCATGACAAATTGTTGAGCAAAACCAATATATTTAATGGAACTAGAAAACTAATTACCCAAGATAGACATAAGACTTTACCTAAGTTCCAATGACTAAGTTCACATGAACTTTGTCATTTGGATATGTGTATAAGAATAGATAAAAGAAGAAATTATGCATGAAAAAAAAAGAGGGTTGAAAAATGAAAAAAAAAAAAAAGAAAGAGATATCACCATTTTGTAAATACTGAAGGAATGAAAATTGAGTAGTACACTGGAGATTCAAAATGTTCTAAATTATGAAATTATTCAGTAGAGAGGTCAATAGGGCAAATGAATTGCAGGAAAAATTTAAAAGAGGAAGAAAGTAGAAGTATTTGAATTTGTAAAGACAATTTCATTTAGAAATGAGAGAATTGTTTACATAAAAAATGTGTTCACAAATAAGAAATTGGCATTTATGAAACAAGTTCCTGGAATAAAATCCTGAGTGTATGAGAATAAAAGTTTAAAATCTTTTTAAATGTGTTTACTTACCTATGACTGCTGGTACTTTTACTGAGGTTCTCAAGGTGGTGATGGATTCCTGTAATTAGTCACTTCTCTCTGAGGTTTTGTATTTTGGGGGGAGGGGGTCTGTCCTTCCTGGCACACCTCCCCCAGGGGTGGTATACTTTGCTTGACTTTTTCAGTTTATTCATATCAATGCTAAAATCTTTCAGTAACTGGATTTTTTTTTTCTTGATACTTATTAACTTGAATACACTCCCCTTTTTGGCTTTTGAGATCTTATAAATAGGTACAATTTGTTTCTCAGGCTTCTAAGGGGGGAAATAGTTGATGATTTAATTATTTGAAAATCTCGGCCTCTGGTGGTGGCCACTGAATTCTCTTGGGTCATCTTAAAGAGAGCATCTTTTCCCTTCCCTATTTATTTAATCATGTCCTCTCCCTCCCCAGTTTGCACCCACTCATCCCCCTTTTCCTTCATCCTTAGGTGATTTTCTTGGTGTATTTTTGTGCGTTAATAACAAATTTTAGTTCTTTCTCAAAGTCTGGTTTTCCAGTGTTGATTTCTTTACCCCATAAATGTAAGTCTCTGGACCTTTGAAATGTTGAACTTACTGTTTATTTTTGTATTTTGTTTATATCGCTAATCCCTGAATCATTTGGGCAACTTCATTCCTGTTCATGGGAACCAACATTCTAACTGTCGTGGCTTATTTGTTAAGACAACCGGTACCTGAACTTTCATGTCCTTGAGGTTTCTTCATTTTCAGAGGATAATTTGAGTTGCTAGTTGAAACTACTAGGTTCTCATATTACTGAGTTTCAATCCTTCTTATTTTCCGGTGGTGGATGACAGTGCTCATGACCTCCTACAAGATAGTTGAGTGGGGCAAGGGGTTAAGCATAGCACTGTGAAGTTGCCTGCAGCCTCTGCAGCACAAATTCCATCCCTGGCCGGCCAGGGAGCTACAAGCATGGCTCAGCAGACCTCTTCTGTCCTGCCTGCTGCTCCCCTCAGCATTGTATTTCGGTCAGTCCACCTGTCCTATTCCCCACTCTGTCTCTGGTGGGTCCTCTTACCCTTGCACTACTGGCCTATACCCCAGTTCTTGTATGCATAAACAAAAAACAAACAAACAAACAAACAAATAAATAAATAAGATAGCTGAGTGTAACCTCTTTGGGGACTTGTATCAAATGAGGAAGGATTGTTGTTTGAATGGTCCTGTTAGGCTGTCTGCTAACAATTTGTCTTTCATGGGACATATTCTTCCAAACCACAAGTCACTCTTTTCTAGATATATGATACTTTTTAAACCAATCATTTGATGGTGTTTTTCCACTGTCAGTTCCTGAGCTTTGATAGGTGGGAAGGTATGTTCTGTCTTAGACCTGACTATGAAACTGCTGCGAGGTTACTCAGGTTAGAAGAGCAAGACCAGAGTGACAAGGAGCCTTAGTCTGGGAGTTGCAGGTGAGGTGATGGGCCCAGCGTTGCTTCTCAATCAGTGGTGCCTATAAGCCCAGCACTTCCCTCTTAGACTTTGCCTTCCCCACCAAAAATAAGGGGCTGAGTTAGATGATTTCTACAGTGGCTTGAAAATCTAACATTCTGTGATTCTAAGGACCTTTCTGGTTGACTCTCTAGGTGAAGTACACAAATATTATTAATAGTTATAAATAAAGTACCAATTGAAAAATAAAATTAGAGGGCCTCCCTGGTGGCGCAGGTGGTTGAGCGCTGTACTGTGAAGCTGTCCGCAGCCTCTGCAGCACAGGTTCAATCCCGGCCAGCAGGCAAGAATCCCACATGGTGCAGCAGACCTCTCCTGTCTTGCCCGCTGCTCTCCTCAGCAGTGTATTTCATCAGTCTGCCTGTTCTGTTCCCCGATCTGTCTCTGGTGAATCCTCTCACCCTCCTGCACATCTGGCCTGTACCCTGGTTCTTGCATAAATAAATAAATCTTTTAAAAATAAAATAAAATAAAATTAAAAAAAGTGTTTGGGTTCAGCTTGGTTAAGCAATGAAGCAACATGAACATGTCTGCTTTACTGATGATCCCAAGATGACAATGAAACAGTCCTACCTTCTGTTGCCTACTTTTATCTTACTGTGTACAACTGTGGGCTTTCAGATTTGTGAGAACCTTTGGATTGTTCATTTGTTTGCTGTCTATGAGGCTTTTGGCCAACTCGTATCCATTTTTGGTCCAGTAACCTTCCAATACTGGTGTGTCTCAGCTCTACTCTTTTCATCAGCATCCCAGTGTTCACTGAACCTAAGAGATACTGACCAGAACCTTCCTCTGGGTGTCCCCAAATGGCCTGGAATTCCCCTCTGCTACAAACCAACTGACAGCAACTTAGGAGGACAGGACAAGAGGAAGGTTAGAAGTTACTGAGCATGACAAAGGGTGCTCTGCTGGAGAACTGCCCACAGGTTTCTTGGTATCAGTCAACTAGAGATTAAAAAGGAAACGGCTTCATCACTTCACAGGCACACTGTCAAGTCGGATGTCACCAACAGGGAATTGCAGCTCAGTGTCTTCCCTGTGATCTCAACATCATAGTCCTTTTGGGTTTGTTCATTTGTAAGCATATTAATTCACTTGCTGGGGGGATGTATTTCAAGTTCAAGTGCACAGAAATATCTTACCTCTTGTTCCATGAATATCAGTGTTCCATAATGAGGGAAGAAGCACAGACTCCCTAAGATATCCATTTATTCAGCAGACATTCATTGAGGCCCTGCTACATGCCAGGTGCTAATTCACTAGTTTTCGTCTCATCGGCTGTTACTTGTAAATTACTTCTCTTTTTTCCTCAGTTCAACTTTTATTACCCTCATCATGAATATGAGGGGTATGTAGAAAATAAGCCTTTTTTAATCAGCTAACTTTACAAAAAGATAAACATCAGAAATAATTCATGTGATCCACAATGGACAACGGCAAAAAACTAGCTTCCCCTCAAGAAGAAAAATTTCAGATCTATGAAAAGGACAGCAATACTAATTTTTAAAAAATGTATTTGCTGAATGTAGAAGCATTCAGAATGTCAAAAAAACAATTGCAATGTTTTCTTTTTGCAATTACAGAGCGGCATATAGAACTAATTTGTGCTGTGCACCAAGACCCTGCTTTAAATTTCCATGACAATTTATAATTTATAGCCCCCATGCTGTACCAGACAAGGTTAGTGACTACTGAAATACTACAAGGACAGAACTCTCTAAAAAACACACTCAGTAGTGTGTTAAATATATATATATTTATATGTTATATATACTTATATATTATATATTTATATATAAATATATATTATATTTACATATGTTTTATATATTATATATGTTATATATTATATAAAAGACATGCAGTTTAAAAAAATCTTGCATAGTCTTATATTTCCATTTTTTTTTGCTATATAAAAGTGAGTTGTACACAAGGGGGTTAAATGCTTCATAGACAAAGGGGAAAAAACTGTGTTAGAACCAACTTACTCATCATCCTTGTTATCTTTTTCCTCTTCCTTATCCTCTTCATCTTCCCCCGTTTCTTTTTCTTGCTTTTATCTGCATTGATAATCTCTTTTTGGGCCAAATCAGGCTTTCCTTTAGCTCCGTAGGCAGCAACATCTCTTTCATATTTCTCCTTGAGCTTAGTATACTTCTTTTCACTGGCTGCTTGTCATCTGCGGCAGTGTTAGTCCACATGTCTCCTTTTCTTTGCAACATCACCAACGGGGAAGCCAGGAAGGTCTCCTCTGATTTTTTGGGTGATACTCAGAATGAAACAAGAAAAAGGCCAGAGGAGGCCTCTTGGTACATTGGGATCCTTGAACTTCTTTTTTGTTTCTCCTGGGGCGGGGGAAGCGGGGAGGATAAACATTTTCATTTCTGTTTGTTAAAGGGTCTTATCCGTCTTTACTATGTCTTCAAACTTTCCTTTCTCTTCAGCTGACACCTTCTTCTATCTTTCAGGGGGCTTCTTAGAAACTCTGAGAAGCTGACTGAAGCATCTGGGTGCTTCAGTTTACACAGAAATTTCCTGTGATGACATTTTGCCTTTCTGCCTCCTACGATCTATCTCCTTTGCCCATATTCAATTATTTTTCCTCAGGGAGGCGCAGTGCCCATCTGGCTCTCCTTGCCCCAGGGCTGTCTCTATAGCACTCGGATGAACTGCAATGGCTGTTATAGATTACTTTTCCATTTTCCAGACCCTCCACTTTCCTTGACTCCTCAGTGTCCTTAAGGAATGATTGCTGATACTCTGGTTAGCAGAAGGTTGAGGCAATCCTTGCTCAATGGGGGCAGTTACTAGAAGTGTGTGGCACACTGTAATATAAGATCTTTCTAATATATAGTCTTCAGTTTTTTTTAATTTAATATGCTCCAAGAGAGGAATCAGCTTCTGTTTCTGCATCAGCCATGTACTTGCCACATAATACAAACCTACACAATGACTATCTCTATTCTTAGTTCCAAAGCTAAGTGACATGGAACATCAGTTCATCACGGACCCAGTCATCCATGTAACTCTTTAGTCTAGGCTCTGAGGCTCAGAATCTCAAAAAAACTAGAAAAAAAGTAATAAAGGCTTAAGCCCTGGTGCCAATCAATTGCCTATTTGTTTTCAAATCTATTCTTCACTCTTCCTTGCTTCGCTCTTTATCTGTTCATACTAATAAAAAGAAATGATTGAATAGATAAATAGGTGAGGAAAAAGAGATAGATAGTCCTTACAGAAGATTTCCAAATAATGCGGGTGGATACTCCCCACTCTAGGAGATGAAACTTGGTTTTCACCCTACTCCCCTTTGCTTTGGAGAGTAGACTGATCTTAGTGACTCACTTCCAAAGAATAGGGTATGCAAAGAGAAATAGTCACTTCACAGTGGAGAGATCTGGCAGATAATACCTTAACCCAATGATCATTTCACATCACTGCGTGTGTCATGTGTGCACATCACCTCTGTGGTACTCTGCAAAAACCCACAACCTCAGTGTAATCATAAGAAAGACATAGAAAAACTGAATTTGAGGGACATTCTACAAATATCTATCCAGTACTCCTCAAAACTGAAGTTTATGAAGAAAAGACTAAGGAATAAATCACTAAACATATTACAGCATTCTGGGTTAAATCTTGGAAAAGATATGAATGGAGGGCCTCCCCTGATGGCACAGCAGTTGAGCGCTAGGCTGCGAAGCTGCCCGCAGACTCTGCAGCACCAGTTCGATCCCCTGGCGAGATTCCCACATGGCGCAACAGACTTCTCCTGCCATGCCTGCTGCTCCCTGCTGCTCCACTCAGCAGTGTATTTCATCAGTCTGCCTGTTCTGTTCCCCGCTCTGGCTCTGGTGAATTCTCTCATCCTCCTGCACTTCTGACTGTACCCAGTGCTTGTATAAATAAATAAATCTTAAAAAATATATATATATAAAAGACATGAATGGAAAAAAAAATCTTGTAAAATATGAATGAACTCTGGAGTTTTATTCCACAGTAATGTGCCAATGTTGCTTTCTTAATTTTGACAAATGTATCAGGGGAAAAACTTGGGATAGGGGAGATGGGAACTTTCTGCACTACATTCACAACTTTTCTGTAAATCCAAGATGATGCCAAAATACAAAGTCTGATTTTTTAAATTCTTAGTAAGACTTATCAAGAGGAAAAATGCCAATTATTAACATCAGGAATGAAAATAAGGATATTACTTCAGTCCAACAGTAATAAAATGATATAAGTAGCTTTGGGCAATAATGTAATAATTTAGATAAAATTAACAATTCCTTGAAAAATGCAAGCCAATAAAACATATACTTAACATGTATACAGTCAGTTGTACGATGAAGGCACCTCTGAAACCCAATGGGAGAAAAAATGGTCTTGTCAGTTAGCACAACTAGAGTGACTGGATATTCTCACAGGGAAAAACAAACAAACCACTTGATCCTTTATCTCACACCATAGACAATGTTTCATTTGAAATGGATCATAGACCTAAATATTAAAAATAAAACAATAAAATTTCCACAAGAAAATAAGAGCATATATTTATGACTTTGGAGTAGGCAAAGTTTCTTTTGGCAAGGCACACGGCCATACACAAGATAAATAAAATCGATGTTTTAAATTAATTAAAATTAAGAATGTTTAGGGCCTCCCCGGTGGCGCAGCGGTTGAGCGCTGGGTTGCGAAGCTGCCCGCAGCCTCTGCGGCGCCGGTTCAATCCCCGGCTGCTCCCCGGTCACCGGAGGAGGGTCCCACATGGCGCGCAGACCTCTCCTGCTGCCCGCTGCTCCCCTCAGCAGTGTGCTTCGGTCCTTCTGCCTGCTCTGCTCCCCGCTCTGGCTCTGGTGAATTCTCTCACCCTCCCGTGCTTCTGACTGTGCCCAGTGCTTGTATAAACAAAAACAAACAAACAAATAAATAAAAACATGCCTCTATAAAAAAAAAAAATTAAAAAAAAAATTAAGAATGTTTACCAAAGACACTGTTAGAAAGTGAAAATCAAGACTTGTACTGGGGGGCTCCCTGGTGGCGCAAGGGGTTAAGACACAGCCTATGAAACTATCCACAGCCACTGAAGCACGAGTTCCATCCCGGCCAGAGAGGAGACACCCATGGTGCAGCAGACCTCTCCTGTCTCTCCCGCTGCTCCATTCAGCAGTGTATTTCAGTCCATCTGCCTGTTCTGTTCCCCACTCTGTCTCAGGTGAATCCTGTCACCCACCACAACTCTGGCCTGTACCCCAGTTCTTGTATGCAAAAATAAATAAATCTTAAAAAAAAAAAGACTTGTACTGGGAGAAGATTTTTCACAATATGTATAGCCAAACAAATGACTTGTTATTCAGAGTATATGAAGAATTTCTACAAATCAGTAAGAAAAAGATAACCTAGGTTTTTTAAATAGAAAAAGGTACAGACAAGATTTCACAAAAGAAGATATACAAGTGGGCAAATAAGCATATAAAAACATGCTGAAATGAAGAAAATGCAAATGAAGTCCACAATAATTTGAGAATATATGTGCACATAATGGCTCAAATTGAAAAAAACTGACAATTCCAATTGTTGATGAGTATGTGAAACAACTGGATTCTACCCATTGCTGGATAGAATATAAACTAGTGCAATGTTGGGGAATTACAGAATAGTATTATTAATCTAATTGTATGCCTTTCCTATAACCCAGCAATCCCATTCCTATTACACATCCAAGGAAAATGAGTCCATCAAAATACATGTACAAGAATATTTCTAGCGTTTTAGTCATAATAGCCAAATGCTGACAGCAAGCTAGAAGTCTACCTGCAGAGGGCTGGATAACTACACTATGATATATTCATGTAATGGAATACCACACAGCAAAATAAAAGAGTGAATTGCTATTTCCCTTAAAATTCTGCCTCACTGGGCTAATCCCACCACCCTATGCTGAACAAAGAAAGTGGGTACCAAAGTGTGCATACAGTTTGATTTTATGTTCAAGAAAATATGGAAAGAACCTATAGTGGTAGAAGTCAGAGTAGTTGTTTGTTTTGGGGGGGCTAGGTATTAATGAGGAAGGGGAATAAGGAAGACTACTGGGGTGCTGGAGACACGTACACTGAACTGTACATTTACAACTAATGCAGTCTGCTATCCTTTGATAAAATACAAAGAACGATGGAGCAACAGTAACCAATATAAACAATGATAATAATGTAGGCAACAGTGATGAAAATCTGGACCAAAGCAATGACTGTGGAGATGGATGCCGTGGGAAGCAGGAAGGGGAAGCAGGGTGTTTTAATTTCTGAGGTTGATTCTTGGGGACTCAGTAAAAATCAACAAACATCTCCTTAGAAGGAAAGAAAAGATATGGAAATATAACCATCCATAATGACTAAATAAAATAACTATGGGGGCAATACTTGATGGGGAAGATCTTACTGTTACTTTAATTAAAAGAATAAATAAATTACAAAAATGACTAAATTTATTTTAAATTTTATCTAATATTTTAAGAGATACTATTATTCCCAAAATTTAATATAAAAGTTTTTCAAAAATGAATTGCTAATGTGTTTCAACCCAGCTTAGGTGAACTAAGGGGGTTACTAATTAGCTAACATGAGCTCTGCTCCCCATAAGAAAAAAAAAGGAGCCACAGAAATAGGTCTGGAAATTACAGAAAGGAGGGAAGAATCGTTTCCTCTAACAAGTGGTAACTGGGTAGAGGAAGAATGTAGGTGACAATTCCTTCCCCCTGTACTTTTCCATCATGGAAGGAAGAGATGCAGATACATATACTGACAGATTATGTATCTATGTATGTAGGATATAAACAAAATATTGTGAACCCACCTAAGGTGACTGAGCTGTTCAGAATTACTATGCCTATTTGGTTGGTAACAGATGAGATCCTAGGTTCCTGAACCACAAACTTAATGCAACAATGGGAACAAGTCTTGGCCCAGATTTGGCCACACAATGTTTGTTATCAGGCCATACAGAAGCAGCCTTCAAACTTGTTCTGTGAATTTGATGAAGCCCCAGGTCTCTGTCCTTGTATGTACTCCATTTTACTGGAAATAAATGAATCATCAGCTTCCAGTGATGATCCAGCAACCAGTGTGTTAAAATAAGACCTTTAACTCAATTAGTGGCTGGATGACAGGACCTTCTAGAAGATGAGCCCAGAATGCCAGTCTACAGTGTGTGGGTTACTGGCCTGTGACCCTGGACAATCAACGGCTGAAAATTCAGACATCTTGGAACACTAATTTCAGTAGCCTCGTTCCTAACACCCATTATGCTTGTTAACAAACCTCTTGTGTGACAGAAATCGGAAGCATTAGGTAGCAGGCTTTGCTTACCATCACTTGAGGATGTGCTCTGGCTAAGAGCATGTAGCCATTCTGAGCTTACAGATCAAATCTAATTACATACACATCCATATCACAGTGATTCCGCCTACATCTTTAAAGTAAATTATAGACCACAAAACAAGCTGTCACCGAAATGATTTCTTAAATGAGGGACAGAAAGCCAAGTTTAATGGAAGGGAATGAGGCTATCTCTTGGACAATGGGCATAGGGATGAAAGAAGGATGATGAATGATAAAAATTAGGAATAAATAAGAGAAATAGAATTTTAAGGGAATGGAATGAAATGGCATGGGGATGAAAGAAGAATTATTAATGACAAAGTAAGAAATAACTGAGAGAAAAAAGGAAAAAAAAAAGAGAAGCTACAGCCCATTACTTAAAGTTTCCTTAATTTATTGCTTTAAATAAAAGAGGGTTGTAAATATTTTAAAAATGTGGACATCATCGGTATAAACTCAAGTGAGCTCTGAAAAGCCTACCTAGCAGATGGATTACTGAAATTAGTGTCCAGATCATTCACTTGATGCTAGGCTGCCTACTATTTACTCCACGGTGTCTTTGTTTCTTAATCTGTGTAATAGGAACAGTAATCCCTCTGTGAAGGAATTCTCTAAAAGGAAACACAAACTCAGCAGGTTAAGACATCTAACATTGGCGCACTTCTGTCCCCTAGTGGTGATTTTTAGAACTTTGTGGGCAGTCTTTTAAGTGAAAAAATAAATGTGCTATACTCTAAAACAAACCTGACCTGCCTTCCTTGTAATGCACACTAGCTTTTTAATTGTTAATTCTCTTGCCTCCTCAGTGCTTTCTTCCTCCTACTACTATCACATGCTGCAGGAAATTTTATTTATTCTAGAGGAATTGTAGTATATTTTTCATTTCTACTTTTCCTTCTTCAATTGGCACGGATTTGGGGAGTATAGCAATGTTTTTGTGTCATTAATACGACCTTTTAGGAGCTGTGACCATAGAGCAAACAAAGCTATGGGAGAGCTTCAAAAGTCCAGCTGGAGGTCATTTAAATATCTGTAATTGGGCCTCCCTGGTGGCTCAGGGGTTAAAGTCTCAGTGCAATCAAACTATTGCCAGCCACTGAGCGTGAGTTCAATTTTCAGCCAGGGAGCTAACACACATGGTGCAGCAGACCTCTCCTGTCTTGCCAGCTGCTCCCCTCAGAAGTGTATTTCAGTCAATATGCCTGTTCTTCTCCCCACTCTGTCTCTGGTGAATCCTCTCACCACCATTCCCCCTACCCTGCACCTCTGGCCTACACCCCAGCTCTTAGCTGCATAAATCAATAAAATAAATCTTTAAAAAACAAACAAATATCTGTAATTGCATTGACACCAGCAGGTAGAGAGAATATGAAAATAATTTCAGATTGAGTGAAGCAGTAAATAGATTGATTAGATTTAAGGAGCAAAGCAATTGACTTATTGAACTTCACCCATCCTGATTAGGGGGTAGGGAAAAGTTCAATGCATTAGAGGGTTTTCTTTTTAAAAAATTAATTTGTTAAATGTATTTTTCCTGAAGTAACTTTGAAGATAAGTTTCTATAGTCTCCCTTGCTACAGTGTTATACTTCTACCTCTGTTATAGTCCCACCACAAGTCTAGTTTCCACCCACCTCCACACAATCAACTCCCATTGTGACTTTTAATGGACTCAATGCAATTGGTAGGACAAACTTCTTTTAAAAATATCATATATTTCCCACTTTTCATGACTGTAAGTGTGAGTGGGAGAGGAAAGCAAAAGGAATAGGGAAAGAGTAAGCAAAATGTTTCAGAAATTGGTCGGTGGTGCACGGAAAGAGGAAGGAGAAAAGCCCATACAATCAACTCTTGCTTGGACCCTTGGTTGACTTGATGCCACCTCCAGGGCCCTTCCCCTAACATGTGACCTTGGCACCCTTGTTTTACCTCTTAGCTAACTAGGGTCTCTGTTCTAGACATCCCCTTAGTGGGTCCTGGTCAGGACCCCATCGCCACCCTTAATGTCTGGATCTTTCTCGGCTACACTTTCTTCTGCTGATGTTATCTCAAGCTTGGGCCTGAATCAGATTATAATGTGGCTGAAATTTCTTTCTAATTCAGGAGCCCTGGAAAGAGAATTAGGAGTTTTCAATTTGGTAATTTACCAAGCCACAACCTTTTGGAGCCTCGGTTTTCTCATCTGTGGACTAAGTATATCTGTCTTCCCTTGATCATAGGAGGTTACAAAGATCAAATGTGCTTATAACAGGTAAGACTGGTATCACTGAAAAGCAGGGTCATTAATACTAGCATGTCATAAGCTGCCGCCGCCCGCCTTCCCCATAAGGACTATGGTGCTCTCAGGCTCTCTCTCCTTCCTGCCTATCTTTTCCCTTCCCCTGTCTCAGCCTGTTCTTTGTCCATAATTGCTGTTTACACCTTAGTGTACTTACACATTTATACTATTAAATCCAAGATAGTTATATCTTGTCCAGAGAATTGAATAAATTAATAAATCTGAAACACTTAGCTAATGCTGGCGCTTGGTAAGCATTAGCTAGTATGCTTCCAATTGTCTAAAAAATCCAAACCATTCATAAATTTAATTTAAAAAATTTAAAATTCTACTCAAGCCCCCCCTTCCTACTTTAACTTCACCCTCTTCTCCATAAGCGACTGTGACGACCTTTCAAGAGTTTTTAATGTTATCTTTTCTGAATCATGGGATTATAATATACTCACTATTTGGCAACCTGTTTTTTTCCCCCACTTAAACATGTACTTAGGAGATATTTCCAGACCACTGCGTACTGTTACTTCCTTGTTCCTATGGTTTCCCAGTATGCCACAGCATGCACCCACTCCACAATTTATTTAACCAGTGTCTTATTGATGGACATTTGGGTTATTTCCAGTTTTCCACTATTATGTTCACTTTTACACATTCTTTTCATTTTGTAATTCAGAACCATCCAGCTGAAGCCCAAGAGGGCTTCCTCATTTTGCCACCACAGCTCATTTCCTATTGAGCAAAGCTTCTTCCTCAGGTCGGCTCTTGACACACCCTGCCGAGGTGGGGGCTTTTTCCACAGAAAGAAGAAGTGGAATTATCTTTCCTGGGCCTTAGCGGTAAACACACTTATTCCCCTGATGGCAATGCCCACACAGCCTCACTGCCCCTGGGCTCCAGACAGCTTCACCTGATACAACAACATCAACATCACATTGCCCCGGTGGGGTTGGTTGCTATTCGCAAGTTATAACTGCTCTGACAACAGACAGGATACCTTGTGATGACATACTTTACCACCTCATTGAAAAGATGAGTGTTCCCAGCTGTGTCTGCTTCCTCAGTGTTGCCCCGGTGTGTGCCCTTGTTTTCAGGGGTCACTGGATTATGGTTCTCTTGTCAGGAATGCTTTTTCCTTTCTCTTTTCAGTGGACAAATATCCCTTTGAGGGCAAACTGAAAGCTGACCGCATTTTAGAAATTTTCCTAGTTGCTCCAACCTACACTAATTCCCTTCTGAAGGTCTTCAGCAAGATGCCTTCTAAATGCATAGTTCCCAGTGAGGTGAACTCCTGGACTACACACTAATGGCCACAGAGCCAGGGGCTGCAGGAAGGTTTACAATAAAAGGCCACAGTATACCTCTATCTTATAGAAATAATGTCATCATGGCGGCGGGGGAACCTCCTGAGTTGGTGAGAAGGCCTTCATCTCCAATGGCTTTCAATTTTTTATTTTAGTAGCAGAGCCTTTAACAAATATCTCAAATGAAACTCACAAATGGGAATAACTTAAAAACATAAGAACTGAACTGCTGTGGTTAAATTAGGGGTGTCGTTCTACCTCCTGTTCTGTCACTCTGAAACAGTTTCCAGTGCCTGTTCCCAGCCCCCTCTGTCAGGTAGACTGACTGAAATACACTGCTGAGGGGGAGCAGCGGTTAGACAGGAGAGGTCTGCTGCGCTATGTCGGTAGCTCCCTGGCTGGGGATCGAACTCGTGTTGCAGTGGATGCGAACCACTTCATAGGTTGCATCCTAACCCCTTGCCACCAGGGAGGTCCCCCAGCTTTTTTCTTAATGTGAGTGCTGGACTTTACATTTCTCTCCATCCTTCATCCTGTTTGTTTTAGTCTAATCATGAAAATATCAAATCCTGAGGCTGTGCGTCCATGGACTATTATTTCCCAGTCTTAGTTACCTTGAGTTACAGTACATGTTACCTTTGTACATCTGAAAACCTGCTAACCTTTATGTGGAGCTTAGGAGAGAAGTGAAGGCAAGAGACCTTTCTAAAATGTCCATGTGCTGAACACTTATTCCTTGCCAGGTACAGTACTATGCACATAATATCATATTTAATCTTTTCACTGGCCCAGGTATTAGGGCCCCATTTTAAAGAAATTTTTTTTAATCTTTTTTTTTTAAGATTTATTTATTTGTTTTAGACAAACACTGGATACAGTCAGAAGAGACGGAGGGTGAGAGAATTCACCAGAGCCAGAGCCGGGAGCAGAACAGGCAGAAGGACCGAAGTACACTGCTGAGGGGAGCAGCGGGCGGCAGGAGAGGTCTGCGCGCCATGTGGGACCCTCCTCTGGTGGCCGGGGAGCAGCGGGGATCAAACCGGCGCTGCAGAGGCTGCGGGCAGCTTCGCAACCCAGCGCTCAACCGCTGTGCCACCGAGGATAGGGCCCCATTTTATTTATGAGGAAGCTGAGGGGAAGGGTGAAGATAAGGAAGATATCCTGTCCTCTGAGGGATCTTTCTCAGTGATCACCTCAGTGACAGTGGAGCATGCAGATAATGCAACACACACGGGGCCCCTCAATGATACCCCATCGTCCAGGGTAGGCTTGAACTCCTCGTGGCTCAGAGCAAAGGGAGAGAGAGGAGAAAACTGAGTGACATCTCATCAGCTCTTTGAAGGTCATAGAAATGGAATAAAACAAAAACAAATTAAAAACTGAAAACATCTAGAAAAAATAAAGTTGATTAAAAAAATAAAGCTTCTTGGGTATTTAATGTTATAAAATGGGTTGGTCATGCAAAGGCTTTAGTGACATGATCTTGGAATTTGCCTATGTGGACTTTGTCCTTTTTCCTTACCATCCATTGTAGATTCTGCAGGAAAAAATGATGAAGTAGTGAAAGATTAAGCCCATATCATCCTACTTAATTCACTGCCCAGCATATATACTCATATAGCTTCCTTATTTACTTATTTCTCTTCATTGAAATGTGAACTCCATGAAAGCCTGGTCTTATTTGCCTTATTCACCTCTAAACTTCTATTATCTAGAATAGTTCATATCAAAGTTCTTAAAACAAATGAATGTCATATCACACAGAAAACTTAGCATTAAAAAAATTATTTGCAAACAATGTAAAGGCTGAACAAAGTTCACCTAGCACTATCCCTGGCCGTAAGTGTAAACATAGTGCTTAAGTGCTTAAGTTTTAAGAAACTGTTACATCCTTTCAGTGCCACGCCAGATACGTTTTGATAAATGAAAACAAAAATAAATATTGATCTCTGATGATAGTGTTTTTTTCTTTTTATTTTTAGCAGTTTTTAGTAATTTTAGGTGGAACTATGGCTGTGGGTAATAGCTTTAGGATGCATAATGCACTTGTTATATTTCTCAAGTTAATCCTCCTAGTTTCTACCCTGAACCTCAGTCTTTCAACCAGATTGCTTATTTCTGGAGGAGCATGTGTATGAAATTAAAAAAAAAAATCAGGGGCCTCCCCGGTGGTGCAGCGGTAGAGCGCTGGGTTGCGAAGCTGCCCGCGGCCTCTGCGGTGCCGGTTCAATCCCCGGCTGCTCCCCGGCCACCAGAGGAGGGTCCCACATGGCGCGCAGACCTCTCCTGCCGCCCGCTGCTCCCCTCAGCAGTGTACTTCGGTCCTTCTGCCTGCTCTGCTCCCTGCTCTGGCTCTGGTGAATTCTCTCACTCTCCCGCGCTTCTGACTGTACCCAGTGCATGTATAAACAAAAAAAAAAAAAAAAAACAAAAAAACAAACAAGCAAAACAAATAAATAAAGAAAAACATGCCTCTATTAAAAAAAAAAAGTCTTTAAAAAAAAAATCAAACCCTCTTCTATTTTACTTCTATGTAATTGTTCTTTCCCTCTTTCTAAGTATCTACTCATTAATTCTATCCTTTTATATTTTCTCTTTCAAAGTATTAATGCAGTTGCACAAAACCATCTTATATCTACCCAAAGGACTTCAAGGTTTGGTTGATTTTCTTTTCCCCTTTGTCCTTCATCCATGTGCCCAAGACCTTTGAACACTGGAGCTTTTGCTCCACTGCACACCTTAATTTCATAACACTCTATAACTTTCTTGATTTCCTGGACTTCTTTATCAGTCTTGGCTTAGAAAGTTCAGATGCCTGGATCTCATCACTCCCAGGAATTGCTAAACTTTTGAGATCTCTTAACTCAGCATTTCTCTCCTCTGACCCAATTGCTTTATCTGTTTTCGCCCAAGCTGGCCTGTCACAGCTTGCCAGAGCTTCCCTCTGATATCACCCTTTCTGGTATTTTACACTGCGTAGCCGCTCCCATATGATTCAGCTTCCTTCTGGCTCCAGGCAGGCATTTGGCTCCAGGCAGGCATTCCGTCCAGTCCTAGATTCCAAGGTTCACTGCTTTGTTCTGCTATTGCCAGGTCCCTGAGCTTCCTCAGTCCCTATACTTTGCTCTGTCCACTGCATCAATTTCTTCCCAGAGGTCTCTGGGTCTACCCTTGAGAGAGAGATGGTCCATATTGGACCACGAAGAGGCCAATGAAGGAGGTTGGTTCCTTTGTTAACAGGATTTTTTTTTTCCTTTTTGGTAGCAAAAGCAAAAAAAAACAAAAAAACAAACAAAAAAAAAACCCAATTATCCACCTCAATAGACTTTTAAAATGGAAAATTTTATTACTTTATGACACTTCAGTAGGGCAGACTCAAGGTGTGCTATGCCAGCACTCCTTGAGTCTCCTTCTTTCTGTGATTTTCTTTGTTCTGCTCTCATTAACTATCAGCAACATCCTCAGGCTGGCCATAAAATAACTGTGCTTTTTCCAGATATGACATTCATATATGACCATGTCAGGGAGCTTTTCTTTTCTCCAACAAATAGAAGATCCCTTTTTCACAAGGCCTTATAGATCCCTGTTCACATCTCATTGGCTGGAGTTGGGTAACATGCCTATCTCTCAATCAATCATAGACACAGAATGGGATGACCGAGGTTTATTTAGACCAATCAGGATTTGTCTTTGGACGTGAGCCTTCTGTGGGATGGGTTATACCCATGCAATATTGAGTCTCTGCAGGCAGTAAAGAAAGGGTAAAGGATGTTGGGAGGTAAACAACAGCATCTGTATAGTGTAAAATGGAGGTCCACTGAAGTAAGGACTTAGAGGCATAAAAACTAAAGTCTTGGGGCCTTCCCGGTGGCGCAGCGGTTGAGCGCTGGGTTGCGAAGCTGCCCGCAGCCTCTGCGGCTCCGGTTCGATCCCCGGCTGCTCCCCGGCTGCTCCCCAGCCACTGGAGGAGGGTCCCACATGGCGCGCAGACCTCTCCTGCCGCCCGCTGCTCCCCTCAGCAGTGTACTTCGGTCCTTCTGCCTGCTCTGCTCCCTGCTCTGGCTCTGGTGAATTCTCTCACCCTCCTGCGCTTCTGACTGTACCCAGTGCTTGTATAAACAAAACAAAACAAACAAACAAATAAATAAATAAATGCCTCTAAAAAAAAACAAAAAAACTAAAGTCTTGGGCCTCCCTGATGGCACAAGGGGTTGAGCACCGCACTATGAAGCAATCCTGCAACCTCTGCAGTACAAGTTCCATCCCTGTCAGGCCAGGGAGCAACCCACATGGTGCAGCAGCCCTCTCCTGGCTCGCCCGCTGCTCCCCTCAGCAGTGTGTTTCAGTCAGTCTGCCTGTTCTGCTCCCCACTCTGTCTCTGGTGAATCTTCTCAACCCCTGCACCTCTGGCCTGTACCCCAACCCTTGTATGCATAAATACATAAATCTTTGAAAAAAAAAAACTAACCACAGGAAGTTCTTTTGTTAGTTTGTTTTTAGGGGAGCTGAGGAAGGGGGAGCTCCTTCTCACTTCTAACTAATGCTAGATTGGATTTCCGTTTGACACCCACAGTCTTCCTCCTCCACCTGTTTGAACACAGCCAACCTCGCCCTCCCATCTGAGCAAAGGTCCTTCTGCTCTAACTCTACTCTCATTTTCTCTCTAACTCTACTCTCCGCCCTAGCTCGTCCTTAGTCTCACTATAATCAGATGGCTCTCACCAGGTCCACTAAGGAGAAAACTGAAACCATAAACCTCGCCCACGCCTGGCATCATAACCAGGCTATATCACTCTTCTCTCTGGTTCTTCCCTTTCTTTAAAACCACTCCTTTATTGGGGACCATCTCAGAGCAAATATTCAAAAGCGAGTGTTTGTAGACTGAATGCATTTATTCTGTCTCTTCTCCAACCTTTTCCAATCACCACCTCTCTGTGAACTCAAAGGGGTTTGAGCCTTTGATCCTTCTTGTTCATTCTTAAAAAAAATGATATGCAGACATCAATTCTATTCCCTTTCCTATTCTTAAATCATCTTTGAAGTATAATTTATGTACCTCAATATACATAAATGAAAATGTAATAAAATTTAACTGTTTTTAAGGGCACAAATCTATGATTTTTAGCAAATTTATGGAATTGTGCAAACATACAATTCAGTTCAGGAGTATTTCCCTCACCCCTGAAACACACTCTCGTGTTTATTGGAAATCAATTTCTATTCCTCAGTCACAGTGCCAGACAACCACTAATCTGATTTCTGTCTCCACAGAGTTGCCCTTTCTGACTATTTCGTATAAATGGGTTATATGATATGTAATATTTTCTATCAGCTTCTTTCATTTAGCATGTCTTTTTGCTGAATAGTACGCTATTGTACTAACACTATACATTTTATTTCTTCACTTACCAGCTGATGGATAATTGAGTGTTACCATTTTTAGGCTAGTACAAATAATAATGTGATGAATATTCAAATACAAATCTGTGGGTGGATGTATGTTTTAATTTCTTTACATAGAGTCCTAGGGGTGGAATTGCTGGGGGGTATAGTCAGTTTATATGTAACTTTTTAAGAAACTGCCAACTTGTTTCAAGTGACTATACTGTTTTACATTTCCACTGGCATTGTAGGAGGGTTCCAGTTTCTCCATATTCTCACTAACACTTATTATCTGTTTTTTTTTTTTTTTACAGCCATCTGAGTAGGTAGAAAGTAGTATCTCATTATAGTTTTAATTTGCATTTCTTTAATAGCTAATGATGTTGAACAACTTTTCATGTGCTTTTTAATCATTTGCAGAGCTTCCTTGGTGAAATGTCTATGAAAATCTTTTGCTTTTTTCAAGAATGGGTTCTTTCTTTCTCTTTTTTAAACTGAGTTGTAAGCATTCGTATATGTACTGAAAAAGAGTTTATTTTTTCAGATATGCCATCTGAAGACCATTTCTTTGAGTCAGGAATTGTTTTTTTATGTTTTCCATATTATCATTAGACTATAAAATTTTAAAATCAAATATTTTCTTTTATAGATCATGCTTTTGGTGTCCATTTAAGACCTCTTTGCCTAATCCAAGTGTTGTGGGATGATTGTTTGTTTATGTCCTCTCAAAATTCATATGTCAAAACCTTACTTCTAATGAATCAGGAGGTGGGCCTCTGTGAGCTAATTAGGATTAGATGAAATCATAAGGTAGAGCCCCCATGAATGGGATTCGTACCCTTAAAAGAGTTGCAAGAGAACTTGCTTTCTCTGTTCTCTTCCTCACCATGTGAGAATATTACAAAAAGTCAGTGGTCTGCAACCTGGAAGATGTTTTTCACAACACGCTGCAACCTGACTCACACTTCCAGTGTCCAGAACTGTCAGGAAAAAAAAAAAAAAACAACTATTGCTTATAAGCCAGTCAGTTATTTTGTTATAGCAACCTGAGCTGACCAAGACCATAAAGATTTTCTTCTTTATTTTCTTTCAAAAGTTACATAGTTTTAGCTTTTTGATTTAGGTGTATTATCTTCTGTTTCTTTTTCCATATCCTGGAATTTCTATCCTAGTCACTCCCTTCAAGCTTTATTCTTACTCAATTTCATAGACTGGGTATGCATCTCTAGAACTCAACTAGAGCCAAATATGTTCTAAAGGGGGGTTGAGGGGTGGGGATTAGATGTATCTAACTAAATGAGCTAAAAAGAGAGAATGAGCCAGGAGAGAATGAAGCTGAAATGAGAAAGGCAGAGAGAACAGAAAATTGATGAAGGAAGATCAGTGAGGAAGAGCCCAGAGTACCCTGTGGAAGCGAGTCTCTTTGCAGAGTAGGAACTGAGAGTATAAAGCGAGAGGAGAATTTCCTATTTCAACTTCCACACTCTGATAGAGAAAAATGTCAAAGAACTCAAGAGAGGAATTAGCTCTGGACAAGATACATGGAGGAAAAAAACCTCCCAACTGCTCAGATGACAAGATTTCTCCCTTTTGCTCTATAATCAGTAATTCCATCTCATATATACTAGTTTTGTTGATTTGGCTAAATTATGCTAATATCTGAAGGCAAAAAATATGGCATGTTGTCTTCCTATAGCTTTTAACTTAGTGAACAGATGAAATGTTCTCAACAAGCATCAGAGAAACATTAATTGGGAAGTCTGCTGCAGAAGCATCAACATAATCAAAAGATAACTATTTTCAACCATATAGGAACCTAGTGTATGACAAAGGATGCATCTCAAATAAATGAGGAAAATATAGATAATTCAATAGATAATTGTTCTGGGAAAATTGGATGGGCATCTAGAAAAAAGATGTGTTGGATTCATGTCTCACATCTTACACCAAAATTAATTCCTACATAGAATAACATCAGAGGATTAAAAAAAAAATCTTGGAGTGAATTAAGTCTTGCTATATATGACACAAAATATTGAAGCATAGAGAAAAATACTGACCTAACTTGAGAAAAATCTGCCTGGAAAAAGCTTTATAAACAAAACCACAAACAACAAATAATAAGGTGGAAATATCTGCAACTACTGTCATAGATAAGGACTTAGCAATGAACTTTAAAAAAAAAAAAATAAGAAAAAAAATAGTAACCGAATAGAAAAATAAACAAAGCACTTAAGTTATTTTATAAAAAATGGCCCTTAATTCTATGAAGATACTTTGTCCCACTCATAATAAAAGGAATGTAAACTGAAACTATAAGAACCATTTAAAAATTATAAAATTGAGACCCCGGGTTCTCCCGCTCACAGGTACCCGCACATCCGGGCTTCGGAGCCCACCCCGCCCAGCTCCCAGTCTCAGGGGAGCGCGTCTCCAGTCCCGTCCCTGTCACCGCCCCCTACCTCAGGGCCACTCTTCAGCCGAGCTGTACCTTCAATAGTTTCCCTAAGGCCACAAAAATAAAATTAAATTAAATTAAAAAAAATAAAATAAAATAAAAGTCAAAAGAAAAAAAATTTAAATTGTAGTATTGGCAAAGAATAAAAAGTTTGATTACACTTTAATGATAGTATGTGGGGAAAAGGGGTGTGCTTATGTCTTTGCTGATAAAGGTTTAAGTTGGCATAATCTTCATAGTAAGTACTATGCACTGGTAAAACACATTGCAACCTTAGCTCCTACCAGTTTTTCTCTTGTTCAGTCTGAAATAACCACATTGACCTCCTTGTGCTCTTCCTCAAATATATTAAGCACACTCCAACACCAGGGATCTATGTACTTACCTTTACCTACTACCGCGGAAATACATATCAACTTTTTCCTTACCTTCTTCAGCTTTGGCTTAAAAGTCGCCTCTTCAGTGAGGTCTTTTATGATCACTCTACAGATAATACTGTCTCCCATCCCCTCCATCTTCTGTTCATTGCCTCTTTTTATTTTTATTTTTATTTTTTTGTTTTGTTTGTTTGTTTTTGTTTATACATGCACTGGGTACAGTCAGAAGCGCGGGAGGGTGAGAGAATTCACCAGAGCCAGAGCAGGGAGCAGAGCAGGCAGAAGGACCGAAGTACACTGCTGAGGGGAGCAGCGGGCGGCAGGGGAGGTCTGCGCGCCATGTGGGACCCTCCTCTGGTGGCCGGGGAGCAGCCGGGGATCGAACCGGCGCTGCAGAGGCCGCGGGCAGCATCTCAACCCAGCGCTCAACCGCTGCGCCACCGGGGAGGCCCCATTGCCTCTTTTTAAAGCCAAGCACTTGTATGACATTATTCTATGTATTTGTTTATTGTCTCTCCCTCCAACTAAACCATAAGCCTTGTAAAACAAGGACTATATTGTGTGTAGTGCTGCCTCCCCAGTCTACAAGCTTCGCATGTAGTATGTACTCATAAAGTATATATATTGAATGAATGAACAAGCCTCTTTGTAGGACAACTTAGCAATATCTATTAAAATTTAGAGCGCAGGCCTCCCTGGTGGCCTAGGAGTTAAGTCTCAGTGCTATCTCTATGACTGCCTGAGTTAGATCTCTGGCGGGAAGCTGACCCACACATGGTGCAGTAGACCTTTCCTGTCTCACCCACTGCTCCCCTCAGTTAAAATAGGTGATATCACAAATGAGGAGTCCTTTCCAAGAGCAAAAATTTGGGCTAAAGAACTTCAGAGGCAGGGGCCTAAACCTGATGGCACTAGGGGTTAAGTTTCAGTACTATGAAACTATGGGCAGCCACTTCATCATGAGTTTGACCCACAGGCCAGGAAGCTAAGTAACCCACATGGCACAGCAGGCCCCTCCTGTCTTGCCTGCTGCTCCCCTCAGCAGTGTATTTCAGTCAATCTGCCTGTTCTGCTCCCTACTCTGTCTCTGGTGAATCCTCTCACCCCCTGCACATCTGGCCTACACCCCAGCTCTTCTATGCAAAAATAAAAAAATTAATTAAAAAAAAATTTAGAATATACATACCCAGCAATTCCCCTCTAGGTATTATTCATAGTCATGCACTCATGCAAAATAGAGGATGTACAAGTTTATTTGCAATAGCAGTTTGTAATAGTGAAAGGGGAAACCATCTAAGGTCAACTTTTAAAATACATCATCTATATCTACATAATAGAACACTTATGTAGAGATGAAGGGATCTCAAATTCTAAAAATTCCTTTGCTACCTTGGCAAATATACATGTGAGACATGAGCATCTTAAATCCCTGGTAATATCACTATAATAATAACCCCTTTAATAGAACTTTTAATTATAAAGAGTAAAGATAGGCAGAAAGTAATTATTTTTGCAGTTTCATTTAATCAGTATTTATTTCCTTTTAGAAAACACAGGATTTCTACCAAGTAAATAATATTCTAACAAGACAAAAGAGGCATTTGTACACACACAACTTTTTTCAACAATGACCTTCTCTTTGTAGATCTAAACTCATGAATAGGCCTAAACTGGCAGTAACTATTGTTCATATATTATGGATAGATTTCCGATTTTACAAATCAACTTCTTATATATAGGAAGAGGGTCAGGATTTCAGAATATCTTTAGTATATATTTCCTGATACCAGAAAGACAAATTCCCTTGCTGTCCATCGAATGGCACTCATTTGCAGCTCCAGAACATTCTGTAAGAGTATTCTGAGTATTAAATACATATTAAACAGAGTTAAATACATATAAAGACATAATGCAAATAGGATAATCCCTGGTTACAATCTTGTCAAACTACAATTTGCTTACTGTTCCTTAAATAAAACTTCTACTTCCTATCTCTTCATTAATTCTCCCCATACCTCCCTTTGCCCTTCCTTTTCCTATACTGGGTTTCTATCCAATACAGGCAAAGTCCCACCTCTTTACTAAAGGATCGCTTTCCCTGACTTTTCTACCCTACAGCAATCTAGAGACTGACTCTATTTAGTCTTCATCAGTCACTTGGTCCTCATGTTTTGATGGCCTAATACTGTTAATTAACTTTTCACAAGTTTTTTACTTATCTTTCAGTTAGATTATAACTCTTTAAAGGCAGATCACTATATTCTATATTTCCTCTATTCCTCATGCACCTACATAGTAGATGCTCTAAATGTGTCATTCAGAAAAGTACCAGTCAATCCAACTATGACCCAATACCTACATATTAGTGTTCTTCATAGATTTTGCTAGAAACAATCTACATTCTTTATATAAACACGGATTTTCTGTAGCCTAATAAATTCTTTTAGGTTTAATATTAGAATTCATCAGCTGACTCTGTGTCCCAGCCACAGGACTGCAGCTGTTCATCCTGTGGAAACTCAACTTCTATGTCATAAACAAAATTTGGGTCATCTTTCTTCTTCTGATTTTTCTCAAAAAGTTCATCCATGATGCTCTTCCGTTTGGCAAGTTCCTTGTCATCTAGTTTGTTCAGGTCTTCCTCAGGATCAATGGTTGTTTCCCGTTTAATCTGTTCCATTGTTTCTGCCAAACTCTGCCCCCACAAGTAACCACGTAAAAAACCAAATAATTTCTCTAGCTGCCGTAGAGATACTTGTTCCAGGTAACTCTTGTGCCTGGGGTTATTCTTTAATTGTTCTGCAGCTCTGTTGCAATCTAGAAAAGAGAAACAAAACTATACATCACATACAACAAACTACTGATACACCACAAGCTACTCAAAGTATTATCTGCTTTTATAGCCAAGTAGATAAATGGCATTTTTGGAATGGTTTATTTTACAGAGCTATTCCTTTATATCAAGCTCTGAGTGTGGCCTAAAAAATCATTTTGAGGAGTCATTAACACTTTCAACTGGAGAAACTGTCTGAAAACAAACAGAGGTATTTATACCTCTTTGATATTATTACTAGTACTACAAAATTATCAAGACTACAAGTAAAAAACACACTTGGAGGGAGAGAAGGGATTAATATTGTTAAATAATACTATTTCATTTAACCCACCTATCATTCTGAAAGGATGGGATTAGTAATTTCCTCTAATTTAGCCAATTGAAGCTCACTGAGAGTAAGTAATTCAGCCAGAGTCATATGGCCTATAGAGCTATGATTTGAACTGAGGTCTGCTTAACTCTGAAGACCATGCCACTCCAATAAATGAGACTCAAATTTTTTTATTAAGTAGTTTACAGAATATCTAAGATATGAGGCAAGATAAAACATAAAGTACCTGAATACTTTGAAAAATTGCGGACTGGCATGATGCGCTGGCGACTTTTCCCCTTGGTTTCATGCTCATAGATTAAGATAATAGCTGGAGGCTGGAATCTAATTCCACATTTTTAGCAGTGCACATCATTCTCACATACACTTCAGGGTAAATCAGAGGAAATCTGATGAAAATGTGTTAGTCATATAATGACTTCCTGCTAAAGGGGGAAAAGAATTAAGTGTTGAATAAATCATACTCCTCACTATTCTTCTTTCCCAGCAGATCTGGCTCCAGTCCAGTTCTAGAGATGCAGGCTTAGCCTGTCAAGTTCAACGTTTCAAGAGTAACCATGAAAGTTCAATTTGGCCCTGGTTATTCTTAACCTGTTGGATCCCTGGTTACTTGAAGGATTTGTTCAAACATGAGCCTGCAAATGCTGTGAAGTTTGGATCTCTTAGTGTACTGTATTCAAAGATTGTATATGAAACCCTGAGTTGGTCCGAGATGTTCTAGAGTGGTTTTAATTTATTCAACAAGTTTATGTATAAGTACTCTCTGTGTCAAGGTCCAAGAGTCTTTTAACCTTAAACATTATGTCTTGACAGACCTGACCAGTCTCCTTTATACTTTTCCAATCATTTCACTTGAGTTTTTTAATAATTATTTATTTAATCTTTACCTTCCTTCTGTATGTTCCATGAGGGCAGGGAACACATCCATTATTTACCACAATATCCCAACGCAATACCTGAAACATACCAGGCATTCCATACACACACACTGGTATAATTCAAAGTATTAATACTGTGTTGTCAGAAAAGTCATGATGCATTTTTGTTTGAAAAACAGAAAAAATACGTCATGACTTTTCCAACAACCCACTATTAAGCTATAACCTCTGTACATCCTCTAGGTGCATATAATCTAGAAACCTGATTTAAAAAAAAAGCAGACTGGCTGCAGAATCAGCCTCTACATATAAATGACAATAATGCTTACATGGCCTTGATTTCAACTTATTTGTCTTACTGTATGACATATATATTTTTTCAGTTATAAGAAGCACACTATTTTGCAGGTTAATATTTTCCATTCCCTCTTCCTTGGTTTGACCACAATGCCCAAACACAATGACAGGGACTGCTTTAGATGTGACTACGAACCTGGAGGTAAAGTAACATAGGGGGATAATTTTATAAACTCAGTTCTCTTAGAGTCTCACTATAGTGACATAGTTATTTAATACATGTTCATTGAAGAAAGAAAACTGAGGGGTATAACTAAGGAGGGGGGTGAAGGATATATAAAGCAATCATCCTTGATTCCTTCCAGTCTTCATTCTAGGTATATAGTATGATGAATGCAATTGACACTCAGTAATGTAGCTTTCTTTTTCTACTACAGACTCTTTTTAAAAAAAAATTTTTATAGCTTATTAAGGTGTGTGTGTTTTATATGCTATGTAAGCATGGGGGAAAGGATTAGGCATATGCTAAGTTGTTATTACTAGCTATGTGATGGGCAGTGGGTTATGTGGGGAAAGGAAGATAATAGACAATACAATCTGCAATAAGAAACCCCCCCAAAATACAAAATATAAAATAACTATGAGGCTTATAACAAAAACCTGTTATCTTCTCTACAGGTAACCAGTTTCAATTATTTTAAGTGTTTCTTCTAAAACCCCTCATTTCTTTCCAAATTTCCTAATAGCGAGTATATACTAGTATTTTCAGTTTTAGAGAGCATCTTCTGACATCTTTCCTCTTTGAGGTATCTGTCCTGGGTCCCTCTGTTCTGCTGTAGCCAGCACTGAACGCTCTCTAGGCTTACTTACAAATTCAAGTCATGAAGCTAGACAGCACATTTAACTCTTTTTTATTAGACACTGATACTTTTCTCCCTAGATATCAGTGAATGTCATCATCTTGTCACTCATCCTCCACAATACCAAACAGTGTTCGTATTTTGTCTACAGCAGACAATCCTTCCCTTACTCACACCCACTTGTGCAAGGCTGACTTTCTTACCCTTAGAAAAGCACTGAAAGTGCATCTTCTGCAGGCCAACGTCTAAAACTGCTGTGAGGGGGTTGTTTCCATCCAACTGCGATGCACGCAGGAGCACGACATTCGACTCAGAGGCCGGGCGGAGCCTGGCGATGCAGGAAAAGGCGACGGCTACGCCCGGCAGACGTCACTGCTGGGTGACCTCCCGGCAGGAGGTCGGAATCCGCAAATACCTGCAAGCGTGGAGGCGGAGGCCCAGAGCAAACAGCCTGCTAGGCTCCCTGGACAGCGCGCGGGTCAGATCCTAGCTGGCGGGGGGTGGGCGGAGCCTAAGGAGACGTTCCCACAGCAACAGCCCTGGCGCAAGTCACGGCGCTTGCGCGGCTCTGCGCCCCGCCCCGCCCCGAGTGCAGGGGGCGGGGCAGCGAGGGGCGTGACCGAGGGCGTGACCGAGGGGGCGGGCCGGGCCGCGGAACCTGCGCGGCGGGGGCCTGGCGAGCGGGGAAGCTGCGGACGCCCGGCGTGCGCGCACCGCGACTTCCGCCCTGCTGCGGTCCCCCGGAGCCGGGAGAGGCGTGCGCAGGCTTCGCGTCCGCGTGTCGTCCCCGCGCGTCCTCTCGGGCGCCCGCTCCCCGGCGTCCTGGCAGCTCGCGCCGTGACCGCCCAGGCTGGGGCCTGGCTGCTTCTCTGGGCGACGGGTGGGCTGGCCTGCACCCCCGCCTCGGCCTTTACCTCCGCCCGCCCCGACGCTGGTAAAGGAAGCGATGGGGCTGCGGGAGTACGCGCGCGGTTTGAGGACCACGAGGGTGGGGAGCAGTTCTGGGCCTCGGCGAGCGACCCTAGAACTGTAGGGTGAACCGGAGGAGGCCGACAACAAAGGCCGCGTGCTCCTTCCATCTCTCTTCTCTCCCCGCTCCGCACCGCCTCCCCAAGCTCATTGCTATGCGGCTGCACCTGGGTGCCTGGAGAGACAAGTTTTGGCGTTTCAAGGCGGGACTGGCGGCACTGTTGCTAAAATAGCACAGTCGTGAAATACCTTGGGATGCTTTGGGATGCGCACGAAGTCTCTGACCACCAAGGGACCAGCAAAGCCTCAGTGCTCTGTGAGGTTTGAGAATCCGAGTTCAGAATAGAGACTGGGGGAGGGGGGGGGGCGCGGGTGGAGGGGTGGCTGTGGAAAGGAAAGGGCTGAATTTGTTTTCAGAACATTTTTGAACATTTTTTGGGCTGGGATTTTAGGACTGACGGGCAAGCGAATAGATTTATTTCTTTAAACCCAAGTCGGGGCTAGAGTGCTCTCTGGGTGCTGTGATCCACTTGTATAATAGCTTTTGGTAGGGGAAGGAAAGTCAGTACAGATCAAGTGAGTTCTCTGTCTGCCAAATGAGAATATTAGGCTAGTATCTGTGCACTTATTTCGTGTTTAAGTGTTAAATTTCCAAAAGTATTGAAAGAAAGGATAATGGAGCCAAAAATAATTTTTAACAATTGGATTTGGTGATCTCTGAAGAGTCTTCCAGCTGTGGAAGGGTTCGTTTTTCAGAACCAGTTTATGCCACAATCACCTTATAAAGTTACATTTAAGAGAAAAAATCTTGAAGGTGACTTTAGGAGCAGCGAATTCATTTTGAAAATGGTACTTTTGCCCTAAAATCATGACAATCTAGTATTTACGATAATGTTTGTAAATCACTTGTGCTCTCTTTATTTTAGTGTTCTTTCTGTATACTTCTAGCCTTTATAATGGGATAAAGTTCTGTAGCAAGGTGCCTGACATAGTTGGTGATTATTAGTAACTGAAATTTTAATTTTGTGATGCTGCCATTGAACAATAGTTTTAATTTCTGAATTCTGCGTGGAGTCAATATGAGATTTCTGATTATTCTGACTTCTAAAGGAAACCGTTTGAACCTTAAAAAATCCTCCAGTTTTTTGAATCCCACCCAACATCTTCAAAAGCCATCTCTTTTGCAGAATATATCAATATAAATGCCAGTATTTCTAATACATAATTTTAATGAAATGGGATTAGAACTGAGATCTCCTGGATCTTAAGCCATTCTGTTCTTTTTGGTGTCCTGGGATCACATGAATAAAGTGTTAGTAATGTTAGTAATAGAAACAATAGAGAACTTACTATGTGGTAGTCCCTGTTTTAAGAACTTCGTCTATTAAGTTTGCATGGCAGCTAGTAAAGAAGTAACCTGTCTTGTCCACAGCCACACAGCTATTGAATATATTAAGTCACACTAGGCCATCTAATTCCAAAATCAGTGTTCTTAACCACTATGCTATGTTTGAAGTATATTTATGTGTAGTTCAAATTGCTTAAGTTTCTAGAGTTTTGTTTTTAGGTTTGTTAGATTTCTTCAGGGCAAGTAAAGCCTATTCGTACAATTATTTTTTAATTATTTATTCTTTCATTGAGTGCTTATTTTATAAAAGAAAAAATATCTTGATTCTTGTAGGCATAAGGTCACTTGTTCTGAAATTACGTTGAGGCAAGATGTTTTGAAAGATGGTTTCCACAGGTAAGTTTCCCATACTTCCATCAAAATACTGTTTCATATAATTTAGAACAAAAAATCAATAACTGAAAAATGTGTGAACTGAAAAATCACTTGCTTTATCAGTGACGTATTTCTCACAGTGTGAAATAGTGGTTAAGATAACTGGTGAAGAGAAGAAAAAACAGTTATTTACCATGCTTACATATTTACATATTACCAGAATCTGTGTATACAATATTAAATTTACAAAGGTTGTGAGATAGATGATACTTTTGTTGTTTTTCAGGGCAGGAACTAGGGTTCAGAAATTTGAATAATTTGGTACAGGTTAGGATGGCATAAGAGGTTAAGACAGCACTATGAAGCTACCAGTATCCACTGCAGTACAAGTTATATTCTGGCCAGGGAGGTGACCCACATGGTGCAGCAGACCTCTCCTGCCTCGCCCGCTGCTACCCTCAGCAGGGTATTTCAGTCAGTCTGCCTGTTCTGATCCCCACTCTGTCTCTGGTGAATCCGCTCACCCACCGCATCTCTTACCTGCACTCCAGTTCTTGTATGCATAAATAAATAAAATTTTTTTTTAAAAAGTCCCTTCAGCTAGAAAGCTCAGGCAATTATAAAGAAATTATAATTAATTTCAAATTAATTTTGTGTCTGGTATAAGGTGAAGCCAGAGTTCACTTTTTTCTATATAGCTATCTAGTAGTTTCAGTAGCATTTACTGAAAAGACTTCTTTTTCCCATCATATACTATTGGCACCTTTACTAAAAATATGTATCTGTTTTTGGATTCTGTTCCTTTCCATTGATCTTTCATTATTTTCACACTAATACTATTGCTTATGGCATGTGAATTTATGAAAGATCTAATGGTTGATCCTGACTTCTTATATTTAACTGGACATTATAACCTTTTGAAAAACTAAGTTGAAATAGTTTTTCCATAATTTGAATATAATGTTGTGCTATCTCATCTGATAAGCAAAGAGATTTACTTTAAATATACTTGTCTTACAGAGATCTTGTAATAAAAGTGAAATTTGGAGAAAGTATTGAGGACTTACAGACTTGCCGACTCTTAATTAAACAGCTCATCCCAACAGGACTTTTTGTGGATCCATATGAGTTGGCTTCCTTGCAAGAGAGAAACATAACAGAGGTACCCTATTAGAGGATTTTTTTTTTTTTTTTTTTTAAAGATTTATTTATTTATTTATTTATACGTGCAAGCACTGGGTACAGTCAGAAGCGCGGGAGGGTGAGAGAATTCACCAGAGTCAGAGCAGGATGCAGAACAGGCAGAAGGACCGAAGTACACTGCTGAGGGGAGCAGCGGGCGGCAGGAGAGGTCTGCGCGCCATGTGGGACCCTCCTCCCGTGGCCGGGGAGCAGCCCGGGATCGAACCGTCGCTGCAGAGGCTGCAGGCAGCTTCGCAACCCAGCGCTCAACCACTGCGCCACCGGGGAGGCCCTAGAGGATTTTTTTAAAGAAATTCTTTTAGGGAGTATTCTTTAAGAAGTGAGTGATACTTGTCATACTTTTCAGTAATAACTGAATTGAACACGTTAAATGCTTTTAGGAAGAATGTGTCATAGTTTAGCAACTAAGAAAATTATATATGTCTTGAGAAGGTTAATGATTAATAATTAATGCGTCAGCAGCAACTTTGTTAAATTTGAGGGACAGCTATCCCAATATCCGTGTAATTTGGATATGGGAGTGAAGGAAACTAATATTTATTGGATATCTATATGCCAGAGAGCTTCTTTTTTATTTTAAAGGAAGCAAGATAAAATTAAATTTTGAAGAACTGGCCCATACTCTTTATGTCGATCAATCCTTTTAACAACTCTGGTGATATTATCTACATTTTGTCTGTAAGGAAACAGGTACAAAGAAGCTGAGTAAATTTTTCAGGATTGCATAAACTGGAGTCAAGAAATGAAGGGTTGGCTAATTGCAAAGTTGGTGCTCTTTCCAGACATGGAAAGGGTTAAGGGTTTATCTGACTTTGGTTATAGTTTCCCTAACTTTGATCATTGTCTCCTGGGAACTCTTAATTTAGTACGTTTATATTGGGCACGGATTGCTTCCTAGGTTGCGTCTTAACCCCTATATTGGACCCAAAAGCCTGTTTTTAATGATTCAGATGAGTCCTATTAAGAAATTTGGGCACGTGTTATCTTAGTTCACAAGATTATAATTTATATATGGATGAAAAAAGGCAAAATAAATAACCTGTAATTAATTATGATGGTAGTTTATTTGTAACTGGTTTAGGCCAATTCTTTCACCTATTTGAATTATTTTAATTACTTTTTAAAGATTTATTTTATTTATACAAGAACTGGGGTACAGGCCAAACGTGTAGGGGTGAGAGGATTCCTCAGAGACAGGGCCGGGAGCAGAACAGGCAGAAGGACTGAAAACACTGCTGAGGGGAGCAGTGGGGAGACAAGTGTTTTGGTAAACATTTAGCCAGACAAATCATAAAAAGAGATTAGAATTAATATCCCAATATTAGAAAAGTATTACACACTTCATTTTCACAAGGTTTTACATTTTTAGATTGTTGTTCAAAGGTATCTTTACTGTCTTAATTGGTGGATTTTTTTTTTTTTTTTAAGATTTTATTTATTTATTTATACAAGCACCGGGTACAGTCAGAAGCGTGGGAGGGCGAGAGAATTCACCAGAGCCAGTGCAGGGAACAGAACAGGCATGGCAGGAGAGGTCTGCGCACCATGTGGGACCCTTGCTGGCAGCCGGGGATTGAACCGGTGCTGCAGAGGCTGCGGGCAGCTTTGCAACCGCTGCGCCACCGGGGAGGCCCTGCTGAATTTTTTTTTTTAAAGGAGCACTAGTTCATGAAAAAAAGACTTGGTAAATGTTATACATGCAGTACAATTTTATAATAGCTTAATTAATTTTACTTTGCTATGGTTATTTGTAACATGTAGTTGAGTGTTATGAAAAAATGTGGACCCTTAAAAAAAAGGGGGGGGCCCTTGTCTGTTACAGTCCAAGTTTAAGATTAATTTTTGATGCATAATTTAAATTTCTTAATAACATGCTATTATTCTGTGGTGAA
This sequence comes from Talpa occidentalis, assembly GCF_014898055.3. Classification (NCBI taxonomy): domain Eukaryota; kingdom Metazoa; phylum Chordata; class Mammalia; order Eulipotyphla; family Talpidae; genus Talpa; species Talpa occidentalis. Next base: position 41,105,687 of record NW_023604295.1, on the reverse strand, counting down.
GATGAAATAATGAATTATGATTTTTGCAGATCAGCCACCTTTTAGCAGTAGATAAAGTGAGATGACTCAAAGTAATGAGCTTTCTGCTAGTCATTGAAAGTATTCAGGTAACGGCTAGCTACTTGAAAAATATTCCCATTAGGGTAGTGATTTAATGTGATCACCTTAGGGGTTCCTTGTGACTCATAGGTTATATAATTCATTGACCTTTGCTAGGGAGATCTGTTAGTACATGAATGAGAAAAGGAACAACACCTGAAAGAATGTAACAATTGGTGTCACCTTCACATAGAATTAGGATACTTGCTGAAATGGGAAGAAGTTAATGCTGTTTTTTTCTCTGAGATATGTCAGGGATTTGCACAGAGAATCTGCATTGCTTATAGAAAGCATGTTCATACACAAATATTTATATGTGTGTATGTATGTGTTTATATATGTATATATAGATACTTTGTGTGCATCTATGTATTTATACATTAATGTGTATGTCATATATCAATGTGTACAATATACATACACATGTAATTTGGAACTAATTTGTACATTTTTACTTTTGGTGTAGAATACTGCTTTTTAAATGATTTTTAGCATATTTAAAAAATTTTTAACATTTTAAAATTTTTTGCCATTTTTTTCTGTTAACTTTTTGTACCCAACAGAGTGTGCACCTTCCCTCTGACTTCCTGACCATAGTGCTGTCTTACTCACTATGATCTTTCTTACTCCTGAAGGGCAGGGAATTACCAGAGTAAAACCGGCCATTTTAACCCAATCCAGAAATAACTGTTTTTATCATTGTTTTCATTCTTTCTGAATAATGCTACAGAATTTCTCTCAGTACCTGTTTTGTCACTTAATCAAAGACAGATAAGGAAATCACATAGAAATAATTTTTATTGTGGGGAAATTTAGCATCTTGAGTATAATTTCATCAATTTTCTTTTAGTAAATATGTTTTCAGTAAATTCAGCTCACATCTTGTGTTTTCAACTTAAAATTGAACATGGAAGGGGAATGGATATTATGTATAACAGGTAAATTTTGCATTTCTATCCATCTGTATAACAATCTTCTGGTTTTATTTTTGTTTTTGAATCTGGATTAATATTTGTTTTCTGACAGGCAGTAATGGTGTCAGAAGACTTTAATATAGAAGCTCCCAACTATTTATCCAAGGAATCTGAAGTTCTCATTTATGCTAGACAAGATTCACAGTGTATTGATTGTTTCCAAGCTTTTTTGCCTTTGCATTACCGCTATCATCGCCCACATAGTAAAGATGGAGAAACTTTTATTGTAGTCAAGAAACCTGATTTATTGATGTATTGTGACCAAGGTGAGTATTGCAAGTCTTTTCTGAGGATTGAAAATAAAAATAATGATATTATGGCAAGTCTGAAGGCAAGGACAGGGATGAGAAAAGAGATCTTTTTTCTTTCTTTTTAACTTTTGATTTCAAAATAAAGTACAAATTGAGAAAAACTTCACAAATACATAGTGAGTGAGTTATAAGGCAAATACTACCATCCAAATTGAGAAATAGAACTTTGTCAGTTACCTAAGCCTCAGTTGATCAGTGTATCCTGTCCCAATCATAACCACCTTCTTTCCTGTAGGACTAACACACTGTCCTGACTTTTAATCACTTCCTTAAGTTTTCTTTATACTTATATCACCTACGTAGGCATTCTTAGACACTACAGCTTAAAATGGTATTGCCCATTAAAAAATTTTATTTCCATGAAGTCTCTTAATTTACAAGAATCTCATCTATTTATCTTTTTTAAAAAAAATTTATCTGTTAAGGAATTTGGGTCATTTGACCTGTTTCTCATAGTTGGAGTTTTGATGACTGTGCTCATGGTGCAGTTCATCTGACCTTTTTATTTCCTGGAAATTGGTAGCTGCCCCAGAGGTGTTATGAGATTCAAGGGTCTTTTTTCTTTTTTTGACAAGCGTGTAGATGGTCCTGTGCTCTTTTATGAGTAGTCATATAATTTCTGGTGGTTTTTTTGCTACCATTGATCCTCATCCCTTTGCTTCTGTCTCTTTCTTCATGCTGATATTGTAGGACTTACACTACATATATTTTGGTGTTTACGCCAACTTAATATATATTACATATATGTAAAGGCTCTGCAACTTTCCCCCTTCAGATGACACTTTATCACCTAGCTTGTTGTTAAGTGTTGTCCATGAGGTTTTGGTGTTGAGTGTAATTGCTATTTCTGTGCTTGTGTGTTGATTTGAGTAAATTAAAATAACTATGATTTCACCATTTTCAGACTACTTAGTAACAAGCCCTTTTTAAATTTAACCCCTTTCTGGTTTTGGTTATACTTTTTTCCAAATTTGGACTGATGAGAATGTTTACAGAAGTCAGTACCACTGTTATGAAAGACTGGCATATAGGGAGGTTTAAGTCATATACTTGTTGCTATCATACATTTCATGTTGAGAAAATAAAGTGTTCAGCTACATTAGTTTTGTTCATCTAACCTAATTTTCTGTTTCTGGTGCCTTTTACTTACTCTAAATAATTTCTGAAAAAGTGTCTCTTCCAACAGAAAATTATGCAGTTTTTTGTTTCAAGTGTTCTTGATATGGGTGTGTTTGTTCTGTGGAGATGTAACGAGTTGTATAATTAGGATCTGTCCACTTTCTGAGTATATGTTATACTTCAAAAAAATTTAAATTTTAAAAAGAGTAGTCTCAAAATGTAATGGGATTTGTTTTGAATTCATGCTCAACTTCAGCAGTCTTTATTATAACTTTATAGGCCTTCACTAAGCAGGCCGCTAAAGTAAAACATCATGTGACAGATAGGTCCAAATCATATACGTTGTATATGAAAATATTTGAATATTAAAATCCCAACAGGAATGACCCCATTTAGCCTCTGCTCTACTCTACAGGTTTTCTGATTGGTGTTCTACCTTTTTTCCTCAGAGTTTCCAATTTTGAAATGCTGGTCTCAGTCAGAGGTGGCAGCTCCTTGTGCTTTGAAGAGTAAGGATATCTGCCAGTGGAACAATATGAAATATAAATCAGTAAGTTAATATTTTATCTTGCTTTTAGATCATGCAGCCAATTTTAAAAATCTGGTATTTTGCTACATCAGGGGTAGCATTTTATGTTCTACTATAGAAAGCTGTGTTTGGTTTTGGTGTTGTTTCTTCACTGTGGATGGCAACAATGGTTGGTTCCTCATTTGTATAGTGTCAGAGAATCATTTTTGGAGCTAGAGATTTGGGGTTAGTCCCAGAGCTTAAGTATAGTTGATGTACTTTATGAAGTATGGAATGGCAAAGAAAAACAGTAGCATATGAATTAAAATTTATTTTAAAATTTTTAATTTTTGGTAAAGTGGATTAGTTGACTTCAATACATTACACAGAACAAATGACAAAAGAAAAACAAAACTCAACATAGTTACTATTTAAACTGTGATTTATAGGTGGTTACATTGTTATTATATAATCTAAATCCAGGTTGTTTCAGGCCATTTTTATTGTTTTACTTCCAACTTGTTTTTAGTGATTAAATTAGGTAGAGTATCAATATTTCTGTAATACTGACTTTGTCTAAGGATGCTACAGTTTTCTTCTTAACTTCTTCAGTTAGCATAATCTACTTTCTTTTCTTCAGAGTGGTAAGTCTTTGTACAGTACATCTTTCCTCTTATTTTCCTACCCTCTGTTCTTTTATGAGTTGCCTCTTAACTGATGCTTGTATTATCTGTCTTTCTCTTTGTTCCTAATTCTCTCTAAGATCTGCTTTCTTGGTTAAATGGCACAATCTGTGTCATTATTTTACAATTTACTTTTTTTTTCTTTTTAAGATTTATTTATTCATTTACCCAAGAACTGGGGTACAGGCTAAATGCACGGGAGGGTGAGAGGATTCACCAGAGACAGACCCTCGCCAGCCGGCCTGGATTGAACCAGCGCTGCAGAGGCTGCAGACAGCTTCACAGCGAGGCGCTCAACTGCTTGTGCCACCAGGGGAGGCCCACAATTTACTTTTTTTTTTTTTTTTTGTGGGACCCTCGCCGGCAGCTGGGGAACGAACCGGCGCTACAGAGGCTGCGGGCAGCCTTGCAGACCAGCGCTCAACCACTGCGCCACCAGGGGAGGCCCACACAATTTACTTTTTAAAGGGAGTCAAATGAGGGGCCTCCTTGCGGTGCAAAGGGTTAAGTCTCAGCACAATGAAGCTGTCCACAGCCACTTCAGCACCAGTTCGATGCCCAGTCAGGGAGCTGACCCACATGGCACAGCAGACCTCACCTATCTTGCCCCTTCCCCTGTTCCCCTCAGCGGTGTATTTCAGTCAATCCGCCTGTTCTGCTCCCCACTTCTGAATAAATAAATGAAAATCTAAAAATAAAAAAATAAAAGGAGTCAAATGAATTTATAACAAAAGTAACTAACTGTAAAATAAACTTAAATTTTAAACCAGTAGGTGGGCCTCCCCAGTGGCGCAGCGGTTGAGCACTGGGTTGCGAAGCTGCCCGCAGCCTCTGCAGCGAACCGCCGGAGGAGGGTCCCACATGGCGCGCAGAACTCTCCTGCCGCTCACTGCTCCCCTCAGCAGTGTACTTCGGTCCTTCTGCCTGCTGTGCTCCCAGCTCTGGCTCTGGTGAATTATCTCACCCTCCCGCGCTTTTGACTGTACCCAGTGCTTGTATAAATAAATAAAAATAAATCTTTTTAAAAATAAATAAACCAGTAGGCAACATATTTTTCACTCAGATAAGTATAAAGCATATTTTTTCATAGATTGTGGATATATTTTTTTATTTTTTTAATATTTATGCATACAAGAACTGGGGTGTAGGCCAGAGGTGTGGTGGGGTGCGAGAGGATTCACCAGAGACAGAGTGGGGAGCAGAACAGGTGGATTGACTGAAATACGCTACTGAGGGGAGCAGTAGGGGAGACAGGCGAGGTCTGCTGCACCATGTGGGTTAGCTCCCTGGCCAGGGATCGAACTGGTGCTGCAGTGGGTGCAGATAGGGCTGAGACTTAACCCCTTGCACCATCAGGGAGGCCCAGAGTAACAAACTTTTAAAAGCTACTTGGGGAGAGAAACAGCAAAACAGGAATGATACCTTTAGTTTAGTTGTTGCTTTAATGTTTTTCCTCTAGGGCTTCAACTGCATTCTAGTAATGTAGAAGAAGAGGTAAATATTTATATAGATTACAGAGGTGACATTGGGATATAATCACTTTTTTTTTTTTAAGAACATACTCTGAAAAGTAGAAAAAAATCAGCACCATTAGAATTTAAGATTTGTGGGAATTGAATATGAGTCTATTAATAAAATGTTGAATCCAAAAGAATTATTCAATCAGTAATACTATATGTGTTATTGCACTGGCTAAAACATATTTAAGAGAAAAGAATTAAAAATGAAAGAAATGGTGGTCTAACTTTGGGATATTCATTTTAAATGTCTCTATTCTGCTTTCTTCATAGGTATATAAGAATGTGACTCTACATGTTCCAGTGGGACTAACTATACATACCTCTTTAGTATGTTCTGTAACTCTGCTTGTTACCATCCTGTGTTCCACTTTGATCCTTGTAGCTGTTTTCAAATATGGTCATTTTTCCCTATAAGTTTTATGCTATTAAATGCATTCCATAAACCTATGTAAGATCTGGTCATTTGTGACTAAAGGTGTTTTTCTAGAACTGTGGCATTATGTTTGTCATTTGCATTCATTTATGTCTAAAATTATGTTTACCAGAGGAAATTTTGGATCATTCTCAACTAATTCCAAAATTCAATTCTTTGTTGGGTAGACTTTTGAAAATCCTCAAGCATCAAGGGCCAGTAGAGGGGAAAAAAAAAAGAGAGAGAGCCAGTAGAGGAAATGTAATTCTGTTAACTTAATAATTTACTTTGTAAAAGCAACTTTTTTCATTTGGGTTAGAAAAATAAGTTCTTTATGTAGTAGAGACAAATTATTCTCATTTTGTAGATAGAAACATACCTGTTTAAGCTAAAAATTGAGGAAATCATTATAAATAAGTATAAAATAATTTAAATTAATAAGAGGTTTATTTAAACATTAAATTCATGAGAATATTACATCACTTATCCAGAGTTTCTTTTTTGTGTGTGAAGAAGTAATAGGGTGTAGGCCAGAGGTGTGGGGGGTGAGAAGAGTCACCAGAGACAGTGGGGAGCAAAACAGGCAAATTTTCTGAAGTACGCTGCTAAGGGGAGCCAGTGGGCAAGACAGGAGAGGTCTGCTCTGCCATATGTGGATTAGCTGACTGGGGATTGAACTCAGGCCTTAGGAGTGCTAGCTCTGAGATGTAACCCCTAGGCCCTTATCCATAGTTTCAAAAAAAAAAGTCTGAAAGCTAGGAAATTATTAATACCAAAATTGATTATTCCTTTAAGAATTTCTATCTTTTATGTTTTCGTTTTTTTTTTTTAAGATTTATTTATTTATACAAGAACTGGGGTACAGGCCAGAGGCATGGGAAGGTGAGAGAATTCACCCAAGACAGCGAGGAGCAGAACAGGCAGATGGACTGAGGACACTGCTGAGGGGAGCAGCGGGCGAGGCAAGAGAGGTCTGCCATGCCATGTGGGATGCTCCCTGGCAGGCCGGGAATCAAACCCGTGCTGCAGAGGCTGTGGACAGCTTCATAGCGCGGTGCTCAATTCACTGCGCCACTGGGGAGGCCCCTATCTTTTATGTTTTATAATTTCTTTTGACTATCTGAATTGACAAAAGGGCTTGGTGAAGCTAAGTACTAAGATTTAGTTCTGATTTAGTACTGAGTTTGCTAGAAAAAACAAATCACATTGTCACTTTAAAGGGTAAATTTTGTTCAGTAGTACATTTGCCAGAAAAATCTTTTTGTATCTCCAGATAATTGTTTTTAAGCAAAAGGTCCTGGTTTAATGTTATACTTCAAAAAAATAGAAAATAAAGTGTCACAAGCTAATTAAAAAAATAAAAGGGCTAACATGCCCTCTGTTCATTGAGAACAAACATATTCCACAGCAGAAACCAAAAGTCCAGGGTATGTTGGCATTGTTTTCTATAGAGTAATGTGATGTGATATTTATATATGCTATGACTGCTAAATTTCCTAAAACATCATATCCATGGGAATATATCTTTTATAATATGACATGTTTGGCTTGACTAGTCATAACATTTCCTTTTTGGAGGAATTTTTGAGACTTGAATATTGAAAAAGGCAACCCAATGCTATAAAGCAAAATTATTAGAGGTCCTTAAAATGATTAAAATTTCAACCCTATCTAGTTTCATATATGTGCAGTGCAGTGTTTTCTTTTTTTTTTTTTTATAGAGGCATGTTTTTTTTTTATTTATTTTTTGTTTGTTTGTTTGTTTGTTCTGTTCACACATGCACTGGGTACAGTCAGAAGCGTGGGAGGGTGAGAGAATTCACCAGAGCCAGAGTGGGGAGCAGAGCAGGCAGAAGGACCGAAGCACACTGCTGAGGGGAGCAGCGGGCGGCAGGAGAGGTCTGCGCGCCATGTGGGACCCTCCTCCGTTGGCCAGGGAGCAGCCGGGGATCGAACCGGCGCCGCAGAGGCTGCGGGCAGCTTCGCAACCCAGCGCTCAACCGCTGCGCCACCGGGAGGCCCCGTGCAGTGTTTTCTTATAAGGAAGAATTCCATGTTTTAAAAGCATTTCTTTCACTATGGTATTAATAAGATGACATTGAAATACAGTTATTCATAAGTTAACATTGAGTAATTTCAACAGAAAACATTTCAGAATATAGTTAAACAGGTGGGGGGAACATGATGCTATTTAATCTCAAATGTATGTAGGGTGTGTGTGTGTGCACTTGTGTTGATCTATATCCTTTTTCACAGCAAAGCCAACTTTCATCTCTATTTAAACAAATTTTCAAGTTAATATTTGAAATTGCTTTGGACTGTGAGTCAACCATTTACTCCTTTTTTATAGCTATCTAGAAGCATAATAAAAATGTGAATGTGAATAAAAATTCTTTGATACTATTCTTGCAGTGGTTGCAGATGATACCACTTTTGATGTAATTTCTGAACTCTGTTATCTTCTTTGGATACTTAGAAAATGAGTAGGCTTTTTATCTTTTTAATCAGTCTTGTAATTCTGTGTATAGTTTTTAAGCCCAGGAAAATGGGGACTGTGTTCTTGGTAATTATGTGCCAGTATTTGGTTTCAGTTGTACAGTTTATTTTTCATAAAGTATTGTGTCATATTCTTTAGGATGCAAGTGACTAAGACACAGATTACCTGTTACAATGGTGGTAATGGGGTAGAGGGGTGATGTCTGTGTGCCTGTGTGTCACAACTACTCTACCAGAAACTTATTTAGCTAGATTTCATGATACATAGTTTGGGAACTGGTAAGATCTATTGCAACTCTGCTTGTCTTCCTGGACTGGTAGAAAGGATTATTTTCCACCCAGTTTGCTTCTGTAGGATATATAGCCCTTGGAATTTCTAGTCTTATGCAGGTCACAGTCTCAACTCTTTATTCAGACCCCAAACCTAGTCTTTGGTCATTTGTCTCCTATACAGCAGTAAACCCATAGAGACTTCTGAGATAAGCAAATGCCCTCAACCAACCCTGGGTTCACTGCCCTGCTTACTCCTCTGGTTTACTGTCCCTCTTCGGATTGAGTGTGGAGTTTGGGAGACAATCAGAGTTACTCCCCTTTCTATCTTGAAAGCTTAGTTATGCCTTTGAAAAGATGACCTATTATAGCTAACATTTCTTTGTGTGTTTTAATGGGACTGTTTTGCATGATATTTAATAGTGTGCCATATAGCTCCTTGATTCCTCTGCCTTGTACCCTCCATATTTATTGAGTTTTTTGCTCTACATCTACTAGCTAAGCACCATCTGACTTCCTTTTCCTATTTCCACTAATATCTCCCTAATATCAGTCATGATTATTACCTGCGTAATTCATTTCCCTTCTATTCTTGCATGTCTTTACTCCATTCTTCACATAGAAAACTAGTGACCTGAAAGTGTAAACCAGATAATATCATTTTCTTGCTTAAAGCTCTAATAATTTCTTGGAATTAAATCTAAACTCCTCGCTATGACACTCAAGATCCTTCATGACATACATCTTGTCTATGCTAGTATTTTCTCATATTATGCTACCCTTACAGTAAGCTCCAGCTTCGCAGCGTTTTGCTTCCTCCTTCTGCCTCTAATGCTTTCCCCTGGGTGCTTCTCCCGGCTTTCTTTAAAAAAAAAAAAAAAATTTATTTATGCATACAAGAATTGTGGTACAGGCCAGAGGTATGGGGAATGAGAGAATTCACCAAAGACAGAGAAGAGAACAGGACAGGCAGATTGACTGAAAAACAGTGTTGAGGGGAGCAGCAGGCGAGACAGGAGAGGTCTGCTGCACCATGTGGGTAGCTCCCTGGCTGGGGATTGAACTTGCAGAAAGCTTCATAGGTTGCATCTTAACCCCTTGCACTACCAGGGAGCCCCTGTCCTGGCTCTTTCTATTCTCAGTTTAAATGTCACTTTTGTGGGTAGGGGCCCAGTGGTGTAAAAAGAAGGGATATGGGTATTCTGGGATGGGTAGGCTGTAGTGATGCTCTTCTGGGGAGGTGTGAACCTATTCCTCTGAATCATACAGTGTTGTCAGGCAGTATTACCTCTAATAATTAAAAAAATAAACGTTACTTTAAAAACGCATTCTCTGGCTACCCAATCTAAAATAATCGCCCCAGTTTTTCCTTCATACCAGATAACACTGTCTTTAATGTTTGTCTTCATATTTGTAAGCGTCACAAAGGCAAATGATTCGTGTTCACCCTCGCCTAACTGATGCCTAACAGTGCCTCAAATACTTGTAGAATTAGTTAATACGTTGATGAACTCCTCTATAGATAGAACGTGGAGGCACTAATTGGCGAGGTGGGACTTAATTTAGCTGCACAATATAGTTAGACTTTTAGGTGAAAAGCAAACTGGATAATGGATGAATTTCCAGGAGCGAACATCCTGGAGCAGATTCATGTAACAGAATCCTCTGTCGTCATCTTAATGTTGGCATAGCCCTGCCTGGAGACTCAGCAGAATTAAACGAGGGACTGGCGGGCTGGCCCGCCGTACGCCTCTCCGGAAACTACAGCTCCCAGCAGCCCCCGCGCGAGCGCGCCCATTGAGGGGCCGTCCCGTCCCCGCCCCGTGGAACTCGGGGCCGCGAGGGGCGGCGTTGGCCCCACCCCTCGCCGCTCCCCGCCTCCGCCCTCCCCCAGGGTTGTGGCCACGCGCAGCAGCGGCGGTTTTCCGCTTCCCCTCCGGCCCGGGCCGTCGCCATTGCCGAAGGCTCCCAGCCCGCCCCTCCCGGCGCCCTGGGGCTCGGCTGCCGCTCGGCCTAGCGGTAGCTGCCGCTGCGCTCCCGGCGGCCCCGCTTCCCGCCCCGCTTCCGCGTCCTTCCCTCCCTCCCCGCCCCGCGCCGCGCGCTCGCCCGGGGCGGCGCCGGAGCCCGCCGGCCGGGAGCTCGGACCGAGGCGCCTCGCTGGGGCGGGGACCTTCCCTCGCCTGGGGTAAGTGTTCCGGGCGCCGGCCGCGCTCCCTCCTCCTCCGCCGCCGCGGCCTCGCCGGCGCGAGCGGCCGGGGGCAGCCGCCACCTGCGTCCCTGGACCGCGGCTCCTGGGCGGCGGCTCATTGTCTGCGCCCCGGGGCCGTCTTCTCGGTGCTCGGCCCGAACCGGGAAGCCGGGGCCGGCGCGGCGGACTCTTCCTGGACCCAGCCCTGCCCCGAACGCTCGCGCCCGGGCGCTGCCGCTCCGCGCCCGACTCCCTTCTCTTTCGTTTCAGTTTCTTCCTTTCCTGTTACTTCACGGTGAGCCCCAAAGCCTCGGGTTTGACTCCGGGGCTTTTCCTTCTCGCTGAGCCCTCGCCCCTCCTCGCTCCATCTCCCGGTTCACCCCAGCTTTATGGCTCGGGCATATTGTGACGAGTCCCTTTATTCCTCCCGGGCTGCGCCCTGGGACCTCGTCCATGTTCCGCACTGGTGAGGACGTACCTGGTTTCCAGGCGTCTGCGGGCCGCCGCTTAAGAGCCGAACTTTGAGATCTTGTCGGGATTCTCGTTTGATCTTCAGCCAGGAGGTGAATATTTGCGTCTTTAGGTGATGAACACCTTTTCACCGCTTTTGGCTTGCTTTATGTAAAACACACTCTCAGCGACGTTGCCACACATTCCTCGGTCGACTCAACCTGGTGCTGCTTTAAAGTCGACCACGAACCGAGGTGTGAAAAGTACCGGCCAGGGTCAGCTGGCGTGGGGTTTGATTGCTGCGGTCCCTGGGTCCTGCCTTACTGGGGCTGCTCTCTAGGGAACGAGAGCGTGATGTGTTTCTCCCCGTGTAAATAATGCCAGTTCTCATTGCTGAACTTAGCTCAGTTCTACTTTACGAGTGATGTATAGTTTCTGTTTTCTTTTTCAACCTCTGTAAAAAGACAATAAAAATGGTCAGGCCTAAAATTAGACTGAGACGAGCTGTGTTTTGGATCAAGGTTGTGCACGTCACTTTTTTTCCCTGGCTCTGTTTGAGTCTTCCGCTCTTATAAGTAGGCAGGATATTGAAATGTACAAGAATTTGCTCTGGGGGTTTTGTTTTTGTAGGGTTATCCAAAAGAATAACATTAAATAAAGTTAGATTGAGATGAAGGCAATGACTAGTAATTTTTAAAGCAAGTTAGAACTTGTCAACTTTGCCTGAAGCTCTGTGGCATTTGCAAAGCACATTCATACTCATTTCTATATATTTTATATGTATGTGGAAAAAAAATGAATGAAAAGCTTTGTTCAAGTTCTCCTATTAAAGTTATTGATTTAAGGCAACTCTTTCATCCTTGACTTTTAAATCTTTCTAGCTGTTAATTAGTCAAGAACATTGATTTACATCCACCTTATGAAAAATGAAGTTCAAAATGTTTTGGACCATTATATATGTAAATCTTGAACTCACTTCCCGATTTTGGTGAAGAGATACAACTAAATTCATTGAATTTCATGTTTTCACTAAATGGTTCCTTTTCACCTAAATGACTTTAGAACCAAGCTTCAAAATTACTGTCATCATGTGGTGGTATCAGTTTTCTTTAACTTATGGGAGGTCTTACTGTCCTCAGGGTCTATGGTGTAGGACTGTTGTAGTGTGAAAACCTTGTTCTCTTGATGTCATTTTTCTGCCAGTTCTTTCTATAAGCAAATAGTTTTACTAAGGAAGAGTTTCTAGATAGTCCATTCCTTTGGGGCCTTGATTCCTGATTTACCATTATTGAGAAAAAGAGTTACTCTTCTGCACTTTGTGTCATTTAATACTAACAAACCCAAATTCATAAAACAGCAGTAGGTTTATAGTTAGAATATATCTACTGAACAATTAAATAGAGGTTTCTGTGTTTCTCTCTTCTTTATAATTGTCAAGTTTCCTTATAGACTTGGTTAACAATAGTTTATATTTCTTTTCAATTATCCCTTTTTTATTTTTTTAAAGATTGATTTTTTTATGCATACAAGAACTGGGGTACAGCCCAGAGGTGTTGGGATGTGTGTGTGAGAGGATTCACCAGAGACAAAGTGGGGAGAAGAAGGAGAACAGGCAGATGGATTGAAATACACTGCTGAGGGGAGCAGCGGGCGAGTCAGGAGAGGTGTGCTTCGCTATGTGGGATGCTCCCTGGCCAGCAGGGGATCGAACTTGTGCTGCAGTGGCTGTGGATAGCTTCATTGTGCCACCAGGGAGGTGCTCAGTTATCCCCTTTTTTTTTTTTAAAGTTTTTTTTTTTTTAACTTTTTTTTTTTTTAAAGATTTATTTTTATTTATTTATACAAGCACTGGGTACAGTCAGAAGCGCGGGAGGGTGAGAGAATTCAACAGAGCCAGAGCAGGGAGCAGAGCAGGCAGAAGGACTGAAGTACACTGCTGAGGGGAGCAGCGGGCAGCAGGAGAGGTCTGCGCGCCATGTGGGACCCTCCTCTGGTGGCCGGGAGCAGCCGGGGATCGAACCGGCGCTGCAGAGGCTGCGGGCAGCTTCGCAACCCAGCGCTGAACCGCTGCGCCACCGGGGAGGCCCAGTTATCCCTTTTTAAAGAGAAAACAGAAAAACAGAACTTGTTCGGGTAGCTAAGGATAAACTTTCAGTCATACTTTTTTAAAAAGGAACTTGTCTAGACAACTAAGGATGAAATAAGTAGGGACTGTTAAATTCTTCCTACCTTTGTCCATACTGATTAGTCTAATATTCTAGTAGAATATTCTTTTCACATTCTTAATTTTCTACTTTTGATAAAACCTGAAACGGAGCCATTTTCGAGTCCTTAAGCTTTCAGGGTTCTGATCATTTTGTTTCCAGAAGCTCTTCTAGTTAGAGAACTAATTCCAGACTACACAGAAGGAGGTGTTATGTTACAGTTCTGAGTTGTTCCTGTTAGCCTCCTTACACCTTGATGGAAGCAGAAATGGAAGGGAATAAATAACCCTCATTGCTTTTACATAAGATTGATTGTTATCTTCTGATCAGAGTTGGGTTTCACTACTACTTCACTTCAAGATCACTAACTTAAGAGTCTTCCATCTCTAGTGGTGAATTAATATAGTACACACAGATGTTGATTTATTGTATAATGATGCACACCTGAAACTTCTGTAATGTTATAATGCAATGTTACTTAAATAAATTTTTGGTTTTTTAAAGCGTAGTCAGCCTGAACATTCCTTCAGGATTTTAGACTTCCAACCTTTTGCCTCTGAGGTACATTAATACTTATTCCATGTATCTCAAGTGGTTAGGAGGTGGGGACTTGGATTTGAATCCTGGTGTTCACTTCACCCTGGGCAAGATAGTTATTATTTTTAAGATTTTATTTTTTTCACCTGTAAAATGGGAATTACTACCAGCATAATGCTAATTTCAGAAGGCTATTTAGATCGAATGAGATAATGGGTGTAGACTACTTAACATGCATTACCTAAGTGCTTAATTAACATTAGTTAATATTCCATTCTAAATAGGTTTTAATTTCATTGTTTCTACAGCAAATGTGATACCTCTGAACTTAGATTTAACATTAGTTTCTGAAGGAGGTTATAATCACAGAACCAAGTTTCTTAGATTGTAACTTACATTCAAATTTTGGAGGAGGGGGAGAATTTAAAATAGTTTCACCACTGAAATAGAATGTAGGTTTTTGGAAATAAGTCACTTAGATTTAAAAGGTATGCATTTTTCTCAAAGTATTTGGAAAGTAGTGAAAATTAACAGAACCAAAATCACTTTGGTGTCAACCCTCAGAGATAACCATCATACCAGACTGCAATAGTGTTTTCCCCTTATTTTAAGATAAATTCCAAAAGCAGTACATGCTTGTTATAAAAGGTTGAAGCAAGCCAATTACTTAGAATAAAAAGTGAAAATTGTTCTTTCCTCGCTTTTTAGCCCTTGCCTTGGAGGTGTACACACTGTTAACAATTTTGCTTTACTTATGCTGTTAGAAACAAGCAATGTGTGTGTATAGTTTTTAACACTGATTTTTTTAATGGAAAAAAATCTGATCATTGCATATTTTCCAATCAATGCGTATAGCTATAGCTCATCTTTTTAAGAGTCATGAGATACTCCATTATATGGTTGTACTTTATTTAACTACTTATGGGCATGTTGTGAGCAAATGAGCAACTCAACAGAGCCTTAATGAACTTCCTTATATCTTTGTGCAGATGCAAGTATTTCCATAAAAAGGATTCTTAAATGTGCATTTCAGTTTTCAGTAGATGCCAAATTGCCTCGTAATAGGCTGTCCAAGTCTGTACTTAATTATCTGTACTTCCTTAGTGAATCATAAAAGCTCTTTATACATAATAGGTATGTATAAAGATTTCAGGGTTCTTTGCCTTCTGTTTATGAAGATTTTTCCCTACATCATCTTGATCAAAAAACGTATTTCTGGTATGTTTAAAAGTTGTTGCATTTTAATCTTAATCCTTCTGGAGTGTGTGTGTGTACGAGAGAGAGTTTTAAAAATATAAAATAGGGCCTCCCCGGTGGCGCAGCGGTTGAGTGCTGGGTTGCCCGCAGCCTCTGCAGTGCCGGTTCGATCCCCGGCTGCTCCCCGGCCACCAGAGGAGGGTCCCACATGGCGCGCAGACCTCTCCTGCCGCCCGCTGCTCCCCTCAGCAGTGTACTTCAGTCCTTCTGCCTGCTCTGCTCCCTGCTCTGGCTCTGGTGAATTCTCTCACCCTCCTGCACTTCTGACTGTACCCAGTGTTTGTATAAATAAATAAATAAATCTTTAAAATGCGTGTATATATAAAAAATAGTTTTGCTACTGAAATAAAAGTACAGGTCGTAAAAGTATTTTAGGAATTTGAGGGTGATGTGAAAGTCTCAAGAATTCAGAGAGATATATTTTAATGGTTTTATGATAACCATTACATCTAAAAGGAAAAAAAGAATGCTCCTCTTTGATCTCCACCTCATCATCTACCTATTCATTCTCATCCTTCAAATACCAGCTTTTTAGAGTAGCTTTCTTTGAGAGTTTTCCTGATACCTACTATGATTTAGATATATTTACTGTTCTTTTGTATTTTCTTTATGTGTTTATCCATAACTTTTTTTTTTTGCACTGTGCTGAAAGCATAAACTATTCATCTGGATATGAGAACTGTTTCTCAATTTTTGTCAGTTGAAACTAATCAAAGAGGGAGGTGTAATGGAGAACTTAGTAATGTGGGTTAAAAGTGATACATATTTTTGTAAGGCTACAGAGGTATTCCTTACATCTTTGTAATCTGTCCCATTGGTAATATTTTTTTCGTATAAAGGAGAAGATTTATTCTCTATTTTGGCATTTATTTTATGAGAATGAAGTGTAGGGCCTCCTAGTGGCGCAGCAGTTGAGCGCTGGGTTGCGAAGCAGCCTGCAGCCTCTGCAGTGCCAGTTCGATCCCCGGCCACTGGTGAGGGTCCCACATGGGGTGCATACCTCTCCTGCCGCCCGCTGCTCCCCTCAGCAGTGTACTTCGTCAGTCTGCCTGTTCTGCTCTCCACTCTGGCTCTGGTGAATTTTCTCGCCCTCCCGCGCTTCTGACTGTACCCCAGTGCTTGTATAAATAAATAAATCTTCAAAAAAGAAAAAAAAGAATGAAGTGTATTTTAAGATATAATCTCAGTTTTTGATAAGTTAATTTCTGTTTTAATTTTGAGATCATTTAGTGATTTACAGTCTTATGAATGAATCAAAATTTTATATAATAAATGAGTAGTAATGTTGGGGTAAATCATTTAGAAACTTTTAGACACTGAAGAGCAGATTTTTAAAGATATAAAAATTACTTTGGCGGATAATCTCAGTGGAAATACAGCCAGTTGTCTGATAATATCTTTGCTATAAATTCTTCCTGAGCGTTTTTCACCTAACTGATTAAATATTTGAAAGGGATCAAAAAAATTTTAAATACCCCTATTCCATTAGCTATAGGTAACTATTGTTGATATTTTGGTTTGTCTTCTGCCATTTATTACTTTGTGTGTGTGTGTACATGGTTTACTTTTACACATTTGGAATTCTATTCTGTACAATTTGCTGTCTTTTTTAACTTACCATTAAATCTTGAAAGGTTGTTAAAAATTCTCTTTAAAAAGCTTTTTTTTTAATGCTTGCCACACAGTCATTACCTTGTAGACCTGTGCCTTATTTTCACTGTTTTCCTATTGCTGAATCTGTAGCTTATTTCCAGCACTTTACGTAAATAGTGGTGTAGTCAGTATCTTTCTGTTCATCCCTGATTGTTACTTTGGAAATTCCTAGAAATGGAATTGTTGGAAATGGGTGTAAGTATTTAAAATTCTTAAATTACTCTTCAGAAAGGTTTGATGATATGTACTATCACTAGCAGTTTATTTATTTATTTTTTTAAAAAAGATTATTTATTTATACAAGAACTGGGTACAGTCAGAAACGCGGGAGAGTGAGAGAATTCACCAGAGCCAGAGCGGGTAGCAGAACAGGCAGACTGACGAAGTACACTGCTGAGGGGAGCAGCTGGCGGCAAGAGAGGTCTGTGCTCCACGTGGGACCCTCACCCAGGGCAGTGCCACAGAGGCTGCGGGCAGCTTCGCAGCCCAGTGCTCAACCTCTGCACCACCAGGGAGGCCCATCACCAGCAGTTTAAATTCCTTTTTATCTAACTTTCCTTATTGAAACAATGATTATTCTTAACGAAATTAATAAAATTTGCTAGTCAGATAAAACAGAAAGACTACAGTTTAATTTGTATTTCTAATTTTAAGTTATTACTCATTTTTTGTTAATTTGATTTATTTCCATTGTATCTGATAACTACAGAATCTGATAACTAGCTTTTTGTATTCACTAATTTTTTATTATCTTACTAGACATCTTGCTAAAATTTTATTAACTTTAGTTTTCCAGGTTTATTGTCTTTTGGGGTTTTTTACAGGTTCATTATTTTATAAATACTAAGTTGTATCCTTTCTAATAGTCACAGTATTTATTTCTATTTTAGGTCTATATTACATTGGTCAAAATCTGCCAGAAACAGTTAAATCAGGGAGGTGATAATTGCCTCGGCATTTCTTTGGCATTTTTACGGTTAAGTATTCTGGCAACTGTTGGTTTTAGAGATTGTTATTTTATTTTGTCCTACTTTACAAAAAATAGAAATGGATTCAGGTATTTATCAGATGTTTTTTGTAACACTTATTTAGGTAATGATAAGCTTTCTATTAATATTGATAAGACTAAAAAATTTTCGAATAATAAAAGGAATCCTGAGACATATTACTAGGCACCCAAAGCTTTATTTATGGTAGTCAAACAGACAAGAACTGGGGTGCAGGCCAGAGGTGCGAGGGGTGAGAGGATTCACCAGAGAGAGTGGGAAGCAGAACAGGCAGATCTACTGAAATATACTGCTGAGGAGAGCAAAGGGCAAGACGGGAGAGATCTGCTAGGCCATGTGGGTTAGCTCCCTGGCCGGATATCAAACTCCAGTGTCTGGTGATAGCTTGATAGCACTGTGTCTTTAACCCTGTACTACCTGGGAGGCCCCAAATACACAGAATTTATTAAAACAAAAAAAATAGAATAAAATCTCAGAAATTTAGTAAGATTATGGTAGCTTTTATAGTTCTGTGGTCTATTAAGGAATCCTTATTCATGAGTCAGTTTTGAAAATTTATATTTTCCCAGATTAAATGTATATTTAAAGTTTTTCAAATATAGTTTATATAAGATGTAATGTTTTATTACAATTAAAATCTTCTCGTAATTTCATTGTTTTTCTTGATTTGCCAAATGTTTGTCTCTACTAAGTAGTTTTTAATAACCGGCTCTGAAATTTAATCTCTGGTTTTCTGATTCTCTGGTTTCTACTTTTTTCTTTATTTTGCTCATGCTCTTTTTTTTTTTTAATAGTTTAATGCTCTTACATTGCCTCTGAGTACAGCTTTGGCTATGTTCTGTAATTCACATGAATTATATTCATTATTTTCCAAATAAGTTGGTTGTTCCTTGTTTGATTTTCTGACTCAAGAGGTATTTAGGACATTTCTATTTACTCTGTTTCCTTTCATTTTTGTCTATGATTATGATCTATTAAAATATCTTTAAAATTTATTGAGGGTTTCTTATGACTTAAAACATAATCTAATTTGGTAAATGTTCTGTGGGCACTTAACATTTTTTTTTTTAATTAAAGATTTATTTATGCATACAAGAACTAGGGTGTAGGCCAGAGGTGCAGGGAATGAGAGGATTCAACAGAGAGAGTAGGGAGCAGAACAGGCTGATTTACTGAAATGAGACAGGAGAGGTCTGCTGCGCCATATGGGTTAACTCCCTGGCCAGCGATGGAACTCTTGCTGCAGTGGCTGTGGATAGCTTCATAGTGCTGAGTCTTAACCCCTTGTGCCACCAGGGAGGCTCTGACTTAACATTTTTTATTTGCAGGGCACAGTTTTGTATGTGTATCTGTCAGTTGAATTTTAATTACTCAAGTTACCTAATTTATTAATAGTTCTTATTTATTGTAAGATTTAGTCCTTACTTTACTAATCTGTCAAAGACTAAGCGGTAGCACTGTTATGGGGAAACTTGTTTTCACATCAGGACCTTTGCATTTCTGTTTCTTCCACCTGAATACTATCTTCCCCTCAGTAGTCCCTGTTTTGAAGAGATTTTCCCTGATCAGCCATCCCTCTACCCATCTGCTTGGTATTTAACACCCTTTTGTGTGTTTTTCTTTGTAGCACTTTTATTTGAATATACATTTTTAATTTCCTTGTTTGGGTTTCTTTTGCATTGTTTTATTCAGAACTTAGAACTAAGAAGTAGATAATCAGTATGTGTTGGTTGGGTAAAAATGTGTTGGTTTCTTTTATTTCTAATAATTTTTAATTTTTTTAAAGATTTATTTATTTATGCATACAAGAGCTGGGGTACAGGCCAGAGTTGTGGGGGGTGAGAGGATTCACCAGAGACAGAGTGGGGAACAGAACAGGCAGACTGACCAAAATACACTGCTGAGGGGAGCAGCAGGCAAGACAGGAGAGGTCTGCCTCGCCATGTGGGTTGCTCCCTGGCTGGCCGGGGATTGAACCCGTGCTACAGAGGCTGTGGATTGGTTCATAGTGCAGTGCTTAACCCCTTGCGCCACCAGGGAGGCCCAATTTTTAATTTTTAAATAGATTTTATTTTGTACAGGTATTGTAGGTTCTCAGCAAAATTGAGCAAAAAGTACAGAGACTTCTCACATGCCCATACTCCCCCTCTCTTTCCAGCTTCCTCCACCATCAGTATCCTGGAGCATCTGGTATTTTGTTAGAATCAGTGAACTAGTACTGATACATTATCAACCAAAAACCATAGTTTACATTGGGGTCACACTTTGCGTTGCACATTCAATGAATTTTGACAAATGTAGACTGACATCCACCATTATGGTATGTATCATCCAGAGTAGTTTCCATAATCCTAAAAATCCTTTATCTGCCACCTAATCCCTCTTCTCTAATTTCTGACAACCCCTTAAGCTTTTGTTGCCTCCCCAGTTTGCCTTTTCCAGAATGTCATATGGTTGGAATCATAAAGTGTGTAATCTTTTCAACTTCTTTCACCTATCAATATGCATTTAAGTTTCCTCCTCATCTTTTCATCACTTAATAGCTCATTTTAACACTGAATTATATCCCATTGTCTCGATGGACCACAGTTTGTTTATCCATTCACCTACCAAAGGATATTTTGGTTGATTCTACACTTGGCAGTTATAAATAAAACTGCTCTAAGCATTTTTGTTTAGGTTTTGTGTGGATGTAAGTTTTCAGCAGACTTGGATAAATACCAAGGAGCGCAATTGCTGAATTAAATGTTAAGAGTGTATTTAGTTTGGTAAGAAAATGCTAAACTGTCTTTCAAAGTGACTATTTTACTTTTCCATCAACACAGAATGAGAGTTCCTGTTGCTCCACATGCTCATCAGTATTTGATGTCAGTGTTTGGGATTATAACCATTTAGTAAGTGTATAATGTTAACTCAGTGTTTCCTTTTTTTTCTTTTTTTCTTTTAAAGATTTATTTGTTTATTTGTTTATTTATTTATTTATGCAAGCACTGGGTATAGTCAGAAGCGCGGGAGGGTGAGAGAATTCACCAGAGCCAGAGCAGGGAGCAGAGCAGGCAGAAGGACCGAAGTACACTGCTGAGGGGAGCAGCGGGCCGCAGGAGAGGTCTGCGCGCCATAGGGGACCCTCCTCCTGTGGCCGGGGAGCAGCCGGGGACCGAACCGGCGCCGCAAGAGACCGCGGGCAGCTTCGCAACCCAGCGCTCAACCTCTGCGCCACCGGGGAGGCCCAAGTGTTTTCATTTGCAGTTCCATAATAATGTAAGATGTTGAGCATCTTTTCATATGCTTCTTTGCCATCTATATCATATCTTTGGTGAGGTAAATCATCAGATCTCTTGACTTTTTTACTGGGTTGTTCATTTTCTTAATGTTGAGTTTTAAGAGTTCCTTGTATTTTGGGTAAAAGTTTTGTATCAAATCTTTTGCAAATATTTTCTCCCAGTCTGACTTGTTTTTTCATTGTCTCAATTCTAATAATTTTTATCACACATTTTGGTGCATTATTATTCAGTGCATGTGTAATTCCCATCCTACTAAAGAGCTTCATTGTAAAATTACCTCATCAATAAAAATGATTATCATGTTTAATATTTTTGAATTTTGTATTTTACTTAAATTCCTACCATAATATTTTTCTTTGTTCAATAAATTACCCAACTTTTTCTTTCCATGCTATTTTGTTCATTTGTGTCTCCTAAATTACATTAGTGTATTTTTTTTTAAAAAAGTCACATTAACTTTTTTTTTTTAATAGAGGCATGTTTTATTTATTTGTTTGTTTGTTTTTGTTTATACAAGCACTGGGTACAGTCAGAAGTGCGGGAGGGTGAGAGAATTCACCAGAGCCAGAGCAGGGAGCAGAGCAGGCAGAAGGACCAAAGTACACTGCTGAGGGGAGCAGCGGGCCGCAGGAGAGTTCTGCAGGCCATGTGGGACCCTCCTCTGGTGGCGAGGGAGCAGCCGGGGATCGAACCAGCGCGGCATAGGCCGCGGGCAGCTTCGCAACCCAGTGCTCAACCGCTGTGCCACCGGGGAGGCCCCACATTAGTGTATTTTTAATGCAAAGTGAGTGCTTAAAACTTTTATTGTCATAATGAATTCTGTTGTGTGTGTCATTTAATGCTTTTTTACTAATTCTTTACCACTGCTTTATGTTGTAAAATATAACATAAAATTGCCATTTTAACCATTTTAAAGCATACAGTTCTTTGACTTTAAGTACATTTATATTGTACAATCATCACCAGTCCATTTCCAGAACTTTTTCATCTTCTTCAAGTGAATCAGTATACTCATTAAACACTAGTTCCTCCCGCCTTCCTCCCTCCTTTGTCCTTAGCAACCTATCACTAATCTGCTTTTATGATTTAGCCCATTTGATGATTCATTTAAGTGAAATCATGTAATATTTGTTCTTTGGTGTGTGACTTATTTCACAAAGTATAATGTTTTCAAGGTCCAAGCATGTTGTAGCATGGATCAGAACTCATTTCTTTCCAAGACTGAATAATTGTGTGTGTGTGTGTGTGTGTGTGTGTGTGTGTGTGTATACACACCACATTTTACTTATCTAGTTATCTGATGTTTTCTGTTTTTGCTTTGTAAATTATGTTTATTTTGCTTTTATTTCATATATTTGGAGTGAGCACACCCGGTTATAAAGTTCACTAATTTTTTCTATTAATTTATGCATACAAGAGCTGGGGGGTGTAGACCAGAGGTGTGGTTGGGTGAGAGAATTCACCAGAGGCAGAGTGGGGAGCAGAACAAATGGATTGACTGAAATACACTGCTGAGGGAAGCAGTGGGTGAGACGGGAGAGGTTTGCTGCACCATATGAGTAGTTCTCTGGCCAGGGAGTGAATTTGTGCTGCAGTGGCTGCAGATAGCTTCATAGTGCTGAGATTTACCCCTTGCACCACCAGGGAGGCCCTAATTTTTTTTCTTAATTACACTCTAACTTTATCTCCTTTTCCTCTCTGGTGAGTTTGGCCTCAGGCTAGTGTTAGTATATTTTTTGTATGTTTTAATTTCATCTTTCAAGACTTTTATGTTGGCAATTACATTTTATATTAACACAGATTATTTAAACTTATTTAAATGGGTTCAGTGGTCATTGCCACTTTTCTCCATCTTACATTTAAATTGATTTATTATGTATATGTATGTCAGCTAGCATAGTTTCAGCTAATATATTTAGTAAGGATAACTGGAAAGCATATTTAATAGTTACTAGATTTTAATGTCCTCTGAAATTTTGTGGCTATCAGTTTGTGTTGTCTTGCATTAATCATTTTGTTTCAGTGCTGCTTGTGCCTGTTGAAATATTTTGACAGTTTCTATATTAGCTCCTTACAGTCTTCATATTTGGTTCTTTTTCCAATTCAAGAAATATTTTTGGTTATTTAAGTTCTGTTTTCTTCCTTGAAAGGAACTTTGATAGTTATGTTGGCTTAACATATGTTGGCTTAACATCTGTGAACTCCTCATATGTTTGTCCTATCTCTTAACAATTTTCCTTTATCATTTTCATTAGGCTTTATTTCTTCTACTGAAATTTTGGTTTCTTTGCATCTCTTAAAAATTTACTTCACTCCCTTTTCTTCTTAATTTCATTTCATCTTGTTCTTTTCTCTGTATATACCTATTTCACGGTTTGCCAGACCATGTTTGAAAATTAGTGCTGTGTCCTGAAGTAATTGTGTGCCACCTGTGTATACAGTACAATATTTTACTTGTATGACTATCTCTCAGGAAAGTGTGTGCCAATCCAGGTTTTCCGGTGCCTTTTACATCTCCACTTGAACCTTGCACACACAGACAGAAGTTGATTGTTTTTTTTGGAATTTGCATGATAGTCTTCTCAGAGTTATGTGAAAGATCAAAAGATAAGAAACTGTGGTTGCCTCAAAAACTGCTTGTGCATTATAAGGATTAAATGGCTTAGTAAGGGTAACTGACTAGTTTGTTTTGGCTTTGATTAATTGTCTTAGCTTTGTAGAATAGAGATCGTAAAGAAGACCTGGGTATATAAATAAACAGTTAGCCAGGAGGGACCGTCTTCATATATTCTTCTAGGCAGATAGTTTCATGAAGCAGAGCATGGCTAGGTTATGAATAACTTCTGAGTTTATTTGAGTGACCCTGTAGCTAGTGGAAATCCTTAGAAGTTTAGATATAAACTCTCTTTATGGAAATTTGGGCGAGACTACATGAGCGACTGATACAGTGTTTTGCTATCCATAATCAGTTCCAGTTTTTTAAGACTTAGATAAAATGACTTCAGTAATAAAGTAATCAGTCTGCTGTATCTTTCAGTACAGTGTCTTAGATTGATCATAAATTATAACTTTGCTAGGAAAATGGCATCTTGTTCAGTTTGCATCTCTTTGACTAGTGAAGTTGGATGTTTTTCAAATATGTATTATATGTATTGCCCCACTGTGCTTTTTTTCATTTTGAATTTGTCACCAAACTTGGGGAAAGCTGGACTTTATACTGTCAAACTTTTTTTTTTTTTACTATTGCTTTTAAGTAATCTTTGTTTTGTTCCTTACCTCCCCTTTTTCTATTTTGCAGAGAGTTTTGAAGCATTTTTTGAGTTTCATCCCTTTCTTTCATTCTTGGTTATTTTTCACTTTTTTTAGTCTGGTGACTGGGTGAAAGTGAAGGAAGAAAAATAAGAAGAGCATGTTTAGATCACAATGTTGTTGTTGTTTTTTTTAAGATTTATTTATTTATGCATTCAAGAACTGTGGTGTAAGCCAGAGGTGCAGGGGCGAGGGGTGGGGTGAGAGGATTCACCAGAGAGAGAGAGGCAGACCTACTGAAATGGACTGCTGAGGGGAGCAGCGGGTGAAGCAAGAGAGGTCTGCTGCATGGGTTGTTCCCTGGCTGGGGATCAAACTCTATGCCTCAGTGGCTGGTGATAGCTTGCTAGTGCTGTCTTTAACCCCTGTGCCACCAGGGAGGTCCCACAATGTTTCTTTATGCACATTGCTTCCTCTAGAATACATAGATGTTCCTCTTCCATTGCCTGGCAAATTCCTCCTTATTCTTCAAAAGCCAATTCTGATTTCCTTGCCAAATTACTCATATAGGAACTCTAGGCTCTCTTTTCTATTCCACTTATCCCTATCAGCTTATCTCATTTCAGACTAGTCATCTGTTACTATTTTTCCACTCATAGTAATGTCAAAACTGGGACTAAATCTTAGTTATCTTTGTTTTCTAACATCTGACCCATTGTGGCACTCTATAAGTATTTGAATTTACAAGGGACATTTTAAGCCCCCCACCCCATATTATTTCTTTGCAGTAGAATTATGGGTATTTTTCTTTAGATTTAAAAAAAAAATTTTTAAGGATTTTTTTTTTTAAGATTTATTTATTTATACAAGCACTGGGGTGCAGGCCAGAGGTGCGGGAGGGTGAGAGAATCCACCAGAGACAGCGGGAAGCAGAACAGACAGCAGGACCAAAATACACTGCTGAAGGGAGCAGCGGGTGAGACAGAGGTCTGCCGTGCCATGTGGGAATCATGTGCCAGGAATGGAACTGGTGCCGTGGAGGCTGCGGACAGCTTCACAGTGCTGCGCTCAACCCGCTGCACCACCGGGGAGGCCCTAGATTTTTTTTTTTTTTCCAATGATCTTGTACTGTTTTTAATTATGAGGGGAAAAAAACACTTAAAACCAAAACTTTGAGGTGTTCTCCCCTTTGCCCAGATAGTGACAGAAAGAAGGTGATCACTCAATCCTACTTTGCCCAGGGCTTTCCTGGATTTAGCACTGAAAATCCTGTGTCTATGGAATACTGTCTAAGGCAAACAGGATCATTGGTTACTGAATAGAAAACCTTCCAGGAAGGTTATATATGGAGGCATAAGGTGGATGTTAGAGAAACTGAAAAAATGGATAAAACTTATTTACTTACTTACAAGCACTGGGTACAGTCAGAAGCGCGGGAGGGTGAGAGAATTCACCAGAGCCAGAGCAGGGAGCAGAGCAGGCAGAAGGACCGAAGTACACTGCTGAGGGGAGCAGCGGGCCGCAAGAGAGGTCTGCGCACCATGCGGGACCCTTCTCTGGTGGCCAGGGAGCAGCCTGGGATCGAACCGGCGCTGCAGAGGCTGCGGGCAGCTTCGCAACCCAGCGCTCAACCGCTGCGCCACCCGGGAGGCCCAAGAATAGACTTTAGAGAGGGACTATGTGAGTAGATGGGGGTTACTAATAATGATGCTATATGGCTGTGGTGACTTACAGTTTTTTGTTTTTTTTTTAAAGACTTATTTATTTTTAAGCATACAAGAGCTGTGGTACAGGCCAGAGATGCAGGGGGTGAGAGGCTCCACTGGAGAGAGTGAGGAACAGAACAGGCAGACCAACTGAAATACACTGCTAAGGGGAGACAGGAGAGGTCTGCTGTGCCATGTGGGTTTCTCCCTGGCCGGCCGGGGATCGAACTCATGCTGCAGAGGCTGCAGACTGCCTCATAGTGTGGTGCTTAATCCCCTGCGCCACCAGGGAGGCCTGACTTACAGTTTTGAGGAAGCTTTTGGGAGCTGTGGGTAGTTTGGGGAATTGTGGTATTATGAAAGAAATGTGAAAACTTGAAACAAATGGGGTTCTTTCATTGTTTTCCGCCAGAATGTTAATTTCCTAAAAATGGAACCACCAGATCATTTTTTGCAGCAATATTTTTCTGTTTGCAGTTAGAAAATTTACTAGCAGAATAAATTATCCAGACAGCAGCTCTTTTTTAAAAAGGAAAGTTTTCCAGCCTTTCCAGATATGAAGAATAGCAGCATGGAATGTAAGAGGAATGGTGGTCAAATCATACAGGTGATTCTTTTCCTGAATACAGCAAAAAACTATTTTAGTTTTTGTTACCTTCAAAGTAGTCCCATTGAAAGGGTATTATTCCTGTGATTTTTCCAAATCATTTTTTAAGGTGTTCTCTTGGCATTACCTTACGAGACTGCAGGATATTCTTTAGAGTGTTTTCTGCATCAGAGGCAAACCCTCCATCCTTACCTCTGCGTCTGTTTCAACAGTCCCTCTTGCTCTTTCCATTTATCTCTGTCCCACTATGATCTCCTTTTGCCTCCCCCCAAATTAAAATAAAATTCATGATAAAATTCACGTTTTAAAAGGTATACAGGGCCTCCCCTGATGGCACAGCAGTTGAGCACTGGGCTGCAAAGCTGCCCACAGCCTCTGCAGCGCTGCTTCAATCCCCGGCTGCCAGCGAGGGTCCCACATGGCACGCAGACCTCTCCTGCTGCGCCCGCTGCTCCCCTCAACAGTGTATTTCGTCAGCCTGTCTGTTCTGTTACCTGCTCTGGCTCTGGTGAATTCTCTCACCCTCCCATGCTTCTTACTGTACCCAGTGCTTGTATAAATAAATAAAATAAATCTTAAAAAAATAAAAATAAAAAGTATGCAGTTAAGTGTGTACAACTTTGTGGAGTTATTTTTGTTGTTGTTTTACTATTTTTGTAAGTACACATAATGGTCACCCCAGGAAACCATTAATCTGTTTTTCTGTATGAATTTATCTAACTCTGGACACTTAAGTGGATTCATATATGTGGTCTTTGTGACTGACATTCACTTAGCACAGTGTTTTCAAGATTCATCTATATTGTAGCATGTGTAATTCATTCCTTTTAGTGGCTCAGTAATATTCCTTTGTGTGGATATACCACATTTTAATTTAGCCATTCATTAGCTAATGTAAGTTTGGATTACTTTCACTTTTTGACTATTGTGAGTACTTCTGTGAACATTTGTGAATGGATTTTTGTCTGGACATACTTTTTTGGGGGGAGGGTACCTACATAGTAGTGGAATTACTGTCATGTGGTAATTCCATGTTTAATCTTTTGAGGAACTACCAGACTTGTCTAAAGATATTGTATCCTTTTTGCAATCTCACCAGCAGTATGTTAGGTTTTTCCACATCCTCATCAGCAGTGGTTATCTTCTGTATTTTTGATGGTAGCCGTGGTCTATGGTATTTCACTGGGATTTTAATTTGCATTTCCATGGCAGCTAGTGTCTTTTTGTGTGCTTACTGGCCATTTGTATATCTTTGGAGAAATGTGTATTTATATCCTTTTGGGAAAGTTCAGGATTGAGTGTTTGGGCGAATTAGTGCTTCTCAGAAACTTTCTGTAATGAACTAAAGACTTTTGTCTAAGACAATAAAATGAAAATAAAAGAAAAACTAAAAAGACAAAATACAAGCCCAATTATTTATTATTGTTGTCAAATTGCTCTTAAAGTTGTAGATATGTTCTCTCCGGTTTCATATTTCATGGAATGCTGTGGTAGCCAGTTCACACACACTTTGTGTGGCACTTTAGACTACTGAAAGGCATTTGAAAAGTTGTACAACTTTTTCCATGTTTGAAATCAAGGCAGTTTCCTAATGCTTGTATTCTCTGCACTTTCAGCTGTCACTCCCAGTTGCAATTTGCCACTCAGGTATTCCCAACTAGGGTTGACTTTTGAGGCTTGATGAAAACGGTTATTTCATGTAGATTTATACTAACTAGTTAAAATTATTGGCATAAACTACAGGGCACAGATTCAGCAAAAGATAACAAGGCAAACTAGATGCTAGAACAGTGAGTGTAGCCTTCTAAACCTTTCCCAGTTTTCCTCAGAGGAGGTACCATCATTGTTGAGGATATTGGACTTGTTGAAGAGGGTTTTCTGCTAGGTTTCAGAACCATGGTGTGGAGACTAACCATAAATTAGCCTTTTAAACTTCCAACTACGTTACTGTGGAACTCCAGTATAATCAGCTTGCTTTGTAAATAAAGTTTGTCATTTGGCTGTAATGTCCTTGTTCCTAGCGTGACATCGTTATTCACTTATACACAGAAATAAGCATTATTCATGCTTTTGACCCTGTGGCCATGAACATTGTGTATGAGCAATGTATTAATTACCTCCTGTCTTATAACGTCTAGAAGGTTTAAACATGCATACTGTCCTGACCTGGAAACCTGATTGTCTCGGGACACTGAGAAATGCATTCTATGCTACCCTAATTATTTATGCTTTTGGTGGTGAAATTTCTGAAATAAAGTAGGCCTTTAGAAAGTGTGTTACTTGTTTAAAGAGGCCTTAAACTAATGAAGTTGTATAGTACAGCAGGTCCTCAAATAACATCCTTTCATTCAACATCATTTTGTTCTAATCATTGAGGGAAAAAATAATCCAGCTGATGTTGAACAAAACATCATTCAAGGATCTGGTTTCATGGGATGTTGTTTGCTTAAGGTCACAATTTCTAAGAACCTATTGAGGACTTTAAGTGAGGGCTTAACCGTATTTGTGAATCATCTGAAATGTGAATTTAATAAAACATGTTAGCACCTCTTTGTTAAAAGGATCATGTTAGCGTCAGATAGATACAGGAAAGTATGAAAGTGTTTCTCACCAGCAGGAATTTGTAATCTTTTAGAGAGAGGAAAAGTTAGAAGCTAGGTAACTGAAGTTCAAGCAGTGTGATTCATATTAATGGATGGGATTGTATCATTTTGAGTCTGATGAGAGAAACCATAAATTTGAAAAGGAAAGAATTTGCTAGGAGACTAATGAGGGACTAGCTAGTATGACGTAAATAGAACACTAAAGAACACAGAAATAGGAGTATCAGAAATAAGGAGCAGCTACTACCCCTAGAGTTGAGAGACAGCAACTAGCAAGAGTCTTCCGCTCTTCCTCCCCTCCTATGCCCCCCTCTCCCCTTTAAGTTGAAATCCAGACCTTGTTAAGACATGACTGGCTCACTGAATGAGTTAGGTGGTTAAGATGCTGTCAGAGGTACTTGCTGGACATCTGGATGCCAGGAAAAGCCGCTCACTGAGAGTTGTTGACTCTACTACAAAACCTCTAAAGTAGGGGAGAGGAGGCTGCTGGTTAGGTGTTCTGCTGTCCACATTACCTTATAAAAAGTGGAGGAACCTGGTGAGCCAGCACAGCGGAACCAAGAAGCAAAACTTTCCCCTGCAGGGCCTCCCCGGTGGCGCAGTGGTTGAGCGCTGGGCTGTGAAGCTGCCCGCAGCCTCTGCAGCGCTGGTTCCATCCCCGGCCACCGGCTAGGGTCCAACATGGCGCGACAGACCTCTCTTGCCACGCCCGCTGCTCCCCCTCAGCAGTGTACTTCGTCAGTCTGCCTGTTCTGTTCCCTGCTCTGGCTCTGGTGAATCCTCTCACCCTCCCGCCCTTCTGAATGTACCCAGTGCTTGTATAAAAAAATGAATAAATCTTTAAAAAAAAGAAAAAGAAAACTTCCCCCTGCAGTGTCTCTCCAGTGCCCTCTACTGATGAAGCTCAACATTGTGCTCTCTGGCAAAGGAAAAATGCTTAAAAGTCCCAGATCCACACGCTCAGTTAGTTGACAGTCTTGGGAATGGTGTTACTCCTGTAGGAGCTTAGAGGAGGAGTAGAAGTCGTATCAGGCTATAATAGTTAAAGAAGTCTCTCTCTCTTTTTAAAAAGAGCTCTTGTAAAATGAGTTTTTTAAATTAATTGAAGATCACCTTTTCATTAAAAGAACATGCACTAGTATAGAAGTATTTTTGTCTATTGTCTATATTCTAGAAAGAAAGGAGATTTTGTTTGCATTTTGTAGGCATCATTTACAATTTATCACACTTGTTTCTTCTAGTATAGCAAAATATTGAAGAAAAAAATTAAGTGATGATAATATATTCCACTATATTTTCAAAGCACTTTTTACATCCGTTGGTCTTCTGTCCCTGCTAACTCTGAAATTAGGTAATACAGATGTTACTCCATTTTATAGGTATTGAATCAGTGAGCTATTTAGGTTAGTGATTTGGCTTTCAGTATACAACTTGATTAGTAGTAGTAGTTTATTTGTCTAAACTGGTTAGCACTGTTTATTTGAAAAACACATGTTGAGTTTCTATCATGTATATAGCACTTTGCTAGATACTGTTGAGGAAAATAATACTGTTAGAGAATAAAAAAGATATAAAATTAGTTTCTTCTCACATAAAGGAGAGGGCAATAGAGGAAATACAGACAATAATAGAGGCAGTGTCATAATCTGGTTCATAAGCACTTGCTAAATGTATAATACATGTAATAATGCAGAAAGTTTCCTAAAGATGTAAGAACAGAAGGAAAATACTACCACCAATTAACTTTTAATTTTGTTCACTATTTGGTCTTTGTTTAGTTATAGTGAAAAATACAAGTAAGTTTTCAGTGAGCGGTGGATTGTTCCATGGTATCTGTTTT
Source organism: Talpa occidentalis (assembly GCF_014898055.3). NCBI lineage: Eukaryota > Metazoa > Chordata > Mammalia > Eulipotyphla > Talpidae > Talpa > Talpa occidentalis. The sequence continues at coordinate 41,074,710 of NW_023604295.1, read as the reverse complement.
AAGCAGTGTTACTCATTTCACTTTTACCGCTGAATTTTATAGTTACAAAGTTCCAAAATCAAACATATAAATCAAGTTATATTCAGAGAAGTCTAACTTTCCTCAGTCCCCTTCCTCTAACTTATCTCCCTCCCCCAAACTAATCATTAAAAAAATAGTAAGGGCCTCCCTGGTGACGCAGCGCGTTAAAACACAACCTATGGTGTATTTGCAGCCACTGCAGCACGAGTTCGATCCCCAGCCAGGGAGCTGCCTACGTGGCACAGCAGACCTCTCCTGGCTCACCTGCTGCTCCCCTCAGCAGTGTATTTCAGTAGATCTACCTGTTCTGTTCCCCAGTCTGTCTCTGGTGAATCCTCTCACCCCCGTGCCTCTGACCTGTGCCCCAGTTCTTGTGTGCACAGATGGGTATATCTGTTTTGTTTTTTTGTTTTTTTTTTTTTAAGATTTATTCATTTATTCATACAAGCACTGGGTACAGTTAGAAGCGCAGGAGGGTGAGAGAATTCACCAGAGCCAGAGCAGGGAGCAGAACAGGCAGAAGGACCGAAGTACACTGCTGAGGGGAGCAGCAGGCAGCAGGAGAGATCTGTGCGCCAAGTGGGACCCTCGCCGGCAGCTGGGGATCAAACCGGCGCTGCAGAGGCTGCGGGCAGCTTCGCAACCCAGCGCTCAACTGCTGCGCCACCAGGGGAGGCCCAGATGGGTATATCTTTAAAAATAATAATGATAAGGCCTCTCCTGGTGGCGCTGCGGTTGAGCACTGGGCTCCGAAGCTGCCCGCAGAGACCCGCAGCCTCTGCAGCGCTGGTTCCATCCCTGGCCGCCGGCTAGGGTCCCACATGGCACGCAGACCTCTCCTGCCGTGCCCGCTGCTCCCCTCAGCAGTGTATTTTGTCAGTCTGCCTGTTCTATTCCCCGCTCTGGCTCTGGTGAATTCTCTCACCCTCCCGCACTTCTGACTGTACCCAGTGCTTGTATAAATAAATAAATAAATCTTTAAAAAAATAATAGTAAAAGTGTGTATATTGATAATACCCTCCCTTAGATAAATTGTAACATACAATACATATTGTTAGTCCCCATTTTGCATTTTATTAGTTGTGTATGCTGGAAAGAATCCCATGGCAATATATATAGAGTGATTTCATTCATTTTTACAATTCCACATTACTTACACCATAGTTGATTCAATTAGTTCCCTTTTTACCACAATTCCAGCCTTTTACTGTTACAGATAATACTACAGTAAAAGCCTAATATATATGTCTTTTTATGTTCTTGCCAGTGTGTTAGGATAGAGTACTAGAAATTAGATATCTATGTCTGCACTCTTGGCATAACACTATGTGATACAAGTTTTCTATTAATTAAAAATTTTCTTTTTCAGGGAAAATCAATATAATGCCCTAACTCAATTCCCTAAATGTTTTTTTTTTTGGGGGGGGGCGGTGAGTAAGCATTTAATACAGTGAGAAAACTAAAAGGGAAATATGTACTTCCACTCAAAGTGAGTATGAAGGGATCAGAGGCCCGCAGGTAGGCCACAGTGTCGTCTGGTGCATTTATACTATCATTGATGACACAATCAGCACATTATTCTTAGTGACATGACTTTCTAGATGGTAAACAAACTTAATGGTAAAACTGAGCAAAATGAAGTATAAGCTTGTTTTGGCTTCATAGTGGTTGCATATCTGGAAAATTGAGTATGTGCCAAAACTTTAAAAAAAAATCCTTTGTGTGTAAAATAGAACTGTGCCGTAGATTCAGATAATTATATGTATATCTTTTTAATTATAAATCTGCATGTGAGACATTCGAGAGTTCTGAGGGACTTGCTGGCACATTGCAGAGAACTTTGGTATCCAAGACCTTTACTCACTAAATACCAGTAGAACACCTTTGCATTCCTATTAGTGTGTGTGTGTGTGTGTGCTCTCTGTTTCTTGTTTAATTTTGCTGATTTTATTAGATTTGTCTGTCCCAACATAGTTTTATTGATCTTCTCTGTTGAATAATAGCCTATTCACAATTTCTGTTTTTATCTTAATTGTTTCCTTCCTACACTCTTAGAATTTATTTTGCTGGGGCTTTGGTGTTTCTTTTGTTTTGCCTCTTAAGTTGGATGCTTACCTTGTTAATTTTTAGTTCCTTATTAAAGTAAAATTTCAGAGCTTATTAAGTATTCTTAAGTGCTTTAATCACTCTCTATGAGTTTTTTTTAATTGTGGTAAAATATTCATAACAAACTTTATTACTTGAACCATTTTTAGGTGTGTAATTCATTGGGATGAAGTATATTCTCACTGTTGAGCAACTATTACTGTTACCCATTTCTAAAATGTTTTCATAGTCCTAAACAAGTTCTGTACCTGTTGAACAATAACCTCTCCTCCCTCCCCCCACCCCGCCCTCGTAACAATTTTTCTGTGTTTTATTGATGTGAATTGGACCACTTGAGCACTTTAGATACCTCATATGATTGAAATTATATAGTATTTGTCCTTTTGTTTCTGACTTAATGTTTTCAGAGTTTATCCTTGTTTATCCTTGATTTCATTTTTTTAAACTATTGTATCTGTATACCACATTTCAAACCCAATTTTATAGTTTTTGAGTTTTTCATTCTCATTCAAATTTAAGTATTTTCTGATTTCCATTCTGTTATCTTTTCTTAACTATGGTGTTTCAAAGATGTTACAAGATTTCCAAGTTGTGGAGTATCCTAGTTGTCTTTTTGTTACTAGTTTCCTACTTAATTGTTTTTGATTAATATATAGAGTGATTCCAATCTTTTGAAATTTTCTTTGCCTCAAAATGGTTTTATTTTGACCTTTTTTCATGAAGATTATTTTGTTGAATTTGCAATTTATGTTGGCAACTATTTCTCTCAACACACTGAGGGTATTCCAGTGTCTCTTGCGTTGCTGGTATCAAGAAGTAAACTATAAATACAACTTTGTTTCTCTGGTTTGTCCTCTTTATTCTTTTGCCAATTGTAAGCTAATCTTTGATCTTTGATAGTTTTAATTTCACAGTGATACATCTTCAGCCTGATATGAGTAGATTACTTTTTATCCTGCTTTGATTCACTTGGTTTCTTCAACTTAAGTATTTGTGTCCTTCAGTTCTAGAGACCTGCGTGTTACTAATTTATCTGGTGAACCATTCCCTTATTCCCTTGTCTCCTTCTAAAGTTCTCAAATCTTGTATCATAGATCATCCTACCTACTTATCTTACTTCTTTTTAGTATTTTCTAACACTTAAGTCTCTCCATTGCATTGTAGTTATTTTGTCTGATATATCTTCCACTTCACTAATTCTCTGTTGAGTGTGTGTTTTTACTTCAAATGTTGAGTTTTAATTTTCAGGTATTAGTTTTTTCTTACTGAAAGTTCTGTGTGGTTGTTTTTCAGATTTTCTTTTTTTCTGTTTTCTTTTGATTTTCAAGCTTCATATACATATTTTGTGTCAGGTAATTTCATCTCTGTTTTATCAGTCTGCTTTGGCTAGTTTTCAAAAAAGGTTTCTTGTTTCCCAAATTTATACTGTGAAGTATTCCTTTTTCTTAGAATTTTATATTTGGATATTATTTTGAGACCCATGTTGAAGTTTATTTTTTTCCCAGAGAACCTCTATATTTGCTTTTGTGTTCACTTGGTCACTAACATTAGCTACCACATTCTATCAAACCTATTTGGGAATTTGGGGGACTTTATTGGTGGGATGACTTCACACCGTAAATGTGCCCCTTTTTTGGTTAGGATTTCTTAGGTGCCCTTTTACCCCCTCCTGCATTATCAGACTCAAAATTCTTAAAATTTTCTTATTCCCTTCTTCCCAGAGGGATTTTTTCTGGCTTACTCATATGTATCATATCCTTGAAGGTACTAACCTTATGTGGGAGAGACTCCTATTAGGTTTTTCAATTTAGGCAGACTGGGTTTTTATCACCTGCCCCCTGTGACAGTCATCAGAGTGGAAGTTTAAGGTGTGCAAGGTTTAGTCAGAAATCGCTCCAGATCAACTGGATTACTCTTTCTTCTTTTTTCACTTTGCTTTGGGGCTCTGTAGAAACATCCCTTTCACTTTAACTAGCTTATCCATGTATTTTTAGAGATTTGGTAGGTTGCCCAGTCCTTTAGTCATTTGTTTGAAGCAGAACTTCTTTTCCTTTTCTTTCTTTACTCATTACTAGTCCCCCTGTTGTGGTCTACATCTCTTTACACCTTTTCCCTTTTTCCTTTCCAGCTTGCTAATAGACCTGATGTTATTCCCATCACCACCAAATGAAAACACACCTTTCTTTCCAATTTGTGAACTTCCCATTCATAGTTTGTTTTGTCCACTAAGGTGATTTGGGATATTTTCATTGGTACTTTTGTTCTCTGAGCACTTGATGCTTTTTGGAGAAGAGGAGGAAAGAAGCCAGTATGTAGTTCTTATACTGTATTGAGAGATTGTCTCAGTATCTTATCAAATAGTGTTGTATCATTACATTCATAATGTACTGAAAATTAAAGTTCACTTGTTATTCATATAAAATGCAATAAAAATATAAAGCAAAACAGGACTTTTAAAAGTAATGGTTTTTAAGCTGTGGTTTGTACTTGGTGTACCATCGTTACTCGGAGTAGATTGTAATAAGTTTAGTGATTTCTACTGGTTGGACTGACTGGTTCCAGACACCACTCCTTTTTTCATTTTTGTCGTGTATTTAGCTACCCCTAGTCTCCTTCAGTAGACAATTGCGGAATTGTTTGTGTTTGAGTCCTGTCACAGTTAAACAATGAGCCTGTTAAAAGAGTACAGTGTGTTTTGGGCATGCTTTTGTTTTGCCTACTTGTTTTCCACAGAAAAGTAGCAAAAAATGTTTGAACAGATTTGGAGAGAGGTATTTTTTTTTTTTTATCATTTGGTCTTTACTTATAAAAATATTTTTAAGTTGAGCAAAGCAGGTAAATCTGTATTTTATTGTGAGTTGTTTTCATATTCTTTACTGTTTATAGCTAAAATATAAGATGTAAAGAATCACGTGTCACATTCTCAAGTGGCACTTTTTATGCATTTAATACTATCCATGGTGCAATATACCCAAAAATTACACCATTTTACGGAAAAGACCATGGTCATGAATCTTTTTATAGGGGAAAAGTATAAATCTTTCCAAAGATATTCATTCTTGTTGTTATATGGTAGAGTTAATGTGTTGTCTAGAGAAATGCTGTTTGATAAAAGAACTAATAAATTCAGGAAGAATACTGATTTCATCTGGGAACACAGATAATGGTATCATAAATCAGTAAGCATTACTATCTAACACATGTAAGAATCTGTGTTAAATATTATACAGATAGTAGATGCAGTAGAAGTAATAGTATAATGTCTGAGTTGCTTCAAGTCTTAGGAAGGATACTTAAAATAATAATTAATGATGCACAGTTATAATTCGTTGCCAAAAATGGCCTAATATGTTAACATACTAAGAAAAAAGAGCATAGGGCCTCCCCGGTGGCGCAGCGGTTGAGCGCTGGGCTGCGAAGCTGCCCGCGGCCTCTGTGGCGCCGGTTCGATCCCCAGATGCTCCCCGGCCACCAGAGGAGGGTCCCACATGGCGCGCAGACCTCTCCTGCCGCCCGCTGCTCCCCTCAGCAGTGTACTTCGGTCCTTCTGCCTGCTCTGCTCCCTGCTCTGGCTCTGGTGAATTCTCTCACCCTCCCGCGCTTCTGACTGTACCCAGTGCATGTATAAAGAAAAAAACAAAAAAAAAAAACAAACAAACAAATAAATAAAACATGCCTCTATTAAAAAAAATTAAAAAAAAAAAAGAAAAAAGAGCATAAGTTATCATTAGTTCTGTTAGTCATTAGATATTTGTGACTTTGACCAAACTACTTATTAGTGAGTCATTTCTTTCACATATATATAAGATAAGATGGATCAGATGAATTCTAATCCTTTCTAACTTTAATACTCTCTGGATTTATTTTCCTGCATAACTCACATCAGATGATGTAAGGGGTCATTTTGAGTGGGGAATAGGCAGGAATGACCTTACATAGGAATACTTTTTTGGTTGAATAAAGAAAATTTAAGAATGGAGAAATATATACACAAAGATGATAATAGTCCAGGAAAATCTTTGGTATATTTGAGGATTATGAAGCATAGGATTTGTGCTGTGCATTCATATAAGATCTAATTGATTCAATAGTACATGGCCCTAAATACCAGAGTTTAGTCCTCAGTCTATGAGTTATGGGTAGCTGCTGAACAAGGCATAACCTGGAAAAGCAATAATGTATTACTTTAGTTGATTTTGTTACTAATAATTACAGTAAACTTGATCAATTATGGCTTAGAAAATTTCTCTAAGCAAAAAAATGAGTGAATGCATAGATACTCTTCAGGAAGCTAACTAGATCTTTTAACCAGTTCCCCTGAATAGCAGCTGAAGACATAGAGCCTAGTCAGAGAAATGAGATGAAGTGCTAAGTCCTCAGTTAAGCTGGTGACAGTCATCAGTGTTATATTAAGGGGCATGCTTATATTTTCTAAGATCTAATCACTTTCTAGACAGATTTCTTAGACTTGTTGCTGTCATATATGTCATCTTGATTAATTTCATTAGGGACATCTGTTGTCATGTTTAATATTAAATTTGGGTTTTGTGTAGGCATGTGTTGCTTATAGGGTTTGTCTTGTTAATTGGGATTTCCTTGAAACACAGCTAATTCAACATTATAATATACAATCACCAAGAAGAAAGGACTGAAACAATCTATTAGCTCCTTTTTAGTTCTGTGGGACTGAATTTGTGCAGAAAATAAAAAGTACTGGACAGTATATTAAAATAGAGCAGTAAAGCAACTCTTTAGAATAACCAAAGTATAAGGAAAGACTATTCTAAATGTTACTATGTAATGTCATTTGCTTAGAATTTGGTGGTGTTTTTTCATGTATATGGCAATTTCTCTGACTGATCCACAAAAGCCTACTGATCTTTTTTGTTTTTGTTATTAAAAAACAATATAGTAAATACCATTGCATGTATAGATTTCAACCATGTTAAAGATTTCATTGGGTTTTTGTGTTTTACCTCGCTTGGAAATCTAACCACTGATTATTTTTTCCTATGTTAAAATGTGTTCAGTAGAGTATAGGATGAAATAAAAACCTTTTGCTCCCTCAGTACAATATCAGAAAGAATTAGGGGGGTGGGTATGAGGACAAAGTGTGGTTTCTGGTACACTTGGGACCTGTGAAGTCAAAAATTTATTTTCATAGTTAATACTAAGGTATTGTTTGCTTCTTGCATTGTGTTGGCATTTGCACTGATGACGCAAAAGCTATGTCAGAGAAAGGTAACACAGATTACGGCAATGGCTACACACTTGTAGTAGCTGTCACTTAAGAATTTACCTGATGAGGGCCTCCCTGGTAGTTCAGGGTTAAAGATAGCACTATCAAGCTATGGCCAGCCGCTGCAGCACAAGTTGGATCCCCAGCCAGGGAACTGACCCACAATGGCGCAGCAGACCTCTTCTGACTCGCCTGCTGCTCCCCTCAGCAGTGTGTATTAGTCAGTCTGCCTGTTTTGTTCCCCACTTTGTCTCTGGTGAATTCTCTCACCCCCCCCCCACCTCTGTCCTGTACCCCAGTTCTTGTATGCATAAATAAATAAATCTTTTTAAAAATTACTTAAAAAAATTTTGTCTTGATATAACAGTTCATAAAATGATCTTTAAAATACTGTCACAAAGCCTTATCTTCTTCCCATTTCTACAGAAGATAAATCCCGTTTGCTAAAACATATCTCATAGCTCACACTTAAGAAAAGCCAGGTGCATACTGCTTATATGCCACCTCCCAAACAATACAATGCCCACATGGTGTGAAAAATATCTGGCTGATGTCTGCATCACCTTAGATCATACCTTCATACTGCCATTTGACCACCAGCTTAATTTTACTTCAGGCAGTCTTTAGTACATGACATATAAATCTTCTACTCCCACTCTGCCTTCTTCTCATTCTTCCTCAGTATAATAATAGGCACAATATTCTCTTCATCCCTCAATCCTCAAATTATAACTACTTTAAAATTTTATTTTTAAGTACAGTTAGCATTCTTGTTACTTTGTATATACATATATACTGTCTATACACAGACACATACACGAAGTCTTATTCACTTAGATGTATTAAATAACTTTATAATCAAATCAGGATGTTATTACCAGTCAAAATCTTATTTAGTGGGGAAGTATGTCTTTCCTAACATATATACTTTTGTATCAGAACTTTTCTGTAAGTTAAGGATCCCTCTGCTTTACTGCTGAATTTAAATGTGTGTAACCCACTTTTTAAAGAAAGCATATGCATACAAATATATAAAAATAATGTTGAAAATTTTGTTGAATCAGCTTAGTGGACAAGAAGGGTTACTTGACTGCCTGAACAGGGTATGAAAGGATAACAGAACTTTGGTATGTGGTCTTTTTTTTTTTTTTTTAAGATTTATTTATTTATTTATACAAGCACTGGGTACAGTCAGAAGCGTGGGAGGGTGAGAGAATTCACCAGAGCGAGAGCGGGGAGCAGAGCAGGCAGACTGAAGTACACTGCTGAGGGAGCAGCGGGCGGCAGGAGAGGTCTGTGCGCCATGTGGGACCCTCCTCTGGTTGCCCGGGAGCAGCCGGGAATCGAACAGGCGCTGCAGAGGCTGCAGGCAGCTTTGCAACCCAGCGCTCAACTGCCGCGCCACTGGGGAGGCCCTGGTATGTGGTCTTAATATGTGTAGTTTTCAGCCTGATTCTGGATTTACTTTTGTCAGTGTCTGCAGATGGGTCAAGTTCAATGAGACTATCTGCATAACTTGACTTGAGAATATCAAATTTTCAGAGAGATCTTCGGTGGCACATATCATCCTTTAGCAAAGTTTATGTGAAGCTGGGGCCTCCCTGGTGGCACAGTGGTTTGAGCCCTGCGCTGTGAAGCTGTCCGCAGCCTCTGCAGCGCAGGTTCAAGTCCTGGCTGGCCAGGGAGAAAGCAGATGACGTGGCAGACCTCTCCTGCCTCGCCCACTGCTCCCCTCAGCAGTGTCTTCTGTCCGTCTGCCTATTCTGCTCCCCGCTCTCTCTGGTGAATTCTCTCACCCTTCGGCGCCTCTGACCTGTACCCCAGTACCTGTATAAATAAATAAACCTTTAAAAAAAAGTAAAAGTTTATGTGAAGCCTCTGTTGTGAGCATGAAATCAGACTGGGGGGTTTGGTTGATAATACTTTATTAGCAGGCTTCCACTCTGCTCTAGAAATGAGTCTGTCAGAGACATATCCTTTTGGTTGGCTGGTCAAGATATTCTTTGTGATTCTCTTTTAAGACTTCATGTTGTCTTTTTACTGGAGCTTTCACTCTTAGAATCAATTGATATATTGAATTTCTTTTGATACGGTAGTATAATTGTGCTTACTATAAACTACATAATTCTCTTAACTGGTCATGAATTTTCAAGCATTTTCTAGCCATTTACTGTCTTTGTTAGAGGTGATAACGTATATTGGTAACCATTGTCATGTCTTACTCATTGAGTTTTCAAAATCTTGCAAATTATACTCTAAATAGATGATGTATTTTCTAATTCACAGTTGGAAAAGGGATTATTTCTGTTTTGTACATATCATTACTGTTTGTTATTAACTTTTTTTTTTTCCTATCTATTTCAGGCATTGTCATAATTCTGAAACATGTCTGATAACGGAGAACTGGAAGACAAGCCTCCAGCACCTCCTGTGCGAATGAGCAGTACCATTTTTAGCACCGGAGGCAAAGACCCTTTGTCAGCCAATCACAGTTTGAAACCTTTGCCCTCTGTTCCAGAGGAAAAAAAGCCCAGGAATAAAATCATCTCTATATTCTCTAGCACAGAGAAAGGTAAATAGCTACTGTTGTTTCAAGAGTCTATTATTTTATATTACCCATTTGACATCTTTTTAATTACAGTATAATAAATTGATACTTTTTTAATAGTGAAAACAAGAAACAGATCCAAGAAAAACAATTCATGGTGCTATACAGAGACGTTAGAAAGGTATTTTAAATGGTGATGGAAAAGAATAAAACTCAAGTTGTTTTTCATGCTACTTGTTATATTCAGTGAGTTTCTTTATCTCCATTTTCTATGTCGTGGACCATCGTTTATGGATTCCTAACATTAATTATATTTGTGATATTTGAGAAAGAAAACTATCATAAGAATGCTGATACAGAGTCTACAATCCCTTGTATGAAATCCTGGTGGCCAACTGTTATGAAATGGAGATTTTTTTGATTTTTGAGTAGTAATGCTCACACACACACACACAAATATTTTACATGTATACGGACATGTAAAATATATATTAAATATATAATGTATACCTATAAAATATATATTAAATATTATATATTTATATATATCTCATATTCTATAATTCCTTCAGAAGCATCTGAGGCAGCACTCAGTAACCATCATGTTAATGTATCTTCTGCAAACATGAATCTAGTACAGGTTTGTAATGACCTTAGTACTATTGACGTTTTGGGGTGAAATAATCCTTTCTTTGAAGGTATCTGTCCTGTGATTTATAAGCCGTTTCACACCACTGCTAGCTTTTACCTTCTAAATGTCAGGAGCACCTGTCACCTAGTTAGTGTAACTAAAGGAAATGTCTTTGGGCATTGCCATATGTTCCCCATGGTTCAAAATTGCTCCTAGTTAAGAATCACTGGTCTAGTCACACAAAATGGAATAAAGACTATAAGTAATCTCATGTAAGTTTAGGCCACAAAATTTGTTTTAGGTCTAAATCTAAGGAAAGAACTTGTGGTTATCAAAACTTTTTTGGGTTTTAGAACTCAGTAAGGGTTCATGGACTCTAATAGGTTTTAGAATAAGGTTTAGGGTTTTTTAGCAGTATGGTCCATAGCTAGTAATAGATGCAAATGGAGATATATCTGAATTTCATAGGTAGGTAAACCCAAGCGGAAGAAGCTTGGTGCTTTGTATATTGCATATCTCTTATTTATAATTTTGCTCTACTTCCAAGATTTCATGTGAGATTGTAATTAAAAAGCCTCATGGTGTATGTTTTTTAAGTTTGTTTATGAAAAGTGATGGGGTATATATTTGGCATGTGGGAGAATGAAAAATATATTTAGACTAGATTCATTAAAGAATGAAGGAGAAAATTAGGGAATGAACTAAAAATGATGTGTGGGAAGAGGACAAAGAAATGTATTTGTGTTGGTGAACACTAAATCTTCATTCTCCTTAGCAGTAAGTCAGTATTTATTTAAAGCAGGAAAACCTGAAAATGACATTGGAAACATGATATTTAAAATTATGGAAATTATTTAAAAAATTATGGAAGTTAATACATCAAGAAGAATGCATTGTTACTTCAATTTAAAAAGAATCATGCCCCAGCCCAAAAAAACAATACCTAAGGGAATTGCTGAGTTAAAATTACTTTTGCGAAATGCAAATGAAGAAGGGGAATGCTCAAGATAGGGTAAAACATACTTAGGGACAGCCATGGAGAGCAAAGGAAGAATACAAAAATGAAACAGAAGGAAAGAGAAAATGTGGACAATTCTGAACTTTGGGTATGGGTAGGGCTTGTTAGCAAATTGCATATGCATTATTTACCTAAATACAAAAGAGCATGCCTATCTCTTTGATCAATTTGAGAATCTTCCAGTTTTACTCTTTATTACTTCCCTTTTCCTTCTTTTATCTCAGAATTACCAACTGCAACTTGAAATTGCACTGACAAAATGAGATTAAGGGTACTGGTGCCCTAATAGTGACTCTGATTGCACTTATATTTACCCACTCCTGTGATTTGTAATTAATGTTCATTAATTTTTTTTGTGATTTCTAAAGTTTTTGTTTTATTTTGTTTATTATATTCAAAATCTAAGATCTTTTTTGCACTAGTTTTATAACTTAACAAGCTCTTTTTAATAAAAGTTTGTCTTTCTTATCCAATTCCTTTTATTCTTTCTCTTTAAAATATTTGTTACAGAAAATGACATATACAAAATACAGTGTGCTGAATCCTGTCACCAGCTTCAGCAGTTATCACTCTGCTTCCACATTCTGTCCCAAACAATCTAATCCTTCCACTGCCTTCATGCAACTGTTGTCTAACTTTTCACCTGTGTCCAGTTTAACCTGTTTAACAACTTTATATAAATAGAATTGTGCTTTAATTCTTTAGTTTTGTGATGACATGATAAACACAAAATTATAAAAGTTTTAATAACATACCCTTGTCTCCACCCCTCAGCCTGGAATTTTAATGGTATCTCTATCCCCATGTGCCATGCTCTATCCTGTTGCTCTCCTCCTCAATAGTCATCATCCTGAGTTTTGTATTTTTCATTCCTTTGTAATATAATTTTATGACTTAACATCTCCAACTAATATATGGTTTAGGCTTGCCTATTTGGGAGTCTTTTACAAATGGAATCATATTCAGGACTTCTATTTGTGACCCACCTTTATGTTTTTGAGATTCATATTGATACACATACCATTATGATTATTCATTTTCACTGCTGATATTGACATATGTAGCTATAGTTTGTTCATTTTCACTGCTATGTACTAGTACATTGTATAGCTATATGGCAATTTATTTAACCCATCTATTAATACACATTTGGGTTGTTTTCATTAATAATGTTTGCTTTGAGTAACCTTGAACATAATTGTTGCTAGATGTGTGCAATATTTATTATCCAGGGCAATACTTCAAGAATTAGGCAACCCTTTCATTTAGTTCTCATGATTTTAATTGCTTGTTAGAATTATTTAATAAGCTTAAAATAATAAATCTGTGTCCAGTCTGCATCCTAAACCAACTGAATCCGTTTTTAGGGACTTAACCTGGGCATCAGTTTTGTTTTGGTTTTAGTTTTTTAAAATGCTGCCTATGATTCTGATGTTAAAAAAACACTGTATTAATAGACTATGAAATTTATTTAGTGGCTAACACTAAATGGAGTGCAATAGAAATAAACAGAACATAGAAAGAGAACAGAACAATGAAAGAGTTGTTTCACTGAAACCTGTTTCAGTTATGTGGATATTGGGTCAGGATGTAAAACGTATCAGGGTGTGTCCTGTTCAAAGATTTAAAGGTTGCTTAGCTGTGTTTATTTAGGAGTAGCATCCCTGAGTTGCAGAATATTCCTATGTTTGATTTAACTAAACTTTTTTTACGTTCATTCTCACACGCAAAAGATGAATGTTTCCATTTCTGAACATCCTTGCCAATTATTGTATTACAGTACTTTAATTTTTGCTGACTCGGGAGACATGAAATGGTCTTATTGTGGTTTTAGATTGCATTTCCCTGTTGACTGGGGAAAATGAGCATCTTTTCATATGTTAATTTGTCATTCACTTGAGTTTTTCTTTAACATCTATTCTTTAATCCATTTTCTACTGTTTTTCCTTAATAATAAATACTACTTGTAGTCTATATACTAATTCTTTGATAGTTATGTTGTTAAATATAGTTTTCTAGAGTGTGATTTGCCTTTTCACCCTTTTAGTGGTATCTTTTGATGAATAGGAGTTACAATTTTTGGTGTAGTTGAACTAATTCCTTTTTGGTTTGACTAGGGATCAAAGATACTTTGTTATTTCTACAAGTTTCACAATTTGCCTTTTACATTTTTTTTTTAAAGATTTATCTATTTATGCAATCACTGGGGTACAGGCCAGAGGCGTGGGAGGGCGAGAGAATTCACCAGAGACAGAGTAGGGAAAAGAACAGGCAGAAGGACCAAAGACACTGCTGAGGGGAGCAGCGGGCAAGACAGGAGAGGTCTGCCACGCCATGTGGGAATCTCCCTGGCCTGCCTGGAATCGAACCCATGCTGCAGAGGCTGGGGACAGCTTCACAGCGCTGCACTCAACCTGCTGTGCCACTGGCAAGGCCTTGCCTTTTACATTTTTAATCTTTGAACTATCTGGGGGGGGGGGGGGGAGGGAGGGTGTATGTACCTGTAAAGCAGGATCTATTTTCACTTTTGTTTTTTAAATGGAGCTGGACAGACTCCAAGATTGTTCATTGAAACTTTTATCATTTCCCCCACATGCCTGCGATTCTAGCTGTTATTTTATCAGCTGTTATTTTATCAGGCTTTGTGTATGCCAGGCTCTGTTTCTGTGTTTTCTGCTTTGTTATGTTAACTTATTTTATCAGCATGTTGCCTTAATTACTTTAGCTATGATTCTTTTTTTTTTTTTTTAATAGAGGCATGTTTTTATTTATTTATTTGTTTGTTTGTTTGTTTGCTTGTTTATACATGCACTGGGTACAGTCAGAAGCGCGGGAGGGCGAGAGAATTCACCAGAGCCAGAGCGGGGAGCAGAGCAGGCAGAAGGACCGAAGTACACTGCTGAGGGGAGCAGCGGGCGGCAGGAGAGGTCTGCGCGCCATGTGGGACCCTCCTCCAGTGGCCGGGGAGCAGCCGGGGATCGAACCGGTGCCGCAGAGGCCGCGGGCAGCCTCGCAACCCAGCGCTCAACCGCTGCACCACCCGGGAGGCCCACTTTAGCTATGATTCTTAATACATAATAGAGCAAATCTGATCTTTTTCAGGATCTTCTGACCCTTTGGTCTTATGTAAATTTTAGAATCTGCTTATCATGTACTTTTTTAATAGCCTGTTGATATTTTGATTAAAATTGATTGAATTTTTTGGGCAGGTTAGGGAGAATCACATTCAACTTTGTAAGCGAGAGAGAGAGAGAGAGAGAGAGAGAGAGAGAGAGAGAGAGAGAGAGAATGAGAATAATAGTGTTTAGAGGGTAGGGTGTATCTTGATTCCTTTTATTTCCTTGGACACTTCCTTTCCAACCCAACCTCCCACACTTAATATTCCTTCCTTTTGATATAAAGGGCTAGAATAAGAGAGAGAGAACCCTGTGTGTATGAATGTTTATTCATGTTTATATAAGCGTAGAAATCAATCTTCTTGGCCACTTTCACTATATTATTCCATTTGTTGCCCTGGTGATTGTCCCTGGCCACCCCACTTCCACCCCCCACCATCCCTATTTCTAATACCTATAATCCCCAATATTTCTTTGGTAGCATCCTTCTTCCTACATGCTAAACTGCTATTTCCTTCTTCAGTCTTATCATAATTTATTTTCCTCATTGGGTATTTCTTATAGATTTTACTCCATGATAAACAAGAGACTTGGTATAGAAGAGGGCCACAGAATATGCTTAGTCTCTCATCTTAAAACAGGAAGTCTAGAGAGAAAAAAACAAGTACTTTAATTTTAATAATCAAATGACAATGAGCCTAAGATTTTTACCATCTCTAATGTAAAGTCTAATCTAGAGATATTTTGTTTTACTCAGATATACCTCCCTTATTTTGTACTTATCAAATAACTAATACTTTCATAAAGGAAAAATATGACTGGATTATTTTAATTATTACTAGGTTTTTTAAAAAAGATTTATTTATGAATACAAGAACTAGGGTACAAGCCAGAGGTGCAGGGGTGGGGGGTGAGAGTATTCATCAGAGACAGAGTAGGGAACAGAACAGGCAGACTGACTGAAATACCCTGCTGAGGGGAGCAGTGGAGACAGGAGAGTTCTGCTGTGCCATGTAGGTAGCTCCCTGGCCGGCCGGGGATTGAACTCATGCTGCAGGAAGCTGCAGATTACTTCATAGTGCTGTGCTTAACCCTTGTGCCGCCAGGGAGGTCCTTAATTATTATTAGTTTTGATCATTGTTACTGAGTAAAGAAAATCCAAAATTATACCTTTTATGACTTGATTGAACAATCTTTTCTTGCAAACCTGCTAATGTGCATCATATGCACATTGTAAGAATCATCAGAGGTACAGTAAGCAAAGCAGATGGTGTCCCTGCCCTGTGGCACTAATAAACTATACAGCATATACTTACAAACTGTGCAGTGTGATAATAGGTATAGTGTAAGGCTTCTTTTGTATCTCAGAAGGCTTTTTAAAGAAAAGACAGTAAAACTGAAGACTAAAGGAAGAGTACATGCCTAGAAAAGAGTTAGTTTCTGGATCCCAGCCACAGAAGGGATCACAGCTACATTCAAGAAGCTGAGTGCAGCCCAGTGTGATTTGAGAGCAGAGAGGTAGAGAATAATAATTGCATGACATATGAAGGAAACTATACGCAGCAGAAGAGGCCAAAGAGATAGGCAGGGAGCAGGTTACAAAGGGCTTTGTAGTCCATGCTACAAAGCTCAGTTTTTACTCTGTTCCCTGGGGAACCATTATGGAATTTTAAAACAGGGGAAAGACCTAGTCACATTTCTATTTAAATAGGAGAGAGTGGTAGCTGTATAGAAAATAGATTTTGTTGGAGGTCTAAAACTGAAGTTGGAAACTAATTAGGAGAATTTTTTTTTTTTTTTTTTTTGTGGGACCCTCGCCTGTAGCCCGAGAACGAACCAGCGCTGCAGAGGCTGCAGGCAGCCTCGTGGCCCAGCGCTCAACCACTGCGCCACCAGGGGAGGCCCTAGTTAGGAGGATTTTGCAGTAGTCTAGGTGAGAAATGGCATAACAAGTCTAGTCGCTTTGATAATGAAAGTTTCAATGAGCCATTGTCTTTGCTCATTTTTAAAAACTCTATTCAGGTAGTTAGGGTTGAGTGGTATAGTATTTATGTATTCATTAACTAAGCCATTTTCACTTTAAATTATTGAACCTATATGTTCCCTTCTGACTGGTTTTGAAGATGATAGACTTAGAACTGTAAATATTTCTGTTGGTCTAAAAATCTAAATCTGTGATTAATGATAATAGCCCATAATTCTTCCCTTTTTCCTTGAGAATACCCTTTATGTTTAGTTCCACCATCTTCAAGCTGTTCTAGGTCAAAACAGCAAAGGAGTAATCACTGACTCTGTTAGACTAGAAAAAGAGATGAGGGCTTGAGGATTTTTGTGTTTTTTTGTTAGCCTTAGGTTATTAAATGTAGAGTGAAAGGTTGTGGCTTTAAAGGATGTGGCAGTGATATACTTAGGATTCCTTTAAGTACCTGTTGTGCTACATATGACTCTAGCCTCACACTTTCATTGAAGGTTGCTGTCTGCCTGCTTGTTTTATTTTCTAATGCAGTTGGAAAATAACTGTTAAGATTTTTTTCCCCCGGTGCACTAATAAGTTGTGTATTTTATTAAAGTAAGTGTTCTTTCCTGCTCTGTTACTCCCAAGTAAGTGATCCAGTGGCCTAGTAGACATTCTGTAGATAGGTAATTGAGGGGTTTGTTGTTGCTATTTGTGCTTGTAGTCTTGGTTTGCAGAGTAATAAAGCAGTGATACTGTTTATAGAGCAATATCCTTCCAGCACATTGTTCAGTTTAAGATACGCTGCAATATCTTTTTTTTTTTTAGATATGTTTATAATATCCCTTTCCCCTCCTAATAGGACTACTAAAATACAGGGATTATTTATGCATATGTGTTGTATTATATAAAAACAAAAGGAATTAAATAGATTTTTAGGATGTTGTGTCATTTTCTTTAAGTAAACTCATTAATGTACATAAATGTGTCTCATGTTATATTTAATCTATTAACTTTTAATTTTCTACCCTTAAGATACATGAGATGTTCTTTAGTGGGTCTCTAAACTCTTAACATCCAAATTGAAAAATATGGCTGTGCCTTAGACAACAAGAAGCACGAATTCTCTTGTTAAATGTCTTGTCTTTTACCTTTCTATATACCTGTTCATATTTTTATTATTTCTGACTAGATTTATTATCTTTGTGTTAGTAAATACAGTCCCTAATAATTCCTATGTTTTATTTCTTATAACTTCATTCACTGGTGAGAGACTGATTCTCAGGGTGCCAGGGCTGGCTTAGTTTAATTATTCAGCTTTGACCAGTCTAGTTGGCTAGGAGTGTATGGGAAACTGGCTGAAGTGGCTTATTTTGCAGGCTTATCTAAGAAAAAAGCATCTTTTCCAACCATATGCATCTCAGAAATGGAATGCCAAGCACATTTTTTTAAAGAAAAATAAAAAACAGTATTTTTATAGTTTATAAAATTAAGTTTTTCTGTCAGCAGTTCAGAGCACTGTAAAATGTAAACTATTAGCTCATACTTAATTAAATACTCCTATAAGCAAGATACCAAGGTAGAAGTCAGGGGACAAAGAGAAACAAAGGGCATGAGCTCAGATTACTGAGAGTCTATTGGGAGATGAGAAATTATTACCGATGTAATGTGTATCTCAGTAAAGATAGCAAAAGTTACATTTGGCTTAACCTTTGCATTTCCCTCTGGTCCTTTCCATGACCAGTATGACCAGCTCTCCCATCGTAAGCACATTTCTTATAAATAAATAATCTGTGTGCCCAGGAGTGCTAGAGAGGAGATAGACGTTTGAACACAACTCTTTCATCATTAGTTTAAAAACTAATCGTATGTTTCTTCTAATGGTGGATCAGTAACACCTTTGTAAAAAAAAAAAAAATAGTGTATAGTAATATTTCCAAGTTTATATATACAAACCTATTAAACATGAGTTTTTACATTAGAATCATCTAGTGAAACATAATAGATATACTGTTAATATTTAATATATTTAATATATCTAATAAATCTATTAACAGTATAATAGTTTATACTGTTTATTCTCCTCCCAAGACCCAACTGAATGACAGTTAAAAAATTTTTTTTTGTATCACAAAGGCATTGGAGAGAAGAGAGTAAAATGCAAGACGTGTCAATACATATTTGAAATGAAGAAGTTGTGATGAAGTCACAACTGATTAAACAAAACAAGATCTCTAGGGCGTGAAAAGAGGACATAGCTTATGTATTTATAGTGACTATCTGTGAGAAGTGGACCATTTTCCCTTGTAAAAATCCAGGGCAGAATTTAAAAGATAAGTGAATTTGAAGACCAGGACAGTAGAAATTATGTGAAATGAAACATAAAGATAAAACACTGAAACAAATGTGAACATTTGTTCCCACAGCTGTGAGGCACTTTAGACAAAGTATAATTGAAGTCTCTAAAGCAGGAGAAAGAGAAACGAGACTTTTTTTTAAATGACTGAAATTTTCCCAAATTTAATGGCAACTGAAAACCCACAGATTCAAGAAGTACAAAGAATTCCAAGCATAGGAAACATGAAAACTATATACTGTAAAACCTGTGATAAAGAAAAAAATCTTACAAACTTCCAGACCTTCAGCTCAGTTTTTTATGAATCTAGATTATTCCACTAAAAAATAAAGTCTACTAAAAAAGAATATTAAACTATCAGAATGAACACATTACATATAAAGGAACAAAATATGACAGTATATTTTATGTGAGCAGCAACATAAACCAGAAGACAAGGAACAATATATTTAACGTACTGGGAGAGGGAAAAATTCTGTCATCTTAGATTTCTATGTATCTTGTGAAAATATCTTTTAAAAAAGAAGAGGATACAGGGCTTCCCAGTGGTGCAGTGGTTGAGCGCTGGGTTGCGAAGCTGCCGGCGACCTCTGCGGCGCCGGTTCGATCCCCGGCTGCTCCCCAGCCACCTGAGGAGGGTCCCACATGGCGCGCAGACCTCTCCTGCCGCCCGCTGCTCCCCTCAGCAGTGTACTTCCATTCTTCTGCCTGCTCTGCTCCCCGCTCTGGCTCTGGTGAATTCTCTCACCCTCCCGTGCTTCTGACTGTACCCAGTGCTTGTATGTATGTATGCATGTATAAATAAATAAATAAATAAATAAATAAATAAATAAATAAATAAATAAATCTTAGGTAAATAAATGAATCTTAAATGAATCTTAAGTAAATAAATAAATAAATAAATAGAAATAAAATCCTTGAGGTAGAAGGAAACTGTCATATGGAAATATGGATCTGTATAAGAGAATAAAAATCACTACAGATGGTAAATGTTTTTTCTTGTCTAAATCTCTTTAAAAGTAATTGAGTTTTAAGAAGTGAAATAGTGATACATGCTTATTACATGGATAAAACTCTAAAGCTAAACTAAGAAGGTAAAGAAGCCATTTAAAGAGATCACGTGTTGTATAATCCCATGCATATGAAGCAGCCAGAATAGGCAAATATGTGAAGACAGAAAATGAGTATGGTTGCCTGGAACTTGGGGAGGGGATAAAGGATCAATGGGGTGTGATTGCTAATGAGTACAAGTTTCTTTGGAGGGTGATGAAAATATACCAGTGTTAGATTGTGGTGGTTACACAACTCTAAAATATACTATGGTATATAAAAATTTATAACTGGAAAATCTGCCAAGAAAGTAAAAAGGAATTATAGAAAATATTTAATCCAAAAGAGGGAAATAGAAACAAGAAAGAGATACCATTAGAAAGTAATGGAATGGAGGGTTTAAACCCGGCTATCTCAGTAATCACATTATATGTAAATGATCTAGATACTCCAGTTAAAAGGCAGAGATGATCGGATTGCTAAAGCAGACATACAAAAAAAATCCACTAAAAATACTGGGTTGTCGGAAAAGTCGTGATGGTTGTTTTCTTTTTCAGCAAAAATGCATCATGACTTCCAACAACCCAATATAAAGTCATAAAATTTTAACCAATTTAAAGAATTTCTAAAGGTATGCTAATAATGAAAAGAAAACTGGACTGGATACCTGTTGATGTCAAGGTAGCTTTTATAATAAAAATACTGCTGTAAATATTTAAGGGATAAAGAATACATTATTTCATAATTATAAATTCATCAAGGTGATATAACAACTAAGTGTTTGTATACCTGTTAACAGAACTTTGTAATACATGAAGCAAAATTGGATAGAGTTTCAAGGAGAAGTAGAGAAATCCAGTTTTAGTTGAAGATTCCAGTACACATACTTTTAAGTGTATTTAAGAACTTAGAGCATTTACCAAGATAGATCATATTCTAGGGCCATTTTTAAAAGTATCAATAATTTTAGAAGAATTCTAATCAAATGTAGTACATTCTGTGACTACATTTATTAAATTAGAAACCAGTAACAAACAGAATGATCTTTGGAAATATTTGGAAAGTAAATGAAATAAATGAAGAAATCAAAAAGATATTTAGAAACTATATTAAGCTGAATGAAAATGTAAATTCAAAACATCATTGTTTGTATGATGGAGCTAAAGCAACACTTAGAAGAAAATTTATAGTATTAAACACCCATATTAGAAAAAAATTTCAAATTGGTGACTTCAGATCAACTGACTGGAAGGGAAGAACATGTAAGATCCAAATAAGTAGGAGAAAAGAAATAATAAAAATCAAAGTAGAAACCAATGAAATAGGGGGAAAAAAAAAAAAACCAGAAAAATGAATGATCTCAAAAGCTGATTTGTTTAGAATATCAATAAAATAGATAAACCTGTAGCCAGACTTATAGGAGATGGGGGAGACACAAATTACCAATGTAGAGAATGAGAGAGATGGCACCTTTACAGATATTAAAAAGGTACAGTAATAGTAAAATAGTAAACAGATACATATACATAACATGTATAACAGCAAGTTAGATAAAGTGAAAGAGTTTCTTGAAAGACAAAAATTTCTAAAGCTCACTCAAAAAATAGATAACCTGGGCCTCCCTGGTGGCGCAGCGGTTGAGCGCTGGGTTGCGAAGCTGCCCGCAGCCTCTGCAGCACCAGTTCGATCCCCGGCTGCTCCCCGGTCACCGGAGGAGGGTCCCACATGGCGCGCAGACCTCTCCTGCCACCCGCTGCTCCCCTCAGCAGTGTACTTCATCACTCTGCCTGCTCTGCTCCCCGCTCTGGCTCTGGTGAATTCTCTCACCCTCCTGCGCTTTTGACTGTACCCAGTGCTTAAATAAATAAATAAATAACTTTTAAAAAAAATAGATAACCTGGGAAATTTAATTTATTGATTTATCATCCTTCCCACCAAGAAAATGTCAGATCCAGATGACTCCAATGATGAAAGTCTACCAGTTAAGAAAGAAATATCATTGATACTACACAAACTTCCAGAAAATTGAAAAGAAAGGAATATTTCTCAGTTTGTTAGGTGAAAGCAGCACTACCCTGATACCTCAACCAAAGACATTATAAGAAAAGAAAGCTACACACCTATATCCTCATGAACAGATACAGAATTGTAGCAACAGTTTAACATTAGAATCCAATTGTATGTGAAAAAGGTAATACGTCATTACCAAGTAAATTTCATTTCCGAATGCAAGGTTGATTTAACACTTGGAAATAAATGATAATGCATTACATTAATAGAATTAAAAGGATAAACTATATGTTCATCTCAGTAAACATAGAAAAGCACATTATAAAATCCAGTGTTCATTTCTGATAAAAAGCATCCATCGAATATTTAGAATAAAAAATATTCTTAATCTGATAAAGGACATCTTTGAATGGCATCAAATTTAGTGGTAAAAAAAAAAATCACTGTTTCCTCAGTGATCAAGGAAACAAAGATTTCCCTTTTTAAGCCTTGTATTCAACAGTGTGCTAGCAGTTCTAACCAGTGAAGTAAGTAAGAAAAGAAATCCAACCTGGGAGGGAAGAAGTAAACCTATTATTATTCAGACATCATTAAACTTTTATAAAAAATACTGTGATGGCTACAGAAATTCTACTGGATTTAGAAGGTTAAGTATATTAAGGTTTCACGGTATAAGATGGGATTCAAAAACCAGCTGTGTTTCTATAAAACAGTGAACAATTGAAAGTCAAAATTTAAAAAACTACCATTTGCAGTAGGATCAGAAATTTTGGAATAGTGAGGCAAAAAGCTGGCAAGCAGTGAGAAATCTCTACACTGGTAACTAAAACATAGCTGAAACAAACAAACATAAATAAAACATAGCTGAGAAATTAAAGAAGATCTAAATAAATGAAATATTTGGAAGCTGTTGAATGTTCAAGGATAGCCAATAAAATTTTAATATGTTTAAAATTAGGGAGAATAGGGCCTCCCTGGTGGCACAAGGGCATAAGTCTCAGCACCATCAAGCTATTGGCAGCCACTGCAGCACGAGTTTGATTCCTGGCCAGGGAGGTGACCCACATGGCACAGCAGACCTTTCCTGTCTTGCCCTCCATTCCCCTCAGGAGTATATTTCTGTCAATCTGCCTGTTCTGCTCCCCACTCTGTCTCTGGTGAATCCTCTCACCCCTCCCCCACACCCCTGGCCTATACCCCAGCTCTTGTATGCATAAATGAATAAAATAAATCTTTTTAAAATTTTTTAAAAAAATAAAATGAGGGAGACTAAATAAAGGATTCCCTGGTGTTCCCATGGTCCAGCCCACATCTAGGCCTGGACATCACATAGACTCCTCACCAGAGACTCGGATTCAGTCAAAAGAAATAAAAATAAAATAATACAGTCATTGTTTTCAAGGATTAGAAGACTCAATATTTTTGAGTTCACCCCAAATTTATCTTTATATTTAATGCATTCCCAATAAAAAATCCAAGCCACTATTTTTTAAATTTTTAAACTCATTCTAAAATTCATATGAAAATGCAATGGATTTAGAGTAGCCAGGCAGCTTTGGCAAAGAAAAAAGTTGTAAGACTTATACTCTGTAATTACAATCTTTATTATAAACTACAAAAACCAAAGCAGTCTGGTATTTGCATTAAGATAAAGAGTTCATTGCAACTGAATAGAGCATCAGAAATAAACTCATGCATTTATGGACAGTTGATTTTCAAAATAAAAATAAAGTGGCATTGGCCTTCTAAATAGCAACTCTGGAAATTAGAAGGTCTGAGGTGAGAGAAACATTTCCAATGTAAATATCTATTAATCAAAAACTATAATTTATAGCAGTATATTTCAACCTGCCTCTTCTGTTCCCCACTCTGTCTCTGGTGAATCCTCTCACCCATTAGCCCCACACCTCTGGCCTGTACCCCAGTTCTTGTATGCATAAATAAAAGCATTTTTTAAAAAACCCAAGACTATAATTTAAAACAATGGAGTGAACCAAGAAGAAAGGATAATATCCAGAGAGTAGATTCAAGCATGGGGTAAAAGAGAAGTAATGCCTGAAGAGTACACTGAACCTAGTTGTAAACTACTTTGGATTCAGGCAAGAAGATCTAAAAGTGAGATCACCAGCAGGAAAAAAGGAACTGATTTGTTTGAATTGACAGAGTATTAGTGATAGTGTATAGTAGAAAAATAGCAAAAATAATTGGTGGAACAACGTAAAAAATGGACACAATTTAAAATGTAACTTTTATTAACTCCAATAGAAAAGGTTATATAATTGCACAAGAAAGGAGAGGTAACTTTTGTGAACTACTTATCTATATAGTGTGCACTCTCTCCATAGTCACCGTAATGTAGATTGCATAGTCTGCATGAATATATCTGAATGGAAATAGGATTTAGTAGACTGTTTTCCAAATTGCTCAATACCTGAGGAAGCCGTTTATGAGAGAATGAGTGTTCTAAAGAGGCTGTCTGTTCTGCCCTGTGCCCTTTTATTCAGGTCCGATACTGGGTTAGTCTGTTTTTATCAGGACACTATCTGGTTGGTTCCCTTTTCCCTATCTTTCCTACTTGATTATAGGTTATTATACTTACTGTACTTCACTTATCAACTTATCAGCCAGTGTTTCTAGGGGGAATCTCTTTTCTAAAATAACTTTGTTCCTAATTTGTTTTGGAAAAAATACAAACATGATTATGAGTACCATTATTAATCTTATGTAAACAAGCTAGTTCATTTTTTTTTTTAATGCCCTCTAGGAAGTAAGAAGAAAGAGAAGGAACGGCCAGAAATCTCTCCTCCATCGGATTTTGAGCATACCATCCATGTTGGTTTTGATGCTGTTACTGGAGAATTCACTGTAAGTTTACCTAGTTATGACGGTTTCTATATCAACATTCAAACCTTTCCCTTCAGTATTAAGTTTGAAATTTCTGTCTATAGGTTAACTGAATTCTTAGTACTTTTCTTTTCCTTTTTTTTTTTTTAAGATTTTTTTCTTTTAAGATTTATTTATTTATTTATACAAGCACTGGGTACAGTCAGAAGTGCAGGAGGGTGAGAGAATTCACCAGAGTCAGAGTGGAGAGCAGAGCAGGCAGACTGATGAAGTACACTGCTGAGCAGCGGGCATGGCAGGAGAGGTCTGCGCGCCATGTGGGACTCTAGCCAGCGGCCAGGGATCAAACCGGCGCTGCAGAGGCTGCGGGCAGCTTCACAGCCCAGCGCTCAACTGCTGCACCACCAGGGGAGGCCCCTTAGTACTTTTTTTATGTTTGTGTTTCGGTTTTTCCTAGGGAGCTCAGCCTGTTAATTATAATTAACAATAGAAATAGCCTTTAGAAAACTAGACCGTTGAGAATTTAGGTGTCTAAGTATATATTGAATAGATTGTTTTGTATTGTGTATTTTGTCATTTACCTCTGGAAATAGATTTTATTATTAGAGTAATTCAAAACAACTAATTTCTGAATGTCTTTTTGTTAGGGCATGCCAGAACAGTGGGCTCGCTTATTACAGACTTCCAATATCACCAAATTAGAGCAAAAGAAGAATCCTCAGGCTGTGTTGGATGTCTTAAAGTTCTATGATTCCAACACAGTGAAGCAGAAATACCTGAGCTTTACACCTCCTGGTAAGACATCAGACAATTGTAAAAGACTGATTCAAATAGGATTGTAGAGTTGTGAAGCACTTCTAGATAAAAAGATTATTGCTGCTGGAAAATAAAAAGCTCAACTACGGTTCTTGTTTCTACTGCCCGCCCCCCCTGTAAATCTGCTTTTGTAGACTGATTGGCGCAACTCTTACATACAATTTGGGATCTGGGGATTCTATTAATCTTTTCAGTTTTTTTTTAAATGAAGTTGATGAATGTTTTGACCTTTTGTTTGTTTGGTTTTTTTGTCTTTGCTGCTTTTGAACAACTTTCAGCAATAGAAGGATAAGATACTGATTTATAAACTAAACATGTTTGTACCAGTTAAATATTACTGGACAGGAGAAGGATTGTCTTACTGTATATACATGTACATACTTTGAACTAAAAAGTGTTCAAGTTTGACAAAAATTAAAGCTTATCAAATAAAGAGTGAGCTTAAAATAAACATGAAAACCAAAAGAATTTATACTTCAAATTAAGGTATCATAAGGTAAATTAGAGAATAGTGGATTTAAAATATAGCTTGTTTGTTTACATCAGACTCAAAATAAATTCCATCCATTATAGTTGATTGCTTTATCATTTAACTCTTGCTATTTAGGCTTCCCCTACCTCACACTGGTTCTCATGCCCTTTTCCTTGTAGTTCATTTATTAAAGAAACTGGATTATTTGTCTTACATCTCTCAGTGTGGACTTTGCTAGTTACATCATCAGGGTATCATTTGAAATGTTTCACTGTCTCCCAAAGTGATGTTATTATCCATGTAGCTTTTAATATACTTGAATCAAAATCATACATGTAGTTTTAAGTAATTTAATTTTGTGCAAATTTAATCAAATTGTAATTTGATAGCATCCTCACAGAAATAAGGGCTATGCTCAAAGAAGAAATAGAGATTCCCCCAATAAATAATCTTCATCTTTTTTACTTTAGTCTGGTACATCCTTAGCAAAAAGTCAGACTTGTCCCTAGAAATTTTGTGTCAGCTAGGAAGTCTGTAAGTTAATTTTTTACCCCACTGTTTGACCAAAACATGATACAGTCTTTCTCATTACACACACACACACACACACACACACACACACACTCACTCACTCACTCACGCACGCGCGTACATATGCACAGTCCTTTTATTCTCTGGGCATTTTACATTTGGTGACAGACAGATGAGGTAGTATCTGTCTGATTTTTTTTTTTTTAAGATTTATTTATGCATATAAGAACTGGGGTACAGGTCAGAGATGTGGGGTGTAAGAGGAATCACCAGAGACAGAGTGGGAAACCAAACATACAGATCTACTGTGCCATCAGAGGCTTGCTGTGCCATGTGGGTAGCTCTATGGCAGGGGATCGAATTCGTGCTCTCTGGGCATTTTAAAACATAAAACAGAACAAAACTTGCTCTTCTAAACTCCAGAATGAATATTTTAGCTTTTAGTCTTTGTGAATTGTGTTTTATCTCTAGGGATTAGCTTTCATATTGATCAAAATTTTTGTCAAGAATTTTCCTTTGCACAATTGCCAATATCTTAATAGTTGCTTCAAGTTTCAATAGATAATTTTCTGGAGAAAGTATTGTTATGACTAAACTGATTTATGTTAATAGGAACAGATTTAACATGGTTTCAAAGAAATTTTTTTCCAATAAAAAAACTTCAAAATTTAGTTTTATGGAGGTATAATTTACATACTGTGAAATTCATCTACTTTAAATATATAATTCAAGTTTTCATAAATTTACTGCATTCCATTAAGATTTGAGATTCACTAACAATTATGTATAAATTCTTGTTTAAAAACTGATTTTACTACTATTTTTCTCAAGACTTAATTCAACTTAATATGAAATTATCTAAGAACATTTTACTTGTTCTGTTTTTTTATTTTTTTCCTTTGATTACATAGGAGTTGTTTTATTTTTTGAATTGTTAACTTAGCATTATTTTCTGTTTCATATTCAGAGAAAGATGGCTTCCCTTCTGGAACACCAGCAGTAAGTTTATGTTATTTCTTACAGCTTCTTCTAATTTAAGTTACCCCAACCAAATCTGATTTGTTTTGCTTTTTAAAATATTTGACAACTATTAGAAATAAGTACTTTATATATTTTTAGGTGACCATTTAATTAGTTGAGAGAGCTATATTAAATTGAATTTCCTTGATATAATACTTAAAGGCTATAAAGATTAAATATAACAACTTGTAAAGTACCTATATAGCATCCTCTTAGCATATAATGAGTTGTAAAGATAATGCCTTCTTTTGCTTCATTAGCCACCCATTTTTCTGGTGACTTTTTTTTTTAAGATTTATTTATTTATGCATACAAGAATTGGGGTACAGGCTGGAGTTGCGGGAGGGTGAGAGGATTCACCAAGACAGAATGGGGAGTAGAACATGCGGATCTACTGAAATACACGGCTGAGGGGAAGCAGTGGGTGAGACAGGAGAGGCCTGCTATTGCATGTGGGTTAGCTGGCGGGGATTGAACTCATGCTTCAGTGGCCAGCGATAGCTTGATAGTGCTGAGACTTTAACCGCTGCACCACTAGGGAGGCCCCGGATCTTTGTTTTTTATCTTAATAAAGTGGTTATTAACTTGTAGGGCTTGGTTTGAAGGCAATAAAATTCTCTCTATGAAGGGTGTGAATTCTCTTGTTACATTTATTTTATAAGTTTACTCTTCTATAAATTACAGAATAACCATTACATTTTAAATAGAACAGTGAAGCTTTATCATTTTGAAATTAATTTATTAAAGAAATGTGTTTTTTCAAGTGTGTCAAAAGTGTCATATTTTAAGGTATTGTTATATTTGACTTGTCTTCCTTGCTTTATTTATCTAACAATTACAGCTCAGTACCAAGGGATCGGAAACATCAGCAGTAGTAACAGAGGAAGATGATGATGATGAAGAGGCTGCTCCTCCTGTTATTGCCCCACGACCAGATCATACAAAATCAGTGAGTGTCTGCTAAGCGAATTCAACTGTGTATGTCTGCCTGAGTGGTTTTAAAAACAGCAATCTGTATTTGACTTCTAAGGATTATTTTTAAAATGTCTTCAAAATATTTTAGCATGGAAAAATTTGACTAGATCTTTACTTAAACACCAACATCAAAAAGCTAGTTTTCTGAAAGTTAAAATCAGACGGCTTATTTTTTTTTTGTTTATTTATATATTTTTTCCATCATTGTTCATTTTTTACAATTTATCCTTAGCTTCCCCCTTTCATGTACACACATGTATTCCCACCACCAGTTCACCAGTGAACCAACACCATAGTCCCTTGTGCTCTTCTTTCCCATTTTGATCCCTCTGCCTCCTTCTCCCTTGCAGAATGTCTCTAATTTATAGTTGCCTGTTAATTCTGTTTTTTTTTTTAATTTATTGTTTTTTTTTTTTTTCCCCTAATCCCTTATTTGCTTCCCCTGTATTCTTCCTATGCGTGAAACCATCTGATAATTTTCTTTTTCCTTCTGGCTTATTTTGCTGAGCATAAGTCCTTCTAGCTCTCTCCATGGTGCTGCAAATGGCATTAGTTTATCTTTTTGATTGCTGAATAGTATTCCATTGTGTATATATACCACATCTTCTTGATCCAGTCATCTATTTTTGGGCATTTGGGTTGTTCCCACATCCTACCTATTGTTGATAGTGCTGCAGTAAACATAGGGGTACAGATATCCTTTTGAATTAATGTTTTTGTGTCCTTTGGGTAGATTCCTAAGAGTGGAATTGCTGGGTCAGATGGTAGCTCCATTGTTAGTAGTTTGAGTAACCTCCACACAGCTTTCCATAGTGGTTGGGCCAGTTTACATTCTCACCAGCAGTGTAACAGGGTTCCTTTTTCCCCACATCCTTGCCAACATTTGTGGTTGCTTGTTTTCTTAGTGTGTGCCATTCTCACTGATGTAAGGTAGAATCTCACTGTGGTTTTGATTTGCATTTCCCTGATGATAAGTGATGTTGAATATTTTTTCATACACCTGTTGGCCATTTCCTCTTTGGAAGAGTGTCTTTTTAGCTCTTCTGCCCATCAAATGGCTTCTTTAAAAGTCAAAATAAAAAAAAACAAAAATACTTTGCTCATTTTTTTTTATTCTCTATTACATCTTCTCTTTCAGAGAATTTATCTATTTCTGTTTATCTCTGCACCTAACTACTGTATCTAAAACTTAGATCTTAACCATTTACACAAATTATATATCTTGTCTCCTGTTTTATATTTCTCTTAACGCTTTACTATCATTCAAAGAGGCTGGTGAGAATGAAAAATTCATAACCAGATATGAGGAAATTCATAACCAGATAGGGACATATAATATAATGTATGGGGAAAGTACTATGCAGTGGAGTGTAGGGGGTGGTGGCACAATTGCTGGTAAAGCTCTGAGGACTGCCCTTGGATCCTGATGTAATGATAGAAGTCTCTGTTTTCTTTATCTCTTAGATCTAGTGTTTGAAATTATATTTGTATAAAAAAAGTGTGATAATAGGGCCTCCCCTGTTGGCGCAGCGGTTGAACGCTGGGCTGCAAGGCTGCCCACAGCCTCTGTAGCACCGGTTCGTTCCCTAGCCGCTGGCAAGGGTCCCACCCAAAAAAAAAAAAAAGTGATGATAATAATAATTTCAACAATAGTTATTTTGCTCTTGAATTTTTTTCGCAGTAAAAAACATGATTTTTTAAACTTGTGATTTTTGCTTCATTGTTAGCATATCATAGATTTCATTAAACCTCCATTCATGGATCTGCTGTTTTGCTAGAAAGATTTTTTAGGTATATGCCTGCTGTGCCAAAGAAAAATGTTGCACATTTAATTCTTCTTAAGTATAAATCTTTTTATAAGGCAATTCTAAAAATACTGTTATCATTCTTCAGAACAGTGAAGGCAACTGAGTTTTGGTTAAAGTCAAATAATGAACAGTGTGCCAGTGTGACTACCTAAAAAATAATTTTTCATCAGATGTCAGTAATGACTTTTCTCTCTGCAGATTTATACACGATCTGTAATTGACCCTATTCCTGCACCAGTTGGTGATTCTAATGTTGATAGTGGTGCCAAGTCTTCAGACAAACAGAAAAAGAAGACCAAAATGACAGATGAAGAAATAATGGAGAAATTAAGTATGTTACTTACACATTATATTATTCTTTTTTTTTTTTTTTTTTTTTTTTTATAGAGGCATGTTTATTTATTTATTTATTTGTTTGTTTGGTTTTTGTTTATACATGCATTGGGTACAGTCAGAAGCGCGGGAGGGTGAGAGAATTCACCAGAGCCAGAGCGGGGAGCAGAGCAGGCAGAAGGACCGAGGTACACTGCTGAGGGGAGCAGCAGGCTGCAGGAGAGGTCTGCGGGCCATGTGGGACCCTCCTCCGGCGGCCGGGGAGCAGCCGGGGATCGAACCGGCGCCGCAGAGGCTGCGGGCAGCTTCGCAACCCAGCGCTCAACCGCTGCGCCACCGGGGAGGCCCCACATTATATTATTCTTAAGCTGTTAACAGCTCTTGAAACATAACCAAATGGATTTTAATTTATAACTTAACATTTTGACTTAAGACATAGGAATAAATTTTCCTCTAGGAATACTTGCTCAATTATAATCTAATGAAACCAAAATAATACTCTTTACTTGTTTATTATGTGTTTACTTGGGAGTAAAACCTTTCCTGAAAAGCCAACTCTCAGGCTTATAGTTGGAAAAGCTATCAAAGGAAACTTACACATAGTTAATGCTCTCATAACTTTTTAGTATGAGAAAAATGTCCCTAAATAACTAAATAAAATAACCTTCCCATTAGACATATGTGTAGCTTTTTCTCCTCTTCCTTTTCTTCCATCAGCTATTATTGGCATGGTTCACACATTGGAAATACCATACACCGTTCCAGGGAGATGGTAGCAATAATGTCTAATTACATATCTGTAGCAACTACAGTTATAAAAAATGGCCTTGAGGGAACAAGAAAAAAATACTATAACCAGAGTGGCTGTAGGCTTGAAATTGGGTACCTACATAAAACTGGATTATTTTTATGAGTTTCCATGATAATCCCTATCTCCTTTAACCTTGAACAAGTGTGAAAGTTTAATGTGATTTTCTCATGCATTGACTTAGCAGTAAAAAGAACATAAATTACACCTCTTATATAATTTATGCTTCCTAATTTTGAAACTTTTTCAGTTGTAACTTTGTGAACTTTTCTAAAATAGCTACACGATTAGTTCATATTAGAGCAGAGTAATTTTTTTAGTAGTAAGTGATTTCCTAAATATATTGAAAGGTTGAAGGAAGATGCATGGGAGTCAGAAAATTCATTTATGATTATTCACTTGAATGTCATTTACATATTATTTCTGATAGTAAATCCTTTCATTACTAATCACTGGTATAATTGAGAGGAATATGAAAGGTAGGATGATCAATTTGTCCTTTCCCCAGAAATTGGGCCCAGTTTTGAGGTTGAACATCCCCTATCCTAACATCTCCTCACTGAATCTTAGTCATAGTAGTACAGTTGGATATTCTAAAAGCATGATCAGTTTTCAAGAAGTGACAGGATGATGAGACATTGCTTAAGAGATCTAACATAATGGCAATAATACATCTTTTAGCTTCTGATAATTTTTTTAATTTTTTATACTTTTCTTTCTTTCATGTTTTGTGTTTCAAACATTACATTGTTTTTGAAACTCAGTCTTATGTTTGAAAATCACTGTTTTGACTTTACTGAAAGGAATAATGATATAATAATTTATAATTTTATAATACTTGACTAGTCTTCCAATTTTTGGTTGTTTTTGTTTAAAATAGGAACTATTGTCAGCATAGGTGACCCTAAGAAAAAATACACAAGATATGAAAAAATTGGGCAAGGGTAAGTATTTGTGACTGTATTAATACAATATTCACTACTTCTAGGTGTGCACCATGATACTCTTTTGCCTGCTGACATTGAGCACTTAAAATTCTATGAGTGGTACCCTTGGTTTTGTGTTTTTTTCTAGATGCTATTAAAAAGCTATCCTATTTAGTAGATTATGCATTGTTTCTTCTTACATGTTACTTGCCATTCATGTTAAGAGAGTAGATGAGTGGGAAAATTGCCCATCAAGTATATTTTAAAGATAATAACATTTATTGCAAGATTATAAGCAATAAAAACGTGTTTTAATCATATTGTTGAATATTGATCTTTGAGTACACTGATCTTTTTCCAATAATAAGTGTTTTTAAACTGTACCAACTTTTTTGTGCTTGGGAGCAAATGAGTATCTTGAGTTTGGCAACAAGGATAGCCTTTATTCTCCCACTTTTACTCATTTTTAAGATGTTAAGTCTTAAATGATCTTTAATTTTTTTTTCAGTTGTTCATAGTGTAAAATCTTTGGTTGCTATAAATTATACTGATTCACAAAAAATTTTTAAATGGAGAAAATAATGAATCAAAATAAAACTACAAACAGGGAAAAAGTGATAGTGATTTAGAATCTTAAATCTGTTTTTTTTTTCCTCCCTAGGGCTTCTGGTACAGTTTTCACTGCTACTGATGTGGCACTGGGACAGGAGGTAGCTACTCTTTTCATACCTTTGGCTATTACCATTAACTTTTAGTATAGAAGGAAACTTGATAAAACTGCAAATAATAAATAGGAATCTATTTTTCAGTTGAAAAAAAATGCCTTTTTTTTTTTTTTTTAAGTTTATTTATTTGTTTATACAAGCACTGGGTATAGTCAGAAGTGCGGGAGGGTGAGAGAATTCACCAGAGCCAGAGCTGGGAACAGAACAGACAGACCGACGAAATACACTGTTGAGGGGAACAGCAAGTGCAGGAGGAGAGGTCTGCGCGCCATGTGGGACCCTTGCCCGGTGGCTGGGAAGAGGATTGAACTGGTGCTGCAGAGGCTGCGGGCAGCTTCGCTACCCAGCGCTCAACCACTGTGCCACCAGGGGAGGCCCGAAAAAATTACTCTTATAGCACTTTTCTTATTGGGGGGGATAAAGAAGGAATTCTGTATTTAGTTTCTTAAGTAAGCAAATATCTTAAAAAATTATTTTCCCAACTGGGAGTGAAGAGGATTAATTAGTGTATCTGGGCTTATTTTAGGTTGTTTAATTATCTTTAAGAGAAACCTAAAAGTGTTTAAGACTGTCATATAGTTCTGTGCATATGTATCATGGAAATAAATAACTTGAGGAAGTTATAAAGTTAAGTTACCTTGAGTAAATTATAACCTCATTGTACAATTTGATATATAATAAATTATCAGTCGGTGTAATTTTCTAAAGAAATTAGGAAACTGTTGTGATTTTTTAAAAAATTGTTTCCATCATAGGTTGCTATCAAACAGATTAATCTACAGAAACAGCCAAAGAAGGAATTGATTATTAATGAGATTCTGGTGATGAAAGAATTAAAGAATCCCAACATAGTTAACTTTTTGGACAGGTAAAAATAAGTCTTTCTTAAATATTGGAACAAAAATATAGAAATTTTAAGGCTCATGATTAGACCTAGACTTAGAATGTCAATATTGAAAAGTAAGCTTGAAGGAGGTGGAGGGGTTAAAATAATACTCTGCAATGTAGAAGGTCCTTTTTCTTGTAGATAGTACTTGACAAGTCAAAGAAGGTAGTTAGATGAAAGGTATTAGTGATGTTCATATTCATTGCAAATGACCAGAAGTAGGAACAATAAAGAAAGTTGGTGATTTATGTTGACTGACTGAGGTGACTGGTCACACAGTTTTTAAACTTTGAGATCAATTTTTATTTCACATGCTGTCTTTTATGGGCAAATTGTATATGTCTGTCAAAGCCTCATTTAATTTAGGAATTGAAGTTAAAAAGAAAAAAATTACATAGTCAAAAAATAAAAGAAAATTTTAATAATATATTAGAAATAGAAGATGGCACATGATTTTCTTATTTCCATATTTTCAATTTATTTAAAATGGGGAAAAGATACATTTTTTAGGTTTCCTCCCTAGTTTGGGGTCCATATTCTTAGAAATAAACTTTCCAGATACATTTAGTTGCTTTTTAAAATAGTATTTCAAGGCCACATAGGATTTGATTAAGATAAGCCATACACTTTGGGATCAGTTATATTTAGCTTCAGATTCTGTTTCTCAACAGCTTTGAGATATTTAATGAGTTACTTAACCTCTCCAAGCCTTGTTTCTTTATCTGGAAAAAAAAGGGCAAATAATTCCTACCTTACAGAGTTATTTTAATGGAAATAATCCATATACCCATTCAAGTTAAAATTGTGGGCAAATTTTAGAGTGATTCAAGAAAATCATGATGACCCTCAGTTATTTTTCTATATCGTTGCATAGCAGCTTTTGGTTTGTTATCAGAATGCCTAACATAGAGTGTCGTGTTTTTAGAAAAGTAAAAATGTGAGTTTGCTTTGTGTATTTATTAGTTTTTGGTTTTGTAGTTTTTGGGTTATTTTGGTTTTGTTTTGTTTTTAGTTACCTGGTGGGAGATGAATTGTTTGTGGTAATGGAGTACCTTGCTGGGGGATCACTCACTGATGTTGTAACAGAAACTTGCATGGATGAAGCACAGATTGCTGCTGTATGCAGAGAGGTAAGTTTGCTTCACTTTTTGATAACTTAGGGTGATAATTGTGCCTAGTAGGAGGTGAAAGGGGGTAATGTTTTTGGCCTAGGTGATTTTATTATATAAGATACTTTCTATGTACACATTCTCTACAAGTTATTTCCACATCATGAGTGGAGAGTTCCAATCCCTTCCTTAATGTATAAGATAATTGTGGGATGAAGTGTGGACATTTGAAGAGCCCAACTTATAGGTAAATTACAGTGGGGTGATCATTGTAATTTTTCATGCAAATAGGATACTTTGATGTTTCATATACAGCTCAACAGCGGAAACAAGAACTATCTCAGACATGTTTGCCTTAAATAAGTCCACTTCTTATTCCAATTATCTTATTGAAGGTGAAGAAACTGGCTTTCTTGCTAATAATTGGAGAATTTCTTGATATTCATTAAGTAGTACTGTTTGCTCAAGTGAGTAGAATTCTGCCAAATTATCTAAGTATAAGCCAAAATAGAAACCTTCCTTCTCCCATCTGATCTTTTACTACAACTCAGATTTAGGTTAATGGTTTGCTTTATGTCATTGAAACTGTGATACTACTTCTAATATCCTAGGAATCATTGTCACAATGGATAACATTATTAACGTTCATAAGACCATTGTGTTTTCTATGGTTTGATTTTCAGCTTTTCTAGGGTAATAGGTAATTGGATTGGAAACACTGTTTACCTAAGAATGATACAGTATTTTCCTTTTCAGCTTTTATTAAAGTATTAAAAGAAGTGTTCTTTTAAAATTGTAATTCTGAATTAAGTATGCTCTACCCCTTTTGTTGTTTTAGGAAGGAAGGAAATAACTCTAATAATTATGAATATGATATCCCTAAACACATAATACTTGGCCACTTAAAAGCAGATTGAAACCTTTACAAGAATGTACTTTATTCTTAGTTTTTCTAATAATTTTTTTCACAATGACAAAATATTTTAGGAGTATCTCTAATTGTCATAAGTTTGTTTTTTTTTTATCTGTACAGGTGTTTTTCTGGGAATTGGTTCTTTTCAGTACTCTATTTAAATTCTTGGTAAATGTAAGATAATACACAGCTTATCTTTTGTTCTTGAATAAATAATAGAATATTTTGATGGGTTTTTATTATTAATGATGTAGAGACTGTTAATCTCTTGATGGGAGTGAGGCATAAAAACACAGTTTTTTCCTAGTTTACAACTTGCACTCTCAGTTTATGTTTAAAATCACCGGGGCAAGCAAATTTTTTAATATCTGATCTTGTTCTTATATTTAAGGAAATGGGAGTTTTGCCTCACTTTTTAGTCAGTGTTTTCTGTAACGTGGCATATGAAGTTATATTTAGGTTGTGGCTGTGAGTTCATGTAAAATCTACCATAGTAAGTGAAGAAACAATTTACATGACAGTGATGGTACCAGAGCATCCAGGATCTTATCCACTTTTCAGTGACTTGCATTGACTAGTTTTCTGAAAATTTCAGATTCAAGTAGGTATAGTCACAAATTTATCTTTTACTCTTCAAATGATTTCTAAAGAGCCTTGCATATGTTCATCAAGTGCTGTATACCTAGCATTCCAACTTGGAAAGGCCTAGAAATTATATAGACCCACCCATCAATTTTATAAATGAAAACATTAAAACTAAGTGGTATTTTTAGGGTTTTAAATAATCAGTGGCAGAGATAGGACTAAATAAATAGTAATTGTCTCTGGGTAACACCAGAGGAGGGAGGAAGAGGAGCTAATTAGTTAAGGCATCTTTATTTCACACGTAAGAGGATGCCTTTTTCTTTACAAACGTAAGTATTGTAGGGTCTTCTGCTGGAAACTAGAAGTAGTGTTGAAGCCATAACTGCTATGTGAACCTCTGGTAGACTTTAGAAGTCCTTGCATTGACAGATTTTTTTCTTCTGTTCAGTGTTTACAGGCATTGGAGTTTTTACATGCTAATCAAGTGATCCACAGAGACATCAAAAGTGACAATGTGCTTTTGGGAATGGAAGGATCAGTTAAACTTAGTGAGTAACAAATAAATACTCTTTGTTTACTGTAATCTTCTGCTTTTTCTTAAAAGTGAAAAAATGCTATTAATGTTTTTATAACTTAGTGTATGAAGGAGAGGGATAATGATAAAAAATACACTCTCAACAGGACAGCTACTACTTGCTGAATCACGGATTTCAAGAGGGTAGAGGTGGGACATGTAAGCCTCTTTTACCTAATTACCTTCTATATCAGATGTGGTTGAGTCATGGAAAATATTCTAAAGATCCCTTTCCTACTGGCTATAATCTCTCAGTTCCAACCATGCCCTCTTGAGGACAATAAATACAAAGTTGTGCTCTGCAACATTGTAAGAAAAATTTTTTTTAAACAAAAATATCTTAAATATCAAACAGTAGGGAGACTGATAATTTATGATATTTTTATATTCAATAATAATCTGTGGTTAAGGTAATGAGATAGGGAAATGTGCTAGTATAAAAAGCTCTTTAAAAATGAATTTTAAACAACAGCTTACCAGATAATTATGTAAAATAAACCAAGTAGTTCATAGATCTTATTTGTACATATATAACTGCATAACAAAAATTCTCAAGTTTACAAACATAAATGTTGACCGTATTTACAAATGGGGTAAAATGGGTTTAACACTGGAGAGGAGGAAAAAATTCTAGATTCTAACCCTGACTTTCCCGCTAAATAACACTGTTAAACTCTGTTTCTCACTTA
This sequence comes from Talpa occidentalis, assembly GCF_014898055.3. Classification (NCBI taxonomy): domain Eukaryota; kingdom Metazoa; phylum Chordata; class Mammalia; order Eulipotyphla; family Talpidae; genus Talpa; species Talpa occidentalis. Next base: position 41,036,647 of record NW_023604295.1, on the reverse strand, counting down.
TAAAATAAGGTGGTTGGAATAGAATAATGCTGATAAGAACCTTCTTGATACAGTTGAATTAACTGTGTTCTTTTTCTAGGCTCTCTACCAAGTTGGATACTTAGTAATTCTAGCTTCTGCCTCTTCTCTTCAAAATAGTTACCACTTCTTCACCTTTGTCTGATTTACTACATGTAGTCACCTTTGGTGATTTTTTCTTTTAGCCCTTTTTCAACTATATCTTAAAAAAATTTAGGGTAGGGGCCTCCCCTGTGGCGCAGCGGTTAAGCGCTGGGTTGCGAAGCTGCCCACAGCCTCTGCAGTGCTGGTTCGATCCCCGGCTGCTCCCCGGCCCCGGAGGAGGGTCCCACATGGCACGCAGACCTCTCCTGTCGCCCGTTGCTCCCCTCAGCAGTGTGCTTCGGTCCTTCTGCCTGTTCTGCTCCCCGCTCTGGCTCTGGTGAATTCTCTCACCCTCCTGCGCTTCTGACTGTACCCAGTGCTTGTATAAATAAATTAAAAAAAAAAAAAAAATCAAAAAAAAATTTGGGGTAGAATTATTTAGAAGAAAAGATCTTGATAATTTACCCTTTATGCCCACTTATGAGCATTAGAAGTAAACAAATGAGAGTATGTAACATTAGCAAAATATTTGTTAATTCATTCTCGTTCACTGGTTTACTTACTAATGCAATTTTTTTTTGTTTGTTTTTTTGTTTTTTAGAGGCATGTTTATTTGTTTGTTTGTTTGTTTATACATGCACTGGGTACAGTCAGAAGCGCGGGAGGGTGAGAGAATTCACCAGAGCCAGAGCAGGGAGCAGAGTAGGCAGAAGGACCGAAGCACACTGCTGAGGGGAGCAGTGGGCCGCAGGAGAGGTCTGTGTGCCATGTGGGACCTTCCTCTGGTGACCGGGGAGCAGCCGGGGATCGAACCGGCACCGCAGAGGCCCTGGGCAGCTTCACAACCCAGCGCTCAACCGCTGCGCCACCGGGGAGGCCCCTACTAATACAATCTTAAAAAAATAAGAGGCTGACTAGTCAAATGTAATTAAGTGATCTAAAGTGAACTTTTGATAAAACTATCCATGGGCAATATTAACTCTTGATGTTCCCTTTTATTTTATAGCCGACTTTGGTTTCTGTGCCCAGATCACTCCTGAGCAGAGCAAACGAAGTACCATGGTTGGAACACCATACTGGATGGCACCAGAGGTGGTTACACGGAAAGCTTATGGCCCTAAAGTGGACATATGGTCTCTGGGTATAATGGCTATTGAGATGGTAGAAGGAGAGCCTCCATACCTCAATGAAAATCCCTTGAGGGTAAGACCAATTAAACCAACCTTATTTTACGTAAAATACTTTTCTTTAAAACATATAATTAGAATCTGCTTGTGCCAGGTGCTGGCCCAGAATTTAGGATGCAAAATTGATAAAATCTAGTCTCTGGCCTTACTCTGCAAATAAAAACCATTTGCTTCTAAGTTATTAAGTTGAATGTCTTAGTTAAAATGTTAGTAGATTTTCAGCAAGCTATATGGTTTCATATGTTGTTATAACAGTGACCATAAATGATCACACTTATATAATTTTACACATAAGTAAGAATTTGCTCATTTCCTATAAAGTTTAGTGTCCCTAGATATATACCCTCAGGTTATCAATTTTGGACCTTGGCCTCCATAGCTCCAGTCACAGAAAAGAGGAAAACAATAGACCTATGAAAAAAACTGTGTAGGTGGTGATGTTAAAGCCCATATGCAAACAAGAGTGAGGGTCCTGAGATACAAGTGAGATCAGTAGACTGTAAACAATTATATATTCCAGTAGTTGAAGTAAAGAGTTTGGGTGTCCTTCCTTCCCCCTTTTTTTCCTACTCTTAAATTATCATATATGGCTCAGCATCAGTAGTTATTAAGGAAATACAAATCTAAACCCCAGCAAGATACCACTTTATACCTACAAGAACAACTATAATCAAAAAGAAAGATAGTAACAAGTGTTGATGAGAATGTGGAGAAATTGGAGGCTTCAGACATGACTAGTGGAAATGTAAAATGGTGTGTATTTTCGAAAACATTTGACAGTTCCTCTGAAATTTAACATTCCCTTTTACCACTAGCATTTCCACTGGTAGATATATACACAAGAGAATTTAAAACTTACATTTGCACAAAAACGTAAACACAAATGTTCATAGCAGCTTTGTTCATAATAGTACAGGTGGAAACAACCTAAATAATAAACAAAAGTGGTATGCCTATGCATTTTAATACTGTTTGACCATATAAAAGGAATGAAATGCAAAAACACTGTAACATTGAATCTGAAAGCATTATGCTAAGTTAAAGAAGTCATACTCAACAGATCATACGTTATATGATTCCATTTAAGGTGAATTCTTAAGTTAACAAATACTGAACCACTGCTTCTTGGTGAAATACAGGGTTGGTTTTCTGTGAGCCTCTCGACACATTTTATCAACTGATAAATGCATAACCTTATATTTAGTGTTTCTGTTTAAGGACACCTAATTTAATACGTTGTTTGATTCAGTACTTAGTTATAACACCACCAGCGTTATAACTCATGCCTGAATGAAACTTATCAAACACCTGTGTTTTCTCAATAAGACACGTTCCAGCCTTCTTGCACTTAGGAATACTTAGCACTATGCTTTTCACCTCTCTGCAAGTGTCCGTCAATAATTACAAAAACAGGGCCTCCCCTGGTGGCGCAGGCACTTGAGCACAGTGCTGGGAAGCTGTCTGCAGCCTCTGCACCACAGGTTTCATACGGGCCAGCCAGCGAGATCCCCACATGGTGTGGCAGACCTCTCCTGCCTCGCCCACTGCTCCCCTCAGCCGTGTACTTTGGTCAGTCTGCCTGTTCTGTTTCCCGCTCTGTCTCTGGTGAATCCTCTCATGCTCCCACACATCTGGCCTGTACCCCGGTTCTTGTATGCATGAAGAAATAAATCTTTAAAAAAATATATTACAAAAACATCAAGAGTATTGATTTTGGGGTTACAAATAAATTTTAGCACGTAGCTGAATTCACATGTGTGGAATCTGCAAATAATGAGGATAAGCTATATATGAAAGCTCTAGAACAGATAAACCCATAGAGATAGCAGATTTGTGGTTTCCAGCAACTGAGAAAAGGAGGGAATAGGGGGTGACAGTAATGTCCATGGGAGTTCTTTATGGCAGGATGGAAGTATTCTGAAGTTAGTAATGATGTTTGAACCTTCCAGTGAATATGTTAGAAATACTGAATTGTACACTTTAAAAAAGTAATTTTCATAGTATTATTTTTAAAAGTTTTAAATTATCATATGTACTACAAACTTATTGCCAGAAAAATAAAAAAAAATTTCCCAAAATAAATTGGACATGCTATTAATAGGTGTCAAAAGTAATGTGTATGTGTAGGTGTTGCCCTGGCTTGATGGCATCAGATCATAAAGATCTTCTTCCTGAGTGTTTTTCATCCCATTGCAGAGACTCCAGTTCAAGTGAGCAATTAAAGTACTTTTATAGATTATTACTTTTAGAATATTTTTCAGAAGAATTTTTAAACCCTCTAATTCTACTCATTTGTTAAACAATGATTTGAGTACCTAAGTCTTTGTCACAGGCACTGTTCAAAGTGCTAGCTACAACAACCAAGAAAAATTCCTCTTCATAGAAGGAGTAGTGAGACAATAGGCAAAATAAATAAGAATATGTAATAAAGTGATATGTGGGGCCTCCCTGGTGGCATAGGGGTTGTCTCAGTGCTATTACTGCAATGACCTGAATTTGATCTCCGTCCAGGGAGTTAACCCATATGGTGCAGCAGACCTCTCCTTTCTTGCCTGCTCCTCCCCTTAGCAGTGTATTTCAGTAAATCTGCCTGTCTCTGGTAAATCCTTTCACCACCCCTACACTACACTTCACCAAAAAAAAAAAATGTATTAAATGATGCGCTCTTAAGTACTAGGGACAGGAAGGGAGAATTCAGTGTCTGATTTTGAAAAAAATACTAGGGGAAAACTTCACTGAGTGACATTTGAACAGAAGAGGTAAGATAGTGATACTCAGCTACCTAAGAGAAGGATGTTCCAATCAGAAGGAACAGCAACATGCAAAAGCAGGAATATTCCTGATGAAGTCAAAGATCTTGAAGGATTCCAGCATTGCTAACATGCAGTGAGCAACATAGCAGAACAAAAGGTAGATCAGAGAAGAAATGAAGCCAAACTGTTTATACCTTAGTAGGTTTTTGTAAGGATTCTGCTTCTATCCTAGATAAGGTGAGAAAATCATTAGAGTTTTGAGAAGGATTATTCTGACTGCTTTGTTAAGAAAAAATTCCTTGAGATAAAAGCTGAAGGAGAAAGATGAGTTAGGAGGCCCTTATAATAATTCAGGCAAGAAATCTTGGTATCTCAGACCAGAATGGTATCAGGGGAAAAGTACATGGATTCTGGATATAGTTTTAAAGGAGAACCTACATAAGAGAGTGAGAAATGACCCCAAGAGTTTGACCAAAGCACCTAGAATAATAAAATTGAGGTTTGCCTTCACTGAAATGGGGAAGGTTGCAAAGAGACTAGAGCATTGGGCATGGCAGCTGGGAGATCAAAAGGTGAGTTTTAACATGTTTTAGGCATGTTACATTTGAGATGCCTATTCAGACATCTAAGTGGATGAATTGGCTGTTGGGTATGCACATCTGAGATCCAGACTAGCGATAAAATTGGGACTTGTTTAGCTATAGAAATCCTTTAAATGAGACTCAGCAAGACTACCAGTTCAAGTAGGCCTAGATAGATAGTAGGAAAGAATCAGCTTACACTCTGAGGCATTCCATAGGTAAGAGTTGGTATGACAGACCAGTAAAGGAGACTGAGAAGGAATGACCAGAAAAGTAGATAAAGCCAAATAAACACAGGCCCTGGATTCTGCATGCAGAAAAATGAGTTAGAAATTAGCTTGTCAGAAGGAGCAAAGAATATGCATTGGAGCAAAGAAGGTTTGTTCAATAAATGGTGCTGGGAAAACTGGGTCGCTACATGCAAAAGAATGAAGCTTGACCACTACCTCATACCATACACAAAAATCAACTCAAAATGCATTAAAGAACTAGACATAAATCCTGAAACCTTAAAATACATAGAAGGAAATATAGGCGAAACACTACGTGATATGCACATCAAAGACATCTTTACAGACACATCACCCAAAGCAGTGATAGTGAAGGCTAAGATAAACAGCTGGGACTACATCAAATTAAAGAGCTTCTGCACAGCAAAAGAGACAATAACAAAAACAAAGAGAAACCCCACCAACTGGGAGAACATTTTTGCACACAACACTAATGATAAAGGACTGATCACAAAAATCTGCAAAGAGCTGATGAGACTCAACAACAACAAAGAAAATAATCCTGTCAAAAATGGGCAGAAGAGCTAAAAAGAAACTTCTCTGAAGAGGAAATGCAAATGGCCAACAGGCATATGAAAAAATGTTCAACATCACCTGTAATCAGGGGAATGCAAATCCAAACTACCATGAGATACCATCTCACACCAGTAAGAATGGCACATATTAAAAAAACTAGCAACAACAAATGTTGGCGAGGATGTGGAGAAAAAGGAACTCTCCTGCACTGTTGGTGGGAGTGCAAACTGGTCCAACCACTATGGAGATCTGTGTGGAGATTTCTGGACCTACTAAACATAGAGCTTCCATATGATCCAGCAATTCCGCTCCTAGGTGTTTACCCAAAGGACACAGAAACATCAATTCCAAAGAGCACCTGCACCCCTATGTTTATAGCAGCACTGTTTACAATAGCTAAGCTTTGGAAACAACCCAAATGCCCAAAAATAGATGACTGGATCAAGAAGATGTGGTACATATACACCATGGAATATTACTCAGCATTCAAAAAAGATAAACACATGCAATTTGCAGCAACATGGATGGCGCTGGAAGGGATCATGCTCAGCGAAATAAGCCAGGAAGAAAAAGAAAAATACCGGATGGTCTCACTCATAGCAGGAATCTAGAAAATTTAAATAAAGGACCAGGAAAATGAATAACTATAAGAAAGTGAAAATCAAAATCAACAAAAAACTATGAACCAGAGACACTCTATGGGGGGTGGGGGGCGGGGAGGGGAAGAATTGTGGTCAAAATAAGGGGGTTGCAATTGTATGGGGAATATAAAAATAAAATTTATTTAAAATAATTAATTAATTAAAAAGAAATTAGCTTGTCAGAAACTAGTTGTGTCAAGTAAGATGAGAAGTTGATTATTGGAATTGGCAAACTGAATTGTAGAAAACTTGATGTACAGAAACTTTTGCTTCCTGTAAAGATGGAATAACAGGAACCAGATTAATCCTCCTTGCCTGAAATAACAGCAAAATTGAAAGGAATTTACAGAAATTTCCCATATAGCCCCTCTCCCACACATGTATAACCTCCATTATCGACATTCCTTACTAGAGGTTATATTTCATAGTCAGTGAACCTACATTGACAATATTGTTATTACCCAGAGTCTGATTTATATTAGCATTCACTCATGGTGTTGTAAATTCTATAGATTTGGACAAATATAATGAATAGCATGCATTCATTCTAGTATCATATAGAATATTTTTGCTGCCCTAAAAGTCCTCTGTGCTCTGCTTATATAGCTATAGCTGTATCAATATAGCTAAGCTAATGTAGTTGACTAGCAAAAACCTTGAGAAAGGTAAACGAAATACAATGTATTGATTGTGTGATTGTGGTCATTTATCTCTATACCCTTATGTATTACATATAGTTCATTTACCGATATGTATCATATGTATAATCCACAAAAAAGAGATGAAGCTAATTTTTGCAAAAGAACTTAGGAGAATGTAAAATATAAAAAGAAAAGAAAAATATCTAATCAAAATAGGTTTAGGTAATAACCTAACTTTAGGATGATTGCCTTTAAAGAAGTAAAAACGGAGGGGGAGAGAGGATGAGTAATAAATAAAGACCTATAGACTTTGTAAAATACCACCTCACTTTTTGAACTACTGTATGTCTAAGATATTCTTTCATTTTTAGGCTTTATACCTGATAGCAACTAACGGAACCCCAGAACTTCAGAATCCAGAGAAACTTTCCCCAATATTTCGGGATTTCTTGAATCGATGTTTGGAGATGGATGTGGAGAAAAGGGGTTCAGCCAAAGAATTATTACAGGTGAATTTGGAAATTAAACAGTTTCTAGAAAAGGTTTCTTTTTTGAGTAAACAACAGGGAGTTTACACAGGATTAACAATGACATTTCACAGCAGCATGGCAACTGCTGCAGTTTAAGGTTTCATCTGCTGGGAATAAAATACCCATAATACTATAACAGATAAAAGAGTCTTTCATATTATCAATTCTTAGACCAGTTCATTGATGACATAGGTATCTCTGTCATTTAACTGAGATTTCATAGGAGAAAAACTAAAAGGCTATATTGCAAACTATTGATAATATTGTTTTATGCATATATTTATTAAGTAAATTACAATCCATAAATTAGTCTTTGGAGCTTAGTTAAAAGGAAAAATTTGTTTCTGAACTAATGGCATTTATATATTTGTTTACCTCTTTCTGGCAGCATCCCTTCCTGAAATTGGCCAAACCATTATCTAGCTTGACACCACTCATCATGGCAGCTAAAGAAGCAATGAAGAGTAACCGTTAACATCCTTGTCGTGGCCTCATATTCTTTTTTCCATTTTCTAAAAGAAGTATTTTAATATATGAAAGTTATTACTCTTTTGGGAGGTTATAGAGAAAAGGTCTGGATACAAGGAAGAAAAAAACAAACTACTTCCTGAAGACAACCAAGAGAAAATTGCAAAATAGAATGACAGCTTTCTATCGAATCCCTTCTTTAGGGTCCAAAAGGAATTGTGGACTGAATCACTAGCCTTTTTTCAGCAACAGCCCATTAGGGTCATTTATCGTGCTTGAGAATTGTATTTTATTTTGCTGACTGCATTGTAATAGATCCCATTCATTGTCCCTCTTGGGGTATTTTTAATACTTGAATGGCAGATTCGATTTTTTTCAAATTATTTGATTCATCTGCTAGTCTTCTTTAAGCTCTTCATAGCTTTTTTTCCCCTTGACATGCTCCTTTTGAGTTGCTTTGAGAAAGTTTTCTTAATCCTAAATTCAAGGCAAGTGTGATAGAAATTATGTAGCTCTTTATATTGGCAGAGGAGCTTGATATGGTTTAACTTTATATAGAAGTTAGGACCAGCTGTTGTTACATGTAATATTTCAGTTCAGAACCTGAACTGAAGGAAGGGAAGAAAAGTATGTGATTTTTAACCTTTTAACCTAATGTGAAAAGTCAGTTTTAGAAATTTCATGGTAGTGAGTTTGGCATTTGTTACATGTATAGAGAGACGACTAATAATCTATATTTATAACTAAATCATTGAGTCAGAAAATGAATTCCCATGGACTATATATCTTTACAGTTTTATTTTCCTTTTTGACTATATTCTCTTCAGATTTGGCTTCAGGAACCAAAGTGATTTGTTCTGGTTCCAACTTGGGCTCTTTGTCTTCGGTTGGCGCCACTCTTTTTCCTCCTTTTTTCCCCACCTCCCATTTATTCTTTCATTTTTGAAATGTTTCTGTATATGTTGTAATGTTAGTTTGTTTGTGTTTTAATTAACCCTTTCTTACCCTGTTCTCCCCTTCTTCCCCCCATGGTAAATAATATAATAACCATTGAATTTTTAGAAGTTCAAAGTTAAGTTTTTCCATTAAAAGGCAAAACATACTTGGGACTGGTAGAGACAAAGTGAGGGTCTTGAATCTTGGTGAGCTCTAAAATAATTAGATGAGATTATATCCATGAAAGAAATGTCAGTTATATAAAGGCACAGCTTCTAACCAGTAAACTATAGAGATTTGTTGTAAGTTACATTGTTCCCAACCCATTACCAACAAGTTACTGTCTATGAGAACTTAAGTAACAAATTATTGATACATTTAATGATCATTTGAGATGTTGAGTTACTTTTTTCAAATAAATAATATGTAAAAAAAGAAATAGAGAAAGGAAGAAAAATGTGTTTATTGATAGTAATACTTTTTTTTTTAAAGATGAAAAGGTCTGTGACCAATAGCATTATTAGAGGATCTCTCTTTTCCCTTCCTCTCTCCTCTGTCCTTGTTTGCCATTGGGGACAGTATTGTCCCATCTAAGAGGCCAAGAGCCACATACAAGAGAAAAATTTGTGGCTTAATTCTGACATTTTTCCACCATCCCTTCCTAATTAATTTCACACCTTACCATCCTGCACTCATACAAATCATGAATAAAAGTGATTTTAATGTTTTAGCTTTGCATTAGGGAAACAGGGGTATGTTTACTGTCATTCCCAGCATGTCTGTGTGAAAAATATACACGTAAGGATAAGAAATGGGGTTTTGTTTAATTAAATTGATAATGCAGAAGGATTTTCAGAAGAAATGATAAGATATTTTGTGAAACTTATCTAGAGCACTTAATGGTCTCTTCAACTTGATTCTTTGATTTTTGTCTGGATTATATTGATCTTGAGCTATTACTAAATTTACAATAACAGGCTTGTTTATTACAGTGCCTCTTGAATTCCAGATTTGAACATTTTTTGTAAATAGTTGTCTGAATGGATTCTGATAAAGAAGATTCTACCAATAACACAGAACAACTAGATAAGACTGATCATCATGACCACTCTGGAAGGCACTGCCATGCATAAGTCATAAAGATCATACTGATTGAATACAGTGCCAATGCCACATTTTTATGCTTATGACCTCAACAAAGGTCTTTTCAGTTTATAGAAGCAGTTTGGGATTTGTATTTACAACTTCTTTGATAGTTACCTGTATGTCCATTGCTGGCAACGGACTTTGTCATTAAAACCTGACTCCCAGATTAAGGGAGCGACACTGTGGTTTTAGTCTTTACTTAATTCAGATAAACTAACTTGTTATAGAAATATACTTTGGTTAATTCTAAAATGTGTCATTTTAAAACAAAATAATCATAAGCAATATGGAATTGTGATTTATTAGCTCATTTTAAATTAAAATGTTCAAAATCTGTTGAAAGAAAAATTTTATCTGAATCAAGATTCATGTTTCTTTTTTAAATAATTGCCTTTTATATTCACTTTGTCATCACCTTAGAATGAAAATTCCCATTTAAATCTAAATGTTTACCTTAATTGTCCTCTTTAGTCCTCTTGTGTAATTAGAACAATATTACTATAGTACTTATTTATTATATTTCAGACTTTGTCGGTCTTAAAGTTTCCTTCTCCTGTAGTTCCTTTTGCTGCTTTAAGGGACAGTTAAAACTGGGAAACCATGAAAATATTGAATATTTTATCCTACCTAGTATAGTAGTTGCGTGGATTGATTGAGATAGCATAAGAAACCAAGGCTGACACAACTCTGTCTTCATGTGTTGAATGCCTGGCACATTATATAAATTCTCTTCCCTTCAACATAGAAATATTAAGCTGCTTAAAATGTATTTAATTACCACCAATCCTAAACAAACCTGTGCCTTTAACAAGCAATTTAAAACTACCTAATGAGTATTTCTTTGTAGGGCTCATATAAATACATGTTTTTATATACTGTATCCTAGTCAGAATAATTTAGATCTGATCAGGCAATATCTAATGAGAACAAATGGGTGCTTAAAGAATTTGCATTGGTTTTTTTAAACTAATTTTTATAAAACATACTGAGATCCATATCCAGTGAAATATAAAAAAAATCATTATAGACTATAACTTAAAACCAAATTAATACTAATTTGGAGGTTTTTAACAATGGAATTTCATAGTAATGTCAAATGTAGATTGTCTTCCTTTCCACCACTGCTCCCACAACAGATATTTCAACAGGTAAAATCCAGTTTCCCGTGTGTGTGTGTGTGTAAGTGTGTAAAAGAAAGTCTGTGTACACACACACACACAATACACTTTTCCCTCTCAACACATTCATCAACCACTGTGGTGAAGACAGTGTGGTAGATGTGAGAATCCCAAAGGAGAATCAAGCACTGGCCTTACCTTGAGAGAGCTGAAGACTTTCTCATTTACCATTCTAGAATGTTGCCAAATGAAGAGGGGGAAATGTATAATTCTGTCGAGCAAATTTTCATTCTCAAGTATAGCCAATAATTGGAATTAAACATCTTTGGTAGGAATATGTTGCTTTTTCTTTTTCCCTTTGATATGTAGAAATGGAATTAAGTGAAAATAGTTTGGGTTTTTTTTCTGTTTTGTCCTCAAATTTTATATTGCCTTTTATTTTTAATTTAATCCCATTCAATTATTTAATTGTTACCTTGACTTTAACTGCTGTATTTGATGACTGTTCAATAATTTTGTTCTTTCAGGGCTAGAAATAAACTTTTTTTTAATGTTCAGTTTTCCCTTCCTAAACTTTCTTTTCCTTAGGCCAGAAAAACTTAAGTATGGTAGGTTTTCAAAGAGCATTCTAATATTTTTAAGGAAAAGTGCGTTTTAAACATGTGATGACACCATTTTGAATATATTACAAAGCTCCAAATGAAGTCCTAATTTCTTCATGTAAATTTAATTTGGGATGTTGCATACCCTGAAATGGATAGCAGCTGCAATACAGGGAGTTTACTGTCACAAAGCAAAATGATGTATTTTTTAGTCTAGAAAATGTATAGACGATTGCTGCTTAAAATATATTTGTTACACTATAAATTGTTCAATATTATTGTAACATTTGTATTTCCTCAAAACATTTGCCTGAGAAAAGTTCAAAAAATACCTGGATGATTGATTTCAGAAGCACTACATATAAAACCCTTTCTACTACTATGATATTTGTAGCTTTTTTAAAATCAGGGAATTGTTTTTTATGCTGTTATATAACCGGTTTTATCTTTCGAGGACAAAGGAGTAAAGCAATGAAAAGGAAGGAAAATGTCTTTTTAGACCTTTGTTTCAGGCTTTCAACAAAGTAATATACATAGATTAAAATTTCAAATAATCTTTAATAAAATTATTATGAGTAGTGCCAGCCCCCAGCATTATGCCTCCCCAATGCTGAGTCCTGCTCCACAGAGGTATCCTCTTTGAACTCTCTTTTCACTATACATTAATCTTGACATTTCTAACAATTACTGTAATAACTTTCTATTATGCCAGTTGAGAATTTGTGTATACTGCCATACATCCCATTCTCCCATTTTCACTTCCTCTAGTCTGAAGTGAGAGAGTTAGCAATTTTTTGATTAGTAGTCAGTTTTTAACCTATGTGGAACTGTTTCCTTGACTCAAGTAAATAATTGGCTATTGCTATGTGTCATTTCTTGTACCGCTATTTGCTTTTCCCATTGTTAATTTTCTCTGTTTCCTTTGAAAGCACCTCCCTATCAATTTTCCCATACTCACCACAAAATTACAAATGCCCTTTGAAGACTGACTACTCTCTATCCAATTCATTGTCTCAGATAAAGACTTCATTTTTCTCCCCTGGAATTAATTGGGGCTCCAGTTGAAACTGCTGCTCTCCAGGCCATCTGCCCCTGTGGCGCCCGAAACTCAATTGTACTTTGCTCCTGGATTAGGTCCTGTGTATCCTGAACACCAGTCTTTTTGCTTGATTTATTCCGTAATTTTTTTTTTTTACGATTTATTTATTTATACAAGCACTGGGGTACAGGCCAGAGGTGTGGGAGGGTGAGCGAATTCACCAGAGATACAGCAGGGAGCACAACAGGCAGACAGACCGAAATACTCTGCTGAGGGGAGGAGTGGGTGAGACAGGAGAGGTCTGCCTCGCCATGTGGGATTCTTCCTGGCCGGCCAGGAATCGAACCGGCATTGCAGAGGCTGCGGACAGTGTCAGCGCTGCGTTCAACCCGCTGCGCCACCAGGGAGGCCCCTGTTCCGTAATTTGTAGATGGACATCTTTTAGTAGCTTTTTGTGAAAAGGATACATAGAGGTGAGATTTTCATAAATTTATATGCCTGAGAACATCTTGCATTTAATTGATAGCACAGGATTTTAGGTTAGAAAACGCCTTCCTTGAGAGTTTTGAAGTCACTGCTTAATAGTCTTGAACGTGTTGTTTCTGTAACGCCTATTTCTTTCCACCTCGAGCTTTTGTTCTGAAACTTCATGAAGTGCCTAGCCGAGAGGGTATGTATTTTCATTGGCTTTGGGCATTTCGCAGGCCCTCTTGGTAACAGACTCATTTCTTTCAGTTCTGGAAAAATGTTGCATTGTTTAAAATAATTGCTGCTCGTTTCTGTTACTTTCTGAAATTCCAGCATTAATCTTCCATTTTTCCTATCTTCCTATTTCTTTGTCTTTTGTTTTTAACTTTCTGGGATAATTTCCTTGATTTTATCTCTGACTTTTGTATGTGTATCAATTATCATGTTTTTAATTTCTAAAAGTTCATTTTTATTTTTCTTATCTCCCTTCTCCAGAATTAAGAACAGCTTTCTGTTCTTACTCTATAAATCCAGTATCTTTCCTGGGGTTTTAATTATAAAGGCTTCTTCTTAGTTCAAGGTGCCATCACAAATCACCATAGACTCAACGAATTTAGCAACAGAAATTTATTTCTCACAATTCCAGAGACTGGGAAGCCCAAGATCAAGGTTTCAACAAGGTGGGTTTCATTTTTACAGTCCATCCCCATCTTGCTATATATTCACATGACTCTTTTTCTGTGTGCACGTGGAGACAGTAAAACCACTGGTGTTTATTATAAGCACAGTAATCCATCATGAGCTCCCACTCTGTTCCTGTGACATCTTCTACCCCTACTTACTTCCTGAAGTCCCATCTCCAAATACTAACATAGTGGACTTCTGGCTTAAACATAATGCATTGACAGGGAGGAAGGAGGCACAAATATTAAGTCATAATAGGTCTTTTTTTTCAAGGTTTTTAAATCTGGATTGTGTATTTTTTCCTGGATTCTTTTTAACTATCTTTTCACAAAGATTTTAATAGATGTCTGGTTAACGCTGTTTGTTTCTGTAACTGTAGAACACTATTCTGGCACTGCACTAAACAAATATTTATTCATTTACACATTCATTTTTCTTAATTCCCAGCTAGGTCCTCCCCTAGCACCTTGTTTTCTCCAGAGCTATCTCTTGACTGCCAACCCCCTTATCCCACTATTTCAACATTCTCTTCTACCTGCTGCCAGAATTTTTGGGTTTCTGTCTTTGCCTTTTCAGTGGAAAATGTTCTTCCTCTCCATAGCAAATCCCACCAAGAAAGAACCTGTTCTCCATATTCTGCCTCCTCCCAAGTCCTGTAGACATGGACTTATCTTGGCTTTCCTGTATCTGTAACCTGTCCCTCTGACTTTCAGCAGACAAGTGTGTTCATATATCTTCATTTTAAAATAAATTTCCTTGTGACTTGTCTGCCCTCAAAATATTGAGATTCTTGCCAGTATCACCAGTGATTGCTGAATTTCCTGGAGATTATCAAAATATCAAAAAGATGACTCAACTGTTGGCTCACGTGGTTATTGAGAATTCAGACAACCAGTTCTCTTATTGCCAGACTTCCTAGCTGTGAAAGAGGGCTTTTATTCCTCACTTTTAAATGCTATGGCCAGACCTGTACTTTTGGGCTAAGGTGCAGAATATTATGTGGGTATGAATTTATTCAGCTTTCAATAAGAGTATTTTCCCCATTTCATGAATATATAGTAAGCAAGCATCTCTTGACGAGCTTAGCAATTGGAAGGACGCAGTGGTGAGGATAAAAAAGCAAAGTCTTGAAAATTTCTTCACAATTTAGGATGTACATTATCCCAATAACAGATTTGCCTTACTGATAATTTCATCTAAAGTGTTTTTGTTCTCTGAGCACACGAATGTGAACATTCAGAGAGGTTTATTGAAGAATGTACTAAGTGGCAGGAGAAAGCCAACCCAGTCTTAAAAGCCAGTTATAGATTCTAGGTTAGTAATTGAGTTGATATGCCTTTGTATTTAGTAAAGAGACTTTATAAAGGTATTTTCATAACCTCAATAATTCTGATTATAATTTTACCTACATACCTTAGTTTTTCAGTGAGTAGTGGTGGGGTTTATAAGTTTGTAATGCAAAAATTGATTATTTTGAAAGAAAACACTCTGGATATATCATTTTTGGCATACTTGTTAAAAGATACATGTCACATTACCTTAGATCTACTGCCCCCAGTTTGTGTTCAGTAGCAAGTCAACATCTCACCCTAGTCATGCTGTCTTTTTTTTTCTTTATCAAAATGGTATAACAGTGTCACAAACTATCTGTCATTCTTAGATCTTTAAGTATGCACAGCATCATGAATGCATTGCCAAAACTTTTCTACTTCATTGTGAATTACTTCACTTTAACTTTTATATTTAAAGGCAGAAATGGGGCCTCCCCGGTGGCACAGCAGTTGAGCTCTGGGCTGCGAAGCTGCCTGCAGCTTCTGCAGCACCGGTTCGTTCCCCGGCTGGCCAGGGTACCACATGGCGTGCAGACCTCTCCTGCCGTGCCCGCTGCTCCCCTCAGCAGTGTACTTCATCAGGCTGCCTGTTCTGTTCCCTGCTCTGGCTCTGGTGAATTCTCTCACCCTCCCACGCTTCTGACTACCCAGTGCTTGTATAAATAAATAAATCTTTAAAAAAAAAAATAAGGGCAGAAATGCACCATTTTCAAAAACTATTTCATTTGCACCATAAAATTAAGACTTGGTCTAATAGAACAGTCTGATTTGTATATTGTCATTAAATTCTTTAATGGATTTTACAGTTTAAACTAGAAGACCTGGCCTTCCCTGGTGGCACCAGGGATTAAGTCAGCACTATGAAGCTACCCACAGCCACACAGTTCAATCTCTGGCCTGGGAGCTAACCCACATGATGCAGCAGACCTCTCCTGGCTTGCCCGCTGCTCCCCTCAGCAGTGTATTTCAGTAGATCCATCTGTTCTGTTCCCCACTCTGCTCTCTGGTGAGTCCTCCCACATCCCCACCCCACCCCCAACCCCCAACCCCACACCTCTGGCCTATACCTATTCTTGGATGCATAAATAAATCTCTTTAAAAAAAAATAAACTAGAAGACCTTAATCACATTCAGTATTCTTTATACTTTTAAGATACTTTTTTTTTTTTTTTTATTTATTTATACAAGCACTGGGCACAGTCAGAAGCACGGGATGGTGAGAGAGAACTCACCAGAGCCAGAGCAGGGAGCAGAGCAGGCAGAAGGACCGAAGTACACTGCTGAGGGGAGCAGCGGGGGACAGGAAAGGTCTGCGCGCCATGTGGGACCCTCCTCCAGTGGCCGGGGAGCAGCCGGGGATCGAATCAGCACTGCAGAGGCTGCGGGCAGCTTCGCAACCCAGCGCTCAACCACTGAGCCACCGGGGAGGCCCACTTTTAAGATACTTTTAAGTTTTGCTGCTAGTAATTTTGTTGAAGGACTTTATTTTTCAATAAACTATAACAAGAACCTTAACCATTTGAGTTTTTACTACATTGTCACTATCTTGTTTACATTCATCTTGATGATATGAGAAATGTTTAAATATTCAACTGTTTATTTTGTTTGCCTACACATTTTTTGGAGTAAGTTCAAGGTCATGGCATCATTGGAAACTCAATCTAGGCCATGGACTGTTGATTATATGGATCAGCCACCTTCATATAACTTGAGTTGTCTGCAAAGCAAATACTTTCCACTTCCTTTCATATTTTATTACTAATACACTTGGTGCCAGCCCTCTCCTTTATATATATATATATATATATATATATATATATATATATATTTAAAACCAGGTTTATTAGAAAAGCAAAGCACACTTGCATAGACACAAGCGGGCAGGAAGAGCCACCCCAGAAGGGACAGGTTTGCTAAGAGAAGCCTGCATGGTTGCAGGCAGGCAGCCTTGGCAGGTCACTGGCAGGCAGGAAGCTGCTTCCCTGCAGGAGAGAGTTGGTGAAAAGAGGCACCTGCGTAGTCACAGGTGGGCAGTGGGATTGCTGCCCCTCTCCTGTTTTATATAGTATTTGTTTCTTTTTTTCCAATGACAGCACAGCTGACCAAAAATATTATCTACCAGAAGTCTGAGTAAATTAGTCCTTCTTGCTGTACATTTCTTCATCCATTGCTGAGCAGCACTGTGAGACAACTTTATTAAAGCACATTCTTGCTTTGTTTCATATGTTTGGGAGTTTCTTCTAAATAAAAATAAAGTATAATGTAAAGCTTTGCTGCTGGTGGGAACACCAGTTATGCTTTTACTAACATACGATTCTAATAGGATGTATACTAAAAACTATTACTGTGAATTTGTTGGGTTTTATTCTTTTTAAATTTGTGCTGGGGGATACTGGAAGTGTCTACATCATAGAGCTTTTATATGGTTAAATAAGTTAATTTCACAAAATATTTAGAGCATAGTACACAGTAAGCTTTGAGAAATGTGATCTTTTTTCTATAAATGTGATTTTTTTTCTTTTATACTATATTGGACGGTCCTTTATGAAAATGCGGTAGCAGATGGAGAAATAATGAACTGAGAATGCTGCACGGAGCTTTTTGCCCTTTCCCCCTACTTCTCATCTTTTAAAAAAATATGCATAATATTTCTCAAGGAATTATAATGCTGTTATACAGAGAAGGTCCCAATATACCCATGTTTGGTATTTGAACTTGTCTTTTATTTCACAGTATCATGCACAACTTGCAATATAAGATGCATTAAAACTTGGGTAATGACTTCATAAAGGGGATTTTTAAAATGTACTTTGGGAATTGGTTTATGTATTTATTACTAATAATTTTTAGGGGCCTCCCTCATGGTGCAGGGGTTAAAGTCTCAGCACTATCAAGTTATCGCCAGCCACTGCGGCATGAGTTCGATCCCCAGGCAGGGAGTTAACCCTCATGGCGCAGCAGACCTCTCCATCACTTTCCACTGATGGCTGAGTTATGTGCAACACTGCAACTGCATTTAATTTGCACTGATGTTTTAATAATCTATGTAGACATTTGCATTCCTTCAAAATCATTTCTACAGCTGAGGGTTGGCCTAGAAAGCTGAATTGTTCAGTTTACTCAGAGGAAATGATAGGTAGAGGAGCTGAAGACTGCTCCCTTCAGCAGTGTATTTCAGTAGATCCATCTGTTCTGCTCCCCACCCCACTCTGTCTCTGGTAAATCCTCTCACCCCACACATCTCCAGCCTACACCCTAGTTCTTGTATGCATAAATAAATATATATATATATATATAGGCAAATTTGATATCTGGTGAAGACCTACTGCTTGCTCATTGACAGCCATCTCACTGTGTCTTCACATGATGAAAGGGCAAAGAAACTCTCTGGGATCTCTTTATAAAGGCGCCCTCATGACCTAATTACCTCCTAAAGGCCCTGTATCTTGGGGGTTAGCTTTTCAATTTATGGATGTGGGAAAACACAAACTGTGTGGCATCCCCTATTACTAATATTTCTACAAGGCACTTTCAAATCCTGTCTCCTTTGATACTGCAGAGCATAGAGGGGTTAATTATGCTCATCCTGTGAGGAAGAGGACCAAAAAAGCAACTTCTCCGTTATTACCTAACTAAAATTACAGCCTTCAGCTCCTCTACCTATCAGTTCCTCTGAGTAAACTGAACAATTCAGCTTTCTAGGCCAACCATCAGCTGTAGAAATGATTTTGAAGGAATGCAAATGTCTACATAGATTATTAAAACATCAGTGCAAATTAAATACAGTTGCAATGTTGCACATAACTCAACCATCAGTGGAAAGTGATCATAGTATCTGCTATAATTTTTTTATATTTGTTTTATGCATAAAAGAACTGGGGTGCAGGCCAGAGGTGTGGAGGGTGAGGATTCAACAGAGACAGAGTGGGGAACAGAACAGGCAGATCCACTGAAATACACTGCTGAGGGAAGCAGTGGGCGAGATAGGTCTGCTGTGCCATGTGGGTAGCTCCCTGGCTGGCCAGGATCGAACTCATACTTCAGAGGCTGTGGATAGCTTCACAGTGCTGTGCTTAACCCCTTGTGCCATCAGGGAGGCCCTGCTATAAATTATTGATGGAGTGACTTATTTAGTAGGAGCAATGATGACACACTTGCCAGACCTAATGGTCTTTCATGACTTTTCCTAAATTTCCTGTAGGGGGGGCACTGCTGCCACTGACAATCTCGATACATCCTGCCCAATGTGAAAAATACCCAATTTGTGCCACTTATCTGCTATGCTCCACCATTCTGGAAAAATTTGGATGTAACAATCTGTTTAGAAACATAGGCCACTTGGTTTTCAATCAAGCTTGCTATCAGGAAAGGCACATTCTCACAGGAAAAAAAGTCTAGATATCTCCCCCAACTTCCCAGTGCCCCAGAAATTGCATCTCCCTGTAATCATTTTTGTCCTTCAAAAAAGCTTAGGTGTGCAGTAATACTGGAATCTGAGTATAAACTGGCTACATCTCTGACTGACCATACTACAAATGCACTCAGGAGCCCTAAGTATAAGCACAAAATGGCAGGCAGGAATGGGGGTGGGGAGAGGAATTGGGTATAATCCTAGCCTGACCAAAAAAAAAAAAACTGATCCTGGCAAGATTCATGAATTTGCTCTACTTTAGCCTGAGTTTGTTACCCAACCCACGCACAGCTCAAGGGGCAAAAAGTGAAGACATTAATCATTGGAAGTGTCATGTGATGGGACTTGAGACTGACAACAATGAGAAATTAAAAAATGTGCCCCCTAAATAATCTATTACCTCTCAGCTCCAAATCTACCCTTTCATAAGTACTTTGCAATACTGAAATTGGACTCAAAATTTCTCTTGCCAGCTGGTATATTTTAGGCTTTGTCAATAGAGAGGGTGTTGGAAGAACACTGGTGATACCAGGGTGGGCTTTTCTTCCTAGATCCTGTCTTTCTTTTTCTTCCTATGGTGTGGCTGTCGGAAGCATTCACAGTTCACTGACTAACTCTAGTGAACTTCTCTGGTATCCCTGTGGACCATCCACTGTGGACCAGTTTGGGCTCACCAGTACCAAGTGAAATTTTCTGCCACCCGACAAACTACTTCCTATGTTCCATCTGTGGCTATCAACACTCTCCAAAGAAATTTCTGGCCATAGGTGCTTCCTGTGGACCACCTCCAGCTCTCCTAAAGCCTATAGTGAATTTCTTGTCAATTCAGCTGGTTGTTCCTACAGACCAAATGCAAGCCACACCTGGCAAGTTCCTTCAGCACTGTAAACAAACAGGTAGACTGTTACTCCTCTGGCATCCCTGTGCTCTCTGATGTGCTCAGCATCTCGTCCTTAAGGAGAGATTCCTTTTTCAAAACATAGGTCCTTCCTCATTTATTCTTCCTAAGACCTAGAGTTAGTAGCTGTTTCTATATTTTCTTTTTCTCTATCTTTTAGTGTTCTCTTTATTGCCTTTTAATAAGCATCCTTACTAGTTAATAATTCCTTGCATTAAAATTTCCTGTTCACTACAAAACACTGTTAAAAGAAAGAATGCCTAAATAAATGGAAAGACAGCCTATATTCATGAATATTAACAGCCTATATTCATGAATATTAAGATGTCATTACTCTTCAAACTGATCTATGGATTCAACATAATCCCTGTCACTGAGCATCAGAAAGATTTCACTGGCAGCCCCAGAATCTGGACTTTCTTGGAGCGATAGTTCTGATATTGCAGAAAATCAAACATGAAGTTTAATTGTATGCATTGTAGAACTACAGCATCAGTGAATTCACAACCTCACTGTTTGTTTGTTTGTTTTAAAGATTTATTTTATTTATACAAGTGCTGGGGTACAGGCCAGATGCGCGGGAGGGTGAGAGGATTCACCAGAGACAGAGCAGGGAGCAGAACAGGCAGACTGATGAAACACACTGCTGAGGGGAGCAGCGGGTGAGACAGGAGAGGTCTGCCGCGCCATGTGGGATTCTCTCCGGCGGGCCAGGATCGAACCCGCGCTGCAGAGGCTGCGAACAGCTTCACAGTGCGGCGCTCAACCGCCTGCGCCACCAGGGAGGCCCAAGTTTCTTATGTGAAAGTTGTCATATTAACTAGAAAAGAGTGGGGTCTTCAAATTTGGGATGGGAAAATTTGGTTGGATACTTTCCTCCCATGAGCCTCCCTTACCAGTTTCTCTTTTATGTCTGAGGAGACGAGCCCTCCTTTGCTTGAAAAATCTTGTGATAATCTCACCTTGCAAATGCTAGAAAAATGTTTATTTTCCTCAAGATCTGCTACAACCATTCCTTGTTGCCATTTGACGCATAATTAGAATCAAATGTCATCATGCTCCAGGTACACAGTATGATTCAGGAGAAAATACCTTATGTGCCAAGGGGTTGAAATATTTTGCTAATATATACCAGAAAAAACCTTGGGGAATGTGTGTGGGTGTAGACCTCAAGAATTTTAGAAGGAGGAAATAACACTAGATTAGGCCCAAGTAATGGATGTGAGTGCACTTCTAAAATATCCCAGATAAAATATTTCAGAAACTAGAAAAGGAGCCAACTAAACCCAAAGCAAGCAGAGGAGAGAGAAATAAACTTAGAATATCTGTCTAGAACGGCCACCAGGCACCTCCTAGTTTCCCCTAGCTGGGTCATATCCCGGACACTCTTTCCAGGCAGTAAACTTCAGCATTTGAGGGGCTCACCCTATTCATTTTCCAACTCTCAAGATCACCATTCTTCTTTTTCTTATGTGGAATGTTGGGTCCATTGAAATAATTACTGCTGTGAAATAAATACAAAGTTTATTGTTTTTGTTTTTTACTTTTGTGTAGAGGAACTGGGGCATAGGCCAGAGGTGTCGGGGGGTGGCGAGAGGATTCACTAGAAGCAAAATGGGGAGCAAAATAGACAGATTTTACTGAAATACACTGCTAAGGGGAGCAGGGGGCAAGACAGGAGAGGACTGCTGTGCCCCATAAGTGGGTTAGTTCCCTGAGAGGGTGGGGGGTCTTGGGGTGATAGCATTGAGATTTATCCCCTAGGCCACCAAGGAGGCCCAATACAAAGTTTAAAAGGGAATTTTATTTAAAAGGTTATTCAGGCAAGAGGCTATGGCTGGAGCTAGAGAGGGCTCCACACTAGATGTTCTTGCAAGGGAAGCAGTGGCCTAAACTGGCCAGAGTGAAAGATCGTGAGGCAGCCCAGGGCCTTGCTGCCTTGCACCATGCCTTGCAGTCATGCCTTGAGTGCAACCAGCTTTGTGACTCTACTCCCTGGAGGAGGTGTTCCTGCACCTAAATTCCTTCATGTCCTGAGAGCACTTTGAGCTGGTGGGCATGGCTCACCTTGGAGACACTGTTGGCCACAGAAGCAGCTTTAGGCACAGGTCTCTACCAAACCCTAGTGTAGGAGAGCCAGTATCAGTGCCTGGAGCACAGACAGCTGTTGATGTCACCCAGCCGGCACCTGGAACACCAGGAGCCATACCTGAAGATGACAGCACACCAGGAGGCATTGCCATCTGAGGCGCCACAACCCAACACACCCACCCTGAGCTCTAGCATCATCCACTCCAAGTGTATGGATTGGAAGTCTCCTCACCAGCAACATCCCTGGCTGAAACACTGGTAGGCACACTTCTAGACCACTTCCACCAAGCCTTCCACACAAACTGTTCTGGGCTCCCCTCTCATCCTAGGGTTACTCAGGGCTAGACCCAGGTCTGTGGAACACTTATACTATAAGGCAGTGGAGGCGAGGGGGCAGCTGTTCCCTCTGCTGCTGCCAGCTGACTGCCTGAGCATGGGGTCACCAACTTCCAGAGTCTCAAGAGCCTACCTTGTAGCAGGAGACCCTGACACCACCACCCCTAGCGGTGCCTGCATCACAGCCTGATATTCTGCCATCCTCGGACCACAGTTATAAGCTGCGTGAAAGTGACGCCATTGGGTGTGATCACCTGGGGCTCAAAGCCTGGAGGAACAATACTGGAGGGCCAGGTGGGCAGCAGCCCAGGGCCACTTTGTTGTTTTTTTTTTTTTTTATTTTATTATTTTTTTAATAGAGGCATGTTTTATTTATTTGTTTGTTCATTTGTTTGTTTTGTTTATACAAGCACTGGGTACAGTCAGAGCGTGGGAGGGAGAGAGAATTCACCAGAGCCAGAGCAGGGAGCAGAGCAGGCAGAAGGACCGAAGTACACTGCTGAGGGGAGCAGCGGGCGGCAGGAGAGGTCTGCGCTCCATGCGGGACCCTCCTCCCGAGGTCGGGGAGCAGCCGGGATCGAACCAGAGCCGCAGAGGCCGCGGGCAGCTTCTCAACCCAGAGCTCAACCGCTGTGCCACGGGGAGGCCCCGTTGTTTTTTTTTTTTTAAAGATTTATTTATTTATGCATACAAGAACTGGGGTACAGGCCAGAGGTGCGGGGGGATGAGAGGTTTCACCAGAGACAGGGTGGGGAACAGGACAAGAGGACTGACTGAAATATACTGCTGTGCCATGTGGATAGCTTCATAGTGCTGAAACTTAACCCCTTGTGAGTCCATGGCCTCTTGTACTCATCCCAGCAGCACCAGGGTCAGGAGGGCATCTTTAAGTTGCCCTGAGCTGTCATAAATTCCCCAGCAATTCCAGTCTCCACCAGCACCTTGGAGACCACAGCAGCAAGTCTCACTTTCTTTGTTTGGATTGTGGACTATGGCCTGGCCTTCAGCACAGAGGCCTTCCACCTAGCCCACTGGCAAGCTCATGCCTTTACATTCCTGCCCATGTGGAAAGAACTTTGTTAACCTCATCAAGATCTTTTATCACAAGCATACCTACAGAGTGGGGGTGTCCCTCTGCCCATAACACCAGTCCCCTCTGGGGAGCCTGTCATTTATTTCCCTGAGCCAGCCCAGCTTTCCAGAGTCTGGAAAGCCAGCATTCTCAGAGGACCCCTCCTCCACCAAACTCCTAATCTGGTGTCCCAGGAGAGCTCAGGAAGCCCTGCTGCCCTTGCACTTACAGCTACCTCCTGTGCAGCATGAATTTGGCAAGTGCTGTAGCTGACCGGGCACCAGAGTTTTGTGCATTACTTGGAATGGCTCCCTAAGCATAGTGGCAAGATGTTCAAGAAGCATCATGTGCCCAACCACCCATGGGCACATGCACGGGAAAGCAGTCTAGACCCTTCAACTAGTCTGTCAATCTGTCCTGCCACCAACACACTGGGCAGTGGCCACACCGGTGTGGGACTGTGGCAAGGCTTTCATACCCATTTTACACCGAAGCAACTCAGCCTGGTGCCTGCTCAGCATGTCCCCTTCCACTGCCAGGAATTCGGTTTTCATTGCCCCTAAAGCCTGCTCCTGTACCTTTACCACTACCACACAGGGGTGAATGCCCCTCCGAGTAACAAGAGTTGCTACAGGCTGCTGGAGGTGCACCAGCTGGCAGCCCATGCTGAGCCCCAGCTCCACTGCTACGCATTGGGAGCTCTGCCTTCCTGTCTTCACTGTGGCTCCTGAGCACTGCTGTGTAGCTGCTACCACCCACGCCCTGAGGTGTTTGACTGTGACACCTCTGGCAAGAAAGTACCCACTTGTAGGTGCATGAAGGGACCCATGTGGCTAAGGCGCCAGCCCCACAACTACTCATATTTACCTGTCACCCCTTCCCCAGGGCCCTTGGTGGCATGCCCTCTGCACGCCCCCACCCCCCGCATCTCTGCAGTCCCTACCCAATGATGAGGCTTGGAGTGCAGGGAATGCAAGAAGTTGTTCAGCACAGAAGTCATCGGCAGATACCAGTGCATCCAACCACCTGAGCTGCCATACCATCAAGATGCCGTATTGAGACTGTGGCAAGGCAGTCAGTCAGAGTGCCCACTTAGAGGACCATGGCAACTGCACATAGATGAAAGGCCTTCACCTGTGAAATGTGCAGTAAAGCCTTTGCCGTCTTCATACTCTTGGTGGAATATGGCTCTAGTCATACGGGCCAATAGCCCTACTCCTGCCCCAACTGTAGCAAGAGCCACGGGTCCTCCATCCTCTGCAAGCACCGTAAGACCCACTGGCATCAGCATCAGCCAGCTGTGTGGTAACAGCTGGGGGTCAGCCTGGCCACAGTGGAGGCTGCAGTGGAGGGGCTGCTGGTGGTGGAGGCCATTGTTGAGATCTACCCTCCAGAAGAGGTCAAGAAAATCCCCATCAATGGTGGGCTGCCCCATTTTCCTCTTTAGCACTAGCGCACCCTCTTGCTAAAAATTACCTCCTCCAATATCCTCTTAAATTTCTACATATTCTGTGCTCTTTCCTTCAACCCTCCCAATTGTCATGCAAGTTCTGTGACTGGTTTTAGCCTCTCTTCTAAGAGGGTGCTCTGGGGTCCTTGGTATGCATAAAGGCCCTCCCCCAAACCCACCTTCCATGTGCTAGCACTGGTGGCCCCAAGTCAACAAACAATGAGTTGGAGAAAGGAAATAAAGAAAGGAAGAAAAGAAGGAAGGAGGTTGGGAAGCAGCAAGGGATTATCCAGAGCCAAACTGAGAACCCAAGCCTTGGGAACAGTCAAAAGATTTCTCTGAGTGATTGACCCACCTTCACAGGTTTGGTAAATTACATGCATAGAAAGAATACATAATTGTTCTTTTTTTTTTTTAAGATTTATTTATTTATTTATACAAGCACTGGATACAGTCAGAAGCACGGGAGGATGAGAGAATTCACCAGAGCCAGAGTGGGGAAGAGAACAAGCAGACTGACGAAATACACTGCTGAGGGGAGCGAGCGGGAGCGGCAGGAGAGTTCTGTCGTGCCATGTGGGACCCTCACCAGTGGCCGGGGATCAAACCGGCGCTGCAGGGGCTGCGGGCAGCTTCGCAGCCCAGCGCTCAACCGCTGCGCCACCGGGGAGGCCCTACATAACATCTAGTTAATTTATAGTATTTGCAGTTAACTAAAAGAGGTTAGTTTCAATAGCTTTAGTTAATAATAAAAAATAAATGTTATTTATAACTTCAAAATGATCCCCTGGTTTTATAAAATCAACTCAGCCAGAGCTATCTGTATAGGGGAAGATATAAAAATCAACTTTGAATTGCTTATCCTAACAGGTACCCCTATAGACTTGCAGGTGTAATCAGGTGATTATTATTTTTTTTGAAGATTTATGTATTTATTTATACAAGCACTGGGTACAGTCAGAAGCACAGGAGGGCGAGAGAATTCACCAGAGCCAGAGCGGGGAACAGAACAGGCAGACCGACGAAATACACTGCTGAGGGGAGCAGCGGGCGCTGCAGGAGAGGTCTGCACGCCATGTGGGACCCTCGCCAGCGGCCGGGGATCGAACTGGTGCTACAGAGGCTGTGGGCAGCCTCGCAGCCCAGCACTTTACTGCTACGCCACCAGGGGAGGCCCAATCAGGTGATTATTGATGGAAGTTAAGAGTAGAAAATTTAGGAAGGTGGTGTCACAAATCCTGAAACCGGAGGTGAGTAGAAATGGTTAACATAGTTGTTAAGCCAGCTATCAAAATGAAAAATCCTTAGGCCACAACTGCTGTAGCAGGTATGACTGCTATAAAGGTATCAGAGGCATAGACCAGAGGTGGGAATATGGAGACTGAGGGCCATTGTAGAGAAATCACCAGTGCTAACCACCTCCTCACACCCTAGAAGTAATTAACTATAGATAATAATTCCACAAAGGAATGAACCCCTTCCCAAAAGAACACTATATTAGTACATTTTCTGCCACTGGAAAACACAGCTCTCCTCCCAAGATTGCCCACCTGTGTCTATACAAGCATCTCTTTTAACAAGCCTGTCCCTTTCAAAGGCAGCACTCCTGCCAGCCTGTATTTATGCAGGCATCTCTTTCTTAAATCTACCCTTTTCAAAAAGGCGGCTCTTTCTGCCTGCTTGTGTCTGTGCAAGCGTCCTTTTCTTACCTTTTATAAAAATATAATAAACCCGCCCTTTTGGATATAACTAAACTTCTCTGACTTGAGAGGCTGTAACTGTGCTATCCATAGAAAGGGGAGGCTCTAGGTTCCCTGCCCACCAAGGAAGAGTGGAGCTAGCCTGGGAGAAGAAGAAAGAAAAGACTGGGAGAAGGGCTTGGGAAGAAGAGAAAAGATTTGGAGGAGGTATATGGAGCAGAGACATGTCAAGAAGCTGTGCTTGCTTCTCAGACTTGGTCTTGTATCAGGGACTTGGGGGACATGGATGGAGACACTTGAAAGAGACATGGGTAAGAGACCTCTGGGGAGGCTGACAATGACAGCCTTTGTCTTGACTTGTATTTTGATTTTGCTCTATTCCTTCCAAACTTGCCTGCCCCCTTCTGCCTTTTTTCACTGGTTCCCCACCAGAAGGAACCTTAAATTTGTGGCCAGCTCCTGGCCTCTGCAGCCCTGCTTTGGGCCAACCCTGTTTGACTGGGAGATGGGTAACTTTGGGTGTTCCGTGGGGAAACTTTCATTAAAGTCCTGTTCCACTGAAGGTCTTATGTATTATGTTTATCTTTACACAGCGTATGGCAGGACCCATTTAGAACAGGCAGGTTTTGGGATCCCAGTTGCCCCTCATTATGCCTGCTAATAGGGTAATTCACCATGAGCTGCTGAAAGGGGGTACTTTGGTGAAACTTTTTTCAGAGGTAACCCAAGGACCCTGTTCTCTAAACCCAACACCACTCTAAATTAACATCAATTACCTCATGCTTCTTCTTTGAGCAGCTCATAACATAACAGGCAGACTTAGACTGTGGACTTTCTAGATTTTGCCACAGGATTTTCATTACAGCAAAGCCATTGTCTTGCTGACTTCAGCCTCTGAGGTGGTCCTGTTAGGGCTGAAGAGACATATCCAACAGCTATTTCCCTTTCTTTGGTTATAGTTCATATTTTTGGCCTGGTTTTTCAGTTGTCAAGATCCCTGTAACTCTATCTTGGCTGGAACAGGAAGTCTCAAAAGATTTATTTATACACTAGGAAATATGCCAAATCTGAAGCTAATACATATATTGCTAAAGTGCAGTAGTAACTATAGCACTTGTTTAGAACTATGACAAAGGACTGTCTTGGTTTGGACAGCAGTACTTTATCATTGACATTGTTGAGAATTTACTGATACATGCAATAATTAAAAGCAAACCACTTTGTAGTAGGTTTCAATGTTGTTTTTATGCTCTCGACAGTCAATAACCATCCTGTCACCTGCACCTTGGGCACACGGCTGTAGACCCCCACTCTTGGTATTCCATTGCATAAATCTCCACTTTATTCCCAATCAAATTAGTTAATTAGTTAATTAGTTAATTCAATCCAAAATTGAATTAACTTTCCACTGTAAATCTGCTATTATTCTATTTTCTACCTGTTAGGATATTGTATTATAATAATCTGTTTATGACTCTTTCCCCACAGTTAGACTGAGGGCTTTCAAGAGAAAGACTTGCTCATGTTCACATGGAACAGATGTTTGTTGAATGAATAGTGTTCCAACATGTCAGACTGAAGTATCTTCTTCGCTCACCAGAAGAATAACAGACACACTGCAGTTCCTAAGCACTTGCAGCTCAACCACGATTTGGAGCAGGGGCTACAATGATGGACAGAGAAGACCGGGCTCTACTCTGCAGGGAAGGTGTTCTTAGTTGAAGAAGGGCAGAGAGCACAGATAAAGAGGCAAATTACAACACGAGGGAGGTAAGATCACCTAGGGGAAACCTGAGAAGAAAAACCTGGGCCAGGCCTCGAAGTGCGCTGATAGCAGGAACTTGGTCTTTCGCCGCGGGCAAAAGGGAGCAGCGATTCGTGGCGGGAGGGGTCCTGGGAAGCCCGTGATCTCCCTCAGCCCTTTGCGGGTAAAAACTTGAGGGGACCACAAAACGCCTCAAACGCGTTCTAGGGGGGCTACAATGTCTGGATCCCCGTTTCCACAATCCTTCACGTGCCGGAAGGGAGGCGCCGGGTCGGGCGCGGAACGCGAGCGTCCGCGGGGAGGCGCGCCGGGCGGGCGGGCGCCCCGGGGTCCGCGAGCGCGCGCCGCAGGAAGCGGAGGGGGGCGGAGCCAAGCCCCCTGCGCGGGGCCTCGCGTCGCGGGCGGGGCCGAGGCGGAAGGGCACGGAAGGAGGTGACGATGTAAGTGAGCGCCCGCGTCGCGGCCGCGGCTCCGAAGGCAGCTCGGTGGCCGTGGCCGCTGGGAGCAGGCCGGACACCTCCTCGCTGACGGGGCTTTCCCTGGAGCTGGCGCCGGCGGGGCCGCAGTCCGAGCTGCCGCAGTGGCTGGACCCGCGGCGGGGCAGGTGCCGGCGGCGAGGGACGTAGGTAAGCGGGAGCCGGGGTAGCCAATCGGCCGAATGACTTACGGTTCAGGCTGGCTGGCTCTTCCCGCGCCTGTGCGCGCCAGCTCAGCACCGGGCCCGGAGGCCTCGAGCGCTGCTCTCTCCCCTCGGGCAAGCCCGAGGCACCAGCTCTCTCCCCCCGCGCTGCTCAGCTTTCGGGGGTGGGGGAAGCTTGTCCCGGGGGACCACGTCCTCTCCTCTTTCTCTCCAGTCCAAGCTGTACGACGCAGAAGCAAAGAAAGCTAGCCTCCTGGCCACTCCTCCTGAAGCTGGTGAAATCTGGGGAAAGCTTTGAGAGGAAGAGCTGCTGTTAGAGGTCCTCCAGCTCCTGTCCAGGGTTTTTATTTGTTCGGACAGTTCCGCTTCCTTCCTGTCTTTCGGTCCTTCTCCCCACACTCCTGGCATACTGTTCTAGTAAAAGGACATGGCACAGTTGAATCCAGCGGTGGGAAGCCTGGCTCTCTGTTGTATGTATGGAGATAGTATCATCCCCCGTTCCACCTGGGTTGAAGGGAGTGTAGTTGAGTTGAAAGCCTAGCTTGCCATTTGGTTGTGGTTTTAATGTTCAGAGAGACTCTGGCTTTTCTTATATCCCTATACATTGGTTGGGAGAATTAAATGACATGAAGAAAGCAGAACATTAGTCATGAAATGTTTTGGGTATCTACTTGAACTCGGTTTAAGAATATCCAGGACACTTAATGGTAGGTTCCTAATTATGTCTTTTACCCAGAATAAGCTGGGTATGGAGAAGGATGCCAGCGGAGACAGCAGGATTTTGTGTGGTTAGAATCTAACTGCAGCCTCTGCTTTGGTTGGGCAGCATTAGGAAGAAATCACACCCCTCTAGTCACCTAAATGTCTCATGCTTGCTGATAAAATATTGGTTTGTGAGGAATGACCCAAATCAGTTTTGCTCCTTACTCAAGATAGCTTCGCCCAATGGGCCCTTTCTAGGTGAAAAGCAGGGAGGAGCTTCATTTACACCTTGGTCCAATTTAGAAGAAATTCTCTGCACGTATTTCTGAGAATCCCTCACTCTACCACTAAAACATTGCATGTTAGTTGAAACTGTGCAGAGAATAAATACAGGAACTATAAAATCCTTTGAGTGTCTAGACATTATAGTTGTAAGTTAATCTGAGATGGCTTTCTTTACAATGGAGAGAGAGGAATATTCACCACTGCCAATTTTAGTAGACCCTGAATTAGGGGGAAGTTTTAGGGGGAGGAGAGAAAGAGATTCAGTGACTTGAGTATTACCTTTTCTTGAAGTTGCTTGGTCAGACAAATTAAGGATACTTTCCTCAGTGGAGCATGGTGATGTCTGCTGTGCATCTTGTATGTAGCCAAGTGCAATCTCCAGTTCCTTTTACAGAGACTTGTCAATTTGGAATTTTAAGTCGTGGATACAGAAGTAACCTTAAGGATCATCTAATCCAGTGATTTCAATACCTGACTGGATGTTAAAAACAGTTGGGGAATTAAAATAAAATGAAATCCCGCATGCCTGGAACCCTACGTTAAGATCTGAAGTTGGACCTGGATATTTGTGGTTTTTAAAAAGCTTCTCAGATGATATTCATGGTTTGAAAACAGCGGTAGATCAGGTTTCATAATTTAGTTTATAAACAGACTCAGTGATGAAGTGTTATGTCCAATTAGACTATTGTCTTCTTAATTTTTTCCCCTCTTCCTTAACAAAATAACATTGCTTTAATCAGTAGTACCACTTCAGGTTTTGTAGTGCCTTCAGCCCAGAAAAAAAAAAAAAAGTCCTTCAAGTTAGTAGCTATGTATAATTGTATTTTTATAGTTTCCTATGCAGTTAGGTTCCTTAATGCTGTTTGACAAAAATATTAGATTTTACATTAAAAATTGCTACAATTTGTCACTTAGGTTTGTTGTCAGAAAGATTTTAAAATTTTGCCATTTTATAAATCAGTTTTTTTCAGGAGGCTTTTATGTCACACTTTCATTAACCATGAAAAATTCCATTTTAGAATATTTTGCTTTTGTTCTGGCTTATCATAAACTGAGCGTGCTATAAATAGTCTCTCCTACCTTCTCCATCCTGGTGTGCATGACCATTTGCTTTGTGTCACTAGCCAGCTTCCTCCAGAAGTCAATTTGAGACCTGGGTTCTATACTTCTCTGATTGTCTTACAAACATCTGATTTAATTAGAGGGGCATTTGCTTTAAAGCTAGTTTTCAAATTTTCAGTCCCTTTGTTCTTTTCTTGGTTGAGTTATTTTGTGCCACTGATTTGAAGAATTTGATGGATGCCTAAAAAGGATCAACTGATAGGACAGTAACAATGGTACACATATATGTTTCTTACCCATTTTAGAGAAAACCTTCTAACTTTTAGGTAATGTTTTCAGAATCATTAAGGTAATAGGCCATCAGGAAGAGTTGAACATTCTCTTTATATTCATTCTCAAATTATTTGATAGCGTTCTCATTGCTTCAACAATTTCTATTCTGTATTATTTACAGAACCAGAAATGGACCCTACATCACTGATCCGCTAAAGGAAGATGATGAATTATTTTCTTTCTAAAAATGAACCTGTTTATAGCATGTTAACTTCCTATAATCAGATGACAAAGGGCATACTAAATTTGCTATTTAAAAAAAACTGTGTTAACAGGCAGGTAGTCTGAATCCAGACTGTAGAGAGACATCTGGTATGTGTCTGAGATGAAACCCAAGTCACGGTGTCTCTAAATTTAGTTTTTGTGTCTGAAATACCTTATTTTTGAAGTTTTAAATATTGTTGAATTTCAGATTCTGTTGGAGCAAACTTTTCAAGTAGTAATGTTTAAAAAGGATAAGTATGAACTCAGGATCACAATTTTAATTTAAATTGATGTTACAGATTTAACATAGAGGTATAGGCAGAGGTTGGGGTAGTAACAAATTGAAGATCCAGCAAAAAATGTACTTTAGAAGTCCCTTGCTGGTCCTTTCTGTGTTTGTAAGGACTTCAGAGCAGAGTCGTATACTTAATCCACTTTATATCTGGTGACTGAATGTGATGAAATTACCACAAGTAGGTACCATAAATGTGCAAGGCTCCAGTTCTCTGTCTTGATCTACTTAATGGTTCCTTGATGCCCTATGGATGTCATTGAGCATTTTTTGTTTGTTTTGTTTTAAATCTTGTTTGTTACTGTTTCTGTTTGGCTTCATTTTTCTGAGTTGGGTAACCCACCTGTTTGTTTAGTACACAACAGCTATCCTCAATATTGTCTTACTATCTCTATGAGAAAAAGCTTGTTTATAGTTATGCCTGAGTTAACCAGTACAGTGACTGTACTGCAAACTTTTTTTTTTTTTAAGATTTATTTATTTATGCATATAAGAGCTGGGGTGTAGGCCAGAGGTGTGGGGCAGGAGGATGAGAGGCTTCACCAGAGACAGAGTGGGGAGCAGAACATGCAGGTTGACTGAAATACACTGCTGAGGGGAGCAGCAGGCAACACAGGAGAGGTCTGCTGTGACATGTGGGTAAGCTCCCTGGCTGGGGCTCGAACTTGTGCTGGAGTGGCTGCCAGTAGCTTGATAGTGCTGAGACTTAACCCCTTGAGCCACCAGGGAGGCCCTGCAATACAAACTTTCAACCAGATATTATCCCCTCTTAGGGATTATTCCTACTCTGGGCTATCCTAGGGTCAGTATCTAATCAGAGTTGAAAGCTTACTTTTGTTTCCCTTATAGGTGTGTTTTATCTTTGAAGGAATGTTGGTATTTGGTGAACATGAACACACAAGAACAAGGCCGAGAATATGAGGGCAGAAATGTAAAGGGACCCCATATGGAGGTAACTTTTAATTACATGTGCTCTGAGTACATGTTGTGATTTGTTTATTTGAGGGCATACTGACTGGACTCTTCATTGGAAAATCTGCAATATCAGTGTCTTTGTATTTTCTCTTGTGTCAGTTAAGAGTCCCCAGAGAAGAATCTAGGAATCTTCAAATCTTCTACTTGGATTTTATAAGCTGGGCTGCCAGTAATCTGATAGCTAAATTGGGGGAAAGAGTAGAGGTCTTAGCATTCAGTATGTAAACGCTCTCTTCTGTTCATTGAACTCAACTATATTCAATATGATACTCTCATTCTCAACTGGACCAGATGTATTCCTGTCAAGAAATCTTTGTTTTACTTTCTAGAATTGTGCTATCCATTATGATAGCCACTGACTGTGAATAGCAACTGAAATCTAAATTAAATTTAAATAAAATTAAAGATTTACTTCTTCACTTTCATTGGACACATTTAAACTGGTCAGTAATCACATGAGCCCAAAAGCTACCATATTTGACAGGGCAAATAGAGACTATTTCTGCCATTGCAGAAATTTTATTATGCAGTGCTGTTTAGTCTAGAAAAGAATGCACTAAGCATTTGCAAGGATGGGTGGGGGGCACTTGGCTGGTTTTGTCAGATGTAAGATGGTATCTTAATGATTTAACCAGCCCTCTTGTTTTTAGCACCATGTTTATCCCCCTCTTAAAGAACTTGCTGCTGTCAAATCTTGAACCATTCTGAGGCACAGTGGTATAAATTGGATTGCTTTTCTCATTGTAAGCTTGAGATTTAACTTCCTTAGGTCTTTTAAGTCAATCTGCAGTCCAACTTCCAAAATGATTTTGCTGTTGTCCTCTCTTTGTTTTGTGTACATATGCTTAAAAATAACCCACAAAAATCCTTTAGATCTGTGCCTTTGACGCTATGTAAATTAAATCTTAAAAAGATACAATTTTTTAAAAAAAGTTTTCTCATCTTAATAGGGTTTTAGGAGGGAGTGAGAGTAAAATATGTGTTTTAGTCTCCTGTCTTTATCCTTTAGTATACTATCAGCATTTTTTTGGTAAAGATTTATTTATTTATGCATACAAGAGCTGGGGTGTAGGCCAGAGGTGTGTGTGTGGGGGAGGGAGGGGGTGATAGGATTCACCAGAGACAGATTGGAGAGCAGAACAGGCGACTCTACTGAAATACACTGCTGAGGAGAACAGCAGGCGACACAGGAGAGGTCTGCTGCACCATGTGGGTTAAGTCATGGGCAGGCTGGGCATTGAACTCATGCTGTAGTGGCTGGCAATAGCTTGGTAGCGCTGTGTCTTTAACCCTGCGCCACCAGGGAGGCTCCGCTATCAGCATTTAAACATGTACAAATGTCTCCTTAAAAAGAAAGTCTTCCCTGTCTCTTGTATTTCCTCAGGCTTCTTGAGCACTTTTATATATTGCCTTCTTTGTTCTACTTGTGCCCTCCATTCTACTAAGAATTCTCTTGCAGATGTCATGAGACTCCAGTGGACATGTTTAATCTTTACCCTATTTGACTTCTCAACAGCCTTTGGCCATTTCTCTTCTAGAAACTTTCCTGGCAACACACTCACTTAATTTTCACCTTTTTTTCTCTGTTCATTCCTTCTCACTTTTCTTTGCTAATCTGTATTCTTCCATAAGCTCACTCTTTTTTTTTTTTTTTTAAGATTTATTTATTTATGCATACAAGAACTGGGGTACAGGCTAGAGGTGCGGGGAAAGGGGTGGTGTTGAGAGGATTCACCAGAGACAGAGTGGGGAGCAGAACAGGCAGATTGACTGAAACACACTGCTGAGGGGAGCAGCAGGCGAGGCAGGAGAGGTCTGCTGCGCCATGTGGGTTGCTCCCTGCCTGGGAATCGAACTCTTGCTGCAGTGGCTGTGGATAGCTTCATATTGCTGTGTCTTAACGCTTTGTGCCACCAGGGAGGCCCACATAAGCTCACTCTTAATCTCAAATTCCTTAGGACACTGTCCTAGGGTGCATTCTCTTCTCTTTTGGATACTATAAGCTGGTAATGTAAAATGGAATTCTTAGGGTATCCTCAGAATTCCTGGCCTATGTACCCAACAGTAGGTGTCCACTTGAGTTTGCTACAGTCACTTCCAGTCTAACATATCTTAAACAAATGGCCTAGCAAGTTTAACCTTTTTTCATTTGGTTTATGTTGATTATACTACTACCTAGGTACTACTCAGTAGAAATCTTACCCCCCATGTATAGGTTTCCCCCATTCATGTTAGTTCTGTCCTGAAAAAAATCTCAAGATCAATTTACTTTGATATAGTCTGCCAGTTTTCCTTGAACCTAAGCGGTTTTCACACCTTGCCTACCTATACCTACAACAGCCTCCTCATAGATTTCCTTTGCTATTCTTTTTTTTTTTAAAGATTTATTTATTTATGCATGTAACAGCCGGGGTACAGTCCAGAGATGCGGAGGGTGAGAGGATCACCAGAGACAGTGTGGGAAACAGAACAGTTAGACTGGCCAAAATACACTGCTGAGGGGAGCAGCGGGCGAGACAGGAGCGGTCTGCTTTGCCATGTGGGTTGCTCTCTGGCAGGCTGGGAATTGAACTCGTGCTGCAGAGGCTGCAATTGCTTCATAGTGCAGTGCTTAACCCCTTGTGCCGCCAGGGAGGCCCGGTTTCCTTTGTTATTCTGCACACTGAAGGTAGAATGATCTTTTTAAACATACAAGTGACATCTTGTATCCCTCTTGGTCTTTCTGTGGCTCACATTACCTTTAAATGAAGTAGCAGCATTTAACTTTTCTATTCTTTGCCTGCTTTTCGGAGCTCCTGCTGTAAGTGATACTGAAGTTTTTCCAGTTCTTTGAAATGTTGCATTCCCTCTCCTAGACTTTTCTTTGTTCTCTTTGCCTAGTAACTCTTTCTCATCCCTTTTCTCAGCTTAAAAGTTTCTTTTTTTAAATATACTTTTTCATGGATGATAAGAAAATCAATTTCAGGCTACATTTCACTGAGAATATATATACCATCAGAACCAAATTAGCTTTAAAGTTTCTTTAAAGAGAGAATTTTCCCTGACTCTCCTTCTAGGTATTCTTTTTTTTTTTTTTAAATCTTTGCAAATACATTTTCTTTTCTTTTCTTTCTTTCTTTCTTTTTTTTTTTTAAGATTTATTTATTTATTTATTTATACAAGCACTGGCTGGGTACAGTCAGAAGTGCGGGAGGGTGAGAGAATTCACCAGAGCTAGAGTGGGGACAGAACAGGCAGACTGACGAAACACACTGCAGAGGGGAGCAGCGGGTGCGGCAGGAGAGGTCTGTCGTGCCATGTGGGACCCTCGCTGGTGGCCAGGGATCAAGCCGGTGCTGCAGAGGCTGTGGGCAGCCTCACAGCCCAGCGCTCAACCGCTGCGCCACCAGGGGAGGCCCAGTTAAGTTTATTTCTTAACTACCTATTCTCCTAATATAATAATACCATAATTTTGACTGGAGTTAATTTTTTTTTCAATAGGAGAAGCATTGTCATTTAGGATGAGGTAGGTTTTCTAAGTCTTCATTATCTTGCTTTTTGCATGATATTTAGCATTCCTGAGCCCCAGGCACTAAATAGCAATACAAGCTTGAATTCACTGCAACAACCAAGAAATTCTAGCAATTTCACATTCTCAGTGACATCTCCCCTAGAGCCTTCTGACCTCTTTTTTCTGAATTGGTTACTCTCTAGGTCTGAGGCACAGTTGTCACTATGTGATATTTACTATATCTTTAGTATTCCTCTTGTCTGTCTCT
This sequence comes from Talpa occidentalis, assembly GCF_014898055.3. Classification (NCBI taxonomy): domain Eukaryota; kingdom Metazoa; phylum Chordata; class Mammalia; order Eulipotyphla; family Talpidae; genus Talpa; species Talpa occidentalis. The sequence continues at coordinate 40,999,640 of NW_023604295.1, read as the reverse complement.
TGACTTGGATCTCATCTTCATTTTTTTTTTAAAGATTTATTTATGCATACAAGAACTGGGGGGTCAAGGCAGAGGTGTGGGGTGTGAGACAACCCACCAGAGACAGAGTGGGGAACAGAATGGGTGGACTGATTGAAATATACTGCTGAGGGGAGCAGCAGGTGAATCAGGAGAGGTCATGTGGGTCACCTCCCTAGCCAGGGATCGAACTTAAGCTGCAGTGGCTTTGGACAGCTCCATAGTGCTGTGTCTCAACCCCCTTGCACCACCAGGGAGTTCCCCTCATCTTCATTCTTGATTTATTTCCTTATTTGGTCAGATGACCTGCTTCTGTACCTCTTTGATGCATGGGAGGTATATATTTTGATAACTTATGTCTCTGAAAACCTTTTTATGTCTTTAATTTTGACTGATAATTTAGGTGGATTTAAAAGTCTTTGTTGAAGGAATTATGCTTAGTGAAATAAGCCAGAAGGAAAAAGAAAAATATCAGATGGTTTCAGTTATAGCAGGAATATAGGACAACCAAATAAGACATCAGTGTAAAAAAAATAATAACAGTACAAAACACAACAAAGCAAAAACAGAAAATCATAAATCAGAGACGTACTGCAGGGGAGGAGGCGGGAGAGGGATCAGAGGGAGGGATGGAGGAGCCCAGGGGACTGAGGTGGTGGTACAAGGGTGCATTGGTGAAGGAAACTCTATGGGGACTATACATGAGGGGGTGGGAGGAAGCAAATATTCTTTAAAAATGAACAACGATGTAAAAAATAAAAAAATTAATTAAAAAAATTCTATGTTGAAAATAATTTTCCTTTCCAGTCTTGCTGTTATATCCATTGCCATTTTCATTTGTGATTTTTTCTTGTCATACCCCCAACCCCAAACTTGTAGAAGGTTGTTTTGACATCTTATAATTGACATTCCTTTTTATGTGTCTGTTTTCTTTTATTGATAGGGTCTTTTCATGTGCAAAATCATATCCTTTAATTCTGAGAATTTTCTTGAATTATATATTTGACATCGCATTCCCTCTGCACTTTCTCAGTTTATCTTCCTGAAATTTTTATTTGAATATTTGATCTCCTAGTCTGATGATTCTTTAATTTTATCATTATTTTCACTCTAATTTTGTGCTATTTTCTAGGATATTTATTCAAAATTTTAGATGTTTAAGAGAATTTTAACTTTTCACTTTGAGATAACTTCAGACTTAGAAAAATGTGCAGTGTATTTCAGTAGATCCGCCTGCTCCGCTCCCCACTCTGTTCCCCACTCTGTCTTTGATGAGTCCTCTTACTCCCCCGCACCTCTGACCTATACCCTAGTTCTTCTACAAAATAAATAAATATTAAAAAAAAGAAAGAAAATACTCAGATTTTTCACACTTGACCCAGCTTTCCCCCCATTGTTATGTAACTACAGAACATTATCAAAACCAGGTAATCAACATTAAGATAATAATAATAACTTATCTCTGGGCCTTAATCAAATTATGTCAATTGTCCCACCATTTTCCTTTTTCTAGATTAGGACCACATCCAAGATTACCTGTTGCGTTAGTTATCACATCTCCCTAGTCTTAGTCCTTTACTCTGAAGAGTATTTTGCCAGTTTTACTGTAGTGTCCCTTGACGTGGATTTGTCTGTTGTTTTCATATGATTAAGTTCAGGTTATGTATTTTTTAAAAAACCTCTTAAGTGACATTGTGCCAGCCATGTCAGGAGCCATGTGGTGTCTGTATGTCTCATTACTAGTGATACTAACCTTGGTCACCTAAGCATGGTGATATTTCCAGATTTTTCCATTGAAAAGCACAGTTTTTCCCTTTGTGATTTTAAGTATCTAGTGGGAGATGCGTTGAGACTATGTAAATAGCTTGTTTCTCATTGTACTTTCTCCTTCTAATTTTAGCATCCATTGATGGATGATTCTTGCCTGAGTCAGTTTTTCTGAGAGGAGTTGGAAATTATACTTTTCTATTTCCATCATTCCGTCTGTATTTGTTTGAAATTTTATGTAAGGAAGAGTTATCCCATCTCCCATTTGCTTTTTTATTTATTTAGTTATTTATGTCACTGTAGACTCAGGATATTTGTTTCATTTCTGAGTGATAGTCCATTACAGAGATTATATATTCAGTTACTCAGTTATTTTTTTTTTAATTTTTTAAAGATTTGTTTATTTATGCATACAAGAGCTGCGGATTGCTTTATAGTGCAGTGCTTAACCCCTTGTGCCACCAGGGAGGCCCCTACCCAGTTATTTTGATCAGGTTGGCTCTGTGTCCTTTTGACATGATGTCACTATTTTTTGAGTATTGTTTCCTTCTGGCATTACAGTGAAATTCCAGGTTAATCTGCTTCCTCTGCCTTAGTGTGGAATCAGCCATTCATTTAATTATTTAAAAAAAATATTTATTTATTTTTACATCATTATATGCAGTATTTATATATTTTATACAATGTTTGATACGTCCCCTTAGGTGTTGTCCCCATAATTCTCCCTCCACCATGGAACCTGTGAACTGTCACTGTAGCCCCTTGTGCTATTCCCTTCCCTGTTTTGATCCCTTACTTTACCCCTTCCCTGCAGTATGCCTCAGATCTGTGGTTTAGTTGCGAGTTTTGTCTTTTTTCTGACCTTCTGTTTGGTTTCCCTATATTCCACCTATAAGTGAAACCATCTGATATTTTCCCTTCTGACTTATTTTGCTGAGCATGATCCCTTCGCTCTCCATCCATGTTGCTGCAAATGGCATGAGTTTATCTTTTTGATTGCTAAGTAGTATTACATTGTGTATATATACCACATCTTGATCCATTCATCTACTTGGGGGGCATTTAGGTTGTTTCCATATAATCTTTAGAAATCAAAATTTGTTGCTAGGGATACTCTTTTCTATTGGATGTTATTGCTTCTATATTCTTTAGGGGGACAAAACTAGGAAATAAATATGTGTATGTATTTATGTACTTCCCTTTTTTTTTTTAAGTGGTTTTTTAAAAAAATTTATTTATACAAGCACTGGGTACAGTCAGAAGCGTGGGAGCGTGAGAAAATTCACCAGAGCCAGAGTGGGGAACAGAACAGGCAGACCAACGAAATACACTGCTGAGGGGAGCAGTGGGTGCGGCAGGAGAGATCTGTGCGCCATGTGGGACCCTCGCTGGCGGCTGGGGATTGGTGCTGCAGAGGCTGCGGGCAGCTTCGTGGCCCAGCACTCAACTGCTGCGCCACCAGGGGAGGCCCTTATGTACTTATCTCTATATCTCTGTTTCTCTGTATTAAACACCATGAGTTTATACTGATATCTCCAATTTCAGTCTATCACCACTTTCCAGCTATCTCTTTGTCTATTTTCAGTATCTAACGCCTTTCACCAACAATGAGAAAGCTCACAATATCCAGAACATATTTTTCTTACTTGCTTAATTTTAGAATACCTTCAAAGTTGATTCAGAATTAATTGTTCCTCTGTGAAAAACATATTTGCTAACTAATGTGCAATATTTATGTCTAGTTCTTTGGTTTTAGTGTTCTTTAGTTAAAGTAATGTTTTCCAAAATTGCTTTGATGATTCTTTTACCAAAATGAGTTAGGATGGAGATCAGTCTCATCAGAAAGACCAACAATGTGATTTTAGATGATGACTTTGGTATTAGTGAAACTACAAAGGGACTGGAGATATAACTTAATCATTTATTTATTTTTTAAATATATGAAGCATTAAATGGTTCAGAAAGTCAGAGTTTTACAAAAATTCATATGCAGAGAAGTGCTACTCCTATTTCTTTCCTTCTGTCCTTTTTCCCATTCTTTTCCACCCTATCCCCACCTACCATGACCTGTAGGTAACCATTCGCATTAGTTTTTGGTTTAACCTTCCTATGTTTATTTTCATTTTGTTTTGTCTTTTTTCGGGCAGGGTTGGGGGGTGGCCCAGTAGCAGATGCATGTGCATTTTCCTATTTTTTTTCTTATGAAAGGTCACTTTATATAAAGAAGACTTTGCTCCAAAAGAAAACCTTTCTGTTTGGCTTCTGGGATGTAATCTCTATGCCCCTGGAATGTTATGCTTGATTAGAGGGTCTTTATTTACCTGGGGGCCTTGGATGATTACAGTCTAACAGTGTGACTTAGGATGTGGACAATACAACAAAGACTAACAATGTGATTTCATGTGATGACTTTGGAACTAGTGGATCTCCAGAGGGGCTGGAGACCGAACTTAGTCATTGGGTAATCAGTTATGCCTGTGAACTACAGTAAAAACTCCGTACATCAAGACTTGGGTGCACTTCCCTGGTTGGTAGTACTCTGCACATGTTGTCATACATCTGTGCTGGGAGAATAATGGCTCCATGGAGAAAGGACAGCTGGAAACTCTGCAATTAGTACTTCTCCTGGACTCTGCCTTGTGTGCTTCTTTACTTAGCTATTACTTTTTTTTTTTTTTTTATTTATTTTTTTTTTTTTATAGAGGCATGTTTTTCATTTATTTATTTGTTTTGTTTTTGTTTTTGTTTATACATGCACTGGGTACAGTCAGAAGCGCGGGAGGGTGAGAGAATTCACCAGAGCCAGAGTGAGGAGCAGAGCAGGCAGAAGGACCGAGGTACACTGCTGAGGGGAGCAGCGGGCGGCAGGAGAGGTCTGCGCGCCATGTGGGACCCTCCTTCAGTGGCCGGGGAGCAGCCGGGGATCGAACTGGCGCTGCAGAGGCTGCAGGCAGCTTCGCAACCCAGCGCTCAACCGCTGCGCCACCGGGGAGGCCCTATTACTTTTTTTTAATTATTTGACTTATTTTATTTCTTTTTTTTAAATAAATTTTATTTTTATATTCCCCATACAATTGCAACCCCCTTATTTTGACCCCAATCCCTCCCCTCCCCACCCCCCACCCCCCATAGAGTGTCTCTGGTTCATAGTTTTTTGTTGATTTTGATTTTCACTTTCTTATATTCATTTTCCTGGTCCCTTATTTAAGTTTTCTAGATTCCTGCTATGAGTGAGACCATCCGGTATTTTTCTTTTTCTTTCTGGCTTATTTCGCTGAGCATGATCCCTTCCAGCGCCATCCATGTTGCTGCAAATTGCATGTGTTTGTCTTTTTTGAATGCTGAGTAATATTCCATGGTGTATATGTACCACATCTTCTTGATCCAGTCATCTATTTTTGGGCATTTGGGTTGTTTCCAAAGCTTAGCTATTGTAAACAGTGCTGCTATAAACATAGGGGTGCAGGTGCTCTTTGGAATTGATGTTTCTCTGTCCTTTGGGTAAATACCTAGGAGTGGAATTGCTGGATCATATGGAAGTTCTATGTTTAGTAGGTCCAGAAATCTCCACACAGCTTTCCATAGTGGTTGGACCAGTTTGCACTCCCACCAACAGTGCAGAAGAGTTCCTTTTTCTCCACACCCTGGCCAACATTTGTTGTTGCTAGTTTTTTTAATATGTGCCATTCTCACTGGTGTAAGATGGTATCTCATGGTAGTTTGGATTTGCATTTCCCTGATTACAAGTCATGTTGAGGGCCTCCCCGGTGGTGCAGCGGTTGAGCGCTGGGTTGCGAAGCTGCCCGCGGCCTCTGCGGCGCCCCCGGCTGCTCCCCTGCCACCGGAGTAGGGTCCCACATGGTGCGCAGACCTCTCCTGCCGCCCGCTGCTCCCCTCAGCAGTGTACTTCGGTCCTTCTGCCTGCTCTGCTCCCTGCTCTGGCTCTGGTGAATTCTCTCACCCTCCCGCGCTTCTGACTGTACCCAGTGCATGTATAAACAAAACAAACAAACAAATAAATAAATAAAAAAAAAAATGCCTCTATAAATAAAAATAAATAAATAAATAAAAACAAGTGATGTTGAACATTTTTTCATATGCCTGTTGGCCATTTGCATTTCCTCTTCAGAGAAGTTTCTTTTTAGCTCTTCTGCCCATTTTTTGACAGGATTATTTTCTTTGTTGTTGTTGAGTCTCATCAGCTCTTTGCAGATTTTTGTGATCAGTCCTTTATCATTAGTGTTGTGTGCAAAAATGTTCTCCCAGTCGGTGGGGTTTCTCTTTGTTTTTGTTATTATCTTTTTTTTACTTAGCTATTACTTTACTTGGTTAATATGGACATTAGTTTATATTCTTCAGCACTCATAATCCATAACTATTAATATAATACTTTTCATTGACTCTGGCAAGTTACCAAATCTGAGGATGGTTTTTGGAATTCCTCAAACTTGCAGTTTTCAGAAATGAGGGTGATCTTATTTTTGTTAAACTCCTGGAAATGACTCTGTGTTAGTTCACAGAGCTCATCCTTATTCTGTTATAACTTCATTGTAGGATGAACATAGTTTATTCAGCACCCGTGTCTACTGGCATTTGTGTTGTTTCCAGTATTTTACAGTTGCAGCAAAGAACTTTGCATTGTATGTATTTGCATTATTGACTGTATCTTCAGGGTAAATTCCTGAAAGTGGGTTTGCTGAATTAAAAGGCAAATACTTTTGTAGTTTAGTTAGATACTGCTGAATTCCAACCAAAAGAACTGTATCAATTTGTATTCCCACCAGCAGTTTATGGAAAGTCCTTTTCCCTAACCAACAGAATGTTATAATTCCCTGACCAACAGGTGTTATAATTTTTACCAATATCTTATGAGTGAAATTGAACATCTTTTCTTATGTTTAAGGGCCTCAAAAATCTTTGAGAATTTTCTCTTTATGTCTTTTTCCCATTTTTACTTCAGACATTCTGTTCTTTCTCTCAGTATAAAGGGTTCTTTATATTAGAGATATTTAGCTCTTTACTTTCTATTGTTTTTCATTTCTACTTTTAATTTTCAGGGCCGCTTTATTGTTTTTGATTGTTCTTTAAAAAAAAAAAAAAAAAAACACGTCCTCCCTGGTGGCGCAGGGGTTAGTCTCAGCACTGTCAAGCAATCATGAGCCACAGCGGCATGAGTTCAATCCCTGGCCAGGAAGCTAACCCATATGTGGTGCAGCAGACCTCTCCTGTTTTGCTGCTATGCCCCTCAGCATTGTATTTCAGTAGATCCTCCTGTTCCTGCTCCCCACTCTATCTCTGGTGAATCTTCTCACCCCCACACATCTGGCCTATAACCCCGTTCTTTTATGCATAAATAAATAAATCTTTAAAAAAAAAAAAGACATCTTACTCTTTTTTCTCCAGTGGCTGTACTATTTTCTTCTATAAGGATAGTATTGGAGGGCCTCCCTGGTGGCCTAGGGGTTAAGTCTCAGCACTATTACTGCTATGATCTTAGGACTGAGCTTCATCCCTGGCCAGGGAGCTAACCCACATAGGGTGCAACAGACCTCTCCTGTCTCGCCCACTGCTACCCTTAGTAGTATATTTCAGTAAATCTGCCTGTTCTGCTCCCTACTGTGTCTCTGGTGATTCCTCTCACTCTCTGCATCTCTGGCCTACACCCCAGTTCTATGCAAAAATAAATTTAAATTATTTTTTTAAAAAAGATAGTGTTGGTTTTGCCATCCCTCTTTTTTTTTTCCCATTGTGGTAAAATATACATAACAAAATTTGCCAATTTTCTCATTTTTAAGTATATAGTTTTTTGGTTTTTTTTTTTTTTAAAAGATTTATTTTTTTTAAAGATTTATTTATTTATGCATACAAGAGCTGGGGTACAGGCCAGAGATGCAAGGGGGTGAGAGGATTCACCAGAGACAGAGTGGGGAACAGGAACTGACTGAAACACACTGCTGAGGGAAGCAGCCGACGAGACAGGAGAGGTCTGCTTCGCCATGTGGGTTGCTCCCTGGCCGGCCGGGGATCGAACGCGTGCTGCAGAGGCTGTGGATTGCTTCACAGTGTGGTGCTTAACCCCTTGCACCACCAGAGAGGCCCAAGATTTATTTATTTATGCCTTCGAGAACTGAGGTATAGGCTATCGATGTGGGAGGGTGAGAAGATTCACTGGAGATAGAGTGGGGAACAGAACAGGCAGATTAACTGAAAAACACTGCTGAGGCGAGCAGCGGGCGAGTCAGGAGAGGTCTGCTGCACCATGTGGTTTACCTCCCTGGCTAGGGATTGAACTCGTGCTGCAGTGGTTGTGGATAGCTTCATAGGTTGCATCTCAACCCCTTGGGCCACCAGGGAGCCCCCTGGTGTTTTCTTTAAATGATCAGTCTCCTCCTGCCTTTCCTCCCTTTGATCTCCTCCTTGGGAATATAAACTTTTCTTAGAAGCTGAACAGGGAAGAAGGTTGAGGAGGGAATTTACTGTGTAAAGTCATTGATCCTTCCAGTGTACCCCTGCCCTCAGCTATGCATCATGTGCCTTACTATCCTGGTTTATCCTTTCAGGAACGTGAAACTTAGGTTATCTCTGAAGATGGGAGAAGGGATCTTCGGGTTTAATTGCTTAATTGTTTAAGTCTTTCAGCTTTGATCAGCCACCTTCATACTCTGACCTTCGTGAGTATTGTTGCTTCTAATTCCTGAACCTTTTTGAGGTACAGTAATTTGCTTCTTGGCTTCCTCTGCTAGCTTAGATTTCAGCTCTTTTGGACTGCTAAGTCTGTTACCACTCATTCCTCTGCTTTCTTCTTTCAAACATTTTTGTGCTCTTATCACCTTTTTCATTGCCTTTGAGAGTTTTGGCTGTTTTTAAATCCTCATTTTTGTCATCTTAATGGGATTTGAAGAGGAAACTGAGGTAAACATGTATTCATTCCTTTTTCCCCCAAAGAAAACTGATGCACAGAAAGGTAATACAGCTTTTTGTAGTTATTGGCGAGCTGAAATTAGAATATTGGTTTTTTTATTCATAGTCTAGTATTTATTCCACTTCACCTGTAGTGACTGGTGCCTTTTCTTCTAGCTAGCTAAAGAGCCTTTAGTAATATTAGCTCTTACAGATCTAGATCTAAGGGGAAATCATGTTGGTTTTTTTTTCAAAGATTTTTTAATTTATTGATGCATACAACAACTGGGGTGTAGGCCAGAAGTGCGGGGAGTGAGAAGATTCACCAGAGAAAGTGGGAGCAGAAAAGGCAGATCTACTGAGATAACACTGCTGAGGGAAGCGACTAGTGAGACAGGAGAGGTCAGCTGCACCGTGTGGGTTAGCTCCCTGGCCGGATCGAACTCATGCCTCAGTGGCATGAGACTTAACCCCTGCGCCACAAGGGAGGCCCCCATGTTTATTTTTTACTCTAATTTTCATCTACCATTTTCCATAGGTGTGTTCCTGAAGTTCATATATGGTATATGGTCTCCACCCTTCATCTTACATATAAGTCATTTAGCAGGGCCAAACTTAGAAATTCTCTTCTGACTCCCTGCACTGTGTACTCCATCAGAAACTGTCTGCATAGGGCCTCCCTGGTGGCGCAAGGGGTTAAGACGCAATCTATGAAGCTATTCACAGCCACTGCAGCACGAGTTCAATCCCCGGCCAGGTAGCTGCTCACATGCCGCAGCTGACCTCTCCTGTCTCGCCCACTGCTCCCCTCAGCAGTATATTTCAGTTGATCCACCTGTTCTGCTCCCCACTCTGTCTCTGGTAAATCCTCTCACTTCCCACTCCTCTGACTTGTACCCCAGTTCTTGTACGCATAAATAAATAAATAAATCTTTAAAAAAAGAAAAGAAACTGACTGCATATTGGGGATATGAATTCCAAGATATGACTCTTGAAACATTTTTGTCAGAATCAGGCACAGCAGCTGGGGCATGTTGGAATACTCGTCTTCCTCCTTTCCAAACCTTGTTTGGGTAGGATTTTATTATGTCTGGTAGTTTAAAATGAACTTTATATGCTCTTTCTTCAATTTTCTAGCATATTACTGTAAATGTATGTATTCCTCCCCCCATAGAGTGTTCTATGAAACCTTTCATCAGATGAAATGATATAAAGTTAAGGAAGCAATTGACATTAATTTACACAGAAAAAATTTTAGCTTTCCCAGACACGAAACAATCTGCCAAATCATACCAATGATATGATACACAACCTGTGTAAAGTAGTCCTGGGGAAAGAGCTTAGTGAAGCTGCTCTTGCTGCTTTGAGTGTGCATAGCCTCTGACAACTGCTACAAAACAAATGCTGTAAGCTACTTTCGTTTTTTTTTTTTTTTTTTTTTTTTTAAATAGAGGCATGTTTTATTTATTTGTTTGTTTGTTTGTTTTGTTTATACATGCACTGGGTACAGTCAGAAGCGCGAGAGGGTGAGAGAATTCACCAGAGCCAGAGCGGGGAGCAGAGCAGGCAGAAGGACCGAAGCACTCTGCTGAGGGGAGCAGCGGGCGGCAGGAGAGGTCTGCGCGCCATACGGGACCCTCCTCAGGTGGCCGGGGAGCAGCTGGGGATCGAACCAGCGCCGCAGAGGCTGCGGGCAGCTTCGCAACCCAGCGCTCAACCGCTGCGCCACCGGGGAGGCCTACTTTCGTTTTTTACATTTTAAAATGACAGGTTTATTAGGAAAAGGAGAAAGAAAAAGAGTGACACCTGTGTAGTCTTAGGCAGACAGGAGAGCTGCTATTTTAGTTTTTTACCTTTTACACTAAAAAAGACAGTGAAAACAAGTGATAATAATGGAGGTCTGTCATAAAAGGGAAGTGGCAGAATGTGAACTTTCAAAAAACAGAATTTACATGTTTATCTTTATGACCTTATTTTTAGGGTAGAAATGTAACTTTTCTTTCTCATCTTTACAGCTGCATCCAGATCTCATTATGCATCAGAAAAATGAAAAAACAGAGAAAAATTCTATGGAGAAAAGGAATTCACTTAGCCTTTTCTGAGAAATGGAATACTGGGTTTGGAGGCTTTAAGAAGTTTTACTTTCACCAACACTTGTGCATTGTGAAAGCCAAGTTGGGCAAGCCAGTTACCTGGAGCAGGCAGTTGAGGTATTTCCAGTGCAGAAAAAAGGCCCTTCAAATCCAGAAAACGTGGATCCAGGATGAACCTCTTTTTGCTAAGACAGAGTCCAGTGTGGCTGCTCAAAATGTTATGTCCTCTAAAGTAAAAAGAAAAGACTCTAAACACTTCATTTCAAGGACCTTCCTCAAACTCCAAACAGAGAAGTTGCTGTCATCAGCAAAGAACTCTGACCATGAATACTGTGGAGAGAAAAGTCTCTTGGAGGCAGTTGCTGACCTACCAGCAAATAGTGTTATAAATCAGGCTAATGGTCACAGATCTAGGACGGAGCCACAAGCTTCTGACTTTCCCATGAAGTTCAATGGGAAGAACCAGAGTCCAGGTGAGAGCGGCACCATTGTGGTCACCTTGAGCAACCATAAGAGAAAACGCTTTTATTATGGCTGCTACAAAAGGCTGGAGCACCACAGGAATGGGGGATCCCTGATTCCAAAAAAATTCCATCTTAACCAACATAGAAGGATAAGATTATCTCCTCTTATGATGTATGAGAAATTATCCATGATTAGATTTCGGTACAGGATTCTCAGATCTCAGCACTTCAGAACAAAAAGCAAAGTTTGCAAGCTGAAAAAAAACCAGCGAAGCTGGGTGCAGGTCACTGGGGACCATCAGGAGACCCTTAGGGAGAACGTTGAGGGTGCCAGTTGCAGCCCATTCCCTTCCCCAGAATCTAAAGACCCTCCCTGTCAGCATCAGCCGTGCTTCCCAGATATGGACAGCGATGCGGCAGTGAAGGGAAAGAACTCTCATGTGCCTGATGGCCACAGTAAAGGAAGCCCTTTCTTAGGCAAGGAGCTGAGTTTAGATGAAGCATTCCCTGAGCAACAGAATGGCAGTGCCACATATACCTGGGACCAGTCACCCTGTTCCTCTCCAAAGTGGGAGTGTAGAGAACTGATTCACGATAGCCCCTTACCAGAACATCATTCTAATAGTCTGTTTATCTCGGAAACTGAAAGAGAAGCTATGACTCCGGGTCAGGAAAATCGGACAAGTACCATCAGTGATGACAGAGCAGAACTGCCGGTGTCTGGTGCAGATCAACCTGTGAGTAGTGTAGACAGGGCTGTGTCTGAAGAGACTGTTCATAATGAGAGCTCATGCCAGATGGATGAGGATGGATGTCTCAAGCAGAACATTCTTAGTTCTAAGTTGCTGGACCACCCTTACTGTAAAAGCCCACTGGAGGCTCCTCTGATGACCAGTGGACTCAAACTAGAAAATCAAGTGGGAGGTGGGAAGAACAGTGAAAAAGCATCTCCAGTGGATGATGAACAGCTGTCAGTCTGCCTTTCTGGTATGCACTCTTCCTTTATTCTCTCCCAAACTCCAGCCTACATTTGCTGTCCATTATCCTTTCTAGGAGAATCTTATTTTTTTCCCTTCACACATGGATTTCCTTTTAAGCAGTTAGACATTCTCTTTGAAGCCTTTTATGTTGCTGTTACGTAGATGTTCCAACTTAATTCTTGGTTGATGGACCATTTGTTTTGCTTCCGATTGTTTTCTTCTATCAACAGTGGTATAATGAAATAACTTCTTTATACTTACTTGTGTAGTTGTTTTTGTAAGTTAAATACCTAGTAGTACAATTAATGGTAAGAGAATACTCACACTTAAAATTTTAAGAGAATTGTTAAATTATCCTCCAAAAAATTAAACTAGGTTACCTTTGTTAAACTTTGCCAGTTTTATATATCACATAAGAGTTTTGGGTTTGTTAATTTGCATTTTTAAATTTAATGCTTAAATGAAATGTTTTTCTGTTTGTTGACCATTTTTTGTTTGTATATGATTTTCCTTTGGCCATGTTTCAATTGGATTGTTTGTATTTAATTTATTCAATACAAGCTCCTATGTACCTGGCACTGTGCTAGTTCTAAGAATGTAGTAATGAATAGATAACACCTTTATAGACCTTAACATCTTTCTAGTTTTAAAGATGTTAAATTCATCCTAGATTATAAATGTCATAAGAGTTTTAAGTTGTTTTTTTTTTTTAATTTTTTTTTTTAAACAGAGGCATGTTTTTATTTATTTATTTATTTGTTTGTTTGTTTGTTTTGTTTACACATGCACTGGGTACAGTCAGAAGCGCGGGAGGGTGAGAGAGTTCACCAGAGCCAGAGCGGGGAGCAGAGCAGGCAGAAGGACCGAAGTACACTGCTGAGGGGAGCAGCAGGCGGCAGGAGAGGTCTGCGCGCCATGTGGGACCCTCCTCTGGTGGCCGGGGAGCAGCCGGGGATCGAACCGGCGCCGCAGAGGCTGCGGGCAGCTTTGCAACCCAGTGCTCAACCGCTGCGCCACCGGGGAGGCCCCAAGAGTTTTAAGTTTTTTCCTTCTAGAAGGGAAAAGCTTTCAGCAACCCAACTTTGTATATGTTTTTGCTTAGCAGAATTTTAAAATTATTTTGTAGTAAAACTTATTTTCCTTCACTTTTATGACTTCTAGTTATTACATCATGCTTTAAAAAGTCTTACCAAAATCTGCCCCATGAAGTATGCTGGTATAAATATTTTGGAAGACAATATGGAAGTAGTCCATTTTGATCCATTCCCCTTTTTGCAATTTATCTAACATACAAATGAGTACAAAATAGATTTGAAAAGGGGCATTTTTTGTAGTTTTATTTTGGTAGTAAAAACTACAGATAAAACAAAACAAATGTTTGTATGGACGTACAAATTATGACATATTCAGACAGTATACGATGAAGCTGTTAAAAAACAAAACAAGCTGCAAAACAGAATGTCATTTTGTTAAAAGATATGCGCACATGTAGGATGAGTACCTTTGTATATGTGTGCACATACATTTCCATAGGAAATGTCTGGACTAATACATCTATTATCTTTTGGGGGGGGGATTAGAGGCATTAGTTTTTAGTGGTTTTAATTATTTAAAACACTTTATTTTTGTGTATAAAAAGTTTTTCCTCACAAAAACAGTCCTAGAAAATCTTTAAAAAAAAAATTCTGTTATTATTGTCTTAGAGAAAGACAGATTTCCCTATAATGAGGTTAGCAGAACCATGATACTAAAACCCGAAAGAGTTAGCATTACCCATAAACACCAATTAAGTTATAAATATAGTTGAGTCACTTTCAAATACAATTGATAAATTGAATATACATATAGTAATGGTAAAACTCTAGTGCAATGTGAGAAAGGGGGGATTTTTTATATATATATATATATATATAGGAAGAACCCAAATTAGATTTGGCATGGATGGTCAATGATTTTTTTTTTTAAGATTTATTTATGCATACAAGAGCTGGGGTACAGGTCAGAGGTCCGGGGAGTGAGAGGATTCACCAGAGACAGAGTGGGGAACAGAACAGGCAGACTGACGGAAACACACTGCTGAGGGGAGCAGCTGGTGAGACAAGAGAGGTCTGCTGTGCCATGTGGGTTGCTCCCTGGCTGTGGATTGCTTCATAGTGCAGTGCTTAACCCTTTGTGCCACCAGGGAGGACAGAGAAAGTGGGGATTTTTACAGAATTCACTTTTAGTGTTCAGTAATGTTTATTCATTGTTTTAATAGGTTAAAGAAGAAAAAAATCATGGCATCTCAGCAAACACTGAAACTTGCTACTAAAACTCAGCTTCCCTTTTTTAGTTTAAGTCTTTTAGAAAACTAGGAATGGGGCCTCTCTGGTAGTGCAAGGGGTTAAGTAGCAGCACTATGAAGCTAGCTGCAGTCGCAGTCACTGCAGCATGAATTCGATCCCTGGCCAGGGAGGTGACCCACATGGCTCAGCAGACCTTTCCTGTCTCACCCTCTGCTCCCCTCAGCAGTGTATTTCAGTTAATCCACCTGTTCTGCTCCCCACTCTGTCTCTGGTGAATCTTCTCACCCTCCGCACCTCTGACCTGTACCCCTGTTCTTGTATGCATAAATAAATCTTCTTTTAAAAAGCTAGGAATAAAGAAATCTTCTATTACTTAGTTAAGAATATCTGCTAGAAATCAGTAGCAGTTCCAATTTTAAGAGAATGAAGTATAAGCACATGAAATTTCTTCCGCCTACAACATGCATTAAAGTTATGAAAAAAGCCCTTAACACATATGTGGAGACAAAGAGGATAGCTTCGATGAATCAGGACTTGAGAAACTACCACAAGACAGAAAGTAGAGGTCCAGAGGAGATCCCCGATGACAGAAAGATCAGTTCAGGGAAATGGTATAACACTAAGAGTATCCCACTTCTGGAGATGGGGAAGCTGGGAAGGAAAGTGAGAAACCATGGCAAAAGGCTGAATAGTTGGGGAATCTCATGGAAAGCATCTCTTCCTATCTGTGCCACATATATTTAATGCCTGTGCTAGAATAATATGTTATCCAACTGAAATTTCCCTCCTTCAATTTTATTGTGATATAATTGACACAGCATCGAAGTTCTAAGAATATGAAATCTGCATGGAAAAACAGGATATTTCCCATCCCCTTGCCCCATTACTTGTAAAACCTGGCAAGACTAAGAAACATCAGTTTCCAAAAGAACAGTATTTGGGATCCTTAGCAATCCCACTCTGGTTGAAAATAGCTTAAGACCAAACTACAGTAACAGTTCACCCCAGTCCCCACACCACCATCCCCAGCAAGTTATCCAAGTAGAGGTGAACCTACAATCAATCACCAAACATTGAGGAGAGCCAACATGACTAAAGAGACAAATTCAGCAAATAAAAGAACTAAATCAGTAATCAAAATTGATAGAGCAGTAAGAATAGGAATCAATATAGGTAAATCAGCATGGTAGATGCTTTACTGACTTCTGTAGCATTAGCCAATATTGAGTTCCATGGTATGCTGAATGTTGACTCTTCCTTAATGTAACTGCATATTATGCTTTTTTCAGTTGATTTATATATTTATCAAGAGCCCATCATGCTTTTTACAATTTACTTACTGTGTTCATAATTTTTTATTGTCTAAACTAATGAAATGAGTGTTGAAGGATAGCCACTCCTTTAAAATCAAGATGAATGCAGTGTCAGTGAGTTGCTGAAAAAAAAATTAATGCTGAGTTGTATTTGTGCAAGACAATTTTAAAAGATCTGATAGGGGATGTAAAAATCTAGGATTCTACACTGTAGTAGATTAGTTTTTTGGGAAGGAAAACAAATAAATGCTAGTGTTATATTCTAGATGGATTAAAAATTTAATTAGGAACAAATACAGACAAAAACTTATACATGAATGTTCATAGCAACATTATTCATAATAGCCAAAAGATGGAAACAACCTACTTATCCACCAGCTAATGAATGGATACATAAAACTTGATATATTTATCAATGGGACAATCTGTCAAAAAAGGAATGTGGTACTGATAAAGACTATTTCAGTGTGGATGAATCTTGAAAATATGCTCTATGAAATATTTTACATACAGAAGGCCACATATCATATGATTCTCTTGATTTGAAATGTCCACAGTTGGCAAATGCATAGAAATAGAAAGTAGATTAATGGTTACCCTGGGCTAGGGCGAGGGGGTGAATGACAAGTAAGTGCTAATGGGACAAAATTTCTTTGTGGGGTAATGTAAATGTTCTGGAATAGGTTGTAGTATAACTGCACAATTCTGAATACACCCAAGTAACCATTGACTTGTATACTTTAAGAGGGTCAGTTTTGTGGTATGTGAATCATAACTCAGGAAAGCTGTTATAAAAATACAAGACATATTGGTAAGACATTTTGAAGCATGATTAAAATATAGCAACTTGATTCCATAAACGTTAAAATCTTGTATATGTATATAACAGAAGTCATAAATAAAAATTTGGAAGATTTAGATATGCATGCTCTTAGACGCAGAAGTTTGACATTTAGGAAGTCAGAATTGAACAAGAATATATCAAAGGTTTTAACTGACATTATTTAGAGAACTAAAGATTAACAACTTTCATGGTTCTTAGTAGGGAATTGGTTAAATTATGGCATACCCATTTAATGGACCACCAGATTGTTTTGAATTAGGAAAAAAATCATGATGTATTGAATGGAAAAAAGGAGCTTTGTAAGAAGTAAGTATAGTATGCTATTTTGTGTTTAAGAAATGCATATTTATAAGGGCAGAAAAGTTCTAAAGGAAGTATGGGCTGACTGCCACTTTATTTTTAAATGTTTTTGGTCATATATTAGAAAAACAGCTTCTGCTTAAAAGTAAAGCTTGTTGCCATTTCAAATTTATAAAAATGTTTAACCCTGGTTTTTCCCCAGCTGTTAATGTATTGTTTTTACATTTAGCCATTTGGGAAAAAGTAAAGAAGGAATTCCAGCTATGAATAGTATAGTCAGTTCTACTATTTACTAATAGTAGTTTATGTTATTTATTAACTAATCATCTCATGGTTATGAGATGCTACCTGCCATTGGATGTCTTGCTGGACTTGGCTTCTCTATTTCTAAGCTAGCACTATTCTGTTCTAATTACTGTAATTAGTTTTATGATTAAGAAAAATCTTTTTACATAGAAGAACTGGGGTACAGGCCAGAGGTGCAGAGGGTGAGAGGATTCACCAAAGACAAAGTGGGGAGCAGAGCGGGCTGATCTACTGAAATACACTGCTGAGGGAGCAGTGGGTGAGACAAGAGAGGTCTGCTGTGGGTTTAGCTCCCTGGTGGGGGATCAAACTGATGCTTCAGTGGCTGGTAATAGTTTGATAGTGCTGAGACTTAACCCCTTGTGCCACCAGGGAAGCCCCTGGTATTTTATTTAGAGATTAGTATAGGAAAATTTGCATTCGTTATAATATCGAGTTTTCCTGTCTTAAAAACAAAGAATTATTTCCATTTGTTGATGTCCCTTACTAGAGTAGGTCCCTTACTTGAATTTTATAATGCTTTTCACTTAGGTTTTGCATAGTCTTTTAAATTTCTTCTTAGATATGTCATGCCTCCCTTATGTTGTTTATTTTCTAATAGGGTGTAATAATTTTGCAGTATGTAAGTATCAAATCATCAGGTACACCTTAAGCCTTCACATCATAGGATGTGAATTATATTGCGATAAAAATGGGGAAAAGTACAGTAGCGATCTCAAAAAAAGTTTTCAGTAGCAAATCTGAAATCAGTAATCAAACACATAATTCAGTCCAAGCATTGATACTAATTGGCTAGGCAGTTTTGCAAACAGTAGACAAAAAGCATACATAAAATATCAAAGGCTGTGGGAAAAACAAGTATGTTAGAAAGAAATGTGACAAACAAGCTCATTTGAATTGTATAGCCTGAAGAGGTCTTGGAAGTGCAGGAGAATGGCCACTGGTCATGTTTGATGTTATGCTATCCTGTGGGCCCACCGTCATTTCATTGACATTAATGTGCTCTTTGGGACTGGGAGAAGTCTTTAATAATACTAATTGTGACAAGCAAGGTAAAATGAGCCACCTTTTTTGTCAGTTCTGTAGCCAATTTTTTCTTAAAGATTTATTTATTTATGCATACAAGAACTAGGGTACAGCCCAGAGATGTCTCTGGTGAGAGGATTCCCCAGAGACAGAGTGGGGAACAGAACAGGCAGATTGACCGAAGTACACTGCTGAGGGGAGCAGCGGGCGAGTCAGGAGAGGTCTGCTGTACCATGTGGGTAGCTCCCTGGCCTGCCAGGGATCAAACTCTTGCTGCAGTTGCTGCCGATAGTTTCATAGGTTGCTTCTTAACCCCGGCCTGCCACGAGGAAGGCCCTCTGTAGCCAACTTTACTTTGGGAGTTCATTCTTAAAAGTACTAAAATTTTGAATGCAAATGATATCTGCAGGTCCTTAGATCTGATAGTGAAACATTTCTGCAAAGATACTTTCACAAGTGCTTTCATTTTTATATATTTTTATTGTGGTATAGTTGACATCCAGCTATGTATTAATTCCAGTTGTGCAACATAGATTTAATATTTGCATACATTGTAAAATGATCACCACAATAAGTATACCTAGTAACAAAACATTTTTTCTTGTGATGAGAGCTTTTAAGATCTATAGGTATGTCTAGTTTATTGTGTTTTGCTTTATTGTGCTCAGATAATCACACTTTTTTACAAATTAAAGGTTTGTGGCAATCCTGTGTTGAGCAAGTCTGTTAGTATCATTTTTTCAACAGCTCAGATGGTGGTTAGCTTATTTTAGCAACAAAGTTTTTTTTTAAATATTTATACTAGAACTGGGGTGTAGGCCAGAGGTGGGGAGTGTGTGTGTGAGAGGATTCACCAGAGACAGAGTGAGGAGCAGAACAGGCAGATCTACTGAAATAAACTGCTGAGGGCAGCAGCTGTGGAGACAGGAGAATTCTACTGCGCCATGTGGGACAGTGACCTGGCAGGAATTGAACTCGTGCTGCAGTGGCTGCCAGTAGCTTCATAGTGTTGAGACTCAACCACTTGTACTTTAAAAAAATGTAATGCTAGTCCACATTTAATAGATCACAGTAGACTGAAAACATAAGTTTCATATGTACTGGGGAAACCAAAAAATCCTGTAATTTGCTTTATTGCAATATTCACTTTATTTTGGTGGTCTATACTGTTAGCACCTTTCAAATAAGCAATTCAGTGTTAAGGACAGTCACCATACTGTGTTTTACTTCCCCATAATTTACTTATTTTTATAATTGGAAGTTTGTATCTTTGAATCACCTTCCCCATTATGCCCATTCTCTACTCCCACCTCTGTCAACCACCAATCTAGTCTCAATTTATGAGCTTCAAGGTTTTGTTTTTTTTTTTTAAAGATTGATTTATTTATTTATACAAGCACTGGGTACAGTCAGAAGCGCAGGAGGGTGAGAGAATTCACCAGAGCCAGAGCGGGGAGCAGAGCAGGCAGAAGGACCGAAGTACAACCGAAGTACACTGCTGAGGGGAGCAGCAGGCGGCAGGAGAGGTCTGTGCGCCATTGGGACCCTCCTCCGGTGGCCGGAGAGCAGCGGGGGATCGAACCGGGCGCTGCAGAGGCCGCGGCAGCTTCGCAACCCTGCGCTTAACCGCTGCGCCACCAGGGAGGCCCCTTGAAGGGTTTTTTTTTTTTAAGATTCCATGTTTAAGTCAGATCATGTGGTATTTATCTTTTTCTTAGCATAATAATCCCAAGGTCCATCCATATTATTGCAAATGGCAAGATTTCATTCATTTTTATGACCAATATTCCATTGTGTGTGTGTTTGGTGTGTGTGGGAGGATGGGGGTGTAAGTTATTTCCCTCTCTTGACTGTTGCAAGTATTGCAGCAGTTAACATAAGTATGAACAGATTTTTTTTTTTTTTTTTAAGTATGAATAGATTTTTTCGAGTCAGTGTTTTTGTTTTCTTCAGATAAATATCCAGAAGTAGAACTGCTGGAACATACGGTAATTCTATTTTTAATTTTTTGAGGAACCTCCATACTGTTTCCCAAATTGCATTTTTCAAAATGTACCAATTTGCATTTTCACCAATAGTGCACAATGGATTTCTTTTTTATCTTTTTGATTATAATTATCTTATTGTGGTTTTGATTTGCATTTCACTGGTAATGATTAGTGATGTTGAGCACCTTTTGGATATCTGCAAATCTTCTTTAGGAAAATGTTTATTCAGCTCTTCTTCCAGTTTTAATTGGACTTTTTTTTTTTTGCTGGAGTTTATGTATTTTGGCTCTTTACCACATTACCAAATACATAATTTGCAAATATTTTCTCCCACTCACTAGGTTGCTGTTTCACTTTGCTGATGGTTTCCTTTGGTGTGCAGAAGCTTTAGTTGATGCAATCCTATTTGTTTATTTTTGCTTTTGTTGCCTTTTGCTTTTGATGTCAGATTCAAAAAAAAATCACCAAAACCAACGTCAGGTAGCTTACTGCCTGTGTTTTATTCTAGGGGTTATATCATTTTGAATCTTACATTCAAGTCTTTAATCCATTTTGAGTTAATTTTTATATACTTTGTAAGGTAGTAGTCCAATTTCATTCTTACTGTATTTTTTTGTTGAGGTAGCATTGGTGTACAACAGTGTATATGATTCAGAGGTAACAGGTTCACACCTCCATTTTCCTATCACCATTTATTGAAAAGACTATCATCTTCTTTATATTCTCACCTCCTTTGCTATAAGTTAATTATCATGTATGTAGGTTTAAAGCCCCTTCCTTATTTTTGATGGGACCTTGCTGACATCTGTGTTGTATTTTGTTGGAGGACCAAGTGGTTGCATTTCTTATGTGCATACACAATGGACCCCATTCCATATTCAGAGTGGATTCAGTAATTTAAAGAAAAAACTGTCCAATGTAATTGATTTAGCATGATGAGTAACTTCTAAGATAACACCTCAGGTTCTTTTTTTTTCATTATTACCTTTTATACTTCCAGCATGGACTGTAATTTGGACTCTGGGGTTTTGGTTTTGTTTTTTTCCTAACGTATTTTTTTAAAGATTTATTTATTTATGCATACGAGAACTGGGGTACAGGCCAGAGGTGTGGATGGTGAGGGGATTCACCAGAGACAGAGTGGGGGAACAGAACAGGCAGATTGACTGAAATACACTGCTGAGGGGAGCAGCAGGCGAGTCAGGAGAGGTCTACTGCACCATGTGGGTTGCTCCCTGGCTGGTCAGGGGATCGAACTTGTGCTGCAGTGGCTGTGGATTGCTTCATAGGTTGTGACTTAACCCCTTGTGCCACTAGGGAGGCCCTGTTTTTTCCTAAGTTATGCTTTGTTTTCTTGGCCCCATTGAAATTATAGTACTTTTGGAGTAAAAGAAATTATGTATTCCAAGTGCATTTTTCCTTTGGTTCATTAGTTTGGTGAAAGCTGGTGGGTAAAGAATAATGGATTTAGTTTTCACTTTAAGTGAAGTCTGTTTTCTGAGTAATTTTTGGTCCTACCCTTAATTATTAAAAGGGAAAGGTGAAGAACCAAGTTGCTTTTGTAATGAAAAAATAATAGGAATTTTTTGATTTGGAGGTGGCGCAGAATAGTTAACTGTAGTCATATGACCTACCACTAGACTCTTAGTTGCTAACTGTCTTTACTTCCTGTTACTTTACTTCCCTAGACTTCCTGTTTCCCTTTGTAAAGTGGGGATAGTCTTTAACACATAGAGTGGTTATAAGGAAGAAATGAGATATGTTAGTGCTTGATTTATGACAAGAGCTATTTAACTGTCATTTCATTTATAGTCCCAGTGAGATGATGGTATGCATGGGTGAGACATTGTCATCTAGAGTTCTCCTTCAAGATCCAGGTGGGGGCTTTCTACTGTATTAGGAATCCATGTTTATCATCTGAAAATGAAAAGAAAAATGCTGATAAGAGGGAAAAAATATAATAAAATCTCCAAAATATTAACTTCCAAATGTAACACTGTTAATGAGGTACCTCTTTCCAGTGATAATAGTTTGGGATAAGGGTACATATCACTTGTTAAGAGTACACTACTTTGTTATTTGAATAGTCTCAAGGTTGCTCTACCTAAAGTTTAATCTTTTGTTATTAGGGACATTATTTTTGTACAACGTTTGTTTCTTAAATGCTATTTCTCACATGTTGGTATTACGTTTTGTTTGGGTTCATTCTCCCATGCAGACACAAGTCTATGCTTAGATAACTGTAATACTGATATAGTAAACACCAGAGGCAAACATATACTCTATTCCTAAGTTAGAAGCCCCGATTCATAATCCCCTTCTCTGATTAAACTGGAACATGGGACTACCCTTCTATCTTTTTTTTTTTTTTAAAGATTTATTTATTTATACAAGCACTGGGTACAATCAGAAGCACCGGAGGGTGAGAGAATTCACCAGAGCCAGAGCAGGGAACAGAACAGGCAGACTGAGACTGACGAAATACGCTGCTGAGGGGAGCAGTGGGTGGCAGGAGAGGTCTGCACACCATGTGGGACCCTCGCCAACGGCCCGGGAAGTGAACTGGAGCTGCAGAGGCTGCACACAGCTTCGCAGCCCAGTGCTCAACTGCTGCGCCACCAGGAGAGGCCCCCTTCTATCTTTTGCATGCCTAAAACCTAGAATAGAACCAGGCTTAAGCAAGCTGTGCCCTTACCTTTGCTTACCAAATTGGAAGCCACTTTTGTAGAAGACTAGCAGAGGAAAAAGGTTTTTTGCACCTTTGCTGCCCCTGCCCCATACAAAACAAAATACTCCATTCCCAGAACAGTTACTCTGTTGTGATCCTTTTTCTGTCTATTTTGTATTGATTCATAGCAGAGACCATTCTTGAAGTTAGAAAGGGAGCTGGGTAAAATAAGTGGCTAACTGTTCTCATTTTTCCATTTTCACTCAGTAGACTTAACTGTCAGACTGATGATTAGCCAGGCCAGTGAGCATTAGTGAATAGCTTAATTCATGCCTGCACTTTTGTGAGCCTGTGATCCTCCTTCCATGTGCACCCCACCCCCCCGCCAGCTTCTTTGTATTTACTTAGAAATAATGTCCTGGTTTTATTTCTTAGGCCTTTTTAGGTATGTTTCTTTAGTGGGCCCCCTTGGAAGCCATTAAAAATGTATATGCTTATTCCTTAGATTGATCTGAAGACTATCCCATGTACTGGCCAAGAAATCACTCTTTGTTTCTCCTCTGAAAATACGCCTCATCAGCTGCTATACAACCAAGCTCACTTCATTGGGTTATTTAGTATCATGAATATAACTACCATAAATGAAAAATCAATTTTCTCCCAATTCTTAACCTATACATAATACTTAACACATACCTAACCTATATTTAATGACTGCTGAAAATGATTTGCTTTTTCCATCTTAATTTTTTTCTTCCTTTATTTAAGGATTCCTAGATGAGGTTATGAAGAAGTATGGCAGTTTGGTCCCTCTCAGTGAAAAAGATGTACTTGGAAGATTAAAAGATGTCTTTAATGAAGACTTTTCTAATAGGTCTGTCAATGATGCTTAAGTTAAACCTTTGAAAATAAAATTGTTGGTGTATGAATTTTATCTTGATTTGAAAAAGTTAGCAATAAATTGAGTAGAAGTCATTTTTTTCACCTTTTCCAAAATTTTTCTATTTCAGAAAACCATTTATCAATAGGGAAATAACGAACTATCGGGCCAGACATCAAAAATGTAACTTCCGCGTCTTTTACAATAAGCATATGCTGGATATGGATGATCTGGCAACCTTGGATGGTCAGAACTGGCTAAATGATCAGGTTAGTATATTGCATGGTCTTGGTGTGGAAAAGTTACAGAGAAAAAAAAATTGCAGAGGATGTTGGAGAGTAAATGTAATTGATAACCTCAAGGTTTGGCCTTACAGTTACCTTTTAGAATCAAGGATTCTTTATTCCTTACTGTAGTGACTCATTCACTAACTCCAGTATCCAAGAGGTTTGATTACTGTTTGCAGTATCAGTATGTTATTCATTCTGAGTGGAACGTTCTGAATTATATAGGGTTAGTAAGCTGGTTTTATGTTGACTTTTTATAGGTCATTAATATGTACGGTGAGCTGATAATGGATGCAGTCCCAGACAAAGTAAGTGAAAACTTACTCTTCTTCAGGAGAGAGACTCCTTGTGTATTAGAAGGAGAAATTACTTTTTTGAAAACTTTATGTTCTCATCTTAATACTCTTAGGTTTTTTCCAAGTGTTAGATCTTGTCTTGATCATGTGCTAGGTTTGGAGATAAGTTTTATTTTTTTAAAGATTTACTTATTTATTCATGCATAGAAGAACTGGTGTGTAGGCCAGAGGTGCAGGGGGTAAGAGGATTCACCAGAAACAGAGTGGGGAGCAGAACAGGTGGCTCTACTGAAATACACTGCTAAAAGGAGCAGCAGGCGAGACAGGAGAGGTCTGCTACACCATGTGGGTTAGCTCCCTGGCCAGGGATTGAACTCAGGCCACAGTGGTGGTGGCGCTGAGACTAAACCCCTATGCCACCAGGGAGGCCCTTGCAGATAAATTTTATAAAATCATTTCTGTTTAAGAAAGTCATCATAGTGTTTTTCTGCTTATTTGTTTCAGAGTGCATATTGCTTATTGAAGCATATCTTCTTGAAAAGGGTTTTTTTTTTTTTTAGTGGAGAGATGCATTTTAAATTTAACTTAGTCTTACTCTCTTTCAAAATATAGTAAAGCAGTATTTATCTTTACTTTTTCTTGGATTAATCTTTGTTCTCAATTCAAATACAAACTAACTTGCCTTAAATGCTTAGATTCCCTTAAGAGTTTAGTTTCAGGGCCTCCCCTGGTGGTGCAGGCAGTTGAGCACAGCACTGTGACGCTGTCCATAGTCTCTGCAATGCGGGTTCAATCCCAGCTGGCTGACGATATACCCACATGGCGCGGCAGACCTCTCCGGTCTCGTCTGCTGCTCCCCTCAGCAGTGTACTTCCATCAGTCTGCCTGTACTGTTCCCCACTCTGTCTCTGGTGAATCCTCTCACCCTCCCGCATATCTGACCTGTACCCTGATTCTTGTATGCATGAATAAATAAATCTTGAAAAAAAAGAGTTTAGTTTCATATTAAAACTACTCTTTAATACATTAATTTTTCTTTCTGATTACTCAAATGCTTTATATTATTTTATTTATTTTATTTTTTTTTTTTGGCGTCCTTGGGTGGGCACGAACCTCATTACTCAAATGCTTTATAGGAAGCTTTTGGTTTCACAAAGCAAAACTTTTCCAGGTACTATGTAAACTTTTATAAATTGAATAAATTAAACAGGTACATATAATAAATCTCAGATTCCAGTATTATTTATGAATATAGGCAAATTATCTTATTGCTTTCCATATAACATCATAAATCTGTTATGCATTTAAATTGGAATCATGAGGCTAATCTTTCAGATTCTCTATTATGACAGATTTTCCTAACCATTTAGAAAGTTTTCATCTAAACAATTTACAGATGATTTTTAAGATGAAAGTATTAGTCTTAAGAATTTAATTTACCTTAATTACCTCTACATTGAACTGTAAACATTCACTGTATTGAAAGGACACTTATTAAGGCAGTGTTTCTCAAAGTATAGTCCCTAGATTAGCACCAGCAGTGTCATCTGGGAAATTGCTAGGCAAATTACTATTTAATTTAAAAAAAAAAAGATTTATTTCTTTCTTTATGCATCGAAGGGTTTAGGCCAGAGGTGCAGTTGGTGAGAGAATTCTCCAGAGACAAAGTGCAGAGAACAGCCGGTTCTACCGAAATATACTGCTAAGGGGAGCAGTGGGTGAGACAGGAGGTTTGCTGTGCCCATATATGGCTTAGCTCCCTGGCCAGGGATGGAACTCAGCAAACTCAGGCCTCAGTGGTGAGGTGATAGCGTGCTGAGACTTAACCCCTACACCACCAGGGAGGTCCACTAGGCATATTTCTATACTCCAAACTAGACATAAAGAATCAGAAACTGAAGTGGGGCCCAGCAATCTGTGTTCTTGTGCAAAGTATGAGATTCACTACACCAGAGAAATCTACTTTTTATCCATATCTTAAGCTGCATGGTTCTCAAAACAAACTTACATCAAAAATCATCTGGACGGTTTATAAAACTAGATTGCTAGACACCACCCTCAGAGTTTCTCCCTTAGTTGGTTTGGGGTGGACCCTGATAATTTGCATTATAACCAGTTCTCAAGTGATTCCAATACTGCTGTTCTGGTGACCACATCTGAGAACCTCCACTCTAAGGAAACAGTTTTATCATCTCAAGTGAGTAGGAGTAACTAAGAGAACATTTTAAGGCCACAATATGTTTTTATTATCTCATATGTGCTAAAACTAATTTATAAGCCAGAGATTTGAAACTGAGAACACAGGGCTCGATGCTGATATGCCAGCATAATTCTTTCTGTGCCAGAAATGATCATGCTAAGGCCTTTTTGTGGTGGTTGTAACAACAGAAGTCTCCAGCTCCACATTCTTCAGATGGGCTAGTTTTGTAATCTTTGTCCCTAGTGTTCTGGGTAATCAGTACTTCATTCTTTCATAGCCTCTTTCAAGTTTATCACCTGATTTGGAGAGTTTTGTCACATTGCTTCTGATTATGGATCATAGCTGTAAGGTCATTGTAATAAAAATTTAGAACCAGAATCTTCTGTGAACCATGTATTGTCTATATTTTGATCATTATTTTTAAGAAGAAACTTTTCCTCACCTTTTATCGATCAAGTATTATCAAATTTCCATTTTCTTCTGAAATTAAATCTGAGTATAGCCTATTATAATCTGGATGCTTATCTTTTACTACTTTCCACTTAAAATCACAAATATCTCTTCTAGGTTCACTTCTTCAACAGCTTTTTTCATAGACAGCTGGTAACCAAAGGATATAATGGAGTAAAAAGATGGACTAAAAAGGTATTCTCTTTATTTCCTTTTTATTCTAAATTTGAAATGCAGGTCATAAGCCAATTTGGGTTGAAAGATAAGAACTTTAGTGCTAACATGATGTTAATTAGAAACAGTTGTTTTTGTTTTTGTTTTTTTTTTAAGGATTGATTGATTTATGCATACAAGAGCTGGGGTACAGGCCAGAGATGTGGGGGGTGGTGGTGAGAGGATTCACCAGAGACAAAGTGGGGCAGACTGACTGCAATACACTGCTGAGGGAAGCAGCGGGCAAGACAGGAGAGGTCTGCTGCACCATGTCGGTTGCTGTCTGGCCGGCCGGGGATCGAATTCATGCTGCAGAGGCTGCGGATTGCTTCATAGTGCAGTGCTTAACCCCTTGCACCACCAGGGAGTCCCTGTTTTTTGTTTCTTTTAAATCTTAACTATTTGAAAGGCAAACACTAAAGAAACTCTTTAATCTACCCAGAGTCTATCAGTGGTTCTAGCATAGCTGTTGGCTTGCTATGCAACTTGGATAAGACAGTTTGTCTGGGCTTTAGATTGCTTATTTATAAAACAGCATATAATCAGAGTAATCCCTAAGGATCCTTCCAACCTTAATTTCTCTCTATATTCATTGACTATGTCAGAAATATTTTAAAAGCCCATTTATATTCTACTTTTAATATTTTGACAAAATTACCAGCAAGTTCAACGTCCCTCATTATAGGTCTACAGATATGTAACTTTTCACTTTTTATATGGGTTGGAGAAATTAAGAGTAACTCCTTAGTAGTTATGGATGGAAATAACTTCCAAGTTACAGTCACCTGACTCCACATTGCTATTTAGGTAATATGTGCAAGGCATCATCAGTAGTGCCAAGATGAATGAAATGTGGTTGCAGAGGGCAAATCAGGGAAATAGAACTAATGAACTCAGGAATCAGCCAGGGGACAGAGCCTAGTTTAGCCTAAGACTGAACTTTTTTTTTTTTTTTTTAAGATTGATTGATTTATTTATACAAGCACTGGGTACAGTCAGAAGCACGGGAGGGTAAGAGAATTCACCAGAGCCAGATCAGGGAGCAGAACAGGTAGACCGATGAAATACACTGCTGAGGGGAATAGTGGGCAGCAGGAGAGGTCTGTGCGCCATGGGGGACCCTCACCTGACGGCTGGGAACCGAACCCTGCGCTGCAGAGGCTGCTGGCAGCTTCGCAGCCCAGTGCTCAACCGCTGTGCCAGCGGGGAGGCCCCTAAGACTGAATTTCTGTAAAATAGGAATATCAGTATACCTTGTTGTAAGGGTTGAGAAGTATTATCTCATTAAGTCACATGGTAAACACACAGTAAGTGATACTCATTATAATTGTAGAAGGATGGGAGAAGGCTAGTGTAGCTGGAATGCAGAGAGAAAAGAAAAGATTGATATGAAGTAGACCTGATTTTAAAATGTTGGGCCTTTAGGTCTATGATTTGAATTTTATCTTAAATGCAAAGCATCTGTTGAAGGATTTTAGGTGACATGATCCAGTATGTCATCTTTGCTATAGCAACACTGAAGATAGTGAATAGGTGTGGCAGCAGAGTTGATGTGGGTAGAACAGGAAGCCAGTGCAAATTGCTGCTATTTTGGACTAGAATGGTAAAAGAAGAGATGGGATAAGTACACAAATATGAGTGTGTACTTGTCACAGTAAAGTACAGAGACAGTAAAGTTAACAGAACGTGGAGATGGGTTGCTTATGGGGATGAAGGAGAAGAAAGCGGAAAGGATGAAATGCAAGTGTGTGGCTTGTACCACGAGATAGGCTATGGTGGTGTTCATTTTAGAAAATTGAGGATAGCTAATTAGTAGGGAATGCTCAGATTAAAAATTTATATCCACGGGCCTACCTGGTGGCACAGGGGGTTGGGATGCAACCTATGGAGCTCTCCGCAACCACTGAAGCATGAGTTCGATCCCCAGCCAGGGAGCAACCCACATGGTGCAGCAGACCTCTCCTGACTCGCCTGCTGCTTCCCTCAGCAGTGTGCTTCGGTCAATCTGCCTATTCTATTCCCCACTCTGTCTCTGGTGAGTCCTCTCACCCTCCATGCCTCTGGCCTGTACCCCAGTTCTTGTATGTATACATAAATAAATCTTAAAAAAAAATTTATATCCATATAATAAGTAGGACAGTACTTAAATCACAAAAGTTATGTAGATGAGGAAAGAGGATCATAATGTGGAACAGAGAAAGGTTATAAATAGCATGAAAAAATATGCATTTCATTCATAGAAAAATATGTGAATAATAAGAGTGTGAAGTTCATGAGTAATTTCATTAAATGAAATAAATTAAATCATAACAGCCTCTCTATTATCTCAGATTGGGCTAAGTCACAGCTGTATGCTGTATATAAGAAATAAATATAAAATATGAAAAGGAAACATTGAAAATAAAGTGACAGTTGAAAAGGTACTAGATAAATGCAAGCCAATGAAGAAAAAGCAAAATTAAGAGCAAATGAGTTAGAATTTAAGGTGAAAAGCAAACTGTGATAAAATCTTAATACATAGAAGATAACAATGATTATAGAAGCAAGGAGACATTGATAAAATGGTGAGAATGGAAATCCTCTCATAGTTGGACAAATCTAGTATAGAATAAAAGTATAAATAAAAATATATAATACACCACTACAATTGATTTAATAGTCATATATTACATCTTTATGTCTTTCTAAAAGAGTACATACATTTATTCCTATGTCCAAGAAACATTTGTAAAAGTGTACTATGTAGTTGGCCACAAAGAAAAAGATTACATACATTATTCCTTGATCACAATTCAAATTAAATGACAAAAGTTGACTAAAAAAAATAAAAAAAATTGAAAAATGTGCAGATACAACATAATGTTATAATAGATATAACCCTTGTATCTAAGAAATTGAAAAAGGAAATTGTCTACAAACTATCTACGAATGGAAGGAAAATTATATACAAACTGTCTAGAAATGGTTGAAAAGAGGAACGTATTTTACCAACCACTATGGAACATAATGAAAGGTATTTGGAGGAAGAATAATCTTTTTTTTTTTTTTAAGATTCATTTATTTATTTATAGAAGAACTGTGGTATAGACCAGAGGTGTGGGAGGGTGAGAGAATTCACCAGAGACAGAGCGGGGAGCAGAACAGGCAGATGGACCGAAGACACTGCTGAGGGGAGCAATGGGTGAGGCAGGAGAGGTCTGCTGGGCCATGTGGGTTTCTCCCTCACCGGCTGAGAATCGAACCCGTGCTGCAGAGGCTGCGGACAGCTTCACAGCGCTACGCTCAACCCGCTGCGCCACTGGGGAGGCCCAGAATTAATAATCAAATAACTTTATAGTTAGAGAAAAAATGAAAAAGAGAAGTCTAGACAATCCCAAACTTATAATGGTTCAACTGACCATTGGATAGTGGGAAAGTGATAAACATTTAGAAGAAACTATACTTTGAATTTTCATCTTTTCCTGGGCAAGTGACGTGCAGTATGATCCTCTCCTGTGCTTCTGGGCAGGGGCCGTCAGCTGCAATTCCCAGTGACACAAGAGATCATAAGGGTAAATAACTGATATGCCACAGTATTTTTCACTTTCAGTATAGTATTCAATAAATTACATGAGATAGTCACACTTTATTATGAAACAGGCTTTGTGTTAGATGATTTTGCCCAACTGTATGCTAATATAAGTATTCTGAGCATGTTTAGAGTAGGCCAGGCTAAGTTTTGATGTTTGGTAGGTTAGGTGTATTAAATGCATTTTCTGTTTATGATAACTTTAAACTTTCAGTGGGTTTATTGGGACCCCACTGTAGTTGAGGAAGATCTATATTCAGTGTGTTAGATTACATTAAGATTACAACATGGCTGAGGATTTGAATGCAACAAAAGAGAAACAATGAAAGTATTGAGAGAATCCATAAGGGAACTTAAAAAAATATCAAAATAGTGAAGGCCTTTCATTATACAAGTTAAATTTCAGATGCTTTAAAAGAAAAATGAATTAATTCAATTATATAAAAAGAAAAACCAGGCCTCCCTGGTGGCGCAAGGGGTTAAGCACCGCACTATGAAGCAATCTGCAGCCTCTGCAGCATGAGTTCGATCCCCGGCCAGCCAGGGAGCAACCCACATGGCGCAGCAGACCACTCCTATCTCGCCCGCTGCTCCCCTCAGCAGTGTATTTCAGTCAGTCTGCCTGTTCTGTTCCCCGCTCTATCTCTGGTGAATCCTCTCACCCCCCCACATCTCTGGCCTGTACCCCAGCTCTTGTATGCATAAGTAAATAAATCTTTAAAAAACAAACCTAAAAATAGGAGTGATGTTAAAAATTAAGACAAGTGGAAAAGTGGGGAAAATATTTGCAAATAATACCACAGAACTAATTTTCCTAGTATAAAAGGTAACTGCAAATCAAGAAAAAGACCCCACCAACCCAGTAGAAAAGTGAGTGAATAATATGAATGGATGGCTTGTAGTAAAGAAAGTATTATTACTAAGTTGTCCTGGTTATAAATCATTTGTCAAAGCTATATTTTGTTATTATCTAATCTCAGTCTCATTTTTCTATTTTTTTTCTTAACCATGTCACTGGATGAATTGGCATTATTTATTTGGATGAAATCTAACTTATTTTTTTCTTTTGCAGTTTTTGCTTTTTATATCCAATCTAAAAATCATTTTATTAGGTATTATTCTTCTGATACTTTTATAGATTTAGGTTTCATGTTTATATCTCTGCTATAGATATATCTCAAATTTACACGAGTAAGAATCATGGTTCTCCCCCCATATAGATATTCAGTTGTTCCGATGTTGATGTTATTTGTTAAAAAGATTTTTCTTTTCCTTCTTAATTCTTTTAGCACCTTTGCAGAAAGTCAGTTGACCATATATATGTATCTATTTCTGGACTTTCTGTTCCCCTATATTGACCTCTTTGTTCTTATGCTAATACCATACAGTCCTGATTACTGTATCTTTATGATGTGTTTTAAAATCCAGTGTAAGATGGCCAGATTTATCCTTCTTTATCCAGATTGTTTTGGCAGTTCTAGGTCCTTTGCATTTTCATATAAATTTTATAATCAGCTTGTTAATATTTTTTTAAAACTGTTGGATTATGACTAGGAATGTGTTTATTGTGTACATTTGAGGAGAATTAACATCTTCACAACATTGTTTTTAGTCTATAAACATGTTTTTCATTTATTTAGATGTTTAACTTTTTCTAGCAATATTTTATAATTCTAGCGTACAGGTCTTATACATATTTTTAAAATGTATCCCTAAATATTTCCTATTTCTGAAACTTCTGTAAACAGAATTTGAAATACTATTTTTTGATTATTTGCTTGCTCTTAATGTAGAAATAGTTGATTTCCTTATATTGATCTTATATCATGGGACCATTCCAAACTCATTCACTGGTGCTAGGAGCTTTTTTGTTTATTGTGTAATATTTTTTTTTTTAAAGATTTATTTATTTATTTATACAAGCACTGGGCACAGTCAGAAGCGGGGGAGGGTGAGAGAATTCACCAGAGCCAGAGGGGAGAGCAGAACAAGCAGAAGGACCGAAGTACACTGCTGAGGGGAGCAGTGGGCAGTAGGAGAGGTCTGCGCACGCCATGTGGGACCCTCGCCCGGTGGCTGGGGATCGAACCAGCGCTGCAGAGACTGTGGGCAGCTTCACAACCCAGCGCTCAACCACTGCGCTACCGGGGAGGCCCTATTCTGTAATATTTTTATAGACAATCATGTCTGCAAGGAGTGACAGTTTTAGTTCTTCCTTTGTAATCTATGCTTTTTTAAAAAAAGCCTTACCACAATGGCAAGGTTTCTAGTACTATTTTGAATAGAAGTAATGAGATAGGTATCTTTGCCATGTTCTCAACCTTGGGAGGAATGTATTCAGTCTCACTTCTATGGTGTCATTTATAGGTTATTTTATAGATTTTTTAAAATAGATGCTCTTTATCTCTACTATTCCTACTTTGCTAAGAATTTTAATCATAAATTGATGTTGAGTTTTATGAAATGATTTTCCTGCATCTAAGGAAATAATGCCAAGTTTTTCTTTTTTCTTTTAATGAGACCCAAACTAAAGGAGCAGTACCTAATCTCAAGATATGCCAGTCTTGTGGTCACGTGATGGCTCTTGAAACTTCAGCTTGTCATGACTTCACTTTTGTTTACAGCTGATTGGTTAAAACAAATCACATGACAGGATGACATTTCTTCACCTGAGAGGGGCAGTGACGCCACAGAGCAATAGACTTATTATATAATTCTTTTATAGGGAGTGCGATAAATAATTGGGGTCAATAATATAATTTGTCATATACAAGTTATTAGTCATATACAAATTATAGGAATTATCCTTAATTCCTATAAAGTGTGTGAAAATTAATATATTAAGAAAATCTGGAAGGATATACTAAGAACATAAATTTGGTCTCATTTCATACAGTATTTTAAATAATCCCTTGTTTTAGATACTCAGAATTTTTAAGCTGCAGAGGACCATTTGTCTATAGTCTAATATTTTCTTCTGTCCACCTAACTTCCCAGGTTTTATGGATAGACAGAAACTGAAAAGTGAAGTGCTTAGTTAAGTGCTTTGCTTCAAGGTCATGTATACTGTTGATAGTAATGTTCTACTAGCAGGACATTATCTAACAGGAAGAAAGAAAGAAAACTTGAGAAATAGTTTCTAAGAATCTGATGTAATTTAAAATAGATTTTAATTGTTTCAGCCCAAGGAATCACTAACATTCTCAGAAAATACCTGAGAAAAGAAATTCATTCACTCTTACAGATGTTGAGTGCCTACTGCTTTATCATCTAGTTGTTTTATACACAACTGCAATTGAGTAGAATAGCATTATTTTTAGATTGTAAAGGGTATGTATCAGGATAGAAAGGATGTATTAGAATATAAAGGATATGTAATTATCAAGGATATTTTTCTCAATTTTGACATCTCAAAGAGCAAAGTTAATGATAATAGGTGAGGTTCATTAGCTACTCATACAAAGGCCGGTTTTATGCATTTTATATGTATTCTCTTATCACACACAACTTTATAAGATAGTCACTATTGCTACATTGAGGAACTCAAGACACAAAGAAGCTTTTACAAAAATGTCCAAAGTTATTTGGCCAAGAAGTAGAAGAGCTACAATTTGAACTTGACCAGACTGACTGCAGCGTCCATCATTTTAACTATTATGCCAAGTTTGTAGAAAGATGGAAGGCTTATTTATAGATTATGCTGTTTTCTATTTTTTTAAATTTTTTAAAAAGATTTATTTATTCATGCATACAAGAGCTGGGGCACAGACCAGAGGTGGGGGGTGGGGAGGAGGGGTGAGACAGTATTCACCAGAGACAGAGCAGGGAACAGAACAGGCAAACTGACTGAAGTACACTGCTGCGGGTAGCAGCGGGCAAGCCAGGAGAGGTCTGCTGTGCCATGTGGGTTGCTCCCTGGCCGGCCGGAGATCAAACTCATGCTGCAGCAGCTGCTATTGCTTCTAGTGTGGTGCTCAACCCCTTGCGCCACCTGGGAGGCCCTGTGCTGTTTTCCAATGCCATGACTCTTCCCTAGTAAGAGTGTAGTCTATATCAAATATGTGCATAAGAAAATTAGCATAAAAATAAAAAAACAAGTCATATTAGGCAGTTGATAAGCATAGGTCAAACAGCTTAAATGTAAAATAATGCTTTCTGTATCTTCAAGGTGTGTGTGTGTGTGTGTGTGTGTGTGTGTATGTGTGTTATAGCTTAGTTGGTTACAAGCATTGGCTTGTAACTAAGACCTGGGTTCAAATTCTGGCTTCAACACTTGCTAGTGTTAGGACCTTGGGCAAGTCAGTGCAAGCTGCTGTTTGTTGTTGGTTTAAATAATCTGTAGTGATGGCTGCATTTCTTTTTCTCTTCTTGTTTAGGTGGATTTGTTTAAAAAGAGTCTTCTGTTGATTCCAATTCACCTGGAAGTCCACTGGTCTCTCATTACTGTGACACTCTCTAATAGAATTATTTCATTTTATGATTCCCAAGGCATTCATTTTAAGTTTTGTGTAGAGGTAAGTTAATATACTGCCTATTTTTTCATTTATCCGTAGCATAAGGGATCAGTTTCTGTCATGAATGTTTTCTAAAATATTGGCAGAGAAAGAGGAAGCTCTAGGTAGGGAGAATAACTATATGAGGTCTTGATCCCTCTCTTAGGGACATGCCCTATTTCAGCATATCTTTTTTTCCTGCCTTTCCTTTGAAACTACATTTTGTATGTGAGTAGAAATTGTTTTCCTTGGCTTCTCTTACAACTTGACTTGATTTTCAAAACAAGTTCTACAGAATTATGAATTATAATTCAAGAGAATCAAACGGTAACATTAGAGGTTAGCTAGCAAGGATTCAACAAGAATAATCAGTAGTTTTTCTGATTTTCCTGTTCAAGTAAGAACTAGTAAGAAAATGTTAACTGAAAAAAAGAAATATTTCATTTTCAAAAGCAACAAAGATGTAAATTATACAGGAATATACCCTAGCAAAAATGTAGAAGTTCTTTAAAATGAAAATTTTGAAGTACTTAGAGGAAACCTGAATAGACAGTAAGAAAGGCATACTCAGTATTGGAAAGATATCAGCTATCTCCAAAGTAATATATACCAATTATTGCCCAATCAGCTTCCTTATAAGATTCTGAATGAAATCTGATAAGCTTATCCTAGAATTCACATTGCAGAATTCATGTGCATGAATAGTTTTGAACTAGAACAGTGAAGGAATATTTGGTCTATTAATGTCAAATGATTATCACAGTGTAATTAAAACTAGTTATATGGGCTATGAATAAACAAGGAGAATGGTAGAACAGCATAGTGAATCTAAAAATAACTCATGTATAGTAAGAATTTAGTATATGATGAAGTTGGGAAAGGACAGGGCTTTCAGTATATGCCATTGGGAAATTAGCCATCTATTTGGAAAAGGAAAATACATATTCTTCATATTATTTATGAAAACAAACCAAAAAAACCTATCAAAAAATAAAAATTAAAAACAAATTGCGGATGGAATAATGACCTAAGTATAAAACATAAAGCTGTCGATGTTAGAGTAAAATATAGAAGATGTTATATTCTTAAGAGTAATGAAGGCCTTCTTACACAGAACAATAAAAGCAAAAGATGTAAAATAACAAGTTGATAAATTTGACCATTATCATTATATAAAAAAACTTTAGTATGCCATAAAGTTAAGATAAGAGATTAACTTGGAAAAAAAGTTTCTGAAATATATAATAAACAGTCACTATCCAGAATGTATAAATAACTTCTACAATGAAGAGAGAAAAGCACTAACAGAAATGAACAAAGGATAAAATAAGTTTTTAGGAAACTTTTGGGAAAATTGTAAATGTGATATAGGAAATACAGAGAGGCTCAGCCTTACCAGAAATAAAAGAAATGCAAATTAAAACTGTACTAGGGTTTCATTTTTCCCTTTTACATTAGGAATAGTTTGATGGTATTGAAATGTATGTGGGTGTAAGGAAGCAGACTCATATTTTCTTAGTGATGTGGATCAACTGATATTGCCGCTTGGAGAACAACTGCAGTTCTAGTTAGTTCTAAGTACCTTATACGTTAGAAAAATGATGGGATATGTTCTGTTTCTTAGTATCTACCTCATAAAATGAAAAATATGCATACCAAGATGGGACATGCACCCAGATATTTATTGCAGTATTATTGATAATGTAAAAAAATCAAAACGGCCCAAATTTAGTTCCACAAAGAGAATAACTAAATACATACACCACAGTATTTTCATACTATTAAACAGACCATAGCAGTTAAAAAGAATATAGCACATCTTCATGTCCTGACATGGAAGCATCTCTAAGACATACTGAGTTTAAAAACAAGTTGCAGAATGGTAGTGTAATATGTTTATGGAAAGAAAACATACTTGGCATGTATGTATGTTTATACAAATACACTTTCATGTATACACATAAATACATACATCTATTCACACTTCAACTTCTACTCTATCTTCAAGGGGATTAATTTAAGATGTAATCTCTGACTTAATCCTTAGAAGAAATATGCCGAGAGAGAGATGCAGAGAGAGGTTGAGGGCATAAGAGTAAATTTGAAACTCCAGTAGACTTAATCATGATAGAGTTCAGCAGTGAAGTTAACTATATTTTACAATCCATAAGGGTCTAAGTATAACTTTCCAGAAATTGAATGACTCCTTTACCTGTAGCCCTCAAGAACATTCAGTAAATCTGAGGCTGAAAGTTTTTTTTTTTTTTTTTTTAGATAATAAATTTTATTGTTATATTCCCCATACAATTGCAGCGCCCCCATTCTGACCCCAATCCCTCCCCTCCCGCCCCTGCCCCCCTAAAAGTGTCTCTGGTTCATAGTTTTTTGTTGATTTTGATTTTCACTTTCTTATAGTTATTCATTTTCCTGGTCCCTTATTTAAGTTTTCTAGATTCCTGCTATGAGTGAGACCATCCGGTATTTTTCTTTTTCTTTTTGGCTTATTTCGCTGAGCATGATCCCTTCCAGCGCCATCCATGTTGCTGCAAATTGCATGTGTTTATCTTTTTTGAATGCTGAGTAATATTCCATGGTATATATGTACCACATCTTCTTGATCCAGTCATCTATTTTTGGGCATTTGGGTTGTTTCCAAAGCTTAGCTATTGTAAACAGTGCTGCTATAAACATAGGGGTGTAGGTGCTCTTTGGAATTGATGTTTCTGTGTCCTTTGGGTAAATACCTAGGAGTGGAATTGCTGGATCATATGGAAGCTCTATGTTTAGTAGGTCCAGAAATCTCCACACAGCTTTCCACAGTGGTTGGCCCAGTTTGCACTCCCACCAACAGTGCAGAAGAGTTCCTTTTTCTCCACACCCTCGCCAACATTTGTTGCTAGTTTTTTTAATATGTGCCATTCTCACTGGTGTAAGATGGTATCTCATGGTAGTTTTGATTTGCATTTCCCTGATTACAGGTGATGTTGAACATTTTTTCATATGCCTGTTGGCCATTTGCATTTCCTCTTCAGAGAAGTTTCTTTTTAGCTCTTCTGCCCATTTTTTGACTGGATTATTTTCTTTGTTGTTGTTGAGTCTCATCAGCTCTTTGCAGATTTTTGTGATCAGTCCTTTATCATTAGTGTTGGGTGCAAAAATGTTCTCCCAGTTGGTGGGGTTTCTCTTTGTTTTTGTTATTGTCTCTTTTGCTGTGCAGAAGCTCTTTAATTTGATGTAGTCCCAGCTGTTTATCTTCGCCTTCACTATCACTGCTTTGGGTGATGTGTCTGTAAAGATGTCTTTGATGTGCAAATCACGTAGTGTTTCGCCTATATTTCCTTCTATATATTTTATGGTTTCAGGTCTTATGTCTAATTCTTTAATCCATTTTGAGTTGATTTTTGTGTATGGTGTGAGGTAGTGGTCAAGCTTCATTCTTTTGCATGTAGCGACCCAGTTTTCCCAGCACCATTTATTGAACAAACTTTCTTTGCTCCAATGCATAGTCTTTGCTCCTTTGTCAAAGATTAGTTGACCATAAATCTGTGGGTTTATTTCTGGATTTTCTATTCGATTCCATTGGTCTGTATGTCTGTTCTTGTTCCAATACCATGCAGTTTTGATGATTATGGCTTTGTAGTATAGTTTGAAGTCTGGGAGTGTGATGCCTCCATTCCCTTCTTTTTGTTTCAGGAGAGCTTTGGCTATTCGGGGTTTTTGGTGATTCCATATGAATTTCATCAATAATTGTTCTATTTCTTTGAAGAATGACATTGAAATTTTGATTGGAATAGCATTGAATCTGTATATTGCTTTTGGAAGGATGGCCATTTTAATAATGTTTATTCTTCCAATCCATGAGCAGGGGATATCTCTCCATTTCTTTGTGTCTTCTTCTATTTCTTTTAACAGTGTTTTATAGTTTTCTTTGTATAGGTCCTTTACCTCTTTTGTTAGATTTATTCCCAAATATTTGATTTTTTTTGTTTCAATAACGAAAGGGATGGTTTTTTTGATTTCTTCTTCTTCAGATTTATTGTTTGTGTATAGGAAGGCTACTGACTTTTGCGTGTTGATTTTGTATCCTGCCACTTTACTGAACTGATTGATGAGTTGAATTAGCTTTTCTGTGGAGTTTTTGGGGTTCTCTATGTATAATATCATATCGTCTGCAAATAGTGATAGTTTGACTTCTTCTTTTCCTATTTGGATTCCTTGGATGTCTTTCTCTTGTCTTATTGCCCTGGCTAGGACTTCCAGTATTATATTGAAAAGCAGTGGTGAGAGTGGACATCCTTGTCTTGTTCCAGATCTTAATGGAATTGCTTTCAGCTTTTCACCATTGAGAATGATACTGGCTGTTGGCTTGTCATAGATGGCCTTTATGATGTTAAGGTATGTTCCTTGTATCCCAAGAATTTCAAGGGCTTTTATCATGAATGGGTGTTGCACTTTGTCGAAAGCTTTCTCAGCATCTATTGATATTATCATATGGTTTTTATATTTCTTTTTGTTGATGTGTT
The DNA here is from genome assembly GCF_014898055.3 of Talpa occidentalis. Lineage (NCBI taxonomy): Eukaryota > Metazoa > Chordata > Mammalia > Eulipotyphla > Talpidae > Talpa > Talpa occidentalis. The sequence continues at coordinate 40,959,778 of NW_023604295.1, read as the reverse complement.
GGATAACGTTGATTGATTTTCGGATGTTAAACCATCCTTGTGTCCCTGGAATGAATCCTACTTGGTCGTGGTGAATTATCTTATCGATACATTGTTGGATTCTGATGGCTAAAATTTTATTGAGGATTTTTACATCAGTGTTCATTAGGGAGATTGGCCTGTAGTTTTCCTTTTTTGTGTTGTCCTTGTTCGGTTTTGGTATTAGTGTAATGTTGGCTTCATAGAACGTGTTTGGTTTTGTCCCTTCCTTCTCAATTTTTTGGAAGAGTTTGTGAAGGATAGGCACTAATTCGTCTCTGAATGTTTGGTAGAATTCATTTGTAAATCCATCAGGTCCTGGGCTTTTGTTTTTGGGGAGGTTTTTGATTACCATTTCAATTTCGCTAATTGTAATTGGTCTGTTTAGGTGTTCTATTTCTTCTTTATCTAGCTTTGGGTGATTGTAGAGTTGTAGGAATTTGTCCATCTCCTCTAGATTGTTAAACTTGTTTCCATATAACTGTTCATAGTAGTTACTGATTATTCTTTTGATTTCTGCTGTGTCCGTTGTGATTTCTCCTCTTTCATTGATGATCCTGTTTATTTGTGCTTTCTCCCTTTTTTCCTTTGTGAGCCTGGCTAGGGGTTTGTCTATTTTATTGATTTTTTCAAAGAACCAGCTCTTGGTTTCATTGATCTTTTGGATTATTTTTTTAGTTTCAATTTCATTTATTTCTGCTTTGGTTTTTATTATTTCTTTTCTTCTACTGGTTTTGGGGTTTTTTTGTTGTTCTTTTTCTAGATCTTTGAGCTTCGAGATTAGGTTGTTTCTTTGAGTTCTTTCTTGTTTCTTGATGTGAGCTTCTATTGCTATATATTTTCCTCTTATTACTGCTTTTGCTGCATTCCATACATTTAGGATATTGGTGTCCTCCTTGTCGTTCAATTCAAAAAATTTTTTAATTTCTTCTTTCATCTCCTCATTAGTCCAGTGGTCTTCCAGTAGTGTGGTTTTTAATCTCCATGAGGTAGGAAAGTTCCTTGCCTTCTTTTTATGGTTTATTTCTAGTTTGATGCCTTCATGGTCAGAAAAGATGGTTGATATGATTTCAATCTTGGTGTATCTGTTGATGTTTGTCTTGTGCCCCAGTATGTGATCGATCCTGGAGAATGATCCGTGTGCGCTTGAGAAAAAAGTGTACTCCGTTTTTTTGGGGTTTAGTGTTCTATAGATGTCTGTTAAGCCCAATTGCTCTAGGTCCTTATTTAGAGCTTTGGTTTCTTTACTTATTTTTTGTCTTGTTGATCTATCCATTGTTGATAGTGGTGTGTTGAAGTCTCCCACTACGTATGTGTTTTCTCTGATGTCTGTTTTCAGAGAGGACAACAGTTGTCTGATATATTTTGGTGCTCCTTCGTTTGGTGAGTTTATGTTAATGAGTGTTATTTCTTCTTGAAGTATTGTCCCCTTGATCATAATGTAGTGACCATTGGGGTCTCTTTTTATCTTTTTGAGTTTGAAATCTGTTTTATCTGATATAAGTGTAGCTGTTCCTGCTTTCTTTTTTGGTCCATTTGCTTGTAGGATTGTTTTCCATCCTTTAACTTTGAGCCTATTTTTATCTTTTGTAGCTAAATGTGTTTCCTGGAGACAGCAAAAGGTTGGGTTTTGTTTCTTAATCCAGGCTGCAACTCTGTGTCTTTTTATTGAAGAGTTTAGTCCATTTACATTTAGAGTTAATATTGATATGTTAACATCTGTATTTGCCATTGTGTTTGTCTTTCCTTTGATTTTATTTATTTATTCTTTTAATAACTTTTTTTTTTTTTTTTTTTTTTTGGCCTTCTTTCATTGTTATTCGTCCCTCTGAGGTTCTGGCTTTAGGACTCCTTGTAGTATTTTTTGGAGTGGGGGTTTAGTTGCAATGAAATTCCGGAGTTTCTGTTTGTCTGGGAAAGTCCATATTCTTTCTTCAAAGAGGAAGGAGAGCTTTGCGGGATAGAGTATTCTTGGTTGGCATCTGTTTTCTTGGAGTCTGTTGACTATGTCCCTCCACTCTCTCCTTGCCCGTAGTGTTTCTTCGGAGAAGTCTGATGTCAGCCTGATTGGCTTTCCTTTGAATGTTATCTGTTTCTTCCCTCTTGCCAGCTTCATTATTTTTTCCTTGTCCTGGATTCTTGGGAGCTTTACTATTATGTGTCTTGCTGTATTTTTCCTTTCGTCGTGGAAGTTTGGTGTTCTTCTTGCTTCTTGTATATCAATTTTCAGCTCCTCCTTCACATTTGGGAAGTTCTCTTCAATTATCTCTTTGAATATTTTCTCTGTTCCTACTTCTCTCTCCTCTCCTTCTGGTATTCCTATAACTCTTATATTTCCTTTCCTCATGGAGTCAGATAGTTCCCGAAGTCTTTCTTCATTCTTTTTCCTTTGTACTTCTCTTTCCTTTTCTGTTTTGGTTCTTTTTATTTCTGTGTCTTCAAGAGTACTTATTCGTTCTTCCATTTCATCAATTCTGCTTTCATTGCTTTTCCCAGAATTCTTTAGTTCTTCCATTAATTCTTTGATCTCCTGCATTTCTTTTACTACCCTCTTTAGGGACTCAATTTCATTCTTCTGATCGTTGATTATTTTTCCCTTATCATTGTTTTCCTTTATGACTTCTGTCAGTTTTTTAATCACGGCAATTTTAAATTCTCTTTCTGGAAGGCTCAGAAGTTCTTCCAAGTTACTGTCGTTGCCATCTCGGGGCTGGTTTTCTTTTTGTGGTGTGCTTTTTCTCTGGAGAGTTGCTAGGTTGCGTGTGGTTCTTCTCCTCCCTACTGTCTGTTTTCTAATTTGCCGTATGCGTTGGGACACTGTGTTGTTGGGACTGGCCGGCATCTTGGGTGGGCTTCTCTGCTCCCCTCTGGTTCCTCCAGGAGTCATCTGTCAGTTTCAAGCAGTCTTTACTGGAGAAAGGTCCCTGTTCTAAAATGCCGATGTGGGGACACACTCCCCTGTGCGCCTGGTCTGCCCCGGCGGTGGGTTCCTGCTCCCCCTCTGGGCTTGGACTGCAGGCCAGAGGGGGTCTGGTGTGGGCGAACTTCCCCCGCTCACCTCTGGCTCCTGAGGAAGCCTTCTGCAGGTAGTCTTTACTGAAGAAATGTCCCTATTCTATAATGGTGATGTGGGACACACTCCCTGCGCGTCCGGTCTCAGGCACACTCTTCTGCGCGCTTGGTCTGCCCCGGCTGTGGGTGCTCGCTCTCCCTGTGGGCTCAGACTACTTGTTTGGAAGGGGCCCGGCGTGGGCTAACTCCCCAGCTGGCCACTAGCTCCTTCAGGAGCCTGTGCTGGCTTCAAGTCGCAAGGTGGCGCCAGAGATCTCTCCTAGAGCCCTTGGGGAGCTGATTTTCCACCCCGTGGGACAGGGAGCAGAGCAGGGATGGTAGGGTACACCTCAACGGCTTTGGGGTGCTGTGTCTGCCTTGTGCCCCACCATCGTGGGGAACCCACGCCCCTAATTTCGTGCCCCGGGTCTCAGTTCCAAAGCCCTCAGTTCCAGGACGCGGGCTGTAGCCCAGATCAGTGGCGCGGGAATGGCGCCTTTTGAATCCCGCTCCCCTGCCTGGGCGCCTGGTTCCTGCTCACACGGTGAGGGCCTCCCGCGTCTCCCCGCAAGCCTAGGTCACAGGCGCGATCCGCGCCGCTTTCCCGCGCAATCCTGATCCGCGTCTGTTTTTCCAGCGCGCCGCTTTCCGTGCAGGCTTACCGGGCGGCCGGGGCTGTGTGCTGGTGCTGGTCTCCTCCTGGGCGGGGTCTCTCTTTAATGGCGCCCGGAGCTCACCTCCGCGGCGGATCCTGCAGGGTTCTCCACAGCTCCCGTTCATGGGGCATGGTGGCTGAAAAATGAGGCTGAAAGTTTTTCATTTAGTTTCAGCTAGTGATTTCTGCCAGTTTCCTTCCTTCTGTTAAGCACTGGCAGTAATTAAAATTTTCTTTTTGTCTTGCCAGTATTTAAGTTTCAAATTCAGCAAGTTGACTTACTGTTGGAAAAGGCTGATCATCTCATAAAAACTTTTATTTAAAACGTGTCCACAGCCCAAATACAGAATCTGAGGACAGAAGGTTTGAGTCCTTCTTAACAATATTAAGTGAAAGGTGTGAAATAAAGTTCCAGCTTTAAGCTTTTTAATGCATACTCTGTCCAGTGGTAGGGCCACAGCCCCTTCTTTGCTTCTATTTGCTGTGGGCAGGTTCCATTTTTCACCAACTGATGGAACACAGCATCTGTGTTGTGGTTTCTTTTTAACCAGAATATAAGAAAGTATTTGCTGACTGAAGCCAGAGAAAAAAACAGACCTGAATTTCTTCAGGGTTGGCAGACTGCTGTTACAAAGGTAAGTGTAATAAAAATGAAAACCAGGCATGTGAAGGGGATGGAGTTACCTATGGGGTGGGTGTCTTCAGAGCATTTGAAACTGGTGACGAAGATAGCAACAGAGAACTGCAGCAGGAGGCAGTGCAGCATAAACCTCAGCTTAGCATTCATCATCTGGCTGCTCTATTTTTCAGTATTTGCTGGGAACAAAGTCAGTCTTTTCATACCTGGAGCAGCTGGTTATGTTGTACTTACTTTCTTTGTGTGTAAATATATATATATACATATATATATATATATATATTTTTTTTTTGGTGGTACCTCATAGCTCTTATTTCCAGAGGACTCCAAGAAATACTAAAATGACTATTTGGATCCATTAATGGAGCAAGTGCTGCATTACTTTCCAGGCACTAGGGGAAGACAGTGGCCTGAACAGTCAGAGAACAGTACTAGGTTTGGCCCATAGACATTAAAAAAGCTGTATGTGGGCGAGTGTCAGGCAGAACCTCTCAATCCTGTCACAGATACCACTGTCTTACATTTCTGGTCAATGCTTGTTTTCAGTGTGTTTCACAGGTATGATCTCATTTGATCCACACAACCGATGACGTAGGCAGGCCATTCAGGGCTAATAATCATCTTTATTCTTCAGATGAGAAATTAAAGTTGATAGACTTCCTCAAAGTCTATCAAAACTATTGATGGAATCAGTCCTTGTGTCGGAGTCTGTCTGATCAGTGACACAGTATTAAAGAGGCAGGATCTTAAAATAAACCTTTAATTCAAAGCCTTAAACTTAACCAAATTTTAATCTGTTTTATATTGTAGATAAACTAGTACATTGGTTTAAACCAGATCTGAATATGTGCATTTTTCAAATTTACTCAATTAGCGTATCCAGGCATTCTCTTAAATTTATTCAGGGCTTTTCATATTCCTGTTTCAGGTAGAATATAGTAACCAGTTCTTTTATAAACATTCTGCTTAACTTTACAATTTCTCCCAAAGAATAGGAGAGTTATGTAATATCAGATGAAAAGTGGAGTATCTAAGCAGGGTTGATACCATCTAAATATTCTGAGTCCAAGTGTGTGCTCTTAAACAATTCCATGATCAGTGAATTGATAGCAAACTAATGATCCAAAGAAAAGTTTTGAAAATAGGACTTTATGTAGCTCTGTACCCATAAGACATATTGTTGTAAACCAGTGTTACCTCAGTAAAAAGTAACACAACAAACCCATAAAAATAGAATTTTGATTTCCCATTTATACTAGGCAAAATGTTCTTCTATAAATTTGTGGTTAGTTGATAGCTATTTTCATGTGGCCAGATACTGCCGTAAAATTAAGATGCTTAAAATACCAGAGGTATATATACCAGCTGTCCTGGATAGACAAGTTTCCTGCCTCACTCATTTTTCCATAAAATACTTTTGCTTGGGACATTGTTTTGCTTCCATAAAATAGTTCTGAAGAGTCTTTGGTCTTATTTTAATAATCATTTTATTTTTCTCCTCTAGTGTATTCCACAACAGAAAAATGACAGTGACTGTGGAGTTTTCGTGCTCCAGGTATACTTTTTTTTCAGAATTTGTAAGGTGTGAATTAAATGTGCTAGTTTTAGAGGAGATGGGAGTTCAATGATTTGTACATGGTACTAGGTACAGGCAATAGACTTTTCTCCCTCCCTTTTATTGTTGAGAAACAGTAGTTTCTGCATTTTCAAATGCTCTCATTAGAAAGAACCACTTTCTAAGGCCAAGAATGAGTAAAGTATATCATCTGTGTCTTATCAGACCTGAATTAGTCCATATCATAGACCCTTGACACTTACAGAGTAAACTTTGTATTTTTTAAAGATTTATTTATTAAGGCATACAGGAACTGAGGTACAGGCCAGAGGTGTGGGGGATGAGAGGATTCATCATAGTCAGAGTGGGGAACAGAACAGGCGGATTGACTTAAGTACACTGCTGAGGGGAGCAGCGGGCAGTCAGGAGAGGTCTGCTGTGCCATGTGGGTAGCTCCCCGGCCAGCCGGGGATCAAAATCATGCTGCAGTGGCTGCGGATAGCTTCATAGGTTGCACCACCAGGGAGGCCCTAACTATGTATTTTTAACCTTTGGCAAATGTTCTTCAACCAGAGTGAAAACTAGATTTTTTTTAAAAAAAAAAACGATTTATTTTTAAGATTTTTATTTATTTATGCATACAAGAGCTGGGGTATAGGCCAGAGGTTTTGGGGGGGCGGTGAGAGGATTCACCAGAGACAGATTTGGGGAGTAGACCAGGCAGATCTACTGAAATACAGAGTTGGGGAGTAAAGACAGAGTTGGGAAGACAGAGTTGGGGAGTAGAGCAGGCAGATCTGTTGAAATACACTGTTGAGGGGAGCAGCAGATGAGACATGTGGGTTAGCTACCTGGCTGGGGATCAAACTCATGTCACAGTGGCTGGCGATAATTTGAAAGCGCTGAGATTTAACCCCAGCACCTGACCAAGTTGGAGCAGATGGTTTGTTACTTGAATCTCCAAACATGTATTTGGATTTTTACAGATATTGCAGATCAATGGTGTGGGGCCACCAAGGAGGCCCCTTAAACTAACTAGATTTTGAATAAGGGCTACACTACAAATCTGCTTTCGTTCTAAGATTTCCTTCCTCAGTGGTCTAGAAGGCTATTCAAATATTTGTTATGTGTTTATGAGGGGAATTTTAGAATATAATCCATGACTTTAGAAATATGCAAGGATCTTGGAAGATGGACTTTTTTTTTTTTTTTCATTTTTGAGTGTGTTTTATTTTTTTTAAAGATTTATTTATTTATTTATACAAGCCCTGGGTACAGTCAGAAGCACGGGAGGGTGAGAGAATTCACCAGAGCCAGAGCGGGGAGCAGAGCAGGCAGAAGGACCGAAGTACACTGCTGAGGGGAGCAGCGGGCAGCAGGAGAGGTCTGCACGCCATGTGGGACCCTCCTCCGGTGGCCGGGGAGCAGCCAGGGATCAAACCAGTGCTGCAGAGGCTGCGGGCAGCTTTGCAACCCAGCACTCAACCGCTGCGCCACCAGGGAGGAAGATGGGCTCATTCTTATGGCTCATGAATGAATGGTGTTTGTAAACAAATTCAGGTTCTCACAGGCTTCTCAGGCCTGGCTGTATGTCAGCAGGTTGCACCCTGAGAACTTGAGCCTGGTCAGCAGTTTCAGCTTTTCACTGTATTGAGAGGGAGGTGCTTCCCAAGTCATGTACTTGCCTGCATAGTTGACTATAATTTGGATAAGAATGTCTCAAAACTGTGTTTTACAAGTTTAAGCAAACTTTAAAATGCCACTTTAGACCACCTACTGTGCTGGTCCAGCACCTCACATGGTGCTTAAGCATTTCTTCCACCTTTGCAGTACTGCAAGTGCCTCGCCTTAGAGCAGCCTTTCCAGTTTTCCCAAGAAGACATGCCCCGAGTGCGGAAGAGGATCTACAAGGAGCTGTGTGAGTGCCGGCTCATGGACTGAAACTCAGCAGGGACTCTGGGAAGTCTGACCAAGTTGGAGCAGATGGTTTGTTACTTGAATCTCCAAACACTTATTTGGATTTTTACAGATATTTCAGATCAGTGGTGTTGGGCCACTATTGTTACCTCAAATTTATTTTTTGCCCTTATTCATTTCTCTAGCTACCATATACTATTTTTTAATGTTCAGTTTGGTTTCATTTTTAATTTTATGGATTCTGTGTGTTCCCCTCATATTTAATATTTATTATCCAAGCGCATGCATATAGACAGAGCATGCAGTGCAGAGTATTAAAAAAAAAGCCTAGTAGATTTGGTGCAGCTTTTGAAACTTAGTTAGATGTGAACTGAATACAGGTTTAAAATTTAACCCCAGAACCTAAAAATGCAGGATGTTTTTTTTCCGAGAATAGATGTTCCTCAGCAAGGGTAGCTAGGAGTGGGTTTGACAAAGCCAGTCCTGTTTTACTTTTACCAGCAGCACCTTTCACTGACCTCCCTCTCCAAGGGAGTCTTGAAGAGCGAGATGCATTCCTTTTGAAGGTGAGAAGGAAGTGGCTGTTAACTCACTGGTGTTTCTACTCACGGAGGCACACCTGCGAGCAGTGCCTACTGTGGGAAGAGTTAAGGTATGAAAAAGACACAATGACCTTGGGGGCCTGTTATCTTAACACATGAGAGATTTCAATTTTGTTAAGAAGAATGACAATAAATGGCTAAATCTTACAAAGGCTTTTGCTGGAAAATTGAATTCCCTGGATTTTTCTGTTTTTGACCCTTTAAAAAACTTAACATTCATCAAACTGGTGGTCAAATACATGAGAACGCAGCCTATCTAAGAGTAATATGCAGGTTGTCTCTTCCCTTGTGTTGTCTCCCATGTGGGAGAAATTAAGATTTACCAAATGCCTTTATATCTCAAAGGTATTTAAGATAAAAAATTCAAAACTGAAGACTGACTTCAGGCCCCTGGCAGGTGGCCGGGAGGAGAGGACGGTCTAAAGACTTGACTCCACAGGAGACGCGCGCGCTAGCGGGGTTCTTTCCGCTCTTCAGTGACCTCAGTGACCTCGGCAGCGGCAGGGCTCCTCCTGCGGCCGCTGCCTGACCGGCCCTGAGACTCTAGCACAGTTCTTTTTCTCCTATGAACCTCATTCTCTGAGGAAAGGCAGCAGTGTCCTTACACGTAGCTGCATTTGGATTTGCATCATTAATCTCTTTTTTATAATATTTGGAAAGGAAATAAGGAAAGATGCACGTTAAAACTTCCCAATTTATCTGCTCTGAACCAGGGCGGATGAACAACAAATGTGTATATAAGAAACTCATAGAGGCTTGTACAGTACATGGCAAAAGGCACTTGTGATTTCTGAACAGTTAGGTGCGGGGTGTTGAAACAAAAAATGCGGTATAATTTGACCTTAAGGCTGACTGCCGGCAGTTGAGGCGTGGAGTCAGAATGTGTTTACATGCAGGGTTCCTGTCCCCACACATTCCAGTACCAACACCAGTGTTTACATTGTAAACAGCCCCAGCACTTTCCTAAGTCCCCCAGACTCCTCAGGATAAAACCAGGTCAGTATTAGTTACTGTGCTTCAAGTCCTTAGAGACTGAGATTAGAGGCACTTTATGCTGCTACAGGTAGGATTGTGTCAGCATCAGGAAAATGACAATTTAAAGTGGGGAGGATGTCTTGAGATTTTCAGATAGCATTATGCAAACATGAGATTTTTCACATCTGTATGGGAAACATTGGCCTTCCTTACCTTTCGGGGTAGCTAGACATTGTAGCTAGGCTATTCAAAATACCCTGTACTTTGAGTTCCACATTATTCTTCCTCACTGACAGAACCAGGCACGCAGGAGAGACAGAATTGTGTTCTGGCAAGAATCTTAATTTTAATGACCAAAGCTTGAGTTGCTGTTTCCTGTAGTATGTGAAATGGCTGTCCTCGGCACTGAGGCACACACACGGACGAGCAGAGAGAACTTAAGTGAGCAGTTCCAGTCTGCTTCCTCCACGTCCAGCTAATGGGATACCTGAGGTGCACTGACCAGCATGATTTAGCCTAAATGTCAAATATATTAAGTTTGTTTAAAATGTTTCTTTGTCATTCATTGAAACTTGGTTTTAGCACACAATCTCGTTCCCCTCTCCCCACCTTTTCCTGTGACTTAGGTATAAAATCTAATAGCACATTACAATGGCCCTTGTCCTATTTGCAAAAATTGCTTCCTTGCAACAGACATTTTTGATGTAGTCTGGGCTGTTGGTGGAAAAGACAGGCATTGTACTGTCACTAGCTGGGCACTGAGCTGTTTGGGTGCTCACAAGGTGGGGAGACCTTATGCTTTTGGGGTTGAGTGCAGGCCTTGTAGAAACCAAAAGCTACTTATGATGTGCCTTTAACAAGCTGCCCAGTTCTCTCCACCAGCAAACACCGGGCTATAGTTGCTTCTTTCCAGAGCTTTTTCTTCATTAAATCTATAGCAATGAATGTAGATTTGATTCAACGTATAGTTAAGTTCTCTCAAGAAACCTAGAGAACCAACCTTCTCTTAAGGGAAAGGCAGCAGTTGCTGCCTGTACTCCCATATCACTTTTTTAATTTTAACATACTATCTACTTATCACTGAACACAAGTGACAATGGTCATCTTGAATTCATAGTTGGAACAAAACAGTAACAGGCCTAACTGGGACACAGCCAGCAATTAGCTTAAGTCGAGCTGCCCTTCTTTTCTGCAGCTGTGCTTTCCTGGGTTAGAAAAGATAACTGAGGCCTCTGGCAAGAAAGTTTATTACTAGTGTGAATAAGAGACACTGACAACCCGCTCTGCTTAATTATGGTAAGAAACTGAATTAATCAGCAGTTATAAGCACATACTCTAGTATGTGCTAGGCTCTGCCTTCTGGCCTGTAGATAATTAAGAAAGGCATAGGGAATACCATCAGAGAAGTGGAAACTGTATTTGGATATTACAAAAGCAGACCTAGACAAGCTGTTCACCTAAGTGATACTTTTTGGTCAGAAAAAGAATTTATTTAAAGATTGTGATCATGTAAAATTACTCAAACCTTCTAGCAAAAATATTTTTTTGAAAAATAAACTAAATGCCTTTATAAATGTGTGTTCTCTTGTGTTGAATAACATGTACTACTGAGTAGCAATTTTTTCCAGTGATATTCTACTCATGACAGAGCTTTATGAACCATCAGGGAAGGCTCTAAGCAGCCTCCCCTTAAACAGCACCATCCATTGGTATTTTCTGTAATGATGTAAATGCTCTGTATTTTCATCTACTACAATGGCCACTAGCTATTGTGGCCACTGAAATGTGGCTAATGTGACTGAAGAACTGAATGTTTTAATTTTAGTTAAATAGCTACATGTAGTCAGTGGCTACTCTCAGGTAACTGTTAGATCAAAATGGACATGCAAATTCTGCACATTTATAGATTTTCCCCCATAATGCATTCATAATATTCCAGAGTAAAAGAATTCCAATGTCCTTTACACGTAAGGAAATGGGCGCAGACAATAAGTTGGTCCAACTTTATTGAAATCTATTACAGAAGACACAATTCAAATAGGAACCACTGTCTGTGGTCTTAAGGCCTGTAGATATCAGTTATGTTTTACTACAAAAGAATATAAAATACATTAATTCGCACGATAGTGTAAAAAAATTTTAATGAATAGTATATCCTCATTAAATTAAATGTTTGCAAATGTGTTTTTTTCCTAAGCAGTTTTTAAAAATTCAAATAACCAGTTTGAATTTAATGAGAAAAATCTACACTTAGTGTACATGAAAGATGCTCACACTGAGATACTTCAGCCCCAATTTTCACAATTATTGGAAGTTAGGAGATGCTCTGTTGCTAGATGAACAGTCCACTTACATCAGGGGAAATGATACCAGACTAGCAGTTTTAATGAGCAACAGTTCACCTATAATATCAGAGAAAAACCACCTCCTGCTTTACAAATGCAAAATAAATTCTGTAGATTCCCTTCTCTGTAGAGACCATTAACTCACTATTAAGGCTCTGAAACTCAGTAAGCACCATTAGGGGAAAAAAAGATCAGTATGAGAACTGGCCAAAGCACATTTCCTAAGAGAATCATTGCTGATCTTTCTGTTACGTATTTTCGTATCTTCAAGCCTTTTATTTTTAAGCCCATTCCAATACCAAGATCACTCCGAAAATGAAAAGAATGAATCTGGTGGCCCTTATAGCAACCATCATGATGTCAAGGTGGTGTTTTAACCCACATCTCCCTTGGTATTTCCTCTCTTCTCTTACTGACAGTGTCTCCCCTTCCCCTCATTTAAGAGTATTAAGTTGAACTTATATAAACCCCTTGCCTTTTTTTTTGCTTTAGGTAAAACATTTACATCTTTTGAAAAATATGTTTGGTAAATAGCCGTCAAGTCCCGTATCTCATTTTCTGATAGAAAGCATGGAAGCAGGTGGTGTCCCCTGGGATTGTCTAAGGCTTGCTTTTGCACCAACTATTTAGGAAGTTCCCTTGTCACCTAAGTTTGCCTTTAGAGATTAGAATTCAACCCAGAAAACCAAACCAGCTGTCAAACACCTGTTCCTAAGTTAGAACAAAAATAAAACTCCACTTATTAAGCTTTAGCTCATGCAAACTTAAAACTGAAGAAATGTAATTTCAGGTCCAAATGTAGACCATGAACTTACTGAAACAGAGTAAGTAAGTTTTTTACTTTTTCCAGCCTTCCTAAAAGAAGCATGGTGTTTTGGCTCATAGATCAATCAACAATACAGAATGAATCTGTTGCCAAGGAACACAATTTTTGACCTGGTAACAGAAACTCATTCTGGAAACCTGACACATGGTCAAGATTCTAAGACTATAGAATCAAAGGCATACTTTTGGATGCTGTCCTTTAATTTCTTATGAAGAGGCTTCTGGCTTGGTAGGGACATTGATCAAAGCTTGGTAAAAATGGGCAGGTTTGTAGACCTTGGGTATAAACGTCAACAAATTCAACAGGCTAACGGACTGTTTTTCATGATGGGGCTCTCACCACTCATTGGTTTTGGGCCAGTTTTCCGTAGCCTCCTCTCCCAGCATCATAGTCTTGCCGATACTCATCTCGCACCTTAATTAAAAAGAACACAAATTACAGCATACAGAAGACTCATGTAACAAATATGCCTCCCACCAATACATCAAACACACAAATAAAGCCTTTGCAGTCACAATGTGAAATTCAAGCAGGACATTTTTTAAAAACTGTTACAAAGTTCAATCATCTAAGACCACCTATTTTTTTTTCTTTTTAATCAAGCATCAGGCTCATACTTCAGCAGCATTCAAAACTAGTACATTCCAAAGAACATGCATTTAAATTAGGTTATTTAAAAAAAAAAAAAAACTCATTTCAGTGCTGTTTGCTTGTTTTAGACATTCCTGCAAGTGGAAAATATCTGTCCCCTAGTAGGCCAATAAAGGTGGCTTGTAGAAAATATATAACATACTTAAAAAAAATCAGGGCCTCCCCAGTGGCACAGCAGGTTGAACGCAGTACTGTGGAGCTGTCTGCAGCCTTTGAAGCACTGGTTTGATTCCTGGCTGGCCAGGGAGATACCCACATGGTGTGGTGGACCTCTCCTGTCATGCCCACTGAATCCCCTCAGCAGTTTATTTCGGTTGTCTGCCTGTTCTGCTCTCTGCTCTGTCTCTGGTGAATCCTCTCACCCTACCGCGTCTCTCGCCTGTACCCCAGCACTTGTATAAAAATAAAATAAAAAAAAATTTAAAAAAAATCATCAATCCTAATGGGTGGTTTTAGGGTCATTTTAAGCCAAGGTTTTAGGCAAAAAGTTACTTTCAAAAGAGCAAACATATGTTGTTGGAATCTAGAACTCCAAGTGAAGGCTAAGCTCAGAGACCCTTCTGGCATACCTGGCCCCCAGATCGCCCACGGCCATATTGCCTGCCCTCCTTAAAGCCTGCGTCCCAGTCTGTGCGGATGATGCGGTCATCCAGACGAGTTCCATTTATGTACCGCATGGCGTTTTCTGCATCTGCTCTTGAATAGTACCTGAAGTTCAGTGTTAAGGAATACTTCAAAACATTTCTCCAAACATTTTTGGAAGTACAAAAAGCAACATGATTGAGTTGTTAAAAAAAATACAAAATTGAATACAAACCAGATGCAATTAAAAAAATTTGTTTTGCACAACAGGCCTATTTCAGTTGGTTCAGAAACACTAAGGGTATTAAGTATAATACTTATCCATGGCTACACTGATCATGATTTCCTGAACAGTTTTGTTAATAAGTATTGGGTCCCACTAGCCTCATAATTTGGTTTGCAGAATATAAAATATTAAGTGTACATTTAGACTGCAAACTGCATACCTTTTAGCCAATGAAACAGGAGCATCCAAACTTAGAGCTGTATATTCGAGAACGATCTTAATAAAAAGGTGAAAGTGCATATGAGCTGCTATTGTATTTCATGAGAAAGATTCAAAGTATTGCCCAGATTAGTAGTTTCCAAAACTACTTTTTTGTCAGATACACTATATCTATCTTTGGGGTGGTTTTTTAAAAAAAAAAAGATCTGAATAAGTAATTTTATTTATTAGCTAGGTTTAGGAAATGCTTATCTAGACCTTCTTCCTAGTCTTTAATTATACAGGGAAACATTTGCTGAAACTCCAGTGTCCAGCACCTAAGACAATGCCTAGCGCATTGTGGGCCTTCAATAATTTTTTGTTGAATGAATGAAATGAATGCTCTCACTAGAAGGGCAAACTGAGAAGGGGGGGAAAAAAAAGGCTGGCAATGACAGCCTCTCAGGTATTTGCCACAATTGCTGATTTTTTTTTTTTTTTTTTGATCTACAAGTGCAAAAACTCCAGTTTTTAGAAACCAATGATTATTATCTATGAGGTGAGTTTCTTAACTTTTTTTTTAAAGTTGCTCTGTTGTCCCCTATGAAAAAGTTTATACCTTTGCTAATTGAGGGAAAAGTAAAACTTGGGCAGTCTGACCCCTTTTGTTTGGAGAATGGAAGAAGCTTGCAGAGCCAAGAAATCAGACACCAAAATCAAAAGTGGGGAAAAAATTAAAGTAGATAAGAGTGAGCACAATTTTCTCCTTTCCTTAAGACACAGATTAAAATGACAGAAAAGAAGCCAAGAATAGAAGTGAGCATCAGCAGGTTAGTCAACAACAACAGATGGATGGAACAAAGCGTGAAATATTCTTGAAGGTGCTTAAAGGAGAAGGCAATCTCAGGAGGCTCTTAATTCAAATAAGTAACGTGATGCAAGTAGCATTTAATTAGAGTTCTATGTGGGAAGAGCTGCTAGAAAGAAGGCATTTAATTCTAGGCAAATGAAAACAGAATACACGGTTCTGAATGAATTGTCTGGAAGAACTAGGGCAATATCTTTGATATTAACCAGTCAAAATAAAATCCCTTTCATTCTGGCATTAGGGAAATCCACATATCCACCTAAGAGAGCAGTTCTGCCAGAGTCCACAAAGTCAACTTTTTTCCCCTGATAATGTAGAAAACACAGCCAATTTCAGGAAAATTTACAGCAAAATACAGCCAAAAGAAATATAATTCAGGGCATAGGAAAAAAAAGTTCAAGTGATATATTAGATCAGGTCAAGGAATTTCTCAGAATATAAACTAAAATGACCAAAAAAGGAAATATTAGTAAAATAAAAACAATCCAAAACGCACCAAATTATCAGTCCAGGCAGCACCGTATTCAGTCTTCAGAGAGAAAATAAATGATGACAAATTTTGGTTTTGACATACAAAATCAAACTTCATACATGTACATACTGAAATATACAATCATTTTAGAAAGAGGCACAGGTACGTGAATTGACAGCACTCTCTAAGACAGGTGAAAAATCAAACTGCAAGGTGCATACTACCACACATCTACACGATTACTTCTGACGATACCAAAGAGGCTGGTAATTTATTTGTCTCTGGACTTAGAATGGTAGAGTGATTTTATTTTCACCACACCCCTTTCACTTTGTCTTAAAACCAAGAGCATAGGGCCTCCCTGGTGGCGCAAGGGGTTAAGTCTCAGCGCTATGAAGGTATCCGGCAGCCACTGCAGCACGAGTTCGATGCCAGGGAGCTACCCTCGTGGCACAGCAGACCTTTCCTGTTTAACCCGCTGCTCCCCTCAGCAGTGTATCTCAATAGATCCGCCTGTTCAGCTTCCCACTCTATCTCTTGTGAATCCTCTGGCCTACATCCCAGCTCTTGTATCCATAAATAAATAAAATAAATTAAAAAAACAAAAAAATACCAAGAGCATATATTCTTGAAAGATTATTCTTAAAGAACAAAGAGTGGATTTCAGAATGGAATATAAAAATTATCAATAATCACAATCTAAGAGTGTAGCCAGACACACTGAAAAGAAGGTAGGCGGTAGATGAAAGCAGCAGAGATAAAAGTGTTGGGATGCTAATTAGCAAATATCCACACTCATGTTTTCAAACACGTGACAGCTACTCTCTGCCCCTCCCTCATCTAACAGGGACATATGACCCACAAAGGATACTCCACAAAGCAGAACCCACATGCTGTCTTCTTAATTTTATCCAGGCCCATAATGATTTTCTTTATGTCACCACTTTTGCTGAAGAGTTCATAGATTTGTTCTTCAGTTGTGTAAAAGGAAAGATTTCCAACATATAATGTACAGCTTTTCTTCAGTAGTTTTTCCTGTTCTTCATTGTCACCCTAGAATTTCAAACAGAAAAAATTAAGCAACACAATCTAAGGAGAGTCCAGCTTAAATAGTATTCCTATTTATACAGGAAAACCTTTCATTAATTCTGACTTGGGAATCAGCTTCTATCATCCCAATTCACAAATTCCTGGTGAGGGAGAGGTGCACAAGGTGCAGACTGCTTTTAGTATAGGGCCAAGGTTTGGAAGTTACTTTGCTGGTAAGCCCTTTTTCTCCTGCACCATATTGCCACACAAGTGGGATGCTGTTCCCCTGCACGCTCTATCCTCAGCACTAGCTCTCATAGCCCACATTTAATGCCTTAACCTTGACGCAATACATTAGGAAGGGCTCTTTTAACCTTTATAGTAAAAAAGACCCAGATTTTCAGAGATAGGTACCAACTGTAATACTCCTCATAGAGAATGTTCAAACAATTGCTTAGATGGCTTACACACTCATTATTTTTTTCCGATTTTAAGAGAAAATGCAGTGATCATTAAAAACAAGAGATCTCACTTTGTTGATGGGGTTCCTAATGTGGAAGACAGGGTGAAACCAAAGACAGGAATATAACCAGACTTCAGCCAATACACCTGGCTCATCAAAGGGCCCTATGTCCCTGGGCCTTCTCTTTTAGCCTCCAACTGGGGAAGACAAACACTGATTAAACCGAAGGTCTATTGAGTTCATCTGCTCTCAAGTCCTTTTGACCCAGTAGGGCTCTAACACCAACCACACCGCAGTAGGTCATGCTTGGAAGGTAGTTGAGGATACCTCCCACATTATGGCCCTCAGAGCACTTTCCAAGAAGCACCCCTTCTTCATTTACTACACGGGTAATGCTGATCCAGTTTCCTTAGCTCAGAGAACAAGACTGTATGTCCCTCTGAATGTTTTGTAGCTCAGTAATTAAGAATAATAGGTCTCATGTCATCATATTAATTGATAGAGAAAAAGAGAAACTACCTAAACTCACATCAAAAGGAAACTGATAAAATTATGGTACACCAATACAAACAATGCAGCCTCTCGAAAAATGTACACTCGCAATACTGTGCAGATTGCAAAATACTACAAAATGTGAAAGGTATGCTCCAAATCATACTTTTTATAGCATGAATATATACCGCTATCATATACAAGAAACAGGTAATTATGTTTGCTTCTAGGGAGAACCAAGGGACTGCAGATCAGACTTTCATGAGAGCTCATTTAGAACTTAGTAAGATCCTAGTTTTATTATCCCCATTTTACACTTGAGGAAAGACAATTAACTTGTTCAAGGTCACATAGCTACTAAGTACAAGTAGCTGGAATCCAAACCCAGTATTATCCCCAGCCCCACACTGCCTTAAAATGTCCACAGGACAAAAGTCAGTCTATGTCAAAAATAAGCTTTTGGAATCTTGGAATGACACATTAAGGAAAGCTAATTTATTTGTTAAAATTTTGGTCAGGAGGCATTTTTTTTTCCTTTCTGCTTTTCTCACACATGTAAATAGTGTCCAAACAAATAGCTTATGGTTTAAAACAATTGTGGTGTAAGTACTTTCTTAAAATATGGCATTAATGTAAATTCCATTTAAGGAACACTAGAAAGTCTGCAGAGCAGTATCTTACTATTACCTAAATAAAGTTACAGGCTTTAGACTGCAGAGACAAATAACAGCAGAAGTCATATCCTTTCAGTTTTAATCTTGCAAGATGCTTGAAACTGAAGTTGAAGTGGAACTTTATAAAGTAATGAAAACTAAAAGTTTAGAAGCGAAAAGCACATCTGGCATACAGTAAGCATTTAAAAACTGACGACTGGTCAAAGAATCTAAGATTCCATTCAACTAGGCTTCAAAAAATATCCTTTTCCCTATCCTACTAACATAATTTACACATTCTTCGCGTCTACCATCTCTGATGACTTGCTCCCATTCCCAATCATACGGGTTCTCTATCCTCAGTCTCGCCCTTTCCACTCATTTCTGCTCTAGATTATGATTACTTGCCTCCATTTACAATTCCAATTAAAGGATTAAGAGCTCTTGAGGATAGAAACTTTTCTCTTCCCCTACTAGGGCGGAGCAGAACTCAGCGCAACTCAATAAAAGCTTAGCAAGTAGCCAGAGGTTAATGAGTGTCGCCCTACTCCACTCCTTTGCTGATCCTGCAGAGCCCACTTTAAATATGTGCCGCTTCCCTTCTCCACATAACCCACTATGCCAGTTCAAACTAAAATTTCATTCTTCTGAAATACAGCAATCATCACTGAGACACCCCACGTGCCGAAGTTGGCCGGTCCACCTCCCCATTCCCGGGCTTTCCAAGGGTCTCACACCCTCCGCGTCGAACTTCGTAGGGCCATCTCACCAGGCCAAAGAAAAGGACCCGCGGCGCCAAAGGGCAGCTTAACTCACGTAATTCAAAACAAAAAGTAACAAAACGCCCCGGAAGCTGGGTCAGGAAGGCGCTTTCACAGACTCCATTTCCCTCATCACCAAGTCACCCTCCCGAGGCACAGCGTGGAAGCGTGAGCCCCACGACGCCGCCGACCCGACTCCTCGGCCCGGGAACAGCCCCGGCAGCTGGGAAATGGAAAAGCGGGCCTCAAACTCCCTCTCTATGCGAGACGGGGATTTTACTGCTCTCCAAACGCCCGTCCACCATCCACTCCCCAGCAGACACCGGGGCCCCATGTCGCGGGACGGGAACCCGCGTGCGGGAGACGACACAATGGGACAAAAGCAAACGGCTCCCCGGCGTCCTGACCCTGGGCCTCCCCTTCTCGCGGCCCGGCCTCTCTCACCCGGAAGTGCTGGTCCCGGTACTGGCTCAGTTCCACGTAGGAGTCGCTGCGCAGCGCCTTCAGGAGGCCACCGGACATAGCGCAGGCAGGTGGACAAGGACGCCGCCACTTCGGGAACAACGAGGACGCCGCGACGACCGAGGAACCGGAAACGCAAGACGCAGGGGACGAAATTGGGAAGCGTGTGCACCAATCCCGGCGCGGCGGTGTCGTCACCTCTCAGCGCCGGCGCAGACTCGGTCCTCTCCCGGGCTCTGCCGATCGGAAGCCAGGGCGTCGTGCTCCGGGTTCCGGGAGCTCGCGACGCGCCCCGAGGATGGTTCTTCGGCGGCTGCTGGCCGCTCTGCTGCACAGCCAGCAGCTGGTGGAGCGTCTTTCCGAGTCGCGGCCCATCCGGCGAGCGGCGCAGCTCACGGCCTTCGCCCTGCTGCAGGCCCAGCTGCGCGGCCAGGACGCGGCGCGGCGCCTGCGAGGCCTCGCGGCTGGGCCCGCGAGCTCCCTGTCCCGCCGCGCTGCCCGCTTCAAAGACACCTTCACGCAGGAGCTTCGCCGCGGCCTCCGGGACCGCACGGGGCCGCCGCCCGGTAGTCAGCGGGGCCCGGGCGAAAACCGCTAAACTTGGACTGGACCCGTTGAGGTCACCTGCTTTACCTGTTAGGTTCGACACAGGCCTCGGCCCCAAGGAGTAATCCAGGTATTGCGCACGACTTCGAATATGGCTGAGATCGTCGGCTTGCGGAGCTCAGGCCAAGGCCACATCCCTGTGATCGCACAGGGCACGATTTGTGAAGAGCCGCCGAAGCCTGGCAGAATTATAAGTAGGCTGAACCCGATGCACCCTCTCCCTGTCCTATAACAATTCCAGGAAGAGCGTGGATGGAAAGACAACTAACTTTGCAGCTGCCAAAATTCTCTGATTAAACGTGTGAGCTGAGTAATGGGTCTGAGTGTGGTACTTCTCCGGCAAGATGAATTAGGTTTCCTGAGGACTGTAGACCATAATAATACTGGTTAAAACATTGAGTACTTACTGTGTGCTGGTGCATGCTTATTGCACTCTGTGGTTTATCTCACTCCTTACAATCACTTTCATGATGAAGCATAGACTACTTAAGTTGTTCTTGGCCTCCTTAACCACAGCTCTCTGCAGTATTTACCCAGATCTTCGTGCCCACCTTCAACTCAGAGATAGGACTACTGCCTACCGTAGAACACGTTGGATTCCCGTGCCTGTTCATTAAACAGTGTCTGGAGACAATCTAAAGACCATGATCCTGTTAATGGACCCATGGTTAGGAAATACCTTGTATAGAGAAATGCATTGTCATTTGAGGGTTCTGAGTGAATTTCTGATCACCTCTGTTTAGGCTACAGTCATGCAATCTAGGAAGTTCAAAGGCACAGCAGAAGTCACAGAGAGGGAGTTGTTGAGTGCTGGAAACCTACCCTGGGGCTAGAGAGCGTAAGACAGATTACTTTCCACTTTCCTAATGGTCCAACATCTGATTTGACACCCCACCTTCCAACTTTCCTGTCACAGGTACTGCTATTTAATCCTCTCTGAGGCCAGAAATCTCACACTCCTAATGACCAAAGCCTTGGTTTGGTGTACATGCCCTCTCCTGTCTTCCCATCAGACAAATCCCCCCTCTTTTCAGAGCAGAGGCACCTCACTGGATTCTCCTTTGAGCCTGAGTAATTATTCATTCTACTGTCTTGTCTTATTGATCTCTGGGTATCAGAGCAGCAGAATATTAGCAGTCCCCAGCCCAACTACCTACCCTCCACATAATCATACTCACTGCTGTGTCTTTTCCTAGATTGGTAGAGACAAAAAGGGAAGCAGCACACAAAGCAGTGAGCTGCAACTTGGCAGAAAGGAAGGAAAGCAAGAAAAGGGGGAAGTTGCTAATTTTTAGTGGAAAAGATGTATAAGAACAAGTTCCTTCCATTTTTGTAGGAGTTGGACCAGAGAGAAAACTGGCTGCTTTTGGTACAAGTTAGAGGTGACTTGGTTGCCCCCACTTTGTAGGAGACGCCCTGTGTTTATAGCCAATGGTTTGCCAGCCCATTACTTACTGAAGAAACATCAAAGTCTTCACTCCAGTGGCATACCTTTCCCAGCATACCTTTCAAGCTCTTCATGTTCTGCCAAAAATGAAGTAGGGAAGCAATCAACCCACTCTCCTACTGGGTAATTTGTGCTCACCTCTTGACGCTACACAGATCAAGATACCAACACTTCATGGACAAATTAGTGCCCAGGGACCACCACAATCTACATGGGCCACTAGGCCAACAGTTCCTCCAGGGAAGTCTGGGTTGTGGCCTCAAGTGGGGGAGGGAAGAGGCAGAAGTCCAAAGAAGCCCAGAGGAGTTTGGGATCCGAGAGACATAGTGTTTCTCCAAGATGCACTTGGCTTTTAATCTACTGGGCAGAAAAGCCATCTTTGGCTGCAAAGAAAACGTGCTTGTCATGTGCCAGATATGCTAAGTAATGAGGGAATGGAAAATAATCCAAATTAGGAACAAACCACAAGGAGAAA
This sequence comes from Talpa occidentalis, assembly GCF_014898055.3. Classification (NCBI taxonomy): domain Eukaryota; kingdom Metazoa; phylum Chordata; class Mammalia; order Eulipotyphla; family Talpidae; genus Talpa; species Talpa occidentalis. Next base: position 40,937,812 of record NW_023604295.1, on the reverse strand, counting down.
GAATTCCATGAGTGGGTACTATAGTTTAACAGAGGGAGATCCAGTTGTGTGGTAGATTCTGCCTACATTTGCTCACGAGGGCAGGTCCTTGGCATCTCCTCCCAACTCAGAACCTAATAACATCATTTTAGTAACTTGAAATCAGCCCCGGTGGGAATGTTTATATGACAAAAATTGGCAAAAGCTAAAAGTTGGGGCTTGCCTCCCTAAGAGACCAGGTTTCTGGGCATTTACCAGCACATGCCTGACTTCTTCCTGAGGTTGAAGTCAGGGCACTGAGACTAGCAGCAGTCAGAGAGCAGCATGCCCAAGAGGAGTGGAGATTTTTCCCTTGTGAATCTTGCTATTGTTGGCGTGTAGAAGATGGGTTGGGAAATGTCAGCATGGAGTATGCCCCGTGAGGGAAATAGACATTCTAATCTTCCTGGGATCATTTGGGGAAATTTTTTTTTGTTGTTTTTAGAGCTGCTGCTCTTGCCAGCAGCTTCTTCAGGTCTGCTGCTGAGTGGTTCCCCCTTGGAAGAGAATTTGCTCTTTTTATTGGAGACAACCCTGTTTCCTCCCTCTTATGGCTAACTGGCTCCTGCTTGGGGAAGGATTTCTTCCTCTTAGAAAGACTTGAGAGGGTTGAGGTTTTAAGATGACCCAAGGTTTTAGCCACAGAAGACAGGACTAGAGAAGCACTCAGACTTGATCATTTGTATAGGTTTGTTTGCCTGCTCTGTGCTGGCCTCCGGTTCACTCTCCCTTGTGGCATGGGTGCCCCTTGTTCTCATTTGCGATGGTAGCGATGTGAAAGGAAGAATGAGCAATGGGCTGGTGCCACCGCTTCCCACAATGGAGGCCTGGGTAGAGGGTACCCTGTGTTGTGGGGATTAACATCCCAGGGGACATAGGGGTGGGAACTTTACCCAGAGCCGTTGGTTTGGCATGGGGTTTGCTTTCCATCCTGTTTCACAGGTTTCAGACAGGAATTTGGTGCTTGGAGAGTGACCGGCTCACACTGAAGAAAAGTCTCTGATAGTACCAGGTTGTCCTCAAGTGCCACCAGATACTGACTAGCATTGTGTGTTCTCCATTCCCACTGGCAGAAGGGGGAGAACATCTGGGCTCTCTAACCTGGAGAATGATCCTTAAAGGGTGAGCTGCAGAAATGGCCACTTCTCAGGGAGAGGAGTTGAAGAGAGTACAGAGAAAAGTTCCAGAGTGACTTGTTTTGGTAATAATAGAACAGCAAATAAAAGAATACAACAGGCACCAAAATGCCATTAAATACACCACCATACCCACTTCTGTGCTTAAAAAGGCTTTGGGAAAAACATGCCTTGCTCCCCGGGGGACGTGCTGCAGACCCAGGAATGATTGCGCTAACTGGTAGATACCTCCGCGACCCTCTGATCCATATACAGACTGGAAAACTGATCTGTATCAGTAAGGGTAAGGGACTTCCTTAAGATCACACAGCCAGTGAGTTCAGCAAGGGACTAGGATTCACTTCTGTGAACCTGAGTTATCTGCGTACTCCACAGCTTATCAGTATCTAGGATGCTAAAGGGTTGTCATGACAGCAAAGAGGTAAGGCATTCTTGGGTTGGGAGAGGTCACTCAGGTATGTCACCAGCAGAAGTTCTCTTCACCACCAGGTGCTACTATATATTTAAAACATCACAGTGGCTAGAAGAAATAGGGCAGAGACAGATAGAGATTCTTTGGGGACCTTGAGTGACTTGTCTGATCTTTGGTCTTTGAGGGGAAAGAGTGGCAGCTCATCCAGAAGGACAGAGCAGCTAAAGGCTGTGCACATCCCATTCCTGCATGGAGTCTGCTCTTCCTATCCCTTCAGCTAGAGTGATGCCTTCGCCTGTGGCTGAGAGTTGGGTGGTGCCTTTTTGGTCACATTGGCAGGCTTCTCTCCCAGCTCCAGGATGTGAAGGCTGAGATGGTCCCTCCAAGCCCCACTCAGCAGAGAGGACAGGGCAGGTGGGTCCTCCATGGTCAAGTGGGGAAACATGAGTGTCTCATTTTTGAGGGGGAAGCTGCACTTCTCCATGGCAGGCCTGGTGGTGCCAGGGGTCACCACAAAGAGACGGCAAAGCCATGGCCCACCAGCCACCTGGCAAGCTGGTTGACTGGTGAAGTTGTTCAGGGCTTGGCACAGGACCTGGTCCTCCGTCCCACCCAAGTCCACCACTTCCACGGGCGATCCCAGGCCATGGAGGTATAGGAGGTGCCGAGGTGGCATGTAGGTATGGGTGAAGAGGAGTGTGTAGTGGGTAGGGATGCTTGGAAGCCCAGGTGTATGAACTACATGCTTCAGGTGCTCCAGGCCAGGCACTAGGCCGCCCTGGTGCAGGCAGCCAAAGAAAAGGGCACCTAGGGTATTGAAAAGGACAAGCATACCCTTGCAGGGCACACACTGGGTCTGTAGACTGCAAAGCAGGACCAGAGGAACTAAAAGGGGGATGAGGAACCTAGCTTCCTGGTGGCTAAAGGCAGACAGTAGGGCCAGTGGCATAAAGTAGAGGAGCAGGAGTTGAATCCTGGGGCTGGACAGCAAGCCCCTGACACCCAGTGCCTTCAGGATGCCCATTTGTGCAAAGGCTTGGAGGCAGGCTTGTAGCTGCTGCCATGCAGCCTGCAGGGCCTGGGCATGCAGCACCCCAAAGAGCAGGAAGCCATTGACTGCCAGGTGAGTGAGCCGCATATGTGTGCCATGCCTCGCCAGGTTTTGAGGATTCAGGTTGTAGCGCAAGAAGTTGGCAGGTGTGAGGACCAGGAAACTGGGCCTGGAGGGACTGGAGAAATACCAGCTGTCCACAGCCACAAACACTGCTGCTGTGAGGGTCGCCCCTGGGAGAAGCACCAGAGCTTCCTGGGTCAGTGACTTGATGCCAGGATTCGTGGCTCCACAAACTCCCCAGAGGAAGAGGGGGACCAGAGCGAAGGCCAGAAATGTGGGCCGGTTGAAGAAACCAGCAGCCACGATGCCCCCGAGAAGCCAGTTGTGCCACTGTGGGCCCAGAGCAGCCTTCTTGGTTCTGGGGCTCCAGAAAAGACGGTGGGATACTAGGACCAGCAACCATGCAAAGAGCAGCCCCTCGATGGCATTGGAGAAGGTCCTTGTGTAGAAGACCAGGGTGACATAGGAACCAGACAGCAGGACCAGGGCGTTCCAGCGATCTGCTCCCCACAATGGGGCCAGATGGTACACAGCCATGTCCAGGGCAAAGGAGAGGGCAGTGAGGAGGAGTCGGGGCCCCACCAACAGTACATAACCACTCACAGGGCCAGGCCATGGCCCCCACTTTTCCCAGAGCCTGAGCAGCCAGAAGGCAGAGCCAGAGGTCAGCAGTGGGAAAACCACTGTGCGACAGGAGCTGCTGGGGAGAAATTCCCAGGGTCGTGCGGCCTCTACACCCAGGATGTCCTCTGCAGAGAGAGAGAGAGATAGAGGTGAGCCTGTTTCAAGATCAGAGAATATGGTGGGCAAAATTCTGGGGAGGCCCTCAAAATTTCCCAACCCCCTAGTATATCAATACATGCCCTGATAATCCCTGGCACTGTGAAAATGGTGAATTTTATAGGGAAAAGCTGACCAAAAAGGCCTCTCTGGTGGCTTAGCGGTTAAGTCTCAGTGCTATCACTGCTGTGGCCTGGGTTCGATCCCCAGCCAGGGAGCTACACACATGATGCAGCAGACCTCTCCTGTCTCGCCCACTGCTTCCCTCAGTAGTGTGTTTTAGTAAATCTGCCTGTCCCTCTCCTCACTCTGTCTCTGATGAATCCTCTAACCCCTGCACCTCTGTCTTACACCCCAGTTCTTCTGGGGGAAAAAAAATTAAAAATTAAAAAAAATAAAAATAAAAAAGCAGACAAGTTTTCTCCAGATGGTGGCAGAAGAGGAAGCCTCAGAGATTCAAACCTTGACTAGCGCTGGATGCATCATTACTGGCTGAAAGAAGAAGGGGCCCTTGGGAAGGAATCTGGGTGGCATTTAGGAACTGAGTGCAGCCCCTGGCTGACAGCCAGCAAGGAAATAGGGACTATAGTTCCATGGCTGAAGTAGACTTCTGCCAACAACAAGAATGAACTTGAAGTAGTTTTCTCATCCAAGCTTCCAGATAAGAACCAGCCCAGCTCTCCCCCTGATCTCAATCTTGTGATCCTGTGGGCAGAGAGGGCCTCAGGACTTCTGATTTATAGAACTGTCAACTTTACACATACAAGAACTGGGGTGGGTCCTCCCCTGGTGGCGCAGGCGGTTGAGCACCGCCCTGTGAAGCTGTCCGCAGCCTCTGTAGCGCGGGTTCGATCCTGGTCGGCTGGCGAGGGTCCCACATGGCGCAGCAGACCTCTCCTGTCCTGCCTGCTGCTCCCCTCAGCAGTGTATTTCGTCAGTCTGCCTGTTTTGTTCCCCACTGTCTCTGGTGAATCCTCTCACCCTCCCGCGCATCTGGCCTGTACCCCAGCTCTTGTATAAATAAATAAATAAATACATAAATAAATAAATAAATTTTATTTATTTATTTTTTTTTTGTGGGACCCTTGGTGGTGGCCGGGGATCGAACTGGCGCTGCAGAGGCTGCGGGCAGCCTCGCAACCCAGCGCTCAACCGCTGTGCCACCAGGGGAGGCCCTAAATAAATAAATCTTAAAAAAAAAAAGTACTGGGGTGTAGGCCAGAAGTTGGGGGAATGGTGAGAGGATTCACCAGAGACAGATTAGGGAGCAGAACAAGCAGATCTACTGGGATACACTGCTGAGGGGAGCAGTGGACAACATAGGAGAGGTCGGCTGTGCCATGTGGGATCGAACTCATGTTGCAGTGACTGGCGATAGCTTGACAGCGCTGTGTCCTTAACTCCTCAGTCACCAAGTAGGCCCAGTGACCTTAGTTTTGCCTGCAAAACTTATTTTTTTTTAAATAACTGTAATGTAACCAAGCAGTACATTAAAAAAAAAAAACAACAACAACAACTTGCTGCTTGGGGCTCGTCTGTGACCCTGTATCCCAGAGTCCCAGAGCTCTGAAGGGTGGAAGGAGGGGACCAGCCTTTGAATTTCTGCAGCTCAGCTCTAAGCCCCCCAACATCTCAGGCCTGATAATACTGCAAGTTGTTTAGGGCTCTTTCTTTGTCCTACTTATTACTCTAGGCTTTTGGTCATTTTTTCTCTTCATGGTGAAAGCAAAAGGGACATAAAATCTAAGATCAGATCTACCTGGCTGCTTCTTACTGGGTCAGGTTAAAAAAAAGAAGTATAGGAAAGAAGACTGGAACTTTCACCTTAAAAAACAAGTCCACCTGTTGAACCCTGTGATGGAGATGTCTCCCCAAAATGTTTCCTTCCTTCTTCCTTAGTCTCTTTAGATGGGCATTTGGTCAGGTATAAAGATTACATTTTCCAGCTTTCTTTGCAGTTGGATGTGTCCATCCATAATGTTATCTACTCTGACCGATGGGATGGAAATGGGCAAAAGGTGTGTGACTTGACTTTCCTTATGCAAATACTAACTGCGACTCATGTTAACCATCATTCCCTTCAGTGTGGGATTCCGGCGCCCAGGCAAAACGATCCTAACCACCAGCATGACCTTGATTGCTGTGGCTTCCCCATCTACTTCCACAATCCTTAATATTCATTTGTCCAAATTCTCTTCAGCCTAGTATAGTAATTCATAGCATGGAACCACCATGACTGCCTGCACTGGAATCCCAGCAGTGACCACTGGTGAACTGTATTCTTGGACAAGTTACTTAACTTCCCTTTGTGTCAATTTCCTCTACATAAAATGCAGGAAATAACTAAACGTACCGTCTGTGGTTGATATAAAGATGAAATATACCAATAAAGAGGAAGGACCTCGTGGCACAATGGTAGCACATCTGACTCCAATAAAGAGGAGGCATTTAGAGCAGGGATTAAAAAAAAAAGTATGTCACTTTCAAAATATGACCTTAAAGGGAGCAGGCATGTCCATCTTTTCTCTGGTGACTGGTGGAAAGACTTGGTTTTAGACTTGATTGGCAGAACCATCTGGAACCAGGAGGAGGAAGCCATGTGCATACAGCATCTGAAAAGCCTCAAATCCCTGGCAAAACATGGTCCTACCCTTGTTTTGAAGGCCCTTCGTGGTCCTGCATGACCTAACAGTGAGCATTCCAGTCTGGGCTCCCTCAGCCCTCCCAGGAATCCACAGAAGAGAAGCTTCATTATCTTGGACTGCAGCCCTGTGTAAACTTCCCCACCTACTGGGGAAACCCAACACTAAACTTCTTCCACCGAACAGTCAGCTTTTGTTCTGAATGACCTGTGCTGTTGGTTCAAGCGGGGAAACACCTACGAGGCTGTCATTTCATTAGTATCATCTGAAAGGTCAATTTGGAAGGGGACATGGTGTCCCCGCTCCCTATTTCTTCCTTCACAGAGGTTCCTGGATTTACTGCTCATCTGCCTGGGCACATTTCTCCCTTCCCACTCAATACCCACCCACTCAACTCCACTTCAGATTTTGCTTCTCTGAACTGTCCTCGGGAGCTTTACCTGCCATGACCTCAGGGGACTGGAAGAATTCATCTGGGTGCACGTAGCCTGTCTGCGGAAGGAGACACCACACCAGGCGGAGCAGGCCGAGGCTACCCCACAATACCCTTGCTGCCATCTTCAAATCCAGTTGCTGCCAAGACACAGGGCTGAGCTCCTAGAATGACCTTCCAGCAGCTGTAGGTGCTATTCTGGATCCACAGACCTGCACATGTTGTGAATTACATTTGTTAGTTATTGTAACGTAAATTGTATATAATATGTTCAGTTGTCTTAACAAACTCAAAGTGGATCTACATGCAATATAAATGTATGTATGTAGCTGCTAATTAGTATCTATGTAGCTGCTATTTAGTATGTATGTAGCTGCTATTTAGTGTCTATTAAATGCTAAGGACTTTACACACATAACTCATTTAATCCTTCCCAGTTTAGAATCTTGGGTCTTATCTCCATTTTATAGATGGGAAAACTGAGGCTTCTGTTGAATAACCTGGTTATTTGCTAACCATATATGATAAGCAACTAACAAAATATGACATTTGTAAGAGGGATGAGGGTGCCCTCCAAATCTGTGTCACAAGTTGTGGTACCCCACAACTCCTTACCACTCACAGGCAACATTCTTGCACTTCTGAAAACTTGGAAACCTGAGTGGATTTCATCTCCTTCCCTGCACAAATGAGCTACATTCAACCTCATAATCTCCAAATACGCCCTCCAGCTTTCACAGGTGATGGGCATTTACTGCTCATATGCTAAGATCACAGGTATGCCCACCTGATGTGATGGTGTTAGGGGGCAGGCCTTTGGAGTTGTTTAGGTCATCAGGTGGAGCCCTCATGCACAGATTAAAACTTTTATAAAAGAGACCTGACAGAGCTCCTTCACCCGCATCAGGAAAAGCATCCTCACCAGAACGCGACCAGGCTGGCAGCTTGAACTTCCCAAGCTCCAGAGCTGTGAGAAATAGATTTCAGCTATTTATAAGCCAATCAGCCTGTGGTACCTTGTTATGGCAGCCCAGATGAACCCAGGCTTATGTCACACCTCTGGTTGGCGATTATCACTTCATCGACGCAATGAGTGGGAATCTGAGGCCACTGTCTGATGGAACTGTATCAGCACATCTCTGTGGACACAAAAGCAAGTGTGTGACATCATAGCCTCAGACAAGAGGACACGAGAAAGTGAAGCAACAGAAGAGGAATCTGGCAGATGTTGACAAGGAGCCTCCTGATAAAATCATTAAAAATTGTAGAGTTTAAGAGATAAGTTGTGCAGCCTCTGCTCGAACTTTCCAATTGAATTGCACAAACTATTTTTCTTCAGAGCCAGTCAATATCTTACTCAAGTTTTCAGACTGAAGATAAGGCCAGACTGGGTGGGATGAAGAGGGTTGAATCAGGACAGTTTTCTTCATCAATAGGTGATATGATACTGCAAATAGGGGCCAGCAAGGAGGGGATGAGACACAGTGGGGTGAAAAGCAATGTCTATCAGAGTTGAACAAACTTTGGGGTCCTACGGATATGTTTAAATCCCAACTTTGCTGTTACTAGTTGTGCTATGTTGGGCAAACTGCTTTTATCTCCAAACCTCAGGCTCCTCCACAGAAAAGTCTGATGATAATGCCAGTCTCAGAGAGTTGAGGGATTTTAAAGCATTTTTAAAAAATGGACTGTTTTTTAGAGCAAATGTGGGTATGATGCAAAATTGGGAGGAATGTACATTTTCCTTGTAGTCCCTATGCCTGCACACGTACAGCGCCCCCCATCATCAACATCCCTCACATTTATTACAATTGTTAAACTATGCTGACACATCATTATCACCCATAGTTCATATTTTCCAGTTCACTCTTGGGGTTGTACATTCTATAAATATGAACACGTGTACAGTGATATATATCTACCATTATAGAATTATACAGAATATTTCACTGCTCTGAAAATCCTCCCTGGTCTGTCTGTACACAGTTCCCCCACCTTTTGTGCTTATCCCTTGTGACTTCCAGCTGGGGTTTCTCAGAACAGGACCAGCTCCAGCATGCCAGCTAAATTCCACCTCACACTCACCTGCTTCTCCACCATGACCAGGGAATCCCTTATGCTGATACCATCCACTGCTTCCTGTGTTGGGTGGGGGGGGTGACTTGTTACCCTTCTAGGTCTTCTTGTCTCCGGTCCACCAGCCACAATCTGTGCCACCTGTGGAGAAAGTGCACTGTCCAAGGGCCCAATCAACCCCCCTCCCACAACAAGTAGATAGAAACAATCTATCACTCTAGTTTTTATATCCAGATCCTCTCCACAAGAAAGTAGGTGAGTAAATAAATAACTGCCAGTTTATCCTTTATGTACAGAAAATAATAATATATCAAGAATGAGGACAAAATAAATATATTTTCAGGCAAACTGAAATTGAAAGATCTTCAGTGGACCCTCAGAAAAATCCTAAAGGAGATATATATATTTATCAGAAGGAAAAATTATAAAATTCAAATGGATATGTATCAGGCAGAAGGTAAGATGGTTCTAAAATTCTAAAGGATCTATCTGTCTGTCTATCTATCTATCGATCTATCTATCTATCTATCTATCATCTATCTAATTCGTGGGTATAGAAAGCATTTATATATCCTTTAGGCTTTCCTTCCATTTATATGGAGAAGGAAAAGTGATTACAGATAGAAAATTGTGGGCTCCTGTGAGCTGGCCACTCATGGGCAACTGTGAGTACTTGCTATTTGCAAATCACAGCAGAGCATTCCTGCTTGACTACCTATGGACAATAGCCCATATCACAAGGCAGGCCTGGGGACGCCTAGACCTCCAGTGACCAGATTGCGTCACCATCTCCATGGTGGTCTCAGAACAACTCTGCCTATGATAACATCAGCATATATACTTTGCTGACACAAATGTCTCTTGACTTATGGTCAAAATGTCCATTCTCTGTTCCTCGTAAAACTTTATCTCCCATTCCAATCCCACCCTCCGGACTTTGTTCCTCATAGCACTTCTGTGTGATCATCCATTATTAGCTTCTGTAGACTCAACAAATAGTGCAAAAACTTCTGCTCGAGCAGCAGAGTCTTGCCTTGTAAACCTGCTCCAGTGCCGATGTGCTTTATTCTTTGTGTTTCACACGACAACAGAAGATCTGAAATGGAGGTAGGACTAAAGAGCAAAGAAGTTGGTCATTAGATGGGGAATATGTGGAAGGTGGAATTCAAGTGAAGGCTTCTTCCTCCTGCTTTGTTTTCTTCTGGCAAGTATGGTCTAGGAGATGAGTAATTTTTCTGAAATCGAGTTCCATGTTTATTCATCAGGTTTTGGAGGCTGACAGTTTTCACTGTGGCTTTCTGGTCCTTGGATCACAAATAAAGCACTGTGTTCTTGAACGCAATGGTTCCCGTGGTGACCTCCTGAGTCCCCACTCTCTGGACAGGTGGACAGAGGTAGTAGTTCCAACAAGGAAGGTGTCATTCCTGGGGGTTCAGCTAGAGTCCGACCATCTAGCACCTTGAAACTTTTCATAAGCAGTTACTTCCTCATATTAAATCCCTTTGTGATTACAGCACTTAGTTCGCAAACATCAATAGCACAAAATTTGACTCACTTTGGCTTAAATAGTGCATCATATAACAAGATAAGCAGGATTGCTGTCAGGCCTCCACTGCTGCTTCTCATTGATCCTTGTGATTCTGCATTTCTCTTTGGGTGTTCATTATCCTCATGCTAGCAGTGAGATCACTGGAGCAGTTCCAGGGTTTTTTGTTGCTATTTATTTACAATATTTATTTATTTATGCATACAAGAACTAGGGTACAGGCCAGAGGTGTGGGAAATGGGGGTGAGAAGATTCACCAGAGACAGAGTGGGGAACAGAACAGGCAGACTGACTGAAATACACTGCCGAGGGGAGCAGCAGGCGAGTCAGGAGAGGTCTGCCGTGCCATGTGGGATGCTCCCTGGCCAGCCGGGGATCGAACTTGTGCTGCAGTGGCTGTGGATTGTTTCATAGTGTGGTGCTTAACTCCTTGCGCCACCAGGGAGGCCCCAAAACCAAAGAAATCTTTCCCACAAGCCTTTCAGCTGATTTTCTATCAATTCCCATTGACCAGACCGCATCAAATTCACCTTCCTAAACCAATCACTGGTGAGAGAAATGGAATCGGAGCGAGGGAGGACTCAACTCCTGCTTTGAACCGGGACTGTGTGCCTTCTCTGAAGCACACAGCTGTCCAGAGGAGGGTTTCCCTAACGTCAGGTTCTGTTAGGAAGAAGATCAATTGCGTGGCCACTGGGTGTGACTTCCACGACACCAGGCTCTTGTGACTTTGCTCCTTCTATGCCCATTTGTGCTCAGTGTCTTCTTCCTCTGTCTACCCCTAAATGTCCGTGCTTTGGGCCTTCAGCTTCCTCCCTCTCCACTATCTGTGCATATTTATCCTCATGGTTTCAGTTTCCACTTGATGACTTCTGAAACCGTTTCATTTCCAAGCTTCATATTTGCTGATAATAGTCATAATTAATAGCAATATAATAGAGTTGCTATTATTGGATTCTGATTATGTTCCAGGCGCTGTGCATTTATCTCATTTTATTCCCCTAACAGTTTTATAATCCTATCATTATGCCTATCTTGTAGTCGAGCTAACATGTTTAGAAAGATCAGTGTTTTCTGGCCCAAAGTAAGAGAACTAGTAAATTGCTGAACATAGCAAATGGACCCAGTCTGACTCCAGAGCCCTGATCCATCACCTGTTGGGCTTCTGCACATACATCAAGACTGCATATACCAGGCCTCCCTAGTGGCCTAGGGGTTAAGTCTCAGCGCTATCACCACTACAGCCTGAGTTCAATCCCCAGCCAGGGAGCTACCCACATGGCGCAGCAGACCTCTCCTGGTCTTACCCGTTGCTCCCCTCAGCGGTGTATTTCAGTAGATCCGCCTGTTCTGCTCCCTGATCTGTCTCTGGTGAATCCTCGCACCCACCCGCCCCCACCCCCACCTTCCCCAACCGCCTGATGCCACACCTTTGGCCTACATCCCAGTTCTACACAAAAAAGAGACTGCACATACTGTAAGGGTGGCCAATGATGAATCCCACAGGATTCATCATTTCTCATGAATTAGCCCTGCCTCATGTTCCTGGCGACAATGAAGAAGCAGTTTGTCAGGACATTCAGCTCAGGAACCAGGGATCATCTTTTTTTTTTTTAATGTTATTTATTTATTTATTTATTTATTTATTTATTTATTTATTTATACAAGCACTGGGTACAGTCAGAAGTGCGGGAGGGTGAGAGAATTCACCAAGCCAGAGCGGGGAGCAGAGCAGGCAGAAGGACGGAAGTACACTGCTGGGACCCTCCTCTGATGGCTGGGGAGCAGCCGGGGATCGAACCGGTGCTGCAGAGGCTGCGGGCAGCTTCGCAACCCAGTGCTCAACCGCTGCGCCACCGAGGAGGCCCAGGGATCATCCTTTTTACCTATCACTATGTGCTATCTTGCTTTCTAATCGCTCTCTGAATCCAGTTCTTGTTCTTCATCCCCCACTGAATCTAGGTACACACTAATGTAGGTACATGTTTGTTGGAATTCCTCAGCCCCAGGGGTACCTGTGCACCCTGGGTTGGTTGCATTTAGCTTCAAACAGCCCCCAGCTTTGACATGCAAAAGGAATAGTTTTCTCTTTATGCATAATGAGAAGAATACTGAGAAGCATGTTCTAGAGTAGCTTGCACTCACGTCTCTGCTTTCTCTCCCCTACCTGCACCTACGTTTCTAACTGTAATCAGAGAGAGCGCATTACTCTGCTGAGTAAAACTTCTGGGGGGAAGTTACAATCCCTTCATCACCCTCAAGGCCAAGTCCATGTTCCTGATTGTGGTTTATAAGACTTATAAATAATTTACTTATAAATAATTACAAATAATTCTCTATTGTCCTCTCTGGACTCCGCTCTTACCTCTTTGTGCACAAAACTCATGCTCCAGAAATGTCACTGTCCTGCCTCTCATCTATACTGCTTCTATCGCATGTCCTTGCTCACCTGACTTCCTTTGCCAGATGTGTTTATGATGTGGAATAGTGTTAAGCCAAATAGCTTTGGCATCGAGTACATCTGGTTTCAATTCCTTGCTCTGTCATGGTGAAAGAACACTTAATCTCTCTGAACCCCAATTTATATCTTATCTGTATGAAATAGTACCTACCTCAGGGCTTCTGTGAAGACCAAATGAGAAAAATAAAAGCTAACATCCATTTTGTTTCAACTGCCCCCACCTCCCAAGAAGCCCTTCCTAACCATGTTTCCATGGGACCCTGTGGCAGGCTTTGCAGGGGCCAGTGTCCTGACCCCTGGGCCACCTGGCTTCTCTGTCTTGCCTGGCTCAGGTCCCAAGGTCTGGGATCCATTCAGTTTCATCTTAGCCCCTTGATTCCACCTGCACTGGCTCTCTGAGAGGCCGGGTCCAGGACAGAGTCTACAGTCCCCAGAGGAGGGCCCCCCTGGTGGCGCAAGGGATTAAGCACAGCAATGTCATGCTGTCTGCAGCCTCTGCAGCATGAGTTTGGTTCCTGTCCAGGCAGGCAGCAACCTACATGGCACAGCAGAACTCTCCTCTCTCCGCTGCTCCCCTCAGCAGTGCATTTCAGTAGATCTGCCTGTTCTGTTCCCCGCTCTGTCTCTGGTGAGTCCTCTCACCGCCCCCCCATACTCCTGGCCTGTACCCCAGTTCTTGTAGGAATAAATAAGCAAATCTAAAAAAAAAAATCCCTAGAGGAGGTAAACACATAGTGGGCACACAACATTTAACTAGTATAGGAGTTGTCTAGAAAAAGACTCACCAGGTGTGCGCAGACCTCTCCTGCCACGCCCGCTGCTCCCTTCAGCAGTGTATTTCGTGGTTCTGCCTGTTCTGTTCCCCGCTCTGGCTCTGGTGAATTCTCTCACCCTCCTGCGCTTCTGACTGTACCCAGTGCATGTATAAATAAATAAATAAATATTGAAAAAAAAAAAAAGAAAAAGAAAGAGACTCACCAGCTGCTGTCCTTCGGTTCCCCAGGCAGAGGGAGGCCAGGCTGGCTCTTATGCTTAGGCTTCAAGCAGCCTCCCTCCGAGTTTCCGGGGGGTGGAGCCAACACCACCAGCAACTAATCACCTAAACCTAATCAGAACGTGAGCTTGCTCATTTATGTATATAAGCACACTGGGCTCCCACGGTCCTCACCCTGCCTGGTGCCCAGTGGGCTGGCGGTTGGTCTCAAGAGGGCTGGGGAACCAATGGCTTTAGATGGGAGGGAAGGGTCTGAGGAGTGGGTGCTGATGACCACAGATAGGGGCATCTCTGTGCGTGTGCAGATGTGTGAGAGCAGGCTGCAGGGAGAGACCATCTTGGTGGCAGGGGTATTTCCAAGCTGAAAACACTGTACTATCTAGGGCTGGGGCTGGGGTGAGGGTGGCAGGTGGGGGGAGGGAAGTTAAAAAGAGAGCACATCAGTGGGGCTAGAGGAAGGAAGTAGTGGGTAAACAGAAATACTTATCTTTCTCCAGGAAGTGGTGTGTGAGAGGAGATACTTGTCTTTTCCCTGAGTCAGGTACCCTGCAGGTCCTTGGTAACCCTCTCCCCTTCTCCAGCACCCACAGTGTGTGCAGCAGTGGCATGTGGGATCTGGGGACACAGATGTGAATGAGTTATCCAAATGGCACCCATCACGTGTGCCTCGCTCCAAGGAACGTCCCTACTTTCAAACTTAAATTTCTTGACAAACTTCTGGGTCATGGCTTATGGGAGAAGTGGCAGGCCCAAGCTCAGAAAAATAGCTTTTGGGGCAGGGTTTAAAGATTGCAGGCGGGGGCCTCCCCTGGTGGTGCAGCGGTTGAGCGCTGAGCTTTCCTGGCCACCGCTGAGGGTCCCACATGGCACGCAGACCTCTCCTGCAGCGCCCGCTGCTCCCCTCAGCAGTGTACTTCATCAGTCTGCCTGTTCTGTTCTGGGCTCTGGCTCTGGTGAATTCTCTCACCTTCCTGCGCTTCTGACTGTACCCAGTGCTTGTATAAATAAATAAATAAATAAATAAATAAATAAATAAAACCTGCAGGCGGGAGTGTTGGAGAACTGCCAAATGAATCTCCGCTGGCTCAAGATGCACAAGGACCATGTCTCTCAAAGTCAAGATCTTTGTTCTAAACTCTTGGGTCCCTCTCCCCCACAGAGGTTGAGCATGGCTCCCCCAAGTCCATTTTCTGGTTGGTGTGGCAAGTCTTCCTCCTGGGGCCCAGGGGCGTGGGCGCGGTAATCTCTGCAGAGCGCCCCACCCAGTAAGCATTGGAAAGTGTGACACCAGCTGCCTCCTTTGATTGCCTGGAGGGAATCGTGCCTATTCTTGCATTAAGAGAAGGCAACACACAACATTAAACACACATAAGGGAGAGCGGCAGAGTAAGGTATCCATTAGCTGATACACATCACTTCACTCTCAGAGACTCGGTCATTCCCATGTGTACAGTGGGAATTCTGCTCTGTGGTGGGAGTTTGCAGTGTTTGTTTTCACCGTGGTTTTGTTTTCTGAAGTAGAGATGGGGGGGGGCGGTGAAAAATGACATTTAAGAGGGAATGGTGAGGGACGTCCACAGGAGAGCTGCAACTGTCTTGCTATACTGCGCGTCCCAGACAGCCAACAAGCAGGGCTCCTCCGAAGGCTGGCCTGGGGCATCCATGCTGACAGGGCCTCTACCCTAGTCCATTCCCCAGACCACCCCTGGGCAAGGAGGCCATCTTCTCACCCACTGGGCGTGCCCCCTGCAAAGCCAGAAGTGGGGATTCTTCTCTGGCAAGGGAACAGGGATCCGCCGGTATCCACAGGCTTTCACGCAGCACTTGGCATCATCTTTTGGTGTCATCCTCACAAGGACCCTGGGAGGCAGCAGCATAGTCTCCTTTTATAGATGGGGAAAGTGAGGCTTGGTAAAGTCACAGAGCCACCCAAGAACGCCCTCCTGTAGCAGGAGAGGATTCAAGTCTAGGCCTCTGACTGGGCCCAAAGCAAGCGCACCAGTGAGGTGTCCCCAAGGCCTCCTTCCACCGTGAGCCGCCGGCTCCCTTCGGACGGGGCAGATCAGTGCTCAGAGCCGTGACTCCTTTTAGGGCAAGTTGCCTGCTAGAATGCGGGGGCCATCGCTCCCTTGCCGGCCTCCCTAACCTCTACCCTCTGCTGGACTCCCAGCAGCTGGCGAAGAAGGTAGGAAATGAAACAACTGTCCGCCCGACCCCCCCCCCCTTGACCCCTAGCCGCTCTTCTGGGGCTGTTCGGCAACTCACCCAAGCGTCGCGGCGGGGCTGCAGCTGCGTCGCCTGCACTGAGGGGGACCCGGAGACTTAGACCAGCAGGCTGGAGGGGGCCGGGGTGCCCTCAGCGCGGCCTGCTCCGCCGGGCCCTGGGAATGGGCAAAGCTCCCCGCGAGCCGGGCGGGGCGGAGAGGACTGAGGCGCGCGCGGGGGCGGGCGGGGCCACCCCAGCGCGCCCCGGTCCTCCCCGCCGGCCGGAGGCTACGGTGGGGGTGGGGAGGACCCCGAGGGTCCGGGTGTCCCCGGGGCGGCTGCACGCGGGGTAGACACGGGTGTCCCCCGCCCGCGCACCCCCTGGCAGCCCCTCCCTGGAGAGCCCCTCCGGGGAGACGCCTCTGCAACCCCGGGCTCGGGGACACATCTCCGCGCCACGCTCCTTTTGTCACTGCGGACGGGCCGGGCGCTCTGGGGGTGGGGGTCGCTGCGGCGGCGAGCGCGGGGCGCCGGGGGCGGGGGGGAGAGGCCGGCGCGGCGGCAGGTCCCGCAGGGGGCGGCGCGGGAGGGCGGGGTGGGCGCACCGGGACCGCGCCCTCCGGGGCAGCCGCGCCGCCGCGCCCCGGGCGCCGGCGCCTGCAGGGGACACTGCGCCTCCTTCTGCATTCCGCCGGGGCCCGGGCGGCGGCTCGGGTCTCCGGCAGCCGGGCTGGAGGCAGGTCGCCGCGTGCCCCGAGACCCCGCTCCCTGCTCCCGCGCCGGCCCCGGCGGCGGAGGCCCGGGCGCGTGCGGGCGTGCGAGGCCGGCTCTGCGGCGGGAGGGCTGGGGAGCGGCGCGGCCGCACCTCGCGGGCCGCATCCGCGCTGGGCGCCACACGGGAGGCCCTTCCCCTTCCTGGTCCCCCCGCGGGGTGGGCGCCCCCGATCGGGGCTCCAGGGCGGAGATCCGGGCGCCTTGCGGGGAGGGGCGCGTGACTCGCCGGGATCCTCGGGGGGGCGGCCCGGGCGCGGGGACTGCGGCCCCGGCGTGCGGTGTCGGGCCGGGGCGACACTGCCCCCTGGCGGGCGGACGCGTCCCCGCGCCTCACGGGCGAGGCCCCCTGGGTGTGCAAGCATCTCCCGCCCTTCCACGTCGAGTGCTTTTTGGAGGATCCTGATTAGCAGCCTTTCACCTGTGTTTCCCTTCATGCTCCACAGAAGCCCTCACATGCACAAGAGCACTTTGAGATATTATTTATGTAAAGTGTGTGCCGGAAGTTTTAAGTACCATGAGTGGAAAACACCAGGATAAACCATCAGCCCTCGTTCCAGGCGTAGCACATTTCCATTTCTCAAAAAAAGGCCCTTTCTGGATCATGCTCAGCGAAATAAGCCAGAAAGAAAAAGAAAAATACCGGATGGTCTCACTCATAGCAGGAATCTAGAAAACTTAAATAAGGGACCAGGAAAATGAATAACTATAAGAAAGAAAATATCAAAATCAACAAACAACTATGAACAAGAGACACTCTATGGGGGGGGGCGGGGAAAGGAGGGACTGGGGTCAAAAGAAGGGAGTTGCAATTATATGGGGAATATAAAAATAAAATTAAAATAAAAAAGGCCCCTTCTGCCCCTTTGCAGTCCATCTTTTATCTCTCCCCACTTTCCTGACCTCAGACAACTGCATTTAATTTCTATTACTATATTTTGATTTCCCTAGAATTTCATATAAATAGAACTACACAGGATGCAGTCTTTTATGCTGGCTTCTTTCACTTAGCACAGTGTTTTTGAGAGTCATCCATGTGGTGCGTGTGTCAACAGTTCCCTCCTTATCATTGGTGTGTAATATTCCACTGTGTGCCTACACCACAGCTTTTTATCCATTTGACATTGGTGGGTGAACTGGGTGAGGCCCAGCTGGGAGCACTCTCAGGATCCCAAAGAAATTTGGTTGTTGGATATTTAGGTTGTTTCTGGTTTTCAGATATTGTGAATGAAACTGCTTTTCACATTCCTATAAAAGTCTTCATGTGGATATATGTTTTCATTTCTCTTGGGTAAGATACCTAGGTAGTAGGTATGGCTTGATTGTATGGTGTTTTTAGCTTTATAGGACGTTGTCAGATTGTTTTTCAAAGTGGTTAGGCTATTTTATACTACTATCATCAATGCACAAAAGTCCATTGTAGTCTGAGTTTATCTTCTCATTTTCCAAAGAGTCAGTTTCTAATTGTAATAACATTACAATTAGATGTAATAGCATTTAATCGAATTTTTCCCTTGATGGTTCATAATTTATGTCTTCAAAAATCTTTACCTACTTTAAGGTGAGGTTACAAATATGTCCTCCCAAAATTGTATATTTTGAGCTTTTTGTTTAGGTCTATGATAACATTTAAATGAATTTTTGTGTATGGTATGGAGTAAGGGTAAGTTTCAATCTCTCCCCAATCCCTCTCGTAGATATTCCATTTCTTAGCATTGAAAAATATTCAATGTCGGGCCCAGGACTACACTGCCCCCTGGCGGGTGAACGTTTCACTGAGCCTCATGTTTCACCGAGCCTTATCTTCAAACAAACAAACAAAAATCAGTTATTTCACTCTCAAAACAACAAAAAGGCAATTTGGGAAGTGAAATCTCATGGTAAAACACAAATGGATTTGCCTAGAACAAAATCCAGGGTCCCCTTATATAACTTTTTACTGGGCAAAAAGGCACCTCCTTTTTCCTTCTTCTGGGGCAGGGAAGCAACATCACTTGTGCTGAAGATGCAAAGCTTGTTGGGCCCTGTAGTTTGCTTATTGCAGGTGCCTGGGAATGCTCTTCTAGTCTCCCAACCTCCCTTAAATAGGGTTTATGTATATTAATTTTCCTGGTATCTTTATCAAAAATCAACTGTGGTTAGTTTAGAGCTAGAGATAAGCAGAAGGGGTTCTGGGTTCCATCCAGGTATGGCCCAAGAAAGCTTCCCAAAGGGACGATGAATCTAGGCAGAAGGACTATGAGCAGCTTAGTGAGCAGCCATTGTGGCTGTGTGTTAAACTGTGTGAGTGGTAGTGGGCTAGACCTGCTAGAAGTAGGCAGGAGACAGACCCAGGTAGGGCGGGCCCGGTGTGTTTTGTTTAGGGTCTGCACTTTAGCCTGGGAGTCAGGAGGGGCCACAGCGCTGGTTTAGGCAGGAAATGACATCAGCAGATTTGCTTTCAGAGTTTTCACTCAGGTTGTAGAGGAAAGGACTGAAGGAGGAGGTCAGACTCGGGGTGGCAGACTAGCAAGGAGGCTGCCACGAAGGTATATCTAGAAATGACCCTGGGAGGAGAACTTGCCTCTGATTTTTAAAAATTTTTAAAAGATTTTATTTATTTATACAAGAACCAGGGTACAGGCCAGATGTGCGGGAGGGTGAGAGGATTCACCAGAGACAGAGCGGGACACAGAACAGGCAGACTGACTGAAATACACTGCTGAGGGGCGCAGCGGGTGAGACAGGAGAGGTCTGCCATGCCATGTGGGCATATCCGCAGCCAGTGAGGATCGAATTGGCACTGCAGAGGCTGTGGACAGCTTCACAATGCTGCGCTCAACCACCTGCGCCACCAGGGAGGCCCCTTGTCTCTGATTTTTTTAACCTGCGATTTTGGTATCATGTTTAATTAAGAACTAGTTCAAAATAAATGAAGTCTGTGGGCAGAAGCCACAGGTGACTGGAGTGAGGTTGGGAGAAAGATATTCTTCCTTCTCCTAGGGCAGGGAAGCAACATCACTTGTGCTGAAGATGCAAAACTTGTTGGGCCCTGTAGTTTGCTGACTGCCTGGGGATGCTCTTCTAGTCTCCCTTCCTCCCTTAAATAGGGAGTTCTCAGGTACCCTTCAGACTCCAGGCTGGACCCACTCCCAGAGGCGCTGAATCAGAGGCCAGCCTCTGTATATTGAAAACCCCCCACAGTGTATTCTGACACACACCTAGTGTCAGAGCCACTGGTTCCGGTTGAAGGTAGTTCTCAGACTTGGGTGAATGAGGGTTTGAATCCCTAGTAGGGAATATGGGACATGGAACAGATTTAGGAGGAAAAATTTAAGTTTGGGTTTTGGTTACCTTGCACTTGGGAGATTTTTATGAGTTTGCAGTAGCCAGTATAATCCAGGGTAGAAGCTCAGATAGAAGGTCTGGACAGGAAAACCAGTATGTTTCCATCAGCACAGGGAACAGGGGAGTTAGCTTGCAATCTGTGAACCCAGGAAATTCCATGGAAATTTCATGTGTATGCATATTTGTATATTACTTTCCACTGATCACTAGTGTGTGACCTTGAGCAAATTGCTTCCTCGTGGTGTGGCTGCATCCACATCTGTGAAACACTAGAAAGCCTCACAGTTGTAATGTCTTAGAGGTGAGTTCCTTAAAATAACCCTGACCCTGTCTGTCAGAACGGTTCTGACAATGTCCCATAGTGTCAGCTCCTGAAACAGCTGCGGAGACTGGCCACTGCGGCTCCCTCCCACCCCATTGTACTCAGCTTGGGACCCTTAGGTGACAGAGAATCTGCCTGCTTTGCCTTTCTTCAGCCTGCCTCAGAAGGCAGCTTCTTGCCTTGGTCCTGTTCGCACAAGACAGGAGGAGGCAGCTGTGGCATCACAGGAGGGAGCGCATGGACCTTGCTATTTGGACAAGATATTGGATTCAAAGGATACTTTCACCTGCTAGGAAGATCTGAATCAAAACATTAAATCCAAATTACACTAACACTGATTCATTTTGGACAGAGAACTTTCTAGAGTAAACTTCACTAAACAATTACTGGATCAATCTTTTTTGTTTTTAAAGATTTATTTATTTATGCACACAAGAGTGGGGTTCAGGCCAGATGTGTGGGAGGTCAGAGGATCCACCAGAGACAGAGTGGGAAACAGAACAGGCAGACTGACTGAAATTCACTGCTGAGGGGAGCAGCGGGTGAGACAGGAGAGGTCTGCTGCGCCATGTGGGTTGCTCCCTGGCCAGGGATTGAACTCGTGCTGCAGAGGCTGCGGACAGCTTCAGAGGTTGCGTCTTAACCCCTTGCACCACCAGGGAGGCCCCTAAACTTTAATACATTTTATTTATTTTTTTAAAGATTTATTTATTTATTTATACAAGCACTGGGTACAGTCAGAAGCACGGGAGGGTGAGAGAATTCACCAGAGCCAGAGCGGGGAGCAGAGCAGGCAGAAAGACCGAAGTACACTGCTGAGGGGAGCAGCGGGTGGCAGGAGAGGTCTGCGTGCCATGTGGGACCCTTCTCCGGTGGCCGGGGAGCAGCCGGGGATCAAACCAGTGCTGCAGAGGCTGCGGGCAGCTTCGCAACCCAGCGCTCAACCGCTGCGCCACCAGGGGAGGCCTTTAATACATTTTAAAAGAATGATTTAATTTCACGATCAGAGTCACTTGGGCTCCCGCTAGCATCATCTGCTCCTATAGGACAAGCAGCGCTCGGGCCTTCAGGTGTGTGCACTGGCTGTGAGCGCCGAGGGTGTGGCTGTCCCGCGTGGGAGCCGCATCTTCTCATTAAAGCTGGAAGGAAAACCTCTGAACGTGAAGAGCCCTCACTGACTCAGACTCTGGCCTCAATCCTGGGCCTGCCTCGCTCAGCTGTGCCTGCATCACTCCCTCAAATTCCCTGAGCCTCGTTATCCTCATCTCTGAAATGGGGATGATGATGTACACCTGCCTACCTCACGGAATAGTGACTATTACCGTGAACTACACCTGCAGTAACAATCCTTGTGCAAAACTCACCCTGACCACCAGGGGGCGCGCCTCCCCGGGTTTGTCTGGTTAGTGTCCGCATCGTCAATGCAACAAGCTCTGTTTTCCTGCTCTGACCACTGGGTGGCACCACAGATTTGATTCTCTGACTATTTTGATTGCAAAGGCAGCTTTTTTGTTTGAACCGAGGAACTGCGTTTTTTGGTAGATCAAAGCCAAATGATTATTGGCAATTTCATATGGTCCTACCTAGTGTTTATAGTCCTGCTGTTCTGGGCTGTTACCTTTTGACTGTCTCAGCTAAATGCTGACCTACTCCACGGACCCTCCCACGGGGGCCCTTAGGAAGCTTGAACCGTGTCTGTGAGGTGGGTGCCCTGATCTGGCTAGAGGGCACCCTATAACAGCCAGGATTTGCTACCAGAGACTCAGAGTCAAGGCAGAGCCAGGCTGGGAAGAGAAAGCTAGCAGGCAGCAAGCAGAGTTAAGGGCAGAGCCAGAGCCCAGAGAAGCCGCAGGCTGGTGATCACAGGAACGGGGATTGTACAGCAGAGGTCTCCCATGTTACATTGGTCCAAATTCCCTTGCTGAGTCCAGAAGCCATTTCCCAAGAAACTCAAAAGACACACCAAGCCCGGGTGACACTGACCTTCTGTTCCTGCTTCCCTTTCCTTGCATCCTCACATGGGGTGCTGGCCTTGGGCCCCCGGCATTGTGAAAGAAGTTGAGAAACTTTGGAGAGATCTCAGATCATTAACAGAATTGACTGGTGACCCTAAGAGGCAGGAGTGACTCAGGGAAGGCTGGGTGAGGCTGCAGCCCCCTAGTTTCTGAGCCCTCGCGGGTCCTCTGGGCAAACAGCCTACCTTGTCTGACCTGCAGCTAATTAAAGCCTTAAATTTGTGTGGGGAGGGGGGAGTCCTTAGAGCCATCTCTGCATCTCCAGCTAAAGGAACCCTGGGGGTTTTCACATATAGATAGACTTGGATCTACTGAAGGAACAAGAGTACTTTATAGGTAGTTTTATCATATTTATGCATTCTATGGGTTTTTTTTTTTTTCAGAGACTAGTGTTCAGATAAAGTTTTTTTCTTTTGAAGAATTCAACTGGAGGGCTCTCTGGCAGCACAGGGGCTAAAAACAGGGCTATCAAGCTGTTGCCAGCCACTGCAGCACGAGTTCAATCCCCAGCCGGCCAGGGAGCAACCCACATGGCGCAGCAGCCCTCTCCTGGCTTGCCCACTGCTCCCCTCAGCAGTGTATTTCGGTGGATCTGCCTGTTGTGCTCCCCACTCTCTCTGGTGAATCCTCTCACCCCCCTGCACCTCTGGCCTACACCCCAGTTCTTGTATGCATAAATAAATCTTAAAAAAAAATTCAACTGGAGCCAAAAAAAATATTAACTTCCCAGAAATATAAATATGGTTTAATATTAAGAAATCTACCAGAGTGATATGCCAGATTAGTAGAGCAAAAGAGAAAAGTCATAAGCTCATCTCCTTAAATGTTGAAAAATCCAACAGCCTAATCTTGGTAAATGCTCTTAATAAAATAGAAATAGCTGTATACTTCATTAAAATATCTTGGCGTCAAAGGCAACTTTGTGCTTGGTGGGGATTCATGAGATGCTCTTCCTAACTCAGAAGCAGGAATGAAAGAGAGATGTCTATATTCACAGCCAGTAGTTAACATTTTTCTGGGTGTTTTGGCCAATATGATTTTACAAGAGTTAGAACATAGAGGTATCAAAATCAGAAAGGAGAAAAAATTATTATTTCTAGAGGGCATATTTTTATGCCAGAAAGTTCAAAAGATTTGACTCCAAAAGTGTTAAACATCAAATGTTGGTGAAGATGTAAAGCAACAAGAATTTTCATTACTGGCGGAAATGCAAAGTGGGACAGGCATCTTAAAAGACGGTTTGGTAGGTCCATATAAAATTGAATGTACTCTTACCATGCAATCCATATTTCCTTGATATCTACCCAAATGAATTGAAATAAATGTCCACACAAAAACCTGCTCATGAATGTTCATAGCAGGTTTATTCATAATTGCCAAAACTTGGCAGCAACCACGATGTCCTTCAGTGGATGAATAAAGTGTGTCCATCCAGACAACGGAGTATTAATGAGTAATAAGAAGAAAGGAGCTTCAAAGCCATGAGAAGACATGGAAGAACCTTAAATGCACATCGCTAAGTGAAAGAAGTAAATCTGAAAAGGTTACATATATGTGATTACAGCTATAAAGCATTCTGGAGTAGGCAAACCTATAGAGACAGTAAAAAAGTTCAGTGGCAGCCAGGGCTCGTAGGGAGACAGGGCTGAATAGCAGAGCACAGGGGATTTTTAGGGCATGGAAACTATTCTATGTGCTACCATAGTGGGAGCTATAAGCCATCATACACATCAAAGCTCACAGGATATACAACATAAAGAGGGAATCCTAGTGTAAACCATGGACCTAGGTCGATAATATCAATGTCGGTTCATAGATGGTAATAAAGGTATCCTTTGACAGAGCATAGATGGTGAGAAAGGCTGTGTGTATGGTCGGGTGGGGAAATGAACGGGGTATGTGGGGACTTCATACTTTCCATTCAGTTTTGCTGTGAACCTAAAACTTCTCTAAAACATAAACTCTATTAATTTTTTAAAAAAGTATTACAAATAGCAAAATAATTCAGTAAGATGTTGGTTTAAAATTAATATTCAGAAACTGTAGGTTTCACATTTACAAACACCAATTAGTTAGCAAAACTAAAGGAAAAAATCATCTATTTGCAGTCACAAAAACAACAGAGACAGCAGCAACCATAAAATGAAACAACTAGGAATAAACTTAATGAGATTTCTGTAATGTATTTATGAATAAAACTTTTAAATTCTACTAAGGAATAAAAAAGACCTGAACAAATGAAAAGCATTTGTTAGAAAGCCCATTAACTCAGTTGTATAATTTTAACAAGAGTATAATAAAAATACCAATAACATTTTTTCAAAGTAAGCAAGCAAGTAAAAATATCCAGGACAAATAAAAGGGACCATACTTATCAGAGATTAGAGTGTCTTATCTTAAAGAGCTTTACTAAGTACTGGTGAAACAGAATTCAAAGTACAGGAATAGGGCCTCCCTGGTGGCGCAAGGGTTAAGATGCAACCTATGAAGCTATCCACACTATGCAGCATGAGTTCACACTATGCAGCATGAGCTATGCAGCATGAGTTCGATCCCCGCCAGGGAGCTACCCACATGGTGCAGCAGACCTCTCCTGTCTCACCCGCTGCTCCCCTCAGCAGTGTATTCCAGTCAATCTGCCTGTTCTGTTCCCCACTTTGTCTCTGGTGAATCTTCTAAACCCCCCACCTCTGGCCTGTACCCCAGTTCCTGTATGCATAAATAAATAAATCTTAAAAAAAAAAACACACACACACACAACAAAGTACAAGAGTAGATTCCAATACAAGGAAACTTAGGTGATGATAAAGTCAAAATTCCAAATCAGGAGAGGAAAGCTGGATCATTCAATGTAAAACTGCTAGGGTAGTCATACCAAACAACAACAACAAAAACCAACAGCAAACATTATATCAACACCTCACACTTCACAGCCAAATCATTCTGAGATGGACCAAATACACAAAGGTTAAAGGGGAAAAATGAAGCCATAATATACTGCAGAAGCAATGGAAGAATTAAAAAATAATTTTGGAGATGGATTGCACATCTAAGTATGGCACAACTCCCAGAAGCCATAAAAGAAAAGGAGGAAAATGTGCTACATACAAGTAAGCAAAATCACTGTGGGGAAAGACCAGAATCAAAGGTAAAGCCATTTCAAAACAGTTCATGAGATTCATATTCAGAAAAATATAAATTAAAACTCTCTGTGATAGGACTTCTGCCAATTTGTTTTTAAAGACTGTTTGGTTCATATACATTCTTTCCATGTATTTGCTCTGCATCCTCTCTCCTTTATCTTGTAATGCAGACCCTTTTTTGAGATCAGTCCCCAACCCCTATTCCTCCATCCCCCACACCCCCACCGCCATGCCTCCATTCTCCCAACCCCCATCCCATAATGCAGGTTTCTTGATGGTAAACTCAATTTTGCTACCCTCAATCTCAGAATATAGTTGCACAGATACAAGTCCTTTTTACAAAATATGTATGTCATTTTTAAAAGAATACTGTTGAGATCATGATCAAAAATGCCTGTCAAGAGCTCAAAAAGGAGTCATGGGATCTGGTCTCCAGAAATCCACTCTATTATGACATAAATAAAATATGATTGAACACCAGGGGTTACCCATACATAAAAATTTTATTTCTCTATCTCAGTAGTCAGCCAGTGATGACCTGTGGGCCAAATCCAGCTGGTAGCCTGCAAACTAAACATGGTTTTGACCTTTTTGCAGGACTGTTGAAAAAATAAACAACTAAACAACAAAGAATATTCAACAGAGAATAATGAGCATTTAAAAAGAAATGCAGTAGTAGTAGTTAGGATTTGGAGCAAAACAAATGTCCAGAACTTGTTGGAATCATCATTTTATAATCAATTTTGATTCAGAAGGGGGAATTTGAGCATTTGCTAGGTATTAGCTGGTATTTCAGAATTATTGTTCATTGCAATAGGTGTGATCCTATATTCTGATTATAAAAACAAAACAAAGAGAGGTTCTTGCAAATAGGGTTGAAAAATAGAGAAAATAATACAAAGCAGATTTGAAATTACATGTAGATAACCATCCAAAATAACCACTTCAAATATTTGGATCTATTATGTTTTTCTATGAGCTTTGTGTTTATGATCAGGCTTGGAATGTGCTAAAATGTAATTTTATAAATATTTAAAAATTAATATTATATGAGTATTTTCATGTGACTCAACATTATTTGAAAACATGGTCTTTAGTGGTTTCATACTAATATACCATATGAATGTTACTTTTTAAAATATTCCTGTGACTGGCCTTTTATACTATGCTCAATGATAAACACATCATTATATTATAAACAGGATTATGAGTTGAATATCTTAATTGTTAAATCTTTGACTTCATACTATTAAGGTAAATTAATCAAGTTAAAAAAAAGTCAGAATAGCAATATTAATATCTAACAAAATATAATTCAAGGTCAAAATCATCACATTGTCAAAGAGGGAGTTGACATTTGGGAAAATGGGCACAAACGTATATGCGTTTAACAATATTCTTAAAATATATAAAGCAGCAACTGACAGAATTTCAGGAAGAAACAGCTCAACAATTGCAGTTGGAGATTTTAACGAAACCACCTCCTCAGGAAGAGAGAACTCAAAAAAAAGCAAGCAAGCAAAGATATGGATAATTTTTTTTTAAGATTTATTTATTAATGCATACAAGAGCTGGGGTACAGGCCAGAGATGCGGGGGGTGAGAGGATTCACCAGAGACACAGTGGGGAACAGAACAGGCAAACTGACTGAAATACACTGCTGAGGGGAGCAGCGGGCGAGACAGGAGAGGTCTGCTGCACCATGTGGGTTGCTCCCTGGTCAACTGGGGATTGAACTGGTCTGCAGGGGCTTCGGATTGCTTCAGAGTGCAGTGGAGGCCCGATATGGATAATTTAATTGACTCAGTTAATGATCTGAGGTGAGGCCGGGATGGAATCCTCTATGAATCAGAATCATACTGTAGAATATGGGTTGGCTTTTAAAACACAGCAGTGAGTGAAAGATAAAATGAAGAGAATGAGATTTATTAGCACAGAACAATGTAAATTAGTTAAATACACATACACATGAAAACATGGCTACTTCACAAAGATGCAAGGATACACGCAACACATCAGATGTCCATGTGTGGTGGGGGAGAGGGGACAGATATTGGGCCTAGGAATAAAAGGGAACAATAAATGCATAGAATGGAAGGGTCTTGTGGGATAATGATGATGATAAACTTTGAACTGAGGAGGATGATAAACCTAGTCCCAAACAACCATTTGCCAAGTGTGAATCTGATTGCAGTCTACCTTATCAGCGGAGAGCTTTGTGTGTTTGCTGCATGACCTTGGCTGTCATATGGCTCACAGATAGCAAGTCTTCCCTGGAAAATCAAAAGCCACAGGTTGCCTCAAGGCAGCTCTGGAGGCCGGCACCACCATGCCTGACACCAGGTGTCGTCAGCTGCTTTCCCCTTCCCTCAAGCAAAGCCCCCTCATAACTGTCATCTCTCTGTCTTGAGGGGCCACAAAACTGAACTGGAGCCATCCAGAAACTGGCTCCAACTTAACCTGAGCTTCTGGATTTCTCAAGCGGAAGTTCACTTTATCCAGCTTCTGACAGAGTTGGGGGGCAGGAAGGGGTCATTTGTGAGATTTCTTTTTGGATTTCTCAGCAGAAGTTTCCCAGGGCAGCTTCTGGTAGGGGTGAAGGGCAGGGAGGGGTGGTTTGTGAGGTTTCTCTTCGCCCTCCCCATCCCTGTCACCTCCTGAAATGCCTGGGATGGGAGCAAGCTCTGCTCCTGGTGGGCTGCAATAAATCTCAGAAATGTTCCCAAATGACACCTTCAGAGCATCAGGAAGAGGATTTTTTTAAAAATGTAAAGTTGCATATGTGCGTGACTAGACTTTTCTCCAAAGAAGATATGCAAATGGCCAGTGGGCATATAAAAGATGCTCCACATCGATAATCATCAGGGAAATGTAAATCCAAACCGTGAGATGCCAGCTCAAACCCGTTAGGTTGGCTAGTACAAAAAAGAAAATGCAAAGAACAAGTGTTGGTGAGGATTTGGAGAAAATGCAGCCATTGTGCATTGTCAATGGGAATGAAAAATGGTGCAGCCACGGTGAAAACGAGTCATGCAGTTACTAAGAAAATTAAACACAGAAGCTCCGTATGATCCAGAAATTCCATTTCCGTGTGTATACATAAAACAATTGAAAGTGGGGACTTGGACAGTTGTTTGTGCGCTCATGTCCACAGCGGCGTGAAAAGGTGCGAGCAACCCAATGTCCGTTGGCAGATGAAGGGGCCTAGGGCTGCGCGGTGCAGGGGGAGTGAGCCGGCAGCTTTAACAAGGAGGGGAAATCTGACTCACACCACAACATGGACGACTCTTGAAGACAAGTGAAATAAATCAGTCACAAAAGGATAAATACGAGGTAATTCCACTAACGTGAGGAAAGTAGAGCAAATCCGCAGTCACAAAGCAGAGGCTGTTTTCCTAGGAGTGTTTCACGACGCGGGGTGTCAGCGAGGGAAGACGAGAAAGTTCAGGAGCTGGACGGTGGTGGTGGTGGCAGAACAACCTATCGCCACCGAACTGAGAGTTAGAAATGGTTTCAAAGGAGATGTTTTACTGTTTCCTATTCTTTACCACATTAAAAAAAATAATAGGCCGGCCGGGAGAACAGGAGCAGATGCACGTCCACCATCAACCGTCTCCTCACCCCTGGGGGTCCTCTTCAGTTTCAGAAGAAATTCACCTTAAGGTGGGAAGGGAAGAAGCCTGGCTTTGAAAAATTTCTTTAGTCTAAATGGAAATAGAAATGGGGAAAAAAAGACTAAGGGCTTCCAAAGTTTGCCTTCCTGGACACCTGTGGGTGAGGTCACTTCTTGTCCTCTGCGCTGCTCTGGTCTCTCCTCTGCGGGGCGGGCCTGGGCCCTCGGCCCACCGCAGGCCGACAGAGCTGACACAGGGCACTTGTGTGCGGCACAGGTGCTCACACGCGGCTGGTGTGTTTCCGGACAGAGATAAATAAATCAAGCTACCCCGAGCCTTAGTTGCTAGGGCGGGTGGCCCCGGGCAGCCTGCTGTGCCTCCTCCCGGCCGCTCTGCCCTCTGAGGGGCCTCTCACCAGCAGGGCTGATGGCAGAGCAGAAATTGCTCCCAATTCTTACAAGCCCTGCCCGGGAGGACTTCCTATCTGACCAAAGCTGAGCAGCCAGTAGGCCAAAACGTTTTCCTGTGGAATTCCATTCTCAAAGATAAGCTCAGATCCCCACCTGTCTCTAACCAGCAGGGCCAGCACTTCTGTTATCAGTGACAGCCCCACTCTGTCCTAAGCCCCCTGTCCTGGGGCAAGAGGCCCCCTGATCAGGGCCCTGGGCTGATTACGGAGATCTGGAGCACAGGAGATAAGGGCAATTGCACCTGGACTTTGGTTGGGGTGTCCTGGGGGAGACAGGGCCATTTCTTCCAGCAAGACCCAGAGCACACTTGCCAACAAGGTGATGGCTGTGCCTGAGCTCACATGGCAGAGAGTCCTGTGGTTCTATAGCCCCCCTCGTTCATCCTGTAGAATCAGGGTCATTCTATCTTCCCTGTGGAGGTGTTAGGAGGGAGAGGATGAGGCAGCAATGAATATTGGTAATTGAACAAGATGACTGTTGGTAATGTGCTACCTTTGCAGTCCACAGTGGACAAAACTGGGTTTGAGGAATGAGCAGCTGGTACCCTGGGGCCGCTGGAGCTGAGATGGAGAAAAGGAGGTGGGGCAGAGAAAGGAAGGAGGGAATGGATTTGGGTGAACACACTCCATTGGCACTAAGTCTGGCGCACAGCGCCCAGGCATCAGAGAGCCAGGTGTTTCTCTCTCCCAGATGTGTTAAACTACCCAGCTAAGAGAACACCTCTGTGCCAGGCACCTGCAGGTGTCTACTGGTCCTTAGTCTCTTTGCCCCGGGGGAGTCAGTGGAGGGTCAGAGCACAGCTGGAACTGGAGGAGCGTCCCAAGGGATCTGGTCTCTCCGGATAAGCATCTCAACCAACCATCATCCATCTTGACAGTCTGGCCTTGGTGGCCGTTGGGCAGAAACTCTGAGGCATTTTGTGCCCAACCCTGGCCAACAGAATAGTGGCCAGCTGGTACGAGCTGAATTGTGTCCTACTCTCTCCCCAGCTCACATGGTGACATCTCAACCCTGTACCTCAGAATGTGATCTGATTTGGACATATAGTGGTACAAATGTAATTCGTTAAGATAAGGTCATTTCAGTGGAGTCCAATCAAATGTGACCGGTGACCTTATAAAGAGGAGAGATGTGGGCACAGACACAAGCACATAGCTTCTGCCAGTGAAGATACAGCAGATCTTGGAAGATCTACACGCCAAGGAGCAACTCAGCTGACAACTTTTTTTTTTTTTTTAAGATTTATTTTTTCATGCATACAAGAACCGGGGTACAGGCCAGATGCTCTAGAGGGTGAGAAGATTCACCAGAGACAGAGCAGGGAACAGAACAGGCAGACTGATGAAATACTCTGCTGAGGGGAGCAGTGGGCGAGACAGGAGAGGTCTGCTGCACCATGTGGGATTCTTGCCTGCTGGCCGGGATTGAACCTGTGCTGCAGAGGCTGCGGACAGCTTCACAGCGCTGTGCTCAACCTCCTGTGCCACCAGGGGAGGCCCTCAGCTGACATCTTGACCTGAGACTTTTAGCCTCCAACTCCGTAAGACAATCCATTTCTGTTGCCTAAGCCACTCAGGTGTGGTACTCTGTTATGCAGGACACAAACATGGCCTCTCGACCGGGGAGAGACACTGCTCGATGCCAACATCAGAACACCTCTTTGTCACTCCATAGTCTGGGAGTTTCAAGGGAGGACCAGCCACATAGTGTTCCTGGGACTCCCCTGTGTGCAGCTCAACTTCTGGAATGCAAAACTAAAACCCGTCTCATGTCATTCACTCATTCATTCATTTACTCATCAAATGCCTGATTGGGTCCTGGCTATGTTCTCGATGAAGCCTGGCCTTGGAAATGCATGGGACAGAGAGCAGGCTCAGTCTCTGCTCTTCAAAACCTGGTGAGGCTGACAGCCCCTTCCAAATAGAGACACTTAATCAGATGGGACACAGAAGAACTGGGTTACAGCATCACAGGGGGCCTCCTGGGCTGTTCCTCAGTGTCAGCTTTCCCCATGCAGCCTCAGGGATTTGGGGCATGAGGATCTGGGTTCCCAGGATGGGCCAGGACAGGTGGAAAGGGCTCCATTCTATTCCATGGAGGAAACATACTACTTTTATGGAATGTGGGGTGCTGACTGCCAAAGGTCAAGTTCTGGTGACGCTGTAGAACACAGCCCTGGTGTTTTGCAATATATATTATAACCATTTTTTACCAGCAGCCTCCCAGGGACCTGATGGAGCAATACAATGAAGATAATAGGGATGACCCATTGCCAACGGCTCTGGAAACCTTGGCTCCAAGAGTCCTAGGGATAGGGATTCAGTGGAGATCCTGGGGCCAACCCCAGGAGGCGGGGTTGCTATGGCCCCTCCGCTCTGCGCAGACTTGGGCTGTCAGTGGTGGCGAGACTTCCCACCCAGGCCAGCTCCTGCGCTCCACAGTTCAGCGGGCTTAGGGCAGGGAACCGGCAGGGCAGAGCTGACCCAGGCAGGCTCAGCCCACTGCAGACCAGCAGGATCTGGCAGCGGTCCAGGCTCACCATACTCTCCTCTTACTCCAAAAACAATTTACAGAAATGCAGATTGTCTGCAAGCTACCAGACAAAGGTCCATGTGCCAGTACGACATTTTAGTGTAGTGGCTGTGGAGTCAAACTGCCTGGTTTAAATACTGGTTTATTAGCTAGGTGACCTTGAGCAAGTTAGTTATTGCCAAGCCTTGAGCTCTTCATCTGTAAAATGTGGCTGTAATACTGTCTTTTTTTTTTTTTAAGATTTATTTATTTATGCACACAAGAACTGCGGTACAGGCCAGAGGTGGGAGGGTGGTGAGAGGATTCATCAGAGACAGAGAGGGGAGCAGAACAGGCAGACTGACTGAAACACACTGTTGAGGGGAGCAGTGGGCGAGTCGAGAGGTCTGCTGTGCCATGTGGGTAACCCCCTGCCCGGGGATGGAACTTGTGCTGCAGTGGCTGCAGATAGCTTCATAGGTTGCGTTTTAACCCCTTGTGCCACCAGGGAGGCCCACTAATACTTTCTTCTGAGGGTTGTCTTGAGAGGCAGAGGACATATTTACAGTGTCTAGCACAATGCACACTGCGGTAAGCACACCCTTCAAGCATCACACATTTATATGATTATTGGGATTAAGATGTGGGCTTTGGTCTTCTGGACTTGACTTCAGTCCCATCGTTTCCTGGGGTGTGATCTTGGGCAAGCTGCTTCCCCACTCTGTAGTGGACACTGTGGTCCACTGCCTGAGTTTCTGCAGGACCGAGGTGCTCTCTCCTTCCCCTGCCCAACATCCCCCTGCTGCTGGGAGTATTGGTAGTCAGCTCCTTAATCTGGGATGTGCCAGCTAGGTTTCTCCCTGGGACTTGTCCTCACCTGAAGAACCACCTTGCTTAAGGTCATGTATCACCCTGACCCCCCTCCAAGCTTGCATCTGCAGGAGGCTGGAGGTGGGACTGTAAGGCTTTCCTGCCTTAAGGCAAGATAACCCTGAAGGGATGCCAGAGTTTCTTGTAGTATCACCTGGGGTTCCCCTTTCTACCTCATTGCATTCCAGCTCCGCCCTCAGCCCATCCCTTGGCTCCCGACCCCTTGCAGGTATTCCTGAGAGCATGGCCCAGAAAGCGCACATAGATCTTGGTCCAAGTGTTTTCTGGAGCACCCAACCTATGACAGTGGTGCCAGGAAAGATCCTTGGAATAGACTCTAAATGGATTTGTCTGCTTGATCTTGGGGGCCAGCTGTAATGGGGACCTCAGGCACATGTGTGGCACATTTATTAAACTGGGTGGGGAACCCTGGAAGAGAATGCCTTGCTGCTGGGTATTGTACACTGGATCCTGCTACCCCAGCGCTGGGAGCAGATTTAGAGCTTTAGGCTGGAGCTAAGACCCCATCAGAAAGTTCCTGTCTCCTGTAGGGCTTGGTTTCCTGAAAGATGAGTGGGTAGGACAAACCGATTGGATGGATGATTCACTGAGGTCCCTTCCAGGCCTAGTACCTGTATGAGCCCTTGAACAAGTGAAGGGGATTTGGGCGGGGTGGGAATATCTTGAAGCCGAGAGTGTGGTGGTGGAGGCACCTGGGCAGGTTCTGTGTTCCCAGCGTGCACGAAGCAGCCTGTTTGACCAGGCCCTTCCCTTCCTCCCCCAGCTCTTCACCAGGCTGGGGGGTTCTGATGTTAGGGCGCCTGTAGCTGACCCCACTGACCTTGGAGTTTTGTCCACTTCTCTCGGAATGACCCTGGCCTCATGGACTTTCCTCTCTTCCTTCATGTCTGCCTGGCAGGATGCTGTGGGCGCAGGATCACAGCGGATGCAGTAGTTGGAGAGGACAGAATCATGGGCACAGGTTTCTGGTCCGTGGGGCCTTGGGTTTGAGCTCTGGATTAGCACGGGCAGGCAGGGGCCTCACTCCATCTGCTCCAAAGACCACCTCCTATTCATCCCTCCCAACCAGCCCAAGAGAAGGATATTTAGGGAAGAAACTGAGCCTCTGAAGGGACAAGTGGCTTCTTGCAGGCCCCCCAGCTCGTGGTAGAGCCGCATCCATGGCTGGCTTCTTCACAGCCCTCTCCCTGCTCCCTGGGCCGACTCAACTGCTTGGCAGGAGAGAAGAGAATAAGCCTGTGAGCCTGTGATCAGAACAGAGGGAGCTTTTATTTTTTTGTTTGCTTGTTTGTTTATTCACTCCAAGATGAAAATGATTAATCATTTAGAATGCTTTCAAATTCAAAATAGGGAGTTTAAAGAACAAAGTAAAAATTATCCTTAAATTCCACCAACTGGAGATAGTTACTGTTAACAGTTGGTGAACAGATTTCCAGACAGTTCTGTGTGTGTGTGATTTTATGATAATGGGATTATATACTGTTTCATAACCTGCTCTTTTTACTCAACAATATGTCGTGGAAGCCGTTCCACTACAGTAAATATAGCTCCATCCTTCATGTAATGGCTGCAGACTACCCATGTATTCCATTGCGATGAGAGCACCCCCAACTTTCATTTCCCCAACTCAATACCACGGTTATTGTGGCCAGTATGTTTGGCAGTTAGATTGTGTAGATATTTTGCTATCATAAAGCCTCCAAGGTGAGCATTATTCTTCTTCTAGTTTTGCCATTGGCCCACCTATTGTCTTAGGGTGCATGTTAGCAGACTGACAAGGAAAATTTCCCACCATGGAGGCTACTCTGGAGCACTCCCAGCAGGTCAGCAGAGGCTCACACTCAAGGAAACAGCAGACAGCCTCACACTCAGGGAGACATGCCTGGGGCACGATGAGCATTTGACACCATGCTGTGAAATTCCCAAGTTCAAATCCAAAAATGCCACCAGTCCTGCTGATGTCTGGTGGGGCTTGCTGATGGCCTATGACTTGGCCAGGTACTTGGCTTCACCTGCTAAGATGCCAAGGGGCCAAGTGGGGCTGAAGAAATGAGGCCAAAGGCTGCCGGTGAGCCAGAGGGAATCCTGAGAGGATGGCAGCTTGGGCATGGGGCTCTACTGAGCCATGATTTTATTCATTTTTTTTCATTCAGTAAGTCACAGTCTCTGGTAGGGACTGGGTTACGTGAAATAGGAGAAGGGGGGCCTCACAGCTGGGGAGAGGCCACAGTTAGATCATTGGGCAACAATTCTCAAGGGCTTGGGGAGAGGAAGGCAGAGGAATGCGGGTAGCTGAGGGTTGTCAATCCATCATTTAGTTTATCCTTAACCAGGCAAGGCCTATTTTAAAGTAAACAAAGTGAGGTTGACTTTTATCATTATGATTACAACTCTCCCTTCTTCCCCTACACACACACACACACACACACACACACACACACACACACACACACACACACACGCATGGAGCTTTCTGCTGAGGGGAGAGTCACAGTGAACCTGGTTATTTTACTATTGTCAAAGGTGAGGAGGTTTTCTTTATCCCTCAGGTGCGTCCTGTAGTCACAGGTTGGTTTCCGGGGGTATAGTGACTTCATCAAGGATTGGATTCAGGGTCCCAAGGAGGTCTTCCAACAGGGGTGGGATGGGGGGGGCAGGACAGAAGAGCCCCAGTCTTAGTAGTAGGGTCTAACCAGTGACCCTAGTTACTGAGGCTCCCAGGTCATCTCCTGAGCTGACTCCCACTCGCCTGATCAAGAACATGCTCTGTGGGTCACCCGTCGTGCTTCCTCTCCCCGTGTAGGCTCCGCCCTTGCTCCTCTGCAGAGAATCACCCCAGGATGGGGCTGTGGCTGCGCCAGGGTGGAGGGCGGTGTGGTTTCGGGCATCTTTAGTCACGCTACCCTGATCTCCCTGACTTCCCCAACCTTAGGCTTGTGCTTCCGTGGGGGGAATGGTTCTGTTCCCCCAGAACCAGGATGCTAACTTGCGGTCCAAACTAAGCCAACCCACACATCCCAGAGGTGGACGTGTGACCTGCTGATGCCAATCCCCGGGTCTCAGACATTTTTCTGTAGCGGCACCAGGCAGTGCCCTTCCTGGCAGCAGCAAGAGCTCCTACTGGCCCTGGTCCTGACGATGGGGGAGTGGGGTAGGGCACAGGGCTGCAGTGTTTCCAGGACAAAAGTGAACCCCAAGGTGGAGGTCAAAGAGATACTTAGAAATGATTCCCCTTTGGGAGACTCCTATGACAACAGGACGGAATTATTGCCGAAAGCTCTATTTCCATGCTTCCGGTTCTCCCTTCAGCAGAACCCTAACAAGACACGGGCGCTTGGATTCACCCACTCCCAAGACAACTTCCCGCCCCATCACTGAAATCCTCCTTTAGCCCCAGGCCTGCAGCATTCAGCTGGGACCAGCTCTGGCCCTGGGTGCTGTGTCACAGCAGGAGGCCTGCTGCTTCCTCGCCACAGACAAAGCAGCGGAGCCTCGCCAGGAGCCCTGAGTCACACAGCCTGTCACGGCCAGCGAGTCCCCAGGGCCCATCTCATGCTCTTTTTACTGTTCCCACTTGTGCCGGTTAGGAACACTCGTTGAAACAATAGAAACCTGATTAGCATCCATCAGGGAATCAGATTAGGTCTGTCCAAGCCTGGGCGCTGCCGCTAGACCCGAGCTTCCCTGGTTTCGCTCTGCCCTGCTCACCGTTTCCTTCTCAGCGCGCTCGGTGCCGCTTGCAGAGAAAGCGCCTCCATCTCACAGCCCAGGTGCCTGCTCCCTGGGCAGAGAAGGGCAGTGCTGGGCTAGGCTTGTGCCCTTAAAAAGTCAGACATTTTCTGTTTTGTCAGCCAGAACTGGGTTGCTGGTCATTTGTAATTAGTATTGTTTTGTTGGCCAGGAATATTTTTTCCTGAACCAAACTGGAGTCTGCTAGAAAGGAAGAACGTGAGGTAGGGAGTGGGTGGCCACAGACTTCAGAGTCCGCCCTGAAGTTGCTTGTTTTGGGATTTTGCCTGAGGATGTCCTGCCCAGCAGGAAACAAAGCCCCTCTCTTCACTCCCCCGTGTCCCAGGGCTGGCCACAATGGAAAGTATAAAGTGGCTTTTTTGCTGAGTTGGAGGCTGTGGGGACATCAGAAGTTAGGGGGGAAGGAGAGGGGCATTCTGAGCATGCATCCTCCTCCTGCAAATCTTTCAGTCTTCTCTCCCTGCAGCCTTACTCAGAAGTGTGTGGGGGGTGGGGGGCAGGTGGTGACAGGGGAACGCGGAGCCCTTTCCTCCAGGGAGGGCCCGGTTTCCGCCATGACCCGCGGGGAGCAGCCCCCCAGGCCTGCTCCCGTGGGCTCTGCGCTCACACTGCCTGAGCCAGTGGTCTTCAAAGTGAGGCGGCCTGACGAGCGGCAGCAGTTCACCTAAGAATCTGCTGGACACGGAAATTTTGGGGCCCTACCCAAGACCCTTGGAACCAGAGACTCAGGAGGTGGGGTTCTGTGTTTTAAGAAACCCTCCAGGTGATTCTGAAGTTTGGGAACTTCAGAAGCATAATGACTTTCAGGCTGGGAAACAGCTTCGGGGCTGTTTATGCCAACTGAGAGGCAGCTGGTAAAGGCAGAAATCAGAAAGGAACCCACCTGGTCCCTCAGCACTTCAGCACAGACCAGAAGACAGTGAGTCTGTGAAGACTGAGATTTTTGAGTCTAAGAATAACTGTGAGAGCTAGAAATCACTGAGGGACTGTAGGGTAAATGGAAGTTATCAGGCTTTTTCCGCCCTCCCTCCATTAGCATCTATGACCAACACCTGTGTGCATGCGTGCCTGATTGAGGACACCTGGAGTATGGGGTAGGCACGAGTAAGTGGGCACACCTGGGCCTGGAGGCTGGCTGTAAATAGGGTGGAGAACAGCTACGAGATGATTGGACCATGAGAGAATGCCAGAGAGACAAAAAAGAAAGCATACAGATTTGTTGGAGGCTGGGGGCCGGCAGTCTCCTGGCCCGCTGGCCTCCCTGCCTGCCCTGGACCTGGTTGTCTCACTACAAATGTGTAGAAAGATCTTTAAAATCCTGAAGAAGCCACTAAGGGCTCCAGGACTCTCCTGTCTGCTTGGATCCAGAGAGAACCTGCCCTGTGTCTGCTGGCACAACAGGGACAAACCACATTTCCCATTTCATAGATTTGGGAACTGAGTTGAAACAGGAGAAAGTATTTGGCCAAAGTGAACAGCAAAAGTGGAACTAGAATTGATGTATTCACACCCCCCCATTGAAATATCTCTGAAAGAATTATAGCACTTATACCTATTACATGACCTTTTACAAGAGCAGGACCCTAAGGAATCCACCTCATGGTAAACCTGTTAAGAAAACTCCAGGGAAGTCTGAAGGTGGGGTGATGTGTGATGTGCTGTGTGGGCCAGGAGGACCAACCTCTCTTTGTTGGGGTTGGAGGGAGGCTCCCCTTCTCACTGTCCCTTCTTCCATCACAGTAGCCCAGTGGCCTCTCCAAATGAGACCAAGGGCAGGAACCACGTGCCTTAACTTCCTTCTGCGTGTCTTCCAGAGCCGAGAGAAACAGGACTGTCAGAGCTGGACAGCAGGCCAACCCATCCCAATCATCTGTGGGGCCAGGACAAGAAGACCCTGGAAGGCCCAGCTACGAAATGGTTACAAGTTTAAAAGTTACAAATCAAGCTACAAACTGTCTTCTGCTTTATCAGACCTAGTAACGACCTAGCAACTGGGATCTAGGTGGCTTGAGCATAAGTCCACCCCCATGACATCCTTTTCCCATTCAGGTCCCAGGCTGTACTGTGAGGACCTTGGGCACGTGCTTATGGCCACTGCAGCCTGTTCTTCAAGCTCCATCTACACCTCTTGCAAGGAGCCAGCTTTTGTCTACGCATGGGAGGCAGGACCTAGAGAAGAGGACTTTCTAAACCTTAGAAATTGGCCCAGCAGTGTTTAGGATAAGAATCCAGAAGCAGGGCCTCCCTGGTGGTGTGGGTTGAGCACAGGACTGAGAAACTGTCCGCAGCCTCTGCAGTGCCGGTTTGATTCTCGGCCGGCCAGGGAGTTTCCCACATGGGGTGCAGACCTCTCCTGCCGCCCGCTGCTCCCCTCAACAGTGTACTTCGGTCCTTCTGCCTGCTCTGCTCCCCACTCTGTCTCTGGTGAATTCTCTCACCCTCCTGCGCCTCTGGCCTGTACCCCAGTGCGTATATAAATAAATAAATCTTTTTTTAAAAAAAAAACTATACAAAAAAAAAAAAGAATCCAGAAGCACAGTTGCAAAGATAGGGCATGGGCTCTGGGACACAGCCCTGTCCCTGTGACTCGGGCTGTGGGTGGGGTGTGGGCAGAGGCCCCAGCAGCGGCTTCTGAGGGCTTGCTTGTCGAAATGTGGTCCCTGACCAGCAGCGCAGGCGTCGGGAGTGGCCAGGACCACAGACTCCAGACCTGCTGAGCCAGAACCTGCATTCTAACCAGATCCCCTGGGGATTCAGTGGCACATCGAAGTTTGAAAAAAAGCAGCTCTAAAGCACAAAGCCCAGGACCAGGGTCCCCTCCGCCCAGGTCTCGGGGCCCTAACAACAGGGAACAACAATGTGCCTTCCATGGATGCCAAACATCCCGGCAGGGTGACAGCCTGGCTCAGTGATTTCACGCCCTCTTTCTCTGGGTCCTCAACGGCCAAGGTCCAGCTCTGTGCATGTCGCTGGCCTGATCCAACTGGCTCAATAGGAGACACCTACGTCCCAGGGGCCCAAGTTGACTCTCTTCCAGGAATTTGAAACTTAAGCCCCAAATCAGCTCCTGGAGTAATAGCAATTGTCATAGCGAACACTTCCTGCACCTGAGAGATGCCCAGCTGGAGTTTCACAGGCACTAAATCCGATTGTCACAACAGCCTCACCAGGCAGATGTTATTACTCTGCTTATTTTTCAGATGGGATGAAGCTCAGATGTTAAGCCATTCTCCCAAAGGCTTGGGGGCAGTTGAGGCACCAGGAGAGCTGAGTGATTGGCAGGTAGAAACCGAGCCATAAGATGTAGAGACCAGGGCACCAGCCTATGCTGCCAGGCTCCAGGATGCCCACCTGCCTGGGAAATGCCTGTGTGCCCGGGGAGTAAGAGCCCCCTCTGTGAGATAGCCTGCAGTGAGGGTCATAGGGCGGCCTGGGGGCGGCGTGAAGGGCGTGAGCTGTGGGGAAAGAGCATAGAGCCTCCTCTCCAGAGTGAGACCAAAGCGCTGACCAAGACCAGCCTGGCCGTCACTCCAGTCCAGACCAGCAATGGTGCCACTATGAGGCCTGCCAGACCTCTGACCACCCCCAATTTCCTCCCTCTTGTGAGTTAGCAACCAATTTGCAAAAAAAAAATGGTATTGGCAGCTGGTTTTTTGAGACAGAGAGGAGTGGACAGGCTGCATCTCCTTTGTGGGCCAGGGGAGTGGCGCCCAGAGGCTGAGAGGTGGAGACAGCTGTGATGGATCAAGGTCCGGACTAGAGAAGGGAGTTGGGGGCCTCACTGGTTGAAGGCCGAGACTGGTCCCTGATTTTGGCTCTCAGAGAACAGGCTATGGGTGGAATCTGCCTTTCTGGGTGAGGAGAGGAGTGCCCTGGGGGCAGCAGGCCTCTGGCGACTCAAGGAGACAAAATTAATCAGGAGCAGTAAGTTTCTGTCAGAATCCAAGCCTTAGCGGGTACAGCATTGTTTGGCTTTATTTTAAAAAACCACCATCTTTATTAGCACTAATACAACAGTGGCCCCCTGCTGTCACCTGACAAACATCACACAGCCCTCACGCAGGTCACACCTCCCGTGGCTGGCAGTACAGGTGTCCCTTCCTAGATAGTGCCCTGGCCCAGGGGAGCCACACAGAAATAAACTTCTCATTGCACAAACCTCCCTTAAAAAAATAAATCAAACAATCATCAGGTCAGCGAAGAGGGAATCACTGGCTCCCCCAAGTATAGAGGGACAAAGCTTGGTAGCAGAGGCCAGCTCCTTCCGGCCCCTCGAGGTGGGGTGAGGGGTCGCCCCGGCCTGGTGGCCAGTACTCCTGAGGATGGTGGCCACAGTACTGTGGCCAGAACGCTGCCAGCGGCCTCCTTCACTGCTCAGAGATGGAAGGGATCTGTCCCAACGCCCACAGGTGGGGGCGAAACACTGGGAACCCGGCCTGTCATCAGCATCCCTAAGGCCCCCGCAGACTGGGACACAAATAGCTCTGGGCCCACGCAGCTCCCAGTCTGCTGACGAGGGTGGCTTGCTCCTGTTTCTTCTCTTTTTCACTTTTCCAAGGAGCAAATTCAGAGTAAGAGCTGGCAGTTCTGGAAACTTTTTCCCTCCTCAGACAACCGTGGCAATAATGAAGAAGAGAGAAGACCCTCTCCAGGCTCTCTGCTGATTTTCGTAGGGGTGGGAAAGGAGGGACCCTTCCTCTGGAGTGAGTGGTCCCCAGGGCCCAGTCGGCAGGGCTGGTGTGGAGATCCCCAGCTCACACTGCAGACAGAGTCCCTCAGTACTTGGCTTGGGTCTGGGCCTGTGCCTGCTCTAACCAGGTAATGGCGCCTACCTATTCCTGGCTGGTCAGAGGGCCTCACAGTCTTTCTGGGCCTGGCCACCCCCTGCTCCAGGCCTGCAGATCCCTGGACAGTCCCCAGAGCTGCACCCTTCAGTCCAGAGGTAACAGGGGCTGCTAGATATACAAGCATAGCTGAGTAGTGCAGGGTCATCCAGCGGGGTAGAAGCGGGTAATCTGAGATGGATTCCAGAAGGAGGAACCTCAGGATGGGGGATGCCTACTGGCTGGGCTTAACCCCAGCACAGAGCCTTGTCCAGCCCAGTTCACTGAGGCAGGGCACAAGAGCATGCTCAGTTCTGAGGCCGCCCTTCTTACAGCAGACAAGTGTTTAGGTAGGATTTCAGACCCCCAACCCTGCAGCTAGCCCCCTACCTAGTAAAAATTCTTACTGGTCAGCACTTCCTTTATCTGCGGACCCCGTGAGGGTTTCATTCCATGGGCCAGCCAGGACCTCCCTCCCCTCCCCAGCCCAGAAAACAAAAAAGAAGCTGCGCCCCTGTCAAGTAGCTTTGCCTCATTGGGGGGCCTGGCTGCAGCTTCAGGGCGGATGCCTGGGTGGACAGTGTCCTCAGGAGGGAGATTGAATTGAGGCTAGAGGGAAAGACAGAGCGAGGAGGGTGGGCTAATGCGAGGTGGTGGGGGACAGTGTCCACTCTCTGGAGGGTGGTGGGGCCCACATGGGAAGAGCCAGGGGCCTGTCATCTCACCAGACTCCCTGGGTGGCTCAGCAGGGCAAACTCCGGCAGAGAGGGCCATGTGGGAAGCCTGGGCGCAGCCTGTTTCCTTGGTAACTGGCCTTTTCCAAACCCAAGCCTGGTGAGGTTCCATGTGGTGGGAGCCTGCAGATTTGCAGGGAAGCGGCTGTGCCAGCTTGTGGGTGGGGCGTGACTGGGAGGCTGCCAGCTCACCACCTCAGGTAGCAGAGGGACAGGTGGTGCCTGGGAGGCAGAGGCTGAGTTCCAGCAGGAGAGACCTGCTCATGTCCAACTTGAGGTTGGGGGACTTTTCTTTAACATTCGTCTTTATTCCAGTTGGAAGCAATCGCAGAAACTTCAGCATCGGAATCACGGCTGTGAGGCGCTCATGGGTTCTCACATCTCTCCATCACACATTTCTCGCTGAGTAGTGTTAACTGGATTGACTGAGAACAGCTTTACTTATAAAGATTTCCAAATAGGTTTCCATTCCGAGGGAGGGTGAGGCTGCCCTGGAGCTGCTTCAGAGGGAGGACTGGAGGAGGCGGGCTGTGAGGGACAGCGGGAGCAGCAGCAGGAGCAGGGACGCCCTTGAGGCAGTGACCGCTGAGGGATTAAGCACAGGCAGTTAGGGCCTCAAAGCACCTTGGGCCGCCTGTGTGGGACCTGACGGAACACAAGCCTATGTACTAAATTCACTCCAGGCTGCCTCTTTCTACCCTAATTAGAGTTTTTCTTCCCCCTGGTTTCTTTACATATTCATTCCTTTCAAAATTATGCTGCATGTTTTATTTATGGAGTTGCCTCCATCTTCTTGAACAATTATTTTTAGCATGTATATTCATTATCCAGAAACACAGCCCATATTCTATCATTGTCTGCAGCCTTCCTGTTTAGACCCTCCTGGGACGCTTCCCCTTGATGATTTGTGAAATGAGGGCCTTTGCCTTGTATCACTGAGATCTAGGGCACCCTTCAGTCTACTCCAGGTTCTGGGGTGAAAGGCTCAGATGATGTCAGGGGAATGTAGTGGGGCACCCCTCTTCCTCCAGGAAAGAGAGTCTGGCACATGTGAACCAGCCTGCCCAGGGCTGTGGTCACTGCCCACCCAGCAGGTTGGGGCCTACCTGAGTCTGAGCACTGCTGAGCCAGTATCCCTTCCAGAGCTGCT
The DNA here is from genome assembly GCF_014898055.3 of Talpa occidentalis. Classification (NCBI taxonomy): domain Eukaryota; kingdom Metazoa; phylum Chordata; class Mammalia; order Eulipotyphla; family Talpidae; genus Talpa; species Talpa occidentalis. The sequence continues at coordinate 40,894,474 of NW_023604295.1, read as the reverse complement.
ACGTAGTCGGGGCCCAGCCAGTCTTGGTACGTGGTCTTCTCCCCAACAGGCACGGCCCGGATTGTGGCATCCTTGAAAAGCAGGTCTTGGCCGTGATAGTTGGAGGAGTCAAACATTTTGAAGCCATTCTTATTGTGGTCATCTCCAAACAGGTCCTGGGAGCACCACAAGCAGATCTGTGTTTCATCTGGACTCACCGTGGTCACCCAGGGCCTCTGACTACCAGTTGCTTTACATACCGTGAACCACAGAGCGAGGACTGTCAGGGTGCCCAGACACTGACTTGAAACCCTAAGGTGACAACTCATCAGTTTCTGTCATCCAAAGGGTCTTGGGATAAGATGTCACCATGGCCACCATAGTAAGGTGGTCACTCAGAAACACCACGCCCGATCAGTTCCCGGATACAGAACTGATGTCTGAACATTACAGGAAGAAGGCGCCCCGAAACGAGGGAGGATGTGCACGAGCTGACTAAGTGTTTGCTCAGCCTGCTCAGCGTTCCTCAACCTTTTGCACAATGCTTCCTCACTCCTCACATGGTGTCCATTCCCACAGCCAAAGTGACTTCATAGAGTGCCTTTTGTTCTGTCATCAGCACCAAGAATAGAACAAGTTTCCTAACCCACCCTCCCGTGGCCTAGAGACTGGCAGGAGCCTCTCCCTTCTCTGCTGAGCATCCTGGAGCAGGTGTGCTGCAGCGAGAGCTCCGAAGGAGCCACTGAAAAGACCAGAGCTGCGTGGGAAATGATGACCCACCCACAGGGGAGGCGCCAGGGGAGCTGGGGGAGGTGCCCATCAGCTGAAGGAGCAGAGTGGCTATCAACCTTTTTTGTGCTCATGGAGTCTCTTGAGGACCTGACAAAAACCATTGACCTTCTCCCCAGAAAAACTCTTGTCCACACAGAGTTCTTTCCCACATCACTTCAGAGGGTTTAGGGACCCCCTGGGGAAGCCCTTGGACGCAGAGGAAAGAGCTCCTGAGATTGAGGGACGCTGGGAAGATTTACCAGGCTGCAGAGGCAGCTGGCTCTGCTTCTGCGGTGCTTACGTGTGGAGGGAGGACAGTTTCAGCCCAAATCAGTGGGGGTGGGGGGAGGGGTGGGAGCCAGAGGCCCCACCATCAGGCCCCACCATCAGACAGCGCGGGTTCAAATTCTAGATGTGTTTTGAAAATGTGGCTGAGCGGATTGCAGATGGATTGGACGTGAGCTGGGAGGGAGACAGAAGTCCAAGGCGAGCCCTGAGGAAATGGAGAGGCTGAAACCGCCTTCACTGAAGTGGGGAAGGCTGAGGGGAGAAGAGGAATTCAACTTTGGACTCGCTTGCGATGCCTGCTCGAAATAAAGATGAAATGTCAAGCAGGTAGTTAAAGAATCAGGTTTGAGACTGAGCGGTGGGGTGGAAGTCAGGTCCGAAGACGTAGATTTAGCCGTAGTCTGTATATAGATGGTACTTAATGACCTGGGACTGGGCGAGACCAATTGGGATGTGGGTGCAGACAGAGATGAGGATTTAGGATTGACCCTGGGGCGCTCCGCAGTTAGTCTGAGGAAAAGGGGAGGAACTAACAAAGGAGACTGGGAGGAGTGGCCAAAAGTTTATGGGAGGAGAGTCAGGCAGGTTTGGGGCCTGGGAGCCAAGGAGGAGAAAGCTCCCAAGAGGAGGGGGTTGAACTTCAGGAGGAGGGGGTGCAGCCAATGCTGTTGAGAGGACGCAGATGCCCGCTGGGCTTAGCAACATGGGTTTCTGTGACCTTGACGAGGGCAGTTTCGGAGCCCTTTGAGAGTCTGTCCAGAGTGGTCTCCAGTCTTAAAGAGACCAGGAAAGTAACTGATGACTGCAGAGTGCACACAGCCCTCGGAAGGAATTTTGCTTGAAAAGGGATTAGGATTCTGGTCCTAAGAGGATGTGAGAGGGTTTGCTGGTTTTTCAAAGATAGTAGAAATACCAGCATGTTTGTGTGTTGCTGAGAATGGTCTAGCCGAGAAGGAGCAATCAGCAATGCGGGAGACAAAGCGGGTAGTTGTTGCAGAGATGTGCCTGGGTAAGTGAAAATCATTGCGTGTCCACCCAGTCGTCTTCAGTTCTCCTTTGTTCTGCTCCAGTTAGACTGAGGCATCCCGGGGGCTGGGGTCACCTCTGTTGCCCACCCCCACTCCTGTGAAGATGTAGTCCCAGCCCTGGCTCACCTGAGCCTTGTCCAGTAGTCCATACACGGTGAAGATGTTGGTGTCCGGCCGGACCATGACGGCGTGGGACGGTATCTGTGCCAGACTGCAGGCTGCAAACTGGGACACCTCGCCCCGGGCCCCGTTGGGACACAGCAGCTCGTAATGCTCTGACCTGAGCTTAGCAGCCCAGGGCTCATTATTGTGGCCTGAGGAGCAGAGGGAGAGAGACGCATGAGTAGAGAGAGGCTACTATCTCCCAGGGTCCCCAGATCCTTGACTGAGAACGGTTGGTCAGTTCCCTGACCCTCTCCATTCCATAAACGCCCAGCTCTAGTTTCAGGGCAAGAAAACTCAGCTGGGCTAGAAATGTTGGCAGGAGCTACTGTCAGTAGGGAGTAGCTGCTCTGTCCTCATGATAATAATGCAGGGCAGGTGTGATCACCCCCATTTTACAGGTGAAAAACTGTGGCTCTGAAACAGCCCCAGGCTAAGAACACCATCGGTGTGTTACAGATGTCGGACCTGAGGGTGGGATGTGTTCCTGACATTTTGTTGATCAACCTCCTTCCTTAATGCTTGGAGTTCTCAAACCAGAGGGGGTATAACATCACAAGGACCCATAAGAGGCAGTTTCAAGGGACTCTGCTTGCAAAGAAACTCATTCAGCAGCTTTAGGGTGGGGCCAAGTAATCTGCATTTTAACTCAGAAGAGGTGGTTGGCTCAAGCATCTCCTGAGAAACACTCCCTTGGGAATCATATTATTCCCGTGTCTTCATGCCTTCACTTAGTAGCCGCACGCATTTGCAGAAGGGACTCAGGTGGACGCCCGAGTGGCGATAAACATGAAGAAAAGATGAGCCCTCCTGGTAGAAAGGTGTCTTGCTGCAGGTGGGTCCTTCGAGGGCCTTCCTGACCATACAGGCACAGGGCTGGGGCAGGCAGGGCTCACCGTCTCCTGCAGGAGCACGCAGCACCCTCCTCCTGGGGGATGACCGCCAGTGTTGTTCTTGGTTTGACTTTGGCAAGGGAGAGGGATGGTGTGGACAGAGAGGGTTCAGGGCCTGGAGCCTCCCCAGGTCTGCTGGAGCAACTGGTACACAGCCTTAGTGACCCAACTGACGTGGGATTGGGTTTTGAGACATGAACTGATGTTTTTTCCCTACACACCCCATCTCCCCTTTGGGCTATGGTTATGCTTTACTGTGCTGAGTTTCTAGGAAGAGATAAGTTAGGGCAGAGTGGGAAGGATTGAGCCTCCAGTGTGTGGGGTTTCAAAGCCTAAAGCCCCTGTGTAGGCAACATCTACAAGGAGCATAAACAGTAGGTGCTGGGGGGAAGTGGCCCCAGGCTTCCACATGGATGGATCCCATGAATGAGGGGGAATAGGACTGGAGGGAAGTGCTGCATGCTAAGGACCCCAGGTGTGGGCTCAGGGGTCCTCCCACAGAGCTCCTGAGCTCCTTGTCAGTGGCACCAGGAGGGTGACTTCATAGAGAGAAACATACATGTGATGTGAATGGGGTGTGCCCTGCGTGGCGAAGGGGCTGCACGGTGACTTCCCTGCACAGGCTCTGACCTACTCAGGACTGAAGACTGAGTGCTCATGAGAACTGAGGACCCTATGGAGAGGCTCCCACCACCCCCATACTCCACACCTATTACACAAGCACCTCCAGAAGCAGTCTTTGCAAACTGAGTTTCCATCATTTCGGTGGAATTGGGGTTTAGATCCCAGGCCAGTAAAGACTGTCATGTGTTCTGTGCATCTGGACATGTGGTCTGAAGTTTGTTTATACCAGGTGCCTGTTGGGACCCCCTAGTCTTCTAGACTCAGTCATTCCTGGATGCTGCTTGGCCCCTAATCTCAGGAACGTCTGGTGCCTGGATCATGTTGGGGTGGGGAACGACCCTGAAATCTGCCCCAGCTCTGGCCCAGCCCCCCTCACATACCATCAGTGTTGTCAAAGACGGTGGTGTGCTTGACAAAGGCGACGTCCCCCGCGTTCTCAACCAGGCACCTGCCACGCAGGAATCCAAGGCAGGCGTCAGAGAAGGGTCCCGCCCTGCCCCCTTGCCTTGCCCCAGGCCCACCCCTCGGGTCCAGTGGGTTACCTGAAGGCTCCGCTGTCACCATAGTACCTCTCCTGGCTGTTGCCCACACACTTGTTGCGGCCCTGCTCATCCCCCACGCAGAGCTCACACAGCGAGGATGGGTAGTCCTTGGGGTTGTTCACGGGCACACAGCTGGCACTGAAGAACTCGCTCACCGCTGGGCAGAGGGAAGGGCTGTGTTGAGGGGCCCGTGGTAGGAAGGGTGGCCCAGGAGAAGATGGGTGGGTGGCTCCCGCACAGATCTGCCTTCCCCTGCCTGGCCCTGTGGCTCCAGGTCACCTGTGCGCCGCACTGCCCACCCAGCACAGAGTGGCATGTCTCCTGTGAGCACGCAGAGGTTGTCTGCACATGGGAACCCCATCACACCCTCTGGTGAGAGGATACCTAGCCCTGGTTATCCCTCAGGCACAGATTGCTCACTACCTCATAAGCTATTTAGTTCCAGACAAAGCAGCTGCCCAGCAATCTGAGAGGGGGAGCTGTCAATTCTAGCACCCTCTGTGTGATTGAAAGAAATGTTTTTTGTTCCTGAGCTGCTAGCTGGTACAGAGGTATGTGCCCAGTCAGCCCAACGATCCTGCCAGCTCCCTCCTGCACCCCCTTCACCACGACTGTGCATGATTTAATACATGGGAGGCCCTGCTGTAGCACGTGGCGGGAGCTTGGCAAACTTGTCTTCAGCAATTACACAAACAGCTGACATTTTCCAATGAGGGCCCCAAATGCCCAGGGGCTGCTGGGGTGGAGGGGGGCAGCCACATGACTGGACAGTGATTCAGCCAGGCCCAGAGTCCAGGACGCTCACCCACTCCCAGTCCACTGCAGCCAGTTCCACTCTGGGAGGGAAAGTGGGTAGGGGCACCAGGCACCCTCCACAGAATCACCACACAGACACTCTGACTTCTTGTTATGGCCAAGACTATTTCTCAGCCTTCCCAGAATGTCAAGCAGGAAGGGGAAATCTTTCCAGGGCTGCATTCTGTGGGGACCCACTGAAAGAGGACCCAAGCCTCAGATGCAGAGTGGCCCCAGACCCAGACACCCCCAAAGAAGAGTTTGGGTGTTTGTGTCCCTGTGGAGTGAGGTACCTGTGAGGACGTCGCAGGCCTTGGGCCGGATGAAGCCCCTCTGCATGAGGGCGCCCACTGGGATATCCCAGCCTGAAGGGCTGCCGAAGCCCGAGTGGCAGGAACGCTTGCCCTGGAGCTCATCCAGGGTGAAGGCGTAGGAGCTGTTCCGCCTCACCACAGCCACCACGTAGTAGGAGTTGCTCCTGTCCTCAGCTGTGGGGGCGGGTGATACGAGTGAGACCCTGTCAGGTAAGAGCCAGGAGCATACCCCCTTGGGGCCTGTCTTTCAAACCATTTCCCCCTGTTGCTCTCCACCACGGAGCTCTGGCCTTGGTGTCCAGGCCTTGGCTGCAGGGAGTCAGGGTGCTGCCCAGGTCTGAGGGCCAGGAGGGTATCCGGCGAGCCTGTCTGGCAGTGGGGCCCCTACTCGTCTCCCCCTGAGAAGCAGCCTGGCTCCACTTCTCAGAGTTTTGTCTTTCCCACTTTACAGTAGCACCCAAAGGGATTCTTTTCTGCCCTTACACCCAGATGGTATTTTTCTCACTTCCTGGGAGGAAGGTGGAGGCCCAGTTAAGGCTGCAGAAGCATTTTCCCTGAGCCCAGAGATTTTTCACATCCAAGTGAATGGGACCAAAGGTTCCTGCTCACCACTTAAGTGGACACTTAAGCAAAGGCCACTGGCAAGGTGTCATGAGCTGACAGGAGGGTGGTTCTAGGGCCACCTCCCATGAGCTGTATGGAAGGCTGGACGAGTCCCAGGAGGCCTCCGGGGCATGCTGCTCCAGCATTTGAGTGTGGCCTGGGGTGAAAGTGAAGGGCAACCCTTACATATTTTTAAATGTTTGTTTTTAAAAAAAGACAAATATGCAAGAGTATGTGGGCGGTAAAGCATAAAGTGCTGATTCTCTGACCCTTTATAGAAAGTTTGCCAATGTCTGCCCGACTTTCAACAACTGGGTGGCAACATGGGGCCTGGGGCAGAAGGGGGTTGCCTGAGACGGACAGCAGCCGGCCCATGGACGGAGGCGCTGAGGGGGAGCTGCCGAGCAGGGGCATGCTCATATAGAGGAAAATATCAACCACCTCCTGGCAGAGGCCAGGCGGCTGCACCTGCACTCACGGGCATAGAGCTCCCCCGCCGCTGGAACCAGGCCGTATGTTTTCCCAGAGGTATAAATGTCCTCGCCCCTCAGAGTCACCGCATCAATTTGGCCAGCCTGGAGGAGGACAGAAAGAGTACCCAGACTGGGACAGGTCCCACGATGCTCCGGGTGTTGGGATTTGATAGGGAAGTACCGGGGCTTCCTTTCCCTGGGCGCCCTGTCCTGTGCCATTCCTTATGAAGAGGCATGGGCAAGAGGGGTGCCTTGAAGACTGGGGGCTAAAACTAGCCACCACCAGCATTTCTGTTGGTGGGTATCTGTTTCATTCTTTCAATAATTGCTGAGGGTCTCCTGCTACCAGGCCCCATTCCGAGCAGGTCTGGGTCTCCTCGTAGGCCAGCCACAGAGGCCTGGGGCACTGTACCATAACCCCAGTACCTGGCCAAGGCTGGCACACAGCCGGGTGATGAGTGAGCCATGTCTTAAGGGAGGCAGTCTCTGGGCCTCTGCGACAAGGCTCCAGGGTTGAAGGACTCTCTTCCCTCAGACCCTCCTGGAGTCTTCTGGGTTATCAATGCCCCACCCCCACATGTCCATTCTGAAGCCTCTGGAAAGGTGGTCCCTTAGATCCTGTAAGTTCTGAGGGAAGAGTTGGGGGAGAGAGGGGGCACCTGTACCCCAGGAAGCCTCAGAGGCATGAAGGTATGATGGTGGATAACAGGCAATGGCGTTGCTATTTTCAGCCTGGCGGGTGCGGTAGCTGAGTTGGGCCAGTCGTCTTATGCTCCTTCTGCTCCTGCTCCCCACTCTGTGAGGACTCCCTGGGCTCCCCTGGGGGAAACAGCCTCCTCTGCCCTGTCCCCCAAAGTGGGCGACGGATCCCTGGGGTCCTTCCTCCTCCCCTTTCTATGAGGGTGTTGGAGGAGACCTTCTCCTCCACAGGCTGCCCCTGAATCCTCCAGACCAGGAGGACAGGGGAGGGTCAGCACCGCTACCCCCACCCCAAACCCACTGTGCCCCTCCAGGCTTGGTCCCACCTGGATCTGTTCCATGCAGTGCTGGGGGGAACTGGCTGACACGCACTGGATCTCCGGCCTGAGCCTCTGCCGGCTGAAGGCCACAGCCATGTCTCCACACTTCTGGATCTCGGGAGTGGACAGCACACACCAGCGCAGGTAGGAGGGCAGCCCTGTGTGGGTGTGAGCATGTGGTCACACACCCTGTGTGGGCCTGAGTATGGCTGGAGGGAGGATCAGTGCCTCCGTAGGAAGAACTTGAGTCAGAGCCAAGGGAAATCCTGGCCCTTACCCTCATTAGCTGTTCATATTTAACCACGTGAGCCTGTTTCCTCACACAGAAAGGGGGGTCTAGGAGGTCTGAGGCAGATCGAGTCAAGTAGCTAACTCGGTGTCTGGCACACCATTTTCCTGGCGGCAGGTGGAGGGGATTTGGGGTTGGCGGTGGCCATTGGGTGTCAAGGAGAAATGCCACATGGAAGGAGAGTGACAGGCCTTGAGCACTTCAGATCGGAGGACGAGGACACCCTTGGAAAAACAGGTCTTAATGTCCTGGATCCCACCGTCTGGAGCAGGCAGGGCTTTGGAGATACAGCAGTCCATGTGATCCCCAAGAGTCTTCCTTCCCAAACCCCTGAGACAGGGAGATTTTGAAGAAACAAGTTCCCAGCGAGGCATACTTCCCTTGATGAGTGTCCTCCCTAAGTCACCTCTCGAGAAAGCCCTGTTCGCCACTCCTGGCCTCAGGCTGGGCTGGGGGAGGAGACAGGTGGACTTACGGTTGGGGTCACACAGGAGGCCCTTCATGGCGTGCAGGTACTCGCGACCCAGCCATGCCTCGTAGGTCTGCGTGGCAATGGGCACCAGCTCTGAGGTGGTGTCTTTGAACAGCAGGTTCTTCTGGCCATAGGCCTCAGAGCTGAACATCTGGAAACTGCTGCCCTCATGGCTGAACAGACGCTGTGTGTCAAGGGGTAGGGATGGAGCTGGTGAGGTGCTGAGGGGGCCCATCTTTCCTCTCAGTTCACTTCCACCACCTTCCTGTGCCCCCAAACTGGCACCCCCTCTGAGGAGCACCACCGGCCTTCCTATGCTCCCCCAAGCATCCTGCCTTGTCACACTCAGCTGTCTGGACACGGGACACGTGGCCCAGGTTGTCCTGAGAACAGACAATGGGGCTGGGCAGCGGTGGTACAGAGGGGAAAAATCAAGCGAAAGCTGGTGTACCCAGCAGTCAAACTTACTGCTTTGGTAAGCAGGGATTTCAGCAAAGCATGATTCATTCATTTAATTAAAGTTGCACTTTGACAGTTATTGGCTTTGTCATTTTGTTGATTTGCTCATATGTTCTGGTTTTGATTTTAGGAGCCACTTGAAGGGGCTTCTGAGTTGCCTGGTCTCCTGTCTTGGGCCAGCCCTCTTTACCAGCCAGCACAGTTGGTCTCTCCTTCACACTGACCTGGCCTGAAGAGGGTCTCTGAGTCCTGCCCTTCTGATCTAGGCCACCAGGGCCCCAGCTCTAAGCCTGAACTCCCGACCTGGAGCAAGACAAGAAGGTCCTGTATCACCCCTGGAACCTATGTGGGTGCCTTCACTCACCTGGCCTTCATTGAGCAGCCGAAAGATGAGCCCCCCATCTGTATCAGCCCGGACCACCACTGCATGAGCAGGCACCCGGGCCAGATGGCACCGCCTCCATTCGGTGACGTCAGCTCGACTGCCATCCCGGCACAACAGCTCAAAGTCCTGTGACAGCAGCATCTGGCCCCAGGAGGGCAGGGTGTTCCCTAGGAAGAGGGGGAGCTTGTGGTGAGCTAACTCCTGTTCTAGGAGGGCATGGAGAAGGCCCCAGGCAGGCCCAGGAGAGGAAGCCTGGGGAGAGGCTTCACAGGCCACAATCCCACCATGAAAATAAACCGTATGAGGAGGTGAGAACCAGAGCACCAGGAGGGGAGACCCAGAATGATACCAGAAGGTGAGGTGCAGAACCCTGAACTCAGACTGAAGAGGAGCTTGGTTGCTCTACTCTATAAGATCAGGTGTTCAATAGACTGGGCCTATTTACTTTTCTACCTCACTAATACCTATCCCAATAAAGTGGACTTGAGGTATCTGAAAATAACAGAACACAGGTAAACAGAATTGTTCACCAAAGACAGAAAGAGTAAGAGAACAAGAGAAGTGTAGGATAGAGAAAGAAATGCACCAGAAATCTAGGATGAGTTCACTGCTGTCCCTGAGCATGACAGTTGGCAGGGGCCCGGGGGTCGGCGGGGAAGGCGTGGTGGAAGCAAACCATGAGGAATCTACCCAGAACAGTGGCTGGAGAGAAAAGTGTGACTCCTCAAAGTGGATAGCTCAAACTTAATATTTTGGTATATTTCCTCCAAGTCTTTTTCCCTATTTCTGTTAGAACAGAGAACGAGATGAACTGCTTTTAACATAGTTAAGAACATACTTGATAGGCAATCTTGTATTCTAATTTTTTTCATTTATTGATTTAAAGTATTTTCCCATATTATTGGAAACTTTTCATAACATTCATTTATAATAGAAAACAAGATTTATTCGAAAGAGTGACTATCCATATCAATAGGAATATTAAGAGGACTGTTAAGAGTTGTAACTAAACCATGAGAGATAAAATAACCACAGATGGTGCTACATTTCTATGACTTTTAAATTTTAAAACGAGGGGGATAAATCTCTGCTAGGAATTAGGAGAGGAAAATAATTTGTGGGATCATGAAAATTCTGTTCACTCGAAAGCTATTTAAAAACCAAAACCAAAACTAAGAGAGTAATAGTTTGGAAAACTCCATAAAGGTCATTTTTAATGATTGCATGATAATTTAAGCACTCTCAACAATTACTCAGTGTCATTCTCTCCCCACTCCCCAACTTTTCTCTATTTTTAAGCTGCTGCAGAAACTTTGTATAGAATTCTGGGGGATCATTTGGTCTTCCCATGAGACAAATGTAACATTTAGGTATTATGATCTGTCACTCCTATTTTCCACAGATTAGGGACAATTAAAGCCATATTACTTCATTACATCAGACATTTATGTCAATTCCACTCTTGTTCTTACCCTTTTTTTCACATAAATATACTCTTTTAAAAATTGCTTCCTTAGATTTTTTTAGATTACATCAAAAATTTAAAGGAGCTGATCTTAACCCAATACATTCCTATTCTTTCTCTACCTTCCCAAATCTTTGTGTGGCCATCTTGGGGCTCAGGTCTAGGTAGCCCATTTTCATAGGATCAACCTGCTTGGGAGACAGTCCTATATGCCTTCTCCTTTTAGATCACTTTTTTCTTTTTCTCAAACCTGGTTCTTCTTACTGCCTTCTGATTCAAAAGTCAAAGCTTAACAAAAAAGATGATGATTAAAAAAAAAAAAAAAAGACAACAGCAGACATTCTGGAACAGGTGAAACCAGAGAGATAAATAAAAGTTTGACTGGTGGCTGCTGGGGGTGGGGGAAAGACTTGACTATAAAAGGGTTTGAAAGAACTTTTGGGGTGAATGTTCTGTCACAACCACTATCTTGATTGTGGTTACACAACTATTGGGTTTTGGTAAAACTCTGACCTGAAGTTCAGAAAGACCAAACTTTATTGTATGTAAATTATACCTCAATTGAAAAAAAACAAATGATCCTTAGGCAAATTCAAATTAGAGGCCATCCTATAACTGGATTGATTCTTCAAAAATTCAGTGTCATAAAAAACACAGAAGATTGAGAAACTGTTCCAAGTTACAGGAAACCAAAGAGATCTAAAAACTAAATTCCATGTGAGATCATAGATTAGAAATCCTGGGCTGAAGTGCGACAATTAGTGAATCTGGACTATGGACTGTGGATTAGATAATAATATTGTCTCAGTGTTACCTTTCTGGAATTTGCTAACTGTACTGTGGTTTGTGGCTAGGTTGGCATCTCCTTATTCTTAGGAGATACCTATTAAAGCACAACAGGTGCATGATACCGACAAATGAACTCTCAAATGGTTAAGAAGAAAAACTGATATAGAAAGAATGATAAATCCAACGTGGCAAGTGCTAAAAGTTGGAATCTGGGTAAGGAATAAATGGGGGTTCTTTGAATTATTCCTGCAACTTTTCTAAAACTCAATTATTCCAAAAAAATTGAAATGATTCTGGTATAAGGGATCATCACATAACACCAACCCATGTTTAGTAAGACCTAGTGCAGGGAAGAGAGATGGCTTCTTCAGACAACACAAGAGAAGTGCCAGGAAGGAATGCTAAGGAGAGCTGGTGCGGAGGTTTGCAAACTGTTTTTCAAAAGCAGCACCCAGTCTTCGGGTGGAAACAGAACCCAGTGCCAAAGACAAATCAGAGCAGGGCCAAGCTGCTCACAGGCCCGAGGCCCAGAGGAGCAGTTTGAACTCATGGGTACCTTTTTGCAGATGGGAGCTGTAAGGTTTGCAGAATGAGGGCTATCCGTGTCACCCAGACTGCGCAGCAACTACCAGAGCTCCAACTACAGGTCTCCCATCTGGGGTCCTGCCTGAGGCAGCTCCCGGCCCCATCAGGGAGATTTCTGGGGCCCAGACCCTGCTCCTGAGGGCCAGTGCCCCCACTCACCATCCGTGTTCTCCAGCACCGTGCTGTGCTTCACGAAGGCCACTTCCCCGGCCCCTTCCGCCAGGCACCTGCAGGCAAACATCAGTGAGCTGGATAGGTAAAGCATCCCTCCCGCCCCTTGACCCCTGTCATCTTCCACCTCTGGGGGTCTGGCTTGGACACGGGAGTGTTGTGTTGGGCATGGGTTTCGTTGTCACGCAGCCTAGGGTTCTGGCTCCCTAGTTTGTGGGTTGTGTGGCTTTGCCAAGTTGTGGAGCTTTCCTCGCCTCTAAACCTATAAAGTGGGGATGAGAAAGGGGCTCCCGATAGGGAGAGATCCCTTATAGGTCCTGTTCAGCCTTGCTTGGGCCTGACAGGAGCTGGTGCTCATGTGGCAGCAGCCTGAATACATGGTGTTTTCAAGATGACTGCCTTGCTTTAGGGGATTGGGCTGGATTCAGGCCCCCAAGATCCTGGGGAGGAAGGAAGCAGGTCTTTTATGTATCCTCTATGTGTCTCCACCCAGTGAGGGAGGTAGGTCAGCACCTACTGGGCAGAGGGGCTGCCTGGGTCCCCAAAGTCAGGAAATAAGCAGGGGCTAGATTGGGAATGACACGGGGTAGGGAGGGGTGGGTGAGGGTCTTTGGTGCGGAGGCCCAAGGACGTGTTCTCTGTGCCAAGGACTGCATTGACTCAGATCACGGCCTGCAGCACAGGCCCTAGCAGGTCCCCTTCAGGTGGAAACACTGAGGTCAAGGTAGAGGAGGTCCTTGGGGGGCTTCCATTCCCACGTCCCGGTGTGTGGTTCCTTATTTGTGGACAGACAGACAGACATGCACCACAAGCTATTAGAGACTCCTTTTAGGATCCTTTTGTGAGGTTATAGAAAGTGCCAGCTTGAGCCAGACAGACATGTCAGCCCTGAGGGTCAAATTCCAGGGTCCCTGCATGATGCCCGCACTGTCTTTCCTGCTGGTCTGAGACACCAGGATGGGAGTGGCAAAGGCTGTTTTTCCATTTCCTTTTCTCTGAGTCCTCACCTCTAAATATACCAAACATTGATTTTATGAGCAAACGCAGTCTGGCATATTCCAGTTTGATGTTTTTAAACTAACCAGGACACACAAACTATATAAAGGGTGCTTTGATGAGATGCAGCCTGTGTTGCCCGCCCCCCTCATCCCTGCCACCCCCCACGATAAGGTGTTTTTCCTCAGCTCGGTGGCTCAAGGCCTTTCCCCTGACTCAGCATCCACCCCACCTCTCTCACCGGAAGGCGCCGCTGTAGTCATAGTATCTCTCCAGGGGGCTCTTGTCACACACCCCCTCCCCAGCGCCATTGCCCCGGCAGAGGCGACAGAGGGACTCTGAGTAACTGGTGTCTCCTGCTCCAGGGACACAGCTGCCCCCAAAATAGTTGCTGACAGCTGCAGGAAGGAAGGAGGGGGGGTGGTCAGTTAGCCCACCACACAGCAGGGCACAGCATTGGGTCTCTACCCTATCCCAAGTGGGCGCTGAGGTACCTCTGCCTGAAGCCAGAAGGGCTGGGCTCCCCTCGGACAGTGGTGGACCCTCCAGGGTTTAGTCTAAGTGGCACCAGGGAATGGGATCTGAGTGGTGATTCCGAAACTGGGGCCAGAAAGGTAGCAATGGGCAGGGGAGTGATTGCTATTATTTAAAAATGGCTAGGGGAATGGAACATTCGCCCCCAAATGGCCACAAAGGACAGCTGTGAAAGGGACACTATTTTCATAACAGGTTTCATTCCAAAATGCGCTACATGTCATCAGTGACAGTGGGGAGAGAAAGAAATGATTACTTAATGAGTATAATCTGACAGACAACACTTCTCAAAACATGGACAGGAGGGAGGGAACAAGAGAAGGAGGCATTGTTGGTGAAGGGGCCTGATCTGCCAGAACCCCCTTTTTTTTAACTTATTCTTGGGGCAAAGTTTAGGTTTCTATTGAAACTGTGCACCCTGAAGTGCAATTTGGTCTCAATAAATGCTTGAGCCGCTCTCCCTTTGGCTCTTTATTTTTAGGTTTGCAAGCAGGTGTGCGTGTGAGCGCCCCACAGCAAGGGCCCCCACAGAGGTATGGGTGGAGCCTTAACGACAGGTTCCCTGCCATAAGCACACACCCCGTGCCATGCCCTGCGTGAATTAGCTCAGTCCTCACTCCACAGTGAGGTGAAACAGTTCCCATTTCACAGTTGAAGTAATGTTCCACGAGGTAGAGAAATTTATCTGAGGGCAGGTCATGCAGAGCCAGAGGTTAACCCGCATCTCTGTGGCTGTAAAGCTGGGCCTTGAAAAGTGCTCTCTAACCGCTCCCCCAAGCCGCCACAGGCTCCAGAGGCACTGATCGCCCAGTGAGCAAACCAGAAGGAGCACATTCATGGAAAGGGACTTTGGGGACGCCCTAAACTCTTCTCAGGAGATGTGGTTGTCACGCATCAGGCCATCTCGTCAGGGTATGGTGCCTGATGTGGGGAGACGGACACCGCTGGGTGGCCAGCAGTGAGCCAGAAGAGAAGCCCAAAGTATGAGACACAGGCCTTATGCCAGGCACCCCCAGGCTCCACCTCACTCCCCTTAGGTGTTTTATTCTCAGCAGTGACCCTTGGGGTCACTCCCACCTTCTTCCCACGGGAGCACCTTCCTTCTGCAGAGCTATGAATGAACCCATGGGGAGCAGCAGGGCTCTGACTAGCCACTTGTGAGCTTCTTGGGTGCATGTCAGCAGCTTGTTTGGGTCCTGAAAAAACTGAGTTTCTGATCCAGAAAGCTGAGGACGTCTCTCTGGAAGTAGCGACCCACAGCAGGTGTGCACCAGTGAGAGTTGCTTGGGGACCACTGCCTCGCAACTATGGGTTGGGCCCTGCCCTTGACTGGATCTGGGGACACTGTGATGAGCGAGGGGGAGAGCCCTGGAAGGGCCAGTCATCCAGAATCTTAAACGGTGGCATGCCAGGCTGGCCAGCACGAAAGGAGGGAGTGAAAACACCAACCAGGCATCCAGGAAGGCCCCTGAAGGTGGTGGGCCTGTGTGGCTCCTCCAGGAGGTAGCAGTGCAGGTGAGCCTGGCGGGGAGGAGGCCGTCCCTTGAGGAGACAAGGAGTGAGGAGTGGGGAGGCCCAGAGCCTGCAGGTGAGGCCCTGCGGGCCCGAAGCCCTCACCTTGGAGCACGTTGCAGCCCATCACGGAGAGGCGGCCGCTCTCCACCAGGTAGCCCACGGGCACGTTCCAGCCCACCGTCCTGTTGATGCCGGTGTGGCAGGACTTCACGCCTCTCAGGGTGTTGATGGTTACATTGGAGCTCCTCCTGACCACAGCTACGGCGTAATAGGAGGTGCCCACCTCTAGAAGGAGGGAAGCGGAGAGCTGTGAGGGCAGCAAGGGAGAAGCCAGGAGAGAGGCTGGGACTGTGCCTGGGAGGCTGTGGGTCAGGGTGCATGTGCAGTATTCTAGCTGCTGACAGGGCGAGAGGGCACTTGCACACATCTTGTATCAAGACTCCGCCTTTCTCCAGCCTCAAGTGCTGGATATTTTCTTGAGTTATGAATTCATTAGCTAACGTCCCCCTTTCTTTGCAAGCCAGCGGGCACTTAGCTGGGAGCACATCTGTGCACGCCAGCAGGGCTCTGTTGGGCTGAACGCAGGAGTAGCCTGTGGGTCTTCTGTTTCCCAAAAGTCTGGACCTTCAGAGAACTTAGAGGGTTTGAGGAAGGGTGACAGTGGTTTCCCTGTGCTGAGGGCAGAGGAGTGGGGAGAGAGAGGAGGAGAGAACAATGTGTTCCTATATCACTCAAGGTCCGGAATGGGGTGCACGTAGGTGGGCAGGGCTCTGCAGCTTGGCAACATGTGCCAAATGTGGCCCCAGCAGTGCCATTAAGATAAGACAAGGATGACTCCTGTAGGAGGACTGAGGACCAGAGACATCCCTTTTCTCTGTCTGAGACACACACACACACACACACACACACACACACACACACACACACACACACACACACACAGATTGCTGGTGCCCATGAACAGAATGAAGCTGAGTTCTAGAAAACAAAACAGTGTTATTCTCTGCACACCTGAGTCTGGCCCTGGCCATCTAAGCAGCCTCACCTGGACCCACCCTCAGACTCAGCCACTGTACCCTTGCCTTCTAGTTCCTGGAACACTCCAAAGTTCTTTCCTCGGGGGCCCTTATGAGTGCTCAGCCTAAAAGGCCCTCCTGTCTATTCTATTTCAACAGGTCTGCCCACACCCTTTAGTTCTCCAGCACAGCCTTTACTTTCTTCACTGGGAACTGCACTTTTGCGTGTATGCATTGCTCTCTGACGCCTGCTGTTGAAGGGCAGGCTTGGCTCCGTGCTCAGGGCTGGATGTAGCAGGCTGGCCTGGTGTGGAGAGGCTTGGTGGTCGCAGGGTGGGGCTGTATCCTGTGTCATCTGGTGGTCACTGATTTGACAGCAGCCAAGTGAGACCCTGGGCTTGGTGCCAGGGACGGGGTTGGGGGTGTGAGTGTAAAAAGACAAGAGCAGGTCCCCTTCCAGGGACTCACTGTGGTAGACAAAGGAAATGAGACAGAAGGATCAGACCTTGGTGGGGTGAGCTGGTGCTCTAGGTATAGGCAGCGAGGGTCTCTGTGGGGGGGCAGGGGACTTGGAGGGGGCCCTGAGCTGGACTGTGACAGCGGGTAGGCACTAGACAAGCAGAGGTAGGCAGGCTGAGCTAGTGGCCTGTCAGGTGAGGGGCAGGGACCGGGGCAAAGGAACTCACATTTCCCAGCACATACTGCGTGTCAGGTCTGCACACACTGGCTCATCCATTGTGACTGGGCAGGTATGTGACCACAATTTACAGTCACGAAAGTGAAGTCTGTCCAAGGTCACAGAAGACCACAGGAAGGGGCAGAGCTGGGATCCATTCTTGGTCTATTGAGCTCTGCAGCAACTAGTCACCCCCTCTTGCTGAGCCCCATGCCCCTCCATGTTGCTTTTGACAGGGCTGCTAAAGTATGTGGGTAGCTGGCCTCCTGCACCCCAGCAACTAGCCCGGAACTGGGTATGGGGCAGTCCTTTGGTAAGACTTGTGGGTGAAAGTTGCTGGGCTCCCCATAAGGAAAAACAGACCCAAGCTACGGTTTCTGGTATCCCCACCCTTGAGAGTTCAAGAAAGACAGGGGGATCTGTGGGCATCTGGCTGGCTGGTACTCAGGACTGCTATGCGGACCAGGCTAGTGCCCAGCTCCAAGGCTGCGGGGCTCCAAGCAAGGACACACCGCTGCGGGGCTTCCCCTCCTCCCCCAAACCCCCTCCCACTAGACTCACATACCTTGATCGTATACTTCTCCCACCACAGGCTTCAGGCCGTGCTCCTTCCCTGCCTCATAGATGGCTCCTCCATCCAGAGTGATGGCATCTGCTTCCCCCACCTGCTGGGAACATGTATGTCAGCCCAGGCCGGTCTGAGCCCACTCAGGGAGCCCTCAGGGCCACCCGCCAGTCTGCCCAGCTCCTTTGGAAAGCCCCCACACCAGTCCTCTCCTCGTGTGGGGAGTCCTGTCTTGTCCTCCCCCCACGGCCTAAGTTTCAGATTTCTTAGGTCGAGGACTTGCCTTGATTTTCTAACTCTATTATTTTTAAAAATATTAATTTTATGGGATTCATAATTTATGTAAATAGTAAAAAAAATTAGTATAAACTGGTATGTAGTGGAAAGTGGTCATCTTCAATTTTCTGTTTCTCAGTCTGCTGCCTCCCCTGATAACCTGTTTCTCGGGTTTCCTCTTTAAGATACAGATTGAATCCCATAAATGGCCTCCTATTTTTTCCTTTTTATTTTAAAACACAAATGTCTGTGTGCTCCCTGAGTCTACAGAATTGGTTTCTGCCTTCACAGTGGAGCCTGACCCGAGCTCCTGGCCCCATCTAAGTCTATGAATGGATTAGGTCTTGGGGTGAGCTGAAGAGAAACCCAGATTCCCTTGAGCTTGATCCTGATGCTTTACCTTACGCCTTGACCTACCACTAAAGCTCTGTGTGAATATGGTCAGTGCCAGGTTAGCAGACCCGCCTCCTTCCCCACTCACTCACGTAGGACCTCTGGCCCCTCTTCCTCCTTCCAGAGAAACCACACAAACCCCATTCTGGAAAACTCCATGGCAGAATTAGTAATCACCGTGGGCTGCTGAAGGATGACCGCTCTCTGGGCACACTTGGTTGCGGGGGCGGGCAGTGTCCCTACTCTTGCAGGGGCCTTGTGGAAGGCCTCTCAGACACCTTTCCCACTACTACCCATCAGAGCCGGGCCCCCTTCTTGAGGCCTCCCAGCGCCTGGCCCTGGCGCAGGCAGGAAACAAGCTGGCCCTTGTTGCTGGGGAAACTCAAGAGATCCTGTTGCTGTCCAGGCAGGGTGGGGGGGACACTGGCGCCCTCCCCAGTGAATGAGGCTGTTGTGTGCTCCCTCCTGACTCAGAGCCCTCTGGTCTGAGTTGGTGGTGGCCAAGGAGGGCAGAACGGAAGGGAGAGGACTCACCGTGATGAGCTGGACACAGTGGTCAGCTGAAGTGCTCTGAATGCAGAGGAGGGAGGGCTGGATCCCAGCTTCCTGGAAGGCCTTGCTCATGTTGTTGCATTTCTGCTGCTCTGGATCTGAGGTGGTACACCACCGCACCTCCATCCCACTGAGCACTGGGGGCAGGGGACAGTGAGGCCAGCTCCCCTGGCACCCCCAGCCCACAGCCCCCACCATGGAGGAGGGTTCTAGCAGTTGCGTGACCACTAGTCCTGTGCCAGACTTGCTCTTCATCAGAGGGCACCCAGGCAAAAAGAGGTGTCACAGACTGGAAGTGGAGTGGGCTCAGGGGCAAAGCCAGGGAGGCCATGCATATCTTGGTGCTCAGGGCAGATGGGTGCCCAGAGACCTTTACAGAGGGAGGGAGGGCCTCCCAGGGTAGCAGCTCAGCTGAGCCACCCCTCCTCCCTGGCCTGGGGCACAGCCTGTGTTGTAAAAGGAGCACTAGCTGGGGTCCTGGCTGCCTCTGTGACTTGCTAAGTTCCTGCCCTTCTTCCAGCCTCTGCAAAGAGTGAGTGCTGGAGTGGGTCCTCTCACTCGGGGAAGTCCCTGGGTCTTCCTAGGGAACCAGGACAGGAGACTGGCACGTGGTTGTGGATGTGCTGCCCTTGGGGAGCTTTGCACTTCTTGGGGCAGCTGTGATTACGCGCTGTGCAAACACACCTTCAGTGGCCACAGTGCCAGGCCCCTGCCTCGGGGAGGCTGAGGAATCAGCGGTTGGTTCAAGTCTCTGCTATTCCAGTTGATGACTTCAGATAACTTTTTTGCGCTCTCTCTGAGCTCTTTTTGTCATTTGAGAAAGCAAATGAGCGCACACACTTTCTGTACGGCAACTATTTTTTTTTGAAAAGCACTTGTAGCACTGAATGACCTTTTCTCCACGTGACTTCAAACTACCAAGGCTCCCCCGCGCCCCTCAATCTCTTCCTCAGCTGTTCTAAAAAAGAATTTGGCCTTCTCCGTGTGGTAATTAAACCGGTACAGAGAGCCAGGGCACACAGGGCCCCAGGGGACGTGTGCGCACCTCCCTGCTCCTGGTGAGGACCCTGTGGGGTCCCGTGAGTGCGCAGGTCAGAGTCCCCGAGAGCTCCCAAGCTGGAGGCCCAACGCCTGAGAATTCCCTGAGACGGACGCCTTCGAAGACCTGGACTCCGCCCACTCACCCCAGGGGGCCTGTATTTTGGGGTAAACTTGTGGTTTTGGGTCTTCTCATCCGCCCTCAGCACACGCCCCATCAGGTAACTCTTCCAGGGAACCCGCCGCTTCCCATCCCATCCCGAGGGCCGAGGCTGCGGTTCCTCCAGTTTCCCTTCCGCCCCCTCCAGGTGCCTGAGACCCGCTCCCCGAGGTCTTGCCCCGCGTGGCGCACTCTTTGGGGAGCCCGGGGGCGGCGTCCCGGGGCGGTCTGCGCGGCGTCCCCGGCGCCCCCTCCCGCCGCCAGCGCCTCGGGCTCCCGGGGCCTCCTGCACGCGCGCCCGGCGAGGTGGAACGGCTCTGCCCCCCAGCCCTGCTGGGGCTTCCGCGCCTCTCGAGAACATTCGCCGTCCCGAGCCTCCTCCCCACAAGCCAAAGTTCTCCCCTCCGCGCTCTGCCTGCTCGTGTCCCGGGCCTGCGAGAAGCGCCGCGTTTTCAAGGCCCCTCGCAGCGTCGCCTCCGCTGAGAAGCCCCCGGACGCCCCGTCGGCGGATCCGGGCTGCCTCCCGCCCCGTCCTCACCGCGCCTCGCGCCTTCCGGCCTCTCCGGTTCCCGGGAGGCGGGGTGCAGGGCACCCTTGCCAGCCCCCGGGGCCCTCCCCCGAGTCGCCGAAGCGCTCCAGGACCCCCTGCCCGGCGCCCGCTCCCCGCGGTCGGGCGGGGCCTCACCGGTGCGCAGGGCCAGGAGGAGCCACAGCGTCCCGCTCAGGCCCCTCATGGCGGGTCTCGGGCTGGCTGGGGCCGGGTCGGGTCTCGGCTGGGGCGGAGCGGGTCAGCCGCAGCCGGGGCTCGCTCCCTCCTTCCCCCCTGAGCTCGCCCGCGGCTACTTAAGCCGGCCAGGGCGTGCCTCGGCGGCGTCCACACCCCCAGCGGCGTCCACACCCCCCCGCCGGGGCACCTGAAAGTCCAGGCCGGCCTTGGCCTGCTCTCTTGCGCCCCCTACTGGAGCCGCGGCCGGCCGGGGAGGAGGCTGGAGGGTGCGGGTGGAAACAGCGCGGGGCTCCCAGGATCCCGGGGGCGCCTATGTCTGGGCCCGCACCCCAAACGGTCCTCGAGTCAGGTGTCTGCTCTCTGGGAGCCGATGCCCTCAGCTCGCAGGCATCCCAGGACTCTCCCTGCCACAGTTGGCCGCGCGTTACAGAGCATCCCCGCCTCCACTTGCCTCAGAGAGACCCCAAGTATCATGCGTGACTGGAGAGGAAAAGATTTGGAAGAAGAGGTCGGAACTCCCGAGGAAGCGGGAAGGAAGCTTGAAGGCCACCGAATGTGTTCACCAGACTGTCTTCCAGGGCACGTGGCACGAAGGACCTGGGGGCACAGGATGCACCCAGGTACCTGTGGTCCTAGCCAGGCGGGAGCTGGTAGCGAGGGTCGCACTGTCCTGCTGGCTTCCTCGCCTTGGGCCTGGAGGGGGATCCAGAATGGCCCATGAGCCCAGGTTCCAGGTTCCAGGCAAAACCTGGCTCATTTCCTCATGTGTTGGAAGATGGGAAGAAGACCAGGTGGGGGCAGGAGGTGGAGGCAGAAATGGATGAGAAGAGAGATGAGAGGAGAAAGAAAATAAGGATAGTTCAAGGAAGTAGGTTGTTTTTCTGTGGCTTGCAAAGTGTGGTTCCCAGTGTGACAGTGACAGGAACACCTTGGAACTTGTCAGAAATAGATTCTCAGGCTTGCCTCTGATCCACTGCATCAAAAACTTTGGGGGAAGGGCCAGTAATCTGCTTTTGATTCTGGTGGACAGTAGAGTTTGAGAACTACTGTTCTAGCTAGGCCAGAGCTATGGTTCTCCACGTGTTGGGGACCTAGTGAAGGGACTGCAGAGATTGTTCTCAGCCATTCACCTTCACTTATGTCCTCACCTTTGATCATCACCGCTGCAGGAGTACACAGGAATGAGGTCCTCTCTACGTTGGGGAGAGGACAATGCAATAAGAACATAAGCTCCCTAGGGAAGGAAGTTGTTGTCTGTCATACCCTGAGATGATCCGTGGCGGTTACATAGACTGGCTCTCAGGAGACATGAGCTCTGGTCGGTTGTTACCACTGACTTGCTGTGTGCCCTTGGGCAAGCTCATTCTCCTCTCTGGGCTTCAGTTTCCCATATGTAAAGGCAGGCCATGTTGACGCTGATGTGTTTTCTTCTTCCCCCAGTATCTGTCCACTCTGGAGAATCTGAGGGGGCATGCATGGTGGAAGCTATTTCTCCCTCCCCAGCAGGATCCATCAGGAAGAGGGGGCATCCATCTCTTTTTGTATTCACACAGAGATGCCACACAGACTGGGAGGTGGCCTTGCTGGAGGGGCTATGGCCTATCCTAAGAGAATGGAATTGTCCTTAGCAAGCCTCTCCCTCCTTATGAGGGTGAAAAAAGGGTAATTCTGCCACACTGCGCTGCAAATAGAAGGTGTTAGCAGGGTTTGTGTGCATTAACTAAGTTGTTTATCTATCTCCTTACCCACCCACCCACCCTCCCACTTACCTACCTACCCACCTACCTATGATTTTATTACTTTAATACATAGATAAATTTATGCCACCAGGGCAGATACTGTGGATGGTTCCTGTTTCAATGAGGGGGCGGTGATGGAAGGATTTGTTTGGTCTTATAATAGTGAGCCAACCCGTGACTGTAGCTTTCAGTGAGAATCAGATGGAATTTAGCATCCTTAATCTTTTCTGGTTCTAAACGGAAAGATGCCTTTGAACAGCTAGTGCTTTCTTAATTAAATGGTAGAGATTTTCAAGAAGTCCAGCCCTTTGGACTTAGGTATCCTCAAGAGTTGATTGTCCGTCACAAAACGTACTTGTGCGATGCCATGTGAGTCTCTCAGGACCACACTCATTGGGGAAGGAGTAGCCCTTCTTGGCCAGTTCGTAGATCCGCTCTTTCAGGTGGTTAGATATCCATTCAGCCAGGTGTGGGTGCTGTGGTGATTCGCTCAGGCCTTTCCTGGGAGCATGCACCCCACCCAGGATGGGAAGGACAGGCAGAGAAAAAAGGCCTACGTTGTTCCTTTAGCAAAGTTTCAGGTGACACTGATGAGGAGCCAGACAGTTACAGTCTGAGAGCTTGGTGAGGAGTCATTCCTCAGCTATGACTCATGGGTGATTTTGCTGCTTCCAGGGCTTCAGGGGGTTTTACATCAGGCCCATTTGCCTGACCTAAGCAAGGCCAGAGCTTTGATACCTGCGTGTACTAGGGAGACTCTTCCTCAACTTGAACCTGGATCCTGCCATTTCTGGGGTACAGACATAACTGGGTGTACCAGAGGAAGGGGTGGGATGCAATGAGGGAGAATGAGCCAGCAATTTGACCCTGGGACAGCCTTAAAGAGAATCAGAAGTTGTAAGGATAACTTGGTCCTCATCTGGACTCATATTGAGATTAGAAGAGTATTAAAAAAAAAAAAAAGGGCCTCCTCGGTGGTGCAGCGGTTGAGCGGCCACCGGAGGAGGGTCCCGCATGGCGCGCAGACCTCTCCTGCCGCCTGCTGCTCCCCTCGGCAGTGTACTTCGGTTCTTCTGCCTGCTCTGCTCCCCGCTCTGGCTCTGGTGAATTCTCTCACCCTCCCGTGCTTCTGACTGTACCCAGTGCTTGTATAAATAAATAAATAAATCTTAAAAAAAAGAGTATATAAAAATGGAAGAACTGGTTTTACTAACTCTTCTGCAAGATGTTGGGGCCTAAGCAACACTGCTTTGGGACCCCCCAACCCTATAAAATACAGAGTTCTCTTCCACTCTGCCAGAGACACAGCTCTTGTGCTGCAAGGTTCCAGGTGCCCACCAGCATGGAGCTTGCTTGTCAGGAAGCTGAGAATAGTGGCAGATGCAGAGGGTGAAACACACTAAAAATCCCGGGGGGACTCAGAAGGTAGAGGGGGGCCTTTGACAGGGGACAGAGAACTGAGATTGGCAGACGGGGGCTAATGGGAACCTTGGGAAAATTCGTATTTTTTTCATTTGAACAAATCATAATTCATTTTTTTTCTATTTTTATGGAATATAATGCCTTTGACTAAAAACAAATCCAAACAAATTTCATTCAGAGGGACACTTACAAGGGTACACAGAGAAAATAAGGGATGGTGAACATTTGCAGTAACAAATGTAATATCAAAGGACATTGCACTCCTGTTTTTGATATCATTTCACCATATATTGACTCACACCTGAATTGGTATGTGAGTTCAATGGCAGACACTGTGAGTAAAGTACTCTGTAAAAGTATGTTCCCTGTGGGCCTCCCTGGTGGTGCAAGGGGGTAAGACGCAACCTATGAAGCTGGCCGCAGCCTCTGCATCACGAGTTCAATCCCTGGCCAGGGAGATACTCACATGGCGCAGCAGACCTCTCCTGTCTCAACTGCTGCTCCCCTCAGCAGTGTATTTCAGCCAGTCTGCCTGTTCTGTTCCCCACTCTGTCTCTGGTGAATTCTCTCATTACCACCCCCCACCTCTGGCCTGTACCCTAGCTCTTGTATGCATAAATAAATAAATCTTAAAAAAAAAGTATGTTCTCCTATGAAGCTGGACTTAGGGGAAGACCTACTCATTCAAATTCTATGACATTCTCTGTGCAAGCTTTTCAAAGGCAGACCCTGTGCTTATTTTTCTCTGTACTCATCATAGAGCCTTGAACAAGGAGGATAATTCCTAACTGTGAACTGTGAAGACAGAGGACAGTATTAACTAGCCTTAAAGTAGCGCTCGTGCTGCAGAGGGAGAAGGACTAAGAAGAGCTGCAGGATTTGGGAATAGGCGGAAAAAACACAGGAAAAGGAAGTAACTAAATGCATGTGGAATACGATCAGAAGGCAAGCATAGACATGAGCTTTGAAAAAAAAGAGAAAATGCTTTTTCCTCAAAGATAGGAAAGACGAGGGTGGGAGAATCTCCAACTGAGCAGACCTGCCTTACTATTTTAATTGTCAAACTTTAAAAGTTTTTTCCCCTGAAAAATTTCCTTGCAGTCCAATCTTTAAAATATAGAAGGGGATTAAAAGTTTCCAAGATTAACTCTGGAAATACAACTTTATTTATTTATTTATTTTTAAAGATTTATTTATTTATACAAGCACTGGGTACAGTCAGAAGCGTGGGAGGGTGAGAGAATTCACCAGAGCCAGAGCGGGGAGCAGAGCAGGCAGAAGGACCGAAGTACACTGCTGAGGGGAGCAGCGGGCGGCAGGAGAGGTCTGCGCGGCATGTGGGACCCTCCTCTGGTGGCCGGGGAGCAGCCGGGGATCAAACCCGGGCTGCAGAAGCTGCGGGCAGCTTCGCAACCCAGCGCTCAACCGCTGCGCCACCGGGAGGCCCTGGAAATACAACTTTAAAGCCATTAGTACATGTCCATCCATTTCACTGACTGTAAGATTTATTTATTTATTTATTTATGGATACAAGAGCTGGGGTACAGGCCAGGGGTGCGGGGGTGAGAGGATTCACCAGAGACAGAGTGGGGAACAGAACAGGTGGACTGACTGAAATACACTGCTGAGAGGAGCAGTGGGCAAGACAGGAGAGGTCAGCTGTGCCATGTGGGTAACTCCTTGGCCAGCTGGGGATTGAACTCATGCTGCAGTGGTTGCAGACAGCTTCACAGTGCTGTGCTTAAACCTTTGTGCCACCAGGGAGGCCCTGACTGCAGGATTTAATTTGAGTTGAACCCAGTATAAAAGGAGGTGAAGAGTAAAGAAATAAAATCAAGAATTAGTGGCTCTGTCACTAAGACTTTCAGAGAAATTATTCATACCCCAGCTACTTCCAAGGTGGAGTTTGGATGACTTCTCATAAAAAAGCATAGATACAGAGAAAAAGCACAACACATGCTCAGGAAGGGAACCAGAAAGGAAAGGACTATAATTACACCAAAAAAAAAAAAAATTAACTGATGCAGATTTTGTAGTCAGTCCTTTTTACCCACCTCCTCCCTCTTCCCCTCAACGCCACCAAATTGCAAGTGAAGTCATTGCTAACACTTATACAAGCCTGTGGGCCATTAAAAGCAGTGAAGGCGCCATGCTGCACAGAAGCCTCAGGCTCTGGGCAAGAGCAGGTGCACTCCAGTCACCTGCATGGTCTCAGCTGGGGCAGGAACACGTGGAGAAGCCACCTAACCCGAGACAAGCCAGGTTACTCCTAGAGCGGTGAAAGCAGCACATGGAGCATCGGCCTAGGGTTAGGTGGGCGCTTAGGAAGTACTGCAGGAATTTAAGTATCAAGGGGTATAATTGGGAAGACTTTCTGCAGGAGGAGGAAATTACGGTGGGCTTTGAAGGGAGGTAGGGTTTTGGAAAGAGGATTTGGGTTAGGAAGGATGCAGTTAGCAAGGTGGGATCGCATGACCAAGGACCACAAGACAAGCACTGCAGAGGGTGTGTGCGAGGCGGGCAGGGGAGGTAGGTTGTGATAGCACATGTGATTTAGGGACCACATACCGTGTTGCAGAACTACGCCTTAAAGCTCAGTTAATTAGTTTAGATTTAGGATCCATGAAGGTGACTGAGGAAGAGCACAATCCAAGTCCCATTTTAAAAGTCATCTTGCAGCCAAATCAGCAAGGAAGTAAATTAGATGCTGGAAGATGACTTAAGGGGCCACTGCTGTAATAAGGGCCTGGGGGCGAGGGTGAGTCAAGGACTCGATTAGAGTGATGACAGTGGAAATGAGAGCAAGAAAAATAGGACATGGAGGAAGAATCAACAGGATCCGGTAACCGGCTATTTGGGGAAGAGAAATGTCAGGAAATACGAAGGTTAAATTTCGGAGATCAAGAGAACATTCTATTAAATATGACTATTATTAGCCCTTGGGAGAAAAATAGTTAAAAAGTTAGCTTTTTTTTTTTTCCTAGTAAGGGTAAATGAGGAGTCAGATAAATTAGATTTGAGCCAAGCACTTTCAGAGAAAGGGAGCTCTTATCAAGTGGTAGATATTCTAGTCTTAAATACCACCAGGGAAGTAGATATTTTTGATCAAACAACTCTTACAAGATTTAGAAAACCTTTTTGTAGAGATTCATAGTGTGGAACATATGGGACTTCCATACACTTCGTTTTCTCTTTAGCCCTCCCATCTGTGAGCTAAATGAACCTAATTTTAGATATCCTAAAGAAAGATTTATCACTCATTCTTTTCTTCCATCAGAAAATTCAACTGTATCTTGTTTCACACACTGTTCTGTGCACTGACTTCTTTATCATTAAAAAAATTAATCGACTATAGTTAAAAGCTGTTCCAGTGAAGTTGGTCATTATTGTTGATTAGTAGACATAGGGATAAATATATGCTCTATATGAGTAGTTTATTCCTTCTCTGGGTAAACACTAGTGAGTCCTAAGGTTTAGTCTAGAATCTAAAGGAATAACCCATATTTTGGTAAACACAGGAGAAACAAAAGTCACACTGTGATAGAAATAGGGAAGACAGGGCAATGTGCTATCTGCATATAGAAAGGTCAACTGTCAAACGAATCAGGAAGGGGGCCAGCACAAGACTTATTTTGTTAACCACACATTAGCAATATTTAAGATGCACTGAGGTTACCACCGAAAGAAAACTGGTAGTTAATAATGAAAAACAAGACAAAACAAACTACAATCCTTTGCTGTTCAACATACCAGCTTTTCTTAAAAGATTAGGGCTTTCTCTCCACGGACTGTTTTCTAAATTTTAAGTCTACGAGACAATTTGAAGTTTAACAAATGACTTACTTTCATTTGTTGCTCAAACTGTTTTCTTCTTATTTATTACTGTTCTGAAAAGACAATTTCTCTGAGGACACCAGCAATGAGAATCAGTCACTGGCACCTCCACCTACTGGATCATCTCAGTTATTCCTGAGAACTTGAAATTACAAAAAAATACTGAATTCCTTATTCTTGTAGTCTCTTACTTTAGGCACAGATATGTCCTGTAACCTGGCACTTGGGATGTCTTATTTCGCATTTAAAGTTTGTTTTAGGGTCACAGGATCTTGTGCAATTGCAAAAATCTGTGGGTGCTCGTTGTGGACGTGGAGGTGGGGTGGGGTAGGGCCTGTCATGGCTGTCAGCATTAGAAACCTGTTTCTGGTTCTCCTCTTTGTTGTAGATGTAGAGTGGCGAAGAAGCACAAAACCATAGGGGAAAAATTTTATAATTCAAAGTCCTTCAAACAGTGAATGGATAAATGAATGGTAGTACATTCATACAATGGAATAGTGTTCAGCAATTAAGAACAGCAGATGATTGATACATGCAGCAATGTGACTGGCTCATCAATGCATTTTACTAAATGAACAAAGCCACACCCAAACACTACATGATTCTATTTATTTGACGTTCTGGGAAAGACGAGACTGTAGGCATGGAGAACAGGTCAGTGGTGGTAAGAAGTTGGGGATGGGAGGGGAACTGACTATATAGGGGCAAGCATGAATTTTGGGAGGATGGAACTGTTTTGAATTCTAGATTGTGGGGGTGGTTACATAACTATGCATATCAAAAATTCAGTTATACATCAGAGTGAATTTTCCTGTACATAAATAAAAAAATCATAAAGTTAGTATAATGGTTTCCCTTAGGGTAGGACTAGAGACTAGGAGGGAGCTGAGGAGGCCATTTGGGATGCAGGTCGTGCTCCTTTTTGTTTCATGCTGATTGTTACAATGGTGATGTTAGCTTGTAAAAATTCATGGAGTATAGCTACACTTATATTAATGTATTTTATAAATGTATGTTGTACTTAAAAAATAAAACAGGGGGGCCTCCCCGGTGGCGCAGCAGTTGAGCGCTGGGTTGCGAAGCTGCCCGCGGCCTCTGCGGCGCCGGCGCCGGTTCGATCCCCGGCTGCTCCCCGGCCACCCGAGGAGGATCCCACATGGTGCGCAGACCTCTCCTGCCACCCGCTGCTCCCCTCAGCAGTGTACTTCGGTCCTTCTGCCTGCTCTGCTCTCCGCTCTGGCTCTGGTGAATTCTCTCACCCTCCCGCGCTTCTGACTGTACCCAGTGCATGTATAAACAAAACAAACAAACAAAATAAATAAATAACATGCTAAAAAAAAAAAATAAATAAAACAGGGGAAGAGGATGCTAGCCTTCACTATCCTCTGGTTTCCTCTTGTTTAATACTCCTATATTTGTTTCTAAAAACCTCAGACACTACTACTAGTTCTGTTCACAATACTGTTTAATAGACCAGAATTGTTTTGCCAGCTCTCAGGTAGCCATATTTGCATGTGCATTAGAGAAAGAGTTGGTAGTGGGAAGCAGTGACTATTCTATTCTTGGTCAAATGGAAAGAAAGAAAATGCATTTTATCTGGAAGATTTAAGTAATTTTTTAAAGATGTTTCTAGAACCTCAATAATTAACATTCTGGAGAACTGCTAGGGGCTAATGGGTCTAACACTGCAAATATGTGAGAATGAATCTTTGTTTTCAGCTCTATGTTTAAGGTTGAACTGGGGGTAGGTTACAGCATTTGTCAGAGTAGTGATCCTCAGAAGAGATAAGCAAAATGATTAAAGGGACTGAAATGTAAATACTTTAACCGAGTCAAAGAAAATTTCTCTATAGGTGATGAAGAATGGTTGGACCATATTCTCTCAGTCTTCTGCTACCAACTATATACTCCCTTGAGAGACAGGGAAAAATAGGTACTGAGAGTCAAGTATCAGATGCAGTGATACATGTTTTACACACATGACTTTACTGACCCTTTTCTTGCAAGTGGTTATTCAAACCCCATTTAAAATAAGATTAATCTTGTACAAAAGGGAATTGGAATAAATTCCAGGCTTCGAATTCAAAAGGAAAGGGAATTTTTAGAATGTGCTATGTGTTAGGCCCCTTTGTAATCTCAAAATATCTTAATTTTACAGACAAGTAAACAGAAAGAGGGATGGCATGACTTGCCCAAGATTAGTTACATAACCAGTAAGTGGCACAGCTGGCATTCAAATCAAGCTCTGATTCCACAGCTCACATTCTTCACATTATAGTGCTCTACTACCAAAGCCAACGACAACGTGAATTCTGGAGAGGGATAAATTGTGTCTTCAACATTGGACTAAAACACCAAATAATCTAAACTTAGGTCAGAAAAGTGGTATTTGTTGTTTTTCTCTGATATTTTCAAACCCAAATATATCAATGAAATCTCTAAAGTATAATGATATTTACTCTTTTTAAAAATAAGTAATTTAAACCTCCACTGACTGAATACCCACCAACTTCTGCTCACAGAATGGGAGGAAAAGGAACTGATATGGTGCAAAAACCACTGTTCCAGGAGCCTGGAGTTACAGGTCTAATCCTGGCTCTTTTCCTGACTTCAAGAGTAACTAAATAAATCTTAAAAAAAAAAAAAAAGAGTAACTCAAGACACAGGGATCTCTGGGATTACATTTCCACATATAAATGAAGAGTATTCAAGGTGAGAATTTTGGAAGGCAATTGCTCACTCTAATACTGTAGAAAATACAATTTCCTCATTATTAAAATCTCCAAATTGCCATTGCTGACACTTACATACTATGTAGCACTTTAGCAGGTATTTGCTAACCAGTGTGTATTCTGCTGGAATGAATGTGACAGGTTTGCTTCTATCAGCTTTTGCAGAACCCTGAGCTGATGATGTAGTCCCATTTGAGGCATTTTTATTTTTGTCGACTATTTCATAAAACATTGAAGATAGTGTTATTCCTTGTGTATTAATTAAAACAGTGGGCTTTTCCCCAATGAATACTATTCCATTTTTGGTTCTAAAGAGGTTCTTTCCTAGTATGTCATTGTGATAGTGCTAGGCTGACTTGCTTCCCAGAGTCATTTCAACTGTGATGGGGATAACTCATTCTATGGGTCTGTCCTTTCTAATTGTGTCAGTCTGGGTAAGGTAAAGGAACTTCTTCCAAGTCTTTATCTGCAAAGGGATACTAACATAACATAATTGAAACCATAGGCCTTACATAGTCGAGGCTGAATAATACGGCAGCATGGTATATTAGAGAGAACTTGGGGCAGAGACTTGGATACAAATACCAAGCACTGTCACATACTAGGTTAAGTCATTTGAGGCAAGGGATTTCACTTAAGCCATACACGGGGTTAGTAACTCTTTCTTTTTAAGAAATTAAATGGGGCCTCCCCGGTGGCGCAGCGGTTGAGCGCTGGGTTGCAAAGCTGCCCGCAGCCTCTGCAGCGCCGGTTCGATCCCCGGCTGCTCCCCGGCCACCAGAGGAGGGTCCCACATGGCGCGCAGACCTCTACTGCTGCCCGCTGCTCCCCTCAACAGTGTACTTCGGGCCTTCTGCCTGCTCTGCTCCCCACTCTGGCTCTGGTGAATTCTCTCACCCTCCCGCGCTTCTGGCTGTGCCCAGTGCTTGTATAAATAAAATAAATAAAAATAATTAAATCTTTAAAAAAAAAAAAAGAAAAGAAATTAAATGATAATATATTGAAAGTACATTAGTACTTTTAATTCTGTACAATCTGAAAGCTGTACCGAAGTATTTCCTTACAAGAAAACCATTTAAAAAGAACATCTAGAAAGTAATGTAATATCTATTTTAACACATAAATGATATCATTTTATAACCGCATGGTATCTTATGTGGCCAGTAAATACCTCAAAATGGCTTATGTCAGGTTCTATAAGGTGATTTCTGGGGTTCCTGAGAGTATAACAATTTTCCTCAAGTATGTTGTTTGGTAATAACCCATCATAATTAGTGTAACAGCCATCACATATGTTTCAATGTGTTAACACTCAATTCCAAAACCTACTGAAGAAAATTGGATTAGGTTGCCCAATGGCTTGTGAATTCAGTTTATAAATTATGTGATGCCCCAAACTGTTGCAAGAAAATGTAAGCTTCAGAATTCAAGACACATTTGACATATAGATTTTACAATAAAGTTTATTAGCTGTTCTCCTCTTTCTCATAAATGGAATGGATCATGATGATAATTCTTACAAACCAGTACTTGTTTAAGAAATTGTAATGCAGAGGTTGTCAATAACACATATTTAATAAACAACTCCAAAAAAGCAATGGGAAGCCAAACAATGATATAAAAAAATCAAAGAATTGATTTCTGAAATCATATCTACCTTTCACTAAAATTTCTTAAAATTGCTCTTCATGAAGATCTGTGCAACTCTAGTGCAGAGCAGATACGAGATATGAAAGGTGCAGTCTGAGGGGAAAACACTCACACATGGGACTTCTGTCTGTTTTCCTAATAATGAAAGGAGGAGAACTAGAAGGAGAACCAGAGGACCAGATCTAAACCCGTAGACAAGGAACAACAGTAACAAAAAACAAAAACAAAAAACAAATCAGTAACCATTTGGAAACTTTTGTAGAAAAGAGGAGAACATGCCCATACTTTTACTTGTAATCTAATTTCCCTAAAGGTTTCTTTCCATAACCACCATACCCCTGTTTCAATTCACATGATTAAGGACGATAAAGTCTAATCAGTTATTATTTAATTTAAAAACCAAACAAAAAGTTAAGAGTAGGTGGCAAAAGAAAAAAATATATTTTAAATATATATATATGTTTGTGTGTGTGTGCAACTATGTAAAGAAAATAATTCCCATAGTTACAGAGTTTAGTTAAAGAAAGTTTTATATATATTTATATATATTTTATTATAACAAAATAGGCAGTTATTGTGGGTAAAATATTCATTAAAATCTGACCCCTAAGAATACATTTAAAATTTTAGACTATGAATTGGACTCCTTTTCCATTGCTTTAATGCTTACTAAATCACCATGTAATATCTGCTGTGTCTGTATTTATATTGATCACATTTTCTCGACCTTATGTATAAAAGGTGAGCGTCCCTAGCACCTAAACACGGCCTCAATTCAGAAGATGTGATGATCACAATGTATGAATGATTTCTGTAAGACACTATAAATAGTGTTGCACAAGTAGATTAAAAACATTTAAACATTATTATTCCTAGCAAATGTACTGGGAAAAAAAACCTCAAACAATAAGACTTTAAGAGTTCATATGAAAAATGAATATCCCTCGTGAAATTAAAGTTAACCCAGACATTAATTTTGAAATTAAAAAACATATATTTTCCTTATTTGTCTAATATGAAATATTTGCTTTGATAACAGAGGTCAATTGAGAAAAGGACTTGAAAGCTAATATACTGGCCAAACCATGCTATTAAAGTTAAGCATGCACTGATGCTCAAATTTACTAAATCACTGATTAAAACCACTTTTCTTTCATTTATATTGAAATTTGAAAAGAATGTATATAAAGCTTTTCTGAAAATCTCTTAAAGTTACTTTCCCTTAAACATTAAGGAATTTTACCACAATTTCCCCGTTTCCCCAAATTCTTAATAGCTGGTCAGGCCATTCCATCTTCAGTTCTGCAAAATGGCCATCAACCAATAGTGACAGAAAGTAATACAGACGCTGCAACTTGAAGGAGACTCTAGATGTGAAAAATAAGTGCAACTACAGACCGCAATGAGAAGGATACCAATCAACATGAAGGAGTGTTGGAGACAGAATCCAGAAGGAAAAGGGCAAAATGTCAAAATAAAAAAGATGTGGAAAAAGAGAAACAGAGAAATATTAGTCCTCATAACTTTTCTTTTGCTGGAACCCAGATGTAAGGACCAGACTGTTCTTCTATGATCTGCTTCACCTGGTTGTAAATATCTTCCAGCGTATCTCCCTGTACAATAGCTGTAAGGGAAGAAACAAAATCAGGAACCTCCATTAATTGTCTATTGTCACCATTATAATTATTGGTAAAATAGTAGAAACTAAATGTTAGATAGTTACTCATTCAGGGAGAGAAATACTACTTGGGCACTGTTTGCTTAGTAAAAACTGCTCATTTCATTAATTTTCCAATTAGTGTAATATAAAAATTTTAATATAAATAATAGATCAAAAAATGAGATTTAGTGATTTTTACATTGCT
Source organism: Talpa occidentalis (assembly GCF_014898055.3). Taxonomy (NCBI): domain Eukaryota; kingdom Metazoa; phylum Chordata; class Mammalia; order Eulipotyphla; family Talpidae; genus Talpa; species Talpa occidentalis. The sequence goes on along the minus strand of NW_023604295.1, from coordinate 40,860,678 downwards.
TATTTTTGGTTCTTTTATCACCTCAAAATATACTCACTTTATTCTTTAAAGAAATTCACAGAAATTTCCTTAATTTTCCTGATCCTCATATATGTATACAGAAAAAAAAAAGAATGAAGTGCCACAGAGAGCAAGCATGGTTACTTTTTAATTTTAATCTGAGGGATAGTACTTTAGAGGATTACAGATGATTACAGATTTATAGATTTCTTCAGTATGCCAATAATGGTCAGGTAGGTGAACTGAGATACAAAATCTGACTTTTCAGTGGCCAGATACTATTAAAATCAATGTTAGGTAGTTTTTTTGCTGTTTGAAATAATGTCTGAATAAAAAAGTGGTAACAATTACTGACAACTAAGTCTTTGGAAGCAGCTGGAGTCCAGTGGTCTGTGAGGAGGTGAGGTTAAAAAAACAAAAAGTCCAAAAAGGTCCCCTGAAGTATCAGCAGACAGCATTAAGCATGAATAACTTTTTAATAAAATCAGAGAATGCTTTTATATATATATAAAATATTTATATTATATATATATATGTAAATTCAGGATCTTAAATAAGTCATTTATTATTAAACTAAAAGAAAAACTCCAGTGATTTTAGAGAAGCAACACAGATGTAGATTTCTATACTCTCAAAACCTATTGTAAAATAGCAAATGGAGATTTCAAATAAAACTGTCTATTTGGTGACTGAGATTACTCATGCCTAATTAGGAGGGTGTAAGTGTATCAGGAGATCTTATAACATATATGGCTAAAGATGCCTGAATAACCAAAAAATTGTAAATAACATAATATTCAGTGGTATCAGCTTTGTGAGAATTCATATTTTGTGCTAATATAGACATTCCTTAATGTCTCTGAAGATATATGTACTATAACAAAATATTTGGTTCATCAGTTTGGCTTCCTGATGTACTCCAATAGCATGGGACAGAATCCAAAGTACCTCATAGTTGAGGTCAACAACTGCATATATTGTCTTATTTCAGGAGGAAAGAATTATTCAAGAATTAGTTTGGGAAACATATTTTGCTTACTTTGTACATTCAGTAATGAAATGACTAGTAAATGAGTTTCTTCTCAGGAGGGAATAGAGATCCATAAGATCATGCAGGCACTTTAACCAAGGGATCAAACTAACATCACCAGTAATGGTACAATTTAATGTCACAGACGTCCCTCTATGATGCATAGAGATAGGTAATACCATCATTTCTTTGGTATTCCTGCCTAAAATGCGTAACCTATATCTAGTCACAAGAAAACAGCAGACAAATCCAAACTGAGGGAAAGATATTCTACAAAGCAATTGGACTTTTACTCATAAAAATGTCAAAGTCATGAGTAACAAGATTGAGAAACTACTCCAGATGAAAGGAGACTAGAGATATGAAAACTTCATGCAACATGTGGTATTGGATTTGATCCTGAAACTGGAAAAAGCATTTTTTTCCTTTTTGTTTTAAAGGCATTTATTGGAATGGCTGACAAAATAGGAGTAATACCTGTAGTTAGACGACATTATCAATATTAACTTTCCTGATTTTGGTAATAGCACAATGATTATAAAAGAAAATGTCTTTTTTAAAATTTCTTGAGAAATATATACTGAGGTATTTAGTGGCTAAAGGGTAGCTGTCTGCAACTTACTATTTAAATGTTTCAGAAAAAATTATAAATTTGATAATTATAAACGTCAAATTATAAATGTGATAAAATTATCAATGTAATAAAATGTTAACATTTGGAGAAAATAGGTAAAAAGTAAGAATTGTCAGAACTATTTTTGTGATTTTTCTATAAGTCTTAAATAGATTAAAGAAGCACATGACTGCAACATAATGATGTTATGGTACTGTTAATATGTTAATATTGGCAGATCATTATTTCAAACAAACAACAAAAAACCTCCAAAGATACCTAAGGAATAATTTAAATCACAAAATGAACAAGGGAACATTATTTGGAATTGCTATCCATTCTTTTTAGACAAGTAATATCTTAAAATGGGTCAAAATTTATAAGGGATAAAGAATAAACAAAACAAATGGAAAAGAAAAACAATTATAAAAGATAAGGTCAATTTCACAGAAAAAACTAAGCCTTAGAATCTGTTTTTCTTTGGTCAAGTGTGAATTATTTCTGTACATGTCTTAATCAACAACCTAAGAAACACTAAATTTCAAGATTCTCTCACCACTGTCTAGGCAGATGAATAATTCTGAAAATGATACTGCTAATTATTAATTACTCCTGGCAGATGTGGGCATAGTTCAAAATTCATTTCAATAGTCAGCTCAGTGGGCTCCACAGCAAAATTCTATCAAAAGCATACTCCTACACATGATGCCAACCTGTGAAATGTTCAGTAAACTCTTGTTCCAGTTTCATGGCTCTTTCAAACGTCTTTCTGGCTTGTTCTTCTGTTACACGCTTATTCATTTCTCTATGCAAATAAATTTATAAATTGGCAATTACTACATTAGAATACTTTTTGAATATGACAAGTGAGAGAAGACACATAAAACATAAAATCATGAAAAGTTGAGCTCTGTTGAGAATGTCATTTAAAAACTAGACTTAGTCACTGAAAATGTAACTTTATTCTTGGAATGACACAAGGATTTCGATACATTTTTGTATTGGCTCAAGGCAGTCAAAATATTAACTTGACAGTTTTGACTTAGATGAAAAATTGACATTAAAATGACTTACAAATCTACCTATCAATTTATAGATAATAAAGGAGACAAATGTGACATCTTCAACACCACCATCAGAAGGTAGTCACCTAAATACAGTTAGGGGAAAACTTGGCAGAATAAATGACTTGGTTTCTTAAATAGAAAAAAAAAAAAAAAGTCAAAAATCAACTGACCACATATGTGAGAATTTATTTTTAGGCTTTCTTTTCTATTCCATTGGTCAGTACGTCTGTCGTTAGGCCAACAACACAACACAACATTTGGATTACTGTAGCTTTGTAGTAAATTTTGACATCACGAAGTATGGATCCTCTAGTTTTATTACTACTATTATTTTTTAATAATACAAGAGCTGGGATACAGGCCAGAGGTGTGTGTGTGGGTGGTGGTGGTGGTGAAAGGATTCACCAGAGACAGAGTGGAAACAGAACAGGCAGACTGGCTGAAGTACACTGCTGAGGGGAGCAGCAGGCGAGACAGGAGAGGTCTGCTATGCCATGTGGGTAGCTCCCTGGCCAACTGGGGATTGAACTGGTGCTGCAGAGGCTGTGGATAATTTCATAGGTTGCGTCTTAACCCCCTGCACCACCAGGGAGGCCTCTACTTTTATTATTTTTAAAAACTGTTTCAGGTATACAGAAGTGCTCTAAGATTCCATATAAATTTTAGTATGGATTTTTCTATTTCTGAAAAAAGTATCACTGGGATTTTGATAGGGATTGCACTGAATCTGTAGATTGCTTTGGATAGGATTGAGACTTTATATTATTAAGACTGCCAATCCATTAACATGGAATGTATGTCCCATTTTATGTTTTCTTTCTCTCTTTTTTTTTAAATAAGATTTCCCCTTCAAACAACTTTTTTTTTTTAAATAAACTTATTATTTTTTCTTTTTTTTTTTTTCTTTTTTTTTTTTTTTTTATTATTTTTTTTTTTTTTTGCGAGTCAGGGTCTCGCTATGTTGCCCAGGCTGGAGTGCAGTGGCTATTCACAGGCGCGATCCCACTACTGATCAGCACGGGAGTTTTGACCTGCTCCGTTTCCGACCTGGGCCGGTTCACCCCTCCTTAGGCAACCTGGTGGTCCCCCGCTCCCGGGAGGTCACCATATTGATGCCGAACTTAGTGCGGACACCCGATCGGCATAGCGCACTGCAGCCCAGAACTCCTGGACTCAAGCGATCCTCCTGCCTCTGCCTCCCGAGTAGCTGGGACTACAGGCGCGCGCCACCACGCCCGGCAACTTATTATTTTTTAAAGATTTATTTAGTTATACAAGAACCAGGGTACAGGCCAGATCTGAGGAAGGGTGAGAGGATTCACCAGAGACAGAGCGGGGAACAGAACAGGTAGACTGACGAAATACACTGCTGAGGGGAGCAGCGGGTGAGACAGGAGAGGTCTGCCACGCCATGTGGGACCCTCGCCGGCCGGCCGGGATCGAACTGGTGCTGCAGAGGCTGTGGATAACTTCACAGCGCTGTGCTCAACCGTCTGGCCACCAGGGGAGGCCCCCCATTTTATGTTTTCTTTAAGTAATATTTTATAGTTTTCACTGTTTACACCTTTACTTTCTTGTTTATTCCTATTTTAGTCTTCTGATGCTATTGTAAATGGAATTTTTGGTTATGAGTTTCCCATGTCATATAAAACTTAAATGCATTTGTATGATTTACTGTTGTTAATCTGTCTTTTGCTAGAGGCCCAGAAGCAAAAAAATGGAAAGACTTTTTTCTTTTCAAAAGCAACATGTGGTAGTTTATTTTTTCCTTCACCTATTTTTGCAATCTTTGTTTTTTAATTGAAGCACTTAGTCAAGCATTTAGTTACTGAAATATCTGTGTTCATTTATGTCATCTTATTGGCTGTACCCTTTTTGCCCCATCCATTTCATGTTTCTATTTGCACTTTCCTTTCTTCTTTTAGTTTCTATTTAAATTCTATTTTTTCCCTCTCGGTTAGCTAAGTAGCTATACATTATTTCAGTCTCTTAAAGATTAACTTAGAGCTGCACACTCCATTTCAGTAGGTACTAGCTACTATAACTATTTAACATAAAATTCTAACACATGTTACCTTATCCCTTACTTATATTAAGCCTTAATATCACGTGGTATTTATTTAATCCTCACAGTAACTCTACAAAGTGAATATACTATTATCATCCCCATTTTATAGATAAAGTAAGTTAATTACTCAATCTAATAAGTGACAAAAACTGGATTTGTACTTATAGGTATGCCTTAGGCATCTATACTTACATGATATTTTCCATGGTTTTGGGTTTAATAAAAATGGAGATTGGGTAAAGTTGTGCAATCTGTAATCTCTTTATGGCATTTCCAGACACATCGAGGATACAGTGTTTGCCCTAAAATACAGGGAAGAAGAAAAACAAGTGAACCAAGTATTTTTCAATTATATTAAAGGTTCATTTCCTAGAGTTATAAAATATAGATTATGATATGTTTGAGTCCTATTCATTTTAAGCACACTTGTCATTTTTGTTAGCAAATTTCAGAGGGGAAATGAAGAAAATAATGATTAAGAAAAATTAATTTTCCATTTTCAAACATTACATAAAAATACAGTTCCCTTATTTCATATTTTCACAGACGAGTAATCCCTCAAAATGTCAAAATGGCAACAGTATGGGATTTCCTATCTTTTATTTTTTCAAGAAAAAGGCATATAAAACCCCCTAAGCCACCATCTTACTGTAACTATCTTTTAATACAAGAATATATGATCAATAACAAGAAGAATTTTTTTAAAAAAAGATTTACTGATTGATTATTTATACAAGCACTGGGTGCAGTCAGAAGAGCGGGAGGGTGAGAGAATTCACCAGAGCCAGAGCGGGTAGCAGAGCAGGCAGAAGGACCGAAGTACACTGCTGAGGGGAGCAGCGGGCGGCAGAAGAGGTCTGCGCGCCATGTGGGACCCTCCTCCCATGGCTGGGGAGCAGCTGGGGATCGAACCGGCGCTGCAGAGGCTGCGGGCAGCTTTGCAACCCAGCACTCAACCGCTGTGCCATTGGGGAGGCCCAACAAGAAGAATTTTTAAAGTGGAATAAATTTAGATTAATAAAACCCATTACTAATACAATATTTTATTTCTCATTTTACTGGGGGCTGGCAAAAACTTTATCACAACTGGCATTTGGGAACCTCAATGCTGGATTTAAAAAATATGTTTCCTGGGCCTCCCCGGTGGCGCAGCGGTTGAGCGCTGGGTTGCGAAGCTGCCCGCGGCCTCTGCAGTGCCAGTTCGATCCCCGGCTGCTCCCCGGCCACCAGAGGAGGGTCCCACAATCTGCGCAGACCTCTCCTGCTGCCCGCTGCTCCCCTCAGCAGTGTACTTCGGTCCTTCTGCCTGCTCTGCTCCCTTCTCTGGCTCTGGTGAATTCTCTCACCCTCCCGTGCTTCTGACTGTACCCAGTGCATGTATAAACAAAACAAACAAACAAATAAATAAATAAACATGCCTCTATAAAAAAAAATTTAAAAAAAAAAAAAAAAAGTCAAATAAAACTCTAAAAAAAAAAAAAAATAAAAAATATGTTTCTAAATGTGTAAATTCACTGACAAAGGTTATTTAGGTTTTTAACATGGACGAGCATTTAAATAGTACTTTGAGTTTATTAGATTTTATTTTAAATCAGATGCTCCTCCATAATGCATGTTGTAATCTAAGGGTTTGAGTCCACTTCAGTGAACAATGTTTCAATTTGGAAATACTAGAAAAATTTAATATTGTATAAAGACTTCAAACATACGAAAAAGAAAATAGGGGGCTTGATGGGAAGATGTCAGAGGAAGTTCCCTGCTTTGTTCTGGGGAGAATATGCTGAGTTAAGTACTGAACTCAGAGGGCCATGTAATGTGGGGGAGACCAGAGTACCTCACAATTATTAGGGATCAATGTTGAACAAATGCAACAGAAGAGATGCAGAGATTTAGCTGAGGGAAACACAAGGGTGAGTATGGGAAAAGGTGGCTCCTGGGACAGAACTGGCTCATACACACTTCCTGGGAGGGCAAAGCTGATTGCTGTGGATCTAGTGGAGAGAGATATGGGCAAGAGTGCTATGGTGAGTCAGGCAAGGAAGACAAGGATCAGAAAGTTATAACCCCCACCAACCATTTCCCTGGTTGCTGGTGGATATGGAACAGAGTAGATACAGATAAGCTGCACTGGAATGCTCTGGGCTGCACTCAAAGCTGAGCTTGCAGAGACATGGGTCTGAGGCACAGATAGGGGCTCAGGAGCAATGGGCCCCTCCAGGACTGTCCTCCACTCAGAGGACCCATCTACACATCAGTTCTCCCTGACATACAGCACCATCTACTGGTAGAGGGGAATCCCTGCAACCTTAAAATTGAGAAAGTTGAAAATTGAAAAAAAACAAAACAAAACAAAAAAAACTAACAACAAAACAAAACAATAAATGGCAACACAAGTCCACAGAAGAGTATTACACCATAGAGAGAGGACAACTCCCCAGAACCCCACCAAAAAGACATGGAAGAGATGTTCTTCCTATTAGATACAAAATTTAAAATTACCATGATAATGAAATTCAAAGAAATGGAAAACACATAAAAGTTAATCAAAGATATGCAAGAAAATTTTTAAAAACAAGTATATATTGAGAAATAAAATTAATGTAAAGATTGAGACTGAAGTGTTAAATAAGGAGATGCAGAATCTAAAAAGATATAAAGATGATATAAAATTTCTGGACAAAGTTATGGAAGTAGCTCAAATTGAAGACCAAATCAGTGAGCTTCAAGATTGTAATACCCAAAGAATTCAGATGGAAGAAGTTAAGAGACACAAAGGGAAAAAAAAAAAAAGAAGAAACATTTTGAGACTTATCCAACTTTATGAGGATTGGCAATGTAAGAATAATGGGTATCCCAAAAGGGGAAGAGACAGAGAAAAGGGAAAAAAGAATATATTTAAAGAAATAGAGGAAAACTCCCCAAATATGGAGAAGGAACTACATACATGAAGCCAAAAGAACAAGTTACATAAACAGAATGAGACCTACACCATGACAACCTACACTAAGACATGTAGTAGTGAAACTTCTAAGAATTCAAGACAAAGACTATAGAAGCAGGCTAGAGGGAAGAAATAGATAACCTACAAAAGAAACTCAATTAAGCTTACAACTGACTTCTCTGAAGAAACACTAGGGGCAAGGAGAGAATGGAATGACATGATCAAAATATTGAAAGATAAAAACTGCTAGCTAAATATTACTCTATCTTGCAAGGCTCTCCCTCAGATATAAGGGAGAAATAAAGGTCTTCTCACACAAACAGAAGGTAAAAGAGTTTGCAAACACTAGATCCGCCTACCCATTCCAAGACATGTTGAAAGGAGCTCTCATATCTAAATCAAAGAGAAGAACATTCACAAAGAACTTAAGAGGGAAATAGAACCACAAAATTAAGACCAAATGGTAGTAGCAGACCTTCACAGATCAATAATCACTATCAGTGGAATAGATTGAACTCATCAATTGAAAGACAAACGGTGTCTGGTCAAAATCCAATATTCTGCTGTGCCTGGGAAATGCATCTGAGCTCCAAAGATAACACAGGCTCAGAGAAAAGGGCTGGAAAATAATCCTACTAGTGAATGGGACCCAAAGGAAGGCAAGAAGAGCCTTATTTATATCTGACAAAACATGTTTCCAACTAAAAATGGTAACAAGAAACAGAGATGGACACCACATAATGATTAAGGGAATATGCTAGGAAGATATAACACACATCAGTATATATGCATGAAATTAAGGACACCAAAATATATAAGGCAATTACTAGCAAACTTGAAAAACATACTCGGGGAAAGACACACTCATGGCAATGGACTTCAACACCCACTTTCACTAATGGACAGATCAACCAACTAGAAAATGAATAAGGAGGAACGCAACAGCCTAAAACAAAGACCACATGGGTTTAAGAGACATTTGTAAGACCCTACATGCTCCAAAAGTTGAATACACATTTTTCTCAAATGCACATGGTACATTTTCAAGGATTGACCACATATTTCGCCACAAGATAAGCATCAACAAATTCATGGGGATTGAGATTAAATCCAAACACCTTTTCTGTCCACAAAGGTATCAAAATAGAAACAAACAAACAAACAAACAAAAAACATCAAAAAAACAAAAAACACTCTAATAGTTGGAGACTGAACAATACACTACTGAATCACTATTGGGTTAATGAGGAAATCAAGAAGAAATTAAAAATTCCTTGAGACAAATAACAACGAGGACACAACCTTCCAGAATTTATGGGACACAGCAAAGCAGTAATGAGGGAAGTATATAGCAATACAGGCCCATATCAAGAAGCAAGAAAGACCTCAAATAAATAATCTATCTCTCACTTTAAGGAACCAGAAAATGAACAAACATTCCAAAAGTAAGGAGAAGGAAGGACATAATAAAAATATGAGCAAAAATATGTAAGAAAGTAAAAAAGATCAATGAAACCAAAAGCTGTTTCTTTGGGGAAAGAAACAGACAAACCTCTAGCTAGGTTCACAAAGAAAAGAAGGGAAAAAACTCAAATAGGATCAGAAATGAAAGAGAAGTTACAATAGATATCTCAGAAATTTAGAGGATTATAAGAGATTACCATGAACTTTTGTGTGTTATTAAGTTGAATAACCTAGAAGAGATGGAAAATTCTTATAAATACACAAATATCTGAGACTGAATGAGGGAGAAATAAAAACCTAAACAAACCAATTATAAATAAACTCAAACAGTAATCAAAAGTCTTCCAGAAAATAAGACCACAGTTTCACATATAATTTCTACCAAACTTTCAAAGATGCTGAAACTCTTCCAAAACATTGAGAAAGGGGGAATACTTCCAAACACATTTTATGAGGCTAACATTACCCTAATCCCAAAAAATGTAATATCAAAAATAGAAAACTACAGACCAATTTCCCTAATAAACATGGATGCAAAAATCCTCAACAAAATCTTAGCTAAATGAATTCAACAATGCTTTAAAAGAATTATACACCATGACCAAGTGGAATTTATACCAAGGAGACAAGATAGTTCAGTATCCAAAAGTCAATATAATTCACCACATTAATAAAAGGAAAGATAAAAGCGACTGATTTGATAAAAATCCTATCAATAGATGCTGAGAAAGCATTTGTTAAGATTCAACACCCATTTATAAAGAAAACTCTCAAAAAATGGGGCTACATGGAAAACACTTCAACATATTAAAAGCCATATATAACAAACTCACAGCTAACATTATTCTCAACATTGAAAAACTGAAAGCTTCTCCACAAAGATCTGGTACAAAATAAAGATGTTCACTTTCACCACAGCTATTCAACATAGCACTGGAAGTCCTAGATAGAGCAATCAGGCAAGAGGAGGATATAAAAGGAGTCCAAATAGGGAAAGAAGTAAAGCTATCATTATTTGCATGCAAGATGATAATATATAGAGAGAGAATGCTAAAAACTACACTAAAAAACTTCAGCTATCATACTCTCAGACTTCATACTATACGACAAAGCTATCATAATCAAAACAAAAAACTGACACACAGATCAGTGGCATAGAATCAAAGCCCCTGTAAAAAACCTACACCGATATGGGCAATTAATCTACGACAAAGGAGCCAAGAATGTCCAATGGAAAAAGCAAGAATCTTCAATCAATGGTGTTGGGAAAACTGAACACCTGCAGGCAAAAGAATGAAATTAGACCGCTCACTAACACAAAGCACAAAAATCAACTCAAAATGGATGAGACTTGGATTAAGACCTAAAACCCTAAGATTAACATTCTATCACATTTTCTTAACTGTACATAACAGTTTGAGAATAAAATGTAGATATACTTCTTCATCCTACATTTCCAAAAGAATAACATTTCTTATATACCTACAGTATAATTTCAGTTGGCTATCTAGGTTCTTTACCGCAAAAGGGAAAACAGTTCTTGATCCAGGAGCCAATCCAGGATCATACACTGCATTTAGATGAAATGTCTTATCTGTGTCAAATTAGCACAGTTCCTTAAGTCTTTTCTAATAACTTATAACTGTATTGTATTGGATCAGAGTATTATTTGTAACATTTGTACTCTATGGAGCTTCCGGATATTTTCTTCTCCATAAGGTTTGTACAAGAAATAGTTTGTTGTGATTATGGTGACAGTGCATGTGTGAACTGGTGATGGGGATTTTGTGGGGACTACACCTGAAAAGAGAAAGCATGCCCTGTATAAAAAGGAAGAATGATATAAAATATACATAAAATAAAAAATTTTTTTGTGTGTAATCTCAGTACCAGGAACAACTACACTTATCTTGAACATATTTTTATTGATGGAATTTTTTTTTCACTTCAAATCCTTAATTATACTAGATACTGGAAAGCTAGGATTAAAGACAAGGTCTACCTCTAACAAGTATACAGTATTTTAAGTATTTTTTTTAAAGATTTATTTATTTATGCATACAAGAGCTGGGGTACAGGCCAGAGATGTGGGGGGTGAGAGGATTCACTAGAGACAGAGTGGGGAACAGAACAGGCAGACTGAGTGAAATACACTGCTGAGGGGAACAGTGGGTGAGACAGGAGAGGTCTGCTGCGCCATGTAGGTTGCTCCCTGGCCGGCTGGGGATTGAACTCGTGCTGCAGAAGCTTCAGATTGCTTCACAGTGTGGTGATTTACCCCTTGCACCACCAGGGAGGCCCAGTGTATAGTACTTTAAAGTATTAACTTCCCCTCTTGGACCTGTGTTGTTATTCCTAGTCTTATTTTCTTTGTTGACCTTCTTCATCTACTTTATATTGTATATATTTTATAAGTCAACTAAATAATTTAGTGAGTTGAGAAAAATAATCAATACTGCATTATCTATATTTTTCAAACATATAAACTAAAACTTTACATCCCATCATTCTTTCATACTGTCAAAGATGTGATTAGAAACTATATTCCAGGGTCACTTTAACACTTACCTTTTCTGCTACTTCTCGCACAGACTGTACACTTGTTCCATACAGATGGTTGTTATACTGGCCAGCTTCAATGAATTTATGTTCCTGGATATCTTTTTCCATCTGTTCTCTTGATGTCACAAAATGATAGTCTCTTCCATCTACCTCATAATCTCGCTTTGGTCTAGTTGTATCTTTAATAGAAGTTGAGGAAGTCTTGAGTATTAAAAGCACAGCAAATCTACTCAAATAATTCTTTAAAAAATTTATTACTATTTCTCATAATATTGCATCATGATATTATATATTAAGTAATTGCTTTGTAAAGTTCAACACAACAGATATTAATTTAAATTAAAGGGCAATAATATGGAGGATGGAAGAGTAAGTATAAATCATTAGAAATGATAACATTTACTTCCACCACATACAGTGACAAAATGTCAATAATAATAATTAAAAATTTTGTGTGGGTTACTCACGAGGAACACATGATCCAAATTTGTCAGGAAATTCTGAGATCAAGTCATCATTTATCCTGTCTTTCATAGGTCCTAATATGATGACTGGTCGAGTATAGTTAACTATAAAGATAAACTGCATGTTAAAAGGAAAAAACACTCAACAAACATCAATGTTTTATTTTACCAGAAAACAAAAGTATCATTAACTGTTAAGATTTTTTTTCACTTTCTACACCAATTATGTCTAAATTGCTAGTTTACACAAGCCTTGACCATGATCTTAAACTTAAGTCAATCTCTTGCTGGGAGTCAAACACTTGATAATACTACCAAGTCAAAACCAGCATTTAGGCAGATAATATTTCTACACATTGCTAATATCATTTCATCACAAATGAGAAAACACAGTACAGTGTTTCACTGATCTTTTTAGAAGGAGAAATTATAAGAAAGTAGGTCAAAGAAAGGAAAAGAAACTAGGTTTAAGAAGTGATATGATCACAGTGATGTAGAAAAATGATCTAATAAATTGCATTCACTGAATCATAAGGGATCATGCTTGGAAGCAAAATGATTGGGAGTAAGAATCAGAACTAACATTGAGGTATAGTGATAAAAAGGGGGTCATAAATAAGTAAGGTATCATAGAAGAATAAATAGGGCTTAGAAACTGATTGGACAAGGGGAATAAGGAGGAGCAAATGAGCTTCCAAATTTTTGAACAAGGAAAGGTGGTGACATTATTATGAACACTGGAAAGAAGTTACTTAGGAAATAAAAGGCCAATATAAAATGCCTATATTCGAAAATACTGTGGACTAAACCAGGTTTCAAAAATTTTACAGTAAATTTCTACATATATACATATAATAAAAAAATACAGTAAAATTCTTATATATAATTTTTTGAGATAGGAGTTAAGACTTATTTTCCAAATTAAGGAATATATTTTTCTAGAAGACTATAAAACATCAGCAGCTTCACAAACCTTCTTGCTGATTCACTGGTTCATAAGATAAGACATATTCTTCTTGACCACCTATTAGAAAGTTAAAATACAGATGAGAAAATTCTATAAAGATAAATAATGCTAATTTAACTCTTCATACATAAATTACTAGCATATACCTGAGAAAACAGCAAAGATCTATAAAAGGTATTTTAAATTATTCATGGAAAACTTTTATAAAAAGTGGCAAATTATAAAATCATAAAGATAAATTTGATAAATATAAAAACAAAATATAAATGCACTATTTAATATCTACCTTTCTCTTATTCTGTTTTATAGATTAGATTGATTTAAAAATCTGCATTTGTGATGTCAAGTATGTGCTTATTAGTTTTTTATTTAGATTCTAAGAACTTAAATCTTTTGATGATTAATATTTTTGTGAGTTGTTTTCTATATATGCATATTAGGTAACTTATGCTATCAAAAATATGCTGCCTTTTAGGTCACATGAGGTATAATGCTAACAGAGCATGCATATATTATTTATAATTAAAGCTATCTTAGAATAAAATTTTTTAACACAAATTGAAACTACTGTAATTATTTCAATGATTATTACAAATTCATTTTATTTTTTTATTTTTTTTTAATAGAGGCATGTTTTTATTTATTTATTTGTTTGTTTTTTTGTTTATACATGCACTGGGTACAGTCAGAAGCGCAGGAAGGTGAGAGAATTCACCAGAGCCAGAGCAGGGAGCAGAGCAGGCAGAAGGATGGAAGTACACTGCTGAGGGGAGCAGCGGGCGGCAGGAGAGGTCTGTGCGCCATGTGGAACCCTCCTCCGGTGGCCGGGGAGCAGCCGGGGATTGAACTGGCGCCGCAGAGGCCGCGGGCGGCTTCGCAACCCAGCGCTCAACCGCTGCGCCACCGGGGAGGCCCACAAATTCATTTTATTAAATAAAAATATTTAAAGTTAGTTAAAAGGTGCTTTAGATAAAACTATATCCTTCTCCTCAAACAAAATGAATCACATAGTAAGGGAGATAAAACATTGTGTTTTCATCTTAAAAAGCACGTTCAAAGTTAAATTAAATCCTCTAATATTTAAAGTTTAGATTTTAAATACTCTAAAAAGCTACAAATTATATCTTCATTAATGAAGCGAACTAAAAAAAGTTAATATTTTTAGGAGTTTGTAAAATACACACACACACAAATATGCAGGAAAACAAACTAGGCAGGTTTATTAACAAGTGGTTCAATGAAAGCAAAAGATAGTGGATAATGCATTTGAAGGTTTTCTCCTTGATTATCAAAATTTTGTAACAAATTTTTCACTAAATTTGTAATTGATTTATATGTATAGTATTATATAGAATTTAAAAATTCATATAATGGTATTTTCTTCCTGCTTTAAATGTACACTTTGTTGTTTAAATTTATTATCATAATATATAAAATACACATTTACAAGTTGCTTTTTAAAGTATTGTATGTAAAACATGGCTTATACATTAGCAAAAACATGCAATTTGAATAATCCACACCTAATAATTCATGCAAAAATGGTGAGAAAGACAATATATACTTTCATTACCTCTTTTTAGTCTAGAAAGCCTCTCAGATACTCATGGAAACTTCTGAGTATTAGTTAAATAAATTCTAAATGCGAGAAATCAAATTTCCACTCCAAAAAAAGAAAATCATTAAGTAGCTGTTATGCAGAAAAAATAATAACCAACAATCGAATGAGGGTTAAAAGTATATATTGTCAACATGAAAAAGACTGATATTAACAGGATGGACCTTTTGAGCAGCCATACTCATCTGTAATCAAGATTACTTTCATATTAGACAGCAGTAAAAAAAAAAGTTAGAAAAGCAATTTTAATTTTTAAGGTGCTATAATTAATAATATTCATTTACTTGACCCTCCTCCCATACCCGAATCTGTTAAAAAACTTCACATGCTTATATAGTACACTTAATATAATGTCAAGAATGTAAAACAAAATACCAAAAAAGAAATCACTGTATTACTAGTTGAGCAGCTGTTGAAAATTTTCCTTCGCCATTTCTTATATCCACCAAAAGTTGGTGATAATCAATAACTTGACATATACCAGTATTGGTGACACAGAATAAAAAAGGAAATAAAGCAAATTATGATTTAGCATTATTGAAAAATACTTTAATGCTCATGTTAATAGATAAAATGGCAAAATACAAGTTTATCCCTCATTCAACTAAGTATTTACTGCTTATAAAAGATACATACACATACATAGATATAGTGAGACAAATAGCACTATTGCAAAAAACTATCTTAGTATTCTATTATAATTTTGAAAATTAACTTTGGCATATATAATTTTATTTTTCAAGTATAGATTTTACTTGGCTTTCCTTGATTTTAAAATATGAAGTACCTAAGATTTGATTTTTAGAACACATCACTAGGGAAAAAAGCCCCAAAAGATATATATTACTTGAAATTACAAAAGAACAAGTAACTTAAAACACTTACGGTAACTACTTTCACTATCGCTGGCATTAGAAGTTACATGCTCTGAAATTGCAGGACAATGGAAAAAATAAAGAAAGCACAGTGTCATGAGTTTAAAAAAAGTAAATTATCAAAATAAACACAAGGTGACATTACAAAATGTTGAGATATAAACCAAATATAACCAAAGAAATTTTAAAAAGCATTTTTTGATTTTCTTTAAAGTTTTTCAAATAGATATGAATTAACAAGGAAAAAACCTGTAATTCAGGACAATGCCTCAGTTTTGTACAAGTTTATAAATAAAGTCTAAATTACAAATAATAAGTAGAATATAACAAAGAGGATACAGCAACCCTACATTATAAATTAGTCTAATGTACACATAAAAATCAGAAAGAGATAATGTTGTTGGAACTATTAAATTTAGTTTATGAACAATAATGACTGACAAATGAGGCAAGTTATATTTGAGCAAATAGATGCCCATTTTAATGAAGAGATTCTTTAAAGAGATGACTTTGATTTTAGTTCAGCTTCTCTCATTCCCGAAGAGAAACGAAAATTCCGTGTTTCTGAAATTATACATATAAGCATTTTAGTTGTCACAGATGCCTCAAAAAAAGTCAAATGGAAGGAAATTCTAGAAGGTTAAAATGGACTAAATTTCTGAGAAACTCTGCTTTGGTAAAATCTGTCAATGGCTGTTTTGCAAAAGAAAAAAAGATAAAACAAATATATTCAGTTGCAAACTACAAGGTTTCTCCTTGAAAGTGACCCCATTTCATAACTTGACTGTTCAGTAAACTCAATCTTTTCATGTAAATGTCATCTCTCATGTTCTCTCAATAAATGTCTCTTGAATTGAGAAAAAGGTAATTTTATTTATAAAAACTAAGAAACAGATTTTTGCATGGGAGAGAGAAATCTAATTTCTTATGCCAGGCAAAAGAAAAAAAAGATTTCAAAGGGTAAGGAAAAAAATCTGAGAAATATCTGCTGTACCATATAACCATGGAGTCTCCCAACAAAAAGCATTACCTAAAAGTTTAGAGAATGGTACAATTTAAGATTTCAAATACAACAATTTAAGATTTCAAATACAACAGTTCTTGAATTGCTGTCACAGTGAAAAATAAGTCACTTGTTCTAAACGCAAAGACATAGATAACTCTATCATGACCAGAGACATTTTAAATATGTGGGACATCAAAAATCACGTGAATAAATAAAATGCTGGCTTTTAAAGTTTATATTTGAAATTTCCCATGTTATCACATGGACTACAAAACAAAACAATTTTTAATTATTCTAAAATATCCTATTGGATTAGTAATGATTTGCCTTACTATTTATTTTTAGAAATTTTGATTTTGCTTTAAATTCTTTTTTACAAACATCAACATTTTTTTATGAATGCCTTCATTTACATAGCTTTTTACCATCTGTCCTATTTCCTTAAAATTAATTCCCAGAAGTAGGAATGCCACTTTTTAAAAAGGAAGGTCTTAAATTTATTTAGGATTGGTATCCCACTCTACAAAGAAACATTAGTTACTAGAGAGCTTACAGCAATGAACATCATCATTGCTGGAGAGCTTACAGAAATGTATAATGCTTTATTCCTGATAATTATAATATTTTCCAAAGCACTTCAGAAAAGAGGATATCCAAATATCCAAAAACATGTAACAAAGTGCTCAAGTTTATTATCAGGGAAATGCAAATCTTTCACCAGAAAGGCTAAAAGGAAACAAAACCAATATAGTTATGCCTATATAGAAAAGGATATGTAGCAACTGGATTTCATATATTGGGGATGGATGGGGTAAATTGGTACAACCACTTTGGAAAACTATTTGACAGTGCCATTTAAAGCTGAACATATGTATGTATATATGAGTCAGCAATTCCTCCCCTCAACCCCCAAGTTTCCCCAACAGAAAGCATACATATGTGACCAAAGGCCATGCACAAGCATGTTGGAAGCAACGCTATTAAAAATAGCCATAAATGTTTATTTACAAATCTGAGACAACATATGTAGCTTCATATTTTACTTTTTCCACTTATATTGTGGGCATTTTCCCATGTCATTACATTTTAATATGACTTTCAGAGGTTATAAAATATAACAAATATGGATAAATCATAATTCACTAAACATGTCACCAATGTAAGACATTTTAGGAAAGTATAGTTATCTCTGTCTCTGATTACATCCTTAGGATAAATTCCTTGAAGAAGTAATTAATAGGTCAAAAGATATACTTTTCTTTTTCTTTCTTTTTTTTTTTTAAAAGATTTATTTATTTATTTATACAAGCACTGGGTACATTCAGAAGCGTGGGAGGCTGAGAGAATTCACCAGAGCCAGAGCGGGGAACAGAATAGGCAGACCGACGAAATACACTGCTGAGGGGAGCAGTGGGCGTGGCAGGAGAGGTCTGCGCACCATGTGGGACCCTCATTGGTGGCCGGGGATAGAACTGGCGCTGCAGAGGCTGCGGGCAGCTTCGCAGCTCAGCGTTCAACCGCTGCGCCACCAGGGGAGGCTCAAGAGATATACTTTTCCAGAAAGGCTGTACCAATTTACTTTCAATAAACCCATCACTGGGTTGGGCTCTACTTTAAAAGAAAAGTATGCCAAGGTGATTGGTTACTACTAGGGATATTAAATATTTTATATGCTTATTTCTTTTATCTTTTTTTAAAGATTTATTTATTTATACAAGAACTGGGGTACAGGCTAGAGGCGTGGGAGGGTGACAAGATTCACCAGAGACAGAGCAGGGAACAGAACAGGCAGACTGACTGAAATACACTGCTGAGGGGAGCAGCAGGCAAGACAGGAGAGGTCTGCAGCGCTATGTGGGTATCTCCCTGGCCGAGGAATTGAACCCACCCTGCAGAGGCTGAGGGTAGCTTCACAGCGCTGCACTCAACCTGCTGTGCCATGGGGGAGGCCCTCATTTGTTTATCTTTTAAGCACTTTTCTGATATCCTTTGTTCAGGTTTCTAATGGAGACCCAATCTGTTTCTTATTGATGTGGTAGAGATTCATAGTAAAGGATTTTATCTTTTGACATACATGGCATAAATATATTCTTAAATTAATTTTTAGTTTATGTCTGATGACCACAACTATTTCAGATCTATATAAGCAATTCTCACCTTTCTATTTAAACATTTCCTTTGAAAATGTATCATGTTTTTTTTCCTTTGCTCTCCAAGTATTATAGTATTATATCATCAATATTATATCATCAAGTATTATATCATCAATCTCAAGCAATTATAATACTCTTAACATTTATTCTTTCCAAAATGAAAATAAGTCTGCTTTGGCATCTAAGAGCTCTATATAACTTTTAAAGTAAGGCTTTAAAATGTGAAGGAAGGAAACAAATATAATGAGAATCTATGTCCTTAACTGAGGAAGTTTTTGAGGTGTTCTATAAAATATAAAGCTATAAAAATTGAGCTCTGTATTAAAGATAGGTACAAGCCTTTGTTTGAAACTGTTTCTGATTTCATTTCCCTTATATAATGCCTCCTGAACTATATTTCCTTTTAGTTTCTGTTAAATCTTACCCAGTTTCTTCCTCCAAAAGTTACTCAAAATTGCCTTCTTAAAATATAAAATCTTCACACATTTCTATTTCTAGCTTTTCATGAACTATGATGATATAGTAGTATTACCCCTGATTTCTAATCATATTCTAGTGCTGTTAAGTCAAAATTAGGTTTGGAAAGGCAATTTCTTTCATTTCCTCTACTCTCAACAGTGAAAATCAACAGTTTGATTCTCTTTGTAGAATCACTGAATTCATGTTTATGAAGTGTTCCTGTGTATCCTTTTTGTTTCTCTCTTTTCTTCAATTAATATCCTCTTTTTTCATAAGTCTTCAATTAATACCCTATTTTTCATAAGTGAAATTACAAAGATGCAAAAGTAAATCTTTCTTGATATTCAGTGTTATTCCAAAAGTCTTCAAGTTTCTCCAGAATAATTTATCCTTTTGTTCAGAGTTCCTTTATGAATCCTGTTCCAACAAGGCTTGATGAAAACTCATGAGTGTTTCTTATACTAATTTCATATAGATTTTACTGAGGTTTATTTCCTGTATTTTGAACTTCAGCTATAGATTATTGAGGGCACAAATAATGTCTGTGACACACTTTTCTTTTCAGTATCTTCTGTTTTACGAAAATGGGCACGTTTTCAATGGCTAGTTACCTGTTTTTTATATGCTAATTCAATCATAACTAGTTCTACAATTCTCATATTTTTCTGAGTCCCTCAACATCTTCCAAATAACATCTTTATCTGAACTTCAAGTTACCAGGTAAATAAATTCTTTCAGTTCCTATGAGATAAAGTATAGAAATGTACCATACAAAGGATCTCAAGTCAATGCCCAGAAAATTGAATCAATTTCTAAAGTCTCTATTTGGTAATCAGTTATCATTTTCCCCTTCTTCCCAAGTACCTATCCTTAATGAAAATGAGAGATGGAAATATAATGTGGTCAATGTGTAATTTTCACCCATTATAATATCAACATCAACATGGAAACTCAATTCTATATTTAATGAACTTTTCAATGAAGTTTCCATAGGTTTCTGTTGACTCAACAGATATTAAAAATCTATGGTTCAGCTGCTGACCCATACTACCTCTAAGGTATGTTATTCTCAGAATACATTCCCTAGCATTAAGAATCTGTGGAAATAATTTCCAATTTTGAATACCGTCACTGATATTTTTTCCCAGAATGTTATTCTCAGAATATGTTATTCTCAGAATACATTACCTAGCATTAAGAATCTATGGAAATAATCTCCAATTTTGAAGATTTTCACTGATATTTTTTCCCAAAGGCAATGTATTAAAAAAGGGTGACATTAGTGATACTAAGTTTGCGGCTTTTGCTAAATTCTAAAAACACACATGCAAAAATAGCGAAGTGTATCTAATAAAAATAATTATACCTTAAGCATAATGCATCAATCTAATACAAACATTTAATCATTAAGGTTGAAATAGAAGTATCTATAGTTTAGAAAAAATTCAGGAATAAAGTTACCTAATTAGGAAAAAAAATTATGAAACAATGTTTACTAATACAACTCTTAGAAAGTTAAAGGACATTAGATATACCTGTAATGATCAATGAATTATAAATAAAAACTTTTAAAAATGCTTAATAATCCAAATAAAAATAACTAGCTAGAAAAGAAACTTTAGCTTAAAAGGTTACTTCTATAAATGATTTTTAAGTTTACAGCTGAAATAACAGTAATATCTGGTAAAATTTCATATTGAATCAATTTAAAAACACCACAATAAAAATTCTGTTTGCTGAAATTACTTCATTTCATTCATTCAATCATTCCAATAGTTATTGAATAATTTTGTACAATGTTTAAATAAAGATTAAGTACAAGCTACAAAATTAAATAAAAACAACCCAACCCAACCCAAAATGAGACAATATCCGAGCTACAGGAAAAAGAAAGGATATTATTTCTTGTAATTCTTTTCGTAACTTACAACCTCCTTAAAAAAGAGATGTACAATTTTCCTTTTAAAGAGTCTTAAACCTAACATCCATAATTCTTCTCTAATGTTTAAGATCTATTGTGTTTTGTAATTTCACATTATAGCAGTGTGTTCCTAACATAGTATGTGAAAGTAATTTTAAATTGTTTTAGTAAAAAAGGGGGGAATACAACCGCAAGGAAGAGTACTTTCTATATTCTAATAATGAGGGCAGGTAGCACTGTTTTGAAAAACTAAAAAAGTTTTCATATTAAAAAAAACTCTAGTGAAAGTATTGCCATAAAAATTACAAAAAGGAAAATGAAATTATGAGCAGAGTTTTGCAACAAATAATATGTGAAGAATCAGCACTAAAAAACCAAAAGTTGTGTATTACAGAAATAAAAATCCCAAGCATCTTATTAACATGAAAAGTCTAAAGGTTATATAAAATCATACACCTCCTCATGCCAGAAGGGCACTACCATGAATCTCAAAATGTGTTGGAAAAAGGTAGGTCTGTAGATGGAGGTTAAAAATAACTTGGGAATATTTTGATCACTTACTCAGGCCTTTTGATCCCATGTCGTCAGGGATCTCCTGTAGAGAGTAGTTCCCAGAGAGCAAGCAATAAAAAGATAATCAAAAAAAATAGTTGTCAGTAATGCATAAAATTGGTGCTACAATAAGAGACAGTTCCAAGACCATTACAGGTACACAAATCTTATAGAGCATTTTTTTAGATTTCTGAATTCAACATCAACTAGCAAGTAAATGTAATTTACTGAAAGAATGGAAGTTTAATCTTTGAGACTGATTAGGGAAGAGGTGTAAAATTTGAGACCATCTCTTGCTATTTTAAAAGTAAAATTCTGACTGCCTATATATAATGAAAAAAAGGATAAAATGAATGATTCCAGATGATTTATTATCAGAGTGGCAGTGTTATTCACAGAAATCAGTAAGCAGCATCTCAGGTATCCATGTTTTCCTCTCAAATATTCTTTGAGAGTATGTTAAGTGTTTCTGCTTTAAGCATGTAACTTAAAAATACTACATACTTTTAGAATTCCTGAGGTGACAGAAAATTTAAGATTGATATACAAATTTATTTATGCCTGTTAAGTTGCTTCTGGTTAAGACAATTAGTAACCTGTTGCAGCTCTTGAAACTGTCTCCATGGTAACAACCAACTGCAGGGCAGTAGGTCCCTCTATATTTATTTTCAGTTGACCACTGGATTCACATACTTACGGTCAGCATCACTTGTTTCCTGCTCACTCTGGTCCTTGTTCTTGTAGAAGGGGAATTTTCGGGAAAAGAGGTTCTTTTTACGCTTGTCATTGAATGACTGCTGAAGAAGAGAAGGAGGGGCAAAACAAAGGGATGTCTACTGTCTGTGTGTACAAAGGCCCAGCCTAGTAGCTCTGTGGAAGCTGACTCTTGTGACCACAGTGTGCAGTTTGTATATTAATACTACTTTAATCACATGTAAAGTGAATTTCTAATTTTATATTAACTTCTCTAACATATTACAACTGAAAAGATTAAAAAATTTGAAAAGTGTAATTCAGTAATATCTAAAAATAAGGAGAAAGTGCTACTTGATAAAAAGGGAAGAGTAAATCAGATTAGCTATTATTATAACCAATAGTACAAGCCAAGCTAACATATGTTCATATCAATCCATATTTTTGTAAAATTCCAGGTACTGGGTACTCTAAGCAAAAGTTATTATAAATGCTATTCTAGCTGCTTAAACATTTTTTTTAATGCATTAGGCAATAATCTTCATTTTCCTTTGGCTTGAGTACATTTCCCCCTCTTTTTTTGACACAAATTATCTAAAAAAGGCATTAGAAAAGAAAATCAAACCAACTGAGAAAACTGCTAGTGCTGAATATCTAAAAACAAACAAAAAATTGTTTTTTTATGGAAGAGAAAAAAGACAAGTAAAGTCTTATGGCATGAATCAGAAACTGGGAAGAAAACTACAAGGGGCCATCAAACACACAGTCTAACAAAGGATTTATCAATGCCATCTAGGCGAAGCAGGCGATTCAAGCTCTCCTGGCCAACTTGTATGTGATCACAACTGTTTGGCTTATCTTTAAGCTCCATATACTTATTTTTTTGAAAGTTTAAAAAATAAATCAGATCCAATCCATTGATACCATGTACTGAATAGGGAACAAAACGTTTGTGCTTAGAAAAGCCCAAAAGGCAATAAATACTATGAGGGAGCTAGACGTTTGATTTAATGTTCCTTATTGCACAGATGTTGGAAATGTCTTTCCCTCTCTAAATTTATGCATTCATAGATTAAAGAGCATACAGCACAAAGCAAGATGAGACTATTGAAGAGGAACAGTTTCTTTTGTAATTTCTGTCATACATATCCATGTCTTGAAGGGAATGGTCTTGACTATAAGAATCAGTAGGAATTATTATTTTTTTTGAAGCAAGAACAGTACAAAGGATAGAAATTTTATTCTGATTTTTCTTGAGTTTAGCCACAACATAAGATGCTATAATTATTTTGAGGAATATCAACAACCAGGAAAGTATATTTTTGGCATGCCTATATTTTCAAATGAAGCCAGGTGAGTAAGGAGCTAAAGTAGATTAAAGTGACTTTTAAAAGCTCAAATTCTATTCTTTGAAAGGAGTTGGTAAGAATCCTTACAAAAACTATGCTAACCTTTCATTTTTACCTTTTTATATTAATAATTCAGGATTAACAGGTTCATAATTCTTTAGTTAAGCAGATTATCCTGATTTCAATCTTAAACTTTAAATCTAAGCATAATTTAAAAATTAAACTGATGAGAAAAAAATAATTGTGGGTGAACCTGGGCTTACAATTATTTTAAAAATAGTCAAGTAGCATTATTTGAGTAAGAATATTTGCTTAACCCAAATTTTAGAAAAGAGAAATAGAAGAAAACATAAGTTTCAATAGAGAGAAAATGGTAATCTAGCTTAGGGAAGGACTAAATCTTTTCATTCATGTCAATCATTGGCTTTGAACTTAATTTTTATGATCTGATGAAACTGTTACATTTTTAATGAAAGGTTATCTATCTCTCTTACTGCATATATAGTGGTCAGAGTCAGTTTCACAGCAAACAACCAAAAGAAACATGAAGTTTAAAATGTTTTGATTTTTGATATCTTTGCAGTTAGCCAAAATGAGATATCATGAAGATATCATAAATAGGATAGAGAAATGCTTGTTAGTTAAGAAATGTATTAATCATATTACATTTAAAATCTTCTAGATGAAGAATTTATTAAAAGTGAAAATAGCACAAGCAAACCAGACAAAAATGTGTAGGGAAAAACAAAAAGCTAAAGAAATAAACTACCTCTAGTTTCTCTATATTTTCAATAAAAAATACAGTTTAATTACTTATTGTTATTAATGCTACATTGCAAGAGAGACAGTGAAATAAAACTGAAAATATCACAAATTTATAATATAAAGTAGCTAAATATATAACTTTCATAGGTAGTATTTCAAAATTGTTAAGTGAATACTAAAATGTTAATGAGAAACTGAAATGTTGTAAGTCTGTAGTGGAAATAAAGTTCACAGCAACCATGTTAAGGAGAGGAAAAGAACCTAGTATGGGAAATAGTATTACAGAAAGAAATGCAGTTCTGTATCAATGGCAAGCGTATTTTTACCCCACTCAGTATCATGCATACTTTTGGTGCTGTGTTAGAACACAGTGACTGTGTATAAAGTTGGTTACAATCAACAAACAAGACTAAGATTTAAATATGTCGTTAATTTAGTTAACTTCTTACAGTATGAAAGAAAAGTTACAGCATGCAACCTCTTTTTTCAACACATTGACAGTGCATTTTATGAAATTATTTTCAAAGACATATAACAAACAAACACAAAAAAATACTGTATGTATTTCAAATCCTGAGCATTTTCTTGGGATTTTTCCCTTCAATAAAAGTTTCTACTTTGAGACTGATACACTGCCTACTGCATTAAGAAGGCAGGTAAAAGTTTCTACTTTAAATGATTCTTCAGGTTATACTATGTAATTTTTGCATTTTCTGAAATCTCTAAGTTAATTTTAAAGAAATTTAGCATTTCTAGAATAACTGAATGCATTTTACAATTTACTCAGATTTAATTTCTTTGCTGAGCATCATATTTCTTATTCCTTGATTTTTAAAGCTTTTACGTCTGAGTGCTTAGTAATACCAGATTTGTACAGAGAAAGGTTAATTTATTTGTTAACTTTCCACTTTCATTTGAAATAGAATCAAAATATGTATAAAACTGGTGCTTTAGATTAAAAAAAAAAAAACCAAGCATAAAAGTGCTATAAGTACCATTTTAGCACAACATGTTTTCAGCATTTCCTTCATGCTTAATGATGGAATAGTCCATTGCAGTAATTATACACACAGTATGGGATGAAGGCTGAAATATCCTTTTCATCTATTAACATCCAAAATTTTTAGATTCACGTAGAACTTAAGACTAAATAAAATAAATATGTCTAAAATATGCATGAAAGGATTTTGATATATTTCTTGGCAACCTACAAACTCTTCCTGTTGACTGTCACTTTATTCCCACAAAATAAAAATTCACATTAATTCAAACATTTGAAATATGGATTCTACTAATAAATTATATTAGAGTAAAAGGGAAAAAGGAAATTTCCATGAATTCACTTGTAAAACCCTATAAACTTATATTATAATCTAGTTAATAATTTGGGGGGCCCTACTTTCTCATATTTATTAAATTAGTTATCAAGATTAATCTGATGACCCAAGTTTCTAATTGGATATCTGAATGAAGGCTGAATTATTTTCATTTATAAAATAGCCTTGACCAGAGATATGTTGTTAAGAATATATAAATGTTTTGATAATTTGGAAAGGCCTATGTAAAGGATGCTTTAATAATAAATTGCTTACTTTAGTATCTACTATTGTAGAGCATCATGACAAGGACTGTTTCTAATTCTTAAGGCAAAAATCCATTACATTTTAATAACATAGCTCAACAAGTTATGAAAGGACCTATTATTCTCAATTTTTAATTTCTAAAATTAAGAGATTTCATATACTCACCCCTTTATCTCTTGTTTTAGAGTTGAATTTCACTGTTTTTAATCGAGCTCGTTCTTTCTTCTCAACCCTGTCAAAATATAGAATATGCTTTTTAAGTATTAATACCAAACATACCTAACAGTCGAAACAATAAAAGTACCAGTTTTATTAAAACTGATTTCCAAGTTTTCTAAAACCATCAGAAGGTTTTAGAATATGTTTATACTCCTAAATTTATTCAAATTTCAGAAATAGGAAATACAGGGCTCATTTTACTATGGAAAAACTTGTGAAGTATCAAAATACCATACATACTATATGCATACTGTCATAAGTCCTCAATTTCAAAATTACGTTGAAATTATTATGAGGCACCAATTCTGAGTTTAGCAATTTTCCAAGTTTTCTAATTTGTTTTGTCATTTTAAGTATTAGCTTAGCATGGAACACATACACTAAACATTAAGCTAAAGAGAGAAAGTCAATGGAGCAAAATGTAACAACAACTGGTGAAAGTAGGTAAAGGATATGTGGGAGTTCCTTGTACTATTTTTGCATTTTTCTTGTACTTTTCTGCAGTTCTCATATTTTAAAAAGTAAACAGGTGGGGAATAAAAACATTAAGCTTAATTCCAATGATATAGATGTGCAAATACATAAAGTAACCAATTATAGTATTTTTGGAGGGATTTACAAAACCATGTAACTTTACTTAACTCTGTGAAGGTAAAATGGGTGCCTGGGAACAGTGTTAAGGGAACCTATATAGATTTTAGATTTTTTGAATGCTGAATTGTGTTAAAGTGTTACCTAAACAAACAAACAACAAGAAGTTTCATGTAAACACTAACACCAACATGAATCTGGCACCACTTCATGTAAATTAAGATTTTATAAATTCTCAATTTCACCATAATAATTTATGTTAGCATACAGATGAAAACCCTAGCAAAATGGCCTATGAACAAATTTTTTTCTTTATTATATAACAATATAGTTTTACGAAGGGTACAGCAGAACCTTGGAAATTATGGATTTTAAACATGTCTTTTACTATTTTAAAACAATAATGAAGGTGCATGACATGAGTAATTAACTTCTAATTTTGCCTATGCACTTATTGAGAGCACTGCAAAACTAATATTTAGCGAGTAAACATGTACAACTTAAAATGGCTTTGCCTTTTAACCATTATCTTGTTCAGTAAACAACTGAGTGACTTAAATTGTATTTATGTGTAAACACATTCTGAAACGAAGTTAAGACTTGTTGGAATTACAGTCCCTTGCGCTATTATTCTAAGAAAAGAGGTCAAAGGAAGAGATATTTCTATTTAAGAAAACACAGTTCTGAATACAACGCAAGAATGAAATGGCATAATTAGGTATGGTTTCATACTGTATCTTATGGGAGAAAAATCATGTTCTATACTGGTATTCACGAATCTGGGGATTTGTAAAGATCTCTTACATCATTTCCGGTGATGCAGAATTTTTATACACAATGAAATAAATCTCTTTCCACCAAAGACAACTGTAGTTCTCACTTGTTGCAGGCACACATAAAATCTTTCAAGACATGAGGCTTTAAGGGATAAGACAATTTTAGGAACTCTGACCTTGATATTTAAGATGTGGCATTTCTACTGACTCCATAAGAACCAGAGCAAGCATTTTTTAATTTAAAGCAGATTATTTACTATTGCAGGAAAAATGTTGTGCTGGGGGCTGTATGGTTAAAAGAGGAGTTGTCACCAAATATATTATGTAGCCAGGTAACTGGATCTTACCTAATATATGACAGTCATGAATCCCCAAACCACAATCACAAATCTTGGTATTAGTTTAATTTTCCCATTCTTTAAGTTCTGCAAACGGGTGTATACCACACAAGCAAACACACACACACACAACTCTATACATACACATATATACACGGTGGGGGGGAGGTGTCTATGAATACGTACATGGTTTGGCATATTTATCAACAATAGTGACTCGACAAAGCCTAAATCCAATATATAAATTTATATATAAATACACAGACCTTATAGGGGGTTCTCTAAACCAAGATTAATCTTTTGAAAGATAATCTGCACTTAATACTTTTGCTACTACATGGTATGTACCAATAAATCACTAAAATAATTGGTTAAAAGCAAAGAGGAAAGACCAGTGAACACACATTCATTCTAAATTAAGCAAGAAAAAAATAATGAAAGCAGTCAGGATTTTCCTAAAAATTTTGCTTTTGTTTACTTCATTTTCATTTTTAAGTATAAAGAACAATGCAATCAAAACTCCAGAAGGCTAAGGTTTCATCATTATTACATAGAAAAACTACAGACGATTTTGATTTTCTCCCTACTGGTATAAAGCATGGCATGTTGATTTGCAATTTATTTTGTTTTTCAATTTGTAGGAGTCTTAGAGAAATTTTTTTTGGGGGGGGTTCATATTTTCTAGTTATGTTACTAGTTACAAAAATAAGCTGAATAAAATTAAATGGTTGTGACATACAATGTGGAAATCAAAGTATAAAATTACCTCCTTAAATAAAAGAAATTTATAGGAACAGTAATTATGTTGCTCAAATTTCAAATGGTAAGACTGTACCAGATTTATATTTACCTGCGTTTACTAGGAATCACCCCAACTTCATCACTCTCACCATCTGGTGTGACCTGCCTGGCTTGCCACCATTCGTCATCAGAAGCATTAATAACATGTAGGATGTCTCCAAATTTGAAGTTCAATCCCTGACTTGGAAGGCCACTGTCTTTAGTCTTGTCATAATCAAAGAGGGCTCTATTTTAATAGGGGGGGGGGGAAAGTGCAAAATTACTTGTTAGAATATTAATTAAACATAGGATTCTGAGAAAGCTTGGATAGGTAAATATAAATAAACAAATAACATGTCATGGTAGGCAATATAATACAAGCTCAATTTTGTACTACATACAAGAAAATGAGGCAATCAAAAAAAAAAGCAAAATTAATTTGTTATGGTAATAGTTTATTTCCCTCAATATAGTATGAGAAAATTAAAAAAAGTTATTTAATTTAGAAGGCCAATTAAAACAAAGACCAATCTGAGAGCTGTACTAAATTAATACAAGCATATATAAAGAGACACTCTTACCCAAAGCTTTTATGTTATAACACAATGTGACTTCAATAAAAGAGGGAAAAAAGAGATATTCTTCTCATTATATTGATTTGACACACTTGGGAAAACAAATTCCTTGACAGATTTGATTCATTAGTTGTCGGCTGTAAGACTAGATACCATTAGCTCATTAATTATTCCTTCCATGCTGTTCACCAAAACTATTGATAACAGGGTTTTTAACATGAGTAACAATGATGACAACAAACTATGGATAACTTTAATAGTTACCAACTTTTATGGGGAAATATTTATTTTTTTAGAAAGATTTATTTATTTATGCATACAAGAGCTGGGGTACAGGCCAGAGGTGTGGGGGATGTGGGGAGGTGAGAGGATTCACCAGAGACAGAGTCAAGAACAGAACAGGCAGACTGACCAAAGTACACTGCTGAGGGGAGCAGCAGGCAAGTCAGGAGAGGTCTGCTGTGCCATGTGGGTTGCTCCCTGGCCGGCCGGGGGATCGAACTCATGCTGCAGTGGCTGCAGACAGCTTCACAGGTTGCGTCTTAACCCCTTGCACCACCAGAGAGGCCCGGAAATATTAATTTAATATAGTAATTCCAAAATGTTAAGACTATTTTAAAATTGGATAAAAAGAAAATATTGCATCCTAATACCCAATTTTTGTACAATATTTAAATAAATTAAATTTTATTGATAGTATCCAAAGCAACTCTCTTGAAAATATAAGAAAGGTCTATGGCCATACCACCCTGAACACCTCCGATCTTGTTTGATCTCAGAAGCTAAGCAGCGTTGGGGCTAGTTAGTACTTGGATGGGAGAATATAAGAAAGGGGAAAATGGCATGTAATTTTATTTGTTTTTGTTTTTGTGCTATCTTTGCCTGGTTTTGGTATCAGACTGGTTTCATGAAAGGAGTTAGGAAGCATTCCCTCGTTTTTGATTTTTTTGAAGAGTTTGAGAAGGGCTGGTTTTAGATTTTCTTTGAATGTATGGAGAATTCACCAGCGACACCATCTGGTCCTGGACTCTTATTTATTTATGATTATTGTTTTAATTTCTTTACTTGTTATAGGTCTGTTCAGGTTTTCTGTTTCTTCATGATTCAATCTTAGGAGATTGTATGATATAAGGAATCCAGGTTGTCCAATTTGTTGGAATATACAGATGTTCACAATACTTTCTTATGAAAGTATAATTAATAATAGTAAAATTAATAGTATAATTAAGTATATAAAATACAAATGGATATCTATATTAAGTCTTATTTGGTAAATAAGGACTAAATAACAATTTACATACCAACTGGTATTTATTTAATCTATTATTTCATGCTGTTAGATTAATCTTATGTTACAGAAAAATAACATGTTTGTCTTTGCCCAAGTGTTTATTTAGTAGCACTATTCACATTTTAAATTATTATTTATATATGTTCTCTTTACTCTTATGGAAAGTGCTAAGGTAATTAAAATGCTGTTTAAATGGAGAATATTTTATTATAAGAGGATACAGGTATATATAAGTGTTGGATGATATGATAGATCAACAATAAATTTCATCAGTAATAGATAAACTGAAAAAAATTTCTGATAAACAGTTGTTTTGTCTTTATCACGCAATTATCATTCGAGGAGCTATATAACACAGACTATTATTATACAAAATGTTAGTGAAATCTTAATAATATTTAAAGGTTAGTATCATTAAAGATATAGTATCAGGAAATCAAGCATAAAAAAACATTTCCTTGGTTTGCAATATATTTTTCTACTGCACAATGAAGTTAGTGAAACACCTGAAACAATCTGCATGCATATATAAGTATTGGCATAGAAGGAAAAAAATTTACCTGACATAGAGAGATCGCTTCTGGCTAGTTCGAAGAGAACCTGATCCTGAACTAATGCTACTGTTCATCATCTGTTCCCGTAAATCATGTATTTTGGCTTCGAAACGACTGTATTCTGATTGAAGAAAAAGAGAAATTTGATTTTTATTTCTAAAAAAATAAATTAGTTGAAGATAAAAGTATTACATATGAAAGTTGTCTTACAATTGATTAAATGAAGCTAGAGCCCTCAGAGAAAAATCTATAAAAGATATGGCCAATTTGCAAATTAAATTAATAATCTTCTAAGGGTACCATAAATTAAAATTGGCTGAACTCAAAGTTTCTCATGTTATTTTTTCATAATTATAAAATATTGCCCAAGGCCTCCCCAGTGGCACAGCAGTTGAGCACTGGGTTGCGAAGCTGCCAGCAGCCTCTGCAGCGCCAGTTCAATCCCTGGCCACCAGGCGAGAGTCCCACATGGTACGCAGACCTCTCCTGCCACCTGCTGAACCAAGAAGCAAAACTTTCCCCTGCAGGCCTCCCCGGTGGCGCAGTGGTTGAGCGCTGGGCTGCGAAGCTGCCCGCAGCCTCTGCAGCACTGGTTCAATCCCTGGCCTCCAGTGAGGGTCCCACATGGTACGCAGACCTCTCCTGCCGCCCGCTGTTCCCCTCAGCAGTGTACTTTGTCAGTCTGCCTGCTCTGCTTTCCACTCTGGCTCTGGTGAATTTTCTCACCCTCCTGCACTTCTGACTATTATAAATACAGTGCTTTATTATTATAAATTTATTATTATTATAAATTTATTATTATAAATACAGTGCTTGTATAAATAAATAAATCTTTATAAAATATTGCCCATGTGCAGAAGTTAGTACTCTCTTTCTCTTTTGTTCCCCCCTTTACCTCCATCACTTATATTCCTTTGTCCTTTACCTTCCCACCTCCTTAACCTCAGAGCCCTCAGGATGCTAACTGGTGTCCACTGGCTTTTGAAAGCACTTTTACTTTATTGAATTGTCTACTATGTAAATGCCTAGTATTTGTTTTTATTGTTCTTTGCTGCACGTAATTCTCTCAAAGTCCCTCCATTTTGTTGAAAATAGCTGCATTCCATCTTTCCTTTGGCAATATAGCACTCCATGATGTGGCTTTACCATTTTTTTTTTAATTATTTATTTATTTACTTATTTGTTTGTTTATTATTTTATACAAGCACTGAGTACAGTCAGAAGTGAGGGAGGGTGAGAGAATTCACCAGAGCCATGGTGTGGCTTTACCGCTTCTTTTTCTTTTTATTTATTTATTTATTGTTTTATTGTTTTATTGTTTTATGCAAGCACTGAGTACAGTCAGAAGTGCGGGAGGGTGAGAGAATTCACCAGAGCCAGAGCGGGGAGCAGAGCAGGCAGAAGGACTGAAGTACACTGCTGAGGGGAGCAGCGGGCAGCATGTGGGACCCTCCTCCAGTGGCCGGGGAGCAGCCAGGGATCGAACCGGCGCTGTAGAGGCTGCGGGCAGCTTCGCAACCCAGCGCTCAACCGCTGTGCCACCGGGGAGGCCCGCTTTACCACTTCTTGATGCAACTGTATGCTGATGGACAATTAGGCTGCTTCCATGAACTAGCTACTGTAAATAATGCTACTATGAATTTTATGGAAAATAGAGATATTTGTATTGATAGTTTCATATTTTGTGGATATATACAACTAAGAGTGAGACTGTTGGGTTATATGATGTTTAATTTTAATAATGTAACTCATTTTAAAATTTATAATTTTTTAAACTTTATAAATCTTACATGCTACTAAAATTCGTATCTCATTTAGTCAATAAAGACAACTTCCACACATCAAATAGCAGTATTAATGTTATATTACTAATTTAAGTGTACATTAGAAAATTAGAAATTAGGATTTATTCTATTTTATACTTTAAAAAAAAATCTATAATAGGTTAAACTAGGTACTTTGTTTACTGACTTTTTCCACATGAGGAAATCAGTTAATCTTGTGTTCGTAAATATAGAACATGTATAGGTTAATAAAATGGGAAAAATATGCCTTAAAAATCTGGCTAATAAAATTGAAGAAACAAAACCAACCTGAAATAAAAAACAATTTGATACTGTTATACAAAAATGATTTTGAAGATGAATTATTTAAACTATATATTTTAAAACATATTATTAAAAATAAGAGATGGGGTCTAAATCTAATAATAATAAAACCCTTAATGGGCCTCCCCGGTGGCGCAGCGGTTGAGCGCTGGGTTGCGAAGCTGCCCGCAGCCTCTGCAGCGCCGGTTCAATCCCCGGCTGCTCCCCGGCCACCAGAGGAGGGTCCCACATGGCGCGCAGACCTCTCCTGCCGCCCGCTGCTCCCCTCAGCAGTGTACTTCGGTCCTTCTGCCTGCTCTGCTCCCCACTCTGGCTCTGGTGAATTCTCTCACCCTCCCGTGCTTCTGACTGTACCCAGTGCTTGTATAAATAAATAAATAAATCTTAAAAAAAAAACAAAAACAAAAACAAAACAAACAAACAAAAAAAAATAATAAAACCCTTAAGTACTTCTTCAGAAACACTGTAATTACTACATGGTTATATACACGTATCTTTTCTCTATTTATAAAAAACTCTTTTACAGACAATTAGGTTAGATCACATCAGATTTTCTTAAAATACCAGTCTTTTAGCTAGAGCAAAAAGTTCTTTGTACGGTTATATAAAAAGCCTAAACATGATTGTTGTTGAGTATCTTATTTCACCATTGTTATCAAGCTTGTTTTATGGATACTAAGATGAATGGAAGCAATAATTTACCAAAAAATCAAAACATTTAAAAACTCACATCAACATAACAAAATATGCCTTTATAATTGTTTAATAATGTAGATAATTAAAAATATAAAGTATTAGTAAACTCATTAGAATGTATCTATCACAATTCAAATAATTACCAACTCCTGATAAATCTTTAATCTGTATGAACAGCTAACAGAAAATTGAGTCACAGATTAAATATAAAGTAAATCATGACCTTATATACTGATTCTTCTAATTAAAAATTTGACCACTAGGATTTTACCTCTTTTAAGCTTTTTTTTTTTAAATTTATTTATACAAGAACTGGGGTACAGGCCACAGGCACGGGAAGGTGAGAGAATTCACCAGAGACAGAGCGAGGTGCAGAACAGGCAGACAAGCCAAAAATACTGCTGAGGGGAGCAGTGGGCGAGACAGGAAAGGTCTGCAGTGCCATATGGGTTTCTCTCTGGCCGGCCAGGAATCAAACCCTTGCTGTAGAGGCTGCAGACAGCCTCACAGCGCTGCACTCAACCCACTGCGCCACTGGGGAGGCCCAGATTTTACCTCTTTTATATCTGCATGTTTTTGGTTTTTTTTTTTTGCATGTAAAGAATCTTTGTTCTCAAGACACCAGTAATAACAGAATTATAATAATGCATCATGACTTGTTTTATCCGATATTACATTCATAACAGTCTTAAATAACACCAACATGATGACCATTAAATGATTATGGGAGATATTTAACTGTTTTCCCTACTGCTTTCTATCCAGAGAGTATGGCCCATTAGGGATATACAGTTGGATAACTGTTTTAAAGTTACTTGACATGGTTTCTTCTGTGGCTTTTCATGCTGCCAACTGGATATACATTTAGGTTCAACTGTTCTTTTTTAACTTGAATTCTTAGAGGTTGTTTTTTTTAAAATAGTGTCATTGTTTTTACAGGTTGGCAAAATAGTTCCAAAGTCAAATCTATAAAATAAGAATATTAAAATAGAAGTTTAGCTTCCATTCCTCTTTCCTTCCCTATGCCATTCGGGTCACTACAAGTAAACGTTTAAAAGAAAGCTCTATTCATTCATTTTTAATAATATAAAGCAGGTACATAAGTACATGCAAAAAGATTTACATATACTTTGTATCATTTATACATGGCTATATAATCATGGATATGTATCCAGACATACATGTATTGCTCTTCCTTAACCAGTAACACACATTTCTCCAACTTACTTTTTTTACTTAATAGTAAGTATAGTAGTAGGCTTACAGTAGTAACAGTACTTCATAACAGCATTCTTTTTTTATAGCTATATAGTTCTTTTAACATTTACCTCTTTGTTACAACAAAATACTATATAGATTTTGCTTTATTAACAAATTTGAAAATTATTTTCTTTTAACTATTAAGATGAGTTAACTCTTGATGATTAAAGTTGTTTGATGTTAGTTCTATTTATATTATTTTATGCTATACACACACATACACACACACATATACACTCCAATCAAGTCTTCTATAAATATAAATAGCTAGTGGCAGATGATATTTTCCACCAAAGATATCTGCCATCCTACATGTTCTTATACTGTGTGACCTTGCCATTGTCCTCTCAAGATGTGGAATCTAATCCCTCTCTTCTTAGAATTTGGTCTGGTCTTAGGACTCATAATGTGGTGGAACTGTAAATGTGGTAGAAATAATCACATATGACTTTCAAGGTTAGATTATAAGGCAATGAACTTTTTGCCTGGTTCTTTGGAATGCTTGTTATTAGGAAAGTTAGTCTGAATATCCTTAAAGCAACATGCTTCAGAGGTCACCTGACAGTGTTATAAGCCCAAACTTCTAGTAGTACCATCAAGGCATAAGACAAAGGAATGAAGCCATTTTGGACACTCCAAAGCAGTTAATCTACCCGTTAAATATCTGCTAAAGTGAATTTAGTCTATGCTACAAGAACGTAAGAATCAGCCAAAATCCTGTCCAAATTCCTAGTCTACATAATCTTTAAAATGGTTGTCTAATCTGCTAAGCTTTGGTGTAGTTATGAATCAATAGTAACTGGAACATAGTCTCAATTGTTGACCTATTGTATTGTACTTGGACACACACATATACACACAAGCCTCCCTAAATTTATTTATATATATATAAAATTCCTAAACAAGAAATGATAAAAACATTTTATATAAAATAAATGCATTTGCATACAAAGTATAACTATATATTTAATAAATATATATTTAAGTAAAATTCATATAGTTCTAAAAATAAATAAATATAAAATTGGTAGGTCTGTCTTTTGTTTTAATAACTTTTTTTTTAAAGATTTATTTATTTATGCATATAAGAGCAGGGGTACAGGCCAGAGGTGTGGGGGTGAGAGGATTCACCAGAGGCATAGTGGAGAACAGAACAGGCGGATTGACTGAAATACACTGCGGAGGGGAGCAGCGGGTGAGTCAGGAGAGGTCTGCTGCACCATGTGGGTAGATGACTGGCCGGGGATCAAACTTGTACTGCAGTGGTTGTGCATAGCTTCATAGGTTGAGTCTTAACCCTTTGCGCCTCCAGGGAGGCCCCTTAACAATATTTGGCTTTGGCCCCCTACTATGAGTAATCTTCTCAGATCTGATTTGAAATATCTTTTTAGAGTCAGTAAAAAACTTTAAAACTCAGGGCCTCCCTGCTGGCACAAGGGGAGGCCTGTGTCGCCTGCTGTTCCCTTCAGCAGTGTATTTCAGTCAATCTGCCTGTCTGCTTCCTACTGTCTCTGGTGAATCCTTTCACCTCCCTGCACCTCTGGCCTACATCCCAGCTCTTAGATGCATAAATAAATAATATAAATCTAAAAAAAAAAAAAAAACCACTTTAAAACTGAAAGATTACTCAGTTTTTATATTATTTTCAAATTCTCTCTCCATTTTCTGATACCTGCTTTTACTCAAACTGCCAGAGCTTAGTCTTTTAATACACACTCTTTTAAAAACTATCTTAATTACTTGCTAACACCAATCTTTATATCAGTATCATTTTGGGTGTCTAAAGTTTGTTTTCTCTTCTCAGGAAAGGCTTATAAAAACAACAACATCCTAATTCTTTAATGATACCTTTAATTGCAGCTTTTACTTACGAAACCTTGTTTGACTTTCAATCAACTTCTTTGAATATCTATATAAACTAGACATACATTTATAACTATAATTATGTTTATGTAAATTGAAAACCATGAGTTCATACCCACTTCAATTCTAATCTTTTAAAGTTTATATTTAG
Organism: Talpa occidentalis; assembly: GCF_014898055.3. Lineage (NCBI taxonomy): Eukaryota > Metazoa > Chordata > Mammalia > Eulipotyphla > Talpidae > Talpa > Talpa occidentalis. The sequence goes on along the minus strand of NW_023604295.1, from coordinate 40,823,326 downwards.
TTTTCTCCCTTTTTATGTTTATAACCCTCTTCTCCAAAAGTGAAAATTATGGATAATATTATCCTTAACATATATACTCATTCAATCTGTTTCTCTGTATGTAACTAACCAGTTTTCTCTTTCTACTACCATTTACTTCTCTAACTGGGCTCTGACCAATTCCATGTGTAACCTTCTCACTTTGCTCAGAATCCAGTGTGGAATTCCAGAGCAACCCCAGTGTGGAAGTCCATTTCATGTTTAAGTCCTAATGGGTTGCCACAGCTGTATCTAATCTCCTTAGCCCTGCAATGTAGAGAATTACTTAATTCTGTGCTATCTAATGCCAATGGGACTAAACTACTCAGATTGTGAATGGGAAATAGTTCTTTATTTTTATGTAAATTAATTATTTATAATTGAGCCAGTATTTGGATACTCCCATCAGGTATTACCACTGTAGTGCAACCTCCCCCAAATCACCCATAGTCCATTGTGCTTCCTTTCTTCTCTGTTCTTACCCATCCTCCACCTACCTAATCTCATCGGCTTACTTTAAGGGAATAATGTGCTCCTTCTATTAAACTTAATTTCTGAAATAAGAATTTTCTTTGTTTCTAATAATTTTCTGAGTTCTTACTTGTGTTGTTCCTTCATATAATCCATAATTTTTCTTCAACTTGTTTTGAAATATGAGGTTATACTTCTCATTTGTTTCGTGGGCATATCTTTCTTGCGTAATTTCATAATGTATGCCATGAATCAGACTTCCTAATTGGGGCAGCTACTAAGAACTAGGGGTGGAGTTAAGCAGTCATGCTTCATATATAACTGAACACATTTGGGCTTGGATGATTCTGCTTCTATGACTCCAACTTGTAACCTAGTATCGCTTGTTAGTAGGACAGAGTAATTCACCATATATTGGGCAATTAATTTCTCTCTCTCTGTCCGTTTTACTTCCTCTAGCTGCCTTTGTGAATAAATAATCCTCCTTTCCCCTCATCTCTTCCGCATGTCTCATTTTGGGTCTTCTTCCACGTTCTTTGGCATACAGGCAAGGACTCACACCAGGTCACCCCAATTCCCATGGGGCTACCCTGGAACAGCTACTACTAGCTTTGTTATCTGTACACAGGGATATAGGTATGTATTACATAAAACTCTAGAACAAAGCTTAAATAAATAAATAGGCACCTAAATAAACAACTATAAACTGCGCTAAGGCTTAGTGCTATGAGAAATGAAGGCACCATAAAACAGCCATATAAATAATAGAGGTAAAGAATATTCTAAGAACAGAATGAGTAAAGAATTAGGAAAGTCACTGGTGCAATCAAGGATCTGAAAGAAGTGTCTGTATGGTATGAGCTTAAAGAGCAAAGGAAGGAGAGATGGACAAGCAGTGAAGTACATGTTTGGTGCTGTGATTCACTCTATACCGTTTGGAGTTTATTCAGAGTGAAACAGAAAATATTTTAAATTGGAAATGATACAATTTAATATTTGTATTTAAGAAGTTTGTTTTGGCTGATGAACACAGAACAGAATGGATTAGAGAAAATAAAGAAATAAGAAAGGAGACTTACTGGAGACTATTAAAATAGTTCAGGTAAGAGATAGTATAATACTCATTTTGGTTAAGGTATCAGCTGAGACAAAGAGGTTGAAAAAGGGAAGAGAGGTAGAATGCCTACCTTGACTTCTTGCTTAGCAAGAAACAAGACATCTTGCATGTCAATAGGGGTGCCATTTACTACAGTACAAGAAATTTTCTTTTACTTTTACAGCTGGAGAAATCAAATAGGGCAAATAAGTCTGGTATTCAGGAGATATTTGGAAAGAACATACATATATATGAGGAATCAACATAAGGGTCTAACTTTGAAACAAGAATAGTATTTCTACTAAATAGCAGCAATCTGATAATGAAAGTAGAATGCAAAATTCTAAGCACAAAAATAGCTCCTTCAAGACTAGAATGAAGTTTTCAAAATAACTAAGGAAAAGCATCAATCAGAAAGTTTCATATCCAAGGAAAAGGGGAGACCATACTGGACAACCATGCGCATGTAAGTGTATCATTAAATATAAAAAATTGGTAATAACTCATCTTGTTCTGGTTTATGTTTACCAAGCATTAGAGCAGTTCTTCCTCATATCAATCACTTTTCATTCCCTTTTAAATAACTTAATATTTTTACATGGGTTCCAGAATATTCTTTCTTGATAAACATTAACTAAAATATGTCTGAATTTTGCCCATTCTGAATCAATTTTCTTTGCATTATGCTGTGTCCTGTCAATATATTCACTTCTTTTTAATACAGGAGAGTTTTCATGAATGTATTGAATTATAATTTCAAACATTTATTTCCTCCTTTAAAGAATTTTGCTTTTTAAAGAAGTCTAATTATGAATATGTTACATATACATAGTTGTCTGTCTTTCATTGCTAATATTTTTCTTTAATCTTGTAAAATTGTTTTTGCTTCTGTTTATTTTTCCTGCTGTATCGTCTGTTTTCTCTTGATTTTCTGCAGTGTCTCTTTGCCTTTGTTTTCCAATTTAAGAAATTGGTTTGCTTTCCTTGGTTCTGCTAGTTAAAAATTAATCTCTTCTGGCGATTAAGCCATCTTTTCCTACAGTTCTTACATTTCTACTTTGTGTTCTTCTTTCAGAGAAGTAATTTAAAAATTGTTAAAATTTGCATCTGATTTATGTCAATGTTTTTATTTGTGTGTATATGTCTAACAATCTGTTGCTAAGCTTTGCCATTTGTTTCCACCTCTTCTTACTAATACCTTTGTATGAATGCTATGGTAGTTCCTTTTAAATTGCTTATTACTGAATGAGTTGGATTTTGCTGGAGAGGTCATTTGGCTGGATCAGAAAGCTTAGGGATATGGGGTATATGGAAGCACAGGTTAGTCTTATAGCTTTTACAACCAAAAGACTGACATATTATCTAATGAAACCAAGAGAGAATGCTTGAACCAGATATGGGTCCTCTACTTTTCTAAACCAAACTACATCAATGTTGGCTTCTGTTTCAGTTCCCATGAGACTTGCCATAAACAAAGGACAGTTCTTTTATACCTCAAAAATACCTTTAGGAAGTGTAATTTTCTGCTATATATTCTAAGTCTTACACCACTAAGCATTCTACATTTTTGTTTTTACTCTTTCCCTCTTTCCAGGTGGCTTCTGCTAGATTTCAGCTGTTTAAACACTGTTTATTTTGCTGTTCAGATGTTATATGTCTTCTTAATTTTGCTTATTGTGAGATGAAGCTGTGTGGGTCTAAGTGTATGTGTTTTGTTTTCATTGTTGTTTTGTACATTCTCTGGGGAGATCAGGGAACAGATACTGACTTACCTTTAATCATACTTAATAGTTTATATTCCTTATAAACATGTAAGTTAGAAGACAGCTATACTATTAAGCAACCAGTGATTATAACTTTGGTGCCATAGAGTATATGTAGAGTGTAAGGTTGTATTGGCCAGAAGATAAAAGTAAGTGTGGTCCCACTGGCAGCTTTGTTTCTCACAGAATGAGTAAATTGGCATTCTAATTTCATGTTAGCCCCTACTTATATGGTCAGTTTATTTGGAATTTACCCTTTATGTATATACCTTTGTTCAGTTTTGGAATATGAAAAGCTGAGGTTTATAAAACCGTACATATTTTGTGGTAGCAAGCAACGTCCAACTTACTATTCTGATCTGCTAAAAGGTCTATTAGGTTTTGTTACAAAAGTAAGTTCCACTCAGGAAAAGAATGATAAATTTAACAGTTGCTAAATTATAGAATGTTTCACTTGGCTCCTTTAGTCACACCATTTTTTTCCTCTTTACTTTGTTGTTTATGAACATTAACCAGTATGCTATGTTATTCTTGGGGGTGTTTAAGCTTTTAAAATTCCACTGAGGTTTCGCTGGAGAAGTGGTTATGTTGGTACACACTAAAGTCTCATATGCATGCTATAATGGCATGATCTCAAATTTTCCATTACTACTACCTTCTTCCCCCAGGAACTTAGGTTTCCAATGAAACTGAAAGATCTAGAAACAAACTACATCCCAAACTTATAATCTTTTTCTATAGTTTGAATAGCAATAAAGGCTATTAGAAACTATCTTAAAGCAAGATATTAAACCTTGATATTAATAAATAAAATCTAATTCAAAAGAAAAAACTGGGATGATCTAGATTTCTTTGGCAATGATACTATCTTTGCTTACAGTTTTTATTATTTTTTTTGGATCAATGAGTTAGTAAAAAGTATGGTAAAAGGTATGTTTGGCTAGAGAACAGATGGAAAAAAAAACACTTGAAAATCAATCCAAATTATGGCAAAATACTCAAAACACTTTGTAGACACAAATTATTAAATTCTATAAAAACACTTCAGATTTGGAGAGTGAAATGCATTCAGACTAAAATACTACATTAACAAATCAACCAAAACATAACCAATTAGCTTGCAAAGTTAAACATTAATAACAGAAAGAATTTTAAAAACTGAAACAATAAGCACAGACAAGAATTTTATTACCTTCAGGTCGATATTGTGCAACAATTGTGACAGCTTGGCCAGCATTTTTCAAAGCTGCTGCTGCCTGTTCATGGCTGGCAGTTCTGAGGTCAACACTGTTTACCTGCAAATCAAACCAAATCTTAAATTTGAAAGAAAATGATCACACTGATTAGATATCACAATAGTCTGTTCTTTAAATAGGCATACATGTTAAAATTACTTTATCACTAAAATATTTTCTTGCTCTGATTTACTAAAAATATCATACGACAAAAAAAATTGCTATCAATCAAAAAATTCTATTCACTAAAAATACTTTGCTTAATGTCAAGTGAGCAAAACCAAAATATTTTCCCTCAAGTTTTCCAGAATGATGTCTGGCAATTTCTTGAGAAATATACCTTAATTTGACAAACTGAAAAATCGAAAGTGTCATCATTTGTACATTTTATTTCACTAATAACTCAAGCAATGAGAGGGAAGTGCTTTTTTTGTAGCATCCTTTCAGCTCCGGCCACATTCATTCCTACTAAACTCAGTTTCAATTCTCTCCCTTCTTCCTAAACTAAAACTTATATTCTTTTAGTGTTATAAAAAAGTAATTTGTTTAAAAGTATTATAATATCTCAGATTTCAAGGACTGACATTTAAATACAGTAAATTTATTAAGTGAATCTGTTAGGGGGAAAAGAATGTCCCAAAGCTAATTCCATATAGGCTTTGTGGACTCCACCCCCACCCTAGGTCAAAGTCAAAAACACTGGGAACTCCAAATCCCATCACCACCAAAGGAAGGTGGCTGGGACCTGAGGGTGGGGTTAAGCAGCCAGGTGGATACAAAAGGCAGACACGTGGGCTTTGGGGCTCCCCCATTTTGGCTCTCCGCCAGCTCGCAGCGTCCGGCCAGCTCTGAGAGTGACTTTGGGTTTCCAGGTCGTCGGATCGGGTAGGATGCATTAAAGTCTTTATTTCCCTATTTTTTTCCTGGTTTGTACATTTTCCTTATTTCCTTTTCTCTTGTAAATAAACCTTTTATTAACCTTTTGTGTGTGTGTGTGTAGTAGAGTTTTCGTAAGTCCCTTTAAAGCGCGCGGGTGAGGACCCACAGCCAGGAACCCGTTTTAATATCGGGGTTGCTCTATAACAGATGGAGCCTAGAGACACGTGAAGAAACTGTGCTTGTCTTGTGGTCGTGGACTGGGTGACACAGATGTGGGTGAGACCCATGGGGAGGTGACAATGGCAGCTTTTATCTTGATGTTGATTTTGCTCTTTTCCGGGCTTGTCTGGTTGTTTCTGACCCTTTGCTGTGGGTCCCCACTGGAAGATGCTTTAGACTTGTGGCAGGCTTTGGGGCCTTGCTCTGGGCCGATCCCATATGGATGGACTTTTACCCACAAGGGGATGGGTAACTTTGGGTGCTTCATTTAGAAACTAAATTCTGTGCCTTACCTGTATTGTTTCCTAGTTTTATTAAAGTTCCTTCCCATTAAAGTCTCCTATGTTTTCTGTTGATGCGGTGGATGGCAGAACCCATTTAGAATAGGAAGGTTTACGGGGTATGGGCTGCCCCTCTCCCTGTCCTATAACAAATCTAGAGTCATTTTTTGAACTCAGGACCCTTCCTTGGGTAAATCAATTACTGAGGAAACCAATTTCACTCAACAAGAATAGGCAACTTAATTTTTGCCATAGTATTTGCTGCAAGATACACTATTTTTAAGAGTTTGAACCTTTTCCACTAGAAGACACAGAATAGGGTATTGATAGGAGCACTGTATTTGAATGCAATGAACTTTACATATTTAAGCTTTTCCCCCCACTAATAACCAGTAACGAATAGCATACAGCAATGTTCGGGATATTCTTTTTTTTTTTTTTTAAGATTTATTTATTCATACAAGAAACGGGGTACAGGCCAGATGTGTGGGAGGGTGATAGGATTCACCAGAGATAGAGCGGGGAACAGAACAGACAGACTGAAACACACTGCTGAGGGGAGCAGTGGGTGAGCCAGGAGACGTCTGCTGCGCCATGTGGGATTCTTGCCGGCCAGCCGGGATCGAACCCGCGCTGTAGAAGCTGCAGACAGCTTCACAGTGCAGCGCTCCACTGCTTGTGCCACCAGGGAGGCCCTATTTTATTCTTTTTTATACTACTGTAAATGGAATTGCTTTATTAATTTTACTTTCAGGTTGTAATGCTGGCATAGAGAAATACAACTAATTCTTGTATAGTGATCTGTAACCTTGCTGAACTGGCTGATTAGCTCTAGTAGTTTTTGCTGTATTTCCTATATTCAAGATCATGGCATCTGCAAATAGAAATAGCTTTCCTTCTTTATTTTTAATCTAGTAGCCTTACCCTTCTTTTTCTTGTCTAACTATCCTGGCTAGGAACTCTAGTACGATGCTGAATAAAAGTGGCAAAGAGTGCTGACATCCTTAATGTCTGTCTTATTCCTGATCTTTGAGGGAAAGCTTTCAGCATTTCATCATTGCATGTGATATTAGCTATCATTTTGTCATACACATCATTTATCAGGCTGAAGACATTCTGTTCTATTACTATAATAATTTGTTCAGTGTTTTTGGATGAAAAGGTATAGTTGTGAACAAGCGAGGGTTTTTTTTTTTTTTACACTATGTCTCTTGAGACAATTGTCTAGCTTATCTCCTTCATTAACATGGTATCTTTACTTTGATTGGTCTTCCTAGACCAAAACAACCATGTACCCTTGGATAATTTCACTTGGTTATGGTATATATTTTTTATGGTGGTATATCTAGTTTGCTATTTTGTTGAGGAATTTTATATCCATATTCATAAGAAATATTATATATTGGCTTATAGTTGTCTTTTCTAAAGCTTTTTCTGGTTTGATATAATAGTAATATTGGCCCTGTAGAAGTGGTGCTAAGACTGGTGCTAATTCTTTAAATGTATGGAAGATTGCACCATTAAGGGCATTTAGTCTTAGGCTGTTTGCTCTGTGGGAAGTTTTGATTACCATTTCAATATCCATAATTGTGATGCTAATTTATATATTCTTTTTCTTGAGTCAATTTCAAGTTTAAGCCTTTCTAGGAATTTATCAACAATTATATAATTTATAAAACTGTATGATACACCACATATAATCTATACAATATATAAAATGTCCTTTTCCTTTAGTAACAGCTATTGTTTTAGGGTACTTTGTCTGACATCAGTAAAGCCACTCTAGGTGTTTCCTGGTTAGTTCTTGTGTATTATATTTTTTCCAACCTTTTACTTTCAATCTTTTTTTTTTTTGAAGATTTATTTACCTATGCATACAAGAACTGGGGTACACACCAGAGGTGCAGGGTGAGAGGATTCACCAGAGAAAGAGTGGGGAACAGAACAGGCAGGCTGACTGAAATACACTGCTGAGGGGAACAGTGGGAGAGATAGGAGAGGTATGCTGCGCCATGTGGGTCACCTTCCTGGCCGGGGATCAAACTCGTGCTGCAGAGGCTGTGGAAAGCTTCTAAATGCTGAGTCTTAAGCCCTTGCACCACCAGGGAGGCCCCTAATTTCAATCTTTGTTGAAAGTAATCTGCTGTGTTTTTTTACGCTAAGTGTGTCTCTAGTAGACAGTACATATAGTTGGATCTTGTTTTTAAAAATCTACCATGCCAACACCTGCCTTTTATTGAAGCAATTGATCCACTTACATTTAACTACTGAAAAGCCAAGATTTATGTCATCCATTTTGCTATTTGTTTGCTTTAGACCTATATCTTTTTTGTTCTTCTGTTCCTCCATTACTATTGATTTTGTTCAATAGAGATTTTCTGGCATACCATTTTAATTTTCTTGCCATTTCTTTTACAATATATTTTGAGTTATTTTCTTAGAGGTTTCACTGGATTATAATTAACATTTCATCATGTTACTAAAGGCAAAGGGCCAACTTAATTTCACTACTCCTACATAATTGTGTTTTCTACTACTCTTGTGGTACAATTTGTCATACAAATTTACTTCTATATACAATGTGTGCCGATCAACATAAATGGGAAAGATGTTACAAATAAAAAATACATTAACACTGATTAATATTCACCTATATAGTAACCTTCACCAATGTACTTTAATTTATTTATATGGATTTGGGTTACTCTCTGTGTCCTTTCATTTTAGTCTGAAGAAATTTTTTTTTTTTTTTAATTTTAGCATTTCTTTTCAGGCAGTATTTCTCGTAGGGCAGGTTAACTAGAGTCAAACTCTATCAGCTTCTGTTTACCTGGAATGCACTACTTTGTACTTCATTTCTGAAGGCCAGTTTGGCTGGATATAAAATCTTGGATTGATAGTTTTTCTCCTTTCTGAATTTTGAGTATGACATCCTATTGCTTTCTGACCTCTACAGTTAATCTTACTGAGGATCCCCTGTACATAATAAGCGATTTCTCTTCCTCATTCAAGGTTCTTTGCTTTTTGAATGCTTGATTATGATGTGTCTATGGTATGAATATATTCAAAATGCTTATTTTATGCAAAGTTCACTGAACTCAGATGTGTGAAATGTTTTATCAACTATGAGAAGTTTCTGGCTATTATTTAGTCAAATATTCTCTCTTTGTTGTCTCCTGTGATTCTGAGATTTCATTAGGCATGTTGGTGCACTTAATGGTATCCCATAGGTTTCTGAGGCTTGTGAAATTTTTCTTTATTCTTTCTTTTTACTGTTATTCATTCTGGATAAACTCATCAGATGCATATTCAAGTTTGCTGATCCTTCTGTCAGTTCAAACTTGTTGAGCTTATCTAGAGAATTGTTTTCATTTCCCTATATTTGGGCTTTTATAATAGAAATCTCTACTGATATTATATACTTGATAAAATACTGTTCTTATGCTTTCCTTTCATTCTTAAGACATGATTTCCTTGAGTACATTGGACATATCTACACTGTCCAACTTGAAGTCTTTGTCTATTAAGCCCAATATTAGGCTTCACTAGGGGCATCTTCTACTGATTGCATTGTGTGTGTTTGCGCGCGTGCACAGACCATATCTTCTTATGCTTCTGCATGTCTCAACTTTTTGTTGAAAACTAAACAATATATACTATAATCACAGCAACTCTGGAAATCAGATTCTTTCCCCTTCCCAGGACTTATTGTCATTGCTGTTTGTTAGAGTTGTTGTTTGATGACTTACAATTTTTATAAATTTTCTATTTTTATCTTGTGTTCTACTGAAGTATATGCCTGGTTAGTTGGTAAGTCAGTAAGTAAATGGACAGAGATTTCCTTAACTATCTGAATTCCTTCCTGAAAGGCTCTGTGTGCATGTTAGGTAATGCCTTCAACACTCAGCTAGGCAATGGAAACTCTGTCTTAAATTTCACTTCTTGCATGCACAGAGCCTCTTAGTCAGCCAGAGGTCAAAGTTTAGGGTTTTTCCAGGCCTTTCCAAAGTGTGCAACAGTCCTGGGCATGCATGTATCTTCCTACATCCTAATACATCAGAATCACCAGACAGCTCAGATAATGACAGTTTCTCTGAAAAAGAGGCTTTGTAAGTTCTACTCACATAGAACACCTAGCAGCTGTTAGGCTACTGGTTGTCACTGTAAATGAAGGTTATCCTTTTAAGGGTAATGTGGTACTGCAGAGCAAATGATGGCACTTAGGCAAGTTAGAACTCCATAAAACTTTTATGGAGATTAAGCCATTTTTTCACAAATAGACTTTTGAAATTGTTCCAGGTCTTTGATTAATTTCCAGAGTTCCTAAAAAGTTAATTCTGACAATGCCACTTTTCTCATTGCATTTATGAATAAAAGAATTTCTGTTGCAGTCTTGGGGTCACTTTTGATTCCAAGCTTCAGTGGATACCAAATATATTTTCTGTTCTGCTTGGCATCACTGGAAATAACAGTAATAATGCATTCATAACACAGTGAAAAATATGTGGTTTTTTATATATGCACTAGATCTTGATTTCAAAACCTTCTTTCTTCAACAAAATTAAATATATCAAAGGGAACATTTTATAAAACCTATTATTTATTTCCTTGTTTTCCCAGTAACTTATTTATATGTTTCTCAGTAATAAAGTAATCATTAAGAACATCAATAAAGGAGTGTCTTTTTGCCTTGAGGTACTTAATAAACTTGTTCCATGGTTTTATTTTAGTTTTGCATAATTTTAAATTTATTTTCTCTTGCTTCTAAGGGTTTTCCTACTGCTCTCAGAGTATTTAACTGGAGAAGCTCAGTAAGCATTACATGTTTTCATGCTATTAATGTACACTGCCAAATTATAAGATTGTATTTAACTTACATTAATATCATGGTAAACAACTGGCCTGGATTGTTTGGCACTTAGTTTTAAAATTGAGACTACAAGTGCTTCTGGACACAGCTTTCAATGCTTAACCTCATTAAGTTATGGGTGAACCAGATTGCAGAGGTCAGTCTAATATACTCTAGCAGTGTGTAGTGACCCAAATAAAGTGATCCCCAGATGAACAATTTAAGAATCATCTATTTTTGCACTGAGTTTTTCACACTTAACTATAAACCAACTGAAAATTTATTGTGACATGAGGTGTGAAGTGAAGTTATAAGCTAATTTTATTCTTCAAAGTAACTATCTAATTTGTTCAACATCATATTTTTAAAAAAATGCATCCCTGCCACTAATTTGTCCTTACTACAGTATAACTTTTTAAGAAATTCAAACAGTAATTTTAAAGAAATAAAATTTAAAAGTTTGAATAGTTTAATTGGAAGGATTTTTTTCAACTACCATACATACCCACTAAATCATAACCTCAACCAAAATATAGATTTTTTCCCATCAACAAACCCAGAAAATTATATGCCTCTTTATACGCAGTCCAATCACCAGCAATCACTTTATCACTTCTATCAATACAAATTTGTGTGGCATGTTAATGACTATCATATAACTAGAATCACATAGTATGTATTTTTGTAGTTCCTAGCTTTGTTTTATTCAATATTATGTATTATAGCACTATATATGTTGTTTGGATTTTAGCAGTTCATTGCTATTTACTGCTGAATAGCATATATTGCACAACTTATTTAATCGTTGACTGTGATGGACATTTGAGTCATTTCCAAGTCTGGATTATTATAATAAGACTGCTACAAACACTGTTGTTAAAGTGAGTTTGTATACAACATTGCAGAACAAAGAGGCTGGAATTATCCTATCCTTTGAAAACAAGCAGGAAAAAAACACAGACATATGCTCCTAGAAATCCAGATGCTTTGAACTAGCTAGACAGTTCCAGGACATCATCAGGAAGTTCAAGAACTAAGGTTAGCGGCTGCCGTTGGGAAAGGAAAGGAGGAGGTGAGGGGGAACATGTCAGGGCTGGGGGTTGACTTTCTAAGCTCCACTGAGAGAAATCCAGAAAATCACAAAGTTTTGACACAAGAGTGGGCCTGGGCCCAATCCAGGGCAGTGGGAGCTCAGCAGATTCTGATCTGGGAATCTGGGAATCTGGGAGCTCTGCAACTAGGGAGGCATGCCCACTGAAGGATCCCTCTCCTTCACTCCAGAGGAGTTCAAATAAAAGCCAGGTGGAGCCAGGCCAGACTCCATAAATAGCCCTATATCAGAAAGGAGGAATTTAGAGTGAAATCACAATTCTTTCCAGAAGGCAAACCAATGGTTTGTACACTTCCCAGCCCTGCAGAAGTGGCAGCTGAGACAAAGGTGGAGCACTGATGGCCATTATGGGCAGGAAGTGTTAAGTGGACTCATACGTGCACACTCTGTCTGTCTATCTATCTATATCTGTATATACATCTATATATACATATATACACACACATACACAGTGCCACTTTTGAGCCAAGTGCAAATTAGTCCCATGGTGTGAAGCCTAGAGATCTAGATATTGCCCACTGGGAGGTCCAAGATTTATAGATCACAATTCCAGGAAGAAAAGAACAAGGAGGTAGGGAGGGAAGTGAAGATAATCTAAGCACAGAATACAGCTTACTGTGGAATAAAACAAGAGGTAGAGGTGACTAATGTTACTCCTCAAACCAAGATTGAATATTGAAAGCCTACATCCCCCTCTGTCTTCCACATCACACTGGGATAAACTAAGAAAAGGACAAAGACAAATCTCCAGCACCCCAACATTCACACACATATATAGCAATAAATGAGACAATATACATGCTTAGGAAGCAAGCAACATATCAATACAAATGGAAAAGCAAAATGACAAGGACAGAAGTCCTGGGACAAGTATAAAGGATACAGAAATAGAGACACTATCTAACAATGACTTCAAAACAACATTAAAAAATATTAAATGAGATACTGGAAGGCCACTAAAAGCAGATAGGCAAGATCTCAGAAAGGCGATCCAGGAACAGAAAGTTCTTCACTACAGAGACTGATTATAAAAAAAAGATCACAAAGATTCTGAATGAAATGCAGACAAACTTAGTGCTTTAAAAAGAATCAGAATGGCAGAAGAATTCCAGCTATAGAAAACTCAAATAAACAAACATTTAGAAGAAAGAGTGTCAAGACAAAGAAAAAATGAGCATACTCTATGAAAAATATCAGAGTCAATGAGAAGACGAAACCTATAAATGATTGGGCTCCCAGAAAGGGAAAAAAAAAAAAAAGAAACAGGAATAGAAAACCTATTAAAAAAAATAATGAGAACTTTCCAAATTAAAAATGGAAGTCCAGCAAGCAGAGAGAACACCTAAATTCTTAGAAGCAAAAAGACCTATACCCAGACACAATATGGCCAAACTATCAAAAATTACAGATAAATTTTTTTTTTTTTTGCAGGAAGCAAGAGAAAAATAAACAACCTATAAGAGTTTCCAAACCGGGATTTTCCCCGATTTCAGTCCAGACACTCTCCAAGCAAGAAGAGTGGAAGAAAATACTCTCAATCCTGTAAGATAAGAACTGTCAGTCAAGAATTCTCTATCCTGCAAATTATCAAGTATGTATGAAGGAGTAATAAAGGTTTTATCAGACAAACAGAAGCTAATGGAGTTTGCCACCACCAGACCCACTCTTCAAGTAATATAAAGGAGTTTTTCCACAAAAAAAGAAAAACTGAAGCATAAACTCCTTAGCAAAATGACAAGAGTAATTTAACATCAATACCAAGAGCAAGAATATTATGCATTAACAATACCAAATACTAAGGGAGAAGAAGAAATGGGTAAAACCAGTACAGTTAAATGTCAGAGAGCAGACACCAGCTCAGGAAGGACCTAAAGCCGGAATTCAAGTAAACCCCTCATGGTAACTATTAACTGAAAATCTAAAATAGACACCCGCAAATGAAGAAGCAAGGAAATTGATAGAAATACTAACTAAAGTTATCCAGAAGGAGAAGAGAGGAACAAAGGGAAAAAGAAATGACAGAAAAATAAAAGAATCAAAAATCAAAACCAAAATGACTGAAAATAAACAGTTCATATCAATAGTCACCCTAAAGCGAGTGGTCTGAATTCATATATAAAAAGACATAGGCTAAAAATGTGGATGAAAAAATTCTAGTCATTAATACTTTGCTTACAAGAGACTCATTTAAATCCAAAAGATAAAAGCAAACTCAAAATAACAGGTTGAAGTAAGGTCATACATGTTAATAACTCATATAGTAAATCAACTAAAAAAGTTAATCAGGGACAAAGATGGACACAAGGGAACTACTCACCAAGAAGATATAATAATAATTAATAACATGTTTCTGAATCAGAGATACTGTTTAAAACTGCAACAAGACATCATCTCATGCCCACGAGTATGGTACATACTAAAAAGATCTCCAACAGTAAATGTTGGATAAGATATGGAGAAAGAGAAACCCTATTACACTGAGGGTAGAAATGTAAACTGGTGCAACCATTATGGAAAGCAACCTGGATTTACCTTAAAAAAACTAAAAGTGGAAATAATGTATGACCCAGCAATCCCATTCTTGGGCATATATCGAAAGAATATGAAACCATCAACACAAAACCCATATGCTCCATGTTTATCACAGCATTATTTACAACAGGTAGGACATGGAAACAGCCTAAAAGTCCAATGATGGATAACTGGATCAAGAAGAGGTGGTATATCTATAACACAGAATAGACAGTATAGACACGAGAATGCATGAAAGGTAGTCATTTTCAACAAAATGTAGGAACTGTATAGAATTATGTGCAGTAAAGTAAGTCAGTCAGATCTATTAAAACAAATACTGGACAATTATATAGAACACAACTTGAGAACATAAGAACACTTTAAAAAAGGAGTGGGCATCAAAAAACACTTTAAAAAAGCAGTGGACCTCTCAAAGAGGTTGAAGGAAGGGGAGAGAAAGGGACAAGAGGATATAAAGGAAGGTGGTTAGGGGAAAAAAAACGTCTTAGTCTATCAGTACAGTTGGAGACAAAATTCTAACTAGAACCAGCTACTGATTGCCTACAGAAGGGCTTTTGTTAATGATGTTATAAACTGTGTAGATCCTTTTAAAGTTTTGTGTCATCTCTACTGAAATCTTAGACTATTTCTGTGATTTGAAAGGTACAAATTTGAAAGGTACATAAAAAGTTTAAATGCAGAAAGACTCAAAGCAATACCAATCTTCCTTAGAAAGAAAGTAGATAATCAATGACACTTCACTAATTGGGCACCAAAGAACAAGCTGAAATAATGCCTGAGAGTTTATTTGAAAATATGGCAATAATTTTATCTTTAATCAATTGAAATGAAGTATATCAAAAGTAGACAAAATAATTTAAAATCAGCTAGAATTATGGTAATAATTACAGCATTTGAACAATATATTTTAATAAAGTAGCCATGTAATATTGTATAACATAAAAGAACTCCCATGCATGTATGGGGCTTAGTATTAAATGAATAGTGAAAAGGCAGTCCTATGTAACAAGTCCAATTCAAATGCTGTTAGTGGCCCAGAGGGAACAGAAAAAAGAAGTGAGATACAAGAAGAGGGGGATGAACAACAACAACAAAATAATAGCTCAGATGCGTTAACTGTGGAAAAAAACCAAAAATAAAAATTACTAGGTTTAGGGGATATAAGAATGAAATAGAAAGAAGAAAATTAGAATTAAAATCCCCAAATTCTTTGTGTCATTAGGGAGAACAGGAGAACTGCTGATGGATTTTAATCTATCATCATATGAGTAATGACCATAAAATACAAAATAAAAGTAAAAAGAAGAAACAGATATAAAGAAAAAAGTCAGAATAGCTACATTAGTATCAGCAAATATAATTTTTAAGATAGAAACTATTATTATAAAGAGAATTATTACATAATGAGTAATTGTAACTCACGAGGAAGGAATGATTTGATTCTAAACTTAATGCATCTAATAACAGTTTCAAAGGAAAAAAAGTGCTGCAAGGATAAACTATTAAACCCACCATCATATTCGAACAAGTTAAAAAAATTTCTTTTAATAATAGATCAAGCAAGCAACAGATTAAATTATAAAGAAGATTTCAGCTACACATGTAACAAAGTTAAGTTACTAGACATATGGAGAACCATGCAGTCAACAAACAGAAATACACACTGACCCTTTACATGAGTCAAATACCAAAAGAAAATTTATCATAGAATAATTTCTGACAAAACTACAATTTTACAGTTAAGTTGTAAAGTGGTAGGAAGGTAATAAGAATATTTCCTATGACTTCAGGATATAAAAAGTAAAATTTTAAAAATAGGTCATAGTTAAAACAGAACATTATTTTGATTAACATATCCTACCGATATAATACGATCTCCTTTTCGAAGCTCTCCACTAAGATCGGCAGGTCCTCCGGCCAAGATAAAGGAAATAAATATTCCTTCTCCATCTTCACCTCCTACAATGTTGAAACCAAGGCCTGTTGAGCCACGATGAAGGACAACTTTCCTAGGTTCCCTAAAAATGAGAAAAATTCATAATCTTAGAAATTTTATGTAGTACTTGACATTCTATGAAACTATAAAGAAAGCTAGATGGAATTTGAAAGGGCTTTCAAAACTATAGGGTAAAACCATTCTTTCTAAGCCTGAAAGTTAGGAAGAAACTTATTGGTAATTTTATGCAAAAACTAAAAATCCATGTTAAAAACAAACATGAAACTGAAACAAGTGGGAAAAAGTTATGTAGAAATTTAAAAAATGATAGTCTACTCAAGAAATATAAATTCTCACTAAAAGTTGACATGGTACATACTTTATTTTCTATGAAGCAATCATTATCCCCTGCTTCCTAGATGTAGATGGCAATAATCTTTTCATCTTAGAGAAGGCAGCCATTTTTCCAGTTCCCAAAAGGATGAATCATTACTAATCTAAGCCAGTCATTGCAATTCCTTTCCCCCTTGTTAAGGTGAGGTTATGGCCCTGGACCCTAACAATAATAAAGCACATTTTGTACCCATATAAAAGCGTATTTGTCCTCTTCTACTGAAAATCACCCCACACAAAAGAATAAACAATAAAATCCCATTAATAGTTTGGACATACGAGGTTGACCAAGTAAATCCTAGAGGTACCATGGACCTTGGATTGCTACATCAATGGTGGAAATTCCCATCTCCAGATTTTTTATATGAAATAATTAAATATCATTATTTCTTATGTCCTCTTTTTCTCACCATTTTTCATCCATTCTAAGATATACCTTTTTGCACGCATCCCATCTAAAATCTCTGAAATCTGTATACATCTTACCATTAATAATGCTTCACTTTTCTTGCCAGTTATATATAGTTGCATGGAAACTATTCACACTGCTGATAAGACCACAAAAGTGCCAGCATCAGATTATGTGAGATATGCTAAAACACAGACTATCATTTGAGATCAGAATATAGCATATTTGGTAATCATTTTAAAAATTTATCTGATTTTTCTCAAACAATGTAGACAATGTAGAAAGCTATTGGTAACAAAAGGATAAACAAAGTAAACACTTTTTAAAAAATGAGTTTGAGATACTTGTGTATAATGTGGAATTAATTTTACATACTTGTCTGCTGAAGACTGAAAATGGTGTTTTCTAGTCATACATAGACATTCATCATTATTTAGACATTTCAGTTCAATAAAATTATATCTTATCAAAACAGTAAAACTAAAGACTGCACTGTTAGGAAATATACACAGAAACCCATATGTAAGAGAAAAAAGGGAGTAACACAAAATTCAGGAGAAGATTACTTAGCATGGCAATGTAGGAGAAGTAGGATAGGATCAGGGATACAAGGCAGGTTTTATTATGTTGATGAGGTTTATTTACTTGCTAGATGATGGGCTATGGCTTAGATTTCCACTATGCTTTGAAACAAATTTATTAATTATAATTTTACATTAGAAAATAATACTTAATTTAAAAATACTCTGCTAAAACCCAGAGTAGTTCCAGAAGGAAATACAATCTGACTTTCAAATAACATAAGCACTTGGAAAGATGCTCAACATCACTAGTCATTAGGGAAATGCATTAAAATCACAATGAGGTACATCACACCTACTATGACTATAAAACAAGATAGAAAAGAAAAAACAAGTGTTGGTGAAGATGTGGAGAAAAAGTAACCCTCATATATTGATGGTGGGAATGTAAAATGATGTTGCTGTTATACAAAACAGCAATTCCACCCCTGAGTATATATCCAAAGGAATTGAAAGCAGGGATCCAAGAAGATACTTGCACGCCAATGTTAACCACAGCGTTATTTACAAATACCTAAAAGGCAGAAATGACCCAAATGTCCATAAACAGATGAATGGGTAAACATATCTATACATATAAAGGATAATTACTCAACTATAAAAAGGAATGAGGTTCTGATACATGCTATGACAAGGTTATATCTTGAAAACATTATACTGTCAAGAAATAAGGTTTCCACTTACATGAATAATCTAGAATAAACAAAATTATAGAAACAAAAAGTAGATTAGAGGTTACCAAAAGCTAAGAGGACAGGGAACTGGGTAGATAATGCTTAATGGTTAGAGTCTGTCTGAAGAGGTGAAAGATTTGGGGATGTAGTGATGATTGTATTGTGAATGCAATTACTATCATCGAATCACATTTTTGAAAATGGCTAAATAGCAAATTTTATGTTATATATTTTTTATCTCAATTATCAAAATTAATGAAATATACTGAAAACTTAAGCTGTATGTTAAACCACTTAAATGGATCTACTATATGGTATGTAAATCAATCGATAAAAGTTGTGAAAAAATGAACTTTAAAACCATCAACTTCCTGTATGTATGGATTTTTTTAATTAACTTTTTATATTGGTAATGTGACATAACCTCTGCAAATTGCCTGGGATCAAATTGTGGAGAAGATCTAATGTGAGAAGAAAGATTTTTCTACTTTATTATTTGGGCAAAGTAGTGTAATTATTAAAAGGGAGTGACAAAACACACCAATTTAGGAAGACAGCTCAGGTAACCAACCACCTGATTGTCACAGAAAAGTATTGAAAACAGGGAGGCCTATCAAAGTATAATTACAGGGCCTCTCAGATGGCATAGGGGTTAAGTCTCAGAGCTATCATCTCTATGGGCTGAGTTCCATGCCTGGCCAGGGAGCTAAGGCACATATGGCGCAGCAGACCTCTCCTGTCTTGCCCACTGCTCCCCTTAGCAGTGTATTTCAGTAAATCTGCCTGTTCTGCTCCCCTCTCTGTCCCTGGTAAATCCTCTCACCTCCTGCCCCCACCATGGCCTACACCCAAGTTCTACAAAAACAAACGAAAACTCAAAGTCTAATTAGAATATTCTAGACAAGAGATAGGGTGAAAAAAGATGGTGATCAAGATGCTAATGTAACATTTTTTATTTTGAAAAGTGTGCTGACTTTAAAGACTAGATAAAATCATTAGCTATTTTCCCCTGATTACTTCTATAAATAGCACTATTAGAAAACAACAATAAAACAGCCATAACGGATCAATATAGGAGCATAATCTAAAGATAAATAGACTTGCATATTGGCATCAGAAAACCAATTTTCTGATTAGTCATTCTAAACACAATTACTTAGCACCTATTAAATTTTCAACATTGCTAACTTTTGAAGAATAGGATAAAGACATACATTCACATCTGACCTAAAAGAGATCATTGCGTAGGGCCTCCCCGGTGGCGCAGCGGTTGAGCTCTGGGTTGCAAAGCTGCCCGCGGCCTCTGCGGCGCCGGTTCGATCCCCGGCTACTCCCTGGCCACCGGAGGAGGGTCCCACATGGCGCGCAGACCTCTCCTGCCGCCCGCTGCTCCCCTCAGCAGTGTACTTCGGTCCTTCTGCCTGCTCTGCTCCCCGCTCTGGCTCTGGTGAATTCTCTCACCCTCCCTCACTTCTGACTGTACCCAGTGCATGTATAAACAAAACAAACAAACAAATAAATAAATAAAACATGCCTCTATTAAAAAAAAAAAATCTTAAAAAAAAAAAGAGATCATTGCGTAGAGTCAGGAGTCTGACAAAGAACAATTGTAATTATGAAGATTAAAATAAAACCCCACTAATAATAATGCAATTAATAAAAACATTAACAGGCATACATTTAATATATGCTGTAGTTAATATGAAATAATTGTACAAATTATAAAGCAAACTGTACAAACATAACAGTTTTTCATTCCTATGTATTGAGTAATTTAAAAAGAGCTAACATATTTTTTTATTTATTTTTTCTGACCTAGTTAAGAATTCTTTGGAAATAAAAAGAAAATCTACAAACTTCAATGCAGTTAGTTAATGTCAGATGAAAGCAAATTTTAGGTGTCAGGATAACAACGATACATAACAAAGAAAAGACCATTTGTTGAATTCTCAACATGAATCAAATAATTACCATAATGTTTCTGGTATTTATTAAATAAGAAATAAATGAAAAGCCAGTAGATTCTTAACTTAGCTTTTACAATTGCCAATCCTATAAATAAATAAATAAATAAATAAATAAATAAATAAATAAATAAATAAATAAATAAAAGGCTATAGTAAAATAAAAAAATGGGCAGAGATTTACTTGGAATATAAAATATTTTTTACATTTCAATGAACCCTCCAATGAAAAAAATTAAGTTCACCACTTGCCAATAAAAATTTTGAAGCCCTAAAATCTGTGGCTATGTTATTTGGCTGATTATAACTACATCTAATAGTTGACTTTATGTAAGAAGATGAATGTTTTTACTGCCTTACCTTGTAATTTCATCATCTGCAAGCATTGCTTTTGAAACAGGCGAATATCTGCCTGGTGATGCTGGTGTCTGGCCCAAGTAGGAAGATGAGCTAACATGGTTATCAACATGCTGAGAAGAAGCTTCAAAATAAAGAAAGCAAAAACTACTTGAAACAAATGAAACAAGTCATTCACTATCACATTTGAATCATTAATTTTAAGATTAGCTAATCATATTCACTTATTTATAGGATTTGGTAAAAAAAAGTATCAGGTAAGAAATAAGATCAAGTTTCCAAATAAAAACTAGTTTAGTTATTCATCTCAGTAAAACAAACTTATTTTACTTGGTTTCGTCTAAGAAAATACAGCCAAAATGAGTTCTACATTAACTGATTTGCAAATAAAATCCAGGAAGCGCCCTTAACAAGATTGTCACAGAAAAGACTAAAGTAAATCTGAAGTAGAATAACTTTAACTTTTCTGAGAAGTTATGTGCAGATTACTAGTCTTAAAAAGTATATATACTCAAGTTTGTGCTTAAAAATAGGTACAAACAGAATATGCTCAAAAAAGTTTTAAGATAAACTGAATTGGCTTCCAGTCTGGCATATAAGGAGCTTAGAAGTCAATACCTTGTTCTAACAACTAAAAAGCTGTACAAACTGAAAAGTCAACAGCTCTTCTTAGAGTGAGAAATACTGAGAAGCACTGTAAAGTTCAAAGTTCAGAAGCACAAGCTCACCAAAAAGACTGAGACTTAACCACAAGACTATGGAATATTTTCCCTCCCAGAACAGCTTACTGAAGGCGTATTATAGCAGCTCTTTTTAACAGGATATTATGCCTGCCTATCAAGAAAAAATTACAAGACTTAATGAAAGGCAAAAACACAGTTTGAGAAGACAGAACAAGCATCAGAACCAGATTCAGACATGACAGCAATACTGGAATTATTAGACGAGGAATTTAAAACAACGACCAATATGTTAATGGTGCTAATGCATGAAGTAGACACTATAACAGATGGATAATGGAAGCAGAGAGATGGAAATTCTAAGTAAGGAAAAAAATAAATGCTAGAGATCAAAAACACATTGACAGAAATGAACAATGCCTTTAATGGGCTAATTATCTGTAGCATATGGCTGAGGACAGAATCACTTAACTTGAGGCTATCTGAATAGCAACCTGTAAAAGTGAAAAGTAAAAAGAAAATAATGGGGGAAAAAGGCTGAAAAAATGAATATTGAGGAGCTGTGGGGACAACTAAGGGCATAACATGTGCCTTGAGGGAATACAAAAGAAGAAAAAGATGTAGAAGAAACATACAAAAGAGTAACTACTGAGAATTTCTTCAAATTAATGTCAGACACCAAACTATTTTTCTACGAAGTTCAGAGAAAACAAAGCAGGATAACTGACGAGAAAATTCACCTAGGCATATTTTTTCAAATTAAAAATAATTAATTTTACAAAATAAAAAAAAATAATTTTTTAAAAAAGAAGAAAAATTCTGAAAGTCAGAGCCTCAGAAAAAAAAAGCCCTTTAATGACAATGGTGCAAAGAATTACATCTGACTTCTCAAATACCACCATCAAATACTCAAAAAACAGTGGAGTGAAATATTTAGTGTTGAGAGAAAAGAACTAACTGTGCTCCCTGTGAAACTATCTGTCCTTCAAAAGAGAAGAATTTCTTAGACAAACAAAAATTGAGGGAATTTGTTTCCACTGCACACGCTCTCTGAAATGTCAAAATAGTTCAGAAACTCAGCTTTACATAAAGGAAAGAAGAATATCAAAGAAGGAATAAATGAAAGTAAATAAAAAATTTATTTTTCTTGATTGAATTAGTAGATAACACTTTGAAATAAAGACAGCATTATTAAACTGTGAATGTCCGTGATGATACAAAAAGGAGGAATTAAGATTATTTGGTTATTATAAGGTACTCACACTACAGGTAAAGCAGAAGAGTGTTACTAAAAGTGAACTTGGATTAGTAATACATGAATAGTGCAAACTCTTGGGCACTATAATTGATATGCTAAGAAGGAGAGAAAAGCAGTATCATATAACTCAAACCATAAAAGGCAGAAAAAGAATAGATGACAAATACAGGGACAAAGATCAAGGACAACAAATAGAAAACTAAGAAACACGATAGATCTTAACCCTTTTAAATCAATATTCACTTTGAATGCCAATAGTCTAAACGCACCAGTAACAACACAGAGCAGATTAAAAAAATGAACTATCATCTGTCTAAGGAAATCCCCACTTTAAATATAAAGACACACACAGATTAAAAAGTAAAGGGATGAAAATAGATAGCCCATACTAATACTAATCAAACAAAAGCAGAAGTAGTTACATTAACTTCAGACAAAGAAGATTCCAAATTAAGCAAAATTATTATGAATTTTTATAAGATAAAAAGGTCAATTCTCCAAGAAGACAAACCCAATTTTTGACATGCACATACTTAAGGACCTAAAGAATATGAAACTGCAGGAGGCAAAAACTGACAGGAGAAAATAGATGAATCCACATCCCTTTAAGATAAATGGAGATACAGTGGGCAGAAATTCATAAGGACATAGCTGAGCTTGAATATCATTAATCAACTGTACGTAATGGCTATATATACTACTTCATCCAAAAATAGCGGAACACACATATCTTCTTAAGTTGACATGGGACATTCACCAAGAATGACCACATCCTGTGCCATAAAACATGTCTTAAAATTTTTAGAAGAACAGAAGTCATATAATACCTGCTCTCAGACCATAAGGGAATTAAACTAGAAGACAATAACTCAATGAATGCTGAAAAATCCTCAAATATGTGGTGGTTAAATAACATATGGGTCAAAGAAGAAATCTCCTAAGAAGTTAAAAAATGCTTTGAACAAAATGAAAATACAACTTAACAAGATTAGTGGAATCCAGCTAAAGTAGAGCTTAGAGGAAAATTTATAGTACTAGCACACATATTAGAAAAGATCTAAAATGCATCATCTTGGGCCTCCCCGGTGGCGCAGCGGTTGAGCGCTGGGTTGCGAAGCTGCCTGCAGCCTCTGCAGCGCCGGTTCGATCCCCGGCTGCTCCCTGGCCACCAGAGGAGGGTCCCACATGGCACGCAGACCTCTCCTGCCGCCCACTGCTCCCCTCAGCAGTGTACTTCGGTCCTTCTGCCTGCTCTGCTCCCCGCTCTGGCTCTGGTGAATTCTCTCACCCTCCCGCGCTTCTGACTGTACCCAGTGCTTGTATAAACAAAAAAACAAACAAACAAATAAATAAAAACATGCCTCTATAAAAAAAAAAAAAAAAAAAAATAAAATGCATCATCTTAGCTTCTATCTTATGAAACTAGAAAAGAACAAATTAAATTCAAAATAGAAAAAAAAACAATATCAAATAGAAGAAATAAAATTAAAGCAGAAATGAATGAAATTAAAACAAGGAAATCAATAAAGAATATCAAACCGAAAGTTGGCTCTTTGCAAAGTACAATAAAATTGATAACCCTCTATCTAGCCTGTCTAAGAAAACAAGGAGAGGTGACAGAAATTGCTAATATGAGAAATGAAAGAAGAGACAATCACTACATATCCTATGGGCATTAAAAGAACATTAAAAAAAACTATTACCAACTCTATGTATGATAACCTCAATGAAATGGTGCAATTCCTTCAAAGACACAACCTGCAAGAACTCAAAAAAAAAAGAAATAGACAATCTGAGTAGGCCAAAGTCTACTAAATAAATTTAGTCAATAACTGATAACTTTCCAAAACATACAACACCAGGTTCGGACAGGTTCAATAGACACTTTATCAAACATTCAAGGAAGAAATTACACAAAGTCTTCATATCATTTCTTCCAGCAGATACAAGCCACAGGAATACTTTCAAACTCCTTCTATGAATATCGTATTATACTAATGACAAAACCAAAGAAATTACAAGGAAAAAGCTATAGACCATTATCACTTAACACAGATGGAAGAATCCTCATAAAATACCACAAATCAAATCCAACAACAAATAAGAAAATTAAAAACCACAAGTATCTGAGATTTATCTCAGTTATGAAAGACTGGTTCAACATAAAAAAATTAGCATGTGGGGACTACACCTGAGAGGGTGGGGGAAACAAATATTGTTCAAAAATGAACAATCATGTAAAAAATAAAAAAAATAAAAATATTAGTATAACTCATTTTGTCATTTAATATGGTTCATCTTGTCAACAGACTACAGAAGTCTCATGATCCTATCAATAGGTACAGGAAAAGTAGTTGACAATACTCAGTATCAAATTATTTTTTTAAAGATTTATTTATTTATACAAGCACTGGGTACAGTCAGAAGCGCGGGAGGGTGAGAGAATTCACCAGAGCCAGAGCGGGTAGCAGAGCAGGCAGACTGAAGTACACCGCTGAGGGGAGCAGCGGGCGGCAAGAGAGGTCTGCACGCCATGTGGGACCCTCGCCAGGCGGATGGGGATCAAACCGGTGCTGCAGAGGCTGCGGGCAGCTTCACAGCCCAGCGCTCAATCGCTGTGCCACCAGGGAGGCCCTACTCAGTATCAATTTATGATAAAAATTTTAGTAAACTGGAAATACAAAGGCATATCCTCAACTTGATGTAGAAAGATGAACAAAATCCTATCATTAACATCATACTGAGTGGTGAGACACTTTTAGTTTTACCATAAAAATATGGAACAGGTGAAGGATGTCCTAGTTAATATAAGACAAGAAGTGGAAATAAAAGATGTACGGATGATAAAGAAATAAAACCATCACCATTTGCAAATATCATGATTGTCCATGTAGAAAGTCTGAAGAAGACCAAGAAAAAAATACCCTGAACTAAAAACCAAATATAGTGATACATTTTTTTTTTTTTTTAGGATACACAGTTAATTTATAAAAGCCAAGTGCCTTCCTATATACTTGCAATGAGCAAGTAGAATTTGAAATTTAAAACCCAATAGCATTTACATTAGAAGTCCCCAAGATAATATACATAGGTATACATGTAAAAATGTAGAATATCTCAAGGAAAACTACAAAACTCTGATAAAAGATATCAAGATAAGAGTTAAGTATATGGAGAGATATTCCATGTTCATGGAGAGGAAGGCTCAATATTGTTATGGCATTAGTTCTTTCCAACTTGCTCTATAGCTTCAATACATTTCCAATCAAAATACCAGCAGGCTATTATGTGAATATTGTTAAAGTGATTCAAAAGTTTATATGGAGAGGTAAAAGACCTAGAATAGCCAATGCAATATTGAAGAACAACACCATAGGAAGCTAACACTATCTGAGTCCAAGATTACTAAATATAATTTGACATAATCTAAATCTTACTGACTCTTGACTCTGACTCATAATCTAATTCCTTTACTGTATTATCAAGTTTAGATGTGCAATATTATGATATATAAAAAAACATTTCATTTGATCCTTCAGATGACCAAAATATATTTCTAATATGATTTGGTCTTTGTCCATGATTCCTGGACCACAATTCCCCCAAATCTTTGGAATTTCTTAAGTTTTGAGAAAGATAAAGGTCTCTTTTGTTATCTCAATGAGGTGACTTTTAGAAAGCACCCAAGGATGGGGTTGGTTGCCTGGAGAACTTTTATTCCCCCTCATTACTTTCGACATGCTGGGAGGGGAGAGGACATAGAGACTGACTCAAATACAAATGGCCATGATCTACTTATTTGTGTCTGTGTAATAGAGCCTCAACAAAAACTCAAAAGGACAGGGTTTCATAGAAGTTCTGGGTTGTTAAACAGGTGGAGGTGATGGGAGACCGGTGTGTCTGGAGAGAATAGGGAAGCTCTGTGTCTTTTTCTCATATCTTACACCATCCATGTCTTCCATCCAGATATTCATCCGTATCCTTTATCTTATGTTTTTGAAAATTGGTAATCCAGTAAGTAAAATGTTTCTCTAAGGTCTGTGAGCTGCTCTGACAAATGAATAAAACCCAAGGAAGGGGTTTTAGGAACCTCTGATTTAAATAACCAATTTGG
This sequence comes from Talpa occidentalis, assembly GCF_014898055.3. Classification (NCBI taxonomy): domain Eukaryota; kingdom Metazoa; phylum Chordata; class Mammalia; order Eulipotyphla; family Talpidae; genus Talpa; species Talpa occidentalis. The sequence goes on along the minus strand of NW_023604295.1, from coordinate 40,796,503 downwards.
TTAGAAGTACCACATGACACCCTGGATTTCTGACTGGCATCTTAAGTCCAAGGAAGGGGGGAGGGTGTCTAGAAACCTCCAATCCATAGTTGGTTGTTCAGAAGGACAGGTGACAAGCTGACTTATGACTGGCATTTGAGAGGGAGGAGGTTGTAAGAACCTCTAATCTGCAGTTGGTCAGTCAGAAGCACAGGTAATAATCTTGGGTTTGCAACTAGTATATGAAGTAGAGGGTAGGATGGGGGCAGAACCCTTAACCTGTAAAATCTGAAGCTATCTTCAGGCAATAGCATCAGAATTGAATTGAATTGCAGGACACCCAGTACTAGATAAAAAATTGCTTGGAATTCTGTGCCACGCTGAAATTTGGTGATCAGGACACCACAGAGAGCAGAACAAAAAAATAATTGGACAAGAAATTCAGCAGTCAACTGTTCCAGCCAGAAAATGTACATTTCTTCCCTGCCCGCCATAAATACTATGTCTTTCTTTAATTAAGGAGCCCCTTCTGGAGGAGTCACTCTCATGTGTAATACATAGTATCTCACATGGCAGGACCTAAAAATTAAAGTCCTTATCAAAGAAATGACAGCCCCAAAGACTGATAAGATAAAACAATGTTTTTTCCTATATCACAAAATCTTACGTAAAAGACTTTACAGAAAACTATAAAACAAGGGAACTTATTTATTGTCATTATCAAGATTAATGACCCACGTCCTCCAAGATTTGGGACAGAACCAAGTACAAGGGCTTGAAGTAAAAATGGGGAAGATCAGTGCCAAATCAAAGTTTAACAAGGTTTTCCAGCTGAGAAAAACGTAAATTAAAAGGGAAAAGACATCCAATGCAAAAACACGAACATTTAAATGTCACCACAGAAACTATGTTTTCTGTCAGATACAACGAATATGTTTCCCTTCAGCAGTAAATTCACTTTATGCCTGGGTACCATATTTGGTTATTATCTGTACCTGTATTTATAACCATTTGACATTTATGGTCATAAAAACTACAATTTTGTCCTTATCTCCAGTTATGTTCTGCTTTTTAGGGAGCAGAAATGGAAGAAGACAGCAGGCTGAACCATGGTTGAGATTTTGTCAGTGAAGAAGGAGGGGTCAAAGGAGTAAGAAGATATGTGCAAGGAAGTGACTGTATGACCTACCTGGAAGCTAAACTAAAAAAATAGGTAAGAGGAAACACCAGGGGGCAATCAAGGGATAGGGTCACATGACAATGGTCAAAATGAGGATGGACTGTTATTAAAATAGGGTAAAAGGAAATGAATGTAGTCAGAGTATGGGAAGATTTACATAGAGATTTGAGAGATGGGAAAGGTACTGATAATAAGATCTGAAGTATTATCTTGGAAACAGTGTAAGCTGAAATGGAGGGCAGGAGAATTAGACAGAGATAAAGAAACAAAGAAGCCAGCCTGCTGAATGAATCATCAGTGTGGATTTTGTTTGGACAAGACTAAAAATGACACTGTGAAGTAGCAGCAAAAGGGCAATGGACCTGACACTAAAATATAAGTAATGATCAAACCCCAAATGAGGAGGAAGACACTAGAAGACTATCAACATAAAGGACAGGCTGTAGGCTGAATAGTCTAATGGGAAGGGGGGGGGCTTCAGGTGAGCTGATAGGTTAAACAAAATTTCGTAAAAACATTTTAAAGAAATAATTTTTAAAAACCCTCACAAATTATTTATGAATTATATATTAGTATAAATACGGACTAGAAGTATCCAACAGTATTTGCCTAAGAGGGGCACAGAAATAGAACATTTTGAGGAAGCTGAACTAGTAAACTTCAACTTTTTTGTGTTCTATTTACCTCAATAATAGATTTTAAAAAATGAATGAAAAATTCTACTTATGCATATAGGGAAAACAACTAATCATTATTTAATCATTATTCTTTAGGACTAGCTCCTCAATTTTTAAAAATATTGCATTAGATATGTAAAGGGATAATGCAATAAAAAAATAACATTTTTAAAGTTCCACATATTTGCAAAAATAACCTATTTGTATACTTAACGATCACCAGGACACCAATTCTAAATTTGTGGAAAAAGTATCACAAATGTGCATAGTTATCCTGAACAGAGAGGCAGCATAATAAATAAGAATTGATGGACAAAAGAGTTTATTAATGAATTTGCATCTTTAATCACAATAAAATTATATAAAGTCATAAGTTTATGTACAAGACCAAGAATATGTAAGGATTTTAAATAAGTAGCAAAATTCTTTTCTTTGACAAATGAAGTATGTCATCACTTTAGTTCATTAGAGGGGCTGAATATTATTAAGGAAATAATTCAGTTATACTGGGTAATTAATGAATCAATGAATACATAATAAAGATCACTGAAGGACAGTATATGTATTTCAAAATATAATTTGTATTTAACTTACAATGATTAGTGAGGGTAATGAAATTGAATCATTTTAAAACTGGAAACATTGCCACTTATGAAATGACAAATATCTGAAAATCCTATAACTAGATATAGGAAAATGTGCGAAAGCAGATTAAAGAGTATATATGGGTGCTTCTAATAGCAATGAATGTACCAATCAAGTAAAATTCATTATTTCACCAACAAGAACACATTAAAATTAGATTTAAATCTCATCACACTGGGCCCCCCTGGTGGCACAAGGGGTTAAGATGAGTTCAGCAACTTTGATCTTTGGCCAGGGAGATGACCCACATGGCACAGCAGACCTCTCCTGCCTTGCCCGCTGCTCCCCTCAGCATTGTATTTCGGTACATATTCCTATTCTGCTCCCCACTCTGTCTCTAGTAAATCCTCTCACCCCTCACATCTCTGGCCTGCACCCCAGTTCTTGTATGTATAAATAAATAAATTTAAAAAAAAAAACCTCATCACAGCTTGTGCATTAAAAAAACCTGAAAATCAAATACGGAACTGAAAATTACCCAAGTACTTTCACAATTAAATTCTATGCAACACAACTGTACTGCACACAAATATAGTTAGACAATACACTTACAACTTGACGTACAAAGATACTATCTGCTCTTCTGCTGCTGACAGTATAAAAAAGCCCAAGTTTTAGAAATATTTTAAGACAGTGTTTTTCAAAGTGCAGTTCATAAAACAGAAGTCAGAATCAGTGTGTGTGTTAAAAAGACTTGCTTATTAAAGTATCAGTTCTCTATCCCCAAATAATTATAACAAAAAAATGTGCTATTTGAAAATATCTATGGTGAATGTTATTTACATGAAAGTCTGAAAATCATTAACATAAATGTTAAAAGTACTTAATGCTCTAAAATAGTAGTTTAAAAAAGCCACCCAGTTTTCTTATGAAGATTCAGACTTAAAAATTTTTTAACTATGAATTTGGTAAAAATGTTCAATAGTTCCTTTAAAAAATAACTGTGTAATGTTTAAACTTTATATTGGGAAACTTTTATTAAAATATCTCACATCTAAGGAAATAAGAAATCTAAGTAGACTCACAGTTGGTGATATCAGGTGGTGCATAGCCATCGTTCATATACATACTTGTGGGTTTTGCCACTTTCAAATAAACAAAATCAGACGTGTTCTTTAAGGCAGTTACCGCTTCTTCATGAGTAACTTCTTCTAAACATACACTATTCACCTAAAAAAAAAAGAATCCCAGAAGACATTTAAGATATTTCATTCGCTCTCTGCATTTTGGTTATAAATAATTACACCAAAAGATAGAGAAAATGTGAAAGTGATTTATTATTTTTTTTTTTTTAAAGATTTATTTATTTGTACAAGCACTGGGTACAGTCAGAAGCGCGGGAGGGCGAGAGAATCCACCAGAGCCAGAGCGGGGAGCAGAGCAGGCAGAAGGACCGAAGTACACTGCTGAGGGGAGCAGCGGGCGGCAGGAGAGGTCTGCGCGCCATGTGGGACCCTCGCCGGGAACCAGGGATCGAACCGGCGTCGCAGAGGCTGCGGGCAGCCTCGCAACCCAGCGCTCAACCGCTGCGCCCCCGGGGAGGCCCCGAAAGTGATTTAAAGAATACAAAAGTTAAATGGAAAAAAGGTAACCATTTTTATTATCTATGGTATTAACTGGTTTTTTTATGATTGCAAGTTAAGGTGTTTATGAATTTTAATGGAATAGCCAATCTAGATTCTAGTCCCTGTTCCCCTGCTCTCCAAGCCCAAGCCTCCTTTCCATTCTTAGGCACTCAGGAATGCTGTGGGTATGCTTTAGTGGTTTTTTTTTTTTGTTTGTTTGTTTGTTTTAAGAAAATGAGATTATATTAACATTTTTGTTTGCAACTGAATATTTAATATAAAGTATCTTAGAGATCATCTCAGGTTGGGACACACAGAAGTACCTAATTTTAAAAAGCTATTGCACAATACCCCACTGAGTGATCATAATCATAATTTATTAAGCCATTCCAGTCTTAGACACATAAACTACTCTTTTAGATGAACGTACTCACTAACATTGAATATCAGTGTGCCCATCTACTCAGACTTTTGCCAACAATGAATATTATCAATTTGTTTAAAAAGTCTATAAAATGATGTATGTTTAGAATGCAGAAACACTAATTCAAAGGGATATATATACTCCTGTTTATTGCAGCACTGTTTACAATAGCCAAATTATGGAAGCAACCTAAGTGTCCAATGACAGATAGTGAATTAAGATGTGGTACTACTACGCAGCTATTAAAAAAAGGTAAAATCTTGCTCTTTGTGACAACATGGATCAGATTGGAGGGGGATTATATTAAGTGAAATAAGTCAGAAGGAAAAAGACAAATGCTGGATGCTATCACTCATATGGGACACAAAGAAAACAAGGGGGCAGGCAAAAATAAACTAAAACAAACCCTAACGGCAGAATTAAAGCTACCAGAGAGGAAGAAGTAAAGGTAGGGTGCAAAGGGGAGAGGGGACCCAGTGCACTATGGCAGAGGATTATGAGTGCTTTGGTGTTGGCATGGTGTGGTAACACACATCTGAAGAGGTGTGAACCTGTACCCTTGAATCATATACAGTGTCGTAAGAATATTACCTCAATAAAAAAAAATACAATTTTAAAAGATGCATAATTTAATTTGTACTTATATTATCTTAAAGTATGTATTTCCATTGTTAGTAGTCAAGTTGAGATTTTTTGCAATTATTTATTAGTCATTCATCTATCTTCTGTATAGAAACAACTGATTTTTAGGTAGTGATGTTATATTCTGGCAACCTTACTAAACTTGTTTATTAGTTCTATCTGTAGGTTCCTTGGGATTTTCTATGTATAATATGATATAGTCTGCAACCCAGTTGTAAATTCCTTTCCAATCTGAATGTCATCTTATTGCCCTGGCTAAGATTTTCAGAACAGTGTTGAATAGGAATGGTAATTTCTATATTTCTAGAAATTTAATTATTTCATCTAAGTCTTGGCATTTAGCTGTTCATAAACAAAGTGTGTCCCCTCTTTAATGCCTAACTTTAGAGATTTAAGTGTTTTTTACTCTTGATTGCTCTAGCTCAAGGTTTGTAAATTTTACTGACCTTTTCAAAGAAACAAGTTTTGGTTTTGTTAATCTTTTCTATGATTTTCTTATTTCTTATTTTCATTAATTTATGCTCTAATCATCATTATTTCCTTTGTTCTGCTGGGTTTAGATTTAGACTGTCCTTTCTGACAATATTTTTTCAAAGAAATAAAATACTATGTTTGTAGTGTTTTATTATTTTTAAAAAATATTTATTTATTTAAGCATACAAGAACTGGACTGTAGGCCAGATGTGCACAGGGTGGGGTGAGAGGATTCACCAGAGACAGATTGGGGAACAGAACAGGCCAATTGACTGAACTACACTGCTGAGGGGAGCAGCAGGTGAGACAGGAGAGGTCTGCTGTGCCACATAGGTTAGGATGGGAAGTTCAGGCTGGGGACTCAACTCGTGCTGTGCTGCAGTGGCTGAGGATAGCTTCATAGTACTGAGACTTAACCCCCTGTGCCACCAGGGAGGGCCCTCTTAGTGTTTTGACAAAATTTCTGAAGGTGACAGATCATAACTTTTCCCCACTGATTATTATTGATTTACAGGGCTTCAGCTGCATAGTTATTTTTATGGTCCCACACTACCATATGTGGTCTTCTACCACATACAAGGACTGTTTGTATTTTGAAGACTTGTGGTATAGTGCTCCTTTGTGGTGTGCAATGAGTTGTGCATCTGAGTATTTTTTCATACTTGTAAAAACCCCTTCCTACACTGAATCTTTCTTGGCTGTGTAATTAGCTTCAGCCAATGAGATATTAGTAATTGTGATGCAAAGAGAGGATTGAGAAATTCCAGGTACTGAAGTCTGTCTTTCTTGGAAAGCTTGCTTTACGTGAGTCAACTTGGAAGTGAATTCCTGGTCCTAGTTAAGTAATTACATTGGATAATATGTGAAATAGAAATAGGCTATCCTGAATGGATCCTACACTAATTGTAGAAGTATAAGCAAACAAATAATGGTTGTTATCTTAGCCACTAATTTTTGTGTTTAATTAGTGATAGACAACATTAGACAGTGATACAGACAGCATTAGATAATGATGTAATTTTTGTGTTTTCTTTTGCAGCATTAAATAAGTGATATAACTGATAAGATTTCCTCAGTAAGTCAATTACAACATTAAAGAAAGAGGATAATACAAAACTTTTATACCGGCACAAACATAAAAGGATAAACTGCATTTAGTGAGATGTGAAGATTGTAGAAGGAGCAGGATTGTGGGGCGGGAAGGAATCAGAAGTTCACTTTCAGATATATTAAATTTGAGATGACATTTGAGGTATACAAAAGGAGGCTACATAAAATCTTTTAGGACTTTTCAAATGTTTTGATATGAACCACTGTTAAAATATTTTGATATTTACCCAAGAACAGAATGAGTGTGGGTATACAAATAAAACTAAAGTTCAGAAGATAATACTTATCCCCACCATGTTCAATGAGACCACTGACCACCTATTAAAGAGAGAAGAGAAAATGTACAGGGACTGGATCCTGGATCACATAAATGTTTAATGATCAGGAAGGTGAAGAAGTGCCATAAGGAGAATGAGAATGAGTGGCTAGTGAGATAAGAATTCGAAGATTCAGGGTGACAAGGAAAACAAAAAAATGACCGAAGGAAGGTGTGACAAATGATTAATAAGAGGTCTGCAAAGATCTCAGCAGAATGAAGACTCCAGGCTTACCTGCTCACAATCAAACTCCAGAAAACAAAGCCAAAAATCTCTTGAGGAGAGATTTGAGTTGGACGAGTTGAGTCCAACCAGAGCACAGAGGAAAAAGGGTTAGCAAAAACTTTTGGTAAACTATTTTTAGAGTGATAATGGGGCAGAACAAGACACAGGGGAGAAGCAGCTGCTGGGCAGAAGCCACTACAGATATTGACTAGGGCACATATCAATATCTGGGTCTCCTGAGATACACTATACTAGATAAGGGAGTGTGTAAGGTGACACTCTGGACAGAAGGTGCACTGTTGGAGAGCTGTAGGGGCAGGAGTGTAAAGACAGAATTACTGGTTTGATACTAAGGCTTTCAATACATAACAGCTGGAGCCTTAATCAGCAGAGAGAAGCAGGTCAAAACACCGGGGTCTCCTCATAAAAGGAGACTACTACTTAGTCTTGGTGTGTGTGTCTGGTATATCTAAAAGTAAACTTCTGATTCCTTCCCTCCTACAATCCTGCTCCTTCTATAATCTTTATTGTTTGAGCCCCTGGATTACTAAATCTGATTTGTTTCCCAGATGAGATGAGTTTTAGTAATTGTTTCTTAAAATAAAATAAATTTTCTATGCATTTCTCTTTCTTGTCTCCTTCTGGGACTACCATGATATGGATGTTGTTTCTGTCAGTTGTCCCACAGGGCTCTTACCCAGTTTCCTTTTTTTTTTTTTAAATTCTTCTCTACATTGTTCTATCTGTGTGTTCTTCAATGTTATCTTTGTGGATTGATTAAGTCTGTCCATTGCTTCTATCTGTCTATTGAGACCCTCAGTTATATTTTTTGAATCTGCTATAAAGTTGCTTAGCGCTGTTATTTCTAATTGTAGCTGCCTCATAATTTCCTTATCTTTAGTCTCTTGTTTTATATCCTTCATTGCTTTTCTTGAGTTTGATGAACATTGCCTGAATTTCCCTTGTCATTCTCCCTAGCTCCAGCATGCTGGGGGATCCTCTCGGGGTTTCCTTGCTCCAACATGTGTGGTATATTCGTCTGTCTCCTTATTTTTAATTTTTTGTGGGTTGTAACAGACTTTTGTCTTTGCACCTCTTGAAGTAATCTGAGGACTGGTACCAGCAAGGGGTAGTAAGATATAAAACAGGACCAGGGCAGTAGGGGGCACTAAAGGATCACCACCAGTGGAACTTCCAATCTTGCTGTGGGGGTCAGGGTTGTGTGACGGGGATCCATAACGATATCCTCCTCTAGGCCAACTTCTCAGTGTGTCTTCTAGTCTCATGTCTACTTCCACTCTGGGCTATTCTTTAGCACGAGCTGCAGGATCACAGGCCAGGAGTTGTTCTGCTTTATTTTCAGCAGAGAGCCTACCCTGGGTTGTTTGCTCCTATTATCGGTAGGCTCTTGGGCTCTGGTATGTTCAGCATTTCTGTGTTTTGGTTTTAGCCCTGGGGCAGGAGGTAGCAGTTGTTCTGAGTATCGCAGCCTGGACTTTGAGTAGCAGCCTCCTTTTATGAAGAGACCCAGGTGTTTTGAACTGCATCCCTGCCCTCCCCCCATTAAAGCTCCAGCTGCTCTGTATTGAGAGTCTCAGGCTCAAGCCAGTAATTGTCTCTTCACCAACACCTCTGCAGTCAATTGTCAATAAAACTACAAAGACAAAATTATACCTGGTACTTTCTGACCATAATGTCATAAAATTAGAAATCAACTCTAAGAAAAATACATGAGAACTATGAACACATGGAGACTAAACAACATGCTGCTTAATAGCTATTGGATAGAAGATGAAATCAAAGCAGAAATTAAAAAATATCTTCAGATTTACAAAAATGATGATCTAAGTTACCAGAATCTATGGGATGCAGCAAATATGGTCTTAAGGGGGAAAACAATTGCAATGCTGGCCTATATTGAGAAGCAAGAGAAATCCCAAATAAGCTAACTACACCTAAAGCAAATTGCCAAAGAGAAACAAACAAATTAGTAAAAGGAAGGAGTAGAAATAATGAAATAGAGATCAAAAAGACAGTATAAAAAGGATCAATGAAATGAAGAGCTGGTTCTTAAAGAAGATAAACAAGAGATAAAACTCTAGCTAGGCTAACAAAAAAGAGATAAAAAATATTAATAAACAATCACAAATGAAAGACGAGAAATCGCTACAGACATTACAAATAGAAAAGATTCTGAGATTACTATGAACATCTATCTGCCAATAAATTTGATAACTTAGAAGAAATGGATAAATTTCTAGATCAACATATTCTACCAAGACTAACTCAGGAAGAAACAGATGTACTGAACAAACCAATTACAAAAGCATGGAAATTGAAACAGTAATAAAAAAATCTTCCAAAAAATATAAGCCCAAGCTTAGATGGCTTTACACATGAACTTATCAAACTTTTAAAGAAAAACTAATACCAATGTTGCTCAAATTGTTTTTTAAAAATACATGAAGAAGGGATGCTCCCCAATGCATTTCACGATGCCAACATTAACTTAATGCTGAAACCAGATAAAGACAGCACAAGGAAACTATAGACTAATCCTCCCTGAAGAAAACCATTGCAGATATAATCAAGAAAATGCCAGCGAATCCAATTCAACAGTTTATCACAAGGATAATACAAATGACCAAGTGGGATTCATCTCAGGGATGCGTGCATGGTTTAATACACACAAATCAATCATTAATCATAGCAACAAAAGAAAAATCACACGATAATATCAACAGATGCAGAGAAAGCACTGGATAAGAATCAGCACCTATTTATGATAAAAACCCTAAATAAGACTGGAATAGAAGGAACCTACCTTAAGGCAATAAAGGTCTGATGTTACAAACCAACAGCCAATATAATACTCAGTGGTGAAAAACTGAAAGCAATCACCATCAAAACTGCAATATTTTTCAAAGAAATTGAAAAAAATTGAAATTTACATGGAATCACAAAAGGCCAGCATTACAAAAGCAATCCTGAGAAAAAGGAGAGAAACAGAGGTATCACATTGCCTAACTTCCAACTTTACTATTCAGAAACAGTATTAAAAACAATATGGAATTGGCCCCAAAAGATATGTGGATCAATAGGAGAGAGTCAAATGCCCAGAAATAAGCCCTGGACATAGGAGCACTTAAGCTAAGGTAAAGCAGCTATGACCCCAAAACAAGTAAAAGACAGTCTCTTGAGTAAATGGTGCTGGGAAAATTGGAAAGCCACACATGAAAGAATGAAGTTAGATCACTCGCTAACCCTGTACACAAAACTAATGGATGGTGAATTTTAAAAACAATAAATTTCTCATACTTACAGCTAAAAGTTTATCTCCAATCTGAAGTTTACCATCTTTATGTGCAGCACCTCCTTCAATTATTTTGGTTACATAGATGCTATTATCCCCAGGAATATGCTGATTTCCAACACCTCCAGCAATGCTGAATCCAAGACCTGTAAGGAAAGTATGAGTTTTAGAATTTCATTAATATATATGAACTTAAATCCAGAAGAAAATGATGGTAACTAAAAGGTAATAATTTCATCACACTACTATCTTTAAAACAGAAAATTATGACTTTTAAAATCCTAAAAATTTGTTATGCAATCAGTGGACAATTATAAATTATAGGTGTTCCCGTAATTATAAATAGGTTCCTTCTCCCCATCCACACCTGGTCAGGCTACTTCTGAAAGTCTCAATTTAAACAAATTTGTTAATTCAAAGAGAAATCACAAAATTATATATTTCACTTTTGTATCCCTTCATTTTTAATACCTTTATAAAATGAAAACAATTGAGAAAAATAAAATTGTCTCTGTTGGTTGTAGCATAATTAATAGCCTTCAGAAATGTGGATAATTTTGTTCTTTTTCCAATTAATTTTAAATAAGGAACTTCTGTAATTCATATAGTCTATCGCTTCAGTACCAGACAAATTTGTAGCTTTCTTTCCTTTTCTTATCTGTTGGAATACCACCTTTTCCAAGAAGCCATGAATTAGTCAATATTTCCCTTTATTCTCAGAGCTACTGATATTTTCAAAATTCAGAAATCACATCTTAAAGTCCTCACCGCAGGTATAACCGTTAGTGACATTTAAATATTTTCTTCTTTTAGGTTAGTCTGTGTATTGGCATTTAATATAATTTGTGGATTAATGACTACAAGTTAATATCAGCACTGTACATGATTTTAGTATATTTCAGTAGAATTCTACTTGAGATAAAAGTCAGTAGAAACAACAGAGAAAGTTAAAAAATTCAGGCAAGTCCTGCAGATTAGCAGTGTTGTTAATGTTAATGTATGCCATATATGATTTTACAGTTAAGTATAACTCAGAAATTTCTTACTTAATAATTTCTTAGTTTGACTTATACCTTTAGGACCTTTAATGAGTTTTATTTCCATTATTTTTTCTGATACCGGTTTCCGCCTTTTTACATACAAATGCACAATAGAACCTGCTTCTTTCAATGCTTCAACTGCTTTGCTATGTGTTACATCATGAACATCTACTTCATTTACTCGCAATATACAGTCATTGACCCTGAGGGGAAAAAAATATTAAGAAAATTAAATATTAAATTTAAATATCAATGTTTACTTTGTCAAAATTTTGTCATATTCACTTCTAAGGTAAAGAGAATAATTTATTAATGAAAATACAGGTGAAGAAACTATATGTTAAATCCCAACGTGTCAAATATGCATTTCCCAAAGGCTAGCAAAAGAAATACTGCAAATAACAGACTATACAACACATAAACACACATATACACAGACAACCAATTCCAAGAGTATACAATGGAGAGAAGAAAGTCTCTTCAATGAATGGTTCTGGAAAAATTGGACAGCCAAAGACAAAAAGAATGAATCTAGACCACTCTCTCACTACAGACTAAAATCAATTCAAAACGGATTAAAGACTTGAATATAAGACCGAAAACATAAAATACATAGAAAATAACATAGACAATGAACTCTTTGACACTGGACTTAGTGGATGCATTATCAACAGTAAGAGAAGCAAAACACAAACAAATGTAACATCAAATGAAAAAGCTTCACCATAGTGAAAGTAACCATCATTAAATGAAGAGACAGCTTCCTGAATGGGAGAAGATATTTGTAATTTATCAGACAGGAGTTAAGATCCAAAATATATAAACAACTCAATACCAAAAAACACACAAACCAATTAAAAAATGGGCAATTCATCATGCAGATGATGAACAGAAATAATAAGATGTTCTACATCACTTATCATTAATAAATGCATATAAAAACCACAATGAGATATCACCTCACACCAGTTAGAAAGACTACTATAAAAAAGTCAAGAAGTAATAAGTGCTGACAAGGATGAGGAGAAAAAAGAACCCTCTTTCACTATTGCAGGGAATGTAAATTGGTGCAGCTGCTATGGACAACAGTATGGCGGTTCTTCAAGAAATTAAAAAATAGGGCCTCCCCGGTGGCGCAGCGGTTGAGCGCTGGGTTGCGAAGCTGCCTGCATCCTCTGCAGCGCCGTTTCCATCCCTGGCTGCTCCCCGGCCACTGGAGGAGGGTCCCACATGGCGCGCAGACCTCTCCTGCCGCCCGCTGCTCCCCTCAGCAGTGTACTTAGGTCCCTCTGCCTGCTCTGCTCCCCGCTCTGGCTCTGGTGAATTCTCTCACCCTCCGGTGCTTCCGACTGTACCCATGCTTGTATAAATCAATCAATGAATCAATCAATCTTGTAATAAATTAATTAATTAAAAGAAATGAAAAAATAGAACTATCAGTAATTCTACTTCTGGGTATTTACTTGAAGAATATGAAAACACTATCGAAATGACATATGCACTCCTATGTTATTGCAGTACTATTCACAATAGCCAAAATAGGAAAATAACCACAGTGCCTGACAATAGATGAATGGATTAAGATGTGGTATATATACAGTATTACTCAGTCATGAAAAATGATGAAATCTTGCCATCTGTGGCAATATGAATGGACCTTAAGGGGATTATGTTAAGTGAAGTAAGTCAGAAGGAGAAAGAAATTTATCATATTATTTCTTTTTGTTTGTTTTTTTATTTAAATTTTATTTTTATATTCCCCTTACAATGACAACCCCCTTATTTTCATCCCAAGCCCTCCTTTCCCCACCCCACCATCCCCCATAAAGTGTCTCTGGTTCATAGTTGTTGATTTTGATATTTTCTTTCTTATAGTTATTCTTTTTCCTGGTCCTTTATTTAAGTTTTCTAGATTCCTGCTATGAGTGAGACATTTATCATATTATTTCACTCATTATTTGTGGAATACAAAGAAAAAAACTGAACAAACAAAACAAGAATAAACTGTTAAGACTATGACAATAGACTGGTGGTTACAGCCTAGGGAGAAGAGGCCGACAGAGTTGATTGGTTGACAGTAGGTGGTGACTGGACATTTGGTTGTGGGGCATAGGATGATTGATACACACAAACACACACACACACACAGTGTTGCTGAGGAGAGAAACTATATACATGAAACCCGTTACAGTGTTATCAACTAATGTTACCTCAATATGAAGAAACAGGAAAATTAATCACCAGTCCTCAGACTATCAGCATATACAAGAAATAACAAAAAAGGGATTGGAAAAAGTGCTATAATATATGGCCTAAGGAAACAACAAAGTATGCTAAAGAGACCTTTTGAAATGGAACACTAAAGTAAAGAGACCAATGTTCCTTTCATCTAATTAAGAAAATACATTAACTTAAAGTTTGCATAAACTACTCTCTATGGTATGGGATATAAACTCAAATATATAAGATCCCCTGTATCTAAAATAAGTTTATATGCATTTTTCCCATGTAAAAAATAAGTGGAAAACATTTAGTGAATGTATTTGAAAACATAAAAGGAAACCTATGATTTCTATAATCTGCTCACCATTAAGCTGTCAATCAAATTTATAATATTTAAGATACAATTGAATTCCTAAATGAAAATAGGAAAACAATGCTTAATGCACAATTATTTCATTCATTAACTTGTTACTGGAGAATCTACCTTACTTTAGTTACTGTAAGAGTGTTCTTATTTATAATAATGACTTATTCAGTTTGACTTAAGAAAAATATACAAAATGGATTTGGTATAACAACATAAAATGTAAAACATACCGCAATCTTCCATCTTGGGCAGCTGCTCCTCCTGCAATAATTTTGGTGATGAATATACTTGAGTCATCTCCAATGTGTGGGTTATCTGTACCTCCTGCAATGCTGAAACCAAGCCCTGAATTTCCCTGGGAATAGAGGAGGAACACTAAGATTAGATTTTTATTGATAAAGCCTAGAAATTTCACTAGCATAGGGGACACATATATAAAGGTACATGTGTGGGGAATATGAAGATTCCAAATTAAGAGATGTAAGGAAAACTTTTTTCTCTATAAAGAATTCAGAGACATTACTGCTGAACAGGTAAGAATAAAGAATGCAAACTGAGTACTTCTGGAGTCTAGCCTATGGCTTTTTAATTTAAAAGTATGTACAATTTGTCCCTGGATTAGTCACTCACATGCAAGGTGTCACTATTAAGTCTTTTTCTTTTAGACTGCACCTCACTCATGTTTAGTATGGCAAATCTTTCCTAAGACAAAAGCAGCAAAGGTATTTTTCTGCAGCTATTATTTCTGAGTAAAACCAATATATTGTTTCAGTTTTTAAAAAAAGGGGTAGAATGTGGTGCTTTTCTTCTGCTAACATTGACATCAGGTTATTTTAAAATGACCAAATTGTATCTACTCAGTAACAATTGCCATCATCCTTAATTTGTTTAATTAAACAAAAGGCATATTTTGAAATACCTAAAGCCCAACCTGAGAACTTAAAAATGTGAGTTTATTTGATAGCAAAGTCAATTTTGCCAAAGCTGTGCTATTTTGCTTGTTTTATATACTGAATTTCTGGATAGCATTTTCTTTGAAGAAAAGGTTCTACTGCTACAAAAATAAATTTCTAAGGACAACTGTTCTAAGCAACTGTGTTAATGTTAATTTTTAAGAGAAGATTCATTCGAACTCTGGATTTCAGATAACTCAAGTGGATAGACTTGTACCTATTTTTAACTGCTAGTATTAGTTTAAACTATACTAAGATGTGTTCTTAGATTCTATTTTAATACAATTTTCTTTCTCAGTTTAAAATCTTCAGAAGTTTACTACAGTCTCATAATAGTATCACTAAGTTGTGACAGGTTAACCTAAAGAAAAAATCCTTTATTTTATCTGCTTTTTGAAGAAACTGACCTATAATTTACATATAACATTGTGTAAGTTTAAGGTATAGAAGGTGTTGAATTGATGTATTTATATGTTGCAATGATTATCACCATAGCATTAACAAATACCTTTAAAACATCACATTAATTATCTTCTGTGTAGTGAGAATATTTAAGACCTAGTCTCTTATTCTGAAGTGTATAGTACAACATTGTTGACAGTAGTCACTATGTGCAGTAGATTAAACTGCAATCTTCTTTCTAGTCACAAGTTTGTACCCTTTGACATCTCAATTTCCAGCACTCAAGGTCTTCACTTAGTGAAACATACGGTATATAGTACTAAGTAAAGGAATTTAAAAGGTACTGGGATAGGATGAGAAATGAGTTAAAATGGTAGGATTATATATTGATTATATATCTCAATAAGGCTGAAAAAAATCCCAAAACCAAAATACCATATTGAAATATTTAAAATACATTAATACTATGATTACTTGAAAGTTAGTAGAACTTGTTGAGCAGGTGACTCAAATTCAGGTAGTAGGCAATAAAGATCTACAAATGTCAAAGATCCTTTTAAGGTCTATTTTTACTCACACTACATTTGGCTTCAAATAAAAGTAAATCTAATTATACAGGACTTTTAGTTTTAAATACATAGATAATTCAGTTTCTTAGGGTATTTACCTGTGTGGAACATTTCATTTTCCAAAAATGTTAGAGTTGACACAACTAAAATACATTATCAATTGAACATGGGTATTCTTAATGGGGAAATATGTCAATAAAATTTACAAATCTGAATTTTATCTTTATTTTCTGACTGGGGGAGTATATGATAGTAAGTTTTTGACAAATTCTTGGTAATTAGAACTATGATTATTATTTTGCTGACCATGTCACTTGGATACTAAATGCTTTAAATAATATTTTATATAAAATAATAAAATTAAAAACCAAGAAAAACCTGAGAAACTGTGATAGTCTAAAGAAACCTAAGGAGACATTACTAAATGATTGGGGTCCTAGAAGAGAAAAACAAAACTAAGACAATCCAAGTAAACTATATGTTAGCTGACAAACTAGTTGAAAAAATAATGCTTTCATTCATCACATCCTAGTAATGTAAGACATTAATAGTCACAACTGAGTTCAGGGTAAATGGGAACTTTTTTTACTTTTTGCAACTCTAACACTATTTTAAAATAAAAGTTTATGTTACAAAAATTATTAAAGAAAGGCTACATGTTCTGAAAATACCATGGCTAATTTTATGATATGTAATTATCATATAAACAACTTATAAAAGAAATTAACATCACATGGTTCTGTTTCTGAAAGAGGTTCTGCTTTGGAATTCTGTATGAATGAACAATATAATTAAAGAGTTCTTTAAAGCAACAGACTTATGCATAAAAATCTTAAGATAATTAATAGTTTTTACCCTTTCAAGTGTGATCTCTTCATATTCATAATCTGCATCAGTGCCATTAACCTAATGGGGGAGAAAGCAGCACAGAAATTTAGAATTTAGAAAGTGTGAAATACCAAGATAATTTCTGCATAACTTATTAGTGAAAACCTCTTAAATGTAACAGTAATCCAAATAAATCACTTTATTTTAATAATTTTAGGGAGATTTTCAAGGGTGTGAATACAACTGTAATTAATGAACTGACATTCATAGTATTATAACTTACAAATATAAAAAGGGTATGTATATTCAGCTGTCAATATTACTGAAGTCTGATTCTTTTCTTTGCCTGATCCACACATTTAAACAACAGTCAATTCTTACTGATTTGAATTCTTCAACTTTTCTGAAAACCATCACCTCCTCATTCTCATTTCTATGGTCTTGGATCAACCCTTTGTTAATCTTCTCTAGGCTACTGCCAGTGTAATGTACCTATTATCTTAGATAGACTTTCTCCACTGCTCACATCATTCCAATGTTCACACAAACAAATCCTTTTAAAGTCCAAAACTGTCAGAAACTTATATAAGGCTCTACATCAACTAGCCAAATCTACTATTTAGCTTCTTTCCCAACATACAAATTTCATTTCTTCATAAGCCTTATGTATCATCAAATCTGAAAGACTTGTTCTTTCCTTGACAGATTCTGCAAGTTCCTGCCTCTAAAATTCCTTTACAGGTCCTCCATGTTCTGCAGAGCTTTCTTTTGTCACAGATTTCACTTACATATTTTATGTTCAAATTTGATTCAACATTCAAGTTCTTACTCATATATTAGAGACTAAATACCTTCTCTCATTCTTTTCAATTTAGTCCCTATTTCCTGCTGAAAGAAATCCAGGAGAAGGGTGACTGGTGAAAGGTAAATAGTCCTTGGAATCAAATTAACTTGGATTTAAAACATACTTGAGCATTTCTGGTGATATGAGATTGGGCAAAATATTCAAACTCAAAGAGAGGTTGTGATAAACTTCATTTCAACAGATGCCTCTTATTTTCTATACTTTTGCAATATGCCTAAACCATCTTACCATCAACAAATGTTAACTATTTCCCTTTCCCTTTGAATCTAGGCAGACCCTGGATGAACTCTGATAAAAAGCACATGGCACAAATGATGTTGTGTGGCTTCTGAAGCTACAGAATATGATGCCCTGTAGTGTTTGCCTTTATCTTAGAAGGTACTCTAAAGAACCCCAGCAGTTACAGTATAAAGAAGCTCCAACAGCTTATGAGAAGAGTCAAAAGCCTCTGCTGCTCTCCAAACCAGCAGCCAACACTAACTGTCACTGAGGCTCTTTTAGATCTTCTCTCTTTTCCCAGTGTCCAAGCCAACACCATATGAATAAAAGCCAACACCATATGAATAAAAAGAACCACCCAATTAACCCATAAAATCACATAAAATAATGAATTTTTGCATTTTAAGCCACTAAATTTGAGGGTGATTTGTTCTGCAGTGATAGAATAATAAAACGAAATGAAAGCCATTTTGCCAAACTGTAAAAACACAACCTTCATTGATATCAAATTCAGGGGTTTGGGAGTTTTCTTCTTTAGAGGATTTAAAACATATCACTAGTACATAATTCTTATGGCTCAAATTTATTGAAACCCAACTGACACTTTGTTTTTTCCTCTTTCTCACCTAAAGAGACATTTCTAATTTTTGAGATAATATGTTATAAATGAATATAACCATGCATTTAGAGTTCATATGCATAGACTTCTATGCAACTAGAATTCAGGAAGGTCATACATATGTATATCCTGCTCACTTAACTGGAAGTCTTTTTTTTAAATCAGTAAAAATAAACCCCTATTTGCAGCTATGCCGTTTTTCTTATTCTAAAGGTTATTATTATCATCTTTATTTTTTTCTTGCTTAGACTTGGCTAAAAAGTATCAGTCTTTTTATTAGAGAAGTACTTTTAACATTACTGATTAACCCATTGCATTTTATGCTATTTCTTTTGTACATTTACTTTTTTTTTTTTAAAGATCCATTTATTTATGCAAACAAGAGCTGGGGTACAGGCCAGAGATGTGGAGGGTGAGAGGATTCACCAGAGACAGAATGGGGAATAGGACAGGCAGACTGACCGAAGTACACTGCTGAGGGAAGCAGCAGGCGAGTCAGGAGAGGTCTGCTTCGCCATATGGTTTGCTCCCTGGCCGGCCGGGATCGAACTCGTGCTGCAGAGGCTGCAGATTGCTTCATAGTACAGTGCTTTACCCCTTGTGCCACCAGGGAGGCCCTACTTTTTTTTTTAAAGATTTACTTATTCATGCATACAAGAACCTGGGTATAGGCCAGATGTGCGGGAGGGTGAGAGGATTCATAAGAGACAGAGTGGGGAGCAGAACAGGCAGACTGACTGAAACACACTTCTGAGGGGAGCAGCAGGTGAGACAGGAGAGGTCTGCTTCACCATGTGGGATTATAGCCGGCTAGCCGGCAGGGATCAAACCCATACTACAGAGCCTGTGGACAGCCTCACAGCACTGTGCTCAACCACCTGCGCCACCAGGGGAGGCCCTTTACATTTACATTTATCAATTCTTTATTTGGATTTTCTTTAAGCTTCTTGAGTTGAATGCCCAATTTACTTACGCTTATTATTCTTTTCTGTTTTTATGAGATCTGGTTAGACCCAAATTGCTACACTGGGTTCTATTTTTATTCACCTGTTTATTTCTAAATAGTCCAAAATTTTACTCTGGAAAACATTTCTAAGTGAGTGCATTCATATGGTCTTCTTGGTGTTAATATGTAAAATTTTTGTACTGTGACTTTCTGCCTTCTGCTTTATGGAATCTGAGATTTTCACCATTAAACTTCTCAAAGGATAGATTTTAGTAAATATGCTAGGCACTTAATTTAATGCTAAGTCGCAGTAGCTGGTGGGGTCCAGGAGCACAGAGTGATTTAAAAGAAGTTAAAAGTGAGAAGGCCACAAAGATCCCAAATGACTTTATTCCTAAACTCTCAATAACCTCAAATTGTCTGATAATTTCATTTATAGAAACAATTCTATAATATTAACACATTCGTCCTGGACTTCTAAATGCCAAGAATACATTACCAAAACCACAAATTACCCTATAAGCACCACACTCAAGTAAAAAATAAAACAACAGTGGTTGCAGTGTTTTCAAAAGCAATTATGGTTTCTAGCAAAACTACCAAAATGTTTGCTTTGCTTTTTTTTTAATGTCTCTACAAAGTGTGGCTTCCAAAAGGAAAAAAATGATTAATTAATAGATTTGTAACTCTCTATTTAAAGGACAGGGTGAGAGGTAAGCTGGGAACAAAGTTAGGGAAGAGAAAATTTTTAGACAAAATGAATGTATTACTTACAAAATATTTGGTATATTTTCCTCTTTAAAAATATGAAAAATAGACTGAGAATACTTCTCAGGAACTGTTACAGCCAGTATTTTCTAGGTTTTGAATTTAGTTCTATCAACAAAATGGGAATGTTTGGTGATAGCTAGAGCAAAAACTAGTAGATTTGGTATGGATTATGAAAAGCATTGCATCTTTTTTTAAGGAATGAGAAATAGGTAGTCCTTAACTTTTTGAGCATCAAGAAGGTTTAAAAAAACAACAACTATGGTTTACATGGAAAAAGGAAAAAAAAGAGAAAAGAAAAAGCAAAGAAGAGCAATTAAGAGTAAACTGCTAAAGAAGTTATGACAGTCATTTGGATAAAAGGCAAGAATTCAAAGAATTTTAACAATAGGTGATAAATCAAAATAAAAAAATAAAACAAAATAAACAAACAGTGAGGACAAACCCAACAAAGCATAACTAAGAGCAACTAATATATAACAAAGATGACCAGGAAAAATAAAAATCAGGTTATGCAATGTATGTCAGTGGTAAATTGTATTACAATGATCTTTCTGGTTTTGACAACCATGTTGCTTTAATTAATGATTTAGAATATGTTTTATTATTTGTGAGGGAAAACTCCCATACTTACTTTTATTTTAAATTTTACTTGGCTATTCTTGAGTACTTTCTATATCACCAGTGTCCAACGGAACTAACTTTCTGTTCTATAATCTGTCTTGTCCAATACAGGAGTTGTTATTATCCACATACAGTTACTGAATGCTTAGAATGTGATGAGTGTTAACAAGAGAAACAAAATTGTAAATTTTAATCAATTTAAATTTAAATAGCAACATTTGGCTAGTGCCAACTCCATCCCACAAAAAACAGTTTTTTTTTTTCCCCCCCTCTCCTCCCACCTTTTCTTCTTTTCCTCCACTTCATCCCCACCCTAGATAAAGCATTCTCTCTTTTTGGAGGCTATGACTATTTCAAATTTATAGATTAATACAGGGAAAAGAGTTCTATATCCTCTTTCTACTCAGCAACAAGATCTGCTCTACTTACTCAAATATTTTTTATGTCATCAGTCAAGTTCTACTGTTTCCTCACACAAACTCTACATTTTCTGTTAAAGTGATTATTAGGTTATTTCATATTTTTGGTGATATAGCCAAAAGGCTAATATTTCTAACTGGTTGTTGATAGTATATTGGAATAGCAAATATTGTTTAAATTTTAAGTACTGGGGCTCCCTGGTGGCCTAAGGGTTAAGTCTCAGTGCTACCACCACGATGACCTGAGTTTGATCCCTGGCCAGGGAGTTGGCCCACATGGTGGGCCACATGGTGGCCCACATGGTGCAGCAGACCATTCCTGTCTCGCCTGCTGCTCCCCTTAGCAGTGTATTTCAGTAGATCTGTCTGTTCTGCTCCCCACTACTCTGTCTCTGGTGAATTCTCTCATCCCCTGCACCTCTGGCCTATACACCAGTTTGTCTAAGCAAAGATTCAAAAAATAAATAAAACGAAATAAAATAACTTTTAAGTACTGAAATTAAAAAAAATACAATTTGTTTTAATTATGGGTACATTTATGGCAGAAAACAAAGAAAAATTTGTAACGCAGATATTCTCAGTCCCCTATTGGCCCAAAGATTTGAATTTCTTAATCATCCCACATTAATATATCCAAACAGGGCATTTAAATCCTATTACATAACAGTGTTAAGACATGTCCAAAGGAAGATAAATAGATGTATAATTTATTAATTCCCTGTTGTTTTGGTTCAATTCAGTATATCTGTCTAACTACAGAGTAACATAATGAAATTTAAGATTTTATCTATCAACATTCATATGAGTCATGGTTCATATTAATGCACAGTCTCAAGCAATTAAAAACCTCAAAGTCTATACCATCACAAGGTAAGAATCTAAAAATAAAAATGTACTGGGGAAGAAGAAAATGTTCTTCCTAATGAAAAATTAACATAGCTAAATATAAAGTATTAACCCGAAAAGAATTTACTTTTTTTTCTAAACAGTGACCTGCCATTTATGCTGATTTTAGACTACTGTAGTTATCAATTATACTACATATGAAAAAACTGAAGGTTTTAGTATATAAGAAAATGAACAAAGTCAAACTGAATGGATTTTTCAAACCTTCACTGTTCATTGTCTGTTTTAAGGAAAACAAAGACAGAAAAACAGATGGAAATTGTCTCAACAAATTGCTTAATTTCATCACATTACTGGAACTTCAGAATTCAGTCTTTTTTTTTTTTAATAGCTCTTTTTTTAAAAAAAGATTTTATTTATTTATACAAGAACTGGGGTATAGGTCAGAGGTGTGGGAGGCTGAGAGAATTCACCAGAGACAGAGTGGGGAGCAGAACAGGCACACGGACTGAAGACACTGCTGAGGGGAGCAGTGGGAGAAATATGAGAGGTCTGCCAAGCCATGTGGGTTTCTCCCTAGCTGGCTGGGAATCGAATCTGCACTGCAGAGGCTGAGGACAGCTTCACAGCGCAGTGCTCAATCCACAGGGGAGGCCCAGAATTTAGTCTTTAGACTGCTTTTAACATTTTTATTACTTAAGGAAAGAATAGGAACACATGGAAAGAGAATCAACTCCAGTATCATTAAAATTATAATGATACTTAAAATTGAGTGTATGCTTAATAGTTAAAGACTGAAAGCTTTCTCTCAAGGAGAAAGCAGAAAACAAGAATGTTTGCTCTTCCCATTGTAATGTCTAATACAGGTTCCAGTCAGGGCATTTAGGCAAGAAAAATTTTTTAAAAAGATAGGCTGACTGGAAAGAAGGAAATAAAATTATCTCTGCAGATGACATGATCTGTTGTAGAAAAGCCAAAGGAATCTTCACGAAATAAAACTATTAGATCTAATAAACTGTCCAGTAAGTTTAAAGGATAGAAGATCAATACCTAAAAATCAACTGCATCCCCGCACATTAGTTAATTTAAAAAAATCCATAAAACTAAGGAAATAATTCCATTTATAACAGCATTAGAAGAATAAAATAATTAGGAATAAACTTAATAGAAGTACAAGGCTTGTATGTATACTGAAAATCACAAAACATTATTTAATAAAATTAAAGATGTAAGCAAAAAGAAAGATAATCCTGTGTTCCTGTACTGGAAGACATTAAGCTGGTAACACTTCCCAAATTTACCTAGAGATTCAATCTAATCCCTATCAAAATCCCAGCTGCCTTTTGGTTGAATGCAGAAATTGACAAGCCAATACTAAAATTCATGTGGAAATGCAAAAAATCCAGAATAGCCAAATTGAACTTCAAAATTTGGAGGACTTAAACCTTCTGATTTCACCTATTATTACAAAGTTAGATAATCAATACTACGCGGCAGTGGCATAAGAATACATATGTAGATTAATGAAAGAACTTAAGATACAGAAAGCCATATATTTATAATTGATTGATTTTCTATAAGTGTGCCAAAATCATTCAATGTAGAAAGAACAGTCTTTTCAACAAATGGATATCCACATGAAAAAGAATGGAGTCAACCCTTACCTCATACAATAAACAAAATTAACTCAGAACAGATAAAGACATAAATGTAAAAGAGAAAAATAAAATGCGCAAGAAAAAAACGTAAGTCTAAGTCCTTGTGATCTTGGATTAGGCAATAGTTTCTTAGATCGGATAGCAAAACCATAGTGGCAAAGAAAAAATATATAAATCAGATTGTTATCTTTCAAGAAAATAAAAAATAATCCCTAGAATGGAAGAACATTTTTGCAAATTATGTCATAAAGGACTTGTACTCTGAATAAAGAACTTTTATAAACAACCAATAAAAGAAAGATAATCCAATTAAAAATGAGTAAGAATCTGAACAGACCTTTCCCCAAAGACAATATACAAGTGGCCAACAAACACAAGAAAAGATTCTCAACATTAGTCACTAAGTAAATGCAAATCAAAGCTACAATAAGATGTCACTTCATGCCCACTAGGATGACTACAGTAAAAAAGACCAAAAAATTGTTGAGGAGAAATAACAAGATTGGTGAGGACATGGAGAAATTGGAAACTTCACACAAAGCTGATAGGGATACAAAATGGTACAACCGCTGTGAAAGTTACATGGCGCCTCAAAACCCTAAACATTAAGAATTACCATATGAACCAATAAGTCTACCAGTAAGTATATATAGAAAGGAACTAAAATCAGGGACTCAAATATGTACTAGAACAACTACAGTTCAGTGACATTACATCATAAGTGCAATGTATGAGAGCAAATAATGCTGTGACCTCTGTATATGCAATCAAAAACTGAAAAGGAAAAGCAGATTAAAATGTGAGGAGGAAGTTGAACTTACATAAGTGGGTGTTTCCAAACTATCTGTGTTGACCAGTACTGGAGGAGGATTTGCCTTAAAGAAAGAATTGTAAATGTGTTAGTATACTAGGAAAATCAACACATATGTATTAATGTTCACAAATGTTAGAAGCATAGGAAAGATGGGTTATTTCCAATTATAGTTTTACATAAGATTTTTATATGTTAATGTATCATTTCCAACACAAAATAGAGAAAAATTAGGTATAAGCAGATAGATTTGCTTTTGAGAAATAAACTTGTTATACCTGCTAAAACAGACAAACTTTTCTTAACATTTGCAAAGAAGTTCACCAGTCTTCTCAAAATACCTACAAACATTCTTCAGTAAAACAGCTCCTCCTGATTAGCTTACAAATTAGCTTTCATTTCCTGAAGATCCCATAAAATTCCAGTCATTTTATTAACCAGAAAACAAACAAACAACTCCTTCACAATGAATTGTGTTTGAACAACACAGTTTCATGCATTTTGGCTACAAAAGTAAAAAGGAGTGGGTAATACTTTATTACATATAAACAGGACATTAACTGTGTTATGTGAAGTTCTACTTTGTAATAGTTTACGTTTGAGTGATTTAGTAAAAACCAGACCTAACAGGTAAAATACTATCATTATTTAAGGAAAGCTAGTAACTCTTCAAGTTTGAGATTTTATGAATATTAGAAATTAATCATTTCCCAATAACCTATTGAGATTCCTCAAATCGGTATTTGATATTCTGCTTCATTAAGAAAACTAATGGTACTTCACCAAATTTCGCTTAAGTTACAAGTTACAGTCTTCAAAAATCACAGCAAGAAAGCCATTGGGGGGGGCCTCCCCAGTGGCGCAGTGGTTGAGCGCTGGGTTGCGAAAATGCCCGCAGCCTCTGCAGCGCCGGTTCGATCCCCGGCTGCTCCCCGGCCACCGGAGGAGGGTCCCACATGGCGCGCAGACCTCTCCTGCCGCCCGCTGCTCCTCTCAGCAGTGTACTTCGGTCCTTCTGCCTGTTCTGCTCCCCGCTCTGGCTCTGGTGAATTCTCTCACCCTCCCGTGCTTCTGACTGTACCCAGTGCATGTATAAATAAATAAATAAATCTTTAAAAAAAAAAAAAAGAAAAGAAAAGAGAAGAAAGCCATTGGGTTCTCTCTGTTCACCTATTACCACACAGAGCGGGAAAATGATGCTTTTTGTCAAAGTCTAATTTATACTAAATAATTATTACAATTCTAGCTACCTAACAGCACCAACTTATCATCATTGTGTAGAAGTTACCTCTGATCAGTCTTATAAAAATTCCAATATTTAGATAAATACAAAGTGATATAAAAAAGGCTAAATTTACTTCAAAATAAAACAGAGAGGATACAAAGTAGGAGAGGTTATAGATTAAGCATGTACATGAGTTGATGATTAGTGTAGATGGGTAATGTATGTACATGGGAGTTCATTGTGTTAGTCCCTCCACATTTGAGTATTTTTGAAATTTTTCATAATGTATTGCCAAGCATAAAAGTATTGAGTCAAGTGCTCATTTTGTAAGAGGTTAATAACTAAGGCAGTGATAAAATACTGTAGATAAGATATTAAAACTTACACTGTACAATAATTTTAATTTTAAAGTTCAATTCAGAAGAATATATATGCTAACTAGTAAAAATAATTATTATTTTTGACTTAAAGAACATGATTGGACAGCAATATATGTACAATAAATGTATTTGTAGCTATATTTTAAAATCAACATAAGTGAATGATCATACTTGAAGGGAAATCATGGGACTAAAAGGCTTCAAGTTTGATAAGAACCAGGAACATTCACAGTGAAGATTAAAAAAGAATTTCAATCAAAAACTAATGTTGGGATTAGAAAATCTAACAAATCTGAAAAAACATATCATAAAAGACAGTTGAAATAAGAGCCTACATAAATGAAGCTTGAGAGGCATGATTTGACTGACTCAAAATTAGCCACTTAGAATAAGATGAAAATATTTAAGACTGTTAGCAGTGGCGAATTAAAACATTTACCTTAGAATAAAGTACACATTGCCTACTAGCCTGATATTTTCTAAATTCTTTAACTAAAGAATACAGAAATGGTATCTGACAAAAGTAGTACTCCACAATTCTCCACTTTAGAAAAGGTAGGAATGCAGGGCCTCCCCGGTGGCGCAGCGGTTGAGCGCTGGGTTGCGAAGCTGCCCGCGTCCTCCGCGACGCCGGCTCGATCCCCGGCTGCTCCCTGGCCACCAGAGGAGGGTCCCACATGGCGCGCAGACCTCGCTGCTGCCCTCATCAGTGTACTTTGGTCCTTCTGCCTGCTCTGCTCCCCGCTCTGGCTCTGGTGAATTCTCTCACCCTCCCGCGCTTCTGACTGTACCCAGTGCTTGTATAAATAAATAAATAAAAATAAATCTAAAAAAAAAAAAAAGGTAGGAATGCAAATGAATGAGGTAGCACAATTTGAATGGGCTTGGATGGTATGATATACAACTCTTAGCAACACAATACACTAGCACCAAAGCTAAAGGACTGGAAGGCAGAGATACCTAAAAAATTTGGCCACAGAATATACTTTCAGATAGCTAAACAGTGGCAAACTGGCTAGTTTAAGGCTGTGGGATCACGGGACAGTGGGTAGCAGAAAAGGGAAGACAAATTACTCAGATTTGCTTAGGGGGAAATCAAACAAGGTGACTTGAGAAGAATCTCCGTAAAAATTATTAATTTTTAAGTAAAAGTAATTTCAAATGGGAAAAAAAACCCCACAAAACACCCTCTTTCCCGCACTTTGCTTCAAGTAACTTACCTTAAAACCTGGTTCTAAGTCTTCTACCTCATTCTACCAATCAGTAACATTTAATTATAACTAAACCGCAAGTGTTACTGAAACTCATTTTTCTATTTCCGTAAAGAGACAGCAAAGCTTGAGTTTACCCAAGAGGACTGCTTGAGATCCAGCGAAGTAATGTAAAGGAAAATATGTTGTAAAGCATGGAAACAACTGCTAATTTATTATTATTTACTAATAGCATATAGCTGACCCTGAACAACATGGATCTGAACTCTGTGGATCCATTCACACTTGAATTTTTTTTTTTTCCTATCCTTGGTCACCCTCATGGACTCAACCATAAATTACAGGCAGATTTTCAATTGCATGGGAGGTCTGCACCTATATAGCCCCTGTGTTTTTAAAGGTCAACGGCATACCATTGCATATATTTCAATTTGTACAATAATAAAGTCTTACAATTCCCCTAAGAGGAAGGGCAGAGGTGGGGAGGTTAATAAAGAGGCAGGAATATTTCAAAAATAGGAAAAAGACATGCTAAATAATCTGATCCAAATATCAAAATCATGCCTTAAGAAACACAGTTTTGCTCATTTAGTCTTTTAAATATTATATTTCACAAATAAAGGGTCTCATAGATATGAAATGCTGCTAAAACATATATAACATACTCACACAACTTTAGAGGACAGTATTACATTTAAAAATTATGTTAAAATAATCCTAAAATGCAGTTATTTAAAAACAGACCAAAAACTAGGAATTTATGCTTTTACGCTGTACACTGTATTTCCCCTTCTTAACATTTATCAAAATTTCATTATGTTTTTTAATGTCTTTCTGCCCTACTAAATAATAAACAAGTGTTATTCAAATGCAGAACTCACAAACCCCAGAGAATACATCTTGTATTCTAATTTGAGACACACTACACTGCATTAAAAGTTAAATGCTACAGCTTAAATGATCACTGTTAAAGTGTTTACAAAAATAAACAGGGTGGATTCTGAGAAGGTGGCAGAAACAGAAAAAGTCAAAATAATACTGAAAAGAACAAAGCTACGGGACTCACACGTCTTCATTTCAAAACTTACTACAAAGTTGTTGTAATCAAAACAATTTGGTATTTATATAAAGACAGATATACAGACCAATGACTAGAATACAGAGTTCAGAAATAAGCCCTAACATATATGGCTAAATTATTTTCAACAAGGGTGCCAAGACATTGAATGGGGAGAAGACAATCTTTTCAATAAATGGTACCAGAAAGTTGGACATCCACATGCAAAAGAATGAAGTTGGATTTTTACCTAACACAATATATAAAAATTAACTTAAAAATGAACCTATAATCTAAATAAAAGACCTAAAACAGAAACTCTTTGAAGTAAACGGGGAAGAAGCTTTATAGCACAATTTGTCAAGGATTCAATGTAAATACAGTCAAATAAAAATATAGACAAATAAAAATATATAATATAGACAATTTGGACTTCCTGAAGATTGAACATTTTATGTAACAGAAGACACAGAGAGTGAAAAGGCAACACAAAGAATGAGAGAAAATATTTGTAAATCATAGATTTCTAAGGGATTAATATTCAGGATATATATAAATCCCAAGAACAGAAAATTAACCTGTCAAAAATGTGTAAAAGACTTCAATAAATATTTCTCCACAGAAGATACACGAATGGTCAATAAGCACATGAAAAGATGCTCAACATGACTAAGGGAAATACAACTCAAAACTACAATGAGATAGCACCTCACATCTATTAGGATGGCTACTACCACAAAAACAGAATATAGATTTTCCTTGACCTACAATGTGGCTATGTCCTAACAAACCTATCTTATCTTGAAAATATCATAAGTCAAAAATGGTGGCAACAGAGTACACTGTAGACTATCAGTAGTTTACTCTCATGATTGCATGACTGACTGGAGCTGTGTCTTGTGGACACTGCCCAGTATAAGGAGAGGATTGTTCTGTATATCACTAACCCAAATTCAAAGTTGAAGTACAATTTCCATTAAATGTGGATTGCTTTTGCACTACTGTAAAGTTAAAAAATTTGAAGTTGAACCATCATAAGTCAGAGACTGTATAACAAGTGTTGGCAAGAAAGTGAAGAAACTGGAACCACTATATACTGTTGGTAGGAATATACAAATCATAGCTGCTATGGAAAAACAGTATGGTAATTCTCCACAAAATTAAAAATAAAATTACCATATGATTCAACAATTCCATTTTTGGGTATATACTCAAAAGAACTGAAAGCAGGGTCTTGAAGAGATACTTACACCTTCGTGTTTATAGTAGCATTACTCACAACAGCTAAAACAGAGGTGACCCAAGTATTGACAGATAAATAGATAAATAAAATGAGGAATATACATAAAATGGGATATTATTTAGCCTTCAAAAGAAAAGAACTTCTGATGCCACATATACTATAACACAGATTAACCTTGAGGACATTATGCTAAATGAAACAGCCATAAAAGGACAAAGACTATGATTTCACTTATATGAGGTATTTGAAATCATAAAAAGAGAGAAAACAGAACAGTGGGTGCCAGGGCCTGGGGAAAAGAGAGGAATGGGGAGTTCTTACTTAATGGGTAAAGTTTTAGTTCAAGATGAATTCTGTACTTAATACCACTGAACTACAAACTTAAAAAGGGCTATGGTGGTAAATTTTATATTACATGTATTCTATAAAATGGGAAAAATTGACCTCGATCTAATTATGAAATGCATTAAACACAAATTGAGGAATATTCTACAAAGTAAAAAGCCTGTTCTCTTATAAAATCCTACAGTCACAAAAGAGAGACTGTGGATCTACTCCAGATTAAAGGAGATTAAGTGCCATGAAAACTAACTGCTAGGCATTGTATTATGCTGGCCAATGAGCCAAGTTTCTATTTTTCCTATGAAGAACATTATTGGGAAAACAAAAATATAATTAAGGTTAGCAGATTAGGTAACAGTATTATATTAGTGATTTTCTGATTTAGCTCAACATATTAACAAAAATTTTTGTTTTAGGAAAAAATGTTTAGTATCATAAAATAATAGCATTTAAAGGTAAAAGGGTATGAGTAAAACTTCCTTTTAAATAGTTCATAAAAATAATGCACACAATTAGATAGGAATAGAAATGATAAAGCAGATATGGTAATAAAACAGTAACATCTGGGTAAAAACATATCAAATTTCTTTGTACATTTCTGCAACCTTAAGTCTTAAATGAATTGAAAACAAAAAACAGGAAAAACCCACAAAAACACAAACAGAATAAGAGCACTGTGATTAGATGTTAATGTTTGGCTCATGAAGATAACCCCAAGTATGCTACTCTATTTAGATACGAGTAAAAATGAAAATATATCAAGTTATACTATAGATCATATTAATGATCAAATTATTTAAGACCCAACACTCAAATGTTTTGTGAAATTCTTAAGAGTCCAGAGCAATATGGTGCTCTGCAGTGGATATACCTTTAATAAAACTGTAAAGTGGGAGTTACTTGTTAACTTATTTTTGGCACAAACAGCAGGCTCTTGGAGGAGAGGGTAAATGTTATAGTCATCTTAGCATTTACATAATTAGAACAAAAACAAAACAATAAATGAAAAACAATTTTCCAAATCACAGATATGAATATGAACAAAGACTTTCACACACTGAAAAAATTAACTGCAAAGCATTATCAATAATACATTATTTATTGTACATAGTTCCTCATAACTAGTAGAAATAGAGGTCAAAGCATCTAGTTTAAAGGAGAGTGTTTACTCTGGAGTAGCTATAAGCCTGCACATGTAATAGGTCGATATCGTAGAGATTATATAATTATACCTCCAGTAGAAAGAACTAGCATTTGTTATACACCTAACATGCACTCATTCTATATGGAGAAATGAGGTTTTGGGAAACTCAGCAATTTTCCACACTGTCACACAGTCAGAAAGGGGTAAGGCCTTGAAGTAGTAGTCAGGTCTCACTATAAAGTTTATCCTCTTTCTCTAACTTGAAACTGCCATTCAGTGTATCTTTGCGTGTACCACTCTGCATAATAAGCACGATAATCCCATGATAATTAGTAAGCTCTCATAAAATTAAATGACACGATGAACATAAAAGTATTCTGAGAAGTATAAAATCTCTATAACAAAAGATAAAATAAAAAGAAAACCCATCAACTACCTACTTATCTATCTGGTTTGCCTGATCCACAAACTCATTTTGAATAGTCAGGGAGCTATTATCTCCTGATCTGTACAAAATCAGAGAGGTTAAGTAACTTGAGTCACAGTGATAGGTCTGAATAGGTCTTAGGTCTTTTGCTTTCATTTCTATTACATCCTGATGCATCTAAAATACAAAGCAACAGATCTTTAAGAAGAAATATGTCTACTTAAAATGTTTACACTAGATAATATACTGAGTACAGGTTTCAATATTTACTGGGGACCAATGTTTTAATTGGTTATATGAATTTTATAATGTACATTATACTTGATTAATTAAAAACACTTATTCTGGAAAATGAGGCACAGCCATTGGCTCTTCACATAACACAATATAAGCTACTGTTTTTTTTTTTTTTTTTTAAGATTGATTTATTTATGCACACAAGAACTGGGGTATAAGCCAGAGGTGTGGGGGATGAAAGGATTCACCAGAGACAGAGTGGGAGACAGAACAGGTAGACTGACTGAAATACACTGCTGAGGGGAGCAGCGGGTGAGACAGGAGAGGTCTGCTGTGCCATGTGGGTATATCTCCCTGGCTGGCCAGGGATTGAACTTATGCTGCAGTGGCTGTGGATAGCTTCATAGTGCTTGTCTTAACCCCTTTTGCCAGGGAGGCCCTAAGCTACTATTCTCCATGGACTTTTGTAATGTACTAAAACCTAAAATCAGTCTAGCTAAAATAAGTTTTTCTCTGTGTACGTATCTTGTTTGTTTTTCTAACTAGTTCCTTGGTTTACTTTCTCAAAGAAATATGAAGTAACAGTGATAATGAGTAGCCTAGATCACATATGTACATAAATATACATTATTATTTTTCAGTCACTGTGAAACATCTCAAACTAATACTATTATCATTTTCACTGTGGTTATGTAAACTGCTCAGGGTTACACAATATGTGGTAGGATTGCAGTTCCAAATTACATCAATCTGATTCTAAGACCTTTATTTATAACTACAAGGCTATGCAATATCTCAACAATTTCCAAGTATAGTATGTTGTTAAATTAGGAACACCTGAGTAAATAAATCAGAGAACCTTGAACAGAAGTTTTCCTATGACTATATATGAACAGAATCTACTACAAAATAACAGATGTTTAGAAAATTATTTTAACGCCAAAAGATGAAGAATAAAATACTTTCTATAGTAAAATACAACTATATTCTAGATACTTGGAAAGATGTTACACTATCACAGTGTTAACATCATTTTAGTTTGCTTAATTAGAATAATATTTATTTATACAATTTATTATCTGCAAGATAGAGAAAACAGCCATCTGGATTTAACTATTTAATTCACACAGTTTCACAATGAATGAACTTTTAATGATTTTCATAAAGAGTCAAAGATTATATAGGAGTAGTAAAACAACAATATAAACTGAAGTCTTAGCATTTCCCCTTATCCTATTTTTTATTGCTATTCTTATTGATTTTTATTTTTTAGGGGGGGAGAGCTGCAGTGAAATGTGAATAATCAAATATACATCCCTCCCTCCCATGGGAATTATTTTGAAACTGTTTGGATAGCAAGCATTATTTTTACCTAGATGTTATGCTATAGATCACTAATAGCAAAAGTATGCCAAATACACATAAAGTAATTAAATGAAACTGAGATCTTTTACACCAAAGATCATTATCATACTTAACAATGCCACCATTGATGACTCTGTTGGTAAAGCAGTTAATGTCTCAATAAGCCAACCTTGGAACCACAAAAGTTCTGAAAGCTAAAAATATTCAGATATTTTGACATTTAGTTATCATTTCATTTTTTGACTGTTACATGCTAATTTCTTAAAAAATAATTTAGGATAGTTTCAGATTTACATGAAAGTTGTAAAGATAGCACAGAGTTCCCATATGTTTTATATACATCTGTGATTAGTTTTAACTAATAAATGTGAAATAGGTTATCTAAGCAAATGACAGAAAGATGCATATTTCCAAAGAAAATAAGGAAACAAAATGCAATATAAGATGATATACCCAATACATGATCAAAAGGGCAATAATTTTTATTATATTTAGAAAATAAAATTTCCTAAAACAAAAGCATTGAAAAACCATTTTAGACTTACAAGTACAAAATATATAACAAATCTAGAGAGGCTGAATATTATGAAGATTAGAATGTTTTTCTATTTCATAGACAACCTAATAAAATGCAAATATTAAATCTATTTTGTATTTACTCCGAAATATGTAATTCTCCCCAAATACCAACTGATGTCCAAGGTGAATTACCAAATCTAACAAAGAAATTGTTAAAACAGCTTTAAAAGGATACAAATGAAACATTAAAAGCAAATGAAATTTTTATAAAGAAAAAAAAGAAACAAAAACCTGTGGTATGGTGGGTAGGATGACAGTATTCTCAGCAGGGACTGGCAGGACAGGGATCACAGGGACAGTGGGAGAAGAGGGAGGTACAGCTTCTGTTGTCTAAAAATCATCAACGACAAAAAATCAGGAAAAATACCAAAATAAAAAGGAAACACACAACAGAAAGTTTTATCATAAAAACAAATTATAGTTTTCAGAGATAATTGAGTAGGTAAAATATTATTTCAATTTAAATGACAAAAATGCTCTGCAGAAATTTATTTTAGAAATAAAACTATACCACCAACACTAATTTTAAGGACTATAGTTAAGATGAGCTCTGTAGTTAAAAAAAGTGACATCCTTAGATGTTTAAATGAAAATAATAAAAGATAATGACTTATAACATTCCTTCTCTAGGAGACAAAATACTTGCTTCCCAGACTACAAAATATTTTTCTAGCATTCAGAATATATTTTATTGCTTTCCTTCCTGCATTCCAAGAATCAAAGTAATTTTAGGTACCTATTAGATAGGCAATTGGAACTTAGAAATCCACAAATAAAAGATCAAAGGACTTAAAAATTGAATCTATATCATTTGAAATAATTTGTGCTATTAGCTTCTAATATGACAAAGTGTAATAACCTGCTTGTAAAGTCATTAATTCCACTAACATTCACTGAGCATTAATTATGTGCCAGACATTTTCTGGAAAACAGAAAAAAGAAGTGGTAATTCTAGTGACATACTTTAAGAAGTTTCGATATTTTTAATCAATTACTCTGAAATGAATCACTTATTTTTTTAAAAAAAAAAAAGAGTAACTGGAATACAGAAAAGGGATTTTGTAATAAGACCCAACCCCTAAAAGCTAAATTAATTCATAAATATTACTATGTGAATGATATATCCTACATGTATAAGAAACACAAAAATTAAATGGATAAGAGGACATTGCACATAAAAGGTTTAAATCAAAACAGGGGAAACAAATCACTAAACTTGAAAGCATGCTTTTCCTCACTGATAAAGAAATACAAAATAAAATTACAGGGCCTCCCCGGTGGCGCAGCGGTTGAGCGCTGGGTTGTGAAGCTGCCCGCGGCCTCTGCGGCGCCGGTTCAATCCCCGGCTGCTCCCCGGCCACCAGAGGAGGGTCCCACATGGCGCGCAGACCTCTCCTGCCGCCCGCTGCTCCCCTCAGCAGTGTACTTCGGTCCTTCTGCCTGCTCTGCTCCCTGCTCTGGCTCTGGTGAATTCTCTCACCCTCCCGCGCTTCTGACTGTACCCAGTGCATGTATAAACAAAAAACAAACAAACAAACCAGCAAACAAATAAATAAAGCATGCTTCTATAAAAAAAAAAAAAAAAAAAAAAAAAAAATAAAATTACAGTGATAACCATTTGTGTTATCAAATGAGTCAATCAAGATTAATAAAAAAACGTATGGAGACTCCTCACAATTATGCTGGGAAAACTGGATATCTACATACAAAAGAAAGAAATTAAATCATGATCTCACATCAAAGACAATGCTAACTTGAAATTAATCAACAACATAAATATATAAGTGCTAAAACCATAAGGCTCTTAGAACGAAATAGGGATGTAAATCTCCATGACCTTGGATTTGGCAATGGATTCATAACTATGACATCAAAAGCATTAAGTGCCAAAAAATAAATAAATAAACTTGATTTCTATAAGAATTAGAACCTCTTGTTCACCAAGGGGCATTACCAAGAAAGCAAAAAAGACAACCTACAGAATGGAAGAAAATCTTTGCAAATCATGCAGTTGATGAGGGTTTAATATTACATAATACATAAAGAACTCTGACAACTC
This sequence comes from Talpa occidentalis, assembly GCF_014898055.3. Lineage (NCBI taxonomy): Eukaryota > Metazoa > Chordata > Mammalia > Eulipotyphla > Talpidae > Talpa > Talpa occidentalis. Next base: position 40,760,526 of record NW_023604295.1, on the reverse strand, counting down.
AACAACTAAATACAGACAAAATAGGCATAAGTTTGTAACAATATAGATGAAATGTGAGGTGATTATGCTAAGTGAAATATGTCAGAAAGTGAAGACAATTATTGGATGGTTTTACTCACTTGTGGACTACAGCCAACCAAAGGAAACAAACACAAAACACAAAAATTTTAACTCTTAGACTCTTGTGAAGAATATGGAGGTGCCAGAGGGAAGGTAGGGGTTAGAGGAGATTATGGGACAGAATAGTGCATAGAAGCTTTGGTAGTGGGTGAATAAAGCATTTGCACATGTTGAGGTATGAAGTAATTCTGAAATTATGTAGGCATGTAAACAAATGGTAAATCAATAAAAATCTATTTTATAAAATAAGCATGGAAACTTGAATAGACATTTTTCCAAAGAAGATATACAAATGGCCAATGAAAAGCTATTCAACATCATTATTCATTAGGGAAATACAAATAAAGTTATAATGATGTAGCATCTCATACCTAATAAAAGGTTGTTATAAACAGTGAAAAAAAAATAAAAAAGGAGGGCCCTACTGGTGGCACAAGGGGTTGCGTTGCAGCACTATGAAGCTATCTGCAGCCACTGAAGCATGGCACGAGTTTGATCCCTGGCAGGACAGGGAGCTGCCCCAACATGGCACAGCACACCTCTCCTGTCTTGCCCGCTGCTCCCCTCAGCAGTGTATTTCAGTCAATGTGCCTGTTCTGTTACTCACTCTGGATCCGGTAAATGCTTTCACCCCACCCCACCCCCAAGGCCACAGGCCTGTACCCCAGCTCTTATATGCATAAAAAAAATAAATCCCTAAAAACATAAATGAAAAGGAAAAACAAATCCAGAAAGCAGCAAAGTTGGTGAGAATGTACAGAAACTGGAACGCTCAAATAATGCTGGTGGGAATGAAATCGGTATGTCTTAGAAAACAGCTGGGGCCTTTTGGCAGCTGTCTTAGAGACCAGGCATTCTGGACTATCCTGGTATCCCTCCTGCTCCTACTGCCCCCTAACACCCCTGTTTCATTTTGAGGGTTCCAGTTTTTACACATTCTCACCAACATTTGTTTATATTACAAGAAAAAAATGATTATAATCTTTTATACTCGCAATCTTTAGAAAATAAACTGAAAATACATTTCAATCATTTTATAAGAAATATGGGAGTTACAGCAGCTATGGATCAAGTCAACTCTTCATTTTACAATTGAGGTTCAGTTTACAAAAAATAAACTGGAAGGAATTAGGAATACCACTCAGCTATTAAAAAAAATGAAAGTGAAAGACAATTATTGGATGGTTTTACTCATTTGTGGAATACAAACAATCAAAGGAAACAAACACGAAACACAAAAAATTTAACACTTAGACTCTTGTGAAGAAGATGGAGGTGCTAGAGGGAACAAACTGGATGTTGAGGTGATTATGCTAAATGAAATAAGAAAAATGTAAGATGGTTTTCCTTATCTGTTGAATATAAAATCCAAAGAAAACAAAATGGCACAGGGCAGCAAAAATAATTATTAGACTCTGTGAAAAATATACTGGCTACCAGGAAGAATGGGGGTGGGGGAGAAAGGAAAAGGAAGGGGATAGGACATCGGCACAGGAGTTTCAATGGAGGGTGAATAAATAGAGAGATGAGAATAGAATGTCAACTGATAATGTAGACAGAATAATGGAATTACAAAATCATCATTTGGCAGCCATTGTAGTAATAATTTATTCCAGGGACATCAATGGATGTTAAAACTGCTGCTGCTGAATGAATCTTCCATTTCATTCTAATAGATGAAAGCTGGAATGTGGCAGAGATATGAATACACACACACACACAGACACACACAGACACACACACACACACACACACCCCTCCCCCCTCAAAATATTTAATGAGAATGGAGAAATCTAGCTATCTTAATCAAAGCAAGCATCTACGAGGGATGGGACAAATCGAAATCACACGGTTACCTGATAGATGTTGTAAGAATATATCACTTCTGTGATATTCTTATCAAAGATGTATGACTTGAATCTAATCATTAAACATCAGACAAACCCCAATAATTGGTACACCAAATGTATATGATACACTATAAAATAACTGGCTATACTCACTGAAAATATCAAAGATATGAGTTTTACATTTTAAAACAGCTTTATTAAGGTGTTATTAATAAAAACCTACACATCTTTAATATATATGATTTGAAATGTCTGAACATGTTTACATTTATATTACAACCAGGGTAACAGAAATATCCATCACCTTTAAGTTTCTTTATGCTTCTTTAATAGGGTCAGAGAGTAGCTATTAATAATCTACTTTAACATAAAAATACAAAGTTACATGTCAAATTGCAAGGCCAAGCACAAAAATTTCCTCCACTGGGCAGCTGCTCTTCAAAATCTTTTATGATAAACTATAAACCTTTTAATATTAAATTTCAACCTTGGCCCTGAACCTCTTCAAAAGTCCATTTGCTTCAGATAAGAATATGAATACTATTTTAAAAATCCTAACACTTTTACCCTCTTAATCTACTTTACTTTCTATAGGGCACTGAGCAAGTTACTTTGAAAATAAATGAAGAGATACTCCTGCCTCTTCCTGAAGAAAGGTATATATACTGCTGAAAAAGTCTTCCCACAGCTGACACAATTACCAATTCAAGTAACATAGAATTACAGAACAACAAACTAATTTGATTAGTTCATTTGAAACAAAAATAGTCTTAAACAGATAACAGATAACCAAATGAAGATTGACTGATAAGCAACAGCATAAATGTTAATTAGATCTGGTAACAGAATAAAACAGAGGTAAGAAGATATTTTGAGCACAGAATTGAGAGCCTGGTTAAAAAAAAAAGAAACTGTAGAAGATATGGAATTCTAAACTATATAATGAGGCAGAAGGATACACTATATTTGGGTTATTACAGAAAATAAGGAATTCAGCTAAACATTTAAACTTGAAAAAAATCTTATAGATGTATTTCATTAATTAGACAACAGTGACTAGAATAGTGACATAATTCTTTTCCTTCTCCATTTGTATCACTCAATAAGATCAGCTCCAAAGAGTTTTGTTTTTTCAATCCTGACCATGTGACTAACAACAGTCTCAGTTGTTTCTATCCATAGCAACACCATGGCATCATTAGCCTCTGAGGCTGCCTTCAGAGACTTGTTTCCATGACAACAGAGGCTATAATATTAAAACTGTCTCTAACTCCAAGAACACTGCAGAAAATTGTGAATTCCTATAAGATAACTGGATTGTACGTATTTTATAAGTACTTTACACCAGCATCAAATTGACATTTTCAAAAAATGTTTAAGCTGATTCATTTTAGAGGTTCTTATTTGCTTCATAGCTTTTTATTTTACATTTCAGAAAAAAAACTTAAAATTACAAAATCATATACATGGCTGTAAACCAATTTTACCTAAAAAATAAGTGCAAAAACTTTTAAAATTACAAAATCAGCTTTTAAAATGTAACAGATTTTCATGAAAGTGACCCAAAGCCTTGTGCATTAATGGGAATTGACATCTATCTACATTTTTAACTGTGCACTACTTTTTCACTTTCATTCATTCAAATAGAAAAAAAACATACTGAATGTACCTTCCTTTCTTAAATTCCTTTGTTTTAATATAGTTAAACTGGTTTTAATATGTACATTTGAGTCCTGATACAGACAGAGGAACAATTTTTGGAGGCACTTATGATAATCCAGCTGAAAGATGATCAGTGACTTAAAATGAATGATGGCAATGACAAAAATGGACATGTGTAGTGAAATCCAGATCGATTTTTTTGAATGTGGGACTGTTGTATCTGATGACTGATGGGATGTTGGGAAGAAGGAAGGACTATTAAAAACAATATCCACAATGGCCACCACAAATTATTTTTTTCATCATAGTTTGACCAAGCATAAGATTTACAAGGCTATCTGAATACATGCAATTTTTTTCTCATTAATAGAATGGAGGTAAACTGAACTTGAATATATACAAAGACTCAATAAAATCGAAATATATTTATACCATACATAGGAAAATGAAGACTATGAATTAGCAAATCTTTTTGTTATTTAACTGCCTTCGTGTCACTGTCAATAAGGACTTTGTTTCTATGTGGCATACTTAATATTCTTAATCCAAGTTCTCTTGTTTAAAGATCTACTATGAGATATGTTTCTCTCATTAAATGTCAAGGAAGCTATCTAAGAGGGATGGAGAAACCAGGGGGAAAAAAAAAGTAAACCTTTTGAATGTTTACAGAAGGATAAAATATAGCAGAGTAGATTTACCACTCTGGTTGGGAATCACTGAATTCAACAAGGGTCCAGCACCTTCAGAATAAGGTGTTTTTTCATGGCTTACATCTGTTTCTTTCTTGATTCAAATGCCCTTTTGCCACATTTACTTCAAAAAGCACCTTCACTATAAAGTGATATAGTGAAAAAACAAAAACAAACTCATTATGTGAACCAGCTGCATATGACACCCATGTCATAATTATCTCAGAGTCACTCAATAAAACTAGATATGTTTTGAAACAAATCACTAAGGGTGTTAAGAGACAATTTTAAAATTTTATTTAACATATTTTTTATAACTTTTTAAATTGAGGTAACACTGATTTATAACACAGTTATGATTTAGGTTCATACATTTTCATATGGATGTTACACACCACATCCACTACTGAAGCACCCATAATCCTCCATTATAGGCCACAGGGGTCCCTCCTCTACTTTTTCCCACAATTTTCTTTTTAGATCTTGTGGTTTAGATTTAGTGATTAAAAATCCTATTATAGAAACATGGGTGCAAATTTGTTAGTTCACAGATCATCTAATTCATGACTCTATTTCTGCTTGCAAGAATTTAGTTAAGGTTTACCATCCATTTGTCATGAAAAATGGTTTTCTATTACCATTCAGCTGGTAAACAGAGACCTAAAACGTGGATTTAAAGATACAGTTACATAACTAACATTGGTAAGAAACTCCCAATTATAATGTGGCTTTTTCACCTGATTTTCTCGGGCTGTAGCTACAGAAACACACAACCTAACTTAAAATGATTACTAACCTAAAATGGGCCCTTAATGCTTCCTGGTATTCATATATTTGTCCTATTCTATTCAATCTTCTATAATTCCCTAATGATTTAGGCCATACCTTTTCTGAAGTCCTCTTCTACTATTCTCTTCCCACTTAGTATTTGAGTCATACTGATCATCTCCCTTGTTGTTTCCCAAGTATTCTAAGCATGCACCTGCCTTAGAGTCTTTCATTTTATGACTTCTCTTGCCTGGAACGCCCTTGGCCCAGCTATCCACATGGCTCAACTCCATAAGGTCTTTCATGGTTTTACTCAAACATCACCTTAGTTATCCTATTACCTCCTTCCACATACTTAATTATCCTATTACCTCCCACTACCCTCTTAGTTATCCTATTACCTTCCACCACATACTCACACACATTTCTTATTGTTGTTTTACTTTTTCTCCAGCAAACTACATATTTTAATTATATTTATTATCTGTCTTCTCCACTTTAATCAAAGATAGATAAGAACAGGTATTCTTGTTTTATTCATGCCGATATGGCTACTGCTTAGAACAGTGCCTATCTCATAAGAAGTACTTAATATGTATTTGCTGAATGAAAGCAAACACATGACTGCCAAAAGAGAATGACTTCATTAGCACTCTAAAATGTCTAGTGCCCCCCCCCCATTTTCATGCAATATACATAGACGATACTGCTAAAAGATTCTGTGTATTTGGGCAACCATTACTAATCAGAAGATGTTCAAGATGTTCTACATTTGATAACCTTAGAAAAGAAGTTTCAAAATATAAAAATGCCACCCAAATGGCCAGTTTCATGTTGTTATCAATCTACCAATTGCTAACTGCCTAGTAATGTCCTATTTGAAAATATCTGGTCAAGTATTTTTGCTCAAAGGATTTTCATTTTCTTTCTTTCTAAACTGTATTAGTAAATAAATTGCACTGGCAGTTCATATTTGAAACCTGTGGTGCTCATCTCCAAAGTTTTAGGTTCTGTGATTCTGTGGTTACGATTTCTGTTTTACCTTGGTGTTCCCATCATCTTTTCCAAAAAATGCTGTTCCCAATTTTTGCTTTTCAGTTCTCTAATTCCTTTTTTGGCAACCCCCCATAGTACGTGCTCAGTAATAATTATGTGGTTTGTTTTTCTGGCTCAACCCTGTATAGGTTACATATATTCTGACTAAAACCTAAATTTTTATCATTCTGTAAATTAGGTTGCTTCTCCATAACTCTTATTCCTCACTTAAAAGACCAGGATATTTTGTGAAACAGATGATGGTGGTGGTGATGGTCCTGTTGATGAAAAGATGATGATGATGATGGCAGGTACCTTACTGATGTCAATTATTATAAAAAGTGCTTGTATGTATTGTGCCTCATTTAATTCTCACTAAATATTAATGACAATAACATTTCATCCCTATTTTGGTGAAGAAAAGAGATAGAATTTAGGAAATTTGTCTTGCTATAGCTAGAATTTAGGTAATTTGTCTTGCTATTGCTAGAATATGGCAGAATAGACTAAAACCCAGGCCACCATCCTTTTAAAGACATTATGCTCAACCAGTATACTACACTGCTTCTTTAAAATAGTTCCAGAAAAGCTAAACAATCTACTATTTCCTCCCTAGTCCTTACCTCTTGGACCTCATTCTTCCAGTACTCTCTTCACCACTACCTACATTCCAACACTGAGCAACTTGTTATCACCCAAATTCTCTCAGCATTGTGAATATTAGCACTAGAATGTAGGCTTCATGTGGGCAGGGATTTTGTGTGTTTTACCTGGCAAACCATGAGGCTTCAAGTAAATATTTCTTGAACTGAAATATTTCGTTAGACTCAGTGGTAATGCCTTAATGGCAGCCAGTGTCAGACTCCAGAATAAATGGACAGGAAAGGCATTCTGCCAGGATGCAACCTCTAATATACTTTTAGGGATAGTAGTAATTCAGGAGTAACTACAATGAAAAAGATAAATTTCAATTACTAAGAGCGGTGTTGGTATGCATATTTCTTTTTCTATCTTTCAAAATGCTTTCAAACCAATTTCTTTTCCAAATTTATAACCCTTTGATATATTAGATGACTCTACCAAAATTTAATCTGAGTTAACTATCAAAAAATGAGACTGGGATCTGTTGCGTTCAAATTTCAGACTAATCTCCACTTGTTTTCTCAGGACCAACAAAAATTTATAAACTTCTCACTTGGTTCCATTCTGTCATAATACCTTCTTCATACTCCAGAGCTGGCTCAGTCAAAGTCAGAGTTTAGATTTCGTAAATACGGAAAATACTGTTCAGAAATGGGATCAAACTGAGTTTTTCTGAAGGTTAAAGAACAAATAGGCACTCCTGTTAAGGGATGAGAGAGAAAAATCTTTTAAATAAATTTATCCAGGGCAGAAGTTGTATGTTGGCTTCTAAAATTCTAAGGCTTCGAGATGGTTTTTACCCTTGCACAAAATAGGTCCAGTCTTTGTTGATTGATTTGCATATGCCTGTAAAATTACCACATGAGTTGTTTTATTTAAAATTTGCTAAATAAGGTGATAATAGTAGGCTACTGTTTTCCACATGACTGAACAACTATTTTTTACATTTATCAAAATTCTGAAATTTTATGTAAAAATGGAGGACTGAAAAAGCTATCTAACAGTGCCAGGAAGTACAGAGGATAGCACAGTAAAAGATCCTTAAGGAAAATGATACTAAGCAAAACTTTAAAGATAAGAATTTAAGTTCTTCACCTGTATAAAAATATAGAGGCCTTAATTTTTTCAGAGAGTTTTGAATTACACATGAATTAACCAAACTCTGTAATGTAGACTCAATAATTTTTAAGCACAGTTTCATACAAAAATGGCTTGGGAAACTTACAGTGGTCAAATCACAATTAGAAACTCCAAACTTCCTTACAGCAATCATCAGACTAAATTAAAATAAAACCGTTTGCAACATTTGCTTATTCATTCAACAAATATTTATCAAGTGCATTCACCATGGTAGGTTCTGGAATGTAAGAGAAGAAAACATATATCTTGTACTACCAGCTCTTGTGAAGCTTATGATTTTTTTTTTTTAAAGATTTATACAAGAACTGAGGTACAGGTCAGAGGCACGGGAGGGTGAGAGAATTCACCAGAGAGAGCGGGGAGCAGAACAGGCAAACGGACTGAAGACACTGCTGAGGAGAGTAGAAGGCGAGGCTGGAGAGGTCTGCCACGCCACGTGGGTTTCTCCCTGGCCAGACAGGAATTGAACCTGCGCTGCAGAGGCTGTGGACAGCTTTACAGCTCAGCGCTCAACCCGCTGTGCCACTGGGGAGGCCCTGAAGCTTATGATTTAGTAGCTGATATTAAGCAAATCATTATTCAACTGGTTTACTCTGTAAAGTACCATCTCATGAAAACAAATCTGCTTGGGCAAAAATGTCATGCAGGCAGAATCTCTCCCCTAGCCCAAAGAGCATGTGGGTTATTTTTCAGCACTGTTATTGACACATTATTTTAAAGGCTAACTTTAACACTGGTTTGTGTATATTAAAAATATATGAATTGCAGCTTGTGAATTTGCTTTCAGTTTACTTATATGTCATTGACAAAAGGGCCACCTAACAATCAAGATGCAATATAAAGCCTCAAAAATGAACACAACACACATCCTATTTACAAAGAGCTTATATTGTAAAATTTACTTATTCATCAAACTACACATTAGGATATCAATTTTATTCTTTTACATAGATTATTTTTGAGAGTAATTTCAGGTTCACAGCAAAATTGAATGGAAAGAACAGAGTTCCCACAAAATCTCTGCTAACAAATACACATAGCCTCCCCATTATCATTTCCCACTAGAATGGTATTTTTGTACCACTGATGAACCTACACTGACATCATTATTACACAAAACCCACAGTTTACATCAGTGTTCACTCTTGGTGTTATATGCACTATGGGTTTTTACAAGTTTATAATAACATGTTATTATATTTACCATGATCAAATCATACAAAATAGTTTCACTGCTCTAAAATTCTTTTGTGCTCTACCTATTCATCCCTCCCTCATCCCTAACCTTGGTAATCACTGATTTTTTAAGCTGTCTCCACAGTTTTCCCTTTTCCAGAATGTCATATCATTGCAAACATCCAGTATGGAGCTTTTCTAATTGGTTTCTTTCACTTAGTAATATGCATATAAGGTTCTACCAATTCTTTTCATTTCTTTTTAGCACCAAGTAACATTTTGTTGTCTGAATGTGTCAGAATTTGTTTAGTCATTCAAATACTGAAAGATATCTTGGATGCTTCCAAATTTTGACAATTATGAATAAAGGTACTATGAAACATCAATGTGCAGGTTTTCCTATAGACATAAATTTTGAATTCATTTGAGTAAGTACCATGTTTTGCAATTGCTGGATCACATGGTCAACTTTGTATTTTAAAAAGTTTATATAACCAATATAACCACTATAAATAATTACTTTTAATAGTCATCTCTATACTTAAAAGGGAACAATTAATTTCCAAATCTGATTCATGGTATTAATCTTACAAAATTCCTTTTGAGTAGGAAGTTAAACTCTACTAAGCGTGAGCATCTCACACCAGTATAACTGGCTTTTTATCCTAAGTTTGATTGCTTGGTTAGTCAATATCCAAAGGAGACTATTTCTACCTATTGTCCTAGAAACTACCCTCCTAACAGAGTCAGCATTTCCAAAGTAGTGTAAAAGGATTGTCTACCTACCTGATATACTCTAGCTTAACACAAAGTCAACATACTATTGATTATAACCAATTCCATTCCTTAGAGATGAAGAACTCTCAAAACACAACTATCATTGGCCATGAGGTCAAATGTATGTATGAAACATGCATAAATAAGGAGTTGTGTCAATCTGGGAGGATCCAAGGCAGAGAGATCTTGGCGTGAATATTTTTATCTACCTCTTGGTAGGAATAGTCAGAAGATAAATGGTTATAAATGGGGTACCATATGCCTCTGTTTGCCAGAGAAGTTTGTATTTATGCTTGCTGTCCTACTTTAATTTTTAATAGCTCCCTCTTTCCATCAAAATTATTGCAGTTTGGTCAATGAATTACATAATCATCCAGATATAAGGACATTTCCACTTTTCTTCCTGCCTCACCTGTATTTCTCCACAGAGGGATAAATAAGAAGAGAATCATGAGTTAAAGGCCCAGTATAATTTCAGATAAAATATCTATAAGATATTTTATAGAAGGCCAAATGGAGAATTCACACAGAAAAAAAATTCAATAAATAATCAGATAGTATTAAGTGTTATGAGGAAAAATAAATAGAAGGAAAGAAGAGGTGTCTGTTACCTTAGGTAAGAATTTAGGAAGGTGGTGATACAGAAAATTCTAAAGTTACCACAATTAAAAGAATAAATTATTTAAAAAGAAAAAAAAAAAAACTCTAGAAAGGCCCTCTGGAAGACAACAGATGAGCAGAAATCTGAAAGGGAATGAAGTCTAAGAATATCTGAAATGCTCCAGGCAAAGGAAAACAGTAAGATAAAGGCTATGAGATGACCACAAGTTAATATATTTGAAGAACAGGAACAAGGCCAGGCCAGTATAGCTGGAGTAAAATAAGTGAGGCAATAGTAAAAAATGAGATTGGAGACACTGTGAGGGACTAGATCAAACAGGACCTTTAGCAAATAAGAATTTAGAATTTAACTATAAATTGGTAGGGCTGAAAACAAGGTACTGATATGAACTGACTTATATTCTGTAAAGATGACTCCATGCTGGGTGAAGGACAGGTTGGTGAAAGGAAAGAATGGAGTCAGGGAGACCAGCTAGATGTTCAAGCTTTAGTTCAAGCAATAAATTAAATATTTTGAATTAGTTGTTATAGAAACAGTGAAAAATGGTCAGATCATAAATATATTCTGAAAAAGAGTGACTAGCACTTGCTGTTAGACTGTGCAACAAAGAAAAAAGGAATAGATTAAAGGTATTTTTCTTCAATACATCAGTGAATGGTGTACTGAAGAAGATAGGAAGAGTAATAAAATTAGAAATTCTGTTTTTAATATGTTAACTGTCAGATGCTAAATCCAAGTGGAGACACTGAATAGGAAGTTAGATACCAAGTCTACAGAGATTGTCTCTGCGCTAAAGACAAATACTGCTGTTATTTAAAGGCATAGAACTGGAAGGAGAGAGAAGTTCAAGGACTGAGTCCTGAGGCATTTTAACACTTACCAGTAGGAAGAAGATGATGCTACAAAGAAAACTAAAATTGAGAAACTATCAGGACAGTATTCTATAGTTAAAGGAGAAAAGAAATTAAAGGAAGGAGTAATCAGCCTGTGGTGGGGTCAAGTAAAACTGAGAACTGATAAATCAGATTTGCTTATACTCCAAAAGAGGGATTTTTGGTGGTGGTGGTTGTTTTGATGAGAGGTATTATAGTAGGTATTCAAGCTATGGGAATTATCCAGTAAAAGGGAAAAGACAGATGATGCAATGAAGAGATAATTTCAGAAGTCCTTGAATAGCAAAAGGAACTAAGATCTAATGTGAAATTGAAGGGTGAGCTTTAGAAACACAGATGGTTCATTTAATTTAACAGATAGAAATACCATCAACTGAGAATGAGGGTCACTAAACAGGTACTAGAAGTTTAATGCGTAGCTATGGAGCCTATGTGGAGGAGGCAGAGCCGCAATTAACCAAGATTGGATCATACCAATGAAGTGACAAAGGAGCAAGAGAGTTGAGATATGAAAGGTGGTGTTTATAGTCATGGACCAGGAATTTGAGCAAAGCAAGGGTAGAAATTAGTATGAAAGGAGTAATAGACAATAAAAAAACATAGACTAGGATGTGTTCAGAGGGTGGAAAAAATCATTATAGTTGGAAGCAAGCAGAAAAGAAAGACATTCTAGTTAGAGAGCTTAAAATGCTTGCAATGGAGATTTTGTAAGTGGTACCCTGATGGTAATGAGGTCTTAAATATAACCATTTAAGCTGCTCACTCAAGTAAAAGAAGAAACGAGATACTTAGAGGTAAGGATACTAAGGAAGTGAGATGAGTGTTGTTCTAAAATAACTAATTCTAACATAAGGATATGAAAATATCTAAGAAGGATTACAGGAATAGTGGGAAAAATAAAAGAGTATGAATAAAATAAAATCATCAGCAGTAGGAGTGATTGGGAGATGCAGTTGACCAGAAAAGGAGGGGAAATAGAAAATACCATCTAACGACATCTTTATTTTTTAAGAGGAGTAGCTACAATCCTCTATAAATATTAATAATGAGCAAGGGAGACATTGACTCCACTTATTGGCCCCATGATGCATGGGGTGTCACGGATAAAAAAATTCCACTTTTTGTATGAGGGCTACAGAAAAAATAATCTTAGGGAGTGCCAGGTTTTATGAGAGGGGAAAAGGTGAGATTAACCATCATAGAGGATGCTCAGGACAAAGGTCCTGTTGATGATAAATTGGGAGTTCCCAAGGGCAGAGTGAAAGGGTCTGGGAGATTAGAGATCTACCGGAGTCACATAAGGATAAAGAAATGAGTGACAGGATTCTAGGTTTGGGCTTTTTGTGATGATTAAGGTTAAAAAAGATGTACAGTATAAAATTCGTCTGGATGGTATGCTTGGAGGAACTTAGTAAAAGGCGGAAAATCAGTTAAATGTAGGCATTTACTTGTGACAGCTTTAGCAATTTCAGAAGGGAGCTTTGGGAAGAGAAGCAAAGTAAAGGAATTGGTAGTATCAAGATTCTGGGATGTTCTTTGGAGTTCCTCCCTTAAACTCTGCAATTTTGAGGGCTGAGATTTGCAGTTCTTAAAAAACCACATGACTAACACACACAGTTAACTTATTCAATCAACACTATTTACTGAGTAAATGAATGACCTGTACTTTTCTAGGTGCTGTAATTCCTAATTATGTGTATTTGAATTTGTCCAGACTATCATAGTTAAGTAATATAAAAATGAAGTAATAATATAATGAAATAATAGTGGCCAGATAAGTGGCCTAAGTACGCTACATGCATTAAATTATATAATATAATCATTTCAATGAAGCTGATACTATAATGGTAATTTTGGGCCATATATCTAAAAGATAGTGTCAAAACTAAACCTTTTATAGTACAGAATGTACCTGTTTAGGAAAACAGTATTTTTAATCACAAATTAGACTACATATTTTTCCAAAACAAGGCTATCTGGACAGTGTTTTCATTTATTTTAATTTAGGACAGGGTTTTTTCTCTTAAAAGCAGATTACTTTATTCATGTAAATATTCACTTATTAAAATTTTATTGTTCTACTTCAACTATGACAAGTCATTATGTCTGTTCTATTCACTTCTAGGAAGGGAGTTTTGTTGTTTTCAGCTTAACATGGCAAATCAATTGTTTAGGGGATGGGGGAGTACTATTCTATATGTTAGGGATTTTCAAGTAGAAACAGTTGCTAAACACATATTCATAGTGACCTTCCACATCTCAGCTATTCAATGTTTATATGATCACTATTTTCATTAATAAGTAATGATATCACCAAGTAAGTAAAACTTTTTACCTAAGAGCTAATCAAATAGCAAAGTCTGGAAGTATAATGCTGGAGCTCTTTAAAATCCAGCTTATATAAAAACTGGTCTTAGATTAGAACAGGTCTGTTAATACTAAATGGGACAGAGCAGACTGGCATCAGATGATACTAAATGCAAGAGTAAGAGACCTGCTGAGGCAAGGAACTGAGGAGGGTTTGACAATGTGTAAGCCATTTTTTCTTTATTATAATAGCTACTCAAAATTGAGAACATAAATGATAAAGCCAAAAAGAAAAACTCACACGAAATTAGTAATTCACAGAAACTCATCTCAATTCAACATTAAAACAAAATAATAAAACCAATCAACACACAATGTAAACTTTTCAGGCATAACCAAAAGACAAAAATTAGAGACAATAGTTTGTAAACAATATGGTTATCATCACTGGGTTAGGGACTCAAAGGGGTGAGAAACTCAGGTACATAGAGAATTTGTATGACTTGAAGAAAATATAAAGAATGGAGGGGGGGAAATGAGAAGTGAAGAAGAGATGGGTTACTATAATGAAGTAAAGGAACATGTGAGGGAAGAGACTATAACCAATAAATATAGAGACCCAAGAGTTTTTGCATTATGTGCCATATATGGTAAATCATGAGTTAATAAGGTTTTAGGTGATTGAAAGTTCTATCAACATTTATTGATAACCATCTATATTCCAAACCCTATCTACAAGATGAGGGTCTTGCACAAGTTTTTAAACCACACGGTTTCCTTATCATTTAAAAAACCAATGATTTCCTACTAGTTCTAGATTTTTAAAGAACCTGACACTTAAATCATTTAGGGACAGGGATACCTCCAATAGACAAACAGTATAAAGGAATCTCTAAAGTAAGCACACTTTTTCCTCAAATACAAAGGATATTTTGGGGACTGTTAAATCAGAGTAATGACTTTCAAATTAATAAAACTTGATTTAATATCAACTCTCCAAATTACTGAAAGTATCATGCAGAATAGTTTGATGGAATTAGATTTTGCTATCAAATGTTATATTTTGACAACAGTAAAATAGGAGACTTAGTAATTACTGCTATTTATCAATCATAAAGCAAATCATTATCATACTACTATTTTCTCAGGTATACAGTATATGTTCAAGGAATTTGTGACATTTCATTAATCTACTTTGTTTTTAACAATATACAAATTCTTCTGGTGATAAAAAACAAAACTGTTTTAAGTCAGTAGATGAAACAGAAAAATGGATTCTAGCAACAACTAAGATACAAGTATATCTAGTATTTCTTAGCTATATTTTAGCCCACAAAATGAATTCCAAAGAGTTGCATATATAAAATATATAAAATATGCAACTCATCGGTTAAAAAAATATACAGAATGAAAAATAACATGTTTGTACTCCAGAGCAGAAGAAATAAAAGCTAAAACCTCTGATTTAATGTCAGTCAACATGTCTAGAGAGGAAATACAAAGATAATGAAAAAGATAAGGAAGAGAAAGAGGTCTCAAAAAAATAAAAATGAAGTGACTTAGTATACACAAATGATCGAATGGGGGTGAAAATAAAATTTTAAAACAGTTTTATAGGCTTAATTGCCTCCACAGGAGCAAATAATTTTTATAAAAAAATCTGACAATTTTAGTGTAATACAGTAAGTTTTTGCTCCAACTTTTAAGTAACTATAATGGAAATCTGAGGTTTCGATAGTTTTACATGTTAACTATTTTGCTTACCTTTTTTTTCATTTATATGACCCTAATATGAATTACATATCAATGGTAGTTTGTATATATTAATATATAGTAGTGTGAATTTATATAAACTATACATTTACATATGACTATATAGTTTTTAAAGTCCTTAACATATCTTATTGATAACGGAAACTATAATTTAATATTTCTCTACAATATAACAATGCCAAGCTTTAGTCTGTCTCTTTTGGTATATGTAATTGTAGTCAAAATCATGTTAGTTAAATCCTTGGGGCAGTATTCAATCTAAGAGTTAAATCAATTGCTGCCTCCAAATAAGTTTTGACTATATGTAACCTCATTATCAATAAAATTAATGATTCTCCTTAGTTTAGTAATTTCATTTCGCTCAAAGGTGTAAGAAAAATAAGCAGAATTTATTACTTAAGAAATCTGACATTTAAAAATTGTGAACTATTGAAACAGAATTCTGGCAACCAAAAACAATAAAGAAGGTGCTAACAGCTTATACTTACTGTGCTGCTTCTAATTATTATTTAAAGATTTTAAATGGACATAATTTTAAAAAGGATCAAGGACATATTTATATATTTTGTTAATTTAACTATTTTAGAGGTCAAAGGACAAAAGCATTTTCACTTTTTAAAAAACAGACTATTTTTATCCTTTCATTTTTACTAATGGTGAATAATTATCTATAAAAATGCCTTAAATACAAATACTTCCCCAATACCAAATAATAGTATTTCATTTAAATTGTTATTAATTATATACATATTAAATTTGGGACTTTTTATTTTTTGTTCATCTCTTTAAACTGTTAATTGATAACTTGAAAAATATTTCTATAATCATGTAACTGTACAAGTTTACTGCTTTGAAATTAATCCTAGATAATGTATTTTATAGAAATGTACTCATTAATTCCTTGAATAAGCCATGATGTAATATAAGATATAAGTATACACAAGAGTCAACTGTATTCAATGTAATGTATTCTCAAAACATTAGAAAATAAAAATATTTCAATTATGTTGTTTTTTTTAACTATATCAGCTTCCTAAGATTATCTAATTACATACATAAAAAGCTAAACAAACAGGTATTTTCTTGGGCTAGATAGCATACTTTATATTATTTAATAGAATCTAGAAAATAAGGAGACAGCATTTTTAATTTACATATCAGTGGCTTTATATTTTTAGAGAAATCATTCAACAGAATCTGAGACTGTTTTGTTTGGCATTACATAAGAGCAAAAGGAAAAATATTTTTTGTTTTCCCTTTTGTGCTAAAGACCTGCAGAGAGGGACTAAAAGCATACATTTCTGCGCATGCAAGGATTCTGTGCATGACTGTATTTTTTAATAATAATAAGTCTAAACTAATAGATTTTTGCATAGCAAATCTAAACTGAAATATATTGAAAATAATTTCAACAAGTGGTATGTTACCTGGGTGGAGCTGGTGGCTACCGAGATGCAGTCAATAAAGCTGTGTCTTCGAGTGAAAAATGCAACTATCTGCTGCCAGCGTGAAGGTTCTGGCTCAGCTTGTAGTTCATCTGATGAGCCCTTTTTTGCCCAATGTTTCTGCTTTGGGCCTACCGAGCCATGGCTAGAGCTAGTATTGCCTCCTCGGCTGGCGCGAGAGTACAGAAGTGTGTTGTTTCCGAAAATGTAATTCATCTCTGCAGCCCTGCAGGTGGTTTCCAAGCAGTCTTACTTCTTTACCAGCTGCTGAGTGGTGAATGATCGGTAAAAACTGCAGCTAGAATTACAGCAGCATCACTTGTAGATCAGGAAAATAAAAACCTTGAGAAATGATGCTCATTTTCTCTGTAATTTCTTCCCATGAAAGAGCTTGTATCTTCCCTCTGTACATGTTAGTTCTATGATGGCTGAGTTTATATTTGCAGACAAAAAAGAAAGCATAAGATGGATTTCTTTCTCATGATTATTTTTTCACCAGCGTCTGCAGGAACCAAAAGCTGTTCTTTTGTTAGCCGATAACTAGACAGACTGAAATCCAGGAAGTGAGGTCAAGTAGCAGGTAAAGAAGGATGTTATAAACACTGGACTACAAAGACCCTTTGGGACTGTCTGATTTAATGCACTGGGTGGAGAAACCCTGTAGTACCAAGTTTCAATCACAGTCTGTAGTAAAATCCAATGGCATCTTCACTGCTTCAATAAATTATAAACTGAATTTTAAAATACAAGAAAAGAAGACTCTCTCTGCTAATAGTTCTGATTACTAAAATAATTTTACTAAAGGGGCTTTTATCACTAACATACAAATTTCTATAAGAAAGGAGCTTACATCAATTAGCACTGGCTCTAAATTTTTAAAGATACTATCAACCTTAAATTAAGCTCTAAGGATCTGCGATAGAAGGAAATTAATGTGTAATGTAGCATGATCTTTTTATGTAATACGCTTTTTTTTTTTTTAATCAAACAAGTCTTTTTCCATTTTACAAGGAATCTAGAAGCAGTAGCATTTGTTCAGCTACTCAGTGAGGTCATGAGCTTGGTCTTTTCCTCAGGTTTGCAAAATGACTGCTGGAGCTCCTTTATAGCCATATTGATTCAAGATAGTAAGGAAAGATGACAGGTGGCACCAGGCATGATTTTTTCTTTAAACAGACAATGACGAACTTTCATAGAAACCACTTTCACTCACAGTAGTATAATACATTGGTTTCTAATGCTGTGATAATTGACTCTGGAGACAGAACCAGATTAATTAGCCAAGTAAATATTTTGCTTCTGGAACTTTTGTGACAAAAAAACAACCGTTAGGGCCTCCCCCGTGGCGCAGCAGTTGAGCGCTGGATTGCAAAGCTGCCCGCAGCCTCTGCAGTGCCAGTTCAAGCCCTGGCTGCTCCCCAGCCACTGGAGGAGGGTCCCACATGGCGCGCAGACCTCTC
Source organism: Talpa occidentalis (assembly GCF_014898055.3). Taxonomy (NCBI): domain Eukaryota; kingdom Metazoa; phylum Chordata; class Mammalia; order Eulipotyphla; family Talpidae; genus Talpa; species Talpa occidentalis. The sequence goes on along the minus strand of NW_023604295.1, from coordinate 40,742,167 downwards.
CTGCCACCCGCTGCTCCCCTCAGCAGTGTACTTCGGTCCTTCTGGCTGCTCTGCTCCCAGCTCTGGCTCTGGTGAATTCTCTCACCCTCCCGCGCTTCTGACTGTACCCAGTGCTTGTATAAATAAATCTTTAATTTAAAAAAAAAAAACTATAAAAAAACTGTTAAATTATCAGCATCATCTCTCCCATATATTATTAAGATTGCAAAGTTATTAATTTATAAAAATGCAAAAGAAAAAAATTTTTATTTTGTAACTAGTGAAACATATTTTATCCAATACCACATAAATAATATTCTAGCCACAAAAAAATAGTTTGATTGACAAAATAGACCTTTTTTAACCTCTATTTAGATATGTGTTTCTCAACATAGTAGACTAACTCAGAATCACCTGGGATGTTAGTTAAAAAACCAGATTGGTATCCCCTCCCTGTCAGAATTTTTAAGGAAAAGGGGGATCTGGGAATTTTCCTTTAAAAAAGCTCTATGGACTACCTTAATGTTTGAGAACCACAGGCTCCCAAGCCTGTTCTCTTAACACTATGCCACATTAGTATGATACAACAAACACATAGTCATTTAAAAACAGTATATAAATAAACATGATGTGATAATTTACTAATAGTTGGGTATTTCAATTTTTTTCCTTGTGAATTTTGCTTTTATTGGGATATAGGAGATGGGTTGGGAAACGTCATAATGGAGGAAATTTCCATTTTAATATTCCTGGAATAGTTTTGGGATTTATTCTTGGAGCTGCTGCTCTTGTTGCAAGTAACCTTTCCAGAGCTACTGCTGAGCAGCAATACCTTGGATGAAAATTTCCCTTTTTTCCCTCTGTCCTGCTTCTTACTGGATGTTGACTGGTTCCTCTTTGGGGAAAGATTTCTTCCTCTTGGGAAGATTTTTAATGCTAGGTATTTCCTTAACATCACCACTAATGAGCTCTTTATTTGCTTTTTCTTGGATTTGGAGGGCACAGATGAACCTTCCACTGCATTCTCCTGAGGAAACTCCTAGGTGTTTTTTGTTTTGTTTTTCTCCTTTTTAGGTCTTCTACTTGTCTCCTCACAATTCTCCTGCTGTTTGCTAAAGATATATAGCCAGATGTGTCTTTTCTTTCTTCAAGCATTTCTTCTCCTGTCTCCCCAACTTTCTAGTTATCTTAGGTGACTTCCTCTGTCTGAATTATCGTCTCCTTCATGATATCCAGATTCTTGCAGAGTTCCTCCTGTCATTCCTCAACCTGTTCAGGAATCTTCTCCCCAAACATACTTGTGGGTTCCTCAGACAAGCAATCAATTTATGGGCTAATACTGTATTGTTTGCCAGATATTGGGAGATACAGACATTATTTTTGGCAGCTACTTGACGAAGGTATGTGACGTGGAAAATGAGTTTGTATTTTGGGGTGTTACCTTTTGTCTTCAAGGCTCTGGAAACTTGGCCCTTTTGCTGGGCCCTGAGATACACTTTGATACCAGGACTGACCAAGTAATCCAATTTCTAGTTGATATGAGCATATCACAAGTCCCATCCTCAGTCATGGATATTTCTTCAGATGTGTACTGACAAAATATTGCTTAGCAACAGCAACTAAATACACCTTACTGGAAAAGAGTACTAGCAAGCTACAACCTCCAGGTCCACTGCAAGTCCTTGTTCAAAAAAGACACTAATGCTTTCTCTGATTTCATCCCTATCATAGAAACACATGCCTAACAAGGGTGGAGGGTCATGTGAGGCTCTTGGGAGTAAGGCATTTTGTGACAGAGATCGTAGGAGAAAGTCTGGTGCTTCTTCTCAAGGACTGTGAAGACATGGATAGAAATTTTATAGCTCTACACAGATCTGTCTTATCCATTTGGGGAGAGGAAAATTACTAAGGATAGACAGAAAACTAAGAATCCTCTCTGTGGAAAAAGATGAAATCTTCCGGAGGGAAAAAAAATGTTTTACTGTGGCCATGTACTTAATAAAGAAGTGATTAGTGTGGTATATACAACTGCTTTAGTAATTGGGTTAGCCCTCATTTGATTCATGTCAAATGAAAATACATGAGAAGGAAAAACAATGCTAAAATTGATAGAGATTTTATTATTCTGGATTAGTATGAATGAGGATATTGAACATCTTCTACTTAGTTACAAACAGTACCGAAAAAGATAGACTAGTAAGCCATTTGTATACATAGATTTCTTATCCTAGAGAACGAAGGGGCTTGGGAATAATCTAAAGTAAACAGGTCATTCCAACTCATATTTCCCCTGAATACAGAGAAGAAATACTTGTCAAGGAAAAGATTCCTATTCAAATCCCCTGAGAAAGACTCATTTATGAAAAATCCCATTACCTGAGCTACAAAAATCTAGGGTCATCTCATTAACTGCTCAGTAGTCAACACATGTATACAAAACCATATATGTATCTAACTCATGAGTGATTTCAATGACTTGATTGGGAGGCAGAGGACAATCAACACTTCACTGAGTGTTGCTTTACCAATAGCCTTACTCATGCAGCAGAGCTGATAAACTCCATCCTGTTAAAATTTAAAGCTCACTACAGAACTTGAAAGATGTTTAAAATAATTTAAAAACACACAATATCTAAATAAGCAAAATGAATTACTATAGACATTTTACTATGTAATATGTGAAGAATTAAAGCTTTTTTCCTGTGGAGTTCAATCTTTCTTTTTCACAAAATGGTAATTTTTTCTATAGCAGAACTCTAGTCTAAACAATGAGAAAAGTTTAAGTAAGTTACATATATCAGTTTTTTGGATTATAATAGTTATAAAAATTTGTGACTGTGAGGAATACTTATTTTATAACATTAAAGGGAAATAAAGACAGTTCAAAATTTATCAGAATAGGCCCTCAACTATGTATATACCTTTCCAAACTCACAAATAAAGCCAGAAGTCTTCAGGTAAGGGCTGAATAATCTTAGCAAAACATTTTAAAAGGTTGAAGGGTAAGAGGAAAAACAAAAACTTTAAAATACTGAAAAGTATTATAAGGAAATGAAAGCTAATGTACTGTAAATGCAATAGAATGGGCATTTTCCTTACTATTTCATCTTTATAATCTGGCCTACTATATTTCAAAACATACAACTGCACTAAGTTTGGACTGAGAAGATTGATAAGAACATAGATTTATTATTTACCTAGAAAAACCAATCATAGTTTATATATTCCTTCTGTGTGAGCACCATCTAGTGGTCAAACTGTATTCAAACTATAAGCTCACCTTATACTACATTAGTCATATTAAAAAAGGTCAGAGAAAATTCAACTATATTTTAATTTGCTCTATAGATGTGAAAACAAAGTTGTTTTTAAAAAACATTCATTGGTATTTTAAGAAAGTTTCTATTCCCATAGCATTCACTAAGTATATCTTCCATTTCAAGTTCCTCTTAATTACATTTACTTTGCATGCCAGTTTGAATGTAACTTTTCCCATCATCACTGAAGACAAAGTATATATGAATTCTTTTGTTTCTTCAATCGTCCTTGCAACATCCCTTACTGAACAAAGCACCTATGGCCCTAGATTTAAATCTATTTTGTAAAAGACTGGGTTTTGCTTATTTATTTGTTTGATTTATTGTTCTGGCCATTTTCCCTTATTCTCATCTCATTTTCAGTTTTAGGACTCTTGACACCGCACTACTTAGTATTGCATTACTATATTTATAACTGTTTAAAAGCTTACTTAAAGATTCTTAGATACCAGACAGTTTATTCACTCTGCCTTCTTCTTTCACATTAGAACTTTCACCATTATCATCAACAATTTTGTTCTTGAAACTGCCCCAAACCTGCAAGGATTTCCTTACAGAATTATAAGTCATAAACTCATAATTACCTTTAGGCCAAGGCCAGAATAAAGTTAACTTTCAATCACAATTTTAAGTCATCCATTATTTTAGTAATGAGAATCAGCACCAGCACCACAAGAACCTGACAAATTGTTCCACAGCACATTTCACGGTAGCAAACCCTTCACAGGGTCATTCATCAGCTAAGGGCCTTTGCTTGCCCTCATTTCCTAACAAGTAACCCTAAAAAACCAACTATAAATCTTTAATTTTCCTGCATTTTTGCAGTTTTTTTTATGATTATCTTCCTTCTACTGTACTTATTTTCCCCAGTAATTGTTTTCTCTTAATTGCATCTTGTACACGTCTTTTAACACCTTGTTCAAATGTCAACTTTCTTTTTTCAGAATAACCAGGAATTTAATTTCTTTTTTTTTCATGTTACATCATACAGTTATAATTATCTCTCCATAATCACTGAAGTCTAACAAAGTTATTAGTATAGGATGGATGGGCAATAAATGTTTTCTAATTGCATGTATTGTTTGAAAAAACTACTATTCTAGCATTGATTTATAAAGCAAGCATCCATTAAATTTAATCTCAGCGTTTTACTATTAGCATTTGTAAGAATTATAGAGAGCAAAGCAATGTCTTATTTATATTCAACTCAGCAAATCACTACTGCTCAAAGATAATTTTTCAAATTATAAAGATAATTCATATACTGAGTTCTATATACAGCATAATTACTTTCTTGCTTCACTCTAAGCCACAGTACTATAAAAGTAGAAAAGCTGCCTGTATTACTCTTTTTTATTAAAAAAAAAGGCTCTTATTAAGCTGATAACTGAAGGCATATTTTAAATAAAATATATTTCATTGTGTGAGCATCCTAAAATATTTGTTCTGGCTTAGTAAGAAACTGAAAAAAAATTAAAACTTGCCTTCTTATGTCAAAACAAAGTTATTTTTTTAAATTTGGTGTTCTAACAAAGTTAAATGGAATGCTATCATTTGCTATTGACCTACCCACTCCTTATCTATCTCATATCTCAAATAATTATTTTTGAGGTATCTTATTTCATGAGATATAGTAACCTATATATGAGATTGGAGAACTGGGAAGAAATTCCCCCCAAAAAGGCAGTTTTAATAATTCTTAAATTACAATTGTATCAACATACAGTCTGTCAAAAACTATCAAGAACTTTTGAAAGTTAGTACACTCTGACCCAGTAAAGTAACTTCTAGAAATTCACCCTAAGGAAATACCCAAATACTAACCCAAAGATTATTCACTGTAACCTTTTTGCAAAACCTAGTAAAAATGGAAATAGCAAAGAAGTGTTCATCAAATAGTACATATATTGTACAAATATACTATGTAATATTATGTATCAAGCTTTAAAATATTTTTAAAAGTGTGAAGATAAAAAAATATCAAAAAATGTATATAACAAGTTCACAATGGGAAACATCTCATATTGCAAAAAGATATAAAGTGATTTAAAAACAGATGAAAGAGAAGTTAGATCATTTCTACTGGGGATGAACATCCTACCTACTCAGTCCCTGTATAGATTTCAGAGAGTCAGCAAGTCAAAGGGAGAGGATGAAGTGTTACATGTATTGATATTAAATAATCCAACTGAACAAGAGCTAGGTATAATTGAAATGGAGTGACATAATTTAAAATGAAAGGAACCACTTTTTTATGAAGACACTGATAAACAGACATCTAAGGAAGTATAAAAGTCTAGCTGTGCTGGGAGACCAAGCCCAAAAAATTAGCAGGTGGCTCCGATAATACACTTCTGAAGCTATGTAAGCATAGGGATTGAGTTAAGCCAATCTCAGATGCATTGTACTCCATGCACATCCATGGGGTTTTTCCTAAGCCTCTTGCAGGTTTTGGCATCTGCTGCTGGAGGCTGTACCCAAAGAAGCAGCACTCCCCTCCCCAAGGAACTATATCCTAAGTGAAGTTCCAGATCCAGTGGCGAGCTGCTTTCCTGAAACTCCTTGTGGTTCATAACCTCCACCCTCTTATTGTCAACTGAATTGTGTGCTTATATTATTCTAATGTGGATTTCCCCCAATACATCATATAGTAATTATGTATGTTTGGCTGGAGTCATAAGTGAAACCTCTTGACCCTGGTGAAAGTAAGTTAAGAACAATTACCTAATAACATCAGAGGGTTTTTTATATCTGTTTCAGAGATTGATGCTGTTACTACTTAACGAAAGAAAATGAGCTGGACAAGACAGAGCAAGAGAATTGTTTACAAAGATGGACAGGTTTTCAGTTGTTTTTCAATGAGACCACCTGAACTGCCATAGTACATTAAGATGCTGTGATGCTAGTACTTTCTGGATCTTTCCAAAATGAGTTAACAAATGTTTGCAAACTAATACACAAAATAGCCACTTTATTAATAGTGAACAATAAAACACCAGCATTTATTAATATAACATCTACACCAATTTCAGAAAGGATAAAGAGTGAGAAAGGTGTATTTTATAACTGATAGAAGATTTTAAAATTTCAATTAACATATTCCTTTAAACAAGTCTTTGTCAAATTTATCTTTGAAAAACTTGGGAGATATAATCCTTTATCATGCAGTAATCAATAAAAAGCAATGATGCAAAGGACAAGAGCAATTTTAAAGTAGATATCAAAAAAATTAGTAAAATTTATTTCATTCTCTTATGGTAGTCAGGGTAAGGAAGCAAATGAAAATTTTTAAAAAGTTATAATGCTTTCTCTCTCTGTAAATGGAAATATTTAAGTCTCATTCAAAGTGAGGATTAAAGAGAGTGTTACAGGGCAACCCCAATGTGAAAAGGGGTGGCTTGAGTGTAGGTCCTTACACACTTAAAAGGGACTTATAATGAAACTCAACTGCAGGCACACATAAAAAAGGTTAATAAAGGGTTTATTTACAAAAACGGGAAATGAAGAAAGGAATAACCAGGAACATAATGTTGAGTGAAAAAACGCAGGGTATATACAGTATAACTCTATTTACAAAAAGTTCAACATAGACCAAATAAACATTGATTGGAGAGTCATATAAGAAAGTGTAAATAACAAATTCAGGATTGTGGTTATTTTTGAAGGAAGAGGTGGTGATGGGGTCAGGTAAAGCCCCATATTGGACTTCAGAGATAATGTTCTTTTTCTGTATCTACTAATACTTATAACAAGTGTTTAAAAACATTTTGATGTGTGGTATTAGAAATATAATAGCTACTTCATTCATAGGAATTTTTAGGCTCATGAACAGCATCACTGAATAAACTTAATACATCTTTTAAAAAGCTTTTAAATGCTAATAAATATTATGAACTTCCCTGTAACTGCGTAACTAGAAACAATGGCGGGGGGGAATCTTACAAGAAAGAATAGTTCTCTCAGAACATAAGCTATGTATAATTCATAGCAACAAAATAAAATTAGTATCTTACCTTTATTGGTGAAATATGAGAATGAGAAACAAATCCATGCACATTCTCAATTTCCGACAGGTTCTTCTCAGAGACATGAACCAATTCTGGACCTATCACCTCATTAGTGATTTGTGGGGAAATGTGCTCTTGAGGAGGTGTATCTTCATCCTGATACCGGTATTTCTGTAAAATAAAGAAATCTATTAAGTATGAAATAGCCCTGAAAAGCAAAGTGAGTTCAATTCAAATCATAGTTTTTATAAGTAGCCAACTACTCAATATTATTTAACTATGTGGAAAGTGTCTTTTATGGTTTAGTATCTATGATCCAAAAGAAACAGGCTTCTATTTTAAAGTCACAGCAATATTTTATTTTTAAAAAATGTTTTTATTTTTGCATAGAATTGGGGTATAGGCCAGATGTTCCGGGTTGGGGTAGGGAGAATGAGAGGATTCACTAGAGACAGAGTGAAGGGCAGAACAGGTGGATCGACTGAAATACACTACAAAGGGGAACAGTGGGGGAGACATGAGAGTTCTGCTGTGCCATGTGGGTTAGCTCCATGGATGGGAATGAACTCAGGCTGGTGTGGTGATAGCGCTGAGACTTAATCCCTAAGCCACCAGGGAGGCCCCATGTCAATATTTTAATAAAATTATTTGATTATTAAAAGTGTCAGATTCTGGGAACATGGTGGACTAGGACACACTGGAATCTTTCCCCACCCAGACAACAATTGCACAGACAGAACTGTCTAAAGTAACTACCTTGGAACACTAGAATCTGTTGAACGCTTACAACTTCTAGGGAAATTTTGGATGGCAAACTGTGTTAATTTTGCTCAATTTCACCACTTCTATTCAACATAGCACTAGATTTCATAGAACAATTACATAAGAAAAAGAAATGAAAAGCATCTAAATTGGAAAGGAAGAAGGAAAATAATCTCTGGAGATGGTATGATCTTACATGTAATAAAACCCCAAAGACTCCACATAAAAACTGTTAGAAATAATGAATTCACAGGACACAAAGTCAAAACACAAAAATCAGTTGCAATTCTACATACAATCTGAAAGAGATATTACAAAAATAACCCCATTTGTAATAGCATCAAGAGAATAAAATACTTGAGACTGAACTTAACCAAAAGATGAAAGGTTTGTACCATGAAAACTACAAAACACTGCTGAAAGAAATTAAAGATGACAGAAATAAATGTAAACCCACTCAATGAACTTATTTACAGTAAATGGAAACCCATGAAACGCTGTGTTCATGCCTTAATATTGTTCTAATTTAAGAGAGGAATTGGGGTAATCTTCCTTGCAGTTCTTCTGGCTTAGGTGAGTCTTCTGTCCTGAACCATACAAACATCTTTTCATTTTAACTATCTACATACAAGCTAAAATGGAAATCTTAATTGGAATGAATTATTTAAGTATTAATAGATGGCATTTTAAGACTTTTGATAACTATCAAATCTGTACCAAATTTAAGGGAGGTCAATGAATTCCTACTAGCAATAGGCATTACTATTTTTAACTCATTTTTAATATAATGGGCAAATAAAATCTTAATGTAATTTATTTATTTTTATTTGGCTTTTAGAGCATTTTTTTGCCATTTGTAATTCTTTCTGAAATACCTATTCATTTTTTATGGATTTGTAAGAGCTTTATATTTAAAATATTAAAAATAACTATCCTATTTATAGTTTTACTGAAAAGAAAACCCAATTAAAAAACTTTTAGAAAAAAAATAAGAAAAAATTGCAAACCTGGGATAGGAAAAAGATTATAGAAAACATAAATAACAATAAAAATTTTTGATAAATTTGCTCTGAGGAATCTATCTAAAGAACACAAAAACACTAATTCAAAAGGAAACCTGTACTCCTATGTTTACTGCTGCACTATTTACAATAGCTAAGATATGGAAACAACATAAATGTCCCAAAACAGATGAATGGATAAAGAAGATGTGGTACATATAATAAATACAGTGGAATATTACTCAGCAACCAAAAAGGATAAACTCATGCATGCCATTTTTAGCATCATGGATGGAGCTGGAGAGGATTATGCTAAGCAAAATAAGTCAAAAAGAAAAATAAATATCAGAAATTATATTGTAGTTTCACTTATATGTAGAATATAGAGAAACAGAACAAAGGATTAGGAAAGACAAAACTGGCAAGTTGACCACAGATCTGTGGACTATAGCAAAGAGGGGAAGGGAAGGGGGTCAAAACAGGAGAGAGAAGAGCAAATGGGAGAGAGGAGATGGCTCCCGGGTGCAATGGTGATGGGAAAACTATGGAAACTACACCTGGGTGGAGAAATCAAATGCTGTCCAAAAATTAACAGTGATGTAAGGAAATAAAAAAATTAAAAAAAAAAAAAAAGAATTGACAAATTAGGCTTTATTAAAAGTTTTGGTCTTGGGTCTCCCTGGTGGCGCAGGGGTTAAGTCTCAGCATTATGAAGCTATCAGTAGCCCATTCTGCTCCCTACTGTCTCTGGAGATCCTCTTCCCTTACCCTCCACCCTCCCCACACACACCCGAGCTCTTGTATACATAAATAAATAAAAAAAAATCTTTTTAAAAAACAGTTCTAAATTAGAAAGTCATAAGATTAGGTAACTGGTTCTATCAAGCATCAAGTAAAGAAGTGCTAAAAGGCCTCTATACTTAGGCTTGATAACAGCACAATCTAAAATTTAAAAAAAAAAAAAATCAATTGAATAGAAGAACCCAACAAAAGAATCAAATAAATCTGGGCATTTAATAACATGAATAGAATAATATCTTACATCAGTGGGGAAATTATGGAATTTTGAATTAGAACAGTATTTGGTAAACAGACATGCAGGAAAAAAAAAATCAGGATTTTTACAGTGCTAACTTAAACTTTTACAAAAATTACATGTTCAATAATAGACCTAAGTATAAAGAATTGAGCCAAATGCTTACTGAAATAAAACATGGGAAAATTTGTTCACACTTTTGGAATGGTAAAGTTTAAGTGAGAAACAATATCTAGAAACTAAAAAAGACCAATGTAAATGTATAGTTTAAAATTTCTACATCGCCAACTTAAAAAAAAAAACAAAACTCTTAATTGGTTTGGGGATGGGGTGGAGAAGGAAAAATGGATTATATTACCAGGGCACATCAACAAAATCATAAATAACACTTGATAACACTCAAAGTTGATGAGGGTATGGAAAAAAAAAAACTCCACATTAGGGAAAAATAAATGAGAATACTTTTTCTTGACAGCTGTCAAAATCCAAAACATAATTCTTAACCCAGGAATTCCTTTCTTTTAATGATAGCCGCAAAGCTGTCATTAATCACAAATGATACTGCCATTTGTATAGAAAATATAAAATAATATACAGAACATCAATTAGAACTGGTATTATTTTAAAGCTATAGTGATTAAGATAGCGTGTATTTGCACAGGGTCAAACTGGTGAGTGGGGAAAAAAAAAAGAGGCCATAAACAGTCTCACAAGTAGAAATTTATAACACAGTATAAATTACTGGCATAACGGAAAAGGATTTGTAAATAAATGGGACTAGGATAATCAGGAAGCCATGAAGTGGGATTTCTACATTATACAAAAACAAAATTAAATTCAGACAGACTAAAGACTTAAATATTAAAGTAAAAGCAATATAATTTTTAGAAGAAACACAATGTGGAAGATTATCTTTATGACTTTTGGCTCTGTAAGAATATTCAAAACAAGACAGAAAATGTGCAAACGTTAACAAAAAATACTGGCAAGTTGACATTTTAAATTATATGATTCTAATCATCAGGAACACAGAAATAAACCTGGACATCTATGGACAATGAAGCTATGACAAAGGAGCCAAGAGTACACACTGTACTGAGAAAGTAACTGTATGAGGAGATAGTCCTTTAAATATGAGATTAAGTTAAAGTGAGACCATTATGGTATGACAATCTAACCTGACTGGTGTCCTTAAAGAGTTTTGAAATTAACAAACAGGGGGCATACATATACAACAGTATAAGTAGCACAAAAAGAGACAGCAAGAAGGTGGCTATCTGTAAACCAAGGAGAGCGATCTGGAGAAAGAACAACTCTGCCTCTATCTTGGATTTTTAGCCTCCAGAACAGGGAGAAAACAAATTTTGTTGTTTAAGTCACTTAGTCTACAGTATTTTGTTATGGCAGACCTAGCAGACAATTTTTAGTTCCTAAAAAGTAATCACTAATTGTGCAAACTGTAGAGTTTTTCCAACATTTGCACTGACAGGATTTCTATATAAACAGCTGTAAAAGAGAAAAGTTATAATAGGAAATACAATCAGAAAATAAACTCCAGGGAAATACAACTTCCAAACAATGCACAGCCCAAACTCAATGCAGAATGAATGGTGAGTAAATGCATGAGTCAATCATTACCCATGATTTTCTCTGTAAATATAAGACATAGCCACTAAGGAAAACAGTGTGGAGTTTTCAGTCCCACTCTAGATACCCACCTGAAAGATGCAAAAACCCTCATATGAAGGGATATATACGCACTCCTATTTTCACTGCAGCACTACTTATGACAGCCAATTTATAGAAACAACCTAACGGACCAATGACAAATGAATACGTGTATTAAGAAGATGTGGTATTTATATACCGTGGAATACCAGAAGCTAGAAAAAAAAAGATGAAATCCTGACATTTGTGACAACGTGGATGGATCTGGTAGGGGATATGTTAAGTGAAATTAAGTCAGAAGGAAGAAGAACAAATACAAGATCATTTCACTCATACATGGAATACAGAGAAATAAAACAAAGGAACAGATAAACTAAACCATGACAACCCCCAGAAATCTAATTAGAGAACTGAAGCAACCAGAGGGGAAGACTAGGTTAGGGGAAGCAAGAAAGAGGGGAATGAAATACTGTGAAGGATTATGGGTGCTTTGGTGGTGGAAGTGATATGGTTACATACATCTGTAGAGGTGTGAACCTACTCCTCCAAATTATAAACAAAGTTGTAAAGCACTGTTAACTCAATAATAATACAATAAAAGAGACAGATATTCTGTCGTAACTTTCTGAAATAATTCCATTTCAATGTCATAAATTCAAACAAGTGTTATCTGCTTGAAACTGAAAGTCATTCAAAACTTTTTGTCAAGTGTCCCATTTGTAACTCAATTCATAATTATATAAATATATTCTTAAGAGAACATAAGAAAAATAACATTCCAAAGCAATAGGTATTCAAATAAAGAACTAAAAGGCTAATTAATAATGAATCATAATACATAGCTCTAAATTGACATAAGACAACAGTAAACAGCCAACTATTTCTGGCTGCATCCTTATTTCTGGGCCAATAGATAATCAGCAAAGTATGCCCAGAAACTATGGACCAATACATGAAAAAATTATTTACTTGAATCCATTCACTTTAAAGAAGGAGTTTAATACAGTATCCTGAAGGAGCAAGGAATTAACTATAGCCCCAGAATCACTGAAGAATACTTTTTCTCCTTTGAAGAAACCACACGATCAATAAAAATTGATTCCAGGATAGAATGGTACACTATACGTATTGGTTTAATGTCAAAGTTGGGCAGTACAGCCAAGAGAAAGTACATTTACTCTTAGAACAAGGAAGAAGATAAAAGAGGAAGCTTATATTTTAACATAAAAAGGCATTTACCCTTTATTACTGTTAAATATTATTCTAATTCAATTCAAATGAACAGTCTGCTACAGGTCATTATTTATTACAGAATTATTCTCAAACTGAAATCTATTTTGAAATTTCAGTATTTTTAAATAAAATATTTTAAGTTACCTAACTAATGCTTAGTAAACTGATTTCAAGGAAGCCTTAGATACTATACATCTCAGGTTAAAGGACCATGCTCCCTAAACTTCAGTGTAAACAAAACTAATCCAAAAGTAGCATTTTGCAATGTTTACTTTGCTTTGTAAGGTTGGAGAAAAGAAGTAAAAAGAGAGTATTATTTGAATTATGCCTTTATGAAGAAAGCATTGCTGCATCCTTGCCTCTTGGCTATGTGATGTGGCTGTTCCAACCATCAGCGTGAAGTATGTTTTTCCAACTCCTTAATACTAGGCTGGACTTTCATTGGTTCTAATCAGTAGAAAGTGGTAGAAGAAGCCCTACAGAGGAGACAGGGATACCCCAAACAGCAGACAACACAGACTACCAAACAAGTAAGTGAAGCCATACCGGATTCTCTACCACCATCAAATCATCACATGATTGTAGCTACATAATGGACCTCAGTTAGAATTACTGCCCAAATAGCCAGTGCATAGGATTATGGGAAATCATAAATTATTTCTCCTATATGCAGCTATTTGGGGTGAATTTTGTGACCAAAGCAGTAGATAACTGATACACATGTTTTCTTTCAACTTAATTCTCAGTTCAGGTTCCTAAAAAAAAAAAAAAAAAGAGAGAGTATTATTTGGTCTTTACTAATGTATTTCAGCCAGAAGAATATACCACTTGATTAGCGGTATCTATTAGCATTGCTGAAATTAATCAATATACCAGACATATACACTAAGACATCATGAGTTGCTTCATTCAATACATTTCACTGAATCATTCATTACAATCTTCTTTTCTCTAATATAGAACCTTTAAAAGCTAAATACAGTTTCCAACTTTCCCTTATTATGAATGTCCATGTAACAGAGTTCTAATCAATGGAATATAAGAAAATGCCTACTGGCTTTCTTCTTCCCAGCTCTTCTTCCTATTGTTAGATCTAGATCTCTAATCATCCTCTTTCAATGAAGCAAAGGTCAAGAGAAGTCAGGAGCTAAAGCAGCTGCATAGTTCCAAGATGATGGTAATAAGGAAAAAATAAAGGCCTATTTATTTAAAACCATTCTTGGTTTAGTATTTAATTATTTGTAAAAACACATTCTTAAGCATGATGGAAATAAGTGAAGCATAGGACCATATTGTTTAAATCTATGTGGTAAGTAAGGCCTTTTCCCCCAGAAAGGAGAGGGCAATTATGCAAGACAGTCCTTCTCAAACTTTTCCACCAAATGTCTTTTATTAGCAAGAACCAAAATATTTAAGGACATGAGGAGAAATAGCAAGGTGTCACTATCCACTATTTCTTGAAAACCTTATGTTTTATCTTATATGAAGTTCACATACACAATTACCATATAAACAATCCATACAAATGACACATTAACCTAGTGAAGTGACATACCATAAATTTCAATACGAAAATAAGATTTGAAAGTTTCTTTCTTGTTTAAAAACAAGTTCAAGAGGAATCCAACAAGATAGTGGAAGTGTGAACACTTGGGGTTACCTGTTCACATACAACCAAATTAGAACAAAACCTGAAAAATAAAGCAGCCTAAACATTAGAAGCACTATCATGACAGAAAGGGGTAGGAAAAACTGGAATTAAACTGTGTTTGAGTGATACCAGGCCAGTAAAACCCACAAGAGGAATGGGTGGCTGCTAAATGGAGCCCCTCTGCTGTTAACTCTATGGCACATGCCCATATAAGTGACTTTTAAAAATGGGCATTCCACTGCAGATGAGAATGCAGTCAGTGTGCAGGACAAAGGGTGCAACACTGAAGAAATACAGGAATAAGATTGCAGAATGTAATTACTTTTTGTGCCTTAAGTCCCAAACTAGGACAGTTGGAGCATGAAGAGGGTGACGAATAGCCAGACTGGATCACCTAGAACAGGCTATTTTTTGCAGCCTGAGGCTGATATCCAAATCACCTGCCTTGCCCCCACCAAGAGCCAAAACCAAGACAACTGAATGCTCTCACTAACCAGTTTGAAGCAAATGGATCTTAATAACAGAAACAAGTATCCCAGGTAAGCCCTTTACCACAAAAGCAAAAGAGAAACTCCTGACTTGTGACCCTATCTCAACAACAGTCCCCACCCAGAGTTACAGCTATTGCTCAACCATTGCCTACAGGTTGGTGTTGCCACAAGACTGTACAAGATGTCTTGGCTGAGGAACTGGTCCAGAGGAGGTGATCACTATGGTCCCCAGCACATAACTTGTATGGAAAGCTTGAACCACTCACTGATGCTCACTGGAGCTATCCTTTCAGTGCCCTCTTGCCCAGATACTTCCTATTACCTATTACTGGACCAGTTTCCCAGTCAGCTGAATGAGTGCAAAGGCATGGTCTATGAAATAACAGACCTATAAAGATCTCAGCAAAAAAAAGACCTAGGATTGCAATAAATTTCTTATGAGAGAAGTATAAAACAAATTTATCAAGAAAACGTCCTATTAAAATCCATAAAAACTAAAAGCGAAGCGACAGAACAATAAATCACAAGTGCTGGAGCCAACACACAAACCACCCAACCCTGAAAGAAGCTTTGATCCAGGGCCTCCCTGGTGTTGTAGGGATTAAGTCTCAGCGGTATCACACCATTGCTGTTGCAGCAAGATTTTGATCCCTGACCAGGGAGCAAACCCACATATGGCAGAGCAGACCTCTCCTGTCTCGCCCATTGCTCCCCTTAGCAGTGTATTTCAGTATATCTGCCTGTTTTGCTCCCCACTGTCTCTGGTGAATCTTCTCACACCTCTGGCCTACACCCCAGTTCTTGTATGCATGAATAAATAAAAATAAATCTTAAACAACAAAAAAAAGAAGTCTTAATCCAGCAGAACTGTGGAATATGGCTGGTAAGGAATTTTACAGTATAAGGTTATAGTTATAACAATGTTTGCTGAATGGTTGCAAGACTAGCAGATAATCAAAAACAGGAATGCACTAAAGATTGGGAAAGTAGGAGACTGTTACAATTAGAAATAATGGATCTAAAAATTACTACAACCAAAATTTAAAAAGTACAATGGAGGGCCTCAAGAGCAGACAAACACAAATAATGGAGAGAATCAGTGAGCCAGAAAGCACAGTGATGAAGAACATACAAACAGAAAAGAGAATTAAAAAAAAAAAAAAAAGACAGTAGTGTAAAAGCTCTTTGGGATAATCTAAAAAGAAATAATATCCATATCATGGGGAGGAGAAAAAGAAAAGCACCGAAAATTTATTTAAAGAAATATTTACTAAGAGCCATCTCAATATGGGAAATGAACCAAGAGGCCCAAAGAGTTCCAAATAAAATAATATCAGAATGACACACTCCAAAACACATTATAACAAAATTGCTGAAAGCCAAGGACAGGATATTAAAAGCACCAAGAGAAAAAAGAGTAACCTACAAGGGACTACTTATAGACTGTCTGCTGACTTTCCAGTGGAAACCTTACAGGTAAGAAAGGAATAGCAAGAGATATTTAAAGTACTCAAAGAAAAAGATTTCCAGTCTAGAGTAGTTTATCCTATTACTGGATGAGTTTCCCAGTCAACTGAATGGGTGCAAAGGCCAGACTATTATTCAAGACATAAAAAAAGGGTAAAGAGCTTCACAGAAAAGCAAAAACTTTAAAGAATTATCAATATCAAGCAAGATATGAGAGATATACTAAAGGAGCTACTATAAAGCAACAACCAAGCAAAATATAGAGGTAACAGATAACTGATTATACAATATGAAGGAGAATGAGGCAGGTGAAAATTAGAAACGATAAATGAATACAGCAAAATGGCAGGTTACAAAATCAATACACAATTTGTTGCATCTTTACATACAAATGATAAACAAAAAGAAATTAAGAAAAGGATTCCAGGGCCTCCCCAGTGGCGCAGCGGTTGAGCACTGGGTTGCGAAGCTGCCTGCAGCCTCTGCAGCACTGGTTCGATCCCCGGCTGTTCCCCGGCCACTGGAGGAGGGTCCCACATGTCGCGCAGACCTCTCCTGCGGCCCGCTGCTCCCCTCAGCAGTGTACTTCAGTCCTCTGCCTGCTCTGCTCCCTGCTCTGACTCTGGTGAATTCTCTCACCCTCCCGTGCTTCTGACTGTACCCAGTGCTTGTATAAATAAATAAATAAACAAACAAACAAATAAATAAATAAATCTTTAAAAAAAAAAAGAAAAGGATTCCATTCAATACTGCATCAGAAAGATTAAATATGAGGAATTAATCTAACCAACAAGGAGAAGGACCTACACAATGAAAATACAAGATGTCATTAAAGCATATAATTTATGACGTAAGGAATTGTGGGAAGACTTTCCATGTTCATGAATGGTGAGAATAGTCAAAATGACTATTCTGTCCGAAACAATATATAAATTTAACACAAACCCCAATAAAACACCAACAACAATCTTCATATAACTGAACAAAAAATAATAAAATTTATGTAAGTTTAAAAAAACCTTGAATAGCTAAAGTACTCTTGAGAAAGGAGAGAAACAGAGACATCGTGTTACCTGACCTTATGCTATAAAGCAACGATAATTAACACAATATGGTAATGGAATAAAAAGAGACATATGGATCAATGGGACAGAAAAAATTCCACATATATATCAATATTTAATTTATGATAAATGAGCCAAGACCATACAAATGGGCAAAGGAGAGTCTCTTTAGTAAATTGTGCTGGGAAAACTGGA
Organism: Talpa occidentalis; assembly: GCF_014898055.3. Taxonomy (NCBI): domain Eukaryota; kingdom Metazoa; phylum Chordata; class Mammalia; order Eulipotyphla; family Talpidae; genus Talpa; species Talpa occidentalis. The sequence continues at coordinate 40,724,296 of NW_023604295.1, read as the reverse complement.
AGCCTCATGTTTAAAAAAAAAAAAGTTGGATCACTCTAACTCCTTGTACAAAATTGAATTCAAAGTAGATAAAAGAGTTAGATATAGGGCCACCCCAGTGGCACAGCGGTTGAGCGCTGGGCTGCGAAGCTGCCCGCAGCCTCTGCATCACCGGTTCGATCCCCGGCCCCCAGGTGACGGTCCCACATGGAGCGCAGACCTCTCCTGCCGCCCTGCTGCTCCCCTTGGCACAGGGCAGTGTGCTTCATCGGTCTGCCTGCTCTGCTCTCCCCTCTGGCTCTGGTGAATTCTCTCACCCTCCCGCGCTTCTGACTGTACCCAGTGCTTGTATAAATAAATCTTTTAAAAAAAGAGAGAGATATAAGGCCTGCAACAATAAAATATATAGAAGTGAACACTGGTAATATGTTTTATGACATTAATGAAGAAGTCATTTTTGAAGACATGACCTAACTGCAAGGAAAATTAAAGCAAGAATTAACAATTAGCACTTCTTCAAATTAAAACACTTTTACACAGCAAAAGAAACTATAAATAGTTAAAAGACATCTTACTGACTGGGAGAAAATATTCACACATTACATAACTGATAGGAGTTAAGATCTGAGATATACAAAAAATCATTCAAACAAACACCCTAATTAATGGGCAGCCTATCTGAACAGACAATTCACCAAAAAGGATATCCAGAAGGCCAACAGATATTGTAAAAATGTTCAACATCACTTTTAACAAGGAAGATGCAGGTCAAAACCACAATGAGGAATCATCTCAAACCTGTGAGAATAGTGCTAATATATTCAAAAGACTGCCAACAACAAGTGCTAGAGAGGACGCAGAGAAAAAGAAACTCTATTACACTGAATGCAAACCAGAATAGTCATTTTGGAAAGTGATCTGAATTTAATGCAATAAACTAAAAATGAAAATACTATAAGACCCAGCAATCCCACCTTTGGGCATCTATCTGAAGAACACGAAACCTTCAACTCAAAAAAATTATGGGTTTGACAATGTTTACTGCAGCATTATTTATAATAGCTACGACATGGAATTAACTTATGTGTCCACTGATAGAGGATTGGATTTTAAAATTATGGTATAGCCACACAATGGAGTATTTATCAACCATAAGGAAAGATGAAATATTGCCATTTACAGTCAAATGGAAGGAAGTTCGAGAAAATTATGTGAAGTAAAAGCATGTCAGAATGACAAAGACAAATACTGGATGTTTACACAGCAAATGATTCAACAAAGGAAAATACTTATAAAAACTAGCAAACAATAATAAATAAAGTGAGGCTTCTAAGTTAAAAGACTGAGGGGAGACAGGAAGGGTGCAGGGATGGTGCTGGGGGGCAAATCAAAATTGTGAAATAAAAGAATTATTCTGAAAAATAAAAAATATGTTCAAGAAAAATTAATATTACAGGATGACTTTTTGGAATCCACTGATATAACATGTTTGTTCCTGAAGCTACCTGTATTCCAGGCTAAGAAACCCAATTGTAAAGGAACTGCATCTTTTCTAATAAAATAGAATCACTAAGGGTTAACATCTTGGATTATCTCCCTATGGGAAAAAGATAATCAAAAAACATTTCTGACTTATTAATGGACGTGCTACCTTCTCTCAGGGATTCTAAAACTTCAACAACTGTCACCACTAACTACATTTTAATACTCTTAATACAAAAAGCTTTATGACAGCTTCCCTTATGGGCAGTTAGCAAAGGCAAAATTTATAAGCATCTTCTACATATTATGGAAGAACAAAATAAATGTAACTTCCTTTACAAAATTAAAGTTTCTGATTGTAATACAGCTCATTTCCTCCCAGGGAACTTTAGGTTCTGGTCTTACTGCATCTACTGTTTTAAAATAGCTAATTCTAACCCAAAGAATTGGTCCTATGAGTTTGCTCAATTCTATTAACATTCATTGCCAAGGTATTGCCTTCAGGACAATTTTATAATCTCATCTCTAGATTAACAATTTTGAGTACCCACTGAATTTCCTCAGGTCTTTTCTCTGAGTTCTAATGCTAGAGATGACAGAAGAGTCCGTCTTTTTCTGGAGACTAGTAGTGGAAATTAACTTAGCTTTTGCTGATATCACTCCACATACATGCCTACCTGTCTACCTATACATGCACACATACATGGAGGCTTAAGATTATATGCAATAGTAAACAAATGGTTACCTCTTCATGATAACCTATTAATGTAATCATCTTAGATGGATGCCTCACAAGGAACAGCAGGGTTATTAGTAAGTGCCAGTAACACAGTAACTGACTTAACAAAAAAACCCCAACATTTCATTTCCAATAAGCAAGATGGTACTTATAGTAGTTTTCAAAAATTCAGAGCTATGAATAACAAAAATACCAGTCATATTAGAAAATAAACCCACACATTCATAGAACTGGTATTATGCTTAATGCACTAAAAAGTATTTGTTTACCTTTATTGTTTTAAGCTCTGTCTATATGTATTAACCAAAAGTTGTGGGATAATATCCTCTTTTTGTTAATGTTTTCCCGTTTTCCCAAACAGTGTTCCGCTTTGACTGCTTATTAAAATTTTGATTTTAAATGTAATTGGTAGTTAAATACAAAATGACAAATAATGAGAAATGCAACCAGGATACTTGGTATTCTTTAGAAGCTATATTTCTGTATATAATCTTTTGTCAATGCTATTTGGTGTAAAAATAAAATATTTTAGAGGTATTTAAAAATTCTATCCACAGAAGTATAAACAAAGAAAAACATCTTTACCCAAACTAAATTGCCTAATGATTTTCTAAGTAGCTAAAGTATAGTAACTTAGATGACCTTATACCTATCTTTAATTACCACATATGACCACAGCAGATATTCTCAATAAAGTATTTTCTCAATTTTCCCACCAGGGGGCAAGCAAGAACCTCAAGAAATATTCTGTGATGCATGCCACAGCTCAAAATGACTTAAAGGGCTAGGGGTAGTGGAGAGCCAAGATTCAAAGTTCACAGAGATTATTACATGAATTGTGAGCAATGATAAGCACCTTTCTTAAAACTGATTTATAAGGACAGCATTCTTAAAACATCTTTTAATACTTTAGAAAGTACTTAATTTGCCTAAACATAAAAGAAGGAAATTTTTTAGTGGGATTACCTTTAGAAAATATCATTTAAAAATACAAAGCCCTTTTCCTTAGACGCCTGCTGTGCATACCACATGAAGAAGCAGACTGAACATTTGGGAAAACAAAGATGTGGGTTGGTTTATTTAAATCATGCACATGAATTTTACACCAGCTCACAGTTTAATGACCAATATATATGTTAACACTAGTTTTAAAAAAACTTTGTAAAAGAACACGTTTTCCTTACACAATTATCTTCCATGTGATATTGCAGAAAATATCACTAGGAAAATGGGAATTTTGTGATACTGCAAAGAGTTTAAATAAAGTGTTGAGGAAAAAAATCCTTAGGTGACCAGAGAAGCCATATATTCTCTAATACAGGGATTTAAAAAAAAAAAACAAAAACTGATTCAGTATAATTTTTTTAGTCAACTGATAATTTGGTAACCTCTTCATATTACTATTTGGGAAGTTTCACTCTGCAAAAACTAAGAAAAAGATAACATTCAAAACAATATTTCAGAATAAGTAATTATTCCCCCGAAACTATAGTCATTAGAAAGCTCTTCCTGCTTTTAAACTTCATTTAAAAACATATGCTGTTTATTTCAGAAATTGGATAAAAATATATCACTTCTTTATGCCATTTAGTATTTTATTTAAAAAAAAAATATTACCTTTAAGGCAAACTTAAGTTTCTTTATATAGATTACATCACTAAACTAACCTAACATAAACTAATATTCCTTATGATTTATACGGAATGAATAGGACCATCGTTTGTTTTGTTTTGATTTGTTTGAAAGCTTTTTTCCTCTCTACACACTCTAAATACCAACTCTTGATTTATACCAAAATCACAAAATTTATGGCATTAATTTAATGCCACAATATTGGTTTTGAGGGACTAACAATTTCATCCATCAAAACGGTATCAGTAGCATTTCCAATCCTGCATATCACTGTTGTTTACTGTATATTTGTTCTCCACTGTAGCAAAACATAAAAACAAAGTCAATAATTAATCTTTATTAATGGAGAATGACAATATTTTACATGTAGCTCTCATAAAAATCAGTCCTTTTTCACTACACCTTCACTGTACACAGACCAATTCTTTACTTATGTCAGACACAAAGGACAGGGAATTGTATGCCACAAATTAAAGACAATCAAACCATCTAATTGGAATAATTATGTCTTTGCTGAAATACCACTAGATTTTAAAAGTAAGCTTTTTAAGGAAGTATTATTAAACCCACCTTACATCCAAACATTAAGGATATTGTGCTGTTGGTGCATGCTACTTTACAGTGGCATAACATCGGAGAAAAGCAATCCAAGTTTTTGATGCTAGGAGACATTTTTTCAGACCCTGAGCACTTCAATCGATCCAAGACTGAAATTCCAAAAAAATGCCTGGGTAAATGTTGCTTGTTGACTGTCTTGAACATTTAATCTAGATCCAAAGCACTCTTTTAAAAAAGATTTATAATAAAATGTTGCATTCTTCAGCTGTTTCCACCCCCACAGCAGAGATCAGGCCGGCATATTATGAATGAAATTAAAATGCTGTCTCTTTTTCCTATACGATAAAACTGTTTAATAAAATAATAATCAAATTCCCAGAATAAAAGTAATTATTCAGCACCACTCTGTCAGGGCCTAAAGCCTTGCTAAATATTCTTAAAATTCAATCCAGCATCGGATTCACCATAGGAGCTCCACCTGCTGCAGTGTAAGCACTGCTATCTCCTCCATGAGAATAAGATACAACAAGAGCAGAGCCACTATGCTCAAATATATGCTGGCTGCTTTGGGGGAGGGGCAAGATGTTGCAGCAAGGGACTCATTACATGGTTCAATAGGAGATGAAACCAGAGCTTAAGGTCCGACGCTTTCTTATAATAACACTAAACATTCTAGGCTGATTTAATATAGAGTTTAATGATAAAGAGTGCTTCAATTTTTGTTTTGTGTTTGATTCTTCTTTCTAAACCATTCAAGCAACAAAAAATTAATAATGTGGTCTTATGATATAATTTTGATGTGTATCCATATAGTACAGAAAGTTGAAAGCAAAAAGTCAAGCAATTTAAATTACTGACACATTACTGATTTATTCTTTTTTCCAAAGATTATTTTCTGTATTTTTTAATCAACCCATTAGAAGAAAAATATCATTTAATTATATACAAAACAAATAAAAACACAAAGAAAATATCATTTTTAGAGTACTCAAATTTAAAATCTTGCACATAAATGATAGATTTGTATGCCATAGCTTCATTATAATTAAAATGGCCAGTATGTATTTAAACTTTCAAGCTATATTAATCAATGACAGCAAAAGGCTGGGTAATAGTAAAAAGAATATTAATTGCTTCATCTATATAATTATCTTTCCTTTCTTCCACTATATTTTGGGCATTTTAAGCACATTAAGTGCATTAAAGTTAAGAAATGACCAAGATAATTCCCAATGAAGACTTAATTTTGCAAAACTAAAATATTAATATATTTGTATTCAAAAAAAAAAAAAGCTTCTTGTAGAGGATATACTTTGCTAGAGCCCAGGGACAGTGAGCCAAAAACAAGAATTCCCTCACCATCAATCACTGCTCTAATTCCAAACCTGCTCATGCCTTTTAATTCAAATTTCCTAAACGATTCCCTATTGTGTCCAATTCTTATTTAAAAAATTTTGAAAGAGGAGCAGAAAGAAGATTAAAGCTAGGTTAAATTTCTAAAACAGTATAGAAAATGGCTGGTTGTTCAGCTTACTTGCCCTGACAGTTAGAAATCACATGAATTTGCTAACAAATTTTTCTTATTAAGTCTACAAGAGAGTAAACTTGTATACAGGCAGCACTTAAATGATCAGGGTTGTACTTTATTTTTTTCAGAGCCCTGGATGACTTTAACATGTTTTTATCCCCTGTCCCACGCAATTTGAAAACATCAACAAGACATCAATCTCTCATTCTTTTACCAGTCAGGTAAGCAAATGAACTCATCTGCTAATGCCAGAAACTTTAAAGTAGATATTACTAACATCGAGGACCTTTTATGTAGCTAGTTGCTTCCCCAATTCATGAGTGTCAAGCAAATTAATTTCAACATAACTTTTTCTTTTCTTTCTGCAGCGAATTTCATTAATGTATGGAAAATAAAAACTAACAGTTGTATATGCATGTATTGTGAGACCAATCAGTAATAAGGTCAGCTCAGACCAAACCAGAGCAGACGACGCCAATTCATACCACAGCTTACATGGAGGTATTTTTATTCAATATAAACAGATAGTAGCAGCAGCAAAAAAATGAGGCCATATATGCACTTAAACTTATGTGAATTCTCACTAGGTTTTCTTAGTCCATCCATTACTTTCTTTCCAGTCAGGAAAACAATAGAACTCATCTATACTAATGCCAGAATTTTTTAAAGTTTTAAAGAAGGATATCTTGCCATCTGAACAACATGACTGGACCTTGATCATATTATGCTAAGTGAAATGCAGCAAAAGATAAGTACTGTATGGTATCACTTATATGTGGAATCTAAAAAAGTCAAATTCATAAAAAACAGAGCAAAATGGTGGTTACAAGGAGGTAGGTGGGTAGGAAGTAGAGGGATAAGACTCAAGTGTTTTAAGACTACAACTTGCAACAAGTATAAATAAGCCATAGAAAACTAATGCACAGCACAATGAATTGTACTATATTATGTAATGTGAAATTACTGCTAACTTGGCAATAATGAAAATATATAAATGTATGAAAATAACAAGTTATTCACCTTCAATTTATACAATGCTACATGTCAAATTTTTTTTTCAATAAAAAAGATGTCTTTAAACAGTATTTGAGTTCTGTACAAAGGACAATGCTAGACTCATTTTTAATAAACAATTATAACTACTACACAGGGATTTTGCATATAAAAACTAGATCTTTAAATTTGAATTTAATTTTCAACACAAAACAATAAAACAAGCAGTATCTGCTATAAGATAATGGCACTATTTGCCAGGACTTTCAATTCTTTATAATGATTCATTTAATCATCTGATTCCACCCACCCCCGCCCCACACACAATTAATGATTTCATTACTTTTCAGTAAGAAATTACTGTCAACCAGGGGCCTCCCCGGTGGCACAGCGGTTGAGCTCTGGGCTGCGAAGCTGCCCACAGCCTTGGCAGCGCCAGTTCAATGCCTGGCTGCCGGCGAGGGTCCCACATGGCGTGCAGACCTCTTCTGCAGCGTCCGCTGCTCCCCTCAGCAGTGTATTTCGTCAGTCTGCCTGTTCTGCTCCCCTCTCTGGCTCTGGTGAATTTTCTCACCCTCCCGCGCTTCTAACTGTACCCAGTGCTTGTACAAATAAATAAATCAATCTTAAAAAAAAAAAAAAGAAATTACTGTCAACCAGGAGGATGGCCTTTATGGAATTGCTACACATGGATAGTGAAGGAGGGAGGAAGAAAAGATACACTATCTGCATGCCAATATATCTTAACACTCTTTAACCATCTGAATTCAGCAAGGTATAACTATTAATAGCTGATGTAGTATCTGAGTTTCCATAGTAATGGCCATAAAGAATTAACGAACATTCACCAATAATTTCAACATTAGAAACTCTTCCCTAGCAGAAGCGCCTACTAATTCTTACAAGAAAATGAATTTATATCACAAGGCTGTAAAAGCAACATATAGGATTCAAACAGTGAATGGAGTAAAAGAAACACTATTTTCCTTAAATTACCTGGAGTTTTCCTTATTTGTTTTCTTTTATAAGCAATAGGTGTATAGCCATATCATCACATATCTATGAATTTGCTATCAACTTTTCTGGCAAGACAAGGTGGACATTTACACTATAAGCAGGCTTAAAAACTTAATTTAGCAAAGGTACCATAAAACTGGTTCAATATCTTTTGCTACAATTAAGAATACTAAAATGGTACTTTGTCAATTAAAATGCTGAATAATAAAAATTAATACTGAAGTCAAATCAAATGCTATATTCACTCTTGGCCAAACTCACTACCATGACTGATTTCAACTAACCACAGGATTCCTTTTGCTTTCACAGCTGAAATTTGAAGAAATGAACAAATTAAACTGTGACTACATGCAATTTCAAACAATGGGGCAAATCTTAATGCTGCAAACCGCACCATGAACTCTCAATTTACATGGCCCAAATGGGGACTGTGATAGTGGAATTCACAGGACAGCCAACTAATTAGTGCATAAATTTTGCTTTGTGAGATGCAGTATAGAAAATGGCTGGTTAATACATATATATCAGTCCTAAAAGGAAACTAGCACTATCTCAACCACCCCAATCTGAACACAAGGAAAAAAACTGTATAAGAAGAGACCTGAGAATAAAACGTCTCATGGTAAAAAAGGTCCTGGATAACTTTATTTTAGGAAAAAGTGGAACTGTGCTCATTACTACATAATTTTATAGTGACATACTTGTATGTTTAAGAACTTTTAAAGAAATGAATGGAAGAAACAAAACTTTTTTATCATGAGACAGAAACTCAAACCTAGTAAACCAAAATCTTTCACGTTCATCAGAGTCTAGTTACTGTATTGCTAAAAACAAACAGCACAGACATTTAATGAATATTAGTTGAAAGATACCAAATCTTCCATGGTTCTCACTTAAGATAATATGGTATGCAATGCACAACTGATCCTAAAATTATCACCAAAGTAAAAAAAAAATAAACATCATGAAAACCTTATTGTGACAAATGAAAAATTTAAGAACTATCAAATACATCAGTAGACACATAAAAAATCAATATATATGAAATAAAAAAGGTAACAAAATCTAAACTCCATTCATGATAAAAATTTTCAACAAACTTGGAAAATAAGATTCTTCAACCTGATAAAGGGCACCTACTGAAAAAAAAAAACCATATTTAACACCATACTTAATGGTGCAAGAAAGAATGCTTTCTACTAAAGATCTGAAACAAGGAAAGACTGTACAATTTAGTCACTCCTATTCAAAATTGTGCTGAAGTTTCTAGATAGTACAATCAGGTAAGGGGAAAAAAATGAAGCAAAATAGAGTAGAAGAAGTAAAACTGCTCTTATATGCAAATGACATGATTCTATATTTAGAAAATCTTAAAGAATCAACAACAAAAAAATGTTGAATAAACAAGTTGAGGAAGGATGTAGGATGAGAACAATATGCAAAAATTAATTATATATTCTGTATGTATATATAAACTGTAACTATAGAAAATAAACAAAATGGAATATAATTTTACTCAAAATAACATTAAAAGCAAAAATATTTAAGAAAATCTTAATAATAAAGTGTAAGACATACACACCAAAAATGACAAAACAATAATATAAGCAAAATAATGTTTTTTTTCAGTTTTACATATTTAACTTTTTAGGCTACTGTTACAGATTATTAATGAGATTAAAGTGTTCTTAAATAAATGGGTAGGAAATAGATATATATTTAATCCTTTGTCAGAGAAACAAATAACATTCTATTTATTATTATCATTTACCAGGAACTTTGCCTTAAGGTGAATATTGAGGTTACATTTTTTCAGTCTTTCTGCTTAAGAAGTTTTACAAGTAAGTAAGATCACTTCCATTACTTCATTCTTTAAACTCCTGACTATTCCTGTTTTAATTGAGGTAACATTGGTTTAGTATGACGTGTATGATTCAGATGTATAGGTTCATACCTTTTCACATGTATGTTACCAAACCACACCCACAAACAAGGCACCCATAATCCTCTACCATGATCCCCTTGGGCACTCTCCATGCACTCCCTCCTTCTGCCCCTTTGGAAACCACAATTTTACACTCAGATTCTAGAGTTCATTTTGTCTTACCCTTTGTTTTGTTTCTCTATATTCTGCATATAAGAGAAACCATCTATTTTTTTGTCTTCCTCTTTTTGACTTATTTTGCTTATTAGCATTTCCCTCTCCAGTTCCATCCATATTGTTGGAAATAGCAAGAGTTCATCTCTTTTTTTTTTAGTGTACATAATGGTCTACACTGTGTATGCATACCATATTTTTCTAATCCACGCCTCTGTCCTTGGGCACTTTGGTTGTCTGCATATCTTGGCTGTTGTATACAGGTTGCAATGAACACAGGAGTGCATATATTGCTTAGAATTAGTGTTTTTACATCCTTTCAGTAGATACCAAGGAGTGAATAGTGAAGATCTGTTTTTAATATTTTTTTAAGGATTTATTTATTTACACAAGAACTGGGGTACAGGCCAGAGGCACAGGAGGGAGAGGATTCACCAGAGACAGGGCAGGGAGCAGAACAGGCAGACGGACCGAAATACACTGCTGAGGGGAGCAGCGGGCGAGACAGGAGAGGTCTGCTGTGCCATGTGGGAATCTCCCTGGCCGGCTAGGAATCAAACCCTCACTGCAGAGGCTGCAGACAGCTTCACAGCGCTGTGCTCAACCCACTGCACCACCGCAGAGGTGCCGTTTCTAATTTTTTAAGAAACCTCCAACTGTTTTCCATAAGGACTGAACCAGTTTACATCCCCACCAACAGTATACAAGGGTTAATTGTTGTTTCTGCTCTTTTGATATGAGCCCTCTCATGGGTGTCTGATGGGGTTTTGATTGGCACTTCCTGGATGGCAAGTTATAATGAGCATTTTTTCATGTGCCTGTTGGCTATCTGTATGTCTTCTTTGGAGAAGTGTCTATTTAGTCCTGCCCATTTTTTGATTGGGTCCTTTGTTTTTTATTGTTGAGTTACATGAGTTATTTATAAATTTCAGATATTAGCCATTTGTTACACCTATGATATACAAATATTTTCTCCCAGTCAATAGGGTATCTTTTTGTTTTAATGATAGTTTCTTTTGCATGCAGAAGCTTTTTAGTTTGATATAGTCCCACTTGTTTATTTTTATTTCACTTGCTGTTAGAATGAAATTCCCAAAGATATACATGAAACCCATGTTGAGATATACATGAAACCCATGTTGATATAGTCCCACTTGTTTATTTTTATTTCACTTGCTGTTAGAATGAAATTCTCATGATATACATGAAACCCATATTTTGTCTGTTTTTTCCTATGTATTTTATGGTTTCAGGTCTTACATTCAAGACTTTAATATTTTTTATTTCATTTTTTGTATGTGGTGTGAGTAACTGGTCTAGTCTCATTCTTTTGCATGTGGTTGTTCAGCTTTCTCAACACCATTTGTTGAATAGACTTTACTCCCTCCAATGTATATTGTTGGCTGCTTTGTCATAGATTCCATTGATCTGTGTGTCTGTTTTTTACTACAATTTCATGTAGTTTTTGTTACTACAGCTTTGCAGTATAGTTTGAGGAGTAGAAGTGTGATGCTTCCCTGTTGATCCTCTTTTTTTGTCAGAATTGCTTTGGCCACTTAGGGTCTTTTGTGATTCCATGTAAATCAGTAATGTTTGTTCTATTTCTTTTAAGAAAGCCACTGCAACTTCGATAGGGATTGCACTGAATCTGTATATTGCTTTGGGTAAAATGGCCATTTTAACAATGTTAATTCTCCCAATCCATGAGCAGGAAATATCCTTCCATATCTTTCTGTCTCCTTCTATTTCTTTTAACAATGTCCTATAGTTTTTATTGTGTAAGTCCTTCACTACCTTTGTTCATTTTATTCCTAGGTATTTAATTCCTTCTAATGTGATAGTAAATGGAATTGTTTCCTTGATTTCTTTTTCTTCTAGTTCACTGACTGCAGATTGGAAAGCTATTGATTTTGTAAGTTGATTTTGTATTTTGCCACTTTGTTGTACTGATTTATGGTTTCTAATGGGTTTTAGTGGAGTCTTCAAGGTTTCCTATTCATATTATCACGTCATCTATGCATAAGGATAGCCTTACTTCTTTTCCAATTGGATTTCTTCATTTGTTTCTCTTCCTTGACTGCCCAAACTAGGAATTCCAATATTATGTCTAAAAGTAGTGGTGAAAGTAGACATCTTTATTTTGTACATGAAACTTTACTCATAACTGTCAAAACTTATGACCAACCAAGATGTCCTTCAATGGGTGAATAAACAAACTGGCATAGCCACGTAATATCTTACCAGTGATAAAAGAATTGTGTTAGCAAGTCATGAAAAGACAAACAAGCAGGTCCAATCTCATTTCTCTCCTAGGACACTCAGCTTTATTTAAAAAAGATGAATTCTTGCTACCTGTGACAACATGGATGGAACTAGAGAGGATAATCCTAAGTGAAATAAGTAAGGAGAAAGACAAATACCAATGGTTTCACTTGTATGTGGAATATAGAGAAAACAAAAGGTTAGGCAAAAACAAAACCAGTAACAGACCCTTGACAACTCACTGCAAAACTGAGGACCAAAAAGGGAGGGTACCAGTGGATAGTAAAAGTGGGAGTGGGAACTTGGCGGAGGGTTATTGGGGCTTTGGTGATGGACATGGTGGGAAAACATACATTTGTAGAGGTTTGAACCTATAACCCCTAAAATAAATAGTGATGTAAACCAACTTTATAAGCATAACTAAAAAATCAAACCAAACATCTACAACTGAAGAGTTCACTAGAATACATAAATTATTTATTAAAAATAAAATTTTACATGTTAAAAAATATACTATCAAAAATGATAAATATTAGGTTTTAGTATCACAAAAATTCTAATGTACTGGATAATTTTATTTTCTACATGGATTTATAAACTAAACAGTGTAAAATAAACAATTATAGTGTAAGAACTAAAAGAACTTAAAAGTAAACAAATACTGTTTGTCAAGGAATACAGGGAAAGGCTCTTTGAGGAGGTGTCACTAAACTGAGACTTAAAGAATTAGAAAAGGAATTTTCGGGCAGTAGGAGCACTACATCCAAAAGTACTGAAATTTTAAGATCTGGGAAAGGGCTAGCATAACATAGCTAACAAGGAAAAGAGTAGCTTACGTCAGGAAGGTACCCATGGTCTAGCTCATGTAGGATCTAGTATTCCAGAATAAGCATATTCTAACTGGATCTTACTTGAACTAGATTTGTGAGTAATTTAGAAGAGTTTAAGCAAGGGAGAGGTGAGAATCTGATTTAGATATATTTTTTGCACTTTGGTTTACATGGAGAATGGGTTATATACATATATAATAGTGAAAGAAGATCAACTACTAGGAACTTGGGTCCACATAAGAAATGAGGATGGTTTAGAGCAGGGTGCTAATAGTGCCTATAAGAAGAAAAAAGGTTAATGGTTATATTTCTGAACACAGAAGAGAGAGGACTTACTGACGAAGTAGATGCTATGATAAAATAAGTCAAAACAAACAAGGATGACTTCCGGGTTTCCAGCTTAAAAAACACAATAGTGGAAGAACTGGAAAAGTTATTAGACATTTTAGATTTAAAATATCTATCAGATATCCAAGTCAGATATTATGTATCAAAAATAGAAAGATACCTGGAGATAAAAATTTGGAAGTCATCATTAGGTAAGTAATAGTTAAAGTCAAATGAATACATGAAATCACCCCAGTGATTAAAGAATCTTTAGAGTCAAATTAGAAAACTCTTAAGAAACACCAAGTTTAGCAGCTTCTTTAAACAAGAACAACAACAAATATGAAATTATATGACTCAGCAATTTGAACTTCTGGGTATTGATGTTCACACAAAATCTACACACAAAAGTTTAATAACAGTTTTATTTGTAACAGCCCAAATTGGAAAATCTCAGCTGTCCTTCAACAGGTGATGGCTAAACAGTGGTATATTGCTATCACGGAATAGTACTTAGCAACAAAAAGGAACAAACTGCTGATAGACAAAACAACCATCTTCTGGAAAAATCGGTAGAAAAGTATGCTGAATTAATAAAAGTCAACCCCCAAAAGTTTATATATCTGTGATTCCATTTATACAGAATTCTTGAAATGACAAAATTATAGAAACAAAGTACAAATTAGTGGTTGCTGTTGGTTAAGAAGAGGGTGGGAGCAGGAGGAAGTGGTATGGCCCTTTGGGAAAACTTAAAAGAAATAACATCTGTATCATAGAGTTCCCAGAAGGAGAAGAGAAAGAGAAAGGCACAAAAATTTAAAGGCATCACTGAAAGTCATCTCAATCTTGGCAACAAAACAGATGTTATGATCCAAGAGGCCCAAAGAGTTCCCCCAAAACAAAAAACTGGTAAATACACAGTAAGACCCATTATGATAACCTGCTAAAATACAAAAACAAGGACAGAATATTAAAAACAAGAGAAAAAAAAAAGTCATCTATAAGGGAACACCAATCAGACCTCCAGCAGACATTTTATTAAAAATATGATATGAAAAGATTGGGAGTATATATATAACGCACTTAAAGGGAAAGACTTTCAACCCAGAATCCTTTACCCACCAAGATTAGTATTAAAGCCAGAAGGATGATGGAAAAGAAAAATAATTTATCAATATCAAGCTACACACCAAAGAAATCTTAATGTGGATTGTAACAAAGCAACAGAACAACAACAGAGGCAACAGACACCCAAATCATTTAACATGGAAGAGAAGAATAACAATGTGGCCCATCAGAAGGTGTCAAAGACCAGATTGTTCAACAGGTCACACATATAGCCCTTCTCACACTAACCTCAGCAGAATCCTCAAGCAAAAATTAATAGAAGTTACACATAAGACATCGGAAATGGAACCTACAATAAACAATGGAAGACCAAAAAAAACAAAAAAAAAGACCAAAAACAAAAGTACAATGAACACTTATGTCTCAATAATCACTTTAAATGTAAAGCACCTTTATTTACCAGCCAAAAGATTAGAGTGGCTGAACGAATTTCAAAGCAAAGTCCAACCTTCTATTTTTCAAGAAACCCATTTTACCAACAAAGGCACCCAAAACAAACAAAACAGGAATAGCTATATTTATAGCTGATAAAATGGACTTCCAATTAAGAAAGATATGAAGAGAGATGGATACTATGTTATGATTAAGGGTCTAATATAACAAGAAGAAACAACACTCACAAATACATATGTACTGGATGATGGAGCAATAAGTTACATTAGACAATAATAGACATAAAGAGATATAATGAACACACAATACTGGAGACCTTTAAAACTTTAATCACATCAATGGACAGACCAACAAGACAAAGGACAAATAAGGAAACAATAACCTTAAAGGAGGAACTAGACAAATAAGTCTAACAGACATTTATAGAACACTCCAACCCCAAACTGCTGCATTTTTTAAGTGTACATGGAACATTTTTCAAGAACAGACCATATCTTGGGACACAAGTGAATTGTAAATAAAAGTCTCTGGCCATAATGCCATAGAATTAGAAACCAACTATTAAGAAAACAAAACTGGAAAAACTATGAATACACTGAGACTAAATAACATACTTAATAGCTATAGGATAAAAGAGGAAATTGAAGAAGTTAAATACCTTGTAATAATGAAATGATACTAGCTAAGATACTCTACATGACACAGCAAAAGCAGTCATTATGGAGAAGATAATCACAATGCAGCCATACATTAAGAAGAAAAATTCCAAATAAACAATCTAATAATATATCTAAAGCAATTCTAAAAAGCAAGACTTGCAATTTTAAAAAGCAAGACTTGTAGTAGAAGGAATGAGAGGAAATTAATGAAAAAGATTAAAAATCACTTTACCAAAAAAAAAATCAATGAAAGTAAGAGTTGGTTCTTTGAGAAGATAAACAAAATAGACAAACCTCTAGCTAGGCAAATTTAAAAAAGAGAGTGAAGGGCCTCCCTGGTGGCGCAAGGGGTTAAGCACTGCACTGTGAAGCAATCCGCACCTCTGCAGCACGAGTTCAACCCCCTGGCCAGCCAGGGAGCAGCCCATATGGCGCAGAAGACCTCTTCTGTCTCGCCTGCTGCTCCCCTCAGTAGTGTATTTCATTCGGTCTGCCTGTTCTGCTCCCCCATCTGTCTCTGGTGAATCCTCTCACCCTCCACACATCAGGCCTGTACCCCAGTTCTTGTATGCATAAATAAATAAATCTTTTAAAAAAAAGAGAGAGAGAAAACATTAATAAATAGAATCACCAAAAGGAGATGACCACAGCACAGAAATATTCAAAATTATTAAGAGATTACTATGAACAACTAAATGGCAACAAATTTGATAAACTTGAACAGACAAATTTCTAGATCAATACAGTCTACCAAGTCTAACCCAAAAAACAATTGAACCAAACAAACAAATCACAAGCATGGAAACTGAATCATGGGGGGGGGGGGCGGTTTAGAAACCAGGGCCAGACAGCTACACCAATGAATTTTATCAACCTTTTAAAAGAACTAATGCCCACTTCGCTCAAATTATTGGTTTTTTTTAAGAGAAGAGGGAATGCTTGCTAACACATGTTACTATCTCAACAATTACCCTATATTGAAATCAAAGACAGCACAAGAAAATTATAGACCAATATCCCTGATGAATATTGATGCAAAAATCTTCAACAGAGTACTAACAAATCAAACCCAACAGGCTATCACAAATATTATATACAATGATCAAGTGGGATTTACCCTACGGATGCAAGGAAGGTTAAATATATGTAAATCAATGTAATACAGCATATCAACAAAAATATAGAGAAAAATCACATACCATCAATAGATGCAGAGAAAACATTTGGTAAGATTCCGCATCCATTTATGACACAAACTCTAAATAAGATGCGAATAGTAGGAACCTACCGCAATATAATAAAGGTCATATATCACAAATGAACAGCCAGTTTAACACTAAATGCTGAAAAACTGAAAGCTTGCCCCTTAAGATTGGTAATAAGATAAGGATGCCCACTGTCACCACTTCCATTTAGCTTACTATTAGAGGTTTTGGCCAGTGCTGTTAGACAAAAACAAGAAATAAAGGGAATCCAAGTTAAAAAAAAAAAGAAGTGAAACTATCACTAGCTACAGGTGATATATAAAACCTTAAAGACTCCATCAAAAAAGTTATCAGATATAATGAATACAGCAAAGTGGCAAGTACAAAATCAATAACATTTTTATATACAAACAGTGAACAAGACCCAAAAGAAATTTAAAAAATAATTCCATTTATAACTGCTTCAAAAGATTTAAATACTTTGAAATTAACCCTATGGAGGTAAAAGAACTATACAATGAGAACTACAAGGACAGGGAGAATCAATATAATCAAAAAGATGATTGTATCATAAAAATGACATACAAATTTAATGAAACCCCCATCAAAATACCAATATTTTTCAAAGAAGCTGAACAAAAAATAGTGAAATTTCTGTGGAACCACAAAAGGACTTGAATTGCAAAAGCCATTCTGAGAAAAAAAGGAGAGAAACAGGTATCATATTACCTGACTTCAAACTTTAAGCAACAATATTAAAAAACAATGTTACTGGCACAAAAAGAGATACATGGATCAATGGAATAGAATCAAAAGTCCTGAAATAAATCCATGAATATACCATGGCTTAATCTATGATAAGCAGTTATGACCATGTAACAGGGAAAGGTCATCTCTTTAATAAATAGTGCTGGAAAATTGTAAAGTCACACATAAAAGAATGAAGAGGGGTCAATTACTACCCTCATACACAAAAGTAAATCCCAAATGGACCGGATTTAGATGTAAAATCTGCAACGATATACAGGAGAAAGCATTGGCAATATGTTCAATGATCTCAACGATAAACATATTTTTGGTGACACAACCCCTATGGCAAGGGAAATAAAAACAAACAATTGGCATTATTCCAAGTAAAAAAGTTCATATAGCAAAAGAATATACAATTAAAGAGACACCTTATTGGACAGGAGAAAATATTTACATAATATATAACTGATGAGATTAATAGCCAAGATATACAAAACACTGACACAGTTTAACAATAAAAAACAAACCCAACTAATAAGTGAACAGCAGGTATGAATAAACAATTCAGCAAAGAGAATATCCAGATGGCCAACAGACATATGAAAAATGTTTATTATCTCTTCCAAGAAGAGAGATGCAAGGTAAAACCACAACATGCCTGTGAGAATGTGACATACTAAAAAGATCTCCAATAACAAGTGTTGGACGTCTCCAGGCAGAGAAGTTTTCACAGACAAAAAGGAACTCTATTATCTGTAGGTGGGTATGTAAACTGGTGCAACTGGTTTCTATTATGGAAAACAATCTAGATTTACCTTAAAAAATAAAATGGATATACCGTATGACCCAGTAATCCCATTGTGCATATTTCCATAATATGAAACCCACACAAAAATCCATATGTTCCAATGTCCATAGCAGCACTGTTTACAATAGCCTACATGTTCACTGAGAGACAAATGGATCAAGAAGATGGAGTATAGCCACACTATGCAGTACTATGCAATCATACAAAAGTATGAAATGCAGTCATTTTCAACAAAATGGAGTGAATTTTGAGAGAATTATGTACACTAAAGCAAGCTAAAACAATAAAAACAAATACTGGACCTGCGTACAGTAGGCAATTCAGTAACATAAAACACTTTCAAAACCAATGGACATCAATAAATACCACAAGAGTTAAAAGCAATTGGGGAGGGAAAGGGACAAGGGGATATAAGAAATCGTGGTGGGGAAAAAAAAATTCAACATTGTCAAGATGTCAGTTCTCCCCAATTTAGGTATAGGTTTGATTTAAAAAACTGAATTAGAGCTGTGAGCAGAGAGCTTTAGCATTACCTAAGTGACCTTATTTTTAAAACACAGATAAATAAAATTGTAAAGTATGGCTAAATCTATAAAGTCTTTTCATTGATGGAGTTCTGGTGAATTAAAAATTGCTTTTTAAAACTTAATTAACTTGGGCAGAAAACCAACTGATTTTGTTTTTACCTTCAAAAAATATCAGCAATCACATTTAAGGAAAAAACAAAAACAAGGCCCTGTGATTTCAGGTGGTCCTTCCCTTACACACAACATCAAGTAAAATACTCTTCCTCCAAATGGGTGGAATGAGTGAGTGAGTGAGTGGGTGAGTGAGTGAGTGAGTAGGTAAAGGGAACTGAGGTGTTTGTCCTGTACCCTTCCTACCTTAAAGGAGAGCAGAAGGTTCTTCTCTTTATGCATGAGGGGGAGGGGAAGTGAGCAGTCCCCATATTATACAGCGTTGAAGATCACAGATAGCACCTGAAATACTGTGTGGTTAGACACTATCATTAAAGATGAGGAAACAGCTCTACAAAGGCAAAGGCATTGGAGGAAGTGCCTCTGTAGTGTCTCCTGAATAGTTACACCTCTGAAAATTAAGAGGGGGGCGAAAAAAAGACTTCCAGATTGATATAGCTTGTGACTTAGTTTAAAAAAAAAAAAAGTAAGACTCCATGTTTTTTACTTTAAGTATTTATAAAATTAAAGGAAAAAACAAACACAATGAATATTTCTGAATACAAATTATTGTAAGGAATCCAAATTCCAAAGAGATGAGTATTTTCCTAAGGCAGACACTTATCTAAATGAAGTATCTGCAAGTTAAGATTGAAAATGATGGGTTCTGATATACGTTGTAGCCTCAACCTTTTATCAGAATTCTCACAAAGACTTCTAACTACCCAAAATCAACCAAAGTTGCATCAGAAGTAAACCTGCTTACTTGAGTCAAAAGACAGGTTGTCTGAGCCATAGTGTTTATAAGAAATGCAAAGTTTCTATTTTATAATGGAGCAGGGGGTTAGTCAAACTTACATAGTAGGTGAAAAGATGTTTGATTCCTCCCTCCCACCTTGATTAAAAACAAAAATTTTCTGGGGAAGCACTCTACAAGATGAATTTAAAACTCTACATACCAAGTATATACCTAAGAGAAAGAAATTAGCGCATATATCTACAAAAAGGCTTACACTGAAATGTCCCAAGCAGCTTTACTCTTAACACATCCAAATTGGAAACACCCCAATTTCCACAATAACAGAATAAACAAATTGCAGTTCATGTTCATATAATGGACTACAACTACTGACACAGAAAGTATAAGAAGCCATGAACAACCACACACACTGTATGATCACACTGATGATAATTTCAAAACTAATTTACGCAGTACTATAATCACAAAAATGACTACCTCTGAGGAGAACATACTGTTTTGGAAAGGGCAAATGGCAATCTTCGGGGGTACCGAAAATGTTTTAAATCTTCATTATAAAAAAGGCCCTGTGGGGCCTCCCCTGGTGGCGCAGCGGTTGAGCGCTGGGCTGCGAGGCTGCCCGCAGCCTCTGCAGCGCCAGTAGGTTCCAGGCCGCCAGCGAGGGTCCCACAAAAAGGCCCTGAGCTGCACAGATCTGTTCATTTTACCCAAGGGAAAAAGTCCTTATTATGATGATGAAACAATCATTAATGCAATTAATGGAATTTCTGGAAAATGCTAGTATGCCACTAAATTGTAACAGAGTTAATAATGAAAGCACACTTTCCTTTATTCCATACTAACTTTATTTAAACTACTTCTAGCATTTTACCTATAAACACCCATTTAAAATTAGATATTTACTTCTGCACTAGTTTACTTACAACCTATCAATATAAACTTTGAATCACATAACCATAAAGGATCAACCTAGCAACTACTTAAAGCCAACCATGTAAAATGAGAAGCTAAGATGAAAACTAGTTTGTTCAAGGACCCATTTTTCTAAAAGTTAAAATGATGACAAAGAACATACTTAATGTGTCAGCATTAGGAAAATATAATTTAACAACTAAGTTATCAGAGTCATATTTTAAAGAATTATACGCCACTCTAATAGTATATACACTTTTAAAAAATACTCTATTACACAAAACTCAACATTTTACATAGCAGTAAAACAATTAGCCAACAGTAGAGGGCAGCGTTTCTATTCACTATTAAAATTTCACTTTCAAAAACATAAATCTGAAATCTGTACTTTCTTTTAAAAGGTCTCACGCTTCTTTCAAAACTGCTGGCTAACATACAATCTTCATACAACTAGTACAAATAAAAGTGTTCTGACAGATAAATATGAATATTTAAATAAAAGACAGTTGTTTTATACATAGGAGACAAATGTTGTATTCATAATTCCTAAACTGTTAAGCCAAAACAATTAACATTTCTCTGGTGATTTATTACCTATCATTTTATCAGTTATCAAGTTAAAATAAATAGTTGTTGAATAGTCATTGAAATTACAAATAAATATCAAATCCCACAAAAGGACAATAAGTTTCTTGATCTATGTTACTTATTAAACACCAAACGAAATATCATAGATACAGTCGTAAGATTTTGGCAACTAGAGGCATTAGCATAACAATCCAAAATACAAGCACAGTAAGAGAAGTGTATAAAGCAAAAACAGGAATGGGGAGAAGTATCTTTAAATCTCATCCATTTTCATTTTCCTTTTATTCCTACTTCCAGTCTGCCCTAGTGATAGAGATGTAGCTAAACTATTCACCACCGCTAAAAAAGAAAAGAGAACCAGTACACGTCATAAGAGAAAAGAACAGGAACTATAAAAAGAGGAGAAATCAGTGTTAAAGATAGTATGAATGATTCAAAAAGACTGCCCTATACAGTCAGAAGGTTATATATTTTATTACTGTTCAATAGAAATTATTTAAAATACCTGGTAACAATTCATAATGTTTTAACTCATCATTTCACATACTTCACAGGTATATTAACTCAGTCTTTTAAAAAACCTGTAAAGTAGGAACCGTTATTTTCCCCATTTTAGAGATAAAGAAACTGAAACACATAAGTGACTTGTTCTAGAATCAAGTGTTGGGACTCAAAAGTTCCAGAACCTGAGCTCTTAACTAATGCTTTACTTTCTGTCCAGTCTAAGTGGTACAACTTCAGCTGAGTAACTACTGCAGAATGCAGACAATATGGAATTTAAAAAGTGAAAAGGTGACAAAATGGGGATAAAAATAAGCCATAGCTCTCCCTATTCATTTGTAAACATCAATGTAAAATGGTAAGGAGAAACAGTAGAACTTGACAACTATTATTCCAATTCAGTAGAGCCCAAATAAGGTACACTCCAGGTGAACAGTGATTGGATATTAAAAATTAACAAAAAGGTGAAATAGCCAAGAAAAAAAGACACAAAATACAAAAGATCTCATAGTTCTGCCAAGACTCCCTCCACTTCCTCTTTGTCCAATTTCTTAGCCATGGCAAAAACTACTAATGGATGACAGCACTCTTTTCTTCAATCAGTTAGAATTCTTAACACAGTTGTGGGCATTCAACCAGAGCTGGCAAAAACTAAAAGTTATTAATTTTTAGTTAACTGCTAAAGTCATGGAGTGACTAAAGGGCTAGACAAAATTTATGAGACAGATGATGTCCTTAATTACACAGAAAATCAACTGGCAAGAAGATAAAATTTAAAATCTTGCTTTCAAGGTTAAGGAATCAAGAAACTATTCTTTTTTTTAAAGATTTATTTATTTTGGGGGCCTCCCCGGGTGGCACAGCAGTTGAGTGCTGGGTTGCGATGCTGCCCGCGGCCTCTGCAGCGCCAGTTCGATCCCCGGCTGCTCCCCGGCCACCGGAGGAGGGTCCCACATGGCGTGCAGACCTCTCCTGCCGCCCGCTGCTCCCCTCAGCAGTGTACTTCGGTCCTTCTGCCTGCTCTGCTCCCCGCTCTGGCTCTGGTGAATTCTCTCACCCTCCCGCACTTCTGAATGTACCCAGTGCGTGTATAAACAAAACAAAACAAACAAACAAACAACTAACTAAATAAATAAAACATGCCTCTATTAAAAAAAAAAGTTAAAAAAAATTTATTTATTTTTATACAAGAACTGGGGTACACACCAGATGTGTGGGAGGGTGATGAGAGGATTCACTGGAGACAGAGTGGGGAACAGAACAGGCAGACTGAAGAAATACACTGCTGAGGGGAGCAGCGGGCGAGACAGGAGAGGTCTGCTTCGCCATGTGGGATTCTCGCCGGCCAGCTGGGATCGAACCTGCGATGGAGAGGCTGCGGAGAGCTTCACAGTTAGGCGCTCAACTACCTGCACCACCAAGGAGCCCAAAACTATTACTTCTTGTTGGTGTTTATACTAGTAGTTGGAAGATACATAAGAGATAAAGTTGCCAATATACCTGCCTCTCCCTACTGTGCAAGGAACATTCTTTAGGGCCTCCCCGGTGGCACAGCGGTTGAGCACTGGGTTGCGAAGCTGCCCGCGGCCTCTGCGGCACCAGTTCGATCCCCAGCTGCTCCCCGGCCACCGGAAGAGGGTCCCATATGGCGCGCAGACCTCTCCTGCCGCCCGCTGCTCCCCTCTGCAGTGTACTTCCGTCCTTCTGCCTGCTCTGCTCCCTGCTCTGGCTCTGGTGAATTCTCTCACCCTCCCCCGCTTCTGACTGTACCCAGTGTATGTATAAACAAAACAAACAAACAAACAAACAAATAAAAACATGCCTCTATTAAAAAAAAAAAAAAAAAAGAAACACTCTTTAAGTTGTACTACTTATTTAGAGGTTTTCCCAATACTAAAACACTTTTTTTTGGACCAAATAAGTTGATTCAAAAGTTTATGTAGAAAAAAACAAACAAAAAAGATTGCTTAAAAAAAAAAAGAAAAAGAAAAAAGTTCAAAAACAAGCAATGAGAAAGGAACGCTGCATTAGGTGTTGAGACATACTATTGTATGTAAAAACTGTCAGGCTGGCTTAGGAACAGGCAGACCAATGAAATAGAATTGAAAGTCCAGAAATAAACCCAAATGTGTGTATGTGTACACATTTATATATATGTGAATTTATTTGTAAAAATGGCATTTCAATTCAACAGGAGTAAATAAGAGCTTTCTAATAAGTGGCACTGGAACAAATGGATATCCATATGGAAAAACATCACACTGGTTCCACACTAACACTATACACCAGGATAATCTTCAGATGATCCAAAGATTTTAAAATGAAATCCTTTAGTAAATACCAAAAGAATATCTGAGTACATTCTTTATAAGTATGGAATTTGGAAAGGCTTAATTATGACTCAAAATTCAGAAGCCAGAGAAGAGAAGGGGAGAAAAGGAGATGGGAGAGGAAAGAGTGAGCAAGGGAAGATAACTAATAACACCAAGACAAAGTATGGGAGAAAAAGTGTAACTCATCATAAAGGCTATTAATGCCCCTGTATTGCATAAAGAGCTCCTAGAAATTGGTTAGAAGAAAGATCAAGAACCCAACTGAAAACATAAGTAAAATACAATAAACCTCGCTTATGTGAGAGCAGTGAAATTTGAAATACAAAAATTTGTATTTTTGTATTTTGTAGTCAGTTGATGACATAGTTGCAGGGAAACAGTCACACTCACAACACTGCTGGCGGGAATGCAAAATGATACACCACCAATGGAGGAGAATATGGCAACAGCTACCAAAATTACAGTTACTCTTTAAACAAGCAACAGACCATACCATATCATTTAGATATTCATACACAAATATAAAATGACATACAAAGTTGTTTACTGAAACACTGCTTATAACAATAAAAGATCAGAAAGAGTTATAGTGTCGGGCAGAAATACACTAGAATAACTTTAAACATTTTGGAATCTTTATGATACAATATAGGTGTACTTCCAATTTTCTCCAAATTTTCTTCCAATTTATCACTTGTTACAGGTTATTTTAAAGTCCATGTTTTGTCAATTAAACTACACTATATCTTCACAATGAAATGTCATTTTTTACGTAAAAAAACAAATAAAGTGAAGTTCTACTGAAATGCAGAGACTTTTAGAATTATTTTAAGGAAAATGAGCAAGGGACAAAAGATTATATAACCACAAAACATTACCTGTTGTATAAAGAAAGATAAAAATTCTTGATTCTTATCTATGTGAAAACACTGGAAAGATACATAGAAACAAATAAAAATAGCTTCCTATGGGGGGCAGAGGGAAAAGGGACAGAAGTGGGATATAGCTATATAAACTTATTAATGACTGCTGAGTTTATTTTGAGTAATATATAAACTTATTACCCACTTAAAATTATTTTTAGAAAACTCAGGAGTAAATATGTGAAGAGTTGGCAATAGATAATCTAAGTCTATTTAATTAATTTAAAATAAAACTGGTCACATTTCAAGAGCTAGTAAACAGAACCGCATTCCATCACTGCAAAAAGTACTATTGAATAGCACTGAAATTGTTAGTTGACATTTTGCAGCCTACAGATGGAAGTAAGGATCTGTTTCTCCCAAATTCAAGTATGAGCCAGAAACAAATACAGTTAATATGTTACTTAAAAATTTAAGCAAGTAGAAGCCATGTTTTCCCCATCATAGACTCAGGTCACTTTCTGGATTCTTTTAAATTTATCATATAGAAAGATAAATTTTGTGCAATTTTTCAGGATGTCAACATATAACCATATTTAAAATAGGAGTACAAAGTAAAATATTCATTTTTTTTAATCCATAAGTTTGGAACATCTATGCCAAGGCCTCATTTATTCAACACTTATTACTGACTATTCACTACATGTAGATCCACTCTAAATAAGTTAAATATGTAGCTGCTCAGTAAGTTGGTCAGGCATCGGGGAGAATAAAACAAGTTTCCATTTCTAAAGCTTATTGTTAAGTAATAGATACTTTAATAAAGACTCACACAAATACATGACAAAACTGTGTTATAAAGGAAACATAAAGCATACTTTTAGAAGCAAAGGAACATTATATAATCTGAGCAACAAAGAAGGCTTCCTTGAGGAAATACTCTATAAACTGGAATCTAAAGGCTTATTAAGATTTGAAGGATAGGGGCTTGCACAGAATGGAAATTTTTCTGCATGAAGATCTCAAAATAGGAAACAGCTCACAAAAATTGAAAGAAAAAAAGGTGCTGCTAACAAAAACAATGAAAACCTGATCCCTAACTTCTAAAACCTATGTACTGGCAACTCCCTACTTGGAAGAGATGCTCCAGACTTCAAATACTGCCATAACAGCTCTCAATATAGACACCAAGTTTTCCCAAAGTTGTTAAATAATAAAAATAATAACAACTGGTACTGTCAGGAGAATTTCCTGAAATTAAAGCCGTTTTCTCCTAAGCTTAATGAAGAATACACAAGAAAAAAAATTTGTTTTCTCAAGGTCTTTCTCTTAACACTTAAACTTCTGCAACCTTATTCTAAATGAATAATGATCAGAAATAAAGATCTGCTAACAGATCTCTAGAGACAGAGGACATCCCTTTTCTACTTGATCAGCAAGCAATATAAGGAAAGATGGAAAAAGACATGATTTTACTACAAGAAAATACCATACTGAAGTTATGCAACTCCCTCTCTCAGAAGTTAGTGGAGACCTGGAAAACCTCTATACTAAATAATATCAATGTCTTTAAGCTGCAGTTTACACAGAGTATTTACTGTTAACCAAAGAAAACATTCTTCATAAAAACAACACTCCCAAATCACTCTTGCTAGACCTTGTTACAATGTCTTGTTAGACACTGATAGCAAGCCTGACAAAACCACACTTCTCTGCTGTGTGTATTTCTACCATCAT
This sequence comes from Talpa occidentalis, assembly GCF_014898055.3. Lineage (NCBI taxonomy): Eukaryota > Metazoa > Chordata > Mammalia > Eulipotyphla > Talpidae > Talpa > Talpa occidentalis. The sequence goes on along the minus strand of NW_023604295.1, from coordinate 40,697,537 downwards.
GAGCTCCACCCCACCTGACATATTTAAAAGTAGTTAAGAACACTAAGATTTACAAAAATAAATATCTCTTAGAAAGATATGTGGAAAAGCACAAAATATTGTATTCAAGCTGGCTAAACTACATAAAAATCTATGTATGTATACAAGCAATAATCAAAAATACTGCCAGCATAGAAAGTCATTTGATCTCCCCTACAAAATGTCTAAGTTTAGAACAATATTTTTTAAAATTCAAAGAGGAGATGCATTTTCATCTTCACTAAGAAGTAAGACAAAAATTACATTTGTGTTTAAAACACATTACTCATAAAAAGAATGTGGAGCTATTTATGATCGTCTTAAATTAGTAAATGGCATTAATACTACTGTAAATGGAGGCAAGATCTGGCAGTTCAGTAGCAGTGAAAATTTAGTCATCACATCTCACAACCTAGTCATTTGCAAGCGTTTTAAAATAAGAGTCTTCATTGTGAAGAACATATAGTTATGAGGGGAAAAAAAAAACAGTAAAACTAATCATCACTGCTTTAGCTCAACCCACATGCCTGTTCTTAAGGGTATCCATGGTAGCAGTGATGCAACATGCCTACCTAGATCACCGTGCCTACACAAGTGGGAGAGAGGAGAGGCGGATGATGAAAAAGATTTCACTTGGAAAGGTGTTTTAAATATTAACATGATATAATTATATCAACTCTGTCAGATTTTAAAAGCATATATAAAACCATAAAGGTCCCTAAAGATCAGAAAAGAGAGAACAGACTCAAGAGGGAAAAAACACTGTAGTGTTTTAGTTGAAAAGAGATTAAGAATCTTCTTTTTGCTGTAGTCATTAGTTAAGTATGTTAAAGGGTTTTATTTCTAATAATAGAAAAAAATTATTTTAATTTAGCTCTTCCAAAAGTAACTACAAATGCTTCAGGTTTCCTAATTTCCAACCTACCTTTTTCTATTTTTGTTTTAACAGTTACATAATAAAAATTTATAAAAACTTTAGGATACTGATCATAATTTTTTAAAAACAATAGTAGCTCTCTTGCTAAAAAAGGATCAAAAGCAAAATTCTTTAATTCTGTTAAGAAGGGCAGGGCAAAGAGGATATATCATTTCAAATAAGCTAGCTATAACATCAGAAATATAAACTAAAATGAAGTGATTAAAGGTAAAAAAAAACAAAAAACAGAAACAAAAAACAGGAGAACCAACCACACACAACCATGAAAATAACTTAGAGGGAAGAAAACAAAAAATCTGTTTTCCAGGCTCATGTCCCCTTCAAACAGTCTTTAAAACAATTTAAATGAGACAGTTGTACACAGAAGATATCCTCGTGGAAACAGGATAGGAACAGATAATGGGCATGTCTGTATACCATCAAAAACTAGGCTACTCTGTGAGTAACAGGCAAGCAAAATTAATTTCCATCAATTTTCTTGCTTTTCCTCTTATGAGAAATAATTCCCACTATATAGAAATAGCCTACTTTCAGAATTTACAAATTCATTTACTACTGAGCATAATTTAATAATCTCAACAATTTCATCAATCACTATATGTCATATTAAGTTTATAAAAATATTCTGTATTTTAAATACCAATGTATGAAGTTAATATGTAAACATACTGAATCTTACACAACCACATAACATCCACAAGCTGGTGCTCAAAAATAAAAGAAACCAAAGTTAGAGAGTAAGTGAAGTATGCTGCACTTTTGAGGAAAATGAGGAAACAGACTTTAAAACAAGCACTTTAGGGAGTACTTGTATACATTTAATCATTTTAAATCCAAATTAGCATCTTTCCAAAGGCAGCATAATCAGGACTATTTTCTTCTTTTAAAAAAATTAACTGTATTTGCAATAGCTGGAAGAGTCCAGAAAATGTTCTCAAAATGAGTTAATACTTTCAATCTGCATGACATGTTGGGACAGAAAATAAAGGAGAGGGGGAGAACTTTGAGAATATATTTAGAAGATTTAAATATAATTAAAACCTTATAAATCTCTGCTGTTGAGAGAAAAGCTTCTTGTAAATCTCAGGGGGAAAAAATTCCATTCAATACACTATTTTAAGCTATCTGAAATACATTTCAGAATTTTATTTTCCCTAAAGGATATATATTGAGTAGCATATGGATTCAAATATCTATTTTCAAATATATAATAATAGTTACACTTTATTTTTAAAATACATTATTACGAACAAAAAGGTCTCTCACATTCTGTCACTAACAATAAAATGTAGAAAACATACTGTATCTTACCTTTGTGGTTACAATGCACAGGCAATCCATTACTCTAACATTACAATATTTTATACATAAAGCAGCTTATTGTAAATTGTTTCAAGTAGTTTACATGAATAAAAAAAGGAAAAAAATTAAAGTTGAGATAAATCCATAGATGAAAACTTATAACTGTAACAAGATCTCTGCAGGATCCATTCTTAGAGGTAGCAATTTTTCTACTATCTGAAATACAAGAAATGAGAATGTGTCACGTGCCCTACAATCTTCTTTATGTAATCTGTATCTGAAGAAGTTGAAATGATCCCACAAAACACTGTGAAAGATGTCAGGATCTAGTCCAGAGTTCACTGCTGCTTCAGATGCTATTTCATTAATCCCTCTTTTTTCAAGATATGAGGTTGACAGGGAGTCTGATGAAATACTCCATAAAGAGGTTCCCGATGCAAATTTAAATCTGCTTCTCCTTATTTGCTACAGTTTGGATACTTAAAAATCAACTACCAAGAAATACCACTTAAAAAAATGCAAGCAAACATTTCTTCTACTAAACCATTTCTGGAACTGCAGCTTGCAAAGTAATGACTTTCTCAGGCAGTAATGAATGGAATATTCCATGTGGTATTTTTGAGAAGGGGAGAAAGAAGAACAAAATGCATTGACTTAAAATTATCTCTAAAACTTACCTCTTCCTCTTTTTTACCAAAATAGTAACATTTTACCAGTGAAGCCAGATTTTATTCTAGTGTTTTACTAAATTCATTTCACCTAATTCCTTGGAAGACATAATCGTAACTAGGTATCATTTCAAACTCAAGAAGACTTCATTTTTAGCGCAATAAGTACCTAACTTCATAATTTCATGAACTGTCCTCAAGATCACTGGCAAGAGAGCTATACAGGCTACAGGCACAGGACACAACTGACTTTCAGTATCATAAGCTTCCAGCCATACGTCCCTATAAAAATCTATAAAAAGCAAGATTACCTGCAATTTCTGTGTACAAGGTTTCCACATAGTCTACAAATATTAGGAGTAACCTCAAATTCACACTACTGATCTATTCACATTTGCTTCTACCCCAGTCCTACTCCTAACATTTCAAATACTGTGGGGGTGCATCAGTACTTAAAATAATGACAATCTTGTTATAAGTGTTCAATAAATGTCAGCTATAGCTATATATCTATATACATACATGTAGCTCTAACACTTGGGAAGTGGGTAAAAGAAAACTTTATCATAGGCCAAGACATCATTTCTGTTATGTAAGACAGACAACCTGGAAATGACATGCTTGGTTGCAAACTGAGAGGACCCCATTCTTCCCATCCATCACAACAATCATTTGCTCCCAACACAAAAGAGTAAAATCCCATTGAAGGCTAAAGACTCAATTAAGGTTTGTAATAATTTAGGAAGAACATTGTGCAGGCAATATATAAGTAATTACCAGACACTACATTCTTTGAGGGAAAATAAACAGTTATGTGAAACTCTTTAGCCTCTCAGTGTTCTGAAATTTCTTTACGTGAATTGTTTTTTAATATCTGAAATAGTCTAGCCCATAGAAAATGCATTCTTTTTTTTTTTAAGATTTATTTATTTATACAAGAACCAGGGTACAGGCCAGAGGCATGGAAGGGTGAGAGGATCCACCAGAGACAGAGAGGGGAACAGAACAGGCAGACTGACAAAATACACTGCTGAGGGGAGCAGCGGGCGAGGCGGGAGAGGTCTGCTTGCCTTGTGGGACCCTCACCGGCTGGCAGGGATCGAATCTGCACTACAGACAGCTTCACAGCACGGCGGTTAGGCACTTAACCACCGGCGCCATCAGGGGAGGCCCAGAAAATGCATTCTTAAGTTTGGCAGGCTTCGTAAGAGTGAACACTGAAATTCACTATACCATGAGTGAAAAATAATGCCGCAGCCCATTAAAAAGCTGTATACCTTTTTACAGTCATTTTTTAAACTTTGGGGGTGGAGCTCCTCAATTTTCCCTCTTATAAAAAAACTCAGTGGCTTCTGGGAACTTTTCCATTGATAACATTCATGTGTTTCAATTTCTAGATTCACTGGATTTGAAATTCCAGTAGGGTAAGACTGAAGAATGTCTTCTATATTACCACTTAATCTTCAGCTCCTTGGGGTGGGTGACATGATGACCAGAATGAAACAGAGGCTCAATAATTATTTGCAGAATTATTGAATTAGTTTTTCTAATATCTAAAGTATAGGTAATTACAAAATTTCAAAGTCTGAAATGACCCTGAAAGTTAGATACCACACTTTCCCAGTAAAAATGATTTAAAAAAATAGTTTTGCTAGGCCTCCCCGGTGGCGCAGCAGTTGAGCGCTGGGTTGCGAAGCTGCCCGCGGCCTCTGCGACGCCGGTTCGATCCCCGGCTGCTCCCTGGCCACCGGAGGAGGGTCCCACATGGTGCGCAGACCTCTCCTGCCACCCGCTGCTCCCCTCAGCAGTGTACTTCGGTCCTTCTGCCTGCTCTGCTCCCTGCTCTGGCTCTGGTGAATTCTCTCACCCTCCCCCGCTTCTGACTGTACCCAGTGCATGTATAAACAAAACAAACAAACAAACAAATAAATAAAACATGCCTCTATAAAAAAAAAACTATTAAAAAATAGTTTTGCTAACTCAAATACAAATGTATAAGAATACAGAATAAATATCTACTTTAAATGGACTCAAATGACATGAATACTTAACTACACGTTGTTAAAATAATTTCTAAAATATTATTTCACTCACATGTCAGAAAGTAATTTCAGTTAAAATAACATCTTACCTTAAATGTTAGGGCTATTATAACTATAGCCACCTTTTGAATAATCCAATCATTTTTATTTCAACCATCAATTTCACTTCCATCTAAGTTGTTTAGATGTCATCTAACATTTTATTCAAATCTCTAGTACTTACTAATAAAATAGAAAGAAAATTTTTCCCATTTGCACTAGAGGCATATATTATAATCTCTATAATTTAGTACACTTTTAAGAGTTAAAGTCTTCATATAATATCCAATACTTAAGTTTTTAAGGTCATAGGTGATTAAATACTTAATCTCTGTTAAATTTACTCGTTTCATCTTCTATGAACATCCAAGATGGCAACGACAGAAGACATTTCAAGTCAATGCATTCTCAAATAGTCATTTACTTTGCCAAATAATTCAGAATCACCCCGTAAAATGAGCCAACGTTAGAAGGTTTCAAATATAACACTTTTAAGACAGCAACAACTCACCTAATATCTAAATATTCAAGGACATAATTTACAATATCTTGGAATACCAGTAACTTTCTACACACAGGCAACTGTCTTTAACAAAAATAGAGTAATGGGGGAAAAACTGAGTTTCTGACTTAAAACACTTAAAAAGCTCCAAATAAGAAACAATGTTTTTCAAAGAAATATACTGAATGGTTTCAGTTATAGAAGGAATATAGGGAAGGAGAAAAAAGGGTCAGAAAAACAAACAAACAAAAAAGGCAAAACTAGCAGGCAAATTATAGATCCCAGACATACAGCAGGGGAGGGGAAGGGAGAAGGGTCAAAACAGGGGAGGGAAGAATACAAGGGACTATGGTGATGGTTCATGGGTGATGTGGTGGTGGGAGATTTGTGGGGATTATAACTGAGGAAATAAATCAAATATTGTACAAAAATGAACAACGATATAAGAAAATTAAAAAAAATTTTAAAGGAAAAATATAATAAACATAAATAAAAAAGAATGATTTTCAGACTTAGACAAATGCAATGCACAACAGTGAGATGAATCCCATAAATGTTGCAGATAACTGCCTGGAAACAGTTTGCAGGATGCAGCAGAGATAGGAGGAAATGAAACAAGGTCCAGCAAGCTAAGACAAGGAGACAGAACTGAAAATTCAAGAAGGCCAAGATGTCTCAAATCACAAGAGTATCATACAGAAGAGAGATGAAAATAAAGAGTTCATTGCACAGATCTGCAGAGTTTCCTTCAAGTCTGAAGATGAGTTGGATTAGTGCATATCTTCAAGTCTGAAGATGAGTTGGATTAGGGCATGAGTCTTGAGGCTGGGAAAAGAACCTAGAAAGAAGTGGGTGGAACAATCCCCAAAGCTCCCACAAAGCCAAGAACAATGGAAAAACTCATATTACTCAGGATGCGGGAAAAAGAGTCACAGTATTTCCACAGTATTGGGACAAAAATCAACCCAATATTAAGGCTATTTTGTCCCACTAAAAAAGCTTAAAAGCAAGTTTCAAAAGGATCAACTTTTTCAAAATAGTTTAAGACATTCCCCAAAAAAGAGCAAGAATATTTAAATACAAAAATATTTATAGGGCCTTCTAAAAGGTAAACTTCATGTTTGCCAAATCCCATTAAAAAATAACCAGAGGGCCTCCCTGGTGGCTCAGTGGTTGAGTGCTGGGTTGCGAAACTGCCTGCAGCCTCTGCAGCGCCGGTTCGATCCCCAGCCACCCCGGGCGAGGGTCCCACATGGCGTGCAGACCTCTTCTGCCGCCCGCTGCTCCCCTCAGCAGTGTATCATCAGTCTGCCCGTTCTGCTCCCCACTCTGGCTCTGGTGAATTCTCTCACCCTCCCGTGCTTCTGACTATACCCAGTGCTTGTATAAATAAATAAATAAATCTTTAAAAAAAAAAAAAAACCATGTCTAAAAACTGACCCAGAAATGACAGATGATAGAAATAGTGCACAAGTTCATTTTAAAAGCTGATAACTCCTACCTCATATAAGGAAAATAAAGAAAGCATGAGATGTTACTGACGCATAAAAATAAAAAAAAGGAACTAAACTAAACTTCTAGAGATAAAAATTAAAGTATCTGAGAAGAAAAAAAAAAAGAAAATTAACAGATCAGACTCTTGAGAAGAAAAAAATAAGAAACTTTAAGACATAGCAATAGAAACTGTCCAAATCATAGCACAATTTCCAAACTTGGTGAAAACTATAAATCCAAATATTCAGGAAACCCAACAAATCCCAAGTACAAGAAACATGAAGAAAACTGTAACAACAGAAAGTATATGGAAAATGCAGGCACTAAATATAAGACAGTGCTAAATTCTGGGAGAAAAGACAGAGAATGTAATCAGAGTAAGGAAAAAAAAATCTTCAGCTATTACTAAAACATTTTCTAAAGGGAGGCAGTAGGTACAATGATATCCCTAATAATCTCTGTAGTTCCTGAGTGATTAAAATAGTTTTTTTAACAACACTCCCACAAAAAGGAAACCATCCACAGGGGTAAACAACTGCCAAAAAGAGGGGAAAAAATCTACTAAAGCAGAGAGCAAATTATAGCAAACCTTACCCCCAAAACTGGGAAGTAAAGGCCTAAAATGACACTAAAGAGGGGTGTATGTTCGTTTTCCTTTGCTACACTGATAAATTACTAGTACCAATGAGCATGCAACATTTTAACATAATGTATGCTAAAGTTGATCTAAAGTTTGCATAAATTATCACATTTCATATTTATAAGCAACAAAGATGAGTTTTATTGTCATCTCCACCTTACAGATGATAAACTTAAAGAGAAATTAAATAATTTGCCTTACATCATACAATGTAGTAAAACAGATCTAAATGTAGACATGAAAAGTCAGTCACAGAATGACAAATATACAGCTCTTATTTTAATTATGCGTGCATATACATATATGCATATATCTCTGTATCTATACACACACACCAAAATAATACATTAATTAACATACAGGGGATTTGCTGAACAAGTACATGCCTGAACAAAAATATACCTGAATTATTTTTGTAGACAGAGTTTTAAGTAAATAAAGGAAAAAGAGAACAGCGCAGTGACTATGGAAAAGGAGGGTTAGAAGCCAAGTTACAGTGTGTTGGGAATCAGAAGGAAAGAATAAAATACAGTAAACTGCTTTATCAAGAAGCTTAGTCAGGATGAGAAGGAAATCTATAGGATATTACTTAGAAATACTTTTTCCTGATTTTCTTTCAATGAACTATTTGAACATATTTGTAGGATAAAGGAAAGATGGGACCAGAGACCCAAAAGAAAGAGATTATGAATATTATATGAGAGGGGTAAATGAGATTCAAAAAAAGTATCAAGAGAATAATAGAAATCTGGGCCTCCCTGTTGGCGCAAGGGGTTAAGCGTTGCACTATGAAGCAATCCCAGCCTCTGCAGCACGAGTTCAATCCCCACCCAGCCAGGGAGCTACCCACATGGTACAGCAGACCTCTCCTGTCTCACCCACTGCTCCCCTCAGCAGTGTGTTTCAGTCAGTCTGCCTGTTCTCTTCCTCGCTCTATCTCTGGTGAATCCTCTCACCCCACCACATCTCTGGCCTATACCCCAGCTCTTGTATGCATAAATAAATAAATCTTTAAAAAAAGAAGAATAATAGAAAACAATAGTAGTAATTATTTGAGGTGACTTTCACAAACTGAAAACAGTTCTATACATTTAGGAATTTTTGCGATTAGTTTCCCACTTTGGCAATCCTAGGTGTTTTTTTTTTTTTTTTTTAAAGAGACTATAAGGAGATATCAATGCTCTAATACTGAAAATAGTATAAATGCAGATATACAGAGCAATCAAAATATCTAAACAATGAGTTACTGAACACAATATATAATCAAAACTTGTAATTCAAGATTAATCGGCAATGCCTCCTTACAAACTAAATCTTAAACTTTAACAGACTTGTATTTTCTCAGTAATTGTATAATTCTTTTGTCATGTTTTCTCCTGAATTAAGTTTGGCGTAACATAGCAATTGATTCATTTCTCTCATAACATTTTGTAATATTTCACTTCAGTTTCAAAGTTATTGATTTAGGGGTATGTCCTTCAATTCCAGAAACTATACCTTAAACACCAAGATAAGACTATCTTAAGATATAAATACAAACATATATCATAGTGTATGCAAAATAACAGCACAGTAGTCATCAAAATCACTTGCCATCACAAGTGCACAAGAGTATGCTTCATATCATACTGACAAAGTGCATGGCTTACGGCACTGCGAAGGGGCAACTGCCTAAATGAAATGTACAATTTATTAAATACACCTACCAGTTCTGATCTTGATGAAATTGTTTAATTACAGGGACTTTGCATAGAGATTGTCCAGTATTTCCAATATTATACATTTTATATTTTTTATAATACAAAAAGTGGAATTAAATTAGGTCACTTTAAATCTGGTGGTGTGGATAGTTCAGATTGGTGTCTGTGAGATAGATATTCTGCCAAAGAAATAAAGCATCAAAAAGGGTAAGAACCTTGAGGACACTGATACAGGAAATAGCAACAGAAGTCCAACCACTAACATGTAGGATTGTCAATTATTTTGAAGGTAGTAATTCATAATTCTAACAATTCATTAAACTGTGCTGTAAAATTTTTTCAGCTGCTTCCAAAGTCCATATTAAGAACTGAAGTAAGGGTCTGCCTTGGGGATATAGAATTATAGGAACAGATGGTACCCAAATTAAGAAATGTATCTGAAGTTGAATATGGACTGATAATAGCACCATATAGGTACTAGCATTATATCAACTTAAAATGTTCTGTTTTTAGAAATGTTCATATAAATGAAAATAAAATTTTTAAAGAAAATATCCTCATTGATAAGAGATATATGCTGAAGTATTTAAGAATAAAAGATCATATCAGCAAGTTGCTCTCAAATGGTTCAGCAAATAGTATTAAGTTTGTGTGTGTGAGAGACGGGGGGGGGGGGATATACACATACACACACAATGTGTAAATATAAGTGGACACAAGCAAATGTTGTAAATGGCTTTTTATTTTACTACTCTTGCAATTTTTTGATAGAAATAATTTTTTTCAAAGTGACTTTTAAAAGAGAAAGACTAAAAAAGAGCCCAAATAACAGTAAAATACAGGCCCCTGAGAAAGATACTAATTACAAGTTTTTATAGAAAAATACTAATTAATAAATACAAATAGAATGTTAAAAGAAGGGGGAGTGTGAATCAACATTTTGAAATCACTGATGAAATAACTGATCCAAGCAATAATTATTAATGTGTGAATCAGTTAAAAATTCATTCAATACAAGGTGCTAAAGTACTACTTAATAACTATGAAAAGAAAAAACATACCTCTACAAGAGAAAATCTAGAAACCACCTGCAAGTAAGGAAATAGCTTCACAAATGCAACAACCTATTGTGTACTTCCAAATGTGATGAAATACAATTTATCACTATGAAGTTTGTTTACCAAAAATGAGTCTAATTAACCTTTACATTGACTTCCCATTACCAGAAATACAGGACTTAGTGAAATGACTTAACAACATGAGGAAACAAAATAAACAAATACAGAATGTGGGATATCCTATAAGACAACTCACATGTTTTCTTCAACAAGTTAACATTACTTAAATGAAAGAAATGAAACAAAAAGAGAAGGAGATTTTACTAGATTAAAATAGAATAAAGACATTCTTACACATTTAGCATGTGTCCTCCTGATTCATTTCAATCTTTGCCTCAGATCTTCACATCGGCCTTTTACCTTGAGCAGTCCTAGCAATACCTGTGTCCCTGTCCTGTCCAATTCTCCTCCTCTTACTCCTCACTTAGGGCTTTCCTGTTAACCATAACACATCATATCCCTTGTACCTGCAAATGCACAACCTTAAATCCAGGGTAACTGCTGCCCATTTGAAGTCAACAAGGCAAGATTATTTCCCTTTTGCTCCTTGAATGTAGGATATATGACTTCTTGGGGATACGAAACCTAGGATCCACAATCAGTCACAATGGCAGGAAGCATGCTTGTACTAGTATTTCTTTCTTCCCAGCTTATTTTCCTTTGTCCTCATTTATGCTCTCTAGGAATGAACTCTCTAAATAAAATAACAGCCCATAAACCTTATATTCTACTATCAGGAAACCCCAAGTAAAAGAGAGACCCAACAATCAAATGCAATACAGGAATCTCAACTGGATTCTCATTTTCCTTAAATTCTAAAAGATAGATTGGCAACCATTGTAAATATGGAGTGAAGAGAAAATTAAGCAATTATTGTTAATTTTCACAGGTGTGAGAATAATACCATATTCATAGATGTATGCTCAAATTTTTATAGTTTAAGTACATGTCTCCAACTGATTTTTAAGTTCCCCCAAATACACAAATACAGGAAAAGCAATATGACAAAATGTTAGTAATTTTTTATTCTATATGACATTTGTTGCACTATTAATTCAATTTTACTGGACCTGGACATTTTTTAAGATAAGAAGTTAGAAAAAATATAATCATCTTTAGCCTATTTCTAGTTGCAATATGGAAGAAAACCACAGCTCTCACTTCATTCAAAATATAGTTACTCGGGGCCTTCCTGGTGGTGCAAAGGGTTAAGACACAACCTATGAAGCTATCAGCAGCTGCTACAGCAGGAGTTCAATCCCCCCCACCCACCAGGGAGAAACCCATATTGCTCAGCTGAGCTTTCCTGACTCACCCGCGCCTGCTGCTCCCCTTAGCAGTGTACTTTAGTCAATCTGCCTGTTCTGTTTCCCACTCTGTCTCTGGTGAATCCTCTCACCCCCCAGACTTCTGGCCTGTACCCAGCTCTTGTATGCATAAATAAATAAATCTTTTAAAATATATATAGTTACTAAACACCTTCTATGTGTAAGTATATATATTTCAATAAATAAAAGACAATACCTAATCACAGGGATATAGTATAGTACAGGGATACAATATAGTACAGAAACCAAAATACACACAAAATAATATACATCTGAGCATTTAAATATAATAATGTTGAATATTAATTATCAAGCAAAGGTAGAAAATGCTACAATAGAGGCTTATATTAGGGAATAACTTCCTAGTAATCCTTGACTTTCTTGTACTGATCTCTGACTCTATCTTACCCCACAACCCTTTTACAATGTGTCCTCAAATCCTTACGCTCTACAGTAAAAATATCCATAATTCAGCCATTTAGTATCTCCATTGTCACCACTTTGGTTCAAGCCAACATCCATTTTTGAATGGATCTCTGAAACACTCCTAACAGATTTCCTGCTTCTACTCTTACTACAGTACATTTTCAATAAAGGGAGGGCCTAAATTATTCTTGTTTTTTTTTTTTTAAGATTTATTTACTTATACAAGAACCAGGGTACAGGCCAGATTTGCGGGAGAGTGAGAGGATTCACCAGAGACAAAGCGGTGAACAGAACAGGCAGACTGATGAAATACACTGCTGAGGGGAACAGTGGGTGAGACAGGAGAGGTCTGCTGCGCCATGTGGGTAGCTCCCTGGCCGGCCGAGATCAAACCTGTGTTACAGAGGCTGCGAACAGCCTCACAGTGCCGTGCTCAACAGCCTGCACCACTAGGGAGGCCCCTGAATTATCTTTTTAATGGTGAATTATCTTTTTAATAGGTCACATAACTTCACTCCTCTGCTTCAAAACCCTGAAACAACTTCATATGAACTCTCCCTGCCATCCCCTCTTGACCTCATTTCCCACTACTCTTTCCCTTACTCAGTCTAGTCATACTGGGCATCTTGCTATTTTTCACATATTTCATTCTCATTCCCACTTTAGAATCTTTGAACTGGTTACTCACCACATGGTTGCATCAACTTTCAACTGTGTACAAATGTCACTTACTAAAGAGGCCTATCAGAAACGCCCTATTTAAAAGTACACCCCCACCTGACATCCCTAATCTCCTTAATCAGTTCTAGCTTTTTTCTTCCTATTTCACCTAGCACCTTTTACCTAATTAATTTATTATTATCTGTTTTCCCACCAGAATGTAAGTTCCATGAGGACAAGAATGTTTACTTTTGCCAAAGCACCATGTTCGATGCATGATACACAACAGTCAATTTTTTTAACAGATGAATGGATGAACTGACATTTGATATAACATGCTTAAAATGAGCAGAGTTGGCAAAAGAAGAGAGAATCTTCTATACAAAGGGGACTTATGTAGAAAGCCTAAGCTAAGAGAAATCAGAGGTAAGCATTCTAAACAATGAGAGTAGAAAAAATGCAGAAGTCAAATTATTTAGGAGTTCTAACTAGAGATTTCCCATTTCATTTTAAGGGAATAGAAAGTTAAAGTAATAACATGATTTGCATTTTATAAAGATAATTTGAGGCAAAATGGTGATAAAATTCAAAAGGGACAAATGTGAATGTAGGCTGACCAAATGAAAGTTGATACTGCAATAATCGAGGCAAAAAATAGAGGTCCTTTAGACCAGTGGCAAGAATGGCGACAGACTGAAATGCTACTTACATGAAAATTTTTGAACTGCACTATGGATTACAGATGTAAATGCAAAAAGCAAAAGAAAAATCCCTGACAAATAATACAGTATATCTTTACGGAGCTGGAAAACAGGTCAACTGATACAGAGAGCATTAATCACAAATGGACTATATTAAAGAAATCTTGAACATTAAAAAATTATATTAGGAAAAGCATGCCTCATGGGAATAGAAAAGTTATACATATATCTAACAAAGAAATCATATCTAGGGCCTCCCTGGTGGCGCAAGGGATTAAGCACTGCACTATGAAGCAATCCGCAGCCTCTGTAACACGAGTTTGATACCCGGCCAGCCAGGGAGCAACCCACATGGCACAGAAGACCTCTCCTGACTCGCACACTGCTCCTGTCAGCAGTGTATTTCAGTCAGTCCGCCTATTCTGTTCCCCACTCTGTCTCTGGTGTATCCTTTAACCCCCCCCACATCTCTGGCCTGTACCCCAACTCTTACATGCATAAATAAATAAATCTTTTAAAAAAATCATATCCAGAGAAAAATCAATAAAATAAAAACAAGCATTACAAAAACATGCATTTATGCAAAACCCTTGCAAAACTGTGTCATAATATTTCAAATTAAACATGCATTTCATTTTCACAATTGGGTATATACACAATAGTAATACAGTATGTACTGTATCAATGTTAACACACAGCTTTAAAAGTTTAGTTACTATAAAATTTTATTTTATTTTTTTAAAAGATTTATTTATTTATGCACACAAGAGCTGGCGTACAGGCCAGAGATGTGGTGGGTGGGGGTGGTGAGAGGATTCACCAGAGACAGAGTGGGGAACAGAACTGGCAGACTGACTGAAATACACTGCTGAGGGGAGCAGTGGGCAAGTCAGGAGAGGTCTGCTGCGCCATGTGGGTTGCTCCCTGGCTGGATGGGGATTGAACTCATGCTGCAGAGGTTGCTGATAGCTTCAAAGGTTGCGTCTTAAGCCCTTGAGCCACCAGGGAGGCCCACTATAAAATTTTAAAAGAGGTAAAACTAATTTATAGTGCTAGAAATCAAGGTGGTCCTTTGAGGAAGTCACAATTCAATACTTCATCAAGCCACACAATTTTGATTTGTGCACCTTTATTTATGACTATCATATAATATTTTAATGCTAGGAAAAATTTTAATCTTAGAACCACAATACATGTGAAATATAAAGTGTGTAACTGACTAACATTTTAAAAATTCATTTGAAATAGGCTATCATTAGAACACACATCAACTAAAGAATGGAAATGGAAATTATCCAAGAGAAAGTGATAGAAAAAAAATACAAGAAGGAAACAAGAATACATTTCCAATAGCAGAATCTTTAAAGGGAGAAACATATTAGTACACACCAGGATTAGTAAAGAGAACTTCGAACTGAGTTCTGAAATCCAAAGGTAGACTTGCCCAAACTAGCTGAATAGGCTGAGTCAAGTCATTCATTTTCTTCTGGATCTTAGTTCTTTCATTTTTAAGATGAAGGAGAGGGACGAAGGGAAACTTGATTCTTAGTACTCAAAAATGCTGTCATTTTGAAAGCAAGCAAACCCAGAGCACCATCCTAACAGTTTTATATTACTTAATATAAAAGAAAAAACTGAGAAAATTGTTTACTTCATTATTAAAAGGCTGTCTAGTTGCTTCCCCCATATACTACTTTCCCTGATTTACTCACCAAACAGAAACTGATTCAATTTTCCAGGCATCTCTCTAGTACTAACTAGAAGGGGCTAAAATCATATTCAGTCAGTCACTCAACCACTTTCATGTCAAATGTACCTCAATCCTCATTAAAAAATGTTGTATATCTGTATTACATAATATTTAGCTCTACTGGCATGAGTAAATCAGAACCAAAAAAAGTGTTGACTAAAAGTTATGAAAACTCAAAAAGTAGTTTTAATTAGAGAATAATACCCAATGCTGATCACCTTAAGATTTATTGATCAAATAGAGAGAACTTTATGTCAGTGAAAGTTTTGTATTTAACTACAGTTATAGACACCTGTCATTATACTTGTCAAAGTACACAAAATGTACATCACCAAAGAGAACCTTAATAAAAAATAGAATTTTGGGTGATTAAAAAAAAAAGATTTACTGATCAGTGTTGATTAAGTTCTAATAATATAATTCTTCAAGCCAGGACCACAAAACTATATTCTCATAATAAATACCAAAGCAAAACCATCTTTCCAAAGTACAGTTTCCATCTACCACAGAGATGGCACCTCATCAGAGTCTATCATGCAAAGTATTTTCTAATAATCTAAACCAAGTATTTCAGACCTCAAACCATTCACAACATTTTTAAAAGACGGGGCACTAGAGATTCTGAGCTTTTCTTTTCAAAAATATTTTTAACTACATCTTCTTTATTCCATTATAAATATTTCCACGAAGTATCTATTTTGATAAAATGAAAAAACTCAGCAGTCCCAATAAAATCATCACAGAAAAACAGGTTAAGAAAGAAATTGTTTTATCTTACCTCTATGCTAGGGCTAAGGCTGCTTGGCAGTGTTTCTGAAGTCACAGTAGTACTAGGAAGGCTAGAAATTTCCCAAGCATTCACAGGCTGTATTGGTTCAGACTGCTTTGAACGATCTATGCATTTTGGATTATCCAATAAGGTCACTTCATAAAATTCTTGAATATCTAGAGGTGAGAAAAAATGTTCAAAAGTATTTATATTTTCTAATTAAAGTATGCACTGTTAAAAGAACATAACTCAAAAGCAAAAAATTTACTCTAGATTATTAAATAAGTGCAATTTTATAAGGTTCTAAACAGTGAATATTTGTCTAACTTGTGTCACAATCATATTAGAACCTGTATAGCACACTGCAATTGCTGGGTTTTTAATACTTCAGAGTCAATGCTGAGTTCAAATCCCTACTCCATCACTAATTAGCTACATGTGAAGGAAAGTTACCTAACTTCTGATATCTTACCTCTTATCATTGTGAACTGTTAAAAGAATTGAATATAATACCTATAAAGTGCACAATGGGGCCTCCCTGGTGGCGCTAGGGGTTAAGATGCAACCTATGAAGCTATCTGCAGCCACTGCAGCACGAGTTCGATTCCCGGCCAGGGAGCTACCCACAAGGCACAGCAGACCTCTCCTGACTCTCCCACTGCTCCCCTCAGCAGTGTATTTCAGTCAATCTGCCTGTTCTGTTTCCCACTCTGTCTCTGGTGAATCTTCTCACCCACCACACCTCTGGCCTATACCCCAGTTCTTGTATGCATAAATGTATCTTAAAAAAAAAAATAAAGTGCACAATGGAACTTCTAAGTTCTGAAGACACGAGTCATTATTATTTCATATCTTTGTATCAACATCCAGATAAGAATGTAAACCCCCCCAAGTGGTTTCCACTGCCCTTCTAGCCAAAGCAAAACAAACAAACAAAAAAAAAATAGAAAGTTAAAATAAAATCAGAAAAGTGTTTTTAGATCTCCTGTAGTTCAATAATCTAAAAAGGCTACAGACTGTGTGATTCCAACTATATGACATTCTAGAATGCACAACTATGAAGACATTAAAAAAACCAGTGACTGCAAGGGACTGGAGGTAGAAGGATGAGTAAGTACAGAGCAGAGAATTTTTAGGGTAATGAAACTATTCTATAAATACTGTGATGATTGATACACATCATTATACAATTGTCCAAACTGCTCTAAGTCTTAAAAAAAAAAAAAAAGATGCCCTATCAAGTCATGTAAAGACATAGAGAAACCTTAAATGCATATTAGCAAGTGAAGAAGTCAATTTCAAAAAGCTACATACTTATGATGCAACTTGTAACATTCTAGAAAAGGCAAAACTAGGTGGAAAGTGAAAAGATGAGTGGTTGCCAGAGACTCAGGAAGAAGGGAAAAAGGGTGAGTAGGTAGTGCAACACAGGAGGTTGTTAGAGCAGTGAAACTATTCAATTCATACTGTAGTGGCAGACGTGTGAAAACAAATGTGTATGTCAAACTTATCAGTATATAACAGAGTAAATCATAATATAAACTATGGACTTTAGTTAATAACAATGTATTAATATTGACTTATCAACTATAACATTTAGTGCAAGAAATGGGAAGGAGGTATGATGAGGATGTGGAAATTCTTATACTTTCTACACAACTTTTCTGTAACCTGAAACTGCTGAAAAATTAGTCTATTACTTTTTAAAAATATATAAGGGAGTGGGCCTCCCTGGTGGCGCAGCGGTTGAGCGCTGGGTTGCAAAGCTGCCTGCAGCCTCTGCGGCCGGGTTCGATCCCCAGCTGCTCCCCGGCCACCAGAGGAGGGTCCCACATGGCGCGCAGACCTCTCCTGCCGCCTGCTGCTCCCCTCAGCAGTGTACTTCGGTCCTTCTGCCTGCTCTGCTCCCTGCCTGGCTCTGGTGAATTCTCTCACCCTCCCGCTCTTCTGACTGTACCCAGTGTTTGTATGAATAAATAAACAAATCTTTAAAAAAAAAAAAAATATATATATATATGGGAGTATAATAAATAAATTTATATTTTAAAAAAGCAATTGCATACTTTATTTCAAAATAACTTCCAAATATATTAAGGATTAAATGCTTAAAAAAAAAAGCCAAGACAGATTTGAATAGGTCAATGTTTTTAAGATCTTAGGGATAGAGTCTTTCTAAGCATGATACCAAGAATAGAACGCTTTCAAAAAAAAAAAAAAAAAAAAGGTAACTCTAACCACATATACATAATATATATAAATAGACATATGTTGGGTTTTTATTTTTAATGAAAGTTTAAAAACAAATGACAAATAAGAGAAGCTATTTGCAACTTCATGGCAGAGTTAAAATCCTTAATGTAGGTTTTGGACCTCTAAGAAAAAGGTATAAATCACATGAGCAGATAATTCATAAAATAACAAGCAACAATGTAAAAAAGTAATCACTGATTATTTCTTTAATCAAAAAATACAAATAAAACATCAATAAGACTAAGGTATATCTCACATCAGAGTAGAAAATATTATAAAAATTTGGTAATATCATTCATAGTATACTGAATTAATCATTCTTATACATACTACCTAAAAATTAAATTGATAAATTAAACCTAAAGCCTTTTTTAAAATACACATCCCCTATGACCAAGCAATATATTTCTAGGAATTTATTCAAAGAATAAATAAATAAATTCTTCTACTTCAAAGAAAGTAAAAGAAAGGCATATTCAAATGCAATATTGTTTATAATTCAGAAAAAATATACACTTAAGTGCCCCTAGGAAATAATTAATAATTAATAATTAATAAAACTATGTAAACAGTTATTTAAACTATTTTAAATATGTCACAAACCTATCCATATGAAAAAACATCCAATGGTAAATTTTATGGGATAGAAATAGTTAACATGTATAACACAGAGAAGTCACACTATATAAACTTAAGCAAATTCAACTGTAATACCTCCCTCTGCAAAAATAAAAAAAGGGTGCAACTGTACTCCTCATTCCATCTCATAAGTGAATGTTACAAATAAAACCAAGAAGACTGTTCTCTCAGGTAGTCTCCAATTTTCACTGCCTCTCATAATGGATCTCTCTATAGTTCATGGTACTGAGTATGATTCTAGAACTACATGCTTTTAGGTCATGCTTTTAACTACAGGCTTTTTTAAAGGTCATTTAAACACAGGTCAACTATTTTGTTGCTCAACTGAAGAAATTTCTTTCCAATAGAGGAAAAAACAACTGTACTGTAGTTCATGATGACAGATGTTTAATTGCTGAGGGATTTTCAAAGATAACTTTAATCTGACACAATTTTTAACCTTTCACGCTGATTTTAAATATCAATTCCTGGGAGGACACAATTACGCACTTTTTTTACTTGTGTAGGGACTTTGTTTTATAAAATGAAAAAATATATGTATATATAAATAAAGTGTACATATATATCCAATAAAGTAACATTCTAAATGGATAGTCAACCTATGGAAGAAGTAGGAAGTTATTTTTGGAATGAGGATTTTCTTACCCATAATTTTGTATGTAATATGTTTATCTGAACTTAAATTTTTTACATGGAAAATGCATTATTTTCTTGAAATAAATTCCATCTTGGAGGGTTAGAGAGAAGACAAGTAGAAGCTAAAAAACAGTGAAATAAAAACACTGACATTTTAGAAGGTAAAAATTGTGTCAGTTAATTGACTAAAAATACAATATTTTTATAAACTACAGTAGTAAAATTTGCTCTTGCACAGATACTCTGTCTTGTAAACCACTGAATATTTAAAAAGTCATTTTGATACCTAAAGTGAAGATATAAAATTTTAAAGTATGTATTACAATTTGGGTTTCACAAAGGTCAAGCCAATGTCCAAAAATAAATATTTCAACACTTCAAATATTACTTGACTAACAGTCATGGGATATTCACATGCATATTCTTTAAAACAAGATATGTATCAAAAAGAACTAGAGATTCTTAGAGAACTGGCTGATTCCAGGGCTGTGCAGGATATGTACAAGATGAACCGAGAACATATTGTTATGCCAAAAAGTAAAAAAGTGCTTACAAAAAAATACGGGGCAAGTCTTAAGGATATAAAATCAAGTTTTCGAGGTTTCCCAGTAAATAAATATGAAATAATCTTAGCACCAAAATCATTAAGGATGGCAGTGAATTATCAATCATTGCAAGAAAAATACAAATAAATGGGGAAGGCTTTTGATTACAGTAAAAGTCAAGTGTTAATTGGAAAATGAAGAGGAGTACCTATGACGATTGGGGAAAAAACAGTATATACAGAGTGATCAGACAACACCTTAATTGGATGATCAAAAAATTAGTATCATCAATGCAGGACAGAAGAATGTGTACCTCTGGATGTACAGACCCCTACAGAATACAGAACCTGTATCTAATTACAATCAAATATCATGCAAACCCAAAATAAGAAATACTAGGAGCAGAGAGGAAGTTTATTGTATAAATATGCCAACGTCATAAAAGACAAAGAAATGTTTTGGAAATATGCCCAGGTTAAAGGACACTAAGAGATATGACAAGTAAATGCAATTTAGTTGGATAGTCTCAAAGTATACTGAAGAAAAGCATACTGAAGAAAAGTTTGAACCTAGATAGACAAAATAATTTAAACTAGAAGAAAATACTTATAACTGGCTCTATAGCTCTGTGATTATAAGAGTCTGAAGAAAATGCTGTAACATAAAGCACTGCTGCAGAGCAGTAGTAAGTAAAACTACTAGCAAATACTTCTATCAAAACCATGAACTGAAAAATTAAAAATTTCTTCCAATTCCATAGTTTCAATCAACAGTCAACATATCCTGTTATGTTTTCCTTTAGCAAACCTAGCCTGCAAAGTTGCACACACACACACAAACACAGCAACAGACTAAACACAGTATCACTGGGAGCAATAATAAGCAAAAATTCTACAAATATCTTGTTTAATAATAATAATCCTATGAAGTGTATATTCACCTGTAAGGTGAATTTTAACTTACGGGTTATGAATTTTATGGATTAGAAAACTAAGAGATTATCTATCTTGGCATTTTACCATTAAAGTTAATAGTTCATAAATTTTAGATTACTAAATACACTTTTCAAAATGCATAAATTCCATCATCATAAACATCATCCCATTATTATAAACATCCTCCTTCAAAGTAAACTATTTTTTAAAATACCACTGACTCTACAGATCAACATCTACATTGAATATACTTATTATTAGTGTTCTTGCCGCATAAAAATATTCAACGTATAACATATAACAAACTAATACTTGAAATTAAGGAGAGGCTCTGGATACACAATAGCTAGTTCAATACTGGCTCCACAATTTGGTATCTGAGGGTCCTTGGGCAAAATAGATAATCTCTTAGTTTTCTAATCCATAAAATTCATAACCCATAAGTTAAAATTCACCTTACAGGTGAATATAGACTTCATAGGATTATTATTATTAAACAAGATATTTGTATTAGCACATAGAAAGTGCTCACTAAATGTTCATCGTTATAACTTTTTACATACACTTAAGAAATCACATGCTCACTTTTAACAAGATGGCTTTTATTTAAAAAAAAAAGTAACAAGTGTTGGTGAGGACATGGAGAAACTGAATCCCTGTGTACTTTGGGTGGATTATAAAATGGTATCATCTATGGAAAACAGTATGGCACCGCCCAAAAAAAATTTAAAATGTAATTACCATATTACCGTAATTACCCACAATCCCACTTCTGGATATATATCCGAAAGAATAAAAGCATGATATCTGTATCTACATTCACAGCAACACTATTCAAAATAACCAACAGGGGAAAACAATCTAATATCTATCAATGGGTAAATGGATAAAGTGTAGTACGTATGCACAGAATATTATTTAGTCATAAAAAGGAAATCCTATCATGTGGAAATCATTATACTAAAAGAAGTAAGTCACTCACAAAAAAGATAAATATTGTATGACTCCACTTATAATGAGTAACTTAAAGTAGTCAAAATCATAGAGACAGAAAGAATGGTGGCTAGTTACTAGGATTTGTGGGAGAAGAAAAAGCAGAGTTTGTTGTATAATGAATAGAGTTTCAGTCTTGCAAGATAAAAAAGCTTTGAACTATTTTATAAAAATGTGAATATACCTAACATCAGTGAACTACACATTAAAAAGTGGTTGAGATGGTAAATTTTGTTTTTTAGGATTAAAAAAACAGGAATTACATATTTGAAACTCAGCATCCACAAACATAAATGTCCTTTATTACATAAAGGTTAGTGAAACTTAATTAAAAGAGTAGCAATAAATGAACTAGAAGCTAAAAAAAACTCAGAAGTTGACAGTGTTATTACATAATCCAACTTAATTTTGAAATATCTAATACAAAATGGTGCATTTAAATACACGTGTTAGCTACACCATACAAAATATACTAATCACATGTCACCTTACTCAAGTCTCTAAAGTTAATCTGATCTTGAAGCCAGGTTTTTATCCAGTGTGTAAGAAATGCAAATGAGTTCTCTGATCCCATAAGTAACCCCAGGGTCTAGACTGGTGTGAAACCTCCCGAAGTCATCTCAGATTCCAGACAAACCTAAGAACCAGAAATGACTTAGGACCTGAAAACCTGGGCTCTGATGATAAGCAAACCATAACCAATTTACTTCACTCTCAAAATTTTCAAAGATAACTATAGGAAATTAGGAAATACAAAATTTAAAAGTTTCCAAATTGCTCTCATCTAATCAGGGGTTAAAATTAAGTAGGCTTTATCTCCATTTATTAAAAATAATAATAATAATCACCAGATTTTTGGTGATAAATTTTAAACAAATGTATAGTTCCTCAAGCCATCCTTCAAGGAAACTGTCAAGTGTCAGAGAACAAGAACAATGATTGCCATATTTTACTGAACCAAAGATACTGATACTGAAAATATTAATAATAAAATATACCATTATTTCATGCCACTGAGAATGTAAAAACTAAACTGCCAACTAAACACTGACATACATCAATTACAAAATGTATTCCAAATTCAGAAACACCAAAATACTTTTAAATTGGTACCTCAGAACAGATGTAATGCAATACAAGTATAATTGTTCCTCTGAATAACTCCATTATCAAAAACTTAACCTATATATGAACTATAGAGAAAGAGAAAAAAATCAGCATTTCTAAAGACCAAAAACTATTTAGAGACCAATAAAACTTTCTTAAAAGCATAAAAAGTCAATGCAAACTACCAGTTCAAAGAAAAAAATAATAATCAGTGCAACATGCAAGTCCAAGGAAGTAACTGGGTAATTCACTAAAGATTAAGGAAATGATTCCCAAACTCAAGAAATCAAGAAGCTAAATACCAAATGACTTTTAAACAACAAGTGGTCAAGACCCAGGTCTCCTTTGATTCACTGGTCTACAACTCAGAGGAGAGAGTGCTACCTACTAAAGGAAAAAATAGTTAATACAAGATTTTTCAGTATATACTATGGACAAAGAGACTCTGATTTAGTTTAGGATGATTTACACTACCGCCCAGTTTCAAAAACAATGGTATAGGTGCTAAGCAAAAAGAAATTCCGACTGATCTAAAAATTTTTAAAACCTGAGAAAATAAAGGTTAACAAACTAATCCATTTTCAGCAAACACAAGAGAATACATGAGCTAATTCAGTAATGTTGACAGTTAATTCAAGTAGGTATATAGAAAGAAAAACTCTATTAAATTTAATTGTTTCAAAATTCCTAAAATCTAGGACTTTTCTTATACCAGTATCTGATACCACATCCTGTAAGTCATTAATATAGGTAAATCTAAATATCTAATTCACAACCAGTGAAATTACACAGGACAAATAAGACTCATGAGTAAAAACTTTCAGAAAACTAATGCTATCAGAATTAAAATTACATATAAGAATACACAAATACATTCAAAATAGGCAAACTGAATACATCAAAATATTCCTCCAAATGTAGCAAATTGACCTCCAACCTATGCAGAAATCTGTTTGGTAATTTCTGTAAATTCTGTTCGGTTATTACACTAACCATTTAATTTTCTTATGTCACAAACTCTACACAAAGAAGGACTACATCTCTCTCTATCTATGTACATATGTAAATGAGAACATAAGTCATACTATATTTTTTCTAAATAGTGATCCTACTGAATAAAACATTCTTAGGTTTAATGCTGAATTAGAAAGCTAACTAAAAGTGATTCTTCACTTTCTTTTTCCCCAGAGGAATCCAATTTGGCCATCTACTTGGACCTTTAAACTCAAGAGTTTAGAAATTCAAATGTAAAATATGCCCATCAATTTAAACAAAAAAGGGGAAAAGGCTGATATTTTTGAAGATGGGTATATAGCAGTTGGTTATGATGATCGTTCTATTCTTATCTATGTTTTTGAAATTTGTAATAACGTTAAAATTTCAAATATTATTCAGGTGTATGAGTGGACTTTTTTAAAATCTTAATTCTACAATAGGGGCCTCCCCGGTGGCGCAGCGGTTGAGTGCTGGGTTGTGAGGCTGCCCGCGGCCTCTGCGGTGCCGGTTCGATCCCCGGCTGCTCCCCGGCCACCGGAGGAGGGTCCCACATGGCGCGCAGACCTCTCCTGCCGCCCGCTGCTCCCCTCGGCAGTGTGCTTCGGTCCTTCTGCCTGTTCTGCTTCCCGCTCTGGCTCTGGTGAGTTCTCTCACCCTCCCACACTTCTGACTGTACACAATGCTTGTATAAATAATAAATAAAAAAAAAAAAAAAATCTTAATTCTACAATAAATCTAGTAGAAAGTATCAGATTGCTAATACGTTCTCTGACAGGGTAAACTAACTTAGAGATATTCCTCAAATGACATCAAAAATTACTTAATCAGTAAGACACAGATCTAAGGGGCCTCCCTGGTGGCCCAAGGGTTAGTGTCTCAGTACTATCAAGCTATCACCAGCCACCTCAGCAAGTCTTCGATCCATAGCAGGGGAGCTGGCCCACCTGGCACAGCAAACCTCTCCTGTCTGGCCTGCTGCTCCCCTCAGCAGTGTGTCTCAGAAGTTCTGACTGTTGTGCTCCCCACTCTGTATCTGGTGAATTCTCTCAACCACTTCCCCCCATAACATTCCCACACACACACACCTCTGGCTTACACCCCAGCTCATGTATGCATAAATAAATAAATCTTTAAAAAAAAATTATCTAGCAACTTTAAAAAAAAGGCTTAAAAACTTCTATTCCATTGCATCCACATTCCACAACTAATACAGTGACCTAGAAAAGACTAAATAACTGATATAACAGTCTAATAAATGCCAGGAATAGAATTCAGAACTCTTTGCCTATTTGTCAAATTCTCCTTTAAAATAATGCATTACCTCAAATTGTTTCAATTTTCTTGTCTGTAAAATAGATTAGACAAGATCATTTACCAGGTCTAGAATCCTGACTCCATGAATACCAAGTTAAACAGAGATCTTTATCATGGGAATGAAGGTTCTTAAACATAGCAGAGCTCTTCAAACATTTTCAGGGACTCCAGAGAAGTACAAATCAAATACAGAAACAAGCTGACAGCAATTCCGTCATTACCTTCTGGGTCCTGAGTTATTTTTACAACTTCTCCATTTCTCAGTATTTAATGCTAGACTATGAAACACTATTATCAAAGACCATTGAAACAATCATACTGAAAGTTTTTTGATTATATTTTTGGAAAGCCTAAGTATCAAAATAGACAACTCACTGGATGTTCAAGTAACTGAAAGCCTCACACAGAACCAAGTACATCACTCTCTTAAGTTTAAAATAAGCCTATCTGACATATATAAGGGTCACAGAGTTTTAATGCCCACCTATTAAAGCCTGAAAAAGGTTGCTCTGAAATATGTTAATAACCCGTTCTATGGAACTTCTGAGCTGTCTGTCTTCAGTTTGGCTTAGTTTAGATCGATATTCCTCCAAGAGGTGCAAAGCTCTCTGGGTATCTGGGAAGGAAAAAAAAGAGTGTGGTTAAAACTATGTATTTACAAGAAAGTATTAGACTCTATGCAGCAAATGATTCTCCACGACAGCTAAACAGTTCTCAGAATCCTCCAGATCAACGGATACTACTATGTTCATGGAAATATTATTCCCTAGAATGAGCAAAAAAAAATTTTTGTGTGTGTGAGAGGAGGAATGTGAACAGTTAATGTATACTGGTAGTCTACCACAATAAAAGATCATTTGATCTTAGCAACATAGTTTCTGCTGGTTTGACACACAAAAGCAGATTATCTACAATTAGTCATTAAAAATCAAAACCTTACCTATTTCTAAATACTAGCTTTTAGCCAGTATCCCAACACTCAGAAAAGTGTTTAGTGAGTAGGATAAAGTAAAATAGTAAAACACTAATTCAGAGTTTTAAAAAAGTCTCTCTAGTCACTAAAGAGATGTCAAAGAAGAAAGTTTAACAAACATTTAGGTGTTTCCATCATCTCAATGTGATGCTTAGATTCCCCAAGTAGTGAAGTTAGGACTGAGATGTCTCACCAAAGTTACACATTTTAAAAATATGCAATCACAAAACAGACATACAGAAAAGTCAGTGACACCCCACAAGAGAGTACTGAAATTAAATCTCACCTTGCTTCCGGACCGGCATTTTTCTCCAGAATGAGCAAGAGGGCACACACCTTTAAAAAAAAAAAAAGAAAGAAAGAAAGGAAAGTGAACTAAAGAAAAGAATCGTGGTTAAACCAGCATTTCCCCCTAAATCTCAAATTTGGAAACTCCCAGCCCAAATCGCAAAGCCCACCTTACAAAGTTTTCCCAAGTGAAAGGAAGAGTCTCAAAAGCCGACAGAGGCAATCTTGACAGCTTTCACCTAGGGGTGCTACTCCTGCAAATTAGGAGCACCGAGAAGTCAGCTCCCAAATTCTCCTCCAAGTCGCCCCCTCTCCAAAGGGCACCAAATACCTAGACAAGCACCCCTCCTTCCCCCCAGCACAAGTATGCATACTCCCCCCCTGCTACTGGGGAGCTAAGAGGCGCCCCGACCCTTGGTCCCAAAGCCAAAGGCGCCCGGCGAGCGCTCCGAGAATGGACCAGCTGGGCTGATCACCCCGCCCAGCTCAGGCCCCTTCCTCGCGCTTGCCTCTCTCCTCGCACGCTTCCTCCAGGCTACTCCAGCGGGGGCCGGACAGGGCAGCGGCCGCTCTCCCGCGACGCCCTCGCGCCCCACATGCACACCTCCGCGGGCCCCCACACCTGCGGCGCCACCACAAAGTTCCGGCGAGCGGCGCGCGCTCAGAGCTGGGGTGCACTCCGGCCCGACTCCAGGCGGCTCCCCCGCCCAGCACCGCTCCACGTCCCCCGCCCCGCCCGGGGCTCGAGGAGCCGAGCTGAGAGGGGTGAGGGAACGGGGGAGGAGCTCCCCTCCGCGGCCGCACCCCCGCGGCCTCTTCTTCCTCCTCGACCGCCGCCGCCCCTCACTCGCCGCGGCTCGCTAGCCCGCTCGCCCTCGCCGCTCCTCGCCGCCCCACCCCCTGAACCTCGCCTCCTTCCGCGCCCCCAACAGCTCTCCCCCCAAACTTTCCGCCAAGATGGCGGCCCCGGAGCTGGACTGCTGCGCCCCCACGTGACCGCGTTCCCCGCGCGCTCAGCCAATGGGAAGTGAGGAGGCGGCTCGCGCCGAGCCCTGGGCTCTCCGGGCTGCTACCTTCGGGGTGGAAGGGGGAGGCGGGCCGAGAGGGGGCTGGGGAGCTGCGAGGGGATTTAGGGAGCAGCCTGAGTGGACCTCCTTGCTTAAAGGGGAGGCCGCCGAAGTGACTCTGAGGACAAAGGACTGGCACACGGGCGCTACAGGTGGCCCGGGGGCCCCGCAGGAGCCCGCCTTTACCTCGCCCGAGCCCACCGGCGCGTCCCGCGGGGCTGAGCCCGACGTGCTCCACGCCCTGAAGGATCGGGGTGTCGGGCGGCCAGCCATCACCTACGCCGGATCCAAGACACCCATTCCGAGACACCCTGTAACCTCACTAAACACGTGGCCGTTTTCAACTCCCCGCAGGAGAGTCCCGGGTGCCCCCCCCGGGGGATCCCTAGCCCGGAGAAGCGGTGCCGGGAGGAGTCGAACGCACCACCCACGTTAGGGGCGGTGAAGGGCGGGGCCTGGGTGGGGAGTCAGGGCGGAGTTGGGGGTGAGGGGGGATCTCTGCACTGTCTTCCCCTTCATACTGATTTTTAAAAAGTTACTGTTCTCTCGAGTGAAAGTATTTGGGAGGGGGTTAAATTAAAGAAGGCCTTGTAAAATGGGGTTGGTTAATAGAGTTTGAGAGGGTAACTGGAGGAATTTTAAGTGTAAGTGATTAATTCCAGATATAGATGCATTTAAGACTGGGAAGAGAAAATTCGATCCTTTATTCACTCATCATTCCCGCTGCCCTGCGTCCCCGCACCCATCAGTCTCGAGGAGTAGCCAAGCTCCGGCGGCCCCTTTAAGAACTCACCTGTAGCCAGAGCCTCCCGCGCCCAGCGGCCACCGCCCGAGCTGCCCGGCTGTTTCCACCGCAGCTCCGTGCGGGACTGTGAGACGGACTGAGCCACCCCTGTTGCAGAAGGAGAATCGCAGGAAGTTCTCCAGGCCCGTCTCTCCAAGCCTCTTCTGGATTACAGGGATCTCTGAGGTCCTGAGAGAAGAATTTGCCCAAGGTCACCCAGAGTTAGTGACTACCGGAAGATTTTTTCCCAGTAAACCTGACAGCCTTTCGCCAATGCTGTATCCTTGGGCCAATAAGGGAAAGCCCGGGGAACCTTGTCCTGTAACCATAACAATTACAAGTATGCAGAGTAATTGGGTTTCACTTTTGGATTGAAGCTGGAAGTCCTAACTTTAAAAATCCAACCATTTTCGAGCTCATGTAGACCCACTCTCCCAGTTTAAGGTAAAAAAAACCCCTGAGATCCAGAAAGTAGTAGAAACTTGCCCAAGAACATATAGACCAATCAGTAACAACTGCCCAGCATTAAGTCTCCTAGCTCAAGTAAAGGGTTCTCTGCTCAGTGATTTGGGAACACTTGACAGTGGTATATGGGTATGTTGGTAACAGATCTCTACGCTTTTCTGAATCAAGCATCTTGGGAGCTTGAGCAAGTTTAATAGAAGAAATGGAATGGAAAAATCAAAGAAAGCGCCTATGAACAAGGGGTTTGAATGAAGGGATTTTTTTTTTTTAATAGAGGCATGTTTTATTTATTTATTTGTTTGTTTGTTTGTCTTGTTTATACATGCACTGGGTACAGTCAGAAGCGCGGGAGGGTGAGAGAATTCACCAGAGCCAGAGCAGGGAGCAGAGCAGGCAGAAGGACCGAAGCACACTGCTGAGGGGAGCAGCAGGCGGCAGGAGAGGTCTGCATGCCATGTGGGACCCTCCTCCGGTGGCCGGGGAGCAGCCGGGGATCAAACCGGCGCCGCAGAGGCCGTGGGCAGCTTCGCAACCCAGCGCTCAACCGCTGCGCCACCGGGGAGGCCCAGAAGGGATTTTTTTAAATTGTGAAATAGGAGGATTCTTAACAGTGAAAATGGCTGATGGCATGCATGCTATTATTAAAACTTCATTGATGAACTGAGGATAGAATGGTTTCACTGAATGAAACTTTCTAAGAATAGAATCTCTCCAGAATTCAGGAGGAGGGAGGGATTTTGCCTTCCCCTTTGATATCATTCATTGTTCCTATAAGTTTACTTGCTAGACGATGGGGATAGACTAAATAGAAAATAAAATTTCTGTGCTCAAGGACCTATAGCCAGTAACAAATGGATGAAAGCCAGTGTGGCTTTTTCCAGGGGCTGGTGAGAAGTCAAACCAAAATTTGTATGATTTTTCAGTGTCATCCTAGTACTCCCCTAAAAACAATGGGGTGTGGGTGGAGAGGAAGAGGAGACAGGAGGGCATGATGTCCTTCCTTTTATCATTTCTCACCCTATGTGGTTGTCAGTAGTATACAAAAACAGGAATGAGCCCGCACTTGTTCCACTCTTAGGAGTCAAATGGAGGAAGCTTTGCTGGATTCTTTCAGCTTCTGCTTGATGGACATTCCTACCACCTTAGGCAGTGTTTTAGAATTTTATACAACCTGACAAAACATACTAAAAAAGAACCTCTTGTGTTCCTGTAACTTTCATTCATTGTGAACTTCTTGTGTTCCTGTAACTTTCATTGTTTTAGTCCTATTCCCTGGATATACAAAACCAACCCGTTTAAATATTGAAACCAAGCTCATTGGAGCCCTCTCTTTTTCAAATAAATGATCCCTCTCTACAATTATTTCCTTTGGGGTAAGCTTTCGTACTCCTTATTATTGTGGTTACTTTTTTTTTTTCTAAATCCCTCTTAAAGGGTGCTGCCAGGAAATGTCCTCGAATTCTTCACGGAGGGATGACCAGCCTGGTCACTTCCATCAGTCTCAATATTTGTTTCTCACATGACGCCTAGGCTGCATATGTGTTTTTGACAGTATCAACTCCTTTTCTTTTCTTAGTGATTGCCTTAACATAAACAGTGCATTGCCACCCTGCCAGAATGAGATCAGTAGAGTCTGGCACTGAGCACCTTTATGGGATGGGCTGGTGCTCATCTAGATAGAAAGAAGACAAGTGGAACTGTAAGGATGACTTGGATTAGAAGAGGGTTGGGAAGGGAAGGCTTTGAACTGAGAGACAATATTCTTGAAGATGAGATCTCTGACATCTCAATAGACAATTCAGAAATTTTGGCCTTTCCATGGTCTTCTGACTCCTAAGCTTTTTAAGACATTTGAAAGGAAGTTAATTTGGGCCTAGAAAGTTTGTACATATATAAACTTGTATGTATATGTGTGTATATATATATATAATTTTTAATGAGGAAGTTGTAAAGTAGTCAGATCTTATACTGGATCCCATTCAATGGCAGCTGCTACCTACATAAAGTAAGGAAGACTGAGAATATAACATACATTTGGAAAAATCCAGATACTTTTTATGTTGTAGTGATGTGGTAGTGTGCTTCCAAGAGATGGCCCCTAATTTTTCTTACCTCTGTATATCTTTGGGATTGACCTAAGTAACCAATAGAGTAATGCAGAAATGATGTAGATTAGGTCACGAAAGATTCTGTGGCTTCTGCTGTGCCCTCTTGGATCACTTGCTGTGGAGGAAGTCAGCCACTATATTATGAAGACACTCAAGCAGCTCCATAGAAACATCTTCATGGTGAGAAAATGAGGCTCCTTGCCAACAGCCAATATCAACAGAATAAAACTGAAACCAATTCCTCTTAAAACATGGACA
Source organism: Talpa occidentalis (assembly GCF_014898055.3). NCBI lineage: Eukaryota > Metazoa > Chordata > Mammalia > Eulipotyphla > Talpidae > Talpa > Talpa occidentalis. The sequence goes on along the minus strand of NW_023604295.1, from coordinate 40,666,085 downwards.
GGTGTGCTTTCTTCTTTCAGGTATAATCCCTGCAAAATTCCCATCACCAATTCACCCGTGTCCCATCACCATAGTCCCTTGTATAAGAACACATTCTCTCCCCTGTTTTGATCCCTCTCCATCTCCCTCCCCTGCAGAGTATCTCTGATTAATAGTTGCCTATTAATTTTGTTTTTCAATTTATTATAATTATTTTTTTCCTGGTCCCTTATTTGTTTCCCTTACATTCCTCCAATAAGTGAAACCATTCGATATTTTTCTTTTTCCTTCTAGCTTATTTCACTGAGCATAATCCCTTCCAGCTCCATCCATGCATTGTACAAAAAGGAAGAACGATGTAAAATGTAAAATATATATAAAATAAAATTATTTAAAAATTGGACAGGTGTTCATCGCCAGTAACAATTAGGCATGACTTATACTTTTTAATGGATGATGTATCCTTAATCCTCTGTATTATGGTATAATAGGTTCCTAAGTGGGTGTAGAACTAATACCTGCCTCCCATTTAAACTGGTACACTCTTCACTGGTAAAACCCTTTACATATTATGTTCAAGGACAGGACAGGTTAAACTCGTTGTAGTCTCACAGCAACCTATGAGAGAAACGTATTGGTTAAGATCTCCCACTTGGCAGAGGAGGATTCTGAGGAAGAAGAAAATTAGCAGGCTAGTCTAGAACACCACAGCTAGCTGGTAATACAGATGGGACTGAACATTAGTTCATTGTTGTTTCCATTAGACTATTGTTTTTTTCAGCTTGACCCCTTTTTAAAAAAAAAAAAAAAAAAACAACAAAAAAACCTGTTGTGTGAGGGGATCAATCTGTGTGTAAGAGAAAGAGAATCAGAAAGAGAGATAACAAGAGAAAGAATACAGACACTGAAAGAGATTCTAATAAAATAAAGTATAAGCAATAGGTCAGTCTGTTATTTATCATATATTTGAATTTCTTTAAGAGTGGAGACAATTTTGGGGCCTCCCTGGTGGCGCAAGGGGTTAAGACACAGCACTACAAAGCTATCCGTGGCCATTGCAGCATGAGTTCCAACCCCAGCCAGGGAAGTGACCCACATGCTGCAGCAGACCTCTCCTGAGGCGCCTGCTGCTCCCCTCAGCAGTGTATTTCAGTCATTCTGCCTGTTCTGCTCCCCATTCTGCCTCAGGTGAATCCTCTCACCCCTCCCATCATCTCTGGCCTGCACCCCCGCTCTTGTATGAATAAATAAATAAATCTTTTTTAAAAAAAGTAGAGACACATTTGATGGAAACAGGAATGTCTCCTCTGATCACAAAGAAATAAATATTCATACTCTATATTAGTTATAACTAAAAGAATTATTGTTTTTATTACAAAGGTGTTTAAAACACTGTAGCTTCCTTCTCTCCTTCCTTTACCTTGACACATACCCTTGAGTGTAAATGAGAGGTTTGAGTTCAATGGGACATCCCACAGGAAAGGACCCTCAGACACCATTTAATGCTATCCTCTCATTTGACAGACATTTGAACTAAACTCCAGAACAGCTCCCAGGCAGTATCAGCACACAGTTATCAAAGTGTGTTTCCTGAATAGCATACTGGCATTGCAGGATTAATCAATCGATCTTCCTCTTGGCAGGGACAGACAGGGGAGTGGAGATTAGTACTCTTTTATAAAGATACATTTCTAAGTTCAACCAAATTTGCCTTTTTTGCATTTGGATATTCAGAATATTGACAGAACCAACTGTAGAATCCCATTCTGAAATCCTTAGGATTACACTCAAATCTCCTTACATGAGACAGCCACCTTACCCTCTCCTTGCCAAGAGGATTACCAGAGTCTGTTTAAAGAAGGCCCTGGGTAGGGCCCTTCAGTCAGATTATCCTTTCATAGGCAGAGAATACAAACTTAGAGATTTAATTGGAATTTGAAGAAATGAGATTAGAATTCTAGGAAGTTATTTGAATTTCATTTCTGTGATGTGGTTTGACTAATAGAATTCTGATAAGCAAAAGAAGCCAACAGATTCTTCATAATTGGACCTGGATTGAGTCCAGTGACCCATCTCCTTTTGCATGGAAAACTGCTGCTGTCTTCCAGAAGCTTTCTGTGCCAGTCTTTCATTTTTGGGAAATGATACTCACTAGAGCTATAATTTTCCTGTTCCACATGTTCTATAACCCCAAATTCCTTTATTATTCCCTTTTATTTTAAGCTCACAAGAAGAATGGTAAAGACAAAGAATTACTTAAATCTTACCTTCTATTTAAATTTTCTTTAAATTAGATTAGTTTCTTCCAAAAGATAATTTTATCAGCTGAGTTGAACTATTTGTGATTAAAACATCCTCTACCTATAGTTATGATTAAAGCAGCAACTGAAGTAAACTATTTGTGATTAAAATAAATTGGGTTACAGTTGAGGAAACTTCTAAATATGCTTTTTAAAAAGCCTGCAAAAATTCCCCAATTGGATGGCATTTCAAATTGCAAATTACCATGTGAATAAATAAAGCAAGTGGGGGACAATGAAATAATAGCTACAAAAACAAAATAAAAGGAGGGGAGCATTATTGGTTGCTAATGAAGATGAAAAATTAATAAGGGAGAAGCAATATTTAATAAAAAATGCTACCCTAATAATTTAAAGAAGCTTGTATTCAAGGGAGTAGAATAACATTGTTCTTATTCTTTTTTTTTTTTTTTTCCCTCTTGGAAAGTCGCTTTCAAATATTAGAACAAGAAGAAACTTGTTCTTTCATTGTCAGTGAAAATAAGAGTGCTTAGTAACTCCCAACAAGACAGAAAGTAATTGAAGAATCATTCAAACTCAAGTGCCTTTGGGAGAGTGAAAATACAGGTTCCAAAAAAGTAAATAGAGGGAAAAGTGTGTGTGTGAGCATGTGTGTGTGTGTGTGTGTAATATTCATTCTGCAAGATTTTTTTGTTGGCGAATGCAAGAGTTTCTGTTCTATTTATCCTCTATACTTTTTTTTGGATATTTGAAATATTTCCTAATAAAGTTTACTTCTAAAATAAAAGCAGGTACACTTGTCTTGAGTAACCCTAAAAGAGCTAGAAAAAATAGAGGTTCCTGTTGAAACACATTGAAAACTCACATTGAAAATAAGGCACCCGTAGGTATGGTGGGGGAGAGGGAAAAGGAAACAAAAGAAAATGGTTAAATATCTATATAAGGAGAATTTAGAAGTTAGGCTCCCTAAAGGGAGACTTTATTGGGAGTCACAGAGGAAGACATGATGAGTTGCAGTACTAAAGACAGGAAACTGAGGACAAATCTGCACATTGAACACAAAGATATACCCCCTCATTAGCCCTTTCTCTTCTAGATCTAGAAGCCATAGTGGGGCAGACAAAACTGCCAAAAATTGAATTGACAAAAAGCAGAATTGGCCCAGAAAAAAAGATCAATAGATACTAATAGTTCTATTTCAACAAAAGCCAGTCTGAACCATCAGGAAAATGCAAATCAAAATCACAGTGATTTCACACCCACCAGGATGGCTATAATCAAAAGACTTATCTTTTAAGACACACCTATTATTATCCTAACAAGAGCTGCCTAGGCTGTGAAGAATTCAGAACCTTTATATACTGCTGGTGGGAATGTAAAATGCTACAACCACTTTGGAAAATAGCCTGGCAATTTCTCAAATATTTAAACATACAGTTGTCATGTGACACAATTCAATTCCTAGATATATACCAAGGAGAATTAAAAACATATGTCCAAACAAAACTAGTACACAAATGTTCATAGCAGCAGTATCCATAATAGCCCAAAAGTGGGAAAAAAAACACCAAAAGACCATGAAGTTATGAGCAGATTAATGAAATGTGATATAGCGTTACAAGGAACTATTATTCAGCAATAAAAAACTGAAGAACAGATACATATTACAACATGGATGAACCTTGAAAACATTGTATTAAGTGAAATAAAACGATTATTAAGGACCACTTATTGTGTGTTTCGATTTAAATGAAATGTCTAGAATAGACAAATTTGTCAAGACAGAAAGCAGATCAGTTGTTGCCTAGAACTGAGGGGAGTGGTGGAGGCAAGGGTTTGGGTTTGGAAGCCTAGGCAATGAGGGTTGTTGTTTTTTTTAAGGATAATGAAAATGTTATAAATTGATTACGATGATGGATGTACAAATCTGAATACACTGTCACAAACCCCAAGAGAACCTGCCATCTGGTGACTGTAAGCTAATTAATACAATGACCAGGTTTAGTTTGGCAGATCAAGAACTTTACTGCTTGACAAGCAATGGAGAAGGGGGATCTGGTATTCCCAAGAACCTTCTCACTGTGCCAAGGAGAGAAAGCTAATTTTTAAAGCAAAGGAGTGAGAGGCAAGGTTAGGGACAAAGGAAAGGTGTGGTTAGGGGCAGGGTTTCCTTCCAGGTCCAGATGCACAAGAGCCTCTTCCTTACATGCTTGTTCCATCCAGCTAGCAGTGCAGCCCCAAGCCAGCTCTGGCTGGCTCTGTAGTTTGACTTTTTGAATTAATAGCAGCTCCTGCAAAAGATTCCACCTAGAAAAGAACAACTGGAACAACACTGGATCAGTGGAATGTTAAATGTTTCAGGTTTTCTGCACTGGGTAAAGCTCTGCCCAGGGGCAAAAAGAAGGCAGGGGGCAGCAAAAGGACAGGACCTTGCAGGGGGCAATATTGTAAATCATTGAATTGTATACTTTAAATGGGTGAATTGAAAGATAGGTGAATTGGCCTCCATAAAACTGTGTTTTAAGAAAGCCAGGCAGGACATCTTACTGCCCTCCAAGAATGCTGACCAGTCAACAAACCCCTCCCATGTACACAGAACTTTGAATCAGTTCAACTATCAACAGAAAGAGACAACTAAGCATCACCAGCCATTTGAGGAATGTCTCCAAAGATGGAGATGAAATATGGGAAAACCAGGAAAAGAAACCCACAAAGAAAAAAGGAGATCAGAGTCAACAGAAGGAACAAGGGAAAAATTCAAGAAATTATAATTAATATCCTCAAAGAAGATAATGTATCCATGATATAGGAACTATGAACAAAAAGGAAGAAAAGAGTTTTCTGAAGTAAATTTAAAAACAAAACATACAATTCAGCAGAGAGTTTAGAAGATTAAATGCAAGGAATTTCCCAGGAGGGAGGAGGGTAGGGGGTGAATATAGGAAAATGAGAGGTTTGGAGAGACAGGGAGAAAATGAACAAGTAATTAATATGAGGAATTAACAAAATAAAGGAAGTGAACAAGTAAACAATAGGAGAACTGAAAAACAACTCTAAAAATCAAAAAAGGCCTGCTGAGTATCAACAAAACGAATGTAAAAAAACCCATACCAAAACACATCCTTGTGATATTGCAGAATATTAAAAATGCGTGTAGATCTTAAAGGCTTCCAATGTATAAAAACAGCCCAAGCACAAAGAATGAGAAGTCAGAATGACATCAAAATTCTCAACAACTTTGGAAATTAAAAGATAATAGAACACTGCATGTAAATTCTAAGGATTAGATGTCTAACCCTATGACCAATCTGGATAAAGTTAAAAAAAAAATTTAGCATTTGGGTTGTTTCCAGGTTTTACTATTGTAAATAGTGCTACAATAAACATAGGTGTACAGGTGTTCTTTTCAATCAATGTTTTTGTGTTCTTTTAGGTAGATCCCTAGGAGTGGAATTGCTGGGTCATATGGTAGCTTCATTTTTAGTAGACTGAGGACCCTCTAGACAGATTTCCATAGTGGTTGGACCAGTTTGCACTCCCACCAGCAGTGTAGAAGAGTTCCTTTTTCACCACATCCTCGCCAACATTTGTTGTTGCTTGTTTTGACTGGGTCAAGAAGATGTGGCACAAAGGAATATTATTCAGCAATTGAAAAGATAAACTCATGCCATTCACAGCAATGTGGATGGAACTAGAAGGAATTATGCTCAGGGTAATAAGCCAGAAGGAAAAAGAAAAATATTGGATGGTTTCACTTTTAGCAGGAATATAGGGGAACCAAATAAGACATCAGTGTAAAAAAATATTAACAGTACAAAACACAACAAAGCAAAAACGGACAATTACAAATCAGAGACATACTGCAGGGGAGGAGGCGGGAGAGGGATCAGAGGGAGGGAGGAAGGAGCACAGGGGACTGAGGTGATGGTGCACGGGTGCATTGGTGAAGGAAACTGTGGGGACTACAGCTGAGGGGGTAGGGGGAAGCAAATATTGTTTAAAAATGAACAGTGATGTAAAAAATTTTAAAAATTAATATAAAATTTTTTTAGCATTTCAAGAAAATATTTCTCCCATCATATTTTACAGGAAGCTTCTCAATAGATGTGCTTCAGCAAAACAAGGGTATAAATCAAGAAAGGAGACATCGGATCTAAGAAACAGGATCCAGTGAGAAATAGGTAAAAGGAATGCCCAGTACTCTGGTTTGAGACCATTTCAGGATGACAGCTGACAGCGTGGCAGAACTTTGAGAGAGGAATCAGCATCTAGGAAGGCTGGAGGACTTCCGAATCAATGTAGCCAAGAAAGGTATGGAATTGGTTAACTAGATGATAGTTTTGATCCTATGGGAAAGTTTTTGAAGAAGACTTTCTAAGAGCTGCTGGAGGGTGTGGGAAAACATAAAAAGATGTTGAAAGAAAATTAAGCAAATGAAAAACACCTTGTTAACTCCAGGAAAATGAATTGTGTAAGAGAAAATGTAGTTACTGTACACCTTTTGGCTAAAAGTAAAATATTTTTTAGTCCTGGTAATGAAAACATTTTATGGTAACAGAAACTGATTCAACAAACAAAAGAGAATTGTAATAGGATGAAAATCAGTAAACTAAAAGTTTCACTTATGAAAATGGGAAATAGATTGATTTCAATTGAACAAAAGTATCAATCTTCTCTACTATTTAGTAATACAGAATTTCAGAAGAAACAGTATAATAACTGAAGGTTTTTCTCCAGAGTGGGATGGGAGCAGTGGGGATGGAAAAGAGGGCAAAGAACCACCTTTTAGATTATTACTAATAAGACCTTTAGCACTCTTTGATCTTTAAAAATGATTTTCATGCAATAATTGATTAAAGATAAAGTTTGCTTTAAAATTTTAAAAAAGTTAGGTGATACACATTCACTTCCACAGCGCATTGAATCCTTAGGCAGAATTCCATTGCTAAATGCAGATGCAAAGGAGTTAATAGGTCCTGTGACCACTGCCTCAGTCATCTTTCCTGCAGAATGAGGTGGGAGGAGGAAATGTTCTTCACAGGACCAGAATGCCAAGAGTCCAGATTCTCCTTTTCTAGAGGTCTCTGATGTTCTCTGTAGGAATCTTTAAATGTGTTTGTGCTTGTAAACAATTTTACTTCTCAGAACCTTTCTGAATTAATATATGGGTCCCTGAAATTTCTAGAAACAAAATAGAAGATGCTTTGAGAGTCCCTACTAAATCATAAAAACTACATGTGGTTATTAGCACCCTGTATTAAAATACTAGCATGCCCTTGCTTATATTTGATTTCTTTAAAATGTATTTTAAAACAAACATACAATTTTTAAAAATTTGTACCTAATACCACCTCTGCTTTTTAAGGGTGGATTTTAATAGCTTGATAAATCACTTTGCATGTATTACATTTTGATATTTCAAGGGAGACAGAGATGAGAAAGTAATGAAAGAAACTGACTGCTATACATGATAACAGAGTAAATATACCCAGATACTGGCTAAATTATATATGACAATAGATCTATGACCCACAACCTAAGCAGCAACAAATCTAGGAAGCTAAACCACAATCTCTGCAGCAATTGCTCTAGAATGATCAGGACTTGATAGTGATTGCCAGCTTCCTCTTCTTGTTGCCTTTACTTCTAACTCAGGACTAACCTGAGAAAACCAAATATGTTCTTGAAATCTCAATCCTATAAAATGCCCTACTTCTAGTTATCCTGTCTCCTGCTTTCCTATGTCAACAGCTTTTAATTACAAATTACTTGGAGCTTTTCTTTCTTTCTCTCTTTTTTTTTTTTTTAATAGAGGCATGTTTTTTTATTTATTTATTTATTTATTATATTTGTTTGTTTTGTTTATACATGCACTGCGTACAGTCAGAAGCGTGGGAGGGTGAGAGAATTCACCAGAGCTAGAGCGGGGAGCAGAGCAGGCAGAAGGGCTGAAGTACACTGCTGAGGGGAGCTGCGGGTGGCAGGAGAGGTCTGCGCACCATGTGGGATCCTCCTCCGGTGGCCGGGGAGCAGCCGGGGATCGAACCGGCGCCGCAGAGGCCGCAGGCAGCTTCGCAACCCAGCGCTCAACTGCTGCGCCACCGGGGAGGCCCTCTTTCTCTCTTTTTTTATAAAGTTTCCCCACTCCCCTGCCTGCTTTTGAGTCTTTGACAAACACAAATGGTGTTAGCTGACTCCCTAGTTACAGCAAGCTTTGAATAAATAACCTCTCTTCTCATTCAGGTGGTCATAATTTATTTCTACAATGACAAGAAAAAGTTCCTAAAGGAAGCAAAATTATACAAGAACAACTTTTTAGTCCCCTACTTCAATGAAAGCTTCATTCATTAAGTTCAACTAATAAGTATTATGCTAGTATGAGTCAAGCACTAAAATAAATTGTATTTCTCTAGAATAATCTTGCCTAAGAAGGAAACTACATAACTGACAACTTGGGAGTTAGAAATTCAAATCTCGAGTCATTGTAGATGGTCTGTAGTAGGCAAACTATTTACTTCACACTTCACAAGTTTCTTGGTTAAATTGAGTGGAGAGAAGTTCTCACAATTAATATACCAAAAAAAAAAAAAGAATGACTAATAATGATGTTTCTTACATTAGTCTCTATTTTTATTTTATTTTATTATTTTTTTAAAGATTTATTTATTTATTTATACAAGCACTGGGTAGTCAGAAGCGCGGGAGGGTGAGAGAATTCACCAGAGCCAGAGCGGGGAGCAGAGCAGGCAGAAGGACCGAGGTACACTGCTGAGGGGAGCAGCGGGCGGCAGGAGAGGTCTGCGCGCCATATGGGACCCTCTCCAGGCTGCTGGGGATCAAACCGGCGCTGCAGAGGCTGCGGGCAGCTTCGCAGCCCAGCGCTCAACCGCTGCGCCACCGGGGAGGCCCGTTAGTCTCTATTTTTAAAAGAAAAAAATCTCTCAGTACCCCCTGAAAATTTGTAACATTACTGTTACTTGTTTTTAAAAAAATATATATATATGAATTTTTATATATAATTTTTTATATAAATTTTTATATATATAAATATATATATAAATTACTTGTTTAACATCACCCAAAGCAGTGATAGTGAAGGCAAAGATAAACAGCTGGGACTACATCAAATTAAAGAGCTTCTGCACAGCAAAAGAGACAATAACAAAAACAAAGAGAAACCCCACCAACTGGGAGAACATTTTTGCACCCAACACTAATGATAAAGGACTGATCACAAAAATCTGCAAAGAGCTGATGAGACTCAACAACAACAAAGAAAATAATCCAGTCAAAAAATGGGCAGAAGAGCTAAAAAGAAACTTCTCTCAAGAGGAAATGCAAATGGCCAACAGGCATATGAAAAAATGTTCAACATCACTTGCCATCAGGGAAATGCAAATCAAAACTACCATGAGATACCATCTTACACCAGTGAGAATGGCACATATTAAAAAAACTAGCAACAACAAATGCTGGCGAGGGTGTGGAGAAAAAGGAACTCTTCTACACTGTTGGTGGGAGTGCAAACTGGTCCAACCACTGTGGAAAGCTGTGTGGAGATTTCTGGACCTACTAAACATAGAGCTTCCATATGATCCAGCAATTCCACTCCTAGGTATTTACCCAAAGGACACAGAAACATCAATTCCAAAGAACACCTGCACCCCTATGTTTATAGCAGCACTGTTTACAATAGCTAAGCTTTGGAAACAACCCAAATGCCCAAAAATAGATGACTGGATCAAGAAGATGTGGTCCATATATACCATGGAATATTACTCAGCATTCAAAAAAGATAAACACATGCAATTTGCAGCAACATGGATGGCGCTGGAAGGGATCATGCTCAGCGAAATAAGCCAAAAAGAAAAAGAGAAAAATACCGGATGGTCTCACTCATAGCAGGAATCTAGAAAACTTAAATAAGGGACCAGGAAAACGAATAACTATAAGAAAGTGAAAATCAAAATCAACAAAAAACTATGAACCAGAGACACTTTTAGGGGGGGTGGGGGCGGGAGGGAGGGATTGGGGTCAGAATGGGGGGGCTGCAATTGTATGGGGAATACAACAATAAAATTTATTATTAAAAAAAAAAAAAACAAACAAAAAAAAAAATAAATTACTTGTTTAAGGGTGATTAACTTCCCTCCTTCTGTCTCTCAAGTATGTTCAATTTACTATCCAGACCACAAAACCCTTCATTAATAAAGTTGGCAAACAAAGCATCTGAAAACATTTTACTCCAGGGAATAATATTCTGGTAAGTTTTACAGAAGATGATGACATTTTCATTAACATTGCTAATTTGCTTATTCATTCCTTTTGAGAGCCATGATTTATTTAAAGATTTAATAGTTGGAAAAGACACCAAAAGAATTACCCTCATACATTTTGAATATGATTAGGATATTTGCAATAGAAAAATTAGTGCGTATTCCCTAAAGTTGTGGTGGCTTTTAAGCACCACATAATTCTGGGTATTGCCACCAGGAAAGCGTTGCACTGTTGCAATGAGCATTGCTCATTAGAAGGATAATGTCATTATAATAGCTTTACTCTGAGGCATAAAACAGTTAAATGAAGCACCAGGAAAAAGAAAGGCAAAGTTTGTTTGGTGAATCATTCTTGTTCTATAGTTTGGTAACTCTACAATGAGCTAGGAAAAAATGCAGCTGGTGGCTTAATTTGAAAACTCTTCCAAGGAAATGCTGCAGGAATCTATAATTCTTTTTTTTTTTTTTTTTGTGGGACCCTTGCAGGCGGCCGGGCAATGAACCAGCGCTGCAGATGCTGCAGGCAGCCTCGCAGCCCAGAGCTCAACCGATGCACCACCAGGGGAGACCAGGAATCTATAATTCTTATAATTGGTCTCTAGGCTTCATGATCTCTGTTCTTGAAGCTATCTGTCCACACTTAACTATACAAGTTAATTGTGAACAAATCTAGAGAGAGTATAAATTTAAACATATTACAACAGTTAGGAAGATCACTTTGCACCAGTGTGTTTTATTCCCTGTGTTGTGTTGAGACTTCATAATGAAAACTTAGTATGACTGGTGCTATTCTGGTCTAAAGTGGCAGAAAATTTAAGTCAGGTTGATGTCAAGCTCAGGCCAGGAAGACTCTGAGGTCAGCTTCTTCTCATGTCCTTTTTTAGGTTGGGTTCTCTGGAGTTATACAGGTAACTGAGATTCAATAGAGCTATTCTCTGGATTCAAACAAACGTCAGGTCAGCAAAATTGTACTGTGTGTTCAATCTCTGAGCATAGAATCTTATTGAGTAGCAAATTTAGTCATGAAGAGAGGAATGTGCAGGAGTGAGCAAAGGAACTTCTTGTTCAGAGAGCTTTAAATCCAGAATTCTCCACACTCAAGGAGAAGACTGGCTTAAAACTCTTAACTATAGTTACATTTATTGTAAAGATAGCTTTCTAGAGAAAGCCAGTCCAGAGCTGGTACTGCAGTAGAACTGCATTAGTCCTTTCTGACCCAAGGAAACCTCTGTAGCCCAAGGGACCAAGTACAGGATGCTCTTCGGGATGATGCTGATGGAGAGTGCTTTTGGTGGATTTAGAAGACTGGGAAGCTCTTGTACCCAGTGTACTTGTCAGTGAAAATGTTGCTCATGTTCAAGTAAGAAATATGAAAGTGTTAGCAACTAGAAAGTCATAATTTTCAATTTGTTCAAGCAATATTAAAATCACCTATTAAGTTCCAGGCACTGTGACTACAAATGCACCAAGCTAAGTTGGTGTCCAACTGGCCCTGTTCTTTCCCCCCAGGAACTTATAGTAAGTGAAGGAAGTCAGTGCAAATAACAAGTGTAATGTGAAATGTGATGAGAAAGGAAACCCTGGGCTGAGCCCCAATGAATAAATTAGCCAAAAGAAGAAAGGTAGAACAAGTTTCTAGGCTGGGAAGAGGTGGGTGAAAAGCAGCAGCAAGTCCTGGGAATGTCAAAGCAAGCTAGTCGCAGTAAGGGTCCTTTCTATTTTTATAGATCTAGGATTCTAGATTTTCCTCTGTTCTGAGAAGTCTGAATCTCTCCAGTTACATGTAATAGCATGCTGACCTTATCAACCAGAAGCTGTATTCAGCATTTTAGTGAAGTTCCTATTTTTTGTATATATACATATATATGAGATATATATATATGCTATATATGTGATATAAATTTAGTCATGAAGGCAGGACTATGCGGGAATGAGCAAGGGAAATTCTTATTCAAAGAGTTCTAACTCCAGAATCTTCCATACTCAAGGAGGAGACAGGCTTGAAATTCTTAAGTATGATCATATGGTTATATGATCTATATGACATGATATATCATATATTTATATATCATCCTTCTACCTTCACCTTTTGCTTCTTTTCTGGTAAGTTTCTTATGTATTATTTCTTTCCCTTTTCATTGCTTCTCCCTTAAATTTCTCCAAAATTACCTCATTTCAGCAGGCAGGGGATTTCATGGCCCCACTGAGAGACCTTGGAATTCCCAGTGTACTTTGCTCCCAGTGTACTTAAGTCCCTTGACATCCAGCTATTTGAGAAGTGATTCTATTAAGCAAATGTTAGTTCTAGAAAGGCAGCCTAATTGAGCAAGAGGCTGAAAGGATGGATACCACAGAAGGAAAGGAGGTTGGAAGAGAAGGGAGTCCTAAGACCTTAGCATCTTCCTGGGTTAGCAGCTGCTATTCCCAGCTCCTTCTGTAGATACAAGATGACCTGCAGGGGGATTATTAGTTCCTGGATGCAAAAGAAAAGTTTGACACAGTTACTAATGTATTCTTTAAAACTTTACCATCTGATGGAATGAACCCAGAGTTACCCTTATTTATTGATTTATTTACTTATTTATTTATTTTTTAAAGTACTCCTGGCTTTGTGCTTCTTTTTTCTTTTTTAAAGATTTGTTTATTTATTTGTTTGTTTGTTTGTTTATTTATTTATTTATATAAGCACTGGGTACAGTCAGAAGCGCGGGAGGGTGAGAGAATTCATCAGAGCCAGAGCGGGGAGCAGAGCAGACAGAAGGACCAAAGCACACTGCTAAGGGGAGCAGCAGGTGCTGCAGGAGAGGTCTGCGTGCCACGTGGGACCCTCGCCCGTTGGCCAGGGATTGAACCGGCTCTGCAGAGGCCGCGGGCAGTTTCGCAACCCAGCGCTCAACCACTGCGCCACCGGGGAGGCCCCAGAGTTACCTTTTTTTAACTAACATTTTCTAATATGTGTGCTAAGTGAAGAAATACTAGAAAATTAGGCCTCCCTGGTGGCGCAAAGGATTAAGATGCAACCTATGAAGCAATCCACAGCTGCTGCAGCACAAGTTCGATCCCTAGCCAGGGAGCAACCCACATGGCGCAGCAGACCTCTCCTGACTCACTCGCTGCTCCCCTCAGCAGTGTATTTCAGTCAATCTGCCTGTTCTGTTTCCCACTCTGTCTCTGGTGAATCCTCTCACACCCCACATCTCTGGCCTGTTCCCCAGCTCTTGTATGCATAAATAAATAAATCTTAAAAAAAAAAACTGGAAAATTGAGTAGCACTAAGAGACAAAAATTAACCAAAATCACACAATCCAAAGATAACTGCCAATATTTGCAGCAGGTATTTCTAGTATTTTCCATGCATATATATTTTTCTTACAGATACAGAATCAGTCATGTTATATATAGCCTTTCTTTTTAAAATTTTTTAAATTTAAATTACCCTTATTTTTCTGCTTCAAAGGGGGCTTACTATATAATGACAGAAAATTAAGGATCTGTATGAAAGAGATATACTCTCTGGACAGTGTGCTACAATTCAGTTAATGGGTTAAATATTGAAATACTGGCAATTCATATAAATGGTTCTGAAGGAGTAACAGTGAAGAACAACTTCTCAGGCAGTGGGAGCTCTCATAGCAAACTCGATGGTAGAAGGTAGAGCTTTCCAAAGTCCATTCCCTGAGCAGGGGCTAGTGGGAAGTGGGGCAGAGCTGGGGCTTTGGCAGTTTAACTGCTGGTGAGGAGAAGTATCCACAGAGAAGCTGCCAGCTTGCCATGATATGACTTCAGCTTGGACCTGTCTCTGCTCAGTGAATGTTGTCTAGAGTAGGACAGACAGCATTTGACCTTGTGCCAGTCTGTTAAGTTTTCCCTCTCTTTTGCTCAGTTCTATCTTTTCTCAATCCTTGTATAAATAAATACTATATTGTTGTTTTTCACCATGTGTCTGTTAGGGGTCATGTTCTGCCTTCTTAAAAGTGCAGGTAAGGACACACCAACCAGGTCAACCCTCTTCCCCTGGATTTTCTCCATTTCCCCTCCCCATTTAAGGTGATTATTAAATACATATAATGTCTATACAAACATACATCATTTAACCTGGAGATCAGGAGATCTGAGTGATTCTATTAATGTTTTGCTCTTGACCCTATGAGCAATCCTAAGCAAATAAACTCAATATTGCTTTTCTCCAATTTGGTATTTGAGGTCCTGTATTGTCTGGTTCATCTAACCATATAGAATCATTTGTTGTTCCCAGAATATACCTATTCTCACTGCGCTGCCATTCTTTTTGAACATGATTCTTCCCCCCTCCCTCAAGAAAAATTCCTTCCCATGCCTTATTAACTCATCTTTGCCTTAAGTGTGATAAAACACACATAACGTTTACCACCTTAACTATTTTTAAGTGTACAGTTCAGTACTGTTAAGTGCATTTACACTGTTGTACAGCCAATCTCCAGAACTCTTCTCATCTTGCAAAACTGAAACACTACACCCATGGAAAAACAATCCTTTATCCCTACCTTCACTTCCCACTCAGTTTCCAACAACCATCACTTTAATATCTGTCTCTGAATTTGGCTACACTAAGTAGCTTAAAGGTGAACTTTGTATAAGTGAATGTTGTACTTTTGTGACTGGCATATTTCATTTAGCAGAATGCTCTCAAGGTTAGTTTATACTGTAGTATGTATCAGGGTTTCTTTCCTTTTGAGGACTAAATGGTATCAGTTTATCTGCCAACAGACACCTTGGTGACTTCCACCTTTTTGGCTTTTGTGAATAATGTGGCTATGAACATGGCTGTACAATATATTTCCATTGTCCTGCTTTCCATCTGGGGATTATACAGAGATGTGGAAGTGCTGGATTATATGGTAATTCTATTTTTATAGCTTCCTTTTAAAGTTTGCTTCTTTATACTTCTTTTTCCTCTGTTAAATATTTTACTAGGTTAATGAAAAACCACTCTTTTACAGAATGGCTTTTATTTTATGAAATGGCCATTCTGATTTAATTGACTACTTCCAATATGCCACTACTAAAAACAATGATAGATGAATAATCATCCTTATGATGATTCTTAGAAGTGGAATTGCTGGGTTACCGGGTATACATTTTTGAGGTTTTGGTGCATAGTGCTACAGTGTCAGTGCAGGTTTCTAAAGACCATTTTATGGTACATCAGCCTCTGTTGCCAGTATCCTGTATCATCAGGGCAAGGGCCAGCAGCTTGAGAATCCTGTGGTCTCTTTAAACCTTCCCCCAAAGAAAATAAATCCTTCCATCAAAATTCTTTTTCAGAAGTTAGAGGTATTATTGACTCATCAGTCTCAAGAGCAAAATGACCAGATCTTGTTCTGTAAACTTTCAACTAATGTAAGTGCTATCAGCTCCATTTTTTAATGGTTCTCCTTTAAAAAGAATATGAAAAGTCCTCTTAGGCTGGTATGTTACTTTTCAGCTTATAAACCACTTCCACTTAGGTCTCATATATATCATGTATAAGTTTTTATTTTCCCTGGTTCACACGTGAAGCAATTGAGATACAGAGAAGTGACTCGCCTGAGATGACAGAGCTAATAATCAGTCTTCTTGTTCCCAGTTCCCAGTTCATTGCTTTTCAAATCACAAATGATTCATTTTCCAGTCCTCGAGATATAGTCATAATAAGGAAGCACAATACAGACTTCCAAGACTTTTTTTTTTCAAACTGCAAAGAAAAGGTAAAGGTTTGGGGAAAGTAGCTGAAAACGGTGATTTAATGAGAAGTCATTTTGTGGCTCTTACACAGTATAGAAATGCAGACAGCACTCCCCTTTTCCTCTAGAACTTTGTAATGTCCTGGTGTGGGTAGTGTGACGTCAAGCAAGGTGAACTCTAGGGTCAACCTGCTTGGATTTGAATCTTGGCTCCATGGTACAAGTTATATACAATATAAACAAGTAAAGCTCTTTGTGTTTCTGTTTTTCACCCACAAAATGGATAATAATAGCTCCCACCTCACTGAATTGTTGTGAAGATTAGATTAGATCATGTGGGTGCCTGGCGCATGCTAATTGCTTGATACATAACAACTCTTACTGCAAGGTGTTCAAGACCTAGATAATACTGTTTTATCCTGTGCAGGAGGGTACATGGAAGGGACTGGCACACAAGATAAGAGTAAAAATCATCCTGGCTGATTTAAAAAAGATAATTTAAAAGGCTTCCTTAGTGGATTATAACTGGTTTTCAGATATTGGATTAAGGTATGGGCTTTTTGTTTATTCTGTTGTGTGATTTATTGAGCTTCTTGTATCTGTGGGTTTATGGTTTTTATCCACTTTGAAATCTATTTGGCCATTATTTCTTCAACAAGTTTTCTGCTTTCCTTTCTGGGGCTCTACTTATAAGTATGTTACATAGCTTCACATCAGCTGACAGATTGGTAAGATTTGCTTCCATTTCTCCTCCCTGCCCCACCCCCCAAGTCCTTTTCTCTCTGTGTGTTTCAGTTTGGAAAGTTTTATTGTTATGTTTTATAAGTTCACTATTTTACAGTGTGTATTTGGTTATTCACATGAAATCACAATCATTTCACTTCAGATAATGTATTTTTCAATTCTACAAAGTTCCATTTGATTCTTTATTATGTATTCCATTTCTCTCCTCTTGATATTGAGTTTCCATTAAATCTTTGAGTATGTTTATATCAGCTAGTTTAAAGTGCTTGTCTGCTAAGTCCATCCGTTGTCATTTATGAGCCTGTCTCTATTTACTGTTTTTTCTCCTGGAGGGTGGGTGGAGAGTGGGGTGAGGTGGGGGGGGGGGAAGCAGGGGAAAAGAGACAGAGACAGAGAGAGAGAGAGAGAGAGAGAGAGAAAGGAAGCAAAATTGGTTCTTGTCAGAGAAAGGTCCTGAACAAGAAGATTCTTGCCAGAGCAAAAGCAACAGCAGTGAGACTTTTCACTTACATGGCACTTTGAGGTTCTGAAATCATTTTCACTTTCATTATCTTCCATAATTTACATGATGTCCCTGCCTGGTAATGGGGACAGGTATTGCTATCACCAGTACAGATGAAAAAATTGATGCTCAGACACCACTGACTTGGCCAGAGTTATGTAAGCTTAGATATCTAAGAGCCATTGTTAACATTCTTACTGATCTATGACCTCTTCCTTTTAGTTGTTCAGGAAAAAAACTCAGATTTTCTGCTGCAAGAAATTTTGATGCACACCCAAACCTGACAGACTCTCAGAGTTCTTTAACCCGTCCCTATCCCTTTGTTAAATTACTTATGGTAGACTAAAGGTTATCTGTTGCCACTATCAATTTATTACTTTCACCCAGAGTACAAAATACTTTGTGTTGTGGGTGGGGAGGATCCAGTAGTGCTTTCCCTGCAAACATATTTGCATTTATGAACAGGGAGTCCACTGAAGGTTTATGTTAATCCCGGAACATCTGCATAACTTTACTCACTAATTAGCCCTTGCATTGCTGCGTCCTTAAAGTCCCCTCCTCCCTTTCCCCCACCCCTTCAATTTTGGAGAATCGAGTATAAAATAAAGCTGAGCGATTTACACCTCATGAAATATAAGTTGGACTAGAATTCATTCCCTCTTTCCCTCTTTTCAATGAATTACGCCAGCAAATCAGCATTTACATTGCAATTTTCAAATTATTTGTCTTTAGCAGACTACTTTTTAAAAATCTTATATGAAGCCTAACATAGAGCCTATGTAGAAATGGAACTAATCTGGTTTCGGAGTGACTAGGATGGGAGAGGTGGAGTTTCCAGAGTCCCGCCATTCAACAAGCCTCTTATATTCCAAGTGGTAAACTTGAGGCCCTACTGCTGAACCCCAGAGCACCCAAGAAATTGGAAAAAAACTGACTCCTATAATTAATGAAAACATCCATTAATTTATTCACTCATCCTTCCTTCTTTCCAAACATTTTCTGATTTTGTTATTATATGCAAGATACTGTGTTAAATCTTGGGGTGGGTGTTATTGTAACAGGGTGGTCCCCAGGAAAGGGGGAGGTTCCAGGTTTCCTGCCCCACCCAAGGGAGGGTGGAGCTGAGCAGGGAGAGAAGAAGCTTCAGAGGAGACTGAGGAAGGAAGGCAGCAGGATGGAGCCAGAAGGAGACCTGGAGGAGGCGCGTGGAGCCTAGAGACATGTGAAGAAACTGCCTTGTCGTTTGGTCATGGACTGGGTGACACAGATGTGGGTGAGACCCATGGGGAGGTGACAATGGCAGCTTTTATTTTGATGTTGATTTTGCTCTTTTCCTTCCGGGCTTGTCTGGTTGTTTCTGACCCTTTTCTGTGGGTCCCCATTGGAAGATGCTTTAGGCTTGTGGCAGGCTTTGGGGCCTTGTTCTGGGCCGATCCCATATGGATGGACTTTTACCCATGAGGGGACGGGTAACTTTGGGTACTTTATTTAGAAACTAGACTCTTTGCTTTACCTGTATTGTTTCCTAGTTTTATTAAAGTTCCTTCCCATTAAAGTCTCATATGTTTTGTGTTGATGCGGCGGATGGCAGAACCCATTTAAAATAGGCAGGTTTGCGGGGTTTGGGCTGCCCCTCTCCCTGTCCTATAACAGATTTGGCGCCCAACGTGATTTAGGACAGAGCCATCCGTGGTTAGTCAGCCCCATGGGGAAATTGGGCTTCCCTTATAAAATTACTAAGGACTAGTGGGGAGAGTACAAAGATGAGGCCCAGTTCTACACTTAAAGGAGTTCACATTCTAGACGTAAGTTCACCGAGGACTATAATACAGATTAGCAAGGATAAATGCTCTAAAGGAGTTTCAGATGAAGAGGCATGGAAGACTCCCCTTACTAAAGGGCATTAGATAGAATTCAGAAGACGCAATAATAGGGACTTTGCCCTGGTGAAACTTATAAGAAGTATCGATGTATGGACATTATCTCCAAGAAAAAGATTATGGTCAGTTTCTGACTATCTTTACCATGCTTAAAAAAATATTTTTTCAGGTTTTCACATTACATGTATTGCTTTAACATTCAGTGAGGGCCTTAAGAAAAATAAAAGACCATAAGTATAAATTATATGAATGATACTATCTTTAATGCTAAAAAAAATATTAGATGAAATGCTATTTTAAACTTTACATGTATTGCTTTATCTCCATTATCAGCTCTCCCTTAACTTCCCAGCTATAGCATTTCCCCAGTCCCAGCCCACCTCAACCCCCTCCCACTCCATTCCTCTTATAAACTCTGAACTGCAGGGACATAGATTGATGTTCCCTGAGCAAGCTCTGTACTTTCTCGTTGTTGCCTTCACTCTTTGTTCTCTCTGCCAGAACACCCTCTTTCTCTTCTCTCCACTTGCTAAAATTCTATGTACTTTTCCAAGCCCAGCTCACATGCTACCTCCTCTGGAACCTTCAATATCACTGTTACCCACTCACAATCCCCCCCCAAGCCCCTTCTCTCTTAACTTTCCGTCCCCCCTCCACCTCCCCTCTTATCCCAGAAGAATGATGCTCTCCTTTTGTTGTCATATTATTTGTTCATCTATTATTTAATTGATCACAATGGGCATTGCAGATCATTTGTGTACATTCCTATTGTTAGGGGGAAAGAATGTCCTGAGATAATTTCATGCAGGCTTTGTGGACTCCACCCCCACTCCAGACTAAAGCCATCAGGACATTGGGAAAGACAAATTCCATCAAACGCAGGCTTTGAGGGCATGGATTGAGTCCTTTTCATCACTTCCCCAAGTCCCTAGCCCTGCTTCTGACACCTAGAGAGTACTCCATAAATGTTGTAGAGAATATGGAGAAGGTAGCCTGAGGTTGAACACAATGAGAATTCTGGAACTAAAAGGAAAGAGAGAAACAGGAAAGAAAGTGGAGTAGGCAGGGGAAAAGACCTTCCCTCAGGTGTATCCTCTACAAGGAAACATTTTGTTGAGTTCACTTTTTGCCAAGTCCTGCTTCCAGCTCATTTCCTGGTTTCCCACAAGTCTATTTCTCTTTACTTAACAAAATGGGTTCAGATATAGTTAGGGCTACTTTGCTTTAAAGTAACAGAGTCTAATCAACCAGTATAAGTATAAAAATTGGGTGAGGGAGAGTTTTTATGAGAGGGATACTTGAGAAACTTAATAAGAAAAGAAACACCCCAATTTAAAAAGTGGAAATATTTGAATGGAAAGTTCATCCAAAAGGATATATAGATGGCAAATAGGCACAGGAAAAGATACTTAACTTCAATAATATTAGGGAAATGGAAATCAAAGCCACAACAAAATATCAAACTTTATAGGATGTCTACAAATAAAAAGACTGACTAAACCAAATATTGGCAAATATGTAGAATGAGTGAAACATACTTCTGGTGCAAAGACAAACTGATACAATGACTTGGGAAAACTGTTTGGCAGTTTCTTAAAAATTTAGACACACTTTTTACCACATACACATTCCATTCCAGGCATTTTACCATAGAGAAATAATATATTAGGTCCATACAAAGAATTTGGACATTAATATTCATGATGACTTTACTTGTAATAGCTCAAAACAAAAATGTAGACTGTTCATCAACAGAAGAATGTATTAAAAAACCTGAGCCATAAGCCATACAATGGAATACTACTCAGCATAAAAGGAGCTAATTATTGGTACACACACAATGGATGACTATCAAGCTAATTATGCTGAGCAAAAGAAACCAGGTACCCTCCTAAAAAGAGCATGATCTCATTTATATTAACTGCAAACTAATCTTTTGTGATAGAAAGCAGATAAGTGGTTGCTTTGGGATAGTTTGACAAGGGTGGGGGACAAGTGGAGGCAAGAGGAAGAGATTACCTTTATCAAAACATAAAATTGTATACTTTCAAAACATTCCGGTTATTGTATGTCAATTATACCTCAATAAAACCATTTTTAGAAAGCAAGCAGGCAATTTCTTACAAAACTAAATATGCACTTATTATAGCAATCACATGTTTAGGCACTTATCCCACAAAAATGAAAATGCAAGTTTACTTTAAAACCTATACATGAGGGCCTCCCTGGTTGCTCATGGGGTTAGGTACCTCACTATGAAGCAATCCACAGCCTCTGCAGCACAAGTTCTATCCCTGGCCAGCCAGGGAGAAACCCACATGGAGCAGCAGACCTCTCCTGTCTCACCCACTGCTCCCCTCAGCAGTGTATTTCAATCTGCCTGTTTTGTTCCCCGCTCTGTCTCTGGTGGATCCTCTCACCCCCCGCATCTCTGGCCTGTACCCCAGCTCTTGTAAGCATTAATAAATAAATCTTTTTTTAAAAAATAAGACCTATACATGAACAATCATAGCAGTTTTATTTGTATTAGTGAGAAAAAAAAAAAACAAAAAACCACAAACCAAAAAACTGGAAACACAAATGTCCTTCAATGGGTGCATGGCTACAAGAGCTGTGGAACATCCATGAAATGGTATATTGCTCAGTAATTAAAAGGGATGAATTATTGATCTAAGCAATAACTTGAAAAAGATATGCTTAATGATATGCATAAGGGGATTATGCTTAATGATAAAAGGGAATCTGAAATGGTTATCTACTGTATCATTCCATTTATAGTCATACTGAAGTGACAAAACAATAGAGATTGTTCTTGCCAGGGACCAGAGATGGGTTATGGAGGTGTGACTGCAAAGATGTAGCACAAAGGGAATTTCTTAGTGCTCATGGTATAGTTCTGTATCTTGATTGCTGTGGAGGTTACACAATTTATATGTGGGGTCAAGTTGCATAAATAAACACACACACACACACACACACACACAAATGAGTACATGTAAAAACTGGTGAAAACTGAATAAGGTTGGGCTTACAATGTTGTGCTAATATGAATTTCCTGGTTTTTATGTTGTACCACAGTCATATGTCACCATTGGGAGATTTAGGTGCAAAGGATCTTGGCACTATTTTTGCAATTCACTATGGTCTGTGATGATTTCAAAATAAAAAGCTTGGAAAAAAAGTTTACATAATGGACATAATGAACATTTAAAAAACTTTTCTGTAGATTTCAGGTTGGGTGGGTGAGTTAAACTCTCTGAGACATAAATCTCCCCTGACGCTCTTCCAAAGTAATTAAGTAGGTAGTGTGAAACAAAGAAAAAACAAACTCATACTCCTCCCCATAATAAACAAGAGCAAAACCCCGAAGTTGAACAAAGTATATGAACATGTAATCTTGACTCATCTTATTTCTTCAAGGCTAAAAACACTATGATGTGAGTTTATAGAATGCAGGTGGTGTCCTTACAATTTCAGCACTTAGCACAGGGTTTGGCTCCAAAGAGGAGCCCAGCAAAGACTTTTAGAAGGAAGGAAGATAGGGAAGGAGAAGAACAGAAGGATAAAGAAAGAGAAGAGAGCTTTCATAGACATTCGGCAGTGTGTTCTCTTTTATGTCAGTGCAGAAAGGTTTAGCTAATGACAAATAAGTGTACAAGAACAATTCCATGTACTGGAAAGAGGGAGGATGTGTAGGCAAGGAAGGAAAAGGTCCACCATGTGAATCTCTATATCCTTAGAAAATGAAAATCATAACTCCTGCTGGACTTTTCTTTTGCCAGTGCCAAGGTTTCATTGAGGCTTCATCTAAGTGGGATAGAGTTCTAGTTCATTGTTACTTATTTCATAAAGGAGTTACAAGACTATGAAGTTTTTAGATTATCTTGGACTCCTCAAAATATTAGGAAAAACTACATATTTCTTTAAATTCTTAGGGCTTCTTTCTTCAACATTGTTTTAAAGAGTATGGAATCCTGCTTTGGCAGCTTGCATGGTTTCAGAGTTAGTAATGTAGCCAAATGGCCCCCTGTTCAGCTTGTATCTCCTTCTCCCATGTGATTTGTGTCTTGTGTAGGGTCAGCCTGCTTTGGGGCAAATGTTCCCCTTTTATTATTTGATTACACTATTTCCCCCTGTGTTTGCATGCCAACAAATTCTGCACCTTCTCTTACAGTCCTTTACACTATGGCATAGAGACTCGAGTGTCCAGGGTTTGAGGATAGAGATTTAGCAGAAATGTGGGCATCTAGCTTTTCTAAGAAGCACATTGAACATAAGACTGTGAGATTCTGCTTTCCTTCACGACAGCTCCTGACTTACACTTCTCATCCATCTTCTTAACCTTTCACATCATTTCCTGAAGCCATTTCATCTTCCTTCTAAAATGCCAACCTAAAAATAAGCAATCACACTGAAAAGGATCCAGATGGAAACAGAAAAACATGGACATACTCATTTGGTACGTGAAACATTTTCTATATTTGTCAGTAGGTTTAACTTTGTTTCTCATTTTCATTTTTCAGAGGGGTATTAGAGATTAACAGAAATGTTTCAACCCATTGAAACAAAATTCATTAGACATGGGTTTTTTCTGTTTTTATTTATTTATATTATTATTTTAATTTTTACTTTAATGAAGTGCCATCGTTTTACATCCTTGACAATATTTTGACAGTATACAATTTCTCCCCTCAAGTGACTCCAGGTTGTTAATAGTTGATTTTGGTACTTTAAAAGTTTAAGAACATTATCAGGAAATAAATAGGACTGATTTATATTTTCATTTAATCAGACTAAGATTTCAGATTATTATATATGTTCTTAAGAAGCATACATTTGTTTGTTTCAATTATTTGGAGAAAGAAGTTTTCACCAAGCTCAAAATTTAGCAACTCCTCCTATTTTTTTTTGGGGGGGGGTGTTTAGGAATATGGAAGACGTTCTAAGGTAGATCTTTAGCATCTTAGACATATACAATCAAGGGACATTAAAGTCATGAAAATCATATAAATGCTGTAGATTATAAGCAAAGTAAGAAATGCAAAATAGATAGCAGAATCCCTAGTAAATTTAAAATTTTCTTTTAAAATTACAAATATTCCTTGTTTTTATTTTCTTTTTAGAAGAGAGAAGAGCAACACACACACACACACACACACACACACACACACACACCCAGAGGAAACTTAATGAGCAAAATTTTTTCAAAGGAGTCTTCTAGTGTCAGTATACATTCATCTAAAACACCTACTTCTACTTTATCTATCTGTAGTCTTGTTCAGTGGCAACTGGCATTCAGAATGAAAAATTTGAAATACCACATGATATTGAATCACCAAAGGAAAAATGAGACATATTTGTTACCAAAGCAAGAATCTTTCTACACCTTATTAGAACATTTATCAGAACAAAGATTTGAAACTAAAATTGCTTACTGAATAACTAGCTTTTAACTAGGAGTGATATTATTCCCTAGGTAGTATGATGAATCTTTATGAGATTGTATTAAGGAGTTAAACATTTTAGGACTAAGTTAACAATCTAAGTCACTAAAGTCTGCAAATTATTTCCCCACAATTTGAAAAAATCATTAGCCTTTAATATATGTGGTTTTAGAAAATGGCCCAAGTGTAGGACTTGGACCTGCTATCAATAGGTTTAATTCTTCCTGAATTATTAGCAATGGTTTGATTATCTTTTAGACTCCGAAATATTTCTAAATTTCAAGGTACCGGTGCTACAAGGGCAACCAAATAGCTGTTTTGCACATTGTCCTGAAGATGTTGGCCCTCAAAACTAAGAGAGCACAGATTTAAATATCTCAAAGGCAACAAAATCATAGCCACTCTATCCTCCATATGCACATGCCCAAATTCCACCTTCTACCACTTAGGTCCTACCCAACAAAGCCCAGATCTATAATTGGTTATTGCCTTTCCTCTTTTCAAACTTTTTGTGCTGTGAAAATACTGGCATGGGATTTCAGGATCACTGTTTATTCGCTGGTCAGGAACTTGCTTTGTGTGTGTGTGTGTGTGTGTGTGTGTGTGTGTGTGACATGTACCATATTGTATTCTGTAAGGCAGTAATTTATTACATGCTTCATCTCCCTTACTAGATTATAAGCTTTTTGTAAGTGTGGGGACCATGTCTGTTTTATCTTCTTTGAAATAACACAGATGAAAGTACATTGTCAGTAATGAAATACTATCACAGGTTTAAGTTTCTATTCTTGTAAAATTATCTGCATCCATTAGTGCCTAACACATGGTAAGCACCCAATAAAGATTTGGTGATGGACTGACTAAATGAGTGAACACTTTTGATTATTTCCTCTTATCACCAGTTCTACAAAGTATCTCATAGAGAGAGGCCCAGCAAACAGAAGGTCAGCTCTCAAAAGGGCATGCTCTGGACTTGAGCCTGGCAGGCAGACCTGTCATCCTCATTTTACTGCCCATCAAACACCAATACTGCCACCAATTCTTCCACTTCACACTATAGGATTTGGTTACACCTGGTGGTGTCCCAGCAAGCTGTCCAGGAAAGTCTTTTCAGGGAAATGTGGAGATTCGACACCTCACTAAAACGGTAATTCAGGACTGGTGTGTGCAGAGGTTGCCAAAAACACCTCCATCAAGGGGTGTGCAAATAGTAAGCATTAGCCAACTTTCCACCCTCAGGAAGAAAGAATGAAAAGCAACTAAACCAAGTGAGCTTCTAATTGAAAGAAACCAAACTGGGCATTTTGCTTTGTTGTTTTATGTCAAAAGCACAGACCTAATTGGAAAAAAAGTGTTCTGCTTTTTAAATGCTTTAAAATTTTGCAAGGCTTGCTGAACTGTTTATCAGTTATAATCTTTCCTGGAACAACTCTATTACTTTGGGGGAGGTGGGGGGGAGGGGGGCGGGGCAGGGAACACAGCTTCATTTTAATAGTATACATGGAAAAATTCCAAAAAAAATCACTTTCTTATGAAATACCTCTGTTTTGAAATTCAGAAAGGAAAAAAAATTAAGAAGGAAAAAAAAGAGATTCCAGACCAGAATGGTCATTTTCTAGAATCAGTGAGCTGGAGGCCCACTGGCCATCAGCTCAGTCAGGCCTTCATTCTTTGCCAGTCACAGGTGAAGTCAATGGCACTCAGATTCTCTGACTTTTTTGCAATGCTTCATTTAGAACATTTACCAACTGCTGTATTTTTTTTCCACAGAGTCTCACTATTTCACTATAAAGACTAAAAGAACAAGCCCTTGTTCTCAGGCAAGAAAACACAGAAGCTTCATTTGTTTATTATTTTTAGCCACTATGCATTTTGTGTACTTTATAGCTTCTGGAGTGATTGTTTGTGAATATATTGGCATGGGATTTGAGGTCAGCTGTCTGTTCCTGGTGGTACAGTCAATCCATAATCCTGACGGAAAATCTCATTCAAGTTCAAGCTTTTAATTCTAGGCTCTCCACAAATAATCTCCCTCTCTTTAAATCCTCTGCCTTTCATGAAAAAAATTCACAAACTGTTCATTTTTTTCTTGAATAAAGTCTTTAAAGCATCTTCCCTCTTCTTCATTGCTTTAAAAAATTTGGGTTGACAAATAGGAAAAAAGAGTGCCTCTAATTTTCCCACCCAAAGATAAACTCAATTAATATTTTGTGTATAGTCTTCTCAGCTTTTGAAGAGAATTCTTTTAACAAGTGTTGTCATGCTTTTCAAAATTTGTTTTAATTGTTGAAACCCAAACCACGTAAGCTGAAATTTTCTGTTCTTTAAATGTTTTCAGGTTGCCACCAGTATATGCGCCAGTGAAGCATCTCTAGGAAAATACACATTTTTAAAAACATTTTATTTTATATAATTCTTACATCATTTTTCATCTTTGCACAATGTATGCAGAAAATACACATTTTTAAGAAAAGGGTAGATTTCTGCTGTCCATTATGAGAATGCCTTGACTAATTACATTTCCTGCTCTTCCCAGATCATCCCCAGCCTCACCCCAGAACTTAAACACTGACTCTGGAATCCCCTCTCTGGGTCTTTTGCTTCTAATTTTGTCTCAGAGGGATAGTCTGGAAGTAAATACAACAAAATATCAACAGTGGTCAGCTCTGACAATTAAAAACAATTGTGTTTTTTTCTGTATTTTTTTTTTTTTTAGAAACTAACAGCTTTTGTTTTTTTTTTAAAGATTTATTTATTTATTTATACAAGCACCGGGTACAGTCAGAAGTGCGAGAGGGTGAGAGAATTCACCAGAGCCAGAGCGGGGAGCAGAACAGGCAGAAAGACTGAAGTACACTGCTGAGGGGAGCAGCGGGCGCGGCAGGAGAGGTCTGCGCACCATGTGGGACCCTCCCTGGCAACCGAGGATCAAACCGGCACTGCAGAGGCTGGGGGCAACTTTGCAGCCCAGCGTTCAACCGCTGCGCCAAGGGGGAGGCCCCTGTTTCTGTATTCTTATGGATATTTTAAAAATTCTAAATACTAAGATAACCACAAAAACAAAAGATATCCTCCATGTGTTCAATGAGCTCAGGGTCTGGTGTGATGTGCAAACAATGACAGTACATTCAAGACTTGCAAACAGATTACTCTGGGGAGTTTTTTAACAGAGGTTAATGCAAGGTGCTAGACTATCGCATCTGCAAGAGCACAGAGCAAGTAGTCAACTCGCCCCTTTCATCACCCTGAGTTAGAAAATGTAGGAAGGCTTCTGCAAGGAGGCAGAGCTTGAGGCTAGGAGGATGAGAGATTGTAGGGTAAGTAAAGTATCAGGCTTTTTTGCCTCTCCCACCATTAGGATTGATCATGGAACCCTGTGGTCCTGAATGCATGCCTGATGGCGGGCACCTGGAGTAGGGTGTGGGTATACGTAGGTGGGTAGAGCTGGACTGAGAGTCTGGGTTTATAAGGGCAGCGTCACTGGGATGCCAACAGAACAGCAGAGCAAAAGAGGCAGAGGCCACGAGGGAATGCAGGAGAGCCCAGAAAGAGTGAAGACTTGCTGGGGGCAGGAAGGCCTGCCAGCCTCCCGGCACCCTGGTCCCCCGGCACCCCTACCTGCTGTGTACCTGGTAAATTCCAATAAAAGCCTGCAAAAGCCACCGAGGGCTCCAGGACTCCTCCTTCACCCGTCTGCTCAGATCATAGAGTTCCTGCCCTGTGTCATCCTGCCTCTGCAGAGGTTCTCTGTGGTTTCCAGCATGAGTAAAAATACGGTGCAGCAAAACCATGAAAAGTGAAATCAAATTGTGAGACCATTCCGTGCTTTTGGTGAAGAGATCATGTTTTCAGTAGGGCTTTTTCTGTTTATTATGGGCTGTTCTGTGTCTGCACATGAGCTTGAAGTGGTGGGTATTTACCGGATTGTGAAGACATCCGTATGACAAGCTAACCAGTGGTTAATGAGGACCAATAAAGCAAGTGAAGGGCGTAGGGCAACTTCTGCGCTGGCAATACACTTTAGACAGAAATGTGCAGTAGAGTGGTAGGCAAAGCAGGGAGGGAAGGACCATAGGGAATAGAGAATCAGGAAGGGACTAGGAGATGTGCATAAGAACCTACCTTTCTAGAAATTCGGCTTCTAGAAGTAGAGTAGGGAGCAGCGGTAAGATGGGTGATTTTCTAAAGGGAAGCAAGCACTGAATGTTGTCTCATACTCCTCTACCTGCCAGAAAACATGTGAGGTTTAAGATGATGTCTTTTTGTCTTTGTAATCGAGGCGCTGACCTGCCCAGACCCTTTCTCTTGTGCATCAGGAGCTCACTAAATGGTTGCTAAAGCAAATTCTTAGACTAGGTTTCTCCAAGCCTGTGGTTAAAAACAGAGAATCAAGAAGATGTATTATTTTTGCCTCTTTCTGAAAACTGTGTCCCAACATGTCTTGGGCAAATATAGTTCACATTTATCAAAACAATGTGAGAAACTGTCTCAGCTCTCTATTTCTATTTACCAGTAAAGGCATAACTGAGAGACCAAGCAGCCTTTCATCCCCCTTGCTAATTCACCATCCAGGAATCTCTTAAATAGCCTTGTACTTGTCAAGACTATGCAAATTTCCAGGTGAATGAAACCATTGTGAACATCTGGCGGAGGGGAAAACAAAATAAAACAAAGCTGGTATCAAACCAGCAGAGTAAGTTGCTCAAGAGAGTTTTGAGGCCCATGGGAAACTTGAGCATCCTTCAGCCCAATCTAACATGTGTTGTTCCACTTGACTCACAAACTGCCTTTCCTCCTTTACACAGTTAAGTGAAATCCACTCACCCTGATGGAGGAATAAACTAACCACAAAACAAACCTATTAAAAGGCTGTCTGAAGTGATCCAAAGCAGGCAAGCTAATGCAGAGTTGTGTTTAAAGATGGTCTTCAGCACGTCTGCTGCTAATGTATTCTTGAGCCAACATTGGAGATACTCCTGGAGTTTCTGCTCAGGCAGGAGGTAGGGAGAAGGATCTGATGCCGAGGTGAGGGCTCCAGAACTCCTGTACCTGCTGTATTGTGGAGTGGAGGCTCCAGGAAAGGACAGAAAGGGGGCAGGGTCTGGGGATGCTTTCTGTTGGTGCAAAGAAAACGAGAAAAATGGCTTGATGGAAAAGCTAAGATTTTGAGATTGGATTAGACCTGGATTCAAATCTCCATGCTATTCTGCTCTAGTTTTGCATTATTGGGCTCTATACTATGGTGGTTAAGAGCAAAGTTTAAGAGTTGGATTTAATTACCAATGCTATACATGGCATGAGGAGAGTATTTTTCAAAATACCTTCCCTGTATATTCTTCTTACAGCCATTCTGTTATCACTCTAAGACAGGAGAAATGATGAATGGCCCCCAGGCAGGAGGCGAACACCATGTAGGGAGCAACCTTTTCAAACAGGGAGGGCAAGGAAGCCCTTTCAACATGAGGAGGAAGAGCAGCAGGTGAAGAAGGAGAAGGGCAAGTGGCCAGAAGGGGAGGATTAGAAATAGTTCAGTTGGTGGGAATTCCAGAGCAGTGGTTTATATGCCAATTTTTGCTTAAGAGACTCTGGGAGGTAACTGCCTTTAGAGGACCCCACAGTAACCTGGTGTGGTGTCATGGAGTAGAGAGTGGGCCTGAAGTAGATTGGACCTGAGCTAGGTGCTCCCCAGCATAAGCCAGAGCAGGGAATGCAGAAGGTCACTGAGATTTGAGGTTCAAGGCCTGGCACTGGCCCTATGCAAGGTGGGAGTGGGAAGGAGAGAGGGAGGAGACATCAGGCCCTTGATGGGCCCCAGTCCAACCAGGTCAGTGGAACAGACCACAGCTTCTGCAGCATGGATGGTAGGTACAGGATGAACAGGGTCTTATGAGCTTGCACATTAGGAGCTTTTCTACTTAGGGCAGTGAGAGCCTAGAAAAGAAGAACTGGTCTTCCTGAGGAGGGACAACATTTTGAGAGGGAGAAATGGACTGGTAGGAAGTTTGAGAGTCTTGCAATATTTGAGTACTTGTTCCAAAGAAACTGAAATAACTGTTAAAACCAAAACCCCAAAACAACTCTTTTACTTCCCTTGTCTCTAAAGACAGAGACAAATATAAACCTTGAGATCCTTGATTTGACAAGATTTCCCCCCTCCAGCACTCCCCATGTTATTTTGGGATTTGGGACTCTACAGACAAAATGGTCAGTTATGGAAAATAAAAGACCCATCAATTATGCACATTTGAGGTTCAATATATGCATTTACAGCCTGCCCTCCACGTCTAAGTTTTGTCAGTATGGGTTATCTACTTAATGGCTTGGGGTTTGAGTTTTCTCATCTAAAAACTGGGAGTAATGAAACAATGCATGCAAAGCCCTGGGGAGAGGGCTCTGAATATACCTGTGTCCATCAGTGGTTACAGAACATTATCACTTAGCTTCCATGAGCTTCATTTATACTGTCATTTTAAAATGCATATCCATTTTATACCTTTGTAGATTGGGGGTTGCAATATCCATCTCATATGGTAAGTATGTAAGAGCATTAAATTTCCTTTCCCCTCTGTTCCCTTTTTTGCACAGTTTATCTTATTCTGTCTTCTACCTCAAGTAAATTTATCTGTATTCAATTATCCAATCAATAATATTTTCTGGGTTTCTGCTCCTGCAGGTCACTCTCCTGAGGGTTTCTAAGATGATACATGTACAGAATTTATCATTAATAGTTTCATGGGGGCCTCCCTGGTGGCGCAAGTGGTTAAGCACTGCACTATGAAGCAATCCGCAGCCTCTGCAGCACGAGTTTGATCCCCAGCTGGCCAGGGAGAAACCCACATGGTGAAGCAGACCTTTCCTGTCTGGCCCGCTGCTCCCCTCAGCAGTGTGTTTCAGTCAGTCTGCCTGTTCTGTTCCCCACTCTGTCTCTGGTGAATCCTCTCACCCCCCACATCTCTGACCTGTATCCCAGCTCTTATATGCATAAATAAATAAATCTTTAAAAAAATAGTTTCATGGGTAGGGGAAGTAGTTTCTTACTTCTCTATAATAGAAGGAAAAAATAATGAGCTGACAGCAAAAACTCTGTAGTAACTCAGAAGAGGCAGTGTTGATTTCCAGTGAATGGTCAGGAAATGCCTGCTGCATCACATGGTGTATGAACTGGACCTTGGAAATGAGAAATATGTAGGCATGTAGAGATTGGAGGAGTCTAGGCAGAGAGCTGGGAATGCAAAGGCATGATACAGAGTGTGTCTTAAGGTAGGTGGGTGGTTCTATGAGACCAGATCAGAGAAGATGAAAGGTTGAGAGCTAACGATAGACTGGAAAGCTGGGTCCAGACCTAATAGGATCAATGATGCTGCAAACTGACACTCAACTACTTTTCACTTTCATATATTTTGTGTAAAGGAGAAGTAGCAGCTAAAATTCATTGAGCTCCAAATATATGCGAGCTACTGCATTGAGACATTGTTCTAAGTATAGTATCTTTAAACATTATGAACAAGCTGGGAGGTAAGTATTCGCAGAGAAGGAAACAGATTCAGGGAGATTAAGTAATTTACCCAAAGTCACACAGCTAGAAAGTAATTTATTGAGAATCAAACTGGAGTTTGTCTGATCCAAACTAGTGCTATGAGATAAAGCCTTTGGGCGTTAGATCTGTTTCCTTGCAAAAGCATCACTTATATTCCAGTTTCTTTGTTTAAGGAAGTTCCATTACCACTAAATTATCAGAAGGATGGGCTGGAAGCAGTCTGAAGAATTGAGACCCAAATGGGGAGATTATTTTTTTGGTTCTAGCATTCAGGGTCACAGAAAATCACCAAAAGGAAATGGATCTTCTTCTCTTTCAAATGAGTGTTCTTGGCAATATTGTGCCACCCAAGCAGGAGAACAGTGTCAGTAATTGCGACCCTGCTTATATAGGTAGTAAGACCCTAACTGTAGAAAACTCCAAGATATTTTCCTTGTCTGTGCACTTATACACCATTTAAGTCCCAAGGGATTACATTTTGTGGTGGATCTGAGTCAGGATTTAGTAGATTAATGTTTATTTGTAACAGGGCGCCCAGCAGAGAAGGCTGAGAAATGCTTGTCTTCACAGCTGGCACAGATACAATGAGGCCCAAGACTAGATCTGACCTTAGCACTGGGGACGTGACCAAAATATGTGATTTATCCAAGCTCACACAAAAAGGAGGTGACAGAGCCCAAGTACTATGATCCTGGTTTTGTTATTGTGCCAGTCAACAGAGAATAGATCCACCTAATTGGAGGGCAGAAATACCATGTACACTCTTAATGGCCTGTGATTGGTTTTACTAGAAGCATGGAATCATTAAAACTGGAAGAGGCAGAAAAAATCATCTTTACAATTAATACATTTTATTGATGAGAACACTGAGGTTCAGAATTGGAAACCGACCTGCTTTCGGTCACAACAGTTTTAGTGGTGGACCCTGGTCTAGGTCATAGACCCTCTGCCTGTGGTCTCTACTCTTTCCACTGATGTTTAATATTTAATATTAATGTTTAATATTATGTTCCACTATTAACACCTCCACCCCCAAATACTCACATGCAGTGTCACGAGAGAACCAATCGCTTCCACACATTTTGCAGGCGTACCTTTCCAGTTTTATGAAGGAGATAAAAATGTGTCCTAATTTCAAATCAACCAATGAAAGCAACATCCCAGACATCTGGTACTTTCTGGCTTGAAAGTCCCTACATTTTTTCCACAGAAAGTCAAAGCAAAGAGCTGGCTCCCATGTTCCTTCTTATTTTTCATGTAGTTGCCCAAATGCTAAGCAGATTTCCTGTTCTTTCAATGACCAGAACCTTCTCGCTGGCCAAAAACCCTGCCCTGTTTTTTTCACCCTAGGACCATGCATGGCCCCACAGCCATCTCCTGTCTGGGCAGCCAGCAAGCCTCCCAGGCGGTTTTACTGTTTGGAATGAAAGACCTGGAGTCCACCTCCTTCCCTTCCTTTTCTAGGAAGTAGCCAGGGCTTTTTCCCATTAACCTGGGCAGAGGCTGTTTCGTGTTACTTCCTGCAATGAAGTATTTCCTGGTGCCAGAGAGAAGGTAACCAGACTCTGCTTCCCCTGGGGTTAGTGCAGGTCTCCCTCCTTCTCTCCCAGAAGCCTGTTCTTTAGAGCTAACATGACTTTCTTTTCCAAGACAGGCACAGAGAAGATCCATTTGTGTTCCTACCCTGCATTCTGGCAGAGTCCCTCGGGTGCTGTGGCTGGAAATGATTTGTATAGGGAACTCAGCCAACCTCCCTTTTAATCACTCACATAGTCACAGTCACAGGGAATCCCTCCCTGCTCAGCTGGGGGATGGAAGGAACCTCCTTCACTTGACAGGGTCTCCCTAAGTGGCGGGTTAAACAGTGAGTCTAGGCTACAGGAAAGATCTTGTAAAAAGCCTCCTTCTCTGAGAGTTAATTATGAAATCGATATCTTTAGGATCCCCTCCCCCTTTCCTGGAGCTTCTGCAAAGCAGACAGTGCTTAGATAATATTCAAATATCCATTCTCTCCCCCAGTGCTTCCTAAGCACCCCACTGACTGGTGAGGAGGGTGAGATGGTGCTGGGCCTAGACAAATGGGTAAGATTTGCTCAGGACACCTAGCTAGGAAGATAGCTTAAGCCATGCCCTAGGAGAATGGATGAGTGAGGTTGGGTTGAGGAAGAGAAAAAGGCAGGGAACAGGTGGGGGGAAACAAGGGCTTGTTGGGAAGGAGGGAATCAAAATTAGTCAATAGGAAATAGTGCACACCTAAAATGGGATAATTTGAGGCATGTTTATTTGCAAATGTGTGGGCTTGGAGAATCACAGAAAATAATGTGGTAAGCCAGGCTGAGGAAGAGCCAAGGGATTATCACCTCTAGGCACAGAGACAAGGACCCACACATAGACAGTCAAGTAGAGCCACTGCCTTAAAGGGAACGGAGGTTTCAGTTGGGGTCACAGCCAGTTCAAGGCAACCCTGGGAGGCAGAGATCTAGGCAAAGGAGGATTTACAGACAAGCTGCTGAAATTTCAGCTGTAAGATTCCACACTTGCAGAGACCCCTTTCCCGGTCCTGGAGAGGAACATTAATAATATATGCATGTTTTAAAAATATTCCCAGTAAATTCTGTACAAGTAAGATATTTTCTATTCCAGTTTCCCACTACCACATACATTATACATGGGGTGACTTAAGAGTCATGGTGGATATTTTAGGATTTGGTTAAAAGGAAGATGAGTTTGGGTTTGGTGGATATATTTAAGTTGCTTGCATATGTTTAATTCATTGCTAGCAGTCCTGTTGTAGGGATAACTTCCAGGAATACTCATTGCACACAACTCACCTGATGTCCTGACCTGAGGGTACAAAGAAGTCACATTGTAATATGAATGTCACCTTTTGTTACTAGAGTTTCAGCCTGGCTAATGGTCCTCAAGAGACAAACATCGGTGGAAAGAAATCAGGTTAAATCAGGAGCCCGCATCCTGAGAAGAAGTGGACTACTGTCTCAAAGGCCATCTCCCTAAATTGGGGAGAAGTAGGGATTTTTATGGGGGGGAACTAAGGACGGGGAGAGGCTAACGTGTCTGCACCAGCAGAATTTCAGAGAAATAGGCGGGGGTTTCCAGGAGCTGCACTCATTCCTCTTTTTTTCCACATTTGATCTTGACCAGATGTGTTGTGGCACTACTGGGCCTGCTTTTTGCTATGGTTTAACCCTTGTCTTACTTCCATCCCTGTCATGGTTTCAGCCAGTTTTGCCTGGTTTCCTGGCTTTGTCTGCAAAAAAGGATAAATAGAAGCAGAACGAGGATGAATAGGGCAAGGACAAGGAACTGATGATCGCCAGGCCAGTCACAATTCCCTCCTCTGTCTATATCCTGCTCCTCAATTTTGAGGGGCAATGGATAGGGGCGCATCTTCTGGAACTACTCCCTGCTGAATAGGGCAGAGTTTGGGGCCCATAGTGGAGCAGAATCTTTACCTAGCTAACTTGCAATAAGACTGGTTGTCACAGGCTTGTAATCCCAATTGTTCATGCCCTTGAGTTACAATTATTTAATGTCTCCAGGCTTTGGAGACAAAGGAAATGAAGTAATGCAGGAGACAAGAGGCAAAGATCAAAAGAAGCTGAACAGCATATAATAATAGTAAACCCGTGGGGCTGCGTAAGGGTCCTATTCGTTCAAGCCTACTAGAAAGGACTTTGTTTATACTAGGAGTCCAGAGCCAGGATTCTGTTTTCTAGTTATCCTGCCTCTGGGTAGCCCCTTCTTTCTCTGTAACTTTTAATTTCTAATTAGCCTTGGAGCTCTACTCAAGGTTGTTTATCTTACTGAATCTGTAAATACAAGGCACAAAGAGAAATGTTTAGATAAGTTTTTTTTCCCTTCATTTGTGCTCTTTAAGTATTGAAAACAATTTAAAGCCTTGTTTATACTTCGTGCCCAGCATGGAGGTATGTGGATAGTGAAGAGAACAGGAGTTTGGGATGTGTGGTACCAGAAGCCTGTCTGTGGCCTATTATCAGACTTGGAAAATTTTCAGTGGAAGATTCACTTCTCATTGTCAGAAATATAATGCAGTGTATCGTAGCTACCAACATACCATACTCGCTGTTTTTAACATTGTATTTCACATAGTTTTTAGATTCCTATGTTTGTAGCCTATAAACATAAGAAAATTTCAGATTATACCCAAACTAGTTAACACTGGAGTCCAGGAATAGGCATTTCTGGCCACTCATAAACCCAGTTGCTTGGACCTTGTCAGTTTTGTGTACCATCTGACCCAAAGGGTGATGTGCTCCTTGGTGAAGCTCCTGAGATTTTTGATGAAATTGAGTCACGATGCTCTAACTGCTGAATTAAAAAAAAATGAAGCACACTGGGTCTCCCTGGTGGCATGCGGGGTTAAGTCGCAGCACTATGAGGCTATCTGCAGCCACTGCAGCATGAGTTTGATCCCCGGCCAGGGAGCTGACCCACATGGCACAGTAGACTTCTCCTGTCTCCACGCTGCTCCCCTCAGAAATAATTTCAGTGGATCTGCCTGTTCGGCTCCTCACTCTATCTCTGGTGAATCCTCTCACCCCCACACCCTTCACCGTGAGCTTCTGGCCTGCACCCCAGCTCTTGTATGCATAAATAAATAAATCTTCCAAAAAAAAAATTAAGCACAGGTCCATGGAACACCTGCAGGTGTAAGTGTCAGCATGATACGCATCTCAAAGCTGTGAAAGTGACTCTGGAGGACAGAAAAGCTGTGCAGGTTGAAACACCAAGTATCAGAGGAAAAAATATTTGCTGTTTTATTCTGCCAGACAGCTTACCGCCACTATTCGTGGATGTTGAGCCAAAAGTGAAATCTAAGAAAAAAAGTAGCTGTAGCAGGAAGAGACCCAGGCCAAGCAAGAGGAAGAGGGGGGAATGTCTCTTAAGATTACTGCTTCAAAGTGACATGTGATTTGGATAACTTTTTTGTACAGGTTTTATTTATGTCAGTTTTTAATAAACATAAATGTAGGGAAGAGTTGTCTATTGACTATATCAAATTAAGTTTTAATAGTCTATATATATTTTTTCCTTGTATCAGCACAGTAAGAGCTAATCCCAGAATTATTCCAATTTTGGATCAGGCTTTTCATTTTTTGGAGTAAAAATTTTCTTTTGTGGTAATCCTTTTTTATTTCACATGCAACAAGTATATATTTTATTGTTTTTCTTTTTCTTTTTTTACTCTTTGTAGAACCTAAGCTATTTCTGGCACTTTAGCAACTAAAGTCCTATAAAATGGGATCTAAAATTAATTCTTCTTTTTTTTTTTTTTAAGATTTATTTATTTATTTATTTATTATTTATACAAGCATTGGGTACAGTCAGAAGCGCGGGAGGGCGAGAGAACCCACCAGAGCCAGAGCGGGGAGCAGAACAGGCAGAAGGACCGAAGTACACTGCTGAGGGGAGCAGCGGGCGGCAGTGGAGGTCTGCGCGCCATGTGGGACCCTCCTCCGGTGGCCGGGGAGCAGCCGGGGATCGAACTGGCGCTGCAGAGGCTGTGGGCAGCTTCGCAACCCAGCGCTCAACCGCTGCGCCACCGGGGAGGCCCTAAAATTAATTCTTCTTTCCTGAGATTTGCTTCATGGAGATTTGGATACTTTAGGGAAAGGTGACTGTCATCTTTTCATTCAGGAATTTTTGCTGTTATTGTTAATTAAAAAAAATTGGGGGGGTTCTTCTTGGTGGTGCAAAGGGGTTAAGCACCACCCTATGAAGCAATCCACAGCCTCTGCAGCACGAGTTTGAGACCCAGCTGGTGAGGGAGAAACCCACATGGTGAGGCAGACCTCTCCTGTCTCGCCCACTGCTCCCCTCAGCAGTGTATTTCATCAGTCTGCCTGTTCTGTTCCCCACTCTGTCTCTGGTGGATCCTCTCACCCCCGGCATCTCTGGCCTGTACCCCAGCTCTTGTATG
Organism: Talpa occidentalis; assembly: GCF_014898055.3. Classification (NCBI taxonomy): domain Eukaryota; kingdom Metazoa; phylum Chordata; class Mammalia; order Eulipotyphla; family Talpidae; genus Talpa; species Talpa occidentalis. The sequence continues at coordinate 40,627,798 of NW_023604295.1, read as the reverse complement.
CATAAATAAACAAATCTTTAAAAAAATTTTTTTTTTGTCTGTTTTAAGTAGATACTCAATAGGACATAGTTTGATATTCTCCTTATCAGGGAGAGGGGCACCCCAGAACCCCCAAACCTGCCTGTTCTCAATAGGTTCTTCCATCTGTCACTTCAAGACAAAATATATAAGACCTTTAATGGAAAGGAACTTTAATACAATTAGTGTACAATACAAAAAAGACAAAGAATATGTTTTTCAATTCAAGTACCTGAAGTCACCCATCCACTTGTGGGTAAAAGTCCACCCAAACAGGGTTGGCCTAAAGCAAGGCCCGAAGGCCTGCCACAAGTCTATAGCACCTTCCAGTGGGGACCCAAAGAAAAGGGTGAGAAACAACCAGACAAGTCTGGGAGGAAAAGAGCAAAATCAAAATCAAGGTAAAAGCTGCCATTGTCACCTCCCCACGGGTCTCACCCACATCTGTGTCACCCAGTCCAACCAAAAAGTAAGTGCAGTTACTTCACATGTCCCTCTGCTCCATGTGCCTCCTCCAAGTCTCCTTCTTGCTTTCCATCCTGCTTCCTTCCTTCCCCAGTCTCCTCTCCATCTTCTTTTCCTCCCTGCTCAGCTCCACCTCCTTTGGGTGGGGCAGGGAACCTGGGGCCTCCCCCTTTCCTGGGGACCACCCTGTTACACTTAGTGAAAACTGCACTAGATTACCCCTCATGAGCTGTGTTGAAACCTATTAATGTGGAATGTACCCCTCAGTGGTTCCCTTATCAAGTGCTTTTTTACAAGGAGAACTTTAAGAATGAAAGGAAAAAGACCTACTTCATGTGATAGCAAATGAAAGATTCTTGCAAATCATTAATAAGGATTTTAAACTTTGAGGAAGGGAACTCACTCTGTATCTTCATTTAATCATGCATGTGGGGGGGGTTACTTTTTAAATGAGAAAGACATTTTCTGCATTGAATTGTTATCTAAAATTGAGTCTAGGAGTCTGGAGTCTAGACGCTTCACACACTAAAATGGATTCCAGACATCCAAGTGTCTGGAATCAAAGATAGCTATCTAAAATGAAGATTTAGGCCCTGTGAGAGTATTTTGTAAATTGAGGGATAACAAGAAAAACATTAATAATTTATTAAGAGGAAGAAAGAAAATGCAAATAGAAGAAAAGGATTTTAGATAGTTTGATCATCTTAATGATGAAGAGGAGTAAGCATCTGAACTCATTGGGAAAAGAGTTCCATTTCTTGCTGCTTTGATATAAAACCTTGAAATACTGCTTGGAAATTGCTTGTGAAATGGAAAAGTTACATAGAGAAGGTATCCTGTGGTAAACTTTCAGAAGATATACTTGGAAAGAAATGAGGAAGGCAGGATTGAGAAAAGCCCAGTGGCCTCAGCAGATCTGATGTTCCAGGAGCAGAGGGAGGGCTGTGCTGGCCTTAGAGGGGAACTGGGCAGAACCCCAAGGCCCCCTCTATGGAAGATAACATAAAACTCATGCCATACCACACAATAGGGACTTCAAAGGCAAGGTGGTTTGTAAGAATAAGCAATTCAAAAAGTATTTAACATTAGTTCCTGAACAAGAAAATTTGAAATGCCCCAAATCTTAGTTACATATGAAAGAAAATGATAGCAGTCTTCCCAAATTGGATGACGATCTCAAAATTTTACATGCTGTTACAATGAACTATGAAATTGAAATACGAAATTCTGTAATACCAACCACGAAAGGATAAAAGTTAGGTCAAACCTATGAGAGGGGAGATTAGGATGTATTTTCATTCTTTTGCTAGGAAATTATGTAACAAAGTTATATGTCATATGAAAAGGCAAAAGCAGCATGCAGCTAAAAAAACATGAAGTATTATAGAGATTTCTAAGCAACTACTTAAGAAAAATAGTGCTATTTTTCAGCATTTTGTAAATCTGTGGTATTTTTAAACTTCTTAACATTTGCAATTTGTTGTGACTGCCTTTCTCATTCTAAATACTCAGTTAGGTACTTCTGTGCCTAACATTTTATTCATAATTTTGGGCAACAAAATTGCAAGTTTGGGGTTCATAAAACCAAAATCACACAAAACCCAGAGGAATAAACACCCTGACCTCACACTCCTCCCTCTGGGGGTATCCATCCAGAACTCTCCAATAGCTGCACCCAACAGAAGCTAGGCTACTACAGGTCAGCCTTGGGGCTGGGATGGGGTGAGAAGGGTAGCACAAATTGAAGAGACCAGCTACAGCTAAGGAACATGGGACTACATTAGAGAGGCCTTGAGTGCCAAACTCAGTTCCCACTCTAGTCAAAGAAAATTGAAATCTCAGTGACATAACAACAAAAATATATATTGAAGGAGGCTTTAATCTGGGGTTGTAAAATACACCTATCACTCACCACTCACCAGAGTCCACTTGAGGAAAAGTCCTGTACCCATGAATAGGTGGGAAGTCATGTCCCCTTGTCTCCTCTTCAGGGGCCTGGGAGTCTGCTCCCAAGCAAGTTATGATGACGATCTCTGGCTGGCAAGGGAGCTGAACCACATGGCACAGCAGACCTCTCCTGTCTCCCTGCTGCTCCCCTCAGAAGTGGATTTCAGTGGATCTGCCTGTTCTGCTCCCCAATCTGTATCTGGTGAATACTCTGACCCCACCCCACACCTTTGGCCTGTACCCCAGTTTTTGTATGCATAAATAGATAAATCTTAGGAAAAAGAAAGAACAGCTTCTTGTTGACTTTTTGGAAAGGATTAAACTAAATTTATGAATAAATATGGAGAGGATGGAGCATCCAGGAACAAGGTAACCATTTATTCAATAACTCTTTTGCATCCTTTAGTAAAGTCTTATGCTATTTTTCATATAGACTTGGCATATTTCTTTTAAATTTTAATACTGGATGTTTTTATACTTTAGTTGTTATTACAACAATGTTTAGCTTATTTTCTATTATAGAAAATCCCAAATGCATTCAGAAGTAGATAGAATAGTATAATGAACATTCATATGCCCATCATTTTTTTCTTTCCATTTTTTTATAAGATTTATTTATTTATGCATACAAGAGCTGGGGTACAGGCCAGAGATGCTGGGGGTGAGAGGCTCCACCAGAGACAGAGTAGGGAATAGAACAGGCAGACTGACTGAAATACACTGCTGAGGGGAGCAGTGGGCGAGTCAGGAGAGGTCTGATGCGCCATGTGGGTTTCTCCCTGACTGGCCGGAGATCGAACTTGTGCAGCAGAGGCTGTGGATTGCTTCATAGTGCGGTGCTTAACCCCTTGCGCCACCTGGGAAGTCCTTTTCTTTCTGTTTTTAATTATGGTAAAACACATAACATACACATCTTAACCATTTGAAGTGTAGAGTTCAGCAGTGCTAAGTACATTCACATTGTAATATAATTAACCTCCAGAATTCTTTTCATCTTGCAAACCTGAAGATCTATAGCCATTAAGCAACAATTTTCATTTCTTTCTCTTCCTAGCCCCATGTAAACACCATTTGACTTTTCTGTCTCTGTGAATTTGACCACTTTATATGCCTTTTGCAAATGGAATCATAGAGCATTTGTCTTTTCGTAGCTGGCTTATTTTACTTAGCATAATGTCCTCAAGGTTCATCCATATTGTAGCATGTATAGGAATCCCTATCCTTTAGAAAGTTAAATAATATTTCATTATGTATCTCATATTTTGTTTGTACACTCATCTGTTGATGAACACTTGAGTTGCTTCTACCTTTGGCTATTGTAAATAATGCCATCACCCAGCCTTAACAAATATCAACTCAGAGTATATCCTGTTTCTTCTATAACCCCACCACTATCCATTTCTATATTATTTTGAAGCAAATCTGAAATTTGTATTTTATAAATTGTATTTTCTATTTGGTTGAACATCATTCTCAGTGAGAATTAGAGCCTGGAAATCAATACTGTCTCACCCCAAATAACTTAATTTGTTTGGCATAAAGATGAAGGGCAGATGAGGTAGGAGAGACAGGTTAGAGAGTGGATTAGGTTTATTTCATCTACTTGAGCATCTTCTCACCCTTTTGTCACTTCATTCTCCTTCAAACTCTTGTCTGCAGGTCCCTGAAACAAGGAAGACAGCAATGTCCCCAGAACAATGCAACCAACTATCCTGGTTTGAGGGGCATCAGAGAAAGTTCTGCAAATCCTTTCCCACTTGCTTACAGTTAGACATTTTGCTTTGGCAATGCAAGGGTTGGAGTCAAGATATGCCTTGAACTCTCTGACACTGCCTTGGGAGCCAAGGTCTATTCCTGGAGAAGAGATTAGTGAAAATTCCTCAGGAAGAAATTGGTTGCCTGTGAATGCCAGGAGGCGTCACTAGATAATCTAACCAGAAACAAGGGTTCTGATGTTTACATCACTTTAAAATTATGCTGAGTATCTAGGCATAGCACAATTTAAGTAAATTAACTTGACCTGTGTTTGATTCATCCTCCAGAGTTGACCGAGGCACTCTGCCAGGACTTACCTTGGAGGCGTGCTGTCACTTTTCCCTTGTTACTTTTGAGAAATGGGACCTTTTGGAAGGGCCTTGGAGAAACATAGTCAGTCATTCTGGCCTCCTTTAAAGGTCCATTTATTTGTGGCCCCCTGTTTTCTCTTCCTAACCCCATCAGCTCTATACATATACCCTTACAACATGGACTTCAATTCTGGCTCATTTACATCCGAAGAAAATCATTATTGCTGCAGAAAATCTTTTGGTTTTTTCCCAATCAGGTCAGTAGCTCTGTCTTCTCTCTTTTCCGCTCCACTCTTCTGAGATTTCTCTCTACCCTCATGGAGAGCATTAGTGAGTTCAGGTCAGTCCAGGGTTGTCCAATAGGAACTGAAGCATTTGGCACCTATTTGTCCCTTACACAATCAGTAGATATGTCTTGAGCTGGTAACACAAAGTTGCTTTTGGGTGTGAGAGAAGCAGTATCCTGTAATACGGACTCAGGGGTCTAGCCCATTCTTTCATCAGCTCTCCGATGAACATGCACCTATCATTCCTAATCGCCCTGCCTCAGTGTTTTCATTAAAATCAGGGAACTGTGTAGTCTCAAGGCCCTCTCTAGTTCTGAGTCTATTAAAAAAAAAATCCACAAAACCAACAGGTTAGAAACACCTGTAAGAAACAGGTCATACCTCAGAGATATTTACTGGGTCAAAGATGGACTTGGGAAGCAGCTTCCCAGGATGGAATCTGGAAGGTTCTTTGACATGTATGAAAGAAACTGGAGAGCCTGGGTTTGGTCTGTGCTGGGCTAACCCAAAGTTAGAGGACATTGCCACCACTGAGCTTAGGGGCCTATAGCATCCTGAGACCCGAGGTGGCCTTGAGACAACAATGGCAAAGAATCCTTCTTTCTTTGTGTATAAAGGTAGCTATGGAGCTCAACCAGGATCAGGAAAAGACTCCAAGATTTAGAACCCAGGGAGTAGCCTGGTAGGATTTGCAACAAGGAATGACCAGAAAAGAATGACACAGTTTCTCCATGCATTCTAAAGCCTTAACACAATCAGAATCCCCTTTAGGGCTTGTTAAATACACAAAATGTTGGCCCTATCTCTGGAGTTGCTGATTAACTAGGTATAGGGTGGAGACTGAAAGTCTGCACTTATAACAAGTTTGCAGGGGATGCTGATGCTGAGGGTATGGGGGCCACCCTTTGAGAAGGATTTCATGAAAGAGATTTGGAGGAGATGTCATGGAAGAGTTGAAGAGTTCAGTCAGCAGCATTACCCCTTTCCATATGTGTGCAAGCTATATAACCTCCCCAAACCTGTTTCTTCATCTGTAAAATGGGATTGATAATAAGCGAGGAGTAATGTATTGATATATGAAAATAGCTTGGAATGGTTTCTGGCACAAAGTAAATGCTCTGTAGGTGTTAGTTAGCAATTTGTGCCTCTCAATGTGCTGGCTGATGAATATAAGGCCTCTGGAACAGGGAAAGCACTCCCTAATGTTAGTTTATATGTATATAATACTTGCACTCAAATAGAAGTAAAAGAGACCAACTAAAGTGACTTAAACAATAAAGGGGTCTTTTCTTTCCTGTAACAAGGACTGTTGGGAAACACACTTCTACTGCCACCCTGCATGATTTGCCTAAAGTGTGGCTCTTGTCCTCTTGATTACAGAATGACTGCTGCACCTCCATCCTTATTTCAAATAGGAAGGAAAGGCAGCAGGAAGGACAAAAAGTCAAATACTTGAAAACAAAGATATTTGCTTTTATATTCTGGAAGGGAAATCCTCCCTAGGGACTGCTGCCAAAATCTTACTAGCCTCATCTCATCCATAAGATGGCCATGCCTAACAGCCAAGGAGACTGGGCAGCAGGTAAGTATCTCTGCTTTCTAGGTTCCATTGTAGGGTGGCAAGAGAAAGGACATTAAACCATGTTTTGAGGGAGCCTAACCAAGCTAACCATCTGCCATTTGATGGTTTGAAGCTGACATCTGTGGCAGCTTCAGGGGAATTGGCATTTGAAGACCATAATCTATCGAATGCCATTCATCAGGGTGGAGGGAAGACTTATTTTTCTTAGGAAACTCATCTTGCTCTGTCTTGTTGGATAATAGGTGAGCAAGCCTTTTGTTCCTCATCCCTTCTCCATTTGATGCTCACCCCCCATAGCCCAGGACTCTCCCAGGTTCTTGATTCTCTTGACTATTCCCCAGACCAGACACATCTCAGCATAGGAGACACACTAGGCACAAGTCACAGTGTTAGCCCAGTTCTGGTGACGCCTCTAGTCTGAAGACGAGATATTAAATATTAAAATTAAAAGACATTAAAAATAATTTTTAAATGATAGGTACTTGTCTAGGATATGAAATTGAATGTGAGTATTTGATCAACAACAAGAGTCAAAGTGTGCCTCCCCGGTGGCGCAGCGGTTGAGCACTGGGTTGTGAAGCTGCCCGCAGCCTCTGCAATGCCGGTTTGATCCCCGGCTGCTCCCCGGCCACCGGAGGAGGGTCCCGCATGGTGCGCAGACCTCTCCTGCCGCCCGCTGCTCCCCTCAGCAGTGTACTTCGGTCCTTCTGCCTGCTCTGCTCCCCGCTCTGGCTCTGGTGAATTCTCTCACCCTCCCATGCTTCTGACTGTACCCAGTGCTTGTAAAAACAAACAAACAAACAAACAAACAAATAAATAAATAAATAAATAAATAAATCTTTAAAAAAAAAAAAACACACAAGAGTCAAAGTTGCCATCAAACTTCTTCCATAAGACTTTTTCAGGAACCCCTTGCTCTGAATGCCAGGTACCTAACAGGCCCTCAAAATACATTTGCTTTTTGTTGAATGACTCTCCTTCTGTAAGTATCTATTTCATTTCTCTTCCTAGAGTTATGTGCTCTTTTAGGTCAAAGGGATGTCCTCTGGTCCTCAGTATCTAGCTCAGTACTGGCACAAGGCAGGGACTCAGGAAACATTTCTGGAATGGAATCAAGTTTGTATCATCACCAAAGACTGCCAAATGGGCAATTGGACCAAAATCTTCTTTGCGTGTGTATTCTCAGAACACTTTGAAACCTAATAAACTTCTTTGTGTGAAGTCACAGCCTCATCCTGGCACCAAATACACACATCTTGCTCCATGAGGTCATGGCAGGGAGGGATGAAGTCCAAGGGCAGGTGGAAATATCCCCAAGTGTATGCAGCTACCTGGTCTCCTTCCCCATGGTCCTTCTCCCCTCTCGTGTGCAGAAGCAAGACCTGGGAAGCAGACTCTTCTCCTCACTAGAGGCGGTAACATGGAGTGTGCAGACAGATGGACCTAGTGTCTTCTTGTTTCTTTTTCTCTTCTTGTTTCTGAAGTTTTCTCTGCAGGACACATGCAGGTGGCCTAGTCCCTGCCGACCCGAGGAACCTTTGGGAGGGAGTCTCCTTCCTTCCCCTTTCACACCTTGAGGTCAAATGCAGTGGGAAAAATATTCTGCCACAGTCATGAGAATGTCAGTCTCACTCCAATTCAAAGAAAACAAACAAAAAATAAAGGAATTGTAGTAATTGTAATTTTTCTTCCATACATTTTTTTGAAAAAGCTTTTAATGCCTGTGTTTTGTTGTTCGGGCTAGAGGTCAGGTGAGGGCACAGCAAATGGAAAGTTTCCTGCAGCTCCGCAGACAGAGCCCTGGGCCTTTGCTGCCTGGGCTGGGGACAGCTCTGCTCCCTGAATTGCTCAGAAGGCACCTGCAGCCTGGACTCTAGGTGCAGGGGCTTGACCTGATGCTTCACTGTGGGCAGTCGTTTCTGTGTTCTGATGCATCCACAGAATGGACTCTGAACTGTGAAAAGAACCACCTCTGTTTGACTAGTATTCCTTTGGTGTGACATGGGGCAAGCATGGGTCTTAGAGTCTGACAACCCTAGGTTCTTACCCACTAGTTGTATAATTTGGAAAAGTTACTTAACTTCTCTGAGCCGCAGCTTCTTCATCTATAAAATGGAGAGATAACCACTTACCAGGATTTTTAGTAGAATTCACTAATATACAGAGAGTGCCTGATAGTACCACCGAAACAGGAGAAGCTCTGGCTCTGGCCTCCTTTCCAAAGCTTTCAGATTGGGGCCCTGTCTTGTTTTACCTATTATCATCCTCATTAATTCTTTATCCATCTCTCAGCCCAGCTCCACTCCCTCCCCCACTCGCTTAGAGAAAACAGAAGCCTGTGGTTTTCCTGCTGGCATTTTGTTCATACACTGGTTTCTCAAGGTCTTTCTTGCCACTTGGAAGGAGCAAAGAATATAAGGCACAAGAACGCTGACTCCTTGGAGGGAGAGGCAAGGCTTCCCAGGATTAGCTGACCCAGCATGGAATCGCCTCTCTGCGGCTCCCTGGAGGGAGAGGAATGCATGATACTGTTGCTTATTAAGTGAGCCTGGATGGAACCTTGCTTTGCATGCCCAGAACACCCACTGCTCTCTGCTTTCTCTTCCTGACACCGGCTTCATGTGGCCGGAGGGGAAGTTTCCCAGCAAAACTTTTGTGCCAACCTGGACCTAGCCCAGCAGGCTGCTTCACTCTGTTCTGTGGAGCTCCTAGGAAGACCTGAGTTCAGTACATTTTTTCTGGGCATCTTTACTCTCAAGGAAGGGAGAGACAGAGACAGCAAGAGCTGATCAGCAAGAAGGTGAGAGAGGCAGAACATGAGATGAGAGTATCAGAGAGACAAAAACTAAGAGAGTCTCGGAGAGAGAGAGGAACAAAGATTTGAGAGCTGGAGTGAGAGAAAAGCAGAGACAGAGATAATCTCAGAGATAGAAAGAAACAAAGAGACAGAGAGAAACAGAGACATACACAGAGGAAGAGACAGCAGAGGTAGAGACAGAAATATTAGGAGAGGCAGAGCGGCTTGCAGAGACATGGAGTCAGAAGTATAGTGAGGGAAATCTATAAACTGGGAGATGAGAGACACACTCGGGAAGGGAGAGGAAAGAGGGAGACCAAAAGGGTAAGCCAGACTTGAGGGTAGGCCGACAAGCAGGAATTTCTCTGGGGACTTGTGCAGCTTGCACCCAACAGTCTTCATACTGAAGAGGTGTCTTAGCTCTCCGCAGACAGCTGAGGGTCATGTTCAGACGACACTTTAGAAACGGACTGGGCAGACTTACAGGAGCAGCTGGGCTTCGTCTGGGCGTGACAGCGGCCAGCTCTTTAATCCAGGGTGGGGCTGCAGACCAGGCTTGGGAGCTCAGGGCAGGCTCTTTCCACAACTCTCCACGGACCCACGTCAAAGACCCCGCAGATCCATGTGGCCGGGGTTGAAGGAGCGGAGGGAGAAGAGTGTCCTCAGGCACTCTGGGACATCCATTAGTCAGGAAGCTGCAGGAGACCTGGGTCCTGGCCCTGCAGCTGCTGGTCCTGCCCAGACTGTTGAGGCAGATCTCTGCTGTCATCTTGGGGACGTGGAGAACAGCCAGCTCCTTTTTCAAGCAGACCCCTCCCCACCAGCTATGCACAGGTCCACAGAGACATACACATGTTCTAGTCTCCTGGGGAATGGCTTCTCTTAAGCAGAGGACTTAGAGATCAAAGTCAGTCTGTATAGTATTTGCCTATTTCCCAAAGCAGTGGAATAAAATCAGATAGAAAATGCTCCCTTGGGAATCTTAGCTGGAGGCCCGCAAAGGCAGAGACTGGGCAGGGGAATCACACTCAAATTCCTACAATGCAAAAGGGTCATCTTGGCCCTTGATCCCACAGCCTCCCTCATTCCTGCCTTGTCCTCACTCCCTGACCTCTCTTGTGTTCCCCTAACTCCTGCCTGTTCCCCTCCATGCTCTGAGGCTCACTGATGCTCCTCTTCCTCCCACCTTGTTCCATTTCTCTCAGAGTGTGTGCCCATTTCTGTGGCTCCAGACCCTTTGTCTTTGTCCCTGGGGCCCTGCTGTGGGTGACCAGTGACAGGAGCATGAGTGTTGCCCTGAGATTCCAGGGGATGAGCTACCATGTCTCTGTTGGAAAGGAAGGTGACATCTAAAGAACACTGCTGCTTTGACCCTGGGGCCTCAAAGCATAAGTTGCAATATAAACAAACCCAGTGGGATCCAAATCCACCTATGGATTCAGAAACAGAATTCAGGTAAACTTGCAAGGCAATAGCATTCCAGTGCTTGTCCTAACTGCCCTCAGGGCTCAACAACATTTTGATGCAGCCCAGTCTGGACAGTTCACCAAAACATGAGCCCGCGTGAGACCTTGGTGTAGCATTTACGCCTGGGTCAAGTGCATCTGGAGACAGATCAGAGCTGGCACAGCCTACCGCTGGCAGAGCCCTCATCAATACCTGTCTTTCTGCCTCCATTTTACTTTACTTTGCAAAGCACTTTCCCTGCTCATGATCATATGCCTTCCCCCATAATCCTTAGGAGAGAGGAAATCCCCCTTTTTGGAGAAGAAAGTGGAAGATTGGAGAGGAGCATGACCTTCAAGTGAACAGTGACCAAGTCATCACCCCAACCTGGAGTTTCTGGATTCAAAACCAGGGGGCATTTTCCACTCTGTTCAGATGCCTTTTTGGTAAGACAGTCTCCAGCCCCTGCCAGCCTCTTATCTCTGGAAAAAACAGAGTAGCAGGAGAGAGCTTGCCCTTCATTTCCCTGCATGTTAAACAGTCGTAGGACCACCCAGAAAACTTTCGGCCTCAGGGTTTCATTTGCAACTGTCAGACCTCCCAGTCTTTCCCCTGGGTCATTTAAGCCTCCTGGGGGCCAGAAAAAGACACAAATGCTTCATCATAGAATGAGCACCGGCCACTGGCTGTAAGCTGGCACAGGACTAGGGGAATTTGTTGTGTCTTATCCTTGGTTTCTGCTGAGTTACAGGAAAGTCACTGCTCTGAGATGTTTATCTTGGCTCCATTCCTTTGCTGAAATCTCACCAATATTGTTAAATGTTTTCAGTTGATGATCTGGAATTTTCTAATGATATTTTTCTCTTCTTCCAATAATCTTATTTTTATTTTTTTGCACAAATCACATTTTCCCAGTATTAAAACATACTAATAGGGGCCTCCCTGGTGGTATAATGGTTTAAGTCTCAGCACTCTGAAGCTATCAGTTGCCATGCAGCATCAGTTCAATCCCCTGCTAGGGAGCTGACCCACATGGCGCAGCAGACCAGACCTCTCCTGCCTTGCCTGCTGCTCCCCTCAGCAGTGTATTTCACTAGATCTGCCTATTCTGCTTCCCATTCTGTCTCCGGTGAATCCTCTCACACCCCCCCACCCTGCCACCTCTGGCCTATACCCCAGTTCTTGTATGCATAAATAAATAAAATAAATCTTTTAAAAAATACTAATAATTGCAGAGATTGTTGTTCCTGATTTGAGATTGTGTCTGATGTTCTACAGTTAAATGTTATGTTTGCTATTGTCATGCTTTGTATTTGTTTTAAAAATAACTTTCTGTTCCTAGTGAAAATTCTTTTTTAACATCAAGGAAGGAGTGTTAAATTTTCTGATATAGATCAACTGCAAAATACCTCGAGTCACGGAATGGAGCAAGAAGAATCCCTGTTGCAATGTAAAGTGGAACATTTGTCGTCCTGGCCCTGGAGGCTTGTCCTTCTTTGCTGGGGAGACGTGGCTCTCACCTGAGAGACTTTGGCTCTCACTTAATCTCTCTGAGCCTGAGTCATCTCATCTGTAAATGGGGATAATGATGACCTCCACTTGCTGGTTTTACAAGAATGCAGTGAGGTGTTATACATGAAGCCCTGAGACTGCCCGTTTCCAGGAAGGTTGCTAATAATTTCTGCCTCATGTAATCTCCTCCTGTGTGGCTTCAGGGCTAGTCTGTGTGATCACTAGAATACAGCAGAGGTGATGGGGGCATCCAAAGGCAGTGGAGGGAGTCATAGAAAGGCATATCAAGGCTTCCTAATTGGTTATTCTCTTTCTGAATCTCCCCCCCCCCTTTTTTTAGATTTATTTATTTTTATACAAGAGCCGGGGTACAGGCCAGAGGTGCGGGAGGGTGAGAGGATTCACCAGAGACAGAGTGGGGCTCAGAATAGGCAGACTGACTGAAATACACTGCTGAGGGGAGCAGCTTTGTTAGAGTCTTCCCTTGTTAAGGAAGCCTTGCCTTGTCAATGGAATGGCAAGAATAGAGCTTGGGAAGGAGGGCAGGTTGGTCAAGTGGGTGTAAAATTAAGGAGTCTTCAGAGACAACAGACAACAGGAGAGTGATTTGGGAGAGCAGCAGGTCAAAGTGATGTTCATTTCTAATGACAAGTCATGTGAGCAGTTACCAGGCAACAAGTGAGATCCCTGAGAGTCCCTAGAGCCCAGAGAGGTGAAGCAGGGCACATCTCTTCCTGATGTCCTTTCACCTCTGTCAATATAACCCTACTTTTCTATCATTCATTCATCTATCCAATCAAAGAAATTTTCCTCAACCTCTCCCCTGCCTAGGGAAGTGAGTTGGATTTTGCTGTTCAGGACCCAGAAATAAATGACAGATACACTCTGCTTTCTGAGAACTCACATCCATTTGGGAAAAATAGGTGGGTATTTGGAAGGCCAAAGGACTTCAGAGAAGAAGACCCCATTTCCTTCTGTCTGTATTTGCCCTTTCAAAAGAGACCCAGTGAATTCAACAGGGCCACCAGCTGCCACAATGGGCACTCACGGGAGAAAAGACAGTATTTAGAGACTGATGTGTAGCAGAGCAATGCACCACCTGTGCAAATGTTCATGAAGGTCCTGATGCTGATCCAGAGAGGAGGTTTACCACGAGTGGCCTAGAGGAGCAGAATCCTACGGGTGGGAGGCTTTGAGTAGGAAAGTGAGGAACCAATGCTTAAGGGGGATCAGATCCAAGTGACTCTTGCCAGCCTGTAATCAGGAAACCAACTCAGGGGTCAGGAGCTGAGAATAGGAACAAGGCATGGGCAGATTACATGAGCAGTGGGAAAAGGTTTGGCTCAGAATACTGAGGGCTGCTTTTTATGGGGTTTGACTTCCTGGCAGGGATAGATGAGTGAGGGGTAAAAAGGAATAATTTGTTTGGGAGAGGGGTGTCATTTTTTTCCCTTCTTATCTACAAATCTACTTGGCAAAAAGGGAGAGGACCAGAACTGCAGGGATGAAATTGCAGCCAGACAGAAAGAAGAGATTGCTAACACAGCCAGAGCTTACTTGTTATGAAAAGGGTTATCTGGGTCAAGTGAGTTCTAGGTCATTTAAAGTACTCACAGAGAGGCCAGTGCTCCTGGCAGGGATAGTATGTAGGGGGTAAGGGCCTGGAAGATTGGGAGATATGGGAGGTCGGGACTCATTTCTGCTAACTGGAGCTCTGAAGAACTTGCAGCTCTTACACAGTATTGCAGTATTGAGCACTATATTTGAGGACACAAGGACCATCAGAGGTATGTTGGGAAGTTTGAGAATAGGGTCTGACACAACAGGTGTTAGAGGATGTTTGTGGATTCATCTTAGTTTTTGATATATTTGAGCTAAAATTTTCTTCTACCCTTTTGCAGATCTCCAGTATAATAGAGACTAAAATGAGCTAGTGTTACAGTGTGGAGAGCTAGATGGTGGCATCGTCTCCCTGCTGGCACCTGGCTCAGCGCGCCAGGCTAGACATGTTTCCCAGGTTCTATGGTGGGAGGTGGGAGGGAGGTTGAGGATGGAAAGCATTATCTAGAGGAGGCACTGGTCACATCCTTGCAGAGTCACAAGCCCATAAAATGCATTTGCATGGAATAGGAATAGGCACCCCTTGCTCCAGATGGACAGAGGCCCCAATATGTTTTGAGCAGAGGAGGACGTCCAGATTTCAGCTCCCACTTGTGTCTTCTTCTATAGTAGACAACATGCGCCACTGCACTCGGGGGCCCTGATCCCTGTCCCTTTGTCCTCTCAAAGCTGTCTCCTGTGTGCTGTGAAACTCAGGACAGACATAGAGGTGAATTGCATCAATTAATGAGAATGAGCAGATGAAACAGTCCCGTTGCAGAAATCATCCACTAAGCCAAGTGTCTAACATTAAGATTGATGTCTCAGCCTTTCTGGGCCTTCCCCAGAGCCATGGAGCACAGGGTGGCTGAGGACAGAGGGAGACCTTCCAGGAACAAATCTCCAGGTGCCTTCTTCCCTCACTAGTCTGTTAAATGCACTTACTCCTTTACTTGCACTTAAATACTTGTGTGTTAAATAGTCTTTGATATATGTATATGTTTAATATATGCCTTCAATGTCTGTTCATAATTTCATTCTGTCTTGAATTTCAAACTCCTAGAACATGCAGACTCTGCATTACATGATTAATATTGCTCACTAAGATCTTGGCGCATTGCCTCCTGGTGCTTTTAGATGATAACAAAGAAGATAAGGTTCAAATTCCTCACCCTGGCATTCTAGACCTTCTATTATATGCCTTCCCAGCCTACTCCCAGCAATCAAACTGGCCTACATTCCTTGGGCGCCCCATCTCAGCTCTTTCCTTCATGTGCATCTCTTTTCCCCCCTTTTTCTACCCTGAGTATCCCAGTCCAACAGCCCATCTTTGAAAGGTTAACTCTAATACTCTTCCCCTTGTTATATTTCCTTATTCCTTGTTCAGGAGTGTCCTTGCATCCTTGCTCTCCCATGGCGCTTCGTCGCTATTTGTTATGGATCTAATTACACCCTACCTGTATTGTTGCTCCAAACAAATGACGGCTTCCCTGCTAATTTGAGCCTCCGCAGAGGCTGCGTCTTATCCATCTTCCTGTGTACAAGGCCCAACTGGCATTTAGCTCTGCAACCTGGACAAGTCCTATCCCTGCTCTGATTGTTGGCTTGCTCATTAATGAGAAGTTGGACAAGATGACCTCCGAAGAGCACACTGGCTCTGAAATCTTTGGCTTAGAGCCTGTTAAAGGCTCATTGACTGACTAGAAGGTTAGGAAGAGGGCATCCTCCCCACCAGGAGGAAGTACTTTGGAATCTCAATATTCATGGAGGCCTAAAAATTCTTGGTTTGCCAAGAAGTTGAAAATTCAGATCACTTAGTCTTATGCACTGGAGTTCTTTCTTCCCATGAATGGGAATAGTATTACGTGACTGAGAGGACAGTTGGCACAAAGATGTAATTGCTGTTCTTCAAAGTTGGCATGGAGAGCATCTCTTATTGTCCCCCTTTCTCCCCTCAAGAGCAGACACTGGACCCCCAATGCTTCCCTTTGGCAGCTGGGAATGCCCTAGTCACTGAAACCCACGTCCCCACTGTGGTGAGCGTCAGACTGCTGTCCAGACCTGTCATCAAAGGAGTTGCCTCGGTAGCTCTGGAGACGTTGAATCCATACCTATTTGGGGCAGCAATTATCAAGCATTTTGTAAGAACCTGTGTACGCAAGAACATCTTTTTTAAAATAGGCATTTATTGTTTCTCCAGATTCCTGGCGGTGACTCAGCACACCGTACAGTAGCTGTGATTCATGGACCATGTAGGCACCAGAAGACTGTGGGTGTGTCTTGGCAGCTGCTCAGTTTTCCTTCTAGAACCCAGAGGGTCACAGCCGAGGAGCGGAGGTACACACACCCCCAGTCTTCCGGAATGCCACTGTCATTACCACGGTGCGACTTCTCTATTATAGACATGGGCAATCATCGAGGCCAAGGGCATTCAGTGGGACGACTCCAGAGCTGGGACAGAGGGAAGAAGACCCATGGGGACTCTGGGGGCCCAGTGTGATGGCAGATACCTACTTAGGTCTGGGGGAAAGAGGAGAAGGGGTTCAGAGGAGAGGAGGATGAGGGAATGCGGAAAGCCCCAGCTGATAGAGGCCCAGCCAAGAGTCTTGGGCTTCAGGCCCAATGTGCTGCTGATTCACTGTGGGTTCCTAATCTCCTGTGGTGGGTAGGCCCAGCTCCTAGAAGCCCAGAGGGCTTAGCGGTGTTTGTGCAGCTACAGAAATGGGGCCCGTGGGCTGGCACAAAGCCCTGCCTGGCCATGGGCAGGAGGGCAGGAGGGTGGGGTGAATGGAGAGAACAGAGAGAAGGAGGATGAGTCCTTTGGAGGGAGAGAGTACAGGGATGTTTGCCTGAGAGACAGAACATCTGAGGTGATTCAGGTAAACCTACACCCCTGAAGTCAGTCCAGACTGTACACCCAGATAAGGAAGAGATGGGTTATCCACTTTTCAGTTTATATAGCTAAGCCAAAGACTTCAATTTTCTCAATAAAATATTCCAGGTCTGCTCACAGGCTTAAGGAATGTGTAATAAGTTAAATACTTAATAGAATCTCAAGACCCACTTCTGAGTTTTCATTTCTCTCCTTCTGGCCTCTCTATTCTATCCCCTGAAGACTCCTAAATTCACTTAATCTCTCCTTTGTCTCAATGAACAAATATGAGATGGGAATAAAAATGTCCCCCATTTAACCTGCCTCTCCAAGTGCTGAGAGAATGAATGGACACCCAAGAAGAGGCTTATGTGGCCCAAGGCGCTGTGTGAAATCTGAATCTTGGCATAAAATGTGAAGAATAGAGATGATGTTGTTTTGAAATACTTTCAGGGGCCTCCCTGGTGGTGCAAAGGATTAAGCACCACACTATGAAGCTGTCCGCAGCCTCTGCAGCATGAGTTTGATCCCCGGCCGGCCAGGGAGATACCCACATGGCTCAGCAGACCTCTCCTGTCTAGCCCACTGCTCCCCTCAGCAGTGTCCTTCGGTCCGTCTGCCTGTTCTGCTCCCCACTCTGTCTCTGGTGAATTCTCTCACCCCCCGCATCTCTGGTCTGTATGCCAGTTCTTGTATCACAAATAAATCTTTAAAAAAAAAAAAAGAAGTACTTTCTGAAGTGTTTCTGTATCCTATTTCCTTGCAATTCTTGGGCTTTCCACTCCCAGTAGGAGAGGGGGAAGGCTAGGGGGAAGGCACACGTCTACCATGACTGAAGGTTCACTATCAAGTTAGATTTTTGTGAGTCCCCAAACTGACAATAGGCTTGAAAGTCAAGTGCTAAGGAGAAAGAACTTTCTAAAGTTCTCTTAAGAGGATTAGATCAGAATTTTGTCTGTGGGAGGTCCTACAAAACTGGAAGAGGAAAAGAAGGAAGCCCATCTTTTTATTACTAACATGGGAAAAAGACAGAGAGAGAGGGTCAGGCAGTGAGACAGGCATGTGTCTCCATTGCATACTCTGGTTCCAATCCAGTAAAAGGTGTTTTGGAAAAGTTGAGAACACTTTTTCTTCTGTTGGGATTCTGCAAGGACCACCTCACATAGTCCCTGCACCAGCATGGGGGTGTCTGTGGTCATAGCAAAGGAAAGGCAGCATAGCATGGGAAACTCTGAGGCTCCTAGAGGCCGATAAGGAATTTAGCTAAAAGTCTGATTAGGAGCTGGGAATGGTTGGGTGCTTGGCCCTGTAGCCAAGATCAGACTGCCAGGAAGTCCAATCAGGCCTGGGCCCTTATAGGGCCCAGAGAAAATCCTGGAAGGGCCAAGTCACCACACAGACAGTGGAATCCTAGCCAAATTACGGCAGATGTCAGCAGAACATGCATTCATTACCTGTGGAGAGGCAGTGGCATTGGGATCTTTTATTGAAAAGTCCCTGCAAACCATGGAAGTTAAATGCTTTCTTCAAGTTTAGAAATATCATCTACCTCAAGGCCAGGACTAGAGAGAAACAAGTGATGCTTCTAGAGTGTAAGGTTTAAGGAAGAACTCACTGTCACGGAGGTGCCAAGTGCAGGGTGGCACCCAAGAGTTCCCCCTTCCATGGTGCCCAGGTGATGCGCTTGCCTTATCCTCACCCTCCTCCACATTCTCCTTCAAGTAAGGCCCTTCCCTGGCCCAACTGGAAGAGGTTAACCTGGGCCATGAATCCCTCTCTGCTGGAAGGCACAGGAAAGTTGCAAATGAAATGTGGCATGGCACAAGAGATCTGTTGGGGAATCAGATGGAAAAAGAGTAGGCAAAAAAACCAAAGAATGAACAGATGAAATCATTGCCTTCGATGCTTTGCTGGTTTTTGGGATGAGAGTGACATTCCTTAACTAATGACTGCAAAACACAGCTTAGTCATTTTTACCAGTCCTCTGAAGCCAGGACAGTTTGGTTTAACTCACTGTGGGGGAGGGTGGACTAGGTCCAGGGTTCTTCAGAAAGGATTCAAGCCACACAAACCAATGTGTGTTCATGCTCTGTTACAGTCAGAGACAAAGAGTGTGCATCTGCCTCCAAAAAGCATGTGGGTGAGACTTGTTGGGGGTGGGGGGGTGGGGGGCTGCACAGCTCTTTGTTTCTCATCACTTGTCTCACCCAGAAGACAGTCTCCGTGATGGTGAATCAGAAATTGGCACCATGGAAGGCAGATTTTTGAGGAGCATTTGGAATGGATGAGTTTGTTAGTGTGAGCTCAGGCTCCAGTGAATGGCTCAGCACTGCGCAAAACCTCGGGGCTTTACACACTAGGATAAATGCCTGCTTTGTGAATAATAAGTGGCCTTTGTTTCCCTCTGCCAGGCTTCCTCCCCCTCTCCTCTCCATCCAGGCCTCAGCAGGATCCTGGGACCTCCAAAAGGAAATCTGACCTGGCCTTGCCAGTGGAATCAGGCAACCGGAGACACACTACGATCATGATTGGGTGTCATTCTGTGTTTTAACCCGAAGTCCTTCTTACCAGGGTAGGGACAAGGGCCCTGGACTTTAATAGCAGAGCTGTGTTCTGAAAGGCTCAGAGCATCATTGAAAGTCGGTTGCTGTTTCTTCATCTCCTTTCCCTCAGCTTTAACAGATGTGGGGAAAGCTGTCAGTCAGTAGAGAAAGAAAAGGAAGTCAGGAGACTAGCTACAGATCACATTGCTGGCTCCGTGTCGCTGTCCAGGAGCCTGTTAGCCACCTCAGTTCCCAGTTCCCAGACCTTCAGATCCTGAACTTATTTCCTTGAGAATAGGGGTTTGAGGTCTGACCTCCTTCAGATCTGATGGGCTGGCCAGACCTGCTGGCAGCGAGGATCTTCCTGCTCTCGGGGACACTGGAGATGGTTAACATGTGAGCAGCTATTACGCCTCTATAATGAACTGGGCCACTTAAGTGCAAGTTCTTTCTCTCTCAATCTTGATTTCTGCTGAGAGAAGCAGCATCAATGACCCATAAAACTCAATGGTTTTTTCCCTTACCCATTTTCTGGGATCTATTAATCTCTTCCGATAGCCAGCAGCTAACCCATCTGCAAAACACCTGGTCTTGATTTAATTAATGTGCAAGGCAAAAGAGCATTGGGCAGGTAAAAATCTGTAATTAGCAATAGTCTTGAAAGATTTTCTTTGTTGGTCCCCTCCCCGCTTGTCTTTCCAGCAGTGGGAGGGGATGAGAAGGAGCCAAAGGCAAATATGGTTTAATTCCATCTTGAGTAATTACTCCGGAAAGCCCTCTAAAAAAATTTGCTGGCTCTTTAACTCAGCAATTTGAACTTGCATTTGGGAACATCATCAAACTGTAAATGCTTTGATCTTTTTTATGCTTCTGTACATAAGAAAAACCAAGTACACCTAATTCCTATGCTGTGTTATCATAAGCATTAGAAACTCTTGGCATGTGGCCAAGAACCAGGCAGGAGGATTGGAAGGGGCTGGCTTTGTGGAGGAAACAGCTGGATGCCTTGGAGTGAGTATCTGAAGAGGAGCCAAGTGGCCGGAACTCTGGTCCCTGTGCCCCTGTAGCTCACAAGATGACACTGAGTAGGTCATGCTCCCTCCTGAACTCTATTTTCTAATCTTAAAAGAAAGAGGTGGGAACAGATGATTTCTAAATTTCAAAGTCCTCCTCCTCCAACAGCTCAGACCCTGCCATTCTTGGCTGCTAGGAAGCACATTCCTTTTCCATACCACAAATCCAGAGGAGGGGCAAGTCAGGCAGGGGCAAAGATAACTAGATCCAGAGACATTCTCTGCAGGTTGGATTGTCAACTTACTTAAGAAAAAAATAACCAGTTTCAGATTATGAAGTTTCCCTTAAAGAGTGGTACACTTTGCAAGGGATCTAGAACCTGTGGCCACAGAGGAGAAAAAAATTAACTGCTGGGGTGGGGTGTGGGTGGGGAAGTGAGTGGGGAGGGTTGTGGGGCACCTATGACCTCAGCCTTAATTAGCATTACATGCCTCCTTGAATACTGGAAAACCACATGGGTTTTAGGTAATCACTCATATTAAACCAGTGCCATTGCTTTCCATGCTATTGCGTGCTTGTCTGTGGGTGAAGAAAAGCAGGACTGAGCAACAGGGGTAGAGACCTATTCATTCATTTGTTCACTCAGGCATTCATTCAGCAGATGCTCTATAATCCATGGGAAGTAGGAAATTGATAAAATGGTTCTTTGGGCTTCTATGTGCACTTGTTTGGGTTATGCAGAAAATCTGTAACAAGAAAAAGTCATTCTCAACATTTATCTCCTAGTCCTTAATGAGCCTGGGTGACCACAAATCCTTAACTAAAAATGTCCCCTTTTGTCTCTCAAACTCTTATTTGTCCTTTAAGACCCAATTCAATATGATCTCTCATGGGAGGCTTCTCCTTGACAGATGTGGTCACTCTGCCTTCTGGTCATTCACAGCATCTGGTTGGTCCCATTCAATGCGCACTCTCTCTCTCTCTCTCTTTTTTAAATATTTATTTATTTATTTATTTATACAAGAACCAGGATACAGGCCAGATGCACGGGAGGGTGAGAGGATTCACCAGAGACAGAATGGGGAACAGAACAGGCAGACTGACAAAATACACTGCTGAGGGGAGCATCGGGCGCAGCAGGCAGGAGAGGTCTGCCGCGCCATGTGGGACACTTGCTGTCCCGCCAGGAACAAAACGGCACTGCAGAGGCTGGGGACAGCTTCACAGTGTGGCGCTCAACCTCCTGCGCCACCAGGGGATGCCCTCAATGCTCTCTTATACTCAAACTTGCACTATTTTTGATTCTACCCATGAGTAAGTCTCTGTTACTCCTCAAAGGCAGGGGCTTTTGAGGCACATGGAAAATTAGACCTTATCAGAGTGAATCATAAGTCTTACTACTGAGAAAACCTGGGAAAAGGACACACAAGATCTCTGTATTTTTTCCTTATAGTTACATATACCATTATCTAAAAATAAAAAGTTTAATTAAAGAACAAAGTGCATGGAATCATAAGATCTCAAAGTTGGAAGAAACTCAAGAGGCCTGCCTTTTACCCACTATGTGAATTTTGGCCACACATTAGCATCCCACATATAGATTTACCTGATCTTTCCGAGCTCCAGCATTGGAGAGTTCACTATTTGACTGAGAGAGAGTTTCATTTTCAGACAATTCTAAATCTATTTTTTTTAAAGATTTATTTTTATTTATTTATGCATACAAGAACTGGTGTGTAGGCCAGAGGTGGGGGGGGGAGAGGCCGGTGAGAGGATTCACCAGAGACAGAGTAGGGAACAGAACAGGCAGATCTACTGCGATACACTGCTGAGGGGAGCAGCCGACAACATAGGAGAGGTCTTCTGTGCCATGTGGGTTAGCTCCCTGGATAGGGATAGACTCATGCTGCAGTGGCTGGCAATAGATTCATAGCACTGAGACTTTAACCCCTGTGCTACCAGGGAGACCCTCTAAATCTATTTTGAAACAAAATTGGCTGGGCTTCCTGTTGGAGTCAGCACAGGAGAAGTGCCCCCTTCCCCCTATGACAACCCTCAGGTGTGTGAAGCTGGTCTTTATGTCCACCTAGGTGTCCTCTGGGCTATAGGGATTTGGTTCTCTTAACTTATTACCATGGTTTTGAGTTTGCATATCATGGAATCTTTCCTCTGAATGTACTTCCTAAGGGCACCCACATAATACAGGATGAAGGCTTTTTTTCCTGTTGTTCCTCACACTCTATTGGCTCTAATGTGGTTAAAGAAGCCACAGACGTTCTTATGCTAACTGCATACCATTGGCTCAGGCTAAATGTAGAGTCCTCAGAAACCCTTCAGTCTTTTTGTACTACCAGCTGCCATCAAAATCCCCATCCCCTACACTGAAAATAGTGTTTGCTTCTTTTTTTTTTTTTACTCAAAAGTGGAAATTTATATTTCTCTATACCTTGCTATGGTCCTTTCATCAGTTGAAAACTTAAAGGTCCGGGGTCTGCAATAAGACACAGAAGACGGTGAGTGAGTGTGTGTCCTTGTGCATGCAGCCGTGGGCTGGTTGCACCCTGTAGCTGTGTGCCCAGAGATGTATGAGTACTTCCAGCCTTGGCAACCCTAGGGTATTGCTCATTGTTGTGGAATAACGAGATAGGTTTATTTTTATAACAAGTATTTACTGCAGAACAGCCTAGCAGAACCTCCTGGGTTTCACAACTCTTCCGGCTCTATTATATATGCAGAATGATGCCAGCCTGGCAACCATCCTCATTCCCACCCCGCAGAGAGGCAGACTGGGAACTAGAGCCTCAGGTTAAGGCTCAGTGTCAAGCATTCATGCCCAGAACTCAGGGAAACAGGGAGGATGCCTTCCCGGGACATTAGAGGGCAGAGCTGTCTCACCCCAACTAAATGAGAACAGAAGGCAGTCCCTTTAAAGCAGAGAGGGACAGTGTTCCTGCTTATGTAAAATCAGTGAGGTCTAATTCTTCTTGGGAAGAGATAAACTCAGTCTAGAGTCCTATGCCCCGAAGCTCCATCTTTGCCTGTGTTTTCTCCTCGTGCTCATCCTGATGTCAAAGCATTGTTGCATTGACCTGTGAGAAGCCACGGAAAGCACATCCCTAGCTCTCCCCCTGTTGAAGCACTTTCAGTGGCTCCTCTCATCTTGGACTCCATGGGCACCTCTCTCTTCATACAAGTGACCTGCTTCTTGGTGTGCCCTTCCTCATCTTTTGTCAAAGTTCTGCCCAACTTTCAGACTCTCAAATGCATGCACATCCACACGAATCTTTCCTTAGTTCTTCTAATAATTGTAACCTCACTCTGCTCTGTTCTTCTCTCTTCTCAGTATCCAAGGGGAACCTGTCACTTACAATAGCCACAGTCCTGGCAGAGTTCACAGAGGAGCTACTGTCCTTGGAATTGGACGTAACCTTACATGGACCTATTTTGCCTTCTTCCATCTACTCTACGCCTGTAGTAGAGACTTGGTGTCCTCCAGTATTTATTTTTCCTTTCTTCCATGGATGGAGACATTTTTTCAGAGCATACAATTATTCTGAATAAAGACTATAATCCCTGACTTCTTTCACACTAGGCATTGCCAACAGAATAAGTTCCGGCCAAGGAGATGTGGGTGTGATAGTGAGTGCAATCTCTTCATCTTAAAGGGGAGGAAGTTTCTCTGCCATGGCTCCTCTCCCCCTTCCCATTGATTGGAATGTGGTAGTGAGTGATGTTGGACCATTCAAATGAGGACGACAACCCAGAGATGAGGACGCAGGAAGATAAAGCAGCCTGTGCCCCTAGCAATGTCACTGAGGAGAACTATTCACCAGCTCAGACTTTACATAGATATATATACTCTACCTTGTTTAAATCACAGTTACTCTGTCCCATGCAGCTAAACTTGCATCTGAACTAATACTGCGTCCCATCATGCCCAAGTCTTGGTGTCTTGTTTCACTTTTTCCCTTCTTCTTATTCTCTAACTTTCAACTCGCTGATTCATCTCCCAACTTCTTGGTGTTTACCTCCCCACTTGACATGACTTCTCAAAGTAGCTTGGAATCTTTCTTTGGCACAGTCCTGATGCATGAGCCTGAGAGGAAAGGGTGGTGGTAGCTAAGTTGGCATTCCAAATTTTGTTTGTTCTCTGGTTCCAACCTCTGCCACTTTGGTGTCAGGCGCAAAGCACTTAGGGCCTCCAAAGTCCTTATCTAGTCTACTTGTCTTTGAGTCCTTGCCTTATTTCTTCCCAATGAGACTGTGAGCTTCCTGTGGGTGACGCTATACCAACCTCCTCTTAAAAGATCTTTCTAACCTGCCCATGGCACGTACTTCATCAATGTGTGTATATTTGCATTTTGGACTTTCTAGAACACCATGTTGAGTCTTGGACGGTGTAGAATGCTGTAGGCTTGTTGCTAGTTTTTTCCTATTATTGAAATCTTCCTAGCTGGAAAAGGCAATTAGATCAATAAATCAATTCACCAGATGCTTCTCAACTGGGGTTCTTCCAAAGAAGTGTTCCTCTCCACACAAAAAGGAGAGGGCTATGGTATCCAGCCCTACTCAATTCCCTAGCAGTTCAACCTCCTGTGACAGCTATGCCCACCTGCTGTTGACCTTTTGTGCAAAGCAACAGACCCAAAACAGGCTAAATCTTAGTCACTGAACAGAGAAGGACTGGTCTTCACTGCACTGTCTGTAACACCTAAAAATGAATTTCTCCCCATGAATTAATTGGAGAAATTAGAAAATAAAATAGAATCTCTTAAATAAGTAACTGCTAGGAAGAGAGGTACACCCTGTGTCCCAGCTTTTCCAGGGCAGATGGAGCTAGAAGACCATGTACTGGAGGGCATAGTTTCCTCTGGACAGAAGATCCAATCTGGGGGAATGGAAGTGACTAGTATGAAGAAGGCTCATTGGGAAACTGGTAGCCATTGGATGCACCAACTTTGCCACTTCCTGCCCCAAACAAGTCCCCAAAGTGTTCTGAACTCCTTTTCCTCTTCTTCTGATATTCTCCAAGACCTTTCCAACCATGCATTCTGGGAGTCTGATTGTTTCTCAGAGTCATTTGTTTCATGGGTTCCTTTGGCTCTCTCCACCTTCACCCTGCCTGGCCACCTATAGTAGAGGCCTTGTTAGGGGGAAAAGGATGTCCCAAAGCTAATTCCATACAGGCTTTGTGGACTCCACCCCCACCCCAGGTCAAAGCCAAAGACACTGGGAACTCCAAATCCCATCCCCACCAAAGGGAAGGTGGCTGGGACCTGAGGGTGGGGTTAAGCAGCCAGGTGGATATAAAAGGCAGACACATGGGCTTTGGGGGTTCCCCATTTTGGCTCTCCGCCAGCTTTGAGAGTGACTTTGGGTTTCCAGGTCGGCGGATCAGGGTAGGACGCATTAAAGACTTTATTTCCCTATTTTCTCCCTGAGTTGTACATTTTCCTTATTTCCTTTTCCCTTGTAAATAAACCTTTTATTAACCTTTTGTGTGTGTCTGTAGTGGAGTATTCATAAGTCCCTTTCAAGCGCTCGGGTGAGGACCCACAGCCAGGAACCCGTTTAATATCGGGTCTGCTCTGTAACAGCTTTTCCTCATTCTTGATGCTTCTGCTCACTCCTTCCTGCCTTGTGCTCCTCCTGCCATTGGACCAGAGAGCCAGGCACTCCCAGAGTTTCCCATGAGCAGAGAGGGACTTGGAGATGAGGCAGCATGTGAACTCACTGCAAGTCGAAGCTCTGGACTTTTTTTTATTGACGCCTGCTCTGTGTGCAGTGGTTTGTCAGGGGTATAGAAGAAGCAGGAAATAGCAGTGTGGGCCCCTCCCTACTTGTTAGTGATTTCTTCAGGGCTCTGAGTTTATTTTATTTGACTTTGTGGCTGGTTCCAAAGTCTAACTACACATCCTCACCGCCTATTCACTCACCAACATGTGCCTTCTTTTTCCTCTTTCCTACACAAATGAATAACCATAAGCTGCATCTCACTCTCAGAAGAAGAAGTAGAAAAACAGTCAATATTTGGATCCTGTTTGCTATCTGCCAGCACACTTCTTCAAAAACTATGATCTGCTGCAACAGCTTGATCTTATTTAATTAAATTCCTATTCACCCCTGTGGCAGATGGCAGAATAGCTCCTCTCATTAATTGGAGAGCCTCTTTCCCCGCCCCCTGCTCTTTTCTTATTTTTTTTTCTCTTTCATTGACCTCAAACATAAAGCAATCGGTTATTTCATTAACAAATGGATTTTTTTGTAAAAAGACAATTTGGAAAGTACAGCCTCATGGAGAGACACATGTACATCCCTAGAACAAAAGCCAGCACCTCCTTATATAGTTTTTAGAGGGGCTATTACTACACAAAAAGGCACCTCCTTCTTACTTCCAGTGGATGGGGAAGCAACATCATTTCCTGTGGAGGCTGCAAGGCATGTTGGATCTTGTAGTTTGCCGGTTGCACCATATGTGGGTACTTTCTTCTGACCTCAGGACCTTGTTTAAATAGGGTTTCTGTTAATAATTTTCATGGTGTTAAGATATACATAAGATGAAATTCACCATTTTAACCATTTTTAAGTGTACTGTTCTGTGGCATTAAGTGCATACACACCATTATGCAGCTGCCACCAACTTCTATCTCTAGAAATTTTTCATCTCCCCCAATGGAAACTTGTGAGGCCCCCATTAAACAATGATTCCACATTTCATCCTCTGCTAGGCCCTGGCAGGCACCATTCTACTTCCTATGTCTATGAATTTGACTCCTGGTACCTCATATTAGTGGGATCATATAGTATTTGTACTTTTGCGACAGGTTTATTTCATTCAGCATGATTTCTTCAGGTTCATCCAGGTTGTAGGGTGTGTCATATTTTCCTTCCTTTTAAAGGTTGAATAATACTTGCTGGCATGCGTGCACTACATTTTGTTTATCTAGCCATACCAGGGTTATCTATTAGATACTTGGGTTGCTTTCACTTATTGCCTAATGTTTATAATGCTGCTATGAACATGGATGTACAAATATCTGTCTGAGTCCCAATTCTTTTGGGCTGGGTCATATGATAATTTTATGTTTAATTTTCTGAGAAATCACCATAATCACTTTCCACAGTGGCTGAATCATTTTACATGTTCACCAACAATGCACAAGGAGTACATTTCCTTTACATTTCTTCACAGAGAAAAGTCTGGTCAAGTTCCCCATTCTTTGAATCAGCGTTGGCTATTAGAATGACTAACAGTCCTGGTTTGTTCAGGACTTTCCCAGGACTGAAAGTCCTGCATCCTGGAAAACTCCCAGCCCAAGGCAAACTAGGACAGTTGACCACTCCAGTTAGCCTTGTCCCTAGAAGGTATTAAAAGTTAAAACAGAAAGGTTTCAAGTCTAGGCCTGAAGGGCCTTTGTAGCTTCCTCTCTCACTGCTCTTAGAAAGCTGCTGCCATATAGCAAACCCATACTAGCCTTAATGCTGATGAGAGGCATGAGGCCTACTTGCCTTAACACTCTTGCTAACAGCCTACTTGTCACAAGACATGTGAGCAAGGCCATCCTCATCACTCAACTGCCAGCTAATTTGCCAGATAACCATACATGCAGGGGAGCCCAGCAGAGTTCAGCCAAGCTGGCCCAGACCAGAATAGCCCAGCCAGCCTGCACAACCGTGATCCAAATAAATGACTGTTGTTTTAAGTTTTGGGATGATTTGTTACTCAGTGAAAACTAATCAGTGCAACTCTACATAAAATATACTATGTCCATTGTTCCTTTTAGATCTCTGTTATAGATAGGACATTCCTACCCCCCCAACTCTTCCTTCCTTAGTGAAAGAGCTTTATCTACTTTTATTGCAACCTGGCGACAGAAGCAGCCAAGAGGCCATTCATTCTCTCTGCCAAAAGCAGACAGAAGTGACCCCCTCTTCTCACTGCATTGTCCTCTCTTCATCATTCACTTCTCACTACATAAAGAGAGGTGTTCTTGCTAGACTTAGAGACTGAAGTGGCTCTAAGGGCCTCTGCATACTACAGTCAGCTATGTTATCTTACACAGCTTCTTCTTTTTTTTTTCCCTTTCTTTTTCCTTCTTGATCACAGTGTACCTGGAAGAATTCTGGTTTGCTTCACATGTTCTTGCTCCAGGTGACTGAAGTTTCTGTGGCTCCACTCCTGGTCAGCCTGCTTGGTTCTCTGGGCAGTTGCAATGAAAGGAATTGTTTTGATACCAGAGTTTGAGCATTGTAACACCTATAAGCTGTTTCAAAGCTGTTCAGAGTGTCTCATTCTGAAACTCAAGGTCAATCAGGACTCTCCGGTTGTTCTAAAGAACTATTTATGCTGAAACTTTCTGACTCTTAACTCTTTCATGAAACATTAGACTGTTATAATTTGCCTTTTGATGAGTGTTTGTACCTGAGTGAGGGGGATCTGGTCAGACTGCTACCCTGGCTTCAAGGGCTTTAAGGCAGCTGGCTTTGGATGGCAGCATGGGTTCTCAGTCTCAGAGTGATAAGAATTTCACTTCTGGGCTCTTTTCCTAGTCCTGGGTCAATAAAGAGAGCCACAGAAATGTCAGAACCTCAAGGATTTTAGAATTCACCTAATCCAACACTGTCATTTTACAGATCAGGAAACTGAGGCCCAGACTTGCCCAAGTCTGGAAGTGTCTTACCAAAGGCAGCCCAGCAAGGTGGTGGCAAGGCCAGGGTTAGAACCATGAAGCCCTGACCTCTACTTTGGTGCCTCTTCAACTCCCTATTGTCAATGACAAACACACTCTAGGTGTTTTTCACTAGGTTATTGGCTTTGGTTGATTTTTAAAAAATGAGTTTGGAGAAGTTAAAGGAAGCCAAGGTATTTCTGCTGGACAAATTGTTAGGTGGCAGAAGCAGAGGGTGTAGGGCAATGCTGCCAAGTCAAGAGATCTTAGAAAGGCTTCTCCTGGCCACTCCTTGAGCTGAAAACACCCACAGGACAGAAAGGAAATTAAAAAAGGAAAGGAAGACAGGCCCTTCATCCAACCCAGCATGTGAACATCTCCAAAGAAGAATGCCTTTCCTCCCACCTTTCTATTTTATTTAGCAAACATTTTTCTTAAGAACTTACTCAACTTAGCCAAAGGAAAAACCCATTGCATGTTGAATATCTATGTTTCTGTGAATTCCCTTCCAATGCTTGTCCAATTGTGCTCAGTGTGAGTATACATTTCTCAGTGTGTTTTCCTCTAATAAACATATCTGACATATTTTTGTGTCAACAGAGTCCTCATGTTTGTCGATTTTTGTTTTAATATTGTGTCCATTATATGGAAGCAATAGTAATTTGTTTTCAAATTTGTCTCAGTTTGAATATTTGTATCAATTCTATTTCATTAGTATTAATAGCATCAGTATGGTTGTTTTTTGTATCAATGCTTCTTTTTCTTCTTTGGGCTTATTTACCCATAGATGGAAGGATCAGATCACAGCTAGGATGCAATTCTGGCTATTGCTGGATTACTTTCTAGAAAGATGCAACCAGTAGGACCTCCACTCCATTTCAATGTGCCATTCCCCCAGGGCAGAACTGTGTGTGCTATCCTTGGATTTGTCATTTCCAGTTGGGAAAAGTAAAGCAATCATGAGTACAGAGGTGAATCAAGGACAAAGCACAACAAAGTGACTCCCGAAAGTTCTTTCCTTGGGTTGTGTTTGGTCTGATGAAGGTGATAATAACAAGCCAAGATCCTCAGAAGTTCCTGGGAGAAAGTGGTGACTTTGGATAGAACCTTGGTATTCAGTTAACTGGGCCAATCTCTCTTTGCCCACTTTCCCTCACCACATGCAAATTTTCCAGAGTGGTTTAGAGCAGCCTAACTTTCAGACTCCCCTAGGGGACTGCTCAGTAAGTTTATTGCCCATTCTAAGAAGTCTGTAGGCCACATGGTCTGCTCTGAAGCCTGCAACATGTGAAAAGTTAATGCCAAATATTTGGAAACCAAATATAGGAAAGCCAGTTTGTGGGATTTTATTGCTCTTTATAAGAAGCATCTGGGCCGAAATATATGGTGAACTCTCATCCCTCTTGAGTTGGGGTATGGATTCTCTAGTCTTAATTAGACATGTAAATAAGCAGAGCTTTCAGAGATAGAGGAATATTCCAGGATCCTTGACAACCCTCAACAAGGCCATTGTCATCCTGCTAGACCTGATCAGCCTCTGATTGGCACCAGAGCTACTCTCAGTCAGCTCAATATAGTGTCCAGCACCTGATGAAGGGCTAGACTACAAACGCTGCTTTCCCCTGGAAGTCCAGATGGGTGGAGATGGGTGGAGAGGGTAGTGGAGGCAGGGAGGAGAATGGATGTTCTAATTTTCCAATGGGTTAGCCAACAACCTGATCCCCATCACTTCTTTGTAAGCTTTTTGTCTACCTATGTAGCTTCTCAGTGGATTTTTCCTAGATGGCCACACTGAGAATCTCAAAACACAGCACGGCCTGCTTTTTTTATTCACTGACTGAAAAAAATCAGCCATCCCCAGCCCCTCACCTATTTCTACTACTCTGACAAGCTAGCACTGGATGAAGCCCTCTTATATCTCTCAGAGTAAGGACCCTAAACATTCTCTGAAAGACCTTCAGCTCAGTGGTCTTTGCTGAAAATACCACAGCTGATCTCCAGAGCACAGAGGCTCTGATTACAGGCCATTATATTTAAAGAAGACCCTAAAGAAACAACCAGAAAAATATTTAATGTACTTACCTGAGCTCCTAACATAAATCCAAAGAAAAAGAGAGGAGAGAATGGAGGAGGAGAGATTAAGGCCTTTCCCTGGAGTGGTCCTTTATAGTCCTGTTGCTGGGTTTAGAGAGGAAGCACAATAAGGTCACTGAACTCCGCAGGTCAAATAAGGGCTCTGTCCATGTCCTCTAGGACCCTGGTCAGGATGTGACCCTGATCCAGAGAAAGCAGATGTTGTGGGCCCCCCTTCCACAGTGTGGGAGCCAGGGTGGTGTAGGCAGAGACTCGCACTCAGTCAGGGGAAGCACAGGACCATGCCCTCCAACTTGTAGGTCGCTCTTGAGGAAAACATGTAAGACCAACACCAATATATTGTTGTTTTGTTTTGTTTTTCAAAGTTTAAGATGCGCTAGTTTAATGACCCTGACGACATTTCAGAAGTGGTGTATTTACTTGAACACCACACATTGTAGAGCCTCTTGGGGAGGAAATGCCACTGATACAAATTAGTTGAAAATATCTGTGCTTAAGGGCTCTCCACTTGGAAGTAAGAGCTCTGAAAACCAGAAGGAACACAAGCATCACACAACAGCAGAGGAGGAGACGAGCACTGGGGAGAAGAGGGAGACACAAGCACCCAGAGAGACCAGCAGAACTGGGTCAACGTCAGGACAACTGTTTACACTGACCCAAACAGAGTGGGTTCTCTTGGCCTTACAGTCCTTGGTGGTGAAAAGAAAACAGAAGTTAACAGCATAAACCAAGCCTGGGTAGAGGCTTGGCACCATCAAAAAGCAGATTCTAGATTTGGAAAGCCTTGGCCCTCTCCTTGAACTCAGTTTTCAAGGTTTCGGCGATGAGTCACCTCATTCCCCCTCACCAGCTTCTGTCTTTAACCATAGCCCTGACGTGTCTGAACCTGTAAGCACCCCCAGAGCTGGAGCGCCTGTCATCTTCACACCACAGATGACTAACCACCATCTCCTAATTATCACAAAACAAAAATGCTACTTGCTTTAAACTGAGGCTTTAGGAAGAGTGCGTTTGAAGAGCTGCAGAAAGAACAGAGAGACATGAGGCAAGGAACTAACCTTTTGTTAGGCCTTTGCAAACCCCAGGAGCATGAGCCAAGCAACCACAGATCCTGATAGGGTTTTGTGCTTGGCAGGACTACAGTGTTAATATCATTCATTACTGTCTCTGATTAAGTTCCCAGCCTCATTAGGATCTCGGTGCCTTTGATTGTTTGTCTTGGATCAGATTGGATTCCACTTTACAGAGAATTATCACAGCTTTTGAGTGTCCAGTGCAGGCCAGATATCATCTCTTGGCTTGACTTCTTCCCAAACTTTCTGTCCTGTTCTTGTGTGTGTACTGTTGATGACGCAAGTCTCTGTTCAGTCATGCTGGCCTGCAGACCCACCGTTGTCAGCTGAACCCATGGCTTCTCACCCAAATGAAACAGACACGGAGTCCAAAACACTTAGACTAAACTTACCCTAAAAGTAAAACAGGGCATTCAAGTTTGACACAAACAACCAAAGCTAAGCCAACTTTTAAAAAAGTGGAGTAAAGAGAGGCTCTCCCCCTTTCTAATGTTGATACATTATAAAGTCATCATAATAAAGACAGTATAAAAATGCAAGTAGATCAACAGAACATATTGAGAGCTCAGATACAATTCACGTATATGTCAGAACTTAACATAGCACAAAGGTGGGAGCACACACTAAGTGGGAGGTATATGGAGAGGACAGATTGTTTAGTAAAAGGCATTTAAGGAATTCGCTTACTCTATGGAGAAAAACCAAAGCAGGGTCCCTACTTAATACCACACTCAGAAGAGGGTTCGGGGTGGCTTAGAGGCCCAAGCGTAAAAGGTTAAAGAAAAATAGTAGAAATAAAATTAGTAGAAGGGCAGGAAAATATCTTTGTGATTCAGGGAATCTCTTCTAAAACAAAATTTTCAAAAGAAGGCAAAATTGTATGAATTTGATTACATCAAAATTAACACTTTCTCATCAACAAATTTAAGAGACTTGATAAAATAAGACAAGATATCTGCAATGTCTAAGACCAATAAAAAATTGCTATGAAGACTATGAGAACATTTTGACTACAATAGAAAAAAGGGAAAAGAAGCATAAACACACACATTCAGAAGATAAAATTTCAAAAGGCTAAAAAGTTGGCGTAGGTCAGTTTTGCCAGGAAGCAGATTCTGAGAGGGAGATTTGTGAGTAGGATGTCTGCTTGGGAACGTTCCTGGCAGTAACACTATGAAGGAGCATGACTAGGCAGAGCGAGACTTTGAACTGTGAGGCTGTTGCATTAGAAGCTGATTCCCATGAGGGAATATTAAAGTTGGAATATCAGAGCCACCCTGGATTCCCATGAGGGAATATTAAAGTTGGAATATCAGAGCCACCCTGGTGGTGCAAGGGGTTAAAACGCAACCAAGGGGCTGTCCCGCAGCTACTGCAGCATGAGTTCGATCCCCGGCCAGGGAGCTGCCCACATTGCGCAGCAGACCTCTCCTGACTCACCCATTGCTCCCGTCAGCAGTGTATTCCAGTAGGTCTGCCTGTTCTGTTCCCCACTCTGTCTCTGGTGAATCCTCTCACCCCCCACACCTCTGGCCTGTACCCCAGTTCTTGTATGCATAAATAAATATATCTTAAAAAAAAAAATGCTGGAATATCCCTTCAGAGATGCCCGGAATTCAGGCCAAGGGACCAGGCTTTGCACTCCTATGTTGATTAGCTATTGGATGGATGCTGTCCCAAGGAGACTTTACAACCTTGGGGAAGCAGCTACCTTCATCTGACTAAGGACAATGGCAGGGAAGGGACACACATGTGAACACTGACAGCGAGCACACTGGCAGTTGGAATAATGGGACCTTAAGACCGGAACAGAGAACTGAGCATTTCAAGATGCAGCTACCGTGGCAGATACAAAGTGAATCGATAACAACTTTAATATGAAAAACACAAATTAAAATAACAGATAAATATCTTGGTTGCAGTAACCAAATGTAGAAAGAGGGGTAATGCCAAGTTTCGGCAGGGATGTGGGGCATGACCACTCTCACACGCTGCCTGTCAGAAGAAGGTGTTTGCATCAGCAAACCTGGGGGAGCACGTGGTTTTAGGAGTCAAATTCAGGGTCACTTACTAAAAATTCTTCCACCAAGCACATGTTCCAAGATATCCTTACATAACTCCTTAGGAGATATGAATATAAATGTTTCCTGCAGTTAATGGCCAACAGGCATATGAAAAAATGTTCAACATCACTTGTCATCAGGGAAATGCAAATCAAAACTACCATGAGATACCATCTTACACCAGTGAGAATGGCACATATTAAAAAAACTAGCAACAACAAATGTTGGCGAGGGTGTGGAGAAAAAGGAACTCTCCTGCACTGCTGGTGGGAGTGCAAACTGGTCCAACCACTGTGGAGAGCTGTGTGGAGATTTCTGGACCTACTAAACATAGAGCTTCCATATGATCCAGCAATTCCTCTCCTAGGTATTTACCCAAAGGACACAGAAACATCAATTCCAAAGAGCACCTGCACCCCTATGTTTATAGCAGCACTGTTTACAATAGCCAAGCTTTGGAAACAGCCCAAATGCCCAAAAATAGATGACTGGATCAAGAAGATGTGGTACATATATACCATGGAATATTACTCAGCATTCAAAAAAGATAAACACATGCAATTTGCAGTAACATGGATGGCGCTGGAAGGGATCATGCTCAGCGAAATAAGCCAGAAAGAAAAAGAAAAATACCAGATGGTCTCACTCATAGCAGGAATCTAGAAAACTTAAATAAGGGACCAGGAAAATGAATAACTATAAGAAAGTGAAAATCAAAATCAACAAAAATCTATGAACCAGAGACACTTTTGGGGGGTGGGTGAGGAGGGGAGGGATTGGGGTCAAAATGGGGGTTGCAATTGTATGGGGAATATAAAAATAAAATTTATTATTTAAAAAATAAATAAATATTTACTGAATAAAATAGAGGGAAAAAAAAATGTTTCCTGCAGTTATATGTGATGGGAGTTAGAAGCGTCCTGAGTTTCCATCACTGAGATTGAGAAGTAACATATAGTGAATGCATACTAGGGAGTACAAGGCAGCAGGAATGAAACAAATGATCCAATGTAGAGGGTTTCACTTACAGGTAGAATCTAGGGGAACCGAACAAAGGTCAGGAAAAAGAAAACTTGCAAACTGACCATAGATTTGAGGTGGACAGCAGGAGAGGGCGAGGAAGAAGGGTCAGAACAGGGGAGGGAAGAGCACAAGGGACAGTGGAGATGCACCACAGGGGCCATTGTAGGGGGGTGGGGGGGGGCTACGGGGACTACACTGGAGGAGAGAAATTAAATACTGTCCAAAAATTAGCAGTGATGTAAGAAAAATCAATCAATTTAATTATAAAAAAACAAACAAGCAAATACTCTCATGTTCACATAGCAACATAGATCAATCTTAGGAATGGTGAAAAAAGAGAAGAAACAGAATGAGAAAGAACAATCACATAAATTTATAGTGCTGGGCCTCCCTGGTGGTGCAAGGGGTTAAGATGCAACCTATGAAGCTATCCGCAGCCTCTGCAGCATGAGTTTGATCCCTGGCCAGGGAGCAACTCACACAGTGCAGCAGACCTCTCCTGACTTGCCTGCTGCTCCCCTCAGCAGTGTTTTTCAGTACATCTGCCTTTTCTGCTCCCCACTCTGTCCCTGGTGAATCCTCTCATCCCCTGCATCTCTGCACCCCAGCTCCTGTATGCATTAATAAATAAATCTTTAAAAAAAATTTATAGTGCTGCAAACAAATACTATTTGTATGAAAAGCAAACCAAAGGTATACACTAAATTCAGAGGAGCCACTTGGGTGAGGAAGAAGGGTGGAATGGCAGGATGGGGAGTAATAAATAAGTAAATTCAAGAGAGGGGTCTCACAGGGACCAATGTCCATGAACCAAGGAGTCAGGTTAATTCCAGTTCCTTCATCCGCCTTATGAAACCAGCAGCTGCAGCCATCGTCACTTGAGCCCGGAAAAGCAAACACATATTCTCAACCTTCTCCTTCTCTGAGAGCTCTTCTAAAAGGTCACAGGCTGAGTCACTGGGAAATCACAGGGCCCTATTATATACCACTCCTGCTCTTACCTGTGATGGAAATGACATCTACCTTCCATCTTCAGTGGGGTGAAAAAGTTGGCACCTGGCTAAAGGTGTGTGCCTCCCCTTGGGCAGAAAGACCTTGCTCCAGAGGATATTTTTTCATTTTCTATCCCATGAACTTTCCCACCTTTGATTCCAATCAAATCTATCACCTTAAATGCAACAGGCATAACCTCCAATGCCTGGTTTTGATAGGGACTGGTATGGAAGAGAGAGGACATACAAATAACTAACTAACTCAGCATGACCTTAGATCTTACCCACCTGGGAGAGAGCCCAAACCAAGACTCCCACTAGAAAATGGGCTCACTTTGGCCCCCTGATCTGGCAAGCTCTCTCTGTTAATGGGGAATGGGTGTGGTATGAGTTCCTCTGATGAAATCTATCCTGTATTAGCCATCAGCCCCAGAAAAACTGGAGATCCTGAGAGAGCCAGAAGAATAATGAGGCTATCAGTTATCTCAGGCCCCATTCCCCACAGTGACTACTCTAAACCTTGACTCTATCTAACAATCGAGAACCAAGATCAGGTTACCGGTCCAAAGCAAGCAACACAGAGATTACATCTAGGGATGCCGAGGAGAACTAGTTGGGAAGGCAGAGAGAAGCCCTGCCTCTCAGGCTCATAAAATAAAACCAGAAAAACAAGGTGACCAAAAATACTGTTCTGAACCTCCAGGCTGGCACCTGGCCCTGCCTCCCAGGTTAACTAACCCCTTCTTGCCCAGACCACACCTTCCTTAGTTACCACTGGCTAAATGGTCTCTTTTAGACACCAGCATTGTGTTCCACAAACTCTCTACAATAAATAGAATCCTTAGGAAACCTGAGAATCCCAGGATACATGGTAAGGGAGTTTGCATGAATACCATTTTTACCTTTTTCCTTTCTGAATGTAGAAGAAAACTTCTGTGCCTACCTTAAGACTTTCAATTCTGGAAAGCTGAAGGTAAGCTCAATCTTGCTGTTTAAAAACTTTCTAAGGGGCCTCCCTGGTGGTGCAAGGGGTTAAGCACTCACTATGAAGCTGTCCACAGCCTCTGAAGCACAAGTTCGATCCCTGGCCCGCCAGGGAGAAACCCACATGGCGAAGCAGACCTATCCTGTCTCGCCAGCTGCTCCCCTCAGCAGTGTATTTCACTCAGTCTGTCTGTCCTGTTCCCCACTCTGTCTCTGGTGGATCCTCTCACCCCCCCATCTCCGCCCTGTACCCCAGCTCTTGTATGCATAAATAAATAAATCTTTAAAAAAAAGCTTTCTAAGGAATGTATAAAATGGTGAATGTATAAAATGCACAGTAGGCTGGTGACCATATAACATGCACAGTAGGCCTTCTGCAAATGTTAATCCCCCTTCATTTCCCCTCTCCCCCTACTTGCAGTTAAGGAGTCTTGCTGGAACCCAGGAAGATCTGGCCTGTCCTTAGCTCTGATTTTTTTTTTTTTTTTTAAAGAATGATCTCAAACAAGAAGCTTTCTTTCTCCCAGCTCTCTGCTTAACTTGACTCTAGTTTCTCAAGTTTAGAATTAGAGCTAGTAACACCTTTTTTGGTGTTGACCAGTTGATCCCCTCCCCCTTTTCTCTTGCTTCTAGGCTGAAAAATACTATCAGATTTAATTTCTTAAGTAAAAATATTATAAAGAAGTAAAAAAATTAGCATTACCCATAAAAAAGATGGGGTATTAGAAAATAGAAGAAATAGAAACACACAAAATAAAAATTGAAAGTTGCCTTCTTCCATTTCCACTGTCCATTGTAAATAACTACACCGCCCAGAGTATATAACTACTATAAATGGTTTACCATTCTATCCAAAAATTTAAGAATATGTACACACATATTCTTACTCATAGTTATTTTTTTAAAGTAAATTGAAATGATTATAGCAAATATGTATTCTCTAACTTGCTCTTTTTAAACTTAACGTTATGCATTTTTACTTTATATATTATATATAAATATATATACTTTTTTCTTTATAACAGCTAAACAATATTTCACTAAATGGACTTATAACTCAGCCCAGGGAGAATGTAAATCTTTCCCCTCTTATAAACACCAACTCAGCCTCTTACCCTTTGATTTCATCCCAAGGGTCAGCTTTGGCCAGAAGCTGTGATTCAGGTGCCAAGTGAGACAGAGAAGTCCCCTTATACCCAAATGTTCAAGATAAAATCATTGGAAAAGTGTGATGGGTGAGAGTATTAGTTTGTTTCCCTTTGTGGAGAAAATGTTGACAAGTAAATGGCCGATTTGCCACATATGTTGATGACTGGACATTTTTGGACAACCTGCAATGTTTTCAAATGGTGAAATTTCCAATTTGGAAAGGGCGTGAAGGTCATTTGGCTTACCTTCCTTGAACCCACTGTAGGAATCCCTTCTGTGTTATCATTTACTAAGATTATATCTTACCCTGAAACAGCTTTTACTAACAGAAAATTCTTCCTAATTTTTCCCAAATCAGCTCCCATGCAATGTACCAGCTCTGCCCTTTGGCATATCCTTGAACAAATATGTTCCTCTTCCCATGGCTGCCCTCCAGAAGTTTAAGGACAATGCTCATAGTCCCCTGAGTGTACCTTCCATTCCTTTAATGGATATTCCTCCATAGGCTACTATGTACAGCCCAGAGGTTCCAGAGGCCCCTCAAGCTCCCTTTGCCCCAGACAGAACTCATGAGGGTAGACTCCTATACCATCATAGGCACACTGTAAATTCCATGACATCAGAGAAATTAGTCCATATTATTGTGTGCTGTTTCCACAACACCTAAATACAGAGGACTATCCTGAATGAATGAATGAATACAAAGATGAATAACACAGTCTCTGCCCTCTTATTCTGGTGGCAGGGGGAACTGGACTATAGGCTATTAAAATCCAGTGACAAGGAGAGGATGTTGGTAGGAGAATCCCAAAGGAGAGATCCTAATCCAGAGTTCATTGCTCTCATCTTCCTCAGTCATTGTGACGTTGATCTCATCATTTTGTCTGCCTGTCTATCTTCCCCACTGGACTGTCACCTCACTGAGGACAGACACATAAGAAGGGACAGTCCCTCTGTCCCTTCGTATTCTTACCTCTTATCACAGGGATTGACAGAACAGGTGTTTCATATTTGTTAAATGAAGTGACTGGTTAATAGATGACTAAATGAGTTAATATATTAATATTCCCAGAGGAAAACATTAACAGGTCTGATTTTATTGGCCTAAGGTAGTTATTATTGCCTGAAATTTTACCAATTTAAAAAACTGGTGTGGTAGAAATGACAGATCTTGGGAGAAAATGACCCATATGCCATCCCAGGGCCCCCCATAACTTCATTGTTTCAGCCCACTCTAAGTATTAAGGAGCATCTCCTGTGTGCTAGGCATTCTGCCAGACTCCAGGACAGGACAAACAAGACACAGATCTTGCCTTAAGGTGCTCTCAGACTTGCTGGTAATGAGTGCTCTGACCATGAACAGAGGTTGTTTCGAAGTAGAGGGTCAGGAAGTTATCTTGAAAGGAGAGATGCCTACACTGAGTGCTGAGGACACTGCCCAGGTGAGGAGGTAGAAGAAAGTCATTCCAGGCAGAAGGACAACATAGGCAGAAGCCCCTCTGGGCTGGAGTTTGGGAGTACTGTTTTTGGGGCGTGAGAGGGGAGATAGGGAGGTGGACAAGTCCGATCAGGAAGCACCTCATATGACCCTGCTATGCAATTTCGACTTTACCTTGAGAGCACGAAGGAGCTGTTGAGAGAGTTCTAAAACCCCACAATATTCAGATTTGCATTTAGAAGGCTACCCATAAAGCAGTATAGAAAATGAATTGTAGGAACAAGAATGCTATAGGAGAGATGAGACAGGAGATTATTTGAAACATACTTGGAAAGTAGATGGAGAAAAGGACGTAAGAGACAACAAGGAGTAGCTTGTGAAACTCAGCCACAGGAGCACTATCTTGCCATTCAGACTTCAGGAGCTCAAGGTCAGAAACCAGCCATGACACAGACCCAAGGAACCCCCGGGGGGCAGGAACTGAGGGTGAATCTATGACAGTGTGTGAATCAGGCAGGAAGAGAATGTGGGGTGGAAAAGGAAAGGGCCATCTGAGACTCTCAACAATGTTCTGTGAAGATTTCCAAAACATTTTGAAGAATTCTCTTGGTGCCTCAGAATTATCACTAAAGAAGAGCAGCCTCCTGTCCCAAAGCAAAAATGGCAATTCATGAGTAAAGCAACTGGAGAAAAATAGTTCTGGGAGAGGACCCTGATTTTTAGAAATCTCTTTTTGGGTAGCAAGACAGGAGCATAAAGGGAGCTTCATGAAAGAAAATAAGAAGGGCATGATTGAGCTTTGTGATTTTTGCTCCTTTGAGGTAATTACCAGGGCACGACTTGTACCCCAAACTCACTCCCAGGTCCAATTTTAAGCTGTAGGCTTCCCAGGGGCATCCCCTCAAGCCTAACCTTGCCACCCTGGCCACTTCAGTCTTCTACAGAGGGAAGATCCCATTAAATTCGTGTAAGCTACAGGCATCTGAGCCGCATGACGTTCTGATCAAGTCAAATGCATGTCTCCTAGCTGTGAGGAATAAAAATCAATATTTAAAAATCTGAATTATTCAGCTGTTATTCCCCAGAGGTGATTCATAACCTGAGGAGCGCCTCAGTATGAGAACAGCGACTGCGGATTTGTGTGAACATGGCTTAGCCCCCAATCTCCCATGCAATCAGTCAAAGAACTGACAAAAGATAAAATAACAGATTTCTTCTTACACAGTATCCTGAGGAGAGCCCAAGGAGCTGGGCTTCTCCTGCTAAGAAATCTAGGCTATCATAACACAGAGAGAGGCAAGTTGCCCTGATGAAATGCAGAGGGTCCCCGGAGCTCTCTAAGCACTGGGCTCTGAGAGTCAAGAATATGCTGGGCCTTTGCACCAGGGAAAGAAGGTTAAATTGGGAGAGAGGGAAATTATTCCAAGTTCTCCTTTTTAGAATGAAATATAAGTGTTTCCTTGTGAAAAGTGATAAGTCTTATGTCCCTGCTCCCACATCACTCATGCAGCACTTATATCTACTGCTGGGGCTTACGCTGTCCTGACTACCGGCTTTCAGGTGGGGAAGAAACGGGAGTGTGCGTGGCTTGGTTAAAACATAGGAATGGAGGCAGCATTCGAACCCAGTCTGGAGAGAGGGAGGCAGGCTGGCAAGGTTCATGGTCCCTGCACTAGGAAGGCTGGAGACCTGAGTTTTGAGACCCTGATTCCACCACCATGTGACCTTGGACAAAACAATTCTCAGTCTCAGTTCCTATAACACTAAAATGCTGATAATAATCCCCTACTTAGTGGGTTCTTAGGAAGATCAAATGAAGTAAGAGAGAGGCATACCTCAGTTTATTGTGCTTCTCACATACTGTGGTTTTTGCAAATTGAAGGCTTGTGGCAACCCCGCGTGGAGCAAGTCCGTGGTGCTATTTTTCCAGCAGTATGTGACCACTTCATGTCTCTGTGTCATATTTAATGAAGGGATGGACACTGTTATTTTAGACACAATGCTGTTGCACACTTAATAGACTGCAGTGCAGTGTGAAAGTAATTTTCACATGCACTGGGAAACCAAAAATTTCCTGTAAATAACTTAATGGCTGTATTAGCTTTCTTGTGATAGTCTGGAAAGAAACCTGCACTATCTACAAGCTGTGCCTGTATGCAGAAGCACTTTGACTGTGTGTAAGTTAGGATGTTGTTTTGGTTGCTGTCAAAGGGATCCAAAATAATGGTGACTTAAACAAAATAAACATTTATTTCTCATGTAAAACTCCAAGCTGGCATGGCAGCTCTGATCTCTGAACTAGAGGTATAGGCATCTTGTACCTTCTTGCTCAGAATGTTACTTTCTCTTGCATGCACCAAGAAGTCTCCAGACATTGCCACCTTCCAGCCAGTAGAAGGAGCAAAGGGGCAAAGGGAGGGCCAGGCCCAGCCCCATAACCCAGACATTTATACACCACTTCCTCTCAATTCCCGTTGGCCAGAATGTGGCCACATAGTCACACCCATTTGCAAGAGACGGTGGGTATGTAGTCATTTTCTGGGAAATCACATACTC
The DNA here is from genome assembly GCF_014898055.3 of Talpa occidentalis. NCBI lineage: Eukaryota > Metazoa > Chordata > Mammalia > Eulipotyphla > Talpidae > Talpa > Talpa occidentalis. Next base: position 40,585,609 of record NW_023604295.1, on the reverse strand, counting down.
AGTTGGGAATTTTGTGATTATGGTAAAAGGACAGATGAATATTGAGGGACAATTCATAACCCTTGCCAAACCCCACCCCCTTTGTCCCCTTTTTGTCCCCAGATCTCAGATTTATGTCATGTCCTTGAGGAGACCTTCCATGAGACTCCAGGCTACATTATATGCTCCCTTTGCTCCCTCACATCCATCCCCTTTACAGCCCTCATTGTACCTGTAATTTTTGTTTTGCTGTCCATTTTACTGACACATGTGAATTCCACGATTGTGGTGCTGTGTAGCCTCCCTGTTGCAACTGAGTTTGGAGTGGGTGTATGACCCACCCATCCATGTTGCCTGACAGGGAGTTGTCACCAAAGGACACCTGGGGTTCCTCAGAACAGAATGTTATAGCTTTGAGGCCACCAGTCAGTGATCTCCAACCCAGGATTTGTCTGGAAGGGAACTAGTAATTCCTGTTTCTTCTTAGGCAATAGGGGGTTGGGAGGGAGGGTAGTCCTCACTGGAGGACAGGTAGAACTACCTGAATCTATAGCCTTTCACTCTTTAGTCCTCTCTTTGTGTGACCCTTTATACTATACCTGTCCTGCATCAGAGTCCTTAAGTGGGTAACTGTATCCCCTTCATATGCAGCCCTGTGATTCAGGACCCAGGAATGGAGAATGTTAGGGGAAGATCTTTCCATAGCACAGTGGCCTGAACTAAGGACCCAAGCAGAGACTGGTTTTTCCATTTTTAATCTCTGGGATGAAACTATCAAGCATCATGCCTGCCGTGAGAAAGGTTAGAAGGAACCTCAATGGAGGATATCTCCAGGCAGTTGTAACCCTCTATGGGGACAAATATCAGTCCAGAGTGTGGGCCCCAAGAATCCCCTGTTTAATCCCTGAGCAGCTCAGGGATGGCTCAGGACATCCTTTCCCCCTAACATCGGGACTCTGCTTTTGTGACTTATTTTGACCGAAACCTCCCATTTTCTTAGAAATCTCCTTCCTAGCTCATTTTCTTTGTTACCAGTGTTGGGGTACAAAGGAAATTGTTCTTTACTCCTGTGGGTTTTTCTAGGCTGGCAAATAATCAAAGAAGCATCAGACAGATTGATAGGAGAAAAAAACTCCAAAAGAAGTTTAATACTAACATGTATACCTCCTGTTTACATGGGAGAAACCCTTATGACTGAGTAAGCATGTGAGTTTAGCTTTTACAAAAGAGGTCAATTAGGGAGTTTACCAAGGACACTACGGTAAACAAAGCTATCCAGATTTAAATTCTGCCTTCTTCACAGAAAAGAGATAAGGAAATTTGGTTTTCCCAGTACAGTGAGGGAGACACCCTTACAGAAAAATCTCTTTTTCCACACAGCTTTTAGAGCCTTTCCCATGAAATCAGCCTATGCCAAAGACATATACTGGAGTGGCAGACTTTTTATCCCCTACACAGAATGCCTTTAGGGAATCCCGTCAAACATGACCCCATGCAGAGTAGAGGACCACGCCCTGGGACTCACCTCCAGCACAGCAGACATTCTTTTCACCCTTCATTTTTTTCTTTGATTGGAACTAGACAGCAACCAGCCTTGGGCACTGGGCAGCCAATTCTTTTGGGTAGCCTCCAGAACCTAAGCCCTGGGGGTTGCTAGGTACTCAGGTTATACTGATATACAAAATAAGCCTATTCAAGAACCAAGTTCAAATTTCCTTGCTAGTATTTTTCCAGAGAATGGGGGAGGGAGCAGTTCTATCCTGTCAGCAGCTCCTGGTAACTCTGTGCCCCATATCTGGCATCAAGAGACTCTTTCTCCCCGACTATGCACGGCCTGAGCTGGGAACCAACACAACTACAGCTTCATTTCAGCAACTCTTTGTTTTTTCCCCTCATAAAGTGGTAGTGTCCCTTTAAGTCCCCGCAGGCCAGCTCCCTTGGGCTGGCTGTAAGTCAAATGAATCTACTTACCAAATTTTCTCTCTGGGGTTCAGGGCTGGAAATCCCCCCCCACACACACTTGCTTTAAGTTTGTGTCTAGGAACAAAAGGCAGTTAAGAAGGGATTAACTTTTCTCTCTGTTGGTTTCTTTCTTCTTTCTCAAAATAATTACACTTGTAATTCTGGGATTTAGTTTCCTCTTGGAGTTCTGCTTCCTTCCTGATTCTTTATTGACTGTCCAGAGAGCTACAGAAAGTTTGCTGGCTCTCCAATGTGGGCAGAAGAGTGGCTCTGTGGGTGGGTTATTCAACATGCTTCTTGCACCCCTGCCTAGCTTCATCTATTTCACTGCAAAACAAACCCTAGAGTGGTCTGCTGTACCTTCCACATAGCATTCTATCATTAACGTTATAGTCTTCTTTTCTGGGATGAGAATTATACACATATTTGGGTTCTCATTAAAATTTGAGAGCAAAGAGTAGAAGGAAAACCATTGATTTGGGAGTTAGGGCTTCTAGGTTCTCATCCTAGCTCTAGCATTAATTAGTATGTGACCTTGAGAAAGTTACTTCTTTTAGCTGAAACTCTTGACTCCACTGTAACTTAAGTGGTTCCTTCCACTGCTAACATTCTAGTGTCCGTATGAAATCATTTTGCGATCCTCATAATGTTAGGGGGAAAGGATGTCCCGAGCTAATCCCACACAGGCTTTGTGGACCCCACCCCCACTCCAGACCAAAACCATCAAGACATTGGGAAAGACAAATCCCATCACCACCAAAGGGAGGGTGGCTGGGACCTGAGGGTGGAGTTGGGCAGCCAGGTTGGGTATAAAAACCAAACACGTGGGCCTTGGGGGGCTCGCTATCGCTCGCCTCCTGGCTTCACCGCTCCTGGCTGGCGGCCAGCTCTCAGAGCACCATTTTGGGATTCCTGATCGGCGGATCGGGTAGGACTCATTTAAAACTTTGTCTCCCACTTGTCTCCCTGAGCTGTACATTTCCTCATTTCCCCTTCCCTTGTAAATAAACCTTTTATTAATCTTTCACGTGTGCCTGCAGTAGAGCATTGATAAGTCCTTTTAAGCGTGCGGGTGAGGACCCACAGTCAGGCACCCCGTTTTGTATCGGGGTTACTCTACAACAATAATACATGATCACTTTGAATATGCATGATGAAGACTTGACTTGGCACAAAAGCAATCATAATACTGAATTTCCAAATCACCAGGTCTCAGCAGCCAGTTACCCAAGACTAGATCCTGTTCTATCTGCACTGTTTATAGAAAGGGATCAAACATTAATGGGAGGGCCTCCCCTGGTGGCTCAGCGATTGAGCGCTGGGTTGCGAAGCTGCCCACAGCCTCTGCAGCACCAGTTTGATCCCCAGCCGCTGAGCGAGAGTCCCACATGGCGTGCAGAACTCTCCTGCCGCCCGCTGCTCCCCTCAGCAGTGTACTTCGGTCCTTCTGCCTGCTCTGCTCCCCGCTCTGGCTCTGGTGAATTCTCTCAGCCTCCCGCGCTTCTGACTGTACCCAGTGCTTGTATAAATAAATAAATAAATCTTAAAAAAAAAATTAATGGGAGCCCAATGGTACTGGGACCAGACTTAGAATGGACACAGAACCAGACCAGAGGCATGATTTTCTAGGATCTAAACCATTCCTTCTTTATTCCCCAGAGGCACCTAAATAGAAGTCAGGGGCCTCCCTGGTGGTGCAAGGGGTTAAGACGCAACCTATGAAGCTATCAGCAGCCACTGCAGCACGAGTTTGATTCCCAGCCAGGGAGCTACCCACATGGCACAGCAGACCTCTCCTGTCTCACCCGCTGCTCCCCACAGCAATGTATTTCAGTCAATCTGCCTGTTCTGTTCCCCACTCTGTCTCTGGTGAATCCTTTCACCCTCCGCATTGCTGGCCTGTACTCCAGCTCTTGTATGCATAAATAAATAAATGTTTAAAAGAAAAATAAATAGAGGTCAGAACTAAAATCTGTTGGTGCCTGGGGCAGGGTTGGATGGGGCGGGGGCTGGGCTCAAGACAGATGAGCCATATGTCTGTCAGTCTTCTCTTTGAGGTCCCCACAGACAGGGGTACCACTCCTAGCAGCCTCTGAAAATGTTCCGGATCAGGTTCACCCCTCCCTGCCCCCAGCGTGACCTAAAAGGCAAGTCTGACTGCACTAGAACAAGTGATGTTTGCACTCAGTAACAATATCACCCAGCAGCCATGTGTCGGTGACTTCAGCTTTCCAAAAACCTGGAGTGAAATCTGCTCTCCAAACAAATGTGAAATATTTGCAAGTGTTCAAAAGGGAGCTGGATCTGTTTTCTTTAGGAGAGAAAAAGGAGTTGTAAAAGTGGTAATTAGAAGCAGACATTTCCTTTATTCTTTTAAAGCAATGAAGATGTTGTAAAGCTTACAGATCGGACGTCTCCCGTGAGAAGGACTATTTGGGGACACATGAATTTGGCAAACAAATCCAGGAGAGCAGGCTGTTCCGCAGCAGGGTAGCTGTGACCTGCAGCAGCTGGCATGTCTTTTCTGGAGCATGCTTGTGTCTAATAAACAGAGTGGCCTTCAGGATGGGCCCAGGGTGTGTGTTTGCGGGTGAAATGGGAGGGGAAGAAAACATCCCCGAGATGGATGCTTCAGAATGTCACAGCATTCTCGAGAAGATGCCATAGTCTTTTGGGTACCCAGTGTCAGTTCAAGGAGGCTGTTATCCTAGGTCTGATCTCAGTTGCCCCCGGCCCCTAACTGCAGTTAGACCACTGGCTTCCATTCAGGTCCCCTTGATACAGAGAATGAAGAGTGAGTCCTGCATTCATACCACAGTGGCCCTACTAGAAACTTGCCAAATAGGAAACTGACAGCTAAAACTTATTTGGCCAAATACACTTGCTCATGTTTTTGCTCCGAAGAGTTGGCTAATCTAAGTAGCATTGGAACAAATAGCTCTACTTTTCATTGTATAGATTCATTGTATAGTTTTCCTGTGGACTTTATTTGACTTGAAGTGTGGCTGCCCTAATTTTACACAAATATGGAAGTAACAGCTATGTTATACAAGTAAAACCTATAATCATTCATTCGGGTTGTGTTTAAAACAGAGATTCACATTCATGGCTGTGCATTAGAATAACGGGAGAAACTTTATAAAAATTCAGTCAATGCCTGTGGCCCACCCCCAGAAAATCTATTTTAATTGAGTTGGAGTGTGGGGCCTTGGCATTGATTTTTTTTTTTTTTTAAAGCTCTCAGATGATTCTAATTGCAGCCAGGATTGAGAACCATTGTTCTGAATGATGCCTGAGAAATGTGCTAATTTAGTGTGGGGGAGGGGGAGCGAATCAAATGAGATCTTAGTTTGAATTGGCTGGCTTGTTTTGTCAGTGTTCAGCCTAGTGTCTGAATAGGTACAAAGCCAACATTAGAGTGCAGTTATGTAAGCTTTGGAGGGTAAGCCACTTCTAACACTGACTCATTACTGTATGTATACTTCATCTAGAGCAATCACATGGAATACTGGGTGGGACTCACAAGTCTTGTGAATATAGTTACAGTCCAGTAAGATTCAATAATAATCACTCTATGACCTGAATGGACAGGTAACAACGTAAGATAACTTACATTTGAATGAGAATGCTTCTGGAAATACCAGTTCATATTAAACAAAACAACACAACTTAATTATATATATAAATATTGCCTTGAATTTCAAGACATCATTTTGATGATTTATAATGACAAGAGGCTCAGATCACCATCTCTTGTTCCTGAGATGAACTTTTTCTGGTTTGGTGCCTCTGAAGGCAGAGTAGGAAGACAATTCAGGTAGCAGAGGAGAACTGAACAAAGGACAATCACTGAATAGGTGAATTTGAGCTGATTAGTGGGCTGGGACTCCTTACCTCTCAGTGGGATTTTCAGGAGCTGCAAATGGTTGGAACTTTTGTTTTCTCTTCCCTGGGAAAAACAGATCCACTAACTCACTGGCTGCCTTAGAGCTTAATTTGTGTTTTGGTTTTTTTTTCAAACACTATGGAGGGGACAGTCCATTCCAAAAGTTAGAGGACAGCTAAGGGAGACTTGTCCTCTTTATAGGATATCGTTAAGCATATGGTGCCTCATAGGGATGGGGAAGGCCATTAACATCCAAGAGCCAAGAGAGGGATCAGCTCATTAGAGGAGAAGTCGGTTGAGAGCAATTGGGCTAGATATAGGGAGAGGTGCCAATAAAGAGACATAAGCCTTGGGAGATAAAGTTTGGGTCTGGGCCTCCCCTGGTGGCACAGAGGTTGAGTGCTGGGCTGCGAAGCTGCCTGCAAGCCTCTGCAGCGCCTGTTCGATCCCCGGCTACCAGTGAGGGTCTCACATGGTGCAGCAGATCTCTCCTGCCGCGCCCACTGCTCCCCTCAGCAGTGCAGTCCATCAGTCTGCCTGTTCTGTTTGCCACTCTGGCTCTGGTGGATTCTCTCACCCTCCCGCACTTCTGACTGTACCCAGTGCTTGTATAGATAAATAAATAAATCTTGGGTCTAACAGTATTTGTAAAGAGTTGTCATCTATTGAACACGTAAGGTTAAAGAGTTGGGAACTGCACTCACAAAGGACATGCATTAAACTTTCAGAGGAGGCCTCCCTTGTGGTGCAAGGGGTTAAGCAGTGCACTATGAAGCAGCCCGCAGCCTCTGCAGCCCAGCCAGGGACCAACCCACATGGCGCAGCAGACCACTCCTGTCTCGCCCACTGCTCCCCTCAGCAGTGTGTTTCAGTCAGTCTACCTGTTCTGCTCCCCACTCTGTCTCTGATGAATCCTCTCACCCCCCACATCTCTGGCCTGTACCCCAGCTCTTGTAAGCATAAATAAATAAATCTACATTAAAAAAACTTTCAGAGGGCCAAAACCCAAAGCCTTCAGTACCTAGGGCCATTTCCTGGGGCAGATTGCATCTTGGGATGTCTTACTGCTCCCCACTAATGTCAGGGAGCCCAGATATTGGTGTAAGGGCCCAGACTGAGATAATCTGGAGGATACTTGATCCCACATTTACAGAGGCAAGAAGCCGACATTTAAGGGATGAATAGCACTCCTTTTACAAACAAATGACACCCCAGAGAAAGGACTAAGTCAGGTGCTTGACATTTTCAAACTGACTTTCTATTCAGAGATCCAGAAGATTTATTTTCACTCCCACAAGCCCTTTCCCAGTCTCTTGTTCAAAAGGGAATCCCCAGACCCATTGTGGTATCTGAATGATGCTTAGTCAAGCCCACGTTTAGTCTGCTCTCCCATTCCAAAGTCCATGTCTTCAATAGAATGAGAAAGAATTTGGCAGAGGGTTTAGGTTGTGAATAAACCAAGTGTATCTAATCAGTAGTGTAAAATGAATACTAAAAAGAGAAGGTGTGAAAGGGCCTGCATAATTATGAACTGAAGCAGAACATTATGAGACAAAATCCTGTTTCTCGTGGCCCTTGTCTAATGGTTGTGGTTCAATATAAACCCCTACCCACACTGGAGGCTGAATTTTATGTCTTTGCCAAATTAGCAAACTATCAGTATCAATTATATACAAGAATGTCTAGCAGCCAATCTATTTCCATCTGTAATCCCTGAGCTGCCCCAGACAGGGAAGCCACCTTTCTTCTGGGATCCCTAAGCAGTGCCTTTCATGAATATCACTGGGCTTCTTGCCTTGGACTGTGCTTGGCAAGGAAAGTGAGTCTCCCAGGCTGCAAAGGACCAGTGCCTTCCTTAGCTCACATCCTCAGCAGTGGAAGTTTCTTGACAAATATATATTGAATAAAAATGTGTGTCCATGTATTCCATCTATGGGCTCTAATAACAGTTGAAAGCCCAGGGACAGGGATTGAATGATTAGGAAACAAATATCAGATGATTATAAGGTTGAAGTGTTGGTGTGAAACACATTTTTAAAACACATGTAGCAAGTTAATTTCTCACTTTGCCAATTTTACCTTACTCTCTGCATTCCCAATGGAAGATGAGAGTCCACAGGAACTGGATTGAGTCAGGAGAGCTAACATCTGCCTAACTGACCATGTGGCCCAGGGTAAGTCCCTATCCATTTCTGGGCCTCAGTTTCCCCTCCTATGGAATAAGATGAGGTCCTTATATCTGTCATTTTGTAGTTGTATGCATCTAACACTATAATCCTAGGTGCTGGAGAAAATTCAGTGCTTAGGTTGGAAGGTTAGAGGTCCCTGTACAGAGTGTGCCAGACCTGCATTTACCCATCAGCCTGAAGTGAGGTCCCCCCTAAAATCACTTGGTGTTGCAAATGTGAGACTGCAGCTGTACACAATAGAAAAAAATCTTGTTAGGAAATGACCATAGCCCCCTGGAGCTGTGGAAAACATTGCCTCAGACAAAAAGGACTTTCCCAGTGGGAAAAAAAAATCAGCAGTGTGGTGTCTGCCAATACTGTCTGCCGAGGTGGCGCTCCCTGAATCCTGCCTACTCAGGTGTTTGGCCTACTCATCTGCCTACTCTGGGGCAGTTCTTTTTCAACGACTTTAGTCCTAATGGTAAATGCAGGCTTTCCTTTCTTTCTCAAGAATCAGACTTGAAGGTTGTTTTCAAATTCATCTTTGGGCTGCCTGAACCTTTTTTAAAATTTATTTATTTATTAAAGATTTATTTTTATTTATTTATGCATAAAAGAACTGGAGTATAGGCCAGAGGTGTGGGGCTTGAGGGTGAGGGGATTCACCAGAGACAGAGTGGGGAACAGAACAGTCGAATTGACTGAAATACACTGCTGAGGGGAGCAGCCGGCGAGACAGGAGAGGTCTGCTGTGCCATGTGGGTTAGCTCCCTGGATGGGGATCAAACTCATGCAGCAGTGGCTGGTGATAGCGCTGAGACTTTAACCCCTGTGTCACCAGGGTGGCCCCCTGGCTGCCTAACTTTTAAATGCTTCCTCTGGAGGCAAAATCATAAACCACTTTCACTGAAATCATTCTTGTGATTAATTTACCAGTCTGTGGAGAAACTGTCCCAGGTAGGAAAGTCCTTGCTCAAGGTCACAAAGGGATCAAGAGAAGGAATCCTGAAGCCAATGTCAGGGTTCTTTCTATTTCCACACAATCTCTCACCTCTAGCAGATTCTCTGCTGCCTTCTCATGGCAGCTGTGTCTTTACCAACCAACCAGCCAATCAGCTAACCACCTCCCTCCTAGGAGCCTAGGACTGTGCACTCTGCTGTAAATAATCAAGTGTTTACTGCCCCAGAGTGCAATAGTAAACACTCACCTTTGGCACAGAGCAGACAGATCTGGCCTATATCATTAAATCTATCTCTGGAAATGAAACTTCCACTTGTTCCTTTAAAAACATCTAGAGTTAATTAGAAAGTTTCATAATTTCGAGAAGGTCAGATCCTGGTTCTTGGACAGGGTGTCTTTGGTCGGTGTGGTGCTCAGTCCATGTAGGGAGCAGCCAAAGAGGAGGCCCTGGGTCAACCAGGCACTATCCAGGACAGTGCTCTGTCTGCAGGAGATGCACCTCCTCTCCCAGAAGTTCCAAGACTGGACCAAGTACAGTCTTGCCCGGTCTGTGCCCTCAGCACTTATCTTTCAAGATAGATATATAATCCATTCTCCTGTTAGACTGCCACAGACAAGGCCAGAATTTTAAAGAAGTCTTTAGTAAAATAGAGACTGAAACAAAACCTAGATATAATTACACTTCTAGGTTACAGATTTATAAAATAAAATTTGCAATACATTTATGGTAGAAAACTTAGAGAATACTTTTTAAGAATCCACAATCCCATCCCTTAGTTTTATGCCATTTAATATGGCAGCCACTGGCCACATGTTGCAACTGATCACTTGAAATGTGAAAATTTGAATAGGAATATACAGCAGGTATAAAATATACTGGTATAAAATACCAGTATAAAATACTGGTATAAAATACGGATATAAAATACCAGTATGCAGCAGATATAAAATATACTGATTTAATGCAAATGTATATATCATTATAATATTTGGGACATACTAGATTGAATAAAATTTTTTATTAAAATAATTTCAACTTTTTTTTAAATGTAGCTACTAAAAAACTGAAAATTACATATGTAATTGATACTACATTTTTTAAAAATTTTTTTTTTAAAGATTTATTTATTTATTTATACAAGCACTGGGTACAGTCAGAAGCGCGGGAGGGTGAGAGAATTCACCAGAGCCAGAGCAGGGAACAGAACAGGCAGACTGACGAAATACACTGCTGAGGGGAGCAGTGGGCGCGGCAGGAGAGGTCTGTCACACCATGTGGGACCCTTCCCAGTGGCTGGGGATTGAACCCGTGCTGCAGAGGCTGTGGGCAGCTTCACAGCCCAGCGCTCAACTGCTGTGCCACCAGGGGAGGCCCTGATACTACATTTCTATGGACAACCCTAATCTCCAGAAACCACTGCTAACATTTTGGTGTATTTCCTCCATTTTGTGTGTATTTGAGGGGCCTGGCCCCTGGTTAAAGACCTGCATGTGATTTTTTCAGGTCTGACCCTAGGCTGGTACAAAGGCTGGACCTCGGGGTGGGCGGGAGGGTGGTGGTGAAGGAGGGGTGGGCTGACAGGGAAAATTGTCCCCATGCCTGACTTGGCACTCAGCCTGCCAGCCCTGGAGGGGGCAGCTGTCTGGGCTCAGGTCCCCTGGCCAGAGATGCCCTTCAGATAATCACATTTCTAGGTCTCTGTGTGAGGCCTTGGGGAGTGGTCTACTTCAGGTTTCTCAGCTGAGTCCTCCTCAGGGAGGGACGAGTCGGGCTGGGGAACTTGCAGACATATTTGTCCATCGTCACCCAAATTTTTCACTGCTAAATCTCTCCCCACTCCAAAAAACTGCTGGAGCCTTTTGTTCAAGGTTCCCTTAAGGGTGAAATAACCCCCACATTTGTGTTAATCCCTGCTTCCACCTCCACCTGTGTGCCATTTCACCGGGGTGGTATGGTGGTAAAGTAAGGGAGTCAGTGTCTTCTCAGGCTTTCGCATTTGCTTATACTAACACAGTGATTAAAGGCTTCTCTCTTACTCTCATGTTGGCTCATTATTGTTTTAATCAATTCTTCCAACACCTGATAGCTCAGCTTTCTCCCAGCTCACCTGAGCGCCTGACTATTCTTTAAAACAAAATGGATATTTTACCAAAACACACTTTCCTATTGCGTGAGTCAGTATCCCAATAGGAGACAAACAGTGCCACCATATTGAGATAGTTCAAGGAGGTTTTATTTAAACAGGGCTAACTAATAACAAAGATATGGTGTGTAGAAGAACCTCAAAGGACAGTTAGTTCAGGAGCAGCAGCAGACCTGTTACTCTCCTCATGCCTGACAGGAGCAGGAGAGGGATAGATTGCAGAACCCAGGAAGAGAGAAAACTGTGCAGAGTTGGGATCCATTGAATAAAATAGCCAGATTAAGGCAATGTCAAAGGGATGGACTGGGGAAAAAATATTTGACATTTCCCCCTTCCTAGTACCCCCAAATGCTGAAGCTCTTTCTTGGCTAAAACCAATCAGAAGCCAGAAGACATGAGCCCTGTGGCTGAATCCTCTTTCCATGCAAAAAGCTGAGTAGAGAAGCAGGGAATAAATCTAGAGAGGCAATCAGCTTTCTGCCATTTTTCTCTTGTAACATCCTGAGTCTTAGCATGATTTCCCAATCTCCTTCCTAATATAACCGGGCCTACTCTTAGTCTAGGACTGAGTGGGCACATATTACAGGACGCCTGATCTCAGTGTCTCACTCCTGTCTGGGTTTCTAGCCTGGAGCTGAGTCAGGGGACACTGTTTGATGCTATACGCATGTGCAACTGCACATAGTGTGCTTGTCTTATAATCTCAGTCCCTCCCAGAATATGCTTCCTTCAATTGCAGTCCTGGGGAGGCACCCTCAGAGCCTCGGGCCTCTGGCCTTGCTGAGGTGACAAGCAGTGCAGCTGGTGACCTTTGAATGCTGTCTGGTTCCCACCCACCCTCTTCTTTCTTTACCTCACCCACACCTCCTGGTTACCTCACCAAATCCACCCACTCCAGTTCAGTCCGATTTCTCCTTGCTGGCTAACCATAGTGCCTGGTGCCCACTCGTCATCCGCTGAGAGGGGTCCTGGGAAGGTTGAAGGGATCTTCCAAAGCAAAAGTGTTCAGAACTAAGTGAATCCCAGTGGGACAGCAGGCAGCACTCCCCACACCCTCATTGAAACTTCAATTGTCTAGTCCAAGTTTGCTGGTAAATTAGATATAGAAGCCTCATAAACTAAACAGTCCTAGAGCTGAGTGCTTGAGAAGGCAGCACAGAGAGGGGTTTATGTGAGATATTAGGGCTCATCTTACTCTCTATCATCTAATTACAAAGCCAAGGAACGCTGAACTGAAGCTGACATCTACCAGAGGCCTAGCAAGGGGCTCCGGGGTTAGCTGGGGGCACTGTGCTCAGGCTCAGGGATAGGAGGCTTATTAGCAGAGCTCAATGTAGAAACCACTGAGAGAAGGTAATGTCCTGCTGGGAATGTGGTGAGCAGAATAGAGTGACTTTATAGAATTGGAAATGTACAAAGATTATTATATTTCCAGAGAAAGAAAAGACAATCTAATTTTTGGGAAGAGGGGAATTTGAACATGAACTGATGAGAATGGGATCTGAAGGAGCTTTTCTTCTGCACTTGTCAACACCCTGGAAGTACGGGGGTACCCATGCCTGACTAGGGGCAAGCCCCAGGAACGCCTTCTGCCCGGGAGGAAGGTGGGCGGGCAGCATGGTGCCCCTCCAGCACTATGTGCAGCCCTGGCATTTAGTCAGAATGGTTGTCAGTGTCTGCCCAGTCACCTGACTCCATCAGCTTCATTTTCACTCTTTCTTTCGTCCCTGGGTTCACCTACTTTTCCAATAACCATTTAATGGAGTCCCTGGCTCTGTGCTGAGCATGTGCTAGGCACTGAGAGACTTAAGGAAGACAACTCAAGGGGCTCACAACGGGAGAGCTAATAGTGCAGAGGCTGAGCGAGCTGACCATCACATTCCCTCATTTCTAACACAATAAGGGCTGTGGCAGTGCAGCAAAAGGTTTGACAGTTGAAGAGCAGAGGACCACTTCACTTAGAAGTGGAGGGCTGAGGAAGGAGCAAGACTGGGAATAGGAGGGAGAAAATAGGAAAGTTTATTAAGCAGGTGCTCAGCAAGTATTTCTTTTTTTTTTTTTTTTTTTTTAAAGATTTATTTATTTATTTATTCAAGCACTGGGTATAGTCAGAAGCGCGGGAGGGTGAGAGAATTCACCAGAGCCAGAGCGGGGAGCAGAGCAGGCAGAAGGACCGAAGTACACTGCTGAGGGGAGCAGCGGGCGGCAGGAGAGGTCTGCGCGCCATGTGGGACCCTCCTCTGGTGGCCGGGGAGCAGCCGGGGATCGAACCGGTGCTGCAGAGGCTGCGGGCAGCTTCGCAACCCAGCACTCAACCGCTGCGCCACCGGGGAGGCCCTCAGCAAGTATTTCTTAACCCACAACCCCATAAAAAACGGGATGCATAAGTCATTAAGGGTTTACTGATCTCTCTTGTGACTCCTGTCACATAGAGTTACCCCTTGGATTTACCTTGTACAGTAGAAAGTACATATTAGGTTCATGATAAGGATGAGGGGCGCTGCCATCCCTTTGGATTCCCTCCTCCTCCAGGGATAGCCCTTAGGCAGCTACTGAAAAGTGTGTAGACCTGAGGAAGTGCGAATAGGAGAAAGTTATGAAAAGATTCCTAGGTGTGGATTCAGAGTTTCTAAGCCAAAGTAATGAAGAAACTGCCAATGGCAGTGCAGGGTATTTAAGAAATTCCTGGGTGAGAAGCTGAGAAGCTGGTCTTATGGAGCCACTGTAACAGGGTGGTCCCCAGGAAAGGGGGAGGTTCCAGCTTCTCATCACCATGGAAATGGTGGCAAAAAGTGAAAGGGGGGAATTGTTAGGGGGAAAGGATGTCCTGAGATAATCTCATACAGGCTTTGTGGACTCCACCCCCACTCCAGACTAAAGCCATCAGGACATTGGGAAAGACAAATCCCATCACCACCAAGGGGAGGGTGGCTGGGACCTGAGGGTGGAGTTGGGCAGCCAGGTTGGATATAAAAACCAAACACGTGGGCCTTGCTCTCTCTCTGGCTCGCGATCGCTCGCCTCCTGGCTTCACCGCTCCTGGCTGGCGGCCAGCTCTCAGAGCGCCATTTTGGGATTCCTGATCGGCGGATCGGGTAGGACTCATTTAAAACTTTGTCTCCCACTTTTCTCCCAGAGCTGTACATTTCCTCATTTCCCTTTCCCTTGTAAATAAACCTTTTATTAACCTTTCACGTGTGCCTGCAGTAGAGCATTGATAAGTCCTTTTAAGCGCGCGGGTGAGGACCCACAGTCAGGCACCCCGTTTTGTATCGGGGCTGCTCTACAACACCACCAGGGTGGAGGGATCTTGGATGGGAGGACTGTGCTTCTGTCTCCCTTGTCCAACTGTGCCCTTTGGTTACCCTCCGCATTGTCTCCTGCACTTGAGAGGTCTGTTCACCCTGAAGTGGGACTCAACACATCCCACCCCAGCCCCTGCCTCTCTCATCTTCCCCATCCTATGTAATCATTTCTAGCAAAAGACCTCCTCCTCTGACAGACCTCCAGGGCTCAAGTTCCACTCTGCTATGCCCAGGGGCGTCTGGAAACAATACAAATAATAGCGTCTGAAAATCACTCCCTTTTCCTAGCTTCCATTACTGTTCTATTCCTGAAGGACTGGCCCTCTGGCGTTCCTGCTATCAGTTACCACTGGCTCTTTGAGAGCCTGTCATTCTGGAGCTATTTCCCTGCCCACAGACTTCAGATAACCAGTCACCTCCAGCAGAAGGAATGTAAAATTACAACATGCACACAGATTTGTCGAGATGAGTTTGAGTAGAGACAAAACCCCATTTCCAAGGAGCTCAAACTGCCTGCAAACCAGATGTGAGCTGACAGGCTGAGACAGCTGTGACAGAACCAAGGACACAGACTAGGCTCTTCAAAAAGCCAAAGTAACAGCAAGAATGTGAGAAGTCTGATGAGTTCACCGAGGATTTATCTCTCACCAAACAATTGTCTTATTTTCCTCTGTATTCCCTGAATAGTTCCTGGCACATGTAAGACACTTGGCATTTATTTGTTGGATGAATATTTAGACTGATTTGTCTCAAACTGCCTAGGGTTTTGACTACTCCAGTGAGATATTGGGGTCATAAAGACCCAGGCATTGAATATTTAAACACATATGTAACCATCTGGAGTTCACAAATGTCCTTGTTATTTGCACCCTTGGAAACTACGAATTGTTAGACAGAAACAGGAAAATAATATCTGCTGCTTGTTGATAATCATGAGGGAATGATGAAATTGTGTGTGTGTGTGTGTGTGTGTGTGGCTGAGGACAGGGAAGAACAAAAAATTAATCACAAATGGAAAATCTCAAGTTTTAAATATTTTTTTGCTGAGGATTCTCCTGACCAGGAGCTTCCTTGAAAAGGACCCCAACCCTTGTTCACATTACCCATCAATCAGTCTTTAGGGGACTGCTCTGAGTTTGTAAGGGTCCTCCAGCTATCAAGAATGTGTCCACTAAATATAGGCAAAACACTACATGACATGCACCTCAAAGACATCTTTCCAGACACATCACCCAAAGCAGTGATAGTGAAGGCAAAGATAAACAGCTGGGACTACATCAAATTAAAGAGCTTCTGCACAGCAAAAGAGACAATAACAAAAACAAAGAGAAACCCCACCCACTGGGAGAACATTTTTGCACACAACACTAATGATAAAGGACTGATCACAAAAATCTACAAAGAGCTGATGAGACTCAACAACAACAAAGAAAATAATCCAGTCAAAAAATGGGCAGAAGAGCTAAAAAGAAACTTCTCTGAAGAGGAAAGGCAAATGGCCAACAGGCATATGAAAAAATGTTCAACATCACTTGTCATCAGGGAAATGCAAATCAAAACTACCATGAGATACCATCTTACACCAGTGAGAATGGCACATATTAAAAAAGCTAGCAACAACAAATGTTGGCGAGGGTGTGGAGAAAAAGGAACTCTTCTGCACTGTTGGTGGGAGTGCAAACTGGTCCAACCACTGTGGAGAGCTGTGTGGAGATTTCTGGACCTACTAAACATAGAGCTTCCATATGATGCAGCAATTCCACTCCTAGGTATTTACCCAAAGGACACAGAAACATCAATTCCAAAGAGCACCTGCACCCCTATGTTTATAGCAGCACTATTTACAATAGCTAAGCTTTGGAAACAGCCCAAATGCCCAAACATAGATGAATGGATCAAGAAGATGTGGTACATATACACCATGGAATATTACTCAGCATTCAAAAAAGATAAACACATGCAATTTGCAGCAACATGGATGGAGCTGGAAGGGATCATGCTCAGCGAAATAAGCCAGAAAGAAAAAGAAAAATACCGGATGGTCTCACTCATAGCAGGAATCTAGAAAACTTAAATAAGGGACCAGGAAAAAGAATAGCTATAAGAATGAAAATATCAAAATCAACAAACAACTATGAACCAGAGACACTCTATGGGAGGTGGAGGGTGGGGAAAGTAGGGATTAGGGTCAAAATAAGGGGGTTGTAATTGTATGGGGAATATAAAAATAAAATTTAAATTAAAAAAAAAAAAGAATGTGTCCACTGTGCCAGCCTTGAGCCATGCAGATAACAGGGCTCATGCAAGAAGGATGACCGCTTTAATCCATCATGCTCTCCCTGTCAGAAAGAATGCCCCCTGTCCTCTCTCAGGGATGAAGATGCGTTGGGGAATTCTATGAACAGGGCTAGACTTGCTGCAGAAAGTTGGCAGCCCTGTCTGGCTCCCAGGGCTCAGTACTGGCCCATGGGGGCGTCGGTTCTGTTTCCATTTTAGTTGGGTTTGCTGGGCCTGTAACAGGGTGGTCCCCGGGAAAGGGGGAGGTTCCAGGTTCCCTGCCCCACCCAAGGAAGGGTGGAGCTGAGCAGGAAGAGGAGAAGCTGCAGAAGAGACTGAGGAAGGAGCAGGATGGAGCCAGGAGACCTGGAGGAGGCGCATGGAGCCTAGAGACACGTGAAGAAGCTGCGCTTGTTTTTTGGTCGTGGACTGGGTGACACAGATGTGGGTGAGACCCGTGGGGAGGTGACCATGGCAGTTTTTATCTTGATGTTGATTTTGCTCTTTTCCTTCCGGGCTTGTCTGGTTGTTTGTGACCCTTTTCTGTGGGTCCCCACTGGAAGATGCTTTAGACTTGTGGCAGGCCTTGGGGCCTTGCTCTGGGCCAATCCCATTTGGATGGACTTTTACCCACGAGGGGACGGGTAACTTTGGGTGCTTGATTTAGAAACTAGATTCTTTGCCTTACCTGTATTGTTTCCTAGTTTTATTAAAGTTCCTTTTCATTAAAGTCTCCTATGTTTTGTGTTGATGCGGCGGATGGCAAAACCCATTTAGAATAGGCAGGTTTGCGGGGTTTTGGGCTGCCCCCTCCCTGTCCTATAACAGGCCCAGGAAAGGACGTAGGCACAGGGAGCTGCTAATATCAGTACTTATTTAGAGGGGTCAGGTTGTTACATGTGTGTCCAATTGGTCGGAGTGTCACAAATACCTCGCGCATCTGCCAGCTTCACAGGGATCTGACTTTTATCTCCCAGGTAATACACACAAAGGGGAAACCCTTGCTTTCCTAAAAAGTGGGATGTTCCTGGGGTGCAGCCCCAGTGTAGGGTAAAGAAAATGTCAGGCTTTTCTGCCCTTCCGCCATCAGGATAGATGATGTATCCTTGCCTGAATGCATGCCTGATGGCGGGCACCTGGAGTAGGGTGTGGGCATAGGTAGATGGGATTCAGCTGAGCTAAGACTGTGCTTTTTAAGGGCGGCGTCACAGCGGGGGTGGGGGGGGGTGGGGAACGCCAGCAGCAGCAGCAGCAGAAGCTGAAGCCAAGAAGCAGCAGAACGAACTCCAGAGAGCTCAGATAGAGTGAAGACTTGCTGGGGGCTGGGAGGCCTGCCAGCCTCCCAGCCCCCCAGCCAGCACCCCTGCCTGCCATATGCCTGGTGAACCCCAAATAAAAAACCTGCAAAACTACTGAGGACTCTGACTCCTCCTTTACCCGGTCTGCATGGGATCAGAAAACCTGCACTGTGGCCGGTCCTGCCTCTACACCCAGTGTGCTTGGGGGGCTTCTTGGTGTACTGTCTGGGGGAGGAAGTGTACTTGTTGAGCAAGCAGGAGGACCATGGCGAATGGGCTGAGAACCAACTACATTTGAAAAGTCTCTTCCTTCCCCCACATCGCAAAACTCTGTAAACATGGCCAAGAAGCTGTTTATATTTCCAAGCAAAAGATTAAATCAAGCACTGACTGGATTTGAAGATGAACAACAGATCGTAAACTTTCTTTCTCTTTAAGTGGTATCGGGGTGGGAGGGGCTGGAGACATTTATAGAAACACAGACATGTGTGCCATGATGAATTAGTCTTTTTATGAAGCATTTGACCACACACATTAAATTAATTGGAAAGCAGCAGTCTGCCCTGTTATCTGTTTATACCCAAGTGAAAAATGTCAGACTGGTAAGTTTCTGTTTTTCTGACATTTTAATAGCATGTAATCAAAACCCAACAATGAGAGACAGCAAATGCTTTGAGTCTTTGTCTGGGGAATGGGGGAATGGGGAATAAAAATATATCTCATGCTCTTGTCAGCTAATAGATTTTAGTATAATTGCGGACCAGAGTATCCTATTACACAGAAAGGAGCAGACCGGGTCTCCAGTTTATTACTTACTCCAGGGTCAGCTTCATGGTTTAGCTGATGTTTCCTTTTTCTTTTCTTTTAATGAAAATGAAAGTCTTTTGTGCTCAATCTTTCTAAACTTTTAAAATAATCTAATTGCTCTTAAGTCACATGATTCCTGTGGGGACACACGAAGGGCACTTCTAAACCTATAATCCTAGGCTATAAAAAGGATCTAGGGCGACTGATCAAAGGTGAACTGCCCATTTACAACTCCTTTCAAGGCCCCTTCCTATCTCCCTGACAGTTTTATAGAAGTCTTTCTCTTTCGCTTCAACTCAGATCAAAGATTTGGATGCAAGAGGTCTCCCCACCCCCCACCTGGCACGGAAGGAAGGGATTACCCCAGGAATTAAAAACCTCAGAGAAGTGGCTTTACTCACCACTGGGGTGGGAATAAGGGTAGAAGAGGAGGAGTGGGGGATGGGAGTAGGGGTGGGCCTGGAGGAGGATGTGAGGCCTGGCCTGTGGCCTTTTCTTGATGGAGAAGCCTGAACTAAACAAAAGAGAGTTAAACTCAGGCTGCAGCAACAGAGATAAACTATTTCCCTGCTTTCAGTCAAGAGATATTCTCTAATCTTTTGTGCACAGTTTGGGTTACTATATATACAGGTTGCTAGAATCATGTTTATATTGGTCCAATAACCTTCCCTTCTCTGCTACCCATGATAGACCCAAGCAACAGTCCCAACCCAGGGCATTGGAAGTCCCCTAAACCACAAGTGTGAAGTGTTTGTGAGCAGAAAGAGAAGTAAAAGGAAAAAAAGCTACTGAATGTGTTATATTAATTCCGGTCACAGCCTGACCCATTTGGTAATTTGTTTGTAATACCACCCTCTACCCTTTCCTGGGTACACCTGTACCTGCTTTAGACCGTAGTGGCGGGTAAATTTCCTGGGAAGGTTTCTTTGGAGGCTAGAACTGTCTCAGTCCCCGGGGACCCAGTGCCTAATCCTGTAAAGAGACACCAAGAGGCTAGCAGGCATGTCATGAAGCTCCGTTTGCTTGGGGAACCACAGAGTTTACTTGCCCCTCTCCTATTCAAGCCTGGCATGGCACACTAGGGTTTTTATAGGGCAGGACTTCATGCTTCATGAGAATGGTGGACCACACAGGCTCCCAGATCATGGAATCTTATTTGAAGAAGCATGAGAGATCAATTAAGACAACTCTCCCCAGCCCCATCTCTCCCACTCTCCTACTTGGAGGAATGCTACAGAAAAACAGAATAAGACTACTTCAGCCAGTTCCCAACCCAAGTCTGGTCCTAAAGTCAGAGCTCCTGACCCACCCAGGCCTCTGCCTACCCTGCCTGCTTTAGACTCAACAATAGCCTCCCCAAAGGAAATTAAACTCCTAGGGAGTTTGGTTCTTAGGACACAGCTAGTTTGACTCAATGGTCAGGGTTTAATAACAATGGGTATGGAGAATTGCTTTGGGAGATTTGCATCCCAGGCATATTCTCCAGAACTGCCACTTCCAGACAGACATCTAACCCCATGAGGAACCTCTGTGGTCTGGCCCTCAGCTTTCTCTTCCACAGGAAAAGCCTCTGCTACCACTCACTGTTCCTGCCGCTTCCTTTCTGCACATTGCCCTTTGCCCTGCCTGGAGTGCATTCTGCCTTCCTCTTCACTTAAACAATTCCTATTATGCTTTAAAACCCATTTTAAGTGTCACCCTCTCTTCTTTCTATAGTACTCATTACCTGCTCCAGACGCTTGCTACTCAAAGTATGACCAGCTCTATCAGCCCCACTGAAAAACAACTTAATCTGATTCTGTATTTAATAAGATACCTGTGTGAGAGGCATTGATCTTTAAGTAGTGGTTCTCAAAGGGTAGTACCAAGACCAGCAACATTAGTATCACTTGGGAATTTGTCACAAATGCAAATTCTTCCCTAGGCCTACTAAATCAGAAACCCTGGGGGTGGTCCTCAACAATGCTTTAACCCAAACCTCACCTGATTGTGATGCACACTCAAGTTCAAGAAACCACACACAATCCTTATCTTACCCAGGTCGAATTCATGGGTCTATGGCCATGGTTTAATAGTCCTTATTGCTACCTTGAAATTCTTGAGTTTGTTTTTGACCCTGTGTTTTGCAAGTGATGTCTGATGAGACGTTGAAATACGCACATACAGAAAGGAGATACATGTAGTGTGTGTGTCACCATTCCTCACTCCTCCATTTCCACACCATATTCACAAAGCCTGTGGGTACAGAATTTCTTTGAAACTTTAATATCTGGAGTTCAGCTCAGACTCAGAATGAGTACAAGTTAAGTGTATCACACTTACAATTGAGTGAGTGGGGTGATGACAGATCTGAGAAGCCACCTTCTTCTTAGAACCAAAGCTTGCTTTATATACAGAAGGCTAGGGTATTTTAAGAAGCACAAATGATCGAGGAACTCTACATCTTTCCTTACTCATGTTGTTAGGGGGAAAAGGATGTCCTAAAGCTAATTCCATACAGGCTTTGTGGACTCCACCCCCACCCTATGCCAAAGGGAAGGTGGCTGGGACCTGAGAGTGGGGTTAAGCAGCCAGGTTGGTATAAGGCCAGACACGTGGGCTTTGGAGGGGTTCCCCCATTTTGACTCTCCGCCAGCTCATAGCATCCAGCCAGCTCTGAGAGTGCTTTTTGGGTTTCCAGGTCGTCGGATCGGGTAGGACGCATTAAAGACTTTATTTTCCTATTTTCTCCCTAAATTGTACATTTTCCTTATTTCCTTTTCCCTTGTAAATAAACCTTTTATTAACCTTTTGTGTGTGCCTGTAGTGGAGTATTAATAAGTCCCTTTTAAGCGCACGGGTGAGGACCCACAGCCAGGCAACCTGTTCAATATCGGGGCTGCCCTATAACAATGTTACTTCCCTGTATCAGCTGAATATTATGACATAGAAAGAAGGGGAAAGCTAGCATAATCCATAATTTCTTTTCTTTCAGTTATTTCTTTCACTTATTTCAGTTATCAATAAGCCAAGTATTGGTAGAATGAAGAATATTGGTAGAATGTGCATTTGTCAAAAGGTTAAATGAAAACAGTTGAGTTTATTTTGTGCAGCATTTCCACTGTTCTGACAAGAATAAAATACACATACATTATGCACCATGTATGAATTTTGTAACTTTGGTGATTTCACATACAAGCTAAGAGCTCTTACAGTGCATTCTAAACTGATATTAAACAAACAAGACCCAAAGTTAGTAGAAGGAAGGAAGGAGATAAAAGAAATAAACTAAATAGAGATTAAAAAAAGAGACTACAAAACAATAAAATTAAAAGCTGGTTATTTAATATAATAAACAAAAAACTAACAGAAAAAGAGAAAAAGATTAATAAACAATCACAAATGAAAGAGGAAAAATCACCACAGCACAGAAATACAAAAGATCATAAGAGATTACTATGAACAATTATATGCTGATAAATTCAATAAATTTGAAGGAACGGGCAAATTTCTACATCAACATAATTTATATGGACTAACACAGGAAGATACAGGTGAATTGGACAAATGGAAAACAAGTCTTAGAATTGAAACAGTAATAACAATATCCAAAAAAAACAAAATCCAAGGACCAAATTGGGTTACCAATGAATTTTATCAAACTTTTAAAGAACTAATTCTCATCTAGCTCAAATTGTTTTAAAAAATACAAGAAGGAACACTCCCTAGCACATTTTACAAAGCCAACATTACCTAATATCTAAAGCAGACAAAGGCAGACCAGAAAATTGAAGACCAATATCTTTGATGAACATCAATGCAAAAATATTTAGCAAAATACTAAAATATAATTCAACAATAAATCACAAGTATACTCTATGATCAAAGGGGATTTATCCCAGGGATGTAAGGATGGTTTAATATACATAAACCACTCTATATAATATATCATCAAAAGTAAAGATAAAAATCCTATGATAATATCAAGAGAAAGCACTTTATAAGACTGAAGGCACATTTGTGATAAAAACTCTATACAAGATGGGAATAGACGGAACCTACCTCTATATAAAAAAGACCATATACGCCCATCAATGTATGATTGGATCAGAAGGAGGTGGCATATCCACTCCATGGAGTACTATATAGCCCTGAGAAAAGATAAGTTGCAGTCATTTTCAACAAAATGGAGGGAGTTTGAGAGAATTAAGTAAGTCAGAATGATAAAAATAAATACTGGATGTTTATATAGCAGACAAATCTATAATGTAAAACACTTTCAAAAATGAGTGAACATCAGTAAACATCCTGAGGACTCTGAGGTTAAGGCGGAGGGGGAAGAAAAGGGACAAGCAGATAGAAAGGATAGTGGTGGAAGGAAAAAACCTGGTATTATACAATAGAAACATGAAAAGTACAATTCATGTGAATAATTTAATTTTTTTTCTTTAAAAAAACATGAAATAGTGAATAAAAAGCATCATGACAAATCAAGAAAGAATGTAGAAGGAAAAAACTATATGTGAGAAGTTTCATAGCACTTTTTTCTTTTTTTTTAATTTATTTTTATTTTAAAGATTTATTTATTTATGCATACAAGAACTGGGGTGTAGGCCAGAGGGGTAGGGTGGGGGGAGCGGTGAGAGAATTCACCAGAGACAGAGTGGGGAGCAGAACAGGCAGATATACTGAAATACACTGCTGAGGTGAGCAGTGGATAAGGTAGGAGAAGTCTGCTGCACCATGTGGGTAGCTCCCTGGCTGGCCGGGGATCGAACTCATGCTGCAGTGGCTGCGGATAACTTCATAGTGCTGAGACTTCTTGTGCCACCAGCAAGGCCCCAAAGGCATCTGCTTTTTAATTTTGCAGTAGGTCCCTCCAATTGCACAGATCTCTGTGCTATCTTGTCCAGTATTCAAACTGGGACACTCCTAAGAATGACGTGGAACACTATCACTATTAATAATTTATACCTCAGCTATAGTTATATAAAAACTGGGCCTACCCTAAGCGGCTTCAGACATAAGTTCATCCTAAGTTTCAAAGTCCATTGTGGTGAAGAAGAAATCAAAACAAAAGTGGAGACACACTGCTTTCTTTATGTCATTTGTAGGAAATTTTTTTTAAGAGTGATTTATTTATGCATACAAGAACTGGGGTACAGGCCAGAGAGGCAGGGAGTGAGAGGACTCACCAGAGACAGAGTGGGGGACAGAACAGGCAGAAGGACCGAAATAGACTGCTGAGGGGAGCAGCGGGCGAGTCAGGAGAGGTCTGCTGTGCCATGTGGTTGCTCCCTGGCCGGCTGGGATTGAACTTGTGCTGTAGAGGCTGCAGATTGCTTCAAAGTGTGGCACTTTGACCCCTTGCGCCACCAGGGAGGCCCATTTGTAGGAAATTTTATAAAGTTGCTATGAAGGTTTCTTAAGTGTGCATCACATTAACTCGTGAGTTAATTGTAGTTGTTGTAACAGGTTGTATGATGGGCTTGGAAATGGATTGTGCCTGGTCTTTGTTCTGCACATAATCAGAAGGATCCCTTGGCTACTTTTCTTTGGCTTCCTCCAACACTTGAAGCGTCAACATTTTATGTGCTTTTGCTTTCCTCTGACATTCTTACAAGTTTGACATTCTCCTATATACATCCTTGATTTTGAGCCCCTCCTTCCATCTTTGTGTGTGTCTGCTTAAAATCAGAGCTCATCAGCAAAAATACTGTTTTCTTTCCATATCGCCTCTTTTTCATCCTCATCAGGATTATTCACAATTTTAGGTTCTGAGTTTTATTTTTAGAGACAACCTTTTTTTAGCTACACTCCATTTCAGAGATTCTCACCATGAGATCATCTCTTTTGAACTTTTTGGAATCTGCTTCCCTCAAGTCTATAGATCTGAAGACACACATCCAATTGCCTGGCTTGAAGGCGATGGACACCCTCTCCCAGGAGTGTGTGAGTTTCACATCACCAACAGTTCTGCAGAATTGTATCTGGAGTTACATTTCCCCTTGCTGTAACCTGTTCCTTTCAAGTAAGGACATTTTCAATGAGGCCACGTAAGCATTTATTAAACTGTTTCTTTAAAAAAAAAAATAGGAAACTTAGAGATTTATACTATCTGTATTTTATTTTATTTGAAGATTTATTTATTTATTTATACAAGAACTGGGTACAGTCAGAAGCGCAGGAGGGTGAGAGAATTCACCAGAGCCAGAGCAGAGAACAGAACAGGAAGAAGGACCGAAGTACACTGCTGAGGGGAGCAGCAGGCACTGCAGGAGAGGTCTGTTGCGCCATGTGGAACCCTTGCTGGCAGCCGGGGATCGAACCGTCGCTGCAAAGGCTGTGTATAGCTTCACAGTGCTGCACTCAACCACTGCGCCACCAGGCGAGTCCCCAACTATCTGTATTTTAAAGTCAACATTTGTCATTGTATTTTGTCTACGTGATGGTTTTCCAAAAACGTCAGCAACACTATCTTCCATTCTATTTAATCTTTTTACTTTGCTATTTCTCTCAGTTGGTAGGAGCTACCAACTGAACTGGGTAGGCTTGTGACCATAGCGGAGGGGTGCTAGAAACTTTGAAGACTAGAGCAGGAATTGAGATGGAGCTTCTACCTGATTTTCTCTGGAGGTATTCTCTCTGGTGACCCAGCAGCCATGTTGTGAGGAAGATCAAAGTAGGTCACGTGGAGAAACACATGGGAAACCACATGCAGGTGTTTGGGATGACAGCCCAGGAGGTCCCAGCTAATCACCAGCAGCAATAGGCAGAGTTGTGAGTGAAGACACTCCCAAGTCAGATGATCAAAACCCCTAGTCACAGACTTCATGTCTTTCCATCTGAGGTCCTGGACATTGTGGCGCAAAGATAAACCATCTTTACTTTGTCCTGGCTGAATTCCTGACCTGCAGAAAACATGAGAGAGAATAAAATTACAGGTTTTCAGTCACTGAGTTTAGGATGATGATTTGTTAATGCAGCAACCGGGAACTCATGCAGTAATTTAAAACACACTAAGAAATAAAATTTAAGACCAAGTAAGAATGTATCATCCTGGTCCTCCCTGGTGGCGTAGGGGTTAAATATAAACACTATCACAGCTTTGGCTGTGATCCCCAACCAAGGAGCTAACCTACATATGCTGCAGCAGACCTCTCCTCTCCCACCAGTTGCTCCCCTTAGAATGTATTTCAGTAGATTTTGCTCCCCACTCTCTCTCTGGTGAATCCTCTCACCCCCTGCACCTCTGGCCTACACCCCAGTTCTTCTATGCAAAAATAAATAAAAAAATCTTTAAAAAACAAAAAAATTTGCATCATTTCATTCTCCTTCCAGTTGATTAGTTTTTTGTTTACTCCCATTCTAAAAGCTACCCCTCATTCAAGGCCAAATTCCACCTGGTGGAAATGAACCCATGATTGCTCTAGTCCCCAGCTGCTGGGCAGAGATTACATGCCCTTTTCTAAATCATACTTTTGAATAACATTAAATCTTGGTTAAAGAAATTAGATTGCCCCTGCTAAGTATACTGTGTGAATTTAAGAAAAAACAAAATTAAAACATCTGCCACATACTTCTCTAGCTGATTAACATAACACAAATCCAATTTCAGACCCCCTGCTGAATGATGTTCCCTCCTATTCCAATTTATTGAGTCAGAGATCATTTGGTTGCAAAGTACAAAACCCAATCAAGCTGGCTTAAGCAAAAAAAAAAAAAAGTTGGTTAGAAATAGAGGGATCTCGTGGAACCCAGAGGCATGAAGTGAGACCACAGGGATAGAGACCTGGTCTCTATCTTTCTAAAGATCCAGGTCTCCTTCTTTCTAAAGAGAAAGATTTATTTATTTCTGATTCTTTGGGTCATCTCTGTCTCTCTCTGTTTGTCACTTTCTTTTTTTTTTAAATTAATTAATTAATTAATTAATTAATTTATACAAGCACTGGGTACAGTCAGAAGCGCGGGAGGGTGAGAGAATTCACCAAGCCAGAGCAGGAAACAGAGCAGGCAGAAGGACCGAAGTACACTGCTGAGGGGAGCAGCGGGCGGCAGGAGAGGTCTGCGCGCCATGTGGGACCCTCCTCCAGTGGCCGGGGAGCAGCCAGGGATCGAACCGGCGCTGCAGAGGCTGTGGGCAGCTTCACAACCCAGGGCTCAACCGCTGCTTTTTCTCTCTCCTTCCTTCATTCCCTCCCTCCTGAGAGCAATTTAACATAAGATTAAGGGTGCTCTCTGGAGTCAAAATGCCTAGATGCAAATGCTTGCTCCACTACTTAGTTGCTCATGATGTTGGACAAGTTCTTTAAGCTTCTGTTCTTCAGGTTCCTCATTTACAAAGTTGGGATCAAGATAATAATGGTACTTACCTCAAGGATTTTGTGAGATTAAATAATTAAATATACATAAATTTCTTTTGAGTAGTTCTTGGCACTTAGCAAGAGTTTGCTTTCATTATTATCTTTCTCTGCTCACTAATCCAAGTTTCATATGCAACTCACAGTTTAAAGGCTTAGCAGAAACATACTAAGTTTGTGAGACCCAATTCCACTTTCTCAGGAAAGCATTTGATTGGTCCAGCTAGGGTCCCATGTCCACTCATGGTCCAATCAGCTGTAGCAGAGGTAAGGGTGTGGATGATGGGAGGTCTAAGCAGGCACAAGGAGAGTAGTCTCTGAAACCTCTCAGAAGATGTTTGCATTCCAGTATTCCCATTTATGTAACCACCTACATTTCCAAAAGGGCTTCTCTGGTTTTTTGAGTCTCAGCTCTAGCTCCCTGTATCAGCAGAGACTGTTTACATTATTGACCTACCTAAATGGCATGAAGAACTTGGTTTCCATTGACCAACATGCATTTCCCTGTCTTCTGCATAACTCTCCTCTTCCTACTTAGCTTTAAGGGATCTAGTCCCCTGAGATGCCAAAGTACAAATATCTCTTCATATTAGAAGATGATTTTTATAAATCCCCATTTCACCTAGATTTCTCCTTTCGAAGTCACAGTGAATTTTCCCTCTCATAGAGAGGACAAAAAGGAAGAATCACTGTAGAGCCCTCCCACGTGGTATTGTGAGTGTAACCTACTTGATACTGTGAGTTCAAACTATTAAGCACTTGGTGGTTATTTGCTTGTTGAGGCTCCTGCTGGTAATGGAAATAGTACTTAAAATTATTGATCTCACCATAGTGAAAAGGAAAAACAGAATGTTGAACAAAAAATTAATTGATTTATCCAAAGGATAAGGAGGTTTAAGGACATACTGGTCCAGTCTCCTTCATTTCTGTATATTATTTAATCTCCATTAGTTTTGGTCATTTGGGGTAAAGTGTTCTGAAACTGCACATTTCAAACCCTAATCTTAAGAAATACCTGAATATCATGGACAGATCAATGGCTTGTTAAGTTGGAGGAAGTAATCAGGCGCCTGGGAACGGAGATGGCTGTGAATGCCCCCTTTGTGGCAGGCCAGCCTCCAAATGGACATAAGCTCTCCTCCTGCCTGGGTTCACTTGTTCTCATATTGGTGATTCTTTCTGTAATGTCTCAGAAACCTTAAGCTCCAATGGCTAATGTGTTATTGCTTTAGAATTGTGTTACCATTAGACTTTCTTCCTCATGTATAAGCACTGTGCATTCTTTCAGAGGAATCTTTAAGAGGATTCTTTCAGAGAAAGCAAGAGGTTATTTTAGTGGAAATGAGCTATAATTCAGTATCACTTCTAATAAGTGACCATCTTGAAAGGAAGTATAATGTTCCCTTCAACTATAAATGAGAATATCGCTCGCAACTTATGGTCCATGTTTCCCGCATTGATATGCACATTTCCTTTCCTCTGATTCATCCTTTAATGAATTGATTGCTTCCCCCACTTTTTTCTTCATGGAAATTGCTCTCTC
Organism: Talpa occidentalis; assembly: GCF_014898055.3. Taxonomy (NCBI): domain Eukaryota; kingdom Metazoa; phylum Chordata; class Mammalia; order Eulipotyphla; family Talpidae; genus Talpa; species Talpa occidentalis. The sequence continues at coordinate 40,556,940 of NW_023604295.1, read as the reverse complement.
TGAGAGGTTGTTAGAACTATTTGCAGTTTGAGCCACAGATACAACCTCTTTCACACTATCTACTTCAACTAGAAGTAGACAGGATGATCTTAAACCAATAGAAGCTTAGGAAACAAGATAAGTGTGGCCTGTTATTAAATTATTGCTAAATATTTAATGAATTGTAGATTTCAGAAATAAAATATAAAAATTCTCCAGGGCATGTGGAGATAACACAATTTATTCCAATAATAATGATAGGGTCATTCCTGCTCAATTCAGAAAACCACATGAAGTATTATATTTATTGCTGGATTTCCCCAACTGTCCTCTAAAGGGGCAGTCCAATTTTTCTTTAGTTCATCATTCTATTATAATTTTTTCTATAACACTTTCCATTCTCTGATATTTTCATAGTTTTTAAAAAAAACTAGGTATGGTACAGGCCCCGTACCTCTGGCCTATACTCCAGCTCTTGTATGCATAAATAAATAAATCTTAAAAAAAAAAGAGTCAAATTTTGCTACAGATTTACTTTCTCATTAGAAACTAGTTAGGGGTACAAATTACAAATCCACACCGTTGCCTGTGAAGTGCACTGGACTCCAGGAACTACCCAGGAACCAGGAACACAGAAGGTGCTATACCTTGGCCAAGGGACCCTGAAATTTTAGTAAAATCATAGACATCAAGAGGCAAAAGGCCTCAACTCTTCAATACTCACTTTTTTCTACATGAGAAAACAGAAGCCTTGAGAGGTCAAGACATAGATCAGGGTCACAAAAGCTAACAGTCCAGGGATATGGAGGCAGGGCTGGAGTCCAGGCTCCCTGGGCAGTGCCCCTTCAGTTTCATGCTTCATCTCTGGGCCTCTAAAAGGAGAATTTGAGTAGCCAGAGTAAAGAAGGACAAAAAGGATAAAAAATAGTCTGGAGATCCATAAAACTCTGCCCAATAATAAAAGCTACCATTCATTGAACAGTACTTAATCCTGTTAAAGCTTTGGGAGGAACTGGCAAACCACTGAGTCCTTCTTGACTGGAAGGAAATTACTGATGAAAGAATTTAATTGAGGCTAATGCCCTTCACCATAAGAGCCCAGAGCAGCCATGAAAATCAAATGTAGCTTTTCTGATTCCTTGTGCATCCCTAAGCCTCTGCTACCACCCCCAAAAGAAACCAAAATCTTTTCAACATGACCCAAAGATTAGGGTAAAAGCTTTGTTAATGGCGGTTATATGCATTATGGGTTTAGACTATACTGTTTCTAATGGCAGGGGGTAAGGGGGAGTCTTGTCTAAGAGATATGCTTTCTTTAGTCAGTCAACTGATCAAAGGAAGCACTAGGTCTGGTATGAAACCTCATGCAAGAGGCTCCTACTGCCTAGGACCACAGTGCAGAGCCCCTCGCGTCAGCCCCATGAGACGGGTGACACAGACATCAACGCTCATGGCTCCGTGGCCTCAGCGTTACCAGTGTCTTCATGAGTAAGAAGGAACTGGGGAGACTGAACTCTTTATGAGCTTTTGGACTCAATGATTAGAGATGGTGCTGACAAATCTGAGAGCAGGTGAGTCAGGTTGAGAGGGAGGGAGTGCTGTCAGAGGAAGCTCATTGCAGAGTTATTATCTGTGGCAGAGAAGTTGAAGGTCACCCATAGACCATTGTTGGAGAGTGGAGGGGGAGAGCAGGCTGCAAGAGTACAGAAACACTCACGGATCTTGAAGGTGCAGTGCTGGGGAGAGGAGGGAAAAACAAAATGTACTGTATGACACAGCACCATTTACATAAAATAAGGGCACATCACAGGAAGTAGACAAAAAAGATACAGGTTAAAAGACTGCCTGCAGGGGAGGGAGAGTGGGAGGGGTGCATGGAGGAACAAGAGATTGAAAGCTGAACTCACGAGTAGGTCTGGGGAGAACAAAGTATAGTGTGTCTTTGCACTGGAGGCCTCCAAATAGGAGGGGGGACCACCTTAGGAAGATCGAAATCTTTCCTTGAGGGATTCAAGAAAAAGTGCAAATAAACTAGTTCTGTTCTGTTCCTATTCTCTGGAGCGCCCCTAATCCTTTGGGAAAGAAATCTGAATGTGTCTGCTGTGTGAGCGTATGGAGGCTGGAGGACCAATCTGTCAGGAGAAAGGCAGCCTCTTGCACTCACTTTTCCCTAGATGACACGGCCTGCCTATCTGGGGGACTTCAGTTCGGAATTCCAGCTATCTCTGAGTATACGGGAGGGTGACCCACAGTGCAATAACGGTAAAAGGAAGAAGTACTACTACAACTACACACAAGGACTCACATCCAAGACATTGATGAAAACTTCTGACTGTCTTTGAAAACAATTTTAGACTCTGATAAGGGAGGACGTGGCCTCTGGCAAACTCTTTGGGCACATATTATTGGTAATTCATAGATAAGAAGACTGAGGCTTAGAAAGGTTGGGAAGTTTGCCCGAGATCACATGGTTAAGGTAGGATTTGAATTTGTGCACGTGACTCTAAAACCTGAGCTCTTATCTACCAAGTTATAATGCCTCCAGAGTAAGTCTTTGTGACATACACACGTGTGTACAGGCCTGTCCCAAGGTTACATGTCAGGAAACAAATTCACCCTTTGGGAGCTTCTTCCAGGCTGGGTGCTTGAAGACAACCTGGATAGGGGTTTCTCAGGGGCAGACACATGCCACTGGGGTCACAGAGTTCCATGTGCAAAAGCAACAAGAACGTCAAAGGCGTAAAGTGGAAAAAACGGGGAGAGTTTCCCAGTGTATGATGTGACTTCAGAAGTAGCCATTAAAGTAGCCTCCCCAGTGGTGCAGCAGGTTGAGCACCGTGCTGCTGAGCTGTCTGCAGCGTGGATTCTATTCCTGGTCAGCCAGGGCGATTCCCACATGGCGCAGCAGACCTCTCCTGTCTCACCCGCTGCTCCCCTCAGCAGAGCTTTCAGTTTGTCTGCCTGTTCTGTTCCCTACTCTGTGTCTGGTGAATCTTCTCACTCTCCCATGCCTCTGGCCTGTACTCCAGTTCTTGTATAGAAATAAATAAATCTTAAAAAAAAGAAGTAGCCATTAAAGACAGATTGGAGAAATGCTTTGTAGCAGTTCCATCTGAGGCCAAGAGAGGAGATGAAATATTTGAATGCCCTCTGAGTAGCTCTGATGCACTCTTACCTGCAGCGCTTCTCATGGTAGAGGAAGTAGAATTTGAGGGTCTGAAGGAATATTTAGAGGCCATCTCAGTGGATTCCTTGGTGGGTGGTAAAGAGGACAGTGACTTATACCAGGTCACATAAGGCCAAGAACATGGGTGCCTGGCTCCCACATTAGTATTTACCCACCCGCGCCTCATCACTGTCCTCCTTAAGTCAGCTTGGTGCGACAACTTGCTCTGATCCAGAGTCGGCTCCTTCTTCACCACTCCTTCCAATATCTAGCAATTTTCATTCTTTCTGGAAAATGTCTTCTCCAGAGAAGGGTGAGCGCCAGGGAGGCCAAGGGACACCTCCTGGGATTGAAGGGCAAGTGCTCATGTCACCAGGAGTCTTATTTCCGGGCAGGGAACCTAATGGTGCCATGCAAAACTGAGGGGCACCCAGGGACCCCAAACTGCCAGGCAGTCTGTTCTAAGGGTTCAGTCATCCACACTAAAAGGAAAATGATCAGGCTCATGTGCTCAAAAATCTTTAATTGGTGAGCAGCTCAAAAGAAATACCTAGAGGAGGAGAAGAAAAGTAGGGGAGAGATTCCAGACTCTCGAATCACCCTTCCCCTTGTAGGCAAACACCCAGGCAAAAAGGCCAGGTACAGAGATCCAAAGTTGCCAGATCAAGTTCAAGGCACTTCCCAACAGAGAAAAACAAGTAACAGGTTGGGCAGGGCTCAGGAGACTGAGAGAAGAAGATGGGGAATTCACCATGTACCAACCGAACTGGATAATCCACCATGAGGTCAAGGTGACGGCCATCAGCACCCTTGAAGAACCTGCCTGCCAAAGCACTAAGGTGCCAGGAGCAGCTGCTCTACATGTCTCTCCTTCCTCTTTGTTACATCTTAATGTATATCTCTGCCTCACTCATTCCTCCACCCCTGGGCCCCAATTAGGAAGCCCAGTTCATAGCATGCTAGGAGTTATAATTCAAGGTGGCTGAGATGCGGACAATGGTGCCCATTCCGTTGGCCATGGATATGCTCCCCCCACTTTGCAATGACACATCCTGTAGCACTCAGGGCTGAAATTCTGGACAGATGAGCAGTTTGGCCATGGACAACCTCCCTCTTCTTCCCTTGTCTAGATCTTTCTTTTGAACTCTCTCCAACCTTCTAAGTCCACCCACTTTTCACTTTTTTCACTTAGGGGTGGGAGGTGGTGTCCATGGTCTTAATTAAAAAAAAATATATATATGGTCTGTTTATTTTTCAGGAAAAAACCTGGACCCTGATGCAACCACCAACCACCACGGGGCGCCTTCCTAGGCAGGAGAACAAGCGCTGTCACAACACATTTTTTTTCCCTCTTCTTTTCCACTAAAGCAAGAGACACTCCCAGAACACAAAAGACATGAAAATTCTGTCTCATTGAGGGATTTAATTATCACCATTAGTTGCTCTCTTCAGTAGTGCCATCTTTGCCTCACTGCTTCTGGAGAAGAGGGACATAGAATTTCAATTCTTATCCAGGCTCCTGGGAGACATTCCCCCACAGTCACACAGTGGGAGGGAAGATAAGGGGCACCTACACAGTGAGGGAGGCTCTAAGCCCCCAGACACATCCACCCTCTACTAGCTGATCCCTCAAATCTACCATCAGAGTTGCAGTGGAGTTTATTGAACAGTTAAAATTCAAGCATTCCTGGAAGGGATAATAGCTATGACTAGCCATTTGCAACTGAGTATAATCGTTTTCAGATCACACTCCAAAGCATTTTTTTTTTGAGAGAAGGAAACCAGATGCTGAGAAAGGGAAGAAAATGGATGGAGAAGTTATCCACAAATAGAGGGAAGGGAAGGGCCCAAGAGGAGGCTGGGCCCCAGAAGGCTCATTCAGCTGGCACCAACTTTTGACCAAGGGTAGTGGGTCTCAGAATGGAGCCAGAAGCAGCGGTACCAGCAGTACCTGGATCCTGTTAGACGTGCGGGCCCTGGGACCCCATCCAGACCTATAATAATATTATGATCTCTAAGTTGTGTATGTATATTCATTCTGATGATAAAATATATACTTATTATTCATATTTGCTCTTCATTCAAAGTTCTTGGTTCATAGTTCCCCAAAGTCTTGGAATTTCCTAAATGTTGACAGTGATAAAGGTATTTCTTGTTATGTTAATAAGGTGTCTTTTGGAAACCCCTAGGGATGGGGGCTGATAAGAGGGTTGGAACTTCCAGTCCCACTCCCAGACAGAGGGAGCTGGGAGAGGGCCAATTGAGTTCAATTGGCAATGGCCAATGAGCTAATCAGCCATGTCTAAGTCAGGAAGCCTCCACAAAAACCCAAAGGGAGTGATTTCAGCAAGCTTCTGACTGGCAACCTGTGGAGATTTGGGGAGCATGGTGTCCCTGGAGAGTAATGGAAGGCCCCCACACTTTCCCATGCCTTTCCCTATGCATGTCTTTCAAATGGCTCTTCCTGAATAATAACCCTTGTGGCAGACACAAGAAGATGGGGCTCCAGGGAAACTTCTGGTGAGCTTGAAACAATCTTGCGCAAGGAGTACATTTCTTGGGTGATTCCCTTCCCCTTTCTTCCTTCCTTCCTTCCTTCCTTCCTTCCTTCCTTCCTTCCTTCCTTCCTTCCTTCCTTCCTTCCTTCCTTCCCTTCCTTCCTTCCTTCCTTCCTTCCTTCCTTCCTTCCTTCCTTCCTTCCTTCCTTCCTTCCTTCTTTCTTTTCTTTCTTTTTTTTTCTTTTTTTTTTTTAAAGATTTATTTTTATTTATTTATACAAGCACTGGGTACAGTCAGAAGCGCGGGAGGGTGAGAGGATTCACCAGAGCCAGAGCGGAGAGCAGAACAGGCAGAAGGACCAAAGTACACTGCTGAGGGGAGCAGCAGGCGGCAGGAGAGGTCTGCGCGCCATGTGGGACCCTCACCGGTGGCCGGGGATCAAACCGGTGCTGCAGAGGCTGTGGGCAGCTTCATAGCCCAGCGCTCAACCGCTGCGCCACCAGGGGAGGCCTGTTTCTTTCTTTCTTGATAGCACCTGTCAGCATCTAAAATTTCCTCCCACTATAATGTGAGCCCCATGAGGGCAGGGATTTTCTTATTTTTACTACATTATTGCCTGATTAAACCCCAGTGATGGAGGATAAGAATAGAAAAACTGGAAAGAAGTGCCACAAGACCAGAAACATGGCTCACACAATGCCAAGAGCTGGAGGTGGGGTGGGGAGGTGAAGGGATCAACACAGCCATTAACCCAACTTTAGGAACTAAGATCCTTAGGCGCCAATGCCTAGGTCACAAAGCACAGGACCCAAGCAGGTATCAGACTGCTGTAGGGAATGTCAGGAGCACAGACCTAAAGGAGAAGATATGAAAATTAAGGAACACGTCATCCGCCCACAAAGATGAGCTCCTCCCTACTGAAAGAAGACGATAAAACCTAACTCTGCTCCCACAAAGGGCAGCAGTACTTCTGCCCACCTGTGACTACGCAGGGGCTTCTTTTCACCAGCTCTGTCCCTCCGCAGGACAGCAGCCTCCTGCCTGCCCATGACCTGCACCATGCCGGGACTTCGCTTCACTGACCTCCCTCAGCAGAGACAGCTCTTCTCTGGGCTGCCCACCTGCAACCATGCACCATGCAAGCCCTCTCAGCAAACCTGTCCCTTTCGGGGCAGCTCTTTCTGCCCACTTGTGTCTATGCAAGTGTCCTTTACTCTTCTGTGATTGGTTACTCCACATCTCCTTAGGGGGAGACACAGTTCCCTTATCAGTGGAATAAGGGAGGTACATAAACTCAAATTATTTGTCTCTAAAGTATGCTTTTTTTTTAATCTCTTGATTTTAAGGGTTTTTGGGTTTTGTTTGTTTTTGGAAAGGGGAAGCAAGAGATAATTCACATACCTTAAAATACACCATTTAAAAAACGTACAATCACTTTTCAATCTTTTGGCTAAGATCAAGAGTAAAGTGTACAATTCAGTGAAAAGTCAGTTCTAATCATCAGGCCAGGTGTCCTTGACTTTGGTGTGCTCAGTGCCAGTTGTGAGGTCTTTGGTAAGCAAATTGTGGCTATTAATAGTTGGATTACCAAAGTTATTGAATGATTTACTTTTAAAAATAGAAATCAGGATTAAAGGTTACTCTTTTAATAACATTGTCCTCTTTTCCTTGTACTCTGATGTGCTTTTTCAGGCTTAGTCAACAAAACTCCTGTTTAAGAGGGTGTTGTCACCCATCATGAGTGTTTCCAAAGGGAAAAAGGTGGAACAGCCCTCCAGCTTGCATAAGAAAAGCTTTCCCATTGTAAGTCAGAGTGGGTAAGCATTCCAAGAAAGAGTATTCCAGGGATATTAGTAGAAATGACAAATCTGTTCAGGAACATAACAGATTATAAATTTAAAAGGTCTCTTGGCTTCAGTGCCATCTTAGAAATCTCACACCATGAGAACCTAGTTGAGGAAGAAGTGAATCTGTTAACAGGGTGGTGCCCAGGAAAAGGGGAAGTTCCAGGTTCCCTGCCCCACCCAAAGGAGGGTGGAGCTGAGCAGGGAGGAGAAGAAGCTGGAGAGGAAACTGGAGAAGGAAGGAAGCAGGATGGAGAGAGAGAGGAGACCTGGAGGAGGCACATGGAGCAGAGAGACATGTGAAAAAACTGCGCTTGCCTTTTGGTCATGAACTGGGTGAAACAGATGTGGATGAGAGACCCATGGAGAGGTTAACAACGGCAGTTTTTATCTGGATTTTGATTTTGCTCTTTTTCTCCCAGACTTGTCTGGTTGTTTCTGATCCTTTCCTATGGGTCCCCACTGGAAGAGGCTTTAGACTTGTGGCAGCCTTTCAGGTCTTGCTCTGGGCCAATTCAATTTGGGTGGACTTTTACCCACAAGGGGATGGGTAACTTTGGGTACTTAATTTAGGAACTATATTCTTTGTCTTTTCTGCATTGCACACTAATTGTATTAAAGTTCCTTTCCATTAAAGGCCTTATATGTTCTGTCTTGATGCAGCAGATGGCAGAAACTATTTAGAGCAGGCACGTTTGGAGGTTTTGGGGTACCCTTCTCCCTGCCCTATAACAAATGGGTGAGCTGAAATGTAAAAAGTAGAAAGATGAGGCAGTGGTCCAAGTAAATTGATAGTACCTGTGGAAACCACAGAAGCAGAAATAATGAAATCTGGAGGCCAGGAACACTGGTAATAATTGTTGGATTGCATGCTACTGTCCAGAACTTACCTCAATGGTATCTAGAATATGCATTGTTATCTAATCATCTCTACCACTCTGAGAGACCCACCTTGTTCATACCAGAATAGTTCCTTTGATCCTCTGCCCCAGACCTGTGACATTCTGGACTAGTTCTGTACTCACTTGTGGTGGAATGTAACATGTGTCTGGTAAATCATCCCTTGTGCAGTCTTAATGGAAGAAGAAAAAGATTAAAATTAAATCAAAACCGTCACTAGAGTCCAGTGGTGATGGCTAGAAAGAAACACAATGAAGAAAAAAGTAGGAGTGTTCATACTATAATAGTATAATCTCCATAGAAAGGGGAGGTTCCAGTTTCCTGCCCCCCCCCCCCACCAAGGAAGGGTAGAGCTGAGCAGGAGGAGAAGCTGGAAAACACTGGGGAAAGGACTTGGGAAGAAAATAATACTTGGAGGAGATACATGAAGAGAGACATGTGAAGAAGTCATCTTTGCTTCTCGACCTTGGACTTGTGGGGGGCATGAGGGGAGAACCTTGAAAGAGAAGTAGGTGAGAGACCATGGGGAAGCTGACAATACCAGTCTTTACCTTGACTTTTATTTGATTTGGCTCTTTTCCCTCCAGACTGGCCTGGCCCCTTCTGTCCTTTCCTGTGGGTCCCCACCAGAAGGTGCTTTGGACTTGTGGCAAGCTTTTGGGTCTCACTGATCCTTTTTTGGCTGGGCATTTACCCACGAGGGGATGGGTGACTTTGGATCTTTCATGGGGAGGCTATTTTAATTATTAATATATCCTTTCTCTTTTCTCTATTGCACACTAATTATATTAAAGTTCTTTTCTTTTAAGGTCTTATGCACTAAGAGCATGTTTTGTTTTTATGTAGTGGATGGCAGAACCCATTTAGAGCAGACAGGTTTGGGGGTCTCAGGATGTTCCTCATTCTACCCCTTAACAATTACCTGACAATTCGAAACATTAACCTAAAGGATTAACCTAAAATTGAAAAATCTTTTCAGAGAAAACTACAAACCTCTAATAAGAAAAATGATGACTTGAATAAATAATGCTTCTGGCCTGGAAGATTCACATAGTAAATGATAAAGCTGATCTTAGGTACAAAATGCTATCTTGAGCCACATTAATACTCTGCTTTAGAAAGAGGAAGGTGATAATCCTGCCCTTCCTTGAGCTGTTCAGACTACACTCTAAGGGAAAATCAGACAAGCTAGAACATGTTTTTGGGGAGGGGTTATATGTGGCCAGGCTAGCAAGAGATCTAGAAACCGTAGTTTTTTTTGTTTTTTTAAGATTTATTTATTTATTTATTTATTTATTTATTTATTTATTTATTTATTTATTTATTTATTTATACAAGCACTGGGTACAGTCAGAAGCACGGGAGGGTGAGAGAATTCACCAGAGCCAGAGCGGGAGCAGAGCAGGCAGAAGGACCGAAGTACACTGCTGAGGGGAGCAGCGGGCGGCAGGAGAGGTCTGCGCGCCATGCGGGACCCTCCTCCGGTTGCCCGGGAGCAACGGGGGAGCGACCGGGGAACGACCGGGGAACGACCGGGGAACGACCGGGGAACGACCGGGGAACGACCGGGGAACGACCGGGGAACGACCGGGGAACGAACCGGTGCTGCAGAGGCTGCGGGCAGCTTCGCAACCCAGCGCTCAAGGGGAACGAACCGGTGCTGCAGAGGCTGCGGGCAGCTTCGCAACCCAGCGCTCAACCGCTGCGCCACCGGGGAGGCCCTAGAAACCGTAGGTTTTTAACCCAGATGTTAGAGAACTGCAAGGATTTTTGGGGCTGAAAGACCGCGGCATAGGAGAGGTAATGGACTTGCTCTGTGGGTCAACAGTGAGTGAAAATTATAGGAAAACTGATGTTGGCTCAAACAAGGTAGCAGCTTTCTGAAAGTCAGAACTATCATTGATCTAAGATAAATAACCTTGTGAAGCAGGCAGAGTAGATGATATTATCATCCTTAAGAAGAAGATGAGGAAAGGCTCCAGCAGGCAAAAATGACTTGGCTATACTCATTTAGGAGAGGAACATGAGACTGTGGATACCTCAGTGCCATGCCCACTGCCTGCTGCTGAGTTTAAAGAGAAGCAGCAAAACAGGTGTGAGCAGGAAGTTGCAGGAAGGCCACCAATATAAAAGCATGACAAACGACCCAGTTCCTGTGGAGAGAAGGATCAAGCAAGGAGCAGCAATTTTTATGGGAAAATAATGGTTTCTGACAAGAAACAGGGATCTCTGTCAGGACAGCCGTAATTTCTGACAGGAGACTGGGAATTTTAGACAGGAGAATAATGTTTTATGACAAGAAAACAAGGATTTCTGGCAGAAAATGTTGACTTCTGACAGGACATAAGTGGATTTCTGACAAAAGACCAACAATTTCTGAAGAGAGTGGTGATTTTTCTTGGGACAGTGATTTTTAAAAGAAATGTAGTGATTCTTGAGACTATAGTGATTTCTGACAGGGAAACAGGGATTGCTGATAGGAGAGCGTGAGTTTCTGACAGAACATTAGTAGTGCCCATCACACAGGAGAGTAGTGAGGTCTGACACGAAGTCTTTGACAGGAATGAAGGAATGTGTTAGAAAGGGCAAAAAGCAGTAGCACAGAGCAAACTGGAGAACAGCAGGGAGGAATCCAGTTCCCTGGAGAACAGCTCTTGGTCCTGGGTGTGGAGGGAGGTTCACCAGTGATAGGAGCCAGCTGTATCAAGGGAGACTCGAATTGGGCAGGATCTGGGTCAAGAATCTCATTTGGCAGAGGAGGATTGAGTGGGTTGGAGGAAGAGTATCTAGGAGATTTACATAATAGATGTGATCCTAAAAGACCAGGAAATGCATTCCCATCGAAAGACCAGGAGGATGTAGAGAAGAGGGAAATCTGTTCTTTTAATTCCCCAAACTCAGAAATAGCAAGGCCTTGGTTTTGATTCAGAAAATTCTAATGAAAGCTTTTGCCCTCTTGATTAATTATATATTCTTGGCCAGGGGAACAGAATAGGAGAGAAGCGATCTCTCTAAACCCATGGTTTTAAAGTTATCCAGGAACCAGATGCTTGGAAAGAAATCAGCATTGCGGTAGAAAGGAAAATGAATTAAAGGAGGAGACATCTGTAAAACGTCTCTGATAAAACTGTAAGCTGGCAAAATCCTGATCCAAAGGAAAAGGGAGTCCCTTTGTCCCACACTCACCACCCAGGCACCTGAGAGCTCTCAGGTGAGGCCCAGATCTAGCCTGGGTTATTTGCAGGATCCTTTTTCTAGAAGGTAGTGAGGTTTACTGTGAGCAAAAGTCCAGCAGCGCCCAACTGAAGCAGGATGTGTCTCAGAGGGAAAGAACGTTTTTTCTCGTAGACTGGGCTCTCATTGACCCCAGTTCCAGGCACCACGTCTACCACGTGACTGGATTCCTGCGGGCACTGAATGCTAGGAGAATTCTAATTGTGCAGTTCCCCAGAACAGCTGCAGCATCCTGAGCCAGGCACTCCAGGCTTGTACTTCCGACCGGATGTGGGGCTCAGCACAGCTCTTCAACACTCAGCCCTGCAGTCAGGCAGGAGAGAACAAGCAGGCCTCCTGCAGAGAACTTCCTCCACACCCACAGACCCACCTTTTTCTCTCTCTGGGGTCCTAGAGGTTCTCACTACAGGCCTATGCCCATGGTCTTTTTTTCACAGCTGCCGCCACCTCTCTTCCCTCTGGAGGTTCTTTGCGATTCCACACTGGATTCAGAGAAAGGTGCAGGTTCCCCAGTCCTTCCTCCCCCACAGATCCTCGAGCCATTTTATTATTGCAAATGCCAAGTGGGGAAAAGACGAGATTGTAATAAAATCACCATGAGATAATCTCAAAAATTTTTTAAATCTCCAAAAATTTTTGTAGGAGATGGTATGTGGCTGGTCCTGACTCATCTCAATGACTGTAATAGACTTTCCCAGACAAGCCCTTTCCTGCTTTCCTGCCTGAGGAGACAAGGGAAATCTCTCGTGGGCTCCTCAGTGATTCTTAGTCCTTTATTGCTGGGTTCATCCATAGCATCCCAGGGAGAGATTAGGGCCTGAGCTTCCCAGCCAGTCCTTTTCTGTGAAAATTCACAAAGTCATCCTAGTGGGGCGACTTTGGGCAAGTTGCTTAACCTCTCTAAGTCTTAGTTGCCTCACCTGTAAAATGGGGTTACAGATGCTTACTTCACAAGGTCCAGATGATTAAAATGACATATTTTAAAAGTATTTGGCACCCAGTAGGCTTGATGAAGTTGGTCCCCTTACTTCTCTTTGGGGAAAGCTGTCACCTTGAAAGCAGGGCTGCAGCAGGAAAGTCTGTGCCCACCACAAAGCTACCTGGATCGCTCAGTAGGTGGGTGGAGGCTGCAATGTCACGTACTCACAGTGTAAATTGCCCTGGGTGGGGCTCTGCACAAAGGCTCCATTGGGTGAGCAGCAGCTGCTGAGTGTCTGCCTGCACCCAGCACATCCTGCTGGGGAGAGAAAGAATGGCACTGCTCATGTGACCATTTATATTATCTCCTTCCCCACAGTAAGGCCAGGTCCCCCTCTCTTGCTTGTCCAGGATGCCTTGGGAAGTAGAGAACAGCAGCCATTGTGATGGATCCCCCCTTTTCTCATCTGGCGTCTCCTGGAGATGGGCTAGACTGACTGCATTTGGACTCTGGCAACCACTCCTCCTCCCAGCCGGCCTTCCATCAGGGTGATTTGCAGGGTCTCCTCAGAACAGCTACCTTTATGACCAAGGGCCCCAAAGAAGCTTTCTTTAATATTATGGCTAAAGAGGCAAGGGGATCTTTTTCCCTTTTACCCAGCAGAAAAGGACTAAAAGGTGGAGCTCAAGGTCATTGCCATCCTGAGGCACAGCGTGCACCTCATAGTTGCTCCCTTGGGAGGGCCTTCCTGTATGGGCAGCCTTGACTGTTACCCTCTCCCCTTTCTGACTCCATTTCTCTCTCCTGAAGTTGGTAAGACACAAAACAGGGTGACATCTTCCAGAGTTAATCTGTGTATTTCCCTTTTGTTCTGCTCCATCACTCCAGTCCACACTCACAGAAACACATAAAGAAATGGCAGAGTGAGGGCTTACACAAAGGCTCAAATGTATGATTGCAGATCTAGATATTTCTCTCCCAAAGACTGGACTAAACTGAACCTGGGGAAGCAGGAGACAGCTTGGCCTAGACAGGAGGAGTGAAGACACCTAGGCCTTGAAGTGAGGGAGTAGGGGGGGTGGAGAGATAGTAAGGCACTCAGTGTGGGCCCCAGCCTACCACCAGTGCTGGGTGCTTGTATGGCCTGAGACAGCAAATGGTAACCTTGGGAACCAGGAGTAGAAATGAGGCAAAGAGGAATAACATCATCCTTGAAAAGAACCATGTAGAAATTTCTCTATAAGTTGGAGCAGTGATGGACTCTATACTATTGAGGGTTTTGACTGTAACAGGATGTCTCTCCAAAAACAAAGGCATTTCCTATGAAAGAATTCTGTAGAAAATGCTAGAAACCACTTCAGCAGAAACCCCCATTTTGTCCACACAAATAATTGTATTTCTCAGGTAACTGGCATGTCATTTTAGGAAGTACTATTTTTAGGAGGAAGAGGTAAATAATAAGTAATCAAGACTGCATCAGAGGCAAATCATAAGGTATCAAAAACAAATCAGGGGTTTATTTTTTAAAACAACAAGATCCAACAGTTTCCAGGGACTCCCTTGAAGTCCACGGTGGCCAGTGCAACCCAGCCCCGCTACGCTTTTACAGCAGGAACAATGGCGGCTCAGAAGGCTGACCCTGGAATCACTAAGTGATCAAAAGAAGGTTTCGGTTCATGCAGCTGCCAGAATTCCTATTTCCTTTGCATTATTGTGAAGTGGAGCCTGACCGCATTTCTAAATGAACTGCAAGCTCCTTGAAATTGATTTTCCAAGAATTCTAATGTCTTTTGGAGGAAGGCGACACATATAAATTGAATGTACTGAGCATTAGGAGTGACTTTGTCTTTGAGAAGATCGCCAAGTGGTTGTAGTTGCATTCTGTGGACATTTGACTAGGATGGTTCACTCCAGCGGTCTCAGCTGGGGAGAGGGCGGCATTCCCCACCCCTCAGGGAATACTGGCAATGTCTAGTCATGTTTGATACATTTTTGGTTGTCATATGGAGGGTGGGAGAGCAGATGGAATGCTACTGGCACCTAGTAGGTAGACACCAGGGATGCTGCTTGACATCCTACAATGCAAAAAACAATCTAACAAAGAGTTATTGGACCGAAAATATCAATGTTGCTGAGGGTGAGACATCATAGTTCTTGGTGATACTGGAAGATAATGTGCTCCAAGTGAGGGCTGTCCCAAGCTACTCACAACCTCTAGAACAGTCTCCAAGGACTATCCTAGGCACAGGGCTTAACTTATCCAAGCTCTCGGGATGGTTACCTGCTCTAAAGTCTGGATTTTCCTCTGCAATGGAATTCAACAATGAGGGTGTTTAGCTGCTCTGTGTTGGCAGCAAGAATCCTCTGCTGGGAGGTAGTGGAACATCAGTTGTTCCCCTGGGACCTGAGGCTGACTCTCTGGGTGTTTCCCTAGGGCAGGAGGGACAGGCTGCAGCCAGTGCTCGCTGGTTGGAGTTATCTCTTCTGGTTTCCACTGGCAGCCAAGTCTTGTTCTGACCAAGTCTTGTTTCTGTGGCTGGGTCATCAGTAAAGTGACTTCAGCCTAGATTCCACTCAAGGTGATTGCTTTACTTGACTCTAATCCAGACATATGTTTACAGTTTATCGTCAGGAATTCCCTAGTCTGAGAACACAGGGAATTATTTTGAGAAGCCAGCTAATCTGTGAGTGGCTGGAGGTTGAAAAATGAACATAGTTGGCTCTAGCCTAGTGCCACTATTTGTCAAAAGTAGTAATGTAATGTAACAATTAATAAAATAAAAGACATTTCAAAGTGCTCATTATTCATAATAGCTTTTTTTTGGTCAGCCTATATTTTCTTTTTTTTTTTTTTTTTTTTTTTTTTATAGAGGCATGTTATTTATTTATTTATTTAATTTGTTTATACAAGCACTGGGTACAGTCAGAAGTGCGAGAGGGTGAGAGAATTCACCAGAGCCAGAGCGGGGCGCAGAGCAGGCAGAAGGATTGAAGTACACTGCTGAGCGGAGCAGCGGGCGGCAGGAGAGGTCTGCGCGCCATGTGGGACCCTCCTCCGGTGGCACGGGAAGCAGCCGGGGATCGAACCGGCGCCGCGGAGGCCGTGGGCCGCTTCACAACTCAGCGCGCAACCGCTACGCCACCGGGGAGGCCCAGCCTATATTTTCTTAATCAACAAATAATAAAAGTACAAATTTTATCATGTGGGCTGGGTCTGGGAATATTTTGATAATGAAAAGAAAGACATAGAGGAAAAGTTTGGGAGCCACTGGTTTGACTCTCCGAAGGTTACTTTCCCACTTCTTAGTTAGGGAGGCACTGCCGCCCAGGCTTACCCTCACTCCCCACCTCGGATGAAATGTACTTGTTTACTCTTCCCTAGGGATGAGTCCTAGGGAGCACTCTTACCGCCTTGTCTATGCATGCTTTACAGCTTCTAAAACATTTGCTTATCCATTATCTCATAGGTTCTTTCAACCATCAGTGGGTATATAGAACAGAGCCTATCACACCGACTTTGTGGGTGAGGGCAGGGCATGGTGACCTGATTCATCTCAGGATTTAGAGCCACCAGTTTTTTCCACTTCCCCTGTATTAATACCAGACCCTTCTGAAAGGCTCTGATTCACCAAATAGAAAACTCCCACTATGTGGTGGGTAACTAGTGAATGAAGAGATCTGAGAAGTACTATAAGAGCTTTGATGAACTAGTCATTTCACATACTTTTAAATCCCAGTTTAAAAGTTTATGAGAATTGCACAAAGGTAAAGAAAAAAGAGAGAAATGAAAAAGCTGTGTGCAGTTGCCATGCCCTCCTTCACCCAAAAAATAGGTGTGATACCCCTGTAGGTGTGGTTGGAGGGACCAATGAGATAATGGATAAGAAAATGTTTAGGAATCGTAAAGCATGTATATGGAAGGGGTTAAGTGTGCTCCCTACATTGCGTCCCTAGGCAAAGAGCAAGCAAGTAGATTCTATCAGAGGTGGGGAGTGAGGCCAAGCCTGGGTTGCGGTGCCTCCCTGCTCAATAAAGCCAAACTTACCTTAGGGCTCATATTTGGTACGGTTTTCTTAAATTTTCCTTAAGTATTCAAAGTGATCTTGGATGTCTCTGAATCTTGCTTTTGTAAATCTGAAAGCAAAATTGTAAACTAGGTTAGATATTTTTGGTTATTTTATTTTTGACATAATATTAGTTTAAATCTTTTAGTTCTATCAGCATCATCAACCCATCATTATTTTCTAGAATAAATGAATGTGTCACCTTTGTTCAGGAGACATCCATCTATTCATTCATTCCTTCCTTCATTTAGTCATTGAACAAACATAATCAAGTGTAAGGCACTATACCAGGCTCTGTACAAAATAGACTTGAAAATACAAGCCTAGCTAACTTCTATAAGGAAATTGAAAATTACTACAAGAAAGGCATTATGATTGACTTATAAATGATGCTTTAATCTTTTGACAAAAAGTTAAGAACACTTCTGTTGGAATGTAAAGTATGCAGACCAAGAAAATTTCCTGCAAGTGACTCAGAAATTCTCTGAATTCTAAACAGACTCTCAAATGGCCATAGTGTTTGGAGAAAACTAGTCACGGAATTCTTCACCTTCAGTTCTTTGTGATGAGAATCTAAAATCTCATCATAGAAACTTCAAAAGTGATTTCAGTGAAATGATCTCACAGGCAAGAAAAAAATGTTCGATTTAATCTAGAGTATGATATTGACTGCTATTCACTAAGGAACTTTGTCCTGCCTTAAGCATTTCTACATGGTACAATTCCATCTTCAAACAGTATCTTTTCATTCAATCATAAAGTGACTACATTTTATTTATAAGAAGGAGATGGGATTGATTTGGCAAGTGGAAACCAAGGAGATATTTCTAGACGGACATTTTCACCTTCACTGTTAATGGCAGATGACAAAATTAGACAGGAAATTACAAAAGTCTGTGACACACGGGAGGAAATTACTTGTGTGATAGCCCTGTAGAGAGGATACACCCAGGAGGTGCCACAGACAGATAAAGTCGGGGACTTTGCAAGTTTTTTATTTAATTTCTAAGCATTACTAGCTACAGCAGTGGCAGGTGCCACACCCTAAGCACGGGAACTAAGATGGATAAGGTGTTGTCCCTGCTTTCAGGGTGTTGTAGACCACTCAGGAAAAACTCAAAAAACTAGAGATTTCCAGCCCAGTGCCATCAGGACCCCAGCGGGGCCAGCACTGGGATTGCGGGAGCACATGGGAGGACTCTCACCCCATGCTGAGGGTCTGTGGGGGCTACCTGGACAGAGTCTCTCTAAAGCGCTTTCCACTGATATTTTATATGTGGCTCTGAAGAGAAAATTAAGCACAAAATCACAAAATGTGATTTTTAAAAATCCTTCAGAGGAAAAAAAAGAACATGAGAAAACGATGAAATCCTCTAACGTGTACAGAACAGAGGCCCAGAGGACGGCAGCACGTTCCTCCCAGGTTCGCTCAGGTTGTTAGGGCCCCTCCAGGGACACCTACTCTTCCCATTAGCAGAGCAGTGGGCCAGGGGCGCACCACGGCTGCACTCACATTTGCTGTATTGGATTACAAAGCCAAGTAATTGCCACTTAAAGGTTCAACTAATGGTGAGGGCATTCTTCTGTGTTTTCAATCATTTGTACAGCAATTAATTTGTCCCTAAATTAACAATAAAAGTGGTTATGTGATCCAATAAAGTAGAAATGATGGCAGAGAGAAAAAAAAATAGCCATCTGTTTTACCCTACTAACCAGGCCAAACCATTCTTTCCCCTTCTACTGCTGTTTGTCTCTCAGGAGAAGGTTATTTTTCAGGCAGGCAAAGCAGGAACTTTGCCTGCATGCTGGCCTCTGTCAGGTACCCAGCCTCAAAGGCTAGGCAGGAAAATGGGATTTGGATGATGCAAAGTGTTGTTGACATGAAAAGGTACAGACAGGTCACCACTGCGGCATGCTCCCAAGAAAGGCCAGGAAGCAGGCCCTCTGGAATTGTTTAAGACAAAGACAGATTTGAACTAACTCAGATGTTAGCACAGAATTAGCAAACTGGGGCTCTTGGGCAGCATATGGTTAGCAGACACTTTTTGTTTGGCATGAAAGGGTTTTTAAGTCTTTGAATTTGTTTCCAATGTTTAAAAATTAGGATATTTCACATGAATATTCAGATCTCAGTTCCCTTAAAAAGTTGGAAGACTGTTTGCACTGCATCTATGTTCCTGCTGGCGATACTTGGCTCGAGTGGAATGGTCCTTTTCACCTTAAGTTGGGCAGTGCTTGCCAATTTACTGCAGTCTCTACCACTTTCTATTGTCTTTGGCTATACCTGCTTCTCTCATTAGTAATTTGCCTGACTCCTGTAAGATTAGAGTTTGTGACCCCCTGCTTTAGCATTTTCTTAGTCACTGACAGAAGTAACCTGCTTTGGTCACTGTTTATATCAGCTTTACTTTTTAACTTTCTGGAGCTTTTTTTTTTTTTTCTTCAGAGTTTGAATAACTTGGGCATAGAGGCTACTCTCTGAGCAAAGTTTTTATACCTACCCATATGTTCTTTGGTTCTGGCCTTGAACCTGTTGACATAGAACTGTGGACTTTTCCAAATAGAAGCTACTTTGGAGATCAGCTTATCCACCTGCCTCACTTAAAAATGGAGGCTCAGAAATCCATGTGGCTTGCTCAAGGTCATAGAGCAACTTGAGACAGAGCCAGGGAGACTAGTTTTAGCACTTTTCCTACTACATTTGGGTCCTTTCTCGGGTGCCCATTCATGAAACTGCATATTCCAAAATAAGAATGTCATTTCCCAAGTCATTGTGCAATCTTCTCAACTTAGAAAAGTTTGAACAGTGGAGGCCTGTCGGGCATGGCTATCCTCTCTCTAAGATAGCCCCTGATGGTGAGATTCAGTTTTCAAACTTTACTTCTGAATCAGTCTGTGTGGTTCTGAGAGCCTTGGACTGGGAGTGAGGCCAACTGAATTCTTGTCCCTTACCAGCTGTGTGACCTTGGGCAAGTTTCCATGCCTCTCTGAGTCAGAATTTTCCAAGTGTAAGAAAGGAATGCCTGCTGTACAGGATGTTGTAAGAATCACAGAACATAACAAACATGTTCTCACAAAACAAAAAGTTAGATAAATGCAAGATATTATTACAGGTTATCAAACTTCAATAGCAGAGAAGCTCAGAATTCTCTCTGATTACTGGAGAGGCAATGGGACTCAGGAACAAGGTCAACCAGTCAGCTAGGGGCAGAGTTCACACCAGCAAGTAGGTCTATATCCTCCCTGCTATTGAGACAGCTGGGCACATAGATCTCAGTTAAAAACATGTGAGCCCATGCATGTGGGCAACAGAGAAAATGTCAGCTGACCTTGGAGTATAACAGAAAGTGTCCAAACCTCCCCTCACTGGGATTTGTGGATGCAGAGTCCCAAACTCAGAATCATTAAGTGGCTCTCATTCTAAGGCCAGAGGCAGAAGGGGAGAAGGAAGACATTGGCAACTTCTCTTCTCACCATCCCCAGGGTGGGACTCTGGGTAGCACCCCATGTAGAGTAGGAGGCCAGAAGAACCCCCAGTGAAAAAGCCCCACACTTGCTGGGCTGATTCCCAGTCCATGAACATGGACTTACTTGAAGGCATTATACTGTGCAAATGAACACTGTTTTTGCAAATTTGTGGGACCTGCCAGCTCTCTCAGTTTAACTCGATCTCTGCAGTGACATCCAGACATGTTCTGCATTAAATTAGAGCTGGTAATTTCAGAGGGAAACAGCTCTGAAATGGCATGAAAGACAAAAATCTGTTCCTTGAAAAATGACACCATATGTGCCTGCATTGCTGCAGTTTGGGTAAAAGGCTTCCCCTCCCTTTGTTACTCCTCAAGCCGCCAATGTTAATGTCAGATTTGCAACAGAACCATATACTAATGGAACCCAAATTAGCTCTAAAATTAGCTCTTAACAAGAAACTGGAGGCTAGCTTAAGGCAAGCAGATTTCTGACTGTGAGAGACGGAAAGCATTTTAGCAAAGCAGCCGCATATTGATATTCTCGAGTCTCAAAAAAGATTCCTCTTTGCTCTGAGTAAATGGCCCAGGAAGAATTGTGCACAGCCTGTCGTCTGCTTAGGCATCAGGAACTAGCAGCTTAACCTGCAGTTTTATGAGAACCTTCCCCTAAACAAAGAAGCTATTGAGAGGATGGAGTGCGGGTGAGAAGGGAGTTAGATCTGGTTGGAGACTGGGCCCTGGAAGTGGCAAGCATCCAAATTTTCAGGCATGTTCCATTCTCACTGCTTGTCTTATACTTTTAGAGAACATGGAAACTACAAAAAAAGAATGTATATGGATAAGCAAATGGATAGCAGAATTGTACTCTACCATCTTGAAAAAAACTAAGAACTAAGAAACCGAAATAAAAGTGTAGTTGGGGACCAACAGGAAGATGGCATTAGTTCACTCGTTTAGGTGTAAGGCGGTTTGAATTAGGCACCCTCCCATCAGGAAAAGTGTATCCAAATCTCAGGGAGGAGGGGTCCATTTTCCCATCCACCCCAGAAAGCAATGCTCCCCTGTTATGCCAGGGAGCACCTCTGAACCTGAAAATTGGGGTTTGTGAATTCAATTCAGCATCAGGACTTGAATGTGCGTTGAGCTCCTGAAGTTGTGCATAGTGGGGTGGGGGAAGAGGGGTGCACAGTGAGAGCTCCAAGAAGGACTCAAGGACGAGCTTTGGGGCTATAGAAGAAGGAGTGATTAGTTCTGTGGTGAGGGTAATTGGGGATTCTGTTCAGAAGAGGGAGCATCTGAATTGGACTGGAAGATGGGTAGAACTAAATTATAGGATATTTAAGCCAGTAGAGGCCAAAACTCTAGGTTTGTTTGTTAAGAAAAAAGATGGTGTCGGGCCTCCCCGGTGGCGCAGCGGTTGAGCGCTGGGTTGCGAAGCTGCCTGCAGCCTCTGCAGCCGGTTCAATCCCCGGCTGCTCCCCGGCCACCAGAGGAGGGTCCCACATGGTGCGCAGACCTCTCCTGCCGCCCGCTGCTCCCCTCAGCAGTGTCCTTCGGTCCTTCTGCCTGCTCTGCTCCCCGCTCTGGCTCTGGTGAATTCTCTCACCCTCCCGCGCTTCTGACTGTACCCAGTGCATGTATAAACCAAACAAACAAACAAATAATAAATAAATAAATAAGACATGCCTCTAGAAAATTAAAAAAAAAAAAAAAAAAAAAAAAAGAAAAAGATGGTGTCATGGAAAAGGCTGTTACCGGGGTTCTAATCCCAGATCAGCCTTTAAAATGGCTGTATATCATCAACCCATTTGTTTAACTTTTCTGCATTCAGTTTCTCCAGCCAGTAAGCAAAACGTGTGTGTGTGTGTTGTAAAAGGCACAACACTGCACAAGTGCTGGTTATTAGTAATGATACACAGACCCCTCCACAGGGCTGTTATGAGACTTTTTGAAAGTGCTGTTCAAAAGAAAGATATAAAAAAAAAAACCTCAACAAACAACATTACCAAATGTTTTTGAGCACATATGAGATGAATGATCTACAGCTCCAGTCTTCAAATTGCTCATGAGACCTTCCAGCTAGATGGATATGGGAAGCATAAATTTAAATGTATTAAATATACCAAAAAAAAAAAATTCAGGAATCTTCTGGCCCCAGAAAGAACTGCAGATGTTAACAAAGGTTTATTGAATTATCAGCAATTGAGGGAAAATTGAAGCCCAGAACACACTATATTAAGTTAACTAGAATTATAACTGGCAGAAACATATTTCTTATTAAATAAAAGAAGAGCCTTTTAAGTAAAACAAATATCAAGGTCTCTAATGATGATTATAAATCAGTTTTTAAGATGAGGTGCTTGCTATCATAATTGCTCATTTTTCCTGGCACTACTTGGCAGGACAAATCTCAGACACTCACAACTTCCCGTGTCTGGAGACATGGGTCCGTCTTCTCTGCTTAGCCCCACAGTCTAGGTCCTACAGTGCAAATGAACCAACGCTGACGGGCATGGGCTAGTATTTTGTCCTTTTCCCAATCTGACAAGAACTTCATAAAGTCATTTCTAATAAACCTTACTCATCAATAAAACAAGCTCCCCTTGAATATATTTCTCAAACTCAAGAGAAAGAAAGACTCTCCCAATGAAGAAACGACAACCTCTACAGTACATAAGGTGGAATATATTAATTTGTTTGGGCTGCCATAAAAAAATACCACAGGGCATCCCTGGTGGTGCAAGGGGTTAAGCATGGCACTGTGAAGCTATCTGCAGCCTCTGCAGCAAGAGTTCGATACCGGTTGGCCAGGGAGCTACCTACATGGCGCGGCAGACCTCTACTGTCTCACCCACTGCTCCCCTCAGCAGCACATATCAGTATATCTGCCTGTTCTGCTCCTGACTCTGTCTCTGGTGAATCCTCCACCCCCTACACTTCTGGCCTGTACCCCAGTTCTTGTATGCATAAATAAATAAATCTTTTTTAAAAAATACCACTGACTGGAAGGCTAAAATGATAGAAATTAGTTTTCTCACTGTTATGGAGGCTAGAAGTCCAAGATCAAGGTGTCACAGGGTTGTTTTCTGCTGAGGACTCTCTCCTTGTCTGTCTTCTCCTTATACCTTCACATGATCTCTCTATGTTCAAATCTCCTCTTCTTAAAAGGGCGCCAGTCATGTTGGACTAGGGCCTGCCCATACATCCTCATTTTACTTTAATTACCTCTTTAAAGATTTTATTTCCAACACAGAGTCATGTTCTGAGGTACTTGGGGTTAGAATTTCAACATGAACTGGGGGGAGGTGAGGGGTGGGTAGGGTGGGAGGTCATGATTTATAAGAGGAAGACACTCAGTATCTCACAGAACTGCTGAGAAAACAAAAGCTCCTGGATACCACAATGCCACACTCATACTCTTTCTGTGCAGCTGCCTGCATCTGTGATATGTGTTTTGCCCACCCATGGGACTGATGGCCCAGGAAGGGCACAAATGCACCACGCAGTGGATTTCAGTTAAAGCAGTCCCCTGGGAATGAGTTGTGGGAGAGAAGGTGGGGCTTGTCTGTCAATGTCAAGGTCAGCCGTGCCAGTATCGGAACAGCAGCTGCTGGAGCAGTGGGAAGAGATGAGGAGCGGGGAGCCAGGCCGCTTTTTTGGGAACCATGTCAGCTCTCCTTCTGCTAAAGGAATTCCTCCTAAAGCCAGAAAATCAGGGAGCAGATCTCAAGTCCCTAGAGACCTGACCCCCTCCCCTGACCCCCGAGCCTAATAGACAACATCTGATGGGAAGACAGAGGTGGAAAACGTTGTCTCATTAGCAGAAGACTGTGCCCTTTCAGATATCCAAAGAAATCTGCACAGAAAAACAAGCGCGTTCAAACACCACTTTACCCCACCCTGCAGATGGGGGAAATGAGCCCTGCAGTCTGACTTTCCTGTGGGAACAGTGGGTGTGTTTTGAGGCACACTCCAGAATGCCGGTAATTTTCCACCTGTGGACCTCCCTGACAGATACAAGTCTAAACAGGAGTGGCAAAGGGAACCACACAAGCACAGCTTCCAGACTAATGAAATAGGGTGACCTAGAGACACTTGGAACTGAACCAGTCAGAACAATGACCAGATTTACTGAGTAGCCTCCAATGTGTGGGCATCTACAAGTGCTTATACAATTTAATCCCTTCGCTCTGAGGTAAAGATCATTACCTTCATTATACAGAAGAGGAGACCCAAGTGCAGTTAGTAAACTTAAGTTAAAGTTAGTAAACTTTCTTCCCCAAGACTGTGAACTGTAAGTGCCAGCACTGGGGATTGGCCCAAAGCTCAGAGAGCTGTCCAGTTGGTGCTGTCTTCCTGTACACCCAGGCCTACCATACCTCAGGGTCCCTGGTCCCTGGAGTCAGCTCCAAAGGGCCCTCTCTTCCATCTCTGCCAAGTGTAGTCTCTTGAGGTCACTCAGGGCCCTCTTAAGAAAGCACATAGAAGGCCCTTAACAAAGAATTAAACTCAAGATTTATTAGGTCACACTAGGTGACTGGGATGAACGCCAGCACCCTGATTCTGAACCTAGATAATGGGAGGCCCATGAAAGCCCTCCCTTGCTTAGCGATCTTGCTGGATGTGAGTGCTCAGCTTTAGTCCTGCAGGCTGAGGATGTTGCAGTGTCATTTCCATAAAGAGGGGAGGTTCCATGTTTCCTGCCCACCTAATGAAGGGTGGAGCTGGGAGGCAAGAAATAGACTTGGAGAAGACTTGGAGGAGGAGACATGTGGAGCAGAGAGACATGCAAAGGAGAGTGTGCTTGCTTCTCAGCTTTGGACTTGCACCAGGGACTTGGTGGACATGGAAGGAGACACATAGCGTTGAGTCGCTTGGAAGAGACATGGGTGAGAGACCTGTGGAGTGGCTGAAAATAACAGCCATTACCTCGATTTGATTTGTACTGACTATGTTTCTTTTGCCCCAGACTTGCCTGGCCCCTTCTGCCCCTTTCTTATGGTTCCCTGCCAGAAGTTGCCTTAGACTTATGGCAGTTTTCAGGCCTCAGCAGCCCTGCTTCAGGCCAACCCTGTGGGGCTGAGCATTTATCCATGCTGGATGGATAAATTTGGGGTATTTCATTAGGAAACTATTACCCTTTCTTATTTCTCTGTGCACACTATCCTATTAAAGTTCTTTTACACTAAGAGTTTGCTTTGTCTTTATGTGGCAGATGGCAGAACCCATTTAGAGTGTGCAAGTTTGGAGGTCCCAGGGTACCCCTCAGTCTATACACTAACAAAGGAACAAAGGAAATGAACAAAAAATATTCCCAGACCCTGAAGGACTGACCCTCTATAACTGGACCTCTGTTCCCCCCACTTCATAATAATAGTGCTAAATCCAGAGTCTTCCTTTGATTTCTTGTCTGAAGCAGCAATTTAAGAAAACAAAGTGAAGAAGAACAGTTATGCTAACACCTTCACTGTGCTCTTTTGGACAAATCATCCCCCCATCACATGCTTTGCTTCCTTAGCTGCCAAACTAGGCCAGTAATGCTGACCACCTATTTCCCTTAGGGAAAGAAGAAAGTGTTTACACCCAGCAGAGCTTGGAGCTGGTGAGGAAAGTATCAGATAAACACTATACACTCAAATGGAATCTAGGCCTGTTTTTACTTTCACTGCCAAACATTTCAAAAGTGTCTGCAGAGCTTTAAAAGCTTTTTTCGGCTCCCTCAGTGCTTTGGGAAAGAAGGTACCAATGTGTTTTTAGAAAACAATGCAATTTCTCATTGGGAATTTGGAATCTCTGAATAGGGAAGGGAAAGTCAGATAATGAAGTCAATCTAGTCATTAATTTCTACTCTCTACACACAACCCCTCCTTCTTTGTGGTTGTCAATCAAAAGTTTATAGAAACACTGCTAGCAGGGGAAATCCTGCATCAGCATCTAATCCTCATGGAGAGCAAGTGTTTGTCTTTCTTTTTCCTTAATCAAAACTGGTTTCTTCCCTAAAGTCCTTCCTAAATAGCAGCGATTCCCAGCACCCCCACCCCTGTTTGAATGGGCCATTGATAATGCTGGGTCCTCAGGAATCCCTTTCATGCCTTATCTTTGTTTAAGGTATTCTTTTTTGGCTCAGGCCCTCTGGGGTTTCCTTTCCCAGTCACAGGTGAGTAATCCAAAATGGGCATTCAGGTCAGGGTGTAGCTGGGGAGTGAGCTGCCTAGCATCCTCTCTACCCCAGCACCTCCACCCACAGACAAGCACACTGCTCCCAATGGTTTGTCAGCAGGAAGGTACCTGCTCAAGAGCTAACTGGTAACCAAGGAGAAATGCTAATATTGTTACAGGGCAGGGAGAGGGGCACCCCAGAAACCCCAAACTTGCCTGCTCTAAGTAAGTTCTGTCATCCCCACATCAAGACAAAACATCAGACCTTTAATAGAAAGGAACTTTAATACAATTAGTGTTCAGTACAGAAAAGACAAAGAATATAGTTTCTAAATCAAGCACCCAAAGTTACCCATCCCCTCGTGGGTAAAAGTCCATCCAAATGGGATTGGCCCAGAGCAAGGCCCCAAAGCCTGCCATAAGTCTAAAGCACCTTCTGGCAGGGACCCATAGAAAAAGGTCAGAAATGATCAGACAAGCATGGGAGGAAAAGAGCAAAATCAAAATCCAGATAAATCTGCCTTTGTTAACCTCCCCATGGGTCTCTCACCCACATCTGTTTCAACCAGTCCACGACCAAATGAGCAAGGGCAGCTTCTTCACATGTCTCTCTCTGCTCCACATGCCTCCTCCAGGTCTCCTTCTGGCTCTCCATCCTGCTTCCTTCCATCCCCAGTTTCCTCTTCAGCTTCTTCTCTTCCCTGTTCAGCTCCATCCTCCCTTGGGGGGGGGAGGGAACCTGGAACCTCCTTTTTCTTGGGGGGCCACTCTGTTACAATATGAAGACTGTCCCTGAAGGAGATAGCTCTTGGTCCCCTCTAATACTCTTTGGCTTCTCCAAACTCCACTTGTTTCAACCCTGGCTTTTCCCTGTAGTAACCAATCACATGGGCTCCAATAGCCTTCACTTGGGTCCTACCCCATAGAGCCTCACCTCCAGGCCACATGTTTCACCAGCAGTCACCAACAGGGCTTCAATGTTGACCCTGAATTTATAGTCCCTAACCCAAAAGAGTGGGTCCTTTTCCCTCTAAGGAAAGAATTTACCAGTGAGCGCTAGCTATATTTGAACCAAGAAAGGGTTTATTAGGGAATCACGCACAAGCAGAACCAGTCCTGGAAAGGACAATGAGCCTGGCTTCTCCAAGGGAGTCAGGAGATCCGTAAAAGGTGTGTCCACCAGTGGGGAGGAGAGCAGGGTCATAGCTTGTGCTGGGTAGGGCTATGTCCTGGCATGCACAGGCCAGTTACATTTCAACTGTGAGTGCAGGCTCTTGGCCTTCACCCTCCAGGAAATTGTGAGATAATCATTCATTAGGATCTAATGCTTTTGTCTAGCATGTCACCTTTTGTCATCGTGGTGGGCCAAATTGTTTGGACAGGGCTCGCCTCTCCATGATTTAGTCCACCTGTTCAAACAGCACTTGGGGCAACTCATCCTATCAACTCCCAATTTCTTTTTCCTAGACTGTCTTACTGACACATAAAATGCCTCGGGTCTGGTGTTCACACAAGTGCAGTGTGGAGGAGGGGGGAATCCATGCCCCGTGGTCAAATGTCTCCAACCGGAGATGGAAGCCAGCATGTGCCTTCTTTGTTCATCCTCCTCCAGACTGAGCAGGAATGTTGTTATGGTGGTTGTATATCTCAGATGACCATCTTATTTTATGCAAGAGGAGTTGTAGTTTATACTGTTAAAAAATAAAAAAATAAAAGACCAGCCCCCCCAATGGAGTCCTTTATGCCAGACCCCCACCTAGACTTAACACTAATTTCATTGCAGTTTCAACCTCTCCCCAAAATTGAATCCTAAACTAATCAATATGGAATTTCCCAACTAGCTTGATAAGAAACCCCTGTTTGCCCCTGAGAGAAGATGTTTTTGCCAGAAAAAAATCTTTTCTTTTGCTAATAACTTTAACTCACCCTTATTCAGTCTACGAATACATTTCATTTTGTGTAACCTCTAGAAGTATCTAGACAGGATATTGCCTGATTTAGGAATCACTTAATAAAGCCAACTAGATCTGCAAATTTGTGAACTTTGTTTTTAAAAATATCAGGTTGTGGTCAATTTGAAATCATGTCTTTCTGTGGGTTCACTCTTATCTTCAGTTTCTTTCCCCTTATTTTTTAGCTCCTTGGGATTACAACCCCTGATAAGCAGATATAGTTAACACTTCAGGCTCTGCATTCTAAGGAACCCAGGGTAGACAGTCCTTAAAACAGATGTGGGAATTTTAAAGGGGATGTCTTTTTTTTTTAAAGATTTATTTATTTATGCATACAAGAAATGGGGTACAGGCCAGTGGGGGAGGGGTGAGAGGATTCACCAGAGACAGAGCGGGGAACAGAATAGGCAGATTGACTGAAATACACTGCTGAGGGGAGCAGCAGGCAAGTCAGGAGGGGTCTGCTGCGCCATTCAGGTATCTCCCTGGCTGGGGATCGAACTTGTGCTGCAGTGGCTGTGGCTTGCTTCATAGGTTGCATCTTAACCCCTTGCGCCACAAGGGAGGCCCTTTAAAGGGGATGTCTTTAAGGAAGAGTTGTGGAAACTGAAATAAAGATATCATAATGATGTGGTCAGTGGATTGAGGGAGGATAATGTCAATCCAGATTTTGGTGGGGAGGAGACTGAAAGGGGAGAGATAGAAAGAAGCGTTCAGGCTTTCTTTTGCTTCCCTGTCACCTTGCCAGGTGCAAAGGGAAACATCCCATATCCCTCCAAGCATCTCTAGGCTGGTAAGTAATCAAATAAGCATCAGACAGATTGATAAGAGACAAAGTCCTATGGAATTTAATAATAGCATGTTTATCTCTTGTATACATGGGAGAATCCCAGCATGACTGAGTAACTTGCCTGCATGCCTCTACACACTC
This sequence comes from Talpa occidentalis, assembly GCF_014898055.3. Classification (NCBI taxonomy): domain Eukaryota; kingdom Metazoa; phylum Chordata; class Mammalia; order Eulipotyphla; family Talpidae; genus Talpa; species Talpa occidentalis. The sequence continues at coordinate 40,527,823 of NW_023604295.1, read as the reverse complement.
TTAAATAGCTTACCTAGGACAAGAGAGGTTGGAGAAAAGGAAAGTTTAGTTGGCAAGTTTATGGAGAAAACAAAAGAATGCAAACTTAAATTCTGTCTTCTCCACAGAAACGATAAGGAGATTATCCTGGGAGAGGTTCTTACAGCAAGAATTTTATATATTAATATAAAAAACAACTTTCAGTCAGCTTTTGAGCCCTTCCCATGATATAAACCTCTTGCCAAAAAGACATTTTGGGATGGCAGATTTTTGCTTCCCTACAACCTCATGCCATCTAGCCTCCTTCACCTTCTGCCCTTACCTTGACCCAAGCTCTCTCTGCTTCATTGTGCTATGACATGCTTTTCCCCCACTTGTACATTCAACTTCCCAAGGTGTTTCACCCCAGAGAAACACCTGCTCCCTCTGAAGGAGGTTGCTTGAGTTATAAATGAGCCTCAACAAAGAAAGACATGCTCAGGAGAAAGGAAAGAGAGAAAAGATTTAACAAGCAGGGAAGAATGTTTCTCTGAGCATCACTGCAGGATGCAATCTTGGCTTCCCCTTGGGTCCCTCATGGGAACTCTGAAACCCACCCCAGGATGTCTGCAGTCATGCTGACCACTGCTTTATTCCTGTATTCTGGTGTTCTCACTTCTCTCCCTTGTCTCACCTTCTTTCTGGTATCAGATGTGTCACTGAGAAAAGGGTGGAGTGTAACTATGGCTGCAGGAATGGGCACCATTTTCCCTGTTCCAACTTCCATAAAGCCAATATCTCAGACATCTTGGATTACAATTCCCAGGACTGGAGGCTTAGAGTAGAAAAATTTAGGATTGAAGGTCTCACAAGGATAAAGAAAGTCTATGATGGATGGGGTAACAAGCTTCCACATACAAGCTGTATAAAACCTTACCCTTCCTGGAAATATAGGTAAAACACTACGTGATATACACATCAAAGACATCTTTACAGACACATCACCCAAAGCAGTGATAGTGAAGGCAAAGATCAACAGCTGGGGCTACATCAAATTAAAGAGCTTCTGCACAGCAAAAGATAAACCCCACCGACTGGGAGAACATTTTTGCACCCAACACTAATGATAAAGGACTGATCACAAAAATCTGCAAAGAGCTGATGAGACTCAACAACAACAAAGAAAATAATCCTGTCAAAAAATGGGCAGAAGAGCTAAAAAGAAACTTCTCTGAAGAGGAAAGGCAAATGGCCAACAGGCATATGAAAAAATGTTCAACATCACTTGTCATCAGGGAAATGCAAATCAAAACTACCATGAGATACCATCTTACACCAGTGAGAATGGCACATATTAAAAAACTAGCAACAACAAATGTTGGCGAGGATGTGGAGAAAAAGGAACTCTCCTGCACTGTTGGTGGGAGTGCAAACTGGTCCAACCACTATGGAGAGCTGTGTGGAGATTTCTGGACCTTCTGAACATAAAGCTTCCATGTGATCCAGCAATTCTACTCCTAGGTATTTATTTACCCAAAGGACACAGAAACATCAATTCCAAAGAGCACCTGCACCCCTATGTTTATAGCAGCACTATTTACAATAGCTAAGCTTTGGAAACAACCCAAATGCCCAAAAATAGATGACTGGATCAAGAAGATGTGGTACATATACACCATGGAATATTACTCAGCATTCAAAAAAGATAAACACATGCAATTTGCAGCAACATGGATGGCGCTGGAAGGGATCATGCTCAGCGAAATAAGCCAAAAAGTAAAAGAAAAATACTGGATGGTCTCACTCATAGCAGGAATCTAGAAAACTTAAATAAGGGACCAGGAAAATGAATAACTAGAAGAAAGTGAAAAATCAAAATCAACAAAAAACTATGAACCAGAGACACTCTATGGGGGGGGGGTGGGGAGGGGAGGGATTGGGGTCAAAATAAGGGGGTTGCAATTGTATGGGGAATATAAAAATAAAATTTATTTAAAAAAATAAATAAAATAAAAATGGATAAATAAATAAATAAATAAATAGAACTTTACCCTTCCTGCAATTCAGAAGAGGGGGTAGGGATGATTAATAAATCTTAAACTAAACTGGCTTTGGAAGTTTCCAGGAATCTAAGGTGTCACAAAAGATTATCAGAAGTAGGTGCAGAGAGGATTATCAATCTAGAAGACCAAACCAACTTGACCCCAAGTCTCGGGATTTTGCAAAGGAAAAAAATTCCATCACTGAGCAGTGTATATAAGAATGCTCCCTGCGCTGTACAATGCAGATCTTGCCTTTTAAGACTGCCCTGTGTCTATGCAGATATTTCTCTTTCCTTTTCCTCTTTTCCTTAATAAACTTGCCATGTGTTGAATGAAAATGTCTGCTGAATTCTTTCTCAGAGGCACCCCATTGTACCAAACCCCCATTTTCTGTACCCCATGCACCAAACCCCTATTTTTCTATACCCCATGCACCAAACCCCAAGCACCAAACTCCCATTTTCTGTAACCCATTGCCAGCATGCCTTGAACTGGACTTCTGGAATGGAAAGCAATTGGAAAGGATGGAGGAAGATAATATATTGAGGTGAAATTGTTATGGCAAATTCCCAGAGAAATCAGGCGGCACTCAGAGAGGTGGAGAGAGGGAGAGATGTGTCACACTGGTGGGCTCAGTAGGATATCTTCCAAAAAGCCTGAGCCCCAAATTGCAGGAAGGGTAAGGTTTTATACAGTTTGTGTGCGGAAGCTTGTTACCTCATCCATCATAGACTTCCTTTGTTGTTTGGGAAGGGGGTCAAGGTAGCCATAGCTGCTACTGTGGGCAAGCAGCTCACAGCAGGAACTTTCGCTCTAGAGTGAGGGAGGAGGGGAAACATGGGGAGAGGCTGTTCCTGGTATTTTAGTGTTTTGGCAGACAGGCGCTTCAAGGACAATGGCAGCGATCATCTTGACCTCGTAGTAGATTATCCAGTTTGGATGGTGAATTTTGGGTCTCTTCCCACCTCCAAGCCTACTGGGCCCTATTCAACCCATAGTTGTTGTTTTTTTTCCATGTCAGGAGGTACTTCACATTCCTGGCAAGCTTTCAGGATTCAGTCACCCCACTTTGGGTGAGTTTGTTGGCAATTTGCCCATAAGGGGATGGGTGATTTTCAGAGTTTAATCAAGAGTCTCCTATTCTACTCTTGTTCTCCTCTTCCTTTCTCTCTTTCCCTTCCCTTTGAACATCTCTTCAATTCAACATCTTTGAGCACAATAGAGCTTAATTACTGCTTGATGTACAATGAGTGGCAGGACCCTTCTAGAAGGAGCAAAATGGATTTTCCCCTCAATAGTTTGGGGTCCCCGTGTACCCCTTGGTGTTGCCCATTTCAAATTTGGTTCCCTGACCGGGACAGAGTTTTCTGGCACCATTTCCTCTAGTCATGTGTGACCTCTCTCCCTTAGCTCTACATGTCTACCTTGTGTTCCTCAATCTCAGAACAAAATGTTAATTCCACCAGGAAGTCTTCCTGGATTTACCAATTGGGCATGATCTCTCAACCCTCTAACTTTTTTGCTGGTTAACTTTCTAACTTCTGATATTAGTACTAGTAGTAGGGCTCTGATTGATTTTCTGTAAGTCAGGTAAAGGGTCTTAAAGGTGGTAGTTGGTCAGGAATTAAAGAGGAAATAACAGCAGGAAGGAGACTCTGTGTCTAGACAAGTGACTCTTAAGTCCAGGACACAGTTGGGTCAGTAGCCAATCTTTGTTTTCTCCTTTGTGTGTACTTGTGGTGTTGTTGATGACAAGACTCAATAAAGAATTTCAAACCTGCTGCTCTCAGGTGAGGCATTGCCTGAGGCCATTCTCTCCAGCTGCTTCCCTTCACCTTGCTGAAAAATCTGTGTTTAGAGTCCATGACTGACTCCAGTGTGTGGATTTTGCAGGAAGGAATTGCCTAAGGACTAGACAGAAAAGGGTATTGAGTACACAAAGGAAGGGAGGAGTGGAGAGGCTGTGCTGGGCGATAGGAAGGCCCCCTGAAATGTGCATTCTCCTGGGTCCTCCCTCCTCCCAGATAACACCTTCCTAACCTTTAATCTTCTGGCCTCCTTTAAATTTGGTCACCTCTCCTTTCTTTAACATTCTCTGATGTTCAAGTCCATGACCATCCCCATTGTTTTGCACATCTGTTCAATGCCCTTTTACACAGAGGAACCCTCAAGCATATGTACTGTGTTATTAAAGACAAACTGTTTCTTTTAACCAACATTGCTTAAAGAGTAAGACCCTACCTTGAAGGCAGGGCTCTCTCAAAATATGGGTGAGGCATACTGGGCATCCAAATGGCCTTCTAAACCCATTGAATTCTCTGTTTGATGCAACCCAGGCATCCTGTAGAGTTGTCAGATAAAATACAAGGTGCCCAGTTAAATTTCAATTTCAGACAAACAGTAAACACATTTTTTAGTGTTAGGTATATTCCATGCAATATAGGGAATATATTTATATTAAAAATTACTGCTATTTATCTGAAATTAAATTTAACTGGCTGTCCTTATTCTATTTGCTTAATCTGGGGCTCCTGGAACCCCTGTTGCAGTTACTCTGGCATCCAGCTCCTCCTCTGGGCCAATGGAGCCAGAGAGAGGTAGTCAGTTGACTTAAGGGAATTGGGAATTAGGGATTGGTGATTTCTTTCCCTGAAACTAATATGCAACTAGAAAAGAAAGATTCCTCTTTTTTTCTCTTGGAATTACTTTTAAGATAGGTTGAGAAATATATGCTTTGTCATAGTGTATATTGCATACACCAGAGAAACTTGGAAGGAGCTTACCACCTATAAAACATGGTCATAAAACCTTTGCTTCCCACTGCCAAGATCACCCCCAGAGGCACAGGACGGGAAGAGACTGTTTCACAGTTGTGATACCTGAGGCCCAGAGAGGTCAGTGACTTGCTGACAGTTCCAGGAATGCACAATTCTCCTCCCTCCTGTGCAGCCAGCCTCATTCTCAGGCCACTGGGCTCCAAGTTAATTAGGCAGCAAAGAATACTTTGGAGGAAACTAAAAGTGAGAGAAAGTGCCCTGGAGGGAATGGTGTGAGGAGAGCAAACCAGAATGGCATGCTTTAATTGATCTTTGATTGTGCCAACAACTGCCAGCTCCCAGGGCAAGCAGCTGCTATTTCTGAGTCAGCACCCTCGGGTGAGGCTCAGCCTGCCCAGAGAATAGGCATTTCTGGTTTCTCCCCACTCCCTGCCCCCCACAAGCTCTTTGTGCAGGAAGTGGGTCTACGCATAGCAAAAAGTTTCTTCTGTTTTCTTAATTAGCCAAGCAACTTTGGAGCCTGGAGTAATGGGAGTACTTGTTCAGGGTAACCAATAGCTTCCTCTACCCTTCTACCCAGTTTATCCTGGAAGCCCCAGGAGACTCTACTCTGCTGATAAAGCTAGACAGAGCTCTGAAGATACTGCTGGAAGCTCAAAATACTTTGTGAAAGAGTTTGGAAACTTCTGCACTGCTTAGCAAGCTCTTTAGCATTAGTAGTTATTCAGGGTCACTCAGGGTGCATATGCCCAGATATAACCCTGGAGAAAAGAGACAGCCTCTGTCCTGGCACAGCATAACTCATCCTATACCTCTCTGGGTTCTTCTTGGGCTGGACTGATACTGGAAAAAAACAGGGGGTACCCAGAGACCAAACTATTAAGGGGAAAATAAAACATGTTTGCATGAAAGCAAAGTAATGAGACTCTAATGTTTGCAATGATTTTTAACCAGTGAGAGGCTCGAAGGGTATAGACAGGGAGAAGAGGAGTAGAGGAGAGGATTTCAAAACAGGGACTCCTGAGCAAACACTGAAATCAACCATCCCCTGAGGCAACTGCCCAGCCCAACATGCAGGGCCCAAAGCAGGGTGGCCAAAACCTAAGAACATTGCCACCAAGAGAACGAATCGAAGGCTCCTCTTGGCAGAAAACACAAGTGAGATGTTGCACAGGGCCCAAGGGGCTAAAAAAGGAGCGAAACAAAGTTCAAAATGTAGTGGCCGAGTAGAATCAAATATTAGATCAAGATGGCTGCTGCAACAGTCTCTCAAGAGAGCAGGATTATCCCACCTGCCAAAATGCTAAGGTAGGACAAGCGAGGAAAGACCAGAGGAAGCTTCTGTTCACATGACTTGAGTCCTTTTTCCTATTCAACATGGCTGCCCCACTCCTTCCCAGCAGCCCTTGTACCCCATCCAGGAAGCCTCATTCATGGCATGCTGGGAGTGGCAATGCAGGGCACCTGAGAGGTCAGCCACCTGGCAATGGAGATGGGGAAGATGGCTCTCAGTTCCATAGCCTTGGCAAGTGCTCCTCCCCACACTCGCTCAATGCAGTGAATCTGTTAGCAGACAGACTGAGGGGCACCCAGGGACCCCCAAGATAGTATGCTTTAAAGGGATTCTGCCATCTGTCACTTAAAGACAAAGCATAATCTTACTGTGAAAGAACTTTAATGGCATAGAGAAGGAAGAAGAGAAAGGATAATAGTTTCCCAATAAAACACCCAAAATTACCCAGCCCCTCATGGGTAAATGTCCAGCCAAACAGGGTGAGACTCAAATAGGGCCACTGAGGCCTAAAGTCTTGCCCAAGTCTAAAGTACCTTCTAGCAGGTAACCACCAGAAAGGGGCAAAAGGGACCAGGCAAGTCTGGGAGCGAAATTAAAGTACAAATAGAGATGCCTCCCCAGTGGCACAAGGGGTTAAGTACAGCACTATGAAGCAATCCGCAGCCTCTGCAGCACGAGTTCGATCCCCGTATGGTCAGGAAGATACCCATATGGAGCAGGACATCTCTCCTGTCGCGCCCGCTGCTCCCCTCAGCAGTGTATTTCAGTCAGTCTGCCTGTTCTGCTCCCCACTCTGTCTCTGGTGAATCCTCTCACCCTCCCGTACTTCTGGCCTGTACCGCAGCTCTTGGACACATAAATAAATAAATCTTTAAAAAACAAACAAGCAAACAAAACAAATAGAAATAGGAACTGCCATTGTAAAGCTCCTGGCATGCCTCTTGCCCACATGTCTTTCAAGTGTCTCTACATGTCCCAACTCCATGTGTCTCCTTCCATGTCCCCCAAGTCCCTGGTGCAAGACCAAAACCAAGAAGCAAGAGGGACTTCTTCACATGCCTCTCTGCTCTGTGTGTCTCTGTCTCTCTCCACTTGTCTCCAAGCGCCCTGTGTGTCTCCTTGTCTCCAAGTGTCTCCCTTTGCTGTTCAGCTCTGCCCCTCATTAGGTGGAGCAGGGAAACTGGAACCTCTTCTTTTTGATGGAGATTCCTCTATTATAATCTTTTTATAACACAATTAATCAAAACAGCAGCAGACTGATTAGCAAAGGAAAAACAATTTAATAATGTATATAAGGAGATCCACATGGCTATAAATTCTTAAGAATAATGGAGTAGGGCCTCCCTGGTGGTTCAAAGGGTTAAGCGTCACACTATGAAGCAATCCTCAGCCTCTGCAGCACAAGTTCCATCCCCGGCTGGCCAGGGAGAAACCCACATGGCGCAGCAGATCTCTCCTGACTTGCCTGCTGCTCCCCTCAGCAGTGTACTTCGGTCAATCTGCCTGTTCTGTTCCCCACTCAGTCTCTGGTGAATCCTCTTACCCCCTGCATCTCTGGCCTGTACCTGAGCTCTTGTATGCATAAATAAATAAATCTTAAAAAAAAAAAAAAAAAGAATAATGGAGTGGACCAGGAATATTTATCCTGCTTTTTAAGACCTGGGGCGTAAGCGGGGACAGTCTAGATGAGGATGACCCCATCCTTACTCTGAGAGTAAAGGTGAGATTCTTAGGTAGAGAGGATTTCTTTACTAGAGCTGGATGAAACCACCAAACTACATTCTTCTAGGTTATAAAAAGGAGAATAGTGATTTGCTCTTCAATTGGGGAAAGGGCAGAAGCTTAGGACATATTAATCCCTTCTTTGATTTGGGAGGAGCTAAGATCTTAGGCAAGAACAGAAGCTTCTCCTAGGGTCCTCACTACTCTCAACCCAAAATATTTGCATTTTAAAGTAAACTCCTGAGGCTCACAGGGCCTTAACTGACCTCTAGTTCTCATACAAGAGGCTTACTCTTTGTGAGGGTACTGACCCCACTTAGCAAAATCTGCCATTTTCATATTTGTTCATCTGTGTTTATTTTCTCCTTCATCAAAAAGTAAATTCTAGAGGGCAGACTGTGTCTGTCTTGTTTTCTGCTAGATCTCTGGTATGCCAGTGTATTATTTTCCTAGGGCTGCTGTTGATTTGTAATAAGAAATATATATTTGGCCTTTAGTTTTTGTCTTGTTTCTGGCACATAAGCTCCTAAAATTTCCTATGTGATGAGAGTGATAAAGAGATCTCTTACTATGTTAAGAGGGTGAATTTTGGAATTTTGGAAATCCTAGGTAACCTAAGAATGGGGCCTGGTTGTCAGGAGACCCAATGATGTGACTAGAGGGTTGGAACTTTCAGTCCTATCCTTTGACCTCCAAGGAGGAAAGGACCAGAAATTAATTGAATCAACCACACCTATATAGAGAAACCTCCACAAAAATCCAAAGGACAGGGTAGTGAACAGGTGGTGAACACGTGGAGGTTTAGGGAGAGAGCATGGAATTCCATATCCCTTCCCGCAACTTAACCTGTTCTTATAACTCAGGCTATTACTGAGTTATATCCTTTTAAAATAAGCCAGTGATCTAGTAAGTAAGATGTTCCTCTGAATTTTGTGAGCCTCTCTAGCAAATTTATAGAATCCAAAAAGGGGGTTGTGAGAACCTCTAATCTATAGCCAGCTGGTCAGAAGCACAGGTCACTACCTGAGCTTGTGACTGATATCTGAAGGGGTGGGGTAGGGAGGTAGGGGCAGTCTGGGACTAAGCCCTTCACCTGTAAAACCTGACGCTATCTCCAGGCAAATTGTGTCAGAATTGAATTAAACGGTAGGAAACCCAACTGGTATCCAAAGCACCATTTTTTGCATCTGTGGAAATAGTCCCACACCACACACATACTCCAAAACTTGGTGATCAGGACACCAAAAGAGAGACCATAACAAAGTACTATTAGCATGTGACTGAGGGATACCCAGGGACCCCCACTCCAAAATGGGTCAAACCATCCACACACACTAAGACAGGGAAGCAAACCCTTAGTATGAAAGATCTTTAATAGAATAGAACTGGTGTGGAAGGGTGTGTGTGGAAGCATTTCAAATCATAGATTTCCAAGAAAACTCCAAAAATTACCCATCTCCATGTGGGCAAACGCCCGGTCAAAAGGGCTCGGTCCTAAACAGGGCAACTCAGGCCTGAAAACTTCCCATAAGTCTAAGGCATCCTCCAGAAGGGTACCAGAAAAAAGGGGTTAGGAAGTTGTCAGAGACCTGGGACAGAGAAACCCAAAATTCAAAATGTACCATATAATCCACCACAAAGTGAAGACAGTAGCTGCCATTTTCTCTGCCAAGGACCAGGAGCAGCCACCCCACATGTCTCTTCCCCACAGTGCCGCCCCTCTTTCTTCCACCCCAATATATGTCTACCTCACCCCTTCCCAGCTGTCCCCCATTCAGCATGGCCGGTCAGGGATTACAGTTCAAGGTGGACGCATGTGAGTGGGGCAGAGAAAATGGGGCCGTGTTCACTGTGCTGTGCTGTTCCTTTCACTGAGATGCTTTCTGTAACCAAACCGACTGGCTTAAAACAAGAGAAATCCAGCCTCTTGTGATTCTAGAGCATGAACAACCAAAATGAAGATCTTGGTAGGGCCACACTCCCTCCAAAGTCTCTAGGGAAGGTTCTTCTTTGTTTCTTCTAGCTTCTGGTAGCTCTAGGCCTTCCTCGTAGCAGTATAACTCCAATCCCTGCCTTCCTTTTCACCTGGCATTTTTCTTCTGGGCCTGGGCCTTTTCTTCTAAGGACCCCAGTAATATTGCAGCAGGATAAGCCCTATGACAATATGACCTCATCTTGACTTGATTACATTTGCAAAGACTATTTCCAAATAAGGTCACATTCACCTCCTATTGGAGGTTTGGACCTCAGCATATTGGGGGAGGAGGGATGCACAGGTCAACCCATCACATCCTGGCAGAGTGGATGCTCAAAAAATATTTTGAGAATTTATGGACAATTTCAGTGAGAATGAGTAGACTACAGTGAGCTGATTTCCAGAAGAGCAAATACAAGGGTATGGTTCTGAAACTGCAAGTAGAAGGAAGCCAGTAAATATATAATGATACAATAGCTCATTGAAAAGAGAACATTCAGTTGTAAAACAGCTATTTGGTATTATGCAATTTTTTTAATCTTAAAAATGGAACTAAAATTTTTCCCCACTGATTTCAGTAAGTTGGCTGACAAGACAACCTACAGTTTATTTTACAAAGCTCTACACATCTGTCTTATCTTTGGCTCCTTACAGGGGAGTGTACGTGTGTGATGGCTGAATAATCAAAAGCTCTAAGGGAAGATATGGATTCCCCAGAAGGAATCCAGGCCAGGGTGGAGTCCAGGTCAGATGGAATCCTGGACCTGGGCCTCTGAAGGCAGCAACTACATCTGATGGACCTTGTTAAGGTCCATCATGGAGCTGCATGATACATGCTGGAGAATGAGGATGACAAGATTGCAGGAATTTTGTTGAGAAGAATCCAGTTAGCCAGGACTTCGGTAGTCAGACATGAGACTGATTCTGTACATCAATTCCACAAAATAAAATAAAAAAGACTACTTTAGCGCCAACATATTTTGAGAGTATAGCTTCAGTATTTTAAAGCTGGAAGAAGAGACCCAGGCCCTGTGTTATGTACTGGGAAGAAGGCATTATCCTCAAGAAAGAAAATCTTAGACTGGATGAAGTCCCAAGTGGCTCTAAGACAAAGCAGAACATCTTAAAAATGCCCCAAACTTTCCAGAGGGACTCAGAAGTGAGAATGTGAATCTTTCTAGCTATGACCCTTAAGGAAGCTTCATGGGTGTCCTTTGACTTAGGTCTGGAGGGAAAAAAATGCAAGCTTCATAGGTAGAAATGCATTCTGAGGAGAGGACATAACTTGAGCAAAGGACACTAGAAAGAGTAGGATGTGTTGTAATGGAATACTACTCAGTGATCAAAAAAGGGAAACTCTTGCCATTTGTGGCAACATGGATGGAGCTGGAATGGATAATGCTAAGTGAAATAAGTCAGAAGGGAAAAAAAATCAGATGGTCTCACTCACGGGGGAATATGGGGAAACTGAACAGAAGATGAGGAAAAAGACAAAAGTTGCAGGCAAACCTTAGATCAGGGGAGGGGGAGGGAAGAACACTAGGGACTATGATGGTGGATCATGGGTGCTGTGGTGGTAGGAGAACTATGGAGACTACATCTGAGGGAAGAAATCAAATATTATACAAAAATGAACAGCAATGTAAGAAAATTTAAAAAAAAAATAAAAAAAAATAGGGTATGTTGGTAATATGGAAAGTAGTAAGGACTTGGCCCAATTGGGACTGATTGGGATAATCAGCTCATTCTTCATGATTCGTTCATTCTTCTTTCAATGGGAACACAACTGTCTTGCACTTCCAACCCCAGCTCAGGGACTGACTCCCAGAGAGATCTGTCCCTGGGCCTCTGGGCCAGTTCCTCAACTATAAATAAGAGGTTCTCCAGAGATATGAGTGTGGCCTCAAGTTCCACAAAGGTGCTGCTCTGATAGGCTTGCATGCTGAACTGCCTCATGAGACTTTAAGAATGGTTTTGTGCTTTATAAATATTCAAAAGTCACTAGTCCCCATAAATGAGTTCCTCCAACTATATAATTCTATTACTTTCTGCTGCAGGCTTGAGGATTCCTCTGGTTTGTTATTCAAATAAAACATGACTCATTTAGGATTTACCAGGCCCCTCTGATGGTCTATGACTGTACTAAGTCATTTGACCTGTTCCCAGTGGAATATCCATTTTTATTTATATCCTTAGGAGAAAGAGCCTGGTGCTGCTGAAATAGTCCTGGGAAGCAAGTCAGCAGATCTGACTCCTGCTGTAATAGCAAATATCATTCTATAAGTATAAATAAACAATGAATATATGTTGAATAAATGCTAAATAGCAACAAGTCTCCTCACCACTGTAACTTTTGTTTTACCAGCTCAAAAATTAGAACAATGGCTGAATGACCTGCCTCGCAGCAATTTTGGGAGGATCAAATGAGAGAATATGTTTGAAAGCTCTTACCAAACATGAAGATTGCACACCAATAATGTTCCGGGGGGTGCTGGAGGACTCAGGGCATAAGAAGGCAGCTCTCCTGGGTGACTGCAGTGCGGTGGTTTGATCTGAAACCTCAGGAAGTGTCTTCTTTTGCTGACAAGAATTTCTCAGTTTGGTTGACTAAAAGAATAAATAAAAAAATACAATAACAATCATTATTATTATTACTATAATAGAAGAATAAATATATGTGTCACCCACTTTAAATGTCTCACCTCACTCTAAGTCCCAATTAGCCTTCCCAGCTACAAGGTATCTGAAACAAAAGCCTGTTTTGAAAAGTAGTGGAAACATTTGGCCAAGACCAACCCCAAGGAAGATAGAGGCAGAAAGGCATTTCTGATTTCCAAAGATGTTTACCAGTTCTTTGCTTTTTTTGTTAGCTAAAGGTGGGGCTTTAAAAATAATTTTTGAGTTCCCAATTACAGCCACATCATTAGGTCAGTGGACAATGGCACAATTTCTGTGTCAGTTTAAGGAAGCAGTGGTTCTACCACTATTATTCACTGACAAGTCATCTATTTACCAAAATTTAACCAATGATTTCTGGCTCCCTTTAAGCCCTACGTTTCTTTTATCCTTTTTTTTTTTTTTAAGATTTATTTATTTATACAAGCACTGGGTATAGTCAGAAGCGTGGAAGGGTGGGAGAATTCACCAGAGTAAGAGCAGAGAGCAGAACAGGCAGAATGACGAAGTACACTGCTGAGGGGAGCAGCTGGCGGCAGGAGAGATCTGCGGCCATGTGGGACCCTCACCCTGTGGCTGGGAATCGAACCGGCGCTGCAGAGGCTGCGGGCAGCTTCACAACCCAGCACTCAACCGCTGCGCCACCGGGAAGGCCCGCCCTACATTTCTTTGACACTGCGTTGCTGGAGATATTTCACAGATAATTCAAATAGTCTATTCTCCTCATTCAAGGGATTGAAACATCAAGAGCTTGCCGGCCCATTTGAGCGGGCTGTCAAAGTGGAATGCCAGAAAGACTGCCTCTACCCAGACACATCGTGGCTCCTATTATCTCATGGTATGCATGTTCCCTAGCCTGCAGGATGGCGCTCCAGTCTGGTCCATTCTGGAGGAAGCCAAGTATACAGGCAAAGTTCTGAGCTGGGAAAAGAGAACATCCTCAATTCTTATATGCCTCTGCTCCTGAGAGCTTTAGCTTGTTGCTTCCACTGTCTGTGCCTCAGCCCAAGTTGGAGGTTGGATCAGTTTAGCTTTGAAGTTCCTTTCATCTTCAGGGGCATAAACACCAGGGCAAGAGGGAAGCCGAGAACACAAAGAAGTTCTGTTTTTAGCAGGTTGAAAACCTCTGAGTTAGGTTTCCTTGGTGAAGGTATGGGGAAGGGAGGATAGGCCCTTACCCTTACTTCTCAGTCTTTTTTGGCATGTAGACATGCCAAAATAATCAAATTGACCGAAGAATAATGAAATTGACCGAAGACAGATTAACAGGGTAAAGAAACCAACTTTTTAACACATGTGCTTGAAGTTATCACATGAACTTGGGACCCTGGGTCTGAACAGAGCTGCCTGCTTTTAAACACTGAGTCAGAGGGACATTAAGTTTGTGAGGAATTAACAGCACAAAGAAATTTTTTGATTTAGACCCCAATTTAGCAAGGAACTTAGCAATGTTTGTCTACACAGAAAAAAAACGGTCCTGGCAACCCCTCTCCAGCAATGAGATGCCACCTCCTTCCTGGGAAAGCAAGTATACATCCTTCACTTTGGAGATTTATTTCCTGCTTTTATTAGGGCATCATTCATTCACTATTTCTTTAATTCAAAATAATCAATGTGCCTCTTGGTGCATCTTGGGGCTGTTTGCTCTGGGACTGTATAAAAGATTCAGCTGTATAAAAAATGCTGTGCAAATACTGAACCCTTAACTCTGAGGTTGCCCAACATTGTTCTTTCCCTCTGCCCCTGCGAGAAACCTTATATATTCTTGCTGCAGTGACTTTACTCAAAACCCCTATTCCAACATGTGATGCTGGCCTCCAATCCCTGCCTCATCTCCTCCAAGAAGCCAATGAGCCTGTAGGCTCTGCTTATTTTGAATAACGCACTGGGTATAACCAGAGCCATGCCTGTGTTGGGGTACCCTGTGCTGGGTGTTTCAAATGAACCCCACTTTCCCAACAAGACCTTAACACGCCTAAGGACAGGCACCAGGTTCTGGGCCCAGCACCAAGCCTGGGACACAAGGGATACCCAGGAAGTGTCTGCAGATGCTGCACAAGGTGACATCATGACAAGGCCCTGATTGGAGAAGGTCACTCCCACCTCTGCATGTCTCCTCACCCCCAGAGTGGGAGCAGTGCACAGGACAGAGAGGAGGTGGGTTCCCAAGACTAGCAGCAAGTCAGAGACAACTCAACAGTTCAGACTGGCTCGGCTCCCTCAAACCCAACCCCCCAACCCCCACCTTCCTCCCAACTGCTCTGGGTGCTCTGCGCTGCCCTGTGAACACAGGATCTGCAGCTGCACTGAATTTCCTCAGGGCCTTGCTTAGATCCTCCCTCCTCTTCTCTCTTCAGAGCCTCCCTCTCCTCTGTCTCTGGCCCCAACAGTCGGTGAACGTGAGAACGTCCCTCTGCTCTCTGGACCACATGGGCTCCTAGAATTCTTCCTCCCTTTGCATAGATGTGCTGCTCAGCCCACCCAGCCCAAGCCCTGCTCTATCTTTGGCTCAAAGCTTGGGTCCGACCCGGCCATCATCCCCAGCATAAGTTGACACCCAGCAGTTGGAACAAAGGCAGTTCTTGGCTCCTCTGACTTGTCAACATCACAGACCACAGGGATCACCTCCCACCCCGCCCCCGGCTTGCTGTTGAACAGCAGATGTCTTCGGGTCTGATGGCATCAGTGCCGTTGGGCAATAGTGATAGGTAGCTCGGCTGGCTTAGAGCACTGTCTAGCGCTGGTGATGCTGAGAGGAAACCCCAGACAGAGGCTGGGTAGAAGCTCTGCCAGCTCTGCCACTACTACCCATGTGACTTGGGACAAATGCCCTTTCTCTCCGCCTTTCTGCCCACTCATAAGCATTTATTGAACATTATAAGTCAAGCCCTCTGTTAAGTTTTGGGACTTCATAAACATCATCCTGGCCGTCTAAAATCTTGAAATCTATTTATGGAAACAGAAGAGTCAGGCAATAACTATATTTTCCTCCTTGGGCCTCAAATTCCTTATCTGTAAAATGAAGACATTCCGGCCCCAAGTCTATGATCTTCTCAATTCAACTGCTACTCTGCGGAGCTGCCATCGCACTGGACTTTCTGGCCACCTGTGGGCCACAAACAGCAGGGAATCCACAGGGAGAGTTGGGGATAAAGGGTTACTGGGATTGCATTGAGGGCAGGCTGCAGCGTGGCTTGTTGGGGCCAACAGACCACTACGGACTGGTTGTAGCTCACCGCATAGCCGTCCCTTCGGCTGCCTCAGCCAGAGTGACACCCTACAACTGTCAAAGACTTCTCATGACTTGGGGACCCAAGAGGGGGTCAGAGGAAAGTCAAATTAAATGGTTGGTGTTGAGCCAGCACACACGCCAACTCCCAGATGTTGTGCCAGGGTGCGTGCGGGAGCAGTCAGGTCCCAGGCTGGGAACCCAGGGACTTGAAATAGGGAAGGGCTGAGAAAGAGGTTGAAACTGCTCCACAGAATTTCTGAGTACCTTGCGTAGGTACTCAGGGTGGTGTTAATGTTTCCTGGCTGGTGGCCAGGGTTGCTTGGAGAATTCCTTTCTCTCATGCTCACATCTTCCCCTCTCTTTCACGCACAGCCTCCACACCACACATCTTTCCTCTTCTCTGTTCCTCAAGTCAAAACCCAAGGAAGGGCAACAATGACATCCAAGTGAAATCATCTAGATGCGGGGATGGGGGGGCCTCCTTGGTGGCCTACGGGTTGAATCTCAGTGCTACCACTGTGAAGGCGCACAGTGGTGGCCTGAGTTTGGTCCCCAGCCAGGAAGCTACCCACATGGCGCAGCAGACCTCTCCTGTCTCACCGCTGCTCCCCTCAGCAGTGCATTTCAGTAGATCTGCCTGTTCTGCTCCCCACTCTGTCTCTGGTGAATCCTCTCACCCTTCACACCTCTGACCCATACCCCAGTTTTTCTATACAAAAATAAATTTTTAAAAATCTTAAAAAGAATAATCTAGATGGTAAAACAAAAGTTACAGGTAAAACAAAAGCCTGAACGATGTCTTTACGATCAGAGGGCCAGAGTGTGGCTCGTCATCCTGTGCAGCCAGTCAGGCCTGCAACAGGGACGTGACCAGGTGAACTCCAGGGCTGGTTGTAGGCCTATCAAGAGTCCTGTGATGAAAATGTATCTAGAGGTGCTCCTGTCACTAGATGTGCAGGGTGCCTGCTGCCCATTCTGTTCACAATGGAGCCATGCTGGCTTTTTTCCTGGGAGCTCCCAGAGGTGATAGGGCATACAGAAGCTGGTGGGACCATTGTCTTGGCCTTGCACAGCAGTTGGCTATCAGCCCTGATCACAGGATTGTGGGACACCTCTTCAAGAAACTTTTGGGGGTGTCTGACAGGCTGGTGTCAAAATATCCAGCTTGACCCACAGTCTGTCTCAAGATTGCATTGGTTTAGGTTTACTTTTAGCCTCATGTTCAACAGCACTGCTTTTTCTAGAACAGCTTTTGATTAGGCCTCAGACAATATCTTGCAGTTTCTTCCTGAAATTGCTGGATGAACAATGAGGGTAATAATTAAGAATAGAGTTAAGATGCTCTGTGGTTCTGAGGGCATGGCTGTTGGCAAGGATTCATTGAGGAAATCTGGGCTGATGGGAGGCAGGAAAGATAGAATTTAGGGACTGGTGGGCCCTAGGCTGCCGCGGACCAGCACAGCAGTAGACGATGAGGCCACCTCAGGGTTGAGAGAAGCGTGCAGGGTGGTCAGGGTGTCGGTGAAAGAAATGACAAACAGACACACTTCAAGAGTGAAAATCTGAGTGTAATTTTCTTTGAGTTTGTGACCAGTATATATATGTTTTCCAAAAGCACAGGAATGAATATCAAAGAAATTAGCTTGCTCATGGGCTCAGTCTATCACCATCAGGGAGGTGATCTACATAACAAACAACGACCATTATAGAAGAAAGAAGGAAGTTTAGAAAGACAGATAAGGGATTAAAGTTTGTAGTTCTAGGGCCTCCCCAGTGGCGCAGCTGTTGAGCGCTGGGTTGTGAAGCTGCCTGCAGCCTCTGCAGTGCAGGTTCAATCCCCGGGTGCTCCCTGGCCCCGGAGGAGGGTCCCACATGGCGCGCAGACCTCTCCTGCCGCCCGCTGCTCCCCTCAGCAGTGTACTTCGGTCCTTCTGCCTGTTCTGCTCCCGGCTCTGGCTCTGGTGAGTTCTCTCTCCCTCCCGCGCACTTCTGACTGTGCCCAGTTCTTGTATAAATAAAAAAAAAAAAAAAAAAAGTTTGTAGTTCTAGAAAGACGGGATAAGATTTTTAGCATTCTTGTGGTTCTTGGTCGTCGTTATCTTTTGGTAAGCTTCTGCCTTTTCAGGGAACTTCCGCTGAACTTCCTCTGCTTCAGGGTGTTATGCTGTTCTCCACCACCACCACCCCCACCCCCCCCACCACCCCCACCCCCGCGCGCTGGTTGCCCAGCCGGACCTAGGGACGGTTAGCCCTAAAGGTCACTGCAGGGGGAGGTACAGCACTAGGCCATGCCGAACAGAAGCAGATAGAATGAGGTCCACAGGAACCTGTCTCTTTCTGGAGACACCTGGACAGTGCCACATGCAGACACACCTGCCAGGAGGAGTGCTGCTCACTCTCTCATCTGTTGGGTTTGCAAATCCTTTTCTTTTAATATTTTTGTAAAAGAAACCTCTCTGAATTCTGTTCAGAGATTTTAATTAGGTTCTAGTCAAGCTTTCTTTAAAAATAGGAAGCATGACAGTTACTGAATAATCAAACTTTTGTCAATGTCAACATCATCATTATCAAAATATGATCCAGGTGTTCAGCTGACAAATTTCTTTCTCATCTTGGGTGATTTAGCTGAGAAGCAAAAAACAAAACTGGTGTGGATGAAAATGTAAAAAAAAAAAAAAAATGCAGACATACTCCATGTGCACAAAATCCAGACACATATCATAGAGGAGTGAAAGGTGAGGTGCCTTATCCTCAGCCCCACCTGTGACTGTCTGACGAATTTCATTTGGGGCTGGCTGAAAGAGAAAGGTGAATCTGAAGGGTCACGCCAAACTCTTTTGGGTCAAAATGACCAGACGCGAAGCCCTTGTGGATCAGTGGACCATAAAGTGACAAAGTGACATTTATGTTTGAATCCAGGCGACCCAGCACTTAGGTGGCTGTTTGATTATTGTTTTACTCTTATTAAAATCTCTTAATCTCTTATTAATTTACTCATTAAAATCTCTGTTGTGAAAGTCCCTATATCACCCACTTACTGTCTCACCACCTGCGGCTGCTGTAATGAATGAGGACCGATGCCCATAGACAGCTCCAACATGTATATTTTTATGGGAAGATGCTGTAGCACTATTCTGAAAGTTCTTTTCCCCAGAATTACAGGAGCTGGAGCATCTATGAATCCTTCCTTAGAAGAGTAACATTTGTGAGTACAAAAAAAGCAGATACCTTGGGAAGATGAAATTTAATGTTCTGATCAAACGATTAAATATATGTGCAGGGCAGAATGGGTCATTATGTCCCTCTAAGCCTGACTTAGTCTGCGAGGGCTGCTAGAACAAATACTGTAGATGGAGTAACTTACAAACAGCAGAAAAGTATTGCTTCACAGGCTGGAAGTCTGAGATCAGGGTGCCAGCAGGGTGAGGGTCCTCTTCCAGGTTGGAGACTAGTTGTATCCACATTTGGCAGGAAAGATTCAGGAGCTATGTGGGATCTCTTTGATGGGGACATTAATCCCATTCATGAGGGCTCAAGTGCTAATAGCTTCCCAAAGACCCCACCTATTAATACATTTCATTTAAGGGTTCGGATTTCAACCTGTGAATTGAATGATGGGGTGGAGGCACACATACTCAGACTACATCGAATCCCAGCTTACCTCCTCTGCTTTTCCCTGGGGCCTGGAACACCAAAGCTTGGCTCACTTAAGGGGGAGGGGGAGCAGAGATTCGGTATGCACATTAATGCACAGGATACACCTAGGGGCTGGGGTGGCCTGAACTAGTTTGGCTTACCTTACAGGACCCAGCGACCTGTTTCTCCCACCAGCGCTCACCCCAGTCTCAGCCCAGGCAGAGCAGAACCCAAGTGACTAAACACCTAGCCTGTCTAGGAGGCTGTGGACATGAGGCAGATCCTGGGACTTGGAGCAGTAGAGAAGAAAGTCTGAAGGGGCAGGTTTTGGAGGAGGCAGTCACTGAAAGGAAACAGCATCAAATGAGAGGGGCCTGGGACTCAGGAGGATCCAGGGATACCCCAAGTCAGGTAGAATAGCCACTTCCAGGACCCAGCCTCAGACCTCTACCTTCTTTGGAAGAGATAGCTCATACTTACAGGGCTGTAGTGTACATTTTCCGGACTCCACACTACATGGCTAGGCTACTGTTGTGTAACAAACTGAAACCTGCTCTCCCCTTCCACGCTTCAGGGAAAAGTTCTGGATTTGCTTTATGTGCATTTTTCCTTTCTCCAATAAAGGGAATCACATTATCATCAGTTTTCTAAATCTGTGCCCAACTCTCTACTTTTCCTGTGTCTGATGGGGGCCAGCTATTCACAGGGACCTCACCACACACATAGGGTGGACTTTCTAAGTGGACATTTGTGAAGCCCTGGGTACTGGTTAGACAGAGAATGGTCAGAGAAATGCAAAATATCCCAAGCTCTAGCCCTGGGAATTTTCTCCAAATCTCTCCTCCCCCTACAGCACAGCCCCACCAAGCTTCAGCCTTCCCTATTTAGAGATGAAGTAACCCCCAAACCACTCATGGAGTTTTAACTCCACTGCCCCAGGTTGAGAAAGAGGAAGAGGCTTGGTGGAAAGGAATGCTTAGCGATTTGTCATGGGGAAGGAAAAAGCAGAATTTGAGCAGCTGCCTCTGCCACGTCTGGAGAAAAGGTGCTTCTAGACCCATGAATTAGGTGGACAGGCAAGCTAGAGGTGAACTGGTGGCCAGTGGAGATAAAATTCCTGGAAGGTCTGCTTCCTGCCCCCTAGGGCCTGCTCACCAGGGGGCCTCGAGGCAAGCTAGAGGGGCAGCTAGCAACTGGGCCTGACACCTTTAGTGGAGTCAAGATAAGAGGAAGGAGAAATGCTGAAAGGAGATTAAGGATTAAAATAAGTTTATAGTGTGTATATGTGTTCTAGCCTGAGGAGAAGCAGCACAGGAGAAAAAATGTACCTAAGAGACAACCAAACAAATTCCAAGGGGAAGTGGAGTGGGGTTAGGGAGAGCTTACCATAAGCAGTGTTTTTTGTAAAAAACAAAAGCAAAAAAACCCTGGAATAAGCCACTGAAGCCTCTGGAAAAAAAACCCTCAAATTTCAAGGACTCTGGAATGGAGCCAGGGCAGGGGCCTAGCCGATATCAGCTTGGCTAGTGAATTGCACTTTCCAAAGCCTGGTCACAACACGCGACAGTGCTGGGAGCAGGGGCACCGCACCCATGTTACAGATGAGGGAACAGCTGTGCTGCACTCACTGCGGCCCTGTTCCTTCCAGCAAGGCAGAGGTCTGCTGGTCCACTGGTCGCGCACAAGATGATCTAGTGCTAGATGCAGTGAGTGCTGCAGGGAGAATGCCTTTGCTTCTGGAGATGCCCATTTGCTGTAATGGCCTGTACTGATGGAACTAAAGCTGTCAAATCTGTGATTTCAGAGATACTGTTGCCTAGGCGAAGGCTGTGTTTCAAAAGTGAGTATATTTAATGTTTGTTTCAATAATTTTTAAATAAATAATATTACCGGTGGTAGTTGATTTTGCTTAAATTTTTTAAATGCAAAGGTGGGAAACCAAGTACTGATGGTGATGACGAGCAAGACAGCAACCCACTTCATCACATTGACCATGTGCCAAGCACCTTCATATATAATAAATCATCTGTTCTCATGACAGCTTCATGGGGGTGGAAGCATTATTATCCTTGCTTGACACAGAGGCCGGGGGGAGACCCTGAGAGGTGCAGGTTATGGGACCACAGCACACAGCTCCCAAGTAGCAGTGACAGTGCCTTGCTGGAGCCCAGGTGCAGGGGCTCTGAGACAGCCTGGGGGTGGGGAAGGGGTTGACATGCCTGCCCCACTTCTCACAGAGAACAACAGGAAACACTGAATTTCACAACGGCATTGCTTCCCAATCAGGTCAAGCCAGTGGCAACAGCGGTGAGGTATTTTCGTGACCAGCTCCAGAGAGGCCCATCTTCTGCACTGGGCAGTGGGTACAGTACTCAATTGATGTGAGGGCCTCTGGCAGAATCCGGGCTAACTCAACTTTAGGCTGGCCTTCCTGCCTGGCTGCTAAATGCTTCCAGATGATTCTGGTTGGTGTTGCAAGGCTTTACGAGACCAGTTGTCTCTGTGTTGGAGGAGGGGAGGTTAGTCTGGAAAATGCCTGGAGAGAGGAAAACAGAGAGAGAAGCTCTGCGTTTAAAGGCTTGCAGGACCCATGTCGACTTGGAGAGGAAAAGCAGAGGCTAATAGGTTCTAGGAATCCCTTAGCTGAGAGCATAAAAAACAGTACTTATTATTTTTCTTAGCAATTGTCCAGCTCATTCTTTATTTCAACATAGTGTTTAAGAGCACAAACTGTAATTTCAGTTTCACTGTTTGTAAGGCAGGAAACACTTCTCTGGGCCTTAGTTTCTCCATCTGTAAAGTGAGAATAATAATAATGCTTCTTCCGGAGAGTATTATGAAGATTGACTGATGTCGGTCTAAGCACAGTGTAGGACATGTGCTAAGTAGTTGTTACTGTTACTGTTCTACCTCTCTGAGGGGGGCCAGTTGGGTCTTAAGTCTATATTGACCTAAAATTTTAGAAATTCTTATTTTGATGTTGCATACAAGAACTGGGATACAGGCCAGAGGTGGTGGGGGTGAGAGGATTCATCAGAGATAGAGTGGGGGAGAGAACAGGCAGACTGACTGAAATACAATGCTGAGGGGAGCAGCGGGCAAGAGAGGAGAGGTCTGCACCATGTGGTTCAGAGGGGGATGGAACTCGTGTTGCCAAGGCTGAGGATAGCCTCACAGTGCTGTGCTTAACCCCTTGTGCCACCAGGGAGGTCCACTCCCAAAGATATTTTTAAAAAGAGGCACATGGGCAATGCACTGACTCAGTAAAGAATAAAGTGGCTATTTCAAAGGGGTTCGAAGTTGCATTTGTGACCTCTGCCTCAAAGCCTATGCTCCCTTTTGTGTTCCCAAACAGTAAACCAGGCCTCCTTTTGGAGGTTAGGGGGATGGGTGGAGGAATTCAAGAAAATGACACCTTCTTCCATTTCCAGGTTGGAATGATGGTTTAGGATTCTGAACTGGTTATGCCTTCTCCCCCACCCCCCAACAGACTGCATGCAGGCTTCTACTTCAGGGGCAGATTGGGCTCCACTAACTCAGTGCACAACTTAGCAAATGAACTGGATCCATTTGGCTGAGGCTTAGAGTCACACTCCCAGTTTCTCCTCCCTCAAGCACCAAGCAGATAGGTAGCTGGGAGACAGCTCAGGTGTGTTACTCCAACAGCAATCCTTCTACCTGGAAACATGAGTGGGTAACGAGGGTTCACCTAACACCATGTTAGGTGAACACCAAATCGCAAACTTCAACCTCAACTTAGACACTTAGTCTCCCTTATCCCCCACTCCCACCCCATACCTGCTCATCACCAAGTCCTGGCAGTGTCATTTCCTAATGACATCATTTCACTTCATACTAAGATTATAACTCAGTGGCTATAGTGGCAGGAAGGCACAGGGCAGGTTCTCTATGGATCTGGGCAGATGGGTAAAGGAGAGTCCTGGAGCTCTCAGTAGCTTTTTCAGACTTTTAATGATCATGCTACACCATTTGTAGTGAGCAGGCAAGGAGGCTTGGGGACTGGGGGGCCAGGAGGCTGTTAGACCTCCCAGCCGCCGGTGAATCTTTACTCTCCTGCCTCTCTGGTGTTCGTAGTGTTCTCCTAGTCTCTCCACCACTCCCTGCCACACTCTGCCACTCACCATCCTCTGCCACTGCCCTTATAGGCTCAGTCTCTCAGCTCAAGGGTGCCCACTTACACATGCACACACCGTACTCCAGGTGTCCACCATCAGGCAGGCGTGCACTGGGCCCACGCTTCCAAATGCCTCCTGCATTCAAGGCTGCCACATTCAAGGCAATAACCACAGAGGCCAATGGCACAAAAGCCTGAGCAATCTTCATTTACTCTACAGTAGCCCAAGACACTATTATCTCTCTTGTACCCTCACAAGCCATCCACTTTTGCTGCCTCAAATGTGTTCTCCACGCTGTAAGCCACAACTCCTTCTTGCATTTTTTTTTTAAAAAACAGTTCCTTGCTGCTCTTTTGTGAAGACTGAAAATCCACAATGTGGGCCTAATTCTCTGCTGGTCTAGCCCCACCTACTTACTCAGCCTCAGGCGGCAGGCATTCCTCTCAAGCATAGCTGGAGCTCCAGCTATTGCAGAGACATCTCCATTGTTAGGGGAGGTTCCATGTTCCCTGCCCCCCTTAATGAGGAGCAGAGCTGAGCTGCCAGGTGAAGCTACATAACACAGAAGGCAGGTGGGCTCAATGGGCTTGCTTGACTCTTGGCTTTAGACTTGCACTAGAGACTTGGGGAACTTGGGGGAGACCCATGTATGAGAGGCTGGTCGGGAGAGTGACAATGGCAGCTGTTACCTTGATTTATACTTTGATTTTCTCCTTTCATGCCAGAATTACCTGGCCCCTTCTACCCCTTTCCTATGGTTACCTGCCAGAAGGTGCCTTAGACTTTGTAATGGCTGGAAGGACACAGAGCAGGATCTCTATGACCGAGCAGACAGGGTAAAGGAGGAGAGAGTCCTGGAGCTCCCAGTGGCTTTTCAGGCTTTTATCAGGATTTACCAGGTACACAGCAGGCAGGGGTGCTGGGGGGCCAGCAGACCTCCCAGCCCCCAGCAAGTCTTCACTCTGTTTGGGCTCTCCAGCCTTCTCTTGTGGCCTTGTTCTCTGCTCTTCTCGTGGTTCTGCTGCACTGCTTCCTCTGGCGTCCCCGTGACGCCACCCTTATAAACCCAGTCTCTCAGCCCAGGTGAAAATCCCATCTACATTTACCCACACCCTACTCCAGGTGCCCGCCATCAGGCATGCATTCAAGACTGCAGGAATCCATCATCATTCCTAATGGCGGGAGGGCAGAAAAGCCTGATACTTTTTACCTTACCCTACAGACTTACAGCAAGTTTTCAAGCCTTAGTGACCTATTTGGACCAACCCTGTTTGGCTGGGCATTTACTCATGAGGGGATGGGTAATTTGGGGTGTTTTATTGGGAAACTACTATCCTTTCTTCTCTTCTTCATGAACATTAATTCCATTAAAGTTCTTTCACACTAAGTATGTTTTATCTTTGTGTGCATGAATGGCCAGGCCCCAATAGAGTACGCAAATTTGGGAGTCTGGGATACCCCCTGATTGCCTGATAATATAGTCACCCTGCTTTCTGTGATTTCTGGGAGGAGACTAACTTCATTCCAGTTCAGAAACCTTTCCCATTCTGTTCCCTCTGCTTGGAAAGTCTGCCTTCCTGCTTCCCTCCCTCCCTTCATCTATTTTTCCTTGCCTTCCTCCTCCTTCTCCACCTCCCTCCCTTCCTCCAGCTAACTCTTGCTCATCCTTCACACTGTTACAGGGCAGGGAGAGGGGTACCCCAGACCCCACAAACCTGTGTGCTTTAAATAGTTTCTGCCATCTGCCGCATCAACTGAAAACATATGAGACTTTAAATGAAAAGGGAACTTTAATACAATCAGTAAACAATACAGGAAAGGCAAAGACTATAGTTTCTAAAGCAAGCACCCAGTTACCCATCCCCTTGTGGGGAAAAGCCCACCCAAGCAGGATTGGCCTAGAGAGAGGCCCCAAAGCCTGCCACAAGTCTAAAACATCTTCCAGTGGGGACCCACAGAAAAGGATCATAAACAACCAGACAAGTCTGGGAAGAAAAGAGCAAAATCAAAATCAAGACCAAAACCACCATTGTTACCTCCCCACAAGTCTCCCCCACATCTGTGTCAACCAGTCCACGACCACAAGGCAAGCGCAGCTTCTTCAAGTGTCTCTCGGCTTCATGTGCCTCCTCCAGGTCTCCTTCTGGCTCCATCCTGCTTCCTTCCTTCCTCAGTCTCCTCTGCAGCTTCTTCTCCTCCCTGCTCAGCTCCACCCTCCTTTTGGGTGGGGCAGGAAACCTGGAACCTCCCCCTTTCTTCAGGACCGCCCTTTACAACACCTCAACTCAAATGTCATCTTTCCAGGGAAAGAGGTGAGATCAGATCAGTTTCCCTAAGTAAATTATTCAAGATCTTCTGAGCTTTTTCTTCACAGTACTCACAGAGTTGGTAATGAGCTAGGGAATGGTTCTTAGGCTTCATGAAGATAGATTAGCCTAACCCTCAGCACCTGGCACAGTCACCGGCACATAGATGATGTATTGGATTAGTTGAATAAGGGAGCAAATCAGTTGGAGAAAATGGCGCGATCCTAGTGAATGATTGTGGAAATCAAATGCTCTGCTTCTGGAAAAGTGGAGTGACCTGAGGAGACAAGGGATAGGGTGTTTGTGTATGATTGTGTTGGGGGGAGGGGTAATATGGTTGGTCTGGATTCAGAGGCCAGCTCCACTGGGTCTGTGTGGAAATGTGGTTATGGCTTCATGAGGGACAAATGGGGTGGAGCAAAGGAGATGACTCCTGGTAGAACCTTTCTCAGATGGGATACACACAGGATTTGAAACTTGGCTGGAACAACAGGAAATGTAGAAATTGGCACCAGCCACAGCAAAAAAATCACCCACAACATTTCTCTGCAGGGGTTGACTCTTTCAGGTTGCTGTATCTGCAGATGAGTGGAGAATCTGTCATTATGTGGGATGCATACCATCTAAATCTCTTCAGTTTTAGGGAATCTCTGTGGCATGAGTCTTTCCAGGAGGCAGCCAACTTTGTTTCTACCTGTTTTCTAAGTCTGGTGCTCTAGCCTTCCTGGTGAATCCCAATGCTTCCCAATATCCTTGTATACATTCTTTTCTGCTTAAGTGAATCAGACTTAGTTTCCATTGCTCTCAGTCAAGCACCATAAATGCTATAGTCTGGGGCCAGTAGGGCTGTGACATCTGGCTTGTCTGTGTAGCCAAGCATGTGGGTGCCAAGCATACAGATGCCAAGGAGTAGGCAGGACACTCTGGCAGCCTGGAGGTTAGGGGCTCCTCAGGAACAGAGAGGGAGGGTAGCCATTTTGAGCCTGAGTCTTTGGACCAGAGTGGGAGTTCCACAGATTTGTGGGAGAGCCACATCAGAGAAATCATCCTGTTATTGAAACATCCTTGCAGGAGTCACCTAAAATACCCCTGATAGGTGACCTGGGAAACACCTTGATAGATGGAGGCCCAGAGAACCCAACTGGCTCATGGCCTGGTGGAAATGCAAAATCCTATCTCTTAGGCCTCTTGTATTTATGTTCTTCCTGAAGAGACTACACTATGTTCAAGATATTTTCCACTTCTAGAACCCTGAATCTACTATAAAGAATAAAATGTGGGAGGAAATAAGCAGAGAGTCAGAGTGCATTTACCACACTTCCTGATGCCTCAAATAACAGGATGTCTGAGCAGGACGGGCTTAGGGAACCAGCCAGTCTTGTGGTCTCAAACACCACTGGGCCTCCAAACAACCCAGGGAGCTAGTCAACAATGTGGGGCTTTCCCCAGCCCCACAGCTGATCCATAAGGCCTAGACTGAAGTCTCAAGATTTGGGTTTTGTACTAGCTTTCCCAGGTGATCCTAATGTAAATTATTTATGAATAGTCTGTCTAGTTCTTTAGCCTATCTTAACAGAGGAAGAAACAGAGACTCAAAAAGACCAATCGGTCCTCCTGACCAATTGTTAAGTCAGACACTTAGCCCTGGCTTCCTGGCTCCCACTCTCTGGACTGGCAAGGGCTAGGATGGACACAGAAAATGTTTCTTTTCGAAGTCAGAGGCATAATTTTTTTAAGATTTTTAAAAATTTATTTATGCATAAGAGATCTGGGGTATAGGCCAGAGGTGCAGGGGTGAGAGGATTCACCAGAGACAAAGTGGGAAGCAGAACAGGAGAATCCACTGAAATACACAGCTGAGGGGAGCAGCAGACAAGACAGGATAGGTCAGCTGCACCATGTGGGTTAGCTCCCTGGCTGGGGATCGGACTCATGTTTCAGTGGTTGGCAGTGTCTTGATAGTGCTGAGACTTAACCCTTTGCACCACCAAGGAGGCCCCAGAGGCATAATTTTTGTCTCCTAATATGGCTCTATCTTTTTGATTATATGAGGGCCAGCAATTCACAAGGACATGCCAGAAATACGGATGGAGACCTGTTCTTGTCTTTGCCAAGAGGCTGTGGAGACCCTTGCTGAGAAGGAAACCCCACAGCAAAGGCAAAAACTGATAGGGCAAGAGCCTCAACCTGACACAGCAGCAGACCAGGCTCCAGTTCTGGGCATTCCAATGCCAGGTGTGACCGTGGATAAGTCACTCCCTTCTCTGAGTCTCGGTTATGTCCAGTTTATAAAATAGGGAAACCCTGCTGTCTGGAGTGCCTACCTCTCTGGCCTCTAGCATGAATGTGCTTTGTAAACTTCCAAGTGCTGCCCAAGCAGCAGGGGTTACAGGCACTGCAGATGGGACTAGAATATTGATTTCTACACAGGGTCCCTTAAGGACGTGTTGGGTCCATCTTGGAAACAGTAGAGGAAGCTAAGAAGTTGCCAGCAATGCTCTCGGGAGATTCTCAGAGCCTTGCGGGCTCACTGCCAGGTAAAGCCCTTCTGCTCACACAGTGCTCCTGTGTCAGGAACGTGCCATGGATGAGGGCCTCTCACAGCCAGCTGCATGCACGTTGGGGTGGGGGTGGAGGATGTCACTGAATCAGGGCCCTCCTGCCTCTGGCCTGGCACTGGCAGGACCCTCTGTCCATTTCTTAAAGTGTCCTGATTCAGGAGCCCTAGGAAGTGTTCAGAGGACCCCAGAGGACCAAGAGAAGTCACATTCCACCCTTTCATGCCCTGGCCTGTTTAGGCTGTCAGAACAGGTTCAAGAGGGTGGATTAGCTCACCCAGAGTGTACCTTTCCTTCTCATCACATCATACCTCTCAGAACCATTTCCCCAGCTGGCAGGAATCCCAGTTCACTTTAAATTATTAGGATGCCAAGATTCTTACACCATTCTGCCCAAAACTTGCTTTGTCACTTTGCTTAATCCCTTTACCTCTTTGAGCCTGTTTTTTTTTTTTTAATCCATAAAATGGGGGAAATAATTCCTGTCCCTCCCTCTATAATAGTGTTGCTGTGTCAAGTGAGAGCCCTGGTATGGTGTGGGAGGGCCTTGTTGTCATTATCTTGTAGAAGACAAGGAGGCCTGGATAGGGAGAAAAGAGTGTGATGGGCACACAAATGTCCTTCAGTCCTGCCCTAGGGCTGTCCTGGGGCAGTGGGTTCTTTGCTTTATGTTGCCCCTCCTTTCCCCCTGCCAGGATAGGCCTGGATCCTTCTGTGAAAAGACATGTCAGAATTGGGGCCCAGCTGGTAATGAGGGGACTATAAAAAAGTTTTTACTTAGAGACCAAAGCAGACAAGTCCTTGATACAGGTGTGAGGTCATCCAGACTGGTGATGTTCAAACTTTTGTTTTTTTCTTCTTTTTTAACCCTTTCTTTACACACTCTTAAAGCAATAACCCACAGACACATCTGAAGGGTTCACCAAGACTCCAGGTAGTTGCTCTGATGTCCTGGGCACATGGGGCAAATGAATCTGAGAGGAGACGGAATGTGATCACGGTCCCACAATTAAGAGGTTTAAACGTTAAAAAAAAAAAAAAGGTTAAAAAAACCCATCTTACTCCAGGTCTCTAACCCTCAGAACAGGTGTCTCTGGCACAGGGTGCCATCAGAGGAAAGTAAGAGGCTCACAGAGGGAGCTTGGGGGAGTACATGGAGGGAACATGTGGGCACAGCTGTAACAGACAAATCATACTGGGGAGCAGGGGACTTTTCTCTTTCTGGCAGGAAGCTTTTGAGGCAGTGAACCCCTTGTTGAAGTAAAGCAGGCCAGAAAAACTGGCCAATGGAAATTCTTTCCATCCCCCTGGCTCTGCCTTCTCAGTTAGGGGCACTGACAGCTAGGCTCTGCCAGTGATCAACTGAGGACACACTCTCTACCAAAGGAACCCCAGTGTCTCCCACAGATGGCCATAGGGCATTGTATATGAACCAGAGAGTGATTTTTTGGTGGGAATTTTGGCCTGGTTTCCTGCCACAGAAGCTGCCAGTCTGGGGTCCAAGCAGGTCGAGTCAGACTTGCAGATCACTTGTGGGATGTGGGCTACATATCACCCACCCAGCCTAGGAGAAGACCCACAGGGGCTGAAGCCCAGGCACAGGGCTGGTCTTTAAGAGGTTAGAGACTCGTCCAAGGTCTCACCTTCATGATTACAGCACTGGAGTAGGAGGTACCCCTCTAATGTGTCCCAGCTGCCCCATAGAGGGTGGTGGGATGCACTGCAGGCTGCTCTGTGGAGTAGTGGGATGGCAGGAAGGGGCAGGATTGGGCAGCGCCAGGAGCTACATGGAAATGGAAGGCCCTGAGACACGCTGCGTCCTGCATCCCAGAAAGTCCTGGGTGCCAGTTCACGGTAGTCACGTGGCTCCTGTGTGGAGAACAGAGACACGAGGCAGTAGATAGGCGCTCAGGTGGCAGGACGCACCCCACTGCAGGGTGGGTGCCAGGGAGCCCACAGAGAGGCTGCTGTGTAGGTCTGCCTGAAGAATGAAGGACTTCGCAGCCTCCATGCTGCTGTTCTAGGGAGTAGGTGTTGCTGCTAGTTGAAAACAAGGCTGCTCTCTGAAAGTCACTGAGGTTCAGCAAAAGGCCCCTGGATCCCAGCTCTCCTAGGTGGAGAGATTGCTAGAAAGCAGACAGGCTATTTGGGGAGGGCGGGTGGGTAATTCTCTTGTGGGGAACTCCCAGCTAGCTTCTGGCCAAGCCCTGTTTCAGCTGGCAGGTGGCAGGGTGCCCAGGTCTCTGTTCAGGGCCCACTCCTTGGCCCAGCCCTTCCAAAGTCCAGCAGCTCCTGGCCAAGAGAGACTCAGAATGTTCCTGCTGAAGACTAGAGCCTATTGATTTTCACAGCTTTCTAGAGCAAAGCAGAGGCATCCAGGGCTGTGAAGGGGGTTGGACCTCAGCCCCATTTCACCCAAGACCTCCACTTTCATCTTTCCTGCTTTGAGAATCTGCATGAGACCTCATTTAAATGAGAGACTGTGTTACTAACACAAGTCTGAGGGCCTCTTTCAAGTCTATGGTTCTCATTTCATGCACTCTTTGTTGTATATGAACTTGGGCAACTTGAAATCCTCTGTGTCTCCATGTCTTTCTATAAAATGAGAATAGTCATGTTACTGTGCAGACTGGGAACACTTGGGGACACCCAAGCCTGCATGCTCTAAATGGGTTCTGCCTTCCACCACATAAAGACAAAGCAAACTCTCAGTGTGAAAGGGCTTTAATAGAGTAGTGTGCATAGAGAGAGAAGAGATCTAGTTTCCCAATGAAAGTTACTCATCCCCTCGTGGGTAAATGCCCAGCCAAACAGGGTTGGCCCAAAGGAAGGCTGCTAAGCCTGAAATCTTGCCACAAGTCTAAGGCACCTTATGTCAGGAAACCATAGAAAGGGGTAGAAGGGGCCAGGCAAGTCTGAGATGAAAGGAGCAAAATCAAAGAACAAATCCAGGTAACAGCTTCCTTATCAGCCTCCCATGGGTCTCTCACCCACATCTCTTCCAAGTGTCTCTACATGTCTCAATTCTATGTGTCTCCTTCTATGTCTCTCAAGTCCCTAGTGCAAGCCCAAGGCTGAGAAGCAAGAGGGACTTCTTCACATGCCTTTGCTCCATGCGTCTCCTCCAGGCCTTCTCTCCAAATCCTCTTCAGCCTCCCCTTTCTTCTCAGCTCCACCCTTCATTAGGTGGGACAGGGAACCTGGAACGTTCCCTTTCTATGGAGATAACACTGTGACAGAAAGAGGAGGGTTGTTGTTGGGCTTAAGTGAATTAATGGGTCACATTAAAGAAAATGTGTTCTTGGGCTTCTCTGTGGTACAAGGGGTTAAGCACAGCACTGTGAAGCAATCTGCAGCCTCTGCAGCATGAGTTTGATCCCCAGGCAGCCAGGGAGCTACCCACATGGTGCAGCAGACCTCTCCTGTCTCACCTGCTTCTCCCCTCAGCAGTGTATTTCAGTCAATATGCCTGTTCTATTCCCTGCTCTGTCTCTGGTGAATCCTCTCACCCCCCACACCTCTGGCCTGTCCCCCAGTTCTTGTATGCATAAATAAATAAGTATTTTAAAAAATGTGTTGGTTGATGTTGTCATTATCATTACCATTTTCTTAAGACAAGGAGAGTGAGGCCCAGAAAGAAGGGATTTGCCCAGGGAACCAGTGCACTTAGTAGTAGAGCAGGGGTTACTGCCAAGGTTCCTATCGAGATGGAGTCCTTTTTCTCTTAGACATTTTGAGGTTGATACTCCACAGAAATCTTTGAAATTGAAAAAATGAATGCCCATTTTCAGGTAGACCAGGTTGTGCAAGGGCCTCTGACACAGCCTCCACAATCCTCAGGAGGCAGAGGATGAGGAGGAGCAGGGGCATGAGAAGGAAGAAGAGGAGAGGAGAGAAAGGAACGTGGGAAGAGGAGAAAGTAGAAGAGGAGACTTGAGACCTCTTAACTCAGCCACTAACCAGAAGATGGCATCTTAGCTGGGGCTGCTGTGACAAGATGCCACACATTGGGTGGCTGATAAACAACATTTATATTTCTTTTTTTAAATTTTATGTATTTATATATATTTCACATCACTGCTCATTTTTAAACAATATTTGCTTTCCCCTACTCAGGTGTAGCCCCCATAGAATTCCCTTCCCCAATACACCCGTGCACCGTCACCTCAGTCCCCTGGGCTCCTCCCTCCCTCTGATCCCTCTCCCGCCTCCTCCCCTGCAGGATGTCTCTGGTTTATAATTGTCTGTTTTTGTTTTGTTTTATTGTGTTTTGTATTGTTATTTTTTCCCCCATGATGTCTTATTTGGTTCCCCTATATTCTTTTTTTTTTTTTTAAGATTTATTTATTTATTTATACAAGCACTGGGTACAGCCAGAAGCACGGGAGGGTGAGAGAATTCACCAGAGCCAGAGCGGGGAGCAGAGAAGGCAGAAGGACCAAAGTACACTGCTGAGGGGAGCAGCGGGCGGCAGGAGAGGTCTGCGTGCCATGTGGGACCCTCGCCTGGTGGCCGGGGATCGAACCAGCGCTGCAGAGGCTGTGGGCAGCTTCACAACCCAGCGCTCAACCGCTGCGCCACCGGGGAGGCCCTGGTTCCCCTATATTCTTATGTATTATATTTCTGAAGACTCTGGAGACTTGGAAGTCCAGGACCAAGGCACCAACTTGGTCCAGTGAGGATCTTCTTTCTGGTTCATAGCTGGTGCCTTTTCCTTGTGCTCACATAGTGGAAGGGAAAGAAGCTCTCTGGAGTCTATTTTATAAGGACCTAATCCCATTCCTATGTGCTCCACCTTCATGAGTCAAGCATCTTCCAAAGTCTCCACTTCTCAAAACTATCATACTTGGGGGTTAAGATTTCATCTGATGAATTTTGGGAGTGCCACTAACATTTAGACTTAAGCAGATGGTCTCACTGGGATTACCCTTGAAGGGATACCTTCATTAGGTAGAGAAACTAGACCTCAAAAATATTTCAAAAATTTTGTTTGGGGAATAATGACTACAGTTTGGCTTACCCAGAGTCTCAGCTTGATTTATGGTCAATTTCAGTGCAGTTAAAGCCTCATGAATCTCTTCCTTCAGTCTAAGCTGAGCCACAGCCCCTGGTGTTCCAGTTCAGGGCGGGGTAGCCGCAGCCAGCTTGACCCTCCTTGTCACCTGAGGAACAGTCAGTGCTTGTGCCCAGCAGTCAGAGTGTGGTTCTGAAGCCTGTCACTTTCTGACTGACTGGGCGAGCTATTTAAACGTAAGCTTCAGGTTAGCCATCCATACAATTGGGATTATAAATCTTGCTTTATAGTATCATTGGGATGATCAAATGAAATAATACAAATAAAGGGCTTGACCCAGGACCTTCAAAAGCTCATTCCTATTATTGTCAAGTGTGGCTTCCTGGCCATGCGTGTGCAATGGCAGCACCATCTTCTGTCCAAATGGGATCTACTTTAGATAAGATTTTTTGGTCTTCAAAGAAATAGTCCCAAAATAGTGGTAGTGCACAAAAGACAGAAATTAATTTCCTCTCACATAGAATCTGGTTAGGTGGTCAAGGATGGAATGCAGCTCCCCAGAGTCTGGGAGCCAAACACTATCTTTTGCAAAGTCATATGTGGTCTTGACTTCATGGTTCAAGATGGCAGCATCTAAGTTCCAGTCAGCAGAATGTAGGGATGAAGAAGACAAAGGGTGCTTATAAACTATATCTTAAAGAAGGTTCATGGAAGTAGCTGTGCTACCATTTTGGCTGATATCCCATTTGACCAGGATATAGTTGCATGACTACCTGTAAACACAGGGAAACTGAAAAATGCAATTTTTATTACGGGCATTCATGTATACAGTTAAACATTGATGGATAGGGACCTACAGAAGAGGAGAATGGAGTTTACACACTCTAGCAATCTCTGCCCCAAGACTCTTATCTTGTCCAGGCCAACTCAGCAGCGGGGAGTCAGGTATCTGAGCACTGAAAAAGCCAGTAAGGGAGCATGCTATTTGTCCTCAGCCACCCCCAGCGGCCCAGCTACAACTGAGAATATGAAACTGAAACTGGAACTCTGGAGTACAGGCCTCCTGCCATAGGTCAGAGTAAGTCCTGTCCTGATTAACCACCCCCAGTGCCTCCCCAGCCTCAAGTCTAAGAGCAGGAAAGAGCCTGTAGAGGCAGCTGACTGCCCCCTCCTGGCCAAAGGGGTGACACTGAGCAAAATGGAAGTTCCAAGGGCACAGTGGCAGAGCAGACAGGTGGGCTTAACAGGGTTTGATGGAGGTGCCCACAAAAGGACACACACCTGAAAATGACTGGGGGGCCAGGCTACTAGCCAGTGCCACTATTCAAAGTCCAAACTGGACAGACGAATCTGCGCCATGGACTTCTATCGTTTTCCTGATAACAATTGCTCACCAGTGGCCACCTGGCCCCTGGTGGGTCTCAGGGAATACCCATTCCTCTCCCTCCTGGCCTTCTTTCACCCCCACCAAAATCTTTGAAAAGGAAAATACAGCAGCATCTCCCTGCTCTGGGGCTTTTGCAACAAGTCCCCAGATCCTTTCTACTTCAGGAGTTTCCCTGCTAGCAGCTACAAAAGGACAGTCAATCCACAGTCACAGATATCCCTCTCGTGTATGCAATGAAATAGCCCAGACTCAAGGCAGGACACTGAGTTTCTGGCCCAGAGCTGTCACTAACTCCAGTTAGGTATCCCCTCTTCTTTCACTGTCGCTTTCCTGGCTGTGCCTTGACGTCACCTCTTAGAAATAAATTTCCTTGGCTCCACTCGAGACTTACTGATTCTGTTTTATAACCAATTCCCCAGGAGATCATCTGTACTTAGTTTGTGAACCAAGGAGCTGGATGGCTTTTGATGTTAACTTGGCATGATCTGATTGTGACGGAGGGTCAGGTGCCCTTGGAGATGTCACCTCCCCCTCCATTCCCAGGGCTGGAGGTCATCAAGCAGGCAGAATTACTAAGACTGCATTTCCCTCTCAAGACTTCTATTCTTCCAAGAGGCTGGACTTGTCCCCTGCTGTTCCATTTGTTGTAAATGCCCTGCTGAGTGCCCTGCCTCCTGGTTCTACCTGTTAATCCTCTTCACTTGCCAAAGTTCCACTGAAATATGACCTCTTTTAGTACTTGTCTATAATTTTCCCAGTCAGAATTCCCTACTCCCTTCCCTGGGGTCTCACCAACGATCACATGTCCCTTGTAGTGCAGGCCCTGCCAGTGGCTGGAGTCCATCTGCCCCACAAACTGGGGAACCCTCAGGGCCAATAATCAAACCTTACCACAGCTTCCCTGCAACCTGGGTATAGACAGCACTAACCCTCTGAACTTGGATATCGAAAGAGAAAAGACAGAAAGGAAGGCAGGCCTGGTTAAAACATAAAGGAAAGGTAACAGAAAGAATCCAGACACAGACTTCCGGGCCAGGAAAAACTGTTCCAAGCCCTGTCCTAAGTAAACTGCATGGGCCCATCCCCCGGGACAGTTTCAAGGGTTTGTGCTTCTGAAAATACCCCCTTCTCTCTCTGGGATGCACTTGGATGAGTTTTCGGGTTTAAGCCCTAATGGCCAATAACTTCTGAATCCACCTGGCATTTCCTTCAGGGATTGCTGGCAAGAAAGGATGTAAGGATTTCTGTGTTTAGCACTTAGAAGGGGGCTCTGTCCCCAGCCCCTGGAAGGAGCAGCTTGAGCAGGGAGATGGACTCGCTGCTATGATTCAGCTTAGAGTCTTCCTCAGTTTCCATTTGCCTAAAGCATTCTTGGGCTAAGTCTTGTGCATGCCTCCAAAGGTGAGTGTAGGGCGGGTGGGGATGGGGGAGGGTTATTTAGACCCTGGCTACCCTGAGTCCCTCCCTCTGTGGCAGGTGCTCTACTAAGAAACCTACATGTTCACCTACCTAACAACCCTACAAGTCACCCACTGCTATCCCTATTTTAGACCTGAAGTAACTACGGTTGGAGAGACAAATGACTTGACGGTATTATACAATCCAAAGGTTACAGAACAGGATTCAAAGTCAGTTCTCTCTGGCTCAAACTTTCTGTTCTTTTTACCCAATCTCTCCAAGAAAGAAATTTCCAGAAATTTCTTTCCTGTACCTGTGGCTGCAGGTCATCACTAGTGGTTTCCTTCCTTGGGGCTGCCAATTTGGTGACTCTCCAGATTTCCCCCTTTAACACTGCCGTAGGAAAACAAGACCTCCCCCTAAGAGCTCTTAGTGTTCTATGGCTATGGTTTTCTTTTATTGGGCACTTAGCCTTTCGGGAAATAAACCCCCAAGGAGAACACTAGAAAATCTGTGGCATTCCCTGAGGTGGTGTCCACACTTCCATGCCTCTCTCAACCCAAGCATCTGGTCTTGTTCTCCCTTTAGCCGCCAGACCACATGCCCAGGCCCTTGGGTCACAGGAGTCCCTGCCTGCACATTCTTCAGGTGGTCCCAGCACCGTTTGCTTGACCACCTCATGTTGCTGGTATCTGGCAAGGCCCAGCCATGCTTTTCCAGGAATGCTCACTTTTAATTTTCCCTTGAGAAAATCAGGGGCCTCCCCAAGTAGGAAGGGACCCCTGCCCATTCATGCCACCTCACATCTGTTGTCCACCTGGGGCTCCGAGGCCACGAAGGGAAGAAGACAAATTAGGTTGTGGGTAGGTTGAGAATTTTATTCCTACCTCATAGAACAAAGCTCTTCACTTCCTCCCCGAGTGGTGGTATCTGTAACCCTGGGTTAATCTTTCCACCTTCCTGGGCAAGAGGTGAGCTCTGGGGGTCCAGGGGTTTACCTGCCAATGGAAGCTCTGTGCCCAGTACAGAGTCTGGCACAAAGAAGAGAGTCAAATAATAAAGGGTGCAGAGGGAGAGGAAGCAAGAGACTGCACCTTGACATAGGGAAGGCTGCGGCCACTCGGGGGCCTCTCAGCAGCCACTCCTACATCCCCATCAAAGCCCCTGTGATCATACCATGCCTCCCATTGGAACAAGGCTGAGGATCCTGTCAGCCTGCAAGGAAGCGCATGACGCTCTTCATGATGTCACCGAACTTTCACCAGTCCCCAGCGGCCTGCTGCTCTTTACCCCGCTTCAGCAAAGGCGCCCTTGAGTCTCCCTCAAGTCCGTTTCTCAGCCAGCACCAGGCCTTCTTTGCTTCTGATGGCAGGTCTCTCTCAAATTTGTGAGCCTTGATCAGACATATCAGCCAAAACCTTTGGCCAGAACACAGCAGAAGGAGGAGAGCGAGAGACCCCGGCAGAGCAGCAGTGCAGTAACGGAGCACCAGGCCAGGGCGCCCACAGCGTCCCTGCCAGCGGAAAGCAGCCCCAGTCAGGGGGTCCAGTAGACGAGAGTGCCCGGGGTGGCCGCCAAGCTGGTTCCCATCTGAGAGCAGAGCTTAGCAGCATGGAGACCCTGGACAAAGGACCATTCCTCCTGAAACCGAGGAGCTGTCACTGGAGCTGGAAGAGCAGCCGGCCCACTGCTATTTCTGAAGAAGCCCAGTGTGGTTACTCAGTGAGCTGTAATTAAGCTCACCTATAATTTGATAAGTGGGAGCAGCCTCACATTTTATGGAGTAATTAAGTCTCACTAAGAGAGCAGCGCAAGGTATTTCTGGGATCAGTGTCCCCTGAGGTTAGTCCCCATTCACATGCTCTCTCTTCTAACACATGTTCTTGGATGCTGAGGCCAGGACAGTCCTCAGCAACATCCTGGGAGCGCTCGCTGGCCCCTTCTCTCTCCATTCAGGTGCTCCATAAGGGACCAGGCTGCGGGCAGAACACACAGACACGACGACACGCCTGCCCTGAGACATGGGAAGGCTCAGTTTCTCTGTGCTGCTCTCAGCAAAACCATGGCCTAGGAGAAAGCTGAGTTAAATGCTCACACCCATCACTCCTCAGGTTACACGGCCAGCCTCTGACTGACAGGAGTCCAGCCCCACCCAAGGGCCCTGGTGGGAAGAATGAAGTAATCTGGCATAAAGGAAGGGGACCAAAGGATCGACCTTGGTGGGCCTGGGCTCCTGGCTCTGTGCTCTCAGCAAGTTGCCTTGCCTCCCGAGCCATTTCGCATTGGTAGAAAGGGCACAGTGGTCCTGCCAAACCTATAAGCTGGCTCCGAGGATCAGGAGAGAGGAGTGCTCAAGCTTGGCTGGTTGTGAAGGGGCAGGGGCACGCACAGGTGTCAGCATCTCACCGAATGTGCTAAAGTTCTTGGTTGCTTGAGGGGACTCAGGTGGCCATTTAGCCTGGTATGAGCCATCAGGACTGAGGGCTGGGATAAGCACAGCAAAACTTTGTGTGGTGAGTACGGAAACCTTGCTCAATGAGGAACCTGGGCCCTTGATTCTGACGTGGTCATTTCCAAATACCCAGTGTTGTGGGTGGTTCTGGGTCATGGCCAAGTGCCAAAGGAATTAAACTAGTAGTGGCAGAGTTCAGCTCAGTCTTTATATAAATTTTCTCTAACCAAGGAAATACCCTCCTGGGAAGTAATGAGTTCTCCATCACTGCAGGATGTCAAGGCCTGGCCAGATTCCAGGAGGCCGGGAGTCTGTCTTGATGATGGCTCCCGTTTCCTTGATTGAGGTCCTGGGGTCCCTGGGAGCCTCTCCCAGCCCTTGTCCCAGGCCCTGGCCCCTGGTGCCTGGCCCAGCAGATGGTCACCCTACACCTGTGAAGCTGCCATTCACAAATCACCTTCCTTAATGCCTACACTCACCAGGAAGGCTTACTTGCTCTGGGCTCATTGGCTTGTTTGTTTAGTCTCCACCAGAGTCCTGGAGCCTGGGGCCCAGAGCCCTCCTGGTGTCCTCTTATCTGAACACTCCCAAGACCTGTGCTCATATATCCTGAAGCCCTTTGGCGCTATCTCCAGAACATCTCTGTCCAGGATGTTGGTATTCCTAGAGCATGCCCTTGGAGACATGCGCTGTCAGCCGAGAAGCCGAGAGAAGGCAGATTTCCCCTTGGAGGGACCCTGGGCTACCCCAGCACATTCTCTTCTAGGGTGCAGCACCCAGAGCCCAAAGCAGGAAGAAAAGGAGGAGTGAGTGCATGTGGCAGCGCTCTGTGGTTATTACAGTGCATATGCTTACAGATTTTTCGCTCTCTTACATAATTGAGGTATTTTTTCCCCTCCTTATTTTAGATCTTAGTGCCATCTGCCCTGCTTTTCATGCCTCACTAGCTCAGGCTGGAGGTTAGATCTGGTTTGGCCCCTGGCTCTATCCCTCCCTTGGCATGAGACTTGGGGTAATCTGCTTCCTTATGTGGAAAGTGAGATAATAAACCCCCCTTGCGTTCCCCCCCACCACCCCAAGGACTGCTGTGAGGATCATGGAGAGGAGGAGGTGAACCGGCAGTGGGCCATGACCGGCGCGGCACAGATGTGCCTGGTTGTCGTCTGGCAGCCTGAGCCTGAAGCTACCCAAGCTGGGAGCCTCTGCTTCTCATGTCTGCACCCACACCAAAAGAGCATCACATGGGTTTGCAGAGTCAGGCCTTGTTTGAAATACAGGAAGTGAACAGCACTTAGAAGTGGGGACACTTTGGCAGACCCCTGCCATGGGCAGCAGAGGCACAGTCTGAGCAGCTTGTGGTAGGTAGGACCAGGCTGCCTGTCACCTGCCCACACAGCCTCATGGTCCCAGGAGGAATGGTCGTGTGCTCTATAGCAAGGCACCAATGGGGCGTCTTAGAAAAAGCCCTCTTCCAGCCTATAGTCATCAAAAGAGGGTTAGTGTCCACGAAGGCACCAGATCATTGGTCCCACACAGAGAGTACCACTGGTGAAGCCCTTGGTCAAGCTGAGCCTAGCCTGAATCCCCTTCTCCAATATCAGGCTTTGCAGGCTTTCTCTCCTCTTGCCTGAAGCAGCAACTGAGGTCCTGAACTGAAAGTCATTTATTCAAGGTCACGCCATAGGGGTGACAGAGTGGGACTGGCAGGGATACTGAACCCTGTCCCACCTCATGGGTCCTGCGGAGGAACAGATTAGATAATAAGTGCTTGGTTCCTGTCCTGGGCCCAGTGTGCGTACCTGCTAAATACAGGGCGCATCACGGATTCTGGGCCCTGCTGACCTGTACCTGTTCTCTGGGGATGGGAGTATACTGCAGGGGCCCAAGCCCAGGGCTGCAGGTCTAGGTGGCAATAGGAGAAGAGTCTTCAGGCCTCACTGACCAAGGAAATCCCTGCAGAGTGGGGTAGGGGTGCAGGAGACAGTGCTGCCCAAGTCAGTGCCTGTGAATGCCATTTGTTTCCAGCAGATTGCATGGTGAGAGCTGGGCGGCAGCCTCTGGACGGCCTCCTAACCTCACTTCTGCAAGGGGCAGCTCGTGCCAATGGACAAGCAGTGAGGGTCTAGGTGCCTGATGACCTGACCTGCCTCGTTCCCAGGTTGTGGCTACAGGGTGAGGTGATGGTAAGAGCAGCACCACTCAGGAGACCCAAGTCCACTTCAAATCTCAGTATGTCATCTGTGAAACAGGAACTCCCACCTCTGTTCCCATCTCTTACGAGAATTAGACTAGCCCCTGCACCCATTTTCCACATTCTCATATCTCACTTCCACATATCTCATTTTCCACATAAGGAAGATTACTCCAATTTTCTGGCATCATTAAGCTGCTAGAAAGTGAATGGTAAATGTGGGGTTTTAATTAGCATGGAGACTATCAGGAGGGAAGGTGCTCTGGGTTTTTCAATCACTGGTGTAAAAAAAAAAAAAAAAAAAAATAGGACAGCCTGCTGCAAGCAACAGGACCTTGGCGGTCCTGTCATACTCCTGGAGACCCCAGCAGGTGAATGTGCGGCTTCTCCTGTGTCCAGTTTACTGCTGATTCCAACCAGCATGTGTGACCATCTTCCCCCTGCTTCCCCCCGTTCCCAGGTATCCACATACAGTGTAATTCCAAGTGTTGCATCCATTTTCCTTTAATAAAATTAAGCATGAAAACAAAATCTCCCAAGATATAAAAAGAAGATTTGAAAGGCAAACTGTGATACAAGAGGATCTTGTTATGTAAACACAATGGCTGTCAAAAGTCCTTCTCTAGGCTCTGGAATTTTAGCCCTGCCTGGCCACGCTATCATCCCTACAGACAGGGAGCTGGGAGAGAGCATCCCTAACTGAAGACGGAGGAGATACAGGCCCAAAAGGCAGACTATAATTGCTCATTGTGAGACCCCCCCTCCTTATTCTTGGCACTGCTTGAGCCCTGTGGCCAGTTCCAGCTGCCCAGATTCTTATGCTATTTCTTGGTGCCAGGCTCCAAGTTTAAGTCAGAAGAGCAGGAATGCTGTTCCTAAAGGGGCCTTGCTTCTCTGTGCCCAGACTGTTTCTGAGGTGGGAATCACAAATTTTTTTCAGGACCTCAGGTTTGGGAGCAAGCTGAGTCAGGAGCAGAGCCAGGCTGGGGCTGCGGAGGAGGCAGGGCGCACTCTAGTGGAAGGCCTGTCCCTTGCAGGGAGAGGCAAAGGT
This sequence comes from Talpa occidentalis, assembly GCF_014898055.3. Taxonomy (NCBI): domain Eukaryota; kingdom Metazoa; phylum Chordata; class Mammalia; order Eulipotyphla; family Talpidae; genus Talpa; species Talpa occidentalis. Next base: position 40,486,018 of record NW_023604295.1, on the reverse strand, counting down.
GCTAGTTTTGTGGGGCTGGCACTGAGGACCCTGTCCTAGGCCTGCAGCCACCTGGAAGATGGTGGTACCTAGTTTTTGTGCAGCCATCCAGGCTCTGGGCATAGGCAAGGATGGTAGTCTTTAAACCCAAATGCAGGAAATGATAACATTCTCTGTCAGTGACCTGGCCTTAAAAATAAGGCCACAGCAGGAAGGAGAGTCATATAGAACAGATATGTGGGGGTGGTGTGTGTGTGTATGAGCACCATGTGAGTCAGATAGGGAACCTGAATCCAGTCCTGGGGCTGGGAGAGGTGGTGAAGGGCAAGTGTATATGTGTGTGTGTGTGTGTGTGTGTGTGTGTGTGTAATATGTGAGCACCACATGAGACTGGCAGGGGACCTGGACCCACCCTGGGGTAGAAGGTGCCACAGTGCTAGGCCTTTACCCCATAGTTCCTGCCCAGGATGTCTCACCAGCACAGGTCATACCCAAGACAACCTAAGCTGACCCAAACCAGGTGCTCTCTAATCTAAAGAGCACCTCCACATGTCTGTCTTAAGTCCAGTGAGAGGTTGAAGAACTCTCGAATGGAAATCTCTAGAATGTCCCCATACCCTCCGCACAGTCAGCTCTCAATCACTGGCTGTGGGCTGACCAGTAAAATGCAGCACCGTGGACATGCAGAGGCGCACAGTGTGGTGGTGTGTAGGGCTCAGGCGAGGACACAGGTCATGGCGGGGGGCGGAGGGGTGGTCTCAGATAACTGGGTGCACACAGCCCTGCAACACAGAATGTTAAGTTTCTAAAGCAGTGGCAGGAACACATAACTTGGACCATACATAAGTAAAAACGGGGTTATTCACATATACTCTTTGGGCTGCAAATTCTTTGTGTACAAAAGAAAAAAAAGTACTTATGAGGCTCACTGAAGGATCAGGGAAAAAAGTTTAGAGCTGATGTTTTGGTTTAAAAATATAAGGGACTTAGATTCTATTTTATAATAAATCTGCTTTTAATATAAAGATGTTTTCCCACAAATCTTGGTAGGAAATCAACTCCAGATTGATGGATGCGCCGAGTTTGCCCTGAGGTTTAGGGGCCCTGCCTGCCACTCACTCACGCGGGCCAGGCGAGGCTAACCCCTCTGGTTATCACGAACACTGCACGAGGGTCAGTGCAACTGGAACTGGGGACAACCCCCAAGTGGATAATCAAAAGATGACTACACAAGCTGCGCTTCTCATCCCCTGTCCCCTCCCTCTTCCGCCCCACTCCCCCCCCAACCACCCCTCCATCACCTGTGTTCCACCCAGACTCAGAGAAGGCAGGAAACTTCACTGTATGTAGATCCGGTCAGAGACTGCCCCGGGGAAGTGGGTCATGACCTGCATTCGCAACCACCAGTAGTAGTCCATGGGGTGGTAGCGGGTGTAGGGGGTGGGGGCCATCAGGGCGTGGGTGACATCGTTGATGACGGGGGTCGTGTCGGTGGAGCCGCTGTTGCAGTAGGTCTCCATCTTGGCGATCTTCTCATCAAAGTACTTCCGGCCATAGTCACTGCGAACCACCTCGGGCAGCTCGTCCCACATCTTGCTGGCGATGACCTGGATGCGCTCCGGGCTGTAGAGGCTGGTGGCAGCGATGAAGTTGCCGGGTTCCACCACACAGACCTTCACGCCCAGTGGGAGCATCTCGTAGCGCAGGCAGTCGGAGAAAGCCTCCACCCCGAACTTGGTGATGCAGTATGGGGAACGCGCGGGGTTGGCCATGCGCCCCAGCATGCTGCTGATGTTGACCACGCGGCCTACAAAGGGAGACAGCAAGCACCTGCTCAGGAGCCGCTGCCAGGTGCGGCAGAGGCGGGGGTCTCCCATATCTGTTTTGCTGTATGCCAGACCGGGGCCTGGCCTTCTGAACCACGCAGGCTAGGAGACTAGCTCAGACCAATACATCAGAATGAGCATCCCTGATATTCCTGGTCAAGGCAGGGAAGAAGAAATGAAAGGCAGGACTGCACACCTGAGGGCACAGTATAATGGGCAACACACCGCTAAGTGGTGTCTGGGTTGCACGATCTCCCATTGCATTTTCACCAGAGGCCAATGTTATCACCTGGCAGGGATCTGTCTGCAGGCAGGGATGGGGGGCAGAGGTAGGGTTCTGAACCTGACTTCAGGCTAGGTCATGTGAGTAGAATCTCCAGCACTCGGAGACTGGTGGCCTCAGAGAGACTCCCATAGGTCCAGTCTGGGTGTTCAGGGGCTGACCACAGCTTCTCCTAGTCCTGGGGACAGCAGGGAGGGGTGCAGCCCAGGCAGATCTGGGACCTGCACCCTGGAAGTTGAGGCACAGCCCCATCCTGGGCACTTCTAGAAGCCTTTTAGCTCAGCATTGCTGAAGGGTTGGGGTTTTCTTCTGAAACCCTACAGCTGCTCTCTGGGTTCAGCCTGACATTGCTAGAACTCTGGGCCAGATAGTATGATTCCTCCCCATTGCCGTTTTTTTTGGTTTTTTTTTTCCTTTTTTTGGCCACAACTGCTTGATGGTGTAAGGAGAAAATCTGAGCCACTCCTTAGGTGGTTTGCTTACCTTTGACTTCTAACATGGTTTGGGTGTCCTATTTGTCTTTAAACTCTCTAATCTTAATTATCACTTTATTATTTTTTTTACTTAAGACCACATTTATATACTTTTATATGGCATAGTAACCCAGAGAATAGATATATCCAAGTTTTCTTAACCACACCCCTGGGGATACATCATGTGTAGGTAAAGCTCTGTGCACAGGGTGATTGTTTCTCTAGGGTAGAGCACAGGATCCCGGAGTGGGATTGCTGCTGTCATCTTTCAGTCTTTGCCACATAGACTGCTGACCTCTTACCTGCTCTGCTTTTTGAAAACCATACATCCCTTTCTGTCTCTGCCTGGACACCACCCCTCTGCTACTCACCAGCAGCCTGAGAGACACCTGGGAGCCATGTGCTCAGCATCTGCTGAGATCGCTTTCCATTCCGAGCAAAGATGAAAAGGTGGGGGCAGGAAGAAAGTCTCTTTCCAACTCACCTTTGGCCCTTCGGATGAGGGGAAGAAAGAATTTTGTTGTCCTCACTGTGCCCCAGAGGTTGACTTCCGCCACCTCCTTGTAGGTCTCCATGCTGGTGAACTCCACCTCCCCAAAGGTTGAGATACCTGCGTTGTTAACCAGGCCCCACATGCCTAGGAGAGGACAGAACCACAGTGGCCACATGGGCTTGGCTATCACCCATTAGCCTGCAGGCCCTTTCTCTCCCCATTTTCATCTCTTTTCCCCATGACTTGCCACCCTCTTGTCCAAGGCTCTCAGAACACTTTATAGAGTCACCAAGAGTAGCAGGAGATAGAGAAGCCTGCAGTACTGGCTGTAGCCTGCCCTTACGTAAGTCTAGAATGTCTAATCCTCATCGCACTTCTATGTGCATCGAAGTTCTAAGCCCATCATGACGTAGGCCTGCTGGGCACCCCCATCCTGGAGTCCCACCCCACCTTGTTCACTGCCACCCTAACTCCACCCAGTCTCACCCCACACCCTGCAGCACTGGTCACCTGTTTATTCATTTCTACCTCTGAGTCTTTGCTCACATTCTCCCTCTAGCCAGGAGCCAGAGGAACCTCAGAAGTCTTCTAGGCCCAGCTCTCTCTGGAGGGCCAGAGAGGGGACCCAGATCCAAGGTCACGCAGCAAATGAGAGGCTCAGCCAAGTCTTGATTTCGAGTTGGGCACCAGTCTTGCTCCACCCTAAGGCCCTCCTAACAATGACTTGCATTTCTGATGTCCCCTTTTTGAACCATACACTGCTTGTTGGTTGGGTGTAAGCCCCAGGACCTGGTAGCCTGCTCACCAGTGTCCCAGGTGTATACACCTGGTCTCCACAGTGGAGAATACTCCTCAGCCACAGGGCGGAGTATAGGCTCAGGGCGTGTGTACTCTATTCCAAAATACATGGCTTGAAAGACCAAGCTAAGGGACAGATGGCTTTTGTAGGCTCAGAACACTGGTGCTGGAAAGCTCCCTGGAGTACATTTAGTCTGATTACTAACCTTACAGCTAAGGAGACAGAGGTCCTGAGGGGGAAAGACTGGCTTCAGTTTATCCAGTGAGTCAGAGGCAGAGCTGAACTGGGAGACATTGGCAATGAGGAGCCAGCCCCTTGTCCTGAAGGGCCCTCTGAGTTCCCATATTGGGGGTGCAAGGACTGGCTGAGCTGGAACCTCAGGACAGAGCTAGGCCCTGCCCCTTTGTTGTGGAAACCCTCAGCGCTTAGTCTCTAGAGGCCAAGGAAGCCCTGTGTTCCTTCCCAAGGCAGTCTCAGGGCAGAGCTGCCCTCCCGGGCTGTCCCCTGCCTGTGGGAACTCTGGCCTGGCTTCACTTTCCCAGTTAATCATGGAAATGAGTTTGTGTAAATGACAGAGTAATTGGTCTCTAGCTGCTTTCCTTCCGTGTTACCCAAATTAAAGCTTCATCAACTGACCTCTGGTGCCTTCTCCTTCAATTATGGAGAATTAAAGACATTTATTAGGAAAAGGAAATTGCTAGTTAACAAAGTGCTCAGAAGTTCTCATTCCCACTCCCCATGGTGCTGAGCAGAAGCTTCCAGTTTTCAGTCTTACCAGTAACCTCACAGTGACACTAATGATGAGATCAGAGTCAGCACTGCATCCCCCACAGATTACCCCAACCCTGCCTTGCAAACTGCCTGAGGAGCACTACCCCTTTCTCCTTCCCAGGAATAGCAGGAGGCCTCACCCCTGTCATGGCTGACACTTCCCCTCCACCTTCCATAGCAAGCCATCACTATTCTCTCTTTTATGCTACCTCAGCTCTTCCCTTGACCCTGGCTTCCTCCCTTCAACACTGTACACATTAGGTGCTCAATAAATGTTTGTTGGGTGAGGAAATATCTATAGATCCCATCTCTCCATTTCCTAAAGAACCTTCTCTCAACCATGTTGCCCCTTCACGCCACTCTCTGCTTCCCACCCTCTGCGGTCAGGCTTCCGAGAATACCAGCTACTTTCTTCAGTTTCCCATTTCCCTGCCGTTCTAAGTCCCAGCCCTTCCACTGCTCCGGGGTGTCCAGGTGCACAGGCTAAGGATGCAGTTCCCATCATCACTCTCCTCAGCCTCTCCACAGTATGAGCACCACGGATGGTTCTTGACACTCTCTCCTTCCTTGGCATTAAGGATACCTAAGCATCATCTCTAACCTCCCTGAACTTTTTCACTACTTACCTCCCTAATTACAGGAGTCCCCCACTATCATTTCTCAGACCATCTTCACTCAGATGATACTCGGTGCTTAAGCAGCCTCGTCCTCTCCATGTTCATGGAATTTTCCAACTGCTTTGTGTTTGATTCATATGAGATAGTACCCCATGACCTAAGATACACAGTCCTTTTTCCATCTAAAAATGAATTAAATCTGACACTGATATCCAAAAAAGTTCAGCTGCACTTGACCTGTGAAAGCACATAGCTCCTGGATTCTAGCTCTGCTGACTTGAGAAGTAGTAACAGTTTGTGGATGTGGTAGCTCCCTGGGGTCCTCAGCCAACATTCTGCATCTAAACACAATTTCCTCCTAGTCTGGGTGGCAGCTGTTTTCCTGTCACAGCCCCAACACCACCTCCATCCAACAATTCCCACGTGCCCCTCATGAGTCACGGCTCTCTCCTGACCATCGCCTCCTCTGGACGGTCACTTTCACCTGGATGCCCCTCAGGTCCCCAACTCACTCTAACCACGATGACACATCCAGTCCCCAGCTGTCCAAGCCTGGTCCTCCTCTGTTAATGGTTGCATTTTCCTCTTTGACTCCACCAGCAGCTTCACTTCTCCCCTGTCTAACCAGTCACTGGATACTATTCATATTGCAGAGAAAGATCAAGAGGAAATCTCCCTGGTCCTGAAATTTGCATCTATTAATTCACCTGATGCTCTTAAACAGCCTATAAAGTAAATGATAAATTGTCCCATAGCTGCATGAAACAAGTGTGGCTCAGTGAGGTTAAGTGCCTTACTCAGTGTCACCCAGACAGCAGGTGGACAGGATGGAATTTGGAGGCAGGTCTATGTGGGGACACAGCCCTCAGGCTGTGGTGTTGGGACTGGTGCAGTGAAACAGCTGCCACCCAGACCTGTGCTGTTTTGGCTTCCTCTGCCGTGTCACTAGAATTGGTGTCTTCTTTCCTAACTCCATGAATTGCTTGAGTCCTTGTGACCTCCCTCCGTTACTGGAGAAGCCTCTCCCCGGGCTGCCTGTCTTGGTCTCTCTCCTCCCCCTTCATCCTCATTTCAACCCCTCAGACGCTCCATTTGTCAGCCACCCCGTTCCTGCTCCTCTGGTTCCCTTCTGTAGAGGGGCATGAGACCTCCTTTTCCATGCGTCTCAGCCACTTTCCCTCACCATCCTTAAGCCTGAACAGCCCATCTGGCCCCTCTCCACCCTTTGAATCTTCTCTTTGCATCGTGGCCCCTCTGCGGCTTCCTGGCTCTGCTCAGCTCCCTGCCCTTCAGCCTGAGAGTAATGTTTGTTGAAATTCTACCTGTGCTCCTGCACTGATCAGATCTAGGTGTGAACACTGGATGACTTGTATAGATTTCCCCACCTTGCAGATGTGCAATCTGAGGCCCACACAGGTAAAGGCAGAAGCCCCAGGTCACACACCTAATAAAAACCCAGAGTAAATCCAGTCTTCTCACTCCCATACTGAGGGTACCCAGATACAGGGTGTTCCCTGTCTGTGCCTTAATGTCCCAAGTCCTGTAGCTGTGCCCCTCAGGCCCTGCTCCAGCCTCCAACTTCCACTCAGCTGGTGTCCAACTGCAAACACCTCTGCCAGGTCAAACCCTCCTGGTGCTCAGCACACTGCCAAGTATACAGCACATACTCAACACATGTTCACTGGCAGCTTCAGGATCAGGCCTTGCCCACAGCCTGCTAGCTGACCTACTCGCTCAGAGTCCTGGGGTTGCAGTGGGGAGGGCTGGTCACAGACTCCAGATGTCCAGTCCCTCAGCATCCTGTTGGGAGCAAAATGGCTGGTGGCAGATGGCTCACCCGCCCTATCAGACAATCCCCTTCATCTTACCCCCTGTGACTGTCTCCCTTGGCTTTGGCAGCAACGTTCTACAGGACTAGGGTGAAAGGCATCAAACTTGCCATGAAAATATGCCCTCTACTCGCCTCCTGGAAGTTTCCTGCCTGGTGGAGTGAGTCAAAGCCACCCCTTAGGGGCTCAAACTGGCCAGAAAGCTTTGGGACGCGCCACCTGGTGTTCAGGGGCAGCACTGCCTGAGAATGCTGTGAATTTGCAGTTTTACCAGGAAAAAAGGGGGAGGAAGGAGGGGAATCAGAGCACACACAGATCTGACGGATTTATTTTTCAGACTTAAGTTTTTTTCCACAAAATGCAGTGGTTAAGTAAAGTCATGGTGAGTGATTTATCAACCCTTGCTGGAATGCTTCACGTGGAAAAAAACAACTGGGAAAAGTTTGTGCGTCAGGGATGGTGCTGGGTTTGAGTCCAGTCCAAGGGTGGGGGTGAGACTGGTTAAAGCCCCCCCATCCCTTGTGGGTTAAGGCCCCTCCTTTTCCTGGTTAGGCTCGCTGGGCAAACCAGGACAGGGAATGGCAGGGCTCTGCCGCTGTGGCAGGGGACAAGGATCAGGTCCTGAGCGGCCCCCAGCCCTGGTGCAGCCCAGTCTCAGGTCCCCTGTGCCGATTCCCTCCCACAGGCATTTTGTTTATTTTTATTTTTATTTTTTGTTGTTGTTTATTGGTATATTAATTTTTTTAATTTTAATTTTATTTTTATATTCCCCATACAATTACAACCCCCTTATTTTGACCCCAATCCCTCCTTTCCCCGTCCCCCACTCCCCATAGAGTGTCTCTGGTTCATAGTTGTTTGTTGATTTTGATATTTTCTTTCTTATAGTTATTCTTTTCCTGGTCCCTTATTTAAGTTTTCTAGATTCCTGCTATGAGTGAGACCAAAAGTACCACAACCCGCTGGGTGTGACGAAGTGGCATTAGGTGCCGACTGCAGCTGCTTTCCTGCCCGACAGTCTACGAGGGCAGTATCCCAGCTGCCCAGGGAAGGCAGACGGGAGGAGCCTGTACCACTGGGGCGGGGGCAAGGTAGGCATCACCTTCCAGGCTGGTCAGCATCCCAGTGGAGTCCAGCCTGCCTTTGTCAATGGGATAGGAGCCGTGGCTCTGTCTGTTAATTACTGAACAGGTATTTGGTGAATTCAGAAACTCAGAGGCCTCTCCTTAGAGAGCAGAGGGGCCTGGGAATGGCCTGCTGAGAAAGAGGGGGCACTGGGATGACAGTGACACATAGGTGACAGGATGGCAACTTCTCTGAGAGCACAGCACTGGCATTTCTGAGGTGCTGCTGGAGGACAACAGCATCTCACCTGACTGATAAATGCCAGCAGAGAGCTGAGCGCAGGCCCCAGGAAGCCAGCAGCCTCCCTTGGGAAGGCATGAGACCCTCTGTCTACTGGTCCTCTAACTTTAATGTTTCTTTAGTTTCTGGGCACTGTTCCCAACCCCTGTGGCAGTTGTCTCTTCCCCTTTTCTGATCCCTAGTTGCTCATATTTCCCCACAGTTCCTATTGCCCCTCCCCTTCTACTTTGACCTCCATCCCTAGGTACCTGACCCACCCTAACCCCAGCATGCCTTCCAGTGTGTCCCATGGGCACTTCAGCGTCTTCCATCCCTCAACCTGCTCTTCCAGTGAGGAGCACCAGTGCCTTGCCTCTTCCTCTTTACCTCGTACGTTAGTTACCAAATGCAGCCAGCTTTGCCTCTCCATTCTCCTTCAATTCTTTTTCTCAACACCACTGCTCTACTTCAGGACTCCCATGCCTATGCTCCCCCTTGAAGTCCTCCCTCTAAACTGACACCCCAGTCCCCAGAGTGAGCTTTCACAAATCTATCCAGGTCATCCCCTAAAAATCCCCTCTAGGGGCTCCCACTGTCCCCCAGAGAGCAGCAGGGTCCCTCACCTGGCACCCCAGGCCATGGTCATCTCCCTCCACAACCTCATTTGCTGCCACCACCTCCCTGAGACTTGGCTCCCTGACTTGTCCCCAGTCCACTCTGTGGGTCCCATACCCATGTCCATGCTCTCCCCTTCTCCTGGGATGCACTTCCCAGCACTCTGCCACACTTTGCCCTAGCTGATTGGGCTGCGTCCCTCCATCTTGTGCTACTCCCTGAGAAGGGATATGTAAATCATCTGGCTCAGCTCCCCAAAGAAATGTGTGGTCCCCAGGGAAAGGGATTGTGCCCAGTCTGTGTGCCACACTCAGCCCAGAACCTGGCCCCAGTGGGCATTAGGTTGACTGAACTGACCTGTACCAGCGCATCCCCACTCAGTACTCCTTTAGATTCTGAAACCATCTCTGGCTTTCTGTACAATCTCTTACTGCCCAGGCATGTTTAATATAGCCACCTCCACCTGCTGTGCCGCCTTTTACAGAATACTGGTGTCTGCAGAGCAGCAGTTAACAAGGACCCCTGGGAATGGCCTGTGTACTATCCTTGTAGCCCAAGGTGGCCCCTACCATTTTCAGGGTCCTCCAGGGTCGAGCGGACTTCCTCCACGGCTCTCTCCACCTCCTGGCTATTGCAGACGTTGAGCTGGATGGTTTTCAATCGGTCACTCTTCAAGCTGTCCAGCTCCTTGACGCCTTCACCCTCTGTGTCCTGGGGAGGAGAGAGGAGCTGTTATACCCTGCTCCTTCCCACTCTGCCTCCAGGGTGAGGATCAGGGCCAAAGTGGGGAGCTGGTAGATCCAAATAAAAATCTAAAATCCACACCCATTTCCACCTAGTACTTTCACTCCCGTTTCTACCTAGTACTTTTACTTCCGGACATATACCTGAAAGAATTACAAGTAGGTTTTCAAAGAGGTATTTGCATTTCTTTTTGTACCATGCTTACAATAGCATTATTCACTTATGTTGTAGAAGCAACTCAAGTATGAATTAATAGATGAATGGTTTAGCCAAATGAGATATATAATACAATGGAATACTATTCAACCTCAAAAAGGGAAATTCTGTAATAGACTCTAACATAGATAAACCTTAAAGATATGCTATGTGGAATACACCAGTCACGAAAACACAAATTCTGTGTAATTCCATTTAAGTGAGGTCCTTAGAGTAGTCAAATTCATAAAAACAGAAAATGTAATTTGTGGTTGAGGGGAGAACGGACATTTATCGCTTATTGTGTATAGAATTCCATGTTATAAGATTAAAAATATTATGGGTGTGAATGGAAGTGATGATTATACAATATGAATACATTTAATACCATTGAACTTGAATTATATACTTAAAAATGGTTAAGATGGTAAATTTTATGTTACATGAATTTTACTGCACTTAAACAAAGAACTCTACAGAATGAAACAATGACTATGTGTAAAGGGCAGTAGTGACAAAGATGACCCATTTCTTACCTTCATCAAGCAACCAGCAAACACAAGGAAGCCTTTTGAATGCAGATGCTTGGCCAAGGAGAACCCAAATCCAGAATCACAGCCTGTGATCAGAACAGCTTTGCTGCCAACCTATTTTAGAAGGTCAGACCCCATGTTAGGAACCGAGGATCCTGAAAGCATAGTGATTAGGCCTCCTCTGAGCAAGAGGAGCGCTGGCTCTCCCTGCCCATCTCTTTCTGGAGGAGCACCATAGTAAGTGGAAAATATTGGACTCAGAATCAGGAGATAAGAGTTCTAACCCAGATTCTGCCACCAACTAACAATGTGGCTTGGGGAAGTTACTTCCCCTTTCTGGACCTGTTTTCTCATCTGCAATCACCATCACCCCATCATCATTGTTGTTATTACCACTGTCATCTTTAAAGCAACAATTATTATTTATGTGAGAAGCATGCATTCTTATTTAATTCCCATAGTAACTGGGCATGCATTCTTATTTAATTCCTATAGTCACTCCATATAGTAAGCATGACTATTATACATATGTTACAAGGAAACATAATTTGAAAAAATTCCCGACATTGTTCATGACAAGAGCCAGAACTGAAATCAGAACTGAGAGATTCCAGAGTCTAGATTCATAATCTCTGACTTCATTTGATGGGGAGAGTGGAGGTCGTGGTTAAACAAATGGGAAAGTGACTCCAAGTCTCCTGTGAGCCCTGCTCTAAGAGTGGTTCAAGGCCTAGGGGTCCAGTGGGAAGGGCTCTGACTGCCTGGCTGGTTCCACGCCAGCTGGGCTGCTACTCACCGGGTCCACCACATCCGCAGCATCAGCATAGGTCCTATGGCTCACAGGGACAAAGGACGTGGAGCAACACAGCAGCGTGCGTCTGCAAGAAAAAGGGAGCCATGAGCAGAGGGGGATACTCCTTGACCTTGTTTCCTGGCAGAAGTAACTCAGAGCACTCTTAGTCCTAGTGAGCAGAAGCGGCTGCCCCCATCTGAGTTTCCTGAGAACTCCCTGCCAGTACTACTGGTGCTACTGGGAACCCGGCCTCTTCTCCCCTGGGTTGCCAGTCTAGGAGAAAGTGGACAAGCAGCTGCAGTGGTCCTTTACCACAGGGTAGGGAGAGCTTCCAGTGACAGAACTTTGTTAACAAAGCTTTCTGCAAATTCAATGTATTAACCCTTGTGCTTCATGCTACCTGCTGATAATTTTTTAAGTTAAATTTCTTATTTTGAAATAACTGTAGGTCCATATGCGGTTAAGAAATAATGCTGAGAGATGTCCTGTACCTTTTACCCAATATCCCTTATGGTAATATCTTGCAAAAACTATCGTACAATTCACAACCAGGATCTTGACACCCATACAGTCAAAACACAGAACACTTCCATCACAAAGATGTGGCCTTTCCTGGCCACACCTACTTCCTTCTCACCCCACATTCTCTTTCACCATGAATCTGATTTCCATCACTGTAATTTTGCCATTTCAAGAATATCACATAAATGGTACAGTGTAAGCTTAAGCTTTTAGGATTGCCTTGAAATCACTCAACATAATTTTCTGGAGATTCATCCACATTGTTTCATGTATCAGTAATTTGTCCCTTTTAATTGTTAAGTAGTACTCCAAGGCATGGGTGTACCACAGCTCATCCATTCATCTATTTAAGAACATCTGGGGAGTTTCCAGTTTGGCCCTATTACAAATAAAACTGCTATGAACATTCCTATATAGATTTTTGTACAAAGCTGTTTCTGTCTTTCTTGGATAAATACCCAGGAAAACAATTGCTGGGTCTCATGGAGGCAATATGTGTAGTTTTTAATGAAACTGTCAAACTGTTTTTCCAGAATAGCAGCAGCATTCTCATACTTTTTATCATGAGTGGGTATTAAATTTTGCTTTCTCTGCATTGATAGATAAGATCATGTCATTTTTCTTTTCTGGCCTGTTAATTTGATGGATTACAATGACTGATATTCAAATAATGAACCATCTTTGCATTCCTGGAAGAAACCCATTTGTTCATAATCTATTATTCTTTTCATATAGCAGAATTCTATTTGCTAATATTTTCAAGATCTTTGCATCTTATATTCACAAAGGATATTGGTCTGTAGCCTTTTGTACTGTCTTCATCTCATTTTGGAATCAGGGTAATATTAACTTCATAGACTACTTGAGAAGTGTTACTACTTGTTGGGGATGAGAATTCTGGCTCCCCATTTGATCGCCACTGATACCTCACTGGCTGAGAGGCATTGGAGTGCCTCATTATTGCTCCCCGCATGTATGGGGGGGTGTGTGGTCAGTCTCATTACCGCCTGGTGGTAGAGAAAGTCATGACTCTCCAGTAGGCCTCCTCTGATGCTCCCCCTCACCCACACCAGGCAGGCAGAGTGCCTAATTACTGCTGGGAAGGAACAAAAGTCCTAGACTATTTTGACAGTACCCATGATGGGGCACTGGGGTGAAAGTGGACCTCTAGGCCTCAGTACTGGTAGGGCTGAGGCCACAGCTTTTTCTGTAGTGTCATCCAAGTGATTGTTGTCCACTTTTCTGTTGCTAGGCAATGCTCTTTTGACTAAAGAGAACAAGCTTTTGCCGGGGCTGTTTAATGCCTGATCTCAGTGGCATTTGTGGGGTTGCCAGCTTCAAATCTGTGTCACTTCTTGGCTCTTGAGGTCCCTGACTGATCTACCTTCTCCAAGTTTTAGAGCCTTTTGGTGCTGGTTTTATATAATACCCAGAGAATTTTAGATGTACTTTGCAGAAGAAATAGAGAAAAGTACATTTATCTTCCAGAAGTGGAAATCCTGTTAGTTTGTAAATGAATATTAAACCAGAAACAGTAAGTGGAGGAGGTAGGGGTGAGTGCACAGCTGTCAACATGGATGTGGGGTAGAGGAGTGGGGAGGAAGATGGAGATTTGTACCATTTGAACTCTGTACCATGTGATATAATACCTAATACCTATAATAGGCCAATGTGTAACCTCCTGTCCTTTTGAGCTGCCACAGAAGAATCACTTTGGATGTTCAAGCCCTCTGCATGGATAGTCTCAAGTGGCAGAATGTGATGGCTAACATACCCAATACTAGTTAATGCTTTAACCAAAGAGAATCACTCAGCCTTCTCACTACCACAGGTGCTGCTTGCTAAAGGAACAAGGTGTCCCTGCTAGAGCTAGATTTTATGTGCTTGTCCTCTGCCTCCCCCTTAGCACTATCTGGTATTTTTAAAGTAACAAAAATCTCACATCAAAAGAAAGTTTATTTCAGACATACTTGATGCCAGATTTTCTCTAATCCACCTCCTCGATTCCCAAATATATCCAGACTCCCAGTCTCGAACTTGACTGTCCCTGGGGGTATTATAGCAGGCTCTACCTCTCATACCCAGCTGTCAGTAGAATATTTCTATTTTTTCAGAGAGCACAAAGCTCCATCCCATTCACATCAAGCCCCAAGAAGTAGAACCCTGAACAAAGCATGTAAGTCAGGGCCAAGAACACCTGACTCCAGCTGTAAGGCTCCAGCAGGTCTGAGAATGTCCTGGCACTGTTGGGATCACCTACTGGTCTTTTCTCTCATTTTGGAGTTCCTGCAGGTGCTATGGGATCCCTTCCTGGGGGCTGTTTCAATTTGCAGGAGCTTGGGCTTGGGAAGGCTATAGCACCCCAGCTCTCAAGCTTTAGTTAAGAAGCACATGGGGAGCTTGCTGAAAGGCAAACCCCCAGATCCCTCCAATGATATTCTGATTCAGTAGGAAGGGGCGGCCCCTGACACCTGCATGTTTGATAAGCATCTTGGCTGATCCAAGTGCCCGCAGTCCTGGGGAAGAGCGGGTGGCTGTAAGTCCAGAGAAGTTGTTTTCGGGTTCTCCTTCCTGGTTACTAGGGTCACATAGAATTTGCTTCAAAATAACCCAGTAGAGGGTCCTCCCTGGTGGCCCAAAGGGTTAAGCCCCGCACTATGAAGCAATCCGCAGCCTCTGCAGCACAAGTTCTATCCCTGGCCAGCCAGGGAGCAACCCACATGGCACAGCAGACCTCTCCTGTCTCGCCTGCTGCTCCCCTCAGCAGTGTGTTTCAGTCAGTCTGCCTGTTCTGTTCCCCACTCTGTCTCTGGTGAATCCTCTCACCCCTGCCCCCCCGCATCTCTGGCCTGTACCCCAGCTCTTGTATGCATAAATAAATAAATCTTTCAAAAAAACAAAGAAACAAAATAACCCAGTAGAGGGAGGGGAAGGAAAGTGGGTGAGTGCTGCTCTGCAAAGCCAGGAAGCAGAGTGGGCTGTCAGGGGTTGAGGAGGGGCTGAGGCCATAACTGGTTCTCATCTGGACAGTTGCTGTGTGCTGGGTGACTGCTGCTCTGAGACAGGTACATGTGGAGGTGTTTGGTTTGGAGCACCACATCCTAATAAGGAGGACAGGCCGAGTGGCATCTTTCTGATGAAAGACCGAGATGCTACAAGGTGAGACCATGGGAGTGAACAATGAGAAAACGCTCAGATGGAATAAGAGAAGTCAGGGCAGATGGGTACTGAAATCCCATGGTGTTCCTGGAATAAGGGATTAACTTGTTCAATATGAATGCAGAGGGCAGACCCAAGAATGAGGGGTAGCATATATGGGGAAAAAATACACCTGTTCCATATAAAGAAGAACTTTATAATAGCACTGTCCAAACACAAGAGGCT
The DNA here is from genome assembly GCF_014898055.3 of Talpa occidentalis. NCBI lineage: Eukaryota > Metazoa > Chordata > Mammalia > Eulipotyphla > Talpidae > Talpa > Talpa occidentalis. Next base: position 40,470,818 of record NW_023604295.1, on the reverse strand, counting down.
TGCTATGAGAGGCACTGGCCACCCCATACTGGAGATATTCTACAGAGGCTATAAAATCACTTGTCAAGGATGCTATGACAGGATGCACCTGTATGTGGGGACTGGAGTGTGAGGCTCTCTGTACCTGAGGTTCAAGCAAAATGATTGGGTCAAATTTTTCCCCACCCAAGACCTTCTGACTGGTCCAGGCTCAGTGATCACCCACAAATCCATCCTCTTCACACCCCTAGTGTCTATCCTGACCTCTGCTGGTGCCTTTGCCCAAAGGACGAATGTGCTGCGATTCACCTTGCCCACCCCCTTCCACCTAATGAGGTAATTTCTACAATTCTTTCAGAAAATTCTGAATCTCCTGTAACAGCCTTTCTTCCCGCTTAAGTGAGCCAGAAGCCTCACCGATGCCTCATTTCTCTTTAATTTGGTGATAAAAGCTTTGTAAAGGAATTTAATCAAATCCTTTCCTTCAGGATTATTTTCTCCTGTATAAAAAGTATTCGCCAGGAATCTCTATGAGCCACATTTGAGATAGATCTTGCCACTGCTGTCACTCACTAAAAAAAAAAAAAAAAAAAAAAAAAAATAATGCAGTAAGTCATTCTCTTCAAAAGCCCTTCAACAGAGCCAGGCTCTGTTTCCTCGTTGATGGAAAGTTGCCTGTGTTGGAGAGCCATCTTAAAACTCTTTACATGGTGTCATCTGGTAGTTGAAACCCATCTCCAATTAAGTTTCTGTAGCCCATGGAAATGCTGCTAAGAGCCTTAATCCATGTTCTTTTAAACATATTTATTTGCAAGAAAATATCCATTAAGTTTCTAGCTGCTGGGACTCTGCCTTTAACCTAACACTTAATTTCACTCCTCTCAAATACCAAAAAGCAAGCACTATTTTTTTTCTTGTTCTGGCTGCAAAAGAAGAAAATGACGTAGCAGGGCACACTGAATCCCTTTGGAAAAGGCAATTCTAGAAGCTCTCAAAGAAGAAAAGATGGCTGTTCAGTTTGTACTTAACACTTCCTCTAAATCACATAAACTGTTCAGTGAAGTCTCAGGGTACTTGAGTAAACTGATTTCGGTGTGAGATTTTAAGAGAGCAGTTATCCAGGTGATCAGAGTAACAAGTCCCATTGTGTGCCTCCTAATAGGATGCACTGAGAAGAGGCTTAGGAGACATGACAATAGTGGGACCCCAGTTTGTAGACAGGAAAAGGTCCACTATTACGCCATTTGGAAAAGCTGGAATCAAGCCTGTCAGTTACTTAACAGTATTCTATCAATGGTAATTTCCTGGTTTTGATTATTCCGTTATGGTTTTGTAAGACATTAGCATTTGGGGAAGTTAGTTGAAGAGACTACGGAAACTTTGTATTGCTTTTGAAACTTTTGTTTTTATGTGTGGATTATTTCAAAATAAAGACTTAAAAAAAAAAATAAAGCAGTGGGCCTCCCCAGTGGCGCAGCAGTTGAACGCTGGGTTGCGAAGCTGCCCGCAGCCTCTGCAGCGCTGGTTCGATCCCCCGCTGCTCCCCGGCCACCGGAGGAGGGTCCCGCATGGCGTGCAGACCTCTCCTGCTGCCCGCTGCTCCCCTCAGTAGTGTACTTCGGTCCTTCTGCCTGCTCTGCTCCCCGCTCTGGCTCTGGTGAATTCTCTCACCCTCCCGTGCTTCTGACTGTGCCCAGTGCTTGCATAAATAAATAAATAAATCTTTAATAAATAAATAAAATAAAATAAAGCAGTGATGAAAGATGTTCTTCTGTGCTTTGTGTGCCCTGGAAAGGTCTCTGTCTTCCTAGTTTCCTTTGCAAGTGGGCAGCAGGTGTGAGAGCCATCTTCGAGGGTGAGCTCCCATTAGTGCCTGCATCATTCATGTGTGACGAGCTCTGCTTGGCCCACAAAGTATGACCTTCAAGGCCACCCCAGGCTTCAGTTTCTTACCTCTTTTCAATCTCTCTATTGTAGAAACTCAAGGTTCTCCCCCGGAGCTGTGACAGGGGTCTGGAGAGGCGGAGAGTCAGCATGGTGGCACGAGAAGTAGAAAGCTTCACCTCCAAGTAGGTTCTGAAACACAAAATGCACCCTCAGCATCACCTTGCTGCTTTCAGGGCTTCTAGTTATGTGATCCTGGACTCAATCCTATGACTCAATCCTGGACTCAACTATGCCTAGTTGACTCAATCCTGGACAAGCTGTCACCCACCTAGACCAGGTCAGCAAGGGAATCCGGTCTTAACCCTCGGGGATCAGACTCTGAGTCCCATTTTCCTGTCTGTGTTCTCCATATCCAGCTAAACATCACTCTCAATTTGCCCACATGCTTCTGCAGGCAGCTTTGCCAGTCCCAGGCGACATGTCATTTACTCAGTTCTCCATCTCTCTCCCGCACTCCACCCAAACACAGGGTCTGGCTCTAAGGCTGAATTTATCAGTAGCTGTATATAGCATGGAGGCTGGAGCCATAAAATGAGGCACATGCTTTAATCATTCTAAATTAAAATACACACACAGAGTCTCTCTCACCACCCCCTCCAAGATTAAATAAATCTCATTGCAACAAGCCAATGTTTCACTTGGTGTCACCTTAAAGCGACTCAGCACTGTGACTGGTCATAGATCACGTGACATGCTTTAGTTGCACTCCTGCTCTGATGAACAGTGATTCCTTCTGGCTTAAGGGGATGAAGGGGTTGGGGAAGGAGTTGAGCAGGGCTACTACAGGGCTGTTCTTTCATTGGTGAAGCCTAGCTGCTCTTTGCACAACTCTTGTGGTTTGCTTTCCTATCCATAGCAACAAGGCTCTGGTGGGAGGAGCTCTCACCCTGCCCCTTTGCTGTCACCCCAAACCTGACAATCAGTTACTGGCTCAGAATTTCTGTAATAAGTTCATTAACTAGCCAACCACTGCAGCTTTCACAGCAGGAGGCAGATAGAAGTCTTCACTCTGTTTTATCCTTCGGAATGAAAAATAAATAGGGATCTCTTTGGTTTGCATGATATTTCCCTTATTTCCACTCCAGCCCTGACATCACACTCTATTCCCAGCACTGTAGGCAGAAAGATCTCTGTATAACAGGCCAAGTTGTGTGACTCCTTTGCCTAAAAGCCCCCTCTCCAAGACTGTGGGAGCATACTTCTGCTTCCTGTCCTAGCCTCGTCTGTCTCCACTCTGCCCTGGCACTCTGCACTGAAGCCACATTGACCTGAAAGTTTCTCTGATGTGCTAGGCTCTTTCCTGCCTCAGGGCCTGGCCTTGCTCACTGGCTGGGTTCTTCCAATACTTCAGACTTCCAAGAAGATGTCCCTGATCCTCCATGCAACACACAATGGTTGCTCTTTATAAAATCACTCTTCAATCTAAAAGTATCTTGCCTCGGGGCCTCCCTGGTGGCGCAAAGGGTTAAGCACCACACTATGAAGCACAAGCTTGATCCCCAGCGGCCAGGGAGCAATCAGCATGGTGCAGCAGACCTCTCCTGTCTCTTCCGCTGCTTCCCTCAGCAGTGTACTTCAGTCAATCTGCCTGTTCTGTTCCCCGCTCTGTCTCTGGTGAATCCTCTCACCCCCATCTCTGGCCTGTACCCCAGCTCTTGCATGCATAAATAAATAAATCTTTAAAGATATAAAAAATAAAAGTATCTTGGCTCTTTATTTCCCTTTCTAGATCATAAACTCTTGTGTCTCTTGTTCACAACTGAATTCTGTGCCTAGAAAAGTCTTACACTAAGGCACTCAGCAACTCCCTGCTGAGTAGGGATGAGCTGTGTGCTTGCCCCCCAAATTTGGCCCTTTGTGGAAGGCATGGGCCCACTTTGGGCTCAGAGTCTTTAACAGGGGCCCCCTCCCCACCTAAGTACTGAGAGCTGGCAGAGCACATCCCTTTCCACCCCTCCCAATAGGACTGGAGTCTGAGGTCACCACCACTGGGTGATTTCAAATCCAATTGTCTATAATTAAAGCCCTTTCCATCCCTTCCGCTCAATGCCTGTGGCAGAGAAAGCTCCAATATTATCTCCAAATAGAAGGCTGCCTTCAATTTTGTTTTCCTCTGGTCAGCAATACCTATAAGTGCTAGAGTCAAAATAGTTTAAAATCCCTGAAAACTCAGCCCCTTGATGCCCTGTAAATGATGCACACAATTTAGTCTCATAGGTGGAATAACAGAAATTCAGACTTATTTTTCTTTTTTTGAGTTTCTTCATTATATTGCTATTCCCACTCTAAACACAATGCTATAAGGGGGTGGGATTCACCAGCAGTTCAAGGTTGCCAGCCATCTTAATGCTTTGGGCTTTATTCTCTGAAAATATTGTTCTCAACTTGAAAAACCACTCACTTGCTTTTTGGTTTGGAAACAGACAAGGCTTTGGAAGGTGGGTGCTGCAAGGAGACAGGCACAGCCCCTATGGGCGGGGGACAGTAGCCCGTACCTTGAACACAGCTGGCCCAGGTGACTTGACACAGTAGGCTTGACTTCCAGAGGCCAAATTTATAAGGCACTGTCACAAAATCAAGATGCTCATATCAATCTGTAATGTGGGAGAAACTTCTAACACTGGGACTCTCTGGGTCTGTTTCAAAGGGTGCCACCTCCTTTCCTGCAGGTAACCCATGGAAAGCCCTCTCCAAAAAATAGAAGTGTTTGCATCCATGACCCAATGCTGAACACCCTTGTTACATTCTGACAGGATTATCTTGTAGAGGACATAGCTGGCTGCATTCCTGTGGGTCAAGCTCAAGGTGAAAGTCTCTTCTGTAAAGGGCAGATGTTTCCAGTACTGACATCCTCAGAAGAGGCAGGAATTCAGCAGGAAATAGGGACTCAGAAGAAAGGCCTTGGGTAGGAAAGAGAACTTCTCTGTTTCTAGATGGAAACTGGAGGGGCCTTGGTATTATCAAGTAGGAGGGCAGGGTCTTGTTCCAGTGAGGAGGGCAAGCTGAGTTTAGGCAGAGACCGCACACTGAGGAAGTTGAAGACCAACAAGTTGAGACTCTAAGGTGAGACAGCTTGCCTCCAAAGTGTTCTTCTTGGATATTTTGTTTGGGCAGCCTAGTGTTTTAAAAGGTAACTGAGTAGCTAAGTTATACCTGAACTTAGTCGTTTGTACTTACTATCTAAGGCCACCCACATCACCTTTGTAAACTACCTGGGAACTGTGAGCATTCCAGATCTCTAACCAGAGAGAAGAGTTAATATCCTTTGGCTATCTCCCTTCTGATCATTTAGTACAGCCTTGCCTAAAGCTCCAGCCTAGCTCAGCTATGCATGCTAACTGCGCAGTTAATGGGGCCATGCAAAAGGGAAACCTGGTAACTTTTAAAGCACGTGTGCAAAAAAAAAAAAAAAAAAATCTATTATTCCTTAAAGATATAACTACTCTGGGCCAAAAGTCTAACAACATTATAGAGGACCATCAAATGACATAGCAGATGATGTTCTTACCACCATTCTATCCTTAATGACTCATAGGTCTGTGTGTAACAGAGACTTCCAATAACAGTCAAGGATTCGACTTTGTAGCCCATTTCAGTGAAGGTAAACCTAACTCAGACACTTTGATCAGTCTAAGACACACTTTAGTCACCTTATTCAATTTAGGTGATGGCCAGTTCTCAGAGAACATATCACATCATCACAAACATTCTCTGCAGTGGCCATCTTTTGGGTGGGATGAATGTGATTAAAAATGGTCAGTCTGGCTTTGTTTTGAAGGTAGAGCCCTCTATAATTTACTGATCAATGCAGAATATTAAAGAATCACAGATATTTCCAATATCTTTGGTTTAGATGTTTAAAAATGACATTAGTATAGCTGACAAATAAGCCATTCTATTCTTCTGTGCTTAACACATTTCAAATCAGAGTACACAGTCTGGGCCTCTTGGTCCTCACCTGACACCTCCAAATCTCCAACTTTTTCTCATCTACTCACTAACCCATTTGCCATACCATCTCTCAACAAGTCCTGTACTTCCCATTTCTGTACCTTGTTCATTCTGTACCTTGTTCATTCTGTACCCAATCTGATGAAATCCCAATTCAAATAAAACCTCTTCCAAGATGTCTTTCCTGATCAAGAAAATTAAAAATCAGTCTGCCACCCATTCACATTCACTGCCTTCAGTGCCTCTGTAGCTGCACTTAGGTAGGCACGGTAGTGCTAGAGGTGCTTCTGTTGTAACCACTTATAACCCTCATCTGACCAGATACCCACCTGGACTGTGAGCACCCCACAGTGAGGACCCACGTGTTCAATCATTGACTCCTAGCTCCTCCCAAAGGTCAATTCTGGTGTTTAACAGCAAGCATTCTATATCTGCGTTTTGAGAGAACATGCAAGCTACACAAATTTCAAAAGCAGGCTTCCTCGCCGCCGAGGGTACATTCCCGGCGCAGGCCTTGCTCCAACGCTTCGGTAAGCAGAACCCCTGCTGCGTCATAAAGGATCCCAGCAGGCGGCCCTCCGCAACGTGCGTCTCTGCAACACCTCACAGGGCTAGACGGTGACTCTGCATCAGCTGACTGTGAGCCGACTGGCCGACCCGCAGGGAAAAAAGCGTTGAGCTCCAAGTCCTACGCGGAGCTAGACCGCAGACCCGCCTCCGGGCCCGCCCAGTTCCCAGCGAGGCGGCCCCCGGCCGGCTGCGCGCAGAACGCGCTCCCGAGGCGCGCGCACAGGCCCGGCCCACGCCCTCGGGCGCGCTCCCGCGGCCAGGCAAGGGGCGGGCGGCCGGGCGCGCGGGCGCCGCCTCACCCAGCGCCCCGCCTGGCCGCGCGCCCGCGGCACCGCCTGTCGCCGGGCGGCTCGCGGGGACCGCCGCGGGCGGGGAGCCGAGGGGCTCGGCCCGAACCGCACAGTCATTGGCTGCGGCGGCACCGCCCAGGCGAAGCCGCCCCGTCCTCCCGCGGGCGAACTGCCCGGCTCCGGGCCTTGCCATCGGGGGCCCAGCGATCCCGGCAGCCCCCGCCCGCCCGCAGCGCCGCCGCCTCGCTCCGTCCCGCGCCTGCCCGGCCAGGCAGCCCCGTTCGATGTTCCAGCAACTGCCGGCCCGGGCCGTGCGCAGGGGAGCCGGCCTGACCCGGTCCAGCGTCCTTTGGAGGCGCGGTGGGAGGGCGGCGGGAGGCACCCCAAGCCCCCGAGAACAGGGCTCGTGGGGGACACGGGGTAGGAAGAGGGATGCGGGGCAAAACGGGGGACATGCGTTGACGGGAGCCCAGAATCCGGGGGTGGAAGGCGGGTCTTGTGGTCTCGGTCCTGGCTCGGTCTCTGGCCACGAAGTGACCTTGGGCCGGTTCCTTCCCTTCTCGAGACCGAGGTCCCTCTGGAAACTGCCGCGGCAGTTTGAGGGGGGCGCTGCGTCCCGAAGGTTCCCCGAGGCGCCCCTGGGCAGCGCGTCAGCCCGGGGCTCCCCCTGCCGGGCGCTTTATTCCGAATAATACCTGCTGGGCCGGTTCCCAGCCCGGACAGGCGGCCCCGGAGGGCACCGGGGAGATCACCTGGGGCTGAGACGGGTCTGGCGGGCAGGTTCACGTTCCCGGCCGGCCCACAGGGCCCGGCCCACGGGCCTCCGGCGCCTTCCCGCCCGCCTCCGGGCGCGCCGCCTGAGGGGCCGCCCCGGACCGCACCAGGCCGAGCAGAGGCGCCGGCGCGCCCCGCCGGAGCTGCGGGGCTGCGGCCCCTTCCCGCTCCCCAGCCCCGGCCCGGGATGCGGCGGCGGAGGGCTCGCCGCCGCGCTCACCTTCAGCCCTGGTGTCACTAGCACCGGCGCTCCCGACTGGGCGACCGAGTGGGGGCGCTGCCGCCGTTGCCTCAGAAGCCCCTCTACCGACTCCCGCGCTCGCAGGCTCCTCTCGGCCACCCCGGCGCGCCTCGACACCTCGGGCGCGCGCCAGGCCAGCGCGGGGCGGGGCCCGACGGCCGCGTCGCCCGGGTTGAGGGCGCACCCGCCTCTCCTCCCCGTCGCCGCGCGGCCGGGACAGGGCCGCCCCCCACGCCGTCGCCAGGGCCCGACCGGCACACCCCCCTGCGTGCTGCCCGGCTCGGTCCTAAGCCCAACCCAGACCTACTCCGCCGCTGGCCTTTCCTGGGGCTGGCGGGGAAGGTTACCCCGCACAGGACCGAACCCAACGGGGAACGGCCGCACCCCAGGAAGTGAAAACCTTAGTAAGGACGGCCCCTCCCAGCTCCTTTGCACACTGGCTGTCTTTAGAGGTCCTCAGGGTTGGTAGGTTTTGTTCTCCATTTGTGTTTTGATCTGATGAAATTTAATGATTTGCTGCACGGGTCTTTAAAAGCAATTTAAGAAGAGTACCACTTCCCAGGGTTTCAATAATAGTATATAAGAGGCCAGTGGGACAGATCAGCCTGCCTTTCCCTGCCCTACCCCTCCTCCCCCAAGTTTCCAGGATGAGAAACTGGCTGAGAGAAGGGAGAAGGAAACGATGAGGACAAATTTGTGGCAGAGCTATGTTTAGGACTGATTGGAGAGGGCTAGGCAGATGAAAATGGAAGCACTAGCCTGGTGGAACTTGGGGCCTGAGACTGAATTACTTTATCTCCAGCTCCTGGCAAATAGAGCCTTAAAAACTGGGAGAGTCGGGCCTCCCTGGTGGCGCAGGGGTTAAAGTCTCAGCACTATCAAGCTATCACCAGCCACTGCAGTTCAATCCTGGGCCAGGGAGCTAGCCCACATGGCACAACAGACCTCTCCTGACCCCCACTTAGCAGTGTATCTCAGTAGATCCGCCTGTTCTACTCTCCACTCTGATGAATCCTCTCATCACCCCACCCTCCACTCCCAGCTCCCCCCAACTTCTGGCCTACACCCCAGATCTTGTATGCGTATACATAAATAAAAATAAATCTTTTTTAAAAAGATTTATTTATACATACAAGAGCTGGGGTACAGGCCAGAGATGGATGGGGGTGGTGGTGAGAGGATTCACCAGAGACAGAATGGGGAGCAGAACAGGCAGACTGACCAAAATACACTGCTGAAGGGAGCAGGGGGCAAGACAGGAGAGGTCTGCTGCCCCATTTGGGTTTCTCCCTGGCTGGCTGGGGATTGAACCCATGATGCAGAGGCTGCAGATTCCTTCACAGTGCGGTGCTTAACCCCTTGTTGGGGCCCAACCCCTTGTTGGACCACCAGGGAGGCCCAAAAATAAATCTTTATAAAAAAGCTGGGAGAATCATGAAGTGAGAATGTGCTTAGTTCTCTGTGCCGATTTCCCAGACAGACTCAAGCCAGAGTACTTGGTTGAGTGCTGTATTTCAGAATAGGCTCTGCACATTTTCCCAGTCAACACATCATTAACTGCCAGGCTACTCTTTGAGGGTTATGTGTTGCTGGAAAAGGGATTAATTTAAGGAAGAATGAATAGGTTCACCTAGGAAAACCATACACCCTGCCTGTGGGCTAAGAATTAAATGGACAAAAAGGTCTACTATGTGAAATGATGTTTGATGTGTTCACTTGTATCAGACTCCTTCTGGGGCTGACCTTACATCTCCCCAGCCCATCTTCTGACTCCAGCTTTGCTGTGGCAACCAAATACAGGTATAACCTTGAGTATCTTACCTCAGCTGCATCTGACATTTTCCTACCTCAGGGTTTCTCTGTCACTACAGACTGGAAATCCGCTCTGACATGCAGCCACCTGGAAATGCAAAGGCCCTAACACCGCATGGGGCAACCTTCCACCAAGGCAGGCAGGAGTTGGTGAAGAAGTATTTGGCTTTTTCATCTGGCAGGCAATTCCAAGACACATTCTACATAGCATTTGGAGACTAGAATCCTGTTTGCCCATGATAGTGCCCAACTTGTCAACTCAACAATATACTCGTGGGTCCTTTGTTCCTTTTGTCTCTTCCCCCATTCTCCATTCCTATGACTCATCCCCTGAGTAAACTACCTGTAACTCCCTCTACACTCAGGCTCCTTTTGGGGGGAACTCAGCCAAGCCAATAATTAGCCCCCAAAAGGCCTCTCAGCCCACATTTCAGGTCTTGTTCTTCCCAGACATTTCCCAAACCTGTAAACGAGGATTTGTTTGGTTTGCGCTTTTGCTCCTTTTATTTCCCCGTTACCCTGGCCTCTAAGACATCGCTAATAAGTTCCAAGAGACAGGCAGGAAGTATCAGACTCTGAGGAGACAGGACCAGGTAAAGACCTGGAACTAGGTAAGAGTCTAACAAAGGCATTTTCAGCCCAACTTAAACCTCTCCCTGCCCTCCAAGGTCCTGGTTGCTGACTTTGAAACTGGAGAAACTCCTAGCTCAGTAGTAAAATAGGGCCTTGGAGATAGTATGGAACCCAGGTCGCTTCCAACACAGCTTGCGCCAAGATTCTGTCACCTGCTTGCCCACCCCTTTCCCTCAGCCCCTTGTGAAAAATAAAACCAGTTTTTCTGCCTGGATACAATGTCTCAGGCCCGGGACCCAGTCTTCAGCACCTAACACATTTCATCTTTCAACACAAAAGGGATGCTGCTGCAAGTTACCAGACTCAGTTCGGGAGGGACACGACCCATAGTCCCTATCTTCAAGGGGGCAAATGAGACATGAGCTAAAGGAATTACTAGAAGTAAGTCTTCCAAATGAGGGACATGTGAGTGTAGTAGAGTTCCTATAGGGGTTCAGGACAGACTAGAGAAGACGAGCATCCTGAAAGACTCTCGGTTAGCATGAAGCACCCTTAAAAGATGCCCCTGCCCAGAAAGCCCACAGTGCTGGTTCCCTTCACTCTATTATCTCTCAATTGCCTCAAACCTCACACTCCTCTTGAATCACACTCCTCTTGAATCCCAGCACAAGCTAATCATTCCCTCATCTTTGCAGGTCCCGATCCTCCTCCTAGATGTAGCCCTAACCCATCTCCCAATATTCCTGGTCTTCTCTGCCCTCGGTGGTTAAGTATCAGATGTCTAATGGTGCAGGTTAAACCCTGCCCTCAGCCAACCACCTCCAAGCCTCCAGGAGCCCACACTGCAGTGCTTGTGCTGAGTTCAGCTGGGGGGATAGAGAATAATGACCCCGTTCTAAAGTCTTCTGTTTGTGTGGGCGCCACTGAATTTTCTGTTTTAAAAAATGTAGGGGTGGAGGTGTTAATATTAACATATCCTTAATCTGCAGAATTTTAGAAGTATCATGTAGCTTTTTCTATAACTGACAGTGAAAGAAAGACAAAGATCAATATATCATTTTAAAATCAAAGTTGTAGTGCTTAGAATCTAGTCTGCAGAAAAGAAGCTTGATCTTTGCATGACTGTCATAATGAATTCTGCCAGTGAATGAAACTGGGAGGTCCGACCTTGTCCCTGCCATGGATGAATAAGCGCAAGAAGTGCTTGGAGCTTAAGGGAAATAAGGGGACATATCAGACCCCAAATTCCCTTTACCTTTCTACCTCTTGACTCTAACATTTAATTTAAATAACTGTTGAAGCCACAGAATTTGTGGTGGGGATTGGACCAGAAATTTAGATACTGTTCTTTTGAGTTCTTTGAAGAGGGAAGCATATGTGGAGATAAAAAACAAGTGTCCCTGTTACAGGGCCACCCCAATGGGAAATGGGATGGCCTGCGTGTGAGTCCTCACCCTAGTGCTTAAAAAAAAACTCGGAATAAGACCTAAGGGCAGGAACATGTAGAAAGGTTAATAAAAGGTTTATTTACAAGGGAAATGAAAAGAGGGGAAGCAGAAGGAGGGAGAAAGAGATATATTAATTAGTCAATATGTCCTACTGGTATTGCTACCTGAGCTGGGCCCCCAAGTACATGCTGAAAGCAGGCAAAATCAAGCCCCTCTCCAGGACCATGTTTTTGTTTTACACCAAGCATGTCTGCTTAACTCTACTCTTAGTTCCCAGCAATCCCCCCCCTTCCGGAAGTCAAGAGTCGTAGCTGATTTATGGCATGATGGGAGTTGTAATCCTCAGCACCTCGGATCTCTGGCATGGGGGTGGAGGAAGAGTCCATAAAACTTCAGTGGGTAGAGTTCATTCAGGACCTACTGTTTCCCCAGTATCCCCACTTCTGTCCATCCCACTCCCACCTTCAGCAAGATATAAACTACATCCAGTGCACATGGATTGAGCCCTTATTATATTCCAGGCATAATGCGTTGTTTTTCAAATGCAATGATAACTCAATGCTTGGTCCCTGTCTTCCATGACACAATTTAGCAATTAATGATTAATCACTGTATGCCAGACGCTATAAAAAATGTCTTATATATTTTATATAATCCCTGAAACAACCCTAAAAGGAACATCCACTTTGCAGTTGAGGAAGTGGAGACTAAGAGAGGTCAAATAACTCATGAACAGCAATACAACTAGGAAATGGTAGAAACAGAAAAAAGTCTGGCCCCCTGGAAAGACTATTTTCAAAGGTTCTTGCTTTGAAAAAGAAAAGAAAAAGAATCTCAGTTATAAGTCTATTTGTAGTATATAATTTAAAATAACCATTTCGATAACTAGCTGGACATTATTAGTGTGGGTAACCTAGTAGAAATTGGAGTTGCTTAGGTTCTTTTTTTTTTTTAAGAATTTTTTTTTTATATAGAGGCATGTTTTTATTTATTTGTTTGTTTGTTTGTTTTTTGTTTTTGTTTATACACGCACTGGGTACAGTCAGAAGTGCGGGAGGGTGAGAGAATTCACCAGAGCCAGAGCGGGGAGCAGAGCAGGCAGGAGGACCGAAGTACACTGCTGAGGGGAGCAGCGGGCGGCAGGAGAGGTCTGCGCACCATGTGGGACCCTCCTCCGGTGGCCGGGGATCGAACCAGCGGCAGAGGCCGCGGGCAGCTTCGCAACCCAGCGCTCAACCGCTGCGCCACCGGGGAGGCCCTGCTTAGATTCTTAGAAATTTCTTTTAATGCATATAATACAGAGCCAAGATGCAGTGCCCTCAATTAGGAAAAGTGATTCTAGGCTCTAATTGACCACTTAAACTGAAAGACAAAATATGAGACAAGATTCTCAACCCTTATATCTGATTTAACTTCCTGAATTTCTGTTTTTCAAAGAATATTTTACATATTAAACTTTTTTTTGAAAAAGGACACAAACCCATATGCTTATATCAATATCTTTCCAATTTTTTCCAATGAATGTGTATTATTTCTATCTTCTCCTTTTGCTACCAGGGACAGAGGTTACTATTTCTGTAGGAAAATGAATATTGCAAAGTTGCTGCTTCTTTGTATTGGGTTGCCAGCACTTCTTTTTCCAAAGGACTAATTACTCCTCCCCAATTTCTTCCCCTCACACAAGGCTCTTCCCGACATTTGAGGCTGATAGTTCTCAGCCTTCTCTCACCTTAGCGGTCTGAGTGGAAGCAGCAGCCTTTCCAGGCACTGTCAGCAGGCAGGATTCTCTTCAAGGAAGTCACAAGTCAGCTACACCTGAAATCCTCTTCATTCTCAGTAAAGCATGGTGTACTGCCCTGGAATCCTCTTACAGGCTCTGTATGTATTATTTCAAGGCTTGCCTTTAGCTGGGAAGGGAAATCCTAACACATGTGATAAGCAACGTCAACAACCCTAACATACAATATTCAGCGTTCTGGATATTTGTCATTAAGTAGACAAAGTTCAGCTTTGTAACTGTTTGTTTTAAGCTTAAAATGTCTGTGAGTTTGGCTCTCTGACAAGCAGATGCCATTGGTTAGAGAAACATAAGAAAAACGGATGCCAAAGGTCAGCTCCAGCTCCCTCCATCTTGAGCTTGCTCTCTGCCAGGTATGTGTGGTCATGAAGGAGCAGAGAAACCGGCCAGAGTGGAATGGGACTATCTGGAGCATAACCTTAGCATGACCTAGAATTAGGACCAGAGAACGATTTCAAGCTAGTTCAGTGACTTAGGACTGGGTCAGCTGCAAGAAGATGGGGCCCAAACACTCCTTAAATACCACATGGAGAGAAGAAATAGTAGCTCTGGAAAATAGGAGATTCCTTTGGCATCTCATAGATGGAAAATCATGACCTGTTCTGGAATACTGATGACGGTGGTCAAGAGGTAAAAACTTCTAGTTACAAGTTAGCAAGTTGGGACATGTTGTGCTCAGCTTAATGAAGACAGATACACAGCTGTGTGGTATAAGTGAAAGCTTCTAGGAGTAGATCCTGATGACAGTTACCCTGTATGGTATAAGTAAATCCTGAAAGTTCTCATCACAAGGAAAAACACATTTTTTTTCTTTTTTGTATCTACATGAGATGATGGATGTTAGCTAAAGTGATTGTGCTAACCATTTTACAACACATGTAAGTCAAATGCTGTACACCTTAATCTTACACAGTATATACATATACATATACATATACATATACATATATATACATATATATATATATATATATATATACACATTCACACTTAGAAAGAACCAGATTGGTGAAAATTAAAAGACTGCAGAGGAAATGACAAAGCAGCACCCTTATGCTCTGTTGGCAAAAGTGAAAATGGCCATCCTTTAAAAGAATGATTTGGCAGGATACAGATGCCCTTTGACTCAGCAATTTCATCTTAGGACTCGAGCCTACAAAAACACTAATGTGTTTTGACAAAGATTTGTGTACATGTCACTTAAAACATTATTTCTAATAGAAAAAACCTGAAAATAACTAAATAATGGAATGTTTACATTGATTACTGTGCACTTCTACCATAAACATTGTTCACTTCATGCAGAACCCTCTGATCCTGGCCCCAGGAAGGCACTAGATGCAGGGAAACAGGCAGGTTCATGTATTGGCTGTTTTCAAATAAATTTTGAGAAAAGGACAATTCGGCAATATTTTCTAAAAGCCAACCTGGCAGTTCCACTTCTAGTATGTATAACCTAGGTTTACTTGTAGAAGTGTCCAGTAGTGTATTAATTATATTCACTATAACACTATAAGCCTAAAAGCTGAAAATAATAAAAATACTTCCCAAACTTGGTGAATGGGTAACTAAATTACAGTTCACTCATGCAGTGAAATATATTTCCCAGCCATTAAATAGGATAGCCAGTGTGAAAGATCTTCCATACATGTTTTTCAGGTAGTAAAGTAATTCTAAGATCTGATATGTATACAATGTGTGTATGTATGTGTCTGTGTTACTGTTACTTTTGCTGAGAAATTGCTACAAGTAATTATAAGAAACTAAAGTTACTACCTCTGGTTAGTAAAAGCAGGTATTGATGGGTGACAATTTTCACTTTATATCTATGTTTACTTGAATTTGTTGTCAGAGTATTTCGTACTTTCATAATTAAAACAGTAACAAAAAAGGCACTGAGTAAAATTTCTCAGATGCAGTTAACCTAGTATCAGTCAAGGTCAGCCTCTGAGAACCTGGCACATGCAGGCAGTGAACTAAGCACCAGGATGAACAGCCACAAATCTGAGAATCTTCATTCCAGTTCAGTGGGATTTTTTCAGCCATCTGTTGCCAGGTTTTGTCCTTCGTTTCCAAGTTGGCAGGAATCCTACGAAACCCAGGAGAAATGTTACACATTGAAGTGTGTTTTCTTCATGACCTTTCCTAGCAAGCTGCCAGCCTGGGCTGTAGGAGGGGTCAGAACTGCTGGTTGACACACAGCCCAGAGGGGTGGGACCCTGACCTGGTCTAGTCTCTCCAATATGGGCAGTGGATCAGAGGCTTTTTCCATTTGTAAGAAAACAATTCAAAGTCAACCCTTCTCAGCAGTGAGTAAATATCAACATCCCCAGTTCGGATAGAGGCCCAAAGAGGTGACCTCTACCCAGGTAGGAAGGCCTCCACAGTTAGACCTTGACAATTGCTCTGAGCTCCAGGACTTCAGAGACCAGAGGGATCTATGTCTGTGCACTGCAGGCGTGGAGGCGACACTGTGCAAGAGTTTGTGAAATTGACAGCAGGGTCAGGATCCCCTCCCCTCCCTCCTGTGCCACATCACATCTCCTCTGCAGAGTTGACCTTTCCTGGCCTTCATTCCTTTGGTTTGGAAGTCAGCTTTGAAGATGATCCATCCTCTTGTAGAATCTGTACACCATCTCCAGGAAAACTCATCAAACAAAGAACTCCTGATGAATTGCTCCTTTTAACACTGAAAGCTTGTTCTAGAAAATTTAGAAAATAAAGATGAGCAGTCAAGCAAGAAAAAAATTCTATTACCCCCCCCCTTCCTCCTCTAATAGAACTCCCCATGAACACACTGCACCGGTGGCTCTTCTGGCCTCACTTGACATATCTAGTCGAGTGTGCTCACTCTCTTTGCCTTTTTAGTCCTTCGCTTCCCACCTACCAGGGCAATTTGGGCTGGGCATTTCTGCCTTGGCACTCAGCGGTGGTTGCCACTTACCCTAGGCTTCTCTAAGCCACTCCTCAGTTTGCCTTATCCCCTGGGGCCATTGCCTGGGTGCTAACTTCATTTTTTTAAGTATTTTATTCTTCCTTAGGACTGGTCATTTCTGATCTAATCTATCTTTGAATTTTCCATAACTCCAATGTCTGAAGAGAGTTTCACAGTCTCAGAACTCTGTAATGACTATTTACACTGTAGTCATCAGCACTATTTCCATCCCTTTGACGATGAAGCCAAAGTCAAAAGAACTGAAGTGAAATGGCCTGTCATCAAGTAACTGGGCTGAATCTGAACCAACTTCCAGTGTTTCTCCCACAGACACACCTTCATATCCATAGTCATTGGTAAGCAGTGTGGTAGGAGACAAGTTATGTTAACTTCAAGCTCTGATTTTCTGATTTTTTATATTTATAGAGCACTTTTCAAAATAATCTTTTTAAAACAATCTCTTTTTCCATGGGATTATCACTTTTATATCTTGACCCAGGCAGCCGGGTTGGATGGATAGATGGATGGATGGATGGATGGATGGATGGATGGATGGATGGATGGATGGGATGTCAGCTTGATGAGGTGTGGGGATCAGTGAGCAGGGTACTTGGATTACCTGGGAAAAGTTCTGGCAGAGTTCCCCTTTCAGCGACATGCAGTGAATTTACCTAGGAGAGGAAGATGTTTACACAGACACAGGCAGACGAAAGTTACATTTTAAAAGGACTGGGTTATTGGGCCTCCCCGGTGACGCAGAGTTTGAGTGCTGGGTTGCGAAGCTGCCCGCAGCCTCTGTAGCGCCAGTTCGATCCCCAGCTGCTCCCCGGCCACCAGAGGAGGGTCCCACATGGCGCGCAGACCTCTCCTGCCGCCCGCTGCTCCCCTCAGCAGTGTACTTCGGTCCTTCTGCCTGCTCTGCTCCCTGCTCTGGCTCTGGTGAATTCTCTCACCCTCCCGCACTTCTGACTGTACCCAGTGCTTGTATAAATAAATAAATCTTTAAAAAATAATAAAAATAAAAGGACTGGGTTATTAAAAGGAGAATGGAAAAGAGAGGCACATGCTTAGTCACAGGCAGACAGGAGAGCTGCGTTTTGCCAGTGCAGAAATAGTATTGATATACTGTTCTTTTGGGGAGGGGTTCGTTCCTTTGTGGAATTGTTATCTAGGGTTAAATCAATCACTTCTAGAGTGTGACTAGGTTGATGTGTTACAACAGGTGACTCTTTGCAATGGCCCTCAGTCTCTATATCTCCACATCTGCTCTGCACCTCTATAGCATTCTGATACTTGCTACAGCAGTTGATACCTAAAGATTTTTCATTTCTTCCTTTTTTTTTTTAAAGATTTATTTATTTATACATACAAGCACTGGGTACAGTCAGAAGCGCAGAAGCGCGGGAGGGTGAGAGAATTCACCAGAGCCAGAGCAGGGAGCAGAACAGGCAGACCAATGAAGTACACTGCTGAGGGGAGCAGCGGGCGGCAGGAGAGGTCTGCGTGCCATGTGGGACCCTCCTCTGGTGGCCGGGGAGCAGCCGGGGATCGAACCGGTGCTGAACCGGCGCTGCAGAGGCTGCAGGCAGCTTCACAACCCAGTGCTCAACCGCTGCGCCACCGGGCAGGCCCTAAAGATTTTTCATTTCTATAGCTGGTTTAACAAAGATGTTCGTCATTTCTACCCCTACCTCCAGTTTCTGGTCTTGTGCTGCCTCCGTTCAAAATTTTCTACTCTCAGCCTCCATCACATGGATCAGGAAGGAATGGAGGAGTGAATGAATGAATAGATAAACAACAAAAAGCATACTTGGGCCGCCTTTCACAGCACTTGCTCTATGAATTAAGTGTCCTTTCTTGAGCCACTCAGTTCCTCTTCAGGAAGTGTTGGGGTTTATAGGGTTAAAACTCAGTCTCTTCCTTGCCTTTCAGACTGTAGTGGGAAGTTTTGAACAGATAAGAGCAACTGAAGGGTTACCCTGGGAACTGCTGGAGACTTTTGGCAAAGAGGGAAACTGGGCCATAAAGGCCAACCTGTAACCATGAAAGGTTGATGTAAATTCTAAACATGCAGGGACTAATCTCAGTCTGACATGGTAGTAGATAGCAGCCAGCACAGACCTATTCCTAAACCTTAGAAAGCCCACAAGTTTGGAGTATAAAAAGTGCTTTAAACTTACCTCCGCACAGACATTCTTGTCTTTCCCCTGTTTTTCTAGCAGAATAATCAATAAATCTGCCTTTTCTACTTTTCATACTGTCTCTGGTGAATTCTTACACACACATACACACACACACACACACATACACACATACACACATACACACACCCTACCCCCAGTGCCCACGACCCTGGCTTCCCTTCACTGTGTTTCATCTCCCTGTCATGGCGGCAGGGAGGGGCTCTCAGGGGCAGAGGTGTGGGCATCTTTCACCCAGAGCCCAGAAGTGAGTGAGAGGACATGGGAGAGAGGAAAGCTGCTTCAGGCTTCTCAGGAAGGCAGACTTCGTGGGGTAAGGCAGAACTCCTTGGCGATTGCCTTCTGGTGTCTTCACCAGGCAGGCCTCCACATTTGCTTTCCTCCCAGCCCAGGGAGGGCATCCATCTTTCTCATCTTTCTTGCAGTGGCTATCCTCCCCTTCTGCATTCAGGAATGAAAGAGAGTCACAGCCTTCTTCTCCTGCATGCATCACCCACCTTTTTTCCATCCCTGGAAGGTCAAAGAATCGAAGTGCCAAAGTGGGGTCTTTGGGGGATGACAGTTTCTGGTTATCTTCTTGTATGTATGAAGTGTGCATATATAGTATATTTTGTCTACGTTAAATGCATGCAGTGCATATGTGTAAATTTGTAAGTGTAGCTTGTCTGCAAATGAAGTGCATGAGTACGTGGTCTCTGTATGTTGGATGCATGTAGCACATGTGCATATAGCAGGTCACATGCATGCAATGTGGATGCATTGAACATATTGGACATACATGTAATGTGTGTTGTATGCAGTGTAGCATGTTTTATTGTGTTACAGCTATGCACATTGCTCATTAAGCACTGCACACTGAACTCAGTGCACATTTCACACAACCACCTGTATGACTCCTGGTTGGCCTCTCAGTGGTTGGCCACCTTTCTCACCCCAGCAGGTGGGGGGCTGCCTCTGTGCCTGTGGGAGGGCACTATCGCCCACCCACACGCATACCACTTGATCCCAGGTCCTGGGTCCCTGTTAAATTCATTATTCTAAGACAGTTGCCTCAAGTCAGCTCTTGTTAGCCAGTTTTACATCCCAGTCCCCAGAACAAGCACCAGTTGCCAAAGCAACCAGCTGTATTTGCTTAAGAAGCTATGGCCTGTTCAGTACTGCACTCACTACCTTGTATTTGCTTTGCCTCCCTTCCCTTTTTCTGTTATTCTTACTTTCCTGGAATTCAATCCTTTTTCCAAGAAAAGATTTAGCATGCAAGCTTTGCCTTTGGCTTTGTTTTCTAGGGAAACTGGACTAATGCTGGGATCTTAATGATTTAACCTGTTCTGAAGAGAGAAGCTTTCTTCCTGGCCCCAGGACTGGGGAGGACTGAGAGTAAGTCCAAATAGCCTAGAGCGGAAAACAGAAGGCCCACATTTTATGGAAAGCTATAAAGGTCACAAGAGGGTGAAATGAAAGGCTTACTGGATAGACATTTAACAGGTTTGAAATACAGTCTCTCCCTGAAATGACAGCAGTTTTCCACACTGAAAACAGTTAGGTATGGTGCTTAGCTGAGGTGTCTTCAGGAGAGGGGAGGGCAAGAGTGTGGACCATATACTTATATGGCTCACAACAGGAAGCATATTTCTGCTCTTCTCATGATCACTGATGCTTCAGATCCTGCCAAGAGTTTGGCAAATTACCGTGCATAGAGGTGAGGGACAGGGTAACATTGAAAGAAAGAAGGAAGGGTTGTACATTAGGCAAAAATTGGTGACCACTCATCCAGTTCCTGTAAAACTCCAAAATCGAAAATATTCTTTTCCATGTAAGTTTAGCACAAGACCCTTTGTAGTCAGAAGAGGAGGAGCTTCGTAGAGGAGACAAGAGCTCACCATGCCTGGCAGGAAAGGAAAAGGTAGATTTGTGGTTATAAGTTGACAGTCTTTAAAAGGGCTTTTGGAAGGGTGCTGGGAGACACATTGAAGGGAGTCACCATATTTTGCTAGCGAGGGGAGATTCATTTGTTCATCATGTTCAACCAGACTGACCAGAAAGTTCAAAGTCAAGTGATAGGCCCTTCTATGTATCACATTATTGAATAAAACCAATGAAATCTTCTGGGACTCCAAATAAGTATTTGATAAAAATACAAGACCCTAAGGGAAATAATAGATCCTGAGCAAAACAAGTTCAGATTCGGTTTTCACTTAGCACAAGATTCTATATCATGGTCCTCAAATGAAGGAAATATCAACCAAGAAGGGTTCATGCCTGGTGCATGGTTCTGCAAGAAAGGAAAATAACAGTTTCTGGAAGACATAGGTACTAGAAAGATGGTTCTCAACCCTGGCTGCCCGTTGGAGTCAACCAGGAAGCTTTAAAAAAATTGCTGATACCTCGGTTCCACTGAGGGAAATCCTGACGTGATGGGTCCTGGGCATGGCCGGGTGGTGGGACAGTGTGAGGCTGCCCAAGTGATTCTAAAGAGCAGCTCTGGGTGGGAACTGGTGTTCTAGATGAAGGATACTTCTATTCCTTTTTTTTTTTTTTTTTTTTTGTGGGACCCTTCCCGGCGGCCAGGGAATGAACCTGCGCTGCAAAGGCTGCCGGCAGCCTTGCAGCCCAGCGCTCAACCGCTGCACCACCAGGGGAGGCCCAGGATACTTCTATTCTTGAGCCCTTCTTTACTTATCTCCGTCTGTTACATTTCTCTCAGGCCTTAAGTCATTTTCCCTTGGCTGCAGGCCTTGGCAGCTAGTGCCTGAGCTCAGATGAATTGTGCTGATAGTTCAAGACTGGGTGTGGAAGACCCTCTAGCTCCCCCGCTAGGAGCACAGGACACACTCCCAGCTACAGCTTTCCTCTGCAATGCCAAGTAGAATGAATTCCCACTCTCCCTGCAACACATTGCTTACAAAATAACACCTGGGGAAGAATGCCTGAGTAGTCCAGAAAGCTCTATTGGAAGTAAAGACCTGCAAGAGGACAATTTGAGGTTCACCCAATCATTTCCTTTTTGGTTTATGTGGAGTCAAGAAAGAAGCCCTCAGCAAGGAGGATTGGGGGAAGATTCCTTGTGATAAATCTGTGCCCACAGCCCAGTCTGCTGCAGTGGTGGGGGAACAGGCAGAACCATCAGCCACATCATTCTTTGAAAAGTGAGTCACTATTGTTTCAAGCCCAAGTCAGTGGTTTCTGCCCAGACCCATTTAGAAATGTGAAAGGCTCTTTCTAGAAGGGAATTGTAGTTTCTATAGAATTCTACATTCAGGACTGCTATGGCTATTACTTCTTTGGAGAACTGATTACCTTTAATAAAAAAAAAAAAAGCAGGGGGCCTCCCGGGTGGCGCAGCAGTTGAGCTCTGGGTTGCGAAGCTGCCCGCAGCCTCTGCAGCGCCTGTTCGATCCCCGGCTGCTCCCCGGCCACCAGAGGAGGGTCCCACATGGCCGCAGACCTCTCCTGCCGCCCGCTGCTCCCCTCAGCACTGTACTTCAGTCCTTCGGCCTGCTCTGCTCCCCGCTCTGGCTCTGGTGAATTCTCTCACCCTCCGGTGCTTCTGACTGTACCCAGTGATTGTATAAATAAATAAATAAATCTTAAAAAAAAAAAAAGCAGGTTTTTTTTTTTTTAATCTAACTAGACATCAGCAGCTCACAAAATAAGTGTTTCTTTTTTTTTTTTTTTCCTTGAAAACGAAACTAAATTGGGCCGTCAGATTGTAGCACTCTTGGATCTGGCACATCTGATGCAGGTAGAGATCATTTTTAGTATCCAGAGGTGGTGCTGGCTAGGCAAACCATCAAACAAAGGCTATGCTATTTCTTCATTTTTGAGCAAGTCCAAGTGCTACAGCCACACCTGAAAAAGCAGTGGTGATTAGAAGTTAGAGGACAGCCCGCCTGGGGCCTGGAGGAGAGCAGCAAGCCGGAGAATTACCATGAATCTGCTTCTTTTGTCTCTTGAAAGTCAGACAGACAAGGCCCTAAGAATAGCCTGGAGCACCCATCCCAAACCTTAACATGAAACAAAATCAACCCCCAGGTTCTAACTCAGTGGGTCTAGGGTGAGACCGGCGAATTTACCCACCTAACAAGTTTCTGGGTGATACAGATGCCACTGGTCTGAGATCACACTTTGAGACACCCTGACCTGGAGAAGAAGAAGCTATAAAAAGAAAACTATAAAAGAAGATCAGACTGTCATGCTGGAAACCCCCTGCTGGAACTAGCCTCAAAGGGCTGCGTCCCCAGAAACCAGATTGGAACAGCCTTTTCTTAAAGCACAAAAAGCAGATGCCTTGTTCTTTTCAGTTAGGAGTGATTCAGACATCATGAGAAGCTTTATTTTGCCAAAATAAAATTATATTAATAACATCTTTTTTTGATGATGACATAAAACACCATTTCTAGGCACTATGGTCCTGAGGTTTCTAAACTGCTTCTTGCATCATCCCCTGCTCCTAACCTTCAGCCCCCACTGGTGGCCTGATAGAATCTCAATAATGTCTTGGTGAACAGTAATGTGAGGTTTTATTAGCATTTAGAGTTAAGCAGAAGTCAACCCGTTTTACCACTAACCACATCCCTTCCTCTCTCTGGACCTTGGCTTCCCCACCAATAAAAGAAGAGTTTGGATGAGATAACAAGAATAATAAAGCTAATGTTTAATATTTATCATTTAGTTGGCCCTTGCTCATGTAATATCTCAGTTAGTCCGTGTGAAATAGTTTTTATTGTCTTCACATTTTTCACAGAGAGAGACAATTAGAAAAGCATAGTCATTTTTGACATTTTCATCAATATAAAAAAAATGACCATGCGAAATCTACCACTGAAGACACACCCCTACATTACTCAGGGTCCCTCCTATAACAATTAAAGTGAAATATAAAATCCTCCTAAATATCAGTATTCGATAAATTATGACCTTCTGAAAGATGTAATATGTGTCATTTTACAAGACAAAATCAGCTTCTTAAACCTTCATGTTTATCTTTTGTTCCCACTGCCAGGAAGCTTAGATCTAATTATGCACTAAAGATTATAATAACCACTTAATTCTCAAATTCCTGTTAACATTATCATTTACATCTTCTTTTTTTTTTTTTTTAAAGATTTATTTATTTATTTCATTTTATTTATTTATACATGCACTGGGTACAGTCAGAAGCGCGGGAGGGTGAGAGAATTCACCAGAGCCAGAGCGGGGAGCAGAGCAGGCAGAAGGACCGAAGTACACTGCTGAGGGGAGCAGCGGGCGGCAGGAGAGGTCTGCGCGCCATGTGGGACCCTCCTCCAGTGGCCTGGGAGCAGCCTGGGATCGAACCGGCGCTGCAGAGGCTGCGGGCAGCTCCGCAACCCAGCGCTCAACCGCTGCGCCACCGGGGAGGCCCATTTACATCTTCTAAACCCCAATACCTAAGTGGTTTCTTACATAGATTATCTGTGATTAAGGTGACTGTGTAATTTACCATCTAAATGGGGCTTTTTTCAGACTTAAAGGGAACAATATTAATAATCATGTCAGGATGCCAGGCATCAACCAGGACTGCCCCAGGAAAAACAGGCTGTATGGTCACCTACCTATGATTGGATATAATTGGCAAAAATGACATACAAATTACTCTCAATTTGATCTTGTAGGCATAGCAGTTTGGGGTCTCATGAAATCTCTAAGTAAGGTCACTTAGAGCTGGAAATAGATTATAATCCATAGAAAATACAGCAACAAAAAGGACCAGCACATGTTTGCACGACGAGGAGGGAGAAGGCATGCCTCTCCCTTCAGACACTGCTGCACCACTTCATTTTCCAAAGCCTCTGTCTCCTAAGCATCACAGACGTCATGTCCTATGGCCAGTGGCAGCTCTAAATACCTTAAAGGAGGGGCTTAGACAAGGCAGTCTGTTCAGGGTAGGAGGACATGGTTTAGCTGAAAGTGTGTAGTCCATTACCAAAGATGAGAAACTATGCGCATTGTTCATATCAAAGACTGGGGTGGTGTTGGAAGATGGTGGGTTCTAGAATGTTACAGTTGCTCTGCAGTCCTGTTGGTCTTTGCAGGACCACGGAGGCCACCTGATGGTTGGAGCTGTCAAAAGACTGATCCCAGGGGACCTCACCAGGAGGAAGATGCTGTCTCTTCCAAAAACCAGCACTAGAGGTCGCTCTTCTCCAACATCAGACAAAGTGCAAGGACAGAAAGGAGCTTCTGCTTAAATTGTACTGTGGGAGGCCCGCTACTGGCACTGATCAGAAGGTGGCAGTAACTGGCCAGCTCACGTCGTGGATGGAAAGTGCTGCTGGGGACAGACAAAGAAGCAGAGCCACCATGAGGGAGGCTCCAGTTTGCTGAGAGATGGTGGTAGACTGGACGCTGGGTGAGATATAGGCCCGTGGTGGAGAGGCCCATCTTCACAGTCCTTACTGCTCTCCCTGGAGTGGAGAGGATGTGTACTGTGTGGGGTATCAGAGGATCTGAGGAGCTCCCAGGTGAGAGAACTGGAAAAGACCAAACATAAGTGGAAAAACTTTCCACACGAAATGAAACTTCCAGGACCAACTAAAGCCTGTGTAGTCTGGGAGCACAGGAGCTCACGTATGTGTGTGAATTGGTAAGTGCCCACTTTTAACTGGTCGTTTATGTTCTGCAACTATAAACACTGTGTGAGGAGGTCCAGGCCTGGCTCCCAGAAAGGTCTCCAGCCTGGCTTGCCTCTGGTTCCTCTCTCTGATGTTCTTTGTTGCCAAGATTTTTTCAGAGACCTGGTTTGTGTGTGTGTATGTGTGCACACACGCACATGCCTGCATGTAGGAAAGGGAGGCAATTCCATAATTTTTAGTTTTCTGATTATAATCTATTTTAGCTGGAAGCCAAACAGTCTTGTTCTACATGCAGATGGGAAGACTGAGGTTTCCAGAGTTCAAATACCTGCTGGAGTTCATAAAGAGGCTGGACTAGAATCCAGGCTGGCTCACTCCGAAAGTAGCACTCCCACACTGCACCTGGCTGTTGTTTTCTCATGGAAGAGCTATTTACCTTCTTCAGCAAAAGATGCAGAACTGAAAAGAAAACTCTTGCCAAGCTGAAAAGTTTCAAACTAACCAAAGGCCTCAAAACAAAAACAAACAGAAGTGAACATTACCTAGGAACTCTGGAAGCAATCTCTCAGCCACTGAGGCAGGGCCAAACTTGCATCACAAGGCCTCAGACTTGGGTCAGCCACTCACTTCGATGGCATCCAGACCTAATGGCAAACAGGCAGGGCTGTTACACACCACTAGTGCTTCATGTGGCCCAAAGGAGTGCAACTATTTGCTTTTTCAGTTGGAGAACAGATAGGAGATGGTTCCACAGAAAGTGCAACATAGCCTGGCAGATCCATAAATATGGCAGCTCATCCTCTTCCCATTGGAAGGAAAGAGTACAATCCATTGCCTAGTAATGGACCCGACATCCTCCTTCCACAGCCCGTCCCAGCCAGGCACTCTTGAGGGCTCAGAGTCCTGCTACTGTTTCACACAGTGAAGGTCTATATCCTCACAGCACCAGTGTTGACTAAATGTTGAATTTATTCCCCCAACTGAGCACTAGCTGTCTCTGTACCTAAAAGTATGAGCTACTGGAGGACAGGAAGCATGCTAATTCATCTTAGAGGTGTGTCCCCTTCACCCCCCAAAGGCAGATACTGGTGTGCTTCAGGGAACACGCCTCAAATCTAGCTGGCTAATGAACTGAATTACATTCTAGCTACCTGTCTTAGAAGAAAGTGGTTTTTTGGAAGTCAGGGAGGATTCTTAGTTGCAGCAAATTGACATTTTGAAACAAAATAGCCAGTTAGAGATGTCTGTTTAATTTTTTTTAAATGAAAGGCCCTTTTACCAGCACTTTTGCTAGTCTACCAAGAGAACATATTGTTACCATTTTTCTCTCAAAAATCATCATTTTCCCCTAAAAAGTATGTTCTTCATTGTGTTTCACCATCCTTGAGAAGCTGGATTGAGCCAGGAGGTAATGTATATGGTGGGAACAGGGTGTTATTCAGCTCTTCTTGACCTTGAAAATCTTCTTTAACAAATCAAGAAATTTTTTAAAAATCCTGAGGTATTTATGTGTTTTCCTTGCTCATAGATAGAAGCAAGATTTCTGTTATTGCCAAAATGATGCCCTTAATCCAAACCTGTGGCTACAAAGATCATGTTATCAAAATCTTACCCCCCTTCCATAACCCCACCCCAACAATGTCTCCCACTTATTTCTGGGACTTTCCAAAGTAACTACTTTTTTTTAAATTATTTCTTTATTTATGCATACAAGAACTGGGGTGCAGGCCAGAGGTGTGGGGGGCAAGAGGATTCTTGCCAGAGAGAGTGGGGAGCAGAACAGGTGGACTGACTGAAATACACTGCTGAGGGGAGCAGCGGGTGAGTCAGGAGAGGTCTGCTGCACCATGTGGGTTGCTCCCTGGCCAGGGATGGAACTTGTGCTGCAGTGGCTGAGGATAGCTTCATAGTGCTGCTTCTTAACCCCTTGTGCCACCAGGGAGGCCCTCTCCCAAATAATTGAAACTTGCTCAAGATCAGCTCTGACCGCCTTCTCTCTCCAGGTCCCATTCATGTTCCTGCCACCAAAGCCTTCTGAAGAGTCCCTTCAACAAATGTCCTCCCTGCACATTCAAATTACCAAGACTGTCAGGGGTGCCATGGCTTCCTGGGTTCCCTGCCAGGTGCCATAATATCTGAGGAACAGGGAGAACAGTCCTCTTCAAAAGGCTCAGAAACTGTCTCCAGGCCAGGCTGGGCCTGACCACACTGCCCCTTGGTCCTTTCTTTCTCTCCCCTCTATGCCCCCATCCAGCACACACATAACAGCTGCTGCCCTGGGGCCCTCAGGGCCCCACCTATCAGTTCATCACCCAAACCAGACAGGTCTCAGGGAGTGCAGGGCTGCCATCCCCACCTGCTCATTCAGTTTTGTGCCAAAATAAGCACAACCCAAGAAACGGTTCCTTTCTCGGGACTGTACCTAGAATATGGAGTAAAAAAAAAAAAAAATTGACTATGAGCCAGCTTCTTACAGACAGTGGTGGGTAAACGTGGAGTCCACTCTGTAAACTGTGCACCCACAATTCTCTCCTTGTCTCATCCTAGACCTGTCTCTGCTACTGGAATCCTTTTCTTGCTGCATGACACTTCCCATTTGGTCATCCCAGACCTAATTTTTCCAGACCGTTATCTTTCTGAAAACCTGCTCCCAGAAAAGGTGCCGCCTTAAGCCACACAAGCAGTGGGGCAGACAGCTGCACTCTCTTCCTTTCAGCTGTGAGGCCACCAGCACCCGTGGGCAATGTCAGGACCTCATGGTCAAAGGTGCAGGGAGAGAGCGTCCTTGCTCCATCTTGTGCTGGTGGATTTTGGGAAAGTGAATCACACTCTCTGAGCCTTTGTTTTCTCTTCCGTTAAATGAGACTACTACCTGCAGTTCTCCATGGAAGTTGTGACGACTAATTAGATACCTTATTTGAAAGCACTATCTCATCCTTTTCCCACATAAAGCAGGCAGGTGGGAGGTGTTTTCAGGGCAATGGGTGGCAGTGATGGTGGGGGTGGCAAGGATAAAGGGATTTTGAAAGAAATCGATGAATGTACTTTGTTTTAACTACTGAAGTGTTTCTACTCTTACACTGCTGAAGTTGAAAAGTATTCAATGTAATGTCTCCCAATAGAGAATGCTAATCAGTGTTAAGTAAGCAAAAGCTGGACTTAATAATGTATCAAGATGCTAAAAGTTTAGCTGAGTAAGAGGGAAACAGAAAGGGCCCCAGGACAGGACAGGACTCAAGGGCAAAATTTTGCTGTTTCCACCGACTGGTAAGCAAGAGGTTAAAAATATATATATATCCCTGATAACTCTAGGCCTGGACACCTGTTGCCATAAATTTCCTTGACCCATTGGTTTTTATTACTAATTTTCCCCAGCTTGGGCATTCCTGAGTTATCTTTCTATAGTTTATCAAGTTTGGCTGCTTTGGAAAAAGGGAGTTACAGACTGAGAAGAAAAGAATCTCAGACCTTGAGACCAGACCAGTTCAAACTGGCGCTGCAGGCACACAGCCTTCTTGAGAGTTCACCCTGGAGACGGTCATGAGCCGGCACAACCCCCGACCACCGAGCCGCAGCTGGTGGTGCCCACAACTAGCTACAAACATGGACCTCAGCCGAGTCTACTCTCCTTGCTTTCTCAGCTAGTGATGTTCACTTCCTTTGTTCTCAAACGCTGGTCCTAAAACCTATAAAGGCTCCTACCCCTGACACCTCAGGGAGTCTCTCATGCTCCAGAGTCTTCCTTGCTCTTTCACTAATCACTAAATGCTGACTCCTTGCCAGTCTGTGGGGTCCTCCTTTCAGTCTTGCCCACAGGCTTGGGGCAGGGTTCCTTGCTCTGTCCCTGCAGTTCCCAGGGGGTGGAGCAGCAGACAGTGACCGGTTCACTCTGAGACCGTCTGAGTCCAAGAGCCTCGCCCTTGTCTGGTGACAAGATTGTATATGAGCAACCTAGTTACCCATATATAAAGCTGAATTTGGAGGATACAAAATCCAGGGTGAATTTTCTTCTATATTTTCTCAGCCCCGATATTGAACGGGTTGCCTGGCTTTGTTTCCCCCCGCCCCCTCGCGCTTAAAAGGTACTTATGAATACTCCACTACAGGCACACACAAAAGGTTAATAAAAGGTTTATTTACAAGGGAAAAGGAAATAAGGAAAATGTACAACTCAGGGAGAAAATAGGG
The DNA here is from genome assembly GCF_014898055.3 of Talpa occidentalis. Classification (NCBI taxonomy): domain Eukaryota; kingdom Metazoa; phylum Chordata; class Mammalia; order Eulipotyphla; family Talpidae; genus Talpa; species Talpa occidentalis. Next base: position 40,441,518 of record NW_023604295.1, on the reverse strand, counting down.
AAATAAAGTCTTTAATGTGTCCTACCCGATCCGCCGACCTGGAAACCCAAAAAGCACTCTCCGAGCTGGCCGGACACTGCGAGCTGGCAGAGTCAAAATGGGGGACCCCTCCAAAGCCCACGTGTCTGGCTTTATACCAACCTGGCTGCTTAACCCCACCCTCAGGTCCCAGCCACCTTCCCTTTGGTGGTGATGGGATTTGGAGTTCCCAGTGTCTTTGGCTTTGGCCTGGGGTGGGGGTGGAGGCCACAAAGCCTGTATGGAATTAGCTTTAGGACATCCTTTTCCCCCTAACAATACTTTCTATTAAAATTGATTGAATTGTTAGTATGAGAGGATTGTTTGATGATGAGGTGATTACCTCAAATAAATGTTTACACATTCCCGCAGCAGGAGACTGTGACATTGCTCCCAGACCTTATTTCCTTGTATCTTCCTCTGTGAGGACAGGCCCTCCCACCTTGTGCCAGGCCACTCTCAGTATCCATGAGACATGTAACAGATATACACCTGCTGGGTGCCACTTTTCAAAGCTCTCATCTGGCCACCGTTATTATTTAAAAAAAAAAATTGTCAAATTGAAGCTTATGTGACAAGGGATCCTGCAGAGAATGCTTATCTTGGGGGAAGGTACATTTCTCTCCTGTTTTTTCCATCCCTTTCCTGCTTGAAATAGGACTTGTGTCTTTCTGTGGGTGGATTGTGGTAAGTACTAAGCTAATTATTTTTCCCTCTGAAATCCTTACCTTTTGTCATGGACCTTTTCAAGGAGAAGGTTGTTACTGACAAAGTGTTTCTCTTCCCCACCTGAGGAAGGACATGAGAGTTATCCCCACCCCCGACCCCCATGAGGTGCTAAGTCACCCTGTCTCAGAGGTGAGCTCCCTAGTGTGTCTCTCTGTTCCTTCTTGGTTCTCTGATTGGGGAACTAACAGAGCCTCAGGACTGGTGGTAGATGTGCCTCTGGATTCGAGGCATTCTGGGGGGACCCAGAACACCTGCTCCTGTTAGAGAGGGTATTCTCCCCAAAGTTTCCTTATAAACACAGTGGGGGATGATTTGGACCAGCCGCTTCTCGCTGGCAATAATGTAATAACCCTGAACACACAGCACCCACCACTCTCTCTGCCCAAAAAACCCTAGTCCCATGCCCTGGTTATAGAAGCATTAATCACCGCTTGCTACTGGGCATGTACTAAATGTTGTATGTGTATTATCTCTTCCCTGAAGGACAGGTGCTGTCAGGCACTCAGTGGACAGCCATCATGTTTCAGTTTTCTGTTTTCCGTCCCAAGTAGTGAGACAGGAATCTCATTAGTGGGTCTTTGTACATAATTAGGAGCCTCAGTAAGGGTTCTTCATCTACAGATCCAGTCCTGTCCTCCATTTGCTGTCATATATTTGTAAACTCCTTAAAGGCAACAGAAACTTACCACTTTCTCTATGCCTACAGTGCCTTGCTCTTGCATACAAGATGCCTTCAATGAACACAATATTGGCTTATAAATGAACATATTGGGGAAAACCTAGCTTGATACGTGTTCCTATGGTAAAATTAATGAACCACAAGCTTATTGTGTATCAGATGGTTAAAAACATACATATGTGATGTGTGGTAAAGAAGACACACATATTCAGTGACTCAACTGTTCCAGCCACAGCTACTGACCCTAGAGAAACCCACACAGCTGCAAAAGGAGTCATATTCAAGAATGTCCATCGAAGCATTGTCAGTAATAGAGAAAATTGGAGACAACCTGAATGCCCGTCAATAGGAGTCTGGATAAACACATCGTAGAAAAGTCAGCAGATGCCAAAAAGCTGTTAAAATTAATCACTATAGATAAATACCAAAAGCCTAAGTTATAGAAAAATACATGTAGTGTGCAACAATTTGTATGAAATTTAGAACATGCAAAACAATTATATTTTTTTCTGATTTGGGAATTCTACTGTGTTAAAACATGCATGGGAAAAATGAACATCAAGTTTGTAACAATGAACTCCAGGCAGAGAGGGAAAGTTTGAACGGGGTACATAGGGGATGTCAACTGTAGCTGTAATGTTATAATTGAGGCATTACATTATATTGCCAAAACAGAACAGCTCCTTAGGTGATTATTTCATTCAGTGCTTGCTATATATCTGATGTAGGTCACAATTTGAAAAGCCCTTTGTCAACAAGGAGAGAGGAAGGCTTTAAATGAAGCTTAGGTTACTTTAACAAAAGCAGCACATCCCAGACTAGAACAGTGACTTGTCTCTCAATTCTGCTGCATGATGGCACCAGACTCCCCAGAGACACCCCAGAGCCCCAGAACCCAAGAAGGTAGGGGAGGGGTGGATGCTAAGGACCCAGGAAACATCTCTTGTGAGGAAAGTCAAAGGAACAGAAAATACTTAACTTGGAAGACAAAATATTCAAAGAAGCTAAGACCACAGCTTTCAAATGTTTCAAGTGGGGCAGAGAGCGGATGTTCTCTGTGCAATCTTACCCTAGAAAATGAGGAGAAACCGGGAGTCAGAGGAAGCAGATTCAACTCACCTCAGAGTCCCAGCTGCTGAACTGTGGACCCTGCCACTGGGTGAAGTCTGAGCTCTCTGTTTTGCTCCCATTTTCTGTTCCCCTTTCCTCACCCACCAACACTTCTACTCCTTCTACCGCATATCTTTTTTCTTTAAGCATTGTTTTGTGTGTATATATCTGAACATTTATTGCTTTATCAAGGGATAACTTACCTATAGTAAAATGTATTCATATTAAGAGTTTTGACAATGTATTCACTCAGGAAGTCACCACCACTCAAGTTAGTATTTCAGGCCCCTCTCCCCCATTCTCTGGCACCTTGTAGTCGCTGACTCGATTTCTGTCACAATTGTTTTGTCCTTTCTAGAATATCATGTAAATGGAATGAAACACTATGTGTCTTTGTGCTTGGTTCCTTTCACTTAGCATAATGATTTCGAGACTCATCTGGTTTTGTATCTGTCGTTTGTTCTTTTTTCGTTACTGAGTAGTTTCATTTTATGAGTTTATTACCATTTGTGGTATTTGCTGCATAGATAATCATCTACTCACCAGTTGATGGAGATTGTGGTTATTTCCAAGTTGGGTCATAAGAATAAGCTGAAATGGATATCTGTGGAACAGGTAATTATGTGGAGATAAGTTTTTATTTCTCTTGGATAAAGACCTAGGAGTGGAATTGCTGTCACATGGTGTATATGTGTGTTTACCCTTACAAGAAATTGTCTGACAGCTTTCCAAGGTGGATCTGCTATCTTGCTCTGCTATCGCACAGCAATGTCTGAGGCCTCCTGTTGTTCCACATCCTCGCTCACACTTGGGAGGGTCAGTCTTGTTAATTTTAACTACTCTAGTGGATATAAAGTGTTATCTCATTGCTGTTTTAATTTGGATTTTCTTAATAACTAATGAGATTGAGCATTTTTTTTCATGTGCTTATTATTCATGAATATCTCTTCTTTGATGAAGTTCATATATTTTGCACATTTCTTTAACTGAGTTAACTTCTTATTGTTTAATTTTTTTAAATTTTATTTTATTGAGGCAGCATTTGTTGTATATGAATCAGAGGTATAGAATCACACACTCCAGGTGCATGCCACCACCCCACACTAGCCACCAAGTACCCACAGTCTTCTATCACAGTTGATTGGATGTAGACCAAGATATTTTAAGCAAGTCACAAGAATGGTAAAACTCATAAAGGGAAAATAATGGATTAATTAGTCTAAATTAAAATGAAGTATTGCTATTCTTCAAAAGATTCCATATAAGACAGAGAAAGGGTAAGTCCTGGAGTAGGCTGAGATATGTGCAGATGTAATTAAAAAACTATATCTAGAATGTATTTTCATAGCAATAAGCAAAAAACAGATGGACTGAACAACTTAAAGGTCACAGAAGACACCCAAACAGCCATATAAAGGACTCTATGTCATTAACCATAAATAAATGAAAATTAAAAACACAGTGAAGAGACAGAGGAAGTTAACTAACTTCATTAAGTTGGATGTTAACTAGACTTACTGTGATGATCATTTTTCAATGTAATCAAATATGAAAGGCATTATGTTGTACACCTGAAGCTAATGTGTTATACATCAGCTATACCTCAATAAACATAAAATGACAAATAAACAAGTAAATTAGAAGAAAAGACAAACATTGAAAGTAACAAATATTGGAGGGAATGTATTTCAACTGTATTGCTGAGAGTTTAACCTGGTACACCAGCTTAGAAAAATGTGTACACATGGCCAGGCCCTGTAGTTCAGCAATTCCTTTCCAAATTACATGTATATGGCTGCTCTGGATCAGTTTATAGAAAATCAAAATTATGGGTTCCTAAAGTCAGGTATAACTTGTCCCAAAATTACATGATCCAAATGCCTGTTGAGAGAGAGATATTCAACTCCCTTCTAATTTCCTTCTATTTAACAAGCAGTAAAAACTGGACAGCACTCAAATGTCCATCAAAAATAGGATGAATAACTACATTATGGCATAGTCATACAATTGAATACTACACATTAATACAAATAAACAAATTATAGCAACTTGCTATGACATAGAGAGAAAAATCTAGACACAAAAGTATAAACCATGTAATTCAGTTTATGCAAATTTTAAAAATAGGCAAGGCAAACCTAGTTTATGACTGTATGATTACCACAAGACTTTCATCAGACATGTTTGCAAATATTTTCCTCCCAATCTGTGACTTGCATTTTCATTTTCTTAACAATGTCTTTTGAAGAGCAATTGTTTTAATTTGATAAAGTGTGTTTAGGCCTAGTACCATTTCAAGCTAATTTTTATACATGTTGTGAGATAAGGATGGAGTTTCATTTCCCCCTCATGGACATTCATTTGTATTAGCATTATTTGTTAAAAAAAAAAAAAAAGTCTACCCTTTACCCATTGAATTATCTTAGGCAACTTAGTAAAACATCAACCCTATATGCATAGATCTATTTCAAGACTCCATTTTTTTCTTTGATTTATTCATCTATCCTTTCTACCACTATCAAACTATTTTGATTATTATAGCATTTTAGTAGAACTTAAAGTCCAATAATGTCAGTTCCAACTTGTTCTTTTTCACAATTACTTTAATTATTCTCCACTGTTTGTAATTCCAAATAAAAATTTTATTTGGCTTATCAATTTTAACAACAAAATCTTTAGGGATTTTGATTAAGATTGTGTTGAACTTACAGAACTGACTATGTTGAGGTTTCTGATTATTCTTTGTGTGACATATCCTTTCCTACCCTTTTGATTTTAATCACTTATGTCTGTATTTGAAGGCTTTTATTTCCCAAATACATAGCATATAGTTAGGTCTTACTTTTAAAATACAGTCCAACAACCATTGCATTTTAATTAGAATGTCTAGGCCATTTGTATTTAATAAGCTTATAGAATGGAGATAAAATGAAATGATAAAAACTACTCAGTCTAAAAGACAACAGGAAAAGGAAAACAAAGAACACAGAATACATGGAATAAGGAAAAAATAGTAAGTTGCTAGTGGATTTAAACCTTGATATCTTTTTATGTATTATCACTATGTAAAAAATTTTTGGCTGATAGATTTTTTTTATTGCAGTATTTTAAAGATACCATTTTCTTGTTTCATCTAGTTCATGAAAGAAGTCTGGTGTCACTTTTATCTTTGTTCTTCTGTGCTTGTTGTTTCTGTCTTTCTTTTCTGTGGTTTCCTATAAGATTTTCTCTTTATCATTCATTTTCAGTAGTTTGGTGTGCCTGGTACATGGGAGGTGTTTTTGTTTGTGTGTGTTAAACTTCCTTCTGACTTTCTCCACTTATTAATTCTATGGTTGGTCCTCTGTTTTGCCTTTCACTAACTTTGGAAAATTCTGTTATTATTTCTTCAAGTACTTCTATCATTTTCTCTCTCTCTCTTGCTTTCTCTTGGGGATCCAGTGGCATGTATGCTAGATCAATTGACTTTCTACCAGAGCTTTTAGATACATGTTTTACACGTTCACCTTTTTTACTCTTTGTGTTTCAGTTTGCATCCTTTCTCTTGACCTATCTTTGTGTCCACTGATTCTTCTCCAGGGTCCATTCTGCTGTCAAAGAAATTCTTTTCTGGCATTGTGTTTTTCATATCTGACATTTTAAATAAGTGATTAAATAAAAAACCTTTTTAATCACACATTTGGGGCTCTGTATTCAAGAGGAGAAACCATTTCCTCTTTCAGGGTGTTTGTTATTATTCTGTCTATGCTGAGGTGGGCTGGAGAGTGGGGAGACAAATGCAGCTACATGAATCTCAGACTATGTCTTGAATGTGTGTATAATTCTGCTATGATGGTTAGGCCAGTGCAGTGGGAGAAGTTAGTTCAAAGGTAGAATTTTGAAATGGTATTCTGTTGAAATACACTCTGAGCAACAAGCCAAATAAAAAATGACATAAACTTCCTCTAAGTACTTGAACCTTTCTAAACAACATTCTGGGTATCATACTAAAATGCCAGTGCTACACCTCTATAGGCTGCCTGTACAGATTAAGCAGGTCAGGGCTGTGCTACCTAGGCCCTCCAGGGGTGGATTCCTCTAAGGTCAGAAATGCGGTCAAATTTTCCTTTAAAGGTCCCTGGGATGTTCATCAATACAGAGTCCCAATACAAAGAGTTTTGTAAATGCATGTCATCAATTTGTTTAGTCATCTGTCAACTGCATTTCCAGCCTGTATTTTTTGAGTTCTACCTAGAGTTTTATAATAATATAGTCTGGGCTGCACAGGTAGCCAGATTTTGTTATTAGATAAACTACATTTGGCAAGTACAGTCTGGGATGCCTCCATAAACCTCACCCCCACAGATGCACATCACATAAGTTATGGGTGTGTTCAAGAAGAATAGGACTGGCATGGTTTTAGAAGAATAACTCACTGGCTGTGGCACCACAGTTCAGTAGCAGAAGGGAAGGTTGTGCCCAGGGCAACAGTCCGCAATTGTGGAGTTTGTGCTTTGCAAAAAGACCCAGTAGAGTTGGAGGATAGGACTGAAATCCAAGCTGTGTGTCTGATTAGGAGATGGGTCTTCACAGAAAGGGCAGCACAGAGTGCCCTGTGAGCTGCCAGAGGCTGCACCAGATTAGTGTTGGATCCAAAAAGGTCAGACTCAGTACTAAGGACAGCCTAAGAGAACATTGCTATTCAATCCTGAACCCAGATGCTGTATTCTCTCTTGTTCCCTACAGAAGTTATTTATTGGGGAGGCTACCTGAGAAATTGCAGGTAAGTGCCTTGAGATCCTGGGAGAAAAGGGCTGTATCAGTTGTTATCAATGAAACAAGGGGTGGGGGGTTGCCCCCAAGGGATATCTGGCAATATTTAGAGATGTTTTTGATTATCACAAATGGGGACTGCTGTGGTGGTTAGAGGCCAGAGATGGTGCTAAACATCCTACAATATATAGAACATCTTCACATAATAGAACCATTTCATCCAATATAGCCAAAGCGCCACTGCTGAGAAACCCTGGGTTCCATAAGGTAAGCGGAATGACTTTCTTCCATTGGTGGATGTGCAGTTAACAATGAAATTGTTTAATATTTAAAAGAAACCAGCTAAAGTTTTCCCTTGAAGTAAAGAGTCTTCCTCTGCCCCAATCCTATCACATTCCAACTGCATTTCCTTCCCTATTGTCCCATTATCATAGGAAGACATGATGCTCAGAGGAATTTTTATACATGCTCATGTGAGTCTATATGAATGTGTCTGCATGTGTATGAGAGAGAGAAACAGAGGCAGGCTGAAAAAACAGAAACAGACAGAGATAGAAAGAGACAACTCTCTTTCCCAGACCTTGTTTTCACCTCAGGAAATGGAAGTGGAAAAAAATCATAAGGAATGTCCAATTGTTCCATGTATAAAGGCTCTAATGAAATCCTGCAGCTTTATGACTTTGGAAGATCTAGAGGTAATTTCCTAAGTAATAAAGTGAAGGAAGAAAGCATTCCTTTGTAATCCTCCCTAAGACTCTAGGCAAATGCTTTTGACAACAAAGGATTTTTAAAAATAATTCATGCAATAAACACTGAGTTTTGAATTAAACCTCCTGGGCTCCAGCTATAGCGCAAGGCAGATGCAGTCTTGGCCTCTGAGTCCAAGGTGGAAGCCAGATCACAGGCTCTCCTGGTACTGGAGGTGGGCGTTCAGGTTGTCCTCTGTCTCTTGGGACAGAGAGAAGGCCATCCTGGGACAGACTCTACCATGATGTTAAGTATGTTTTTTACCCAGTAATGCCTTATAGGAGGAAAGATTATGACTTATTTCATGGCTGAGAGATTTAGACTGGGTAACGCTGGGTTAAACTTTTACACGTACATACATTTCTCCCCTTGTGCTTGAATTTTTGTGATTTCTTTTGCTCACCTGATCCATGACAGGTAACTTGCTGTATGTCAGGTAAAGACCATTAATAGCCAAAATGAGTGAAGCATTGCAAGGTCACAATGGAGATCATCATATTTGTGTCTTTGCTGATCAGACCCTGAGTGTGAGATTGAGGAACACGAGTGCTTTTACAGGTGACTTTGCATAGGTCCATATTTGTAAAAACTGTTAACAAAAATCTGTGAGATGTTTGGTGCTTAGTGTCCTGGGGGTATATGAACCACGAACCACAAAAACTCTGGCTATTCTGACCCATGAAGGGAACAGCAGATTCTAGGACAAGGTACTAACTTTCAAATAGAAACTTTAGCCTGGACTCCTCTTCCTGTTTTCTTTATAACCTGCCTCTGTGCCAGCACTTAGCTAAAGGCGCTTAAAGCAAGACTAGAAAAACTGAAGAATTATACTGGAGTATTATTTATTGAAATTGCCCTTCAAGCAGGTGGGAAGGATAATGTGGAATTTCCAAAACACAGCATTTGTCCTTGCGATGAAAGCAATGCCCCTATTGAGAAGAAAGGAACTTTAATCTGTTCCTCGTATTGGTGTGTCTGCTAGCTTTTGTTTTGAGTTATTGACCTAGCTGTAGCATTGCAATGAGGAGCATAGCTCTTTTGGATCCAGAGGATCCTAACCAGACCTGGAACCATCTTGACAACATTTGAAGAAGATCAGCTAGTTCCCTGATGGGGACCAAGTCCACACTCTTTAAAAGCTGACTTTGCACAGGTGGAAAGTGTTTGTATAAATCAATGAGTAATGATGCTCCTGCTGGGATCACTTTGCTGGGCACTGCGAGTGGACACAAAGCCATGTCACTCTGGTGACAGATGGGAATTATTCTAGGGTCACCAGGAAACCCTGACCAGGAAAATGACTAACTGGGGAGCAGTTCCAACTCAGCTGATGCCTGGTGTTGATAGCCAGGCTGAGTGGATTTATTGTAGGCCCCCCCCACAGTGTCGGAGAAATACAAAGCCATCACCTCATCCTTATTTCCCCAGAATGCACTGGTCTAGCAGGTTTTCTGTGTAGGAAAAAGTGTGTGCCACACGCACCCAGTTGTTCATCCCAAGGATGTCCTCTTCTCTTGGGGTCCACCCTGGGTCCCATCCTCCACTTCATTCCTGTCTCAATGGAGAGGTTCTTGATGGTACAGTCTGGACTCACTCTCAATAGATCATTTTTAATAAATATTGTCTGTTAGAATGACTTCTATTCTATGTATTCCCCTTTTCAACATCAGGACAAAAAGAAAGAAAATAAGACTGGACAGCTCCTGTTTTCTCACTGAGTCTTCTGTGATTGTCTCTTCTCCTGAATGTCTCTCTGGTTGCTAACTTGCATCTCTTTTCAATTTTTTTTTAAAGAAATTTAACCTTTATGGGGTATTTTTCAAATGTATAAATTCTTCTAACAAAAATGCTTTCTTTTTTATTATTTTATGATAAGTGATGTATTCTGGTTTCCTTAGTTAATTAAAAGTAAAAAGCAGGGTACAGTAGAGTGAAGGGTAAGCAATGGTGAATTAGGTTTTTGCAGAGTGGAATGAGTGCCAAAGAGCTGGCGGGGCTGACAAGTGGCATAAAGGTGCCCTTCATCACAGAGATAAATGCCCACACTGGCCCAGGAATCAATGGAACCAAGGAAGGACCCAGGGGCAGGAGCAGGCCCAGAAAACTTCCTGCCCACAAGGTGGGCCAGCAGATGAACAACAATGTATGGGCGCTGCCAAGTGACTGCTCCTTCACTTCCACCCTCTGTGTCTCACATGAGGCTCCTTCATTTGGCCCATCGTAACCAAAAGCATGCAAGAATGGAAATTCTGGAACATGCACTGAATCTAGCCAAGCTGACACCCTACAACATCACTACAGCAGGCACTTGCTATTTATTGAACGATTGCCTAAAGGAAGGAATGAACTGGCAACAGCAAGAGGCACTTAGCCATTTGGTCTCACTAGAATGAGAGCTCCAACGTGTGTGTGGGGCGGGGCGGGGGGGCGATTTTTGTCTGTTTCATTCACTGATGAATCCCTAACACCTAGAATGGTACCTGGTCCATGTAAGTACTTAAAAATTTTTTGTAGAATGAATATTGAGTAGAGCCAACCCAACGTCAAAGGGACCTGCATGGAGTCATTGACTCCATGACTCATGACACAACCCAGTGAAAACCTTTCTTTGTTATAGGGTGTGGGAAATGCTGTGAGGAGCTGATGTGTACATTTAATAAAATGGGGCATAAAATGAAACAAAGGGAAAACCACGTTTCCTTCTCTCACGACGCATCTCAGAGAAGCAAAGTATAAAGCTCTTGTGATGACTCTGGAGAAAATATCATAAGTAAAAAGTCAGTGACAGAGAAACTTGGCTACTGAGAACAATAAATCCTGGTTGGGGGGGCGGGAGGAGAAGAGGGAGAAGAAAAGTTAAAAGAGTTCAAATCACTCCCCTACTCCTCACCTCCTGGTCCATGTGGGGCCTACATAACAGAGTAAATCCCAGAAAGACTTTGACCTGTGGTGAAACTTGGACAGGACATGGATTTGGATACCCCAGTACCAGAAGACCATTTAATTAAAACCAGGTTGTACATTCCCTGAGGTAGTTTAGAAGGCCAGACTCCTCAAACTTGGTCCTGAGACGATCTAAGATTTAGTTAGCTCAAATTTTCCACTTCTTGATCAGAAGATCGTCTCTGAATTCTGATGCAATTGCAGCATCTCCTTCACTTATTGATTTCCCTACTTCACTGAAATCTCATTTTTGTTTTAAAAAAATACATGCCTTTCACTTCTGTGATTATCTATCAGAAGTATCAATTGCAAATTGTCATTTTCTTTGACTGATGGTATCATTGGCTTTTATGTGCTTTTCTGTGTTTTCTACATTTTTGCATTGAACATGAATTATTTCTGTGATCACTCATGCAAAGCAATTATATATTTTTTTTTCATTTTTGATTTATTTAATCATGCATACATGTGCCAGAGGCGCGGGAGGGTGAAAGGATTCACCAGAGACAAAGTGGGGAACAGAACAGGTGACTGACTAAAATACACTGCTGAGGGGAGCAGCGGACAGACAGGAGGGGTCTGCCGCACCATGTGGGATTCTCGCTGGTTGGCAGGGATCGAATCCAGGCTGCAGAGGCTGCGGACAGCTTCACAGCGCTGCGCTCAACCGCCTATGCCACTAGGGGAGGCTCCAAAGCAGTTATAAAAGTATTTTTATGTTTTATAACTAAAGGCAACAGCAGCATGAAAAGGAGAACTATTGTTTGCATGTTTTTTCAACAACTACTGCCAGTTGCATTTTATTCTCAACACAAGCAACCTACACGGAAGAGGACACCTCTAAGCTACAATATCATAGGTAAGTGAGATGCCTGTGGTATATCAACATTACAGTGTTTGAACTTGGGACTAGACTAGACTTTCTTCTATTCTTAGCACCCTGAGGAAGTCTATCATCCATCAAATGTTGTTGGTTTTCAACTTGAAATGACTTTTTTGAAATTTATGGCTTTTATAAACTAAAAGGCTACTTTTTTTATCCACAAAATATGATCAGTAATATAAAACAAAAAGAGAGAAACCTAGTGTCTGCAAAATTGCAGAGCTAGGGGTTAAAGAAAATTTCTCAAGAAATGATGTAAGGTATAAGTGGACATGAAAAATGCAATTATTACCGTGTGATAATTGGGTAGTTGGCTTTAAATTAAGACCGGGGAGTATTTGAGGACAAGGATTTATAATCCATCCTCATTTTCATGACTGGGTAAAAGGTACTGACAATACAAAGGATCAAAATTTCTTTACCAAAATCTCCCTAAACAAAGCTCTGGAGATAGCTTCAGTAAAGTGGATAGAGAAGATCATTCTAGACTTTGGAAAGCTAAATTTTACAAGTTTCCTCCTCCTTAATTCTTAGGATAAGTGAGCCAACAAGAGGCAAGTTCTCTTCTGTCCCCAAGGCATAGCCCTGGCCTTTCTCAGCTTCTCCTCATTTCTCAGATTTCTTCCTTATTTGAGCCCCAAGTTCCCTTGGTTCAGCTGAGCAAGGTCCAAGGCCCTTCTGAAGGGTAGAGACAAACGTGAGGACACTGACCAGGCATAGAGGGGTCCAGGCAGAGGGGGGTGAAATGAGCATCATGGACAGACTTGGGAGGGCATGAGGGGTGGAGACTGAGGGAGACCCCCCACTGTCTGAGAAATGCGTGGAAGAACAAGACCAACACTCTTGGAAGAATTATGGGGATACTGTACGCGTGTGTCAAGTTTGGGCTGCACTACAGGAGAGAGTGACCTCTCCTCTGACACAAAAAAAATAGCCTGTCCAAAATCATCCAGGCACTTCTTTTTGCCCTCTCCAGATTGGTTCAGCGCACTCACTAAAATCCCAGGGCTAGTTCTGATATGTCCACTAGAGGCTATCATAGAAAGGCTGCTTTTCTCCTGGAGTCCAAGGGTGACAGGTCTCAACTAGGCACTCAGTCATGTATCTATGGCAAGTCCTCCCCCTCAAGTAATCAGTTCTGCAATTTGGTGGAAGATTACTTGCATCCTGCAAATAAATCAGCCCATGGAATGAATCATGGAAGTTTCCCATTCTCAACTAGTTGTTTTGTACTGGAGAGATGAATCTTTGCTTTCACCAAGTACTCACCCGATCGAGTGCTGAACAAATTGGTGAGGGTCAGGCCGTGAGAGCCACACATAGATGAAATTCTTCTGGTGTCAAAACAAACACTAGGAGGACAAGATGCACTTGGAGATTGACTCAGTCTCTTCTCTCTTGCAGTGGGTTACTACAGTTCATCGGGAAAATCGGTTGGAATTTGCAAAATCTCCAAATCCTGCCTTGGGGAGTCTGTGCTTCTTGGCTTCCTTACAGCTCCTTTGTGACCAGAAGATAGGTTTAAAAATCATGCTTTGGTTGCACAACTGTTATTATTCCCATCAGAGTAACATAGTGCAGAAAAACAGAACCGGGGTTTTGCATTTCCTGTTTCAGATCAACAATTTCATCTGAAGGGAATAACAGATTCTATTTACTCACAAGTACATTCCCCTCCTGATGCTGAGGCTGGAGGGACTGCAGCAAACAGTTTTAAAATAGAAGCATCTCCCCAGCTGTACTCTCCACATGCCCTCCTTCCTCACCCTACATCTCTGAATTTCCTCTCCCATAACCAAGAAATGGTGAGTGAGTTCTAGTGTTTCCAAGGTGGCCTGCAGACCCTGGTGAGAGCTGACACTTTGGGGAATTGAGTGCAGCTTCAAACATTTAAAGAGGCAAGCACAGTATTGAAGAGACCCAAGGAATTAATGGTCCCCAAGCTAATCTGACCTTACCCTAACTTCCCTTATGACTCCCCTAAGCCACCCATCTTCCCACACACATTACCAAGGTAGTCAGAGTGTCAAGGAAGAAGATGAAGCTTTGATCTGTGTGCTCTGCCCGCTTTGATCTGGGCTGAGGAAGTGCTTTGCCAAGGTCAGCCATGAGCTAATGACAAAGCTTGGCTTAGAACCAGCCTAGTGAGACCCACAGACCTGTGCCTTGTCCATAAACCCTAACATGAAAAGGATTCTTTTTTTTTTTAATAATTAGTTTCAAACAATATCTATCTATCTATCTATCTATCTATCTATCTATCTATCTATATAAGATTTATTTATTTATACAAGAACTGGGATACAGGTCAGAGGTGTGGGAGGGTGAGAGAATTCACCAGAGAGAGCGGGGAGCAGAACAGGGAGACAGACTACACTGCTGAGGGGAGCAGCAGGTAAGGCAAGAGAGGTCTGCCATGCTATGTGGTTTCTCCCTAGCAGAATTGAACCCGGAAGCAGCCGGGAATTGAACCCACGCTGCAGAGGCTGTGGACAGCTTCATAGCACAGCGCTCAACCTGCTGCGCCACCAGGGAGGCCCAGGATTCTTTATCTTAGTGAGGTTTTAGCAGTTTCAATTTCTGGGTGTAAATAAGCATGACCTGTCAAGATATCAGAATTGAAATAAAACAAAAGACGATAAACCTTAGTTGGCTGTAATATCACTGAGAGGTCAGACTCCCTTGTCCCCAAGAGTCTCAGGGAATGAGTATGGTCAAGCCATATTGTGAATGTGTCCAGTTGCATGAATTCTTCCTTTCCTCTGCTGTCCACTCTGTGAAGATTGGTGGTGTAGTATATCCCTATTACTGTTTATCTCTAGTTCTCTGTAAAATCATAGATTCTCAGGAGAGGAAAGGGCCTTACAGAGATTGTAGAATACCCCCCTGTCTGGGTGCAAATTAGATAGCATATATTAGAAGTAGCAGCTGGTCTGAAGGAGGCAGCTCCTTGATATTTATTTATTTGTTTGTTAAAGATTTTATTTATTATTTATTTTTGTGTAGAAGAATTGGGGTATAGGACAGAGGGAGTGAGAGGATTCACCAGAGACAGAGTGGGGAGCAGAACAGGCAGATCGACAAAAATACACTGCCAAGGAGAGCAGCAGGCGAGACAGAGAGGTCTGCTGTGGCATGTGGGTTAGTTCCCTGGCCAGGGATTGAACTCAGGTCTTAGCGGTGATAGTGCTGAGACTTAACCCATAAGACACCAGGGAGGCCCTCCCCAGTATTTAAACCCAGGTCTTTGTCTACAGATCCCTATGAGGCCTGAGGGTTTGGCAGTTATCTGGTTGATTCATCAGAATAGGTAACAATTAAGCTGTATAATTCAAGCTGGGATGTTCACTATGCCACTTGATTTATTCTATTTAACAGATACATCACAGGATCCTATAGTAGAACAGAGAAGTACACTCCATTTATCCAATTTTCAAATCTAAGGTCCTGTAGTCACTTCTCTGCTCAGCAGGATGTCCTAATGTAGCCATTTGTCCCTTGGACCATTTCCTCAACCCACGCTGTCTCTGGACCAGAGATGTGCTTCTTTCCAGCCCAACACAGATGCTGTGGGAGGCCTGGTACAGGGACCTGGGCCGGCTCAACCCACCATTCCATCTGCTCATGGGGACAGTGCTGCTTTTGTACCATTGTTTTTTTTTGTTTGTTTTTTGTTTTCTTACTGTCTTGATCTTAGTTTAGTTTTTTTTTTTTTTTCTTTCACTTTTCCCCAGTTTCAAAACCAGTCCCTCAGGGCCTCAGTTGAAACCAGCCATACCCAAGAACATCCCTGCACCAGAAATTGTAATTATTCCCTAAACAGAACATGGACATCTTTTCAAATGACCCACTTGAAGTATGAGTGTCCTGGGAAATCCAGTGATTTCCCCTTCCAATGGAAGCACCAGCCTCTGGAAAATTCCACAGCTCAAGGCCCTGGTTAATGGAAAAGGGAGGCAAGGGCGAGTAGGTTGACACTTTAATCTTTAGGACATCAGTTGGGTTCTTTTGAATGAGTTAGGGTAAATCTTCAGGGAGTGAGATTCTCAACCTGGAGTAGTTACTATGACAACATGAAGATCATCTCTGGCCTAACAATAGAGAAAAAAAGATTTGTAAAGTGGGAACCTCCTTCAGGCCCAGGAGTCTTTCTTGTCCTTCATAATAATATGATAGGCCTTCTCTTCATGACTGAAATTTTCCTATTTGAAGCAAATGACATCTTTCTTTCATATATATTGCTTTTAAAATTTGTTCATTCTCCTAAAATTGTGTTAAATTAAAATGTGTTCATTCTCCTATAATCTATACAGACCAATTAAAAGAAACAGAATATACCAGGAAAGCAGACATTCGATATTAAGGGGAACATGTATGTAAGTCATGTTTACTTGAGAGGCCATGACACCCAAGGTGAAAAGATTACTGGCCAACTAGGTCAATAGGCTTTGCCCTAGAGACCAGGGTTCCCGTGTGATCCCAAGATGCCCATAGTGCATCACCAAGCTCGGCTCCTGAGGTCCTAAGGGCTCCTAATCTAGGTCCTTCTCTTGAGTGGAGATGTTGGAAGTAAGGGGAAGATAAGATATCACTTGTAACCCCCCTAGGGGGCAGAACAGAGTTGCCCGGAGTTCCTCTTGACAGGATGTGGAATTCCTGAGTCTCAGGAGCTTGTCTGGTTAATGGCCTTGTCTATCTTCTGGCATAAATGCCTTTTGATGCTTCCCTACTCGGGGAAGGGAGGTTTATGGCAGGAGCCCAGAGTGGCCATTCAGAGGGGAAAAGAACTAGAATAGCAAAATCCACAAGGGCGAATATTTTATCTTGTTATATCTTCCTGGTGCTGGCAAAATACCTGGCCCTTAGGAAGTGCTCAGTAAACATTTGTTAAATTAAGATGATTGATTCATGGTCAAGGATTTAGGCCTGGGGGTAGGGGAAGCAGAAGGAATTTTACCAGTATTAGTCAGAATTATCAAGGGAATCTCAGCAAGACTCAGAATCACAGACTCAACAGAGAAACTTCCGTTAATCCAAGACGCAGGTCCAAATGCAGCTCCCACCAAGGTAGTGACATGTGGTGTGAACTCAGTGATATTCGAACTGTCATCTCATGTCAAACTACATGGTGACCTGAGCTAAGGCAGTGCCACTGGGGATGAGCGGGGATAACATAGAAATTTAGAAGGCTAGATAGAATTTGGAGACTGAGTGTATACAGGTGTTGAAGAAAAGTGAGTCAGAGGTAGACAGGGTATAGAGACAATATTACATCACAGGATTGCTGTAAGGAATGGATGAATGAACTGGACAGAGTCTCTAGACTAGTCCTTGAGTGCTATACAGTGAGTTTTTAACAGAAACAGCTTTTCTCCCTCTCTCCTTCCTTCCCCATTTTCATAACTCTCAGAGTGCCCACCTGACTGGGTATTCATCTGGATCTCATAATGAAGAACCTGCCCCTGCCTCTATGGGGGCCCCCCTGGACAGATAGAAATAAAAATGTCTTCTCTCCAGGGCTACATTAGGAAGACTCTGAAAGCCATTCTCTCAGTCAGAATGTTCCCTTTGTTCCTCTGAGACAGAACCAACATCTCCGTGAGGGACAAAGAGGCAGCCTGACTCCAGCCAGCAGCCACATGGGCGGGGTGATAATTTCACAGTGGGGGCTGGGGCTGCAGCCCTGAGATGTCAAGACTTGGTGTGGTACAGATCACACAACAGGTGGAAGACCTTTTAAAATACTGAACACATGTAATTCCAATGTCAGCCTCAGACTTCCCTGAACGCACGCACACCGAGTTCTCCTGGGATATGTCAGGCCTTGGGAAATTGGGAAGACCCAGACATGAGTCTGGCTGCGCCACTGATTCTTTCCCCCCAAATATGTTCAACTTTTTGTTTATTCAACAAACATTTGCCGAACTGTTACCTCGTGTCAGACACTGCTAGAAGCTGGGACATCAGAGAAATAAAGCAATGTCCCTTCCCATGCACAACCTCGTAGGGAATACTGACAAAGCAGACCAGCATGCTGTACAGTGTCTTACAGTGAGCTGGTGTGAGCAGCCATGGGAGCACAGAGGGTCACAGAGCCCAGTCAGGGTTTCAGAGAACACTTCCTCCAAGACAAATAAGAACTGGCTGAATAAAGTGGGCAGGAAGGCCTTCCAAGTAAGGGAACAGCAAACAGGATGGTCAAAGGCCAGCAAGACCAGGGCTTGGTGGCTCTCCACCCTGGCTGCACACTGGCAGAACCTTGAACAATTACTAATGTTCAGACCCTCATACAGATCAACATAATCTTTGGAAGTGGGACTTTTTTATTTTTTTAAAAAGATTTATTTTATTTATTTATGCATACAAGAGCTGGGGTACAGGCCAGAGGTGGGGGGGGTTAAAGGATTCAGAGTGGGGAGCAGAACAGGCAGATCCACTGAAATACACTGCTGAGGGCTGCAGCGTGCGAGACAGGAGAGGTCTGCTGCGCCATGTGGGTAGCTCCCTCGCCAGGGATCGAATTTGTGCTGCAGTGGCTCGTGATAGCTTCATAGTGCTGAGACTTAACCCCTTGTACCATGAGGGAGGCCCAGGAAGCAGTATTTTTAAAAACACCCCAGGACCACTGGGCTAAGGAAGAGTTGCCAACACAAGAGTTGGAAAAGAAAAGCACAAAGATTACTCAACAGTCCATTATACCAAATACTTCTGAAACATTGCCTCTTAGGGCCTAAGCACTGTATGTGAGACCAAAGGATATATTGGTCTAGTCTTGAATGTGTAATGGATCTGCTATATAGTCTCCACCCAAATCTAAACATCAGAGAAAGCTGTGGTGCTCACTTACCTTGCCCCCTGCCCCCACACCTACTCACTGGCTGTAAGGACAGGAAGGACCACAGTGCAGGTTTTCGGATCCCATGCAGACCGGGTAAAGGAGGAGTCAGAGTCCTCAGTGGTTTTGCAGGTTTTTTATTGGGGTTCACCAGGCATATGGCAGGCAGGGGTGCTGGCCTGCCAGCCTCCCAGCCCCCAGCAAGTCTTCACTCTATCTGAGCTCTCTGGAATTCGTTCTGCTGCTTCTCGGCTTCTCTTTCGGCTTCTGCTTCGGCTTCTCTTCTTTTTCGGCTTCTACTGCTGCTGCTGGCGTCCCCGTGACGCCGCCCTTAAAAGCCCTGTCTTAGCCCAGGTGAATCCCATCTACCTATGCCCACACCCTACTCCAGGTGCCCGCCATCAGGCATGCATTCAGGACCGCAAGGATCCATCATCTATCCTGATGGCGGGAGGGCAGAAAAGCCTGACATTTTTTTACCTTACCCTACACTGGCCCTCCAGGAGATGTAGCTCATGAAAAACTACTTACCATCTTAATGGAGTTTGCTCTGGTTCTCAAATCACTCTTCATGACACTAATGAGGACCTACTTGTAAATACTAATTTCAGAAAACTCAAAAGACGACTTCCAGACCCCAGACCCAACACAGTACCACTTTGGGCAAAGTAAATCACAGATCAATTATAAAAAAGAAAGAGAAAGAAAAAAGACTTGGCCATTTTCTTTGAGACTTAGATGCTGTAGGGTAAGGAAAAATGTCAGGCTTTTCTGCCCTCCCGCCATCAGGATAGATGATGGATCCTTGCGGTCCTGAATGCATGCCTGATGGCGGGCACCTGGAGTAGAGGGTGGGCATAGGTAGATGGGATTCAGCTGGGCTGAGACTGGGCTTTTAAGGGTGGCATCACAGAGATGCCAGCAGAAGCCAAAACAGAAGCCGAAGAGAAGCTGAGAGAGAAGCTAGAGAAGCAGAAGCCGAGAGAAGACCGGAGAGCCCAGATAGAGTGGAGACTTGCTGGGGGCTGGGAGGCCTGCCAGCCTCCCGGCCCCTCAGCGCCCCTGCCTGCCACGTAACTGGTAATCCCAATAAAAGACCTGCAAAAAAACCACTGAGGTCTCTGACTCCTCCTTTACCCAGTCTGCTGGATCAGAAAACCTGCTCAGTGACCATTCCTGCCCCTACACATGCAGACATAGAAATCCATCGCCTTCTATTTATTGATCTGTCATACCCAGCATTGGGAAACTGCCTTTCTCCACATTCAGTCAGATTTTGTTAAAAGAATTTTAACTCCCAAAATACACATTAATGGAAATTATATTAAGTAGGGACCCTAAAGAACTTCTGGCAATTTCCTACCCATTTTGTGTCATGAACCCTCCTTAGCAATTTACTAAAAATGTCCATTGATGTATAAAATAAGCTATACAAAACAGCAAAGGAATTCAATTATATTGTAATAGAATTCTTCCCATGGAGATCCAGAAGTTCCATGTTATAAGCACCTGCTAGCCACCCCTCGCCAAAAGCTTGGGAAATTCTCTAAGGTCACACAGCTAAAGAAGAGCCAGGGCAGGGGCCCCATCTTCTGATTTTGGGACCTGGGCTTTTCCCATCAATGTATTATTTTAGAAAATAAGAAAAACAAAAAAGAATTCTTACTACATCTACATTAAAAATCCTGAATTTTGTCCAGGTTGGAACACATGGAGGTAACCCTGCTGCCCTTGTATGTATTTAAAAGAACTGACCTAGGGCCTCCCCGGTGGCGCAGCGGTTGAGCGCTGGGCTGCGAAGCTGCACGTGGCCTCTGCAGCACCGGTCCTGGCTGCTCCCCGGCCTCCAGAGGCGGGTCCCACATGGCGCGCAGACCTCTCCTGCTGCCCGCTGCTCCCCTCAGCAGTGTACTTGGGTCCTCCTGCCTGCTCTGCTCCCCACTCTGGCTCTGGTGAATTCTCTCACCCTCCCGGGCTTCTGACTGTACCCAGTGCTTGTATGAATAAATAAATAAATCTTTAAAAAATAAAAAATAAAAAAATAAAAGTAACCTAATGTAGGGTAAGGAAAAAGTATCAGGCTTTTCTGCCCTCCCACCATTAGGATAGATGAGGGAACCCTGTGGTCCTGAATGCATGCCTGATGGCGGGCACCTGAAGTGGGTACACCTGGGCTGAGAGACTGAGTTTATAAGGGCGGCATCACGGGGATGCCAGCAGAAGCCAAGAACAAATGGAAGCTGAGAGAAGAAGAGAAGCAGAGAGAACACTGGAGAGCCCAGATAGAGTGAGGATTTGCTGGGGGATGGGAGGCCTGCACCCACCCCCAGCACCCCTGCCTGCCCTATGCCTGGTAAATCTAAATAAAAGACCTGCAAAAGCCACCGAGGGCTCCAGGACTCCTCCTTCACCCATCTGCTGGATGAGAAAACCTGCTCAGTGGCCTGTCCTGCCCTTACACCTAATTTGATACAGGATTGCAAAACCAACTATGTTTCCCAATAAAGCTTAAGGCCACCATAACTTGACTGAGAATTCACCTCCCACACTGGGAACGCTTAGCAGGTGCCCCAGGTGCTGGAATTTGATGGTTACAGGGCTGCATTGTGGACTGAATGAATGGGTTCTGTTTCTTTGCCTTCAGGCAGTCTTTGTGGAGGTGTCTGATCACTAGCCTCCTAACCTGCTAGGGAAAACCTGGCCCTCCTGCTTCCCTCAACATTTCTTGGAACTAACGAGCAATTCCTAAGCCAGTGGCGTCATCTTCTCTGCTGAGATGTATTTAACTTGAGGACATTCACACCGGTCCTCTCTCATAGCTAAATCCTTTCACTTCTTTCTGCGCCAAGAAGATAGAACATAATGGTTAGAATTGTGGGTTTAGAGTCACACATCAGGTTTTAAATCCTCTCTCTCACTTTAGAGAAGCTGCTTGACCACCTCTTCTCCCCTCAATTGTTCCATCTCTCTAATGGGGATAGCACGAATGTCTGCCTGGCAGGGCGTGGGACAAATGGAGCTAATGTATGAAAAGCTACCATTCAGGACCTGATAAGTAGTGTGGATTAGACAGGCACAATTGTAATTAATCTTAGATGAGTTAGAACCTGCATCTTCCCCCAGATATCCTGTATGGAATCAAGCTGGCATTAAGATAGAAGTAATTAGTGGAATGTCCTGTTCAAAGAAGCCCATTCATCATGATCAGAGCAGACCTCGTTGTCCAGCGTGTCTCAACAAGATTGGCACTTGATCTTGGTCACACAAAGAGAAAATCCTGAATCTTTATGCCAGACCCCCCTGATTCTACTTGCTTATCCTCTTCCTTCCCTCTGGCTTCTCTGGAAGCCTGGCTCCTCTCAAATCCAGCCTTTCAACCTGTGCTCTGGATCGCAACCTCTTTCTCTACTTCCAGGGTTGCTCTTACAGCCTCACCTCCCTCTCCTGTGTAATCAGGGTTTCTCTACTGATCCATCCCCATTGTGCACACTTGCTGCATCTCCCCTTGCCCTGATGTTTCCTTTCACCAACTTAATTTTTTTTCTGCTTTCCTTCAACTTTAAAAGAGAGTTTTATTTCCATGGCTTCTTCTCAATGCACTCAGATTGAATTTCTACCCCTACTCTCCACAGAGACTGCTGTTGTCAAGGTCACCAATAATCTCCATGTTGCTAAATCCAGGTTCCATTTCTTTGTTCTTATCTTCTTCAAACCTTCAGCAGAAGTTGATTATTTCCTCCCTCTTGATAGCCCATTGTCTTCTTTTCCTTCTGTTCCTTTATTAGCTTCTTTCCTCTACTCAACCTCTGCAGGTTAGAGAGTCAGGGATCTGTCCTGAGCTTCCTTTTCTTCCGTTACTGTATGTTCTCCCTAGGTAACCCCAATCAGTTCCATGGCCTTGAAGGCAATCTGTATGATTGTGATTTCAAAATCTCCACCTCTAGTCTTGACTCTGCCACAAATTAACTTGAATATCCAGCTCATTTCTTAATATTTTCACTTGGATATCTAGTAGCAACTCAGCTATAATCTTTCCAGGAAGAACTTGAGTTTTCCTCCCAAACATGCTCCTCATCAGTCTTCCTGGTTTTAGTCATTAGCACGAGCATCCACCCAATTCTTCGACAAAAATATCTAGGAGTCAATCTTGAGCCCCCTCTGTCCTCATCTTCCATATTCAATCTATCAATAAATCTTGTCCACTTTATCTTCAAAGCATTTTCCAAATTCATCCACTTTTCTCCTTTTTCATTAGAATTACTCTAGTCTAAGATACTGTTGCCTGAAAGAATGTAATCGCTTCTCAATTAATCCTTCTGTAACCACTATGCAATCCATTCTTGGCAGGGCAACCTGATTGATCTTAGACGCTCTTGCTCAAAACCCACTAATGGTTGCTCATTGTACCTGAAATAAAAACCAAATTTCTAAAAGCAAAATATAGATTTTGCCAACCTCTCCAAGCTTTTTGTTCCTTGAAAATATATTCCTACCTTTGAAGCTTTCTTCCTGCAATGATATTCTTCCTACAATGCTCTTCCCATAATCCTTGACTGACTGCTTCCTTTTTACCATCCACACCTCAGCTGAAGTCTCAGTACTAGGAGTGGGCTTTCATGACCACCAGGCAGAGGTAGTCACCCAGTCACTTCCTATCACATCACCCTATTCTCCCATAGTTACTTTCTGGTGTGTGTATCTGAGTCTCCTCTGGAAAGCAAGCCCCACAAGAGCCAGCACCTTGTCTTTCATCTTCACCACCGCAGCTGCAGGATTTAACACACCACTGAACAGGGCAGTGCTGGAGATCTGTTGTTGAAAGAGTGAATGAATGGATAAGTGAATTAGTAACAGAGCTGGGCTGAGAACTCAGGTCACCTGACTTCCAGTTCAGCGTTCTTTCCCCCCATGTCATGTCAAATTGCAGTTTTCACCAATTTGATTGTTTTCTTACTGTTCACCAGATGCTTGGCACTGTTGTCTCTCCAGTGGTTCCAACTCTTAGGAATAAAGGAAGGTTATAAGAGGACAGAAAGGAGATGTAGAGGGCACCTGAATAAATCATGAGTTGCATAGTAATCCTGCAATTAATGAGAATTAGACATCCTTTTATTCAATCATCCAACATCATGTAGTAAACACTTATTATAGGTCAGGCATTATACAATTTACTAGGGATAAAAAGACAAACTGACTCAAACAGACTCTGACTATCTTCAGGAGATGATGAGCCCTTATGGTGTTGGCTAAGGTGTGATGCACCTGAGAACAAAGTCATGTGTGTCATAAGAACGCAGCACAAAGAGGGAGGAACGCTGCCGGATGAGGAACCAGGGATGGAACTTTTGAGCTGAACCTTAAAGCATGAATATGTGTTATAAAGAACTCTTAGTCTGGGCTTTCACATGAAAAGTTATGTTAACTGACAAAAGAAATATCACTTCAGAAGGGCACACAGGAGGACGATGGTAGTCGAGAAAACCGCTTATTTATAAATAGAAAAGTTTTCATCAGTGAAAAACTTTTTTAAAAGATGGGACAGTTCTCTATTTCTTATTACAAAACGTCCTCCAAAACAATTTCATCTGCACTGAGGGCCTTAGATGAAACCCCTGAGGCAATCACCTACATCATGGAAGTTCCCCCAAGCAAAGAACTGTTCTGCTAAGCCAAAGGCCGTCTCTGGAAGAAATGTGCTGTCAGGTAATTGTGAGTTGAGATTTTGTAGCAAGTAAAAGGATGATGCATGTATTGATCAAACTGTGTGAAATGATAGAGTGATGCGTTATTACTGGAAAACAAGTTTCAGAACACTGAAAAGTGATGCTATTATTGCTATTATGTTAGAATAACAAAAGAATAAATGCAGACATAACAATGGTTACCTCTGAAGTGTGGGATTATGAACATTTACACTTTCTTTTTTTTTTTTTTTTTAGAAGCATGTATTATTTATTTATTTGTTTGTTTGTTTGTTTATACAAGCACTGGGTACAGTCAGAAGCGCGGGAGGGTGAGAGAATTCACCAGAGCCAGAGCGGGGAACAGAGCAGGCAGAAGGACCGAAGTACACTGCTGAGGGGAGCAGCGGGCGGCAGGAGAGGTCTGCGCGCCATGTGGGACCCTCCTCTGGTGGCCGGGGAGCAGCCGGGGATCGAACCGGCACCTCAGAGGCCGCGGGCAGCTTCGCAACCCAGCGTTCAACCGCTGCGCCACCGGGGAGGCCCCATTTACACTTTCTGAGTCCTACATTTTGGTGCTATTTTAATTGTTTACAACAAACGTGTACTGTTTTGGAATTAAAAAAATAAAGACTTGTTTAGAACATAGGTCTGATTTGTTTAATAAACCATGTTTAAGAACATGTGCTTGGCTCCATAAATATGAAACAGGTGAAGAAAGGATTTCCCTAAATTATGTTTTTTGCCAACATTTTCAGGATAAAATAAACTGAGACCCAGGAAAGAAATGTGATTTCTTTTCCTACTATAATTCCTAGACTAGTCCCTCCAACTTCGCCGTTCTTGCTTCAATGTTGAGGAATAAAATTGATAGAGATGATAGATGTAGATATTGATAGGTCAATAGATTGGTAGAATTTGATCTCCAGCTTACATATTTGGAAACATTAGCAATATTGCTTTGTGGAAACTACTTTTAACAATTTCCTATGTTAAACTACTTTTAACAAAAACTACATTTAGCAATTTCCTATGTTAGGCATTCACTGTTCTTGTTGTAGCCAATATTTATAATGCCTATAAATATTGTGATGCAAATTTCCCTCTGTTGTTTAATATTTTGAGAATGAATTCTAGAGTAGAGGGAGAAATATTCTTTTTATGAGGCTGAGGGATTTATTGTGTACCTTTTTTTTAACTTTTTGAGACAAATATGATTCAGTAAAGAAGACAAAGACTCTTACAAGCTAGTACTTTTCCTAGGCAAACAGTTCAAATAAAAGTCTCTTGAATATTTCCTCTAGTTCCTTTTGTATGTCTTAGAATATTCAGTAAATTCTTTGGGTAGGTCCATTCTATTTAATTGACAAGTGTTTACTGAGCAGTTATTATGGGCTCTAGCTTCTAGGGGTACAACAGTAAATCACCAAAGCAAGTTCTCTACACTTGTGGAATTTGTATCCTTCTGGGGAACACACTATTAACAAGAAAAGATAGCAATAAAATAAAGATGTAATAAGGATAAAATGAAGCAGGTAAAGTAATAGTGACAAGAGTACTATTTTTGACAGGTCAGGAAGGCCTTTTAAAAGAAGTGACATTTGAGCAGAGACATGTAGGGAGGGGAGGCATGGAAAACTGAGGGCAAAGCATTATAGGAGACAACAAAGGTCAGAATTCTGAACAGGAAAAGAAAGCCTTTCTAGTGATGCAGGAGTTAAAGTATGAGTTCGATCCCTGTCCAGGGAACTAACTCAAATGGTGCAGCAGACCTCTCCTGTCTCACCCACTGCTCCCCTCAGCAGTGTATTTCAGTGAATCCACCTGTTCTGTTCCCCACATTGTCTCTGGTGAATCCTCTCACCCCCTGCACCTCTGGCCTATACCCCAGTTCTTCTACGCATAAATAAATTAAAACAATCTTTAAGAAAAAAAAAGTTTCCTGAAAAGGTAAAGAACATGCCAAAAATTTCCTATGTTAAGCATTCACTCTTCTTGTTGTAGTCAATATTTATAATGCCTATAAATATTGTATGCAAATTTCCCTCTATTGTTTAATATTTTGAGAATGAATTCTATTTAGGAATCTAAGTAAACTGCAAAGGTACTCTTATCTATATGCCACTAAAAATACTTCCAGTTTATCACAAAAACATAGAACCCAATTCTATGCTAAGAATCAAAGCTTTTCTTTCCAGAGAGAGAGAGAGAGGAGTCTAAACCGAAAGTGCCTGAAAACAACCCAAAAGCCCAAAAATAGATGACTGGATCGAGAAGATGTGGTACATATACACCATGGAATATTATTCAGCATTCAAAAAAGATAAACACATGCAATTTGCAGCAACATGGATGGCGCTGGAAGGGATCATGCTCAGCAAAATAAGCCAGGAAGAAAAAGAAAAATACCAGATGGTCTCACTCATAGCAAGAATCTAGAAAACCTAAATAAGGGACCAGGAAAATGAATAACTATAAGAAAGTGAAAATCAAAATCAACAAAAAACTATGAACCAGAGACACTCTATGGGGGGTGGGGACAGGGAGGGGAGGGATTGGGGTCAAAATAAGCGGGTTGCAATTGTATGGGGAATATAAAAATAAAATTTATTTTTAAATAAATAAATTAATTAATTAAAAGGGGGGAAAAAAAAGAAAGTGCCCCTGGGCTTAAATCCACACCCTCCCCCCAGTTTTACCCCAAGCAGTGCTACAGGCTGGAGGTCATCAGAGATACACAGAGAGGAGCTGCAGAAAATACCTTTGGTGTGCTTAGCTTTTAACCCCACTGCTACACAGCTGCTATTTCCCTTATACACCAACTCCGGTGGAAACTGTCCACTTCCCATGGCTCAGAGAAGGGGTGGCTGGCCCAGGACCCCATAGAAAATAGAAAACCAACTCAAAGTTCTAACTTTCACACTGGTGCCTGAGCTGCATCCAGGCCAGGTCCACATGGGGTGGAATTCATGCTCCATTTCAGGAAATGGGATTGTTGATTTTTCATTTACACAAAAATGAAAAAATAAATACCAGATGTTAGAAAACATGTTGCAAGTCATCTTATTGGATACCAAAAGTGCATTATCCAAGCAAATTAAATTTTAAAATCCACATAGCAAAAAAGATGTTTTGAATGAAATACATTTTGTCTTTCTTTCACACACACAATGTCTCATTGTTTTTTCTTCAGAAACAGCTGTGAAGGAAATCGGGGAGGGAGATGGACATAATATCCCATCTTTGTGTTTCATACAGAGCTAAGCTTTTAGGCCAGTTTTTCTGAACTGTAGGGGGGTGTGGCATTCATTAAAATTAAACATCAATGACCTGATGAAGCTTATAAAATAGATTGGGAGAATGCAGTCACCAAGACAAGGCATCTCCAATTGGAGGATTTTGCAAATGAAAACTGCCTTCATCTTGATTTTTTAAAAAAGGTATGTATTGTTTTAATTTTCACTTATGATAATGCTTAAGATAGAGGTAGTCTTGACTTTTGATGGCCCCTTTTCAGCAGAAAATATTAAGTAACAAGATTGAGGGCTTGTGCCAGTAGCTTCACAGATTTGGTCTCAATTTTCCTCAGATAACCTTAAAGGTGGATATTATTAGTTCTGTTTTTCAGATGCGGAAACTAAGGTTCAGATATTCAGATAAGCAACAGTTCTAAAATAAGATTGCCAACAAATGGCAGAGGTGGGGTGCCTGCCTAATATTGACTCATCTCAAAGTCTTCTTGCACTATGCATCCCCCTCTTGACTATATGAGACAAGAGAACATTACACACGATACTGTACTAGATGCATTTTCAGGGCATCTCAGGAAAATTAACTGAAAAGTGAACTGGTATTCATAGTATGTGTGAATAGAAAGCACCTTTAAAATATGGCAATAAAATTATTTTCTTAGAATATGTATTTACTTGTTAGGTTCAATAGCTAAGTGGATTTTAAAAATCCACTTATTCAAATACATTTTATTTTATCATATGAAATCTAAACATTTAATCCTTAATGTTCCGCAGCTCCTAGGTCCATGCTAATTGCATGTGTTACGAATACAGCCTCATAAGGAACCTGAGCATAAGTTCTAGATTCACATCTTGCCAAGAAGCAACCGGGTTGAGCACAGTGATCACAAAGAGAATGTCAGCACAGGTTTTTCCGAGATGGAGGGAGTGCCATGAAGATTCAGTGCATGGCACTGTAAAACGCTGAGGCCAGGGCATTGGTTAGGAACAAGGCTGCCCTGCTCTAGCAGAAAAGAGAGCAAAGCCTTGAAGTCTGTGAAAGAGCTATGCAAAATCTGATGTCTATGTTAAAGCCAGTCTTTTCAGTTCTCACTAGTGACCAAGGATCCAGATAAAGATTTAAAACATGAATATCCAGGCTTTGCATCTCCATGGTGCATTCCTCAGAAAGGAAGAGATTAAATCCTAGTATTGCCTTCCTCTGCACATAGATAGCATCAACATACCTTTAAGTCTACACAAGTTAGAAACTCCTCTGTCAAAAATAATTATATTTTGAATATTGATGACTTACTCTTCTTACTGATATAAACTAAATTCAACCTGTGATTGTTGGAATAGTTCTTGCAGAGTATGATATGTCAGACTCCTTCCGAGGTTCAGATCTTTACTTTGATTATCTAAATAAGCTCTTTGTCTAACTATCATCGAGGCTTTTATTTCAGTTAACAATAGGTATATGTTAATAATGTGATTTATTCTCAGAAGCTGCTCTAATCAGTGTTGGTTGAATTGGAATGAAAGGGGCAATGCAAACAAAAAAAATTACTGATGCTATCAACTCTTTTGCTCACAAAAAGTTTTAATAAGAATAAAACTACTGCAATAAAGAGGTATCTTTGGAAGAGATGCAATCAAGAGTATTGCTTTGCTCTGCAATCCTCCTACAGAGCTAAAGAACACATTTCAGCCCACAACAGAACATTCTGTAATAGGATATTTGTCAGAAGACATAGAACTGACTTTTGGTATAATTGCCATGTGATGAGATGAAACTCATCAGGTTACAGAGGTAGGTATTTATTGAAAGTGTTGATGTTGACCTCAAGCAAATAAGCAGCCAGTTTTTTCACCAGCAAAATGGCTTTATTCAGAAAGCAATAAAAAGCAGTTAGGAAGTATGGTCTCATGGAAGAACATATGTGTACATCCCTAGAACAAAAAAAAAAAAAAAATGGAAGTTTTTTTACACCACCAGGAAGGACAGCAATGCTGCATGCCCCTGGAAGATGTAAGGCCTGTCTCTTGCAGCTGGAATCTGGAGTGTACACCAATGGTGCTTGCACAAGAACTGTCTGCTAGCCTCCCAATCTCCTGTAAATAGGTGTCTGTAAATTGGTTTTCACAAAAGCCATCGAAGGTGGTGTGCAGAAACCAGCAAGGCTCAGGGACACTGCAGGATGGAGAACTGGATATTGAGCTCAAGTCCTAGCTCTCTGTCCCTTCTGGGTCTCAACTTACCCAGTTGTACACCTGGGGTGGGGGGGGTTGGATAAATCACTCTAAGATCCCGTCGAGTTTTGGGGGGCTTTTGTAGTACGTGCATAACGTCGATCTTCTAGAGAAGGCACTGAACTTGGAGCATACTGGGGGTCAAGGTTAGAGATCTGCAGCCTAAGAAGTTCTTGAAAATGGATGTGAATCTTTGTGGATTTAAGCTGGGTTTCTGCAAATCCCCCAAAAAGATTAAAAGGCAGGTGTCATTTACACAGTGGTAAGGTCTAACGGGGGGAAAAGCCTCAAAATTAAGGAAGGGGTCCCACAGCACACTTTGTTCAAGGTGGGGCTCAGTGACCACCCCCCCAGCCCTCCACCCCTCTACTCTCCCAGCTGACAGCTTTTACTCATTATGTAATTGTTCTTTTGAAAACAGTGCAACAAAGCCTCCAGCAGAAAAGCTATTGATTATGAAAGGTTATTTGGAGGTTTAGAAACTCATAATAAAGTGGTTATAATTATTCCTGTTATGACACATCCTTTTAAATGCTCAGATCTGAGAACATTTTGCTTGCATTGATTCAATCCTCTTCATCACAGGGAGAAAGGCAAAGAGCTGGAAATAGCTCTTGTGCAGCTACAGGCAAGGAGTCACAAGGAAGAGAACAGACTGAAAGCAAGTCAGTGAAAGAAGCAGTGAACCGCTCAGGAAGCTTCCTCCCTCCAACAGCACTGCAGCCCCCTACCCCTGCTCACTGACCCTCCTCAGCAGCCCCCTGCCCGCTGACCTTCCTTAGAGCAGCTTCCCAAGGGCACATTGGGCTGAAGTACCTGTGGCACGGTTATACGTTAGCTACTAGTCTTCCTCTGGTTAAATGCACTTCAACTATGAAAACTATCCCCCAATAGAATGTTAAGAAAAGAAATTCAGGAAACAATTATTCATCTCTACTCTGCCAAATAATAATAACTAGCATCTAATGGGCATATTGTCTCTATCAGACTCTGCTTTTTCACCTCATTTAATTCTCATAAAGCTTCCTGAGGCTGGTGTGATGACTAGTTCCACTCCACAGACAAGGAGACCGAGCATAAATTGAACACAGTTAGTGGCAAGGTCAGCATTCACACCCGGCTGGAGCGACCCTCGAGTCCCCTGCACGCTGTTCCCAAATGAGGTTTCCAGGCTGCTCTGTGGAGCTAAATGGCCCAGTAAGAAGTGGAAGGAGTGGGTATGGGAGAATTTTATGAGACACGAACGCTATATCTCTCCCTCTCTCAGAGTTCTCTTTTCTCTCTCTCTCTCAGGGTTCATTTGACTGCTTCCATCTCCCCCTTGGTCTATTCCTCTGGCCCCACTTTATTTCTGTTCATTCAGCCTGCACCTGACGCCAAACAATGGTGATGTCAAGGAGAATCAGGCATGGTGCCCGTCCTGGAAAACGTACAATTAGGGGAGGGAAGGGAGGTTGCAAAATAAATGGAGCTAACTCCAGTCCCAGCAGAGTGTGCTGCGATGGACGCACAAGGTGTCAGGAGAGGCTGAGAGGGAGGAAGGCTTCACAGGGGCACTGACAGCTCAGGTGGCCCTGTAGGATGAGAGATGCAGGGGACTGATGGGGCATAGCCCCGCAGGAATGGCCAGCCAAGAAATCTTTATCTGTTGACCCCATATCCCTAGGAGGCTCAGAATAACTCTAGCTGCTTCCCCCCCAATTTCAGGTAGGCCACCCAGCCCCAAGATGGTGACGGTACTAGTGCTGCTGCTTTCTGCCCTGGCTGGCCTCTTCGGGGTGGCGGAGGGACAAGCATTCCATCTTGGGAAGTGCCCGACTCCTCCAGTGCAGGAGGATTTTGACGTAAATAAGGTGAGGTAAAAGCTAAGCTCCCATTTATTTCTCTATCTCTCATTTGATAAACATGTTCCAAGGTTCAGTTTTATTACTGTGCTTTGATTACCAAAGCAAGCCTTAGGGTAGGTATGTATCTTATTTGGGGTACCCCTCCCCCAAAGCAGACACTGAGAAAAGAACTGGAAAGCAGAGAGCTTTTAGCAGATGATCCCATGAATGGGTGTGAGGGGAAACTGAGGCAGAGAAGACAGAAAAGCAATCAGGCAGGTTACTCAGCGTTCAATGCCGCTGGGAATCCTCAGAGGAAATGTATAGAATGTGCCTCAAATTCTCACCCTGATGATGCAAGTGGGTGGTGGGAGCTCCTATGGTCCTGGCAAAGCCCTTTGACAGAGAAGAAGAACTGGGCTGGTGGAAGGAAGCTGGCAGTGTGCACGGAAATTGTTGCCAGTGGTTGAGGCAAACCCAGTGGCGTGCTGACAAGATGTGGGACAGACACCACCAGCAGCTGCTACAGTACTATTGTCTGTGATCTACAGATGAAGCAGCTGAATGTTAGCGAGAGCTTATATCTACCCCAGTCACACCTGCAAAACGGGATTCAAAACCAGGATTCCCAGCAGAACACCCATGGGTTTCTCAAACAGGGTCTAGGAGAGGACAGAACTCCCCAAGGGGCTTTCTTGTTAACTGCACTAAAAAGGATGTGAATATATCTAGCTCCCCCTTACGTGGTTTTTCTTCTGGGGATCTGGCCCAGTTTGAGGAAATAATATAAAGAGGCACTTTCTAGATACTATCACTTAGAGGTTTCCACTACTGTTGATTCATACCTAGAATATCCCTGTCAAGAGATAGTATCCTGCTGGTTCACAAGCTTTACAAGAAAAAAAAAATATGCAGGGTTTTGAGAACCAATTCAGTTTTTGGGTCAAGATCTCAAAATACTTTGGAAATTATAATTTATCTGCATTTACAAATCCTTTGAAAATTAAGCAAGATGCTTAAAGTAATAGTTTTATTGAGATATAATTCACCTGTCTAAAGTAGTTTTCACTATCAGTGACTTTTACTATATTTACTATATTTATGGTGTTAAGAAGCCATCACCAAAATCAATTTTTGAAAATTTTCATCATTCCAAAAGAAACTCTATGCCCCTGAACAGTCACCGTCCATTTCCCCACAACACTCCCTACCCCAAGTAACCAACTTTGTGCTTTGATGAATTTACTGGGCATTTCATAGTATTGGAATCATGCAATATGTGGTCTTTTGTGACTGATTTCCTATTACAAAGCATAACATTTCAAGGTACACCCATGATATAGTATGTTTCAGTAATTCATTCCTTTTCATTGCCAAGTAATATTCTACTATGTGAATTAAGCTGCATTTTACCTGTTCATCATTTGGATTATTTACAGATTTTGACTATTAGAAATAATGCTGCTGTTAGCATTCATGTACAGGGTTTTTCTGTGTTTGTTTTTATGGGATTTTCATGGATATATATTTCCATCTCTCTTGGGTTTATTCCTAGGAGTAGAATTGCTAGTTCATATGTTAGTGTCATGTTTAACATTTTGAGAAGCTACCAAACTGCCCCGTTTTACATTCCCACCAACAGTGTATAATTCCAATTTCTCCATCGTTATCCACACTTACTATTATTATCTTTTTCATTATAGTCAATTATAGTAGGATACAAAGTAGTATCCCAGTGTGGTTTTGATTTGTGTTTTCCGCTAATGATGTTGAGCATATTTTCATGTGCTTATTGGCCATCTTCTTTGGAGAAATGTCTATTCAAGTCCTTTGCCCATTTTTCAATTGGGTTATTTATCTTTTAAATATCAAAATAAAAGAGATCTTTCTATATTTTAGATATAATTTCGCTTATCAAATATTTGACTTGTAAATATTTTCTCTCATTCTATGGCTTGCCTTTTCACTTTGTTGATAAGTCTTTTGAAGCATGAAAGTTTTTAATATTAATGAAATCCAATTTATCTATATTTTTCTTTTGCTGTTGTGTTGTTGGCATCATATCTAAAAATATGTTGGGTATTCCAAATTTATAAGGATTTACTCCCATATTTACTTCTGAGAGTTTTATACTTTTAGTTCTTACTTTTAAGCCTTTGATCCATTTTAAGTTAAATTTTGTCTGTAGTGTGACATAGGGACCCAACTTCATTCTTTTGTATGTGGATATCCAGTTGTCCTAGATTTATTTGTTGAGAAGACTATTTTTCTCTATTGAATAGTCTTGGCATCCTTGTTGAAAATCAATTTACTATATATGTAAGACTTTATTTTTTGACTCTCAATGTTATTCTATTGATCTATATCTCTAAACTGATGCCAGTACTATATATTCTTGATTGCTGAAATTTAGAGTGTCTAAGTTCTCCCACTTTGTTCTTTAGTCTATCCTGGGTCCTTTGCATTCCCATATGAATTGGAACTATTTGTCAATTTTTGCAAAGAAATCAATTGGTGTTTTTGATAAAAATTGCATGAAATCTGAAAATCAATTTGGGGATTATTGTCATCTTAACAATTTCAAGTCTTCTGATCCCTGAACACAGGATATCTTTCCATTTAAATCTTTAATTTCTTTCAGTAATGTTTTATAGTTTCCAAAGTACGTTTTTGTTTCTTTCATTAAATTTATTCAAAAGTATTTTGTTCTTGGGCCTCCCCGGTGGCGGAGCGGTTGAGCGCTGGGTTGCGAGGCTGCCCGCGGCCTCTCCGGCGCCGGTTCGATCCCCAGCTGCTCCCCGGCCACCAGAGGAGGGTCCCACATGGCGCGCAGACCTCTCCTGCCACCCGCTGCTCCCCTCAGCAGTGTACTTCGGTCCTTCTGCCTGCTCTGCTCCCTGCTCTGGCTCTGGTGAATTCTCTCACCCTCCCGTGCTTCTGACTGTATCCAGTGCTTGTATAAACAAAAAAACAAACAAACAAATAAATGAATAAATAAATTTAAAAAAAGTATTTTGTTCTTTTAATGTTATTGTAAATGTAATTTTCTTAGTTTAATTTGTAGATTGTTCATTTTAAGTATAGAAATATACTTTATATATGTATATGGTCATTATATTGACTTTATATCCTTTAACTTTGCTGAATTCATTATTTATAATGGTGTGTGTGTGAGAGAGAGTGTGAGTGTTCCTTAGGATTTTCTATGTACAAAATCATGTCATCTGCAAATAAACACATTATTATTTTCTTTTCAGAATTCTTTTTGACTTTGCACTCTCTTTATATAGAGAAATTGAGATCCAAAAAGATGAAAAGACTTTCACAAAAATAATAAGAGACCATAGGCAACATGACATAAAAAGCATTTTCCATCCCTGAATTTCCTCTGTTCTGGAAAATTATGCTTCCTCAGCTTGAATTGTGGAATGCTAAAATCACATCAATAATAACAGAACCATTAGATAGCACTAAATAAAATGGAGCTTTTTATGAGCTTGCCTGTAAAACCAGTTGACTTTTAACATTATTCCTTGATCAATGAATGTTAGGTTCAGTCATTTTAATTGAAAACTGTGCTTTAGTAAATTAATGGAAAATGTATGTCAGAAATGTGCGCAGATAGTAAGCAGAGAGCCCTGTGTCAGAAGCTATACTGATGCTGTTTGCCACATGGTTTCCATTTAAATTCTGACTTTTTGCATCTCTTTGATTTCATTTTGTCAAGGAATACATTTTTAAATTGCTATATAATTTCAATAATATCTGATTAGTAAATGCAATCACATGGTTCAAAATCCTGAAGGTACAAGAGAACTTACAATGAAAAATTTCTCTCTCACCCCTGTAAACCAGTCTCAGTTTTCCTCCCCAGTAAAACTGGTAAAGGCAGCTTATTGTGTGTCTCATGGGAGACAATGTGTAAGTATACAAACAAATATGTACATAGCTGTGAGAGACAGAATTAGGTTTATCACCTAATTCACAAAACCTGTGTGTTGCTTTACATAGAAAAGGAATTTTGTAGATGCGATTGAAGTTATGTACCTTCAGGAAGCAAGAGTATTCCAGATTATCCATGTGAGCCCAATCTAGTCATTAAAAGCAGAGGAAACTTCCCCAGCCATAGTTAGAGAGGTGGGATTATGGAGCAGAAGTCACCGATGCAATGGGAGAAGGATTTGAGCCACTTTTGCTGGCTCTGAAGATAGATGGGGAACTCAGTAGGCAAGGAATGCAGGTTCCCCTAGAACCTGGAAGGGTGAGAAGGCAGTTCTCCTCTAGATTGTCTGGAAAGAAACAGTCCTATCAACACCTTGACTTTAGCAAATGAGCTTTATGTCAGATTCCCGACCTACAGGAAAAAAAAATAATAATAAATGTGTGTTGCTCTAAGCTTATGGTAATTTTATTTTATTTTAAAGATTTATTTACTTTTATATAAGAACTGGGGTCCAGGCAAGAGGCACAGGAGGGTGAGAGGATTCACCAGAGACAGAGTGGGGAGCAGAACAGGCAGACTGACTGAAATACACTGCTGAGGGGGGCAGCAGGCAAGACAGGAGAGGTCTGCCGCACCATGTGGGTAGCTCCCTGGCTGGCTGGGAATTGAACTGCTCTGCAGAGGCTGCGGACAGCTTCACAGCACTGGGCTCAACCCACTGCGCCACTGGGGAGGCCCCTATGGTAATTTTATAGCAGCAATAGAAAGCCAACATAATAATCTTTTCCCATATTTTTTCAATAAAAGGATACTAAATATATACACCATTTTGCACCTGGCTCTTTTTTCTTTTAACTGTATGGCAGGGATAATTGCACATTGCTATTTTAAAAGGGGGCGGATAACATTCCCCTGTATGAATGTGCCATCATTTACCCCAGCCCCTACTAATGCTCACTTAGGCTGTTTCCTGTCTTTTACTATTGCAAACAGTGCCTCAATCAATAACCTTATACATGCATCATTTCTGACTATCAGGAGGATACATTTCCCAGAAGTGAAATTATAGGGCCAGAGGATATATATTTTTAGTTTTGCTAGATGTTGCCAAATTGTCCTCCACGAAGATTGCAAATTAGAGCGGTCTATGCTGCTGTCTGACGCACGAGAGCACCTGTCTCCCCTTGCCCTCACCCACAGTGTACAGTTCCTTTAAGATTGACTCCATACACAGAAGCTGTAAACTGAGATCCAGGCCCCCCATGGAAGAATAATACAAATCTTCTAAATCCTGGTCACCTGCCAAAAACCTTAGTGCCCAACTCCCTGTGTGGGTTCACATGAGGAGAATTCAACCGACTCTTGAACCTCAGCTTCCCACAGTGAACATATCTGACTTTGAAAACATTCAAGGATGCCTTATAGAATCACCAAATGTTTGAGATGGGAGGCACCTAGATCAGTCCCTTCTTTTTACAGAGTTTAGAATTTCACACAGATTCTGGCTGAAGAGGACACCGACAGCACATCTAAATAAAGAGCACTTTAGGAATAGAATGTGGCTTTTGCCCAAGGCCCACACATCCGATTCATTTCTCCTCCTTTGAATCAATATCTTGCTCGGTG
Organism: Talpa occidentalis; assembly: GCF_014898055.3. Lineage (NCBI taxonomy): Eukaryota > Metazoa > Chordata > Mammalia > Eulipotyphla > Talpidae > Talpa > Talpa occidentalis. The sequence goes on along the minus strand of NW_023604295.1, from coordinate 40,404,260 downwards.
GCACTGGGAACAATGCAGCCCATTTTGCCTGGTTTCCCCAGGAAAGGGCTCTGCTCTGAAAGACAACAGTGGTAAAGAGATGGCGGGTGCCCCAGAGAGCTACAGGTTTTGCTCTGCTTATTGTTGTCTCTGCAGTATCTTGGAAGATGGTATGAAATTGAGAAGATCCCACTGAGCTTTGAGAAGGGAAGTTGCAACCAAGCCAACTACTCACTAATGGAAAACGGAAACATCAAAGTGATAAATCAGGAGATGAGGTGAGTGGCTGTGGTTTCAAAGGCAAAGCACGTCCTGGAGCCAGTCCTGCAGAGTGCTGTCCTGGGGTGACTGGGTGTCCTTGCAATCTAGTTCAGGGAGGACACATACAATGCCGAGTCTGGAATGCCTGCCCGCAACCTGTCCTGAATTGAAAGATTTTGGCAGACAGGATGGTGGGAGCTGGAAGTCACTCATTCATTTCCATGGCCACTTGCTGGGCTTCTGATAGTGTACCAAGGCCCATGAGAACACACAGAGGCTCAAACCTCAGGAGTCCTGCTCTCAGTGCAAGATAGATACTCTGAGGGCAGAGGACGGTGAGGACCATCTTGTCTGACCTCCAAATCAAGAAAAATTCCTTTCTATATCCTCTATTGACAGAGGCACCCAACTTTGCTTGAATCCTTTCAGAAACTAGGAGCTCATCACCTTCCAGGACAGTTTACCCTTCTCCTGACCACTTTAACTATTAGAAAACTCCTTATTAACAAATAATCAGGGCCTCCCTGGTGGCGCAGCGGTTGAGCGCTGGGTTGCGAGCAGCGCAGGTTCAATCCCCTGCTGCTTCCCGGCCACCGGAGGAGGGTCCCACATGGCACGCAGACCTCTCCTGCCGCCCGCTGCTCCCCTCAGCAGTGTGCTTCAGTCCTTCTGCCTGCTCTGCTCCCCGCTCTGGCTCTGGTGAATTCTCTCACCCTCCCGGGCTTCTGACTGTACCCAGTGCTTGAATAATAAATAAATAAATCTTTAAAAAATAATAATAATAAAATCTAAATAAAACTCATTAAAAAAAACAAATAATCAAATGCATTCATAGTCACATTCTAGGCTATGTGAACAGGATAGCTTACAGATGTGTACTGTACAGAGAGTTTCTAATAATGACAGATTGCTACTTGATTCAAAAATTCATATTTTAGAAAACAAACATAAGCTTAAAAAAAAGCCCCAGGAAAAACTCCTTCCCAGTCAACAACAAAGATAAGAGCATCAACGAGATAAGAGCAACAATAAACAATAGTAGCTAATATTAATTGACCATTTCCTATATGCAAGGCTCCATACTGCCTGTGTATGTGTATACAAATGTGTGTACATATATGTATGTATTTGTGTGTAGTAAATGAGTGTGCATATATATATAATATTCAGTTATTCCTGTAACAATTATGAGGTATGTACATTTTTATAAATGAGGAAACTAAGGTTTAGCGAGGGAAAGTAATTTGCCCGAAGGTCACACAGCTAGTAAAGGACAAAGTTGAGATTCAAACCCAGGGAGAAGTGAAGGGAAAGAGCAGAAGACAAATGAAAGAAAGGCTGGGACTGAAGAGTTGTTCTTTCTCTTCCCTATCATCTCCAAGAAAACAACCACAGCCCAGCGTGGAAGTTACTCTGGCTCAGAGAGGCTTTCTGCAGCCTCCCTATTCCCACTAGGCATCCTGTGAGTCAAAGTTCAGTGGGTTGACTCCCTGGCCTTGTACAAATCATAGAAACAAAATAAGGATCTTGAGGGCCTCTGAAGAAAAATGCAGTTCATTTCAGAGCCCAGTTCATTTCAGCTGCAGGAGCTGAAAAGCAGACACCCAGAGATCTCATAATTTTGTAGGCTTCAAAGTTGCAATGACTTCATTTCAAATATTTTGTCCCCTTTTAAGGCCAAGAGTCAGACAACCACAAAGATCCCCCAAACCCATGAGGTTCCCCACCTTTCCTCTGTGCTTGGCCATATCTCCTCTTTAACTGTACCTGAGTACTAGGAGGCTCTGCCTGTAGGGCCACATATATTTAACAGCAAGAGCACTTGGAAAGGTATGTCTAATTGGACAAACCTGGAGAAAGGTTTGTTAGTTCAGGAAAATGGCATCATTTATTTTTCCAGGAATGTTGAATTCACAGAATAAGAGGACAAGGCAGGCAGTCTGAGCAGAAGACTCAGCCAGCACCAGAGAATTTGAGGGCCCAGGCAGCTGGCACAGGCCTGGGAGCTAAAAGACTCAGATTTTGGAATTAGGCTGGCCAGTTTCATTTCCTGGTTCTGCCACTTACTAATGCTGTGATCTTAGTTTATTTGTGATAATTCTTTAAGCCTCAGTTTCCTTCTCTGTAAAGTGGCAATGATCCAAAACCCTCCATCCAGAGGATTATGTGAGTGATTAAATGGAGAAATACATATAAAATACCTACAACAGTGTTTGGCATATAGCAACAATTTAATAAATGTTACCTATTGTTGTTATTCTGCTGCTACCCTTGAAAATACAAATGCATTTTCCCCATGAACAACTAATGAGTTTATGATCAGTCACTGGTCTTTTGAAAACTATTCTGGAGCAAAAGATGAAGGATGGGGAAAAGGGGGGAAGGCTGTTGGGAAGAGATTGGTTTGTTGCTAAGCAACTGTCTGCACATAGAAACCGAATATCTTCCTGGCTGAGTTCCAGGTGACAGAGCAGGGCAGGATCTCCAGCCTTATTTAATGATAAACAGACCAGGCATCCCGGAGCAGGAGTGTACATTTCCCACCCTCCCTTACCTATTGCTTATTGTCTGCTTTCTGGGACATCCATCACCACAAACCATAGCCTACTGACTTTCTAACATGTGCTATCGCTCTAATGTTAGTTTACCTGTGCCCTTGAGGACTGGCAAACAGTCAGCTCCTGTGTTGGCTTCCAAGAAAGGGCATCCTGATGTCTGGGCCCCCTCCCTTCTCTGCATCCATCCCCTTCTCCCTCAGGTCTGTGGGACCCCTGGGACTTATCCAGATATGGAGCCAGCTCCCTTCAAAAGAGTGAACGTGTTTCATCCGGTCTAAGATCACCACTCTTAAGACAGACCATAATGTCATATACCACTGAAAAATAAGATGACACCGCCAATTATAAGCATAAGGTGGTGTTCACTGTAAGGTACCCATCTCTTCACATGTAATGCCCCTGAGAATCACTGATTAATGGCAGTGTTCCCGCACTGCCTGCTTTGACCTGGCCTGTGTGCAAATCTCCTACATTCTGTCAGAAGATTGCTGAGCTGGAAGGGGTCTTAGAGCTTAGGCATAGGGCCCCCTTTATGGGACACATGATATGGGACAGGCCCAACAACAGGGGAAGCTTGCCTATCTGTGAACCCATTTTACTTTATTTTCAGTAATCAAGCCAATCCTTGTTGCAGTTTTTTTTTTTTTTTCTTTTGGCCTGTTCTTAGGCTTAAAGAAGAAAATCTTCTTAGATTATTGGGTTGTTTTGTTTGTTTCTCCCTTCTTTCTATTCTCTCTCTCTTTGGAAACTGGGAGCAGGAAATGGCCTTGTAGGTCACTGCATACAATGCAAAAAACAACATCAAAGTGCAAGGACTTGCCATGTTATTCTATTTTGGAGCATTTCAGTTTTCACTTTTCTGGCCCTCGGCTGTCTTCCTCCACTTGGTCTCAGAGATGGTCACAAAGGAAAGGTGAGGATAAGATTTAGGGACTACCCTGCCTTCAAGAGTGGCCCTAACCAGAACTCAAGATGTTGGCTTTAATAGTCCTTAGTGTCATAGATCTTGCCTTTCATTGATTTTTGGCTTTTAATGAATTCAAGAATTTTTTTTTTGACTCATTATAGGCCTGATGGAAGTGTGAATCAAATTGAAAGTGAAGCCACCCAGGGCAACCTCACAGAACCCGCCAAGCTGGGAGTTAAGTATTTCTGGTGTAAGTATCCACTTTCCTTAGGAGGTTTCAAGGACAGGTGATTTGCAAAATGAAGACTAGAGCCCTGGTTTGGAGCACCCCATCACATCTGAGTGTCACCTGCAATGATTTGATACATAATTATTTGTTGAGTACCTACTACATGTCACATGTTGCCTGTTGAGCACACTAGAGTTGCAATAATGAACAAAACAGCTGGTCTTGGTCCCTGAGGAGCTCAGGTCCCGGTGACAAGTAGCCAGGTAGTTTACTATAAAACGACAGTAGGTGTTTCCATAGAGGAAGCAGAGATAGAAACACAGAGGACTGAACACTAAGATGCCTAATCCAGACTTGCTTTCAGCGGCAACTAAGGCCTGGAAAATTAGTAGTTATTAGCACAACAATTAATATGTGCAAAAGTGTGCAAGCAAGAGTGAACGTAAGTTTGAGTCCTGGCTCTGCCTGCCACTTTCTAGTTCACATTTTTGGGGTCCCTGAGACATCTTAATCACAGTCATTTGTCCTCTGAGTTCTGGAGTAACTGAGGAATGGAGAAAGGCAACAGACCATATTGCTGTTATAGACACACCGGAGAATTCAGCTCAGAAATGTGAGATTTTTCTAGTACAAATCGTGCTTGGGAGTCCCTCTCCCCACCTAAGTGACAGACACTGAAGCTGGCAGCTGCAAGAGGAGTCACTACCCACATCCCTGCCCACAAGTAGCCCTTTGAGTGGGGACAGAGAGGGTGTTCTTATCTTATAGACCAAGAAAGGAATGCTAAGAGGAAAAGAGTTCTTCCTGCACATATGACCACAGGCACCAACTTCACTGCTCTACGCAGTGATGTGAAGATAAACTAGATAACATGCTCTGGGAACTGTAAAGGGCTTTGTGCATGTCCATTTATCTTGCTCTGTTTACAAATAAGAAAGTTAAAGTGCAGAAAAACTAATGATATAAGTAAGGTCACTAGATTAATTAGAGGCAGAATCGGGAGGAAAACCTAGGTCTCCAAACACTCAACTAAAGGAAGGCGGTGGGAGTGAAGACCCAGTATTATATGCACAGCCTTCAGAAGGAAGCTGGCAATCAGAACTAAAAGACAGGCAGGAGCTATTAGCTGGGGAAGCAGAGGACGATGAGATTTTATTCTGGTTGAAGGAATCAGATGTCTGCATGGGGGCTTACAGGGTTTATGGGAGAGGATGTCCCAAGTGGAGAAATGACAAAGGTCTGAAGAAAGACGCCTAGAGCATGGGAGGGTCCCTGAAAGGGGGGGCGGGGAGACTGGAAGACTGGAGAGCATCAAACACCATGATAGAAAACCAAAGTGCCTTCCAGAAGCAAGAGGAGACTGAGTTTTCTCATAAAGGGACATGGGAGTTTTTTTGACTAAGAGGAAATATCTGGGTAAGTTTATGCTTGAGAGCTAGACCCTGTGGGAGGAAGACAGAATGTGCGTGCTTGGGCATGTGAGCAAGTGCCGCTACTGGAGAAGACAGAAGTCACATTTCTACCCAATCGCTCAAGGCTGAAGAACTCTCAGTCCAGCTGGGAACACACCAAAACAGTTGAAATTCAAAGGTAGCAGACAAATGATGAACGTGTGCTCTCACGAGTGAGCTCGGTAGGCAGCAGGCGGGCACAGACAGTGCTAGCAAAGTCAATCAGGAACAATAGTCTGTGCCCTGCAGCCTTGTCCAGGCATGTGTCCAGACAGCCTGCAAGTATCCTTCTGTTTTTGTATTTATAAGCAGGTGGGAAGTCAGAGGTAGGAGGGCCGCTGGTGGATGGTCACCTGGAGTAGCCCTCTTGTTTGTCCTGAGAACCTGCTGGGTCCTGGACACCCAGCCAAGCTCTGACCCCTCACACGCTGCCTCTGTTGTTCCCAGCTTCTCAAGGCCGTTCATGAGTGCTGAGGTCTGGTTTGACTTTGGCAAACTGATCATTTTTTAGTGGAGGGCATGGGGAGCTTGAAACCCACGAAAGCAAATCACCTGTGGCTGCATATGTGTCCAAGTCTTTTATTCTTAATGGGGTCTCCACACAGCTTTCTCCTGCTTGGCATCATCTTCTACTTAATTTTAACAAGTGGGTTCATTTTCTTTGCTTTGGACCACAGGCTGTGGAGGTCACGTTCACAGAGACAGTTTCTGAGTTCAGATGGAGAAAGCAAATGCCCTTCTCTCTTTTTAAGAAACCCTGTAATGTTGAGCTTTCAATACTATGCAGATGTCAGTCAATGATTTCTTACAGGCCCTTTGTGAGGAAGACTTTATCACTTGTTACCACCCAATTTGGCACATTCTTACAAATGCAGGAGTTTTTGAAGGCCCTGCTGGAAGAAAAAATAAAGCAACATTAACTTCTGTCTCTTTCTTTAGGTAGGTTCTAAAGGCAGCTATGAGATTCTGACTCAAAAGGCCAGGGGTTCTGGCCATACATTCTTGACTCTCCTTAGCCAAGGGGTGCCTCATATGCAGTAGTGCTAAGTGTGGCCTTTTAGTCCGGGATGGGGGGGTGCCATTAAACACTCCAGTGCCATTAAACACAATGGGCTTCTGGAACCAGACCTGCTGCCAGGGAGAGGGATCCATAGTGATGGCTCTGAATGCTGGCTGCACATTAGAATCACTGTAGTGCTTTCCAAAGTACCACTCCAGGTCAGAATCTGAAGGAAGGAGTGGGAAGCATAGAGGAAGACTATTACTTTTCAGAGTTCCCATATGATTCCCATGGAATGAAGAACCATTGATAAAGTAGGATCTCAGAACCTGGCTTCCGGGTCCTGGAGATGGCTGCCCTGGCCCTGCTCCCCCTTAATAATACTCCCCTCCTCTGGTTTCCAGTGATGCCCTTGACTCCGTACTGGGTCCTGGCCACCGACTATAAGAACTACGCCCTCGTCTACTCTTGTACCACCATCATCTGGCTTTTTCATATGGATTATGTTTGGATCTTGGGGAGAAATCCTTACCTCCCTCCAGAAACAGTGACCCATCTGAAAGATATCTTGGCCTCTAATAACATTGACATCGAGAAAATGACTATCACAGATCAGGTGAACTGCCCTGACTTCCTGTAAGTAGGCTCTAAAAGGGAGGCTACATCCTCTCCAAGTTCCTTCTTTTGCTTTGCTTTTCCCCACCCCGCCCCTCATAAAGATAAACCAGGCAACCATGGCAAACCACTGTAAATACCAGAAGAGAAATGTGATAGCAGAAGCCAAAGAACGTCTCCCAAACACTTAGCCACATGTTATCCTGTTACCTCACATGCCTAATAATAAACTTATTGCTGTGACCTGCTGTGTTCACAATAGATTCTGAACTGGATTAATTAATGTGGGTTTTTAATCATTAGTTCATGTTTGGAAATCCTTAAGCAGTTATGTTGAAACAAAACTAAGCACTGATTTAGATTAAGTGTAGCGGTAACAATCCTATTTCTAGAAAGGAAAAGCTGATTGCCAAGGTGCATGCTGAGTGACCTGAATCTAGGGGACCCTGCAGTAGGTAACCGCCTTAGGGGAACCATGGGTTTTGGGGAGCAGTTTGAGTCTCTTTCAGAATAGGAGGTCTCCAGATTGAGGCTGAAGAATGGGACCAATTTGGAGTCTTCCTGGAGAGAAGAGAATCTATGAGGGAGAAGATTATGGGGCTAATCTTTAAAACAATAAGTATTTTTTTTGTCTTTCATTCAACTGATGTTCATTGAGGCCAAACTGCATTCCAAACATTAAAACATATAAAACCCTCATCCTCCCAAAGAAGTTCACAGACAAGTGAAAATGACTAAGAAATCAACTTGCCATTATAATCCCAGCTGACAGTTAGAAGGTAGAAGTGTGTGGACAGAACCATGAGACCTTTGCGAAAGCCTGAAGCCTGCAAGACACAGGTAACCATGAGAGTCAAACAGTCACATCTTGGGGTGTTCTACCCTCAGGAAGGCAAGAGCCTCTTTGGGAATTTTTTTATATTGTGAATTTTAAAATCAAAAAGACCTCAGAATTATCACCTGGCAACTTCACTTAACTCACAGAGCATTATAATCTAGTAATGTTTTGGGAAATGAATCTAGTTTTGGGAAATGAATAGGAAATTAAGTCGTGTAATTATATTTTTGCTTTTTCAGTATGAATATAAAATACTCATTTTCTTGAACTCTTGAGACTCAATACTTTTTTCCCTTTCTCTAGATTATATATATATCCATTTATATATATCCATTTTTATATCAATTTATATATATATATATCTCCATTTTTGTACAATGTTTGCTTTCTCCTCTCAGGTGTAGTCCCTGTAAAATTTCCACCACCAATACATCCGTGAACCTTCACCAGAGACTCAATGCTTTATATTAAAGTTTACAGAAATCCCAAGGACCTTAATAGTATAGCTTTTTAATTTTACTAAATTTAACCTCAAAATGCAGCTTCCAGTCTGAAATTCTTTTTTTTTAAAAGATTTATTTTTATATATACAAGAACTGGGGTACAGGCCAGATGCGCAGGAGGGTGAGAGGATTCGCCAGAGACAAAGCAGGGAACAGAACAGTCAGACTGACGAAATAGACTGTTGAGGGGAGCAGCGGGTGAGACAGGAGAGGTCTGCTGCACCATGTGGGATTCTTGCTGGCCAGCCGGTATCGAACCCGTGCTACAGAGGCTGCGAACAGCTTCGCAGTGCAGCGCTTCCGCCTGCACCACCAGGGAGGCCCAGTCTGAAATTCTTAAAGGCTGAAAACGATGAGGCAAAGAAGGAGGCAAGGAGGAGGTAGATGTTGAAGGAGTGATCCTCTCTCCCTGGCTCGCCAGCTGTCACACCCGGTGTTTTATCTCACTGCCCAGGCACTGGAGGTCACTTTGCTCTACTAAAATATAGTTATTTCCAAGGGCATTCAGCTGCTTTTCTGTCTCTCATAGGACAAAATGTGTTGCGATTGAGTTCCTCCTAACAGCTGTCTGGTAACATCAAAAACAATGAAAGGAACTGCATTTTGCACATTTTGCAGCATCTTGCCCATCACAAAGACACAAATTTTTTGTAAATGAATTGCTGGCTGACTGGCTGGCTGGCTGGCTGGCTGGGGCAAACTGTGAAACAAGTATCAGCTGTGAGTGAACCTGAAAAAACCTTGGGCAACGCCAGAAGACAGTATAGGGACTTAAGTAGCTAGAGAAAAATGGGGAAAATAGCCAAAAAAAATCTGAAAGGAAGAAAAGAAGGGAAGTGGGATAAATTATAAACTACAGACAATAGTGTATAACAAATCCCCACCTACTTATCATCAACTCCAATGATCCACAACCCTTCACCAATCTTGTTTTGCTATCACCAACCACCCTCCATTTCTTCTTCTAGAATATGTAAAGCAAATCCCAGATATCACATCCTATTATTTTGCCCATAACTTCTTATGTCTAAATCTCTAGCAAATACATACACATTTTAAACAAACATTCAAGGTTACATTTCATATTGTGAAGGTGCTCAGAGTATATAATTTCCATGTAATTTATTTTTTCCACATAATTTAAAAATGTATGCAATCCAGTTGAAAGGGAAGATGTATGCACAAAAATACTCTTCATTGTTTTACTTAGAGCAGCCCTCAAATCAAACAGAGTTAAACTTGATATACATGGTCAAATCTCTAAACTTAAGGAAGTGAAGCCCTGCTGATGCCGCTGGATACCTGCCACAGGCTCGGTGCTCAGTCTGCTTCAAGACACTAATGTCCCTGATTGACATGCACTGTCCTGCTTGACGGCTCTGTCCTCCTGGTGCTCCTCCCAGGCCTGCTCTCTGCCTCTTCTCCCTTTGCTCCTTGCCAGGCATCCAGTCTACTGGTTCTCAATGAAGGCATGTCACATTTACTCAAATATATCCCAGGATGGTGATAAAGCAAAAGAAAGCAAAGATTGCAAAAAATCCCCAACTAATTCAGATTTTGAGAACCACTGCTTTGTGGAAGAGAACTGGCTATGTATCCCTGCTAGGGTCTCCCATTTTGGTTCATCTCTACGCCTTTGGTGCACATCATTCCCCTCATTGAAATCCTGTTTCAAAATCCAACCCCCCAAGTGTTCACAAGTACTTTTTCAGAGTGATTGGCAGTATCTAGAAAAGTTGAGGATAACACAATCTCTGGTCTAGTAATTGCATTCCCTGGCAAATATCCAAGTCATACTCCTACACGTAAAAGGAACCATGTACCAAAAAAAAAGTACATTGCATTCCTGTCTGAGAAAATAGAAACAACCAAAATGCACCTCAACAGCAGGATTGATTTTAAAATTGTGGCACACGCACACACACACACACACGCACAGTAACTCTATGTCACAGTAAAAATGAACTCCAGTTATATGTATCAATATATATAATTTACAAAATATACTCCAACATGCATAAATAAAAAAATGCATAAGGATAAAATTTAAAATGTGGTTACAGTAGGATATTATATATAAAATGGCATTATTTCAGAATATATACATATGTAATAAAAGTATAATGAAATTCAGGGACTAATAAACTAAACCCAAGACCCTGGTTACCTTTGGAGGTAGAAGGAAGGAGGTAGCAGTCGACTAGGGGAACACAGGGTGTTTCCACAATTAAACAATTAATAAGTTGTATTAATTTTTTGTGGCTGCTATAATAAGTTGCCACAAACCGGAGTTAGAAAAATCATAGAAATTTCTCCTCTGAGAGTTCTGCAGGCCTGAAGCCTAAAATCTATGTCAGGGCCTCCCTGGTGGCACAGGGATTAAAGACACAGTGCTATCAAGCTGCAACACATGTTCAATCCCCAGCTGCAACACAAGTTCAATCCCAAGCCAGGGAGCTCACCCTCGTGGCACAGCAGACCTCTCCTCTTTGGGCCACTGCTCCCCTCAGCAGTGTATTTCAGCAGATCCACCTGTTCTGCTCCCCACTCTCTCTGGTGAGTCCTCTCACCCCCACACCTCTGGCCTACACCCTAGTTCTTGTATGCACAAATAAATAAATCTTTAAAAAAAAAAATTTGATGTCACTGGACCAGAATGAAAAGTGTGGGTAGAATGTGCTCCTCTGGAAGCTCCAAGAGAGAATCTCTTCCTTACTTCTACCTTCCAGGGGTCTCTGACATTCTTCGGCTTGTGGCTGTATCACTCCCATCTTCAAATATCTTTCTGTTCTGTTTTCATGGGGCTTTTGTGTTTGTGTGTGTGTGTATGTGTGTGTCTGTGTGTGTGAAGTCTCCCTCTGCCTCCATTGGGATGACATTTAGATCTCACCTGAATAAATCAGATAAACTTCCCATCTCAGGATCCTTAATTTAATAATATCTGCAAAAACTCATTCACTAAATTAACATTTAGAAGTTTCAGGGAGTAGGGTCTAATAACTTTAGAAGGACATTTAATTTTATTTTTTTAATATTGTATTTCTTTATTGAGGTAACATTAATTTATGACACTGCACATGATTCAGAGGCATAGACTCATACCTCTTCAGATGTATGTCACTGCTCCACACCCATCCGCAAAACACCCATAATCTTCCACCATAGTCCATTGGGCCCCTTCCCCAATTTGTCCCCACTCCTACCTTCCCCCCCTAGTAGATAAACTTTACAGTCATATTTCTGGGGTTTGTTTGGCTTAGTTTTGTCTGTCCATTTGTTTTGTTTCTCTATATTCCACATATGCTTGAAATCGTCCAGTATTTGTCTTCCTCCGGATTTATTTCACTTAACATAAACTTGAAGGACATTATTAGCCTACCACAGTAATGCTTTATTTTTTAAGCAGAATGGTGGGAAATAGCAGACAGGGACTCTTGCCCGTTACCTTGAATTACAGTTACCTGTTCATATATGTCTTATATTTGACACAGACCATAAAACTCTCATGAAAAGAGTGGTCTCCTGAAAGCTGAAGAGCAGTGAGGTGGAAGTAACTCAGAGGAAGGTGGGAAGCCTCAGAGTTGTGCTCGAAGGATGGAGCGTACGGATGTTTTGTTTCAGAAGTGGGGCAGCTCTGAAGAAGATGAGATCTCAAGTATGACACCTGTATCGTGACTTGTCATTTTTAGAATTTTTTTGTGAGTCCCTTTTAAGATGTTAAACTATGAAGTTCAAAGAATGGCCCCTCATTCAAAAATTAATGAGTGACCTGAACATAAAAAATACAAAAATATTTCAAAACTGAGGAGATTAGATGCTAACTTCTAGCAGTAAAATTTCAAGCATTGAGGACAAGTGGAGGAAGAAAAATTCCAGTCATATATAGACAACCACCAGCTCTGCCTGCTTTTAATTCAAGCCTTCTGTCTCCAAACCAAGAGCTGTCAGCACTCTGTGTGTCAGCTCTGTCCCCAGAAGGTGACAAATGGGCTCAGGAACTCCCTGGCTGGCTTGGGCAGGGCTGGAGAAGCAGGGAGCCACTCCTTTGTCAGGGCAGTTTGGCTGTGACTAAGCAGGTGTTTGTTCTTTGTCTGTAGCCTGGCCTGAGCAGGAATGATGAGTCCAGGGCACGCACCACAGGCTCAGACTCCTTGCATCCTTCCTCCCAAATAAGGGAGTGTTTGGTAAGAACCAGGACTAACACTACTGATGGTTGCTATGGAAATCTACAAAATTGAGGCTGATATCTGTAGCATTCTACCTAAGGGCATTTGTCAACCAAACGTACTGTACATGGGGAACAGTCTAAATGTGTCATTTTTGCACTCACAGATTACTGATATGAATAACCTCTCTACCTTGGTAAGCCTAGAAGCTAAGGCTGTTGGCATTTGATTTGTAAAGTCTCAGCCCAGATGGCATCTCAACAAGCATCTACCTCAAAGTGATTTCTCCTGTTACCTCCTGCCACAACACTCATTTCTTTTTTACTCTTTTCACAGTCTGCAATTATCTTGTTGATTTATTTGCTTATAAATTTGTTGTTTCTTTCCCACTAGAAGTAGGGTCTCTGAAGACAGGAACCTTGCCTTTTTTTTTTTTCTTTGTATATTCCTATATCCTCAGAGCTTAGGATAGTGCCAATAAATTTTTATTGAATGAATGAGTGCAATGAGTGAAGAAATGATTGAATACAAAGGCTGAATAAATGACCTAGGACTCAGAGGATATCAGTCCTTGCATTGAAAGCAGAACTCAAATAAATATAAATTTCTTATATTTCCTATATAGGAACATATATCTTATGTTTGTCAACATAGTCAATAAAGATTGCTTCCAAATTTACTATTTCCACTATGTTTCCACACTTCTCTGCTGGAATATCATCCTCTTCAAATGCACATTCACTTTCTTTTCTTTTCTTTTTTTTTTTTTAAGATTTATTTATTTATTTATATAAGCACTGGGTACAGCCAGAAGTGTGGGAGGGTGAGAGAATTCACCAGAGCCAAAGCGGGGAGCAGAGCAGGCAGAAGGACCGAAGTACACTGCTGAGGGGAGCAGCGGGCAGCAAGAAAGGTCTGCACGCCATGTGGGATCCTCCTCCGGTGGCCGGGAGCAGCTGGGAATCGAACCGGCGCTGCAGAGGCTTCGGGCAGCTTCGCAACCCAGCGCTCAACCGCTGCGCTACCGGGGAGGCCCGCACATTCACTTTCAAAATGGAGAAAGTGCAGTCCATAAAGTGAAATGACTTGAGGGCCTCCCTGGTGGCACAGGGGGTTGAGACGCAGCCTATGAGGTGGTCCGCAGCCTCTTCAGATGAGTGTGATCCCCTGGCTGGCCAGGGAGCTGTCCACATGCCAATAAAGTAGAGACAGGAATTGAATCTTTAATCAGACAGCTGGCAATCTTGAAGATGGGGGGGGGTTAACACCCTAAAGAAACTGCCTTGAAATTTCATTTCCAGCTGCCTTTCTATAGTGAGTTGACAAAGAGATTTCAGCAGTAAGCAGGGCTTCACCACCGCCAGAAGCTTGTGATGTCCAGCCCCTGGAGCTCCTTATCACCCTCCTGGACACCTGGCCTCAGGCTCATCCCACTGGGCTGAGGCTGGTCTTCAGATAGCACTGGCTGCCCGCACTCCTCCAGACATGTCCTTGGGCTGGAAAATTAACTCCGGGCAGACAGGCCATAAACAATAAGTGGTGCAGATTTCCTACTATAGCAGCTTAGTGTCTCACCTGATCTCCGCCCCCTCCCTAGCCCCTATCAGTACCAAGTTAGTGTTATATTTGACAAGTTGATAACGGCTACACCAGGGCTTCTGTGCAAGGAATAATCACTAAGGAGGCAGCCCTCGCTAGCCCTGATGGCTTGCAGGTTTTTCACGATGAGAAGAGGACGACCCGCCCCACAGTGCTGCCAGGTGTGGGAGATGGTCAACATGCAAGTGTCGGACTCAGGCTCTGGTTATTTTTCCCATGAGGGATTCAGTTTCACCTGGCTAAGGGACAACTCTACTGAGAAGCCCATTGACTTCAGGAGACCCTCGCAGCTCCTGAGCCATCTGGAAAAGGGCAGCACAGGCAGCATGAAAATAGGGATTTTTAATACCCACAAACCCTCCTCCCATGAGACCATGCCGCCTCCTTGTGATTTGAGGGGCAGATGCTGATTGCAATTACTTAACACATCAACTGAGAAACTTTACTGTTCTCTTAATAAGTCTGAATGATTTACCTGTGTCCACTTCTCATTTCCCTTTATATGTTATAGAAAGTGTTCCCCAGCTCATTTATTCAGCCTTTCTATTTCTTTCTTCTTGAAAATGTCACCTGCCCTAAAAGCTGTTTTGAATTGTAATAGAAAAGCATTACAGTCTGTCAGTGAAAGGAGAAAGGACTTCTTTCATTTCAAACAAAAACCCTGAGGTGCCATATCTTTTCACAAGTAAGTTCACTGCTAGCCGATAGCAAAAGAAGGGTAGTCTACAAAGATAATTATTTACCTAAGAGTAAGCTATCTTAGGGAACTTTCTGAGCTCTCAAACTAACCTCATCTTTAACTGATACTATGTCACTAATTATATGTAGAATTGTACACTACTTCTACCACCACCTTAAAGAAAGTTCTCTCCTTTAAAGTCACAAACTGTCCTTCACTGTAACCACCATCTTCCAGGAAATTACCAAAATGACCAACACAAAGGGAAAGTGGAGAGGTACCCACTAATGTTCTACAGGCCTTTTAGAAAACATGGATTTGCCACATACATGAAAATCTACAAAAAAGTGAGATTGCAGACTCCAAGAGGATGGGCACTGTTCAAAAAGGAATGTCCCACCCATGTTACCGGGGCAAATCACAAGAGTCTATCATATCACTCAGCATGCAGTTGGCATTGTTGTGAACAAACAGAAGTAAGATTCTTGCCAAGAATATTTGTGTTGTGCATAGTAAGTACTCTAAGAGCCTAGATAGCTTCCTGAAACATATGAAAGAAAAGGAACGAAAGGAAGCCAAAGAGAAAGGGACTTGGGTTCATCTGAAGCACCAGCCTGCTCTACCCAGAGAGGCTTGCTGGCCGAGAACCACTGGATAGCAGCCTACGCTGCTGGAACCCGTTCCCCAGGAATTCATGCCTTGATCGGTGTGTGTGTGTGGGGGGCGGGGTGTAGGGGCAGGACTGGCCACAGTGCAGGTTTTCTGATCCCATGCAGACCGGGTAAAGGAGGAGTCAGAGTCCTCAGTAGTTTTGCAGGTTTTTTATTTGGGGTTCACCGGGCATAAGGCAGGCAGGGGTGCTGGCTGGGGGGCTGGGAGGCTGGCAGGCCTCCCAGCCCCCAGCAAGTCTTCACTCTATCTGGGCTCTCTGGTGATCTCGGCTTCTGCTTCGGCTTCTCCTTCAGGTTCTGCTGCTGCTGGCTGGGGCTGCCGGCATCCCCCCGTGACGCCGCCCTTAAAAGCACAGTCTTAGCTCAGCTGAATCCCATCTACCTATGCCCACACCCTATTCCAGGTGCCCGCCATCAGGCATGCATTCAGGACAAGGATCCATCATCTATCCTGATGGCGGAAGGGCAGAAAAGCCTGACATTTTCTTTACCCTACAGTCCACCCCCTCAGGGTTTTCTGCCATACAGTCTATACATATATATATAATTTTCTAAGCAAACAAACAATGCAGCCATGGCCCACAAAAGCAAATACATCAAATAGAACAAAATACAATATAACAAAATACAACAGAACACAAATAAGTCCAGGCAGGGCACCAACCTAGTGCAAAAGACAATTATTGGTACCAACACATGAGCCACCAAATCTGCTGCCGAAGGCACTGCTCATACGAGGGAGGGGAATCACTCACGGCATCTACTATATCACACCAGGAGCCGTCAGGCTTCCTGGCCTTCTCTGGCTGTAGTCTCGGCTACAAGGCACACACAGCATCCACCCCCAGGATGCACTAGCTCTGGGATTGGCAATTTTATTCTGTTGGGGGTAATCGCCAACCCTCAGGGTTTCTGTCTGCAGTTGCTCCAACACTCGGCCTTCATGGCCACCCATGCGACTCACAAACCCCTGCACTCAAGCCAACCCACTGCACAAGCACCTGGGTCGGGGATCCAAACTCTACATTTGGCTTGGGCTCCACCCCAAGCCACGTTCCCCACCCGTCCCGCAAGGACAGGTTCCTCAGCTCCTCACCCTCACTCAAGAATGAGCAGGGCATCACCCACAGGTGATTTTACGAGACTCACAGTTCTTCAGCATACCCAGGCTGCTTAACAGCCGCTCAGGGCTTCTCAACTTAGCATCAGCACCAGCTTTTGCCTTCTTAGTTGGCTTTTCTCCTCCACCTGGCTGCTGGGCATAACAGGCTGCTTTTGGCCATCAAGGCCCACTGGCCACCCCCAGATTCTCAAAAAAAAACATAACCTGCCAAGGTCCTCCGCCTTTTGGCGGGATTGTCAGTCCAAGATCATCAGTTCATCAGTCTATCAGTCCAAGTCCATTGGCCTCTCCCTGCTTCAACAATGGCCTGCTGCCTCAGGGGTCATTGGCTGGTCCTTTCCGGTGTCGTTGGCTGGTCCTTTCGGGCGTCTCCTTCACACCAGGTCTCATCCTGTAGCTCGTGGACGTATCCATCTTCTATACCGCCATGGCGCCTCCAGCGTCGTCACAGGCAGTCTTTTACTTCTTAGTTCCTCCGGGTCTTCGGAGGGCTCCAATACCCGTCTGCATGGATCCTGCTGACTATGCCAATTGTAGGGGCAGGACTGGCCACAGTGCAGGTTTTCTGATCCCATGCAGACCGGGTAAAGGAGGAGTCAGAGTCCTCAGTAGTTTTGCAGGTTTTTTATTTGGGGTTCACCAGGCATATGGCAGGCAGGGGTGCTGGCTGGGGGGCTGGGAGGCTGGCAGGCCTCCCAGCCCCCAGCAAGTCTTCACTCTATCTGGGCTCTCTGGTGATCTCGGCTTCTGCTTCGGCTTCTCCTTCAGGTTCTGCGGCTGCTGGCGTCCCCCCGTGACGCCGCCCTTAAAAGCACAGTCTTAGCTCAGCTGAATCCCATCTACCTATGCCCACACCCTATTCCAGGTGCCCGCCATCAGGCATGCATTCAGGACAAGGATCCATCATCTATCCTGATGGCGGAAGGGCAGAAAAGCCTGATATTTTCTTTACCCTACAGGGGGGAATAAGAGTTTTGGACTATAAGAAGAAATAATAATAAAATAAATAAAGTTACAAAGTGCACCAGTGGGTGGCTTCCTAAGAGAATTTTCAATATCCTACATGTTAAATACAAAACTGGGGGAAAAAATCACCAAGCAAGGAAATTAAAAATGAAGAATATTTATTATTTCAGAATAATAAAAGGAAACTACTCTGGTAGTGGAGCAACTTTATAAAAACAGAATCCATAAAACATCCTAGAAACACTATATTAAGTTACCAAATTCAATACAGTCAAGAAATAGTGTGGTAGTTTCCTCACTAAGTGCAAAGCTTGATAACCTTTGTTTTCAGTTATCTACTCTGAGGACCAGTTTGACTCATTATTTGAATTATGCCTACATAATTCAACAGTTCACATATTAGCTTTGGCAGGAAGGCTACTATTCTTGTTCTTAGAGTTACTATCTCCAAAGATAAATCCAATCTATCACCTCTACATTATTGACCTAAATTATCTCCTTGACTCTTGGTTGGCCAGTCTATCTCCCTCACTAGATGGTAAGGGACTTAGGAGCAGAACCCTGTCTTATTTATTTTAGTATCACCTACTTTCAGCACAGAGGAATGAAGTTAACAAAGAATTGAGAGTAGCAGCTTCTGGCTCAAAAGTCAATCCTCCTTTGAG
Organism: Talpa occidentalis; assembly: GCF_014898055.3. Classification (NCBI taxonomy): domain Eukaryota; kingdom Metazoa; phylum Chordata; class Mammalia; order Eulipotyphla; family Talpidae; genus Talpa; species Talpa occidentalis. The sequence continues at coordinate 40,386,050 of NW_023604295.1, read as the reverse complement.
TATCTTTTTCTTTTATTGGTGCTGTCCTGTGTTCTTTTTGGCATTGTAAGGACTTTTCAAAATGTTTTGACAAAAACACTTCAGACTTTGTATTTTAAATTATCTCATAACAGATTTGCAACATTTTATGAGTGATGGCATTGTTAGTTCCTTTGCGGTTAATGTTTTTATTTACTGTGAATCAAGACCTCAAAATCACTAAATATATTTTATTGAAATGGTATAGTATAAATATTATAAACTATAAAAACTTATTTGTCAAAAATGGCACAATAAAGTATAGGTGACTGAAAACGAGTTGTTTCAAGCATCTGCCATTGGGATCCCCACAGACAACAGCCTTCAGAGTCCCCACATAATCTCAATATCTCATCCACAGCAGTGCTTCCAGCTGCCTGCTAACTGCTCCACCCCCAGCAAGCAGGTTTTGTTGCTCAGCCTTTATCATGAGTAACTGCAAACAATACCTATTTAAAGGGGGGTGCCTTAGTGTCCACATCAAATGTCCTTGGAAATCCAACAATTAAACAAACAAACAAACAAAAAAGCACTGGATACCACCCCCCACAGATGCCAAAAAGGCAGTATTTTAGGTACATTGCTTGTAAGAGAATTGACCTAGAGTCTGCTTGAGGTGTTCTGTCTAAAGAAAAAGATAAACAAGAAAATGAACCATTACAGTGTAGGATTTGGAGACCGCAAAGGACTAAGAGCCTGGAATGAGGTTAGAATAGGGCATTATGGGAGCACAGAGCACAGTCACCTGATACTGGCCTGGAGGACTCAAAGGTTTTCCTCAGTACAAAATCCTGAGTTGCATTTGGAAGAACAAACTAGAGTCAGCCAGAAATAGAAGCTTACAGGCGAAGAAAGACTGCCACACAAGAGACCTCAAGTAATTCAGGGGCATCTGGGGTCCAGGGTCCTGTGGAGAAACAGTGTGATATGAAGTTGGCAAGGGTCAGATGATCTCATCAACAGTCGAGTTCAGCTTCCTATCTGAAGGTGAAGGAGTTGATCGAAGGGTTTAGAACTAAGAAGTAATTTAGCTTGCATGTAAAAAATTAATTCAAAATTCCAATTTATTAATTCAGGGTAGAAAAAGGTCCCTATAGAGAAGATCAGAGGCTGAAGTCCTGGCTACAAGGAACTCCAGGGGCTGATGAGGAAGCTGGGTGAAGCCTAGGCAGCAGACTAAGGCAACCTCACTCACCACAGAAAGAAGATAAACATACTGCCTACCCAGACACTTTCCCCCTGAGAACTGCATTGTCCTGAGCCACTAATTACAAGCCATGACTCTGTTAGCAGGGCAGCACAGAGAGGAAGTGAGTGAGTGGGGAAGCGGGAGGGCTGGTGAGGTAGCCATTGCAAGGTGTGCTGGGATGAGGGCCTGCACTAAGGCAGTGGGGATGGAAAGAAGGCAGATTTAGGAGATTGTCAGAGGTAGCTTCAGGTAGACAGGAACCAACTAAATGTGAGGCGTGATGGGGTCGTAGGAGTCCAAGATGACGGGAGAGTCAAGAAAGGAAGAGTAATGGAGGGAAGGCATGTTTCAGTGGCAAGAGGCAAATTTTATGACCTGGCTCCCGCTGCATTTAGGATCATCTCTTGCCACTGCCCTTTACACCTGCCGGGCTGACCCACCTGCAGCTCCTCAAAGGTGCCAGCCTCAGGCCACACTGCTCTAGATGACAGGACACTCTTCTCTGTCCCCTGCTCACCAATTTAGTCAAGCCAGACTTCTCTGGCCCTTCCCTTGCTTTCCCTCCTACCCAGCTATTATGGGTTGAATTGTGTTCCACACACCCCCACCCACCCAAAGATATTTCGAAATCCTCACTGAGACAGGAAAGATCCTGGAACAGGGACAGGACAGGACTCAAGGACAAAATTTTGCTGTTCAGTTTTGCCAATCCCATGGACTGGTAAATAAGAGGTTAAAAAACCTGATGACTCTGGGCCCAGACATCTGCTGCCATTAATTTCCTAGAACCATTGTTTTTCTTACTACTCCTTGCCACTCCTAAGCTATCTTTCTATAGCTTATCAAGTTGGCTGCTATGACCAAAAAAAAAAAAAAAAAAAAGAGAGAGAGAGAGAGAGAGAGAGAGGAGCTGCAGAATCAGAAGAAAAGAATCTCAGACCTTCAGACCAGACCAATTCAAACTGGCGCCTCAGGCACGCAGCCTCCTTGAGAGTTCACCTTGGAGATGGTCATGAGCCGGCACAACCCCCGACCACTAAGCCACAGCTGGTGGTGCCCACAACTAGCTACAGGACATGGACCTCAGCCGAGTCTACTCTCCTTGCTTTCTCAGCTAGTGACGTTCACTTCCTTTGTTCTCAAACGCTGGTCCTAAAACCTATAAATGCTCCTACCCCTGACACCTCGGAGAGTCTCTCATGCCCCAAAATCTCCCCAGAGCTCTCTTTCCTTGCTCTTTCACCAATCAATAAATGCTGACTCCTTGCCTGTCTGTGGCGTCCTCTTTTCAGTCTTGCCCACAGGGTCTCAAGAGCCCTTCCCCAGGCTTGGGAGCACCCCCAACACCCATGTCCATTCCTCTGACTCCCAGTGGGTAGAACAGTGACAGCAGCCACTGCTTCATTCCTGGCCTCTCCGTCCATGTTGCTGGAGGCTGGGATCAGACTGAGGGTGACAGTCTGATCTCCCTTGTCTGGTGACAAAACCCTTGTCTGGTGACAAAACCCTCCATACCTGTGAGTGTAACTTTATTTGAAAATAAAATCTTTGCATGTTTAATCAAGTTAAGTGAGGTTATTTAACCTGACTAGGGTCCTTAAAAGGAGGAAATGCCACATAAGACGGAAACATATGGGGCATGGAAACAGAAATTAGAGTGATGCAGCTGCAAACTAAGAATGTCAGAGACTGGCAGTCCCCACCAGAAGCTAGGAAGAAGCAAGGAAGGAAGAACACCACCCAGAATCTCAAAGGGAGCGTGGTCCTGCTGGTACCTTGATTTCAGACTTCTGCCCTCCAGAACTGTGAGAGAATACATTTCTGTTGTTTCAAGGCACTCTGTTGGTGATGCTTTGTTACAGCAGCCATAGATAGCTAATACCCCAAGAGTTTCCATGTGTCCTGTTTCCATGCTTATAAGCACTGCATATGTGTTTAGGCATCCAGCATATTGACTGGCAATTCTTTATTGTAGTGTTCCTCATTAAACTATAAGTTTATCTTTAAGGTTGAGAATTGTGGCTTACCCATCTTTGTACATACAGCACTTTGGCGCAGTGGACACTTATTAATTAGTATTTCTTGAAAGAGAAAAAAAAATGAACCAAAGTTCCAGATGAAATGCAGAGCGCTCCCAGGAGTTTGCCCAATGGCAACAACTGAAAGAGGCAGGCAGGGATATCAGCAGCTAACGTGAGCCTCAAGAAAGAGTTTTTACCAAGGAGGGTGGTTCCAAATAGGGGGAGTGATGGATCAAGGAGAAAGCAACCACCCTCCCAGTCCTGGGCTCATGGGTGAACAGTCAGCCATGGTGTGCAGAGCTTCCTGGAGGAAAAACCCAGAATTCTGTTAAGGTGAGAAATACGGGCAATGTTCTGGGCAGGTGTCGGGTGACTGGTGCTCGGTGGGTGGGTAGAGCACATGGTACACCTGATACGAAGCCACTCTTCTGAGCCTCCATAGTTCCCCATCGCTTGGCCACCTTTGGGTCTCCCAACCCTGTGAGCCTAGAAGGCCTGTGAGTTATATGAACCACACTGGCATGACAGCTCTTTTTCTTTCTGCTTGGTTGGGACCAGCCCGTGTGACTTTGGTTATCAAATATTCTGATTCTCTCCCTGAGAATAAGCAGTTTGTGAGGAACAGAGGCGAGTGCGCCCAGAAGACAGAGCTGAGGAGAAGCAGCTCTGAGGTGCCTGAAGATGACATTGGGGAAAGCCCACCCAGAGTAGCTGAAGGTGACTGAGTGGGAGGCCTGGTGAGGGGCAGGCCTGCGGTGTGAAGAACTTGCCCACCACAAGTGTCTGAAAGCTGGCAGAGCTGGGAGAAGATGCACTATTGACCCCTGAAAGTAATCACCCCAGGAGAGAGAGACTAGGCCTTTGTGCTAAATTCTTATTTTAACACAGCTTAATTTTATGCTATTCTAATCCTTCAAGAAATATCATCTCACTTTTAGTAAGTGTGCTAATTTGACTAACCAGATTTTATTTCTGCCCAGTTTGTATAAATGTTCTTTATTTCTCTGTCCCCTTATAGAGGGGAAGGGAATATGGAAACAAAAGCAATTAATGTTTTTATGGATACTCTTTGACCCGAAAACATTGAAGGGAATTTATCCTGCAGACTTAATTCATTGTTTCCCATTCGGAGGGATGTAGTTCAGCTATGGTTACCCATAAATCTCCACAATCCTGCACTGCAGACATTTCTAACACAAAAACATGTCTCTGGACTCTCTTCTGAAATGAGGCAAATGTAATTGCCTTTGCCAAGCACAGTGAATTTAAGCATGTTGGGGCTATTAGGGGAAAGGCAGTGACTTATAAAATTAAGACAAAATGTCAGCTAAGAGCTTATCTAGAGTTTGGTTTCCAAGTAGGTAAACCAATAATGACAGGCATTCAGAAAGAATGTTCTAGTCTGTTACCTACCAAAAAACAGTGCCACACTTAAAAATAATTGCCACGCTTAAAAAAAGTCTAGGGACCATGTTGATTTTCACGTTGACTTCATTTTTAATTCAAGTCTCTGGCTAGAAAACCTCATGTAAGCAAAAAAGTAAGAAGTGAGTTTTTTGTGCCCTAGAATGTTCTTCATGGGAGATATTTTTAAAAAGATTATTGGAAACGTTCAGCATTTCCTGCTTTATGCTTCACCGATGAGAATGTCTGCACAGAAAACACCAACCCACGTGGCTCCTGCTGCTGGTTTCCCAAACTGAGATTTCCTCCTAAGTCTCGCTTACCTTGTGCTCTCCTGACTTCCAGTCCGTGGGGGAGAAACTGAGAGAGACATTCACAATTATATACCACTGCTCTTGTGAGAGCTAGATGGCTTCTCCTGAGGGTTTCCCATCACCTTCCTTAGCCACGGGAGGTCAGAGAGAGCCTGAAATCCCACCCAGAGCACAAGACCCTGAATAAGAACTCCTGACAGAAATAACTAGGAAGCTAACCCTTGGGAAAACAGCAGTGCTGTGCTCTCAGAGCACAGAACCAAAGCTAGGAGAGACCTAATTACAATTAGGGTGTGTGTGTGTGTGTGTGTGTGTGTGTGTGAACAGAAAAAAAATTTAAAAAGGGTTCTGAAACAAAAATGAAAAGAAAATACTTGCTGTAGTTTCATTTGTGAAAGCCAGCAGTATGTGTGACCTAGAAAAGGGCCTGGCACATGACAAGCCCGTAATAAAGACTTCTGACTGTTGGCAGGATCACATCCTCTATCAATGCCTTCTCAACCTTATTCAGCAGTTTTTAGTTCATTATTTCCTTTCCAGCATTATAGCTGTTAATACCTCACTCTGCCATGTAAAACAAGATATATTTAATCAGATCCTTTTCCAAGAAGTTGATGTTATATAGGGAGGAGGGGAATCTCAGAACAATGGACTCATTTATTCACTGACTCAACCAACACCTATCAAGGGCTCCTATGCACACACATTGCAGTTATTAAGCTATGTCGGTGAGGAGGAAGAGGAGAAATGTGGCTGCTCCCACAATCCAGAGATGCACAATAGACGAGAAAGGCACATAGAAAATTATGAGACTATGAGAAAGAGGAATGCAAACTGTTTCCTGAGATCTGGGATGGGGGCTGGTGGGGAGGAGGGAGTGTGGAACCAAAGATTAACTGTGGCTGAGTGGAGTGGAGAAGGAGGTGACCTTTGAGCTGGGGTGATTCGGGGCAAGAATGGGGAATGACATTTCACACAGATTAAAAAGTCATGGAAGAATGAAGGCTTATGGGATGCACTAGCACAATGAGAAGGGTAGCGTGACTGGTGTGAAGAAGACAATGGACAGGAAGTAGAGGTGAAAAGACAGGGAGCCCAGAAGGACAGACAGGGCCAGATGGTAAAGGCCCAAGTGAAGACTGAGCTCCTTGAGTAAGGGGATAAAAGGGGAGAAGGATCTAAGCATTTTCTGTGCATCTAACGCTGCAGCTGGCAAAGCAGAGTCTTCTTATGGACATACACTGCATTTATTAAGAATCATTACATAATCTAATTTTTTAACAAGTTTTGTTTGTTTTTTTTTAATTTTTTTAAAGATATATTTATTTATTTATTTATTTAAGCACTGGGTACAGTCAGAAGCGAGGGTGAGAGAATTCACCAGAGCCAGAGCGGGGAGCAGAGCAGGCAGAAGGACCGAAGTACACTGCTGGGGGGAGCAGCGGGCGGCAGGAGAGGTCTGTGCACCATGTGGGACCCTCCTCCGGTGGCCGGGGAGCAGCTGGGAATCGAACCGGCGCTGCAGAGGCTGCGGGCAGCTTCACAACCCAGTGCTCAACCGCTGCGCCACCAGGGAGGCCCCATAATCTAATTTTTTAAATATGAGAGCAGTGAGAAGACCATGAAGACAATTGGACAGTAAGGGAAATGAAGATTGGTCCCTAGACCATCTGGATACTGTTATAACCAGTCAAGTAAAGATAAAAAGATTGGATGTTTGAGAAGTTTCGAACTAGAACAAATGCAAGTGAATATAAACACAACTAAAGTAAAACATCTTCCCATTGCAAACAATAACTATATAGACTTCAAAATGTATTTGGGTTTTCCATGAATTGTGTATATTAACGTCACATATATTCTGATTTAAAGTCTATAATCCTTAGTCCATGATGAGTTCATAGAATAATGAAATGCAATAGAATTTAGCAAAACTAGCACAATAAAATTATAACGTATGGCACTGCTTACTTGCTCCTTGCAATAATTTACAAACCAGGCCAGTAGACTTATAGAAAATTTACAGTCACAAAAAACTGAGTGAATTCTAGCAGGCACAAGATGAATGTGTCGCTTAGCCAAGAAAATAATTCACATATCCTACTTACCATTCCAAGACTCCTCACACTACTTATCCTAGCTTCCTTAGTCTTCTTTCTCTCTTTCTTTATCTCTTTGTTTCTCTCTCTCTTTCTCTCTTTCTCTTTCTTTCTTTCTTTCCTTCTTTTTCTTTCTCTCTCTCTCTCTTTCTTTTTTTTTTTTTTTGTTTTATAGTTTTTGAAAAAAGCAAGTACTTCTCCAGAGTCCCTCAATTTAAATAGTTTAAAAAGGGTTGGGAACCTTTCAGGAACTAATGAAACCTTTGTATACCCAACAGCTGTGTATATGTTCTGAATCTCCTCAGAAAAGTATTTTGGGCAATTTGGAGGTTTTATTGGTGAGGCTAAGGAATCCTTTTGGTAGAGAGCTTTGGAAAGAAGGGGACAGTGGAGAGTGCCACAATTGCACATCAGGAATTTTTAACAGAAAATTAATCTTTGTCCTTGACTTTCTTTTCTCTTTTTGATTCTTTTTGTATTTTGTTGTGACTACCATGAATTTCTACCATGTACTACAAAATCTCTGATTTTCTTGCCTCAGGGAGGGATTACCTGAAAAGAAAAAGAACAATGTGCTATTCTTGGCAAACAAAGACTCCCGTGCTGCTGACTCCTTAGCTGTTAGGTCACAACCTTTGAATATTTTTTCCAGAGGTTCTACTATTCACTTCTCTGCTCCTCGAATCCCGGTTGATGACCTTGGTAGGCTGGATGGGGTCAGCTGCGGAAGTCCTTTTTAGTTTGGGAATTCGGTTCTTGGTGAGAAACCAGGTGGTATTGGCTTCAGTAGCTTATTCCAGTAAATAACTGTCTCAGTCACATAGTGGGTTTACTATGTGACTGAGGAGACAATATTAAAATTGTCCCCTGTCCTCCTCTGTAGAGGTAGCATCACATCAGGCAACCTTGATGAAGCTTTAGAAAGGAAGCAGAAATAATTGTCAAATAATCCTTAGACATGTATATATTTTTAAACATATGACATGCCTTGAGCTCAACAGCTATCTACACAAACTGAAACCAGAATGGAAAATTCCATCCACAATCCGTCTCTTGGAAGCCAGACCCTTGACACACAGGAAATGTAACATAAATACAGACAATTCAGTGTTTTGGCTGTTTGGTCCAGATGACTTCCCACAAGAGCAGATGTCATAGGAGGCAGAGAAAGAGAGCTCTCTTATGGACATACACTGAGGCATTTGGAAATCTTTGGGCCACCCTGAAGAATAAAGTGGTTCAATTATTCTAAAATAAGGGAACCTGTACTGAAACTCACAGCCTTGCAGTCAAATTAATATTACATTACTACTTTTTTTTTTTTGGCATAGAAGAAGTGGAGTGTAGACCAGAGTTATAGGGGGTGGGAGGACTTACCAGAGACAGAGTGGGGAGCAGAACTGGCAGATCTACTGAAATACACTGCTGAGGGGAGTAGTGGGCAAGACAGGAGAGGTCTGCTGAGCCATGTGGGTCAGCTCCCTGGTCATGGATCAAATGCAGGCCATAGTGGTGATCGCACTGAGACTTAACCCCTAGGCCACCAGGGGTGCCCCTCATTATTATTTTTTAATATTCAGAAGGTCCTCTTCACTTGCATTCACTCTTAGTGGGGCTAGGAGTGGCAGAAATAATACAAGAGGCAAAAGTTCAAATTTTGATGAAGGTAACATTTTTTTCAAGGTTCTTCAGAGAACTTTTCATCACTTGCTGTTCCAATGGTTTTTATTTTATTAACTGTAATAAAACATGTTATGTCATACTGTTGTAGCCCTTTTCATTAGAGGGTCTTAAAGCAAGGCTTTGCTTAATTAAGGACTCATAGTTAAGATTCAGGGTGGTGACTGCCAGGCCCAAGCAGGAACAAAGCAAATCTGCCCAATAATTTAGAACATGAAGGGAAGTTTTGCATATTTCCTTTGGAACATGATTACCACCCCTGGCCTAGTCTTCTGCTGACAGGACAGGAGAGGCAATACAGGTGTGGGTCCTGTTGTAGACTCAGGAAGGTAGGCAACCATCCTATTTCCCCTTCAATGAAAGCTTCCTCTCTGTCCCAGGAGATGGGCAGGACTAGTCAGGGCATAATGTCAGATCCAGTGAGTAGTCCTGGCTCAGGCTGGGAGGGCAGCAGGGGACCTCTGGGTAGGAACAGAGTGGGGGCCAAGAGCGGCAGCAGAAGGCCCTAGAGAAATCCCTAGGGGACACATGCAACTCTGACAGGCAAAATTGTTGCCCTTCTGCCCTTCCTGTGCACTTCCCTCCATTATCTCCACTCAGCAGCCATGCCTTTACTGGGGCCCCACATGCTAGGAGCTCAGCTCAAGGCTAAGGGTCAGGCAATAAAAACAGAACAGTTTGCAGGAACCCTGAGCTTGTTCATGAGTAGCATAGTTCAAAGGGAGATGAGATTTGGGGCCTAGAAGCAGGGGACTTGAATGAGATTACTGCCACCTGGGTAAAATAGAATAGGGCATGTCCCCCACCCCCATTCTTTTACCCACACTGCTACACCAATAGATGTTGCTGGAAACCAGGTATTAGCTCAATCTAGTCTTTTTTTTTTCTTTTTCCTAAGCAACCTTTACTGAAGTATATGTTATATCTGCAATGATCCTACCTCCAAACTTATATACAATAAAAATTATTATATACCATACAATAAAATGCACTGATTTTTAAATGAACAGTAAGGAAGAATATTCTGAATCAGAGCTTTCCAAAGATAAAATGAGCTGCACTGGGAGGAGCAAGCTTCTGACCACTAGGATTACTGGAGGAGAACCTGGGTGGATAGCTATGTGGTGGGACTGACAAGTTCCTTTCACACCAAGTCATCTATTAAGTCCACAGGAGGTTGAGCAGCTAAAGGTGGTAGTTCTGGGTAAACTAGTCTGCTCTGGCCTGTCACAGGAAAGGTGGCCTGGAAAGGGTCATGGGAAAGTGCCTGGTGATGAGGGAGTTGGGAACTGTGGGTAGAAGTGGGAAGGAATGGGGAGTATAGGGTTGCCATAAGAAAGTACCACAAACTGGGCCGCTTTAAGCAACAGAAATTTAATGTTTCACTGTTCTGGGGGCTGGGCATCCAAAATCAAGATGTCAGCAGGGTTGATTCCTTCTGAGAGTTCTGGCAAAGAATCTGTTCATGCTTCTCTCAGATTTGAATAGCCCCAGGTGTTCCTTGGCTGGTAGCTGCATTACTACAGTCCCTTATCATCACATGACCATCTTCTTATAAGGCATACAGTCATATAACATTAGGAGCCCATCCTACTCCAGTATGACCTCATATTAACAAATTATATCTGTAATAACCCTATTTCAAAAAAAAAAAAAGGTGATATTGTGAGGTATAAAGGATAAAGGGTTAGGGCTGCAACATATTTATTTTGAAGGGAACACAATCCAGTCCATAACAGATTGCTCCATCCCTGGACCTCCGTATTTTCCATCTCTGCAACTCCTGGTACTGGAATTGCTTGGAGAAAAGTTGTACAGTTGGACTGGACTGCACTCCCTCTTCTGGTCCCAGCTTGACTTTGGATATAGCACGGTGCTGAGATTGTTTCCAGGGCTTCAAACTTCTGGCCTTTCCTGTACTCCAGAGAATCCATTACTCCTTGCAATATACCCAAACTGGACCCCCACATATCCTGACACCTAGAGCCTCAAGCTCTGCCTCTTCTCTCTGAGTTCTTTCATTCACATCCAGGCATGGGATAAGCTGGGGAGAAAATGTGTGTGAAGCGTTTGTTTTTCATCTTTGGGTCTCTTCTTACAAAGACCTACATAGCTCCAAGGTTTCTGGCCTATTTCTCCCAGTGTTGGACTGGTGGATACCTTAAATTAATTTCCTAGATTTTTGGGGGGAGCAGGGGAGGAGATAAACCACAATTCTAGAAACTCCTGCCAGTGATACCTTGCGAGCGATTACCAATACATGGACTATGGTAAAAGGGCGAAGCACCAGGTTAGAAGCCAGAAGTTTCCAGTTCTCTGACCACATGCTGTGGACAGCTTGTGTGGCTGTAGCGCTCAGGTAATGTTTCCTCTGCGTCCTTCAGCTTCTCGCATGGTAAAAGCCTATTTCAATATGGATAATATTCTATGAGTTCATAAAGTTAATATTCTATGATTTCACAACAGGCCTCTAAGTACCATTCCAAGGCCGATATTCCATGATATCATAGAGTTGAATTTTTATGCGGGTTAAGTGGAAAAGGGACATATTTCTCTAAAAGTCAACTAACATCTTGGGGAATGTTGTAACCTTTAAGCCTCGATTTTCCGATCTATAAACTACACAAATAACAATATGACCCTCAGGAGGTGGTGGGAGTCAGGGTGCCTGGGGAGATCTATGACTGTGCAGAAGACCTCCAGGAATCTCCAGGAAGGTTCTGGGACCACGCCAGGGTTCCCAGCCGGCCACACCAGCCAGCGCAGGGGCGGGGCGGGCCGGCCGAAAGGAGCGGCAGGGGCGGGGCCGGGAGGTTGGCTTTGTTCTCGCCCCGCCCCCGCCCCGCCCTAGATATCGCGAGAGGGCGGGCCCGCTTGACTTTGGCGTCGGCGTCGCGCCCGCGCTGGGGCACTAGGCCGGCTTCTCCTCGCGGGCCGCGGATAAAGTGCGGGTGGCCGAGGACGTGCGAAGGGCCGCCGGTCGCGCGGCGTCAGCTGTGGCGTCGCGGTCGTTGTGTCGTGACAACGACGCCGGCATCCGTCTCCGCGACAGCAGGCGCAGCCTCTTCAGCCCGGGGCGGGCTCCGCGGCTGCCTGGCGGGTGTCTGCTCGCGTCCTTTCCTTCCTGGACCCGGCACCCCGCAGCGACGCTGAGCCAACCGCCGGAGCGGCGGGCAATGGCGGCCTCGACGGCCTCGCACCGGCCCATCAAGGGGATCCTGAAGAACAAGAGCTCCACGACTACGTCTGTGGTGCCCGCGGCCGAGCAGCCCGGCAAGAGCGTCGACGAAGAGCTGAGGTGAGAGCCGGGAGGGTCCGCCGCTCCCCGCCCGGGCCGCCCGAGGGAGCCCCTCCTTCCCGGCCCGGGCGGCCTCGCCCTCCGGACCCGCCGTTTCCGACCCCGGCTCGGAGCGCGGGGCGGCTGCCGGGAAGCGACTCCCGCGCCGCTCGGGTCTCCCTCTCCGGCCAGGCGAAGGGGTGGAGTGATGTGAAAGAAGGCAGGAGCTATGACGTTTATCAGGGTTTTTGTTTTGTGTGTGTGTTTTTTTTTTTAAAGTGTATACGCACATAGGCTTTTTGTTTTGTTTTGTTTTGTTTTAAGTAGCATCATGAACTTTGGGGGCTTGGCAACCTTAAAGAATAGAATTGAAGTTTCAGAGCTTCACCTGTGAAGCTTATATTATTCCTTAACTCAAACTTTTCTAAAATTCTTCAAAAATGAAAGTGTATTCTCGTGGCTCGGGAGCCCTTTATGAACTAATCTTTAAGAGGCCCTAGCAAAAAAGAGACCATTTCTTCGTTTCTCTTAATTGATCTTCCGCACTCATTTCTTTTTAACGTGAACTGTCAAAAGCATCCTGCCCTAAGCCCTGGTTCGTCAGTTATCTCTACAATCCAAGGTTCATCAGTAAGTGTGGGGAAATACTAATTATGGAACGTTTGTATTATGGAACAGTATACCCGCCTTTTAAAAAGAATGAGGTAGAAAAGGAGTCAAGGAGCTCAATGGGAAAAAAATGAAGTACAGTATATCGAGTGTAAAGTAAACCACTGGGTTAGAAGTGCTGAGGAGCTTGGGTGTTAAAAGATGTTAAAAATAATAGGATCTACATTCTGAAAGTAACTTAAAGTTGTCATGGAAACCTGTGAAGTTATAAAACTAAAATGGGGATGTTCATGAAATTTAGAATATTGGAACTAGGGCACACCTGTTTAAAGGATCGATTCAGGACTGTAAAGGAGACTACTATTTGGTGGTGGTGATGTTTTATGCGGGTTTGTGCTACCTTGAAGAAAATTAAGTAGGATAACCGCTTAGAATTGTGGCTTTTTGAGGTGGGGAGGGGCCTTAGTTTGTCTAGCAACACCCCCACACTTCCTCGACTCTTTAATACATTTTCCAACCTCTATTTGGGGTAAGCTGCTTCAAATGGGAAAGGAGTGGGGTGGACAGGGCCACTGGTTGTGTAGGGATTAACAAAACAGCATCTCACCAGAACTTAGCTATAGTAGGAAAACTTAAGATAATTTAAAAAACAAAAACTAAGTCGGTAATGTCAGGATATTTAACAGCAGAAATGTGGTTCTCAATGGTATTTGTGTAATTTAGCTATTCACCAGTGGGAGCTTCCTTTTGTTTGGCTAAGTGATTTATTATTGTATTTCTCTGCTGCCTTAATTTATTCTTAACTTCAATGTGCCATAACTTCCTGTAGTCCAATTGTATGGGTTTACTTCTCTCAGTAATTAGCTGGGGTTTACCTCCAGGTCTTTCTGTCTCAAAAGTCACTATTCTGGACTGACTCACCTATATAAATGACTGCTCCTTTGTAAGAGCTGTTCACATAAGAGGGGCCTTTTGGGACATGAGTGACTTTGATTGACTTGTTTAGTTGGAGGGTTATAATCCCAAAAGGAGCTACCAAGCCTATTGAAGTTCATGATGTTTGGTTGAAAGTAATAAAAAGGATTGGGCTTGTTTATGATCACTGTTACATGACTTTGAAGCAAAGAAAATAATTCTCTTGGTAGTGCAATACAGTAGTTCCTCCTTATCCAACATTCTGTTTTCTGAGTTTTCAGTTACTCACGGTCAGTATTATCCACCATAAAATATTTTGAGAGATACCACATTTACATAACTTATTACAGTATATTGTTAGAATTGTTCATTTAATTTTTATTGTTAATCTCTTGTTGTGCCTAATTTATAAATTAAAATTATTGTACATGTAGGGGAAAGCATAGTATATATCAGTTCGGTACGATCTGGGGTTTCAGGCATGCACTGAGATGGCTTGGAGTATATCTCCCACAGATAAGGGGGGACTATTTACAAATATTGGGTTGTTGGAAAAGTCAAAAACGCATTGTGACTTTCAGGACAACCCAGTATTACCTTTGTCACAGTATTAGCAACTTTATGAGTTGAGCACATAAAGGCATTGCGCACATTTGAAACAACCTTTTGTAATGTTTAATTTTAATTACAACTAGGATACTCCTTTATATAAAAAGAATTAAAAATAAATAGTTGGGCCTCCCTGGTGGCTCAAAGGGTTGAGACACAACCTATAAAGCTATCTGCAGCCACTGCAGCACGAGTTCAATCCCCAGCTAGAGAGCTACCCACATGGCGCAGCAGACCTCTCCTGTCTCGCCCACCGCTCCCCTCAGCAGTGTATTTCAGTCAATCTGCCTGTTCTGTTCCCCACTCTGTCTCTGGTGAACCCTCTCACCTTCCACACCTCTGGCCTGTACCCCAGTTCTTGTATGCATGCATAAATAAATCTTAAAAATAAATAAATAAAAATAAATATCATTTCCGTTACAATGCCCTTAAAATTCAGGAACTACGTATAGTGTAATGGTAAAACTTTAAATACTGGAAGAGTATAAGGCAAAAGAATTTCATATTTATGTGATAATGACAAGGAATGTAAGCCATACTTGTTGTTATGTTCTATGAAGTGATCAAGCAAACCCCGAATTAGTAAATACTGAACCATTACTCCTAGGTTGGGTTGCAGTTAGGTTCCTGCAAATTCTCGTCACAACATTTTCATCATAACCTTATTTTATTTTTGTTTGTTTAAAGACACCTTATTTAATCTATATTGTTGATTAATGTTGAGCACATGGCCAACAGTACTGTAACTCATGCCTGAATGAAATTTATCTAACAAACATTTTCTCTAAGATGTGTCACAGCTTTTTTGTGCTTAGGAACACTAGTCTGCTCTTCCTCATGATACTTGGAAACCATTTTAATCAGTGAGTTCACCAACAAAAAAGCAGAAGAGCAATACATTGTTTACTAAACAGTGTGAAAGTTGAAACAAGAAGATAAAGCAAGCATCACCTTAATTTAACCTCTCCTGGGAACTTGTGCATTGGGGCAACTCAAAATTCACTCTAGTCTGCTCTGTACGTGTCTTTGAGAGACAGAATGCCTTTGTTGATACTGAATGTAGTGTACACCTCATGAAGGTCTAATGTAACAGATCTAGTGAGTAGATATTTGTATTTCATAAAAGCAAGACATCGTGGGCCTCCCCTGGTGGCACAGTGGTTGAGCGCTGGGTTGGAGGCTGCCCACAGCCTGTGCAGTGCCAGTTCGATCCCCGACCACCTGCGAGGGTCCCACAAAAAAAAAAAAAAAAAAAAAAAAGGCAAGATGTCGATTATAAGGTGTACCATGATTTATGTACCACTAAGAAAGAAAGAAAAAAACTTATTTAATCTATATTGCCATCTGCTTTAAGTATATTGTTTTCTGAGATATTAAAATGAGCAAAATGTATATTTGTAATTGTTGAAAATGTGATATTAAATATTATTAAAGCTTATCTTATGAGAAATCTTTAATAGTGAATTTGAGGCCAGATTACTTGGGTTCATCCTGCTTGCTACTCTGACTTCCAGTGAGTTAGTCATTATATTCCTCCATAATATACTCATTAAATTAATTAATAAATTGTAAAGTGTCTAACTCAGTACCACATCCTCAAATGTTAGTGTTACTTTCATAGAAATAAATATAGAGATCTTATTTGTCCCTCATTTCAGTGAGTTCTATATAATATACTAGAAGTCAATATTATGCTCATTTTAAATTCTATAGTAGTCTTAGATCACATTGACAAATTCTGCTTGAAAAAAATTGTGCCTGAATTAAATTTCTTTTAATATAATTTTATGTAAGCATGCTTCAGCTGTTTTTCTACCTGTAAAAGAATATGGCATATAGTCAAAAATTCACTGAGTAAAGTTTTCCTAAAGTGACTTTTTGACTAATTGCTTTTATTGTTAAGTCTTAAATTGTTCACTTATTGTGTCATACTTCAAAGTCTTGTACTTTGTCATCCTATATAAGTTTAATCTTCATTTAAAGAAAGAACATTTATTGAAATGTGCAATTAAAGTTTTAACACCTTGAAGCAAAATCCTTCTTCCCACTCTTAAGTACAGCTGAAACTACCAAATAAGTAAGTTATAAGCAACAAGAAGTAATAGCTCTTTGAGATGGCATCAAAGTGAAAGTGAGAAGTGGTGACTATCTGGACCACATTAGACTGCAGGGAAACCAGTCACCCAAGGGGGCCTGGGGAGGAAGAGAGCCTGAAACCAACGGGTGCTTTCACTTTTCCAGCAGACCTGCCCCCATGGATGGATGGATGGATAGATAAGAGAGTTGACACCCTTATTTTTTGTAAGTGGATATAACCCAAAGAATGATCACAATTAATCAGTGTGGGCATTAAATTTAGGTTCACTCGTAGTACCTTATTACTCCTACTGTTACTTCTATCAAAACACTAGTAGCGATACTAATTTCCTTATCCAGTATCCTCTGCTGACAGTTTGTTCTTCACTATTTTCCATCTAAGAATTCCCAACATTCTTTGTAGCCTATTGTTTTATGCCCTTATTTAAAATTCATGTTTTGGTAAGATATTATTAACTTCTCTTGCTCTGAATAATTCTAAGGATTTCTTTTTCTCTTAGTATTGTCTTGAGGAAGCAGGGTGAAGCTTTGATTATATAGAACTTTAATTCTGTTTATAAAAAAGTAGACTAAAAGGCAAACTAGGAAAAATTGGGGTTATATATAATGTGGTTTATACTTTATGTAATGTTTAAATCTCCTGTAATGAATTTGAGTTCTTTGCATTTATATGGATATTCATTACATTGTAGTAAAAAGAACTCAAATTTATAAGGTTTCTGATAGGCAAAGAATATAAGCATAATTCATACAAAAAAATAAAAAGCAAGCACTTTCGTATTATTTATTAGGTAATAAGCAAAAAGAACAAGTATATCAGTTTATTCTTGCTCAAGGTGAAAAATCACACACAAATATCCAATCTTGGCAAAGTTTTGGTAATTACTAGGGACATCACATATAGTCCTCTCTTTCAATAAAGCTATATGGAAACATAGAGTGAATATAAGGCTTTTGTTATTGTTAACCCAGATATGCCTATCCTAGCAAATTTTTGTGTGTGATTGAATAGAAGATGCACAAATATGTTTATTTCTGCTTTATTTTAAGTAGGAAAACCTTGAATTCACTCTAAATATCTTACATTAGGTAAATTGTTTATCATTGGCTATTTTGCGGTAGTTAAATAGGTAAAGACTAGAAAGTACAAGTGGCTTATGATAAAATGTATGTACTGCTAGCTCCCTATTTATACTGATAGCTTATCTATTTTTTCCTTCTACATTACACATAGTGAAAAGAATATGCAAAAACCAGAATTGTGGATGTTTTAGGGTGCTAGGATTGTGATTGTTAAAATTTCTTTTTATTTTTTAGGAAAACATGATATCTCCTTTTATCCTGTAGTTCTTTTCATCTACCATTTATTCAAACAGATTTACAGGTCCCACCCTCACCCCCATTAGAAATACCTTTTAAACCCTGACAGTCCACTTTCAGTCTTCTCATCTTAAGCAGTAATGATGATAAATTGTCATTTTTAATACAATAATACTAACATCATTTAAGGAATAACTTGTTTTATTTTGAGATTAGGAGCAAAGCAATTAATCATCATTTGTTTATTTTTTAATATTGTAATGTAACATACAGAAGAGTGTCTAAATGTAATTTTAAAGCTTAAGAAATTATTATAAAGCAAATACTTTTATAACCACCATTCTGGGTAAGAAAAAAAAAATGTTTCCATCACCTCAGAAATGTTCCCGGCCCCTTTCAATCACAATCCCCTCCTCTCCCTTAACCACTGTCCTGACTTTTAGCTAATCAAACTCAATATACATCTCTCGGCATACTTTACTTTTACCTGCTTTTGAACTTTGTGTGAATAGAAATGGGCTAGTTTTCTTGTATTTAATAGGAAATTTTAATAAAACAATGCAGTTTTTATGAAACTTTTACGTTTATTTTTCTTTTCTGACTCAGGCTTAACTCTTGGTTGTCATTTCAGAGGCTTTTACTTTGGGTTTCATGGGCTTCCCTTTGCGTTTTTCACAAAATTAATCTACTTCTCTTAAAACTTGTATACATTTCTTTCATTATTCTAATTAAAAGCTGCTCAATCTTTTCTGCTATCTAAATTCCTTAGAAGTGTATCTCTTTTTCAGTGTACATTTCCTTATGTAGAATATGACCATGAGCAGACTTAATCATTTGCTTTCTAAATTTACAGAAATTTGTAGGTAATAGAACTACTTAGCAAAATAAAATGTCTAAAACTCTAGTCAAATAGAAGGGATAACTTTTTAGAAAAATTCCTTCTGTGGGCCTCCCCGGTGGCGCAGTGGTTGAGCGCTGGGTTGCGAAGCTGCCCGCAGCCTCTGCAGCGCCGGTTCGGTTGGATCCCTGGCTGCTCCCCGGCCACCAGAGGAGGGTCCCACATGGCGCACAGACCTCTCCTGCAGCTCGCTGCTCCCCTCAGCAGTGTGCTTCGGTCCTTCTGCCTGCTCTGCTCCCTGCTCTGGCTCTGGTGAATTCTCTCACCCTCCCGTGCTTCTGACTCTATCCAGTGTTTGTATAAATAAATAAATAAATAAATAAAAAAATAAAAATCTTTTAGAAAAAAAAAATTTCCTTCTGTGGGCCTACCTGGTGGTGTACAGGGTTAAGTTTCAGCACTATCAAGCTATCACCAGCCACTGCAGCATGAGACCAGCCATTGCAACAGGAATTCAATCCCCAGCCAGGAAGCTACCCCACATGGCACAGCAGGCCTCTCCTGTCTCTCCACTGCTCCCCTCAGCAGTGTATTTCAGTAGATCTGCCTGTTCTGCTCCCCACTCTGTCTCTGGTGAATCCTCTAACCCCCTACACCTCTGGCCTACACCCCAGCTCTTTATGCATAAATAAATTTAAAAAAATTAATTATTTAAAAAAAAATTGTGAATCATTAAAAACATTTGTATGATGCTTTTAGAATTTGATTTTATAAATATTTCTCTCAGCAAGCTATATAATAAGAAAGTTATACTAAAACTCTTTTATTATATATTTTCATGCAAATATACTGCTAGAAAACATGTGTATTGGAGTTGTTGTCCTGAAAGGGTAACTGGAACTTGAATCTTATACGTGTCTCTCTCTTTTTTAAGTGGGTTTTTGTTTTTCTGCCTTAATACCAGCTATTGCTGTGATAAATAGAAAGTGAGCGCCCAAGGAATACAATAATGGAAAGCAAGTTCCTTTCGCACAATCTTTTGATAGTTCAATCAAATGAGGTTTTTATTATTACTGATATTTTAAATTTAAGTAATTGAAAATTCAGCTGAGTTCCATGATGAATGAAAAAACAAATAAAGCAATTCTTTAAAGAAAAAGTCTTAATGACCAATATATCTTGATATTTAACTTCTTATAATCTTTTAAGATTCTGATTGTTTGATAGTGAAGGGACATTAAGCAACTTCTGGCTGTTTTGGCAGGGTGGGGGAGGGTGGAAATTACAGTCCCAGTCACCTGTATATTCATTCATCTGGGCAACCTTTGCCCCTTAATAAAATAAACAGTAAATCTCTTTGAAAGGAAATTATGTTTAAAAGACTTAGTCTGCTGGCGCGCAGACCTCTCCTGCCACCCGCTGCTCCCCTCAGCAGTGTACTTCGGTCCTTCTGCCTGCTCTGCTCCCTGCTCTGGCTCTGGTGAATTCTCTCACCCTCCTGCACTTCTGACTGTACCCAGTGCTTGTATAAATAAATAAATAAATCTTTAAAAAAAAAAAAAAAAGAGTCTGCAATTGAATATTACTCATATTTTAAAAGGAAGGGAATTTTAAAATGCCTCAACACAGATGAAACTTGAAGACATTAAGTGAAATAAGCCAGTTACAAAAGGACAAATACTGTATGAGTTCATTTACCTGAGTAGGTCCCTAGAAGGGTCACATTCATAGAGACAGAAATTAGAATTGTAGGTGCCAGGGTCTAGATGGGGAAGTTGTTCAGTGACTACAGTTTCAGATGGGGATGATAAAAAAAAGTTTTGTAGATGGATTATTGCATAACAATGTGAATGAACTTAATGCTACAGAATTAAAAACTTTAAAATGGTGAACTTTATGTGTTTATTTTACCATAATAAAAATATGAAGGGGAAAAGAAGTGCTTAGTATGATATTGTGGGTCCTTTAGGGTAGAAAGCAAGAGAACATAAAAATCAACTCACCTGCCATGAGTGGGCACTTGTAAATCTTTAGGAAACTCAAGGAGAAGAGAATATGATGTTAAAATTTAAGTATATCATTCTTCAAGAGCACTTCAGGATCTCTGGATATTGGTAGAGTTAGGAAAATTAAAAATATTCATAGTGACACCTCTCCACAATGGACCAAATGCAGAAAGATTATTTGAATCTGTAAACTCTACACTGATTCTCTTCAAAGTAGTTTTATTTTCAAATACATAACCAAGTCACAAATTGTGTGCCAGAGACATGTTTGTTACCCTTTTTAGGGAATAGATAAGGATTTGTAATTAGGGTATTTAATTATTGAACACCTTTGCAGTTGTGCATATATTTTGTGGAATGGATATTGATAGGTGTTCATAAAGCAGTTAAAAAGCAATTCTCTTCCTAAGTAGATTTATCCCAGGTGATATGAATACAGCATTTTTTTTTTTTTTTTTAGCAAACCCTTATTTTTCTAGGTTAAAAAAAAAATGAACTATTATTTTCAGCTTAAACTGTACTTACTTAGTGGTGTCCGAATTTAATGAGGTGTCCCCTTTGGTGTTAGGGTCTAAGTCTTTTGATTATATGGTTATCTTTAAGAAAAATAACCAAAGCAATACTCTTTTTTTTTTTTTTTTTTTTTGGTCAAATTGTCAGTGTGTATAAGATCAAAAATCCTTGATTACTGAGATCAGGCAGTGTATAAATATCCATTTTTGCTATTATTAATTCCATAGTCCATGTATAATTAGTGTTTTCAATGCTTGAAGATTCTGAATAATAAATGTTTAATATGTGGGCACCAAGTATTCTATAAAATATTTACTAGCATTTTATTGTAATGACATGGCTTTTGCCCTTACTCAATCTCTATTTCAAGAAAGTATATGTAAAGTTAGCAATTACCAAACTTCAAATAGAAGTTTGAAATGTGGGATTTGATATTTGTGAATTTTAGATGTGTACATTTTTAATCTTTTACTTCTTTGAGAAAAAATTTATTTCTTTTTAATTTTAGCAAAAAATCCCAGAAGTGGGATGAAATGAACATCCTGGCAACATACCATCCAGCTGACAAAGACTATGGCTTAATGAAAATAGATGAACCTAGCACTCCTTATCATAGGTAATAATTTATAGTCATCATTCTTGTTTTGACTTGTTTTTCCATTTTGCAGCTGATAAAAGCCTCTGGATAACAGCCAATTTGAATTTGTATTTTATTTTATATTTATTACTGGAACACTAATAACCCAAATGTACCTATTTGTGTGGTAACATATGGCTTTAAAATTATGGAATTGGGGCCTTCCCAGTGGCGCAGGGGTTAAAGTCTCAACACTATCAAGCTATCATTGCAGCATGAGTTCAATCCCTGGCCATGGAGCTGACCCACATGGTGCAGCTGACCTCCTGTTTCGCCCACTGCTCCCCTCACCAGTGTATTTTAGTAGATATGCCTGTTCTGCTCCCCGCTCTGTCTCTGATGAATCCTCTCACCCCCTGCACCTCTGGCCTACACCCCAGTTCTTGTATGCATAAGTTAATAAAAATAAATTTTTAAAAAAATAAAATTATGGAATATATTTTATGTATTGTAATTATCACAGTAAATTGTTTACTGGTTGTAGCTCAGTGATGTTACCCCTAGCTGCTGTTTGATGCACACAGATTAGTGACTTTCACCTTCCTTAAATCTGTTTATAGATAGGAAGATGAGGATTGGGCTTATTTGCTTCCTAAGTAAAAATCAGGGACTTCTCAGAAAATGAGAACTTCATCGATGGTAATACTTTTTTTTAACCCATTCAAAGACATGGTTATTGAGCCTCCCTGGTGGCACAAGGGGTTAAGTCTCAGCATGAGAGTTGCAAAGTTACTTGGTCCCCAAGTTATTGAAGATATATGTATCACGTGTGCATGTGTGTGTGTGTATGTACAGATACCTGTGCTCAGCTTTTTAAAAGAGTTTATTTAACAGAAGATGTTTTTATAGAAAGATATTATACAACCTAAATTATTACTTATATAAACAACACATATAATTCATCTGTAAATTTTACAGAAGTTTCTGTAGAACAGTTCTACAAATTGATAGATTATTTATTTTACCCTACTGCTTAATTATACCCAATAATGTAAATAACTTTATTTCAACTTCTCTTGGAAAAAACAGCATCTTCTAATCTATAGCAGTTATTTAACTTGTCCCCTTAGCTAACCAGGAAAGGTGTTATGCAGCAATTTTTAATATATAGCTGGGTTTGGCTTAACAGAACTTTCAGTGTCTTGAGAATTAAAGATCCATTTTGGCAGTGAAGTGGGAAGCAAAGGTTTCATTTGCAGGTAGAGGGAAAAACTTCCTGAGTATGGTTAGCACATTTAGCATGTGATTTTGGTATTTTACTTGACTTTATTGTGGTAACTTTAGGTTGATAGACAAATATATATTCTAAAAGCAGGCAATGGATTTGTTTTTTTTTGTTTGTTTGTTTTTTAAGTTCCTTCCTACTGGGAAGACTAATTGAAGTATTTTTGTTTTTTTTTTCCATGTGATCTGAGTTTTCAATATTGATTTTTATGGTTGTAGTAATGTTTTCTTAAAATTATTTTGAAGTGTTTCTTGATTGATAGTATGCTTTTAAATACTTACATTGAGTAGAACCTAAAATGAAACTTCAGAGAAAACAGTAGAACTATAAATATGTTGATATTTTAATTAAGTCTATAGAATTATTTTTCTGTTTTTCTGCTTGAAAAATTATAGTTCAGATATTAATTATAATGTGCTTGTCATCCCCAGTATGATAGGTGATGATGAAGAGGCAGTGAGTGATTCAGAAGCCACTGAAGTCCTTACCCCAGATGTCTTAGCTAAGAAGTAAGTACTGACATCTATAAGGAATTTTCACTTACACTATTTTTAATTGTGCAAAGTTGAAAACATTTTACTGAAGCATAAATTTTAAAAATTTATACTAAATTTATCTGAATATTTCACAGCACCTTATCTAGTCTTGTTTCTAGATTAAAGCCAAGGTATGCAAGTAGCAGAAAGAGTACCATAGCCTGGTACATAGAGTCCCTGTGTCAATTGCCTGTGTGGTTTTTTGTTTTGTTTTGTTTTTAATATCCTGCCACCTAGATTTTAAAAATAGAGGTGAGAAAGGCAAAAATAAGTGAATTCATAAACAAAAGCACTATTCCTTTGTTCTTTGATTTCTGTCATCCTCCATGCTTGTTGCTTTTTGGTTTCTACACCCATTCCTCATCAGGTTATAGTTAGCATATTAATCATTTTCAGATGTTTTTATGAGACTCAAAAGTTAAATAAGACATTCAGTAATTCAAGAATATCAGTGTTTCTTTCTCTGTAAATGATTGTTTTATAGATTAGCTGCTGCCGAAGGCTCAGAGCTAAAGTATCGGGTTCATGAACAAGAAAGCAGTGAAGATGAGGATAATGACCTCTCACCTGAAGAACAAGGTGGTTTGTTTACTACTTTCAATATTTTTCTAACAATTTGTGGTAAAATAAAACCACTATTTGGAAGATTGTCATGAGATTTTCCTCTTTGGGAAGTGAATGGTGGGAGATTATGGAGCAGCATTTTTAGAATTCGTTGTATTTCTGTGGATTTATTGTATAACAGCTCTTCTTCCAACCCTGATTTCATGACTTTGGAAAACACTACCATCTTTAAAGTAATTATAACTGTACCTTTGTACCTTTTTACCTTTTTAGGGCCTGGAATAGAGTAAATCCAATAAATACTTATTAAATTAATGCTGTTAGAGTCACTGAATGTTTGGATGGTCTTAAAGAGATAGCAAATAAGAGGTAATTTTCAAATTGCTTGTGCTTTTTTATTTTAAGAGAGTGTAAAACTTATAGATGAACCAAGAATAGAGTGAAAGCAGCATAATGGGGAAAGGAGCTAAAGATAATCTTCTCAACAGGGTTGGAAGAAACTCTTGTAGCTTATACAGTTACTTGGTTAAAGCATTGGTACCTACTCATTGTTTCTGTTTGTATAAGTAACAGTGGTTATCTATGGTAAGATGAGGACAGAAGGAAGATATTCCATCTGTTGCTTTTTATACTTTCTGAACTGTGTGAATGTATAAGCACAAGAAAAAAAATTGTTGGTGTAGTTTCCAGCTCTTTTAAAAAGAAAAAACCAAGCCTATGTATAGGTAAACAGGTGCAGGAAAAGAACACATACCCTCACAAAAAAGAAAAGGATAGTATTGTATATATACTTGAAAACCTTCAAATATGAGTACTACCTGTACTATAAAGAAATCCAGAAACTAACTTTTTTTTTTTTTAAACATTTACACTGTTTTTTTATTTAATTTTTTGTTTGGCTCAAGGATTTATTGTCATACGTACAAAACAGGCTGCTAGTTGCATTAGCAAAAGATAGATGTAAAGGGCCTCCCTGGTGATGCAAGGGGTTAAGATATAACCTATGAAGCAATCCGCAGCCACTGCAGCACAAGTTCAATCCCCAACCAGGGGAGCAACCCACATGGCACAGCAGACCTCTCCTGACCCGCCTGCTACTCCCCTCAGCAGTGTACTTCGGTCAATCTGCCTGTTCTGTTCCCCACTCTGTCTATGATGAATCCTCTCTCACACACACACACCCCGCCGCACCTCTGGCCTGTATGCCAGCTCTTGTACGCATGGATAAATAAATCTTTAAAAAAAAAATACGTAAAAACATCCAGAAATTCAGAAACTTTAGAACTAAAGTTTCAGTTTTTTTGCTAACTGTCAGGAATCTTACCTTTCTTTCATTTTCAGATTATAATTTGCTCAACAAAATTATGATGGTCAGAACCTAATTGTCCTTCAAGAGAGAAATTTCATATATAGTATAATCTCAAGTTGTATTACATTAAATCTTTTCTACCCTCCATGACTTTCTGACTTATTTTCCCAAATTATATCCCAAGAGGCCCTTGAGAAAAGGTTTAAAATAGAAATTGTTTCTTTATTATTCTTTAAAAACCTGACGGCATATTTGAGAACAGAAGATATATTAACCTATGTGTTGTCAGTATTTCTGTAAGGAAATTTTCCCTCAAATTGTAATTCCATGAATTTGCCAGTAGGGAGAACCATTTGATAACTTACAGTTTCACAAATTCAGTTCATGAATTCAGACAAATTGCATGTCTGCAAACCTTGCTTATTGACAGAAATTCTTGGAAAAGATTATCTTATAACTGATAGCATTACAATTAAGATGTTGACAATGGAGTAAGACAGATCTAAGTTTGTATGTCAAATTTGCTTAATTTTTTGGAACCTCAGTTTCTTCATTTCTAAATTGGGAACTATAAAGTATTAAGAGTCATTGGTTAAATATTAAGAGAGATAAAAATTTGAAGTACTTCACAATAATTCTAGCATATTGTAACTGCCCAGTAAATACTAACTTTTAATAAGTTAAAATAATAGATACATTCTCCATTATATTTTAATAAAAGCAAATATAAAAAGGATAATTAACTTGTCAAGTTCACATGGATAATGGTTTATTACTAGAGCTGTGCCTCAAACGTGAATATCCTTGTATTGTTCTCTACATTATATTGTTCTCCATGTAAGAATTATAAGTAAATGAATACAACTACTCCAGAAGGTTGAGATTTCTTGTATTAGCAGCTTTCTGTGAAATGAATAAAAATGCATGTTTTTAAATTAATAATTTTAGAGTATTCTATAATTATCTATAAAAAGCAAAACCACAGGGCCTCCCTGACGGTGCAGTGGTTGAGCGCTGGGTTGCGAAGCAACCAGCAGCCCGCAGCCTGCAGCCCGCAGCCTCTGCAGCGCCGGTTCAATCCCTGGCTGCTCCCTCCTCCTGCCACTGGAGTAGGGTCCCACATGGCATGCAGACCTCTCCTGCTGCCCGCTGCTCCACTCAGCAGTGTACTTCGGTCCTTCTGCCTGCTCTGCTCCCCACTCTGGCTCTGGTGAATTCTCTCACCCTCCTGTGCTTCTGACTGTACCCAGTGTTTGTATGTATGTATGTATGTATGTATGTATGTATGTATGTATGTATGTAAAATAAATAAATAAATCTTTTTTTTAAAAAAAGCAAAACCACAAATTCAGTATCTACTAGAAATAAAAATAAATCATTTTCTTAAACTATGAATATAATTCACAAGAGAGAAGTACTATAATATCAACTCTTAGGAAAAAGGAACTACAAATTAAAACAGCATCATGATACTTTCCTTTCAAACAACAAAGATAAAAATTTCTGGTGTGAATGGAGAAATAGGTTACTTACATACTTATATACATATCAGTATGGCAATATATGAGCCAAAAGTTTTAAAATAATATGACACCCTTTAATGTAGCAATTCAATTTCTAAGATTTATTCCAATATTTTTCAAATATTTTTCACCAATATCAAAAGTCCCATTCAGTATACATGTATACATAGAATTACAAAAAAGAATTTCACAAAATGCTACGTACCTTTACTATATGTGATACAGTCCTGTTTTGTTTTGTTTTCTTTAAATGCTGGTTGTTACTTTTAAAAAGTCATGGAGTGAAAGAAAGGGTCATTACTACAGTTCCATCAGACAATATGCGTGAACTGGCACTTCTTGAACAGAGACTTACACAGTCATCCTAACTATATAGTCAGCGGAAAAACAATCATATACAACAACATATGAGTCACTGATACAAAAATACATTTTTAGGAAAAAAATCTAGAATCATAAAATGCTATGGTAATTTCTGAGTGAAGAAATTGAGTTTTTAAAATTTTACCATGAACATGTATTACTTTGTAATGAGGAAAAAGTGTTGACTTTTTAGTAAACTTATATGGTATTGGAAATAGAACCATTTTTTTGTTGTTTATTAATATTAGCCTTAAATCATCTGAATACTTGAAAGCCAGCCCTAAAAAGTCATGAGGATTTTGTCTTTTTATGAATGGTCTTTTTTTTTTATTTTTATTTTTTTATTTTACTTCCCATTACATTACGGTACTCTCAAAGTATAAAATAAATCACAAAAATAATTTATGAGTAGAGAAGAAAGGTGCCTGGCAAGGTCCTAGTAGTTTGAAACAAATGCTTATAATCTGATATCTGAGAACTTCCTTCTCCCATTCCTAACAGAGGCTGAAAAGTCATTGATCAGTAGTGACATGAACTGTAAATGTAATTTTATGACTATCATAATAAAACTGGTTGAGTAAGTTTAATACTTTGACATAAACAACTGGCAATTTTATGCTGAGCCCCTTTTTGTTTTTTAATGCATTGGTCTAAGAAATTTTCAAGTCTTATACTTCATAAACAAAACTACTTCATAAACAGATATTTAAAATGCTATTTAGTAGTAAAATATGATCAGTTATGTTAGTTTGCTACTAACTTTGATTCTGTGGGGAAGATTATAAGTGAAAGAATAGTCTGTAACTGCTTAACTATTCCTTCTAACAGATTTTTCTTACAGTTACTCTGGGGATGATGCTATGTTTTTAGCCAGCAATGTTTTAAATCATGGGTAATACAAAATTTTAAGGAATTTTTTTCTAAATAGAAAATGCGAAAACATGGATCATAGTTTCGTGACCCAAAATTAACCACTTTTAGTTATTGAGTTGTTTTTCTGTGTGTACATATATGCTTGCAGCCTTTGTACATTTTCTATATTTGTGTTATGTGTGTGTGGTGGTATATCTTGCTTTTTTTCCCCATTCACTTATTTCTGGAGAATTTTCCTGTATCTTTAAATGTTCTTCACAAGTATAACTACAAATGACTCATTTGTCTTTATTTGAGCCATGTAAAGCAGAAGTTGGCACACTTTCTGTAAAGGGCCTGGAAGTAAATACTTAAGGTTTTGTGAACTTATAGTCTCTTTCAGAACTACTTAGCTCTGCCATTGCGCACAAAAGCAGCATTAGACACAAACTATAGATTGCCATCTTTGCACTAAAAACTTCCTACTCTTATTTTTTGTATCTGGTAGAAAAAAAGCGACAGTTTGAAATGAAGAGGAAGCTCCACTACAATGAAGGACTGAATATTAAATTAGCTAGACAGTTAATTTCAAAAGACCTACATGATGATGAAGATGATGAAGAAATGTCAGAGGCTGCATCTGGAGAAGGCATGAATTCGGAAGAATCAAATCAAGGTTAGATGTTTCAAAAATATCACTGAGACACTATGATTTTTTGTGCCTAAATCATATATTTTATTGAAACATTGAAGAACCTCATAAAATTTTGCCAAGATTCACTTTATTACTGTCCAAAAGTTTCTAAAATTTTATGTTCAGAGTTGATTTAAGACTGTATGTTATGTGATACGGATATGTTTTTTTGTTTGTTTGTTTTACATGGCTTTAAGCAATGTTTTTCTTCATGTTAAGATGTATTTTGTTTTTGTTTCAGGTCATATTTAATGTCATTACAATCTAAAGATGTAAATTTCTTTTTTTTTTATTTTATTTTTTTATATTCCCCATACAATTACAACCCCCTTATTTTGACCCCAAACTCCCCCCCCCCATAGAGTGTCTCTGGTTCATAGTTGTTTGTTGATTTTGATATTTTCTTTCTTATAGTTATTTAAAGATGTAAATTTTTAAGAGAAACTTTTTTTAATATGAAAGATTTGTTTTGATACCACTTAAGGTACAAAGTATATACTTTCCATGCTGATTCTTTGAATTGATCAGTTTTTTGGCATATCTTTGTTTGAAGTCTTGGACAGCCAGCCCTTGAAGCCTATCAGCTATTGATCAGGCACAACAAATAGATTTTATTTATTTACTTATTTTTAATAAATTTATTCTGATATTGAATACAGATGACTCTTCTACATGATTCATGTGAATCTTGTACCCATTTGTCTACACTTTGTACTTACAAATTGATGCTTCTAAGTAGAATTGTAACTTTATTTGTTGTGTCTTGGATTTCTTAGGAGTAAATAACATTATTTTGGTGAGCCTAAGTACAGTAAGTGATTCTATGATAGAACCTGATGACTCTGTCTCACAATAGTGTCAGAACTGTAATACTTTCATTATTCCATATATACTTCATCCTTTCAGTTTGTTTCATACATTTCGTTTCCATTTTATGCACCATGGTTTTTTTAGCTCACATTTAGCTTGAATAAATTTCATTTTAAGTAGCTATCATTATAGGTTTCTCTCTTTCTCTTCTTAAAATTATTACCCATTTTTAGGAGACCTGTCTCTTAATTGGGTTTACTTCCCCATTTACCTATTATCTTGGTGATTTTTTTGGATACATTCAAAGTGAATGTTTCTTTGATTATAACTCATCAATTTCTACTCAGATTTTCAATTTTCAATCAATTTCTAGTCACTCTGCCAAAGCACCAAGAATCCTTCCCACTTGTCACTGGAAATTTGTACCAGCATCACTATGTGAGATGTCAAAGGATTTTTTTTTTTTATGGCAAGTTTATTAAGGAAAAGAGAAACAGGAAAGAAACACCTGCATAGACACAGGCCAGCAGAGGGCTGCATTTTGAAAGGGGTAGGTTTTAAGAAATAAGTGCCTCCATAGAAACAGCGAGCAGTAAGCTGCCGATTTTTTTTCAATGCTACAGCTTTTCAAAAAGAATTCTGGTCTTTGCTCTCCCTCTTTACTTATAATACATTAGAGTTACATATTTAGTACATAAATATGTTTTTTCATTTATGTATGACAAAAATTTGTGTTAGCTCAGTACCTGGTTTTTCTTCAGTGCAGATGAAGTACTCCTTACATAAGAGTATATCCTACTTAGTTTCATAAAGTCCGCAAGAATAGAAAGACTACATGATAAGACATAGGCAAGTAAGTTTCCTATTTTTCTTGTACCCTTTTTCGACCCTTAGGAAATTTCACCAGCTTTTAAAATTTCTAGATTTTATAGGACCCATTACTTCTTAAGCATTGTTGTTATTCTCCCTCACCCTTGCTATCCCCATCTATTTTATACCTTTCTTTGTGAAAAGAAAGGTGGCATTTTAGACTCTGAGGAAATATTTTGTCACTTTGTCTTTTATAGCTTTGGAGATTTGAGTTGTAACAAACTCTTAGTTATCTACCTGTGATTTAGTCACAGAAATGATCAGTCTGAAACCTGTTTGTTCTAATGCCAAGTATACTCCTGTTCTGCTCTTTAAAATATTTGGGGGTGGGGGGCGGAATAGAGATTCTTTCATATAATTAGTCACAGACTAATTATAAAATATACCTTTGATTTTTAGATACCTATTTGTTTATTATCCATGGCCACGTTAGGAAACTTTATAGCAGATAGTTCCAAGGTTGGCAATACACAACAAATAAATTATGTTGATTTTTTCCTTTTATCTTTGCAGGATCTACTTCAGGTGACCAACTGCAAAACAAATCACAGAGTTCATAGAAGATACTTGTTCAACACTGTAATTGTCACATACAAACCTGTTACTATAATACACAGCTTCTTGTTCTCTACAATTCAGACCTTATGTACCAAAATGCATACCAGTTATTATATATTGCCAAGAATTAAATAACTTTAGAGACTAATTAGACTGAAAATGCCTAATTGATATATATATTCTTGTGCCTAGTACTTCACCACAAACACAGTGTAATGTCATCAGTCCAAAACCACATTAATTTTGTAAGAACACTGGTTAATTTGTATAAGATAATTACAAAGCTTTTTATGATTTAGAGGTAAAATAATATCTTGGGGGGAGGGATCTAATTTATTTTCTTCACTTCTAGATGTGATAGTTCTTATAAAAAGTTTTTTTAAAAATCAAAAATCCCAATTGGAACAAGATTATATAGACTGGTGAATATTCAGTCTACAAAGTATTTTAACAGGTGTCTTCAACTTGATTTGTCTGTTTAATTGAAAAGGATTATATTATAAAAGTTATTGTTGCATTTTCTGGCCTATTACCTTTAAAACTCCTGTTGTTTATGTTTACAAGGAAAGGATGAACTTTTTCCTCATCAAAACTAGCTCTTTTCATGAATAAATTATCAGGTTAAACTTGCACTAATGTCTACTCTGACTTTTTTTTGTATACTTTATGGGCAGATTTCAGATCAATTTTTAAAATAAATATAATTCTAATACAGTCTCAGCATTCCCTTTTTTCTTAACCTGCCTTTGTTTTTTACTCCTTTCCACACATGTGCACAAAATCCTTTGTAAAGCATCATAACGATGATTATGACATTAGGAACTCTTTCTGCTGTTACAAATTCTATCATTTGCTACACAATGGAATTTTTATTTTGACTATCAGTCCCTGTTCTTCTAATGCATGGAAAAAATAGAGTGACCAGCAGCCGTACTATATACCGGAGATACAATTCAGCTGCAAAATCTCTCCTCCTCTCCAATTCAAATCTCTCCTCCTCTCCAGCTTGCTTATTGAATTGCTGGTATTTATTGTTTGACTTAGAAAACCCCTAGGGTTTTTTTGGTGAGATGAGGCAGATGTTGTATGTAACCGATGTTGCTATGATAGTTACTGAATGTAAAAACAGAGGTAATCCTGAACTTTTTTTCATTTAAAAACTTCAAATAATCCCTGCTTTAAGGGAATTTGATAATGTATACTATGACAGATATACTTTATTCTTCTAACAGTAAGATTTGGATTTTTTCCCTGAAATGTAGTGTTGTTCCTTTGCTCTTTGTTTAGTCATGGTTTCATTTCTAGTCATTTATTTGTATCTCAATTTTTCATTAGTACCAAAGAAATCCATTATGTGAATAGACTTTTAAAATAATTTCTGTGTATTATGTATATGAAAAGGCTTTTTTGAACAGCTTATCTTCCACTTGCAAATTTATGAAATACCAGTAAGTCAAGATAAATAAAGTGGGAGAATTCTCTGCTGTTTGAAGAATGTGCTTATTATTTTGAATGTCTTTTTTTCCTAATGGGATCCAATCAAAGTACATCTGAACTAACTGCAGGTGTAGTATTCTAATTAAAGTATATAAGCAAGTATCACTGATTTATAAACAAGTGTTTATCTTTACTTTCTGACGTTAGAATTTTGAGTTATACCTGCCTAACACATTTGGGGAAACTTAAGTTCGTGCCTATGTGTGTATATGTTCATGCACAGAGACCACAGTTTTTGGTTTTCTCATTTTATTCTTAGAAAGTACATACTCTTTATTTTTAGAAATAGCTGTGTACAATGAAGAAAAGGTTATACCTCTAACAACTGATTCTTTTGGTGTTTCCTATAAACTACTTCTTGAAACTTAAATAATAAACTTGTTTCAGGAAGTAGAGAGTTGTGTTGGAGGTAAGACACAGCAAATAGCATGCTCAGTAAGATTTTAAGTAGTCAAATGTAATTGAGTAAGACTATTTTCATCAAGTCATGAGTTCTACTTGACATGGTTTTGGACTACACAAAAAATGTAACTTTATGCTCCAAAGTAGACTTTCCTTTATAGAGAAAGTTACCTGTCAATGTTTAATTCTAGCCAAGAGAGATTTAACTTTTTAACCAGTAGCATTTCCTCTGCTTAACTGTTTATTCATTTTTCAGTCTAAAATTCAGAAATGATCTTTAAAATCTGAGACATATAATGGTATAAATGGATTGTTAAAAATAACTAAGTTGAAGATTAAAGTTGAAGTGCCATTTTTCACTAGACCTTCATTTTGTTTACATTTTTTCCTTTAAGTTAGTACACTCAACACATTGTAATAAAATACAATAATATAAAAATTATCTGTGTGTGGATTTTATTTTCTTGCTTTCCAGCTATCTTGGAACCATGTCCTCTTGGTAAGTTGTTCTATATTGCAGGAGAATATCTTGAACTGCACTGTGGCAGAGTCATTTCTTTAGTTAAAATAGGAATGATAACAGGAGCTACCATTTATTGAGAACCTCTTCACCCTTGCTTGGTATTATAGGTCTCTAATCCTGAAAGCAACCATATGAAGCAGATATCTTTATTAGAAAGTGCTCTTGGCCAAGTTATTTATACTCAGTGTCTCATACGTGCTAAGTAACAGGATTCAAATCCAGATTTTACTAAATTACATGTTCTTTATCCAGGCATTTTTAGATGTAGGAAATCCATTTTAGAAGTTATACCTTACAAATAAAACTTTAATTGGATTATTGATATAAGTGTGCTTTAGGAATAAAATTTTTCAGGTGTTTGAGTTTTGATTTTTATCTTACTCTGAATAATTGGAAACTATCTTTGAGGTTTATATGACATTTTGGGAAAAACATTCCATGAAGATGTCTGTGATTTGGTTATGTTCTGCAAGTTTTATTTCTAATCTAAATGTTTCAAGCTTAGAAT
The DNA here is from genome assembly GCF_014898055.3 of Talpa occidentalis. NCBI lineage: Eukaryota > Metazoa > Chordata > Mammalia > Eulipotyphla > Talpidae > Talpa > Talpa occidentalis. The sequence continues at coordinate 40,352,270 of NW_023604295.1, read as the reverse complement.
AAGGTGTCAAGCAGGCCTATAAAAATTAGAATGTACATAAACTAACATTTCCCAGTGTGTTCCATGATACCCTTAATCCCATAACATGTTCCATGAAAGGGATTCCATGAGCAAATAAGCTTTGCACATGCTCTATACTTTACTCCCCTTGCCCCTTGGAGCTTTATAATAATGCATATTCATATTAAAAGATCGGAGACATCCTGCATAAAGAAACCATTTAAAACTTGGTTTAACCTAACATCTTTCAAACATCTCACCGTAACTTACCCATTTCCCTCAGGTAGCATCACAAATAGAGGTAGCGGAACAGACTAAGGTTTTTGATACTTGAAAAATGAATTTCTTCCTAAAAAAGAACAGTTTGCCGTGGAAAGAGAAGATGTAGTAATAACAGCACAATATTTTTAGATTGTATTTAATTTTCCAAATAACATGACTAACTTGATAACTTATGCAGGAAACAAGAAAATAACGTCCTGGGCAAATGAGGGAGGGAGAGATGTGGTTGGTTATGAGCTGCTGTGTTTTAGTATTGATATGACTGTTGTTCAAAGACTTAACTGTTAAAAGCAATTTCCCAAACTGCCTTGTCCTCATCAGCTTTTACACATCAGCCATTCACTGGGAAGATAGCGGATTGCAATTGTCTTGTCTAGCTTACAGTCCCAAAACTTGGTTACCTGCCCTAACAAAATATTTTGCATTGGGTTTTTGGCACCTACACTTTAAATTTGGGATTGAGTCATTGTTTATTTGAGGTGTTATTGGTGGGGAGGTAATGCTGAGAGTAGGTCAATGAGGGTGGATTTGGCAAGTGTGCAGTCATGATTTTATCTTAACTGCCCAACTTGAACTTTTTTTCAGTAAGCCTGCCAAGTGAGTGTTTTAGTTCAATCCCATTTTTGTTAATATTACCAGAAATTTACTGGAATTGAAGAGAACTATAAATTTTTGTTCTGTTTCTTTTCGAATTGATAAGAGTATTGACTATGAATAGAAGAGGATCTTGCAAGCTGATCTTTTTTATCTTAATATTATTGACCCCACTTTCTAGATAAAGGGGATTTATATAAGCAGCTTTGCAGTATCCCTTGTTCTAATAAAATGTTTCAGACTAAAAAAGTATTAACAATAACAGACCTAACAAATATAGGAAGAAGAAAGCTGAATTACACCCCCTGGTATATCTGTTACATAAGTAAAAGACAACGTGTTTCCATCTCCTTATGTAAAAGAAATGCCAATTGAATAAGCAAGCGCTATAAAGTTCATTGGGAGATAGGGATGTAAGATCCCTGCCTTTAAAAATTTTCAAACTTTCATGTGTATAGAGCAGAGAGCACTGCTTTGGGTGAACAAGAAAGAATAATATACTTACCCTTAGCCATCCTGAGGAGGCCTTTATGGTAGGGAAGTTTGGGCCAATTACAACTAGGAAGAAATTGGCTGCTTAGGTTTCATGCAGTTTCCCCGGATGCCAAAGCTCTCCCCAGTCATCTACCACAAAAGTATTAGCAAGATAAAAAGATCCCACAAAATCAGAAATGCCAATGATTTTCTTCAACAAAGTATAATCCAAAATGTTGGATTTCAGAAGTCAAACTTAAAGCAAGTTTGTGGATTGTTGCCAATTAAACTTCTGCCATTTAATAATTCCTAAATTTATTGACAAGTTGGGAATGAAGTTGTAGGTGAAGACTACAATTTTGGAGATCCCACTCTAGTTTGAAAGTATCAGGAAATGTTCTCTGGTCCAGTGCTTATTTTGAAAATCAAATTGATCCCCACTCCCCAAGGGCAGGGTGTCTTGAGTTTTCATGGTAAATCAGGATACAACCTAGGCATCTTCAAAGCAGCCCTAGAGGGAAAAAAAGTGACCAGGTTGCAAAGTAAACTGAATCAAAATATTATACTATTCTAAGCTTCAAGTGTGGTTCTGTAGACCTAGGCTAGAGTCATCTAGAATTTTATAGTTTGCATGAAGACACACTAATAAGTGTAAAGTTGAAAAGATGTTTATGAGATCATTATTAAATAAAACATTTTTTATAGATTTATTTATTTATGCATACAAGAACTGGAATATAGGCCAGATGTGGGGTGGGTGAGAAGATTCACCAGAGACAGTGGGGAGCAGAACAGGCAGACTGACTGAAATACACTGCTGAGGGGAGTAGCGGGGGAGACAGGAGAGATCTGCTGCACCATGTGGGTTGTTCCCTGGCTGGGTGGATCGAACTGTTTCTGCAGAGGCTGCGGTTAGCTTCACAGTGCTGTGCTTGACCCCTTGCGCCACCAGGGAGGCCCCGCATTATTAAACATTTATTAAACATCAACTATGTGCTCAGAATTTGCTGGGAGATGTGCATGAAAAGGTAAAAGGTGATTCTGAGAAAAAAAGTTATGCAATTATTGAGGTCAAAACCTAAGATGTAAGAGAGAGGCAGAACAGAGTTCAGTATGTCTATTAAGCAGTAGCATAAGCATAATTAAACATAAGATGTCACAAATACCAAATGCCATGTCTAAAATTGAGCTCTTTTTTTCAGCTATTGCTTCATTTCCCACACAAGGCATTCTCCCCAAATCAATAACTTAACACCATATTATTTCTCAACATCAAGTCCTTTCGCTCTCTCACATATGCAGACAGTCTTTTGATTCTTCCTCCATCACATATCTTTATTGCCACTTTCTCCACTCCCTGCCACATTATCCTAGTCAAGCCAGCACCATACTTGGCCTGTATTACTGTAACCGCCTAAGTGGCTTCCCTATTTCCCTTGTTTTTCCACTCTATTTTCTATAACAGCAAGTATTGCTGCCCAGTGTAAAGCGCTTCAGTTATTTCTCCACCACCCACCCTTGAGAATGAGTTCAGATATCCCAGAATGCCTTACAAGATTACATGCATTGGCCCCCATCTACCTCTACAAATCTTGTGCCTACTTCCTTAATTATTATGGTCATACTTTTTTCCCCTCAGTTTCTCCATAAGTTTCTCCCATGTTTTAATGCCTAAGGACTGGCAAGTACCCTGCCTGAAATGCTCTTCACCAATTCTTTATATAGCTTTTCTAGTTTTTGGAGTTCAGATCTAACTTCTCCAGAGGTGCCATTTTCTACCCACCCTTTCTAAAAAAGATGTCTCTCTTGTTATCCTCAGACTTTTTCCTTATCTAGTTGGTTTGCTTGGTTGCTGTCTGACTTCCTCACTAAATAGAAAGCTCCATGAAGGCAGGAGCTCTTTTACTAACTACAGTATTCTCACAGTTTTGTGTGGGTCAGCTCAGTAGAAGTCTTAATCAATGTTTGATGAATGAATAAAAAGGAATTAATTGTTCATAATGTGATTTACCTTTTCCTCCTTACTATTTCACCCTTTAACATTTTCATATAACTTCATTTGGATATTGGCTGGAGGTCAATTAGTCTAATGTCCTATTTTTCAAAGATGTAAACCCAAGCAAAGAATTCAAGATTACACAACTGTTTTTTGGCAGGGGAGAGACTAGAATCCAGTTTCTCTTACTCCTTATTTTTACAATAAATCTCTCATCAAATTATGGCCCTGTCTTAACTTGGCGGTTTTATTTTTTCAGAGTTATGAGGAAAGAGTTAAGAATTAATCATTATTCAGAATTATCTGAAAATGAGCTCTTTCACCTAAATAGATTTCTCAGAACAACCTAGCACAAGAACAAACGCTCCTATTTTTTTAAGCATCTTGGATGTAAGTCTTGCTAAAGAGCGGTGCATTTTCTACTACTCAGTAAGGACGAAGGGCCCCACTTCTCATGTTTACTTGTTGACCCCAGTTTGTTCTTATGAATACTAATTGTTGTCCTCTCTGAAAGACAGTTTTGCCCTCAAGAGTCCATTAAAGGGATCTTCCCCAAGCCTTAATATGCCAACTTTTTTCAAAAGTAAGTCATCTGAGGGTAGTTACCATCTTCTGGGGGTGGGTTTGTGATTATTCTCCTTGATGCCGAGGCTTGTTTTCATTGTCAGCTTCCTGTTTTTGTTTCTGACTTTAATTGCCAAAAATCTCACACCAGGGTGAATGAATTGTTACTGTAATGTAATCATTCCTTCAATTCTGTACAGTCACAAGTGTTTTAGCAAGGTCTTTAACACTTTTGAGAAGATATCAGTTGCTGAGTTCTGTAGTTCAACTAGAAGATGAGTCTAAAAAGTTCTTAAATATTAAGAAACAGTCTGGAATATCTTGGACACTTAACTTCCTCTTCTGACCCAACTCTGGAGATTTACATAACATATGTTCATGAGATTCACTGGAAAATTAAAATGAAAGGATATACTTTGTCATATTCTCCTTGTGGCTATTTTTCTGGATTAACTGTGTAAATACAAATGAGTATAAATATAATGACTTTTCAATTACTTTATTTTTTTAAGGTTTATTTATTTGTGTATACAAGAGCTGGGTGGAGACCAAAGATGCAGGGGGTGAGAGGATTCACCAGAGACAGAGTGGGGAGCAGAACAGGCAGATCCACTGAAATACACTGCAAGGGTGACAGGAGAGGTCTGCTGCACCATGTGGGTAGCTCCCTGGCGGGGGATCAAACTCATGCTGCAATGGCTGCGGATAGCTTGATAGTGCTGTGTCTTAACTCCTTGCCACCAAGGAGGCTCTTCAATTATTTTAAATGATGAAAAGATCCATTTGCTGGACTTGCCTATTGTCCAAGGGTGTGGATGGGCCAATAAAAAAAAAAAAAGTGTTTGGAACATGTCTTAAAACATTTCAGATATTCTATTAGGTATATTGCATGATTAACTCATTTAATCCCCCAAACATGAGGGCTAACATAACAAAGTCTTCATTAGATTTAGGGTCACTAGATCATGGTGACCTGTCTGAGAACTGACTTCTTGAGCCATATTGTAGGAGACTAAGAAATAAGTAAAAGGCGAGAAAATGATACTGCATATGTAGACAGTTAAGAAGTCTCACTGTAGAAAGAAAGATAGCCTAGAATAATAGATGAGAAGAAGCAGAAATTTATGTGTTAATACTTTAGAAAGTTCATAATGTTCATAATGTATTTACTTAAGAAAGTATAGACTTAAGAGTCAGGAAGAGAATGTTTACCTTTTGTATATAGGTATAAATGCACACATTATGGGGTAAAGTTTAAAAACGAATCACTAGCAATAGTAATTTGAAAAGAGACCTATGAAAGTAATCAAAATCCTGTCTTGCTGTTCTTTGAATAAGCTGTTTCCTTATCTGTGCACATACTGTTTATTAAGAGTCTCATTGTGGCATTTTATCAGCCTGTTCTTTTAATGTAATGCCAAATATGCATCATCATTTTTTATACTGTAGGTTTATGAGATCTATATTAATATTTTCCATTATTTGCCTTCAAAAGATCATTTATTTTTAAACCATTAATTAGTCTCTAAACAGATGGCATAACAACTAAATATCTTTTTTAGAGTTGGAGGCCTTAATATACATTAAATTAGAACCCCAAACTATGTTTCTTTTTGTTCACACTTCTTATTAACAAAAACTTATTGCTTGCAAGTTTTAGTTATAATAAAAATTAAAATATCATCTGATGGCAATAAAAAAGCTATTGAGGAAAAACATTTAAAATAACCACCCCCTATTTTTTGTTAAATGAAATTTTGGTGGCAGGTCTTAGAGAAAGGAGATATTCTAATGTCCCCAAACAAAACATTTGAAGCACAGAGCTAGACAGCTCAGAGCTAATTTTGGAACTCAGCAGTCTGAGCATTATTTTTCAAAAGCATATCTGAGAAAAAGAAATTTTTAAGTTTACATTCTTTTGTTTAAACTCTGTGTATACAAAACTAGAATCATAAAATTTCCCTAGCAAACAATGCCATGATAGTGGAGCTGTGTCTTCCTGCACCAATGTTCTGCAGTCACCTTTGATGCCCCGCTTGCCCTCGCCCTTACAGTATGTAAATTATAAATCCCATCAGCATCACCTTCCAAATATCACTTGAATCCATCCTAGCTTCTCTGTAACTAGTCTCACCCCGATCCTGACAAACACCCAAAATCTTATTTCTTCAGTCCTCTCTCTGTCACCTTTGCTAATCATCCATCCTCTTCCTGGAAGTGAGCTTTCTTTTTAAACAAACATAACCATATCTTAAAATATTCCTGGCTTAGAAGCCCCTGGTTCCCTACAACCTGCAGGATAAAGTCAGGACTCAGTTTGCCCTTAGTTCCTTTATGATCTGACTTTCCGGCCACATTTCTTACTACCCTCATTTTGGAAACTGGCCTGCTTTTTTGGTCTTACTTTCTCTTACTTTCTTTTCTTTTCTTCATTGTTGTCTTGTTGTCTTTTATTTGAGTAACTCATGTTACTCACCCTTAAGTAACACAACAGTTACTTAAGTACAACAAAGAAAAGGCATCAGTTCTCCAATATGTCAGACATGTTTTCTTCATGTTACCCCGTCCTTAGCCCATTTTTACTCTTTGGTAAAGAAAGTCATGTCCTGAATGCAAATTCCATGAAGTGGAGAAATTCAGCTCATCTCAAAGATATGTCAAAATAAACTTTATCCTATATTTCTCTTTCCAACCCAATATCTATGAAGAGTTGGTATTGAAAAGAAATAATTGGATATAAATTTCAAAAATAAGATATTAGTCTGCAGCATGAACTATAATCTCAACATCATCACTTAATAAAGGGAATCAATATTGTATATATTTTTATTTATACATGTTTGTATTTATGTATGACTTAATAAATATGTATGCATTAGATAGAATATTTTTCAATGTCATGATGGACTTCTTACAGCTAGTTACATCTTTATTTTCTTCCCCTTATTTATTATGTATTCAATATGAAAAACCATTTCAGCAGGAAATTAGGCCCCCAAGAAGTAGAGCACAGGGACTCCCTGGTGGTGCAGGCCGTTGAGCACTGCACGGTGAAGCTGTCCACAGCCTCTGTAGCGCAGGCTCCATCATGGCCGGCGGGCGAGAATCCCACATGGCGAAGCAGACCTCTCCTATTTTGCCGTCTGCTCCCCTCAGCTGTCTATTTCGGTCATTCTGCCTGTTCTGTTCCCCGCTCTGTCTCACCCACCCGTGCTTCTGGCCTGTACCCTGGTTCTTGTATAAAAAAAAAATAAATCTTAAAAATAAATAAATAAATAAATAAATAAATCTTAAAAAAAAAGAAGTAGAGCACAATTCCCCACTCCTAAGATAGGGCTGCACATAATGACTTTCGTAGGGCAGAGTAACCTTACAGTGGGGAACCCTGACAAACACTGTCTCAACTTGGTGATCAAGGTCAGCTTCAGCACTGATAAGTCAAGTTGATAGTGTGTATTATTGCTATCACAGGATGAGAATGGCACTACCTCTGTGGCTTTCTGGCCCAAATTTTGTGACTCCAATCTAATCATGAGAAAAGCATCAGGCATATATCATCTGAGGAATATTTTCCAAAATGCCAGATTAGTGCTTCTAAAAACTACCATTAAAGAACATTAAAAACAATGCAAGGCCAAGAACCAGTCATAGCCAGGAGACGCCTCAGGAGCCAGGAGGGCTGACTGGCATTTGTCATTTGTTATCCTGGATGGGATCCTAATTTTCCAGATCAACTGACGACGAACTGTAATGCTCTTCTGCCACCTCCCCCAGCTGGACTTCTTCCAGGCACCATCCTGGCGTTCTTCTAGTTTTTCCTTCTCCTAGTCAAGTAGCTTAGTTTTCTGGAACTGGGGCTAATTCTACCCCTTTATTTTCTGAGTAGATCCAAGGTTCCCTAATCTCTTCCCTGGAGTCCAGAGAAGCTGAATGAGTTCATGTTTTCTTACTCTTTTTCTTTTCTCTTTCACCCCTCTACCATTCTGGTCTTTTCTGTGAAGCTCAATCTTTTTCTTTAAACTTTTTTGTATGTGATTTTTTTTTCCCACCTTTGTGACCCTATAATATTATGCTGATTTCTCCTTCACTACATTCTGCTCTGTGTTGCAATTATTTGTGTATGTCTTTTCTTTCTCTAGACTAATCACACCTTCCTTATATTTTCTTACACATAAGAAGGCAGATAACAAATGACAAATTATTCTTGAAACTTGAGGTACATTAATCTCAATATTGCGATAGTATGTAATTCGATTCCAGTTTGTGATGATGGAGCCCTAATGTCAATTTACAGGTAGCTTTTTGTGAAGGGACCAAGCAGAAAGATTATGTAGATTCCAGTTCCTTGGGCCTGTTCCTCTATGGGATATAAAAGAACTTTGCAGCTACATTGCTCTTCCTTCCTCTTTTCTCCGGACATAGGCAAAAAGGATTGTCAAGGTGTTATCTACATGCAGATTCCAACAGATGGGATTTGGGCTACCAAATCAGTTTAGCTGGAGCTGAGTTTATCTGCCCTGAGTAAAGATGTGCATGGTCTTATAATATTCAAAGGCAATAACATGGTCTCTCTCTCAGAGGGCTGCAATAAGGTTGGCTTGAACAGCTGCCTTCTTCCAAATGCTGGTTAGCAAGAAGAACACAATGATATTTTATATTTCTCAGTGACATGTGGGCCATGGAGATAAAAAATGTTAATTTCAGCAGATGTGTCAATTTTACTGAAGGAAAAGGTGTCAGAACACTGTAACATCACCAAAAATAGCTTCTTGAAGGCACTGGTTGCCTAGATTTAGAAAGGTTAAAAATAAAAACAAAAACATTTTTACATAGTTTTCAGTGCTCTTATTTATTATCAGGATATTTTTCTTGCATGACCCAAATGATAAACATCTTTGCCAAGTTTTCAAAAATTCCCAGGGATTTTTCATTTGCCTCTTTCCTTTCAAGCTATTTATTGATATGGGAAGACCTGTTTAGCAGCACTTTGTTATCCACATGCACCTTAATCCAGTTTTGAAGAGAATTTGTTTTTGGCTGCTATTCAATTCCAAGACAACAAATTAAATAAGGTGGGTGACTGAGTAGCTGGTTGGCAGCTGGGTTTTAGAATAGCTTTGTTCTTAATCTGGTTTGCTTCAATTACACACTACTCTAATTTCCTTTGTACATTCAAACAGCAAAAATAAAGTTCTGTTGAATATTGTGAAAACGAGAAGTTATAAAAATATCAAACGGCAAATTTGTGGATATGGAATCACATTACACTATTGAAAACACATGATGTCCTTTTATTATTACACAACGATGGCAGAAATAGCACCACTGTGGTACTATAAGTATTAGATTTTTAAGGTTGAAATCAGTTTCTCTGAAAAGTAACATACAAAGACACTTGATATGTCACAGGTCCTTCCTGGGTGTCCCCAGTACTAAGAAGAGGTGCTCTGTAGATCTGGTAACAAAGTCTGCTTTGGCTTCTCAGCTAATCTGACAACTAATTTCTGATTTTTATCTTTATTCACATTGTCAATTAAGTATTGATTATTTTTTTAATTGGTCAGAATGTTGATGCATTTTATAGACAATCACAGATTATCTTGGAAATTTGGGAGTATCTTTCATAGAAAGTATGTATACGGAGAATCTTTTGATGTTAAGTGACAGCAAATTTTAAAAGGACAGGTTTTGCAGGTAAAGGAGAAAGAAAAAAAGAGACACCTGCATAGTCACAGCAGGCAGGACAGCTGCCAGCAGGCAAATTCTTAAGCAAAATATGGATCAATGACTCATAGATCCAGAGGTAGATCTGGCTGTAGATGCAATAGAATTTTCAGCAGGCTCTGCCTTTATGACTCTGTTGTCTCTGTGGACTCTGCTTCTCTGTGATGGCTTCATTCTCTCCACCTGGTGGTAGTCGGCTGCTGGCACCTGATCTACATCATCCTTAGGGCTTCCGGTGTTGGCAAGAGAACATCTTTCCCCTATGTCTGGCAAAACCCCACAGAGGACTCTGATTTGGCCCAGTTTGGATCTTGCTCATATTTGAAACAACCATTGTGTGTGTCCATTGGAGTAGGAGGCAGGTGGCAATGGCAGAGGGCAGAGCTGGACTCTGGGCAGAGCTCACCAGGAGGACATGGACCAGAAAGAATAACCAGAGAAGAGGATGAGCTGGCCCCTTAAAGGAGCAATGGGCTGATATGCCCTCATGTGTGCCTATTCAAACCCTTTATATTTTAGCATTTTAATATCATTCATTCAGAACTTTGGGGGAGGCTAACACTAGGCTAACACTAATGACTAACACTTATTGAGTACTTTGGGGGAGGCTAATTTCACTTCCTGTCTGAATTCTACAACACTTTATATATAAGAAATACACATTTACTTTTTCTGCTTAAAAATGTTTTCCCTTTATGTGTCATTTTTCTGCTTAAAAATAGATTCTCTCTCTTTTTTAAAGATTTATTTATTTATTCATGCATACAAGGGCTGGGGTACAGGCCAGAGATGTGGGGGGTGAGAGGATTCACCAGAGACAGAGTGGAAACAGAACAGGCAGACTGACTGAAATACACTGCTGAGGGGAGCAGTGGGCGAGACAGGAGAGGTCTGCCTCACCATGTGAGTTGCTCCCTGGCCAGCTGGGTATCGAACTCATGCTGCAGAGGCTGTGGATTGCTTCATAGTGCAGTGCTTAACCCCTTGCGCCACTAGGGAGGCCCCCAAAATAGAAAGATTTTTAATTAGAGAATTTTGCAGTAATAAACTCAATCAGTTATGCAATTTGGGCATGTTCTGCAACATCAGGCCGGGTAGGTTCATCATCAGTTCAGGCAGCTTGAAGGAGACCCTTGGAAGCCTTGGGAGACAGCAACTTGGGTCGCCCTGCAAATCCCTACGTGTTCTTTCTTCCCCTAGCCGCTCTCTGGCTCTCCACCGCTCTCCACCATACTCTGCTTCACGGTCCTCGGCCGCCCTCTCCTCAGCTGGCCCCTTATATGTACAGTCTCTCAGCTCAGGGGTGCCCACTTACACACACCCACACCACACTCCAAGTGCCACCTTCAGGCCTGCCTATAAGGCCACAGGTGTCGATCATAGATGCTAATTGCAGGAGGGCAGAAAAATCCTGATAACTTCCATTTACCCTACAGTCACTAAGAGCGAAAATGACTACTAACACTTATTGAGTACTTTTGTTCTAGAAATTATTCTAAGGTTATAGGTATATGTAATATGTCATTTAATCGTCAAAACGACCCTAATATGAGCTACTATGATTACCACTATTTTACAAGTGAGGACACAGGGACACCAAGAAATCAGGTAAGCTGTCCAAGGCCACACACAGTGAGTGGTGTGTCCAAGATTCCGACCCAGGTGATCTCAGAGGCGTGCTCTGACAGGCATGCCAACATGGCTGCCTAAGTCCATTGACACCTTCATCCAGTGTATGTGCTGCTCTTTACACAATTTTGCTCCTATTATCTTCTTACCATCACAATAAAATTCAAGCTCTCTGTGATGATCTGCCTAGCTCTGCAGCATCGACCCCCATTGTAGTGGCAGGACAGGACACTGAGCAGGTTTTCTAGGATCCCATGCAGACCTGGTAAAGGAGGAGTCAGAGCCCTCAGTGGTTTTGCAGGTTTTTATTGGGATTACCAGGTACATGGCAGGCAGGGGCTCTGGGGGGCTGAGGGGCCGGTAGGCTGGCAGGGCTCCCAGCCCCCAGCAGGTCTTCACTCTGGGCTCTCCGGCCTTCTCTCGGCTTCTGCCTCTCTTGCTTCTCTCTCAGCTTCTTCTGCTTCTTTCTTGGCTTCTCTTTCAGCTTCTGCTGGCGTCCCTGTGACGCCACCCTTAAAAAGCCCAGTCTTAGCCCAGGTAAATCCCATCTACCTATGCCCACACCTACTCCAGGTGCTCTCCATCAGGCATGCATTCAGGACCGCAAGGATCCATCATCTATCCTGATGGCGGGAGGGCAGAAAAGCCTGACTTTTTTTCTTACCCTACACCCATGCTCTCCACTTGCTGACTCCCTGCTATTCCTCTGCTATGAACCCCAACTTCATTCTGACCTTACAATATAATACTTTCTATTCATTCTGCCTGGTCCTGCCCCCAGATTACTGTCTAATTTACTCTCTTTCTATTCAAGTCTCTGTCCAAAATTATCTCCTTCTGGCCCACCTACAACCCCTTCCCCATTTCATTTCTTCATAGCATTTATCACTCTTGAAATTATCTCATTTGTTCTTGCTTTGTTTTTGTTTTTATCATCAGGAGAGCATGAAGACAATCCTCCACTACCACAAATTATGCACTCAAGTTTCCCACCTTTGAGGAAATCGCAGCAGCAGTACATCTGGAGTGCACTGGGTAAGCCTTGCCCTGGGAAAACCACCTTCGTGGTTTGGTATTTTAACCAGATTTGAACTGTTGTCCCTCAGGACTTGCTATCTAATAAGGAAGTAGTTAAACAAATAAACACATATGTCAAGTATTCTTTTTTTTTAACTTTTTTTAAGATTTATTTTTATTTTATGCATATAAGAACTGGGGTATAAGTCAGAGGTGTGGGGGATGAGAGGATTCACCAGAGAGTGGGCAGCAGAACAGGCAGATGTACTGAAACACACTGCTGAGGGGAACAGCGGGCGAGGCAGGAGAGGTCTGCTGTACTATGTGGGCTGCAGCCTGGCTGAAGACTGAATTTGTGCTGCAGTGGCTGGTGATAGCTTGATAGCACTGTTTTTAACCCCTGGGCCACCAGGGAGTCCCTATCAAGTATTCTAAGGGGAGACATGAGATCATTCAGCCTTGGAGTTATCCTTGAATTGTTTCTCCCACAACCCACATCCAATCCATCAACAACACCTGTCAGCTCCACCTTCAAAAAGTATCCAGAACTTGATCCATCTCACCACCTCTACTTTAGCACCTGCCCTGGGCTTCAATCAGCAATCACCTGGGCTGCCCTGCCAGCCTTCTACCTGGTCTCGCTGCTACTGCTCTTATCTTCTACAGTTTATTCCCCACAGAACACCCAGGGTGATCCTGTTAAAACTTAGGTTAATCGCATCATTTGTACACAGAACAAGGCCCTCCCCAAAGATGTCCACATCCCTATCCCTGGAACTCTGAATCCCTTACACAACCACAGGACGGTGAGATTTAGGACTTTGGGATACAGAGACTATCTCCATGATTCAGGAGATCCAACTTAACCACTCAAATCCCCCTAACAGTGGATAATCTTTCCTGTCTGTGATCAGAGGGATGTGGCCACAGAAGAATGATCAGAGGATGTATATTACTAGCTTTGAAGATGGAAGAAGAGGACCTCTGGACACAAGAAGGTGCAGGGAAACATCTTCTCACCCAGGACAGAAATACAACTTTGCTGATGCTTTGATTTTATCCAAGTGACACTCATGCCGTGTCTAAGTTCTGATCCTCAGAACCGTCACATAATAAATTTGTGTTAAGTCACTAAATTTGTAACAAACACTAATATACCATTTTCTGCTCAGAACCTTGCAGGGGTTCCCCATTGATACCGGAATTGTCAGGCCTAGTCTCTCAGCCAGGAACAGATCCCAGGCTGCAGGGCAGTGCTGAGCCCCAGCCACTAGACCCCCACCGGTTGGTGTCTCACGAAGCCCCTGCAGGAACTTCGCAGACGCTCAGGCAAGCAAGGGAGAAGAGGCAGGTTTGTTTAGAGAAAGAAAAAGTTTATCGAGGAGAAAAAGAACAGAAATAAAGTGGGACTCCCAGGCCAGGGAACCAGGCCTGGGAGGGGCAAGGAAGCCAAAGTGGAGTTGTGTCCCAGGGAATATATACCTTCTTTCCCTAATTATTCTAAAGTTCCACCAGTCTCTTTGTGATTGGTTAGTTCTCGGCTGGCTGTTTCACTTAATTTGCTACTGAGGCAGGGGATCTTCACATTCCTTATCTAACAGCTTTCTCTTTCCCCATTTGTTACTTCTTTATCTTTATGGCCCAGTCCTCGGTTGAGCATCTCTGCATTGAAGTTAAACAGCTGCCCTTTTAAGTTGTCCATAAATTAAACCATTCTCCATTTCTCCAATCTCTACCTCCCTTTATCACCTGAAGGAAACCAAGGCCAGCGTTAACAATGTTGTCCTTGGTCCTGGGATGTTTGTTTTTCCAGGTGCCATTAGTTACATTCCTCTTGCTGCCCTTATTTCTGAAGCCTTCCTTAGTTCTCCCAGGTCCCCTCCTGCAGTGTCCCTAAAACTGCCTAATTCCTAGCTTGCCCTGTGTCTCACCATCTTATAGGGTAAAATGTTCTACATTATCTGGTCCCCTGTACCTCTCTGAACCTCACTTTCTTGCTCTGCTGCAGCCACACGGGCTCCTTACTGTTTCCTTGAGCCCACCAAGCACTCTCTCCACTCAGGGTTTATGCACTCACTGGATGCTCCTCCTTTGAACTGTCTCTTACTGCCTTTGAACTCTGCTGAGTCGTCACCCCCCTGTGACTCCTTCTCTGGTCTCCCAGTACAAAACAGCTGCATGCCCCTTGCCCTGTGCACACCCAGTTCACTTTACTCTGCTTCATTTTTCTCATTCACACTTATCGCTGGCTTGCATATTATTCAATCGTTTATTACCTGCTCCCGTCTCTTTTTGGAAAGGGTGAGGTCAAGAGGGCAAAGACTTGCTCGCTTCTGTTACTCTATCTCCTTGCCGGGAGTAAATACTAACAAATAGGTGGTAGATGAATTGAATGGATAAATGAGGGAGGGGGCAGGGGTAAAGAGAGATAGCCAAGAGCGCAGAGGGACATCTCGGCATAAAGGAAGGGTCGGGGGAGAGACCGAAAGTGAAGCTTACGTAGGACTGAACCAAAGCAGGAGGTGACTCATTTTAGTCATAAGGAACAGCCTGTGTGAGGTCAGGCTGGTCGAGAGGCGAGAGCACAAGGGGCGGCTGATGTGGCTTCAAGACTATTTTAAGCCATTGGATTCCCTTTAACTTCTGAGGGGAAGCGGGGAGGGGCAAGAGTGTTGATTCAAACCAGACTGCAGCTTGCATTCAATTCCTAGCCCTGCCTCTGGGGCTGGCTGCTCATCTTGGTAAGACAATACCTGGCCATTGTGAGGAAGGGATGGGCGAGACACCCTTAAGTGTTCAGAAGAGAGCTGGCCGTTGAAGACCCGGTCTGTTAGCTATGGGCATCACTACCAACTACCGAGGGTGTTTTGTGCAAAGGACTGACAATGTAGGGCTTTAAAAGCCTTGCTATGGTTACAGTGTTGGAAGTGAATAGAGAAAATAATTGTCTGCTGAAAATGGCTTTACAAGAAATATGAGGTCTTTTTGAATTAAGAGTCATGATGACTCTCATTTTCAGAAAGTTTTACTACATGGTTAAAAGCAACTTGGACGGTTAAGCATGAAATAGCACAAAGAGTCTTTGCTTATGTTTAGGGTGCTGTTCAAACGGCAAGTTGTGACTCATTAGTGGGTCATAGACCAGTTTAGTGGGTCAAAACAGCTTTTAAAAAAAACATAATAGAACAGAAGACAGAGCACAGCATTTGGAAAGAGTAATAATATGTCACAGCCCTTCTGTTCCGATTGACAGAAATGTGCATGTTAATTCCGCATATGTATATGCCACACTCATGTGCACTGGTCACCAGGTAGAATGTGTTTCAGACCACAAAGTTTAAGGAACACAAGTTTGGGAAACACTGTTTCAGGGGCCCTGCTCTAGTTCTTGTTCTGCAGGTTGGCCATTCCACCCTGAGTGAGTCATTTCCAGGATCTTTAAGGTTCTTATGCGTATGTAAAATCATGACTCTAGATGTAGGAAATGCTGCCTGTTTGGGTGTGTGGCTAAAATAAGTCTTGCTGTGACCTTTAGTGAGTAAAAAGCCAAATCCCAGCTTCTCCTTGAGGGCCAACCCCAAGGAAGCAGTTGGTAAAGCACAAGCCCTGGCAGAACAGTTGCGCGAGGCTGATTCCAGATCCCAAAAGTACCTTGTGTTTCCAAGTTAGGGAGTGGGAGGCAGGATGGGGAGGTGTGAATTGCTTATCTCCATAGAGCCACCCACCTCTGCTGCCTTCCAGAGTCACTGTTACAAGCTGCCAACAGCTCAGTGGCTGTGCCCATGCCCACCTTGGCCCCTTTCAGCTGTCAATTATGGAATCAGAGACGCCAGTCAAAGCCGGAACGTCCCTTAGGAAACTGGCAAACCCTACTTGTCTCATGGTCATCTCTGTGGGACGTTTTTCCCCGAAGTGGCCTGGCAGGTCAGCTGCTATGTGGGTGCAGGGGAGGATTGGCTCTGGCTAATTGATATGTGTGCAGCAATTTAACCACTGTAGGGCTACACACCCCTTTTCTCTGTGGCAGCATGTCATGGGTCCACCTATTACTTTTATGTTAACCAATTTTCTAATTCTCCGAGAGGTAAGAAAGCTGGAAGTCAGAACTGTGAGGACCTGGAGCAGTGGTGACTGGGGCCAGGAAGCTAGACAATTTCTGTTCTTTGAATTGAGCTATGTTGTGACCAGTCATGTGGATTCACATTACATTGAACTGAATACACTCCAAGATGCTAGGGTTGGGGAGGTGTTTAACCCCTTGTTCTCCTGAATGCTGCTACTTCTCCGACTTCTGGCTAATTTCATTAACTGGAAACTTCATCCTTTCCCTGCATTCCAGAGCTCACACTTCTGGTGTTTTGAACATGTAGTTTTAGATTTATAGCATTTTGGCAAGCAGTTGTTTTTTGTGCAAAAGTCTATTAGTAATGCCAACATGACAACATTTTAAAAATAGAGACCTCTCTGGGTGAGAAAAACCTCTCTTAAAAAGACGTAAATTTAAAGTCATAATTGTAACGCAGATCTGTACTATGATGTAGGCAGTGTATTCAAAACTGATAAATTGGAAACATTTATCCTTCCTTCCTCTCCTTTTAAAAACAACAACAACATGCCACCTTGTGATTAGGAGAGAGTAAGGAAGCGGGTGTCTACAAACCATGTTTGGCAGATAGTCTGGGGTAGGACAATTTGTTACTTTTCTAGCATAGGACATATTTTGCTCTATTCTTGTACAGTTGATAAAAATTGAAATTTTCATTTCGGCCCTGGAAATCAATAACTTGGTTTGATCTATCAATACCTATTTTCTCACAAGAAGGAAGAAGGGAAAAAGAAGACAAATTTATTTCTGTCATCTTATACTTTCCTAGCACCTCCGCCAAGAATCTGGAGGCAGTTAAAGGGGAGAAAGAGCTTCAGAAGAAAAGCAGTAGGTTTTCCAGCTGATGGCTGTGGGTGTCCTGTGACAGTGGAGGAGAGGAGCAGAAGCCCAAGCTGGGTGGTCTCTGGCATCAGTGGCGTGGGAGGGGAACCTACTCTGCTGCGCTCCCTTTGGTACAAACGCCTTAAATCAGACTCAAGAGCAACAAAACTAAAATCCCCTCATATCTGGATTAAACCTTCATTTTCATATTTGGGGGTACCAGATTTTCTTTGAAATAGTAAAATTAAAGAAAATAGTGTGTGTGTTTTGATGCCTACGAAAGGAAGTACCAAAACTTCCCATGCTAACCCCACATCCTCTGTGTGAGCTCTTATAAAGCCATGGATTCAGCGCTACAGAGAGGTTCAGGGGACCAGCACTGTAGTTAGCCAACAGTAAAGGGAGGAGAAATGAAGTTTGTATAAATTCCTCTGGAAACTCAGAAAAATGTCATCCTTGAAATACTGGTATGAATTCTTACCTTAGTTAATTAAAACCATGTAATAATGCATTTTATTTAACCTTGTCAAAAAGCAAAAACCCTAGGTCCTTGGTATAACTTTTTACTCTCTTTCACATAAGGTTTTCATTGGAAAAAACAAACAAACTTTTTTTAATAGCCTTGTAATTTAATATCTTAAATCCAGGAGATATGCAAAATATAAATAATTAAAGATAAATAAGTAGATAAAATTGGAAACTCTTTAGTATCTGCTCTTCTTGGAATAATAGGTCTGAAAATTTTTTTCTGGTTATGAAAAGTAATAGACATGTTTACAAATAAGGCAGAGATAACATAAAGGAATAAGGCAAAACAAATAACCACTGTCAACTTGGGGTTTATTTTCTTCTCTTTTTCTAAGCATAACTGATATTACATGGTATTCTACATTTAGCCAACCTATTAGTAAAAATTTAGAACATGTCCCCTTTCTGTAGAAACAACACTGCAGCAAACATGCATATGTATCTCGTATTCTTTTGAAATAAATTCAGATGCTACCCCCTCTTTAGCATTTTGTGTTGTTTCATAAGTATTTATTGAACAAATGGGTGAATGGTTGGATCAAGTACATGCCTTTTTTTTTGTGATCATACTAGTTTACAATTCTGTACAAGATGTAGAGGTTTTTTGATGCATAATGCCAAAATGTCCTTCAGAAAAGTTCTATAGTCCTATGAACTATCCATGATAGCTTCTATCTGCACAGTCTCACCATTGTTTACTTAATGTTTCCCTTTATACATGTTTCCTGTTTCCTTTCTGGAGGTTGTTTATCTTCTCATGAAGCAGGGCCTTCAGGACTGGGAGCATACCAGCCACACTCCTCTAGAAGGGCAGCCTTTCCCCATGTGCTGTGCAGAACAGAGGGAAGGCTGGAGGACTTATACTGGCTCACCTCCCGCTGTCCTAAGGAAGCCCCTTTCCCACAGGTGTGCTGGTTATTTACTTAATATCAAACATGAATTGAGCCCCAACTCTCTGCCAGGCCCTGTGCAGAATATGGTCATGAGCAAAACAGTCAGTCCCTGTGTTATAGGACAGGGAGAGGGTCAGCCCAAGCCCCGCAAACCTGCCTATTCTAAATGGGTTCTGCCATCCGCCGCATCAACACAAAACATAGGAGACTTTAATGGGAAGGAACTTTAATAAAACTAGGAAACAATACAGGTAAGGCAAAGAGTCTAGTTTCTAAATGAAGCACCTAAAGTTACCCGTCCCCTCGTGGGTAAAAGTCCATCCATATGGGATTGGCCCAGAGCAAGGCCCCAAAGCCTGCCACAAGTCTAAAGCATCTTCCAGTGGGGACCCACAGAAAAGGGTCACAAACAACTGGACAAGCCCGGAAGGAAAAGAGCAAAATCAACATCAAGATAAAAGCTGCCATTGTCACCTCCCACGGGTCTCACCCACATCTGTGTCACCCAGTCCACGACCAAAAGACAAGCGCAGTTTCTTTACATGTCTCTAGGCTCCATGTGCCTCTTCCAGGTCTCCTGGCTCCATCCTGCTTCCTTCCTTCCTTAGTCTCTTCTCCAGCTTCTCCTCTTCCTGCTCAGCTCCACCCTTCCTTGGGTGGGGCAGGGAACCTGGAACCTCCCCCTTTCCTGGGGACCACCCTGTTGCACCTGCTCTCAGGGCACTTTCTTTCTCATGGGTCACTTCCTTTTTTTTTTTTTTTTTTTTTTAAGATTTGTTTATTTATGCATACAAGAGCTGGGGTACAGGCCAGAGATGCAGGGGGTGAGAGGATCCACCAGAGACAGAGACAGGGGAACAGAACAGGCAGATCCCCACTGCTGAGGGGATCAGCGGGCGGGTCAGGAGAGGTCTGCCACGCCATGTGGTTTGCTCCCTGGCAGGCTGGGGATCGAACTTGTGCTGTAGTCACTGCAGACAGCTTCATAGGTTCAAGGGCCCCTTGTGCCACCAGGGAGGCCCTCTTCCACTTTTTAATACAAGCATTCTTGACCTTTTCCTTCTCTGTGATTTATCAGGGTTAATCATATCAATCCTTTGCCATTGTGGCACACCCAACACCCCTCTATCTTTGCTAACAGGCCTTGCTTTTGTTCAGGTGCTGGATGACCACAGTAAGTGAAACTCAACTCGGTGCCTTTAGGAGAAGCAGGTATCAGGGTGCCCAGCCACTCTTCTCCTATGTCCCAGTGTGATCTCCTTAGTACACAGATCACTCTTGCTGGGCCTCCATTCCCTCACCTGTAAAATACAGGGGTTGACAAGAAAAGCAAGTTCTGTTCTTTCTAGCTCAGACTGTCTGTGGTGTTACAGACTTAAGAGGACAGAAGCAAGCAACAATATGTATTGGATGTTGACAGTGCAGGAACTATGGTAGGCACTGAGTATCACAGGAAAATAAGACACTGTTATTGCTTTCAAAGGATTCATGGGCTACTAATGGGATATAGACGTGTAAACAAAAAGCAATATACTGGAAGGGACTTTGCTGTGCACAGCACTGGAACAACATGACAAATAATTATCAATTTTTTAAAAGGTATGCTATCTTATACTGTTGGCCAAAAATTGAGTCCACATGGGATTCAAGATGTACATGAAACAAAAATTGTAGATCTTACAAAATAATATCCTCATAATCCCAGGGTATGGAAGAATTCCTTCAGACACAAGAAGAACAAATTTTAAAAGAAAAGATAAATTTAACTACATTAAAAATTAATAGTTTTTATCAAAATGCACTATATATCTATAAAAGAGCATTTATAACTGGGAGAAGATATTTCTAACACATATAATGACAAGAGATTGATATGTGCAACATAAAATGGTCTACAAGCAAAAAAATTAATAACTACTAAAGCTGGGCAAAAGACACAAATAGACAATTCACAGAGGAGGCAATATGAATGTGTAGGCATGTGAAAAGATGGTCCATCTCAATAATCAGGGAAACTGATTATATAAATCAAGAAAACTTTATATATATTTGTAAATTATAACTCAATGAATTGATTTTTATACCTGCAGATTGACAAAGAATAAGCATCTGACAGCAGCAGTACTGGAGTGTACATGGAATGGCCTCATCTAAAGCTGATCTATAGGCTGGGTGGAGGCAGGTAATATAAAGTGGTTTAGCATTTGGCAAACAAGCTGCCTCTAATAAAGTTGAGGACACTTGTACCCAATCACTCAGCAATCCCACTCCTGAATATGTGCCCTTGGGATACTTTTGCAACATGCACTAGGAGACATACACGGGAATACTCACAGTAACACTTTTTCTGAAAACAAAGAACTGAACAACTCAAATGCTCATGGAAGACTTCATAAATGAATTATATTCATATAGCTGTGAAAATGTATGACATGGAACTACAGGCATCTATGGGTGAATTTCAGAAACACGATTTTAGGGCCAAAGAAAAAGTACAGATGACATAGTAGTTATCATTTATATCATCTTCAAAAATATATAAATATATAAAATTAAATAATATATTGTGTAAATCTAGAAAAGAAAGAGTTAAACACAAAAAATTCAGGATAGTAATTTCTGAGGGGGAAGAAAGGGGAAGGCAATCAGGGAGAAATTCACAGGGGGGAGTCCAACAGTGTTGGTAATGTTCTATGTCATAAGGTGAGCAAGGCATTTGTTATATCATTCTTATACTATGTATTTATGAACATACACATACATACATGTATACTTACATACATTTTACACACACACACATGAGGGCAGCGAGGAGGGAGCATATTATTTCTTTTGTAAAGCAAGCAGCCTATGCAGAGGTCCAGGAACCTTAAATAGCATAGTATACCTGGGAACTCTGGATGGTTTATTACTTTAGCATAACGGTGAAAAGAACAATGGAGAGCGGCTCCTTCAACACACATTTGTGGAGCATTGACTAAGAGCTAGGCACTGGGCTACACACCAGGACACAGAAAGAGGGTTGGCTCCTGCTGTTGAGTGCAGGGACAGTACAATAAGTATCGGACATGGAGTATACATGTGGGCTTGCAAGTAAGGGGTCCAAATCCAGAGGGAAGATTTCCTGCTGAAGATCTAGGAAGGCTAGTCTAAGTGCAGGGAATGCTGTGTGGAAGCAAGCAAATAGGGAAAGTGAGGGAAATGAACTTTGTCATCATTTTTTGGTTACTGTTATAAACTGAATTATGTCCCTGCCTCCTCCTCCTCCCAAATTTAATGTTAAAACCCTAATCCCTAATGTGCCTAAATTTGGAGACAAGGAGGTAATTAAACTTAAATGAAGTCATAAAGGTAGGGCCCTAATTCAATATGAACTGGTGTCCTTATAAAAAAAGGAAGGGACACCAGTGACACACACACACACAGAGAAGGCCAGGGAAGGGTACAAAGAGAAGACAGCCATTTACTAGTCAGTGGCTTGATTTTGGACTTCCAGGGTCCAGAACTATGAGAAAATTATTTCTGTTGTATAAGTCACCCAGTATGGTATTTTGGTCTGATAGCCTTAGCAAACTAATATACTCCCGGTCTCATTTTCTCCAATTTAGTCTCTGCACTGCTACTGCAAATTAACCTTCTAAAATGCTTACCAGGTCACATCACTCCTGGCCCAAAATACGGCAGCGTCTTCCCTTTGTGTTCTGGGCCTGGTACACAGGAGATGCTCTGGCCTTTCTCAGCAGCTCTGCCTTTTGTACTTACACCACCACTGCCAAAACAGCAGTCAACAAACCATTTGAGTCCTGGTTTTTAAGTTTAACAAGCAACATAAACCAACTCTGGCTAGTTTAAGCAGAAAAGGAATTCCTTAAAATGCTGTTTGGTGTTTGTATTAGTCAGCTCAAGCTATCATAACAAAATACCAACGACTATGTGGCTTAAACAACAGAAATCCATTTTCTCACAGTTCTGGAGACGAAGTCCAAGATCAAGGTGCTAGCAAGGTTGGTGGCTGGTGAGCACTCACCCCATGGGTTGTGGCTGGCTGCTTTCTCCCTTGTCCTTAAATGGCCTCTCCTCTGCTTATGTGGAGAGAAGGAGAAAAAGAGCAAGCTCTCCGGTGTTTCTTCTTACTAGGACACTAATCCTATTTGATCAGAGTTTCACTTTTATAACCCCATTTAACCTTAATTGCTTCCTTAGAGGCTTCATTTCCAAAGACATTTCTTGCCAGGCCAAGAACACAAAGGGAAGATGGTGACTAATACAACACATCATTTCCAAAGACATTAGGGTTAGGCCTTCAGTTTTAGGGGGATACAGGCATAACAGTGTTCGTGGAAGCTTTATTAATAAGAGACAATGCAAATACCCCTCAACAGGTGAAAACAAATTATGGTATGTCCATACAGTGGAACACAACTCTGCAATAAAAAGGCACAAATTACTGAAACTGGGTCTGGGGATAGATTCCAAAAATGTTACTTTGAATGAACAAAGCATATGCTATGTGATTCAGTTTCTTTAAGAAAGGCAAAACTAATCTATAGTGACTGAAAATGTATCAGTGATTGTATAAAATGGGGAGTAGAGAGAAGAGTGACTACAAAGGATCACAGGGAACTTTTTGGGATGATAGAAACATTCTATATTTTGTTTGTGGTGGCAATTTAAGTATTTATCAAAGCTTACTGAATCATCAAATGGGTACACTTTAGTGTAAGTAAACCTTGCTCAGTAAAGTTAATTTTCTAAAGTAAATTGTAAAAAGCTGTTGGGTAGGCCCCAAGGTCCCAGGACGATGGCGATCCTATAATCACAGCCCAGACTGATCCTGTGAACACGCCTCTGCCACCCACTACAGACATACAGCCTGCACCAGCACCAACACTGCCAAGAAATACTGCCTCCCTGAGCCACTGCCACTGAGCCTTGAGAACCAAGATGCATCGCCCATGGCTGCCAGTCCAGTCCCCAGATTGGATCCTGAACTACTGGGAAAGAGAATGACACTCATCTTCCAGCATTGACAGTGGAAAGTGTAAAGTGGAGGATTCCCCAGACATTCAGGGCATTCAAAGACAGTGATTATACTTGTTTTCTTTGATAGCCATAACAAAAAAACACAGTCTGGTTGCTTTTAAACTACAGAAATTAATTTTCTCACAGTTCTGGAGGCTGGAAGTTCAAAATCAAGTTGTTGGCAGTTTTGTCTTCTCCAGGGGCTTCTTTCCTGGTTTATAGGTGGTTATCTTCTTGGCGTATCCTCACATCGCCTTTTCTCCACATGTACACGCTCCTGATGTCGCTACCTCTTATTATAAGGACTACTCTCATATTGGATTAGGGAGGGCCCCATCTTTATAACCTCATTTAACTTTATTGCCATCCCTAAAGGGCCCATCTCCAAATAGAGTCACATTAGAATAGATACTTAGGGGTTAGATTTCAACTTATAATTTGGGGGAGAACACAATTCAACCCATAATAGCCAAGCAACCCTATAAGGGTGCTATTTTTAGGATTATGAGTGTGTTGGTGGTGATGGTGGTGTGGTAACATGCATGTGAAGAGGTGTGAACCTATTCTTCTAAATCATATATGTTGTTGTCAAACAATGTTATCTTAATTTTTAAAAAGTTACAGGAAAAAAAGAGAGCTGTTTGGAATAATCCAGGCAAAAGCTTAAACCAAGGCAGGGTCCCTGAGGTTTGAAGGTGGGCATCAGTTCAAGAGCTATCACATGGGGAACAGTTAATAGCATCTGTGGATCAATTAAATGTGGTTGTGAGGGAGGAAACCTTCCAGGAAATCTCTCAGAGATAGACCACAGACAAATCAAGAAGCCAGGAAACAAGTGCTTTGAAACCTTGATGTTCGGGTTCCACGGGGATTATAGTTGGGCAGAGCACTTCTTCCAACTAAATAATAAAGGCAGGAAGGTGGGAAGGGGCTGGAAGGAAGGAAGAGCAGCAGAAGGCTCACAGGAGCACAGACTTAACAATGATGGACAGAAGTAAGTTGTGGTCTGGGACCCTTTAACCTAAATCTGCCTTTTTACCTCAAAACCTTGGCTTGTTAAATACAAAAATTGTTGTGCTCTGAATGTTGAAAACATTAGTTCATTTTTACCACAACCTATATTTAGTGAGCACCTACACTGCTGATCTCTGTGCTAGATACTGGAGTTTCAAAATGAGTATTAGTAGCTAGTATTGTTTCAATTATGAAGGTCCTACATCAGTAGTCATCTGTGGGACTTATGCCCAGAGGCCCCTTTGCAATATCTGATTTACCAGATAAGGCTCAGGAATCCATGTTAAAACAATGAAAAATTCTATGGGGGATTCTGTTACACTGCCAGGATGAAAAATTACCAACAAGTCTGGCATTGTTAGGTACATTTATGTACATCTTATTTAATTCTCACAATCACCCTAATATGTAAGTATCATCTTAGCTGACAATCTGGTGGGGGAAATACACACATGTGCATGAGGAATCATGGAGATTTGAATAAGGAAAAGAACACTATGGGAGAAAAATACATTGATTTATTGATCAGGCAGTGGGCAGACTAGGTTCTAGAGCTGCCAGGTGATAAGGAATATAATGTCACCACCCAGGAGCTCCAGGTCTGCAGAGAACAACCAGGGCACAAAGATGTCCTGCCACAATGGTGGGGAATTACTTGAGGAGATCCCATTGAAGCATTTTTAAATGGTGACTTGGAGCCCAGTGGGCATTCAAAATCAGGGGGCTCATTCAGGCAGAGTAAGCATCATGGTAGTGGCGGGTGTGGCATCTGAGAAGCACATGGAAGAGCAGAATTCCTTCATGAGGGATGAGCCAGTTTAGAGTAGAGAGATTGGCAGCAAAGAAGGCAGGAACAGTTGGCAGGTGCTGGACTAAAGAGACCTTATGTACGGAATTAAGGAATTTGGAATTTATCTTTGAGATGTATGGTTTTCAAATCATACTCAGTGGAGGACTCCTTGGAGTCCACTCGCAGGTCACCTGAAGGAAAGGAGTATTGTCACATGGGAAGAGTCTGAGTCTCTAACCCTGTTCTGACTACACCAGCTCCATTTCTATCTGTTAATGGTGGGAATCTATGAAAAACTTTTTCTTCTAAGTAAGGGGTTCTGTGATTAAGGAAAGATCAAAAACCATAGCTTTAGGTGATGATAAGGCACTGAAGAATTTTAATTAACTAAAAGAGTGCTTTGAGTTTCCAGGTAAAAAGAGCCGCCAACAGTGTTAAGTGCTGAAGAGATGTCTAGAGAAACAGTTACAGAAAATTGTCCTTTGGCTTGAAAATTGGCCAGTGACTTTATTGAAAATCAATTGATGATAGTGAGTAGGAAGCAGAACGTAGAATATAGTGGACAGTGGCATAAAAAGGTGGAGACAACGTGGAGACTATGCTGTTAAGTGTTTCAGATAGAAAGCAATGGAGGGAGATTTGGCAATAACCAAAGCAGATTTTATCCAACTCAGATAATGTATCCAACTTCTTGCTAACCGTGTCCCCACCCACATAGTGAAGGGGTGGACTTCTGGAAGCTATTTCTGTACATGATTGCCTCTTTGACTGTAGTTGATTGGTCCTTAATGGGGTACATGTGCAAACTGTGCCAATATTTCCCTAAGACATTTAGAATTTGGGTCAATAGGAAAACCATTTTCTCTTGGATTGTTTGGTTAATCTTTGGTTGGAGAGTCAGATGAAGTGAGCTATAGGTCTGTATCAGAACAAAGAAGATGCATGCAAAGTGCAGAGAGCATTGAAGATTCACAAACTCTGATTCCAAATCCTTCCTAAGTTTCATGGAAAGCCTGCCATCTAGGTGAAAACTAACCTATCTTATCATGAACTCTCTATGTTTACCTTACTCAAATTGTTTCTGTTATAGCAAAAATTATCTTTTATGACACAGAGGGTATATGATTTTCTCTTTTCTTCTTAGAGAAGAAAAGTCAGTTGAGAAAAAGGTTGAGGATTCAAAGAGTGAAGATAATGGGTGAAATCATTCTCAGAGGAGAATGGAAGGGGTGAGGAGCACAGGAAGGGGTGCATGTCCCTCTGAGAAAAGTGGACAAGAAGGAAGGAAAATGGGAAAGATGGGGATGTGGGTCGGGGTTGGGGAAAATGTTCCCACTTAAGGACTCTTGTTTTCTTTGTGATGAGTCAAAAAAATCTACAAACCATGACAGAGGTGGGCCACAGCTTGTGTGACAAAGTTTGGAAGCAGTCATTGTGCCAGTGGGCCAGGAATCAGGCCACAGGTAAACATTACAAAGGCACTTGAAAATCCTAAATTATGCAGTGTCCAGGTCTGTTATGATTGATTACAGTGATACACAGTCTCAGCCCTAAAAGCCTTCACTTCTTGCCTATCAAGCCAGCCCCCTTTAATATAAAATCAGATCACATCACACTTCACTGCTTAAATTTTTATAATGACTCCTGATATTTTAATATATAAATTATTGGGGGCCTCCCTGGTGATCTAGGGGTTAAGTCTCAGTGCTATCAGCACTATGATCTGAGTTCAACCCCTGGCCAGGGAGCTGACCAACACATGGAGCAGCAGAATTTTCCTGTCTCACCTGCTGCTCCCCTCAGCAGTGCATTTCAGTCGATCTGCCTGTTCTGTTCCCCACTCTGTCTCTGGTGAATTACCTCACCCCCACGGCTCTGGTCTACAGCCCAGTTCTTCTATACAAAATTAAATTTAAAAATATTTTTTAAAAAACGATGTAAATTTTCTCTAGTATTGCTCAGCAACTAGTAGGGGGTCACTAAAGAAATGTTTGCATTGATGCAGGCCTGAGTGTATGGAATTGTTACAGAATCCCAGGACCTAGACCTTCTTTGCCTAACCTTCCAGTTACTGAGATCCCAGTTCTGTAGAGGATGCTTGCTTTTGGGCAATGGCACCAGAACTAGCTGAAACCTAATGGTTACACAGGTAGCAAAAGACCTGGCCTAAAAGTGGCCCATCACTTGTTAGAATGCTAAAAAAAAAAAAAAAATAAAAAAAAAGAGAGCACCCCTGGGTGGAGACTTAAGATGCTAATGCAACATTGAGGAATAAAGAAGCATGTAACCCTCTGCACATGCCCCAGGGTAGCCCAGCCTAAAACATGCTTTGACACTGCTGCCTACTACCTGATTATCTTGCCATAGTAACCAGCCTCATAAAACTAGGATACCACTGCTCTCAGGTCCAGAGCATGGCTCAGGGTGTTAGCATGCGACCAAGGCGCATCCATGGACCCCCCCCCAAAACTACAGGAATGCATGCTTTAAAATGGGTCTTACCATCTGCTGCATAAAGACAAAGGAAGCATACTTTCAGTGTGAAAGATCTTTAATAGGTTAGTGTGTATAGAGAGAAAGAGAAGAAAGGATATTTCTAATAATTTCCCAGTAAAACTTCCAGAATCACCCATCCCCTCATGGGCAAATGCCTAGTCAAACATGATTGGCCCAAAGCTGGTCCACTGAGGCCCAAAATCTTGCCACAAGTCTCAAGCACCTTCTGGTGAAAACAGCAGAAAAGTAAGTGGTAAGGCAAAGAAGTGGGACAAGAGGAGCTACCACATCATGATAATAGCTGCCATTGTCAGACTCCAAATGTCTCTCACTCATGTGTCTCTTTCAAAAGTTTCTACATGTCTCTCTTCCATGCATCTCCTTCCAAGCCCTGGGCACAGGTTAAAACCAGAGAAGCAAGAGCCCTTTTGGACCCAACCTGCTTTCTGGGTTATATAGCATCACCAGACCGCTCAGCTCTGCCCCTAGTTCCCAGTAGCCAGTCCAAGGTGGTACATGTTAGTGGGGGAGGGGAACATGGTACCTCCCCCTGCTACTCCTCTTCTATTATGTGATCCACAATAAACAGTCTTCTCTTGAAACCAATTGGCTCAAAATTTGTGGGGCATAAAATGGTGAAAGCCAAAGAACCCTGGGAATCTATAACAGAATCTGCAGGGAATGACCTAGGAGGAGTCTTTCAGGCATTTTAGAGCAAGTTGTTGAAGTGGTGAAGGAGACAGGTGGTTACCAACAGTCTGGGCAATGAAAATAGTCTTAGGTTGGGGTTGGAAGTGTGAAGTGAATGTGTGGGAGTGAGACAGCAGGAGAGATTCAAGGTTGAGCTTGTGCATGGAATGTTCTGGGTGAGACAAAGTTTAAGGTGGGAACTTTTAAGGACTTTCTGAAGGGGCATATTTTGAGGAAAAGATACTTTCTTCTATGTAAATGTCACCACTCCTCACCCAGTCACCCAAACCTGAAAAGTGGAGTCACCCTAGGAATTTAGTCTATTTTTTCCCTCCCTCACATTCAGTTGGCCATAAGCTTCCCTTCTCTTAATTTTATGAGCTAAACATCTCTGGGTTGCAATTGACTTGATTGAAAACCTCAAAATTGCTTAAATTTATTCTAAATGTTAAACACACCAATCCCTCACCTAGCTCTCCTTTCAAATTCAAAATGATCAGAGCAATCCCATGTGTAAATTCCAGTGGCTTTCCATTGCCTTGCAAATTCTTCAGCACCAGACAATGTTCTTTATCTGGTCACTGTTTACATCTGTGCTTTAGTCACAAAGTTCTCCCCTGGAAAGACCTTCCTTGGATCTTTTCCCAAGATTACTCAATCCTGCAGAGATTTGAGAATCCTTATTTCCTTCCCCAGGAGAAATGACTGTCAAAGTATGGGTAGCCCCTTATGCATGCTCCTGGCTCAGAAGGTGTCACGTGTTGCCCTTTTAGGTTTGAGATCTCTACAGGGGAAGCACTGTTTATTTTGCCTGTAAATGTCACAACCTACCATAGGGTCTGGTCAGAGTACATGCTCTGTGGATATTCCTGGGTGAAAGAGAGAATGAGTGGACATTGAAATCACCTTAGCTGAAGGCAGGAGTTGGGATGGAGGACTGTGAATCAGAGGCCAAAGTCCCAGATGAACGTGAGAGTTTACTAGCGTATTTCATGCGGTCTGGACAGTGATACCTCCTTTTAGGGAAATTATCTACCAGTGAGTTGTCCTGTAACCCCCATCTTCACCCCCATTCCCTGTACAAATAATTAGGTCAAGGGACACCACCCAATCGGCTTGCCAGAGACCTGTGTGACCTGTCATGGAATGACGAGCTGGGTTAATCTGATTTTCTTCTGGGATCTGGGAATTGAGAAACAGATCAAAGTGATAAGCTCCAGAAGTTCTGGTTGAAAGGATACATCAAGAATTATTAAAAAATATATAGCAGAAGTGGCAGAAACTTAATTTTATGACCTGTGGAGTATCTTCTAATATTTTGAAAGAGTTAATACTTGGATAATGGGAGATTTTTACATTAGAATTCGGCTATTTGGCTTCTCTTGTAAAATCTGATCTAGCAAAAATGAAACAGATATGAGTAAGTGCCCAGGGCACATGTTTGCCTTCCCCACCCTCCCCATTCCATACTGCTTCCACCTGCCTAGCTTTTTTCATTTACTTTACCTACTTGGCTCTGTAGTCATCTGACAACCAACTTGTTGAAGGAACCAGTAGCAATGAGCAATTATATGCAAACCAGGTTCATAGTGGCACAGACCCACAAGAGGGCAGGGAGGAAATCCGGCAGGAGTTGGGGAGCAGGAGAGAAAGAGAAAGGATACAGACACCAAGAGAGGAAAACCAGTGGTCAGATACGTGGGTTGCGGGGCTCCAGTTTCAGTACCTGTCTACAGCTCCCTCATCCTAATGCCCCTTTCTTGAGCTAATTTGTAATGCAATTAGCTGGGCCAAAACAGGAAGTTATTAGGAAAGTGGTAGGTAGCAGCAATGAGAAAGGTAAGACAGTGGTATAACTAGATGACATTAAGTTCAAAAAATAAAGGTGGAATGTAAAATATAAATTGCTGTCCAGAGTCTGGCTTTTGGTCATTATGCATCCTGGCCCAGGATGCACAGAGAGTGAGCAGTGAACAACCTCTGTTCAAAAGGATAAATAGTCAAAAAAAGTATCCTCAGGAGGAAGTAAGCAGCATTGTGGGAAGGGCTACTACAGATATGCAGAATTCCAAAGAGTTTGGAAGAGGGGCTGGGAAGACTGGGAAGAAGACATTTGGAAGCAATTTAAGGTTTGATCTATTGTATACTTCAACAGTGTAGATTGGCCTGGTAACTAGCTTTCAGGGTGCGTTGCGAGCAGAACTCTGTATTTCAGCAAACAGAGAAGGCTTCCTGAAAGAGTAGCATTTGAGTTGCATTTTAAGGAGGAGATGTAAGGGAAATATTTCACAGAGCCACAACTGCAAAGGCAGAATTCTAAAGGAGAGAGTAGGCAGTATGCAGTTAAAAACCTGGTGTCATGGGGCCTATAATAATAATATTGTATTTCTTGTATTTTAAGATTCACTATTCCCACCCTATCCCACCTTTAATATCTTAGTTTAGGATTTATCATACACTGACATTCTCAAATGCATACATTACCAGAGAACAGAGTAGAAAAATTGTGACAGTTATCACTAACTGGGTATATTTAAATTTAACCAGCCACAGAAAGATGTTCATTTGATAATTGCTTAGTTGCATTATTTACATTGATGGTGTCATGCAGCTGAATTTTAATTTAAATCCTGAAGTGTCACCTTAGGTCTAATCTTTCAAAACTCTACACTGTGATGAAGCACTGGAACAATAAGTTATTGTATGTATAAATTAGTGTCATGCATCAGGAAACACAAATATAGCAGCCATGACCAACTCTCTAAATTTGACACAGAAGTTACAAATTTAGAAGTGCTTGACTTGACCAACCTAAGTGTCTGACATCCAGGACACTGAACATTTAACTGTCAATAGCTTCTAGTTATCAAGAGAAGCTGTGCAGATTCAGGGATATATAACTCAATTAAAAAAAAAAAAATCGGGCCTCCCTGGTGGCGCAGCGGTTGAGCGCTGGGTTGCGAAACTGCCCGCAGCCTCTGCAGCGCCGGTTCGATCCCCGGCCACCGATCCCCGGCCACCGATCCCGGCCACCGATCCCGGCCACCTGCGAGGGTCCCACATGGCTCACAGACCTCTCCTGCCGCCCACAGCTCCCCTCAGCAGTGTACTTCGGTCCTTCTGCCTGTTCTGCTCCCCGCTCTGGCTCTGGTGAATTCTCTCACCCACCCGCGCTTTTGACTGTACCCAGTGCTTGTATAAATTAAAAAAAAGAAAATAAACCAAGCTTATTAGTGAAAGAAGAGACATATATAACATAACTTTTTGAAATGTGTAAAAATTACAGTAACTTTCTAAAGGTGCTAAAGAGATCAGGATATAACTACAGGTTATTAAAAAAAACATGGAATCATGCTATACTTAGCCCATGGTCAAAGGGTTATATAAGACTGGTACTGAGTAAGAAAGTGGTACAGTTATGATAATAGCCAACATTTACTTAGTGATTACTATATGGATGGCACTGTGCCAAGTGCTTTTAGAAGTCTTATCATTTTCAGATTCAGCAGTTCTATCAGATCAGTGGTGTCTTCATTTTACAGTGAGAAGTTTGCTTTCAGACTCTGAGAGTCACTATGAGGTCCGAACATCTTACTGGTACATTTCTATGGACATGCCTATGCTTTTTTGGTTGGGTTTAAAAGTATACATTTAAATATATTGTACCCATTGTACTTACAAATAGCACTTAGAATCAGAAACATGGTAAGTATCTGCCTTGTAGGATTATTGTGAGGCTCAGATGTTGAGCATGTAGTGCTCCTAGAAAAACTGCGGATTAGAGGCCAGGTATTATAAATTGGAGTAAGTGAGCCAACTGTTCAGAAGCCTATCATTTTAGAACTGGCAAAAGCTACTGAGAGAAAGGTGTCAGTAGAGAGGAATGTCTTCTGTGGTTTTGAGAGCACTTCCTCCCCAGAAAAGCCCTACCTCTCATACCTGTCTAAATCCTTCTGATTTTTTGACATCCACTCCCAATGCCAGCTCCTCAGAAGTCTCTGGTAATATGAACAGCTCTCACGGGAGATATTTCCAAATTATTAAGTGAGGAAGCCAGAAACTCAAAGACGGATTTTATCATTAAAGTTACCCTTGCTCCCCTACTGGCCTCAGTTTCTCTGACCTAAAAGGAAGTGGTTGCTTGGTTAGCCAAGCCATCTCTTCCTTTTATAATTTCTACCGTAGCCTCTTCACATTTCTGCCAAAACTGCTTTAAAAGGCAACTTTCCTTCCCCAGACCTGCAGGCGGCGGCTCCATCGCGTCGGCTGCCCGGCCGGGCGGGGCTGGGGAAGCAAAAGAGGCGGGGGCTCGGAGGGAAGCGCGGCGCGCGACCACGTGACTTCCTTCTCAAGCAGCCTCAGCTGCCAGCCTCCCAGCAACCGGAGCTCCCGCCTAACGACGGCCGCGCGTCCCGGTTGGCCCGCGGTACGTCCGTGGCGAGGAGGAGCCCACGGTCGCACTGCTCATTGGTTCGAGCTCCCGTCGCTCAGGCGCGTTGCCGGAGCGCCCGCAGGCGGCGCTGCCGGAAGCCCCTCCCATTGGCCGCTGGGTTCGTGGCTGGCTGGCCGATGCTGTCACTCCGGGGCCGTTTTCCTGAGGCCGGCGCGCTGCTGGGGGCGGGAGGAAGAGGGGCCAGGCTGGGGCCTGACGAGCCGACGCTGCCGCCGCAGTCCTCGCGGCTGCTATGACCAGCGGGCGAGGCGCCCTCCGCAGCTCCGCGCAGCGCTAGTGGCGGCCGTGCGCCCGCCGTCGCCGTCCGGGCCCGCCGCGCAGCCGCGCCCGCGGCTCCCCCGGCTCCCCCCGCGCCGCCCGCGAGCGAGGCGGAGGTAGCATGAAGATGACGGTGGATTTCGAGGAGTGTCTGAGGGACTCGCCCCGCTTCAGGTAACTGCGGCGGCCCCCGGCCCCGGGCCGGCGGCACCCGGGCTGCCTCCCCCGGCAGCGGCGGCGCGAACGCCGGCCCCGCATCGGCGGCGGGCCCCGAGCTTCGCGCCTTCCGACGGGGCGAGCGGCCGTTGCCGCTGCTTCGGGCCGCGTCCCGGGCACTGCGGCCGCGGCCGCCCGTCCTGAGGGGCGAGGGTGAGCGGGCAGGGGCTGTCGCCTGCTTGTCTCCCCTCCTCGCCCGCTGGCCGGGGCGGCGCGCCCCCGAGGCCGGGCGCACCCTCTCCGCTTGCAGGAACTGGGGTGCAGCCGCGTCCCCGAAGACAGTGTCCTCTGCGGGAGCGCGCGCTCGTCCCCTTCCTCTCGCTGCTCATCCTTTCCCCTTCCTTCCGCTCCTTCTGTGTTTCCACCCCCCGCTCCACCTCCTCCGTGCGGCCGAGGGAGCTTGCGAGGCGGCCGCTTGCAGTTCACTTAGTTCCTCTTTGCGCTTTTCCGCTCCTCTAACCCGGGCGGGGGCCGCGGGGGGCGCGCCGGGACGTCCACTCCTGCGGCCTGCGTGGCCCCTGCCCGAGGGGCGCTCGGCGAGGCCCTGGCGGCCGGTGTGTGCTGCAGGCGGGGGCTTGACCGAGCGCACTCTGCCCACCCTGGGGCTTAGGGCACATCTGCTTTCCTCTCTGTTTCAGCTCCTGGAAGGGGGTGCCGCTGTCGGGGGGTGCCCCTGTCGAGAGGTGCTGGGCTGGAGGGTGAGGACCAGGATAAACAGTGCATTTATGTTTTGGGAACGGAAGTAGGAGGGCCCTGAGGATTGCATTTCTGTTCCTCTTCCAGCAGCCTTGGGCTGGGAGGCCCCGGGTCCCAGTGGGATGCGCCCAGGGAGTGTCACACGGTGGCCTCTGATTCACGCGGGCCGGCCCCTCTCGCGGGTGAGAGGCGGCCGTCCCGAGGGTGTGCAGAGTACGTGCTCTTTCCATTTAGGGCAGCGTAGGGAACTCGACTTGTTTCGGAGAATGGAGGTTTGCCAGGTCGTATGGTACATTTGCAGGGCTGGTCTTCGAACTTCAAGAGGAAAATGAAAAGGCCTTCAAACTTCCGCTAGTGGCATTGCTTGAAAGCTTCCTCTGAGCTGGGGTGTGCGCGGTTTGTGCGCACCCGCAGACCTCTAGGTCCAGCCTGGCTTGTCAGTGCTTGCATCCTCCACCTGGGAACTACCTGTTCTCATCCTGTCACTGTAAGTTTGACTTCCCACTCTCTTTTGAGTGAAAAGCAGAGAAAAAAATTGAAGAACGAAGGAACTGCTACTGCTAAAAGAAAATTTAAGAACAGTTTTTTGGTTTTGACCTTTGATTAAGGAAATTGGTGTTACTTTTATTTGTCGCTTTGGGCTGTTGCTTGTGAAAGATGACGCCTGCTTTGACTGCTGTTGTTGGTGTTAGTTTTGGAAACTCTTATGTTCTTTGTAACTTGAAGAACCCAAAGGAGATGCAAAGGGTTTCTCTAGGACAGCTTTGGAGTTGTAGATTCCATGATAGTATGACAACTGAAACCTTAGAAAGTCTTACTGGTTTTGTGTGTGTGAGAAATTTTTCTTGCTATAACTTAGCTGTTTGTTTTTTAATGAAGTGATGACATTTTTCTCCGAGAGATTATAGCTTTGTGCTCAATTTGTTTCTCGTTTTAAGCTTGATTTAAAAAAAAAAAAACAAACCCAAGTTGACATAAGTGATTTGGAAATACTTCTGGACACTGGTGTAGGTCACAGACTGTGTGATGTATTTGTTTTTTGTTTTTTTTAAAGGCATGTATTATTTATTTATTTATTTGTGTGTTTATACAAGCACTGGGTACAGTCAGAAGCGCGGGAGGGTGAGAGAATTCACCAGAGCCAGAGCGGGGAGCAGAGCAGGCAGAAGGACCGAAGTACACTGCTGAGGGGAGCAGCGGGCAGCGGGAGAGGTCTGCGCGCCATGTGGGACCCTCCTCCGGTGGCCGGGGAGCAGCCTGGGATCAACCACTGTGCCACCGGGGAGGCCCCATATTTGTTTTTGAAATAGAGGAATCATTGAATGTAAAGCAAGAGAGAAAGATTCTGATTAAGTTGTATGGAATATTATAGTAAACTTTTGTTAAACATGAATGTAATATTTATTCTATTTTAACTTAGATTTTAGAGATTTTCAGGAGTTGTTTCTAGTATTCCAGCTATTGGCTGCAAATTGGGAATAGAACCAAAATTCAGAGAACTCCCACATCTTGTATACATTTTGGCGACTAGATTAGTTTTGCAATCGAGGGAAAAATGCCTAGGAATGTTTCATCATTCACATTCCTCATTTTCGTAGTTTCTTTATATCCCTGTTACTCTATAACCCTGTTCAATAATTACTATAGTTATTGAAATGAATATTTCAGAAGTCTTTATTCACATGCTTTCATATAAGAGAAACTTGGCTTATTAGAGTACTGTGCATGTTATGAGTGATGTATTGAATCTTTCATATCAAAATAGAAGTTTGTGAGGGCTAAGCTTTTTTCCTTTGATAGTAAGGCATTTGCACTTTATTCCTTGTAGTGTTCTGATCAATTGTGACATTTTAAAACTAATTTTTATTTTTCTTCACAAATGAGTCTTGTGTTTATGTCTGGCTGCTGGAATAACTGCCTTGAGTACTATAGACACGCAAGTAACAAAAAGGCAGATTTTGTTGAAGAAAATTTCAGTGTTTACAAGTGCCTAAAAATAGATGACTGGATCAGAAATATGTGGTATATATCCACAATGGAATATTATTCAGCAATCAAAAAAGATACACTCATGCCATGTGCAGCAACGTGGATGGAGCTAGAAGGAATTATGCTCAGTGAAATAAGCCAGCAGGAAAAAGAAAAGTATCGATGGTTTCACTTATCGCAGGAATATAGGGGAATCAAATAAGATATCAGTGTAAAAAAATAATAACAGTACAAAACACAACCATGCAAAAACAGACAATTATAAATCAGAGACATCCTGCAGGGGAGGAGGCCGGAGAGGAATCAGAGGGAGGGAGGGAGGAGCAAAGGGAATGAGGTGATGATGCACCGATGCATTGGTGAAGGAAACTCTAATGGGGACTACACCTGAGGGGGTGGAGGGAAGCAAATATTGTTTAAAAATGAACAATGATGTAAAAAAAAGGGGAAAAAAGAAAATTTCAGTGTTCAAACTTTAAACATTTATTTTCCTGTTTGTAGACATCTTACAAAATTTAATTTTTATTCAACTGTATTTTTAATTTTATTTTTATTTATTTTTTTATTTAAAATTTATTTTTTATATTCCCCATACAATTACAACCCCCTTATTTTGACCCCAAGCCCTCCTTTCCCCGCCCCCCACCCGCCATAGAGTGTCTCTGGTTCATAGTTGTTTGTCGATTTTGATATTTTCTTTCTTACAGTTATTCTTTTTCCTGGTCCCTTATTTAAGTTTTCTAGATTCCTGCTATGAGTGAGACCATCCGGTCTTTTTCTTTTTCTTTCTGGCTTATTTCGCTGAACATGATCCCTTCCAGCTCCATCCACGTTGCTGCAAATTGCATGTGTTTATGTTTTTTGAATGCTGAGTAATATTCCATGGTGTATGGCCCTCAGCTGTATTTTTTACTTAAATATATTAAACATTTGAAAAAGTTGAAAGTATTTTCTGAATTGCGAAAGATACTGGCATTAGTATGCCTTCAAACATTAGTTTTTTTCTGATACATTTACTTCAACATTTTTATTGTGCACCATTCTAAATATCTTTTGTTTGTAAAGTCTATTTCAGATATGATTTTTATTCTATTTTATTTTTATTATTATTCTATTATTTTTATTCTATTTTATTCTATTCTATTTCAGATATGATTTTTATTCAATTTAAAATCTTAAAAAACATCGAGGTTTGGGTTGGAAGGTTTTATTAATAAGTGAAAGACATTGGAATCAAATGTTCTCTATATATGTGTGTATATAAATATATATGTCTTGTGTATGTTTTGCTATGTTAAACCGGCACTAATCCTGGCTACTTTCCCACTTTACCTTCTATCTTTAGAACACATATACTAACAACTGTCACTTTATGCATGGAAAATATAGTGGGCAAAGGAGAGAGGGAAATGTGTTTTCATTTCAGAAGTGATAGAAAGGAAATACAAGATACTTTGTCATTCACCAATATACAGTAAGGTCTGATGTGTCAGATCTCGTATTAGATGTAGTCTAATTTTGTTTTCTTCCTAGTGGAAGTCACTTGTCCAAACAACTTTTATTGAATTTTCCATCTTCTCCCCATTAACGTAAGATTACAAATATATACATATATAGCTCTTTTCTGGATTTTACTCTTTTCACTAATGAACTTGGTTTTTCTTCTTCAAAAATCATTAATACTTTACTTATAATACTTTATAGTAGTTGTCCTATTTGGTGGGGCAAGTTCTCCCTTGGGTTTTTTTTTTTTATTTAATGACTATTCTTCTTTTAATTAATATTTTATTTTATATAATTCTCACATCATTTTTAATTTTTGCATAATGTATGCATTATCATTTTGGTCATATTCTCCATGCAATTGCACCCCCCCTTATTTTAACCCTAGTCCTTCCCCCCTCCTCATGGTGTGTCCCTGGTTTATAGTTGCTTGTTGAATTTAATTTTTACTTTGTATTAATTAGTCTTTTTCCTGGTACCTTATTTAGGTTTTCTAAATTCCTGCTATGAGTGAGACCATCTGGTATTTTCCTTTTTCTTTCTGACTTATTTTGCTGAGCATGATCCCTTCTAGCTCCATTCATGTTGCTGCAAACTGCATGTGTTTATCTTTTTTGATTGCTGAGTAATATTCCATTGTGTATATGTACCACATCTTCTTGATCCAGTAATGACTGTTCTTGAGTATTGTGTCTTTACAGAGTTTCTCCAGTTTCAGAAGAGGGGATGTCATTCTATGTATTTTGGTTCTGTTTACTTAAAACTTTATGTTACATGAAATTTCAGTACTGATCCAACTACTTGTACATGCTGTTTACAAGAAACAGTTAGGGGCTTCCCTGGTGGCCTAGGGGTTAAGTCTATCACCACTATGGTCTGAGTTTAATCCCTGGCCAGAGAGCTAACCCACATGTGGCACAGCAGACCTCACCTGTCTCGTCCACTGCTCCCCTTAGCCGTGTACTATAGTAAATCCAGCTGTTCTGCTCCCAACTCTGTCTCTGGTGAATCCTCTCACTCCTCACACCTCTGACTTACACCCTAGTTCTTTTACTAAATAAATAAATGTATATAAAAAGAAACATTTAAATTCAAAGATACACATGTTGAAAGTAGAAGCATAGAAAAAGATAAGCCATGCAAGCAGTAACTGGAAGAGAGCTGGAATGGCTATACTAATAGCAGATAAAAACAGACACTAAGGCAAACTTTATTAGAGATAAAGGACTTTTTACAGTGATAAAAGATAAAACCCATCAGAAAGCTAGAGCACTTATGAACATATGCACTTAGCAGAGCTCAAAATACTTAAAGCAAAAAAGTCACAGAATTGAAGGAGAAATAGACAATTTTAAAATTGTAGAGATATAAATATTTTCAGTAATGCATAGAACAACTAGCAGCTGATCAGTTAAGAAATAGGTGTGACCAGTGCTGTAAACCAATAAGACTTAATAGAATTCTCATTCTCTTCAAGTGCACTTGAAACATTTTCTACCACGGACCATATGTTAGACCGTCAAACTAGTTTCAGTAATTTTAAAGGGTTGAAATTATGCAAAATGTGTTCCTTGGCCATATGGAATGAAATTAGAAATTAATAACAGAAGCAGGTAGTGAAAAAATCACAAATATGTGGAAATTAAGCAACATACCCATAAATAGCCAGTGGATTAAAAAAGACGTCATAAGAAAGTTAAGGAACAGTTTTAGACAAATGAAAGCAAAAATTCAACACGCTAAACTTATGGAATGCAGCTAAAGCAATGTTTAGAGGGAAATTTATACCTGTAAACAGCTCTATTAAAAAAGAAGAAAGCTCTCAAATTCAGTAACCTCACCTTCCATTTTCAGAAACTGGAAAAAGAAACTAATCTTGCAGCAAGAAAAGGCAGGAAATAAAAAGAATAGAGCAGAAATGCATGAATATAGAAACTAGAACTGTAGAGAAAATCAGTGAAACTGAATGATGGGTCTTTGAAAAAGGTCCACAAAGTTAATAACAGCTTTAGCCAAACTGACCAAGAAAAAAAAAGGAACTATATTCAAATTTGCTAGATTTAGGAATGTGAGGAGATATCATTACTGTCTTACAGAAATAAGGATTATCCACAGTCACTATGATTAATTCTATGATAAATTAGAGAAGATAAAGTGGATATATTCCTAGAAAGATGCAAACTACTGAAACTGACTCAAGATTTTCTTATCTGAATACACTTATAAAAAAATAAAGAAATTGAGTTAGTAATCTGAAAACTTCTTAAAAGGAAGGCCCAGGTCAGGATGGTTTCACTGATGAAAGTGACCAAATATTTAGATGAATTAGCAACAGTTCTTTACATATTCTTACATGAAGTAACTGGGGAGGTATCACTTTTCAATTCATTGCTCTGCTACTAAAGCCAGACAAAAATACCACAGGGGAATTACAGACAAGTATTCTTTATGACTAGATACAAAAATCCTCACCAACCAAACATAGGAATATATAAAAGGATTGTACACCAAGGACCAGGTGGGATTTATCTCAGGAATACAAAAACCAATCAATGTAATATGCCCTTTAATGAAACAAAGACTAACCCCACCTAATCAAAGTAATGGATGCAGAAAAAGCATTTGACAAAATCTAATACACTTTTTTAAAAAAGATTTATTTATTTATGCATACA
The DNA here is from genome assembly GCF_014898055.3 of Talpa occidentalis. Taxonomy (NCBI): domain Eukaryota; kingdom Metazoa; phylum Chordata; class Mammalia; order Eulipotyphla; family Talpidae; genus Talpa; species Talpa occidentalis. The sequence continues at coordinate 40,311,840 of NW_023604295.1, read as the reverse complement.
AGAGCTGGGGTACAGGCCAGGGATGTGGGGGGTGAGAGGATTTACCAGAGACAGTGTGGGAAACAGAACAGGCAGACTGACCGAAATACACTGCTGAGGGGAGCAGCAGGTGAGACAAGCGAGGTCTGCTTCGTCATGTGGTTTCTCCCTGGCCTGCTGGGGATTGAACTCAGAGGCTGTGGGTTGCTTCATAGTGCGGTGCTTAACCCTTGGGCCACCAGGGAGGCCTAATACAGTTTCTTGATGAAAATATTCAATAAACTGGAAATAGAAAACTTCCTCAATCTGATGAAGAACATCTATAAAATAGTCTTAGCTAATATAATACTTAATGGTAAAACTATGAGTTTCTCTTAAGGTCAAGACAGGAAGTCTGCTCTTACCACTTACATTCAATGTATTAGGAGGTGATAGCTAGAATAGGAAATAAAAGGCATCCATATAAGAGCAGTAGTGACACTATCTTTACTTTTAGATTATGTACCTTGTATACAGAATCCACAAAATATATATTAGAACTAATAAATTCAGCAAAGCTACAGAATACAAAATCAGTGTATAAAAGTCATTTATATTTCTAAATAATAGCAGAAAAATAATTTCATTTAACAGTGGCATCAGAAAGAATAAAATACTCAGCAATAAATTTAACCAATTCTTAGGGATAATTTTTAACATTCCTTGTTCATGGATCAGAAGACTTAATATTGTTAAGATGACAACACTCCCCAAATTGATTACAGACTAAACACAGTCCCTATCAAAATTCCAATTGGTTTCTTTGAAGATTGGCACAGCGATCCTAAAATTCATATACAAATGCAGTGGCCACGGGGCCTCCTGCACCTTTCTATGAAGCTGTCTGCAGACTCTGCAGCACAAATTTGATCCCTGGCTGGCCAGGGAGCCATCATACGGCAAAGCAGACCTCTCCTGTCTCGCCCACTGCTCCCTTCAGCAGTGTATTTCGGTTGGTCTGCCTATTCTGTTCCCCACTCTATTTCTGGTGAATCATCTACTTCCCACCACCCCCACATCTCTGGCCAGTGCCCCAGCTCTTGTATGCATAAATAAATAAATCTTTAAAAAACAATGCAGTGACCCAGAATAACTGAAACAATTTTGAAAAAGAATAAGGTTGGAAGCTCACTTTCTAATTTAAAAACTACTGTAAAGCTATTTAGTAAACACAGTGTGGTACTAGAATACAAATAACATATAGATCAAAGGAATAGAATTGAGAGTCCAGGAACCCTTACATTTATGATAAACCAGATTTTGACAGGGGTGCCAGTACAATTCAGTAAGGAAAATGGTGCTGAAACAACTGGGTAACCATATACAAAAGAATGAATCTGACCCCTTGCATCACACCAGATGCAGAAATTAACTCCAAATGTGTCATGGGAAGGGGGGTTTGAAAGGAATCACCAGAGACAGAGTGGGGAACAGAACATGTGGATTGACTGAAACACTGCTGAGGGGAACTGCGGCAAGACAGGAGAGGTCTGCTGTACCATATGGGTCAGCTCCCTGGCCAGCCAGGGATGGAACTTGTGCTGTGTTGCAGAGGCTGCCAATAGCTTTATAGTGCTGTGACTTAACCCCTTGGGCCATCAGGGAGGCCCCATTCCGCATTCTTATTTCATCTGTGTGTCTATGCATTTCCACACATCCCTACACCCTAACCACCAATCTGTTTATTCATAGTTTTGGTTTTTCCAGAATGTCATATAGTTGATGTCATATACTATGTAGCTATTTCAGATTGACTCCTTTCACTTAGTAATACACATTTATGATTCCTCCATATCTTTTCATGCGTTGGTCCTTCATTTCTTCTTACTCCTGAATAATCCATTGTCTAGATGTCCCATGTCCCAAAGTTTATTCATTCACCTACTGAAGGACCTCTTGGGTTGCTTCTCAGTTTTGGCAGTTATGAATAAAACTGCTATCTACATCCCTATGCGGATTTTGGTGTGGACTTAAGTTTTCAGCACCTTTAGGTAAACACCAAGAAGCACAATTGCTGGATTGTAATGTAAGAGTGTGTTTAGTTTTATAAGAAATCCCCAAACTACACAGTTATGATGCCAAACATCAAAAATAAATGAGAATTCCTGTTATTTCACCTTCAAATCAGTGTTGTTGTCAGTGCTTCAGATTTTGGCCATTCTACTAGGTGATTAGTGGTTATCTCATTGTTTCCTTAATTTGCATTTCTCTGTTGACATAAGATGTGGATCATCTTATCATGTTAATTTGCCATTTGTCTGTTATGGTCTTTGGCCTGTTTTTTAATTGGAAATTTAAAATTGAGTTTAAGAGTACTTTGTATATTTTTGAATAACAATCCTTTATCAAATATGTATTTTGCAGATATTTTCTTACCATTTATGGCTTGTCTTTTCTTTCTCTTTATTCCCTTTATTTTTGATATGGGAATTCCCTCTGCCTTTCTATTTATTTTGATTTGGCAGAGGCATAGTTTCCATCATCTTCCCTCAGAAAGGGTTTTTTTTTTTTTTTTTTGAGATCTTACATGTTTGGAAATGTTTGTAGGATTGTTGGTTAAAACCATTTTGCCTCAGGGTCTCCCCGGTGGCGCAGCGGTTTAGCGCTGGGTTGTGAAACTGCCCGCAGCCTCTGCAGCGCCAGTTCGATCCCCAGCCACCGGGTGAGGGTCCCACATGGCGCGCAGACCTCTCCTGCTGCCCACTGCTCCCCTCAGCAGTGTATTTTGTCACTCTGCCTGTTCTGTTCCCTGCTCTGGCTCTGGTGAATTCTCTCACCCTCCCGTGCTTCTGACTCTACCCAGTGCTTGTATAAATAAATAAATCAATCTTTAAAAAAAAAACAACAAACCATTTTGCCTCAGACTTCTCTGGCATTGCTGCATTGTTTTCTGTTTTTTCAGTGTTGCTGACATATGTGCTGTTTTGATTTTCTGACTCATTTTTTGTCCTGGGAGGTTTTTTAATATTTGTTCTTCATTTCTGGTATTCTGAAATTTTATAATTTGCCTTCTGGTGCATCTTTTTTATATATTGCCTTGGACACATTCCTTTCAATTTGAAAACTCCTGTCTATTAACTCTAGGGAGTTATATTATTTCTTTGATAATTTATTTTCCTCTTTTCTGTTATTCACATTTTTAATTATTTTTATATTCATGTTTTGAATTAATCCTCTTGTTTCCTCCCCCACCCCCCTTTTTAATTTCTTTGCCATTTTGTCCTACTTTCTGGATGACATATCCAACTTAAATTCTAACCCTAGTTTCCAACAGTTCTTTCTTACTTTGAATATTCTTTTAAAATATCTACCCATTCTTTAAGAGCCTTTCTTATACATCTGAAGAAATAAGTCATAATTAAATTTTTTTCTGTGTGATTTATCTCTTTTCTCCAAGTATTATTTTTTGTGTTTTCATCTTTGGTTTTTTTTTTTTTTTTTTTGGTGACAACTTTGCAGTATTTAATTTTTTAACTGATTATTTGCAGTATTGTCATCTGATTTTTTGAAAGAAGATTTCCTTAAATGTTTCTGTCATTCTTGGCTCTGTTCACAAGAGAAAATGAGACTCGTTAGAAGGTTATTGTTATGACCTACTTTGTTATGACTTACTGCTTGGTGGGTTTCACTACAGCATTTTCATTGGGGCCACTTCCATATGTCAGTTTCTTTGTCTTGTCTTGTTTACCTGACAGATGTCCTTAAGGAGTCTGCTCTGCCAGGTAAGTGTAGCCTAAGTTCTCACTTCCTAGGAGTTGAATTAAGGAAGTAGGTTCTGGAGAGGGGCTGCAGGGTAGGGAGTTCTCGCTGATGTTTCTCCTAGGGAGTTTTTTACTAACTTCTTAATGCTTTTGATTTCATTTTGTCAATTTTTACAGAAAATAAAGCTCCCATCCTTTGTCAGGGTTAGGAGAGGGGTGATCATGCCAGGATGGAGGAGTTGGACTAAGGATCTGAGGAATCTTAATTTTTCCTTATAAATACAAGATTTCAAGTGATCATCCTGTTTTCACCCCCTTTGCACTGGCATTTTGAGACATACAGTGTCTTCGTGTCTCTAACCATCTTGGAACTCTGTTGTGAATTTCTTGCTTCAAGTTCATTTACCAGTATACTTTGAAGATTAGATTTTGGCTTTCTCTGGTTTAAGTGAGTTACTGTTGTTTTATTTATCTGCCATTCAATTTCTAGAATTGTGTGGCTTCTGTTACTGCTTTTGTTCTTTGTCCTTGTGGATTAGAGCTTTCTTTTTCTCAGTCATTTTTAGTTGGAGTTTTGGAGAAAATGGAGATAAATGTGTGTATTTAATCTATGATGTTTCACTGAAACTTTCTGTTCTGCTGATAGGTTAAGTACAGTATAATTTAAAGTGAAGCATACTCTTAGTCTGCGTGACTTTGTACCATGTATGTGGATTCTGGAGGCAGATTCCTGTTAGACTTTTGTCTTTTTTCACTTATTAAGGTTATAAGACCTTAGGGTTAGTTTCTTACTTTTTCCTAGACTCAATGAAAGAACAATACTGTATTATTGAGAATTCAAAAGACCTTTCACAGAGTAGGTAGGAAGTACTCACTTAATAATGCTACTTCCTCTTTTCTTTTATATCCTTGTTGATAAGTTGGGATAATTTAGTTAAGGATGTTGGGTTTCCCATGTGGAAGTAAATATTTGGTTGGTAACATATAGAATACATGAAGGATTAGGTCTATGCCACTTGCGAATTTGAAAATCATCAATGTTCTGAATCATGAGCAATGAAAGTAGATGTACAAACTTCAGTTAACTTTGTAGGATGAGAGTGATAAAGGTTTTTGTTTATTTATTTTTTCAGAGATTTATTTATTTTTATGTAAGAGCTGGGGTACAGGCCAGAGGCGTGGGAGGGCGAGAGGATAAAGGTTTTTAAAAAGGACCATGTGGAGATTTTATGATAATATTCAAGAAGGAAGAGTGAGCAAAAGGGGAGAAAACAAAACAAAACAAAAACTGAGGACCACAGTAACTTAAAGATTTAAATCTGAAATGATGTCAGAGCAAAGATAAATAGAAGATCTGAGAGGACACAGAAGAAAACTTGTAGGGAAATATATGTGCTTATTTGAGGTTACATGAAACCCGTTGCCATTGAATTGTATCTGAAAGTATTTGGAGCTTAAACAAGATGAGAAGCAATGTGATTTAAACATGAAGATTTGAGTAAATGCATGTATCACTATTTCTACAAGATATAGAAATTCACACAAAAGAAATTGACTTGATTATAATCTTGTAGTAATTTGTAACTTAAGTCAAGATTCAGTTTTTCCCTTTAAATTTTTATATTTTTTGTGATGCCACAGACATACTCAAATTTAATAAAAAGTTTTTTAATTTCCAAGAAATACAGTCCAGTATGGAAGTGTAAATCATGGTAAAAACAGTTTAACGAAAGGCAGGCAGTGGAAAGAGCACTGGAACAATTATTATCAAGGATTTAACTAAGAATTTAACTTAATTTAAGGCCATTTTTAGATAAGACTTGAGTGGAGCATGTATACTTTTTGTTTGACTCATGCAAAATCAAAGTTGTTGCTACTAATAACCATTTTAATTTTTATAGTTCTAGCCAGAAATGTGTTTACTTTTGAAAAAACAAAACTTCCTGTTGATCTTTTAAAAATTGTTTTAACTTGATATATTGTTTTATCTTGACTTTCAGTTTTCTGTTCATTGAGAAATTTTGTATAGTAAGTTAAAAATAATTTATTTGAATTTAAACTAACATAATTAAGAGACTAGGTTTTATTTCTTCTTGTCAGTAATAATTTCATGTGGATAAAACAAATAAATATACTTAGTAGCACATATCGTTTAGTATTTCTTTTAGGGCCTTATCTGCTGGCTAAGAGCCACCTCAGTTTTTGTCTGAAAGTGCCTTTGTTTTTCTTTGATGTTTGAAGGCTATTTTCCTAAAGCATAGAATAATAGGTTGATTCCTCCCCTCCCCAAAAGCACAATGACATTTCATTGTCTTTTGTTTGTTTTTTACATCTTTATCATTTATGTTACAAGTTTGTCAGTCTTATTCTTTCTCTTTTGAGGATAATGTGTCTTTTTTCCCCCTCTAGCGGCTTTTAAGATTTTTTTTGTTTGACTATGGTTTTCAGAAGTTTTGTCATGATATATAAAGGTGGTTTCTGTTGTAGTCATCCTACTTGGGGTTTGTAGAGTTTCTTCAATATATGAAATTTGTAGAATATCTTTCATCAGTTTTTAAATTCCTGGCTATTATCCCTTCAGATATTGCCTCTGCTTCACTTCTCTCCTTCTGGGACTCAGTAGTACATGTTAGAATTTTTTTTTTTTTTTGGTTGTGTCCTACATGTCTATTACGTTTTTTCTGCAATGTTATATGCTTTATAGAGAAATAAGATATTTTTCATTATCCTAATTTCTGTTTATTAAGCTTATCCTCTACTGCATATAAGCTGCTCCTGAAACAGCATGACTAAGTGGTACCAAGGGACCCCCAAATTGTTAAGAGAATTTTGCCTTAGTTTTAAGGGTCTAGCCATCTGTGCCCGCAAAGACGAAGAAAGCAGACTCTTAGTGTGCTCAAAGATCTTTATTCAGTGAGGAGATCAAGGGAGAGGAGGGGAGAAGTTGCATAAGAGAAAAGCTTTTCAAATAATAGATTCCTGGATCAAAACTCCAAAAATCACCCGGCCTCTTCTGGGCAAATACCCAATCGAATAGACTGGTCACAGACCTGGGTAGCTGAGGCCTGAAAGCCTGCCCTGAATATAAGGCACCTTCCTGCAGGGAATCATAAGAAAAGGATAAGCAGATCCCGGAAAGCTGGGACAGAAGGAGATACCCTAACTTAAAAATGTAACTTTTGAACCACCACAAGGTCAAGATGGCAGCTTCTGTTTTTCTGCCTGACTGCCAAAAAGACAGCCTCTCCACTTGTCTCTCACCCACATGTCTTTCCCTTCTCCTTTGTTCCACCTCACTTTATCTATCATCTCACTCCTTCCACCTTCCTAGCTGCCCCCCATTCCTGACATGCTGGGAGTTGTAATCCAACTGCATGTAAGTGGAGGCAGGGGAAATGATGCCCTTTTCCGTGTCGCTAAAATCCTCTGTCTTTGGCAGAGTTGCATTCTGTAACACTAATAAACCTAACAGTGGAGTTCTTAAGTTATGTATTTTTATTTTTGGAAATTATCTCCCTGTAATTGTAGTGCAAATTTGTGAATGCTTTTTTTTTTTTAAATTGTTATAAATTTTTAATATTGCTAGGATGGTTTTATAACTTAAAAAAATGCTTCTGTCATATGTTTGTTGTTTTTTTTTTTTTTTTTTAAAGATTTATTTTTATTTATTTATTTATACAAGCACTGGGTACAGTCAGAAGCGCTGGAGGGTGAGAGAATTCACCAGAGCCAGAGCGGGGAGCAGAGCAGGCAGAAGGATCGAAGTACACTGCTGAGGGGAGCAGCGGGCGGCAGGAGAGGTCTGCGCGCCATGTGGGACCCTCCTCTGGTGGCCGGGGAGCAGCCGGGGATCGAACCGGCGCCGCGGAGGCTGCGGGCAGCTTCACAGCCCAGCGCTCAACCGCTGCGCCACCTGGGAGGCCCATTCTGTCATATGTTCTATCAAGGTGTTCCACGCTGCTTATTCCTGTTTTGGACATGTTGATCCCTACTTTTCTGGATTTTAGACAATATAGCTAACAAACTAATGTGACTCTTTTGTTTGTTTTTTTTTTTTTTAAATTTTTTTATAGAGGCATGTTTTATTTATTTACTTATTTGTTTGTTTGTTTGTTTTGTTTATACATGCACTGGGTACAGTCAGAAGCGCGGGAGGGTGAGAGAATTCACCAGAGCCAGAGCGGGGAGCAGAGCAGGCAGAAGGACCAAAGTACACTGCTGAGGGGAGCAGCGGGCGGCAGGAGAGGTCTGCGCGCCATGTGGGACCCTCCTCCGGTGGCCGGGGAGCAGCCGGGGATCGAACCGGCGCTGCAGAGGCCGCGGGCAGCTTCGCAACCCAGCGCTCAACCACTGCACCACCGGGGAGGCCCTAATGTGACTCTTTTGAAGAGTGTAGACAAATTATTCTGTAGACTGTCCTACATTCTGAATTTGTCTGTTTCCTCTGGATAGCATCAGTTTAAACATTTTGGGTAAGAATACTCATAAGATGGTGATGTATCATTTCTTTTTTTTTTCTTTTTTAAAGATTTATTTATACAAGCACTGGGTACAGTCAGAAGTGCTGGAGGGTGAGAGAATTCGCCAGAGTGGGGAGCAGAACAGGCAGACTGACGAAGTAAACTGCTGAGGGGAGCAGCGGGTGGCAGGAGAGGTCTGCGTGCCATGTGGGACCCTCACCTGGTGGCCAGGGATGGAACAGGCGCTGTGGAGGCTGCTGGCAGCTTCGCAACCCAGCGCTCAACCACTGCGCTCCCGAGGAGGCCCAAGTGATGTATCATTTCTATTGGAAGGTCCATGATGTTTGACTGTCTTTCTGTTGATCGTGCAAAGTATGATCACTTGTGCTGTGATTAGGGACAATGGGGTAGGGAGAGGCTGGTAGATCAACAACCTTCAGATGGGAAGGAGGTTGATCTTCAAGGAACAAAAAGAAGGCTAACAGGAACTGAAGCAGTATGACTAAGAAGAATAGTAGGAGTAACTTCAGAGGGAGGCAAGGGACTGGATCATCTTAGGTCTTATAAGTCATCTATAATACAAAGTTTGGATTTTGTGATTAGTGCAATAGGACGTCTTTAGAAAACTTTTTGCAGTGATGAGAAATGGTAAGGTTTGTATTAAAAAAATATTTTGACTACTATCATAGAGGGACAAGAGTGTACATAGAGTGTTAAGGAAGCCATTCTAGGAAACTTACCAGAATGATAGAGTTTTGTCGTAGAACTGATAAGAATTACTGTTGAATTGTTCGTGGGGAATGAGAATAAAAAATTACTTATTGACTTTAGTAACTGGGTAAATGCAGGTATTGTTTGATAAGGGGGAGGCAAGGGAATAACTGGTTTTTGGTAAAAATAAAGATTTCTATTTTTAGAATTAACTTTGAAATAACTAGTAGATACTTAAATGCTGCATATATTAAGTAGAATTATAGCCTTTCATATTTTACCTTGCAAACTGATATATCCCATTCTTATTCCCTTTCAGATTATAGACTCTCGTACAGAGACCACAAAGTGTCTTTATATTCTTTTGCTGTTGTCAGAATTTTTTGCACACATTGGTTTGACTGCAGACTTTCATTAAATAGTCATACTTTCTCCATTTTCACATAACATGCTATAATTTTTATTGTAGGAGTTTTCTGTTACAGCTGTATTGATTAATTGCCAAACTATATATAATATAGCAGTAACAGCGGCTGGAGTTTGCTTAAATTTACTTTCACAAGGTAAAAGTTAAGTCAGAATCTTTATGTTCTCTAGGAAAGTTATCACAATTTTTGAGACTCTGACTAGACTGCTTCTAGGCTACCAGAATATTTTTATTTTTTTTATTTTTTATTAAAGATTTATTTATTTATACAAGCACTGGGTACAGGCAGAAGCGGGGGAGGGTGAGAGAATTCACCAGAGCCAGAGCGGGGAGCAGAGCAGGCAGAAGGACCGAGGTACACTGCTGAGGGGAGCAGCGGGCGGCAGGAGAGGTCTGCGCACCATGTGGGACCCTCCTCCGGTGGCCGGGGAGCAGCCTGGGATCGAACCGGCGCAGAGGCTGAGGGCAGCTTCGCAACCCAACGCTCAACCACTGCGCCACCGGGGAGGCCCCAGAATATTTTTATATGGGGCTTTTTTTTAAAAAAAGATTTAGTTTTATTTGGTTATGCATACAAGAACTGGGGTGTAGGGCATAGTTGAGGTGCTGGGGGTGAGAGGATTCACCAGAGACAGAGTGGGGCGCAGAATAGGCAGATCTACTGAAATACACTGCTGAGGGGGAGCAGCAGGTGAGACCAGAGAGGTCTACTGTGCCATGTGGGTTAGCTTCCGGCAGGGATCGAACTCATGCAGCGGGTGATAGCTTGATAGCTCTGAGACTTTAACTCCTGCACCACCAGGGAGACCCTATATGGGGTTTTAAAGGAAATACCATACTTAATTTCACAAACTGAACTACTGAAGTAGTTAAGACTTGTATAGAATATTTTTAAAATGTCCCATAGCCTGTCACTTTGATAAACATACATTTTCAATTGACATATCTTTTGAAAATCTAAGATAGTCTTTTTGAAAGTGTTTTCCCTGGACCACAACAATCAGAATAAGGCATTTTAAAAAAAGTTAACAAAGGCTTCTAAGTGGTTATAAAAGTTGTTCTTTAGATTTTTTTTTTCAGTTGCAAAATCATTTGAGTAAGTGTATTTTTCTAAGTTATCTTTGAAGCACATATCGATTTGCAGATAGATGATCTTAGAATTTCTATCAGTGTTTACTTTAAATTGCTCTATAGGGGCCTCCCTGGTGACGCAAGGGTTTAAGATGCAGCAATATGAAGCTACCCATTCGATCCCTGGCTGGGGAGGTGTGACCCACATGGTGCAGCAGACCACTCCTGACTCACCGGCTGCTCCCCTCAATAGTGTATTTCAGTCAGTCTGCCTGTTCTGTTTCCCACTCTGTCTCTGGTGAATCCTCTCACCCCCCATACCTCTGGCCTGTACCCCAGTTCTTGTATGCAAGATTTTTAAAAAATCTTTTTAAAAAAATAAATTGCTTTATAACAAACCAACCTAAAATTTAGTGTCTTAGAAAAGCCAATTTATTTTGCTCATGACTCATGGGATAGGAGTTTGGAAAAGTCTTGATTGGATGTTCTGGGTGGCTGAGACTAGAATGTCCACTTCCATTGTGAGTTCTTCATTCATATTCTTGATGCATTGGTAATCCTTGCTCTTTCTATCCTCTCCACAGGCATATCTCATCCTTCAGGCTTTCTCTACAGTACTCCCCGCAGCAGTGTATTTCAGTCAATATTAGCTATATGTCAGCTCATTTTCAAGAGATGGGAAGTTGAAGCTATCAGGTCAATTAAGGACTAAACCTGCAACAGGGACAGTATTATTTCCACCATATTTTGTTAGACCAGTCACAGGGCTCACCCAGATTCAAAGGAGTAGAGAAATAAATTCACATTTTGATAGGGCAATGGCATTGTCATTTTGCAAGTTGAGTAGATACAGCTGTCTTTAGATAATACCATCTTCTACACATTGTGTCCAAAAGTACCATGGACATCATGATGAGAAAAATTATTAAGATACAAGATTCAATATTTAAAGCTGAAAGGAGTTATTTTTTTGCCTGTCAAATTGAGATTAAAAAAGTTCCTTTTTGCTGGGAAAGGTTTAGGGAAATAGCCCTCAAACTGTTGGAGGAATGTGGTTTGGTAAAGCTTTCCCAAAGGATAAAGGAGTAAAATAGCTCAGAATTTCAAAATACTTGTATTTTGACTCAGCATTTATACATCTAGGAATTTCTCTTGAGGAATAATAGGAAAAACATGCAAAAGTTATGTGAAAAAGGATATTTATCAGATAAGTTTATCAGATGATTGTGAGTAGAAAAATTGTGAGAGGAGAATGTGGACAAAGTAGAATATTGTTTATTTAAATACATATAATGATAGGTAGCATTTAGAAAATGCTCAATGTATGAGAGAATCGTTGTAGAGTACCTTATGTAATTTTGGATACTCAGTAGGGCCCCACATTTTGAAGGGTGCTATTTAATGCTTTGCTGTCAGGATTTTTAAAAAAGATTTATTTATTTATGCATACAAGAACTGGGGTACGGGCCAGATGTATGGGATTCACCAGAGACATAGTGTGGAGCAGAAGAAGCGCATCTACTGAAATACACTGATGAGGGGAGCAGCCGGGCAGGTGAGACAGGAGAGGTCTGCTGCACCTATGAGTTAGCTAGCTCCTGGCTGGGGATCTGTGCTGCAGTGGCTGCGATAGCTTCATAGTACTGCTACTTAACTCTGTGCACCACTAGGGAGGCCTTGCTGTCAGGATTTTGAAGTGAGAATTTTAATCTCAATTTTTAAATGAGTGTCCCCTCCGCCCCTGCTTTTTTTGATGCTGGTCCCTGAAAATAATGTTATTTTTACCTGTCAACTAAGTTTATACATTTTTAAAAGTTGCAAAAAACCCAAAAGACAATTTCATGACCCACAAAAAAGATACAAAATTAATTTTAGTATCCATAAATAAAGTTTTATTGCAATACAATTCTGTTTATTTACATATTATCAGTGAGTGCTTTTTTGCTCCAACAGCAAAACTGAGAAGTTGAAACAGGGACTTTGTGGCTCCTCAAGATTTAAAATTTATAATATGACTGTTCATGGAATGTTTCCCCACCCTTGTTCTAAACCAATGCACTGTTCTTCTTTCATAAAATAATGAGTTATAAAAAATATTTATGGGACTAATGTCCATGATTTATTGTGTGGAAAGAAAAAATGGAATATAGGATATAGTTTAGAATTTATATGACGTTGCATATTAAAATGTCTGGAAAGACTTAACAAATTATACCTCTGGGAAATTGGAGTATGCTTCTTGGCCTTTATTTTAAAAGTTTTGTTTAAAATAGTCAGTGCTCTTGGTAAAAAACCAAAGTTATAAGGGGAAATGAAGGCAGTAGTCTTACCTTTTCCCTCTGCCTCCACGCTTTTTATTTTTTCCCCTTAACTTTTTGTTTTAAAAATGTTTAAACTTTTCAAGAGTTGAAAGGAATATACAGTGAACACCTATCTAATATTCTACTGGGTTCACCAGTTATTAATATTTTCTTGTGAGATAGAGTAAGTATAGTATATCACAATTTGGTATAAAAAGATAAAACTTTGAACAAAACTAGAAATACTTTTATGAACCATTTGGGAAAAGTCAAACATGAAATGAGTGAGATATTAGAAAATTATAATTCATATTGTGTGTGGTAATGATACCAGTCTGTTAAAAAATTCCTAATCTGTTAAAGATTAACAAAGTAATGTCTGGAATTTGCTCTAAAGCACATCAACAGAAAAGGGATAGGACAATACCAATGGCAAAAGTTTGATAGTTGTTGAAGTCAAGTGATGGGTTTATGTATGTTTGGTTCATTATTTAAGAGGTTAAAATATACAACCATTGATAAAATGCATTTTTTGACACAAAAATGAACTAGAAGAACTTATTTGTGAAAATTGTCTGGTATCCAAAGTTAGTTACTCTCTGGAGTTCTTTTAGTATAGTGTCAAAATACATATTTCAAAGAGATTTTTTTAAAAAAAAGTGATTAGAGAGTTCTTAGCAAAAATATTTTAAAATATTTTATTTTCTGCTTCTGAATCTCTTGAAAACAATCTGGCATTTTAAAGGTATTAAGAAATAATTTTGCCCTTACAGTATTTAAAAACTGTAATTCTTGCAAGTATGGCACAAAGCTAGCTATGACAATGGAAAAATTCTGTACAAATTACAAAACTGTTTAATTCAAACCACTACTCACAATTGTTGAACACTATTGTTAAGATTTCTTGCTTTCAATCAGCTATTGTGTAAATTGTGTGTAATCTTTCCTATGATTACAGCACTAGTGCATTACTAGTACTGCTTTACTACAATTCCAAGAGATAAAAACAATGGCCTCTCTTTTGATTTGAATCCAATAGCTGTATTCTGGCCACAGGTGCTGGTAGCTATCATTGTGGTAAAAATATGAAAGTGTTATGAAGGTAAAGTTTGAATCTAGAAAAGAAAGTTAACAGATGACTTTGTGTCAAGTCGTTGCCCTCTATATTAAGAATGTTTTAATTTTCGGGCCTCCCCGGTGGCGCAGCGGTTGAGCGCTGGGCTGCGAAGCTGCCCGCAGCCTCTGCAGCACCGGTTCGTTCCCCGGCTGCTCCCCGGCCACCGGAGGAGGGTCCCACATGGCGCGCAGACCTCTCCTGCCGCCCGCTGCTCCCCTCAGCAGTGTGCTTCGGTCCTTCTGCCTGCTCTGCTCCCTGCTCTGGCTCTGGTGAATTCTCTCACCCTCCCGCGCTTCTGACTGTACCCAGTGCTTGTATAAATAAATAAATAAATAAATAAATCTAAAAAAAAAAAAAAAAAAAGAATGTTTTAATTTTCTTTGATTTTGATGTCAGTTGATGAGAGGCTATCCATGTGGTCAAATAAACAATTTTTAACCTGAGGTACATGTCAGGATCATCTGGGGAGCTATTCCCAAAATATCTTTGTTGGACTCAGCTCTCAACCCTCTGAATCAGAACTTCTGGAGAAAATAGGAACCAAAGAGATACTTTGAAAAGATTTGTTAGGTAATTATGATGAGACCTTTTATTCAAGAGTGACTGCTCTCAGAGTGTCACAATTCTTTAATATCTCCAAGCAAGTAATACAAGCTCAGTGATTTTTCTACTGTCTTTGGCTATAACTCCTTCCTTAGTCCTGTCTCTCTGGAACAAATAAATCACTCAGAATTGCAATGGATGGCCATTAAATTGTTTTTAGTAAGCAAATGATGTGATACCATTTGTGTCCTACTTATTAGCACAATTGTGTAATACCTCAGAATGATCTCAGTAACTCCCTACTTGGTTTCAATAACTCCCTGCCGTAGACAACCTTATTATACTACGTCGTTGGGTGGCCTCTTCTTGCCCAATCCAACATTGCCTATTACTATTGTATTGTATTAACAATAATCTGTCAAGATACTCATTTCATCACTTGAAATTTTATACACAAAAATTCTCAATTTCTCAACATTGCCTTTCATGTAAACCTTGCTAGAGTCTTCTAATTTACTCCTTCATATGTCTTCGGCTTTCTAATTTTGTCTTTTGTGTCACCTAAACATTGCAGTGTGACAATTCAAACTTTACATGCAATGCTCTTCTCTTTCTTATGCCTTTATAAAACTTATGAAGCTTTCTTTTTTCTCATACGAGTTTAAAGAAACAATTTATATTTATTGGAAAAATAATGCAATACAAACATTTAAAATCTAAGAACTAACAACTTAGTGTTTATGCTTTCAGATGTTTTGCTCTATTTATGCTAACACACTTATATTTCTTCCATGAATAAGATTAGATCAGTCTGCTGCACTTGGCTTATTTTCACTTAAAAAAATAATCTTAATCTTTAAATGGCTGTGTACTAGTTGTTGACTGGTAATTTGATTAAAAATTTTTAGTTTCTTTTTTTTCTATGTGCTTCCTTTTTTTCTATGCGTGTCCTTCCTAGTATGTTAACCTTACTGCATCTATAGCATAAGTACTTTAAAGGATCATAATAATTTGAGTCAGAGAGGACATACACTTAAAATTTTAGAAGATGTTGCTAAATTTTGCTCCAATAAAAGAAGAAAGCTGAGGGAGTATAACATAACCAAAATTTCATGCTTTCTTCTCTTTCTTTCTTTTTCTCTCTTTCAAGAAAAAAATACTTTTAAATAAACAGGGATTTTAAATTAGGAGTGGATTTTTATTTTGTGAAATGCTTTTTTAATCTGAGACTGTCATAATCAATTTGGGCTGCAATAGCAGAATATCATTCCCTTGATGACTTAAACAACAAACATTTATTTCACAATTTTGGAGGCTGAAAGTCCAAGATCAGAGTGTCAGCACTGTTGGGTTCTTCATGAAGACCTTTTTCCTGGTTTACAGAGAGAGCTCTGATTCCTTCATATCCTTATAAGGATACTAATTCCATCAGGGGGCTCCCCACAACCCAGTCTAACCCTAATTACCTCCCAAAGGACGTACCTCCAAATACCACATTACTTTGCAAATTAGGGTTTCAACATAGGGATTTTGGTGTCATACAAATATTCAGTGTGTAGTAGAGATAGTCATGTTACTTTTCTTACTTGAGCTATACCACAATAAATTAAATTAATGGATTCCTTAATATTTATTATTATAGTTCTGTAATAATCTTCATTTGGTCATAATTTATTATTTTTTTTAAAGATTATGTATGCATACAAGAACTGGGGTACAGGCCAGAGATGCAGGGGGTGAAAGGACTCACCAGAGACAGAGTAGAGAACAGAACAGGCAGACTGACTGAAATACACTGCTGAGGGGAGCTGCGAGGGTGACAGGAGAGGTCTGCTGTGCCATGTGGGTTGCTCCCCGGCCAGCCGGGGATCGAACTCATGCTGCAGAGGCTGCGATTGTGTCATACTGTAATGCTTAACCCCTTGTGCCACCAGGGAGGCCCCTGGTCATAATTTTTAAAACACAACTGGATTTTGTGAATATTTTATGATTTTTCATTAATATTCACAAGGTATAATGAGCTATTGCTCTTAAATTGCTAATATTTTTTAAAATGAAAAAAAAAAAGTCCACTTCTTCATGCTCTGGTATAATTTGATCTTGAATTATTTGTTCTTGAAGTCTTCATATAATTCACCTAGGCAGCACCTTTCTGACTGCCGTTCTTTGGTAATTTGTTCTATCAAAAAGTAGCTGTTATGGGTTGAATTGTGTCTCCACTCTCCTGAAATACTAACACTCAGTATCTAAAGTGTGTTGAAGTCCTAACCCTCAGTGTCTAGAATATGATCTTATTTGGAAATAGGATCTTGGCAGATATGTATGTATGTATGTATAATGAATATGAGGTTGTAGTGGAGTAGGGTGTACCCTTAATCCACTATTATTGGTATTCTTGTAAGAAATAGGAAGATAATGTGAAGACAGACTCACAGGGAGAAGATAGCCACATAATGATGGAGGTAGAGATTGGAGTAATGTAGCTGCCAGCCAACAATTGATAGCCACCCCCAAAAGCTGGAAGGAGCAAGGGAAGATCCTCCCCTTCAGGTTTCAGAGGGAGCATGGTCTTGCTAAACCTTGATTTCAGATTCTAGAACTGTGAGGGAATAAATTTGTTGTTTTAAGCCACTGAGTTTGTGGTAATTGTTTTTGGAGCCTGAGGAAACTAACACAATATATACATTTTGCTCAGACTTTCAAATTTGTACAACATAAGGGTCATACAAAATATTGTGGCTTCTTGGTCTTCATTCTTAATTTTTTTCATTCTGAATTTTTTGATTCATGGTTTTCCCTTTTTGTTTTGATAGTATGGTGGCAATGATCTTTTTTATCTACTTCCCCAAACTAGTTCTTGAGTGCATCAATTTCATTTTTTATTGTTGTCTTTATATGATTGTGTCTTTCTACTTTTCTTAGAATAAAAATTATCTAATTTTTAAAATTAATTTGCATGCTTTAATATTCAATATAAAGTCTTAAAGAGTGTAAGTTTTTCTTTGAGTTTAGCTTTTGTTGGATTTCACATTTTGAGAACAAAACCTTTTTTGTCATTATTTACCATATTTTGATACTGTGTAGTGTTGATTTTTCTCTTTAACTCAGAATGTTTAAGAGAAGCTAAAACTATTCTGAAGTGATTGGGTCTTTTTTTGTTTGTTTCTATTTTTAATCATTACATTGAGTTCAATCATTGTGATACATTCTATTTTCATTTTATGACTTTAGGAATTTTCTTTGTGGCTTAATGAATCAGTTTTTGAAAGAAGCCTGTGGATGTTTTAATAGAATGTGTAGACTCTAGTTGTGGGGTATAATTCTTTGTTGCTATTTATAGATCTATCGGATCAATCTTATTAATAATCTTATTTAGTTCCTCTCTATGAGAGATTACAAATTGGCTAGCAGGTCTTACTTGGTCCATAGACACATATTTTGTCTTCCATTCGTTTTGTTGGCCTGCATAATGTTAAAAATTAACAGTGATTAAAAACTTGCCAGTATTTAAAAATTGAGAGATTTTTACATAGCTGTGAATTTCTGGTTTCCTCAGAAGGCACGCTTTTCAAGCATCTCTTTCTCTTGCTTCTAGGTTTTGAACAAACTGTTCCTTTGCTTGGAAGGCTCGCTCTACTTTGTCCTAACTGCTCCTTTTCCATCTTTTCTGTCTGTGTAAACATTACGGCCTCCCAGAAATCTTCCTTTGCCACCTCACTAGCTAAAGATGTAAGAAAAGAAAATAAACAGGTGAAAAGATGCTCAACTTCTGTGGACATTAGGGGAATGCAAATTAAAGCCACACTGAGATGCCATTACACACCCAGTAGAATGACTAAAATGAAACAGGTTGACTATACTTAGTTTGGCAATATGTGGTGCAACTAGAATTCTCATATGCTATGTGTGATATATAGATATGTAAATGGAAATTTAAATATGGATATATAAAGTGACAAAAGTACTTTGAAAAAAAGTTTGGCAGTTTCTTAAAAATTTAAACATACACTTAACCATATAATGCAGCTATTCCACTTCTCTCTCATTATTTATCCATGAGTTAAACACATGTATGTATAAAGATTTACACATGAATGTTTATGGCAACTTTATAATAGGTGAAAACTCCAAAAGCCCATCAACATGTGAGTGAATAAGCTAGTATACCCTTAAAATGGAAAACTATACAGTAACAAAAACAAATGAACTATTGATATATGCCACAACATGGATGAATCTCAAAATAAGTATGCTGAGTAAAAGAACTCAGATCAAGATGAATACATATTAATACATTTGTGTAAAATTCTTGGAAATTTAAGCTAATATGTAGTGATAGAAAGTGGCTGGGGGAAGGAGAGGTAGAAGGCAGAGATTACAAAGGGGCAAAAAGAAATTATGGGGTAGAGTGCCATGTTTTTAATCTTGATTGTGGTGATGGCTTCATGAGTGTATGCATATGTCAAGATTGATTGTAGCCTTTAAATATGTGCAGTTTATTGTGTGTCAGTTAAATCTCAAACTGTGAACAAACTTAGAGAATATGTTTAGACTCCCATTATTGTTGCTCCCTAACCTACATTAATGAGGAATTTCTGCTTTTCTGAAGTAATAGGCAAATCCTTCTTGTTGGGCTGGTTGTTAACAATATTTTTGTCAGCCCCTTGGTGTTTAATGGTACACTTCCAGCTCTTTTCTGCAGAAGTTTCCTCATTCCAGCATATAAAACAAGCCCAAGACAACTATCAAATGACTTGAATCTTTTGCAGGGGCTGTGAGAGGGGTGGGGGAGGGGTGGAGAAAACACAGGACACACCTTGGCCAGCTGTCAGTGATAGTGCAGCTACTTGGCAATTGTGTTCTGCTCTGCTAGCATGGATCACTTCAGTTGAATGACAGTTTTTGTTTTTTTTTTAATGTCTCAGAGAAGTCAGATAACCAATCCACAAAGCCCCTTACTTTCCAAAAGATAGTCTTCAACCTTCAGAGTGGTATCCTTTGAAGGCTTGCTTAATAGGCTAGAGGTAAGGGTAAAACACTAGTCCCCCCCCTTTTTTTTTGAAAGTGTTATTGACAGCTTTTTCTAAAGAAATCTCTTCTCCTTGGTTTCATCTCCTCTTGAGATCTTTCCAAATCCTTATTTCCACCTTTAAAAAAATTTTTGAAGGTGGGTGACCAGCTGAGTGGTAAGACTGCATTTTATTTATTTATTTATTTTTTAGCCACTTACTTGGCAGGTCTTGTTCATGTAATCTAGAACTTCATTTTGCATTGTGGAAGTAGTTTAAAGATAGCGCCTTTTAGCCTAAGTTAAAAATGAGACAGGGATTTGTTTGTGAATCATGTACTATGCTGTTAACAGGACTTTTCTGAATTCTGATTGAATGAAAAAAATCTGTACTTTGCTTGAGATTAGAGAAATTGTGGAAGTTTTACTTTCATTTTGTCTTTAGTTCATGGTATTGGATATATATTCTTACCTATGGTGGGACTGTAGCCATTTCTTAGTTTAATAATAATTGGTGACATTTCCTATAATTATTTTTTCTTTTTATATTTATTTGTACATTTTAGGGAAGAAAGTAAATGTGCATTTTCTGCCTCTACCCCCCTCAAAAAAACCTTGAAGTCTCCTTGTTCAATCATTCATTCATCTCTTCATTACAGTCTCACTGACTACCATCTTCTCTAAACTATAGAATTTCTTGGTTATAGTTATTCTTTACCCTTATTGGGTGTTTTATTCTTTTGCATCTAATTCTTTTTAAGTACCTCGTGGAATTGACTTGGTTTTTATATTCTTCATATGGAAGAGTTAGAAGGGGTTATCATCTTTGATATCCCTCAGCTAAGAGATTTTAGGATTCTTAAAATTCCTTTAGTAGAAGTAGGTGAGAATGTGTCAGATATAAGGTGGTTGGCCAGTATGATGTGACACATTGATAAGAGTAAAGATTAGAACACAGTATGTAACAACTCCATTCTGTTGTCTGGATGCTAGACATTTTAACATTTTGTTTATACCAAGTAATGTTGTCCTCCTACTGCCTGCTTTCTGTAATTGGTTTATTACTGCTAGAATAGTGGGTCATGCAGGAATGGTGAGATCATTTATTAAAAGTCTCATTTTATTAGGTGTTTTATGTTCTCTGCTTTATATAATGCAATGGTAAGTTATCAAAGTAATAAATTGATCAGAAATGATCAATAAATTTACTTGCACTCCAGACTAATTGATAGTAATTCTAAGTAAAACATTTAAGACATGACCAGAATGTTGTCAGAGTGAATAGAAAGAAAAACAATAGGAAGCAGTGCTATCTTTTTTTTTTTGTTAAGATTTATTTTATTATGCATGCGTACAAGAACTAGGGTGTAGGCCAGAGGTGCAGGGTTAGGGGAGGGTGAGAGGATTCACCAGAGACAGTGGGGAGCAGAACAGGCAGATCTACTGAAATAACACTGCTGAGGGGATCAGTCAGTGAGATAGGAAAGGTCTGATGTGCCTTGTGGGGTTGCTCCTTGGCCTGGAATTGAACTCTTGCTTCAGTGGCTGGCCATAGCTTGATAGCGCTGAGCCTTAACCCCTGAGCCACCAGGGAGGCCCAGTGCTATCTTTTTGTCCTGCCTACACCAATACTAATTGGCCTTTAACAGTCTTAATAACAGGGAAACTTTGTGTTGGATACTTTATGAGCAGCATAATTAAAAGATCATGTGTTTGAGAGTGTAACCAATGACAAAAAGAAGGAAAAGCAGCATAGTTAGCCTTTTCACCCCCAAATGAGCATTGTAATACAAAGATCATTCCAGATGGTTCACTGAAAGATTTTCTTGATTTTTCTATAATAATTTATTCCAGACTTAGTGAAATTCCTCTTAAACAAGGATACATTTTTGTGGCATGACAATTTTTTTTTTTTCTGGGAAAACAAATATATGTTACTTTGTAAGTCAGTTTAGTATTTCAAAATTAAGTAGTAAGAAACATTTTTAGATTGAAAGTTATGGTAGATGGATTTTGACTGGAATAGGGCCTTTTCTTTTTCCTCTTCTCCCAAGTTCAAGTTCCCAAGTCTTTGGTCCTCTTCTCCCAAATTCAAGGTTGTTTCATTTTTTCTGTTATTTACTTGGAAATGTCTCTGATCTTTCTTGAGTAATTTAGCTTGTTGAACAGAGGTGAATTTATTTCCTGACCATGTTTCTGTATACTTTTTTCAGCATACAGTATTTAGGTCTGGTTAAATATAAAGCACCTTATTATATAAAGCATTTACTTCCTTTTTTCTTTTAAAGATTTGTTTATTCATACAAGAGCTGGGGTGTAGGCCAGAGGTGTGGGGGTAGGGGTGGGGCGAGACGATTCACCAGAGACAGAGTGGAGAGCAGAACAGGTGGATCTACTGAAATATACTGCTGAGGGGAGCAGTGGGCAAGACAGGAGAGGTTTGCTGTGCCTTGTAGGTTAGCTCCCACGCCGGAAAAGAACTCTTGCGGCAGTGGCTGCCAATAGCTTCATAGTGCGGAGACGTTAACTCCTTGTGCCACCAGGGAGGCCCTAATTTCTTTATTAATGAAAATTAAAATAATTAAGGCCTTTAAAATATGTATATACATTAAATAAAGTTAGTAACTTTCCTTTATACCAATAAGCAGATAGAAATAAAACATTGTGTGTGTGTGGAAATACCATTTATTGTATTATTTTTTAAAGATTTATTTATTTATGCATACAAGAACTGTGGTACAGGCCAGAGGTGTGTGTTTGTGGGGGGTGAGAGGATTAACCAGAGACAAGCGAGGGGAACAGAACAGGCAGACTGACTGAAATATACTGCTGAGGGGAACAGCGGGCGAGACAAGGAGAGGTCTGCTGCACCATATGGGTAGCTCTGTGGCTGGCCAGGGATCAAACTCATGTTGCAGAGGCTGAGGATAGCTTCATAGTGCTGTGCTTGTTAACCCATTGCACCACTAGGGAGGCAGGAAATACCATTTAAATTAATAACAAAAGATATAAAATAAATAGAATGAAGTCAATATAAAATATGTGGGAGTTTATAAAACAACTGTACAACTTCCTGACAAAAAGGAGATGCAATATTATAAAACAAAATTTTTTGTTAAATTTATAAGTTTAAATGCAGTATTAAATGCTAGTAAACCTAGGAGCAAATGTATGAGACTCACCAAGCAAATTTTGAAAAATAAGAGCAATGAGACTGATGTCCCCTATTAGATTTTTTTATAATACTTTTGTAATTTTCTTTTTTTTAAGATTTATTTTTATTTATACAAGTACTGGGGTATAGGCCAGAGGTGTGGGAGGGTGAGAGGATTCACCAGAAACAGAGTGGAGAGCAGAACAGGCAGATGGACCAGAAACACTGCTGAGGGCAGCAGCAGGCGAGACAGGAGAGGTCTGCCGGGCCATGTGGGTATCTCCCTGGCTGGCCAGGAATCAAACCCACGCTGCAGAGGCTGGGGACAACTTCACAGTAGTGCTCTCAACCTGCTGCGCCACCAGGAAGGCCCTCCCCCCCTATTGGAATACTGAGATGATGTAGTGTATTCTGGAGTCCGGTACTGAGAAATGAAAGGAATAGAAAATTTAAATGTATGTAATAATTTGGAGTATGATAAAGGCAGTAAAATCACAGGGAAAAGAATACTTACTTGAGAAATAATGAGGGACAGCTTGCTCACTATCTCGTGTAAAAGAAAGTGGGATATGTATGCTTCCCCTTGAATTTTAGGTGGAGTAATAATTTTGTTCTGTTTTTTTTTTTTTTTTTAAAATTGGCATGCACTTTCTTTTCTTTTTTTTAAAGATTTATTTATTTATACAAGCACTGGGTACAGTCAGAAGCGCGGGAGGGTGAGAGAATTCGCCAGAGTGGGGAGCAGCGCAGGCAGAAGGACCGAAGTACACTGCTGAGGGGAGCAGCGGGCGGCAGGAGAGGTCTGCGTGCCATGTGGGACCCTCCTCCGGTGGCCGGGGAGCAGCCGGGGATCGAACCAGCGCTGCAGAGGCTGCGGGCAGCTTCACAACCCAGCACTCAACAGCTGCGCCACTGGGGAGGCCCGGTGGAGTAATAATTTTGAATTAAATTTTAAAATTAAAGCCATACATGTACTAATGGATAATATACATGAAGTATATATTAAGTAGGGATCAGGACAGTTTTTAAAAGACAAAAGCCTTAAAAATAGACTTAACTATATAGTAACATTTCCCTTCCATAAGTGAAAGATGGAGAAATATTTGGAAGATGTAAAAGAAGCTTCAAAAACTGTGTATTTAGAGAGCTCTTAAAAATGTCATATGGGATCTTCTGGGTTGGTGAACATGTTGAGACTTAGGGAGGCTGGGATACTTACAGAGCATGGATGCTCCTTGCTCCCCTCAAGCATACCTTGTCCTAAATATTTCTTCTGCCTCACTGTTCTTGAGTTAAATGTATTTCTACTGGATCTTGGGAATGCCCTTGCTAATCTGTGTTGTACTTAGATAACCTGTACAACAAGTGTGTGTAATTTGATTCAAGAATTTGTTTGGTCTAAAGTGAAAAAAGTCCTCATCTAAAAATTGGAGACAGAACACCTCCTCAGAGATCTGAAAATGTCTATATAATAGTATGGTGAAAATACGCTCTGATGTAACAGTTCTCTCCCACTCTTACCAAAGGAAGGCACTTTCTGGCCATTTAAAAACAAATCCAAAGCTGTGTGTGAGCCTGTATGTTTCATATCCTCTCCTGTGTTTGGTACTGTGAGATTTTAAATTTTCTATCAGTCTAAAAGGTGTGAAATGGTATCTTGTGATTTTAAATTTGTTTCCTACTTGTTATTGAATATCTTTTCATTATAATTGTCCTTTTTGTTCCCTTTAAGTTGCCTATTCATGCTCTCCCCCCTCCCTAAGAAAGTTGATAAACTTATTTTTCCATTGCTTCTTGATTTGTAGAATTTTTGTATGGGCACAACAATCCATTGTCAATGAAAATATCTCTTCCCAATCTGGTTTATCTTCACTTTTTATTTATTTATTTTTTTTACCCTAAAACATCTTTTATGACACAAGACTTTAAAAGTTTACTGCTTCGTAAATTATACTTATCATCTTGCATATATACCCCATCTTATTTTTAAAGTTATTTTTATCTTTCATGCATAGACACATTTATCTTGAATCTACATTTGAAAAATGCTGATGATACATCAGCAAATTTTTTTAGTAGATTTTATTTTTAGAGCAGTTTTAGGTTCACAGTAAACTTGAGCAGAAAGCACAGAGAATTCCTATGTATTTTCTGGCCCCCACACTTAAAACTTCCCCATTGTTGATAGTAGGTTTATTATCATCAATGAACCTACATTGTACACTAATGTCCATAGTGTACATTAGACTTCACTTTTGGTGTTGTATATCCTATTAGCCTAGACAAATGTATAGCGAAATGCACACATCATTGTAATAACATACAGAATAGTTTCACTGACTTAACAATTCTCTGTGGTCTGATGATTTATCCCCTCTCCCTCTAATGCCTGGCTACCACTGGTCTTTTTAATGTATCCATAGTTTTGCCTTTTCTAGAATATCATGTAGTTGAAATCATAGTGTGTAACCTTTTCCAGTTGGTTGGCTTTTATAGTTTCCCTAAAATCATTCCTTACTCCAGACAAAGTATTGAACCTTTGAGCAAACAAGCAGGTTACTGGCAATAGTACCTTTTAACTAGAGGCTTTTGAGTAGTATACAGGAACAAGCTCCTCCACTCAGCTCTTCACTGGAGTTTAAGACCCTGCAGAGCAGTTCAACAGGCATTGTAAGACATGAATGTATCATCATCAGGACAAGCTTATTCATCCTGAGAGGTAACTGAGCTTTTCAAAACTGGCAATGAGTTGCTGGAGATAGAAAAGGGAGGCATTGTATGTATCCAAGAAAAGACATCCAAAGACTTTTCCTTTTGTACTCTCGGCCCACTTCTCAGCAATAAGAACATCACTTTTAAGTTGATCGTGGAATCATTGTGAATTCTAATACAACATGTTTATGTAATTTTCTGTAAATATCTCAGTGGTTTGACCTAGAAATTTGAAATTGATCAGTTTTAGTGATATGCTGGTTACAGGGGGGAAAAACTAAAGAATAGAGGTTACCAAGGAAATAGCTAAATGAAATGTGTATATGATATATTTTAATGTGAATAAATTCTTATTTTTAATTTATTTTCCAACTTTTTATGGGGGTAAAATTTAACAAAATGTACTGTCTTACCTACTTTTTTTTTTTTTTTTTTTTTTTTTTTAGATTTATTTATTTATTTATAAGCACTGGGTACAGTCAGAAGCGTGGGAGGGTGAGAGAAATCACCAGAGCCAGAGCGGGGAATACAACAGGTAGACTGACGAAATACACTGCTGAGGGGAGCAATGGGTGCTGCAGGTGAGGTCTGTCGCGCCATGTGGGACCCTCGCTGGCAGCCGGGGATCGAACTGGCGCTGCAGAGGCTGTGGGCAGCTTCGCAGCCCAGCACTCAACCGCTGCGCCACCAGGGGAGGCCCAGCCCATGTCTTATGTACTTTTAAATATACAGTTCACAGGTATAAAATACATATTGTTGTGCAACTATTATTACCATCCATCTCCAGAAGTCTTCTCATTTTGCAAAAGTAAAATTCTGTACCAAGAAAGTAGTAACTCTTCGTTCTTCTCTCTCTTTAGCCCATGGCAGCCACCTTTCTACTTTCTGTCTGTATGATCTTGACTATTCTAAGTGGTGCTCCTGTAAGTGGTATCACATAGTACTTTGTCTTTTTGTGACTAACTTATTTTACTTTATTATGTTCCCAAATATCATTCACGTAGTAGCATATGTCAGAATTTCCTTCCTTTTTAAGAGTGAATAATTTTCCATTGTATGTACATACCACATTTTGCTTAGCCACTTGTTCATTTGTTCATGGACACTGTGCTTTTTACTGGTCTTTATCCAGATGATGGGTGCTTATTCTCAGCCCTTACATTATTTGAATTATCAGTAGTAGCTTTTAACATAGTTGGTCATCCCTTCCTCTTTGGTATACTTTTTCTACTGGTCTTCTATGCCATACTGTTTCATTCACTGTTCCTTTTCAGTTTCTTTTGCTGTTTCCTTATTGAAGTGCCCCAGACTTCAGTCCTTAATCTTTTTTTTTCTGTCTTCACATGTTTTTGGTAATGTGACGTCTCATGGTTGTAAATACTATCTATATGCCTGTGATTCCTAAATTTATATCCCCAGTCAGACTGCTAAATTATAGACTCTTAATATTTATCCATCTATATAATCTCATCACTTGTATGTATAGTATTGCAGAATCAATACTAAGACCAGACTCTGTTTTTTTCTCCCCAGACCTTTTCTGCTCATAGTCTTTCACCTATGTCTCTTACTGGATGATCTCTAGCCTCCTAATTGATGTCTTTATTTCCTCTTTGGTTTCCTATAATCTCCACAGAGCAGTCAAAGTGATTCTTGGAAAAATAAATCATATTGTATCTCTTCCCTGTTTCAGACCCTTCATTTCCCCCTCTCACTTAAAGCTAGAATCTTTACTCTTAGCTAATACAAGATGCTTAGGACTTGTCATTACTTGTCTGACTTCCTCTCCTATATCTCCTTTGCTTGTTTTGGTCATGCTGGCCATCATGCTATTCCATGAGTATACCTGGGCCTTTGTATTGCTGATTTTTTCTGACAATAATGTGACTCTGCATGATTCACTCTCTTTCAAAGAACTGACCTTTTTCCTTGTTTTATAATGAATCTAGTTTGAAGTTTATACAATTATTTGTGTTTGTAATTTTTTTTTTTCTAAAGACTTTTATAGTAACATCTAGATGAGGCTGGAGAGGTCATGGCAGATTAGAATAATTAAAAGCTAAGCAAGAGAGAACTGTAAAATTACATATAAATACCTATATAAGCTGAGATATAAATAGCCATATTTCTAACCATCATAGGTGACCTGGTTCCATATTACATAATTGTAATGGTAGCTAACTGAAGAAGGGCTACAAAGCTAAATTAACCTCAGTCTATGCTTAAGGTCTTTTAGTTTAGGCACCCAGGCCAATAGCACTTTTGAGTGTCAAGTGCTCTATTTGAATTGAGCGAGCATAGAGTGCTTCTCTGTGACAGTGGTGGTGAGGTGCTCTTTCCATTGAAATGCAGAAGGTGCTTCGCTGTCACAGGTTTAATATCCTGACATGGGTTTATGGCATGCATGTTGTCTTTAAAACATTAAGACTATTTATTAGGCTCTTAAATTTGCATTCTTCTGCATCCTGTTTACAGATCTTATAAAATTGTAGGGGTTTAATGGAGATGAAATACTCCGTGAATGCTGTTCTAAACATAGCTGCTATACTTTCATTAAACAATTCTGACTTTCAGTAATTTGCTAAGGTTTTAATCAATTCAAGATACTGTGATTCTGGGATTGTTGCTCATTTTCCCCTACTGTTTTTTCTCTTTATTATTTTGCATTACTATTCTATGTTCTCTTAATAGAGCAAGTATATATCTTGCATGAAAAATTTAAAACACAGTAAAGGCAATTATTTTCATTATTTATCAATATGAATTTTTTTTTTTTTTGTTAATGGAGATGCCTGGGAAAGTGATAGATGTGATTTGTTTAGCAACCTATGATGTGTCATACATGGTATTCTAAAAGGCCCTTCCCAGATTTGTAGGCTATCCTGTACCTTAATACCATTTCCAGTAACGGATAAAGGTTATAGGGAACAGCCATGAAAGGTCTCTGATGATCATTTTTTGACAGTTTTATTTGGATCTGACCCTGGGTGTTCCTACCATCTTGTTTCTTTACTTTATGTAAGTCCCATCTTACCTGAAATACTTGGTAATTCCACCAGTATTATCACTCACTGTGTTTCTTTTATAGAAATCCCTACTCTCTCTACTAATGAACCATGGAGTTTACAGTGCTCTCCTCTTAAAGGTATTTCCCAGGATCCCTCCACTAATGATAAGCATTACACTTTTTAAGTACTTTGGTCAAACGTTTACTTAACTTTTTTTTTCCTACTTGCCCGCTGCTCAAACGTTTTATTTTAACTTTTTAAACAGTGATGATAGCTATTTTATTTTCTTATTGTGTGAAAACCTATTAAGTGATAAGAAATCTTGGGAAAGAATTTTATAGAAAGTCAGCTTAATTTTTTTTTAAGTGGATCTTTCTGAGTTGTGATTTCAAGAAGAAATAGCTCTCTTTCTTTATGTTGTAGTTTTCAGGACCCAGTTGAAGGCTTATATAGTCTATAAATTTGTAGTTTTTTCTCTTAACCCTAATTTTCATTTCATTATAGTAACCTTATACCTCATTAGGTAACTACTACCTTCATTCTAGCTTTATAAACCCCTTCTTTGAAAACTGGAAGGGACTTAAGTTGGTCCAACATAACATACAGAGCATCTTTTCTACCACCTTCTTTTACAAGATAGTAGAGAGATGTTAACTCTCATTTTTAGTTATAGTGGCCTTCTACCTGCTTGAATATGCTACCTCCTTAGACAAGAAATTCAGGCTGTTAATGGAAACAGCTTTCTAAACTAGTAGTGATTTTTTTTATGAGAAAAAAAATCCTGTCTAATCAAATGAAAGCACTACTAGCATTCCCTTAGGTTGGTTTCCTAAGGCTCTACTTTGTAGAACAGATTTTGGAAGTGAAGATGGAAGTCATATACCTGTTAAGGACAGAATCTGGAGCCCTAGCTGTGCTGCTCCCACCTCACTTCTCTGTAGGATGATGATCTGGATAATATTTTAAGTTATCTTTTTCATGATGAGCTTGAACTCATAGAGTTATTGACATCTCATTATGACTTGAAAGTGTAATATTCATTCAGCTGTTCCACACTGTTTGCAAATCAACCATAAGCTAGGATTTGGTTGGTTTTTTCAGTTATACTCCTCTTGCCCCTGATGGCTTTACTTTAGGTATTGTTTATTGACAGGGGAAAATTTGAGGGGAGAAGAGGTATATGTTCCTTAACTACATTTAAAAAAAAAAAAAAATATATATATATATATATATATATATTTTTTTTTTTTCCTCTGCCACTTTTCCTCTGGGAAGTGGCAGAATGTTTATAGTCTTAAAAAAGAAATATAGTGGCACTTACACAGAAAGATACATGTGTGGGCATAAGATAAAATCTTTTTCCTCCTAAACTGTTAAACTGAACAAAAAGCTTAAAAAACAAACAAACTCCATTATTTCCGTCAATAGTCATTATTTTGTCTTTTGAGAAATATGTAGAGAAGGCTTTTGAAAGGAAGGGCTGATACACATTTTGGTGAGGATTTTCATGGCTTAAAGGTTTTTCTTGTTTTCCTCTGTTTATGAACGCATGAGTGAGGACCTAGAGGATATCTTGCTTGGGAGAAGATAATCAAAACTACCTTCTAGCCTTCCTTTGAATGCCCTTTTTCCTCTCAGAACAGTAGGTTAAGATCTGGAAGTGACGTTGAAGGATGTTGCACTTGGTTCCTTGCTTTTTATGGAGGATTGAACTGATGTCTGGAGAAAGTAAACCTTTTTCTCAAGGACCCATGTTAGTTATGTTAAAATTTTGGTTTCTGAAGGTATCTCAGAAGGTATTGCTGCCTTGAAATTTCTAGTCTGATTTCCCACTGTTTTCTTTCCTGTCACAGGACTGAGCAAATAGGAGCAGTTATAACATTTGTAAGATAATATTTGGAGACAGAACTTTCAATTCCGCTGACAGTTCTATAAAAGGCACAGACTTTTTAAAAAGGTGGCTTTTATTATTGTGTAATAAATGTACATTTCAGAGCCTTAATGCTCCTATCTCCTAACTATGTAGAGAGATAGACTTTGATAATACTGGAAAACCAAGTGGATTTTCAACTAATATTTTGTCACATTATGTAGTCTTATGGGTAGACTGAAGTTATGAAGTTAGGAGAAGATTTCAATGTGTATTTTTGACATATAAGAGTGTTGAAGTGTTTTAAAGGAATTTGGACTGTATAGACCTCTTGTAACTTTTTTGGTTCCTTAGTCAAGCCATTTCAAATTCTTGCTGGAAGTATAAGATAACTTAATCTTATCACTGCTTTCCCCCCTTTTTGTCCCATAAAATGAAAATGAGGTTGTGTATTTAACACTGACTATAGTTGACATTCTCTACTGTCAGGAACTGTGCTAAGGTTTTATATATATTTTAAAATTTAATTGTTCATAACATGTTTGGGAGAGATTGTTATTACCTGTATTTTACAGATGAAAAACAAAGAACTTGTTTGATGTCACACAGCAAGTAACAGTAAATACGGACTAAAACACAAGTAGTAGCTTATAAAAACTCCATTCTTTTGCCTGTCCACGTAACATTGTTACAGAGACCCAATATACTCAGAACTCACTGAATAAAGGGGTACTTATTCACATTGCAATATCATTTAAGGAGTGAATTTTTAAAGAATAGTTTTCCAGTGTGTGTACTCTTTATGTTCTTTATTCAAAAACCAAGAGTTCCCCCCCCCCCTCCTTTCTTTTAACATCTCCTGTAATGGGAGTTTTTGCCACCTGGTTTTGCCATCTGTTGAGTTCTAGGGCTTCCTTTGGATTAGTGGGCTATCCCTGACCCAGTCATTGTTCTTCTTTTGTAAAGAATCGCATAGTGTTGTTGCCCATGGTGGAGAAGGCTGTGGAGCTGAAAGAGAAAGTTAGTTGGGGATCACAACCATGGACATTTATTTAAAATATATTTTACCTCATTCTTCCTTTTTGTAGAATGTATGCTTTCTCCTCTCAGGTGTTGTCCCTGTAAAACTCCCTCCACCAATTCACCCGTGCAGCATCACCATAGTCCCTTGTGTTCTTCCCTCCCCTGTTTTGATCCCTCTCCCTTCCCCTCCCCTGCAGAATGTCTCTAATTTATAGTTGCCTGTTAATTTGTTTTTAATTTATTGTAATAATTTTTTCTCCTGATTACTTATTTGACAACCATGGACATTTATATTGGACATATGGGCAATTCTTCAGAGTATCTCAATGGTTATTCAATTTATAGTAACTGTTAGGAAAATATCTGTTATATAATATAAAACAAGGAATTTAAATGCTTTAAAATCTGTTGTTTGTAGTATGAGTATCTGATAATTCTTAAGAGGGTAGTTATGACTTCCATCTTCAAGTCATCTTTGTTTGAAGATAGATATGTCTTATTAGTGATCTTGACTGTCCTATTTTTACATTTTAGATTATATCACCATGTGACTGAGTCCTAGATTATTAATTCTATTTTAAGGATATTGTCAGGTTAGAAGCAGTTGTTGTTGTTGTTGTTGTTTTCCTCCAGATCTCAAAGAGATGGCTAAAATAATTCTTTATCGTACTTTGTTTCTTTCAAATCATTTTCTTATGTGAAGAAAATGTAATGCTCATTTTATACATACTATTTAGTTATTTTAATGGATAATCTTGTAAAAGCACTAGTTTAAAAGTTTATTTCTCTACTGGGGTGTGCAATTATCTGGGTGGAGAGAGTTCTATTTTTGTGCTTCTCATAGAGCTTCATTTAATTCATGGCCAAAAGTGATCACTGTGATTAAAAATGTCTCAGTGTTAATATTTGCTGCTAGATTTTTTTCCTATTCTAGTTTTGTTTTTAGTTAACTATTTCCTGGTTGATCATAAAAAACTGGCATAGGAATAGATAAAAGGATGAAGCTATTATTAATAAAAATAGACTTTTTCTGAATTTCAGGCTTGAGTTTCTTAAGGTCTAGTCATTGAGGACTAAATTCTAAAAATTATTTTCTTGTATATATTTCATATATGAGAAAGAATTTTCACTCATGTTCTTATATATTTTTTCAATGTTATTATATTTGATATTCACAATAAGGAGACAACAAACTTGATGTAAAGGGGCAAATAGTAGTAAATATTTTATACTTTTGGGCCATATGGTCTCAACTACTCAGCTCTGCTATTAATATAGCATGAAAGCTGCTCTAGGCAATATGTAAACAAATGAGCTATTTCCATAAAACTTCATTTATGGACACTGAAATTTGAATTTAACATATTTTCATACATCGTACTTTTAAAGAAATTTTAACCATTAAACATGTAAAAACCATTTTTAGTTCACTGTTCAGAAGTAGGTTCTGGCTGAGCTTGACTGGAGGCTGTAGTTTGCTGTGAGATTTGCTGACTGATATCTTTTTTCCCCATTTAAAAAAAATTTTATATTTTGCTACTTGTTTTCTCATGTAACTTAAATTTTAATATTTAAAAGGTTTTATAATTGCCTACTGTTAAAGTTTAAGCTATGGAGGGTTAGGATTTAAAATACTGGCTATTTTAACAATCTTGTATATTTATAAAATTTATGCTCAAAAGGGATTTGGAAAGGAATAACAGTGCTCTCCAATATTTGAAAGACTGTTGTTTTATTTTACTCATTCATTCACTTATTAAATATGTTCTAGATTGATTTACATGCATTAATGAATAGAAATAATAGGTGGCAAAACTCAGTAAGCAGTGGTAAGAGAAAGGAGAAAGTAGTGCATTTATTATGTTGTTAATTATCATTTAAAATAGAGCCCTTTGTAATCATGTGTTCAAAGATTCTGAAAGTTTATCTTGGAGGTCCTTCAATTCAACTTTCACCTCAGAGTTCCAGAGTTGGAGCAAGTCCAGTCCAAGGGAGCTTCAAACAAGACTCCGAGAGCCCAAGAGTACAGCAGTGCAGGCTCCCTGTAGGGGGCAGGAAGGGGCATAGGGCAGGATTTCTAATCCAGCAGACCGGGTAAAGGAAGAGAGAGTCCTCGAAGTCCTCAGTGGCTTTTGCAGGCTTTTATTGGGATTTATCAGGTACACAGCAGGCAGGGGTGCTGGGGGGCTGGGAGGCTGGCAGGCCAGCCAGCATGTCATCACTCTTTCTGGGTTCTCCGGTATTCTCTGGTGGTCTCTGCTTCTCTGCTCTCATTCTGCTTCTACCCTATAACGCCGCCCTTAAAAAGCCCAGTCTTAGCCCAGGTGAATCCTGTCTACATATGCCCATACCCTATTCCAGGTGCCTGCCATCAGGCTTGCATTCAGGACCGCAGGGTTCCGTCATTTATCCTAATTGCGGGAGTGCAGAAAAGCCTGATACTTTTACCATACCCTACACCCACTAAGCTGGTGTCTGAGTTGGCTCCTGCCCTGCTTTATAAACTCTTTTAAGAGTTCCCCCACAGACCAGTCTGATTGGAACATCTACCAGTCAGCTCACAGCTCGCACCTGACTAGTCCATTCCATGATCCAAATCCACAGCCTCTCTCCTGCCTGCAGCTGGAGGTAGCACTGTATTTGAAGCTGTCGGCTTAGGGTCCCATGCCCTGGGGTAACATGGTAGGGGAACCAAAGCTGTCTGCCATCACTGCTGGCCTCTGCCAGCTCCCTGAGCTCCATTGGGGCCTCTGGTGGTGGGTGCTGCCACTTGCATTGTCTGAAAGTAGTGAAGGGTCTCCTGTTGTAATACTATGTATTTGTAACTTGGTTTCCCCCCACTCTCCATGTAGTAGTCTATCGTGTGTTGTTGCGTAAATATAGATCAATTTCATGTAAAGACTTGATGCCACAACTAATGGGATTGATACACCATTAATTTGTTTCCTATTGCTCCACCTTACAGGTTTCTTATTGCAAACAGTTGATATCCTTATACGCACATCCTTATACGCACATCTTTGTTTTCTTTTGTGATTTAAGTCTTAACAGTTGAGTAGCAGTAGGCAGATGAAGGAAGTGAGGATTAATTTGAAGGCAAAGTGTTTTTTAGGCTAAGAGAACAATATATTCTGAAAAACAGCTGAAGAAAATGACAAACTTTTGGTTAGAGGAGAAGCATTTCTGTTTCTACACTGTGGAAGTTTAGCACCTCCTGTTTTGTTTTTTTAAATCAGATTTTTATTGATTTGCCATATGCTTACACCTATTTCCTTTAACTGAATGCTAGCATATTTCATTTTATGTAATAGACATTGCTTTACTGAATGTTTCATAGTTACGTAATTTTCTTATTCTGGAGATCAGAAACGTTTTTCAATAGATGTTACCAGATGGAGAAGTGGAATCATGAACTGATAAAAATGATTATTTAGAGGTCATTTAGGGTTAAGTGAGTCATTCTGTGTGTTTACTAATTATGTATCAAATAGGTATTAAGTAGCATAGGTGACTTAAAGTAGATGAATGCATTTTGTTATACATTACTCTTTAATGTAAAGTCTTATCCTTTAAAAGTTTTGTTACTGTCTTATTCTAGACAGAGTTCCGATTTTGTAAGGTTTCAAGTGCTAATTAATTAGCATTGTAATTTTAGCATTTCCCTTTGTCAGTGAGAGTAACTGCTGATTTCTTACAATTACATTGGAAACAAAGTGGTGCATTAAACAAGGGTTTACTTCTGAGTTATTTCTAAATGTAAAAGCTTTTCTTTTTGGTTGCTAAGGATGCTTTTCTGTTTAGTTCCATGTGCTTTGTTAAACAGAAATCTGAATCCTTGTGAGGCTCAACTTTTGAAATTTCTTACTCTTTAATAAAAGACACATGTTAAATAGTTCATCAATTTGACTGCTCTGAAAGCTTTGAGTATATCAGCTTAATATATGCTCTAACTACCTTAAACAATAATTGTTTTACCTGTTGTATTGCATGGTTGTATGAAGTATGAAATGTTCATACTTTATCCTAAGGTAATCATTACTTTATATGAAATGTAATTTTTAAAGCATTCATATCTTTTATTTATTTTTCAAGATGTATTAAAGTATATACATTTAAATGCACAAAATAATTTTATTGAAATTTTTTTTAGGGCTGCTTTGGAAGAAGTAGAAGGAGATGTGGCAGAATTGGAACTAAAGCTTGATAAGGTAAATTTAACTTTTAAAACATTAATTCTCATTTTTCATATATAATGGTTTATGTTACTTTTTTTATCTCTATAAGGGTATATATTATTATTGTTCCAGTCTTACACATGAGGAAACATTAAGTAGCTTGTTGAAAAGCTATGCCAGAGCAAGAGTTTGAATCTATTAAATCTCAGTATAAATCCTTTTTGTTGTTAAAAGTTTGTTTCTTTGTCCAGCAAAAATACTGTATCTTACTGGACATGTAATAGATTTCATACAGAACTTCACTGTTCTTGTTTATAAATTAGGGTGTGGCCGTATTCAAGAACAAATAAAATTTAAAATACTCATCTTGTTTTTTTAACCTAATGCCTAATATATATTTAAATATTTTAACCTAAATGCTTAATATATGTTTAATAATTGATATTAAGTGGTCATAATTTATGGAAGGGTAAATGTACATTGATTCCTGTTTTCTATATTAATTATTGATAATTTTTTTGTCTCTATCCAAGAATCATTGTCTGCTCTATAATAAGCAGAAACACAGGAATAAGACATAGCTTCCGATCTCAAGTAACCATTTCTCTTAAAATGTCTTAAAATTTTCTCAATTTCAGATGCAGCTATTTGAAATTCTATTTCTGAAAATTTTACATTTATTTATATTTACATCCTCCTTATAAAATATAATTGTAAATAGTATTACTATGCTAAGTAAGTAGTGCTTCTCAAACCTTACCTTGCATTGGAATTACCTGGGGATCTGATCTTGTGAAAATTTAGATCCTGATTCAGTAAGTCTGGGGTATCTGAGATTCTTTTTGTCTTTCTTGTCAGATTCCACTTGATACCAATGCTAGTGTTTCATGGGCCACACTTTGAGTAGAAAGTATCGAAAATGTATTAATTAGGCTGAAGATTTTCAAATGGTTTGAAATCATGAAGTATATGTACATAATATAAGCTGTATGTAAACTATATAGTTACATTTATATTAGTTACATGTGTAAAGCAAATAAAAATTTTAGAAAATGTTATTACTACATTATTTTTGTATAGTACTCTATAGTTTTCAAAGCAGTATATATATATTTTTAATACAGTACCTTTTTAAAAGTTTTGTCACAATCCTGTGAGGTAGGTAGGAAGAGTGGTGTTATCTCCATTTCATAGCTGAGGATACCAGTTCTCAGAAAATGAATGGGATTTGCTTCAAATGATGGAATAAGAATTGATAAAAAACAGGGTTAGAACCCATATGTTTGATCTTAATTCATTGTTCTTCTTGGGAACCAATGTACTTTTGGATCCATGGTGGGAGAGCACATGCCACTTGGAAATTTCTCAGGAAGCCCCCACAAGCTTCCAGGCAAGTGGTTTTAAAAATTAATGTTATAGGGCCTCCCCGGTGGCGCAGCGGTTGAGCGCTGGGTTGCGAAGCTGCCTGCGGCCTCTATGGTGCCGGTTCGATCCCCGGCTGCTCCCCGCCCACCGGAGGAGGGTCCCACATGGCGCGCAGACCTCTCCTGCCGCCCGCTGCTCCCCTCAGCAGTGTACTTCGGTCCTTCTGCCTGTTCTGCTCCCCGCTCTGGCTCTGGTGAATTCTCTCACCCTCCCGTGCTTCTGACTGTACCCAGTGCATGTATAAACAAAACAAACAAATAAATAAATAAAAACATGCCTCTATAAAAAAAAAAAAAAAAAAAGAAAAAAAAAATTAATGTTATAATTTTTGGCAAGTATATTATTTTCAAGAGTATTATTTTTAAATATTTTATTTTCTATATAAAATTATATTATTATTCTCCCTTGTGGTATTACATCTATTTTTAAGCACTTTTTGAAACAGTTTTTAAACCCTTGAACTAGGCAACAGATGGTGTGGCTTTGATTTTCTGGTAGATTTATAAGAATATATGTGTAGGATAAGGAAAAATGTCAGGCTTTTTCTGCCCTCCCACCATCAAAATAGATGATGGATCCTTGCGGTCCTGAATGCATGCCTGATGGCGGGCACCTGGAATAGGGTGTGGGCATAGGTAGATGGGATTCACCTGGGCTAAGACAGGGTTTTTAAGGGCGGTGTCACGGGGACGCCAGCAGAAGCATAGAGAAGCAAGAGAAGCAGAAGCCAAGAGAGAGAACGCCGGAGAGCCCAGATAGAGTGAAGACTTGCTGGGGGCTGGGAGGCCTGCCAGCCTTCCGGCCCCCCAGTACCCCTGCCTGCTGTGTACCTGGTAAACCTCAATAAAAGCCTGCAAAAAGCCACTGATGGCTCTGACTCCTCCTTTACCCGGTCTGCTGGATCATAGAAAACCTGCACCATGGCCATTCCTGCAGTATGGAAGGACAAAGTTTTCTAAAGAATCAGTAGTAAAATAAGGATATTTATTTTCTTTGGCTAGATCTGTATCTAAATCATAAAACACCTTGAATGTGGGAAGACCTCAAAATTTGAAGTATTTAGACAGATGGACTCTACTAATGCCCCATAATAGAATTCAAAGTAGTATTTTTTTTTTTTTTAATACAGTACCTTTTTAAAAGTTTTGTAACAATCCTGCGAGGTAGGTAGGAAGAGTCTTTCAGTCTATCCATTTCTGATAGAATTATGGGGCATTAGCTTAGAGAAGAGAGCCTATGAGGAGCAAGAAATGGTTATTATTGAAGGTGGTGGCACTGCAGGACTAGTAGAGCCGGAGGAGTTGCCTAAGACTAGTTTGTGATTTCATAACTTTGTTCAGGGTCTGCTAAATCATGCCAGCAACAAGTTAAACCCGCTTGATGACTTTGCTTGTATTTGTTTTGCTTATAATACATGCCACTAGTAGTTACATTCTTTCTGGTGGATAATACTTTATCAGTGGCATTTCTTTATGATAAAATATTGTTTATTCTGTCATTGGCAGCATCATAGTCTCCATCTAGATAGAATTTCTGAATCTGTTGCATCTTTGACTTGAGTGCTTATTCCCTATTTGTTAAGCAAATGTTCTTTAAAATAGCTCCAGTACTATCAGACTTAGGTTCTTTTTCTTGTATTGCATTGTTTCTTGCCTGTACTTCCATAAATTGTTATAAAATTACGGTAATTTTTGGTTTGTAGCATAGCCTTTTAGTAAAGAGTACACAATTGAGAGTAAGGTTGACTGCATTTAAATCTGGTTTTACTGCTTCCTAAGCGTGTATGGCCTTGGGCAAGTACCTCGACTTTCCTATGCCTCAGTTTCTGCATCTCCAAAATGTGGAAAATGAGTATCTACCTTATATGGTTATTAGAGTAGGCTGTGTTAACACATTTCAGTGCTTAAGTTCTAAAGTAATGTTAATAATGATATGTCTGCAACGGACTTTTAGCTCCTTGAAAATAGAGACTGTCTTTAAAGAGAAAAAAAACCACCCTCATTTGTTGTGTGCTTACTGTGTACCAGATCCTGTGTTTTACTTACATTATCTCCAATCTTCAAAGCAATATTGCAGAATTGGTATTATACCCAGTTTGCACATGAATAAATGAAAGAGAGAATGTTTCTCAAGGACAGTCAACAAGTACTTTGTAGCCCATTCTTCTGGCAGAATGCCTTAAACTGTTGAATGAATTGGAGCTACTACCTTGATAAATTTTGACTAATTTGACATTTATTTACTCTTAGTCTTAGGTAAAAATCTTCCCTCTCTGTAGACTTATGTTAATCAGTTATCAGTGTCATCTGTCACTGATAATTAGTCATCAAGGTCATCTAATACAAGTAACACAGTATCCATTACCAAGCCAGTCCTTTCTTCTGGATAGCTGCAGTCTAAATGTGGTTTAGTTTTATGACACTTTCATTTTCTGACTTGTGGAGTAGTAACCTCTATTCTCACTCTGATATGCGTTTTCATAGCCAAAATTCTATGCCTCACCACTGAAAGTTTAATCTCTGAAATCTGGAATGTTGGTATCTTACTTTCCGACTTAAGTCTCTAATCCTTCCAGTTTTCGTCTTCACTCCTACAGCTTCTATTCTTCAAGTGTATCTAGAGCTAGTCTTTCAGTCTATCCATTTCTGATATTTCAAATCCCTTTTTAATTCATTTGCCTCTCAGTGTATTTTTCTTTTTGGTAATTTATATTTATTCATTCATTTTAAGATTTATTTATGCATATAAGAACTGGGGTGTAAGCTAGAGGAGCGGGAGGTGAGAGGATTCACCAGAGAGAGTGGGGAGCAGAGCAGGCAGATCGACTGAAATACACTGCTGAGGGGAGCAGCGGGCGAGGTAGGAGAGGTCTGCTGTGCCATGTGGGTTGCTCCTTGGCTGACTGGGGATTGAACTTGTGCTGCAGTGGCTGCTACCAGGGAGGCCTCCATTTTGGTAATTTTTAAATTGATATAAAATTTACCTA
The DNA here is from genome assembly GCF_014898055.3 of Talpa occidentalis. Taxonomy (NCBI): domain Eukaryota; kingdom Metazoa; phylum Chordata; class Mammalia; order Eulipotyphla; family Talpidae; genus Talpa; species Talpa occidentalis. The sequence goes on along the minus strand of NW_023604295.1, from coordinate 40,272,131 downwards.
ACACAATTTTATTTTACCCACTCTCAATATTACCCACTCTCAATTCAGTGGTTTTGTTTTATTCATAGGATTCTCCAGCTCTCACCTCTCTTTAATTCCAGAACATTTCCATTATGACAAAAGAACCATGGTACCTGTTAGTAGTCTTTCTTTTCCCCTGCATCTTCTGGTAACCATTAGTTTACTTTCTGTTTCTGTGGATTTGCTTATTCTGGATATTTTATATAAATGGAGTCATGCAATATTTGGTCTTCAGCTACTTTCACTTAGCGTAATATTATTAAGATTCATCCATGTTGTAAGATGTTCTAGTATTTCCTTTTAATGGATGAATAATAGGTCATTTAATGGCCATACCAAATTTTATTTGTCCATTTATTGATTGAAGGATGTTCTGCTTTGGCTATTATGAATAATACTGCTATGAATCTTTTCACTCTTAATTTAATTATGTCATTTTTTTCTTTTCTGGAGACCTTAATTTCATTTCTGTGACAGTTCTATAGAACTCTCATTATGTAAGTCTGGCCATCTATATATTTTTTGCCCTATATCTGGGCTATAAAACCTTACAGAAATTACACAACTAGTTGATGAAACTGATTGGCGGGGCTAGAGCTGTTCATTCCTGTACTTCTTGATACAAAGCACGTTTTCCAAGACTTAATGAGGTAATCTTGTTATTTTTAGGAGGCCTTGTACTTCACTGTTTTGTCAAGACTGACCGCTTTGTTCTTCATTAGATGACCTTGGCTCTTTATTTCTAGCTTTTAATTAGAAACAGCAGAATCTGCTCCTATCTTCTTTTGTTTTTTCCTTCCTTTAAGTGATAAAGTAACCCTTTTCCTGTGTAATTCTAAACTCTCATTCCTCAGTACTTTGTCTCCCCCCCCCCCCCCCCCGAGTCACTGAGATCTTTTTATTTTGCACACAAAACCTATGGAGGTCTTGCTTATGGACACCTTGGTGATTTCAATATGAAAACATATGGCTCCAGACACTTAATGGGAAGTGAAATGAGAACAATTTGGGCTAATCATGTTATTACAGAGCTAGGTTTCCAGCAGGAGTCAGGTGGTCAAACTTGGCTTCTGCAGCAGCTCCGAGGAAGCTGTGAGAACATCGCATGGGTAGGAGAGATCAGCAAATGACCAGAGATCCTGACAGGGTGGACTGGAGACCTTAAGCTGCCAGTATATCAGGAGCAGAGGTCTGAGTAAACACTAGTGCGTGGAGGACTAGGGTCTTACACGCCCAAAGCTTACTGGCTAGAGGGTTTCTGAAGTTTCTGCTGGCAAACAGCCTTGCTGCCCAGTTCTTCAATTCTGAGGATCTGGTTGTACATAATACAAGTGCATGGATCAGCAAGGTGCACCAGTCTTGATCTGCCTCACCACTAGGTGAGTGATGAAAGTGTCCTCAGTCTCCCTGGAATGATAAAACACCATTGCACTGGACCAGCTTGCATGCCTGCAGAGACTTGGTCATGGAACCATTCTGGTTCACTGCAGGACTGGACAGTTGCAGGACTTCTCAGAATTTACAGCTAAGATGTCTGAACCCAGAACCCTGTGATTTTAACCATAATGTTATAGTGCCAATTACCTTTTTCTGCTTTTATTGAAGCTTTGATTATTTTTGAATTTTTAATTTGTTGAATAAGTAATAGCCACTTACAAAATTCAAAAGTACAAAAATGTATATGCAGTGAAGAATTAGCCATCTTCTAATTTCTTTCCTAGAGGAGAGCACTGAACTAGTTTCTTGGGTGACTTTCTAGGGAGTTTTTAAGTATTTAAAGGATTATATCTGTTTGTATTCTTCTCTCCCGATTTCAACAAAAGTATTAACTTTTGTTCTTCATTTTGCTTTTTAAAAAAAAATTATATCTTGCATGTTGCTTCTGTTTAATGATGAGCTGCCTCATTCATTGTATGTTTATATCCATCAGATGCTTACTGATGGGTATTTAGATTGCTGCCAGTGTTTTACTGCTGGGTCAAGAATGGCCTCTCATGGTTGTGTGGCTTATATACAAATAAATCTGTATGGTACATTTTTGAAAGTGAAATTGCTAGGTTAGAGGGTATGTTTAAAATTTTGATAGCTCATGCTAAATGCCCTTTCATAGAAATTGTACCAATTTACACTCCCACCAACAATGTGTGATAGTGTCTGTACCCTCTCTAAAATAGCATATCATCAAACTTTTTGGTCTTTCCTGTTCTGTAAAAAAACAATTTGCATTTCTTTTAGCACTGATACTGAATTATTTTCCACGGGCATATAAAGTGAATCTGAATTTCCTCTTTTGGCAATTTCCTGTACATTTGTGTTAGCCATTTTTTTTTCTAGTGACTGGTTAGCTTTTCAGAGATGATTTGTTCTTATCTCAGGGAAATTAGTCACTTGTGATTTGTTGTTGTTTTGAAAATTTTGAATTTTTCAATTTCTTCTATAGTTTTTGAGTTTTGCATTTTTTCCAGAAAGCTTTTTCCTACTTTGAGATTAGAAGAAATATTATCTCATGTTTTCTTATTTAATTTTTGGTGTTCAGATCTTCATTCCATCTGGAATTTATTTGAGGGTTTGGAAACTGTTTCTTTTTTCCCTTTGAGATGGCCCTTCTTTCCACATATCCCCCACTGAAATGTTACTGTCAACAAGTAGTGGGTATTTGCATCTGTTTCTTGATTCTGTTCTATTTCCTGGTTCTTTCATATCTATTATCAGATTTTTAATTATTGTACCTATATATATTAATAACATACAGGGCTACTGTTTCCATTTCATTATTCTTTTTCAGTTTTTCCCCTCTTCTTGCATGTTGGTTATACTACATGGATTTTAGAATTACTTTTTCTAGTTTTTATTTTTTTGATCTTTTTCTAGATCTTATATTTTTGTAACTAGAGAACTGTTTAAAGATTAGTCTCTGCCAGCATTTCTCATAGTGGGTTTTGTAAAGCATTGTTTTTTATGAGAATACTCCTTCTAAAGTGAATTCTATAATCACATATTTCTGAGAAATGTTGCATATTATACATTTTCCTTAGAATTCATAATATACACTAATATATTAAAAGCTTTTAAAAGTTTAGCAATAAAGAAATCTGTTTAACTTTTTAAACCCAGAGTTCCCCAGATTTATTAGATCACAGAATTCTTGTTTTGGTACAGAATATTCCTATAGCATATTCTGTAGAATATATTTTGGGAACCACTAATGTATCAGTATGTCTTCATCTATAGTTCATAACTCACTATAATATGGTTGCAGAATCCTAGTCACTTTCGCTTAAAACTAATCTTGCAGGGATGCTGATGACTTCACCAAACTTAATTTTTTTTTTTAAACTTCACCTTTATGAATTCTCAGTCTAGTCATCAAATATCTGGTGATTCTTCGTTCTTTCTTGACTTTAGTGAAATTATTCTCTTGCGTTTCTCATTAATCTCCTTGGCAGGACACTCACTCTACAGGTTTTGCCCTCTGCTTTTTGTCCAGGATATAACTTTATAGCATTGACACTTTATTTGCTGAAGAGCCTGTGCTGTCTGGGCAGTCTAGTGACTGCCCAAATTACTATTTTATATCAGATGTAACTCTCAAAAAGCAGTACTAAGGCTGGATTTCAGACCCAACTTTTCCTCTTGGTAGGACACAGTCTGCATAACTACACATGGATTCTTGCTTGTAATTCTTGAATTGTTTCCCCTCTCCCTACATACTGCCTTAATCCAGGGTCTTGTGGTTTTTAGTCTAATCTCTTTATCTTTATTTTTTTCTATGTCCTTGTTTTTTTTACTTTTTTCTCCATTTAGGTCATCATTCTAAAATGGAACTCTGATTAACTCACCCAATTAATGTCTCTAATTGTTTCCTATTTGCTTGCATATAAAGTGTGAAAATTTTAGCATTGCACATATGCTTTTTCTGATTTGATCCTTGTATACATTTTCAGCATCAAGCTTTGAATGCTCCACATTTTCACACTGCACTAAACTACTCACGACTTACAGTTTGCTATGCCCTCTAAGGTTCTGGGGATTAGTGTGCTAAGTGTGTACTCTTCTTAGCATAATATTTTAGGGTATATTTATTTCAGATGGAATGAAGATATAAACATAATAAATTGAATTAGAAAACTAAAAGAAAGAGGGGGTAATTTTTTTATAATCTAAAAGTGAGAAAAAACTTACTGAGAAAGGTGCTAACTCAGAAGTTCTTATCTGACTGATTAATTCCTTCGATTCTTCAGGGCTTTTCTCAGAACGCTTCACATCCCAACCATGGATTAAATGGCCTTCACTCACTCTCTTATGCATGGTTTTGTTATTCATAACAGTTGTGTTTGTGCTTTGTAGAAATATATCTGCTTTGTAATATTTGACTAGTCACTCAAGATTTTGTCTGTTTAAAGAAAATATTATGTATCTAAATGAAAGAAAAGAAAGGAAGGAAGAAAGAAGTGAACAAGAAAGTTGAAAGAAAAGTTCAGCCCTAAGATTAAGTGCAATGTCTAGAACAATAGGCTTTGGAGATATATGGGTAATAAATCAATTCAGATATTCCTTTTTAGACTGATGTATGTGGGTAATAAATCAATTCAGATATTCCTTTTTAGACTGATATAAAATACTAGTATGACCAACCGCGTATACCAGTTTACTCCAACATACCACATTTTTTTAAAAAGTTAAAATACCTTTTATCATACTGCTTTTTCTGCCTAAAATTCCTTTTCTTCCTTTTAGGAGGTGCTGAATAAAGTTTTATGAAGTCAATTTAAGGGTTTGAATTTGACTCAATTAAATTATTTTTTGTTGTTATCAGACACCCTCTAGGTCCTGAAAGGTTAACTTTTTGGGTACCTTATAAACTAAAGGAAAAAAACAATTTTTAATTAGTCTATTTTGGGTTTATTGTTGAACCCTAATTTATCTTAATAAGGGTAACTCCTGGTTACTGCTAATAATTGTTCAATAATTGTAAAATTATTTTCAACTTGTAATTTTTTTCTTTTCCAGCTTGTGAAGCTTTGTATTGCGATGATTGATACAGGAAAAGCTTTTTGTGTTGCAAATAAGCAGTTCATGAATGGGATTCGAGACCTGGCACAGTATTCTAGTAAAGATGCTGTAGTTGAGGTTAGTATTATTAAAATTACAGTTAAAATGATAAATTTATTTACATTTATGTGAAATTTACATAAATTTTATTTATTTACAGATAAAATGATAAATAAAAATTGTATGCAGTGATGCTATTTTGTATAATCCTCTTTTCTAGGATAGTTAGAAATTGATGGTTGATTTACATTGTCAGTGTAAGTTTAATTGCTGCTCATGGAGCTGAAGTATCTCCCAGGGGCTCTGACCAGGGAGAGCAGGATCATGCTCTAGTAGCAGTTTACGGAGGTAACTGGAGAGGGCATTAACCTAAGAATTAGCATCTAACTGTATGTATGGGGGCCTTCAGGTTCAAGTCTTGGTAAGCTAGCTAGCTATGGTGGGTTAGCTTAGGCTTCTTGGTATACTGCGTGGTATTATGATCTTCCTTTCATAAAGAGTAATTGTTGGAACGAGTGTGGTTTAATGATTATTTGATCCATAGATACCTAAGTGGACACAGAGTTGATAACACTTAATTTTGCCTTTAGGTTTATAATGCCAATTTTATTTATTAGCTTAATAGTATTAATAGGGTAGCACTTTTTAAAAAAACTATTCTAGGGTTTCAATTAGTATTTGTAGTCTTAAATTCTCTTTTAGAGCATGTCCATGGGTTAGTGGGGATTGCCTTTGGAAATAAATGTTATTGTTTACACTCTAACTTGGTCTTTATGCAGAAATGGTAAAGTAACATATTTGTGGTTGATTTTAACAACTCTTAAAATGACTTAGTTTTCTTTTGGTTTCTTTTTCATAGACAAGTTTGACTAAGTTTTCTGACAGTCTTCAAGAAATGATAAATTTTCACACAGTAAGTATCAGTAAGTAGGTGTTACTATCACCATGTCAATATTTTAGTATTTTTCTTGAGTGGCAGTATTTTATAAAATTTTTTAAATTTGGAATTTAATCACTTTTGATTTGTCAACAGCTTTTTCATTCGGTGGATATAAAGTGTGTGTGTGTGAAAGAAGTATATAAATTTTTTTCCCATTCTGTAGTGAATGTAACATTTTTTTTTTGTTTAATTTGTGCCCTTGTATGTTTTTAAGCAGTTATTACAGTAATAAAGAAGTATAAGTCATCATTCTAAATTTAGCTTGCAAGAATAAAGAAGAGTCCTCCTAAACTTACCTGTTTCTTTTAAGATTGTTGCAAATATATTTGCCTTTGCTAATTAATTGCAAATATCAAAGAGTCCTTTACTTTGAGCTATTTACCCGTGTTTTTAAGATTTGAGAGCATTTATCCTTCAAGAATGGGGAATACATACTACTTTTGAAATGGCAGGAAATTCCTTTATAAATTTTGTGAAAGTTTACTCAAAGTATATAAGCTTATAAACTAGATATACTTTTATATCTTTTAAAAAAGTTTAACTGTCATAGAATTATCCAGTGCTTCAAAACTTGTCGGTAGCTGTCTATAACAAGAGTATTATTAACACTTTTTTATAAAATCTGCTAATTTTTGGTTCTTAGTTAATTTTATTTTTTATAAAATTCTTTTGTGAGCATATTAAGGATGAAGTTAGTTGGTAATATTTATTTTAATTAAAGTTCAAATTATAACTATCAAAATTAGTATGTACAAGTATTTGTTTCAGTTCCTGCTTTCAGTTCTTTGGGGTATATATCTAGATATGAATTGTTGAGTCATGTGGGAATTTTGATGAGTCTTTGAGAAACTAGCAAACTTTTCAATAGGAGCTGTATCATTTTATATTCCTAACAGTTTTCCATATTCTGTCAACACTTGCTAATTTTCATTTTTTTAAATTAATCTGGTAAGTGTGAAGTGGTATCTCATGTGGTTTTGATGTGCATTTCTCTATGCAATTCACCATCTTTACATGAGCCTTTATTAGCCACTTGTCTATTTTCTTCTATTGTCTATTGTTGTTTATTCAAGTTCTTTGCCCATTAAGTTTTTTTTATTGAATTCATTATACATCATGGATATTAAATCCTTATTAGATAGGATGTATAATGGTTTCTTCCATGCTAATAATGTCCTTTGGTGCCCAAAAGTTTTAATTTTGATGTATTCTAGTTTTTTCTTCTATTACTCTTGCTTCTTTGAGGATTATATCTAAGAATTCATTGCCAATTCCAGATCACGAAGATTAACACTTTTTTCCTTCTGAAGATTTTATAGTTTCATTAAAACAAAAACCAATTTAGTAAAGTAGCAAGTTTATAAAATCAACACACAAAAATAAATAGACGTTCTATAAGCAGACAATAAGTCTGAAGAGGAAGAAATAAAGAAAAACATCCCATTTACAACTCTACCAAAAAAATTTTAAATATCTGGAAATAAAAGTAACCAAGGAGTTGAAAAGCTATACAAAGAAAATCACAAAACATTGTTAAAAGAAATAGAGAAGGAGCAAAGAAATGATCTAAGAGCAAGGAAAGCAAAAGCTGCATACTTTTCATGATATAGCCTCAGAAGTACACACAATCACTTCCTCCATGTTACTGTTTGTCAGAAGTAAAGTCACAGTGACCAGTACATTCTCTATGGGAGAGGCAGATTGCCTTTTGAGGGAAGAATGCCATCTTTGTGGACAGATTTTAAAGTCTCCATAGTGAACACTTGAGATACTTCTGGGTTTTAGCTTTTAAGAATAAAATTGCTTATAAAAATATATGTAAAAATCTTTATAGACATACATTTTTATTTTTTTGTGTGTACATAGCTAATAGTAGAATAGCTAATTTGTGAGATAGGATTATATTTTACATTTTCTAAAACTGTAATGCAGACTGCAAAACATTGCTAAAAGAAATAAGGAAGATTTGTTTCCTTCTATTAATATTTATAATATCAGTGGTAGTGTTTTATAAAATTTTTTTTAAAGATTTATTTATTTATGCATACAATAACCGGGGTACAGACCAGGGGTGTGGGGGTTGAGAGGATTCACCAGAGACAGAGCGGGGAACAGAACAGGCAGACTGACTGAAATACACTGCTGAGGGGAGCAGTGGGCAAGTCAGGAGAGTTCTGCTGCTCCATGTGAGTAGCTCCCTGGCTGGGATTAGAACTCGAGCTGCAAAGGCAGCAGACAGCTTCATAGGTTGTGTCTTAACCCCTTGCCTCACCAGGGAGGCCCTATATATTAAAGTTTTGAATAATTATGATTTCTCTAAAGAAATTAAACCTGGTGAAAATTGGGAATTGCTTTCCATAGTTGTTTGTGTCACTTTATACCCGTGGTTTGTGAGAGTTGTTACTCTATATGATTTGTCAGCAACTTGTGATCATTCTTTCAAATTTACTGTGGAATGAATTTGCATATTTCTTAATAAAATGACTCTCTGCATCGTCTTTTCATGCATTTATTTGCAATCCACGTATCTTCTTTAGTGAAATGTCAGATCTTTTGTCCAGGTGAAAAAATTGTTTATCTTATTTAGTTTTAAAAGTTCTTTCTATATTCCAGGTGTATGTCTTTTGTCAGATAAATATTTTGCAGATATTTTCTCTCAGTCTTTGGTTTGTTCTTCATTTTTGTAGCAGTATCTTTTGAAGGGCAGTACTTCCAAATTTTGATGAAATTAATTTATTGATTTTGTTTTCCATTTTTTTTAAATTTTATTTTTATATTCCCCATACAATTGCAACCCCCTTATTTTGACCCCAATCCCTCTTTTCCCCGCCCCCACCCCCCATAGTGTGTCTTTGGTTCATAGTTGTTTGTTGATTGATTTTTTTTTTTCTTTAGTAGTTTTCTGTTTGTGTTCTGTTAAGAAATGTTTGCCTTACCCAAGTTCACTAAGATTATATTCTATGTTTAGTTTAGGTCTGTGGTCCAGTATAAGTTAAGATAAATTATCTTTTCCCTATTGATATCTTTTATTAAAAAAAATTGACCATATGTGTGTATCATTTCTGGACTCTGTTCATTTTATTTGATCCCTTTTGTCTGTATTCTAATATCACAACAGCCATGATTATTGTAGCTTTCATAATAAGTCTTGAAATCAGGTAGGACAGGTATTTCAACTTTGTTCCTGTTGTTTCGTAATTGGTTTGGCTATTGTTTGCATTTCCATTTCTACTAAAAACCTCACTAAAATTAGGAGAGCAGTTCCAATGAATATTTAGATCAATTTAGTAAGAGTATCTTACTAATATTGAGTCATCTACTCTGAGAACATAGTATATCTCTCCATTTATGTAAGTTTCTTTAATTTCTCTTGGCAATGTTATGTGATCTTCACTATATAAGTCTTGTGTATCTTTTGTCAGATTTATTCCAAGCATTTCCTATTTTTTTGGATGCTATTGTAAGTAATATTTTTTAAAAAGTTCAAATTATAACTGGTCATGCTAGTTTAAAGAATACTTATTTTTATGTATTAGGTTGGTTTCTGCAACCTTGCTAAATTCACTTATTAGTTCTAATAGATTTTTCTGCAGATTTCATAGTATTTTCTATATAGTCAATCCAATAGTCTATAAGGATAAAGATAGTTTTATATTCTTCTTTTCTAATATGTATGCTTTTTGTTCCATTTTTCTTTCTTGGCTCTAATGCTCAGATATTTAGTACTATGTTGAATAGAAGTGATGAGAATTTGCATCTTTGCCTTGTTCCTAATCCTAGGGTAAAAGTAATCCTTCATCATTAAATATGAAGTCAGTTTTGCATAATGTGCCCTTTATGGAATTGAGAAAGTTCCCTTCTATTTCTCATTCCTGAGAATTTTTATCAGAAATTAATGTTGAATTTTGTCATGATTTTTTCCATCTATTAAGATGGTTGTATAATTTTTTCCTGCTGTTAACATGGTAAATTATTGATTTTTTTGGATGTTAAAGCAATCATGTATTTCTGGGATAAATCCTAATTTGTCAAGCTGCATTGTCCTTTATTGTTACATATCATGAAGAATTTTTGCATCTCCCTTCATGAGGGATGTTGGTTTGTAGTTTTCCTTACCATATCTGGTAAGGATTTCTCATAAGAATTTTTCAGAGAATAGATTTTCTTGGTAAGAGTTTGGGTAGAATTAGTATTCTTTCTTCAAATGTTTAATAGAATTCCAAGCCACTGAGGACATCTTTGTAGAGTTTCATTTTATTGGGAGTTTCCATCCATCCATCCACACATCCATCTCTCTCTCTATCTGTTTGTTTATTTATTTGGGGTAATTACTTTTCCTGGTACTCTTTACCACTAAATAAATTTACAATGAATATTCTTAAAATCACCTGCTAGCTATATTTGTGCTATCTCATATCTCTCCATTACTTTTCCCTTCCTTACATTGCACCAACCCACCTGTTACTGATGCATTTCAAAATAATTTATAGACCATAGTATATTTCACTTAAGCACATTGTCACGCATAATTTATGAGTTTAGTATTTTTTATGATTTTATTTCTTGAGGTAAAATCTAAATACAGTTAAATTAAGTATTTCTTAAGTACACATTCAGTGGATTTTGACAAATGTACACACATGTATAACCTAGATCCCTTTCAAGATGACAGTCATTGCCATTACCCAGAAAGTGCTCCTGTACCTCTTCTCAGACTGTCCCAACCCATACCCCCACGGCAAGTACTGTTCTGCTTTTTTTTTCCATAACTCGTTTTGCTTGTTCTATAATGTTATGTAAGTGGTATCATATAATATTTGTGTGTGTGTGTCTTCTACCACTCAGCATATTTTTCTACCTGGTGTAGGAACAATGTGAATACAGGTCAGTTGCACTGAAACACTCCTGTTAATTGTAAAACAAAGGGCTTGTGAACATGGTGGGGTGCAGAGTGTTGTGGTCTAAGCCAGCAACAGTCAGTGCTCTGGGCAGGACCATGCAGTCCAGACTTCAGTGAGGAGGGACAAGAAGGACCAGTTACAGCAGAGTCTGTGGTGGAGCATGAGTTTGTTGGCTTCTGAACTCACGTGCCTGCTTGATGAAGTTGATCAGATGATAAGTAGAGGAATTGTGAGAGGTCACTAGGCTAATGCCATGAAGCTCAGGCTCAGTTTTCTTAGCCAGCTGCTTTCCTAACTCCACTCCCCGTTGGTCAGAGCTGTCACAGGGTATCATCTTGGTGCCTTGGTAGATGAACTGGTAGAAGGCATGCTGCCATTTGTCCCTGGCTCCTGCTACACAGTGATACCCATCTGGTGGTCTATGCAGGTGCCATACTTGGTGATAGACTTCCCATTGGATCCATGTCACCCTGCTGGAAGTAGGCAGCTTCGTGATACATGTACTGGTCTTAGGGCAACATGGCTTACGTCTCACACATGAAATAGTTAGTGTGCCAGACATCTACCAGAGCCAGCAGGATGGAAATGATTGTCCATCCAATTAACACCCAAGAACAGATGGTTGAAGTTGTTGACCCCTCATACAGGGCAGTGGAAAGTCTGATGGCTGTCCATAGTGAGTAGTGCCCTCCTACCCAATTCTAGAACTTGAACCATGTTTTGTGGGTCAGTTTCAAACTTTTTCACTACAGTAGTGCAAACTCTTTTACTTCAGTTGTGTTGGTAGGCAGGGCAACAAAGTGCTTCGAAACCTCAGAAGGTTCTTCAACCAACAGAAGAAAGCACTTGTTTGGCTGCCTCTGTGTTTGTGATAGTCTCTTGGGTGGTTAAGATCCTAGAAGTGTTGATGAATAGGGAGGTTTCAGGACTCAGTTTCAGGACTCAGCCAGGGTTTTGGCAGTATGTGGCTGGCCCATTGATGTTGGAGACTTCCTGAAGAGTATAGCTTGAGGGCTTCTGTTACCAGGAAGGGTCCCAGGTCAGAGGTGTTGATGATATCCTTGATAACCTTGCCTGAGTACGCCTTCCAGTCAGCACTCTGGCTGTGCTGGCAGAAAGGCCAACTTCTCCAAGACGATATTAACTTCTGGCATTGCATCCTTGCCATCCACCAAAATGGGTGTGTTTGACCGGATCCACAGGGCCACGTGCAGCACTGCTCGGTCTTCAGTGACGTTAATCTCCCCACTGAACATATGATCCCTGGCCGCCTCCACATCCCTGGACTCGGCCAGTTCACCAGCATCTGCATTACATTCTCCATCACAAAGTTCCTGGAGGAATCCAACAGAATACGCCCATGGTCGGTGTTGAGGGTCAGGCTGAAATGGTTGAAATGTTCCTTGTCCCCTTCAAAAAGGTAGTGTAAGTTGAGTTTTTTTTTTAAGATTTATTTATTTATAGAAGCACTGGGTACAGTAAGAAGCGTGGGAGGGTGAGAGAATTCACCAGAGCCAGAGTGGGGAGCAGAACAGGCAGACCGATGAAGTACACTGCTGAGGGGAGCAGCGGTTGCTGTCAGAAGAGGTCTGTACGCCATGTGGGACCCTCGCTGGCGGCTGGGGATCGAACTGGCGCTGCAGAGGCTGTGGGCAGCTTTGCAGCCCCAGCGCTCAACCGCTGCGCCACTGGGGAGGCCCAGTTGAGTTTTGAGCTGTTCGTGTGGTGCCATTCCTGCAACTTCTGGAACTGCTGATCCTGGGTGAGCATAGCCATGGCAAGACTGGTTGGGTACATGGACCAGGATGTGAGCTGAAGAAGAAAAGGGGGAGTATGGCATGCAGCAAGCCAAACAGAGTTGTTGAATTGATTTGTATTGTTAATTGTTTATCAGTGGTTCTCTCCTTTCATTATTTGTAGTGTAACTTAATTTCATTGAGATCAGCAAATATCTTCTATAAGATACCATACTCTTTATTTTATCCCTTATTACATGATTAGTGTTCATCATGTTAGTACTCCTTAAAAGAATCTGTATTTTGTTTTTGTTGACATAATGTTTCTATGTCTGTACTTTCAATGAGCCCCTGTCATGCTATTCGTTTCTCCTTAATTCTTTTGAAAATCTGCTGGTTCATTTCTATACTGTTACTCATATCTTAACTTATTTTAAAATTTACATATAACAAAATTGATTCCTTGTGAATTCCAATTTTATGAGTTTTGACAGATACCTGAAGTTGGGTCTCTGCACTGTGGTCAAGCGGCATGATAGTTTCATTAACCTTAAAAATATGCTCATGCCCACCCCATTCTTAGTCTTTTCTTCAGTACCCAACCACTGAAAATCACTAATTTGTTCTTCATCCCTATGGTTTTTTTTTTTCTTTTTTGCCTTACTAAATGTTATGTCAGTGGAATCATAGAGCTTGTAGCCTTTTGAATGACTTATTTTACTTAGTAAAATATATTGAGATTAGTTTCTGTTGTTACATGTATTACTTTTCATTGCTGAATAATATTTCTATGGTGTTCCATTGTTTCTCTAAGGATATTTGGATTGATTCCAGTTTTTGGTAATTAGAATGAAACTGCTGTAAACATTTGCAAACAGGTTTTGGAGTGAAACTAAGTTTTCATTCCTCTTGGGAAAATATCTGGGGGTGGGAATGTAGGTTTTATGTATGTATAGCTTTAATTTTTTGTGTTGTGGAGGATTTTAACTGTAGATTCTATTTCTTTAATTCTGTCTAGGTTATCAGTTTCTTCTTGAGTAAGGATTTGTTATTTTTGTCTTTCAAAGAATTTACCCATCTCATTTGTTGGATTTATAGGAATAAAATTATTTTCTAACTCCCCTTACTATACTTTATCTTATGTATAGAATTTGTGATATTTAAAATTTGTGTGTGTGTGTGTGTGTGTGTGTGTGTTTCTGATTGCTTTGCCTGGAAGTTTATCAATTGTTCAGATTCTCTTGAACTAGATTTTGGTTTCATTGAGTTTTGATATTTTCTGCTTTCTATTTAGTTGACTTCTATTATGATCTTTATAATTTTTTTCACCTCTGCTTACTTTGGGTTTATACTTTGTGTTCAATATAAAAAGCTCCTCTTGTAACAATTTGACAGATTTTAAAATCTGTACTAAACCTATATTGTGTGTGTGTGCATGTGTTTTTGTGTTATTTAGGAGAGAACATAAGATTATACTAAAAGCAAGGTTTCAGAGAATGAAATTGGCACTCTTTTTAATTAGTAGAATGACAGGAGGGTTTCTTTTTCACTTTGAGTATTGATTTTTCTGCCTTTTTATCTGACATCTGTTTCATACTCTGAATAAAGGAAATCTGTAAATGAAAGTTCTTTGAATTTCCATTGGAACCCTGTGAAATCACACAGAAAGCTATCAAGAGTTAAATAGGTGGCTTCATTTAAGTGGGGCAAATTATTATTGTAAGGAATAAAATGTTTTTCCTGTCTCTAATCTTAGCAGTCTTTTAACCTAAAAGAGTATGTAATGTTTACTTGAATTCAAGGTGTAAAATATTTAAATCCCGAGGTCTTCTCAAATGTCTAGCCTCTATCCAAGTTATAAAGAATTTCTGCAGTTACTTTCACTTGGTTGTTCTGATATATTGCAATAAGTACATGGAGCAGAATTTTTTTTTTAGGTTGTTTCCCAGAGCTTGAATTAAAATGAAGGTATTGAGTCATTTTACTGTTTGAGCATTTTATTTAAACATTAAAGTAATTTGTTTTCCTTCATAAATGGAAGTGATTTTTTTTTTTTAGATGAAATTGGCTTGAAAATCAGTTTTAATTACCTATTTATTTTTAAAAATATATTTTGTATGTATGTATGTATATAGCTGGGGTGTAGGAGAGAGGTGCGGGGGTTGGGGGGAAAAGATTCACCAGAGACAGAGTAGGGAGCAGAATAAGTGAATTTACTGAAATACACTGCTAAGGGGTACAATGGGCAAGACTGGAGAGGTCTGCTGTGCCATATATGGGTTAACTGCCTGGCTGGGAATTGAACTCAGGCAATAGAGTCTTTTTTTAAACTGCTTTAATTTCCTTTTTATATGTCTATTTTTAAAGTAGTTTTTAATAAAAAATATAAGTGTTACTAGAATCTGACTCTTTGATGGAAGGATGTGATATTTTATAGAACTACCTGAAAATTATTTACTTTGTTTACCTTCTAATTGTTTAATGTTGTATTTTATTTTTTAGATCCTATTTGACCAAACTCAGAGATCAATTAAGGCACAACTTCAAAACTTTGTTAAAGAGTAAGTTAATTGCAGTGAGGAATAAAAAGAACAGCATCTAGCTAATGATCATGTTTGGGAGTTGGTATCTTTTTAATGAAATTATGGACCATGAATTCTTGAAAATATTTGAGGTTTTTTTTTTTTCTTTTGTGAAATGTATATTGCATTTCTTTCAAATTACTCTGTAAGGGAATCAGAGTTAATGTCTTTCATTTATACTATGAAATATATGTTCAGGTCATGTAACTAGAATTGCTTTGGGTTAAAAATATTTCAGTGTAAATAAATGGTCTTTCAAAAACAAAGCAAGTCCCAAAAGTGGTTGAAATATTATTAGTTTATTATAGTTGAGACTAATTTTTCCATTGTCTTAGTATAATATGGAATTTTATTTGAAGAAAAAAATAACGGAATATGTGAGGATGAATAATGAAAATACATTCTTTTTGCCTCATAAGTCTTTTCTGCCACATTCATCCCATTTTATATGTGAAATAAAATGAAGCTAGAAATAAAAAAAATCTGAATTTTCCAGATAGGAAAGTTTTCTTTTTCTATATGAATAATTGTCTTTCTCTTTTAATTCCTGACTGAAACTATGAACTATATAAAATTACAGATAAATTATGATACAGCATTCAGGATTAATTATAGACATTATAAGCTATAAATAGTGTCATATCTCATGAAGAAAATTCACTGCTATCTTAGGAGGTTAGAATTGTATTAAGGGTGATATTTTGCAGATTCTTTATAAGTTACTTCACAGTAAACTAGCTTTCAGAATATCCTGGCTTCTAAAAAAATAAGGCTTTTTACAAAAAGTTAAATTTTTCTTAAACGTATTTTATTATTTTTAAATCATTTGTCATCAAATTATTTTGCTTAGTCCCTTAGTAGAAAAAGTAAAAGGTTGTTATGCGACTTACCCTTAGATCATTAATGAATCAAGGGTTTTAGATTTAAGTCTTTGAAATGAAATGGTTATTGTTTCTCTTTATTGGTACAATTCTTTTAGAAAGCACTGTGTTGTATATGTTTTAAGAATACATTTATGCTCTTTTACCCAGTAATTCCCTTCAGCAAGAAATGAATGTATTTTGAATTGTGAACTATATACTATCCATAGTAGTAAAATTAAGGGCATGTCTTAAAAAGATAGTCCTCAGATTTCTAGTATTTATCCCAAAGACCAGAATAGTTATCTCTGGAATTTGCTTTTTTTTTTTTTTTAAGTTTTATTTATTCATGCATGCAAGAACTGGGGTACAGGCCAGATTTGTGGGAGGGTGAGAGGATTCACCAGAGACAGAGCAGGAAACAGAACAGGCAGACTGAAATACACTGCTGAGGGGAGCAGTAGGTGAGACAGGAGAGGTCTGCCACTGCCGTGTGGGATTCTTGCCAGGCCAGCCGGTAATCGAACTGGCGCTGCAGAGGCTGAGGACAGCTTCATAGCGCTGTGCTCAACTGCCTGTGCCACCAGGGGAGGCTTGAATTTGCATTTTCAATAGGCTTCTTACAGTGATTCTTATGTATACTACTGTTTGAAAATCATTTGGTTAGAGAAGGTAAATGTCCTGAGATTGTCTTTGGGATAAAAAAAATTAACTTTGCTTTTTATGTTTCTTAAGTGTTAATTTGATAATTTAGTTTCACCTCAAATTTCACACATTTAAAGAGGGAAATGTTAGCTGACTATATTGGAAATGATTTATCGTTGAGAAACAATATATATTTTAGTTGGAAGTTCTGTTGGAATGTCAATATATAGTGAATCAAATAGAGAAGCATAAGAATTAAATTCTAAATGTTATGTTCCTAAAGTTTTTGATCAAGATAGTTTTATGAAAGTTTCACAAATGTTTTATTTTTTAGAGATCTTAGAAAATTCAAAGATGCCAAGAAGCAATTTGAAAAAGTCAGTGAAGAAAAAGAAAATGCATTAGTAAAAAATGCTCAAGTACAAAGAAATAAACAGCATGAAGTTGAAGAAGCCACAAACATTCTCACAGCAACAAGAAAATGTTTTCGACACATAGCCCTTGACTATGTACTACAGGTATATTTATTATGTTTCCAAAAAATGCTTATTAAACATGTCATTACTTTTGAATAATTGTACTGAAAAAGATAAACCAATACTTTTTGTTAAACCAATACTTTTTTAGTTTAACATTGAACCATGATTTTTTGTGAAAAATTGTCATTGACCTGTGTGTCTATCCATATATGCACATATATCTATGTGGATATGTGTATACCTTTGATTCTTAGTTCTTTCCCTTTTCACTTACCATTAAACTTTCCTCCATTTTTAAATGCTATAAAAAGCATTATTTAAAAATTTTTTTTTGTTTTTTTATTTTATAAATTTTTTTCATCGTTCTTCATTTTTGTACAATGTATGCTTTCTCCTCTTGTTTGTAGTCCCTGTGAAATTCTCACCACCAATTCACCTGTGTACCATCACTATAGTCCCTTGTGCTCCTCCCACCCCTGTTTTGATCCTACTCCCTTCTACTGCCCCTGCAGAATATCTCTGGTTTATAGTTGCTTGTTGATTTTGATTTTCACTTTATTATAATTACTTTTTTTATAAAAAGCATTTTTAATTGTGGTATTTTATTTTATGGAATTGATGTGTCAATTTAATTAATATTAAATTTTTAGACATTTATAGTGTTGCCAGTTTTTACTGGCAATGCTTATATTTTCAGTAATTTTAAATGATAATAACATTTTTGTATACAATTCTTTAGCCACATTAATGATTACTTCTTTAGAATAGATAGATGCTTAGAGGTACTTAGACTCACCATGTTGCTGAAGGAAAATATTTCTAGAAATAGTGTTCTTATATTTGTACTAGGTGCTTTTTAAAACTGGAGAGGTTGGTTTTTGATAGGTTGCTTGGTGATTTTCTGGTCTAATGTATAATTGAAACTAGTGTGAATGTGATCGATCTGTAAAGGAATTTGAGACAAAAATGAAGGCATGCTTTATACATTGTTTTACATGTACATTATGTCTTCCTATATTATCATGGAGTGTGAAGCCTGAAATTTCAATTTTTTTTTTTGTTTTTTTTACCTTTTTTGACATTTCATGGAAATTTTTACCCTGAAAAATTTAACAATGCAGACATTTTTAAACAGGTAACTTCTGTTTTTCAGTTGACAGTTAACAATTTTGAAATTCAAATTCTTCTCTTTTGGGTTATCAAAAAATTAATGGAGGGAAAGTTTACATAGATTCCTGTCTCCCAATCAACAATTTTCTTTAATTAGTATTCAGAAAAAATAGGAAAAACTAGCATTTAAATTTCCTTTGCAAAGAAAATAACTTTTACATAACAGTGTTATTTTTAGTATCTGCTATGGCCTCCTCTTTTGAATTGACTTCCCCCACAACCTCCTCTGGAATACCAGTAAAGCTTAAAAATTTTAAAGCTTAGGGAATTATTTTGTCCAAATTTCTTTTTTAGAAAACAACACTGGAGTCCCTAGAAATTGTTGATTCAGTGATAATCGCAGAGTATTTCTTAAAAAATATTTTAGCAACCATATGTAAATCAGTGATTAAAACCTATTTAGATAACTGTGTAAAACAGTAGAAAAAGGCTTTTAGATTTTTTCTATTATGTTCCTGTTCAGTAAGTGGGAAGTTAAATTTTTAAAAACGAACTATAGTCCATAGTCAATTTATTAATGAAAGATTTCTAGAATGGAATCCTGTAGTTCCCCCTTATCTGTGTTTTCCTTTCTTCTCATTTTTGCTTTCTATGGTTTTGGTTAACCATAGTCAGCCATGGAATGAAAATATGAATGATTTTATATTCTGAGAGAGAAAGATGAGACCACTTTCATGTAATTTTCTCTATATTTATTTTTATAATTGTGCTCTTGTTAGTTATTATTAATTTCTTACTGTGCCTAATTTATAAATTAAACTATCATTTGTATGTGTAGGAAAAAGCACAATGTATAAAGGTTCCTGTACTATTCATGATTTCATTCGTCCACCAGAGGTCTTGGGGCATATTCTCTGTGGTCTGTATTTCCCATCTCTTATTACGTACTTTACATTCATACTACTTCCTGCCATTAGTATGAGTCCTCAGTCTTTCTATTGCGTTCCACTGAAAAGGCTTATTTAAGTTTTTATTCATTAGATTAGTTTTTAGTTTTTATCTAATTTATCTGTTCTCTTTCATTAAAGTGGCAGAGACCACATTCTTCTTCTTGAAACATACTTTTGTCTTTATCTCATATTACTTTAGGTCATCATCTTTTTTTAAATTGAAGTAATGTTGGTTTACATTATTGTTGGTATTTTGGAAATAAAGGACACTCCTCTGCCCTACTCAGATATCACCACCATACTGTACTTGTTCCAAATCGCCCATAGTCCAGCACCACAGCCCACTGTATTCCCTTCCGTCTTTGGACTCCCAACACCCCCTCCCACCCCCTAGTCTTCAGTTCTAGAGTAAACTTTCAAGGGTAGTTTTTAAGCTTTTTTTTTTCTTTTGACACATTGGATGCTTTATATTCTACATATGATACCATCTAGTATTTATTTTTCTCCCTATGACTTATTTAATTTAGCATTATCCCTTCCAGCTCATTCCAAGTTGTTGCATATGGCATGAGTTTATCTGTTTTGATTGCTAAGTAATATTCTAATTTGTGGGTATATCTATACATATGGATACACAACACACCTAAGTTCCAAAGATAAATATAGGTTCAATGTTACGGGCTGGAAAACAGTCCTACAAGTGAATGGGTCGTCCTCTTAACTTCTGTTTCTTTTTAGTTTCTACCAGGGGCTTCTCCCCTTTGTCCACCTTTTCAGTATCTCTTTTAGAGTTCTAGTGTTGGTACCTTTACTTTGTAATATCCCTGACAGTTTCATCATATCCCTTGCTTGAAGTGCTACCATGCATAGATTACAAAATCTATTTTTCACAGAGGTATCCCATTCCTACTGTGTCCAAAATTGAAATATGTTGTCTTCCTAAATAGCTGCATTACCTGACTGTTGTTACCCTTTCATTCAATTATAGAAGTTTAAAATTGGAGAGTTACATTAGATGTTCTTCTCATTCTCAACTGCTATATCTAATAACCAAAACTGCCTTGAAAAATCCTCTTTTATATTTCTTAAATCAGTTATTTCTCATCCTTGCTGCAGCTCTAATACCTGTCCTCTTGTCTAAAATAGTAAGACAATTTCATAAAATTTGTCTTCCTTGAATTTCTTTTACCTAGCCCATTTCTAATTCATTCTTGTTCTGTGTTCAAAGTTACTCACATTTCTCCAGGCAACATGAATTATTCTTGCCTCTGCCTTATTTATGCTGGTGTAATATTGTCATATACATTGCAGCTAGAGAACTTGTCCATTTATTGCAATTACTTATATGTTTATTCTTCTCCTACATTGTATCTCATCTTTGTAATCCAGTGCTTGGAAAATAGATAAGTAATTTTTTTTGGTAAAGATTGAATGGTTCAGCTATACATTTTATTTAGAGAGGGGATTTAGCTAATCTTTTTTTCCCCCAGAATTACACATTATATGTAAATTACCTATTTCCTTTGGTGTCTATCCAGTAGTTTTAAGCTGGGACCTATTTATTTCTCTCCAATATGGTTATAAACTTGTCTGATTTTCCTGATGAGAACCATTGTTTTATTATATGGCTAATGTGTCTACTTTATAGAATATAAGTAATAAATTTACAAATTTGTAAAGTTTACTGTGCTTTAGCATTAGATCTACTTTTTTTCCAAGTAAATGCTGTTTTTCATTGCCAAACCAAAAAATAAACAGTAAAACAGGCAATTTAACATTTGTCAAGATTTGAATAAAAGTTACTTGCAGCCTACATGTTTACGTTAGAGCATTAGAAGATTAATATGTTTTTTTAATATTTTATTTTATATAATTCTTACATCATTTTTCATTTTTGCACAATGTATGCATTTTCATTTTGGTTATATTCCCCATACAATTGCACCCTCCCTTATTTTGACCCTAATCCTTCCTCT
Organism: Talpa occidentalis; assembly: GCF_014898055.3. Classification (NCBI taxonomy): domain Eukaryota; kingdom Metazoa; phylum Chordata; class Mammalia; order Eulipotyphla; family Talpidae; genus Talpa; species Talpa occidentalis. Next base: position 40,250,879 of record NW_023604295.1, on the reverse strand, counting down.
CCTAGCAGTCCCCCGCCCCAACCCCGTAGTGTGTCTCTGGTTTATAGTTGCTTGTTGATTTTGATTTTTACTTTGTATTAATTAGTTAGAAAGTTAATATTTCAAAGTGAAAAATGAATAGGAGTTGATCCGGATGTGCAATAGAAAACTAGTGCTTAGTAAAGTTATTTAGATTTTTTTTGACCTGTTTTTTGTCTTCTGATTTGGGCTTTAACATTTTCTTATAAAATAACAGAATATTCAATGGAAAGGACATCTGAAAAAGTCAGATATTCTGATAGTTGGGGGGGAGTCAGATATCCTATAATGTTTTGACATTATTAGTAAAGAGTGAATGATTCTTTTCTTTTATAGATATTTTATTTCATGAAGCTGATATGAAAGAATAGACAATAAAATACTGTTAATTTCTGGAGTTGGGAAAGATCCCATAAAAGGCAAATTTCATAATTTATATGTATTTTGATAATTATCATTTAATTAAAATAGTTATTTAAGTTCTATGAATTTATTTAACAACTATTTATGAAATGCTTACTATGTGCCACTGGGGGAATAGAGCTGGGAATAAGAGCTTATATTTTACTGGGGAAAAGACATAAATGAATGAATATATGAATGGATGAATAAAATTCGTTATAGGTGCTGTAAAGAAAATAAATAGGGTAGATGTACAGAGTGCATGAATGCTTGCTTTAGGCCTTCGTGAGGAGGGGATATATAAGCTGGGACCTGGTTAGTAAGAGAAAAAGTTTCCAAAAATCTTGAAATTTTTTTATTTGCTATTTTGGAAAAGTGTTAAGCCACTGGATAAGCAACTCTTGGAATACTGCATCACGGATTAGTTTTTAAAATCATGAATGATTAACTAATGCATTTTCCCTCAGATTAATGTTCTTCAATCAAAAAGGAGATCAGAAATTCTAAAATCAGTAAGATATTTATTGAAATGTTTTGAATATTTTAATATGAAACTAAATGTATATATTTGTTTAAAGCAGAATCATATCTAATGTGTATATGTGTGGTATATATAAATAGGTATATATGTATATATATTTACTTATCTATTCTGGGTTCATAATTTATCTTCTTACTGACCTTTATTTGTGTTTCTTTCTTTTCTTTTTTTTTTTTTTTTTTAAGATTTATTTATTTATTTATACAAGAACTGGGTACAGTCAGAAGTGCGGGAGGGTGAGAGAATTCAGCAGAGCCAGAGGAGAGAGCAGAGCAGGCAGACTGATGAAGTGTAGTACACTATTGAGGGGAGCAGCGGGCGGCAGGCAGGAGAGGTCTGCGTGCCATGTGGGACCCTCGCCCTGCAGCCGGGGATCAAACCTGCGCTGCAGAGGCTGCGGGCAGCTTCGCAACCCAGCGCTCAACCGCTGTGTCACCGGGTGGGGGGGGCCCTATTTGTGCTTCTTATATGTGACTTAATACATTTTTGTCTCTTGTGTGTTATTTATATGTATCTCATATAACTGAACTTAAAGCAACATTTAATTTAATTTAATACATTTCATACATGTATTTGAGATTGAGGACATACAAAAATAGTATCAGTTAGATAAATTTTCCATTAGGGTTGTAGATGATCTATTGACTTTTTGGTTTGTTCTTTGGTGTGCAGTTAGAAAACTAACGGGGGCCTCCATGGTGGCGTAGGGGTTAAACCAGTCTCTGCATTATTACACTACCCACCAGGCATAGTGCAGCAGACCTCTTGAGCTGCCTTGCTCGCTGCTTGCCTTAGAGTATTTCAGTAGCTCTGCCTGTTCTGTTCCCCACTCTGTCTCTGGTGAATCCTCTTATCCCCGGCATCTCTGACCTGTACCCATTTCTTCTACACAAAAATAAATTAAAAAATATAAAAAAACAAAACAAAACCAAAAAAAAAAAAAAAACCCCAAAAACTAGTGGGATGAAATTGAGGCTCATTTTATTTTTTTTTTCCTGAGCCTTCTAGACTTATGTGACAGTATATGGGTTTGTTTTTTTTTTTTAATTCATTCATCCATTATTTTTTTTTTTTTTGTCTTAACACTAACAGGGAAGTGGGCTGGGGATGGTGGTGAAATGATATTTAACTCATTCCTGTTTTGAGAACCTTGGAAATTATTTCGTCTCTCTGAATTTCTTCATTGAAATTATTTTTTTTCTTGAAAGCATATGCTTAAATTGCTTTTGATAGTACTCCCTAGCTAGCTTTTACCTAAATTCTGTCTGTATTTTTTTATTTCTTATTAGGTAAGTCCATTGTATTTCCAGTTTTTCTCCACCTCCTTTTCCAGATTGAGAATAATGTATGTTAATAGTAGAAAATTGGAAACTAAAATGTATGAAGAAAAAAAAATAACAGTGTTCCTACTACTGAGGGCACTTTGTTAATATTTGGCATATCTTTGTCTTTCCTTCTTTTTGTGTGCATATGCTTATGTGTATACTTTTTTTAATATTTTATTTTATATAATTCTTACATCATTTTTCATCTTTGCACAATGTATGCATTTTCATTATGGTTATATTCCCCATACAATTGCACCCCCCCTTATTTTGTCTCTAGTCCTTCCTCTCCCCGCCCTTCCGCCCCCTCTTCCCCCCCCCCCCCCCGTGTGTCTCTGCTTGTGTGTATACTTAACGCATATTAGTACCTTTTAAAATTGCAAACTTGCATTTACACAATAGGAATCATTCATACATGCTGTTTTGTAACTCTTTTTTACTAATACATAATAGAGTCACCATGTGTAGTTAAATATTATTTATTTAGTGGTTACTTTTGTGGCCTGTAGAATTCTATCATGTGAGTATATTCCAGACGCGGGCATAGTTTTTTTTTTAAAGGAAGAGATAATAAATATGGTAGGTTCGATGGCCCATATGGTTTCTGTTGCAACTGCTCAATCCTACTGATGTAATGAGAGAGCAGCCATAGACAATTTGTAAGTAAAGAGCTGTATTTCAAATCAAACTTTATTTGTAGATGCAAAGATTTGAATTTCATATAATTTTCATGATAGATGAATTTTGATTTGATTTTCTTTCCATTATTAGATATGATAAACCATTGTTAGTTCATTGGCAATTCAAAACTAGTTGGTTGGGCTGGATAAAGCCTGCATATCATTGTTGACCTTGAATATACTATAAATATACTATAAACACTTTGAATATACTATAAAATTATCCATCAAATGCATAATTAAGTAATTTCCATGCTTTTGATATTAAAGCATAACATAATAGTGGTCATTCTAATGAATAATATGATTATTTTCTTAGGATAGATTTAGCAAGAGATTAGTCAAAGAGCTTAAACATGTATTAGGACTTTAGAAATTGTTACCGTACTGCAAACATTATATATTTCTACTAACAATGTGAGAAAGAACATTTCCCATCTATACTGGCTAGGAGTTTTCTCATCATATCCACAATTTGGTAGATAGAAAATGTGATCCCATTGTTCAATTTTGCATTTCTTTAATACAAATGAGTTGGAATGTTTCCTACTCTAATCGTTTTTTTGTCCACTGAGTTCTCGGTTTATGTTCTTTGTCTCTTGTTGGTATATTCATTTTTGAGATTTGTAGCATCTCATATATTAAGACAGTCCTTTCGCATGTGTATTTTACTAGTTCATAGTGTATCTTTTAAATACATTTATTATATGTTTTGATGGCAGACATATTTCACATTTTAATTGCAAGCCTATCTATTACTCTCCTTCCTCTTTTTTTTTAAATACAACTTATTTTTAAAAATTACTTTCACAAAGTTGACAACCATAGTTATCTAATGCCAGAATAAGCTTTTAGTGAGCTTTGTCCATTTGTCTTTGTATTCTTATTTAATTGGTTTTTTCTCGTTAAAAGATTTCTTTTGAGGGCCTCCCCGGTGGCACAGCGGTTGAGGACTGGGTTGCGAAGCTGCCCGCAGCCTCTGCAGTGCCGGTTCGATACCCGGCTGCTCCCCGGCCACTGGAGGAGGGTCCCACATGGCACGCAGACCTCTCCTGCTGCCCGCTGCTCCCCTCAGCAGTGTACTTCGGTCCTTCTGCCTACTTTGTTCCCCGCTCTGGCTCTGGTGAATTCTCTCACCTTCCCGCGCTTCTGACTGTACCCAGTGCTTGTACAAATAAACAAACAAACAAATAAATAAATCTTTAAAAAAAAAAAAATTCTTTTGAGGAATTCTTGAGTGTGAAGGACCTTATGGCCATTTTAGGTTTTCAGAGAATTTAATAGATATCTCTTCTTGCTAAAAATAGCATGGATATATATATATTTGGAAGTTTCTTTCAATATTTTAATTGTTTAATTTCTTCCCATGTAAAAGGCTTAATACAAATAAGGGTATATTTTTCTCTCATGAATAGATTAAATATAGGAAAACTTGGAAAAGCTCTCAACCCATTAAATGGCATTTTTAAATTTTTGGAGTGAATATTAAAGAAACCTTTAAATTGGCAAAGTCTGTTGACTCATTTTATTTTGGAATCTTGAGGGTTAAAAGTGAGCATTTCTTTTTTTTTTTAAAGATATATTTATTTATATAAGAATTGGGGTACAGGTCAGAAGGGTGGGAGGGTGAGAGAATTCACCAGAGACAGAACAGGCAGACTGACCGAGAGCACTGCTGAGGGGAGCAACGGGCAAGGCAGGAGATGTCTGCAGCATGGCCATGTGGGTTTCTCCCTGGCAGGCTGGGAATTGAACCCGTGCTGCACAGGCTGCGGACAGCTTCACAGTGCAGCACTCAACCCCCTCTGCCACCTCTGGGGCGCCGAGCATTCCATTCTTGTACGGTGTAAAGTGTTCATGATTGTTTTATTTTGACAGCTTCATATTTACCCTTCTAACCTTTTAGTGTCTTATTTGTAAGGTATGACTTTGCCAGTGGGTTTGATTGAAAGACATGAAGATATTCTAAATATACCTAGGAAAATGGCAAAGCTATTGAAAACTTGATTCTTTGAATTATTACTATGTAAAGTTTGATCATCCAGATAAGCCAAACTACTAAAATTTGGGGCCTTATTAGGATTTTGAACTTGGAAATTTCTTTTAAATGGAATTTATTGTCATTTGTAAATATGAGAATATATTACTGAATTATTCTTTTAAGAAAATGACCCAGTTTAATTTTAGATTGGTTTGGCTTTTTGAGCTGTTGTGGAATAATTTTTAATCATTAGATAGTTCTCTACCAAAGTCCATTAAGCACTCTCTTTTTTGCTCTCAGATGCCTTAGCAGTGGATACAATGTGGAAACACACATCTGAGGAGATGTGAACTTATGGCTCTAAATTGTATTGTATTGTAATGTTGTTACCTAAGAAAACCAAAACACTGACTAGGATCAATGTTTTTTGTTTGTCTAAGAATTAATTTTAACATGCTTATCTTTTTTTTCTCTTATTAGATGTTATCCTTTATGTATGCCCATTTGGCCTTTTTTCATCAAGGATATGATCTATTTAGTGAACTTGGGCCCTACATGAAGGATCTTGGTGCACAGGTAATCTTTTTTATGGTTATATATTGATAACTGTATTTTTTTTTTAAGGTACAGTTGGCATATACCATTATGTTGATTTCAGGTGCATAGCATAAAGACTCGTTATATGTATATATTGTGAAATGACCACTCTAGTCTACTTAACATCCATCATCACATATAGTTACAAATTTTTTTTCTTGTGATGAGAACCTTTAAGGTTTACTCTCTTAGTAGCTTTTACATATCTAATACAGCATTATTAACTATAGTTAGCATGTTGTGGGGTCCGCCTTCATGACTTATTAATTTTATAACTGAAATTTTGTATCTTTTGACCACATCACGCATTTTTTCCACCCTCTAGCTATCCCCAATCTGTTTGTTCTCTGTATCTATAAGTTTATTGAATAATATTCCATGCTCTGTGTGTGTGTGCGTGCACGTGCGTGTGTGTGGTCACACCACATTTTCTTTATCCATTCACATATCCATGTACTTTTATGTTTTTTCCATGTCTCAGAAAACTCTAGCATACAGGTGACAAGACTGCCAGTCTTCGTATTTTCCCAACTCCAACCTTCCCATGCCCCACCATGTTAAAGATATTTTTTCCATAGTACATCTGCCCCAATAGAGAGAGAGAAACTTCCCAAGATGCATTAGAGGAATTTACTACCAGTTTAGCAGGCAAAAAATCATCACTTAAATTGCAGTTCTGTTGTGGCAGAAGATACTACTATGTGAGTTCATACATATTAATTTGACTCTTGAGGGCTGCATTGCACTGTGCTTCAATCTGAATGAATGACTAATAATTTGTCATTTAATTAAGATTATAAAAACATGGTATAATGGTTATTCCACTCATTCAGTATAAAAAACTATATAACTTTCTTAGTGTAGCATGTGCCAGCATTACCCACTAAATCAGTGTTGTATGCTACTATAAGGTATGAATGTATTACATCTTAAGGTGGAGTCTAGTGTAATTGTCATCTAAGTCAAACATTTGTAATAGTGGTAGTTTTGTTTCAGCGTTTTTTTCTTTTCATCCTTTATAACTATCTGGTAATATTAAGATGATCCTGTGTATAGAATTATTTTCCTATAGGGAAAAAAATTTGTGCTAATGAGTGTATAAATGATCAAATACTTTAAGATTTTTTAAAAATTTAGTTTTTAAAGCTTATCAAAACATTTGTACATATTTTTCTCCACAATCCTGTTGCTATTTACATTTTTATTCGTTTATCATACATATATTAATCAGAGATGATGGAGGTTCAAAGATGAAGCAACGTACTGATGTGTCTATAGGAGTAGAACCATGTCATGAAGTATTATTTTATAGTCTGGTTGTTTATTATTCAAGTGAAGAGGAGTTTAAGAAGCCACTGCATTTGTAATGATACTGGAAATCAGATTATTTCCTTTTAATGAAAAAATTATCTTTTTGATGGAAAGGATTAGGAAACAAATGGGATTTTTTGACTTTATAAGTTTTTTTTATCTTTATAGACTAACCTTTGTTATTGGCGATTTTGTATCCTGGTCTTACAAATGAATGCTATCCTGTTGCTCTTGTTGTTGTTGTTATTATTATTATTACTATTATTGTTTTTTTAAAAGATTCATTTATTTATGTATAAGAACTGGGGTGTAGACCAGAGTTGTGGGAGGGTGAAAGGATTCACTAGAGAGAGTGGAGAGCAGAAAAACTGAAATACACTGCTGAGGAAGGCGGCAGGCTAGACAGGAGCAGTCTGCTGAGCCATGTGGGTTGCTTCCTGGCTGGCTGGGGATGGAACTTGTGCTGCAGTGGCCAATGATAGCTTGATAGTGCTGTGTCTTTAACTCCTGTGCCACCCGGGAGGCCCTACTATTAATGTTACTTAGATTTCTCTTCTATCTGGTGAATTATTTTTTCTACCGCTGAGATTTGATTATGACATTAGGAAGCCAACTGGAAAGCATGCAGCATCTTGAGTCTTTGAAAGTGTCTGTCACCTTGAATATGGGAGGACTAGGCTGCACTAACTTGGCTGCTTCTTTTACTGTTTGGGGAAAAAAAGTCACCATTCTATCTTCTTCCTGTCTTTGATTGTGACTACCAGAATCGCTGAGTAGGTCAGGCAACTTAAGCTAGCATCATTTTCCTTATGCAAAGAGTGACATGTTATCACTGCTGTGTCTTTGACAAGGCTTCCTGTCACATTCGCTGGGCACCATGATTGTTCTTAGAAATATTTCCCCTCAAGGAGTTATAGACCTTTATAAAGAGAATTTGATACCAGGGTGGAAGAAAAGAACTTCCATATTAAAATTGTAAATGCCCTTAAAGTAAATTTAAATACCCTTGAAGTAAAATTAATTTGCCTCATTGGGAATAGAATTTAAAAAGATAATCTTGACCTTTTTTTCTTTTATATGTTTAAAACTGTATAATTTTTACTTTACCCCCTTGATAGCTGGATCAACTTGTTGTGGATGCAGCAAAGGAGAAAAGAGAGATGGAGCAAAAACATTCCACCATTCAACAAAAGGTACTTTCGGGGGGGAAAAATAAAGGGGATTAATTCCCATTTAACACAATTGTTTGGTTATTTGTTCAGTAAGATAACATTGTGTTCCAGCTAATCCTTTCAGTTTTAATAATTAAATTGTGTAGATAAATTCCTCCCTTTATGTGAAAAGTAAAATGTTTTTCAGATGTTCAGGCATGTATTTTATTCTTTCACATCTCTTAGGGTTGTTCACATCATTCAGTATCAACTGATGTAGTAGTGACTCTTAGTTAGGATTTAAAGCACTATTCATAGTTTTAATTAATTACCACTAGTTCCTATAAAAGTGTGTGTGTGAGAGAGGGCAGGGAGGGATCAGAAGACCACTTTAGCATCAAGTATGTATCTGGTATTAATGACTTTTCAGCATGTGCACTCTTAAGGCAGTGCTCTCACACTCACGTGATGGCCACATTTCACTTGCATTTCTTGTTGATTTGTCAAGTCTAGCTAAAGTAGTATTTGAAAACATACTTTTTAAAATAAAAATTTAAATATGAAATAGTTTTAATTTCAGTATGCTAAAAGTTTTGAATATGACATACCTGGTACTATCCTAATAATATTTTATCTTACATAGTTAGTAATATTTTTTGTGTATTCACCTGAAAATAAAAGGAATTAGAGTTTCAATGCAATAATAAGTATATGACAAAATGCCTGCTAGTATTGCTTTAAGAATATTTACTGGTATTGAGCTGTCAAATCAACTTTATTATCATCTACTTAGAATTTAAAATGTCAGTGAACTACATCTGACATAGAATGTCATTGGGAAAAAAATGAAAGTGAAGTCAATACTAAACATAAGGAAAATTTTATTTGTGATGAGTTACTAATACTCAAAGAGAAACATTGTTTAAAAAGGAGATTTTCTACTAGAACATCTTTAAATTAGTTACTTCTACTTATAGTCAAGTAAAATGTTTTGCTTTGTTCAAAGTTGGAATCACTTTTGATTGTATGACTTGTTTTAATGATATTACTATGAAAAGATTGTTAAACTTGGGACTAATGACTTAATTAAAACGAGAGATCAGGATGTTTGTGGAAATATGAATACTTGTCTAAGTTGAATTGTTTAATGACCATTATTATGCATCTTTTACTAGTCTCTCTTTGATATACACAGCTCAGTGTTGTACCTTATGTCCAAAAGTGGTTATTATTATTATTGAATCTAAGATTATTTGATTTTAAAATAATAATCAACTATTTTTCTTTAAAGAATTAATGCTAACTTTGCTTGTTATGAATACTTACCTTTTTTCTGCCCTTAAATGCTGACAAAAGGCTGCACTACAGGTAAACAACAACAAAAAAAAGAGAGACAGATCCAGTCAGTGTGGTTTTAATTTACATTTTGTTTGCTAGGAAGTTCTGGTACCTTCCCCTGTGTCTATTGGTTATTTGGATATTCTGTTTGTGAGATGTATAGTAGTCTTCATCCCATTTTTTCCATCAAGTTGCTTAACTGTTGAACACATTCTTCAAATATTCTGGGTGTAAGCCCCCTTTTGGGGTATATGTATGTGCTTTAAATTTTCACATCGTTTCTTAGTAAGTCTATTATGTTTGGTACTTTTTGTGTCTTGTTTAATAAGCCCTTCCTAACTCAAGATCATGACAGTATATCTTCTGCATAGTCTTCTAAAATTAACACATTTGCCTTTTATGAGAAGATCTTTAATCTATCTGTAATTGGGTTTTTGGTGGTGTGGGGTGGAGATCCAAAGACGTTTTATTCTAATATTGGTAGCTAGTTGACCCAAAATCAGTTATTAAAAAGTTTCTTTTAATATTACTTTTCGGTATATCATTTCCGTACATGTGAGGTTTGTTTGAAGCTCTCTATTCTATTTCATTGGTGTTTTGTCTTAATTGTACTGGTTCTTTGCTGTCTTAATTCTTTTAGCTTTATAGTATTTTGTGACATCCAACAAAGCCAATCTCCTATCTTCTCTTTCTTCAAAAGTGATTGGTTAATTTTTTCATTTCCATATAAATTTTAGGATTTTTTTCAGGTTCCATAAAAATAGTTTTTGGGATTTTGGTTGATTGCATTGTATCTATTCATCAACTTGGGGAAGAATTGATATGTGCCTTAAGTGTCTTCTAATCCATGAACTTGAAATATTTTTCTGTTTATTTAAATTTTCCCCAGTGTCTTATACTCTTTTGTTAGATTTGTTCCTAGATACTTGTATTGCAAATGTTACTATAAATGTTATCTTTTACAAACTTCTTTTCTCACTCTTTACTTTTTTTTTTTTTTGTATTGATTTTTGCAACAGGTAGTCTTATTCACCTCTGTTTAATTCTAATTTATTTCTTCATTCTTTTGGGTGTTCTATATGCCAAATCATATCTTCAAATAATATTTATTTCTTCCTTTTCAATCCTTGCCTATTTGTTTGTAGTCTTGCTGCCCAGGACTTCCAATATAATCTGGAAATGATGGTCCTTGTATCTTGCTGCAGTTTCAAAAGGGAAAGCTGCTTTTAGCAGCTTTGGTCTTCTGGGCCAACCTGGATTTTGCCTTCTAATCTCTGGGCTTCAGATGAAAACTTCAAGTTCTCCTAATTTAGGCCAAAGCCTTTGTAGTGAAAGCTGGCTTCCTCTGTTCACTTCTTTGGCTACCAATTTCCACTTAATCATTTGCCTTTGGGTATTCCTTCCAATTTTGTCAGTTCATCAATGTATTTTAATTCTAATATTATATATCCAACATTAGTAGTTACTTTCATTATATATCCATGTAATATGTCATGTTTTAAATAATTATGCATGCATGCAAGGTGAGAGGATTCACCAGAGAGAGTGGGAAGCAGAACAGTCAGATCTACTGAAATACACTGCTGAGGGGAGCAGTGGGCGAGTCAGGAGAGGTCTGCTGCACCGTGTGGGTAGCCCCCTGGCCAGCCAGGGATCAAACTTGTGCTGAAGTGGCAGTAGCTTGATAGCACTGTCTTTAACCCCTGAGGCACCAGGGAGTTCCAATATGTCACATTTTAAATGCTATAAAATATTGATTTTAATGGTAATTTAATTGAAGACAGTTTATCTCAGGAAATAAAGTTGAAAATTAGAAAATACTTAAAATACAGGGCACTTTCAAGGAAATCTTATGTTTTTTTTTTTTTTTTTTTTAATAGAGGCATGCTTTATTTATTTGTTTTGTTTGTTTGTTTTTGTTTATACATGCACTGGGTACAGTCAGAAGCGCGGGAGGGTGAGAGAATTCACCAGAGCCAGAGCGGGGAGCAGAGCAGGCAGAAGGACTGAAGTACACTGCTGAGGGGAGCAGCGGGCTGCAGGAGAGGTCTGCGCGCCATGTGGGACCCTCCTCCGGTGGCTGGGGAGCAGCCGGGGATCGAACCGGCGCCTCGGGAGCGGGCAGCTTCGCAACCCAGCGCTCAACCGCTGCGCCACCGGGGAGGCCCGGAAATCTTATGTTTTAAGTAGCAGAAGGGTTATTTAAAAACTGCTGATGTTTCAAATGAAACCTGTACTATGTTTCCAAATTCAGTATATCTATTGCTGGCTTCTGGATAAAGATCTGTAATGGAGTCTCAAATAAATTTTAATGATGAAATTAAAATTTTCCTGACTTTTTTCCAAAGGAAAAATAGGAAGAAATGTAGCAATTCATTTAAAGATTTTGTTTAATCTATTTATTTTGGATTACTATCTTTCTATGGTTAAATTTTGAAAGATGTCAGGAGAGTTTTAAATTCTGAATTTAATCTGTTTTCTTTTCCTATCTTTGTAGACTCTTAGATTTGGAAAACCCTTAAGTGATTCTCACTCTGTCTGCACTCCAGTTGCAGGAACCCCACATCCCAGTAGTCTTGACGAATAGTAGTCAACCTTTGCTCAACTCTTTCTCAAGATAGAAAATTACTGCTTCCTAATAGAATAGTAATGAAAATTTTGATCATTGGTCCAGAAGTAATTTTGAAAGTTCTGAGATTGATTTTTAGAGTTTTAAATTTGGAAATAGTAGCAGTCTTGCATTTTGTTTAAATTACTTTGAAGTTCATCAGGAAATATTTTATTTTATTATTATTATTTTTTAAAGTTTATCTTTTTTTTTTTTTTTAAAGATTTTATTTATTTATTTATACAAGCACTGGGTACAGTCAGAAGCGTGGGAGGGTGAGAGAATTCACCAGAGCCAGAGCGGGGAACAAAGTAGGCAGAAGGACCGAAGTACACTGCTGAGGGGAGCAGCGGGCGGCAGGAGAGGTCTGCTTGCCATGTGGGACCCTCGCCGGCGGCTGCAGAGGCTGTGGGCAGCCTCGCAACCCAGCGCTCAACCGCTGCGCCACCGGGGAGGCCCCAGGAAATATTTTAAATATAGGATATTGGATTTCAGATCTTTACGAATCCTTGTAGGAATATTGGAAGTTTGAAGTGCATTTGAGTGAAGACTGTAGTGATTAGGATAGAGGTGATGAATAATTTCGTAGTTCCCTCTAAAGTGAGTTTAGCATGCCCACTTCAAACTGTGGTTTTCCTTTGCAAAAGTAAATGTTTATAGGTAAAAAAAGGCCATAAATTCCTTACTTTATTTCTGAACTTCCAAATAGTAGAGTTATTACTTTTGTCAGATTAAATCACTTACATAATAATAATATATTTAGAAAAGATTGGTACATTTAAGAAATCTCAAACATGTACACATTCCTTTTAAAAAATTATTAGTGTATGTATTACCATGAAATATTGAGATAAAATGAAAACATTTTAAATGTCCCCTGTATAATATAGTTCTTCCTTTTGTCTATATATGTACATATTATTTTGAAGTTTTAATCACAGTGTATATACAATTTATGTTTTTTCTCTTTGAGTATATTCTATGTAATCACCTGTGTTTTTATATCAACATCATCTTCAAAATCATCACCATTATTATTGTTGTATAATATTCCACTATTGATGTGTTGAAACAATCCTTTTATTATTGATCATTTAGGCATCCCTTTTATGAATATTGTTGATATAACTATCTTTAAAGCTTTTCTACAATTTGAGCTATTTTTGTAGGGTAAACTTGTTGTTTGGGGAACATCATCAAATCATATGAACTTTTTTTGTTTTTTTGTTCTAGGATTTCTCCAGTGATGATTCTAAGTTAGAATATAATGTAGATACTGCAAATGGCATTGTTATGGAAGGATATCTGTTCAAACGAGCTAGCAATGCCTTCAAAACTTGGAACAGGTAATATATTTCAAATGCTAGTCTTGATTTTTCCATATTCTCAGTTTTCTGACTTTCCCTGTGATTTGGCAACTCTTTCCTTCATAATACCCTTAAGCCACAGTTCGTAGTAGCTTTCCTGAACCCTGAATCTTATTGAATCTTATTGAAGATAAGATTTCCTTTTGGGAAAAGGGACAATGCTAATTCTAAATTATAAAATTTAAGCAAAGTTTAAGTAAGGAAAATTTTTATAATACTTGTTCTGTAATGACTAGATTGTTACTAGGAATGTGAGCTTCCTTCCATATTTGTTATGAAATAGATTTGATTACAAATTATTAAATATAGTGGGTGGGTAAGATAAATGAACTTTGTTTTTAAGTTTGGGTTCCTCTCCATCTCATGTTTACTTTTTACTTTGTGTTTACATGTGAATCTTTGAGTTAGATGATCCTATCTTTGCAGTAACTTTAACCAGAAATGGGATTTCTGGAAATGGGATTGTTTTTGTATATCAAGTATGTGTGACAGCTGGCACACCTTTTTTCTAAACTTGATGGATACCGAAAGCACTGAATTTTTTTTTCTTAACTGCTTTTTATAAAATATAAAGCCAGCAAATATCTATTAAGTGAGTGATTTATAATTTTTTTAATTATATTTTCTCATGTAGTAATAATAAAGTGAAATAATTTCAGAGATGTAGGCGTTAAAAAAATAGATTGTTATTTCAGGATCATCCTCCTGAATAATAGCTATTAACCTTTTATTCAAAGATGCTTCTCTATGCAATAAAAGAATTTTATACTAAATTAGAATAATTTTAGGTTGTGGCTACTTGATTTACTATTATATTATTGGTTGAGTATGTATATTTTATTTACTGCTTGAACAGGATATGAATTCACTTAATGATAGAGAAGATTGTTTTCTTTTTAAAACATGGACATTAACAAAATAGAGTTTTCTTGGTAAGTTTAGTTTGGTATACATTTTCATTAATTTGAATGGAAGCAATTATACTTGGATATCAGTATATTTAATTGAGTTTCAGTGCACTTAATTTGGTTTCTTGGTTTTGAAGTTTTATAGAAAAAATTTACTGATATTTTCAAATGTTGTGATATATTGAGCTTTCCTTAGCATTTGATATTGCTGGTGTTAAAATTGTATATGGTGTTTTTTATTAGAAATGATTTTTCCATATGAGAATGAATATAAACTGCAAATAATATAATATGTTTATATTTGATATTAAACCTCTTTGTATTATGTAGAACTTTAAAAATAATACATGAGTGTAGGAAGACCAAGAGAGTCTGGTTAGAAATAATGTTTCTGATTATTGTAAAGTGAAAATGAAAATTATATTCTCTAAGCTGTAAAAGTTAGTACAATGATCTTTTAAGTTTTTCCTGGCAAATTTCCTAGTCACAGTAGGAAGTTGAAATAAAAAAGTGTGATTATCAGATTTTTCTAATAAATAAAGGTATTTTCAGCCAGTATGGTTTCATGAGGTAATGTTAGAATTGAATTTTAACCTTCAGATTTCAAAACAACCTACTTAAAGTTTAACACAGTGAAAATACAATAAATCCATAGAAACTATACCATTATGTTAAGAAGAAATGAAATGAACTTCCATGGACTTCTCCAATAAGAAATGCTCTCAGACTTCAAAATGAAGCACAGTAAGTGTTAGTGGAAAATTGTGTTGCCATTTAGAGCAATAGACAAAAATTAATTCTGATTTAAGCATGAGCCTTTTCATTTTTCACTATGTGCTTTATGAATTTGATTAATTGGCATAGATATTAAATGTAACTAAAATCAAGTAGGGAATAATTGTAACATTCTCAGCTGTAAACTTGTTAACTACCATTTGCAAAGTGAAAAAGACAATACCTTAAGAAATGAGATAGCTTATTAAAGGAGGAGCCGACTGTATGTAGAGGGATGGTAGTTATTGATTAGAATTAAGGACTGTAGTTCAATTTTTAATTTTTTAGTAAAGTAATGAAGACGTACAGACCATATAACTGGTCTGTGGCAAAACTGAGGCACACAACATTGTGTTTTTACAAATTACTTTGGACATTTCAAGCAATCTATAGCTTGATAAAATATAACTTCAATTATTAAAAAATTAGTTTTAAAATGATTTAAAAATGTATTAACAAAAAAACTTGCATTCTTATGGAAAAATTATGGCTAGCTAATTAATTTCATTTTATATGCCTTTAAATAACATTTTGATGGAAACATCAGTAAAAAATAGACTTGCAAGAAATGTAGCATATCAACATTCTGTAAAACTCTTCACATTTAAAAACAAAAGTCAGAACCTAATTTCCTTTAGGTTACAGATCAGTGACTAAAAGGAAGAGGAAAGAGTAAATCTACTAAATGTAACTTAAAATTTTTTTTCTCATTTTCAAGTTAAAAATAATTTAGAATTTATATTGTTTATATGAAGTTTATCAAAATCTAATTTAGGAAATGTCAGCAAATAATTTTCTTTTACCTATTTATAACTTTAAGAGTCTGTCCTACCTCTGTAATTAGTCCTCTGTCCAGTTTGATGTAATATATTCTAGCCTCTGAATAAAATACTCTGTATTTGTGGTATTTGCACCTTAAATTTAAAAATCTAGGAATTCACCATTCAAATATAATGGTTTTTCTGCTCATTGTTTTTAATATATATATTTTAGATTGTGGATTAATTTTAATTGATTTTTTCCCCTTGCAGTCACAATAAAGTACCAATCATAAGATGACAAATTTGCCATTATCTATAGTTTTTTTGAGTAATGGCATATTATATTCTTTAAAAGCAACCTTTTAAAAAGACCTCCTTCCTGAGAGAAATGTGAATATGATTAGGAACAGCAGGTTTATAACCTGCTGTTCTTTGTAAAATCTAAGCATATCTTGACAACATCATTTTGTAACTTGAAATTTAACTGAAGGGATAATGTTTTGTGTGATGTGATTGAAATAAAACAAGGAGTGAAAGTTTTATGGCTTATGTGGATTGTTGAGCTTGTTTCTCATTGGTCTCAGATATCTAGCTTGTGTGTGTCCCATGAGATTTTTATGTCTAAAATACATATTTTTTGGAAGACACATGTGAGATCTACCAAGATAATCTTTTCCATGCAGGTCATTTTCTCATGCTGGCAACTTCACTTCAGGCTCAAACAGTGTTAGTTGGATTACTAGTACTTGTATATTTCTCTTTTTTTCCCAATGGTAAATTCAGAAAAGATGAGTGAACAAGGAAAATAAGTGAATATTAGTATTAGTTAGTAATGAGGAGTAAAACTAGCTTACATGCTATGATGCTCAGTCACCATTGAACTAGAAAATACAACTAAGCACAAGATGTGTTATCCAGTTTTTTAAAGCAAAGTATTCCCTATGCTGCTTGACAAATACTAAGTTTTTTCTTTTATGGCCTCTTTTAAAAAATAAGAAATGTGTATATAGATTGAAGATAAACTCAAGTTATTGTGACCTTCGGGTTTCTGTTACCATTTGATGAAAAGAGGGCGAGCAAGTGGAAGGAAGTCTTATTACTGAAAATACTTTATTATCTTTGAAATTTTTATTTTGTAATCCACTTTTCTTATAAAAAGTTTTCATTTGTTTCAAGTTTATATAGATATATCTACAGTGATTATTTCCCTTAATTTTTCAAGAGCAGCTTATTAAATTAAGGAAATGTACTGTCTATATATTATGGCTATGACTGTAGAGACAAAAAATAGTAGTAGAGGGATATGCCTGGTGTGCTCAGTACTGTCAGAACTTTCTATACTATAGTACTCAAAGGAAAACTTTGTATATTTCTGAAATATTAGTGTTTCAGATTTCTAAGAGTTGGAATTAATTGTAGAGATGCACATATGTCTAATATGAACAAAATGCAGCAGGTATTTTTTATTATTAGGTTATGAGCTTAAGCTTGTTCCTTTAATTCTTGCTTTATTTTCATATCATGCTAGTCCTTTGCTTATTTTGCACATTTGCATTTTCATTCTTTTACTACCTTTCCCTTTTGTTTTAATCCTGCCCCGTTTTTTCACATGACAGGAAAAAGCCCGATCATATCAGGTACCAAATGGCTTCCTTCCCCTCACCCCTACCTTACTCCAGTTTCCTCTTTGGCACGAGAAAGCTCATAATTAACCTGCTTTTCAGATGGATTACTTGCAATGGATCTAAAGTCTCACATGTTTTAAATTGGGAGGAAAATATAAATGAAATTATACCTTTTCATTGTTTATCTCCTCAATTTGTTTTAATCTGGAAAAGAACATTTGATGTTTATAGTTACTCAAAGAAGGTTTAGATTGAGTTCATATATATTTATAATTTTTAAATTATACTTTAAATTTAATTTTAAATTATACTTTAAATTATAATTTTTAAATTATACTTTAAATTAAGTAAGCTAGTAAGTGCTTTTTAAAAATTATAAATAGTATCTAAGGATTAGTCCTTTTGGTAGTAACCATATTAGTTATGTTGAAAGAAAACATCAGTTCTTAGATTTTTCTTCTTTGTTTTACCAGTTAGCTCTTTTTTTCTTGTGAAAAATTGAATTTGAAATAAAGGAACATACTATGCAAACTTTTATTTTTGTTAAATGTTCACTTTCTTGGCATCTATATGGATGTGTGCACAAGTCCATCACCAATATCCTTTAGTGATGGAGTGTCTACAGAATTAGAATTTGACTTCACCCATGTTTTTTTAATTTCAAGTGCAGTTCTGGGACTAAGTGATCAAACATGCTAGGAGATTACTGATGTATTATTTTATGTATGTTCCCCCTCCCACCTCTTGCTATTTTGTCATCTGGAAGCTCTCACTGGTATATAAATATTAATATTTAATATTTTGGTCTAAAATCTTTATTGAGTTAATTCAATTTAAGATGGCGATAAAGTGGTTTCTCATTTTCCTTAATGAACCATGAGCTTTTCTTTCTGAAAAACTTTTAGATTGTGGTTTTGTAGTTAGTTTCTGACTCTTATAGAATGTAGTGTAGCTGTCAGCATTGTGCTTTCCAAAACTTGTCCTTTTGATTTAAATACACCTTTTAAGTATCTTAAAATTGCAGATAACTTGAACTTAAAATATTGAGTATTTTTTAATATTCAGTAGACTAGAAATTGTCTCATTTTTCCTTTTATTATAAATGTCCATAATAGCTGTGATTATTCTACAGATACAATTAAGAATATATTCTATTTTACTTACCTGACTAAAGTCTTGATCAGTATAGATGAGTATAGTTAACTCCTTTTTTATATATTTATTTTAGGGCAGAGAAGGAGAGAGAGTGTTATAAGACAGAAAAGATCTTAGTTATTGAAATTATTTTTCTCCCTAGCATACACATTATGCAAATTTTTGCCTTAGAAGATGTGCTCAAATTAAAATTAATTTGTAGTGTTTTTGTTTTTCCTGAGAGTGCAAAAATTAATGATATGAGAAAGTTACCTAGAAGCAGATAGTTGGGAGAGAAACTGGGTTTCAGAAATATTGATATATGTCATCTATTGAGTTAATAATGAAAGGTAATAGTCTGACAAAATGTAAAAATTTGTAATATTTTGTTACTATTTTCGGAGGCCTGTATCTAAATATGCAGTAGGTCAAAAGAAATTTATGTTTTGAAGACCTCAGAAGCATGAAAAGTTTACATGGTTATATGAGTGTTTTCCATAGTATAAAAATCTTTGTATTTTTTAATAGCAAATTATATAATGATTTCTATACTAGAAAACATAACAATTTTCATTAATATAGTTAGTTCACTCTGCTTCAAATTACTTAAAAAGTCACTTTAATCAGTGTCAGAGATTATTTCCATTGCATGTCATCCCGTGTTGGCAGGGCTGTACTATTTTGTTTATAGGTATTTCCTTTAACATTTCTAACCAACTATGTGTCCCAAAGCAAAGAAACCCAGATGTTCTTCCTTTTCTAGCCTCCCTGTTGATGATTTGCATTTAAACTCAACCCACTTGGTTTTATCTAGATGCTTATTTAACAAATCTCTATTTTAATGGTAAAGGTAATACCTTTTTAAGTAGCAAGAGAATCTAACAATCTGTCTAGTTTTAAAATAGAAAAGCATCTTGTAATCATTTTCTCAGCTTTGGAGAATTAATTTTTAGAAATAGAAATTCTAAATCTTCTAAATAAATTCTAAATAAAATTTCTTGTATTTTGTATTAGTATCAATGAAAAGGTAGAATCTCTATCTGCTAATAGATTAATAACTAATGTTTACAAAAGAAATCATCTCACATGAAACTAATTTTAAAATAATGACTCAAATATTGTTTTACCTTTCATGCTTTATGAGAATTTTTGCTTCCTTTCATGAATGGCTTTTGGCTGTGATTTTTTTTTTTTTTTAATCTTTAGGTCCTTTTACTGTTTTAATAAATTAGAAATAAGTATGCCATATGTAGCTTAACTTTTTCTTGTAAAGAAGACTCCAAGTAAATTGTTTGCCTAATAATTTATAATAATGAACTGAACAATATAGGTAGTTGGGTGAATCACTTTTATTAATAACTTTGATTATTCTGGTTGGGAATACTTTATATGACAGAAAGGTCAAGTTAATTGGCAATTATCTCCTGTTGAATATTAGTTCTTAAATGTTGATTAGTTTTTTGTTTACTTAATCAAATGCTTGCTGAATTATCTGCAGAAAGGTTGAAAACCAGCACCATTTACTTCAGTGTTTTACTGTATACAATGGTCAGTCTTATTTACAATATAAATCCATTTATTTACAATATAAATCTGTTTAGCACCAAAATTATTTGGTGCTAGCATAAAAGATAACAGCTTTTGTTAGGATGTACATTTCTGACAAAATAAATCAAAACACAGTAAATTTCCTAATCTGTGGTTAAAATTGCTTATTCTTTACTTTGAATTGTTACTGACATCAGTTTATATAAAGCAAAACAGTGCACTCTCAAAAAATGTAATTGCCATGACTGATTTTTAGTGCTTTTCCAACTATTTCTAACAACTGGAATTATATATGTGAAAATTTAATCTATTTTTTATTTATTTAGACGCTGGTTTTCAATACAGAACAATCAGTTGGTTTACCAGAAAAAGTTTAAGGTAGGTGTTAAGTGATTCAGTGAAACTCCAGTGATTCCCCAGTTCTAGTTCATCTGTTCATCTTGGTAAAAAATTGAAGTTCATAAATACTCATATTTGCAAAATTAGTATTTATTAGTTCTATGTTTTTGCGGTGTAAAACTCCAATGGAAAGTATCAACATTTATTCCTTATTCCTTAAAAGCAGTCATTTTGAATCCTTAACTCTTAATCCCTAGCTTTGAGATGGATTTATATGTGTGTGTGTGTGTGTGTGTGTGTGTGTGTGTGTGTGTGCGCGCGCATGCGTGTGTGCGCATGTGTGCCAGAATTAATACTTTTTATTTCTTTATGTATCTTTGTCCAGCTGTGTACAGGAACAACACTACCATACCATAGTACTATTTTGAGGGTGAAAAACAGGATGCCTTTTTAAGAAATATTACCTTAGGACCAAATGATATAGAGTTATAATATGGAAAGATGATAACATCAAAAGGTTAAAAATGACCTTAAATATAAGTTTGAAGAAATTTAAATAGAACCTTTAAATTTGTTGTTCATACTGTTTTTATACATATATTTTTTTTGACCATATTTTAAGGTGAGGGATTTTTATTCATTGAAAGGAATACTGAGATTGCATGGAACTTTAGAATGTCAAAAAAATAGAAGAAAAAGAACCATTTGTTAATTTGCTGACTTTATTTTTACTTAGCCTTTGTGAATGATAAATTCAACTATAAATTTCAGATTTTTACTGTACTCTTGAGATGATACAATATGAAATTTGACTTGTTTGGTTCTATAATAGCAGGTTGGTTCAATACAAAATCTTTCATTCTGACTATAATTAGTTCATCATTTCTTCTGTGATAAATTTGCCTTTGAGTTTATATATTTATTAAGTACTAGAAAATAATGAAAACCTTTCTTATTTTCTTAGGTATTTTAAGAAAGATGTATAGGGATTTTTTTTTTGATAGATATTTAAAACTTCATTAGATCCTTCTTTTTGGGAAGAAAATAATAGCTTTTATCATGTGAGATAGGATCAGGAAAGTAATGAATAGGGAAGAAAGTTAATAGGGAAGTTAATATTTATTGAGCACTTCCTAGTTAATTACCAAGTTTTGAATTAAGCTCCTTATAATCTATTTTGTTTAATCATTTCACAGTAATTTTATGAGCCAGCTAAAATTACCAATAGGACAAAATTGGATTTAATATATGTATATTTGTAGCCTATATCTCTAAAATACATAATTTGAAATCTTTAAAGTTAGGACATTTTTTTAAGTAATATTTGAAAGTATGCTATTATTGATAGTAGTATTAAAACCTAGATTGATAGATATGGGAGTTTCGTTTTGTTATTGCAGGATAACCCCACTGTGGTAGTGGAAGATTTAAGGCTCTGCACAGTGAAACATTGTGAAGACATAGAAAGACGATTCTGCTTTGAGGTGGTCTCTCCAACAAAGTGAGTGGTTCTGAAGAATCTGAGAGTTGCATGTATATTTGTATAGTTTATCTCGACTTTTCAGAGTAGAGAAAGATTTGTGTTTCCCTTGTGATTATTTGTACTAAAGAGGAATAAAATGTTGTAAAATTCAATAGTTTGTATTCAAGTGTTATGATGAGATATTTATGTAACTATTCAGTTATCATTCGTAAAATACTACAGAGATTATTAATATGACCATGTGGAAACTGTCTTGATGAACTGAAGTCATATCAGATATTATTGTTTTTTGCTAATATAGTGTTTGAAAAAACAATGTTTTCTTTTTTATCTTTTAGAAGTTGTATGCTTCAGGCAGACTCTGAAAAGCTGCGCCAAGCATGGATTAAGGCTGTTCAAACCAGTATTGCTACTGCTTATAGAGAGAAGGGTGATGAATCAGAGGTTAGCTAACAATGATATCAAATGGCATATTGCAAAGAGTTTTAATATTAGTTGCAGAATTATATTTTTACAACTGTTTTTTTTCATGAAGGATGTGTTAAATGTTAAATGCATTTTATTTTTTAAAATCTAGATTTAATTTTTTGTATGTTTCTATATATATTTTAATTCAGTGTTTGAATGTGTCCCAGATTGACATAATAAGCATTCTAATGCATTTCCCCTACCCCCAGTTTTTTAATTCTAATAAAGTATAAAATAATGACTGAAAGGGCATTAAAAGTAAAACTGGATAAAAAGCTTTAAAAAAAAGGGAAAACACAATTTGCCTTAGTTGAGATCTTCCTGGGGAAGACAGGCTTAATATTGAGTCTTGGCTCATTGTCTGACTTCAGCTTCCCAATGAGTTAAGAAACTCTTTGGAGCAAGGTCATGAGTGAGTCTTGAGAAATAGGGCTTTACCACTCTAGGAACTTCCTGAAAAAGATATTTGTGAGTCCACTTAAAAAAATGTCTTTATCATCACATTTGTATGATAATTTAGTTGGGTATGGCATTTTTAGGTTGGAAATAATTAGTTCTAAAGGATTATGTCTATTTATTTTGTCTATTATATATATGTAATTTATATATAAATAAAAAACAAAATACTCAATGTTTATGCATTTCTTCCCTTAAGACTAAATGCAAATTGATGGAGGAACTTACATCTTTTCATACTTGAACTCTAATGCCTAAAACTTAGTTCCATAAAAGGCCTTCAATTTATTTTTTGGAAGTTTTTGTTTGGAGCATGTAGTGTGTAAGAGTATTTTGTGTGTGTGTGTGTACACACAACACATATATATATATATATATATATTGTGTTATTTTTCCACACACACATACACACACATACATATACATACATATATATATACACATATGTACATATATATATATATTTAACAAATAATTCTTTATTCTTTTAGAAGCTAGATAAGAAATCATCACCATCCACAGGAAGCCTGGATTCTGGAAATGAGTCAAAAGATAAATTATTGAAAGGGGAAAGTGCCCTGCAGCGAGTCCAGTGTATACCTGGCAATGCCAGCTGTTGTGACTGCGGTCTGGCAGACCCACGGTGGGCCAGCATCAACCTGGGCATCACCCTGTGTATCGAGTGCTCTGGGATTCACCGGTGGGTAGGCCTGTGCAGGGTGATAAGCACACAGTGTAAATTATCATGGCCCTTTGGGTAGAGGACCTTTTCCACTTGCCCAATTTCCAGTTAATATCTTTTTGCTTTTATAAAATGGATAAAATTCTAATTTGTAAAATGTTATCAAGTATGTTGTATCACCATTCATTACTAACCAGAGATCTATCTCTGTTTATATGTGCATTGAGGACTATATTAGAAACCTCATCACATAAAAAGAAAAATAAAAAAAAAAGCATAAATATGCAAATTGAGACTTGCTAGGTTATTATTAATGCTCTTTCCTGACTTCCTTTAGGAGTCTTGGAGTTCACTTTTCAAAAGTGCGATCTTTAACTTTAGACACCTGGGAGCCTGAACTTTTAAAGGTAAGATAAACATTTGCTTAAAAATGTATCATTTTCACAAAAATGTCAAGATTTTATGTTCTTGGCTTACGAATGTATGTGCTGCTCAGGGCCAGCAATGAACTAAATTGTATTGGGACATATTTGAAAGTATACTGGCAAATCTAGTGTTTTGAAAATTGCTGTCTGTGTAGCACTAGTCACATTTTAAGAAAACTGCATTCCTATGTTTTCTCAAAAAAATCTTAGATTCTGTATCTTAATGCTACTCTTTAATAATTACATAGATTTTTGTTATTAATATAAGAGAGATTTTATTGTAATAAGCTCCATAATGGATTGGAATAACATGTTGTTATCATTGGGATATTTTAACATGGGATCACTTGCAGACGTGTATTTGTTAGAATAGTAGTCATCAGGCTATGATTCCTTTTTCTCATGTAAGGATTGATAATATATATCACAGTTGGGTTTCTGATCAGATTTACAAAATTCATAACAGTGAATAGTATTCTTTTAATTACTCATTGTTTATTTTTCCACATTGTAAAAATTATATTAAAGGTTGTAGTATAATCAGTATTTATTTCTGTCTGAAAATTGTGTTTTAAATGTGTTTGTATTTCAGTTTTAGTCCATAGGTAAAATGGTAATCTATTTAAGTAAAATAAAAAAAATTGTGCAATTATTGTGTAAACATCTAAGTGAAAGTGATAAATTTAACCCTAAGGTGTAGCTGAAAATTGTGTTTTAAATGTGTTTGTATTTCAGTTTTAGTCCATAGGTAAAATGGTAATCTATTTAAGTAAAATAAAAAAAATTGTGCAATTATTGTGTAAACATCTAAGTGAAAGTGATAAATTTAACCCTAAGGTGTAGCCCCATTTAGATAAGACTCTTTTAATGGTTATGAATGAAAGAAGAAAGTGGAGGATGAGGGGTAGAAATGTCATTTCTACATTAGCATTATAGAACTCTGTTGATTCAATTTAGAAAACTTGGTTGAAACACATTTGTCTGATACATTAAAAAAAATGACCAAAACTTTTACAGTATTTTGAACTACTTACATACCAAGGATAAGGAGAAAGTAGTTTGCTTTGATTTTTGTCTGAAACTTTGTCTGACCTTAGACTTTATGCAGTCAATGTACCAGACATTATGAATAGTGTGCAGCTTTCTACCAGTTGTAGTACAGGGACAGAAAACTAGTGGAAGATGGATGAGGAGAAACCCTTTCTTATAGGAGTGGTAATCTTCTATGAGAGGTTTTCTGGTGAGGAATGGCAAAATAGCGATACTGCTCACACTGCTTGTTTTTACTTTGCTTAACCCTTATACTTCTTTGTGGAGTAAGCAATTGCAGGATATGCACAGAAATTCATTAGCTGTGTTTGCTTATGAACTTTTATGAAAGTATTTTCTAAGGCATTAATAGGCTATTTTTTTATTTTCTTATTATATAGCTTATGTGTGAGTTGGGGAATGATGTTATAAATAGAGTTTATGAAGCTAAAGTGGAAAAAATGGGGATCAAGAAACCACAACCAGGACAAAGGTATTTATTATTTCAGTTGTCTTAATAGGTTCCCCTTTCCTCTGCAAATCAGGAATATAGATAAACTATGATTTCTTTTTCCACCATGACTGAGATGTAATATTGAAACAGACTGTTTAGAAGATATAATTACTGCTTCTGTTAAAATGTAACTTTCTTTTACTTGGGTATGTTAATTAGATAATTATATTTACTGAGCAGATAATCAGGTAGTTTTCAGATGACAGAATCTTAAAACTTAAGGCTTTTTACATAGGAATGTGACAGCTCTTAGCAATTAAATCAGACCAAAGTTTTATCAGTGGTAGGTCTTTAAAAGAGATAATCTGTTTATTAATGTCTCCAAGGTCAAGTTTCTACTATCTGTAATGAATAATTTTTACATTGTTTGACTTAGCTCAACAAATATTTGTTAATTATATACTTCATACATGGCATTATGATGTTGAATTAATTGTGAAAAAGGTAGCTTCTGATAATGGGAAAGTGTTCAATTGCTGTGTTTGAAATTATACTTCAGTGTTTATGGAGGTTCATTGAATGAAGTGACTAAGACTGTCTTCAAGGTACATAATTTGTTTTTGTTATTGATATTTTCAGTTTAGATATTTTTCATTTTAGCATTACAGTTGTATTTGCCATAATCTCATGTTGGGATTTTATGTTTGACTACATCTATATATGTGTATATATGTGTGTGTGTGTGTACATATATATATATAATACACACATACACACACACAGAGAGAGAGAGAGAGAGTCAATATTAAAGTTATTGCTCTCTAAATGAGTATCATTTAAATCAGATTTTGTTCATTTGCTAAAACGTAGTTGATTTGAAAAATAGCCATTTTAGTCAAAGACCTGAGCATTTTCAAGGTTATAAATAAGGAAAGATATAGATAACAGATTGGGCATTTTATGATTGTATCATAAATCAGAAGTTTAAAATATGACATCTCATCTTCCCTCAACGTAGGATGCTATGTTGTTTTTAAGTGGTTGTCTTTTGAAAAATTATGGCCTCAAGTATTGATATTCCAGTATGTGACATTTATTGGATTTATGTTAATATTTAAATATTAATTTCTATACATTTTTGTAGTTTTCTTGGTTTCAGGGGAACATATATAGAAAGTGAATGGGCATAGAAATTAAGAGAAAAAATGTGGCTTGTTAATAGTTGAGATTTTTCAGTTAATTATTTGTATTTGAAGATGTTCATTAAATATTTTGAAGAAAAGCATTTTGCATAATGTCCTAAATTCAGTTTTAACTTCTATTACATTTTGTGACTTTAGTTGTAAATATTCATTACATGGCTTCTTTTCAGTATTAGTCATACTAAGAGATTAAGTAGAAAATTATGGCATTTTTATGTATACCAGACAGGAGAAAGAGGCATATATCAGAGCAAAATATGTGGAGAGAAAATTTGTGGATAAATATTCTATATCATCATCACCTCCTGAGCAGGAAAAAAAGATTGTCTCCAAAAGTTGTGAAGAAAAGAGGCTGAGTGTTTCTAAACTTGGGCCAACTGACCAAGTCAGAGCATCTTCTCTAAGTTCAGGTATTACAACTTGTGTATACAAACATTTTCTTAAGTTGAAGTCACTTTATAATTGTAGATTGTAGATTTTTTTAAATGCTATAAACTGTTTCCTCTACATATTTTAAGGAAAATTGGATTTCTGTGGCTTTACAACAATTAAGTTTAGTGTCTTGGTAATTCACATGTCTAGGTAATGTGTATATTCTAAGGAATAAAAATACTTAAAATGCAAGGGGAGTTGGGAATTATAAATCTGTCATGCTAAAAAGCCCTAAATATCTGATTAACCACCTAATATCCTTCCTATTTTTTTCCTCCTAAATTTTTCCCAGTAATGTTTTTTCCTGCCCTTTTTCCTTCTTACGGCCTGCTTTGTGCTTTGCTAACTTGCATGTCCCCAGTGGTTGCTGTAAATAGCGACGAGGCCAGGCGGGAGTCTCTGTTCTGTCCTGATGAGCTAGATTCACTCTTCTCCTACTTTGATACTTCTTCAAAACTGCGTAGTAGTAAGTACTACTCTTGGGGAGCATTCCACGTCTGTGCCAGTGGTCATTGTGCGTGTGGCCATTTCTCTAGATGTTACCCATTGTCTCAGAATTACACATTACTTACAGTCACATGATAAGTTAAGCTCTTTACCACCCCTGCCATAGTATGGAGTAATGAAATGTGTTATAGTTCTGAAAATAAGTTTATTTTCAGATTTGGTGATTCTCATTTTGATAAACTAAGTGTTCAGATGGATTAAGATGGTGTTAAACGTATTCTGCTGGTGGTGGCTAAGTTCACGTTGATGTATCAGAGCTCATTTTAAAACTTTGTTTGTGGGAGGTTGTTTTCTAAATGACATGAAATTTAATCACTAGCTGATTTTTTATTTTAAAAAACAGTCAAAAGTAATGACAGTGGAATCCAGCAGAGCTCTGATGATGGAAGAGAATCTTTACCCTCCACAGTGTCAGCCAATAGTTTATATGAGCCTGGTGAGTTTTGGTGAAATTCAGTGTTAATTGGTATTATTTGCTGAAAAATAATATGATAAAATGTCTAGATTGATTAAGTAGTTTCTACAGGGAGGAGGAATACAAATGAGAAAACACCTATTTTTTTTTTTTTAATTTGGCAGTTTTCTAGCTACAGTCTTCTAAGCCCTGTGATATGTGCAGAAGGTGCTTTATCAGTTGCCAAGGATAAATTTTTTTTAAAAGATTTATTTATTTATTTATTTATACAAGCACTGGGCATAGTCAGAAGCGTGGGAGGGTGAAAGAATTCACCAGAGCCAGAGCGGGGAGCAGAGTAGGCAGAAGGACCGAAGTACACTGCTGAGGGGAGCAGCGGGCGGCAGGAGAGGTCTGCGCGCCATGTGGGACCCTCCTCTGGTGGCCGGGGAGCAGCCGGGGATCGAACCGGTGCCACAAAGGCTGCGGGCAGCTTCGCAACCCAGCGCTCAACCACTGTGCCACCGGGGAGGCCCAAGGATAATTTTTAATATACAATAACTGTATATCTTACTCTTCATTTTTTCTTTTTTTTTTTAAATTTTATTTTTATATTCCCCAAACAATTGCAACCCCTTTATTTTGACCCCAATCCCCCCCGCCCTTCATTTTTTCTTATGCTGTTTTTTCTTACTAGGAGAAAGAGATCAGCAACCCCATTCCCATTAGGTTTTACTTCTGACTTGTGCTTTATTTCTAAATTTTCGTTTTATTATTTCAGTGATTTTGGTCTTACAAAATACTCAGGATAGTAAGCATTCTTCAAATTTTTTGATCTGCTTTTCCTGGAAATTGTGATGGTATTGGGCCATCCTAGGAATAAAGAAGGGTTTGATCTAATGGTAGCATTCTTTAGGAATTGTTAGACTTTAAGCCCAGGCTTATAGGAATATACCTATTTTAATATAGTACAGAGTAATTAAAATGCCTATTGGGTACTGGCAAGACCACATTGGTACTGAAATACCAATTGGTGTCTTCATAAGAGAAGATGGTTGACTGGGAAGTGATTACTGTGGGAAGTAAGATAACTGTGAAAACCTCCATTACCTCATTATGTTAAATTAGTGGGTTTTTTTAAGTGAGAACATTCACACTGTGATATAAATAAGAGTTTCATTTTTTAAAAAATTGTGGTAAGATACACATAACATAAACTGTATCATCTTAACCAGTTTTTAAGTGTTTTGGTCAGTGACATTAAGTCTTTTCGCATTGTTGTGCTGCCATCACCACTATCCATCCACAGAACATTTCATTTTATAAAACTGAGACTTTCAACCCATGTAACAAACACTTTCTGTTTTCTCTCTTCCCACCAAGAGCTCATTTTTATTGCTGTATTTGTCTTTGCTTTTCAGAGGGAGAAAGGCAAGATTCTTCTGTGTTTCTCGACTCTAAACATCTTAATCCAGGACTTCAGCTTTATAGGGCTTCATATGAAAAAAATCTTCCTAAAATGGCTGAGGCTTTGGCTCATGGTGCAGATGTGAACTGGGCTAATTCAGAGGAAAACAAAGGAACGCCACTTATTCAGGCTGTATTAGGGGTAAGAGTTCATACATTGAGTTTGTTATTAGTAGTATGATTTAAAAATTATAATTTGTTCTAAACATAGCTTTAGAATTATTTCTAGCTTTAAGAGATGGGTTGGAAAAATACAAGAAGTAAGTAGTGGTTTCTGAGCATCACTTTGATTACATGTAAACTCAGTTTTTTTTCTTTTTCTTTTCTTTTTTTAAAGATTGATTTATTTATGCATACAAGAGCTGGGGTACAGGCCAGAGATATGGGGGGTGAGCAGATTCACCAGAGGCAGTGGGGAACAGAACAGGCAGATTGACCGAAGGGAGAAGTGGGAGCAGTGGGCGAGTCAGGAGAGGTCTGAGGGGAGCAGTAGGCAAGTCAGAAGAGGTCTGCTACGCCATGTGGGTTGCTCCCTGGCCTGCTGGGGATTGAACTTGTGCTGCAGAGGCTGCGGATTGCTTCATAGTGCAGTGCTTAACCCCTTGTGCCACCAGGAAGCCCTTACTTTTTTTCTTACTGGAAGAAAATTCTGCTAATGAAATAAGTATGTTTTGCTAGGTCACAAATTGCAAATGGAAACCTTATTAGAATTAATTCCTGGGAAGAAATAATACATGATTTCTGTGCTTTTGCTGGGGATATTTTTCTTTTTTGTGGGGAATGAATTAGACAATTAGAGTAACAATTTGACATATATACTTTGCTTTTTGTGTACATTGTTGTTTTCCTTTTTTCTTCTAAGGGCTCTTTGGTGACATGCGAGTTTCTCCTGCAGAATGGTGCTAATGTGAACCAAAGAGATGTACAAGGGCGGGGGCCACTGCACCATGCCACTGTCTTGGGGCATACTGGGTAATCTATTAGTGTTCACATATTTTAGTAGATTTTATTTGAAAAATTACTTTGGAGTTCTGTTATGCTTTTTCTTAGGTTCAGGCCCTTAGGTAGAGTTTGTAAAGTTCTACTTTCCTATGACATATTTTAATGAAATTAAATGAGAAAAATCTTTCAGAAAAATCTTACTGTTACTTTTCAGATATGAAAATTGCTAAACTGTGAACTTATAATTTATATAGATATTTTTTAGTATTTAAAACTGTTACTGACATTGTGGCTTTGCCAGACAACTTAAGTCTATGTGTGTATTTGTGCATGTATTTATACATATGTACATAGCACACACATTTTGGGAGAATTTTATAACTGGAAATTTTCAGTTCCCACAGGGTAGCTAAAGTAAAATTCTAAAGTAAATTCTTAACCTGTGGTATTGACATTGTAGCTTCTGGAGTAATTTTTAGGCTTCCAGAACAATAAAGCCTTGAAAATGAATTTCCTATTAATGCACACAAATGAAGCAAGCAAAGTGTTAGTCTTGTATGAAAACTTTGTGTCAAAGTTGATTGTGTTTTAATAAAACATCTCACATAGTCAGTTCTCTTATTTGGTTCACAACACTGTAAATTTTAGTAGTACAGCTTCACACATTCATAAATGTATATACTACACCATGCCTACTTCCAAAGGGCTAGTTACCATTTACCATGCTACATTTGACCCCTTCAGCCCACTCCCACCCCTTCCTCTTTGGTAATTAGAATTTGTTATCAGAATACCCAGCTCTTACTGTCTTGCTAGCAAGGAGCTTTTCTTTTAAAATATTCATTTTTTGCATCTTCTATTTTTATTATAGCTTATTTTCTTTTCCTTCATTAGCAGAGATTCTGTTCAATATAACTTCATCATAACAACTTTTCTACACTTAAGAATGATAATCAACTCATCCTTTGTATTTTCTTCTTAAATAATCATAATTCTTCCCATATTATTTCATAGGTTCCACTTACCCTTTCATATTTTTTCTTTTGTATTTTTTCATTTTTGTCAATTTCTTCAAGTTACAAATGGCTATTTGTGTAGTACAGTAGGAACATTCTTATGTTTTTGCTGTGGTATTATCATTAATGCACTATAATGATAAGCTTGCCTGGGCTTCCTTCTTATCCCAAAATGACTTGTGTGACTTTTATTTAAATTTATAGATAACTGTGCACATATTTTTTTATGGTAAGGACCATAATTTACACATCCCACTATGGCATAATGCCAGTTTAAATATGAAAATACCTTGATATTGTAAAATGCTAATCTTGGTAAATTATTATCAGTGTTCAATAAATATTTGTAGAATGAATCAAGAATTTCCTAATGAAAATGTTTTCTTTAAATTAAGTATTGCTTTCTAATTTTTAAAGTAGATACTAATTATTTTACTGATAATATTTGAACAATACTGTTTCCTTAAATAGGCAGGTATGTTTATTCTTAAAACGAGGTGCCAATCAACATGCTACTGATGAAGAAGGGAAAGACCCTTTGAGCATAGCTGTGGAAGCAGCCAATGCTGATATAGTGACATTGTAAGTGTTTTCTTTTTACTTGATTATTTCCGATATAATATTAGTTCTGCAGGGTGTCAGCATGGAGTTTCATGTATCAGTGTGAACTTTAAACTTGATTATATACTCTATGGCATGTCCCTCTCTAAGCACATTAACTATATTAAGCAGTTTGTACATATGAACTCATTAGTTCTCACAACATATGGGAAAGTTAATATTACTAGTTTCATTTTATAAATAAGGAAACTATGTCACAGATAATTTGAGAAACTAGTAAGTGGTGGATCTGAAACCAAGAAATCTGACAGAAATACCCATGTTCTTAGCCACTATTGTTATACTGCATTACCAGTAGGAATAGAAAGCCAGAGACTGCACTAAAATGGATTCTTTAATTCTCACTACAGAACTGGGGTGAGGGCTGAACTTGTGTACCAGGCAATTATTAGACCTCGGGAATTACAAGATTATAAAGGCAGCTGCATTGATTTAGAGGCTTTTGCAGTTGTACTGCTTTTGGGCAGTGATACTTGGGGAGGAGGGTCTGTTTGTGCTTATTTTTTAAAAGAATTATTCAAAGAATATTCTTATTGTTCCATTTTTGTTCAGTGTTTGCTTTCTCTTGTCAGGTGTAGTCCCTGTAAAATTCTTCCTCTAAGTAAAATCATCCGATATTTTTCTTTTTCCTTGTGACTTATTTCACTGAGCATAACCCCTTCTAGTTCCATTCATGTTGCTGTGAATGGAGCAATATTCTTAATTTTAAGATAAGAATTTAAAAATATTTGCATACAATTTAATATGATCTGTTAAGGAATTTTGAGGTCTTAATTTGATTTTCATCTTAGGTCAGAGTTGTTTGTTAGACTTAAAATCTGGAAATGTGATCGTCATCTATAGTTCATTATCATGTAGGGAACCTTTAGCATGTGTTGTATAAAGTCACTTATTCATTCTATTTTGTGCAGAATGAAGCCCAGAATTGTTGATCCTACTATATGAGTACACATAGTTCTATACTCACTGCAGAATCTCAGTCACTTATAAAGAGAAACTCCCTCATTTCCTTGAACTCCTAAACTCACACTGAGAATTCTTGACTAGCTGTCTATCATCCCTCCCTGAACCCTGCCAAACTAAAAAAAAAAAATCAGCAAAACATATGTCCTCAGTGCCCATTGTCTTTCCTGCCCTGGAAGAATTATTGTTATTGTGCATGCCATTATAGGGAAATTTAGATATTAAATCATTAAAGATTTATAATGGAGAAAGATAAATTATTAAAGGATCAATAGAAATAATAAAGAGAAACTAACCCTGAATGAAAATCCCAGGAAATTCTTATAGTAATGATTCATCTTCCTTAAAAATATCTGTTCCAAAATTTTCTACATTTTCTCATTTTACTTTATGTGAGGATTTCATTTTCACTTAGTAATTTTTGAAAATAGGGCCTCCCCTGGTGGCGCAGCGGTTGAGCGCTGGGCTGCGAAGCTGCCTGCAGCCTCTGCAGCCCTGGTTCGATCCCTGGCCACTGGTGAGGGTCCCACATGGCGCAAAGACCTCCGCTGCTGCGCCTGCTGTTCCCCTCAGCAGTGTATTTTGTCAGTCTGCCTGTTCTGTTCCCCGCTCTGGCTCTGGTGAATTCTCTCACCCTCCTGTGCTTCTGACTGTAACCCAGTGCTTGTATAAATAAATAAATAAATCTTAAAAAAAATTTTTTTTTTTGAAAATAGTTCTTTTCTCTGAAAAGTCCAGACACCAAAGCTGGAACTTGTGATGCTGTTATTCATAAGCACAGGGGTTAAAAAAGGAGATGAAGAGAATTGTAGTACTTTGGGAATACAAAAAAGCCATGTAGATGCTGTAGTTGCCAAAGAGAGCTTATTAATTATTTTTTTAAATTTTTTTTTGCATAGAAGAACTGGGATGTAGGCCAGAGGTGCGGGGGTGAGAGGATTCACCATAGACAGAGTGGGGAGCAGATCAGGTGGATCTACTGAAATGTACAGCTAAGGGGAGCAGCAGGCGAGACAAGAAGTGTTCTGCGGTCCCATATGTGGGTTAGCTCCCTGGCTGTGACTCGAACTTAGGCTTTAGTGTTAATAGTGCTGAGACTTAACCCCTAGGCCACCCGGGAGGCCCCCCCAGAGAGAACATATTAGAAGGGACTAGAGATCTGGGAGCGCAGTGGGTGATCTGCACTATAGGTGAGCAGTACGCAGTAGGAGAGGGGTACCAATGGCAACATTTGCTGATCTAAAAAGATTATTTAGTGAGTAATTAAATGGGAGGAAATTCTTGTCTTCTTAGTTCAATCTACATCTCTTCCTACTGCCAGGTTGAATAACCCAAAACAGAATGTATAACTAATATTGCGTGTGTGTGTGTGTGTGTATATACACACACACACACACATCCCTTGGTATATGATGTATAAGAACCTACACTCATTTTTATAATGCTTATATAGGATAAAGTATATAAAAATATACTCCCAGTATTTAGAGATAACACACACTACTTAAATATGTTTGGAACTACTTCACTTCAGGGTGAATTAGAATGTACTTTGGCAATTGCTTCCATAATGTAGAATCAATAATTTCAGCAGTGGGCAGTTAAAGTTTGACAAGTTGCAGTAGAAACTAGGAACTTGTGGGACTCTGGAGGAAGCAAGTTGCTGGAGGTGTTGAAAGAATCCTCCTTAAACAGAGCTGAAATGCACTTGTTAGAAATCTTTTGCTGTCTTCTCACACACACATTGCATAAAATAAAATAGTTGTTTTTGTGTCTCAGATTGATTAATTTGACTAAAAATTCATTTATTTTAGTGGCAAATATGGTAAAGGAAAAAAATTACATCAGTTCATGTTTTACCTGTTTATATAATTCATTAGTTTGTGAATATTTATATTGTATAACTTCATCTAAAAAAATCATCTTATTTAATTTTAGGTTACGTTTAGCAAGAATGAATGAAGAGATGCGGGAATCAGAAGGACTTTATGGACAGCCAGGTCAATATTCCACTAATAACCATACTGAAATGCAGTATAAGAAATGCATTCAGGAATTTATCAGTTTACAATTGGAAGATTCATAGTTCCTTAGCAAACTAACTTAATAGTATAGAATTTTTATAACTTACTTGTAAATTGTGAATTGATAGTATGTACTGTACTTACTGAATCCTCGGGGGTTGCTAACTTCCGGGTCTTTAAAATTCCATAACTATTCCTATTACAGTACACATTTACTTGCTCTATTTAACTCTGGCTGCTGATTTCTTTATCTACTGTACAGATGTCTTCCATATACATTCCAGTGAAGTGAATGGAATGATGATGTGTCTTTATACATTTACAGCAGCACAATAGTCTTTTTCTTTTTGTAATTCTCTTTAACTATCAAGTGAATATAACAATATTATTTCTTTTTGTTATTCAGGGAATTTCTACAAATTGTGTTCAGGGAAAAAAATCACCATGTATTTGGCATATAAAAAGTATGGAAAATCCCTAGGAGAAGTTGATTGAATTAGAGTTTTGCATTCTGATTTAAAAATGAGTTGAAGGTTTAAAAATAAAATTAATAGTAGGGGAAAAAGCCCATAATGGGAATGGAATTAATTTAAAAGGTAGAGGAAAAGTGTCTCATTTTATCTTGTAGATTTGCCCGAAGCAATTGTACAATACCTGTTGGATAAATAGAAGTATTAGAAATATATTTTGTGAACCTGATGGCAAAGTATAATTACTAGAAAAATTTGAACTCAGGATCAACTCAAGTCTCATTTTGAGTAATTTTCACCTTTGAGTCAAGATGTCAAGAGAAGGAACAAATGTTGGATTAGATTTCTTTCTTTGTTGAATGTGTTCTAATTAGACAGTCTTCACAAAGAAGCGATTGTAATTATTGGATCTCCCATTTCATGAATAGAGTATATGAATTACTAATTTAACTGTTGAATTCATAAACATTAGTAAAACTTTTCAGGAATTTATAACTAAAATACTTGAGAATGTTCAGTTTGCAATGAGTATGTTTTTTTTCAATGAATATTAATATTTTTAAAGTGGCTTGGTAATATATTCCTCTTTAATATATTTTGAATTTCTGTGCTTTATGCTTGCTTTCAGTCATTTACTTTTATTTTAATTTATATTAATATATCATTAATATAAATAAGGGGCCATTCTTTCTCAGAGGATTGTACTTACTACTTATTTTTGGTCTAATTTAATAGGGAATAAGTAAGAACTTTGAGAATAGAGGCACTTCAGCTAGATACTTGTAATCTAGGGTGTCCCACTTTAATCCTATGGATCATACAATACTTCTGACTCATGATTTATGAAGATGTAAGAGTGCTGATTAAGGGTGAAGTCTCAGCGTTAATTCTGAATTTCACCTATTTGTTTTAAACTTGAATGTTAGATATTAAACAAGTTATAATTTTGTAACAGATATACTTAAGTAATAGTATTACTGGCCATTTATGAGGCCTTTGTGTTTAAGCACTTTAAAATAAATATTATTTAAAGGTAATGATCTGATATTTGTGAGATAAGAGGGAACATCAAGATTTTATGTTAAATAATTTTTTCCCCTGAAATTTTAAACCTCAATGTTTGGTCAGTTCTTTTTCCTGAAGGTGTTTGCTGATGAAGTTGTACCCAACTGATTAGCCACAAGATAAGTAATTGACTTCTCTCTGCAATTGGAAAGCTTGAAATAGGGCTTGTATGTTCTTGCAGACTCTGACTCTACTCAGATTGCTTAGGGTTCTGCATCCACCATTTAGGAGCATTGAAATGCTACTTTCACTGTCATTTTATGAATATGCTTATGAGTATATTATATATACCTTGTATTCATCAATAGAAAAACAGATTTTTTCCAATTTATTTGAATAAAAAATTGGGAAACAAAAGCCTAATTTTAAGAGGTCCAACTATTCTCAAATTTAGATTAGAGGCTAAAAAATAGAACAGAATTCTGGAAATTGTATATTATCAGAATAAAAGGATTTTGATCTATTTGAGGATCATCTTGATATTAATTAGATTTTTAGCTTATTTAGAGGCTTTCAATTAAAGCAGAATGATTTTACACTTATAATAATGGTGAAATGGTGCAGAAATTGCTTTCTGACTTTTTCTTTTATGAGCCTTTGGAGAGCAGATAATGTTTGTTCAGGCAGCAGGTCTTTATTTTTTTGCCTCTGCTTTTCACTGTAAATTTTTCTCTCATGGATTTTGTTGGTTGTTTTATTAGCTCCCTTTTTTGCTTAGTAGTAGAAGGAAAACCCTCAGAATTTTGGATAACTTTAAAATGCAGTTATTTCCAATATTTTGATAATGAAGACTCCTATCATTTAAAAGACTGAGATACAATCTTTGGCAATCATGGACCCATTTATAGGAAACTCCACTTGTGAACTTTCTATCTACAACTGTAAGGACCTGTGACTCCCTATTTTATGCAAGGCTATGTAAGAGCACACATTTCTTAAAGAAAAAGATTTATCCATCTTTATCAATTCCTACAACTTTAAGAGGACTGGGTGGGTGAGTGAAACATAGCCTGCTCTCCAGTTGTTGGAAACCAGTTTGGTGTTTTCCACAGTCTCTGGCTCTATGACTTCACAGCTTTAATGAACCACTGCTGGTTATATGAGTATGTTGCTGGCAAAAGTTGACCACTGGTCTAATTAGGAAGGAAGCTGTAACCATCCCTGAAGTGTCAGGATTGTACACATGATCATCTGGGGTG
This sequence comes from Talpa occidentalis, assembly GCF_014898055.3. Lineage (NCBI taxonomy): Eukaryota > Metazoa > Chordata > Mammalia > Eulipotyphla > Talpidae > Talpa > Talpa occidentalis. The sequence continues at coordinate 40,213,172 of NW_023604295.1, read as the reverse complement.
GGTTCTCACTCGCTGCCATCTCTTTGAGGGGGAGTACATTTCAAGAGCAAAATCTTGGATCATCATAATGCTGTTGCAGTGGATATCCTGACCACTAAAAATCAAAAACTGTTTTAAACTGTCAGTGGAATATGTAGCAGTCCACATTTCAAAAACTCAGAATTGTCCAGGCACATAGAAAAGTTAATTCTCTAAAGAGAAAAAGAATGTGATTAAGTAATTTAAAGGTTATATGCAGTGTTATAAATGTTGGCTGACTGGTTGTTTACCATATATAATAAACTGTTAAGTGTGCTCCTAAGAACTTGCTGGGGCAACATATTGGGTTGTTCTTTATTGTATTCTAGTGTAGACAAGTTATATTTGCCTTGGGAAAATTTTTAATGATTGAAATTATACATAAAATTTAAAGAATCACATTGAAGTTCAATTTGTGTTAACTATATTAAATATTGTAGTCACTATTGTTATTGTAATGTTTGCCCTAACAACATATTTGGAGATCCTAGAAAGGTATTATATTGGTAGTCCATTAATGTTTTGTTAGAAACTGAATGTTAACAAGATGTGTGTGTGTGTGTGTGTGAAGGTGAGACTTCCTTTTGCATTGTATTAACTTTAAAAAAACTTATTCAGTCAGTGAAAACAAATGATTAGTGTAGCACCAACACTTTCCTTCAAGGAACTATTTAAATTCAGTGAATAAAAGATCTTACAATGTGTTTTGCATGGTACAATGGTTCTACTAAAATGTACTTGTGTAATAGGTACTAGGTGATTTAAAAACAAAAACTGGAATATCACAAAAAGAAAAAAAATCACCGCTTGTTATATATAATATGCATTGCTAATAGTAGAAGCCATATATTGCCATTGTACTTTTGTAATACTTAAGAATGCTCATCTGGTGCTATCTGTAAACTATTTGGCATTAGCGTCTGCTAGATCCTTCTTCCTATTTCTTGAATGTATAATGTGTGCCTTTTTAGTTACTTCTGGTGTTGAGTGATAAAAATCAGTGTGGTATTTTTGTATTATAATCTGCACTTTATACTTTCTTGGGAAGTAAAATAACAGACTCTCCAGTTTAAATAGTATTTTAAAAATATTTATAATGTTTACAATAAATATTTTAAATATTTTAATTCAGCATCTAAGGACAAAATTTTTTTTTTTAAATATTTTGTATGGTTTGTTGTTATTTAATGTTGGTCTCTTCTTAGTTTCTATCTTTTAGAATGGCTGAAATTGGGAATAGATTGTAATTTGTCTTTTAATATGGGAGCGAACTTTTAAGGAAGCTTGGATATAATTGGATTGTTTTACCAGTTGTCCTAGCATATTAACCTTTATTTTGATTGTTTTAATAACAATAATGGGTTAGTAGTTACTCTTAGTCACCCTATTAAGATTCTCTTCTTACTGTATTTTTTTGCTTTTTAAAGTAGATTGATTCAGGTCATGAGGAAATTTCCAGGGCTAAATGAAAACTATGTATAGATTTGAATAACTTGCTTTTTACATAGACTAGACATTAACAGTGACTAGATATTAAAAGTATTAAATAATTTTTATTGAAAATCTTGGATTGTGCTGTTAGACCTTTTATTATCATTATCCCCTTCTCCCAACTTTTTTCTAATGCTTTAGCTTTTAGTATGAGATCTGTTTCCTCAAAATATTTGCTTTATAAAAGCTGACAAAACTTACTGCACTGTTAACACCAATTATAGCATTGAGTTTGTAATAAGATGGATGCAAGGTATCTTATGAGAAATAATGATAAAATCATGTTGCAACAATAAATATCTAAAACAGTATTTGACAGTCTAAATCTTGAGAACAGGATCATGCCAAGATTCTGTATAAAGCTAATGTTTAATAGGAAGCGTTCGTGATGAATGATTCACCTTGAAAATAAGATTTTACTTTATACAGATCCTTTCTGAGGCGTTAATCTGTATGTGTGTGTATATATTTAAGTTTCCATAGCAAGAAAACTGGTAATTAAACTGCTGTATCAATATCTCTAATTCTCTATATTTGTATGTATATATACATATATATTATATAAATATATTTAAATATATTTGTATGTAATATACATATTTAAATATATTTGTATGTATTTATACATATATATTACTCTGATTTTACAGATGTCTTTGATTTTTAATCCCATTCTTGTTCATATGACCTAGTTTAAAAAAAAAACAATTTAGGACTAAATGTGAAACTTATATTTTATAGTTGTTTTTAGGCTTTATCATCTTATAAATTTAGTAGGCTATGGATTAGATGCATTAGTTTCAGTTAAGCATTAAAATTTGAGTGTAGAATTGCTTTTCACATACTATTTAAATTAAAGTATCTTTTAATTAAAAGATAATATTAAATAGAAGGATTTTCCCCCACTTGATTATCATTTTTGTTTTGATAATAACTTGCATCCATCAGAAACATTAGTATTTGTTTTTGAGCTTTTCTTTTGGCTTTGATGAAAGGAACACTTACTTACAGAATGCCTTGTTTACTATACCTCATTTAAAGTAACTTTCATTTCTCATGTGTTAATAAATGTATTTCTTTACATTGCTTTAAAATACTTGCTTTTTGCTCTTTTCTAACTCTGAACTTTCCTCTGTGGCTGCATCTGAGGTGCTTTTTTCAGGTATAGTTTTTTTCTTTCACTATATACTTTTCCAGTACTAATATTTAGGTGGTCTTTTTTTCTTCAACAATGCTCATCTGAACAAATTTTTAATATGACAATTACAAAATTGTTATTAGCGATAAAATGATTGTTCTTTATTAATACTTTAATTGTTTATAATTTTAAAAAGTGTCTTTATTTTACTTTCATACAGGTGATGAAACTTACCAGGACATTTTTCGTGATTTTTCCCAAATGGCATCCAATAATCCAGAGAAACTAAACCGTTTCCAGCAAGATTCACAGAAATTCTGAATGTTTCTTAGAAGAAGGGGAAAATACTAAATTTGATGATCCCTTAGCATGTACATCTGAAAACTCAAATTCTTTCTGCTTTAATTCTACTTTTTTAATTTTAGTAGACACTGAGTGATTTAGAAAAAAGGTACCCATTTTCGATATTTTTATAAGTAAAAATACAGATCTCTAGTAGTTGGGAAAGGAGCTTATTTTAGAATCTTTTTTACTAAAAATAACCTTTTTTTTAAAGGGCTGTGTTAGCTAGATTTAGGCCCTCCGTAGATCATAAGATGCTAAGAGTTTAGACAATATTTCTTCTTTTGCCAGTGGATGGTAGCATTGAATTTTTTTCTGTTATTCGGTCAAGCATGTCTGCATCAAGTGGGAGCCTCCTGACTATCCCACTGGCCTTGAGAGGATGTCTTTTCTTTAACTTCCCTGATCATTTTTGGTGGTGCAGGAAGATTTTGTGTTTTTATTTTTTGTAGCTTAGCTATTAGTAGACATGAAATTTAATTGTTAGAACTAGAGAATATGTTTCCCCCATTTGCTCATTGATGCAGTTATGCTCCTTAGCTGCCTGGTTATTGTCCAGTACTTTTACATTCATACAATGGTTGTATAGGTAGACATAATTCAGCCCTTTAGATTTGTTCCAAATATATGAAGTGAAAAGAAGCCCTTTAATTTTAAAGAAAATCAAAATAATCTCACTTATAGAAGTTGTAGTTCTTTGTTGTTGGGCTGATTTTCTAAAATCTTGACAAATTTATTGATGTAAATAAAACTGTTTTAAAGGTTACTTGAATGTTGCAAAATTATGCTTTCATCAAAATGTAACTTTCAAAGGAAAAGTTGATTTATAAAATAATGGAGAGCATTTTTATATTTGAAATTTATTTCAAGATACATTTTTACTGTTGCTCCTAGTGAAAGAAAGACCACATTTTTCTTCATTTATACTAAGATATACAGCAATAAATTGCTTTTTAATTTTTCCAATATCCTGTGTACTTCTTGTACACAGTGTATATATTTTCAAATTAAACATAGCATCTATATAGTTTTACTATTTGGTTATATGAATCATAGGCCCTTGAATTGCAAAATATTATACTTTTTTAATCATATATACTACAGTTAATCTGATTCCATCTTTGACATCTTGTGAGGTGTATAAAATACTGAAGTATTTGCTTTATGGCTTCATTCTAATATTATCAACAGTGAAATTTAATCTTTTAAAGTTATATGCATAACATTATTACTTCTCAGTTTCTAAATAAGAGAGATTTAAAAGTTTTGTTGGCTAATACATTGAGAAATTACATTTTTCTCTTATAAGTAGATTTTTGTAAATGAGCATCAAATCAGAATCTGGCTAAACATCAATTATACTGAGATATATTTACATTACAGAAAATGTTCCATATTTGGCCAAATTGCATCAATATAATGCTTATTTAGTAATAATCACTGCTTATTAGATAAGGATAAAATATGTGAATTATTTCTAAGGAAATGCTAACTTTGAAAGCCTTATACTTTACAACAATAACTGGAACATTAAATCTTTCCTGTGTCACCTTAGAGTCATGTGGCTTTAAAAAGTCTGATCTGTGACATTTTTATTAGCATACACTTTGAAATGAATGATCTAAAAAATTCAAGGATAAGGAAATATATTAAAAACAAGCCAACAAATAGAAAAAGAAGAGAGAACCTCACTTTACCTTTATAGTGCCTATTCCCGTTTTAATCCTAGGACTTTATGCCTAATGCTCCTAACCTTTATCCTAGGAAACCTAGGCAGTTCTTTTGGATCCAGCCATTGGTGCTTCAGATCACCTCTGGGATCTCTGACTGTAAAGGCAATTCCATTTGACACTCATACCTCCTATAGCTTTAATCATGAGTTGTTAATGTGGAAGTAATTAGTATCTACAGAAATGTAATATTTAGAGATGTATTGGAAGTGCACTAAAGAGGATCATGGTTCTGAATATCTTCAGAAAAAGGCAAATCTTTAACAGTACAGGAAGACTGACAATACAAAAATACATTTCTGTGGCAGAATTTCTTGAATAAGCTAAAACCCAACTTGAATTAAATTTGGCAGAAAGAATAAGCAGCAAGGCTTTAAAAGTAAGCTTGTAGGTAGTAGTTACAAAGTAGTTTAGTTCTTATCAAGGTGAATTTAGCTGTGGCAACTAGTAGCTTTTATTTAGTATGTAACAAATCTGAGTTTCATTGTGCTGTGAATTATTCAATGCATTATGAGAAATTACAGTGTAAACATTGTCTATCATATTCTTAGGCTTCATAAATCAATGTGATTGCCAATTTTTTTCTATCCCTAACTGATCATTGTTTCTGATTTCTTATCATTATTCTGTTAGCTCATTATCATTAGCTCATAACTTAAAATTTAGACTAATACCAATAAAAGAATAGCAGTACTATGAAGAGCTCATAAAAATGGAATTTCATGTTAGAACTAGACTAAGGGTAATTGGGTAGTTCATGTTAGACCTAGACTAAGGGTAATTGAGTATTTACCATATTTCATTGTAACAATATGTTTAATATTTCTGAGGTCTGAAAAATTAACTTTGGTACAAACCTTAGAAATGGTGAAATTTGCAGTGATTCACTATATTACATTGGCTTGCCTATATTGATCTTTACTGTAAACTTGTGTTTACTTTCCAAAACATACAGATTTAATTCGGCATATGTGCTTTGGTTCTTCATGAGTACATTTTGGGAAAAAAAATTGTATCTTCACAGTCTGGACCATAAAAGTTTGTGATATATTATATTAAGCAGTATTTTAAAAACATAATCTTAGACATGTAAGGTGTAAACCAAATTGTATTTAAGACTAAATTTATTACCCATATTGAATAATAATACATTCCCATATCACTCTTAATATTGTCAAACTAACTTTTCTGTTTGATAGCACTTTTGATCATAGATATGAGCTGGAAAAACGATATATTTTTATAGAACTGTAACTGCAGAATATCTTCAGACCTGTGTGATAGAGTGGAAGGAGCACTGATAAGTAGTTACTACCCTTTTTAGATTCAAAGTTACTCACAAATAAAGAGTGGACTGGAACAAGGCGAAATGGTAACATCACTTTGTATACTATTCTGCTGCTCACGGTGTACTCTGAAATACTTTATGTCAGTTGATTCTCCTAGTAGGACTCATGAGATCTTAATCTAAGAGTTACAGCATTGTCTTTTCAATGATCTTAGGTTACTCCCTTGTTTTATGAGGGAGTCCCTTTGTTTGCTGGTTGGGGGCAGAGTTAACACAGAACACCTGTCTGACTGACTGCTATTCAGAGGCACTTTGGTTATATCATGAAATGATTTGAAATCATAGAATAGCAGCAAAATCTAATAATGACTGCCAGCTTTCCTTGTGTTTTGATAACAGAGACTCCAAATATTTCGGAGAATCTGCATATGAAATTACCTTGAAGGAATAAATTTAGGATTTGAAGATATTACATTATAGAAAATTATATTTTTGTAATAACATTAATGAAAACAAAACATTATAAAGATAATTTTAATTCACCATATGTTCATCAACTTCTTGATGTTTCCAAATGAAACACAATGTGGCTGAATCCCGACATCCATTCTTTTTTGTTTACATAAATATATAGACTTTAATGAGGTAATGAGAAGAGAGAAGCAATGTTTGATTAAACTTTTCTGCATTGATCTTTTCACTATCTTATGTTCTAGATTTTCTTATTTTTCCTTGGATGTTAATTTTAAACAGGGAAAGCTCGCTGCATTATAAAGATTGTCAGCACAATTTATTTTACATAAAGGCTGAAGGTTAATGTTTGAAATGATGAGCTACTTTTCTATATATGTTTACTTGTGCTTTGTGATACTTCTGGATCATTCCAGTCATAAAGACTTATTACATGTAATATTTCTTGCTACCTGTGAAATGGTATATTTGAAAGAATGTATAACCAACACTCCATTTACTTTTTAGTAGTATGTAGAGGATTTGTATCTAATTCATGTAGTTTTACTGTAGTTTGTCATTGTAAATGGAACAAAGTACATTATCTTTACAGTTATCCTAAAATGTACATTATGTAAGAATTGTAAATATTATACTTGATTAAATCTTTGTATGCTGAAAAATTATAAGAAGTCAATAAAAATCTTACCTCTGGTATAGTTCTTTTATGTTCAGACTTCTACTTTATTATGAACTACAGCTATGTGAACTAACAGGTATGTTAATAGACATACCTGTTAACTGTCATGCTTAAAGTCCTCTATTTCCAGACTGATCCTGTATGCTGATTGCTGCAATCAAGACATCCATTTAGATCTTTTTAATATTTTCTTCTGTCTTATCACAGAGCTGTATGGCTCCCAATTCATTACCTTTTAAAAAAAAAGTCCTTTTTTTTTTTTCTCCAGCTCTGTATTTTTCCCATTATGATGGACATCTTGTTTAATCTAGAAACTCATTCCCACTGAGTCCTTCTAGTAAGCAAAAACATGCTTATGTGTAAATTGAAATTAAAGAAGTAGAGAATTGAAAGAACAGATCTGGACGTGAATTGACTGTTCTTGCCTTTCCATTACAAAGTAATTGAAAGCAGTCACATAAAACTTTCCTATGTAATTTGCCTTATTCCTCTTAATATCATTTTCAGAATTATTCTGTAAAGAGAACCTACACAGATAGTGCATGTTTTAAATGAAAAGAAACAAAACAGCCTTTTTCCTTTCTGCAAAAGAATAGTTTTTCACTGTAGAAAAATGTTTAAATAATGATAATTTTAAAAGAAGATGATCATCCAGAATGCCATCATCTGCCTATGCTGTCCAGTATGGTGTTTATATACCAAATGTGACTACTGAAATGTAAATTAATTAAAATTAGACAAAATTGAGAGTTCAGGTGCTCCATTGCTTTGCCACATTTTAAGAGCTTACCAGCCATGTGGCTAGTGACTACTATTTTGAGCAAGGTAGATTTTAGAATACATCCATCATAAAAAATTTTATTGTGCGGGACTCCCTGGTGGCTCAGGTGGTTGAGCGCCGCACTGTGAAGCTGTTGGCAGCCTCTGCAGCACAGGTTCCATCCCAGCCGGCTGGTCGGCCGGCGACAATCCCACATGGTGTGGCAGACCTCTCCTGTCTTCGCCCACTGCTCCCCTCAGCAGTGTGCTTCGTCAGTCTGCCTGTTCTGTTCCCCACTCTGTCTCTAGTGAATCTTCTCACCCTCCTGCACATGTGGCCTGTACCCCAGCACTTGTATAAATAATAAAAAAAACCTTAAAAAAATTTTATTGTGCGATATTGAAGGGAAAACATACTTTTTGCTATGTACTCTTCTAGAAGGCCTCGGCATGTGTATTTATACATGTGGGCTCATAGTCTTTGTTACCTGTTTTCCCTTGATAGGGAAGAAAATTCCAAATCCTTTAGTATTCTACGTAAGTTTTAGGGGGAAATTAAAAAGTAAAGTTTCACACATCTACAGAAGTAGAATACCTTATAGCTAATAGCGCATGGCTAACATTGTTTTCCTATACTCCATTTTTCATCTTCCCAATTTTTTCTAGCCAAATCCCAGATACTTGATGAAATTATTCAACATGTATCTCTAAGGACTCTAAAAAATTCTGTAATATCACACTTCCTTAAACTATAAAACTATATTAAAAACTTCCTGGTTGTCTCAAGTATATTTTTAAAAATTTATTCAAGTCAGAATTCTGTAAGTTCCATACATTGTATTTGGCTAGTATGTCTCTTGAGTATAGGTTCTTCCTCCACTTAGTATTTTTTTTTAAATTTCATTTGTAGTTTTTGAATACATTTTTAATGACAGCATTATTATTTGTCACTTTTCACTATCAAAAATATAGGAAGTTGCAGGTTAATTTATTTTGATACTTATTGGATAGCATTCTTTTTTTTTTTAAAGATTATGCATAAAAGAGCTGGGGTACAGGCCAGAGACACAGTGGGTGAGAGGACTCACCAGAGACAGAGCAGGGAACAGAACAGGCAGAGCAACCGCTCTGAGGGGAGCATCTGGGCGAGATGGGAGAGGTCTGCTGTGCCATATGGGTTGCTCCCTGGCCGGCTGGGGACCGAACTTGTGCTGTGGAGGCTGCAGATTGCTTCACAGTGCGATGCTTAACCCCCTGTGCCACCAGGGAGGCCCTGGATAGCATTTTTTTTTTGGGGGGGGGACCCTCGCCGGCGGCCGGGGGAATGAACCAGTGCTGCAGAGGCTTCGGGCAGCCTCAGCCCAGCGCTCAACCGCTGTGCCACCAGGGGAGGCCCCCTGGATAGCATTCTTAAAAGGAATTGCAAACAACTATGAACCAGAGACACACTATGGGGGGGGGGAGGGGCAGGAGGGAATGGGGTCAAAATAAGGGGGTTGCAATTGTATGGGGAATGTAAAAATAAAATTAAAGAAAAAAAGGAATTGCATAGTTTATTTTGACCAAGTGTTAGGGCACTGTTCTGCTCTTTATATATTATCTTTCAAGTCCTATGAGGCACAGGTAATAGTATTAGCCCCATTTTCTGAATGAATAATTGAAACTCAGATAAAGTAGCTCATCTGAGGTCTTAACAACTTGCATGTCGTTAGATTGCTTGATTTCCAGCCCAGACAGTCCACTCCAGAGCTTGTTTCCTTAATCACAGTTAACTGTGGAAGGGTGTGGTAAAGTACAACTCAAAGCTGGAATTACTGCTTTCAGTGCTAGTCTTGGCTAAAAATTTACTATTTGGAAGAGTTAAGACTTGGGTTAGGATCCTTGCTCCCTAACTTATTAGCTAACTAGATTTTGGGCAATTCTCTAAATCTCAATTTTCTCAATTATAGTGGGAATGACACCTGGATCTCTTGGAGTTGTGGGGAGTAAATAAAGAGTCTGTTACTCAAGTAACTTCTGCTATTGAGTCTCTCCCTCCACCCTGCTAACTCTCAGTGATAATGTTTTTCTAACCAGGCCTGCATTCAGAAAGTGTAGCTAAAATTGAACAAGAGTTAAAAATTGAGATGAACTGTGGTTTTGGGAAAGGTGTACTCCACCCATACTTTGAGAAATAATGGTAGGGCACAATAAACTGGTGGTGAAAGATCAAATCGTATGTCTTTGTCCATGCATTCCATTTTCATCTGCACACCACTTGTGTGACTTACGCACTATAGTATATCATCAGACCTTAAAAGATTGTAGTTAATTGAGTTTTTAATATAGTTGGCAGTACCAAAACTGCGAATATGTGACTTTGGACCAGGTTATGTCAATGTGTCTCAGGTAGGAATTTGCCAAAATACCTGGTACAAAGTAAGGCTTCCTAAAAAGTGCATATATATATATATATATATAAATATATATATATGAATTATACAATATAATAAAAATATAAGAAAATAAAATACAAAATAAAAAATTAGCACACTGAGTCTAATCCCTCTGAACGTGAACTAGGACCCTGAGGGCTGTCTGTCAGTTCTTGAAGTTTTGGGCTGCGGGGTTCTCTTGCAGGACATTCTTCCCATTTCCTCCAACGCACCTCAGAGACGTCAAGTGGGGTGGGGAGGCTGTTTTCACCGAAGGTGTCACTCCTACTCTGTCTCTCATAGAGCTTGCTAGTGTAAATTCCTTACCCCCCCAACCCCCAGCTAGTCTCCAACGTGTGAAGGCGGTGGGGGACAGGGCTTAACGTCTTCAAGCAGTTAGGAGAAATGGGGTAGAGATAAAAATGTTCCCCCCTTTGTGCGTTCAACATACTTTTGCCAGCCTTAGGTCCTGCGGTGGGGGGAGGGGGGTCAATGCCTTTCAAAGCTCATCTCCGACTTCTAGCGTTGAGGGCTGGGCACTGAAAATGGGCCAGTTTCCACCGACCGGCAGCCCGCGGGCGTCTGCTTAGCACCAGCGCTCCCCTGCGCAGGAACCCCCGGGGGCCGCCGGCGCGCGGGCCGCCCTGGCCCCGACCCCGCCAGAGCTAGGACCGGCGGCGGCCCGGCGGCCCCGGCTCCGCCTCCCCGCGCGTCAGCGCCCGCGGATTGGCGCCCGGAGGGGCGGCTCCGCCTCCGCCATGGCCGCCGCCCGCCGCCGGGGCGGGTAGTGGCTGCGGCGCTGCGGGGTCGGCTGGGTGTCCGGCGGCTCGGCGCGCCGGGGCGCGGCGCATGGGTCTCGTCCGCGGCGGGCCCCCGTGCGCCCGGGCCATGGCGCGCCTGGGCGCCGTGCGCTCCCACTACTGCGCGCTGCTGCTGGCCGCGGCGCTGGCCGTCTGCGCCTTCTACTACCTCGGCTCCGGCCGGGAGACCTTCTCCAGCGCCACCAAGAGGCTGAAGGAGGCCCGCGCCGGGGCCCCCGCCGCACCCTCGCCGCCCGCGCTGGACCTGGCGCGGGGCTCCGTGGCGCCGGCCCCCGGCGCTAAGGCCAAGAGCCTGGAGGGTGGCGGGGCCGGGCCGGTGGACTACCACCTGCTGATGATGTTCACCAAGGCGGAGCACAACGCGGCGCTGCAGGCCAAGGCCCGCGTCGCGCTGCGCTCCCTTCTGCGGCTCGCCAAGTTCGAGGCGCACGAGGTGCTGAACCTGCACTTCGTGAGCGAGGAGGCCAGCCGCGAGGTGGCCAAGGCTTTGCTGCGCGAACTGCTGCCGCCTGCCGCCGGCTTCAAGTGCAAGGTGAGCGGGCGCCGCTGCTGGAGACTTCTGGCGGGTGGTCCACCTCTTCTCGGGTAAGGGTCAGGGTCAGGGGCGGACCCAGGGGCGGGTTCAAGGTCCAGGGCCGGGAGGTGGTTGTCCGCGTAGTGCTGCACACTGCCAAGGACTGTGGAAGCCTGACCCCTCACACTTCCCTCCTCCCTGCCCAAAATGTGCGTTCACGGCACGTGGAGGCTTCGTTCAGGTGCGTGTCTGGGAGCCAGAGGCACTGGGCAGGTGCAGGTGCGGAGCTGCGGTGTTAACGCATTACCTAGCCCGGGTCTCGGCCCTTGGAGTGCTGCGCCTCAAGAATCGGCACGCCCCCTCTTTGCAGCGCGGTAGGATTCACGGTGTCTTTTGAGTGGACACCTCTTTTTCTGTTCTGACTTTTGAGGTGGAACAGGTCATTTAAAGGCATCTGTAGTAGTCTTGTGCACAGTCTGCTGGAAAGGGTATTATGCTGCAGGTGCTACTCGAATTGTTGAAGCTTTATTTCTCATAGGTCTTCAGGGGTTTCAGACAGAACTGCCAAACCCAAGTCCGTACGGTCTGAACCATCTCGCCCACTCTCTGTGTACCCTCCTTCCTTGCCCTCTTCTCTTTTAAAGAAGCTGTGGTTTTCTCCAAGGAGGGAAGAGAAAGCTGGAGAGGTCTGGTTATGACCTGAGGAGGTAGAGCCGCCTTCCACCTCTTGTTGCAGGCAGACAGCCTGCTTCCCAGGAAGCTCCCACCTCTCCCCATCACTTCTCTTCACTTCCTGGCTCTGCTTGTCAGAGATTGGGTTCCTGGCTTAGTGCTAATGGTCTCAGTCAAATTGTTTGCCTCATTTTGACCTCGTAGTTGCATAGAGGGAATCTAAGGTCTTATTTCTGGATAGGAGTAGAGAGTGTTCGTTCTTAAAGAAGGAAGACAGATATTGGCAGGAGGAGGGGCAGCAAGGCAAGAGTAGTATGTTTGCACCCTGTGAGTGATTAAGGGGAGCTGCTGCCAGAATTCTTCAGGGTCAAGGGGTCTGCAGTGGCTCTTTGTTGCCTAAGAATCAAGTCCCATTTTCTGGGTAGGACTGTCCATCTATGGGCCTGGCCTTCCTCTGCAGCCTGGCCACCTTATATGCTGCTTAGATTTTTTTTTTTAAAGATTTATTTATTTATTTATTTATACAAGCACTGGGTACAGTCAGAAGCGTAGGAGGGTGAGAGAATTCACCAGAGCCAGAGCGGGGAGCAGAGCAGGCAGAGTGATGAAACACACTGCTGAGGGGAGCAGCAGGCGCGGCAGGAGAGGTCTGCGCGCCATGTGGTGGCCGGGACTTGAACCTGTGCTGCAGAGACTGCGCGCAGCTTTGCAGCCCAGCACTCAACCACTGCGCCACCAGGGTGGCCCACTGCTTAAATCTTAACTATAGTGAATATTCCTTTACACAAGCTGAAGTCTTGCCCAGAATATCCTTACTTTTGGGGTTCTGGGGCACTCTTTATTCAGTTTTCACCTTCCCTTAAAATGTCCCTACACTCTGGGAACAGTCTGTGCCCAGTCCTCTACAAGCTCCAGGACACCCGGATTGTTGGCTTCTGATAGTGTGAAGTACAGGTATGAAGTCCCTGACCCCGGGGAGTGTTCCCGAGAGCTAATTTGTTCTAGGCAGGACACAGACCTTGGATGCTGTGGAGGAGAGGGTGGGGGGCAGAGTTGGGTGGTGAGAAATGGAGAGCTGTGGAGTCTTTCATTTTCCAACTTCCTTTCTATGCGGACTCAGTTCCGACAGCCATAATGGGCACTCAGGGCTGGAGGTGCTGCAGGTGACCTGAGGGAATTGATGCCATCCCTTTGACACCAATCCTAGCAAGGTAGGCAAATAACTCATTCAATAATTATGTAATAATATAATTATGTAATGTAGCTGCATATTATATATATATTATACATATGATTTTATATGACATGATATAGCCGTGATAAGTATTACCAAGGAGAAGTGCTTGGTGCTATGAGAGTGTGTGAGGGCTCAGGAAAGATTTAACAAGGAAATAACTCTTATGCTGAGACCAGAAAGCATAGTACCAGTTAAAGATGGGGTTTGTGGGGGGTCTTTACTCCAGGCAGAGGGAAGGGCATGAGGATCTGGGGAATTCTGGCCAGATTGCTATGGTCAGATGTGGGTTTGTCAGTTCCAGCATAAAATTACTCCTATGACTTTTAAGTTTGTATTTTGTGAGTCTGTTTCTGCTTGTGACAGAATGTGCTCTTTTTTCTTTAAATATGTGATCCTAAAAGGTTTGTCTCATTTGTGATTTAATTTTTGCTCAGGTTGGAAATGCTCCTAAAAAGAATATTCTTCCAGCACCACTTCACACATGCTTTCCCCCTGCCTGGAGTAAGCCTCCACCCGCACCCTTAACTGCTGCTCTGCTTTCAGCCTCAGCATAAATGTTATTTCTTTGGTAAATCCTTCCTGAGTCTGCATTGCACACTTTCCTAGCACCAAATCCAAGCATTTAGTATATTTATCACAGCTGTAATTCTACAATTTTTGAATAAAATATTTGCCTATCTTGCCAGACTGTAAACTCCTTAAGAGCATGGACCCTGACTTTCCTGACTTAAATGTTTGCCCAGCACAAATTACCATGCTTTCCGGAGTATTTTATACTGAGAATTATTTCTTCAGTATTAATTAGGAAGAATGACATTGCAGAAATTCTCACCCCCAATGTGAAAGATACACTCAGCATATAGCTCAGCATACAGCATATAGATGCTCAGCATATAGCACAACAGGTGAGGAAACTTGTCCAAGGCCACATGGGGAATGCCTGACCCAGCTGGGGCTGTACCTTGGGCCAATGGCTTTCCCTTTGCACCGCATTTCCTGTGAAGGGGCTTTTCTCTCCTGTGATGTAAGGCAGAGAAGACAGTTTACTCCCAGAGAGAGTGCCATGAAGTGTGTTACTGATAGAATACCTTGGGAAGGGGAAGTGGCTCATTATTCACCCAGCTGTTGGAGGCAGCCTAGGGGCTCTCCTCCCTCAGGGGTGGGTTCTGTGACCGCACCAGGTTTGCAGGATGCAGGGCAGGCTGCAGTGAATGTAATGCAACTCCCGTTCACATCCACAGACTCTTCACGCCATTGTCAGTGACATAGTAACACGTGTAACTGAGAAGCTTATAGAAATAGATCGAACATTATTAGTGACTTTAGATTATATTTTGGTGAATTAAATATGCTAAAACACCATTCACTTCACTTGAAAAATCTTTTTTTGATTATTATGGAAAGTCTTTCAAAACCTACTGAGAATGTGAGCTCTTGGGAGTCGAGAGAGCAAGCTCTGGACAGAGAACTGCATCTGTGAAGGCCACTGGTGGCGTGTGCTCTGTAGGGTTGAGAAAATAACTATCTTGTTTTCTTGTTTGCAGTCTGCCTCTCCCTACTAGAATACAATCTCCGTGAGGGCAAGGACATATTTGCCATCTTCATCTCTTGAGGCCTACAGGAGCCCCAAAATGCTATTCCTATTCTGGCTTAAGTCGCAGGTGATGGACACAGAGACAGGCAGCCTAAGCTGGAACACAGGAACCAGACTTCTGGAGGGACAGGCAGCCCCGGCTAGTCATGGCCTCTCTGGAGGCATAGACGGGCTCTCCGCAGGTAATTCCAGAGGAGAAAAGAAGGAAGAGAGGAGGGGCCGGAGAAGACATGCCTCCCAGACTCCCCCACTGGATCAGATTCTCCACTGTCTTAAGAGAAACATTAGTGCTAAGGGTGGGGAAGGAGGCCTGGGGTGGGAGCAAGGGACCAGGAGGGCTGGTCTAGTGGAGCATCCTCCATATCGGAGGCTATAGCTCCCAGCACCTTCTAGGCTCTCAGTGCATATTTATAGTTGACTGGGGGCTACGTTGATTAAACCCAAGAAATTGAGTTCTCGGTGACCTGCTCCTCTCCATCAAACCTCAGCCATGTGGGGCTGAGCTGCTCAGTCCCCAGTCAGGAAGTTAAGAATTAGATGGAAGCCTGGTGCATTGCAGCTTAAAAACAATGGTTAGATTCTAAGAAGAGCGTTGCTGAGAAATAGGAGTGACTAGACTAGTGTTAAAGCTCTCTGCACATGTCGGGGAATTTCTGGTTTCTTTTACAGCAAGAATAAAACTATGAGTGGCTTTGAAATATGAGCACCTGAGCTCATAATTGGGGCTTGAAAGAAGCCTGAGTATAAAGCTCTCCTGCCTGCTCTCTCACTGGTGAAGCTCATGACAAACAGCTGACTCCGCCAGCTTGTTACGGCAGCGGGCACCTTGCACCAGAGTGAAAGTTTTAGGTTATGACTGTCTGAGAAAGAGATGATCAGAGGAATGTGTCCTTAAATGAGAGATTCTTTGAAAAAGATAGGCTGACGTTTTATACTACAGAACTGAGAGAACAGTGGCATTCTACCATATATTTTTAGCTGTGGAACTCTAAAATTATGTTCATGAAACAACTGTAGTAGTTTGTGTGTACCAGCATATATTTCTTATGGATCTGTAGGGAATCTCTCTGTAAGGTACCTATACAATAAACTGTGGATAATTGCACAGGTATGTGCTGAAATTATAAGGCAAAGCCCTAACATAGGCCCCAGAGATGATTGTGTAGATGAAGTGTACTGTTAGGTGTGTGATGTGTATATGGTGTGGGCCCCTATGCATAGATGACCTGTGCCGGCTTCAGACATCTGTAATTCTACACAATTCCCTTGCTGTTCTTTGTCCCCATAGGCCATTATAAAAAGACAGATAATTACATTAGTTTTGCAGTTAAAAAGGACCAGATATATAATTCATATACCATAAGATTCACCACTTCAGTGGCTTTTAAATATATTTACAGGATTGTTCAATCGTGACCATTAATTCTACATTTCATCATCCCCAAAAGAAACCCAATACCTATTAGCCATCATTCTCCACTCCCATTTCTTCTTAGCTCTGGATACCATTAACCTGCTTTCTGTCTCTATTCACCTACTCTGAACAGTTTTGCAAGTGAACTCTCTACCCTGGGTTTTGTGTGTGACTTCTTCCACTTAGCATCATGTCTTTAAGGTTCACATCACAGCAAGTGTCAGCATTTCCCTCCTTTTTTGTGGGCAAATAAACAATTTTTGTTTATCCACTCATTAGTTGATGGACATTTGGGTTCCCACTTTTGAGTTGTTATGAATAACTCTCTGAACACTTGTTTACAAGTTTTGGTGTGGATATGTTTTCAGATCTAGGGGAGGTGTGGCTGGGTCATATGGCGGTAACTTTTGCAGCAACTAGAATACTGTTTTCTGCGGTGGCTTTGCCATTGTTCATCTTCACCAAAGGGTTCCAGTTGCTCCACGTCCTCATGAGCACTTGTTGACTGTCTTTTTGATGCTAGCCATCCTAGTGGTGTGAAGTCTCATCTCATCGTGGTTTGAATTTGCATTTCCCTAATGACTACATAGAGATGATTCCAGATTGATTACAGCTACATCAATGTATATGGAATTTTTCTTAGCTTTCTCAAAAAGCATTTTACAAGAAAAGCCAGGTACCTTGACTCTCCCTTCTCCACCCTGAAAGATATAACATCTCTGGAAATGCTTGTATGCTGAAGAACACCTTGTGGAGTTTTCTGACATGTACAGGAATGTTTCACCTAGAATCACTGAGAGCACTACCAGTATGAAGTCTTGATCGGGAGAATAATAGTGACAAAACTTGTTCAGCACGCCAGAACTTGTAAAAGTGCTTCCACAAACGTGTCTTTAGAGCATCACTGCCACCTGTGAAGGTGCCCCTAAGCGAGACTTGGGTCACTGGTGTGCTCCCACACTAAGCCATGGGCTGGGCTGTGTGGAGTGGCTTGGGGAGTTGGGAGCATTCAAGGCAATGGGGACGTGCCATGGTCCACCTCACAGCCGGTATCATCTTCCTGCTTTAATCTTACTTGGGCTTAACAGAGCCTCATGGAATCATCAGGCATTGCAACAGCAAGGAAACAAATTCTGGCGCTGCCTCCTCCCGGTGAGCTGACAGACCCAGGGCCTAGGGGGTGGTGACTTACTCAGTGTCACGTGGAACTGGCGTTAGAACCAGCCCAACACCTGCCTGATTCCTCTGGAGTGTCATCCTCAGCCTCCACCCCCCACCATTTGGAAGATTGTGTTTAGAGCCAGTTCATGAACCCCCACGGCAGCGAGGCCTGTGTCTGGGGCTTGTCTTCATCCCAGTCCGACCTCATCTTCCTGTGTTCCCACGGAGCTCTCTGGGACGGGAAGGAGCACGAACCCCTGCCAGTCCCTTGGGCTAGCTTCCCAGCTGCTCTGCACTGAGCCTGACCTGGGAGTCAGTATCAGAGGAAAGCCACGAGGTGGTGCGTTCTCTCCTAGGGGTGCTCGCTGGAGGGAGCTCCAGGGCTATAATCGCTGCGCGGGCCTCGCTAGGAGGAGTGCAGCCCACAGTGGACCACCAGCCTCCCCTGCAGGTCGCGGGGAGAGCGGCGGGCAGTCAGGGTAAAACACCCTCCCGGCGCGGGGCCACCTCCCCGGCCCGACGAGCTGAGTGCAGCGCCCCGCGCGGCCGCTGGAGGGCGCCGCTGCACCGCGTTTGCTGAGGGCGAGCGCTGCGCCCTAGGCCTTGCCAGGCCGGGCTTCTCCAGCCCGGGGAGCCTGCGGCGCTCGCAGAGCTGTTTGTTCTTTTTTCCCCAGCAGCGTTTCCCCCAGTTTTATAAAGATTAAAATAAAAGGGAGTCTGCGTGGCGATTGTGGGCGGTTGTTTCCTTCCTGCGCCCAGGGTAAACTTGCTTTGATGAGGCCCTTTGAAAAAGGTAGATGAGAAAAGCTGGGGTGGTTGGGGATGGGCTGTGCCTCTGCTTCCTGAGCCTCTTTGCCCCTCCTTAGTCCTCTCCCTGGGACCCCAAACCGCTCGAGCCCATTGGCCTGAGGCTTCCCAGGCGCATCCTTTCTGGTCCATCTGGGATCCCCATTAACCCAGCAAGGATTTTTGGTGAACAGAGAGGGATTCTGTGTTAAAAGAGGACGTGGACCTCTCATCCACGACTGATCTCCCTGTGCCCAGGGTTTACATCCGACAAAATGAAACATGGTGACTGCGGATAAGCACCCCGGTGTCCTTAGTAACAACCTTTTGCTCAGTTCCTGGTATTCAACTTAGTCCCTGATATGAATCTCAGACCATGAGGCAGGATGGACCTGGGGGGAGTCCCATGAGTACTGACCCTTTGCTCACATCTTCGTATGCAGCTATACGTTTCACCTCTTGGTATGTAGCCCGTCCTATCTGACCATGTGTAGTTGCCAATGTAAACCCACCCGGAACCTTGTAGAAACTGAAACTGCCTACAGACAGGGCTCAGCTTTGGGATATGAATCTGCTGAGTCAGGACTGGTGCATCAAACCTGGCTTCTTGTTAGCTCTGGGGTGCATTGTTTCCTTTGTGCCATATAACACTATGACCCAAGGTATCCTGGCACTTGGTGGGAATTTGGGCAAGTGACCTAGCCTGGGAGAGTCACACATGCAGTGTGTGTACAGTGCATGCAGGTGCAGGTCCTGGCATACCAGGTGGCTATGACCCAGTTGCCCGATGGTGTGGAACCTTCCTGTGCTCTGCTGTCAGGTGTCTCGAAATTCCTACCTGACCATTCACCACGTCACAGTGGTGTATGGGAGCTTCCCCAGTCACTTCTGGTGGAGGGAGGCTGCTGTGGGGCTGCTTGGGGGGTGTCCTGCCTCTTTCCAGGCAGCTGATAGGCAGGCGGGCACTCCAGGGCACCTGGCAGGGTAAGGAGTGCCTAGGAAGGACTCCCTGCCCCCCTTCCTTGCATCCTTCCCTGTCCAGGTCTCTTGCCTTTGGTCTCGGGCCACTCACATTGGCTGTGGGTTGCTGAGGACCAGTGAGGGTGGCCAGGGCAACATCACCTCCTAACCCTCTCCCCCAGGCTGCCAACTCTTTACTGGAGGCTTTGTTCCCAAGAGGCCAGTCTGTGTGCTTCCATCTTTGTTACAGGTGCCTGTTCTGAGCAGCTGAGCCAGGCCCTGTCAGCTGGCACAAAGCCTGTTGTTAACTTAATGTGTTTTAAATTAAAGCCATTTGTTTTATTTATTGGGGTAACTACTGTTAAGCAGCCCCATTAAGTGATCCTCCTGCTGTGGGATGGAGGGTCCCAGAGGCTGGCCTCTGCTACCCTGCTCTGGTCTCCCCTCTTCCTCACCTCACCAAAGCTTACCATGTTGCCTCACCTGCTGAGTCTGTCCCTGTGTGGCTGGAGAGCCCCCAGGGCTGGAGCTTGCTGCTTAGAGCTTGAACCTGGGCTCAAATGCAGCCTGTGACATTTGGGAACAGTGTGGCCTTGGATGTAACCCCTCTGGCCCTCCACTCCCTCACCAAGGACCTTATAGTGTGGCTATGAGATAAAAATGAGGCCTCACCGAAGGCCTGGCCCATGGCAGGTGGCTAAGAAGGAGTCGCTGCTACTAATGGTACTGAGTGGGTGCGTGGGGAGGAGGAGCCCTTTCCTTGTCATTCTGGGAGGCACAGCGCCTGTTGATTCTGTTGGCGGGCAGAGTGCTAACCTGCAAATTGGCGTTCTGCCAGGCTGCTGTAACAGACACCACCGGCTGAGTGGCTTAGAAACATGAGACCTTTATCTTTCACAGTGCTGAAGGCTGGGGGCCCAAGGTCAGGTGCCAGTGTGGTTGGGCCTGGCACAGGCCTTCAGTCTGTAGACTGCCACCTTCTCGCTGTGTCCTCAAGGTGGGAGGGGTGTGTGTCTCTTTAGGGCTGCTTTTATCAGAGCACTAATCCCATCATGACCGAGCACCTTCCCAGAACCCCCCCCCCCCCACACACACACACACACAGGTAGGATTAGGATGTCAACATAGGAATTTTGAGGGGACCCAAGCATGCAGAAGATAGCACAGGATGTCCTCATGGTCATTAGGGACCTCCTCAGGCCCTTACCTACAGTGGTTCTCTGACTCTGCCCTCCAATAATACACTGTTTGTCCCTCTCAGAAAGCACTGGACACTGTGGCCTCATACGGTGCTCAGTTGTGCCCATACTTTCTCCTGCCTTGGGAGGGAAGAAGCTCCATCTCTCCCTTCCCCAAAGAGCTGGTGCATGTCTGGCCCTGGGCAGGGGCTTAGCAAATCCAGCCGGAGTTGTCCTACATCCTGGTGCAGGAGCTGCATTCTTTGTAAGGATGGCAGAGCTGGGCTCTGATTTGTGGTGCTTGTGTAGGTTCCATGCGTGATCCCGCTGCCTCTTGTGGGTGATGGAGTCTTGTCTGTGAATGATTTTTAGTTTCTAGAAGTTTCCTGTTCTAGCTTGTTTCTAGTAAACCGCTATGAGCATTTTCATGTTTTATTCACCTCTTAATGGTTTTGATTTGTTTTCATGGTCATTGCACACACCAACTTTTCATAGTCTTTTTAAGGAATTCAGCAAAGTATAAACTATAAGTAGTTTTGGGCCTCCCCTGTGGTGCAGCGGTTGAGCGCTGGGCTGCGAAGCTGCCCGTAGCCTCTGCAGTGCTGGTTTGATCCCCGGCTGCCGGCGAGGGTCCCACATGGCGCGCAGACCTCTCCTGCCGCCCGCTGCTCCCCTCAGCAGTGTACTTGGTCAGTCTGCCTGTTCTGCTCCCCTCTCTGGCTCTGGTGAATCCTCTCGCCCTCCCGTGCTTCTGACTGTACCCAGTGCTTGTATAAATAAATAAATAAATAAATAAATAAATCTTTAAAAAAAACACAAAAAACTATAAGTAGTTTTTTTTTTTATAGAGGCATGTTTTATTTACTTGTTTGTTTGTTTTGTTTATACATGCACTGGGTACAGTCAGAAGCGCGGGAGGGTGAGAGAATTCACCAGAGCCAGAGCGGGGAGCAGAGCAGGCAGAAGGACTGAAGTACACTGCTGAGGGGAGCAGCGGGCGGCAGGAGAGGTCTGCGCACCATGTGGGACCCTCCTCCGGTGGCCGGGGAGCAGCCGGGGATCGAACCGGCACCGCAGAGGCCGTGGGCAGCTTCGCAACCCAGCGCTCAACCGCTGCGCCACCGGGGAGGCCCTATAAGTAGTTTTCAAAAGCCAGGCTACAGGGGAGACCCACAGACCCGCAGAGCTTGCTCATGCCCCCCATGCCTGCCCATCCTTCTGAATGGGGTCTTGGGCTTCTTCTCTGTGGTTTGTCCCCACTGAGTACTGTGAGGGGCCCTGCTCTTGGCAGGTCATCATGGCGGTCCAGGAAACAGGCACGGAGACCTGCTCAGAGGCCCTGATCCTGAGGCCTGGTCAATGTGGGATTCTGGAAGGCTTTGCTTGCTCTGGCACGTGGGTAAGTGTTTGAAAACTCTGCCCAGGATCAGGCATAGTGCAGCTCTGGACAGTGTGTCCCAAGCCACCTGGGGGGCAGGAAGACCAGGGCGGGGGTTCCCAGGTGTGCCCATGCTGGCTTTGTGAGGATGGAGGAGCTATATGGGAGGAGAGAACCAAGGCAGCCGGGACTGCAGAACAGTCAGAGGGGCCATGTAGCCTGTGTTGGCCTGGCCGTCACAGCTGTCACGTGGCTCGGCCTTTGCAGACATGCCTGGAGTTGTGGTACACCTCGAGCCACCAGGACTTTCACTCAGGTGCCCTCTCTCCTTTATGTGGTTTATTCTTTTCATCCTTCAAGATTAAGCTCTGGTGGGTGCCAGTTATGTGGAGAAGCCATCCCTGACCACCCCAGCCTGGAGCTGTAATTGGCCCTCCGGGGGGAAGGGGGCTCCACCTTACAGGTGTCCCCTGCTACCTGAGAGTAGGTGGTCCTATTGGGTTTGATGTGGTAGGTTACTAGGAATCTGAGAATGCTCAGAAATTCTTCCACATATAAATTAACGATAATAGTGTTCCCATACCCTAAAAATAAACTACGTCATCTCAGATAGTCACGTCCTGCTTTGGGGGATAACAGGGGAAAACCTATGTTTCATTCTGTGTCTCTGGGACATGGGCAGCACAGGACCTGGTGTAGAGTAGCTTCAGTACAAGCTTGAGCACTGGAGGAGGTGATGATGCCAGGCCAAGTGCACTGTGGTGAGGCAGGGGGCGACCAGAAGTGAGGAGGGACTGCCCTTCAGACCTCCTGAGAACGTACTCTCATAGCTGGGATGTGGACGGCCATATTGGTGTCCTGGGCCATCTGCAGAGGCCTCTGGATTTAAACAAGGCTTTCTTTTAATGCAGCTTTTTCAGACAGGAAATTGTTCAACCTGACACCAGTTGGGAGGACCCAGGTGTGTTTTGGGGACTTCTCTCTGGGTTTCAGAACTATGTCCCTTGTGTTACTGTAAAGAAATAATGCTGGCTTGGGTGATGGAAGGAACTTGGTTTGTGTTTCCCTCTTCAGGCTTCCCTTACTTTCAT
Source organism: Talpa occidentalis (assembly GCF_014898055.3). Classification (NCBI taxonomy): domain Eukaryota; kingdom Metazoa; phylum Chordata; class Mammalia; order Eulipotyphla; family Talpidae; genus Talpa; species Talpa occidentalis. The sequence continues at coordinate 40,190,036 of NW_023604295.1, read as the reverse complement.
CACTTATAGAGAGAGGGAAGTGGGGGCTACTGTAGCCCCAGGATCACCCAGAGTCCCCAGCAGTTCCTGGGCCTTCCATTTAGCTCCTGTGGTAAGCAGTGCACCCACTGCCCATAGACACTCACTTTGAGCCGAGGTACAGTGGATGGAGTCCAGCCCAGGTGTTGTGTTCTGGGTTTCCAGGTCTCTCTTCACTGGCAAAGCCCCTCAGTGTCTCAGAGCCTCAGCTTCTCAACTGTCAGATGAGAAGGGATTTCCTGACTGAGTAATATTCCATAGCTCCCTGACTGACACAGAAACTTGGTGCTAGGAAATTGTAAAGCATACCTCCTTTCCAGAATTTGCTTAAGGGCAGGTAAGAGACTGGCAGGGCCGGAAGCCATTGTTTACCTATTTTTGGAGTTATCAGTATAATGACTCTGACCAAGTCCCCCTGCTGCCTCTTCTTTCTCCCTCTGGGAGGTTGTGATTCCCATCTCTGCTTCTGCCCCGAGCCAGCCTGCACCTCAGGATGATTCTACACGCCGGTCCTCAGAATTACCGGACCATTCAGACATTTGCCATCAACATCAATCATAGCACAGTCGCTGCACCTAGCAGAAACAGCGTAGGTCCTGCCATCATGCTGTGAGGAGGGAGGGTGGTTTTCTCTCTGAAGAGGTTCCAGAGATGAGGCTCTGGAGGTTTTGTAGCTTGCTTGGTGTCATGCAACTAGGAAGTACCTGAGCCAGGACTAGAACCCAGCCTTTCTGAATAGTGTCCATTTCATTAGATGGTTTGTTCTGTTCTCTCCCAACAGGGATGCTCTGTGAGAGTGGGGATCCCAGCAGCAAGGTTCTCGTGGTGCCTGTGCTCCTTGTGGCCTTGTGCATATGAGCTCTTCCCCTTATCAGAAGGTCGCTGGCCCCTTAGGGGACTTGCAAGAGCAGGGGAACCTTAGCTCATGCGTGGGGCAAATCTCTCCTCTTCAAGGTTCTGCCCTGTGGAATCAGCTGGGAGCTTCTGTGTAGACGTGGGGTCTTAGAGGCCTGCGATTGCTCAGAGCCCGTGGCCCTCATTTGGAAGTCAGCGCTGGAGGGAACTGGGAAGATCCAGCCCAGTCACTTCATGTTACCTGTGAGGAGCTGGGGCCAAGAGGGGCCATTAGACTTCATTTCATGCCATCCCCACACAATACTTTAGATGGATGATGTGAAGCTTCAAGGCCCCACAGCTAGTGAGTGGACGAGGGGCTGGAACCCAGCTCTCCGGTAACCTCCTCTCCCCTCAACCCCTCCCCTGCCTCTTTTCCTTCTTTGTTTCTGAAGCCAGTTCTGGGTTCTACTGGTCTTTGGGCTTGTTTGTCCTCTGTTTTTGTTCCTAGTTTGACACATTTTCAGATCTTACCCACCTGTGACACCCTGCACTCGCCTGTGTTTTGTGTACGTTGAATGGCTTTGCTTCACGTCACGCCCCACTGAACAGCACTGCAGAATGAAGCTGAGTGGGCCTCCTCAGGTGCAGGCCCCAGAGCCATTCTGGAAGGTGCCCACTACCCCTTTGCCTGGTCCCGTTTAGCCTGTCTTCTCTCAATGCCCTGCCTGACTGGGGCCTTCTGAGGACTAAGAGTGTGTGTGTGTGTGTGTGTGTGTGTGTGTGTGTGTGAGAGAGAGAGAGAGAGAGAGAGAGAGAGAGAGAGAGAGAGAGATTGAGAGAGAGAGAGAGATGGGTTGATGCTATTAGGAATCCCACTGCTATCTCCTGCTTGGGTGTGTACCCCATCAACCCCCATTCTGCTGGGTTCATTATAAGAATATCTGGGCTGGGGAGTGGGCTCCCCATCTCATGAGCTGACCTGCATGACACACAGTAGGTGCTCTTTTTCTGCTGGTTTACTGTCCAACTCATCTGCAAGATGTAGCTCAAATACTGACCTGGAGAGCCCAGTCTGTGAAGACCTGTTGCCTTTATTGAACTTTCCTTTGCCTCTGTGATCCCGGCTCTGTATGCAATGTTGTTGAAGCTGCCGGGGTGGGAGGCCTCGGGGGTGGGGTCCTTGCCTGACCTCTCTCCTTCTCGCTGCAGCCTAGTGGAGCAAAGGCCACATGTTTCTTGATTGCATATGGGGTTGACTACAGATGGATCTGCGCCAAATTCCAGCTCTGCCTCATCCTTCTGGGAGGCATTGATGGGTGTTTGCCTTCTCTGATTTACTTCCTCATCTGCAGAAAGGACACAGTAATATCACCCATCTAACATGGTGTGTGGAGATGAGATGGAATGAAGTCTAAGGCCCTGTTCATGCCCAGGACAATCCGGGGGTCTGCTTTGGTCTTCAGGCCCAGCTGCCCCATCTGCTGTACAGACTATTTCCAGGTCTAAAACCTTCCCTCCCTTGGCCGCACCTTGTCTGGGTCCCCCTGGATTTGAATCTCATGGCCCTGCCCTCCTGGTCTGCACCTGCTCATCCTGTATCACAGGTCACATCCTGGCAGGTAGCCACACCTGAGTTAACCCTGTGGATGCCCAGATTTGTCTTAGAAAATGAGCCCGGAGGGGTTGGAGGAACATTATTATCCTCTGTGGTCCCTGCTTTTTTCACAGTGGAAAAGGAACAAGCTTTCAGCTCAAGAGAATGACCCATGGGGAGGAGACAGTGATTTGGAAGGACCCCAGTAGAAAGTGGACGTGTGCCCTGTGGTTGGCAGACGAGACACTTGTAATTTTGGCTCCTGACTGCTTATTTTAGACTTAAAGTACATTTGTCCCATGTCAGCATCGGGTGGAACTTTAGTCCTGAGTCTGGGGATGGGCACTGGAGAGTCATGGCCAGACTCTCAGGTCCCTGATTGGCCACTCAGCCAGGAGCAGGACAATGGATCGGGCATGTGGGGTGCCCTTTGGGATCTGGGCCACATGCTACTAGCCAGCCTTAGGGGCACCAGTCACCTGCAGTCCATAAGGGAGGGTGTTCTGATGGCGGACACCACCGTGACCTGCCTGAGAGTGCCGTTTCTCCTGCATGTTCCAGTTTAAACCTCTCCCTGGTGAGTGTCTTCTTTCATGGGTGACGGGTGAGCATTGAGTCGTTCACTGGGTTTGGTGAGCAGTGTTTGCAGAGGCTGTGAGACATTATGTAGGTCAGTTCCCTTTACTTGTCTGTTCTTCAGACTCACCCAGCAGCTTTTGCTTTGATCTGAAACATGAACCACTCAAGTTATTTACTGACACAGCTCTCTCCGAGTTGCAAGACTTTGACAGCAAATGCAAAATGAGAAGCTTTTTCTGTACTTAAGGCGAAAAGTCTATCTCCAGCAACTAACTGGATTTGGGAGGTGAAATGTTACCTTGCTTTTCACTCTCCTGGCTTTTGGAGCTATTGACTTCAGAGCCCTTTTCTGTGACACGTGCAGCATCTGGAATTGATTCATGGAAATCTTTAGGGGATTTGTTATGGCCTGGAAATATGAAAGGGAATTCTCACTGCCCTCATGGGTGCATTCAGCTCTGAGGAAGCAGCCTAGTGCCAGGGCCATGGGGTGGGGAGGACAGAGTGCTTTGAGAAAAGAGGGCAGGTGGGGGTTGCCAACAGACTCCACTGAGAGCCCTATGACCTGCTCTACAGAGAGTAGAAAACTGTAAATCTAACTCCAACAAACCATCTTCATTCTTTCATTCCCTTTGAGCCTGGTCCATTTGCAGATATACTTTGGGAGTAGTGGGAGAATTGGATTCTCTGCTCACTTCTTTTCCTAGGTGACCCACATTTGATTTTGACTTGAACTTGTTTGCCAGAGTGGCCTATAAGTTATTGTCATATATTTTTTTGTAAGCCATTCTGGGAGTTTCTGATGCTTCATAATATAAATAATACCACAGAGAACAGCTTTCTGTAGTTTTTTTTTATTTTTCCTCCTTTTGAAATGTTCCCAAGGACACTCTTCATGAAGAGCCTGTCACCACCCTCTGTGGCCCTGAACCCACAAGTTAGCATGGAGCACTGCTCCTAGTGGGAGCACTCCTCCATGTCCACTCCTCAGCTGCCCTTAGAAAAAAGTTCTGCACCTAATTTACATCATACAGCCCTTTTTTCCTCTCTTCTTTATGCAGTACTTCTTAAAATTTTCATTTTATAAGTAATTTTCATACCTTTGAGTTATGAATCATCAAAATACAGAAAAATTCAGAAAAGTGTAATCGGTACCTGGTTTCCTAAATGAGACAGGTGCTAACACTTCATGGTATTTGTTTTGGGTTTGTTTCTTTTTAAAAGAATAAAATATTAGAGCTATAGCTAGTGGTTTTACCCTGCTGTTTTACCCTGACACCCCCCTTCATGGCTGTCCACTCTTGTATGCAAGACATTGGTGTGTTTTATGGAATTTGAGTTTTGTGTTTTTACTAAATATACGTGTCCATAACTTAAATAAATAATTTTTATTATGGTGTATATTTTGAATGGTTTTATAAATGTTCTCATTCTATACCCTTTTGCTATTTCTGCTTTCATTCAACATTATGGTTCTGAGAGCATCAGTGCTGCTCCATCTAGGTCTCATTTGGTCATTTTAACTGCTATGTCATGTCTACATATATACTTAGAGGTGTACCTCACTTTATCCACTGTCCCCCGACCCCAGCCTCCCAGAGATGGCTCAGTGATTTCCACTTTTTGCCACCCCTGACATTGCTGCAGGGACACGGCTGCAATACAGGGATGTGTGTGAGTTTCTCCAGGCCCCACTCCTGGAAGGGCCTTTCCTGCTGTGGGTGTGTGTGCCCCCAGGATCCTGCTGAGCCACTCTCTTGTGCAGTCCTACTTCCCATGCCACTTCTGCCCAGCACTTGCTGTCCACTCCCTTTTCCTGGTGTGGGTCCTGCTGCCTTTGTGACAGGAGGTGGGGACAACTTTGGAAACAGGATAGGAGGGAAACTTTGAGGGCAAACTTGAACGTTCCTTAGCACCACTCCAAACTAGTTGTGTGTAGACTTGGTCTGATCACCCCCAGCATGTTCAGACTCTGCAGAGAGGGCAGAAAAGAGAGTGCCGTCAGCTTAAGTAGAGCAGCCTTTACTCCAGTCTCCCTGGGCCTCACTCCCCCTGTCTGAAACATGGTGAGTGGAGTCAGTGATCTGTACCACCCCTTGACTCTGTATGTGTTGCTCGCCCGATTTTACTTCTCAATTAGCAAAGCAGTCGCCACTTTGCTAGCCATGGCTGCCAGGTCAGAGCTGGTGCTCCCCGACGACCTGGCTATTCTGTAGTGAAATGGTCTGTTCTTTCCTGCAGCTTGAGGGAAGGGGCCCAGATCCCAGGGGCAAAAAGCCAAGTGGATTAATGCTGATAGAGAGGAGGCCAAGGCTGCTGCTGTCCTCTAGGAGTGCCCGTGAAGGCCGGCACTGAGGAGTGCCGCTGTCTTTTTAAGGCCCGTGCAACCCCATCCAGTGTTGCTGCCATGTGAAACCTTCTTGAGGCCAGTATTTACTGTGTAGGATTAGTTTTCATTTCATCTCTTTGTTGTTCCATGATAAGCAAATGAGTAAACCGCACAGTGTCCTAGGAGGTGAGTATGTCATGCAGTACACCAGCATTGTGCGTGTGTCAGGTGTGCAGGGGTTGGGTCAGGCAGGGACATGGCCATTGAGAAGGTGGCATTTGAGCAGAGGACAGAAGGAGAGAAGGAGCTGAGCAGGCAGCTGCAGAGAAAGAGCAACTAGGTGGGGGACTCAGGCTGAGGCTGGGTGAGTGAGCGGAGGTGTCTGGCGTGTTTGAAGAGCTGCAGGGAGGCTGCAGGGGAACAGCCAGGAGGACATGAGGGGAAAGGCATCAGTCCTGGGGGGAGGAGGGCAGATCTCAGCACCAGCCCCATGAGGGTTCTGGCTTCAATCGAGGGAGTAGAGTGAGGTTACTCTGGCCGCTGTGTGGAGGACAGAATGAAGAGGAGACTGTTGGGGCCCACGTCCTTGCCCAGGGGAGAGAGGATGGAGACCTGAGCAGGTGGGAGTTGTGGGGCTGGCCAGGCGGAGCGGCATTCTAGACCCATCTGGAAAGGAGTCCTTGACAGGTCAGGGGCAGGAAAAGGCTTTTATACCAGAGTTGATTTAATCAATGAGTGTGGCCTCAAAAGGGCTATAAACAGTCTGTTACCTCTTTGACAGATTTGGGTTTGTAGTACATACACTCATGGACACTGTTCCTCCGTGAGGCATAAAGTAGAGGGAAGGTAGAGGAAGGGCAGTGTCTGATACTGAGAGGCTGGAATCAGAAAGACCCGAACTCAAATCATCCACTAAGTTGCCTTGAACAGGTGACTTGGCACCTCCTTTGTGCAGGGTGCGGCTGTGGGAAGGATGGGAGAGCTCGTGTTGTTGCCCTACTGCCTGACATACATTTCATTTCATTTCTTTGTGGTCCTGTGATGAGCAGAGGCGGACACCTACAAGCCAGGGTCTGCACCTCACGGGGGCCAGCTGTCTTAGCCTGAGGTTACAGGAAGGAGCTAGTGGAGAGGCTTTGCATGAGGATCAGGAGTCAGGAGATCGGTCTGACGTCAGCCTGTGTGACCTTGGGGAAGGCAGGGACTCGGTCTGTGAACACTTCCTGCTGCCCGTGCTGTGCTCGGCATTTTAAACACATCATCTCACCCACAAAAGAAGGCGCTGGACAGGCGGTGTCTCCAAAGTCACGTCGTCAAATGTTTCCTTCGTGGTTTTCACCAGTATCCCAGAACTGCCTGCGCTGTCACTTCCTTCATAAAAATGTGAGGCTATTATTCTTATTTTTTTCTGAGCCTCTTATTAGGTAATATCTGAAAACATGGCACTAGTGTTTTTATAATTTTAGCAAGTATTTTGTATATTGAGTAAATCCATAATGTAAAACTGAAATGGCTGGTCTGTGTGCCCATTGGCGGTCTCTTTTGCCCCCCTCAAGGTGTGTACCACAAATTGGGGACCAATTGATAAAGGGGTTTCTTGAAAGCTAGGGGAGTGAGCAGCCTTGGAAAACGAAAGAGACTTGGTGTTTGGCTGGTCTGTGATCAGTGGGACACTTGGGGTCCATAGATCCCCCACTTGTATGCCACTGCCACCCATCCTGGAGAGGCAGGGGGGCCGGTGTGGACTGAGGGCTCACACACAGGACCCTGACTGAGGCCTCTTCCCTGCCTGCTTGGCTGAAGCAGGAAGCTGGCTGAGTGTGTCCCTTTGGTGTCACTTGTGGTAAAATTGCGGTGTTGTGTGGGAGGTCATAGGTCATGGAAGATCACCATGCAAAAACAGATTAAGAAATCTAGTGAAGAGCATCTGCTAGGCCTCCAGCTGCGTGAGAGGTAGACAAGGATGACTTACCCAGGTTTTCATAGTAAAACTCCAATACTGCAGCTTCTCCCCTTTCTGCCTTCTCTCCTCCCTTCCCTGCTTTCCTGCTCTCTCATACCTTTCTTATCTTTTGGGGTGGAAAGTATTATATTGTGGAAAACTGGGTTCTACTGTCAGGAAAATTTAGTTCAATAAATCCTCCCTTAATGTGGTCAATGTGGTCAATAGGTCCTTGGAAACTGTGACTTTCAGTGAAACGACATATTGTGAAATCAACTTTACCACAGACTGATATAAACAGGAGTTATGTTCCTATGGTGAGTTTCTGATCACAAGGAAAAAAAAAATCACCAAGCTTCTGAACAAAGACCCAAACACTTCTAATATTAGTAATCATTAATACTCATTTATCCATTCATCCACTGATCCCTTCATTCAGTTTTCAACCAACTTCCAGTTCAGGGGCATGGGTGGCTGGAGCCTGTCCTGGCAGCTCAGGGCGCAAACCGAGACTCACCCTGGCCAGGACACTTTCCGTCTCAGGGCACATCACATCCCCACTCAGGGGGACAATTGAGACACACCCTTAGCCTGACATGCCCACCTTTAGGGTGTGGGAGGACACCCAAATACCTGGAGAAGCCCGCACAGGGAGAATATGCAGACTCCATCCAGTGGCTCTGGCTGGGAATTAGTTTTTTTTCCATCAACATTATTAAAACATGTCATTGAAAGAAACAATATCATTGAGGACCTGCTGTATTAAATGGAAAGAAACAAAGCTTCATAATTTATAAAAGTGGGAAAATAAAGAATGAGTATGCCCACTGTATGAGGATTATTTGTTTTAAAAAGAAGTCATTCAATGTACCTTTTGTAAGTGCTAGAAAAAGGCAAGGAGTGACCGAGGGCGCTTGTTCTTAGGAATGACTGCTCAGGGTTGACAGAGGAACCCAGGCATGAGGTCCAAGCAGCAGGTGGTGAGTGGTGGGGTCAGATGGCCTGGGAGCTGGGTGAACTGCACTGTGGAAGTTCAGGACATTTGCTTGTGGACCTTTCAGCTCTGTCAAGAACACCTTGAAGGGTGAGTGCTCACATCTGATGTCACCATTGGATGCTCGTGAGCACACGCAGACTCAGAAGCTGGCATGGACCTCTGCCCCGCCTTTCCTTTGCAGTTAACTCTGTCTTATTCATGATCAGCTGGGAGGAGAGTGTAGGCCCCTTCCTCTGTCTCTGGCTGTTCTTTCCATCGTCTTTTCGCTGGTTCCTCCTCCTCCTACAAGGATGTGGTTCCATTGTCCTGGCAAATGGGTCATCCTGGAAATTCATTTGGAAGCTCAGGTGTTTGCTGCTGGCCAGACCAACTCTTTCTTGCTCATTCTCATGCACACAGTCTCCACACATTGCTATGCTAACAGGTCTTTACCTTTGCTTACTGACCCTACCTACCCATCACCCATCCACTGGAAGAGAGGAGCACGGGGACAGGGAGAGGGGGAGGAAAATTTGGTGCAGCCACACTGTGCGCACCCAGGGCTCTGGAGCAGTCCCTGAGCCCGGAGCAGCCTGCCCTCCAGTCAAGGTGGTTGGCTTTTCCTTGATTGCTCTGGAGGGGCTCCCAAGTTGTCAGAGGATTGAACTTTAAAAAGGGGGAAGAGGATTATCTGCCATTCTCTCTCCATTGCAGGCTAGAGAATGAAGCATTGTGGGGACAGATGGAGAAGCAAGACTGGCTGGAGTGTGCGGTTGTATTGTCCCCCTGGCTCTGCCCCCTGCCAACCAGGGCAAGTCCCATGGCTGCTCCTCAGATGAAAGGGTTTCTGGACTTTTTGGCACCATGGTCTTCTCCTCTGCACAACCTGTAGAAGTTTGCCCATAGCCTTCCCACTCTGTGGTGTCCAGAGATGATCCCAACTGGAGGTCTCACTGGTGAGATTAGAGTGTGACCACCCCCACCTCCCTTCTCAGAGTGTCTGGGGACCATTTGGGGTGATTTTTAAATGAAGATCCCTGAATCTCCCCCAGACCTTGACTCAGAGTGTGTGGGGTCAGGGCCCAGGTCTCTGCATTTTTACAAGGCTCCCCAGCAAGAGCCTGGGTATACTGAGATTAAGAGAACCTTGGATCCAATCAGCTCCTGTTAGGGGACCTTGACACACATCTCCCCCATTCTGTGGGTCTTCCACAGGTGCCAGGCCTTCTGTCTCCTCCTTGCCCAACCCTCCCTGGTCATATCAAAGTTTTAGAAAACTGGAACATGGTCCAGCTCTGCTGATATGTTGGGAATCTTGTAGGGTCCCAGAACGTTAGCTGTTAGCTGCACATCTGGTTATCTGGAAGCTACCAGTGATGCAGTAAGTGTGAGGTGTAGATGGGGCAGGACAAACAGTTCTGCCAGACTGCATGCCCTCAGTGAGGATGGCAGCAGGGGCTTTCCGTTGAGCTGTTAGTAAAGTAGGTCATGAAAATGGGTGTTGAAACTGACTGGAAATTAGATGGAACTTCTTTTTTTCATCTTCAGCCACTGATTCTGCTTGACAAAATTAAAGCATATCTAGGACATCTTGCAGATGTGAAAAAGTCACCCTAGGAAGGGTCCTGATCTTTGGATTTATATTTTCCTTTTTTCATAAAAACTTTATATCAATGATAATTTTAGCTTTTCCACTTAAACCTAACAAAGAATGTTTTTCACTTATGCTGGGGTACCTGGGGTCCAACGTTTATTCAGGCACGAGGGCCTGTTGACAGAGTGAGAGATTGCAGCCCAGCCCTGCTGGACATTGTAACAGGCAGATTGAGGTGAAAAGAAGACCAGCTTCCCAAAGATTGAGCATAAGTTCCATGCGAACAAAATTCCTCTCTTTTGGGTAAGGACTGGGTTGGAGGTGGGGAAGTACATGACCTGACGGTCTTTAGGAGGGTCTTCTCAGGACCAGACCCCACAGGCCACCACTCAGTGTCCTAGCTGGTGCCTCACCCTTCCTTTCTGAGTGCGTCTATCTCTGCCCTTTCTTTTGCTCATTCTTCCTCACAACAAGCCTCCACGGATGCTCCACAGGGTGAGGCATTTGCTGAGACCTGGCTGCATAGTGGTGAGCAAGACAGCCGAGGTCCCTCCTTCACAGTGCCTGCCAGTCTGGTGGGAGCAACAGGGACTGCACTTCAGAATATAGCAGTTGGTGATAAGTGCTATGAGAAAATAAATTTGGTGATCAAATAGCCAGCATTGGTTGTGTTGGGGGAGCTGGGTTAGGGGGTACGATTGATTTGCTCTGGGAAGATTGTGGGAGGTGACATTTGAATGGAAGGATCTAGACATGTAAAGATGCTGGGGGAGAGACTTGTAAACAGAGGAAATAGCCAGTGCAAAGGCCCTGAAGCATAAAAGTGTCTGGCATATTTGTGGGATCGAAGAGTGGCAGTCTGTTAAGATTTTCGTTTCTCGTCGTAGATATATGCTTCCACTTCATAGTACAAATCATGAGAAAACATGTTTTTTCCAGAAAATGATTTTTCCTCCTGCTCTTTTTGGAATCGATTACTAAAATCACACAGATTAGGAATGTGTTTGTGAGAACAGAGCAGCCTATGGTGGGGGTCATGTGTCTCCACCCAGTGTTACCAGAGCAAGTCACCAACTGATCCTTGTCCCCCCACCTGTCCCAAAAGACGCTGTGGGGCCCCAGGGGCCCTGGGGCACCTACCCTTGCTCTGAGAAGGCATAAGCAGATCCTCTCTGGGAATGTGCCCAGTATTGTCCGTTTCTGAAAGACCTGCCTGCTTCTTCACTTGAGAGAGGGCTGCCTTCCTGCTGTTTTCTCTGGCGGCCTGCCAGGCTGCCAGAGGCCCGTGAAGAAGGGACCGGCACCTGGGACATGTTATTTCTAATTGTGACGCCGATGCCCATCATTAGTGACTTCTGATGTATTAAGACTGCTTCAGTTCAGAATTGTGTTTAATCTGCCTACTGGCATGGATTGTCTTAGTAACTTTAGAAACATGTTTGCAAATAAGTACTTCATGCTAAGCATGAAGGGGGTGAGAGGAACCTGGTTGGGCTCAGGTGGGGTGTGGCTTGAGTGCAGCAGGAGGGAGGGCCTGGGACCTCCTTCCATCCCAGGCAGCACCACAGAGCCAGGCAGCTCTGATAATTGCTGGTAGTATCCTGGGCTATTTATTACAGAACACATTCTTTTCTTTTTTTTTAAGATTTATTTTATTTATTTATTTATTTATACCAGCACTGGGTGCAGTCAGAAGCGCGGGAGGGTGAGAGAATTCACCAGAGCCAGAGCGGGGAGCAGAGCAGGCAGAAGGACCGAAGTACACTGCTGAGGGGAGCAGCGGGCGGCAGGAGAGGTCTGCGCACCATGCGGGACCCTCCTCCAGTGGCCGGGGAGCAGCCGGGGATGGAACCAGCGCTGCAGAGGCTGCGGGCAGGTTCGCAACCCAGTGCTCAACCGCTGCGCCACCGGGGAGGCCCTGGAACACATTCTTTTCTTGAATCTAGGTATTTATGGGAAAGCCCTTCTGACTATGTGGGAATGGGGTGGAAATGTCACTGCTTTTTATTGAGCTACTACTTTCCTCATGAAAGCCCTATGAGTCAAGGCACCATGATTCATTCCCATTTTATAGCTGAGGAAGAGTTTAAGTATTTTGACCAGGTTGCTAGGTGACTAAGTGGTAGAGTTCGCATCTGAACTCAGAACTGACCACCTAATGGCTGGGCTTGAGTTTGTGGGGGCACTGACTGCCCACCCCTGGTGTGATTCTAGCCCAAACTGGGTGCCAGCAGGGATGGGGTGATAGCTGCCCAGGACGCGAGTTCTCTGGGCTTGCTGGAAGACATTGTCATCAGTGAGGCCTCGTCCAGGCCTTCACAACAGAAGCCTTCCTCCCAGTGCTCTTGGCGAGTGGAAACCTATTTGCTGTTCCTGCATTCCAGTGTGTGGCTGGTGTACCAGGAGTGTTAGCTTAGGGTGGGCTTCCCAGAACTTGTTCTGTCACTCTTCCTCCAGCAGCTTCTCCAGGCTTGAGCCTGGGGAGGTGACTGCCCTCCTATAGCACTGCTGACAGGACTGGAGGAGCTGCTGATCTCCAGGAGCTTTGGTGTTTCCTGGAAACCTGGTGTCTCCCTGTGCCCAGCGCCAGGCCCTTCCACCTCCTTTTTTGGCTTAGGAGCATGGTGTGACCTGATACTCAGTAGGGCATGCCAAGTGATAAATGGCTTTTCTACCAGTTGAGCTGAGGCTTGGCATGGCCGTCTGTTCCCAGTGGATGTTTAGGGGAGCGATGAGCAGTGACCTGGCTGTTTAGGCCTCTCTGTGTTGGTGATCCCAGTGCCAGGCTGACAAGGCGTCTGCCTCTGCCCGGCACCACATGCTGACCTTCTGGTTGCTTGTGGAAATGTGGAGAATGAATGTGCTGTCACCTGGGAGGTGGTGCAGCTGTCCCCCGCCCCCAATTATGCTTTTCAAAATAGTTGCATCTTTCTAGTCTCTTAGGTTACATATGAGAGATTTTGACCAGAGATTTGAACTGCATGCTTTATTTTGAACAACAAGGTCCAGCTTGAGAACCCCTTAGCCTGAAACAACCTCAGTCATTGTTGGACTTGGGTGCCTCTGGAAGTGGCATGACAGAACTAATGAAAAGTAAAAGAAGGCCAAGAATTGAACACAAATATATTCATTATCCTGGAGTTTTGATCTTGTAAGTGTGGGATATGATACAATCTTTTTAAAAGATCATGTAAAAGGAAGCTAGTAAGTGACTCAAAATAAGAAAATGAAAAAGCCAGCTGCCTCATGATAGGCACTAGGTTCTGGTGGGCTGCGATACCATTTCCAGAGACAGCGTCCTCCAGCAATTCCCTGCTGTATCCAGAACATCTTAACTGGATGATGAGGATGAAGTGCTCTGGAAAGCTGCTCTGGATGGCTCAACAGGACTTGGGTTGATAATGGTTTTAATGTTGAGGCTGCACAGGCAGTTTGAGAAGAAATCATTTTCTAAGCTGGGTATTGGAAAGGGTATTTTATAATAATAGGAATTTTCATTTTAAATACGTATATAATAGATCAATAAATTAATCAAAGTTACAAATAGTGATTTGACTGTTACCCTCAGCCCTAAAAATCATACAATCAAGAAGGGGCAAGACATTGTTTCTTCTCATTGGCAGTTGCCTTCATTGCTCGTGATTCTGTTGGTTGTGTGGTGATTCTTCCTGCAGCCTGTGAGGTGGGGAAGTTTGCAAGGGGGGAGGAATGCATTGAGGGGAGGTGTTTTCTCTGCCTGTCCCCTTTTTTCCATCTTTCCTTTATTCTTGGTCCTCTGCCTTCTGCCGGGTGCCAGACCCAGGACTGAGCTGTGGGCTTCAGAGTGTGCTGGCCTCGCGCCTGGCCTCCAGAGATCAGGGCTGCAAACCTGACACTGGGAGGCGGGGTGTTTGCATTCATATTTGAAGTGTCTGTGCTTTGCTTCTTGCTGCAGAAAGTATATTCCATGGAACATATTAATTCATCTTTAAGTAGATTTATGATATGAAATATTCATTGGCATCAACTTCACAGACAGCATTTGGAACAATGTACTAAGGACAGTTTGTCCTCATAAATCTATTAATGCTGAAGGGATGTGATTGTCTCCTGTGAAGCTTTGGGGAGAAATGAGGGCCTAGGTAGGGGAAGAAGCTGGCTGCTGATGTCTCTCTATCTCCCCTAGCTTGGCTGTGACAGGCCAGCCCAGCTCCGAATGAGTGAGTGAGTGTGTTTGGTGTACATTTCCATTCTCCTTGCCTTTTTATTCATTATACAGATGCTTCTATTTCTGAGAGATCCCTCTCGTCAGCTTCCAGCTTCTTGTCAAATTCCAGCTTCCTGCAGTGGTTTGGAGGTATAATGAGGCTCAGGGGGAAAAGCTGGCTCATGAGTGAAGACTGATCTGTCACGAGAGGGGGATCAGGGGACTGAGGGAGGGGGACAAGGCAGGATGTTGCCGCTGAGAAATAAGTGCAGTGTGCAAGCCCTGAGCTGAGTGCTTTATCTGCTTGTTCCGGGTGGCTCTAAGTAGAAGTTGATTTCTGTTGGAGACTCAGAGAGGTCTAGTCACTTGTTCACAGTGAAGTTCATTATGTTCAATGCACCTGTGCTGGTGGCCATAGTGTGTCTAGGGGCCGGGCCCAGAGCAATCCTGTGGCTGTCTGCCCCATCCAGCAGATGTAGCTCCTCCTCCTGTGGAGGAGCCAGGGGTGATGTGGGGTACAGAGGAGTGTGTGAGGGATTGTGGGAGGCTGGAGTAGGTGTCCCAGCAAAGTTGGATGACTAGATAGGGATTAACCAGGCAGAGGGTGGTTGGGAGGGAGAGTTGGGCTGGGGGAAGTAATTCTAGATGGTACCGTCACAAAATTACAAGAACACAGGACACCAGCGTGTGGTGGGCAGGGAGGACTGTCCAGTTATGCACAGTCCCCAGAGGAGGGGAGGCCACTGTGGCAGCATTTTTTATCTGGGGAATTTGGACTAATGGAGGGCAGTGAGGACACTTCAGAGGTCTTGAAACCACGGAGAGAGAGAAATGCACCTGTATATTTGGCAGATTGCTCTAGGGGTATGACAGAGGCTGGGTTGGAGAGGTGGAGGCAGGAGGGGCGGAAACCTGTCAGGGCTTGTGATCTGCCTGCAGTCAGAAGTCCTGGGGCCGATGAGGGGAGCAGATGGGGTGCAGGTGGCAAAGGATATAATTTGGGGTCTGTGTTGGGAAAGCACAGAACTGGTCTAGATTCCCCATCTCAAGCTAAGAGGTCACCAAAAAAGAAAAAGGCAGAGTAAACAAAAAAAGCAGTCAGAAAAAGATTAAAGAAAACAAGCACATTAGAAATGCCAAGAAATTTTTTGAAAGGCTTTTATAAATAGAGACAATATTTAAAGAGTTACAGTTAGGGAATGAAGATTCACACCATATAAAAGTTGTTCTAGGCTTAATAGTGTTTTAGAAATTTATCTAGACCTAAGGACAAAAGCAAACTTAAGTGCATTAAGACAAAAACAGGTTTCTGGCCAAAAGCAGAACCAAAGTCAGGAAAAGCTGAAAGTGGTTTTCCACCATTGCAGGGCCCCGAGAGGTGGTGATTTTGATGGTCGGGTCACTGAAGGTTCCGGAAGTGCCGACTGGGCAGGGGGCTCATGTGACTGGCCTGGGAAGGAACCTGGCTGAGTACAGGGGAAAGGCACAGGCAGATGCCCAGGTGGAACCTTCCTCTCAGTTGCTCCTTCGGCAACCCCCACGCCTGCCTTTTTTCCTGCTGGAAGGACCATTGAGGGGGAAGTGCAGTCTGGGTCTGTGTGGTGTCTCCTTCACTGTTGGTGCCCTTGTCCGGTAGGTTCTTGGCCCTGGAGTGAATGAGCTGGTGGCTGAGCAGCATGTCCTGTTGTGTTAGCTACAGGGAAGAGGGAGGTGGAGGGTCCTCAGAGAAGGCTGAGGAAGGAGGAGGAGGAAGAGCCAGGCTTCTGATACAAGCTGTATTTATTGAGTAATTTCGTGTGCAGTGGAATGTTCTACAGTAGATGCTGTGGGGCTCACGGAGTAACAGGGAAACGTGTGAGACGTGGGGATTGAATGGTAATTTGATACCTTGTAGAGTCTGGGGCTCCATGTGGGGATGCATTTATAACCCAGACTAATGTCAAACAAGGAAAACCAAGCCTTTCGGGTCCTATCAGTGCTCTTGTCTACGCCAGTCACCGGTCGTGCTTATGGTGCCCCTCCCCCCCTCCATTGTTGCTGTCAAGGAAGGAGGATGCATTTATAGTAAAAGCGTGTAGGACTTGGAATCTGGAGACTGGGGTTTAAGTTCTGCCTCTGCCCCTATCAGTGTAGGCTCCGAGCATCTGCTTTCTCATTTGTAACCTGGAGCTATAACAGTGGTGTGCCCTTGCTGAAGCAGGGCTCCATGTGTGCAGGAGAGGGCTTCATGGCCTGCAGAGCTCTGTTCAGCAGCTGGTGACATCTTTAGACTCTGTGTTTTGAGGAAAGTGGAACCTGGCTATTCCTTACACCTCTCACATATCTCAGTTAACTTGACTGAGTTAATGAAGGAGTTTTTTTTGCCACTCTAAGCATTTTCCAGTAGCCAGAGGCTCTCATTATTCACCCACTTGACAAGGAAAGTGGAGCACCTGCTTGGCTGGCATGTAGTTGCCACCAGCAGTGGCGGAGCTGGGGTCAGCTGCCGTCACTCAGACTTGCTGATGAGTCTGAATTTTAGGACTAGACATTTTTAACGGTTTCCAGTTTCAGGATGGCCCAGCTTGAAGTTCAAAAGTAAAAGGCAGACTGGGGGCTACTTTCACTCCTGGTCCTAACTCCCATTTCTCTCCCTCACACCCCCCCAAATGCATATCCACACACCCCTCACTCACACAGTTCCTAGTCCCGGGGCCAACCCCTGCTGGCTCCTGACTCTCACTGGCACCCCCAGCTCGTGCTCCCAGGGCATTGTCAGTTTCCCCTTTGGGAGCCCACGTGGGTGCTGGGTTGCCTTGCCCTTTGCTCACCTGTGGTTTCCTCTGCCTGTTGTAGGTTGTCTTCCACGATGTCTCTGTGCTGACAGACAAGCTCTTCCCCGTGGTGGAGGCCATGCAGAAGCACTTCAGTGCCGGCTCGGGGAGCTACTACAGCGACTCCATCTTCTTCCTCTCAGTCGCCATGCATCAGATCATGCCCAAAGGTAAACTAGATGGCCACGGGCAGCACCCCTGGAGTTGACTTTTCCAGGCTCTGAAATCGCTATGCCTTGTATCAGAGAGAAGAGTTCTGTTGAAACACAAGGGAGAGGGAGTGGGTGCCAGGGTGTCCTTTGTGTGACAGAGTTTACCACACAGAGTCCCGGGCAAGCCCGGGGCCGCATGCTTCCGGGGCCTATTCGCCAGGATGCAGCCGAGTTATGCTCTGTGCTGTCTCTGGACTCAGGGCATCTGGGCTCAGCCATGATGCTGTCCCTGGCGTGCACCCCCTTTGGTCTCAGTTTGCTCATCTGTAAAATGGTTGGTTGGACTAGATGGCTCTCCATCCAAATTATTATCTTATGCTTTCGTTCTTTCTAGTTTAAACCTGTACATTTCTAACTTTAAAATATCTCTCTAGATATAACAGGTGCAAACTGACTGAACTGGACTTTTTTTTTTTGAAACTCTGATGTACAATTAAAGGATTTCCTGGGCTTTGGTCCCGTCAGGGAGAAGGACACTTTTTCCTGGTCTTTGGTAGGTTGGGCTGGTGTGGAAGTGCTGGCAGGTCTCGCTATCCTTGGATTGGAAGCTTAGGGGTGAGAGAAGCTTGTGTTCCCCTGAGTTATGTCTGGTGTTTGCCCCAGAAATCCAGGTTATTTCTCTGCATCAAAGCCCGTCCCTTCTTCCACATTCTGTAGCAGGAGGGTTTCCTTTCTGTGCCTGAGCCATCTTTAAAGTATGTATACTCCTTTTTCTATTTAAAAGTAATATCTATTAAAAAAAATCTGAAAGCTACATTAAAATACAAAACTATTGTCCCTTTACTACCACATAAAAATCATCACCATTTATTCTGTTGTAGAGCTTTTTAAAAATGGAAGCAAAATAGGAGTTATACTATATATTTAAGGTATTCTGAGTCTTTTTTATGTATATCAAAATGTGAAATGGAACCATCATTTAAATACCTAATGAAGGACATGGCACAGGGAAAACTGTCTGATGACTTTCAGTTAATGTCACTCATCACCATTTTCTGTGCAATCACAGGCTTTGAAATTTTATTGAATGATTCCTTTGAAGTGGATGAACCTTAGTTCACTGTATCATTTTCCTGTTCTCAGCTTCCTAGATGCTTTCTAGTTTTTTCGACCATAAATTTTACTGTGCTAAATATCCACATGCATAAAGATTCTTTTCTCTCATTAACATTATTTCTACCCGGGCAAGCCCGGGGCCGCATGCTTCCGGGGCCTATTTGCCAGGATGCAGCCGAGTTGTGCTCTGTGCTGTCTCTGGACTCAGTGCATCTGGGCTCAGCCCTGATGCTGTCCCTGGCGTGCACCCCCTGGGGTCTCAGTTTGCTCATCTGTAAAATGGTTGGTTGGACTAGATGGCTCTCCATCCAAATTATTACGTTGTTCTTTCGTTCTTTCTAGTTTAAACCTGTACCTATCTAACTTTAAAATATCACTCTAGATATAACAGGTGCAAATTGACTGAACTAGACTTTTTTTTTTTTTTTTTTGAAACTCTGATGTACAATTAAAGGATTTCCTGGGCTTTGGTCCCTTCAGGGAGAAGGACACTTTTTTGGTCCCTTCAGGGAGAAGGACACTGTGCGGCAAGCTCTGCCACACAAAGGACACCCTGGCACCCGCTCCCTCTTCCTTGTGTTTCAACAGAACTCTTCTCTCTGATACAAGGCATGGCGGTTTCAGAGCCTGGAAAAGTCAACTACAGGGGTGCTGCCCGGGTAGAAATAGTGGGCCAAAGGGTAGAAATAGTGGGCCAAAGGGTAGAATTATAGAATTACTGGGCCAAAGGTGATTCTTCCAAAGTCAATATGTATGAACCCCCTGCCCCCGAACTGTGTCTAGTGTCCTTAGCTTGCACTTGCACTTGGGAGAGGCTAACAGATGTCTGACCTCTTGTAGGGGCCTCAGGCAGCCACATAGAAGCTTCAGGACAGTTGTTGTCACCACTTAACAGGAGAGGAAGTGAGAAGCTGAGGTCAGGCCAGTTTTCCACATTCTAGTGCAAGCTGGGCCTCCTTCCCTGGTTTCTGACTCCTTGGCCATTGCTCATTCTGTTGTCCAGAGCTGGATGTCCAGCCCCTTACACCCACACAGCCCCCAGTGGCTTACGTAATCATCTTCTCTCTCCATCTTGGCCCCTGTCTGTGCCCTGAGCAGGGGGCCTGTGCAGGGTAGGTAGGTTGTGGTCAACCCAGTGCGTTTATTTCCCCTGGACTAGCACTGCCCAGACCACATCTGCAGGGTGCTAGACAAAGGGGCCCTGCAGGTAGGACATTCCAGCTCAAATTTTGGTCAGACCTTGTTTTTCTCAATGTTGCTTGCTTGAGGGGGGCGTGTGTGACCAGTTCTGCTGCTCACACTTGCCTGCCCATGTGTCCAACACAGGCACACAGTCCCCTCTGTTCCTCACTCACGCCCTTAGGGCTTTTATCTCCTTCTGTCTGTGGAGTTAGGTTTGTCACCATTGGCAGCATCTAACACAATGGAAAAGAAACCATTTTTTTATCCAACTGGCGCAAGATGGAATGGAGAACAGCTCCATAAGGATTAACAGCTCCCTTCTCCCATGTCCCAGGGCTCTAAGGACCTGTTTGCTCTGATTTGGTGACAAGGGGCCTAGAAACAGTCCCTTACAGAGACTGAGCTCTATGCCTGGTCCATGGTTGTGGGGGGCTTCTCCCTGCACAGGGAAGGCAGGTGCAGTACATGAGGCTGGCCAAAGCCCACACACTTTTCTGGAAGACTCTGTCTTATGGTCAAGCTTTTGACAATAGTCCTATGTTTGCATGACATGGTGCTGCCTATCCTGGGTATCTCGGAGGTATTTGCTGGGTTGCTATTTCATGAGCTCACAGGGGGTGGCATTTTCCAGCAACTGGGCAGTACATCATGAGGGCTACAGGGGAGAACCACTCAGTGCTAAGAGTTTAGAAAAGAATGAGTCACAAACATTTGGCAGGAAGGAAAAGGGCTCCACAGAGGAGGAGGTATTTGAGGGGGGTGTGTCCTAGCCCAGGTTCACAGGCAAGATGAAAAGAATGGAGAAAGGACCAAAAACCTGCACACTGTGGACAAAATCAAAATGGAAAAATCCAACTGGGCGCTCTCATTCAGTCATTCATTCATTCAATCATTCATTCATGCTTCAAAACACAGTTTGCAGCTTTTTGCAGAAAGCCATTAAAATTCCATCTCCTTTTTCCCTTTAGTGAAATTTGAGAAATATAGTAAAAGCCATATTCAGTTTGGATTTCTTTGCTCTCTGTTTTTTGTATTTTTACTCACTGCCGTGGGAGTTCTTATATGCTCTCTACTGTGCTTTCTTGGCAGTCTCATAAAACAGAGAAGGCTTTTAAGGCCAGTGTATGGAACTTCATTACTTTGTTCTGTTTGAAACCAAATCAAGAAGCTAATTAAAATAATCAATGTTTAATTACCCATCAGTGAAGCAGACAAGGATCTTATGGGAGGGGTGTTACAGGGGGATGTATATGCATTCTGGAACCTGGAATGTGGTAGAGAAGGGTTGAGGGTCCTGGGTGGTCTCTACTCTACCCCATCAGCCTCAATATCAGGAGAAAGCAGAAACAAAGGAACCCTCTAAACTCATCGATAATGTTTCACTTGGTTTGCCAGACTCTGAAATCCTAATGTGGCAGGGTTGGCTTCCATGTGCTGTACCCACAGTTAGTTCTATGGTCTCTGCTTATAGCAGGGCGGGAATGGCCAGAGGACAGATGGGGGGGGTGGTTTAGTGTGAACATGGGGTCAGCAGGCCTGGGAGTAAGTTCACACTCTGCCTGTGACTGTCTGTCTGTCTGATGTAGGGAGAGGGAGAGCTGATGTCGTTTCCTGACTCCTCACCACAGGGGGTGAGACAGATCCGAATCTGCACCCCTGTTCACTGGTAGGCAGGGTCACTGTGTGAAAAGTCACATGCACATGGGTGACTGGCCTTCTCTCTCTTGGAGTTTCTTCTCCCTCCTGACACACAGGAAGTGGCTCACTGAAGCAGCGCCGGGGAAGGGGCACCTTTTCTTTCTCTCTTTACCTCTCAAGCTTACCAGCTGGAGGAGGGCCATGTCCTGCTGAGACTTGGGCCTAGGCCACATTCTCCAACCTGGGCTGAATAGCCTAACTTTTCTGAGCCTCCATGTTTTCTTTAGAAAACTGGGGTGGCATTGTAGGTTGGATGAAGACTGAAGGAGATGGTATATGAAGAGTCATAATGCCTGGCACGTCGAGACGCCCAGTTCTAGATGTTAGTGCCTTTCTCCTCAGAGGGTTAAGTACATGGCAGCAAATCAAAAACTCTGACAAATACTGAGGTAAAAAAAAAGTTTTGCTTTGTTTAGCCCAACATCTCTCAGTTTATCACAGAATACTTTTTCAAGGAATACCTACTCACATTCTGAAATAGGCTTGTTTCACTAAGCTCCCTTTAAGAAATGTTGCCCTAAAATCAGAGTAATTCATAGACAACACTTGTGCAGCTTTCTGTTGGTGCGGTGAGGCCAAGAAGCCTCAGTTTTCAGAGAAAGTTCCTCCTGTCAGTGTGTCCTTCCTCTTCTCACTCATGGAGCTTGTTAGCGAGTGTGTTATTTCCATTATTCACTTGCTTTGTTGCTTACACCTTCACCACCTCCTGAATGGATTTGAAGTAGCCTTGGGCATGCCCAGGTTTGCCTCAGACCCAGAAGCTTAGGAAGGCTTGTCCCAGATCATGAAACATGAGACACAATGGTTCAGAAGGAGAGAGATGTGTGTGTGGTGCCACTCTGCTGGCAGGGCACCCTGGGGGTACTGACAAGCTGGAGTGACCCACAGGGCGGCCAGGGATCCTGAAAGCCAGCCCTAAAGTAACTTGGGCCACATGCCGGAGCTGACTCACTGCCTTCTACAGGGCCTTCTGAAAAGAAGAAGCAGCCTGTTCGGTGTGTCTCCAAAAGGTCACACCAGGTGCAGCTGGCTAGAATTTTCTAACTTTGTCACCACTGACTGTGACTGAGCATGACCCTTCCCTGCCCATGTGGGAAGTCCTCACTTATAGCTGAGGGGCTGGAAAAAATCCAGGGTGCAGATTGGCCTCCTATGGCAGTAGAGCACAATATGTTTGGCCCCACCTGGGACTGTAAGCGGCAGTGTTTCTGGGTAGGGTACCTGACAGAGAAAGTATTTTATTGTTTTCACCTTCTCCCACCCACCCCAAGTCAGCTGTACCATGGCAGGAAATTTTATATTTTGTTTACTGTTGAGTTCCCAGTGCCTAGAACACAACCAGGAACTTTGTAAGTATTGGTCAAGTGAATTAAATGAATAACTTTTTGTTAGGATTGTATCTTGAACTGTGCTGTTTTGGGAGTCACCTCAGTATACCAGATCCAGTTTCAGAACTTTTTTTTTTTAAGATCTCTTAGAACTGCTTGGGGAGAGAATCCAAGAACGAGGGTTTTTCTCATGGGTTAGCACAACCAGGGACTTGAATTTTCTGGTCATCTGTTTCCTAATGGGTCTACTAAGACCCGAGGATACAAGTGGGTTCCTGGTGTCTGCAGTGGTGCCCCATTCCAGCATCGGGCATGGCGTGAGGGGCAGGGGTCTCGTGTGGAAGAAACAAAAGGGAAAAGCAGACATTCAGGAACTTGACTGAGTGAAAACATCTGAGTCAACACTGAACAAAGGTTCTAAACATGTGTCCAGTGATTTTAGTGAAAACTCTTTTCTGGCAGGTTCAGTGGAGCAAACTTGAAGCTTTTGAATTCTCTCATTCTTAAGAGGGACAGATGAGCAAATTTGTCATAAAATGCTAAAAATAGAATGTGATGGAGACCACTTCCTGTTAGTGCTGAAGCTCCTAGTAAGTTAATGAAGACAGTTGCCAAAATGATTGAATAGTAATAGCTTCCATTTTGGTCCCTTCCATTAGACTCTGCCTTTTAACTTTCAGGATCCTATTTTAAATTCTTGGCTACCAGTCAGACATCAGCCCTCTTTTATTGCTGTCAGGAGGTCAAGTAGTATTTATCATAGGCACCTCATCACCTGTCACCCGTGAAGGGTCTGCTCTCCTCCCACTGTGCACAGGGTGCTGGGGTGGGTGCTGCCACCCTGCCCTGGGGGAATTTACCTTCTGGGTGTGGGGAGGAATCCAAACCAGTGGATCTTCATAAAGCCAAGGGTGGAAGTTGGTGGAGCAGCATTGGTACTGGGCCTGAGCTCAAAGGAGCTCGTGTGGGATTATCTGCATGGAGAATGGACCAGATGCTGCCAGTTCTGTCAGAGTTCAGAGCAGAAGCTTTTTTGAGAAGGGTGACTCGGGTTTGTGCCTGGCCTTGAGGAACTAGGGGCCAGGGGTGGGGGAGGGGAAGGGCTGGTGTTCTGGGTGAAGGATATGCCGGGCAGTGTGGTGTCAGCCTATCATGCCCTAGGGATGTCCCTTCAGATGGTGTCAGACCCCAAAGCAGTCAGTCTAGTGTGTTTGGCAAGCACCTCTGTGGTTGACAATAAGGATACATTTTCTCAACATTGTCTCCTGGCAGGAGAATACTCAAGTTCTTTATTCAAGCTATGTGTGTAATTGCCGGTGACCAGGTCCTGTGGGTTAACCATCTTGGACTGAATCTCTGGCCTGCTTTTCTTTTCATTTCCCCACCCACTTACTCTGGCTCTGGACATCCTTTGGAATGTTCCTGGCTATGTCTGGGCCTCCAGAGAGAGCTGCAGAGACTGATACCTTGACCTTTCTTGTCTGACCCATTTCTGCCATCAGCGTAGTTCCTTGCTGCTCCCCCACAACCAGCTTGCCCTCCAGCCAAAGTGGAGTTCTTGGTCAAATGCACACTCTGCTTTCCTGGGCTTGCTCAGCTCTTCCTTTGTCTGCCCAACCCCCCACTCACCAGCTCTGCCTATCAGAAGGGGTCCCCTCTGAGGGCAGATTACCCAAGCTCACACGGTGTCAGCAAGGCTGTGTCTGCCTGGACTGTTAGGGGTGAGAACACCCCTGTAGACTCTTAAGTGAATGGAATCAACATGTGGGTGTGGAGTTCTGAGGATAAAACGCCTGTATCACTCGTCTCCCAGGGAGCAAGCACAGCTCTTGTTTCCCTCCAAGCTGGGTTGTTCTTCTCTCCCTCATACAGCTCTTCTTCAGCTCAGGACTGACTTCTCAACCAGGCTTTGCTGGTTCCTGCCCTGCTCCCACTCGCCCCTTAAGCTCCGGGACATCTTTCACTTTCCCTTAGAGTTGAGTGGACATGCAGGGTACGATTGGTCAGTGATGGTTTCCCCTCTGTACTGTTAGGGGGGCCATGAAGGTACAATGTTGACTTTTTAAAATTTTTATTTTTTATTTTATTTTTTAAAAAGTTTTTTTAAAGATTTATTTATTTATCCATACATACAAGAACTGGGGTACAGGCCAGATTCGTGGGAGGGTGAGAGGATTCACCAGAGACAGTGTGGGGAACAGAACAGGCAGACTGACGAAACACACTGATGAGGGGAGCAGCGGGCACGACAGGAGAGGTCTGCCGTGCCATGTGGGATCCTCGCTGGCCGGCCAGGATTGAAGCGGCGCTGCAGAGGCCGTGGACAGCTTCACAACGCTGCGCTCAACCACCTGCGCCACCAGGGGAGGCCCAATGTTGACTTTTTTTTTTTTAAATATTTATTTATTTATACAAGCACTGGGTACAGTCTGAAGTGCGGGAGAGTGAGAGGATTCACCAGAGCCAGAGATGGGAACAGAACAGGCAGACTGACAAAATACACTGCTGAGGAGAGCAGCGGGCGCGGCAGGAGAGGTCTATCGCGCCATGTGGGACCCTCGCCGGTGGCCAGGGATTGAACCGGCGCTGCAGAGGCTGCGGGCAGCTTCGCAGCCCAGCACTCAACCACTGTGCCACCAGGGGAGGCCCCCAATGTTGACTTTTTAAAAAGCATCTTCTACCACACGATTAAGATTTGTCCATCCTAGTCATTAATCACAGATTCGTGGCATTTGGGAACTAACAGTGCCTGGGGTAGGCATGAACACCTGACTGAGCCAACTGGGTGGCTGCCCCCAAGTAAATGCTCTCTCTCTTGCAGCCCTTTGCCCCAGGTACCCTGGCCCCTGCTGGTTACCTCCCAGGAACTCTCCATGCCCTCTCCTTCCCTGCTCTTTCTCCTCCTTGTCCTCTTCTTTCCCTCTTCTCTCTCATGCAAATCAACACAAGAAAAGAGGGGTTTTCATGGGAGGGGCTGGAAGTCTGAGGTCAGAACCTGGGGCAGCTCTGGGACATGTCTGTTTTGGGAGTGTTTCTCGTTCCCTCTCGCTAATGGTAACTTTCTATCTCTGCTTCTCCATTTTCTTTTCTCTCACTTCTTTTTAAAAATGTATTTTTTTTTTCCTGTTCCCTCAGAACTGAAACATGTGTGAGACTTTGGTTTGTTGTTATTTCTCCAAAACAGGCATCAACTCTGCTATTTTCCATTTCAGAACCCAAAAGAGAATCTCTGGCCAGCCCACAGGCCTTAAATTGTTGGTCTTTTGTTATTGTTGCTGATCCAGTCAGCTGGGAACAGACCAGGTGGGGCCATCTGGTACCAAACCTGGCCACCTGGACCTGTCTCTTAGCAAAGGTGTGAGGTGGCCAGGCGTGTGACTGCTGTCTCAAACACAGAGCAGCCATTGGCACAGGAGGGGAGGGGAAAAGCTGTGGATTAGATGTGGGTTTTGACTCACGACTTCATATTCTGGAAATTCCTGTCATACAGATACCTTCTAGCTTAGAGGACATTGTAGGCAGCCTCCACGATGGTTCCTATGTCACTGCCTCCGATTTTGTGCCCATGGCTTGAATGTGGGCTGGATTTAGTAACTTACTTCTAGTGAATAGAATATTGCAAACGTGATGACATGATGCTTCTGAGAGTCATGGATACCTTCTTCCTCTCTCTGAGCCCTTACTTACTCTGGAAGAAGTCAGTGGTCTTGTCATGAACTGCCCCGTGGAGAGGTAAGGAATTGACATCTCTGGCCAATAATCGTGCGGCCATGAAGACATTGCAGCCTGTGAGCCAGAGCTGTGCTTGCTTTGTCTCAAAGAACTGTGAGCTAATAAATGTTGTTTTCAGCTGCTAACTTGTAGGTTTACTTGTTATGAAGTGGCAGTAGGTAGCTGATACAGGGGGGATGAGCACAGAGGTGTGGCAGTGGAGAGTATATACCCCTGGCTGGAGAAGTCGGGGAAGGCTTTCAGCAGGATGTCACTTTTGAGTGAGGCCTACCTCTGGTCAGGAGATTAGAGTGGTCTCCTGTATAAGCAGGCCATCTCGGCAAACAGGACTGGGTCACCCATCTTCCAGGACGCCCTTCTTCTACTTTTATGATGGAAATTTCAAGTCTTTAAAAAGGTAAAGGGACTCACTTATGAACTGTGTAGCCATCACCTGGCTTCAATAGTTACCAACTCATGACCTATATTATTTTATCTCTGCTCCCACTTACCACCTTCCCCTATAAATATCTTTGCCAGATACTCTTTTTTTTATATAAACACAATATTTATAATCACATTTATCCTAAATGATTTACACACCAGTGTTCCTCAAATACCAGTTTGGGGAACATCATCATGGCTCATAAGTCCACAAGAACATCTAATTGATAATATCTTTAATTCTGCTATTTTCAGTGAGCACATGTGACCCAGGGCAGGGCTGGCCCTCTGCTAAAGTCTAACATGAGTCTGTTGCAGGGCTGGGGATCTGTGCAACCTGAGGTTTGTCAGCATAACCATCTTTCAGGAGGCACCTGGAATTCTAGTGGGGAGACAGGCAGATGATAATGGGGATGGGGAAAAGATTTGTTGGAAATGACTAGTTCTATTGTAGGTGTACACAAAGGTTATTTTGAGGGGCTTTGGATACAGTTCCACTTCCTTTTTCCAGAAGTTGTGAGAAGAACCCTGATCCAGTGGCTAAAGGAGGGAGCTGTGCGCTTGGGGTCTGGATTCTTCTTCCTTCCTGTGACAGGGCCTCTTCTGTGGGCCCTGCTTGCTCCCATCCCAGGCTGACTACCAAGCATGGTAGCATCCCCATGTCCCAGCTCGTCATTGCTTTGGAGATTAATTTCAGTCCCTGGTAATGCATTTGATCAAAATGTATCTGTAAGCAGTAAGCCTGTATCAGTTGATTTTTATTGAGGTTTGTTCTTTCCAGTGTGCTTGGCAAAATGTCTACTAATATCTGCTCATTAACTTGAGAATTGGTTTTTGTATCTATTCGGAGAACTCTGTGCCTTTCATCTGCATTTTCCATTGTGATCAATGTTCTCTGTCGGATGGAGAAGGGATATGTCGCTCCTGGTACAGAGAGTCACTTTCTGAATTGACTCAAGAACTGTGGCTGCTATCCTCTTGAACCTTCTCCCTGGTAACTGGACTGTTCATGTTTAGAGGTTTTGTCGTGTGGTATAAAACCGAAGAGCACTGAATGTCATCCCCATTTTGAATGCATCTCTGCCGCTAAGTTGCTTGTGATTAATTGAGTTAATGCATATAAAGTGCGCAGATGATACCTGGCACATTCTAGGGGTTAGATAAGCATCTGCTGTTCACTGCTGGGATGTGTGTGGTATCTCTTGGGATGTCCCCACAACCAGCTTCCCTGACTTCCAGGCTTCTGACTCTTTGTACTCATTAACCTTTCCTTACTGTGGAATCAACGTGACCTAGAACTCTTTCTTCAGGCACGTGACATTTCCATGAAGAGATGCTTATGGGACTTGATTCTGATGGACGCTTTTCTAAGAAAACTCCTGGAGAATGGGGAGACAATTCTATATGAACGATTCCTCTCTGCGCCTGCTTGCTGTTTTAGAGTTACTCATTCTTCTTATGAATCACCCGTGCCCCCTTAGATTGCATCCCTCCCTCCTAAGAGTGCACCAGGATGTTTCCCTCAACAGCTCTTCCAAGTCAGGAAATGTAACTTAGCTTTTATAATCCCAAGCCAGACTGAACTGGGCAAACGTGGTGTACGTGGTGTATTTTCAAGTCTGTTAAATAGCTACTGGATTACTGGCCATTATGAATTTGTCCTACTCTGGTAGCCTGATTTACAGAGAAAGAGCTGAGTGTGAAGCTGGTGATTAGTGCGAGAGTGGCTCTTTTTGGCTCCTCTCTCCAGCTGAATGGAAGGTAGCGGGTGGGTGGGGCCCCTGTGAGCTCCCTACCCTTGTACCTGTAGTGCTTTGTGGGGGGGGGAAATCTTGGGGGTTTCTGGTCTGAACTTAGACATGAGACCAAGTAAACAGAGCCTTCCTAGAGAGGGAGAATGATCACTTGTGTCAGTTGCTGACAACGGGTAAGTGCGATAAGGAAGGCTGGTTTTGCAGCATGGAGGACATCCCTGATCTTGAGAAGCAGTTTCATTGGGCAGTGAGCAGTGTGAGCCTGAGTGCAGTGGTTCTGTTTTTCCTAAGATGTGTTGCTGAGAGATGGTCCTCAGACCTCCGTGACACACTTGTTACTCCAGGGGGTATTTGTCCATGTGGGGGTTGCTGGTCCAGTGGGAGTGCTGGCTGGGATGGAGAGAGGGCCATGATCCTGTGTGCTCTGGGAAGATGGGGGTGGGGTGAGTGGTATGAGATTAAGAGCTCTTAACCCTGCTGCCAGCAGCCCCCCCTGAGGAATAGCTACGCCTGTGTTCAGTAATGAGCTGAGCTGTGCTAGCTAATATGGAGGAAGCTGCTGGCCACATGTGGCCATTTACATTTATATTAATTAAAAGTAAATAAAATGAAAAAAAAATTCCTTTTCAAGTACTTCACAGCCAAATGTAATTAGTAGTTATTGTACTGAGAAGCACAGATATGGAACATTTTCTTCATTGTAGAAAGTTCTGTTAGTCTTATTCTGGAGGGTGTGGCAGCCCCCAGGGTGGTTTGGGAAGCCAACATTTAGGGTACTTGCTCATGGCAGTTCCTCCTCAGGCCCTTGTATGGGGCATGTGTTTCAGTCTCCTGTAGAAGGGAAGTTGTAGGTGATCTGGGAAAGCAGGAAACTAAGGCAGAATCCCAGATAAAATGGGGTTAGCCTAGTGTGGAGCAAAGAGGACTATAACTTGGAGGTTATGATGAGGCCCAGACTCACTGATGTATCCTGGATACTTTAATAGCAGCAAGACTGAGTGGAGACCCCTGCAGATGTGTCCAGGGCTGCTCAAATCCTGCTTGCCTGCTCAAATCCTGTTTGCCTGCTGGAGGCACTGAGCCTGCTGGGAAGGGCTTTGTGAATGGACTTGGTGGGGTGGGCAGAATGGGGACTCTTGAAGAGTTGAGGGACTGGAACACAAAAGGCTTGTCACTCAAGTATCCTTCATTTATAACATATCAGGAATGGTCTTGCCCTAGGCATCTGGATGGTTGCAAGAACAAAAGAACAAATAAGAAAAAGATGACTTTTCAAAAAAAGCTGAAAGAAACACAATCCAATGGAAAAAATGTGTCTACTCAATGGGACTCCTAGGAACAATTCTGACTGCATGAGAGCTTCTAGGGGAGAAATCCACAGTAGCCACCCTGGAGGACCCAGTACCACCCTCTCAGAGCTCTACAAGACTTGCCCGTCACAGTGATAATAATACTAATTACATTAAGCATGAAAATAATAATAATGATAACACTCAATTTTTATAGAATGCCTACTAAGACCCAAGCATTTTTCTAAGTGATCTCTATAAATCCATTTAAGGGAACACTTATGAAAACAGTAGCAAAGTTTATCACTGAAGGGTTCCCAATGGGAAAGGCCCAGCTCCAAAGCACTCAGTAGCTTGCAACTAGTGTAACAATAGCAGCTGCTATATTTCATGGTTTAAAAAGAATTTTACATTGTCTTCCCCCCCCCAACAGCTTTATTGAAATATAATTTACATGTCATGAAATTCAAACATTGTAAATGCACAATTCAACAATGTTGGTAAAATGATCTGAGTTGTGCAACTATCACCACAATCCAGTTTTAGAACCTTTCCATCACTCAAAAAAAGATCCCTTGAGCTTGTTTGCACTTAACCCCAGCTCCCACCCTTAACCAGAGGCAGTTGCTGATTTGCCTTTTTCTCTATAAATTTTCCTTTTCTGGAAATTTCATATGAATGGAATCATACAATATATAATCTTTTGCATCTGGGTTCTTAGCATAATCTTTTTGAAGTTCATTCATATTGTAGCATGTATAGGTAATTAATTCTTTTTGATATCGTTTAGCATCCATTGTATGGCGATCACTTTTTTGTACATATGTTCACAAGCTGATGAGCATTTGGCTTCCTCTAGTTTGAGACTATTATAAATTATGCTCTTATGAACATACCATGTATGTTTTTGTGTGAACATGTTTTCATTTTTCTTGGGTAGGTTCTTAGGTGCAGTGAACTCAATGTATCTCCCCACACCCATTCATATGCTGCAATTTTAATCCCCAACTGTGGTGGTATTTGATTAGTTCTAGCAGTTTTTCTGTGTGGATAGCTTGAGATTTTTAACATATAGGATAATTTCTCTGTGAATGAAAAAAGCTTCTGTTCCAATCTTCCTCTCTTTAAGAATTGAATACTTTTAATTAGATGATTATATATATATATTTTTAAAGATTTATTTATTTATATATACAAGCTCTGGGTACAGTCAGAAGCATGGGAGGGTGAGAATTCACTAGAGCCAGAGGAGAGAGCAGAGCAGGCAGACTGACGAAGTACACTGCTGAGGGGAGCAGCGGGCGGCAGGAGAGGTCTGCGCGCCATGTGGGACCCTCGCCTGGCGGCCAGGGATCGAACCTGCGCTGCAGAGGTTGCGGGCAGCTTCTCAACCCAGCACTCAACTGCTGCGCCACTGGGGAGGCCCTAGATGATTGTATTTTTAATTTTTTTTTTTTGCCTTATTGTACCAGTTAGAACCTATAATACAAATGTTGGATAGAAGTGACAAAAGCAGACATCCTTGTCCTGTTTCAGTTTTCTTGGTCAATGCCTAATATTTATCGAGATAATGAATACAATGCTTGGCATGATTAAGCAATAAATGCTGAATTTGGATTCATGGTACAACAGGGCATGGAAACCCAAGAATTAACACATATATACACGAAAACCATGAATACAGCCATGATCTATAACATTTGAGTCTGTATATGAATGAAATCAATTAAATGAAGAACTCATTTTTCAGTGAGAGTCTCAGCAAGGTGTGTGAGGGCTGTCAGAGCTGTCATGGTGTGGCTGGGAGAAGACCAAGCTGCTGTCCAGAGGCTTGGTTTCCTGTAAGACCTCTCTGCTTGGCTGGCTGCTGTCCACATTCTCTGGGAGCCTCACATGATCCTTCCTCTGTGCCTGATCACCCATGTGTCCAAGTTTCCTCCTCTTATATGTGCCCCAGTTTGATTGCATTAGGAACTCCTACCTCATGCCCTCATGTTTACTTAGTTCCTTTTTTAATTAAAATTTTTTTCTTTTATTGAAGAAATGTGCGTATAACTCTTTAGGACAATAACATGAGTTGAAAAATCTAATTCATATGAGCAAAGAGTTTTTTATTTTTTAATAGTATAGGTATTTTATTTCTATTGCTTTGGCTTCTCCAATTTTTGGAGGAAAGCATTAGTCTCTCATTATCTTTGTATGATGAGTGGCTCTAGGTCTTAAAAACCTGATAGATACCCATTATCAGGATGAAAACATTTCCTAGTTTATTGAGAGTTTTAATTTTTTTAATTGAAATGAGTGGTTTATTAGTATGGTACATTATATTAGTTAATATTAGATGTTGTACCAACATTGCATTCCTAGGATAGATCCCCCACTTGACTCTTCTTTTGTATGGTTTTTACATGTTCATAGATAGGGTTTACCAATATTTTGTCAAGAATTATTTTTTGATGTTTGATCTCATAGAAAGAGTTGGGAAGTATTCGTTCTTGAAATATTCTGAAATGTTTTGTGAAGGGTTGGTATTATTTCTTCTTTAAATATTTGATAGGATTCACCTTTGAAATTATTTAGGTCTATGCTTTCCTTTGTGGGAAGATTTTAAATATTAATTCAGTTTCTTTTCTTTTTTTAAGATTTATTTATTTATACAAGCACTGGATACAGTCAGAAGCGCAGGGGGATGAGAGAATTCACCAGAGCAGGGAACAGAACAGGCAGACTGACGAAATACACTGCTGAGGGGAGCAGCGGGCGCAGCAGAGAGGTCTGTCATGCCATGTGGAACCCTCGCCTGGCGGCCTGGGATCGGAACCAGCACTGCAGAGGCTGCGGGCAGCTTTGCAGCCCAGTGCTCAACTGCTGTGCCACCAGCAGAGGCCCCTTAATTCAATTTCTTGTACATCTATTCGGATCATCTTTTTTTTTCTTGGGTCAGTTTTGGTAATCTATGTCTTTCTAAACAGTTCCATTTTATCCAAGTTTTTGTTTACTCTAATTTGTTGGTAGAGGTTGAAACTGCAAGATTGTATATGTTTGTTTGGGGACCTGGCCTTAGCATGAGTGACTCTATTTTGAGCCTGTCATTTCTTTTTTAAACAATTCCCCCTTTTGATTAGACTCTCAAGTCAAATGAAGAGAGGTGATCAGACTTTAAGGCATTAATGCCACTTCCAGCTACTGCTCTGGAGTTCTCAAGTTTTCACTGATGCTCTCTGTAGTCATTTAGATTGGATTCACATTTATTAAGTTGGTCATTCTTATTCCTTCTCTGACCTTCCATCTCAGGGAGATCACTCACTTGGTGAATGATATATTAAAGATACATCATTTAATATATTAAATATTAAAGAATGTATCATTTGTTAAGATTCTTGGATGTGGTGTACATTAATGTTTTTCATCAAGATGGGAAATAATTATTTCTACAAATATTTTTTCTACTCTCTCCACTCCTCTGGGACTCCCATTGCACACATATTGGTATGTTTTATATTATTCCACAGGTCTCTGAGACTGTTTTTCTGTGATTTTTTCCCCCTCTCTATTCTTCAGATTAGATAATTTCTATTTCTCTATATTCCAGTTAATTCTTGCATTTGCAAATTTGAATCTTCTAGTGAATCCTTTTAGTGAGCTTTTTTTTTTTTAACAAAACATTTTATCTCATTGTTGTTCTTTGGAGAAAGTTAACTATTTTATTTTTTTATAAAATATTTATTTATTTATTTATACAAGCGCTGGGTACAGTCAGAAGCGCGGGAGGGTGAGAGAATTCACCAGAGCCAGAGCAGGGAGCAGAGCAGGCAGAAGGACCAAAGTACACTGCTGAGGGAGCAGCGGGCAGCAGGAGAGGTCTGCGTGCTATGTGGGACCCTCCTCCGGTGGCTGGGGAGCAGCCAGGGATCGAACCGGCGCTGCAGAGGCTGCGGTCAGCTTCACAACCCAGCGCTCAACCGCTGAGCCACTGGGGAGGCTCCTTTTGGTGAGCTTTTATTTCAGTTACTGAACTCTTAAGCTTCATAATTTTCATTTGGCTCTTTAAAAAAATTTTTCCCTCCTTTTTGAAATCTAATTTGTTGATTCATTATTATAATACTCTTATATTACTTTAGTTTTTGGACATATTTATAATATCTTTGATGTTTTCATCTGCTAAATCCAACATCTGGGTATATTAAAATATAGTCTTTATTAACAACTTTATTTCCTATATATGGGCCACAGTTTACAAATGATAATTTTTTTCATGAAAATTTAGTATGTTGATAATATATTGCAGTTACTCTGGTTTCTGATATTTCCCCCCTGCTGCTGGTTCTGGTTGTTTCTTTATTGTATTTTTAAAATTTTTATTTGTTTTTTTGCTTAGTAACTTGCCTGGGATAAATCTGTGAAATCTATCTCACCTGTGGAACGTGGCCATTGCTGTCTTTTGCTTAGTACTTTTGTAACTTTTCTTTTTTTTAACTTGGATTTCTAAAGGTTGCCTCTGTGTCTTTGCAGCTTAGTGAACAGATCAAATATGTTCTTGACCTCAGTTTTCTTATGTAAAATGAGAATGATATAAATGGGACTATAATGCAATTGGGAATCAAAGTTCTCAGGATTACCTAATTAAATTACCTAATCAGTGTAAAGTCCTGAGCATAGTGACTGGTACATATTAAGCGCTCAGTGGATGTAAGCATTGCTACAAGTGTATGAGAAAAATGAGACTCAGAGAGATGAAGTGACTCTAGATCACTCATCTGGTCAAAGACCGAGTTGAGTTAGAACCTAGGTCAGTCTGATGCTGTTTTGCCAGGCAACATCTCCTGGTTCTGAGATGTCTCTGTCTAGCTAAATCCCAAAATGTCTGAGTAAGTGCTTGATGTTTACATAAGAAAAATCAAGCATTGGAGTGCAGACTGGAAGAAATCTTGACATTTCAACCCCAGGATTCTCTTCCTGAGATTGTACACAATGGACAGATATGGGAGCAAGCAGTTTTAGCTATAGAACCTTCAGCTGGTTGGTCCTCTACGGTGACTTGGTGCTGGCAATCAGAGCCTCAGATTCTTGAGGATCTAAAGTGGGGTGGCCACGTGTGCCCAGGAGGTGTCTTGGGCATTTAGTGTGGAAAGTGCCTGGCAGAGCTCCCCGCATCAGGCCTTTGCAGGAGTCTAGATTTCTGGAGAACAATCTGGGGTCAGAGTACCTTACGTCACTGTCTGCCCAGCTCAGGAAATGAGAGGAAAGCAGAAGAAAAACTGTAGATCAGATAGAGCTGTGGCTGGAATGCACAGCTCCTGTGGTCCCGCTACCCCAGGCTCCTCCAGCCAGCACACAGGATTATTTAAGCATCACTTCCTGGAGTTCCTTCCCTATGGAGTAAAGGGCAAGCCCTACATTTGTGGTGAGCTGGCTAAGACTACTGCTATTAAAACTATACCTTGGGGAGGGCCGCCCCTGGTGGCGCAACGGTTGAGCACTGGGTTGCGAAGCTGCCCGGCAGCCTCTGCAGTGCAGGTTCGATCCCCGCCCATCGGCGAGTGTCCCACATGGGCGCAGACCTCTCCTGCCGCCCGCTGTTCCCCTCAGCAGTGTACTTAGGTCCTTCTGCCTGTTCTGTGCCCTGCTCTGGTGAATTCTCTCACCCTCCCGTGCTTCTGACTGTACCCAGTGCTTGTATGAATAAATAAATGAACTTTAAAAAAAAAAAAAACTATACCTTGGGGAGATTAACTAATTTAATTCTGTCCCTTAGACGTCTTTCCTGTCTAGAAGTGGTGTCTCCTGGGATGAAACCTTACCTAGACTCAGGTGTTTACTCTTACATCTAAATTTAGTGCCCAGCAAACTCCTCGAGGCATTAATTGAACTCCATTAGATGTCCTTGGCATGCATTTATATCATAGAGCCTGTTTAGTAGGGCTTTGTCAGAAAGAAAGGATTTTTTGTTTTTTCTTTTAAGTGGTGGGAGTTAAAAGGTTGACAATAAACAACGACATGGCTTTGAAGTGTTTAGTAAGAAAGGGAAGTTTTAAATATTTCCTGGCATTCATCCAATTTACAAGTGATTTTTTAATCATGTCCAGGCATGTCCTTAGCTCCAAGTCTCCCCATAATGCTAGGAGCGTGCTCACCAGAACGCAGCCTGCATCATTCACTTCTGGCTGCAAATGAAGAAAGTTTCAATCAACGGGACTATGCCTCAATTTGAATGCAAAGCAATTAAAATCAAAGCAGCTTAGAGGAATAGTTTCCAGGGGCTGAATCTCATTTTCTGCTCTTCTATATGTTCGGCTCTTATGTTAAGCCTCTCCAATAAATGTTAGGACAAGATATTAGGAGGAGATTGCTTCTTTGATTGATGGACTATATTCTTACAGTTCCTCATAGTGCTATATGGATAATTTGAAATTTCCTGAAAAAATTGAATGGGAGTAATGGCAGTTGAGGCAGATATCAAAAGAAGGAATGCAGGAGAGGAAGTTGGAGTCAGAAGCAAAGCTTTAGCCAGTATTGCCAGTAAGAGGACGGACACAAGTAGGTGGAGAAGTTGTCACCGGTACTTCACTGACTCATTTATTCATAAAGATTTATTGAATTCTAACTGTGAACCAAATCCTGCCCTAAGTGCTAGGGACAGAGGTTAGAAAAACAGATGTGGTCTCTCTCTGTCTTCTTGGAATGTACAGTACAGCTAGACATTAATCAGGTCATTGAACAGGTGGTTAATTCATGGCACTTGTGATAAGGACAGTAAAGGGGAGCTACAGCTGCTGTGTTGGTGGGGATTTTGGTCATGTGGGAGTGTTAGGAAAGTCTTCCTTGAGAGAGTGACATAAAGATGAGACTGATGGGTAGGTGGGACTAGCTGGACTAGGTGGCAAAGGAAGAGGGCTACTGATCGCATAGTGAATGTAAGGCTTTGGGGATGGCGGGACCTTGATGTACTGGAGACACTGAGGCTTAGCCAGAGTGGCTGGAGCCCATGGAGCTGCAGACCAGGGCTGGAGGGGTAGGCAGGGCCATCCAGGTCTGGTGAATTGCTCTGAGTATGGGGACCTTATCCTGGGTGCACTGGGATTGAAACCACCGATGGAAGTTTAACTACTCGGGAACATGGTTTACATTTTCATTTAGGGACTTAAATGCTTTTTCAATTTTCTTTTGTGGGGTGTTCCCAAAGAATGACCCGGACTTGTGGATCCCTCTGGAGCACATCAAAACCCAATGAAGAGTTCTGTTTTGAGGTATGGTTGGGAGCCAACACAGGTTGGTTCTGAAGGGAATGTCATAGTTTGAGAAACAGCTTTGTGGTGGCTACACATTCTTGGGACACTGCAGGGGCTCGGGCATGGAATTTTTAAGTGAGAGGGGAAGTCTAACACTCGTGGCAGGTGTCAGAGGGCTCATGGAATGGGAAGGTTCTGGTCTAAATTCAGAAATTGGGTGCTAAGGGGGTAGAAGGCCTTTGTAGGAAAATAAAGAGGCTGCAAATCTGAGTGAAAGCCATTGAGGAAAGGCAGGAAGAGAGAGGGAGGGACTTTGGGCTTGATTTGAAAGGAGAGGGATCTATTGAGTAAACAGAGTTATTTGAGCCCCTGTTTAGAGATAGTTAAGGCTCACTTTTAAGCCTTCAGGGAGGACCTGAAGAGAGAATGAGAAGCTCCCCCTCTCTGCTGTCACCCTCAGCATCCAGAGGGAGAGTTGACCTGCCTCTCAGGTCAACCGGTCAGCCTGGTTCTGGTACTGCACAACCTCAGAGTGGAGGGCTCATACAATTTGTGCCACATCTCTACAGTCAGAAGGCTAATTTGTATAAATCAGCACAAATTGACCTCATTGCTGCAGTCATTCAGTGACTTCAAAGATCAAACTAAAAGACCAAAAACTGGTCAAAAACTCTTCCAGACCACAGCTTTGCTCCTGAAGCAGGACCCAAAGATACTTGTGGAATGTTTTCTGCTCAAGTCTTCTGTCCTCATGGTTTTGGTTCTGGGGAACATCCCCTCAGTATCCTTTTTCCTCCCCCATTACACTGCACATGTGCTCAAAGTGTCGTGTTCCACTAATCAGATTATCATGTTGGGACATTCCCCAACTGAGCTGCTTTTTCCATTCTTTATTCTTCTAAGTTCAAAGACACTGAGCATTCCAAAACCCTGATTGTTCTTCTCTGTTTCGCAGAACAGACCTTCCTCCCAATACTCCAGAACACCCCAACTATTCTGTCCTTCCCCTTCTTTTTATCCTCCCCCACCCCCGCTGGCCCCGGGTATGGGAGTGAGGTTGTCTATGGAGCTGTCACTGCTCTGTAAGAGTGTAGGGTAAGTGAAAAAGTATCAGGCTTTTCTGCCCTCCCGCCATTAGGATTGATGGTGAATCCTTGTGGTCCTGAATGTATGCCCAATGGCGGGCACCTGGAGTAGGGTGTGGGCATAGGTAGATGGGATTCACCTGGGCTGAGACTGGGCTTTTAAGGGCGGCGTCATGGGGATGCCAGCAGAAGCAGAGAGAACAAGAGCGAAGGAGAAGCAGAGACCACCAGAGCACGCCTGAGAGCCCAGAAAGAGTGAAGACTTGCTGGGGGCTGGGAGGCCTGCCAGCCTCCCGGCCCCCTGGCACCCCTGTCTGCTGTGTACCCAGTAAAATCCCAACAAAAGCCTGAAAAGCCACTGAGGGCTCCAGGACTCCTCCTTTACTCCATCTGCTCGGGTCATAGAGATCCTGCCATTTCATTTGGTGTAAGTTGGCAAGATAATCCGAAGCAGACGGGTATGGAGCCCTCCGAAGACCTCTGGAGGGACTGAGGAGTAGCAGACCAAGAGCCTGTGACAACGCTGGAGGCATCATGGCAGCACGGGAGGTGGACAAGGTCCAGGAGCTACCGGACGAGACCTCGCCTAGAGGAGGAGATGGCCTGTGAGGACCAGCCCACGGCCCCTGAGGCAGCAGAATCGTTGGGGAAGAAAGGACCACAATTCGGAGCTTGCCAGTGCTGATTCAGGGACAGGCCAACGGACTTGGGCTGACAATCCCGCCAGAAGGCGGAGGAACCTTGGCAGGTTGATAGGTTTCAGGGACCCTGGGGGTGGATGGTATCGTTTGTAAACCCCAGGACATAAAAATCAAGGCATGGCCAGTGGGCCTCGGTAGAAGAGTCCAAAATTGGCTGAGGGAGGAAGCCCTCGCTAAGTTCTCTGCAGCCAGGCAGAGAAAAGCCAAGTTAGAAAGGCAAAAGCTGTTGCTGAGATTGGGAAGCCCTAAGCGGCTGTTAAACAGCTTGAATATGTGGAAGAAGGCCAGTGAGTCTCTTAAAATCACCTGTGGGTGATGCCCTGCTCATTGTTGAGTGAGGGTGAGGAGCTGAGGAACCCGTCTTTGGGGGACGGGTGGGGAATGTGGCTTGTGGTGGAGCCCAAACCTAAGAGGGGACCCAAGAGAGGCAGCATGTGGAGCTTGTATCCACGAAATCCCAACCCGTGTGCTTGTGCATGGGTTGGCCTGAGTGCAGGGGTCTGCGAGTCGCATTGGTGGCTATGAAAGCCGAGTGTTGGAGCGACCGCAGACAGAAACCCTGAGGGTTGGCGATTACCCCCAACAGTATAGAATCGCCAGTCCCAGAGTGAGTGAGTCCTGGGGGTGGATGCAGTGTGTGGCTTGTGGCCAAGACCACAGCCAGAGAAGGCCTACAACGAGGTTAGACAGAGGGCCGCCAAGTCCTCCTTGCTTCAGACTCCTGATTTGTTCAGACTGTAAAGTAAGCCATATAAAAATACCCAACATTTGGGAAAATGAAACACAAAGGTTTAAGATACTGGGATATACTATAAACTTTTCAATGAAAGTCATTTTACTGGTAAATATAAGAATGATTTGACATGAAGGGGGGGACTTCAGAGTTTTTTTCCTTAACTGAAGTGTGGCCCTTCCTCTGGACTAGTGATTAGGTGTTTTCCCAGTGTCTGTGCTGTTTAGAATACTGGATGTTTCACAGCTGTGTGGGTGTGCGGAGGGGATTGTGTTGATGGCCCAGTGAGACCTGAAGAGGGAGGGACCCTGTTTCTGGTTAAGTAGACCTGGATAAGATAGTTTCACCAGGTTTCTTTATTTTTCAGTGGGGAGAAGAGGTTTCTTCTGAAGCATATGAGGAGTTTCCTAACATTCCAACACTGGGAGGTCATTTCATAAGATGGTCTGAGGTTTGATGATAGCCAGTGATTGGGATTTTAATTATGCTTTCAGTTTAAGCAAAGACAGGGAAAATTGGGGCTGTTGCTTAACTCCTGGTCCTGTGGCATTTGACAGCTTGGCATCCAGGAGGAAGTCAAGTCAACGGAAGCTCTCAGTGTTCCACATGTTGTGCTGATGACGTTCTGCACCCCACATGTAGCGTTTTTGGAAAGGAGCTACTTGAAAAGCTCTGTGTAGTCTGTCATTGCAAAAATGCAGTCCCTGGGCTTGTCCATTACTCCTTAGCACTGAATTAACTTGCTGTGAATAAAGAAGCTGAGTGGGTTCCCCACAGATGGTCTTGGTGCAGGACTCGTCTGTGCCTATTTCTCTGCCTGTTCCTGGTGGATCTCAGGGCAATTATGGAGATTGAATGCATTTTATATGCTGGGAAGTAGTACACAAGCTAGCCATTGGTTCATTCTATCCTTTTCTGGATGATAGACCCAGCCTGTCTTCTAATAGGAGATTTCCTTAGGATGGTGTTCCTCTCTCAAAATGAGTGGCCTCGCATATGACCCAGGGCCATCAAGTATATCATAGAGCTCTTGGGCCCTGGGTTTCTCAGATTTTGTTGCTTTTTCTGGCCATTCAACCCAAACATTAGTTCCCTGCAAGCCTTGGGGTGCTGAAGGGTAGAGTCTGAGTCCCTTCCTAATTATTCCTTCCTGGGCCCCTTAGTAATTTCCCTTTCTTCTTGTTGACAACCATAGCAGAGCCTTGAGCCCACTTTGGAGGGACTTGAGTTCCCTGGATTCCTGGAACTGTTTGATCTTCTTTCAGTGGCTACAGCACATGGAAGCCAGTTTCTCAGAAAGCCCAAGAGCAGGCCAATCCCACCCTGGACCCCAGTGAGTGGACCAGAGTGATGGGTTTCAAGTTCTCAAACTCAAACCACATTCTAGCTTTGCTACTGACGGGTTGTGGAGAATTCATCTTTATCATGCCTGAGCCTCAGTTTCTTGATTTGTTAATGTTGATGATATACACCTTATGGGGTTTTATAGAAAACAAAGGTGGTGAAGTAAATGAAAACAGGATTTATGCTTTAGCAACGTACTCGAATATTTCTATTCTCTCTCTAGATTTTCAAATTCTTTTATCTTTGGTACACATTTTAGTATCTGGGCATATGAGAAGGTTCTTGGGAAATCTTTTTGCTCTTTGGGAGTTGTTTTGGTAGCATATTTCCCCCCCCCCCCACCCCACCATGGTTTTCATCTGACCTTTTATGGAGAGGTAGTTGTTATTGTTGGGAGGGAAAAAAAATAGATTTCACATAAAGGGATGAAAAATGTAAGGTCTTGTGTTGTTGTTTTAATTTCCTTCCTGCCACCAATGGCTTTTTGTATTAAGAGCTTTACCTCTTGATGGTAAAAGCAGACCTTGGCTTATTGCTAGTTTCTGGGAGGGGAGGGAGAGAAGGAGAATGAAAAACAAGCAGGATGTTTTCTCCACTGAGGAGTAGTTGATGGGCTTCTGGCAGTAGGCTCACACCCTGTGCTCCTTTAGTGAGCTGCCTCTGTGGCTCTGAGACTTGCCGACCTGACCACCCGGCTCATCAATTTGCTTGAGATCGATTTGAGATTAGAACTTTTAGAATGGAGATGCTCCATTCCAGCCCCTTGGAGAATGAAAACTACTCTTAGATGCTTCCATAGATAAACAGGTTGCCCGAAGTAGTTGTCGTTGCCAGAGAATAACAGCAGCAACAATAGCTGACGTTAATTGAACAATTATTATTAATAGTTAGTGACTGTTTTGATTGCTTTATAAATTATGCCTAATTATAAGTAATGCCTAATCTAGACAGTACCATACAAGATGAGAAAGTAGGTACCTTAAAGGTGAGAAAATCTAGTGCAGAGGGATTAGGTGACTTGCCTATGAGCACCCTACTGGTTAAGTGGCTGGCACTGTGTTTGGAAATATAATGACTGGTAATCAGGGGACTTAGATGAATTAATTAGCATGCCCTTTACAGTGTCCTGCTCAAGGTAAAAATTCAGCATGTGGCAATTTTTAGTTATATTGGTTGGAATTGGGCTAGGGAAGTGGGATGTCTTGATCTAGAAAGAGTGTGTACTAGTGTGTTTCATTGGAGATCT
Source organism: Talpa occidentalis (assembly GCF_014898055.3). Taxonomy (NCBI): domain Eukaryota; kingdom Metazoa; phylum Chordata; class Mammalia; order Eulipotyphla; family Talpidae; genus Talpa; species Talpa occidentalis. Next base: position 40,148,156 of record NW_023604295.1, on the reverse strand, counting down.
TGGGTGATCAGAGCTACCAAAAAATATTAAAGCTCATTTGGAACTAATTTTGGAAGTTAGCCTGAGAGCGTAACCGTTGCCTGTGAGTTAACTGGACAATTCATCTGTCTTCCTTTCCTATTTCCCTATCCAGCGCAGGGGGTCAGGGTATAATCTGTGCAGGACACTGGTGAAAGCCTCGCCTTGCCAGATATCTCCTGTGGGCATTTAACCTCTCCAAGCCCAAGCTTCCTCCTTTGAGACATGAGGGTAATGTTAATATACCCAGCTCAAGGGTTGTTGTCATAATCAATTGAGTTAATATAACGGAAGAGCTTATCACGCTACCTAATACATGGTAAGCACTCAAGTAGTGCAAATTATTAACATCACCATTCCACTTAACCTTATTCCTTAGAAAATTTGAAGTGTTTACTAAAATAACACAAAGTTAAGAAAGTACTCGGGATCGGGAGTGATTATATAGACTATGAAAGCTTAGGCTTCTTGGAAAAAGAAAGACTTTCATTGTTGCAAAAGAAACTCCTGAGCCTGACAGTCAGTGCAAAAAGGGAGACTGTCCTATCATGTCACAGCTGTCATTACCAGAGAGAAGGAAGCAAGACGTTCTGAGCATTGACTTCTGAAATATATTAACAGTTTTATTTCTCTTTTATTAGAGAAAATGGGCTCTGATTTCTCAACACGGAGCCCATCGCTGGGCGGCTGTTACCTCTTACAGTCTTTATCTCTCACACCCTGGGCTCCCCACCCGAGTCTTTTGTCTAAACTTAATTCTTTGGACTCAGTTGGGCATATTTTATTTTGGTTTATGGTCAGCTCTTCTTAGCTAAACAGAGATAAAGCTTTCACTTGCTTTTATTTTATGACTCAGGGTCATCTTTGAAAACCTCATATGAACAAAATTCAGTGATAGGCATAGGGTTCACCTTGTTTTTCCTCTAAGGAGTTTCTGCTTTGCTGTTGCTCCTGGAAAGCAGATGTGATCTGTAGGGTGAGGGAGCGGCGGGTGCCTTTCCAGACTGCTCTTGGTGTGTGTGGCGCCGAGGCCCGTGAGCCTGGTCACGTTTGCAGTGGCACTTGCTGCTGGGGCCACCACTGCTGCCGCCGCCTAGTCTCATAGGGACACATACTGCTCTGGTGAGGGTGGAGGGACTGTGGCCCTGGAGGCTAACCCTTATCTGTTTGTTTGCTTATTTCTAAGGGCTACAGTGCCAGGAAGAGGAGCGCAGCCCCCCCCCCCCCCCAGGAAAAAAAAAGAAACAGGAAATTGTTCAAAAGGGGATGATGAAATGAGAAAAGCAGCAGGAAACAGATCAGGAACCAGGAGAGGCTGAGCCAAAGGAACTAAGACTTGAGACCAGGCAGGCCTGAGGGCTAAATCCTCTAACTGCTGGGACTCCTTCCCTCTTGGCCCTGACCAGCTGGGTCTCCAGGACGGAAGTGACTGTTCCTGTTACCGAAGGACAGTCCATGTCACCCATTCCTCTGGCCTCAGTGCAGAGGTGGGAATCTGTGCCATCCTAGGTATCCTATGTGGTGTGGCCTGTACAGTGTGGCCTGTACCCTTCTGTCCACCCCCTCTACTTCTACTGCCAAGTCTGGGGGTGCTCTCTGGGGCCCCCAGAGCCCCAGGTGACTCCTTGATGCTGCTCAGAGATCTCTGTCCCTCACCAGTGGTTCTGTTGTGCCACCCTGGAGTGCCACCCTGGCCCAGAGCTGCTTGCATGAGGGAGTCAAAGCAGGAGGGTAAGGGGAAAATGAGGGTCCAACTTGGAGGCTCCCAGGAGCGGTTCTCAAAGGCACCCACACGTCACACAGCATGCAGGTTGCAGGTTTTTCCCCAGCCAGAAGCCACACTTCAGAAATCATTGGTAATTTTGTGGCTTGTTTTTAAATTTGTGCCACAGCTATATGTCTATGAGTGAAATTTGGGAAATCACCTTTTTGTTTCACAGGAAGGATGACATTGAGTCCCCAGTTAGATACTGCCTTCTGCCACCTATGTCGGGCTAATTTGTTTCTGTTTCTTGGGATTGACTATGAATTTGTAACATAGCAATACCCATCCTGGGGTTGGTACCTTCACTGTTCTGCCTCCTGTGCCCCTTTGTTCACAGGTGTGCACGCAGCATGCGCACGCTCTGCAGCCTTCCAGCTCAACTCACTGGTCCTTTGGCTGGGATTCAGGTTTAGTTTAAATGGGACGCGACTAGTCTTTGAATTTCTATATCCTTTTCTTGTCAAACTGTTGAACATTAGCAGAGATAAGAAAGTTGTTGAATTGGGTCAGAGCATTTCAGGGTTGGAAAGACTTGATGATCCCCTCATCAGTTCTTGAACCTTTCTCGTGACATTCCAGGAGAGTGAGATTGTCCAGTGCAACCTGCTCAGGCTCGTGAATGAAAGCCGCCTCTTTCATCTTTTGACATATTTTGGTTTTAGAAAGTTCTTTCTGACATTGTCCAAAACCTGCTTATATCTATTAATGCTTATACCGACTATTGACCTCATTGAAGAAGCCTGACTCCTTTCAAAAACACAAAGGCAGGTATCAATGAGGAGGAATAGCCCCACTTTCCTCGTGTGTTCCCCACAGGATATATTTCCAGACAACTCACCATCCAGATGGCTTATTTTCCCCTTAAAATTTGGGGCCTAGATTTGAATACCATGCTTCATTTGAGAGGGGTGGATGCCAACCAGATACAGAGTAAGGTGATATTCTCCCCTCTGCCAGTGAAAACCAGGCCTCTGTTGATATGACTGCATCCTGCATCCCCTGATAAGGAAATGCAGTGCTTATAGTCACAGTAAGTTCTGTGCATCCCCTTTGTGTGGCCACCCCAATGTACCAGAATAAAACTGGATTTGGCTGGTTAGACCCCATAACGAGATATTCTTGGGAGAACAGGGCATGCTTCCTAAACTGCTCTGAAAATGACTTGGGAAAGGGGGGAAAAGAGACTGGGGGGATTATTTATGGTGGTCGGGTACTGGGGCAGGGTGTCATGCAGGCCGGAGCTGCTTGCATGGTTTAAACTTTCCACTGGCACCAAAGGAGGGGCTTTCTTATCTGCTTGCCCAGATGTGGAACAGAGGGAAAAAGGGAGGTGTGGGGCTTGAGAGCTGTCAGCAGTAAATGTGAAAAAATGGTCACACCATTACTTTCCATTTTCATTTATTTTCTATTTTTACATACACTGAAGTGCACAGATGCTCAAGTATAGCCAGTTTTGACAAATATAACTAACCCCCACTCAAGAGAGGTAATGTTTCCATTTTTGAAGCTACAATCAAGGTGGGGCTCATGGTCACAAGCTGGTATGGCTGGTTAGCGTGGTGCCATCACATGGCTTCCTGTTTATGGCTGGGCTGGGCCCACTGACCTGCCTCTCTGGGTGGTGTGAGGGGTGGGCTGCTTTGCTCTTCCCACCATTCAGTGTCTGCTTCATGACCACTGCAGACCAGGCGGGTGTGTTTGTGTATGTTCTAACAAGTCCTTGGTGAAATATTTAATAGAGCAGGGCAGAGAGAGGCCTGATTTTATTCAGTGAGGACAGTTGAAGCCCCTTTTCTGATCCTGTTCCCAGGACTGGGGATAAAAGGAGGGTGAGCCACAGTGCTCACTTTCTGGGGCCATCCCCAGGGGAGCATCGCCAGCTAACCAACTTAATGTCACATGTGCACAGTTGTATCTTGTAAAAAGTACATAAAGGATTAATTAATTCTGTGTGGATAGTCAGGAGAGCCTATGTGAGGATGAGGAGTTTGGCAGGACTTTCACTGAAACCCGAGGAAGAGACAAGGCTTCCAGGATCCTCTCCCAGAGGAAGAATTCCTGGCTGTTCGTGCTGATGTGAAGGCCCAGAGAGAGAGGGTGGCAATGGTCTCTGACATGCTGTGTCAGCCGGCTGGAGTGTTAACGCCCAGGCAGGCCTTTGAGTTCCTTGCCAGGCTTCAGTAGTTGGCTGAGTCCTATATCTAAAATCACGCTTTCAGCAGACTCCTTGGGCAAGTGCCGTGTGAGGTCAGGAGTGTTGCTGTGGGAACAGTGACTCTTCTGACTGAGATATTCATACTGTCAGTTCCAGCCCCAAACATGGGCCTTTGCCTGTTTGGAGGCCCCAGGTAAGCATAGGGAGTTGGCACATGCAGGCCGTGGTGCTTGATACAGGCCCATGTTTACTCCAGGGCTCCAGCCACATCCATTCCCATATGTCTCTAGAGGAAATTGAGAAGCCTGGGGAGCCTAGTAGTTGTGATAAATAAATCAGATAGCATCAGAGTATCAGCCAGTACTGATGGTTCACAAGCATGGATGGCTGTGTTTGGCATTAAGTAACTCTAACAGAAGTGGGATTCATATTCATTTAATCCCAGTTATTTTCAGATTGTGGGAGCAGAGATGAGTACAAGGGTATCAGAATTATCTGGAGGGTATTCAAACATTCTGTATAGGCCCAAGAATATGAAATGCTCCCTGGAGTGGGACCAGAGTTTCTCTTCTCCCTTCCAGGTCATTACTGGAGTGTGGTCCTGTTAAAGTGACTGAAACAGGGGCAGAGAGTAACCTTTTTCAACTGAAACAGGGGCACAAGAGACCACAGCGTCTTTGAGACCAGAGCGCCACCCAAAAGCCCCAGAAGGCCAAAAAGGCCAAAAACCAAAAGCTAAAGGACAGTGCCCGATAAGAGGACATGCCACTCTCTGTGGCTTCTCACCCGTGCGCACAATTGCAAGAGACCTTAGACTCCAGGAACAACCACCATGGGGTTTATTTACAAACAGGGGAAATAACAAGCTCACTGTACCCACAAGTGGCGGCTGCCTCACCCAGGTACCAACAACAAACAGCTCTTAGAGGCACCAGGCCCAGGGCCTGTGGTGCTCCTTTCAGGCAGTGTCAGACAGGACCGAGGCCCAGTCCATGAACAGTCCCTCTGCTTCTCTTCCCTCCTTGGAGGGCAGCTGCTGGATGCTGCTTTTCCTCTTTCTTCAGAGGGTGGAACCAGCTTTTCGGCGGGGGGGACTTCGGTCATCTCCTTTTCTGGGGGCTCCTTAGCTTCCTCCAACCGTGGCTTATATTCTCTTTCACCCACAAGTCTGATTAGACCATTTAGCATCAATCAACTCACACCCGATTGGTCCATTACAAACGGCAGTTACTGAGCTCTGAGGAGCAACTGCCGCAACTGACTTATGGTGGGCCAGCAGGGTCGAAAGGACATCACTGTCCTGCCGGCTCCCACCACTCAGATGGCTGGGTTTCGGTAACAACAACATATGTTTAAGGTTTGAGGACAGGTGTAAGGTTGTGTGTCCCTTACCAAGGCTTGACCTCAGCTATTACTTGTCTCTGATGACGTCTGCACTAGTAAAGCTAGGTAGGCTACACTGAACTGCAGGATCACACAGGGACTAAAGTCTCAGTGCCTTTTTTCCCAGGAAATGTCACTTTGGGTATAATGGCTTTCTCGGACAACCTATTTTCAAGCAGCAACCCAGGAATCCAGGCCTCATCCATTCTGTAGCCATGCTACCTGGAGTACGTGCTTGCAAGGGAAGAGGGAGTCAGGTTGGGCAATGGCTTTTCACTGAGTGCAGAGGTTACACCCATCACTTCTGTTTGCAGCCTGTCAGCCAGGAGCTGGTCTATGGCCACCTAATTGCAGGCATCAGAGCAGGGTAAGGGTGAACTCTAGAAATGTTCTTAGCACTGTGTCCACCTGAGACCTGTTTTGAAAGAGTCCAGACCCAAACCCAATTGTCCTGGAAATCTCTATGATGCACACAGAACTGATTCTTTCTCCAAATTTGCCCTTTTCTTATCTTGGCAGATGATGGAGTACCTGAGCCACAAAGGAATCATCGTAGATTTCTCTTCCTTCCCCATTGCTCCCTGTATTGTCACCAGTTCCTCCCTCCCGCCACGTTTCTCTTGATAGTTTCTGCTCTCAGTTCCTGTCCACAGGGTGGCGTTCACCAGTGCACATGGTGCCTCTGCATGGCCCTGCCTGCCAACATTTTGAAATACTTACATTCTGGTTAAGTTGACATACCCCCTGCTGCCCACTGATGCTAGCCTGACCAGGCCTCTGGATCCTGCACCAGTATTCCAGGAGGCTTCCCTTCCCATTGGTTGGTCTTGCTTTATACACTCTTGGCCTGTGGGTGTTCTTGTTACTTGTCAGGTCATGCCACTTGTCTTCTAAGGGCTTGAGTTGAGCTTTCCTCCTGGGTGTGCTTTCCTGACCCTTCTCTCCCCAGCAGAGTTTGCTGGCCACCTCTCTGGCCCAGAGCATATGGCCATCACTTGGGATGGCCATTTGAAAACCACCCCAAGATGCTTTGAAATGATGTCTTTAATCATTGAGAAAATGGGGTTCAGTTAATGAAAATACAGTTTCGGGCCTCCCCTGGTGGCGCAGCGGTTGAGCGCTGGGCTGCTAAGCTGTCCACAGCCTCTGCAGCACTGGTTTGTTCCCCGGCTGCCGCGAGGGTCCCACAAAAAAAAAAAAACCAACTTAAAAATACAGTTTCATGCCAGCCTTTAGGCACATATTGCGTGCACCCTGGGAGGTGTTCTTGCACCAAGTCTTATGCAACTTGGGAAATAATACCACCCAGGTCATCTGCTTGTGTGGTACAGGTATTGAGATGGTGGGCATGGGGTTAGAACGGGCCTCAGGAACTAGCTAGGTCTAGCTCCTTTTTCTACAGTTTTACACACTCTGTGGACTCAGGCCACAGAGAGGCAGACCACACATAACTGGGCTCCTGTGGGTAAAGCTGACTTGCTGGTCTAACCAGAAAAGCAGAGATCTCTGGTCTGTGCTGTCAGGAATACTGCCTGCTGGGTTTCAGGGACACATCTGGCTCCATGGAGCCTTTGATGCTCGCCTTGCCTTCCCATCCAGGAGTTGGCAAGGAGCTGGAGGGCAGCACTAGGGGATGGGTTGGTAAGCATTGGTTCTGTTCTTTTCTGCAGTTTCTACATTCCACAGGTCAGCAAGACAGGGCATGCTGAGGCTGATTAGAGAGGACCCCACTTATGAATCTCCCTTTGGAGACCCAGCCCTTTCATATGAGCCCCACCTGCTAGCTGAAAGTGCACTCCATGCTGTGCTATGCAGGGCCTCCTCACGGGGAAGCTTGAGAGCAGGGAAGTGTCCAGATTGTCAGTCAGATTCTGGAGCCCAGGAGGAGTTTGGACTCCACTGTCCCAGCTCTGTTCCCACCACCCAGGCTGCAGCAGTCTGCCAGCCATCTGTAACAGCATACCCTTCTCAGCCATGGCTTTGATTCAGAGCCTCATTCTCTCTTGTATTGACAAGGACACCTGCCCTTTAGCTGTTTCCCTCTGCAGTCTGGTCTCCTGCTGCAGCCTGGAGAGGGTTGCAGTGTGTAGACCTGGTCCTGTCAGTCTTGTGACCAGTAGCTTCCTTGGCTCCCTGCCCAGTTGTGGCACTGGAGCACTCCCTGCCTTCACTGTCATCAGTCCCTCCTGTACTTTTAACTCTGTCCTAGAAAGATTCTGGCTTCTGTCTTTCAAGGTCTATTATGGATTGAACGGTACCCCCTCGCCCCACAGCCTGGTAATTTCATATATTGAAGTTTAACGTCCCCTGTGATGGTATTTGGAGATGGAGCCTTTGGGACAGAGACACAGAGAGGTGCCATGTCTGCAGAGTGGGGAGATAGCCAAATCAGACCCTCCCTGCCCAAAGCCCCCCAGTGGGTCTGGTGCCCACTCAGCTCTCCACTTAGACTTGTACACTCCTCTCTCCTTTGTTTTTACTCAAATGCAGTAAAGGCATCCCCTAACTTTGCACTGGTAGCTCCTTGGCTCTCTCTTGGCCCAGACCTTTTGCATATTTGAGCTCTTTGAGGTCTCACTTCCATGTTGCTGTTCTCCACCCCCCCCCCGCCCCCTGCAGTCCTCCAGTGCCCTGCTGTGTGCCCTCACTGTTCCGTCTCTCCATAGCACTTCCTGCTGTCTGAAGTCATCTTCTCCAGACAGTGAGGGGTACAAAGCAGGATGCTTGCCTGACTCTTTCCTGTGCTGTTTGCTGTGGCTAGGATGGCACCTGGCACACAGTAGGAGAAAGTAAATATTTGTGGTATGATTCAAGGAGTGCAAAGTTGTTGGTCATAAGTGGGAAAGGTACCCAGCATCACTGCCGCGTCTGCAGTTGCTGGGACAAACAGTCTGAGCCCTGCTTGGTGCCGCCCCCGACTTGGGAGAGAACACAGGGCCTCTCACACTGGGCAGTGCCGCAGTCAGCTTCCGGAGTGGAGGGAATGTTTTTCCCTCTAGAGTGATTTACTTCTAGCAATGTCAAATTTCTGTTTTTATTACAGCATCTCAAACCTGTCATTAGATGCAGAAGGAAAATTTGGTGCAGTTCCAGAATTTACTTTTGAAAAGGAGAAGGATTCCATCCTTGGACAGAAAAAAAATTACAGTTCTGCTGAGGGGCATGTTTTTGACTCCTAGGAAAACGCTGACTTTTTAGAGACTTTGTTTCTATGAAAGGAATTAAGGTTACCGGCATCATGGTTGTAAGGAAGATATGAATGGAGGTAAAAGTGCTTTAAATAGAAAATAAAACTCATCCTGACTTCCATGGAAAAGGAGCGTTCTTTTTTCTTTTTCTTTTCTTTTTTTTTTTTTTTTTGATGCTCGTTGCTTCTGTGACCACATAGTCATGGCTGGCTTTATAATTGAATTGTTTGGCAATAGTCTAAAGATTGTTCGCTCTTCTGTCACTGGCAATTATCAAGCTCTGTACCTGGATGTTTATCACTAATGACTCCAATAAATCACAATCAACTGTTGTACAGACTGTACAGAGGCAACTTCATCTCTTAATATCAGACTGGAACACTAATAAAGCAAATTGGCCCTGACCCAGCACCCTCGTACCCAGACCCCGCACACTGACCTGCCTCTGTAGAGGAAAGAGGGGCAGGTCATGTCTCCCGGTCGCTGCTCAGTCAGGTCAGGGTAGGTGTAGACAACAGTCAAGACAACAATAACCTGGACACCATCCTGCAATGAAAAGGTTAAAATGTTGTAGGTTTCCATGGGGATGATGAATTTTTTTCTTTTACAGGCATGCAGGAAATTAAACCACAAGAAAGGCCAAGTTGAATTTCTTAATCTACCCCAAACAATGAAATTCGAAGTGTGGGTTTATGGTTGGAAAGTGACTGGGTAAAAATAGCACTGACTGACTCAACAAATCGGCCTCCTCAGGCTGCCAGAGCCTCAGACTCAGACCCAGAGTGTGTAGACTCAGGGAACAGAACCCTGTGCTTGGTTGGTCAGAACTTGCCTCCTTGGGGAAAGCTAGGGGTACCAGGGGGGACTCAATTTCTCCTTTACTATCTCCTGCCAAGGTTCACCACCTTCTCCATACTCAATTCTAGAAGTTTCCAGCCCAGACTCACCAGTGTCCTTTAGTGGATAGCTTGGTCTTGGCCTTACATGGTATTTGGGCAACAGCAGCCTTATTGCCTCAGTTTACCGCCCTTGCCATGAAGAATTGACTGAACTTTCTGGTTTACGCCCTTGTGTTATATATCTCTAAGGCTGCTCTTTCCTTCTTTTTTTTTTTCTCTTTTGGATTCTTCTAGGCCTAAACCTCTGAGAATGAAGATTGACTTCTGGGAGAAAGAACGGGCCCAATAGACTTGAGGGTTTTTCTGAGTTGCTCAGAAACCCAAAGCATCTGTCATTAGCTCTGGACATCCAAGATGTACTTGTCAAGGGATGATGGGGAAAATGTAGCACAGATGTGTTAGATGAATGACTGCAAAAGAAAACAGATGAAAATAACACCCATCTATTATGTGCTTTAAAAAAAAATTCCATTTTTTAATTTAAATTTTATTATTTTATTATTTTATATATATATATTTTTTATTTATTTACACAAGCATTGGGTACAGTCAGAAGCGCGGGAGGGTGAGAGAATTCACCAGAGCCAGAGCGGGGAGCAGAGCTGGCAGAAGGACCGAAGTACACTGCTGAGGGGAGCAGCGGGCCGCAGGAGAGGTCTGCGCACCATGTGGGACCCTCCTCCGGTGGCCGGGGAGCAGCTGGGAATCGAACCGGCGCTGCAGAGGCTGCCGGCAGCTTCCCAACTCAGCGCTCAACCGCTGCGCCACTGGGGAGGCCCTATTTTATATATTTTTTACATCATTTTTCATTTTTGCACAATGTATGCATTTTCATCTTGGTTATAGTCCCCATACAATTCCCACCCCCCTTGTTTTGATCCTACTCCCTCCTCCCCTCAGCCCCTCCCCACCACAGTGTGTCTCTGGTTCATAGTTGCTTGTTGATCTTTCTTTGAAAAATGCATTTGGAAATCTAGAAAACCAATCCTCTCATGGTGAAGGAGCAGGAAGTCAGAAATTTCTAAATGCATTTGCCTTCGGAAAAAGATGATAAACATGGGTCCCTCTGGCTACCTGCGAAGGCTTCCTAAGGAAACTTGAGGTCATGGCCGAATGCCTTAAACTGCATATACTTTGCTGGAAAATGGATTTTTTCCTATGAGACAGTTAATGTATCTCTTTAATAATGCTTTTACTCTAAAAGCAATACATGCCCATTTTGAAAAGATGAAAAAGTAATTAAAAATGCACATTTTCTTCTAGTCTCATGTGTATACACACACACATATAAATACACAATTCACTAATATATTTGACAAACTGGTGGTTTTTTATTAGATATTATAATATTACATATTTTAAATTATTTCTGTGATTACTATATATGTGATGTATACATATATGTGTTAGAATTCTTAGACTGGTATAAAAAGAAATTTAAAATAATTTGTAACTTTATTATGGGATCAGAGTGTGTGGTGGCTGGCCTCCAAAGAGGACTCCTAATGAGCCATGCCTCCTGGTATTGACACCTCTGTGTTGTCCCCCTTCTTGAACTTTCGATGGCTTGTGGGTTGTTTTTGATGAATAGGATACAGTGGAAGTATGCAGCATGACCTTTAAGGCTCGTCACCAGGAGCGTTGTGCAGCTTCGGCCTGGGTCTCTGGGAACACTTGTACTTGGCAAGCTCCCTTTTGGAATCCAGCTGCCCTCTGGGCAAAGCCAAAACTCCAGGCAGTGCCTACATGAAAGCACTCTGGTTGAAACTCCAGCTGAGCAATTTGCCAGCATATGCAACTACTAGCACATGTGTAGTGTGCACATCCAGCCTGGCTGGGCCTTTAGGACATTGCAGCCTCAGCACCCACTTTCTGGTGTCCACATGAGAGACCCCACTTGAGAACTACCTGGCTAAGCCTAGCGGACACACAGAACCATGAGGGATAATCATACCCTATTTTAAGCTCCTCGGTTTGGGGGTGGTTTGTTACCCAGCAGCAGATAACTAGATAACTGGCATAGGGTGCGGGCTGGCCTCAAAGTCAGCCCATTTAAAAGGAGTATGCTGAGGCGAAAGAGCTCAGACTGTAGGGCCAGGTGGCGTGTGCATCTTGCTATGTCACTCATGAGCTGTGTGACTTCAGGCAGTGATGTACTCTGAGCCTTGGTTTGCTACATGTGTTAAGTGGAAATTGGCAGGAATAAAGAATTCCAATGTCTGGCATGTAGTATGTAGTCAGTAAAAGATTTCAGAGGGGAATAGTTTGTTGCCATGAAGAGTGATGGAGAAGATGCAAACAGCAGGGGCAGGGACAGCGACCATATAATGAAAATCCTACTGCATTTGCACTTCTCGAGGCTAGGTAGAGTGTCATTTATTTTTGGACCTCCTCGACCCTTGGGAGAGTACTCGACTCACTTGGCTTGAGGTGACTGAGGTAACACAGTGTGGCATAACATTTGTGCCTCCTATATACACAAGCAGGTGGCTTATGAGGGAGAGGAAAAGGGCACCTGGGTTCAGAGTCACAGGTGGCAGGGTCGGGAGGGGTGTCAGAGCGCATCTGTTCCAACCCTCTTGTCTTTGCAGGCTGGGAAACTGATGTCCAGAGGGGAAATGACTTGCCCAAGGTGGGACACTGTGGCAGAGCCAGCCTGTGAGCCAGGACTTAACCCAGTGCCCTGTACTCACACCTGCCTAATGTTCCTGAGTTCATGTTTCATTAATTAAGTCAGAGCCCACTGTATTGCCTGCTTTTAAAAATGAGGGAAAGCAAAGGTGTTCTGGTGTTGCCTTTTAAAAGTACCTCTAATGGGCATTTATGTGATTCATTTGTTTATTAAGCGCCCTCTCACCTGATGCTGCTGGAGAGTTTTTTTTTTTTTTAAAGAGTTATTTATTTTTACAAGCACTGGGGTACAGGTGAGAGGCGCGGGAGTGTAAGAGAATTCACCAGAGACAGAGCGGGAGCAGAACAGGCAGGACCGAAATACACTGCTGAAGGGAGCAGTGGGCTGGAAAGGAGAGGTCTGCTGCACCATGTGGGAATCTCCCTGGCTGGCTGGGAATTGAACCAGTGCTGCAGAGGCTGCGGACAGCTTCACAGCACTGCACTCAACCCACTGCGCCACTGGGGAGGCCCAGCTGGTGAGTTTTCAAGAGGGTCATTGCCACATGGATGGCAGCTCTGACCCTGCCTCCTTGCCCGATCTCTGCGGTGGGCAGCACCAGAGCCTCCCAGTGGGGGAAGAATTAAGTTGGCACCATCTGTCATGAGTGGGGTAGCTGGAAAGCTTTTCTTGACAGCAGAATACCAGCTCATAAGCCTAGCAGGAATGAATGCATTAGAAATTCACCCTATGATAATAGTCATTATTGTAATAATTTATTCAGATGATAAGAATCAATGGAGGCTGGACCAGAGCAGGTAAAAGTTTGTTTATGAATAGACTATTTTCGTAGTCTCAAAGTATGTTCCCAAAATGGTATTGTTATGAAGAAAAAAATAGTGACTACAGTCAGCAGAATTCACCTCGCCAACAATGAGACGAGGGGACACCTGGGCCTCCTGGTAGGACAGCGAGCAGACACAGCATCAATTCTGCCACCCAGGGAGCCCTAGGCAAACCCACACTGAGGGACATTTTACTGAGTAACTGGCCTGTGCTCCCCAAGTTGTCCCAGGTACATAGGAGACAAACAAAACTGAGGAAGAATTTCACATGGAAGAGACATGACAGCCATAGCCACCCTGGACTAGAAATTTTGCTTTTGGACAAGTGACTGTAGATTAAATGGTGGTGATGTATTAATGTTAATTTCCTGTGTTTGATAGCCGGGCATTAAGAACAGGTCCTTGTTTTTTAGGAAGTGCACACATATTTAGGGGTTAATTTTTTTTTCTTTCTTCTGCAGTTATGTCCATTTGACATTGTATTTTATGTCTTTAAAAATTAAAATAACTTGTTTTTTCTTTCAAGGAAGATAGAAATAACTTTTTTTTCTTTAATTAAAGGAAGATAGAAAGTAAATTAAACAAACTGAAAATTTAATTCAAACAGGAATTAATTGGTGCTTAAGGACAACATGGTAGACAGAATCTTCTGGGCTGCAGTCTGAAGGAACATGTACCTAGAGGTTTCCAGGGGATGCCCACACCTGAGGAAGCAGGTTTGTGTTTCAGGTGAAAATTGGAGTCTGGACTACCAGCATCGGGGCCAGTCTTCTGACTTCACGTTCTTGGGGAATTCTTTTCTGACTCATGGTAGGAGAGACTCCTCTTCATCTTGGTAAACAGGAATAAAAGCCATGAAATGTAAGAACATCTTGGGTGGGAGAAAAGTGGGGACTATGAACCCCACTTGAGTGGATTAAATGAAGTAAATTATGTGAAGGTAACTAGACTAATACCTGGCATGTCAAAACTTTTTCATTTTATAGATGATGATTAATAGTTCATCTTTTTTTAAAATATGGTATAGGGCCTCCCCGGTGGCGCAGCGGTTGAGCGCTGAGTCGGGAAGCTGCCGGCAGCCTCTGCAGCGCCTGATTGATCCCTAACTGCCGGGTGAGGGTCCCACATGGTGCGCAGACCTCTCCTGCCGCCCGCTGCTCCCCTCAGCAGTGTACTTCGGTCCTTCTGCCTGTTCTGCTCCCTGCTCTGGCTCTGGTGAATTCTCTCACCCTCCCGCACTTCTGACCAGTGTTTGTATTAATAAATAAATAAGTCTTTAAAATATGGTAAAAAAAATTAGTAAAATAACCTAACATTTTGGCAAGATGCCTCCCTCAGGAGACAGGAATCCTGAGGACCCACTGACCATTGGCAAGTCAGTTTGCAAACTGTCACGGGGTAACAGGTGTGGTTACTGAAAAGATTAAAACTTCGTTTTCCCCTTCTGCTTCAAATTGTGAGGAAATAAGTCCTTTTCCACATATAAATCTCAGTGAGGTATTTCTGGGTTCATAAAGTGGAGAAATTGGTTTTTCTCCTTGGAAGGTGCCATGATATAGGGTCACTGTCTCCTTAGCTGCCTCTCCAGAGAAATGCTAGGCAGGTGCCCGAGCACAGGCTTCTTCCCTGGAAGAAGCTGGTCATCCTCTGCCTGACCAGCTCCGCAGGAGCCTTGTGCGAGCAGCTCAGCCATGCACTTCCCTCTCTCGCTGCAGGTCCTTCTGCTGACACAACTGGGAGGAGGCTGGAGGAGACTTGCAGCCACACATGCATCCCTGGATGGCTGGCCTGAGATCTTAGGGGTGTTTGAACCATTGTTACTTTTGGTCTCTGTTATATGTGGTTGGACCCAAGCTTATGGATGTGCCTGCCCCCTGCCCCCGGGGGGAGGGTGTTGAAAGAATTTAATGAGCTAAAATCTCATCTGATGTGCTGCTATTGTCACTGCCATCTGAGCAACTGAAGGTGCACGGCCACAGTGGGAAGACCCTGACAGGTGGCCAGGCCCACGGGCAGAGAGTGGGGATCAGTTGCTGGGGGATGTGGGATATAACCTTTGTTAGTTCCCCTGATTTTACACCGATTCCTTAGGTGTTGTGGGCTCAGATGCCAGCAAGGAGGGAGTAAGTGGTAAGAAGATGTAAAGAGGGGGCAGATGAGATTAGAAAGAGGAGCCCCCATCTTTCCAAAAATGAACCCTAAAATGAGGGACTTGGGAAGTTCAATTGTGACCCTTTGGGCAGACCAATGGCATCTGAAGGCCATTTTCCAGAAAACACCTATTAGTGCTGTCCAACGGGACTGCATGCTTCAGTGCCACCCGTGTTTCTGGGAAAGCCTGCTGGGGAGCAGCACAACTCAGTGTTTGTGAGCAAGGTCAAATTGTGGTCCTGCCCCAAATAGGAAGGAGACAGCAGAGGAAGTCGGTGGCGGACACCAGAGAGTCGCAGGCTGGGAGAGGCCCAGGCACCATGTCTGTGTCATAAAATGAAAGGAGGGGGGTATTCTGCTTTTCAAATCCAAAGTTCAATTTCCCCTGCATGTTAAACTTCATAAAGAAGTACGTGAGCCCTAATTTCATTTTGGCATTAGAAGAGAGGAAAATTGAGACCAGGTATTTGTTGTTTTATTATATATGTCCCTAAAGTTTTTCAGCCGAGTTTGAAATAAATTCTTCCTGATCCTAAAGGGTGTGATTTATAACCAGTCCCAGAAGGTGCTAAAGGCGAGGGAGGGAACTCTGCACTGTTAGTGAAGCAAAAAACCATGTCTTTTCATAATAATTTGTTATGTCCACAAAACAGGAGCTGAGGGTTGTAAAACATGTTATGGCTGAGTTACAGCTAACACTCAGTTTTTTCTGCTTAATTTTGAGAGAGCAAGTAAGGTTAGAAGAATGAATTTGTTGTATAGCTAATACATAAAACTGACTGTGGTCATTAATTTCAACCTCTTGGCCCCAAAACCTTTTAGCAGAGCTGCTAACAGGTTGTGTAAATCATTCTTATGAACTTCATTTCCTTTCCCCTCCTCTCCTCCCTCGGAGGTGGGGGCAGGCTGCTAATGTGGAAAACACAGATTAGCATGGTGAGAAGCAGGGTCTTCCTGGCTGGGTACCTGCAGAACTGAGTGCTGGTTACACAGGCCCCTCCTGGGGTCCAAAGGCAGGGAAGCCTGGGGTGCAGAGCAAGCATGGCTCTTCAGGGCCCAACACATCTGAGTGTGAAATTCCACTTCTGCCTCTCACCAGCTGTGTGATCTTGATTACCAAGCTTAACTTGATTTCCTCATTTGTCAAACAGAAGAAGTTACACTAATCTAAGAGCTCTGGGATGATGAAATGAGTATAATATATTTATGCATGTTGGTTATTGTCATTAAATTCTTCCAACTTTTGTGGCATGAAGCTCTTTTTTTTCCCTGAGAATTTCTCCATTAGTCTCTGCTTAACAAAAGGGAACCCCAATAGTGTTCAAATTCCTTGGGGATGGAGATCTTGAGTGTAGTGGTAGGGAAGTGGGGTTCGATTGTCTGTTCATAGGAGCCCCAGTCACTGTACCCAGACTAGAGCTGTCTGCCATTTTCATCCTGGAAGTGGTAGCATTTCTTGTTTTTAAGATAGGATGATTTT
The DNA here is from genome assembly GCF_014898055.3 of Talpa occidentalis. Classification (NCBI taxonomy): domain Eukaryota; kingdom Metazoa; phylum Chordata; class Mammalia; order Eulipotyphla; family Talpidae; genus Talpa; species Talpa occidentalis. The sequence continues at coordinate 40,131,661 of NW_023604295.1, read as the reverse complement.
TAAAAGACTAAAGGATAAAGGCTTTTAAAGAAAATTATGTGATGGAGCAGCAAACTCTTGGGTAAGGCAAATCTGTGATGGCTCAAAACTGATGCTTTCTTGCTAGTTGTCTTAGAAAGTTACCAAAACGCTCTGAGCCTAGGATTCTCCATTTGAGAATGGTGGGTACTAATAATACCACCGTGCAGAAGCATAGAGGTGATTCACGAGCTGAGCTAGTAAATATGCAGCCTGAGCGCGGCCCTGGCACACAGACATGCTCTCTGTATATTAGGGGGGGAACGTTTGGCTGATCAGGCTGGAGGAGCCCCAGGAACCTGTGCCCAAGGCCTTGGACCCTTGGCATGTTTCACTGTGTACCTTCATAGCAGCTCCTCTCAGCTTAGCCAGCTGTCTCACAGCTGGGCCTCACATAGTAGCAGCTTTGGAGAAGGAAAGAGTCTGGCTGGGAAGCCACCAAATTGCCAGTTGGATGTAACAACCACTGTAGCCAATTCTGACCTTGGACCCCTTCAAGGACACAGCTTGGGGTTTGTGTGTTGTGGTGGCAGGCCCTTCATTACAGCCTGAGCCTCTCCAGTGGGAGAAGCCTGTCAGTGTGGCTGGCGTGGTTGGCGTGGCCAGCATGGCACAGGTTGGGACTGTACCTGTCCCTAGGGCCTCAAAACAGCTTCTCCCAGATGAGCCTCTACCATTAGAGGAAGTCTCCACCCCTATCCGTTGCCCTTTGGCTCCTGCAGGCCAGAGGTACTGCCAAACAGCAATTTTAAAATGCCAGAAGATGACAAAGCAGGTGGCAAATTGCTGCAATATTTCCAAGTGGACAATGGGAAATCCAGCTCCCTTTCCAAGCAGCTGCTTCCAGGTCCTCAGCCTTACATAGCTTGGGGTTGTCATAATTTCCCTTCTCCCTGAACCCTCTGCCTATTTGTAGAAAGCTCAGGCTGACGTTCTGAGGGGAAAGCCCTCTGCCATGTCATAAACATTTATCTTGGGAAGCTCTTACGATTCAGAAAGGCAGAAGGAGAGGTGCTTTCACGTGGTTCATCTGCCCCTCTCAGAGTCTGGCGTGTTCCCACGAGAGCGGGCATGTTGCTTTGCATGTGTTGAGATGTGTTTACCAGGAGTTGTTTCTGGAGATAAAAGGGAGCCCAGAGTAAAGGATTTTTTTCCCTGTTGTTTGTTTTCAGAATCATTACTCACTCACTCCAGGCTGTAATTCCATCCATGGTCAGACGATATGCCTTGTGGCTGGTTTAATCGGAGGCTGATGATGAGTTGGCCAAACCTGTTCCCACTGGGGAATGTTGACTTGGGAACCTCCCAGCCGGTTCTCAGGTGGTGGCTGTTGCCTTCTGTCATGCTCTTGTACAGAGGAGTCACCCCTGCCCAGCCAGGCTGCTGGGGGTGGGTATCTGGACCCTAAGAACCATCGCCTGGTTCATCACCTGACTCTTCAAGGCCCCAGATGCTGACGGTGGTCGTGGGTCTCAAATGTCTTGAAAGCTGCATCTTCAACCAGCACTTTTGATCTTGTCTTTTCCAACTTTTTAGAGCCAGGTGGCATCTTTTTATTAGCCTGAAAAGAGCATGAGAGGATGAGGTGATCAGACATGTCCCTTGTGAAGACAGTACCACACATTTTTCTACTCCCTGAATTTAAAGTTCAAGTGGAAATGTATCTTAGACCAGAAAGTCTGCCCAGGTGCTTGGCATCTTTTCTCACTTAGGGTTGACACTTCAGTGTCTCCTGTCTTGGTGTCAAGCATGCATCAGTCTTGTGTCTGAGGGCTTCAGCCAGGGCCCTGGAGGCAGCACTTTTTCTACTTTCTGAAATAGCCCTGGTCAACCTTCTGGATTTCTTACCAAATATCGTTCCTCATGGAAACCAGTGTTGAGAGCTCTGGCTGCCGACACGTGAGGTGGGGATGCCGGAAGCAGTGCTGGGTCCCCTCGTCTACCAAGAGACCTGGTCAGTTAGCCCCAGCAGTGGAGCACTCTGAGGAGGGCACCCAGCACAATGTGTCCCTCAAATACCAGGTGCCCACAAAGGGATTTTCCTGACACATGAGCAAACTTCCTGCTGCCTGAGAAAATAACACAGACACAATGAAACGTCAGCTCTTTTGTGATTTAAACACATACGTGAGAAGATTTTTATATCTGAGCAGCTATTTGGAAGGCCCCTCATCCAGCTAGTTGGCTGTGGCAGCAAACACATTTCCAGGAATGACTGGGTCTAACTAGAACAGAGGACAGCGGGGCGGGTGGTGGACAGTGCTCTTCTGTGGTCACTGCGCCTCACTCTGGTCGCTGAGCTTGCGTCTCTACGCAAGCATCCACGACTGCTGATGCTAAGTCAGATTCCTGCTTCCCTTTGAATGAAGCAAGGCTCAATTCAAGAGGAATGTAAAGATTTGTTTTGCTTGTTTTTTTTTTAACATCCCTCCCTGATGAAACTATGGAGAGTAAGTTTCTCATTCCTAAAAGCTGGCTATCAGGGTGTGGATTACGGAGGTCTCTGATTTCATCTCCTTGGCTACTGCTTATTAGTCTTCAGTTTTACATGTTCATGGGGTGATGTACAGATACTCGGTGGGGGCCTGGCAAGTCTTGTGCACAACCCTTTGGGCCATTACACAATATTTTCTGTTCTCCCATATTGGGAGTTGGTGGTGGGAAAGGGAGCTAATTAATACAAGAGCAATAGCATCTTTTTTCCAGAATGAGTCAGAAGACCTGAGCTGGGATCAGCTTTGCCACTTACCTCAACTGTGTGATCCCCTGATAAGTTCCCTTTCTTCTTTGGTCCTCAGTTTCCCCATCTGTAAAATGGGTAAAATTGGCTTCAGTTACTATGAGGCTCTCTTCAGATCTGTTATCCTGGATTATTCTGTCCTCTATCTTTCTGTTATCTTCTCATGGGATTCTGACATGGTAGTCATCACCAGCCTTAAATGCTGGTTTTTCTCTTGATGTTTGGAGCTGTCTACTCCTCCCTTTTCTCAGACATTCTTCTTCCCTGTGCTTAATAGATCTCATCTCTTCCTTGCTTGTGTAGCAAATATTCATTTGTTTGTCCCATTTCAGTGGGCCTACTGCTGTCATTGTAACTGTCCTCCAGCCAGTGTCCTTTCCTGGCTCACTGTGCCTGCCCTTCCATACGCCAGTCTCCTTTCGTCCTTACAACAGCATTTCAGCATATGTATAAAACCTCCCAGATGCAGTTCCCACCAAGAGATGATTATACCAAGGACCAGGACCCTTAAAAAAAAAATCCCATCCTAATGAATTCCAGCATTCCTAGTAAGCATCTTCCTCTTTTCAACTTGGCATCTTGCTGCATAATTACATAAGGGGATAGCTGTCTGGACAGATGCCCACGTGACCGTGCAGGCTGTGCTGGGACTCCCAGCCTCCCTCTAGAAGGGAGTGTCCTGCCTCAGCCTGAAAGGTGACTGCTGGGTCAGTCCTTTCCCATCCATGTGAAAGGGTCACACTGTGTGGAGCTGCTGCCCCTTTCCTTCCTCATCAGTTAAACCTGTTTGGTGGGGCCCCGTTTGAAAGAAGCGCGAGCCATTTTTAGCAAACCCTTACTGAAAGATGCTTTAGAAATGGGGAATTTTAAAAGATGTTAAGAATCTCTCAAATTGACCTTTGTCTTAGGACTGCCCAAGAGCTCCCAGGTTCACTCCTGACTAGTCCTTAAAAGGCAGGAAAGTGCTCAACTTTAGTGAGGGCTTTTTAAAGACAAAGCCTGGGCTCTTCCAAAATGAAGGAGCCAGTTTCTTCAGAGACTTCTGACTTCCTGGGGCAGGCCTTTCCAGTACATCCCCCACCGAGGGAGCATGCTCTCTGGCAAGGGCGGTGAGACAGGCACAAGGGAGCAGTGACCTGGGCGGGGAGCCTCCACTTCTGAGGAGGGCTGTCCTGGCAGGCCAGGAATGGGAGCATTCAGGCTGCACCATGCAGAATAAGTGAGATTTAGATGACCTGAAAGTTCAGAGAGATAGCATGTGGTGGCTTTCAGGAAGAATTACTGACTGACTGACTGACTGAATACATAACCTCTGTACCACCAGGGGTTTCTTCAGTTATAGTGAAATTGCCATTTTCATGTAGAGGACTGCTCTCACACTTACCTGTGGAATATACAGAAACAGACCAAAGGGTCAGAAAAAGCTAAGCCAATAACAAATCCTAGACTCTGTGGGTGTCTAAACTGTAGAGTTGAGGCCACTGGAGTGAGTGAGAGGGAGGGCAGAGTGGAGGGGGCACAGTGGACTATGGGGGTGGGTAATGGGTGTGGGTGTGGTAGCAAACAATACCTGAAGGAGGAGATCCTATACCTCTAAAACAGTGTTATAAACCTATATGTCCTCAAAAAAAAAAAAACCCAAAAAACAGGGCCCCCTGGTTAAGACGCAACCTATGAAGCAATCTGCATCCTCTGCAGCACGAGTTCGATTCCTGCCGGCCAGGGAGCTACCCACATGGCACAGCAGACCTCTCCTGTCTTGCCCCTCACTCCCTTCAGCAGTGTACTTCGTTCGATCTGCCTGTTCTGTTCCCCACTCTGTCTCTGGTGAATCCTCTTACTCCCCGCACCTCTGGCCTGTACCCCAGTTCTTGTACACATAAATAAATAAATCCTTTTTAGAAAAAGACAAAAAAACACGCCTTCATTTGGCCAGCTTATTGCTGTGTTCCAGAATGCTTTTTTGTCTGTCAAGGTCTTTGGCACTCTTCCCTGCTTCTGGGTGCCCTGGGTAGGTACCAGTGGAGCCAAAATTCACCTCCCTGGAGTTCCTCTTGGATCAGAGGGGGAATCAGTAGCTATTAGAAGGAGTGTGTAGGGCCCTTGATTCCAGGGACCAGGGTTAGAATCCCAGCTCCAACACATGCCTGTTGGGTGACCTTAGGCTATTGTTTTTAACCTTTCTAAGCTTCCATTTCTTTGTCTTAAACATGGGAATAACTCCACTTAATGTGTTGGGTGGTTATGAGAAATAAATAATTGTGTGGGCAATGCTAGACACTTAAAAACTACTTAGAGAGAGGGTGTTTCCTTGTGCCATTGTTGATGTGACTGGAAATGTTCTCTGGGCCTTGAGGATGAGATTTTTCCTTCTTCCATTGACTGACAATGCCACAAAATTACCATCATATATCCTTGAGGTTTCCCATCTCTCTGTCCTTTTATCAGCCAAACCTGCAATGATGTCACTGCCTGCTCGGGATGGTGGTGCTATCCTGTCCCTTTCATTAGGGCTCTGCTTTGCCTTAGTTAGGCGCTGTCTGGGACCCTGGGAGTTGGGGCATGGAGGTGCTCCAAAAGAAAGTGGACAAATGGCTGAAGAGGGGATGTGCTGCGAGTCATCTCCATCAGAACTTCTTGATGCTGCAACTCTTACCCCTCCATGTTCTCCCCTGTGACACAGTGTCTTTCCCTGGGGTCACCTGGTGGTTCACCAGGCAACCTCTGAGAGCAGCAGGTGCCCGAGACTGTCCTGTGGCATGTCTGTATCCTCTGCACTTAGTTTAGGGCCACTTTCTGGGAGACAGCCAAGTCACCATGAGAGCTTCCTGACATCCAGGCTCCCAGGCCTTCACTTTCCCAGTTGTTAGTGCAAGAGGGAAAGTAGCAGTTTTACTCATCACATGTGGGATGGGCAGTTTGAGGCCAGTCAGGCATCCACTGTGACCTGGGCAGCCTTGTACTGTGGCCCCCTCCCACAAGGCTAGGAGACCCAACCTGGGGTCTCTCACTTTACTCTGGCAGCTGGATATTTACTTCTGATTTTTTCAGATTGTAGATTGTCAACTAGTGTTATGTTTCTGCAGCACAAAGGCAAATAGAACAGGCAACAAAGGAATCCATTTTCTTCAGTTATAATTTGCATTCATGTGCTCTTACTCCCTGGTCAGGCATTGCCCTTAGTACCAAACACCCTCACTTCTTCAATCCCTTGAGGAGCACCGGGGCCCCTCTTCCATTTCATGTCAGCGCTACTTCCCCATATGTCTCTCCTCAATGGCAGGGTCCCAGTCAGCAAGCTTTCTGTCCCCTCCTTCCTGGTGTTGGCTACCTACAGCATAGCGCTTGGGCAAGCTGGGTTGGGTGAATGACCAGGGGAGGAACTTGGCCAGCACCTCCTTCCTGCCTTCCCAGAGCCAAGTCCCTGGAGGCCAAAGAAGCAAATGGCTCTTACATGTCAGGTACTGTTAGCCTCTCTTTGATTCGTTATTATAACTGTTTGTCTTTCAGGCAGTGGGCTAATACTCACAGTGTCTGAGGCCTTTCAGATGCTTCTCTGAGGGCTTGTCCTGTGTCAAGGTGTGCAGCATGTACTAGAAGGGCCTGAGAGAGTAACAGCTGTCACCGCTCTTTCTGTGAGTCATTTACCACCTGCATGCTTCGAGTTGTCATAGGGAGTCCAGAGTGTATCATCCAGTCAGATACTTCTGAGAACTAGATGTTGTGCTATGCACAATTACACCAGAAGAGTAGGCTTCCCCTGGAGCAGGTGGTTACCTAGTTTGAAACAAAAGGTATGTCCATCAATGGAAGGAATTCCAGCAATGGGAGAACTGTTTTGAAGACTCCACTGCTAAGGGGTTGCTGTCTAAGGAAGGGCCTTGTTTCCTGCTCTGCACCAGTCAGTGACAGGAGAATCACCCTGGGCCTGTTTCTGTGTCCTCCACTTCATTTCCACCAATGACTGAGCCTCCCAGGATGTGTGTTTGTGTATTATTGTTGTATTTTTCTTTCCTCTAGAAATCCTGCGAATAATTCAGCTGGACCTAGACCTAAAGTACAAGACCAACATCCGAGAATTGTTTGAGGAGTTTGACAACTTCCTGCCCAGTGCTGTCATTGGCATAGCGAGAGAGATGCAGCCAGTGTACAGGTATGTGGCAGCTGTAGGGGGCAGCTCCGGGACCCCTCCAGCCCTTAACCCCTCTCTTTCCTGCCGCCCATGGCAGACTGAGCTCATTTGCAGTCTTTCTGTATTTGATATGGTAAGGACACATTTGCACTTATTTCTTATGGGGGGGAGGTAGTGGGATGTGTGTGTGTGTGTGTTTTGGGGTCCAAGGTCTGCTCCAAAACTGTAGTTGCTAACTTGTTCTTTCTGGAGTATTTGTGACATTTCTCTTGTGGAAGCCTTGCTATTGGGTTGTTGGTTCTGGTGGAGCTCAGAATTTTTAAATTGTGGGCTTTGTCTTATAGAAGAGGTATCAGGGTATGACTTTAACTTGCTGTTCTGGTTGTGAACTAGGCCTTCTTGGCGTCTGAGTCACCAGCTTCTTCCATGTATAAGCTGAGTGCCCATGCAGCCTCTGTAAGGAGGAAAAGGCAGAACACCTTTGGGCCCAGATTGCCATCACCTAGTTAAGGGGAAGAAGCACATTCTTCAAGAGTTGGTGTTTTATTGTCCTACAGGATCCTAGCCACATTCTAGTGCCTGACAATCTGGAGAATGTTCAAGAATATTCACTGCAGTATTGTTTGTGGTAGCCAAAACCTGAAAATAGCTTAAGTGTCCAAAGAGAGTAGAATGGATAAAGAAAATATCTTTATCCAGTTGAGTACATACAGAAACAAAAATGAGCCAACGGTAGTTACATGCACAGACAAAATGAAGCTGTGATCTTCTTTTTTTTTTTTTTTTTTTTTTTTTTGGCATTTGGTAGTCATTTAATTTGATAAGCAGAATGCATGAATTTAAAAAAAAGGTGTACTGTGAAGCTGTGATCTTTAAGGATACAGACACCAGAGGTAAAAATGAGGAAAACCAAGGAAATTATCTCAAACTCCCCCTGCAGTTCCTTCTGGGATGGAGGGGGTGGGTGTGGGGGCCGGGGCCATGGGGTTTACCTCTGGAGTGCTGCAGTAGTTTTAGTTTGGTGTTTGCAAGTGCACTTTCCAGTGCAATTTATCTCTTCCAGTTGAAGGAAAAGGAAACAGGTTTTTGTTAAAATCTGGGCCAATGGCCCTGGGTCCCTAGAGTTCCATGTTGCTGACTCTTCCTGCACAAAGCCACCTGGAGCTGGGATTTCCCTGTTCCCTGGCCACTCTTAGTCCTCCTGTGGACCCTAATGTTTACTCCCTGGGTGCATTCTTGGAGCTGGCCCCCCATCTTTGGAGAGCTACAGGCACAGGCGACCAGTGACTCAAGAGGAGGCATTTCTCCTAAGAGGGAGGGAAGGGTGACAGCCTCTGCTTAGTTGTGGTACTTGCAAAACCCAAGTCACATAACAGGAAATTCCTGCAAGGCCTCTGAGTGAGCTGATAAGTCCTGGGCCTTCTGGGCTGTTCTGCCTTTCTCTGTCCTCTTACTCTGCTGTGGAGGAAGGTCTGAGCACTCACCTGCTGTTTGAACTCACAACAGCCTCCTTGACTCACACCTTTACCTTCCTGTAAGGTAGATTTTTTTTTTTTTAAGATCTATTTGTTTGTTTATACAAGTCAGAAGTGCAGGAGGGTGAGAGAATTCACCAGAGCCAGAGCAGGGAGCAGAACAGGCAAAAGGACCGAAGTACACTGCTGAGGGGAGCAGCGGGCGGCAGGAGAGGTCTGCGAGCCATGTGGAACCCTCACCTGGTGGCTGGGGATCGAACCGCGCCACAGAGGCTTCGGGCAGCTTCATAGCCCAGCGCTCAACCGCTGCACCGCGAGGGGAGGCCCCACTAAGGTAGATCTTGTGTGTAGGTTCCTGATTTCACAAAGGGAGGTGACAGGAAGAGCACTGATGTGCTAGTCCCACTCGCTTGCCTTGTGGGGGCTGGGCTTCCCCATGTGAGAATGGGAGCAGGGCCACCCCAAGGCCTCCCTTCCTAGTTCTGGCATCTGTGAGCCCAGCTCTTCTTGTTATAGGACAGGGAGAGGGGTAGCCCAAACCCCGCAAACCTGCCTACTCTAAATGGGTTCTGCCATCCGCCGCATCAACACAAAACATAGGAGACTTTAATGGGAAGGAACTTTAATAAAACTAGGAAACAATACAGGTAAGGCAAAGAGTCTAGTTTCTAAATGAAGCACCCAAAGTTACCCGTCCCCTCGTGGGTAAAAGTCCATCCAAATGGGATTGGCCCAGAGCAAGGCCCCAAAGCCTGCCATAAGTCTAAAGCATCTTCCAGTGGGGACCCTCAGAAAAGGGTCAGAAACAACCAGACAAGCCTGGAAGGAAAAGAGCAAAATCAAAATCAAGATAGAAGCTGCCATTGTCACCTCCCCACGGGTCTCACCCACATCTGTGTCACCCAGTCCACGACCAAAAGACAAGCGCAGTTTCTTCACGTGTCTCTCGGCTCCATGCGCCTCCTCCAGGTCTCCTTCTGGCTCCATCCTGCTTCCTTCCTTCCTCAGTCTCTTCTGCAGCTTCTCTTCTTCCTGCTCAGCTCCACCCTCCCTTGGGTGGGGCAGGGAACCTCCCCCTTTCCTGGGGACCACCCTGTTACATTCTGACTGTCACTCCCCCTTGTTATCCTGAAGCTGCTTGTCTTCAGGGTCCCTCATCACTCCACTGAGGCCACAGTCTCAAGAATAATCAGACCATGCTAATTATCATCATATTTTCCTCTCAAGTTTTATTGATTTTCCACATTTACACAACAGTATAACTTGGGGGGCAGACCTTCAGACCTCCGTAGGTTCATGCCTCACTCACCCTTCTCCTGATCTGCAGGGCCACAACCCTGTGACCTTCCCTCCCGTTTGGTAACCAGTTTTTCCCTTCCCTCCATCCCCTCTGGTAACCAGTTTATTTTTTACAGAGTCTGAGAATTATTCTTGTCATTTTGCCAGTTTGTTTTCTTTGACTATTTATTTTCCAGAAGTGAATGAAACCATCTGGTAACTCTCTTTCACCCTCTGACTTATTTGACATAGCATCATCACCTTAGGCAAGATGCATCCATTTTGCCCCTAAAGGCACCATGTCATCTTTTTTTAATGGTCAAGTTGTATTCATTGAGTCTGTATTCCACTGTGTCTTTATCTAGTCGACTCTTCATGGGCATATAGGTTGATTCTGTGACTTGGGGACTGTGAATGATGCCGCTTTTTCATAGTCTTTAAACCTAGTTACTTAAAAATCACACTTAATTTAAATGGTGTTGGCCAGAATTTATTCTTTCTGTAACTCTAAGATTTTATGAAAAGTGAAACTTAAATCAATTTAATTGTCTGGCCTTCTCAAAAGAAATCTCTGAAAGAGCTTAGATCCAAAGTGATATTGAGTTTTTCTCACCTTCAGAGATATTAATTGTCATTAAGTGCAATGAAACAATGGGACCTCAGGGCTACCTGTGAGTCCCCAAATGCTCTGTTTGCAGAGCTAGTGCACTCAGAATCAGCAGCAATGGAGACTCCTTCATGCAGTGCTCTCCCCTCCCTCCCTGTCAGTGCCCCTGCCCACTGAACTGCTCTGAAGGCCTCTGGTAACTCAGTCTGCACTGACCTGCATCCTCCTGGCTCTGGGCTTGCCCTTGAGCACCTGCAGTTGGTAAAAGGGCTGGGATGGTGGGGTGCTGGCTGGGGCAGACAGGGGATGGGGTGTAGTATTTGCCATCTTCCACAAGAAAATTCTAGTGGCCCCAAAGATCAAGTATAATTTGTCTGCCACTTTGGAGCCTGTGTGCTTGTGGGGAGGCAAGTGGGAGAAGACAGAGGCAGAGAGGAAGGGGAGGGAGGAAACAGCGGCCACAAGGCCTCAAGGGCAGACAGAGCTGTCTCAGCCTCATATCCATGAACTCATTGTCCTTGGACTCGGTCTTTGGGAGGGTCCCCAGCCGCCACCCCACCTGCCCACCTCTGCGGGCATCATCCCTCTTTGAGGGTGACTCCAGGAACTGGCAGTGGGGTTCCAACCACCAGGTAGTCTCTCCTGAGTGGTGAAGTGTGACGTGGGCAAGTGATCACAAGCAGAATCTGCTGGCATCCGTGAAAAGAGAGGAAAATTTAGAAACAAAACAGGACTAAATAAAAACTCAATTGGTTAATCAAACACATTTTGATCTGGAGATTCACTAAGCTAAAATAAATTTGAATCTCCTCAGCTATTATTTTTCTATTTACTTGTCCGACAGTCACCGCACTTCAAAAGGGCGCAGGATAAGTCATCTTTACGGCTGTTTCCCCTCTGTTGTGCGCCACAAATGTTAGCAATTTGGAGAGTGACAGGGAAGTATTTTCTACTGTCTGATAAATAGTTTTGAGATTTTTAAAAATTCTTACACAACTTTTTCCCCTGAAACTCAAGCCAAACTGACTGTGTTTTCTGGAAAAGGATGCTGGGATGCTGGGATAGTGGTAAAGGAGGCTTTTTCTCTTGGGTCCCTGCCAGGTCCTGTTGAGTCAAATATCCTGTGACCTTCCTCAGTTGAAATTGGGGAGCTGTGGCCATTTTGGGTGGGACATTGCTCTTTCCTCACTGACCTCTGCTTCATTGTCAGGGAATTAGACTCTGGTCACGTCCTCCTCAGTGGTGTGTGTTTAGTCAGGATGACATGGCTAAGTCACAAGGAGAGAAGGCCTAGTGCTTTCTTTGTAAACAGAATGGTCTCTGCAAATAGCTATATTCTTCAAATGTGTGCTGATCCAGGATGCTGTTTTGAGTTTCTTCCTTATGAGTATATCGTAAAGAAAAGAAAACCCTGGGGCCCTCTTGAGGAGAACCTGTAAAAATGATTAAGGTGTAGGGGCAGGCAGAGCAGCTGGCTGTCCAGTACGCAGGTTCTACTCAGGAGCAGTGGGGTAAAGGCCAGCCCTTCACGAATTATCTGTGTCACACTTTGCAGGTCCCTTGATTCTCTGATTCTCTGGTTTCATCTACAAGTGCGGCTCAATATGTCTAATGTGCAGAATGACCGGAAAACTCAAATGAAATAATGCACTTGAGGATTTCTGGTGTCAGAGGCCCTGTTAGAGTGCCCCTCGCTCCTTCCTGTAGTCCTTACAGTGCCTTTTCATGTTTTCCTTTCAGATGATTTACTCTGGATGCCTTATCCTCCACCCTACCTCCAACCATATAGGGTTAAAATGCAGGCCCTCCATGAAACTGAACTTCAGGCAAACAACAAATAATCGTTTTGTATAAGTAAGTCCCAGATGCTGCGTGGAGACATACTTGTACGAAACGATTACTTGTTGTTTATCTTAAATTTAATAGGATGTCCTGGTTTGGTTTGGTTCTGATTTGTTTTTGCTAAACCTGGCAGGCCTACCTCTTCCCAAGGTTTAAAACAGGCCCCTTGTTTTAGCAGAAGCCCTGCTTTGACTTTTCTACAGATCTTTGAATGAACAGGAAAAAAGAATTGGAAATAGAGCTCGTGAGGGTTGGAGAAGGAGGTGGGGTGGGAAGGGTGGGAGGATGGGGGAGTAAGGAGGTGAGAGAGGAAGCAGGTGGGAGGCAGCCCTCTAAGTCTCCCTAAGGCGTCAGGTCTGAGGTCCACTGCTGTGCGGGAGCTAGGAGGTCTGGCTGCCACCTGGGGGTTATAGGGAGACCACCCGTGCTGGCAAACCTGGCAATGGCTTAGCTTCAAGAACAGGGCCCCTACTGAGCCCAGAGGGGTGTGTGTGTGTGTGAGAGAGAGAGAGAGAGAGTGAGAGAGAGAGAGAGACTGATTGTCTTGAAGAGCTGGGGTCACAGCCTTGGTTGTGGTCACTCTGCCCCAGAGCTGGCCACCTGAGGAGCTGCTGAATGGAAGCTTTGTGTTGGGGGCCTCAGGCTTCCGGTCCTTTCTTTATTGGCTCCAAGGCTGACTGTGTGCTGGTTTGAGCCCAGACCCACCATGAGGTGGAAGCAGCAGGCTAATCCTGTCAGCTGCTGATAACAGGCCACTAGGCAGGAATTTATTTTTGTGTTAAATATTTTAAGAGTGTGTCCACTCTGTTACCTTTTTAAGTCACATGGGGTTTTTGTTGACCACAGTGGTGCCAGCCTAACCTTGCAGATGCCTGGAATGAAAATGTCCAGTTTATCTAAAGACTGCCTAGATCCTGTCCCCAGGACTGGGGAAGGGCTTGCAGGGGAGTTAGCCAGAGTGAGGACATAACAAAGAGGTAGGAGGGGCAGGTGGATTAATGCTAAGTCTACCACCCAGTAGCTGTGTGACCCTGGGCAAATCTCTTGCTGTCTCTGAGCTTTAGTTTCTTTAGCTGAGAAATGGAGATTATAGCGCCACGTAACACGATATGGTGGAGGTGATTGGGGGATTGAATTAGAAAATGTGTTTATAAATCTGTATCTGGCACAGAGCAACACTCAGTAGTGGTGGTAGCAAGTTTATGCCGTGGCCCAGTTTGGCATTTTACTAGTTCTGTATCCCTAGGCAAGTCACTTAACTTCTGAGCTTCAGTTTCCTTATATGTCATATTGGAGCTACCGATAACTTAGCATGATTAGTCTAGCTCTTTTGGTTTCTCAGCATCTGAGCCTTCCTATGAGGATTTCTGTCACATAAGCCTCCTTTTGAACACAAAGGCTGGGAACTGTTTCCTTGCCCCCTTGCTGCAGGGTGTTGTTGCCATTCCTCTCCTCCTCTGCCTCGCCTGAAGTACCACCATCAGAAATTTAGTATCTCTGCAGGCTGGTTTATAGACTTTACATACCCTAAGTAATATAGGGGTTTTCAAAAACTGAAACTGATAGTGTTACAGGAGAAAACTAGTCTACGTTGAGAGAGGGGAATTTTAGCATGTCTCTAGTGCAAAGCAAGAACTGCAAATAGGGATGGCATGCCCCTAGAAAGTTGGGGTACAACTGTCACAGAGGAGGAAAGGAAACGGGCGGGGAGGAGGGAAGTGCCAGAACAGTGCCTGAGGCAGGTACCCCATTCCTGTTTCTTGCTATGAACCTGGCTGCTTGGGGTGTTTTGGCCCATGTTACACTATAGAGAGCAGGTTCTGGCCTCCTCACCTGCTTCTAGACTCCAGCCTGAGGCTCTAGCCCAGATCGCCAGTGTGGTTTCCATTCTGTCGTGTCCCTTACCCTTGCTGTACCTCTTGAATTAAAAAAAAAAATTATATTTGTCACATATTTTCATTAAAAGCATGCAAGAATTATTTTCCCAGCATTTTCTATAGATTTATTGCATTGTGTATATATGTGTATATGTAAATGGAGTTATGCCTTATACTCCTAAGCATCTTTTTGTTTACTTATTGGTATGCCTGTGCCTAGCTCAGTTCCTTTACTAAGCATTGCTAGTCTCCTGATTTAATTTTTTTTTCTTTTTACTTTTTACTGCAGAAAACTTCTAACATGTACAAAAGGCTATGGGTGCTTCAATATTATACTATTCACAGAGCTTCAATAACTGCCAACTCCCCTTTTTTAAGATTTATTTTTATTTATGCAAGAACTGGGGTACAAGCCAGTGGTGCAGGAGGGTGAGAGGATTCACCAGAGACAGAGTGGGGAACAGAACAGGCAGGGCTACTGAAATACACTGCTCATGGGAGCAGCGGGTGAGTCAGGAGAGGTCTGCTGCACCATGTGGGTCAGCTCCCTGGCTGGGGATGGAACTCATGCTGCAGTGGCTGCCAGATAGCTTCATAGTGCTGACTTTAACACCTGCGCCACCAGGGAGGCCCACTAATTGCCAACCCTTAGCCAATCCTGTTTCATCTCTACTGCAACCCCCCCCCATTATTTTGAAGCAAATTTTGGATAGCATACCATTTCGTCTGTAAATGTCATTTTAAATATATTATCTAATAAAAAGAGCCTTCTCTTCCATTGCTGAATTTAAAGCTGAGGAGGGTTGTATGAACTCACATTGTCATCTCATCTTCAAGTTCTTCAGTTTGAAATCAATTTGTATGAAGGAGGAAGACAGACAGCCTTTCTACCTCTTTCTAGATTGTCTTGCTCAGGATATTAATGTAGCAAGCATGTCTGAAAGCTTTTATGGCTGATATAAATTCAGATCCATCGCTCACTTGAACATGAAGCTCTGCTTTATGAGATCCCCCTTCCCCCCATCATTTCAGGATTTGTAAGCCTAGGACTTGAAGATAAAAAAAGTAGTAGATTCTCTTCTTCCCTCTGACACCTGAGGATGAATTTCTTCACTCTTGTTCTTGTGTTTTTGTTTTTTTTTAAAAGTAACCAAGATGGAAAATGTCAGTTTCTATTAGCATTAAATCTGGGTAAAAGAGAGAGAAACCTGCCACCTTGTAAAATAGGTAAAGATACCAGTATTCCTTTCCTCCCTGGGAGTTAGAAGGCCAGGCTTACTTTTTCCATGGTCTGAATAACCTAGAGGCAGTGATGTAGTCCCTACAGGAATAAAAAGAGAATATCCATTGTGAGGTTATTTTATAATGACACCACTGGGAAGATGCACCTTACAAGGAGATGCTGTATACAGAAGGGCCCAAATGGAATTGTGTGGCTATGAAGTGATCATTTCCCATCTGCTGGCGATGCCCCAAGGGTCAGCAGGGAGCACCCCAACACCATCTGAAGGCCGTGGGAGTCAGTCAGGCCACTGAAGTGTGCTCAGGCTGGGCACCTAGTTGCACATGGAAGGGGCTCCCTTCTTTGAAAACACACTCATTTCAGTTCTTTATCTTTCTGTACTTTTTGGGGTGCTTTGGCACCACTTCTGCTTTTGGCACCAATCCATAGAACAAGATCTATCACATGGAGCCTGACACAGGTGTCTCGAAAGAGCAGGTGAGGCCTGAATGAGCAAAGGGCCTGGGACCAGGCTGCACGTTCTCTTCGGGCTCTGCAGACCAGAAGCCACACACATAGGAGATGTTTGCTGGAAACGAAGGAGCGGGTGTTTATTAAGAGGATCCTCCTCAACAGTGCTGGTGCTGACCAGCCTTTAAGATGGCGCCTGGGCAGCCCTCATGTGGGTCATGTCTCACCACTAGCACTTGTGCTGCCATTGCTTTCACATTTCTTTCCAAAGACAAGCCTGGGAGACATGGTGGTTCTTCATTTCTGTTGGGCTCACTGTGCACCAACCACATGAGTGAACCTTGAGGAGTTGTGAGAAGCTGGTCCTGCTTCTAAGGTGGTTACAATGTGAGGGAGATAAGGCGACTGAAATGCAAAGACACACATGCTAGAGATGTGGATACCCAGTCAGTACATCTGTTTGGAGGTTTCCCGTGGACGAGCCACAGAGATGTCTTGCGGCAGAAACTGTGAATGATACTGTATGGACCATGTTGATCCCAAACAAAAACAATCAGTTATTCTAACAGCAAAATAGATTTTTTTGGAAACAAACAACAGAAAGGATTGGAAAGTTCATTCGTGACGAGACCCATGTACACCTAAATCAAAGCTAACAACACCCTGCAGGGCCTCAGGTGGAGGACTCCCTACTCCCCGCCAACTTCTGCTAGAGGGGGAAGCGTGTCACCTCCCATGGGAGAACCAGGCACACTGGAGAGTGTAGTTTGCTGACTTATATATGTGTGGATGCTTTCTGGCTTCCTGACCTCATTTAAAGTGGGTTTTTGTGTACTAATGTTCACACGCACGTTCTCGTTTAACATTTTGCTTTTAGAATTCTAAGAAGCATGTGTCATGATTTTTTTCTTTTCTTTTCTTTTCTTTTTTTATGAAAGGAAAGGTGGAATGGGATTTGGGATGTGGGCATAGCTTCCAGAAAGTCCAGTTAGGATAGATTTAGCACTGTGCCCAATTAGTAAATTCACTCCCAGGCTTTTGCTGAGGGCCTGACTGAGTATTAGACAGAAACAAAACCCCCATCTTCCAGAATCTTGCTGCCTAGAGGGACCACCTTCCTAGACGTCCCTCCCGGGAGGTGGACTGGGTATGTATCTCCTCTGAGACACAGCACAAGATGATGGGCCTGGGCAGAATTCCTTTGTTTTCAAGAATATAAGTTTTTGTTGTTGTTGTTGCTTTTTTTTTTTTCCAAATGAACATTTCATTGAGAGAATCACATTTATAATCTAGAAATCTAGACCACAAAAATGACTTACCTCAAGTACCTTCCTGGGGAAAAACAACAAAATTGCATAGTTGAATTACAGTGGCCTATCTACAAGAGGACCGTGTGACAAACTGTGTGGAAAGGGCTGAGGAAAGCGTGACCAGCTTCATGTGAGGGGAATTTCAACATGCTCCTGGGCTCCTCAGGTGCACGTTCCCACCACAGGATGGCGTTTCTGCAGGTGACTAAGTGAAATGGATATTCAGTCCCTGGGCCCTCTGCCTCCTGGTTAGCAGCAGAATTGGTTATTGCAGAAATACCAAGCTTCTCAGCGGGAGCTGAATTTGTAATGAACACCTTACCTCCTACTCCTCACTGGGTGGCTTTTTAAAATGAGCCATAGGCTGTTGCTCTTAGAGACCTCCTTTGATTTTTCTCTTTGGGGGTGGCAGAATCCCCCCAACATCAAGAAGCCCATGGGAACACTTTGATCCAGTGACCTAGCCTTCCTAGTGTCCCCATCTTCAAGATTTTCTGTCACTACTTGTAGAAGAGGAAACTTAATTAGGAGCCAGAATAATTTCCCTGGACATTCACTGTGCCCTGCCTTTATAGATGCACACTCATTATGAGGCTAGCTGGGGCTCATGTACTTTCAGGAATGTGATGCCAGACGCTCATGGGACCTCATTACTGTCAGTGTGGCTGCTTCGTCTGGGCCCCTATGATCCCCCTTGTCCCAGTAAGGAAACACTGCGTTCCTTAATCAAATGAAGCCCATGTCTGCTCTGAGTGTAAGCAAGAGCAACCCTTTCCCTACTGCTAGGACCACCTTATCTTGATTGACCCAAGAATCATGAACTTGGAGCTATAAAGAAAGTAATATAATTCTAGCACTCTGCTTGGCTCCGCAGCGAGAAGATTTTCATGTTCATAATAATGCAATGTGACTGCAGTTCACTGGTGTTTCACTTTCAGGGAGCCTGGAAGATCATGTCTGAGCAAGAGAAAGACATAAAGATGGATTGTGTCATAGAGAAGGAATAACTGGAGCAGAGAGAAACATTCCTGCCTGTTCCTTCCTCCCAGGATGTCAGCAGTGTGATCTTGGCCCTGCAGGTCACCTCTCCACTCACACTTCAGTCACATCCTTCTTGCTGCTGTCAAAGGTTAAAGATCTCATACAGATGATCAAACAGTATGCTTTTGTATGAAAGGAATACAGAGTCCTGGGGGCCTGTCAGTGCAAAGGAGCCTGAGATGGCCAGCTAGAACCTGGGAGAGATTTTGTAGGTGAAACGGCATATCTGGATTACACATGACTGGGTGCAGGTTAGGTACCCCCCAATGACCTGCACAAGTCAGAGAAACCAGTCCCCAGTCCACATGACTTATTATATTCAGATTAGGTGGAGGTGGGTGGTGGCTCTATAAAATGTTGTAAAATGAGAACCCATCTGACTAGACTCTCTAAAGGAGAGTGGGTCTCTCAGTGACCGTAACGTACTATAATAGGTACAAGAAGAGGCCATTGGTGATTCAGAAACTCTAGATTTAGCCCGGAGCTGTTTAATTTTAGGTAAATACCTCCAGGTAGCAATACACATTTTAGAAAAGTTAGAAATCAATTGTGAAAGAGAAGGAAAGAAAGCAATTGTTTGAAAACCCCTGGTTTTCTCTGCCTCTGGTCTTGACTTATATTTCTGATGTTCATGTTTGTGTTGCTTGAATATGGGCCCAGTGTTGCTAGATCTCTGATTTTTTTTTTTAAGAGAAGCAAGAAATCTGATTGCAAAGACTCCTCATTTTAAAATATTGATAATTAAGTAAACAATTTGCTGACCACATGAAACACAATGGTACCAGATTCTACCCAAGAACTCCCAGTTTGAGATCCCTGGCTTAAAAGTTCATCGAGACAAGAATTGATCAGTGTGTCTGCCAGTAGCTGGGCCTTTCATAAACCTCTGGTCGGCTGGTCCTGTGATGCTGTTGCCAACAGGTTTTAGTGCTCAAACTTTGTTTTTCTCAAATGTTTTCTCCCGTTATTTGAAATAGTTGATTGTTATCTGGTACTTTAGAATTCCGTCATGTACTTTTCTAACTAACCTCAAAATTATCTAATATCGCAATACAAGGCCAACCATAATTTTCATCCAGAAAAGTAATTTTGGAAGAAAACCAAAAGACTGCTAGACTTAGCGTTTCTCAGAGCTGGCAACTATTTTAATGTATGTACGAACATCATTAAGCTGCTCTCAGCATTTGAAGATGCTTTTGGGAGATTGAAGGTCTAGGCAAAGAGGAAGGGAAGGAGAGAAACTCAGAAGGGACATGGGAAGGAGAGAACAGGAGGCTTGGGAATGAGGCACAGCTCTCTGCTCACTGCTCTATGCACATTTCTCCAGCCCGTCTGCTCAGTGTGGCCTCTGATTAGCCCTGGCAATGCTGAATCTGTGGAGACCTGTGTGTGCAGACACCAGCCTTACTATCTGTGCAGGCCTAGTGGTGAGGAAGAGGTTCAGGCCATGCAATGTGGCTTCCTTGGGCCCATCTGGAGACTCTTTGCCCCTGTCTGAGAGTCACGGATAGTTGTGTTCCTCCTGGATAATTAATTGGTTTCTTCTCTGTGTGCATGACTGGTATCCTTTTCTTTTAGGTTGACTATAGAAAACGTCATGTCAAATTTGTGGTGTACTGCAGCAAGCTTATAACTCTTCAGAGGATACATTTCAGCTTCTTTATCACCTAAGATAAATTCCTTCTGGAACAAAAGGGGGCATCAAATTTAAGGAGAGAAGGGGAGAAGGAAGATCTATGCAACCTGAATTAGGCCCTACCACATAAGATTCCTTTTTTGGCTCTTAGTCTGTAGTGATGAAAGATGAACATCAAGAGAAACAGCCCTGGGAGGAAGTGTGGTGGCCATTTAATTTCCCCTTTAATTTATTGTTTAAACTAGAATATTTTGATAGTGACAGGGGGTACTGTGAATAATGACACCAGGACACATAAGCCAGGGCTGTCTCAGCCACCCTAGCATGCAGCCGCCATGAGCTCAAGGTAGTGAAGCTGGGGAGGAGTGAAGAGGAGGTGATAGAGCATGATAAAGAGGAAGAAACCTGGGAAAGGAAGACTTATTTAGGGTCACAAATGCTGCTGAGGTTGACAGTGTGTCTGGATCTATTATCTGTTGGAAGGAGAAATGTGTCAGCCCCTTCTTGGCCTGGAACTTGGGTTTTGACTGGACTTTCAAGGTGAAGAGTAAAAGTACCCTGTGGCTATAAATGCATCTTGCCATATCTGTCCCCCACACCTTTTGGTAATGTACGTCAGCTTGCGAGATGTAATTTGGCCCTGGGTTGCATAGGAAGATTCTGCTTTCTCTGTTGGTGGTGCTGAGAGTTAACCATGCCATGCTAACATGACCTGGCTGTGATCCCGTGCAAAAAGAATCCAAGAACAGAAGTGGAGATGAAATAGTTGCCTCTCAAAGGTGTAAATGCTTTGTTTTCACCATTGAGTTTTGGCTGGTCTCAAAAATTCCCAGGAGCTATTTTTAATGTGAACGAGCTACACATCAGGGTTTCCCCAGGACTGCTTTTGCTTGTGACTAAAAGGGGATCTCGTGCTTTTGTGCACTCCAGAGAGCCTAAGGAGACCTTGCAGAGAGAACTCTACTCCTTGGACGAGGGTTTAGGGCTCAGGAAATGTCACCTCATGCCTCTTGATGGGCTTGTACTGTTTGGAGCAGAGTCCCCAGAAGCTGGAGGGGTGCTGGTCTAGGAGAAATCAACAGGAGCTGTGAATGAAAGCTGTCCAACTCAGTCCAGCCCAGCCCAGCTCTGCCCAGCTCAATACTATCCAACACAGCACTGCCCAGCATTGCCCAGCACGGCTCTCAAAGGGAAGAGACTGTAGATGTCACCCATGTGGCCCAGCCCTGAGTTACTCAAGATGATAGAGACCTTAGCAAATTAATGTGAGTTGGGCTTCAGTCTGATTGCATTTTCGGGAGGTGCTTTCATCACAACACAGCTGCGCTTATTAAAACTTACTGGTAATTTTACTAGCTCAGTTATTAAGAATTCCACAGGAACTTGTTGAGGGCCTACTCCATGCCAGCTTCTGTGACCAGGCCATGCCCTTGAGTATACAGTTGGGAGGGTGGCCCCATGGCAGCTGGGGCCCTACCCTACCTAGAAAAGTGCTGCTCTCCTGTATCTTGCTTCTCTCCCGCTGTTTCTTCTCATGCTGGGGCCCTGGTTCCCTCTCCAGTGTTTCACACCAAGTTCTTGCCTCTTGAAATACTTTCAGCCTGACCTCAGCCTCATACTCACCACTGGACTTTCAATTTCATTTCACACCAGACATCTCTTACATCTCTGGTCTGCAATGAAGGAACAGTCTGTCCCATCCCTGTCTCCAGTCACTGAGGACCTGTTCTCTCACACTGTTGTGTTTTTTTTTTTTTAAGATTTATTTTATTTATACAAGAGCTGGGGTACAAGCCAGAGGTGCGGGAGGGTGAGAGGATTCACCAGCGACAGAGTTGGGAACAGAACAGGCAGACTAACGAAATACACTGCAGAGGGGAGCAGTGGGCAAGGCAGGAGAGGTCTGCCACGCTATGTGGGTCTATGTCAGGCATTGCACTAATTCTTGTGCCCCCTGCTACTTGGGGACCTGTGTGATTTGCCCCTCCCTCCACTCCTCCTAGCCTTCTTCCACCAGCTCCCCTGTGCCTCTTGTTTCAGCTGCACCGAACCCCTGCTCTCTCCCAAATAGGTGCTCCCCAGCTTGTGTGGTCTTTGGGTATGCTCCTTTCTCCACCTAGGTTGCTCTCTTTCCTTCTTGCTCTTCTGTTTACCTTTTCAGCCTTCAAGGCCAGGTGAGATGTCTCCAGTTCTAGAATGTCTCCTGAGGGCCCCCTCACTGCCATGTAACCCCCACTCCCTCTACTATCTGCTCTTAGGTCATTCAGCAGGTCACCGCAGGGAGGACAGATGCCACCTATGCTGCATTTCTCCCCCGACAAGGCTGTGAGCTCTTTGAGGACAGGGCCCTTGAATAATAAAACAGTGCCAGTCTCACAGGTCCTGTCTGGAGACCTCGACCCAAAACCACTCCTGCAGCCACTGGCCGGCTTTGCTTCTTTGAGAACATGGTGGAGTTATAAGAGTTGGTTATTTGTCTCAAATACTGACATGAAGGATCAAGAAGTAGAGGGAGTGAATGTTAGCCAAAGGGTAAATCCAAATCCTTTAGGGTTCTGGGATACACACACTATTTGCACTATGGAGATAGACTAGAATGTTGGGCAAGTCTCTAGCCTTGAAGTCAGACTGGGGTTGACTCCTGCCTCCACCACTTACTAGATATAGGACTTTGCATGATCTTTAAAAGCCTCAGTGTCTTCTTCTGTGAAATGGGATATACCCAGCATACGGGTTATAAAATGATTTCTGCTCTCCCCTGACAGCACATGTGAAATGTAAGGCCCATGTACTTCCATGCAGGCAGAAAGGGTGCATTTGAAGAAGCCTGCTGGTGAATCTGATGTGCTGGAGTTTGTGTCACCTCTTTCTCCCATTTCAGATACTGACCTAGATTCTTGGGGGGTGCTTAATAAAGAGGATGAAACGTTGTCACACACATATTACACACCAGGCATGGGAGCTCCAAGAGAGCTCTTTGCCCGCTACCTTCCTCCCTGCCCCACACAGTCCGTGACCAGTGCTGGTCAGAAGTGAACAGTGTCTGCAGAACGTGGAGAGGTTGCTGCAGAGTGGAGATGGGGCAGCCTTCTGGAGCCACAGGCAGTTAGTTGGTCCTGGCTTGGAAAGGGTGCGTGCTGTTCAGAAAGAGGCCACATCCTGCCTTATGATGCTGTTGCTGGCCCTTTTCCTTCATGGACTTTGAGGTGACAGGCCAGTTGTATGCCTTTGCCCGTAATGAAAAACATGAATTTGTTTTTCTGCTCCATGGTGCAGAAGAGCAGTGTGGAAAGCCCAAGGGCAAAGATGCAGAAACTGACCATATTGGAGTAGCCCGTGAGTAGCCATCTGTGTTTTCTAAACTGAAAACGGCTTAAAACAATACGGTATCAAGATCTTCGAGGTACCAGCATTGAAGAATTTCAGCTTCTTCTCATGCTGGGCCCATCCCAATCTGCCACACAAGCCTCAGAAGGAGGCATCAGCTTTACTGGCCTTTTCTCTCCACTTTCTCCAGCCTTGGTGCCCTTTTGTGCCCACACTTGGAGAAAGCAGCCGCAGAGAACACTTTCTCTGCTGTGCATGGGCTCCATGCCGTGCTGTCCTGAAGGGCCTTATATTTCGCATGTGCCGTCAGGGGAGAGCAGAAATCATTTTATAACCCACATGCTGGGTGTATCCCCATTTCACAGAAGAAGACACTTAGGTTTTTAAAGATCATGCAAAGTCCTATGACTAGTAAGTGGTGGAGGCAGGAGTCAACCCCAGTCTGACTTCAAGGCTGGAGACTTTCCCAACAGTCTGGCTTGCAGCTAGGTTAGGCTTATGCACCACCTCACGTGACTTGACCACGTTGAAGTCTTACCATCTTCTAGACGCTCAAGCCCTGTATTCATTTCTGTGAATGAAATGGTCTTCTGGATCAAGACTTGTGATTAAGGTCTTACCACCTCAGGCCAGAGTGAAACAATGGGTTGTTTCCGTCTTTGGAACTTTGCTTGGTCCTTCTTGTCCAAGCCTCTGACAGATGTGCCAGTGCCTTATTGGCCACCCAGGTGTGCACCGTGAGCTGCAAGCCCTTTAGGCTTGAACAGTGCTCAGCTGTTTACAAATTGGGTTGATATTTGCTCTTCAGACTAATTCAGCAAAGTAGGACAGTATGTAGTTTGATTTAGTCCCACTGGGCAGAGGAGATCAAGTTTGGGTGGGTTAGATTTGCCCAGAGTCACGTGGTCACTTGCTCAGGACTAGACCATTGGCCCTTGGTCTGGGTGCCCTGTCTGTCAGCACCTGAGGCCTTGGGTGCATGGTCCCAAGACCTTGCACCCAATTTCCTGAATTATGAAACAGCAGATCTAAAAGGGCTTTGCAGCCTCGTACTTAGTCACGTTAGCGTCTGGATCACTGCATTCCCTGTTTGGAGGCTTGGCTTGTACTTGCATATTAAAGACAATCACATCTTTTCATTAAAGCATTTAAGAGCACTCAAGTTCCTGTCTTGGCATTTGTGCTTCTGCAGACTGCCTTCCAACCTCCGTCCACAGTCACATTTGGCAGTGTCTGGGTATTCTGCTCCAGTGCTGGGAAACAGGGCGATAGGGGGGCCATAGCCATCCAAGGGCAGTGCCAGGTAGTGGCTGGTTACTGTCCGTGGGTTCTTTACTGCACCATTGCAAGACCATGCAGGCTCAGGGAGCAACAATGGGGTTTATTTAATGTACAAGGCAAACAAGTTCTCAAGGCCACAAGTGGCCTACTATCTCACTCCAGACAGTGTCCACGACATCCAAAAGTCCTGAACAAAAGCTGCTCATCCAAGATGGTGCTGTCTTGTGAACGAGGGTGTGGAGCGTATGGCAAGCAGTGGGCCAGGATCCAGTTGACCACAGCTGGAGGCACTCACAGGTGGGCCGCTGAGGTGATGTGGCAGCAGCTCACAGCCACAGTCTGAAGGTTGGAATGGACAGCACCGGACCCTGGACTGGGAAGGCAGCAGCACTGGGAGGCGATGCTGCCAGGTGATGATCAGCTCTCAGAAGTGACCCAGACAGTGTGCCAGTCACCTGTCAACAGTTCTGGACAGCACTGGCCAGTGGTGCCAGTCACCTGGTCACCAGCATTACAGCTCTTTGTGAATTGTTGGCCCGCGCCAACAACAAACAGCTCTGAGACACTGGGCCTGAATCCTGGTGCTCCTTTCAGATGTCAGAGGTAGGACGGAGGCAGGTAGTAGTCCCAGCCTCTGCAAAGCTCTTTGGCTTCTCTGCGAAGCTTTTCAGCCTCTTCCTCCTTTGGAGGTCAGCTGCTGGATGTGTCTTTTTTTTTTTTTAAAGATTTATTTATTTATGCATACAAGAGCTGGGGTACAGGCCAGAGGTGTGGGGGGAGGTGTGTGAGAGAATTCACCAGAGACAGTGGGGAACAGAACAGGCAGTCAGATTGACCAAAGTGCACTGCTAAGGGGAGCAGCAGGCGAGTCAGGAGAGGTCTGCTGCACCATGTGGGTTGCTCCCTGGCCGGGGATCGAACTTGTGCTGCGGAGGCTGTGGATTGCTTCATAGTGTGGTACTTAACCCTTTGCCCCACCAGGGAGGCCCTGCTGGATGTGTCTTGAGAGCATCCAGTCCGAGCGAACGAGTGTCCAGTCCAAGCAAGCGGGTCCAAGCAAGTCTCAGAGCATGCAGAAGCCCAAGTGCTGGAGTCAGAGTCCCCAGTTGGCTTCTCCCAGAGTGGGAGAGTCCAAGCAAGTCTGAGAGTCCAGTGAGGGAGCACGCGTGTCCCCAAGCTGACTGCTGCCCTGCCTTTTATCCTCGTTTAGGGTCCCCCACAAACCAGTCTGATTGGACCAGTTTCAATCCTATGCCTGATTGGACCATTTACGCCAGCTCACAGCTCGCACCTGACTGGTCCATTCCATGATCCAAATCCACAGCCTCTCTCCTGCCTGCAGCTGGAGGTAGCACAGTCTTGGAGCTGTCCACAGGGGCCCCATGCCCTGGGGTGATATGGTAGGAAAACCAATGCTGTCTGCCATTACTGCTGGCCTCTGCCAGCTGCCTGAGCCCCATTGGGGCCACTGGTGGTGGGCTGAAAATCGGATTTTCTTGGCATAGACACATTCTTTTGGAGTCCAATAAATGCTATCACTTACGGGTCATTTTCTCCAGAAGATCTTCGGTCACATGTCTGCCTAAAATGCTTCCAGAACTCTTGGGCACCTATTAGATGCTCCAGTTATTTTTTTTTCCTACTTAGGGAGAAAAGCCACACTCATTCTTTCCCTCTTCAGCACTGACCTGCTGTCCACCTGCAGGCGTGGCCAATGTAACTCCAGTGTCATTCAGGAAGCATTCACTTTCCACTCATCAGCAGAGCATCTCACTGGCAGCTGCCTGTCTGGCCAGCAGGAGCTTCGGCTGCCCTTTTCTTCCCATTTCATGTTCCTAGGCCCATCTGAGTCCTTATCTCCTCTGTCCTGTCTCCTCAGCCTCCTGGGGCTTTGCTCAAACCTCTACCCCACGCAGATCTTTCTGGCTAAGATGCTATAGATTGTTTCACCACAACTCCATTAACTTGAGAATTTGGTTTACAGAATGTAGCTACATCTTCCCCTGTTAACTAGAAATTCCAGTCCATCCAATGTAAAGTTTTGGTAGAAAGACTTATGTGTGTATTAAGCAAACCAAATTAAAATCTTGCTTCACTTTCTTCAGTGGTAAAATGAGAATAATATAGTGTGTCTCACAGAGTTGTTTGAAGATCTGTGTAAACCTTAAAGGACTCCATACATCTCTGAAAAAATTATTTTATTTTAGCCTCTAAGCATTCTACTTCTCTGGAATCTCCCAGAGTGAGGGGTACAGCTATAAATCCTTCTGTAAGCAGAATGGATGAGATGTAAATATGCTCCTTAGCCCTTGAGCACTGATTTTGTACGTGAAGAAGGCTCATAGACCAGCTCCCCTGGGAAGGCTGATGTCACGAGTGCCTCAAAAATTTTGTTTTCCTTGACTGCATTTTAAATTCATGGTGAACAGAAATGTAGTTTGTGATGATACTACTACAATTATTAATATTTTTAACAGATATATCTCATATGCCAGGCACTGTACAAAATGCCTGAATGTTTAATTATCCCACTTCATGCGGTCAATGCCCTTCCTATCCCCATTTTATAGGTGGGGGCGCAGGGGCACAGAAAGGCACTCGGACCCAGGCTGTCAGAACCTGTAAATGTGGAGACAAGGTTAAACCGTGGCACTCCCGATCACTACCCTTGTCCCCTGGGACAACTCACATGTCTACCAACTGCTGGATGGGTAAAGCAAAAAAATGTGCTATAGTCGTAAAGTGGAATATTTTTATGGGAATAAAGTATTGACACATCTTATGATATGGATAAACCTAAAAATATTATGCTGAATCAAAGAAGCCACTCATAAAAGGTCACTTATTATATGCTTCCATTTATGTGAAATGTCCAGTACAGGTTCAAATGCTTGCTTGGTGTTGGGACAGCGGGTTAGGGAAGTGTGTGGGAGTGATAGCTAAAGGACATATATATTTTTAAGGTGAGGGAACTGTTCCGAAAGGCATAGTGGTGATAGTTGCACAACTCTAAAGATACTAAAAATCACTAAAATGTACACTTTAAGTGGGTGAATTGTATAGTATGTGAATTATATGGCAATAAAACTGTCATCAAAAAAATAAGGGCAGGAGAAGATGTATCACTACAATATAAGTGTAGACTTCGATGTATGTGATAAACTCTCTTTTTAATGGAAGGTGACATCTTTAAGTGCTGTCCCTGTCTGCCTGTCTCCTGCCATCTTCCTCCCACATGGTATTTTGCCCAGATTGGAAGAAGCCTAAGTACTGACAGATCTATATAAAGTTGTCTTTAAAGATGAAAATTTTTATTTCATTTTTATGAGTTAGTTGCCCGTTTACTTTCTGAGAGAATTAAAATAAGTCAGTTTGCATTTGGATTTCTTTGTTGGCCACTGGGAAAATGCAGTTTTACCAATCTTAGTAGATTGGTTGGTACTTGCATTAATTCATTCATTCAGTAGTCAGTTAGTTATTCATTCATAGCAAACATGTTGTATGCCAGTAATTTAAGATCTGAAGAGACGGAAATAAAAATCTCTAGCATAAGGAGTTAAAAGTACAATGGGGGAGATATTCAAGTAAACAAGTTATGGATCACTAGTATGGTGGGTGCCCTTAAACACTTCAGAGACTTCTGATCGTAACAAGGGGTAATCATGGAAGGCAACAGGAAGAGATGACTTATTGAAAGACAAGCAGGTATTGCCAGGAAGAAAGGATTCTTTGGTAAAGGTTGCTGCGGGGGTGTTTCAGGGGACTGTGACAGTTCAGTTCGGGGCACCAGTTGGAGAGGATAGGAGTAAGATGTGTAGGGCCTCATAAACCAGGCAAAGGCATTTGAACTTTGTTGTGTAAAGAGGGGGGAGTTCTGGTTCATTTTCATTTTAGCAAGGTCAAGTTGGCTGCTTGATGGAGATTAGGTTGCAGAGGAATGAAAGCATGAATACCTGGTGTGGAGGTGATAAGGGTGCCACGGTGTCAGTGGTGCTACTTAGGCTTCTGTCTTACACATCCTGGTGGGTGTGCATGTGAGCTAGGAGGCACTGGAGGATGCACAGCTGGTTAGCTATTTGCCTGCTTGGAAGGCTGCTCTGATTCTGAGCTCTTAATGCTTACATAAGGAAACCTGGACTGCATGCTACAAAGTGACCAGAGTGTTTCTGAACTAGCCCCCAGCAGCGGTGGGGCCACATGCAACCTGCCCCCCCTCACCTTGGCACAGGGTCTGGGTTCCCTTACTCTCCTGCTTCTTTCACCTGCATGTATTTGGGGCTCACTTGCTATCTGTACGACAAGGAGATGAATTTACTGATCTTGAAGCTCCCTTCCAGCTCTGACATGCCATCATTTTACGTGATAAGAGATTAGACATTTGCAAGAATCACCTCTTTTGGTGATTTACATAATCATTTCATAGCCACTTCAAATTTATTTCTGATCATTGTCCACTGTTAGATAATTCCAAAAGCTACAATTTCAGTTTTGCTGTCCCTACCTTCCTAAGACTGGCTTCTCTTTCAAGCTCATCTCTGAACATTCATATATACTGCGGAGAGGTGATGAAGGCTTTTCTCAAAGCAGTCTTTTCTAGAAACTTATGCCCACAGGCTGCTCCCAGCTTTACCTCACAGGCCCTCTTCTCTCAGTTTCCCAGCCTAGTTCTCCACAAGAAGAATGCTCTGTAAAATGGACCCAGGGTCAGTCGCTTCACTGGCTTGACGGAATGGTGTGTGTGAATGTGAAAAGATTCTTTTTCCCTGCTTCCCTATGAGAGTTTTTTGGCTCTTCAGCTTTGTACATCATAATTGCATCACAACCAAGCAAGAAAATCAAATCACCTCCCACCACATGTACAGTGTTTTTCCACTAGGCGACCAGGGCAGGACAGGGCTGCCAAGCCCTCCCCCTTCGCCTGACAAACAGTGTGCGTGGTTGTTGTTGAACAGTCTGTTTTCTCCAGGGAGGGCAGTGTTGGAATCAGCTTGAGGGAAGGAGGAGGCACCCTCCTGGCTGTTTTTCTGCATCTCCTCTTTCTCAAGAGTGGACATTCCGTCCCCGTATGCTTCTTCCCCTGAAAGTCACTTTGTCCTGTCGGGTCTCTGCCAAGACTATCACAGAAATGAGGACTGTCAGAGTTGGAAGGCCCAGTCCAAATCCACCAGCTCCTTCCTAGAGAGCAGGAATTGCATGCTCCTCGCTGTCTGTCTCAGCACTCAGCACAGAGCCGAGCACGCTGTCTCCAGGAAAGTTCACAAATTGAATGAAGGCATCACACGGTGCCCGATCTCATTTACGGAGATGGGGGGACTTCTGAGCTTGACGCATGCCCATTGGGCCCTGTGTTCTTCAAGGCACAGGTGTCTTGGCCACGTCTGCATCCACGGCCAGCCCAGGGCCCGGGGCAGGTGGGTGGTCCCTTTGCCACGCTGCTGTGCGGCCCCTCCAGGCCTGGGCGTGGCAGCGTTTCACTTGGCTTAGGGCGAGTGGGTTTCTCAGCCTTACCCTGTGAATCAGGAGTAGAACACAACTTGTTGAAAGAAAGAGAAAAGCAGAGAACTGCATCAGCTTGCTCGAAGAAGTCTGTGACAAGGAGAAGTTTAAAAATAACCTTACGGTATGTGTGATGTGGCCATTTGTCACTAAAGACATTTTTCATTTGCTGGCAAGAGCAGTAGTTCCTAGATGTGGTTTTATGGTACTCCCTGGTATGTTTCTCAGTGATCCCAAGTGTTGTCGCGAACTTGCCAAAGCATTGCTTGAGACAGAATCGTAATTCACATATTGATTTATTTATATTTTAGGCCTCATCTACTTGCAAAGATTTCAAGGTGGCATCTACTAAAGAAGGTATAGGCAATGTTAAGGTTTTTTAAAAAGATTTAAAAATGTGGAAAATGGATGCAAAAAGTTAGATATTTTAATTGTTTTGATTGAGGATTTAGTTCGACAATTAGTTTCTTAAAAGCAAGGGAAAATGTGTGTGGTGAAATATGTGATCCATTTCTTAGCAGAAGCCTGTGATACCCGAGTCAGATTCCCTCAGCAGCCTCTGACTTCAGCTCAGCTGCAGTGGAAATCGCCTTAGAGCAGGGACTGCACCCCCGGGCCTTTCTCCATCTGGGGGTGCCCACTTGTGTGCAGACCAGAAATGGGAGTGGGTGTGAACACCCCAGGCCATCCTCAGCCTGTTTGCAGGCCAGCTCTGGAGGCATGGCTACGTTTCTCTGGAGTCCTAGCCGGA
Organism: Talpa occidentalis; assembly: GCF_014898055.3. Lineage (NCBI taxonomy): Eukaryota > Metazoa > Chordata > Mammalia > Eulipotyphla > Talpidae > Talpa > Talpa occidentalis. The sequence continues at coordinate 40,101,157 of NW_023604295.1, read as the reverse complement.
CCTGGCCCCCAGGCCTACAGGGCAGTCTGGATGGTGCACCCTGAGGTTTGTTTCCCCTCCTTTTGGGTCATGTTGCCCCAAAATCACACCATCTGCACCCAAACCCTTATCTTGGGCTCTGCTCCAACCCTTTCCCCACTCACATCCCACAATACTTTGGTCAGTAAACAGGCAAAAACCAAAAAGCAGAAGAGGGTCTATCGGACACTGCCATGCTTTCGGGGCCGGGTAGGACCAGGGGCACTTTGAAAGGGCCCTTTGTATCCAGTCTAGTGTCTCCTGTGATCAAGAAAGAGTATGCTCTTCATGCAAACCAGCCCCAGGGTGCCCCTTGCCTCCCTGACCCCTTCAGACCCAGCCACCCCAGTTCCTGGGCAGATACTGTTTTCCTCCAGGTCCTGTGTTCCAGGCTGCTTGGGGAGCATGTGCAGTAGCCCATAGGGCCCTAGCCATTGGGTTGGACCCTCAGGAACAGTGGCTGCCATATAACCATTTCTATTTTCAGGCGTCCTTCCCTGGGACAAAGCAACTCCATTTTTGCTGTCTCTTTTTTGAGAGAAGAGGCTTTTATGACAGGACTAAAGGAAACCACTCATGGACCAGTGCTCTCCCCTGTGCTGCCCAGAGCCGCCCTCCACCCTCACGCCGCCTGATGGGGGTACTGTCCTCAAAGACCAGCGGGGCTGAAGTCACTGTGACTCCTGGGCTTGTCCTCATGCAGGGGCTGGGGACAGAGCGCAGGTCGGTCCATGGGCCTTTGGGTCTGATCCTACCCCCGGCCACAGATTCTGACTGAGGATAATTTAGCTTATTTCAGGAAAAACTAAAGTTGAACATCACTGTGATTTCTTCAATTAGCTGGAATAATTTGCATTTGAAAGTGGGGTGTTCTGCATGCGGGGAGAAGATGTTTCAATCTGTTATCTGTCAGAGGATTGAGCTTGGATTCTCATTGAAGGTCACCTGGCCAGGGATCGAACTCAGGCTGTTGTGGTGACAGCACTGAGACTTAACCCCTAGGCCACCAGGAGGCTCCTTGGCCTATCTTTGTTGAACATAACCTTTTAAAAAATTTTGAACCCAGATCCCTTTTTTCCCAATGCACTGTTTTCCTGAGGCCCCGGGACTGCTGGGAGCCTGCTGGTCTGGGGGCCCTGGAAGGCCCCTCTGCACTAGCTCACTGTATTAGGGCCCTGGTGGTGCATGCGTGTGTGTGTGTGTGTGTGTGTGTGTGTGTGTGTGTGTGTGTGTGTGTGTGGCCCAGACCCTGTAGCACTGGCACCCTGTCCTCCTCTGTAATGATCACGCCTGTGTCCAAGGAGACGGCTGACCGAATTTCCTGATTGGAAGACACTCAGTGGTGGCAGCGCTGCCTCAGAATCCACAATCATTCTTAATTGGCCTCAGAACTATCAGCTCGCAAAACCATCTGTCAGGGGAAACCTGAGCAGTATTCAGAGTCCCATTAATAATTCAGGCGACGAGCTTCTTCAGACACAAGCCTTCCCACCCTCGGGACTCACTCATCTTCTGCTCTAGAGATGTTCAGGGAGGGGTCTCTGTTATATTACAGATGTTAATGACTCAGGCAGTAGGACCTCCATGATATCCCAGATCCCCAAAGTCTCATCAGTCAAGGGAGGGACGATTGAGACAGGTTAATTCCACTCTAATTATATCAGCAGCTCGGAGAGGGTGGGCTTGTAGAGAGGGAGGCCTTGTGCTGAGCTGGGGAGGGGGCTTGTCTACTCTGACGGGTGAGATGCTTTACGTATATATGGGATCTCCCCCCACCCCATTAGAGATAGCTAAAAATATTGGTTGAATTAGTTCTAGCTAATTAGAGCTGATTCTTATTCCCATTTAGTAGAATTATAGACTGTCACAGAAATCATCTTGTCCAGCTCCTTCAGTTGTCAGTATAGGGAAATAAGACCAGCAGAAGGTGACTCTGCAGGTTACCCAGCTGGCAGAGTGGGCAGTACCTTGGCCTCTGGCTCTACACCCTTTCCAGCCACTCATACTCCACTCCGGGCACAGTGAGTGCAGCATCTTACTTGGAGTGCTGCAAACAGCCCCGGAAACAGTGACTAGGACCCCAGATGCTCTTTCCTTTCTTCTCTGGTGCCAAGGGTGATGCCAAGGGTAGTGCATCCATCCTGGCTGTCATGCTGATGGGATCGGGAAGCAGTTTGTTATGTGCCATTGTTCAGTGAAGGTAAGAGCTGGAGACTCCTCCCTCCTGATCCTCCTCCTCTCACCTTCCCTGCTAATTTGTGGTGATCCATGCTGGCTATTACCTTTCACGTTCCCTCCTATAGCTGTGGAGTCGAACATACTGCAGGGACCTTGGAAATCGACCCTTGATATCCTTTTATATGCCCTGCTGTTTCTGGGTACAGGGTGTGCGGGCATAGGGTGCTTTGGCTAGACAATGAGCTGGTTCTTCCACCTTCCCCTGCAATTAGGAGAAGAGGGAGATGAGATCTTCCCTTCTCTGTCTACATGGGGGTGGAACTTGGCAAACGTGGGGCCCTGGAGGCTGGAATTTCTCTTGGTCTTAGTACTAGAAGCACCCACAGAGATGGTCCAGCACCCTCAACTTATTGATGGGGGGCTTGGAGATCTAGGGTACCACTTATAAGTGAGGTACCACTTATCTAAGGACATGGGGCTGGTTGATGACAGAGTTGGGGTAAAACATAGGCTGCCAGACACCCCTTTTGTGGGTCTGGCCAGCTCAGCCTTTTTATTTGGGGTTCTCCCACATAGGACCAGCATGTCTCATAGCTCCAAGCCCCAGTAGTTAGGAAGGACAGAATAGGTTGAGGAGCAGACAGCAGTCTGGTGTGGTGATGGGGCTTTTGCAGTGAGGTGTAGGGCCAGAGAAGATAGGAAGGTTATTTGGGCCACGCAACCAGAAGCCTTCAGGGGCTCCGTGGGAGAGGAATGAATACACAGAGAAACTGTGGTCACTGAGACCCCTGAGGGATGTGAGGCCAAAGGGAGGTAAAAAACAGACATGGGGACAAGGTGAGGGTCCGAGGCCCTGCTCCCCATCCATTCTGGACTCAGAGATCAAGGCTGTTACTTCCTTGTGCGCCAGAGGGAGCACCTTCTCGCCTAATTTTTTTTTTCCTTTGACTTTCAAGCTGGCGTGGCACTTGGCCCAGCCTCTGCCCAGAAAGCTTAGGGAGATGCAGCAAAGCCGGCCTGAATGCAGGACTGACCACATCCTCCGGGAAAGACAGATGTCTTGCTGACTTGGTAGCCTCAGATCCCCTGGGTGGCTCCCAGCCCCTTGTAAGCTCAGCAAGACTGTCAGCAAGTCCAGTGTCGCCAATGGCAGGGTGTTGCTGAGCTGAAGATGCCGCAGTTGCCAGGTGTTCGGAGCACAGGGGAGGGGCTCAAGGAGGAGGTAGCAGCAGGCCAGACACAGCTCACGGGCTACCCAGCTTCAGTCTTGGCTACCCCCCCAACTCTCAACACACACTGCTCCACCTGTGACTCACAGAACAGGGAGCACTGCTGATACCCCGAGGCAAGTGAGAGCCCTGGGAGATAAGCAGCGCCCCGGACAGCGCCCTGGACACTCAACGGGCTGGGGAAGGGGGGGATAGTGTGCAGGGATTGGGCCAGCCCAGGGCCTTGTCCTTCTCCAGCGCTGGCAGAAGGCTTACCTTGTCCTCCTCTCCAAGACTCCACATAGTAGGTGCTCAGTAAGTGAGCCACAGAGAAGGGAAATCCCGAATGAAATCGGAGGGATGAAAACAGGTTAGCTAAGCTTTTGCTTTAGCCATTAATGAGCACTTTTCATGGACTCCAACTCCTTCCAGGGCAATGCTGAATAGTAATAGTAATGTTAATGATACTAATAGCACCCCAGCCATGCATGTCCTCATATTGTCACTGCTGGCATCATGCTGTGATGCTGTTGCTGACGTTATTGGGCTGCCCCCTGTGCCAGGCACTGTGCTAAGCTCTTTATAGAGAGATGCCTGATCCTCAGCGGCAATCTCTAAAGTCATTATTAACGTTATCCCCATTTTCCAGATGTGAAAACTGAGGCACAGGTTGCTTACATGCTTGGTGAAGACCAGCCCAAGAGCTAGGATTCCATGTACACTCTGAGGCTCTTAACAAAGCTCTTCTGTCTGTGGGGGTGAGGGCATCTGAGCACGGCAGGCAGCTGTGGTGTTTGGAGGGAGAGCACCCCAGGATGGCACAGCTGCTGAACCTCTGGGCCCTGATGTCTCTGAGCCCATCACCCTCCTTGGTGTGGGCCTAACAGAAGGTGGTGGACATCGAAGCCTTTCATTTTCAGGAGAAATGAGAGAGACCATGTGAGTCTTGACTGGAATCCAATCCTAGAGAAATGCAGCAAGTGCCGTAGTCATCCAGCAGGAATCCCGCAGACGCAGTAGGAGCTTCCCATGCCAGGGGGAGTGCGGGGACAGAGCCTGCACCCTGCTGGCGCAGCCTCTGACCCTCCTGCCTGCCTTCCCTCTTTCGGCCAGAAACCCCTCAGCCTTGTTGTTTCAACTGCACAGAGCAGCCTTACCAGCTATTGTTCTTGGAAGCCTTTCGGTGATCTTAGGACCTTTGAGCAAAGAACAAACAGCTAGAATAACACAGGGCAGTTGTGATTTTTGTGCTGTATGGAGCAAGAGAGGCATTCAGGAGACTCAGCATTGTTCTGGGGAGCTCCTCTGGGCCCGCAGCTGCTGGCAGTGGAATGTCTCAGGGCTGGCTCCCCAGTATCTGGCACCTCCTCTGCTCCAGGCTTGGGCTAGGGCTGTATTTATACTCTCAGTCGCCTTTCCGTCTCACCAGCTTTCTACTTCCTTCTTTGCACTTGTTGGGACAGGTGGCTCGGGGTGCTCCCCCAGCCCCAACGGCTTTGTCTAGTTCCTAGCTACTCAGCTCTCTTACTGGATACCTTCAATTGTCTATCCTCAGCAAGAATAATACAGTTGCGTTCATGCAACAGTCCATAGAGTACATAGTAACTTCCCTTCTTGCTCTTTACTTGTGTTTCATCGTATAGATGCCATCTCCATTTTACCAAAGGCATAACTGACCTTTGATGAGCAGACAAGTGGTCTGCCTGCTGCTGCTCTGCTAAAACCAGCAGACCTTCCGTGAACACAACACTTTTAGAGCTCTCAAGATTCCTTCTTCTGGGGACTAAGTTTTAAAAGCTTACTATCTCAGCTTCCTTGGAAATCCAAAAGCATTACGGGCCCACTGTTGTCTTTATCCTTGAAAGGTGTTTCTAGGATCAGGGCTCTAGAACTCCAGACCCAGGTCTCTAATTCTGAATTGGCTTATTTCTCCCTTTGCAGCTCCAGAGGCCTGGGCGCCTTCAGCAAGCCTGTGAAGTCTGGCATGCCCAGTGCCCCTGCCACAGCCCACAGCCAGCTCCTGTGAGGGAGCCAAGTGTTCATTTGCCTTCCTGAGGACACATGGCAAAAAGCATCTCCCCATTCCTCCTGCTGTGCCTGGCTTGATCTGTGCAGCCTTTCCTGTGTACTCCTGCCAGACAAGCTCAGTGAAATGCATTTGGAGCTGGGTGTGGAGCTGATTTTTAGCCATTTGTGCTGGAGCCCAGGTAGTGGGCTTCTTTCATCTTCTACGGGGGAGGTCTCCTAGGAAATCAGAAGGGCCTTTGGAACGACCTTCTTCCCCACCCACACCGTATCTCATTCAAATTTCTTCTGAGTGGTAGAGATTTGTTCCTTGAATTTTGGGGTCCTTGCCTGTCTGCCTGTGTTTCACTGGAGGAGTGACAGCTCGACCTGCCATCAGGAAATTCCTGAGATGTGTGCTCAGCACCAGTCGAAGGAACTGGGCATGTTTAGTCAAGATAAGAGAAAATGCAGGGGGCAGTATCACTGTCTTTGTGTGAGAAAGGAAACAGTGTATTCCTGGTGGCTCTAGGGGTAGGACTTTTGCACCAGCAACTGTGGTCACTGAGACCCCTGAGGGATATGAGCTTTTAGGGGTGAAATGCAGCATTATAAAACAAACAAAACCTCACCAAACAGCATAGTTTTCAGAAAATAGAATGTGTGGTCTTGAGCAGCGTGAACCTTTTCTTCCTGCAAATTTTCATTCCTTTGATGGGGAAGCTCTGACCTAGGGACTGGCTCCAGCCCTGAGAGGAGAAGGAGGGGACCATTTCCCTTTACAGCTGGCCTGTGCCACACCCTCCAGGCTGTCCTTCAGGGTAGGTACTCACTAGGCCTGAGCCAATCCACAATGGGGCCCCCAGGAGGCACCCCCAAAGATAAAGAGGATCAGGGAAAGAGAAAGTCACTGACCCCTCTTTCCATGTGGGGTCCATGCTTTGGCCTCAGTTTTACTCTTCCTGCACCATGAGGATGGTGACAATGCCCCCTGCAGCAGGTGGTGGTGATGGTGGTAGTGGTAATGCTGCTGTTGTTACTGGTGGCTGCAGAGACATTATCGGTGATTGCCATAGAGAAGCACAACTGAGTTTGGACACAGCTTGGGTTCTGGAGAAAGAGGGAAATGCATAACATCACATTTCTAGATTCACACCTTGCAGGCAGTGGAAGAAGTTTGCTGAAAATGGCAGGTGGCGGGGTTAGGTCTTCCTGTTATCAGCAGGCTTGTGAGTTGGAAGCATGCGCTGGAGGAGAGCAAGTTCCCTAAATTGTGACCTTTTTTTTTTTCATTGTTCATCATTCATTATTCATCACTGAAGGAAAGTGTGTGTGTGAGAGAGAGAGAGCCAGAGAAAGAGAAAGGGGGAGGTTGGAGGGGGACAATGGATTTTGTTTCCTTTGTTATCCAGTCTGAGCTCCCCCACACTAAATCACTTATTTTAATAACTTGGTTATTTCATACTTTTATCTATGCTTATAAAATTATATGGTTGTATACACACGTAAACACATATGCATATATAAGCTTTTAATGAAAATCATTATTTTATAAAAATGGTATCATCACATTTTCTGCATACTCTTTTTGTTATTCATCAATCCTTTATAGAAAAATATCTCCAAGTCAACAAATATGCCTCTTATTTCATTCTTTTTATTCCATAGAAAGAGTGCCCAGGGCCTCCCCTGGTGGCGCAGTGGTTGAGCACTGGGTTCAAGGCTGCCCGGAGCCTCTGCAGTGCTAGTTCGGTCCCTGGCCACCAGCGAGGGTCCCCCAAAAAAAAAAAAAAAAGAGTGCCCATATTCTTGTATTGGTGGGCATTCCTCTTAATCTCCAGGTATTTTTTTTACATATAAATAACTACCTCCATAAACTACCCTACATCTTGTAGGCAGCACAAGAACTTCTTCTATAAACATTCTTATCCACGTGGCTGTGTGTCCTTACAAACTCCTGCTTTCATTTCCCAGGGACAGATCCTAAGAGTAAGCATGCTAAACTGATGGGCATAATATTTTTATTTTTGATAGATATTTCCAGATTGTTTTTCTGACAAATGACAATTCTCATTTCCATCACCAGCTCATGAGGGCGCCCCCTCTCCTACCCCACAGCACTCACTGCCGCGTCCTTGTTGGTACAACCGGTCAGGTGGGGAGAAGGTAACTTCGTTGTGGCTTTGATTTTCATTTCTCTGACAGCAATCAGCGACAGGAGCATCTGCCCATAGACTTGCCCATTTGTGTTGCTCTCCCATGGATTACTTGTTTTTCTTGAGGACTCCGGGAGGAAGGGCTCCCCAGGGCTGGGTCAGCCAGCCAGCGAGGGCGTGTTCCCGTGACAGCCTTCACCTGGGCTTATGACCATTTGCTTGCAATTACTTTTCCTCCCCTCCTCCTCTTCTCCTGGCACACTTTTTTAAAGTCCACAGAAGTAAGAAATTAAATCTTACTCTCCCAAGAGTCGCAGGAAAGGGAAAAGGCAGCAGTAAGCAGGTGATGGCTGACAGGCTGGTGTGAGTGTTAGTTGCTTCTCCCTGGTGCCGTGTGGGACAAGTTCCTTAACTTCTTGCTGATACAGAATCTGCATCTGTGAAATAGGAATGGACACTTGGCAGAGTGTCCTATGGAAACCCATTTTAAGCAGTTCAGATCTGATGGTTACGAAGCTTAAAGCCTTGCTACTCAAAGTGTGTTCCCTGGACCAGAAATGCAGAATCTCAGACCCCACCCCAGAGCTGCTGAGTCAGAATTGCATTTTTAAAAGGTCCCCAGGTGCTGCTTGGGCACATTAAAGATTGAGAAGCACTGGCTTAAGGAACTATGATTAGAGTTGAGAGAAAAAAACCTAGGGCCTTCCTGGTGACTGTAGGGTCAGGAATGGAACCCAGTGCAGATTTTCTATGATCCAGCAGACCGGGTAAAGGAGGAGTCAGAGTCCTCAGTGGTTTTGCAGGTTTTTATTAGGATTACCAGGTACATGGCAGGCAGGGGTACTGGGGGGCTGGGAAGCTGGCAGGTCTTCACTCTGGGCTCTCCGGCCTTCTCTCGGTTTCTGCTTCTCTTGCTTCTCTCTCGGCTTCTGTTCGTACTTGGCTGCTTTTTCGGCTTCTACTGGCGTCCCCGTGATGCCACCCTTAAAAGCACAGTCTCAGCCCAGGTGAATCCCATCTACCTATGCCCACACCCTACTCCAGGTGCCCGCCATCAGGCATGCATTCAGGACCGCAAGGATCCATCATCTATCCTGATGGCAGGAGGGCAGAAAAGCCTGACGTTTTTCCTTACCCTACAGTCCACCCCCTTAGGGTTTTCTGCCATACAATCTACATATATGCAATTTTCTTAGCAAACATAAACAGTGCAGCCATGGCCCACAAAAGCAAATACATCACAATATATAACAAAATACAACAGAACACAAATAAGTCCTGGCAGGGCCCCAACCTAGTGGCAAAAGACAATTATTGGTACCAGCAGATGAGCAACCAAATCTGCTGCCGAAGGCACTGCTCATACGAGGGAGGGGAACCACTCATGGCATCTACTGTAACACGCCAGGAGCCCTCAGGCTTCCTGGCCTTCACTGGCTGTAGTCTCGGCTACAAGCCACACACCACATCCACCCCCAGGACGCACTAGCTCTGGGATTGGCGATTCTATTCTGTTGGGGGTAATCGCCAACCCTCAGGGTTTCTGTCTGCAGTCGCTCCAACACTCGGCTTTCATAGCCACCAATGCGACTCGCAGACCCCTGCACTCAGGCCAACCCACTGCACAAGCACATGGGTCGGGAATTCAAACTCTACATTTGGCTCGGGCTCCACCCCAAGCCACGTTCCCCACCCATCCCCCAAGGACGGGTTCCTCAGCTCCTCACCCTCACTCAGGAATGAGCAGGGCATCACCCACAGGTGATTTTATGAAACTCACTGGCCTTCCTCAGCTTAATTAGTGCTTAACAGCCACTCAGGGCTTCCCAAACTTAGCATCAGCACCAGCTTTTGCCTTCTCGATTGGCTTTTCTCCTCCGCCTGGCTGCTGGGCATACACAGGCTGCTTTTGGCCATCAAGGCCTACTGGCCACCCCCAGATTCCCATCTCCTGGGGTGTACAAATGAAACTATTCTACCCCCAGGGTCCCAAAACATCAACCTGCAAGGTCCTCCGCCTTCTGGCAGGATTGTCAGTACAAGTCCATTAGTCCAAGTCCATCAGGCCTCTCCCTGCATCAGCACTGGTGAGCTCCGAATTGTGGTCCTTTCTTTGCCGATGATTCTTGCTGCCTCAGGGGTCATTGGCTGGTCCGCTCGGGCATCTCCTTCACGCAAGGTCTCGTCCTGTAGCTCCTGGACATTGTCCCTCTCCTGTACCACCATGATGCCTCCAGCGTCATCACAGGCACACACAGTCTGTTACTCCTTAGTCTTTGCAGGTCTTCGGAGGGCTCTAATACCCGTCTGCATGGATCATCTTGCCGACTTACGCCAATTGTAAGGGCAGGACAGGACACAGTGCAGGTTTTCTATGATCCAGCAGACCGGGTAAAGGAGGAGTCAGTCAGAGTCCTCAGTGGTTTTGCAGGTTTTTATTGGGATTACCAGGTACATGGCAGGCACTGGTACTGGGGGGCTGGGAGTCCTGCTGGGAGGCTGGCAGGCCTCCCAGCCCCCAGCAGGTCTTCACTCTGGGCTCTCCAGCCTTCTCTCGGTTTCTGCTTCTCTCGGCTTCTGTTCGTACTTGGCTGCTTTTTCGGCTTCTACTGGCTTCCCCATGACGCCACCCTTAAAAGCACAGTCTCAGCCCAGGTGAATCCCATCTACCTATGCCCACACCCTACTCCAGGTGCCCGCCATCAGGCATGCATTCAGGACTGCAAGGATCCTTCATCTATCCTGATGGCGAGAGGGCAGAAAAGACTGACATTTTTCCTTACCCTACAGTGACCTAGGGGTTAAGTCTCAGCTCTATCACCACTATGGCCTGAGTTCAATCCCCAGCCAGGGAGCTAACCCACATATGGCACAGCAGACTTCTCCTGTCTTGCCCACTGCTCCCCTCAGCAGTGTATTCCAGCAAATCCACCTGTTCTGCTCCCCACTCTGTCTCTGGTGAATCCTCTCACTCCCTACACCTCTGGCCTACAACCCCGTTCTTCTGTGCATAAACAGATCTTTTTAAAAAGAAATAAAATCTAGCAGAAATTGCCCATAAAATTTGCTGCAATTGTGAATTTTTTAGCTGCTTAAGATCCCACACAGTGTGGATTAAACAGCTCTCAGTAACTTGAGTTCTTGTCTCTTAATCATGACGTCTCTTAGTGTGTGTCCCCTAACAGACAGGGTGATGGGGTTACCTAGGTTTAAGAAAACTTAGTGTGCCCAAGTCCAGCTGGTCCTCTTTTTCCTTGACTTTGCAGTCACACAAGTCCACACCGAAAAACAACCCTCTCCAGCCCTGCCAGCCTCACTCATGCGGACACCTGATGCTGCAGCTGCCAGGACTGTGGGCTTCTGCATGACTTCTCCAGTTTTTATGTCCAGCTTCTCCCATTGCCCCGAGTCACCACTACCAGTCACCCTCAAGGTAGCTAATGCCCAGACCTGGCTTTGACCCACTTGTCCTGCACCTTCTGCTGTCCCACCTCAATTTCCATGCAGACATACCCCCAGACCTCCCAGCGCTGATTCAGCACCTGCTCTCAGGTGAGCTCACATGGGGCCTTCCTCCAAAGGAACACAAGGACTCGTGTCCTCACCTCACACTGTGACCGTGTGGCACCCCTTTTAATAGCAGCACTCAGAGCATTACTGCCATGGGTCCTGTGGCCTCTGAGCATGCTTGATGAGCCAGGGGTCAGTGGAGTAACCTGGAAAATGCCTTTCCAGGCATTTTCAGCAGGGCTTTTACTGGAAATTAGATGTTTATAGCATTGTCAGAGGGGCTGAAGGGGCAGCTGCTAGGCTCCTAGATTGTATGGAAGTCTCTGCTGCCAGACCAGCAGCTGTTTCTGGATTTGCCAAGAAGCTGAGAGGCAAACATGCTGAGTTGGGCATGTTGGAGCTGGTCAAGAAGCTGCCACCACAACTCTGGGTTTTGCTTGTTTGATATCCAGGGAAGCTTCAGTGTGACATCTGGGTTCAGGGTGACCATGACCTTGTTATGTGCAGTGAGAGCCCTCCTCACCTGCTGTCCACTTGATTGGCAGGCCTGACTTGTGCAGCGCTCCAGCTGCCAGGGAGCCAGGGGAACAGTTTCCCTTGTTTCAATCTCTCAGTAGCAGTGTTCCAGGGCAACCCTGCTCTAAAACAGGTTGCTTGACTGTGGGTCCTCACCCACACACTTAAAGGGGACTTAAACTGCAGGCACACGCAAAAGGTTAACAAAAGGTTTATTTACAAGGGAAGGGGAATGAGGAAATGCACAGCTCAGGTAAAAAAGAGGGAGAAAAAGTCTTAAATGCGTCCTACCCGTTCCACCGACCTGGAATCCCAGATGACCTGCCGAGACCAAACCTGGCTGGTCAACAGCACGAGCCAAGTGCCTGAGACCCCACTAACATGGCTGGTTTTATTTACACACAGAGAAAATGGCTGCTTAACTCCACCCTTAGGTCCCCTCACAACTTCCCTCTGGGAATCATGGGATTTGTAGTTCCTAGTACCTTGATGGAATGGGGGTGGCATCCACAAAGCTTGTATGAAGTTTGCTCAGGACATCCTTTCCCCCTAACAGCAGGAGGATGAAAGGGAGGCTTGGAGGGAGCCAACCACACACCTACTGGTAGCATTTCACAGGTGGAAATAGTTGGGGGCATTCTGCATTCATACTCCAAAACGCTGCTTCTGCTCAGCCCCAGGGGTGACTGTACTGAGGCCACCCTGATTTCTTCCTGCTGGGTTTCAGCACCTCCTGCCCATGGCCGCCTCCTCTGTGGGGTCAGTTCTTCCTTCCCAACAGAGTTGCCACCAGAACTCTGGGTTTTGCTTGTTTGATATCCAGGGAAGCTTCAGTGTGACGTCTGAGTTCAGAGTGAACATGACCTTGTTATATGCAGTGAGAGCCCTCCTCACCTGCTGTCTACTTGATTGGCAGGCCTGACTTGTGCAGCACTCCAGCTGCCAGGGAGCCAGGGGAATAAAAAGAAGAGGTTCGATGCAGGTGGGCGCTGGAACACTTGTGCCTGTCTCCTGGCAGCAGCCACCCCTGAGCCCTCAGTGTGGGGGGCTCCTTGTGGAGCCCAGCAGTATACAGGGCTACTTGTGCAAGAGAGAAAAGAGGCAACTCTCCTGTCACACACACAGCTTTCATGGAGAGCATTCAGAACAGGCAGTTTTTGCTGGGTGATAAGTTGCCACCTTATGGAACAGAGACCAGGGTACGTCTTCCTGCCTTCTTAATCGAGTCTTGGAGTGCATTCTGCGTGCTGATCCCTGGGGCCTGCCATTCAAGGCCTTCGGATCTGGTTCCTTCTGCTTCAGCCAAATTGGACACTGAGGCTGTGTCAAACTTTCACCTTCTCATCTTTGCTTGTACTGTTGGCCCTGCCCAGGCAGGGGCTGAGGGTCTCCTCACCCTCCACCTAGAAGGAATCCTCTCTGCTTTCATAGCCAGCTCAGTCATGCTTCTTCATGGCGTCCCTTGAATGCAAACACAAGAGCACCCTATTGTCCAGCCTGAACACCCATAGCACTTTCCTATTACCCTCCCCTGGCCTGCACCCATGCTGCCCTTCCATTGACTCCTCTGCATCCTGTGCAGTCTCCCTCCTCGCCAGACTCTGCATCCCCAAGGTCCAGCTCAGAGTAGGTGTCAACACATTGTGGAGTGAATGATTAAAGTATGAAGTGAAAGTCCATAAAACAGAGGGAGGACACCCAAGCCAATTAAAGAGAGAAAGGATGCTGACGAAAAAAAAAAAGAAGCTCCATCCAAGAGTGCTGGGCTCACCACCTGTTAGCTCTGTGACCTTGGACAAGCCACTGAACCTCTCTGAGCCTCAGTTTCTTCATCTGTTTCATAGGGATAGGATAATGCCTACCTCACAGGGCTACTGTGAGAATTAAACTATTTTAAAGTATTTAAAGTTCTTAGAACAGAGCTTCACAGTGTGTATTCTTTTATAGACCACCCCTGCCACCTCCCTGAAATAAACTTTCCAACCATTCTTACTTGCTTGTCAGAAGACAATGTGCCAAAACTTGGGGGTGTTCTGAGTTCTCAGTAGATCTCCACCTCGGCTTAAATCTCATACATGTGGAGATTTTCTGAGAGGGCTGCATCCTCACCATGGAAGGAAGGAAAGAGGACTGAGGACTGGTGATGGCCAGGCTCTGTGCCCGGATAGGCATATGAAATGCAGTCTAATCTTTACGGTTACCTCTAGATATGTATTAATATTTCCATCTTATCAGAGGCTGAAGTTCAAAGAAATCTGGCACATAACCAGGATGACACTGCTAATGAGTGGCCTAAGTGCAGTTGAAACACAGATCAGACTCTGAAATCCATCTCCTGGCTGCTTCCTGCAGTTCTCCACCTCCCTGGGAGATGGGCATGTGTGTGGCCTCCTAGGTGAGCAGTACAGGTGCTAGCAGTGAGAAGAGTAGATCGTCCAGGTCCTGGAAAACCCACAAACCTCCAACCCACCCGTATCTGTCAGTATTAAGCATGATAATAAGAACCCATTGTGGATTCTGCAGCCTTCTGCTGAGACAAGCTGAGATGTCAGCCAGCCTTGTGTCAGTGCTGCAGTCCTTGGATTTTCTTGGTTAGAAATGGTCTTGTTGGTTTTCAGAATAAATAGAACCATCCCCCTCTCACTTCAGCTGTGTGGTGAACCAGTTTGCTTCTTGATAGCAGGACCCACATTGTCTGTATGCAGCCGCAGCAATGCCAAATAAACTGTAGAAGAAACAGTTCCTGAGACAGCCCCTCTGCACCCCGTTGTACACTGTGGGTGTACCTGCATGCTCTGTTTCACACCAGTGTTACGGTTGGGGCGAGCAGACGATATTATAGATTTACATAGCTTTCCTCAGGAAGCATGGAGTAAGGCCAGATGACATTTATGTTAAATAAGCTGACTTATATTTTTGGAAATTCTATTCTGTTTTAGCAGGTAATAGGCCCCCCCCAAGGCTCTCTGTGGACTATGTGTGTCAGAAGCTTGTCTCAGCCTCACTGGCAGTGGGAGAGCAGGCCATCAGCTCAGTGGTGTTCAGAGTTGCTCACAATTAGCAGGTGCCTTACCTACTGTGGACAGATGTTCACAAAGACAGGTGCACCCCCTTCTTTAGAAACACGGGGCACCACGCCACACCTGCCCCTGAAGAAGTGTTCTGGCTGCTGGAGCGCACCCGAGCCCACCCACAAGTCAGCTCAGCCCTGCACCCTCTGCTCACACCCCCCTCAACCCCTCCTCCCTCCACCTCTCACTTTCTCCCTTCCTTGCTCCCTCTCCCCACCACCACACTGTCCAGTTGGATTGTGTTCCCTTCAAAATTTATATATTGATGCCCTAACCACCTCAGAATGTGACCTTATTTGGAAATAAGATCATTGCAGATACAATTAGTTCAGATAAGATCATGAGCAGCAACCTTAATCCAATGTGACTGGTGAGAAAACTGACACCGACGCTGCCCCAGGGAGGATACCATGTGAAGATGAAGGCGAGATGAGGCTCCCCTCTACAAGCTAAGGGACAGCAGAGATTGCCAGCAAAATGCAGAAGTTGGGAGTGCAGCATGGAACAGTCAGGCTCTCTCATGTTCCTCAGGAGGAGCCAGCCCTGGCAACACCTTGGTCTCAGATTTCTGGCCTCTAGAACTGTGGAAAACACAAACAGCAATCATAGTAAACACAAACACACACACGCACACACACAACTCTGGCTTGAGAGAGCCAGACCCCAGATTTGGTATCATCCCCTCTCACACTGCTTCTGAAGAGGTCAGGTGACTAGAACGTCCTCATTGTAATGGTGGCAGCTGCCGTGGTCACTCTTCCCATGTGCTCACACGTGTCTTCCCTTTTCAAATTGTGCTCCTTTTCAAGACTGGAGATCTGCCAGAAGAGAAGAGAAAGGATCTGGTGTAATGCCGAGCATGTGGGCTTGGGGTTGATGGCCTGGGGTGATTAAAAATCCTAACTGCCATGTTCTAGTTTCTTAGTTTCCCTGATACTTCAAAATAAAAATGATTCCTTTGAGGTAGCTGTGAGGACTAAGGCAAATACATGCAGGTGCAGGCTCTGAATATAGTGCTTGACCTATGATAGCTTACTAAATACTTGAGGGAAATGACTTTAACAATTGTGTGTCATAGAGAACAGTCTCTTAGGGCAAAATACCCTATTCTAGCTGTGTGTGTGTGTGTGTGTGTGTGTGTGTGTGTGTGTGTGAAAGAGAGAAAAAGTTCTATATAATATTGTTCTTTATGGTTAATAGGACTTTCCAGCTTTTTTACTTTGAAAATGTATTTTACAAATATGAAATTGACTTTTTTTAAGGAGAAATATTTTGCTAAATCTCATGGGTTTGATCAGCAGTTTGACAACAGTTGAAGGTTCTTGAAAAAGCCTCCAGTTATACCTGGTTCTTGGGATTTTTTTACATCGTGCTCAGATTGTGTTTTTGTAAATACAGTGGTTTGCATTTCTGTGTGTATGCATTTGAATGTGGTTTGCATTTGAATGTGTATGCCTGGTTGGTTCCAATATGCAGTTATATTTAATAAAGGAAACAAGAATGGATGGGAGAGCAGTATAATGTGATTGGTTTTGCCCAGAACTGGGACGCCTCGCCAAGGTGGCCCCCAGTGGTTCCTGCAGGCACACAGAAGGGGCTGATGCCCACACGGGGAGTGACATGAGTGCTTAGATTTGTGTCACGCTGAGAGAACTGTGTTTCTTCAACACATGCAGAGACCCTCCCTAGCACTGGCAAGCAGCGACTGTGGAAAACAGGTCCAGCTTTGCAGGCAGCTAGGGCTGACAGGGGATTCTCTATGCTTGAGTTTCCATCCTTACCTACTGTGCTGCCTCCTGAGACCAGAGGGGTTAAAGGCTGACTGGGCTTGGTCAACCACTTGAAGTGAGATACACCAGGAGAGTCTTAATGGGAGGGAGAAAACTGATTGCTGTTGTTAATTTTGCCCCCCTGTCACTTTGTAGCCCCAACCCCCTGTGGTTCTTTTTGAAGGGGTTTATAGGCAGCTTTTACTTTTGTTGAAGCGAAGCTGTCATAGAAGGTCTTTCTAGGGAAAACAAACGCTCTCTCCCCACCAGGAGAAGGGGGAGGCAGGTAGGGCTTGGTGTGCTTAGTATTTATTTTTATTCTCTAATCCTGTTAGCAATAGAAAAAGACTCTGCAGAGCCTCTGATGTTATTACCATCAGGAACAGTTGTCTGTGGTCCATGGGGGCCTCACCAGATGTCCACAGACCCAGGTGTTGCCTTCCTTCACTCCCTCTCCTCTAGGGGGTGGTTTGGAGAATCCGCTGGGGCCTGGGAGTGCGGATCTCTTCCCTTTCTCAAGGTGGGAGCTGGCCAGCCCGTTGGGATAGTGAATGATATCCTGAGGTTCAGGAAGACAGTGGTGAAAGAAAGGTAGAGAGAGGACCTGGCCCTTCTTGATTCTATTGGCGGCCACCCTGGGAACTCTACCAAGAGCACCTCTAGAATGTCCTATTCCCCAGACCCTCCTCATCTCCTACCTGAGCACAGTCTCATGCCTCCCCAGCAGGAGTCTCACCTGGGTGGCGTTCAGGGCTGCACTTGGGACCTTCCCTGGGCTCCTCCCTCACAGCAGCTCAGGAATATCCTGATGAGACTGAGTTCCCACTTCGAGATGGGAGAGAGGAGTGGAGTGGCTAATCCTTGACAGAGAGGGTGTGTTCGAGGTTAAGGTGGGTCCAGAACCTTCATGGTTCTGCATCTTTGCAAGAGGCATCTCTCCATCATGAACATTAGTCAATGATGGAATGAAGGCATATTTGGCTTCCATGAAGAGAGTTTACTGTTTTCCTCAGAGTGAGAGGATAGAGGAACTTTATTGATTATGACATTTTTAATTGACAAGTTAACACACTTGACACAGAGGATCCACTTTTACCTTAAAGTATTCCTTTTCCACAGAAATCGACACCTATGGTATTCAAATCCATAGTTAGATACAAAATATCAATGAAACATTACATGAAATGGATCAGAAATTTTCACACTTGCTATAATGTAAATACTCCAGGAAAAGGCAAGATCTTAAGCTTACTAAGAAGTGATGATGATGATGATAATAAGGCAAGAGGAAGTAGGGATACAGGAGGTGTGGTTTTAAATGCTGGTGACACTTGGAGGTGTTACCACAAAAGGAAAGGTCAGCCTGGCGAGGCTGGGAAGACCGGGGTCCCCCCACGACCTCACAGCCCTGGCTGCACAACGTGCAGGAGCTCTGCTGTGGTGGGGGTGACACCCCCTCATCTCTCTGCCCCAGATGGTGGTTGAGGCAGGTCTCTGAGTGTTTGCTCCATGGCCTGTGTGTGGACCTGAGGTGTTCACAGGGCTGGCTCTTCCAGGGATGGACTGGGGTTCAGAGGAGTCAGCTGTTCACAAAGTCTCACAGTGAGCAAATCCTCCCGAAGTACCCTTGCCACCCACAGGAGCAGGCTGGAGAGCAATTTATGTGCTTAATTTTCTTTGACTGCTTCTTTTTATGACCAACGTAAAGAAACCACTCTTGAGCCACTAACCTTTTAATGTTGATAAAGGATGATTTCTTGTTATTTTGCCATCATTTTCTCTCTGTTTAACACACACAAACACATACATACACACATGTGGTTTTTTTTTTTTTTTTGTGGGGAGAGGAAGGAGAGTAGTAGCTTTTTGAATAGAAGTCTGTTAAAAAATTTTGCATGTGAAACTCTCTGCTATGGCCATCATATGGCATTTTGCCATTGGTCTTAAATCAAATGAAGTAAGATGGCATCTAGATAGAAGTCTGTGCTTCTCAAACTTTGGCAAATGTCCTGAGATCATAGTACTTGGGGTACTCCAAATCCCAAGATAAATGGCCCCATCTTTCTGAAGAGTCACTTTTACTCAAAGATTTAGTAGAGGGGAAATTGGTTTGGTAAGACATATATTGATGTATCATAGAGTAGAACAGTCCAGCTTTATACATCATTTAAATTAAGACAGTTTTATACATTCACCACCAGCTGTGCACCTGGTTCCCTCTGGCTGTCTCTAACTTTTCCCTGGAGGGGTGTTTTAGAGACCCTGGTCAGTATTTTGGGTGATAGTATCCTTTTACCATTCTTGTAATATTACTGTATCAGTATGAACAGGAGGATGAGACAGAAGTGAGTGATTATACTTATGAATACCAGGAAAGTAGAAATGCAAATGAGCCAGTGGCTTCCAAATATGAGTGCGGCCACATGGACATTCACCCAGGGCACCTGTCAACATACAGCTTCCTAGGCCTTCTCCCTGGGACATTCTTATTGTGTTGGTCTAGGGTCATGCCTCCAAATCTGCATTTTGAACATGCACCCCAAGGAATTCTGGCCTTTAGCTAGATTCAGGAACCAAAGAGCCACATAGATTTTTCTGACCGTAGACACTGGGAGTATTTTTCGGTATTATATTTTAATCGCAGTAACGTGTTTTACAATTCTGTATATGATCCAGAGGTGCAAGACCACACCCCTCAGAGTATGTGGCTACAACATGCCCATCACCAAGGCTCCCAAAGTCCTCCACCGTAGGCCATTGGGCCCCCTTCACATTTTGCTCTCTACCTTCCCCCTCCCTCTCTGCTGTCCTCAATTCAAGTCAGAATTCTGGAGTTTGTTATTGGTTTGGTTTTGTCTGCCCTTCTGTTCTTGTTACTCTAGATCCCACATATAAGTGAAAGCCTCCTATACTCCTCTTTCTCCTTCTAACTTATTTCAATTTGCATAGCCCCCACCAATTCCATGCATATTGTTACAAATGACAAGAGCTTATCTTTTTTATAGTTGAGTAATATTCCACTGTGTGCATATTCCACATCTTCTTGATCCACTCATCTGTCATTGGGCACTGAGGTTGCTTCCATAACTTAGCTGTTGTAAATAGTGCTGCAGTCAACATGGGGGTACATACTTCCCTTCATTTTTTGTTAATGTGTATTTAGTAGCCTGTATTTAAAATCAGAATAGGGCCTCCCCTGGTGGCGCAGGCAGTTGAGCTCAGCGCTGTGAAGCTGTCCGCAGCCTCTGCAGCGCTGGTTCGATCCTTGCTGGCCGGCGAGGGTCCCATATGGTGAGCAGACGTCTCCTGTCACACCAGCTGCTCCCCTTGGCAGTGTATTTCGTCAGTCTGCCTGTTCTGCTCCCTGCTTTGTCTCTGGTGAATTCTCTCACCTTCCCACGCATCTGGCCTGCACCCCGGTTCTTGTATAAATAAATAAATATTTTTAAAAAAGAATTGTATAAAAAAATAAAATCAGAATATTCTATAGCTTTTCCTTAAAACTCAGAAGTTGGAACCATACCGGGCCAGCCTTCTCTCCAAGGCCAGAGCTAAGCAGTGGCAGCTGAGTGTGTGTGACCTGCGTTTGCAGGTCTCCAGACCAGGGTCTCCCCCAGCCAGCTTCACTCTTTCACATCCCCGCCTGGCCCTCTGAACACGTGAGGTTTTTGTTCCCTGCTCAGAAAACAGGGGTGTGCATCATGTTCCTTGATCATAACTTCAATAGCTGAGTCTCAAACAACCTTTTCCCAAAGCAGCGGGAGTCAAGTGCTGCCCCCGCCTCTCCTCTCCTGTCCTCAAGGAAGTAGTCACCTTTGTTTCCACCTGGGATACCATCTCCTCTGCTTGGTTCTTCTTTCAGTCACCTCCCTATGCTTCTCTCTCTGTTTCTAGAGCCTGATCTTTCTCTCAAGGACCCTCCCACAAAACACATGCACACACAAACCCCTCACAGCAGTCCCAGACCGCCCCGCTGAACAGTGCATCTCATGGCGTAAGCACCCCCTTTCCTTTCACCATTGGGTCCATTCTGTGTGAAATTTTTATAATGCAAACAGTGCAATGTAGGAATACAGCTAAGTGCAGAATGGTGGCTTTTCTTTTCAAGAGGCCATGTTTCCCATTCTAGTAAAATGAAGAAGCCACACATAGGTTGAAACAGGTGTACTGTTGGCTTCACCATTTCCAAAGGTGGATGCAGCCTAGAAATGATCTAGAAATGGGTTCCCCACTTTCCCTCTTGACCCCCACTACTTACCGTAAAGTGCAAAAAGGGAATTAAAGGAAAGTGTCCTTGTGGCTCCTGCCACTTGAGAAATTCTGTATTCTATTCAGCAGGGCGTTGGGCCTATTCTAAACATAGACCTATCAGGTCTATGTTTAATGTATAAAAAGGAATCCAAACACCATTAGGAGATGGTTTTTGTAGGCAAGTGTGTTCAGAATTTAAAACACAGACTTGATGCTGTGCCTGTTAGAGCATCAAGCTTTGATTTCTTGTTGGGGAGGGTGTGTGTGAGCTCATGGCTCAGCAGGAGCAGCAGGTGTTGTGAACCTGGCTGGGCTGTTCAGGAGTCAAACACCACCCCTACTTCTGTTTTAGTCAGATATTAGTGGGCTCTCTTTTGCTCTGTGAGGGCAGAGATGCTATTAGCGCTGATGACTTACCAGGATTATGCTATTTCTCTATCTTTTTCTAGTTTCCAAGGCCTGAATCATAGTCCTCTTGCTTAGCAGCCTCCCCTTGATGGATTCCAAAGGTCTCACAGAGCAGCGCCTCTTCCCTCAGTTATCTGAGTCCAGATGAAGGTGCAAAGGTGGTGAATGTCAGTAATTTTGAAGAAACTTTAAAAGACAAAGAATATTTTCCTTTTTAAAGGAAATTGTCTAGACTGACTTAACTCAGGCGGCCCCTAATTGTTCTAGGAGTGATAAATGCATTGCTGGGGTGCAGGTGCATTTCTGCGTGCCTCTTTTTCTTGGCTGCCAAACCAACCATGGCACGGGGACACCACGTCCAGCCTCAGGCCCCCAATCCCAGGCTCTGTTGGAAGTAAACCACCATTTCCACGCAGGATTCCCAGCCTGACTTTCTTTTCAGTGCCCACAGCACTGACGGTCACTAGTGGGGGTCTCCCCGTTCTCCCCATTAGGTGCCAACTTTGGGCAGAGCCTGCCTCTTCATTCCTGAGAGATGTAAAAAGTAGGCAACATCATGTCACCCCAACTTCACTGTTGGATGTAGGATTGGGGCTTCCAGGTATTTTTTTTTGATACATTCCGATTTCATGTATTTCATCTTCATAAGGACTGGCCGTTCTTATTTTCATTCATAAAATATGTTAATCAGAGATTCATGGTAAACACCACTTTTACCCAAATCTAACTGAAATGACTAATGTACAAAAGGAGTATCTCTGGGACTAATTAATGTTTGAAAATATTTACTTAAAGCAGATAGAATTTTTGTATACATTTCTAGAAAAATTAGTAAGTGGGAAGGGAGTAGTTTTATGAAAAGAGGATGTTTTTGTAAGTTTCACCATATGAGTGTAAGTATTCCTGAGGATCTGAGTATTAACCCGCCGGGGAGAGTCTGTTTTTTTTTTTCCCATTATGAGTCGAGTGGCGTCGGTGAAGGCGGCAGTAGGGGCACAGTGTTTATTCTGTGCTGTAGATTAATTAAGCAGATTATGTTCAGTCTGGCGGTGCATGACCAGACTCTGAGGGTGGCGCGGCACTGGCAAGTAGCCCAGCGGGTTCTGAGGGTAACGTGGTATTTATTGGCTGGAGCCTCACTGTTATCTGCCAGGAGGTGCTTTTGGCCGCTGAGGCTGGGGCACAGCTGGGGCCTGGGCCATTTGGCTATGGTGTGGAGCCTCACTGTCTCAGCAAAGGCAGGTTTTCCTTCAGCTCTTTTTTTTTTTAAAGATTCATTTATCTATGCATACAAGAGCTGGGGCACAGGCCAGAGGTGCGGGGGGTGAGAGGATTCACCAGAGACAGAGTGGAGAACAGAACAGGCAGATTGACTGAGATACACTGCTGCAGGAAGCAGCAGGTGAGACAGCAGAGGTCTGCTGCACCATGTGGGTTGCTCCCTGGCCGGGGATCGAACTCGTGCTGCAGTGGCTGTGGATAGCTTCATTGTGCTGCATCTTAACCACTTGCACCACCATGGAGGCCCTCTCTTCACACTTTGATGGGGAGAGTATATCTGTCTGTAATCTGTAGAAGACCTCACTCAATAAATATGATCTCAGTTCCTACTTGGTGCCAGGGAGTGGGGGGTTCAGATGTAAAACAACAGACTCTGTCCTCCATAGTTTAATAGGACAGAGAAGCACGTGGAATGACTTTAAACACCACAGCCAAGGAGGTGATTCAAGGTCTGGAGGAGAGCAAAGGGAGCTTCATAGCAGATGTGACCTCTGGCTGGGTTTTAATGGAGAGAAGGCCACTGGGCATGGAGGGAGAAGACCCTGCATGGAAGAGCAGCCACTCAGAGGCTCTGCAGGTGGCACAGCTACTTGGGTTTGGATGGAACACAAGGGGAGCAGAGGAGAATGTGGTAGGATGGGACGGGGCCAGATGGTGGGGCTTATGTGTGGTGCTAAGGAGTTGGCGTTAATTCCCCTGGGATTCAATGTGGAGCATGACGTCACTCCTGTGTCAGGGTGGAGGACTCCAGGGACCCCTGCCTGCAGGGAGGGGGCACACCCTGACTGTCCTAGCTAAATCTTGTTATCTTGGCAGTCATGCCGAGCTGTAACTCACTTCCAGCCCACATAGGCCACGCTTTCTGAGACAAGACCCCACGCTCGTGTGTGGCAGGAGATTCAGAGATAAATGTTATAGTGCAGCCGTCCATCAGAGGCCTGAGGCTGGAGGGGAAGAGAGAGGCGGGCATGGCTGAGCCACGCTGGAGAGAGCCTTATAAATGCAAGATCTCAGAAGACTTGACTTAGGAGTAAAAAAGTCCAGATTTCCCAACACTTCTCCTGGAGAATTATTCATGGTACTGTCTTTACTCTGTCTTTTTTTATTTTTTTAAAGTATAGACAGGAAGACTTTACCTTTTCCTCCTCCCATTTGTGCCCACTGAGAAACAGATTTCCAACTATTGCCTAAGCTACACGTGAAAGACAGATTTTTTTTAAGAACCTGTACATTGAACAAATTTCAGATATAGTAATGGCATTTGATCCTTCATCAAATGGTTCTGTTTTTGCTAAATTACACAGGGAAAGGGGCTTGTGAAACAGTTTTGTAGTGAATAATGGATTTCCCTTTCAGCTGCCTGACCGCGTCTAGGCTGACAGAGCTGCCCCTGGCCTGGCTGGGTTGGAGGAAGTCTCGGTGTGTTTGCTGAGTGTGTCTGTGCATGAGACCTGGAGGCAGAGCCCACCTGGCCAGCCGTTACCTCAGTGTGGGTCTATGCACAGGTGCCAGGGTCCATTTTGTACGTGAAAGCCAAACAGGTTTCTTGCTTTCTTCCTCTGAGGTTTATCACTCTAATCCCTCAGGAAGGGAGGAGAGAAAACAGTCCCTCTTCAGTAGAAAGTAGTTGTTTTCAGAGAACCTTACCTCTGTCCCACATGTCCTCAGCTTCCTTGGAACATTCCACATTAATCATACAGTACACTGCCACCGGGTTTCCTGGCATCCACAGCTTTGGAACACAGATAAATCGTGACTGCACAGTGGTCTGTGCTGGAGGCAGAGAGATCGAACCAGGGAAGCAGCAGCCCTGCGGGAAATGAGGACCTAGAAGTGGCTCGGAGAACACCAGACTGAGGGGGGAACCCAGGGAGGGGCCATGCGCAGGTGGCACTGGGGGTGCAGGCAGAGCCAGCCTTCCAGTCCTTCTGGTTCCTTTTCCAGGCCTCCTTCTCAGAACCTTGTGGAAGGGGAGAGGTGGCTGCAGGGCCCGTGCAGGAAGAGTTCCCCAACATCTCACCAGTGTCTGGGCCCTGTGCCAGCTTCTTTGCCTCTAAACTTATTTTGTGTGTGTGGTAAAACATATGTAACATAAAATTTGTCATTTTTAAATGTTTTTAAGTCTACAGTCACTGGCACTAATCCTATTCACAATCGAACAACCACCAACAGTATTTCCAAAATTCTCTCATCACCCCAAACACAAACTTTGTATTCACAAAGGAACCACTCTCCACTCCCTCTTCCCCTGCTCTGGTAACCTCGAATTTTCTTTCTGTCTCTATGACTTCATATGATGCTAGTCTTCCCCACCACTCTGCTGTCCCTAGGACTGGGAGCCCAGCCCTCCCCATGCTGGGCCTCAGGGACTCTGCCAGCCTTCTTTCTCGTTCACCCCTGGGGTTCTGCTCTCCATGCACCCTTCTTGATCCTCCTTACCTCGCCCAGTCTCTCTCTGTCAGAAACTCTTGGTTTGAAGCCTTCTTTCTGCCCAACCCGGCTGCTCTGTATCAGGTTATCTGTGCAGAGGCTTTCCTCCAGCCTCATGCCCCAGCTGAACTGGGAGCAGCCAGAGGCAGGTGGGGTGAGGCAGGAGTGCACACAAAGCAGGTGCTCAGGGACACGTGTATCTTGTGGGCATGTTCACAGGGCCTTCAGTGTGCACTCAGGGGGCAGTGGAGGATGGGTTATAAAGAGGGGGCTCTGGAGCCAGGCTGCTTGCATGCTTACCCTGGCTCCCCTGGCTGTGTAACTTGGGCTAAATTCTCAGGTTTCTCATATATAAAATGGGGGTGGGACTCATGCCTACTTCACAGTATTGTGAAAAGTAAATGAGTTCAAGTATTTAAAAGCACCTACAACAGTGCTCCCACGTGCTGGCATGTGCTGCTTTACAAGTAGTTACCATTAATATTGCCATTACCACCTATGTCACAACGTTGTGAGGATGAAATGAGGTGATTCATATAAATGGCTTTAAAAATGACTGGCATATAACAAGAATTTAGTAAATGTCAGCTACTGGTATGTATATAAATGTGTGTGTTTGTGTGTGAGTATATGTGCAATTGTATGTGTGTATGTGTGTGTCAGTGTGTGTGTGTGCATACCTGCATGTATATATGTATTTTGACATCATATCTAGCTCAGCACTTGACAAGTTTCAGGGACTTTCTCCAACTTGAAGTTGCCACTCATCTGATATAGGGGAGTATATCCCCCAGGGGCAAATAAAAAGAAACCTGCCTCCATTTCCTGGTCTTTTGAAGAAAGAATAAATAATAGCCCAAGAAGATGACTAGCAAAGAAAGGTATTCTTTGAAGTCTGATTGGGTAAAAATCAGGGCAACCTGAGTTCACGGCCCAGTCTCAGCATTTCACCTTTTTTCCTTTTTAAGTTTGGAAACAGATCATGCAAATTTGAATTCTTTCTAACCTCAGGCAAAAGATCCTCACATTCCATCTCAATTCAGAAAACTGAGTGGGCTTTACTGTTTATGTGGGTGCCTACAGTTTCAATCAAGATTCTCATTTTTTTAAACCCACAGCAGAAAAGTTATCCTCTATGAAAACCAAGCTTTACAAAACTTGTCTCTGTGCTCTGATTTTAATTGCCAGCTAAATGAAACTTCATTCCTGTTTGTTAAATAGCTGCAAAAAAAAAGTTTCCAGGGCATGGAGAGGGCCTGGGACTGGACAAGATATGACTTTCTGCAAATTTGTACTTCTTTCTGAAGAAAGGAAGACTCAGAACTAACTGGGAAGTTGAACTTCATTTTCCTGAAGGCAGAAGAAATCTTTGTGTGTATGTTCATGTGTGAGTGTGCATGTGTGTGCACCTGCATGTGTGTGTATACATGTGTGCATTTGCGTATGTGTGTGTGTTGGTGAATGCAGTCTGGGATCAGAGGTTGGTTTGGTGGACTCACATGCCATCTCTCCCACTCGGAGAATTCAGTGCCACTGCCAGAGTACTCTCTCTCCGGCCACACTGTCCCTCTGCTGGACTTGGGCTAGGGCCATGCCAAAGGAATCCCCCAGTCTCCCCTACATAGTCAGCAGGTATCCTTACAAGTACATATGTTGAAGCAGATCATTTTCTGATGAAGGTCAAAGGGGTTTGCTTTTGCATGTATGGGGGACTGGAGGCCGGGCTGCTAACTGATTACAATAAATGCTGAAGAGGCATTGGGTGTCACTCAGATTTCCTCTCTTGCCTTCACTTTAGACTTTAGGCTGAAAATCAACACTGCTATACAACACCTAGCCCAGCCGCTCTCCTGTCAAATAAGCAAGACCTTTCTGAAGCTGCTTGGGTCACAGACCCATTGAGGGACTACCCCTAGACCTGCAGATAAGCAGGCAGTGGAGCATAGGACCTTACCCAGTGCTGTCCAGGGTGTCTGCTCCCTGCAGGCCCAGTTCTGCTGTGGCCTCTCCCACAGGCTAGCAGCCATCTTAACTCGTGCATGAGCCCCCAAATAAAACCAGGTGGGGAATTGCCCGTCTGCATGATCTAAACAACACCTTTCCCAGCAACACATGCAAAAGCACTCAGAATTAGGTGTGGAGGCTTGTAAGAGAAAGGTCTTGAGCTCTGTGCCACTCCCCCTCCCTGCCTCTATGGGGTACTAGCGTGCTAGGCCCAGGATTAGATAGCCAGAGGCAAGGAGGGGGAACGCTCATCACTGCTCACCTGCTACATGTTATTTCATTTAATTCTGTATCAACACTTCTCCTCAGAGGCAACATGTTCCCTACTTATAGGGAGAAAACTAAAGAAAAAAAGAAGAGAAATTGCATTTGTGAGTGCCCACTGTGCCAGGGGCCCTCGGGCACTGCACCTTCTCATGTAATCCTCACAGCACCTTTTCAGGCGCGATGGTTCCAGTAGACTTGGCATCAGGACACAGTTTGACTCAAAGCCCCCTCTCCTCCTGTCATGCAGAGCCGGGCCTGTGCACCACAGCATCCTCATCACTTGGGAGCTTGTCCGCAAGGCTCGACCTGCTTCTCCCACCTGCTGAATCCCTATCTGCATTTCAACTAGATCTCCAGACACACATTTTGCATGCACGGTGGAGTTTGAGAAGTATTGCCATTCCCCGCACAGCTTTTGGTTTGGGAAAACCTGAGAGGGGAAGTGGAGGCAGAGGGGGCTTGGCTGAGAAAACCTTCCTGGCAGACCTGGGCTGAGCTGCAGAGGAAGAAAAGCAGCACTTTCTAATTAGAAGGGCACCCACAGATACCCTCCCTGCCTGTGCAGAGAGGGGCCTCTTGGCCATGCAGCTGCTGCCCAGGTGGAAGGGGAGATGGCATGAAGGTGGAAGAATAGACATCTGCACAAGCCTCAACTCCCTGCATATCCAGAGGTGGAGCTGCTGGGAGGGACCCTCAACTAGGCCCACCCTTAGTGAGACATTTGCACCTGAGAAGCCCTTCTGAGGAGGAGGCACATGAAGCTTGAAGGGCTCAGTGGGGTAAAGGCTTCTCAAGATCCCATGAAGAGCTCAACTCTGAGTGAGGTGTGAGGGTAGGTCAGCCTGTGGCCTCCTGGGTCAGCAACCCTGGCACATTTGTGTCTGGACAGAATGAACGGTGAGGAGGCCTGGCCCAGGCGCTCTTGGCTGTGTGCTATGGTCTTGGGCAAAGGGTGAGGTGAATGAGGAGGGGAAGGTGGAGGCCCTGACAAGGGAGGGAAGTGTTGGGACACCGGCAGGCCCAGGGACGCAGATGTGGGTTTAAGCAGAGTGCTGATGGGCAGGCAGGGCCGCTGAGACCTAGGGCCCCTTGGGACCTGGGCAGTTTTCTTCCTTTCCTCTTTTGCTTCCTTCCCAGTTATGTCCACAAGTGAGATTTCTTTACGCTTTTCCTCGGGCTGGACACTTGTAGCCTCCCCAGTAGTCAGCACTATAGGCACCACATGGAGAAAGGAGAGAGAGCAGCTTAGACCCGCCCCTTGGTGGCACCAGAACTTGTGGTGTCAGTGCCTCCGTGGGCACGGTGGGTGAAGACAAACTGCTAATTAGTTTGGATGTGATTCAGGTCGGGGCTTTTCCTCAGCAGCAGCCTGACCTGCCACAGGTGAGAAAGGCAGAAGGAGGGCAGCCAGGGGCCTTGAGGAGGTAAGGCTGCCCCTCAGCAGACAGAGAATTCCAGAAGAAAGGTGTCCAGCAGAAGTGCTGTTGCTTCCAGAGGATTCTGGTTACTTTCCTCAAGTGGTGGCTGAGACTAGCTCTAATTTTAATACCAACTTTGATCTGGTTTTTTAAAATTCCACTCTTCACACTTAACTCCAATCCCGGTTGGCTGTACTGGTTAGGCCCAGGCTGGTACACCACCCCGGAGACAGCTGAGAGCTGCAGGCCCCATGCAGCAGGCCTGGATTTCCTCCCCTGCAATACTCTGCCAGCTCCAGGCAGTCCTGCAGGACTCCCGAGCACAGCGCTAGGTGGGGAGAGGGGGCAAAGGTAGATATGGCTCCTCACTGCCTTTTAAAAAGCACCCTAGGCACAGCAGGGATTTGGAAGAACCATCTGGAAGGCACGCAGAAGAGATGTGGGCAGAATGGATCCAAGGAGGAACTCAGGGGACACTTTCAGTTTAAAAGGGAAAAAAATCTCCCTAGGAAATTGGTATAACTTGGAAGGGCGGCTCTGGGTGCCTGCCCTGGTAAGAGAGAGGTTGACCACGGACCTGAAGGAACAGCAGAAAGGCAAGTTTTCTCCAAGCCATCTGGAAAGAGGGTGGCATGTGAAAGAACTACATAGGGTGTCTCCTCCCCATCTTCCCAGCCTAGAGTTTGGAGAAATGAGCAAAGGTGGGAGGAGTGAGCTGGGTGGTGACCCCAACGCAGTTACTAATGGCATGCGGTTAGGAAGCAGAGCCACCACATATTGGGATAGGAAGGCCAGCAGGCCGTCTCCTTGTTGTACAGGTGCAAGAATAAGGCTCAGATGGGGTGGTGTGGCCAGTGTCCCTGTGCACAAGGTCAGCCATAGTGATCACAATGCTATTGTCTGAGTGCCAAACAAAACCCGGAACACCAAGCCCCTCTTCCTCACCCCCACATGTCTGTCAGTCCTCAGGTCCGTCTTGCACCTGCAGAGTCTCTCCTGAATCCCCTGAATCCAGTGCTTCTCTCCCTGACACCACAGTGCTCCCCTGGACCACCATCTTGCTGCTCCCAGCCCAGCCTCCTCCAAGCCAACCCCACCCCACTAGGGATCTTTGTCAGACTCAAGCTGCCCTGTGTTACCCTCAGCATTAAGGTCAACCTCCCTGACCTTCCTCAGAGGACTATCCTGTCTGGCCCCTGCCCATGGCCCAGCTCTTGTCCAACCAGGTGGGACTGCTCTCAGCCCCCCAGGCTGGCTTTTCCTCACTACCTACCTCCACTGTTCCCTGCCTGGCTCTTCCTTGGAGTCTGGGCTTAGATGCCAGCTCTTTAGGGAGCCTTCCTTGAACTCCCTGACTGGGGAAAGAGCCTTTCCTTTTAGGATCTCAGAGCTCCACATTGTTTTGCCATTCTACCTCTTGTCTCCAGAGTGGTGATTGCCTGTTGGCTGGTCTGCACCTCCCTGTTCCCCAATGGTAAATTCCGCAAGGGCCTAGAGCAGTGTCCCGCACACAGTGGGTTTCATAAGCATTTCTTCACTAAATAAACATGCCAGAATCTCCCCTGGCACTTTGCCTACATTAGCTTATTTAAACTTCATTAGAAGTCTAAAAGAGATCTCATTCTCTCAGTCTTCCAGATGACCACAGCTCAGAGTCCATTAACAAGCTGCAGGACCTCTGGGAAGGGGCAGCCTCACTGCACCCCGGCTTAACCTCTGTGGTTAATTACGGAGCGGAATTGCCAGACCCCGCTGCAGACCTGTGATGGCCGCTGACCCGCTGGTATGCTTAGAGATCAGGACGGAGCCTCAGTTTCAGGACAAGGCTTTGGAGAGCAGCTGAGATTCCAGGTCACCTTTGAGGAGTTGTTTATTTTCTGAACCAGACAGTTCTGGGAATGTTTCTCCTTGATTCAGCCTAGAACCGTTGTGATCGGAGCTGCCCTGTCAGGAGGAGCGATTGTTTTGTGGATTTTCTTCTTTCCCCAACCCCCTTCTTAAAAAAAAAAAAGGTAAAAAAGGACAGCAACACAGCCGAGTGCCCAGCTGTGAGGCTCCAGGGCACGAGGTGCCGCCAGCTACGCGGGGGATGCTGGGCAAGTCGGGGACAAGCTGGATGTTTGGGTGGGCTGGTGGCCAGGCATGTTTTGCTCAGATGTGCTCTGTTGATACAAACGCCCTCTAATGCTGCTGCCCCTGTGCACAGGCCCTGGGCAGCCCCTGGTGAGGGAGGCTTCAAAAGGCAGGAATGGTCTTTCTGCCTCTTGCGGCAGAGTGGTGGGAGGCAGGCGAGCACGGCGTCGGGCGGCTGCCTCGGGCTAGCCTGCGGTGGAGGACAAGGTTAGCCCAGCCAACCCCCAGGGGCCTCTTTCCTGTGATGAGTGAGAGCTTAGTAGTGCTCAGAGCAGTGATGTGGCATCACGGCCACAGGGCAAGGCTCTGGGGCCTGAGAGCATGAACTCCAACCCAGGCAACCCCTGGTGCAGCGATCAGGGTGAGCCCAGGGGTAGCAGTGGCCTCGCCTCATCGGTCCTGGACTCTGCCTCTGCTAGGTTGCCACCATACACAGCGTGTGGCTTTAAACATTCACCGCAGCCACGGCCATGTATATGTGTGAGGGGCACAGGGAGGTAAGTGCCAGCCCTGTTTCTCTGACTTCACTGCAGCAGGTTGGTGTGGTGGGAATGGGATGAGATGAGACTGTGATGCCGGTGCCAAGTCACTCTCCCAGGCAGAGACCGGGAGGGGGTGGAGCCATGGGAAAACCCAGTTGATTTTTCTCAAAGCTCCTACTTCTTTGCCGACCCATGCTGCAGGGTCCCACTAAGCCACCCTTTGTCCTCAACTTGAACTCTCAATGGCCACAGATTGTCTTTCTCCTTGACCTCAATCAGAATTTAGAATGCTTGAGTAATGTGACCCCCCCAGGGAGTGCCCTGTGCTTTGGAGAAGGTTACATCCACATGAAGACCTCGTGGCCACGCTGAGGAAGCTTGGGCTCTGGAGGTTTTCTGTATGCAGAGACAGTCTGGAGTGGCTGCCTCTGTGGCCTCCCTTCTTGCCCTGCTGTGTAGCTCGCAGGATACCCACCTTGGGCATTGACACCTGCTGAGAGCCAAGGTGTGCTGTCCCCGGCTTGGTGACTGGCAGGCTCCACAGGCAAGCATCTTTTTGATGAGCCTCACACGCCCCAGGCCTCTGACACTTGACTGAACAAACTCCTGTGGTTTAGTTTCAAAGGCCAGTGGCATCCTGTGACTGTGTGTTGTGGTGGGGGTTTTGCTGAGATTGTCCTCGTGTGTAAGCTTACTAGGTGATGGCAAATGAGGAACAGGCAGGGGGCAGACCTATATAGTTTATGATCTGAAGACATTATGACCCCATAGCAGACTGCGATTTTCCCTAGTTGAAATCTGAAAATCGTGAGGCCAAAGCTGAGGCAGCTACTTTGCTGGTGGGAAAGGCCCGGGCCGCTCTGTGGAGCCCTGGCCTGTGGGCTGTTACATTCTGGCTGGGGGACCTTGAGGGATTTGCTTCCACTGTTTTCCCAGGTGCTGTCCGCAGGTGTATTCAGCTATGGGACTTCGGCTCTAGGGCCAAGGCCATGCTGCCTCCTGGGGCACCTGGGGCACGCAGGCCGAACCATTTCCTGAACAGTAAGCAGAGGACTGAATTTAAGCCCACACAATCGACGCTTAGAAGCTGCATTCTTGACTACATACTACATTGGCACTTATTTTGAGGTTGTGGCCTGGGTGGTCCGGTCTCATCTCAGCTCCACAGTCCTGCTTTTTCTCTGAAGTTATGCTGAGGGAGGGACTTTCACAAGGATGGAGACAAAGCCAGAGTCACCTTCATAATCGGCTCACTACCCCCAAAGGCCCCACGGCACCAGGGCACATGGGAGGCCGGGGTGCATTCCAGGACAGCTGAACTGAGACTAAAACTAACGCATACCTGTCTCCCCCTGTGCTCCACACTGATGGCTAATCCCTGGCTCCTGAGCTGTGTGGCAGGGGCCAGAGCTGGGCTCTCCTCCGGGTCCCATAGGCATGTTCCTTCCAGCAGGCATTTCCCTGGTGCGCCACACCTCCACCACCTGGCTGCGACAAAGTGAGGTGGTACAGCAGCATT
This sequence comes from Talpa occidentalis, assembly GCF_014898055.3. Taxonomy (NCBI): domain Eukaryota; kingdom Metazoa; phylum Chordata; class Mammalia; order Eulipotyphla; family Talpidae; genus Talpa; species Talpa occidentalis. The sequence goes on along the minus strand of NW_023604295.1, from coordinate 40,068,534 downwards.
AAAATAAAATTTGTATAAAATTTTTTAAGTGGCCATTTTTAGGAGAATATGATCTTGTTGCTACTCTTGTGGTTTTCATCTCTATAAAACTGGGAAAAATACTCCTTGCTAGTACTGATCCCCTACCAGGATATTACCTCGGAGCGTGTCAGAAATGCAGCATCTGAACGAGAATCTGCATTGTAATCGGATTCCAGGAGGGTCCTCACACAATGGTGTCTGAGAAGTGCTGCTGCCCACCACAGGCTCCCGGGGGCAGGCCCATGTCTGACCTGGCGCTGTCCCCTTGCAGCCTTGCCCTGTGCCTGGCAAGTAGGAGATCGCAGTGTTTGTGTTATTGTGCCAAACATTTTTTACCCTTGGCCAAGACCCATGCCACAAATGTGTGGGACAGCAAGCAGAGGCCAAGGGAGAGGTCAGCTTAGGTGGGAGGCCTCTCAGGCTTTTTTCTGCACCTTTTGCTGTGGCTCTTTTGTGCCTGGGTCATCCACACCCCAAATCTCTGTGGGTTGGAACACCCCTTCTGTGAGGGTGAAGGACACCATGCTAGGTTGATTGAGCTTAATTCTGGACACAAGGCTAAAGTCCGCACATATGCCTCCCTATCCCCCTTCCGTACCCCCTGCATTGTGCTCACTGTCCTGGAATGTACTCCGGCCTCCCATGTGCCCTGGTGCCATGGGACCTTTGCAGGTAGTGAGCTGATTATGGAGGTGACTCTGGCTTTGTCTCCATCTTTGTGAAAGTCCCTCCCTCAGCATAACTTCAGGGAAAAAGCAGGATTGTGGAACTAAGATCTGACCACCTAAGCCAGGCCTACTGCCTAAGCCAGGTCCTCCCTAGCCCAGCCTGCTGGCTGCAGGCCCTGCTAGTCTTGGTTGCATCCTGTGCCTCACACCAGATTTGAGCTGCTCCCTAACAGTGATGTTCAAGCCCTGTACCTGGGCTCAGGGGCCTCCAGCATGAGTACTCGGAAGCTCATTGTCCACGGGGCTGTGGGCACTGCCAGCTCAGCTTCCCATCTGGGCTCTTTCGCGGCTCACCTTTGTCACATGTCATTTCATCACACTTGCTCATCCCTGGCTCTCAGGGCCAACTTCCCTGCCTCACCTTTTCTGTCCTTCCCTCATGGAGATCTGCCTCCATCCCCCTTTTTTAAATTTCTGCCATCTGATTCTACAGTCTCCCCTCGCCCTCTCTTCCTCCCTCCCTTCCTTTCCCTCTCCACCCCCCTCACACTTAACAGTTCCCAGCCTCTGCTGTGAGTCAGATGCCCAAGCTAGACCCTCAAGATATAAAGATGAATAAGGCATATTTCAGTTATCAATCCCAGGGGTTCCTGCCTCCATTCATGTCCTCAATTCTCTGATAAATTCTCTCTTTCATCTTTTATTGATTCTTTTTTTTTTTAAGATTTATTTATTTATTTATACAAGCACTGGGTACAGTCAGAAGCACGGGAGGGTGAGAGAATTCACCAAAGCCAGACCGGGGAGCAGAACAGGCAGAAGGACCGAAATACACTGCTGAGGGGAGCAGCGGGCGCGGTAGGAGAGGTCTGCGCACCATGTGGGACTCTCGCCGGAGGCCAGGGATTGAACTGGCACTGCAGAGGCTGCGGGCACTTTCGCAGCCCAGCGCTCAACCACTGCACCAGCAGAGGAGGCCTTTTATTGATTCTTTATTGCACTTCTCAGGTGCCCTTGAAAACAATTTCTCAAACCCTTCTGTGTTCCCTGGTCTTTCTCCATAGATGACTTCACTTCTTACTTTCCCAAGACTTAGGTTTCATCAAAAATGAGCTTTTTCAATATCCCTAATTCCCACCGCAGAGCTGCTGCAACTTCTCACCTCTCTTCCTTCTTCTGGGCACACTGCCCTAGCCGACCTTTGCCCTTCCTGGCCTTGGGAAAATTGTATCTCCTACCAGTCTGTTCCAATGTACCCACCTCCCTTATTTGTTGCAAACATTAAGTGAATGAATACATTTGAAGACTTAAAATAGGTCCTGTCGCATACTAACTACAGTTGACCCTTGAACAGCTCAGGGCAGGGGTGCTGTACCCCCCAACCCGGTACAGTCAAAAATCTACCTGTAACTTTTGATTTCCTCGAAGGCTTAACTGTTAACCAGTTTACTAACAGTTTATTTGGTAATATAAACACTTGCTAACACATACTTTATATGTTATATAAACTGTGTTCTTACAATAAAATAAGCTAAAGAAATGAAAATGTTATTAAGAAAATCATGCACAAGAGAAAATACATTTACATATTTATTGAAAAATCACATCAGTGGCCCAGTGCAATTCAAACTGTGTTGCTCAAGGGTCAGCTGCACCCACTGAATACGAGCCATCGTCATTATGTCATGGCTCAAAGTCTCCCCCCTGCCACCCCCCCCCCATGCTTCTTCCCTCTTCAATCTCAGGCACACACACTCCTTTCCTCCGCATGTACCCATGCCCAGCTCTCCCCCTTTGTGAATATTCTTCCCTCTGCCCTCTGGTGGCTGGAGGGCCCCCCTGCCCCTGCCTTCCCTGCTGCCTTCCCTCCTGCTCTGTGCTCCCCAGGGCAGAGTGTCCGCCTCTCCCTCCACCACTCCCTTTTCCCTCAGTTTCCTCCTGCAGCACCTCCACATGCTCATGACCTGTGGCTTCTTGGCATGTTCTTGGCATGTGGTAAGGTGCTGGAGGAAGCAGTTTCGAGTGGGCAGGAAGCCAGGAGGATTCAGGAGAGGCTCACTACCCAGAAAACAGGGAGAGGTGGGTCTCCAGAGGCTGTCTCAGTCCCTGTCACCAGAGCAGAGTGTCTTCTGGTGGCGAGTTCACGGAGAGCCTAATGGGTAGCTCAAGTGGGGTTTGAATAACCCTGAGGTCATCATTATAGCCATAGAAATGATTGAGGGTGCCTTCACTGAAGCATGGACAGGGGCAGGGCTGAGAGCAAGGGGGTGAGGAGGCAGCTAGGCTGGCGATGCAGGCTGCGAGGACAGCTCAGGAAGTGTCCCTGGAGCCTGGAGGGGGGGATGGTGGTGGCAGGATTGGTCTCTGCTGGGGGTGGGAGGTTTGGAGATATTTAGTGCCTTCTGGCATGCCCTTCTGTCTGTCCAGATCAGAGTGTCTGAATGAGAGGCAGAGAATGGGTAGTAGCTCTGAGTAGGAGTGTGTGGAGTGCCACAGCTAGGGAGAGAACACCCACCAGTTAGGACAGGGATGAGGAGGTGGGGAAGGAAGGTGGCACTGGGGTCACGGGGGATGGGAGGTTGGAGTGGACATGGTGGGCCCTCAGGTCCATTGGAGGTTCTTGTGGGGTTCCCATGGCCTATATCAGCTCCTGCCTCCAGGTTGGGGGACAGTAGTTGGATCTACTGATCTCCTGGCTCCTCTTCCATACCATATGTGTCAGAACTCTCCAGAAATCCGCCATGTCCACTTTCTAAGCCATGCTTGTGACCTGTATCCACCACCTGCTCAGCTTTCCCACATGGTACCTGATCAGGACTGCATGGTCATTCCCTGAGCCCCAGGGTCGCCCCCGGCAGAAGAAGACTAACCCTCTACTGCCTCTTCCTCCATCGTCTCTGTTCCTGTCTCTCCCTGAGTTCCTCCCACAGAGCCCTCCAGGCCTGGTCTGCTTCAGCCACATCTGTGCTCTAGAGCTGAATGATGGTGAATTCCCCAGCCCCACCTGCCTGTCCACAGCTCTGGGCGGGTGTGGGAGGAAGCCCATGGGACCGAGGTGTCCCAGCAGCCTGGGTATGGGGAGGAGCCAGTCAGGAGTTGTGCCTGTTCCCTGAGTGTGTAAGAGGCAGGCTGAGTTTTTGAAGAAGAGCAAGAGGCACAGGGGAGCAGCCTCGGGCCAGGTTGTGCCCTGTCATGGCTGACCGATAGTCCCTCCAGAGGGCTCTGGAGAAAAGAGGGCAGTCGGCATTTGGAGGGCCGGCAGGCTCCAGAATTGGCCAAGCTGACTTGTGAGAGATCAGAGGCCTTGCTGGCAGGGATGTTCACCCTCCATGATTCCAAAGTGGGCCAGGTTTTACAGAGTCCCACAGAGATGGATTGGTCATAGCTGGTGCTGCTTTGGGAGTGACTAGACAATGTGGGTCAACTTTTCGTTCCAGTCTCCCCAAAGGAGGAAACCATGATGAAACAGAAACAAACCTCCAAACAGCTGGCTGGGTGGATCACGGCTGGGCTCTAGGTACCACCACACCCTGAGAGGAACCAGGCAGGGAGTGGCTGAGCACCCATGGTGACAGTCAGGGCCAATCCTGCAGGCATGGCAGTGGGCAGGTGCAAGCCTTCACGCCTAGTGTCCCATCACGGCCTTGTGGGGCTGCTCGTCCCCATCCGCATGTTATCACTGAGTCAACCAAGGCCCTGGGAGGCCCAGTGGTCACACAGCTGACTGCTGGCCCATGCCCCCAGCTTCTAGATGCAGAACCTCCTGGACCCCCTTCATCTCATGGCTGCTACTGTTCATGCAATTACATCAGGGTGTCCTCTCCCTGCAAGCCACCAGTATCTTGAGGGCAGGGGTGTTCTACTGCCCCCAGATCAGTTAGATCCAGTAGGTGCTCTGTTAAATATTTGGATGATCACTGGCTGAATTCTTCCCAATTCAGTGTGCCCCCCCCCCCCCAGTGCTCCCACACGTCTAGGAGACATCACAGTGTGAACTTTGGGGCATCTTTCTGCTGGCTGAGTGTCATGAGACATCTCTCCACACCCCAGTTTCCAAACCCCTCCACTTTTCCCTGCAGCTTGTGTCTTGAACCATCGACACCTGCCTCCTGCCAGCCCCCTGGACAGAGGCTGCCCAGCTGTCATGCCTGCTCTGTCCTGCCCACTGGGAGCCGTAGGGGGTGTGCAGGGAATTTGCCTAAGGTGGTTCTGGACACAAGTACCCTCAGAGTCTGACAGTGACAACAAAGATGAAGATGACCTGTAATATTTTCTTCTTGTTGGAGGGTGTTAGGGGCTGAACTGCGTCTGCCACCTCCAACCCCTAATTCATATGCTGAAATTCTAACCCCCTCCTCCCCCCACCGCCTTGAATGTGACCTTGTTTGGAAATAGGGTCGTTGCAGATGTAATTAGTTAAGATGAAGTCATCCTGGAGTAGGGTGACCCCTAATGCAGCCTGACTGGTTCTTTATGAAAAGAGGCGGGGTTGGAGACTGGCAGGGGAACGCTGTGTGAAGATGAGGGAATGACAAAGATTGCCAGCAAGCCACCAGACACTAGGGGACAGACATGGGTCAGATTCTCCCTCACAGCCCTTAGAAGGCAGCAACCCTGCAGCCACCCACTTCTCAGCTTCCAGTCTCCAGAATGGTGAGACAATCAGTTTCTGTTGTTTAAGCCCCCATCTTCTTACAGCAGCCCTGGCACACTAAGAGAGCTCAGTGGTCTTGTAGGTAAAGATAAAGAGCCCCCTGTACTGGTGGGAATAGTCAGATCTGGAAAGTTCGCTTATGGAATAGCTACCCCAGTGCACAGCCATGACCTGCAGCTGAAGGCACCAACATGGCAGAGTTCAAAGAGGCAGACTTTGGGCAGATATCCTCAGCAAGTGTTAACTCCTCCCCTTCTGTCCCAGAACTTTCTCCAAGTCTCACTCCATGAACCCCCATTCTTTCAAATTGCTCTGGGTGCAGAGATGTCAGGCATTTGTAAAGCGGGCTCAGCTATAGCCTCCAGGATAGGGACAAGCTCAAGTGAGGCTGGGGATGGGGAGACAGGGGAGGCTAAGCAGGAGGCCATGATACTGTTTCCCTAGTGGGAAGAGGGGAGCTACTTAAGTGGGAGAGGGCCCTGAGGGAGCCCCTGCAGTGTGCCTCTCCTGCAGGGTTTCTGTTGGGTCTCAGTACCTCAGAAGGGCTCTCCCTTCCTGTCATGGAGCCAGTCTCAGCACTGACACTCAGGATCCGGGAGCCCTGTCTGCCTGTGATGCAGCGGCCCTGCCTCAGCACCCTGCCCCCCAACCTGTGTCCTGCATCCCACACCCTGCACCCCCACTTGCCCTCCTCTCCGCATTCTGGGCATATTATTATGGTGTGGAAACTCAGTTGTTTACTGCTAACAGGGTAAGCATTTGAAAGCAAGCATATGTTTCCTACAAAGTGCTGCAAAAAGTGAAGCACACGCCACTCCTCCTTCGACTCCAAGCAAGTGCCCTGCTCCCCTTCCAGGTGCAGGTACACCGAGTTGAAGGAGGGAGGCCCTGCCAAATTGGAAAGTCCAAAGTCTGTGCCTCCTGAAAGGCTGGCATTGTCTGATCAGGCTGCCTTGCCTGGCCATTGGGCTTGTTTGGGGATGAGAGGGAGCAATTGATGGTGCTGAGCAGAGGCATCTGTGGAAAACACACATGATATACCTGGTTGTGTGTTTGAGCACGGCACACTCCGAGCCTCAGCTGCATGGTCCATAGAACGGGAACCTGCACTAGGAATCGCCAAGTGTCTTCAGGCTCTGACAGGCTGTGGTTCCACGAGGGGTCTTTCTTGGGTTCAGACTGAGTTAATAGCCTGTGTGACTTGGGGAACAAACCTTCCCTCTCTGTTCAGCAGAGCTAGAGACCTAACCCTGTTTCAGGCCTTGCCAGCAAGAGATCCTGATGAACATGATCTGTGCTTGGCCCTGGAATGTGCTAGGGAAGTGGCAATGAAAAGCCAGGCTCCAGTTTGACCCCACAGGCAATGTTTCTCCCCGAAGAACAGAAAAATCAGTGCCATCCCACAGAACCTCAGCCCCATCTCCAGGTGGGACCAAGGCACCGTGCCGTTGCTCCGAAATCAGCTCTGCACAAGCCACCAGCACTGTCCCCAGGTCACCTCACAGGAGCTGGGGAGGCGAGAACGCCGCGTTGCCCCCACCGCTCTTACTCGGCCTTTCCTCTCAGAGGACTGGAAGCGCCTTGACCCTTCCAAGTCAAACAAGAGCTGATTGGGCCTGTTACACAGCATGGGCATCAGGGAAATAGTGCTTCCTGATTCTGGCTTCCGCTGATTAGACAGCATCCAGCTTCCTCCCAGGAAGGTGAGTCTTGCTTGCACAGTAGTGGCTTTGGAGGGTCAGTCCCGGCAGGAGACGTGTAGCAACTGATGCTTCCTTAGGACTCTGTATCCAAAACACAATCTTCCTTGTCTCAGAGTCTATAGCTTGAACGCAGTCTGAGTCAGCACAGGATTCTAGAACCTTCCTGGAGAGCCTTGTGCAACTGCCTGGACTCAGTGTATATTCCCATCCCTGCTTCTTCCCTCTTGGGAGTGAGAGTGGAAAGCTCTGAGCCTTAGGCGCTGTGAAAACCAACGTGGAGAAGAAGCTCATGACGAGACAGGGAGGTATGTGGGATTGTGATTTGGGCTAGTGGGTGGAGGAGAAAGGGATTTCATGGCAACTTGTGTTCTTTTCTGGAGAACATGAGCTTTAAATTCTCTGGCCGGGGTCTATCATAAGAGATTTAGAGTGACCTTGGCGATGATTGTCAGGGTAAGACCTGAAGAGAGAAAATGACTTTGCTTTTCAAAATCATTTCTAGTCAGTAAAGATGGAGGGTTTTGTTTTTTTTTTTTTTTTTTTTCATGAAAACTGGCTTGCTGGTTTTTAAGTCTTTTTAATGGTTATTAATGAGGACATACTTGATATAAAAAATTTAGAAAATTCATCATCCATAAATGGAAGGATGTGCATGAAGGTTCTTAATTTGTATTTTCCCAATGAGCCTCCGTTTGGAAGATCATTTGGAAGGAATCTGTCTTTACAGTGGATGATCTGCACCAGGGACTTGTTTCAGGGTTGAAATTATTTCCAAAGGGGAAGAAACCTTACCCTCTCTACTGAGGGCCTCCAAATAAACTTGAGGAATGGGAACTGGGTCAGCACAGGCCCAAACTCAGACAATTAGTCAGGGTAACATGACTAGGCTGTGGATGTGGGAGGTTAATTTGAGAAGCTTCTGGAAGTCCCAGTACTCAGACCAGGTCCCTCTATTCTTGCAGAGGTTTCCTGCAGCCTCAGCACGTGCCCCTGGCAGTGCCTGTGAATATAGAAAGTCAGCTCCAAGTCCTGTGAGGATGGCAAGGGTCTGGGGCACCCACGCACCTGGCTTTCAGGTCTGGCCCCTGAGCCAGTGAAGGGCCAGTGGCGGCTCTTTCACTGGGCACCTGGCGCCCGATGCCCGTGGCATTAGGTTGGACCAGCCAATGTCAGAAATAAGATTGCAACCCGAGTGCTGCGCCTGTGGAATCTGAGCAAAGATGAAAGGGACCTTTGAGATTAAAAGCGCTGCTTTTGAGTTGGGGCTCTCCCCACTGATGACGTCCGCCCACTCCCTGTTAAAATGTCAGCAATGATGTCCCCACACTGCCTGGGAGAAGGAGAGGTGTCCCCATGCCGTGGTGGATAATGAATTGGTGAGACCACCTGCTGGACCCTGCCACGTGGCATCAGACCCCTCCCACGAGTGCTAGCCCTTCCATGTCCCCAGGTCTTTCTCTCTACCCCGGGCTGGCGCATGCCCCACAAGACCAGGCTGACATGGAGCCAGAAAAGCCTGCTGCTCCCTGCGTGGCTGCTGTTTTTCTGGGTTCATTTTGGAGCACAGTCATGCATCACTGAACGACAGGGCTGTGTTCCGAGGGATGTGCTGCTAGGCATTTCATCACTGTGCAGACGTCACAGAGCGTCACGACACAGACCTAGGTGGTCTGCTGCACAGCTCTTGGGGGGACCACTGTGCTGTGGGCTCCCGTGCCAGGGCCAGCCGTCATCCCGAGCACCGGTGTGTGGCTGTAGCAGGGTCATCTCAAACAGGGGTGCACTTGACAGAATTTTGTACCTAGAGAATCATTGCTTTATTTTCAGGCTGTTTCTGCTTCAGCAGACACCCTTGGCCGGTAGCATTTCCAATTTCCTGTCCCTCCTTTTTCATATCACAATGTGCTGAAGTCCCAGACCTGGTGCTTTCTGACTCCTGGTTATACAATGCCTCTTTGTCCTGACCGACGAGCTTGGCGTTATGTCCCCACAGAGCCACGAGTCCCGGCCTCCCCCTGGGAGGGTGTTCTGCACCCCCTCTTCCTCCAGCCCCTTCTCCTGGGCCCAGTAATCTCAGTGCCAGTCACTCTGGCTTAGAGAGGGAAACTGGGGGAGCTTGCTGCCGAGGCTGCTGAGGAGCTGTGCATGGCCTCTGTGCCTCAACTCACTCAAGAGTAGAAACCCTTTTTCAAACCCCTGGGCTCCTCTCCAGGCCCCCGCTCCTCAGTTCTGGACTGAGCGCCCCCCTGGGGGAGCTGCAGGTTCGCTCTCAGCAGCTGCCACTTTGTGTCCTGCCATTTTCCTGCCCCTGGTCCTGGCTGACGTGAAGACTGGGCAGCCTGGGCCCACCTGCTTCTTCATCATTCCTGGGCAGTCCCTCCATCATCCCCGAGGCCCTGCCATGCTGGGTTCCTTGCCAGGTGCTGAGGAGGCAGAAGTGATGGCAGTCCTGGGGAGACCTCACAAATGGGGGACACTGGGCTGCCCACATCACCATGCCACCAGCCAGTCCAGTCTTCCCTGGTTGGCTGACCCCCTGTGAAGGGAAGAGATGACACCCTGGGGGCAGGACAACAGGCCTAGTGGGCTTTAGGGCTTATGAGGTGGTCTGAGGCCTCCACAGGCACCTGCTGCTCCCTGCTGCTGTCTTTCCCCTTTCCCATCTCCTCCCTGGTGAAGGCTTCTGTTCTCACCCCTGAAGGGTGACAGAGGGCCCTGGCAGGAGAGGCCCCCTACCCCTGCCTGGACCCCCTCGTGTCCTCTGCATGCTGTGGTGGCCCAGGTCTGCTTGGTAGAACTTTAGCTGGTTTGTAACCTGGTCCTGAAATTAACCATTTCAAGAAATTGTAGTTGTCAAACTACATTCCAACTCCCCTGGAGCCCATCACCCAGGCTTTTGCAGCTAGAAAGACTCCAGCATCTCAGTTTGCTCTGGAAGCTTGGATTTGCCGAGGTCGTTATCACCAGCAGGCGCCAGAGCTCTGTTTCTCTCACAGTCAAATTATGGCAAAGCTCAAACAGTGAACCTGTGTGTTCTGCTTGTAGATTGTCCAAGGGGACGGCTTCTCTCATTGCCACAATCAAACTGTCTGCGCCCTTTGTGATAGGTGAGCCTTCAAGGAAGGTTTCTCCTTTCTCAGACACGGAGAAATGTGTTGGAACTGGACAATGGGTGCCTGTGGCCTGCTCTGGCCGGGGCTCTGGGTTTTTTTCCATTGCATCCCACACTTCCCATACTACCTAGCTTCTGAGTGGTGGTGTGTGTGTATGTGTTGGGGGCAGGGAGGGGAAACCTTTGTGAGAGGCTGGGAGCAGAGTTGGTTTTGCCACCATGCAAAACCATGCCGATGACTCTGTAGGAAGGGGTGAAGCTGGTAAAAACAGATGGGCTATCATCTGATGCTGGATACGCCCCTGCCACTGTCCACAAGAGAGCGCCCCAGTCCTCCCCCCATCTTCCAAGTCCCAGGCCCCCCTGCTGTGTCCACATTTCCGGAGATGTGGAACCAGACTCAGCCCCTTCCTGCCGCCCATGCTGGAAGCACCCACAGGAAGTTGCCATCAAGAAGGATGGAGAGGGCCTCCCTGGTGGCTCAAGGGGTTAAGATGCAACCTATGAAGCAATCCGCAACCTCTGCAGCACAAGTTCGATCCCTGGCCGGCCAGGGAGCAACCCACATGGCTCAGCAGACCTCTCCTGACTTGCCCACTGCTCCCCTCAGCAGTGTACTATGGTCAATCTGCCTGTTCTGCTCCCCACTCTGTCTCTGGTGAATCCTCTCACCCCCAACATCTCTGGCCTATACCCCAGATCTTGTATGCATAAATAAATAAATCTTTAAAAAAAAAAAAAAGAAGGATGGAGAACAGAACAGCCCTCTATAACCATGCTCACAGATTTCTGGAGCTGCCTTCCCTTCGCCAGGTAGAAGCAATTGAATAGAGGACAGACCAGGAAGGACTGTAACATCGCAGGAACTTTGGATCTCTGTTGAATGTCTGCCTGGAGGAAAAATGAAATTGAAGTGATAGTCCCTCTGAAATAACCTTACTGTCCACTGTTTTCCCACCCTAACCCCTGCTGTGTGCTCTGGGCTGTGCTGAGCTCTAGCCCCAGCCCCACCCTTCAGAAATGCTAGCACGGGGGCATTAACAAATGAGAATTCTTCTAAAGCGGAAAACAATTTTGTTTCCATCTGTGTTTGGCTTCCTACATCTTTGCCTCTCTCTGTCCTCTCCTTTTCAAGATCACAGACAAAGACAGAGGGATAGAAAGCTCTGCTGGTTTTGTTGCTATCTTAAGAAAGTGGACTCTGGAGCCAGATGCCTGGATTGGGCCCCTGCAGCTGCTGCTTACTAGTTGTTTGATTTGGACAAGTGACTGGCCCTCCCCGTGCCTCAGTTTCCTCAGCGCAGAGGTGGCCTATCATCTCATAGACCTTCCATCTCACTGGGCTGTGAAGAGGGGTGTAAGCTGACGCATGCAGTCAGCGGTGCATATGAAACCTATGCCAGTGCTGGGGACAACTAAGATGATGTTCTGCAGTGGCAGAGGATGGTGGGGAGAGTATGAGGTCTGGAGTCAGGAGGCCAGAGCCCAAGCCCCAGCTCTGCCTCTGTATGATGCAGAGTCTGAACCTCAGCGTCTCTGTTCTTGTGGCTGTAGAACTGCGGTGGTCTCTCTTTCTCTCCAGGGCAGTGGCAGAGACCCAGGGAAATAGGCCTGGGTAAAACTGTTGCGCCACTCTAAACTGAACTAAATCTCTCGTCCCCCTCCTCAGGCACACATTCTGGCAGTTCCGCCATGAGAACCCCAAGACCCGCGTTGGTAGCCCTCCTCCCGAGGGACTTCCTGGCTTCAACAGTGGGGTGATGCTGCTGAACCTGGAGGCCATGCGCCAGTCCCCCCTCTACAGCCACCTCCTGGAGCCCACGCAGGTGCAGCAACTGGCAGACAAGTACCACTTCCACGGCCACCTGGGAGACCAGGACTTCTTCACCATGATTGGCATGGAGCATCCCGAGCTCTTCCATGTGCTGGACTGTACCTGGAACCGGCAGCTTTGCACCTGGTGGAGGGACCACGGCTACAGTGATGTCTTTGAGGACTACTTCCGGTGTGAGGGCCATGTCAAGATCTACCATGGGAACTGCAATACCCCTATCCCAGACGTCTAGGTACCTTGCCACCAGCCATGCCCTCCGACCTCTGGATCAGAGGAAGAAAAGGGGCACCGCTGGGACAGGCCCCAGGGCAGTATCTGGACCCAAAAAAAGACACAGTGGAGATGTCTGATGTGATAGGTGCTGCAGCTTTCCCACCCAGAGGGGTGTTCTGAGGCCACCCAGGGAGAACAGACCCACTCACTGCTGGTGCTGATGACCTTTGTCGATGAGGGGGCCAGGCATTGTAAAGAGCAATCATGTAGAAATCTTTTTGTGGGCTGGAAGCAAGCCTTCGGGAGGAAGGGAGAGAGAAAAAGTACCCCTAGCCTTTAGCCCTCAAAGTATAGAAGTCCTTGTAATAACTGGCCTTTCTTGGACCAAATATAAATTTATTTTAAATTGATAGGCTTCCATTTTTTCAAGAAAGAACAAGCAGTACAGCTGTAGCTCCCAGTGAGCACTAAAGGAGTGAACCGGGGTTTTAACAACCAGCCCAGAGCTGAAGCATCCAAACATGCATGCCCTAGTGGGCTGTGCACATACTCCTGTGACGCTCACATTGCTTGATGTAGGTGGAAAGACGACACCTCTTTGGGGAGCACCCTTAGGGCCAGCTGTGGTCACATAAGAAAACTAGTCCCATTATTTTAGTGATCAGAGCGTTTATCTCCCAACTGCATTGCAGAAGCTCATTACACCTGTTTCATCAAGCCAGCTCTAGGTGACCAAACTATCCAGAAATCAAACCTCCCATCAAAGGACAGAAATTGCCACCCCCAAGGACGTGCAACAGAGTCACCTGGCCTGGGGAGACACATGCAGACAGGGCCCTAGCAGTTCACCAGGGTGCCCGTGTGGCCAGGGGTGTGTGGCGCCTCCACTAAGCATTCTGGTCTGCTTAAAAAGTCTTTTATTGCACCATGTCCTGCCCTCTACCAAGAAGAAACTAGGGTGTCCTTTCCTAATTTCTTCTTTTAATGAGTTCTCCTCTAAGTACTCTGTGAACACAAAGCCCCTTTTTTATCGTCCAGCTGAGGTCCTTGGGGAAGAAACCTGGTTGGAGTTTCATCTCATTTAATTTCAATTGAATATGCTTTTTTTTTTCATTTTCATTTATTTTTTACCTGAATAAAAATAGCTAATAAACAATCTTTGAGAACACAGTGATTTATGTGTTTGTTCTCCCAGCACATTTTTCTGTTTCGTGAATGTTCTGAAGGAAGAGTGGAGCCGGTGCCATTCACGTGATGAAGAGGGTGTGCTGGCAGCAGCGGGGGTCTCAGGACGGCAATGCTGCCTTGGGTCCAGTGTGGAGAGTCATTTCATTCTGGGCATTGCAGGCCCATTCGCCCTGAGAGCAAAACAGCCCCATGCTCTGATCCTCTACCCCAGCCTGTCCAGTCACATCATCCCTGGACTCATTTTTCCCTAATTCTGCTCTGACAGAACCTGTCTGTTCTCTTAGGGACTTGCTTTTCTGTTTCTAGCTGCCAGGATGGAATGCCTGCTGTGTGCCAGGCATTATATCAGGGGATTTATATTCACTATTGATGATTCTCATGAAAACCTCCTGAAGATAATTCGTATTTTAAATTTTATTATAAGAAAATAATGAGAGATTGGGACAGAGAAGCACTGTTTATCGCAGCACTTTTTATAGTCAAAAAGAATTGCGAGCAGTTTAAAATGTTAAATAGGGGAGTGAATAAATAATGTATATTATATTCACGTAAGGAAATACTTTGGCATTAAAATCATATTTTTTGAAGAATATGTAATGCCTGAGGAAATGCTTGCAATGTGCTGTTAGATTAAAAAATGCAAAATGCAAGATCATTGTAGGATGATCCAAATTTTATTTTTAAAATTACATATATGTATATATATTATATATGTACGTGTGAATATGTATATATAGAGAAAGCCTATTCTGCTATATTAGTTCAACTCCTATAAAGTCGTGTTTCGAATGCATTAAAAAAAGAATTATTTCAATGGAAAAAATAACAAGGGTTCTCTTTTCTGTAGCACTTTCATTGAAGTTTCTATAGCATTGAGTATATTTTGTTATTATAAGAAGAAAACAAACAAACTGGTTGATCAAAATGAGCAAAAGCCAGACAAAATATCCTCACTGACGTTCAAGATCACCTATTTGAAACTAACCTCTTCTCAAGAGAAGAGGTGACCTTGACCTTACGGCTCCACGGTGAACAGCAAAATAACATCAACAGGAAATCCAACAGAGCTGCAAAGTCACCATGTGCTCCTGTGCTTTGACATAAGCAGCTTTTTGACAAACCTTGGAAGGCTGGTTCCTGATTGGGAGCCTGTTAAAATCAGTACAAGGCAAACATAATTAATTGTGCTGTGTTTAATTTGCTTTCTGAAAACTTCACCATACAGCATATGGCTGTACATCTAAATGGGACAGAAATCTGAAATGAGAATATTTCTAGGTACTAGGGTTCAGGTGCTTTTTATATTTGCCTGTATTTCTGTATTTCCCATAGTAAATATTATTTAATAATAAAGATAGGCAATGCTATAATATCTGAGCTACCTGCCTCTCCGCTAATTACAGGTACATCTGGTCACCTTCCTGCTCACAGTTGGCTATGGTGAATGTCACCCACAAGAAAACATAATCTCAGCTAAATAGGCTCTGGGTTTTCAACTTTCGCTATGGATGCCCTAAATAGTTTCCTAAATAAAAGTGACCTAATAATAGCATCTCCAGACTGCTTTCATTTCTGATACCATCATCTTCTGCATGGACGTAAATGATAATGCCTTTGAAAAGCTCACAGGCTTTTTGAAGCAGTTTATTCTTGGATATGTGTCAAAACCAAACAAACCACAGCATTTCTTTCAATAGCATCTGATTGAGCTGAAGAGTGACGTATGGTATCAGTGGGCCCCCAACCTCAAGAGCCCAAGAGTTACGGGAGGAAATGCAGCTGACACTCGGCACCTGCTTTGACTACAGGCCAAAATTCTGCTCTTTCCAAGACCCCCTGGGAGGCTCAGCGGTTGGGCTGAATGTGGAGTTAGGTGGGGCAAGCAGAAATGTGGAGTTAGGTGGGGCAAGCAGATGGTGTGCTAGAGAGACCCCAAACCAGAGACAGAGACCTGTCTTTGAATCCACGTATACCCTCGTTACCAAAGTGATCGTAAACAAGCGAGGCTACCCCATTCTCCTTTCTGCAGACATAAGCGATAAGCGCTTCTCAAGGAAGCATAGGGAGAAAAGAGATGTAGGATGGGTTGGCCAGCTGAGAAATAATACAGATGCATGGGAATTCTTATGGTTACTACTCAGAAGATTTTTTCGCTATTAAATGACAACTGTTTGTGGTACATTTGATGTTTTGGTGGCATCTTCCTAAGCCCAATAGATGACCAGACACATGCTTGTACATTGTGTGACTTTATGCCAACTACACGACTCTTCAGAAGCCTGTGTGTGTCCAGGAGATCAGGGGGCCTTGGATAAACCCTTTTCCTCTTGGGCTCAGTTTCTTCATTTGTAAAAACAAGAGGTAAAGGGATTGGATTAGATCTCCCAGCAGCCACCTGCCCGGCTCTGGTTGGAGGAACAGACGTGTGTGTATCCATGGACTTCATGTGTGCCCATAACCGGGAATCCAAAATCTCCAAATGCAACTCATCATTCACCAAGTTGGAATTTACCACCATTCAAACTGAAACTCACTCAGAAAGTACCGTGTGTGGCCAACAGCCCAGACTTCTCCCACACAGGGGCTTGCAGACAGCAGGGACCTGGGCATGTCTGTGGAGAGAGCACTGTGCAACCACTCAACCCTCTTCCCTCTTCCTGTGCTGTGGGAAGTCCCCAGGACACACAGCAGGGAAGCCCCAGGCTCAGCTGGAGAGTCTTCACCCCTGCCTCAGCACACACTCCTGAGCTGAGACCTGGGGGTCTGGCCGCCCTCAGACTCCCTTCTAGTCAGGCCCTTCTCCCTCTCTGTGAATTCCCCACTGCTTCGTGGTGCTCCTGCCTCTGGTGTGTACCCTTGTGAAGCCCTTCTGTGGCTCCCGCCATATTCAGAATGAAATCCCAGCCCCGGAGCATGGCACTCAAGACAGCATCTTCTCTCAGCTTCCTCTGCGGCACTAACAATGTATGGGTGGAGCATCCCAGTGCTTGGTTAAAACCATTCCTTCTTCCAGTACTTTTCCTCAGTGCCCTTCCCAGCCACCCTGAGGCCTTCCTCATGCCCGGGCCAGAGGGGGGCCAGCCCGCCTGGACTCCCACTCCTGCCTTCCTCTTATAGGAGGGGCAGTGTCCTGCCCTGTCAAGTGGGTATTTGTGTGTTGCTCTCACACCTGTGCTGGCTTGTGAGCAACTCGAGAGCAAAGGTCTCATGAACCTTCCCTCTGCCTGTCCTCAGCACCTGCTCAGGCTGTGAGGGGTATGCTCTCCATGGGTGCTGGGTGCTGGGTCAGTGCAGGATGTGGGTGAAGCCCAAAGCTCCCAAAGTTCCCCTCTAGTTTTTCCTTCCACTTTTTCCTCCCCACTCTTTTTAACCTCTGACATAGAGGGTGAGTTCACGGCTCTCAGTATATGGCCCCTCCTGTGCCCATGAGGCCCCTCTGTTGTTTCACTCATTTTACCTCAGCACCATACCCCATATTCCCACAGACAGTCATTCAGGGTGCTTACTGGGTATCTTTCATGTGCTGGCAAAATGGGGTCATTATTGCTTTGTGTCCATGTGCTTCTGTTCAGCTAACTTGGGATATCCTCATGCTTTCTTTTTCACTCAGCACTGTGTTTTTAAGGTGCATCCATGTTAGCACCCAGCCTGCTACTCTGAGCCATGAGCCTACTACTTGGCCTGCCCACGTCGATGGACACCCACCTAACGATCTCCCCACCTACTCATCCCCACCCTGCGTGAACACGTTGTCCTTGTTTCTTCCGGACCTGCTCAGAATGTTTCCATGCTGTGTATCCCAGCATGAGGTATGTACTAGTTAAGTTTCTAAGTGGTATCCTTGCTCCCCTGAGGGTCACCCCTCCTCACGCGCCCCTTCACTTTCTGAGTGTCTGTGCTCAGGTGCCCGAGTCTGTCTCCACACGTGTGGACCTGTGTTCACACTGATGTCCTCCAAATTCCTAGCCTGAGTCCTGGCTTCATGCCCAGGACTGGTAGAACTGGGTATTCTTCCTTTATGACACCCTGCCCACCCAGGAAGGCCCCCTGACCCACACCCCAGGCATTTAGAAAGCTCCAGTCCTCTGACCCTTATCCAGCCTGGTCCTGGCATCCCCAGCACAGGAGATACAAACCAGGGGCCAAGAGTTCCCACCAGGTGAGTGTGCACCTTCCATGCTCGCAGGCCTTGCTGTCAGGGATGCAGGGAGGGAATCCTCCTCTGTTCATGCAACAGCCGGACACAGAAAGTGGCAGGAATTTCGATAATCTTCCAAAGCTAAGTGAACACATACCTTGAAAAATGTAAGTCTTTGTTCACGGTCACGGGCAGGCATCTTCATGATGAGCTGGGTCAAGTGTCCTGCCAGGGATGATGGCAAAGTTGTAAGCCTCTGGTGGAGCTGTCACTGCTCACAATGGGGGAAGACAGAAGAATTCTGTGCAAAGAGCATGGGCTTTGGAGCAGGGGGACCCAGATTGATACCCCCGTGATGATACTGTTCGTTTGTGCATATCATAGAGAATGCTGAGTGCGCCCATCTGTGAGCTGGACTCCAACGTCACAGTGGTGAGAGAGTGGGTCAGTCCCACACAATGAGGTGGTCTGACTGTCATGGCTAAGTGCTCTGAGAGGGGGCCATGGACTACGGAGGGGTTTAGCCCAGGCTCCACTCTGGGGAGTGGGGTGAGGGATGCCTCGTGGAGGATGCAGCAAAACCCCAAGACACGAGCCCAAGTTGTGGGAACAACCTGTTGTGTGCCCAATAACAGATGAGTGGATAAAGAAGGTGTGGTATATACACACCGTGGAATACGACACAGCTATAAAAAGGTGAACTCTTGCCCTTTGTGACAGCGTGGGTGAAACTGGAGGGAATGACGATAAGCAAAATAAGTCAGAAGGAGAAAGACAAATATGGGGTAGTTTCACTCATGTCCAGAATATAGAGAAACAAAACCAAAAAGGGTCAGACACAACCAAACCAATGACAAACTCTAGAATTCTGACTGTAAAATTGAGGCGACCAGAGGGGCTGGAGAGAGGGGCACAGTGGACTGTGGTGGTGAACTGTGGGGACTGTGGTGGAGGGTATGGTGTGGTAACATCTGAAAAGGCAGGAGTCTATACTTCTTAAACACATACAGTGGTGTATACCAACTTTGCCTCGATAAAATAATGCAATTAAAATTAAAAATAAGCTTTTTAGCACTATTTGGCTTCTTAAAAAACTACTTGCATGCAATGCTTCGCAAGAATAAAAAAATCACTGGTCAATCAGGATATTTAAAAGTTCAGCACTAACTGAAATCTTTAGGAAGAGTATATACAGCAAGGAGCGGAGGGCCAGTGCCTGAGCCACAGACACCCTAACCTTTGGATGCTGAGCCGAGGAGGAGGAAGAGTCAGCACAGGAAGCCAGGATGGGAGGAAAGTAAGACGGGAAGAACAAGAGGGGCCAAGAGAAGAAGGGGTTTCAGCAAGGAGGGAGTTGTTGATTGAATGTTACTGGTGCTGGGAAAGGAAACATAGTTGAAGTTAGTGTGGGTAATGAATGTAATAGAATTAAAGATGGCACTTTAAATTGTATTTAATTCTGACTGAAAGCTAAACCACATTGGTCTTCTCCCTCACTGTAGATTTAAAGACTTGGCTATGATACCATGTGTGTCCCCTTCAATTCCTGCCCCCAACAGAGAACAACTTTCTCTTCTGAACCCCAGATGTACCCTGCACAGGAGCTGGCTCATAAGAGCTTGCACCCGCTGATTGCTAATTTGTCAGGAGTTTTGCCATCTGGTTATTAAATACAACCATTGTTTAAGATTAAGTTATATAAGCTTTTGATTAAATGAATTATTTAAATGAAAAGTAGCCAGTATTCTTACTCAACACTCATTTCCTACTTTCCTACATTTCACAATCACCTACTCTCTTGAGGTTATATTTCTATATGGTAGGATGGTAGGAATAGTGTATAAAACCATGCTCCTATGCATCGTTTTTAATTCTGCATTGTTGCCATCATATTGGTAGCTTGAATTCAACCCAGATGGGAATATTTATACCACAGAAATTGGCAACTGGCACAAATCAGGGTTTTCTCCCAGGCTGACTGGTTAAACATGTACCAGTATATCACTGCTTACACAATTCTTTGCTAATTTATCTTGGATGTGCAAATGGGTGAATGGGTAGATGTCTGGCTGGTTGGTTGCTTATGTGGATACATGGGTGGATAGAATGATGGATGGATGGATGGATGGATAGTTGGATGAATGGATGGATGGTTGGATGGATGGATAGTTGGATGGATGGATGGTTGGTTGGAAGCTTCCCTTTCTGACACACAAAACTGTGCTTTCAGTGCTTGAAAATAAGGCCAGACTAACCTATGTTGGGTGTGACTGGTTAAGCTAAGAAAGGGAGCAGGGAAAGGTGAAGGATCCATCCATCAACCTAGGAGTCCACACTAGGAATCAACCTAGGAATCCCCATAGCTGCATTTATTTCAAAGAGGTGGGATAGGCAGACCCAGACCAGGAACTGTACAACCTCCTCAGTCATACTTGGTGTTTCTAAGACACCTTTTTTGAGGGAGCCAAGGCATCCAGGAATAACAACAACAATAATTATAATTAAATAATAATAATAATAATATTCTGAGGTAAACTGATATTGATTTTAAGTGAAGCCAGACTGAATGTCCTGACTCACACCTTGTGAGGTCCAATGTCTTTCCCCAAGACCTCCGTAAGTTCTTAAGTTTCACATTCTCATGGGGCCAGTGTGAAGCATCCTCCTTGTACTCGCCACCTCTCTTCATTGTCACTTCCTGGGTCAGCTGTTTTGTAGGAGGCCTACAATTAGGATCCTCAGATTAGGTTGACATTGCACATTTTGGCCAAAAATTTTATAGAATTGGTAATGTCTCCTCACTAAACTCTTATCGCTGGGTTTAGTAACTTTGTTAAAGAGGACCAGCCAAATCTAATGGAAAGATATCCTCTCCCCTTCGTAATAATCTGTGGAGTGACATTTCAGGACTGTGTAAATATCCTGTTCCCTAACAACCTCTTACCCAGTGCTTTTAGCATCTATTGACTTAACAGCATCAATTATTATGTTGACATTGTAAATGGTGATTTAGTAATTCTTTCTTTTGGATTTAGTAGCTCACATTTTACCATAAAGAGGAGCTTTCCCTCTCTTTACTTTACCCTTTAGACTAGTGGCTCTAAGATCAGGTTGCATATTTGAATTGCCTTGGATCTTTGAAAAATGATCAATGTCCTCTCCCACCCCCTTTCTGATTTATTTGCTTTGGGTAGGGCTTGAGCATTGGTCTATTTCTGAAGCTCTCTGATGAGTCTGTTGTGTGTTCAGGTTTATGACCTACTTTGAGTACTGTGGAGCCACAGAAGGGTTTGATGTAGAGGAGTGAAGGCCCCACTGGGATTTTTGAAAGGTCCCTCTAGAATGGAGGATGGTGCTTCCAGAAGGAACACGGTTGAAGGCAGATTGGGGGCTCCACAGGGTGAGAATGCTGTTGCATTAATCCTGCTGAAACATGATGAAAGGGAAATCTAAGGCATAAAGCTCATGTTCAAAAGCATTTAGATGCAGTCTGGGAGCTGTTTTTGAGGAAGTTGTGGGCTGAAGTTAATAAAAAATTAATAAACAAACCCTTTCATATATGTGGTGCTTTTCAAACATTTTCATATCCCTCAAAACTCACATCTAAAAACATCTGGGAGAGTCTAGAAGGACTGAGAGCGCAGTAAGATGTCAGGGGCATGCGTTTGCACTACCCTCAGTGAGCTGGGCAGCCCACCCTCTGCCTCTCACCTGCAAAGTGTTAATGACACAAAAGAGGGAAATGCTCCTTTTGACTTATGATTCTCATTAGTAGTAAGATGGCTCATCGTGGTTGGCTTTAGTCTGTTTAGTTATTGATTGACTGATTGATCTATTATGTCTTTGTTTAAAATTGTGTATGAAGTAACACTGCTCATAACACTATATAGGCTTCAGGCGTGTGTCATAAATCAGCACCGTGTATACTACATTAAGTTCACCACAGAGAGTCTCGTTCCAGCCTTCACCATAGAATTGACCCCTTCTATGTGATTCACTCACTCCCTTTCCTTTCTGGAAAATATTAATTTGTTCTTATAGTCTAAAAGGTTATTTTTTATTAGTTCATTCCTTTGTTTTGTTTCTTTATCTTCTGCATATGAGTGAAATCATCAGTGTTTGTTTTTTCTCTCTATTTCATGAAGTTTGGTTCTTTACTTAAATCTCTCTCTCTCTCTCTCTCTCTCTCTCTCTCTCTCTCTTACACACACACACACACACACACACACAACCTATCAAGAACAGAAGAACAGAAGGCAGGTGGGAGCCCAGAGGGTCAAGGATTTGGGGGAAAGCCCTACACTGAGCCCTCTGTGGCTCAGAGTGTGACCACAGCAGCGTCTTGATCTCTGGAGCCGAATCCATCATCCCTGGCTGACATCAAGGCAGTTCAGGAAGAGGAGACAGGCTCTGGTTTGGCACCTCTCCTTTGCAGATCAGGGGTGGCATGGGCTTTCTGGTGACATTTGAAGCATTTGCCACTAACATTTCCTACAGGGCTGTGACTACAGTCACCAACATGCTGATGGCAGGTGATTCATGGACCCCTCCTCTGGGCTCAGCGAATTCCCCAGGGACAGACCTGGCTTGGAGCACAGCCCAGAGGCTGGGTCCTCCCCACTCCACCAGCCTTCCAGCTTTGTTGTCCACTGGCTGCCCCCCAAGGCCCAAGCATTTAGCCAAGTACTTTAGCCCAGCAGCCCATAGCCAGAGCTAATCTTGTTCTACCACATCTCTCTCTTGTGTCTAAGAAACCTGAAGTACCTAGGCATTTGGGCCATTCCCTGGGGAACACCCAAGGACCAGGGAGACTAGGTATATGTCAATAATTATACATGACTGAGAGAGAGAGAGAGAGAGCACCAAACATTGTAAGGACAAGCAATATGGGTATTGGGGAGACAGTTAGGACTTTGTTGGATAAGGCAGGGCACTCCAGTAGCTGAGAACAGTGCTGCCTTTCTAGGGAAGTCAGTCTTTGATGTGCGTCCTTATTAATGGGAAGATGCCAGAAATTTCTAGATTACATCTGTGTCTGGAAATGAGATCTTCTCCATTGTTAAGACAAGAAGTGACTGCAGTACCGACTTTCTCACTGCCCTTGTTATATGAGCTTGGGTGAGTCCTGTAGGCCTCAGTGTTCTCACACTCTTCAAGATACTTCAAAATCCAGCAGTTCATGCTCCTGGGGTTATACATGGGGCCCAGAGGTGGAAGAGAGCTGACTTGGATTCTTTCTGTCCTCACTTGCTCCTCTGTGATCTGCACTTTGGGTACAAGTATCAGGGAGCACCAGAGGTTTGCAGGCTGGTAGGCAGATGAGGTTGACTGTTCTCCACAATTTATCTACAGCAAGGTGCCCCTGAATGAGCTGCAGGCAATGTGGGGGCAGGGATATTTGGGCTCTGACTTTGGTGCCGTGTGACCTTGGACAAATCACTTTCCCTCTTTGGGCTCCAAATGCCTCATCTTTGAAAGGAGCAGTGCCTTCCTTGGTCCTCAAAGAATTGCGCAGATAGAATTCGATAACTTTTGGACCCACTAGAGAGCCATTGGTTGAATGCGGGGGATGTTGACAGTTACTTCCATCTAGAGGTAGAACGCTTAGGTCCCTGCCACCCCACAGGAGCATTGTAGAACTGGAGCAGTGGATTTTCCTCATAGCTGTGGATTTTCCTCATAGTTGTGGATTTTCCTCATAGTTGTGGATTTCATTTTATTTCTCCTTCCTCAGCTCTCTATCCCCATCAAAAGATGAAATTACTAGCTGCCAAGTCCAGGGGACTGCTGTGAGGTTTAATGAAGTAATACTTGCAAAAACAGTCTGACTATGAAATCAGCCCCCTTTTCTGCTTTTCTGGGGCTCTTCATGTCCCCCAGTCCCAGAGAGGGGTGCTGGTGGGGGCGGGGATTCCTCACTGAATCCCTGGCTTCCAACAACCCTCCCCTGTAAGGTCCCTGCCACACTGGCCTCTTACAGCTGCAGCTCTGGGTTCCCCAGGATTGGTTGCAGCCTCAGAAACCCCACAGGCCGCTTCATAAACTGCCACGCCCTGGCCATCACTTTTCTGCAGGCTAAGGATTCACCTGTGAGGACCAAGTGCTTTTCTTTCCTCATAGTTTTTCTCTCTTTCTTGGGGAATGTCAAGCAGAGAAATGCAGTTTAGAGGAAATCAATATCCTTGGATGGAAGAGAACTTGCTGCATTTACAGAAAATCAATTTGGCACAAATATACAGAGCACCTGCTGTGGGTGGGGCCTTTAGTCCTGGAGAGATCCTGAGTTGAATCAGCCCCTGCTGGGCCGCAGAGCAGCTCAGGGGCAGGAGAGATGGATGCAACCATTAATTCATAGTTAACTGAAGAGTGTGGCTAAGCCAGAGAGCCATGGACCCTTCTGAGAGGCCACATCCTCATCTGTGGTATGTTGGCAGTAACTGCTGACCAGGGGATTTGTGCAGGAAACATGAAATAAATGAAATAATGCATGTGAAAGACTTTGCAAGCAGCAGCACAAGATACTTCTTTTCATAAAAATCTATCAGTGGTAGGTGACTTAGGGCCAGAATTACAACTCCACAGTGTGAAGGATCCATAGTATTCTTATGTCCTGTTGCTTTTCTCTATATGGCTTTAGTCCTAAGATTACCTCATGGTCCAAAATGGCTGCTGTAGTTCCAGCCATTATGTTCACATACCAGCCACCAGAAAGGAGGAAAAGGGAAGGAGAAAGGCACAAGTCCTTCCATTTAAGAAAATGTCCCTGAAGGGGCATATCTCTGTTGACTGGACCTTATCACATGACCATATCTACCTCAAGAAGTGCTAGGAAATGCAGTCTTTATTCAGAGTGGCCATGCTCTTAGCTAAGTGGCCCATGAAACAGGGCAGGGAGGGGGACGGATATGGGACCAGCAAGCAGTGCGGTGGCTGCCACAACTGGGCAGGCATCTGGCTGCCTGCAGACCTCTCCCCAGTTCTCCTTCCCTTTTGCTTTAAGATGTCTTTCTTTCCCTCCTTTCTGGTATCCAGAAGAACTAACCTTCAGGAGATCTGCAGGCTGGCTCTGAATTCAGACTTCCCTGGGAAGGCGCATCAATTACCTGGTTCAGATGCTTCAAAGAGTTCTGCCAGGCGTGCAGGGTTGTAGAAGGATTGTGCCCAGGTGTGACACAGTCAATCTGAACATTTTCTCCAAGATAGGAGGAGTCCTCTCTCTCTGAGGCTCGGCTAGAAGGCAGTCTGAGACGCTAGTGACCAGTCACCCTTCCTCTCCCCAGTGATGGGAAGGAAACTATATCTCTTGGACTTTCATCCACTTGTCTCACATGGACAAATGTCACCTGGCCAGGCCCTCAGACCCCCCTCGGGCTGAAGAAGAGGGAGCCTGGGCAGTTGCTGGGAGCAAATGCAAAAGGAAACGTGTCTGGAAGGACTCACCCTGCTTCTTTTCTTGGGGTGTCCTGTGAGTCTCTTGTCCTGGCCTTGGTACCTGCCTTGCCCCCTGTCCTTCGTGACCTGTGAAAAAGTCTATCACCTCTGCTCAACTGATCCTCGGACTGGAAGGCCCTCCTGACCCCACCGCCTCGCAAAGACAAGCCCATCCTCCAAGTTTCCTGTGCCTCTTCCTTCAGTTCTCTGCTACTACCCCATTTGGCTGTGACGTCCACCCCTGTGCCCCAAACTTGGAATCCCATTTGTATTCAATGCACACCTCTCCTTATTGCCTTGGGTGTGGGTATTTGGCACCTGTCCTGAGATCTTCCCCAGTCTAAGCCCCCCGAGGAGGAGGAGCCATCTCTGTGTTTCTCCCTAAATAAGGACTGGGCTCAGCACAGGTGCTCGGTGGGTGGATGGCGAAGGCACACCGGGTATAGTTTAGCCTACCTCCACACTGCCCCCTGAATGAGGAAAACTCTGAAGTGTTTGTGGCACCTAAGTGGGAGGCCCGTAGATAGATACTGGATGGATATGCGTGTACATGTGAGTATCTGGGTGGATTAAAGAGACTTGGGGCCAGCTAGCCACTTGGCACAGTTTAGGGTATTGTTTGCACCTAACGTGACTCTAAGTCCTGAACCCCAAGTCCTAAGCAGCCTGATTCGCAATAAGCTTATGCTAAGCAAAATCAGAAGGAGAAAATCAAATACCAGCTAGTGTAACTTATAGATGGAATATAGAAAAACCAAACAGTCAGATAAAACCAAACCTATAATGAACCCTAGAAATCAGACTAAAATCAAGGCTACTAGAGGCCAAGAGGAGGAGAGCCAAGTGGGGAAGGAGTACAATGGACTGTGTAGAGGACTGTGGGTGTCTTGGGAGTGGGTGCGGTGTGGTGGTACACCTGAAGGGAAGATCCTGCGCCTCTATATCATATACAATGCTATAAAGCAATGTTACCCCAATTTAAAAAAACAAAACAAATAAGCTTGTGGAAGTAAGCAGTCTTCGGTAAACCTGGGGGCTCACTGAATGTCAAATAGCCAGACCCAGGGTCCTCCTCTAGAGATCAGACATGATGAGAAGAATATAAACATGTCTGAAGTGGGAAGAAGCAGATGTGAAATGGGAAGTCTCCAGCCTCTTGTCCCTATCCCTGTCAACTAATAAGGTTTGAAAACCATCTCCCCCCTTCACCCTCCTGCACTAGAAATTCCGCAGTGGCTGGATTACAGCTGTCTGTTTCACTGTGTTCTGAACATACTTCTCTGAAGCTTGAAGGTCAATATCACAGCACTTCCTAGATCAGAATAAAATGCTCAATCATTAGGTCCCATTTGCCAGGGTGCATCTTGGAGTATGTGGGTGAGGGTTGCACCCCTACCCCCTATTTTAAAGCGTGCATCAATCTTGATGGAATTAGCCCCATCTGACGCAGGCCTTAACCTGCCAGGTGTGTCTGTTCAAGGCCATTGACCGAGCTTGTGGCTGCCTGATCATGTGTGCTGCGATCCTCACTCAGACTTGCTTCTCCAGCTCAGTTGTTGATGACATGCATCCGTTCAACACTGCTTCTGGGAGAAAGTTTTTATACCTTTCAGCCCCTGAGGAACTTTCTCTAGGACTCAAATCTAGATTTTGCACAGACATTTTTAGCATCTCAGCTTTTCTTATTGGTAATATTTTTGAAGCCTGAGAAGCCATTCACCATTTTAGGTTGTTACTGACCTGTACTGGACACACAGAAGAACTTACTTAGGTGTACTTGATGCATCTTCGCACACTGAACATGTCTGTGTAACCGTTCTGTCATCTTCAAGCCCTGATTTATCAAGAAAATTTTCCACCAGGAGGGGACGCCTGACTGGCAAGCTGGATGGTAAGTTTAGCTCTCTGCCTGGTGCAGAAAAGGAACTACAAACTTGGAACCGAGTGGTCACCTGGCCAGATGTGGCATGTGGTACCACGGTAGCCACACTGACCAGCCATCCAAGCACCCTCTCTTTCCCTGCTCCCCCTTGCACCAGATGACTTGCTCTCCTGCCTTCCTGTAGCTGATGTGCTCAAAGCGTGGTACCCAAACATGGCAGAATGGACAGACAGATGGACAGGCTCTAAGATGGGGGGTCGTGAGAACAGCAAGTTTATACTTTCCTTTGCCTGTAGGTGTCCTTGGAGTGGCTTATGCTGTTTGGCTGGGGACCCTGTACATGTGACAGACAGCAGACTACATATTTCCTTGCTGAGAACTCCCTCGGTCCCCATGTATATGGGGGAGGGGGGAATAGCCCTTACAAGGCATCTGCTGTCCTTCACCTCATCTACACTGAGCTGGTTAAATGTCCCCCCACTTGGACATTTAACAGTGACTCAGCAGTGCAACCAGACTGCCAGCCTCAGAGTAGACAGCATTCTGGAGGCCCTGCTAAGCCAGGGCCGCCCTTTAAATGGTGAGGAGTGAGGTCTGTGGGGAGATGCTAGGCATCTGGATGGAGGTGGCGCTCCAGAGCTCAGGCAGCAACTGCACGGAAGAACTTCAATACTTTAACAAATGACCCGACTCCTTGGTGCATCCTAATGGCCACTAACCCTGCTTCGAGATCCCCTGAAGAAAAGATTCATCCCTCATTCCCAGGGAGTTTACTACCCAGCTGAGGAGACAGGGGAGAGGCTGACAACCAGAGAGAATAGTTCTTTAGTCTTAACTGTTCATTGTCTTTATCTGTCTGTCCATCTCATGCCCCATAGGTCTGCTGTCTGTCAGGCCTAGAGGGTGAACATAAGATGTTCCCTGACCTTAAAAACAAACTATTTACAAGAAGGGTGAAGTAGCTAATCAGATAACCACTGTGTGATCCCTTGTTTGGGCTGACATGCCGAGTTGGAGATCATTTAGAGAGTTTAATGGGAATTACAGAGCCACATAGCACCGTTGCTAACTCCCTTCATTTTCATGAGGAGCCTGGGTTTCAGGAAAGGAAGTGACACACTCCAGGTAGGAGGATAAGTGGCAGGACCAGACCTCCTTGCCCCTCAGGCTGCCATCCTAGATAGGCTTCAAGAGAGGAAGAAACTCTGGGGGGCTATGGGAGGTGGTGGTGTTTGTGTGTGGGACGTTGACAGCTTGACAAAGGGGAGGTCAGAACTAGAAAAGTTGATGACTGAAAACTCAAAAGCCCAACTATAGGGTAAATGATGTTATCAGGTTTTTTTCCCACCCTCCCACTGTTAGGGGGAAAGGATGTCCTGAGATAATCTCATACAGGCTTTGTGGACTCCACCCCCACTCCAGACTAAAGCCATCAGGACATTGGGAAAGACAAATCCCATCACCACCAAGGGGAGGGTGGCTGGGACCTGAGGGTGGAGTTGGGCAGCCAGGTTGGATATAAAAACCAAACACGTGGGCCTTGCTCTCTCTCTGGCTCGCGATCGCTCGCCTCCTGGCTTCACCGCTCCTGGCTCGCGGCCAGCTCTCAGAGCGCCATTTTGGGATTCCTGATCGGCGGATCGGGTAGGACTCATTTAAAACTTTGTCTCCCACTTTTCTCCCAGAGCTGTACATTTCCTCATTTCCCTTTCCCTTGTAAATAAACCTTTTATTAACCTTTCACGTGTGCCTGCAGTAGAGCATTGATAAGTCCTTTTAAGCGCGCGGGTGAGGACCCACAGTCAGGCACCCCGTTTTGTATCCGGGCTGCTCTACAACAGTTTGGCGCCCAGCGTGGTTTCCAAGTTACACCCGCGGTTGACCAGCCCAAAGTAACATTCCTTGCGTTGGTCACCATAAGCGCACTAGTTCTGCAGGACTAGCAGTATAATATTTGTCTCTAGTCCTGAAAAGTCTGTTTTTTTCCCTGTGCGTACAGCCCTTGTGGGTGTGTTTTGACTCAAATATGGCCTCAACCATGAGCCTATACAGTTTCATCCCTAGCCTGAGTTCTTTCAGTTTCCTTCCGGCCTTGAATTTGAGTAGTCTTCTTCCATTAAATATCACCACCAGTTTCATTAATATAAATAATTTGATGAAGCCTGGTGTATCAAGGTTGAGAAAATTTGTCTTTACATAAGTTGAGCCATTTTAAGATTTTTTTTTTCCTGTGATTTTTGACATATCTGCTGTCTTGTTCTGGCTAATGCCTCCAGATGTTTTCTTTTGGCTGGGACTGATGAACTGTTTTTCCAGGAATGGAGGACTTTTGCTTTCCACAATGGACACTACCTGGAGGGATTCGTTTTCTTTCAGACTGGAACCCTGGAAAATTTTCATCTGAGACTGTATCCCAGAATCCATATGTTTGATCTTCATCACCATGGAAATGGTGGCAAAAAGTGAAAGGGGGGAATTGTTAGGGGGAAAGGATGTCCTGAGATAATCTCATACAGGCTTTGTGGACTCCACCCCCACTCCAGACTAAAGCCATCAGGACATTGGGAAAGACAAATCCCATCACCACCAAGGGGAGGGTGGCTGGGACCTGAGGGTGGAGTTGGGCAGCCAGGTTGGATATAAAAACCAAACACGTGGGCCTTGCTCTCTCTCTGGCTCGCGATCGCTCGCCTCCTGGCTTCACCGCTCCTGGCTGGCGGCCAGCTCTCAGAGCGCCATTTTGGGATTCCTGATCGGCGGATCGGGTAGGACTCATTTAAAACTTTGTCTCCCACTTTTCTCCCAGAGCTGTACATTTCCTCATTTCCCTTTCCCTTGTAAATAAACCTTTTATTAACCTTTCACGTGTGCCTGCAGTAGAGCATTGATAAGTCCTTTTAAGCGCGCGGGTGAGGACCCACAGTCAGGCACCCCGTTTTGTATCGGGGCTGCTCTACAACACCACCACTAGCGTGGGTGCCCAGGGCCAGGGGGCATGGCCAAGGGAGCACAATGCCTTTGATTGGGGACACCTGGGCCCAGGGAGCACCCAGAGTGTGCATGTTTGAGCGCTCACGCCTGTGCTGAGAGGCCGACGATAAAAGGGGGTGTCACTCAGAGACGAGACTGTGGCTATGGGAGGACCACTCTCAGGTGAGGCCATGAGACGACATGAGGCTGAGAATGCCAGAGAGGCCACAGAAAATGCAAAGATTCATGTGGGGCTGGGTGCTGCCAGCCTCTCAGCCCCCCAGCCTGGCCAGACCTCTGCTTCCCTGCCTTCCTCCCCGTCCTTGTACTTCACCAACCCTGGGGGTACCACTCTTCCCACTGGACCTCAAAGTGGTTCCTCAGGTAGCAAACAGGGTTCAGTTTATTTGCATAATAACTTAAAGCAGAGTGCAGCATCTTTAGGAAGTTCTACATCTAAATTAGTAAAAGTGTTAGTTTTAGAATTTTGAGTCTACCACCGTCTTGTCTGTGGAGGCCCCTGTTTCCTGGCAGTGTCTGATAAGGGATTTTCAGGAACTTGGTAGAATTCTGTGAGAAGTCACATAAGAAACTTCACTGTCTGTCCTGAAGGCCCCATTACAGTCTAGTTAATTACCGACTTACCAAAGTACACTGGATCAATCTCCTTTTCTTGCTCTGGCCTGAGCACTTTTTTGAAAGAAAATGGGCTTTTGATGGAAGTGGCTCTGTGATTGTTCCACATTCCTGGGACTTTGGACCCTCAGTCCCCTTTGAGAGTGGAGATTCAGAAACTGATAGCTAGCTTCCCCAAACGGAGGCCCCTCCCGCCCAGAGAGGCACTCATCAGTCAAGGGGCACTAGGGTGCTGGCAACCCCTCACCTGGTGACTAGGAGACCCAGACTTTCTTACAGGGAAATTCCAGGTAGTCCAGACACCATCTCAGCTGCTTGGAATCCTGCTCTTTGACCTGTCCGGGCTGGCTCAGGCTTGGGGCAAAAGGAAAGTAAATAAATATAAATCTTTTGATCACAGGCAGAACATTTATCTTTCAACAGGAAGCTTCCAGAGGAAGAAATGCAAAGGGATTTGGAATGAGACTGTGCTGCGTGTTGGCCTGTCCACCCTGCTTGTCAGGGTCCTGCCTGGTATGCCCTGGGGAAGCCTGGCTGGGAGTGGCTTCTCAGCAAGCTGGGTCACTCTAGGGCTCTTCCTCCTTCCCTCAGACCAGCTAGAGCACCAGGAGCTGTGTCTGCTCCCTGGGCTTTCCAAGCTGAAGAGGAAATGGGTTTTCTATTGAAGTCAAGGAAATATCTTCCTCCAGAATCTGGGTCTTCCTTAGGGCTGTGGAGGCAGGGGAAGGTTGGGAAGCCAGGGGAAGGTTGGGAAGCCAAACCTAGGTATTCCCTGTGGGGATGTCCTTCGACATGTAGGATCCTGAAAGAGAGGTTTGTCCCCATCTGATCTTGGCCTTGGGAATCACTTGCCTGGAGCAGTGGTCACTTTCCCTTTAATTTTCTGTCCTTGTCTGGCTCTGGACAGGAAACTTATATGGTCTTTAGATTCTAAAGAACAGCAGGGGCCCCAGAAATCTTTTGCTGCTGCTCAGAGGAATCTAGTGGCCTGTGTTCCAAAGCTCACTTGTTAATCAGCTCGTGGAAAGTCGTGGGTCTCTCTTGGCTCCACCCAGTAGATGATGTCTACTCTGGGCGCCTCAGACTTACCAGAAAAGCAACTACATGCTTGTCCCTCTTCCCTCTCCTCATCCCACTCTCTGCCATTCTTCCTTCTGCTCGACATCTAGGGACTCAACGTTATTCCACATTCCTCAATCCTCTTAGCAGTTTAAGTCGGAATCCAGCTGATGAAGGATATTCTTTGTGACAAACCCCGTTTCACTCGATTTGGTTAAATTGAACTTTTTTCCTTCCTTCCTTCCTTCCTGCCTGCCTTCCTGCTTTCCTTCCTGCCTTCCTGCCTTCCCTCCCCTCTGAAGTGCCAGGCATCCTGCTGGATCTAGTGTCACAGAAGGGAAGAGGATCCAGGCTGTGCCTGGGGCGCACAGGTGGTAATAAAACCCACACAGGGGCAGGAAGGGCACTGGGCGAGAGGGGCAGCCCCAGGGGGCTCCACACTGATGCCTCACCCAGACATTGACCCATTCACCAAAAATGCAACAGGAAACACAGGCCACAAAATAATGGCCAGCATAGAACAGAGAAGCAAGAGGTGGGAAAATGGAATAAAATGGGCTCTGCTGTCACCACGCACTTTGAGAAAAAGGAGTTCATTCCATCAGAAGCTTATGGATCAATGGTGTGGGTCAGCCAGGAAGAATACAGAGAATAAAAGCCCTATTTATGGAGTAGGTGAGACCTACTGTGATGCTGGGGCATCACATGCCTCATTATTTGTGATCCCCAGAACAACCCTGTGTGGTAGGTCCACAGATGAAGATGTGGCGTCAGAGGTTATGTGGCTCGCCTGCTGACCTAACACCAGTATTTGACCCCAGGTCTGTCTGACTAGGGTGTTTCTGCTAATTATAGTATTGAAAGGATTCCTGTTAACACCAGTTTCCTTTTAATCAAGGTGAATAGGTGTTCATGCATTGTCTAACCTAGCCTGTGGATGCAGTGTTATTTAGCACCTACAAAGCAAGATTAACCATTGCATCTTTCTTTTTTTATTCTGGGAACTGACTGTTGGTAATTACCAGTCAGGCTTTATCTTAAGTTATTTCTCGAAATCTCAGCCCATATTTACCTTACTCACAAAATGGAAACGGAATGGACTGGAAGTCAGGTGACTCAAGTTGTAATCCTGGCCTTGCAGGTGATTAGCAGTATGACCTTGGAGATGTCAGTTTTCTCTGATTCCAGTTTCCCCATTTGAAAAGGAAGAAGTTGCAACAATTCCACTTCTAGGAGTAGGAGAGTTCATCAGGAAGCATGCTAGGGAAGCTCAAAGCAGCCCTGCCTGTGACCGTGCAGACATGAAGACCACCTGTGGTTTCACACACGGTAACCTCACATGACAGCCTCTGAGTTGGGCCTCATACTTCTCACCTTCTAGAATATCCCAGGTATAGTCCTGTACACACTGAACTGGCATTGCTTTGCATGACCCATTGCCAATAGCACACGGCAGAAGTAATGGCATGCCACTCCTGAGCTTAGGTCATGAAAAGACAGCAGTTTCCACCTTGGTTCTCTCTCTCTCTCTCTCTCTCTCTCTATCTCCCCCTCTCTCTCTCATCACTGGGAAAACTGCCTTATGAGAAGCCTTGTAGAAAGCACAAGCACAGTTTCTTAGTCTCCTTGAAGCTGCATCTTCCAGGATGGGAGCCTGAACATGGTCTGGGTGAGGGGCAAGGACATCTGGTCCTGTGGCTTGTCCTCCTTCCTGGAACACAGGTTCCTCATTTGAGAATTGAGTCCTCTTGCCAGCAGCCATGTGAGTGAGCCTTGTATGCCCATCCTCTAGCCCCAGTCAAGTCCTCAACTCACTGCCACCCTGGCTTACAGCCTCAATAGAGACCCTGATCCGGAACCAACTGGGTAAGCTGTTCCCAGATTCTTGATCTCAGAATTGCATCAGATGACAAATGTTTGCTGTTTTTAGCTGTTGGAGTTGGGGAGAAATTTGCTTCCCAGCAATAAATAACTAATATACTACATACTGTGGAATACTATGCAGCTGTTAAAAGATGGAATAAATCTGTGTGTACTGATATGGAAAGATTTCTGAGACTTGTTAAAAGAAAAATAATTACAGAAAACACATAAAGCTATATATTTGTAATGTAAAATACCACCACCTCTGGCTCTACTTTCTAGAAATTTCCATATGCATGTGCATAATAGTAAATGAGTACTCATGATATACCAACTATGAACATCAGTTTACCTCTTGGGTTCAGAAGAGGGGACAAAAGATAACTTTCATTTTTCACTCAATATATTGGAATTTTATTTATATTTTTACCATGCTAACATGCCTTTGAATTACATATCTACAATGTGATATCCTGAACAAGTGCTCCTCCCCCATCTGACATCTCAGGTATCTTGCACTACAACTTCTGGATGCCCTGACTGTGCTTCCTGAATGGGGGCTGCAGGGAGGGAGGAAGGAGCTGGGCAACCACACTGAACACAGAGGAGGAGCTTCTCCTGATCTTTTCTCTCTTTTCAGGTTTTAGAGCTGTGGCAGGCGGAATGATCCTGCTCTCCTGAGAGACTGTGGTAGCTGCCATCTGGACCTAGTGGTGGATTCAACTTAGGTGGTACGTTTTGAACTTTGGTTCTTTCTTTCTCTTCCAGGCTTTTGGGCCTGTGCAACCTCTTGCTTGTGTTCGCTGGTGGGAGATTGCCTTGGATATGTTCTCCTGGTGGTCCTGCTCTTGGGCCTTGGCTGCTCCAGTTTGGGCCCTGCATGTTTGACTCAGGCCCAACAGATTGTTAATTTCCAAGTCCTTCTCTTCCCTACTCCTCTCCCCCCACCCTCCATTCCCTTTAAACCTCTCACTGATTGAAAATCTTTGAACAAACGAGTTTGATTGCACGGATGGGCATGAATCCTTAGAACAGGCAACTTGGGTTTTTCTCCCCAAACAGGCAGTTTGGGGTCCCCAGGCACCCTTTAGTATCAGTTGATGTTGCGTTTATTTACATAAGTGCTGTACTGTGGGGAGAATCCTGTGACGTGTCCAAGGACACACATGTGAAGGGCTTGCACAAGCAAAAACATAGACATTACTATGAGTACGTAAGTTGGTGTATTTTCATGCCATGAAATGCTCTAAAATTCTTTAAATGAATGAGTTAGACTTACAAGTCACAGTATGAATAAGTCTTTGAACTACATCAAGTGAAAAAGCACATTGCAGAATTTAGAAACACAAGCATGCAATGCCATTTTGTTCTCTAGTGTTTCCATGAAAAATCGTAGAAAGACGACTGTAATGGTACAAGCCAAAGTCATAAGGGCAAGCGTGTGTGCCTCTGGAGGAAGGGTCGAGAATATAAATGAGGGATCATTAAAAGGGACTTAACCCTTATGTGTGATGTTTCTATTTGATTAAATAGTTACAAAGCACTGGTAAGCACTATGTAAGAAATGTATTTAAATATTCATGTGTCATTAAAAATGGACTTAGAAATAGCCATTTGCTGGTGCTAAGAACTTTGGACATGTAGGAACACTGATGTTTTAAGACTGGATGTCTCAAGTCTAGTTGGCTGTTCATGGAATCACCTGAAACTTTGGGGGAAAAATGATGCCAGTCCTGTTCCTACGCAGTAACTCTGGTGTAATTGTTGCTGTCCCTCTGGTCTTGGTGCTTTTAAAAGTTTGCTGGGTGATACTAGCAGATAAGGTTAAGTGCTTGATTTAGAGCACTTGGCACAGACATAGGACACTGAGGAGATGTGATGATGTGGTCTCCTGGACTGCGTGCTGGAACAGAAAAAGGACCTTAGTGGGATCCATCGAAAGTCTATACTTTAGTTAATAGTGTGTTCCAACCCCAGCTATTCGATTTGATAAATGCAATGTAGTTAACTAAAATGTGAACATTATGGAAACCAGGATCCTATAGGATCCTTCCTAAGAGGAAGGAGGATCCTATATAATCTATTTCTACAACACTAAATCTAAAACTATTTCAAAATAAAAAAGTGCTAGACAGCTTGGATAATTTTTAGGTTATATTTTAATTCTTGTTCAATTTTAGAAAGTCTCGCAAGTCTATGGTGTTTTTGAGTGTTGTGTTTTAAATGCTGGGAGTGGGGTCACCAGATCTGACTCTCAGGAGGTTTTGCATATGAACAATCATCCAGCGAGGACCTCAGGACCTTTCCCTCTAGCTGGACCCGAGAATTCATGCTGGGGAGCAGCTTTGGTGAAGCCACACCCATTATTCAGGGGCACAGACTACTGACAGTGAAAAGATGCAAAACAAAGCTTATTCTTCAGAGGACATTTTCCTGTGGTCAGAAGTGTCCATAAAGCTTGCCGTCTGTTTCACGCTGAGTGGGTAGGGGAGAGAGAGAACCTTCCCAGCGGAAAGGAAAAATCCCAGAAGC
This sequence comes from Talpa occidentalis, assembly GCF_014898055.3. Classification (NCBI taxonomy): domain Eukaryota; kingdom Metazoa; phylum Chordata; class Mammalia; order Eulipotyphla; family Talpidae; genus Talpa; species Talpa occidentalis. The sequence continues at coordinate 40,032,630 of NW_023604295.1, read as the reverse complement.
TTTAATTTTTTTTTTTTAAATTGAGGTAACATTGGTTTAGAACACTGTGTGATTCAGAGGCGTAGAATCACACTCCTCAGAGGCTTGTCACCACTCACACCCACGCCCGAGGCACCCAGCCCTCCGCCGCAGCCCATGGTGCCCTGGCCCACTTTGTCTTGCAGTCTGAATTCCACAGTCAGATTTTTAGGGTTTGAGCTGGGACAATCTCAGCATTCCCAGTCTGGATTGGGAGAACAAAGGCCAGGAGGGGACTGGGTGGGGGTTAGGGAGGTCAGGCCACCGCCTGCAGGTTGTGAGGGTAAGACAGTGCTGGTCTTTAAGTCCAGTCCCTTTGATCTGTGGCTCTAGGGCCCTTTCTGTGATTTCGCCTGTGTCCCTGAACTTGCTAAACAGTCTGTGTATAGGGTACTTGTCTCTGGGCTGCAGAAAGCCCATAACTTAAACTAGGGCTCCTTGTATCTCCCTCTTTTTTCACTGACAGTTTCCATTGTTTATAAGCAATGGGCTCTGTGGGAGGGCTCTAATCATCCTGTGGAACTTGTAAAACCTGGCACTTCCTCCACAGAGTGCTGGGCCCAGTTCCTGCGGGTCTACTTGGCTGATGAGCGGTTTACTCTAGTTCCTAGGGAGGGCCAAGGCCTCTCTCAGAATATGTGGGTATCAGTGCAGATGAATGGGCCGAATTGCCAAGACTATTTCCCTGGAGGTGGTGCCACGCCTCCCCCAGCCTGCCAGGCCATTTGGGTCTGAGGATCTGCCTCCCCAGCCTTGAACATCTCATTGTGGGTTGGTCTGGGCAGAAATGGCCTTGGGAAGCAGTGATTACTTCTGAAATCATATACAGTGAAATGCCTCTGATTATCTTACTTGAAGCAAAAAGAAAATTTCTCTGGTCTGTGGCTTTGAGCAGGAATGTTATGGGGAGATTGGAGCAGTGGTTCTTGGCCTGGTCAGGAGTAGAATCACCTGATGCCCCCCCCCCTCCCTGCAAATGAATTGATTTGGGGATGCAGGCATGTTACTTTTTGAAAGCACCTCAAATGGTTTTAATAAACAGGCAAGGTTGTGAAGACCTGAATTGGAGAGGGAAGGGAAAAGAACTCTGAGTCAGTAGACAGGCTTCATAATGTCTGCTGTCAGCAGACTTTCTAGAGAGGAAAGTGACTTGCCCAAGGTTCTGAATATTGTTGGCAAATTGAATTCAAGTTGCAGTTGAGCAGATCTGTGGGCCTCCCTACTCTGTGCTGGGTGCTGAAGGAAACCCAGATGTAAGGGGCGGTCTCACCCTGCACTCACACCACTATCACAGAGAGCAGCGGAGGAGGACCAAGTTCCAGCCCACAGTACTGTGAGAGACATTGCGGGAGGTGGCACCCAGCTCCCATCACATTCTGTCTCCCCAACTCCTCCTGCATCTTACTGCAAACCTGAAGCGTTGAGTGTCTGCTTTGCAAAGTCCCTCCTTTGAATGGTAGGAGAGTATGGTAGTTTGTCATATGCCCAGGTTTTACTCAAGCTCAAGTGTTTCCAGGCTGTGTGACCCAGAGCATATTACATAACCTTTCTGTGTCTCAGTTTCCTCTCCTGTATAATGCAGATTATGAGAGAATATACTCCAGAGGGTGTGGGGGTTATAAGAGTTAGTGCTTACATATAAAATGTTAACACAGTGTCTAGCACACAATATGCTCTCATTAAAAGCTATTCTTATTAGGCTTGCAGGCATCACACTCATGTTTCCTCATTGGGAGGGAAGGCAAGTTTCTCTGTAAAACAACTATCTTATTAATGCATAAGCTCTGTCTAATGCCTGGTGGCATAATTACCATCCTCAGCTGCCTCTTTCCTATACCACCCATCTCCTTCTCTCAGGTGTACCTGGGCCCAGCTCCAAATGCAACCAGAAACCACTGCCATCTGTGCTCAGCCCTTCTTGAACCCAGTTCCATGTCTGCCCACCACCATGCGTTTGTGTTTGGGAAGCATGTTCTCTTACTAATCAAAGTCAAGTATGTGTGGAGTGAACTGACATTAGCAGGCAGGGGTTGGAGGCCTCACAGATGCCTGGGTCTGAAGAAGAAAGGGCATTGACAAGGCGGGATGGTGACATAGTTGCCCAGTCAAAAGAACTGCAGCGAGCAATTTACAGTGATGGCCTCTGAAAAGTAGCAAAGGAAACAATCATGGAAGCAGGGGAGTGAGAATGTTCTTACTCTCCTTGCTTCCACTCTTGCCCAGAGTACCTACCCTGGGAAGTCAAAACTGACCTTTGCAAGTTAGGGAGGAAGAGTAGAAGCAGCAGAAGGGAAAGGTAGACACTTCCTGTCATGGCTGAGTTGGCTCCCTCTGTTCCTCCCATTCATATGTTAAGGCCCCAACCTCCAACCCTCAAAACATACTTGGTGAAGAGAGGTGATGGCATTAAAATGAGCTTGTGAGGGTGAGTCCTAATACCATGGGATTGGTGTCCTTATGAAAGGAGGAAATTTGGAAACACTGAGACATGGGGGATGCAAACAGGAAAGACACTTGAGGACACAGCGAAAGGTGTCTGTTGGCAAAAGAAACCAATGCAAATCACCTGCACTGCAGTCATACAATAGATTAGTCAGCACTAGAAAGAAATGAGACATCAGGTCACTGAAATTTTTTTGTGAAATTTTTTTATTTATTGCTTTTTTAAAAATTTTAACATTTATCATTTTTAAAATTTTTTAAAACAATATTTGCTTCCCCCCACCCCCTCAGATTGAGTCCTCATAGAATTTCCTTCCCCAAGGCACCCATGCACCATCACCACAGTCCCCTCTGCTCCTCCATCCCTCCCTCAGATCCCTCTCCCTCCTCCTCCCCTGCAATTGTCTATTTTTGCCTTGTTGTGTTTTGTACTGTTATCATTATTTTTTTTTACATTGATGTCTTATTTGGTTACCCTATATTCCTGCTATAAGTGAAACCATCTGATACTTTTCTTTTTCCTTCTGGCTTATTTCACTGAGCATAATTCCTTCTAGCTCCATCCACATTGCTGTGAATGGCATGAGTTTATCTTTTTGATTGCTGAATAATATTCCATTGTATGTATGTGTGTATATATATATATACATACATCTTCTTGATCCAGTCTTCTATTTTTGGGCATTTGGGTTGTTTCCAGGTTTTACCTATTATAAATAGTGCTGCAATAAACATAGGTGTACAGGTGCTCTTTTGAATCACTGTTTTTGAGGTCACTGAAAATTTAAATGAATGAACTTACATGCATATTGCTTAGTGAAAAAAGCCAATCTGGAAAGGCCACAAACTCTATGATTCCAACTATATACAGAACATTCAGGAAAGTAAAAGTTTTGTTGGTTAGGTTGGCTAATGGTTCACTTTTTCTCCCAAATAAATTGTTCTCAGATTTATTAATTTTATCATTTTTAATCTAAAGATTCACTAATGTTTCATGTCTTTTGAATTTATGCTTTGATAAGATCATATTCTCAGATCAGAGAGAGCTAGAGGATTATATGGTATTCCTTTGTTCCTCTCTAAGCAAGTCATTTTGAAAATCTGCATGAAATGGATTTAGAGCAGAATAAAAATTCCCAAAATTTATCCCCCAAATAGATAGAACATGTAAGTAGAAAAATTTACAGAGAACAAAGTGAGAAAGGATTATCAAACAGCTACCAAAAATATCAGGAGACTTGGATGCTTCACAGAATTCTGTGAAAATCTAAAAGACTAGATAAGCAATAATAGTAGTTGTTATTCCAGAGTAGAATGGGAAAATGCTTTTTCTGACACATAATACTGATACAAAAACTCCAAAAAGCACACAAAAAAGAAAGCTACAAATCAATTTACTTATTAATGTGAATATGAAAAAATCCCAAATGAAAAATTAGCCAAAAGGATACAATGGTATAATGAAGGTGTTTTGGACAAACAATAAAAACATGGATTACTTAATAAATATAACTGATATAATTGTTACCTGTCTGGAAAAAAATAAGTTGGATCCATATCTCCTATATTACATCAAAATAAATTCAAATGGATCAAATATGTAAATATAACCACATGAAGGAAACCATGATATATTTTTTTCATTTTCCAGAGTAGGGAAGTTATTTCTCACAATAGCTGCAAATCCAAAATCCATAAGAAACTAGTAAATTTATGTACATAATTTTTTGGTAACTTCTATATGGGAAGAAACACCAGAAATGAAGTCTAAATATAGATTGAGAAAAATTCTTTACAAAACTCTGTCATAGATTAAAAAAACCCTTAAAGTTCTAAATATTTAAAGAGCAGATGTAAAACTGTAGAAAAGAGCCACGACCCAGTAGGAAAATGGACAAAGCATATGAATAGACAATTTGCAGAAGAGGAAATACAAATGAACAAATGAAAAGATGTTCAACTTCACTTATAAAATGAGATTAAAGTTGTTATTGTATAATGACTACAATATTTGCCTTGACAGGATAATGTGGTAAGGTGGTGACAGAGGGAAGGAACAAGCCCTGTCGTGATATTACTAGAGGAGATGAAACAGTTAAAACCTCTTTGAAGAACATTCTAGCAACACAACCCTTGGATTCAGCTAATCTACGTTTATGAAATTATCTTACAAATATACTCATACACGTAGGATAGGACTCTTGTAAGAGTATGGATTGCAATGGATTTTGTCATTGCAAATGATTATAAATGGTCTACATAATTTTAATAACTATCAGTAGTAAAGGATTGGTTAAATAAACTGTGGAACATCCATATGGGGATTTTATCATCTGTTAGAAGGGTACTAGGGAAATGTAATGAAACTGCACCATTTTTCCAACTTTTCTGTAAATGAAACTATTCTAAAAGCAGAGGCAGCGATGAGAGTCAAGGAGACAAGGTTGGGGCCAGTTGACATAGTCTAGGTGGGAGAAGAGGAAGGTATGAGGCAGGTAGGTGGCCATGAACAGGGAATGAAAGACTTGATAATAATAGAATATAAAAAGAGAAGAAAGTGTATTAAAGAAAAATTGGATTTTTAAATCCAACTAATTCAAAGGCTGGTTGGCACCTCTACACAAACATAGATTTTAGAGGAATGAGCAGGTTTGATAAAAAATATGACTTTTTAAATGTGTTTTAAGTGTGTGAACAAATACAGGTAGAGATATTCCTTATGAATGTGGGTAGGGAACTCCAGGAAAATATTGAGATTAGAGGTAGTACTGCAAGAGTGATATTAAATGGGACTTTTATTTGCAAGAGAGAGAAGCCTGCTTGCCAGAGTGCAGGTGGGAAATCTATTTATGTATGGGTTGGTGAAATCAAAGGAATCCAGCATCTCTCATGTATCTCTCTACCCTGTTTTCCAATAAATGGCTTTGTTTACTTCAAGTTATCTGCACAGGGCAGCAAGATAACCACTGTGAAGTCTGTCTACTCCAATAGAAAGTTCATTTTCCCCTTTATTGATAACTTTTGCAGAAAAGTTCTGAGGAAGACTATGTTTGGCTTGGATTAGATCGCCTGTAAAAAGGCAGAAGAGTCAGCTAAGAATGGTGTCAAGGGAATTCCCATGGAATAGTCATTGACATCAAATACTGAGAGAAAAACTTGTAAAAATAAACATCCAGTTGGTATATGTTGAACAAAGAATACATATTTCTTCAAAGAAAAATAATTATGAAACATACACACATCGATTAAGTGTATTGTCTATCTATTGCTATGTAAAAATTACCCCAAACATAGGGGATTAAAACAACAGAATTTATCATTCCAGCTTCTGTGGGCATGGCTTAATTGACACTCTCTCTCAGAGTCAGTTATAAGGTAGCAATCAAGGGAGCCATCAACTGTGCTCTCATTTGAAGGCTCAACTGGGGACAGATCCACTTCCAACCTCATTCACATGGTTACTGGCATGTATCAGTGACTCACTGGGTGTTGGATAGGGGCTGCCTAAGTATCTTGCCGGGGGGATCTTCATAATAATCATATAATTTTCATAAGAGTAAGCAAATGGGGTGGGGAGGAAAAGAGAGGAGTCATCCGTATTAAGCCATAGTCTTTTATAACCTTAGCTTGAAGGTGACATCCTATCACTTTTTTCATTCACTAGAAACAAGTCACTAGGTCCAGCTTGCATTTTAGGAGAGATTATACACATGCATGAATACCAAGAGGCAGGGATCATCGGGAGCCATGTCAAAAGCTGCCTCCCACATGGAATCATTATAAAATACACCATCCGTTTTAAAAGGAAGAAAACTTTGAGGACGTATTTTCTTGTGTAGCATTGACTGGTAATGTTATTTAAGAAAAATAAAATGGACCTCAACTTAAAGTAAGAAAGGTTCTCTTCCTCAGACTTAAGGAAAGTAGAAGAACAAATGCAGAGATCAATAAGCCAGAATATAATAGAATTAATAAACAATGCCAAGAACTCATTTGCGGAAAACAGTAAAATAGGCATCTCGATATTGGAGAGAACCAAGAAAATAATGAAAGACTTATAGCTAACATTAGTTATAGCTAACATTCATTAATCCCTTTCCTTTCATGAGCAAAGGAACTTGTTTTCAAATAAAAGAGAACACTATACACTATATTTTCTAGTAAATGAGAAAATATCCATAAAATGAAGAATGACTAATTGTAGAGAAACTAAGGAATTGGAAGAGTCAAATAGATTTCTAAGAATAGCTCCATGGTGAATTCTGTTAAAACTTTAAAGCACAATTTGTGTGTCTTTTATCTCAGAGTCTAGAAAACATGTCCCATTCAGTTCTACGAGGACAACATCACCCTAACGACACCTTCTTAACCTTCTCCCCTTCTTTGACAGTGCTCCTCCTCAGACTTTTGGTTTCCTCTCCCTCTTGTTCTTGGAATACGGTGACTTTCCCCAGGCCTTGTGCTGCTGGGAAAGGAAGGTCATGCAGACACATCACTTCCAGGATCTGCTCTCCCTTCGGGATATCCTGTGTCTGCTCCAGGGCCCAGGCAGGAAGATCTGGCAGGTTCGGACAGAGCTAAATATTTCTGTTGCCTGGGGTAGCTTCTCCCATCTTCTCTAAGAAGAGTGTGTTTGATTTTAGCCTAGCTGGGACTTGTGGAAACATTCATCTCTGCTGGAGAGTTGGGAACACCACAGACAGACCTCCAATCTGGTCCAAAAAGGCAATTTTAATGTTTTATACCCCCAGTATTTTTAAACATGAAATTCAGATCTTACAAGAGAAGGTACCTTTCAAATAAACTGGACAGATAAGAAGAGAAATTGTGAGACAAAGGAGAAGAGGAAGTAAGTAAACTGAAATAAACAGTAGTATGTTTCCCCAGATTTATTGAGATATAATTGACATATAATGTGTAAGTTCATGGTGTACAATGTGTTCACTGGAGACCCATATTGCAAAATTATTTCTACCCAGCAATAGCTAACACCTCCAGCATAAATACCATTTCTCTTTTTTTTAGTGAGCACATTGAAGATTTACTCTCTTAGCAACTTTTGAGTATACAATACAATACTGACAACTATAATCATACCATGTTGTACCTTAGAGCCCCAGACCTTAGTCATCTTTTACTTCAAACTTCGGAACTTTATACCCTTTGACTAACATCTCCCCAATTCCTCCACCCTCAGTCCCTGGTAACTACCACTCTATTGTGTTTCTTTGAGTTTGACTTTTTAACGTTCTATTTATAAGTATATAAATCACTGTCTGTCTCTATCTAAGATTTTTCTTCCTCTATCTGGCTAATTTCACTTAGCGCTATGTATGCCCTCAAATTTTATCCATCTTGTTGCATATGGCTGGATTTCCTTCCTTCTCACAGCTGAATAGTGTGTGTGTGTGTGTGTGTGTGTGTGTGTGTGTGTTTAGTATATCCATTCACCCATTGGCAGACACTTAGGTTCCTCTCATTTCTGTATCTTGGCTATGACGACTAATGCTACAATGAACATGGGAATGTAATATCTCTTTGAGATACTGTCTTCATTCCCCTTAGATACGTACTGAGAAGTGGGTTGCTGGATTAGATGGCAGTGTGATTTTTAATTTTATGAGGAACTTCCGTGTTACTTTCCATCAACTTCCATTCCCACCAGCAGTGCACAGGGGTTCCCTTTTCTCCATCTCCTCACCAATATGCTCTCTCTGTGTTTGTTTGTTTGTTTGTTTTATGGTAAGGCGATTTATATTTAAAATTAGCTGGCTGGACTCAGTTTAGATGATTCAGTTTAAATGATTCCACTTTCAATGGTAACGTCCAGCACATCATCAGGATCAAGTCAGTTGAACGTACACCTTCTTCTCTCCATCAATCTGATCAGGATGTTGGCCTTGACCACATCAATGCCATAGAGCTTCTTCAGAGTCTATTGATCATCAACTCGTTGACCTTGACATCCACAATGAACACAAGTGTGCCGTACTCCTCTGTCTTCTTCATGGTTGACTCTGTGGTCAGGGGGAACTTAATGATAGCATAGGGTCAAGCTTGTTTCTCCTGGGGCTCTCTTCCAAGGACATTTAGGTTGCCTTTGGAGCTGAAGTGTCTTGTGTTGCCAGAAGGTGGGTGATGTGTGGATCCTCTTTTTTCTGTGATTGTGGCTGCCTTTCAGCACTGCTTTCTTAGCCTTTAAAGCTTTTTCTTTAGCTGGTGTGTAGAAAAGCAACAAATCTCTGTACATTTATTTTTATGAGACTGACGTGCTGTCCACTGTGCTAGGAAGACAATTGTATGTTGATTTTTATAAACTGAAACTTTGCTGAATTTGTCAATTTTTTTTTGTCAATTATTTCTAAAGGTTTTTGTGTGTGTGTGTGGGGGGGGGCATCTTTAGAATTCTATATAAGATCATATCACCTACAAAAACAATTTCCCTGTTCCTTTTTGATTTGAATGCCTCTATAAGTATTAGAATTAAAATTGTTTGGTTCCAAGTTCTTGGTGTCTGGGATAAAAGCCAAAGCATGGAACATTATATAAAGATACTAACATGTTTTCCTAGCAGAAATTATACTTTAGCTATTACTAAACTGCTAGATTATTTTTCACCTATAGTTTATGTAAGGAAAATAGGGGCATATTGTAGACTAATCCTTCAATAAACATTCCATAGTAAATGCTGAAAATCAATTTTGGCTGTTAATTATAGTGATTGTCAAGAAAAGCCCTGAACAAAATATTAAAACACAGAATTCCCAGTGAAGGAGGCTGAATTCTGCAGGAGGCTGAATTCCTATGATTCAACTATGAGAAGCCAAGACTATCAGGTGTCACTATTGAAAGAATGAACATTTTCAGGAGCCTGTGGAGCAGAAGCCATCTTTAGGACTTAAGGAACAACTACAAGCAAGGAAGTGGAGACAGAAGACATTGAATCTGTATTTGAAGAAATTGGTGAAGGTGTGGTAAAAATCGTCTGGTAAATTTTTTTTTTTAATAGAGGCATGTTTTTATTTATTTATTTGTTTGTTTGTTTGTTTTTGTTTATACATGCACTGGGTACAGTCAGAAGTGCGGGAGGGTGAGAGAATTCACCAGAGCCAGAGCGGGGAGCAGAACAGGCAGAAGGACTGAAGTACACTGCTGAGGGGAGCAGCGGGCGGCAGGAGGTCTGCGCGCCATGTGGGACCCTCCTCCAGTGGCCGGGGAGCAGCTGGGGATCGAACCGGCGCCTCCGAGGCCACGGGCAGCTTCGCAACCCAGCACTCAACCGCTGCGCCACCGGGGAGGCCCTCGTCTGGTAAATTTTTCCAGCTCATTCCTCCTTACTGGTACAGGAAGAAAATTTCTTTTCCCCCTGGAGTAGGGATGGGTTATCTCTTCTGTGGTTTCAGAAGTGGAGGAGGGTTTGTGTGGGGAAGAGGAGGCTAAAGCAACCTGTTTTGCTGGGTCCCTGCATGGCAGAAAGTTGTTCTAGTAAGTCCCTCCGACCTGTAGTGGGCTCTGTCTGAGTCAGAAAAATACAATGGTTCTTTGCAGTGTTGGATTTTGAGACTTTTATTATAGCCTCATAACCTAGTCATATATTCAGCATGAGGCAAGAGGGATGAGTGGAGAAGCAAGGTGAAGAGAGCCTATTCTTAAGTATAGGAAAGACCTGAATATATTTATAGGTTGAGCAGTGTGACCCAGAAGATGTGGAGAAGTTGGAGATAAAGGAAAAAAGTGGACCTAACTGATGTGTTATTTCTAGGTATAGAGAGAAGTTGATGGGTTCTGGTCCAATATGGTGACATAGAAGCCTCCTGAACGCACTTCCTTACATGGATATATGGAAATCTGCAGCCACACACAGAACAATTTCTTCTGAAAAAAATTGAGACACTAGCTGAGCAATTTCTGTACATCAGGTGAATGAGAAAATACCCACATTGAAATGGATAGAGCAGGCTTATAACAGGCTCATCCTAATCCTCGCACCTGGCAGAGTGAAAGACATGGAGAAGAGACTAGGGATAAGAAGAGAGATACTCTTCTTTGAGCAAAAGGGAAAGAAAAGGATGAGCAATGAGAGAGAGTTGGAGGAAGGACAATTGTTTTTGTCTGGTGGTCTTGATTTCTCAGGAAATGCAGACCTGAAGATGCCTGGCAGAGGTTGGAGAAAGAAGTAGTGCAGCAGGATTTGAGACAAAGGGGAAAGGTTTGGGGAACTCCCAAGAGGTGAGGCAGAAATTCATGAGTGAATAGAGGAGTCTGCTACGGTGGGGTGGCTCAGCATGGATTTGTTGACAATCTGGTTTTTGAGAAGCTATGACCTTCCCTAGGAAATCTCGGCTTCTTTCTGAGGGAGTAAGTATGGTCCCATTAACCTTCCTGAGGAAAGGCAAGTTCCCCAGACTGAGGCTATTGAAGCAGATTTTGTATAACCAATTGGTAGGGATATTATAAAGGAGAGCCCTGAACTGGATGAACTAAACAATCTTTAAATTTTCTTCCAACCTTGAGATTGTATGATTCTATATTCTAAGTATTATAAGAAACGTAATAAAATCATTTTACTTCTAGCCTATAAAAATGATAGTGACCTGCCTTTCAGCTTCTCCCCCGCCCCCTGATCTGTGCACTCAGGGTAGATCATGTGTGTCATGCATTCTTGTTCCGGGTCAGTCCTCCTAGGACTAGAGATTTGACAGAGCAGATGTAGAATGTGCTGACTGATAAGTTAGCACAGTCCTCATCTCTCTTGAGCAGACCTGATGAATGGCTGGAAACAGAGTATCATTTTGATTGGTATCATTTTTGTGTTTGCTGGCAACTTTTGGAATTTTCTATTCCTAAACTCAGCATTTCCCCTGCTGATTCTGGGTGAGCAAAGTATTGTTGTTTAAAAAATGTCATTTAGTTCTTCAATCTTGGAACCATCTCTGCAAAGAAAGAAGCAGATGAGAAAGGAGAGGTCAATGGGGGGCTCTAGCTCCACAAAGGTGCCATAAATCTCAGACTGATGACAGGACCCCCATCTGAGTACTGGTTACCCCCTGTGTCCTGGAATAATACAGAGAAATGAAGACTGTTATGATGCTTGTTCATGCAAGATGGAGTTATATATCCCCAGCCCATGTCAAAGGATAACCTTTGGAACAGGTCGTATAAGTCAAAAAGTCATCAAACATTTTCAGATCTAATCTAGTTCTTTTGACCTTCCCAATCCCTTTTATCACCATAATAATCTATTCAGTGACCAGCAACAGATGTATTTGTAGGAGAAATTGGGAGGCTTCCATCGGCTGTTCCACGTGACCTCCACTTCCTATCTGGAGATGAGGTCTCCTATCTTCTAGTTAGCTTGTAGCTACATAAATCATCTGCCCCATGCACTAAAATATTTCCATATGGAGTGGGATTTTAGGCCACTCTTTGTCATAAGAAATATTGCTGAGTCCCTCCTCGAGTACAGCATCAGTAGTTTAGGGAAATGTCAGCATAAAGTAGGTACATGTCAAGTAAGAAATGAGGAATGTGAACCGGTCTTTGATGTGACTTTTAGAGGAGGTGTCTGAGCTGGGTCTCTACAGAGCAGTGTCTATTATGCCTCCCATGTGCTCAATCCTGAACCAGGCTTATGATAAGAAAGATGAAGCAGTAGGACACAAAGAAAGCAGAGAACACAGAGGGAGAAAAGACTGAGCTCTCGGGTTCCACTTGATAAGAAATATTACCTCTAAGATCTCTTGGGGATTCCATAGTTTGATGTTTGTGAAATGTGCTTTGTAGAAGATAACTCATTAAATAACATGTGTTAGTAGCCCAGCTCACTTAGAGGTATTGGTCCTGGATGTGAGTTTGGGGGTACACATGTGTAGTGGGCTGAATAATACCTCCTAAAAAGCTATGTACCCCCTGGAACCTGTGACTGTGATCTTTTTTCTTTCTTTCTTTTTTTTTTTTTTAAAGATTATTTATGCATACAAGAACTGGGTACAGGCCAGAGGTGTCAGGGGTGAGAGGATTCACCAGAGACAGAGTGGGGAACAGAACAGGCAGACTGACTGGAATACACTGCTGAGGAGAGCAGTGGGCAATACAGGAGAGGTCTGCTGCACCATGTGGATAGCTTCCTGGACGGGGATCAAAATCATGCTGCAGTGACTGAGAATAGTTTCATAGGTTGCATCTTAATCCCTTGCGCCACCAGGGAGGCCCTGTGACTGTGATCTTATTTGGAAAAAAGAGTCTTTATAAATGTAATTAAGGATCCTGAAATCATCCTGGATGATCTGAGTAGGCTATAGTTAATAATAAGTGTCCTTATAAAAGACAAAAGAGGTCCCTACCCAGACCACAGCCAGGTGACAAAAGGAGCTGCAGAAGGTTTTGGGGCCAATTAATCCACGTTGCTGAGGCAAAGATGAACCATCTTAACAGCCCATTCCAGCCCACCAGAGCACATGACAGGAGAGCCTGCTTGCTATTGATATTCAGGACCTCGTAACTGGAAAAAAACCACATTTGGAAGTAAATAGAATTGTAAAATGAATGAAACATTATGCAATATTTTGTATGTGTAAAGAAAAGAGAACTGCTACATGGATGTTGACAGGCGTCTGAGTTTGGAGAAAGATCCCATTCATGCCCAGAGGATCCAGAAAGCCTGCCCGCCAGCCGGTCTTCCCCTTCTTTCAAAACATATTTGTTAAGCTCTGAGTCTGTGCCAGGCATTGTATTAAGTGCTGGGGACATAGCTGAGAACAAGAAAGACAGCCTTTCTCTTCCCCGGGCATGCGGCCTAGCAGGCATTTAACAAAAATGTTAGACACGTCACTTTAAATGACAAATGTTAAGTGTTACAAATTGTCTTGGGGTCCTTGTCAAAATTCAATGACCAGAGATGTATGGGTCTGCTTGGGGGTTACTTGTTCTGCCCTGTAGCCCCAAGTTGCCCCATTCCAATACCACATGTGCCGTGGAGGTCTTAAAGGCAGGGGGTGGATTTCCTCCAATTCTGATCTTTGTTTTGTCCACCCCCACCCTGATCCTACATTTTCCTATCTAAATTGTAGAATCAACTTTTTAGAATCAACTAATTGCACATATCAAGTGTTATAAAGGAAAAGTCGATGGAGCTGATGATTTCCCATAATGAAGGTTTAGCAATCCGACTGAATGTTGGGCCATAAGCAAATGATGGGTGAGGTTAAAATCAGCTTCTTTTTCTGTTTTAGATCTTTTACAAGGCACTCTGAGATCCTGCCACCATGTCACAAATGTTTGAGTAGCTGATAGTTGGGTGTGGGTCAGCACTACGCAGAGCTGTCCAGCCCATCATTGTGCATTTTCGCTCTTTTACTCATCCTTGATAACAAAGCTGTAGGAGATGCCAGAGCCAGGGTATTGGCCTCAAAAACAGAACAGAAGAGGGTAGGGGAGAAAGAGGTCATTGGGCACCCATGGCCTCAGACCAGACCACAGGGTTCAATGTGCAGCCTGACAGGTTCTCAGATCCCCTGCCCTCCTGTGTGGGCCTGGGTCCAGATCTATAGTGCCCCATGCAGGGATTCAGGGGTCTGCCGGCCAGGCATGCCTGGCAGATTCAAAGATGAGAAAAGGTGAATTGGTCCCAAATCTGGCCAGACGTGAGGCTCTGCTTGCCCTGGGAGATCTAAGGGCCCTCCCCAGGCTTTGAGCTGCAAAGACCTCCCTTGAGAGGGCCAAGAAGGACCCCTTCTCGTAGATTATATCCTTTCAATGACCTGATCCATAGGCCGAAGATTTCATAGGCCGGAGATTTCTGCCTTCATTAAACTTTTCTGTACCTAGCAAAATTTTTGAAGCTGCAAGCTTACCTAGGGCCATGTAGCCACCAAGACTTTAGTGTGAGGGCGTTTGGACCTAGTAAGGAGCATGTGGAGGGTACCAGGATGGGAGAAAATGAAGAAAGAGACTCTGCGATTGGGAAATTAGGAAGAGCGAATTTTGACGACTTATTGGTTTCACCCATAGCTGGACCTCAGAGAGGCAGCCTGCACAGAGACCTAGGCTTACCAGGGGCCTAAGATTTCTGGATTTATCAGTCAGGAAAGCCTCACTGCTATGGCAAATGATCTGAACATTTCAGTGGCTTTAAAACAATACAGACTTATTTCTTACTTATGCACAGTCTAATGCAAGATGTGACCTCGGCTCCACACAGTCGTGCTGGGCCCCGCTGCTCCGAGGCCTATCCATCAGCCAGTAGGGGAGGAATAGCAATGGGTACTGCATGTGGGATATTTGTGTGGTCCTGGCTTAGAAGTGGCACTCACGCCTCTGCCACTTTCGTTTGGCCAGAACGTAAGTCACCTGGCCACATCGTCTTACAAGGGGAAGCCAGGAAAGGTACTCTGGCTGTGTATCCAGAAAGAAGAAGCAAAGTAGTTCCTGCTCCTCTAGTCCCTCTCCTTCCTATAAAAAATGAATCAGAGCACAGTTTTGGGCCACTAGCAAGACTACATGGAGGAGGCAGTGTTGGCTCTAGGCCTGGAAGACCAGGAGGCTTCCCCCTGAGATGGATGGGTGATGCGTGCAGAGGTGAGAGTTGCTCTCCACACATAGACTCTTCCCTACTTCGTCCTCCCCCACAATTGTGCAGCTCCCAGGGCACATGGGGACAGAGATGGCCCAACCAGCCTACTCAGGATGAAGCAGTGTTATTTGGGGAGACCAAGGAGGTAGCCCAACCCAATAGCTCTGTCTGTCTGACCTGCACGAGTAAGCACAAATCTCATCTCTTCTTGCAAGGACAAAAGGTGGTCATTTTGTGAGTCAGGAAGGTGCTTTTATAACTGATAATTACATATTCATTGGGGAACTGTAATAAAAATCATTCCTCTCTTCATTTACTTAAATGCGATCTTTCTGTAGTCATTATGTAATTACTGCTATTTTTCAGCAACATTATTAAGAATAAATGGGCCACCGTTTCTCAATTGCCATACAACTTCAAAAGCAAGAAGCGGCTCATTAGACAGGGAGATTGGGGAGGAAAGGGGCCCTTTTCTTGGAGAAACTGGCAATGCTTGGGGCATATTTAGCAGATTATTTGAAACAAATGGTTTGCAGCTGCCTCCAATACTGGGCTCACTTCTCAGCACCTGCCCTCACATCCCTGGACAAAAAGCCTTGGAGAGAATTTGCTTGGCTGAAGCAGACCTGCCAGTCATCTGAAGCCCAAGTGGCAGGCCCCCCAGAAAAGGACAAGCTGAGCGCATATTTTAGAATTTCTCCTGCTGTGTCTTTCTCCCCAGCTTCCCCCTTGTCCTAGATGAAGGAGATGGAGATCGATATCCTTTTTCCCAGAACATAATTTACAGACTGTTTCAAAAGAGCACATCTGTGACCACTTTGAACTGTCCACACCCAAGGCCTGCACAGCTGTTTCTCAGGCCCTTAAATTATTCACAAGGAGCATAACATGTATTGCTGTGCGGCCTGGGGACAGGAACACAGCATGCAGCTGTTCAGGTTGTACACTGCAGAATTCCAGGGGCCCGCTCCCACAAACTACAGTGTATATCAGTTGCATGACTGTAGGTGGGTGGCTTTACTACAGATCCTAGACGCGGGAAGGGTATAAGAAGGCAGCCAGGAACCCCCTGGATTAGGCATTCTCTAATCCAGTGCTACAAGGATGTTCCACACTTCTTGTCAGTAGCCAATATGAAGGCAATGGCATTTGGGTGACAGGACCTGGCAGCCACTGACTGAATTTTACAGTCTGGGCAAAGCCATGCCACACACCACTGTTCAGACAAGCTGCCCTAGACTTAAAAGAGATAACCTGATGGGGTAGTTTTTGCCTCTAGGAAGTGAGACTTGGAAAAACACAAGGGGAAATCCTGAAAAATACAAATCTGAGGGTCTAAGGAGAGAAGCTTTTAGCAGGCCCAGAGAAAACTACAGTCTTTGATGCAAGACCCCAGATTTAGAGCCTGCAAACTCAATTTGGTGCCAAACTCTCAGTGGATGGGCTCAAGCAAGCCAGTGATTAGTTTATCATTTACCTACAATCATTTCACATGTATTGAGCCCTTTCTTCATGCCAGCCCCTGTGCCGATGTGTTATCTCACTCAATCTTCAGGAGCCCCGTTGAGGAAGGTATTTCTGTGATCTTAGGAGGAAATGGAAAGACAGACTCAGTAACTTGCCCAAGATCATGTAGCACAAATGTAGTGGAATTGGGATTTGAACCCAGGCTCTCTGACCCTAGAGCTTCACTTCTAATCTTTGTGCTAATCTGTGACAATAGGAGGTGGATGTGAGGTGGGTGGATGGATTTGTCAGACATCCTGATTGGCACCTTTTAACTCCTCCGTATACTTTCCTCCCTTCTTCTTTTCCTCTCTAGCCTCTTTGCTTGCTTCTTCATGCCCTACCTTGCCTTCCAACCAGGCTAGTTCTTAACACCCTGCCAAGAGGTATTTCCCTGGTCTCCACCCTTTCCTCTCTGTTGACACTAGGTCTTCCCTTTCAGAATTGCTGCCAAGTTTACTGCCCTCAAGAACCCCGCATAGATTCACTTAACTCATATATTCAATCAATACCATTTGAGCACCTTTTGCATGAGGGACCATTCCAAGCCCTGAGATGCAAAAAGGAATGAAAGGTGGCCCCTACTCTCAAAGAGCCTACTATGCAGTTGGGGAGACAGGCCAGTGGATGGCATCAATATAGAATAAATAAATCAATATACAGTGGATGGAATCATTATAGAATAAACTAGATGTACTTGGAACAGCAGCTCTCAATCATAATGTGCAAATGAATCACCGGGGACCTGGCTAAAATATCTGGGTGGGATCTGACAGTCTTTCTGCCTTTCCAACAAACTACAAGGGATGTGATGCTGCTGCTGCTGCTGAGTGCCCCCTTTGTGTAGCGAGATCCCCATGCCCGTGCTGGGGCGGGTGCTGAGAGGATCAACAGGGCAGTGGAACCTGGGAAGGAGTTGAGGCCTGAGCTAAATCCTGACTACAGCTGAGGGGGCGTGAACTCTGTCACCTCTCAGAAATGCATTGCATTCAAGACAGCAGCCAGGGGGCTAGGGCAGAGTGGATAGTCTGCCTGTCCTGTCTTGACTTGCCCTGAAGAAGTCACTGGCTTCTGGAAAGTATGGAGTTGGGCTAAGGTCCTTCCAGCTTTTAGGAGTCTAAGCATCCCATGAAAAGGAACAGAATCATTACATTTTGTGGAATAGTCCTGAGCTTGGTAGACAGAAGGCACCTTAAAAATGACATGCTCCCTTCTTTGACTTTGCAAATAATAGGGCAGGCCCCAACAGGACAGGTGGGGGAAGGGGTTATTTCCAGAGGCCACATGGTGGGTAGGGGCCAGACTCCAGGCCCCAGAGCTCACAACCACCAGGCCCAGCCTCCTACCCTTGGGCCCCTGTGTCCATTCACAATTCCAGGGGGTTCCATTTCATCATATTCATGGGAAACCTCTCCCATGGACCTGTATCCCAGGGGTCCTGTCTTCCAGGGTCCCAAGCTGCCATTCAGAAAGAGACAGATAACTGAATAACTCAGCTGGGAAGAGTTGAATGAGCACATCCATTAGGCGCTGGAGACAATCAAGATAAAGAGCACGCAGCCTACTGGGTTGGGTTCCTGTGAGAGAAATTTTACCCTGGAATGATCATCACAAAGCCTTCAGCGTAAACACAAAGTCGCTCTCTCTTTTAATTTCAAGTGGTCCCTATGAGCAGTACAGCTTCCCTAGTGCTTTCAGCTCGACACAGAGCAGATGGAGCCCGGTCCCCCTGCCAAGAGCATCCATCAGGGGTGAGCTGTTAGGGAGCTGGGACCTGTCAGTCGTACAGACACAGCTGTACACGTGCACCCACACCAACAGGCTCAAGGGCTCAGACAAGCACGCATGTGCATGTGCTCGCAGGTACAGCACTACATACACTGCTGTGCACCACAGTGCTTGCGAGTGTTTAGGAGCCCCACCAAAGGCATTGGCTGTAGGTGCCCAGCAAATGCCCTTTGGAACTCTGAAAAGCAAATCAACACCCTGTAAGCGGAAACCTTATCCTTTTGAAAAATAAGGCCCACCTCTCCCCCAGAGGATTAGCCGGGCACACCTCATCCACTGTTTTAATTAATACACTGCAGCTGGTGCATGGGAGGCAGAAGCTTGAGTTGTCTGAACGCAGAATTTCAAATATGTCAACAAGCTTTGAAGACCATTGTGAACAGATGCAGCAAGAAATGCCAGTAAGTACAGAGTGTCTGGTGCACATCTATAGGGAGGCCGCAACTGTCCCCTCCACCTTTGGCCACTGTCCAGGCCAGCCCTGCTAGGACAAAGGGATGGAAGCCCTGCCCCTCCCCAGCTCATCCAGCTCATCCAGCTGGTAGGTCTGCCACCTGCTGGCTCCGTCCCCACCCGTGAGGGTGGGGAGCCCCTGAGGAATGCCCCCTCCTGATGCAGCCCCTTTTGTCCAGTCCCTCTCTCCTGCAGGTAAATTCCTAGACTCGCTGAACTGTGTGTGTGCGGTGGGCAGGGGTGGGAGAGAGGGCTGAGGCTTATGAACTGAGGAGTTCACGCCTCCCCACCCTGAAGTCCCTGCTTAAGCTGCAGAGATAGACCTAAGCCCCAAAAGTTCTTCTTTTGGGCTGAGGACTTTCTATGCTTTATTGCAAAGCTTCAGCCTGTGCTTGGCCCCAGCGTGGCTTTGTGAGTGGAGCTGTGTGAGGAATGTGGTGTGGAACAAGTGCTATGAGAGAGATGGAGGTTATGTCTCCTGAAAATGCCAGGAAGATCTGCTTTGTTGGTCTTTCAGACAAGTCTAGCAATTTTTCATGAATTTATGTAATTGTTCATTTAATGTGTCTCTTACAAGGAACTGTGAGCTCCATCAGGCGAAATGATGGTTCTCACTATTATGCCGAGTCAAGTACCTGGCACATCACTGGTGCAGTAAATATTTTTCAGCTGAGTGAATAAAGGATTGACCGATTCATTCTCCAGACTTGTTAAGCATCTACTGTCCTTGATCTCTTGATAAGGCCAGGTGCCTCATGGGAGGGAAGCTGGGCGGGATTGTTCCCAGGCGGATGGGCTCAGGACATGATGGCTGTCGTAAGGGGAGGACAGGGTGAGTCCCTGGAGGGTCCTCGGACTGAGATCGGAGCTGGCAGCACAGGGTACTAACCAGGGAGCTGTGTGGGCAGCAGGACACACCAAAGAGCCCTGGTTCAGGCTTCTATGCCATAAACAGGGTGATGAGGCAGTGGGTACAGAACAAAGTTTGTATGTGTGTTTTTAAATCTGTTTTTTAATATTATAAATTAATGAAAGTAGAAATCTGAGGGGCTAGTAAGTGTATGAAAACCTCTTTAATAACCATAGAAATGCAACTTTAAACACAAATGAGATACCGTTTCCATTTTTCAGGTTGGGCAAAGGAAATGGCCTGACAGCGCCAGTGCTGGTGAAGAGGTAGGGAAACCCATCAGTACACTGCTTCAGAGCTATTTGGGGGTATATGGTTCAACTTAAAACGTGCATCCCCAAGAACCCAATGATCCATTTCTGGGTAGGTATTCTAGTCTAGAGCAGTGATTATCAAACTATAGTTTGTCTGACCCCCTAGGATGTTTGTTGCCCAACCCCAATGCCAGCGTTTCTTTTTTCTTCTTTTAAAAGATTTATTTATTTATGCACACATGAACTGAAGTACAGGCCAGAGGTGTGGGGGGTGAGAGGATTCACTGGAGACAGAGTGGGGGAAAAGAACAGGCAGCTGGACTGAAATACACTGCTGATGGGAGAAGCAGGCAAGTCAGGAGAGGTCTGCTGCACCATGTGGGTAGCTCACAGGCCAGGGATTGAACTCATGCTACAGTGGCTGTAGACAGCTCCATAGGTTGCATCTTAACCCCTTACGCCACCAGTGAGGCCCAATGCCAGGGTTTCTGATTCAATCTGGAGTGGGGGTGTGTGACTGTGGGTAGGGAAGGAGGGATGAGAATTTGCATTTCTACTAAGTTCTCAGGCTATCCTAACGCTACTGGCCCTGGAAACACACATTGAGAACCACTGTTCTATTTAAAGTCTTGTTTCATGTACACACACACACACACACACAAATGCTCAGTGATGTTCATTGCATTTCTTTTAGCAAAAATTGAAATAAACCCAAAGTACATCAATGGAGGAGGAGAGAAAGATATCATGGAGGATTGTACAGCGGGATAGTACAGACCAGTAAGTGAGAGAAATAAATCTTTCAAAATGGATAGCTGTAGAAAGAGTTAAGTTGCAGGGTGTTATGTATTGTGCATGACTATTTTATTGGTAGGTTCAAAAACAATTTTAAGAAATTGCTATGTAATTGCCAATGCTATGTAATCACTATATGATGGTAGTAAAACCTGGAGTGAATACACATCAGATCTATGAAAGCTGTTGTGTCTGGAGTGTAAGGGACGGGGCGAGGACTAGAGAAGAGAAAATAGAAACTTCTAGCTAGCCTGTTTTATTCGTTAAAAAAAAAAAGACCTAAATAAAATGACTTTTATTTTATGGAGCAGGTACATGGTTCTTTTTTGTTGTTTTATTATGCTTTGTGCTTTTCTATATTTTTAAGTGTATTTTTAAAGACTAGTCTACTCTCATTGTGGAAAATTAGAAAATGTAGAGAAATTAGAAATTAAAAGCATTCATAGATCCAAAGTAAAGATTTTGATATTCTTTCCAATTGATTTACTGACATAAAAGAGGCGTCATATAATATTATTTACATTGTTTTTGCATCCTGCTTGTGTATCTACTGTATTTTCTCTTTCATTTAGTTATTTTGAGTAATGCCCTTTTCATTAGCTACCTCATCATTCTCCAGTGGCAGCATTTTATTGAAGCAATTCCTGCTGGTCTCTCAGGTTCCTGGATTTTCACTGTTAGAAATGACAAGGTGATACCTAGCTTGGTCTAGGTTTTTGCTTTCTCTGCCTGGGGGCACCAGTGTTCCTGAATGTGGGTTACAAAGCAGATGATCCCATTTGTCACAATGGCCTGGGATGGGGTGGCACAGGGAGTGTGTGACACAGGTCTGTGTGGGAGGGCCCCTTGGGCACCAGGTAATTTCCTGGGGCCCCTGAAGTCCTGAGCAATGTGCCTGGTTCATGGAGAGAGCCTGCAGGTCACCTCTGCCCTCCTTCCATTCATTCCCCTGGGGCCAGGCTTACCTGTTGCTCCTGTTCTTGGGACCTATGAGGCCCTGGGGCAGGGACAGTGTGAGGCAGGCAGCAATGACGAGGCCTGGTCTGGGTGGGAATGTAAGCACAGGCACAAATACTACTCTTTGGGGTATAAAGTAGGAAAGAGCCCAAGGAAGGGTTGTAGGAGTTCTAAGGAGGGTGTGGACCGCTCTGTACAGTGAAGACAGCTGGGGAGTGCTCAGGGGCAGGTCACATCAGTAGCGTTTTGCCAAACTCATAGGCACAGAAAACAGACTAGTGGTTACCAGGGCGGGTGAGGATTTTTGGGGTGTGTGTGAAATGGATGAAGAAGCTCAATAGGTACACATTTCCATTTATGAAATAAATAAGTCATGGGGATGTAGTGTATTGTACAGCATGGGTCCACAGGCAATAATATTATATTGCAAATTTGAAAAATTGTAAAGAATTGATGGGAAATGGGACTTAACATTTCATATTGTATACAACTGTCAAATCGTTATGCTGCACACCTGAAACCAATATAGTGTATGTCATTACACTTCAATTAAAAAAAAAGGTAAAATGGTTAAATTTAACAAAGTAGATTTTGGGCCTCCCTGGTGGCACAGCCAGTTGAGCACAGTGCTGTGAAGCTGTCCGCAGCCTCTGCAGTACAGGTTCGATCCCGGCCAGCCAGTGAGATACCCACATGGCACAGCAGACCTCTCCTGTCTCGCCCACCGCACCCCTCAACAGTGTATTTCTGTCGTCTGCCTGTTCTGCTCCCTGTTCTGCCTCTGGTGAATCCTCTCACCCTCTTGCGCCTCTGGCCTGTACCCCAGCTCTTGTATAAAAATAAATAAATAAATCTTTAGGAAAAAAAATAAAATAAAAAGTAGATTTTTGTCAATTTTCATTTTTTCTACCAGCTTTATTGAGTTGTATTTTACATATCATAAAATTCAGCCATGTCAAATGTCTGATTCAAAGATTTTTAGTAACTTTGCTGAATGACACATCCATCACCATAAATCAATTTTAGACCATTTTCTTGTTTCCAATAAGATCCCTCGTACTATTTACAGTTAATCTTTATTCCCAACCCCCACTCTTAAGCAAGTCTTAATCTGCTTTCTCACTCTATATTTGCAGGATTACTTTTTGAAGCCTGGAAAAGGAAACTTGAGGTAATACCATCAATTGTGAAACCTGGGGACACAGGTGGTTACTTTGTTACAATAGAAAAGCAGCTCCATGGCCTCTAACTGCCATGTGGGGTGAAATTCTGAACTTGGAAGGCTCAAAGTAAGGGACTCTGCATGCCTTACAAGCACAGCGACTGCCTTTGATCAGATCAATCCTTGTACCTGGAGGGTTCTGACTTCCTATTCTTCCCACAGTCCCCACGTTTGCTCAGGTGAGTGCAGTGCTAATGTGGGCTTTGCAATCTCATTTGGCTGTGGCTTCTCTGGCCCGGGGGTCTGGGAAGTCCCTGGAGGCCATCATATGGCTGAAGGATCTTAGCAGCCTACATGGGTCTCTGGTCTCTTGCCTTGCTGTCATGGTGTGTGCACGATATCTGCCCACATTAGACCCAAACATTTTACACCCTAAAAATGATACAGTATGAGCAAATTATCCATCTATCCACCACTTTTTAATCAGGGGATGCTCTGATTCTTTACATGCAAGATTCTTTATTTTTTGTCTAATTTCAAACATATTACAACGTCATGCAGAAAAATCGCAGAGTAAAACAAAAATTGGGCAATCCTGTTATCTCACCAGAAGATGATCACCGCTACATTTGGCAGTATGGATTTCTAGTCTTCCTCCCAACCCCACATTTTCCTTGCATTTTGTTGGCTTCCATTAGCTTCCCATTTGATGTGTGTTGTGTGTGTGTGTGTGGGGGGGTGGTGTTTGGATGATTTTGCCTCTCATTGGTTGCAAAGGCCCCTCGCCCTGGGGCTCCCACTCAGGCTTGGATATAGGATGCTTCTGGCACGTTGAATCAGTTATTTATCCTTGATCTTGGTTTTTCTCTTTGACACTGAGCCAAGGACTTGGCTCTGTGGAGAGTCCTTCTGCCTGGGGGCATAATCTGCTGGTAAAGGAAGACAGTCAACCTGAAGCGATTAACAGCTCTACACTCTCTAAAGAGTAGCTGGGCAGCAGGTTGCAACACATCTGAGATAATTCAATTTTTATGGAAGCTATTTCCATTAATCATTTATTAATGACTTTCCCAACTGAGGCAATTAAGTAGACCAAGGATTAAAAAGGAGTCCCATATTCATTTACATCTGTCTAATTACCTGAAGTTCATGGATCCTGGAAGTACGTGAAAAATGAACTCCATTATTCTCCTTTATACTTTGTTTTTCTCTATGGGTTTGGCCTCAGCCCAAAAGGAGGCAGTCTCCTTTTGTGTGTGTGTGTGTGTGTGTGTGTGTGTGTGTGTGTGTGTGAGTCCGAGTCCCAATGATCCAGGCTCAGAGGGGAAGGACACTGTGATGTCTAAGGAAACTTTTGAGGCTGGGGGCGGGACCTGGGACACAGATTGCCTGAGGAAGAGAGAGCCCAGGGAACTGAGCTGGCCTGCTGGGATGTGAGGGTTAGAGGTAGAGCAATAAAGTAGCAGACAGGGCAGGAAGGAGAATGGGAGGATCCTGATCCTGAGCTAAAGAGCAGGGCACAGCAGGACGACATGTATGTCACCTGTCTCCAAGCTCTGTGTTAGATACTTCAGGCATGTGCTCCACTGAATCCCCTAAACTCTGGGAGTAAGATATCAACATACACATTCTGGACTTAGGGAATAAATGAATTAGGGCTCAGAGAAGTTAAGCAATTTTCTCAACACCACACAACTGGTGAGCCAAGGTTGGAGTGTAGCTGTTCTGACCTCAGTGTCTTGACACTGCTCTGACCCGCGTTCCTGCTAACTCATGCAGCCCAAGCTGCACACTCTGGGGTTCTGCCACGCAGAGAGAAAAGCCAAACCATGTGGATTTTCCATGGCTGTGAGGATAAAGCCCTCTACCTCACCTTTTCCAGCGAATACAGATGGTAGTTAAAGAATCCCCAGACAATTTAGTAGAGCTGGGAAAGAGGGATTCT
This sequence comes from Talpa occidentalis, assembly GCF_014898055.3. Lineage (NCBI taxonomy): Eukaryota > Metazoa > Chordata > Mammalia > Eulipotyphla > Talpidae > Talpa > Talpa occidentalis. The sequence goes on along the minus strand of NW_023604295.1, from coordinate 40,007,829 downwards.
TGTCCAATACCCTGCCCTAGGGCAGGTCCTGACGATGGGAACTGATTCTAGCTTTCTAGCAGTTCTTCCCACCAAGACAGCGGACATTGCCCAGGTGCACTGAGCCTGTGTGATGCTGGACACTGATGACTTTCTTCACGGGAGGGCTGGGGCCCCAGCCTGGAGCAAAGGATGGCAGCACAAAGGTAAAAGCCAAGGGTGTAAGTGTGGGGCAGCAGGGCAGCTGGACCTAGAAACGCAGTTGGAGCTGCTCCACGGAACCGAGGGAGTTGGGTGGATGGTATCTTGGATACCAGCCCTTAGGGAAGGGATGTTCAAAGGGAGGGATACAAACCCTTTTGGGTAGAAGATGTAGCCTCAGGGCAGCGGCACAGTGAGTCCAGATGCTCAGCTTCCCATGGTCTTTTTCTTAACTGATGCACGCGGGTTCATGTGGCCCTTCCTTTGCCGTGAGAAAGCAAGAGATGCTGTCATCCCCAGGGACGTGCAGCCTCCCAGTCTATGCACAAAGGCTTCTTTCAATGATCCATCGAGCCACCGGACAGGCTCAGGGCACACATTTCTGTTAAAAGGGGATTCCTGGAGTTAGAACTGGGGAATCTGGATGCAGGTTAGGGTATTCTGAATTCAGATACATGCAAGTGCAGTGTGGTAGTAATAAACATTTTTTTTTAAAGAATGTAACACTTCTGTCTCCCAAATATAACTGAAATCTTTCCAGAGACTATCATGTTTTTCAAGGTACACTGAAAAAAATTACAGATAAAACTTTGATTGGATGTGTTCCTATATATGTGCATTATTCAGTGCAGTAGTTAAAATCTTTTTTTTGTCAAGTCAGATCATAAATTATTTATTCCAGGTGTAGGTGTCATCTATCTTCATCCTATTTTATCTTGTAAAATGCTTCCTATTTTCTATGTTTCATTTAAAGTATGCTGACTGTGAGCCACTTATTTTTTATCTTTTCTCTTTCCCTAAATATGCAGAAAAGTTTTATTATTATGTCCCATGAAATTAGTGGAATTACTTTTTATTCTTATTTAATTGATTCCCACAGCCAAACACCAGAATTCAAAGAAGTATGTTGTCTACCATAACTGTCAGTTCCTAAAACACTTAATAGTTTCTGGCCTCACATTTCAACATTATTATAAACTATAATTTAAGAAATCAGAAACCGGGCCTTCCCAGTGGCGCAGCGGTTGAGCGCTGGGTTGCGAAGCTGCCCCCGGCCTCTGCGGCGCCGGTTTGATCCCTGGCTGCTCCCCGGCCACCGGAGGAGGGTCCCGCATGGCGCGCAGACCTCTCCTGCCGCCCGCTGCTCCCCTCAGCAGTGTACTTCGGTCCCTCTGCCTGCTCTGCTCCCCGCTCTGGCTCTGGTGAATTCTCTCACCCTCCCACGCTTCTGACTGTACCCAGTGCATGTATAAACAAAACAAACAAACAAACAAACAAACAAATAAATAAATAAAACATGCCTCTATAAAAAAAAAAAAGAAATCAGAAACCATATATTGAGTTTTTTTATAGTTTATAAAATAGCTGAAATAACATATTGGATAAAAAGCATGTAAATCTTGACCTGACTACTTCTAGGACACCATCTTATGGGATTTATTCCAAAATTTATTTTCCAGTTTGTTTTATTCTATTCTTTCACATGTCCATTTTTTTTTCCAATAGGAAGTAAATCTGATTTGGTAGTTAGGTTTTACAGTAAGGACCGGTATGAATATTACATTCCATGAGATATTTTTTTTCATAATTTGATGAACAAAATTTATAGTTTCTAAGTATTGTGAAAGCATATTCAAAGCAAGTGATAATATAAAAGCATTTTATTAAAAATATATTGGTGATATCCTATTTAAATTGACATACTTAGAGTTTCCAAACCCTTGCGTAAATAACAGGTTAATCAAGAAAATAACTCAAAAGATGGTAAAAATCCTTTTGCAAGTCAAGTGGTTTCCAGTTTTCCTGTCTCATATTCACTCCAAGGTATGTGTTCTAGGGTTGATGGCACTATTTAAATAATCTCTCGCTGTCTCTCTTTCTCAATCCCCCAGTAGATTTGTGGATTTCATGGGCTGCATATGTGTCGGATGAAGCCATGGTCCTTCTCGAGTCCTGAGGACCAGATACTATTGCAAAGGCATTTAGTGCTTCACCAGTCTGCCCAGGAGATACCCTTTCTTCCTCTGAGTTTGCTCTTTTTCCTCCTCCAGCCACATGTATAGATTGCAAATGACCCCACCCTTCTATGCTCCTCTCATCAAAAAGCAAAGTCTGTCTCCCTGCTCCTTAAACCTGGACTTGCCCTGTGACTTGCTTTCACCAACAGAATGTGGCCGTAGTGATGCATGTGGGTGCCTACTTAGACCTCCAGAAACCTTGCAGTATCTGTTCTTGTTACCTTACAAGTCTGCTCTCACTGGGATGACCGCCTGCTGGATATGCCGTGTAGAGAGTCCGAGATGCTCCAATTCTCAGCTCAGGGCCAAGCCTGTGTGTGAGGCCATCCCAGCCCATGCAGGCCCACAGAGCTGCCAGCTAACTGGCACTGTGTAAGTGAGCCCAGAGGAGCCCAGAAGAAAAACTACAGATGGCTTCAGTTCATATTGTTGACAAACAGAATTGTGAACCAATAAATGTTTTTTTGAGACACTAAGTTTGGGGATGATTTGTTGGCTGTTTACAAAAATCTGTGCGCCTTTTCCATATTGTGGGCTTGTTACCAGGGAGTGGCTACCCAGCCAGGCCCAACCCCACCCGATGCCCTCTGTGCTCAGGAATGGCCACAGAACTGGCTGTGCCAGTGGAGTGTGAATGGAAATGATATGTCACACCTCTGGGCTGAGGCTTTAGAAGAGCATGAGGCTCCTTCACTCTCTCTACCCCTCTGGAAGAAAGGACTCCCAGCTCATAGGAGTGGTCAAACCATACAGTCTCATGATTCTGGATTTCAGGTCACCCATGTGGTAAATTACTCACCAACAAGGAACACTGGTGTTGGAAAGCTACAAGAGTGATATATAAACTTCTATTGTAAGCCTGAAAGTTTGGGATATATTTATTGGAGCAGGTAAATAATATAAGAGCCCACAGTTACAAATGACTCTGCTGGGCACTGTTCCAAGCACTTTACATATATTACCTGCTTTATCCTCCCTGTAGCCCCACAAGGCAGTGCTATCTCCATCACTTTAACAGAGGAAGAGACTGGGACTCAAGGGGCTAAGTGACTCCAGCAAGGGCACACATCTAGAATAAAGTAGGCCCAGGGGCTGATCTGGAAAACCATGCCCCGACCTTTGCACTCAGGTCCTGGTCTCTGCCCTGTCACTGATCACTGTGGGATCTCAGACAAGTCCTGTTCCCTTCTGACTTCCTGTTTTCTCATCTCTAAGACAGCTTAGGAGTGAGGAGGCTAACATCTCTGAGCGCTCCTTCATAGCTCCGGCATCCTGGGTTTCTGTGATTTTCAGGTTTGAAACTAACACACAGGCAAAGACAGGTCAAGTCATGAAGGGAATCCACAGCGGAAAGTCTCTTTCTGAAGCCCCCGGGGATCTGTCCTGGTCTCCCCACTCTTAGGTGTGCTCAGCAGGGTGATTGGGGGGCCAGGCTGACTTTGCTAACAGGGGAGCTGCAGTTTCTGTGATTCAGAAGACGGGAGAAATGCTTGTGATACCTGCGCACAGGTGTCTCTCAAGTGAGTCCAGACCTGGAGTGCTACCCGCTCAGTACTCCTGGAAACTTTGTACCCAGTTTATTGTTGCCTGGGGCTGGCCGGGTCATGGAGGTGCTTTGGGATCCAAGAAAGCAGAAAGGGCAGAATAAAATGCCTTTCCCCTCATGGGGAACAAAAAGCCCAGAAAGGCTCAATGGCTCATCCTGAATTATCTAGTGGGTGGTAGGCCAGACCCAGAGCCCAGCTTTGGCTGCTCGTTCTGGGCTCTTTTCTGCCTACACTCTACTTGCTGGGTTTGGGCTGAAGGCAGCAATCTGGTGACATTTTTTAAAACTGTGTTTTTGTTCAAGTTTCTAGTGCAGGGAATTTTTTTGCAAATATAGCTGAGATAAGTTCATGGTTTTGGGAAAATCTCCTATAAATGACCACAGCTGGAGAGGATGGCCCTATTGATCCCAGGGCCTTCAGCTGCCCCGTTGCTCCTATAGGGGCCTTGCAGGAAGTTGTGTCACACTGATGTTGGGGGCTGCTAGCTGCGGGGTCTCTGCCTTCCGTGAGGTTTCAGTTCAGCCAAACCCTGGACATTCTGGAGAGAGGACCTGGGCCCTGCTCCTGACTTACAAAGTCCCCAGCTGCATGAGAAGCAAGGTGTGTGTTTGTGTGTGTGTGTGTTGTCTCTTAGACCCTTGTTCCTACAGGAAGGGGAAAGGTATTCTGGATTGGAATTGTTCTTATCTCAGCAAGCTTTGAAGCCCATTTCTAAAGGAGACTGCCTAGGGAAAGGAGGGCCACTAACACAATCCTGGAACCACAACACCTGTTGTCTACACATTTTCTAACAAATGGGAGAGAAAAACTGTACAGAGCAAGATTATGCTTTGGACCCTGGGATGCAAGGTGAGCTATATTCTTTTTTTATTGCTTTCCTTTTATGTTTACTTCTTCTATTTGATGAGCCATGACTCCGCATGGCTTCTCTGCATGGCTTCAAGTGCAGTGGCTCAGTGCTAGACCCTTTCATAAACAGGATCTTAGTTGACTTCTTTTCTGTGCAATTAGTTTTGCTCTGCAGAGTTTCTTTGTTTCTGTCCAGAGGGGCATGTGATTTGTCTCCTGGCATCCCAGGTCAGTAGTGTGATGAGACATCACAGAGGAGCTGCTGTAGTCAGTGAGGAATTTGACTAGAGAGGGCCTGACTCACCTTGATTCTACACGACAGGACTCTGAAGAGCTTAGCCTCAGTCATATTAGTCAGAACTCTTTGGGTTAAATGTGACAGAAACCAATTCACATTTGCTTAGCAACAGAAGGGAATTTTTTGGCTCAGGAAGTTGGGAAATACAGTGTGGAGTGGACAGTGCGGTCATGACTGGTTGAGGGCCTAGTGCTGTGGTCAGCTCTCTCTCACCATTGCTCAATCTTTTTTCTCTCTTTGTGAGTTGTCTTCATTCTTTTCTACTAGAGCTAGGATCACTTGGGGAAGGATGGCAGCGTGGCTGCAGACAACCCAATTTAAATCATCCCAGAAATGACCCTGGAAGAGATCTCAGTGTACACGAGTCCAGGAGAGGCTCTAATTGGCTGCCTTAGGCCATGGGCCCATCTCTGGCACCTACACCATATCCAGGCCAGGGTAGGGCACAGGGTACTGCCATGGACAGTTAATAAAAACGTATAAAGGGGGGAGTTTTGTAAATGAGGAGTATATTGTCATCAAGGAGGAGGTCAGAGGGAGAGCCCCCTCTGTGAGAGAGATGGAAACACTATGTGTTCAGGAAAAATATTGTTATCAGTCAGTGTCTAGTATCAAGAACAGAGAGAATTTAATAGAACTGTTAGGTAAAGTTGTTAACTGGTAACAGAAGGGTAAAAGGAGACCCTGAATGTGAAACAAAGGTAGCAACTGCAGGAAGTGGCCACCATTTCTCTGGCTGAAGGGGCAAAAGGAAAATTTAGAACTGCAGGGAGAAGCTCTGCAGAGGTGAAGCTCAGACTTGTGAGGAGAGAAGGTTCATGTGCCTGGGACCCAGATCTGAGAGCACAGGTAGGGTGAAACTGGCTCTGTGAGAGTTGGGAAAGCTGCAAACTTTCAGCTGCTGCTTCAGCTTGGCATTGCCTACAGCTGGGGGAAGAACAGTTGCTCAGATGGTGCGCACAGAAACAGGAAGCCCACAGGAAGCAGACTGGGAATAAACAGGAAAGAACCAGCCATGTCTCCCTCCTCCAGCCTTGGAGCCTCCCTCTAGCACCCCCTATTGGCAGAGCCTAACACAGAGCCAGCTGGCACAGCAGATGGAAGAGGTGGACTCTGAATCCTGCTCCAGGAGCGCAGAGACAGCCCGCCCGGCAACTGACCCTGACCACAGACCCAGATGTCTTATGTCAGGAGTTCTGGGACTGTGAACTCCGGGAAGTCAAAGGCTTGCCTGATCTCTCTGTCCTCCTCAGGGCCTGGTACCCTTCCCCGGTCAGAGCACGTCCTGGTCTGTGTGTTCTGCTGAAAAGACTTGTGTGGCAGGAGCCTGCATTGGACAACTGTCTGGCTCCCCTGCAGTGTGACCAGGCCTACAGGGGCCTGACCAGTGATGATCACAGGACTGTGAACAACCTGGGGTATGCCTGCCCAGGTCTGTTTGATGTGCCTATAACCTGCTTTTCATCCTCACCCAGTTTCTGATAAAATCAATAGTAGGCTCCCAGCTCCACCATTAAAAGCTGTGTGGCTTTAGGCAGGTTACTAGACCAATCTAAGCCTCAGTCACCCCAGAATTCTCCCTTCATTCCCTTAATCCCTATACCAGGAGACAGAAGAGGTGCTTGGTTTTCTCTATTCCTTCCATTCCTTCCCTTCTGGCTGTGTGATGTGATGTTGGGGTTACCTTAGCTTTCTCTAAGGGATAGACAATATCTGGGCAGCTTTTATTTGTTTCTAGACACAGGCCATCACATCATACTGGTTGTAAAATACCTGTTCAAATCTTGATAGCACACAAACTAGAGGTTCAGATAAAGGTAAATGGCCTACCTTGTGCTCAATATTTGCATTAGTAAACAGAGTTTTCTAATCCTGTTTCCTAAGTAGGAAAACCCTTTCTTGATTCCTGGTTTTATTTGAGTTCAGTTCCTATATCTCTGCTATTTGCAATACTACAGCCTTGATATCCCATCATAGGTGAGAATTACAATTGTACCCTCTCTACACACTGTATGGGTCCACTTTTTTTGGAATTGTGGAAAAGGCAAAATGAGCAGGAAGAACAGATTAGTGTTTGCCAGGGACAGGAGGTGGAGATAACTATGAAAAGCAGAAGGGGGTTTGGAATTGATGAAAGTGTTCCATCCCTTGATGGGGTGGTGATCACAGGGCTGTACATGGGTCCCCTCCTGGGTCTCAGCACCTGAAAATGACAGTGCAGGCTGCAAGTAAGCAGCATGCACCATTCTGGGGGACCAGGACTGCCCTGCTCTCCCATCCAGATGGCGGGTCTTTACCTTCTTCCCTCCATTCCCCCAGAGTTCTGCTTCTGGTGTCTATGGGGTGCACTTTGCCCACGAGGCCAGGTCCGTCCTGCAGCTGCTGAGGGCAGATCACATGGAAAGCCGAATTTCTGTGGCTGGTGCCGCGTCCATTCTGTGTGCCTCAGGGTTTGACTCAGAATCCTCAAAGGCATCAGCGCTGGCATCTACTTTCATTGCATGCTGGTTGCCCAGTAATTGGGCAAGTATTGTCATTGCATTTGGCAAAATGAGAAGCTGTGCCACTGAAAATAACCCAACTCCAGGAGGCAGCACTACTTATGCCTTAATTACCCACACTGGCTCAGGAAGTGAGCTAAAGCTACTAAAATCCAAAACTGATTAAGAGTGAGGTGGTTAAGGAGTTAGAAATCTTTCTCTATTCCACTGCAGATGAGCTTTCCACATCTCCTGCAAAGAGAAATGGAATCATTTAAAAAAATCATTAGGAAGTATATCACTAATAAATTATTTTTCAAAATTGAAAAGCATGTTAAAAAATGTAGAGCAATATAATATTGTGGCTCTCAAAATAAACATGAGTAGATAAACTAGGGGGAGAGAGAGGGTATGGTGGGGAGAAAGGGAGGAGAGAGTCATGTAGTGAACCCCCTAAGCAACATCAATGGTCCTGTGGCTTGCCTGACAGGGAAATTGAGGCTCACAAAGGAAGAGTGACTTATGGAGGTTCACACAGCTACCAGGAGACTTGTCAGTAGGTGAGTGGAGTCCAGTTTCTTGACTCCTAATTTAGGGCTTGTCCTACAGGGCTGCCCTGCCTCGAAGTAGCAAATCAGCTGTGCAGATGGGGGTGGCAGAGGATGCCAGGGTTCAGGGATCCTGGAAGGTTTCCCAGCCTGCTCATGAAAGAAGGGGAGCACCTCTATAAAAGGTGAGAGGGGCTGTAGGGTAAGTGAATTAATCAGGCTTTTTTTTTTTTTTGCCACCAGCCTCTGTGGTTATCACCTGTGGCCTTGATGGTGTTAACGCAGAAGGCGCTTGGTAGCGTGGGCACAGGGCACGTGTGCCTGACTGTGGACACCTGGAGCATAGGTGTGCGCATGCGTCCACGTGCACACGTGTGCCTAGAGGTTAGGGACATAAGGATGGCAGCACTCAGAAATGGAGGACAGCTGCGGGAGGACAGCTAGGAGAGGATAAGTGACTACAGAAGAGGTGAGATCACGAGAGAACACCAGAGAGAGGGTAAAGATTCATGGAGGGCCGGGGCTTTCATTGCCTCCTGAGTCTTCCAGTCTGGCCGTCCTGTGCCTGGTTGCCCCGCTGTAGGGGTGAAGGCCCAGCAGCATCTGTTGGCATCAGACAGGCAGAAGTAGAGGCTCCTGCTCTGGGCTGCTCCTTTAGCCAAAAGGGGTCCCTGAATGTTTGACGCTTTGACACTCTCAGGAAACAACACCTAGGTCATTGCACACTCACTGCAAATGTGGGTTTTCTGAAGGGGAAATTGTCATTCTCCCCAACAATGTCTGGCTGATTTGCACAGACTGGTTTATACTTCATCTTCGCATTGGAACAGGTTGGCCTTTTATATATCTGGGGGCTCCCCTCACTAGTTCAGGAGCTCTCAAGTTGAAGGGTGGGGGTGTAGCAAGGGGAGTTTGCCCCTGGCTGTGGTGCCTTCACTGACATTGCTCAGAACTGCTGGTGCCCAGTGAGAGAAAAAGCAGACTGACTTTCAGTCAGTTCCACCACTGCCTTAAATTCTCCCCAGGCAATGTACCCCATCTTTTGTGTATCCACAGGGGACTTCTCTCATGCTCCTGTCCCCTGCATACTAACCAGAGCCCCCTCACAGATTTCCATGTGGTTGTCTCATGGCTGCAGGGCCACTCCTGGGTGAAGCTGGGGAAAGCTGGAAGGTGGCACAGGAGGGCCTGTGTAGGGTAAGTGAAAATTATCAGGATTTTCTGCCATCCCTCCATTAGCATTAGTGATAGACCCCTGTGGCCCTACATGTATGCCTGACGGCAGGCACCTGGAGTGGGGTGTGGGCAGGCATAGTGGGCACACCTGGGCTGAGACTGGGCTTATAAGCAGAGTAGCAGAGTAGCAGAAAGAAGAACCACAGAAGCAGAGCAACATAAGGAGAGCAGAAGAAAAGAGAAACAGCAACAGCAGCAGTGGTAGAAGCAGCAGCAGTAGCAGAGAAGCAGAGAGAGGAGACCTCCAGAGAACGCCAGAGAGCCCAGGAAGAGTGAAGACTCACCGGGTGCTGGGAGGGCTGGGAGGCCTGCTAGCCTCCCCCCCCCCAACCCCCCCATTTTCCCTGCCTGCCGTGTACCTGGTAAAATGGCAATAAAAGCCTGAAAAGCCACCAAGGGCTCCAGGACTCCTCCTTCACCCGTCTGCTTGAATCACAGAGAACCTGTTTTGTGCCTTGCTGGCACTATAGCCTGACAGGCTACTCTTCAATCTTTGTACCCCAAAAGGTGGGTGTAGGGCAAATGATTGTCAGGCTTTTCTGCCCTCCTACCATCAGGATTAATGATGGATCCCTGCGGTCCTGAATGCATGCTGGATGGCGGGCACCTGGAGTAGGGTGTGGACATACGTAGGTGCGTTTACCTGGCCTGAGAGACGGGGCTTATAAGGGCAGCGTCTCAGGATACCAGAGGAATGGAACCACCAGAAGGGGAACAAGCGAGAGAGCAGCCCCAGCAGAGAAGCAGAGACCACGAGAACGCTGGAGAGCCCAGGAAGAATGAAGATTCGCCGGGGGCTAGGAGGCCTGCCAGCCTTCTGGCTCCCGGCACCCTTGCCTGCCGTTTACCTGGTAAAATGGCAATAAAAGCCTGAAAAGCCACCGAGGGCTCCAGGACTTCTTCACCCTTTTGCTTGGATCATAGAGAACCTTCTTTGACCCTTCCTGCTGCTACAGTGGGATGTTAACCCTTAGCACCTTGTGGGCAGAGACTGTGGCCAAGAATTGTGAGTTTTCACACCAATCAATGGTGTCCCCTGGGCCCCACCACAGCCAGCTTTATTGAACAGCTGTTGCTAAGCCACCCTCCTACCCGAGACAAAGTTGGGGGACATGTGCACTGAAGAGGGAGACCTTATAGAGACTGAGGACATGTTTTCTGGGTGGAGTGTGACTGGAGCATCTAAATAATCCACCTGTGGATGGATTGTCCAATGGATGGTAATCCAAATTTCAAATGTGTTTGCAAGAAGCCCACATTAGCCTAAACTGTCTCATCCCAAATACTGGCACCAGCTAGAAAATTCCAATAGAAAAGCTATTTGGTTGCTGCTGTTGAAGTGTACTTTTCTACATATGTCATCATCAGTTACCAAAATTGAACGCTGCCATTAGCGATGCCAAGTGTTCTGTTGAACAATCCAATAAGTGAATTAGATACATTTGGCCAAGTGTTTGCTTCGCAAATTGAGTTCTGCAAATTGGATCGCAGTGAATTGGTTTCGGCTTTCTGTGAACTGGCATCTGCTGGGCTGACCTAGACTCACCTTCTGGATGAAGAGAAGGAGGGCTGGATTTATTGAGCCAGCAGCCTGGGGATGAGAGGGACACTGTGGCTAGGGAGTGGGGGTGTGACCCCCAATAGTTCTCACACTGTTTCAGTAGCATCAGCTTGACTCAAGTGAACTTTCTGCTCAGCTTTCAAGAAGTTGGAAGAAATTCACAGCAGGAGACAATTTGGTGATGCTTATCCTTGAAGCACGAGCAGCTTTGCAGGATTCCAAAGTCTGAGTGAGGGTCTTCTTCTCTGGCAGAGGAGACTGACACTTAACCCCGGTGACAACTAACGCGAAGGTTCTGAGAACCTGAGTCTCAGCCAGGCGACCGCATACCAGCAAAGGCCGGATGGAGGAGGTGAGTGAGGCAGCTGCACCCACTTGCTGCGGCTGGTCTTATGGGAAGGGGGGAAGTTGTGCAACCTGCTGCCTGCTAATTGGCCCCTGAGAGCACCAGTGAGTGCGGGAGCTGGCGCAGGCAAAACCAAACTTTACAAAGCATCTCCCGATGACAAGGCCACATTCAGTCTCGACTAGGATCTCCACACTATATGCAAAAACTGCATTGTGTTTATTTATTTTGCAAACAATCGCAAGGCGTTAGGTGTGTGTATTGAGCGGGGTGGCTGGGGCATGTGGGCAAAAGAGGACAGCATGGCCAGCTTTAGAGTATTGCTAACCTGGTCCATTTCTAAAAACAAAACACATATTTCGTGATTGACTTGACTGTTAATTACAGTTTTGCCTGCCAAGCTGTACAACTACTTGAGAACAGCAGAAGACCTGCTTACTCATTGTTGACATTTTTCTAAGTGTAGTGTTGGCAGAGTTCAGAAGTTTTATAAATATTCTTTTCTGGATAAAGAGGCTTCTTTATCTGCGGGTGGGGTATGGTTTATAGGGTAAAGAATCTAAGCGGTTTAGACAGCACTGGCTTAAGGTGTGCTGTAATGGACTAAAATAGGATTTTATTAAATTGCTGTGTGTTAGGAATTGGAGCAGATCCCGGGCCATTGAGAGAGACTCACTGTGCTCTCTGGATGTCTGGGGCCACTGTGTCCTGACAGGCCCGCGGCCCTGCCCCTCGCAGGGCTCACACCAGGCACTTGCCCGCTCCCATGTCTTTTTACAGTGCCCCCAGCTCCAGCACTAGCCAGGAAGCTTTCCTTATACTCCAGTCCCTCCAAACAGAGAGAGACCTCCAGATGATCTCCAGCAACACATATATGGGAAATAGGTCACATTATTTAAAAAAAATTCACAGTGGCCAGGAAAATACCAGTTCTGGCAAGGAATACAGCACAGAAAAAGTGTTCTTAAATACACAAATGGCTCAAAGTGGTTCTTGGCATGTCTCCATTGCCCACACGGTGGAATTGATTGGGTTCCCAAAATAGAGAGGAATTGTATGGACTATTAGTAGGGGTAATTATTTATTGCTGCATAACAAATTATCCAAACCTTAAAGACTTAACACAGCAACCATCAATTAATAACTCCATTGGTCAGGAAGTCAGGAGCAGCTATGTTGGCAGTTCTGGTTTGTGGTTTCTCTTGAGGCTGGGTGTCAGCTGGGGCTACAGTGATCTGACTGCTTGTCCCATGCTAGAGGATCTAGTTCCAAGGTGGTAATGGAAAGTGGGTGCTGACTGTTGGTGGGAGCCCCAGTTCCCCTCCCTAAGACTGCTTGAGTGTCTCCCTGACATGGTGGCCACCTTCTCCGAGTATGCTATAGGCCAAGGAGGCCAAGGAGCTGACATGCCTTTTATGTCTTACCCTTGGATATTACACAATATAGCTTCTGGCTTGTTCTGTTAGTCATACAGACCAGCTGATTCACTTGAGAAAAGACTTTAAAAGGATTTGAATACCAGGAGGTTAGGATCACTTGGGGTTGTGTTGAAGGATGGCTTCCAGTCAGTACAAAAAGCAGACACTCACAAATCAGACTTTGACTGAGAGTCATTGAAATGGCCATTACCTGTAATGTACCAGCGTTGGGTTAGCTGGGCTGTGGAGCTGGTTAGTTCCTGGTACTATAAGGGTCATGCTTTAAATTCATAAATGAGAACTTAGACTGTCTTTTGCTTCCTCTGCCAGGTTTTGTCTATGTTGGAATGCTTTGATGTCTACAGGGATCGCTTTGACAAATGCAGTATTGCTGGGGATCAGCTCAGTTAGAGTTTGTTTAAGCTTCTCATACTTAATCCAATCCCAGGTTATTGTCGTCTCATTATAGGCTAAATGTTTGATTGCACGTTAGTCAATTATAAAGGAGACATTTCTCAATAAAAGAAACATTTCTAGTTAGTCAAACTTCTTAAGTGCAACAATAGAAACCATTTGTGCTCATTTAAACCAAAAAGTAATTTATGAGCTCAGAAAATTGTCCAGAACAGAGAAAGCTAGCATTGCTCGGTTTCACAGCCAAGTCACATCTAGAACTGGGAGGTTGCTGTTGTCAGACCTGCTGGGAAACACAAAGCCTCAGCTGGCATCTTACTACCCACTGCCATCACATCTGGGACACGGAGCACTCTGCTGCTAGCTCTGCTGCCTCTGTGCCACGCCTCCCACCCCTATCCTTGGGTCACGCTCACTCATTTTGCCATCTCTGACAGGCTTTTACTGTTGACCTTGTTTTTCATCATCAGATCCTGGCACGTCTGAGGCAGGTAAATCTGATTGGCTGAGTCCAAACCATGTGCTCTTATCCTAGGTACAAGGGAGGCTGGAACAATATAAGTCTGCTTTCTTAGCTCCACAGAGGGAGGGGAGCTCTGTTTCCCAGCTCTGGGAAAGGGTTCCAGATGCTGGGCTATCAAAACTACCAGGACAAATGTCCTCTAATTTGTTCTTGCTTTTAGAATGACAAATGTCCTTAATACCCAGAGAGGATCTAAAAAGTTAATCTGGACTGACTGGTTTGTCAAAAGACCAAAAGTTCAATGGAAAATAACAATATCAAAGCAAGAAGAAATATTTAAACTCAGTATAAAAAGACAACAGAAATAAAAATTCTAAAGTGAGCAAAGTGCTCGAATAAACTCTTCTCCAGAGGAGAAATACAAAAGGCCGAGAAGCACAAGAAAGGGTGGCCACTGTCACTATTCATGTGGTTGGAAATGCAAATCCAAACTGCAAGGAGACACCACTCCACCCCCAGTAGGATGGCCGTAAGCAAAATGACAGGTCATAGCAAGTGCTGGCAAGGGTGTGCGGCAATGAGAACCCTGGTGCTCTTCTGGTTGGAAGGTAAAATTGTGTAGGCATTTTGGAAAATAGTTTAGCATCTCCTTACATGACAAAACATACAAGTTTCATATCACCCAGCAATTCTATTCCTTGGTACATACCTCAAAGAAATGATGCACACAAAAATGAGTACTTGAACATTTCTAGCATCATTCTTCATACTAACCAAAAGATAGAAACAACCCAAATGTTCATAAATCAATAAATAAAATTATATACCCATATAATGGCATATCATTCAGCCATCAAAAGAAATGAAGTGCTCATCTACACGATCACTTGGATGTACCCTGAAACATCATGCTAAGTGAAGTCAGTCACAAGATGTCACCACACATAAGTTTCCACTTGAGGATGTAGGAGTTGGACAGTGATAGATAATATATAGGGTTTTTTTTTTTATCTGATGAAAATATTCTAAAATTGTGGCAATGGTTGTATATGTGTGTGTGTGTGTGTGTGTATATATGAAAAAATTGAATTATATAAGTGGTTGAAATGTATGGTGTGTGCATTGCATCTCAATAAGGCTGTTGTTTAAAAAAAGAGAGAAACACTTTCCTTTACAGAAAAGCCAAAAGGGGAAATGAAACATTCCTCAGTGTCAACACTTTGGGGCAGCACATTTCCTTTCACTCCTTTTCTAGGCAGTTTTTAAAAATGTATTTTTACACAATTTTGAGAATAGTACTTGTTTATTTTATCCTAATTTTTTGCTTAAACGGCTTCCATGTTTTTATTACTCTTGATTAACATTGCTTTAAAGGATGATATTTCACCAAGTGGATATTCTGTAACTTTATTTAAATTGTCTCCACATTTTTCATGATCACAAATGTGCTTTGACGAGTATCTTTATGCCTGAAGTTTGAGATTTGTAAATTGTTCCTTAGGATAGATTCAAAAGGTGTAATTATGGGGTTTCTTTCAAGACTCTTGATACATAGTACCAACTTGTTATGCAAAAGAGAAATACCAATTTGCATCTCGAAAATGTTGTTTTAGGAAAAAGAAACCCCATGCCCCACTCTCTTGTGCCTTCAATTTGGTGCTCTTTTCCTTTAGTCTCCTGCTTTTTCTTTGGAAATGGAATTGCATTGTTAAATGTGCAATCAATACTAGCTTTTTTCTCACCTGGACCCTGAGTTGATCATTATCTGGTAACATTCAAGATAACATATTGGATTTTTTTAAGTCATAAATGCCCAAATAGATAGGGCAGGAGGCAACAGCAAAAAAAAAATTGGAAGCAAGAAGCAGCTGGACAAGTAGTAATTGAGCAGATACATAAAGCTGAGCGCTGAGTCAGTGGGAAAGTAGAGAGCAACTCAATCTGGGGATGGGTCACCTAGTGAGAGCAAGGTAGTTTTCAAAGGAGAACAGCTTGCAAGTAGATTTTAAAGGCAGATGGATCCCAAGACCTCCTCCCTCACCTGGAACACTCTGACACCCGTTCATTTGCACCCCGGTTGCTTCATGTCTGGAAAGGGCAACACAAGGTGCTGGGCTGGGAAACCCTACACCCAGCTGACAGCAGCAGTGCTGTGTTGAAATGAGGATGGGGTGAAAGTGTCAGTGGGGTGAGCTGGTACATGCTTGCCTTCTTCCCCTATTTAACTCTGGAATATGTGCACACTCCAGGCAGGAGTTGGTGAATCTTCTCCAGGACCCAAGCCCAGAGAAAATCCCTAAAGATTATGACATTGGGGAATTTTTTACAAAATGACCTAAACAGATTGCCTTACAGTGAAGCCCACAGCCTACAAGTCACATGCACTTGGCACTTTCAGACAGCATTTCCCAGCTGCACCCTGAAATATGGTCAGACAGTTAAGGATATTTAAGTTTCCCACTGAGAAGCATGGTATGTTTCCCCGTGTAGCCAAGTTACTTGGGACTCTGAGTAAGGTTTTATATATTAATGTCTTACACATTAATTATTAATTTATACGTTTTGTCTAGTTTTTGTTGTATGTGAAAGGAAACTCTCCTCCACATATTTCCTAGTTGTATATTGGATTTGCATGTATGAAAGTTACTGCTTTTTGTGTTTCTTTTGTATTCTGCTACTTTATTTAACTTTGTTATTGATGCTAAAAATTTTCCAATGAATCTTGGATTTTGTGAGATAACAATTATGCCATCAGCAAATTAAAACTGTCCTCTTCGTTTTCTATAGCTACACTTCTTATTTCCGGTCCAAGTACTTGGCCCTCCCAATTTAAGAGTGTTAGTTTTGTGGTGAGAACAGACATTCTTTTTTTTTTTTTTTTTTATAAAGATGTATTTATTTATTTATTTGTTTGTTTGTTTATTCATACAAGCACTGGGTACAGTCAGAAGCACGGGAGGGTGAGAGAATTCACCAGAGCCAGAGCGGGGAGCAGAGCAGGCAGAAGGACCGAAGTACACTGCTGAGGGGAGCAGCGGGCGGCAGGAGAGGTCTGCGCGCCATGTGGGACCCTCCTCCGGTGGCTGGGGAGCAGCCGGGGATCGAACCGGCACTGCAGAGGCCACGGGCAGCTTCGCAACCCAGTGCTCAACCGCTGCGCCACCGGGGAGGCCCGAGAACAGACATTCTTGTCTGACTTTAATATGGTTGCTCCTAAATATTTTGCCACTAATTTTACACTTGGAGTCGGTTTAAGAATGATATATATATATATATATATATATATATTATCACACAAAGGGAATGTTCTTTTTCCTTTTTTGGGGAATAGATGTGAATTTTATCAAATGCTTTAACAGTACTTGCTAAAATGTACATGTGGATTTTCCTCTGACTTACTGATATGCTCTGCAGAACGAATTCAATGAACAGCCTGCCTTCCGCGACTAGCTTCTGAATGGGTCAGGGAGACCTAGAGCAGAGTCACGAGAGGATGCAGGTGGCATCCCTGCATTCTGCCCGCCCTCCCTCCCTGGTGTCTTCTGCTTCCTCTGTAGTTTCTAAGGACCCCTGAGAGGTGGGGATGTCAGTCTCATCTCATGACAAAGTCTGGCCTATGGACCAGCAGTTTCAGCATACCCAGGAAGCTTATTAGAATCTCAGACCCCAACCCAGACCAGTGCATCAGATTCTAACATTTAATGAGACTCTCAGATTAGTGTGACCCTGAGAGTCTTAGAAACACTGCTTGGGGACAGCGGTGCAAATGTTTTCCCTGGTTTCCTTTCTGTTAATAGGGCGTCCCTATAATCCCACCCAAGAGGTCTAGGTAAGTTCTAGGGTAAATTCATCTGTTTGCAAGAGACAGACACAGAGGGAGACAGAGAGAGAGAGAGAGACAGATCAGGCTTAGGATGAGCACACATGTGCAAGAGCCTTTTCAGCATCCTTGGGCCATTATGACCAGTGGTCCCACACTGAGCTCTCAGTGTCCATGGATGCGGAGAGGAGTGCCCCTGAATGAGAGTGGGGAACAGAACAGAGAGAAAATAAAATAAAGGGCGACACTTTTCCTAGGAAGGGTTACCTGGTGTTTTGCTCTAAGTAACTTCAGATGGTGACCCTGAATCATCAGGGTGTGGATGGTTAGCAACTGTTGAAGAGAGGCTCGCCTCTGGTTTTCTCGGGACACCAGATCTGGTTAAGAAGGCATAAGCATCAAGCCTGTGTATTTTCTTTGTAAAGCGCTCTTTCTGAATTTGTTTCCTCATTTGTGAAACAGTGATAGGCATCCCTACCTCTAACCTGGGGGAGAGAGGGAGGTTACTGAAGACAACTTAGAAAGTTCACTGCGAGTTCCATAAGAGGGAGTTGGTGGTGAATCAAAGATGTCCTCAACTTGAATCACAGCTACAGGAAGGTGTCATCAGCTCCTTTCACAGAATCGATTTCCCGTGCTTCTTCAGGGAGCCCCAAATGGAACCAAGGCAAATGGAATCAGCAAAGCAGAGAGCACGGCTGTCTTTTCAACTGACACTCAGGTTCATATGAGAAAGAGCCATGATGCAGAACATCCTTTTAACTCTAGAATATAGATTGGGTTGACTTCAAAGAAGCTTGCGTATCGAAAGCATTTTGCTAGTAAGATTTACAAGTGAGACCAGCAGCTTCATTTAAGATGGTGCTGGAGAGAGTGTCTGATGACACAGCTCTGATAGGACCAGTGGGGAGAAGATCAAAGAGTGTGATTAATCAACTGCTCTACAGGCAGAAGAGGAACGGTGGCATTGGAGAGACATGCCTGCAAAGAATTCACTTTGAAGAAGTGGATGAGAAAGGGAATAACATTTATTGAGCCTCTGCCACTGGCCAGGCACTGTGCTAAGTATTCTATAGCCATATTTCTCCAACTTTAATGTGCTTAAAATTAGTTAAGTGTCAGAGTTGGAATTCAAGTTCAGATCTGGTAGAATCTGGAGCTCACACCTGAAAACTCCACATTACCTTATGATCGCCCATAAAGCAGTATTCTTCAAATTGTAGGGTGGGTATCAATAACTGAGCATTTTCTTTAAATGCAGATTCTGATTCAGAGCATCTGGTGTAGATCCTGAGATTCTTCATTTCTAATAAGTTCTCAAGTGATACTGATACTGCTGCTACATGGACCAAAATTAGAAAAATGAGGCCATGGAGATCGTATATTCTAGTGATTCATATCCTTGAATCTACAACAGTTTTACCTGGGGGTAACCAGACCCAAGTACATTTTAGAAGTTCTCTAGTCGATTCTAATGTTCCACTATACCTGAGAATTTCTGTTCTGGTTCACAGGTTTTCAATCAAAGTGTGGGGTTGGAGGTAGTGTATAGGTGGGAGGTAGGATATGACTTATAACAGAACCATCTTTTCAAATTATGGGGTATGTTTATTTCTTTATGAACATAGAAAGTTTCCAAACTCTATATGCCCCTATATTTTGAGAGTTGAATGAGTTTCCTGAACTCACATCATTTGCTTACTTCCTGTTGACATATGAGGGACACTAAAGTCATAAAGGTAGTCCCAGAAAAATCAGACATAATGCAAGAAACCAGCAAAAACATTTTAAAGAAATTGTAAGTAGTGTCCTCAGAGAGAGCAAGAAGACATATTTCTAAAATAAGAGTAGCCTTGTTTATCAGACATGAAAAATCATCTGAGAACCAGAACAAAGAACTAGAAATTCAAAGCACAATTGAGAAAATTGAAAATCCAATGTAGTGACAAGACTAATAATCAAATTGGTAACTTGGAAAAGAAATTACTAGAAATTTCTAGAAAAGGAAATTGTGCAAAAGTACAAAGAGAAAATATCAGAGAAAATTCAAGAGACAGGCAATTCAGAAACTTCAAACTCTGTCCAATAAGAGCTTTAATAGAAAATGGACATTTAAAAATAAGGGAAACCTTTCCTGAACTGAAGAAAGCAGGAGTCTTCAGACTGAGACAATGTAGAGTGTCAACAAAATTTGTGAACTAAAGACCAACATCCGGAGAAATTCTGATGGAATGACAGAAACCTAAGGATAAAAACTAAACCAAAAAATAATAAATGCAGAGCAAGGAAAAATTGCTCCCTTTAAAAGTAATGAGCCAGA
Organism: Talpa occidentalis; assembly: GCF_014898055.3. Classification (NCBI taxonomy): domain Eukaryota; kingdom Metazoa; phylum Chordata; class Mammalia; order Eulipotyphla; family Talpidae; genus Talpa; species Talpa occidentalis. The sequence continues at coordinate 39,988,331 of NW_023604295.1, read as the reverse complement.
ATGACATGAGATTTCTTTTCACCAGCAGCACTGATTGCTAAATTCATGGTGCAGAAGCTGCAGGAGCACAGTGCGGTACTTATGGATGTTCCTGGTGTAATGTCCTTGATGCTCTGAGAAAAAAAATGACTTTAAATATAGAATTTAGAATTTTATTTCTAGCCAAACTGTCAACAGGAGGATGACACCCAAAATAGTAATTTTCAGACATGAAAGAAATTGCAATGTTATTGTATTAGTTTCGTGACTGCTATAAAACTTGGTGGTTTAAGACAACAGAAATTTATCCTCTTTCTGTTCTGGAGGCTAGAAGTCTGAAATCAGCATCACCAGACTAAAATCGAAGTGACAGAGACACACTCCCTCTGGAGACTCTAGGAGGAACCCTTCGCTGCCCTCCCTTTCCCAGCTCCTGGGTAGCAAGTGTTCCTTGGCTTGTGGCTGCAGTCTTTAAGGTCAGCAGCTTTAAATCTCTATGTTCCATCTCCTGCACTGCTGGTGGGAGTGAAAACTGGTCCAACCACTATGGAGAGCTGTGTGGAGGTTCCTCAATCTGCTTAAGATGGAGTTTCCATATGATCTAGCAATTCCACTCCTAGGTATTTACCCAAAGGACACAGAAACATTCATTCAAAAGGGCACCTGCACCCCTATGTTTATAGCAGCACTATTTACAATAGCTAAGCTATGGAAACAACCCAAATGCCCAAAAATAGATGACTGGATCAAGAAGATGTGCTACAAATGCACAATGGAATATTACTCAGCAATCAAAAAAGATAAACTCATGCAATTTGCAGCAACATGGGTGGAGCTGGATGGGATCATGCTCAGTGAAATAAGCCAGAAAGAAAAGAAAAATACCGGATGGTCTCACTCATAGCAGGAATTTAGAAAACCTAACTAAGGGACCAGGAAAAAGACTAATTATATTAAAGTAAAAATCAAAATCAACAAGCAACTATAAACCAGGGACACACTACAGGGATCGAGAAGGGAGTAGGATCAAAACAAGGGTGGTGGGAGTTGTATGGGGAAAATAAGCAAGATGAAAATGCATATGTTGAGCAAAAATGAAAAATAATGTAAGAAATATATATATAAAACTCTGTTCCATCTTTCTGTGGCTTTCTCTATGTTTGTGTGAGGAATCTCCATTTGTTTCATATAAAGAAGTGCATGATGGTAATTAGGGCCCATTTGGATAATCCAGGGTAATCTCCCCATCTCAAATTCCTTAGTTAAAACTTCATAGACCCATATTTTGCCATGTAAGGTAACATTCTTGATTCCAGGGATTAATATCTTTGAGGGGGCCATTTTTCACCCTGTCACAAGCGACCAGTCACAAGCCCTAGTTGTTTTTGGATCTTCACTGAACACTGTTCACAGTCACAATGCTGTTTATTGACTTTCAGTCTTGAGCATTGCCTAAGAAAAAATGTAGAGCAGAACAGATTACAAAAATTAGAAATCTTGAAATTACAAAAAAAGTAATTAAAAAGAGTGAGAAGAAGACAGAAAAGAGAGGTTTACTGATTTCCTTAACTTTCATAGGGGGCGATTAATGAATGCTATAAAGTAGAAAATCCAGAGAGATTTTTAGGTAGATTGCTGATAGTAATGAATAACCAGCTAACGAAAAAAAGAGTAATATAACTCACCAAAAATTGAGAGGTAAAAATCATGTGGAGAGGTGGGGTAGGTGTGCTGTATTCCTAATCCTCTCTAAAGGGAAGTCAACAAATGCAATCTTAAGATAAGCCCAAAAATTAAGGTAAATATGTATTTTCAAAAATTGTTAATAAAAAATACCACAAGATATAAAAACAGAAACTTTCAGCTGAGGTTTTCTCTAGGGACTGCCATTGGATTTGGAAGCGGACAGGGGAAGATTATACTATTTTGCTTTAGATTCTTCTGGGCTATTTGAACATTTTTAACTGTGTCCATGGATTACATGTGCAACTAAAAAATAGTTTTACAATACAAACATAACACTTTAAAACATGAAGCAAATTGCCTGAGAGGCCTTAAGTCTCTTGCTATAAGAACTGTTACTTGCTAAAGGATACAGGACAGTGATGGCAGGGGGTAAGAGACCAGAGTAGTTGGGGTGTTGGTTTACATCCTCTTGGGAATTGGAGAAGCGCTGGAGACAGATCAGCCTTGGGAAGCAGAACCTTATCCCAACTGAGGGCCTTCAGCAAGCATTTGGAGGTTGCCAAGGGGCTAGAGGGCATGGATTCCTTTTTGAGACCCCAAAGTTTAACATTAGTACCAGGTAGCAAGACCTTTAGAAAGATTTCAGCTCATCATAAGGAGCCCCGGGACAGAATGCATGTCCTCAGTATGTGGTGAGTTATCCCTCACTGGAGGTGTTTTTGCCCAGAATTTAGTGGACAGAACCGAGAGAGGTGGCACATAAAGGCAGAAGGAATATAAAATCTGGAGCCAGATGGCTGTGAAGCCTCATCCTTGCCATTGTTTTTTGGTGGCAGCATGACTTGAGCAGAGCAAATATCTTAACCTCTCTGAGCCCCAGTTTCCCTCATCTGAAAACAGGATTAACAACTGCTCATTTATCATGCCACTACGAAGGCTTAGGTGAAACACTCTATGGAAAATGGGCCTTGCAGTGCCTGGCATTCAGTAATTGTTGACTAAATGGTACATGTCATTACAGAGGGCACTGATGGCATATGAGAGAGAATAAGTCAGATCACCTATATGGTCCCTCCATCCTGAGATTCCTGGGCCTTGGGAAACAGAGATTGCACCAGGGCCCTTCTGGAAAATGGGGGGGACTGTGAGCGCTCCAATCATTTCTAACTCAGGAATCACAAAGCCAGATCTAGGGTGACTTCTCCTACTTTGCCCACTGGAGCTTGAGGAAGTTCTGAATCATACTATGAGTCAAGCATCAAACAGAAGAAAGAGCCCAACTGTGGGAGGGTGACAACATGATCTGGGGCACCCCTTCAAAGGAGAGTTAGGAGGCTTGGAAAATTACTGACTTAAGACCTTCAGAACTTTGGGGCAATAGCAGCCGCCTAAGAGGTAAGCCAGCTACTAGCAGCTTTCCCACATCTGCCCCTGGGATAGGCCAGAGTGGTTCCTGCCTTCCATTCCAGCATGCTGCCTGAAGTGTACCTGGGCCAGGAGGGCACATTCTCAGCCACAGGCATCATGGCACAGCCCTGATGGATTTTCCAGCCCAGACACTCGGGCAGACAACATGATCTCTCAGGCCATAGCCATGGCCATTTATAAAGGCAGCTTCCACATAATTGTACCATTGTCGCCTGCAGGGACATGACCTGCCAGCGAGCTGGAAACTTACATCCCACGCCCTCAGCCCCACAACAAACATCACATCAGAAAAGACAAAATTTGTTTTCTTTCTTAAGCATTTAACTGTGAGTAGCCAATTCCTATTTATTTCAAATAGGAAAGAAATGGAGTCCTGGTCATGGTCAGGCCTTTGGTGCCAGGACCTAAGTGTTCACCAGGTCCCTGTCTAGTTTCAGAAACCTTGGGTCTGGTCATTTCCAGCAACCCATTTCCATGGGCAGATCCTGGTTACATCACATCAAGGGCTCAGGGGACCCAGGGAGTATGGGGATGGTCCTCCCACCAATCCACACACAAGCAAAAGGTTTTCTGAAGCACAGCAATAGAACCCTGGTCATTGAGAGTGTCCCATCCCCCACCCCCAGCAGGTCTTGGGTGATCCTGACTGCCTTGAGGGTAGGTAGATGCCAAGATTCAAGGAAGCTAGGGGCCTTCTGTTTGTCTTTTCTTCATTATTAAATTTGCAGAAGGTCAAGCACACCTCACATTTACATATTTGCTGTGCATGATTAAACTAAATGAAATTTGGGGGTTTACATTCCACCCCATGGCTCCTTCTTATCAAGACAATATGACAGGGAACTGACTTCCCTAATCCCTGCCCACCCCATCCCCAGGTCACGTCCCCTGGCCTTCCCTGGGTGGCAGTGTTATGTGTGCATGTCTTATGGCCCCTACAAGATGGGGGGAGTGGGGTTCTGGAGGGCAGAGATCGTATCAGTGGGTATCCTCCCTCTACCCCCATAAGATCTAACCCAGCAGCCCACATGCACTGCCCTGAATAGGACTGATAATGAAAAAATGCATCAAAGTCCCCTTTCCATTGCCTTGCAGAGGGCAGGGGCTTGAGTTGTTAGGGGCAAGCATGAGAGTGTCTTCCCTTTTTTTCCCAATCCTAACACTTCATAGTTCTCTCCCTTTCTTCCTTCTTTGTCTTCCCCCAAATTAATGACAACTTATGCAATAAATAGAAACTACAAGGAAAGGACTTACTCTTTTCATCTCATTTAACCATCATATAACCCTACCAAGGGCATTCAATTCTTGTCTCCCTGCCATGGATGAGCGTTTGAGTCAAATAATTTGACCGAAGTTGTTACAGGCAGCCAGGAGAGGCCCTGGGGGCACAAACCAACCTATATCTGCCTGACCCAAGGACCACCCCTCTTGCCTGCCTCTCCCCTTCCTGGTCATTCTCTCATCTCCGCACCCACCTGGCTTTCATCCCTTCTGCTGACGGAGCACAGGACAGACTGGCAGGCTGCTCCTGCTTCTCTCCAAAGGGTAGGGGAATCTCATCTAAATCTGTCCCTCTGGTCACCCTCTCCCAGGGCTAGCATGCTCACTTGCTCCTGATCAGTCAAGTTATACAGGACTGTGCAAGGACTGGGATCCTGGATGTGAGCTCTGTTCACTAAGAAAGTGCTTATGTTCTCAAATCAGACAGACCTGGGTTCAAATCCCAGCTCTGCCCTGTTTTAACTCTGACAGGTCAACTAACCTCTCTGGACCTGTGCCATCAGAAATGGATTCTTGGGAGAGTTCACTGAAATAACATGTCTCCAGCACAAGGGGAAAGAAATGTGAGAGCTAAATAATCCATGGGACCACTGACCTGGTCCAAAGTCCTTCTCAGCCTGAGAGGGGCCTGGGGCAGCCTCTGGGCAAGTGTCCCTACTTCGGAGCCACACGCTACATCTTCAACTCATTTCTGTGTATCAAGCAATATCTCCTCTGTCACTCCCCGCCCCGGCATATTTTCACATTCAATTTCCTTTCTCATCTCAAAAAAAAAAAAAAAACAAAACCGAAAAAAACAAAAAAACCCAACACAAGTTTATTCATTGCCCAGCCCATCCTTATCAATTTCAGTTGGAACATTCAGTTCCAGCTCCTGGCCTGTTTTACAATGCCCTGTGAAGTAGCACACCTCTCTTTTATTGATTTAGTAATTGGCATTTCCCAATGAAGTGGAGACTTATATGAAAAGACAGGGAATTAGTGCTCTTAAACCCAACAACAACAACAACAACAACAACAAAATTTGAGGGACCAAAGGGGATGGAAGGGGCAAGTAAGGTCAACCAGTTCTATTCATTCCAGAATTCTGCAAAATGGGTCACTTCCATCTGGACTTCTAAGGCAGATCTAATCTGAGATGTGCCTGCAATTTAGAAACTCTTAAAATTATATTTACCTATTTATACTACAGGACAACTTGCTTAGAGTCCTACTCTTTTCAGTGGCCAGGTTGGGGATTGGCAACTAGATGCCCCAGGACCAAGACAGAGGTCAGGGTCTTTTCATTCAGCCCTTCTTAATGTTGTAGGGTACCTGTTTCTTTTTTTTTTTTTCTTTTAAAGATTTATTTATTTATGCATACAAGAACTGGGGTATAGGCCAGAGGTGTGGGTGGTGAGAAGAGTCACCAGAGACAGAGTGGGGAACAGAACAGGCAGACTGACTGAAATACACTGCTGAGGGAAGCAGTGGGTGAGACAGGAGAGGTCTGCTGGCCATGTAGGTAGCTCCCTGCCAGGCTGGGGATCGAATTCATGTTGCAGAGGCTTCAGGTGGCTTCACAGTGCTGTGCTTAACCCCTTCCACCACCAGGGAGGTCCTGTAGTGCACCTATTTCTATGTTATGTAAGCATGAATGTTTTTATCAAGATGTCCAAGGGCTAACTCATGTATAGCATATTACAAACTAGTTATTCAAAGTACATTGGGGCCTCCTCTGGTGGCGCAGTGGTTGAGCGCTGGGTTGTAAAGCTGCCTGCAGCCTCTGCAGCGCCGGTTCGATCCCAGGCCACCAGCGAGGGTCCCACATGGTGCGCAGACCTCTCCTGCAGCGCCCGCTGCTCCCTCAGCAGTGTACTTTGGTCCTTCTGCCTGTTCTGTTCCCCGCTCTGGCTCTGGTGAATTCTCTCACCCTCCCGTGCTTCTGACTGTACCCAGTGCTTGTATGAATAAATAAATAAATGAACTTTAAAAAAAAAACAAAAACAAAAAAACAAAGTACATTGATTAATTACATATACAGTTACCATAAAAACAGTGACCATTGTATATTTAAATGAAGTGATGGCTTAGAAAAATAGTTAGACTAGCAATGCAAAATTGCATCACTCATGTACTGTATGCTAAATGTATACAATAACTCACAGGTTGTTTTCAATGGGCTGAAGTGAAAACTCAGAAAGGGGAGGAAATTTACAAAATGGAGTTGCTTGTAGTTTAGGCAGAAGCCACGTGGCAATATTAGACTGCCCAAGGTTAGCTGGGCTGCTCTAATAATGTCTGAGCAGCAGGAGATGAACTAGGCCAGGGGATAGTGGGGCTGAGAGCAGGCGCATGACAGCTGAAGCTTCAGGGAGGATGCTGGAAGAAGTTAGAAATGGAAGAAGGAACACAGAATTTAGCAGGAGGAGGTAACAATGGCTAACCTTAGAGTAGCTGCTATGTACAAGAGACTCTGCTAAGTGTTTCCACACACTAGCTAATTCATTCTTTGATGGTATTGTCACCTTCACTTCTTATCAATGAAGAAAGTGATGCTCAGGTAGCTGAAGTAATGTCCCAAGTTGCAGGTAGTTGCTGGTGGTGAGCAGTCTCTACACTCTAGGTCTGACCCCAAATTCAGGGGGCCCAACTGTATCTGTGAGGCTCTGGGTCAGTGTCAAAGCTCTCCCATTTCCTTGGGTCTGCTCCACATTATGAATCTATTGAAGTGTTTTTTGTTTTGTTTTTTTGCGGGGGAGACAAACCCCTGTAATGAGCATTTATTTGTAAATTGTTTTAAAATAATAAAGATCTCAATTTATAGAAAGCAAACCTGACCAAAATAGCATGAGGGAATTGGCCTTGAACTCTGCTCAGAACCCTGAGGGCAGATCTCAATTCTGGATTGAGCACCAAGGAGGAGGTTCTCCTCAGGGAACCAACCTTTGAAGACAAACCAATGCAGAGAAGGTTGACTTCCCCAGTTGCTAAGAACTCATGACTACATAAGCTCTACATTTTTTAAAATTATATTTTAAGATACTTTTCCTTAATTAACAGTGGTGCCTCTGACTGGGGCAAAGTGTGCTATACAGGCTCAGACCTGCTCCCACACATGGGCAAAAGGAGGCTGCCTTTTAAAATGCTTTAATTACTACTTAGTGTATGTTGTTAGAGAGGAAGGGTGCCAGATTTTCTCACTAATGTTTGAATATTTTTACTTGAACCCATACAACTCCAGTCATAACCCTTACTAAGAAAAGCACAGGTGCTGGCATGCTGATTCCTCTAGCCCAGCTGAACCCCGGGTAAATACATAAAATGAATTTCTGTATTAGTGGGGTTTGGCTAGGTGCTGTTACAAAGGAGCCCCAAATCAGGGGCTTAATTCTGTGAAATTTGCTTCCTCAGATACAGGGAAGCCCAGGTTGGAGAGGAGGGCTCTGCTATAGTCAGCTACTCAGTTGGAGGCTCTTCGCATTTTCTAGAACCTCTGGGTCTTTCCTGGATTCTCTGTGTTAGTCTGAGGCAGGAAAACAGAGACCAGGAAGGTCTCATGGGTGGTTTTAGGGCCCAGACTGAAATGGAGTATGCGACAGGGGCCTACAGCCCATTGTTGGACACGGCATCCCTAGATGTGAGTGGCTGGTATATATGCACCTCGGATCATGTCCTGAGAATTCATGTGTTGAGACCCTAACCCTCAGTGACTCGGAGTGTGATTATATTAAAGAGGTTACTAAGTAAAAATGAAGCCATTAGGCAGGCCTTAATCCAGTCCCACTGATGTCCTTATAAGAAGAGGAAATTTAAAGATACAGAAAGACACCAGTAATGCGTACCCAGAGGGAAGATCCTGAAAGTACACAGTGGGAAGTTGGCCATCTGCAAGCCAAGGGGAGAGACCACAGGAGAAACCTGTTGACACCTTGATCTGGGACTTCCAGCCTCTAGAGCTAGAGAAAACTAACTTCTGTTGTTTAAACTACACAGTCTATGGTGTTTTGTTATGGCGGCCTGAACCAAAAAAGCACAGTCTTCCAGTAGTGTGAACTCAGTATAAGAGCACACTGTCAGCTTTTGCCATAGATCATCTGTTTGCCTTGCCACCCCCATCCCAGCCCCTATATCATACACCCTCCCCAGACAGCCTAAACAAAATCCATCCAGTCACTACATCTAGCTAAAAATTTAGGGTCTTCAGGTGCTTTGGAATAATGCTTCGTTGGCAGTATAATTCTCTCAATGACTTAGAAGGTTTCTAATATTTTTGCTTCTAGTCTATTCTGTATGCTCATAACTGTACCCAAAGGTTTTTCCCAAGTCATAATTCTCAACCCAGCCTTATTTTTATTTATTTGCTCACTGTTCTTTCTCCACTTAACGGTGGCTACCTTGAGGTGCTCAGGAAGGTACAGTCCATGAATTGATTTTTGCTGAGTCACTGTGCTTAGCTGAAAAAGTTATTGGATCTTCATTGTTTAATTTTTTTAAAAAATTCAGACATTGGACAATGAGACTAGAACCTTCATTGTATTAAACCTCTGAGATTGTTTGCTATAGTAATTAGCAGAGCCCCAATAATGGAGAGATTGATTTTATATGGGGAGGTAAAAGGAAAGACCCAAAAAGAAAGAGTTTCCTAGAAAAGGTTGCTGTGGTTTTTATTCAGCTACATAGAGGTTTAGTTGACAAAACTGTAATATATATCAAGTGTGCAATGTGATATTTGATATGCATGTACACTTGTGAAAATATTCTCACCATCAAGTTAACCATCACAAGAGGTTGTATTTTCCTATTGCTGCAAGGCCTTGAATTTCAGGCTCTTCCTATTCCATTTCTTTCCATTTTGCAAACTGGCTAGTTCTTTCCTGAGCTCATCTTTTTTCTTTTTTCCTTTTTAAAAATAGCTGAATGCAGTCAAAGTAACCACCACACGCCATTAGCATTCTCATTTTCATCCTTTCCTTCTAAAATATGTTTTTGACTAGCAACAGCAAATGTTGGCGAGGGTGTGGAGAAAAAGGAACTCTTCTACACTGTTGGTGGGAGTGCAAACTGGTCCAACCACTATGGAGAGCTGTGTGGAGATTTCTGGACCTACTAAACATAGAGCTTCCATATGATCCAGCAATTCCACTCCTAGGTATTTACCCAAAGGACACAGAAACATCCATTCCAAAGAGCACCTGCACCCCTATGTTTATAGCAGCACTGTTTACAATAGCTAAGCTTTGGAAACAGCCCAAATGCCCAAAAATAGATGACTGGATCAAGAAGATGTGGTACATATATGCCATGGAATATTACTCAGCATTCAAAAAAGATAAACACATGCAATTTGCAGCAACATGGATGGCGCTGGAAGGGATCACGCTCAGTGAAATAAGCCAAAAAGAAAAAGAAAAATACCGGATGGTCTCACTCATAGCAGGAATCTAGAAAACTTAAATAAGGGACCAGGAAAATGAATAACTATAAGAAAGTGAAAATCAAAATCAACAAAAAACTATGAACCAGAGACACTTTTTGGGGGGTGGGGGGCGGGAGGGGAGGGATTGGGGTCAGAATGGGGGGTTTGCAATTGTATGGGGGAATATAAAAATAAAATTTATTATTTAAAAATAAAAAAATAAAATAAAATATGTTTTTGACTTCCAAGTTGTCACAAATAACAGTCTTTACTAAATGTTTTGTCTCAGCATTAGTACTATCTCCAACTGCCTAGCCTGCTGTGTTTCTTTCCACCTATCTTGGACAAGGACATATATTTCAGTTTTTGTTATGACAGTGTCTCACATGAAAACTGGTATTAGTCAAGGAATGCTAATTTCTGAAACAATTAGCATGTCAACTACCTTGACTGACTCAGTGGTAGGGATAGGACAGTGGAGTGCTCTGCTCCATGTTGCCACTCCGGATCCCTGGCTCCTTCCTTTGTGTGATTCAGGTATGTGTTAAGGCACTGAATCTCTTCACTGGATTCTGGTGTCCAATTGGCAGGCGAGGGAAGAGAGATCATAAAGAAGCTTGATGGAAATTTTGGGGGCAAGTTTACAAGTGCTTTTCATTGCCTATTTACATGGCTCCACTAGATGCAAGAGTTCTTAGGAATTCAACCTCATGGTCATCCAGGAAGAAATGGAGAGATAGATAAAGGTATATAGGAGCATTTTCTGAATCTTCCCTCCTCCCCCATGCTAGGGTTGTGATGATAGGTATACCTAGTTCTCCCTTTCTCAGGAGGTCTTTAGCCAATGACTGACCAAAGCAAGGATGCAAAAGCCCAGTCATTTTGATCCTAAAGTGGAAAGCTCTGACATAGGGTAATTTAGTTCCAGACCCCTGTGGGGTTGGCTGATGTTATTGTTCAGTCTGCTTTGCAACTGGACTCCTCCCTCTGTCCATTGAGCTTTCCTTTCCTTCCCACGGGTATTAACCCTAAATTCATGCCCCCCAAAATATCTGGCACATTATACTTTACTTAGAGTTGACTTTCTAGGTGAACTTAACCTCCAACAGTAAATATATAGGGTAAGTACTTCTATTAGAGTTCTTTTCTGTTATGCTATTTAGTTGTTTCCTGCTATGGTGCAAGCACCTGTACCAGTGCCTGACACATAGTATAATCTCACTAAAATAAGTAATTAAAGGAAATTTCTATTTAAGTAGATTTGTAGGCCTATAATTCTCCTTTGCCAGGCCATCATCTTCTCAAGGTCAAGGTTTGTGTGGTCATCTCTGTGTCACTAGCTCCTAGCTAAGAGCTGACACTTTATCATTACTCATTGTTTCATTTTGGTGAATACGTGAATAGTGTGAATATTTGCAGAATGGATGGGAAGATCTTCTTAGATCAGGGAATAGTCTAGAATTTGTATGAGGGAAAGACTTGGGTGGAAAACTGGTGGTGAAGGGTGTGAATGCTTGGTGATTTGTCTTGAACTGATGTTTTCTAAATGGGTGTTCTTTTTACTTAGTGTATTTTTATTTGGGGTGGACAGGGAGATTATTAGTACATAAAAGTCTGGTCAAGCCACTCTTAGCTGTAGCATGATACAAGTGGAAGGAATTTCACCAGACAGTGAGGGTAGAAGCCTGTGGTGAGAAGAGACACCAGTCTCTCTACACCCAGTTACTAAGCACCTATAGGTGAGACCTGGTCATTGGGTGACGATGAGAAGCTGGTAGGGTGAGTGGATGCCAGAAGCTATGGGTTCGATCCTTTGGATTCTTTCAGGAAAACTGAGGGAGACAAGACAAGTTCATCATGAAAAATTAAGCCCCTGGGATGGTGAAAAGAGACAACTCAAGCAGATCGGATACAGGCCCTGTGACAGGTTGTCTCAGAGGCCGAGACTCAACAGACCACTGCTCTGAACTGAAGCATTCATTATCCATTCAGTTTTCAGCACCATTGACACACAAATAGAGAGGGATATCAAGAGAGGAATGGAGATTATGAAGATTCTAGATGGAGTTGAACTGAATAGAATAGATGATTAATGAGAGAAAAGCTGAAAAGCCAAAGATACATGAGAAAATATATTGAGAAAGTCTAGAAGTGAGGGAGAGGAGGAGGAAAAAAAGAGAGACTGAGAGACTTGGGTTGCAGCTCAGCTGGGTCTCTCCATCCTTTCTGACCAGCATTATTCCTCACATGTATTCTCCATCCTGGTTTAGGGTTCCAGAAAGTGAAATCATGGACCCTGTGCCAGTCCTAAGACCCAAGAACCCCCTTCATAGCTCCAAATGTCCACTCAGAGTTAAGGCCTTATGAGAGCCTCTTCTTTGGTCTGAGAGAGACTGGCATCTGGAAACTGCTCAGAGACATCTACCCTTCCACATCACACTTGAGTCTTCATTTCTGCCATCCTTCCTCGAACCTTCCCACCATCCCACTCACCTTGCAACCTTGAAATGCCCATAGTGGAATCAAGGAGTCAAATTGTTCCCTGCCTCTTCTGCAAATAGAGCCAGCCCTGAAAACAGAATCTTCCAGAGGTGAAAATTAAACAGTGGGGTGATATGGAAAAGGACACAGGGAAGTGAAAAAAAGTTCTATTAATATAAAGACAAAATAAGACTTATGAAAGGGATCAGATTTGTTCCCCCAGTTGCTCTCAAACTAGTAAACTCAAGTGAGAAGAATGACTTTAGGTGGGTATGTATCTATTTCTTTAGATAGAAACTACCACAAAAACCTAAAATAAGCTGATAGAGACCTTGAATAATGTAAAAACTTAATTTTACGAGAGTTTGATAAGTGCCTTTTCAGTCAAAGGGGAAGAAGACTGGTGGAGTCAGGAGATAACCCCCCACCCTTTCACAGACTTGAGGCGACTTTGAACAGTCCACCCCCTTCCTGTCTACAGTTTCTCTGCCTTTCAAAGGAAGGAATTGGTAAAATAAATAAATAAATAAATAAATAAATCCATCCCTAGAGTCCTCTGTTTTATTTTGCTAGTCCAGAAAAAAGGGGGGTAAAAAGTGATTCTAGCCTCAAGAGAGACTCAGCATGCGCACTTTAACCCAAAGTTGCATTCATTGGCATGATGTTGCTCACTCACTGGGTATAAGTCAAAGCCTACATCCCCAAGCCAAACCGGGGGCTCTGAGGGGTTGACAGATATGAGTGGAGAGATGGAAATATAGATGGACCAGAGAAAAAGTCCAGTTGGGCTGAGGAACATAGTGTCTACCAGACTCTTTCCTCTGGACAGGACCATAGGAATGAGGCACACGGGGTAGCACTTCTCAGTGCTAGGGTTCCCCACAGTCTCCAGTTTGAGGGCAGACCTTTTGTGATTGTGGTTCTAGTTTTAGTAACAATTTATTGAAACTATACATACTTACAAATAGCTACAAGGAGTTCTAACATTTTCCAATAAGGTTGTATTACAACTGCAGCCACATAAATTGATAAACAATAAGTACATTTAGAACTAAGCGATATTTATCCAAACTTGAAATAATGTACATAGATTCAGAAGTTCTGAGTTCCTGTGTTTTCCCCAGTGTGGCTTGTGGGCTGGGAACCTAAGTTCTAGGATAGTGGGTTTCAAGATGTGGACCTGGACCAGTAGTAGCCTGTAGTGCACAACCGCAGGCCTACACAATCAGAAACTCTGGGGTGGCGTCAACAATCTGTGTTACTCTGGAGTAGCTAAGATATTAAAATAACCCAACTGCCTGACAATGGATAGATGGATAAAGCTGTTGTATATACACACGATGGAATACCATTCGGCCATAAAAAAGACAAAATCTTGTCACCTGCCACAACATGGATGGCCTCTGAAGAGATTATGCTAAGTGAACTAAGTGTGAAAGAGAAAGACAAATATAAATGATTTCACTCATCTGTGGACATAAAAAAACCAACAAACTAACACACTGACAAGAACTAACAAAACAAACCCTTAGACTCTGACAACAGAACAGAGGGAAAGGAGTATGGAAGGAATGGGTAGAGGGGGCCAAGTGGTTAGTGGTGGATGGCAGCTGGATATTGTGGTGGCAGACACGTTGTGATTTATACAGTTGCTGAGGTGAGAAAATGTACTCCCCAAGCCTACATAGTGTTGTCAACTAATATTACCTCAATAACAAGAAAAAGAGGGAGAAATCTGTGCTATTCTGTATAGGATTGAAGGAAACAAGCACAGGAAGGTGCAGCACCCAGAGATGGCAGGGGCAAAACAAAGCCTCCCTCCAGAGGCTACTCATGGGGGAGAGAGTGACTGGGCATGAGGTGGGCAGGGGCCTGCAGGGGAAGCTGAGGGAACCCACTCCCGCGTGGGGAAGCTCGGGGCTGTGCCTGGAGAAAATGCAGTTTGTGACCTGCTGAATGAGAAGGTACAAGCCTCCCACATGGGCTACTGGAGACTCCCTGGCATCCGCTCCCACTCTGGTGAAGTGAAACCCACCAGAGTGGGTTTCCTGGGACCACTTTGAAGGTGCAGATTTAATATGTTCTCACAAGAGAAGTAAAGGCACAAGGTCCCCAGAAGGGAGGCAATGAGCCTGGGTAGGGTAGGGCTGGGGGAGGAAGGGCAGCGCTCTGCCCTAATTACACGAGAGTAGGAAAGAGAGAGAACAGGGTCACAAGCACCTGTCGCTTAGAATGTGGTCAGGGTGACAGTCACTCATTATTTTGAGGGCTTAGCACTGAGCAGTCATTTAAACAGATGCCACGGGAGCTGTGGCAGGATTCCTAAGCTTGTCTCCTTATCTAAATATCCAGAATTTGGGGCTGAGCAGGATTGTCATCTTGTAAAGTATGTAGGCAACAACTCAAAATGGCTGTTTTCTCATCACAACTCACTCATCCCACTGTCCCCCACCGTCTCTCTCCTGCTTCTTCCTTCTAGCAGCTTGTGTGGCTTTTCCCACACCAATTCTGCACCTCAGCTGCTGTAACACCAGCAGGGCATGCAACAACTCAATGTAACTAGGACACAAATTCTCAGAGTTGGTGCAGATCCCACAGGTTAGTGCTGCAAGACTATCTTCTATTCAGATGTCAGTTGCAAGTTCAGCCTCCCAGGGTCCCCACACTTCTGACCCATAACACTTCAAAGTTGAGGGTCCCCAAGACTCCCATGCAGGTCAGATAATTCACTAGAACAACTCACAGAACTCAGGAAAACACTTTAAAGTCACACGCTCTATAATGACATTTCCCCTAACAAAGGAGGTCCCTGTGTATAGCTGAGGAGCACAGCCAGCCTCGACATGCAGGCCTGTGTGTCTGTGGTGTTTGAAGGACAAAATGCCTAATGATGCATTTGATAGATTGTATCACTATCATAACCCACGTGTGATTACCAGTTTATTATAAAGTCGATACCCCAGGAACATCCCAATGAAGAGATGAACAGGGCAGCGCAGCTCAACCCCCAGAGAAGGCGGAGACCTGGTCGCCCTCAGGAGGGCAGCGTCAGGAATGATGCACGATGTTTCCTGGACTGTCCAGTCTCTCTGGAAGTCATTATTAATCCCTGGAAAGACTGTGCTTAGATCATTTTTCAGGGTGAAACATCTAACCCAGACCGAGGCTGGCTCTTGGCAGAGGCGGCGACCAGAGTAGCCGAGGGCATTTGTCAGGAGGGGTGACAGCTTCGGGTCGCTGCTGCTGCTGCTGCTGCTGCTGCTGCTGCTGCTGCTGCTGCTGCTGCTGCTGCTGCTCCCCGGCATGCAGCTCTAGCTCCCACTTCAGCTTTTCTTGATTTTCCTGCTGGCCTTGAAACATCCCCATTCTGGGCAGGAGCTGGACCTGAAACCACTCACTAAGTCTGATCAGGGAGCAGGAAGCAGCTCTGACGTGGCCCACAGGAGAGGGAGGCAGAAAACCGGTCTGTGAGCCACACCGCCTGCGTGGGGCAGGGAGCTCCTTCCTTCTACTGATAGTCCGAAAGTCACACTTCCTCACCACAGCCAGGGCATCTGGCTGCAGGTACCTGAGACAGCAGCAGCTACTACTCCCCAATACCTGCCGCACCCAGGCAGTGGTTAAGCTCTACATATCATTAACTTGTTTTAATCCTCCCAACAACATTGTGGATTGGTTTCTGTTGTCATCCCCATTCAATCATTAGAGAATACTAACTAACCACGGAGAGCTTAAGTAATTTGTCTAAGATCACACATGTAGTAAGTAGGATTTGAATCCAGCCCTGTCAATTCCAAGGACAGTAATTTTTCCGCTGACATCAGCTGGAAAACCACATGTAACCCTGAACAAGTCACCTCACCCTCCTGGGCCTGCTTCCTCACCATGATCTCTTGTAATTCAAGCTGCTAGCATGCTTGTAAAAGAAGGTGGATTTGGTAAGCAGTTGCAGTGAGAATTCATTTTGCAAAGCACTTGGAGAAGTGAGAGCCAGAAACATCTGCAGAGAAGCAGCGTGGGCCCAGGCAGGTAGCAGCACCCAGCACACTGACGTTTTCCCCTGTGCTACCTGGATAAAGGGAAACCTGATGGCAGGGCCATTGCCAAAACTGGGGCCTCTGTCCTGGCACATTGACAAATGAGGCCTTGGTTTATTCCAATTGATGAGGTTGATGGGTCTTCCTCCTTGTCTCCCAGGACTCGATGCTCAATTCCTTATGAGAAACCAAATTAGGCAATAGAAATAATGAGGTCTAAATTTCGTTAGCATTTCCAAGGAGAGATAATCACTCTTGTAGATGAAACTCCCAGCCCCCCTGTGCTTTCTACCCAGCCTCTTATTGCTTTACTGGACTTCTCACTTACAAAACCAGTCTGCTGGCTTCTTTTTCCAACCCCCTATTCCCAGGCTTTGAATTCCATTTTGAATTCTGGGATGAGGCAGCCAGTTGCGCCAGGAACAGGAAAAGCATTTGGAAAAGCATCTGTCCTGGTGTTTCCCATCCTCCTGCCTGTAAGACCCAGATTTGCATTTCGTGTGATAACAATGTTTCCTTAGTTTGGACAAACAGACACAGGCTGACTCATAGGTCTTCTTTTCTTTTTTAAAATATATTCTCTTTTTTGAAATTTATTATTATTTTTGTGTGTGTGTGTAGAAGAACTGGGGTATAGGCCAGAAGTGTGGGAGGTGGCGGGGAGGAAGAATGAGAGGATTCACCAGAGAAACTGGGGAGCAGAACAGGCAGACTGGCTGAAATACACTGCTGAGGGGAGCAGCGGGCGAGGCAGGAGAGGTCTGCTGCGCCATGTGGGTCAAGCTCAGTGATCAAACTCAGGCCATAGTGGTGATAGTGCTGACTTAACCCCTCAGCCACAAAGGGGGCCCCTGACTCACAGGTTTTCTAGGGGACACTTGGTTCCAATAGCAGAGGCTGATTTCAGGCAAGTTTAGAGAATGTAACTTCCTATTTGGGGGAATAACTTAAACTCTGGGTCAGAAATGACCCCAAACTTCATGCAATTTAATGTTTGAATCTTTTCTATCCTATTTCCAGCAAATGCTTATCAGCTTTCTCCTTGAATGCCTCAGTGATGGAGAACACACTACAGCTCAGCTCAGCTCAGCTCAGCTCAGCTCAGCTCAGCTGGAGAGGGCAGCTCTTTAGTGTTTTCATACCCAGACCCTAATTGTTTCAGCAGAAATTCTCTACTATGGAAATCAGAACTAGACAACTAGGGCCATCTACTTAGCTCGGGTCTCAACAGTAAGTCCTGAGATCTCAGCGGTCCTTGGAGATGACCTGGCCCAGCTGCCTTGTTTTAGATTGGGAAGCATTGGGGAGTTAGTCCTCAGGGCCAGAGTCTTCCTCTACTTATGATCACAGCTAGCATTGGTTGGGCCCTTGCTGCATTCCAGGAACTTTACTAAATGCCTGATGGGGCACAATCTCACTTAATTCAATGAGGCACTTATAAGATGGGTAATAGGCAATTAAAAGGTAAGCTGTCTGAGATTCAAAGAGTGAAATAATTTGTACAAAGCCATAGCACCTAATCAGTGGCAGAACCAGAACTTGAACTGTGGCCTTTATGAATCCAAAGCTCATGTTCTCCACTACTTGCTGGTCTTGGAAATGCTATCACACTTCATGGAAGTTAAGAGTGTTGTTTTTTTTCTGTAGAAAAAATTGATTGGGGCTTATTGTTAGGGATTTAAAGATTCATGGTAGACTCTGGTTCCATGAAAAAGGCTGAGGTTGGGGCTATGCATATAAGAAATTAGGGGAAGTAGGTCATCAAACCACAGAAATGGTTCAGTTGATAATTTGCTGCTATTTGCACATCTAGCCACGGCCTCCGTGGCAGGCTGGTGTGTGTGATTATAGCTGAGGGCCCGAAGGGCACCTGTGATTCTCGTCAGGAGAGTAATTGTTTCATTTCCTGACTCACATAATCTCCAGGGGAGAGTATGAGAATTTGGAGATGCCTGATATTTAGTTTACTAGCACAGAGCTCCAAAAAGTTTCTTTTTAAAATTGGAATAAGAAATTACTGTTTAGTTGGAAAAAAAAGTTAACATGATCTTATTTAAAACAAGGGAAAGAATTCTTTAGCAATTATTTAAAATTAATTTTCCCTAAGGTTAAAACTTGTGTTAAATCAAAGCCACAACTTGATATTGAGCTGTGAGAATTGTTCTGTTATGGAGAGACAGTCTTTGAGCCCTTGAGTTTTCCAGCACTGACTTAATTAGGTTTTAGAACATCCCAAGGCACTTGTCAGAACGCCTATGTTTTCTCCTGTCTCCTCCCAAGAAAGGGGGTGGGGAGGGGTGGAGAGGTGAAGTTGGCTGAAGCGTCTGTGTTTCCATGTGGTTTCTCAAACAAAATCTGCTGAGCTGGATGGAGGGTGGGATTTCTTACTAGACTGAAGACCATTTGGCTAAATAATTCTTCACTTTGCCTAGTCAGACTGCCCAACGGGGCTACCTATGAAAGGAATAATCTCCAGAATGCAGGAAACAAAATCTGTCTTCTCTGGTTGTCTTGGAGGGAGCCTTTTGCCTTTGCTCCACATTACTGCATGGAGTGCTGGGCCTGCTAGACTGAGTGTTTTCACTAGCCAAATGCTCAGGCCAAGCTGGAGCCTTCTTTGATTGCTCTTCTGACAATCTGAAAACAGATCCAACAGCCCCATGCACGCAGTGGACACGTATGGTGTATATCTTAAGGACATTTATAACTATTTCCATGAACCACAGAACTCTACAAGTATATGTTTCCATGGACCCTACAAATGTGCACTATTGGATTGTAATGTAAGAATGAAACTGGTAAGTCAAAAGGCAATTTATTTCAATAATTTTGATAAATAGCAAATGACTGTCCAAAAAGACTGTAAAAAACTCCCACTAAAAGTCTCTGACTTTAGAGCCAACTTCCCCCTACTCTCGTCAACACTGAACACTGTCAGACCCATTCACCTGTGCCAAACAAAAAGATGGAGAAAACAGTGGTCAGATTATTTAAATTTCTGTTTCTTTGTTTAGGAGTAAGGTTAAACATCTTTTTGTGTATGTATTGGTCTTTTCTTTTTCTGTGGACTCTTATTTGTGTTTTTTGGTGTATTTTTATTAAAGTGTAAGAAACCCAATCAATGTGTTTGATGTGTTAAAATTTAATGTGTAAATATCAATGACCACCTCTCTGTGCCTTTCTCCATGACACGTACAAGTCTACTGGCCTGAAATTAAAATGGGTAGGGGGAGGGCTCCTTGGTGGCGCAAGGAGTTAAGATGCAATCTATGAAACTGTCCACAGCCACTGCTGCATGAGTTCAATCCCCCGCCAACCAGGGAGCTACCCACATGGTGCAGCAGGCCTCTCCTGTCTCACCTGCTGCTCCCCTCAGCAGTGTATTTCAGTGGATCTCACTGTTCTGCTCCCCGCTCTGTTTCTGGTGAATCCTCTTACCCTTCACACCTCTGGCCTGTACCCCAGTTCTTGTATGCATAAATAAATCTTTAAAAAATAATAAAATAAAATGGGTAGAGGGAGCTCTTGGTTGCCCCTTAGCCACACATTGCCTTTGGGATTTGAATTTCCATCACCATGAAAATTCAGTGCTCCTGGTCATCTCTGGTTCTAAGGGAAACAGACCAATAAGAGAGAGCCTTCAAGGGAGACTGTGAGCTGCTCTGAGCCGTAGCCTCCCGATCCAGTCTGTTGTGACATCCATCCTGAAAACCCCTTCCTTGTATCATCCCGATCCAGCTTGGAGAAATCATTCCTATTTGTTGGCTGGCTAAAAAGTGCATCCCCACAAACAACCTTGCCTTGTACCCCCTTAGCTGCTCCTTAGGTTTAATATTCAATACTGTGTTCTCGCCTATATTCTGAAGAAAATGGCTCTGGCAGTACATAGCCACAGTACATAGCCACAACTAAGAGGTGTGACCTGCCGGCTAGCTGAAGAGCTTTCTATTGTTTATTTGCATTTGCGTAGTCAGCTGGTGTCCAGGAGCACCTGCGGGAGGTCTCTTTATTGATTTCTCAACTGAGTAAACAGCCATTGCATTGTGATTGTCTTATCACCCTCCTAACCCTATTTGCCTGATGAAGACAAACATTCTTTCAAGAAGCATCGATGTTTTCAAAGCAGAAGGCTTGAGTAATGGGGGATTGGAGTCAAAATAAGGGGGTTGCAATTGTATGGGGAATATAAAAATAAAATTTAAATTTAAAAAAAAAGAAAATTGAGATATCTGGGTTTCCTACACACACATGATTCTTAATGTTTATTGTGTGCTTGTGAATGCGTTACCTACTCTGTGTCTCACTTCTCTGTTGTGTGGGGATATTTAATGAGTTTATGTATCTGTAATATAAGCCACTGATAAAAAAAAAAAACACTGTATTTTTTAAAATCTATCTTCCCAACTACTGAAAACATCAGATAAAGAGAAAATATTTAAGGAAGTTAAAGAAAAAAGATAAATACATGAAACAGGGTAAGAATTACAGCAGGTGACTCACCAGAAACTGTATAAGCCCAAAGATGGTGGAATGGGACCTTTAAAGTACTGGAAACAAATTCTATACCTGGGGGAAAAATCTTTCAAAAATGAAGGGAAAAATAAAACTTTTTAGATCAGCAAGAGATAAGAGACTCCATTACCATCAGACCTGCCTTGTAAGACAGGATAGAGTCAAGTATGTTTTTTTGATCTCATACTTAGTCTCCTTAAGCTTCTCTGGATTCTTGGATCGGTGGCTAGATGCATTTCATTATTTTTCAAAAGAGCTACTCCTCCAATATTTCTTCCTTCCTATTATCTTTTCCTTCTTCTGAGAATTCAGTTATACAGGTAATAAACTATTTGATATTGTTCTCACAGCTCTTGGATACTTTATTCTTACTTTTTCCTGCATTTTTTTTTTGCTCGTTCCTGAGTCAAGTCTGGATAATTTCTATCAGCTTATGTCCAAGTTCACTAATTCTTTCCTAGGTTTTGTCCAGTATGCTGATAGGGTATCAAAGGCATTGCTATTGCAGTATTGTTTGGATATAGCATTTCCAATTGATTCTTTCTTAGACTTCAATCTCTTGTTGAAGTTCCCCATGTGTTCATGCATATTGTTCACTTTTCCCACTAGAATCTCTAATTTACTACTCACAGTTACTTTAAATCTCTTGTTTGTTAGTTCTAGCATCTGAGAAATCTCTGAGTCTGTTACTGTTGATTGCTTTGTTTCTTGACAGATGGGTTTTCTTGCTTTTGGAGGTGGGTTTTATAATCTTTGATTAAGTTCTGGACATCCTATGCAAGGCAGTAAATATGAAAGTAAATGATATTTATTCTTGGAAATGGGCACACCTTTTCTGCTAGGCATTATGTTTATTAGGAGTTTGAGTTAATCTTGTCAACAGTGGAACAACTTATTTGGGGTCTTGTTGCCATGGTGACCTCAGTCCACCACTGGCTTCAAATTCCTCTAGCTTCTCTGTGTGCTTAGGGCAGGGGGTTACTAGCCATGTCCTTGCTCCATCCCCAGCTTTTGGCCTTCCCCGGGCAGCTCAGTGAAGATCTCCATGCTCTTGCTCCTCCTTTAGCAGAGGACTGCTGTTGCTGGTTGTTCAATGCCTCTGAGCCTGAATTACAGGCCGGGGCAGTTCAGGGTATTTTTCTGTCGTCATCCAGCCTTAGTCTCCGGCAGGTCACGTGTGTCCCTCAGTGTGAGGATTTGTGCTTTCTCAATATTCTTCCTTTCTACCTCTGGCAACCAAGCTCTGTGCTACATTTTAGACTGTCGTTGCACTAAGGAGCATTTCCTGTAACACCCCTGACCCTCTGCTCCTGGGGCAGAAGGCCTCTAACCAGTACTAAAATGGTTTCCTGCCCCTCCTCATGGGTACAGGTTTGTATCTGGTTATAATGGATTCCCTGAGAGGACAGGGTTTGTCCTTCCCAAGTGGCTTAGGGCCTTCTTCCCCTCCTCTGGGGTACAGAAGGGAAGCAGATAATAGACAGTCCCTTATGATTTTTTTCTCCTGAAGAAGCAGCTGCTCCTACCCGGGTGGCCCCTGAGGGTGCTTTCTCCCATTGTCTCGCCAACTCCAATCTTTCTTGATAACACCTGGCAGAGGCTCTTGGAGAAGAGTCTGGGAACATATGTACTTTCCTGTTACATCTGCAGTTTCGCTTGTGTCTGCTACTCCCATGCTGGTTCACACTTAATTTCAGTGATTTATTTAAAATTTTAGTTAAATTCTTCTCACTCCTGGCATGTCTTCTTCCCAGGGCTCACATAATGTCTCTTCTCTGATGGCCTGTCTTCTCCTACATTTCAGACTATTTGGAGGCCCTGAAACCTTAGTATTTTGATGTGTTCCCCAAAAGTTATAATTTTGGAGTTTAGCCAGCTTTTTGTTGTTCTTAGAGTAGGATGCTCTTTACAGCTCCTCAGGGCAACTCAGCAGCACTCAGCCTTTCTAGAGCTTTGTGTGCTTGCACCCCTCTCATCTGCATATCCTTAGGGCAGGGACCATGTCCTCGATATTGACATGCCCTCAGTATTGACATGCCCTCAGTGCTTGGCATGAAGTATTTATCACTACATGTACCTGTAATGATGTGGGCTCTGCAGATGGCCACCCTGGGGGCAGTGAGGCAGCTAGGAGAGTGCTCCCGGAAGGACCAAAATACCATTGCAAAATTATGGTTGACTATTGTGCCACAGATTCCTGTATCTGTGCCCTTTTCTCTCTCTTAGGGTGATTTCACTCACCTTTTCTTGTCATGTCTTCTCTAAAGTTAGGATGTAATTCGAGAGCTTATCCCTCCAGAGGGGAAAGATGATTCTTACTCAGAGGCTCTGTTTAGGCCCATTGAGGTCCCAGATAATTTGGATTTATTCACCCACCAAGTGTTTATTGAGCTCCATCTTTGTGCCAGGCGCTTTTAGGTGCTCCTTGATCTTGAGTCTATTCTTGGGGCTTTACATGATGCCAACTGGATCTCTGTGTGAGTTGAGGTAATCTAATCCTGTGGTAAACATCCTCAAAATTTCAGTGGCTTAAAACAATAGACATTTATTTCCCATTCATGACATCATCCAAGGCAGGCATTTGTGGGCAGTTTTCCATGATTGTGGTTCTTTCTATATTGAACTTTTCTCTTTTCTAGGGCCTCTTCATTCAGTTGGTAGAGACCATGGAGAAGTCATGTCTACTTTTAACCATAACAACACAAAAGTGAAATATATTGGTTCTTTTATAGAATTGGTAAAAATTTGACTAGATGCCAAAGAGACTGGGAATACTGCTTTGTTCTATACTCTAGAAGGGAACAGCAGTCTTTGTTGATGTCAGCCACCTCTGCCACCATCTCAGGGAGATTGGATGGGCAATGATGTTGATTGGTTGGTTCCAGCAATGTTCAGTCTTCAAAAGACTCCATGGAAAATTTTCACAACCCTCCCAAGCTACAGGATATTTGGGTGTGACCTTGGAAGATTTAAAATGTGAGCTGGATGAGACCTGGGGTGTGACTAGGAGGACATTTGAGGTGTGAATTGGGGAGATATGAGAGTATGAACTAACCATCTCTTGTACTTAGGCAGGTGCTAGTTTGTCACTCTAAATGTCGTTTCTTCTGTTTGGTACTTATAATCCTTCACAATCTTGCCTACTACTTTTCGAGTCTTCACCCTCTACTCCTCTGCTTATTCCCTATGTTTGGGATACACAGTACCCAGTCAGCTCAACATTCATTCATTCATTCTGTCCATTCATTTAATAAATAGTGTTCCACTCTCCAGAGAGAAGCACAAGAACAAATAGGCTAAGTCACTGCCCTCAGGGAGTTACAGTGCTGATGTGTCCTGACCTTCTCAGAGTGAGCCTTTGCTGACAACTCAAAATGCTGATATAAGAAAACCTCCTTCCTTGGGGAAATATCTTTTTATTGCCCTGCCTTTCTCTGAGTCAATTCTTACAAGGCTGTCTGATCTAGCCCTGGCATCTATACAACAGCACAAGAGCCCCTTCCATAGCTTTCCAGAAATAGCCATCTGGCTTTTGCTAGAGATAGGCCAAAGTCAGGGCTTTCACTGTTCTACCTTGGTCCTCTGGGCCCACACACCACAGATCTATGCTTTTCCACCAAGGAGATCTCCAGAAATTTATTGGGTCCTCCATCCTGAAGTAACTTGCCTGTAGCTATCATCACATGCGGCTATTCAGAGATGGCTGATTACATGTGGAGTCATAAGAAAGCACTGCATTAAACCATAGCCTGGCTCCAGCTGAGAGAGCCAACAGTGATAGCAGAGGACTGCGGAAGGTTCCTAGCAGACACTTTGTCCTCTCCCTCTTGATAACTTTAAGAAAGATCTTGCACTGTTTTGGACATATTCAGAGATGGACTTGCAAAAGGTTAAGTTTTCTAGAAATTTTAATTTTGCTCTCCTTTCCTTGCTTTATCATCTTGAGCATTCTCCAAATGACATTATTTTTGGGAAAAAAATAGTCTGAAACTTCGTGAAGTTAATTGCAGTGGGCAATAAAAACTTGGCATCAGTTTAATCAATCAGATTTCCACGGAAGATGTGTGTAAGCAGTGTTTTAGAAAACCTTTTGCTTTCCCCTTGGTTTCTCTTTGTGTCCCACTTGACTAATTTCCTCTCACATCCTTCTGTCCCTGGGCCCAGATGCCTGGTAAATAAGCGAGCCCCAGAGAGCCCCAGAGAGCCAGCAACATCCTGGAAATCTGAGGCCACAAGGTTAAGCACAAAAACGCTCTCTTTCCAGGAAGGAATGACTGAATCAGAGTGATGACCTTGGCTTTCAATTAGTCCTTGTCCAACTTTTCCCACTCTCTTCCTCTCTACCCCACGTGCCCCACGCTGTGGGGTAGTAGCCGGAGCTGCCTGCCCCATGCCCCCTGCACAGGTTCATCCTGCCTTTGGCATGTGCTCAGAACTTCATGGGTCTACAAAGCTGAGTCGAGCTTCCTCTCCAGCTCCAAGAAGAATGTCTGCCAGGAAGCGCAATTATTTAGAGAATGTAAAATACAGTATTTTCACAGAACTTTTTTTTATGTCTCTCTAGAGAAAGGCTATAGAGCTTATTGTTCATCTATCTGCAAATGAGTCTTGTTCACACCAGGGCGCCTTCCTGATTTCAACACAATGAACTCTTGGTGCTTTTCTCCGCCTCAGAGAGATTTTGGCTATAGTGCTCCTCTCCACAGGTGCAGTCCAGTGAGCCAGGTTGTTGAAATGTAGGCAGTGTGGTTAGGACAGGGGCTTACCTCTGGATTTAATCTTGTAATTATGGTGCCAAGCCAGGCCATAGCAAAACATCAAGCAGGGTTGTTGAAATTTATTTCTAGATACCCCACCTGATCTTAAAATGAAACCATGATGTTAGCAGCAGCAGAGAGGGAGAAACAAACGCCTCTTGTGCTGTTTGGCTCCAATGCAAGTAGATAAAGTTTTTGATAACATTTACTCATGGTTGATATTCTTCCCATGATAAACACCAAACCCTCCCTAGTCCATAGCAATAGGGAATTCTTGGCAATAAGAGACTTTTGCCAGGAGTCAACTCAAAGATTTTCTTTGTCTAAGAGGGACTATTGGATCATCTTGTTTGTTGAAATAGGTTTATATTTACATCATGGTAAAGATGCTCAAAAGAAAATATTTGAAATAATAAAGTTGGGAGCATAATTCACGTCCCTGGGCTGCTGGACTCCAAACACAATTCTACTTTGAAATTTAAAAAAAAAAAAAAAAAAAATCACTATGTAGCAGTCCTTGGTTTTCCTGATGAAACAGGGCTACACAAACATACTTTGAGTAGGTGTGATCTTACTTAAAACATGTGTCCTGGCCCGGAGGCCTAATATGAAACCCAGTCAATTCAGGGAAATGAATAATCCTTATTCTTGGATCACTTTATGAAAGAGAGTTCAACCTTATTTGGAGCCAGGAAAAACAAATGGTTTTTAGAACCAAAGCCTCCCGTGCACTATCGGGGCCTCATATTACTTCATCCAGGGGCAGAAAGGGCAGAGGAAGGAGTGTGCTAGGGAGAAGTCAAGGGAGGGGACCCAGGTTCAAGGTTCTTTGAGGCTCACTTCCTGTCTCTTGTACCAGCTCATATTCAGATAACCACCTGCTCCTCCAAGAGCGGGGAGGAGGAGGGTGGAGGAGAGGGGTCGGCAGGAAGAAGGGGAAGTGAGAATATGAGCATGTGTCCCTGAGGCTGGCATGTTTGGGTGTATATGTTTTGCAGATGAAGAATGATAATATTTCCTTGACTTTGAAAATGTCTTTGACCCCTTCTGCACAAAAACTTGCCTTACCAGCCTAGAAGACAAGGATGACAACATCTGCTTGTAATAGTCAAACTAATCACTTTAGCTGCTCCCACGGCCAAATTCATAGGAACGCCCTCCCTCTCAGTACTTCCCACCTTGTATGGTCTAGGAATTCTCAGGCACTGTCCTCTGAAGGGCCCTGATATAGACTAGAGAGAGGAAAGGAACAGGTCACCAGGATTCTGCCTGAGAAGACCCTGAAACTCCCCTTCAATATTACACACCAACTGATGGGGTGGGGGAGAAGGGAGGAGGACTCTACATTTTGGGGAGGGTTAAGGTTCTTTTGTTTTCTTGATTCCACACCCTATGCTTGCTAAGGTCCATGGGGATCTTAGGAAAGGGAAATGGATCTATTTGGAGGAGTTTTGTGCCAGCTGGCCCCAGATTCAATCATCTAAGGTCACAGGAGAGCTTCTAATAATGTGTATCTTCAAAAGGAAGGAGTTAAGGGTTGCTCTGAGATCCTTCCTCTTGAAAGAGTTTAACCTCTGCAAGTTTATGAGTCTCTTCCCAGTGGAAAGCAGTGGGGTTGCAAAGGGACCTGCTTAGGCTTGGTTTGGAAAATCTCCAACTATGTGAATAATTCTAGACTTAACCTCTTCCTATTCCCGAGAAGAATTCTATGTTCATGGTAGAAAGGTCTCACAAGATGTGGGAGAGCTCTGATGTTTCACTGTATTACTTAGAAGTTATCATTACAAGTTCAGAGATTCTCTCTCTACCTACCACCCTCCAAAAAATACAAAAAAAAAAAAAAAAAAGAATTCTGGGTCACATCAAATTTAAACTGATGAAAATCACAGACAAAAAAAAAATCTTAATCAGAAGAAAAGGCATATTACATATAAATTAAGGCTGATTTCTTATCACACAAACCAATATTAAGAAAACAAATAACTCAATGAAAAAATAAGCAGAACAACTAAATACACACTTCTCCAAAGAAGACATACAGATGGCCAACAGGCACATGAAAAAATGCTCATTATCACTTATCATCAGATGAGTGCAAAGCAAAACAACAGTGGGGCACCATCTCACACACATGAGAATGGTCCATATCAAAGAGACCAGAAATAACAAGAGTGGCGACGGTCTGTAGGAAAATGTAGCCTGGAAATGTAGACTGGTGTACAGCCCCTGTGGAAAGGACTATGGAGGTTTGTCAATGTAATAAAAATAGATCTATCACATTACCCATTCCTAGGTATCTCTCTGAAGAATACAAAATCTCTAATTCAAAGGGATATATGTACTGTTCATTGCAACCCTATTTACAACAGCCATGTTACAGGAACAACATAAGTACCCAATGACAAATGAATCAATAAAGAAGATGTGTAATATATACTATCAGCTATAAAAAAAAAAGATGAAATCTTTCCTCTTGAGGCAACATAAATAGTACTGGAGGGGATTGTGTTTAATGGAATAAGTCCAAAGAAGAAACACAAGTACTGGATGATTTTACACATGTGGGACATAAAGGGGAAAAAAACAAAGAAATTGACAAAACTAAACCAAAATATACCCTTGAAATCTGATTGCAGAATTGAGGTTTCCCAAAGGCCGAGGGTAATTGGCAGGGACCACCTAATGGACTAGATGGATAATTTTTGGTGCTTTAGTGGTGGGCCTCTAAAGAAGTACGAACCTATACCTTTAAATCATATACAGTGTTGTGAAACAACGTTAGCTCAATAAAAATATAACTTAATAAAGTGCTGAAAGGGACTTACAGTTTTAGTACCAACACATAAACAAAAAAAAGGCTAGAGAAAATGAAAACAAACAATGTTTCCCAGAAAACTCAGATATTAGGAAAAACTGCTACCATGAAATCTAGGAAGACAGGCACCCCAGATAATCATAGGCAAGATCTGTTTACCTAGAACAAATCGAAACTCTACTGGGTTCTCAGGGTTAGGAACCGACAAAGATAACCTCATGCACTGACTAGGGGGTATGAGAAGTGGGAGATTAATTACCATTGAAAAGAGCATCCTCTATAGCAAAGAGCTCCTCTCCAGGGGAAGACTTAACCAGAGCCTTCTCCCAGTTGAAGGAAAGACAGTTTTCCTGCTGCAAACTACTGTCTCACCTAAGATTGTGGTCATGGGGAAGCTAGGAAACACTTGTGAAGGTCACAACCAAGAGACATAGGCCATTAAATGATGATTTGATTTTATGATTATGGAATGCTCCTGTCCCCTACACTTTCCCACCATATCAAAGGGACCATATTAAAACAGTGAATTATAACTGAAAGAATTGTAAGACACAGACTCTTTCTAAGGAAAAGAAAAATAAGGACATTGAGTAATTTGAATTTCCTGAACCCTAGACCTATAGAAGACATTAAAATAGACCAACTCCTAGCCAGATTAACTAAAAACTTCACATTAAAACCTGCTTACCTCAGTTCCTATTATCCAATGTGTCATGACCAGCTTCTAATAGCAACAATAAAAATTAGAAGTTATACTAAAAAGCAAGAAAAAGCAAAGTCTGAAGAGACAAAGCAAGTCTCAGAACAAGATCCAGATATGACACAGAAATTGAAATTATCACACAGAATTAGAAATAACTATGGTCAATATATTAAATGTTCTTTTTTAAAGAGATTTATTTATTTATGCATACAAAATCTGGGGTACAGGCCAGAGATCTGAGGGGTGAGAGGATTCACCAGAGACAGAGTGGGAAACAGAACAGGCAGACTGACTGAAATACACTGCTGAGGGTAGCAGCGGGTGAGTCAGGAGAGGTCTGCTGTGCCATGTGGGTAGCTCCCTGGCCGGGGATCAAACTCATGCTGCAGTGGCTGCAGATAGCTTCATAGGTTGTGTCTTAACCCCTTGAGCCACCAGGGAGGCCCAATATATTAAATGTTCTAATGGGAAAAGGAGACAACATATAAGAACAGAGGGATAATGTAAACGTAGAGATGGAAACTTCAATAAAAAAAAAATCAAAAGAAAATACTAGGAGTGATGTTGACACTGCACCGTAAGTGAAGAATGCCTTTGATGAGCTCATCAGCACATGACATGACTGAAGGAAGAACTGGTGATCTTAAAGATGGGTTAATGAGCAAAAATGCAAAGAGAAAAAGCATTTCTGAAAAAAGAAAAGAATATTCAAGAATTACAGTGGAATTATAAACAGTGTAACATATGTGTAATTAGAAGGAAAAGAAAGCTAGATTAGAACAGAATAAACAGTTGAAGAAGTAATACCTGAGGAGGATTTCACTAAGGATGACGAATATATTAGACTCCTAAGTACATCATATTCAAACCACAGAAAACCAGAGACAAAGGGAAAATTAAAAAAAAAAATTTAACTTTTTTATATTAATTTTTTTTACATCATTGTTCATTTTTAAACAATATTTGCTTCCCCCCCTCCCCCTCAGGTGTAGTCCCCATAGAGTTTCCTTCACCAAAGCACCCGGGCACCATCACCTCAGTCCCCTGTGCTCTTCCTTCCTGCCCTCTGATCCCTCTCCCTCCTCCTCCCCTGCAGGATGTCTCTGATTTATAATTGTCTGTTTTTGCTTTGTTGTGTTTTGTATTGTTATTTTTTTACACTGATGTCTTGTTTGGTTCCCCTATATTCCTGTTATAAGTGAAACCATCTGTTGTTTTTCTTTTTCCTTCTGGCTTATTTCACTGAGCATGATTCCTTCTAGTTCCATCCACGTTGCTGTGACTGGCATGAGTTTATCTTTTTTGATAGCTGAATAATATTCCATTGTGTATATATGCCACATCTTGGTCCAGTCATCTATTTTTGGGCATTTGGGTTGTTTCCAGGTTTTACCTATTGTAAATAGTGCTGCAATAAACATAGGGGTACAGGTGTTCTTTTGAATCACAGGTGTTTCTGTGTCCTTTGGGTAGATCCCTAGGAGTGAAATTGCCAGGTCGTATGGTAGCTCCATTTTTAGTAGACTGAGGAACCTCCAGACAGCTTTCCATAGTGGTTGGACCAGTTTGCACTCCCACTAGCAATGTAGGAGAGTTCCTTTTTAACCACATCCTCGCCAACATTTGTTGTTGCTTGTTTTTTTGATGTGTGCCATTCTTACTGGTGTAAGGTGGTATCTCAGTGTGGTTTTAATTTGCATTTCCCTGATTATCATGGATGTTGAACGTTTTTCATATGCCTGTTGGCCATTGCATTTCCTCCTTGGAGAAATGTCTTTTAAGTTCTTCTGCCCATGTCTTGACTGGATTGTTTACTTTGTTTTTGTTTTGTCATGTGAGTTCTTTGTGTATCTTTGTATATGTCTTTGTATATCTTTGTATAGCCTTATCAGTTGAATAAAGTGCAAAGATTTTTTCCCAATCAGTGGGGTGTCTCTCTGTTTTGGTTAATGTCTCTTTTGCTGTGCAGAAGCTTTTCAGTTTGATGTAATCCCAGGTGTTTATCTTTTCCTTGACTTTTTTTGCTTTGGGTGATGAGTCCTTAAAGATGTTATTGCGATGTGTGTCTTGTAGTGTTTTACCTATATTTTCTTCTGTATATTTTATGGTTTCAGGTCTTATATCCAGTTCTTTTATCCATTTTGAGTTGATTTTTGTGCACGGTGAAAGATAGTGGTCTCGTTTCATATTTTTGCATGTGGTGGTCCACTTTTCAAAGGGAAAATTTTTAAGGAGTGAGAGGGTGAAAAATCTTACTTAATGGGAAGAAAGACAAGAATTTTCATCTTCTTGTCAAAAACCATGCAAGTAAAAGAAAAGTTGAAGGGTTGAAAGGAGCACAGAGGGAACCACCCGTGAAACCTATAGCCAGGGAAATCATCCTTCACAAGGGAAAGAGAAATAGTTTCTCAAATAAACAAAAAAAAAAGGTAATTTATAACCAGCAACCTGTCCTGAAGAAATCTTAAAAGAAATTCTTCAGGGAGAAAGAAAATTTGATAGGTCAGAAACTTACATTTACATAAAGCAACATAGAAAATTTATGTAAAACAACATAGAAAATGAACAAGATCAAGGAAGAACATTTGAAAGAAATAAATGAAGGTAAAATAAAATCCTTAAATTTCTTATTCTTAATTGTTATAAAACATATAGTAGTAATAATAACAAGATTTGTGATGAATATAGCTTAGGTTTAAGTGAAATGAATGACAACAATGTTATAAGGGATGGGAGAGAAGAATTGGGAATACTCTGTTATTATATATCTATACTATATGTAAAATACTATAGTGTTATTTAAATGTATACTTACCTTTAATATTTAAGTTACAAATTCTAGAGCAACCACTAAAAATTTTAATGAATACCTGATATGCTAAGAGAGAAGACAAAATGAAATATACAATGCTCAGAAAAGGCAGAAAAAGAAAAAGTGAAACAATGAACAAATGTAATGAACAGAAAAGAATTACAAATATAGTTGACATGAATCCACTATGTCAAAAATAATTTTAAATGTTAATGGTCTAAATATACCAATTAAAATACAGATCGTTAGGCTGAATAAGAAAACAATATTCCACTATATTTAACTGTTATAGAGCAGCCCCGATATTGAACAGGTTCCTGGCTGTGGGTCCTCACCTGCGCGCTTAAAAGGGACTTATGAATACTCCACTACAGGCACACACAAAAGGTTAATAAAAGGTTTATTTACAAGGGAAAGGGAAATAAGGAAAATGTACAACTCAGGGAGAAAATAGGGAAATAAAGTCTTTAATGTGTCCTACCAGATCCGACGACCTGGAAACCCAAAGTCACTCTCAGAGCTGGCCAGACGCTGCGAGCTGGCGGAGAGCCAAAATGGGGGGACCCCCAAAGCCCACGTGTCTGCCTTTATATTAACCTGGCTGCTTAACCCCACCCTCAGGTCCCAGCCACCTTCCCTTTGATGGTGATGGGATTTGGAGTTCCCAGTGTCTTTGGCTTTGGCCTGGGGTGGGGGGGAGTCCACAAAGCCTGTATGGAATTAGCTTTAGGACATCCTTTTCCCCCTAACATAACGACAAGAAGAACACTTTAAATATTCAATATAAAGACTCAGCCACATTAAGCACAAATGAATGGAGAAAGTTATACCATACTACTTACTATATTAATATCAGACAAAGTATATTTCAGAATACAGAAAATATCAAAGATATAAAGGAGCATTACATAATGATAAAGTCCTCAATTCTCCAGGAAGACATAACAATCCTAAATGTATACACATCTAACAGTAGAATATCAAAATATATGAGGCAAAAACTAATATACCTTAAGAAGATATAGACAAATTCAGTTTAACTGGAGATGTTAACAGACCTTGTTTATGAATTAATAAATCAAGCAGATAGAAAATCAGTAAGGATATAGTTGACCTGAAATATATTATCAATCAGCTTGATCACATTGACATTTCTAAAATATGCCATCCCAAACCAGCAGAATATATGTTATTCTTAAACTTTCACAGGACATTCAAGAAGATAGACCACATCTGGGGCTGTGAAACACACTGTAAGAACAGAAATCATACAAACTATTCTCAGACTATAGTGGAATTAAATTAAAGTCCATAATAGAGAGATAACTGGAAAAAATCTCCAATGATTTTTGAATAACACATGTGTCAAAGAAGAAGTCCAAAGAGAAACATTTTTAACTAAATGAAAATAAATTTTATTAATATGTGTGGGATGCAGAAAAAATAGTGCTTACAGGTATATACATTGATATATGTATTAGAAAAGGAGAAAAATTTTCAAGCAATAATTTGAGCTTTAAGAAATTGCACTAAAGAAGAGCAATTTATAACTAAAGTATTCAGGAAAAAAAGAAATAATAAAAACTAGAGCAGAAACCAATGAAATTGAAAACAACATAGAAAATGAACAATCAATCAAAAGTTGGCTTTTTTGAAAAGATCAGTAAAATTGATAAATCTTTAGATAGATTTAAGCATAAAAAAAAGAGATGCAAATAACCAATATCAGAAATAAGAGGGCTCATCTACTGATTCCATGGAAATTAAAGGATAATAAATACTATGAACCACTCTATGCCCACAAATTCAATGTCTTAGATGAAACAAAATGATTCCTTGAAAGATACAAACTACCAGAACTTATACAATAAGAAATCTATAATATGAATAGGCTTATATTTATTAAGGAAATTGAGTAAAAAGTAAACAATGTTTCAAAAAAGAAAGCATTCACATCATATAATTTTCTGGTAAGTTTTATCATCAAATATTTTATGGAAGAAATTGTACTAATGCTCTGCCACCTCTTCCAGACAACATTATTTCACTAATTTTAGCAAGTATACAATACTAATAAAGGATGCTAATAAGAGGAAATTAGGTAGGTACAGGGTAAATGGGAACTCTCTGTATTATCGTTGCAATTTTC
This sequence comes from Talpa occidentalis, assembly GCF_014898055.3. Classification (NCBI taxonomy): domain Eukaryota; kingdom Metazoa; phylum Chordata; class Mammalia; order Eulipotyphla; family Talpidae; genus Talpa; species Talpa occidentalis. Next base: position 39,954,293 of record NW_023604295.1, on the reverse strand, counting down.
TGTAAATGAAAAACTGGTCTAAAATTTAAAAAAATTAAAATGCTAAAAGGAAAATTGTCAATTATGTTTTGATCTTTAAAAAAGAAAAATAATAACATAATTTTCAGATGAAGAGAAATTAAGATAATTCATCACCAGTAATCTGAACTCCATGCAAAACTAAAAGAAATTCTTAGAACTAAAGGAAAAAAGGTGGAAGATCAGATCTTCAGGAAGATTATAAGATTACTAGAAATGACAACTATGTGTGTCTATACTTTTTAACTCTCTTTTATTTTCTCTTAATTTTAAAACAATTCATCTTACAGTCTAAAGCAAAAGTTATAATATTGTGGGGTTTATAGTGTATACAAATATACTTGTCAGAACTATAGTTTATAAGATGGGCATTAAAATGAGTGGTTAGAAGGTTCTTATATCTTAAGTGAGGTGGTATAATAACTCCTCTAAATTGTGAAAAGCTAAAGGTGTTATTGAAATATCTAGAGCAACCACTTATTTTTTTTCTAATAATAGCACTGCTTTGTGCAATGCCATTTTATATTAAATTTTTAAATACATTTTTTACATCATTTTTCATTTTTGCACAATATATGCATTTTCATCTTGGTTATATGAACAATTCCCATGCAATTCCCACCCCCCTTGTTTTGATCCTACTCCCTCCTCCCCACCCTGTAGGGTGTCTCTGGTTTATAGTTGCTCATTGATTTTGATTTTTACTTTATTATAACTAGTATTTTTCCAGGTCCCTTATTTAGGTTTTCAAAATTCTGCTATGAGTGAGACCATCCTGTATTTTTCTTTTTCTTTCTGTGCTTATTTCTCTAAACATGATCCCATCCAGCTCCATCCACGTGGCTGCAAATTGCATGAGTTTATCTTTTTTGATTGCTGAGTAACATTCCATTGTGTATATGTACCACATTTTCTTGATCCAGTCATCTATTTTTGGGCATTTGGGTTGTTTCCATAGCTTAGCTATTGTAAATAGTGCTGCTATAAACATAGGGGTGCAGGTGCCCTTTGGAATTAATGTTTCTGTGTCCTTTGGGTAAATAACTAGGAGTGGAAATGCTGTATCATATGGAAGTAGAGCAGCCACTTAAAAATGCAAAAAGGTGTAGCTTAAAATCCAACTGAAAAATTAAAATAGGATTCAAGAGAATATTCAATTAACCCAAAGAGGGCAGAAAAGGAGAAATGAATTCCTAAACAGGAAACAAAGAACAAAATGCTAGATTTACATCTAACATATCAGTAATGACACTGACTGTAAATCAACTAAATACCCCAGTTAAGAGACAGAGATTATAAGAATGGATTTAAAAACAAAACAAGGCCCAATTGTGTGAAATTTAGAAGAAATAAGCTTTAGATATAATGACAAGTAGATTTAATATAAAAAATAGAAAAATAACAAATATAGAAAGCATACAAAGTTGGAGTGGCTATATTAATATCAGCAAATAGAAACTTTAAGAGAGAATATTACCATGAATAAATGTTTCATAATGATCAAATGGACAATTCTGCATGAGAGAAAACAATCATAAATATAAAACAATCATAAAGGTACATGCAACCAAAACAGAGCTTCAAAATACATGAAGCAAAAGTTTTGACAGAATGAAAGGGAGAAATAGACAATTTTAATGAAGGATATCAATAATAAGGAAAACTGGATGAGGGAGATTTTTTTTTTAAGATTATGCATATAAGAACGGGGGTAGAGGTGAGAGGATCCACCAGAGACAGAGTGGGGAACAGAACAGGCAGATTGACTGAAATATACTGCTGAAGGGAGGAGCGGGCAAGCCAGGAGAGGTCTGCTGCACCATGTGGGTTGCTCCCTGGCCGGGGATCAAACTCATGCTGTGGTAGCTGCGGTTAGCTTCTTAGGTTGTGTCTTAACGCCTTGCGCCATCAGGGAGGCCCAAGGATGAGGGAGATTTTGATAGTGCCCTCATAACCAAACATAAGTACTTAGTTATATATCTAACAGAATATGTCCAAAACCTATACCCTAAAATTAAAAATTGATGAGAGAAATTAAGGACCTACATAAATGAAGAGATATATCATGTCCAAGATTTGAAAGACTCAATATTTTTATAATGATAAATCACCCCAAAATGGTCTATAGAGTTCTCACAATTTCAATCAAAATTCAAATTGGCTTTTTATAAACAGAAGTGCTTCTAAACAGCTGATACTGGAATTTATTTGAAAATATAAATGACCTAGAAAAACCAAAGAGCAAATTTTTTAAGAACAGAATTGGAGAATTTTTTTTACACTATCCAATACTAAAGCTAAGTAGAAAGCCAAAGTAACTAAGACAGTGCCATATCAGGGGGGAAAAAGATATGGAAATCTGTGGGGAAAATAGAGAATTCAGAAAAAGAGCCACATATCGATGGTCACTTGATTTTCTACAAAAGAGCCAAGGCAATTCCATGAGGGAAAGAAAAGTCTTTTCAACAAATAGGTTATGATCAAACATGTGGACATTAGCCTTTATATCACACCATATGGAATAATCTGCAAGATCTGGATCATATACCTAGATAGAACGACTTCTGGGAGAAAATATTTGCAACCTTGGGAGTATACAAAGATTTCTTAGAACCAAGAAGGCACATTTCATAAGGAAAGAAAAAAAAAGAATTTGAAGCATTGGACTTCAAAATTACAACTTTTTGTTCTTTAAAAGACACATTAAGGGCCTCCCCGGTGGCGCAGCAGTTGAGCGCTGAGTTGTGAAGCTGCCCGCAGCCTCTGCAGCGCAGGTTCGATCCCCGGCTGCTCCCCAGCCACCAGAGGAGGGTCCCACATGGCGCGCAGACCTCTCCTGCTGCGCTCGCTGCTCCCCTCAGCAGTGTACTTCGGTCCTTCTGCCTGCTCTGCTCCCCGCTCTGGCTCTGGTGAATTCCCTCAGCCTCCCGTGCTTCTGACTGTACCCAGTGCTTGTATAAATAAATAAATAAATAAATCTAAAAAAAAATAAAATAAAATAAAAGACACATTAAGAAAATAGTAAGTCACACACTGGGAGAACTTTCTCTGTGCAAGTTTATTCCTGTATCCCTAGATCTGGTGGGCTGCAGGAGCCAATGAGGGGTAGGCTAAAAACTGAAGACTAGTGAAAATCCACTCTAACTCTAGAGGACCAAAGGGCATGAGAGGTACATGCAGATGTGCTGACCTATGCCCAGACTAGCTGAATGAGCAATGTCTATTAAAGGATACATCAGAGCACAAATAAAATTAACTGCTATTTCACTTATGGAGGAGGACATCTTGTGAGCTGGTTACTGTGAGGTGCACTTAGAGAGGTCAGGAGAGGGATATGTCTACAAGGCAATGGACTCTGGGAATTCTTGGAGCAGCTTCACCACTCTAAGATCAGCCGGGTCCTCTGTGTGCTGTTGCCTCCCACATCCCCAGTCTTACAGATACCATGGAGATGTGGGGGATAGCATAACCCTAATTAGGCATAACCCTAATTTGGTAGCAGTGTGTCCATCCACCTTCCACGCAACTAGCCCCAGAGCACAATCTTGTCAGTGGCTGGTGGTTGGCTGGCACAGGCCCCGTCCCGACTCTCGAGTCCCGAGGAAAGAGTCCATATGTCTCCCAGGGAGGAAGTTTTGCTGTCACTTCATAAAGTCTAGGCTTGAAACCAACTCTCATTCTTATGTGGATTTGAAAAGAGCCATGGTCCAGCCTCAAGTTGCTGCCCCAGGGGAGAGATGAGCGAGGCATTTCCCACTGTGTGGCTGAGGCAGCTCAGCCATCCACGTGTGCTGCCTTCTGACGCACCAAGGACAGCAAATCAGACTGAACACAGCCATGAACCCTGTCTCTCTAGGGACCCATCTCCCCTGACCATCTTGCATGCCTTTTATTAAATAAGCTGGACTCTATTACAATCTTGTTTCATGCACAATCATAGCAGGCTCTACTAACTTAAGTTTTCAATCACAATTTTCTATCATAATTATCTCATCTCCCACCACCTTCAATTATGCTGCCCTTGTTTCAACAGTGTATTCTTTCCTTGTCCTAGCTGAGCTGTAAAATCCTGTAATTGGGACGATTAAATGGAGAACATTGGGAAGGCCTTTTCAGGGATGTGGCTATGTGGGTTTTTTGCCCTGGAGCAGCGAGGGCCACTAATTACCTGAGTGTCACAGAGCAAGGGGAGTGGGACGGCCGGAGGGTGATGGCAGCCGGTCTAGAAGCTGTGCTGTAGGAGAGAAAAACAGACTCTCCTTGGTCCTCAATGCTCTGCTGCCCTGAGCCCGGACATGGGGGGCGGTGGGCATGCGGGTCTTTCCAGATCAGGGATTGATGTGGAATAAGACCGAAGACAGGGACCTTTCTCTGAAGCAACGAGCATCCAAGTCAGGGCAGAAGTGGCCTCAAGGTGCTGGCGGCTGACGGCAGGAACGCAGACATGAACAGAGATGAGGAACATCTGTAGTTGGAGATTTTTCAACCTTTTAAACTGATTATAAAAAATTAATTAGTATGGACATATGTGCTCCTGCCCTTAGAGGGCTTCCTTGGCAATTCCAGGAGGGTCTGACTGGGAGCCAAGAAGAGCCCTGCTGCCTGGTCTGGCGCAGGAGAGCACGTGGGCTCTAGGGGCCGAGGAAAAAGGCACCTGTAAAGGTCTCGTGTTGGCTCTGGGGAGCTGGGGAGTAAAATAGAAAAGCTATAGAAATAATTATCCTTTCTCATGTGGTCAGCAGCAACCAGGACTCAAACTTCTGTTCCCTCTGGATCTTACCTGACCTCACTTCTGGACAGAGTACTGGTCTGCAGGATGGCAGATGTTATTCCATTGAGGGCTCACTGTGGGGCCTGAATGGGCTCCTGTCTGTCAAATCTAGGTCACCAGAGCTGCTTCACAGGGTGTCGGGAAATGACAGATGGCTGCCCAGCCAGCAAAATTTTAAGGTCCACCAGGGCACAGAAGATGACATGCTTCATACCCTGAAGGAATGCCAGCCTCTAGGTCCCTATTCATAGCTACCCGCACCTCTCCTCTGACAGAGACTCCTCCTCCTTTAGATTCTCCTGCAGCTTAGGTGTCACTACTTCCAAGAAGCCTTCCCTAAATTTACCACGTACACCCCCCAGGCACCACAAGCTGGATTAGAGCCCTGATTAAATATTCCTGCCTCACCTTCTGTTTCTCCATCATAGTCATTCGCAGACCTGCCATGACCTATGCAGTATGGTCCCCCTAGACTGTAAGCACCAAGGAGGCAAGCATGGTCTCAACCCACACAGAAGAGACACTTGATGAAGATATGTGGAACCAAACTTATTCATGCAACAGTAAAAGGGTGCAATCTTTATCTTTACACATCAGGACTCAGATGCAATAAAGAGATGAGAGTAAGCAAGCCATACAATATGATGACTGGCAAACTTGGGATTAGATGCAATATCCCACTCCCAGTGCAATGCTCTCCTAGGAAAAGGAACTACTGCTGTGTTTTCCACAGTTCCCCCCAAGCAGGGAAATCTGGCTGGAAGAGTCAGAGGAAGCAGAGATGGGTGCTAGATTTGTCCTGCACCCCTAAAGGTCTTCATTGTGTTCTCTTATCCCCTTATTAGGGTGTCTTCCCCTGACACCACTAATTTCTTAGAAAAAAACAGAAGTGTTGAAAGAATGACTACCGATGCCAACCCCTGGGCCCCAACTCCAGAGCCATCTGGTGTCTGTGAGATCTGGGTGTTTGCCAGAGGGGTGCATGAGCCGTGCTGTTCAAGGTCTTAGGAGAAGGCACGGCACTCAATACATATTCACAACACACTTGCTACTGACTCCTGGTTTTATGTACAATGACTGCATATTACAAAGTTATCATGAGGTGGATTTATTGGAGGTGGGAAGTAACCAAGCTTTATGAAAAATAATTACCCCCATCAAGTTGATATAATTACTTGCACTGGTTTGCCGGGGCTGCAATCCAATTTTATTTATAGGCAATTTTCTGATATGGTTTAAACTACACCCAGAGAATAATTGGTCTGTTTTAATGTATCTCTGGACTGCTCCTCTGCCGCTCTGGCGGAGCTGAGTACGTGTGCCTTGTAGTAGCTGCTTTGGCCCCTCCAGGCTGACAGCCCCCCCCCCCATCTGTGCATGGGGAAGGGAAAGATGAGGGTTGTTACTGTTGCAATCCTGCCCTGGGGCCCTTCTCTTAAACAAATGACTGTGCTGTTCCATGCAGGGTCTAAGGGAAACATTGATTGTAAAGATGGCAAAAGAAAAATAAGCATAGCAGAATAAGAAGAAAATAGGTCTTAGAGTATTGCAGACCTCTGTTCCAGTCTATGACTCATTATCTGTTGACCTTTAGGCGCTGTGTCTCCATTTGTTTCTGTAAAGGGCTATCTAGTTGGCAGAATTGTTGAGAGAATGATCCGGGTAATGTGAGCCAGACCACACCAAGTCTTGCACCAGCAGGCAACAATTAAATGTTATAAATTGGTGAAGGATGAGGTTGGGGGAGATTTAACCTCCTTAAACAGCAGAGCCAGAGAGGGCCCTGGGGAACAGGGTGATTGCCAGCTCACGGATCCTGAGAAGGAGCAGCCTTAGCTCAGAGTAGCCACGTTCTTTCACAAGCCCATGCCTTTCTGACATAGCTGAAAGAATTGAGATGGGCACTTGGCCTAAAGGTGGCAGAACTGTATTCTGGACAGCTTGTTCTAGGAGGTAGCTTAGCCCAAAACATTAGTCCAAACCAGAGAGATGGATGATGGGCTGAGCTAAACAGATTTTGTCTGAATGGTCTCTGAGGGGCAGAAGCAAGCAGACATCTAAGAAGCAGAGAGAGAGGACAAGAACTTGACCAAGGTAAGGATGAGGCAATGGAGCTTCTTGCAAATGGACAGTGAAATCAGAAAGGGCCTCCTGAACTCTGAAGTCCTCCAGGTGCCGAACACCACGGGCTCAGTGTCTGGCTGTACTTGGGTTCTTCTGTGATTCTTGCTTCCCTTGGTCCTATTTTCCTATAGCAGCCCCCATCACTGGACATAACCTGTAATGGGATCCGCTTCTTGCAATAGAACTAACATAGCCCCAGAGAGGACCAGAGCAATGCTCCACCCCAAGCCCCACTCTCCAACACACCAATATGGGGACGCTGGATGCCAGAGAAGCTCAGAATTGCTCACTGAACTGGAGGCACAGCTGAGGCTGGAACACAGGGGACTCTACCCTTAGTTCATAGAGAAGACAGGGAAAATGTGGCTTCCTTCAAAAGATCTTAGGTATGGTTTTGTAGGGGGAGTAGTAAAATGCCAAGTGAGTCAAGAAGTAGCAAAAGCAGTTCACTTCTGACTCTGGATTCCATTGCTCAAAATGCTGTATTTGCTGGAGGATGTCTTCCTCCCCTCTCCCCCATGCATACACTGCTCAAGTGACTTCTTTCCTGACCTCTCCATCCTGTGATAGCTCACTCCACCGGCAGTGAAAATAATGTCCAGCAGTTTGTTAGTTCATGTGTTCTTCTGGTTGTGTGCATGAGAGTGTGTGCTTGTGTATGTGCATATCAGCTCCCCTGTGTCAATAGAGAAATTCTACCAGATCTTGGAGCGATGGGAGCCTGCCAAGTGCTTCCTTTCTTTACTCTGGTGAGTGCTAGGGACTTAAGCTGAGAGCTCAGTGGAATCCATGAAACCTGCCAGGCACCTGCCAGGTGACTCTCTCTCATCCCCTGCAAGGGCAAGTTGAAACCTTTGCAAGTCTCTGCAGGATCCTCTCCTACCTTAATTTCAAGAACAGAGACCATTTCATGCAAACATCAAAACTTCCTATCCACATCTATGGATTTGTTTTTTATTTTTATTTTTTTTTAAAGAGAAAAGAATTAGGAATGCGAAGTGAAAAATTAGAATTTCTGGGAATTCTCAGGAATTTTCCCCAAATCATAAGCTATTTCAAAAATACTTTCCATACTCTTTACAGAGTACTCTTTACTCATGATTATAGATATCTAACAATTTTCATTTAATGAATAGGAAATATTAAGTTTGGTAGCCTTTGTAAAATATTTGTACTTGAGTATATTTATATATATATAAATATAAATGTGCAAAGAACTGGAGTTTAGTCGTATGTGTGAAGAACTGGAGTTTATAGCAATATTCAAACAAACACTGAAAAACACCAGTTAGCGTAGCTGGGTAGTATTTGAATAACATAGCACCTGGATCTCTCAGTTTTGATAATAGTTCCTCACACACTCATGAGTAGAAGTCAGCAATTTGAAGACTTATGTGGCTGCCAAAACGTGTTCTTTCTTGGAATAACATTCATAGAATTTGAAATAGCACTTACTTGTAAACTCTAATATTTATTGTATTTGGAGCAGTGACTCACTATTAGTCACAGAAAGGTCCAGGAACACATATTCAAGGCAGGAGCCACAAGCAAAACTGACCATCGAGACTGATGACTTCTCTCCTTTAAGATCTGACCCCAGCCCCCCAGAAAAGGCAACCTTAGCCTTCAACTCCATGCATCAAAAGCTCTTGTCTTGACTGAACATTTGTGGGGATCTTTGACTAATTATGTCCTTATGTAGATTGTCAATCTTTAATTCTCACAAGAGAATTACAGTACTTTGTACCATTTCCCGAATTTCTTGATTGATTTTTTTTCTTAATATTTAAGATTTGGAAAACATCAATTTCATGAAAAATACAGGAAAGGAATTCCTGCATGAAAATACTAATAATGTTATAGGACAGCCCAAACCCTGCAAACCTGCCTATTTTAAATGGGTTCTGCCATCCGCCGCATCAGCACAAAACATATAAGACTTTAATGGGAAGGAACTTTAATAAAACTAGGAAACAATACAGGTAAGGCAAAGAGTCTAGTTTCTAAATGAAGCACCCAAAGTTACCCGTCCCCTCGGGGGTAAAAGTCCATCCATATGGGATTGGCCCAGAACAAGGCCCCAAAGCCTGCCACAAGTCTAAAGCATCTTCCAGTGGGGACCCACAGAAAAGGGTCACAAACAACCAGACAAGCCCGGAAGGAAAAGAGCAAAATCAACATCAAGATAAAAGCTGCCATTGTCACCTCCCCACGGGTCTCACCCACATCTGTGTCATCTAGTCCACGACCAAAAGACAAGCGCAGTTTCTTCACGTGTCTCTAGGCTCCATGTGCCTCCTCCAGGTCTCCTTGCTCCATCCTGCTTCCTTCCTTAGTCTCTTCTGCAGCTTCTCCTCTTCCTGCTCAGCTCCACCCTTCCTTGGGTGGGGCAGGGAACCTGGAACCTCCCCCTTTCCTGGGGACCACCCTGTTACAATAACACTGGGGATGTGGAAGGTGCCACACTTGTGATTACAGACTCAGTTTAGGGGATGTGATACACCCTGAGTTTGAAGGTTGTGTAACACTGGGCAAATTATTTAACATATTTGAGTCTCCGGTTCCTAATCAGTAAACATACTCACAGAATCCTTTTGAAGTTAAATGTGTCTTTGAAGCCTTTACCACAATCTGTGGCACACTTCACATAAAGTTATATGCTGTAGCTATTAAGTCACAAATCTTGCATGAAAATATTAGCATATGAAGTACAGGTATAAGTTACATTTTTCTGGTAGCCCACATTAAGGAAAATAAAAAAATAAAGATGAAATTAATTCTCATAATACACTTAACCCAATACATCAAAAATATTACATTCCTGCATGCACTCAATATAAAAATTATAATGAAATAATTTACATTGTCTTTATTTTGTACCAAGTCATCAAAATCCAGGGTGCATATTATACACTTAAAGCACAGCTTAACTTGGACACTAAATGTTCACTGGAAATGTTTTATCTATATTTAAATTCCATCAAATGAGAAATTGAAAAAGTAAACTCACTAGTTCAAGTTGCTTCAAAATACTTAACAGTTTTCCAGTAAGTGAATCAAGTATCAAAATGTTATTTTTCTTTAATATTCATATCTATATCAACAAAACTGATTCATCTTTTTAAAAGGCTCAATGTAACTTGGAAGCAAAAATCACATTAGTTTCAAAAGTACTTTCATCCAAATTTAGTAAATTGACTCTATTCTAGTAAATAAACTTAGATTTATAATAGTATTAAAATATTATTGCATAAATTGGGAAGCAAGTCTAAATTTGCCAATATCAATAAAACAAATTTTATTGTAGTTTTTTCAGAAAATTGAAATGCTGCTATTGTGCACAATTAAGATCTTCACATTATTTCATGTTGGAAATTTACAAAATAATTATTGTAGATTTTTATTATGAAAAGTCTTAATTCAGCCTAAATTCTGACCTAGTAAGCTCACACTCAAAAAAGACTTTTCCTTTCCAGTGAACTTCAAATTTAGCTCATTCATACACAGTGTGATACTGCCATATTCTGTCTTTGATTAATATTTGACAAACATTCCTTTTGCCCCAAGAAAATCTTGAACTGGAGTTAATTTAATGGATCTTTGTAAAAACAAAAAATCACTTCTATTATTTAACAAGCACTGGCAAAGAACCCAAAATTATTAAATTCATTGTCTTCAATTTCTTTAATGTTTCTATAAATTAGCAAAAATTTACATATTTGCATGTGTATACTGAAAGATTAAAACAACTATTATCTGTGGCCTTTCATATGACTCTTCTACAGAAAGCAGGGGAAAAATATTTTCATAAAGGAAAACAGTCTCTTTTTAAAGAACTCCTATAAATTTTAATTTAAAAAATTAAATATAGCTGGAGCATCATCCATCATGATAGAAACTAATTTTTTGTATCTAGGTGAAATTCTTATTTGACAGATTAAGAGGATCCAAAAATATCTAAGCCATGAGTTTGGCTTTGTAGCCTGCTGCACCTCCCCCTGCAATGACCTTTAGGGCTAACCGTCCCTAGGTCCGGCTGGGCAACCAGCGCGCAGGGGGAGAACAGCAAAACCCTACCTGCTGCACCTCCCCCCGCAGTGATCTTTAGGAATGGCTTTCACCACGGTCCCTAGATCCGGCTGGGCAACCAGCGCTTGGGGAGAGAACAGCCTGAAGCAGAGGAAGTTCAGCGGAAGTTCCCTGAAAAGGCAGAAGCTTATCAAAAGATAACGACCACCAAGAACCACTACAAGAATGCTAAAAATCTTATCCAGTCTTTCTAGAACTACAAACTTTAATCCCTTATTTGTCTTTCTAAACTTCCTTCTTCTATAATGGTCATTGCTTGTTATGTAGATCACCTCCCTGATGGTGATAGACTGAGCCCATGAGCAAGCTAATTTCATTGATATTCATTCCTGTGCTTTTGGAAAACATGTATATACTAGTCACAAACTCAAAGAAAATTACACTCAGATTTTCACTCTTGAAGTGTGTCTGTTTGTCATTTCTTTCACCGACGCCCTGACCACCCTGCACGCTTCTCTCAACCCTGAGGTGGCCTCATCGTCTACTGCTGTGCTGGTCCACGGCAGTAGCCATAATTGACTATATTTCTTTTTAAGTTTGAATATCTTTTAGGACAAAGTGTACACAAAATATCAATTGGGAAGAATCTTGTATATTACATGACTCATCCAAAGCTATAGAAAAGTATTTGCAATTTTTAAATTGTTGACTCAATTGATTTTTGATGTTGTTAAAAAGTCTTATATATCCCCGGTGGCGCAGCGGTTGAGCGCTGGGTTGCGAAGCTGCCTGCGGCCTCTGCGGCGCCGGTTCGATCCCCGGCTTCTCCTCTGCCACCGGAGGAGGGTCCCACATGGCGCCCAGACCTCTCCCGCTGCCCACTGCTCCCCTCAGCAGTGTACTTCGGTCCTTCTGCCTGCTCTGCTCCCCGCTCTGGCTCTGGTGAATTCTCTCACCCTCCCGTGCTTCTGACTGTACCCAGTGCATGTATAAAACAAACAAATAAATAAATAAAACATGCCTTTAAAAAAAAAAAAGTCTTATATTCAAAGAGCAAATGCTTGATGGTTTAATTGAAGATTTCTCACAATTAGTAAAATATATTATTTCTTCACCATTTTCTAATGAAATTTCCATAACTTAAATAGTAAATTAAAAAAAAAGAACATTTAAGTCACCCTACATCTAAAGTTTTTGTGTGTATATTTGATAGAATCCAAACCATTTTATTGCTGGCCAAAGTTGCTAGTTGAGATGCTGTTAAAAATAGTTTAATTTTCTTTTTGGATAATTAGTTCTAATTCAGGTGACAAATTCCATTGATTCTTTTTGAAAACTAAGAGGAAACTTATCAAATTCAGTATGTATTTGCTGAAAATGTCTTAGTCATGTCTACAGCTTTTAAGCTTTGCCCCGCCATAGCAAATCACAAACTCCATTCTTTCACTCTATCTCCATCTCTTTATTTCCACTTCTCCCTTGTTTAATTGCCTTCTTCCAAACAAAATTACTCCATTTATGCAAGGAGATGGTCACTGGCAATTTCTTTTTAAGGAATTAAAAAGAAATGGGCTCTTCTCTATCAGCTCCAGATAGAAAAATTCCAAGGAAGGATTCCGATTGTCTTAACTTGGGCAACATCCTTGCACCAATCACAAAGAGCAGGAGATGGGATGCTTTGGCTGGCCTAGAATGTATCACATGCCTGCTTTTGAGGTTGAGCAGGAAGAACTGGTCACTAGGAGAAAGGTTGGAAGCCCATAGGCGTGGCTCCCAACCCACCCAGGGCGAAAGGAGAGTCAGAAAATGATTCTTGGAGGAGTGATTCCTTAACTGTCTTTAATGAATTAGAAGTAGCCGATCCAAGTGGAGAAAAGGGGAGGGAATTCAAAGATATGCATTATTCCAGGGGAGAATGAGGAAAAAACATTAGGAGTGTGTGTGTGTGTGTGTGTGTGTGTGAGAGAGAGAGAGAGAGAGAGAGAGAGAGAGAGAGAGAGAGAGAGAGAGAGAGAGAGAGAGAGAGGAGAGGAAAGAAAATGAAAACTAATGGTATGGGCTGTGAGCACCTGTACTAGATTTCAAGCTGCTAGATTACAAGCATTTAGAAGGCAGGACTATGTATTATCCATCCCTCTCTCTCTCCATCTGCTTGACCAAAGTGAGGTGCTTCCTACCTGTCTGTTGACTAATTGAATGACTGACATATATACAGTGGGCAACGTTTCGTAATTTGACCAGTGTCAGACAGGGGCCAGAATTGACTCCTCCCTCTGAGAGCACAAGTCAGGGCTCTATCTGAGCACCATTGAATCTAGAAAGTAATTTGTATTTCATTGTTCTGGAAAAATAAAAGTAATTATGGCAATTCTGTCAGGCGGCTTGGCTACCAAGGCTTGTTTGCTGTCATCAAGCCTTGTTTTTCAATGGCGCTGAAGGCTAGCAGATCAGACCTTCCTATGAGAATACATGATCCTTCACTACACTCTGAAACTCCGAGCTGCTTCCACAAGTGTGAGCCATTTCAATAATTCCAGGCACAACATGTCTGGATTAATAATACATAATTGAGGTATATTTTAACATTTCTAATTTTTAATCAAAATTTAAAATATTATGTCAAATATATAGTTTAAAGAGTCAAATAATTCTACTTGCCATCAGGGAAATAAAAAAAATGGTTCCCTACCTTGACCCTGATCCCCACTATCCTGAGACCACGAGACAACCATTTTCAGTGGGTTCATTCAGTGTTGCCTTCCATAGATGCCCATGTTTTTACTCATTTTGAGTTTGGATATCATGTACTGACTCCCTGCGGTGGAAGGTGAGAGCTCTAACACCTTTGTCTGCCCTTTTCGCAGCACTACCTGCCACACAGCCACTGGATGCACTTGAGCTTCCCACCCTCCCAATCCAGGTTAGAGCCACAATCATTTTTACATTATTCTGATTCTGCACGCACTATTTATAACTGAACCACGTTGTATACTATGGCTCCTTTTCCTTGCCCAATGTTTTGTTTGTTCTTGAGTTAATAATTACCTTTTTCTTTATTTGCTACGTTTTCTGTGTGCTCAATGCCAACTGAAATTCTCCCATGTTTGTACACTTTCCCTCAATATGTTCAAGCATAGTTAAGTATTCTCCCAGTTTCATTTTCTTGAGCAAGTGCTCATGGATTTGTTCCAACCGGGGATCTTCCTTCACTGTCACCCTGAGGAGGGCCTTCACCTCATTCTACAACTGGCTCCTTTGTGGTTTGACTCTTATGTTATTTTCATTCTCAGTTCACTCATTCATTTTGGTGGAATCCACTCTCTGGATTCCTAAGAGGAATATGTAGGAGTAGATTTTGGTTTTGTCCTTGTACATTTGAAGAAGTTTCTACTTTATTCTTATACTTAACTGATAGAGAATATTAGGTGAGAAAATATGGTCTCAATTTCAAAGGCCCCATTCAATTGTGTGTTGTTTTAGTTTCTGTTGTGAAATCAAATCATTTGATTTTGAGTCTTGTTCCTTGAAATGGAATCAATCCCTCCTTTACCCCTGTTCAAAGTCTGTAGATTTTTTATTGTCCTCACCTTCTGAAATTTCACCATGATCTACCTGCCACAAGACTAGTTCAATCCATTTAACAGGGTGTTTAGTGGGCACCATTTGCTTAGAAATTTCTTTTTCAATTCTAGGACAATTTCTTAAGGTGTTTATATGATGATTTCCTCTCCTTTGTGTCCTTTCTGGATCTCTAATTATTTGGCTATTGGATCGCCACAACTTATCCCCTATTTAAAATTCTTTTTCTTCCTTATCTCTCACCCTTTTTTTGAATTGGATTGTCTTTTTGTTTGTTCATTTTTGCTCTGCTTTCTGGGATATTTCTTGATTTTATTTTTCCTATTCTTTCTATTGATTTTTTTCTTTCTGTTTTTATATTTTTAACTTACAATGCCTTTTATCCCTTCTTATAGGATCCTGTTTCTGATTCATGGAATGCAGTATCTTATCTCTATAAGGCTATTAAGAATAGTTTTTGTTTAAGTTTTGTTCTTTTTGTATAGTTTCTCCCATCCAAGTTACTTCTTTTTCTGTTTGTTTGTTATGGCCTCTTTTATCAACTTTCTAGTGTCTCGTGATCTTTTGCTATTCATGTATTTTCAAAAGTGGGACCTTAACAACAGATTGGAAATTTGTGATGGGGCACAGGGTGGATAGACTTGTCCAGTGTGCTTTTCACGGCAGAGCAATCAGCTAGGGACCTTAATATCAATATCGTCTTATCATCTCTCTTCAGTTGTTAGCCGCCCCTGAAGAGTAATTTCCTGCTTGAGCAGTATAACCTGGTTTCCAGGATTCAGGTGCTGAGTGGAAGAAGAAAGTTGGTGTTCTCAACAGATAGCATATTAGCTTTCATTTCATTATTCTGTTTTCTGTAGGATATCACTGCCCTCATTTTCACCTTTGTTCCTTCCGTGCAGACCCTCTCTTTTATTGTTTATTGAGAATCAGCCTCCAGCCTTCTGCAGATGGCATCTTGACAATGTGGAGCAGGGGAGGGGACCCAGAAGGCCAACCATTTCTTACATAGATTTTTAACCAATCCTCATATTTTAGGCCTCTGTTTCTTCTATTGGTCCCACTTGCAGAGGGAACTGGCACTACCACTTTCGGAGACTTCTGAGCATTCTTCAACATCAGATCAGGATATTTCTTGACTATTCAAATTATTCTATTAGAATTCAGTTTTCTCATGTCTATAAGTAAGTTACCATTCACCCATCTGCTTTCCAGCTTCTGAAATTTTGTTGCTGATATCCCCTTCCCACTCTTTTTGTCCTTATAAGATGATGCCTCTTTTTATATTTATTGTTTTAAGTGATGTTTAGAGAGCAAAAGGAGATTAATGTATACACTCAACCTATCATTAAAGCTAAAGTTCTGACCATCTTTCATTAAGAAAAAAAAAAAAAACTACTTGCCAAATAGTTCTTCTAAATATCAAGCTACTCTTGCATTTAAAATAATATTTGGTTACCAAATCCATATTTCACAGTCTCCAGAAACTGTTATTTTTTATGGTAAGCAAGGTGACCCCCTGTGGTAATAGAGCCAATTCATCAGTCAGGAGAAAATACAGGCTCCCATTTATTATAAAATTTCATATTTTTATCTTTAAAGGTTTTTATTTCCCTGGGCTAATGAAAACTTGGTGTCTGGATGAAGAAATGGTGTTTATTTCAAAGGCTGGAAAACGACTGGTGTGTCTCTGCAGACTGTGGTGCTGGCTTCCCTGTAACACTGGTCTAAGGCAGCGATTGTTTTAGGATAAGGCTGACACCCAAAGCCAACAAGAGGGTTGACTGGAATCTGCTGGGAGTCTTTGGGAAAGGCTTTCTGGCTTCTAAAATAAAAACCCAAGAAAGAGACTATTTCTGTCATCCTACTGGATGGTATTGTTTCTGGGTGTTTTGCCTGGGACTGCGGGAGTCATCCAGCAGGCAGTCCTAGGTTCCAACCAAAATGAGGCCAGAAAAGTGCAAGCATGAAAAAAATTGAGCTCTTGACACATTATGAAGCTGTGATTAATCCAAACTGGGATATCTCTTCTGACCTTCCAGTTATGGGAAATGGTACCCATCCCAACTCCTTAAGACAGTTGGAGTTGGAATTTTCTATTTGAAGCAGAAAACATCTACTTGAAGCAGAAAAAGTCCATACATTGCCAACATACAAACCACATTCCTAGCCAAGAAAAGCATTTATTTTGTAAAATATGTAGAAATGTTGCTTTATGGTCTCTTTGAGATCGTGAAAATAGATTCAGGAAGAATGAGTTTAATATGTATACAGATATGAATAAAAGTAATAAACTTATTACTTGCCATTTGGGTGTGCCTGAGGATAGTTTTGAATGGCGTTTATTTCATCGTTCTGAGTCTCCTTTACCTTCAAATGAAAATCTAGATTTTCCCTTTTACTTGAGTCCTGGTAAATATACAACAAAGTAGAAAATGAATTGCAGTGAAATGAAACTTCAGAAGTAGTGAACTCGATGATTTCATTACTTTTAATTGCTTTTATCAGATTTTTAAAATTTCTCCTTGGAAGAAGGCTTTCTGTAGGTTACTCCAAAAGTTATTATTTGAGCTTCAAGGCTAATAATTATCTTCTAGAAAAGAAATCTTATTTCTTAAAAAACCTTATCAGAAAGTAACTGAAATGGGCATGGTGTTGGTTGAGGCAAAAATTAGGTGAGCAAACACTGTACTGTCCATGCCTTGCCTCAGTGCATTGGGGCCCAGAGCATGGGCTTTGAGAGTCAAGAGAGTGGATTCAAAGCCTGGCTAGACCTTTCATTAACTGTGGCTGGGGTTGGCTACTTAACTCCAATTCATCCTCTGTAAAATAAGGATAATAATAATAATACCTACCACCCAGAGTTAATGGAAAGATTAAGCAAAGAAATATATGTTTAAGAGGGGAAAAAAGACCAATAATGGTGTCTGACACATTGGAAGCATTCAAAAAAATTGACTGTTACTATCATTATTATCACCAGGATTATGCTGTAAAACATTTATTGAGCACCATGCCTCTGGAGAATCCATCTCCCCACAGAGATGGAGTCATGGGTGCCCAGCTTAGGTCAAGAAAGTGCGATGGAGGGCCGCTTTAATTCCTGCCTTAGGATGACTACGTCATCCTTCTCTACAGCTCAAGTCTTCACATCCCTACCTTGCTCATCCTGCCCTATACAACCGTGGTCATCTCCTAGCACCTCAGTCACACCTGAGTCCTAGGATAGGTTTTTCACTTACTGCTGCTTGAATCTCTCTCGTCTTTCCTCTGCCACAGGATATAACTCTTGTCCAGGATTCTTCCCCACTCTGAGACTACTCCATGTTCATTTAAAAAATGAATCTCTCTATTTCTCTTCAAAGCTCTATTGTTACCAAAGTCTTTCAAATAATCCTAGAGAAAGGGGCAGAGGGCTTGTTTAGGAGTCTTTGGAAGACTTACCTTATGGGGTATTAAGAACACTCAACAACCTATGAAGGGGCTGTGTTAGGTCCTGGGCACTGGAGGACACACAAAGATAAGACACACGTCATCATCACCACTTGGCCTAGAAATACAGTCATGCATTGCTTTACAATAGGGACACATTCTGGGAAATGACTGCTGGGCAATTTTGTTGTTCTGCAAATGTCTTAGTGCATGATGACATATACCTAGATGGTGTGATCTACTACACATCTAGGCCATAAGGTATGTCCTGTTGGGACCACCATATTATAAGCTGGTTCCATTATATATGTGGCCCATGGTTGGCTGAAACATTGTTCAGCAACATATGACTGTAGAAAGACTTTTGAGACTAGAGGTGAGGCATTTGGGAGGACAGAGGAAAGAGAATTTCTGAGATGGTAAATTAAGAAGGGCTTCCTGGTAGAGGATGTGACATTTGATCCATACTGAAGAGTGAAGGGCTTAGGTAGGCAGCAGCAGAGAGATGTAGGAAGGGGGAGGAAGGAAGAACATGGTGTAACTACAGTATCCTTTCCTGTCCAGAATATGTCACAGCCAAGGAATACCGTGGCCATCCCAGGTTATGGTCATTCATTCATTCCATCACTTATTCATTCTGGGCTCTCTTTTCATGCCACTGAGCCATTTACCTTCTTAATTTAACCTAGGATTGCTGTAGTTCATATTTCTTCCTTCTACTCTGTGTGAATATCCATCTTGTCTACTTACAGTTTGTAGATTAATTACTAAAAATGAAGGATTTGAATGAAATTCCGGAATCTGTGAATAACCCTTTCCTCACAGCTGTTGCCCATCTCCTTATTGTCTGTTTGGATTGAGAGGGAACTTTGCTGTCCTCAAGGTCCAACTCAAGGACTCCCTCCTATATTGCAGCACTATTTACAATAGTCAAGATATGGAAACAACCCAAACACCCCAAAATAGATGAATGGATCAAAAAGATGTGGTATATTTACATAATGGAATATTACTCAGCAATCAAAAAGGGCAAACTCATGCCATTTACTGCAGCATGGGTGGAGCTGGAGGGGATTATGCTAAATGAAACAAGCCAGAAGGAAAAAGATATACATCAGATGTTCTCACTTAGATGTGGAATGTAGAGAATCCAAACAAACGGTCAACTAAAAGTTAGAACTTGCAAGCTGACAATAGATCTGAGGCATATAGCAAGGGAGGGGGGAAGGCAGGGACTCAAAACAGGGGAGGGAAGAACACAAGAGAATATGGTGATTGTTCAAGGGTGACATGGTGGCAGGAGAACTGTAAGGTCTACAACAATGTAAGAAAAAAATTAATAAAGAGAAAAAAAAATGATGACCTCCTATAAAAAGGGAAAACAGGAGCTTTTATTGAAGGGCTACTCTGTGCAGGCACCTGCTGGGTCTCCCCCATCTCTCTCTCCCCCACTCTGATTTAAACCTCCACCATCACGGTGAGCAACTTGCTCAGGCTCTTGTGCTCTGTTAACTGAGTACTCTATGATGCCAACTGCAAGTGGGTTTCTCGCCTCTCAATATCAAGCTCCTAGAGTGATGGAGCAATCACACAAAGGCCTCCAGGTCACAGACCAACTTCACTGGGTGCCCAGTTCACTGCAGAATCTGGTCATTTCAGGAGCCCAAGCTGCCTCTTCCTGAGGATGTGCTATAGTGACTCATGATCAGTCCCCAAGGGAAAATAACCCAGAATCTACTCACCAAAATTTAACAATAGTAGCATTTTAATCATCTCCTAGGAGTGATGGACGTCACTGCCTCCAGAGGAAGAGGTGGTGTTCCACCCAGCTGCATCCTACACGAGGCCTCCCTTCCTCTGAGGTGGCTGGCAGGGCCAGCAGGATGGGGCTGAGGTGTAGGTGAAAGGTAGTGTCACTTTTTCATAGTCAGAGAATTTGAAAGGATACTGTCATTTGTAGGGGCCTCTGAGCCTCAGGAACCAGGTCTATAAATGAAGAGTTTGCACTGACTAAATGATCCCTAAATCTCCTTACAGTTCACAGGCTTCAGAGATCTGAATATTGCAGAGTTTCTCTGCTGCCCTTAAACTTTTTCTGTTTCTGTAGCTTGAGTTAGACCTGGAAATTAATGCCATGGTGCCCTGAAAGAAGGGTGACTTCCAGCTTATTTCCCATAAGTGGTGGTCAAGCTGCCCTTATATGCTGACCCCAGTCAGCCTAAGTTCTTTTACTTAACTAGTCATTTTTCATGAGCAGAAATTTCATACTCTTCTAGGATAAAAGGATCCAGGCAAATCTTCACTGGCAGGATCCTTGTCTTCCTGTCCTAGGCTTCTTGGAAGTCATCAGTTGTTGAAGATGAGGAATGCAAGGATAGCTGGAGAAGCCACAGTAACCCAGGGCAGGATGTTATACCAATGGCTGGTCACCTTTTCAAAGATGGCCCCCAGATCAGCATTTCCAATGTCAACCTTTCTCCAAATCTTTCTCCAAAGCTGTATACCTGTTGGCAGCTCACAGTAAGCTCAGAACTGAGCCCATTGTCCTATACAAGCCTACTCTTCCTCCTTACTCCCCACTTATTTACCCACCACCTTATATTCCCATTGACTTTCCCCCTTTCCTCCCTCTTATAAAAAGACAGAAACCTCACTGTCTTTTTATAAGTATTTTTATATAATCTAGTCTTTGTAACTGTGTTCTTTGTCAAATCGTCTGCTACATGAATACCCAATGAATCCTTCCATTTTGCTGTAAATGGCAACCTTTCATCTTTTGGTATAATTGAACAGTATTCCATCATGTGAATATACATCACTTTGATTTAATCTTTGACCAATGGTCATTTCAGTTGTTTCCATGTCCTAACTATTATAAACAGCGCTGCAATAAACAATGTAGAGCATATAGTTTTTCTGAGCTGATGGTTTTACACTTTTTCTTTTTAAAGATTTATTTATTTATTTATACAAGCACTGGGTACAGTCAGAAGCGCAGGAGGGTGAGAGAATTCACCAGAGCCAGAGCAGGGAACATAACAGGCAGACTGACAAAACACACTGCTGAGGGGAGCAGCAGGTGCGGCAGGAGAGATCTGTTGTGCCATGTGGCACCCTCATCGGTGGCCTGGGATTGAACTGGTGCTGCAGAGGCTGTGGGCAGCTTCGCAGCCCAGCGCTCAACTGCTGCGCCACCAGGGGAGGCCTGATGGTTTCACACTCTTTGAATAGATTTCTAAGAGTATAACTACTGGGTCATATGGTATTTTAATTTTTAGGTTTTTTAAGTAAATCCAAACTACTTACTCACCAAAGAGGATATTCAAAAGGCCAATAGATACATAGAAAAAATACACAGAAAAGATACATAGAAAAAAGTTCATCACTATTAATAAGGGAGATGTAGGTTAATACCACAATGAGATATCTCACATCTATGAAAATGACACCTATTTAAAAAAAAACAAACAAACACAAGTTCTCGAGAGGATGCAGAGAAAGGAACAATATTACACTGATTAGAATATAAACTTGTGGTATAACCTGGGTGCCAAGCCCTCTGGGTCCTAGTTATTTTCTGAGTTTTGTCTTCCAGCCTTCCCATAGATTCAGTGAGTACTAATAAATTCCCTTTCTTCTTAGAGATGCAGAATGAGTTTCTGTTGTTTGCAACCAAGTCCTGGCTGGTACCTGAGCTATTAGGAAGTAACCATGTCAGGAAGTAACCATGTCAGGAAGATGGAAATCCTTCCTGACTGTCCCTTTATGGTTCACACACCACTAGTCACAGAAGATCATTCCTCAAGGTCACCCCCATCCAAGTCCTCATTACATTTGCATATTCCTGCTGTCTCCCACTTAGTGGTTCCTCTGGGCTATTTTTAAGCATGATCCTCTCCTTCTGATCAAACCTAGAACCCAGGGTCAGGCTGAATTCTTCATCAGAGTTTTTGATGAGGAGGCAAAAGAGAAGACTGATGAAATGAAAGGTGTTCAGCAACTCTGAGTAGAGGAGAAGAGAGAAGGCCGCACCACAAAGTGCAGGCGTAACTCTGTCACTGCATTAACTTGGCCTGCTGAGGTGCTGGGACAGACCAGCTTCTCCACTTTATGGTATATTTCCTGGTAGTCTAAATTCACATCAAAGGAAAGTACTAATTACCCTTTAAATGGAAATAAATTAACTTGAGAAGATACAGTTTTTTCCTGCTTTTATAGTAGCCAAGTTCCCTGAGGATGCATTAATTGATTTTAGATCCAAATCAGCCTAATGCACTTGGACACTTTGCTGGGTAATGGAAATTTGTGATGACTTCTGCAAAGGAAAGGCTTAATGCCAGCTCCTGTCTTTGCACATTTTTATCACTGTAGATGAACTAAGTCCAATTATGGGTGGAGAAGGCCCAGTAGCATGAAACTGTTTTTTTTAACTGTATTAGTAAATCTTTCCTGAACACATACTTTATGCTGAAGACCATGCTAGGCACTGGGATCCAATAATGAAGTAAACAGACTCAGACCTATCCTTAGAAGCTCACTACTGAGCATATTCAAATACCTTTTGGGTCTTCCTACATTTCATGCACAACCTCCCCTGCCTGTGTCTCACTGAATATGACTTACACAAGAAGTCAGGCCTATGAGGGGACCTGGTGGTAGAACATTACAGAGTGTCATCTGGAACCCAGGAGACTTGGGAGTGTGGACAAGCTTGACTAATCGAGTTTCCCTCGCTCTCCCCAGGCTCTTCCTCCATGAAGGCACAGAACAGTAAACATAACAGTTTCTAGAAAGCCTTTGGAGATGCTCTCCAATGGCATCTCCCTGATATCCCCATCTAATCTAAGATTTCCAAGCCTAGCAAATAAAAATACAGGATACCCAGTTAATTTTTAATTTCAAACAGGCAATGAATATTTTTTTTATCATTATTATGACCCATGCAATGTTGAGCACATAACATATACTTATATTCAACTTAACTGGGTATCTGTATTTGATTTAGCAACACTATCACTCCACTCTCACCCCAGGAAGTTGCCCTGTGCCCCTCAGAACCCTCAAACAGGCTCTGAAATAGCACATCCCTATGTAGGAGTATAGAGCAATCAGCCCTCTTGCAAAATATGTCTTTCATGAGGAGCATTCAAGATGAGTTTGCTCTCAGCTACTTGTCCTAGGAAAGAACTCCCACCCAGCTATCTTGGCAGGACTGACTCCAGGCAAGGAATGAAACATGCCCTAAGTATCCCAGAGCTAGCAGGGGAAGGGCAGCGAGGTATTCAAATAATTGTAATACAAAGTGAAAAATTATTTGGGTTCCAAGGAAGGGCAGGGAGGAAGAGATTACATTTACTTTGGAGAGTGAGAGCCTGGAGGGCATAATGGAGGAGATGGCATTTACAATTGACTAGATGAACAGCAATTTCATGAAACACATGCCTCAGTGTCCCCCACATGCCTAAGAAAATACTTCACAGATTGGATATGGTTATTATGGAGCTTCCAGCAGCATCCACAGCCAATCATAGATGGCACCCCAGAACTTTTAACCTGGAGGGTGCCTAACCTACCAAAAAGGATCTTCAGGAAAGGCCTGTCAGATGGAGCAATCACATGGACCCAAATCATGAGAAAGGCCTGCATGTTGGGAGAACGGAGAAGTCTCATGAAACCAGAGTGTAGGGGTCCCTGTAGGCTATGTTGCTGGAGAAGCCATCCCCAAAGCACCCCAGGAACGGGATAATGGAATGTCTAGGATCCCAGGGAGCTGACACTTCCATGAGAAAGCTGGGCTGGGGAGGAAGGTACTCTCTCTGGAGGGGGCGTCCCTCTCTGAGGGCCTGCCTGGGCACCATGCCTGTTGCCAGCACGTGGTGGACATTGGCTGTGCCCAACGAGGGAACAGCAATCACATTCTTGACAAGTATTTAGACATCTGAGGTTGTTTGAGCAGATAACATTTCAGAGCCTGCTTTATGCTTGGACAGCATCTAATAAGAAAGTTTTCTCTTTCATTGCTTCCTGGTTAATATGAGTGAGCATTCGCCAGCAGGACAAACATTTACAATGGCAGTGGTAGAGCCCAACCTTGATAATGCCCTGAATGTGGTCGGAGAAGAAAGTCAATTGCTCCGACACCTGTTTGCCGAAGAAGCAGCAAGGGAAATGTCCCACAGGAGCCACAGGCTCTCAGCACAAGAGGGGTCTGTGGTCTGTGATAGCGCCCCAGGGATTATTCTGCACGCTGGACACATTGCACCCAGGCATCCCTGCACTGAGGTCTCTGGAGACAGCCGGGAAATGCTGATCTTTGGGTAATGAATTCCCCCCCAGCAAGTAGGACAGACAGGCTCCAGCTGCCTCCAAGCTGGCTATTAGCAGGGGTAGGTGTCCTGGGCAGGTTTGTGTGGCGCTTTCAGGGAGCGGTTTTGAGAAATGAAGGAGACACTGCTAAGTGGGAAGCCAGCCCATCTGTCCTCCTTCTGCCTGACAGTCCCTGCTCTGAGGAAATAATGCATGAGAGTGTATGTGTTCCTCCAGAAACTTAATTAAACAGATGGCTATAAGGTAGAGCCAGTCTGAGCTACATGTAGGCCCTTTCTGGGTTCAGTCCCCCTGGGGGACTGCTGGCCTTTGGACGCTTCAGGACCCTAGAAAAAAACAGAGGAGAAGATACTGGTAGGGCTGAGCCCAGAGATGGAAAACTCCATTCCTGCCCCTCCCTCTCCTTGCACTCCTCCCTTCTCTCTCCTCTCCCTTCTCTCTCCCTCTTCTATCCCTCCTCCCTTCTCTCTCTTCTCCCTCTCCTCTCCCTCCTCCCTCCCTGTCCACTCCCCCCCTCTATGTGGAACACCTCTAACCCCTCCTCCTTGTTTTCTGTTCTCTCCTTCCCCTCCCTTCTACAAGCTCCTTTCCCTCCATCCTCCCTCTCTTTCTCAGTCCCTCCTCCCTCTTCCCTTGTTCCCTTTCCCTCCTCTCTCCTCCTCCTCCCTCCCACCAGCAGGCCAAGCTGGAAGCCACAGGAAGGGGCTGGGTTGGCTGGGTGCTGAGGCTAAGAGCTGGAGGTGGGGAATCAGGAAACCCGGGCTTGCCTCCAACAGGAATTGGAAGATTCCCCAACAGCCTGGGCATTAGATAAATAAGGCTCCCAAGCCTGGGAATGCTTTTTTAATTTCCATTAAACTTTAAGACTTTTGTTTTGGAGCATAATCTTACCAGTGAGGAGCAATGTCTGTTCATTAATTCATATAAATATGATACATGCTCGGGGGAGTAATAAAAATAATATGAAATGGCATAAAAGGAAAAGCAAATGCTCCCATCCCCAGACCTGATCCCACATTCCCACTTCCCAGAGGTAAATCGCTAGTAATTTCTCAAGACAATCAGGTTTTAAAAAACAAAATTCAGGACTGAACTAGATTCCATTGAATTCAATTCAATAGGGTGCAGCTAGACCCAGGGAGTGTGTGTGTGTGTGTGTGTGTGTGTGTGTGTGTACACATGAGTCCTGGTTTTAGTATCTGCCATGGGCTTGGGTTCAGATTCTAGCTCTTCTGCTCCTAATTGTGTGGCCAGTCAGGCAACTTGCTTAACTTTTTGTGTCTCAGTTTTGTCATTGGTAAATTGAGAATAACAATAGTATTCTCCCAACAATTATGGAGACTGGCAAGTTTTCAGCTCTTGAAGCATTTAGGAACCTGCAAAAGGTGATATGATTTCTGTTCATACATGCCTATCTACCACACCTCCTTCTAGAACCAACAATACTGAAAGAACATGCCATGTGTATGCACCACTGGATGGTTTATAACCCAATTTACACACATCCTGGGAGGCAGACCGATGATCCTCTGAGAAAAGAAGAAACCCTAGAGTTCTTGCCTAAATTCTGACAGCTCTAAGAGGAAGAACTGGGTCCAAAACCCAATGGGCATGACTGCCAACTACTCCTCTGGGGACATCTCTGGCCCATGTGAGTGGTGAGCACAGGAGCATGTGACAGCCAGTCTGAGAAAGGACCAGCCTCCCATCCTGGGAACCCTGGCCTCTGGCCTTGGCGGGACTGCTGGGACTGCGTGGCTTCTTGCCCAGGGCTCAGGCCACAGTGCTTAGGGGCAGAAACATCTTCCCTTCATTAAGATTTTATAGCTTTAATCAATGTGTTTGTCATTTTGTACTTGTTAAAATGCATTTTTCTTATTATGAAAGTGATACCTGTAAAGAATAGAAAATAAAGACAAATAGACAGAAAGTAAAAGTAAACATCACAGTTTTCTGCCTTCTGGGAATGTCTTCTGTGGCCCCCAACTTAAGCAGTGGCACGTACCAACAGCACTGCCTCTTTAGCTGGGTGTCTCTGTCAGTTCCTCCTAGCTTCAGCCAACAGGCAAATATATGAAATTTTCTGAGATTCACAGGATTATTGATTACAATGATTTTGACCAGCAAATGACTAATATAATCAGACAACAGAATGACTTTATCGTTTTTAAAGCTGCTTCTCAATCTAAAACTCAAATTAAGAACTCAACCCTTCAGTGGAATTTCATGGCGTTCTCAGAAAAATCTCTTTAGTCTATAGTTTTGAAAATCTCAGTACATTGGTTCTGACTCTCTCATATACTATCAGTGGTTATTTGATTAAGAAAATAAACTTGCAGCGTTTCAACAAACTATTGTACCAAGGAACCCCAACACCAGCAGGGAGAGAGAGGCACACAATATGTAGCCGCCATGTTGGCCACTGAGGTCCATGATAAAAACCAACAGTTGGGGGAGCACCCAGATGGAGCACTCAGATGGAGCACCAACTTTGCCTGTGGAGAAAGGAAGTTCTGATAAAATTTTGCTGAGGACCTGGACTTGGGGCTGGCCTTGAATTCGTTAGGCGGGGGTAGAAGTTCGGCAAGTTGGTAGATATGGTCAGGGTGTAGGGGGATGAGGAAGGTGGGAGGGTGATGTGAAGCAGTTCTGGAAGGATACACAGGATTGAGAGAAGAGGATGAAGGGGTGGGCTGGAATCAGATCACAAAGGACCTGGCATGCCAGTCTGAGAGTCATTCTTCATGGCCCTGGGGTAGGGCTGCCTCATAATTTCTAGGCCTCTGTCCTGGACCTGTTGCAGGCAGGGTGCAGGAAGAATGGCTCAGCCTCTTCCCTACCCCATTCACCTTACCCCCACCCCAGGGAAGCATGCTGGCCCTATAGAAGAGAAAATGGAGAAAGGTCAGCTTTGGGAGGAGAGACTGGCTAGGCCCTATCCTTTTACTTTTACCTTGTACTTTTACTTTTACCAAGAACTTTTTAAAGTTCTTGTCTTTCTCTTACCAAGTGTCTGTCGTTAGCCAAGTCACTTATGAATATTAAAACTAAAACACATACACACACACACACATACACACACACACACACACGCGGGATTGGGGAGAGACATGCGGAGTGGGTTGGGGTGGGGGTGGGGGGAAGCACAGCATGGGAAAGCAAATAAATTCACTATTTTTCCAAGAGTTTTAATATGGGAACTTGGGACTCTCAGAAAATACTGCTTAGGAGATGAAGAAAATTAGAAGAGGAGCAGATAGTAAATGGACAAAAGCAAAGAAGTAAAATCAAATCTCCAAGGTGTGCTTTAACTTTCAGCTTTGTAGAAGACAGTCTACTCTCTGACCAGGGGACAGGAAAAACAGAGGCAGTGCTGGCTCTATCCCTAGTTACTTGCGTTTTTCTTGGATGGATTTGGGCCATCTGGGTTCTGTCAAGGTGAGAAATGTTTTCAGCGCTGTAAAAGCCCTTGCACTCCTGAGTTAATAAGTGAGCTGGAGGGAGAGCAGAGCGAGGCCTCCTTCCACTCAGACTCCTGTCCCTGCATCTCACCCTCCCACTGCCAACAGCCCAGGCAGTCAGGAAGGAGCTGAGAAGTCATGGGTACAGCTGGCTCTGCTCTCCTGCAGAGGCCCCAAACCAGCTGAGCCTCACGCTTCGGCAGCCGGCCTGCTTTTGCTGTAGCAGGGACTGTGAGGTGGAGAAGGCTTTATACTGGGACAAGGCTTGGGGGACACAGGAGATAGCTGGGACTGGCAATGCCAGGAAGAGTATTACGTTTTGGGGTGCACAGATTCAGGTAGAAACTTAAAACATGCTTCAAGGAGGGACACAGTTAGGAAAAGAGAAAAATGAGGTAAGTAGTTAAAGGAAAGAGTTGCTTAGGGTTAAAAAGCTTAAAATATTCTTAGCTGTACATGATTGGCTACTGATCTACTCTCTGACAAAAAGTCCATAACCTTCAATGCTGTCATCCAAGTGAATTCTCAAACAATTGTTGGTTTGATGGTTTCTTAAAACAATTGGTCTTTGGCTCAACCCAAAGGTCTCTGATCGTGCTCAAACGAGCTGGGTAATGCAGTTTCTCTGTAAAGGCTGCCTGGCTCCATTTTTAAAATGGCTCCACCAAATGGTCAGCATTTTACACCAGTCACCCTCAACACAGCCCGGAAAGCCAGAGAGAGGAAGTTCCCTCACCTAGCATGATTAGCTGATGCTGCTCAAGTCCCAGCATTCTGACATTTGGGCAAATCTCACCTGTACTTCTCCCTGGACTGCCCAAACCGAGGCTTTCCCATTTCACTAAAGGAGCGAGACCAGAGGAGGAATTCAACATGATGCTCATGCTTTCACTGCATGCCCCGCTCTGCTGGAAAAACTACGTAGCTTCACAGAAAGATGTGAGATGTGAAACCCAGCACCCACATATCACCCACCCCCACCTTCTACAGGCTTCCCTGGGGCCTCCCGGGTGGTAGATGGGTCATTTCTACAGTAGGGATCTTCCTTTTTCTCCAAACAAGAACTGTGTTAAGTTCAGCTCTGAGTCCTGATGCCCACACCCACTGTGGCAGCTCAGCCAGTCAGGGAACAAACTCTGAGCTAGAATTGTGGGCTCATACCACATGCCTGAGGGTAAACCCTGAAGAGCAGTTAGGTCTGTTCTGTGTGAACCCACAGGTTAAAACTTAGATCTAGGAAAACATGACAGGGAAGTGGATTTGAACCTCTGGAGTTTGAATTGGCCATGCTCCTTCTGCCCCCTGAAGGGGAGCAGAATATGCCACCCCAAATATCTCTCAGGGCAAAAGATTATTTTAGGTTGGCAACTTCATGCTCCTCATCTGTGAAATGGATGTAACGATTCCTGATCTGCCTCTCAGGAGGATCCTTGAGAATGGAGGAGACCCTGGAGGTGAAAGTGCCTTATGAGGCATGGTAGGGACCTAAGTGAGGACCATCTCTCTGCTTCTCCAGGTTTTCATCTCTCCCCATCATATCACCTAGTCTTAATCCAGAAACACTGGATTCTAGGGCACCACTTGTTCTAGGTAGGTACCACCATGGACAGTAGACATGATCTTCATGATCCTTTCATTTCTCCGGCTATTGGGTCAATGAAGCAGCAGACACGGCCTTAAGGAATCCCAGCAGTGATGGTGCCTATCCAGGGGCTGAGAGTTCCCTGTCAGAAGTGGACTCTGGGACCTTCCCACAAAAAGGACAGGGTAATCCTTGAGGTCAGCTGGATTTGTAATTGTTACACTTGCTCTCAGCCATCTCTTATACCTTCTCTTATACCAACATTGAAGAAAAGATCATCCAGATGGCCTTTGGAGACTGGATTGCAATATAGGTTTCTGTACTTTAGAACAAAATGATCTTTCCACGCTAAAGAAAGAAAGAAGCAAAGCCCAGCCCAGTTCAGGCCCACTGAGAACCAGGAGGAGAGTTGTTCTTCCCCAGAGGGGGGCCCCTGTAGAGAGGATGAGAATATTTTCTCCACTAAATGCGGTAACCCCAGACCCCCAATTTTATTAACTAAGGAGCTTGTTTTCCGTGAAGACATGGCCTCACGTACCACATCGTTAGAAGTCGTCAAATCCAGGATAGTCTCTCTGAAGTGTCCTCATTTATCCATGATGAACCAAGGACACACCTTAAATAAGAGCTCTGGACAGAGCAGTATTTTACAATATGGGATATGGCCCTTAAGAAATAAAATAGATGCAGAAGTCTAAATTCACTTTCTCAATCTGTGACTTCCATTTACCTTGGCCACTGCCCAAAAAGGGACCTTTCTGATTCTCCTCTAGCTTTCCTGTTCCTACCTCCCTTCTAAATTGATTGCACTACTTCCAGATCCCATCCTTTTGGATCCCTAAGATCTGATATTTGGCATTGGCTAGTCTCATACCCTGAGGCCACCTTTTATTGCTGGATGTCATTGGACAAGGTAATTAATGCCTCATACCAGTTTCATCACCTGTAAACTGGAGAAAATAGTAGTACCTGTCTCTTAGGACAGTAACAAGCAAATGTGACAATACAAGTGAAGAGCTAGTGCCCAGCACATAGTAAATTCTCAATAAAATATTGATTGAGCTGATTTCTCGGACCCAAATATTCTCCCACCAAAAATCAGCATCGGCACAGCCCGTTAGAGGCTCCATCCTTGGAGTTACTAAAAGAATCACTCTGTATTAAGTTAAAATACACCAAGGGTCCTTTTTAATTTGATTTATCAACATTTAACAAACACCAAATGCTGTGTGAGAAGAGCTCATCAGGACTCAGTTTTCTCATTTGTGGAATGGGGGCCTCACGGGGCTATTTTAGGGATCAAATGTTATCGAATGTGAGTTGTAGGATGTGAATGTAAGAGGTAAAGGGCTGAGCAGGTTGCTACTGTTTCCCTTCTCTACAAGGGTGGGCACCTCCCAGCTTCCCCCTCAGCTTCCCTTTCAATCTGCCCCCAGAGCTCCAGCCAAAAAGGCAGAGGCCAGACCCTTAGAATTCATGTTGATGGAGTGTGAGGCCAGGGTAAAAGGAGCACATTCCTTCTTCCCTTTTCCTCCACCAGCCGAGTCACCACCCTCAGCAGGCTCAAGCCAGGCCAGCACCCTGACTCGGCAAAGGGGCCACACTCAGGAGTCCACATCTTCTCTGACTTGCTGTATTCCTTCCATCTCTTCCCGAAACATCTGCACACAGCTTGTTGCCTTGCCCTCGACTTCCAATTCCTCATAGACCCTCCCTTGTCCCACTGTCTCCAGCTACTTTTTGTTTTTCAAGCTCGGAATGGTTAACACAGATGGTGCAGCACTGGCCTGGACAACAAAAGGCCTGTTGTTTTCACTCTGTTGCTCACTCTCCTTCCATCCCCTCTCTCCTGATAAAGGACAAGAATAGCAAAAAAAAAAAAAAAAAACTGAAAAGGAGAAGCCACAAGACCAGAAACCTGGCTCACAGGAGGAGGGGTAGAGGGATTGATATAGCCATTAACACAGCTATGGAAACGAAATCCCTTAGGTGCAGACACAGTTATGGAAACTAGTATCCTTAGGATCAGACCAGTATCCTTAAGCGGCTGATGCCTACATTACAAAGCATAACATCCAAGCAGGTAGCCCAGGGCGAGGGAGCATCCAAAGGTAAAGATATGGAGATTGAGCCATTGTAGAATCTCTGGTCCCTTTCAAATTCTACACAGTTGTCCAAAATTAGAAGAAAACTGAGAACTCACAAGGAGTAAGCCCCTCCCAAACAGAAGACTGTATCAGAGTAGTCTCTGCACCGCTGCGGCAGCACTCCCTCTGCCCACCTGTGCCTATGCAGATGCCTCTTTTCACCAACTCTCCCTCCGCAGGGCAGTAGCCTCCTGCCAGCCCGTGACCTGTCAAGGCCGCCTGACTGCAACCATGCAGGCTTCTTTTAGCAAACCTGTCCCTTCTGGGGCTGCTCTTCCTGCCCGCTTGTGTCTATGCAAGTGTCTTTAACTGTTTTATCCCTTCCCTAATAAACCTGCCCTTTAAATATAGCTACTGTCTCTGTCTCATGGAGCAACTCACTGCGTGTCAGTGAAATGGGAGCTCTGATGAAACCTTTCCCAGAGTGAACCCAAAGACCCCGCACTCCAAACCCACTGACTCCAAAAACTACATCGCCCTTCCAGCCTTCCTTCACTCACTCAGCTCACCTTGTGGATACCTGCTCTCTGCCAAGCCCCTTGGTGGGTGCTGGGAACCATCATTATCATGGACAGACACAGCATTCAACCACCCTATATGAACTGTGTGACTTTGGGCAAGTGCAGGACCCTGGATCTGTTTCCCTCCTTCCACACCTGTCTCTAACAACCAGGTGTTCTCTGTCCTGTGACTTCTTGTGCCTGAGCTAGCTGAGGCCTGAATGTCACAGCAGCAAGATAATCAGACTCAATGCCCATTCCTTTTATAACTGTAAAATATTTTCCCAAGACTAATGTATTTATTTCCTATGTTTAAAATGAGAAATAAAAGCAAACCCCAAAATTTGTCTAATAGTCATCCAGTTAACCAAATTTGCTTAATCAGTCAAAACCTCAAGCCACCCACCAGCCAGTCACAGAAAAAGCTCCTCCCACTATGGAAACCAGCCCCCCAGAGGATCAGTGGAGTCTAACCTGCTTTCTGTCCTGCCCAAGGTAGGGCTGGTCCCAGGGCCACGTCCTCAGCAGCATTTAAGCTCATCTGTTTTCTGAAGACTTGCTCTCCCACAGGCACCTCCCCCAGCAGAATCAGAGCTTGACTGCCTAGGTGTGCCCCCCCCCCCACGGTTCACTCCAGGAGGTCCCTCTGGAGCTGCAGGGGGCAGGGGGGTTTCTAGAAAAGTGTTTCCCAGGCTGGTCTTGAGCCTGTTTGCATAGCAAGCACACTGCTCTTACTTATATTTTACATCCCACATTAATGAAAAGAGCAGCATCCTAGAACGTGTAGGGGTTCACACTTGCCATGAGAATTAGAAAACAAGTTGTCCATAGGAAAGATGACTACCTTGACATTTTGTTGATTGAATTGAGGAGTTGGAGATGTGGGTGGTGATTCTTAAGACCACCGTCAGGGGTGATCCTTCCTGGGAGAGCACTAAGGAGCCCCTGTGGATGGTGGCCCCAGATGACAGCTGAGTAGTTGCATTCTCAGGCAAGTCCATCACCACACTGGGCTTGTTTCATCTGGAACGCTGAGCCTGAGTTCCTGCCCACTCACCACTCTTGAGAATCAAATTGAGTAAGATAAGGAGCACAAAAGCCTTTTGTGAGGAGCTAAGTTCTATGTAAATGAAGGATGGAGTCATTGTTGTCTTTATTGTAACCTGGTTACCCAAAGGGAACTTTTTCAGCCCCTGGAAACACTGTGGAGTAGGATTCCCACAAATCCCCATCCCAGCTCTTTCCCTGCCCTCCCGTCCCCACAGCTCCCTTGTTGACTCAGCAGCACATTTGCTCAGTTCTTGACCTCAGATGTCCTTTGGATTCTGCCATGCCAGATCTGGTTTGTTCTGACTCCTCTTTCAATAAGAATGTGAATGTGCACGTGAATTAGGTGACCAAGGGGGTTTGGCAGGGCTGAGTTTGCTCATAATTCTGAGCTGTGACTTACCCAGAGTTCAGACTTTATTAAGACCCAAGAATGGATTCTCCCAATAACCTGGGGACCCCTCACCTGAAATCTTCACTGAGGGGCCTTGGTCTAGGTTGAGGGTAGGGACGTATGCAAGGACAGACCCCTTGTTATAGGACAGAGAGAGGGGCAGCCCAAACCCCGCAAACCTGCCTATTCTAAATGGGTTTTGCCATCCGCCGCATCAAAATAAAACACATGAGACTTTAATGGGAAGGATCTTTATAAAACTAGGAAACAATACAGGTAAGGCAAAGAGTCTAGTTTCTAAATGAAGCACCCAAAGTTACCCATCCCCTCGTGGGTAAAACTCCTGCTTCTTTCCTCAGTCTCTTCTGCAGCTTCTCCTCTTCTTGCTCAGCTCCACCCTCCCTTGGGTGGGGCAGGGAACCTCCCCCTTTCCTGGGGACCACCCTGTTGCACCCTCACTTGAGGCAACATGAAACATGAAAGTCTTGGCCTCCTCAGTCCTCTTCCTGTGGCATGCCCTACCTACTTGAGAGGTCTGGGAGCATCTAGAGAAGCCTGGCGTGTCCAGGCTGGACAGGGCCCCAGAGGGGTCCCCTTCCATGTATGGGAGACAACCTGGTCAGAGAGAAGTTGCAGTTATTATAGTTTTTTTAACAAGATTTTGTTTGCTTGTTTGTTTGTTTTGTGGGACCCTCGCCTGCGGCTGGGGAAAAACCCGGCACTGCAAAGGCTGCAGGCAGCCTCCCAGCCCAGTGCTCAACCACTGCGCCACCAGGGGAGGCCCTTTGTTTGTTTGTTTTTAAGATTTATTTATGCATACAAGAACTGGGGTACAGGCCAGAGGTGTGGGGGGTGAGAGGACTTGTTGTAGAGCAACCCTGATACAAAAGAGGGTGCCTGACTGTGGGTCCTCACCCGTGCGCTTAAAAGGACTTATCAATGCTCTACTGCAGGCACACACGAAAGGTTCATAAAAGGTTTCTTTACAAGGGAAGGGGAAATGAGGAAATGTACAGCTCAGGGAGAAAAGTGGGAGACAAAGTTTTAAATGAGTCCTACCCGATCAGGAATCCCAAAATGGCGCTCTGAGAGCTGGCCGCGAGCCAGGAGCTGTGTAGCTAGGAGGCGAGCGACAGCGAGACATCCCAAGGCCCACGTGTTTGGTTTTTATATCCAACCTGGCTGCCCAACTCCACCCTCAGGTCCCAGCCACCCTCCCTTTGGTGGTGATGGGATTTGTCTTTCCCAATGTCCTGATGGCTTTAGTCTGGAGTGGGGGTGGAGTCCACAAAGCCTGT
Organism: Talpa occidentalis; assembly: GCF_014898055.3. NCBI lineage: Eukaryota > Metazoa > Chordata > Mammalia > Eulipotyphla > Talpidae > Talpa > Talpa occidentalis. The sequence goes on along the minus strand of NW_023604295.1, from coordinate 39,919,584 downwards.
ATGGGATTAGCTCAGGACATCCTTTCCCCCTAACAGACTCACCAGAGACAGAGTGGGGAACAGAACAGGCAGACTGACTGAAATACACTGCTGAGGGGATCAGTGGGCGAGTCAGGAGAGGTCTGCTGCACCATGTGGGTTGCTCCCTGGCTGGGGATCAAACTCGTGCTGCAGTGGCTATGGACAGCTTCATAGGTTGTGTCTTAACCCCTTGCATCACCAGGGAAGCCCTGCAGTTATGATAGTTTCACCTGCCTGGTTACATTGGGTTGGATAGCATCCCTAAATTCAAGCTCATTTTTACCTGGCAATGTGAGCTTATTGGCAAATAGGGTCTTTGCAGATATGGTTACATTAATTGAGGTCAAACTGGAGTAGGTTGGGCCCTAAATCCAATGATTGCTGTCATAGGACAGCCATGTGAAGACAGTCAAACTGAGTGAGAACTGCCACGTGATGGTGGAGCAGAGACTGGAGGGATGCCGCTACGAGCCAAGGAACAACAGGCATGGGCCAGCCCCAGAAGCTAGGAAAAAGCAAAGAAGATTCCTTAGACCTCTAGAGGGAGCAGGGCCCTGCCAAGACCTTGACTTTAGACTTCTCACCTCCAGAACTAGGAAGGAATGAATTGTTGTTTTAAGCCACCTGGTTGGTGGCACTTTGTTATGTCAGTCCTGACAGAACAGACCAACGCTCTTTCTGCTGCTTCCTGCAGCCACAGTGTAGCTCCCACTAACCCTCACTGAACTCCAGACTGAGGGTCCTGAGTCCATGTCTCACTTAATCCTCATTGCAAGCATGTCAGAAACATATTATCATCCTATAGTAACTCTATAAAGTAGCATACTTTTCTTTCTTTCTAATAATGACATAGTCTCATGGCACAAAATGTAAATGTAATACATAGGAAAATTCTTCCCAGCCCAGCCCAGCTCATCTCCTGCCGCCCTGCTCTCCCTCTAGGGGTTAGCAGTTTTTGGCAGCGCCTTCCAGAGCTATTCTATAGGTTAATGTGTAAATCCACTAAAATACACAACCCAATACACATAAAAATTATATTCTACTATACAAATGGGTCCATATCTTGCTTATCAATATATCTTGGCTCTTCTTTGTTGCAGCAATATTGGACCCTGATGAACATCCCCACTTCTTGAAACATCCCCTCTCTATGAGTCCCAGACACTCAATCTGCTTGATCTTGGACTTCCATCCCCTAGAACCATGAAACATAAATATTTGTTGTTTAAGTCAGTCTTTGGGATTTTTATTGTAGCAGCCTGAAAGGTCTTAAATAATAAGTAAGCTCATACTTGTAAATCACTCTCTCCACATGTTGATCTCCAAATTAGACCTCTTCCAAGTCAGATCTGTCATAGCCATTGCTGTTACTGGGAAGGGTATGGGGCACCCCAGGACCCCCAAACCTGCCCACTCTAAATAGGTTCTGTCATCTGCCACATCAAGACAAACCATACTGTAGTGTGTAAGACCTTGAATGCAAAGAAACTTTAATACAATAAGTGTGCAATAAAGAGAAGAGAAAGAATAGTTTCCAAATCAAGCACCCAAAGTTACCCATCCCCTCATGGGTAAATGTCTAGCCAAATAGGGTTGCCCCAATGCAGGGCCACTGAGGCCAGAAATCTTGCTACAGGTCTAAGTCACCCTCTGGAGGGAACACATAAGAAAGGGTCAGAAACAACCAGATAAGTCTGAAGGAAAAGAGTAAAGTCAAAATCAAGATAAAAGGTGCCATTACTAACCTCCCCACGGGTCTTTCATCCATGTCTGTTTCAAGTGTCTCCTTCCACGTCCCCCAAGTCTCTGCTACAAGTTCAAGGCTGAGAAGCAAGCGCATCTTCTTCACATCTCTGCTTCTTATGCCTCCTCCAGGTGTCTTCTTGCTCTCCATCCTTCTTCTAGTCTCTTCTTAACTGTTCCTCCTCCCTGATCAGCTCCACCCTCCCCTGGGTGGGACAGGGAAACTGGAAACTCCCCTTTACCTTGGAACCACCCTGTCACATTACATCTTCATTTTGATATCCACTGATATTTTAGAAATTGCACTGATAATCAGAAATCTTGATTCCCTCAAAACTGTTGTCTTCATCAGTCTTCCTCCATATCAGTAAGTGACTTCCACTTTTGTTCACTGGCTCAGCCAGCTCACCCACCAACACATACCCACGTACATGTTCCCTCATCCCCTGCCTATCAATAAGCCCTGGGGATTCTGTCCCATGAGCGTGCTCGAATCTGCCCACTTTCTCCCATCTCCACTGCCATCACCATGTCTCTCGGGACTCTCGCAGCAACTTCCTGACTGATTTCCTCACTTCTATTCTTAACCACCACACCACCCCCACCCACTCGCCACACAACAGCTAGTATGATCATCTTAACACTTCAATGGCTGCCTTCTGTCTGTCCTTAGAATACAACCCAAGTTCCTTCTCTGACTACTGAGCCCTGCAAGCTAGGACTCCTGCCCACATTAACACCCTCCCCAGATGCCTTCCTCTTATGCCGGCCTCATTGTATTATAGGACAGGGAGAGGGGCAGCCCAAACCCCGCAAACCTGCCTATTTTACATGGGTTTTGCCATCCACCGCATCAACACAAAACATAGGAGACTTTAATGGGAAGGAACTTTAATAAAACTAGGAAACAATACAGGTAAGGCAAAGAGTCTAGTTTCTAAATGAAGCATCCAGAGTTACCCGTCCCCTCGTGGGTAAAAGTCCATCCAAATGGGATTGGCCCAGAACAAGGCCCCAAAGCCTGCTACAAGTCTAAAGCATCTTCCGTTGGGGACCCACAGAAAAGGGTCACAAACAACCGGACAAGCCCGGAAGGAAAAGAGCAAAATCAAGATAAAAGCTGCCATTGTCACCTCCCCACGGGTCTCACCCACATCTGTGTCACCCAGTCCACGACCAAAAGACAAGCGCAGTTTCTTCACGTGTCTCTAGGCTCCATGCGCCTCCTCCAGGTCTCCTTGCTCCATCCTGCTTCCTTCCTCAGTCTCCTCTGCAGCTTCTCCTCTTCCTGCTCAGCTCCACCCTCCCTTGGGTGGGGCAGGGAACCTCCCCCTTTCCTGGGGACCACCCTGTTACAATTGGTCTCCATTAGTGTCTTGACATAAGCTTTCTGGTCCCAGGGTCTCTGTATGTGCTTTTTTACCTGGAAAGTCCTCTCCTGGAAAAACCTCTTCCTGGGAAGTTCAGCTTAAGTGTTGCCTCTCCATGAGGCTCTCCTTGACTCCCTAGTTATTTTCTACCTCAGCTCTTAGTTTGTTTCCTTTATAACACTTATGACTATAGTTGTGAGTACACTGGCATGTATTTCATTTTTTTTTAATTCTGCCTCCTCAAATGTAAACTCCATGATAGCAGGAAACATTTGCCTTTGTATCCCTATAGCATAACACCCTGCCTGACACATATAAGACAAAGGTCTGTTGAATGAATAAACAAATTCCTTTTTCCCCAAGAGAGAACCTGAGGCTTATTGTGGTTCAGTAACTTGCCCAAGACCACACAGCATGGAGATAATAGAGCCAGGATCTGACACCAGCTGTCTGAATCTAGACATGGAGTTTATATGGAAGAAGCTGGGATGGGGGTGGTAAATTGTCACTGTGTACATTTGGATGTTATCTACCTACACAGCAACATGAAAAACTAGACTTTTCAGTACTGGATGGGGGTGGAGAGATGGTGAGGTTTTAGAGCATTGGGTTTCATCAGGCCTGCAGACAGGGCAGGGGAAAGACCTGTCCTCAAACTTCCCACACTCTCAGTGCAGTGCAAACCAGACCTCACCAAAGGCTTATGTCTCTCCTTCAGCATATCAGTTACAGAAGACCAGGAGGCTGGACTGGGGCTGCTGCCCTTACAGTAATTTATTGCCCATTTTTAGAAGCTACTGCCTCTGTTATGAATGAGAGAGACTGTTTCAGAACTGTTAATAGGGAAAAGGTTTAATCAGTCTTGTAGTAAATTTGGCCCTTTAAATATTCAGTTCCTTCCTTTTCAATGCCAAAAAAAAAAAAAAAGTTTAACCTTTGTTATGCAATTTGACTGTGATAGGGAGCCTTCGAGCTTAAGGGGCAGGGGCTGGCTAGGAAACCTGGGACTCTGCTGGAGAGCAATCCCTTCAGCTGCAGCCACAGGAAGGGCTAAATTGTTGCTGTCATTTATCTGGCAGGAGTTTCAGGCCAGGGAGACATTTTTCTCTCCAACCCAGCAGACAGGAAGTGCACTGTGTGCTAGGCAAGCGCATATTCTTCCTTCCTTTCATCTGTGTACTTGGATAGAAAATTTCAAAGCATATCCCTTCTCTATGAAGTGCTGGGGAGGGATAGGAGGCGAGGACAGGGGAATACAACTCCTACTACATTTTTCTTTGGTGTCCTTTAACTATTCTTTTGTTTTTGAATTATGAAATGCAGTACGTCCTTGTTATTAGGTTCTTGGAAGCTTGAGGTAAAACAACATATAACGAAGTCCTCAAATAATGTCATTAGTTCCATGCTAGCCAGGAGAACTTTTTTCTCATCAACCTTATAATGAGACCATGTTGCTATACATAGAGAACTGCACCTATGTTAAACATCCTGGATTAGATTATTGTTCACCAAATATTCACCCCTCCCACTGACCTCCTTGAGAAGAGCCTATTTCCCCAGCTCATTGATCTCAGATTTGACTGTGTGGCTTGCTTTGGTCAGTGGAATGTGGGCAGCAGTGGAATGTGGGCACTAGTTTTAGGGCTAGACCTTAAACCTGTGTTTCCTGTCACCCCTCTTGGGATCTTGCTTTCCCCTTGAAAGAACATGCCTTGGATGGCTGCCACTTAAAGGAGGAGGGAAGACACGTGGAGCAGTCTAAAGCTCATCCACTCATTGGTGGCTACAGCCAAGGCCTGCCAAGCCCAACCTAGCACTCTACCCACACCAGGTCAGCAGGAAGTAAATACATATTGTCTGCCAGTGGGCTTGTGAGTGGTTTGTTATGGCAATAGCTAACTGATTTAATCAGTGGCTACCTCAATACATTTTCACAAATTGGATATGCATTTGCCACCAGTACATAGGTCAATAAATAGAATATCACCATCCAAGAGAAGCCCAAGCTCCCTAGTACCCCCATTCCAGTTATTACGCCCAGCTCTAGGTAAGCACTAAGCAGACTTCCAGTAACATAAAGACTGTTGTCTCTTTTCTTACTTTATTATTTATTTATTTATTTATTTATTTACACATACAAGAGCTGGGGTACAGGCCAGAGATGTGGGGTGGGGTGGGGGGGTGAGAGGATTCACCAGTGACAGAGTGGGGAACAGAACAGGCAGACTGACTGAAAGACACTGCTGAGGGGAGCAGCAGGCAAGACAGGAGAGGTCTGCTGCACCATGTGGGTTGTTCACTGGCTGCAGAGGCTGCGGATTGCCTCATAGTGTGGTGCTTAACCCCCTGCGCCACCAGGGAGGCCCTCTTTTCTTACTTTAAATAAAGGAAACATAAGGACTATCCTCATTGAGCCTGTCTTCTTATACTCAGCATCGCATCTGTAGGATTGATCCATACATTGTTGCGTGTGCTTGTAGTAAATATAGTCTCATTGCCATTTTGTGAATATACTCTAATTTATTTTCCCATGCTATTGTTATGGACATTTGGGTTGGGGTTTTGTTTGTTTGTTTTCAGCTTTTATGAAGAGCATTGCTCTAAATATTCTTGCCCATGTCTCTTGTGAACATATTTACACATTTTCTGTTGTTCTGTTGTATCTATGGTGAAATTACACAGAAGGAATGTGTGTATTTAGTGAAATTACACAGAAAGTATGTGTATATTCAACTTTAGCAGATACTGCCAAAGAATTTTCCAAGATTTATTTTTTAATCGATTTTACATCAGTGTTACCGTCTGAGAGTTCTGGTTATTCCACGGCATCTTCACCAATGCTTGGTATTTCCCATCTCTTAAATTTCTTCATTCTAATGGGTGTTTAGTCAGATTGCATATTGGTTTTAATTTGCATTTGTATGATGACTAATACATGGAGCAAATTTGCGATGTTTATGGACTATTTGGATATTATCTTTTGTGAAGTTTCTGTTTATCTTTTTTGTGTGTGTAGAAGAACTGGGGTGTAGGCCAGAAGTGCAAGGGGTGAGAGGATTCACCAGAGACAAAGTGGGGAGAAGAACAGGCAGATCCACTGAAATACACTGCTGAGGGGAGCAGTGGGTGAGATAGGAGAGGTCTGCTGCACCATATGTAGGTTAGCTCCCTGGCTGGGATGGAACTCAGGTCTTATTGGTGATAGTGCTGAGACTTAACCGCTAGGACACCAGAGTCCCTCTCTCCTAGACTTTTGCCTGTTTTTCTACTGCATTTTCTACCTTATTGATTTGCAGAATTTTTTTATGTAGACTGGATATTATTCTTATAAGCATTACAAGTATCTTCTTCTACTCTGTGTGTTACATTTTTACTTTCTCTAAAGTATCTTTCGATGTGAAGAAGTTCTTAATTTTAATGTACTCTGATCCATTTGAGTATTTCTGGTTAGTGACTTTTTTCCCCTGCACAAGGCATTATTACCTACTCCCACATCATAAACATCTTCTGATATGTTCTGTTCTAAAAGTTTTATTGACCTATAACCTAGTTGGGGATGATTTATGTGTATAATGAGAGATAGGGGCTGAAAACTTTTTTCTCTATTTGAACATCCAGTTGACCCAGAACCATTTAATTGGAAAGACCATCCTTTCTACCTATTGCAGTCTCAGTATTTGTTTTTTATTTGGGAATTGATAGTTCAGGCTAAAAAAAACTAGATTCGCGTTCTAGATTTTACATCCTATCTGTGGATTTTGGAGTAAGTTACTGCCTATCTCTGAATCTGTTTCCTCATCAGTTTTGAGAGTACTAAAACTTTTTATCTCATAGTCTTACAGATATCAAGTGGGAAAACACATGGACAGCACTTAGTGCAGTGCTCGGGAGGAATGCCCAATTAATATCTGTTGCTGCTATTACCGTGACTGCTATCATATTCCTGATCTTAGGGACTTTTCTCATCTGGGAAACACATTTGTTGTCTGTGTTCAGTTCTCTTTCCAAGTCTCTGCGAGACCCAATACTGCCGAGGAGACCAGGTTGATTTTGTATCCTCTCTAATCCCTAACCATCCTCTGCACTTTCCATTTTAGGACCCTACTAGTTCCAACCTTTGCTGTCCAGCATTCACTCTAGGAAATTGATAAGCTCCCCATATAATTTACTGCATCCCCCTCCCTCCAATTCACTGACACTCTGTTCTTGAAGCAATAGACCCAACTTCCTTAGTGAGCTGGCATCACCGAACATAGTTTTCGGTTTTTTTGTGACACCCACACAGTAGTCGGCCTGTCTAGCAGAGAAAATGAAGACACCTTTTTAAGAACCATATCCTGCCTTTGTGAAATTTCTTTATAGAGAAACAGCTGTGAAAGGAGCGTGCTTGTCCAGTGTGTTGACAGTGAAGTTTGAGGTCAATGCAAAGCATAGATAAAATAAACATCAGACATTTCACACATCAACCTGGCTAGAGTCATGTGATCTTACTTATTAAAACTGTCTTTTTTGGCACTTCCCATTGGCAAGTGGAGTTAATGCTCCTGTGGAACTGGAGTGACTAGATTGGAAATAAGTTCCCTGGGATTTGGCTTCTGTCTATGGAAATGTCAATGGTTTTTAATAGCATTTTAAGAGGCTGCAAATATCACCTTTGTGATTTTTTGAGATCAAATAAAGTGTCTTTCAGGGGAGATGTACCTAAAATAGTCTGAACTTCTACCACCTGCATGTAAGACATTGCTAGAGTAGGGCATGCGTCTCCTTGGTGTATTGCTCTGTGTTCTGTCTACCCACGTGGATGAAGGACCGTGCATAACAGGCTCTCCTATAGGGGTGTAGTGAAAAGACAAAGCTCTATCTTTTAGAATCTTTTTACTTAAATTGTAATATATATTTTATAAGGTGGGCAAGTGTTTCCAGAACAAAAGTTGGTATTATTTTGAACTTTCATATCATGTCCATTCTTGTACACTAATGTACGGAGACATTGGCCTTGGCCTGTTACCTTGGGGATGCTTCTCCCTGTATGACAATTGCAGAGCACTTGAGTAGTGAGTGAAAATCCTCAGTTTGGCTTGATCACTGATGTTTTCTACTTTGATTGCCACCAGGGAGCATTTATTTAGTCCCTGTGTTTAAGATAAATCAAGGATATATAAGTTGGTGTCTAAGTGTGCTTGTTCTAATTACCTGAAATCTGCAGGGAGAGAGGAACCCCCTTCATGTTAACCTGGACGATATTTGGAATCCCATCTCTTTCAAAGGTGTGAGCATTTATCAGGAACATTTCATCAGATATCAATCCAAAACATTCTGCTCTTTTCATTAAGAAAAATGTATATATCTCAAATTGTAGATTTTCAGGCCACAAATTAGTTACATGTTGGTGGCACTAAAATTAAATCATTGGTGAAATACAATTCACCAATGAATAAGTTATTCATTCATTAAATAGAGTTTTGTGTTTTCAAAAGTATTTTTGTCAAATCTGGTTCTTCATGTTACAACATGTCTTTCTAAAACTGACCTCTAGACCAGTGGTTTTCCAAGCTTTTTTTTTTTTCCTCCACCAGTAGGCCCAAGAATCTGAGTATCTGGAAGGCTGAGACCATGCACCATTCATTTCTGTGGCCCTGGGGCTCTGAACTGCGAGGAATGCTGACACTTGTTCATTTATCCATCCCCCAAACCTATTTCCCGAGCACTAATTAAGCACCAGCACCTGTTGTCCTCTGATCATTAAATATCTGAAAAATGAAAGAGGAAAGGGGAGAAAAGGGGGCAAATGTACATCGGGGGATGCTGGATGGACAGTGGACTCAGGACCGGGGCTGTGTGGGAGCAGGGATGGGCTCACCAGGCCAGCAGAGCCTCCGTGGAGTCACTCCTTGCCTCTGGCACTACGTTGCTGTGTGTTGTTGCCTCTTTCTGGGCTTCAGTTTTTACAGAACTCACCAATGTACCTCTGGTAACTTTTTCACAGGTAATTTTAGAAACTTTGTGAACTGAGCAAATCTTGTGACTTTAACCATTCCTCTCACTCATTTGATCTTTCCTTGATTGAGTTTTCCTAAGGAGGAGTGATTTTTTTTTTTTTGTGCCTGATAAGTAAATAATTTTGAAAGCATGACGTTGCCTTTTACCCATGTGATTTGAGCATGTAAGCGTGCAGTTACTAACACATCAAATGTTCACTGACTGATTGACTGATTGCTGTAAGTAACAGAAAGAAATCTGAACTCAAATTTAAAAACTTGGGTTCTAGTCGTCCCTCAGCAATAATTTGCTATGTGACTCCAGCTAGACTCCCTTCTCTGGGTTTTAGAAATGCAGATAAATAAATGAGGTCAATCAAGAACTGGAAGAGAGTCTTTAAAATAATCCCTAGATGATTCAGATATGAAGCCAGGATTGAGAACCACTTGCTTATACTTTTTCTTTCCATTTAAATGTTAAGGACAGAAACCAAGTATCCAAAGCTCCAAATATCTGACTCCTAGGAAATACAGGACATGGGTTGTTGTTATTGTCATTTTCAATGAAATAAATATGGAGAAAAATAAAAAGTAAAAGGGAGATTTAAAAAAAAAAAGAGGGGAAAAGAGAGAAGCAGCAGCAAACTAAATCTTAAATGTCTCAACGACAATGGATTATTATTTTCTTTACGTAATCTCTCTGGATCTCAGTTTCCCAGCTATAAAAATGGGAATATATAATTTTGGCAAACTAGATCAATCAATAAATAAATTAACAAATAGCCCTGATTTTCAGCTTTGGCCAGTTTCCCATTCCTCTCACTCACTTGATCTTTTCTTGATTCTAAGGAGGAATGATTTTTTTTTTTTTTTTTTTGCCTGGAAAGTAAATAATTTTGAAAGCCTGAAGTTGCTTGAAGACCCCCACCACGGTCAGTGTTATCTTACGAATGGTTTCACAATGATTAAGAAAATTTCTGCCTTTTTAGCAACCCCTCTCCCAAGCACCAGCAGAGCACAGTAGGGGAATAAATGAGTTAAATGTGTATGAAGAGCTTGGGACAGTGTCTGCCTGAAAGGAAACACTAGACAAATATCAGCTATTATCTTTATGGTTATTACTATTGTTCTTTTCTTCTCCGTTATTTTGTTAACAAAATTTCTTGGCTGTCAGTACTCAGAGTTGCTGGGGGACACAGTTTTTCTTTCAGCATTTTAAGTAGAAACCCCGACTCCTATGTAACATTCTCATGCAGTCTGCTTTACAATCCAGAGGTCATATAGCAGAAATAACTAACATTTTACAAGTGTTCAGAGCTTGTGAAGGTATTTTTGTGGCTTTTCCCCCTCTTTTGATACCCCAAACAACCTGATGAGGTAGTGAGGACTCCCCACTTGCTGACATAGAATTGAGGTTCAATGGAGCTTGAGACTCACCAGAGTCACCACAGTTGTCAATAGTGGAACTGGCTCCCCTGAACGTCCGGGCCTCCTTTCCCCAAGCACAGCTACCTCTTCATTTCCAGGAGGCACTTAGACGGGACATACGATTTCCCTGAGGAGGGACCCCAGCTGATATGGGAAGAGAGGGAAGGAAGGAAGGAAGAAGGAAAGATAGATGATCTCATCTAGCCTGAACAGAAACCCACAACATTCACAGTTGGCAGGAGCTTAATATGAACACAGTTAATTCAGCACAGATACCTTCAGTGAGCATTTTCGGGGAAGGCATCTCCAGAGGGAAAGATTACTAATTCATGGTAAGGATAAAATGGACTCAGTTCTCACTTTTAATGTGAGCTTGAGTTACTGTGATAATTAAGTTTGGTGGTAAGAGTATTAAGCCGTGTAGTGCGAGAAGCCCTGTTATCTGCAAAGCACCGAGCACAGTTTAATGGAATGGGCATGTGTGAGTGCGTATTAAGGACAGGCTGGGGAGGACTGCTGCGACATTAGGGAGATTGGTGTCTAAGTTGGGTAACTACTGGGACTCCCCAATGCCTCTCCTTACTGAACAGACAATGGCTGTGTCTCTTGGGGATGGAATGTATTTTGCTCAGCATTCTGGGGAGTACCAAGAAGTCGGTGCCAGGGTGCACATAATGTTTCAGAGCTGTCATTTGTCCTGCAATGTGCCCTGTGCTTACAATGGGTTCATCAAGATGGACGGTGGGCTGGGATGGTGATTTGCCTGTGTTTCTCCCCAACTCCTTTCGTGACTTGGGTACTTACAAGAGGACTCAGGGGGAAATGGAAGTTCAGACTGCCTGGCATCTCTGAGCCCAGTGTTCCAGACACAGGCAGCGTGGCTTGGACCAGCACACGACTGGTTGTCCCCTGCGCCAGGAAGGACACTTCCTACTGCAGCCCGTGGGTAGGTTCATTCGGCATATCAGGTCATCCACACGGGATGCAGAGCACTGGAATGAAACACTATGTGCCAAGTCCTCTGCTAGGCCCCTGTGAAAGGCAGCCTGAAGTAATGAAAGGAGACGACTTTCTTAACTTTTCTGGAATTTGGAAAATTTTTTAACGTTCGGGCCAGCCTTTGAAGAATGGATAAGGTTTAGGAGGAGATCTGGGGAGAGAAAAGGCATTTAGAGGTTCATGGGAAAATATAGAGGATGTCACAAATCGTTCCATCTGGCTGGAACTGTTAGGGGGAAAAGGATGTCCCAAAGCTAATTCCATATAGGCTTTGTGGACTCCACCCCCACCCCAGGTCAAAGCCAAAGACACTGGGAACTCCAAATCCCATCACCACCAAAGGGAAGGTGGCTGGGACCTGAGGGTGGGGTTAAGCAGCCAGGTGGATATAAAAGGCAGACACGTGGGCTTTGGGGCTCCCCCATTTTGGTCTCCGCCAGCTCTCAGCGTCAGGCCAGCTCTGAGAGTGACTTTGGGTTTCCAGGTCGTCGGATCGGGTAGGACGCATTAAAGACTTTATTTCCCTATTTTCTCCCTGAGTTGTACATTTTCCTTATTTCCTTTTCTCTTGTAAATAAACCTTTTATTAACATTTTGTGTGTGTCTGTAGTAGAGTATTCATAAGTCCCTTTAAAGCGCGCGGGAGAGGACCCACAGCCAGGAACCCGTTTAATATCGGGGCTGCTCTATAACAGAACCACAGAAGATTTCAATGGATGCAGAGTATAGAAACATTAAGCATCAGGCTAGGCTTAATTTCATGGGGGAGGGGAGCCACTGACCCTGGGTGTCCACAGAGGGTGACGTGATCCCAAGGAGGCAGTTCTGCCCATCAGATAAAGAAAATGGAGACTGGAATGAGGAATGCTAACACAAAGGTCATTGGCCAGATGAGAGGTAAAAAGGTGAGAATGAAGTGTGAATGTGGGCACCAGCAGGAAATGCAGGAAATGTGGGAACCAGCAGGAAAGGCTATGAGAGAGATGTCCCAAAAAAAACCTCTCACAGAGCAATCTGAGACCTGTCCAAGATCTGCCTTCTCCAACACCTGGTTTTGCAACAGGGTGGTCCCCAGGAAAGGGGGAGGTTCCCTGCCCCACCCAAGGGAGGGTGGAGCTGAGCAGCAAGAGAAGAAGCTGCAGGAAGAGACGGAGGAAGGAAGCAGGATGGAGCAAGGAGACCTGGAGGAGGCGCATGGAGCCTAGAGACACGTGAAGAAACTGCGCTTGTCTTTTGGTCGTGGACTGGGTGACAGAGATGTGGGTGAGACCCGTGGGGAGGTGACAATGGCAGCTTTCATCTTGATGTTGATTTTGCTCTTTTCCTTCCTGGCTTGTCTGGTTGTTTGTGACCCTTTTCTGTGGGTCCCCACTGGAAGATGCTTTAGACTTGTGGCAGGCTTTGGGGCCTTGCTCTGCGCCATTCCCATATGGATGGACTTTTACCCACAAGGGGACGGGTAACTTTGGGTACTTGATTTAGAAACTAGATTATTTGCCTTACCTGTATTGTTTCCTAGTTTTATTAAAGTTCCTTCCCATTAAAGTCTCATATGTTTTGTGTTGATGCGGCGGATGGCAGAACCCATTTAGAATAGGCAGGTTTGCGGGGTTTGGGCTGCCCCTCTCCCTGTCCTATAACAGTTTCATCTCTCTGGACCTCACTTCGCCTGGCTGAGAAGTAACACAGTCAGACCAGAAGATGATTTCTTTTTTTTTTTTTATATAAAGCAAAAGTATATTATAGATGAGATCAGAAATCCTAGTCCATATTCCTCACAACAACAAACCACTGTACACGCAGATAAAACCTAATTATTATATTGGAAAAAACTTTTTAATATTTAAAAGTATAATAAGAATGTCTATACATAAAAAATTAAGTGTTAAAAATTAACTGTAAACACAGCAGTGTAGAAATCACACTCAACAACATATAGGCTTGGTGTACCATTTCATTTCTACAAGCAAAAAAAAAAACATAGATGCTATAATTTTAAGTAAAACATTCAAAAGTGATATTTCTTCACATCTAACGTTACACAATATAAAAATATATGATCACATGGATAGAACTATCAAATAATTCCCTCAAATATATCAAGCGAGAACATATAGGAGTGAAACATTTCTATTGGTAATAGAGATTTTTCACCACAGCTCAACATTACAATATTTATTGTATACATGTGTATGCACATGTATGTGGAGTGGACATCTCTACACACCTAAGAAGTTCAAATGTTACACAAGAAGCATATGTATTATATCTATAATTACTACTCTATTCCAACATTCAACAACTGGATGGAATTAAGAATTATACAAATTTATACACATACAATTAGAAATGGCAGTGATTTCTATAACAAATATCTAATTAAAAACTAAAGAATACAAAAATAAAAAAACTGAAAATGAAGGCTAACTGATCTCTGTATCTGTGATTTAACAATGATTCTACCAGGAACATTTCAATGAAAATATTCTGTAATAATGACAAAATTACATATCCTCTCCAAAAATATTTTATGAAGTGAGATTATCTGACAGAAGATATTTTCTAAATGTCCTTTCAGCCCTGGCCTCCTCTCTCTGCCTGACATTTGTGTCACGGTTCTTCGAGCTTGCTGTCACTGCACAGGGGAGGATTCACATGCAAGCTACCAGTCGTTGTCTGCCCACACTGCCTGGCCATCCTCCCCTGCCCCAGCAGCCCAGTTACATTGCCAACAGCTGGTGGCTTTTCTGTAGTCAGACCTGCAAAGACTCCCAACCAATTAAGTCAGTTCTGTTTTCTTTGACTCCATAAATCTTCCCAAACCAAATGACACTAAAACAAAAACAAAACAAACAAACAAAAAAACCAAATGATGCTAAAACAACAACAACAAAAAACAGATCAATGGAACAAAGTAATAAAGTCAAGAATACATACAAATAAGGGGACATTTCAAATCAGTTAAGAAAGGATCAGTTCAACCAAGAGGCCTGGAGGACATAGCTACTTAGGGAAAAATAATAATAATAATGTTATACCCCTATCTCATTCTTTGGACCAATATTAATTCCAAATGATTTCAAGAGAAAATATAAAAAATTACTAGAAGGAAAAATAGATACTATCAATGTAGCCTAGAGACAGGGAGAGACCATCTCAGCATGAGGCCAGGCAGTTATAATAAAATAAAAGATTGATAGCTTTGATTTTATAAAAAAGATTTATTTTTATTTATTTATGCATACAAGAACTGGGGTATAGGCCAGAGGTACAGGGGGTGAGAAGATTCACCAGAGACAGAGTGGGGAGCAGAAAAGGCAGACTGACTGAGCTACACTGCTGAGGGGAGTAGTGATCAGACAGGAGAGGTCTGCTGCACCATGTGGGTAGCTCCCTAGCTGGGGATCGAACTCGTACTGCAGCGGCTGGCGATAGCTTGATAGTGCTGAGACTTTAACCCTTGTGCCACCAGGGAGGTTTGACATTTTAAATATTTTCAAATTCTATATCCCCAAGACACCAATCCCTAGTGTTGTATCACCTCTTCTTAGGTATTCCTGGGAAGGGTAGGAGAACCATTTCTAATTATCTCAACAGGTGGAACACATTACTGAAGGAAGTAAAGGGAGCTAATTTTAGGGGGCACTTCAGAAGGGCAAGAAGTCCATGCCACAGGCTGGAATAGGGGGTCTCAAGGAGGGGCCACCCAGTAAGGAGAACGCTGGGCTCCCTTTCTGGGCCAGGCTCCTCTTGAACCCTATGCCCTGAGGAGGAGTTTGAAGGTCCTACAGAACTCTAATCCCTGCCCCTCCACACTCATCAAGCCCCCCAAGCCGAAGTGACATTAAAGAAGTAAACAGGCGCAGCAGGCCTCTCCTGGCTCACCAGCGGCTCCCCTCAGCAGTGTACTTCAGCCAATCTGCCTGTTCTGTTCCCCACTCTGTCCCTGATGAATCTTTTCACCCCCTACACTTCTGGCCAGTTCTTATATGCATAAATAAATAAATCTTTTTAAAAAAGAAGTAAACAAAGTCCCTGCAGAGTTTGCTTTGCCTCTTCTACCTTAAAGTTCATGCCTATCTGACAGCAATGAAGAGATTCTCCTCCCTCAAGCCCTCATCCTTGGGCCGCTCCTAGGAGCTGCAGGAGCTTGTAATTCCTGTTCTGTCTTCCCCGCCTGGGTATCATAAGGGAGGGATTTGGTGTCACACTGCCTTCACAGCCCATGGCTGCATGCCAGGCCTCAGTGCCCACAAGAAACATGATTCCACCTGCTCTAGGGGCCACCTGGGCCATGTGCTGGCAGAGCTCACTGATAAGTGGTTGGAAGATTCCCAGGGTGGAACGCTGCTCGTTAGGCAGGCCAATTCCTTCCTTGCTGACTGTCCCCTTGGGAGTCCAGCACTCCCATGAACTGGGCTCCTTTCTGGTCTCCTCTCGCTCCACAGGCCACATTGACATTGGAAGCAAATTCAAATGTGACAAGATGGAGACTTTTATAAATGGCAGGAGGTATGAGGGCTGACCTGACTTCTGGGAAGAATTCGAGCCGTATCTGCCAATGAATTTACACATGTGTGAGTTCATCTGACAAAAAGGGGAATGCCGTCCAGGAAGAAGTTTAGAGCGAGAGGCGCTGAGGACCCCCGGGGAGAGCACCCATCCTTAGAGAAGAAGGAAGCAAGCGTGCTGCCTTGAAGGCATGGTGGAGCCTTATTCTTGAAAGAGATGAGCAATTCTTGAACAGTACCTGAGACTGTGATTTGGTCCCTGATACAGGTCCCATTAGATTCATGTTTGAAGTCTATGGAGAAATAACTAAGGCCTAAATGAAAACAAACTGTGGGCCAGCTCAAGGTCATGCACAGAGTATATCAGTCAGGTTTCTTCCTTGTAGGCAACCAAAACTGATTCTAGCCGATTGAAGCCAGAAGGAATGCTGTGGCAGATAGTACATAGCTCACAGCCTGGCCAACCAGATGCCTGAAAAATGAGTAGAAATAAAAGGTTACTCTGCAACCAGAGCCACTGGCACAAAGCCAGCCTGGAAAGAAGACTACTGCCTTCCCCAGACCGCTCAGCATACACCTACAATGTCTGGAGGTGTGACACTGGAGGACACATCAGCACCACCACCATCACTGCTATCACCTCCACCACCATCACCACCACCACCACCATCAGCCCCAACACTACCATCACCATCTCCACCACCACTGAAAGAAAGAATAGATCCCTGCTTCACAAGGTCCCTAAATGCAGACTCAGAGCCCAAGCTGGGTCAAGCTGATTGGCCCACATCCTATCCTCAAGAAAGACTCTTCGGTTTCCAGATCTGTACATTCGAGAGTTTTCCCAGCACAGGTAACTGGGAGAAGAGGAGATGCTGGAAGTCTAAAAGGAGGAGGAGGAAAAGAAGCAAGAAACAAATACTACAGTTTTGAAAGAGATTTTGGAAAAGTCCCTTATGTTCTCTGAACTGTGATGTCCTTTTTCTTAATGGCCAAATGCATGAAGGACATGGAAGGAAGTGAGTATGAGATTCCATTGTCCACTGCCCTGTGGATGCATGGCATGGACATCGCCTCTGTAATCATCACCATCATTATCTTGAGCACCATCCTCTGGGTAGAACTGAGTCTCCTGGTGCCTAGCCTGGCCCAGACAGAAGGAATTGAAAGAGTTCCCTGTTTCTACAACATAGAATCGTTCTTTTCCCTTTAATTCACAGCTCTTCGGCTTCAGTCCTACTACTATTTTGGACCAGAGAACACTTTGTTGTCTGGGCTGTCTTATGCATTATAGGATATTTAGTAGCATCTTTGACCTCTTCCACCTGTTAGATGCCAGAAGCACCTCCTCCTGAGTTGTGACAACCAAAAGTGTCTCCAGATATTGTGAGGTAGCCCCTGGGAGGGATCAGAACTGCCCTAGTTGAGAACCTAGTTGAGTAGCTCTAAAATCACCCCAACTTCCCCCCATTTCACAGTTGTCATTGTCGTTGTCCTAGTACTCAAAAGCTCAGGCTCACAGTTGCCTCAGTCCTCCTGCTGGCCACAACAAAAAAAGGCTAGACTTTCCTTTGGAGACAGACTTTCTCTCTGGGTTCTTCCAGCAGCACTCAGAGCACTAGGAGACTAGGAGGGAAGGGGCACTCCTACATAGCCTACGATTATTCTTCGTTGTCCCACACACCCTCATTTAGCAAGCTTTCTCTCACCCCTCTCCACTTGCTCAAATCTTACCCTACCCTCTCTCCCAGAATTGTCAGCCTGAATTGTCTGTCTTTCCAGAATGCTCAGTACCCTATTGTACCCCCCTTTACTCTGTGCTCCACCCTCAAGTCTGGAAGAGCAGTACCCGTGGTTGCTACAATAACAGTCTCCTAGCTGATCTCCCTGCCCCAGCCTTGCCCTTCTCCAACCACCCCACAGTGTGCCCAAGAGCTCTTTCTAGAACAAGATCTATCTAGATCTTTCTTTGTATTTGATTGTGTCACTTTCCTGCTTTAAAATCCTGCAGTGACTGTCTTCCTATTACATTTCAAATAAAAGCTGAACTGCTTAGCACAACTCACAAAATTGCTCATGATCTGGCACATGCCTACCTCTAGCTTCACCTCTCAATTGCTCCATAATCCCCCACCCTCCATACACTCCAAGCCACAGCCTAACAGAATGACTCATAGTTTCCCAAGCAGGCTGTATCCTCTCCTGCCCTGAGATCACTGCTCTGAGGGGTCTGTTTTTCTGGAACATCCTCTTCATCTCCTTTTTGTCTAAATCCCACTGATTTGTGAAGAAGCATCTTTGAAGGCCCTGGTGCCTGCAGCCTTCCTCTCCACTGCCACAGCACCCCAAGCTTAGACCTCACTCACACTCTTATTACGTTATTATGATCGCCTGTCTACTTGTCTACACTAGACTGTGATCTCTTCAACATCATGCCAGTGTAGGAATGAGAGAAAATTTCCCTCCTACCCCTCTGGCTTCTTCTCAGGCTGGTGGAGTAATCAAATTAACATCAGACAGATTAGAAGAGAAAAGAATATATTTAATTATATACTTAAAGAGAATCTAGAATCTGCATGATTGTAGTTCTAAAGCCAATGGGGGCAAAATGAGGGTATTTATTCTGAGATAAGGCATGGGATGGGGCATGGGGCCTCAAGGAGACAGGGGAGGGGACCACATGGCGAGAAGATGGTGACTCAGACAACAGAGACCAGGAGCTCGGTAATTGCACGTTTGTCCTGCATAGAGATGGGTTTCTCCAATAGGAATGTTATTTCTTGTAAAAATCCTATCCTGAGCAGTGCCCCCAATTTTCCTTCTTTTAGGTGTTTCAGGGAGCGGTAAAAGTTTCTCATGAGGCTACAGGATCTCAATTGACCTCAGCTCAAAATAATCCACATGCCAAAGAAACATATCCTGGGAAAGCCTGCTCTGGACATCTTGAGGAGAACTGTCCTTCTCCAGCACTCACTAACTGACAGATTATTTGGTGTCCATTGTGGTCTGAAGTAAAAGGAGTTTTAAAAATCCTCAAAATGTGTTTGTTTCTGCCCACTGACTTCCAGTAAAATGTACAGTCAAAGTAGTTAGTTTGTATGAGAACTAAAAAAAAAAAAAAATTTTTATAATTTCCCTATAAAATCTCATAGAAAGGTATCATAGCAATAGTGGACGAACCAGCACAATGGGGTTCAAGAAAGAGTAAGACATGATTGGCTCTGCTCAGGCAAGTAAGTGCCCTCCTGGCCCTTTGCTTCCAGGTAGCAGATGCTCCTTAAACGATTCCCTTCATCCTCCTAGGACTTTTGTCACCGGGGCAGGTGTCTTTCTCACCACCCCACACTCAAAGCACCTAGAAGATGAGAATCTTGCTTCCTGATCCACCTTGCGTGAGCAGGGATTTAGGAAATGTTGTCCAATTCTGAATTAAGATGAATTAAGAAGATGGAGACACATTCTGAAATGTTTTTCTCTGGGACCAAAAGAGTTAGGTTTCACTTCTGATGAAGATGCTTTAAATCCCTCAGGAGTATGGTGAGCTATAAGAAAGTGAATGCAGGAGTGAAGATACACATTAAAATGAGAAAGTAAAGATTAAAAAATATTTAGTGAAACCAACTATCATTTACCTGTTGATTTGTTCCTTCATTTATCCACTAATCAATCCATCCTTCCAGCCTCCATTTGACAATATATGGCTGTGCCCAGGCTGTGCCCAGGCTGTGCCAGGGGCTGGGCTCTGAACAATGAATAAGACTCACACCATATCTGTACGCACGTGTGGACTTGTATTCCCAGAGAAGCAGGCATTTGGGAATTGCAAGTGTCACCAGGAGAATGAAAAAGGTGGTAAAGAAGGGCACCCCCAAAAAAGGCAGTTCTCATTCACTCAATTGTTCCTTTCTAGTTCCAAGCACGGAGCCTCGATCTTTAGGATCCCCATTTATGTTTACTGAATGAATGGATGGGGTTGCAGCCTGCACACACTACAATTAATAAAATGAAATTTTCTGGAAGTTTTACTTAGGAACCCCCAAATTAAATGTACATGTCTTAAAAGTTTCTGTCCTCGTCAGCTCTCCGCAGTAAGAAGGAGCACCAGTGTGTGTAACATTGGGGTTGGGCCCCACGATGGGGCTCTCGTGTCTCTGATGCACAAGAGTGCACTTGGGAGAGGTGCCAGTGCCCTGTAACAAGGTCCCCAGAGTTTTGCCAAAAGAAGTTGAACTTTCAATGACAAAGAAACGATATTTACATCACCTGGTACCCTCAGGGAGAAAAAGAAAAAAAGTCATTTTAGTGGTAAATAGGATCCAGTTTGAACTGAAAATGCACCAGCACTCCCTCTTTACCTGCCTGTGTCACCCCGGTTGGCAGGCCTTGTGAAGTGAAGTCACTCCTCACCCTGGGAGCCCCAGGAAGGCCAGTCAGAGTCAAGAAAGCCCTGTGGGACACCTGTCTGTTCCATTGCCCAAAGGCACTGCGCCCCGCATTTTTAGCTAAATCTGAGGTGGGGGAAGACAGCAGGTGCCAGTTTAGGGGAGCCACTGTGACCTGGGCTAGAGGCACCTAAGAAATGGAGTCTCAGTTGCGAGCTGGGTTTTATAATATGTGGCATAACTTGGATTCTGTGCCAGTTCCTACAGCGTCCCTATTCTTACCTGAATCTGAGTCTCTAGAAACATCAGCAGGTCCAGAAGGTTGAGGCTGGTTTCTTGTGGTGCTGCCTTCCAGCCTAAGAGCTGGCAGGGTGGCCAGGAGCTGCAGAACAGATCTGTGGCTCAGGGCAGGAGACCTGGTTCTGGCCCAAGATCTACCACCAATTCCCCATGTGACCTTCAAGAAGTCACTTCTCTCTGTACTTCACGGTCCTCATCTGTCAGATGGGAGATGGTCCAGGCCAGAAGCGCCAACTTTTGGGTTTTCACTCTACCAGAGGATTCTCAGAGACAGTCTGTATCTGTGATTTCAAAAGGCCTGATGGTGATTTACATTTCCTAACAAAAAGACTCACTTGACTAAAGAAACTAGTTCCATTACTTATGACTAATATTGCATAAATTCCATATTTGGGGGCTCTTGTGAAGATTAGAAACCTCCCAGCAGTCGTATTTCTTTAATAAATTTTGGGGATATACTTTCATGTTAACTTAGTATACAAAATCTTTCCAAATGCGCAGCTAGGGTGAAGGGTAACTTCTGAAAGTGTTTTTGGTGGTAAAAGCTTATGGAGGCCTGCAGAACCCAGCGCTACCTCAGCTCTGAGAATCCCAGATGGACTCAGAAGCCAGGCCACTGTCCTTTCCTCCTGCTCCCTCCCCCGCAGCAAGCCATAGCCATCTGCCCCCAGGATCAGGCTGCTCCCTCACTGCAGACAGGAGCAGGGCCCACCTGCATGCTCAGAAAATGTTCAAGAACTTGATGACTTAGGATTAAGATCCCTGCTTGTCCAAAGAATCTATGACTAACTACTAGCAATTCACATCATTGCTCAATTTTCTTCTCTACAAAAGATGGACATTTCAGTCTATCCCAGAGAAAAATTCTATTAGATGTGATTTAAAGAGAGGCAGTGGTGGAACCAGAATTACAAGTATATAAATGTACCCGCCATATATATACACACACGCACATACAGTCATCACCTCTACAAGGTACAGTACCCACCCCATCCACAAGAGCCCCAGCGAATGCCTGAAACTGCATAGTACCAATCCCTAGATACACTCTGTTCTTTCCCACACATACACACCTAAGATAAATCTTAATTTATAAATTAGGCACAGTAAGTGATTAACAATAATAACTAATAATAAATGGAACAATTATAACAACATATTGAAATAATGTGGTCTCTTGCTTCCCAAGTATCTGTGTAATATTTTCAGACCACAGTTGACCACAGGCAACTGAAAATACAAAATGAAACCACGAGAAGGGAGACCGCTGTAGCGCCCTGCCCCTCTCAGGCCTCTCTGTGAGCTTTCTGGATTAAGTGAGACTAGGCAGCTGAAGTGTCAGAAAAAGAATTTCTTAGGTTTAGAATCTGAGATCTGGAGAGGCTTTGACAATCTTTAACCTCCCTTCCTCCAGGTGAAGCCAGAGAGAACCCTGCCTTGCCTTGGACACTGACGCTCCAATCCCCCAGTGCTCAAGGGGGGCATCTAGGAGAGGTCACTGGACTTGGCAGGGGGAGAAGGTGCTCTGAGAATCCCATCTGAACTCCCTTCACAAAGCAAAAGATCTTCTTTCAGAGCTCGTGGAGATCTGGGGGTGAATGACAGGGAGTTAGACCATTAACACCAGGAATGTTAATCTTGGTGTAGTCCTGACAGGAGCAGTGCATAAAAAGGAATTCAGCTGCCATTATTCTTGTTGCCATTAGCACCCCTGCCCCGAGAGAGGAGTCTGTCAGGGCTATATAATCTACAAAAACAGCTTTTATATCCATTATCTTATTTGAGTGGCAGCATCACCCTATAAGGTGGGCATGGGTTACTTCCTCTTCCCCCATCCCTTTTAAGAATGAGAAAACCACAACTCCAGGAGAAGTGACATGCCCCAGACAAGCAGGAGAGACCAGACTAGAATCCAGGCCTCCTGACTCAGATCCGGTGCTGTTGCCCCTGCAGGCTGCTGGGGAAGTGGTTTGAACCAGGAAGAAGCCCTCTTGGGTCCCACATCAAGGCCTTGGTCCATGCCAAGAACAGAAGAACAGAAGCCCTGTGGCCCCACCGGAAGCCTGCAAACTTTCTGGCTCCTTTGGGGTCACTGATGGCCTCATTGGCCCGAAGAAAGCAGGTTATTTTCTGGTTGGCTTACTTTATTGATTGCAATTGAGCTGAATCTTCAAATTGAGTTTGTCAGAAAAATCAGTACAAATTAGAGATGAACCTTCTGCTCTTCTTGGCTGGTTGTAGAGGCTTCAGGAGGGGTCTGTCCCTGTGAGGTTCAGGCCTCGTCCTCCGCCCCTTCTCTTCTCTGGGCTCTGAGGAGAGACCTCTCCCTCTGAGCATCCCTTGCTCTCCTCAGCAAAGTCTCTCCGTGTTTTCACCTTCTATAGCTCCTCACTCCTCCCTATGCCTCTCAATCAGCCTCGTCTCAGGAATGTGCTCAAAGACTCTGGAAGTCCAGCAGCAAACATGAAGTTCCAGCTCCAGAAGGAACCCAGGCTTCCTCCAACTACGGCGAGAGACCACTCCTGCACCCCCTCTTTTAATCTCCAGCCCCACCTCCAGCCTGGAGATCCTCCCCCTCTGCAGAACCCCTGGCCCAGCCCCTGGCAGGGTGGGCTCCCACTGCTCTAGTTTGTACCCTTGAACACGCCTTCTTGTGCTCCGCATCCCTCCCACAGAAACCACACAGGCACTTTGCTTTTAACCATTTCTGCCACTGACTTGATGTACTTGTGACTGCAAGGACTCTATCTGAAAATCAAAGTTTTGTCCAAGACTTGCACAGCTCATTCCTGTTCGCTTTTGAACATGGGTTATATTATCTATAGCATTAATATCCTGACGACTGATTTCTGAGCTCCTCCAGGTCCAGGCAAAGGACTGATCCTAACATTCTTGTTGGTTGGACTGTGGGGCACCACCCAGCGAGTGATGGGGTAAGACTTTCCAGGGCTGCCTTCTATGCTCCTTAGAAGGGCAGGGCCCCACCAGCAACTCCAGTGTGGGGCCTCCCAGGATATAGCACTGAAGGGAATCCACGCCACCAGCATCTGCAGAGGCCCCTTGGGGTATCAGTCATGATGGTAATTTCAAATTGAACTTCATCGGGTTCAGAGGAGAGGAGTAGGCCAGCACCCCAGGCCTCACCACCCCTCCAAGTGCTGGACTCCAGGCAGCTCCTCCCTCCCCAGGGGCAGACCTGCTTTTAAGTCCCACTTTTGGAGGAGGAAAAGCTCTTCCATGCAGGGTGGTCTGGCCAGAGAGTATCCCCCACCAGTCCTCAGGAAAAAACTTGGAAAAGAATTAACAATAACCCTAAGAAGCCTTCCCCAACTCCCTTTCCCAGCTCTTCCTCAGACTCAGGGTCAGAATTACTACTTTGACATGTAGTAAGTTGTTTGGCTGAATCATGCTTATGCCAGACCTTAAACAGGTAGCAAACCTGATTTCCTCCTACACATGATGTGAAGGCATGTAGGATGAGGCTAGGGGAGGTTCTGGTGTTATGATGCTTAGGATGGAGAGAAAACATTCTCCTTTTAAAACCAGATCTTCCAGGTTGGCACCACCTGGACGTATGTTCTCATCTCCTTCACATCCCCAAGCTTAGTCCCAAAAAGAAATGAAGACGATCCCATCAGTTTGTTTTTGCCCTCTTTTTTTTTTTTTAAGATTCATTTATTTATGCATAAAAGAGCTGGGATACAGGCCAGAGATATGGGGGGTGAGAGGATCCACCAGAGACAGAGTGGGGAACAGAACAGGCAGGCTGACCGAAGTACACTGCTGAGAGGAGCAGTGGGTGAGTCAGGAGAGATCTGCCTCACCATGTGGGTAGCTCCCTGGCCAGCCGGGGATCAAACTCGTGCTGCAGAGGCTGAGGATTGCTCGATAGTGCGGTGCTTAACCCCTTGTGCCACCAGGGAGGCCCTGTTTTTGCCCTTTCAAAAGTGATCACTGATTGAATTTAGGATGATATAATAGACTCTTCAATCTTAAAGACTTTTTTTCATTTCATCTTTTCCTTAGAAAGATGATATTTCTACATAAAATATACCTTAGGAAGGATTTTATATCAAGTTGAAAAATGGGATAGCAGTGGATGTATGGGGCTTAAATGAAGCTAATGCTGTTATTTAATTTGATTACAGGTGACACCTTATTACTGCAGTTTCAGCTTTGACCCAAACTCTTTATCATGGAACAATTATGGACTTGCACACTGGCTCACTCGGCTAAAGAGATGAGTGATGTGACACTTGGAAAGCACAAGGCCACAAAAGCATCAAAGCATTTGCTGCCTTGAATACATTTTGGAAATAATGTGAGGGGGTAAAGGAGAAAGGGAAGGAAGGGAAGGAATCTGTGATTTTTTTATAATTCTTTTTTAAGAGAGCAGACCTACTGAATGCTGTCTGGTGTTCTAGGAACGCTAGGGAAGATTCTGGGAAAGCATATTAAGAAGTACTTCACTAGAGCAAAGCTTCTTCAAGAACACTTCAGGAATTTTCCTGCCATCCATTTCCCCCATGCTATTGAATGGTCTGTTACCTGATTGGCCACATGCTGGTCCTACAGGCTCTGCCCCAAAACTCTCAAAGCAAAGTTCCCTACTGAGTTATTGACTTCAGCCTCCTTGTTTTACACTCATCTGTGTTTAAAGAAAAAAAAAAATAACTAAACTGAGGGTCAACCTTCTGTTTTCCTACCACTCTCTTAACCACACTCTCCAGACTCTGCCAGCCCCTTCTGTGGGCGCGCTTTGAGCCATGGCAGGGATTTCCGCACTGCTGGAGAGACGTGAAAGTATTTATTCTTGCTAAGATGCAGCAAGGGGGCGGGTCAGTACCAACATGACCACTCACTTATATTTCACCTTGTGGAGAATGTTCTTTCAAGAGCACTTCAAAACAACAGACTTGTTGGGACAAGGAAAACCTTGTTAGAGCTGAGGCTGTTTAGCCTGGAGAAAGAAGACCCTAGAATACAGGAGGGCTGGCCCCAAAATGTGAAGGGCTGCTTTGGAAAGAGGGAACATATTTGTTCTATGCAGCCCTGGGGTAGAATCCGGTTGTCAGATGACAGTAACTGGAGACCCTGGTTGTGTGAGAGCAGGTTCACAGGACTTTATAGGCGCTTGGGTTGTCCACCAAATGCCATCCCACCGCTGAGAACCTCCTGGGCTTTGGAGAATTACCCCCAGCCCTGGCAATTAGCTTTAACAGTAGTGAGTGTCCAGGAAGTTTCCAACAAGGGGGTCTGCAGGGTGGTTCTGCTCATCCAAAAAGATTGGGAAGGAGAGAGGGCGGTGTGTCTGCTTTGTTGGGAAGGTACTGGTGCTGGCAAACCAGAAAGCAAAATGGCTCGGCATGTTGGTAGGGGAAAGGCAACAGGATATCAACTATCCAGATCGTGTTTGTGGAATGCTACATACCAGCCAGCTCTGGACTGGTGCTGAAGGTAGGAGTAAGAGGGAACAATAAAAGACCGAGGAGTCCGTGGTCAGGAGTCATCAAGGCGGCAGATACATATCGAACTAAAACTCTAGATAACAGAGCCTTGGAGAAGTGCAAAGTTCCAGAGAGGCCATGAGCTCTCATTTGTGTTAAAGGGCAAGTGATCTGTGGCAAGATGAGAGGGGGAGGAGGGGACACCTGAGACGGGCTAGAGGATGTGCTGGGACTTGACATATTGATGAGGGGTTGGTGGCTGGGGTGATTTTGTTCCTAGGTACACTATTGGGTGAGGTCAGGATGCCCCCAGACCTAGCTATTGGAGTGGGGTCTTCTGCCCACTGCCTTCTACCTGGGGGCCACCCTTCCCCGACATCACTCACAACTGGCACTTAGGCCCAGGAGCAGGAGGCCTGGTTCTGGTCCTGGCACATCCCAGCATTTAAAGAGGCCACATGCCCGCCCTGGGGCACTGTTCTATGACTTGGAACCCAGGGGAGTCAGGCTGATCAAGTGTTGGGCAAGGGCGGGGCTGCAACCCTGTCTCTGTTCCTCTACCCACCTTAGAGGAGAGGTTCTGACAGGATAGAGGTTCTGACAGGATAGAGGATGCCTCATCTCCAGGGTGCTCTGTTGTGTGTCTGTGTGTGGAAGGAAATTCACATTTGAAGTTCCTTCAGACTGATACGTGCCCCAGCCATCTACCTCCCCCTCCCACACCTTCAACCCACAGTCTCACCACATTCCAGCTTGTCCGCAGGGCACGAAGTGCTGCTGGGTGCCCGGGAGCTCAGGGGATTGGCCACAGCCACAGTCCACTGTCAGAATTCCTACCACTCACTCCTGTCCAGGCCCCATCAACTTAAGGGTGGTAGCTCCCAGATCCTGCCACCCTAGGGTTCTTCAACCTTCCTTAACCCTGCCTGCACCTTTGTCTCTACCCCATAACCCCATTTCAGTGGTCACCTGTTTCCTGAAAGGACTCCTGACACACTTAATTCTGGAGACAGGTAGGGTCTGCTGACTATTTCAGTAAATAGACACATCCTGAGCCTTGCTTGTCAGGAGTCTCCTCCAAGCCTCCCATGAATGCTGCCTTTGGCTGGGACATTTGGGAAGTCATGTTGGTAAAAGAGACTGCCAAAGAGCATCTTTCCTGGCCTGGCTCTCAGGAGCCATCTGGAACATTGCTCTCTGCAAGGAATCGCCATCACCCCTTTTCCTGCCAATTCTCCACATTAAAGAATGAAAAATGAGCCCTTGCAGTGCCCCCTGGCACCACTCTTCCTCTCTAGAGAATTTTTCTCCAGCATTTTTAATCAAGCTTTAGTCCCTCGTTAAACAAATTAGAAAGTTGCTTTACCCAAGGACCTTGTTAGTACAAGCACATCCTTGCCCCATCTCTTCCTGATAATCACCTTGGGTCAGGATTCTGCCTTCCCTCCCCACCATGGGCATAACACACCCCAGCCTGTAAAAGCCTTGTGTGGCTAACAGCAATTGATGATGACAGTGATGAAGAGGAGGATGAGGCAGAGGAATGGTGAGGGGAATGAAGGCGCCATGCTTTTGCCACCACCATTACATCTCATGGAGAAGCATCTGGATCTCTGTTGTCGAACTCCTAGAGAAAGCTTTGCAATGTGCAGCAGGGTGTGGTAGATGTGGTGTTAGTAGGGGGAATCTGCATTTCTCATCTAGGAGGGTGGAGTTTGGAAGGACATTTATCCTCTCCATGGTGAGAAGTGTTGGATTTCAAGCACTCATGGCAGAGTTAACCCCAACACAGCTTAATTTGCAAGACCTTACCCAGGCACAGGCCCCAAGCTGCCCTTCCCGGGGCCACAGGGGACTGTCAGAACTGCCTTTTCTCTCTGAGGAAGCAGTACTAACCTCTTACAGGAACGATGCTCCCCCATATCAGGAGATGGCTGAGTTGGCTGCATCTGAAGACAGGGTAGCATTTGGTGTGTGGAGCTGGAGCCGAGGAAGGGGAAGTAAGCAGGACCTGGGGGGACAGGCTCAGTTTTCCAATGACCTGGTGGTTATGGAGTGAAAATGGGTGAGACATGGCCCTGGACAGAAAGCTAGGGCCAGGATCTGAGGATGATGATGACCAGAGTAAGGTTTAGACTTTGTCATGGGTGATGGGAGGTCCTTGAGTGACGAGGATGATAGAAAAGACAGTAGGAATGCCCTCACTGAAGGCCACCAATGCTTCATTTGCACCAGGAAATTGCCAAAATGAGACCCAGCGAGAAGGAAGAATAGGCACAACCCGCTGAAGGGAGCCCCTGAAAAGAAGTATGCCTGCGGCAAATCTCGGCCATCTGTGCTGCTGTTCCAAACCTCTCCCCTCAGAGTAGACAACAGCTTCAGGCAGGCGTCAGACAGCTGCCTGGGCTGCCTGTTCAAAAACATGGTTTGGGATTGAGTCTGGCCCTTTACCTAGCCTCACCTTGGCAGTGCGTTTCCCACAGCGTGTCAGTATGCCCCTGCCCCGGCCTTCTACCCTGTCCAGTTGATGATGGATGATGGCTGCCCTGTTCTCTGGATCCTCCCGAGACAGCCTCCTTGTCCACCTCTGTGCTGGGAGGCTGCTGGACAGATCCTGTTAGAACCCTAACAGGGTGTCCTGCTGCCCTGACACCCACATTGGCCTGGTGCTCTAGGAGGGCAGGAACCATGTCTTACCCCCTTGATGTGCCTCATGCCCCGCTCAACCCTGGGAGCATGGGGTATCTGGAGAAGTCACCTGAATGAATGAAATTCTCTCTGAGATGCCCTTTTAAACTGTTTTTGGAATTTGGCTTTGGTTTCCTTGGGATGCTTTATTCCTCTGAGTACTGACCAGACTTCCTGGTCCTATCTGGTCCTGGGAGGCTGCACACATTAAATTCCCCCTGGGATGGTGACACTCCCAGGCTGCTGCTCTGGTTCCCGTATCTTTTGTCTCCACCCTGACATGATCTCCTCTCCCTTCCTCACCAGAACATTCATCAGACACTAATAAGCCAAACTTCTGACCACCCTTCCAATTCCCATTTGGCCAAAAATGAACCTCATGATAGCTTTTCTTTCAGAATCCCAGCTGAAGAAGAAAGTTTTCACCTCAGAGCTACTTCTTCCTAATGGAGCTAAAGACTTTACCCAATGTCACAATGCAACCTGGGTTTCCTTGACCTCCTGCCTCTGGGGACCCTCACTAATGAGGGCGTTTGAGCCATTTTAATATATATAAAGGAAGGGAGTTCGCACTCTGGGGTCCTCACAGAAAAGCCATTTCCAAAGACAAACCTTTTTTTTTTTCCCCCCAAAGTTGTTGGTAAATATGAGGACTCTGCCTTACCCAATGTCTGTCAAAGTGCCAGCCATGTCCTGGCATACAAGGCCTAGGCACTGGTGGGGAGGAGGACCAATTTTGACAGATTTTAAAGCCATTTAGCTTCTTGAAAGCTAACATGGTCCATGTTGCAGTCATGAAGGTCCTAAGTCAGGCCAGAACCAGAGGGAAGATCTTCTGCAATCAGCATTTCTCAGTTCATGCTTTGCTTCCACATTTCCTCTTTTATTTTTTATTTTTTATTTTTTTTAATTTTTTGCAGGGAAATTGAGGAAGAGACTAAAACTGCAATTAGCTGCCTGCGTTTACAGTCTGGGCCTGTACCCAGCTCATCAGGCCCGTGCTCACAGCAGTGACATGCCAAATGTGTCACCAGGGACTAATTGTAGCCTCAAAGACAGGGAGCAGGAAAGGAGAATTGGGCCATAAGAAAGTAAAAAAAGCAATTTTTAAACAGAAGTGGCCACTTACAAAAATTAGGACTTTACTGAAAAGTAACCTAGAAATAGAATCAAAAGTTGGAATCAATCTCAGGAGCTGTCTTTTCACAAATTCCAGCTGTGGTAGACTCTTCTTTGTCCAACCCTTAGCTCCCCCTTTCTTCCTTGTTAATGGTACCCCATTTTGTTCAGGCACTGAGTGCCCGTATACTTCATGATAGCTCATCCCACCAGCAGGCTTCTGCTCTGGGGCAGGTCCCACACTTTCCTTTTGCAGACTAAATGCCCCAGTTCTTCTGGTCACTTCCCACAGGCCTTCGCTTCATTGCCCTGGTCACTGACCTTGGACATGCCCCAATTTTCTAACATTCCTTAAATTTGCTTGCCCAAAACTGAGCCCAACACTCTTGGGTGGTCTTTCCAGTGAGAATGGAAACTATCTACGCCCACCAGCTTACATTATTTATTCCACTTCAGCAACATAACATCATTATTCTGGAAAACTCTCTCCCAGCAAGATAAAAGCTGCAAATAATTTTAGTTATGGAACTTTCAGAAAGACCTATCAACTCTGAAACAGAAAGCATCAAATGACAGTTTAGACTCCAATGTTCTTTGAACCGCTTGCCCCAGAGTCCTTGCCTTGCTGTGTCCACCAATCCTACCCTGTTATGTCATGAGCCCAACCCCATCCTAATTGAGCACTGCCTTTTCCCCTGTCCCTGTGGAAGACTCATCTAAAACCAGACTTTAGAATCCCTATAAGTCTGTCAAGCAAATCTTGCCTTTGCCAGAATCCCTGTTGGATACTCTTAAAACCCTGTCGAAGCTGTCCTCTCCCTTACAGCAGCAAGAATAAATTCACTATTTTTTATCAGCTGGTTGCTTAGGAGCTAACAATTGTCACCAACGGATAGTAGGAAAAGAAGGACTCTCAACTCTCTGACTTAACCAGGTTATGGGGGATCATTACCTTCCTGCCCAAGTCTCCTTACCAGGGACTGTGAGGAAGCTCCTCCTCTCAGGATTTCCTCTGCGGGCTCTAGGCCCATACTTTCCATGCTCTCCCATCTTCTTGCAACTTGGGCTTTTCGTCATGGAGCCTGAGAAAGGAGAAGCCATTCGATTACTTGCTCAACTGACCTGCTCAACCAGTCACCCATCCCGCACTTACCCCACCCCTCATTTCTTGAGATATGATTTCTTTCACTCAGTCACTATCTCTCTCTCTTTTTTTTTTTTTAATAGAGGCATGTTTTTATTTATTTATTTATTTGTTTGTTTGTTTGTTTTGTTTATACAAGCACTGGGTACAGTCAGAAGCGCGGGAGGGTGAGAGAATTCACCAGAGCCAGAGCGGGGAGCAGAGCAGGCAGAAGAACCAAAGTACACTGCTGAGGGGAGCAGCGGGCGGCAGGAGAGGTCTGCGCGCCATGTGGGACCCTCCTCCGGTGGCCGGGGAGCAGCCGGGGATCAAACGGGCGCTGCAGAGGCTGCGGGCAGCTTCGCAACCCAGCGCTCAACCGCTGCGCCACCGGGGAGGCCCTCAGTCACTATCTCTTTCTCACAAGTACAGACAATGGAACAGAGACATCTCAGTAGACAGACAGACAGACAGGGAGATGGTGCTCTTTAGTTCCAGTGGCCTCCTTTACCCTGTTCATTTTCTCTCAGCATTTTCTCACTCAATTCCAAGCTTTAGCAAGACCAGCTCCAGAGGCCACACTCAATCTTTCTCATACATCCCTAATTGCTTTTTCTTTTTTCTTGGGGAAATTTTAAGCCACACTTGCTGTAGCGCCCATGCTCCACTGGATTAGCTATGGAACAATTAGTTTTATAAATGGCTGTGTCTGGCAAACAGATTCCGAAGGCCTCCTGCCTGAAGTGTGACCTTGAGCTGGGTGACCTTGGGCAAGTCCCGCCCCTTGGCCAGCTCAGGTTCTCTGTGTCAAAAGGGGGTTCTGCTAGATGGAATCCAAGGACCTTGGAGCCCCTTGACATCCTGCAGTTATCAGATTCTATTCCTAAAGGAGAACTCATCCAGAGGAAAATGTTTTTTAATTATAAAACCTGCTTGTTGTTTAAAACACTAGAGAAATAGAAAAGTACGTAAAACATAAAATTTCAGTGTTTCCTTCTTCTCCCATCAATTCCCCTGAGAATGTATTGTGGGGCAGTATTTGCCAAGCACACTCAATGCATATTTTTGGGCAATGTTGACCCCAGTGATCCCCAATTCACTGGATAACTAAGGGCTGTTTTAAGAGGAAACGATGGGTGTTCTTATAACTTGTGTTTTCCCTGGAGGAAAACTGCAGAATTATTTGTATTATTTAAAAGTTGCACAACTCTGCCGCCTATGATCTCACCCATGTCCTTGTCAGAAGACAGAACACAAAATCCTGACCTTAGCTCAAGACTCGTATTTACAGGGACCAAGGTTTTAGGAGAGTCAGTGATGGGGTGCTGACTGTCCCACAGGAACCACAGCTGGATGCTCAGGTCCAGACACTAGAGCCTAGGACAGTGATGCTGACCTCAGCCCTTCGGGCTTCCCACAGACATAAGCACTACCTTGTCAGGTGTGTCTAAAGCTTCTATCAATCGAAATTAGACTCAGTAGCATAGAACTTAGACAACACAGATTGTTGGAGAATAGCATAAAGAGGCATTTTTTATCTGCCTTTTTAAGGTGGTAGCCCATTAGAAAGAGATGTATTGAAGGAACTGAATCCTGAAGTTCTTAGTTATATGCTTAACTCCTTAGCTTACCCCCACATCTGCCTTAAGGAGGGTCTTCTCTAAGGGTGGAGGAGAAGTCAATAGATCCCATTGTGGCCCCAGGAAGAAGATCTGGACAAGACCATGCAGATGTGAGTGTGAGGTGAAGCTCATTGGTGAGGAAGTATCGGTGCTGGTAGAGGCATGCAAGGGAGGGGGCAAACTGGGCCAATCTTGTGACACAGGGTGGGGAAGAGGCAGAAGGCTGGGCCTCAGGACACTGGGAGTGGGGGTGGGGGTTAAAAATTGATTGAGGTGAAAAAAAAAAATTGATTGAGGTGCCCTTGGCTGAACCTGAGCATGGCAGAGAGCAAGTAACTAGTCTACCAGCCCTGTGCCTCAGTCTCCAAGGGACTGGAAAAGCTCACTGGGAGTTAAGGAAGTAGGCACAAAATAGCACAAACTATTCAGAAACCATGTCTTCATGCTGCTACCTCATTCATTCGCCACTCCATCTATGCACACACATGACAAGTGTTGTTTGAGCCCTCTTCATGCACAGGCCCTGAGGATATAATAGTAAATAAAAGAGATGGGGTCCCTGCTCTTATGAAGTCTTCAGTCTAATGAAGAAGGCAATTTTGAATTAATTTCAAGGTGAAGTCAAGCGGAGTGTCTGGGTGTGGGCAAGGTCAGAGTGACTGGTCTCTAAGTCAGAAGACAGCAGGAGCAGGTGCTTACAGAGAACTAATCCTGTGGGGTGAAATGGAGGAAGGTTGTTGGCATAATTCTGAAAAGGTTATGGTCCTAGGGAGAGAACTACAGCTTCTAGAAAGGTCTGGCAGGTACATCTAGTTGATGCTAGATCAGATGTGTGGGGAATGGAGAGGAAGACTGTGTTTATGGACTTAGTGGATGGGAACAGCAAGTGAGGTTGGGGTAGGCATGGGAACAGAGGCAGGAGGGATGCCTCACAATCTTTGTAGTTCCAAATGACAAAGTCATGTGGTCCCTGAGTCCAAGACCACGATTAGAGTTTCTTTGGATTGGGAATGCTTCCTCTCTATACAACTGATAGGAGGGAGTCAGCATTCTTTCTGCTCCTCTTGAGGATTAGTTCATCCTCAATATTTTCTTCACAACAATAAGTTAAAAAGGAATTGGATTTCGGAAGCAGAGACTTTGGGGGCACTGCTTCGAAAGGAAAATATGGGATAGAGACACACGATGGAATACTATTCAGCTGTAAAAAAGGAAAGATTAACTCTTGCCATTTGTGACAACATGAATGGAGCTGGAGGGGATTATGCTAAATGAAGTAAGTCAGAAGGAGAAAGACAAATACCAAATGATTTCACTCATATGTGGAATATAAAGAAACAAAACAAAGGAACTAACAAAACTAAACCAAAATAAGCCCTAAGTACATGACAGCAGAAGAGAAGGAAAAGGGGAGGGGAAACAAAAGAAAGAGGGGACCTAAAGGACTATGGGTGCTTTGATGGTGTAGTGACTTACATCTGAGGAGGTGTGAACCTGTTCCCTTAAGTCATATACAGTATTGTAAAACAATGTTACCTCCATTTAAAAAAAAAATTAATTTTTTAAAAAAGAAGGTAGGGTGAAGTTTAATGGGAGTCAGGTCTCAGGAGTAACAGGGAGTGAAACAATGCAAAAAATTTTAACAATCATCTGGGAAACCCCGTTCTTTCTATATTACCTGGCAATAGGTATTCTGTGTGCTTAGTTTCCTCACCTGTCAAATGGAGACAGTAATGTCATCTCACAGGATTGTGGTGAGAAATAAATTGGATGAGGCCTGCTGTAGCCCCAAGCGCCACCCACAAGTTCAGCAGGTACACGATAGGTGTTACTTACTGTCTTTTACCCTTGGCCTCTGTGGAATGGAGGATATTACAGGCTTCCCTGATGTTCCATGGGAACAAATGAGGAAAGAGTCCTTAATGACCTGCACAGTATTGTGCAAACAGGGGTCTATTGACTCCTGGGATGATGGTGACTCATGATAATTTTAATAAAAAGTGACCTGGGGATCAGGAGGCTTGTCAGCTGCAGGGGTAGCTGGGAGTTCCTGTAGCACCCGTCTCCCCTGTGCAACTAATATGGGTGGGAACAGCGTGACTGGCTAGCAAGGGCTGAAGATGTGGTCAGAAAGACTAGCTGTTTCACCTTATGAAACTCCTTAACCTCTCTGAGTCTTATCTGTTCATCTGTACAATAGGAATAATGCCATCCAGCTCAGCGCAGAGACACCACCGCCAAGTGAACTAGCATGTAGAACTCTCAGTATACACCACTCAGAAC
Organism: Talpa occidentalis; assembly: GCF_014898055.3. Lineage (NCBI taxonomy): Eukaryota > Metazoa > Chordata > Mammalia > Eulipotyphla > Talpidae > Talpa > Talpa occidentalis. The sequence continues at coordinate 39,884,570 of NW_023604295.1, read as the reverse complement.
CACAGTGTCAGCTCCAGGTTAAGGAGTGGCCTCTCCTCACAGCGCCTCAGGCTCCTCACCTGTGAAATGTGGATATTGTAGCACCTACTCCCTAGGGTTTGATCATTAAATCATATTATGTGAGGAAAGCATACAGAACAATGCCTGACCTGGTTGATGTCAATCATTACCAAAGTGGGTGATTGTGTGTGCTGGTGCTAGCCCCACTCCAGGCCTCCTCTGATTCTTACCTATGGCACTCACCTGTGGGAAGAAGGTTCCTTTCCTACAGGAGGGTCCTGGATTCCAGAGAATTTTGACCATTCCACAGTCCCTGCAGGGAGCAGCCAGAGAGTTGTTTGGGAGGAAGGGCTGCTCTCAGAAATTTCTCAGGAGTTTCAGCTCACAGAAACTCCTCCTATAGGTGGCAGGGAGGGGTCCTGTGTTAATCAGGGCTAGCCAGAGAAACCAGATGTGTATATAGGTAGGTAGGTGTTGAGGTGTGGGGGCACAGAAGGGAATTGGCTCACACAATTTTGGAGTCTTGGGAAGACAAATTCCTCAGAGTAGGATAGTAGGTTTCCCAGAAAGAGTTGTAGTTTGGGTTCAGAGGCAGAATTCCTTGCTGTTTTGCAGAGGTCAGTGGACTTTGGGCTATTCAGACCTAAAATTGATTAGATGAGGTCCAACCACGTTATGGAGGGTTATCTGCCTTATTTAAATTCCACTGATTTAAATGTTTGTCTCATCCAAAAAATACCTTGACATAAACACTCAGAAAAATGTTTAATCAAGTGCCTGGGCACTTGAACCCAGCCAAGTTGACAGACATAGGATAAATCATCATAGTTCCTTTTTCTACATTTCTTCTTCTTAAAACATATATGATTTACTCTCAAATGATTATGAGAAAAAACATTACCTATTTTGCTAACTAAACAGAGGAGAAGAGAGGGAGAAGGTAGGAAGGGAGAAGGAAAAGCAAATTATAAGACAAATAGAACAAAATTTTAGTAAGAGTTCAATCTGGATTAATGGCACAGGTATTCCTTTACCATCCTTATCGTGGCAAATTCTTTATAAGTTTGAAATTATTTATAAATGAAAAGTTAAAAAAATAAATATTCTGCATTCAAACTAAGACTTCGGAAAAAACAGGGATATCCTTAGCTTCTCGGGACCAGAACAGATCCTAGAACCCTATAAGGCTCACCTATCCCCCTTGACATGAGCTTACAAATCAGTGACTCCAACTAGAAATGGCAACACAGGTCCAGAGAAGTGGAGTGACTTACCCCAAGTTACAAGCAGAAAAAAACCCTATATAGCCGGTGCCTCCCAATCAGTTCCATGTTGTCAGACAAGGCATTTTCTAACCTGCTCACTGCCCCATCTCTGAAAAATCTGTTGTTCCTAAAGAGAATCTTTCTAGACTTCTAGCCTTTTATTTCCAGCACAATCTTTCCCCCCAAAAAAGGTATTGCCTTCTCCTGAGGTGACTGGACTGAGGAAATTGATGACAGTAATTCACACTGAAGAGAAGTTGGTGATTTTCCCCTCAGATAGGATAAGGCTGCTTGAGGTTTGTGGTCAGATAAGGTTCTCAGTGTTTAATCTCTCCTGCAGAAGTTTCCTCAAAAGACTCACAGAATTTTAGAGCAGGAAGAAGCTTCTAGAAGAGTTTATTTTATCTAATTCCTTCACTTTGTAGATGAAGGAACAAAGGACACAGAATAGGGAAGAAGTAATGTGTCCCAGAAACCAGGGAACACAGCAAATCAGTTGCTTTTTTTTTTTTTGTACTCCTCCTTTGTCTGGACTTTGGTCCTAAGGAGGGAGTATCCTGGGGCTGTTTGAGCAAAGGAGAGGTAAAGAGGAAGTTTCCACAGGAAGCCAGCCCTATCCTCCAGGTGAGATGTGGTGGGGGCCTGGATTCAGCATTGCAGGGCACGGGGAGCGCAGGGGGTGGGCGGAAGCTGGAGAAGATGAAGGCTAAACTTTACAGTCATGAGAGAACTGCTGGGTGTTGAGCTGTTTGGCTAGTTGGGGGATGATGAAGTTCAGGGGTCCTGTCTTGGTTGCTGGGTGATGGAGATTACTAACCAGACCCAGGAATGAACAGGAGGTCGAGGTTTGAGATGGGTAGATAATGAATATGGATTTGTCATGGAGGTATTTGTAGGGTACACTTAAGAGGCTGCTTGGTAGACAATGGGATGGTGGGCCGGAAAATCAGAACTCAGTCCTGAGTGTGACAGGTGGGATTCCACCAGCATATTCTGGAAGCTAAACCCATAAAAGGGAGAATTTGCCAGGATGAGGTCTTGGCCCAGTAAAGGCAAAGCCACAGGACTCCTAGGTCAGTGCTCATTCCACAGACCATATTCCCATAGGAGGATGAGAGGATCACAGACATCTCCCCCAAGAGGGTTTCTGTCCCGTGTTTTCATGGTCATCTCCTCCCCACATATGTCCATAAATAATATGATGCTGTTTTCCCTGTCCAACAAAACAATGCCCCTGGGTTCAGGGGGTGGAGAGTCTGTTCTATCCAGTTCCTTCACTTTCTCTTCTTGATGAAGAGTTTCCTTGGAGTTAGAAGAACTTGGATGAGGAGGATAAGATTCCTCAGTCTTTCTACCTTCTAAGGTACCCCAGGGCAACAGAACTACCGCCCCAGGCAGGCCCCAGCCACACTGAAGGGTCAGAGCTCACCACTGAGGTGCAAAGTGGCTTTCTCTGGTGCGCTGAGTACAGCTTTAAGAACCCATGTCAGTAATTTGTCACCTTGAGTTCTTTCCAGCTGCTTGGTAATTTGTGTTAAATCCCAAATGAGTATGTGTACAGGTTCCTGGGAGGTTTTAAAAATAGAGGTCAAGAGAAAATGAAAGCATTTCTGGGATTTCTTAGATCAGGTGACTTAACCTTTTTTTTTTTTTTTTTTTTAATTTTTAAATAACCTCACTCCAGAGTTAGCAGAAATTCCATTCAGAAGGACTCTGGTATAGCAGCATGAGTTGAATGCTTATTCTGAATTATACATTATTTATTCAGTGCCAACAATGAACTCGGCAGGGGAGGAGCTAAACTAAGCTTCCTGGCACACACATGCAGAGCTCAGGAACAATGGAGTGACTGTAGCCTGGTCTTGGGGTGGCCCCTCCAAGGACGAGGACGTGAATGCAGGTGGTGAAGATCCCTCCCTGTGTGCCAGGCACTGTGCTGGCAGCTGCCCATGGGCAATGATATTTGCTCACCACAATCCCTAAGAAATCCAGCATTAGCTCCATGTTATAGAGGGTAGTAACTCACCTAAAGCCTTGAACCCCAAGTTCCAGTTCAAATTCCAAAGTTCTTTTTTGCACTGCATCACCAGAAGCAGATGGGTTTTGGGGCAGTTAGTCTCCAAGATGACCCTGGAGAACTACTCTCAGTCTTAACTCCTTGCGTGGTTCCCTCCGTGATGAATTGGGACTGGTTCCATGTAACAAAATGAATGTCACAGAAGTGATGCTGTGTCACTAAAGCTAGAGCACAGAAGTTTTACAGCTTCATGATCTCTTAGAATGTTCCCTGGAGCAGCTAACTGTAAGAAGGCTGACTCCTCTGAGACGACCATGCTGTGAGGAAGCCCAAGCGAGCCACAGGAAGGGGCTGCACGGAGAGCAAGATGCTCAGCCAGTCCCCAGCTACTGAGGCCATCCCAGCTGGTGGTCGCAAGATTTGGAAATAAAGAAGCCATTTTGCATGTTCCTGTCCCGTGGGGTCTTCAGGTGACTCAGCCCCTCAGGGCAAGCACATGAGGCACCCCAGACAAGAACTGCCCAACTGAGCCTGCTCCATCAGCAGAATCATGGAAAACAATGATAAATTGCTTTAAATGACTAAAATGTGGAAGCGTTTGAAACAATTAGATTTTAGGCCTATTTTATCTATAATAGTCATTATGACCATTTTTTATCACCATTTGCTAACTTCCACGTGCTGTAGTAAGCACTCTGTATTATTCCATTTGATTTTCAAAAGAACCCTCTCAGACAAATGTTCTTGTATTCATTTGTCTTCTTTAAATAAGAAAGGCTCAGGGATGGAAGCAAGTATGGAGAGAAGCACGGATTTAGACCCCAGGCACCCAGCCCTAGACTTCTGCCACACACTCTGCGCCGCACCTGCCTCGCCTCAAGAGACTGCTCCTGAAGGATGGGGCTCAGGTCTGGGAGGTTTGCCTTGGCGGGCCTTACTCTGCCTTGAGAGCTTGTTCTGGAGGTTTGCAGCAGCCTTTTGGCTTCGTGCTGAGTATTCCGGGGTCCAGCAGCGGAGCTTTGTGAATTCATTCCCATAAAGAAACAAATGGTTCTGACCTTTTCTTTTTAAAATGTTTTTCCAGGGAAGCCACTGCTGCCAGCAGGGTCTAGATTGATGGTATCGATGCTGAGAAGTAGAGCCTCCACCCTTGCAAAGTCGCTTCACTTGGCACCTTGGGTCAGACTAGTCAGAGACAGAGCAGCCTGGGAAATGTCACGTCGATTGCTATTCAGAACACAGCCTCCCGCCCCCTTTTCCCTACCTTTATTGCTTTTCTAATCTGTGGGACATTGGGGGCTGCTTTAAATTTCCTGTACTCGGAGCAAAAGAGATGGGAAAGGTGGAATCCAATCTCATAAAATTAAAGGACGGAAATGAAGACGGGTGAGAGGGCGGGGAGGATCGCATCTCTGCACGAAGGCTAGGAATGAACAGTCTCATCCTTGCCAGTGACATGTGTCCATGGGCAGCTGGAAAGCAATGCAGGGGGCGCTGGTCAGTGGCTCTGATGTGCTGGGTGTCAGGATTGAAAGGCGCGGCTCTCAAGCACTTGCACCTGGTTCTTACCTCTCTTTCTCCAACTATGCCTCTCCGTGGCCCCTGACCAGCAATACAGCCCGGTCAGAGAACATCAGAGTATGTTCTGATGCTGGCAGGCGAAATGCTTCAGGATCTCCCCTGTTCACAGGAAGAAATGTCACCTGCTGGGAAAGCCCAGCCTCCAGCCAGCTCTCTCCATTCCCCTCTCCATTCCCTTGCAGATTCCCGGCTGCCTGCCCGCCCAGCTCTCATGGCATAAGGAAAGTCTGCGCCACACCTCTTGTCATTGTATTTCCCAGACATCAGTCTTTCAAGTATCACCTTTACCATGTTTTCAATATCCACATACTGCATGTGGTATAACTTACTAGTTTTCTTTAAGTTGATTTCTTCCTTTGTACTGAAATTAGTTGATTTTAAAAGTGAAAAATATATGAAGGAAAACCAGAATCACTTGCCCTGACTAGAAGATTCCTATACAAATGAATACTTTTCTCTTAGAAAGTAACGCCAAATTTTAGCTAAGCATTGTTGTCTGCCAAGATCGAAGCTTGAGATTTGTCCTGTGTCATGGAGACTCTCTCTTTGATGTAAACAAAAGAAGCCAAAGAGAATGAAAAAGGGTCAAATCTTCTTGCTATGCAATTTCATGCTCTCCAGTGCTGTCTCTGTATCCACCTTACATCCTCTCTCCTCCCCAGCCTGCACTTCACGCTCTGATAGTCACTGCGCAGCCAAGGCTGATGCCTTGGAAGACCATTCTTCCCACTATTCCTGCCTGCACCTTTCCCTTCTTCCTCTAAACATCTGTAATATCACATGCCATTTTATAGTAAATAGGTAATATTCATTATAACACTTATGGAAACCTAATTGTTATCAAATCATTCTGGGGTTCCATATTCCATTTTTCTAGGTTGTCTCACACTCCTGGAAGATTGTAACTATAAACTCCTTTTTAGGGTGTGTGTGTGCATGTGTGTGTGTGTATGTGTGTGTGTAAAAGTAGAGATTCCTTTTGGTGAATGTGTGGGAGGGAGGATGGTGGGGATTTCATGCAGTATCTTTCATCCTGCTGAGTGCAAAGGGGGTGCTTGCTCTACCTCCTGAATTAAATGTAACTCCTGCTGGATATAACTGTGTTGTTCTTAAGTTGATTTTCTGCCATCATGTCAAGTAGTGTGCATAAAAACAATAAGATCATTCCCAAGCTCAGCATGTTTATTTCATATAATATGTAATACAACACAATTCTGGCATAACAAAATGAATTTGCCAAATCACCTTTATGTCATGTAAAGGCTGTATTGTCTAGAGCTTCAGTTATATATGTTAGAAAGAAAAAGCATTTGAGATCTATTAACTGACTAAATTTGTTCCTTATCTCTTACTTTTCTGTTCGACAGAACATGACAGCATCTACCATGAATAAACACAAGGAAAGTGTAGGGGAATAAAGATGAAGAATTAGTTGTATTTCTGATTTGAAGAAACTCATCATTTAGAAGGGAAAGGGAATGAAACCCAACAGCTATAATTCAATGAAAATGCAATAATACAGGCATGCACGAGTGCTTTGGGAACCAGGAAAGAGACTTTGATTCTGACTCGGAGAGCTGGAAAAGGTAACACAAAAGGGATGACCTTTGCATTTAGCTTTGAAAATGAGCCAGACTTGTCAGAGAAAGGGCATTCCAGGTTAAAGAATGAGCAGGAGCAAGGGCATAGAGGCTTGCATCTGGGTATTTTAGAAGTGGTCAGTGACTGTGGGTATAGAATATCCAGAGGGAAGGACAGGAGATTAAGCTGGAATGAGAGGCAGAGGCCAAACTGGGATGGGCCTTATGTATCTAGCATGGAAAGTTGTTGAAGGTCTTTAAATAGGAACCTATAACAGAGAGGGCTAGTTACTTACTTCAAAGCTTATTTTCCCTTTTCTTTTTTTTATAAAACTCTCCTGTTTAACTTCCAGAACAAAAGACTATGTTTCTCAGCTTCCTGTTTATAGCTAGCCATATGAATAAGTTTTGACAGAAGAGATCTAAGCAGACTGTTGCATGGAATTTCTAGGAAGGTTGCATAAAGGGAGAAGAGTTAGCTAAGTGGGACCTTGTTTCCTTTTTCTTTCCCTTCTCTTGTGGTTTGAAACTTGGATGTGGTGGTTGGTGTTCCAGCTGCCTTATGGACTACAGAGTTACCTTAACTATGAAAGCCAAAACTGAAGCTGACAGAGAAGAAAGAGGAGCCACCTACCCTGTGTATCTTTTCTTTTATGTGAGAAATGAAAAAACCTTAAAGTTGGTTAAATTATTATCTTTGTGTTGAATAATATTCAGCAAAATCTAGACGACCAATTATGTAGTCTTAACCAATAATCTAGTTATCTAGTCCACTAACTCCAATATCTGGGTATACTTTGGGTCTGTTTATGTCTATTTCTTTCTGTTGGTTTGCGCCCCTTCTTTAGTCTTCCCTCTGGTACTTCTGGCCTTTTTTAACTGAAAGCCAGATATTATGTAGGGTTATACTACCCAATACAGTAGCTACGTGCCATATGTAGCTATTGGAATGAAAATTACATAAAATAAAACTGTAGCTCCTCATTTGTGCTAGTACATTTCAAGTGCTCAATAGCTCCATAGAGCTGGTGGTTACTGTATTTGTCAGTGTACTTTACAAAACATTTCTATCATCGCTAAAAATAGACATTGCCAGTAGTGAGATCATTTGCGGCTCTGGTGGATATTCTGTTCCTCCAGCGAGGACGCTCATTTCCAAGCAGCAGTTAGGTTAGACACTCTTTGATTTGATACACCCTGCACTCCGACTTTGCTCTCTGTAGCCCCAATGGACTTGAGTTGAGTGGTCTACTCAGTTCCTCAAACTCCAGACTACCACTTACAAAAGGGCAAATTCTTTAATAAGGGCTTTACATCAGGCTTAACCTCTTCATACTTCCCTTCTCTCCAGGCTCTTGTCCCTTCACACCTGTGGTCTTGGTAGGGCTCCAGTGATCTCAAATAGATATTTCAAAATATATTTTTAATGTAGTTGGCCAGAAGATTGGCCTGATATAAGTTAGCTTACCTAGCTGGAAACAGCTGAAAGCTGAAGTCACACCTTTGTTTTTGGGCTTCTGGCTCAGGAGCAGTGCAGAGAAAGGCTGGTAGGATCTTCTAAGAGGCAATGGGAGATTGAACTAGGACAAATCAGAGGGAAGGAACAGGTTTGAGAATCATGGGCAGTTAAGGAAAATAGAGTGATTTAGAGTCAGATTTGACTAGAATATGAGGCAAAAGAGAGAGGAAGAAGAATTCAAGAGTGACCTTCAGATCATGGTCCCAGATGTCTTGGACAGCAGGGTGAATGACCTTTCTAAAGTGATCTGAGGGAGGGGTCCAGGGAGAGTTCTTTCTGGTGGCTTTGGAGGTGGCCACAGTAAGTGTGCTGTGTGCAAAGCCCTGTGGCATGGGGCCTGGGGGATACCACCTCTTATGTCTGGTGGTCAGTGGCAGGGCAGAAGTACCTTCCCCAGGTTAGGTGTCTAGACTGGTTTTAATGTGATTATGGCTGCTACCCTTCCACCCCCTCCTCCTCCACCTTACTCCTTGCTTCATTTCTTCTTGCTTCCCCAGCCTTTTGTTCAATTCTAATACCCTTGGAATGAACTCATTTTGTTTCTGGAGTCCATTTCTTTTGCTAGCAACCAGGAACTCTGGTGAATACTCCTAATGGCTAATGTGTACATTATAGAGAATTTTTTCCCCAGGGATTAAGTTTCTTAATATAATATAAAAGTACACTTGTCCTATTTTTCATATATTCTCAAAAATAATGGGAAAAGGCCAGAAAGGAGAGATTGAGGGTGGAGCAGAATGGCTATTTCAAGCATAGTAGTGTAATAAATATCTGTTGCCTAGTTGAAGGCATAGAAATGACTGATATTTCTAGACATGTGTATCCTAAGGGGAAAAAAAGAGAGTTTGTGAAATTTTATTTAGTCTCCTCTTCATCAATCAAGGTGAGATGTTCCCTTCCAGGAATGCCAAGTTAGTTCTGGGGACTCGGGAAGTATGACTCCCCCCTAGCTGGTCATAGTAGAGACCAGCTGGTGATGCTGGTCAAGTAGAGACCAATTCAGCATCTACCCTCCAGCTCATGGAGCAGCAGGGTCTCTGCTGAGTAAGTCTTGCTCCTTCTGAGCATAGTTGAGCTCACTTTCTGGCTGTCACTTTGCTCCTTGCAAGGTCTATAGACCTGGAGAGCAGATCAGTTATTCTCCTGGGAGCCCAGTAGCCACAGTCCAGACTTAGGGTGTTTGGGGCTCACATCCATGTCTATAGTGATGCTGTCAGTTAGAAAAACCTGGGGCACTCATCTGGGCCCAGGTTCCCCTTTCAGAACCAGGGTTGTAGCTGGACCAGCCATTGCATTTCTTATTTTGATTACAAAATGCCCTCCCCCAGCAATAACCATCAGGACATTTTGAAAAAGACAAAGTTTATTATCATAGGTCCCGGAGGGACACAGCAAGCCTGGGGCCACACAGGAGGCTGCAGGTAGAAAAAGAAGGAGTGTGCATGCCTGAGGGGCTGCTGTTATTGGGGTCTAGGATAGAGGACTACAGTTACTCTTTATTGGTGAATTTAAAACACAAGAGCAGGAATTACAGTGTTAGGAAGAAAAAGAAAGAAGTGGTCAATCAGTTGTCTAAATCAACCAAAGATCTTGATGCAAAAGAACTTAAGGTGTGGGGGAGGGGTACAGGGGAGTGTCTTGGAGGGGGTAGAAGGAGGGAAGGGTGATAAAGAACTGGTTCTTTACCTAATGTGTGCCTGGTAATGTGTTTATTGGGCATAGTTGTCTTTGAAGTGGATGCATCAGCAATCAAAGCTAAAGTCATATGCTTGCATAACAAAAAGAAAAACCACTACCGGGATCACCCTACATAAGGTGCCACTACATCCTTGTGTACCTGGAAGCTCAGCAGAGTGTGGGGAGATCTGGAAGATGCCTGATGCCAGGCTGCTACTGCAGTCAGGTCCTAGAGGACCCTGCTGGCCAAGGTTAGGCATTTGGACTTCACCCTGGGGCAATGAAGAGCCAGTAAGTTAAGTGATGTGATTTGTACTCTGGAAAGCTAACTCCAAATGAAAACAGATGGGAGGGGAAGAGAAGACAGGTTGTGAGCTCAGTGAGGCCTTGCTGGCTGGTGGTCTGTGTGAAAGACAATGAAGATTTGCACAGGGTGGTGTGGTGAGGATGCAGGGGTGGGGGCAAGCTGACAGACATTTTAGGGACAGAATGATGGAATGTATGCAAGACCTAAGGTGATCAGTAGATCACTATTTGCTCTTCGGTAAGGCAGGAAGAACCACAGGATTTGGGGGAAAGATGATGAGTTGTGTTTGGACAAGCTGGTTTGAGATATCTGCAAACATTCAAGGCTGTTGGGCAGACTGTGAGTAAGGATCAAGGACAAATTCTGGGGGAGAGTTTGGAAGTTCTTGGTCAGAGCTGGCCTCTGTCTGAACCGTCCTATCCCAGACTTCCTGGTGATGGCCTGGGTGTCAGCCTGTGGGCCACCCCGGAGCCCCTGAGCTTGGACTGCTGTTCACACTTACGCCATTTTCTGCTAAAGCCTCTCCAGATGACCACCCTGCCCTGTGGATGGCCACGTCTTTGGGACTTGGTCCCCACATCCTGCCTCTTAAAAACTGGAGTTCTGAAGGAGACAGGTCCAGCCATTTCATTTCACTACCCGAGAGAGAGACCAATAACTCAAAGTCTGATGGGGCCTCTAACCTTCTGAGAAGACGTCTTCTGACTGCAAGAGCATACTCACCACCTTTGTGAAAGCCACTGAATAGGCACATGCATAGAAGGAGAAATTGCCAGGGGAGATCCATGCATGTTGGAAGAATCTTGAGAAAAGAGGCATCAATTTTGGATGAGTGTAGCAATATGGCCAGAACTTGGCTCCCACCAACACCTAATCCACCCTTCTCTTCTAAGGCCAGCACCCAGAACCCGTGAAGCCATCTCCATGCACCTGCCATGCTTTGTTCATGAAACTTTTCTCACTGGGATATTCTATCCCCTGAATCTCCTTCCCAATGAACTAGGACACACTCCCCATCCAGTGTACTTTCACTATCACCTCCAACTTAAAGGCTTCCCCAAGCCAGGATCAGGCCTCTCTGAGCAGTCTCCAGGTTGGAATAATGTGCCTGTGGGTCTCTCTCATCTGCCACATCTTTTCATCTTTCTATGGCTGGTACCTAGTCCAGGGATTGACTCATAGGAACTTAATAACAGAACATAACCAGAAAGAGCATTGGCCTAGTCAGGAGCAGAGCTGAATCCGTCTTTATCTTCCAACCTTCTTTCTCCCCATCACCTTGGATACACCACTCTCCCCTCTTCAGTATCTCATCTGTAAAATTATAGGTGGACCCATGTAGGGTCAGGAATAGACCACTGAGCAGGTTTTCTAGGATCCCATGAAGACCGGGTAAAGGAGGAGTCAGAATCCTCAGCGGTTTTGCAGGTTTTTATTGGGATTACCAAGTACACGGCAGGCAGGGATGCTGGGGGGCTGGTAGGCTGGCAGGCCTCCCAGCCCCCAGCAGGTCTTCACTCTGGGCTCTCTGGCCTTCTCTCGGCTTCTGCTTCTCTTGCTTTTCTCTTGGCTTCTGCTGCTTCTTTCTCGGCTTCTCTTTTGACTTCTGCTGGCTTCCCCATGACGCCGCCCTTAAAAGCCCAGGTGAATCCCATCTACCTATGCCCACACCCTACTCCAGGTGCCCGCTATCAGTCATGCATTCAGGACCGCAAGGATCCTTCATCTATCCTGATGGCGGGAGGGCAGAAAAGCCTGACATTTTTCCTTACCCCACAACCTAGTTGTTAAGAAACATCCTACTCTGATGTTCTGTAACCTATCAATTGACCTCACCCTACTGCTTGCAGTCTGCTAATATAGGGATCCTAAGACACAAAGCTCAAATTAGAACTCAAAGACTAAAGACCCTGGAATTTTGCCAAACTAGGAAGCAACAGAAGTCAGGGGACGCTTCAGGAAAGTGGGGCTGGGAGCAGCGAAGGAGACAGAGAAGCACTGTGGGCACAGGAAGCAACGGTATACTCCTCATGGTATATATCTAGACAAAAGGAGGCACTGGCTTTGGGGAGCCAGGCAGCTCCTTACCCTGCCTTCGCGCACTGGAATCTTGGTTGCCTGTAGTGCAAACTGGTGGGCCAAAAAGAAGGATCCTTAGAGAAGAATAATGGGGTCTCCTCATCTTTCAGCGGAGAAACAGAGGGTAGCACAGGGCTGGCCCAGTACCTCAGGGAACATCTGACTGACTCTGTGACTCTTTGGAGGACTGGCACATCTGTCTCCCATATCTCCCAGGTGCCTCATTCTGTACCATGAAGGTGTTTCATCAATGCTCAGCAGGGAGCTAGCAACCAGCCAAAGAACCTTGAGAGGTTCTGTTCAGCGGGCTGAGCAATTGCAGTCGTTTGGGGAGAGGTTTGGGTAATTTTCCAAAGCTTTGGAGGCCTGGCACTGCTTACGGTGAAACTATAGGAGTAAATCGCTTGCCTCTGTGAAATGAATTAACTCTCCCAGGGCACCAAGTGGTTAGAGAAAGAAGTAATTCACTAAATGGCCCCTTTCTGCTGCAGAAGAACAAATGCAGCTCACATGGGCTTGGAAGCTACTTATCACAGCAACATTTCTGAGGAGGATCCTTCCACCAGGCTCCCACCAACACCTCATCCACCCTTCTCTACTAAGGCCAGCACCAGAGCCTCTGGAGCCATCTCCATGGACCCGCCTTGCTTTGTTCATGTTGGGATTCTGATAGAGCCAGTGCTGTGCCACCGCTGCCAGCCATCTCTTGAGAGAGGGGGCATCTCTCACTCCCCTGAGAAGGACCTTAGAATAGGCCAGGTGGAGAAAAACAATACTTGGGACAATAAAATATCATCTTTTTCCCACCCAGTCACACTCAAGACTGAGAAACTGAGACCCAGAGGAGGGAAGGGCACCTCCATTCTGGGGTAAGGCTGGGAGGGAGGCAACCCTGGCTTCCCTCTTCTCTCAGCCTCTGCTCTCAGCAGACCCACCACAGCCTGTGAGATGCTCCTCAGCCCCCTGGGTCCCTAGACTTGCACCTGGGACACTCACGCCCTTTATTGTCCCCTTACTTCTCATCACAGGCGCTTTCCTGTACCCATGGCTCCAGGCAGGGTAACTGGGAGCATAGACACCCCCCCTAACAAGTCTGTTCCTCTTTCTTTCTGAGCCTCAAGGACTCGTATCATCCTTTGTGAGTGAGAATCTTGAAAAGAGACTCAGGAATAGGAAGTAGTTGAAAAGGGACTGGCTTGTAAACTAGTGGGACTCCTTAGCTCGGGCTACACACACTCACACACACTCACACACACACACAGTCACACACACAAAACACTGTTGAGGAGAACACTGAAAAATATTTATTTATGGATAAGAAATCTGAGGCTCAATTAAAAATTGCCAATTCACCAGCCACCAAGTGAGACCTCAGGCCAGGAAATCTTAGAGCCTCTGGGGCAGAACTCTCCCCAAATCCATCAGTCCAGTACCTCTCCATCCTCTCAGTCCTTAATGTGCACTTCCGTTTCATCCTTCCGTTCATTTTCTCCTTTGAGCACTAATTATACATTATCCAAATCTCTTGGGCTGCAGATTCAACACTCCAGACAAACTGATTTCTATTTCAAGAATCTGCTTATCTCCCAGCAGGAGCCTCTTCGTATTCAGAGGCCTATAGGGCCAATTTCAGGGACCCCAAGGAAGGAGATTCTTTCTGCTACTTTCCCTATAAAGTAGGTCACCATCAAATGGGCTGAACCAAGCCTCTTGCTATGTCTTTGTGTGGACTGGCAGAAGGCCAGTCCAGGAGATGTGGGGATGTACAAGGCTGGAAAGCCCAGCCTGGGGGTGAAGCACTGGCCACCAGGATGATTCTGAGTACAACACATAGGACCCAGCCCCATCCCTCCCGCCTGCCTCCTCTAGAGGAGTGACACTGAACTTCAGGTCCTCTCGGCCTCCAGTCATCAGGAGCCTAATTTCAACTTGCTACTGTCTTCTGAGGGGTTGTCAGGGAGGATGAATTGGCTGAGGAGGGCAGAAAACAGACCTGGAAACTATAATTCTGACACTTCATCAACTTGGGTCATTCATTCTGATGCTAGGCTTCCATTTCTTCATCTTTTTCTGGTTTGCCACACAACACTGAGATGATCACACTAGGTAGCAGCCAGCCATGTGCTTTGCAATACACTGGCCTGTATGAAGGGTGAGGGCTGGAGAACATGGAGATCTGGAGGATTTAGTGAAACCCTTCTTTTCTAGCAGGGTATGTTGGGGATGTGCACATAATGCACATGTATTGTCTTTTTCTGGTAGCTTCTATTCTTCCCTCCTTTGGGGATTCAGCTTTCCTGCTCTCTGTGGTTCTGTGAGGCGACTGATGACAGGATCCTGCCTTCTGACCAAGGTCTTCAAGGGGGAGCATGATGTGTCCTTCCACTTGGAAAACATCTCTTCCCCAGAGAAGGAGACCTTAATGTGTCTACTGGAAAGGAAACACTGATCAGGCTTTACCCATTCCTTTGGACTTTCTCTTGCATGAGCTATGTGCAGGAAGCCTGTCTTCTGTTGTACAAGAGCAGAGCAACCTTGGTCCCACCCTACTGGGTGCTTCTATTTCTAAATTCTATATGTAGAGTCAAACTGGCTCACATCACATGCTCCAGTAGAAGACTTATTATCCATAACAAAGATGATAGACTGGTCTCCATTGAGCTTATTCCTTTGTCTTCTCCTCAATTGGTTCAGAAGCCAGGAGGAGGTGAATGATATCTTTTTAAATCATGAAGGTTGGATTGTGAAAAATAAACAAGATTTTTAGGCAGTGATGGGGAGAAAGGGGGCAGTGATGGACAGTGATGGGGAGTGAGGCATGTTCTAGCTGACAGAGTGAGCAAAGGCAAAAAGGTTCACATGCTCAAGGAATGTTTAGAGACGAGTCAAGTGTAATTTGACTTAAACATACCACATATGTAGTTGAGTAGGAGACAAAGTAGGCTGAGGTCAGCTCTTGATGGATCTTGAATTTCAGATAAGAAATTTTGATTGTGACTTTTAGAATGTGGAAATATGAAGACACTGAGCAATGTGAAACAGAGGGATGACATGGGGAGGGTAGACGAGTTGCAGATAAGACATTAAATAAGGTTTCAGCTCTGCCACCTTCATCTCTCCTCTACCTCCCACACTGTTCTCCTGAACTAACCAATATTAATAGCAGGGTATTTTTTCACACCTTTCTTCTTGCTTACACAAACAAGTACAAGCAATCCTTGTACCTATTACTTCCTTTTTTAGAAAATCTAATGTGATTATACCATTAAAAACTTTGTAACTTGCTTCTTTCACTTTTATAGTGCACTCAATAAAAACAGAACCCCTGGGTTCTGAATCAGCAGCAGGGGGACTTATGAGGGTGGCTGCTATGTGTGACTGTGCAGGCATGATGCAGTGGTGGTCATTACTGGGATGGCCCAGCCCTACTTAAGTCAGTTTTGCTTTTCATGGTTGCATTTTAATCCAGGTATGATCTCCCATAATACATTCAACCAATTTACCGATTGATGGCTATTCAGGCTACTTCAAGTTTTTGCCAATACAAAAAACAGTGTAATAAATATCCTTAAAGTTTACTCATGTATTGCTTTAACAACTTTTTTAGAATAAATGCATGTTCAAAAGCAATACTTGTGTTAAAGAGCAACCCCATTTAAATTTTTAATAAGCATTTCCAGATTACTTTCAAAAAATGTAGCAATTAATTCCCACGGCCATGTGCCCTCCTCTGATAACAAAAATTAAGAGCTCTAATGATAGCAGGTGTCAGAAAAGTATCCACTAACTGAATCTCATATACTTTGCTGGTAGATATGCTGATGGTAAGACCCTTTTGGCAAGTAGTTTAACATTAGCTTATAAAGTAGTAGATTACATACCTAGTAACCTTACAATTTCATTTTAGATGTATACATTAAAAGAATGGTTTCAATTCTATATCCAGAAACTCAAACAATAATATTCCAGCATCATTCATATTAACAAATACAATATGAAAACCAGAAACCACAAAATTCCTTTGAATAGATATTGGATATATCAGTTGTGGCTTTGCCACACATAGCAATAAAAATGAATGAAATATAACTACATGCTATAGTACAGTACACACATATGATATATAACACATACTATATATGCATGTATAAAATAATGTGTGAAAAAGTAATATCTGGAAGAATATTATTACTAATGTTAAAAAACTGTACTTAAAATAAATTTATTAAGGGAAGAATAGAGAAGCAGTTAAGTGCAAGGAGGAAGCAAGATCAGATAAAGGAACACATAGCAGATGTAAGGTACTGTCATGATCTAGTTCTTTGAAGTGGTTCATCAGTGTCAGCCATTTTATAAATAGATGATAGTTCATTAACTAACTAATTAATCAAAAGAGCGTACATTAGGAAGCAAGGCTTAAAAAGGAAAAAAAAAAAAACATCAAAATGAAACAAATGTCAAGGAATAAGGAATAAGAATTCAGCCCCGGGGCCAGGTTTCTGTCTGATAACAAGATTGATGTTTTCAGTCTCAGGATGCTTGGGTTTAGGGTGAGGGAGTAGGGATGTTGACACATTCATTACAGAGTCCCTGCAGAAACCTGGGTTGCTTGTAACGAAGAACAGCATGGTTTCCATTCCAGATAGTTCTCTGTGTACCAATGTTACCAGGCTCCACCATCCTGAAGATCTAAGAAATGATTGGTATCGTCCTCTCTCATGTATTTCATTCTTTGGGGAAAAACAGTGTCTGGAAATACGGCTCTCGCCTTGGAGTGATACACCACAGCTTGAGCTGAATCAGTACCACCACACAGCCACACACTTACATTTGGGATTCAGCCTGAAGCTGTCCAGAGCAGGCAGCTGCCCCAGAGGGAAGCCCTGTTCTCTAGTCATGCAAAAGTCACTTCCCTGCTGTCCTACCCAGCTGGCAGCACCTCCAGGCCCAGGAAGGGCATGCATGAAAGGGCAGAGCAGATTAGAAAGGGGGAGAGGGACTTAGGGTGAGCTACGTACGGGGGCTTCTTCCAGCTGGGGCCACCATGGCTTCACTAGAGGTGACCTGGTCCCTCCCTAAAAGGCTTTTGCTCTTAAACAATCTTTCCTCCTGAATTGGCCTGCCAGTCTTCTCAGAGGGACTAAGTTGTTTCCTGTGGACCTGACGAGGTGGGTCAGGATAGAGCACAGACTTTCCATCCATTTCTATATCCTGGGGCTTAGAATGGAGTTGTCTGGGGGAACAGCTATAATTGTATAATGACGGATGAAATACTAGCTCTCTCTTGCAGGATGAAAAGATAGTGAGCTGTTATTGTTATTATTTTGGATTTACAAAAAGAGCACGGTGTAAAGCCCCAGGGCCATTTAGCTAATGGACACATAATTCACCAAGCCTCTCTAATGCGTCATGTTATGGGCATTAGAGCCAGCTCTCTGCTCCTCTCCTAGCCTTGATCTGGCTAATCAGTTGGGGCCAAAGTCAATACAATCTGGACTGCTCCTAACAGTCCAGGATGTTTGCACCAGGCTTCAACTCACCTCTGTCCTTGTGACACTGTCGGGATCCTCAGAGCTTCCTCCACCAGAAAATCTGAATTTGCCAACAATAGGAAGAAGATCTCTGTTCAAAAAGCTAGACCTCTGTTGCTAGGCACTTCTCTGATCTGTAGTCACTGTAGATACTGCAGAGGTATCTGGTCTCCCCACCCTGGGTATTTCCCCCTCAGTAAATAAGAGCCAGCTATGCAGAATTACTTGATCTCTAAAGAGATAAACTTTAAACTTTGTCAATATACTTTGTGCTCAATGCCCAGACTCTCCTTGCCTACTTCCCACCTGGACATTCTGCTCCTTCTTCAAGCCCTTAGTCAAATGTTGCCTCCTCTTTGAGGCCTTTCTTGACTCTTAGTTGGAATTAAATTCTTCTCTCTTGTGGCATCAAAACTGTATGCTGTGTGTCAAGGTTGTGTACATTTCTACCATCCTGTTTGCATAGATGTGCCAGGAGGGGATAAGAGATCATAAGAGATAAGATGCATGAAACCTTTGGCAGAGCTAGAACCATCCAGGTGCTAAAGGAACGTCAGCTCCCTTTGCTCTGCATAGCGCCTTGCTGCAAAGCAGAACTGGTCAGTGGAGTAGCTGCAATGGCTTGACTGGTAGGATCCTCTCTCCTTTCAGATTTTAGTCAAATGCTCATGGAACATGATAAATAAGCCAAAGCAATAAGAAATTGGATAAACTTTTTGTGGGGCATCTGAATTGTTTGTTCTAAGTGGGGGGAGATAGGAATAAGTTCACTTGTGTCACAGTTTAGAGAGGGCTGCTCCAAATTTAATTGCACAAATCAGATGGTATGTTTTGAGTTTCTTGGTTTTGATAATTTGCTCCCCCTGTTGTCCTCATCCTGCCTCTAGGATATCTGAACTGCACGTGCTGATATGAGGATGGAGAAAGTGGATGCGTCTCTCAACACAGTGTGACCCACACATGTGGGTTTTCCTATTTGCTGTAAAGTAACTGAGGCAGAAACTTGAAATATTTTGTTATATATAATTTTAATTATCCTAATATTTGTAATAATGATTTTTGGCCTCCAAATCTAGCTGAGCAATTAGAATATTTTACTGCAAGGACAATTGGTGGCAATTATATACAACCATATATTAATTCTTCAAATAGTTTCGGTCTGATTGTTTATCTTTAGAGAGAACAATGTAAAGGGAAATGAGCTTGGACCATCTGAGGGAGGGTTAATAATAGCCGCTGCCTCCATTCCACCCCCATCAGCACCATTTCATGACCGACTGTTCTCTGCCACTTTCTCTCAGTCATGCAAAAACTCTGTAAAATAATCAATAGTTTCTCCATTTTAAGATAAGGAAAGTATACCCGAAAAGGATGAGTGATCTCAGCACGAGGCTGAAGCGAGTATTTGATGTCAGGTCCATGAGCCTCAGAAGCAGGTCTCCTTCCCACCAGTTCCCACTGGACCTCTCTTGACTGGAAGCCAGGCAGCAAGTGACAGCAGTGAGTGGCATAAGCCCAAGACAGACACCACTTCCGGTGTGTCCAGAGATCTTGCTGCAATTTACAGCAGGCTGGGGCTGTATATTGGAAAGACCCTTCTGATCTTTTGATGTCATGAAAAGAGTTTTCTCTTCCTACCCACTCCCCACTTTGGGTCATTGAAAGACAAATTAGGACAATGGGTGGTGACCCCTATAATTCGAGCCCTGGTTTCTTTCTGTGTCTATGCAGTTGCTCCGAGGGATAGGGGAAAACACACACAGCTACCAACTCAAATCTGTTCACCTTAAGCAAGTTGTTTAGTGTCTCTGAGATTCAGTTTGCTTAAAATAAGGCCCCTTCTCAGGTGGTATAGAATGACAGGATCATTTGTTGAATGGTAGTGCCTGCACTGAGAATAACTAACCCCCTCAGAGTGCTGGTACGAGAACTGAGTGACATGCAGCACCTCAGATGCCTATATGGGATAATCATAGGTGATTGATGGATACGGATGTTGAGCCCTGGGGCAAGTAAGTGATTTGTCCAGGGTTCCTTTTCCTCGGTAAGGAAGTGAATGTGCGTCTCTCCCCCATACTCTGAAATTCAGATCAGAAGGCAGGTGGGAAGGAGAGAGGGCGGCCTGTGCTCAACACCTCCAAGAGGGCAGAAGAGATGAGGACAGGACAGACCACCCTTGGGAAGTGAAAGCTCCAACTTCTCACTTTAGGGTAGACTCCAAGCAGTTTCCATACTTTAAAAGCCCGAAAAGGCAAGAGGCTCTAGCGTATTTCAATAACCCAAATCTTGTATCAGGAGAGAAACAGAAGTAGTTAAACCTTAGCCAACATTTGTCAGTCCCAGAAGCACTTCCAGCATTCGCCTGGGGACTTGGAAGGAGGCTGCTGGATGGGGGTGGGTGATTGATGTGTATAATATTCTGTAGCAACTCTGGGCTGGGGCTTTATCGCATTAACTCCAAAGCCTGAAGTGTGATGCATTGATTCAATTCACTTCACAGGGTGGATGGGACACCTCTCCCCAGATGCATCTACAGGCCAGGAGGGGATCATGAGGCAGGATGCAGGGCAGTGGGGAGTGGCTGGGGACTTGGGCTGGACTGTTGCCATCTGTGCTTCCATAGTTCACCTGGGACTAGAGGCCCATAAAACAGGTGGACTTTTCTATAAAAAATAGTCTCTTCACCTCGTCAGAGCTGTAATTTTCATTTAAGATGCAGTAAGTGAGGCAGTTGGAGAATAAGTAGTGCCATGGATTTCTGGAAACTCATTTTTGTTTAAAACTTATTTTCTTTCATGCTTCTTGCTTGTTTTTCTTTGGAATTTTGAAGTTGTTAAAATCTGCTTATTTATTGTTTTTAAAACCTTAGGCTCAGTCAGACAAAGGGGATTTGGATTAGTGGAGAGAACATTTCATTAGAAGCTCAGAGTCAAATGAGCTCTGTGACCCTGGGTAATGGAGTCTTTTCATAGAAGTTTTGGCCCCTTGTTATATGAGGGACTCTTACCAGGTGCCATGGAAGAAGCCAAGATGGACACAACCTCTTTCTGTGAGGTTATCTGAAAATTGAGAATCACCGGATATGCCCAACATCCTCCGTCAGGGTGTAGTAAGGATCAGGGTGAAAGCGTTCAGCACAGTGGTTGGCATACAAGGTGCTGAGCACAGCTGGCAATGACATTGAAACTGACTTCAATTTCTTCTGTCTCAAGTATGAAGTGTTTCAGTGACAAAAGAGTCATCAATTCTCAGCCCTGCAACAAAAAATCTTCTAATGACCACATGGAATTTGTTATTTGTTAACTTGTCTTCTAGAAGAGTGAATTAATGAAAAAGGGCCAGAGAGAGAGAATTATGAAGCACTTGACTTTAAAAAAAAAAAAAGGTACGTTTTAAATGTAGGTGCCATTGCTACTAGGATTGTTTGCAGCTGATGGGCAGAGCTCAAGTCCATTCTGAGGAGTAATAATCAGGGAGAAGCTGATGGGAAGTATATGATGGGTTCACATGGAATAGCGTGGCATCCAAAGAGGACACGGGTTGTATCAGGGAGTTGTTAAAGTTTCAGGATCTTCTGTCTTTAGTCTCCAGACAGCACTTTGGTGATGAAATGGCAGGCATAGGCTCCACCCAGTAGCCCAGACTGGGTGAGAAACTTCTTTTTTCTCTGCCCCTTGGAGGCTGTGTGACCACCAGTCCCTTAGCTTCAGTGAGCCTCAGTATCCTCTAAAATAAGAATAATAAAACCTCCTTCCAGAGCAACCTAGAGAATAAATAAGAATAAAAGCACAGCAGAGCGTCATTCCTGCTACAGAGTGAGGAGCTGGAGAGGGGTCAAGAGGGCAGGGGTTTCCCAGTGGAAACCCCAAGGACTGATGTCCTCACCTCTGGAACCCGGAAGACCACCAGGAGTACTGGGAAGGGAGGTCCAGACCCACTGGGGGGAGGCAGAAGGACCGAAGCTGGTTGGACAAAGAGAGAAATAGGCCATGCAACCGTGTCTCTGTATCCTGCCAGCTTCCAGCCTGTCACCTGGCTGGCATGCCTCACAACTTCATAAATTATCAAAGGGCACTGAATCATAGAGATCATAGCGAATGGTTTCTTTGTGCTAATTTTATTTCCCAGCACAGTCCAGCTTGACTCTCCATCTGTTTTCAGCGTGACCCTGATCTCTACCTAATTTCTCACTTGGATGCTAGAGGCAGAGTGAGGTTAAGTGAATTGCTCATGAGCCCTTGGTGTGGTTACTTTTTATAGGGGTGAAATCTCGGTGTCTGCATCAGAGCCTCCCCCATAGTAATCCTTTAGCAAGGTTCAGGAGAAACCGTGAGGTTTGGAGACGGGCAGATTTAGTATTGAATTCCCCCTCTGAATGAAAAAACTACTTGCCTATCCTAAGTCTGTTTCTCCACCTATCAGATGGATTAGGGGACACCTCACCACTAGGCCCCTGAGAGGCAGACAGCAGATGTGATTAGTTCTTAGCTATGCCTCACACACCATCAGGACTCAATACGAAGGGCTGTTTTTTGTTTTGTTTTGTTTTTGTCATCACCACATAGAACCTAGTAATTGGCAAACTCTTCATGGACTTGATTCCACAGTTCAACCAGTAAGATTTCAAAATCCCAGAGACCATTAATCCAGGGCCTGAACTAGCATCTTCCCCAAACTGCAGATGTCAGGGTGAGGTTCAGACAGGAAAAGAGGTACATTGTTCTAAAGCCTGTGGGTGGAATGTCCACATTCCTTACCCTCCTCACACATTGAGTTCCCCAAGCAGGAGAATGGAAACATTCTTTCAACAAATATACAAAAATGGACTTTGACCTCAGGGTCACTAGGCTCAGTGGAGCACAGTGGGGGTGATACATGGGCTGAAAACAGGGGGCTACATGAAATCTATATAATGAATAGTAAGGCCCCACCCTTTATCCATCCTGCTGGGAACATCTGTGGCCTGGTATATGCCCTCCAGAAAGGAGCTGGACTTGTCCTCTCTGGAGAAACTGAACAGATGCCAAGAACAGTCCTTGAGAGGCTGGCATTGAGATACCTTCAGTGAAGTGGCTGCCTTTGCCTCTGATCCTCCCGACATAGGGACATTCCCAGGCAGTAAGACAGCAAGATGACCTCTCACCTGAAAATCCCTCCACTCTTCCGCCCCCTCACACTCAGCATCACACACCTCTATATTGTCTTCAATATGCCCTGGTTCTTCAGGAAAGCTTGCTATCCTCCTCTGTTTTGTCCCTTATCCTCAAACTCCATCACTCTCATCCAAAAAACTATTCTCATTTGGTCTCTTTAATAGAAGCCACCAGAGGAACACCTTCCTCTCCCTTCTCCCCCAGATCTAGATTCACACCTACATCTGTACCAACTTCTTACCACTGCTAGAGTGGACAGGGTATCTTTCCTCCTGCACAGTTAGTTCCTCCCCTCCTGCCCTAGGTCCTCTCCTTTCTCACCTCCTCACCAGGACTTGGCTCCTACACTGATCTCTCTCAGCACACCCACAACCTCTCTCTGCTCTCAGTCATTCCCACCAACAAGTGCTTTCCACCTTGAAATGCCATCCAGTCCCTCTCCCGCCCCTTACCAGCCACTGTCCCATCTCTGCTCCCCTTCACTTCAAAACTTATCAGATATGTTGGACACACTCACCATGTCCTTACCTTACCTCCCACTTACTCTTTTCAACCTATTTATTTAAAGTCTCTTTGGGTTATTCCCTTTTTTGTTATGGCCATTTGTATTCCAAAATTGAGGTTCATTTTGGTAGATAGCTGTTTGGTTTTAACAGGAGACAGGTGGTCAGCGGGGGTTGTTGTCAAGGATGGTTCTTGTGCTAGAGTTACGAAGTTGTCTCCATTCCCTCTGCTCGGGCCCTTGGATCTCACTGGTTCTGAACTGGTTTAGGTATTAATTTCTTGTCTGGGTTTCTGCACATCACCACATTTGTGTGGGGTGCCACAGACTAGACTTTCTAATTTCTCTCAGGTGACTCTTCTCAACCCCAGGGAGAGGTCAGCTTCCCTACTATTAACCCCAGATTGGGAATGCAGTTTCTCTAGCTCATTTCAGGGACAGAAGAGTCCTTATTTACCTCATTCTTTTTTTTTTTTTTTAAATTAAAGATTTATTTATTTATTTATTCATACAAGCACTGGGTACAGTCAGAAGCACAGGAGGGTGAGAGAATTTACCAGAGCCAGAGCGGGGAGCAGAGCAGGTAGAAGGACTGAAGTACACTGCTGAGGGGAGCAGCGAGCGGCAGGAGAGGTCTGCGCGCCATGTGGGACCCTCCTCTGGAGGCCAGGGATCGAACCGGCGCTGCAGAGGCTGCGGGCAGCTTCGCAACCCAGCACTCAACCGCTGCGCCACCGGGGAGGCCCCTATTTACCTCATTCTTCATTCACATGGGACACAGAGAATTTCAATCCTTTAAGATTAACAGTAATAGGATTAACAGTAATAGGAATGACAGGGTCGTGTGCTGGAAAAGTCTGAGTTGCCCTGATACATATTTTTTTGGATAAGACCAGGGGAAGAAGGGAAAGAATAAAATCAAATATACCAGTTGTTATACTAAGTTGTTTTTATTTTAAACTATTTTTTGTGATAAAAAAAGAAATCATTATTTAATTTCTGATGTCCCTGTCTTTCTGCCTTCCTTACCTCCTTCCCTTTTTTTCTTCACTTTTCCTATTCTCCCTTCTATTTTCCCTCTGTTCATTGTGTTTTTCCTCTTCCTTAGGGTTAGTGGTATGACAATAAGCTCTAACTTCATAGATATAGTTTTTCTCTGACAAACCTCTACCTTTGTAAAAGCTTAAGCGTTTATTTGTAATTCATGCAGATGCATTTCTTTAATCGCTTGCCTTTTTCCTACATTTCTTTCCTCCCTCTCTCCTCTCCTTTTTTAAAACACAGAATAACCAAAAGCAAATGAATCACAAGCCAAATAATCAATTTATTTTGAGATGGGAATAAAGGCCTGCCTATGACAGGTGGCCCTGCATAGGCCCCTCCTCTGACCCCACTAGCCAGAGGGGGGCAGTTTTCTCCTTTGATGTCCATGGCAGTACATACCTTGGCTCCAGTTTAAGGGCCTAACGTGATGGAACTACCCTGAGTTTCCTAAGCATAAATTTCCCGTAAGTTCATCAGTTTGGGGATGAAATCACCACCCACTGCATCTATGTTTAAATCCCTCATTGTATTCTTGTATATGGGCATCAGAAAACATTAAATTGGAGGTGGGGGATATTGCTACATCCCCTTCTCCAGATATTGATTGAAAAAGGCTCCATTTTCCCAGACCCTCCCCGCTTATTTCATTTCTCTTTAGGAAGTCATCCCTACCTCCCTCTTCATTGATGGGGCAAGACTTCGACCTTAGGGATTAAGTTTGAGGACTCCTGATAAAAGGAGAGAAGTGAAAAAAAATGCTTGACTCTTGTTAAGCCCTCCCTAAAAGGTGCTGAGAAGGTTGGGCCTTCCTTGGAGAGGTGATTTGCATGTGGAAACTAAGTTGGGAATTTACCATCCAGCAGGTTGAGACTCCCAAATACACATCACAAGGTAATGGGATGTGGCTCTTGCCACCTCCCCAGTTACGTGCACAGAACAACCTTTTTAAAATAAAAGATCATAGACATGACCTGCATGCCCAGCTATCCCATATCTTATTTTATCTGTGGAGCTTGAGAGGCAATGTGACCTCAGTTAGGCCATGAGTCAGCAGCACAGCCTCTCTTGGCCTCTCCCGGCCTCTCCCACCATCAACCCTGTCTAATTTACATTACTGGATCCCTGACTTAAGTTGTAAGATGCAGATTCCCAGAGCATTGTGTTGTCCCCCTCAAACCTCACAGAATGTGTGGAAACAAAAAATGTTTTAATTTGCTTGATTTGCATGTGCACCTGCATGCTTCCATTCCTTCCAGAAAGTATTTCTAGAAAGGGGTGGGAGGATGGATTGCAAAATGAGACAAGCAATCATCAGGTATTACAAGTCCCTAAATCTATGTGGACTATGCTGAAAGAGAAGAATGTAGGAAACCAAAAAATCTGTGGGTGGGGACTAGGGATAAAATCATGTGTCACTAAACACCACTTTAAGGAACTTGATTTACAAACAGATTAAGTCAGGGGAGTAATTGTTTCCACTACCCTTCTTACCTAAGAATGTCTTTTTAAAATCTGCATAGCCTGGGCTAGATGTCCACTTACCAGCTAGTTACTTAACCTCGTAAGTCCTGCATTCCTCATCAGGAGAATAAAACTATGGATACCTTTCCCCCACGGTCAAAGCCGGGTGCCGGTTTGTGGGCTCTGTCACTTGTAGTAGCTAAGGTCACAGGCCAGACAGGAGCAGATTCTCCTCACCACAGGGGATGGTGTTGAGCAATCTTTCACGAGCCTTGTCTAGGCAATGCAAAGGAGCCCCATGAGGAGACTGGCGGCTAGACCAGGCTTCACCTTGTAACTGGCAGGAATAATCATAAAGTCCTAATTATTGGTGACCCCTAAGGGAGATCCCTGACAAATGGAACCACAGCTTCTGCTTGAATCTCCCCTTCGTAGGGAACTCGTTACCTCTCAAGGCAGCCTGTACCCTGGTTCTTGGTGTCAATGAGGTGAAACCTATTCCCTTGTCTCCTGAGCTCTCAAGGAGTAAGCCAGCCACTCTTCCACACTTAGGATTGCCCTTCAAATATTTGAAGACAGTTTTCGTGTCTCTCCTTAGTATTCTGTCATCCAGGATCCCTGTTGCTTCAGCTGCTATTCATCTTACCTCATTTCAGGCATGAGCAAAATAGGAGCTGAGTGTTTCCCCATCTGGCATGTGTTATGAATCTGATGAAACCCCCACTATTAATAAGCTCCCATCATGAATGAGCAACAATGATGTCACCTTCTTTGGCAACTGGCCTCTGTTGATGCTCCTGCGTAGAACCTATGTCCCCATAGGACTGCCACTGACTTAGCCAGGGTCAGGAGGGCAAGTGTTCTGACAGATTGTCCCCGGCACATTCCAGACTGGATATGACGCAGGAACTAGAAAGATCTTGCATTTCTACCCCTTCTTTCCTTCTTTTCTTCCTCCCTCTAACCCGCCTCCCACACCATAGTCTGAAGTCTGCCAGCTCCTTTCTAAGGCCCAGTCAGCTCCATGTTCTTGTTTCCTCATCTAAGCCCCGAGGCCTCAGCTTGTTTTTCTCTCCTCTCCAGATTCTGTTCCTCCTCCAGCCCTGGCTTCTGTCCCCACCATTTCTTATCTATCTGTCTCCATACAAACACTCAGACTCTGAAGCCTAAAGGGCAAAACTGCTTAGCACCTCAGACAACCATCAGCTCAGGAGAATGGCAGAGGGCTGGAAGCCAGGAATTGCTCACAGTTCTAGAAATATCTGGTTCCAGATACCTTCTGAGGCAGAAAATGGCAACTCCATGGGACACTAATTGTCTAAAAACTTCAGCCTCACAGTGACCTGGCTCAGTGTGTGTGTGTGTGTGTATGTGTGTGTGTGTGAGACTTGATTAGCAATAGTATAGATATGGGTCCTTCACACTATCATGCACAGACAAGAGGGACATATCTCTTCTCAAAGCCTTCATTCAAAGTTAAAAAAAAAAAAGTATTGTCTCATGATAGCCAGCATCTACCTACTTATTATTTTTATCTAAGAATAAGAAATGTTTTGAGGGCCTCCCTGGTGGCGCAAGGGGTTAAGACATCACCTATGAAGCTATCCGTGGCAGCATGAATTCGATCCCCGGCCAGGGAGCTACTCACATGGTGTGGCAGACATTTCCTGACTTGCCTGCTGCTCCCCTCAGCAGTGTATTTTGTCAGTCTGCCTGTTCTGCTCCCCACTCTGTCTCTGGTGAATCCTCTCACCCTCCCGCACATCTGGCCTGTACCCTGGTTCTTGTATAAATAAATAAATCTTTTTAAAAAATGTTTTGAATTGAAAAGAGCAACTTATGTGTTAGAGCACTTTTATTGGATCTAAATAAAATATATTGAATTGGCATTTAAAAATGTTTTTTGCAAATATGCCCTAACATTTGCTAGTAGAAACAAGAACTAGCTTCGGAAGCTTGAAAATATTGAAATGCCTGCTTTGCAGGACACTCTTTTATCGCTTTTATAAACATGAAATAAAAACTGCAAGCTGATACTGAGTCACTGCTTCTGCCATATGTTTCTGGAGCAAACTGGGAACAAGGATGAGTGCTGGAAATACTTCACTTCCTGTTATCTTCCTAGAAGTCATTTACTGTTACAACAAAAAATGAGCCTCACGGAGCATCAATTTCATCATGTGGTGGCAAATTTCCTTCCTTTCAACCATATGTCATTCTAGAATTATACTCATGCTCAAATTTGAAAGTGACTCGTGACATTTCTAAATTAGAGCAAAGGTGTCCAGGAAATGCGGAGGGCCAGGACTTTGTCCACACAGGGCTTCTGTCCAGGGCAAGGGAGCTTGTCACAGAGGGGGGCTGTGGGGCAGTCTTGTGAGCACACATGGGCCCGGGTGGGCCTCCTGTCACCCCAGGGTGAGCACGCACAACTATGACTCATACATACACATTTTCCTCAACTTATATTGGGGTTGTCACCCATTTTCAATCCATTGTAAGTTGAAAATATTGTAAATCAAAATTGCACTTCTTATTCCTAACCCACTGAAGATAATTTAACCTAGCCTTCCTGAAACGTGCTCAGAAATGCTAGACAAACAGTCTATTTTATAAGAAAGTGTTGAATAGCTCATGTAATTTTTGGAAACTGTACTGAAAGTGAAAACCAGAATGACTGATGGGTTCTCGCCACTAACAGGCATAGCCGGAAGCAGCCCGAACCTGAGGAATGTTTCAAGCACTAAACTAAAATTAGTTGCTGGATGATGGGAGTGCTATAGTGACAGGGTCAAAAATTTCTGTCTTCAGATGAGACTCAAGAATAGAGCAGACATGGCGGAGGTGAGTTATTTACCTTCTCGCTTGCGTGGCTGACGGAGGCTGGGGCTCATGGCCATTACCCAGCACCACCAGAGAGCACCTTAGCACACCTCGTTAGCCAGGGGAATGATCAAAATTCAAAGTGTGGTTTCTGCTGAATACATTATCACCTTTGCACCACTGCAAAGTCGAAAAATCATTACATCAAACTATACTAAGTTGAGGACTATATATTAATATATAAAACTATACTGTATTTGGTCGATGCTTTTTGTTGATGCATGTGTGCATGCATGAATTCACACAACAAATGTTCCTGCCACATATTTAAAACTAAGTACCTCAGGCAAACTTTTGAGTCCTGCTTTCAGGGCATTCACAGTACACTTAACAGTTGAGATGAAAAGCCATTCTGGGGACAAGGATTGGGCAGCAGGGGACAGAAGCTGTCTGCATCAAGGCAGTGTCTGGCATCTTCAGCTAGAGCAGCAGGGAGGAGCACATGGGCTGGGGAGCATATGGGGAGGAGGGAGGCTGCAGTGTCCTGTTGGTGGCCTGCCCCTTCAGTATACCTTTATGTGGCAGATGAAGGTTCTGGGCCCTATGGAGGCCGATGGCCCAGGCAGGGGTCCCTTGCTGCCCCATATGGGGAAGCATCCCTCCTCCTAGGGGTGATCTTTCCACTGGGCTCTGAAGCCCAGCCCCTCGTCTTCCTGGGTACCACTCTCTGTTTACTCAGCTTTCCGCCATTATTCAGGGCCTTATCCAACTTACCAGGGCCTACGCAATTTATCCTCCTTACCCCTGGGGCAGAAACTACCTCAACTCCATCTGATCCCACCTTTACCCTCTGTTTCTAGCTATTCCATCTGCTTCATCACATTTCGTAGTCTTCACTTCCCTGCTTCCACACTCCTTGAGGCTGGTCCATTCTGGCCAGACAATATCCTCCTCAAGTCTGCTCTGATCCAAGTCAACCCCAAATACCCTCATGCTCTCACACCGCTGACAAGGCCCCCTTTTTGTACCTACCTCCTTTGGCTTTCCCCGGTGGCCTCCTCCCTGGAGGTTAGGCTGATTTGAGGCTCTCGGTCCTGCCTGGCCCCTCCATGTCGGGGTAGACCACAGGTCTGTCCATCTGCCACTGTCCCCGCTATCTCCACTCCACGGTAACATCTCCGTGGCTGTGTTTTCCAACCCTGGCTGGCAACTCATCAGAAGGAGCACCTGGGAACTTTTGAAATCTACCGATACATGTATACAGTTATCAGATCAGAATTTCCCAGATACTAATATCTATTTTTAGAAGCTGTCCACTTGGTTTTGATGATTCACACCACTCTCCACCCCCTTCCAGACTGTATGTCCAAATCTGATTTCTCCTCTGCGTTCCCAATTGTCTCTGGTCTCCTGCTTTTTATTGCTACTTGGATATCCAACTAGCTTCTCATGATAATAAATTCAAAATAAGCCTGCCCTTTCCCTCCACTGCTCCTTCTCCATACCCCCTGCTTAGTGAGTGGCACCAACCTAGTCCCAGACTCCTAGATATTAGGGAATCCTGGCTTACCTCAAACTCTCCTTTTCCACGGTCCCCATAGATCCAATTGGTCACTAAGCCCAGTGACTTTCAATTACTTTTAAGTACTTCTAGAATTGGCTCTGTCTTTTTCTTTCTCTCTGATTCTGCTTACCTCTGCCCAAGACCCCATCCTGTCTCACCTGAACTATTTTAACAGCCTATACAAGCTGACCTCCTCCCCAATCTTGCTCCCCTCCAGCCCCCCACCCAGCTTACCACAGGTAGGTCTTTAAAACCCATACAGGGGCATGCTGTTCACCACTGAAAGCCTCCAGCGACTCCCCGTGCCCTCAGGCAGCCCCTGTGCCTTCTGCTCTAACCCTGCTAGTGGTCCAGCCTCACTGTCCCTGCTTCCTGCCTGTACCCACTCTGACCTGCTTTCAGTTCCCATACACTTTCTGCTCCCCCACATGTCCTGCCTGACCTAGGTCCCTCCTCTCAACCTGAACTACTCTTCTTCGATTTCCTACTCAGCCTTCAGACCCCCCAAAGAAATGACCCCACTCCCTCACTCTGACATTCTTCATGACTTCTCCTCAAGCCCCTTTCCTGCCATGTGGAACCCTGTCCTGTCACCCCCCAGGGCAGGGTTGCATCATTTTTCTCTGAGCCTAGCCCCAGAGTGGGTGCTCAGAGAATGTTTGTGGAATGAATGAATGGTGAATGGTGTGACTAGAGTGGAGGGTAGGTGCGGCCACTATGTGGGAGACTGAGAAGGAAGATATGGAAACCATGTTGGGATATCCAAGGTCACCCCACCTTCAGACTTACCCCAGGAGTTCATTTGCGTTCTATTGCCTAATGGGTGTGCTGTAATAGCACAAATATTCCTTTTCATTCCTATCTATAAAATGGGGATATACTACTACCCGTTTAGCAGGATTGTCGTGAGGATCAGAAAAAGTAATGGATATGACCATGGACACCATAAATGACTTTAAACATGAGGGATGAGTATCCCCACTTGACAGAAGCCTCTGTGCAGAGAATGCCCAGTGTGCCAAGGGTGAAATAGAGGTGACTCTGTCTGCCTGGCTGGGTGCCCGGAAAGGAGCAAGGCTGCACTGGCAGCATGAGCCATCCCATGGAGCCCTCCCTGTGGTCAGAGAAGAGGATGTGGGGCTTTAGTCGGATCCTTCACTGACCCGAGTGCTCCCCCAGAAATTGACTTGGGCCCTTTGCGTGCACACAGCTAGGAGTTCCGCTCTCCCTTTGCCTGCGGTTAGCAGCCTGCAGGGCCCTAAAAATAACACTGGGAAGATATTTTTAGTATTCCATCCTGAGGCGTGGTTGGAGCCTGTGGCCTCCTCTGACGCATGAAAGTTGTTTTGGCTCTGTTTGTAAGTGATTCAGACCACTGGTTTTGGACTTCGGGGGTATAAAAATAAAAACAAGGTGGGGAAGCTGGGTTTCAACTACAGGGCCTCCCCCACCCCCATACATCTGAATAATTACTCATGAGAAAGTTTAATATGAGCCACGGATCTCTGGAGATGACACAAATCACCGCCTCCTAGAGGATTGCAAGCTGGTGGGTGGGTCAGAGCAGAATAACTCCCTTTCACAGGTTGGAACCTAAGGTGATGAGAGGTTGCTTAAGTCACCCTAAGTCTCTGGGTCAACGTGGTGGGCTGCACCTAGAATCCATTGATAAGTCTAAAGTCCCTGCAGTCTTGACATTTTCCAACCAGACCATTTAAAAGTCTACAAAGAGCTTCTGTGGGCTTCATCTCATTATGTCCCTGTATGGGGCAGCATTACTATTCCAATTTTTTTTAATTTTTTTAATTATTATTTATTTTTTACATCATTGTTCATTTTTAAACAATATTTGATTTTACAGGTGAAGAAACTGAGGCCCAGAAAGCAAGGTGACTAGATACCATCTCATACCTCATGAACCCTTATTCCACATCAGGGCCCTTGCCTATGAATTCCTTACACCTGGTCAGCCCGAGGTCCCACAGGAAGCTAAGTGAATAGTCAGTGGCCTTGTGTGGAAAAGCTATAGACATACTCTGAGCCTGTGCCTCCTCAGGACAGAGACAAGCCCTGTGCCTCCTCAGGACAGAGAACCAGGTGCAGAGCCCAGCCTCTGAAGGAGAGGCAGGCACGTTGGACTGTGGGCACCCAGCTGGGAGTCCCACTGCTCCTGGCAGAGCCTGGAAGGCAGTGCTGGGTGAAGTGATGAGCATAACGACCTGAGCCACATGTGGCGCCCAAGCTCACCCTGTGGCCAGGAGCTTCGTCTCCTTAGTTATCAAGAGATGATGTTTCATCAGCTTTACACATTGTGTGAGGATTGGCTAATAGAACCGTCTGGCCTATGGGATGCTTCATACTCTCTGAGATCAGCAAGTGGACGCAGGGAGTATGCCATCTGCAGCTCATCATAACACATCCTCTAACCAATACAGAAGTACAAACCACAGAAAATCCTGCCATTCAGAGTTAGTTCATATTTGGCAACTGACACTTATCCCAGGCATGATTTGCACTTATAAAAATGGGGACCATTTTACAAATATGGGGAAACACCATGCAATATCTACTACCCTTTAAATGTCTTGTTTTAACTAACCAGTTCAATATCAATATCATTAAATATCAATATCAATAGATCTATATCCTCTAACTACTGCACCCAATTCCATTGCACAAATGTACTTTATTTTATTTAATCAGTATTCTGATTGCAATCCCCACTGTGTTTTGCACCTCAACCATGTTTCACAACCCTTATACCTTCCACCTCAATCAAAAGACACAAAAATACACACTTCAATAACTTAACAGAGAGTAACCTACCATGATATTTCTATTTAATGGCAGAGAAGGAGAAAGAATAGAGATATAGTCACATGTCACTTAATGATGTGTCAGTCCACGAGTGACGGTTTATACAGCATGGTCACATCAAAATTACTTCACAACACATTTCTCAGAAGTTATCCCCATCAGGGGGGCAGAAGAGAGATAGTCTTCTACAATTACTGCCGTCCTCTGTGTACAACTAAAGACTGGTTCACTATTTTTTGCTGGCAGCCTCTTTGCCTCTGAGTCTACTTCCCCCACAAAGCCATTTTTTGAGGACCAAATGCAGTGATATATAGTAAGCAATTCTTTGGAAATTGCAAATGACTTTATAAAACATTAGCCAGTGGTTCCTAACCTGACCAAGTATGTTTAGCTTTTCATTTACGTTTTATTTTTACTAACAAAGCCTTCTTTCACTAGAGATCACATTTCATTTCACTCATAGGTAGGAATCAGATGTGGTGAGGGATGTGTCCAGGTTGGGTGTGAGGGTGAGAAGGAGCACAGGTCCTACCTGCCTCACCCCGCTCCTATGTGCTGGGCTTGGTGACCTCAGCTCCCACTGTCTGGCCACCCACAGCTGAAAACAGAAGGAAAGTTCCCTGAATTTTGAGGAATATCTATTAAGCCCCTAAGAGACACCCAGCCCTGAAGAAGATGTTAGGAGTATGAGACAGACCCAATCCTTTCCTGCAGCCAGCATTCCTGTGAGTCATTGCATGATCCCTTCTGTGTCCACTGAGTGAAGAAAGCTCTTGACGCCTGGTATGAATTCAGAGTGACTTTTAAATAAATGTTTGTTTCACTAGGCACAATGGCAGCTCTGTTGTACACTTGGAAAACTGTATATTTGCAAGATGTAGTACTCATTTAGAGTACTACAGACAATGCTTGATTCATAATGCTTGATTTGTGTATCCTTGAAATAATTGTGGACCCTACTAACCATTCCTCTCCACTCCTGCCTAGGAGTGTGTGGCCCCAGGCCCTGGGCTCTGGACCATTGTGCTAAATTTCTAGGCATCCCATGCTCATTCATGAGGTCTGACACTTTTCCTGAACTTCTCAGGCCCTGATTCTGAGTCACTCTTTCACCCCTAATCTTTGGGATTCAACTAATTTACAGCTCTGCAGGGAAAATACTGCAGAGTCTTCATAGAGAAGCCTCAGGATGCCAATTAGGAGAAAATAAAGGCAGGGGTTCCTCAATTCCAGGGAGAAGTCAGCAAGGGACATTGACAATTGGATTTTGAGCACTAAGTCCAGTTGTGACCAAAGCAGCCTTTGTTCCTGGTTTTGTCCTTAATGTTATTTATGGATTTTAAGAGGATTCTGTGAATCACGATGATCTTTGGATACTTTTACAGGCAACTCAAAGAAAGAGAAAACTTGTATGACTCAGCACCATAGACCACAAAAAGTTGAAAAGAATCTCTGAGATTTGGATTCTATGATTTTAGAAATTGTGTTCAGAGAAGTGACTTACCAGAGTTTATAAGAAACTCAGAGCTCATGACATTCCAAGGGTCTTTCTTACTGTGCCACCATCTTTATCAAGATTGTCCTTGACATCAGGCTTAGCATTAATCTATCCCAGCAAACCATTAATCTACCCTAGCAAAATTAATTTAACTAACACTGAGTGTCTCCCTACTGTATGTGCAGACCTATGTTAACTACTGGAGATATGATAGTGGATAGGAAAGAATCCAGATTTCAAGGGTCTGCCATTCCAGTAAGGGAAACAGACAACTAAGCAGACAATCAGCGCACGCTACATTCTTGGCCTGCCAGAAGGGAACCAGAAGGCTCTGGGAACAACTGCAGGGCCTCCTAATTCTGCTAGCATAGGAGGGAATAGTGGTAGACATAAAGTTCTAGGTAGTGTCGGCTAGATTGACTATGTTTTAGGGAGAGGATGGCAGGGAACTTCAGGAAAAGTGTAACATTCAAAGATCTGGAAACAAGAGCAAACATAGCCTATGAGTAATTGGAACATCAGAACATGGGAACAAGTGCTGAGGAATAAGGACATGCCAGCAGCTAACAAAGGTCGAGATGGGAGGGTTCTATGGGTCAGATAGAAAAGGTTTGGGCTCAATCCAATGTTTTAGGGATGCCACGGAGGGGAAATGGTACACAGCCAGACCTGTGACTTAAAAGGTCCCACTGGATGCTGTGTGGAAAATGAGCCAGAGGGGAGCAAGAGCAGAGTCGAGAAAGCAGGTTGGAAGCTGTGTGGGTATGGTGTCCAGACGGTGTGTTGTTGGCAGAGAGTGAAGAGAAGTGGATATAACCAAGAGATATTTAGGAGAAAGAGTCAAAGCCTTTGTGAATTATTGGAAGTTCATATTCATGAGAGAAGTCCTGTTCTTGCCCATGACATTTCAAATCCATCCATTAGTAAGTCGGGCTTATTGGTTCACCTAGAAACCTAATACAGAACAAGCTTGAACTGGAGGGGATTATGCTAAGTGAAATAAGTCAGAAAGAGAAAGACAAATGTTGGATGATTTTACTCTTGTGTGGAATATAAAATACAAAGTAGAGGAGCAGACAAGACCAAAATAGAAATCTGAATGCAGAACTGAGGTTCTCAGAAAGGGATCATAGCGGGGTAGGAGTAGAACAGGGAGGGGGCCTAATGAGCTATATTGGAGAATTATTGGGGCTCTGGTGGGAACGGTGTGGTAATTTGTAGAAATGTGGACTTCTACCCTTAAAGATAGGCAGTATCGTATATCCATATTACCTCAACAATCATCATTAAATAAAAAATACATGGGTAAGCCGTTGTGTGGCATCAGCTCTGACCACACGACTTTCATGCCTTAGATGCTTGGGCCTTCTTGTGCCTGAACAGCTACATAACCAGTCAGCTCCCAGAGTGTCCATGAAGTCCTTTATGGAGATAGCTAGTGAAGAGATTGCAGAGAACTGGGGAGACCTCCCACATGTACACATGCATGTGTGTATGTGTGTATACATATGCTGTATATGCATATATACATAGATAATACTTGTATAAATACTGTGTAGTTTCATGTTTTATATGTGTGTAATAATGCATAAATATATGTACTTGTATGTTTATTATATGGTACATATATAAAATATACATATTGTATAATACATGTGTAAACATGCGTGTACATATATGTATATATGTGTATTTATACATGTGTTGTGTTTAAAGCATGTATACATGCGTGTGCATACATATATAAATATATACTATGTGCATATTACATGTGTGTATTATATATCAATTTTCCCCTCAGGAATATGTAACTAAGACCTCCTCCACAGTAACAGTGGTCTGCCTCCCATCCTGAAAACTCTCGTGGTCACCAGTAGGACAAGCCTGAAGTTAAACTCACATTTCAACCCTCCAGCAGATAGGGAGGAGCAGAGATGGAGAAGGAGGTGCCTGGCATGCAGTTCAAGTTGACCCAGAAAAAAACAAATAATGCAGCAAGATATCTATCAATCAGGGCAGGGTGTTTTGAGATCAGTGAACATATTATGAACAAATGATAAGATATGAGAGTGCTGAAGTTAAGGCTCTCTAAGAGAACCCATCTGATGGGCTGTTTAAGAAAGAAAGGGTTGTTCTTAGAAGCAGCAAATTCCCGGGTGGCAGAGACCACCCTGTGCATATCTGCACTCCGAGCACATTGCCTGCCGGGCACATCGGCGACACTAAGTGCGGATAAATGAATAATGAACAAGTACATAACAGAGTAAATACTCTACAGTTATATCTTCCAGAATATCTCAGGCTTTGACTTTATGGAACTTTTGGAAGAGTCCTTGGAGAAGTGGGTGCAGGTGTGTGGTCTTCTGCCAGGACAAGGCATGCCAAAAAGAGTTCCTTAGTGTCGAAGGGATTCATCCATAGCTACTGGAATCAATCCGAGATATCTAGAGGACTGAGATTCCGAACCACCAACCCAAGCAGAGCTAAAGGAATCCCAAAGCCCCCTGCCTTCCTGGATGCTGCAAGGAAGATCTATGGAAATAAATCCCTTAAGATGTCTCTTAGACTCCCAACAGGACACCAAGGAAGGGTGCACTGCATGCCTTCCCTAGGAGTCACCTGTGTGGTAGTGACTAAGGGTGAGAGAGCTAGAGGAAACTGTGTGTGTGTGTGTGCGTGCTACACGTGTGCATGGGGCTGAAACTGTGATAAATGAATGCATTCAAAATAAGAATTCATTATCTCTTTGAAATTTCATTTAAATTTCCTTTCTTGAGATCTTCTGTTAGAAAAGATAAGCATCATTTATTTCACCAAGTTCAGTCACACCCTTTCCCACCGACAAAAACATACATCTAATTAGCTGTAGGTTGGAGAACAGATTTTCACACCTAGGAGAAGTGTGGGAAAAATGTGAAAAATTGGTCAGAACAGGGACCCTAAAGCCTGGAATTCACAGTTTTTGAGATTCGTGGAAGAGGAATTTTTGTTTCTTTTTGATTCTCAGTGGAGTTCTGAGTAGAAGAAGATGTGAGATGGTGTTCTCTTGGTAAACAAGATGTTACTGTGGTTGGAAAACAGTGTGTCCACAGAGACAGTACTCACAAGTAAGTACAAATGGCAGTACTGAAGTTAGGAAAGAGGCAAGGACACCACGGTGTTTAAAAGCTATTTAATCTTGCATGGGAAGGCACAGGTGGAAAGAACTCATGGAATCCTCGTTCATACACGTATTCATTCATCCTTTTTAAAAAACTTCATTTAATGGACTTCAATGTCTGCCACTGGCTTATAGTAGTGGACAAAACATGGCCTGTACTGACACGGAGCTTATCATCTTGTGGAGAGGAGAGACTACAGATGATTAAAATGGTAAGTGCTATGAAGGAAAAGAACAGACGTAAGAGAGAATAACAGGAAATGTTCACTTTGAATTGGACATCCTCTTAGGGAAGGTGACATTTAAGCTGATACCTAAAAGATGTGATTAATTCAGTTATGTAAAAAGTTTGGGGAAGGGCATGTTGAGTAGAGGGAACTGAAAAGCCTCTAATGACATAGGCATGAAAGAACTTGGCATTAGGAAGAGTTGAAAGCGGAGGACAGTGTGTCTAGTGATGGAGGGCAGAGAGACAGGAGATAAAAGGGGAGAGGCAGGCGGAGGCATATCATACAGGGCCTTGAAGACCATAGAAAGGCCCTTGGATTACACTCTGAGAGCAAGGGAAAGTCCCTGGTGTGTTTTAAACCTGGTAAAGGCATCCTGGGGGTTAGGTTTTTCAGAATCTGGCTGCTCTTTGGGGAATGGATTGCAGAATGAAGGATTAGAGGGACAGAGGGCAGAAGGACCACTGCAGTGATTCATAGTGAAGAGGGGAAGGCATGGTGGATGCAAGCGATTAGAGGTATTTAATGATAGAGCAGACACAGGGGGGTTGGCTGGCCATGCAGCTTAAGGAGGAGGCAAGATCAAAAGTGATTCTTACACTTCAAGTTTGGGCAACCATTTATTTGTTCAGGAAGGGAAGTGACATGATATAAAACTTGGAGAAAATGGAGAATAGGAATAATTTCAACAAGCATTAATTGAATAATGCTAACCTTTATGAAAAAGTTCTGAAAGGCCAGAGTTTTTCCCTATCAGTTGAGATTATTGTTCTGCCTTTCTAGTTACTGGATATGATAAAGTAAATAAAAATTAAGCAGCTGCTTACATCTCAGGAAAATAAATCATGTACTGAATGGATAATGGCTTAATAAAAAGTGACATGGGTTATTAATTTAAACTAGGATTTTCCACTTACCAGAGACCATCACATGGTAAAATATGTGAGCCCAAGTATTAGAAGAAGATACAATTAGCCAGATAAAGAATATTAGTTTCCCCAATAGGCCTCTCAAGCAACCCTGGGGGAAAAAGTTAATAGGAGAGATAAATGGGAATATGACCTCAGAGACAAAAGCATTGGCAGGACTCGAATGTAGGAGAGGAGACCAGTAATCAGTAGGCTGAGGCCAAGAAAAATTCTTTGGTCAATACAGAAGGAAAAGGGAAATCCTGACCAATGACAGACCACTGTTTCAGTATTGGGATGGAAGAACAGGACAGTGGGCGCTGGCAGAAGATGTCCAAGGTGACCATGAGTCCACAGCTGGCCCTGCTACCTTGAGTCCTGCACGCCCTACACACACTCAGCTTCTTCTCCCCTCCTGCCCTACAGAGCCAACACTTGGCCAGGTCCCCATCTGTAGAGGCCAGGCTTCTCTCCCATTGCTTGCCTGAAAGGGTTCCTCCTCTGCCATCACCATAGCTGTTGTGAACAATATCAATATTGTGCGCTCTGCCGGCTATGGAGGATGCGCAGTTGTACGAGCAGCAGCATG
Source organism: Talpa occidentalis (assembly GCF_014898055.3). Lineage (NCBI taxonomy): Eukaryota > Metazoa > Chordata > Mammalia > Eulipotyphla > Talpidae > Talpa > Talpa occidentalis. The sequence goes on along the minus strand of NW_023604295.1, from coordinate 39,845,268 downwards.
ATGCCAGCAACTCAGCCCTTCAGTGACTATGTAAGAAGAGGTGCCCAGCAACAAATTGACATCAATTAATCAGCACAGGCTTGCTTCAAGGATTGAAAAACAGCTGGCTGACAGACACGTAAAAGGCAGTAAAAGGCAGCTGAGGCTGAGAACAGAAGCTGTGGGCAGCTACAAAGAGTTGAGAGACGCTTCCAGCCAATGGACAGCAAAAACCTCAGTCCAACAAACTGCCAGGAAATTGATTCTGCAACCAGAATGAACTTGGAAGTGGATTCTTCCCAGTCGAGGCTCCAGACTAGCAGGGAGCCCAGCTGACACTGTGACTGGGGCTTTTTGAGACCTGGAGCAGAGGACCTGGCTGATCTGAGTCTTTTACTCCTAACCCATGGAAAATATGAGATAATTAATATGCATTCTTGTAAGTTACTACATTTGTGGGAGTTTGTTGCATAGTGATGGATAACAAATAGGAGTGGGGGGAATTAAATAGAATCTTGCTCATAAAGCCTGTATTACAATATCTGAAACATATTAAGACCTCAGTGATGTTATGTCACCATCATATCTTTGCAGTAAAGGAGACAAGGAGGGGATGTTTTTGGGTTTAGTCTTTGCGGAAAGGCCACCCAAGAAAGCAGACGATGAGGTGAGTTGTAGAAAAGAGTATAACTTAAGGGCCTCCCTGGTGGCTCAAGGGGTTGATACACAACCTATGAAGCTATCTGCAACCTCTGCAGCACGAGTTCGATCCCCAGCTGGCCAGGGAGCAACCCACATGGTGCAGCTGATCTCTCCTCACTTGCCCACTGCTCCCCTCAGCAGTGTACTTTGGTCAATCTGCCTGTTCTGTTCCCCACTGTCTCTGGTGAATCCTCTCACCCCCCCACACCTCTGGCCTGTACCCCAGCTCTTGTATGCATAAATAAATAAATCTTTAAAAAAAAAGAGTATAACTTAAATATTCAGCAAAAGGATGGGATGGAGGTGGGATAGTGGGGTTGGAAATGAGAGGATTCATTTGGGGAGCAGATACAGAGGTAGAATTTATATGAAATTCACTGTTTCCTTCATTCATTCATACTTTTTAAAACTATTCCTGGGAGCTGTGGAAATAAGGCTCATAGGCAGAAATTGTGTGCTGAGGAAGTTCATCAACTGATAGGGATGTACACAAACATGCAGTGCAACGTACCATGCACAGAGGAGACTGCACTAGGGGCCTTCAGACCCAGAAAAGGAAGCGACTGCTAGATTTCTGGACAGTAAGTTTATGTCTAATGGAGATCTATAGAAGCAGAAGGTGAGTGGCTGCTGAAAGGTTAGGAAAAGGCCAATTAATTATCACCATAAAATAGCACACCTTGGTGTAAATTAAAAAACCCCACCCCTCTGAGAGGACCAATTAGAAGAAAGCATACCTTTGGATCAATCCCACCCTTTTGACATTAGAATTGTCAAGTCAAAGGTACTTTGTGCAAAATAGAGAGAGCCCAAGAGAGCTCTTGGCTCATATTTTCCAAATGGTGAGATTCCTAGGACCTTAGCTAATGACTATCTGGAGAGTCTGTGCCATTTTGGGGGTAGAATGGTCCCACTCAATACTGTGGCATAGTTAATTTCTGGGAGCATGAACCCCTGCATCTTTTCATAGAGAATGACAGTACATAAGGCAGCTTTACAAAAATCATGTCATTTGATGTTCAAAAACAGTCCTGTGAGCTAAAGAGTGTGTGCTTAATTTTGTAGATGAGAAAACTGAGGATGAGAGATCAAATGGTTTGAATGAAAAGCAAACAACTATGAAACATCTGGGGAACAAAAACCCTGCTCTTCTACCTTCAAATCTAGCACTCTTAACCCTACTCTTTAGAATCCTAATGAAAAATGAAAATTCAATAGCATTTATGATTTTTTAATGATGAACAGCCAGACAAGAAAGCTTAGGAGGTGCAGCTGGAGTACAGTCCTGGAGTGTGTCTGTGTGCTTTGTTGTGCTTATGAGGGTACCGTGCCATATTAGTGAAGGAGGCTGAGAAAGACATATTGTATGTGTCACTATGACATGATTCCCCTCTGGAATTGCCACCCCCGCCTGCACTTCCATGAGTACCATGGTTCTATAAGCAGCTCTGAGGGGAAGAAGCAATGCTATTGGATAGAGCCTGAGACTGTAACCTGGAGACCTGAGTTCAAGTCCCTGCTCTGCCATTCACTAATATGATCTTGGAAAGTCAAGTCCTTTCTCTGGGGCTCATCTTCCTAATCTGTAAAATGAGGGTAAAAAAACCTGCCCTGCCTGTTTCACAGGGTTATTGTGGGGACCACACAAGAAAATGCACATTGAAGAAGCCTATCTGTCCCCTGAAAAAGAAGGATGTGTGTGGAGGTTCACAGCCCACTCATTCAAAATCTTTCCCAATCCAGGGTCATTTGCTGACTCTAGGAAAGTGATCTAGGTTTCCAAAGAACCTAATCTAGAATCTCCTCCAGCTGCTGAGACAAACCCCATTACCTAACTAATATATCTTATGACTTTTCAAGTGCCAATCTCACTTGAAAAAATTGCTAGTACAACAAAAATTGAGTGGTTGGCTTCCTTTTGGGAAGGCAGTTCCACTAAGATGTGAGAAAGGGACATGGAGCAACCTTTATGAGATCGGAGAGGAATTGGCTTGCTGCCTGATGGACTCTTGAGCTGCAGCAGTGCTTCTGGAAATAAGTAATCTTTCCACTCCCTCCAACTCAACTTATCTGGTTGACCTCTAACTTCTCTTTTAGCCCTACAACTCTCCAAATCTATGAAGCTTGTTGCCAATTCACTTTACCTCTATAAATGTCATTCACCATCTGCAAAAACCAAATCACACTTCCTTCCTGCCAGCTGTAGGGTGCTGCTGTGCAGTTTAATTAGACAATCACTCTAAATCCAATGATCTCCTTGGAGGATGCCTGCCTCAATCACTCAGTTGTAATGAGATCATTGCTGGAACTGGCAGCTCACACAGCCTTAGAATTCAAGCAAAGTACACTGGACTTTCTACAAAAGCTTCTTAAGCCTCTGGTGCCCTATGTGTGGCTGTTGTCCAAGTGATGTCACCCTTCCCACCAGTAGCCTCTCTAAGGTGCATCAATCACAGCTAGATTTGCTGGCATCTCGTAAAGTTCTTGCCCACAGACAGCACTCTTGGACACTGATGCTCTTCCTTAGGAGTCAAATCTTTTTGGACAGAGTCAGCCAAAGAATAGAAAGTTAAAATTCATGACACCGGCTCTCCTGGTCTAGCCAGTTTTAACCTACAGGAGGGGAAACCATTGAGTATTATGAGCTTATTGTAGCAGTTCTCAAATTGTGTGTCCTGGAGTTCCCAAGACCCTTTCAAGCATTGATGGTTCAAAACTATTTTTATAACGATACAAAAACATTATTTGCCTTTTCTCTGCATGTTGACATTTGCAGTAATGGTACAAAAGCAACAGTGAATACAACTGCTGGCCACTTAGCACAAACGAGAAAGCACTGCACTATGCTGGCAATCCTTATACTCCTCACCATCATGCACTCATGGTAAAATTGAAGTTTAAAAATCCAGTTTCACTTAAAATAATCCCTGATGAAACAATATAACTGTTAACATTATTAAATTAAGCCTTATTAGCCTTATTAATCTGTAAATAGCACATTGTATTAAACTTTTGTGTGATGAATTGCTAAATACCCATAAATATTTCTGTTGCATTTGCAAGTAGAATGCTTGTCTCCAGAAAAAAAATCACTTGTGAGACAGTTTGAATGGTGAGCTGGACTAGTTAATTTTTTTTTCAGAAAATATGATTTTACTTGATAGAGGCAACTGATTTTACTTGATAGATTCAACAAATCTATTGGGTTTTCGCAGACATTTTCTCAAAAATGAATTTTGTGAGGCAGTCATTTCCAGGGAAACAACTGACAGTATTTATTGCCAATGACAAATTCCAAGCTTCAAGTGAAAATTAGAATTTTTGGAAAAGTTGTGTCTGCCCCTGTAAGCTTGAGAGCTTCCCAATACTAAATGTTTCTTCCAACGATAGTCCAATGGTTACATTAAGGATGGTGATTTTTAAATACTGGACAATAAAACATATCAACACTTTAAAAATGCATATAATTCAATTATCTATGCATGGTGTTAGAAACCAAGAAAGAGGAATGAATTTTTACATAACACCAAAAAAATGTTTACTGATGGTTTTTCAGATCCCACATTGTGACTAACTTATAAGACACTACCACTTCTTGGGCCTTCCTGGTGGCGCAGGGGGTTGAACACCGCACTTGAAGCAATCTGCAGCCTCTGCAGCATGAGTTTGATACATGGCAGGCCAGGGAGCAACCCACAGGGCGAAGCAGACCTCTCCTGTCTCACCCGCTACTCCCCTCAGCAGTGTATTTCTGCCTGTTCTGTTCCCCACTCTGTCTCTGGTGAATGCTTTCACCTACCTGCATCTCTGGCCTATACCCCAACTCTTGTATGCATAAATAAATAAAACTTAAAAAAAAACTACCACTTTTTGAGTTTGGGTGTAGTATCAAAAATTGTGGGTGAACTCTTAAAATACTTTTCCTTTCTGCAACTTCATCTGCATGTAAGGCCAGATTCACCTCAGATGCTGTAGCATAAACAACGTAATGACAAATTGGATGCAAGAGCAGCTACGAGATTCCAGCGTCAATTATTAAGGAAAACGGTAAAACGACTTGCAAAAATAAAACAATGCCACTCTTCTAAGTAAATTTTTCTTTGTTTGGGGAAATGTATTTACTTTTTAATTCAAAATGTTGTTTATGTTAACATGTTTTGTTAAAGGACCTAGTAAATAGCTATTTTTTATATTCTTCAGGTTTAATTTTTAATGTTGTAAATAGTGAAAATTAAAATTCACATACACAAAATCTCTTTATAACTCACATAAACAAAATCTATTTGGGTTTGTGAATTTTAACAATGTAAAAGAGTTCTGAGACCAAACAGTTTGCAAGCCCTAAATGATGGTATTCTGTAGTTTTAAGAGTGTGGGCCTGCAATAGTGGGAAGACTGGCTGTGGTCAAGGGTTGGATGGAAGCCTTCTACATGCTGGCAAGAGCTGATGAGGGCCAGAAGCTAGGCAGTGGCCTTGGGACTAGTCAGGGGTGTGAGATAAATTCCTTGTGAAAATCTGGGTCAACATGTCATGTTTTGGTTTGTTAGCAGAGCTGAAGTCTACCAAGCAGAGTCCTGGAATAGATGTGTCTCCTCTGAAGGAAACAGCCAGTTCCAGTGCCAGTTATTTGAGGAGGAGATTGTCTTCTTCCTGACAAGAAGCAGAAGTGGAGTAGGCAAGTAGGAGGAGACCCTGTTCCAGTCATTTGGGTAGAGACTTGCCAAAATCAAACACTTACTAAGTGCTCTGCTGGGTAATTGCTGAGATAATGCTTGCCACAGGGTCACAGAAGGGATGCCAGGATGAGGCTGGCTCTACAGGCGTCAAAGGGCAAGGTGCACCCTGAATACTAGTGGATCTTGTGTCACCTTACACCCAGTGTTCCTTCTTTTGGGGATCAAAAGTCTTTAGTGGAACAAATGTTGCCAAACAGTCCAGCATTTGATGTGTGTTTTTGTGGGGAGAAAAGTGATCCTTTCCCAGACCACTGTGGGCTGGGAGCAATGGTTAAAGAGAAATCTCAAGGGGGGGAAATCTGTCAATCACAGCAATGGCTTTCACCCCATGACAGCTACGTGTTGCTCACAAAAGGGCAGACTTTCCTTATAGGAGGCAATAGACCTGAGATATATTTTGGAAGAAAGAATGAATGGAAGATGTGAACTTCAGCTGTTTTTGATGACTTCAAAACTTCTACTTGGAGTTTGAGTTGCCTGTTGGACATCCCAAGAGGAGATGCCCAGGAGCTCCAGAGTGGAGGCATCTGCTTAAGAATCACCAGCCTACATGTAGGTTCTCAGGCTCTGGAGTAATTCAGAAGTCACCTCTAAGGATTGCAAAAAAGAAATTTCTGGCTCAGACCAACAGAATCAGAATCTCCAGGGTGAATCTCATGCACACCACACAGTTTATGAAGGTGCGAAGACATTGAGATCTCCCAGGCAAAGGAGAGTGTGCTCAAAATACATCCCCAAATCCAAAAGCATCTTGCTCATGAGCAGAAGTCTGCACTTCGTGCCAGTAAAGAATGTGCTTAATTAAACTCTAATGAACTCTCCGGCACTAGCACACCCCAGCACAAGGAACACATGAATCACCCACCTTCAGGCAGCACAAGAATCCTTTGCTAACATTTGAAGCCTTAAATGTAGCCACTTAAGGTCCCCATCAATCAGGCCCAGGAAGCTGCACCTGGGCCTGGCCATAAAGCAGAGGAAGAGCTGGAGGGGAAAAGGTGAGAACCCCCAGGTCTCCCTCAATGCAGCTGCAGAAAGTGGCACTTTCTCCAAGAAGCCATCCCTTTTCCCTGCAGCCCTGGACTGAATGAAATTAACATTTCTGAAACATGTCCAAGGAACAGACTGTACTATGGGAGGCAACAGACTATCTTTTCTAGCAAAAGCAGAAAAAAAGGTAGGTAAAACGGTTTTTATTTTTGTACCAAGCTTCACTGTGTCATTTATAAGGAGCTAGCTCTCCAGACTAGCGTCTCAAACCTCTTCTTCCCAATGTCATTATTTTGTTCCCATTATGGAGTATATGTTTTGAACAACATTGCCTACTTGAGTGCTTTAATTGAGTAACAACTTGTTTACTGGTGTACCGGGCATCTAAAACAAGTAAATGTGTTAACCTGAGGTCAGCCTTGCCTAACACACAGTGGGTACTCAATAAATGCGTGCTGCAGTGAATTCAGCCCCATGTTACCATACTACTAAGTAGATATATTCCCACCAATAGCAAAGAAAATGTTCATTTTGGTTACACAAACATATTATTGTTACATATTTTTGGAAATAATTCAAGGGTTTATTTATAGCACCATGGAGCACTAGCTTAAGTGGCTACATTTAAGTGCCAAGAAGCACTATATATATACTCTGGGTCCCCCAAACTGAGAATTGGCACGATATAAACTCCTTTTTTTGGAGACTTGCAGAAACACTCAGCAAGTCTTCTCAGCAATACCTGGGAGAGAGAAGGCTCATTCTATTGCCTACTCAGAATGGGTGATGGAGATGCCTCTTTTGGGCTCTGGACCAGAGATGGAATAAGACTGGTCCACGGGTGTATTCTGGAGACCACATAGTTATATTTGGCTATGGGCAAGTCAGGCTAACCTATTAGCTGAGTGATTCTCCAAGTGTGGCCCATGGACCACACACATCAGAATCAGCTGGGGAACTGGTTAACTGGTTAAAACACTGATGGTAGGCAACATCACAGACCTGAAACAATATCTAAGAGAAGCTGCACTTTAGACAAACTCCCAGGTGATTCAGACTTATCTTCCCCTTGAGAGCCTTTGTCAAGTACTCAGCATTGCCGGGGATCAAGGGAGCTGGTTTGTGAATGAAAGTGGCTGGCCAGCCATCAGTAAACACATGAGTCCTCCAGCAGCAACTCTCCCCATAAGATGCCCTGCCTTGATATCTGCTACGTGCCCTCACACCCATCTATTCCACCTTCCCAAGGCTCAAGAGGAGGTGGCAAGGGGTGGCAGGGCCAGGGAGGCCTTAAAGCTCAACCACCTGGCCCTCCTCCCTTTAGACCTTCTTCCCCACAGCTTGCCCTCCCTATCCACATCACCCAAATGAACTGCATGAAAACATTTTGTTCTGTCTTTCCCCTCTTGTCAGGGACTACCTTCCCCCAGTGCCACATGGCGATGTCTTATCTCTAAGGCAGCAATGTTATAGATAGGCAGCCACTACCCACAGTTGGAGAGGGCCCAGAAAGAGAAAAACAGGAGGGGTTATTGCAAAAAAGTATGTTCTGGACAGGATGAGTGCTGAGGCACCCCTCAAACACATCTTCAAACCCCCAAACTCCCTCCCATCCCTGGCTCTGGAGGACAAATGGACACTTCTCCAGCACCTGGCCCCTCAGATCCTGCCACAAAAGTCTGTGAGCCCATTGCACCTGCAGCCTCCAAGGAAGCCCCAGGGACAGCGTGTGACCTTCTGGCTGAACTCTCCTAACTTGACCTGCATCCTCTTTGGATGCTGAGGCTCCAAGGAAAAACAGAATGAGCAGGAAGTACGGATTAAGGCAATTGCAAAAGCCAATGACCCTAGGGGCAGCCCAGACTAAGGCAGCTGTGACCTCCTAGATTAGGGGTGTTCAGCAGTGCCTATTTGGAAGTGTTCTTCCTCATTCCCAGAACCCAATACTCCTTACTTCACCCTCCCCCCATAGCCCCCCCACCCCAGTTGATGCCACTCTTGCCAACCTATTAGTTCACAGCCTCGGCCCTGCTTTAACAAGTCTGGCCAGGCACCAAGCAGTAGGCAGCCTCTCAGTGGGTACCTTCTTTGTCTCCCATTCCTTTGCTTTAGCCAGAAAAAGGAGGAGTCAAGAAGTTCAGACTGCCCTCTGCCTCCAAGATACATGTCTCAAGTTGCCTAACAGCCTCCTGCCCCATCCTTGGCGGGTCTTGCCATGTGACTGAGGGCAGCGCACGTTGAAGGCAGGTGCTCTGTCACCAAAGCTGGGAACTTGACTCCCTTGCTGGCCCCTTCACCCACAAATCCGCAAATAACAACAGTCCTTCCCCTCCCTCCTCAGCATCCTGATTTGCATGTAAAATACAAATTTATCCTGAATACCCCCAGGCTGTGGTGAGCCATAATAGAGGTCCAAAAAAAAAAAAAAAAAAAAAGGACTAGAAGACTATAAAGCAGGTTGGGTTTTTAAATGTTCCTGTCATTTTTTAAAAAAAGATTTATTTATTTGTTTATTTATGTATCCAAGAACTGGGATGTAGGGCAAAGGTACAGGGTGGGATGGGGGTGAGAGGATTTGCCAGAGACAGACAAAATGGGGAGCAGAACAGGAGGATCTACTGAAATGCACTGCTGAGGGGAGCAGAGAGCAAGACAGGAGAGGTCTGCTACGCCATGTGGGTCAGCTCCCTGGTGGGGGACTGAACTCAGGCTGCAGTGGCTGGAGATTGCATCATAGTGCTGAGACTTAACCCCTGAGCCATCAGGGACACCCTTAAAGGTGTCCCTTTAAGGGACACCTTTTTTTTATGCTTAAAGGGTTTTTTTAATGCTTAAAGGTTTCAGGGTTTTTTTCCTACTTATAAAAGTCATATGTACACACATGTACATATCCATGTCTATGACTATATTTATAGGAAAAATTGTGGTAAATGCATAAAAGTTAAGTAAATTTTATCTACACCCCTAACCACCTGAGCAACCCTGGTCATTTGGTTAATTTCCTTTTTCAACCAAAATTTCTTTTGCACACTTAAGATCAGACTTAAATGTGACCATCCTCAATTTGAATACTGCTTTGGACCCTTGCTTTTTTTTTTTTAAAACTCAGTGTAGCATAACCATCTCCTCATGTGATCAAAAATTTTCTTAAACACAGTATGCAATATGCACACTATGCTCACTATTAAGCAGTGAGCATTTTTTAGCATAAAGCTTTTTATGCATTTTGGGTCACCTTTATAGAATAACTGTCCAGAAGTCAGATCATTGGGTTAAAAGGTATGAATATTTTAAGACTTTTGATGCATGTGTTATTGCTGTTGTCCCTTTTTCCTGGAGTTGGAAACTGGAAGCTCAAAATTGAAATCAGTTGTCCTAGTTCACACAGCTAATCCACAGCAAAGCCAGACCTGTGATCAAGACAGTCCCTGTTCTGTGGCTTGTGCCCAGCAACCCACCCAAGGTGAGAGGGCTGCTGCTGCCCTGAAAGCACCTGATCACGTCACTGACCAGGACAAACAGCCCTGGGGGATTGACTATGAACAAAAGCTGGTGCACCAAAGATCAGCCAAGGACTTGGGATACCTGGGTATGGGGGAGGGGGACAAAATGGAGGGGGAGCAAGTCCCTTTGGCCTCAGCTCCAGCCCTGCAAATGACAAGCTAGGACTAGGTCTCACAAGCCGCCCCTCTGCCCACATGTATTACTACCAAATCAAAAATGAAACATTTTGCTTTTGTTGTTGCATAAAAAAACCAAAGATAATCCATTTGTTCCAGTTTGTTGTAACTATTCCATCCCTTGACCATAAAGCTGGTCCAGCTGGATCCCAAAGTCCCAGTTTGGGGTTAATAAGACAGCCAGCTCCAGAAAACATGCCCAAAGCAAGACTTTGCCAGCCCAGCGGCAGGAGAATGCAGTGCTTTCAAGAGCAAGTCAGATGGTCGGAAACACGACTCAGCACTGTATCTCGGCGCCAGGCTCCACTGTCTCGTTGTCAGCGGTGTGTAAAAAGATCTGTCCGCTCTGGCCCTTGGACAGGGAGTATCAGCACCAGCAGTCCAGGGCTCCAGGATTCTGCCTGACCCGGTGTGTGCCCAAGTGTACTGAAGGGCAGCTGCCCAGAGCTGCCAGCCTGGGGTCCTTGGTGCTCTGAATTGTTTTCCCAAGTGACCAGGCACTTGAGACACCATATAGCAGTTGACCAGGGCCAGCAGGAAACATTCCCTGGTATGATGTTGTGATTTATAAAAAAAGTACATATTTAGTCATTCAAATGATCAAAATATATTTCTCATACATATTTAGTCTTCATGCACAATTCCTGACTCACAGCTTCCAAAACCCTTGGAATTTCCTAAGTGTTGAAAGTGATAGAAGTGTCTTATGTCATACAAATGAGTAACTTTTGGGACCACCTGAAATGGGGCTGCCTGGAGAACCAACTATGTGATTAGAAGATTGAACTTCCAAAGTCTCCTGGCCTCCAAAGAGGGGAGAAGGCTGGAGGTTGAATTCAATGGCCGACAGTCAATGATTTAATGAATTGTGCCAAAAAGCATGGGGCGAGGTGGGCCTCTGAGTCGGTGGGCATGTGGAGGTGGTTGGAGGGTGGCACCCTGGAGAAGGACGTGGAGCTCTGGGCCCTTCCCCACACCTTGCTCTAAGCAGCTCTTCAAATTTGATTCCACTCAGCTCCTGAATAATAGCCTTTGAAATAAATGGGTGATGTAAAAAATAAAGTTACCCAGGGTTCTGTGAGTCATTCTAGCAAATTAATCAAACCTGAGGAGGGATGCTGGGAAGCTCTAACTTACAGCCAGCCATCCAGAAACACAGCTAACAACCTGGGCTGAAAGCTAGTGACTGAAGAAGAGGTGACTCTTAGAGATGGAGCTCTTTGCTGGTGGAATCTGGAGCCATCTCAGGTTCAAGGAGAGGGGATACCCTACAACTCAACGCAAAGTCGTGTTTTAAGGAGACCATGCAAAATAGCCACATTGCTGTAACGGTTTTTGAAAAAAATATAATTTATCACAAAGTTTCCTTACCGTGGCATTCAAGGACTCCACCAGATGCTCCCAACAACATCTCCTGAGACCTCTCAGCAGAAAGAAAAAGTCTAGGCAGGGGAAACTCCTCTCTGTACCCAGAAGATGCCACACTAATCCGGCTTGTGAGACTTGTTCCCTGTTCTGCTCTGTAAGCTCTTTCTGATTATTCAAGTCCTATCTCCCAAAGGATTCAGGTTCCTGGTGTGTTTGAGTAACAGTTAAGACCAAGAAAAAAGAAAAGTAAATCTCTAAACAAGCAGTTTCTGGGGGTCTTTTTACTGCTCCAGAGTGATAACTGCTTCTTTCTTAGAATTAGTAAAAATCCAACCCTGCTGAGAGTCACTGGCTCTGAAAAATATCCACCAAGCATGGGCAAGGGACCTTTAACTGCAATCATGGCACATGTACTTATGAAATTCAGGCTCTTTATCTCTCCCAGACAGAAATAATGACTGTAATAAATTAAAGTCGGCTTGTTTTAAACCAACAAATGGTGTGGCTGACAACAGCAGTGTAAATATGGCTACATTTAATGGATTATTTTTTCAGCCTTACTCCATTTCAGCTTATTAGACTTATGACTAATACAGGGCTGGCCAGCATTGCTCACTAATTGCTCCCCAATTAAATCAGGACCCATGGCCCTGCCTCCTATGCAGACCCCAGTCTCTAAGAATTCTGGGCATCTAAACATGCTCAGGAAATATTCAATGGTTGCTTGATACGAAAACAGAAGCACCCAAGGCAACCCCGTATGTAGTTCCTCTGCATCCTCTACAACTATGCAAAGTCCCCACAGAGCAAGTTATCAGTGGACAGAGCTTTGCACTAGGAGCTTTCACTTCATTCCTCACAACTTGCTGAGACATAGATGGGAGGTACTGTTATGTCCTTTTAACTGGAGAGGAAACTTAAAGTTAAAAGAGGTTAAGAGGCTTCTGCAGAATCAATGGCTCCACTATAGGGAGCAAAGGTTTTGTATTCTCCAATCCAGTTTCTTTTCTACTGTCTTGCCCCTAGTGCAACTGACTCATTCATTCATTTAACAAACTACTTATTAATCATATACTTTATGAACAGTGAGGTGTAGGCACTGAGGAAACAATGGTAAGCAAAGCAAACTCCCTTCTTTTAACAGGTGTGTGGTTCAGAGAGAGAGACAGCACTACATACCTAAGCAATTATAGAAATAAGAAGGGCCTACCTGGTGGTGAAAGGAGTTAAACACAGCACTATGAAGCTATCCGCAGCCTCTGTAGCACAAGTTTGATACCCAGCCGGCCAAGGAGATGCCCACATGGCACAGCAGTCCTCTCCTGTCTCGCCCACTACTCCCCTCAGGAGTGTATTTCCGTCTGCCTATTCTGTTCCCCACTCTGTCTCTGGTGAATCCTCTCACCCCTGCACCCCTGGTCTGTACCCCAGCTCTTACATGCATAAATAAATCTTTTTTAAAAAAAGAAAATTTGACATACTTTCAAGTGCTATAAAGAAAATAGAGTAATGGGATAAAGAATTGCAAGGATTGTCAGGGAAGAGACGTAAAGAGGGAACACTTTAGGTAGGATTATCAGGGAAAGCTTCTCTGACATTTTTCATTTGGGGCCCTAAACAGGGCAAGGAGCCAGCCATGTAAAAATCTAGGCAGAAAGAGTCCTGGGAAGAAGTTACAGCAGGTGCAAATTCCCAGAGGCAGGAGTCAGAATAGTCTGTCAAGTCAAAGGGACAGAAAGGTTGGTAAGGCTGGAACATCTTGAGCAATGGAAATAATAGAAGGACTAGAAGATGTAGAGTCTTTTAGGCTGAAATAGGGAAGGCCAAGGAAAGCCTTGACCAGTTAAGACAGACCTAGCAGAATTTACTGCCCTTTGCATTGCCTGGAGGTGCCTGCAAAAATATGCTGGGTTTAGCTCATTTGTTTCTTATTTGAATTTATTGCCAAAGCAATCTTAAGGGCAGAAGCATACCTCTGAATGCTTCAAAGCCAAAACCCAGCAATTACGTGCATTACTCCATAGTATTTCCCCCACTCTCTCCATTTGTCATTGGATTTGCTTTGCTTTCTGATGCTGCTATTAATTATACTAACATGAATTCTGTGTCAGTGTCCACATGATATGCTCATCACAAAATTTTTAATTCAACATTCTGTTTATAATTCTATTTTATTTTCATAAGACAATTTATTTTCTGATTATATAAAAAAATTTAAATTGAGATATTCAGAAAAGTAACAAGAATAAACTGTAAATCTCCTCTACAGGGTAGGGTTGATTTTAGAATGAAGGGCACCTCTGACTCTCCACCACATGCAAGGTGGACTCTCAGCTGCTTCCCAATCTGGTTAGGTTTACTTTGGATCAAGCAATTTGCTTCTCTGAACATTACATTCCTTTTCTGCTCAAGGAGACTTCAAAGGGTTATAATGAATTAAATAAGGCAGTGTACACAGAGCATATAAAATAATGCCCAGCTCAAAATAGATACTCAAAAATATTAGTTCTGTAGTCCTAACACCTCAAACAGGGCTGGGCATCCACTGAGTCTTCCATGAAGGAGTATGTTTACTTGCTTCTAAAGAACATTCTAGCTGTCAAAGCATCTATCAAGTAATCTGCCAGCAACTAATAATAATGAACATAAGAAAATCCTTTCTATTCTGTTAACGTCGTTCTCCCCACAAATAAATCAGATGACTTCTCTGGTGCCTGTCATTCAATTTCAGTGATTCATCAAATTTTATTGAATTTATATACTACTTTATTGAAATTATAGTCTGTTTATTGACTTTATAGCCTACGCCAGGCACTATATTAGATACAGTGTTGAACAAAATAGGCAAGGGTCCCACCCTCCCTGGCCCAAGCAGCTCCCAGCTCCCAGAAAGCTCTACGGCTTGATGTCACTATTGCCCCTGCTTCAAGAAAACTGTTTGGAACATTCTAGTCATGTCTGAGAACATATTTGTCTGAGAGATGGGACTTGCAAAGAAAGATTTAAGCAAAGGGAATTTGGGGCTCCCAGACCTCTGTTGGAGTCAATCTGCAACCTGGGCAGTCCCTCTTGGCCCTCCCTTGTAGATCCTGGAATTGAAAAAGGAAATGCCTGGAATTCCGTGACTGCTCCACAGGCCTCCCCACCCCCTGCTCACCACTTCCGAGGCAGCGCCAATCTGAAGTCAGAAAGGAGAGCTAAAAAGGAGGGTGTGGAGGAGCAAAGCACTTCCCTGGCTGCCCAAGTGACTTTGCCGCCTGTGGACCATTCAGGTGGACAGACATGCCGATGACGGAGCAGATCCTTGGGAGTCTTCATAAAAGAGATTATTTCCCAAATGGAAAACAGTTACTCCTGAAGCATAGGGAAGCACATACAGTAGCCAACCCCCTAAGTTAAAACAGCGGCTTATTTACTTTGCATGCTTTTCAGTTAGAAGCTTTCACTGGGACCCAGCAAAAGGTTATCGCCAAATGTTTGCCAAGATGGATAAGTAAGAGGGAAAGAAGATAATCGCCTATAACTGCATCCTTTCCCTTTCCTACCCTCCATTCTGTCCTGGTCACCCTTTCACACACACACACACTTTTCCTGTTTCTTTCTCTTCCTTCTTGGTTGCTGTGGGTACATGTTGCCCCTCCCCCACCCCATCCCTGCATCAAACTAAAAACCATGTTTACTCACAGGCTTACCTTCAGGAAAACAGACATCCTGGATTTGCTTCCTAAACTTCCTATTATGCATAGAGAACACATTGTCCTTTCAAAGCCAAGACTGAGACCTAGTATTTGTTCCATGCATCACCACATTGCACAGTTACTAAGAATGTGGACAGATTGTAAGCAGACTTGCAGGTCCCTCCAGAATCTGAAGTCACAGTCACTTCTGCTTTGGCTGGACATATCCAAGTTGAGCTTAGAAGTTTCTAGTTGACTGAGAACAATGTGACACCCCTGTGAGGCCACCAGCCAGCTCAAAGCCAGTACCAGCTGTCAGCATGGTACTCCTTTGCTGAGGAACTACTGTGGGCAAGTGCGTGAACCTCCCTGGGGGCTGGATAGGCAAAATGTCCTTGGATGTACTTCATGCAGGACCACACAGCATTCAAAAGTCATTGTCAGAGACACATGGCAGTGCGGGTGGATCTTAAAATCACAGTGCCAAATAAAAAGTCAGAAGCAGAATGAGATAGAGGAAACCCAACTCATTTACATTAAAACAACACACATCCTAGGGTGCCATTTATCCTGCAGAGCAGAAAATTTGTCATAGAGAAGGATTCATACTCATACATTTTGGTTTGTTTTGTTTTCCTCTGCAAACTTTACCAGTGAGACTGAATTAATAATGCCACTTTCTCTTCATTAAATTTTTTTCATAAGTGAATAAAATGTCAATGCATCCTAAGCAACATACAGCAACACACGTCATACAAGAACAGATACAAATAAAAGGATAGATGCCAACCATGTTAGAATGTGGTGCCTCTGGATGGGGAAACGGGACTAAACAGGTATGAGGAGGGCATTGGTAGGGACCAATGATGATATGTGGCACAAACTAGTGATCAACAGAGTCCTTTCCACTGGAAGTAAAAAATATATAAAGACGAAGACACAGAAATCTCTGAACTGGTCCAGGATTAGATTCTAAACTCAGCTCCCACCTTCCACCAAGTCAAACAGAATGACCCTCCTCACACACAGCACTGCTGACTCTTGTGATGCCGCTGCCTCTGCTTAGCCAGGTCCACCCCACCCTTTGATGTCCAACCCCAGTAAGGAGCTCCCTGGCCCTCTCTGAGCAGCAGTGCATTTTGTGTGCACCACACTGCAGCTGAGATCGGGGTGCCTGGAAGCATGTCCTTATTTGTAGGCAAAGGTGGGCCCAATGGAACCTCAAGGATGGTGTTGCTCCTCTCTTAGAGGTGGAGCAGTGCAGGGTGCAGCCATGGGACTTTGTGCCTTGGCCACCTGCACTCCTGGAAGCACTCCTTCTGAGGACCCCTTCCCTAGAGGAGCTCTATCTCTCCATACAGATGCAATTCTTTTCTAGGAAAGTTGTTGACAAAGAAGAGGCGTGCAGATATTTGGTGAGTGACTTAATGGCAAGGTTGTTTCCTATAACCCTTCTGCTGTAAGGCCCTGTCCCATGCCCAAGCCAATTTTACTTCCTTCCTCCCTCCCACCCTCCCTCTCTCCCTCTCTTCCTTCCTTCTTCCTTCTTGCAAGCCAAGGCAGAGCCAGCTTGCCTCTCCCTTTAAAATTACCTCCAACCGCCTTATTCTCTGGACCATCTCTAAGATGGAGCCTGACCACAGAAGCCATTTCCCTGGTATTTCTGATACCCGACCCCCTCCTACCCATCTCCACTGCATCCCAGACACCAAGTACTTAATCAGAACCCATCAAGAGGAGGGCATTGGTAGGGACCAATGATGATACCAAGTACTTAATCAGAGCCCGTGCAAACCTAATATCCTGCAGTTAGAAATTTTAGAAAGTAGTGAAAACCCTTCCTGGCTTCAGCATGCATGCCATCAGTAACAAATATTTTTGAGTACCTGTTAACTACTGAGTCCTGGTCTTAGCCCTAAACATTGACAAAGATTCTGTCCTAGATCATCTCTGCATTGTCGTTTTAGGGAGAAATCCGCTAAGTCAGTTTAGCCAGAATCATCCATCCTCCACATCTGACCACTCTTGAATTTTAATCTGGTCCTTCCTCCTACATCAGCCCCCCAGATGACATCTGATCACCCTGGTCTGCCCTCAGCAAAAGTCACAGGCATTGGCTAGGTTGTTTTAACCAGAATCTCCCTTACTCTTGAAGTTTTCCATTCCAATCATTGAATTTATACTCTGCATTAGAAATTCCCACTTGCTGTGTTGAGCCTAATATCATTGCAACCCCCCGCAATGCAAAACCTCATTGTAGTAGATCCACTACCCACTGCAATCACCCATCCCATAAAGTCTGTGTTATCATGCTTTAGCAGTTTTCATTGATTTTTTTTCTTTTTTTTTGGCTTTAAATGGGTATGATGGGTAGCAAGAGCAGCTAAGCTTACCCTCATGGGGCTGATTGATAATCTACTATTGCTCACAATAGGATGCCACCACCACCCACTCTCCAAAGATGAGAATGTGAATTTTGCCAAATTACATTTCCATTCTCCTGGGACCCGTGCAGGGCTGGCAACAGAGGGGAGCAATTGGCTGGAGACCAGCTGCCTAGCAAGGCCTTGCCAGGACCTCTGCAGAAGGGCCAGTGTTTCTATTCCCCGAGCCTGGCTCCCAACCAGGATGGCATCTGCTCAGAGTTTGGAGCCCAACATAGTCTAATTGTCCTCTGGCTTCATGGTATTTTCAGCCCATCAATTGAGTTTTTCTTAAAAATCTACTCCTATGTTTATTGGTGTTGTACCCTGGATTTGGCTCACTGGAATTTTCTTTAAGAATAGAAGAACTCAGAGAACAAGATCTGTATGTCTCTCCCATGCCAAGACCCAAATGGGAAGGGCTGGTCAACACTATGAAAAAAACTAGTCCGAGGCCCACCCCCTGCCCACTGCTTTTCTGTAGTTAAATGCTCCACTGCTGAGAACCCACTGCTTTACTGAAAGTTTTTGTAAGATCTTGGACAGAATGCTGAGGCCCATCATCCTCGTTAGGTGTCGCCACTTGCCATGTGATCATGGCCAAGCCCCTTCCTCTCTCTGTGCCAATATCCTCTCTAAGAGTTCCTTGAACAGGTGAAATTATAGATGCAAAGGAATTTTTTAAGCTCTGTAAAAATGTAAGGCCCTGTTTGAACTCTCTGTACTACCCAATTAATGGTGCTATGTTTCCCTGTTCTACCCACTGTGGGATTGTAAATTAGTGGGATTGTAAATATTGAGTAAATTATAAAGCACTGTCCCTCTATGAGGGCCTCTTATTAATATTTGTCAGTAACAGCAACTCTACGGCCAGTCCCACATTGCCAGAAATATCACAGCTCTATAGAGCATTGAAAAACCTTAGAGAAAACATCAGCAAATGTCTCAGATGCTCTGCAAAGTTAGCACATTCAAAACTGAGCAGGAGAGAGAAGAGGAAGAGGAAGAAGAGAAGGCAGAAGTAAAAGAAGCAAAAGTTGTGGGAAAAGCAGAGAATAAAGAAGAGAAGGAAGAAGAGAAGGAAAGGAGGAAAAGTCTTAGACATGGGGTATCGGGAGGGAGAAGAAGCAGCAACAGAACAAGCAAAAGAAATAAAAGCTGAAAAAGCCAGAGCCAAAGTGGAGAAAACAGAAACTGAAACCAAAGTAAAAGCCACAGAAAAAGCAGGAGGAGGAGGGGAAAAAGCAGAAGCAGGTGCACAGGTGACAGTAGCTGAACATGCAGAAAAAGCAGAAGAGAAAGAAGCAGCAGAGAAGAGAGAAGAAAAGGAAGCAGGAGGAAGAAGAGAGGGAGAGAAGGGGGGAGAAGCAGTGGAAGTCGTCACAGAAGGAAGAGAAGCCAGAACAGAAGGAGCAGACTTTAAAAAGTATCTGGGAAAAGGCAAAAGGAGGAGAAACAAAGAAGTCAAAGTGCAGAAAGTTGCAGCTGAAGTCAGAGCAACAGAACCAGGAGCAGCAAGAGCAGAGACAGTAGAAGCAAAGCTAGAAGCCAAAAGCAGAAGCAGAAGTAACAGAAACCAAGAGCAGAAGCAACTGCAGCCCAGGGCAGAGGGTGAACAGCCCTGGACTGGGAAGAAAGGGAGCCGCAGGGCAGGTATGGTGGCTGGTGGGCTGGAAAACACCATCTGTTCTCAAAACCCAGTTTCCTCCTAGACACAGAGTCAGGCTGGTCAGTGAGATGCTTGACTGCAATTCTAATACTTTGGACCATAAAGAGGAGGTGGGAAAGCATTCAGAAAAATGTTCCCCAAAGGATGAACTTTGATTAAGGAGATTCTGTGAGCAAAGCAGAGACAAAAGTAACTCAACCTTGCTTTCCATAAGCTCAGAGTCTGGTCAGGGAGTGTTGAGGGTTAGAAAAGTTGCTTGTGGGAGAAGTTGCTAAGGCCCCTAATCAGGGAAATGAGGAAACCTCAGCAAGGCCTTAGAAAGGGGTGGATCTGAGTTCAAAGTTACCAGGTGGAGATGGAATTGGGTAAATGGGACAGGGTTGGGGAAGATTCAGGAGTGTGCCTGAGGTTCCTGGCCTTGCATGCTGAGGGCTGAGAATAGCAAGCATTGAGGCCTGACCAGCCCCACCCATGAAATAATTTCTCTCCCAATCAAGAGGTTTATGGTGTGGCAGTGTTACAGATCCAGACCTGAAAGAGTGGGTCCTTTGCCCTCTGAAGAAAGAATTCACCAGAGAACACTAGGGGAAGATGAACCAAGTTGAACCAACCTTCATTTGGTGCAGGCTTTACTAGAGACTCCTCCATGTGGGAGCCAGCACCAGATGGGAGACTTTAGCTTTCCTCTCAAAGGGAGTTAAGAGGAAATATTTCAAGGGTATGTCCAGGAGGTGGGAGGAGAAGAGCAGCGTCAGAGCTTGTTCTGGGTTGGGCTACGACTGGGCATGTGCAGACAGATCACATTCCAACTGGCCATGCAGACTCATGGTCTTCTCCCTTCAGGAAGTTGTGATAATCATTTGTCAGGATCCAGTGCTTTTTGTCTAGCATGGCACCTAATGATCAGTGTAGTAGGCTGAATTGCTTGAACAGATTTCATCAGACCATGGTTCAGTTGACCTGTTCAAACAGAACTGGGGCAGCACATCCTATGGCTCCTGATTTCTTTTACTGCTTCAGAGGTGACATCTGTTATAAACCCTCTTCTTGCTGGGGGAGAAATAGTCACTGGACTGTGTCCCACCACACTGACTGGAAGCATCTGTCAAGTGGCCAGAGGGACATCAGAGTGCTGAAGAGCAGACTCTGGAGGATGTGATGAAGAGTGAGAGCAGAGCTGTCCAGTCACCCTCCAGTGTCCCCAATCCTCTGAGAGTTTGCTCCTTCCAGAAACCCCCAAAAGAGGTGTTTTTCTGCCTCCAAATCCAGTGAAAATATCTAGCCTGTCCCTAGAAAAGACTCTTCCTAAATTCCTCTCAGGAATCGGAGTCGCCAGACCTAGGCCAGTCTTCAAACAAGGAGTGACCCAGAATGAAGGTCGGGTCTGAGCAGAGAATGTCAGACCCTGTGGAGACCAGAAGATGTTGAGGGGCTCCTTGGGCTTTCCCCATTTACCACAAGGACCCCAGTACAGGTTTCCTGAGCCCTGGCCCAGCCAGGGCCTATAAAGATGCCTCTCCTGAAAACCCATAGGAACATGACAATGAAGTCAACACTCTGGGGTCATCATCTGGAGAGGGAGCAGCTGTATGAACTTAGGACTCCCCCTTCCTCCCTTCCCCACAGGCCATCTCAAACCCTACACGTGTGTGTGTGTGTGTGTGTGTGTGTGTGTGTGTGTGTGTGTGTGGAGGGAGAGAGAGAGAGAATCAAGATGGGAACATCAGGGTATTCCAAGAAATGATAGGGTCTATCACAAGGGGAAATTTCAAGTGATGGCAAGAGTTGAGGTAAAATGGGGAAACCAGAGTTGATAAGGAAGGATAGAAGGAAATTGTTCAGCCTGACCAGTGAAGAAAGCTTCCCAAGTCTAATATTAATTGGAAAATGCCTGGTGATGCATTTATTGCCATAGTACCCAGCAAAGCATTGGACACAGAGAGAAGAGCTCCACAGCCCCATGGGGTGGGTCCTGGGGCGCTGGCCATCTGGCCTGAGCTCACCTGTAAGGCAGTCCCTCCTGCCCTCCTCCCCTTCTCGCCTCAGCATTACTGAACAGAAATAGCCTAGAGCAATGCCTGGAAGATAGCAACTGCTCAGTAGCTCCTAGACACTCTGTTGCCATAGGAAGCATGTAATAAGTTCCTACTAATTGACTGATTTGAAAAATTATATTAAAGCCTGAATGGGCAACAAAATTTATATTCTGAGCAACTCAAAGTTATTTTAGGAATAAAGAAAATATTCTCCTTCAACGTGATGCCTTAAAAAGAGGGGCTGTGACCACATCCTCAAACCAATAGGGGTCTTTGACTCCTATTTATTTTGGGTAAAACCACCACCACCAATTACCTTGTATCCACCTGGGTTACATCCAAGCTTGCGATTATGGTTAAATCAGTGACTTTCAAAGTCGCTTAATGGCAATCCACGCTGTCTGTGCACCTCTACCCTAATGATGGAGCATCTTTGCAGAATGCTTTGAAAGATACAGATGAAAGAAATCGTTATGGTGTAGGAGCATCGAGGCTCTAAGGCTTCTTTGAGCAAGGCAGGAAGAAGGCCTGATGTCTGTGCATTATGCAGTTGTGATTCACGAGGTCCTGTGACTCAACTTCCCAGCCAGAAAATTAACCCAACTTTTTCTTCTTACTTTGAAGTATCAGCCATGAGGGTCCAAGGGGATATCTGCACTCAACCTGTGCGTTCCTCTCCTTCGCCATGCCTACCACCCTGGTCTGAGCTTCTGCCAAAGCTTTCCTAGAGCCAACGACTGGGATGGTCTCCGATCCTTTTAAAATGCAAATCTGATCATGAGGGATCCCAGCTTGAGATTTCCATTGCCCTTAAAATAGAAAGAAACCATCTCGCTGTATTTTCACGGGCAGCTCTACATGGTCTAGCCAGTGCCTCCTCCCTGCCCAGCCTCCCCGCCCGCTACTACAGCCACACCAGGCTCTTACAGGTTCTCTATACCAATCTCCTCCCAGTTGCAGAACCTTTGTAGTTAATCCCTTTATCTGGAACATTCCCCCTACCATACCCCTGTTTACCCTCACCTCCAATTCCTACCCCTGTTGTCTTATAGTCACAACTCAAATCTCCCTCTTTGGGGAGATTTCCACTGGCCCAACAGACTAGATCAGGTCCCCAGGTCTAAGTGCTCAGTAGATTGCTTCCCTTCCTATCACTTCTCATGGCTTACACTAACATATTTATGTGTGTGACTCTTTGTTCAACATCTATCTCCCCCACTGGCCTGTAAACTAGACAAGGCAGTAACCACATCTGTTTTGTACACCACTGCGCACCATGCCCCTCTGCCTGCCACTCCCAGCATAGAACAGGAGCCTGGCGATAAATATCTATTGATGAGTGAATGAATTGCATTTTCTAGGTACCCAGAGGGTTAAGAAGTACCACTGCCCAATGAAAAGAACACAAGAGATCCGCACTTCAGCTCCTCTCCCTTCTAATAAATCCTATGACTTCAGGTAAGTCCCTTCTCAACCTTGGGTCTAGAAATACTTAGACCGATACTGAGGGTTTTGGGCTACTTGGTCTTTCGGGTGGGGGGCGTGTCAATCTATAGTTTTCTGTTGCTGAGTATAGTGATTTAGACGCCTCCCCACTGCAACAAACATTGGAACTAGCCGTGAAATGACTGAAGTAGAGGTGAGACTAAACATCCCTAAAGAAACAAATTCTTGGGCCTTCCTGGTGGTGCAAGGAGTTAAAAAGCAACCTATGAAGCTATCTGCAGCCGCTGCAGCGCGAGTTCAATCCCCAGCCAGGGAGCTACCCACATGGCACAGCAGACCTCTCCTGTCTCGCCGGCTGCTCCCCTCAGCAGTGTATTTCAGTCAATCCTCCTGTTCTGTTCCTCTCTGTCTCTGGTGAATCCTCTCACCCCCCACACCTCAGGCCTGTACCCCAGTTCTTATATGCATAAATAAATTTTTAAAAAAAGAAACAAGTTATTTTGCTCCCATTCTTGTTGGAACACTTGTGCTTGAAAATGACTTTCAGAGCCTGAGCTGAGGGAATATCTTGTCATCTGCAGTTTAATCCTTGGTTCCATTACTTAAACCAGTGATTTCAACTTTCCATTTCCCCTTGAGACAGCCAGAAAGTGGGCATTTCCAGAGATGTGATGTATAGTCTATAGATTAGTAATTTAACATAAGCAAGACTTTAAAAATAAATCCTTTATAATTGTTGATGTATTCAAGGATAAATAAGGGATCTTGGGAACACCAGCCTTGGGAATCTCATTTCTGCCCTAGGATATATTTCTTCCTCATTTTAATTTCATTACTTGTATCGTCCATTCTTAGCTCTCTAGAATTAGAATGTCTAACCTCCTTTTGCTCAGAATACAAAGTAACAATTATTGCTGCTTTGTTTCCACAGTAGCAACCTATGTCTCATATTTGCAAACCTTATTTCCAAGCATCATTTAAATACAACAGAGAGAAAATAGAGTAACTCAAGAGGATCAGATAGGAACCTGATGCCAGTGATGCCAGTCACTCCCTCAACACTATTCTCTCAACAATTCAGAGGCCCTTTACATTCCCACTTTCCTGTACAATGTGTTGTATGTGCCTGTGGGAATATCTCTGTTGGGAATTGTTTATGCCTTCACTTTTATTGAAATCACTCTCCAAGAAGCCTGGCAAACTGCCAGGAACCCCCAACCTCTGGGCTAACAGGCTGGCTGGGGATTTCTCAGTCACTCATGATCTGAGTATTCCTTCTGGAAAGTTCTTTTTGTCATGAGCACTGCATGAGAAGTCACTGAGTACAGAATCACTGAATAT
The DNA here is from genome assembly GCF_014898055.3 of Talpa occidentalis. Taxonomy (NCBI): domain Eukaryota; kingdom Metazoa; phylum Chordata; class Mammalia; order Eulipotyphla; family Talpidae; genus Talpa; species Talpa occidentalis. The sequence goes on along the minus strand of NW_023604295.1, from coordinate 39,821,220 downwards.
AGAACAAGGGATGAATGGATACAAGCTTTTCTAGTGAGCCACCAGCTAGCTCTTCAAGGGCACACCCTCTTTGCATTTGTGCATATCAAATAAACTCAGTTGTAGATGTGAGCACCCTTGAGGGCAAGACATGAACATGATGCCAGTCATGTCATAATCCCTGCAGTATTACACTTTGCTCTTTCTCAATCTTTGTTGGTTCCTCTCCATCTCTGGACCTCTTTATCTTGAGCTACCCCAAAACTCAATCACTGGACTCCTTCTCTATCTACACCCACCCTAGGGACTTCATTCAGTTCCATGCTTTTGAATTCCATATATAAGCTGATGACTCCTAAATTTCTATTTGTGGCCCATATTATGCACACTCCTCCACCCACCCCCAATTTCCAGACACATATACCCAACTTCCTACTTGACATCTTCATTTGAATTTTTAATAGGCATCCTGGAACTTCACATATCCAAAACTGAATTCATGATCTGTCCCTAAAACCTGCTGCTCCACAGTCAGCCTCATCTCAGGAATGACAACTCTATCCCTCTGGTCTCTCAGGTCAAAATGGAATTTTCCTCATCCAATCTGTCAGCATCACACTGCTGAATGAAGGGATGTAAGAGTGTCTGGAACTGTAACCATTTTCTAAAATCTGCTGAGCACAAGCCTGATCATTAAACACTTTTCTTTGAAAGAGTGTGACCTTTTGACACAGAAACATTAATTCCAAAGAGCACCTGCACCCCTATGTTTATAGCAGCACTGTTTACAATAGCTAAGCTTTGGAAACAACCCAAATGCCCAAAAATAGATGACTAGATCAAGAAAATGTGGTACATATACACCATGGAATATTACTCAGCAATCAAAAAAGATAAACACATGCAATTTGCAGCAACATGGATGGCACTGGAAGGGATCATGCTCAGCGAAATAAGCCAGGAAGAAAAAGAAAAACACCAGATGGTCTCACTCATAACAGGAATCTAGAAAACCTAAATATGGACCAGGAAAAAGAATAACTATAAGAAAGAAAAAAATAAAAATCAACAAACAACTATGAACCAGAGACACTCTGTGGAGGGGAGGGGAGGAAGGATTGGGGTCAAAATCAGGTTTGCAATTGTATGGGGAATATAAAAATAAAAAAATAAAATAAAACAATATGAGAGAAACAGAAAAAAAAATAGTGTGGCCTTTTGTGCTATATTCTTAAAAACGTCACAAAGAGCAAAATTCCTTATTATGAAATCAATAAAAATAAAATAATTGGGAATAGAGAGATTGCTCAGCCTTAGTTGGAGAAGACTGCAGACCTTGATTGGTCTCAAACTAAATGCTTTGCCTTTTTAGGGAAACTCTCGATTGGGACTCTTAGCCAAAGGTCACCCAGTTTTGCACCCACCACTGTATTTCCAACCTGGGTATACAGTTGCTTAGAAAATAAGCAGCACTTACAAGTACTAGTACAAGGCCTATTGGTTAATTAAGGGACGTTTTCTTTAAAAAAAAAAAAAATAGAGGTAGTTGTGGGCCTCGCTGGTGGCGCAAGGGGGTAAGCACTGCACTATGAAGCAGTGTGAGCCTCTGCAGTCCAAGTTCAATTCCCGGCAGGCCAGGGAGCAACCCACATGACACAGCAGACCTCTCCTGTCATACCTGCTGCTCCCCTCAGCAGTGTACTTCGGTCAATCTGCCTCTCCTGTTCCCCACTCTGTCTCTGGTGAGTCCTCTGAACATTATCTCTGGCCTGTATCCCAACTCTTGTATGCATAAATAAATAAATCTTTAAAAAAAAAAAAAAGAGGTAGTTGTCTAACCTGAGGACAGGAAATGCTTGGCATTCAAGCTTCCATTCCTTCCTCTCGTGCACATTAAGATATTGCTGACCAATCTTGGTACTCTTTCCTGCTAAATGTAGATTTGGACTTGGAACCATTTTCAACTCAGTAGCCCAAGTAGTCACTACCAATTGATGTATCAACTTTGGCAAAATAAGTTTAAACCTAATTGGCCTCCCTGATCTCACCCTTGCCAATATTTCTGTAGTCACATATATGTGCTCAAAAACAAACAAGAAGATGGTGGCAATGATGTTAGTTGGACAAAAAATTACTCACCTACAGGCTGTTGGTTATTCCCACCCTACATGTCTCCCTCCCTTACATGGTGTCTACAGAGAACCCTATGTGAGGAGGGGTGATTTCCACCGCCTACCAAGGCATATTCCTGAAAAACAGATTATAGGTGCATTGTGTTTCTTATTACAACAATAGCATAATTGGAGGCTGTGTTTTATAATTAAGAAGTTGGCAGCAAGTAAATCACAGAGATGATCAACAATATGTCATCCAAACAAAGTTATGCAACTGGCCTTCTATGATTAATTAAAGTTTAACACTTTAAAGTCCTTTAAAATGGGCCTAAGTATACTATATACATAGCTTAGTCAGGGTTTACACAGTGCTCACATACCACATACGAGCATCACAAGTCTGCTGAATCACAATTGAACCCATCGAAGATGAATACACAAACGTTAGCAAATAGTAATTAACTTTTTAACTTAAAGAATTGGATTTGCCTTCTTAGGGATCAGGAAGACTTTGAGGGCTCATTTGGATGATCACAATTCCTTCAAAGGAGAAAGAAAAGCTGCCAAGGGAAATCTGAACTGTTGTTCTCTCCTTTCCTTAAAGACACAATATTGGACAATGTTTCTTGAAACCTGCTCTGTGCCAAGGATTGTGCTGAGGGCGCCAACAAACAAAATGATTCCAACTTATCCATTGAGTGTGGGGCTGCACCTGGGGGGCCATTCTCTTCAAAACAGCTGTAGCATTGTTTAAATACTAACAGACCTTACTCATTTTGCATCCTCGATGTCATCTTTTAGTTTGTCTTCTCTTTCTTTTCTTTTTTTAGATTTATTTTTATTTATTTATGCTTACAAGAACTAGTGTATAGGCCAGAGGTGGGGGTGGGGGGGAGGTGAGAGCATTCACCAGAGACACAGTGGGGAGCAGAACAGGTAGATCTACTGAAATACACTGCTGAGGGGAGCAGCAGGTAGACAAGAGAGGTCTGCTGTGTCATGTGGGTCATCTCCCTGCCTGGGGATTGAACTCATGCCACAGTGGCTGGGGATAGCCTGATAGCACTGAGACTTTAAGCTCTGCACCACCAGGGAGGCCCTATCTTCTCTTTCCTTAATATTTTTCAAGGTTTTTACTGATTTTCCTGTAATCATTTTGAAGTTCCACCTCAATAAGCTGGAATCCACAGGCACCCTTATCAGTGTTTCTCAACCATAACTACACACCGAATCACCTTTTAAAAATCCTGATGCCAGGGCCTCCCTGATGAGACAAGGGGTTAAGTCTCAGCACTAAGAAGATATTGGAAGCCACTGCAGCACAAGTGGTTAAATCCCAGCACAGCAGACCTCTCCTGTCTTTCCTACTGCTCCTCACAGCAGTACATTTCAGTCAATCTGCCTGTTCTGCTCCCCACTGTGTCTCTGGTGAATCCTCTCACAACCACCACCCCCCGGCCCCTGACACACACACACACCTCTGGCCTATACCCCAGCTCTTGTATGTATAAATAAATTAAATAAATCTTAAAATAAATAAAATAAATAAAAATAAAAAACCCTGATGCCTGGTAGCCACCCACCCCCCAAGCTGATTGAATCAGAATCTCAGGGATGAGAACCAGACATCTGTATTTTTTTTAAAGCCACCAGCTGCCTCCAGTGTGTTTGGGTCGAACACCACTGTCAGACTCTCTTCCCTAAATAGAAATAGGCACTTATCTGTCCTTGTCGCTCAATAAACATTTGTCTGAAGCAGACCTCCCAATGCTACTGGATTTAGTCAGTTCAGATTTCCAGGACAAGCAGCTGTTCTTCCCAAAGAAAAGAGGATTCTGGTTTCTGGTTACCAGTTATTACTCCAGGCAGATAATAGGATCTTTCATGGCTGTTGCCCATTCTTGACTTCCAGGAACTGTGGCCCTGTTTGGTTTCCTTTTTCTGGTCACTTGATGAAATTTGACACTGGAGAACACTCCACCCACTTTATGGCCTTCATCTAAGCAAAAATTGCTGAATAATAAGTACTAGTCCAAGTTCCAACCCTATTCCCTTATGATTACTTTCATAGGGCTGCTGTAACAAAGTATCATACATTAGTGGGCTTAAACCAACAGAAGTATATTCTCTCACAGGGTGGAGGCCAAAAGTCCAAAATCAAGGTGTCAGCTGGGACATGCTCCCTCTAAATGTAATAGACAAGAATCTTTTGCTTCTTCCTGGCTTCTGGTGACTGTGGCATCCCTTGGCTTGTGGTCGCATCACCATACTCTCTGCTTCATCATGCAGCCTCTTTCCAATGGCTGTGTCTCTCTCTCCCACAAAGACATTGGTCACTGGACTTAGGGCCCATCCTTATTTAGTGTTACCTCAATAAGTTGATTATATCTGCAAAGACACTACTTCCAAATAAGGTCATATTCACAGGTTCCAGGGGGACATAAATTTTGGGGGGATGCTATTGAACCCAGTATACTTCATAAGCTACATGTGGATATTCTTGTTTTCCATCCCTAGGAGGCAGATATCAGTAACATCTATTTGTCCCTGTCTACCTGTAAATCTACTTAGATTCTTTATTCCTTCTCTAGAATAATAGAAAAGTATCAAAAGAAAACAATTAGGTTAATTGGATTGACCTATTTAAGACAGATGGAAAAATGTAGATATTATGCTTGTGTTTTGTTGGATTTTTTGTTTTTTGTTTTTATTTTTTCAGATTTTATGTACATTTGTAACCCATTATGCTGGTTCATTATCTGTTTAGAAATAATAAACATGTAATATTTAGAGTGTAACCAAATCATTTCTTTCCTCCTACTAAAGCTTGACAGACTATTTCTTGTCCTCCCTCTCTAACACACACACACACACACACACACACGCACACAGCAACTGAACTGCAAACTCCTACTTTTGTTGTTCAAATTTAACATCATAGCTATTCATTTAGCTAGCCTCAGGAAACAGAAAGGGGAACCAGGCTGATGGTCAGACTTGGTAGGAATTCTTAAGAGATCATCATTTAACAGCTGTTTCTATTTCATCACCAACTTCTTTTACAAAATCTGAAGCAGATTTTGTAAGAGTTACCATTTGCTAAATCAGATTTTGTTTTAGCCAGATCTATTATTTATATTGCTGTTCAGCCCCAAGTCTCAGGTGAATTTGCAAAATTTAACAATATTAGGCATTGAAGAATGAAAAGAGGCATCTCTAAAACCCCCCCAAAGCCCTCAGGTTCCTGGTCTGACCTAAAGCTGTAGGTTTGGGAATTTGCTATTCCCACTTCCATTTCGTCCTGTCCTTTGAGCTGTCACCTTGGAGATGTCACAGTCCACATGTGCTTCCTTCTGTGAAATGAGGGCCATGATCATTGCTTTGGAACAGGGAGCTGGAAGAGCAGCTGGGAGAGATGCTAGCATATGCTCACCCACAAGTCCACCAGGCCTATACTCAGAAAGGCGGCAGACAGTTGTAGACAAGGGATGGGAAATACATAGCAAACACAAGAATAAAAATTCTGGAGCTGGAGTGTCTGAGTTCAAATTTTAGAATCATTTTTTTAGGGAATACAAGATTCCTAATTTTTCTAAGCCTGTTTGGCCATCATTTTACCTTCCTGTTGAGTCAGGTTAGTACTAAAACCACAAAAGAAGGATAATGACAGCACCTGCTTCACAGCGTTGTGCAGAATTAAGGTGATAGCTCATGTAGTATGATGCCTACACAATGCAAGCACTTAGCAACTGCTAACTCTTACTAGCTTGAGTGCCACCTCTACTGAATAATCCTGGATGCTTGGAACAGAGTCTTGAGTGGACATGATCAGGTTTAATGGAAGAAATGATTTGATAGATCAGAGTTGTTGGCCTGCATGTAGAAAAGGAGAATGATTCTACCAAACCACGAGTTTGCCATTCCTGTAGAAACCATATCAGATTCACCTCTGTCTCCCCACAATCCCTTCTCAGGACCCTCCACATGGAAAATATGTGATTATATAACTACTTAGTTGGTACTCCTTGCCACAGGAGTGTAAAGCAGGAGAAAGAATGGGAATTAAAGTGAGTTCAGAACTTGAGACAAAATCTCTCTCCCCAACATGGTTTTTGATGTCTTCCTTTTGTGAGTCAAACCATCACCCAGACTACAAAGAGACACACCTGCAGGTTCATCCTGGCTTTGAAACTCACTGGGCTGGTGTGCAATGGTGAAGTAAAAACCTGGGAAACCTGAGTAAGTGAATAAAACTGTTATGGGGCTCCTGGAAACTGGTCCTTGTTTCTTCCTTCCTGTTGTTGAGTCCCAGGCTAGTAGGAAAACCACAAACCCTGGCCAATCACCAGTGAGAAACAGACTCTCCTGCCCTGGTGATCAATCCCATAAAGCCAACCTGCACATACACGTTTTTTATTTGGGATTCATCTATGTAATCCAAATTCATGTAATTTGATGTCATAGTATCACACTGTATGAAAATACTACAACTTCTCTATCTCTTTTTATAGTACCCATTATTGTGTCTATGCGAAATTATGGTTTTAGAGTATCTGTTATGAGAATGTAACCATTCCCCTTTCAACGGACAGGCAGTTTTTCCAATTTTCTTTCACTGTTCCAGTTTTTCACTATTGCAAGCAATGCCATCATGAGAATTTGTGCATATATGTGGGGTATCTATCTAGAAGTGGAACTGCTGTGTCATAGGAATGCAGCCATGACCTCATACATTTGTCTCATTCTCTGTTCAGCCTCTTTGTCTAGTCTCTGATATCACTGGTATTTCCTCAGACAAGGGAGCTCCTAGAATTGAAGGGAAAGATCAGAAAATGCCACCCACTGAATCATTCTGTGGACCCATGTATGCTGGTCACTGGACATCAGGACACTGGACCCAGATGGTCCTGAGATTTTAACAGAATTTGACAAAGCCTGCAGGTGGGCACAGTGATATTATTCTCTATACTCTTTGGCCTTTTTGGAATATTTCATAGTGAAAAATAAAGTAACAAAGATAAATCAGTAACGAAAGACACAACTACCCCCTCTGTTTTTGCTTTTTAAATATTCACCTTCATTTTCCCCCAGACTATCAAATATGTACACTTGACATAAATTTTAGAAAAACATTTTAAATTATATTAACTACCCAAGTATCACTCCTCAGAAATATTCACTATGAACATTTTAGTCTATTTCTCTCCAGTTTTTTTCTTAGCATTTTCCCCTTCCATATGTACTCACTTGTTTACTGATTTTTTAACCTAAAATCTACATAATTTTCATATCATCATAAATACAATAAGTATAATTTTAATAAGTTCATCTTTTACTTAGTATTCTAATAGCTACTTAATCCCTATAGATTGGATCATTCAGGTTATTCCTAATTTTCATGCTTAAAACATGAAATCTTTGGACATAAATCTTTGGTGACCTTTAAGATCCTTAAGATAATAGGATCGCGGGCCTCCCCAGTGGCGCAACGGTTGAGCACTGGGTTGTGAAGCTGCCCGCAGTCTCTGCAGCGCCGGTTCGATCCCCAGCCACCGGGAGAGGGTCCCACATGGCGCGCAGACCTCTCCTGCTGCCTGTTGCTCCCCTCAGCAGTGTACTTGGTCGCTTTGCCTGTTCTACTCTCCACTCTGGCTCTGGTGAATTCTCTCACCCTCCCGTGCCTCTGACTGTACCCAGTGCTTGTATAAATAAGTAAATAAATCTTTAAAAAAAAAAAAAAAAAAAAAAAGATAATAGGATCGCCCTGGTGGAACAGGAGTTAAGTTTCAGTGCTATCAAGCTATTGCCAGCCACTGCAGCCTGAGTTCAATCCCCGGCCAGGGCACTAACCCAGATAGCACAGCAGACCTCTCCTGTCTTGCCCGCTGCTCCCCTCAGTAGTACATTTCAGTAAATCTGCCTGTTCTGCTCCCCACTCTGTCTCTGGTGAATCTTCTCACCCCCTGCACCTCTGGCCTACACCCCAGTTCTTGTATGCATAAATAAATAAAAATAAATCTTTTTTATAAAATCCTAGAAATGTAATTTTCAGAAGGGCAAAGGGCGTTTTAGAAGCTTTTATAAATAGTAACAAGCTGTTCTGGAAAGATGGCGATATTATAGGCCCACCAACTAAGTGTTCAGGATGTCCAACTGGCTCCCTTCATGCACTTGTGAGGTCTCTTTACCCTGGGGTTCAGATGTGGAAGGAAAGGGAATCTTGAAATGCTGGCATGCCCAGTCACAAAGTTCAGGTTTGGCAGAGAGAATGTTTGGCATCCTCCCCAGCAGTGTGTATGAAGCTGCTTCCTTCCATGAGAACTAACAAGCCAGCAAAATGGATGAATCATACTGTGGGAGAGTCACCCCAGAGCCAGGTCTCTTATATATATATTAAGGACAATTGAAATAGAACACTGGGACAGTAGAAGATGTTTTATTTAGATTTCTTTAGGCTAAAAGCAACAATAACACAAAAAGACTGATAATTTAAGCAAAACAAAAGGGAAATTCTGGAAGGATACTGGAGTCCAAGGGCTTATCTACTGTCATGCAGGTTGTGTATCGTACAACTCAGGCCGTGAGAATTATTCGTGTTGTCATCTATGTGAATGGCACCTCCTAGAGTTACGCAGTGCGCTTCCCATACAACCAAACACAGCAGCCCTGCTGGAATATCTCATAGAACAGTTTCTCAAAGTATCCATGAGGAGGGTACTATTATTATCATCATCATCATCATTGTCATTGTAGATCAACACTTTAGTAAATTAAACAAATATGAATAATTAGAAAAATGAAATTCCATTTGATATCTCAGCCATGTTAATTACTATAAAAGCTGGCAAGCACTCAGTTTCTGAAGTTACCGCACTATAGTCTGGTAATACATAGTTCGGGAAAATGCTCTGATCTATACACCACAGTGACACAGATCATCCAAACTGCTTAATGTGGGAGCAGAATAAGAAGTGCAAAACAACTAAAGCCAAACAGTCAAATTCATTTGTCCTCTCCATCTCCCATAGGCTTTTCTCTCTCCTGTTGGTAAGATTATACCTCCTGGCAGAATGACTTTCTCTGATTGTAGAAACATCCCAATTAACAGCTCTTTGCACGTTGTGTCTACCACCTCAGCCACCAGAGAAAGAAGTATTGAACCCAAATCCAAAAAATTCCAGGAAAGAAATTTAGTGCCCAGCCTTGATCTGCTGCTCACTCTATGGCTAGGATGTGGGCTACTTGTGGTCAAAGGCAGGACTCACAAGAAAATGCAAACTTCCTTGAGGACCATGTGAATAGGGCTGGGAGCAGCCTCAGAAAAGGGGCAGGGTGTTACCAGAAACCAGTGGAAGTGCCAGGCAGATAAAACAGTAGGTTTCCAAAAATTAGATCTATGTTTTCCTGAATCTATATTGTACTGAGTACTTTTTCTGAAATATTTCCACTTGCCTTCCCCCCCCAAAAAAAAACAATGGGATTATGATCAAATAAATATGGGAAAAACTAGATTTTATCACCCTCCAGAGTTTCATTGGGCATATTAGCATATTAAAGTCTCTGAGGAGTTCTATACCAAGGAAGTCTGTTTAGTTATGTTTAACTCTGGGTTTCCCAAGTTCATTTGATCATTGTTTTAACGTGACATCCAGTACATGCTTAGGGATTAGTGTTCCAAGTACACAGTTTAGAAAATTCCCTCTAAGTGATAGATGTTCTCCAAAAAAGATATGTCTCAAATCTTAAAAAAAAAAGCCAAAGTTTTAAACAAACCAGTGTGTTAGGTATTGACAGTCTGGTAAATGACTTGCAGAGTCATTTTAAACAATAATGTATATAGCATCAAAGAATCCCTTTCTGGGTTCAGTTTTGTTTGCTCAGTCTTATTTAACATGGGGTCCTTTCTGTAGCCCTAGACCTTTCTCTCTGGACGTTCCTTTCCCAGGGCACTCCCAGAAGTTGTCAGAACCCTTTCCACATGTTGCTTGGTACCCTGCCCCTTTGAGGTAAGGTATGTCTTTATGTCATTATGTGGCTGGCCACTGCGGTTTGCAAAACTAACTTAATAGCACAGAGCATCTGTAGTACACCATGTGCTCATGTAATAAAAGGCCCCTTTGGAGTGAGCAACGCGCGTGAGAGCAGCATTAACAGCACCCCACACCTGGGGAAGCTTGGCGGCAGGAATGACATTTTAATAAGTATAATGAAGGTCTTCTCTTCTCTAATGAAAGATTAGAATCTTATCCCAGATCAGCCAACTAGATTACAGTCAGGACAGTCAGGATCAGAGGGCATAACATAGGTTGGCCACCAAGTCTGGAAACACAGGCAGATATATAATAAGTGGTTTATTGATATTACATTATAATGCATGATAAAATAATATCTGTGTGTCCAGACTTTGTGGCCACTCTGTAGTCAAAGCTATTATTTATATCAAGCAGTCACTAAATGTCAGGGGGTATTGTTCTAAATGCTTCCTTCACCTGAATTAGATAGTTTAATTAAATACTTCAACCCTATTACTTAGGAAGATACTGCCATCATTTTCACGGGGATGGGTGAGAAACCTGAGGCATGAAGGAATTTAGTATCTGCTCCAAGTTATGGCATTGGTGAGTGGTGGAGCTGAGACTTGAACCCTTACTATTACCCACCTCACTGCAGTGGTCTTCCCAGGAGGTATAGTCCCCTATCCTTTGTTGAACAGTCATCAATAAGTAGGAATTTAGGTTCTCTATCTTTTTTTAATCATACCACAGATGGCAAGAGAATAACCCTCCTAACTATCTTCTCTATTGATCTTTGCAGTTTGGTCCTCATCACAATGCAGTATAGCAAACCAGGCAGGAACTACAGCTCCATTTACAGATGAGGAAGCTGACCCTTCAATGGGATCCCTACCTATCAAACAGCAGAACCACATCTGCTGACTTCAAGTGTCTGTTTGAATTCATCTCCCATGTTGGGTTCTGTGCTTGCCAACATCCAAGATGGCCCCCAGTGATCCCTGCCTATTGGGTTACCCTCTCCCATACTGACTGAGTCTCACTTGTATGACCTTAAGGATGCTATGGCAATGATGGTAATGACTTCTGAAGCTGAAGCACAAAAGATGTCAGGGCTCCTATATTTATCACTGCATTACTGGTGCAGGAGCAGGGAAGCCAGAGCTGTTGTGAGGAGGCTCAAGCATACCCCACAGCGAGGCCTCTTGGTGAGAAACCGAAACCTTCCACCCACACCAGCACTACAGTGCCAAGCATGTGAGTGAGCACTCTGAAGCAAAACTTCAGCCCCAGTCAGAAGTCTGCGGCCCAAGCTGACATCTTGACTGCAATTTCAAGAGAGACCCTGTGATATTTAGTTGTACATGTCAACTTGCTGGCCATGAGGTGTCCAGATTAAACATGACTTCTGGGTATGTGTCTAAGATTAGCATTTGGGTTGGTGAACTCAGTAGATTGTCTTCCCCAGTGCGGGCAGGCATCATCCATTTAGGCTTGACTATAACAAAACGTAGAGAAGGAGGAATCCACCCTTTCCATTTCTACCTTATTGCTTAAACTGGAACATTTCCTCTCATCTTCTGCCCTGAGAGTGGAGAACACCATTTTCTCCCCCTGCTTCTCAGGCCTCCCAACTCAGACTGAATTATACCACCCAGGTCTCTGTAGACAGCAGGTCATGGAGATTCTCAGCCTCCACAATTATCTGAGTCAATTCCTCATAATCTCTTTTTATTATATAATTCTATATTATAAATGTTTTATCTCATAATATAATATGTAAGGAGATTCATTATGATTTATTAAGAGAAATTGGTGTATATACATAAATACATATTATATAGATATAAATCCTATTGGTTCTGTTTATGAAAAACTTTGACTAATTACAGATCCCAAATCAAATTCACCCTGTTAAATCACTCCTAAATTCCTGATTTGTAAAAACTGCAAGATAATGTGTATTGTCGTTATAAGCCAATTTTTTGTTAAAAATTTGGGAGAAAGTTGTTACGCAGCTACAGAAAACTATCACAAGTTCCAGCTCCAAAGTTCTGATCCTCATGAAGTTCAAAATGGACCTTAAGAAAGTCTTCAAGCACTCTCCAGACTCAGTTTCCACCCCGGCTAAACAATTACCTAGGATAACTTCTGAGTCTTCTTAGGGTAACTAATTAACCATTACAAGTAGGTTCAGGGGATGCTCCATGTGAAGATGAACCCCTGATAAATGTAGGCCAGTTCACAGCAAATCTGCATCATGTACCTGAAGGGATTTTTTTAAAGATTTATTTATGCATACAAGAGCTGGGGTACAGGCCAGAGGTGTGAGGGGTGAGAAGATTCACCAGAGACAGAGTGGGGAACAGAACAGGCAGACTGACTGAAGTACACTGCTGAGGGGAGCAGCGGGCAAGACAGGAGAGGTCTGCTTTGCCATATGGGTTTCTCCATGGATGGCCGGGGATCAAACTTGTGCTGCAGAGGCTGTGGATTGATTCATAGTGTGGTGCTTAACCCCTTGTGCCACCAGGGAGGCCCTACCTGAAGGTATTTAAGGAATATTTCATTTGTGTGTTAGAGCTATCAACTCATAAAGATCTAATTTAAGACTCTGCTAGCAATTAGCCCACAAATGGTCCCTGAGCATCTCAAGTTCCCTGCTATGTGTCAACACACTGCCAAACAAGGTGATCTTTGCTCTCACTGCTGGTTCACCAAAAATGCCTTCCCTATGCCCACCTATCACATACCTGTCCCCTGCCTAAGGTCCATCTCAAATGCCTCTGAAGCCTCCCAAGTCCACTTCCTGTGATTCTGCCCTCTGTCACCAAGACAGGAAAAGTTGCAGCTATTTCAGCTCTCTGGGGAGAAAAGATGTGGCTTGTTGCCTTTCTTGATTCCTACAGGGTTAATATTTCTACCACAGCTGATTTAAAATTCCCACATGACATTCCCAAATGCAGAAGTGGGAAAAGATGTCCATAGTCTAAGTCTGGAGCCAGAACCAGGCACTCCAGCACACCGTACATGTCGGACATCTCCCTCTCCCTGACCATACTCTTGATTACTTTGAAATGCCTCTGAAACCAGTCCAATATCTCTCTCTCTGCATAGGCCTTCATCATCTCCTGCCTGGATCATTATGTGAACCTCTCCCCCACCTCTAGACCCTCCCCATTCCCATTGTTCCTCCCACCACCACTTCTACATCACCATGGAATACACACTGCCCATTCTTAAAATCCTTCAGAATCAGGTTTTTCAATGGAAAGGCCAAAGTGGTTAGATACACAAGCTCTCTATGATCTGACCCCTGTCTATCTCTCCATTCACACACACACTTAACCCCAAGTCACTTCTCTGATGAGCCATGGTACTCCTCATGCCACTTGGTAGTCCAACAGCTTTGAATACCTTCTCCAGTCACAAATCCCATTCCTTCTTCTTGTCCTCCTTGTCCTCTACCATGGCCCTTCTTGTCTCCACTTGCCCATGCTGTTTTATTGTGGGCTTAATGAAGGTGCTTCCCATGGGGAATGATGGCTGGTTTTGCTACTTCTGCCTCACTCTCCCTTCCCAAAACTACAGGCTGCTTGAAGGCAGGACCCTGGATTGAGCCTCCTATTCTTCAGTGCTTGGCATCATGTCCTATCCTGATGGGAGAGCCACTCTGAGTCTGGAGAGGGAGGTATGATGCTGAAAGTTTGGTAGGATGAGGCAGGGAAAATGGATTAGAGCCCAGGACCTCTCCCATGGCAACATCTAGGGAGGCTCCAGGTAGAGAGGGGTACAGGATGTGGAGGTGGGAGGTGCAGAGGGAGGGAAATGGGGAACAAAAGCCCTTCTAGAACTTTCTGGTCATTGAAACTCCCAGGAACCCTGCCCTGATTGTGTTCTCTGTCCCTCTCCCAGTACTGAATGCTCCACTCTCAGACTGAAAACCCCAAATCTTAGGCTCTGTGTCTTTTATGTTGCTTTAAATTGAATAATTAGGAGCTCAAAACCACCCCTTGACCATATATTCAAGGCTCTGGTCCTGGTCTTAACCCCATGGTTAAGACCATTGTAAGCTATAACTTAAAAAAAAATATCGGCTAATATTACTTGTCCTCCCATGGAGGGCAGTCATCCTTTTTCCCCCAAAACATTCAAATTTTTTTTTTAGGTAAACAATTTATTTTTTTTTAATTAATAAATTTTATTTTTATATTCCCCATACAATTGTAACCCCCCCCCCATCCAAAACATTCAAATTTAACCCAAGGATCAAAAAGACAATGTCTTGGATCTTAGGCAGCATCATTAAAATAGTTGCAAGCAACCCCCTTGGCACTAGCTCCGCTCCTATTACTAAAAGACCTCAGGAAGTCTCTTCACTCCAGCTGGTTTTTCCATCTGAAAAGGGAAATTAGCGCCTGGATGATCAGTAAACACTGTGATTCTAAGCCAATACCCCCAACATGCCTTCATACCTACCTAAGTCAGAGGGTTGTTTAAGATCAAATGAGAAAATGGATATAAAAATAATCGTGGTAAGTTACATCTTAAAAATATTGGTTACTATTACTTGTGAAATTTAATTAATGTGCTAAAAGTCTTTCATAAACATTCTTGGATGATTTAAATAGATTTTAACATGATTGTGGTCATCCTGGTGAATGCTAATTTAGGAGAAAAACAAGAGTATATTGAAGGCAAGCCCTCATAAGTGAGGACTTTTTACCAGTTTGGGCAAGCAGAAATTTGATAGCTACTAGGTTAGCTATGGACAGACATTGCAGGCCAGGTCTGTATCAGTAGTCTGTATCATTGTTTTTTCATTCCCCATGCTACACAAAGGATTAGCCATTAGAATCCAGGCATGCCTGTTTATTCTAAGGCATGCCCTGAATGTTCAGTCAGCCTTTTAACAGATGTGCTAAAGAGAATTAAAATAACTCATGCTTACTCGCCTCTCCCAGGTACAGCAGAACTAGGTCACTATAGGATTTCAAAGCCTCTTCTTTCTCTCTGATTATTGTTATTATTATTATTATTATTATTATTATTATTGTTCAATCATTCAAAAACAAGGTCAAGATTCAGAAGTAACTAGGTCTCTCTTTGATCTTCAAGTCTTCAAGGTCATAGTCACACTCAGCTCAGCAGCTTTCAGCCCCAGCTCTCCAACCACAGTAAAAGCCCAAGAGGAAATCTTTATAGAGTCCTTGAGAATCCATACTCCCTGGAGGGACTGAAGCCATAGACAGTCTGAGGAATTCATGTCACTCTACAGCTTTTGCCTAAAGATGATTACTAACGGCTACTCCAAGCTGCCAGCCAGAGTGACACTTCCTTTAATTCTGCTTTGTAGATTAGCAGAGCTCTTGTGAGTAAGCAACCACTAACCCAAGCCTCCTTCAGTCCGCCTATGTCAACTGGCCATCCAGGCTCTAGGAGGCGTGTGCACTCGTGAGTGTGTGTGTGTGTGTGTGTGTGTGTGTGCACAAACACAAGAGTAACTGCAGTTCTGTTTCAGTCATTCCATTTAATGTTTAGAATTAAAACTTGAATGCCAAACAACCCTTTTTCATCAATATATAGTTACTTGACCTACAAAAGATGACCAGATGGCCTAGCCTCTCCTATAACTGTGAAAAAAATCCCTGCTGATGGAAGATGCTGAGAGAGAACAGCTTACTTCTCCCCAGGCTCAAATGCAAGTTAGCCAAGGCCCCCAACCCACTGCCCAGCCACTCAAGAACATCCTCTTGGTATTTGAAAGGCAGCCCCTGTGAAGATAAGCATAAAAGCAAAGCCTAATGGTGCTTCAGTAAAGGTCCAGATATTATTAAGAATAATAGCACATATTATCATAAAATCTTTGAGTTATATAAATTAACTTACAGACTAAAAAAGTACTTTTCTCATGATTGGCATTCAGCTAGTACAGCACATGCTGGGCAGAGTGCCATATTACAGTTGGTCCTAGAATATCACATGGGTCCACTTATAAGTGGATTTTCTTTTAATAAGCATAAACTATAATATCAATAAATACAGCATAGTACTGTGAATGTATTTTCTCTTCCTTCTCATTGTCTCAATAATATTTCTTCTTCTCTAGCTTACTTTATTGTAAGGATACAGTGCTTTATACATATAACAAACAAAATACATGTTCAACTTTTGATGTTATCATAAGGCTTCTTCTGGTCAGCAGCAGGCTATTACTAGTTGTAATAGCCTGGAGGGAGCTGAAAATTATGTGCAGATTTTCAACCAGGGCAGGGGCCATGGCGGCCAATGCAGAGCTAGTACCCCAAAGCTCATTCTACCTCATGTCATTTAAAGTTCAACTCTATGTCCATTTCCATTGGTAAATATCCATTCATGCAAGTCTGCCTGCAGTATTCATTCTTGCATCACTTTTATTACCCAGTCTCTTCCTCTGGGGGGTAGGAGGGGATGGTGGAGATATATATATATATATATATATATATAGAGAGAGAGAGAGAGAGAGAGAGAGAGAGAGAGAGAGAGAGAGAGAGAGAGAGGAAGAGAGAGGTGTCCAAGACCCAGCAATCAAAGAACAATGAAAGAATTAACGCTTAGGGAAGCTGGAGCCCCAGGACCTATGTAGGACAGTGCTGTGGTCAAGGTCCATGCAGACAGGTGGGTGTCCATGTCATACCTATCACTAAATATGCGTATCTGTACTGTGTTTAGGATGGAACAACCTGAAGGGTGCCAGCACTCTGTCTTCACATTCTACTCTCTGCCTCTGTAGCACCCCCAGTGTGGGAACACAAGTCAGGTGGCTCCAGGGAGCCACAGGGCAAACGCTGAGAGCCTGCCCAGGCCCTTCTTTAACTGTGAGGGAGGAGTGGGAATTGTCTTCAGTGACTAGTACTTAAAAGTGGCCTCCTTCCCCTCGGCTGTGCCCCAAAGCCCCAGAATGGGTGTCTCTTAAAAACCAGAAATAATAACACGTAACAGCCATATGGGCAAGTCCCCAAACTGCTGTCTGCATCAATTTCCCTCTGTTCAATCCAATGGAGAGAGATAATGACCTATCTTAGGTTTAATTAACATCTGGGCCCTGCTGCTGGGAGATTCCCAAACCCACGTCTCCCAGTAATTGCAAACCTTTATTTATTTGGGCACTTTGATGACAGCCACATAATGGGAGCCATGGCCCCAACCCCACCCACAGCCTCATACTTGCCAGCTGACAACCTCACCTCCCCACCCCCACCTGTCCCTCCCTATTAGTCTTCTGCCTTTCTGCACACTGTCTTCAGTACGCTAATACATAAAATTTCTACCCTGTGCCATTCTGTGCTCATAGGGCACTTGGAATCTGGAGATCTGGCCTCCAGTCCCAGATCTGCCCATTCCTTTCTCCACCACTATGAGATAGTTGCACTTGCATGCAGTAGGTGCTAACCACTTGTCAGTTGCCTCCCTTTCTAATCCATTCTGCTCTTTAATCCCTGGGTCTGTCATCTGAAAATTGAGTGATTGTTGCTGCTACCTCTACCCTGGCTGGTTATATGCATCAAGTGAGAAAACAGTAGAGAGCATCCTTATAAGTTATAAAGTCTCCTGACTTAGCAGGGCAGTCTCTTTGGAAAGAGAGAGGATTGAGGTGCTGCAGGGATCACTGTTCAAACACAGCCTTGCAGGGGAACTGTCCCTTGCTGGGTCTCCATCATCAAAATGTTCAGGAGGAAGCAGGGCTACCAGGAGGCAACTGAAAAAGGACATGGTAGCTTAGCTCCCAGGTGGCCAGAATCTGTCCCAGGCATGCTCCCCAAACAGCCTTAGACCCACCACAAGATTGCCCTCCCAGGTCCTCCAGGAGGACAGAAATGAACATTTCTTACACTTGTATCACACTTATCCATAAAAAAAAAAGGTGACTTATAGTCATGATTTCTTTTGGATTGCACAATGCCATAGGTCACATAATCATCCCAAGTGAGTACCAGACCTCAGAGGATTGAACTATTCTGTGCAGTGTAGCACAATGAGCCTTGAAAAAACAGGTGCAAACCCAGGAATAAGGTTCAAATCCAAGAACGAGATGCAAACCCAAGAATGGGTTGCAAAGCCAGGCTTCCGAGCTGAAACCCTGCATTGCTTAAGGGTGGTGATTATCTCCAAAAGAAACACAACTTGTTGCCTTTTTTCCCCCTCCCTTTCTTCCTTTTCCTTTTTTTTTTTTTCATCTTAATGACATATTTAGTTCAACTATATCCTGGTCTGTCCCTAAGGTTATCAAAGAATAATAACTAATGATACAATGTCTTATTCCTTTAACACTCATACCAGAAAATTTCCCAGACAATCTTGTTAGGTACCATAGCCTTTTAAAAAATACCATTTTAAATAATAACAGTACAAAACACAACAAAGCAAAAATGGACAATTATAAATCAGAGACATCCTGCAGGGGAGGAGGGAGAGGGCTCAGAGGGACGAAGGGAGGAGCACAGGGGACTGAGGAAATGGTGCATGGGTGCACTGGTGAAGGAACCTCTATGGGGACTACACCTGAAGGGGTGGGGGGAAGCAAATATTGTTTAAAAATGAACAATGATGTAAAATAAATACATAAATATGAAAAAAATCCATCTTAAATAAATATACTTCTACAGTGCATTATACAATTCTTTATTTTTAATTGGATTAGCTTATTGTGGATGCAATGTGCTAATACAATTTAAACATCCTCCTGAAGTTTTAGCTTATATAAATCTGGACAGTTGGTCATAAAATAAAGAGAAGATGAAAAGGTAACTCCCTCCATCATGTTGCAGAGACTGAATCCCTCTTCTTCAAGCTCATTTTCCTTCCCTTCTGAGCACACCTCACACTGCATTTCCCAGCTGCCCTTGCAGTGACAAGCACACATGAACTGAGTTCTGATAAGAATTCTATGTGTCAAAAACCCCGAATAGCCAAAGCTCTCCTGAAAAAAAAAAAAAAAGAAGGGAATGGAGGCATCACACGCTCAGACTTCAAACTATACTACAAAGCCATAATCATCAAAACTGCATGGTATTGGAACAAGAACAAAGACACAGACCAATGGAATCGTATAGAAAAATCCAGAAATAAACCCACAGATTTATGATCAACTAATCTATGACAAAGGAGCAAAGAATATGCATTGGAGCAAAGAAAGTTTGTTTAATAAATGGTGCTGGGAAAACTGGGTCGCTACATGCAAAAGAATGAAGCTTGAACACTACCTAACACCATGCACAAAAATCAACTCAAAATGGATTAAAGAACTAGATGTAAGACCTGAAACCATAAAATACATAGAAGGAAATATAGGCAAAACACTACGTGATATTCACATCAAAGACATCTTTACAGACACATCATCCAAAGCAGTGATAGTGAAGGCAAAGATGAACAGCTGGGACTACATCAAATTAAAGAGCTTCTGCACAGCAAAAGAGACAATAACAAAAACAAAGAGAAACCCTACCCAACTGGGAGAACATTTTTGCACACAACACTAATGATAAAGGACTGATCACAAAAATCTACAAAGAGCTGATGAGACTCAACAAAAACAAAGAAAATAATCCAGTTAAAAAATGGGCAGAAGAGCTAAAAAGAAATTTCTCTGAAGAGGAAATGCAAATGGCCAACAGGCATATGAAAAAATGTTCAACATCACTTATAATCAGGGAAATGCAAATCAAAACTACCATGAGATACCATCTTACACCAGTGAGAGTGGCACATATTAAAAAAACTAGCAACAACAAATGTTGGCGAGGGTGTGGAGAAAAAGGAACTCTTCTGCACTGTTGGTGGGAGTGCAAACTGGTCCAACCACTATGGAGAGCTGTGTGGAGATTTCTGGACCTACTAAACATAGAGCTTCCATATGATCCAGCAATTCCACTCCTAGGTATTTACCCAAAGGACACAGAAACATCAATTCCAAAGAGCACCTGCACCCCTATGTTTATAGCAGCACTGTTTACAAAAGCTAAGCTTTGGAAACAACCCAAATGCCCAAAAATAGATGACTGGATCAAGAAGATGTGGTACATATACACCATGGAATATTACTCAGCATTCAAAAAAGATAAACACATGCAATTTGCAGCAACATGGATGGCACTGGAAGGGATCATGCTCAGCGAAATAAGCCAGAAAGAAAAAGAAAAATACCGGATGGTCTCACTCATAGCAGGAATCTAGAAAACTTAAATAAGGGACCAGGAAAAAGAATAACTATAAGAAAGAAAATATCAAAATCAACAAATAACTATGAACAAGAGACACTCTATGTGGGTTGCGGGGTGGTG
Source organism: Talpa occidentalis (assembly GCF_014898055.3). Taxonomy (NCBI): domain Eukaryota; kingdom Metazoa; phylum Chordata; class Mammalia; order Eulipotyphla; family Talpidae; genus Talpa; species Talpa occidentalis. Next base: position 39,800,793 of record NW_023604295.1, on the reverse strand, counting down.
GTGGGGAAAGGAGGGCTTGGGGTCAAAATAAGGGGGTTGTAATTTATGGGGAATATAAAAATAAAATTTAAATTAAAAAAAAAGAATTCTATGTGTCACTTCAGGCCTGCTCATTAAAACTTCCAAATGATAATGCACAATTTTTTTCTCTGTCCCCTGGAGGGCCTTCTCTGGTCAGATACAATGACCTAGAGGCAATTCCCAGACATGGGCTTTCAGCAAATTTTTCTGTAAAGGGCCAACTAGATAACCCACATATACAATGTTACGACTACTCAATTCTGCTGTTGTAATGCAAAGCAGTACTAGAAAATATGTAAATGAATGAGTTTGATTGTGTTCCAATAAAATTTCCTTTACAAAAACAGCCAGCAGACCCAATTTGACCCATGACTCTTGCTCTAGAAGATGGTAAAGTCACATTTAGAAGGAGCCTGGGTCCCTGAAAGACTGCCTGACAACCAGGAGTGTTTGTGCTGAATCTGCATAAGTAAGAAAAAAAATCTAATCATGAAAATCATGTAAGAGCTTCCTTGTTAAAGCAGCTAGCATTCTTTACTATATTCAGTTAGTCCCACTAAATTCTATTCCTTCTTGTTGTCAAGTTCATCAATCAGAAAATAGATGAAATATTCTTCTCAAATGGCCTTTATCAATACAAGCCTGAAGAAAGGTAGCAGATAGGAGATGTTGAAAAACACCTGTCCCAAAAAAATGTTCAGGAAGATTATACTTCTCATAGAAGCAATGTCAGATAAGGTTTGATGACTCAGTCAGAGCCTTTGAGGAGACCACTTTGATGGTTGAAGAAGATGATCATCACTTTTATGAAGCCCTCTATGAGCACCCCTCCTTTCTTGGGTGGGTCCAGTTGAGTGAACTGCCACTCCTCTGTGTCCCCTCAATACTGTACACATAGAGTGACTGTGCTGCTTTTTATATTGCTAGATAGTGCATGCTTTGATCTTTCATGCTGGGTTATGAGTTTCATGTGAGCAAGCCTGCTTCTTACTTCTGGAGATCCACCACCTCCCACCCACCACCATCTCACTCTCCCACCTTATCACCACAGCCAGCACGGCAATGGGCATGCAACAAATACAGCATATATAGGTTCTTCTGTGAAGAAGAGAACAGGAATAAGACATGCACAAGTTAAGGTCATATTTACCTAGGTAATGAGAGGCGGGGGGCAGGGACCTATACCACGTATCATCCAAACTAGGACACTTTTGAGAGTAGAAGGTGGCTGCCCTATAATTATGTGAGGACACCAGGCATAAACACATTCTCTTAAGCAAATCAGAATCCCCTGTCTTCCTAGCAGTAGGCCTCTTTCAGCATAGTGCCCTGCAAAGCAGAGCAGGCCTGGTGGGGATTGGTGGTTTCTATTAGTTTAAGGACCTTTTATGAGCACAAACAGAAAAGTCAGAGCACAATGGAAAGGAAAGGGTGATGTGATTTGAAGTTTTCCTTGGCAGAAGGCTGGGGGGATCAGCATAGTACTCTCATTCTGCTCTGCGTTTTCACTGATCATTTCACACTAATGCCAAGCACAACAGCCTGCGTTTCCAGTGCATCTCAGGGTCACCCTTGAGCACAGCCCAGGGAACCACAGGAGCATACACATGTGACACAGTTCATCAGGACAGGAACACCCTGAGTATCTCTGGGCGTGTTCAATCTACGTAGAATGTCTCCAAAGAGAGCCTCAGAACATCCACATTTCTAGAAAACAGCCAAAAGAATTATTTTAAAATGGTTATGCCCATTTCAGCAACATCTATCTGAGAGGTAAATGAAATCAGGATTGCAGATATCTGTGGAAAGCTTTGGGAGGGTGTGTGTGTGTGTGTGTGTGTGTGTGTGCCTGCACACGTGCACACACATACAAGAGAGCATGTCTGAATATAGAACACTAATCACACTAGAAATACTGATCCGGCTGATAATCACATGCTGACAAAATGAATCCCATTACAGGAAACAAATACAAATCCAGCCAGAGAGCACAGGCAGCCGCCATGCTCTCCCACCAGGGCTGATGGAAAAGATCAGGCTGGAGATGGAGCCACAGAGCACATGTGGTTATCTTTCTGCATAAAGCATGCCATTTAAAACCCCACCTGCTGTTTCCTATCTTAATAGATTGCTTCCTTGTCCTTGCCTGTTTTTCCTCCTTGGGTTGTGGAATATGTTTCATGGAAAATGTTCCTGCCCAGGTCCACATTTGCTCTGTGGAGAGGCCCAATGAGGCCCACTGAGGCCCACTGGTCCCAACTGTGCTATTTCAATCTGCGTATTCCAGCAGCCACCACTCCTTTCCTGTACTGCCCTTAACAAAGAACTTACTTATCCAATAGTTAGATGGTGAGCCTCAAAATGACCAGAGAGACAGTTAAGTTAATGTTATTATTTCCATTTCATAGAGAGAAATGGCCCCAAAAGGAAACTTGCCCAAGGTTAGAGAGTTTCCATATGGGAAAACCAGAATGAGAATGGGTCTCAAATCCGGTTCTCTTTCAGCTGCACCTTACAGTTTCACCCACAATACACCCCTCCTCCCCACCCTAGCTTCTCTAGCCTACATCTGTCAGCTAGTATTGAATGCTTGTTCACACCAGGGTTAAAGGAATGAAATGGCAGAGAGGTCACATAAGACTGAAACCTTTGACTTCATCAATGTGAGAAGCTCTCAAAGGGCCTGGCCAGCCACGGACTCTGCAAGTTTCCCCCACAGGCAACAGATGAGAAAAAGGGCCCCACACATCTTAGCAGGTCTGCACATCTCATTTGGACAAGCAGTGTAGTCTGGCCCAGGCACAAACAGGAGCACCTAATCCTGGGACGCTCTTTTAAAGAGATGAGCTCTCTACTAGAAATCAGATGGTCAGTGGTTTCTCCTGGAATTGGGGGCACTGAGGGCAAGTTGATGTGCAAAAGCTAAGACAAGTTGATCTACCAAGGAAGCCTTGGGGAGGACAGAAAATAGCTATGGGTAAGGAACTGCTGATGGGTCTGTAAATCTGTAGATGGTGTCTGGGAACCACTTGCAAACCCTGAACTGCAATACAGAACTGAGAGTGTGCTGATGCAAGACCCGGTGGCCCTACCCACCATCCCTCCTTGAACTCATGTGACCTCAGCACATCACTTTTTCTTTCTCTGAAATTCAACAGCAAGTATGGAAAGTTTAGGAAAATGTTTATAATGCTAGAACATCTGTAACACCTAAATATTTCTTCCTGCCCACTCTAGCCTCCTTCTATCATGCACCTGAGATACCCCTTCTCTTTCCGTCTTTACATCTCAAAGAATTTTAATAGTCAAGAATCTTCTATTAAGATATCAGTTCCCTGAAAATATGCCTTAGGTAGGGGCTTGGGCTATCTGCTATAGGCTGAGGAGCAACAGCTGGAGGAAGCAAAAGTGGAAACTTCAGGGCCTCCCTGGTGGCGCAAGGGGTTAAGACGCAACCTATGAAGCTAACCACAGCCACTGCAAGCACGAGTTTGATCCACAGCCAGGGAGCTGCCCACATGGCGCAGCAGACTTCTCATAACTCGCCCACTGCTCCCCTCAGCAGTATATTTCAGTCAGTCTGCCTGTTCTGTTCCCCACTCTGTTTCTGGTGAATCCCCTCACTCCCGCCTCCCAGCACATCTCGCCTGTACCCCAGCTCTTATATGCATAAAAATAAAATAAATCTTTAAAAAAAAAAAAAGTGGAAACTTCACCCATGGCAAAAAGACGAGAGCCCTGAACTTTACACACATACACTTGGCCAATGTCACCAAGGAAATGGGACTTCCTGCACTGTTCTAGAGGTTTTCTGAGGTCGTATGGCACTTGGAGACAGAGTTGCAGGAAAATGGAAGCCCACATTCTAATCCAGGCTCTGCCATAAGCTTTCTGAACAAATCCTTTCCCTTCTCTGCTCCCGTTTCCCTGTGTAAAATGGGGCCCGGTCTGGAGGAGCGCTGAGGCTGTCTCAATCTCAGGGTTAGGGAGGGTAGAAGATCTTGGAGTGAGCTAGTGACCGCTTTAACCACTGTTGGCTGGCCCTGGAATAGAGGTGGAAGTAGAGTCCTCCACAGAGCTAAGAACAAATTCCCCTAAGAGAAGGATCCTTCCAAATTCCCCTAGAAGAAGGGACTGGGATGGGTCCTGCAGCAGGTAGGGGCCTGCCTCACGGGGAGGTAAGAAAGTGTGCTCCGGCTTATCAACTCCCTCTTTTTCTCAGACTTGGCGCAGCTGAGCCTGGCCTCTGTTGTTTGGAGAACAAAATACCTGCTGCCCTCATAGCCTTTGATCAGATGTTTGGGACTCTGCCAAGTTTCCTTGGATAGTGTCTGGGTTGCTTCCAAACTAACATATCTCCAGCTCAAAAACTACAGGGAAAGGAGTGTAGTACTTTGAGTCAGGAGACCGGATTTCTGGCCCCAACTTGCTGAATGATGTTAGGCAAGCCATTTTATAAACCCTAACTGTTCCCTAGCCTGAGTCTTAGGTTCAGCATTAGTCCCCACTGTGCCCCTCAACTCTTGAGGGAGTGAAAGGAAAGGCCAATAGGCAAGTCCTGCTCTGGCTCAGCCAAGAGAATGCCAGCTCCAAGTTCCACTCTGTGAGGATCCAGGTCCTGATAGATCCTAAAAGTGAGGGATGTCCCACAGGGCCCTAGACAGTTTCTAGCCCACAGTCAGGTTGCTTCTACTCTCCCCACTACAAGATGGATAAGGCAGAAACACACTTGAACTGAACCTTGGCTCCTTCCTCAATTTAAAACATCAGTACTGAAAGTCTGCTATTATCTAACCCCACCCACCCATTTTATTGATAAGGATGCTGAGACCCAAGAAGGAAAATGACCAGACCTGGTCAATGCTGAAGGAGTCCACTCATTTCAGCGCCACACCCAAAGCTTGTCCTGCAGGCGCTCTACCCCACCACATGATTTGAACCTTCATTTAACTCAAATGAGAGAGCTTTGGCAATAACCTTGGGGTTAGGATGATCAGGTATGGGGCTCCATTTTGATTCAAATCCAATTCCATTCTAAACCATAACTTGTCCAAACCAGAATCACCTATCCCTAAGAAAGTCAGGAACATTCCTAGGAAAAATTTGGGAACTGACTCTCCTTCATGTAGAGTTGAGGAGCTGATTGAATCCCAATCTTCACTCCTTACCAAATACATATCTTAAAAACCTTGGTTCTTCTGGGTAATGACCTTGAGCTCTATCAAACCTACTCTCCTAGCACGAAGTGGAACCGCTCCTTTAACCCTCATTGGCAATTCCTGAGCACCTACTAGGTGCCAGAGTTGGTGCTAAGTGTGGTGAATCAGTGATGCCTAGAAACACATGCCTATCCTTTGAGGACTCAGCCAACCAGGAAGACTACTGATGACTAATAATCATGATGCAATGGGAAGAGCTCCCCCGCCCTCAAACTGGACCTACTCTTCTAGGGAAAGACCTTGCCAGGCCAGATCGCAGGGGTGGGAACAAGAGAAGACCAAGTTCCTCTGGGGTCTGTCACCCCACCCTGGAGAGTCCTCCCCAGGAAGAGAGCTGCCTGACTCTGCCTCTAGTCTCATGCATCTAGTAGCTACTCATACTTGGTAGTGGGAGTGGTATATTGATGAATGATGTCACAAATGTTTATCATCAAGTATCTACCATGCATGAAATGTGGAGTACAAAAAAAATGGAAACAAAGAAAAATTCAACTGCCAATTTCTGTCATGCCAACACTAAAAATCTGGTCATAAACCATAAAATCTGGAGGAAATTGAAAAGAGCATTGGTTTGGATCCCTGGGTCTGGGCCCCTCCTTTTGTGATCTAGGGCCGGACATAGCCTTCCATGCCTCGGTTTGTTCATCTCCAAGTAGGGGACAGAGCCAGAGCATGCCCTGGCATTGCAGGCATGATACTGGCTGAGGACAATGTATAGTTTGATTGGTTTTCCTCTGAAAATCTGAGGATTCTTTTCTGTTTTTGAACTAGGTTTGTGGGAAGGAGGAAAATGAAGACAGGATGAGTGGGGACGCTGGGTAGTAGAAGCCAGAGGAAACTGATGTATTAACTGGAGAAAGAGGGACAGGAGAGAGATAAAGAGGAGGTCAGCAGAGGAGGCAGTCGGAAGGACCACTCTCCTGAGAGGTTAGAGTCAAGGACTTTGTTGGTGCCACTGAACAGCCCTAGGGAGAGAAGGGAGGACTAGTAAGGTGCAGCGCCACCTGGACGGTGGTTAGTCAAGGTTGCTCACATGGGGTCACTTCAGAGCCAGGAAAGGTTAGCCCCAGGCACACTGTGCACTGTGAGCCCGCAGGAAAGGCCCCCCACTAATGGTAAAGCCAGATCCAGGCGTGGCCATCGGCAGATATCCAGAGCAACCCAGTCATTGGCCTCCTTCCTGCCTGGAGCCCTAGGTCATTTCCCACAGGTCAAGCATAGCTGCCAGCCCCAGCAGTCAGCACCATTCCTAGCTCCGTGGTGCATCACTAACCAGCAGACGCCAGGGCTCCTGATGCGTATACCACACCAAGCAGAGGGCTCCGCTTATTCAATTACTAAATCCTATTAGAAACAAGGGCAAACCTCCTAATAGGATTTTTATATTTCTCGTGACCCTTGGTGACTCCCCTGAGGTTTTCTGATCTCCAGTGCAGTGCCAGGGTTAGCTTCTCCCCACCAGCTCGCTCCCCCTTCACCAGCAGAACCCTAACAAGAGTTCTGTCCGCGAAGGGGAACTGTGCTTTCTCAGTATGACAGAGACTTTCTCATTCGTTTAAAATCTACTGTTCTGTTGACTGTGGGCAGAGAGAGGGATGTTTTCTTTAGGGAGAAGCATGGGTGAACATGGAGCGGGTGTTCTCTGAAACTATAATAGTGAGAGAGTTTGTAACATTAGTGTTTATTTTATGCCGTCCTACTTCTCCCCGCTTTCCTGGCAACACAGCAAATTATACAACTGAACATGGGCTGTTTGTGCCGAGAGAGGCTGATGAATGCCTGCTCCGTGTGCCCACACTGCCACCCCTGCCGCGATCTCTCTCACCGCCGGAAGTCACCCCGTTTTCCAGGCAGTCAATGCTGCATTGTTGGACACACAGGAGTACTCAGGCTGAGGAAGAACGTGGAAAGTGTCTCACAACACTGAAAGCACCATCAGGTTACATGAAGGAGAAACACGAGCCTCATTTTGCAAGAAGAAAAAGCAGAATTGATGAGAGAACTAGACCTCAGGTGCTCTGTGATATAGTGATGTCTTCTAACTATCTAGTTTTGCTTTTGTCACACCTCTCTTTTCCTTCTGAGCATCAGGAACAAATTGGTTGTGGGGTTTTGGTTTTTTTTTTTTTCTTTTTCATTCAAAACATCTCTTCTTACACTAGTGATATCATCCCTGGAAGACTGAGATGTAAGAAGAGGTGAATCATATATCACCTTCTCATCTCTTCTAGAATTACATCAGCCAGAGCCCTGGGGCACATGGGAGATAAAGCCAAAAAGTAGAGGAGAGGAAGGAGAGAAGGAGAGTACCTAGAGGGAGAAAGGAGGGGTGCTGACCCCTTTGCAGTGTGCTTATTTTCTTCCTCCTTCCTCGTCCCTAAACCCCCTTCCCTATTTATAAGTCAGAGAGCAGGAGAAATTAGACTTTAAAGAGACAGCTGCCTGACATTTACTGATGGTGTTGGCTTAAATGGCATTTGTCTGAACTTTCTGACCAATCACCATACCTCACATCAGTTACAGATGAAAGTCAGCCTTAGCTTTCTCAATGGATGCATAAATAGAATAAGAATGAAGATCACCAGACCCTGCCCAGGCCCAAGTATTAGCCTTATTATCTCCACCATTTGATGTTCTCATCAGTTTCAGGTGGCAGGTGAACTTGGCAGTGCATGGAAATAATTTGAAATGTGAAGTCCAGTCACGCAGGAGTGGCCCACACAGTTGTCTCCTATCAGGTGAGAACCGTATGGAAGGCATACCAATGTGGGTGTCTGGTCACATGTGGCTTGACTTTCCCAACCAGTCTCTACTTGGGGGGGAGCTTGCAACTGTCATTCAGTGACATATATCTGAGGTATTCAGGGAGGATAGGGACTCTCAAACAAACCAAACGATAACAGACTCAAAGGCCTGTACCATGTCCTAATGCCCATAAGAAGCAACTCTGTTTTATAATTATTTCCCATCCCCACCACACACACCCATTGCTTTGCTTTTCTAAAGATAATCTTAGACATAAGCCACTCCCATAAATTAGGAAGAAAAATCTTCCACCCTCCCTTCCTCTGTGTTTGCAGCGAATTCCAGACTCCTTAGGATCTCTGGATCTAGCTGCTCAGATCATATTTATGATGAAAACAAAGTGAAGTGGCCTCAGGACACCAGAGAAGGCCGGGGTGAGATCCATTTCTGCAACAGAGCAAAGGGGCCCAAAGGGGCAAATAACTTGCAGAAGGCACAGTTTTGGCGGCATCTTGTTACAACTTCCAGCTGATGGGGTGTAGCCAAACTAGAGACATCTGTTTGGAGTTTACAACAGAAACAAACACAGAGAAAGCATGAAAACCCTAAGACACACACACAGGCCCAGCTCTAAGGGATCTTGTTGCCTTGCCCTCCACACCATTCCCCCAAGGGGTCAAGCTGGATTGTACGAGGGAGGAAGTGGGTTCTTCCATCTGCCTCCCCACCCACCCACCTGTACCATGACTCACTCAGACCATGATTGGAACTTAGCAAATGTTCCTCTCTCCTTGTCCTCCCAGGAAAACAAAGCTCAACCAACGACTCAGAGAGTCCCCTGGGGAACTTCTATATGTCTCGAGTTCATTTTTAAGGTTCCTTGAGCTGCTTATGAAGGAAAAGAGTGTATAGTCCTTACTCTTGATTTTTAACATGACCAACAGAAGGAGGTGGGAAAACCTAGAAGGAAGTTGAAAGTCATGCCTCCCTAAATAACCTCACAGGTCTGAGAGTGAGGAACAGAACTCACCCTACATCTTCAAGAGTTAACTCAAAGAGACTAGAAGAATCTCACATGCCCACAACTTAACTAATGAAGAATATGGGATATACTCCGCTATAGGAGAAGTCTGGCCTCAGTTGCAGAAGGCCAGAATGGCCCCAGACTAGGCCTAAAGTAGTCTCCCCCCTCCCCCCATTCAATCACCTCCAAGCCCAAGGCCCAAGACTGTCCTACCACAGCATCCCAGGGATGGTCACACCCTCTCCCACCCCCTCCACCAAGCTCTTTCAGTAGCAGTTCCAGAGGCTAAACCTGTTCCATTGAATTGTCCTCTTTATTCTCTCCCCATTGGTGTGCAAACAGAACCAGGGCAGTGCTACTCTTAAAAAATAACAAAATGTTTTATACACATTTCTGTATATACAACTGAACAACATATTACATGTCCCTTTTGCACAGCAAAAGATATAAACATTCAGCTCTGAGAACACAGTTAATGTACAAAATAAAAGATGTCAAAAATGCTTCACAACAGTGCAAAAATATTTCACACAGTATCATGGAGGAGAGCTTTTGAGCAGGAGGAAGGTGTGTTTCTAAAGGCAAACTCCTTTAACTGTAAACAAAATGCAACTTTCTTTCATCCCCCACCACAAACAGTTATTTGAGGAATTTGGCAGAATTTCAAGGGTCTGACTCTGAGGTAAACAACCCAAGTTCTTGCACCAAAAAATTGGGAACAAGGAGGTGGCATCAAAGCCTCAAACATTGTGAGAGCAAATTCTTGTTTTAAATGACAGGTAAATGACAATGTTAGACCCTCCTAGTTAGGGGGATTTGGGGAGGAAGTTAACCCCTCCTACTCAGGCCCCAGCTGCCCCAAACAGGAAACCTCAGGCTTGCGGGTCTCCACTCACTCCAGCGGGCCCTTCCCTTGCCGCCTACTTAAGAGGGTTACCTCCCTCTCCTGAGTTCCCCGCCCCCTCGAGCATCTCCCCATACTTCATGCGAAACCTGAGTCCCACTTCAAGCAGAGCCAAATGCGTTGACTGGGGAGAGGCTGGGGAAACCTTTGGCCTCCTGTGTCCCATTCTCCCTTTCTCGAGAGGCGGAGAGGGAGGTTGTGGAGATGATGAGTGGGGAGTCACGGTAGGGCGCCAAGGGCGCGCAGGGGGTTGCTCAGAGCTCAACCGGTGGGGGGTTCTTCTGGGTCGGCGCTGTTGGCCGGACCCGACCGGTCCCCGGTAGAGGAGGCCTCAGGGCCCCCGCCTTCGATGGAGCTCTCGCTCCCCGTGCTCTCGCCAGACAACAGGCGAGTCACCCGCAAGTCGGCCTGCAGGCTGCGCACATCGTTGCCAAAGCTGAGCTCGCCCAGGTCGCTGATAAGCTGCGACAGTTCGGCCTTCATGTCAGAGGCGCTGCCCAAGAGCAGAGGCGGCGGCCCAGCCCCGGGTCCCAGCGAGACCCCGCCGCCCCCCAGCGCCTCCTCGCGGCCACTCTCCAGCGTGTCTAACAAGTCCCCGCATTCGAAGTGCATGGCCACTACCAGCGCTCGCTGCGCCTCTGCGTCCTCCGCCGCCGCCGGGTCCTCCACCCCCGCGTGGCCATCCTCTTCTTCCTCTTCCTCCTCCAGGCAGCCCTCGGTGTGCTCGTCTCCCTCCTCCTGCAGCTCCTGCTCCTGCTGTTCTCCGAGCAGGTCCTCGGTGATGGAGCCGAGCTTGGGCGCGCTGCGGCTGCGCTCCACCGGCGGCTTGTAGCAGCAGGGTCCGTGCAGGAGCAGCTTGCGCAGCGGCACTAGCGGGATAGTGTGCGCGCCCACCAATTCCTGCTGCTGGTGACGCGCGTCGTCCCGCCGCTTGAGCCGTTTAAATTCCGCCAGTGCGTTGGCCGACGTCTGGTACAGCAGCAGGGCCATGGCCTGGGCCTTCTCGGGCTTAGACACCAGCACCGCGTGGCAGCGCAGCATTACTGCCTTGTGCTTCAGCTCGTGCCGGTACACCCAGGCGAAGACCTTGGGTAACCGCGCGTCCGCCACGCAGTAGGTAACGCGATGCAGTAGGTAGAGGTGGCCCGGGCGGCGCAGGGCGCGCTCCTCCGCGTGCACCATGCGGATACCCTGCGCACTCACAGTCAGTTTCATCTTGGTGCCCTGACGGCCCGCCTCGCTCTTGCTCCAAATCTTGCCCACCGCTAGGTCGGTGCAGCCGTCACCGCGCGCCTGGATAGTGGTGGCGTTTCCCAGGTAGAGCACGGTGTAAGTGGGGTCCTCGCTGGTGATGTGTAGCTTCTTGCGCTTGGAGCGGAACATGCTGCCCACCCGGCTGAGCGCGCCTTCGGGGCACGCCCGCGCCAGCGAACTGAGCGCGGAGTAGTGCAGGCTCACCGCGTAGCCCTTGGGCTTGGACGCCTGCCGCGGCGGCGCCTCGGCCAGCAGCTCGAACTTGTGTTTCTTCCACGGCAGCATCTCCGGAGGGCGCCCCGGCGCAGCTGGGCGGCGGCGGAGCGCGGGGTGCGAGCCCGCTGAGCCACCCGCCGCGGCTGGGCTCGGCCCGGCAATTCCGAAAAATAAAACTCTGCTGAGAGTAGCGCAGTCGTTGGGAGTGGGGGTGGGAGAGTATAGCGCTCGGGAACCCCACAGAGGTAGGGGTAGAGTTTTTTAAAGAGAAGGAAATAGGAATATTCTGCAGGGGGGGGGGGAAGCGGTGGGGGGCGGGGAGGGCACACACAGATTTACCCCAGCCTGGTAAAGGACGAGGGCGGAATCTCAGGCAAGCAAAACAAGAGAAAGACCGCACGAGAGTGGGGCGGAAAATGTCTTTAAAAAGAGAGATGCGCGCGTGCAAATAAATAGAAGCCCCTGTAAAAGCTGCCGGGATGGTGCGAGAATCTGCAGGAAAACCTCGGGAATGTCAAGAGGGTCCTCCCCCCTGACCCCCTCCTCTCTCTCTCTCTCTCTCTCTCTCTCTCTCTCTCTCTCTCACACACACACACACACACACACACACACACACACACTCCCTCCCTCCCTCCCCAGGGCCAGCGCCAGAAATCGCGGAAACTCAACGGCGAGTGTGCCCAGGGGCCGGAGCTCCCCACCCCAGGGGGTGCTGGAAACGAGCTGGACTGGTCTCAGATCAGCAGCTTGCCCCAAGTGCGATCAAAAGGTGGGTCGGGCTGGCGGCGGCGGGCCCCGCGCAGCAACCGCGCCGTGGCTCACTGCATCTTCGCGCCGGCCGGACGCCGGGGATTCGGGCGCCGCCGGCTCACTGTCCCGGCTGGCTCGGTCCGGGCGGCGCGGGCTCCGAGGACGGGGCGCGCCCATCGTGGGCTCCAGAGACGGCCGCTACTTCATTGCTTCCCTCCCGGTGTGGTGTCCAACTCCGCTCCCGGGCTCCCCTCGGTCAGCCGCCCTCCTTGGTAGCGCGCCCCCTCCGGTGCTGCGAGAGGTGGCCGGCCGGCCAGCCTCACATCCTTGCCGTCCGGGAGGAAGATCTCGGGTAAATATAGGCCGGCACAAACCATTCGCGGCGCAGGGACGGGGGAGGAGCAGAGAAGAGGATCCGTCTCGAGCTTGGACGCCCGGCGGGTTCCTGGTCTCTTAAAGGGACCTAGTTGCAGCCATTGGTGGAGTTAATGCGAAGACAGGCCCAATCAGGCAGTTCATCCCGAATTTACCACCCTGTCTTTTATCTGCAGAAATCACCAAGACCTGGGGTTACCCGGCAGGAAAGGCAACTCCACCCCCAAGCTGAATTGCAACTCACTGAATGTCTCCACCAGAAACTTCTGGTGGATGCGATGGAAGGTGGGATTTTCAACTACAGTTTCCTTTGCAAAAATGGTTGGGGACATACTGGTTTTTCCCCTGCGTGACCGTTCTCTGGGGATGACTGGATGTTGTTGAAATTTTTTTTCCAGGATTTTATTCTATTAAAAAAAAAAAAAAAACAAGAAAGGGAGAAGAAAACGCCAAGACACATCATTACCTTGGAACTCTTTCTCCTCAGTTACGCAACAGATGGTGAAAAGTGAGGAGTGGTATGGCATGATGGGACTGAACAACAGAGGAGGTAACTAAGGTGCTTCCCTGTCTTCACTGCCCCCCGCCACCACCGCCCTCTCCCATGGTCAGCTCTCCATGTAGAGCAGATTCTGAGAAACATACAGTTTCTAAGTCTTGTGTAAGGTTAGAATTCAGTTTACTTTGGCAGACAGTCATTCCGTTGTCAACTAGCCATTTTATCGTTGACTTTTATTGTATCATTTTGAATGAAAATTCACAGAAAAAAGTTGACTTTTTTTTTTTTGTTTGTTTGAGTGTCAAATAATGCCTGACCACCCTCCACTTACAATGATAATCACATTTTATGCTTTTTTCATGTGCTAGCTGGACAATGTAGTTGTAGTGAGCTGACCAGGTTGACCCTTGGTTAGTAACTCATTTCTGGGCCCTTGAAACAACCTTCTTGCCTCTACTGTCTTCTCAGTCAAAGCAAGAAAACATTTAGCTGGAATGTGATAAATATCCAGATGATAAAACTCGTAGGCTCTTCCTGGAGAAAGACAGTGGAACCCCTCCCACCATCCCCCCACACAGGCCCAGTCCACTGGGGCTCTTAGGTATCTCTGGCTTTTGTGCCAGCCCTAATTTCAGAACCATTGTAGCCCCTCCCAGAAATCTCCTGGCCCTCAACCTCAGCCAAATTTTTTTTTAAAGATTTATTTATTTATGCATACAAGAGCTGGGGTTCAGGCCAGAGATGCAGGGGGGTGGGGATATGTGATAGGATTCACCAGAGACAGAGCGGAGAACAGAACAGGCAGATCGACGGAAATATGCTGCTGAGGGGAGCAGTGGGCACAACAGGAGAGGTCTGCCTCGCCATGTGGGTTTCTCTCTGGCCAGCTGGGGATCGAACTCATGCTGCAGACGCTGCGGATTGCTTCATAGTGTGGTGCTTAACCCCTTGTGCCACCAGGGAGGCCTGTGAGCCAAATTTTAACCTTTCTTTGAACTCTAACCCAGTTTTCTATCATTGGTGCTGAGTTTTAATTTAAGTAATTTTTCTGAGCACCTTCTGGTGCCAGGTTCTGAACTAGGAGCACCAGGAAGCACCCAGTCCTACAAAGGGACAAACTCCACCCAACTCTGGGCTTCCACTGCAAGGTATGCTCAATGAAGGTATCTCCCATTGTCTTGTACAACACCCAACTTATTGTTGAATTAATGAGTGAGGCATGCATATGAACAAGAAGATGGAGTGAGTCACACATCCTGAGAAAGGTCCAAAATACATGAGAAACTGGAAGAAGCAACAGTTCATTGTGAACAGATAAATCAGAAAAGGCTTCACAAAAGTGGTGACATTTGAAGATGAACAGTATTTCTCCAAGCAGGAAAGGATGAAAGAGTTTCCTGGGTATAGAGAAGAGCAAAGTTATAGAATGTGAAAATACACAGATTAGTGTGGAGTTTTTTAATGATTGTAGCAGCGAGAGAAGAAAATTTCCTGATCATGCTTTTTGAGCCCTCCTAGTCTCTGAGGGAAGGAATAGTCTTTTCATGGCCGACTGGCCATGGAGAAATGGAGAAATGCAGCCTTGGTTGCGACTGGCGCAAGGAGTCATTAGAACAGCTCTGATGCCATATTCTGAAGTCGCACTGATGGAGGCAATAAGCAGGCGTGGTATTGCAATGAGCTAGTTAGGTCTATAATAAGCCAAGGTTAATTCCTCTTCTGCTCAAATTTCTGGAATGTCTTGAAGATGCAACGAAGTATGTGCTCCAAACAAAAAATTTCAATGAAAACACATCAACTTAACCTGTCCTAACTTCCCTTCAGCTGGCACATAATCTCAAAGTGTAAACTCTACAAAAACAGACATTATGTTCAAGCAGTTAATGTTTCCAAATTGTTCAGAGGTCCAAGAGTCAGAAAGATGGGAGGGGGTGGGAGGGAGAGAGAGTGGAGAGAGCTAAGTCTGGTATCAGTCTCTGCAAGGGCCACCACCTAGACCTCGTGTATTGGCGGGAGACCAGTGGACTTCAGTGGCCAAGAGGATTCCCCTGGCAAGCCAGGTGTTTTAGGGGCAACCAGCATTCAATCCCACATGCACTGGCCCACAATAATGAGCCTGTGGACTGGTCTCTGCCACACGTGGACTATTTTTCATACCTTCTTAAAAAGTTTGTTGTCATCTCATCTTCATGAGGACAAAGAGATTTTAAGCAAATGGACCAAGGAGGAGACCCAGGCTGTTTCCAGTGGGGTCTGGGCCTGGCCTGCTTTCCTTGCCTGCTTATCCTGGGGAGGACAGGCTGACCCTTCCAACCCCCGCTCAGAAAACACATGTCGCAACCAAGGCTGCATTTCTCCAGTTGAGAAAGCTGGTGGCACCATTTCTGAGCCCATATCTCAGATCTAAGACATGGCAGTTTCAGAGCAGAACAGTGAAGTTGAGTTGGGAAAGGGGTTAACAACTGTATCTGATTGCAGACTGCGCTTTTTTTTTTTTTTTTTTTTTTTTAATGATACTGCCCCATCTACTGGTGCCTGGAAGAAGTGCCACTTTGAGAGATCGTTTCTCCTAGAACTGCATAAGCCAGTGGTTGAATCAACACACAACCAAGTCACAGCCAAAAAGAAAAACAGCCTCTAGCCTGACATGTGACAGTTAGCCTTTTAGCTCCCAGAAAGCTTCCACCTGGCTTTCTCGTGACTTATTTCTTGTCCGATGCTCCCTCTCCGCATCCCTGCCCAGTATCCCACTGAATGAACTTTGGCTTCAGAGACAACAAATAATGGAGCTGAAATCTTCAAAGTCATTCAACAATCATTTCTTAAGAGTCTATTGTGGATGTTGTGTAGTTATGGGGGATTGCGCTCAAGAAGACAGGGCTTTGCCCTGTGGAATATCCTATGGGTGGCTGGTAATAAACAACTTATAAAATATCAGGTCATGGTAAGTCTTTAGAGAGGGGGAAGCAGTGTTAGAAGTGGAAGATGGCTAGTTTGGGCCACATGGCTATGGAAGGTGTCCCTGGGCAGAGACCTGAATGACATGGACCTCGCAAAGTTAAGGGGCAGAACATTCTAGACAGTGCTGACCAATGTGACGTGAGCACTTGAAATGCAGTTGGTCCAAATTGAGGTGTGATGCAAGTGTGAAAGACTGGATTTGAAAGACTTAGTAAGAGGAAAAGAATGTCAAAGATCTCAGTTTATAGTAACTACAGATTAAATAATATTATGATTATGTTGAGTTAAACAGAATATATAGTCCTTTACATTCTCTAATGTGGGAACTAGACCATTTACAACTACACATATGGACAGCACTGTGCCAGGCAAAGGGCATAGCTACTGTGAAGTCCATAAAGCGGCACATAGCCCATGGGTTTAAGTACTCTCCACTTCAAAATTCTGCTGTGTGATGATTACCTCCTATTCTTCCAGCCCTCTTCACTCCTGACTCCTACCACATCAGTCCCTTAGCTTCCACAATAGGTGCAGGATCTACATCAGTCTTCCTCACAGAGTCAACTCTGGCTGATTCAAATCCCTGATCCAATTCCTGAATCCAACCCCTAAATCAGCCTCTCTGGAGTTGAGGGCAAGGAATATGTATTAAACTCCTCCAAGACATATGAAAGTTTGGGGAGCCCTACCCTAGCCCACTTCATTTCTTCCACTATTAATTCTTTCCGTGTTTCTTATCTTTCTCTTCTCTCCCTATCCAAGAACTTCCAGATGAGTATCAGGTACACAGTCTCTGTGTATCACATCTCCCCAGCAGAGCCCCAATCCTGGACCACTACCTGCTTCTGGAGCCGGATACCATGTTAGTATATGGTAAATATTTGCAGAATGAATGTTAACCACAATCACAAGCACAGAAGTACAATGTCAGAATTGGAAAGGCCCTTCAAGATAATCTAGTTGATCTCCCTTGATTTTACAGCTAAGGAAGATGAGACCCTAAGAGTGCATGTACACGGTCATAGTTATTTAGTGGCCAAGCCAAGGTTAGGACCAATTCTCTCATCTGCAAGAAATGGCTCCTGCAGGTGATGGTTAGGGTTGACCACCAATAACTTGGGTAAAAGCAATTCAGGGCACTTTACTTCATCTAAACATAAAACCAGAAGCTTTTGAACTCAGAAATGTGTAGAATACATGTCCTACCCTCTGTCCCCTTCCATAAAGGACCATGTCAGGAAGTTTATGGAGGACTGAGCCGGAGCAGTCCTATCAACCAAACACATTTCTCCTGTGTCCTCACTGAGCTGCCTCTTCCTGAGCCCCTTAATAAATGTCCCCTTGTTACTGCCTCTCTGTAGGGCCAGCGAGGCACAGAGCAGGTTTTCTATGATCCGGGCAGACGGGTAAAGGAGGAGTCCTGGAGCCCTTGGTGGCTTTTTCAGGCTAAATTATCTTTCTACAGCATTTATAGTGAGTCAACCAGGTACAGGGCAGACAGGGAGGCCTAGGGGCCTCCTAGCCCCAGGCACATCTTTACTCTTTCTGGGCTCTCTGGCATTCTCTTGTGGTCTCTTCGCTGGTCTCTACTGCTCTGCCACATGGTCCTCTGCCATCACGCTCTGTTCTCTACTGCCACCCTTATATGCTCAGTCTCTCGGCACAGGGGTGCCCATTTACACACACCCACATCACGCTCAAGGTGCCACCATCAGGCACATGTGTAAGACCACAGGCGTCAATTATTGATGCTAAATGCGGGAGGGTGGAAAAACCTGATCACTTCCATTTACCCTACACTCTCACTGCCATCAAAGATCTTCTAGTTAAGCATGATTGTCATGGGATCTGTGCGGTGAGACTTTGGTCTCCCTAGCAGTCAAGATCATGCTCAGATGCATGAGAGTTTGGTGGCTCATTGTTCCTCTGCACTGCCCATAACCCTTTACCCCTCTGGTGTTTTCATTTCAAAAACAATGAGCATTGAAGCAGTCCTTATTTTTCAAGAAATAGCATAAAGAAGTAGAAATGATATTAAATGTGTGATAAATACTGGGAGATTTTCATATTGAGGACAGGATATTACACAGCTTATGTTTTAGTTTGTCTTTTGTTGTGTGGACCTGGCATGTCTTTGGCTAGGCTATGCAAATAAACTGGCAGAGTCACAGCTATTTAATCACAAATATTAACTACAATGGTCTCTCCCCTTTAGGTGCAGGGGAGATGCACATGGTCTCACCCTTACGGAATTTATACTTTGGTATTGTTTGATTCATTGGGGACACAGGAGGCACATTTGTTGTGTTTTAGGGGATGAAACACAGGTGCAAGTAAGTTCGAGCTGAGATAGTGAAGACTGAGCAAACACAAAGCAACCTGGGGGCGCAGAGGGAAAAATAACTTACAAAACAGTGGTGAGACCAGGGCCCTCTTCGTGGAGGAAGTGGATTTCATGCTAACCATTAGAGCATGGGCAGATTGCTGTAGGGAGAGATGGGAAAGAAGTTCAGAGGGAGGAAATGGCTCTTGAAAATGATGCTTAATGTTGATACTAATTAAACGGGGTAAAAGCAAGGAAGTCAAGTATATTGAGCCCCTGCCGTGTGTCAGTCACTGCGCTAAGTGCTTCAAACCTATCTGGACATTTCATCTCACGACATTGTTGTGAGAGCCATGCTATTCTCATCATTTGGCAGAAGGAAAGGACTAAGGAAACTTGCCTAAGATCTCCAAAAGCTATGCTCTTGTGTTTGAGTCAGGTCAGGGCCTGACTCTGGAGGACCTTGAATAGCAGGCGGAGGCGTCTCCCAGACTGTGGTGAGTCACTGGCAGCATTTGAGCAGGGACATGCTATGATCAGAGCTAGAATTTAGACACCCATATCCCAGTCCTGACACAGTGAGGGTCCCAGAGCAAGATGCTGCCCCTCTTCTGGCTTTCTCAGAGTGTGAGCTGAGCAAAGTCCCTTCCAGTTCTGAGACTATAGATAGCTGTAGTGGCTTCCTATAACTAATTCTCATAAGGAGGGTAGCTTAAAACAACGGAAGTTTTTCTCTCATATTTCATATTTTTTCTCTCATAGAAGAAAGCATTCTGTCTTACTTGCCTCTTCTTTGATTCTGGAGATTGCTGGCAATTCTTGCCATTCCTCGGCTTGTAGCTGCCTCATTCCAGTCTCTACCTCCATCCTCACATGGCGTTCTCCCCCATCTGTGTGTCCAAATGTGTTTCTCCTTGTAAGATCACCTGACATTGCATAAGGACTCACCCTAATCCAGCACAACCTCATCTTCACTTGATTACATCTGCAAAGACCCTATTTCCAAACAAGTTGACATTTACAGTGACCTAGGATAAAGACTTATGGATATATTCTCAAAAGATACCATTCAACTCCAAAGAATGCCATGACAAGACACTGCAAGAGTAAGAGGGGAGCAATAGACAAGTCAGATGTCTACAAACGCTAGAGTTCACCCCAAAGCCCAGGCCCCACCATGTCCTCACCGTGATCTTGTTGGCCATAAAGCCCTGCTCCCATGAACTGTTAGCTTGGCATTTGTACTACCAGAGGCAAGGACCGGTAAAGAAGGACCAGGTAGAGGGAAGAGAAATCACTACCGTTGAGTAGTGAAACCTGGGACCTTAACATTTCCATATATAATAATAGGGTTTGTAACTAAGGATAACTGAACCTGCCAGATGGTAGTTCACTGTACCCTCAACCTTCACATGAGGCAAAATGTAGACTTCTCCCCCAGTTACATAGTGAAGGCACCACCCTGCTATTTCCAACGTAGGCATCCATTCTGAGGCCATCACTGTTCCCGGGTTATTTTAGATACTAGAGTGAGACAAAGAAAGGAGTCATTAAGCATTGTAGCGGTCATCTATTTCAACACCCACTTGGAAGCATGAGCCTGTTGTAGGACATCCTAACACTTGGTTATCAAGTCTTTACTTGAAAGCTCATTACCTTCCAAAGTTGTCCTCTCCATCTTGGAAGCACTCTGATTTTAAGGAGATTCAAACAAATTGACCTACCAATGTGACTCTGTAGTTTTACCCATGTTCTAGTTCTGTCTTGTGCCAACTCGGAAAAAAATCTCTCCTTTCCTTATGACAGTCCTTTCCGTAAAGATAAGTGGCTTCTATATGCCTTGGAGTCCCCTTTCCTGAAGCTAGTCCTACTTCCTTCCTTTCCTCACCATTCAAGATGACCTGCTAACACTTATTAATGTATTTATTGAGTGATTTGGAGGGGAGGCCACATGTAGAGACAAAAAGTAAAACCCCAGGGCCTCGCCGGCAGGGCAGCGGTTGAGCGCTGGGTTGCGAAGCTGCCCACAGCCTCTGCAGCGCTGGTTCGATCCCCGGCTGCTCCCCGGCCACCGGAGGAGGGTCCCATATGGCGTGCAGACCTCTCCTGCCGCCCGCTGCTCCCCTCAGCAGTGTACTTCGGTCCTTCTGCCTGCTCTGCTCCCTGCTCTGGCTCTGGTGAATTCTCTCACCTTCCCGCGCTTCTGACTGTACCCAGTGCTTGTATAAATAAATAAATAAATAAATCTTTAAAAAAAAAAAAAAAAAGTAAAACCCCAATATCAGAAGGCCCTTCTGGTAGAGTAGGGCCTGACCAATGGTATAGTTCATCTCCCCCCCACTGACTCCATCTATTGGATGCATCCCTCTGTCCAACCGATCACCTGTAAAATGTAAGCTTGCGGGGTGTGGGGTTTGTCCAATACTGACTCCTCAGAGCCTCATGATGAATAGTGAGTGAATGAATAGAATGAAACCTGGTGAGATTTTAGAGTTGGTGGTTATTAATTATACTGCCAGCCTCCCTTACTTTGTTTTACTTTGCCTCACGTGATTGGGACTCAATTTCTACACCTAAAGGTTCAGAAAAATAACAGTCATCTTTCTCGTTGACGCCTGTGAGAAAAAAAAAAATACAAAGTTATCTGTGAATAAAAAACTCTAGATATTCTGGGGCTCCCTGGTGGTGCAGTCAGTTGAGCGCAGCACTGTGAAGCTGTCCGCAGCCCCTGCAGTGCCAGTTCGATCCCCGCTGGCTGCAGAGCAACCCACATAGCGCAGCAGACCTCTCCTGTCTCGCCCACTGTTCAGTGTATTTTGGTCATTCTGCCTGTTCTGTTCCACGCTCTGTCTCTGGTGAATCCTCTCACCCTCCTGCACATCTGGCCTGTACCCTGGTTCTTGTATAAATAAAAAAATCTCTAGATATTTCATATAAAATAACAAGATTTGGGTAAAATTTCATGGGTTCATATACAATATCTACAGGCTCTTAGGGCGTGTGTCACTGAAGAGGTCTATACACTTTCATTGCACACATGATGACTTGCATAAGCAAGCAATCCATGTTAGATTGACACAGCTCAAATGAATCATTTACAATAATCACAAATAAATGGCTGCTAAATTGTTGAAACTCACCCATGTGTGAGAACCCACTCATTTTCTCCAGGGATGAATTAAGAATAGCAGATAATAGAAGGGTGTTTCCCTACTGATTCACTCTGCAGAGACTGCCAGACTTTTCTTCACAACTCCCAGCCTTATGCAAACTGTTCTCATGTCCCTGTAGAAGAAGGTGGTGTAGCAAATGAGAGAATGGGAGGGACAGGGCTGCAAGCTTACCTTGGAACAATTTTTCTGCCAATGATACATTTTTGGCTAGGAGGTAAAAAGAAAAAAAGCAGAAACCCACTCACACTCTCTTCTTCCTCCCCCAGACAGATGCAGAGCCCAGAGGTACAACTGTGTGGAATTGGGAAAACTGCTCTGAGGGTTGTTCCTGGGTTTCAGGTCTTGCAACTACACATGCTTAGCCCAGTACATCAAGTGTTATGCAACATCACTAATGAGGAAAGCTTTCTGTATTGCTAGTTGGAAGCTGGACATGAGGCTTGCTTTCTCAAAATCAATACAACCTTCTCCAATGATCAATTGTTCATAGAATCCTGGCTTGGGAAGAAGAATTCAGCTAGGTGGGGAATCAGAAGATCTGACCAGTCTTCCAACACAAGCCTGGTGGATGAGCATTTTCACTGCCATGACAAAGCGATGATGGAAGCTTGGCAGAGTTTTGTGTTGTTCCCTGAAGTGTGTGGGTGCAATGGCTTCTGCAGGTGGAGAGCAAGGACCTGGGCTGATTCATCTCTGCAATTCTCTCACTCAGGCAGCAGCCAGGACCTTGCTCCACCTTCACCACTGCCATCATCATGTCCTCCTCAACCTCACTTCATTCGTCTGAACCTTGTTCTATCTTGTTCTGTCTGTACCCTCATTGCCCTTTCCTCGTGCCCTCCTCATTGAACCAGTCTCATAATACCTCAACATGGATCAATTATACATCTGGATTCTCACCTGCATTGACCAGTCATTGCGGGGGGGGGGGGTTGTAGCTGTTCAGCTCTGAATATGGGTTCCCCACAAAATAGTAAGCAATGATGTTGCAGTATAATCTTATTTGCTACCTCTGTAGGACAGAAGTTATTATCCCCATTAAGTAGATAAGAAAATTGAGGCTCACTAAGTTCTTTTTCAATGGTAGGTTGGAGGAACATCTTAGGGGAAATATTAAAATTATTTCTGCCTTCATTATTCATCAGCTAATAAGTCAACTATTTTATTTTTTTAAGATTTATTTATTTATGCATACAAGAACTGGGGTATAGGTCAGAGGTGCCGAGGTGGGTGAGCAGATCACCAGAGACAGACTGGGGAACAGAACAGGCATACTAACAGAAATACACTGCTGTGGGGAGCAGTGGCAGAGGTCTGCTGCACCATATGGGTAGCTTCCTGGCTGGCTGGGGATTGAACTTGTGCTGCAGAGGCTGTGGAGAGCTTCACAGGGCTGTGCTTAACCCCTTGCACCACCAGGGAGGCTCCATAAGTCAACTATTTTTATCTTACAATGTGTCTTTTTTTAACTCTCTGTTAGTCTTAATTATCACTTTATAGCAAGATTTTTTGGAGCCTATGAGAAGAATGATAAAGAAACACAAAAATTTGCTTAATCTAAATCTCTGAAGGTAAAAAAATCTGAAAAAGAAAATGAGGGTGAAGTCCCAAGTTTCTAACTGAGCTCTTAAGAATGGGATGGCAAGTTTCTTTATATCACCTATTACAACATCATCATCATTAGAATGTAAAATCTGTTTAATATTACTTTATGAGTTAGCTTTATCTTTAACTGCTCAGTTCCAAGAGAATGTCAGGAACTGTCTAATTCCCTTCCACAGATCTTGTCTATATCTTATTTCTAGAGATTATGTTTAAGTTTTTAAAGATAATCTGTTTCTAAGGTGGGGAATGGGAAAAACCATGTACTTGTGAATTCCTTTGCTGAGCTGTGCACACTGCTTCCCGAAAGCCTCACCAACTACTCTACAGCTTACCAGCAATTTCCCAAAGCTCACTCCAATTCATTAAAGAGGTATAGCACATAATGGCCTTGGCAGGGAACCCACAGATACATGAGTGATAGGGTCCCAATTATTCGTCTCTTACTTAGTGTAACTACTAACCAGTCCACTTCCCTATCTTCATCTGTATCAGAAGGGTGTAGATTTTGTTACTCAAGTGTGGCCTCGTGGAATTGACCAGAAATATCACCATCAACTGGAACCCTGTTAGATTTACAGGGACCAGGGCACCACCACAGGCCTTATTAATCATAATTTGCATATTAATGAGATTATGGGGGATTCATATGCACAGTAAAGTCAGAGATGCCCTGGGTTCTTTATCCAGGAATGTTACATTATCATGAGGAGACCTGGGTTTTATTTCGGGTAAACACATATTTCATCGATTACTTGGGTAAGCTGCTTCCTTTCTGAGCACTGACGTGGTTCTCCCAACTAATGAGAACATAGGTAAAAGGCCCACATTCACACAACTCTACCTGACTTCAAATATTCCCATTATAGAGAAATCAAAGTGTAAGGTGAAGAACAAAAGCCCAGGCCGAATAGTGGAGCCGGTTCAAAGTTTTCACTTTAGTTTATAGGAAATTCTTAACAATGTTAAGTGGAACTTTAAACTTTTTTAAAAATTATATAAGGAATTTATATCAGATCCTATCGGCCTCTTTTTCCCCCCTACCCTGCCAAGCTCTGTAAATATTATTGGTGCTTCCATTCCCATGCAGGCGGGGACTTTCCTTTCCAATTCGCAGCTGGAAAAGACTTAACCCTAAGAGCTATTCAGTTGCTGGGCTTGGCAGACGCATGGACACACCTAGGCCCTGAAAACAAGCGCCTGGAAGCAATCCCACCTGACGATGCAGAAATACTCCGCACCCCAGGGCTCCGCCTCCTTCTGACGAAAACAGCCGGGAGGGGAGGTTAGTGCTGCGTGTGTGCACGGACACGTTTTCCAGGTCTCCTAGTTCCTCACCGGACGCTAAAGGCCGACGCACAAAATTGGAAGGTACCATTCCTTTGAGTCCATCGTCGGATCCAAATTTGAGATATTCATAGGGACCTCTATAAGAAATTACGTTTCCGCACCATTTTGCATTTATGGTCTAATGAACTGGCAAGCATGAGCTATAAAGGGCACGTTGGAGCAAATTATTCCAGTTTCCTTTCAACGGGGGCCTTAACTACTTGGGCTCGCTCTTACGTCACTTCCGGTATCCGAATACCGGAACACGCGTGTGGTCGGCGGAGACCTTTCGGACTCCGGCCCTGTAGCCATGGGCCGAAAGAGAGCTCCGGGTACGGTCTCCCTCGGCCGGGCTCTTCTGCGCCAGCAGACTCAGCGGAGCCGTAGTCACCGCCACACCGACTCCTGGGTAAGACTTCTTTTTATCTTTCTCAGCCTTTCTGTCTAGTTATGAGGGCCGGGAAGCTGGGAGACGAGGTCAAAGTCACGGAGATATTTCCTGAGGAATACCTAAGCCGGCCGCGGAGGACGAGTATTAAGTTTCTGAACGATTGATTCGCAGATCCTCCTAGCAAGGCAGGGGCACAAGGGCAGACGCTTCACAGTAGGGATAGTGCGATAATGAGACTGGAGGGAGACCCGAAGGGTCTGAATGCTAAAATAATTTGGCTTTTGACGTTTTCTCTGTGGAAGCGTTTGGGTGTTTCTCATCGGGAAAGACATAAAAACTACCTTTTTGAGGGGTATCATTTTGTTCAAAAAATTGAACCCCCGCCCAAGAGCGACAGGTTCCTGCCATTGGCTAGTTCCTTGAGAGTTTAGAGTTTGTTTGGATGGCAAGAGCAGAAGCGAGCAACTGTATTATTCTGTGTTTTATTCCTAGTTGCACACCAGTGAACTTAATGATGGCTATGATTGGGGTCGTCTTAATCTTCAGTCAGTGACTGAACAGAGCTCCCTTGATGACTTCCTTGCAACTGCTGAACTTGCAGGAACAGAGTTTGTAGCTGGTAAGTTGTTTTTTGCTAAGTGCATGAGAGCGGTCACATTTTCATCTTTACTGACTAGATACACATGTGTCTATTTAGATGTGTTTTGGGGGTCCTACTAAACTCACAAATGAGCGCTCTTTAACCTGAGTGCAGATATCTCAACTACAGTGTGGGAAGGTCCAGTTGAATTCAGTTGTGAAGTACAGAAAGTTCTAGTTTTAAAATTAAAGATAATGAGGTACATTTCTGTATACCATTATAAAGGATCTCTAAGACTTATTACCAGATGAAAAGACCAAGTTGCAGAATAGCGTGCATGGCATTCTTTGCATTAAAGATGTAATCTAATCGGGCCTCCCCGGTGGCGCAGTGGTTGAGCGCTGGGTTGCGAAGCTGCCCGCAGCCTCTGCAGTGCCGGTTCGATCCCCGGCTGCTCCCTGGCCACCAGAGGAGGGTCCCACATGGCGCACAGACCTCTCCTTGCCGCCCGCTGCTCCCCTCAGCAGTGTGCTTCGGTCCTTCTGCCTGCTCTGCTCCCTGCTCTGGCTCTGGTGAATTCTCTCACCCTCCCGCGCTTCTGACTGTACCCAGTGCATGTATAAACAAAACAAATGAATAAATAAAACATGCCTCTAAAAAAAAAAAAAAAAAAAAGATGTAATCTAATCAATCCATGTATGTATGTGTATGTTAGAAAAGACTTGAAAGGTTAAACATTTAATTGATAGTGTCCAGAGAGGGAACTGGAATTGCAGGCATGGGCAGCACCTTGGGCACTGGTCAAAAGGAATGTTTGCCTTACTGTATTATTGATTTTTTTACAAAAAGAGTTCGTGTGTTGTGTAATTAAAAGTTAATTTTAAAAACATAAAAAAATAGAGATTAATGAGGAAATGGAACAAAATTTCCATCAGGAAGGAAATGGGAATAGAATGGGATCAAAAAGTAGAGTTGGATTAGCTTGTACAAACAAAAGTACAGCTTCCTCTGAGACTAATAGGAGGAAACTGAAGTTGCATGTGTACTTGGAGGAATGTGTCCATGAGAAATTGTCAAGGTGCATATTGAATAGCTTTAATTTTTCTCCTGTTATGGTAAAGGATAACATCCTCTGAAAGGGAATGGGTAAAGAAGTAAGCTCAACAAAGCAGGGAATGGAAGAAATAAACCAAGAATGTTGAAGGACTTTCTTTTCTTTGGAAAGTCATTAGGACTTAGCTGATGGTGATTCCATATATTTGTAGTGACAATGTGATACTGTGATAAAATAAGAAAACATGTTTCTTAGTATACACACAATACAGAGAGAGAGAGAAGAAAGAGAGTCTTCATCCAGGTTCCTGACAAAAGGATTTCAAACACACCTTTGACATCTCTGGAGTAATTAGAGTGCCTTTTTGTATGCTAATGAGATGGTTGTTGGTTGGGGACCCCTAGGTAGCTTCAGGATGGGGACTGGTCTCCAGAAAGACTTAAATATAATTAAGGGGTTAGGGGTTCGAACTTTCAGCCCCACCTCTCAGGAAAGGAGAGGGGCTAGAGATTGAGCTAGTCACTACTGGTCAATAATTTCATCAATCATGCCTACAATAAATCTTTCAAAAATCCATAAAAATTCCTCATTGAAACTTATTCCATGCGTTCTCTTTTCCTTTTTTTTTTAAGATTTATTTTTATTTATTTATGCATACAAGAACTGGGGTGTAGACCAGAGGTGTAGGGAGTGAGAGGATTCACCAGAGAGTGGGGAGCAGAACAGGCGCATCTATTGAAATATACTGCTGAGGAGAGCAGTGGATGAGACTGGAGAGGTCTGCTGCACCATGTGGGTTAGCTCCCTGGTGGGGGATCGAATTCATGCCACAGTGGCTGGTGATAGCTTGATATCACTAAGACTTTAACCCCTGTGCCACAGGGAGGCCCCCCTCTTTTCCTTTAATAGGTGATAGGATTCTATCTCAGTTCTTTATAACCTTCAGATAGCTGTTTTCTTCTGGGACTCACAGGAATGGGGATTCTTAGCGTAGAGAATATTCTTTTCAGCTCTCTGAACCCCTCAGATTGCAAAATTGTTTGTGTGTGCGCATATGTGCGTTTTGGATGGGGTGATGGTCTGATTTTTAAGTAGGTTCTCATGGGTCTCTGGCCTAACAAAGAAGAACCACTACATTAGGTAGAAGTGCAAAAATAATGAAAAATGCTGAGAATTCACAAAGAAATCTTTACTTTTAAAAGATCACACGAGTAATACTCCTTTTCAGCAAATAAGGGAAAGTTATAGTGATATAAAGTATATGGTATTGTGATATAATGTCAGGTGACATTATATTCAGGTGTCCTTTATTCATGGGGAAGCAATCCATAGATTAGGGGGTCCAAAACTCTACGGGCAAGGTAGAGTTTTGTAATGTTAGAAGAGGCAATATGGGGGCCTCCCCGGTGGCGCAGCGGTTGAGCGCTGGGTTGCAAAGCTGCCCACAGCCTCAGCAGCACCGGTTAGATCCCCGGCCACCGGGTGAGGGTCCCACATGGCGCGCAGCTCTCTCCTGCTGCACGCTGCTCCCCTCAGCAGTGTACTTCGTCAGTCTGCTTGCTCTGCTCTCCACTCTGATTCTGGTGAATTCTCTCACCCTCCGGCGCTTCTGACTGTACCCAGTGCTTGTATAAATAAATAAATAAATCTTTAAAAAAAAAAAAAAGAAGAGGCAATATGGAAATGGCATGATTGGCTAGGAAGCTGGCCTTTTCTTAGAAGGCTAACCAGTCCTATTTTTTTTAAAGATTTATTTATGCATACAAAACTGGGGTACAGGCTAGAGGTGTGGCGGATGAGAGGATTCACCAGAGACAGAGTAGGGAGCAGAACAGGCAGATTGACTGAAATATACTGCTGAGGGACACAGTGGATGAGTCAGGAGAGGTCTGCTGCGCCATGTGGGTATGTCCTAACCCCTTGTGCCACCAGGGAGGCCCTAACCAGTCCTATTTTTAAGGTAAGGTCAACTAGCTAAAGTGAGTTGAGGAGCTGTAGTTAGTCTTAGGTCTCCTTAACAGATGTTTCCCCATAAGTACAGACTGACTTGGATTTAGATTTATTATGGGGGCCCTGCTTCACTTTTATGGGTTCTAATGTATACGTTAATTTTATCAGTGAGAAAAATATATATTTGGCCTTCATCCCTAGTTGTTTCAGTGACTCAAACCTTTTTTTAAAACTTTGTAATTTCTTGAGTAGCAAGTGGAGTATCTTTTGTTTTTCATAACAAGCCCCTTTCAACCACACCTGAGTTGATGTTAATGATGATTAATGGGCTCCCAGGAACCAATGCTATAATTAGAGTTGAAACTTTCCGGACCTTCTTCGCCCTTACCCCCAGGAGAGAGGTGCTAGAGATTGAGTTAATTATCATTGGCCAAATGATTTATCAACCATATCTTCCTAATTAGGACTCTATACCAAAGAGATTTGATATCTTAAGTGGGGTAGTCTTGTGGGACTGAGACCTTAAACCTGTGGAATCTGACACTAATAGAATTGAATTATGGGGCACCCAGTTGATATGTGCACAGTTAGAGAATTCTTTCTTGGGGGAGAACCCACACTTTTGGTGTTATAAGTGCTTGTGGTAAAAACAGCTCAGTGACAAAAATGGGCATTATTGTGTGATTACTTGCAGCAGCACTCATAGTGTTGCTACTGAAATGAGAAAGAGAATGGATAGTTGGCTTTATCTAAAGTCAGAGATTTGAGTGTGGGTAGGGTGGGGTGAGTTCATGTTCCATTACAGAGTGGTTGCATGGATGTACCATGTGGCTTTAGCCAAATAGGGAAAGAAGTGAAGTTATAAGCTGGAGGATTGATGGACTGGGAAAAGAGGGAAGAAGCAGGGGCTTGAGGACTTTACAGAGTTTGAACAAAGCAAAGTGGAAACACTGGGTGGGAGATCACCTTTGGAAAGGGGAATTAATTTTAAAGGATTGTCAAGTAAGCAGTTAGAGGGATGTGTGTTTTTACTGTTGGTTGAGGATGACATGAACGAGGATGGTGTAAGACTCTACTCAAGGTTACTGGCCTCTGTTGACCAAGGTCTTAGAAGGTATTGGTAGTCTGATGAAGGTAGCAGCAACAGTCTTTGCTTCAAGGTCAAGAAGGATGTTGCTGAAGATATCTTGTCATCTTTGAATGGAACCTTCCCCTTGGCATTATGGTACAAAGCTTCCGTGACTACTCAGGCGCTTACCTCACAGGAATGTCTGCCCACAGAATCTGAGTGTCTATGTGTCATGAATGAAGAGTTGTGGAGCAACTCAAGGTAGAACCTTGGAGCAGAGATCTAATTTATAAATAGACAGAATTTTTCCTTATGTGTTTGAATTCTTGTTCAGCATTAACTTGGGGTGTTCATGAATATCTTATGTAAATTATAGGAATGTAGCACTTCACCAGTTCTTTCTGGAATGATTGTGCTACATCTTTGCTTTCCCACCCACTCCCATTAACCTTCAGTTATTCTCCATATGTACAGTGAGAGAGGGGTTGTACCAAATCTTTACAGTCCCTTCTCATTCTTGCTGTTTATGTCTCCATGAAGTGCATTCAGCATGTGGAGTTTTATAAAATCAGTGCTTGAAAAAATGATTGCCTTTGAAAGCATTAATAAAAATCCTTTCATTTCTTTCTCTTTATTTTGGTAGAAAACTTAATTCAGAAATTGTAATTTATTTAAAGCTAGAGGCAGCTAAATCAAGAAAGCTTAAATTATACTATAGGTGCTCATATTTCTGGTTTTCCAAGTAATGACAAACATTCATTATATTGTCACTTAAATGATGGTGCTTTTCTTTTCTATCAACAGAGAAGCTTAATATTAAGTTTGTGCTTCCTGAGGCCAGAACTGGACTTCTATCTTTTGAGGAGAGCCAGAGGATTAAGAAGCTGCATGAAGAAAATAGACAGTTCTTGTGTATACCAAGGAGGTGAGTTGAACAGATACAGAACAGATATAGGACTTTTTAAGTTGGTATTCACTTTTTTACTGCTTCCTTTTCTCAGTTGCCATTATTAAATCCAGATCTCCTGTTTTATTTTGGTAACTTATGTGGAATTTCCACCCCTCTGTTATCTTCTCAGACCAAAATGGGACAGAACTACCAGCCCAGAAGAACTCAAACAGGCAGAAAAAGATAACTTCCTAGAATGGAGGCGCCAACTTGTCCGGTGAGTGTTACACAATACGAAGATTAGCCTTAAAATTTTAGTTCAGGAGTTCTTTGGTTTGCTTTCACTGCTATTTGCATTTTGAAGGCTTGATTCTTTTAAAAGGGAAATAGGTTTCTTCTGCTTCTGATGGGCAAATTGGTGTGCACACATTGTTTTGTATACATCCTTGCACAAAGGTGGTGAGTTGGTTACTTTCCTCCAAATCTGGCCTTTTCTGTTTCCTTCCCTTCCTAAGCCGTTGGTCACCCTGGAGTTGATCTCTGTTCTCCTGAGCATTCTTCAGGCTGAGATGTGTAGAAGAAATGTGACTGTGTGATAAGCTTCCAGGGTTAAATAGCATAAGTATAAAATTTGATTTTCATATTGACCTAGCAAAAAGTACATAAAAAGAATCTGACAGTTAATGTTTGTGTATTTATTTTTTAATGCAATGAATTTGAGCACTTGTATTATAATCTGGCAAAGGTATAATCTTCTCATTTTAAAGCTAGGCTAGAAGAGGATCAAAAGCTGATATTGACTCCCTTTGAAAGAAATTTGGACTTTTGGCGCCAGCTCTGGAGGGTGATTGAGAGAAGGTAAGTAGTTATTTTCTTTGTTGTCTGATGAAGACATTGTCATGTTTTATCAAACTTGTGTGTTAATAGGTAGGTAGAGGTATGGAGAACAGGTCAGGTCATGCAGGGATTAAGTTATCAAGGGGCTATTGAGAATTACTATAAAAACAAAAAGAATGATACTTTTTTCTTTCAAATTATACATTTTTTGTTATTAAATGAGCACACTAGTAAGTGTATGAGAATGATGAACATTTTCTTTGAGTTCTGAAGCCCCTACAGCTATTTCAGCAGATGTGTATTAATTCCTCCTGTTAACATGGGAAATGCAGATGTGAGAAAAGGTGGCTTCTGCCTACAAAGAGCAAACGTGTTATAGGGGGAGGCCAAGCAAAGTGCCATGAAGCAGGGGTGCACATCCTTGTGTTTGGGTCACTTGGGACTAGGTAAAATTCAAAGTCGATAAGATTCCTACAAGGTTACAGACAAACAGAAAGGCAGTGAATGGAGGAAGGAGCAGTTGGCAAGGATTGGGGGAAACCAAGAGATGGTTTAATTGGTCTCTATAAAGAACAGAATGATTTTGATAAATTGGGGGATTTTTCTATTTTTTTCATGTTAAGTGTTTCATTGTTAGG
This sequence comes from Talpa occidentalis, assembly GCF_014898055.3. Taxonomy (NCBI): domain Eukaryota; kingdom Metazoa; phylum Chordata; class Mammalia; order Eulipotyphla; family Talpidae; genus Talpa; species Talpa occidentalis. The sequence goes on along the minus strand of NW_023604295.1, from coordinate 39,768,990 downwards.
TATTGATGATTTAACCCTCACTATTCTCACCTCCTTGATATAGTTAAGAGCTTTTCGATTTCCTCAGAGTGTGAATTATTTTCAAGGACTATAGGTGAACCTCACATTTGAAATTATGCTTTTTAACAAGAATGCTTCAGAGTTGTTTTTTCATACCCAGTAAGAATATTAGGAAACAGCATACTTTAACTGGGATTCTCAGAAAAGAATCTTAGCACATATAGTATGTTACAGGATTTAGATTTAACTCGTGAAAATCACTTACATTTCTTTTTAAGGTGATGAGAATGTTCTGGGGTTAGGTATTGACAAGGTGATGCAACTTTGTGCAGACAATAAAAGCCACTGAATTGTGTGTTTTCAAATGGGTGAATTTTTAAATTCCTTACATGCCTCCACTCTACCATGCTGCTCCCTCTGGAGCGGAAAGAGGGCTATTAAAGTAAGGCAGACCTCTAAGCCTGAATAAGCAGAAGGTTGCTGCTGATTCCCAGGCTCCCTGCAGCCCCCTATGCTTCAGTTAGGCCTGAATGGGGCTTGGAAGGACTCGATGTTATTTTCCTGAGGACTTCTGTGGACAACTGCTATTCTTTCCCTTTGTCCTAATGAGTTTCAGTCTTGTCATTTTTGTAGGTTTTAGTGGGAACAGGTAACCATAAGTATTCATTCATATTTAATTTTCTAGAAAGGCCTATCACAAGCTTTCAAATGCCGCTGAATAAGCCTCTAATTTCCCATGAGTGAACCTGTACTTTGAAACTTCCAGTTTCTGTTGGAATACAATATTTGCTCTGTTATTTTTATGATGTGTTTTTTTCCTTTTATTACTATGACCGTGTTTTTAACTCAAGGAATGTAGTATGTATCACATGGAAGTAGATTTGTGCTGCATAGAAATATTATCAATAAAGTGACTGCAGCCACGTCTTTTAACAGGAAGTATTTATTAATGTGTCTTCTACAGCAGATGTCTCCTGTTTGGTAACAGGCTAGCTAAGCCATCTGCCTCTGTAATTCCAAGAGCAGTTATCAGAAAAGATTTGATGTATAACATGTCATTGAAATGCAGGAAACTGCTGCGCCACAGAGGGCAGAACACTCTATTCCAATGAGATAAGGCACTTCCATTGTATTGCCTAAACCCTTCCTGGTACATACTTGGCACTTTGTTCTGCATCCTAATTCACATAAAGCAAACTCTTCAATTTGTCTTTCCTTATTGGTGTTTCCAAGCTGACTATTCTTTCTCCATCTTTGGTAGGTAAACATGATGTTCATGGACCTTTTTTTTTTTTTAGTTCATTAGGCTTTGCCCATTTTTGCAGTCATTCTTGAACTTACTGTTAAATCTTCACAGTTTGAAAGCAATAGAATTTACACTTAAAGAAGGGAATACTGGGACTCGATTAGAGAACTTAAAAAATACTCATCTAATTTGGCAAGATTGTGTGTTCCTTTGTGTTACAAAATTATGCTGGAAATTATTCTGAAAGAGAATTCACTTTGATTGTTAAAGCCCTGCCCTAGTGAGTCACCTTGACTTAATACATTTCCCAGTGTTTGGTGTGCTTATGTGAGAGTTACCTCAGAAAAGGCTAACCAGATGTGGGATTTTGGGAGGCTTCTGTGAGCTGGTGGTACGTATGCAGCTCATTTCCTCTCAGTGGCAACTGCAGCTGGCCTTTGAAGCTTTTTTCCTTGCAACAGAGATTGAAGGAAATGAGGAGCCTCTCAGAGAAATGAAATACTTGCAGTGTTGGGCTGCTGTAGCCCCTGCTTCTTTTGTGGGATTTGAGGGACTTGCACTCAGCTACAGAGTTTTCTTCTTGCTATATTTTAGATGTAATGGAAAAAGTCAGACTCATCATTTCAGCTCAAGTATAACAATTTAAGTTGATATTTTGCTTTTGCTTTTTTTTTTTTTTTTTTTTTTTTTGCTATTTAAACACATTCTTGGAAGTGGTGATAGAGGTATGCTTTCTCTTGTTACCTCTGGGTTTAAATACCATAGACTTGATAGTAGCAGCTGCAAGCAAGTAATATATTAGTTTTCTTTTCAGGCCTTCACACAACTGTGGATTAGGTACTGAATATATGGTACACCTCAACTTGGATAAAGGATGTGAAATACTCTTTTAGCTCACTGGAAAGTTTACTGGAAGATACAGTTGAAGTTTTAGCAGTGAAACATAAGACAAGCCTCTCTAGACCATATTAGAGCAGTGGAATGTTAGGATCATGAGCATGGCCTCTGGTCCCAGCTGCTCCCATTCTGGCTCCATCATTTAGTAGCTGGTAACCTTAGAGATGTTATGTGACTGAGCTTCAGCTCTCTCATAAATAAGCCCAGGATAAGTGTACCTTAAAAAGTTAAATCTGTCGGGCCTCCCCTGGTAGTGCAGCGGTTGAGTGCTGGGCCGCAAAGCTGCCCGCACCCTCTGCAGCGCCGGTTCGATCCGCGGCCGCCGGCGAGGGTCCCACATGGCACGCAGACTTCTCCTGCTGCGCCTGCTGCTCCCCTCAGCAATGTATTTCATCAGTCTGCCTGTTCTGTTCCCCGCTCTGGTTCTGGTGAATCCTCTCACCCTCCCACGCTTCTGACTGTACCCAGTGCTTGTATAAATAAATAAATAAATCTTAAAAAAAAGTTAAATCTGTCAGGTTTTTAATATTTGGAAAGCTTTGCTACTATTATTTGGTCAGTGTGTCCTTTCATTTTAGAAAAGGAAGTGATTGGAGTGTCTCTCTTTTGTTTTTCAGTGATATCGTGGTCCAGATAGTCGATGCACGCAACCCGCTCCTGTTTAGATGTGAGGATTTGGTGAGTACCCTGTGACAAGATTTCAGACTGAAAGTCCTTGGAGCAGCAGTGGGAGGACAGTATGATGGATAGCAGTTGCTCTGGGTGAGCTTTCTGTCCTCTACTCTAGTTTTGTTAGATTAGGCCTCCTTACCTCCAGAGGTCAACAGCTTGCATAATGCCACTGTTTACACAGATGTTTTTCTCTTTTCAAACAGTTGTTTGCATGTGCTGGAAGGCACAGGACACCTACATGAACTTACTGTGTTTGAGTTTAGAAGCTGCTTTGTTACAGACATTTGCCAGCATTTCTCATTTTTTAAGAGGCACCAGTTGAAATAGTATTTTACTGCCTTTAGCATGTTCCAGTAACTTTGCACTTATCCATCTCATTATGTTCTCTCTTTTCACACCTGAAGTTATTACTCCCTATGGTATTTTACAAGTGAACTAAGTTTGTTAAACACCATGGGGAATAATAGTTAAGGAGTGAAAAATCACATAATGGTGTTAAAACAGACTTTGAATTAATAAAATACTGTACACAGGTGAAGTATTCCTATTTTTGTTTGAGGACCGTACTAGTAATAGTGTAAATTACGTTTTCTGATGAATAGCAAAAATCTTAATGGTGAAACACTTACGAAGTTAGCTTTTATACCTCTCTGGTATATTTCTTATGAAGAACTGTACTTGGAAATTAATTTCACTTGTTGAGTCTTGTTTTCTTTTAGACTTCAAAAATATTTCTTACATTAAAATTTGAGATTGTTATTGGCTGTCATTACTTGACTGAAAAATATTTCCTGCTGGCTGACAAATCTAATTGTGCAGTTCTTTAAGTTCATTTATTTTTTTTCCAAAGATTTATTTATTTATGCATACAAGAGGTAAGGTACAGGCCAGAGACGTGGGGGGTGAGAGGATTCACCAGAGACAGTGTGTGGAACAGAAAAGGCAGACTGACTGAAATACACTGCTGAGGGGAACAGCAGGCGAGACAGGAGAGGTCTGCTGCGCCATGTGGGTTTCTCTCTGGCCGGCCGGGGATCGAATTTGTGCTGCAGAGGCTGTGGATTGCTTCATAGTGCGTTGCTTAACCCCTTGCACCACCAGGGAGGCCCTCTTTAAGTTCATTTAAAACAACCAATTCCGTTTTATTAAAGAGAGGAATGACATTGTTTAAAGAAAAATAGTTATACACAGTAGGCCAAGAAAGCATCTCTGTTACCCTTTCTAGTTTCTTATGTTATTTCTAAATACATGTGACCTAACTTCTTTTTAAAGCTTAATGAAAGAAATTAGTAATGTTGCTGTAACTAAAAATCATTAAATTAGGAATTATTTAAAACTGTGTGCAGGGCCTCCCCGGTGACGCAGCGGTTGAGCGCTGGGTTGCGAAGCTGCCAGCAGCCTCTGCAGCACCGGTTCGATCCCCGGCTGCTCCCCAGCCATGGGAGGAGGCTCCCACATGGTGCGCAGACCTCTCCTGCCGCCCGCTGCTCCCCTCAGCAGTGTACTTCAGTCCTTCTGCCTGCTCTGTTCCCCGCTGTGGCTTGGTGAATTCTCTCACCCTCCCGCGCTTCTGACTGTACCCAGTGCTTGTATAAATAGATAAATCTTTTAAAAAAATAAAAAATGAAAAAATAAAACTGTGTGCAGTAAAAACTTTTAGTCATTTGAAGTCCTTTCTAAACATCTTTGTCTTGTCTAGGAATGTTATGTGAAAGAAATAGATGATGACAAGAAGAACATCATTCTGATAAATAAGGCAGACTTGTTGACCACTGAGCAGCGAAGTGCCTGGGCCACATACTTTGAAAAAGAAAATGTAAAAGTTATTTTCTGGTCAGCTTTGGCTGAAGCCAATCAACTGGTTGACCCTCAGGTAACCCCAGGGACTAGTTCAGGTTGGGCTTCAGCGGGGAGGATTTTGGTTTCTGATTAATGTGCTCTGTGGTTTTGTTTTTTTCTCATTGGAAACATGTGGAAATTTGATTGGTTTTTTAAAGTGAGCCACAAAGTTGTTTTCTTCAGTTGCCACATAGTCTGCCATACCCAGTGTCTAGTGCTGCACACTACTAATTAGCTATAATTTTTCAATTTTGTGAAGTTGTTAGGAAGTTGTATAGGAAACTTCATAATGACCTACAATTGCTTTGAAAAGGAGTCGGAACAAAAATAAGTCAGATACAACTGAGAATGTGGTAACTCCTCAGACTCTTTTGACCTTGAAAACAAAGAAATGAAGTCACCCTGAGATATACCATATTATTTTCTGGCTCTTTTAACCAAATTTTGTAGAAAGTTTGGGATTTATTTTCTAATAAAAAATAATAACTACCAAAGAAAATAATAATAGAATCTTAGTGTCTGCATTTCGTGGACATAGAAAGCTCTATGTTGCAGGCATTTCCATGTGAAGAGTACAGATATATTTGCAAGGGCAGAGCAATAATAATTATCGGTTTTACAGTTTTTCATAAAAAACTAACCCATAGAAAATACTGCCCTTAGAAATACTTAGAAAATACTTAGAAAATTCTAAGTATTTTATTCATTTAACCTTCTTGATAAATAAGTGTAAGTGTTTATCAGACACTCTGGCTTCATGCTTTGTCCTCTCAACCATTCTTTCTTTTGTTTCTAGTCTTCCCTGGAAGTTGATATCTTGCAGAAGTTTTTGAATTAAGATTCATTACTGTATCATTTAGCCCAGATGCACCAACCCCAGAAAAGGGATTAGTTGCTCCTTCTGTGTTCCCTGACTTGTTAACCAAAGGATATTGCCATGTTCCTGTGATCTGTTCTCCTGGAACCCTTGTTGCCTCCTGTTTGAGAACATTCTTCTTTCTAGGACTCACCAACCAACTTGTACAGGTGTTTCCAGATCAGTCTCTGGATTAGTAGTGTGTGCTATGTAAAAAATATTCTTTCTCCCTATTTAAAAAATAGGTACCATTTACTCCTCCCAAGTCTTCCCAAGTCTCTGCTGTTTGCCATGATTTCCCAGACCAGCTACCATTGTGACACCACATCTTCATCATCTAAGTGTCTAATCTGGACTTATTAATATTCAATGTTTTCTCTCCTATCAGAAGTTAAGTTCTTCCGCTACAATTTTTACAAAACATGACATTTTAGAGTTGAGTTAGCCCAGTTTTCTCTTGTCCCTCTGTAAATGTTCCCAAAGGATTTCCCTTTTTATTTTTAATATAACTACTCCAGATTCCTTTTGTTGTCTTATCACTTTCCCCAAGCCTAAACTGCTGCTAATCTTAACTTTTCTAATACATCTATTTTCAGTTCACTTTTGTTTTCTGCCTCTTTCATATTTTAAAATGATTCAAAAGAACTCAGTGAAGACATACTGACTTTACAGTCATTGCTTATTTAGCACAGAAATTGCTTCCAATTCTATGGTTCTAGTATAAGACATGTTTCTTTTTAGTTGCTAGCCATAATCATAAAATCATACCTGTTTTCCCTTGCCTTTTGTTTATATCACTGCTTTCCTAAAATTTAGGATACTGTTTCACTGCATTCATTGTGTCCTCTTCCATGATGCTACTCATTCCAATACTAGAAAATGATTCAAAGTTTGCATCACTTCTAAATCCAAACCTTTAGGGGCTTCCCCTGGTGGCGCAGAGGTTGAGTGCTGGGTTGTGAGGCTGCCCGCAGCCTCTGCAGCACCAGTTCGATCCCCGGCCACCAGTGAGGGTCCCACCAAAATTAATTAATTAATCAATCCAAACCTTTTTACCCTTGTTAATAAGAATTAATGGTACTATAAATTGCCTTATTTCAATTTTTATCACTAGGCATTTGGAAGAATTAGTACACGTATGAATAATAAATGATTTTTACCTTTCTCTTTCCAAAGGAGAGCTTTAATTGGTGCATAATTTCCACGTGAGTTGAGTTTCGATACCTCTGTGTTTCACACTGAGGGATCTGTACTCGACCATGCTTTGTTTTATTAAAGGCCATTACAAAAGAACAGCAGTTTCCTTAAACATGGAAACCACTCTTGAGAAATGGACATGTAGAATGCAGCTCAAATTTACCCTTCTTTGTGGAGCGAAGAGAATGTTCAGTGTTTTATTGTTAATGAGAAATACTTAATTTTATTCTATGGCCCTGTGCAAAATAATATACCGCCCAAGAGTTCACTTTGACACAGGCATTCTTAAACCCTCACTTTTTTTTTCCATATTTATTTCTTATATCATTCTTTATTTTTGTACAGTATGTGATTTTCTCCCCTCCAGTGTAGTCCTATAGTTCTCCCACCACCATAACACCCATGAGCCATCTCTATAGTCCTTTGTGCTCTTCCCTCCCATGTTTTGATCCCTTCTCCCCTCCGGTATTCTTCCAGTCTGTATTCAGCTTGCAAGGTTTGTCTGTTTCCTGACCCTTTGTTTGATTTTCCTGTTAGTGAAACCATCTGATATTTTTCTTTTTCCTTCAGATTTATTTTGCTTAGCATAATCCCTTTCAGCTCCATCCATTTTCCCACAAATGGCATGAGTTTATCCTTTTTTGATCACTGAGTAGTAGTCCACTGTGTAGATATACCACATCTTTTTTTTTTTTTTTTAAAGATTTATTTATTTATACAAGCACTGGGTACAGTCAGAAGCACAGGAGGGTAAGAGAATTCACCAGAGCCAGAGGGGAGAGCAGAGCAGGCAGACTGAAGAAGTACACTGCTGAGGGGAGCAGCGGGGCGGCAGGAGAGGTCTGCGTGCCATGTGGGACCCTCGCCTGGAGCTGCAGAGGCTGCGGGCAGCTTCGCAACCCAGCGCTCAACTACTGCACCACTGGGGAGGCCCTACACCACATCTTCTTGATCCATGCATCATTTGGGGGCATATAGGTTGGCTATTGTAAATAGTGCTGTGATGAACACTGGAGTGCAGGTTTACTTTTGAATTAGTGTTTTTCTGTCCTTTGGGTAGATTCCTAGGAATGGAATCATTTCCTGTGTTTTGAGGAAACCTCAAAACATTTTTAGTGTTTTGAGGAAACCTCCACACAGGTTTCCATAGTGGCAGGACCAGTTTGCATCTCCACCAGCAATTTAAGAGGTAAATACTCACATTCTTAAGAGGCGTTATTTGTACAAAGTTCAAATAACACAAAAATATGTAAAGTAAAGGTTCACTGCTCCTTCGATCCCCAGAGGCTCCACAGTTGATTGATTGGTTGGGTCTTTGCACTGAAAGGCTTACTTTGTCTCCTCTCTGTATTCACCTTTTCCAGTCTCCTTTATAACTTGTCTTTTTCTCTGATCATACTAGATAACCAACTCTTTATTCTCTAGAGGGACAAGTACCATTATAGTCTTCTGAATGTTTGTGGTTTCTGTTACTTCATCAGGAACAAGTAAATGGAGATGCTGGAGAACCCAACACAACTGAGTTAGAAGATTCCAGTTGCAGTGAGGCTGAAATCCTACACAGTGACTCTGAACATCTCCAAGGCGAGGATTCTGTCTCATTGACAGAAGTTGGCACTAGAGATGAGGACGATAGTGAATATGAGGACTGCCAGGAGGAGGAGGAGGAAGATTGGCAGACATGTTCAGAAGAGGACAGCAACCCTGAAGAAGAGACCTCTGGCCAGGACTGTGCAGAAAAGTGTACTGTGGCCTCTGAGGGTCAGAGTAAGGAAATCCCACAGAAGAGACAGATGCACAATTTTAGCCACCTGGTATCAAAGCAAGAATTACTGGAGATTTTTAAGGAGCTACACACTGGGAGGAAGGCAAGAGATGGGCAACTTACTGTTGGACTGGTAAGATGAAATATGTCCTGAAATTGTCAGCACTTCAGGATCTTTATTTCCCATCCATTGGTACCGACGCTGGGACCCCAGAGACCAATCAGATTTCTGGCATCATAGGGAACACAATTGCCTCTTGTTGCCACTTGGTATCCTGGAAATAGGCAGTGTGACAGGCAAAGTACAACTCAAAAGAGTGAATTTTCTCAAGACTTTTGGTGTAGGTCCTAACAGTATAGTAGACAAAACAGGAACAGCCCCCCACCTCAGAGAGCTTGCTATCCAAGTGCCAGGAGTGTTATGAGAGGAACGACTTCAACACCCCATAGTAGTACATAGTGGGGTAACCTGGGGTGGAGGGGATGGCAGCATCTATGGTCCTCTCCTCCCCAACTGTATTTAAACCAGTGGTAATATGCCATGTGATCAAGATACACACATGAATCATTAGGAGAGTGTTGAAAAGTAATGAGCAGTTATCTGGAATTTATGTAAGAAGTTACACTTTGAAGTACAGTCATGTGTCATTCAACAGTGGGGATGCCTTCTGAGAAATCTGTTGTTAGATGATTTCATTATTGTGAAGACACCATGGAGTATAATTATTCAAACCTATATGGCATAGCCTGTTACACACATAGGCACATGGTAGAGCTGTTGAGACCTTCTTGTAATGTGGTGCTTAATTAAAACACCATTGACAAGTGACTGTAAGTGAGGTTTTCAACAAGTGGCGAGGGAAGAGCATTCTAGACAAATAAGGGAAGTGTTTAAACAAAGCCCTAAGAATGGTGAAGTGTTTTCATGGAATGGCAAGTGATGGAGATGGCTGAAGTTTGAAGAATGGAAGAATTAAAACTGGAATGGGGGTGGTCTCCCCGGTGGCGCAGGCAGTTGAGTGCAACGCTGTGAAGCTGTCTGCAGCCTCTGCAGTGCCAGTTTGATCCCAGCCAGCTGGTGAGGGTCCCACATGGCATGGCAGACCTCTCCTGTTGCGCCTGCTGCTCCCCTCAGCAGTGTATTTCGGTCATTCTGCCTGTTCCCCATTCTGTTTCTGGTGAATCCTCTCACCCTCCCGTACATCTGGCCTGTACCCCAGTTCTTATATAAATAAATCTTTTTTAAAAAATATGGAATGGTGAAAGTCCATTGTGAGGCTTGTAACAGCAATGGAAAGTTTGAAATTTTATATTCATAGGGAAAGGTATTTACTGTTTTCCAGTCATATTGATAGAGGATTCTTAGAACCACCTAATGAGGAAACTGAATTTGGAGGCATGGGATGGGGGAAGCCTGAGGAAAGGCATGGAACAAGGGTGGCATGGCATGAGCTAAAAGTTTGCTTGTCATTTTATTTGAGAACATCTTCTGTTCCTTTATATGCTGCTCTAAGGCAACATGAAATTTCAGATTTATTGATAATGGGGGAGCAGGGACAGAAGAGAGAGTGGTTATTGGCTCACCATGAACCCAAGAGTAATTGAAAAATTTTAGTAGCTTGATAACCCACATCAAATTATTGTGCCATTTTAAATTTTTAGCCAGCAAGACAGAAACTTGCTAATGCTAGTAAAATTAAAAATAACTTTGTTGTGATAATTAAAATATTTGTGATACTCAGCTTGACCCATAGTGTGGGAGAGTCAGTGGAAACAGTGAAATGCCTGTAGACGGGGCAGTAGGGGGTGAGGTTTACGGTTGCATCTACTGTTACAGCAAAACCTGTGAAAAGAAAATGTGCTTGGCTTGACTTTCATCACCGGAGATGAGTCTGAATAAATACACCTACACCACAGGGGGAGGAAATGTCTCATAGCAAACAGCATCTATTTCATATAATCTTCTGAAGCAACCAGACACTTATGCAAGTGTTAACACTATTTATGGAATATCTTTGGCTCTTTGATAGCTATAGTGTTTGACTGTTAACTTCTGGGTCTTTTCTAGGTGGGCTACCCAAATGTTGGTAAGAGTTCAACAATCAACACTATTATGGGCAACAAGAAAGTATCTGTATCTGCCACACCTGGTCACACCAAGCATTTTCAGGTATTTCTACAGCCCTGGCCTCTGTGTCCTGTTCTCAGCCAGTTCCTCTGTGTATTTTATGAACTTCTTTGCTCCGATGTGCCCTCCATAAATCTCTTGCTTGTCTTTCAGACTCTCTATGTGGAACCTGGCCTCTGCTTATGTGACTGCCCTGGCCTTGTGATGCCTTCCTTTGTCTCTACCAAGGCAGAGATGACTTGCAATGGAATCCTCCCAATTGACCAGATGAGAGATCATGTACCACCTATATCATTAATATCCTTTCTGCTTACAAAGATTCTGGTTTTTGTGTGTATAGTAGGGCTTTTGTTTTGTTTTAGACTTTGCCTTGCATTTAATATGTTAAAGTCTGATTTACTGAGAATATTAAAGTCTCATGCTAGTGATCTGCCCAGGTTTACACGAGATGGCATCAGGACTTCTGTCCTGAGTGCAGCAGTGTAGTCTGGTACAGTAGAATAGCCCTAGTGTAGATCTCAACCTCCAGGTGTTAACCTGTTTGCTTCCTGACACTCATTTGGCTCTTTGAGTGACTTAATTAACCTAGAGACTTTCCTTTTCTATAAAACAGGGTCAATAATAGCTCCTTCACAGTTGATTGTGAGAATTTAATTGTTAGCTTTATTTACTGGACACGTGCTGTGTACTTTGCTAAATACTTACCCTGTAATATCTAATTCCTAAAACAACCCTTGAAGTAGTTACTACTGTTCTCATTTCTTCAAACTTGGGGAAACTGAGGCAGAGAGAAGTTAAATAATTGACCCAACACCCCGTAAGTAAATAGCCGGGGAGGAATTCTGCCTTTTAGCAGTGTACTGAGTCAACTTACTTGAAACCTCTAGGACTGCCATGAAAAGGTATTCAGTGATCTGTTAAGAACTGTTCAGACTAGGATTTTTTTTTTTTTTTAACTATTTATTTATGCATACAAGAGCTGGGGCACTTGTCAGAGATGCAGGGGGTGAGAGGATTCACCAGAGACAGTGTGGGGAACAGAACAGGCAGACTGACTGAAATACATTGCTGAGGGGAGCAGCAGGCACAACAGGAGAGGTCTGCTGCACCATGTGGGTTGCTCCCTGGTTGGCCGAGGATCGAACTCATTTTGCAGAGGCTGTGGATTGCTTCATAGTGCGGTGCTTAACCCCTTGCGCCACCAGGGAGGCCCCAGACTAGAATTTTAAACTACTTAGCTAACAAGTTAGTCTGTTCACTGTTTAGGGGGTACAGGCAGAAGCCAGGAAAACTCCATGAAATTGGCACACTGGTTGATTTATATGGAAGGTAAAATTCCAAGCCCTGCATCATTGGCAAAAATCCTTAAAGACTACACTTAAGGCCACAGCTTTTAGTTTACCCCTATTTATTTTCTCTTCCCATAAGAAATAATGAGTAAAAATTTGTTTATCAGGTGAAATAAATATGATTACAGTGCTAATATAAACTACCCAATATTAGAAAGAGTTATTGAATCCACCTATAGCAATCTCAGTAAACCTCAAAACAACATATATACAGGATGACACGATTTTTGAAAATATTTTCATCTCCCAGACCAATGCTTTGTATTAATAGATGCCTATGTATGTAAAAGTATGCAGAGTCTACTGAGGGTACCCCAGGAACTATCCCCGGGGGCAGCATGGAGGAGCTGGTGTAATGTTAGAAAGGTTTGAATTTTTTAGTACAGTTTTTAATAGGTGATATATTACTATTCTTGATAGTTGGAGACATGGGTGTTATACATTTGTGTGTTTTAATTTACCTATAAATTAATAATTAGATGTGTATTATGCGTTCACTTGGATTGAGTTCTGTGGAATATAAACATGAAACAAGACTTGGATCCTGCCCTTTCTCGATTCAGTCTGTGGGGGACACAGGACATGACCATGAAAAAGTGGTACAAGGTAGAATGTTGTAGGTGGCTTAAGAAATATCTGTGAGTGATTAGACAAGGGAGGGAAAAATGATCCCTCCTTGCATGGCTATATGGATTAGAAATAAAGATTGAGTTTTACCTCTGACTTCCTGAAGTTTGTTTAGAAGCTTGCTTTTCAAGGCTGAATGTATCATCTGTAAGACCTATTTCAAAGATAATATTTTAATATTAAAAGGATTCATTTGTAAGTGTTCATTGGTACCTAGGATTTTGTTTAAAAGAGAAAAAAAAAATTTAATGAATACTTGTATTTCTGAGAGGAGAGAAGGTTTTGTCATAGATGAGCTAATTCTCATGTTCTTGTGTCAGATGTCATGGGAACACAGGCTCAGCTTAAGGGAATGAATTCCTTGACTAGCTTATGTTTGCCAGAATATTCCAAGACATGTTTTAGAAGCTACCTATGGCATTAATATCATAAAACCTAGAGAGGATGACGATCCCCATCGACCTCCAACATCAGAAGAACTGTTGACAGCTTATGGATGTGAGTTGTGATTTATTTTAAAACATAAACAAAAAAATAACAGTTAATGGGGCCTCCCCGGTGGCGCAGCGGTTGAGCGCTGGGTTGCGAAGCTGCCCGCAGCCTCTGCAGCGCCGGTTTGATCCCCCGCTGCTCCCCGGCCACCGGAGGAGGGTCCCGCGTGGCACGCAGACCTCTCCTGCCGCCCGCTGCTCCCCTCAGCAGTGTACTTTGGTCCTTCTGCCTGCTCTGTTCCCTGCTCTGGCTTGGTGAATTCTCTCACCCTCCTGCGCTTCTGACTGTACCCAGTGCTTGTACGTATAAACAAACAAATAAATAAATAAATCTTTTTAAAAAAAAGTTAATGAGAAGATTATCCCTGCAAAGATACAAATTCGGAATTTTTCCTTGGTATTTGTCATATCCTCTTTCAGAGTTGATGTTTTTGTTGTCTCTGTTGGCCTGACCTCACAATGTGGCCTCTAGATAAGTGATTTGGTGGTGATTTCAGGGTTCAACAGTAAGGGGGGAAAGTGGACTACTACTAGAGTGGTATTTTATGTATGTTAAGTGTTTCTTAGAGTTAGAGAAGATTGTGATTTGTACCCCTTGTCTCCGCCTCAGATCTGCCCATTCCTAACCTTCATCATAGAAATCAGTCTCTGGAGAGAAACTTGTCTTCTCATGTTCTCCTGGTCTTGGCCCTCTTCACACCCCACACCCCACCCCCCCAACATTGGAGGCCAGATATGGGCAGTGTGAGCACTCCAGAGAGCGCACGGGACCTTAGCAGCTAGCACAAGCTTTGGAAGCCCTTAGGACAGTTGCTGCTTTGATGATACCTGCTTGCAGACACAGGTTCTAGCCTAAGTCTGTTGGCTTTTTCTGGAGTCTTCTCAAACAGGGAAGAAAAAGAGATGTTGGAAGGAAATGAATGTGGTTATCAGAATAGGCGAGTGTTATGAGGGGAGCATCGGATGGGAAAACCCTCATATTGTGGCAATAGAGCCTGGTAGAGATAAGGACACAAAACATCCTTGTCAACCTTGTATGACATTAAAATGAGTCCACAATTCCTCCACTTCCATTAATTCACCTCAATTCCACTTTGTTTTTTTGTATCTCCAGTCAATTGTGATTTTATTCGCTTTCAAACAAACTTTAAAGGTGGTCTGGAGGAACTGTTTGTTGCCAAGACAATGCTGAGTAACTTGTTTCTTTTGTATTTCTTTAAATACTAATGAAATCGAGCATTTGTTTGTTGACTATAGTTCTGGGAATCAGCCTTTTCTGTGCATCACTTTTGTCTTGATGACTTGTAGTAGCCCTGTGTTACATGTGCCACAAATATTGTTCCCAATATGTGTGTATAATTTCTTTAGCCCTGGAGAGGTTAAACATTTTAAGACTTTTTTCCGCCCCCTTTCCCCCCCCCCCCTTTTTTTAACTTGACTGGATTTGGCATTTTTCTTGGGACAGCCTGAAAGCCTTCCCTATCCCAAAAGGATTAACTTATTTCCTGTAATATCTTTTTTTATTTGACCTTTAGATTTGTGATCTGCTTAAATATATTTTTGTGTATGATGTAAACTAGGATCCTAACTGTTTTCTTTAAACTGAAAACATCACCTCACAGATAGTATATGAGAGAGCAGACTTTTGAACCCAGCCTTTTGGCCAGAGCCCACATCCTTTTAAATACCATTTTCTGCTGCTTCCTTCTCCATGAGCTAGTGTTAAAAGGATCTTTGTTGTATGCTTGGGAAACTGGAAAAAGTATAACAGTATCATTAAATAAGAAACTCACTCTCTTGCTTGGCTCTGCTAATAATATAGATGGCATAGCAGTCCGTAAATAAATGTTTAAATCAAGAGATGAAAGAAATAACTAGAGAAAGTGAATGTGACTATCACAGCATGGTGCTCAGTGATTATTAGGATATTAGATACAACAATAATAGTCTCTTTTGCTGGATTACAATTGTCCTTATAATGTTAACCAAAATATTTTCTGTAATGGTAAGTGATTTTTTTTGGTAGACGATGAGAATGAGGATGCCTAGTTAGTGTATTAAAAAGAAGTTTTGCTAAATTCTTCTCACAGGTATGCGAGGATTCATGACAGCGCATGGGCAGCCAGACCAGCCTCGATCTGCGCGCTATATCCTGAAGGACTACGTCACTGTAAGTGAGCGCTACTTCTTGTTCTTGAATTAGCAGGGCTTTCTCCGTGCAATATGTTCTTAGATCTTGGCAGCCTGCTAAGTTATAAAGGAGAAATTTTCTCTTTGAGATTGTGTACAACTAGTTATATTCTTGATCCAGGGAAGTTAGCATCATATAAATCATAGAAATGACTGACAACATAATGTAAAAGCAGAGGTGAAGATCTCTAAATACCTGTTACCAGAGAGAGTGATAAATGTATGCCTCCTGTTTTTCCCTTGCCTGGATTCCTTTGCTTGTTTCTGTTACAGCTATTGCAGTTTTCCTTGTGCTGTATACCTTTATATCTCTACTTCCTTATACTTACCTAGCAACAACGATAATAGCTAACATTTTTTCAAAGCTAACACTGCTAGAAATAGTTCTAAATGTTTTGTTTGTATTATCTCATTAAAAACACAAGTCTATGATGATGTTATTCTTATGTATTACAGATAAAGACTTGCTAAGTTTTGTCAAGTTTTGTCACTAAAATAGAAAATAATAGTAACTTCTATGAGATTATTATGGGAAATAAATAGAACAGCGTATGTGTGTGGAAATAATGTGTACATACACACCACTAAATTCAGTACCTGGCAATTTTTATGTATTAAGCTTAATTCTTTCAACAAACAAACATAGGATCCTAGTAATAACTGGTTGTGTTTGGCTTTTGTCCCCCTCTCAGTAACACATCTGTGGAGCTCTTGGAATATAAAAATGAAAGTGGGCTCTTGTAATTTCTTGCCTTCAGTTCAAAAAGAAAGTAGTTAATATTCGAATGGATAAAGTATGTATTCACTTACCATTTATAAACTGGAGGATGCAAAGATGAGTTAAAATAATCAGTTTCAGTGGTGTTTATGGTGGAAAGAGGGAAATTTGCACCCAGAGAACAATTAGAACTACTGTGATATCCCTATTAGTACAGTCCACTTGTGTCCTGGTTTTTATTTTGAAAATTATTTAGCTTAAGTGTAATCATGTAAGCATAGTGACAAATACCTTAGAAATGCAAAGTAAAAAGCACCAAGAAGAAAGAGATTTCATTCTAGTTTGGAAGGCTCTTGGAAGAGGTAGAGACCTCTAGAATACTCCATCCGTCATCCTCAGTGTAGTAAGACTTTTCAGTTGTAGTTGACCAAAATTCAACTCAATGAGTTTATCAAAATGCAAAAAGCTCCCACTGGTTGGAGATGTCCCCTCTGAGGACTTTTTTTTCCCCAAGGATGACACAGGTGACTCTTGTGATACACTGTTCTTATTCATATTGTCGCGCTATAGGGTAAACTACTGTACTGTCATCCTCCCCCTGGAAGAGATCCTGTAACCTTTCAGCATCAACACCAACGACTCCTAGAGAATAAATTGAAATGTGATGAACTAAAAATACAACCAGGTGGAAATAAAAAAGTGAAACAGATTGAAAATGTAGTTGACAAAACTTTTTTTCATCAGGTAAGTTTTCAAGTTTCTTTTTAACTTTTGATCCAAGACATTTTATACAACAATTTTACTGAACTATTACTCTCATACCATAAAATTCATCCTTTTAAAAGTACAATTCAATGTAGTGTATTCAGAGTTGTGTAACCATCACCAGTAATTTTAGAACATTTAATCACTCCAGAAGGACACCCTGTTCCCATTAGCAGTCGCTCCCCATCCTCCTCTCCACCAGACACTGCCAGCCCCTAATTCGTTTTATATATAGATGTGCCTAGTCTGGGTATTGCATATAAATGGAATTATACATAGATTATGTGGTCTTTTGTGACTGGCTTCTTTAACTTAGCACCCTGTCATCAGGTTCATGTGTGGTATCATTGCTTTATTCCTTTTTATTACTGAACATTTCATTGTATGGCTATATCACATGTTATTTTTCTATTTTATAAGTTGATGGGATGTTTGGGTTGTTGTGCTTTGTGGCTATCTTATGAATAATTTGTTAAGAAAGTTCATGTGCCGATTTTTCTGTGGCAGTATATTTTCAGTCCTCTTAAGAATATACTTGGGAGTGGAGTAGAGTTGCTGGGTCATATGGTAACTCCACGTTTAACATTTGAGATACTGCCAGTGTCGGTGCCATTTTACGTTTCCTAGCAGCAATGCATGAAGGGTTCTAATTTCTCCACATCCTTGCCAGTATTTTTTCCCAATATGAAGGAAAGAAAAAAAAATTGTCCTTGTAATGAGGTGTCTTAGGATTTCCTCTCCTGACAACTTTCCTGTATGTCAAAGGGCAGCTTAAGTCATATCCCTAGTACTTAATAATTATCGAGGGTAAGAGTAGGGCAGTTTACTTTTACACTCACATTCTTTATAATGCACCATGGCAGTTTCAGCCTCTAATTTCATTATAGATTTTGATTCAGGCCAAGTGTATATTACCCCATTTTATCACTGAGGACATTGAGGCTCAAGGAAGCTAAGTGACTTAATCCAAGGTATGTGTTTTAGATGGTAAAGCTAGGATAGAACTTAGATTGTTGTGGCTCTTCATTTGAGTTTTTCTAAGTCTGTGCCAATATTTAGAATAAAATTTACCAGTATGCAGAAAGAGCATAGGTTTTTTTGTAGACCTACTGCTATCATACAGGACACAGGTTTGCAATAGTTTTTTTGAGCACTTTCTATGTCCCACATGCTAAGCAAGGACCAGGAAAATCAGAATGAATGAGACACTATTCTTGATTTTGGCAGGAGTCCCATTCTAGCAAAGGGGAGATAGGCAAGCTAAAAAATGACATGTTAGACCTAGGATAGAGGTATCAGTCAAGGACTTTGTGAACCTATATTGGGGAGCAATTTTTCTTGGGACTGGGAGTAGAGTTGAGTGATTGGTGAGTAAAAGCTACAGAAATGATATTTGAGCTGGATTTTGAGGGACAAATAAAAATGTGCCCTTTGGAAGGTATGGTATGAACAAAGAAAGATAAGGGAGTATGGGTCTTATCAGTAAGGTGCCTGTGTGCCTGTGTTGTAGGTGAACTGTGTGCCATGTGTGAAAATCTGTATTTGATTCTCCAGGCTATAGGATGCCCTCAAAGATTTGTGAGCACAGGAATACAGACATGGCTCAAGAACTCTGGTAGAAATGTGGACTTTGGATTAGCAGAGTCAGCCCTTCAGTGGTCCAATGGAAGGTCCTTGACAGACACCTGAGTTCAAGCAGTTGGGATGGAGAGGAGGGAGGGGAATGGGTGAGCAAAGGTCCAGAGACTAAAACCAACAGAACTTAGTCACTAATTATATGTGGCAGATGAGGAAGCCAAAGAGAGAGAGTGCGTGCTATCTTGCCAGCTGGGCAGATTCTTATACCATTAACCAAAATAAAAAATGAAGAGTCAGTTTCTAACTAAATTTGGGTTGAGACAGATTGAGTTTTGATGTCAAGATAGAGATTTCCAGAAATAGCTGCTATGCTGAGTCTAGTTATAGATGGCATTTGAAGTTATGGGATTAAACAGAATTGAAGGGGAAAAATGAATTAATCAAAGACAGAATGCTGAGAATTGTATAGTTTAAGGAACAGGAAAAAGAGAAAGGACCATTTAAAAAGATGGGAATACATCACGTGATT
This sequence comes from Talpa occidentalis, assembly GCF_014898055.3. NCBI lineage: Eukaryota > Metazoa > Chordata > Mammalia > Eulipotyphla > Talpidae > Talpa > Talpa occidentalis. Next base: position 39,750,143 of record NW_023604295.1, on the reverse strand, counting down.
TATTTCTTTTATCTTGGTGTTCTCCATAATACTGTGAAGAATCTCTAAAGGAGACTGCTGAGATTTCAAATTTTTATTTCCTAGGAAAATGTGAGAGCTTTGACCAAAGGAGTCCAGGCCGTGATGGGCTACAAGCCTGGCAGTGGCCTGGTGCCGGCACCCACTGTAGACTCTGAAAGCAGGACTGGGAAGCCATGGAAAAAACACGGCAACAGAAATAAAAAGGAGAAGAGCCGTAGACTCTATAAGCACCTGGATACATGAATTAGGCTGCAGCAGAAATGGCACCTGCATTGTGCATCTGGAAAAGAAAGAAGCTTCTTGTTGCCGGTGGTGCTATAGAATGGGCCCTGCCCTCGTGGCACACAGCCACAGCTGGCCATCAGCATCAAGACTGAGGCACCCCTTGGAGCACCAACTCTGACCAATGTGGATGCTTCAGAGCCCCAGAAACCTGCTCCTAGAGGAGAATGAATAATGTCTCTTCATTTGTGTAAACACACACAAATGCATACTAATTTGTAAGTTGGGAATTCTTTGAAAACATTAAAATTAAATTGCCACTAATACATGTTTTGTTGGTTTGTGTAGATCCACTGCCATTTGGACAGTCCACGTTCTTGAAACAGTTTTGGTTTACTAAGAGATGGCTGGGATTTTAGATGGATTCTTTTGAATACATTATTTAGGCTAGTAATTCTCAATTTACAAACACTCAACACAACACAATATGGCAGAGAGCTATTTATATAGTCTGAAGATCATAACCTTCGAAAATCACTGTCAGTGTGAGCCACTACTGCAGAGTGAAGCTATGTTTTTCTGTAGCTCACTCATTTATAGAGACCCAGAGAGTGAGAAAAGCGGCAGTCAGCTAGTTTTTCTTTTAGCCATCGGGATCCCTGATGTCCTTAGTATTTAACGACCAGCAAGGCTGAGAGTAGGGCGGTTTACCTTCTATGGTCTTTATCGTGCTCTATGGCTGCTTTAGCCACTCAGTTTATTTTTGTCTCCTTTTTTCTCTGAGCCTCATTATTACCTTATCTCATCCTTATTTTGGTTGGTGTCATAGCTGTTTTTGGAAATCTTAAGTTAAAGACCCTTTCTCCATAAAAATGCCACACACAGTTTTGCCAAGTAAATTAGAAGATTGACAGACTCCCCCAACCCCAATTCACCTATGAATTCAGTTCAGAAGTCTTGCTTTAAATCTAAAATATTTTTGAAAATGTGTTACATTGGAGAATTTTTAAGTTATACTTAAATTTATGTTCATTCACTAACCAATCATTTATCAACCACCTACTGTGTGGCAGGAAGGGCAGTCTAGAATATAACAACGTGAGTAGGGCCCTGAAACAGGAAGCAGCAGAATGGAGGTCAGCAAGAGCCACATCACAGTGGACGTGAGAGACTGAAGGAATCCTGGCTGACTTCTCAAAAGCTACACTCAAACCAAGGAAGGTAAGGTACAAGATGTTGTTCTACTTTGTCGAAATATCGGGTGAAAGGTTATTCAGTTCAAAGCTGAAATGGAGGAGACAAAACTACAGATGTTTTAAGATTGTGATCATCTATAACATTCTGCTTTCAGTCATTCCCTTTTATCTGAGAAGTGGGGCAGTCAAAAGCTTGTAAGAGAAAAGAAACTAGCATTGGAGATGAACACACACTTTGGTCCATTCACTGAAGAACACTGACTTGTGGCAGAAATTTTCCTAATGAAAAGACAAAGCATGCACTTTAGATTGAGTTTTTCTCGCATGACAGTGTAGAAGTTAAAACATCAGACTTTTTAGAAAAAGTAATTAAATATGCTTACATGCCTTTGAATATTTTGGTAACAGTTCTGAGAAAATGTATATACTGTGTAAATTCATCATTACAAAGTGCATAGTTTGGTTTTGGTGGTTTTATGCATTCAAAGTTGTGCAACAATCACCACAATCAGGTTTACATTTTTATCACTCCAGAAAGATACCCAGTACCTTTAGCCATCAGCCTTCAGTCCTTTCCCATTCTGCATACAGCCCTAAGCAACCACTATAGAGATATGCATATTATGTGTAAGTGGCATCATACACTATTACAACCTTTTGTGACTGATTTTCACTTAGCCTGATGTCTTCAAGGTTAATATGTTACAGCATTTATCAAGACTTCATCACTTTTCTATTGTCAAAATGATACTCTGTTGAATGGATACACCAGATTTGTTTGCAGCCATCCTAGTGGGTGTGAAGTGATATCTCTGTGGTTTTGATTGGCCGCCCCCTGAGGGAAAAATGATGTTGAGCATCTTCACAGATCCCCAGTGGAGTTGAGCCCCTTTTGCCCTCAGCTTAAAGCATCTCAAGTCACCCTTCATTGCTTTTCTCCTATGTCTCTTTTACTCCCTCACTTCTGCTTGGGAATTGCCTACCAAATAATCTAACTGAACCTAAGTCCTTTGTTAGAGTCTGGGGAATCCAGACTAGGACAACACAATAGGGGATTTCTAGTTTCACCTTTACCCTGCCTGGTTTGTCTTGTTAAGCATACCGCAGAATTTTTTTGTATTTCTTCCCTTGTAAAGGTTAGTAGTACTTTGGACCTACAAATTACAATCATTATCACTTCATTATTCTGAAATTTCTTCCAGGATTTTATTACAAGGAATATACCTCCCATTTAAAATCGAGCCTGTTGTACATCTGTCATCTGTTTACTTTTTAGGAAATTAGAAGGAAGTTTTTGTCAAGAAGCCAATAGCCACATATGTTTTCTTGGTGGGGAAACTGGAATACTTGACAGCAAACCAGAAACCTACTTAGTGCCACCTTTTTTCAGTAGCCTTTTGCCCTCTTTGTGGAGAAATGAAAACCTGTTATAATCACCTCTCAACTGTTGTGTTTGATGTACTCTATACCAATTGAAAGTGAAGAACAACACAAACAGGAAAGGTCTTGCTTTCAAAGACTCAGTACAAAGAGGAAACAGTAATTCTGAGCAATCTAAAATCAAAGCATATTATGTGAGACATGCCCAGCAGGTGGTAGACTGAATGAATTGTTGCATGTTTTATGGATGTGTAACATGTATAAAGTACACAAGCCTTAAGTGCACAAACAGCTGATGGAGACCCAGAAAATGACCAGTCCCGTCATGCATCCTTGCAGTCACCTCAGCCCTTCCCAGGGTAACTGCATTCTGACCTTTTCGCTGATTTTGTATCATAGACAAACAGAATCTACAGTATGTGGGCTTTTGTATCTTTTCTTGAATCCAATATCGTGAGATTGGATATTCTGACTGTTCAATGAAGAGTAGTTTGTTCTTTCTCATTGCTCTATAGTGTTCTGTGATATACATTTATCAGAGTTCTCTCTTCTATGATTGATGAAAATGTGGATATTGTTTGCAGGTTTGGGGATTTAATTTATTTTTTTTCAGTAACTTTTACTTCGTGAAGGAGTTTTACACCCAGCAAAATTAAACAGAGTATTTTCCATATTGGCCTGTCCCCACACACACACAACCTTCTCCAAGATCAGTATCCCACAGTGGTACATTTGTTACAACCACTGAACACTAACACATGTATTTTAAAAAAAACCACATCATTGTCACCCAAAGAGTGTTGACTTTTAAAAATGGGACTGCCATGGACATCCAACTGCAGAGCAGTCCAGTAGAACTTCCTGCTGTCATGGAGGAATATGTACTGTCCAGTAGTGCCTACAGCCATGTGTGAATGACTGAGTATATTAAGCACTTAAAATGTGGCTAGTGACATCTTCAGAAATTAATTTCCAAGGGGAATGATTGCTAAGTTCTGCCAGACCCAATAATCAAGGGTCAAAGTGGTAAGATATTTTTCAGGAGGGATATTTACCAGGAGGGCTAGGGGTACATTTTATATTTATAGTTTACACATCTTGGCTACTTCTAAAATAGCTAAGAGTATTAAAACACTAATAATGTGAGAATTATTCAAAAAACAATTTCTTAAAAGATTCTTGAGCCAATATTCAAGAGGTGTGGGGGGAGGAGGAAGAAAAACTTATAAAGAACCACAGTGAAAACATGTCGGAGGCAAGATAGAATCACCACTGTGTAGCCAGCAGCAAAATCATGGCTGCAGGCAAAGGCTACCCACTCACCCAGAGTGAAAGGCGTTAGGGAAGTAGAGAATCATCCTAGACTGCTTATTTATTATATACGAAGGGGGAGTACCTCTTACAATGGGGCAATCTGGCAGACACCACCTTAAGCGAGTGACCAAACAGCAGCAGCAATGGTGCCAACCCGCTGCCTTGCTCCTCCTGAAGCGATGCCACAGAGAGCCCAGCGGTGTTCTTGGAATAAACACTTGGTCTTAATCTAATCACGAGGAAGCAGACAGACAATTCCAGATTGAGGATGTTCTGTAAGATGTGGGACTTGAACTAAAAAGGCACACAAGTGAATGAAAAAAAAAAAGGATATTATTGGAATAGTTGGGTAATTTTTAATATGGATTACATATTAGATAACAGAAATGTGGTAGTGTAGGAGACTATCCGTGGAGATACGTGCTGATTCATTTAAGGATATTGTCATCTGCGATTTTAAGTGCTTCTGAGTGGAGCTTAAGACAGAACAAATGTGACATGTAATAAATTGGTGAATCTAGGTAGAGTTTTTCACCTTTTCTGTAGATTCAAAATTTTTCAAATTAAAAACTTGGCAGGTGGGAACATAAGAGCAGACAGAAGGACAGAACCATACCAGGAGACTCAGATAGAATCATTATCACAATTAAGAGACACCTACTTCCCCTCCCTACCCTTAGCTGTGTTGGCTTTTGGGACATGAGATTATCCCACTCCCATATTGACAGGTAGGGACTTGACAGGATACCACTCTTTTTCTGAACTGTAAACTGCAATGAAAGCTTATATTTATAAAAAATATTTATTATTTCAATGCAAATATTTAAGCTCAATAGACCCTTGAATAACATTGCTTTGCTATAACATAGAAGAGGGGAAAAAATTGACTCCAGGTTAGGGCCTCAGTGTAAAGTTTGTACATTCTCTTCATGTCCATGTGGGTTTTCTCCAGGTACTTGGGTTTCCTTCCATATCCCAAAGATGGCCTGTTAAGTTCATTGGCGTGTCTCAATTGTCCTAATCTGGGGGCGGGGTGTGAATGCCCCTTGTAATATCCAGGATTAGTTCCTGCTTTGTGCCCCAAGCTGCCAGGACTGGCTCCAGTTACCTCTGTCCCTCAACTGGAATAAACAGGTTGGAGAATGAACGAATGAATGTTTATTATAAAACACTTAAAAAGTTTTATATTAACCCCAGTGGCGCAGCACTTGAGCGCTGGGCTATGAAGCTGCCCACAGCCTCTGCAGCGCCCGTTCGATCCCCAGCCACCGGGTGAGGGTCCCATATGGTGTGCAGACCTCTCCTGCCGCGCCCACTGCTCCCCTCAGCAGCATATTTCGTCCGTCTGCCTGTTCTGTTCCCCACTCTGGCTCTGGTGAATTCTCTCACCCTCCCGCGCTTCTGACTGTACCCAGTGCTTGTATAAATAAATGAATCTTTTTTAAAAAAAGGTTTATATTAAAAAGCTTAATATAAAACATAGAGCTTAATATAAAACAGGTCTTTATTTAGAAGTTTGGTGATTTTTTGTGATAACAAATTAATTCTTATTTATATCAATTAGCCTATGGTAAAATTGGCTTCTTCATTATACATGGTTTCACTTACAGTAGCTACTCTAAATAATCTATCGACCTTAGTGAGAACTTACTGTACTGAATTCTATTTAGTTAGCTCTTTTAAAGGTGAGTAGCCTTGCTAATAGACAGCACTCATTGATATTTGCCTCTTTTAAAATTCTAGCTTTCCTTGCTGTAGTGGTTCAACATCTGCCCATTCCATTAGTCCTTGCCTAGCTTCTGAGTACCATGAAGTGACTTGAAGCCATCAGGTATAATAAATGAGGGTGTGAGAGGAGAAAGTGAACTCCACAAGAGCAAATTGATTAGAGTTTTAAATAGAACCCTGGACCCCAACAGCCTTACCATCTGCTTCAGTCAAGACACTCCAACACGTCCACAATGGATTGATTAAGATTTGCAAATACCATTTACTTCAAATGGTTTCTTTCAGAATTGATTTTGCTCTATTTATAGCAGGCAAATCAAACTGATGTGGAGTTGTTTTCTTTTTTTAAGGTTATTGTGTGAGTAGTAACCATAAGCCCGTCCCCTAAACAATGCATTTTACAAGAATTTTGGCAGCACACAACATGTCCTCAGAACAGGAAACGGTTGAGGTACTGGCCTGGCCCCCCCAAGTGCAGCTGGATTCATGGCCATGACTGGCTGCCCACTCCTGCGGGACTGGCCAGCTTGCTACTGTCCTGCCTTCTACAGGACAATGCTGGGATGCAATGCCTCTGCCAACAGGAAATGCCTCTGAGCCCTGGAGGGAGGGCATGTTATGGTCCTCTTAGTTTTTCTTTTTGGCAAGCTGAGCCATGGCAGAAGGAAAACATTATCCTTAGCTTCTGGGCAGGCCAGTTGCCAGGCCTGTGAGTAGTCTGGTAAAGGAATTGATTCACTTCCTAAACCTGCCTGTGTGAGAGCCCTAAGGAAGGCCTGGGAGAATGTGGGAGGGTCCTAAGGGCAGGGAAGCAGTTGGTTTGAATCTTTCATCCTGGTATTCCCTGCAGGATGAAGTCCTGATTCCCACTTGACTGAGCCCCCACCAGATTCTCCCACCTCTTCTCCCTGACCTGACTGCAGGGCCTCTGCATTTTTGCCTGGATCCATGGCCCAAGTTCTTCCTACCTGCAGGAGGGCCTCTTCAGGGACTGGTGCCATGGCCTCACTGCCAAAAGCAAACTTACTCTCCAAAGTTCAGCTCTGTTTCTTGAAAGCCTTCCCTGACACCACCCCCCTATACATACAATGTTAGGTGTTGCCAGAGACTTTTAAATATGCTGTTGCATATCACATTTTAATGGGCTCTTTAAAATCAATTTATTCATTCGATAAAGGTTTTCCTTGTTCAGTACCAGCACTGAGCTGGAAGCTGTGGATACCAGTGTGAGCTAAACAAGCCTGGCTGTTAGACGCTCACAGCTGGGTAGAAGGGCAACACCTATCACCCTTTGAGAGGTACCCTAACAGGGGAGGAGTCCAAGCTCCAGAGCTGTGTCCCTCTAGGACCAGGACACCGAATCAGCCTGTGTAAGGAAACCTGACTGTGCAAAGCTTTGAGAGGAGAAAAAATAAGTGTTTGTTTAGATGTGTTCAATTATATACACAAGAAGAGATGTCGAGGAGCAGTTGCATACATGAATCAAAAGTTAGGGGGACAGTCCGCTCTGGGCCTCCCCATTCAGGAGCGCAGGCATAGGGACAGTATTTAAAGCCCCCAAGAGAGGGTAGGTACAGAAGAGAACCAAGAACTGAGCTCTGAGTCTCCCCACTGTTAGTTGATCTTCCTCATCTCATTTCCTTCAAATCACATTTTAGCAGGTCTGAGCTCTACCTAGGAAAGACAGTCACAATAACAATTTCTGTGTTGACATGGACCAGGTACTTTATCTGCCAGATTGAGCCTGCTCTAGTGATTTCAGACTTCTGGCCCCATAACTGTGAGGGTTGAATTTCCGTCACATTAAGCCACGAAATTTGGAGTAATCTGTCTTCACAGCTCTGGGAAATTAATCCATGCAGATTCCAAGGGCACATGCCCCGAGATTGAATTTAATAGGTCTGCTTTTTGACAGGCAGCCAGGGTGACTCTGAGAGAGAGGGATAATCTATGGACAGCAATACCCCATCTGCTCAGGCAGGGGACTCATAGAAATGAAACCTTTCAACCAGGGGAATTTTGTCTGAGGTCTGTTCCTCCATGGAATCCATAGTATAAGTTCAGGGGCTCCAAAAATGCATTAAGATCACATGAGAAACTGGATGTGCACACATGTTCATATTTTTCACATTGTCTTCAGATTTCCTGAGGGGTCACAGAAAAGATTGAGAACTAACTACTATTCTAAAAAAAATCTGTTGCAGTGTATAACCTGGTCTGAGGTGGGGTGGGGGAGAATGAAGTATTATTAAATCAGGCCCAGCCTCCAGAAGTTTATACTGAGCCTGAGGGAGAGGGAAGTCTTATAATGTGAGCATCATATGAAATAGTGTTATCTTCGTTTCAAGAAAACAGAACCTACAAGATAGCCCCACGGTAGACACAGGTCTGTCTGGGGCGTGGCCTCCGTTCAGCAAGACTGGGGAACACATAGGCAAACAACCTTGCAGAAGAGGTAGGCGACCACAGGTCAGCGCTGACAAGAGCGCAGAGCAGAGAGGACACACACGAACCAGCGAAGAACCAGAATTTCAGATGGTGGCTATTTAATGTTTATAGACTGTGAAAACTATAGATTACATATGCATTTTTCCTTTAATTGTGTCTTAGTTGGAATTGATTTTTATATCACAATATCTTGGTCATGTTACTATTTTAATTTTGGTCCTTGTGTTTAATAACATTTTAATTTTACCTCTTTGCTCAACTGCTTATTTAATGTCTCTCTCTCCCTTTCCTACTGAACTGTAAAATCCACAAAGGTAGGGAGCCTGTCTGTTTTTCTCAACATTGTGTCCCTGGTGCCTGGCACAATGCCTGACATATACTGTTTCACTTCTGTGAGTGAGCATAACTTTTAAAAAGGAATGAAGAGTTAATACAGTGTATCTGCTTTAGAAAACAGTCTGACAGTTCACTGAAACCTTAAACATACAGTTACAATGGGACCCAGCAATTCCACTTCTAGGTATATGCCAAGGATATACAAAACTTGTACACTATAGGTACAAAAGTGTACACAAATACACAAAACTCATGCACAAAAGTTTATAACAACACTATTCCTAAGCCGAAAAGTGAAAACAAATGTCCATCAACTGACAAACGGCTAAATAAAATGTCATCTATCTTATTATTATTACTCAGTCATGCAAATGAAATGCTGACACACATTACAACGTAAACCAAGCTTTAAAAAACATGATAAGTGAAAGAAGTCAGTTATGAAAAGTTGCATATTGTATTTATAGGAGATGTCCAGAATAGCATTTATAGGAGATGTCCAGAATAGCAAACCCATAGAGACAGAAGGTAGGTATGTGGTTGCTAAGGGCTGGGGCTGCTCATGGGGAAGGAAGAACTGCTAATGGGTACAAGCTTTTGGTCTGGTGATGGAAATGTTCTAAAATTAGGTAGTGGTGCTGGGTGCACAACTCTGGATATACTATAAACTGAAATGTATATGAATATGTGTCTATGAATGATGTTGTAATAAGCTGCTATTTTTATTTTTTAAAGATTTATTTATTTATGCATAAAAGAACTGGGGTATAGGCCAGAGGTGTGGGGGGTGAGAGGACTCACCAGAGACAGAGTGGGGAACAGAATAGGCAGATTGACCATAGTTCACTGCTGCGGGGAGCTAAGCCGCTATTTTTTTTTTTAAATAAAATTAAATAATGGAGTCATGCTCTTTAAGCAAACTAAAATCTACAATGAAGATTTTAAGTAATAATAATAATAATAAGTTGTTTTCAGGAAAACAGCCCTGTGTGCCAGAAATGTGTGGCGGTGAGGCTGGATGGACTGGGACAGATCCCCGAGGTGACAGCTCATTAGTTGCTGGAGGTCTCGGTCTGGCCGCAGAGTGGGGGCGGAAGGTGCCCTTGACAGCTGCAGAGAAGAAAGCAAGAGACGGTGCAGGGGATTTGCTCGCCAGCACTTTTGCTTCCTCCTTCCTGGCCTCCCAGCGCACCCTCTGCATTGTGTCCTGTTAAACCAACCGGCCCAGGACCCACCGCTGCCTCGGGATGCCCAGCAACCGAACGCTTCGCCAGGCGCGAAGTATGTGTATTGTTTGGCTTAGAAAATGGGATGAATTAATGAAGCGACAAGGAGCCTCACAGTGACCCGAGAGGTCACTGTAATCCGCTCGGGTGTCGGGGTTTTGGAGGCGGGTGACGGCGAAGCAAGGGGTCCACCCCGCGCCGAGGCGCTGCTGCTGCCTGGGGGGCGGCGACCGCAGCCTTTGTGCAGAGGTTGCTCCCGCTGCCGCCGCTGGGGGGCGGCCTCCTGCCCTCGGACCCCCGACAATAGCGCGAGGGGTGGGGAGCCCGCACTCCCGGAAACTTTTCCCTCGTGCCTCAGCCGCCGCAGCCGACGCCCGAGAGCACCGAGCTGGGCGCGCCCCTCTTCGGCCTGCGGTGTGGGCGCCGCGGAGCCCGGCTCGGGGAAGAGGGCTCGTGGCGGGCGCGCCCCGGGGCTCCCCGCGACCCCGGCCCCGCGTGCGCTCGGGTCCCCGGCCACGCCGAGGCTCGGCGCTGGGCCGGGCGAAGCCGACCCGGGTCATGGGGGAGGCGCCCAGCCCCGCGCCCGCGCCCGCGCTCTGGGACTGGGGCTACCTGGACCGCTGCTTCGCCCGCCACCGCGTCTGCATCTCCTTCGGCCTGTGGATCTGCGCCTCCTCCTGCTGGATCGCCGCCCACGCGCTGTAATGGGGGCCGGGACTGGGTGGCGCGGTGGTGGGGGCCGGGTCTGCCGCAATGGGAACTGGCTCGACCCTCCTGCTAACTCCCTTTTGGAAACCTGGAGGGAAGGAGCAGAGAGGGAGCAGGCAGCAGGTAGGGGCAGCACAGTTCCAGGATTGAAACTAACAATTCGCTGCAGACTGAAGTCGGATACTTCCTTAGGAATCCCGAGCACAGGGAGTCTGGGCTGCGAGCCAGCAGGAGGCGGCGGGGTGGTGCAGTGAACGGGGCCCTGACCTGGAGTCCTTTCCCTGTTGACACAAGTGAGCTGGGCAAGCTGCAAAACCTTTGGGCCTCATTTTCCTCGTGTGATTGGGGAGGAAAACTTACTGGAGACATGGGAAGATGAAATGAGTCCAGGAATAAAGCTCTTAGTAAGTACTCATTAAGCAGTATTGCTCCAGCTCTGCCACCAACCCCTGGCAGAAGGCAAAGACACTGGACAAGTCTCAGAATGTTTCTGGCCTCAATTTCTCCAGGACCTCTTAGCTGAGAAGAGGGGGTGGTGAGCATCTGGCCCGGGCCACAGCCTTTGCCCTGGTCTGTCCAGCACCTGGAGCACTTTGGCTGGGTGGTCACTATACCCTGTGTTCTAAGGGTGAAGTCTGCCTAAAGGTAGCCTACAGGTCTTTGGCTACCCAGTCCCAAGCTCAAAAGGGTGGTGCCACCCACATATTCCCTGGCAGAGGAGAAGGGACCAGCACCCAAGGAAGGCTGGCACCATCTCACCTCAGATGGTCCAAATGGCATTCCTTTTAGGCTTTTGGTATTGTCACAGATTCTGCAGTCCATTAACCAGTCACTGGTGTATGAATTAAAAGACACGGAACATTTACTGTGGCCTAGTGTCTCACTGGCTCTTATAAGATGTGCTGCAACCCATGGGGCAGGGACTGTTCATCCCCTTTAGGTGAGGAAGCCCCTGGGTTCCAAGAGGGTAGCTCACTGGCCCTGGTGACTGGAAAGAACAGAAGCCCCATCCTTTTGGAAAAGAGCAGGTGTGAGGCTTAAACTTCCAACTCAGAGGGTGGAAACTAAGGGCCCTGGGTGTGTGTTCTCACAGCTACCCTCTGAGGTGGGCATTACTGGCCTGGCTACTAAGGAGAGGTTAAGTAATCCACAGTGGTCAGTCTAAGAGCAAAGCCTCTGTTTTTTCACCTGATCTCACACACCCATTTGTTTTCAGGACTTTGTCACCCTGAGCCTCTTGGACTTTGGGGAAAACATCTTCTCTGAGTTGCATGAGGGTTAGGTGAGGGCAGCCTGGGATCCCTGGCTCTGAAATAAGTTTAATGAGTACTTATTAAGAGTTGGGGAAGTGGTTGAAGGACACAGGATACACAGCAAAGCCTCCATACGTTCATGAGTCCAGAAGGCTTGCCATTTACTTACCTTATCACCATAGGCCTGATAGGCCACCGTAAGTTCTCCCTCAAATGGGAGGACTGAAATAAATCATGTCTAATCTGGCTCCAAATCAGAGAGTTTCTAATTTAGAGTCTTTACTGTTAAGCCTTGAATCAGCTTAAGGAGCCTAAGCCCCAAGTCAAAGTTTGCTGTTCCCAACGTGGACTTTGGGCTTTATCTGGCAGGCCAGGGAGTGTTTGGGAACCCAGTATCCTTCCATCCTCACCCACTAATCCAGGGCTGACACCTAGAACCAGCTGACATGAAATGAGTACTATACTGTGGTTAAAGGACCTGATCAGGGCTGAAATTGTGCCACTGTTTCCCCATAGAAATGAAGCAGGGAAGAGTCATCGCTTCTGAGATCCCATCAATGGTGCAGACACAAAGAGCTCTGGCTCCTTCCAGCCTGGCTTCCCTTTCTGCACTAGTTCCTGGGTGTGTGGGGGCGAGAAGCCAGCAGTGGGGGATACTATGGAGGTCAAGCCAAAGTGCCAAGGCATCTTCTGGGAGCTTTGCTCTCCCCGTATGTAGAGAGCATGCATCCAAATGAAATCAACTTGGATTTCAGTTGGCACAAACCAGGCCACCCCATAGCATGAATGGATGAGAAAGGGTTCACTTTAATCTCAAAGACGCAAGTTGCCTTCTAAATTTAGTCAATTAGCTGTTCTGCAGTTGACTGCAGTGATTAGGTTACTTTTATAACCCTCCTGTTTCCTCTCAAGAAATAAAATCTGACAGCTGGTTTGTCAGCACTAAGTGGTGGGTCATGAACTGGAGTCGGCCAGATTAGCAGGCAGAAATTCCACTTATTAGAGAGGTGGGCATTCCCAGGTTTCATGGGGGCTGGCTCCTGCCTTGGGCAAATTGACCAGAGGCTCAAGAGTCTTTCGAGTCTTTCTTTTCCCAGCTATAAACTGAGATCCCAAACACCTGCTGAATATCACAATTGCTGTTTTTAGACACCAGATCTGGTGCCCCAAACTCACAACTCCCCTGTGGTGCCTACGCCCTGTCTGTCTCCACAGGCTTCTGTATCTGAGATGTGTGAAGAATTCCGGACGGGACCAGTCGGCACTGTGCGCTGCGTGCTGCCTCCTGACCAGTCTGTGTGATGCAGTTGGGGCAATTCTGGCCAAACAGCTCACAATCCAGGTGCATGGATCCCACAGGCGACAAGCTCAGGCCAGGCCAGGCCTGGCCACCCTTTCCCTACCGCAGTCATAGTGGCTTCTGCCTCACTCCTTTACTATGAGAGAGTGTTTCACGTTGGGCTGTGGCCTCTGCAGGTCTTTCTGTCCCAGTCCTGCTCTTGCACCATAACCATGGGGTGCACAGATCACCTCCTTCAAGTCTCTGCTTAAAAGTGACCTGTTTACAAGCCTCTCCCGTAGGTGCTCTAGATCCTCTCCTCCTGTTCTGTTTTTTCCCCAGAGTTTACCCCTAAATACCTCTACTTTATTTACTTATTATGTTTAGAATACTAACACTGGGATGCCACCTCCAGAAGGACAAGAATTTGTATTTACTCCATTGTCCCCGTCACTTAAACATCACACAGTAGATGCTCAATAAATAGTAGTGGTTGTTCTTGGTTTTAAAACCTGCGGCCAGCGCCAGCTCATGCAGGGTATTTGAATTCTTTTCCTAGCTGGGAAGGTGGATACTGGAGAGACTAAGAAGCAGTTTCCAGTTTTCCTGGAGCCAATGCTCTGAGGCAAACCTGCCTCGAAGAGGCCTATCCCAACACACATGTCCCAAGGAAAACTTGCTAGGCCCCATTTCAGGGCACCTGATGGAGCTAGTCATGGCCTTGTGCCACCAAAGTAAACACGAAGGAGGGTGACTGAGTGATTGGGATGCAGGTTTGGAGAGATCTAGTCCCTGCTTTTAGCAGTGTTGTCTCAGAAACAAGTCCCTTTCATTTCAGGTGCCCAGTCTCATTAGCTGATAGGATGCAATGAGGCCCAGCTCAGGTCAGTCATGCTGATGTTTATTTAATACTTAGCTACGTGGCACTAAGGGCTTTGCAAGTAGTAACTCAGCTAATCCTCACATCCTATGACATGGGTATTCTCATTCTCTGTTTCACAACTCTGGAAACTGAGACAGAGAGAGGTTAGGTAACGTCTGTAAGGTTACCCTCTAGTAAGTAGCAGTGCCAGGATCCAAGCACCAGGATCCAATGCACACTCCTCACCACTAACTCTGCTCCCACAGCAGTGTGCTTACAGGTAAGTGCATCTTACTTCCCCCAGATGCACTCTCAGGACTGCACATGTTGGTGCCTGTGATGTGCTTCATATCGAAGAAGGCAGTTTTCAGAGGAGGAAACTGAGGCGCAGAGAAGTTCAGTGGCTGGGCCAAAGCAGCGATTACACTGTGCTGGGGGGGAGCCTGCGGGGGACACTGAGGACTGGTTCTTATCCAGGAGGGGCAGCTGCACCCCAGCATTGGTCATAGCAGCACCCCATCTTCTTATCAGTCAGATGGAGATGGTAACCATCTTTCTGGAGGTTGGGAGGTGTCCCTGGAAGCACCATGTCAGAGGAACATGTGTGGAAGAGGAGCCAGGATGAAAGGTACATCGGTTGCTGAAAGATGTTTGAACGCTGAGCCTCTATTATTCCTTTTTCTCCCAGGTTTTCACTGGTGCCTACCTAGCAGCGGTTGACTTGGTGAACTTTGTGTTCATTCTCTTCCCAGTCTGTGGCTCCAAATCCAGTTCTCATTCTGGTGAGTGGGTGACTTTCAGTTCCTGTCTTCGTTCATCCACTCATTCATTGGTGCTGAGCACCTACGCCTCTCACACCCAGGCTCCATGGGTGAAGGAGCTCCCTGACCTCAGATGAGGGAGACAGGCCTCGAGACCATAGTTCCAGCTGCTAGAGAGGAGCCCAAGATGCACTTTGGGGAACAGAGGCAGGGAGAGGGTGACAGGTGGCAGAGAAGGGGCAGGAAAGGGCGTTCAAGGTGAAAAGAACAGCACGGCCACAGCCCGGAGGAGGGTTGGGGCCTGGCTTTGGGGGACAAACAGTGACAATCTCATAACTTACTGAAATGGATGCCAGGAATGGAGGCTACCACAGGCCAGTGGGGGCTGGAGGTGGCATGAGCACCCCTGAGGATGGGGGGCTGGCGTTCCTGAGAAGGGAGAGTAATGTCTTGGGCCCTTGTCCAAAAAGGGAATGCTTGCGTCACTGGGGTGATAGGAGGTGCCCTCACCTGCTCGATGCTGCCCAGTGGAGAATGTTCTCATTAGATTATTCAGAGGAACATCTATCTCCAGGAGACTTTCAGGGGAGGCCCTCCTCATCTGCTCACAGTTTTGGTGCCCTGTCACAAACATGTCCACTCACGGATGCACAGATGCCAAGCTCCGCCAGATGGTGGCGATTAGAGAAACTGCCAGGGCAGAGTGCCTGTCCTCGGGAGTTCCATTCTAATGGAGACGGTGCTGTATGTACAGATACATGTGGTAAAGAATAGTGTCACCCCTGCTTTGAAACATAAAAGGCTGTGAGAGGACCTGGGAAGAACAGAGCCAGGAGCAGGGATTTGTGTGGGGACAGGTTAGCATGACCCAGAGAGAAGTGGGAGGAAAACTCCAAAGATGTGGCATGACCACAGAGCCTTGAAGGATATGAGGCATCTGGGCATCTGTCTGGCAACAAGGCTGGGGTCAGCACCATTTCTCCCCACTCAGCTGTCTGTCGAGTTCTAGATCCATGAGCCTTGTCCATGCTAGTGTCTGTTACAGGGAGCAGCTGCCAGGAGAGGAAGAGGAGGAGGAGGCTCAGGACTGGTGTGTTTGCTCTGGCCCTGCCGCTGAGCCTGGGTCCAGGCTGGGCTCTCTGGGTCGGTGTTCCGAAGGCTTCAAGCCCCATCCGTGGGCCACAGCGGAGGCTTCTGGGAAACCTGCTGCAGGTGAGGCTGAGCAGACTGGAGGAGGTTTGGGGGTATATGGTTCCCAGGACCCCAATAGTGTGAGACCTTGCATTATTTCAAGGAACCCACTAAAAGCAGAAAAGGCTGGTATGGGCACATGAGCAATCTCCTCAGGGTGCTAAGTGTATCTTCTGTTCCTGCAGGATAATACAGAAATCCTTGGCTATCTGCTGGGTGGCATTGCTGCCCTTGGCTCCTGGGCTTCCCGGATCCCCCCACTCTCCAAAATCGTAAGGCCGGGTTGGGGCTGGGTCTGTGGGTCACTATGGCAGGTCTTAGGGCATCTGGGAGCATCTTTGAAACTCTGGGTCTTTGGGATGGAGAAGTGGGAGGGGTTACCGTGTGTGTGTGTGTGTGTGTGTGTGTGTGTGTGTGTGTACGTGCACGTACTTACCCAGCTCAGGGAAGATTTTGAGGCCTGCTAGAGCCTCGCCAGAGAGCCCGGCACTGTATTCTCTCTATTTCTTCTAGCGAATGAAAAGCAGTCTTTCAGGAAAAGCCCTGTGTTGGCTGAACAAGTATCCCTCTAGGGAATGAGAAGGTTTTAGAGAATAGACTCTCAGCCCCTGGGTTCTTGTATAGAGAGCATCTTACTGGCAGGCTCCTGGGGGAGGGAAGCTCCTTGTTAACCAGTCATGGGGGCTGCGGGGATACAAGCATGAGCTCACAGTCTCCTGGAAGACACAGCTATGTCAAGTAGCATATTTTAAAGCTCCAAGAAAGATAGACTCAAATGTTTGTTGTTTTGGAAGACAGAGCAAAGACTCCTACACTGTTCAAATGAGTGGGGTGAGCGCTGTTCACGCTGCCTGACTGAGGGGTGCCGGTGGAGGCCTCAGGTTGACGGCGGGCAGGTGGGATCTCAGAAGGCAGAGAAGAGGGAAAGGGAAAGACACTGAGGCAGAAAAGCAAGGAGTCCTGGTGATGTGAGGGCCTCGCTGAGGGAACAGTGATGTGAGCTAACACGGGAATGTTACGGGCACATCATTTAGTCTAATAACAATGACTTGCCTGAGAGTCATTGAATAGCCATCCCAATAGCGCTGGGAGAGGCAGGTGGGAAGCCACAGCCTGTGCTTTGCAACCAGAAACCTCACTGGCAAAGGTGTCCTAACACAGCGCTCCATTCAGCCACCCTGGAATGGGTCTCTAGGCTGGTGTGAGGGCTGGAAAGCCATGTCAGCAGACTTCTAAAGGAACTGGCTCAGTGCCCTGACCACAGTCCTCATTTTCTCAGGCTGCCGTAGCAAGATACCACAAACTTCCATAACAGAAGTGTATTATCTCAAAGTACTGGGGCCAGAAGTCATATATCCAGGTGGAGGTGGTCAGGGGAGTTTTGCAGAGTTGAGGGTAAGCCAGGGATGAACAGGAATCCATGAGACAAAAGAAGAAATGCTTGAGCAAAAGCTGGAAGCACAACAGAAGCAGCTCCCCAGGGCCATGGGCAGAGGGTTTGCCCATGAACCTGCTGTGCAGCCAGGGCCTGGGTCTTACAATCAGCACTGCGGGAGTTGGGGGTGCAGTGTTCCTTCCAACCCAGCCCCCTGCTGTCTGCCCAGTGCCAGGGTAAGGCATTTCCCGCCATCCACCTGTGGACCCGACTCCTGTCAGCCCTGGCTGGCCTCCTCTACGCCTCGGCCATCGTGGCCCATGACCGGCGCCCTGAGTACCTGCTTCGGGCCACACCCTGGTTCCTGACCTCCCTCGGCCGTGCTGCGCTGGACCTTGCCGTATCCACCCAGGCCCAGAGAAGTCCTGTGCCTCATCTTCTCCCTGCCCTACCATGTTCTTGGACCTTTTGCTAGATAAAACTCTGCCCCAGCCAACAGGGAGGTAGGTGGTTTGAAGCCTGGGGCAGACAATTTGCAATTTTGTGTTTGTGGGGTTTTTTCTTAATACAAAGACCTATCTCTTGGCTGGAGCTCTGTGAAACAGCAGAGAGGGGTGTGGAGGGTCCTGGTCCTCTGGTCAGAGACCCAGGTTCCTATGTCTGTCCTGCTTCTGCCCGGAAGAGTCCCCACCCTGCTGGGAGCCAACTGTCTTCATCTCTGCTTGCCATTCTCACAAGGGGGGATGGGGCTCTGCCAACTGACCTGCCACACAGGGGCAATCTTGCCTGTTCTGTCTGGAGCCCAGGTGGAGAAGCAGAGTGAAAATCGGACCTGGTCATTGACCATGAGCTTGGTCATGGTCATTGCCCTTGGTCATTGACCATGAGCACTCTCCTGGCTCCCCAGGCAGGGCGCTTGGCCTGAAGTGCTCACACCCCAGGAACCTTGGCACTGCAGACTCAAGGACAAATTAAGCTCAGAGAGTCTGTGGGTGGTGATAAGGCAGTGGGTGATGGCTTTGCTGTGCTGGTGTGTGTGTAAAAACACCCTATGGCTCTAGCTAAATAGTTCAGAACTATGAAGTTCTCATGTACTGTATGAGTTAACTAGTGCTGTCATAACGAATTATAGGAGACTTGATGCTTTAAACAATAGAAATGTATCCTTTCACCATCCTGGAAGCTGGAAGTCCCAAATCCAGGCAGAGCCACGCTTCCTCCTAGGCTCCAGGGGGAAGCCTTTGCTTGCCTCTGCTGGCTTCCTTGGCTCGTGGTGTTCCTTGCTTTGTGGCTGCATTATTTTAATCTCTGTCTCTGACTCCACAGGGTCTTCCTCCCTTTGTGTCTCCTGGTGTGTCCCCCTCCTCCAGACATAGGGTTTAGGGTCTTTTCTAATCTGCTGCTACCACCTCTTAATTAATCATATTAGCAATTTACATCAGCAAACTAATTATGTCAGCAAAAACTTCTTTCTAAAGAAGGTCACATTCGAGCTTCCAGGTGGAAATGAATTTGGGGGGACACTAACCCACCACATGTACTGTCCCTGTAAACCAAGCCCTTTAGGGAAGATGTTAAACAAAAATTCAAAAGATGTGAATTTTTTGAAGAAAAGGATTCTTTGAGGGACAAATTTACAAAGTGGTTGTTAGAGATGGGCTCTTGCTGGGTGCTGGATCCTGGGTGGGGAGAGGAGCTAGAGTGGCAGACCTGGTCCTATCTTCCAGGGAGCTCGGGCCTGTTCCCTGGGGCCACTTGGGGAGAGCACGTGGGGTGGGGGGAGCACATTGGGGAGGCAGCACTGGTGGCTGAAGTGCTCTGCTTCCTTGAACCTTAACTCCACCTCTCAGATCATTCTCCTTTCCTGGGTGATGAAGAGCAAAGCGAGGCGGACCTTGGGGTTTACCTCTGAAGCCAGAGAGAGCCCCGACACTCAAGCCCTTTTGACATGTGCAGAGAAAGAGGAAGAACATCCCGAGGCGAGCAATGAGGCAAGTCTCCTTGGCTGGTGAATCGCTGTCCTGCCGTGTTTGCGTTCTGGGTGGGCAGAGGGGGAACCTTGCCAAGGCAGGCTTGGGAATTCTGGAGTCCCTGCTAAGGCGCCCTGAATAAACAGAACTCTCCACTTAACAATTACAGCATTTTTTAAAACTTTTTTTGATCACTTAAAAACTTCATTTTTAACAATGTATATTTAATCAAATGTCCACTGTGCTATTTATTAATTTACCTGCTCATATAAATATTTAAATTCATATACTACATAAATTAACATATTAATTTAGAAATATCTTAAGTTTTGCCCTTGTATTTCATAAAAACACGTATTCCCACTTTTGTATGCATGTCTGACATCCACGTCATCATCACCAACACTGTGCTTTTTGTAGTTGATAATGCCAAAAAGCTGATCTTTGAAAGTATTGTTTATAGCAGCACCCACCATCTACAATTATGTTGTACTACCAGCAAGAACACATTTGAAAGAACTCGCTCCTTCCTTTGTTGATTTAATCCGGCAATTTCTAGAAGTAGCCAGAACTTCTCTGAGGTGCTTCGTCTTTGTCAAAAGTCCCTGGGTCCAAATAATGAAAAAATGCTTCGTAATACAAGAGTGTTTGTAAAGACTTGAACATAAAGCAGATCCATCTTTTCTAAGATAATTTTTCAGAAAAAAAATCTTGCCTATTACCTGGGTCAGAACCACTGGCTGAGACAGGGATGCATTTGGACCAATGAAAGGGAATACTACTCCTCCGAATGTTCTAGTTCAACAGTATAATCTGAGGTCATCTGACTATAAGGTTAAAGGGTTGGTATGGTGCTTGAACCAGAGTCAAGATCCTATGAAGGACCTAAAGGGAGGTCATTTTTGTTCCATTACTCATTCATTCCTTTCACTATGAAATGATATCGCAAAAGGGTGCTAAAATTCTTAGAGAGCTCTGTGTGTTTGTGTTCTGAAGGAAGAAGTAGAGACCTTTGCAATGACTTCAGCCTGTGGCCCTTTACAGAACGGCCCTCAAAGTGTGGTCCCTGGGTCAGCATTGCCTGGGAACTTGTCAGAAAGGCAAACTCTAGGGCTCTACCCAGATCTGCCAAATCAGAAACTGAGGGAGAGGTCTGGAAATCTGTGTTTCAGTAAGTCCACTGGGTGCTTCTAAGGCATAAAAGCATTTATCTAGCACCTACTGCAGTGTTTCCCGAACTTTGCCATACTGGGGGCTTTTAAACTTTCCAGTACCCAGGTCACATCCTATATTCAATCTTAGGATGTCTGAGGGGTGAGGGCCAAACATCAGTTGTTTCGCTTCATTTTTTTTTTAAGGTCCCAGATGATTCCACTGTGCAGCAAAGTGGGAAACACTGAACCACTGTGTATTCAAAGAGAGATAAAAGACAGCTTATAGGAAGCAAAAAATGATATATTCCATAAAAAAACAAACTACTTTAAAGATCCTTTTGAAGAAAGTGGGACCATATTTTTAGAAATATCTTCTGACTTTAAGAATCCCTCTTTCTGTTTCCCTGTCTTCACTTGAAAGAATTCAGATTGGGTGCCTCTCACCACACTACCACACTGCAAGCCACTCAGGACAATGGCAGCCATCAGTCGCTACATGGAGCTGACAATTGAACCTGTGCAGCAGGTGAGTGGTCTTAGGTCACAGCTGGTTGTCAGAAGGGGAGCAATCAGAGAGGGCTTCCTGGAGGAGGTGGCACTTTAGCTACAGAATGGGCAGGATGAAGGAGGAAAAAATGTTCTCCAAAGGAGGATAGGGCAGATGGAGGAGAGTTCAGGAAATGAAAGGGTGGTGAGGAGACAAATTATCATACTGCAGAGTCTCATCTCATCCTGAGGCAAATGGAAGTCCAGGAGCCTTTGGGATTAGATGTGCATTTGAAAGCTACCATTCAGGCGGTATTGGGGAGTGAGTGGACTGGAAAAGAGGAGGCTACAAGCAAGGTGGCCAGTAAGGAACCTTTGTAAGCCCAGGAAAGAGGTGTCATGGCCTAATCCAAGGCCAAAGCAAGAGATGGAGTGGAGGGAGTTGGGAGGAGATCCTGGGGGAAGGGGTGAAGATATAGGGGTGAAGAAGTCTGAGGGCACCAGATGACTTCCAGGGTTCTGACCCGCACTCGAGGATCCTCAGAAAGATGGATTGAAGAGGGAGAAAGATGATTTCACTTGCCATTCCACTATCCTGCTAAGACGGTTCCTGTGAAGGTTACTAGTGATCTCCAAGTTGGAACATCCCGGGGTCATTCAGTCCTGATTGTATTCAGCTCATCTTGCCACTAGCTTATTCTAATTTCTCGCACTCCCACTGTCATAGGCCCTCTTCCCCCATCCCTCCTGCAGGCTCTCCTGATAAGCTTAACTTTAAAGCTGGAATCCCCCCTGCTCTGCCATAGGAGGCCCTCTTCTCTTGGTATATTCTCAGTCCCATAGACCCAAAACCCTACGTACCTCTTGCAGATTTTCCCAATGTCTGTCTCCATCTTCCCTTGTCCCCTGGGTTCTGGTCTTGGCTACCTGGCTGCCAAGGGCATCTCGCATTCCCGAGGTCAAAAAGGAAATTCTGGATTTCCACATCCATCCAGCTTCTCTCCCCCAGGGTCCTTGTCTTAGTAAAGGACACCACTATCTGTGCAGCTGGTCAAGCCCCAAATTCCTCTTTCTCCCTCACTATAGGCCCATGCCTGTCCATCCATTTGCAAGTCTTATAAATACTGCTTTTACAATAGATCCAGCAGCCTCCTAAGGGTTTTCTTCTCTGACACTGTTCTTGTCCCTCCTCCATATGCAGGGAGCAGACCGGAGGGTTTCTTACAAATGTAAATTACACCTTACCCCCTTGGTCTAAAGCACTCCTCTGGCTTCCCCCATTTGGGGCAGAATAAATCTAAACTCCATACACAGACTTCCAAGACCCATGAAGCCCCACGTGTGATTATTCCCTGCAGTATAGGAGTATTCTCTTGCTCTGTTCAGTCCTCTGGCTGTGGGATTTCTCTCCATTCCTTTGCTTAGATGTTCTTCCTCTTGATTATCTTACATGACTTTCTCCCTTGATTTTCAAATGTCAGGTAAATATCACCTTTACCAAAGAACTTCCTGACCACCCATTCAAAAGTAGCCTCCACCCACCCCCATCCTATTATTATGAGGCAACCCCCGTTTTTATATTGGGGTTGCCCCATAACACTATTACTTCTTTTTTTTTTAAGATTTATTTTATTTATGCATACAAGAACTGGGGTACAGGCCACAGGTGTGGGGGGTGAGAGGATTCACCAGAGAGAGTGGGGAGCAGGACAAATAGATGTACTGAAATACATTGCTGAGGGGAACAGTGGGTGAGACAGGAGAGGTCTGCTGCACCAAGTGGGTAGCTCCCTGCCGGGGAATCGAACTCGTGCTGCAGTGGCTGTGGACAGCTTCATAGGCTGTGTCTTAATACCTTGCACCAGCAGGGAGGCCCTCCTATTACTTCCTAATGCCTTTTTAAATGCCCTGCAAAGCACTAGTCACTATCTCAATTTTCTTGGTTGTCTGCCTCCTGCCCGGATATAGATTTTGTCTCTTCTATCTTGTTTGCCCACACCCTGGGGATCATGACAGGGCTCTCAATAAAGTGTGTCTGGAATACTGAGTTCAGTGGTGGTGGCCTTGCTGAGCTGCAGAGAGAGTTTGGGCCTGAAAAAGTAGGTTTTACTTTTTGTTGTTGTTCCTTGGTGCAAATAACCCTGTGTGTGACATAAATGGGATTTAGAAAGTTTCAGGGCATGCTTTCACAATTAAGAGCCCACTTTAGCCATTAATCCCTTCTTCTATTTGGAGGGTGGGTGGGGAGCCCCGGAAAAGCTCAGGAAAATGGCAGCATCTGGTCAAAGCTTGGCAGTAGACTTTTTTTTTTTTTAAACTTTTTTTTAATTTTATTTATTTATTTATTTATTTATTTATTTATAGAGGCATGTTTTATTTATTTATTTGTTTGTTTGTTTTGTTTATACATGCACTGGGTACAGTCAGAAGCGCGGGAGGGTGAGAGAATTCACCAGAGCTAGAGCCGGAAGCAGAGCAGGCAGAAGGACCGAAGTACACTGCTGAGGGGAGCAGCGGGCGGCAGGAGAGGTCTGCGCACCATGTGGGACCCTCCTCCGGTGGCCGGGGAGCAGCCGGGGATCGAACCGGCGCCACAGAGGCCGCGGGCAGCTTCGCAACCCAGCACTCAACCGCTGCACCACCGGGGAGGCCCGGCAAAAACATTTTAAAATCATGCAACTTCTAACAATAAGTGCAGTAGTACATTCACTTTAGCCTTACCAGTATGTGACTCTTACGTGGATTCCTGCTAGGGAGCAGATTCCATGAAAGAAGAGTGTGTTTCTACTTTACTTTCTTCTATCTGCACATTTTTTGAGCAATATCAATACTTCCTCTCAGCCTCTTCCTTCTTCATCCACCAGAGGGCGAGAGTTAGTGCTGAGACAGCTCCCAGCAGGGAGCCTGGCACCTCCTCAGCGCTAGAGCCTCCTTCAAAGAGCAGAATGCTTATTGAGGGCTACCTGCTTGCCTCAGTGCTTGTTGAGGGCTAACTGCTTGCCTTCTTTGCCAGAGGGCTAACTGCTTGCCTTGTCTGAGTAAACAGTCACAGACAACATTTCCATACTGCTTATTGGGGCTCAAGTTCTGGTTTCAGTGTTTTACATAGATTAACTCTTGTTTAAGCTTCACAGCCAACCCCTATGGTTATTATCCTCATTTTACTGATAAGGAAACTGGGCTCAGAGAGGTTAAGAAACTTGCTCAAGATCAAGATCACAGTTTTCAGTGGTAGAACCAGAATTCAGACCTTTATCTTCCGGGTAGATAAAGCCCTTAGCTGCTGTGCTGTATTGCTTCTTGCTTGATGTAATGGCTGGCACCAAGTAAACATTTGATAAATGGCCACTTTTTAAAATTATTAACACAAATTCTCATAACCCTGGGAGATGAATGCTATTATTATTTCCATTATTATGTATTAATAGCTAATAACTTTGTTATTATTTTAAATTAAACTGTAGTGAGACTTAAGTCACTTTCCTGAGATCCTGTAGTTGCAAAAGCACAGAAATAGGTTTCAAACTAAAGTGAACACACATTCCATGCTGCCATTTTGTACCTGCTTGGTTAGTGAATTTTTCCTTTATTTGTGAGAATCTCCCCATGGGCAAGGCTGTGTGATGCAGGTATCCTGTGGCCACTGATGTATGTCCTGTTAGACAGTCACCCGGAAGTGGGTGACAGGAGCCACCGGATGGTCACTTGTCTTCCCAGAGGACCATTCCGAACACTCATTCTAGGAGAGAGTTTCCTGGAGAGGCGGCCTGGGTTGCGATTAGTTGAGGGGCGGAGGGCAGGGCAAGCACGGGGATCAACAGCCTTAGCCTCAGCTTGGAGCACTGAGTGCTCCTTTTTATCCTTTGACTCAGGTTTGGCCAGATCCTGGGAATTTCTAAAATTGAGCATCCTTGTTGCCTGGGAGGCCTCTGCACCTTACTTCCTACCCATAGGGCTCTCTCCCAGGGGCCTCCCTGAGGTTTCTGCTCCAGTAACCTTCTCAGGCCAGCAGCAAGGGTCCTCACCTGGATTTCCTGCTGCTTCCAGAAAGCTGGATTTCCCCCCACCTATCCTGTTGACTGTGTACTTTTAACCCATCCAGGGCTGGAGTCCCATGTGATTTGGGGTTCAGTAGAGTAGCTGTTCTTCTCATGTGTCCAGGGCATTTACAGCTGAGCCCTGTGACACCCCTTAAAAGGAGCCAAGGCAAGGATCAACATCTCCTTCCCTAGATCAAGAACTGGAGACGCAGGGAGGATTCATTTCTTGCCAGGATCACATGGTTTCTTGGTGGAAGATGCAGGTCAGAAGGCAGGTTGTTCCCCTGTGGTGTATCTATAGAATGACCCAAATCCTGTCTGGTCTGAAACCCTGGTTGAGGGAGGTTGAGAAACTCTGAGGAAGCCTCCCATGAGCCCTGGGAGGGAGGGAGGATGGATGGATGGATGCTCTCACAACTCTCTGCTTCTCTTAAATCTTCCCAACTCACTTACTTTCTTTTTTTTAAAAGATTTATTTATTTATTTATACAAGCACTGGGTAAAGTCAGAAGCACGGGAGGGTGAGAGAATTCACCAGAGCCAGAGCGGGGAGCAGAGCAGGCAGAAGGACCGAAGTACACTGCTGAGGGGAGCAGCGGGCGGCAGGAGAGGTCTGCGCACCATGCGGGACCCTCCTCTGGTGGCCGGGGAGCAGCCGGGGATCGAACCTGCGCTGCAGAGGCTGCGGGCAGCTTCGCAGCCCAGCGCTCAACCGCTGCACCACCCGGGAGGCCCTTTTTTTTTTTTTTAAAGATTTATTTGTTTATGCATACAAGAGCTAGGGTACAGGCCAGAGTTGGGGGTGGGGGTCGGTGAGAGGATTCACCAGAGACAGAGTAGGGAATAGAACAGGCAGATTGACTGAAATACACTGCTGAGGGGAGCAGTGGGCGAGACAAGAGAGGTCTGCTGCGCCATGTGGGTCAGCTCCCTGGCTCGGGATCAAACTCATGCTGCAGTGGCTGTGGATAGCTTCATAGGTTGTGTCTTGTACCACCAGGGAGGCCCCCCCCAACCCCCTTTCATATGTTGCTGGTGGGTGTGAGTTGGTGAAGCCTGTCGGGAGTGCACTTTTGGCAACTGCTATCCAAACTGCAAATGCCCATACTCACGGACCCAGCAGTCGCACTTCTAGGAATGTATCCTTTAAATACCCAGGAATCTCGGGTATGCAACATAAGTTATTGCAAGAGATATTATAGAAGCAAGAGATTGGAAATAGCTTAAATGTCCTTAAATGTCCATCAGTGGGGGACTGGCTAAGTAGCTTTCCAGCACCTACAGAAATGCTACCCCCCTAAAGAAAAAAACACCTGATAGAGATCTCTAAAACATATTGTTAAGTGAAAACAAGCAAGATGCATGAGAGTGTAGAGCCTGCTATTTGTCTGTCACATGTATTTGATCATATATGCAAAGGATATCTGGAAGGATACGCAGAAACTGGGTACCTGCTGGCTCTCTGGGGGAGCTGGCTGGCTGGGAGATGAGAGTAAGGTAGACATTGCTTTCTACACCCTCATGTACCTTAGGAATATGGGCTATGTGTATATTTTGACAAGTCACAAATCAATAAACCCAAGTGTCCCCACCTGCCCTTTCTCACACACCTTGCAGGCAGGATGCAGTGCCACCAGGCTGCCTGGCGACGGACAGATGAGCACTGGAGATGCGCCCCTGCAGGAGCCCCCCTCATACCCTCCGGTTCAGGTCATCCGGGCCCGTGTGTCTTCCAGCAGTGATTCCGAGGCCTCCTCCATCAACTCCGACCTCGAGGTACACGCTGATGTCTGCGGCGGGTGCTTGGGTGCTCTTGCGCAGCTGCCTGTCTGTTGTCTCTGTGCATGCCACCCTCCCGTCTGCTAAATAATGGATCAGCACCTGCAGGACTCTGGCAGCTGGCCCCAGGAGTTTCCCATTCTGCATCATGCTGACAAAAGGTTTTCACCGTCAGATTAGTCAGGGAAATACTGCATATTGCAGTGTGAAGAATCACGGTCAAGTCTTATAGAAAAAAATGCACAAATGATGATAAAAACACCTTAAGCATCTCAGTGTTTCCCAAACCTATTTGCCCGTGGAGGCATTCCTCCACCCCCAAAAGGAGCACCAGCTACAGCCTGTCATGCTGAAGGGGTGGGGACCATACATGGGCCCCCACCCCCTTTATGGGCACCGTTCCTGGCCCTTTCATAAACCTTGTCTTATTTAAAATTTTGCATCTGTCACATTTCAGATCCCACACCTGAGAGTGTAAGTCTCAGGCCTGAGCTGGGCTGTTACTCGGGTTCCTCAGCCCCCTCGACCAGGAAGTTTCCTTTTGTCTGTCTGAACATGGTGTCAGCAGGAGGGTATCGACTCTCCTTGGTGGGGGTGGGGGGGTGTTCTTCATTCTGGGTTGTGTTCCCCTATTATCATGGTAGTTAAATAACCTTTGGTGAAATGATGATAATTGTTGGTGGTAGCTGGTACTCGATTTTTGGGTTTGATTTTCATGACTTTATTGGGCAAAATAATCAATTAGTCATGTCCTGAGTCAGTCCCTCAAACTTAGTGAGCTCATAGGGGACCCTGAAACCTGAAAGATTCAGAGCCATTGCTTTGGGACAAAATCCAGGGTCTTTAGGATGATGTCCTGACCCTTCACACCTCCACCTGCCTCATGCCTTCATCTGTTCACTATGACTGTGAACTGTACCCCGTCCCAGGTCTCTGATCTCTCCTCCTGCGGGTTTCTCTGGCCCAATTTCCATGTGTCAGAATCCTACCCAGATGCCACCTGCTGTGTGACATGACTCCACTACCACCCATACACACACAGCAGAGATGAATGGCTCCTACTCCTGGGTGCCCAGAGCATCTGTCTCTTACACACCTTCCACTGTTGGCAGTGTAGCCTGGTGACCTGTGGGGCTATGCCCCTCCAGCCTGTGCCTGAGCCTTTAGGAGTAGCACCTGGGCCACCTTCATCTCTCTTTCTCTCTCTCCCGGGATCCTGGAACACAGCTGGGAGCCCAGAGCTGGCTTTGGCCTGAGAAATTCTGCACTAGACTGAGGACGTTCGGGTTCATGTGTCATTCTAGGCCGTGCATGTCTTGGATCTGGTTTCTGAATTTGTAAGATGCCTGAGGTGCTTGGTAGCCTGGAGTCAGCAGGCTTGGCAGAGGCCTAAGGGGACAGAATGAGCCTGGCTAGAGTGTGTCTGGTGAGGAGAGGGACGGTGGTCAGGAGGAGCTGGTGAGAGCAGGAAGCGACGTTCCCTCTGTGGAAACAAGGGAAGCTTTCATCACCCACCCTCAGTGGAGGTCAAATTTGTCTCTGTGACTGGTTTGAGCCATTTCTCTGCCTTCCAGTCCTGTTCTTCTCCCACTCCTTTAGCTCTCCTTTTAGACTTTTTTTTTAACTATGTAAATTCCAAAGAGACAGAGTCACACTCTTCAATTAGGCAAATGGAAATGAATGCTTTTGTCTATATTGAAAGGAATTTATTTTTAGAAGTTCAGCTGCCCCAGCCCACCCTCTCCAAGACCCACCCTGCCAATCCCCAGCACAGTCCTCCTGCCTCATCCCTCATACATATGTTAACTACTAGTCACAAAACGACTGAGACCTCTGAAGAAATAACTTAGAATTTTACTAAAAATACACATGAACGGGTCACACAGTACATAAAGCTCCAAGCACAGATTGTTTAGTACATGAGCAGGAGACAGGTAGCTTCTTTCAGGGATGTGATCCTGGGACCTTCTGCTAATATATATTTTCTGGTCTTAAATCTAATAATTGTTTATTGTAGAAAACTTAGAAAATGTAAAGAAGGAAATGAAAATTCACCCACAGGCCTTCCAGCCTGCAGTGGCCTCTGAGTGGTGAATAGTGTGTACTTGAGAGCCTGCCCGGTATTCTGCAGTCAATAGTCCTTAAAGATTTGGGTGCACGTATGGCAGACAGGAGCAAAAGCCGGCAGGTGCATCTCACTTCACCTTGCTCTTTGGTCACTCATTCTGCAGACATTTCCTGAGGGTGGGAATTTGAAAGAAAAATGCTTGAGGACAAAGGGTGGTCTTCGGAGGAGGTGGGTGGATTAATTATACTGAGTCAATTATTAGAAGTAGAAAGAATTCCCTCAGGAAAACAAAAGGTCTAACTACCGGCAAAGGTGTTCACATATTTGAGAGCACAGCAGTTCCGCCTCCTCTGGCCTCCTCAGTCGCCAGAAGAAGCATTTTCACTCTCACTGCCCAGAATCAAGGGAAAACCTTATTCCACCCACAGGGACCCACATAGGCGCTCCTGCCTGAGTTCCTACCTTCCTCTCCTTCATTGCTGTCCTACTCAGGGGCTTCCCAACACTCAAGTCCAGCCCATGGCCAAGGTCTTCTGTGGTTCCCTGCTGCTCACAATTGAAATCCAAACCCTTAGCCTGGTCTCCAGGACGTCCACCGCCCCACCCTGGCTGGGCCAGCACTCCAGGTTCTTCTCTGCACACTCAGCTTTCCCTTCTCTGGGTTCCTTTGCTTATCTCCGTCCTTTCCTCTTGCCGTTCCAGGCCCTGGCTAAATCCTGCTTCCTCCAGGAAGCCTTTAGCAGGGTTGCTTAATTTAGAGTGCAAAAAGTACAGGACACCCAGTTAAAGCTGAATTTGAGATAAACATACACGACAGCATTGTTACCTGAAATTCAGATTTCACTGGGTGTGTTGTGTTTTATCTGGCAGCCCTATTCCTGACCCAAACTTGATCATACCCACTTCCCGACCTCCCCTAGACCACGTCTTCAGTTCTTCAGAGCAGCATTTGAATAGCAAAATTTCTTTCCAAATCAGGAACAGTTGCAAGGCCTTTCCCATGGTGGCTCTCTGGAATTGTACCTGTACGTGGTATTTGTGTTACAGGGCAGGGAGAGGAGCAGCCCAAACCCCGCAAACCTGCCTATTCTATATAGGGTTCTGCCATCCTCTACATTAACATAAAACATGAGACTTTAATGGGAAGGAACTTCAATACAATTAGGAAACAACACAGGAAAGGCAAAGAATCTAGTTTCTAAATCAAGCACCCAAAGTTACTCGTCCCCATGGGTAAAACTCCATCCAAATGGGATTGGCCCAGAGCAGGGCCCCAAAGCCTGCCACAAGTCTAAAGCATCTTCCAGTGGGGACCCACAGAAAAGGGTCAGAAACAACCAGACAAGCCCGGAAGGAAAAGAGCAAAATCAAAATCAAGATAAAAGCTGCCACTGACACCTCCCCACGGGTCTCACCCACATCTGTGTCACCCAGTTCACCACCAAAAGGCAAGCGCAGTTTCTTCAGGTGTCTCTAGGCTCCATGTGCTTCCTCCAGGTCTTCTGGCTCCATCCTGCTTCCTTCCTTCCTCAGTCTCCTCTGCAGCTTCTTCTCTCCCTGCTCAGCTCCACCCTCCCTTGGGTAGGGCAGGAAACCTGGAACCTCCTCCTTTCCTGGGGACCACCCTGTTACATTTGTACCTCCTTCTTTTTTTTTTTTTTTTAATTAATTTTTTGGGTTCTTTCTGTTTTTGGTTCTTTCTTTCTTTCTTTCTTTCTTTTTAAAGATTTATTTATTTATTTATTTATTTATACAAGCACTGGGTACAGTCAGAAGCGCGGGAGGGTGAGAGAATTCACCAGAGCCAGAGCAGGGAGCAGAGCAGGCAGAAGGACCGAAGTACACTGCTGAGGGGAGCAGCGGGCGGCAGGAGAGGTCCGTGCGCCACGCGGGACCCTCCTCCGGTGGCCGGGGAGCAGCGGGGGATCAAACCGGCGCTGCAGAGGCTGCGGGCAGCTTCGCAACCCAGCGCTCAACCGCTGCGCCAGCGGGGAGGCCCCATTTGTACCTCCTTCTGACTGCAGTTCGGAGCTGCTCAATCCAGTCTCCACTGCTCAGCATTTGTTTTTTTATTGTTGTTTGTTTATTTCTTTTTTACATTGGGAACAACTTATTTTTTTTATTAATTTTTAAATTTTTCTTACATTGTTCACTTCTTTATTTCTTTTTCTTTTTTTTAATTAAGAATTTTTTATTTATTTTACACAAGAACCGGGGCACAAGCCAGATGTGCGCGAGGATGAGAGGATTCACCAGAGACAGAGCGGGGAACAGAACAGGCAGACTGACTGAAACACACTGCTGAGGGGAGCAGTGGGTGAGACAGGAGAGGTCCACTGCATCCTGTGAGAATGTCCCCTGCCGGCTGGGATTGAACCCACACTGCAGAGGCTGCGGACAGCTTCACAGCGCTGTGCTCAACAGCCTGCACCACGAGAGGGGCCCTGTTGTTCATTTTTGTACAGTATTTGATTTCTCCCCTCAGGTGTAGTCACAGTAAATATCTCACCGCCATGTCATCCGTGAACCGTCACCGTGGTCCCTTGTGCTCTTCCAATCCTGTTTTGACCCCTTTTCTTCCCCCTTCCTTGCTTTTATCATCAGATCTATAGTTGTATACAAATTTAGTCTTTTTTTTTCCTGTCCTTTGTTTGGTTTCACTATAGTCATCCTATAAGTGATATCTGATTTTTTTTTTTTCCTTTTGACTTATTTCACTGGATGCTCAGTGTTTTAACACTGTGGCATCTCCATCTTGACCTGGGGGCGATCCTGAAGTGATGCTGTGTCATCTTCATAAAGCAAACATCTGTTATAGGGCAGCCCTGATATTGAACAGGTTGCCTGGCTGTGGGTCCTCACCCGCGCGCTTAAAAGGGACTTATTAATACGCTACTACAGACACACACAAAAGGTTAATAAAAGGTTTATTTACAAGAGAAAAGGAAATAAGGAAAATGTACAACTCAGGGAGAAAATAGGGAAATAAAGTCTTTAATGCGTCCTACCCGATCCGCTGACCTGGAAACCCAAAGGCACTCTCAGCGCTGGCGGAAAACTGCGAGCTGGCGGAGAGCCAAAATGGGGGACCCTCCAAAGCCCACGTGTCTGGCCTTATACCAACCTGGCTGCTTAACCCCACCCTCAGGTCCCAGCCACCTTCCCTTTGGTGGTGATGGGATTTGGAGTTCCCAGTGTCTTTGGCTTTGGCCTGGGGTGGGGGTGGAGTCCACAAAGCCTGTATGGAATTAGCTTTAGGACATCCTTTTCCCCCTAACACATCCATGTGGGTCAGAACCTTTCTCTTACTCACCCATTCATGACTGGCCTGTTCAGACCTCAACAGAGAGGTTTTTTTGTAGTTAAACCACCCAGAGTGATGAATAATTAGGGAGCATTTTGCTGCAAAAGCCTTGTTCTGGCATATGGCCCTGCATAGCCAGTGATGCATTTTCTCCTCTCACGTTCCATTTCCCCACAGCATCTGGGAGGGAAGAGCAACTTAGGGATTTAGGGCTTTAGCGAGGAGGAGAGAAAGCTTGGGGAGTGAAACTGTGCTTGACCCAGAGTAAATGCTATAGAACCCTTATTAACTGACTACAAATATGTGTAAGTAAAAATAAGGAGGTTCTTAAAAGGATGAGCTCCTCAAGCATACACTGTGATTTTTAAAAGTCACTCAGGGACCACCTAGTGAAAAGGAAATGAACCCATGAAATCCAGGAGGGACTCTTAGCCAGTGTGTACCTGGCCAATGTCAAAATTTTATCAGAAGAAATAAAAATAACATTGTATGGCCCCAAGCCCCAGCACCATCTCACCTCCCCAAACCTGGGGAAGTCCCTTCTCCCCAAATGTAAGAGGAAGGAGTTGGCCAAATGGTCTGTAAAGGCCCAGCCATCTCCCCTTGTCTAGAATGTAAGCCTGGGAAGTGACCTTTCTTCAATAGCTGAGACACACTTCAAAGTCTTCAGGAACCATGGGGAAGACACCATGTTGCAGAAATAAATTCTAGCCTTTTACCCAGGCAGGGGAAGAACAAGTGGTACTTCAGAAATGGTGAGGCCAGGAGAAGCTTTATCACTCATGCATGAGGTCTCAGACCTAGGTAGGTCCATAAGATCTGAGCATTGGTCTAGAGACACAAGCCTCTTTTAAAGAACCACTTTACGTTGATAAAGTTGGTTAGTTAGCATACAAATTCTTGACACAGGAAAAGCGGAAGGACACAGATCTTGGAGGATGGCCTGGGAGATCAATCAGCCTAGCAGGCTGCCAGCCCTTGTTTAGATATGCTTATTAAGGAAGGAAACTTGTTATTTACTTTACATTTCCAGGTCTATGACTCTTTAGCAGGGAAAGATTTCCTTTTCTTAGCAGTTCCCTTTCAACCATAGGGGCCATTGGGTGCTTCTTGACTTCAGAAATGTGCTTCACAAAAAAGTACGCTTTTAAAAATAAAGGGGATTGAAATACTAAATTCTGTGCTTCATGGAGGTGATAGAATCATGTCCTAGAGATAATTTAAGTATGTAGGGAAATGTTTATTCTATAGTCAGGGAGAAAAGCCGTTAACACAATTTGATTGTGTGTGTGTGTGTGTGTGTGTGTGTGTATTCAGAGGACTATTTAATCACTTTTTACAGAAGCTCTCTTCCTTCATTCCAAACTTTATTTTGTTTTTGGAAAAAAAGCTTCTACAAAAAATGTATTTTTCTCTTGAAGTGTGGAGAACACTATAAAATATTTATTTTTACTTTGGGGGAGGGTGGAGAGAGACCTTAGTTACAAAGATCTGGATTAATTGTACTCCTTAGGCACAGCCTCAGCACTAAGTTAAAACTTAAAAAGAAATCCTGCCCGGCTCCACTAGAAGGCGCTCTTCTTCAGTTTTAGATTGCCCATGACAATCCCTACATTGTCATCTACAATTTCTGACTTTTGTAGATAGTGTGTAACCATCGTTTTTAGTAATTTTGTGTCTTCTCCAGATTCACCCCTTTCTCATTATATGTTCCCTCTACAGGATGTCATTAAAGAATGAATGCTATGATATTATCACTAATTTTATTAGATATAATAATGTTTTGCTTAATGTCCTTATCTACGAAATGCTTACATTTTTATAGGTGAAATTACTTTAAAACACTTTGGCAAGTAAAAACAATTGGGGATCTAGAGAAAATAAAATAGGATGTGTCCACTGGTATCAGTTATTCTTTTACTTTGCATATGATTGAAAAACATAATTAAAAATTATTTAAAATGGAAATTTAAAAGAATTGAACAGTAAGCTTTGTTTTAACAGAACAATAATCCCAAATCCTATGGGATGTTCAGATTGACAGCTATGCAGTTAAACAGACAGTAATAGATCAATATAACAGACATGTGCAGATTCATAAATGGGTGTCAGAAACACAGTCTCCCAGGACTGCATGAGGTGCCGGAGGAGAGAGTAAACCATGGTGCCGCCCTTCAAAACTCTGACTCAGACATATTTGAGGCTTGGAGTGTCACCAACTGTGCAGTAAAGGCTGATTAAAATTGGCATCTTGTCTGGTAGCAAATACCCCATTTTTTCAAGGTGGAGATTTTATTTGCATTTCTCTTTCTTCATTTTATGGGTTTATGTTGACTCATCTCAGCCATGTGGTTAATAAATGGATTTATTATGATACTTAATAACAATAATTTCTAATAATAGTAATTTTTAAATCTATATAGATTATAATTTTCCTAAGGACCAACAGCCCTTCATAATTATCACCATTATCCTATTGAACATTTAAGTAAATTGTAGCTGCTAGCAGCACCTGCTTTTCTGCTTGCTGAAGTCTGCTTTTCCTTTTCCCCCAGACCAGCTGAGGGCCTGCCTCCTGGCTCTCAGAGCAGACAGGGACTAGCGCTGAGCTCTGCTCTGCTCTGTGATGGTGGTAAAATCAAGCCAACACTTTTTTCTATCTCTCTTTTTATTCTGCAGCAGAAGTATTGGGAAGCCCTAAACTCGGAGCAGGTATGGACAATCATGCTCTCTCTGTTCCCAAAGGGACTTCCTGTGGCTTGACTTCACTTCCTGTTTTTGTAAGACCCCCTAGGGTAGCTGGGTCCAGGCCAAATTCCTTTAGAAAAAAAGTGAATGTGAAAACTGAGAGGCAAGTAAGAGAATCGGGAAATTTTCTGGGCTCTCCTGATGCTTTCCTAAACCATCAGGAGGGACTCAAAGAAGGTGCATGACCCCAGGAAAAAACATGGTTTGGAACATGAACTTGTTTTATGACCAAGCAGAATAGTTTCCAGCTACAAATAGTGGTGCTGGAAGTAGGTGCAGTGGTTGATGGGGCAAACACGTCCCCACATTATTATCCTGAGACCCTGGCCAGCTGGCTGCCATCTCCACGCCACCCTCGCCTCCAGGAGGGAGACGAACTCATGTTTTCTGACAATGCCTGGCCTCCATCTCCCAGGGTTGTGCTGATGAAGAGTAGAGCATAATTTGCTCAAATTCTCCTTATGTCTGGATTCCAGCAGTGTTTTTACTAAAGTGAGATTTTAAAACACACCCTTGGAATTCAGAAGAAAGAGATTTTAAATGTTTTCAAAGGCTTAAACCTCTTCAAAGAGCTCACCCAATCAAAGTGGCAAGCTCTTTCTGTTTGCTAACAGCTGAATTGCTCAGGAATAGCAAGAATAACTCTCACAAAGCATTTTCGGGTGCCAGCGCAGTGGTTCTGAAACATAAGGGATGCTGAGAATGACCTCAGGAGATTTTAACATGCCAAATTGTGGGCTCCAACGCACAAACAGGGAACAGAGTGGACCCCTCACATCGGCCATTTTGATGAGTAGCTGGATTGCGTCTGGTGTGGTTGGTCCAGAGCACACGCTGAGAACTATGATGTAGAATGCAGCCTCAGCTTGAAAACAGCATTCATCAGAAGCACATGTGTCCATCATCAGAGAAGAGAGGAGGGGCCTCCCTGGTGGCTCAAGGGGTTAAGTCCCAGCACTATGAAGCTATTGCCAGCCACTGCAGCATGGATTCCATCCTGGCCAGGGAGCTGACCCACATGGCGCAGCAGACCGCTTCTGTCTCGCCCTCTGCTCCCCTCAGCAGTGTATTTCAGTAGATCTTCCTGTTCTGCTTCAGTAGCAATGCCTGTTGTGCTTTCTCACTGGTTCGATGTGGGCATTATTTGTTCATGGCTCAGGGAGTCCTAAATACTTTATGTAGAACCTCTAATGGCTGATCTCTGTGATTCAGCTTGAGTATAGCAGCTAGTGGAGCCTTTTTCTTGGAGTGCGTGTCTATGCCTGGCTCTGTTTACTTGCGTTGTCTAAATAGATTCACCAGGGGAAAAACATCCTCAGGGACCTTTGCTTTGTTGTTTCCTGGGTCTTTTAATACTGTGGAATGTGATTGTATGACTCAGAATCATCAGTCACAGGAACTCTGAAATGAAAGAGACTGTATGACTAGTTGCTTATGTAGTATCCCAGCTTACACACAGAGAAACCAAAACTCACAGAGGAAGCAAGTTAGTGGCAGAAGGAAGACTTGAACCTTCCCGCCTCCTACCTCTGTGGCTGGGATCACGAAAAATTCCCATGCTCTTGGCCAGGTGTGAAGTTCTTTCTCATCCATCATATTTGAGCAATAGAACTTTGGAAACAGCTTCATCAATGCTCATGTGTCCACTTCTTCTTTTAACCTTTTACTCCTACCCCTACTAATTTCAGTTCCCATACTTACTGAGTCAAAATGATTAAATAATCACTAGCAGTCATCACCACTCCAAGTGAGGCTTTACTTGTTTTTGACATGTCTGTGAACCTGCAGTTTAGAGGAAACACCATGTGAAGGGCAAGGGCAGACGCATCCTGCTTTACAGAGCTCACCATCTACCTGAGAGGACAAGGCGCATGCCCAGAAAGGGTAGCATTGTCCTTGCCAGCTGAAACTGAGTGGTATATGCAGTACAGAGAGAGAGGGGGTGAGAGCTCAATGGGCAAATAGCAGTCGGAGTAGACATCCTAGAAGAGGGGGTACTTGCTTGGGCCATAAAATGTGGGTTGTTTTTGCCTGATCCAGGAATGAGTTAGTCATGGAGGTGCCCAGAATAAAAGGAACATGACTTAGTTTCACTAGAGGACTTGGTGAAAACAGGGGGAAAGAAGGTGGGAAGGGCAGTGGGGCTGTTCAGGGTAGCTGTCCATTAATTCCTTGATTTAGTTAGGCTTGCCCCACCAGGCGTGAAAATCACAGGCCTAGTTCACCTGTCATCACTTGTTTCTCCTTCTCTGTAAGTGCCTGGGTCATGTGAACCAGGTTAGGAGCTGTTTGGGATGAGGTATTGGAAGAGATTGGGAAGGTCTTTTCCTTCAAGATACCATTTATGTCTTTTCTCCACAGTGGGACCCTGAAGATGTAAACCTTGAAATGAACAAAAACAACATAGAGATGCTCAGATCCCAGGTGCACAGATTCTCTATGAGGTCAGTGGACTTGCCTTCCGATGAGTAGTGCCTTCTGGAGCCAGCCCATCAACTCAAGGCCAATATCAAGCATTTGTCAAGGACTGAGCAGGGATTCATTTCAGCTTCTGCAGAGACTGCCTATGAAAGCGAGGAACCAGAAGTTGTCACTGAGTTTGGCTAGTCTGCATCATGGCTCAGAATGCAGCTAAGACTTTGTATTGTGTGGACAGACCTGGACATGCCGAGTTTGTTCCAAAGATTATAAGTCCACAACCACTCTTGCTTACAATAATACAAACTTTCATCCAAAGGAAAATGGACCCTCGTTTCCCTCTGCCTATAGATTCAGCCAAAGTCTGAATATCTACTAGGTCCCAGAAATGGTTTCATTACTAAGAGCTAATGTGTTTGGATCTCAGCAGAGCCCTGTTTTGCAAGACCTGGCTAAGCCCAGGAAATGAAACTAGTGGGCCCACACATGGGGGTCTGGGACATACTCAGAGGTTCTGATGGGACTTAACAACTGCCCTCCCGTCACCCACTCAGATTTTCATCTGGAAGGTAGAGCTTGGACTGGTTGGTTAATCAGAAGTTTGTGAGATCACCGGTACTGCACGGGCAAGCAAAGCAAATCATCCTAGGTACCAGGACTTACTCCGTCCTGGCAAGGTATGTGCCGAGGGAATCAGGTGTGGACTGACTCTACAGGAAGTAAATGAGAGCATGCAGAGTGTAAGAGGCATGGCAGGGGGTGTTACATTTAAGGACAATAATCCCATTTTAGGACTATTTTGATGCTGTGATGATGGGGAAGGGGGAGGATGCAAGGAGTGGGACTAGGGTGGGCAGAACACTAGAGTGAATAAATCCTGATTGAGTGAATTAAAGTATCTCATTGTGGAGCACAGAGCTATATATGAATCCCAGCATAATCACAGAAGTCTGCCACCAGGGGAACTGGGAGAAATGCCAAGAAACACAGTTGTGCTCCTGGCTGGCCCCTGGCAGCCTGTATGACTCAGCTGCAGCTGCCCAGCTTCTCCTATGAGGGAGTGCAAGTCCCAGCAGCATGATGAAGAGGGTGCCTCGGGGAAATGGGTTGGTTCTACAGGTCTCTGCAGAGATCTTAATCTCCTGGGTGACCCCTGAGTTAGCAGTGAACTTAAGCCACCTCATTTCTACCCTTTATCCAACTGCTTTGGTCCCCAGCTATCTTGTAATGAATTTGCTACAGTCAATTTTGTATTGTAATCTTAATTACTGAAGCTATATTTTGAGGGAAAATGAAGATTTGGATGAGGTGGGGTGGGAGGCATTCCAACAGTTTAAACTGTACAGAGGATTGAAAGCAAGGAAGGATAGAATCTAGACAAGGAAGGAGCAATCTGACATGTCCAGACTGAAGGGTGAGGTATGGGCTCTAGAGGGCATGAAGAGGCTAGAAAGAACCAGACTGTGGGCACTACAGAGCTGGTACTTAATTCGGTGGTTAATTGGTAGTCCTGGAAGATACATGAGTAAGGTGACTGACATGCTTCATGTAGGTGACAGCTGATTGGTTTCCAACCCAAAAGTTTACAGAAAGCAGAAATGCGGTATGGATATGGATACAGTATGAGCATGGGGTCCATGCTTGTCTGAGTGGCAACAGAAGGGCTGGAGAAAAGCTCATCTTTAGAAAGGAAGAAGACGTGGGAATCGGATAACATCTCTGGAATCTGCCTTTAGCACATCCTCTCTCAATGAGAGGCTGACTCGTGCTGTGTGAGGCATCAGAAATTGGTTGGGTCTGAAGGAAATGACCATTCACCCCAGGACATCAGATGATCTCACTGACTTTGAGCAGCAAGAACTACTTAAGCTCCAGATGTTTCCTGTCCCCCTAGATCCCATCATCTTAGTCTCTTCCTTCACAAACCAGATCCCATGATCATGTTCTAAGTTTGTCTCAGAGCTAAATCCCAAGTCTCTTCTTCCAAAGTGAACTATTAAACTGGGAATTTTGGAAGCACGGTTTAGCCTCATTGTTCAGTGGGAATCTGCCTGTTATGTAAAGCTCTGGAACTCTGGAGCCTTTGTGAAGAGGTAGCAACCAAATGCCTTTCTCCTACAGTGCCCCTGCCCTGGGCCTCCACTGTAGCTTCATCTCTTGCTGCTACTCAGAGGATAATGGGAGTTATTTGCTCTGAAGACTCCCTGAACAGTGCCAAAGGTTTCCTACCCGGGGCAAAAGCTAGAGGACAAACTAATCATCCTCTCCTGTTCACTCACCTGGAGATGCGAGATGGTATAATAGCCCTAGCTATGCTGCCCATTTTCTGCATGGCTTAGAGCATGCTACTTAACTTTTGTGAATTCCTGAGGCAGACTAAGAATAATACCTATCAAGAAAGATTGTTGTGAAGACTAAGTGAACTAACATATGATACACGAAACACACAACACCTGACTCAAATTCGACAATGACGAGAGAGAGATTAGTTTCCTTCCTCCGTGTACTTCACCAGATATGCACTGAAAGGTAATTGGTAAACAATTATAGCCCATAGACAGTGGGATGTAACTTTTACAATTCCAATAAGTGGTTATCCAGTCTCTGCTTAAGTTCCAGGCAGCAGGGGGCGGGGGGGGGGGCGAGGGGGAGGGGAAGGATTTTAGCCATTTTATCTCCCAAAGAAGTCTTAAGATTTAGGGATCGCTCTGATCACAAAGATTTTCCTAAAATCCTGTCTAGATTTTGAAGAACCAAAACCCTTCTCTCCCAGCAGTACTTCATTATAATGAAGAGGTTTATGTGCGCCTTCTGATTCTGTGCTCACACTATGGTTGTTACAATGGTGTGAGTGCCCCTAAAGAGTAGGGAGAAGCAGTAGGAAAGAAGCATGGCTAAGCTCCAATTCCCAGGTCAGGTTCACTGTGATCCCTGTCAAGTCACTTCCCTTTCTGGGTCATGGCTTTCTCATCTGTAAAATGAAAAGTTAGGCCGGATTTTTCCCTTTTATGAATATGCCAGTGAATTTTTGTTTCCCACAAAAAAAGATTGGCATCTTTTTCAACTCTCAGCGACATTATACTGTTAAGAAAAATTTCAGATATACCTTGAAAAAAGGTTTTATTGTAACATATACTCCTTTCTGTTTAGATTTTACTGTTTAAGATCCGGTGTTACAAAGATCCCATGTTTAATGCAACATGACGAGATTACAACATTTGACATTTAAAAATTTTGCAGATCCCATTTCATACTGAAAACCTTAAGATCTTGTTTCCAAATCTGGGGATTCGTGTCATGTCCTTCACCTGTTTAAAATACTAACAGGCTCTATTATTGACAGGTAATTTTGGTCAAGACTCATTCCTGCTAAACTACTAAAATGAAGGTTTTAAGTGAACCGTCCTTACATGAAAAATATTTTCCAGCGCAAGGGGGAAAAAAAAAATCCATATTAATCACTAGGAAAAAGAGGTGTTTAGGAGTGTCTCAAGAC
Organism: Talpa occidentalis; assembly: GCF_014898055.3. NCBI lineage: Eukaryota > Metazoa > Chordata > Mammalia > Eulipotyphla > Talpidae > Talpa > Talpa occidentalis. The sequence goes on along the minus strand of NW_023604295.1, from coordinate 39,709,380 downwards.
TAATTGTCAACACTTCCAAGATTCTCTTCACTTCTTTTTGTCCCTTAGTCATCCACCTCCATTTCCCAATTCGGCAATGCTCTACTCTTCTACGCTTCAAATTTACATTGTTTTCTCTAATGTCCAAGTCGATTTTTTTTTTTAAAGAGTTATTTATGCATACAAGACCTGGGGCACAGGCCAGAGATGGGGGGTGGGGGTGTGTGTGAGAGGATTCACCAGAGACCGAGTGGGGACTAGAACAGGCAGACTGACTGAAATACACTGCTGAGGGGAGCAGCGGGGGAGACAGGAGAGGTCTGCCCTGCCATGTGGGTAGCTCCCTGGCGGGGGATCAAATTCAGGATGTAGTGGTGACAGTGCCTAGATTTAACCCCTAGGCCACTGGGAAAGTCCCCAAGTCAACGTTTTTTCACAGAAGCTCTGCCTTGAACGAACTCAAGATTTGGTGCAAGGCTGAGGAAGATTTCTTCAAAAAGTTTACATGGGCCCGTCGGCATTATTCTATAAGTCCTCATGGGGAGAGGGACGATCTTAGAGAATGGAGAAATGGTGCTAAATCCGATGAGCTAGAGAGCCTCTGACTTCGTTTTTCTTCACCTAAATCTGAAAGCTGAACAAGGCGGCCGGCAGCCGGGACTGCTCTGGGACCGGACACGTCATTCAGCGGACCGTTAACGCCAGCCGCCTTCGGGCTGACTAATCTGCCGGCCGGAGACCTTGGCCTCCCCTTCCGCTTCCGGCGTCAATTTTCTACCAGCGGGCGGTGGGGCAGCGGAGGGCCTCGCGCTCCCCTTCCCGGTCGCCGGCGTCCGCAGCTGTGGCTGCGGCGGGCTTAGCCCGGTCGGCAGTCAGGCGGCTCGTCCCTCTTCAGCCTTCACTGGGCTCACCCACAGGCGCCCGGCGGGGAAGTGGCCAGCTCGCCGTACACTGCGAGTGGGGAAGCGAGGAGCCACGGTTGGCACCGTGAGGCCTGCCTCTGGCTCGTGCCGCCTTTCCCTCCCCACCCGCCAACCCCCCCCGCCAACCCCCCCCCCCCCAACCCCCCCCCCCCCCCCCCCCCCCCCCCCCCCGCCAACCCCCCCCCGCCAACCCCCCCCCGCCAACCCCCCCCCGCCAACCCCCCCCCCCCCGCCAACCCCCCCGCCAACCCCCCCCCGCCAACCCCCCCCCCCCCAACCCCCCCCCCCCGCCAACCCCCCCCCCCCGCCAACCCCCCCCCCCCGCCAACCCCCCCCCCCCCCCCCCCGCCAACCCCCCCCCCCCCCCCCAAGTTCCCTTAAACCGCCGCCCGGGACTTCCGGGAAGAGACGCGGCGCGCGGCCCCGCGCGTGCGCACTGCGCAGCCGCTGCCTCCCGCTGCTCGCGTGAATCCCGCGAGCTCCGCGCCGCCCCACCCGCGGCCCGCAGCGGGGACACCTCCTGGCGTGCGTTTCACAGCGTCAGTGGTGGTTTTGCTTTCTTTAATGGTAATTATGACTATTGGGGTAACGTTGCTTTACTACATTGTAAATGTTTTAGGGGTATAGGTGCACACCTTTACAAAAGCATAGAGCACGCCACACCCCCCGCCCACGCCCCCATAATCGCCCACCTTAGTCATAGCGCTGTTTTTAAGGAGATAATTACAAGATTATTGCACCGTAGCGTAGAGACCGTTTAACATTCTTTGTAGTGCATTGTAGATCGTTCTAGGTTCACGGATATTTAATCAAAGTAGTTCAGAATCTCGCTGCTATTTTGCACGCGCGTGCGCGTGCACACACACACACACACACACACAGCTGGGCTGAGCCAATTCGCCTGAGCTTCGGCCCCAGACCGACGCGCGGACCCTTTGAGGATGCAATAAGGGGAAACATTAGTATGAACCAGGAGAAACGCCAACTGCAGGCACAAGGACGCATTGTTAGGGAAGTTACTGTTCTCAGAAAGAAGGTGCTTGATTGAACAGCAACAGCAGATGATTAAAACCCTAAGTTCTTCTTGGAGAAGTCAGGAGTAAACTGTCTTTGGTATTGAAAAGGTGGCTGTGTTCACAAACGAAGGAACAGCAACCCACTTTAACAACCCTAAAGTTCAGGCATCTCTGGCAGCGAACACTTCCACTATTACAGGCCATGTTGAAACAAAACAGAATGCTGGCAGAATCTTAAATAAAGCAGCTTCATGAGGGCAGACAGCCTGACTCGTTTAAGGAGACTGAAACTGTCCACCAGTCCGTGAATAGATAAGCACCTCTTGCTACTAGATAAGCACCGCTTGCTAGTGGAGAGAAGGATGATAATGAAGTTCCAGGTCTTGGGGAGAATTTTGATGAGGTTTCCAAGAATGAAGCAAACTGAATTGAGACAACTTTGGAAGAAGATAAAACTTGAAGTTATTGGGAGCTGCTATTTTATGACTGTTTTTAAAATTTTGTTCATGGGCCTGGTAAAATCTAGATCTCTAATATTTTTGAACTTGAGCTCCTTGGACACTGCAGCTCTTTTCAATTTGCACTTATACACAATTCATTTTTTAAAATATTTTATTAATGTATGCATATAAGAGCTGGGGTGTAGGCCAGGGGTGAGGGGAGTGAGAGGATTCACTAAGACAGAGTGGGGAGCAGAACAGGCAGATTGACGGAAACACACTTGAGGGGAACAGCGGGTGAGACAGGAGGTCTGCTGCTCCATGTGGGTTAGCTCCTTGGCCAGGGTTGGACCTCATGCTTCAGTGGCTGGCAATACCTTCATAGTGCTGAGACTTAACCTCTTGCGCCACCAGGGAGGCCCCCACAATTCATTCTTTGCAGCTAATTAAGCTGAAGAAGCCTGGAAATAATGTTTAAAACAAAGGTTAATGAAGTTCTTTGCCTAGGGGGGAAAGAAAAGGTAGTTTAGGTACATGATTTTTAAAAAGAGAAACAGATTATTCCAAATGGCTTATGAAGAAAAGCAACAGTTTTTCTACTCAGACCCACTGTCCTCTGTGTGTGTAGACCGGTTTTAATTGTTCTTACAATTCTTCTTCATTAGGTTTGATTTTAAATATGTTTTCCAACTATAAAATTATATAAGATTATACTTTTTTTCCTCGTCTGGATTATCTCCAGCTAAGATGAGACACAGGAGCTAGGACAGGGCCACTGGTGTATTGAAAACTGTATTAAGAACTAGCTTCACAAGCTGTAGGTTGCTGTACAACCTTGGTGCCAGGACTCCTTGGCTACGCCTTATTCCTGAGCTACAGTAGAACCTACCTTCTCACTCCAGACTGTTCTACTTTACATCTGCCTTCAGGGTAGCCTGGCAAGTTCTACTCCTCTGCACTGGGCTTGACCTTGCCCTTTATCCTTTACTTCTCCTGTATGTCCCTCCAGTGCAAGTTTCAGGGATTTCCTAAATTCACAACCTAGTCTAAAAGGAACAAGGGCCCCACACCCACCGTAGCTTCCTCCACAATCTTTTGCGAGGATACCCTGGCCTTGTACGAAAAGTACAATTCCTTAGCTCTTCTGACTAGCAGTTGCACTTTGGGGAATGTGTATATCCTAAAGCTCTGATTTGTCAGATACCTGTACAGATTCAGTTTCTTAGACTCCAACTCTGGTGATTTCCTAGGACTGGAAATCTTTAGCAAGTTCCTAAAGTGACTCTTACAATGATCCAAGACCACTCCCTGAGGAATGTCACTCTAAGGAAACTACTTACCATACTGATCTATTTGGATGATTTAAAATCTATTTAATTTCAAAACTATTTAAAATAGGGAAGCAGTGAGATAAACTCCAAAACTGTACTGTTGAGAAAGATTAAACATATTTTAATGAAGCAGTAATATTTTACCATTAAACCTAAATAATTATAAAATCAAAGCCTGAAGAACAGACCTGAATTACCTTAATATAAAAATTTGATGCCTAGGTGACTTGCTCATTCTCACAGTATGAATTCCCAGTTATAACACAGTAATAATAAAAAAAAAAAGTCTACCAAAGGCAATGTCAAGTAACAATAGTAGAACACAAGAGAGTGCCCGCTACCATTAGCAATTATTTTTAATTGTTTACTTTAAGGTCAGAAGAGTCTTAGAAGTTATTATAGTCCATTGTGAATGGACTATGTGAATTCTTGTAGTAGTGGTTTCCTGACGCTGGAAACATTTAAATGCATCCTCCCAATTAAGAAATAGCTCCCCTAAATACTCTCCTTAAAGTTTGCGGCATAAACACCTTTTATTCCAGGAGAACTCCCTTGGCTCAGGCAACTGCTATCGTTCTAGCTCATTGCCAGTCATATCCCATAAGACCAGAGAAAGATAATGGGAGATCAGATAGAAACTACTCTCATCCAGGGGAAATAGGCAGGAGAAAGCTCCTAGGAAAATATGACAGCTGAGTTGCTATTTCAAAGTAGGACAAGAAAATAAAAAGGACAGATTTTTTTTTTTTGGAGAGGTCTTAGAATGAATAAGAAAAGAGGCATATGAAAAAGGAAATATATAAGTAACTCTTGGATGTTTTTATAATTTCACCCTTTATAATGCTTTTTAATACTTTATAATTTTTTTTCTTTTGGTGTATATCTATTATATAGACAAAACAAACTATAAACACATAGGTCCTCCCCCAAATAAAATCCATGTAAACATTAGAAAAAGGGAAACTTATAAGTAACTCTGCTATTTATTGATACATGTATTTTTTCCTTAAATTGTGTGTATGAAAACATTATATTTCTTTATGCTTTTTGGTATTTTACGTCTTTTCTATAATGAGTTTGTATTTCTTTTAAAATTGGATTAAAATAAGTTGAAAAAGCAATTCACTACAATAGTAATTGACAGCTAAGCACTTTAATAGTTGTCAAAAGTGTTGGGTGAAAGGTTATTGGGAACAAGATATTCACCTTGTCTCAAAGTATCTCCCCACAGATTATTAATTACAAATGGAAATGGCTTTCTTTACAATGGTGAAATGTGGACAATACCACCTTAACCAAGTAATCAAATTCACGTTACCAAATGGGAGAAGCTAACAGCATGTGCCTCCTGCTGTAATCCTGAGCAGGCTACATCTACTGTGACATACTCTTGCCAAAATATTTTGATTGGAATCTACTTTTGAGGAAACAATCAGACATCAAAACTGGCATAGTCTATAAAACAGCTACTTTGGATTTTTTTTAATGGCAATATCATGAAAGACAAAGACCAGAGAATTGTTCTAGTTGAGGAATATAAAAGGGAGGGGTGAGAAGCTATATGGGATTACTGGGACATTTGGGGAAATTTGAATATGCAGCGTAAGTTAGCTAACATGTTTCTTTCCCTGAGAGTGGTGATAGTATTATGATTGTGTAGAGGGATGCCCTATGCCTAGCATGTACCTGAACTATTTTGAAGTATAATTTGGTAACATACTTTTGAAGGTGCTCAAATTAGACTATACCATCATCAGATTTGGTCTCAAGATTCCCTGCTCTGACTTGCAGATTATTTCAAACTGAGAACAGCAGATTTCCTGGAGGCCAAGAAGAAGCTCTTTCCTTCCCCCTAATCTTTTTGCCTTACCCCTAATTGAAGAACTGACCACTGCTCCCTCTAATGACCCAGAAGAATGTAGTTTGGGGGTATCACCCAGGTATAGATTTTTCAGTGTCTTCTCGGTCTGAGAAATACATCTGTAAGAGTAAAGATGATGTCATCACTCTGCCCCCATCATGTAAGAGTCCCTATTTTCTTCTCAGTGCTCTGTACCCCCTTATCCTCTTATCCTCTTAAACCTCTTTCTCTCCAACTAAACGTAGGACCAGCATAATGATTATAACTCTGCCCCCCATTTGCAGTTAAATTGGTTTTTACTTTGCTAACCTGTCTGGTTCTGTTTTGATTACTCAACAACTTGAGGAGAACCCAGAGGATTTCCCCATGTGCTCTGACGTGTTTAAATGATCTGATGGAAAAAAATATGTTTTTCAGGTATATATTTATAAGGAGAGGAAAAGATAAAGCAAATGTGGCAAAATGGGACCAGCTGGAGAATCCAGATGGATAGTGTAAGTTTGTTCATTGCATTATTCTTTCAACTTTCCTATAGGTTACATTTTTCATAGTTAGAAATTGGAGGGGCAGAGAGACTCGCAGTCAGCTAGCTCTACTACGAGATGACTCTATCACACTAGTCAGTAAAGGACTCTGAAATCAGGGTGTTGTGAAGGAAACAGCTAAGTTACTAGGAACTGCTTTCCTTTTCCTTTTTTTTTTTTAAACATTTATTTATTTATTTATTTATTTATACAAGCACTGGGTACAGTCAGAAGCACAGGAGGGTGAGAGAATTCACCAGAGCCAGAGCTGGGAACAGAGCAGGCAGAATGATGAAATATACTGCTGAGGAGAGCAGCGGGCGGCAGGAGAGGTCTGTGGTGCCATGTGGGACCCTCACCCAGTGGCCGATCAAAGCAGCGCTGCAGAGGCTGTGGGCAGCTTCGCAACCCAGTGCTCAACTGCTGCGCCACCAGGGGAGGCCCTAGGAACTGCTTTTCAAGCAGCTTCCCACCCAGCATGGCTGGACTCTGAGCTGGCTAATTGTGGGATGATGTCAGGCACAAAGGGTGGACACATTCCAGTTTGTCTGGTACTGGAAAAAAATAGGCCCCATATCTTCGACAGCCCTGATAAGGCGCCTCCATGGATGTGAGTAATGGTCAGAGCCAGGGGATGAACCAGAGCCCAGAGAACTGGACAATGGAAAGCCTGAGCACCGTGACAAGGAAATTCTTCCCCTGAATTGCCTTTTCCTATTGAGATAAGATAGAATACAATAAAGCGCCAGGCTCTGAAGTGCTGCCTCCAGTCCCAGATGGGAGGCCAGCACTCTGCCCCGGCTGAAACACGTAAGTGCCTGGTGCTGTCAGCACCTGGGTGGTCTCCAGAAGGCCTGCTTTTGTCAGACACTTGTGGGCAGAGTCATTGACCTCTGACCCAGGAGGCCTGGGAGCAAGTCCTGATTCTACCACTCACCAGCTGTGAAACCCTGATAACTGTTATTCTTGGTGCATACACGCATGCATCTTCACTCCTTTCTTACCTGCCTTGATGGGCTGCAAAAGCTGAAATGAAAGGACCTTTTCAACTCCTAAAGACCATAGAGATACCAGTTTTTAATCATTACTCCCCAGGCATGAAGCAATTCATTTTGTAGCTCTCTCCTTTCTTAAAAGTCCAGCTCACCTGGATGTCTTCTAGGCTGTGAGTACATTTTTAGTATGAGGTTGTATGAGTAAATCCCTTTGAACTGAGATACTTTGAGATGCTCTACTTTCTCTTGAGCAAGAGGAGAGAAGCAGAGGATGCTCCTCTTTGATATACTTTAACAAAGAAATAGATCCCTAGAGGCAAAGGGTGACTCACCGAGTGAGTCATCTCCCAGCTGCACACTCTGCTGAAAGTGCTGTGAGGAAGGGGAAGCAGCACTGCACTCAATCCAGGGTGCTGGCTCTGGCATCTCCAGGGTGGTAGAGAAGAGCTGAAAGTAGAAAGGGCACCTGTTTTTTTATGGGTCTGCTGGAGAAGAGCGTTGAGCTAATGCGTTTGTGCAACCGACCACCTCTTAGTATAAGAAGGAACTTCCATTTGGTCCTGCCAAGCTGCAGCGGTTGCAGGAACCCCCAACGTAGACTTCATTCATCACAGCTCCATCACCCCTCCCCTGTGACATTTTGAAGAAGAGGAACTGTTATAGGACAGGGAGAGGGGCACCACTGACCAGACTGTTGGAGCAGTCTTTCAACCTTAAGAATCTGAGCTCCTTTAGCCTAGGAATGAATTTGCATGAACTCATTCCCTGTTTACTAGCCCTGTGACTTTAGCCATGTTCATTAGCTTTCTGAGCCTTAGTTTGCTCAGCTGTAAAATGAAATAATTAGCATCTATCCTACCTATGCTGTAAATGTTAGTAGAGATCAAGAAATGATTTCTGTTGATGTTATAAATGCCCTTGCCTCTCTCTCGGTACCTTGTGCTCACAGTCCAGGGGGATCAGGTGAGTGCGGAACAGGCTCTCCCATCTCTTGGATCAGAGCAAAGGTCACATGTGCTCAAGGGGTCAGCACTAAATCAGATTGCACTGACCATCCTCTGCCTGTGTTCATCACTTTGCCCGTTTTTGTGTTTCTTATTCCACTTCTTTTCTCTTGCCATCGTCCTTATCCTATATTCATCAGCTTGCACTTCCTGTCCCAGGCACCCTGTCAGGCCAGGGTGGGTGAACACAATTAACACCCAGTTCTACAAGTGTGTCTTCCTGGTGGTGCAGGGGAACACAGAAGGGATGAGGTAGGCGGGGCTCTGAGGAGATTTGTGCTGTGGGCTCCCACCTTGGCAGTTCTTTGGTGGGGTGAGGCTGGAGGAGAGGAAGTTAGACCAGGGAAGTATTCACCAAGAGTAAGACATTTGGGTTTGAAGAACATAAATGATGCAAGTAGAGAAGGCCAGAGGAGGGCATGACCCAGGCGTACTTGGCAATAAGTTGTGGCCCTAGGGTTTGAATTCTCTGTTCAGTCCTTACCCAGCTCCTTCCCTCAGGCCAACAGCCACTGGAGGTTTCTTTCGTACAAGAGGATTTGAAAACTAGAAACAGCCCCTGGAAACACTGCTGCCTGCTCCTTGCAGACGGTGAAATATGACTATGAAATAAAGTCAATAATTTTCAACCTGGTTGAGTGCCAGAATCACCTGTGGTTTGTTTTTGGTTTTGTTTTTATTTACATAACTTGGGCCCACCCTTCATGTAAATCTGGGGTAGGTCCCGTGAAATGAATATGAGCAGCTTTCACAAATTGGGAGGCAGAAATATTGCCACCTCATCATAGAATTTTTAGTTCCTCGCTGAGAAGTGCACATGTTTTATTGTGGCAAGCCCCCAGTATCCCCTGGTGAAACTCCCACCAGGACTTCAGTTTTCAGAGGACCCTAAAGACTTAGAAGTTGCAAAAAGCAAAGGAGCTGGGGTGCACTCAGCCCGCTTCCATCCCCAGAGGGAAGAGAATGGGTGATGAGCAGTCCACTACTCAACTTCCCAGCGCCTCACTTTCTGCATTTGTGAAGTGGAAATAAAAGACATTTCCACCTCACATGATTGTGGTGAGAATTGAAAGACACTGAGAACACAAGAGCACTTAGCGAGTCCCAGTTCAAGAGGGCTATGTTGTGCAGGCAGCAAGACCTGACTAGCAGTCAGGGCTAGGGGCCTTGGAGCCCCCAAACCTGATCCTCAGCTGGCAGCTACTCTAATTGTATAACATATGTGCCTCACCTTCCTTCTCTGTGTAATGGGATGCTAATGACTCCCTTACAGAATTGTTACTAATTACTTAATTGCTATTAAATAAATGAATTAAGGCACTTAGATTAACACTGGACAGATAATCTTGAGAAATGTTAGCAATTATCGTTAACTTGTGCTGTGACTTCTCACTGCCTCGTGGTGTCACTGTTGGACACTTGTCCTACTCCAGTCTCAGCTGGTGCCTGACAGCCTCTCCTAGCAGTCTTTCAGGCCCAGCGGGTGGCCCTTCTAGAAAGGATTTCCACCTTCCCCTTTGCTCACCTTGGCCCAGGGTCCCCTAGCCTGATCTCTTAATATAGCAGTTCATCTATACAGCCTCCTCCTGGGTCACCAGCTGAGCCAGACCCTAAGTCAGACTCACTTCCAGTTCTGCTAGCTACAGAGCCAGAATCTCCACTCTCCTGTCTTCACAGAGATCGATCTGCCCTAGGGGTCCACAGCTTTCTTTGACCATATTGGAACCCAAAGTAGTATCTGAATATATCCCTTTCCCTAGGCAGGGAGACTGCACTTTTTTTTTAATTTTGTGTGTGTGTGCGTGTGTGTGTGTGTGTGAGAGAGAGAGAGAGAGAGAGAGAGAGAGAGAGAGAGAATATTATTTTTTAAGATAATGTTGGTTTACAACACCGTATATGATTTAGGGGTATAGTCTCACACCTCAGATATATGTTATCCCACCACACCCACCACCCAAACAGCCATATCCTCCATCATAATCCATTGGGCCCCATAACCCACTGAGCTGCACTTTCAAAGGAAGTTACCAGGGTAAGTCCTGGGGTCCCACACCACTTTGTTCAGAAGGCTATTTGTCTTCTCTGGTGCCAAGTGATTGACCCTCGTAAGGGAGACAACCCCAAGAGATGACCAGATTCCAATACATACTCTTTGGAACCACTGCTGGAGATTCCAGAGTGTTTTTTTGCTGCTTTGAGAAGAGGCAAAAACCCACACACATCTAACCTCTGCTTGGAAACCATATTATGTGTAATTTTTAAAACCCACACATTTCTAACAACAGTCAAGGTAGAGAATCACAGAGTAAGAAGGCTGAGACCTAATGGTTACTAAGTCACCTGTACAAGTGGGAGGCTGTGTAGGTATTCCCTGCAGGCTGTCATCGCTCAGAACACTTCTATCTAGAATATTAGAGCTAAATCTGTCCTTAGAGAACAGCTGGCTCAACTATTCACTAGCTCAATGTGCAGCAGAACCCCTGGAGTGGTCTGCTTATCAACGGATTCTTAGTTCTTGCTGATTCTGTAGATCTGATAGTGGAAGAGTAGGAAGATGCCACCGAAGATCCTGGGTGCCTGGGCAGAGAGTTATGAGATGGGGTGGTGTCTCAGGTAGGACCAGGCCTGAGGGAGATGTCATCAGAAGTTGGAAACAGTTAAATCTCAAATTTCTTACCAAATGATATACCTCTTATTTGGCTGTCATGGCATATTTTCAGATGGAAGAGGAAAAAAAAAAAATGTATGTCCTAAGCAGGAATCCCAGTATCAGAGCCCGCCGTGGGAGCGGAGATGAACCCCTGGGAACGCAAGCCAGTAAGACAATTGCTGCCAATGGTCAGCAAGGAAAGCACGGGTTCCAATGACCTCATGGCTCTTTTTTGTCGCCGGTGACTAGCCACTCCCTTCCTCTCTGCCCACCTCCACCCACAGGCATATCAGACAGATGACCACATGAGCACAGGGGAAAAGTGTTCCCCATCGATAACACATATTTTCACGTGCTGCTGCCACTGCCCTGCCATTGCCCGTCTCATCTTCCAAATGTCCCATGATGTCAGGTTGAGCAAGCGGGAGATGCAGGAATTTTTGAAAAGTTGCCTAAGGGCAGTGCCTGGTCATGCCTTGAATTCTTTGTGAAACTTAGCTCCAATAGCTCTACTCATTTTTGCCCCTGGCTCACTGCATGTGGTTTTGTTTTTTTTTTTGAGCAGCTTTCATTATGAGCCATAAAAGAAGATTTCCATATCTCCCCTCCGGAGGAGTCAGCCAGGCAGCCTGTCCAGTCATGAAGGAGGTAATTGCTGAATCAAATTAGGCTCAAATGCCACTGATCCCTTCCCAACTTGCACCTCAGGAGGAGTCCCTCCCACCCCCCTGGATTCCCAAGTGCTTCCATTCCTTCAATTAATGATAAGAAACCCAAGTCAAGGGGCCAGAGCCTTGGGGGTATCACCATTCCCAACATAATGCCAGAGGATAACAAAAAAGTCCTTTCCCCACATTATCATGCTCTCAAACCTCTGACCGCTCCCCAACCTTCCCCAGCCTCCTACTTGGCTAAATAGTTGGGAGCTGAAACAATAGCCTTACTGAAGCAGTGGTGGGCAATTACTGGAAAGTCATGTGATTGTCCGAATTGAACCAATTTGTCAAAGACCATTTTCCTTTCACTCATCACCTCCCCCACATGGCACGATAAGATAGGGTCCCCAGAGCACAATAATCCTTTCCTGAGATACAATGTAGAGCCTCCTGAGAAAAAAAAAACACAAGTGAGGCTAATTTGGGCTTTTCTGGGACTAAAGCAAAGCAGGCAGGCAAGCCAGGTCCAGCTCAAGGAAGCCAGGGTGGGCCTTGTTGCGTCTCCAGAGTATCTGCATAGATCTCCGCGGGGGATTTGGAGAACAATATACGAGGGGAGGGGGAGAGGGAACAGAGCCACATTCCTGACCAGCCGCCACCACCAACCTTGCCCAGGCTCTTAAGAGTTCTCTAAAATGACAGCCTGTGATTTCTAATTTGAATTTTTTTTTAAGATTTACTTATTTATACAAGCACTGGGTACAATCAGAAGCACGGGAGGGTGAGAGAATTCACCAGAGCCAGAGCAGGGAGCAGAGCAGGCAGAAGGACCGAAGTACACTGCTGAGGGGAGCAGCGGGCGGCAGGAGAGGTCTGCGCACCATGTGGGACCCTCCCCGGGGGCCAGGGCTCAAACTGGCGCTGCAAAGGCTGCGGGCAGCTCCGCAACCCCGCACTCAACCGCTGCGCCGCCAGGGGAGGCCCTCTAATTTGAATTTCTTTTAACTGCAAACTCCTTCACAATTAAATTGTTGATGAGTTGAAGCTCAGGGATTCCTTACAGACCCACTGTGGTGCCCTTGCTCTTGAGGGCTCAGGTTGGAATCTATACTTTCTTCAGGGGTGTGGGCCCTTGACTTTCCTCTCGTTCTCAAAGAGATCTGAGACAGATCCAAAAAGGATGTGCACCTCCAGGAAGAGTAACTCCCGTCCCTCCAAGGAAGGAGCGCCTGTCCTTTATGACAATGCTGGTTGAATTTCAGTGTGCAGGGCCTCTCCGGTGGCGCAGCGGTTGAGCGCTGGGTTGCGAAGCTGCCCGCGGCCTCTGCGGCGCCAGTTCGATCCCCAGCTGCTCCCTGGCCACAGGAGGAGGGTCCCACATGGCGCGCAGACCTCTCCTGCCGCCCGCTGCTCCCCTCAGCAGTGTACTTCGGTCCTTCTGCCTGCTCTGCTCCCTGCTCTGGCTCTGGTGAATTCTCTCACCCTCCCCGCGCTTCTGACTGTACCCAGTGCATGTATAAATAAATAAAACAAATAAATAAATAAATAAAGCATGCCTCGAAAAAAAAAGAAAAAAAAGAAAAGAAAAAAAAGAATTTCAGTGTGCATTAGGATCTGCTAGGTATTGTGTTGAAATGTAGGTTCTGACTCAGTAGATCTGGGTGAGGCACAAGAGTGCATTTCTGACAAGCTCAAGGTGAAATAGAGGCTGCTGAGCTATGGGCCACACTTTCAAGCTGCAGAGCTTGATGGCAAGCGGTGGTTCTCACCCTACTCCTGTATCAAGTTCATAGCCTAAAAAGTGACCTCCAATTCACCCACCTTCTGGCCATCAAGTGACCTCAATGCACAGTTCTGATCACTTTCTTCCCCTAAAAAACCTTCTGTTTCCCCAGCTCCCCAGAATCTACAGTCAAGATGTTCCATAATTTGTCTTCTACCTTTTCTCTCATTTTATTTCTCCATAAGCAATTAACTCCATCCATATTTGTCTACCTAAGAGCAAGACTAAAGGGATAGGATAGTGTCTGAATCCTGTCCCTGCCATTTACTAGTTTGGGACCATCTGAATTTCAGTTTCTTCATGTGTAGAACGGGAATAAAAATATTAACCTCGGGGCCTCCCTGGTGGCACATGGGGTTGAACACAGCACTGTGAAGCAATCCATAGCCTCTGTAGTATGAGTTCAATCCCCGGCCAGGGAGCTACCCACATCGTGCAGCAGACCTCTCCTGTCTCGCCTGCTGCTCCCCTCAGCAGTGTATTTCAGTCAGTCTGCCTGTTCTGCTCCCCACTCTGTGTCTGGTGAATCCTCTCACCCCCCTGTACCTCTGGCCTGTACCCCCCAGCTCTTGTACACATAAATAAATAAATCTTAAAAAATCAACCGTATGGAGATAACATGAGGAGCAAATGAGCTACAGTAAGTCCAGCTTTCCACACAGTGCCTGCAGAATAAATGCTCAGTAAGCAGTAACTGTTGTGATTTAATCATAATATGCCTAGAGTTTCCATTTCTCACATGATTCCTTCCTTGGAATGTTCTCCTAATTTCCCTTTTCTTCTCGCTTCAAATGCTACCTCTTCCTCAAATCCTCCCTGATCTCTCCAATCACCATCCAATCTTTTCATCTCAGTTGTAACACCATGGGCAGCTGCTTTCTACATACCCTTCCTACAGCAATGCCCAGCTTGATTGTGCACACATGTTGATAACAGTCACTGGTAAGGTAGCATGAAACTGAGTTGTGTTCTCAATTATTTTTGTTGCATATTTATAATCAATGCCTACTATATCTACCCCTTAGCTACAAGGATTATATATTATCCTAGAATTGGAGAGGTGAGTTTGGTTATTTCTTTTCTTCTCCCAATTAAATTAATCCTTAGAAATATCTCTTGCTTCTACCCTGACAAGTTGTAGATCTCAAGAGAATGTGGGATTAGGATGGGCATCACCTTATACTGGAATCAGTTCATTCAACAAATATTTATGGGCATTTTCCAGATACCAGCCACAATAAACAGTAGTATGATGATCATCATAGTTGCCTGGCAACAGCACAGGTGCCTGTAGGAGGTCTTGGCTCTGGGACAGCATTTGCCAGCCAGGGCAAATAGGACAGGTCCTATGCCGAGGTGTCCCTCTGCATCCCCCATTGCATGCCCTCATGCAGTCCATAAATATGGGGATGTTCCAGAGAAGGCCTTGGCAAGGAACTCAGGAAGATTCTTTCCAATTTGGTATATATATTTTAATTTCCTGTCCTTTTGAGAATTTGTATTTCTATCTGAGACTCGATTTCCTAATTAAGAAAGACCCTCATTCAAGCAGTCCTTACAGCTTACCAAGATCTTTCATGTACTTTACACTACCCTGAGAAGAGGCAGGGCAAGTTCCCCATTTTAAAGTTGAGGTGTCAGAAGCTCAGAGATATGCAGATCAGAGATTTTTTTCTTGGTAGATGCAACTTTCTGTGACTGCTTTCCATCTGCTGTTCCTCAACTGTTAGCAAAGTTATTTTCTTGGTAGTAGCATCTGTGATTAGTGAGCTCACCTCGGAGAATATTCAGAGTAATAAGAGCTAGTGTATCATCCAGCAGTCCTCCTGTGTGATGTCCCTTCATTGCTACCTTTAGGATAGGGAACAATTTTTATTGAAGAATCCTCAGTGTCTACAGATGGAGACAACAGAGTTTTTCAGAAACTAATGTACTTTAAGATGTTTTTTAGCTTCTTTTTTGTGTGCGTAGGCCAGAAGTGCAGGGCAGTGGCAGGGGTTGGGGGTGGGGGGAGGTGTTGAGAGGATTCACTAGAGACAGAGTGGGGAGCAGAACAGTAAGGTGCTTTTCAAGGGTTGAGGTTCACAAGCTTTGAGGCTGCCCATTAACAGGGTGTTTTGTGCCAGGACTCCACTCCTCAGCCTCTCTTGAGAGCTGGAAGTCACGAAGGGTTAAATGATTTCAGGCTTGAGTGCACATTTGACTCACTAGAGGGAACTTTAAAAAATAAAATCTAAGCAGGGGCACCATCCTAAGATTTTTATTCTATTGGTCTAGGAAAGGCAACGATATGGTATTTTTTCCAAG
Source organism: Talpa occidentalis (assembly GCF_014898055.3). Taxonomy (NCBI): domain Eukaryota; kingdom Metazoa; phylum Chordata; class Mammalia; order Eulipotyphla; family Talpidae; genus Talpa; species Talpa occidentalis. The sequence continues at coordinate 39,693,911 of NW_023604295.1, read as the reverse complement.
CTCCTCAGGTGAATTAGTGTATAGTCAAGGGGACGAAACAAGCTGGGTTAATCTCCGAGCTTTCCTGAAGAGCTGGGCGAGGACCCAGGTGTCCATGTGATCTGCATTCCACAATGCAGACACTCCAGCCTGTAGACTCAAGTCCATGAAATGTCAGCACACAGAGCATGGTGCAGAGGCCTCATACAGAGGCAGGCCCGCAGCAAGGTGGGACAAACAGGTGTCTGGGCTTCCAGCCCATGTGCCAGCAAATCTGACCTTGGTAAGCCAAGGAATGACTGGAGAGCAAAACACACTTTTGCCCAAAGTTCCCCTGGTCAGCCTTTCACCTAGTGGTGCTTTGGAGTTTGGAATTTGATGATTGTTTACTTCTTCCTTCTGCAATTAATAACTATGTGTCCAAGTCCCAGGGAAGTAGATTATAATTATCCACAAATGAAGAAACTACAGGTGAAAGAATGAGACCTGTCCTGGTCACCAGCACAATAATAGCAGGGCCTGTGGAATTGAGACAGAAGCCCTTGTTTTCCTGAAGGAAAACCCCTCCTTTTCACCATGACTTCGCTGTTCAGAAGCAGCTGTCTCTGCTGCAATAAACCCCATTGAAGACAGGGGACCAGCTGCCTGGCTGAGGTGCTCTGTCCTTCCCGTGTCCCAGAGAGCACATTCCAGGCAACACTTCCCTAGTGGGGACAGCTGAGCTTTCGGCACCTGGCTATCTCTCACATGTTTACTAAGCCCTTCCACATTGGCCTACCAGTTTTCCCTGGCCTTATGCTTAGGCATCAGCTATCTCAGGTATCCCGAGCCACCTCATTCTATCCGGAAAGGCAAAGTGACAGGAAAGCCCCCAATAGGGGGTGGGAGGTGATGAGAAGGAAAAATGTCAGGCACTCAGCTGCCCTGTGGCTCAGCTGAGCAGCTGCAGCAGTCCTCCAGTACCAGAGCTGCCAAAGTGGAAATCCTGCTGGCTCTTCCAGAGCGGCCCATCACCACACATACATATGCATGCTTTCTGTGTACCAAGGGTAAAAGACTGTTTTCATCCAAATCCACTATGTCTTGTAGATTTCTTTTATTCTTTGCTTTGTGAAGGATCATTTCCCAAAGCCCTGCTGTGGCTTCACTATACCTTCTCGCTCAGCTCTAAAGTTATTAGCAGCTACAGACAATGTGTGTCAAAAAACTGTACACCCCATAGACATGGAATGAACCAGGAGTTGGTTCAGCCCAGCTCAGGGGCTTTGTATGGCTTTATTTTGAAGATCCCAGCTGATACGTCCCTCTTGAGAAATTATGCACTTTCTACCTATGGAAGGTTATTTGAGCTGATGAAAATATGATAAATCAAGAACACCACCTATAGACCTTGTGGTTAGAACAACCAGTAAAATGAAGCCCCTCAGTCAGCCACTGCTGGTTGCCTGCCCCTTAGCCTCCTGCCCGTACTGCCAGGATCTGGTTTTAACTGACCTCTGTCACACCAGGTATGCCAGCCAGCTTTTAATGATCCTCATCTTTAGGTATTCACATCCTGCATAGTCCCCTCTCATGAAAAAGAAGGCTGATCCAGGGGGCCATATTTCATACCTGATGGTGTGTGACTTCCCAGACAAGGTCATTAACAAAAACTACAGCTTCCACCTTGGGACTGTAGTTCCCTCTGGCAAGCCAGCTGCCATGTGTGATGAGGACAGTCAAGTAACACTATGGAGAGACCAGGTGGGGAGGGCAACTTCCAGCATGATCTTGCTGGGCATATGAGTGAGCTCCCTGATACCAATCTCCCTTTGTTCCTCTTTGCTCCTCTATTTTAATGGCAAATCTTCCCCCTAGCTTTCTTTTCATTCTGGACTTCTCTCAAAAAAAAAAAAAATCAGGTTTGTTTGTTTTTCTCTTTTTGACTAAAGAGACATAGACTCTGCCTTGAGAAGACGTTGCCTTGGTAGATGTTATTAATACAGAGGGAACACTTAGCAGGGCTGGTGTGGGAGGGATTCCAGCAGTGATTTCAGAGGTGCTATTCAACCGTGTAAATCTGTAATTATTGAAAGACTCAGATACTAAGGTAACTTTAAGAATACTTGGAACTGTAGTTATTATAACCCCAGAATTCAGACTTATCATAGAGCACCAAAACTGGACAGGATCATTAAATCATCTGTGGGATCTCCTCCCCTCTAAAATGTGAGCTCTTCCTTTAGAAATGATTCCTTCTGTTTCTCACAACTGTTGTCCAAGTTTCCTCTGGGAAACATATACGTCTGCCCTGGATGTTTTCTACGCCTCTCTGACTGAGACTGGCTAAATCAGATGCACTGTTTTCTCTCCAGAGCTCTTCATCCTCCTGACTTTCTTATCTCAGTTAAGGATCTCTTTGCTTGCAAGGAACTGGCTTCTGCAACTGTGACAGCTGGGTAAGTAAGTCTGAATTTCATAGGGAAGACCATCAGGCAAGTAGACTCAGACTCACAGATAGATTTCTGCTCTTTTCTTTCTACTCTGAAAGGTCTATTCTTAAGACCTTTCAGTAGATTGAATTAACTCATTGTCCCTGGTGGGGTCTCCAAAGGAAAACCATGGAGGCCTGCAGATGTCCCATTTGAATGCTCACCAACGGATAATCACAGCAGAAGGAAAATTTAATAATCTAGTCCTGTCATTGCCTACAGGGTTATGGATAAAGTGGAAACATTCAGAAAACACGAACTTCCACTCACAGTGTTGACCTTGCTACTGCTGAGTGCCCATCTGCCAGCAGTGGAGACTTTGGATCAGCTAGCAACCTGGTAACAATAACATTGGACCATTTTCATCATGGAAGGGCTGATAGAACTTTGTTCTAGAATAGTGACTTCATCTGGATATGGATTTGCTTTCCTACATATAATGATTCTGCCAAAACTATCATATGTGGACTAACATCTCCATATATCCACTACCATGTTATTGCACACAGAGGGGTTTCTGATCAAAGAACTCACTTTATAACTCATGAAATGCAGTATTGGGCCCATGTCATGGACCTAATCAGTTTTACCATGTTTCCCATGATTCTGAAGCCATTGACTTGATAGAATGGTGGGATGGCATTTTCAAGATGCGATTATAGCACCGGCTGGCGGGCAGTGCCTCATGGGGCTGAAGCAATGTCATCTAAGGAGCTGTATGTTCTCTAAATCAGTGTTTGATGGGGCTGCTGTTTCTCCCATAGCCAGGGTTTATATGGGTTCCAGAACCACGGGATGAAAATGGGCATAATTCCAGTCACTATTGCTCCTAATGATCCTAACAAAATTTCTGTTTCCATTCCTTGTAAACTTACTTAGGCTCCACTGGCCAAAAGTGTTAGCTCTACAGGGATAAACAGGCTCCCACCAGGAAATGCAACAATGATTCCATTCAATTGGAAGTTAAGACTGCCACCCAGCCACTTTGGGCTCCGGCATGCCTCTTTGTTAACAGGCAAGAAGGGGGTTCCTGTCCTGGGCAAAGGATGAGAACATTTTTAAAGAAACTTGAAACAAAGGCACATTTTATCAGTTCTTCTTATAAGAAATAGAAAAAAGAAATAGACATACAAGTGCAGTGAGTCACTTCCAAAGTTATAAGATAGGTAGTTGAGGGACATGATGATCATTTTTAATGGGTCTACTTGACTGACTATAGGCCCCAGCTATTCAGTCAAACATTAGATGTTACTGTGACAGTATTTTGTATAAGTGATTAGTTGACTTCAATTAGTTGACTTTAAGTAAGGGAGATTATTCTAGATAATGAGTTAATTTGTTCTACTGAAAGGTCTTAAGAGTAGAGTTGAGACTTTGCTATACAAAAAATCTACATATGAGTCCTAGTCTACCTTGCCAGATGATCTGCCCTATGGATTTCAGAATTACCTAGCCAACCATCACAGCTGCAGAAGCCAATTCCTTGCAATGAATCTTTTATTACTATGTATCTCCTTGTTCTTTTCGGGTCACATTGTGACTGATAAAGACATTAGTAGCCCTTTGCTTGGCACATTTTATTTATTTTTTAAAATTTATTGTATGGGGCCTCCCTGGTGGCACAAGGAGTTGGGATGCAACCTATGAGGCTGTCCGCAGCCACTGCAGCACGAGTTCGATCCCCCGGACAGCCAGGGAGCAACCCACATGGCACAGCAGACCTTTCCTGACTCGCTCACTGCTCCCCTCAGCAGTGTACTTTGGTCAGTCTGCCTGTTCTGTTCCCCACTCTTTCTCTGCTGAATCCTCTCACCACCACCCCCCATGCCTCTGGCCTGTACCCCAGCTCGTGTATGCATAGATAAATAAATTTTTAAATAAAATAAAAATTTATTGTATGGTTTTAATGTTTTATTAAGAAATATTTTATTTATTTATGCATAGAAGAACTGGGGTGTAGGCTAGAGGTGCAGAAGATGAGAGGATTTACCAGAGACAGAGTGGGGAGCAGAACAGGCAGATCTACTGAAATACACAGCTGAGGGGAGAAGCAGGAGAAACAGGAGAAGTCTGCTGAGCCGTGTGGGTTAGTGCCCTGGCCAGGAACCAAACTCAGGCCATCATAGTGGTAGGGCTGAAACTTAACCCGTAGGCCACCAGGGAGGCCCTTGGCACATTTTGTTGTGAGTTTTCTAATTCTAAAGTAACATTTTCTTTCTCTCCCATGCCTCATATGCTAGAATTTATTTATTTTTTTTAAATTTGATTTATCATTTGTTTAAGAAAATATTTGAATTTGGGCATTAAAACTTCACAGCTCTAAATGTGTCTCTGCCCCATCACACCTACCACAAAAGTGCTAGTGCTAGTCTCACTGTCAAATTGACTTCTATCCTTTCCTCTGCTTTCCTTCTCCTCCTCCGTTGGCAACCACCATGTCTTTCCAACAGTCAAAGAGTTATTTTTGTTGTATTTTGTTAGTTTACTTGCTTTAGTTATTTTTATTCCACATATGAAAAACACCACCTGACTTACTTCACTTAGCATAATCACCTCAAGTTCATCCATATTGTTTCAAAAGACAAAATTTCATCTTTCTAAATAGCTGGGTAGTATTCCACTGAGTAAATATACCACAACTTATCCATGCATTGACCCATCCATGGGCATGTGGGTTATTTTCATGTCTTAGCTTATGTGAATAACGTGGCTTTGAACATAGGGGTTCGTGTGTCTTTTTGAATTAATGTTTTCATATTCTTTGGATAAATACCTAGGAGTGATATGCTGGGTCATATGATATTTCTAATTTTAGGTTTTTTTAAAAAAAGATTTATTTATTTTTATACAAGAACCAGGGTACAGGCCAGATGTGCGGGAGGTTGAGAGGATTCACCAGAGACAGAGTGGGGAATAAAACAGGCAGACTGACGAAACACTGCTGAGGGGAGCAGCAGGCGAGACAGGAGAGGTCTGCCATGTGGGATTCTCGCCGGCCAGCTGGGATCAAGCCTGCGCTACAGAGGCTGCAGACAGCTTCACAGCGCTGCACTCAACCACCTGCGCCACCAGGGAGGCCCTCTAATTTTAGTTTTTTAAGGGATCTCCATACCATTTTCCATAGAGGCTGCACCAATTTCCATTCCCACGAGAGTTTCTTTTTCTCTATATCCTTGCCAACACTTGTTTCTAGTCTTTTTTATAGGCTATTCTATAATGGTATTTAAAATTGATGTGAGCTATTATGTCAAAATACTGATCTACTAAAGAAGTCATTGGTCTTTCAAAAAAAAAAAAAATGAAGCCCCTCTCTAAAGCCCCTCCCATTTCTCACCTTTCTTTTCAATGGAAACCCCAAGAATCAGGCAGGAACATGTAGGTACACTGTTCTCAAGTTATTGAATAAGTGAGCACATAACAGTATAATTGAGAAGGCAGGGGGACCTCTGTATCCCTACACAATAAAAGATTAAAATTTGTTAAAAAAATTAAAAAATGTTAACAAAAAGAAACATGAGGTACTTATGTAGGTTCATTGATATTTAATCCTTTTTCTTTTTTTTAATTGAAATATAATTGATGTAACAGTGTATAAGTTTAAGGTATACAAGGTGTTGATTTGATGCATTCATATATTGCAGTAAGATTACCACCTTAGTGTTATCTAACACTTATATCACCAACAATTAAGATCCAGTCTCTTAGCAACTTTGAAACTTGCAGTATTGTTGACTCTAACCGCTATGCTGCAAATATTAGCTCTCTAGAACATAAGTAGCAAGTTTGTAATTCCTGAGGTGTAAGATGTATCTGACTTTTCTTTCTAACATATTTGGGGGGAAAACAAACTGCACTCTGAAATGGAAGTCCCCTCCATCCTGGATGGCCTTTATTTCCTTTATTGTGTCTCAGAACCCCCTTTTCTGTATCCAGTGGAGAGAGGGGAGAGAAATGCTGGAGGCTGTACAGTGTGCAGACACAAGAAGGGACTGGCTCCTGGAGAGTTCTGTTAAGATTGTTGGTGATTAAGAAAGCGGTGTGGGAAGAAGTTGGGGGTGGAGGAATGGATTGCAGGGAGTTTCAAAACAGAAAGAGGGACTGCTAGAAGGGAGAGTTCATGTTAGGAAAGGAAGGCACAGACACAGGTTGTAGGTCAGGGCAGTGAGGCCCCAGACTTATGTTCAGAGCAAAAAGACAATGCCTGACCTGTCTCAGTCCACAGGAGTCTATGCAACTTGCATTCCCCACTGGAGCTCTGAATAAAGAACTCCTCACCCTTGCTCAGGCCTTAGGGTCTAATAGGAAGGGGGAGACTCCCTCCTCCAAGATCAGTGTCAAGAATTGAAAACTTTCATTGATGCTGCCAAGGGAGCAGTGAGGGATACAAAGAAAAGTGCTTTTTGCAAGCCCTTCGCAAAGTAATCCACCCAGAGTGGAACACTGGGTGGAAGCTACAGGGTGACAGATTTCATTTGTTCTGAGAAATGCTTTTTAAGTGCTCTTTCCAACTAAAAGAAAAATAGGCTGCTTGGGAGGCAGTGAGCTTTCTTGACCCTGTAAGTTTTAGCAGATACAGGGTAATCACCTAGCAGGGGTGGTGGGGAAAGGATTCAAGCATGGATGCCGTGGTCTGTTCAACAATACAATTGTATTGTCACTGGACCTCTTAGATACTGAGATAACTTTAAGAATATTTGAGCCAGGATTATAATATATACTCTACTATAATCTCAGAGTGAAAACTCATCATAGAAGATCACAACTGGATAGGATCTTTAAAATCATCTTGTTTAACCTCCTTTTCCTCCCCCTTTTATATAAATTTAAAAAAAAAAAAAGGACCCAGAAAAAAGTGACTAACTCAAGGTCACACAGCTAAAAAGTGGGAGATCTGGGCTAGAACCTGCAACTTGTAAGCAAGTCCAGCTCTCAACATCTTTGCTGATCTCATTATTAAATCTGCCCAGCAATATTTGGAAACCTGCCAGGAAAAAAAAAATAATGGGAACAATTAAACCTTGACAAATGACAGCTTCTTCAGATATCATTTAAACACAAAGAAATATAAGGAACTCAACTGCTGAAAGTCCTTGATAACATCAAGGAAAAAGAGTCATTTCACATAAATCTAAGAGATGATGTCATCTAAACACACACGCAGTTAGTGGAAGTTCCAACTCATTATGAAGGAAATGATTCTTATAAATAGTTTTGATCTAGAGATATGTTTGGCGTCTTCAAATCGTAGGTGCTGGAAATAGGAAGACCTACCATAGAGGTCATCTGGTCCAGAGCCCGCTGATCCTGCAAAAATTGAGAAGGGTTACTGGCCCTCTTAACAACTTGCCCTGGTACTTGGTACCTGCTACTCCTTCTGCATTTTGCGATCAACTGAAGTCAAACAAACTGAATGGAAGTTTTTTTCAAACTTTAGGGTTTTGCCTAATTATAAAATAAGCATGCTCATTGTAAAATTTTAAACACTATAAAGAAGTATTTAAAATTTGCCAGAATCTCACAGCCCGAGAAAACCATTGTTAACATTTTGATGAATGATACTCAGTTATTTCTCCATGCCCTTATGTTCATATCTGAACATCCATAATTTAGCAAAATTGGGATCAGGATATAAGTGCACCCTCTCTTCACTTAATTATGTATAGATCTACATTTTATTTTAATACTGCACAAATAAACTTTAATATGCTGCATGAATAGGCTTCAATAAGTGAGCCAGTCCCTGGCTGATGGATTAACTGTTCCCAGAGTTTTACTAACTGGGGGAGTTATTTCCTGCTGAAGGGAGAGAGGTCATCTTGATCACCCTTGGGAGGGTGAATCATCTCTGGAAACGAAAAGAAACTTGCATCCTCCAAAGTGGCAGCATGGTGATTGTGAGGCTGAGGCTCCCTGGAGCCCTAGTGGGTTGGCTGTAGGGAGGGAATATAAAAGGGCACTTGGTGTTTCTGGAGAAGCTGCCACTCTCCAGGATGAGACCCCAAGGATAGGTTGGTGACTGGAGCCCATCTGACCTTGGCTGACTTCCAAGTCATCTTGCAAACCCAGCTCTACAGCACCCACAGCAATAGCCAGCGTTGAGAACCAGCCCATTCCCTGACCCAGGACGCAGCTCACCCAGGCCAGCTGCTGTGCTCTGACCAGGATATGCCTTGAGCAAGAGATGTGGCTACCTAATTCCTCGGTGACAAAATGAGGCCAAAGCTTTGTTTACTTTTGGGCTTCAGGTACAGATTACCAAACCAACTGCTACTCTGTCACCAATACTTCCTCTTACAACTATAGTGGGAGATACCACCATCAATTAATTCCCATGGGGGCCTTCCTGGTGGTGCAGGGGTTAAAGACAGTGCTATCAAGCTATCAGCAGCCACTGCAGCATGAGTTCAAGTCCCCCTGCCGGCCAAGGAGCTAACCCACATGGCGCAGCAGACCTCTCCTGTCTCGCCTACTGCTCCCCAAGCAGTATATTTCACTAGATCTGCCTGTTCTGCTCCCTACTCTGTCTCTGGTGAATCCTCTCACCCCCCAACACCTCTGGCTTACACCCCAGTTCTTGAATGCATAAATAAATCTTTAAAGAAACACTTATTCCCATGGGGGCGGCTTTAGCACCTACCAACACCCTGGGGACAGCACAGGACACAAAAAGCACCATCAGCATCACTTACATCTTAGGAAGAGGGGAGATGACAAAGCCATAATGAATACCTTTATACATATGATAAGATTCCTTTATATATTTAGCCAGTCATCTCACTATAACTTCATCTACATGGATTTGCTAAGTCTGTGAAAATATGTTAAACAAATCTTGCTGTGTGTTGCCTGGGAAGGGCCAGCTGATCTAATGCTGAGAACCTTCCCAGAGTAGCAACATATTATAGAAGCAGTGACTGTCCAGGCTCTGGCCTTGAAGGTTCAGAAACTTGATCCCATCAGTGTCCCAAAGTTAAGCTGACTCACTCAGTGGAGACTGAGGGGCTAAAGCAGAATGCCAAATGATCAATTTATAATGAGATGTATAAATGCCAGGTGAAGCAGGCATTTGGGTTCAGCCTAACTGCACTGTTCTCTCTCATGGTGGGAAATCAGTATGAGGAGCAAACCACAATCAGAAGGCTAGCAAAGGCTCTAGCGGAGTAAGGAGAGTTAGTCAGGTTATCTGAATGGTGACAGATGTGTCCTCTCTTCCCCTGGGGTGAAATGCGCCTGTCACATGGCAGTGGCCACAAAGGAAAGTCAGGTGAGTTAAGTACAGAAGCTGCTCGGGACTAAAGTGAACCCCAGATGTTCTCTCAGGGTACAGAGAGGTGAAATGCTATAGGGCCCTTTTAAATAGCTAATCCATAACTTTTCTATTCATTTATTCACTTATTCAATAAATGATGGTTGAGTACTAATCAGGTCCTAGGGAGACCACCGTGAGCACAACAGATAAAATTCCTTTTCTCATGGTACTCACATTCTAGCAAGAGAAAAAGACAATAGACATAAAATCACATACATACAATATAATATACTCATTAACCAAAATATATACAATATACCAAATAAACACAATATATACAAAATGCACACAATAATCAAAAGAAATACACCATCAAATCAGAAAGAAATACACTGTAAAAACCTACATGCAAGTTATTAGATGGCAGTATTTTCAATGAGTGAAAATGAAGCAGGGTAAGTGGTTGTTAGTGGTAGTGTGGAGGTGGAGAATGAATTTTATAGGGTGATCAGAGGAGGGTCTTTCTGATAGGAGACATTTGAACAAAGACCAAACTATACCAGTACTTGGGGCAATGAATTCTATCAATAGTTGGGGCCTGAACAGTAGCATTTGCAAAGGCCCAGAAGCAAGCATGGAAGAGGAATGAGATCAATGTGGCTTAAGTGTGCAATCAGGGAAAGCAGTGGTAGGAACTGGAGTCAGAGGAGTTGGGGAATTGATCTTGCATGACTTTGCAGACCTTTCTATTGTAAAAGTCAGATTTTATTCTGATTAAACGAGAAGCCACTAAAGTCTTGGTGATTGAATGAAAACCCAACTTTTATAAAGAGGCTGACTGCTGAGTGTGGAATAAGTTGAGTATTCTAATGGGTCAAAAATGCAGTCATTGCACATCAAGGAAGGGACCTTGGTGGTGGAGACTCCTGCCACTCATAATGTGGCTCATTCATGCACCAGAAGAATTGACTGAATTACCTGGATCATGTTAGACATGAGAATTTCAGATCCCACTCCAGACCTCCCGAATCCAGTTCTGCATTTAATAAGATTCCTGGTCCATGTCCATATGGAAGCATGAGAAACACTAGTCTAGTCCAATCCCATCTTACAAGTGATGAAACGAAGCATTCATTTTTAGAAGTTGCTTACAGTCAGCTTATCAAAGGACTGGGACTAAGGCTCAGGTCCCCTGACTCTGGTGAGCCCTCTACCTATGGCCTTACCTGCTAAGAGGTAAACTGAGTATAATCCATTCATTTTAGCTAATCAGTCAATTCACTTACTCATCATTAAGGCACCATTCCATAACCATATACAATTATCTCTACTAAAGATTTTTACCCCTTAAGAGCTAAAGAGCAAGTCAAGAGAAATTGACAATATCTAGGCCAATCTACTTAATTGACCACCTACACTGATAAAGCAAGCAAATAAAAAGCCCTAACCTAAGTAATACAGGCTTCAGCTATAATAGTTCCTGCCCCACCAACCCATCTTATCATCTGCTGAGATTTGCTGGAAATGCCCAGAATGTTTAGGTGTGGTGTCCCCTGAAATGTTTCTTCCTCTACAGGGTGGGAAAAAGCACAAATTGTATTGTCTTCTCAGCAGAAAAAATCCCTTATAGCCTGAAACAATTTTCTTAAAAAAAAATCTTTATGTGGGTACCACCCCAGAATCTTGGCGATTAGACTTAGAAACCCAGGTCATGTCCCAAAAGGGAAGAGTCAAGATAGGAAGGACTCTATTTTAAGGAATTGATAGGGTGAATGGCTGGAAGTTCTACAATGGAAAAAGAAGGCGGGGTTATCATCTCTGTCATTGCTATTATTGTTGTTGTTATCAAAAACTTGTAAATAGTGCTCTTAAATTATTGTCCTTTTAAAACAATAAAGGAGATAACAGACTTCTGTGAGCATTTGTAAATCCAAAGAGAATGTTGCCATTTGCCAGCAACTTTGCTTAGGGAAAGTGGCCCAGGCAATTCAGGAGCAAGATGAGGTGTGTTGTTTGAGTGCTAAAGAAGAGCAGAGGACCCTTCAAAGAAATGGTTCCTCATCAACAGTTGATACAATAAAGGAAGATGTGGTACACATGCACAGTGGAATACTACTCAGCTATAAAAAAATAAATGATATTCTGCCATTTGCAACAACATGGATGGAAGCAGAGGTTATTATGCTAAGCGAAGTAAGTCAGATGAAGAAAGACAAACACTCTCTGATTTCACTCGCGGGAGATAAAGAAACAAAACAGGTGAATGAACTAAACAAAACAAAAACAAACTTTACGCTATAAGAACAAAATAGTGGTAGCCAGGTAACTGTGCCATCAACTGTATGATGATGGATGGAAACTAGACTTCTTGTGACAAACATAACACAGTGTCTACTGATGCTGATTTAAATGGCTATACACTTGACACCTTTACCATGTTGTAAATCAATATTACATTAGAAAGGGAGAGGCAGGCAGGAAGAAAAGAAATGATTCTGACTATGTGGGAAGAACACTTCCAGGGGGAGAAAACCCACTCTCTAGGAGGCTACTGGAGCTGTATAGGTGACAGATGGCAGGGGAAGTGGTGAGGGAAGAGTAGACTGGAGACACTGTGCAGTTAGTCTTCCATGATAGGGCAGAAAGAAGGACTTGAAGATGTCTCCAAAAGATCAAACCTGTGGGATGAAAGGAATTTGTGGGTTACATGGAAAATGACTCAATTTCCATATTAACTTAATTTCCATATTAACAAGCTGCTGTGCACCATCCTTCACCCCTCATCTTAGTATTTAGCATGACAAAGGCTTATTTATTTCTCATGCATACAAGTGGTGTGGGTTGGCAGGTGGGGTGGCCCTCCTGCACCCCTGTCTCCCGGAGATGTCAGCATCCTGGTTGGGCCCTTGTGGTGACCTCGGCATCTTGGAATCCTTTGCTTCCAATCAGATGGACAGAGAGACAGTGAAGCACTTTCTTTCTCACTATGAACTGGAAGTGAACTATAACTTTCTCTTGCCTTTGTTGGTGGAGTCACATGAGCCCATCCAGCCTCAGGGACTGGGAAATCTCTTGTAGCTGTGGGCCCAGAAAGCACACCAGGCTGGGGCCACAGCCAACACTCCGCCCTGGAGCATTACTCATGGAGCCACTCTGCCCATACCTTGTGTGACTGTGCCGCAGGCCAGCTGCTGGCAGGAAGCTTGCTCTGTTAGGAGTGGGGAGCTATTGGTGACCCTAATAGAGGTCACTTTCTTATGGTGCCTCCTCACCCCACATCATAGCCTATGGCTCTATCTCAGCCATCCTAGGTTAGGGGTGGGTTTGGAGGTCACCAGGGACCACTGTGGCTCTGGCAACCCTCCCCGTAACTGACAGAGCCTGTACTTGGTTGTTCGTTGTGGCCAGGTTCTACAAATGTTAATCCACCAAGATTTGATGCTGATTATTCAGGAACTTTGGATTTTTACCATTTCTACCAGTAGTACCTGACCCTCTGATACCAGGAGAGCCTCCTCTTCCTGGACCTTAGTTCCCTAGCTGCAAAGGGAGTGGGTTGGCCCAGACCTTTAATGTTCTTTCCAGTCCTGAGAGTCTACTTCTCCATAGAGCCCGGTTTGAACCAACCCATTTCTGCCTCTCCTGAGCACTTGGAAAGGGAGAAGTCCCCCAAAGCCTGAAGTTACTGCTGTGAGCTTTGGCCCTGCCTCATCCTGCCCCAAATTGCATAACAAACTCTAATACTCTTTCAGCCAGGAGCTGCTGGCTTTCAGTAATTGGCAACAAGGCAAAAAAAAAAAAAAAAAAAAAAAAAGAGGAAGACCTGATGGGTAGGGGGAGAGATCCAAGGGCCTATGCCAGGGCCAGAGGTCAGATTTCAAAGCAGCAAAGTGTTCTGCCAACTTGGACCTCTGAAATCCAGGGCATGAGCAACATTTGGAGCATCCACAGATGTCATACCAAGAAGATGGGTCCAGTCTGGGCAGGTTACAGATGCATCCTCAAAAAGTGGAGAGAGGAGGAAGAAGAAGAGCTTAATAAAGGAAGTGTTTACAAAGGTATAGCCAGAATGGTGCAGCATCCAGGAACTAGGACCAGGCTTGAGGAGCAAGGGAAGGAAATGATACGACTGACGCTTTGAAAGCTAGTGTCCTGGGAAAGGGACCTTTTCTTCAGAACCTGAGTAGCAGTAAAGCAGGAGCAAGGCAGGGAAGTTGGGTGGGAGAAAGAAGGAATAAATATGTCAACCTGGACCCTCTTGTCACTGCCTCCTGTTGGTTAAACCCAGCGGGAAGCCAGGGGAACACTTGGTAGTGCAGTTGTAGACAATGCAGGGGACACAGGGCAGGACCAGAATGGAAGATGAGGCACAGAGAGAATAACCAAGACAGGATTTCTGGACTCACTGCTCTTCTCCCCATCTCTGTAAGAAAAGTTTGTGTGGCCCGGTGGTATACTTTCAGTGAAATTGCCACCCCGAAGGGTGATGACACCAATGATGAAGATGGTGACATTACCTTATTTATATAACCGTGTTCTCCTGTAACAATATCCTGTTACCTGGAGCATCTTTCACAGCAGGTCAAATTCTCTGCATCTCTCATTTAAGATTTCTTTTTAGATACAGGTTTGGACCCTGTTCAGCCTTCTTCTGAGTGGTAACACTAGCTGCTCTGTTGATCTTGTGAGAGTTGGAAGAGTGGGATAAATTTAGACCAGTGATTGTGCCAGAGCCAATATTTTATTTTTTTTATTTTTTTTTTTTTAAGATTTATTTATTTATTTATTTATTTATACAAGCACTGGGTACAGTCAGAAGCGCGGGGAGGCTGAGAGAATTCACCAGAGCCAGAGCGGGGAGCAGAACAGGCAGAAGGACCGAAGCACACTGCTGAGGGGAGCAGCGGGCGGCAGGAGAGGTCTGCGCGCCATGTGGGACCCTCCTCTGGTGGCCAGGGAGCAACTGGGGATCGAACCGGCAATGCAAAGGCTGCGGGCAGCTTCGCAACCCAGCGCTCAACCGCTGCGCCACCGGGGAGGCCCCAGAGCCAATATTTTAAATACTTGATTTTTAACATGACCTTGACCTCTGTGCCTTGCATAACCACAATTCTCTGTCCTCTGCTTGACCAGCTTCTGTCTGTCACCACCCCCAGCAGCTATGAGTAGTTGGTGTGTACAGTGAGACTGGGTGTTGGGTTGTAATCAGTTCCTACTCCGTCAGATACCATCACTGTCAAAACAAAGTCAGCTATGTGAAAATCCTCACCATTCCTCCTGCCTCCTTTTGGAATGCACTGTTCTGCCTGCAAGTACAAAGCAGCAATTTATAAGCATGAGTTGGTGCAGAAAACAAGACACAAAACCAAGAAAATGAGAATGACATGGCATAGCATGACATTCAGAACAGTAAACAGGGAGACAGAGATGAAATCAGGTGTAAGATGATGTTTTGAGATTAATATACATGAATTACGAGGGTCGGGAAACGAGACCTTAGCTATTTCCTGTATTTCTTTGGATGGCCAAGTTCACTATGGAGTTACTGTCAATGGATTACTTTCCTCTGGCAAGTTGAAGAGTTTTAAAACAAATGTGTTTGTGCATTTGGCCAGACTTTTTAGTATTTTAAAAAAGGAAAAAGATCAAAAGATTTTTTTATCCTGTCGTATATAATGCACTGTTTTCAAACTGTCAGTCACAACCCACTAATAGATCCTTAATTAATTTAATAGTGTGTCATCAGCATTTTCCCAAAAGCAAAATAGAATTAGAATCAGGGTCATCCCTGGTGGCGCAAGGGGTGAGTGTTAGCACTATGAAGCTCTCTGCAGCCACTGCAGCACAAGTTCAATCCCAGGCCAGGGAGGTGACCCACATAGTGCAGCAGACCTCTCCTGTCTCACCTGCTGCTCCCCTCAGCAGTGTATTTCAGTAGATCTGCCTGTGCTGCTCCCCACTCTGTCTCTGGTGAATCCTCTCATCCCACTGCATCTCTGGCCTGCACCCCAGCTCTTGTATGCATAAATAAATAAATCTTTAAAGAAATTAGAATCAGAGATTAGCATCAGAGTATACTGCAGGTAGTAAGGCTAAGTGTTGTGTAATGGGTGCAGAGAGCATGCGTGCTGCCTGCTGAGGTGGGGGGCCTGGCCACAGGCCAGTGGACTGCCTTCGCTGGGAATCAGTTCTCTAGCACACAGTTCTCCAGCACAGCTATTAATCTTCTGTGTGGCCTCTTCTAGATAGTTGTCCTCTCTGGCTTTAGTATCTTCATGTGTAAAATGATGCATTTGAACTGAATGAACCCTAAGCATCTTTTAGTGCCCCCAGTTAACACCTAATTATTGAGCCCTACTAGGTGCCAAGGAGCAAAGATCTCGCCTTCGGTGAGTTATATCATGGAGGGGGCATCACAGACAAGAAACAAATGAATGGCTCAATGTGGACAGGCTCCCTCCTTTCCTCACCCGTCCCATCCACTTTCCACCACTTCTCCAGGCTGCCATCATGGCGCGCCTGAGTGTCCTGGCTGATACTCTCAGGCACGTCAACACAACACTGCCAGGAAGAGAGGCGAACACCAGGTCCTAACTTGCTTACACTGGCGAATTTGAAATCACTGGTGATCACGGAGCTGGGAACATTATTGTAAACCTCAAGGCAGGTAAAACAAGGAGGTGATTAGCTCCAGATTTGACGTGCACCTCAAATATCTAGAAAAATGGCAGAATAACTTGCTCCCGTCCCATCCATTTGCTTTCATGCTACTAACAAGTTAAGCTGACTTCATGGGCCATGAAGAAACAAGATGAAAACACACAGAAGGAAAAGCCTGGTATTCTTATTCTGGAGATGCAATTGATACATGCAAATAAAATGCCTGGGGGTTGGGGATGGGGTGGAAGAGTGCTGATGGGTGATAAGTTCAATGAAGAAAAGCAAAGCAGGATGAAGACAGAGGACACGGGTAGTGGAAGTGCTGTTTTAGATGAAAGAGTCGGGGTGGGGAGGGCTCTGATAAGGTGCTATTTCGGGAGAAACTTTAAAAAGAAACTGAAGGGATCAAGCTTCACAGATGGCTGCGGGAAGTGGACGCTGCCGAGGTTGCGTGCATCCCTTGTTCCAGGACCAGCCAGTGTGGCTAAAGCAGAGTGAGCCAGGGGTAAGGGCAAGAGGGCAGGTCATAGAGAGGGGACAGGGCCAGAGCGGAAGTAGCCTGTGGAAGGTTTTGACCTGATCTGACTCAGCTGTAAAATGATCCCTACAGGCTGAAGGAAGTTAGTTAGGAGGCTCTTAGACACCCCCAGAAGTGAGATAATGGCATCTTGCTCTAAGAGGGTGAAGAGAGACCAGGTAAGAGGAACTCTGAACATATTTTGAAGGTAGAGCAAATAGATTTGCTGATAGTTTATGTATGAACTGAGGGAGAGAGAAGAATATAGGATGAATTCTAGGTTTGAGGCCCAAGTGGTTGGAAATACAGAGTTTTGATTTATGGAGATAGGGAATATGGTGAAAGAAAGGTTTTGGGGGAAGGGAGGCTGAGTGGAGTGTGAGGTAGGAGATGTTTACTGAGCACTCACGGGCAGGGGATGTCAAGGCACGGGAAGACCTGGATCTGAGAGGCATTTAGGAGTGATCAGCAGGTGATAATATGGAAAACCCACACTAGTAGGATGAGCTAGCAATAGGTAGACACAGATGAGAGGAGACCTTGGGACTGATCCCTGGGCTCTTCCAACATAGAGGCCCTGGGGATGAGAATGAACCAGCAACATTTTTGGATTCTGTGATACTATTTTGAGAAGGTTACTACATGCAAAAAGGAAAATCTGAAAAAATGTGGTTTCTGTTTTGAAATACTTGATATAACTTTCCTACCAATCATTGCTAAAAAGATCATTCCTAATTACAACAGTAATAGAATCTTGTACAAAGGTGGGTAGAGGGTTACTGGCAGGTTCCATGGAAATGCATATCGATTGACTCGGGTTTCTTCTACTTTCTCGGTGTTGTGAAAAAATTGGATGAATTAGAGCTTATTTGCTTTCAGTAGTCTATTCTGACTGGAAGGAATTGACCCCCAAGACCTTCCCCAGAGCCCTTGTGCTTTGTAGGGATCCTGCCGCCTGGATTTCCCAACTCTGCTCCAGTCAGTGTCATCTGCATTTCAAAGTATAATTGCAGTGCCAAGTCCTGAGGTCTTCACAGAATTTTTTCTTGCTTTCTGTGAAAGCAAGAGAGACCAGCCTTGTGTTGAAACCCTCCACAACTTGCCTTTCCAGTGATTTCTCAGGCCTCAGGACAAATGTTCCAGAGCAGAAAAAAACTTCAAGTTGGAGAGAATAAATGCAAACACTGACGTATTAAAACTTGTCCCTTTTTTTTTTAATTTTTTATATTTATTTATTTATTTATTTATACAAGCACTGGGTACAGTCAGAAGTGTGGGAGGGTGAAAGAATTCACCAGAGCCAGAGTGGGGAGCAGAGCAGGCAGAAGGACCGAAGTACACTGCTGAGGGGAGCAGCTGGCGGCAGGAGAGGTCTGCGCGCCATGCGGGACCCTCCTGCGGTGGCCGGGGAGCAGCCGGGATCGAACTGGCGCCGCCGTAGAGGCTGCGGGCAGCTTTGCAACCCAGCACTCAACCGCTGCGCCACCGGGGAGGCCCTGTTCCTTTTTTTTTTCAATACTAGTTGTTTTAATCACTCACTCTTTAGTAGCCTGTGGCTTTTTTTTTTTTTTAAAGATTTAATTTTATTCATTTCTACAAGCACTGGGTAAAGTCAGAAGAGTGGGAGGGCGAGAGAATTCACCAGAGGCAGAGTGCAGAGCAGAGCAGAGCGCAGAGCAGAGCAGGCAGACTGACAAAGTACACTGCTGAGGGGAGCAGTGGGCGGCAGGAGAGGTCTGCGCGCCATGTGGGACCCTCACCCGGTGGCCAGGGATCGAACTGGCGTTGCAGAAGCTGTGGGCAGCTTCGCAACCCAGCGCTCAACCGCTGCGCCACCAGGGAGGCCCAAAAACTTGTCCTCTTGAAAAAGGAGTGCAAGCAAAACATACGATGTTGCAGGGTGTGTCCTTCTGTCTGTGCTGGATTTCCACTGCAATTTATATCAACAGTCTGGATGCAGCAGCAGTGGGAAGGTCACAGTGGCCACGAGATTAAAAGGGTGAGCAACAGACTGCTATATTAGGAGCAGCCACAAAAGGAACTAGCAATTTCTACACCCCAGGAAAACTTCCTAAACTGGCCCCATCACCATTGTCTTCTTTCCTCCTCCTAGCAACAAATTCCCTGACTCCATTGTGACTTCTCCCAGCACTCAAGTCAGGACCCCCTGCATTCCAGGAACTGTGCTGTGGGCCTTCACCCTCTCTTTCAAACCCCTTGCCCATGGAACCCTGAATTCCCAAAATCACTACCACTGGCTTGGAGTTGTAAGACTTAATTTGGAGACTCACACCCAATAAACTCAGTATAGTAAATATTGTCTGAGTCAAGAGTCATGACATGTTTGTTGAACATACCGCAGGCTTGTGAGCATGGATTTCCATTTGTCAGTCAGAGGGATTGCTCTTTTGTCTCCCTTGCTCTGCCCTCCTAATCACCCAAGAGGGGAGGAGACACAGAACTGAGATCTATAGGAGGCCTTATAGAAAGTCTGTTTTTGTTTCTGGCTCTGTTACCTTGCTCAGGCTATGTATTATTGTGTGTGTGTGTGTGTGTTGTTGTTGTTGTTTTTTAATAAGGCTATGTATTATTTTTAAAAGTTCTTCCCTAGTTTCCTGTTGTCTAGAGCATGGGAACTAACCTTGGTCTCATTCAAAGTTTCACACCATTGCCACAATAGTAAATCATATCCTCTCATACACACACACACACACACACACACACACACACACACACACACACACACCCTAACATTCTATTTACTATAGCTACAAGACCTTTACCCCAAAATCTTCCTGCATCTCTGGGCCTTTGTCCAAGTTTTCTCTTGTCACTTGTTCCTCAATTCCATCTGCCCACACCTCAAGTTCCCTGTTCGCTGGGCTATCAGAGAACATTCTACAACTTGCCACAGTCTGTATAATGCTCAAACTAGCTCTGTATGCTCCTGGTCCATTTCTTCCCCCCTCCCCCCAACAGGAGGTTGAGCATTTTGAGGGCAACTTAGTATTTGTGACAGTCACAAGGCAAATTAAAGAAGACTTTGTTCATTCAAAATGATACTAGGCTAGCAGCTCCCATCATCGTTTCTCCTAATTTCCTGCAGGAAGCCTCTGAAAAAGATGAAAGTTGACATCTTCAAAAATGAAGAACTGGCACATGGCCTGGGGCATGGTCATATCAAATGCCTTCTGACTACACATGCTTCCCAAACATTTGATTGAGGCAACTACCTGAGCTCAGACTTAGAGGGTATACCTCTTCCATTGACCACCACCATTCTTTTGCTAGGAATTTATCCTAAGGAATAATTCAGTATGCTGATAAAGATTAATTTGTTTCTGTTTAAAAATTACATTTCCACTGGAAAGTATAGGTTGAAATTTGGAGGTAAATCTGTGTGAAGGTGTACTGTACATTCAATAAAAATAGTGTCATAAAGTTATAAGATTGTCATAAAATTGTGTCATAAAGTTGTGTTGACATAAAATTGACATAAAATTGTGTCATAAATTGTGTCATAAAGTTATGTTTGTTGACATGGGAAGTGTTTGTGATTTATCGTTCAATGAAAAAGATTCATGTTGCAAAGCAGAATATATTTTAATCCAATTTTTTTCATTTAAAATTTATTTTTTTAATAAATCTTTTTAAATATTTTAAATATTTACTTATTTATTTATACAAGCACTGGGTACAGTCAGGAGAGTGGGAGGGTGAGAGAATTCATCAGAGACAGAGCAGGGAGCAGAATAGGCAGAAGGACCGAAGTACACTGCTGAGGGGAGCAGCGGGTGTGGCAGGAGAGGTCTGCACACCATGTGGGACCCTCGCCCGGTGGCTGGGATCGAACCGGCGCTCCGGTGCTGCAGAGGGGGCAGGCAGCTTTGCAGCCCAGCACTCAACTGCTGCACCACCAGGGGAGGCCCTTTAATCCAATTTTTGTTATAAAAACCTAGCACAGCTAAATGCAGAAGAGAAAAGCTGGAAGGGTCTCTGTGGAAATTTTAACAGCAATGGAATTGTGGCTAATATTTTCCTGCTTCTCATGGCTGATTTGTTTATAACTAACGTGTGTTTTTTCATTAATACATAGAAGGGCATGAAATAGAGAAGTAGCAGAGGGTCCTGCATGAGAGTAGAAGTCCATAAACAGGCAGCCTGAGCACAATTTCATCTGCCAGCTACTTGCTGAGTGATACCAGAGGGAGTTCCTTAACTTTTCTTCTGCTGTATAATATGCATTAAAAGTAGTGTCTAAGGCAATTCTGTGGGAAAAAGATAGTCTTTTTAAACACATGGCTGCTGAGAATTAGGGGCAGAGTTGCGGGGGGATCATGCTTGCACCCTGGGGCTACTGGAAGCAGAGATGTGGGTGGAGATATTAGAGGAGAGACATGTAGAGAGACTTGGCAGAGATACTTGGGGGAGACACATGGGGAGGGTACTCTTGATCTTTGGCAGAGACAATGGCAGCTGCTATCTTGAGCTCAGTATGTGGATCGTGAGGTGTCTTTTGACTTTTCATCTTTTTCTTCTGTCCTACCTCTCTGGGACCTGCCTAACCCCTTTCTTATGGTTCCTTGCCGGAAGATCCCCTAGATTTGTGGCAAGCTTGTGGGTCTCAGCGGCCCCACTTCTTTTTTATTTTAATAATTTATTTTTATATTCCTCATACAATTGCACCCCCCTTATTTTGACCCTAATCCTTCCTTTCCCTGCTCCTCCCCCATAGTGTGTCTCTGGTTTATAGTTGTTTGTTGATTTTGATTTTTTCTTTCCTATAGTTATTCTTTTTCCTGGTCCCTTATTTAGGTTTTCCAGATTCCTGTTATGAGTGAGACCATCTGGTATTTTTCTTTTTCTTTCTGGCTTATTTCACTGAGCATGATCCCTTCCAGTTCCATCCATGTTGCTGCAAATTGCTTGTGTTTATCTTTTTTGATTGCTGCGTAATATTCCATTGTGCATATGTACCACATCTTCTTGATCCAGTCATCTATTTTTGGGCATTTGGGTTGATTCCAAAGCTTAGCTATTGTAAATAGTGCTGCTATAAACATAGGGGCGCAGGTGCCCTTTGGAATTAATGTTTCTGTGTCCTTTAGGTAAATACCTAGGAGTGGAATTGCTGGATCATATGGAAGCTCTATCTTTAGTCGGTTGAGGAATCTCCACACAGCTCTTCACAGTGGCTAGACCAGTTTGCACTCCCACCAGCAGTGCAGGAGAGTTCCTTTTTCTCCACAACCTCGCCAACATTTGTTGTTTTTAGTTTTTTTAATATGTGCCATTCTCACTGATGTGAGATGGTATCTCATTGTAGTTTTGATTTGCATTTCCCTGATTACAAGTGATGTAGAACATTTTTTCATATGCCTGTTGGCCATTTGCATTTCCTCTTCGAAGAAGTTTCTTTTTAGCTCTTGTGCCCATTTTTTGACTGGATTATTTTCTTTGTTTTTGTTGAGTCTCATCAGCTCTTTGTAGATTTTTGTGATTAGTCCTTTATCATTAATGTTGTATGCAAAATTTTTCTCCTAGTCGGTGGGGTTTCTCTTTATTTTTGTTATTGTCTCTTTTGCTGCGCAGAAGCTCTTTAATTTGATGTAGTCCCAGCTGTTTATCTTTGTCAGTGGCCCCACCTCTGACCAAACCTGTTTGCCTGGGCATTTGCCTATGAGAGGATGGGTAGTTTTTGTACTTTTATTGAAACTATTACTTGAAAGCTATTATTTGAAATCCTTTCTCCTCTCTCTCCACACACACCAATTCTATTAAAAATACTTATACAATTGGGCCTCTCGGTGGCACAAGGGTTTAAGTTGTAGCACTATGAAGTTATCCACAGCCACTGCCACATGGAGCAGCAGAACTCTCCTGTCTCACCCACTGCTCCCCTCAGCAGGTATATTTCAGTCAGTCTGCCTGTTCTGTTCCCCCAGTCTGCCTCTGGTGAATCCTCTCAGCCCCTGCACCTCTGGCCTGCACCCCAGCTTGTATGCATAATTAATAAATGTCTAAAAAAAATTTCACACTAAAAATCTATTTCCTTTGCCTATGTGTTCATGGATGGCTGGACCCCTGATAGAGTATGCACCCTTTATCCATTTGGGATCCCTGGGTACCCCTCAGTCACACGCTAACATTATGACGAGTGTTGGGCCCATGACTATGGAAAACTCTGAGGATGGCTCAGAGACATAAAGAATGTACCAGATAGGGGCCTCCCTGGTGGTGCAAGGGGTTAAGACGCAACCTATGGAGGTGTGCGCAGCCACTACAGCACGAGTTCAATCCATGGCCAGGGAGCTACCCACATGGTGCAGCAGATCTCTCCTAATTCACCCGTTGCTCCCCTCAGCAATGTATTTCAGTTGATCTGCCTGTTCTGCTCCCCACTCTGTCTCTCGTGAATCCTCTCAGCCCCTACACCTCTAGCCTGTACCCCAGTTCTTGAATGTATAGGTAAATAAATCTTTAAAAAAAAAAAAAAGAATGTACCGGATAGAACAGTAAGTGTGGCCACTAGGACACCTCTGTTCTAGATTTGGTTCTGTTACTATCTCTCTAAACTACATCCATCTGGGTTTCAGTTTCTTAAAGGACTCCCACTGCACCACAGCTCATTAGTTAGGGCACAGGGACCTCTGGTATCCGAGGGCCTCTCCCACCTCCTCTTCCTTGACTCTTCAGCAGAGCATCAGGCACAGTGGACTGTTTCCCCCTTCTTGAAGGAATCTGTTTTCTTGATTTCTAGACACTGACCACTCCCAATTTCTGTCTGACTGCTTCTCAGTCTCCTTAGCCTGCTTCTCCCTCTTTCCTCCAATTAAATATTTTTGCTTTATTATTTTTGTTTGTTTTTTTCTCTTATCTTTTTCTCTTATCTTTTTCTCTTATTGTTGTCATTTCATTTTTTAATTTTTTTTAACTGCTTCTCCCTCTTCATCTGATTATTAAGTTTGGAGGGCCATGCTTCTTGTTGAAACATTCTTGCTGCTCTGACACATCAAGAACTTTTGGAATTTAAACTATTTCTGCTGGTGGACCAGCCCTTATGCAGCTTTAGTGTCACCCCAGACACAGCGACCAGCTGCTCATCATGAGGGCAGGCAGCAGATATGAGAGGATCTAGGTCCTACTGGTCAAATCACTCTTGTGTGACCTTCAAGGGCACAGGGCCTGGTCCTTGCTACATGTTTTGATGTTTGCAACTCTGAGGGGGTTGCTCCAGTGCAGGGCAAATTGACAAGTGTCTCGTTCAGCAGCATGAAATGCTCACCAGTGCTTTCTAATAGCTGAGCAAGATTGGCTTTGAAAGATATTTCTAGGACACTTCATGTTTGGACCTATCTATAGACTTGACTAGAGAATTATATAGGTGGAGATAAGGCAGAGGTCACAGAGTAAGCTGCCTGAAGCCTGTGTTGTTCTGTTTCTGCTCTTTCCTATGTCCCTGAGTCCTTTCTAAAAGCAAGGGCTTGTCCCAGGGTGGTGGATCCGGGCCAGGCCACGGCAGAAGAGAGTATGAGAAGCTTATAGTAAGGTAGGAGTTTTCCATCCTCAGCTGAGGGATGCCCCAGCATCTGGGATAACCCTAAGGGTCAAACCACTAGGTCCTATTCCTTTAGAGCAGGAAGGGATGTTCTGTCTGGAGTAGCCAGAAAAATCTGTTAACCCTGTTGTTGTAAGTAGAATTTGACAGCTTTTGAGAATTTAGAGATGGATAAAACACCATCCCTGTCCTCAAGCATCCACAAGGGGCTGGTTATAAAGAAAAGGCCCCTCCAATGTAGGCCCCTCCAGTGTAGGCCCAAGGGAAGCATCCAAAATCAAGTTCCTGGAATGCAAAACTAAGTATCAGATACTTAACATACTTTGGCTCAAGCAAGATGCCATTCTACCAGAAGGGCTGAAAAAGTCAGTAGGATTTTGTTCCTTCCCTGTACTCTCAGTGGATTTTATTGCAGTAACCACTTTCCTCTCTAACCATGCACAGACTTATTAGACTGTTAGAAATGCATTGTTTCCTTTTGAACTTAACTTGCTAATGACAATGTGGCAATGACTGTATATATTCACTGGTTGCCTCCCTCTGACTCCCACCAAAGGAAGGAAACAATGTTCTTTAGTTATCTCCCCTGCTTTTTATTTATTTATTTTTAAAAAGATTTATTTATTTATTTATTTATACAAGCACTGGGTACAGTCAGAAGTGCAGGAGGGTGAGAGAATTCACCAGAGCGGGGAGAACAGGCAGAGTGATGAAGTACACTGCTGAGGGGAGCAGCGGGCGGCAGGAGAGGTCTGTGCACCATGTGGGCACCTCGCCAGTGGCCGGGAATCAAACCGGCGCTGCAGAGGCCGCAGGCAGCTTCGCAGCCCAGCGCTCAACCGCTGCGCCACCGGGGAGGCCATCCCCTGCTTTTTAAACCATAAAATGTATCATAGTTACAGAAGAGTGTACACACACACACACACACACAGAGAATTTAAAGATAAATAAAACAAACACCGATTAGTCACCAGTGCATGAAACCTGGCTGCCTTACTCTTCCCAATCTCTGTTTTACTCCATCACTCCTTATTTAACTATATTCTCTAATAAGTATTTCTCCAATGTTATAAGTATGGTGCTGACCTATTAATCTATTAATAATTTCTTTTTTTTTTTTTCTTTTACATTGTTGCCCCTTCTCCCCACTGCATATCCCTCAACAATCTATTGCTTGGGATAGCTATATAAGGAAAAGAGCATTATTACTAGTAGCATGTGAGATTTCCCAGGGGAAAAAAAATCCTGAATAGCCCTAGGTTATAGTGTAGTTTCAACTTTCCTGAGTTTTCAAAACATTTTGGGAAAGTCAGAGAGCAAAGAGTAGAGGTCTGCAGATTTTAAAATTTGGAGGACACTAAAAAGATTGGGAGTTTAAAATTGCAAATACTGCAGTAGGCACAGGAGTGTGGAGGGGCATATATGAGTAAGGGGCTTAAGTTTCATTAGCTTCAGGTAAGTAAGTCCCAGCATGAGTGTTACCTGCATCCGGGCATCTGGGAAATGGGCACCATGAGTCAGCTACTGAACTCCCCTACAGAAATAGGATCAGAAGGCGAGGACTGCTTTATAGTTTCTGCTTCTAAAAACACCGTAGTCTGTGTCCAACTCCCAAGGGTGAATCAAAGTAGAATTTATTCAGAAATGGGGGTGTTTTTGTGAAATGAGCGATCTCAGTTGATTCCAGCAGTAGGACATAGACAGACAGGAATTTCCTTAAAATATGGTAAAGATGTGAAAAATACAAATTTTAAATGAGGGAATAATGTTACTGGGAATATTGGTGATGACAGTTCCTACTGTATCTGATTCTTGAGTCATACTTCTCCAAATGCAACCTGTAACTCTTTACATCTGATACACAGCTATTATTATGAGATATATCTTCATATCTTTTTGTGTCTTTTCTGATTTAGATCCTCATGTTTGATTTATTCTGTTTTGAGTGGATTACATTTTCCAGTAGCTTTTTGAGAAAGGATGAATGATAGATAAAAGACCTTAACATACTTGAAAATATATTTTTTTTCCACAATCATAGTCAATTGATAGTATAGTACAATATAGAATTATAGTTTGGAAGTGGCATTATTCAAAATTTAAAATATTTTATTGTATTTTGGCTTCTAGTGATACTGATGAGAAGTCAGAACCATTTTAATCCCTGCACTTTGCATATGACCCACTTTTTATGCTCTCTGGAAGCAGTAAAATCTCTAGGTTCCTAAAATGGTACTGGTTGCTTATAGGTCTTTCAATCTGGCAGTTTATTCTACTCCTGAATTATACCATTGATCATTTCCTCCCTCCCTATTTTTTCTCTTTCTGGAAACACTGTTATTCAGATATAAGACCTTTGGAACTAGTGCTTTTAATTTCTTACCTTTCCTCTCCTGTCTCTGTCCTTTTGCCTTGTTTCCTAGGAAATTTCCTCAATGTTATATTGCAATCATTGTATTTTTTTATTTCTACTAAGGCAAACAACTTTCCTTTCCTGATCCCTTGCATTTTTTTCCTGACTACAGAAGTATTGTATGTATATTAATTTACATATTAAATATTATAAAAATACCCTATATAAAATATAGAAAGTAAAATGTTTCTGTAGTTTCATCTAGTTGAACACAGAGCAAAATAGAGTCCAGAAATGCACACATACATATGTATCCTAAATCTTTGTATATGAACCACAGTGTATATTTATTTTTGATGAAGATGTTATGTAGTAGTAATGTGGTCTCCAAGAGGTCTCATTTTTGTCTCAGCTCCTGGAAAGTAACCTCTAAACTCTTGGAAGTTACTGAATAATAGTGGTATATTTATTATTCATGGAGGGCCCCTGCAACTATATCTGATATTTTGTGCATATTTCAGGGACTGGCCATGCAATTAAGACCATACAATTAGAGAATTGAGACTTCATGTCACATGATATCAGTTCAACCTCCAAGGAGGAGATGGCTAGACACTGAGTTCAAATACATGAGCAGTGATTCAATCAGTCATATCTATTTGATAAAACAACCATAAACTTGCTGGACACGAATTCCCCTGGTTAGTATTTTTTTTAAAGATTTATTTATTTATACATGCACTGGGTACAGTCAGAAGCACGGGAGGGTGAGAGAATCCACCAGAGCCAGAGCAGGGAGCAGAACAGGCAGAAGGACCGAAGTACACTGCTGAGGGGAGCAGCGGGCGGCAGGAGAGGTCTGCGTGCCATGTGGGACCCTCATCCGGTGGCCGGGGAGCAGCCGGGGATCGAACTGGAGCTGCACAGGCTGCGGGCAGCTTTGCAACCCAGCACTCAACCGCTACGCCACCGGGGAGGCCCTGGTTAGTAATATTCTGTGTGTTGTTCCACACACCAGTGCCATAGGGTAACACATCCCTGAGGATGACAGCAATTTTGTGTTTGGAATCCTTTCAGACTTTTCCTATACATCTCTTTTGTGGATGGTTCTAATTGGTATGCATTCACTGTAATGAAACTACAAGTATATAGCTTCCTGAGTTATGTAAGTCATTCTACCGAAATAGTAAACGTGAGGGTTGTTTTAAGAACCCTCCAGATATGCAGTTGGTGTCTGAAGTGAGGGTAGTCTTGAGGGGACTATTCTCTCTGACTATGCAGTTTGGCAAACTCCTTAGAGATACCAACGAATCATTCTTCCTGGGATTCTGTTAAATCTACCATCTGTCATATATATATATATATTTTATTGGCTTGTTGAAAAAGTGAAAAACATAGAAAAATACGTCATGACTTTTCCAGCATCCCAATATATCACCGTTTCCTGGTAAGTGTTCAATTTTTATCTATTATTGTCATGAACACTAAGATCATCTTCTCTTCCATCTTTATTATCAGGTGTGTGATATATCAAGTTATATAGTCTTGCTTTTCATGCTGTCTCATCACTAACATATGAATTTCTTGTTGATTGAATAATCAGATAACTAGGTCATTCTAAAAGCCCTTGCAAAGCATCAACAATCAAAGCCTAGAATCACAGAAATCCTGCAGGAGTTGTGAAAGGAAAACATCAATTGGATGAATAAGCTGTGGGAAATGGAACAAATAAATAAACTTAAGAAGAATGCCTTAAAAAACAACTACAGGATTTTAATTCACTATTGGTGAGAGTGCAAGCTAACAACCTTTGTTTTGTAGGGCAATTTGGTACTTATTACTAAGATTATAAGTGTATGTAACTTTGACCAAGTAATATACTTTCAGGAATCCATTCAATAAAAACTCAAATATGCAATGCTATATGATTGACTAGTAGTAAAAAATTGAAAATAGCCCAAATGCTCATCAATAGCTAAATGTTGGTCCTCCCCGGTGGTGCAGTGGTTTGAGCACAGCGCTGTGAAGCTGTTCACAGCCTCTACGGAGCCAGTTCGATTCCCGGCCAGCCAGGGAGATTTTCACGTGGCGCGGCAGACCTCTCCTGTCTCACCCGCTGCTTCCCTCAGTGGTGTATTTTGGTCTTTCTGCTTGTTCTGCTCCTGTTCTGTCTCTGGTGGATTCTCTCACCCTCTTGCTCCTCTGGCCTGTACCCCAGTGCTTGTATAAATTAATAAATCTTTTAAAATTTTATTTATTTAAGATTTATTTATGCATACAAGAACTGGGGTATAGGCCAGAGGTGCAGGGGGTGAGAGGATTCACCAGAGACAGAGTGGGGAACAGAGTAGGCAGATTAACTGAAATACACTGCTAAGGGGAGCAGCGGGCCAGTCAGGAGAGGTCTGCTGCGCCATGTGGGTAGCTCCCTGGCCAGGGATCAAACTCATGCTGCAGTGGCTGCGGACAGCTTCATAGGTTGCGTCTTAACCCCTTGTGCCAACAGGGAGGCCTCTAAATAAATCTTTTTTTTTTTTTTTAAAAATAGCTAAATGTTTAGGGGCCTCCCTGGTGGCACAGGGGTTAAAAGTCTCAGCATTATCAAGCTGTCGCCAGCCACTGTGACATGAGTTTGATCCCCGGCCAGGGAGATAACCCACATGACTCAGCAGACCTCTCCTGTATGGCCTGCTGTTCCCTTCAGCAGCGTATTTCAGTAGACCTCCCTGTTCTGCTCCCCATTCTGTCTTTAGTGAATCCTTTCAACACCCCCTCCCCCACTTCTGGCCTAACCCCAGTTCTTCTATGTATAAATAAATAGATCTTTTTTTAAAAAAAAAAAAGAGCTAAATATTTATCACAATCATGTGTCACTTAATGATATTTTGGCCAATAATGAGCCACATATTCAGTGGCAGTTCCTTCAGATAACCTGGGTATGGAGTAGGCTGTAGCATCTAGGTAGGTGTAAGCATAAGTGACATTTACACAATGAAATATGTGTACAAAAGCACCAAAGCATAAGAAAGCAAAGTCCATTTGGGGGTCCTATGAGTAATTTCTAATGACTGATTCCAAAAAAGGGAATAGAGGATAGGAGGGGGAAAAAAAACAACTGAAAAGATCTCATGAATGCTGAGATGGCAATGTTTCTCTTTCCCTATTGCTAAACACTCTTCTAAAATACACACACAAACACACACACACACAGAGCATTTGACTTCCCTTATCTTATTATCCTGTATTTTCTAATAGGGAATTAGACAAATATATAAATAGAAGTTGAATGAAGGAGACATATGGAAGAGAAACATGTAGAGACACTTGAAAAGACACTTGAGGGCCTCCCCGGTGGCGCAGCGGTTGAGCGCTGGGTTGTGAAGCTGCCTGCAGCCTCTGCAGCGCCGGTTTGATCCCCGGCTGCTCCCCCGCCACCGGGTGAGGGTTCCACATGGCTCGCAGACCTCTGCTGCAGTGTACTTCGGTCCTTCTGCCTGCTCTGCTCCCTGCTCTGGCTCTGGTGAATTCTCTCACCCTCCCGCGCTTCTGACTGTACCCAGTGCTTGTATAAACAAACAAACAAACAAACAAACAAATAAATAAATAAATGTTTAAAAAAAAAAAGAAAAGACACTTGAAAGAGACATGTAGAGGAGAAACATACATGGGGAGGCTGTTCTTTGTCCTCAGCAGACAATAGCAGCCACTATCTTGATCTCATGATGGATTATCAGGTACATTTTGATTTTTCAGTTTCTCCTTCCATCCCAAAACCAGAGTCAGTTTTCTTTGTCTTTGTTCATACAAATGGCCAGACTCCAAACTTTTAGAGTATTTACTCTTAACAATTTGGGGTTTCTGGTACTCGTTGGTCATGTGCCTGCCTATACAAATGAAACATGAGCAAATGTAAGAGATAATCTATGGTAAAGGGTCACATAATTGTAAATGTAATAAATATAAAATGTTGGAGTTTATAGGAGGGAAAGGTCTGGGAGTCAGGAGGGGTCATGGAACAGAGCAATGAAGGATGGGACTATTTGGGGAGGTGCTAACATGATCTCATTCTAGACAGTACAGTCAAAATATAAATAATCAGAATCTATTAGAGATGTTTGGAAGGATCTAAGCAAGTCAGCCTGGTCAAAGGGTGGATGTGTGCAGGCAATATGAGAGAACCATAGAGGGGTGCATAATGTCAAATTTGAAGGGCCCCACATGCATGGCTAAGGAAT
Organism: Talpa occidentalis; assembly: GCF_014898055.3. Taxonomy (NCBI): domain Eukaryota; kingdom Metazoa; phylum Chordata; class Mammalia; order Eulipotyphla; family Talpidae; genus Talpa; species Talpa occidentalis. The sequence goes on along the minus strand of NW_023604295.1, from coordinate 39,662,889 downwards.
TTGAATTTAAATCTCTATGCAAAGAAGTGCCATTCCACCTTTTTTCAGCATGGAAAACTAGATTAAGCTTGATGATTAGAGGATTACTGTGGAACAAAAGAGATAAACAACTATCATAAAACAAAATCACAATCTAAAGACCTAATTGGCTTTTTAAATTATTCATGATTCAGGCAGAATCCTGCATCTAGATACTGCAAGGGCTTACACAAAATGGAGGGTATTCATAGACAAGAAAGAGGATAGGCCAGGTTGTTAGAAAAAGACATTACTTCAGGTATCTTCACAAACACAGATTAGGAAACTCCAGATCATTGATTTAAGATTACAATTTTGGGAAAGGTTGAAATTGTAATAGGTATTAAGTCTGGGTTGGGGTCCAGCATGAAGGACTCCATTTTTGACCCTTTTTTCTATTTTTAACACAAGTTAAGGAGACACTTCAGGAGGTTAATTGCTCATGTCAAAGTTCACAATAAGGTTGCCTCTAATGAAGTACTGAGAGAGAAGATTAGAGGAGGGAATAAGTTATTAGATCTTACTGCAACAAGTTAGCATCTTTATCATGGCATACATTCTCTTTACTTCTTATGGGAGTCTATCTTCAAAGTCTAAAAGATTTTTTTTTTTAATTCTGAAAAACAGAATCAATGGCACAGTATTAATGTCTTTTAGCAATATGTACTCAGCTTTCTGTATTGAAATCTATCACTATGAGTCATGCCCACTCTCTCTGCTGGGTTTCCTAGAAGATATTCATTATTGGATCATTCTTGATACAATAATAAGATACATTAAAATAGCTTGAAGAGTGTCTCCTTTTCTTGAATCATTTTTACTGTTAATACTTCTAAAGCAAATATGTGGTTTCCCTACACCAACAATCCATTCTCCAACTCTCCAGACACCAACACCAATTACCCAGCTTTAGTGACAGACTCCTTAGGTTTAAGGACTCGGTCGCACAAGACAGTAAAAATAAAGGACTCCCAGGGTATCCACACTTCTGACAACTTGGCTACAAAATTGCCCCCCACTTGGCCAAAATGCCCCCCATTTCAGGTTTGATGATTTTTTTGAATGGCTGACAGAACTCAGGAAAACATTTTGCTTATTGTCACTGATGTATTGAAAGGGCACAAATGAACAGCTGTTGGAATAAGAGCAAATTCTGAGCCAATGAATGACATCCTTAACGAACTGCAACCCTTGATGTTTTAACAGGCTCCACCTTATCTCTACAATGAAGCAATCCCATGGATTACAAATCCCAGTATGTTGTGAATCCGACTTCCTGAATGGGAGGATTGCTGTGATTTAGGGGTGGAGTTAAGTAGCCATACTTCCTCATACTCTCCTCCTTCTTCCCCTTGTAAATAAGCCTTAAAGTTTTTTTCTCAGCACGCCTGAGTTCTTAAGTGCTCCTGTGTTCTTGAGTGCACCTGTGTTCTTGAGTGCACCTGTGTTCTTAAGTGCACCTGTGAGGTCTCACACTCAGGTCATCTCATTTCCCCCTGGGGCTGCCCCGTAATATAGCCAGATGATGAGCTATGTAATGTGACGTCCAAAAGGATCTTGAGCTCAGGAGCACCTGTCCCTGTGAAGCTGGAATATACACCCTGACAACAGGTGGATGTGTTTACTAACTTGGAAGCCCTCTGAACCCTAGGTTTTATGTAAGTTTTATTATATAAGCAGAACTGATTAAAACATTGCCATTAGTGATTAACTCAATCTCCAGCACCTCTCTCCTCCCCAGAATTGGAAGATCTGAAAATTCTAACCCTTTACTCACTGGGTTGGTTCCTGAGGCAACCACCCCGCCCTCATACAAGTCACCTGGGGAGTCCATTAGAATAATGGCATGTAATGAATGCTATTCTTCACACCTATCACTCAAGAAATTATAAATATTTTCAAACTTTATGTCAGGAATCAGGGATGAAGACCAAACATATTTATTTCTTATTATATCATAATATCACAAATTCCCCTTACTAGCTGAAAAAGGGACGTGAATGCTACCTGTGCCATGTTTTACAACTGAAGGGTTCCCAGGGAACATTTAGTGTTTCTCATTATTTTGTATCTCTTCTACCTAATGCAGCAGTTCTCCTTTGTAAGGTCAGGGACCCGTATGAGGACCTACTTAACAACCATGAACCATGGGCCTCCCCGGTGGCACAGTGGTTGAGTGCTGGGCTGCGTGAGAGGCTGCCTGCAGCCTCTGCAGCACCGGTTTGATCCCCGGCTGCAGGTGAGGGTCCCACATGGCACAACAGACCTCTCCTGTCGTGCCCGTTGCTCCCCTCAGCAGTGTATTTCGTCAGTCTGCCTGTTCTGCTCCCCACTCTGGCTCTGGTGAATTCTCTCACCCTCCCATGCTTCTGACTGTACCCAGTGCTTGTATAAATAAATAAATAAATCTTCGAAAAAACAAAACAAAACCATGAACCATTACCCTACACAAAAATGCACACATACACACATAGATGTGTAATTTTGCAGCAATATGAGGAGTTCATAGACAACTGCAACGTGTAGTCTCCAGATTAGGAATCCCTACCCTGGTGTGTCTAACAGTCAAGTGCTGTTTGAAGGTCTTAGAGAATTGAGCAAAATGCTATTACCTCTACAATATTAGTGGAAGGAGAAGATAAGAAATTTCAATGAGGAATTTTGATGAATTTTTGAAAGGTGTAAATGGTAAGATGAATAATAACAACAAAAAAGGCTCTGTACAGGGCCTCCCCAGTGGCGCAGTGGTTGAGCGCTGGGTTGCAAAGTTGCCCGCAGCCTCTGCAGTGCTGGTTCGATCCCTGGCTGCTCCCCGGCCACCGGAGGAGGGTCCCACATGGCGCGCAGACCTCTCCTGCCGCCCGCCGCTCCCCTCAGCAGTGTACTTCGGTCCTTCTGCCTGCTCTGCTCCCTGCTCTGGCTCTGGTGAATTCTCTCACCCTCCTGCGCTTCTGACTGTAGCCAGTGCTTATATAAATAAATAAATAAATCTTTAAAAAAAAAAAAAAGCTCTGTACAAATGTACTAAAAATACTATATAAATTTAAGGGATTTGACCACCATTTGTGCAAATAACATGTAGAGTTATTAAAGTAGAAGAGAAACATTGATCTTCCTCATTCTCTGGTCGCATACAGTTGACCCTTGTTGGGCAGGTTTTTGAGGCAGTAAGCAGTTTTTTGTGGGTGTACAATGTACGAGATGCTGAATCAGACATTTGGGAGAGAAAAGAAAGATTTTGAAGCCTGTTGTCCTGGGAGGGGGGACGATGGAAGCAGAATAAATGCATCTTAAAAAAAAAATACACTAAAAGGAATTAATGATTTTTGTAGGGAAGAATTGGAGTATAGGCTGGAGGTAAGGAGGGTGTGAAAGAATTCATCAGAAACAGAGTGGATAACAGACAAGGAAGATTTATTGAAATATGCTGCTTAGAGAAGCAGTGGGTAAGATGGGGGAATTCTGCTTGTGAAGATGGATTTGGGGCTCCCTTTATAATCTGTTTCATGAGCTTTTTATGACTGAGGAGTTGGTTTGGGACAGTTAGTGCTGGGATGTCTGATTTGGGCATTGACCTTTGACATAGAATATGTCCTAGAATATGACATAGAATACTTCCACATTCCTGGCAAAAGTGATCAGTCTTACAGCCTGGTTCCCATAGCAACCTTATCAATTCCCTTTATGTTTTCAAGCCTCCCAAACCTTCCTTCTGGGAAAGGGGAAGAGGTTTGGTTTTTGACCTTATTAAATGATACCCTGCCAATGATGTGTTGAAATAAACCCGTGGACAAGCTGTGGAGAAAGGAGGTGGTATTAATTTTGCCTGGAAGTGAACTTAAAAAGAGCCCTAAAGATTGGCAAGTTTGTTAAGGGGAAGTTTTCTTTTTTCCCCTTTTAGCCACAGGAGGAAAATTGCTGGCTCCCTTTACTTGACTACATTAGTCTTATCACTGGGATCTGTACCAGCTATTTCAAGGAGAGAAAAAGGCCAAAGTACATACAGCCTTGTCTCCAGTAATAAGTAGAGTGGCTAACATGTGCGAGGAACTCTGCCAACCATTTCCTTCTGTTATCTTTAATTCTGACAGCAAAATGGTAGTGAGTGCTATTGCCATTTTATGAAGAAACTGATGAGAGCTGGAATTTGTCATGTTCACACAGCTGGAAAGTGGCTAAGCAAGTCCTGAAGCTGAGTCTATGTGACTTCAAATCTACTTTCTTCTAGGTCACATGGCTACTGTGGGCGGAATTGAGGCCTTATGATATGTGTGGTGCACTTTGTTAGAAAAGAAACATCAGGACCAACATGGAGTCATCTGTACCAAGCCCCACCAAGACTTAATACCTAACCTAACTGTAGTTTAAACCTCTCCCAGAACTGGAATTCTAAGCCAATCTATCTAGAATTTCCTCATCAGCACTAGTGAGGTCCTTTGCACAAGTTCCCCTACTTTCCCCTAAAGGAAAGTGACTTTGCTTGAAATAATCTTTCTTTTGCTAATAACCTTTTCTCACCCTCTTTCTAACTATAAAAACCTTCCATTTGTACTTTTTCAGTGCCTTTCTACATGCTAAATGGGATGCTGCTCTCATTCTTGAGTTTATTTAATAAAACCAGTTCGATCTTTAAATTTACTAGGTTGAATTTAACAATGCAAACACACACACAGCAGACATGTGACACAGGTTTAGTGAACAAATAATAAAGGTAAAGAAAAGAACAAAACACTAAACTTCCCAGCAACGGTGGCTGCTAAGAAGTCAGTGCCCGCCATCTTCTTCCTGCCGCTGTAGGTGGAATAGTAGGTCCTGAATAAACTCCACCCACTGATGTCTTACGGACTCCACCCCCACCTCTTTGCCAAAGAGAGCCCAGGTGAGGAGCACAGCAAATCCCATCATGCCCAGAAACTGAAAGGGGGATTGCTGGGAACTAAGGGTGGAAGTAAGCAGCCAAGATTGGTGTAAAACTGAACACTTATGGGCCTGGAGGGGAAGTCAGTTTTCCAGCCTTCAGCATGCCCTGGGATCCCAGCTCAGACAGCGTTACCGGTAGGATGTACTGACCAATTAATCTCTCTCTCTCTCTGCTCCTCTTCCTTTCATTCCCCTTGTAAATAAGCCAACCATTTATTGGTCTTGTTCTGAGTTTTTAAACGCGAGGGTGAGGACTCATACCCAGGCAATCTCATTTCCCTTTGGGGTTGCCCAGTAACACTGCCATATAACCAGTGAGACCCCAGAGTGCAGAGGGACTCCCCAAACTCTGGAGAAATGTCATTCTTCCAGCTGAAGCAGCACCTCAAGCTCAAGTGTATTCATCTAGTGGTTACTGAGGAGCAGACCCTCTGCTTGGTCCTACAGCTCAGCAGGGAAAATATGGTTGGCTATAGGAGAAAATTCTCACACTGATTTTTGGGTTCTTTTGAGGATGGACAAAGAAACAAGTTAACTTTGGACATATTAGTAGGAGAAAAAAGCCACTGTCCCTCAGGTGAAGTTATCTCATTGAATAGATTATCTCATTAGTGCTGACCAGGGAACTCTAGATGGGTTAGCTTAAATTTCCACTTTTGGGAGAAGTTAAAAGTGCCATTAGGTTCAGATATTAAGTCTTGATGAGGCTTGGCATAAGCAACTTCATTTTGGGGTGTTGTTTCTTTTTTCTTAAACAGGTATAACAAACCTCTTTGATCTCATCAGTTAGATTCAACAATTAGTAACTGGTGGCTAATTTTCTTTTATCTCTAATTTCCCTGTGGTATTCTGAAGCAGATCATATCATATCATTGTCTTCCGTGAAAATTTCAGTACAACTTCAAATCCCTTCTACTCCAGAGATTGATTTCTTCTCTTTGTAAAATATTTGCTGATGAAGCTTAGTCCTTTGTTACATGAAAACATCACAATTTTGGTGATTGTACCCAGTGGTATTATTTAATGCAAACTACATCCTTCATAGCATTTCCTCTTATCTAGCAACTGGATAGATGGTAGTTGATCAAATACAGGTTGTCATTTTGTCAAGATTATTTCACAACTGGTATGTTATCAGGAGATATCTAGGATATGTGTAATATCAAAAGACATTTTGATAGTCATAGCTGATCAAAATCTGAATTCAGCATAATTGCCCATTACTTTATTACAACAAACATACAAAACAGTCTCAGGATAACAACACCAACACTACATTTCACATTTCATTACTAAAAACATTTAAGGTTAGTTTGTTTGATATGCTTCCATTTGGTCTTTGGGGGATATCCCGGCAAGGATATATAGTTAAATTCCTAAGTTTTAAGGTCATTTGAAAGAGTTTCTTGCTGTGCAGTTTTCCACCAACTTGATAAACAAATTAGTTTTGTCAAATCTAAATTTGCTTTAAGGTTTTCTAATATAATTACAAACTTCTGAAGTAAATCCACTAAACGAAAGGTTAGAAAAGACTAGGAACCAGCCTATCTTACCACTCTGCTCCTTTTCTCTCCCTACATATAAACTTTAAAAAATATTTTATTGTGCTTTTATGGTTCATAACTTTGATAATTAGATGTTTATGCGCAACTAAAATTTCAGGAAGCAATTTAAAAAGCACAGTAATTTTGTTTGGGATCAAAAAAAATTGCGATTCTTGGTTCACGGATTCAAATAGAAAATCTAAAACTGCCCAAGGAGGGACAAAGTTAAGGGTTTTTAATCGAAGGAAAAGAAGAGATAAATGACTAACGAATCAAGAGCTGGTAAGTAAGAAAAGGTTTAAACTGTTTCTGGCTCTACATAATTCATTACTGTTTTTTTAAAAAGGTTGTAAAGTAAACTGACTGAGTCTGTCCTCAGGCTAAAAAAGCCCACAATCATCAGTTTTCAAACAATTGTTTGCTTAGTGGTTTCTTAAAACAATTGTTTTTGGCCCAGTGCAAAGGTCTTTGGTCCAATGAAAGAGACAGGTGGTACAATTTTTCTATAATGTCTCTCTCCCTGGTGGCGCAAGGCGTTGAGATGCAACCTATGAAGCTGTCTGCAGCCACTGCAGCATGAGTTAGATCCCCGGCCAGGGAGCGGGCCACATGGCGCAGCAGACCTCTCCTCAGCTGTGACCTCAGACAGACTTTCAGTCAGTCTGCCTGTTCTGTTCCCACTCTGTCTCTAGTGAATCTTCTCACCCCCCACACCTCTGGCCTATACCCCAGCTCTTGTATCATAAATAAATAAATCTTTTTTTAAAAAAAGAAAAAGAAGTGAAAGAGTTTGAGATACTGTAGCAATTTGTTGCTGAAGTTGATTCAGTACTGCCCTCAGGACACTAAAGTGAGGTCAGGAGATGGTGCCATGTGGTTTGCAGGGTACCTTTAAAGAAGACAATGCAGGGCAGAGCTGGTCACATTCCTTAGCTGGAAAGACGGCAGTCCACATTTCCCTCAGAGCTGCTCCTTCAGTTTCTGATGGCACCAAGATCTCTAGAAGTCCCTGAAGCCTCTCAGCTGTCTAAATGTTTCCCCACAGTAAGGGTAAGGGTGTGTTCGCATCTGCCACAGGCACTATCTGGAAGCAGTGTACATTGGCTCCATTGGAAGCCAAGCTTGTGCTCGAGAGGCGATGACACCCTTTTTTATCAGCTCTGCCAGACTTGGCCACTGTCTGCTCTGGATTGTCTCCACATGTGGAGAGACCTTGCTTTGCATATGAGACTGTAAGCTCCCCAAAGGGTCCCATCTATGTCACCACCCTGCTGCCCATGGTCCCGGGGACTAGAGCAGCTTTTGTAAAGATTTACAGAACTATAGTTAGAACATGAAACCCTTTGTAAAAGTCTAATGTCAAATGCAATTATTATTACTAGAGTAGACACTTGATAAATATTTAGCAAATGATTAAACAAGTGGTGGTGTGGAAAAAAAACTATGTTGGAAATAAGTGTTCCAGAAATTTAATGTGGGGCACTGAAGAAGGGAGACAAGTCTGGAAGGATTTGACTATGGTGGGGGGTGGTGGTGAGCATTTCTGGGAGGGGTAAACTCCTCAGCACTCAGTTCTTCAACAAGTACTATTTATTTGCAACAACATTTTGGCTACAGGAGCCTATAAGGAAGTTGTGAGAAGTAGGGTCCAAAGGTAACCAGTGGTAGCAAACACTGATCAAAAGTCACTTTGTGCTGAGCACTGAGCATAGAGGTTTACCTGGGTGAATCTGCTTCATTCTCATGACAGCCTTGTGAGCTAGTTATTATTCTGATCATCTTCAGGTAATAGATGATGAAATATATACACAGAGAAGTTAATTAAGTTAACTGAAGAGTATCAAGAGCCAACATATTTAGTGCATTAAAGGTCAAACTAGAACTTCGAGCTCCCACAGATAGGGGAGAACCACTGAAGGTTCTTGAGCAGAAGAGTGATATGGTAATACTGGTGCTTCAGAAAAAAGCAATATGGTATAGTAGTGAGAAGATTGTACTTTGGCACCAACTGTTGTTGTTGTTTTTTAATCCCAGTCCTTCCACTTGTTAGCCATCCAATTTTAAGCATGTTAAATTGCTCTGTTTCTCAGTTTTCTCATTCATAAAATAAGTTTAGAATAAGGCATCTAGCTTTTAGCTATTATGCGAAATAAAAGGGATGATAAATGTAGAGCACTTGGAACAGGACTGGGGTATGGGCATGTATATGACAACTGCTAGCTATTATTGATATGTTAGCTGTCTACTAGTTGGACTGGAGGGAGGTCAGAGGCAGGGAGGCCAGCAGGAGGCATGGACTGAAGTACTGCTGCCTAGGGGGATGGCAAGTGGAATAGAGAATAAGATTTTGAAGAATCAGGGCCTCCCCATGTGGCGCAGTGGTTGAGTGCTGGGCTGCGAAGCTGCCCGCAGCCTCTCCAGCGCCGGTTTGATCCCAGGCCACTGGCGAGGGTCCCACATGGCGCCCAGACCTCTCCTGCCACACCCGCTGCTCCCCTCAGCAGTGTGTTTCGTCAGTCTGCCTGTTCTGTTCCCCACTCTGGCTCTGGTGAATTCTCTCACCCTCCCACGCTTCTGACTACTCAGTGCTTGTATAAATGAATAAATAAATAAATCTTTAAAAAAATGAAAAATTAAAAAAAAGATTTTGAAGAATCAATAGGATTCATTAACTGCAAATACAGGATATAGAAGAATAGCTAATGATGCCTCTCATAGTCTTAGACTCATTAACTGGAAGGAAAAAGGCTTCTGAAAGCAACAGAAAAAATAGAGGAACTCATTGGGTGGGGGCGTGGCAAGACTACACTTCAGGAAGGCATAGTGGCTGGATGAAGATCTAGGGTTGTATTGCTAGCTCTGCTGCAAGCTGCCATATCACCTTGGCAAGATCACCTCTTCCTACTCTGGGCCTGTTTTCCATGAGTAAAATGAAGCTTTTATATTTGAGAGCTCAAAATTCTCTCCCCACTCAGATAATCTCCAGTTTCCCCTGGGTCACTTTATAGGGAAAGGAGAATAATACTAACTTTTAGGTTTGTTGAGATTCAGGAGTACATAGCAGGAAAACAGTAATATAAGTGTTACAGCAGGATTCTGTCAGGTAACCAGGTAGCACTCAGAGAGGAGGAGGGAAGTTATTTACACTGGTGGACCCAGAAGAGATCTCTCTCCAAAGTCTGAACCTGGAGCAACTAGGTTACAGCGTATTTATTGACTAAAGCAAGGGGTACAGTCATCTGGTACCTGATTTATTGACTAAAGCATAAATCAGGATGCATGTGGCCTGAGGGTGCTTATCAGCTGTTCCCTGAAACTTTCAGTCTACAGGCTATCTCCCAACTTCAGCTACTCAACAGGTCAGCCTGACATTTTCCATTTCATAAGAAGAGGAACACTCCCCGCCCCCTTTTTTTTTCCTTCATGCCCCCTTAAAAGTTGTGCTTCAGGTCCTGGAATAGCTCCCTCAGTCAGGCTCCATAAAACAGCCCATCCCATAGGTCCAGAACCTCTCAAGAGATTCTGGAACACTGTCAGAGAAAGTCAAGTTTATTTGATTTAGCGGTACTCTCCTCTACTTGATTGGTTCCTAACTGGGCTTTGTTTTTCCACCAGATTAAAGAAGAAAGACAAGGTTGTTTTTAAAAGTTCACTGTCCCTAGCACTGGCGTCAGAGACGTGGTCACAGTGAAATTGGAACCCTGTTGGTAGCAGCAGCCAAAAGAACTTATGTTTACCCAAGGGCACACCCGAGGGGGCGAACCTTCACCTGCACAGGTGTGTGTCTGGACTGACCTCAGGCGGTGTCTGCAGCTTCCATGGTTTGTAGAACACACGATCACTCTTCTAATAGAACTATCTTTTGAAATAGAGTTTCACATAAAATATCACAGAAAGATAAAACCAAGAATGAATAGTGAACATGTTCAGTGCTTGCCAGTCGACCCAAATACAAACAAAAGGTTGTGACTTTATTTAGTAATTAAAAACTAACTAGCATATAGTCATTGAAAGTTATTTTAAAAATCTTAATTTTGGGCCTCTCTGGTGGTGCAAGGGGCTAAGTACTGCACTATGAAGCAATCCACAGCCTCTGCAGCACAAGTTCGATCCCCGGCCATCCAGGGAGCAACCCTCATGGCAGAGCAGACCTCTCCTGTCTCTCCCGCTGCTCCCCTCAGCAGTGTATTTCAGTCAGTCTGCCTGTTCTGTTCCCCACTCTGTCTCTGGTGGATCCTCTCACCCCCCCGCATCTCTGGCCTGTACCTCAGCTGTTGTATGCATAAATAAATCTTTAAAAAATATCTTAATTTGTCTCTCAAATTTAATGATTAGAAAAACTTTAACATTAAGTAGATTTCTTTCAGTTCCAATGGAATTACCACTACCATTCATGTCACTAAATATATATTGGGCATTTTTATATTTAATAGGATCCTGTTTGTCAAAAGAACTTTAAAGCCCTGTGCAAAGATGCTAGTGTGGTTGGTAGATTTATAAACTGTGAAAATATGGCCCACATTTTACAGATAAGAAAACTAGGGCCCTGGGAAGCAGAAAGACTTACCAATCATTTCCCTTTATTTTAAATAATAGTGCTGGGCTCTGGTGACTCAAGTAGATGAACAAGCAAGGAATTGATAATCTAGCTCAAGAGAGAGGTCACTGAAAAATTAAATCCATAATATCTAATTCCTTGTTTATGCTTTATTCAAAGGGTATGTCCTGGTGTCTCTGAGGGTAAACTGGTGACTTAGGAATCCAAGTCTTCAAAAGAAGTTGGAGAGCTGTTAGAAGTAGGGACAGCAGTGACTGGCTCTACAGGTATACCCATGGCTTCCTGGAGAGATCACCGGCTGCTGAGACCAATAGTACTGAGCGCTGAGAGAAGGGTGAAACCTCTGTGTGAGCCATCAGGAAATCTTTTTTCAACCAGCACCCACAGGTGACCTCAATGACTGTTTAAGTACCAACACAGAAAACATGGGAGAGAAGTGAGTGTGGGGAGGTTCAGGAAGGGTGGTGTGGGGGGACACATCTTTTGGCCAAGTCATTTCATTGAAGTCAATCTCAGTGAAATAATCGGAAATATGGACAAAGATAAGTCTCACCACAATTACTTATAATTGCCTCTGTTCTCCCAAAATTTGTCTCCATTCCTTGCACTCATCTGAAATACTTGTTCCTCTAAGTGATGTGCTATAGCTTTTTCATATTTCCAGGCATCCTTCCATCCATCCATTCATCTATCCATCTTGCATCTTTCATGTTTTATGCTTTACCATCCTTCTAGAAGCAGCTAAGTGTTGCCTCCTTCCAGAAGCATTTTTTTGTCACTAAGTGTTTGGGGCTGAATTTGTCCTCTAGAAATTCATATATTGAGGTCATGACCCCAATGCCTCTGAATGTGACCATATTTGGAGACAGGGCCTTTAAAATGATGATTACGTTACAATGAAGCCTTAGAGTGAGCCCTGATCCAGCCTGTCTGGTGTCATAAGAAAAGGAAATTTTGATGCACACAGCACGGTTGTAAGCACAGAGGAAAGGCCATGTGAGGACATAGTGAGAAGGTGGATGTCTAAAGATCAAAAGAGAGACCTCAAGAAGCCACACCTACCTGTACCTTGATCTTGGACGTCCAGCCTCCAGGAACTGTAAGAATATCAATGTCAGCACACTGAGTATGTGCTTCTTTGTAAGTCCTTTCCTCTTTGGGTTTCTTCCTTTTGTCATCTTATAGAAATTAGAGCGGTCTGTATCCAGTCATTTTCCTTCTATCTTTTAAGTTTCTGGAGGAACTTACTCAGTTTTTTGGTAATTTTTTATATTTTTTACATCATTTTTCATTTTTGCACAATGTATGCATTTTCATCTTGGTTATAGTCCCCATACAATTCCTACCCCTCTTATTTTGACTGTAATTCCTCCTACCCCTGGCTCATATCACTGAGCACGATCCCTTCCAGCTCCATCCATGTTGCTGCAAATTGCATGAGTTTATCTTTTTTGATTGCTGAGTAATATTCCATTGTATATATGTACCACAACCTCTTGATCCAGTCATCTATTTTTGGGCATTTATATTCTCCAACTCAGCTCAGTTTCTGACTCTTAAAAGGCAAGAGTTTAATAAATGCCGAATAAATACATTATTATGAATGAAAACAACATGCAATGTAAATAACCAACAATGAGGCACTGGATGCACAAATCATAACAAAGCTGTGATAATGCTTCAACCAACTTTTAATAATGTGAGGGAATGATTATGTTCTTATATCAAATGGAGAAAAAAGTAGGGCAACAGACTCTACCTTCAGGATGAGTTCAACTAAATTGAAATGAATCAAATGCAGCATGAAGGAAAGATGCACAGTGTTCATAGTGCCTTGCCCAGGTAGTGGCATGAAGGTTGTTTTTGCTTTTGCATCCAATTGTGGAAATTCATAGCCCTGGTGCTTCTTATTGAAAGTCTTCCTTGCATACCCAGGAAATCGCCGCAACAATCTGTACCTACCTCCTTCATTGTGTCTCTCTTTCTGCATTTCAATTTCCTGTTTTCTTATTTCTCTGTGTACTAAACTATAAAAACCTTGGGATGGGAACAGTGTTTTTGAACTATTATCTTTGCAGTGCTTATAGATTCAAAACACACAGTGGTCACTCACTAAATTATTCTTCAGTTAATGATGACAACAATAAACACAAAAAGGGATTTTTTTAAAAAAAAGTAAACTCACTAACCTTTTTTCCTTATGTCTGGCAATTCAGAAATAGGCGAGCAGAGGCAATGGTTTATTGTTATGAATGGAGGCCAATAATGACTCCAATAACCATGCACCAAAAATAAGGGATGAGCCTGGCTCAAAGCAAGAGAAGGACTTTGTGATCTGGGAAAACTTTCTGAAAGGCCCCTACATGAAACATGTTAAGGGTCAAAAGGAAAACAGCCACATTGTTTCAGAACTTTTCAAAATCTCTTATCTCAGTCCATTTGTTCCTCTATTACCTGAGGTCATAATAATATAGGACATGCATGTTTGCAACGAACAGTTATCAGCAAAATATCCAGTGTTGTTTCTAAAAACTAATGCTTCTTCCTCTGTGGTTTATCCTCAATTTTGGATGAATTTTAGCAATGAATCTCCACAACCACTATTGTGGATGGATGGGGACATGTCTCCATAAAATACTAGGTCAGGGTTTCCTTCCAAACTTCAGAACTGCATTGTAACTGTTTGTGAGACCCACAGCAGGCTCAGCACCTTGGGTTCATCTTAGTTTCCTTACACTCGCAACAAGGTGAAACCCAGCGGGCCTGAAGCAAAGGTGGAGAGTTCAGAAAAACACAGCTGCAAGTTGTCGCTTGTGCGTAAATGTTCTTCTGCATCACACACATGCTGCTTTCTGATTTGCTTGGCTCTGAAAGCTTAGCTTTCGGGCTTTAAACTTAATCCCAACAGACCTGAATGACGCCTTTAATTATGCCTGTGATGTAGTAAATCGACACCCTATTAGAAAATCATTCAAGTATTAAACATTTTGGAACTTAATACAAGAAAATTGCAACATTGTAAGCCCTCAGGCAGAAGGAGATGCTGCTGTTAATCTGTTTTGGGTACTGAACAGGGATAGTTGACATTGTGCAAGAAAGAGCTGAGTTATGGGTCATAAGCCCATTCATATATTTCATCAAGCTAAAAACTTAAATCTGACCTTTTAAATGTGAAATATCCAGTATACCTATCCCCACCCCCATTCCACACCTATTCTACTTAATATTTTACCCTTTGTAGTCCCTTTTAAGTTGAAATTAAGTCCTGATTTGCAGGCAGAGAATATTCATTTGTTCAGTAAAAATATCTAGGATTGAGTACTTTCTCTATGCCAGACACTGTTCTGGGCACTTGAGCTACATCAGTAGATGAAACAAAAATTTCTGCCTTTGTGGAGCTTATATTCCAATGTGGAAAAAGCATAATGAAAAAGAAAAGTGTATAAGGTGTTTGAAGATGACAGGTGATATGGAAAAATTAATAATTTGGGGAAACAAGTATTGTTGGGAGTGGTGGTGGGAATTGCTGTCTTCAACAAGGGTCAGAATACATCACACATAGAGGCCTGTGCAGACCTGAAGAAGGGGCAGTTAGCCAAGAAAAATGTTTGGAAGAAGAGCACAGTGAGAAGAACCAGCAGAGCAAAAACTCTATGGTTGTGTGCGCTAACTGTGTCAGAAGAACCCTTAAGGACACGCTTCAGCCAGCGAGGAGCTAGCCTATGAGGTAGCATAGTAGGAGGGGATGTAAGAGAGGGAAGGGAGGTGGGGTCCAGGTCGTGCTTTTTACCCTCTGTTAGATGTTTGTTGGCTTTTCTAGTCAATACAGGAAGTAGAAGAGGTCAAGTGACTGAACAAACAGGCTGGTTCTTTGAATAAGCAGAATGGAAACACAGGCCAGGTTCGGGCTTCACTTCTCTTTATAACACTGCAAATTGCCTAATGTTGACCTATTTTAGAGCTTCCTCTTGAGGGAAGAATTAGATCATTCTTTTTTTTTTAAGATTTATTTATTTATGCATACAAGAACTGGGGTACAGGCCAGAGGTGTGCAGGGTGAGAGGTTTCACCAGAGACAGAGTAGGGAGCAGAACAGGCGGAGTGACTGAAATACACTGCTGAGGGGAGCAGTGGGTGAGTCAGGAGAGGTCTGCTGCATCATGTGGGTCCTCTCCATGGCCGGGGATCAAACTCGTGCTGCAGTAGTTGCTGATTGTTTCATAGTGCTGATACTTAACCCCTTGCATCACTAGGGAGGCCCCAGAATTAGATCATTCTTAAGGCTCCGTTCAATTCTAAGATACCATGACTTTAGGCAACCATCTTCAATACATGATTTGAGCAGAAGGAAAATTTTTTACTGTCCAAAAACCTCACACATCTGCAGTCACCAGACCTAATGTCGCCAGACAAGCCTTAAGACCTCAGCCTTTCTGGAGTCTTTGGATGCCAAGGAAAGATCAGGCAAACGCTACAGAGCTTCTTCCTAGAGAAAGGTAGAGCTATATATGCACATAGAATGCTGCTCACAGCTATGGGGAGTTTATGAGTCCCTTGAAGCATAACTACAGACCCACGCCACTCCACTCTTTAAGAATTAGTTCATTAAGAATCCTTGCAATTTTTCCTTCAACTTGCTGTTATGAAAGTATTTCAGGCATTCAGATAAATTGAAATAGTTCACTCCTCTGCCACTTCCATTTAAATATTTTAAATTTTAACATTTTACCATATTTACTTTTTTTAAACAATATATATATTTTAAAGATTTATTTATTTATTTATTTATTTATTTATTTATTTATTTATTTATTTATACAAGCACTGGGTACAGTCTGAAGCGCGGGAGGGTGAGAGAATTCACCAGAGCCAGAGCGGGGAGCAGAGCAGGCAGAAGGACCGAAGTACACTGCTGAGGGGAGCAGCGGGCAGCAGGAGAGGTCTGTGCGCCATGCAGGACCCTCCTGCGGTGGCTGGGGAGCAGCTGGGGACTGAACCAGCGCTGCAGAGGCTGCTGGCAGCTTCACAACCCAGCGCTCAACCACTGCGCCACTGGGGAGGCCCCATATTTACTTTTTTATGTATCTACCTATCTCCTATGTTTTGTTGTTCTCAGACTATTTGAAAGTTGCAGATATCATGGCACTTTATCCCAAAATACCTTCCTCATGCATCTCTTAATAAGAACAATTTCCTAATACCACAACACCATTGTTAAATCTGAGAATCTTCTATCCAGTACAAATTCAAAGTTCTCTTCATTCTAAGAACTTCTTTTACAAATTAGGATTCCAAGGAAGGTTCACACATTACATTTGGTTGTATGTTTGTGGTTCTATTTTTTTTTTTTTTTTCAAAAACAGTTTCTGCATCTTTTGGTTTTTTGATTGTTGATTTTTAACATATTGCCTTTTTTGGAAGAGTCCCTATTTATAGACCTACAGAATGTCCCCAATTTCTGGATTTGATTGAGTGTATCCTACTAGTGTCTAACTCATTCCTCTATCCCTGGCATTCCCTGTAAACAGGAAATAAGATAAAATGGAAATTTGTGAATTGAATTAGATTAAAGTCAAATCTAAATTTGGGAAGGGGTAATCTATTTTCTAGATATTGATTGTTTTAGGTTGTTGGCACTTTAGAAGGCCATCTTTAGTCTTGTAAACCTTTATTCCTAGTGCTTACCCACTTAGGGAAGGATGTATGGTTCTATATAGACAGAGAGGGACTGAGAAGCAAGCTTTCCCTAGCAGTAAGTAGAGCAACACTGAATTGGAGTTGATCATTTCTTACTCCAGGGCCCTCAGTTTCCTGTTATAAACATTACAATAGCAACACTTTCCTTTTTAATGAATTGTTGGGTTTAAATGAAAGAATAGATCAGGAAATCCTTTCCTCATCAATTGAGAAGATCTATAAAGAAGCAGATCTGCTTCTAATACTGACACCAGGTCCAAAGGGATCATTATTCATCTCAAGTCAGTATGAATCATCCATCCATCCATCCATCCATCCATCCATCCATCCATCCATCCATCCATCCATCCTTTTTGATGAATTCTTGATACTTCTTAACAGTTACTGGAAAGACTGCTGAGGTCAGTTTTTCATTGAAGACTTAATGGCAATAGTTCTCATTCAGGGCAATTTTGCTCTCCAGGCACCAATTGGCCATGTCTGAATACATTTTTTATTGTTAATCTAGGGAGCAGTTACTGGTGTCTAGGGGTAGAGGCCAGGGATGCTACTAAATATCCTATAGTGCATAGGACACCCCTACCTTCACCCTGGCAAAGAATTATCCGAATGAAAATGTCAATAGTGCTGATGTAGAGAAACCTTGACAAGTGTTAGATGATGAACTACTAAATATTATTGAAACTTAGTCCAAAATCCTGGACAAAAAAATTCTCCAAATATTCAGGTTTGAGGTGGCTTAATTAAAATAGATGCAGAGAAAGAATTTGATAAGATTTAGTACACATTTATGATAAAAACCTCTAAGCATGATGTGAATAGAAGGAACCTCTTTCAATAAAGACCATATATTACAAGCCAACAGCCAATGTAATATTCAATAGTTAATAACTGAAGTTTTTCCCCTTAAGGTCAGATGCCCATTGTCACCATTTCTGTTTAATAGAGTACTAGAGGTTTTGGCCAGCACTATCAGATAAACACAGGAAATACAGGGAATCCAAGTCAGAAAAACAGTGAAACACATGATTTCAGATGATATGCTATTATATATAGAAAATCCTAAAAACTCCATCAAAAAGTTATTAGAAAAAAATAAATGAATATGGCAAAGTGGAAGGTTATAAAATCAACCTACAAAAAATCCACATAGCCTTTTTATATACAAACAATGAACAAGAAACAAAAGAAAATAAGAAAATAATCCCACTTAAATTTTTTTCACAAAGAAATACTTTGGAATCAAACTTGCAAAGGAATTAAAAGACCTATGATAGGGAGAATCAATATAAACAAAATGACTACCCTGCCTAAAATGATTTACAAACTTAATGCAATCCCATCAAAATACCAGCACTATTTTTCAAAGAAACAGAACAAAAAATATTGAAATTTATATGGAACAACAAAAGGCTTCTAAGTGGAAAAGCAACCCTGGAAACAAAGGAGAGAAATGGAGATATCAAGTTGTCTGACTTCAAACTTGACTATAAAGGAAAAGTACTAAAAACAATATGGCATTGGTACAAAAATAGATACATGGATCAATGGAACAGTATCAAAAGCCCAAATTAAATCAATGTACATAGCAGCACCTAATCTGTGATAAAGCATCTATGACCATAAAATGGGGGAAAATGTCTCTTTAATAAATGGTGCTGAGAAAATTGGAATTGAAAAGCCACACATAAAAGAATGAAATTGGATTACTTGTTAACACCATACACAAACTAATTCCAAATGGTTTAGAGATTTAGGCCTACAGCAATAACATACATAGAAGATAAATAAATACATAGACTGTATTTCAGTCAGTCTGCTTGTTCTGTTCCCCACTCTGTCTCTGGTGAATCCTATCACACTCCACACCTTCCAGCTCTTGTATGCAATACATAAGAAAATAATGGTGATACAGAAGAAAATAATGGTGATATGTTCCATGATATCAGCAATAAGGACATTTTCTTTTGTTGAGTCAACCTCTTGCCAAGAGAATTTAAAACAAAAATGAGCAATTGGGATTACCTCCAGTTAAAAAGCTTCTATAGAGAAAGTACAGAACAATTATATATACATCCTAGTGAATAGGGGAAAATATTAGACAATATATAACTGATAAGGAATATAAATATATCTGATCTATATAAAAAGTATATACAATTCAACCATTTTTTTTAAAAAAATGAACAAATGGGCAGCAGATATAAATAGACAATTCACCAAAGAAAATATCCACAAGGATAAAAGGCATGAAAAATTATTTTAATAAGAGAGATACAGTTTAAAACTCCAATGAGATATCATCTTACACCCAAGAGAATGGTGCATATTAAAAAGACCCCCCTGGGCCTCCCCGGTGGCGCAGCGGTTGAGCGCTGGGTTGCAAAGCTGCCTGCAGCCTCTGCGGCGCCGGTTCGATCCCCGGCTGCTCCCCGGCCACCGGAGGAGGGTCCCACATGGTGCGCAGACCTCTCCTGCCGCCCGCTGCTCCCCTCAGCAGTGTACTTCGGTTCCTCTGCCTGCTCTGCTCCCCGCTCTGGCTCTGGTGAATTCTCTCACCCTCCCGCGCTTCTGACTGTACCCAGTGCTTGTATAAACAAAACAAACAAACAAATATAATAAATAAATAAATAAAGACATGCCTCTATATAAAAAAAAAAAAAAAATAAAAAGACCCCCAATAGCAAGTGTTGGAAAGAATGTGGAGATAAAGGAACACTATTACACTTTTGGTGAGAATGTGAGCTGATGTATCCATTACAGAAATTAATCTTATCTTAAAAAAATAAAAATGGGACCTCCCTGGTGGTGCAAGGGGTTAAGACGCAACCTATGAAGCTATCCGCAGCCACTGCAACATGAGTTTGGTCCCCAGCCCGGGAGCTACCCACATGGCGCAGCAGACCTCTCCTGACTCACCCATTGCTCCCCTCAGCAGTGTATTTCAGTCAGTCTGCCTGTTCTGTTCCCCACTCTGTCTCTGGTGAATCCTATCACACCCCACACCTTCCAGCTCTTGTATGCAATACATAAATCTTTAAAAAAAAAAAACTAAAAATGGAAATATCACATGACCAAACAATCCCTGTCTTGGGCAAATAACCACAGAATGTGAAACTAGTCTAATTTCTGTCTCTATGAATTTGCATATCCTGGACATTTCATATAAATTGAATCATATAATATGTGATCTTCTGTGATTGACTTCTTAACAATGTTTTCAAGGTTCATCCACATTGTGATATGTATTAGTATTTCATTTTTTTTTCCAAAGTAATACTCCATTGTATGGATATGTTATACTTTGTTATTCCTTCATCAATTGATGGACATTTAAGTTGTTTCCATTTGGAGGTTACTATGAATAACTGCTAGGAACTTTGGCATGCATATTTTTATCATGAAAGGGCATTGAATTTTGTCAAGTATTTCTGCATCTATTGAGATGATCATTGATATTTGCTCTTCATTCTATTGATGTCTACAATTACATTTTTACTGGTTTAAATATGATAAATATATTCCTGAAATAAATCCCATTTGCTCATGGAGTAAAAGCCTTTGTATATGTTACTGGAGCTTGTTTGTTAAAGATATTTCTGTCTACATTCATAAGGGTATCTGTATAGTTTTCATTTCTTGAAGTGCTTTTGATTTTAGTTATCAGACCTCACAAAATAAGTGGGGAAGTGTTCCCTATTTTATTTTTTGAGAGAGTGTGAAGAATTGATATTCATTCTTTTTTAAATGTAGACTTTATTAGCAAAATCATCTAGTCCTAGCCATTTCTTTGTGGGTAGTGTTTTGTTTTGTTTTAATTATGGAATCAATCTCTTATTACAGGTCTATTTACTCCATTTTGTCCAAATTTTCTAAGAACTAAGTTTGGGTTACATCAGTTTTCTCTAATGCTTTTTAAAATTCTCAATTCAATTTGTTTTCACTCAAATCTTTATTATGTCCTTCCTTTGTAAAGATACTATTAACTGTTTTCACAATATTCTATCATGTGGATGTGTTATAAATAAATTATTTCTAAGTTTGCTTACTATCTTTGGAGGAGTAAGTTTTCCTTTTCTTCATTTTCCCCATTATAAAGGATACCTAAGTGTAAGCATTTTCTGTTTCAAATTCTTATATAAGGTAGTGAGGAGAAAGAGCTTTGGAGTGACACCCTGGTCTTTCAACTTACCCAGCAATGTGACCTTGAACAAGTCTCTCATGTTTGAGGTTTCTTTTTCTTAAATTCTTTTTTTTTAATATACATATATATATATATATATATATATATATTTACATTATTCTTCCTTTTTGTACAATGCATGCTTTCTCCTCTCAGGTGTAGTCCCTGAACTATTCCCACCAACAATTCAGCCCGACACCATGACCCTAGTCCCTTGTGTAAGAACACATTCCCTCCCCTGTTTTGATCCCTTTCCCTCCCACTCCCCTGCAGAGTGTCTTGGATTAATAGTTGCCTGTTAATTTTGGTTTTTGATTTAGTATAATTAATTTTTTTTCTGGTCCCTTTTTTGGTTCCCCTGCATTCCTCCTATGAGTGAAACCATCTGATATTTTTCTTTTTCCTTCTGGCTTATTTCACTGAGCATAATCCCTTCCAGCTCCATCCATGTTGGTGTGAATGGCATGAGTTTATCTTTTTTGATTGCTGAATAGTAGTCCATTGTGTATAATATACCACCTCTTCTTGATCCAGTCATCTGTTTTTGGGCATTTGGGTTGTTTCTATATCTTACCTATTGTAAGTAGTGCTGCAATAAACATATTGCAGCAGATAGCTTTTTGAATTAATGTTTTGTGTCCTTTGTGTAAAGTCCTAGGGAGTAGAATTGCTGAGTCATATGGAAACTCCATTTTTCATAGTCTGAGGAACCTCCACACAGCTTTCTGTAGTGATTGGACCAGTTTGCATTCCTACCAGCAGTGTAGGAGAGTTTCTTTTTCTCCACATCCTTGTCAACATTTATTGTTTCCTGGTTTTTTTTTTTTAATATGTGACATTCGCACTTGTATAAGGTGGTATCTCATTGTGGTTTTGATTTGCATTTCCCTGATTACAAGTGATGTTGAACATTTTTTCATATGCCTGTTGGCCATTTGCATTTCCTCTTTTAAGTGTCTTTTTAGCTCTTCTGCCCATGTTTGAGGTTTCTTCATCTGTAAATGTGGGGATGTCATAGGTTATATTATTACTAGATAGGTTTCTATAATTGAAATATCTAGAAGATGTGGCCATTTCTAATGAAATTTGATACATAGAGGAATTTGTTTTACCCATCCTTCTGATAAAAATAAAAAAAGGGAAATTAATACATATATGGACAAGGTCACCTCAAAATTCTAAGATAGATATTTGAGTATTGTGGTCTTTTTTAATATGTTAGTGCAGCTAGGCTATATCCTGAGTTATTCAACACATACTAATCTATGTGTTGCTATGAAGACAGTTCATAGATGTAGTTAGATTTCACAATCAACTGAATTTAAGTAAGGAAGATTATCCTAAATAATGTGGGTAGGCCTAATCAAATCATTTGAAAGGCCTTAAGAGTAAAGGTGAGTCTAAATTCCATCTCAGAGTTCTAGACTGCCCTTTCCAAGGGTTTCAGCAAACTTCCTACAGAGTTCAGCCTTGCCTAGCCAACACCCACAATCAATTCCTGGCAGTAAATCTCTGTCTCCTACAGATTCTTCTTTGAACTCTGCCTCTTGTAAGAAGGGTCAAATTTACTGAAAAAATGTTAAGGATTTAAGCCTCTTCCTACATTTACTAAGGCTGTAGGCTAGTTTACTGAATATTTATAGCATAGCTACTACCTGTTGGTTATTGTTCTAATTGCTGGGACTATGAGGAGCAAACAAAAGAGAGAAAGTTTCTATCTTCATGGAGGTTACATATCAATGACAATAACCACTTGGGCACATGTTGTAGGAGACCAAAAGGTAAAGTCGATCTTCTCATCTGGAAATTGTGGTCTGTGAATACTTGAATTGGTATGGAGATAGGTGAAGCAGAGCAAGTTTGTTTATTTGTAGGAACACATAATTTCTAATGAAAAGATAAAATCAAGTATTTGGGGGACCAAAGGATCTATTAGGTACTCCTTGAAGGAATATTTGAGTTCTGTAAGGTCCCAAGTCTTCTTTAAATATATGTATATTTTTAAAGTGAAATTAAGTTCATACATTTATTTAAAGCCCTAAAGAAATTGCAGAGCTGGAAACATTGTAAAGGGAACTTCTAATATCGCCTCAAGAGATTTCATTTTGGTTGCCCTTTGCTGTTAATATAAGCTATTGAGTGTATTTAAGAGTAGTGACAAAGGACAACATGGAAAAAGTGAGATGTCCCTGATGTCCTTCACCTCAAATCCTTGTCCTCTTTCCTTTTGTCTGCAGTTGTGGAATTTTCAGAAGTTTGGAATGAGGACTGGATTAGATTCCAGGTAACCTCAGAGTGGAGGCGTGTTTTGGATCAACTCCCTTTTGCAATGTTCATGAAAGTCTTTGGCAATGGCTTTTCCACACAAGAACTCAATCAGTATTGCCTTCATTTGCCAATAATTTGTAATGCTGGAGACGCCTTTTTGCTTTGAATAAAAAAAAAAATCCAAAAAGAAATGCAAATGGTTCTTTTTCATGATTACCATAAGGAAGCAACTATCTTCAGTAAACATAAGCTAGCTGTCAGCCTCTGCCTCTTAAGATATTGATTATGGTTTACAGCATGATGAAAATCTACTGGCTTTAGTGTGACACTCAGGTGCCAGTGTGACCTACAGTCTTTTCACTGAGCAATTCTTGTTCGGTGCCAGGAGCCAAAAGGAAATAGTTGACCACCTGTAGCTGGAATTGTTCCTCATTTGCTCTAGAAGCCAGAACTGCCAGCTCTGAAAATAGGTCACAAGTGACTAACAGTCCCCGAGAGGCTCAAAGGAAGTGGTTGCAAAGGTCAGGCTAAGTTTTTAATGACTATCCTGGAGGCCAGCGAATGATAGGCTTTCAGGAGCTTCTCTAGTTGGCATCTGCAACAGCAACGTGGAAAGGAGATGGATAGACAGGTGTGGCGATGTCAGCTTGATGCCAGAACTCATAAAAGAGGTGTCTTTGCTGTGCAAAAAGTGTATGTCTACATAGAGCAGGATTCAAGGCAAAATCATGAAGGATTTGCGGCATTTTAACTTCAAAAACCCAATATAGTCTCGCCAAGAGGAAAGTCCAGATTGGGATGAATTCATTCTAATCCTATAATGTAGGGATCTCATGAAGTCAAATATGTTTCTGTTAATACACATTTTCACTGGCCATTTGCTCTAAAGTTTACACTTTAGTGCTATTCACTGACACAGTTCTTAGTAGAAATGTTAGGGTACAGTTACAACTTAGCCATTAATTTTTTACTTGTCCTATTGGCCCACAACACAATTTCACAATTTCAGAACCAGCTTAATTCCAGATACTACCAGTGTCCAAATAATAATCATTGTCTCACCCATACAAATAGGCAACCTACTATACAGCAGGGATAAGCACACTTTTTCTGTAAAGGGTCAGATAGTAAATATTTTGAATCTTGGTATTATAACACAAAAGTCACTATAGATAATCTGTAAATGAAAAAACATGGCTGTATTCCAATAAAACTATTTATAAAAACAGGTAGCTGGCATTGACCTGGGAACTTAGAGGGCAAGAAATTAGACTCAAGGCAGTTTCAAATCCTGCCACTATTACTTGCTAGCACTGTGACCTTAGAGAACTTTGTTAACTTCTCTGTGCTTTGGTATTTTCATCTAAAAGTTGCTAACCATACTTACCTTACATTGTTGTGATAGATTAAGTTAGTAATTTGTAAAGTACTTAAAAGAGTGCCTAGGAGAGGTATTTACCCAAAGGACACAGAAACATCAATTCCAAAGAGCACCTGCACTCCTATGTTTATAGCAGCACTGTTTACAATAGCTAAGCTTTGGAAACAACCCAAATGCCCAAAAATAGATGACTGGATCAAGAAGATGTGGTACATATATACCATGGAATATTACTCAGCATTCAAAAAAGATAAACACATGCAATTTGCAGCAACATGGATGGCACTGGAAGGGATCATGCTCAGCGAAATAAGCCAAAAAGAAAAAGAAAAATGCCGGATGGTCTCACTCATAGCAGGAATCTAGAAAACTTAAATAAGGGACCAGGAAAATGAATAACTATAAGAAAGTGAAAATCAAAATCAACAAAAAAACTATGAACCAGAGACACTTTTTGGGGGTGGGGGGGGCGGGAGGGGAAGGATTGGGGTCAGAATGGGGCGTTTGCAATTGTATGGGGGAATATAAAAATAAAATTTAATATTTAAAAAAAAAAAAAAAAAAAAAAAAAAAAGACTTCCTAGGAGACATTGAGCATTCATGCCTGAGAATGCAAATGAAAGATCCAAAAACTAAGGTCCTTTGATAAAGTTATGGTGGCTTTTCTTGGATGTGTGACCCTGAGAGAGTTACTCAATCTCTGAGCCTTGGCTTTCTTGCCTATGAAATGAGGACATTAAAATTTCCAACTTCACAATAAAAAAAAAAAAAAAAAAAAAAAAAAAAAAAAAAAATAAAAGAGTGCCTAGGAGATAGCAAGTATATGAAAGGGCTTGTTAGATAATCAGCCATCCTGTGAGGTGGACAATATTATTTCCACTGAAATTTGAAATTCAAAGAAATATATATATAGGTATGTAGGGTAAGGAAAAATGTCAGGCTTTTCTGCCTTCCCGCCGTCAGGATAGATGATGGATCCTTGCGGTCCTGAATGCCTGATGGCGGACACCTGGAGTAGGGTGTGGGCATAGGTAGATGGGATTCACCTGGGCTAAGACTGTGCATTTAAGGGCGGCGTCACGGAGACGCCAATAGAAGCAGCAGCAGAAGCCGAGTGAGAGAGGTCAGAGAGCCCAGATAGAGTGAAGACTTGCTGGGGGCTGGGAGGCCTGCCAGCCTCCCGGACCTCCAGCACCCCTGCCTGCTGTGTACCTTGTAAATATAAATAAAAAACCTGCAAAAACCACTCAGGACTCTGACTCCTATACCCGGTCTGCTGGATCATAGAAAACCTGCACTGGTCCATTCCTGACCTTACAATGTATGTTACTGTTAAGAAAGTTAGACTTGAACCTAGTTTTCTCATTTCCGATATAATTGCTCTTTTCTCATCAGAGATGAAATCATCACATCTAAACAAGCAAAATTCCCTGTAAAGTATAGGAGGCGGGTCTTGCCCCTAAAACCATCGTTTTAAAGGATGGCTTGTGTTTCTTCCACTCCCAGTCCACACAAAGACCTACTATAAGCTTCAGTGTGCAGGAGCCAATTTGTATTGGCTCATTAGAGCAGATTGCCAAATTTTCAGGAATTTCATGAGCTGCTTAAACTGTTGGTAGCTTGAAATTGGCTGTGGTGGGAGTATTTACACCATGAAATTGGCAGGTGCTACAAATAGGGCTTATTTCCTCTAATGGACCAGTTAGCTAGCACATGCCTGGTCTTATGCCATGAGCAGACAATCCTCCAACAGAGAGTTGGTAAACAGTATTCAGTGGCATGTGATCCACCATATCCTAGGGCACTATGGCCTAAGAAGAATGCCTGGCTCATAGCTAGTGCTTTGTGGCAGAGATTTAAAAAAAAATTACACACTTTGCTTAGCAACAGAAACAAATCAGTGGTGGCCCCTGGTCTCTGATTTCTAGGCATCTGACTCACCATTCTGCTCCTTGTTCCTGTTCCAACACACACACACACAAACACACTTGTCTGCATTATTCAAGTTAAATAGGGACAGAATGACCTAGGAGGAGCCAAAGGAAAGAGTTTACTGTGCAAACATAATTAAATTGCCTTTTTTTACTTACCTTTTTTTCTAGGAAAGGCAGTGAGTGTGGGGGTATTGTTTTAGTCTTTCTTAAAGTGAAGTCTTCCTAATCTAAGCACGTGTGCTCTAACCTTTTGTGGAAACAGCAGAGGAAATACAAAGGGGGCCTAAAGCCAGTAAGAAGAGCTGGTAGACAAGTTGCTGCTTCTTGTGAAGTTGTGAGCCTCAGTTTTCTTCTCCATAAAATGGGAATCATAGCCATTTCATCACTGGTGTGACATAGTGATTGTGAAAATCAGTGATAGCATATTCTCTTCTTACTTAGCATACATATTACTATAATGAACTGCATCATGTGTTGGGTGGGTCCTCCACTGAGGGCTGAGGGTCTGGAGATGGCTTTGTTAGGTCTTGTTCATGGGGAATTGAGAATTAGCATTATTAAATAGATAATACAAGGAGCCTGGATCCAGAATGGAGCGCTGTGACTTCACTGGTCCTGTGGGGAGAGTTTGACCCCAGACCAAGTTGATTGGGTTGAATCTTGGCTGTACTATTTACTAGTTCTATGACCGTATGTGCATTATTTAACATCTTTTCCTACTCTGTAAAATGGGATTGTAAGCTTTCCTCAATTTAATCTGTCAACAGGGGTGATAATAGAACCTACTTCCTAGTATTGTTCTAAATATTAAATGAGATAATACATGTAAAGTTCCCTTAGTTTCTTTTCTATGAAAAATACAGATAATGGTAATGACTTCACTTAGTATGGGCATTAGTGTCATTCTCAAATAACACATGAGAACACTTTGAAGGGTAGAAACAAAAACATGGCTACAATATAGACTAATAGACAACAGGGGTGTTGAATAGATACTTACTCAAGGTGGTAACTGGAGTGAAAAAATACACAGAAGAGGGATTCTTAACAGCCCGGGAGTCAGAAAAGGCATTTGAAGGAGCTGTTGTAAATTGTAAATTCATTCATTCATCAGACAATAAACATTTGTATATCTACCATATGCCAGGCACATATACCCATAGGCTGGGTATGTAGTGATAAACCAAACTGACTCAGTCTTTTCCAGTAGCAGCACTAAGAGATGGCCTGGAAGAAGGGAGAACAGGTGTGGGGGCACTGATTTATTTGTCTGTTCCCCATAATTTCAAGTTTTTGCTTATTTGCAAGAATGGAAAACTGATACTTTTTCAGTTTTACATAAAGTGCCATGCAAACACAATCTCAACACAAACTCTCATTTCAACTTCCAAAAAAGATGTCGACTTTTAAGTCCTTTCTAGAAACATTTTGGAAGTGCGACTAAATGGTTCCCATTTTTACAGAGCTTAAAGTCTGGTGGGAGAAAGAGATATTAAATGCATACATAAACTCTTCAGAAATAAAAATTGCAATAATGGTTTTAAAGAAAATAAGGGGTTCACTAGAAAACAAAACAGAATGAATGGCCAGGGAAGGTTTTTCTCAAGAACTGATGTATACATATTTAAGCCAATGGCTGAACTGATGAGAGTTTGCCAGACAAGGGAAAAGGGGAGAAGAAAGAGTAGTTAGTTCAAAGGCCCTGAGGCAGGAAAGAGATTGGTGTATTTGAGGAACTCAGAAAAGACCTGCTATAGTTGGAATGAAGTAGGGAAGGAGATTTGGGGTAGGAGCAAGACGAGGAGTTCCAGCGAAAGAGGAGTGATGGGCAGGCCACATCCAACAGTGGATCTTGTGGGTCAAAAGTTCACATTTTATTTTCAGTGAAATGGCAAGCATTTGAAAGCCTTCATCAAGAGCTGTGCTAAAGACAGCACTATCAAGCTATCACCACCCACTGCAGCACGAATTCGATCCCCGACCTGGCAAGGGAGCAACCCACATGGCACAGCAGACCTCTTCTGCCTTGTCCACTGCTCCCCTCAGCAGTGTATTTCAGTAGATCTGACTGTTCTGCCCCCCCACTCTCTCTGGTGAATCCTCTCACCCCTCTCACCTCTAGTTTACACCCTGGTTCTTGTATACATACATAAATAAATATTTTTTTTAAAAAAAGAACTGTGCTCCAAGTCACACACAGCAATAAGCTCTGACTGCTGCGTAAAAATGGGTTGGAAGAGGATATGCATGACAGTGAGGAAATCAGCTGGAGGCTAATGCAGTAGTCCTGAGAGAAAGAGAGGGTGGCTTGGGCTATTCAGGTGGCAGTAGAGGTAGAGAAGTGTAGAGGGATTGGAGGACTTGGCATTGTATTGGAGCAGGTGGGTTGATCATAGTGCCTTTTGCTAAGGTTGAGAAACCAAAGAAAGGAGTTGGTTGGCGGGAAGAAAGGCAAGAGTTGAACATTGTATAAGTGAATCCATGACGTAACAGTGAGACATCATGTGAGGATGACAAAGAGGTATGGCACAGGAACTGTGAAGAGAGACCTGGGCTGTGCATATATGGTAGGGTGTTATTAATGGACACATAGATGGTAGTTGTAGCCATGGTGGAGAGCACGTGTGGATCAGGGCTCTTATCCTTTTTTGGGGTCCCAGACCCCTTTCAGAAGCTGATGGAAGCTATACTTCTTTCTTTAAAAATATAAAAATATAAAATGGAAAAAAATTTTGCATTCAAGTTTAAGGAATTTATAGACCTCCTGCAGCCTATCTACAACTCTTGTAAGGTTGATAGATAACAAATTAAAATAGCAAGTTACACAACTTGTGAAGAGAGAGACATGGTTCCTGGATTGAGTCCTGGGAAACAGCATCCTTTAGCACCATTAGGTAGAGGAGGCACCCATAAGAGATTGTGATGGAGTAAACAGAGAGGGAGGAGGAATTCCAAAAGAATGTCATTAAAACTAAGAGAAGGGCCTCCCTGGTGATGAAAAGGGTTAAGCAATGCACTATGAAGCAATCCACAGCCTCTGCAGCTCGAGTTCGATCCCCGGCCAGGGAGCAACCCACATGGCACAGCAGACCTCTCCTGTCTTGCTGGCTGCTCCCCTCAGCAGTGTATTTCAGTCAGTCTGCCTGTTCTGTTCCCCACTCTGTCTCTAGTGAATCCTCTCACCTGCTCCCACACCTGTGGCCTGTACCCCAGTTCTTGTATGCATAAATAAATAAATCTTAAAAAAAAAAACAACTAAGAGAAAAGTGTTTCAGGAATGGCAGATAAATGTTGCTGAGAGGGCCAATAAGATAAGTCTGAAAAGTGTCCACTGAAATTGGCAACAGCGGTGACCTTTGGGAGGCCCAGCACTAGACTACAAAAGATTGTCTCTCCCAGGAGGAGGCGTTGCTCCTCTTCAAAAATGGTTAGGTAAGGGAGGGACACTGGAGCAGATGAGGGTTGATGCATACATTTGTGGGTGGCAAGAGGAAGGTATGGTATTCCCTCTTGTTGGTCTGCATTTTCTGAGTGAAATAGAAAACAAGGTGACAGTGAGAGAGGAAGGCAAGCAAAAATGGAGCTTTCAAGGATGGAGTACATGGGAAACAGTCTTTCTGGAAAGTAAAGTTAGAGCTAACTAGGAAGACTATTATTTATTTGGGGTTGTGATCATGGATTTGGTTTTAACAATTAAGTAAGATAAGAGGAGGCAAAGGTTGGGCCCAAAATGAACAGGGGCCTGGACCCAGAATCATCAAGGGCCAAGAATCAGCAAGACTTCTAGAACTTCTCAAGACTTGCTCCATTCCTTTTCTCTTCAGATTTAGGCTTCTCACTTTCTAATCCATTTTTTCCTTTAGCCTATAAGCATGCTTAAACTTTTCCCAGTGACTCAGCATGTGCTCTCAAGTCAGTATC
Source organism: Talpa occidentalis (assembly GCF_014898055.3). Classification (NCBI taxonomy): domain Eukaryota; kingdom Metazoa; phylum Chordata; class Mammalia; order Eulipotyphla; family Talpidae; genus Talpa; species Talpa occidentalis. The sequence continues at coordinate 39,632,465 of NW_023604295.1, read as the reverse complement.
CAAACTGTTTTCTCTCCATCCTCAAAACATCAGTAGTAGCAGGGAGCTTTTTAAAACATGCAATTGCTTTTTTTTCTCTCTAGAGTTTTCCCTTGCCTGCCTGTGTGTTGCCTTACTTTAGGGATTTTGGCTGCTTCCTAAAATCTGGGACTCTTCATGGTCTTTAATAGCTGGCATGCATTGACAGCATCCTGCTTCCAGCCTTGAGGTACATAGTATAAAAGAAGTACGAGGCAAACACCTGTAGCATTTTTAAAACTTACACATTCTAGATGTGGGTCTGCTACTCCTAAGCGGCCTGCTCGGCCACCATTTTGTTACCTGCAATTCTGCATTCCTATACAAGGTCAGAACTGCCTAGTCAATCAGTCATAGCTAAACCTTACAAGATGCTTTTCAAATCAACCAAGAATAGAAAGCTTGGGACTTCTCTGGAGGCGCAAGGGGTTTAGCGCAGCACTGTGAAGCTGTCCGCAGCCACTGCAGCATGAGTGTGATCTGCGGTCAGGGAGCTACCCACGTGGCGCAGCAGACCTCTCCTGTCTCACCCGCTGCTCGCCTCAGAAGTGTGTTTCAGTCAGTCCCCCTATTCTGCTCCCCACTCTGTCTCTGGTGAATCCTCTCACCCCTCGTCCCCCTCTAGCCTGTACCCCAGTTCTTCTATGTATAAATAAATAAATCTTAAAAAAAAAAAAAAAGCAGAACGCTTGATCACTCTCGGAAGGGTATGCATCGTGAAGTATGACTGGGAACCCCTGGGTGGGGGGAGGCTGAGATCCGCTGTTTGACAAGGGACCCCAGAAGCTGATCAGTGGAATGCCTTGTTGATAAGATTGAAACCCTGGCTGGGGATCTAGGGCTTGATCTTAATTACAATACCAAGTCATCAAGCGATGAGAAGTGCCTGGGGGGGCAGACTCACAGCCCCTGATACTATAGATGACAGAGCACATTTTCTAGTTTCACTCCTCCCTTTTCTTTTTGTCCTCCTTTCCCTCACAACTGATGCTGTATAATTATTCTATCAATAAAAAGGCCAGGATCTTGCTTTTTGGCAGCATCATGCGTCCTATAACTTGCTCTGAGACTCCCATTTATCAGTGTGGTGTTGTCAATGCAACACTAGATAGTTCACTCTGGAGGCTAGGCGAGCTTGTCTGAAGGAGACGGTTTAAAGGCTGCTGTTAACAGTTCAGTCTGGAAAGGATAGCTGAGCTCACGACAGGGGGAACGGAGGTAGGGATTTCAGGTTTAGTAAGGAGGTAAATTAGATAGGATTTGGTGTTGGGACAAGACAGAAGACTGAATCAAGTATGAATCACTCAAGGGCTGAATCAAGAATGACTCACTCATTCCCAACTTTCTAATTCCTGATGACTAGCTGGTGATGCCAAAAGCTGAGGGAGGGGCCCCTATGGAGGCAGAAGATGAGTTGTTTTGGACATGGTGAGTTTGGGGTGTCCTTGTGTTATAGGGTAGTCCTGATACAAAATGGGTTGCCTGACTGTGGGTCCTCACCTGCGTGCTTAAAAGGATTTATCAATGCTCTACTGCAGGCACACATGAAAGGTTAATAAAAGGTTTATTTACAAGGGAAGGGCAAATGAGGAAATGTACAGCTCAGGGAGAAAAGTGGGAGACAAAGTTTTAAATGCGTCCTACCCGATCCGCCGATCAGGAATCCCAAATGGCGCTCTGAGAGCTGGCCGCGAGCCAGGAGCCCAGTGAGAGAGTGAGCCCCCCAAGGCCCACGTGTTTGGTTTTTATACCCAACCTGGCTGCTTAACTCCACCCTCAGGTCCCAGCCACCTTCCCTTTGGTGGTGACAGATTTGTCTTTCCCAATGTCTTGATGGCTTTGGTCTGGAGTGGGGGTGGGGCCCACAAAGCCTGCATGGAATTAGCTCAGGACATCCTTTCCCCCCAACACTTGTAATATCTAGCTAGATTTGCCTGGCAGGCCATTGGATTTTTGGGTCCAATTATTATTATTATTATTATTTTTTTTAAAGATTTATTTATTTATTATTTATACAAGCACTGGGTACAGTCAGAAGCGGGAGGGTGAGAGGATTCACCAGAGCCAGAGCGGGGAACAGAACAGGCAGACTGACGAAGGACACTGCTGAGGGGAGCAGCGGGCGGCAGGAGAGGTCTGCGCGCCATGTGGGACCCTCCTCCAGTGGCCGGGGAGCAGCTGGGGATCGAACCGGCGCTGCAGAGGCTGCGGGCAGCTTCGCAACCCAGCGCTCAACCGCTGCGCCAATGGGGAAGCCCTTTGGGTCCAATTATTGTGGAAGAGGTCTGTACTGGAGACAGCTATCTGATAGCTGAAACTATGAGAGTGGAGGCAATCCTCCCAGAGTGAGTGGAGTGAGAAGAACTATGGGTTTCTACTGGCATCTTGCATTTAAGGTGCAGACTCACAATTGATAGCACTTGACAATACCACCAAAGGAGGCAGAGGCCTTATTTACTGAGAAGTGAGAATTGGAGAAGTGCACTTTTTAGGGGACCAAGGTAATATGAAGATTCCAGAAGGTGGTTGTCAACTGAGGGGTCTAATGTAGCAGAAAGATCCAGAGAAAAAAAGGTCTGGAGAATGCCAGATTTTGGGGAAATGACGGTCTTGGGTCACTCTTGCTTGAGCAGGGTGAGGGAGAGTGGTGGATGTTGGTGGAGAAATCAGTAAGTGTTGAGAAATGAGGAAGTGTAGATAGTCAGGGCACTGTTAATAGGTCTGCATGCAAGGGAGGGAAGCAATTTCTTGGACTCTGACTGGAGAGGGCACTTTGGGTGGAGGGTTCTGCTTGACAGTGTTATTTTGAGGACTTGAGAAACTTGATTTTGTTTCAAGGTTGAGGGGAAATGGCCGGGAGATGAGAGAGGTGGGAATGGAGGTTTTACGGGATGTCCACATCCCTTATGTCACTCAATCCTTTGAATACTGAGCTCTTTGAAGGGGAAGGTGAGCCTAGGGGTTGGGGAGGCAGCAGTGGCTCCATCAGTGCAGTATGCAGTCCACACTACCTACATAGTGTGAGGAAAGGCGAGGAGGCTGTCCAGGGCCGTGAAACCGAGGGGAGCCAGGAGAAGCGTTTTCCAGGCTCCCAGTGAGGTGTCATCGTGCTGTGGCTTGGGGCGGTGTGTTGCCCCAGGTGAGGCGTCACCATGTGTAGTGGACCAGGGGTGACAGCCTCCCATTAAATGTTGCCCTGTGCTACAAAATAGAGGCTCACTGCTCCCTGCCCCTGGACAGGTATCCAGGAGAGCAGCGCACCAGAAACAGCGCGTGCCAGCGTCTTCTTTCTTAAGCTTAAGCAGTTAGAGCTTCTGTTAGCCGCAAGGTGTAATAACAACGACAGCAGGACGGAAAGGCGTAGGCGAGGTAGACTCAAGGTCGAAAGACTTCTACAGCCAGAGGCAGCTGGTTTTTGTGCGCTCTCCACGCGCACCCGGCGCGGTCGCCCTCGCCAAAGGGAAAACCAAACTTGCGATTTGGATGTCCGGCCGGGGGCGGCGGGTAGATAAATCTTCAGCGGAGGGAAGTATTTCATTTGCATTCAGCACTGACGGAAGAGACTCCTTCCCGCCGGAGGCACTGGAGCCGGCGCGAGGAGCTTTCTCTTGCCTCTGCCTCCTTCCCCGCGAGCCTAGCCGCTTGTGAAATGCGGGTTCTAGTTTCTTCGTTTTCCGAGCAGGCTGGGAGGGGGGAGAGTGTTAAGGAATCAAAGAGACCGGGGGGCCTTCCTGGTGGCGCAAGGGATTAAGCGTGAGCACTATGAAGCTATCCGCAGCTGCTGCAGCAGTTCGACCCCCGGCCAGGGAGGTGACCCGCATGGCGCGGCAGACCTCTCCTGTCTCGTCCGCTGCTCCCCTCAGCAGTGCATTTCACTCAGTCTGCCTGGTCTGTTCCCCACTCTGTCTCTAGTGAATTCTCTCACCCCCCACATTTCTGGCCTGTACCCCAGCTCTTGCATGCATACATAAACCTTAAAAAGAAGGAAAAAAAAGAAAAAGGAAAGAGCCCTGGACTGGGAGCCAGGATCTGGCTTCCTCTCCATCCTAGCACCTCCACTCTGGGGAATTCTAGTCGGGGACCCTCGCAGGGCCTCAGTTTCCCTGTTCACAAAATGGGGATTTGGACTATGATTTTGTCTTTCTACGGTGAGTTGCAAATTCACCTCCTCCCGCCAAAAAAAGCCGTCCTGCTAAGTTAGTAATTTCTTTCCCCAACGCGCAACTCTTCAGGCGCGCCTTTCCCCGCCCTTTCTTTGCACGCCGGGGGAGGGCTAGAGCTTAGGCCCTGAGGGGTGGGTGGGGCCAGCCACTCGCCCCGCCCGACACCGTCGGCCCCGCCCCTCTGACGTCCCCTCTGCGCCCCTCCGCCCTCGGCGCGGGGATGAGGCAATCACGTGACCTCACGTCCGGCGCGGGAGTCCCGAGCTCGCCGCGCGCGCTCCCCCGCCCGCTCGCCGGCTCTCCCCGCAGCGTGATCTGGGCGCCACGGCGGAGGGGGGGGGGGGGGCCGCTACGTAGCTGGCGGCTGGAGGCTGTTTCGGAGCGCAGACCGCCCCCTCCCCTGCCCGCCTCCCCCTGCCGCCCTCCCTTGTTCTCTCCCTGCCTCGGCTGCACGCCGCCGCCGCGGGCGCGGAGGAGCGGAGCGCGGACGCCCCTGCGCCCGGCTCGGCCCGGGCCGCGGAGCCTCCCTCTCTCACCCCGAGCCGCAGCGCGGCGGTAGCGGCGGCGGCTGCAGCGGCGCCTCGAGCCCGAGCGACCCGCGGCCGCCGGCGCCGGCCGAGGGCGATGGGGCTGGGCTGAGGCGAGGCGGCGGCGGCGAGACCGGCGGCCCGGCCCCGGCCCCCCGCGGTCCTTCGGCTGCTCGGGCGGGAGGCCGCCGAGGAGACGGCGCGGCGGCGGCGGTAAGCGGCTCCGGCTTCCTGAGGTGAGCGGGGCGCGGAGAGGGTGGGTGGTGGTGATGGGGGAGGTTGCTGGAGGGAAGGGTGAGATCGGGAGCGGCGAGTACCGGGGGCGCCTGTGGTCGGCCTGCCGGAGCCGGAATCGGGCATCTGCTTTCTGGGAAGGGGCGTGTGGGGTGGGGACTGAGCGCTGCGACCGCGGAATGTCAGGGGCAGGTGAAGCGAGGCGGGATCCACGTTGTGGGTGTGAAGGCCTGGTTTGAACACGCTGCTTGAGGGGAGGGCGATTGTTCTGGGGCTTGGCAGTGGGAGGATGGACTCACCCTTTTAGGACGACCCGGAGATGGTGTGGTCGAGGACAGGGGGCATGGGCAGGGCCCTTGATGGGTTTGTGCGAGCGCTGACTGAAGGAATGTTGAGTTCGCTCTTAGCCACCGAGCCGTAGAGCGCTTTGCCAATCTCGCCGCATTTTATTGATAAACCCAGAGGGGCCCCAGGGGAGAAGTGACTGCTGACTTGCCTAAGCCTCTCACTTTGACTTGTAGTAGTGAGGGCTACAAAAGTCCAGGGCCCTTTCCTCTAGTACCTCCGGGGTCTGGCTCTTCGTGACCTTTCCTTCTGCCCATTCCCATCACAAAGTTAGGTTCTGGTGGGTGGTGTGTGACCTTTTTGGGGGGAGGTTGGCGGTGGGCGAGGGAACCAAGTTGGGTTGACAGCTAACTCAGTTCCGGCTTCCCCATAGGAAAGCTTTTGTGACAGGTGTTTACACTTTCCTCTCCTGTAGATCTGACAGAAACATCCTTGGAGCTTGGTGTCTGGACATAGGAGGTATGAATCACTCACATAATTAACTACTTTTAATCATCAGTGTCTTAGGACTATATTTAGTGGTTATATTAGAGCAAAATGACTGGGTATGGAGTCGTAAATCCAGAAACAGAAACCTGTGTTTCCTACATATGATTCTGAATTGAATGAGTAGAACACACGTACACATGTAATGACTGTTTTAGATGTAAGTCGGGAAGTTAGCACTTTTTAAAAAAATCTAAGAAATGTGGGAACCTTAGAGATTATTGCAAAATGGACACTATCATCTAAAGACTTTGTTGCTAAAATGAAGGTGTTCTGCTTCTGATTTGTCTTTTGAAGGGCGATTACATGGTTAAAAGTACTCTACAAGGCACATGTATTAATTTTGTTTTACTGTAACATATGTGGCATTCTTTTCTCAAAAGGATTGTTGCTTTGCTGAATTGGCTACACTTGCCACAATGAGTATATATGGGCATCCCATTTTTGTTTAGCCACCCTTTTAAAAGGCACATCAGTTCCTGGACGTTTGAAATAGTAAACCTATTGTTATGGAAATTTACTTTTTTGCTACTATCCTTGGTTTTTGCACTTTGTTTTATTCAGCATTAAATCAGGTGAGGGTGAGAGTTAAGTGAAGTTTTTGACCATTGTCATAACAACAGAGCCTGTTTTTGATTAGGGATTGAGTGGAAGTAGTGATAACACTGTTTGGTTGCTTCAGTTTATAAATAGTAGAGAAATAAAGTGGCTGTTTATTTTGAAAATAAAGTTGACAGGCAGTGTTCAAATTATATAGCAGGAGGGCCGATTTCTTTCTATAATCTAACCAGGTAGCTTTATTTGAAATACCTCTGGTAATTAAAATTTTAATTTACTACTAGGAAGATTTGCATTATTGTGAAAGAGCTTTATAAGTTGTTAATGTTTTCCATGAAATTTAAAGTATCTGAACGTAAACAATACTCAGGGGATAGCACGATAAGAAAACAACAGTCTTAAACATGACAGCACCTAAAATTTAAGTCATGTTGCCTGGTACATTGGTTAAAATGTGGACTTCAAAGCCATAGACAAGTGATTTTTGAATTCCAGCCTCATTACTTACTAGCTATGTGGCCTGGATCCAGTCATTTAACCTTTTTTAGTTTCTTCATTTGTCAAGTGGAGGCAATAAAGCCTACCTTAGACAATTGTGAGGCTAAGAGGCTCAGTAAATGATAACTTATTATATATATTAGTTTATTAACATGTAACATATTCAAAGAAAGTTGTGTGTGTGTAGAGGGGATACAGTTGAGGATTGCTGTATTGTTTTTTAACTGGGGCAACAGGCAATAATGACATGAATTATATTCAGACTTTCATAGCAAAAATACCATGTGTCTTTGAAAGCCCATCCTTAAAACACAAGATATTTAATCTCATGTGTTTCTAATGTACATGCAGTGTATATTTTTGTCTTTATGTCTTTGGGTATGTTGTTAGTCCTTGTCCTCGCCCTCTTCCCTCCCCACCCCCACTGTTACTCATTGTTTCTTACTGGTAACAAAATTTAAAAATATGTTTAATTGTGTCTAATAGGTTTTTATATGCCTTAATTTCATTTAAAAACCGAATTTGTGAACTAGCTATATCTCTTCTTTTATTTATGTAGCCTTTGGATCCATTTCTTTAAATGTTTGGCACTCATTCTTCATACATCAAAGAGTTGTCATCTATCTCTAGAATATGCCGTAGCTTTTTAAACCATTAGTTTTCTAACCTCCTACTTAATTTTTTTTCCATGATTACCTAAACTTTCTTTAAATTTCCCCATGTTTTTCTAAGTACAAGAATTGTACTCCTTATTTACATGGCAATTATAATAATTTAGTTTACTAAGTAAAATGCAATGTACTACAGGAAAATCAGGAACACTTAATTATTTGAAAGACAAGAGAAACCTAGCAAATTCTTAGTTAAAATAGGTATTTATATTACAAGTCCTTTTGATAGGAAAATATATATTTTTATAATTATTGCCTCTGCCGTAGAATGAGTTGATGAATAATTTTGACCTAATCCAGTCAGTTTTTGGCAAAAAGGATAGAATTAACTGCTTAGTCAGCTTCATAATCATGAATGATTCTGTCCCCTCCCCTTCCAATAGTTTCTTATCTTTGGGGCAGCCCATAGTCAGTGAGCTCTTTCATGTTCCCTTAAGAGTTGTGGTGATTAGAAATTATAGTAGCACGTAAGACTTGTGATTTTATCGGCAGTAAGGAAGGAGACTTGATTAGGACTTCTTGGTTATGCTATTAGCATTACGTTGTTACATCAGCTATGCCAATACTTTTTTTAGTGTTTGTATGTGGCAATCACAGGCATAGATGGTGGGTATACATTGATGAATGAGTTCTGCCATTTTAGAGATAGTCCTGTAGGTGAATACAGTTCTTGTGTAAGTCTAAAGGATGCCATCACACCAGATTCTTTGGGAATGTGACTCCCTGGAATGGCCCTGGGTTGCTTTCATTTAAAAGTCCAAACTCTCCATCACCTATGAGTCCATCTGTATCTTTATCATGTCAAATAAGGCCATTCATCATAATCTGAGCCGGTACCATCTTTCTTAGCTCCATTTCTACCTCTTTAGTAGCCACCAGTGCTCCAAATAGTTGAAATAATTTGTATTCCTGACAGTTTCTGGGATTTTTCACCTTATTTCTGTATGTGGTAATTCTGCTCGGATTCCATCCTTCTGTTATATTTCTGTTTTTTTCCTCATTTATTTGAGGTCTTAGATCAAGGGATAGTTCTTCTCTAAAGTCTTTTCTGGGGCCTCCCCGGTGGCGCAGCGGTTGAGCGCTGGGTTGCGAAGCTGCCTGCAGCCTCCGCAGCACCGGTTCGATCCCCGGCTGCTCCCCGGCCACTGGAGGAGGGTCCCACATGGCGCGCAGACCTCTCCTGCCGCCCGCTGCTCCCCTCAGCAGTGTACTTCGGTCCTTCTGCCTGCTCTGCTCCCCGCTCTGGCTCTGGTGAATTCTCTCACCCTCCTGCGCTTCTGACTGTACCATGTTTGTATGAATAAATAAATAAATACATCTTTAAAAAAAAAATAGTCTTTTCTGTGCTTTACCTACCTCTTCCTCACTACTCTTTTTTATTTTATTGCAGCACTCAACCATTTGCTTTGTATGTTTGCTTACTTACCTGTCTAACCCACTGTATTTAGCTCCTTGAGGTTGGAAATTTAATCTTTGTAATTTCCAGCATTTTGCACAGTGCTTGGCACATATAAACTTTGAAATTCTAACACATGACTTTCTGTGAAAGCAGAGATGGTGATAAATCATAATTATTCTTACTAGAATGCTAATTTAACGTTTACAGACTTAACATTGAAGTACTAGGATATTTGGGCAACATTTTTTTTAAAATTAATTTGCTGTTTCCAAAACCAAGCAGTGATCTGGAGTGAGATTTCAACAGTTTGTCTAGAGTAAAGGCATTCTTCTAAATTCATTGGTGAACGTGTTGGTGAGACTTTCTGTCCATAGCAATGAAACATTGACCAAAACTGGTCTCTCGAGCAAATAAACAGCTTTTCAATCCAAGAAGAATGGGTGATCCATAGGGTTGCCATAGCATCAGCTTCATCTCTGTCTTTGCCAGTAGCAGCTATTGTTGCTACCATGAGGTGTGGATAGAGTGAAGAACGGGGAAGCTCAGTCAGGTAGACTCCCAGATTTTTATTCTGGCCAGCCTTCCTGTGGTGGACTGCAGTAACCGTGCCTCGCATCGTCATACTTCTTTTAAAATTTTGTTACTTAGAGATTTATCTTAGATTTGTCAGCTTTGAGCAGATATAACTCATTTGTTATTAATTTCTAAACAGAATGACTTTTGGTTAAAGAGGAGAGGAAGTAGTTGATGTAAAAGAACAAAATGCTGTGTTGGGGGTTGAGATCACTAGGTGTCTGGGAAAAGGAGTATGGGGATGAGAAATGAGAACATGCTACAGACAAAATTAACTTTATTGTGCAATTTTGCTCAGAAAAAGAGGAAAGGTTTTACTCCTTTCTCATACCCCATCTTGCTTGTCTCATTCATTCACTACATTTCTGGGTGCTAGCCTGGTTTCCAAGCTTTATGGTATTAGTCTGCAGTCCAATATTGTGGGATAGATGCGCTCACAGGTACAGAGGAAGGACAAAAGTGGGAGAATTCCTCTGCTGAGAGGTAGAAGGGACAATAAAATCTTAGAGAAGTTACTTTACCAGGGTTTGGAAGGACTAGGAGGAGCTCTTCAGTCAGACTAAGTTAGGGAAGGGCCTTTTTGGCAGGAGGAGCAAAGTATATAATAAGGAAAAGGAGTCAGGAGACAATAGGGTTCTTCGAGGGACTGTAAATCGTGTTCTATATAGACGGGCTGTAAGGTTTGTAAGAAGCGAGTAATAGCCGCTGGTGAGTTGGCAAATGGTGTTGACAGTCTTCTTCGAATTAGTTTTGACTTTGTCCTCTTCTTCCTTTCGTCCTAATGAATTGTCCTCTTCTCTTTCCCCCACCCCCGCAACTCTTCATGGTAGGGAACCACATCCAGATGTTTGGTATAATACTTTTCAAAATCTTGGTGGTAAGAAAACTGCCAGATTTTATTTAATCTGTATCTTCAATTTATATGAGCACAGGATGCCTTTTTACATTTCTTATTTTGGAGGAACTTTTTTTACTAGTTAGGGAAATGCTTTTGCAGACTATGGGAAGCAATTGAAATATTAAGCAGAGAGAGAAATGTTACTATCTAGATTGTGCATTGATTTGAATGAGAGAGATTAGAGAGGGCATCAGGACTGAGTTAAGGCAGAGTCAGTGGGGATCGGGCATGGTGATGGATTTGTTAAGACAGAAGCATAGAATTTAGTCCAGCTGGATATAGGTTTGGAATAGGAAGCACCTAGAATGACTTTAAAATTCCTGGCATGTCTTTTTAGTCAAATCACATAAAGGAATAGAAGCAATGGTTGTGGGATGGGGCAGAATTTTGGAAGAAAGATAAGATGAAGCTATGAATTTTAGTTGTGTGCAAAACATGTAGTAGATGCTTGAATCTGTGGGTCTGGAGCTTGTGAAAGACAAGTGCAGAAAATACTGTTTGATAACCACCGTAGATGGGCCAGCAGTGCCATTCTTGTGCTTTGGTGATGTTGTTACTTAGAGAAAAGCCTGGAGAATATTAATAACTAAGAAGTGGACAGAGGGAGTGGAGGCTTGGTAACCTGGCTACCTGCCCTGTCACCCAGGCTAGTGTAATATGAAGTAACACTCAGCAGAATTGTGGGAGGTAGAAAAGGTCATTTGTGGGCTGTCTTGGGAAACCAGTCACTGTTTTCCTTATAAAAGAATATATTACATTTTAGAACAATAGCTGGTTTTCAAATGAATTATCGGAAAATAGTCCCTTGAAAGATGATGCTGTCTGCGTGTCATTCCTTAATTGCTGATTAGACTTTTTGAGATAAAACACTGCATGCTTGACTTTATAGAGAAAGTGGAAAATGATAATCCTGGTTAACTGATGATTATTTTTTCCCTTGTTTTAAAGCACAGTATTGACTTAACAATTGGTAAGTAAAGTAGGTAATACTCTAAAAGTGTTCTGTAAACTAAAAATCCCTGTACAGATGTCAGTTTCTATTAATATGGTTGACACGGTATCCAAGTACATTGATTTTTTAAAATCCTGAATAAGGGGCTAGAGAATGACCACAGGAAATGATAAAAGTTCTTGTTTCTTTGATGGTTGTACTGTGAATAAGGCCATTATCTCTGCAACAGCAATTTAAAGTGGTGGATTTTTGAAATAAGTTATTGTGTGCAGATACAAGGACTTTGTGCTACCTTTCTATGCTAAGTCAACATGGATAGATTTCAAATCAGGAAAAATGAGTGAAGTGCAAAAAGACAGGTTGACTTAATTTTAAAAGGCTGATCCAAAGTGCCTGTCCCTTTAATTGTAAATTTGCAGGATTGGACCTTTTTGTATAGGTGGTTCCTTGGTGATTTTATGTTGCCTTGTGGTAGGGTCTTCATGTCTGGAAGAAAGAAATGAGAACCATACTATAGTATAGATCATGAGTTAAACTAATTTTGCTTTCTTGAAAACAAAATACAATAATTCTGAAGTAAGCCATGCTGAGTTAATGAAGAAAACTTCTAGTTTGGGCTCATTTAGAATTTGTTTTGCTTATACAAACTGTTACTAGAACTCTTGATTTGTCAGTTCCAGTTTTATTAAATGTTATTGACACATGATTGCTTTTGTGCTGTTTTTAAAATATTCCTGCTTCAGCTAGGTGTTTTTGCTTGTCAGTACCCACTTTTACCCTCAAAGGAAAAAAGGACAAAACTTTTATACTCCTGGGCCTCCCCGGTGGCGCAGCGGTTGAGCGCTGGGTTGCGAAGCTGCCCGCAGCCTCTGCAGCACCAGTTCGATCCCCGGCTGCTCCCTGGCCACAGGAGGAGGGTCCCACATGGCTCGCAGACCTCTCCTGCTGCCCATTGCTCCCCTCAGCAGTGTACTTCGGTCCTTCTGCCTGCTCTGCTCCCTGCTCTGGCTCTGGTGAATATTCTCACCCTCCTGCGATTCTGACTGTGCCCAGTGCTTGTATAAATAAATAAATAAATGTCCTTAAAATAAATAAATAAATAAATAAATAAATAAATAAATAAATGTTTGTCTTTACCTTTAAAAAAAAAAAACTTTTATACTCTTATAAGTCTGATAATACAGAGACGTTTGAAGAAACCATGAATGAAACATACATGTGTAGGTATACGCGAAAATGATTTCTAATTGGGTTTGTTGGATCAAAGTATGTGGGGTTTTAAATTTTAATACACTGACAGTTGGTTTTCCAAAAAGGTAGTACATAAAGATTCACTGTTAGCAGCAGTGTATAAAGGGTGTTGGTTTTCTTTTTCTTTTTCTTTTTCTTTTTTTTTTTTGCCATTTTAATTGGCAAGTAATGTTTTACCTCATACATTTATACTTTACCTCATCTTGTTCTCTAATAGATTTATGTACTCTTTAATTGTTATTGCTCTGTTCTCTTCTGTTATACAACATTGTGAGACCCCTCAGTTCTAGTTTCAGACAATTGTGAATTTGGGAGTAATCTTTACAAAGGGAATAATAACGTACCTGCCTTTTTCCACTCCCTACCATAATTTGCTTCTGTTTATTGCAAGTCTTATTTTTCTATTGAGACACATGAAACAGCAACTTCTACTTTTCCTATGTTAGTGTCTGTAGTGGTTCTAAGAAAATTTTACATGTAATTTCTGTTTAATCACTCTTGATCAACAGCTGTTCCCTTAAGGCTTGTGGAAACAATTATCCTCTTTCCTTACCAAAGCTGGAACGTCACCTAGTGGTACAAGGGTGAAACAGAAGACTATATACAAATTATATATTTAATGAAGATCATCATGGTTGGAATGTATCATGTGAATTACATCTCATTTAGTGGAGAAGAATTTGAAATCAAGACGGTGAAGGAACTTGTAAAATAGGTTCTGTTGAGTGAATTGTCTTTTACGGACAGGTCAAAGCTGACTCTTAGTTCTGTGCTCTTTTGTTTTTGTTTATGTTTTGGGGTAAAAGTTGCATATCTCCTATTGTTCCTGGTAGTAGTGAACATAGCATACATGTTCACCTAATTCGTTTTATAAAATAATTTGGAATTTGCTGTTGTGTATACAACATCACAGGCTAGTGCTTTTCCTCAGAGGGACCAAAATATGGGGGGGGGGATATAAAAATAAACATCATCTGTAGATTACTAGACATATACTTGATAAAGGAGCCTTAAAAATGACTATTTCATCTTGTTCTTAGGGTAAAGTGACTTTAACTAAGTGTGTGGTCTAGGCAAAGGATCTGTTCTGATAGATCACCAAAAAGTGTTTTAGAGGTTCCCTATAAAGTTAAGATCAAGGTTGATCAGATGTTATAGGATTAGAAATTTGAACTTATCCTTAGCTTTCTCTCTTAACTGTTTTTTTAATTCTTTTTTTAAAAAAAGATTTTATTTTTATTTATTCGTGCATACAAGAACTGCTGGGGTGTAGGCCAGAGGTTTGTGTGTCGGGGGGGGGGGGCAGTGAGAGGATTCACCAGATAGTGAGAAGCAGAACAGGCAGATCTATTGAAATACACTGCCCAAGGGAATAGCTGGCAAGACAGAAGTCTGCTGTGCTCTGTGGGTTAGCTCCCTGGCCGGGGATCGAACTCATGCTGTAGTGACTGGCAATAGCTTGATAGTGCTGTCTTAACCCCAGAGCCACCAGGGAGGCCCTCTTAACCTGTTTTAAGCATATTATTGCATGTAGATGGTGAAAGCATTCTAAAAGCACTGAAGCCTCTTCCTCACTCCCACCCCATCCCTAGGACTCACTAGCACATTTTCATTGTTGGATTTGTCACCATTTTATTAATGTATTTGACTTTTGGTTATCATAGGAGTGGGTCTAAGCTTTCTTTCTAGGTCTTTTCAGTTTTGCTAGTTTGGAATATTCAGTCTGTAGGCCTGGTCTTACCTAGTGGTGCTATCTATGATTTATGTTTGCCCACTGCACCCTTTCATATAATAGGTGGTAAAATTTAGAAATCACTTTAGCAATTGGAATACTTAAAATTTTCAGTCATTGAATATGAAATTTTGAATATGAATATGAAATTCATTGAATATGAATGTGACATAAGATTTATGGGGAAGTATAAAAGTTTTAAGATCAAAGTAACAAATAAAAGCAAAGCTCTCATAAGTAGACATTTAAAAATGTTTACTGTATTGTGGGCCTCCCCTGGTGGCACAGTGGTTGCGCGCCGGGTTGCCAGGCTGCCCGCAGCCTCTCAAGCGCCAGTTCGATCCCTGACCACCTGCGAGGGTCCCACAAAACAAAACAAAACAGTGTTTACTGTATTGCATTCTATGTAAATGATTTTGAAACATTTCCTTTTTTATGAAGTGAAAGTAAGACATGATATCATTTGTTACTCCATAGGTATACTTTTTCCTGCTTTTTATTAATTAACTGCTGGATGATTGTAATAGTCAAAATTACTCTTTTGTGAAATGATGACTGTCTTACTGCATGGAGTTTCTCTGAATAAAGGGTTGATTTCTTCCTTAAAAATAGTTTTATAGTGAAAGTGATAGAAACATTGACCCTAAGGTAGGTAATCACATTATCTTTCCTAATTAGAATTTATTTAGTTATAACTCTCACATTGTTTTGTAACATACAAAAAGTGTAACTATGTAAAGACTGTGCTTTACAAATGTAAATACAGTTTTAGTTTGTTGTATGTTGGATACAATAGCTTTCCTTAAACCTAAACACAGAAACAAAAGCTTGTATTATAAGAGAAAGTTCAAGATGGGAAGTGATAAAATGGTTATTGAGTAGAGCTTTGTTAAAATTTAACTGGTATCCTTGTAAAATTTCCATGTATTCATTAAATTATATTATGTCATTCTTATTGTTAGAAGCTGGTTTTGAAGTGTGGAGTTTTGCCCTCAGAGAGTTGTCACAATTTGGTTATGTAGTTAGGGGATTGAGATTTTCTTTTATTTTTGTATAAATATTTGCATGGATGTGAAATTGAGGTTGTCCAGTGAGTAGAGTCAGGATTTTATATGTATTAGGGTATATTTTATTTTGATTATACAGGGAGAACTGCTTTTGAATTGCAGAGGGTCATCTTAGTTTCTGTGGATGCTACAGATTTGAATATGAAATAATACTCAGAATGCTGGTAGTACTGCTTACTTCACAGTCTTTCAAAACACCTTTTGCTGAGTGGTCCTTGAAGATGGGTTTTTCAGTTCTTTATTTAACATGGGTAGGTATATTTAATTATCAGAAAAAAAATCTAGAATTACAAAACAAAGTAGGATAATGCATTTTGTATTTCAGCAATACAAAGTGCCCAAAAAAATCTTAATTTAGTGTATTTTTTAATTTTAAAACTCTGGAAGTATATGTTACAAACTTATGAACATCATTTGAACACTTAAATTCCTTTTATTCTTAGTTTTGTGAATTTTGAATAGTACATTTTTAATTTTAGTTTTTATGTTAGTCTGAATGTAAAAAATTAAAAATGTACTGTTCAAAATTACTTCAAGTTTTACTTGAGTTACAGATCATTCTCTAAATCACCTTGTGAGTCACATGCTTTGGAATTCTGTTCTTAAAACCCTTCCATATATTCTGTTATACTACTATTGTGACACAGCCATGAGAAACTTGAGTTTGAAATAAAAATGGTTAAGAGATTTGGGGAGGTCTGTTCCTGTTGAGGCTACTTCGTCTTGTTTTAGGAGAAGAGATCTAACTCCTGTTCTTAATTAGAGACTATACTTTGAGTGGTTAGTAGTAATTATATAATGTAAAACCAACAAATAAGCTTTCAAAAATTAGCTTTAGATTTAGTGAGATTTATTCCTAATTTCACTTTGTCTTATGCTGTTTTTACTCACACAAAATCAAGTTCATTATAAATGCAAGGAAGGGTTTGGTTAAGGACAATAGCCAATAAGCTCCTTGCTATTTAGATGACATCAAGGTTCAGGCATGCACTGTAGAATTGGGACTTCAGTGAGCTAACTAGATATGATTTAATTAACGAATGGGAGCTGTATTAGTGGCAGTCAGATGGCAAAGAGTCTAACTTTTGAAAATCCATTTTTGCCATAAAATCAGTGTTTTACAAAATCTTAAGTTTTATGTCTTAATCATTTTGAAAGCAGTTTAAAAAGAATGAAAACAAATTTTTGGCAGAAAATTTATTTGAAGAGAGTTTTTATATTTAATTTTATTATTAAGAACCAGCTTCTGAACTCTGCTAATATCAGCAATTGGGAGGAATGATGATAAGGTGAGATAGGTAAGAAAAACTTAACTTGTTTTCTATGATCTAGAAGTTGACTTGATTGAAAAAATACATGCACTCTAGCAAGTCATCAAAATTATACCTCTCTAATTTAAATGGATTTTACAGGTTTGCTATTAAATGCTTCAAATGTCTAATTAGATATGTCATAGAATAACAATTCATTTTCATCTCAGTGAGCAATGTATTTAAATATGTTTATATAGGTTATTTTCATGGAAGTGAAATGTTAAGGACTTTGTGTCTTAAAATTTTAAATCTATATTTGCAATTGTATGTGTTTTAAATGTAAGCTGTTGGAGTTGTCTCATTGGTGTTTGGTTTTTACTGGAAGTTTATGGGAAAGATGAATTTGAATTCTTAGTAATAGCCTATGAACTATAATGTGTTTAAAGGGAAATTGGTGATTTTTAGAGCAACTTTTAATTTAAATTTTAAATATTTCAACTTTGGTAAAATTTGATAAGACTTAAGAATTTTGCCTTAATAAGCTAAATTTCTAGTATAACTCATAATAAAAAGAGTAATGAGATGATGGGGTCAAGAATGGACCTTATTGGGTTTCAGTACTTTTGACAAATGGCATGTCTTAGTATAAGTTCTTAATGTTTATGCCTGGCGTTAATTGGACTTACTGAATCTTTGGGTTTAGTTTCTTTTCATCTGATAGGGAAAAGTTTTGGAAATTACCATTACATATTTTTGTTTTTCCTGCCTTCCATGTATATTTGAAGTCTCACAGCCTGTTGATAGATGCTGTTGCCTTTTTTTGTTTGTTTAAATCTAGTCATTTTTCATTCTGCTGTTACTTCCATCTAATATTTTTCATTAAATAAATTGTATAAATCTTTACATTCAATTTGGTTCTTTTTTCTTGCCAAACGTGTTCAGTCTTTCCTCTTTCTGAACGTATGAACTACACTTAACAATAGCTGTTTTACTGTCCTTGTTTTCCAGTTCTGTTGTCTCTGTCATTTCATGTTGTTTACGCATTATGTATTTTGCTTATTTGTATAACTGTTAAGTTTTAATTGGATGTCAGACATTGTGACTTACTGGAATTAGATCTTTTGTTTTCTACAAATCTCCTTGAATTTTGTTGTGTGAGGCAGTTACATGGAAACAATTTTATTCTTTAGGTCTTTTAGCTTTGTTACACAGGAGTAGTTTTTAATTTAGGGCTAATTTGATCCTACTACTGAAGCCAACCTTTCTGAATACTTTTTGTGATTCCTTTGACTCATGAGGTTTTTCATCTCTTGGTGGGAACAGGCACTCTTCGCCGAACTCTGTGTGAACCTGGTGCTCATTCAACCCAGTCTGTAGCAGCAGGTAATAAATAGCTCTTGAGAATGAGTGTCACTTCAAGTTGTATCGATTTGATAGATTGGTCTTACCTGGGTGGAACCACTCTGTAAGATTTTAACACTACCCTAGGCTGAGAATTATTACTGTAGTGTCCAAAGTGTTTTGAATGATAATGCAACTTGTTTTGGAAAAGTTGACTAGATACTGCTAAGGCTTCTTTTTTAGGATCACAGTATTTTTTTAGGATAACAGTATTTTGTTGCTTACCTAAAATAAGAGATTTTGGTAGTCTTGTGCTTAGGATTAGTTAAAATCCTAACAGTTGGTTTTTTACTTGGCTATTAATTTACATCATGTAAACACTAAATAGTTATTTCTGTCTTAGCACATATTCATCAGGTCGTTTATTCAAGAAGAATTTTTTGAGTGCCTGACACATCAAGCGCCTGCTATACAAAGCATAGATGAATAGAAATATGGCATCTGGGATTAAAGATGTAATGTTCCCAATAGTTTTCCAGAGGCGAGCCTACTCTATCGACCAGTAGCCCTCAAGCTCTTTGGCTCTGACTCTTCTGTATTCTTAAAAATTACTGTGAACTGTGAGCTTTTGTTTACATAGGCTGTAGGAAACACATTAATTAAAACTGGTTATCTTTAAGAATATTGATAAAACATAACAAATTTATTACATATTAAGTAAGATTTTCTGAAAAACACTTTCCAAACCATCATTGATATTTATTTTGCAAATCTCAATATGTGGTTCACTATCTAATATTTGCCTCTCTTCCCTTAGTTATCTTCAGCTGTTCTGAAGCACAAGACCTTTCAAACCACTGTAGATATGGACAAAGAAGAAAGGAAGACTATCAACCAGGGTCAAGAAGATGAGATGGTAACCAACTTTTATAATTCACTTGTGAAATATGAAGAATTTATCTCTGCAATTTATTATTCTGAGGGAGTAGAAAATTTGTATTTAACGAAAAATGATAGTGAAGTCATTGTGCTTCTTTCCTCATTGTCTTGGGTTACCTATTAATTAAAATTCATTATTATTTAACTTTTATGCTACCAGTGATAAGCAAGAAACAATGCAGATTAGGAAAACTTTATGAAAATAATCCAATAGTTTTTAGTCTAGTGGAGCCCTTTTCATTATCTAAGCCTGGTGGGGGATGGAAGGTAATTGAAATAATTTGGACAGTGAGGTCAAATTGAGTAGTCACTGGTTTTAGGACAATTAATAAATCATTGGGGAAAAATAAGGCTAAAAGCTACTACATCTAAATGCAGTGTGATATTCTGGTTTATATCCTAGAACAGAAATGAGCAATGGAGAAAACTGTTTAAATGCTAATGAAGGCTCATTTTGGTTAGTAGTAATAATGTGTCAGTGTTAATCTCTTGATTTTGAAAACAGTACCAAGACATTAACATTAGGGGAAGCTGGATGAAGTATATGTAGGAACTCTAATATTTCTGTAACTTTTCTGTAAATCTAAAATTATTACAAAATTTAAAAACTCACCAAAAAATAAAAAACAACTACAAGATAAATTCTGGAAGAATTTAAAAGACAAATATAGAAATGAAATTACTTCTACATAATCTCTACATAATTTAACAGGGCATCTTATATTTTATCTAACAATCCTATCTGTCATAGTTCTGGTAAACTATGAATATACACTTTCCATGGAAAAGTACTTACTAAGCATAACATAGATTGTGAAACCATAATATGTAAAAATATCAACAGATTTAACTAAAAATTGTAACTTTAAAAATGAACTTAACAGAAAGAAAATTTAAAGGTAACTATGAGTTGTGAAGATATTTGCAGTGATAAGGCAGTGATACCCATTTAGAGAGCAACTTTGGACTTTATCTCTGACATAATATGATCACTTCCATGCAGGAGATTTATGGCTATAACTTAAGTCGCTGGAAGCTTGCCATGGTTTCCCTAGGAGTGGTTTGCACTGGCGGCTTTCTCCTCCTCCTCCTCTATTGGTTGCCTGAGTGGCGGGTGAAGGCCACCTGTATTAGAGCTGCAATTAAAGACTGTGAAGTGGTGCTGCTGAGGACTACTGTAAGTTCATGTATTTATTTGTAATGTCTTTATATATGCTTTGTTCAAAATACTAATATGAAAGAGTACCTCTGTTAGGATGTAATGAAAAATTCTGGTCCTAGTATTTTGAAAACATCAGTGTTTGAAATAAATAATATTATGGTGACTAGAGTTTAAAGAAACCTTAAAAATGATCAAATTCACCTTGTTTTTATAGCTCTTGATACATGAGAAATTGGATACTTGCCTTCTCCAAGGTCCCTGGAGAGTTAGGATTGTATCCCAGATATCTCATTCATTAGACCTGCTGCCTTTCTACTATGTGATGCTACTGCAGCCCAGATTTTTTTTTTATCTGAATTGGGAACATTTTATAAGAGGCTTTATCTAGCCTCAGCATGTAAATGTGTAAATTAAGAAATTACTCATAATCTTTTATTGCATATTGTATCAGTTAAGTATGTAGTATAAATTGGTGAATAATGCGTAGCACTTCACATTTGAATTTATGGCTTTTCATAAAATGGGTTTAACATTTAGTGAGTAGATTGTAATGCTTTCTTGATTAGAGTTGAGTAAATAATATATATATAATGGAAATCAAAAGGTAGACATTTATGTAATACATGTAATTGAGTCTTTATCTCTTCTAAGGATGAATTCAAAATGTGGTTTTGTGCAAAAATTCGCTTTCTTTCATTGGAAACCCACCCATTTTCAAGTCCAAAATCTGTGACCAATAAGATTTCAAATGGCCATGCTGTTCATTTATCTGAAAATCTGACAGAAGACAATAGGCATGAAATGAGTAAATATTCACAGACCCAGTCACAACAGGTATTGTGATCTAAGTATCAAAGTTTCTTTAAAAACCAGAATAGTTGCATTTTATGCTATTAGGGAAACCTACGATTTTGCACAGTTATTTGAGATAAATGTATATCATATAAAAATCATAAATGGCACAGTTTAAATATTATTAAATGAAACATACTACATGTCACTCTTGTGAATGATTTTAATATGTCTTTGTGTGATAGACTTATGTTAATAAATTTAATTGTTAATGCTTTTTGATGTGTGTTCTACAGATTCGTTATTTTACCCATCACAGTGTAAAATACTTCTGGAATGATGCCCTTCACAATTTTGATTTCTTAAAGTAAGTGTGTTTCTCTTGTTTGGATTATGGGTATCTTGAAAATGTTCTAGTTAGAAATAATTCTAGTGTTACATAAAGTTGAGGAGGTTTTTATTGCATAACTGGTGCACATATTCATTAACAAGTCCCTCCTGTTACTTAAATACTCATTAACTATTTTAGAATAAAATCCCACCAGCAACATATCTTGCCAAAATTTATATGAAAGTAAGAAGTATGATTCCAAAACCCACTGAATCTGAGTTCTTGTTGAGGGTTCGTTTGTTCATTTACCCTTGTTGTGGGTAAATTTTGAGTATACCTTATATACTCTGTTAGAATGTCTGAATTATCACCTCCCATTTTGCTGAAATGAGGGCTGGAGTTGATAGATGAACAGAAACCTAACTTTGCTATGTGCAAAGGATGGGAAATTGCCAAATGTGTTAATAAGCATTGGGTAGGACAGCTTGGGGTAATACCTTCAGAGGTATTTTTGTGAAGACTTCAGTTGCATAAGGGTTCTATTTTTATTGCTTTTGTTAAAGTGATTGTGATTACTACAAGCACTCCTTAAGTATCATTATATTAAAGGAGTTCTTAATATTAGCAGTAAAAAAAGAATTCACCTTGTGAATATTTGAAATGCTCATTCATGCCTGGATTTTTTTCTCAGACACACTAAAGAATTGAATGTTCTGGAATGGACCTGAGCATTTTCATATGCTTAGTACCATTCCTAGTTAGACCATTCCTAGTTAGAACCATTACTTTATAGAGCAGAATCAGTGAGCTGCTCCCAACCCCCTACCCCTCTGCTTTTTTTGTTAACTGACTTGAAGTTTATCTCTGCTTCCTTTGGAGAAAACTCACCAACCTCAGTGGCCTTTTTCCAACCATAGAAACTTGTAGAACTTGAAACTCTTAACCAATGATAGGAGTTAATTATTGAGCTTAGTTTTTCTGTCTGGGGGAAAAAAAAAAAAGTGAAAAGGCATTAGAATTAAATGATTTTTAAGACTCTCTAGAAAAATCTGTGATTAGTATTTCTGTTAAAGTAAGCATAATTAAGACATTTTGGGGGGGGGGGGAAGTAGATATGTTTGTTGACTCCCAGTTAGAATTATTACAGATTTTAGAAATTATGACTTATAAATTCTTTCCTTCTCTTGGGCATGTGTTAAATTGGGAAGATTTGGGTGATGCTTTTGTATAAGAAAAAAGTAGGATTTCTTAGTGTGCAGTTAAAAAAAAATTAAAGAGAGAAAACTATATGGATAACAAGTAAAAAAACTTTAAAATCTTTAGTTTGGAATTCTCAAGTTAGTCATACCTTACTTTTAATTTTATTAGTTTGTTACCTCTTACAGCTTTAGCACAGCCTTAGAGGATCATATTATCAAAACTTCAGTATTTAGAGGCATAATACCATGTGATAGATACAGTGAGTAACTTAGAAGTTTGCCACACTTGAAACTTAGAGCTTTCATTATTTTATATTAAGAACTTGAGATTTAAAATTTCTTATCTCAATTTTTGTTAAGGGTTGCTGTTTTTCACACTTTAAAATCAGGAATATAGAAAAATGAGGCATTAAGAAATTTGGATATTTTAAACTTTGTTTAAAGTAAAAACTTTGGATTTATTTAGGGGACTGGATGAAGGTGTTTCTTGTACGTCAATTTATGAAAAGCATAGTGCAGGACTGACAAAGGGGATGCATGCCTACAGGTAATTTTTATCCAACTAAAGTTAGATCTATTATCAAAACTCCTAAGTAAAGTAGTATATGTAGTCCACCCTTTTATCATGTAGTTGTACATACTAGCAGGTATTTGACTATTATAAATATAGTAGTGGACAATTTAATTGATACTTTATTTGGGTAAGAGCATCTCTCAGCTTAAGAATTATTAACATGTTGAAGTTAGTATTTAGAAATTGATATTCATAAATAAAAACCTGTCATATTATTTCATCAATTCTAAGATGCACATTTTCCCAGATTTTAATATCTCTAAAAGGGGGATGTGTTGTACAGTTGGTGGAGTGCTATCATTTACTTCACAAGACTTTTATCTTTTTTCATGCTATATAAAATAGAGGTATGTCTTACAATCATTAGCATCTTAGATTTTCTGAAATACATTATTGTAAGTATGAGCTCAGATTTGCCACAGTGGAAATTTGTAAATTGGAAGACATCTTTTTTTATAGTGTTATTTTTTGCTAAAGTATTAAAATGTACCAGCATATTAGATATTTTAAAGATAAATGCCATTTTCAAATTAAATTAGAAATATTTGTTGAACAGTTATAGATTGTTCTTCCAAAGGGTTAGAATATAAAAAGATTCATTCAGACTGATACTTCATAAAAGGCAAAAAAAATTCTATCATATGGAAGGTACTTTTAAATTTTAGATATTTAAGTGGGAGAATTTAAGCAGTTTTTCTTTAACATTTTTAAAAAAATGTTAGATGTACATGTTTTGAAATACATGTTCTTAGTACAATATTAGAAAAATGGTGCAGTACTCCTCAAATTTATTTAGTCTCTTTTAAATAATAATTGCAATTCAAAATTGTTGAGACTTAATGTGTTGAAAGATGGGGAAAATGGCTTTCACTGACATGGTTATTGTAGACTGGAAGGAAAGATAACTTGTCACAAAATAGTATGAGAATGATAACTGTTGAGTTATTTAGTATTGACTATTTTGATTTAAATACTGAAGGAAGAGAATTTAAAGACGACAAATACTTATGAAATGATTGTTTTAAATTCCAGATTTTAGCAGTCTATGGTTTGAGCTTTATCTAATGCAGTACCTTCCCTAAATTGTACTAATGCTAAATAATACAATGTAATATTATTATTCTATTTTCCTGTTATAGAAAATTGCTTTATGGAGTAAATGAAATTACTGTGAAAGTGCCTTCTGTTTTTAAGCTTCTAATTAAGGAGGTAAGACTATTGTACGTGTCTCAAATTTGTGCTTAATATATTTGCCAATTTGAAAAGAGGCATGATTTAAGTAATAACGTATTTTTCATTTTCTGTTTACCAACTTCTTGTGGCTTATTTATTTCTTTACTTGGAAGATAAAGGTAGCAACCCTGGGAGATAATTTGGGGCATGAATTATCTTTCTTATTTTGTCCAGCTTTGCTTTTCTTGTCTATAATTGTGGTTCCCCTCTCCCCCAAAAAGGAAGTTGCAGGAGGTTTTGCCCCAACCTATCTTTTCTTTTCCCCTATTTTAAAACACCTTTTCGTGTTTTCTGTAAGTGCTGTTTTGTGATTTGTTATTGGAAACTAGATATTGCACCAGAAATTGGTATATAAAAGGTCACATGGTGATTGACATTGAGAAACTTGCTCTTAGTCTAGGAGAAAATGCATCAGTAGTTGTAATCACTACTCAGTTTTAAGTGTCCTAGAAGAGGTGTGAATGAAGGACTTGGGGCATGTGAATAATGGTGTAAGTGAATTTGCCTTAGCTGACTGAGGGTTCCAGTCTTCCTTCTGGTTTTTGGCTAAAAATCAGAAGTTGACTGTGTTGGGTTCCTGAGAGTACTCATAACAGTGCTGCTTTAGAACAAAGTAGAGTATTAGCGAGTAGCCTTGTTTGTTACATGGTTTCATCAGTAAATAGTTTTGATCATTAGAAAACTTCCACAGCTGTTCCTTTATAAAATTATAGTAAATGCTCTCTAGTTATTTCATTTGATTGTAAAGTAAAATGGGACTATGTATGTGAAAATGCTTTGAAAAATGCAGAAGCAATAATTTTAAGAACTCAGAGGGGTTATTAATTTGTGTTTTAAGTTCATAAAAGCAAATATTAAAATTTTACATCCTTAGTAGTTCAGTAATTTTTTGAAGTATACTTTATTTTTAAAGTAGAATGCAGAACAACTAAGTTAACATAGTCTGTTTCTAGCTGAATTTAAATTTGGGTTTGGCATAAATCTAAATGGACACAGATAATTTAAGTTAAGCTTATTTGGCCAAATATTAGTAGCTTTATGACAACGAGTACTATATTAAGTACATCTTGCTCTACTCTTTGGGTAATAGTATATGTTGCTCTGTGATACTATAGAACTTACACTCTGTTTTGCTAGTTACTCCAATGAAAAGGTGGAAAAGCTGTATGATTATATATATTGCATTCAGTTTAATTTAAAAATCTTGTTTTTCAGGTTCTCAACCCATTTTACATTTTCCAGTTGTTCAGTGTTATATTGTGGAGCACTGACGAGTACTATTACTATGCTCTAGCTATTGTGATCATGTCTATAGTATCAATTGTTACCTCCCTATATTCCATTAGAAAGGTAAGTACAATTTATTATGAGTTTTAAACTGTATTTGTATTTTGTAATAATAGATTAGTACTTGGTACAAAGTAATGTAGTTATTTTTTTAGTTATACAAATATGTCCTCCCCGCACCCCCTTTTTTTGTGAGATGGAGAAGACAAATGCTGTTTATAGTCTTAACTACCACTTAACTGCTTAGGGATGGGTCTATAATTTCTTGTAATAGATGAGAATACCAGAAAGGTGATTCTGATATTTTTAGGATCGGCTCAGTAAAGTGCTTATTTTGTTTGGAACTAAACATTGAATGATCTTTGAATCATTTAGTCTTGACAATTTTAAAGGCAGAGTAATATGCATTTGCCTTATTTAATAGAACCCTTGCTTTTTTCTTTAACGTCTTGAAGAGTGTGTTTATTTTAGCTCTTTACAAATTTATTTTCTCTATTTCAGCAATACATTATGTTGCATGATATGGTAGCTGCCCACAGTACTGTGAGGGTTTCAGTTTGCAGATTAAATGAAGGTAAGTAATTCAGATGATGCATGGAAAATTAAAGTGATACCCATTAAACACTGGTGTATGAAGCAAGCCCTTTGTATTATACACATAATTGCCATTTCTAAAGAAATAAAAATGCATGTTTAGATTTGTATTCTGCTTTTCTACCAAATGTATTCGTTTATGCATAATTGTAATTTTCTTATCTACAGTGTAACAGGTACCATGTTGTATTCTGGGGATGCAGTGGTTACTAAGATGGACACAGTCCTTGCCATCATTGAACTTAAGTCTTCTGGGAAAGACAGATTATGAACAGTAACCATAAAGTATGAAAAATATTTGGAAACTTAGATATTAGAGAGCTCATTTATTGTATGTGTCAGGGATAACTTCTTTGGTAAGTTACCAAGTGGTTGAATTAAGCAGATCAGAGGTAGGTGAGAGGATGGTATGGTGGGGATGAAAAAGAGACAGGAGGGTTCCAAGTGCCCAAAGCCATGGGAATTAGTGAGCATATGGTCATTGTAATAACTGAAAAATACTCAGCTTGGCAGATGCAGCAACGTGATGATGGACAGTCTTCTATGGCTTGTTAAAGGATTTGGACTCATTCAAAAAAGCAGTGGAAAGCCATGGAAGGATTTTAAGCAGGAGAGTGATAGGATGATATTTGCCTTTTTGAAAAAATTATTTTGACTGCTATGTTCAGACTAAGAAGAGTAAAATTGAAGGCATGAAATGATCAAGGTGAGGGCTGTGGAGATGGAGAGAACTGAGATGGACTGTAAGATACTTGAATGTGGGCATTGAACAGTATTTGATGATTATTGGCTGCAAGGAAATAGAGCATTGTTAGACCAGGGGTTTGGGCATTGTGAGGCCATTTAATTAAATAAGGGGCACTGGAGAAGCAGTATTGTAGGGGGGAAGGAAATATTTTGGACATATTAGTTTGTCTGGTGAGATATTAAAGAAATAAAGGGAAGGTAGCAAAACATCATTGACCTTGGAGGCAGTAGCTACTTTTTTTTTTTTTTTTTTTTAAGATTTATTTATTTATACAAGCACTGGGTACAGTCAGAAGTGTGGGAGTGTGAAAGCATGCACCAGAGCCAGAGCCGGTAGCAGAGCAGGCAGAGTGACGAAATACACTGCTGAGGGGGGGCAGTGGGTGTGGCAGGAGAGGTCTGCCGCGCCATGTGGGACCCTCGCTGGTGGTCGGGGATCAAACCGGTGTTGCAGAGGCTGAGGCAGCTTTGCAGCCCAGCGCTCAACCCCTGTGCCACCAGGGGAGGCCCTGGCAGTAGCTACTTTGATCAATCAAGAATACCAAATCAACTTGCTTTCTTTTGGCTCAGTACACTTCATCTACATGTAAAAACAGCTGGGTTTAGCAGATTCTTTTCCTATGCTTCTGATTATTTGCTGCTTTAGGTGGGGGTATCTGCCTCCCCTAGCTGCAGCCTCAGAGATGTAGCTTATTGGTGTACTCCTCTTTCCTCTCTGTTGTTGCTGAAGGTCCTGGGCCTGGTAGGAGAGACTACATTTAACTTGTATCTTCCTTATCCCATTTATGTAGTCTAGCAGGTTATTGATACTGTGTTTCCTATACCCATGAAAGGAATAGAATTTATGTGAAGTTAAAGCTTTAAAAGTCAGGTCTTTAAAACAGGGATCTTATTTAAAAATGAAGATTATTTTACCTACTATGTACTAAATTTCACTAGATTTCTTTAAAACTTACTTTCTCATAACTTAGTAAACTACATTATAGACTAAGACTATAGACTATAGACTAACATTATAGACTATAGACTAACTCTACAAACAATAGGTTTTTCCTGACCTGTCTCCGTGTAATTCTCTTCTGAGCATGGAATTAAATCTAGAAGGGGAAAAGAATGAAAGAGAAAATGTGCAAATATGAGGCAGCCCTAAAGAAAACCCCTGCTAGAGAAAATAATTGCAATGTTTAATTTATTTTGAATATAGTCATAAATGTTAGGGCTTTCAGGAATGTTAAGAAGACAGTGAGACTTTATGGGCTATAAATGGTGGCAACCAGAAGAAGAATGCTGTAAAAAATGATACTGAAATGTTACTAAAGAAAGTATGATATTTCCAGTACTTTTTTTTGTTTGTTTCCCAAAGATTATAGAAATCTGCTTTTATTTACACATTGCAGAGGAGTCTTGTGTGTGGACTCATGCCTATTTACTAAGGACTGATAACTAAAATCAATCATTGACCTTGAAACCCACCTACCTGTTTGATTAGTGAGGACTTGGCATCACCTCTGTGCAATTGCTTTCCTGTCAGAAGACAGATTAGCTGATATGCTGAAACACCATGCTTTGTTAGCCTAAGATATTTGTTGAAATTCTTCTTTTATTAGAATTTTCCTTTTTAGCTTCTGTTTTTAACTTTTTGTCAAGATCTTTTTGCTGCATTTTTATTCCAAGTTAAAAAATATTCTTTACAGACTTTTCTTTCTTTAAATACAGAAATAGAAGAAATCTTTTCTACAGACCTTGTGCCAGGAGATGTTATGGTGATTCCATTAAATGGGACAGTCATGCCTTGTGATGCAGTACTTATTAATGGTACTTGCATTGTAAACGAAAGCATGTTAACAGGTAAGAGGAGTGGTTTATTAACAATACTAGGGTTAAGTTACTGTTTAGATTATCTCAAGATTAGCTATATGGTTTGTACCCTTTCCTCATCAATGCCATGAACGTGAGTGGACCATATTCTGCATCATACTCCACTGTATTAAATCACTATGCAGGTGTTCACTGTATCTCTTGGCTTGCTTCTAGCCACTTTTCATATGAGCAAATGCTTTATAGTAAGGGAAGAGGAAAGAGGGTTTTTGCCCCCAGAGAATGCATGTTATTCCCGTTTTGATGAGGAATAAAGATTTTGTATTTTTTCTTAAACTGGGAAGAAGTGGACAGTAAGATGACTTTCCTTTGGAAATACACATCTGCTGGTAAAGCTTAATATCTTTTATCACACAATTTTTTTTTATTATCATAGTCAATCTGGCAAGAAGGTGATTCTATATAATGCGTTTTCAAGAGTTGTCTTAAAACTCATATACATAAATATCTCTACACACTTGCTGCCTTTGAAGCAAGAAATATTACTCCTACAGAGAATTAAAATTTAATATTAGAAAGAACTTGAGTGTTGTTGGTTGACAGAACTCCCATACTACTCATTCTCTCCCTTGTCCAGATGCCTTTTCTCTTCTTGGGGGGCATGAGGGGATGGTGTAGAGTGGTGATGGATGTGTAGTGAGTGGTAAGGAAGGATGCAGAGTGCTTTCCAGTTCACTTCTTATGGGTCAGAGAAAAGGTGCCGGGACTATGACTACTACCTGGTCTTATTTGAAACTTGACCCAATCATTTCCAAATGATTACCTTTGAATTATCCATCACTTTCAGGGATTGCTGTGGGAGACAAGATTTAATGTTTTTTGGGTAAGGAAATTGATAGAAAGTTAAATGGGTTAAGCTTTATTTTTCACATATGTGAACTCTTAATACCTGTTGTAAATAGTATGATAACATTTAGGTTATATAAGATTTGTGTATTTGATACTGATTTCTATGCTTTAATTTTATGATTTTTTTTTTTTTTTTCTCAAGGAGAAAGTGTTCCAGTGACAAAGACTAACTTGCCAAATCCTTCAGTGGACATAAAAGGAATGGGAGATGAATTATATAGTCCAGAAATACATAAACGACACACTTTGTTTTGTGGGACTACTGTTATTCAGACTCGTTTCTACACTGGAGAACTTGTCAAAGCCATAGTAGTTAGAACAGGTAGAAAATACTTGTCTCTTCTTGCATGCTTTAACATATTTGTCTACTCCGTTTTTAAAAAGAGATTTTGGAAGATAATTCTTTTTTTTTTTTTTAAAGATTTATTTATTTATGCATACAAGAGCTGGGGTACAGGCAAGAGATGTGGGGGGTTATACCAGAGAGAGTGGGGAACAGAATAGGCAGACTGACTGAAATGCACTGCTGAGGGGAGCAGCGGGCAAGATGGGAGAGGTCTGCTGCGCCATGTGGGTTGCTCCCTGGCAGACTGGGGATTGAACTTGTGCTACAGAGGCTGCTGATTGGTTCATAGTGCGATGCTTAACCCCTTGCACCACGAGGGAGGCCCCTATTTTGGAAGATAATTCTTAGTATAAAAATAAAATAATTTTCTTCTTTACTTTTTTTTAAAGGATTTAGTACTTCCAAAGGACAACTTGTTCGTTCCATATTGTATCCCAAACCAACTGATTTTAAACTCTACAGAGATGCCTACTTGTTTCTCCTATGCCTTGTGGCAGTGGCTGGCATTGGGTTTATCTACACTATTATCAATAGCATTTTACATAAGGTATGCACATGGGACACAATAGGATTTGATTTGTAGGTATTGGCAAGTGGCTGAAGAAGTGAAAATGGAAATAATTTTAAAACCATATAAGAGTAGTAACTATTATATTAGAAAATGTAAATAATAAAATGTTTTCATCGTAGTGGAAATTCCTTTGCTGATTCTTGTTTGTTTTGCTCATTACCTAAAAGGGAGAGGTGGCTTCATACTGAAAGCTTTGTTTTTTCTCTCTTTTTTTAAGAGATCTTGTCAAGTTTCTTTCCTGTAGTGAGTGGCCTGGTACAGTGCTTGTCTAGTATGAGTCAATATCTGACAGATGTTCGTTGAACTTTGAGATGTATAGTGGGTGACATAGAGAGCTGTAACACGAGAGTTTTCTTTAAATAGCTGTCATTCTGCATTCCATTGACAGTTCATTGAACTTTTTCCTTTTGCAAAACTTCTGAAGGGAGAAAACTTTAGATGGTTAATAGATGTTGGTTAGTGGATTTTTCCCTAAAGAAATACTCACATTAGATCAGTAAATATTGCCAGTCTTACATGTATTTTTGTGTTAATTGTAGGTAGAAGCTGGGTCAATAATTATCGAGTCTCTTGATATCATTACAATTACTGTGCCACCTGCACTTCCTGCTGCAATGACTGCTGGTATTGTGTATGCCCAAAGAAGACTGAAAAAAATTGGTATTTTCTGTATTAGTCCCCAAAGGATAAATATCTGTGGACAGCTGAATCTTGTTTGCTTTGACAAGGTTAGTTCAGTTTCATAGATTATTCAAAGGTTATTTTGTAGCTTTTAATATTTAATTTTTTTGATCAACTAATATGCACACATTTTTTCATGTTCCTTCAATTTTCCTCTTTTTCAACTTACTGACATAACATTTTTCAGTATTTTTCTCATTTTTTTCAATTTTTGGTCCTTTGATTATTGCTTATTTGCCCAGACCTGAAATTGCATAATCATTCATATCCAGAATTGTGCCTTGTAGTAGTAGTGAGGTTTATTAATCTCTCATGTATTTAACAGGATAGGCTTCATACATATACACTGAAATTTTATTGTTATTAAGTAGATATGTTGATTGTTCTATGATTTTATTATGTTTTAAAATTATGAAGTCATTTAAAATTTTATGTGAACATAACAGATCTTGTACCTGTTTGAAATGTGCTTTGCATGTCACATTGGATTCCCCCTTAGCAACTGAAATTAGTTTTGTTAAGTTTTATTTTGAGAATTAAACTGACCAAAAGACTCTTCCATCAAGCTCTTAATGGATAAATGATACAGGAATTTGTTTTTTGTGCATTTTCATTATTAAGGAAAAGGAAAATGGGCCATATCCCATGACCATATATATGTCTGGAAAATTTCACTTACATTTGTCTTTTTGGGGAAACATTAAAATATATGGAGGAAAAAATTACTGGTATAATGTACTCTTACGCAGCATTAACAGTTATCAACATTTTGTGAATGGTACTTAATCTATACCCTCATTTTGAAGGTGGCAGCACCAGACATTGTATTATACCTACTTCAGTATGTATTTCTAGAAGATACGATATTTTCAAAAAATTATCACTGTTTATTACACTTATCAAAATTAACATTTCCTAAATATTGTCTAATATCCAGTCCTCATTCAGTTTCCCCGCATTTCTAAAAATATGCCTCCAATTTTATTGTTCAATTTTGTTTAAGTCAAACTCTAAATAAATATTATAATGGTTAAGTAATATAAGCGTATAAACCTATCCTCTACACATAATTCCCATCCCCTTTACATAGAGAACTGTACTTTAACAAATAATGTTCTTGTACCTTGCCCTCCACCTGAAGTCATTATATAAGTGTACACAGATCTTACTTCTTTTTCTTTCTTCTCCTTTTCCTCCTCTTTTTACAGCTATATAGTATGCTGTTGTGTGTCTATAACATGATTTTCCATGATTCTTGTTTTTAGAGGCATTATTTATACTTTTTACATTTGTGGTTTTTATTTTTAGACTGGAACTCTTACTGAAGATGGTTTAGATCTTTGGGGGATTCAACGAGTGGAAAATACACGGTAACTATTAGCCAGACTTGATCATTTGTTGGCTGATTTTAAATAAGTATTTTAATATATGAACTCTCAAAAATATCGAAAGTAATATAGTAGACAGCTGTGTACCTACCACCAAGATTAAGTAATTGACACTTTGCATATTTTCTTTAGATTTCATTTAAGAGATTTAAAGTATTACTGATATTACTAAAATCTTAGATCTGTCTCCTTCCCTGTCTCTACCATTGTTTTGAAATTGTGTGTTATTATCTTTACATGTTTTTATGTTCTCATTGTATACATACCTGTAATCAGTAGCTATCTATAAATATACAAAACTGATTCATTCTACACATTTTGCTTTTTTTGTTTCTAGTATTCATGTTGATAATGTATAGATCTAATTTATTAATCTTGACTATTTAATAGTAGTCCATTACATGATTAAACCATAACAGCTGTCCAAGGAACAGCTTCAGTTTCTCCTTCTCTCCCCCCTCCACTTTCACAGTGAAGCAAGTATATTCTTAGTCACAATTTCTTGTGAGCATTTGGTTGTATTTCAGTAAACTAACTTCTCAAAAATGTCAACTCTGGGTCATTTACATTAGCTTTTACATGTAATCATCTTTGTTAGGTGTTGCCTGATTTTAAGTGATGTGTTAACTTACTTTTCCCCTCAGTAAATAAGAGATCCCATTGCTTCACATAATTGCCAAACTTGGTATTGTTGGACTTCTAATTTTTACAGATGAGTGGATAGGAAATGGTATTTCATTGTGGGTTTATTTGCATTTTACTCATACTTACAAAGTTGAATATATTTTCACATTTTGGAAGGAGAAACATTTAGCATTCTTAAACACTTTGTCAGTTTATATCTTGATTTTTCTGTTCTGCTATTACTCTTTATCTTACTCATTTGTTAGAAGTCTTGTATTTTCCTGATGTTAATCTTTTTCATTAAGACCCTCCACCTCTGCTTTATCTTTTCACTTTGCTTTTTGTTGTCTTTTGATACTTAGAAATTTTATTACTGTTGTTGTGTTTATGTAACTTTTTTCTCTTAAAAATCTATATTTGGCTTATATAGTTGAAAGACTATTGTTTGGTTCGTGTAATTTCAGAGTTGTTAAATCTGGAAATATTGTGACTTTATCTACAATAATGTATGTTTGCTTTTAAATTCCTATTATTGTGCTTTAGATTCTGTGTCATCTAATATTTAAATAACATGCCATCTTTTGCCTAATGTTGACTTGGTAGCTTTTCCTTCCATCTGTTTACTTATCAATCTTTTTGTGCCATTGTATTCACAGTTACTGTGATTTCAGATATTTGAAATTATTGCTACCAACTCTAAACCTAATTTAATTTGCACACAAATTTTCTCAGAATTTATTCTTCCTAATCTTTTACTACTTCTCAAATTATTAATATTCACATTTGTAGAGTCTAAAGTGCTTGCTGTCTTTACTGGTTTCTAAGCCAAAACCACATGGACTATAGAATATACATATTTGTTACATATATTTTGTGATTCTGACTTTGGTTATATACAGTATGCATACTTACATTTAACTAAGTTTATGAATATCTTTGCTAACCCTGGC
Source organism: Talpa occidentalis (assembly GCF_014898055.3). Taxonomy (NCBI): domain Eukaryota; kingdom Metazoa; phylum Chordata; class Mammalia; order Eulipotyphla; family Talpidae; genus Talpa; species Talpa occidentalis. Next base: position 39,598,354 of record NW_023604295.1, on the reverse strand, counting down.
TTCTTGTTTTCTGTTCCTCTAGGTTAGATTGTCATCTTCCAAAACTACATTAATTAGTAAATTTCTGTTTCATTATTGCTCTTGAATGATAGTGTAACCATCAATTTCTGGGTAGACAGTTGTGTTCTTTTAGCATTTTGAAATTTTTTTCCACTTCTCTTGATTTGTTATAGCTATTTTAAAGTCTTGTCCTTGATATGTGCACTTTTCACAATCTTTTCATTTGTGTAGGACTCATTTTGCCCTTTGATTTCAAGAATTCATGTTTTGGGCCTCCCTGGAGGCCTTAGGGTTAAGTCTCAGCACTATCATGATATCACTGCTGTGACCAGAGTTCGATCCCCAGCCAGGGAACTAACCCACATTTGGCGCAGCACACCTCTCCTGCCTCACCCACTGCTCCCCTTAGCAGTGTATTTCAGTAGATCCACCTGTTCTGCTTCCCACTCTATCTCTGGTGAATCCTCTCACCCCCTGCACCTAGCCTATACCCCAGTTCTTATGTGCAAAATAAATATAAATCTTTTTTTTAAAAGAATTCATGTTTTCATATATTCTGCAAAGTTTTTAGCTTCTTTCTTTTATGGATGTAACCCCATTTTTTTGTTTTCTACCCATCTAGGCAGCCTAACCATGTGTTGGACAAGACATTTCATTTGTTTCTTTTCAAATTTTCTTCTTCCCCCAACCCTCATATCTTGGTCTTTGTTTGCATCCTTTCAGTTAGCTATTCTATTATTTATGGGATTCTAATTTTGTCTTTGGAAATTGTTTTTGAGAGTGGATTGAGTTTATGGATTGATCTTTAGCAAGACTTTCCTGTGAGACTTCTTTGTGGCTGTGTTTTGGGGGCTCCTCTCCAGAGACTTTTTACTGTGCTTGGTCAAGTCTTTAGCCAGAAGTAGCATTAATGTTTTCATACAAGGTTTAATGTTATGGTCATAACTAGAGGATTTCCAGACCAAGAGATAGTATTATATTCAAAGTCCAAACTCATCCTGAGTAGTGCGGTGTTTCAGAGTTTATACCCTAAAACCAGTGTTTGAATTCTTACTCTGTTACTCATCCACTGTGTAACTTTGGCAAGTTATGTAACTGCTCTGCTTCGGTTTTCTTCATCTATTAAATGGGGATAATAAGAATCTTCCTGTTACGGTATGAGCATGAGATGAGTCAGATATATTTAAGGTTTTTAGACCAGAGCCCAGTACTTAAATACTATATAGACATTAACTGTTCTTCTTGAACTTTGGGTGGAAGGAAAAGATAATTGTATTCTTAGTTATGCTTTTGGGTCTGTGGGTAATTTTCTTCTAGGATGCTCTTCCCAGAGGTGTGAGTCTTTATGATCACTGGCTATCTTGGGTAAAAGGAATTCTCTTAGTTCCAACTTCCCACTTTATTTGTGACCAGGACTTTGTCTCCTCTTTTGGTCTGGTTATTAAAACTCATGTGCTTGGGACAATGAGATGGCTCTCACCCTTTTCCATCGTACTGAGATGATCATAGCATCAGCTCAGTTCACTCCCTTCTGGTTTCCCTTTCTCTCTCTTACTGGTCATATTATTCCTTTCTTATGAGCTTAGTTTTGCTTTTAAAAGAATATCTCACACATTAAGTTTTTGTCATATAGCCATAGGTAGAAATTTCGTTTATTATTTAGAGTCAAATACTTTCTGTATTGTTACCTCTGAGTTAATTATTCAGAATCTAAGATAATTGTATTTTAACGATGTTTAACTTTAAAGGAAGAAAATGTTTTTAAATGCTAGAAATTACAGTGAAAATTACATGCAGAAATGTAAACATTTTATTTCCATTTTAAAAATTACAAAACCTGAATATTGTTGGAATATTGTTTTGAGTCTTAGGATTTAAGAATCTAATTCAGTGCATGTCTATTTAGTTTTCTTTTGCCAGAAGAAAATGTTTGCAATGAGATGTTGGTAAAATCTCAGTTTGTTGCTTGTATGGCTACTTGTCATTCACTTACAAAAATCGAAGGAGCGCTTTCTGGTGACCCACTTGATCTGAAAATGTTTGAAGCCATTGGATGGGTAAGTTCAATATTTAAAAGTACAAATAACTTCAGTAAAATATAGTAAAAATTGCCTTGCAGGAGGATTAGTTTTTGCTAATCATTGCTAATTATTTTGTTGACAGTCTTGTACCACAAAGGAACTCTAGTTTTGAAGGATGCATCACTGAGAAATACTTAGAAGTGTGTAGAAAGATGTATCTTAGTTAAATTGACTCACTTAAATACCTTCAATAGAGGGTGATCTGCTCAGGCCACTGCTTTAGGTTTATAAAGAAACTAACTGACTAGGGCAGTAGACTGCATCGGTGAGATGTTCATTCTTCAGCAGTGCAGTTGATTGGCCAGAGATAAAAAGTATAGTCAGATATCTTCAGTGATCTTCTGTCGCTGTCTTCTACTTTCTATATCCTTATGCATAGACACACCTGTGTTTTTGGTTTGTTTATAATTCCCTTATGTTTATTTTACCATTGATTGTTTTCTTAGTGCTTGCTTTTGATTGCTTGTTATTACTATTTTATAGCATTTAGTTCTTTATAGATATAGTAAGTTTATAAGGTTCCTTCTGGCTTCTGAACTGTTTATTTTCTCTGGGTTTGCTTTTCTCCCCCCCCCCCCAACATTTAAATCTTTCTCTTTCCGTGCTTTTGGTTTTGTTATACATTTTCATTACCATTAGTTATTATACATTGTATACATGCCATTATACAGTATACGTTTTAGTGGTTGAAGAAAAGAGGGTCTGTTTTGATGATTCTGGCTACCTGAGTAAGGTGTTTTGTCCTTTCCCATATATGGGTTGGTCTGTTTTCCTGAAGTTTTTCCCTGAATGGAGGGGCTAATTAGAAGGAGTTTGTGGTTGTGGTGTCTTGGGGCTGCTGGGAGGTGGGTGGACCACTCATTAGCAGATATTATTCAGTTTTAGAGGAGCAGAATTAGTCTTCAGGTTGCTTTCCTCTCACTCCCACAATACTGCAGAGGCAGAACTTACTTTCGAACAGTAGCCCTCCCTCATATTAACAGCCCTTCCTTTAAGGTAGGCGTTTCATATTCTCATGAGTGACACTAATTGATTCATTTTTTCACTTTTTTCTTAATTCAGCTATTCTGGCTATAAAAAAATGTTCTTATCTTTACTCTACGTTCTGTTATGTTTATTCTGGGTCACTGTTTCCATCGCTGCCATACCCATCAGTATGTTTCAGTTTACCTTTCTATTTTGAAATCTTCTTCCCCTGCTTTCCTTTCTGTTTACTTTTACAGGTTTTTTCCTTTTTTGGCATTTTGTTAATATTTTGAAAGGGAGGGAGATGAATGAGTGAACATATGCTTTGTTACCTTCTGAAAGCTCATAACAAACACTCATCAACTTTAATTTCCTAAAAGAGACACACTTCATTTATAAAGAGTAAAGCAAAATATGGCTGATTTTATCTTTGATGTTCTCTAAAGTTTCTCTCCAAAGGAATAGCTTTTCAGTAGATTAAGTATTATGTTAGTGGATTTTAAAAAATACTTATTTTTATTTATGCATATAAGAACTGGGGTGCAGGCCCTGGAGTGGGGTGAGAGGATTCACCAAAGATAGGGTGGGGGAGCAGAACAGGTAGATCTACTGAAATACACTGCTGAGGGGAGCAGCAGGCAGACAGGAGAGGTCTGCTGAGCCATGTGGGTCAGCTCCCTGGCTGGGGATCGAACTCATGCCACAGTGTCTGGCAGTAGCTTGATAGTGCTGAGACTTAACCCCTGTGCCACCAGGCAGGCCCAATATGTTAGTGTATTTTTAAAAAATGAATAAGTTTATGTGGTAGCATGTTTTGTAGATCTTTCGATGCCTTGATGCTTGAGAGTGTTTCCACGTAACTGCTGTTTAATGTCATTGATGCCCTAAGATACACCCCAACTTCAGACCTATTAAAATGAGTTTTAGAGTTCTATAATTTAGAGTTGTATAAAATTTGGCTACTTGGAAGCAGTTCCTTTCCCTGTCATTTCTCCATTGATTCATCCAGTTATAATAGAGTCAAATTTGTTTATTGTTTGCCATGAATATGTACTTAATACACTTTCTCTTTTGAATTTTTTTCACCCTAAGAGTTTTAAAAATAAATTTTAAGGGGTATTAGAGTCATGGTATCTAACTCAGTGTGTGTTAGGCTAAAACAGTAACACATCATTGGACCCAAGTATGTTCTTGACTTAGTAGTTCTGTTATCCATAACTGAGCTCCATGCAATAGAATCCTTTCCTATTAGCACAATGGAACCCCTATATGATAGACTGAAAAGTTTTGAACTACAAAAACCTTATGTTTTGTTGTAGAAGTAGTGTCTACAGTCAACAGTATAAAAATTAGAAAAGTTTTTATTTATTCTGTACTCTGCCTCTTCTCTTCAAATGGGTTGCTGGAACTTTGAACACACACACACACACACACACACATATATATATATATATATATATATATTTATTTAATGATGTAGTAATGCTCATTTGCTTCTTGGCCACTTTTGTTTTACTTAACTGAAAATAGTCATAATGTTTGATTTAAAGATGTAACCAGTGAATTGAATTTTATGAAGCACATGTTGAATATTTTCCTTTCAGATTTTGGAAGAAGCAACTGAAGAAGAAACAGCACTTCATAATCGAATTATGCCCACTGTAGTTCGTCCTCCAAAACAACTGCTTCCTGAATCTGTACCTGCAGGAAACCAAGAAATGGTAGGAAATTGCTTTAAACTACATAATACTGTTGCTCACATTTAATCTTTAGTGTGGAATGTTAGTAGAAAATGAAATCGTGTTTCCTTTATGAAATTTTAACTGCATTTAAAAGAAACTAAACCTGGTATGTTGCAGGCATTTTTTTTTTTTTTTTTTTTAAAGAAAACACTGAGATTTACTTCATAGTCCTTTTACTTTTTCTTCCTGTTTACAATGCAGCTTAGTGCCTGGTGATTAATCCTTTTCACCTTTGCATCTACATTTCTAAAATTTAATAAAAAGAATGTGTAAAAGGTTTTACATTCAGGCAGATGTTTAAATGCATTCCCTTAGTTTATTTAAGCACTTACTGTTAATATCTTTAGGATAACAGAATATTTGAAAATATTCAAGGTATATTTTTAATAAATAAGAGATGGTAGAGAAGTGATCTTGAAACCTGACTTGAAATAGTCAGAGTTCGCTGCTATTTCCCACATGTTTTATGGATAGTTTATTTTTTTGAGTATGTTATGAACTTAATCTGTACTCTTTTTTTGTTTTTAGGAGCTGTTTGAACTTCCAGTAAGTGAAGAATGTTTACTTATTATACATATTTGTTTCAATTCTTAAGCGATAAATAAATGCTTTGTGCTTCTTTTGAAATTATATAGGCTATTTATGAGATAGGAATTGTTCGCCAGTTCCCATTTTCTTCTGCCTTGCAACGTATGAGCGTGGTTGCAAGGGTGCTAGGGGATAAGAAAATGGATGCCTACATGAAAGGAGCACCTGAGGTCATTGCCAGTCTTTGTAAACCTGAAACAGGTAAGGAAACAATTGGGCTGTGAACAAAATTCTGGTATTTGTGTAAGCCTATACTAGTAGTTTTAACAGTGACACATTTTTTTCTTTTTAAAAAAGTTCCTGTTGATTTTGAAAAAGTTTTAGAAGATTACACTAAACAGGGCTTCCGTGTAATTGCTCTTGCACACAGAAAATTGGAGTCAAAACTGACATGGCATAAAGTACAGAATGTTAGCAGGTAAGCTTGGTAAACTTTTTGTATAGTTTTTACAATAATGAATCATTTATCTTTATGTTAGTGACATAAGATAAATTGTAGTTGTGTATATATTAAATATTGAATGTGTGCAAATAGATACAATACGTTTGTTTTAGGTGATTGAGATAAAAATAAAGAACAGCTTTTAGGAACTACTTTTAATTATAATTGCTAAGTATTTATTGAGTGCATGCTATGTGCCAGGCATGCTTATGTTTTAGTAATATAATTTATAGAAGATAATCTTCCCCTGATGCTATCCTTGTTTTTGAATAGTGGTTGGAACCAAGTGCTAATTTGCATGTAAGTCACATAACTAATATAACTAATTTTCACCCCACTCCCACCCTACCCCCTACCATCAGGCAAATGATACTACCAGTATTACATTTATTTATGTATATACATGGATTTCACATGTAAGGATTGTCACTTTTATTGTAACTGGTCTAGACTTACCCTTTGAGGATAACAGTTTTGTTTCATATTTCCTGGTGTAATTAGCATTTTGTAAGTGAAAAGAATAGTCATTAATTGTTCTGCTAATTCTGTCAAATAACTTCTTTCTCCTTCCCTTCTGCCATGGTCTTTTATTCAGAGAGTCAGCTTTTTTCTCCTGTCTTTCCTCACTGTAATGTGTGTCCCTTGTTAGCCTCCTACTAGGAGTTCATAATCAGGAGCATATATCAAGAAAGGAACAACAAAAAAAATTAACACACACATACTTAATTTAAAAAGGGGAGAGGCAAATAATACAAACAGATAAATATCAAAAAAAGACATGCAAATGACTGATGCAACATGAAAATGATAGATAATTCAGTTCTTGGGGAGCTATAAAATAAAACCACAACATGCTGCTTTTCTCCTAAGGTTGCTAAAATATGAAAGATTGATAATGGCAAGTGTTAGCAAAGATTTGAAAAAGTTTGAATACATATTGCTATTACACTAATGTATATTTGTAAAGAATATGCATAGTATCCATCACAGTTTAAATTTGCTTATACAGTTTAACCCAGCAAAGTCCCGTTCTAGGAATCCAGCCTAAAGAAACATTTCTAGGGCCTCCCCGGTGGCGCAGCGGTTGAACGCTGGGTTGCGAAGCTGCCCGCAGCCTCTGTGGCGCAGGTTTGATCCCCGGCTGCTCCCCAACCACTGGAGGAGGGTCCCACATGGTGCACAGACCTCTCCTGCCGCCCTCTGCTCCCCTCAGCGGTGTACTTCGGTCCCTCTGCCTGCTCTGCTCCCCGCTCTGGCTCTGGTGAATCCTCTTACCCTCCCATGCTTCTGACTATGCCGAGTACTTGTATAGATAAATAAATCTAAAAAAAAAAAAAAAAAAAAAAGAAACATTTCTACATGTAGATAAGGTTCATGTTTAAATAGTGTAAGTATCATAATACTCATCAACAGGTCAGAGGTTAAATTACAGGCTATTAATAATTACGTTAATTATTCCAGCTACATTAAGTGAGAAAGGTAGGCAGTATTTTAGTACAGTTCTGTTTTTCTGAATGAGAACTAAAGAAGTGAAGTGCATAATAACTGAAAGGAAATGTAGGAAAAACTACATTAGGAATTCTACTTATTAAAACAGAATCTTTGGGGGCTGTGGTCTAAGCATTAACATTTTGGGAAAAAAAGTGATAACCAAGTAAGCTAATGCATATGTATGGTTGGGAGCCAAAGATATAAAATAAATACTATATCCTAATTCCTATGAAAGGCACATTAGGCTCTCCTTTCTCTAGATCTTCATCTTTTGCCATTTCCCTCCAATAAAGTGTAACTAACTCTTGAAATGTCTATAGTTCTTGAGCCTGTCATATGTCGACATCCTCGATGCCTTGTATAGGCTCTTCCCTCTGCCCAGAATGCTCTGTCCCTCCCTGTCTCCTTCTCTTTATCTTTATCCCTTTTTTTCCTCATCTTTGAACCAAGACTGTCTCTGTGTTTCATTGTACTTATAGGAATAGGGCTTTTTTTTTTTTTTTGTTATTTTTTCAATAGGAATAGGTTTTGACATATTTCTTAGATTTAAGTTGACTATTGTTTTTCTCATTAGAAGGTAAGATTTTCAATGCTTTTATCATTCATAGGGTTAGGAAGCAGAAACACCTGCAAGCAGAAACTAGTACCTCAGGAGAACTACTGCAGTGCTTCTGAGTCAATAGATTCACATTGATACAGCTTTATGCTTTAAAATGCTTTTTTAGATTTCAGAGCTTGTTTTTCTTTATCCCACTAGCAGTGTCACTTGTATTGTTTCATAACTATTTCCTAATATCCTTACCAACATTGTTAAGTTTACCATTGTTAAACTTAGTATTTCAAAGATGTTTAGTTTTCATTGCTGTGTGCTTCAAGTACTTTCTTACACAATTTTTGGGTAGAAAAACCACTTGGTTGGTGCAAGTCTGAAATTTTGGTCCTTAACCTCACACTTTTTTCTGTTGGCAAAAATATTTATTTGATAGTATTTTAGTAACTTGAAATTTCTTAAGAATGTAGCTATCACTGAGTAGACTTTCTAGTCCCATTATAGTGCCGAAGCACATATTTTTTCCTGCATCTCTTTGCTTACATGTCTGTTTCCCCACAAAAACATCATGAGAGTATTTGCTTTTGACCTCCTAGTTACTAGTACCATACTTGGTGCATAGTAGATATGAAACTCTTTCAAGGAATAGCATCTTGGTAACTGTTGAATATTGAAAAATAGTCTAAAAGACCCATATCTGGGTCCCAAGTGGATCTCATTTTCAAACTTGCCAACAGTTTTTGTATCATACTTCCAGGATCAAGAGTTTTATAAAATTCATCAGACTTGATAAATAAAATAAGTTTTTTTTTTTAAAGATTTATTTATTTATACAAGCACTGGGTACAGTCAGAAGTGTGGGAGGGTGAGAGAATTCACCAGAGACAGAGCAGGAAACAGAACAGGCAGACCGACAAAATACACTGCTGAGGGGAGCAGCAGGCGCATCAGGAGATGTCTGCGCGCCATGTGGTACCCTCGCTGGCGGCTGGGAATCGAGCCGGAGCTGCAGAGGCTGCGGGCAGCCTCGCAGCCCAGCATTCAACCGCTGCGCCACCAGAGGAGGCCATAATAGAGTATAGTTATATCAAAAGGACTTGTACTACAGTTTTTCCCCTGTAAGATGTAAATTAGACTATGTTTTGGGGACAGTCTAAAGAATAAACTTAATTATGCTTCTTCATTTTGTGGATAGTTTACAAGATGACTACTAGAAGTTTTTACTGTCTGACAAAGACATATTTCCAAATGATCCTTGTAGTCCCATGTTTCAAAGGATAAAAGTTTATTTCAAAACTTATTTCTTGGAAATTGTTTTTCCATATTTAAATTTTTTGGGTATTGAAATCAAACAAATTTTTTGGGTATTGAAATCAAACAAATCAAACAAAATCAATAGTTTATTGAGCTAGTAGTGTTTTATTTTAAAATTTATAGCCTCTTTAAATTGCTTTATCGACATAGCAAACAATACCTGTTTTCTTCACTGAGCATCACGTGTTAATAATTTTTTTTTCTGTAGAGATGCCATTGAAAACAACATGGATTTTATGGGATTAATTATAATGCAGAACAAATTAAAGCAAGAAACCCCTGCAGTACTTGAAGATTTGCATAAAGCCAACATTCGCACTGTCATGGTCACAGGTTAGATTTTATGAATGGATACAAAAAATATTGAGTGTGATTTAGCGTTCAAATTATAGAATAATGAGAATCAGTAAGTTGTAAAAGTTATTATATAATGGCTTGATCCTACATTGCTCTGTATTAGCTCAGAATACTTTTCCAAGGTATAAGATAACCTTACTACTCTCTTGAGATGTAGCAAATACTATTTATATAGAGTGTCATAAAATAGTGTCATAAATAGTTAATTATTTGTAAGTCTCTTTTTCTCTACTAGAATATAAGATTTTTGAGGGTTAAGAGTTACCCATTTTTGGATAATCTACAATTTTTAGAACTGTGCCAGATGCATGGAACATAGTTACTAGATATTTGTAAGGGTTACACTTTTATATATGATAGTATACTTATTAGCATTGCTTGAATACATAATAGTGAAAATAACCATTTGTTTTAATTCTTTCATCTGAATGATTTTCTTGGTGGTGGTATACTGTTGTAATATCAGATAATTGCCATTCCTTAGTTGTGTTAAAATTGTGGTAGCTCTGCTTGTTTTTTTCTTAGCAAATAATCAGATTTAGGATACTTTGTGACATTTATGTGTTCATTAAGACTTATGTAGAAAAAGCCCGTGTATATTTTTCTGTTTCAAACTCTTGAGATCCATCTTATAGCATACTTATTACCATATAGCTCAAATAACTAAGTATATTAGCATCCCTGTAATTCTTATTTCTCACTATTTCTTCAAAATTGTTTCATCTGCATATCTCTTCTCCATCTTTCTATGCCATGACAGATTATGACTTTGGGTCTGTAATAGGGCTGTCTGGTCACAGGAAGGTACCCATGGAAATAGTGTGTGAGGATTGGGGGATAAAGTAACATTGCCCTTCAGTTTTAATAGCAGTGGTCTCCAAGCTTTTGTTTCCTTCTAGCATAAGTTTTTTTCCTATTGATTCTGTCCTTACAATGCTTTTCATCAGCTCTTTTTCTCATGACGAAAGTTGTCTTTCTTGCTTCTCTTTAAATCTTGTAAAGATTGTATTCTTGTTACCTTGCCTATTGTTTTATGTAATCTTTTGTATTTCACTGTGTATATGTGATAATGCTCTAGTAATCTTGTATAGATCACCAGTCACTACTAGGTTATTTCAACAGATAACCTACTCTGTATATAGCACTGTGCCAGGCATCAAGTGGGTACAATTAGTGCACAACACAAGTTAATGTATTTATTTATTTTTTTAAATTTATTTTTAAAGATTTATTTATTTGTACAAATAAGAGCTGGGGTGTGGGCCAGAGGTATGGGGGTGAGAAGATTCACCAGAGATAGAGTGAGGGGCAGAACAGGCAGATCTACTGAAATACTCTGCTGAGGGGAACAGCGGGAAAGACAGGAGAGGTCTGCTGCACCATGTGGGTTATAGCTCTTCTGGCCAGGGATCCAACTCATGGCGCAGTGGCTGGTGATAACTTAATAGTGCTGTGTCTTTAACCCATACACCACCAGGGAAGCCCCTGTATTTGATTTTTAAAATTATGAGTGAGACTATTCTGTTTCGCATCTGTGTGCTTGAATTATTCGAGGCTTCCTTTGATAAGTGTGTTCTGATTTTGTTAAGCTCAAGAGCAAGAACAATATATTACCTTCATTTGTCTAGCCCATTCATGTAGTAGAGTCTCAATAGGTACTTGTTATTTTATTACATTCACGTTTCCTTTTTAATTTTTAATATATTTTCATTATTTTAAAAATTAGGTGACAACATGTTGACTGCTGTCTCTGTGGCTAGAGACTGTGGAATGATACTACCTCAAGATAAAGTTATTATTGCTGAAGCATTACCTCCAAAGGATGGGAAAGTTGCCAAGATAAATTGGCATTATGCAGACACCGTAGCACAGTGCAGTAATTCATCAGCAATTGATTCGGAGGTAATGTCATGATGAATTTTCCCTTTTGAAGCTTGTTTGGCTCTAGTCTGAAAATGACAAGCTTTGCATTAAAATACAACAAAATAAAAGAACCTGGAAACATAAGCCTGTGCTATCTGTTCTGGAACTTGATTCATTAAGACTGAGGTAAATCCAGAAGCACAGTTCAAAAGGATAAGAAAACAAACTTTTATCCTGTTTTTAAGATGATGGCAAATGATACAGGTGGTACATAATGTTCATTTAATAGAGCATTTCAAGTTGAAACTAGTACTTAGCCTCACTTAATTTTTTTATTTTTGTTAGACCTGTAATGTAGGCCAGAGGTTTGGGGGAAGAAGGAGGAGTGAAGAGGAAGATTTACCAGAGACATAGTGGGGAGCATAATAGGTGGATTGACTGAAATACAATGCTAAGGGGAGCAATGAATGAGACAGGAGAGGTCTGCTATGTCATACATGGGTCAGCTCCCTGGCCGGGGATCGAACTCAGGCCATAGCAGTGATAGTGCTGAGACTTAACCCCTAGGCTACTAGGGAGGCATCTCACTTAAGTTTTTAAAAAATAAAATTTATAGATAGATTACCTTAAGTTCAATTTCCTCTTCCAATAAGTGTTAAACTTTGCAAATGAAAGAATTCAGTTTTGTCTCAAGTGTATTTAAAACAGAATTGTGTTACTTAGTTTAACTATCTAAATATTGTGTATGTCTTATATACAGGCTATTCCTATTAAAATGGTCCATGATAGCTTAGAGGATCTTCAGGTAACTCGTTATCATTTTGCAATGAATGGAAAATCATTTTCAGTGATACTGGAGCATTTTCAAGACCTTGTTCCTAAGGTTAGTGGTTTGGGTTTATGTATGTGTCTAAATGAATACATTGTTAACAGTATTTTAAATAAGTCATATTTTTTCTAGTTGATGTTGCATGGCACTGTGTTTGCCCGTATGGCACCTGATCAGAAGACACAATTAGTGGAAGCATTGCAAAATGTAGAGTAAGTACAAGTGGTTTGTTGTTGTTTTCACTTTTCATGAATTATTGTTTAATTTTCAAACCCAATAAATAATTTAAACATATAAAATTGTCATCTTTAAGATTGGTGATAACTAGCCTTTGAGTTAGGCTCATGTATTCCATCATTATTTCTACAGTACTGTATCCACAGTTCTTTTTCCAGATACTATCTATGAGGTGGAAGTCATTCACTCAGTTTGATAGGAGTGACTTTATAGTTTTAGTTTTTATTGTTTATAGTTGTATTGTTTTAAGTTTTTAAAGGAGAAATCTTGTCTTATAGCCTTAAAAAGAAGCACACTACAGATGACACTGGCCCAACTCCTTTTTTCTAAAGATTAGGAAATTGAGATGCCAAAATGATAAACTCATTGACCTATCTTATGATAGAAACATACCTGGGGCATTTCATTTTGCAGGCTGGTGCTATTTGCAAAACAGTATGTCCAGTGGTAATTGTAATGGATGGATATATTAGTGACCTGGTAGAAATTTGCTTTTCATAATACTGTATTGGAAAAAGCTTACATGTTGAGTGTTTGAAGAAATTAATCAAATCTTAACAAAATTTTTGTTTTAGTTACTTTGTTGGGATGTGTGGTGATGGTGCAAATGATTGTGGTGTAAGTATACTTTTTGTGGTTTATAGTTCTTTTGCTAGCGTAAGTCACATTCACAAAATTTAAAACAATTTTTTCTTAAAACCATTAGGCTTTGAAGAGGGCACATGGAGGCATTTCCCTGTCAGAGCTTGAAGCTTCAGTAGCATCTCCCTTTACCTCCAAAACACCTAGTATTTCCTGTGTGCCAAATCTTATCAGGTACTAAAAATTGAAAATTTTCATATTACCTCTTTGTACATGCTCTAATAATATAGAAAAGAAAATCACAGGTGATAGGAATTTGTTTAGTGGTACATTAGTATATTGGATCTGTAACTTATTAGTAGCAAGTGGATTGCTGCTGCTCCTCTCTTGGTAGAAAAGTACTTTGTTATAGTTATTTATTGTTGGTGTTTATCTGTTAAGATAGAATTGTGGTTTGAAGGAGGAGTTTAAAATGATTTTATTGACATGTCAACATTTATTTTCACAGGGAAGGCCGTGCTGCTCTAATGACTTCCTTCTGTGTGTTTAAATTTATGGCTTTATACAGCATTATACAGTACTTCAGTGTTACTCTACTGTATTCGGTGAGTACTGACATTACTTACAGAGATGGCACTTAGTTTTATGACATTTAAATTAAGATACTGAGTATGCAGATTTGATTTTAAGTGCATCCATTAATTACAAAATTTACATAAATAGTATCTGTAAATTTCCCTTTAGTTTACTCTATTTTGAGGAGCAGATTGAAAATCTCAGTAATATGAAATAGCATTTTACTTAATGCTAACAACTATGGGTAAAGCAGTAAAGCCTTGTGAGTTTAAAAGATGATTGTATTCACTTTTGCCTTTAACAGATTGGGCATTACAGAACTCTTCGAAATATCATAGGGAAAGTCCAGAGTAAGAAGAGATGTTTCCATAATAGCTTGTAGCACATTATGCATTTGGAGAAAAAACATAAACAGTGGTGTTCATGGGTACTCCTTTGGATTTTATGATCAAAGTGATGTAACTTTAGGTTTTTCTCTAAATGACCATTGGTAACATCCCAAGGAGTATTTGTTAAACTGTCCACTTTTAACATTTATAGAAAGAAACAGGAGGAATGATGTTAGCTATTAAGGAAACTTCAAAATACTAATTTTCAAGAATATTGAATATTGTGAGTAAAGGTTTGTTTCCTCTTGTCAAAAAACTTGCATGTCCAAATGTCTCATTTTGAAGCTGTCATTATTGGGGGTCAGATAGTTCCTAAAAACCTACTAATTTTAAAAATTACTTCTGCAGATCCTAAGCAATCTTGGAGACTTCCAGTTTCTCTTCATTGATTTGGCAATCATTTTGGTAGTGGTATTTACAAGTGAGTGGTTTTTTTGTTGTTTATTATTTCAAAGCATATAAAATTCTGATGTGATTTATTAAACTCTGATAAATTTATATCAACAATTGTAACGCAGTGCATGCATCTCCAGATTCCCTGTAACTGTGTTCTTTATCCAGTTGTTTATATTTGGCCCCATTTCTTTTGTTATTCTTTCTCAGTTTTTTCCTTGAAATATTTAAGAATAATTTCATTTATGCCTCTGAATATTTTCATGTTTTGCTTTAAAAAAATGACCATTCTTTTACATAATTAAACACAGTTACATAGATGAAGAAATTTATTAGGTATCTAATCCATAGCCCATATTCAAGTTTTGTCTTAATATCATCCTTCATACATATTTTTCCCCTAGTTTCCTAGTGCAGGATCTAATGTACACTCATAATTTTCATTTAGTTAGCTTTCGCCTTTTTAGTTTCCTTTATTTATTTTAAAGATTTATTTTATTTATTTATACAAGCACTGGGTATAGTCAGAAGCACGGGAGGGTAAGAGAATTCACCAGAGCCAAAGCGGGGAACAAAACAGGCAGACCAACAAAATACACTGCTAAGGGGAGCAGTGGGCATGGCAGGAGAGGTCTGTTGTGCCATGTGGGACCCTCGCCAGCAGCCGGGGATTGAACCGGTGCTGCAGAGGCTGCAGGCAGCTTTGCAGCCTAGTGTTCAACCGCTGCACACCAGGGGAGGCCCAGTTTCCTTTATTTTTAAAAAAATTTTTTTTAAAGATTTATTTATTTAGGCATACAAGAACTGGGGTACAGGCCAGAGGTGCGGAGGGTGAGAGGATTCACCAGAGACAGAGTGGGGAATAGAACAGGTGGATTTACTGAAATACACTGTTGAGGGGAGCAGCAGGTGAGTTAGGAGAGGTCTGCTGCGCCATGTGGGTAGCTCCCTAGCTGGCTGGGGTTCGAACTCATGCTGCAGAGGCTTTGGATAGCTTCATAGTGCTGTGCTTAACCCCTGTGCCACTAGGGAGTCCCCTTTTTAGTTTCCTTTAAACTACAATAATACATCAGCCTTTTGAGCTTCATGACTTTGCTATTTATGAGAGATAAATAGTTCTGAGTGTTTGGTGAATTTTACTGAATTCAAGCTCTGAATTCTTGGCAGGACTCTCACAAAAGTGACTCTATAGCATCTGGCTGCATTGTGTAAGGAAACACAAGATAATAGTGTGTTCCAGTATTGGTGATGTTGACATCAAAATAAATAATGATGATGATGGGATGGGAGCCATAAAAATTCACAAGTTCACACTGGAAATCAGTAAATAATTGGAGAAGAGAAAGCTCTTTTTTACAGTAAAATGCTAAATAATATATATAGAAGAAATGATGGATTTAGACCATGGAGGTACCTTGGTCTTATTGACATTTGAAGCCAGATAATTATTTGTTGTTAGTGGTAGGGAGATGTTCTCTACATTGTGGGATGCTCTGTGGCCTTATCCACTGGATGTCAGTAACACTATCCCAGTTATGATAACCAAAAAATGATTTCACCAAAATCAAATTGGGTGTGGGGCAAAGAGATTTGATTTCACCAAATTGGGTGAGGGGCAAGAGAGGGCAATCCTAGTTGTCTAACTTATGAGTTAGCTATTAATTTCACCAATTAATAATTTAATCAATGAGTTAGCTTAAGCTAATGAATAAAAGTTAAATGAGGAGCAGTATTTTTACACAGTTTCAGTATCTTTTAACAAAGTAACATGATTACAGAGAGACAAAGGAAACAGTGAAGAAATTGGTAGGCACTATTTTAATAAATGGCCAACACTTTTTTTCAATATTACTGCTATGTTTCTGTTGCTTCAAACCTTTACTAATATCTTGTTAAAAGGAAGCAGTACAGGGCCTCCCCGGTGGCACAGCGGTTGAGCGCTGGGTTGCAAAGCTGCCCGCAGCCTCTGCAGCGCCGGTTCGATTCCCAGCTCCTCCCCGGCCACCGGAGGAGGGTCCCGCATGGCGCGCAGACCTCTCCTGCCGCCCGCTGCTCCCCTCAGCAGTGTACTTCGGTCCTTCCGCCTGCTCTGCTCCCCGTTCTGGCTCTGGTGAATTCTCTCACCCTCCCGCGCTTCTGACTGTACTCAGTACATGTATAAACAAACGAACAAATAAATAAATAAATAAAACATGCCTCTATTTAAAAAAAAAAAAAAAAAAGGAAGCAGTACATATTTTAACTGTAAATTTGCAGTTGAAGATTCAGAAGTAACTTTTTAAACATACCATGGTGATTAATCTTAAGTTTATGTGCATATATCTAGTATTCTTTTTACTTGTACTAAAATTTCCTCTGAACTTCAGTAGATCAATGCAAAAATATTGGGGCTTTTTGGAAATAGCCTAATTGTTTGACAGATTATTGAAATATCTATATTTCTGGCTTGGTTTTTGGACAATTTTGAATTAAAAATTAATCAACACTTTTTTTAAGTTCCTAAATGCCTTTAATAGTGTCTTTTGTAGTGACAAATTAATATAAATACAATACTTTTGTTTTTCTCAATATAGTGAGTTTAAATCCTGCCTGGAAGGAACTTGTGGCTCAAAGACCACCTTCAGGTCTAATATCTGGGGCCCTTCTCTTCTCCGTTTTGTCTCAGATCATCATTTGCATTGGATTTCAATCTTTCGGATTTTTTTGGGTAAAGCAGCAATCTTGGTATGAAGTATGGCATCCACATTCAGAGTAAGTTGGTCAAACAATGAAAAATAAATGTGTGCAATATACATGCATGTAATCATTAGTAAAAATTTATATAGAAGTTTGTATACAACTTGATTAAACCCTTAAATAATTTGGCTTGTATTCACTATTATCACGTTAACTATATCTGTGGGATAGGCTAGGTCCTAGTTAATAACAGCTACCAACATGATGACATTGAACCTGTTTCTTAATTTGCTAATGTGCCTTCCTGATCTGTAAAATGAAAAAGTTAAAATGAATCAACCAGGGCCTCTTCTAAACACAGAATATTTGCGCTTTTAACTTTTCTACTCCCACTTTAGGAAATGATACAAACATTTTTTTTATGTTCATTTGATTGAGGGAGATTATTTGTCTTTAAAAGTTTTAGAAAACTTAAATTTAACATTGCTGTTATATGTCCATATAAATATTGCACATGAAAAAGAGTAGATGGGATTATTCTCAAAAATCTTTCCATAGTTCACTTTGTGGTACATTAACATTTTGTTACCATTTTCCTATGTATATTGTGGTTTATGTTTTAGTAATGGATAATGTGTCTGTGATAGTCCTGCCCTTCTGGAAGTGGAAATAAGAGATAGGCATAGATAAGAGAGTACTGAAGCCATCTCAGTGCTAAATGCTTTGCTCAGCATTAACACAACTTGTCTTACTTGTTCCCCATAGTAAATGGGCTCAAAAATAAGTATTTCCTCAGTTATAACTAAAGAGTGGTAGAGCTGAGATCAAAACCAAGGTCTGTTTACATTTATTATGCAAAAATTGTGCCCCAAATTTAAAAAAAGGAAGAGGTATATTAAAAGCGAGGGCAGGATTATTAATTAAAGAAGTTCATTGCCTCTGATTTTTTACTGATTAGAATGTCTGACTAAAGAAAACCTTCTAATGCTCTTATTCTATATATCTTACCTTGATATTGTTGGATCTTTTGTTGTAATTAGTACCTCATTTCTATTTATGTTATTATAGTGATTTAAGGCAGTTGAGGTAAAATTGATTTCTTTCGGGGAAATTGATATTTTGTTAGTAATACTCAACTTTTTGTGTGTTTTAGTGCTTGTGATACAACAAGAAGCCTATATTGGAATTCTTCACATTTATACAATGAAACTGAAATTGATACACATAATATACAAAATTATGAAAATACTACAGTGTTTTTTATCTCCAGTTTTCAGTACCTCATAGTGGCAATTGCCTTTTCAAAAGGAAAACCCTTCAGGCAGCCTTGCTACAAGAATTGTAAGTTTGGCATTTATTATGATTTCCACCTTGCTTCTCTTTTTTTTTTTTAAAGATTTATTTATTTATACGAGCAGCGGGTACAGTCAGAAGCACGGGAGGGTGCGAGAATTCACTAGAACCAGAGCGGGGAGCAGAACAGGCAGAAGGACCGAAGTACACTGCTGAGGGGAGCAGCGGGCGGCAGGAGAGGTCTGTGCGCCATGTGGGACCCTTGCCAATGGCCGGGGATCGAACCGGTGCTGCAGAGGCTGCGGGCAGCTTTGCACCCCAGCGCTCAACCACAGCACCACCAGGGGAGACCCTGGAAAATTTTTTTAAAATTAAAGGCTAAACGGGAGTTCATACTGTCAAAACATGCTCCCCCATATAGTAGAAACAATAAATTTTTTGTACACATTTTACTAATTTTCTCATCTTTTCTATTTGTCTATTATTGGAGTTCCCTAACATTGGAATATTGTTACTGATGAGTAAAGAAAAAAATGGAAAAGAAAATAAGAAATGACAGAAATAAAGAATAAATATATGAAATAGTATATAATATAAAGTATAAATATAGGTGATTATGAATGTGGAAAGGTTAAGGCTTTACTACAGCTAACTTTCATTTTCTCCTACAATATAGACAATTAGTGTGTTAAGAACTGCTGTTGCTAATTATATCTAAAAGGTAAAATTATACAATATTTTAAAACTATCATGAGATTATTTTTAGAAATTATGTCAGTTTTAGACATTTATGGCATTCTTTACAGGTTTTTTTACTCTCTAATAATTCATTTTGATTCTAAATAAAGTCTTATTACAGTGTACAGTTGCCATTTTCAACTTTAGTTTTTGACCCAGCTGTATTTCTCTTTTGCCTGTGTTGTCATTCTGAGGACTTTGATGCTATGAGCTTAATTATTACAGTCTCTCTTAGCTAGATGTGATTTCTTGGGATTTAGCTTCAGTTTTGTTACAGTTTCTTACTTGATCCCTGTGTTTACTTCCTGTGAAGTCCAAGTCCTTTCTCAGTCTAAGAAGACTGAACTGCTAGTATTTCTCCCACTGTGGGCCTGTGTATCTTTTTTAGTACTCATCTGCCTTTCATGAATTGGTTGGAACAGAGACCAAGAAGCCCAGGCAAATAACATGGCTGTTCAAAGACAGGTATTTGAGTAAGGGAAGGAGAAAGGGTAGGAATAAAAAGACTAGAAATTGTGGTTATAATTCAGACACTCTCAGTTAGTACTTTCGTGCAAAGAACAAGAAAGTGCCAGACACAGGTATTGTGGGTGTATTGATTCTAAGCAAAGTTTCATTTTTGAGTCACTTACTAAGGGGTATACAAAAGAAATACTTTACTGCCTTAATTTGATGCCATTTTCCTTCAAAGGGATCTGGTATCATTAACAAATCTGTTATCATAAACTAGAACCAATTTAATTATAACTTGAAGATACATATTGCTTTACATTTCAAGTACCTATTTTTACTCTTTTCTACAGAGTCCTTATATCCCCATTTTATAGTTAAAATAATTTGACTCTGAATGACTTATTCATGTTTGTATAGCTTTGTGACAAAATTTAAATCTTTAAGGAGCATTCCCCTGTTCCCTCATTACCACCAGTATAGAATTTGTTTTGATAGTTGTGGTCTGGTGAAGTGTATTACTTGCAGTTCAGTAGAATTATCAAGGACTCACCAAAGATGTCAGGAGAATCCAGGACTTGAAACATAGTCTACTAGACACTCATACATCTCTGAAGTGGATTGTCTAAGATTTTTCCATTCTTAATTCAGATCTTTATTGATCTTTTCATTTTGGTGGTTCTGTAACTTTGTTCGCAGTTTTATTCTCCTGTCAAATTCCTGGTATTCAAGCCTTTTTTTCCTTCTCAGGCCACACAAAGGAAGAATTCAGTTATTTACTCTCTCTCTTCTTACAGAAATCTTGGCAGATTTTTAGAGATGTGATCAAATGGGATGAGTGTAGAAAAGAGATGAAAATTTAAGAAATACTGCTAAGGTAGATGTAAGTTTCTTGAGGCTGAGTAAAATTTTTCTTTCTGGCAGTGTGTCAGGAACTAAATTGCAAATCTATTTTTGCTTCTAGGATAAAAATGTAATAGGATTTGAAAACATTCAATATGGGCTATTACTTTATAGAAACAAACCCTTTTGTCTTTTGTATTTTTGTCTCCATATGTCTCTTTAGTATTTACATTTTTACCAATTCTTTCTGTCCTTTTACTAATTCTTTTTCATTTGTGTGTTTTCATATTTCCAACCATCACTTTTAAATGATCATAGTAGCTACTTGAATGACTCTGTACCTTGTGTAGTGATTTAATTGTTGCATTTATTGAATAGAACTTTATAGTTCCTGTTTTCAGTTATACCTAACATGGGCCCCAGTTGTTATTTTTTATCCTGTTGGTGAATGGCTCATAATAAAAAATATCCCCACTTTGTGTGAAGAATGTTAGTATAACATTCTAGTAGCTTAAGCTACTAGAAAAACATATACAGTTGTTCCTCAGTATCCAAGGCAGATCCGTTTCAAGTCCAGTATATAAAGTGGCACAGTATTTGATTACAACTTATGCATATCCTTTTTAAATACTTTAAATCATCTCTAGATTACTTATAAAACCTAATACAATGTAACTGCTATGCAAATATTTACACTATATTGTTTATGAGTACTGACAAGAAAAATGTGCATGTTTAGTATAGGTATAACCATTGTAGGCCTACCTACATAGTTTATAATTTCAAAAAGTCTGTGATTTATTGAATTCATGGATATGGAACCTGTAGAAGGGCCAGCCAACTGTCTGTTAATAATACATACACATACACTAAACAACACATTCATATATAAAAAAATACATCGTTTCTGTTGAACAATAAACATTGACTTGTAGTTTTGAACTGACATGCTAACAAAATTTGTAGTTACAGATGACCTCACATTAAAAACATAGCATTGAGGGGGCCTCACTGGTGGAACAGGGTTAAAGTCTCAGCTATCAAGCTATCAGCAGCCACTGCAGCATGAGTTTGATCACCAGCCAGGGAGGTGGCCCGCCTGGGACAGCAGACCTCTCCTGTCTCTCCCGCTGCTCCCCTCAGCAGTATGTTTCAGTAGATCTGCCTGTTCTGTTCCCCACTCTGTCTCTGGTGAGTCCTCTCACCCCCACAACTCTGGCCTACACCCCAGCTCTTCTATGCAAACAAAAAATAAAGCTTAAAAAAAAAAAATAGCATTGAACTCTTCATTTACAGTTCATAAAGTGGGATGGATATTCACTTTGTCCAATCCGAAGAGTTCATGATGAGATTTTGGTGACATGTAGTGTTACTAAAGTTTGAATTTAAAGCCAACATCAAATAATAACTGTAAATTAAAAAAAGGGAACTATGTAATTGGGAAATAACTGAGCAGCTTTTAACTCATTAAGAAGTGTATGCTTGTATACATGCATGTGTATATATGTACACAGTTAACAAATGGCCATCAGCAGGGAATTTTATGGATGGAATTTTTCATTCTTCGTTATTAGAGCAATCCATAGGGTTAATTCACTTCTAAAACAGTAGATCAGCTCAGTTTCTGACTTTTAGCTAATATTTTCTGTGCAAATGTTTTCACAGAGCAAGTCAATGAAAAAAGTAGGATTCACTTAAAATATACTTACATTGAATTTAGAATGACTATTTAAGGTTATAATGTAGTTTAATTCTGAGAATAGATGTTACTCAGCATTTTTTTTAGAGATTTTTTTTTTTTTTAAATTTTTGCATACAAGAACTGGGGTGTGGACCAGAGGTGTGGGGGTTGAGAGGACTCACCAGAGAGAGAGAGTGAGGAACAGAATAGGCAGGTCCACTGAAATACACTGCTGAGGGGAGCAGTGGGCAACACAGGAGATGTCTGCACCATGTGGGTTAGTTTCCTGGCTAGGGATCTAACCCATCTTGCAGTGGCTGGCAATAGCTTGATAGCACTGAAACTTTAGCCCCTGTACTACCAAGGAGGCCCTACTGAGGATTTTTATAACAATACTTGTCTTTGTATACATATTATAAATAGTAGTTTCATTTTGTCAAACAGTCTTTTTTTGGTACCTGTTTTAGTCTAGTCTCCTATTTGTGGATTACATACTGGTTTCAGAACCTTTTAAAGTAGTTATCAATTGGGAAAAATACAAATCTCCATAAAGACCTCTCTTATTGTTACAAATGCTGATTATTTTCATATCACAAATGGATCCTTTGCAGAAGCCTGAATGATCTGTCATACTTTAGGAAATTAAATAGAGCACATACATTTATATATATCATCACCTAAATTAGAAGAATTCAGAATCAAATTTAGAATTAACAGTAGCCAGCTGTTGTGATATGACTTTTTATTTAAAGGAACTTAATTTAATTGTTCTTTTCTTTTTCAGATTTTTTTGTTGTGTCTGTGATTATTTTGTATGTTTTCACATTATTCATCATGTTGTATCCAGTTGCCTCTGTTGACCAGGTTCTTCAGGTAAGGCTTAAAAATATCACTTATTACTGGTTATCTGAGGAGTAAAAGTATTTGGGATAGCAGTAGTAAGACATAATACAAAATGATACAATAGGACTATCTGAAATTTACCCAGCCAGATGAGACTTCTGGGTGCTTGATAGAGCTTAAGATATCTCCCCTCCTTTTATGTTACCAAGGAAAGAGACTAAACTATCTACGTTTCTTTTTTCAAGGATCTCTTTCCAAATTTTCTAAGATGTAGCTATATTAACCCTGAGAGAACTTAAGAAGTATGAAGAACATGATTAAAACAGTAGCTTTTATTAACTTTTATTTTTCCTTTACCATTTCTTCATTCTTTGCTTTTGGCTTTATTTCCCTTTGTCTGCAAATTTAATGGCCTTTGGTCTTTGAAAAATTATACACTTTGACCCCATTATTTAATAAGTTCTTTACCAGACTACTTCTTGAGCAGTCTGCACATGCTGCCTCTTTTTCACTGTCCTTTTTCTTCATTCTTTTTTCATTAAAAACATTGTAAATAATGAAATACTTGATCTTTTTCTTGAACTTTTTCTCCATATAAAATTTAAGTTTAGCTTGTTCTTTTGGTCTTCTTAAATATATTCTAATAAAATTAGATAGTTTCTCTTTAAAGGTTTTTAGGCAAGTTTTTATTAGATTTTTTTGCCCCTGGAGTATTAATTGCAGATTTTGATTCTCTTTAAAATTATATATTCTAATTCTTTTATGCTGGGGTATGCAGTCAAGTTATTTTGGATATTCATCTTATATTGAGCAGCCTTTTCAAACTTTTATTCTTACAGTTTTAAAATTCTCTAGGATTTTGTTTTAGTCCTTAATTGTCTTTAATGACAGATGTTTTGTTTCTAACATTTTATTCCTTACACTTCCTATATACTTTCCATGTATCTTAATTGTATTAATACTGGTTGTGTTCACAGCAATGTGCTTGTCATTTTCTGAGCCTAAAGCTAAAGGGAATGTTAAAAATTTTACCATTAAATATTATGTGGATTGCAGGTTTCTGACATATACTCCTTAATTTAAGTATTTATTTTATCTAACAAAATGCCAACTTATTTTGATTTTATGTATGAGAATGTGAAGTTTCTACAACTCTTGGGAATTGTAAGTTCTCATGGAATTGCCATTTCTTCCTCTTTCTTTCAAAGGAAACTTGTTCTTCCCTGAATTTTGGGATACTGTCTGGATATAATGCTGTCTTTTCATGATACATGCAAGTTAATTATCTGATAAAGCTAACTAGATTAATTTCTGATTATTTTAGTGTACACTTTATCAGATTGAGAAAGCTTCCTTTTATAGTGTTTTATTTATTTATTTATTTATTTATTTATTTATTTATTTATTTATTTATACAAGCACTGGGTACAGTCAGAAGCACGGGAGGGTGAGAGAATTCACCAGAGCCAGAGCAGGAAACAGAACAGGCAGACTAACGAAATACACTGCTGAGGGGAGCAGTGGGCGTGGCAGGAGAGGTCTTCGCACCTTGTGGGACCCTCGCCCAGTGGCCGGGGATCAAACTGGTGCTGCAGCGGCTGCGGGCAGCTTCGCAACCCAGCTCTCAACCGCTGCACCACTGGGGAGGCCCCTTTTATAGTGTTTTAAATGTAAATATATGCTTAATTTTATCTAATGTTTTTTCTACATTTATAAAACTTTTCTCCCTGGAGAATGCTGTAAATTATAGATGACTGATAATCAGATGTTGAACTAATTAATACTGCATTCCAAAAATAAATTCATCTGGTTATGATGCATTCTTTTTTCTAAAAGAAAGGATTTGATTTGCTGTGATCATTTTATAAGATTTTTGCATGAATGATACCAAACTTAAACTCGCTCTTTTTTTTTTTCCTTGATATGTTATTGACAGCTTTGAGAAAACTTTGAAACTTTGAAAGTTTTATGAGCCAATTTATGGAATGAATATTCCGTTTCATGGATGTTTCCATAATTTAATCCTCCTTGAATGCACAGGTTGTTTTCCTATGTTTTGTTAATAAAAACAAGGTTTATTTTGCAAATCCCTACACACTTCATTAAGAAAGACAACGTACATTTATAAAGTGAATGTGCGAATGTAGGATTGCTTGGTTAAAAGGTATCTAGAATTTGTTTTTTATAAATACTATGTTATTGGAGTTTGAAAAGATTGACAGTTTACGCTCTTCATAGCAGTGTATGAAGTGTCTGTCTTTCCACAGATTTCATCAGATGATTTAGATAAGCACTTTAAGCAAAAGAACTTTGAGACAAAACACATTTATGTTTTTCTCCCACCATGTGTATCTTCTACTTCACAGCCTAATTATTTCTTGATAGTGTGTTATATTCAGCTCACCTTCCAACAAGGTAGAAGGCTCATCAACTAGTTTGACTTTTACGCCTGCCAGTCTACTGAGATTGCCCTTGCCAAAGCCATCAACAACCTTCTTATTAAGTCCAATGACTTGTCCCCTTAGTTTTTTTTCCCCAATGTTACTTGACTCTGGCAATATTTGACAAGGTAACTATACCATTATCCCTGAGGCATTCCCCCGTGAATTCTTTCGGGCTTTCTCTCTTTTGATTTTGTCCCTACTTTTATGACTTCTCATTCTTTATGGTTCTAAGCCCTCTGTTCTTTAAATTATTGAATTTTCTATTCTTACCTGTTGTCTTAAACTCTGTACATTCAGGTGAACTCATTTATAGTCGGGCCTCCATTGTAGCTGCTGTCTATGTGTTGAAGACTCCCAAGTGTTGTGTGTATCTTCAGCCTAGCTCTCATAACTTCAGCTTCAGACCTGAATAGCCATTGAACATTGTAGGCCTGGTTCATCTGTCAGGTTCCTCATGCAGCATTTTAAAACTAAAGTGGCAGGATACAAAATCAACACGCAAAAGTCAGTAGCCTTCCTATACACAAACAATAAATCTGAAGAAGAAGAAATCAAAAAGACCATCCCTTTTGTTATTGAAACAAAAAAAATCAAATATTTGGGAATAAATCTAACAAAAGAGGTAAAGGACCTATACAAAGAAAACTATAAAACACTGTTAAAAGAAATAGAAGAAGACACAAAGAAATGGAGAGACATCCCCTGCTCATGGATTGGAAGAATAAACATTATTAAAATGGCCATCCTACCAAAAGCAATATACAGATTCAATGCTATTCCAATCAAAATTTCAATGTCATTCTTCAAAGAAATAGAACAATTATTGATGAAATTCATATGGAATCACCAAAAACCCCGAATAGCCAAAGCTCTCCTGAAAAAAAAAGAAGGGAATGGAGGCATCAGACTCCCAGACTTCAAACTATACTACAAAGCCATAATCATCAAAACTGCATGGTATTGGAACAAGAACAGACATACAGACCAATGGAATCGAATAGAAAATCCAGAAATAAACCCACAGATTTATGGTCAACTAATCTTTGACAAAGGAGCAAAGAATATGCATTGGAGCAAAGAAAGTTTGTTCAATAAATGGTGCTGGGAAAACTGGGTCGCTACATGCAAAAGAATGAAGCTTGACCACCACCTCACACCATACACAAAAATCAACTCAAAATGGATTAAAGAACTAGACATAAGACCTGAAACCATAAAATATATAGAAGGAAATATAGGCGAAACACTACGTGATTTGCACATCAAAGACATCTTTACAGACACATCACCCAAAGCAGTGATAGTGAAGGCAAAGATAAACAGCTGGGACTACATCAAATTAAAGAGCTTTTGCACAGCAAAAGAGACAATAACAAAAACAAAGAGAAACCCCACCAACTGGGAGAACATTTTTGCACCCAACACTAATGATAAAGGACTGATCACAAAAATATGCAAAGAGCTGATGAGACTCAACAACAACAAAGAAAATAATCCAGTCAAAAAATGGGCAGAAGAGCTTAAAAGAAACTTCTCTGAAGAGGAAATGCAAATGGCCAACAGGCATATGAAAAAATGTTCAACATCACTTGTCATCAGGGAAATGCAAATCAAAACTACCATGAGATACCATCTTACACCAGTGAGAATGGCACATATTAAAAAAACTACCAACAACAAATGTTGGCGAGGGTGTGGAGAAAAAGGAACTCTTCTGCACTGTTGGTGGGAGTGCAAACTGGTCCAACCACTGTGGAAAGCTGTATGGAGAGTTCTGGACCTACTAAACATAGAGCTTCCATATGATCCAGCAATTCCACTCCTAGGTATTTACCCAAAGGACACAGAAACATCAATTCCAAAGAACACCTGCACCCCTATGTTTATAGCAGCACTGTTTACAAAAGCTAAGCTTTGGAAACAACCCAAATGCCCAAAAATAGATGACTGGATCAAGAAGATGTGGTACATATATACCATGGAATATTACTCAGCATTCAAAAAAGATAAACACATGCAATTTGCAGCAACATGGATGGCGCTGGAAGGGATCATGCTCAGCGAAATAAGCCAAAAAGAAAAAGAAAAATACCGGATGGTCTCACTCATAGCAGGAATCTAGAAAACTTAAATAAGGGACCAGGAAAATGAATAACTATAAGAAAGTGAAAATCAAAATCAACAAAAAACTATGAACCAGAGACACTTTTAGGGGGGCGGGGGTGGGAGGGGAGGGATTGGGGTCAGAATGGGGGGGCTGCAATTGTATGGGGAATATAACAATAAAATTTATTAAAAAAAAAAAAAAAGAAAGAAAGATAAACACATGCAATTTGCAGCAACATGGATGGCGCTGGAAGGGATCATGCTCAACGAAATAAGCCAGAAAGAAAAAGAAAAATACCGGATGGTCTCACTCATAGCAGGAATCTAGAAAACTTAAATAAGGGACCAGGAAAATGAATAACTATGAGAAATTGAAAATCAAAATCAACAAAAAACTATGAACCAAAGATACTCTATGGGGGGTAGGGGGCAGGAGGGGAGGGATTGGGGTCAAAATTAGGGGGTTGCAATTGTATGGGGAATATAAAAATAAAATTTATTATAAAAAAAAAAAAAAACTAAGCTCATCATGTTCTCCCTCAGCCTTGCTTATCTTTTTTGATATCACCATTTGCCCAAGTCAGATGTATATTTACTTGTGTGTTCTTATCCTTGTCACTATGTTGCTAGGTTTTGTTAGGTTTATTCTGAGTTTTTGTTTCTCTCTTTACCCCAGTCCTACTTGCCACCTAAAAGGAAACTTCTTTTTCTTTACTCACAACACTTTTAACATCAATATGTGGGGGTTGTTCCATCTACAAACCAATTTTCTAACTCTCTGACATCGACTGGGTATCTTTAATTCAATTTTGATACTACCTGGAGTTAGCATAGGTGAGTCAGTCAGGCTAATGGCTCAATCCCATGAGACGGTTTCTCTCTCCTCCTCCCATCCCCCACATATTTCAGTTGCAAATCCCCAGGTTGTCATTTGTATTTCTAACCAATAGCTGTAAATCAGGGTTCCCCACAGCCCCCTTCTCAGTTTCAGTTATTTGCTGCAATGGATCATAGAACTCAGGGAAAACTTGTTTATTGGTGTGTTATAAAGAATAAAGGTACAGATGAACAGCCGGATAAAGAGTTATGTGGAGTGTCTGGAAGGATCCTAGTACAGGAGCTTCTGTACCTACAAAATTAGGGTATACCACCCTCCTAGTACATGGATGTGTTGAACAACCCAGAAGCTCTCCAAACCCTGCAGTTTAGGGATTTTATAATGGAGTCTTCATTACATAGGCATGATCAATAAACTCAGTCTCCAGGGTAGATGGTGGGGTGGGGCTGAAGTTCAAAGCTTCTAATCATGGCCTAGTCTTTCTGGTGGTCAGTCCTTACCTTGAAGCTCTCCAAGAGGCCACCAAGAGTTTCTCATTAGAACAAGAAAAAAAAAAGATACCTAGGAAATCTTGGGGATTTAGAAGCTCAGTGTTGGTGGCAGGGCAACCAGACAGAGACCAAATACGAATATATTATGCTGCCTTCCTCACTAGTTCAGGCTGTCATCATTTCTGCCTGAAGCACTGTAACAGTCTCCACCCTGCAGACCCTGCTGGAGTCATAAGTGTTTTTTGAAAACATTGAATCCTAAGTGCCCTCCTGGGCACTTAACATAGTATCTTAGTTCAGTAAATACTTGCTTACTAAAAGACTGTGTGCATAAATGGGATTGTTTTCTATTTTTAGGCCTTACAGATTGATCCCAATCTTACAGTGAAAACATAGATAGTATTTACGTTGATCTGTATGCTTCTTTTACAAATCTGTCTTCATAGCAGTGTAGAGTTTTGAATAATACTTTGTAGTTCAATCTGTATCTACCTCATTGTTTAAAGATAGGATTTTATTTTTTAAGCAGGCACCTGTTAGACATTCATGATCTAGTAGAACATGGACTGTTGAGTTCCATGAATAGAATTTGACCCTAACCTGGGCACTTTTTTTTTTTTAAGATTTATTTATTTGTGCATACAAGAACTGGGGGATAGACCAGAGGTGAAAGGGGTGAGAGGATTCATCAGAGACAGAGCGAGGCACAAAACAGGTGGATTGACTGAAATACACTGCTGAGGGGAGCAGTGGGCAAGACAGGAGAGGTCTGCTGTGCCATGTGGGGTAACTCCCTGGCTGGGGATTGAACCTGTGTTGCAGTGGCTGCAGATAGTTTCATAGTGCTGAGACTTAACTCCTTGCGCCACCAGGAGCCTCTGGGCACTTTATTTTTTTAACTTTGAGTTACTTAAGCTTTGAGCTTTATCATCTGAAAAGTGTATATATTATAATGAGTTTTGTAAATTTGGAAATTATGATGTGCTGTTATATCAACTACCTACTACAGTTTCAACTTAAACTTTTTTGTTTTACAGATAGTATGTGTACCGTATCAGTGGCGTATAACTATGCTCATCATTGTTCTCATCAATGCCTTTGTATCTGTCATGGTGGAGGTAAGCACTGCAGATAATCAGACACCTACCGTGCTGCTTTAGGATTCTTGGTGATTTAATGGAAACAGGGGATTGAGAAAGGTAATATTATGGAAGCCCACAAACAGCTTCAGTTTCATTTTATTTAAATTCATTGTACTTTTTCTTCTCATCTTTGAGCTATGGTCACATAAGGGATATGAATTGACTAGACTGCTACAATAAATGGTGAGATAGTAAAGTTAGTGATTGATAGAAAGGACAGAAGATTGATGCTCAGGCAGCCTATAAACTGGTAAGTCATTGACTGAAATCAGTGGGGGTGTACTACTGGAGTCCTATGATATAGTAAGCTTTCCCATTTAAGGAAGAAAAGGAGGGGACATTCTCCATGAAATGTAGTACATATTCATAAGAACTTATTTGACAGTTAAAAATAATCACCATTATGAATTTACCAGCATTTATTATTGGAACTTCCTCCTTAGTATTTAACTATTCTGATAGAGGTCTCAAAGACTCTACAATTCATGGTATATTATATAGATACTTTCCTATTAGGATTACCTTAAGTCTTCTCTAAAAGAAATAGGACTCATTTGCTGCTCTTTTAATAAAATCTTGTTTCTTCCTAGAACTACTATTGTAATTCACCCCTAATGTAGCAATATAGGAAATAGGAGATACAGTTGTAATTTTTAAGGTAGGGGTTTTTTAGGTTAGATTTTTAAATAAAAAGCAAGTAATTTGTCAAGAGATACGTGTACTTAGGTGATAATAGTCACAGACCTGCAAATTTTGCTTAATTTTTTATCATTCGAAAAGATGGTGTGGCATTTATATTTGGGCTTCAATAGGCAGCGTAAATATTATGGTACTTATGATTTAAGTTACCCAGTGAAATGTATTTTTGCTATTTTATGGGCTCTAGAAAGCACATCCAAGATACTATGTATTTAGTGTGTTTCTACAGTATAAATTCATCTTTCACTCAAATGTTTTTTATTAAGATAAAAAGGTTTAAAAACATTTAGAATTTTAAGAAGTTTTAGGGAATCCTTTCATAATCCCTCTTAATTTACTGTCAAAAGATTGTGTTGTATAATATATTCATTTATAGATGCAGCTGTATATATCATTGGTATTATATATTCAGTTAAAATAACTAAGAAAAAGACTAGATTGTAAGTGTTTATGGGAAAACCTGAGGATTCATGTTAAAAACAATATTTTATGTAAAATTTAGAAGTCCCATTTTATCAAGAATTTTATGATTACAGAGATCCTGTTGTTTTTTTATCTTTTTGCCGTATTAATTGAAATTCTCTGCAGTAGTCCCCCCTTATCCGCGGTTTGCTTTCTGTAGTTTCAGTTACCTGTGATGAACCTCTGTATGAATATACTACGTACAAAAAGATATTTTGAGAGAAAGACCACATTCATATAACTTAAACATAACTGTTTAATAGTTTAAACTGTAGTTTAAGCTATTATCCCATTTTATTACTAGTTACTGTTCCTAATATTTTTCTGTGCCTAATTTATAAATTAAACTTTATCACAGGTGGATACATATAGGAAAAAAATAGAATATACAGGGTTGGGTACTATTTGCAATTTTAGGTTCCCATGGGGGTCTTGGAACTCAGCCCCCGCGGATAAAGGGAACTGCTGTATATGTAAACCAGATCGTGTTTTTCACTAATGATGCGGCATTGTGTGAGCTGTTTTAAATGTGCACATTAATAAAGAATGACTTAGTCATTTTTAATTCTTAACTCACTGGAATATCTCTCAGAACTTCTTCCTTGACGTGGTCCTTTGGAAAGTTGTGTTCAATCGAGACAAACAAGGAGAATATCGCTTCACCACCACACAGCCACCACAGGTTGGAAATCAGCACTTACTCTCAATTCTTCCCCTTTCTAGGCTCTTTCAGTTGTGTATTGTGCATTCTATAGGTTGTTCTGTTGTGTGTTGCTTCAACCTTTTTCCCTGTGCTTGGCATTTCATCATTTCTTATAAGGAGTCCTAGAAAATTCACAACAGACATTTGTTACATTTTCAGGACTTCAAATTTCGTAAGTCTCTTTTCTTTCCATTCTAGTCCTTATCTTCTATGTTTGTAAGGTCTTGTCTTCAGTGGTGGGAATTAGTTTATCCATTTGTGTGTTTTCAATATCAAGTTTTTGTGAGTCCTGTTAGAAGCTAAATTTTATGTTAAACAGTTATTAAAAAAAAAAAGGAATTGTTTCTTCATGGATTTGAAGTCCTGAGGTCAAAAGTTTGAGGAATTATTTCTGATTTCTTGTCAATTACTGTTCTGTTATTTTGGATGGTTTTGTTATTCTGATCATTCAGAATAATTTCCAGAGACACAGTGCTCATTTTTATACAAACCATGATATAGAACTTTAACTTTTTGGATTCATTAAGTAACCAATTATTTGAAATATATGCAAAAGAGAAACAGTAAATAAAACCCATTTCCTTGTGTTGAGATGTTTATAATTCTTTATAAAAAAATACAAGTTAGTCTTATTTTTCAAACTGTACCATTGAATCACAACTCGAAGTCAGCCTTTTGTGTATAGAGAACTTGACACAATAAAAGTCTTACTGCATCGCATTGCCCATTGATGTTTGTAGGTGGGTAAGTTCTAAATCTTTCACTTATCCTGACTCACCAAAAAGTCTTCAAAGTTCAAAAGGATTCACTAGCATTTCTAAGTTGGATCACTCACTTTTAAGCCTTGTTTTATCCAAAGAGCAGCTTCATGAGCTCTTATTTTGGTAGTTAAGCTGCTTTGATACCCAGTGTAATATTATTGGATTGCTTTATAAGGGGTCCTGTAGAGTGCCACTTCCTTTTTCCAGTACTTTATGGTGAACAGTGATAATTTTATCATAATTGTTGTAGAGCAACTGAGATTATCTCAGGACATCCTTTCCCCCTAACAGGATGAGTCTGGAATTAGCTTCAGTTCCTTTTTGTTAAAGGAGTATAGTGCCCATTTGTCCCTAGTAGTAGGTATGACCAGGTCCTATATAGCTAAATCTTATCTGTGTCTAGGTTTGTTTTTTTTTTCCTTATGTTACTGCACCTTACTTTAAAGGATTAACTTTGGTTCCTATCAAGTGACATTTATATTGACAAGGCCTAAGGGCCAGGAAAACATTTACAATGAGTTTTAGCCTTCTCTAAAGTGATTGCTGATCTAAACAGGAAATGCAGATTCTGAGGAGAGCTTAATATCCCCATTTAGTCAAGAATGGGTAACATAAGTTTCCTTTAAAATATTTAAGTTGGAAATCCCTTCTCACTTTTCTTTTAACAATTTTTTTTAAAGAGGCATGTATTTTATTTATTTATTTGTTTGTTTGTTTGTTTATACATGCACTGGGTACAGTCAGAAGCGCGGGAGGGGGAGAGAATTCACCAGAGCCAGAGCAGGGAGCAGAACAGGCAGAAGGACCAAGTACACTGCTGAGGGGAGCAGCGGGCAGCAGGAGAGGTCTGCGCGCCATGTGGGACCCTCCTCCGGTGGCCAGGGAGCAGCCGGGGATGGAACCGGCGCCGCAGAGGCCGCGGGCAGCTTCGCAACCCAGCACTCAACCGCTGCGCCACCGGGGAGGCCCCCCTTCTCACTTTTCAACCAAGATTAAATGGCAGAAAATGCTATCATTTGTTAAATATTTATATATTTGTATATTTAGCTATTTCCTAAGTATTTGTGAAGAAGTGCCTGTCTCCTTTAAGAGTTTGTGTCTCTTGTGTAAAGTCTTGCATCGAAAGTGTTCAGGGGAAAGACTGAAGGAAGAACGTGATCTAGAGCAGGTAGGCTCAAACGTGCCCTCCCTGTGGGCTTACTAGTTCTGAGAGTCACTGAGCGTATAATTTTAATGTTCAGTTTCTATGATTATGATTAAGAACTTTTTAAATAATTGGCATTAGAAAAGAGTTCTTAGAATGATTCACTTTCATCTTCTGATACTTCTATATTTAATGTTATTTCACTACTCACATTTCTGACCATTCCAGAGCTAGTCAGTCAGTTATATTACCACAAGGCTGTCTCTCAATAGTTATACTTCCCTCTGCCACCTTCCCCAAGGCAAGGGATTTATTTGGCAGTGTCTGGAGGCATTTTTGGTTATCACAATTAGGGAGTTTGCTGTTGACACATAGTTTCTAACTGTAGAGATCAGGGATACTGCTAAAGAAACATCCAGTAGTAATGTTGTGAGGACATTCCTTCACAATGAAGAGCGCCTAATTCAAAATGTCAGTAGTCTCAAGGTTGAAAAACCCTGCCATAAAGTCAAAAAGAAAGTAAGGTGAGAGTTACAAACTCCTGGGACTTTTATAGTTGCCTTAATTTTCTTCAACCACAAACTCCTGTTCTACTCTGTTCTCTTTTCTAACAAAACTCTTGTCAATTCTGTTCTCTTTTCTGACAAAATCAGTTGAGGTCTCAGGCTGTAACTCTCAACCTTCTATATTAATGTTAGGCAAAGAAGCTATGTTTCTTCTTTTACTTCTTTGCCATGTAGACCCAGGGACCAGTGAGATGGGTTGGACCTTTCAAAGGTAGGCTGGACTAGACTTTATAACTTAGGAGAGTTGAATTGGGAAGTCAGGAGCTTCACCTGCTATCTCTGGAGTTATGTCCAAAATGCCTGGTCATCTACAAAGTACTGTATAACACCTTTAGGAGCCTCCCAATCTTAAGGTGTTTTTAACTTAATTTTACTCATAAGCAGCATTTAATTGAGTTGCTAAGGTTATGTATCTAATGAATGGCAGAATGGGGATTTGAAATCAGGATTTCTGATTCTCATTGCCATACTGCCTCACACATATCACTTATGAGACCACGGAGATATAAACTAACGTAACGGTCATATGGCAGAATTGAGACAAGTATAACTACTGTCAGTACTGACTTTTTGTGGTAGATACTATTTGAGGCATCTTGTATGAATTCTAATTCTTAAGCCCCTGTTATACTCATACCTCCCTACTTCTTTGTTGCACAGTTGCTTGCCTTTCTCTTGTCACCATCTTCGCTCCCTTGATTTATTTCTCATTCCACTTTGCTTGTAGCACCTTTCATTTTCTCTACTAGTGAAGTTACGTTTGAGACTGAATGCTATGTTTGTAAACTAGCAAAATGGTATGTTTATAATGTATTAGTTGTGTATGATATTGAAGAAGTGAGGGTATGTGCATGATACTGGGGGAGGTGAGGCTCCACGAACAAAATATGTGTCTAATTATAGTGCATGGGGAATCCCTGATGTTCCTTATGACTTTATTATTT
This sequence comes from Talpa occidentalis, assembly GCF_014898055.3. Lineage (NCBI taxonomy): Eukaryota > Metazoa > Chordata > Mammalia > Eulipotyphla > Talpidae > Talpa > Talpa occidentalis. The sequence goes on along the minus strand of NW_023604295.1, from coordinate 39,563,130 downwards.
AAGTTATAACAAATGGTACATTGCTTTTAATAGGGACACGAGGTTTAAAAAGAAAGAAAAATGCGCCTTTAATGTTAAAGAATACTACTGAAATTTGGTTTAATTTCATTGCTTGACTCATTTTCCACTGGTAGGGAACAATGGAATTAGAGATACATGTTTGTATCTTACATGTGAATACATTTGGCTGTAACTTTCTTTAACTCAGCTTTCTGTGCATTGCTCTTCAATCCAGCCATCTCATCTAGTCAGACAAAATCTGTGTTTCTCCTCCCACCCCCTCCTTAAAGAAGTGACAGCTTTCAGATTAATTTAGGAACATTGATCTTTCTTAAAATTAGACGGAAGAATTTAAACATTTTGGAGAAAAGATAGTTTGAACCATCATCTCTTATTAAATATTAAGTTTTGTTGTGCACATGACTACACTGGAAAGAAATTATTTGTATTTGGATCACCTGAAGATTTCTATATCTAGTCTCTATCCTAATGTCAACTAGTTTCCTTGTGGACTTCTTTTAAGGTGATAATAATAATAATAATAGTAATAATTTTCTTTTTAGTTAGGACAGTAGACTACTAGACAATCTTCAAGTCTATATTTCATCACCCCACCTTCCCAGAATCTAATATAGCTTAACTTGTGATCACAGTTTTGAACTTTAAATTCTTGGTAGTTGTGTAGCATCCTGTATTTTGTTTACAAGTAAATGAGACAACCTTTAGAGACTGTTAGTTATTGTCACAATGCCCACCCGCAGTTTTTGAGGAGGAAAGAGTAGTAGGTTCATGGTGATTGTCCTAATTTTACCAAGTGAAAGTATGAAAAAGTTGTTAAAACAGTTTTCATTTTAAAGTATTTTTGTTGTTTTCCATGACCAGAGTATGTTTCAAAATACATGTAAAAGCAAATTTGCCTTTCTTGATCATGAAGGTATTTGGGGTGTTAATGTCAGAACACTGAACATCTATGAATATTTCCATTTTTGAAGATTACTTCAATTGAGATAAGACCTAGTAGTAGCTTGGGTATATGTTGATGGCAAAACAAAACAACTTGGAATTTAAATTTTGCTTTGGAGAAGTAATAGCCAAAATAAGAATTGACTTCTTCAGAGGTGACCATAACTATGTTGTCATTTAGTTTTATTTCAGATTTCAATTAAGACAAATTTTGATGGTCTCTATTGAATTTGCACTTCTATACCAAAACCAATTCTTCTCCCAGAATTATTTATTTAAGATTGCCTTCATCAAAAACATCAGGATTGGTCAGAGGGATTTCAATGACAGCACAGCTTTTGATAATGAAGTGATACTAAGTACTTGTTTTATACCTCTCTGTATACTTCTTTCTAGCTCTGGAGCACCATGGGAAAGCCATTATTATGAAATGAAAGCTTTTTTATATTAATGAGAATGTGGTTTTAAAGACAGATATTGCCATTACATGTGTGATCTGAGTTATAATTTTGACCTAACAAGTTTTTAATCCTACCAAATGTTTTGAAAATGATATTAACAGTAACACTATTATGATTTTCTTCCAAAATAGTCAAGTGACTGAGTTGCTAGGAACAGTACTACCAAAATGTAGTTTGGGATTGAATATGAGTCTCCTACTAAATACTAAAAATATGTTCTCTTTCTGAATAGTTTAAAGTTATTCTTAGTGCATTAGATGTTTTGTGTTATAGAATCATAGAACCCAAATCTACAACTTATTCTTAAAAAATGTACCTGTACATGAGAGGGATAGGTACATAACTCTAAAAGAGAGTAAGTTACATTAAAAAATAAAAAACTAATCTTAAAAAAAATACATGTTCCTAAATAATTGAAAGCTGACTTTTTTTACGTTTTTTAAAAATTTGTTTTTAAAAGTTATTTCCTCTTATTTCCCTTTGCTTATGTGTTGTGCTATAAAATCCTGTTTTTAAAAAGCAGACTTTATTACGATGTTCTTTCTTTTCCTTATTTTCTTAGGAGTCAGTGGATCGATGGGGAAAATGCTGCTTGTCCTGGGCCCTGGGCTGTAGAAAGAAGATACCAAAGGCAAAGTATATGTATCTAGCTCAGGAGCTCTTGGTGGATCCAGAATGGCCACCAAAACCTCAAACAACAACAGAAGCTAAAGCTTTAGTTAAGGAGAATGGATCATGTCAAATCATCACCATAACATAGCAATGAATCAGACTCAGTGGTATGCAAATAGTTTTGAGGAGAAAGTATTTTAGGACTTCCTGATCCTGTGTGTCTGAATGGTACCATTTTAATTTATGTCCCTTCTGATAGAGTAATTAATTTCAGAGCTTAAAAAAAAAAAAAAAAAGCCCCCCCCCCCCCAAAAAAAAAACCCAAAAAGCAAAGATACTGGCCCATCAGTGAAACTGATTATCATTGTATAAAGTCCCTATATCCATTCAGTAACTCTTAAGTGTTATCTATATTTCCATAATTTTCTTGTCTGTTCTTCTCAGTGATATTCTCTATATTGGGTGCAGAAGAAAATTGATATTTGGTAGGTTTTTAGACATTGGCCTTTGAGAATTACTTTTACAATATCCTTTAAATTTATTTTCACAACTCCCTTAAGTAGAAAAAGTCCTCACTTATAAACAAGGCTCTAAATTTGTGAGTGATAAATAAAATGTCTGTTAATTAGCCTCCAGAGAAAACAAAGCATATTTTTTGTTTGATCCCATTATTTCTTCCAAAGAAGTCTATACCCACATAGACACCAGTTACCTTTGATAGCCTAGAGTTAGAAGTGAGTTTTATGGTGTTGCTTATAGAACAACTCAGGTAATTTACATTTATGGTTTTATATTTTCTGTACAAACTGCCTGGGTTTTACTTTTCTAATCAGCAAGGTGCTTCACTGCCTTCTTGAGATGTCCCTCTAAGCTATTAAATGATCTTGTGCAATGTCTGGTGTCAGTAGTATAATTGGCTTTAGTTAAATGTTAAAGAACCCTTTTCACTAGGAAATAAGATCATTTCTTTTGACAGTAGATGTCGATCTAGCTTTCTATACCCTTCGTGTCTGTTTTTTCTGCAGGTTTTATTATTTTAAAAAAGTCAGTTTTTCTACATTCTTCATTACCTAAGACATAGGATAATAGTTGCTGTTTTGTTTTTAGTTAGAATTTTACCTCCTGAGGTTTGACATATGTCTTCTGTCAATAATGAGGCTTGAAAAATGAGTGGTTTTGAATGACTGCTACTTTTTTCAAAGCAATATGAACTTAGTGAGAGTTTGTTTTATGCCATTAGGTGGTGCCAGAGGTCAGAGCTTACTCATGATGGATTGAGTGCTTACCTTGATCAAACATATTTTTTTGGTTGTGGATATTTCTGAGAGGAAAACATTTTGAAATAAAGAATTAAGACATCCACTGAACCAGAGGAAATGTGGAAATTATTTTTCATCTTTGTTTTGCCTGGTTAATGTTTAAATGCGAAACAAAATTAAGGTGATTTTAAAAATGCCTTCATAGGTAAGATCCAGCAGTTTGGCAAAACCCACAGTTATGATAAACGCTAAAGTACTAAAACTGTGTGATATTATCCTATGTTCTTCCTTAATCAATAGCATGCTTGTGCTTTCTACTCCTAGCTGATCATTATTTTCCTGATATGTATTTACCAACTTACAAAATGTTACCCAATACTATAGGACCAAGTGGTTCTCATTTTTTGATGCTGCAGAGACCTGAATGATGTTTGGTAACTGTAGAAAAATGTAAGTTACACTCAGGATCACTGTTCTTGCTATTGCCACTGATACTTCTTAACAAAAACATAATTGAAGTTTTCCATCTCAAAGTATAATATGATATTAATACACATTAGATGATACGAACAATTGTTTCATGAATGATTCTATGAAGCTATGCATCTTAGACCTCTTGAGCTGTGAATTAGCACTGTTTTCTATAGTTACTTACTCTCACAATCATTTTATAATTTCTGTACTCACTGTCAGTATGAACAAGTGTTATTCTTCAGTGATTTCCTAGAATTGTAAATTTTATTCTATAAGTACTGAAGCTTATAATGCATTGTTAAGTAGCACCTTCAAATCCTATTATCAGGAGTGTTTAACATCTTTAAGCGCATGGTCATAAAGAACTATATTTTTGACACCCTTCCCCTTTTTTTTAACATTTAAATTTTATAAGGTTTTTTATCTCATCTGTCCAAACTGTTCTCAAAGAAATGAAATTTTTGGGTAGGTGAGAAAGCGTTTATAGGAAATTAGATTGAACAAAAACAAGGTGTTGTTCAAGTTGTAATTGATGGTTTCCAGAATGTTATTTGAAGAATGTTTTTAAATCCAGGTATGGGTCCTACTCGGTGCCATAGATAGACTGAGTCCTCTCTGTAGGTCACCATTACACAGTGATTTTAATTCTGAATTTCACATAAGTTATTTGAGTGTATACATACCTAAAATTTAAAAATCTGTACATATATTATTTTGATGTATTAAGATTAATAAATATTGCCGATTTAAATTTTATTTATGCACATACTTAAAGGACAGAAATGTCTGGGAAAGTAATTGTTAAATAATGATATGTAACTTTTTTAACTTTTTAAATAAATAACAAGATTTTTAATGTGTGTCTCCCTCAGGGTTGTTTAAAGTTTTTTTTTTTCTTCCCTCAAATATAAATAGCGGTAACTATATGTTTTGTATCTTTTAGCACCAACTGCTGTAAAGCAATGCTGCAAATAATGCTTGAATAAGAAGTGGCTAAGCCAACAACAAAGTAATTTTTTATATTAGTTTTATAATCCTTACATTCGAAAGCTTTCCAAACTGCACTTGCGTTTAAATAAAACTGTCGCAGTTTTTTAACTCTTATTTATTTTGTTCCCTGTGTTTATGAATATACTACACAGTTTCAGAGGCATGAAATATATCATTGTTTAAGTATTCTTTTCCCAAAATGGCTATAGATACAATATCCAGAGAATAGAAAAAATTCAAGCTTTAGAAAACAAATTCTAAGATTTTTTGCATGCAATTTTGACATATCTGAAAGTAGGTTTTTGTATATTTTTGGTGGGAGGTCGTTGGGGACTTTTAACAGAATGTGGGATGTTAATTTTTGTACAGTATGTGGGCATTTACACATTTTTAATGTATTAAAATTTGGTAATTATGTGCACATGAAATTAATAAAATAGTTACTTCCTGTTATGATTTGTGAATTCCTTAAGACTTTGGATTTTTTTAAGTAACTTTATATCAGAAATGATACTGCATCTTTATATTTTTAAAATTGTATTGCTGCTCAAGAATGGTACCCTAATGTCAAAAAGGCATACATTCATAATTGTACATTTAGCACTGTAAATAACCTTATGAGATCTTTTTTGATTGAAACTATTCGAAATAAAAATTTAAATGAATGAAATAACATTTTTCTCTGTCTTTATGCATTATTTGCTTTTTAATGACTTGAATATGCCCTCCTTATTTCTTGTTTTATAGTTTTCTACTTCCTTTTTTTAACTATGGATTTTTGAAAGACATAATACTATACGTCCTATAGCACTTCATGTACATGCCCATCCTGTGGAAACCTATCTGTCAGATAGAATATAGAGCCAAATGTTTAGTATCTGAGGGAAGTGGTAACATATACAACTAGGCAATAACCTATTAATAGTTGATTAATCATGCCCAGAGCTAATATGTAAGAAGCGGTAAGTCTGAAGTGAAATGGTGGTATCCATGAGCATGGAAAAGAACATGCCAAGGAGAAACCATAGAACTAACCAGTGGTCAGAGATTCCAGAGAAGGCAGGAATGTGTAGGACCTTTGTGCCTGGGTAAAAGGTGTTTCCTGGTATGGAAGATTCTACAGGAAGCATGCTTTCTCTGCTGCTGGCTTTGTGGCTGGCTGTGGTATGAATTCTGCCTGAATGTCTCCTTCCTCTTGCCCCTACATCACTGCTAGGTGCTTTAGTCTGAGTTTATTTTGCAGGGAAGGACAGACAGTTCTAGGGATTTGAATAAGACTACCTCTTCAAATTTGTAATTGTGGTTATTCAGGTCTCTGAGTCTCTTCCACAGAGAGAAAAGCACATTTCAAGAAGATGTGGTATATATATGCAATGGAATATTCAGCAATCAAAGAAGATAAACCAATGCCATTCACAGCAACAGGGAAGGAGCTAGAAGGAATTATGCTCAGTGAAATAAGTCAGAAGGAAAAAAAAATATCAGATGGTTTCACTTATAGGAAGAATGTAGGGGAACCAAATAAGACATCAGGGGAAAAAATAACTACAAAACAAAACAACGATTATAAACCAGAGACATCCTGCAGTTTGCTCAAAATATATTTCTACTGCTGCATTATGAGAGTGTATTTCTTCACCCTTCACAAAACACTGTATATTTTCAGATTTTAAATATTAAAAAGGTTACTTCTTTGTGGTGTTGGCAGACACATTATCAAACAGGCCAGAAACAGACCCACAGATTCATGGGATGTTGGACCATGGAAGGGCTGACCTTGTAACTCTGAGCGAAGAAGGGAGATTTTATGTTCAATATATATGACTAGGATATTTGGTTAATGGGAAAAAATAAAATTGTACTCTTCATATATGAAAATGAAGTGAAGATGGAGTAAAGACAAAACTATAGAAACGGCATTTTAGGGTAAGATTTTTCTGACTTGGGAGGAGAGGAGAGCTTATTTTAACAGACAAAAAGTACAGATCATAAAAAGAGATTGCTAACTTATATGAAGACTTCTGTCCAGACAAAAACATCACAAAAGGGTGAAAAGGCAGGTCACAAAGTAATTGAAGATAGTTGTAACACCTGTAACTGACAAAGGATTCATATCCAGAATACATAAAGTATACCTACAATTCCGTTTTGAACGACATAGGTGCACATTTTGCAAGTAGAAAATGGGCAAAAGGGAAGATTCTCAGAAGATGAAGCACAAATGGCCATAAAAAATATGAAAAGATGTTCAAGTTTACTTTCAATGGGGAATTGAAAAAAAAACAGGTAATTATTTCATACAAATGGCAAAAAAAATCAGTTCCAAGTGTGGGCAGAGCGATGAAGCCCATCAGGACCTCCACACACATACCTTGTGCAACTACTTTGGAAAGCAGTTTGACATTGCCAAGCTAACTCAAACGTGGACCAACCCAGCAGTGCCATTACTGAACAAGAATCAAAAATATTCTTAGTCTTATTCCTAAAAAGGGGAGCAGGAGGACTGGATAGAGAGCTAGGGCAATGTGGCAGAAAAGGAAAACCAAAGGAAGTGGGGCCTGTGTAGGGGTGTGGCTGCTGCAATGATCCAGCTGTGGCACTAAACTCTTCTAGCATTAGAGTCATACTGGACCTTTTATGGAGAAAATTCACACTGCTCTTGTTGGCGTTGACAGTAGGATTTGGGTTATATATGGTCTCTTTCAGTTTGAATATATTTGTCATTGAAAACCAGAATATGCCTTCTGAGATAGGGCCCTCTCCATGACTTCTATTCTGGTGAAGTCTTTATCCTCCGGATGCAAGAACACCTCCCTTTTCCTTTGTAAAGTGCCAAATTACAGGCAAAGCTGTAAGCCTCTCATTTGCCTTGGGGAGCATTACCATTTCAGGTAAGGTCAAATACTTTAAAAATTAACATGGGGAAAGGGAGCACTAGATTTTTCTGTGTGTGCATAAAAACTAGAATTTAGGACAAGAAATGATTTTTATAAAATTCCACTAGGGAAATTGTTTTGGTGGATTAGCATTGCTATGTATCGCAGGTAATGCCATGAGTATTAATTTTTAATTAAGCACCTTTGAAATGATGGCTCTGCAATTATTGCTCTGAAATACTACTCTCAAATTCTAGCTGTGTGACACTGTTTAAGTTACTTAATCTTTCTGGGCCTTAGTTTCTTCATCCCTTAATTGATGATAATAATAGTACCAACCTCATACGGTTATTGTGAAGCTTAATGGATTCATTTAAACAAAGTGCTGAGAATAATGCATGGCACTAAGTAGTATTATTACCTGCTTTTCTCAGTGCGACTGTTAACTGATGGCATTTACTATTTGGGGGTGTTCATTATTTTAGTAGAATAAGTGGATACCGTGGCTATACCATGATTGTGATACAGGAATTAGGCAGAGGTTGCTGCTGTTAAACCGATTTTGCTGCTACCTTTTGGACGATGGGTAAGTTCTGGGTAAATCCCGACGTCAAGAGCAGAGCTGCTTTCACAGCGGACACTGCTCTGTGATGTCTGTGGGCTCGAATGTGGGAATGATTAATTCTGTGCGAGTGTACTGGTAACTTGAAAGCGCTTTAATGTCAACGCTCTTAGAGGGCAGAAAATCATTGCGGGAAAAGAATGAGACCTGTAAGCGTAGAATGAAAGACCTCACCACCCAGGAAAATGTGCATTTTCAAGCAGATAAGTCGCTCACAAGGAGAGAGAGACTTAGTTGTAACTGGATAACATTCAAAGTCAGCGATAATCCCGAGGAGGATTATGCTTCCGCGGGGTTCCAAGAGCGAATATGAGCACTTGCTTTTGTGTATTGCCCACAGACCTCCCACTGTCGCTCCTTCGGACATGCTGAGGAGCGCGCTGCTGTGCGCGGTGCTGGGGCTCCTGCGCGCCCAGCGCTTCCCCTGCCCACCCACCTGCAGGTGTGTCTACCGGGACGCCGCGCAGTGCTCGGGAGGCAGCGTGGCGCGCATCGCTGCGCTCGGTCTGCCCACCAACCTCACGCACATCCTCCTCTTTCGAATGGGCCCCGGCGCCTTGCAGAACCACAGCTTCAGCGGCATGACCGTCCTGCAGCGCCTGATACTGTCAGACAGCCCGATCTCCGCCATTGCCCCCGGTACCTTCCATGACCTCGTAAAACTAAAAACCTTGAGGTTGTCGCGCGACAAAATAACTCATCTTCCAGGTGCGCTGTTGGATAAGATGGTGCTCCTGGAACAGTTGTTCTTGGACCGAAATGAGCTAAAGGACATTGATCAAAACATGTTTCAGAAACTGGTTAATCTGCAGGAGCTGTTTTTGAACCAAAATCAACTGGCTTTCCTTCCCGTTAGCCTCTTTGCAAATCTGAAGAACCTAAAATTGTTGGATTTATCGGGAAACAATTTGACCCATCTGCCCAAGGGATTGCTTGAGGCACAAGCTAAGCTTGAGAAACTTTTGCTCCATTCGAACCAGCTTGCCTCTCTGGATTCTGGGCCGTTCCGCAGCCTGCGCGCCCTCGTGGAGCTGCAGCTGGACAGGAATCACATCCGTTCCATCGCCCCCAGTACCTTCGACCGGCTCCGAAATCTGAGCTCTTTGACTCTTTCCAGAAACCGCCTCGAGTTCCTGCCCTCGGCACTCTTTATTCATTTGCACAATTTGACTCTCCTGACCCTCTTCGAGAACCCGCTGAAAGAGCTCCCGGAGGTGCTCTTCGGGGAGGCGCGGGGTCTGCAGGAGCTGTGGCTGAACGTCTCCCTGCTGCGCACCCTGCCGGCCGCCGCCTTCCGCAACCTGAGCCGCCTGCGGGCCCTGGGGGTGACTGCGAGCCCGGGTCTGAGCGCGCTTCCAGAAGGCGCCTTCAGCGGCCTCGGCGAGCTCCGGGTGCTCGCCCTGGACTCCAACAACCTGACCTCTCTCCCCGACGGTTTGCTGCGCGGCCTCCGCAGCTTGCGCCAAGTTTCGCTGAGCCACAACAGGCTGCGGACCCTGCCCCGCCCGCTCTTCCGAGACCTCAGCCGCCTGGAAGAGGTGCGGCTCGACCACAACCAGCTGGAGACCCTGCCTGGCGACGTGTTTGGGGCTCTGCCCCGGCTGGCGGAGGTCCTGCTGGGGCACAATCCCTGGCGCTGCGACTGTGAGCTGCTGCCATTCTTGACCTGGCTGCGGCTGCACCCCGACCTCGTGGGCCGAACCGAACCTCCGCGGTGCTTCAGCCCGGGGCAGCGCGCCGGCTGGCAGCTCTGGGCCCTACCCGACCGGGACCCGGGGTGTTTGGACGCCCGGAGTCCGCCTCCCCACCCTGCCAACAGCTCCCCCGAAGCCCCCAGCCAACCAGACCTCCCCAAGGCACCCGTCCTCCTCGCCTGGGTGCCCAACAGTTCAGAACCCTGGGCCCGGGCCCAGATGGTCGCCAAGGGCACACGTGAAGACCATAGTCTGTTCTGGGGTCTTTATTTTCTGTTTTTAACCGTTCAAGCCATAATAACCGGATTCATTGTGTTTGTTATGATTGAGCTCTGCCGGCAATTTCGAAATTTAATCAGAGCCAGTTCTTGTTCCTGGTCAGTGGAAAACCCTTGCAACTAATTAAAACGTGACCAGAGTGTTGTCAGATGTGGCTCTAAGGAGAACGCAGACTGGCTGCTGCAGTCCTGGTCTCCCTTCCCCCCCCCCCCATTTCACCTCCCCCGCAGTGATGACAGCTTGCTTAAAGGTCTTGGCCTCTACTGTGTGCTGCTGGGGCAGGGCTAGTGTTCGACTCACCTGTCCACTATGCCTGGTGCAGGACAGGGAGCTTTTCAGTGTTTACTAAGAAAATGCGCAAACAAACCAGCCAGCTCCAGCCCAGGGCCTGTCCCCTGCACTAAGTAGGTATATGGCTTGATTGTGAATTTGATGAATAAAATGAATATGGTGATTCAAGTGATGATCCAAGTCATCCTTTTTCTGGGGCAAAGGATAGATTGCTCTCTTTATTTTTATTGAAAAATAGAAACTTGTTTATTGCAGTGCTATTTACCATAGCTAAATTATGGAAGAAGCAAAGTGCCCCACAACAGATGAGTGGATCCAGATGTGGTTTATATACACGATGGAATATTGCTAGTGATCAAAAAAGATGTACTCTCCATTTGCAGGAACATGAATGGAGCTAGAAGGGACAATGCTAAGTGAAAAAAGAAAGGTAAATACTGGATGGTGTCACTAATATGTGGAATATAAAGTAACTAAAGTAATAGTGAGATTAAGACAAGCTTAAAAACTAATCTTGATAGCTAATTACAGAAATGAGACACTAAGGGGAGGGGGGGTGGGCTGAGAAGAAAGAACAAAGAGGGAAGGAAGCACAATGGTCTAAGGTGGTGGAATAAGGGTGAGTTGGTGGTGGGTGCACTACTGTGGTGATACCTGACCGGGGATACCCCAATATTATTTCAACTAAAAATAAATCTAAAAAATTAAATTCAGGGCCTCCCTGGTGGGCGCAAGGGGTTAAGACACAACCAATGAAGCTATCCACAGCTACTGCAGCATGAGTTCAATCCCTACCAGGAAGCTGACCCACATGGCACAGCAGACCTCTCCTGTCTCGCCCTCTGCTCCCCTCAGCAGTATACTTCAGTCAATCTGCCTGTTCTGTTCCCCACACTATCTCTGGTGAATCTTCTCACCCCTCTGTACCCCTGGCCTGTACCCCAGTTCTTGCGTGCATAAATAAATAAATCTTAAAAAAATTAAATTCATAAAAAGACTAAAAAAAAATGAGCTTGAAAAAAGATAGATGAAAAGTAGAACTCTTCCACTTCTTTCCCTTGTCTTATTTTTTTTCCTCACTTTTTGTCTCTCTGACTTGTGGGCTATTTGGAAGAGTGCTGGATTCCATTCATTCAAAACTATTTTCAGGCTTAAACTGCTATAGACCGAGAGAGAAAGAACACAGCCTTCCCTGGGGGGGCGGGGGCCGACACCCAGGGAGAGGGTAAAGGGTGTGGAATGGACCTTGAGGGAGTAGCAGAGGCACAGCAGCAGGTCTGTGTGGGTAGGGGTGGGTCTCTGATTCAGACAGACGTGGTGTGTAAGGCTGCATGTTGTGTGGTCTCCAGGGAGCTTCTGCTTGCTTCCTATATGGGCGAGGTATGTCATTTTGACACTGGGATGGTTTTCACTTCCTGAAACTAAATGCCACATCATTTTACAAACATTTATGGAGCACTTAACATGTGACAGGTGCCCATGGATGTAATGGTAAGCTTGGTTTCTAGTTTATTATGCTTGGATCATGTTCTTGTTTATTCGTCCAATTGAAAACCATAAAAGCCCTGTTGCTTTAATTGGATATCTGTGCTTGTGAGAAACAGTGGTTAAAATATATGGTTGGAGAGTTGACAACTGCAGGTTCAAATCCCAGCTCCATCACTTACTAACTGCATAGGACATTGGGCAAGACACCTAAATTCTCTAAGCCTTCATGTCCTCATCCCTGGAAAGGAATAAATAGTACCTGCCTCATAGAGTTGTTGTGAGAATTAAAGGCAATAAAGCATATGATGACTTAGCCTAGTGCCCTACATACAATAAATGTTAGCTCTTATTATTAAAGGGCAAGCAATTACAACTGCTGTCATGAGTTCTAAAGATGAGCTTTGAGTTGACTCTTTCTCTGAGTATATAAAGGTGAGAGCAAACTTTCTCAGACTGGAGGTTATATTCAAAGTCACCTGTGGGTCATCTCCAGCCTGTGTGGTCAGGCTCTGCTCACAGTCTAGAGAAATGGATCTTCCGGAACACCAATTGCTTGTGGAACAGGAAGAGCTGGGTTCTTGGCATTTGTAGATTCGCTTTTCCTTCAAGACGCAGTGCAAATACCCCTCCTGGTAAACCTTCCCTGGATGCCTGGGCAGCTACAGGCTCCCTTCTCAGGCTGTCCTGCACAGGAACCCTGCCCCTCCCGCCTGGCCCCGCGTGCCTTCACTCTAGGCTTGTGTTTTTGTGCCTCCTGCACTGTTGGTTTCTTGGTCTTACCTCGTCTTGTTTATTTCCACTGCTCCAAAATTTGAACTATCTACAGCAAAAAAAAAATGCACTTTTTTTTTAAACGCAATATGGACCGTGATCCTCACCACTCTGCTCTCAGACAAGATTCCTATTTCTCTCAGCCTCCCTCTCCTCTCCTGTGAAGTGAGGATAAAAAAGATTCTTACTATTATTGCAAGAACAAAGTGAGACATTGATGCCAAATAGAGGTCTGGTGGCTGGCGCTCTGCAGAAGTGGGCTATTGTCATGGTGAGCTCTTTGGGCTCACCCCATGTTCCAGCATGCCTCAGTGCCTGTGTGTGCGTGTATTTTGTGTGTGTGTGTGTGTGTGTGTGTTCACACAGCAAACCTTGTTGGGTGCCTCCTCTGTACCCACAATCTCTAAGTGGAGGAGGGGGCAGTTGGTAAAACAAAGCACACACTTCCATGGAGCTTGCCTTTGGAGTTCCCTCCAACTAAAACATCTTTCCAAACTCTCGGCCATTATCTTTAAACATTGCAGAGAAATATGGAGGACAATTTGGACACCTCAACCAACTTTATTAAATCTTTATGCTTTGCTATATTTGCTAGCAATATTTTTTTTCCCCCACAGAGTAACATTTGAAAAAAGTTGAAACCTTCTCTCCTTATAGGTAATCTACTTAATAAAATTGATGTTTCACTTCCCTATACATGCTTTTATATTCTTGCTACATGTATCTACAACTCTGAACAAGTTGAAGTAATTTGCCTGTTTTCAAATTTTTATGGCTGGTACTCTGCATATAGCATTCTTCAACTTTATTTTCTGAGCTAATATTTTTGAGATTTAATCATATGAAGCATTTGGCACTAGTTCATTCACTTTAATGACTGCACAATATTCAGTCAAAAAAAAAATACCACAAATTATCTGTTCTCTTGTTGATGGACATTTTTTTCCAGGTGTTTTTTTCTTTTTGTTTCCCATTACTCCACATCTTTCCAACTCTTGATAATTTCATACGTTTTAATTTTCATAAACCTGATACTTAAGAAATGGTTTTATTTATTTATTTTTGAAGTAACTTTGGTTTACATTGTACAGGATGGGACCCTACAGGTGTAGTTCTATAGCACACCCACCACCAAAGCACCCGTAGTCCACCACCATAGTCCATTGTGCTTCCTTCCAAATTCGTTCTTGCTCACCACCTCTAGATGTCTCATTTTTACTGTCAGTCTGCAACAGTTAGTTTTTAAGCTTGTCTTTATCTGACCCTTTGTCTGGTTTCTCTGTATTCCACATATAAGTGATAACATCCAGTATTTGTCTTTCTCCTTCTGGCTTATTTCACTTACCATAATCCCTTCCAGCTCCAACCATGTTACCACAAATGGCATAAGTTTATCTTTTTTGATTGTTGAGTAATATTCCACTGTATATAAACACATCACATCTTCCTGATTCACTGTTTTGTTTTGGGGCAGTTTATCTGTTTCCACGTAGCTTGGCTAGTGTAAATAGAACTTCAATACACATGCAGTGCAACTTCCCTTTTGAATTTGTGTTTTTGTGTTATTTGGGTAGATACCTAGAAGTGGAATTACTGGGTTGAATGGCAAATCCATTTTAATCTTTTGTGAAACCTCTATATTGCTTTCCATAAGACCAGTCTACATTCCTTCCAACAGTGTAGGAAAATTCCCTCTTCTCCATATCCTTGCCAGCACTTGTTTCTGTTCTTCTCCATATGGGTCATTCTCATGGAAGAGAGGTGGTATCTTATTTAATTTTGATATGCATTTCCCTGATGATAAGTGATGGACATTTTTTTTTCATGTGCCTATTGGCCTTCAGTTTGTCTTTACTGGAGAGCTGCCTGTTTAACTCTTCTGCCTGTTTTTTTGATGGGTGGGTTATTTGTTTTCTTTTTGCTGAGTTGTGTGAGATCTTTGTAGATCTTCAATATCAGTCCTTTGTCAGATATATGGTGTGAAAATATTTTCTCCCACTCAGTTATGTGACTTCATTTTGGTTATAGTTTCTTTCGAGGCACAGCAGATTTTTAGTTTGATGTAGTCCCAGTTTTTTATGTATTTTTTTGTTTTCCTTGTTGTCAGAGACTAATCTGCAAAACCGTCATTGAAACTTGTGTTGTGAAGTGTCTTGCCTATGTTTTCTAACATGGTTTCAGGTCTTACATCCAAGTCTTTTATCCATTTTGAGTTGATTTTTTTGTGTATGGTGTAAGATACTGGTCTAGTCTCATTCTTTCGCTCACACCTGTCCGGTTTTCCCAACACCATTTATTGAGGAGGTTTTCCTTGCTCTGGTGTATATTCTTGGCTCTTTTGTCACAGATTAAATGTCCATATAGTGTGAATTTATTTCTGGGCTCTTAGTGCTATTCCATTGATCTGTGTGTCTGTTTTTGTTCCAGTACCATGCTATTTTATTTTTTATTTTTAAGATTTATTTAATTTATTTATGCACACAAGAGCAAGGGTGCAGGCCAGAGGTGTGTGGGGGTGTGAGAGGATTCACCAGAGACAGAATGGGGAGCATAAAGTCAGACCTACTAAAATACACTGCTGAGGGGAGCAGCGGGCAAGACAGGAGAGGTCTGCTGTGCCATGTGGGTTAGCTTCCTGGCCAGGGATCGAACTCATGCTGTGGTGGCTACTGATAGATTCATAGTGTTGAGATTTAATCCCTTGCACCACCAGGGAGGCCCACCATGCTATTTTAATTACTATGGCTTTATAGTATAGTTTGAAGTCTGGAAATGTAATATCACCTTTCTTCTTCATTTGGTCAGGATTGCTTTGGCTATTCAGAGTTGTTTTGATAAGAGTGGTATCATATTATTGTTTTATCTTATATTTCCAAGATGACTATTGAACTTGAACTTATTTTTAAATGGTTTTTTTTTTTTTTTTTTGTGGGACCCTCGCCGGCGGCCAGGGAACGAACCGGCGCTGCAGAAGCTGTGCGCAGCCTCGCAGCCAAGCGCTCAACCGCTGCGCCACCAGGGGAGGCCCTATTTTTAAATGTTTATGCAACATTCGGACTTCTGAAAATTATCTGTGAATACATATTAATCAATTTATAATGGGGCATTTTTGTCTCTTATTGATTTTTAGGAATTCTTTACACATTCTGGACACTAATCTTCTGAAAGTTGTATGCTTTGCAACATATTTTTATTTCACTTTATGCTTCCTCATCAAAAGCATTTATTTGATGTAGTCAAATTTAGCAACATACTGTATAATCTGTGCTTCAAAAAATCTTGTTTAAGAATTTCTTCTTTTAATACTCTCAAGTCATAGAAGTAGTCCACTATATTTTCTTCTAAAAGTTGCATCGTTTTGTTTTCACATTTAGGTTTCTGATCCACATGGGATTTATTTTGTATACAGTGAGATTCATAGGGAATCAACTGTGTTTTTCCTAATGTACATCCTATTGTTCCAGACCATTTATCACATAGCCCATTTTTTGCCCACTGATTTGCAAATCCAGCTCTGTCATTTGTCAAGTTTCCCTATATAAATGGTTTGGCTTCTGGGTTCTGTAGTCTAAACCAATGGTTTATTTGTCTATTATAGTCACTGTTTTCATTGATGAATCTTTAATCATTCCTGGTGTGGGATCACCCTTCTACCTTGTTATTTAGAAAAGTCTCATCTGTTCAGGGACCTTTGCAGTTCTGTGCACATTGTGGGGTCAGCATGTCAAGCTCCATTGAGAACCCTCCTGGTATTTTTATAGGAATCATGGAGATTTACATACAAAATAGGGAAAGAATTTGCATTCTTTACAATACCTAGTGCTCTTGACTGTGAACATGGTTCATCTTTTCATTTACGTAGGTCTTTTCTAATCTTTCAATAATAAGGTATTTTATGCATAAAAATATTGCACAGATTTTGTAGATTTATTACTTAGAATCTGCCTCCTTTTTTGAATGGTTGCTATTGTACAAGACACTTTTTTAAAATTACATTTTCTGCACCTCACCAACCCCATTGTGAAGGCAAGAGCTGGCCCTGGCTGGCGTGGTGTGAACAGTGTCACAGAGGGGCGCTTACGTGACAGAAAGATAGAAGGACTTTCCCACAGGAGTATGTGGCATGGGAAGACGTAGCCCGTTAACAGTGGGGCCCAGGGTAGGGAGGAGGAATGCAGCTAGCAAGGGGTTGAACATGAGGTGGAGATGTAAGTGGGCTGGTGTTTGATGGCGGACTTTGAATATGACGCTAAGAGGAAGCTTACTTTTTCTCAGGTAACATGTGGTTGGTACCAGAATTTCATTAAAAGAGTGGCCTGGTGCACTCTGGGGTTTTAGAGGGAATACGGGGAAGATGACTGGACAGGGACTAAAAAAAATAAATAAATAAAATAAAATTTTATTTTCTAATTGTTTATTAGCCATTAGATAGGAATGGAACTAATTTTGTGTAACTGTTCTATATCTGACAATAATTCTAATAGTTTGCTTCTTCCTTTTAAAACGTATACTGTTGGGCCTCCCCGGTGGCGCAGCGGTAGAGCGCTGGGTTGCGAAGCTGCCCGCGGCCTCTTCAGCGCCGGTTCGATCCCCGGCTGCTCCCCGGCCACCAGAGGAGGGTCCCACATGGCGCGCAGACCTCTCCTGCCGCCCGCTGCTCCCCTCAGCAGTGTAACTCGGTCCCTCTGCCTGCTCTGCTCCCCGCTCTGGCTCTGGTGAATTCTCTCACCCTCCCGTGCTCTGACTGTACCCAGTGCATGTATAAACAAAAACAAACAAATAAATAAATAAATAAAAATATGCCTCTAAAAAATAAAAGTTAAAAAAAAAGTATACTGTTATTTACTTTTCTATTAAATATTTTATCTGCACTGATTCGAACCTGCAAGACAATGTAGACTAGAAATGGTGATATGAGCATCCTTGAAACATCCTGATTGCAGATGGAATAGTGCTGGTTCATAAATAAATATATGACATTTCTAGCTATAGTTTGCTAACTACTTATTGTAATCATGAGTAGATGTTAACTTTTGTCACAATTTTTTCATCTATTAAGATGCTCATATACTTATTCCTTCTTGAATGTGTTGAAGTGGTGCATAACATTTATAGACTTTGAAAATAAATTCGATCTTGCATTCCCGAAGCAAACAAAACTGAGCCATGCATTTTTAAATTACATTGTTGACTAAAGTGCCCCAAAACAGACAAGTGGGTCAAGAAGGGATATGTATACAAAGGAATATTTCTCAGCAATCAAAAAAGATAAATTCATTTGCAGCAACATAGAGTGAGCTGGAAGGGACTATGCTAATTGAAATAAGGCAGAAGGAGAAAGACAAATATCAGATGGTTTCACTTATATGTGGAATATAGAGAAACCGGGCAAAGGGTCAAATAAAGCCAAACTCAAAAGCTAGCACTCGAAAGCAGATTCTGGCTCTGAGACATTCAGCGGGGGAAGGGAACTAGGGAAGGGCAGGAACAAAGTTGGGAGAGAGGAGCCTCCCTGGTGGCACACGGCACTATGAAGCAACCTGCAGTCTTTGCAGCATGAATTCCATCTCCGGCCTGCCAGGGAGCAAGCCACATGGCCCAGCAGACCTCTCCTGTCTCGCCTGCTGCTCCCTCAGCAGTGTAATTTGGTCAATCTGCCTGTTCTGTTCCCCACTCTGTCTCTGGTGGATCCTCTCACCTCATACCCCCCAGCACCGCATCTCTGGCTTATTCCCCAGCTCTTGTATGCATCAATGAATAAATCTTTAAAAAAAATAAAATCTCTGCTGTCCCCTCCCCATTGTCATTTTTATCCAACTTCCTCTGGTCTTTATCTATCCTGTAATCTCTATTTCTATTTCATCAGCTTTTAGTATAACAAACTCTGAGTTTTGTCACATCTCTGTGTTGTACAGCCTTTTCTATTTCATTCTTTGTCCTCTTTTTCCTTGTTGTTTCCTTTCTCTGTTTTTTATGAATCCAGTTAGTTCCTTTTCCCTCATATTTCTCAGATTTGATACATAGTCTGCTAATTGTCATTCTTTCTTCTTTTTAAGGTTATAAATTTCCCCTGAGCTCTGCTTTTGCAGTTATCCCTGTTTTAAGCTGTGCTACTGTTGTTAATGTTAATTCTCTGTTATTGGTTCTGTATTTTGTCATATCCATTATCACTCTTTCTTTGAGCTGAGTTATTTAGAATATATACTTTTTAATTCAAATTTTTTAAAGCCTTTCTATGATTGTGTTCTAACTCAATTGTCTGTATACTCCCGATTCTTTGCACGTTTTTGAGACTTGTTGTATGGCCTGATAGATAGTCAGTTTTGGTAATTATTTTCTACATGCATGACAAAAAAAAAAACCTGTCTTCCAGATATATTACATATCAGATAAAGTTTCTTGACTGTGTCATTCAAGAATTCTGTAAACTTACTAAGTTTTGGTTTGCTTAATTTAGTAATTATGGAGAAAAATTTGTGAATTTGTAAAGTTCCTGTTATAATTCTATCTATCATGTAAATAAGCTACATAGCTATTTAAATTTTCTCAGATTATGTAATTAAAAAAAATTATTATATACTATTGTTGCCTGAATTGCCAGTTCCAGCTGCCTGTCACTACAGATGCCAATCAACAGAGACAGAAATTAAGTCTATAAGCAGCACATTTATTTAGATAGCTGGCCAGCTGGTGGGCATATCACCCGGAAGAAGCCGTCCTGACATCACATATAGAGCTGGCTGTTTTATAGTAAGTTGAATAAACACAGTCATCAGTGAGTCAATCTATCAGAACAGCCCATCATAGTTGATGTTCCTGGTATTCATCACATTCAGCCCCCAGTTTGTTATCAGTTTCCCGATTGTCTTGACCTTGCTATACCCTAGTCTGCTTGGTTAATTTCTGGGGGTGTCAATGTCCCGCACTCTTTCAGGCATCATCAGGGCAGGAGTCTCAGTTCAAAGCAAGAGTTTTAGCTGAAATGAAACAGACCAGTAGTCACACAGTGTGCACGTGCAGCCTGGGCTAGGTGTGGATGTGCAGCTTCCTAGCCTACGCATGGTGCGTCCCCTTCCTTCCTAACCCCTATCACTTCCCCACTGTTATTTTAACCCTTATATCTGTAAGGTTTATTTAAGATTAAAAAAATTTAGAGGGGGAAGAGAGTTTTTCTGTCCAAAGCAGGAGAGATATTGCTGTTACCATGTTCTTCTCTGTTGAGTTTGGCCTTCCATTTCTAGAGGAGATTAGGGTGTCGTAGTCTTCTGGCTGCTTCCTACTGAAAGGGGTCGTCTTCAGGGTTTTGTAATGGAAGCCTGTACCCTTGATTCCGTATCTGTTGATGTCATTTTAAGGCTTTCGTGGTTGTATAGCAGCAGTAAGGGCAGGGTGTAATATAAGATTGCCCGGAAATGAAAGTGTTTCATTATCCCACTGGTAGGACAAGAAAGGCGAAATACAAAATGTTAAACTCTCAGTCATTTAAAAATTTAGGATCCAGCCTGGTTTACAGGTGAAAAAAAACAAGAGATGCTCAAAATGTTTGAGGACTAGAATTTGATGTCCACAAAAAGATACAGCCTGAAATAGTTTTTTGTCTCTACCTTTACCCCAATTTTACTAAATAATTACAACAATCAATAAACTTGGAAAGTTTGCATAAATTCAGCAAGAACAGAAATTATTATACAGACCTTTTAATTTTGCTTGGTTGGAGCTGCTTTGTGTGTGTGCAAATTCCTATCCTAGGTGTGGCCTGTCCTCTCCTCCCTAGGCTCCTGTGGGTATCAGTCTATCCCTATAATATTCTCTTTTTAAATTCCCTTAAAAGTCCATTTTATGTGGTATGTGTACATGGTTTTTTTTTTAGTCACTCTAGTATCACTATAGTATATATTTTTCCATTATATTTTTACCTTTTCTCTTTATTTCTATTTTATTTTATTAAATTTTTTTTAGATTATTTATGCATACAAGAGCTGGGGTACAGGCCAGAGGCGCAGGGGGTGGGGGAGGTGAGAGGATTCACCGGAGCCAGAGTAGGGAGCAGAACAGGCAGACTGACTGAAATACACTGCTGAGGGGAGCAGCAGGTGAGACAGGAGAGGTCTGCTGCGCCATGTGGGTCAGCTCTCTGGCCGGTGATAAAACTGGTGCTGCAGTAGATGCAGACAGCTTCACAGTGCTGACACTTAACCCCTTCAGTCACCAAGGAGGCCCCTATTTTTATTTTAGGCATGTCTTTTGTAGGCAGCATTAGTTGGATTTTTCTAACTTTCATTTCCATAGCATCTTTTAATAACTGAAATTGATCTGTTTACATTTTTTTAAAGTTGGTTACTGATGTATTGTTTTTCCTTAACTACATTTTTATTGAGCATTGGTTTATAATGTTCAAATTATGCAAAATAATTGCAAAATTATTTTGTGTGTTTTTTTTTTAAAGATTTATTTATTTATTTGTACAAGCACTGGGTACAGTCAGAAGCGTGGGAGGGTGAGAGAATTCACCAGAGGCAGAGTGGAGAGCAGAGCAGGCAGACTGACGAAGTATACTGCTGAGGGGAGCAGCGGGCAGCAGGAGAGGTCTGCGCGCCATGTGGGGCCCTCACCCAGCGGCCCGGGGATCGAACCAGTGCTGCAGAGGCTGCGGGCAGCTTCGCAGTCCAGCGCTCAACCACTGCGCCACTGGGGAGGCCCTATTTTGTGTTTTTGATTCCCATTTTCTTTCTTTGCTTCTCCGCATGCGCCCCCCACCATGGCCTCTGGTGGACTGACAGTTCATATTTCTCTCTCTCTCTCATTCTTTTAGTATTTTTATTAAACCATGAATATTTAATGATTACATTTTCCACAATTTATTAAGTATTCAGTCTTTCTTTTCTCTTTCTAAACACAGCATGAGTTTTATTTCTTAACTATCTGGTAAACACATAGACCAATAGCCTCAAGTCATTTAACTTTTTGGCTTGATTTTTAAAAACTTAGTTGAAAATTTTTTTTTGTAATTAAATTTATTTACTAAGGTATTATACATTTCTGCTCATCTAGATTATGTTGAACCAGATAAATTTCCTGATAGTCAACTGTTTTAACATTAAAAACACCAGTTTCATGACATTCAGCTTAAAAGCTCTGGCATAGTAAGTAACTTTCTAACAATTATATTTGTAATTTTAAGTTTTACCTTCATGTCTTGTTCCTTCTACTACAGACGAGCTCTATTGGAGCCTTTCTCTGTATGACAGCTGTGCTCCCACCTAGCCCTACCCCTCCCTTTCCTCCCCATGTCCCACTTTCTGTTGATTGATGACTTTTATATTTGCTTATCACATGACTAAAATTTGGGTGACTGCTGAAAAACTTTAAAATGAATATAAAATTGATGTTGTTTCTTCATAAATATTGTTTACTGTGGTGTGAAGTAGTACTTGCACTTGTACTTTCTAGCATTTCCTTCATTTTTCTAGAATTTCTGGAAAGTATTCTAGAATTCTCACTCAGCTGTTTCCTAGAACTCTTCATGGCTTTCCATGATTGTTCCCTAATTCCTAACTTATTCACTCATTTTATACCTTCCTAGAAAAAGGAATACAGGGGTGTCCTCTTTTCTGAGTATCTGCCTGTAAATTTATTCTCCTTTTATACTTGCTTGCTGGTTTAGCTGGAATAGAATTCTAAATTCAGATTATCTTCTCACACCATGATTGCTAGTAAGAATTTGTTGTCATTATCTACAGCTGACTCATTTTTCCTTCTTGAAAGCCTTTAAGACCTTTTTTTATGGCCTTTGTGTTCTGATTTTTCACACAATATTCCCTGCTGTAAGGTAAAAAGTATCAGGCTTTTCTGCCCTCCCGCCATTAGGATAGATGACGGAACCCTGCGGTCCCGAATGCATGCCTGATGGCAGGCACCTGGAGTAGGGTGTGGGCATAGGTAGATGGGATTCACCTGGGCTGAAGCTGGGCTTTTAAGGACGGTGTCACGGGGACGCCAGCAGAAGCCGAGAGAAGCAGAAGCAGAGAACCACAAGAAAAACAGAGAGAATGGCGGAGAGCCCAGAAAGAGTGAAGACTTGCTGGGGGGCTGGGAGGCCTACCTATCTCCCAGCCCCCCAGCACCCCTGCCTGCTATGTAACTGGTAAATCCAAATAAAAGCCTGCAAAAGCCACTGAGGGCTCCAGGACTCTCTCCTCCTTTACCCCGGTGTGCTGGATCAGGAAAACCTGCCCTGTGGCCTTCCTGACCCTACACCTGTAAAGCGCTTGTTTTCATTAAAGCTGCTAGAAATGCCCAGGGCCTCTGAAGATTTATGTCCTTAAGTTCTGTGAAATTACTTTATACTATTTCCTTGATAATTTTTGGTGTGCTCAGTCTTTTTTGTCTTCTCTTTTCAAGCTCTCTTATTTCCTGGTGACTTCTCAACTCTATCTTCCAAAATTTCATTGGGATTTCTCTTAGGATGCTGGAGTTTAAAATTTTGTAGTTTTTAAAGTGTCCTTTTACTTTCTGAACTCTGCCTGTTTTCTCTGGGATGGTTGTTGTTATTGTTTGTTGCTTGCTTACTTCTCTTAACTCTTTGGTTGTCAGTTTATATTTTAAGAACAAAGCAACAAAATTAACCAACTTTGGGAGCTTTGTGCACACATGCAAGAGTTGTTGACTGCAGAGCTTCATTTTAGGTGTCCGGGATAGCAAGCTTAGTATTTTACTGGAAACCTCTACAAGCCAGTATATTTGTGGAGGCTTGTTTTCTCTAGGCCCTTGTAATGGCTTTAAATAACGTTTTTGTTTGCTTGTTTTCCTAGGTATGGATACAGAGACCATGTAGTATGTTCCATATAATTCCTGGCTCTTACTACCACATCTCACATCAGTCCTGTGTTGGACCTAGTGTAATCAAGTTTCAAGTCTCTCAGGCTCTGTTAAGAAAATGGAATCTCTGCTCACACTAGCTGTGGTTTCTTCCTCCTCACCCACCTCCAACTGTTCTGTTTCACAAATTTGCTGAAATCTCCGGTTTGTTGGTAATATTTCCCATTGCTTGCGATGTTGTGGATTTATTTTAATCCTTACTACTATCTCAGTGGGGTCCAAAGAGGGAGAGGAAACAGCTGGGTATGATCATTGTACACATTTCACTGAAAGTCTATTTCTGGTCTCCAAGTTTCCAGTTCTAGAAGTTTCTTTGACTTTCCCTGGGCACAATTAAATCCCCCTTGTCCTGGGTCCTGGGTTCCTCCTGTATTTTGGGTTTCCCACCTTTCCTCTCCGCCACTGCATGTCGTAATTGGCTTCTCTTTCTAGAATTCCCGTAGGCTGGGCTTTGAATTCCTGTTGACATTGGAACTGACCGCATCTGTTTTGGGAGAAGTCACTCTGGGCTTCCCAGCTTTTAAAAATCACCATTACTACCAGGGCGTGCCAAAGGCAGGGAGATTCCAGGACTCACTGCCCAGTCGCTGCACACACCCTCTCTCGGCATCTGGAATGTTACAGGATGATTTCATCAACACCATAAAGAGACAAGCATTAATTGAGTTCAGTAGCTGGATCCACAGGACCGGAAAGAGCAGGAGGTGCCCAGGGGAAAACAATGTACAGCTGCTGCCCAGCGACTCCATTCCCCGTGCCCCTTCCACCTCAACGTTTCCAGGTGCTTCCTGGCTTTAATTACCCCAGCATGGATGTTGATATTTCCAAGTCCAGCCCGTGGGAGGATTCTGTGTTCCAGCTGCTGCTACATTCAACCAATCTTTGATACAAATGTCATACATGCCTGGCACCATGAAGTCAGTTTTCAGAAACCTCCCAAGGCCCTGGGAGGTAGGTATTGTCATGCCGCTTTGCTAATAAGAGAACAGGGTTCAAGTGGGCAGCAATGCACCTACGGTTGATTGATAGCTGCCGTGTGAGCTCAAGTCTCCCAACTTCTGGCCCGGAGCTTAACCAAGGCCCCATCCCCATGGCTCTCCTGCTCTGCAATTGCTGGCCGGGAGAATACAAGCGCCAGGAGGGCGCTCACAGGCACTGTCGCACCCATCCTGGCCCAGGGCTTCATGCCCCACAAGCCTGGGCAGGGGGCCTCCCTGTGAGCTAAAAAGCAATTGTGAGGGCTTCAGCTGGTGAGTAGGAGAAGAGAGACTAAAGAGAAAGTGGTGGAAGAGAAAAGGGTGGGAAGAGAGGATCAAAAGAGAGAAAAGAGATAGAACTCTAAGTGTGGTCTTTGCTAGCAGTTGTTGCAGGTCGGCCCTGACCCAGCAGCATCATCCAGAGCCCGTGGGAGGCAGCCTCGTGTGCTGGGAACAGCACAGACGTTTCCCACTGACTCAGTTTCCCCATCTTCACCTGGATGTTATAAGAGTCAAAGAAGGTAATGAACATAAATGTGCATTATAAGCTAAAGCTCTGTTCAGCAGGAAGGGCCCCCTTGTTGTTGACACAACTCCAGTGGAAGGTGGGGTTTGCACCACCGCCACCACAGCCAGAGTGTTACCCAGAACAGTCCCCTCTGGCACAGAGCAGACCCGGGGATGAAAGATGTCAACAGTGGAAGCAGAGAGACAATAGCTGTGCAGGGTGCATCTCCTCGGCCAGCCTTTCTGTGATACCTCCCTCCACAGCCCAGCACGCCCACCCCCTGCCCCTGGCCTCCCCAGCAGGAACTGCCCGACAGAGGCTTGCCAGCACCCCAGCTTGCACCAGCAGAAGGCAGAGTCGGGCCTTCTCCCCGTCTCCAAACCCCTAGCACTTAATGTTCGAAGTGATATCAAAAGAGAAACAAAAACATGTCAGTATTTCTGCATTTTGTCCCTTCCACTTCAACTTCAAATTAAGTCTCACTTTAAGTTCTTTTCAGCTGGTTAGTAGGACAGCTGTGGAAGAAATTCCGGGGCACCATCCTGCTTTGAGAATGGCGTCTCTCTGAGCAGTGACTGCTCGACCGGGGGTGGTGGGGGTTGCCCCGGCGCTCGCTGCCCACAGCCTATCCACAGCAGTGTCAGAGACCACCTCGGCTGTAGCAGACCTCTGCGTGAGCAACCTCCTCACTGCCAGTGCCCCTTTGTGCTCTCACTAACGCGACGCATGGGCGCTGTGAAGCCTGGTAACAACTCCAGTGGTGAAAACCTAAAGAAGGGGTTCCACTTAATGAAGAGTCTTCATTGCTCAGGCCTGTCAGTAGGAAGAAACAAGCTTCCATGAAAGGCAGTGACCTCTCAATCCTAGAGGCAACCAGGCAGAGGCTGACTTTCTAGAAAAGAAAAGTAAGGCAAAAAGGGGGCAAGCCCCAGACACGCTCTCTTGTCTCCATGCCTTGTAAATTCCCTTTCCTTTTCATGCCAGGGCGCTCCTGCATGCAACCCCTGCTGAGCCTTAAAGGAGCCATTCAAAAGTAATGTCTCTTCCACAGCAGAGCTAGCTGTTCCTTATGGTACACGGAGTAATGGCACCAAAGATGTCCATGTCCTAGTCCCCAGCACCCTGGATGTGTTACCTTATCTGTAAAAGGGACTTTGCAGAAGCGATTAGGTTAAGGGCTTTGAAGATTTTCCTTGATTGTCCAAGTGAGCACAATGTATTCACAAGGGTCCTTCAGGGGAGGCAAGGAGATGGGAGGTCGAAGGAGGGATTTGAAGAAGCAACAAAGCTGTTGCCTTTGAAGGTGGAGAAAGGGGTCCATGACCTGAGAAGCAAGGAAAAGGGAACTTCTGGGGTCTCCAGAAGGCACCCAGCCTGCTGACGCCTTGATTTTAGTCCTGTGAGACCCACTTTGGGTCTATCACTGCTGTAATAGATCCATTTCCATGCCTTTCCTATAGCACCCAACACATTTTATTGTAATTCTATATGAACCCATCTTGCCTGGGTTCCTTGGGGTGAACACTGTATATTAGGTAGTCTTTCTCTCGTGGGGTGACGGAACTCGAATTAGCTTTCTCTGGGCTCAAGATGGACCAGAGAAGCTGGTCCCCAGAACCATGTTAGACAGAGATTAGCGTCAACATTTTCTGTGTTATTGGGGAGTTCCAGGCTCACCCCACTTCCCCTAGGGAGCTAAGTGTTCTCATTAGGAAAAATCAGGATTTGCCACACATAATCAATTATGAGCCACAAGTGCCCATGATTTTGCTCCCTCTGAGCCAGTGTGGGTGTCCCATCAGTCTCTGAAGCCCGCATCAGGGAGCACAAGCCCAAGATAACAGGAAAAAGAAGGGGAATGTGGATAAGTCACCCTTTTAGGTCTCCAGAAGGAGGGTGATGTGAGAGGTTGATCTTCAAATGAGTATAATATTCAATGCTGAAGAGCCTCTGTTAATCCAGTGGAGAGAGTTTAATAGAAAATAACTAGGCTGGAAATTGGGACCAGGGACAGGGGAAAGGATTAGAAGCCAGTCAGGGGTGTTCAGCCTGGAAAAGAGAGGATTTGGGGGGTGCTGGTCATTGTGTTTAACCAAGGGGAAGAAATAGGAATTCATTCCATGTGGTTTCAAAGGATAGAATGAGGGCCAAGTGGTAGGAGAGACAGAGTGGGCAGGGAAGAAGAATGTTGTTGTCCAAGGAAGAACTCAGCACCATCCAGGGCTGGAGTAACCCACCACGTGGGGCGCTGAGCTGTCCTGGAGCGTTCAGGCTTTGGTGGAGCAATCCCAAGAGGAAGGAATTCTGATGTTTGATGGAGATAGGTGTGAGCTGGTAAATGCTCTTTAAGCTCCATTCTCCCTCACACGGTCTGTGATTAATCGACACTGCCCTGGGTTGAACTGGGTGGATATGGGTGTAACCCACTGGCCAGACACTGGTCACTGCAGGCATTGACCATGGCTTGTTGAGCTGACCAGTGCTGAGTGGAAGAGCAATTTGCAGGCATTGTGTTGGCTTGGGTGCTAAATGCCCGGGGGTCAGTGCATGTCCTCAAACAAACACATGTAAAAACAGCGTCCCCAATAGCAGGCTTTTTGCAACTTGCTGTTTCCAGGGAGGGGCCTCTCACAGGTGGTGGAGGCTCCCTGGTTTTATATTCCTAGATTGCTTTGGAAAAACTCAGCCCTGTGTTCACATAGTCCTCCCCATGCTGATGCCTGGCCAAAGTGGGTGTCTAGTTTCCCCCATCTCCCCTGTCTCTTCATTTGCAGGATCCCTCTTCCATGGCACTTCACCCCACCCTTCCCTTGCCAGGGGACTCAAGTGTCTGACCTCTCTCTCTTTATTGTCATTTGTCACAACTCGGGTCCTTGCCTGCTAAATGATCTGTTGGAGTTAGGAGGGATGACCTGCGAGAGAGGTGAGGGACAATGGTTTGTCTGCAGCTCCTGGTGCTTATCAGTGGAGGAGGGGGCCTCTCAGACGCACGCCACACTCAGGCTTGGGATTGGATTAGGCTGAAAGAGTGGTGAGGCATCCCTAGAAGCAAATACTGTTGCATTTTCTTTTCTTTCTTTTTTTAAAGATTTATTTATTTATGCATACAAGAACTGGGGTGTGGGCCAGAGGTGTCGGTGGGGGTGTGTATGAAAGGATTCACCAGAGACAGAGCGGGGAGCAGAACAGGCAGACTGACTGAAATACACTGCTGAGGGGAGCAGTGGATGAGACAGGAGAGGTCTGCTGTGCCATATATGTATCTCCCTGACCAGGGATGGAACTCATGCTGCAGTGGCTGAGGACAGCTTCATAGATTTCCTCTTAACCCCTTGTGCCACCAGGGAGGCCCTACTGTTGCATTTTCAAGCAGCATGTCCTGCTACTGTCCTGCTACTGACCAGCCGTGGGACTTTGAACAAATTCTTTCCTCTTCCTGGGTCTGAGCGTCTCCTTCTATGAAATGGGGATCTGGAATAGATAGTTCTTCTGAAGCTGATGCTACAGGAAACCAGAGTCTAGGTCCTGATGGAATCAGTTCCCCTCCATTGCCCTTCTACCTCTGTCCTTTCAGAGACACACGGGGTCACCAGTCCCCACCCCCAGGTTGCACTTGAATGTCTGACCTGCTCATCTCCCTCCCAACACTTAAGCACTTAAGTGGCAAGAGAAGCGTCCTTTCCCAGAAGATTCCAAGACTGTCAGTGCCCGTCCCGTGCCCCTCTCCCATGCATGCCCACCATCCGCAACATGCTTTGCAGACACACATTTTGGCTGGTGGTCCTCAGGGTGCCTAGTTAGAGGGAAGCTTGGCCGGGTCCTCTCTGAGTTCTAGGTCAGTCCGTGTTGTGGCTGGGCCTCAGGCTCCCTTCTAACTGGGAACACTGCCTGTGACTCCACAGCCACTGCTGCCTGTCCCGGTACACAGAGAACCCAGCCTCCGGCACCAGGGCACAGAGCCTCATGTCCTGTGGTGTGACAGCAAGAGGTCTCCTAAGTTTCTGTGGCCCTGTGCCTGCCCCTGTTGGCAGCTGGGGATAGTTGGTTTTGGACCAGTCATGGTGAGACACTTCGAGAAAGTGCTTTGTGTCCTGCAGAGTTCAGCATGAGGAAGCCCAGCTTGGCTGTGCCCTCATGGCCTGGCCCTAGGTGCATCTCTGGATTCAGTGCCCTAAACTAATTCAGTTCCCTAAACTGACTTTATATGAAATTGAGTTGACTAAAAATGGAGAATCTTTCAATGCTCAATAAAGGAAACTCTTGATCAATCTGAGCAGTGGCAGGGATTCCAGGGGAAAAAAAGGAAGACAGTTCCCTAAACCGAATTCAGTTTCCTAAACTGTAAAGTGCCACAGTCATCCACACACCCGATGGTGGGTGACGCTGCGGGCTCTGTCGCCTGGGACTCCTGGACCACCACCCCTGGGTTGTCATGGAGGCGGAGGCATCAGGGAGACCAGAGCGCCCTGGGCAGCTCAGGGACTGGCTGTGGGAGCCAGGGAGACATGGAGCTCCCTGCTAGGGTTGCCCTTGGGCCTCCTTTACTCAGGAGGTGGCTGTGGGAGAAGCAGGACTGATTCCTAGGGACCCCTCCTTACTGCAAGTGGCACAGCTGCCCCAGCACATCCTCCTGACAGACCCACAGTGTCGGCCTCTTAAACAGAGCCCAGCATTTGCACTTGGCTTATAGACTGAATTATGGATGTCACTTAAATATCCAGTTGAAACCAATTCCCGCATCTTCCTTTTTGCCCCGAGGAATCCCTGCCACTGCTCAGATTGATCAAGAGTTTCCTTTGTTGAGCATTGAAAGATTCTTCCTTTTTAGGCAACTCAATTTCATACAAGTAAGCTCCAGCATGGGTGGGTCTGTATTTTCTAGAGAAACTCTCCACCTCGACACAGGGCCAAGAGGGCAGGGCTGGCTTCACAGCCACCTGATGTTTAAAATCTCAGGCGAGAGGAATGATACTTAGGGAGAGTTGCTGGAATGAGACTTGGCTACGCACAGCTCTGACAGCTAAGACGTATCCTTCACACAAGCCAGAGCTGACAGCTAGGGCCTGGGCCACACACACTGGACCCTCCAGAGATCTGTTTCTGATGTTAGGGTGATCCCGCTTGTTCACGGGGAGAGACGTGGACTGAGGCCTCCCCGGGGTGGTTAGGATGTTTGTTGCGGAGGACATTTGGACTAAGTGACAAAGTGTCCCCTGCAAAAGGGCCCTCAGGTGAAGTGCTCATCTGGCCTGTGTCCCACTTGTCTTTTATCTGGTGCTTTAACTTGGTTTTCTTTTTCTCTCAGATGCTAGAAAACTTATGCTCACTCTGGCAAGGTCTCCCATCCCGTCTGATTCTCTGGTTGTCTCACTCAGATTTCCCTGCAGGTGCAGCCTCTTCCTCATAACCATTGCATGCCGGGAGACCCCCAAGCATCTGCCACCCCACTCCCTTCTCAGCCCCTGCTTGCTTCCTTGGCCGTTTCACGAACTCCTTGGCTTCAGCTGCCTCTGGATCAGAACTGCAGTTGCCCTCATGTAACAGAATCGCTGACGACGCAGCTCTAGCCTGGGCGCAGATGACTCTTCATGTGCCGATGAGCCAGAGGCAGCCCATGCAGGGAGGAGCAGCTGCTCTGCGTCTCTGGTGTGTCCAGGTGTGGCTGTTGTTCCACTGCTCTGTCTGTGGCCTGTGGTATGTGTTCCCCTGGGGCCTCTGCAGCCCCATTGTCTAGATTTCAGGCAGGGAGGAGGGGAAGGCAAAACTGCATGCCAGCTTCATTGAAACTTAAAAAAAAAATGGATTTTAAAATTGCCATTCATATGTCCACACAGAAAGCTCATAAATCACACAAGCTGGAAGAATTATAACAAAAATGGATTTTGAGATCCTCATTCCTGGATCTCTTTCAGTCCTTGAGTTTTGCTTTACTGCCAGTTTTTACCTTGGGGTATTTTGTCACATTTTATTTGAGCTACTTCAAATCCTTTGGGAACCGGAAGAGATAAGAATATGCAAATAGATAAATGGGTGGGTGGATGTGACCAAGAAGCTGATTTACCCAGTCCCCTGTCCTGGAGGACCAGGACTTGTCCTGAATGAGAGGAAGTGCCTCATAGGAGGGGTGAAGTGGGGGATCATTTCAGGGGAGGCCTTTATCACTGGTCGTCTGATTCTCCACTGTCAACTCCTTGTTCATCCTGGCTTCCTTCTCTGCTCCCGGCTGTACCAAGCATCCCCCTGGCACGCCTGCCTTCAGTGGCCAAGCGCAGAACCCAGGCTGCTGCTGCAAGGACCCAGGCGATGAGTTTGACTTAGCATTCCCTGCCTTCCCCTTCTCTCCCTACTCCCCCAGAAATAATTATTAGGAGCAAAGATATTTCAGTTGCCTTACTTACTATTGTTATTTTTTAAATGTAGCTGTCTTGTTTCTTATGAAGAAACAGTCTTAAAAGCAGCAAGTTGCTTTTCAAAAAAAATATAAACAAAGCCAAGAGCATGATGCAAGACGGAACACTGAATGTTAATCCCGACCTTTGACTGAGACTTTTGTGAGACTCAGTTCTCTTTTCTAGAGGAGTATAGCTATTAACTAGACGACATGACGCCTAGGTCCTGCCCCCTCTCCGAGCCCTCTCTCCTCTCCCCTCTCAACAAGCGCTCGGCTTGGGGTTGGTAGTGCTGTGAGCATCCTCACTACTCTTCCATGGCAAAAAATGTTGCTGGGTAATAACACATTATAAGCAGTTGTTTGAACAAAGGGAAGAACCCAATTTCTTTGGATACTGATTTTATTTGGAAAAACTTACTGGACTTACTTATTTTTGACAGGTCCCTTAACAAAGGGGGTGGGGGTAGAAACCCAAGTCCTGAGATAAACATTTCTAAAAGAAAATTTGACTTTCTAAAATGTAGACACACTGTATGGAGCTCTTTCAAGGTATGGGATAAAGCAAATGGACTAAAAACACCGATTGGACTTTGGAGGTTTTCAAAGCAAATGAGTAGGCAGAACCATAGATGCTCTCCCATGGGGCTGCAGTTTGAAATAGTCTCTTCAGATCTTGCGATGGAAGTGAGTCCTGAAGACTCTAAGAGCAAGGGAATGACTGTGGTGCTTGAGACAAGGGGACAGACCGCCATACGCTGTCGACTTAAGTTACATGTTAGCCAGTCCCCACTCCAGGCTGAGAAGACAAGAGATGCTGTGAAATCATCCCCCAGGCCCCTTGAGCCTCTCTCCTTCACAAGACTCAGGCTTCACTTGAAAT
Source organism: Talpa occidentalis (assembly GCF_014898055.3). NCBI lineage: Eukaryota > Metazoa > Chordata > Mammalia > Eulipotyphla > Talpidae > Talpa > Talpa occidentalis. The sequence continues at coordinate 39,530,716 of NW_023604295.1, read as the reverse complement.
TCTTGTCTACAGTGCCCTCGGTTTCCTTGCTAGTCCCGTCAGTTTCCTAAGAGGACCTTCTGCCTGCTCAAGACCCTCTTTTACCTTCTACAGCAGCCACCATCATGGTTCATGCTATGCACCTGTGTGCGGGAAGGCTGGCCAGAGGGTCTTGGTCAGCATTTATTAAGCAATGATTTGTGCTGTGCATTGACATGTGTGTGATTGGTCGTTCAAGGAGTCAAGAAATTCTGAGATTAGTCAAGATGGATGCAAATATGAACCAAGATCAAATATTGCCCCCCCACCCCGTTTCCCTCCTTCCTCCCTCTATCAGATGATATGAAGTTCCAGAAAGACGGGGGTGGGGGCGGCGGGGGGGGGGTCCTTATCTTTCTGAAAAGATAAGATGTATTCAAATGGTTATCTCATGAATGTCTACACGTTATGATTGGGAAAACTGACCTCCAAAAAGGGAAGTGAGCTGCTGAAATCCAAGATCTGGGCTCTTAGCCTTCCAAGTCTTTTTTTTTTTTTTTAAAGATTTATTTATTTATACAAGAACTGGGGTACAGTCAGAGGCGCGGGAGGGTGAGAGGATTCACCAGAGACAGAGTGGGGAACAGAACAGGCAGATGGACCAAAGACACTGCTGAGGGGAGCAGCAGGCAAGACAGGAGAAGTCTGCCGCGCCATGTGGGTTTCTCCCTGGCTGGCCGGGGATTGAACCACGCTGCAGAGGCTGCAGACAGCTTCACAGCGCTGCACTCAACCAGCTGCGCTGCCTCCGGGGAGGCCCCCATGTCTTTCTGAAACCTGTTTATCTGGCTAAAGGCATATCCTGTTCCTTTTTGGGTTGTACCCGAGAGGAACGTGTAGAGGGAGTGATGAGCAAGGCCTGTTTCTCAGAGTGGGGAGCAAGAGAAGAATGGGCTCCCTGGATTGAGTCCATACACCCCCTATTTCTGGGCAACCCTCAGTCATGTAGGGCACTCAAAACAGACCTGTTCACTCATGTAATAATTAAGGAAAACACAGCAGCTCTTACAGCGCCCAGCCCTGACCTTTAATTAGGTGTGGTGACGCGCTGGAAGCTGCTCTAGCCATGAGGACGACCAAGTTGCTAGTTTAATCATTTCAAAGCCTGTTCTGTTTTATTGTGGCATAAAATTTGGAAGTCTCATATTCAAATGTACAATTAAATGTAACTCGAATAAATTGCTTTAGGCCAAAGAGAACTTTTCCCTTTTTCCTTCTGTCACTAGCGCCAACCTCTTCCCATCCCCATCTGTTAACTGTCTGTTTGCAAACTCTGAATCCCTTCAAGGGAGAGGAATGGATACATCTCTTGAAAATCCATGTTCTGACACTATGTGGGCAAACTTACCTGTCAGCAACCTGACCAGACTCTGACAGTCGTCCAGGCTGATGGGGCAAGAAGGCGGACACAGCCTCTCTCAGTCCAGATAAGCTATTGTCTTGATAACACAAATAAAATAATAACAGCCACCACCCTTCCTGGCTCCCAGCCACATATGGAAAAAAGGCATACAAGAACTTCCCAGTCCAGTTACCTGTGAAGGTTCACCCTTAAACACAGCACCTTTTCTTGACTCTGGGCCTTTGTTTACCTTGTGGCCCTCACTTAGGACACTTATCTACCCCTCAAAACTTTTAGGAATCCCATTCATACTCCAAAATGCTGCAGCCACCCCACCAGGCCTCCCTTGATCCATCTTGGCTGGCCAAAGCTTTCCTTCCTCTTTCTTTTAGGGGCCTATGGCTGGCATGAGGTCAAGACTGGTTTTAGTTTGAGGGGCTGAAGCTCATTCAGTTGACCTCTGCAGACCCTGAGGAGAGTGTCTGCCTGGAGCCCCGCTGATGACCACAAAGGTTTGCTGGGGCATCTGTTCATCTAGATGTGAGCCTAGTCCATCACTCTGCCCCTACTGGCATGACGACCTGGGAGAAGCATGTCTCCTCAGGGCCCAATCCTGACCAGTGGAGGTCCCACTTGAGAAACACTGACTCTCGGTCAGAAGGAACGGCATAGAGGAGGATCTTTAAAATATAGAGCACTTAAGGAATGTTTTCCTTGTTATAAATATCATCAAATCATCTACAGAAAATGTGGAAAAAATGACAAAATTATAGAGGGGTGACAAGATGGCTCCTATTCCTGTCCTTCCAGAAGGGCCAGCCTTCCTCAGAGGCACACACACCTTGGGGGAGCTAAATTTAGCCCACAGAAGAGGATGAGTTCTCACACCTGTTCACATTTAGGTGAGCCAGGGCCAGCTCCCTTGCATTTGGTTTCTGTGTTCTTTATTTTTGATAATGTCTTGAGACAGGTCTAATTTTTAATTTCTTGGAAAGATATTTCACCAGGTAAACAATGATCTTCAATTTTCTCCATCAGCATTTGATCTGAGGATTGCATTTTTTTGGTGGGAAACAAAAAATTTACTATTTTAACTGTTTTTAAGTGACAGTTCAATGGCATTAAGTGTATCTATGACTGTTGTGCTGACAAAATCATGATCCACCTCTAGAACTTTTTCATCCTTCCAAACTGAAACTCTGTGCCCATTAAGCATTAACTCTGAATTCTCCTTCCCCCACCCACCCCCTGGCACACACCATTCTACATTCTGCCTCTGTGAATTTGAATTCTCTAGCTACTTTTTATAAATGGAATCATGTGTCATTTGTCATTTTGTGACTGGCTTGTTTAACTTGGCATACCGTCCTTGAGGTTTATCCATGTTGTAGCACGTGTCAGATTTTTCTTCTTTTTCAAGGCTGACTAATATTCCATTGCCCATCTACATGCAATTGTTTATCATCTGTTGATAGACACTGGGTTGCTTGGATATATTGGCTTTCATGAATAGCACTGCTAAGCATGTGTGTGTATAAATATTGCTTTGATCCCTGCTTTCAGTTCTTTTGGATAGAAGTGGAATTGCTGTCTTATGGGAGTTCTAGCTTTCATTTTTTGAGGCCCCATCGGTACTATTATCCTTTGGGACTACACGATGTTATACTACCACTGGCAACATGCAAGGACTTTTTTTTTAAAAAAAGATTTATTTCTTTTTTTTTTTAAAGATTTATTTATTTATGCATTCAAGGACTCCAATTTCTCCACATCCTTTCCAACATTTATTATTTTCTTTTTTTGATAGCAACCACCCTAATGGGTACGGAGTGGTAACTTTTGTGATTTTGGTTTGCATTTTACCAATGATTAGTGATGTGGAATTTTTTTTTTCATGTGCTTATTAGCCATTTGTCTATCTTCTTGAAGACATGTTTACTCAACTTCTTTGTCTATGTTTTAATTGTGTTGTTTGTTCGAAGATTGCTTTTTCACGTGTGAAATCCTCTCTCCTCCACCCCCTGCTCCCAGTCTTGACAACTTCCTACTAAACAGCCTGGAGCACTGATGACGCTAAACACATCACCACCACCACCACCATCATCAGAAGCAACAGCAGAATGCCGGGAACAGAGCAATCTCATGACACTTGTCTTTGCCAAAAACACCACTAATAACCAGGTAGGGATGGGGATGAGTCTGGGAGCTGTCCGTAGGGATTTTAAGAAGGTGACTGTGCTTGTTTGTCCCATTATTATGATTCTATATATTTTTAATGTTTCTGGCTTCATTCTTTTCACGTGAGGATGGTGTGCAATACTTTACAAAGACTAAGATCTGCCTCTTTGGAGCCAGTGGGGCGACTATAAAGTCATATCCTCAAAGGGTGCCCTTTTCTTGTGAAGCAGCAATCTTATGCGGGGGGGGGGGGGGGGATGGGCACTCCCACTTACTGAATATCCCCGAGATCAGGACCTGAACTGGACATTTCACTCACGGCTTTTCTTCTAAGCCTTCTTAGGCTCACGTGAGGCAGGTGGTTTTCTGAATTCACCCGTAGAGCAAGGAGCCTCAGGGAGGTGGATTACTTCCACAGAACCCCAGTCTTTGAGAAGCAGAGATGCGACTTGGAAACCACCTCCAAAAGCTTGATCCCTTCCTGTCACAGTAAGCACCTCTGCCCTGCTGCTGGGACCACACCTGAGCACTGAGGTGTGTGTCAGGAACCGTTTCAGGAAGAAAATATCATTTGCTTAGTATCTGTTCTCCTCCCTCCCTTTCCACAGGTGCTTCCACTCACTGTGTCATTTAACCCTCTGCCATCCCCAAAACACCTGTGTTCCCTCCAGGACTCTGCCTCCTACACCCTCTCCTTCTATTCCTCACCTCTGACCTGCCTTCCCAAGACCCCCCCAGCCTCACCCAGTGACCACCACATTCTTTTTAAACTCTGCCCAAGGCATCTCTACAAAGTCTCCCTCTCGCCATCCCTGCTCTCTCTTGAGGCTCTTTCTTGGCCTCTTCGATCCTCTCCTCTTCCTCTGCCTGCTTTGGTGATGTCAGGGGCCCAGTCTGCCTTTCTTAACTCTCAACGACCTTGCTGAGACTCCTTGAGAATCCGGTGAATGACAGGAGCTATCTCCTCTGAAAAATACCCATCATAGCACATCTCACGTACTTTGACATACAGAGATTCCAAGGCCGCATCTCCCTCTCAGTCCCTTACATGGACTTAAAAAAGCCTATTTTAAGACTCCAGATTAAACACCATTTCTGGATCATCTCCCATTTATCTGTCTCCACCCAAACCCTTCCCCTGGGCTCAGACTCTGATTTCAGACTTAAGGGATAGTCCAGATTGTGGTCTCGCAGGCCTCCAATGCAGCCCTACCAAAATGAACCTGCCAGCTTGTCCCCTACTGCCCTCCCCACCCCCCATCCCACTCCTACCCTCTGGTCTTAGTTCTCTTAATGAAATCCACCATCTGCTTGGTCACCCAAGCTGAATCTCACCGGTTCCCATCATAATATTTTCTTTTTTATCACCTGTAGCAGGGGCTGCTAATAGCCCCCTAGTGGCTGCTGGCCCTACTTCTATAATTAGAAGAATTTTAATTTTGTACATGGTACTCAGCTAGAGACTGCATTTCCCTTGCAGGTAGGGACAGCCACAGTTTTGGCCAGTGGAATGCCAGCAGACTGATGTGTGTAGCTTCCAGGCCATACCTTTCAAGGAAAGGACTGAGCTTTTAGCTTTCTCTTCCTTGTCTTTCTTTTGGCTGGAATATGAATGTGAAGGCAGGTTCTGCAGCAGCTGTTTCAGACATGAGGTGGCTACCATAGATGGTGGATGGCAGAGCAATTAGACAAAGGAGGGTCTTGGTCCCTGATATGTTTCAGCCCTCAATGGGAAATAAAAATCCATCTTCTTTAAACTCTTGCTACTTTGGGCACATTTTGTTATGGCGTCCTAATGTATCATAACAGTCCCATTGCTGATTTATAATGATGCACACTTGAAACCTAAATAATGTTGTAAACCAATGTTACTTCAATAAAAAATTAAAGGAGCTTTCCTGGTGGTGCAGGGGTTGAAGTCTCAGCACTATCAAGCTTTTGCTAGCCTCTGCAACAAGAGTTTGATCCCTGGCTAGGGAGCTACCCACATGGTGCAGCAGACCTCTCCTGTATCCCCTGCTATTCCCTTCAGTGGATCCACCTGTTCTGCTCCCCACTCTGTCTCTGGTGGATGCTCTCACCCCTGCACCTCTGGCCTGTACCACAGTTCTTGTATGCATAAATAAATGAAATAAATATTTAAAAAAAAATAGAACTTTGAATTCCCTTGAATTCTCCCGTAGCTGCCCCTCTCCCTCTTCCCCAGAGCAGACTTAGGTGATCTCTGAAAGTGGTTCACTAGTCACTGGACCCAGAAAACCCTATGAAATCATAGAAAACAAGAGTTCAAATCTTTGTTCTTGGTCTAAGAACACTCGTCAAATTGCCCAGCACATCAAGGGTATTTATATTTGAAAAACCACCAAGTGTCTGAAGGACATCGCTTTACACTTTCCTGTTGTTCCGTCATTACAGCAGTGCTCTTGGTGCGCCCTGGCCAAACAGTAGGGCTGGATGCAGAGTTGTGATCCCCAAAAAAGCTAGATGTAGAGTTGTGACCCCAAAAGAATGCTGAATTTCTACTGCACATGCTTAAAAATGCAGAGTGTAAAGCTGAACATATGGGTTTGGATGTAGAGTCTCTGGTCAGCGAGCACATCCTGGTGAACAAAGCTCCAACGATGCGCTGCAGAACTTAGAGTTCAAGGCCACATCAGCCCTGCCACAGGGAGAGGATGCTTGCTGGAAAGAGCAGGCCTCTTTGTAAACAAGAAGAGGAGGTTGCACAGAAGAAACTGAAACAATGAAAATTGATGGCTTGGGAATGGATTCAGCATAAAATAAATGCAAATTAAAGTAAAAGCAGAAGGGTAAACAAATATATAATAGAACTTTGTTCTTTGCCTTTTAATTAGTTGTTCTAATGATCAATTAGAGGCAATTCAGGAATGTATGTTCATTTAAATGAAACATAAAACAACACAGATAGAAAAAAATCCTATTCATCGTTGCTCTCTTCTCCCACAGCCACAGCAGTTTTGAGTGTGTTCTTCCAGATCTTCTATGCGTTGTGTGTAGGTATAGATAAAGCTACATGTATGCGTGTCTGTGCATGTGTGATGTTGGTATTCACTGGGTGAGATTTCCTTTCACCTGCACTGCCCCCTCTCGTTTCTCCCCATCTGTGCTGGGAACCTGGATTGATGGCCTTAGGTGGCTGTGTGCTCCTTCAACCCACAGTCCTGTTAGGAGAGATTTACAAGAGAGCAAAAAAGGGGAGCCTGCTTGTCTTTGAGAGTCACTGTTCTGAGGAGCAAGCTGAACTTCCTCCTGCAGATGAGTCAGGGCTGTGGGAATAACTGGGAGCTGTGGCTGCCCATCCAACATTCTCTGGCTCCAGTGAGGGGAGCAGCCAGTGAAAGCCAGTAGGTTACTGAGAGGGAAAAGACGTGGGGATGCAGGCAGAGACATGAGCCCTGGTGTCCATCCCAGTCCAGTGCTGTGGACACAGAAGGGCCATTCGATGGGAAAAGGGACACTTTGCACGACTTCCTAGCATTTTGTGTTAGCATGGTGGACACATTGTGAGGATACTTTCCTCACTAGGTTCCCTCACATGCTGAACTAGAACTGAGGAGCTACACATTTATGAGTTTCCCCCAAAACCAGTAAGGACAATCATATTATATAATCTGCTAAATGCATTAGATATATTTTTCTTTCTCAACAAATAAAGAGCAGCCCATGTGTTAGAACTGGCTACCTGCTACGGTGGGCATGACGGTGGAGTCTCTGTCTGCCTGTGGACAACTGTGTTTATAATGACCTGCCATTGCACACGGTGTGTTGAGCACTTCTGAACATAGAGCTTTGTGTGCACATATGGCCAGGTCTGTGTAAGTGGCAAGGGCCTTGGTAACTGGTTTACACATTCTGAATTTTGATAGCCACTGTTCGACCAGTTTCTATTCCCATCAACAGTGCATGAGACCATGCCCACCCAGGCCAGCCTGTGTTCTCTCCATCTTTGTTATCTGCCAACCTACCAAGGGGACTTCGTTGTGTGGTACTGACACCCTGCCCCCCTGAAGTAGACAGAGCAGCGTCATAACTTCAGGGATGCTAGGTCACATGACCTCCAATTCCAAGGATTCTATGCTCATTAGCTAGAGCACAGAAACATACGTGGGTGGGGGCAGTGGGACTTCTCTGAAGCCCTGAGGCAACCCTGGACTTCTGGTTCTTCAGGGGGCCTGGAAAGTGAGCCTTGAAGTTTACAGGGCCTGTGGGTGGTGATTCAGGCTTTTACTTTCACCATAATAGATCTCATTTCTGGGGGTTGATGGGCCATTTTGCTTTTCTGAGGTAGTGAGCGTGTGTTCCAATGAAGGAGAGCTTGTCAGTATGCAGAAACTCAGAGGTGCTGTGATTGGACCCCTAGAACGACCCCCAATCTGGGGAGCTGGTTCTTCCCGCATGACTCAGCCCACATCCTGTCATGAGGCCCAAAGGGGATGACAGGAGTGCTTTGCCTTGTGGGCACCCAAGGGTGGTCCGTGAAATCCTGAACCCCTGCCAGATGCCATGACCTGCTGTGTGGCTCAGACTCTGTCTCTCCTTCCTCCAAAACCAGTGGTAGTTCCTGCAGAGGAACCTCACACTCCTCAGGGAGGCTGCCCAACCTCTCTGGTGAGGCCTGTTATACCCCCTGGGCTCCAAGGCTCTGAGTGTGCAGTCCATAGTGCTCCCTCCTTCCTGATGATGATTCTCCTTGCCTCTCTCTCCTACATTTCCAGATCCATCTCATCCTTTATGGCTACTTTCTACATAAAACTCAAGTCCTATCCCTTCAAGTGTGCCCACATTTATCAACCTTACCCAGAGGAAGGTCCTGTCAGTGACCTCACTTCCCTGATCCTCCTTCAGTCTTCACTCTGCATCTGTCTAGACACAGTCACTCTTCTATCTGTAATAGATGTGCATCTGAGCACACAACCCAATGGGGGTGGAAATAGCGTACAATTCACAGTCTAGGCTTCTGCCACTTAGCGTGTGATCGCAGGCAAATTAGTCAACTGCCCTGGGCCTCAGCTTTCCTATCTGTAAAATGGGAGTAAAACTCCCACTCACAGGATTAGTTAGTAGATTGTGGTTCTCATTTGTGTGAGTGTGCGTGTGCATGTTTTGACACTCTTGCCAATGTGTAGAGGTATTTTTGGTGGTCAGGCCTTGGAAGAGATGCTGCCACTGATATCTAGCCAGTAGATGCCAGGGGTGCTCTAAACACCCTACAATACACAGGACAACTCTCCACCACAAGGAATTCTCTGGCCCCAAATGTCAGCAGAGATGAAGTTGGGAAACTTGGTATCAGTGAAACAATGTGTAGATGTGATGTCATACCTGTGGCTCTGGTTCACACAGTTGCCTCATGAACATCCATGCTGCTTCCCTTGCCCCCTGAGTCAGTTTTTTAGGGCAAGAAACATCTGATTCATCCCTGGGTTGCCCACAGCTCTGTCACAAGGCCTAGCCCCAAGGGGCTGGATAGAAGGGTGAGGCAGGAAGGAAAGATGAGGAGAGGGGTATTGTTATTCTTGCAAGTTCCATGAAAGGAAGCAGAAGACCCTGATTTTGGGGTTTGGAGGTGCCGGGTAGTAAGAGCGAGGGTGTTTTCCACACAAACTTTATTTGGAAGGGAGGTTGGTGGCTGAAGTGATGGGGCTGCGAGCTGTGTGGAGCAGTGCCTGTCTGCGGACCCGGGTCTCTGGAGGGACAGGGCACTTTTTGTTTCTGGTCCAGGATCCCGGTGCTGGGTGAGGAGGAATGCGCATGATTCAGGCTGCCAGGCTGGCCGTGTCGCGAGCCACCCAAATGACTATTCGGTAATGACTCTGCGCACTTTTATGTCAGTCTTTCATCGCAGATCTCAAAGCACGGGCAAGCATTAATTAGGGCTCTGGGTACTCAGTGAGGCAGTATGTAAATATCACTCTCCCCAGCTGGCTGAGAGGGTAAACTGAGCCAGGGCAGGGCAGGTGGCTGCAGCCCAATGCAGCTCACGCTTTGTTGACGTTCCGTCTCAAATGAGAAGTTGAGGTTTGGCAGCCTCCTTGCCACTCCCCAGCCTGACTTTTTTCTTTCCTCCCTTCGCCCTCTTGGGGATACCCTGAATAGAAAGGGTTTCTTGTCCCTCTCTGGGGCATCAGGTGCAGGCGCCCATGCAGAGGTGAAGGACATAGCACCTTTCCTTTCTCCAATAAGCCCCTTCACTGGGGTGTGTACCACTTCTGGCAGGAAGCAGTGAGGGGACAGCGGACGATGTCAGAAGCTCACTGAAACATTGTCCTTAGGAGACACAGCTGAGGGAGGGCAAATTTCACCTTTCCTTGGAATTTAAAATAAATGCTTCCCCCAAATTGTTGAGAATAGGCGTGTTCCTTGTATTACCCTTGCAGCTATTCTATAAAATTGAAGCAACCTCCAAATAAAACCTTTGCAAGAAGAAAGAACCTGCCTTTTCTCGAGCCTCTGCTCCTCTCTAGAGCCTCGTGGCCAGGGCAGCCAGCAAATCTGAAAGAAACATGGAGGGAAAGTAGAAAAGAGGAAAATGTGCGTGTCTGTGTTAAGAAAGCCCCTTCGGCGGCGGAGCTCCCAGTCACCCTGTTGCTTTGCTGGGGCTTCAGTGGCGGCTGTCGTCCCTCCCCGCCGCCCTGGCGACACTGCCCCCTGCGGTGACTCACGGCCGGGATCGCTTAAATACCGGGAGGAGGGCAGGGCGAGCGGCACTCATGCTGCAGCCGTGAGCTCTAGTCCTCTTCTACGGCTCCCTCTGGTCCACAGCGGGTAAGTTGGTGGCTGCTGGTAAGTAGGCAGCCCGGCCCCTCCCTCCTCCTTCCCTCCTGCGGACACCACAAGGTCCCAGCCGGCCATCTCCCCATCTCTGCCCCATCTGGCCTTTTGCTAACCCTGTTCCTTGGAGAGAGACTCCAAAAGGGGCAGGGCTGGGGATGCACTCCGGACATTGCTAGCTGGAGCCTGCGCTGGAAGGCATGGCCCATGGCGCCTGGGTCCCTAGCCCCTCTCTGCAGGTCCTGCTCTACTTGCCTTTACCATCCCATGATGTCAGTCCCAGGGGCTGAGAAGATATTTTGGATGGACAGGATGCGTTGAAGTTTGACTAAACTATCATACCCATTACCCATCAAGTTTAGCTCATCCTGGATACTGGCTCCATTGGAGGAAGCATTTCTTTCTTTCTTTTTCTTTTTTTTTAAGGCTCTCTTTTTAGGACCCCATGTATCTTTCCTGACACCGTGGTGACCTGTGACCTGTCCTGCATTTGGGTCTGTCCAGGACCAATGAGATCTTCCTTCTTGAGGGCTTTCCCAGGGAAAGACCCTCTTTTGTGGACTTAATCTGTTACATAAGCAACTCCAGCAGAATAGGCTTGGATTTCCTATTTGGACTGCAGTTGTGGACTTAGAATTGTTCTGGCTTCCAAGTTTGTGTGTGGCTTAGGTGACCCTGTTCTGGCAGCTCTCCTCTCTTGCCAGCCAGAGGTGGATTTGTGCTGAGGGTGGTATGATTTCAAAACTGTGACTGTCTTACCTTTACTAGTATCTCTGCTCAAATGTAGAGCAGGAGCAGGGCCAAGTTATCAGCTATAGAAACCCAGGTCTTTTCTGCAGCTTCTCACCTGCACCTGAGAGTGAGACATTTTACCTCCAGGGTCAAATCTATCACTCAGACTGCAGGTGCTGGAGGATTGTCTGGGATTGTATCTCTCTATATCAGGTAGCTCTCAGATGCACTGGTGCCACTGTCTCCATAATTCAGGAATTCTCTAATGGAGACTTTCCTTTTATTCTGCATCACTTGAACATCTGGGGCACATTCAGGACTAGACAGACCCAATTGTCTGTGGTCTTGAGTCACCAGCAGGCTCCACAGTGTTGAGACAGGCATGTGAGGGTGGGCAGGGCTGGGGGGAGGGTTCTGAACAGAGCTGCATGTATGGAAGGCTGTTCCAGAGCAGGGGGACTGTATCTGGGCTTGCTCACTAAATAGAGGCAGCGATGGGGAGCAGGTAGGAGTGGATCCAGATGTGGAGAAATAAATAGCGACAGGAGACTTCTCTCCTGTACCAACTTGGTTCTGCCTGCAAACACTCCCGAGGCTGTGATTACACATAGCAATTTGCTTCTCTGAATCCTGACCACGAAAGATCGACTGCAACTTCTGGTTTCACTCCCTCCTTTGGGACCCAGGATTTGGAAACTGCCTGAAATGTTTCGATGAGAGGCTGATCCATGTCTATTTCATTTGGGGCCCCTACTTGTTACCCTGTGAAGGGGCTATAGACCATGGCTGTTTTAATCGGAACCTCATGGGGGAGCTTCTCCTTGCTCTGTTGATAAATTTGTCAGTATCTCCTGCTACTTTTGCCAGGCTAATTATAGCCCTGCTTTGACCTCTGCAAGAAACCAAGTTCTACCTCCCTTAACCCGGGGGCTGGAAAGAATTGGCTTTTTCTTACTAACTTTTAAAAAACAAATGAACAATAATTTGGATTTGAAAGGCACTAGAGATGGGGGTCAACAACCTTGAGTGAGGCAGGAGCTGAGGGTGTGCCTGGTCTTATCTTGGGCTCTGGGGTGCTTTGGGTTTGGCAAAGCCTTGAATGGGGCCATGTGATGAGATTACAGGATCACCCCCTCCACTTTTACTTTCTCTTTTCGCTCTTCTCCTCCACTCCTCCACACCACTCAAGAGCATCAGAGGGAGCAAAGCCACCTCGTCCCCCCATCCTAGGCATGCCAGACACACGGGTAATAAGATACGGAAGACTAGTGATAAAGTTCAGGGGTTCGCCAAGCATTGTGATTAGGGAGAACACTGATCTAGGTGTCGGGAATCTTCAATAGACCGATGACCTTTGGTCAAGTCCCTTCCTTCCTGTGGGTCCCTAATTTTCCTATCCACAAAATCACCAGATGGTTTGACCAGATGGTCTTACCAGGCCCTGGCACCTTTGATGCCCTGGGCTCAGTCTAAGCACTGCCTCAGGAAGCAGCATCTACTCCTGGGTTCAGCTTCGCACACACCCAGATTTCTGACAGAGATGCAGAAAGGACCACTAGAGGGAATGTCTATCAAGGAGCCGGAGCACGCTGGTGGTCTGAGCTGTGAGTCATGCAGCTCAGGAGAGGGGTCCCAGCCATTTAGGCTCAAGTGCTGCTGAGTGCGGCTTGTGGACACCTGCAGCGGAGTCACTTGGGGAACTGGTTAAACATGCAGGGTCCTGGGCACCCCAGACCTAGGGACCAGGGTGTCTGTGGGTGGAGCCTCCGGAGATCCCGATTTTACTCAATAGCATGAGGAACAGTAATTACAACTAAAATTTATTGGGTGCTTATTTTGTGCGAAGACTAAGTGCTTTACGTCTATTAACTCACTTAATCCTCACAGTAACCACGCTATGAGGTCAGCTCTGTCAGCAAGCTTCCCAGGTACTTCCAGGCAATTTTTATGTCCTGCGCTGGGAAGGGGGAGGTTCCCCTATTTAGTAAGAATGAGATGTCTGTACACACTGAGCCTTTCAGCCAGATGGCAACTTCAGGGCTGTTGGGCTGAGCACTGAAGAGAAGCTTGGTTGAATCTGACACTGGCTTAGGGGTGCGTGTGTGTGTATGTGGAGGGAAAAACCCCTCAACAACTTACAACTTCAAGTCTGGCATTTCCCTCAGGACCCTTCAGACTGACCAGGGAAGCATCTCACTGAGGCCATGCTTAGGGAGACCTCTGAGGGGAAAGCCACAGGGTAGGGAGGGAAATTTCTCTGGGCCTCAGTTTCCCCAGGTGTGCTGGGAGGGCCAGGACCACCAGTTCCCTAGGGCCCCTGTCAACACCCAGACTCCATGAAATGCTATTGACAATGTGCACTGATTAACCAGTGGGATTCTGCTTGGAAAACTCTGAAACAAGGTGGGCCTGAAAAGGTGGGCAGATGTTTCTCAAATCTTGGTATGAAGGTGGGGCCAAGCCAGGTGGCATTGCTGGTGCTTTGGCATGCCTTCTCATGAAGAGCAGGTGAAGGGAATGGGTTAGGGAGGCTTCAGGCCTCTCTTTTTGTCCCCCCTCAAAAGATGTCAGAGTTATCAAGGGCCTTTGGGAGTCCTTATAGGAAGGAGCTGAGGCCTGGAGAATTTACCTAAATTCAGGTCCATCTTAGTGTCAAGACCAGATTTATGCGTCAGTCTCTAGGCTCCTTCCAAAAGCTTTGCTCTGTGGCATTTAAATAAGAAGGCATCTCGGGAACATCGTATTTAGGGAATGTGAATGTGAATGATGTTATTAAACCAAAAAAGTCCCAACCCTCCAACCAACAAAGCCCAGGGCTTTGAGGCAAATTATGTGTTTGCTTGTGAATCATAGGCTGCTCTTGCTAAGAGACCCCCAGAGTGCCGGTCCCAGCGCTTCTGCTCCTGGGAAGGGATGCCATTGGGTGTCCAGGTGAGCTGTCTGTCCTTCTGTCTGTCTCCTGGTCTCACTGACTTTCCAGGCCAGCACTGTCGCCAAGCGGCACCTCCTAGGACAGGAGCTGGACCAAGTGACTGCAGTGGCTGAGGACATGATTGGTCACCTGGGGAGGAGGGTGTAATTAGGGTAGCTTTGTGGATCTTTAACTGGCATTTGTCACAGCTGCCAAGCAGCACCGGGCAGCGTGGGCTATTAGGCTGCACTGTGCTGGGCTCCTGAGGGCTGCAGGCTGCTGAGCCTCTGTCTGAGAAGACTGCTGAGATACAAGGGCCCTACTCCCAGGTCTGCTGGGTAACTCCGCCCTGCCCTGAGGGCTCCGCAGCTGGTTTGAGGTGGACTTTCTGGAGGGCCTTTGGAGTAGGTGGTGCCAGCTGTGGCAGTAACAAGTGCTGGAAAACAGGAAACCACTGCATGTGGTGCCGGGGTGGGCTCTGCAGACATGAGGATTTATAAAAAGAAAAATCTGCAAATTCCTGAAATTTTTGTCAAGCTGAGTATGGCCTACTTTAAACAACAATGGCTCTGTTCCCATAAGAGAATTATCTTTGCCCTCCTCTTCCCAAGCCTCAGGGTACCCTCCCTGGGGCTGACTTGAAGCCCCCTCCTCAACTGCGGAGGATGAGAGACGGTATAAGATGGGTCCTCAGAGGGTGCCTCGCCTCACACCCTCATTTACACATGGGCAAATTAGAACCCATCTGCCCAGGCTATGGGTTCTTATTTAAACTCTGATGCTTGGGTGTGGGGCCATTTTGAAGCATGCCAGGCATGGCAGTGCAAGCTGGGATGTCCCTAGGGGAATTTAGAGCTTCACCTTTGGTAAGGCAGTCCAGGGGGTCAGTCTCTCCCCCACACACACATGCTACGGAATGGGCAAACTCCCACACCTGTCCATGCAACCCTGGGAGCACAGGTCTGTCAAATGGATGTCATCTCCTTGCTTTGGGATTCAAACTTAGAATCTTAAAGTCTTGGGAGGTGAATAGGACATCAGCTGCCATCTAGGCCATATCCTGCTATGTGTGAGAATCTTCTCTCCAGCTTCCTTGCCAAGTAGTTGCTCAGCTTCCAGTCAAACACTTGCAATGATGGGGAGTTTACTACTTCTCTGAGGCAGTCCATGCTGACTTGAACAAGGTCTCTTTGGGGGTGAACTGGAATCTGCTATCCCATAGCTTCTGCCCACTAGTATTGAGCTCTGGAGCCACTCTGAGTAAAGGTGCCTTTTTTTTTTTTTTAATTCCAGGGCAACTCTTCCTGTATAGAAGAAAAGTACTTGTGGGCTTCTTGCATCTCTTCTTCTGGTTGTTCATCCACAGTCTCTTCAGTGGAGTTTCAGATATTTCCTTCTGTCTCATCCTTCTCTAGAAAGTCTTTAAGAGAGCAATTGTCATTTCCTTCTTGAATTTCAGGGCAGAACTGGGCACAGCACTATAGGTGTGGCCTGATCAGGGCTGTGTAAGACCATCCCCTCCTTTGTTCTGCACTCATACTTTTATTAATGCAATCTGAGGTCACATTAGCTTTTGCAAGCTGTCTTCTTTCTTGTTACCATCAATTAAAAGCCCTATATATTTCTCCTGGCGTAGATGTTGAGTCACTTTTTTCTGTGCCTCCTGTTTAAGCATTTAGTGTTCTGCTTTCAGATTCTGGAGCTGACATTTGTCTATACAAGTTTATTCTTTTAGATGTGTCCATAGCTTAATCTGGTCCCATTTGTTTGTGTCTAGAGTCCATTGGCCAAGTTATTCTTCCTTTCTTTTCTTTCCTGTTCTGCACACTTAGTCAAGTCCTTATTGCAACAGTATAGCAGGTCGGCCTTGGATGGACTGTGAATAAGTGAACTGTCAAGGTCTGGCTGGGTGAAGATGAATTTGGCTTCTGTCCTCAGAGTAAACTTTTGGGGAAGCAGGAGAAGGGTGTATTGAGCTGAGGCCAGGTTGGGATGCCTGGATTATTCTGAGGCATGGGCTAGATTCAGGACTCCATGGGTTGAGGAGACAAAGGGGCCAGAGAAATATCTTCTCCACACAGCCAGTTTGTGCTTGACATGTATAATTTGAAATTCCTTCCTGTGACTCAGGATTTTTGCTCATTTAAAGGGGAAGTGCTGTATGAACACTCAAAGAATTCTCCCAGTAATCTGGAGATGGAGGTTTTAAGCTCTGAGCCTCAATTTCCCTCCTTCCTTCCCAGCCTCATAAAATGATGGCAATGTATGTCGAGCTGTTCTTAACCCTGATGAACCTCAGGTGGAAGTCACAGAAGTCCTTAGTGCCTAAACTAAGAGTGCCAAGGTTAGAAGCACTGTGAGGCCTTTCTGCTCTGAGTCTATAAAGCCCATGATGTGGATGAAATTGGAACAGCCATTTGCACAGTACTGCGTGGGGTGCCCGCACACCCATCCCTAGTGTGCTCCTCACAACAACCTGGGGGCAGGGGGTGGGGGAGGCGGAAATTAGCATACTGATTTAATAGATGAGGAAGCTGAGCTTGGAGGCCTCAAGCTTCACTCAAGGTCAAATAGCTAGTTAGTGGTCCTTAAATGTTTGTGTAGGGACCAGTCTCCATGTTTCCTGCCTTCACATTCTTTTTTTTAATATTTATTTTATTTATTTATGCATATAAGAACTGGGTGTAAGCCAGAGGTACGGGAGGGTGAGATGATTCATCAGAGACAGAGTGGGGAGCAGAACAGGCAGATTAACTGAAATACACAGCTGAGGGGAGCAGCGGGTAAGACAGGCGAGGTCTGCTATGCCAGGTGGGTTAGCTCCCTGGCCAGGGTTTGAACTCAGGCTATAGTGATGACAACGCTGAGACTTAATCCCTGTGCCACCAGGGAGGCCCAAGATCACTCAATGTTTCTTTGTGGCTGCTGGGACAAGGACCCAGAGGCAGATCCCAGGCATCAGCTGAGCCTCTGTACCTCTTTCCAGCAAGACAGGAAGTGGTGGAGATGATGATTTCCTCTTGTTGGAAAGCTGGTTGTGTTTAACCTGGATGGGCACAAGTGAAATGCTTCCCAAAGGGGCAGGTTGGTGATAGTGGTGTTGGGACAGGGCGGGGCAGGGTGGGGCTCAGGAGGAAAAAGCTGAGCTCCTCTGCAGTTTTTTCCCACTGGATCACCAGAGTGCTCTTGCCTGTGCGAGCTGCTGCTTCTCCTGGAAGGCTGCCAAGTGTGGCCTCAGCACCTCTCCCCCACCCTCCGGCCAGTTTCAGGCCCTATTTATTTGTTCTCATTTCCTCTCAGTTCTTTCTAAGGAGGCCATGTTGGACCAGAAAGTTCAGGTGCTCTGAGTTTACTCTATATAGAGGTGAATAAAATACTGTTCCTGCCTTAAGGATAGAGGATGAAAGACAGATATCCCTGCCCTTGAAAGGCTTATTGGCTAGTGAAGGAGACAAAGAACAGGAACACAAGAAATGCCCTAAGTTGTGGCCTGTGCCATCATGGAGCTTGGGAAGACCACCCACATGGGAGAGCAATTAATGCTGACTCACGGAACCTGGGAAAGCTTCCTAGAAGTGATTGCATTTACATTAGACTTGGAGGTATGGAAAAGATTTGGATGAGGATGAGAGCACGCCAGGTCGGGGCAGCTGCTTGGGCAAAGGCATGGAAGTAGGAAGGCATGAGGGATGGAGAGGAAGCCTGCTGGAGCAGACCACAGGTAACATACGTTGGGTATGTTGCGATGAGCTTAAAGGCAGGCAGTATTTGGCATTGAATGTTGATGTTGGCTTACAAACAGCTGCATCATGAGTGAGGTGACCTTGACTCATGTGTGCTTTCTCCCCTTGC
The DNA here is from genome assembly GCF_014898055.3 of Talpa occidentalis. Taxonomy (NCBI): domain Eukaryota; kingdom Metazoa; phylum Chordata; class Mammalia; order Eulipotyphla; family Talpidae; genus Talpa; species Talpa occidentalis. Next base: position 39,512,891 of record NW_023604295.1, on the reverse strand, counting down.
AGAGGCCATGCCATTGAAACATTATCTCCTTTTGCTGGTGGGCTGCCAGGCCTTGAGTGCAGGGCTAGCCTACTATGGCTGCCCTAGCGAGTGTACCTGCTCCAGGTCCTCCCAGGTGGAGTGCAATGGGGCACGCATCGTGGCAGTGCCTACCCCTCTGCCCTGGAACGCCATGAGCCTGCAGATTCTCAACACACACATCACTGAACTCAACGAGTCCCCATTCCTCAACATCTCAGCCCTCATTGCCCTGAGGATCGAGAAGAATGAACTGTCCCACATCATGCCTGGTGCCTTCCGCAACCTGGGCTCCCTGCGTTACCTCAGTCTTGCCAATAACAAGCTTCAGGTTCTGCCTATTGGCCTCTTCCAGGGCCTAGACAACCTGGAGTCACTTCTCCTGTCCAGCAACCAGCTAGTGCAGATCCAGCCGGCGCACTTCTCCCAGTGTGGCAACCTCAAGGAGCTGCAGCTGCACGGCAACCACCTGGAGTATGTCCCTGATGGTGTCTTCGACCACTTGGTGGGCCTCACCAAGCTCAATCTCGGCAAGAATAGCCTCACCCACCTCTCCCCCAGGGTCTTCCAGCGCCTGGGCAACCTCCAGGTGCTCCGGCTCTATGAGAACAGACTCTCGGACATCCCCATGGGCACTTTCGATGGGCTTGGCAACCTCCAGGAGCTGGCCCTTCAGCAGAACCAGATTGGTATGCTCTCCCCTGGCCTCTTCCACAACAACCGTAACCTCCAGAGGCTCTATCTGTCCAACAACCAGATCTCCCAGTTGCCCCCTGGCATCTTCATGCAGCTGCCCCAGCTCAACCGCCTCACACTCTTTGGGAATTCCCTGAAGGAGCTCTCCCCAGGGATCTTCGGGCCCATGCACAACCTGCGTGAGCTCTGGCTCTATGACAACCACATCACTTCTCTACCTGACAATGTCTTCAGCAACCTCCCCCAGTTGCAGGTCCTGATCCTCAGCCGCAACCAGATCAACCACATCTCCCCGGGGGCCTTCAATGGGCTGATAGAGCTTCGGGAGCTGTCCCTCCATACCAACGCCCTGCAGGAGCTGGATGCCAATGTCTTCCGTGTGTTAGCCAACCTGCAGAACATCTCCCTACAGAACAACCGCCTCAGACAGCTCCCGGGGAACATCTTTGCCAATGTCAATGGCCTCATGACCATCCAGCTGCAGAATAACCAGCTAGAGAACCTGCCTATGGGCATCTTCGATCACTTGGGGAACCTGTGTGAGCTGCGGCTCTATGACAACCCCTGGAGGTGTGACTCAGACATCCTCCCGCTGCGCAACTGGCTCCTGGTCAACAAGCTCAAGTTGGGGACGGACACACTCCCGGTATGTTTCAGCCCAGCCAATGTCCGAGGCCAGTCCCTCATCATCATCAATGTCAATGTCCAAGTCCCTAGTGCCCAGAGTCCCATGTCACCCGAGGGGCCCGCCTACTCGGAAACGCCACAGTACCCAGGAACATCAAGCTACCCTGACACCACCTCCTCCACCACTGAATTCACCACCATGGATGACTACACAGACATGACCACTGTTGAGAACATCGATGACCGAGGCAAGTGGGGCATGACCCGGGCCCAGAGTGGGCTGGCCATCGCTGCCATTGTCATTGGCGTCATTGCCCTGGCCTGCTCCCTGGCTGCCTGCATCTGCTGTTGCTGCTGCAAGAAGAGGAGCCACGCAGTCCTGATGCAGATGAAAGCACCCAATGAGTGCTAAAGAGGCAGCTGAAGGCAGGGCTGGGGGAAAGAGGGGCCACAGAGGAGCTGGGAATTTCATCGGTCAGCCTTCACCTCCGGGTGCACAGAGTCATCCCCTGATCCCACTCTGTGGGTCCTGAGAGATAGGGGTCCCACCTTTCCCTGACCTGCCTTGTTCTCCTGTCTCCAGGAGAAGTAGGTCGTATGGGACTTTCTTCCCACCAGGGAGGGCCTACAGATCATGGCAAAGCCTTCTGGGGTTCTCATTTGTATCCCGGAGCTTCTCGCAGAAAGCCCCTCCTCCGAAGCCTCACCAGCACTCCTCCCAGAACAACCTGCCCCAGCCTGCCCTCCTGCTGGCCTCCGTAGACTCAGTTATCACAATGCCTGCCCACTTTGTGGGAATAGTTCTCCACAGGGACAGTCCCTCTTTCAAGTATTATGTACGTTGATAAACCCTCTTTTGCTCCTTTTGTTTGTGTTCCCTCAAATGAAACGTCTCTCCTTGATTTTCTGCTCCTGAAGGCAGGGTGAGTTCTCTCCCTTAAAGAAGGCTTCAGACCACTGAACTGGTTTCTTAAGAGGTGCCCAGCATCCTGGTTTTCTAGGTGCTGTGAAAGTGAAGGAACACGACACTCCTCGGTGCCTGCCTGGAGTCAGAGCCGTCAGCACCGTGTCCCTTGTGACTTTTGTCTGGAAAACAAAGAAAGGCACCATGCAAATCCAACCTTTCAGAGGATACTTCCAGACAGAAATGTTACCTTGAAAAATTTAACCCTTAAAGGAATAAAATAATATAGAAGTCCTGACCCCTAAAAACCTTTAAAATCACCTTATTGGTACCAGATAGAGAAAGCAACCTGGCACCCAGGGGCCTTGTGTTCACCCCTGGGCTTTTTCTCTTTTAACGTTTTACTGAAGAACAACATACATACAGAAAAGGGGGAGCGTGCCAATGTGTGGGTTGACGGGTCGTCACAAACTGTACACTCCCGCGTCATCAGCATCCAGATCAAGAAAAGGGATAGCACTGGTATCCTCCACTCCAGGCTTTCACTGGACAAGACCAGCACTTGTGGAGGTGACATGAACTAAACTGGGGCCTGGCTTCCCATGAGCCAGGATGGGTGTCTCACCGCTCCCCGCCCCAACCAGCACTTGCAAAGGCCCAGCTGCCATGGGTGGAGAATATGAGGGTACACGCTGGCCTGGACAGGAGCTTTTATTAAATCCCCAGACCGGGAGAGGCCCCCAGGCTGGCCGGGGCAGAAGCAACTGGGCTACAACAGCCCACACAACCACACCCCCCTGCCAGCATGCTGCCTGCTGCCCATTGGAGGCCCTTCTGCCTGGGCCTTTTATGGGCATGATATGCCTATAACTGTTTTTAATTTTCACTCTCCCTTTGGGGGAAGTGAAATAGTTCAGAGATGAGATCCTTTAATTGAACAGCCAAGTGTAATGGATGCCACAATCCCTCTAATGTCATGGTAAAACTCAATCAACATTACAGCCAGCTGGCAACTGAGCTTCAGAATTTCAAACACAGAATTTCCACAGCAGGGGACTAGCAGGTCGTGCATCTGCGGACTTTCTGGAGTTTCTCCTGTCTGCGGTCTGGTTATGAGTTGAGTTGTTTGGTCTCCAACTTGAGGTACAGTCACATGATCACATGCCCTCACCACCCTTCCTGTGGCACATATAATGTCACACTGGGAAAGAAATTACACATGTGACGTGCTTGCCTTCCTCTGGATAACTGACCTACCAGTTTAGCAGTTAAAAGTAGTGAAATGGGGATTTGATATCTACTCCTGGAAAGAGCTGCAGTCAATGCTATAAGGATCTAGAAATCTCCCATCAATCCTGACTGGCTGTTATTCAGTCCCTCTGCCCCACAAGACAAGTAAGCACTCCCAAGGGGCCTTGGCAGCATGCTGCTGACAGGATGAGCAGATCTCCCTTCCAGTCCCCTGCACAAAGGGTCTAGGAAGATGTGTAAGAATTAGTGCATTCTATAGCTTTTTACTCTGGCCCAGGGCACCTGGGAGAAATGACATCATCTCACCGAGATAAATCTGGGTGTCCAAAGTGTTTTAGAAATATTTGTAGTAACCGGTAGATGCGCATCAAGACTTGCCAGGGCCCAAAAGAAAGTGAACCCAGTGCTTGGCGCATGGACAACACTGCATGGTGGCCTGGCATACTGATCCTGAGGCCTGCTCTCCTCCAGACAGGAGACATGGGTGGCACTGCATTCCTCAAGGTGCCCCTTGGAACCTGGCACCAGCATCTCATTGTGCAAGAGAACACTGCACTCAAGATGGCAGACAGGTGAGGGAGGAGTCCTCCTCATTCTGTGTGCCCTGACAATCTGAACCCAGAGCCTCAGGTCTTTCTGGCGTTGGTCATCACATTGGAGTACCTTCCTTTCAGGCCTAGGATATGAACATGTCTCCAGAACAAAGACTGGCCAGAGGCCTCAGATGACACCCACCCCCTTACCCCATCAGGAGCAGCCCTCGGGGGGTGGTAGGCCTTGGCCTTCTGAGCTTACCTATTTATTCTCTTCTCTCATCAGAGTAGATTGGATGGAACCATCTGATTCCCTGTTCCTCAGTAGGTGAATCATATTATTTGGTCAGGGAACTGCTGGAGAAGCTGAGTGGAGTTTCCTTTCCAACAGGACTGGCATGAGCCACTTGGGCACCCAAAGTTGAGGCTGGGTCCAGAATTCACTTTGCTTTCCCTCTGCTCACTGGCTCCCAGGTCACCTTGTCAACACCTGCATCTCCATTTGAGTTGTTGGGGGGAAGATAATTAAAGATAATTAAAGTAGAACCACTCTTTTCCAGACATGCTTCTTGTGCATAGGTGCTCCCTCAAGCTCCTGCCAGGCATCCTCTTGTTAACCCTCACAACGCCCTGTGCACAAGTCCTGCCATTATCCCCAGTGAGCAGGCCTGAAGCCACTTGTTCTGCGGCAACATTATTCCACAGGCGGTGTGTATTCCTTCTCTTTTCAGCTTTGTACAAGGCCTCTTGGGGCCGTCTTGGGCTTTCGTCATTAAAGGAAGAAAATGGAAGCCTCTCTCCCACTCCCCCACAAAGTCTTTGCCACCGGGACTGTGAGAATCAAAAGATTTGCAGAAGGCAGGAAAAAATTAAACTCATCCATCCGTTAAAGGAAATAGGCTCCACTCATGAAGTTGTTGGCTTTGGTGTGGATATTGTTCCTCCTTTTTAGAATTTAGAGGCACAACACAGTTGTAGAATACTTCTTGGGCAACCAAACCATTTCCACAGCCTTTTGAATGTCGCTGTAGAGTGGAAGCAAGATATCTCCAAGTCCAGGAAGTTTATGGAGGGTCATCAGCTAGGGGTAACTGGATCACTTGGGTGGGAAACAGGGGTGGATGGATCCCCACCTTTAGAAAATCCAGCTCACAGGACCCACAGTTGGAATTAAAAGGGGTGTTGGGTGGGGCAGTGGTGGTTTTGGGGAGGAAGTAGTGGCAGTGATTCAGAGAGGGTGAAAGGATGCTTCCCCAGGCTAATCTCCCAGCCTGAGGCCTCTCTTCCCCAAAGAGAGATATTTTCACTGACCTGTTGCCTTCACGCTGTTTTCCAGAAGTAGTTCAAATTTGCCTTGCATAGAGAATCATTACAAATAGCCCCAGGTGCTTGGTAGTGCATTTAGAGTATTCTAGGGCCCCCCAGGGTTTTATAGAGTGTGAGCCCTGGTGGGCAGGGTTGGGGTTCTGTCTTTGCTGGATGCTGCTTGTAACAAGTTTGGTGTACAGAATCAACAATAAATGGTATACACAGGATACTTGTGCTCTCTGTGAACATCTTGGTTAAGGGATACCACACCTGTTGATTCTACAATTGTTACCTGCGTGCAAGTCTCACCAAGATAGCATCTCAAAGAAAGTAGATTCTGAGCTGGAAAAAGAACTTTGGAAAATGAATGGGCATCAAATAAGAAATAATACATTTAGAGGTTAGTGTGCTGGAAGGGTCCTTGAGAATAGGCTCAATCCTCTTTATAGATGAAGAAAGTGAGGTCAAGTCAAGAAATGAATTTCCCAAAGTCACCTAGAGGCTGAGCTTGCACTACAATTAGGCCTTCAGAATCCCTGGTTGGAGTTTCATCTATGTCATCAGAAAGACATTGAAGCTCGCTCAGCATTCATCTAACGTGCAGGCATTCAATACATGCACATGCATGCACATATTCACACATGTACATGCCTGTATCCCATCGAGGCTCTGGGTGGGAGGACTACCCTGCATACCTTTGCACTCCTTTCAGTGCTTAGCGCCAGGCCTGGTGAGTTACAGCTCTCAGAGTCACCCTCTGAGTGAAGCTGACACCCTCCCTGTGTCCAAGTGTCCCTCTGGTTCTTTCAGTCTCAGGCTCCTGGAGCTGCCACAGCTGCTGGCCAAGGTCCAGGGCTTGAGAGAGGGCTGATTTTCTCTGCTGTTCCTTTTTTTTCTTCATAGAAGAATTAGGGTGTGGGCCAGAGGTGTGGGGGGAGAAATACACTGCTGAGGGGTGCAGCAGGCCAGACAGGAGAGCTCTGCTGCGCCATGTGGGTTACTCCCTGGCCGGGGATGAAACTCAGGTCTTAGCAGTGATAGTGCTGAGACTTAAGCCCTAGGCCACCAGCAAGGCCCTCTCCTGTTCTTTGACCCACTGCTATGGCCAGCAAAGGGCTTCCAAAAATATTTGCTTGGGTCCCTAAGCTCTTAGATCCTTTCTGTCAGATATGAGCCTGTCCCAGGAGTCTGGGTCAGAATAGGAGTCAGTGGCATGTTCACTATCTTGAAGAGCTGGTCCCTATGATGACCAAGGAAAGCCTCAGTGTCCTTCCCTATCCACTGACCCTTCCACTCAGACAGATTTCTGGAATTCTGGATAACGAGGAAAAGAGTTCGCTTGGTTTTGTACCCATGGTTGAACACCTGCAGACAGGAAAATCACTCCCTCCCTAAGCAACTTATTTCATCCTCAGATCGCTGAAAAGCAGTGTTTTTCAGATTGGGCCAAAGTTCACTTCCCAATAACTGTTCCCCCTTTTAACTCAGAAAAGGCTTAGAAAGTTCATTAGAAAAGCAAATGCAACAAAAGAACAAACCCACAACCCTTGGAGAAAGCCAAGCAGATGCTGATGGCTGGCTGCCCTGGAAACTTGGGTTCCTGGGAACCAGCCTGAACTTTTACAAGAAGGGGTGCCATTATGTACTGCTAATCCCAAGCCTTACCTCTGGGGCAACCTATTGGGAACTTTCTAGGGCCCTAAAGTGCCAAGTTCATGACCCCCGCTGGAATTTGGCCACATCACAGATTTTGTCTGTGGGAGTAGTTCGGGGTCATTTTGTTATCTTCAGAGGCCTTGCCCCAGATTTTCTCCTTTTGTCCCATGACCCTGGTGACATTCCGGGAATGCCAGGCCACGTGAGGGGAGGAACCGCTACCTGGAACTTTGATCAGTGCTGGGGCGGAGCTCACACTGACCACAGAGTGAGCCAGATGCCCTTCTACTCCCGAGGAAGATCCAGGGCAGCCCATCCAGTTCAGCACCTAACGGTAGGTCTCCTGGGGTCACTAGAGAGCCCCTGGGTCTGTGGAGCTAGGAGAGGAGGTTGGCCTGGGGTCGTGACTAGAGAGCAGGAGGGCAGCTAGCTGCTGCCCCCAGCTGTCAGTTTGTCTCCAGCTCAAGGCAGGCTACCTATCCCTTTCCCGCCCTGGGAGGAGAAGCCCTAAATTATCAGCCAGCCTGGGAGAAGGCCGGAGGGGTTCTGAGATGAAGGGACCTGGGCCTTGTGTTCAGGGACTCACAGTGAATGGTGCGGATAAGTAGGTGACCACATGTCTGGGTTTGCCTGGTTCTGCCCTCACTTATGCTTGTCACCTCTCATGATTTTTTCCTAGTTTTGAAATTGAAGTAACATTGCATTATAACATTATATAAGTTTCAATTTATACAAGTTTGTTGTTGAGAATCAACCTGTGTATATGCTACATTTAGTTCACCTCTGAAAGTCTAATTCTATTCTTCCCCATACCATTGTTCCCTTTTTTCCTGGTTACCCCCTTTTCCCCCTTCTTTCCTTCTGGTAACCACTGATTGGTTTTAGAGTTCAAAAGTTTATTTTTGTTTTATTTAGCTCATCTCTTTGTTTTCCCTATATACCACATGCGAGTGGAATCATACTGTGTTTACCTTTCTCCATCTGTCTGATTTCATTTAGTAACACCCACTAGTTCCATCCTTGACGTTGCATAGGACAGGATTTCATCTTATAGCTATGCATGTATATGCATATAACCGAGCAGGATTCCACTGTGTCTACACCCCACATCTTCCTTTATCCACTCAGCATGCGTGCACTTAGATTGATTCCAGTTCTTGGCTGTTGTAAACAGTGCTGCAGTGAACACGGAGGCTCATATATCTTTTGGAATTAGTGTTTTTGCATTTTTTTGGGTAAATACTCAAAACTCACATAATCACTAATCGCTATCCTGTTATCCCCAGAAATGTCTTGATTTACATGATAAAGTGTATAGTCACTGTAGGAATAAAACTTGTATATAGCGACTTTTTGTTGATCAATATTAATCATTTACCAGCCACTGTACTAAGAGTTTTATATTTATTATCTGATTTAGTCTATTTACCATGCAGTGGAGTACTAATTTTAACCCTAAGGGATGCGGTTATAATCACATCTGGGGATACTGAAGCTGAGAGGCGTGAAGTGACTCGCCAGAGACCACACAGCTAATAGGGAGCCATGTCAGAATTTGAGCTCAATCACAGTGCCAGTAGGGCCCAAGCTTCCTCACTCCATGAGGCAGGGTACAGAGGATGACACACAAGAGCCCCAAAACATTCGGCTCAATTCAGCACATAGGGCCTGGGTAGCTTTTCTGTGCCCTGCCCTGATGCAGGTGCCCCGTGGGCTCACAGTCAAGTCCACATTCCATAGTATTCACAGAACAGAGGACCTAAATGGTCAAAGGAGGACATGAGTGACCTGTGGGGGCTGTAGGAGAGGCAATCAAGGAGGACTTCCTGGGGGAATTGAGGCCAGGGAGGATAGAGTTAATGGGGCCACGTAGCAACAGGGAAAGGTGGCACTGGCATTCTAAAGTGGAAGCAACAGAGTAAGGAAGGGCTGGAGGGGGATCGGTAGGGAGCGTTTGATGAAAGGACACTACCCAGTTCATAATCTCTTATTTCCGAATGGTAGCTGTCTCTTCTTCAAGAATACTACGGCAGGTGATAGACAAGCTTCTAAAGTCTGTGCAATGTAATTGCAAGGCAGGAGAGAAATCAAGGGAGCCCTGGTTATGTGCCTGGAAATGGGCTGCATGCTACATATGATCATCTTAGTTTTATAATAACATTTAGCATTATACAAAGTGATACCTGTTTATTATTTTAAAACCATAAAAATAGGGCCTCCCCGGTGGCGCAGCGGTTGAGCGCTGGGTTGCAAAGCTGCCTGCAGCCTCTGCAGTGCCGGTTGGATCCCCGGCTGCTCCCCGGCCACCGGAGGAGGGTCCCACATGGCGCGCAGACCTCTCCTGCCGCCAGCTGCTCCCCTCAGCAGTGTGCTTCGGTCCTTCTGCCTGCTCTGCTCCCTGCTCTGGCTCTGGTGAATTCTTTCACCCTCCTGTGCTTCTGACTGTACCCAGTGCTTATATAAATAAATAAATAAATCTTTAAAAAAAACCATAAAAATACATAATTAAGCAAAGGGAAAAATTAAAATTATCCATAATTCTATTTTCAGAGCTAACCACTGCAAATACCTTGTATATAATCTGTTGTTTTCTATGCACAAATATACTTTAAAAATGGGAACTTAGCATTTGGGGATCCCATATATTTCATTAAAAATATGGAATGCTTTCTTTCCATTAAAACATATATCTACTATATAATTTTAGAGACCTTAGAGAACATTTTCATTAAATAGGGAGACTTCATTTAACCAATCCATCAAATTGGGTATTTAGATTGTTTCTGATGCCACAAGCTTCCTACTATGATCTGCTTCTAGTTACACACTATGACCAAAAAGTATGAGTCTTTCACCTCCCCAAATTCTCCAGTTCTCTGCAGACACCAACTGGATGTTGTACAAGTCAATTCGATTCTGACACTAGCTATCTGAAATTAGTGTAGATGACACAGCTTACAGGTTCAGCCCAAAGGCAGAACCCAGCAGCACGTCCAGACGTCCATCACCACCCTCCGTCCTACTTGACTCTGACTGGAGGTTCCCTCTCCTCAGGTTCAATGATCTCCTATAACAACTCCCAGAACTCAGGGAAACACTGCTTGAGAGTGCCAATTTATTACTGAGGATGCTGTAGGAGAGACAGATGAATAGCCAGCTGAAGAGATAGAAGGTCGGGAAGGGTCCCCCATGCAGGAACTTTTGTCCCCCGAGGAGTTTGGGTTGCAGCACCCTCCTGGCACGCAGATGGTGTCCCCAACAGAGGAGCTCTGCCACCCATCATTTTTGTGTTTTCTGGAGGTTCCATTCTGCAGGCATGATTGAGCCAGCCGTTGGCTTTTGGCAATGGGTGGACTGGGCAGAATCACATGGTCAGGTCCTCTAACACTAGCCTCTATCTTGAAGCTATCGGGGTCCAGGCATGATTGAGCCAGCCATTGGCTTTTGGCAATGGGTGGACTGGGCAGAATCACATGGTCAGGTCCTCTAACACTAGCCTCTATCTTGAAGCTATCGGGGTCCACAACAAACTCAGAGTCTTTGACAGGAAGGATTTGTTATCGTAAATAACAAAAGACACTCCTCTCACTCTCACCACTCAGGAAAGCCCAAGGCTTGGATGCTTTGTTCAGGGAACGTATACATACACATTTCTTATTATCTCACAATATCAGAAAGAAGTCCATGCTAGTGATTGCACTGAATTGCCATGATAACCTGAATGACGCTGTGATTTGGGTAGTATTTCATCACTAGTCTCAATTTGCAAATGCAGAAATGGAGACTCTGAGAGTTTCCTTCACTGTCTGGGACAGCAGGTTTGGGGGCTCCGGCAGAGAGAGGAAGAAGCAGGAGCCCAGCCCAGGTCTGCTGGTCTCAGTTACCTGGTTTGTTTCCCCAGGTCAAAAGGAAAGAAGATGGGGTGCAGGGAACAGCAGGTCTTCCCTGGGGACTTGGATGAGGCAATCAGGGGCTCCAGACGAAACTTGGAAGTCCCTCTTCCCGCTCCTAGTTGTGCTGGGGCCCGGGGGTGGGGTGGTGGTGACAGAATCCAGTGCTGGCGACAAGGCAGATGCTGGTGTGGACAAGTCTGATTGAAACAGCAGTGCCTGGGGCGCTGGGTCTGGGTACTGGCTCCATCACTCTGGGAGAAGTGAGGGTTAGTTCCATGGTAGATGATAAGCAGGTTTGTGGCGCACACAGAAATGTACTAATGCAGAAGAAATGTGAGAAGAGGAAAGAGTACATTTGCAACAATTAACCAAAAAAAAAGTCAAATTTCCTTGACTTGCTGAGAACATGGAACATTTTTGTAGGCATGTGCCAGTCTCTGCATAAATGAAGCAGCATTTCCTTCTTCTGACTGCTGCCCCCCTGGCCCCCTGGTGCCAGCCTCCACAATGCCGAGGGGCACTTTCCCAGTCCAGACCACCCCAGAGATCCTGCTCTTGAGGGTGGGCCAGGAGGGGTCCACATCCCGGACGTCCTGGCCTGAGCCATCTGAATCTGCTCCACTTAGCCAAGGACACATTTCCCTTGCTTGGGAGGAAAGAACTAGAAAAAGATGCTGTAGAGAGGCATCTCGCTGGTCCACGAGAGGTGGTGGGATAACCTCTACAATCTCTAACTACTTCAGAAAAGAGCTGGGCTGACCTGAACTCAGGATCACCCTGATCTTGCTAACGCTCACTCTGTGCGAAGCTCAGGCTGAGCACTGGCCAACTGTTCTCTCACAGAGTCCCTGCAGCAACCCCCTGGGAGGTAATATTGCAGCTCACCATTTTGAAGCCAGGAAAATTGAAGCACAGAGAGTAAGTATTTCAGTGAAGGCCACACAGCTAAAAAGGGATGGAGATAGGATTTGAACCTGATGTCTGACTCCAGAACACAAACTCAGCGTGGGAGAATGAGACTTGGGCTGAATGTGGATCAACTGGAAATAATTATTATTATCCTCTGAGTATTATTCCTGCTTGCTCCAGCCCCAATAGACTGGGGCAAGAGGAGTCTTGCCCTGTACTTTAGAGGCCCTCTTCTGGCTTTGCCTCCTCCTTCCCAAGGGAGGAGAAGTTTGCAAGACCAAAGACCCGTGGGCTGTGTGGATGGTCACCCCTCCCCTAGGTCCATCTTCCTGAGATTGATCATGTCACAGAAGCACAAACCCTCTGAGGTACAGGGGGAGCTGTGGGTGGGGTCTCCATTCACACTACACGACAGTTAGGTGGGGGAAGCAGGGAGAGATAGGCGGTGAGGTTCCCTTGCGTATGGGCACAAATGTGAGGAGCGGGCCTGCCACCCACCCCATGCACTGCCTTACCGTGAGGGGTGGCTGCAAGCACCTTGCTTATATTCAGCCAGTGGTTCTCCCTTCTTAGCCATGTGCTCTTGGGGCAGTTGCTGTAGCTTGGGCAGTTTCCCTGTTCTGGGAATATCCAGATTTACTGGAAATTACAGAGCTTTGTGGCCACCCTCCACTCAGCCACTAGTGTCCCCCTCACCCTCCACCTGCCATCACCCAACCAGAATTTGATTTGTCTGCACTTGCTTGGTTTTCTGTATTTTCTATGCATCAATTGGGTGACTTTTGTTAGAAACTTCTAAAGCACAGTATTTCTTTTTTTTTGTTTGTTTACAATTTTTTTTATTTAACTGAAAATTAAATTTTATTTATTTGTTTGTTTTTTTAATATTAATTTTTTTTATTTTTTACATCATTGTTCATTTTTAAACAATATTTGCGTCCCCCCCACCCCTTCGGGTGTAGTCCCCTCTTCACCTCGGGTGCATTGGGGAAGGAAAGTTTCCTTCCCCAATGCACCCGGGCACCATCACCACAGCCCCCCTGTGCTCCTCCTTGCCTCCCTCTGATCCTTCTCCCTCCTCCTCCCCTGCAGGATGTCTCTGATTTATAATTGTCCATTTTTGCTTTGTTGTGTTTTGTACTGTTATTATTTTTTTACAGTGATGTCTTATTTGGTTCCCTTATATTCCTGATGTAAGTGAAACCATCTGATATTTTTATTTTTCTTTCTGACTTATTTCACTGAGCATAATTCCTTCTAGTTCCATCCACATTGCTGCGAGGCATGAGTTTATCTTTTTTAATTGCTGAATAATATTCCATTGTGTATATAGTATATATATGCCACATCTTCTTGATCCAGTCATCTGTTTTTGGGCATTTGGGCTGTTTCCAGGTTTTGCCTGTAGTAAATAGTGCTAAGCACATTATTTCTTAACAACAGTGGATTAGAAGTTACCCACTGTTAGAGGCACAGGCAAGCAGGAGAGGAGGCCTCAGCTTGTCTCAGTGGGTGAAGCACACTGTCTCCAGGGAGCTTTAGCTTTCCTTTCATGGGCACCTCCCACTTTAGCAGGAGGGATCTGGAAAAGCACCTGGGTTATGCCCACAGTACCCCCTGCAGACACCCTGGAGCAGGGGGCAGGAGGATGGAGAAGGGTTCTTTGCTCACTCTTTCTGTGAGGATCCCGCCAGGCAGCCTTCAGAGCCTTATGTCCAGTGTATGTGATCCAATGTTCTCTGGCCCTTTGAAAACCAAGAGTAAAAGTGGTTATTAAGGAAGGGATGGGTGTGTGGGTGACATTATGGCTTGTTATAAATAAGAATGGCTCCCCTCTGGGGGAGGGAGGACTTGAGGCTGCTCTCACAGCCTGTCTGGTGGTCATTTACTCCAGGCTTGAGCAATTCCAGAAGCATGGCTCTGCCTGCCAGGTTGCTGACTCCAGCCCTGAGGGGTCAGTTCAGCAGCTAGAACTGAGCCACATAAGTCAACATGATGCTGGAAGCTGAGCACAGAGCTGTGAGCACGCTCCTGTCTTCTCAAAAAGGGACAGCCAGGAGCTTGACATTCAGGAGGACTCTGCCAGGGCTGAGAGGAAGGAACAGGGGAGGCTGTCAGGAAAGGCTCTTGTCAAAACCGTTCAGGGTTTTGTGCGGGGGGGGGGGGGGGGGGGGCAAGGGCAGCCCTCAGGGCAGCCCAGGTGGCAGGTGTGGGTGGGGCGATGTCTACCTCATCCCTCTCCAGCCAGGGCACGCTGGCTTTATCTGTAGCCTCTGCAAACAACTCATGAGAAAGAATATGAAATCTCCTTTTCCCAGGGTCCCAGAACCTGGAGGCACATACTTGACTGAGGCGTGTTCCTTTCCCTGTCGTGTCCTGGGGCAGGCAGATCAGTCACTTGTTTAGCCCTTCCCAACCTTCATGTAAAATCCACAGCCTGCACCTTATAGCTTACTCAGCATCTGTGTGAGCATCAGAGGACTCTCAAGGGAGAGGTATGCACTTTCTCAGGGAGAAATTGTGGCTTTCTATTGATTAAGAAAAGAAAATTCTGGAAAAACGGAGAAATATTGAATATCTGAATGAGGGGAGGGTACAGGGGACGGTTGTAAGCACCGTGTTTGCTTGAAGACTTTTGCACACAGTGGGTGCCCTTTGGCGCCAGCCAGAATCAGGCCATGGAAAAGGCAACCAGCAGAGGGCAGCAGAGAGGCAGCCAGCAAAGGGCTTTGGGGAAATCTCCATGTGAATTCTCACTGAAGACAGGTGAATTGAGAAAAACTAGGATTATGTTGCAATGTTGCATGAGGGCCTTTGCCTCCCTCTTTTTCTACCTCCCTTCCTTCCTTCTAGGTTTTACAAATAAGGAACTTGAAGCACAGCTGGATAAGTAATGTGCCCAAGGTCACACAGCGGGAACATGATGGGAGTTGGGGCTTGAATTCACAGTACTTGAATACTCCTAGCCATGGAAATGATGTTGCTGGAGAGAGCAGCAGTGACCTGGGGTGCACACCCTCTGATGGGGTGGGGCTAGTAAACCCTAGCTGGTCTTGTCATGTAGGAATGTGAGCCCACGGCCCCTAGATCAGAATTTTTAATGTAACGTTTCTCAATTTTTAATATATTGGTTAATGCTTCAAACATAAAAGAAAGAGTGAGAAACAAAAGCTACATTTCTAATTTATGACCTGTGGGTGGAAGCTGACATGAAAAAAATTAGTGTTTAATGAATTAAAAACCTGGTCCCCTTCCCTTATTTAAAGAATAAAGCTATTGATGCGCAATTACTGCACCTGGGATGAATAAATGGAAAATTCCATGGGTGCCCTCATGGTGGGGATAGAGGGGAGCATTTAGCAGCAGTATGGGGGAGCCAGACCTTTTCTCAAGAGTTTGGTTTGTCCCTGCATAGACATGCAAAGAACAGACAGACATGCAAAGAGCACATGTAGGACCTCCTCATAATTAGGCTCTGAAGTGCGCTGAGGTGCAGGGGGACCATAGGCAGGCCAGGTGACCCTTGCTGTTGGAGGAGAGAGCCATTGGCCTTGCAAGCCTCCTGCGAAGTGGTATGAAAATAACTCCTGAGGGACCTCCCTGTTGGCACAAGAGGTTAGTCTCAGCACTATGAAGCTATCACCACCCACTGCAGCACGAGTTCGATCCCTGGCCACGGAGGTGATCCACATGGCGCAGCAGACCTCTCCTGACTCGCCCGCTGCTCCCCTCAGCAGTGTATTTTGTCATTCTGTCTGTTCTGCTCCCCACTCTGTCTCTGGTGAATCCTCTCAACCTCCCATACTTCTGGCCTATACCCCAGTTCTTGTATGCATAAATAAATAAATCTTTAAAAAAAAAAAAAGAAAAAAAGAAAATAACTCTTGAAATGATAAACTGTTCCCCAAATGGGTGGCCTCCTGACAGAACAAAGACCCCTCTTCTAGATGCTGGTCTAGTTTCTGGTCACACTAGCTGCCTTGGTAAAGGCTCCTCTCCCACTTTCTTTTCCCACTCGGGTCTAGGAGATGCTGCCTGGAGCCTGGCTGCACTGGGCCTGCCTCCTGCTTCTGGCCAGGCTCACCCAGTCCTGCCCTGTGGGCTGTGATTGCTTCACCTGGGAGGTGTTCTGCTCCGACAAGGCCTTGGTCACCATCCCCCGTGACATCCCGCCGCACGCCACGGGCATTGTCTTCGTAGAGACCTCATTCACCACAGTGGGAACCAGGACCTTTGAGGGTAATCCTAACCTGACCAAGGTGGTCTTCCTCAACACCCCACTTTTTCACTTTGGGCTGGATGCCTTTGGGGGGCTGCCTAGGCTCAAAGACCTGGAGATCACCGGCAGTGAATTTTCCAACCTCAGTGCCGCCATCTTCTCCAACCTGACCTCACTGGCCAAGTTCACCCTCAACTTCAACATGTTGGAGGCCCTGCCGGAAGACCTCTTCCACAACATGAATGCCCTGGAGACCCTCCAGTTGCAGGGCAATCGGCTCCAGGCCCTGCCTGGCAGGCTCTTCCAGCCTCTGAGACTTCTGAAGACCCTTAACCTGGCTCAGAACCACCTGGCCCAGCTCCCCAAGGAGCTGTTTGACCCGCTTGGCAACCTGCAGACCTTGAAACTGAGCTACAACGCCCTCTCCAGCCTGCCCCAGGGAGTGTTTGGCAAACTGGGCAACCTGCGGGAACTCTTCCTCGACAGCAACGCCATTTCGGAGCTGCCCCAGGAAGTGTTCTCGCAGCTTCTACACCTGGAGAAGTTGTGCCTGAAGCAGAATGCCATCCGGTCCCTGCCTTTCTCTGTCTTCTCCTCCTTGGGCCACCTGACTTTCCTGAGCCTGCAGGGGAATGCACTTAGGGTACTGCCCACTGGCCTCTTTGCCCAGACTCTGGGCCTGCAAGATTTGTCCCTGTCCCACAACCAGCTGGAGACCATCGCCGAGGGAGCCTTCACCAACCTGACCAGCCTCAGTTCCCTCAGACTTTCGCACAATGCCATCACCCATCTGCCGGTAGGGGTCTTCAGAGACCTGGAAAAGTTGACCAAGCTCTACCTGGACAGCAACAACCTGACGTCTTTGCACCCTGCCCTCTTCGAGAACCTGTCCAAGTTGGAGCTGCTCAGCCTTTCCAGGAACCTCCTGACCACACTCCCTGAGGGCATCTTGGACACCAACTACAACCTGTTCAACCTTGACCTGTCTGGCAACCCCTGGCAGTGTGACTGCCACCTGGCCTACCTCTTCAACTGGCTGTACCAGTATAGCGACCGGTTCTTCAACACCCAGACCTACTGTGCTGGCCCTGCCTTCCTGAAGGGCCAGGTGGTGCCTTCCCTGAAGGAGGAGCAACTGGTCTGCCCTGTCACCCGGGACCGCTTGGGCTTCCAGGCCCCGGGGTTGGACAACAGGGATCCAGGGTGCGCCTGGGATCTGGCCGCCCAGCAACAGGCAGCCTGGAGCAGGTGCACCTACAGCAACCCTGAGGGCACAGTGGTGCTGGCCTGCGATGAGGCCCGGTGTCACTGGCTGACAGTCCAGCTGTCTTCCAGGCAGAGTTCTGATTCCCCAGGACTGACACACAACGCCAGTCAAGAGTGGAACCTGAAGTCGAGCTGTGGCTCTGTGAGGGTCACTGTGTCTATTGAGGCTCCAGCAGGGGAGCCCTAGGTGCAGGGCGCAGAGAGCAGAGACAACAGAGCTGGAGCTTGAGCAGGCACAAGGCGGGGGCAGCAGGGCAGCCAGCTCCAGAAGCTTGGTTCTGAGCCTGGTTTTCAGGTGCCAAGAAAGCAGCTCCACCTCCAAGGAGGTGGAGGGGGAGGCAAGAGCTCCACCACCCAGTCTCCTCCTGCTTCTCCTCGCCCTTCATTACTCCTTCTCCGAATCTGAGACTTCACGAGGCCTTCCTTAAGCTGTCCAAGACTCCTGTTAAAGCTGCATCATGGTCTGGAGAATAAAATACCATCCCTCCCTTGGTGATTTCCTGTCATTTAATACTGACCTCACTCTCATCCCCACCCTGAAATTCCAACTTTCAGGTACCACCCCGCCGCTATTCCAATTCTACAAAATAGGCCCTGCTCTCTCCTGACATCTGTTCAAAAGCCAAATGTCTGTTCTTATTTCTCTCCCTGGAAATTTGTTTTTAATTTATGCAGAGAGGGGAAGGACATGATAGAAACAGGTGACCAGAAAGACTAGCGGCAGGGTCTGCCTCTAGTGCATGGGGCTCTCCTGTCTCTGGCGTTCACCCCAGTGCTGCATCCAGGAGGAATCAAAGTGAAATAAACGGTCCCTTAGGAAGGGGAACACCTATGTTTGGCTTTCACTGCAGGAAGCCTCGGAGCTGGAGCGGTGGTTTGCTAGCTCAGCAGATAAGATGGCTGCTCTCTGAGGAGAAAGCAATGTGTTGAGGAGGAAGGAGGGAGGTGAAGGGCCTGGGCAGTAGAGGACATGCTTCAGTTCTTGCCTTCCTCACCACATCTGCTCTGGTTCCCTCACTCACGGGAATTCTTCTCCTTTGGTTGTCAGAAGAGCACCTTTCCTCCAACCTCAGCTTCTCTTTCAGTCTTCCCCAGCCATCTCCTCTATGCTGGCCTCCCCAGGGCTCACTGTCACTCAGCCTCCATGCAGACTGAAGCATGCCCCTAGCGTCAGATGCCACCTCTGTGCTGATGACTGTAAGTCTCCATCTTGGGCTTAGTTCTTCTCTCCTCCATGCTGACATGTCCATCTGCTCAGCAGCCTCATGTGTCGTAGCCACAAACATATCTAAGCCAAACTCTGTCCCCAGCTCCTCCTGAATCTCCACCCAGGAGGACATCCCAAACCCAGGAGCTGGGCATGTGCTCCAAACTCTCCTCCGCTTAAATCTCAAGGCCGACTGGTCAGTGGATGCTTCTGCATATACCTTGACCCTTTTCTTTCCAGACTCTGTCTAAGACACAGCATAGCCTGGACACACAGCACACCTCCCTCCTGGTTTCCCTGCCTGCAGTGTGGGCTGGGCTGGGTGCTGGGGTGAGGGAGGCAGAAATGGATTAAATGTGCAGCAGGCTGGCCAGGAGCTCTCATTCTGATGGGAGAGATCAGACAAGGGCACATGCGCCAAAGCATGAAACATGAAGGGGAGGTGACTGTGCTAACTCTGGGGAGTAAGGAAAGGTGAGGCCTGGGCTAGCACAGACCTGGAGTGGGGGAGGGGCTGCTTTTCACTACCAGAGATTCTGATTCAATGGGACTGGGGAAGACCCAGATACCAGTTTGTGTTTTTTTTTTTTTTTTTTTCTAAGATTTATTTATTTATGCAAACAAGGACTAGGGTATAGGCCAGAGGGAGGGGGGTGAGAGGATTCACCAGAGATAGAGTGGGGAACAGAACAGGCAGATTGACTGAAATACACTACTGAGGGGAGCAGCGGGTGAGACAGGAGAAGTCTGCTGCACTATGTGGGTAGCTCTGTGGCCAGTCGGGAATCGAACTCATGCTGCAGAGGCTGCGGATAGCTTCACAGTGCTGTGCTTAACTCCTTGTGCCACCAGGGAGGCCCACCAATTTGTTGTTTAAACTCCCCAGTAACACCAACACTCAGCCAAGGTTGAAAACTTTGTCCAGTTCTGAGTCTTACCACTATTTGTAGTTAGGCTGGGAGCAGCAGAGCAGAACTAGCCTTGTCAGACCCAGCTAGTGGAATGCTCTGGTTGGATTCAGGAATCAGTCACAATGCTGTTTTTTTTCCTTGGAGTTTTTTTAAATTGTATTATCCTCAGGGCTCACAGTAGATCTTGAAGAAACAACCACCTGTTGCCACATTTTCTGCAGTATATTCATGGCTGAGTCATTCCAAAGCAGCAGCTCCTTCCAGTAGGTGGGACGCCTCGCCTGGGGGGGCCTTGAACGTTCCAGAATTCTTCTATGAATCCCTGTCACTTGCCTGTAGTATAACTGTCGGCAAATGAGTGAAGCTCTCTGTGCCTCAGTTTCCTCATTCAATCTGTTTATCACCGGCACAACAGTATCCACTTTGCAGTGTTATTGATGACTATAAACTAAGGTCATTGGTGTAAAGAAGACCAAATAACCACACACAGTAAGTTCTCCAAAACCACTATTATTTCTAGAGAAGTGTGGGTAGGTGTGGGGATGGTACGAACAGCCCATTGGTTGGCCATGGCATTCCTTGCACATGTTCCCATGGGAGTTTCTGGAAGGCTGTTACAGTTGCTGTTTATATATCAAGCCGATATTTTTTTATTATTTGGGAGACGGGAAATGCCACTTACAAAATCTTTCAGTGCTAACAGCAGAGATTGGAAAACTGGACAGCGGTGCCAAAGATTAGACAATTGAGCACAATACAAGTCAAATCATGAATTCTTTCTCACACTGCGTTTTCAGTTTGCCCCTCTCTCCTGCACCGGTAGTTTCATTTTAACATTGCACAAACCTGAAAATCTCCTGATTCGGGGTCTCGGGCGCCCCCTTGTGACAATCTGTAAGAATGGCTTTCCTGGGGAGTAAAGGAGCAGCGCTGGTCTCCAGCAGCATCGGGGTGAATCCAAAGAAGTCACAATGGGGCTTCTCCTGGGAGCAAACGAGAGCACTGACGCTCCCTGGTAGGCCGGAGGAGCTACTGAGGCTTCTGTCTCCTGCAACTCTGGAAAAAGCCGGCTCGCCGGGCTCCCAGGTGGGTGGAGGCGGTGGTCCCCAGGGGGTACGGCCACCTTCTGCTTGTCTCAGTGACGCAGCTCGGTGGTACCCTGCAAGGTGGAGCAATCTTGAAGGACAGCGAGTTGTCCTGCATCTCACACGATCTGCAAACTTACTTCCAGACACCGCTGTGGATGCAATACTGTTGGGGAAAGAGCCCGGCCTTGCGCAGCGTCTATTACGGACACGCACACAGTTGTAGTTGTCGCGGTGGTTCGAGCGCTGCTCTTTTCCAGCACCTTATATACATTCTGGGAAGATTGCATTTTTTTTTCCTTTGGCATTTTATTGAGTTATTCAGAATTTTTGAAAATCGTTTCCGCTTGGCAATGCTTAACCTTATTTCAAAAAGTTATAGGAAAAGCAACTTCTTCTAGGGCCTCCCTGGTGGCGCAGCGGTAGAGCGCTGGGTTGCGAAGCTGCCCGCAGCCTCTGCAGCGCCGGTTCGATCCCCGGCTGCTCCCCGGCCACCGGAGGAGGGTCCCACATGGCGCGCAGACCTCTCCTGCCGCCCGCTGCTCCCCTCAGCAGTGTGCTTCGGTCCTTCTGCCTGCTCTGCTCCCCGCTCTGGCTCTGGTGAATTCTCTCACCCTCCCGCGCTTCTGACTGTACCCAGTGCATGTATAAACAAACAAATAAATAAATAAAAAAATCTTTAAAAAAAAAAAAAGAAGAACAACTTCTTCTAAAGTAAGCCTTTACTCAGTTTAAGTAGGTGAAGGCCGCTGACTCGTTGATCAAGTCTCTAGGGAGAGCTTATCCAAGCATTTTCACATGAAAATGAAGGTCATCTTACTGGAAACTACCTTTTATTTCTAATTTATATAAGTTAGATCATTTAATTTTAAAATTCTCTGTGAGGTCTAATGAATTTATCTGTGCATGTTGCTCTCAGGAGTTGTTGGTGAGGAATTATTTGCTATCAGATGGCTGATGGATCTGTCCACGATGAGAGTCACTGTTCCAGAGGCACAGAAGGAGCAAAATCTAGAGGCAGGGTCTTCAGAGAAAATGAATCAGTGGGATAGAGAGATATAAGGAGAAGCTTATCATAGGATTGACAAATGGGAGGCAAGGAGTACCACAATCTGCCATCTGTAAGCTGAAGAACATGGAAAACTGGTGGTGTCATTCAGTCCAAGTTCAAAGATTGGAAAACCTGGAAGTTCTCTAACCCAGGGCAGGAGAAGATGGATGTCCCAGCTCAAGCACTGGGTGTGCCCAGTGCCCCTGCTGGCACAGCCCAGCCTGCCCTGGAAGTGCCATGTCTAAATGAGCCTGCCCGTAACATTCTTGTTGGCCTGATCAAGGGCACATTGCTGTCCCACAAGAGCCCTTCATATTCCCTCAGCCATCCCGGGCCTTCAGTCATGTATCTCAGTCAAAGCATCCCCAGTGGTGACTTCTTATAAGAAGCTATTTCTTACAAGGTATGGTCTTCACAGAGGTCATGGTTAGGGTTCAACATGAATGGTGTACTGCTATAGGTGTGGGGCGTACTCCTGGCCACCTTCCTATAGAGCTAGGGCTCTGGGCCAATGGTCCCATGGGAGACAGGGAAGCCGTTGTTCCTGGGTCTGGAATCCTGGGTCTTTTTGTCTTCACGCCGGGGGACACTCCGCTCCAACTAGCAGGGAAACTCCCAGGCCAGTGATGCAATGCTGCTCGCCCAGGCTGGAACTTCTGATAGTGCTGTGCTTCTGCCAGACTCACCTCAGCCAAGAAGCTGGCTCATTGTTCCTCATAAACAGATTTCAGCTCTGCTTTGGGGAATTGTGGATTTGGGAAACTAACAGATTTCAACTTGGAGGCCATTTAAAACACCTCTTTAGTTCTCTTACAGAACTTGCAGTTACTGAGGTGGTGAATTTGTCTCAAGGGCCTTTGCTTCCCCACCTAAGCTCCCATCTGTTCCTTCTCCTGCGGCCCAAAGGGTTCCCGGATGGGTGGGGTTGTTAGCAGAAGGGAAGAGAACTTTCCCCTTCTTCCCTTCTAGGTTCATTGGCTGGTCTAGTAATTAGATTAACATACAAAAGATTAACAGAGAAAAGCAATTTTTGTACATGCTGGACTTCCAGAGACATGAGAAGTGGAGATAGGCAGCTGGGGGTTATACGACATCTTGTGCCAAGGAGAAGGGAGTAGGAGTCTGGACTTTAGAGGGGAAGACAATTCACAGAAAGATGGGAAGAGCAAATGTTTGATGAACAAATGTTTGCCATGCCTCTCAGATGTAAAAATTTATTTCTGGTGTTAGCTCCCTTTCCTGGTATAGGCCCTCTAGCTAAAGTATTTTAGGCAGTGAAGGGAGAGATTAAAAAACAACTCTGAGTCTGATGGGTCCTTGCCTTCAGCTCACTTTGGTCCATGTACCGAAGTGGGGTATTTTCAGGTCATGTATTATGTGCTCCCCCATCATCAGCACCTTACTACCAACCTTTGTGCAACAATGCAGAGGGACTGCGGGGTCTGCTTTTCTTACAGACGGCCTCATTGAGCTGTGCCACCTTCAGGAGCATCACTGGTGCTGCTGAGACCACTCCAGCAATCACCCAACCCCACCTCTCTGCAGCCAGCCACCCTCAGCCTCCAACCACATCCTCATCAGCCTCCTCTTGGGGAACCCCAGCCCTCAAACCGTACAGAGTGACTGACCCCTCAGTGACAGCACTTCTTCAATTCTCGTGTCCATTTAGCAACCAGAACTCTCCAACATTAGCCCTCTTATCACTTGTCCCAGCCAAGAACACCTGTCTGGGGTCTGCGGAGTCAGAGCATTGGAGCAGAGCCTGTGTTCCTTCCACCTTGACTTCTAGGTGGAAACACTCTCCAGCTGGAAGCACACCCCCTCCCATCACCGCTTGTCCTGGGGAGGTCCCACAGCCAGGCCTTTCGAAGAAATCCTACCATGCTTTTGTCCATCTCTGTTCTCAGAATGTAGAGAACACTCAGAGATAGCTCTCTGATTCCCCACTTGCTCCTCCAGGCAGTTGGGGCAGATTATGATCAACAGACTTGCTGCGCTTTTTCTGCTGACCGTGCCCAAATTGTGGCTGATCTATCATCTCCACCAGCCATGTCATTGTCTATGGCACCCAGAGCCCTGCCTCCTGTGCCCCAAGGCTGAAAAATTACTGGGAGGAAGGGGAGCCCAGTACAGAATTCCACCTACTTGGGAAATCCCTTGTCACCTTGAGGCGAGAGTGGGCACACCCTCCTCCTGCCCACGCGTGACTTTGTAAGAGAGGAAAGGGGTTACCCGGGGTAGACTTAGAGGCTGAACAGGGAGGTTTGTATTCAGTCCCTGGACAGATTCCAATTTTGCTCCAAAATCTGTGTGTAAGCCACCATTCTTGGGTATATGATATTGTTTTGACATCTGTGGAGCTGGCAAGTTGCAAAGTCTCCTGGAGTCCTAAAAATTTGATCTATGAAATTGGCATAGCCTAATAAATGGCAAACCAAAGCCTTAGGGCATTTGTGATAAGCATTAGACCCACTGCATTTGCCCAAAAACACATCCTGTATTTAAAATGAAATATAAGAACTCATTCATACAAAGTTTGCTATCCAACCTCTCGACTCTCCACATTAGAGTTCTAACTGGAAAAAAATTAAAATGTCTCCCAAGAGCCAAAATATGTTTCCAGTGCCTTGATGAAAACACATGCATTCAGTCAAAGGAACATTCCTCCACTCAGACTCTGTTTACTTTTATGTTAGGCCCTAGTCTATTAAGTTTGGTCATAGGTTTTCCAGACTCTAGCATCTTGAAGGCAAGGATCATAAATTAGGAGGAGAGGACAGTTCCGCTAGAGACTTTGCTAGCACAAAAAATAAAGAGATGAAGAAATGGCAAAATCAGACACGGACTCCTAATAAGAGAGGGCTGGGCGGTGTAGTAGAAGCCACCTCAGCAGCGCTTGAGGGCCACGCCTTGCTCCTTTATAGAACCAGACGTAAATAATGGGTTGACAGAGATAATGATGACTTCAAGCTGCCCAGGAAGGGTAGACATTAAGAATAATACTGTCTTTGCTTGGGTGTCCCTGAAAGCAGAGCTCGGGGTGGGGACTTGAATACCATCTAGTTGGAGGGGATCCCAGAAAATCAATACAAGAATGTTATAGCATGATGGCTGAGGTGCTGTGGAATCTGCTGCTGTGGACAACAGAGCTCAATTCTATAAGGACTGCCTGAGTAGCCTCCAGGATGGATCTAGAGCTGGCCTCCTACAGGACAAGAGTTGGCTCATTATCAGCTTCCATTCCCCCATAATTCCAGGAAAGAGGCGGGAGATGATGAAAAGTCGTCTTGAGATGAGCAACTCCATGTGTGGACTAAGAAGTGAACCCTGAAATTGCTGCTGACAAATGGGAGGGGGCTGCTGAAGGTATCTTTCACTAGCAGACTAGCTGTTTACAGGGTGTAAACTAAATATGTTATCATTGAACAAGGCAACTACTGTTATCCAGAAGATGAGCAATCTAGAGTGGTCATTCAAGAGGACTCTGGGGTCTCAAAATAGAATGTGGGAATAGCCCGTGAGGATGTCTTTTGAGGGTGCTGAAGTTGCAATAACCTACATGAGCTGTTTTAAAAAGAGGCACCTGGCTCCAGCCCTCAGGATGCTTCCATGCAGCTTCCACAGCCTCTGCTTTCCTTTAGCTGCATGTTTGCATTTTTTTGTTTAGATTTTATTTTCTATTTATACAAGAGCTGGGGTACTGGCCAGAGTCATGGGAGGGTGAGAGGACTCACCAGAGACAGAGCGGGGAGCAGAATAGGCAGACCGACCAAAGCAGCGGGTGAGACAGGAGAGGTCTGCCTCGCCATATGGGATTCGCCCTGGCTGGCCAGGAATCGAACCAGCACTGCAAAGGCTGCAGACAGCTTCACAGCAGCGCTGCGCTCAACCCGCTGTGCCTCCGGGGAGGCCCTGCATGTTGGCATTTTGCAGCGTGCTTGGTCTGGTGTTAGGTTGCCATCCCTTCATTCATTCCACAAGCATTTCCTGTTGTCTGGGTTAGGATCCCCAGAAGCAGACCTTGAGATGGTGGCACAGACACAGGTGATTTTTTTTTACTAGGAAGTGCGCCAAGGAGAAACTGACATGGAGTGGAGAAGCAGGCCAGGCGGGGCGGAAGCCCAGCAGCAGACAATTATAGGAGACACAGCCTCAGTCAAGCTCACAGGAAAGCCCTAGATGTCAATTATTTCTCAGTGTTTGCCCCAACTCGAGATGAGGGTCTGGGCTTTATACCCTTCACCTGTCAGCCACTGGCCAACCTTTCCCCCAGGGCCGCGCTCCCTAGGATGCAAAGTGATTCCAGCAGTGGGAGGACAGTGGGAGAGACATGGGTGCCCAGGTCAGGAGTAAAAAGCACCCAGAGACTGGGGAAGGGCCCAGAGAATCAGTAAAAGTTACTCTACGGAGCCAGAGGGTCATTGCCCATGTGCACAGCAATGGGGTCTTGCTTTGTGCCCTGGCTGGACTAGGGGTGTGTTTTTACTCGCTTGCCTCTGGGGAAGAACTGGTTTTGGTCACTCCTTCCCCCAAGTGTACTAGACCCTAAGAGACCTGGGCTCTCTCACAGGACCTGAGACTTTTAGGGGTTTCATTTCCCACATGTAAATGAAGGGGTAGACTCTGTAAGACACCCCTCCCTTCTACTCTCACAACCCAGTGGTCACTGAAACGTGACCTTATGTTGTGCGTGTGTGTATGCACACACTGACAGATTTCCTTTTGTCAAGTCTGTTTTATCTAGATATATGATTAAAGTTCTATTTAAAAAGGCTGTTGATAAGACCACCAAATTGTTTTATGGTAGGATGGACTCATAGAGCATTTTACTTACATAAACTCAGTCATAAGACCTGAGGCGAGGGGGAGAGGGGCAGGGCATGTCACGTGATTTTAGGAGGATGTTTAGGCTGGTGAGATATTAAGGTGAATCAGGCTTAAGAACAAAAAGTGAGAAGAAAAAGTAATTGCACAAAAGAAGTGTAAACAACTGAACTACAGTATCATTTGGCTTTTGCCCACCCACATGGCATAGTACAGAGACCAGCTTTTTCCAGAGTGAGTAACTGTTGCAGCTCGGGGAAGCCTCTCTGTGTGGGAGTGTTTGTGGTGTGGCTGTTTTCTGGAGCCCATCTTGGAAGGGAGGCGTTTTTGAGTGATGAGCATTTTCCTGCCTCCATAAAGTATATTGACAGGACACGGGGACCTCTCAAAGCGCTGTGCTCCTGGCTGACCCATTCTGTGCCTGGGAAGGGATGCTGCGCCCCAAAGAATGCTTGGGGCCAGGGTTGGGTCACTGCGGAAGCCTGACTGCCAAGCAGTCATTAGGGGAGATTGATGGAGAGGGAGTGCATCGTGGGGGAGGCCCTGGCGGCCTGCTGCAGTTTCATTGCTGTTATTTATGGCCTAGCTGGGGCGTCAGAAACCCGGCTGACAGCTCGCTGTAAGCTGACCTGGCTGGCGCACAGCCTGTAGCCTCTGCCTGCCCATCCCTCAACTTGAGGAATGTCAGCCTCAAAGACAGTGACTGGACACAGTAGGTGTGGGAGGAAAGGTTCCAGAATGCATCCTAACCCTGAGACCTCTTCATTCAAAGAGGCATATCTGTGTGTGTGTGAGTGTGTGTGTGTGTGTGTGTGTGTATGTATTTCTTTTGGCAACAGACCTACCAGTCTAATCCTATTTAATTTAACTAAACTTTTGTCTCCTTTGCTTAGCTGGCACTGTGGGTGAAGGAGATTCACAGATGTTCTAGGGGTGAGCTATGACCAGACATCTGTAGATGATTCAGTCATCCAGGGCACACAGGCCAGGTGGGGAGAGGGCCAGTGGTGCGCAGGCCCAAGTCCAGGCCAGGGTTCCAGTGTGACCACTTCCCTTCATAAAATGGGCTTCATGTCCCTACCAAGTGCACCTTAGTCCTGGTGGCAGGAGATCAAGTGAAAAGATGCCAGGCAAATGCCCTGAAGGTTGTGAAGCCTCCCAGGAGGGTGGCAGGGCTGCAGAACTTCTCTGCCTGTAGGGCCTTCCCTGAAGAAAGTGCAGAAAGTGTTGGTCATGGTGGAGAAGGCCAGAGGTCTGCTCTGAGACAGCAACTTCAGTGGCTGCTCCCTGCGGGGGGTTACAGCCTCAGGGCTGGGTGTTCTGTGGGGAGCTCTCAGAGTCCCAGGGGGGTGTGGAGGGGGCGGAGGAAGGCTTGGAATTATTTGAGGCCACCCTGGAGTCATAGCATGAGAAGTGAAAATAAGTTTAATGTGGTGGTTTCATGGCCACCTAAGCTGAAAAGCTGAAGGGAGATCATGGCTATTCCGTCTCTTTCACCCTCTCATCTGTTAACTCCACAGTAAGTCCCAACAGAGACCACGAGCAAGTCATAAAACCCTAAAGGTTTAAGTGAAAACATTCTCACCAATACTTTATTCATTGGGGGGGAAAAACATTTTGTATCTCTACAGCTGCAGTTCAAGTATTTCCTTAACCTAGGAATTCATTTTTGATCGACCAAATCGCCTTTATTACCTGAGTTTCATTGGATAAACACTTGTTGAGTGTCCTTGAGCTCCAATCCGTGTGCTGGGCCTGGGAATGTGAGGCTGACAGGCTGGCGGGAGCGCTCTGCAGGCAGAGAGAGTGCTCCTGTCTGAGAGGCAGAGCTGCAGCCAGCCAGCAGCAGCCCTGGGAGAAGAGACTCTGACAGCAGCACCAGGGTCCAGGGGCTCCAGGGAAGTGTTTTGTCAATTGCCGCAATAGCCAATTACCCTAAACACCAAGGGTTAAATCAACAATAATTGCTTATTATCTCTCAGGGTTTCTGCAGGTCAGCCCAAAGGAGGAGGCCTCAGCTGGCAGGGACTGAAAGCGAGCTGGTCACTGTCACCTGGATGCTGGCTGGGCCCAGGGCTCTCCCCTGGCCTGGGCTTCCCCACAGCAGGGGTCTAAGCGCAAGTGTAGGGGGCAGGGAAGAGAATTCCAGTGAGAAGCTGGGGGAAGTGCTCTCCTTCTGACCTGTCTCAGAAGGCACAGAACATAGCAGGGTCGGGATATACACCTTGGTGGGGGCGCATTGGAAAATTATCTGCCATTTCTGGGGGATGAGGGGATGAAGGGGGGATTTCTGGATGCTTGAATTGAGTCTTAAAGAATGGAGAAAATGAGATGTGAGGAAGAGGGGGGATTCTTGGTGGAGAGGCCCCATGCACTGGACATGAGTGTTTAAGAAGCAGGGAGAGTTTGGCCATTATGAGTATCTCCATGAAGTGGGAGCTGCTTACGTGAGGGGGGTATGGGAAATGGGGGTGCAGCATGGAGGGTCTTAACCTGGAGCTCATGACTCCTGGGGGTTGCCAGCTCCTCTGAGAAAGAGATGAAAGATATGGCCCCTTTCTCAGGAAAAAGTCCTAGAGGGTTTTGCACTCTATTTCAGGGACACAGGTAAGGCCCCAACCCAAGCAAGCCTCAAACACCCCTATCTGCCCTGCAGTCCTGTGAAGCCAGCTTGGGTACCCCACTTGCCAGTGACTCTGAGCAAGGATCTAAGGGATGAAGAATTTACCCTTATGGTTTGGTATCAGGGAAGGAAGAGTTTGAACCTTCCATGGGGAAAGGTTCATTTGTCCTTGGGCAAATGCCCAACTTAGTGGCCTGTACTCTGCCCTGAGTCTGCAGTCACCAGGTTGCTGCACTGGGGCACAGAGCTCGCCAGGGTAGGCTTTTGGCAGGACATAGGCTCCCTTTGGGACGTGGCTCCATCAGTCTTCATGTGACTGGGGGAGAACGTGGGTGGACCTTACATTTTATGTCAGTGTTTCAACACTCAGATTTATGGTCTAGCAAAGAAAAAAAAATGGGGGGAGGTTTATTTTGCCAATGAAGAACAGCAACTATTATCATCAACCACTATCGTGATTGTGCAAGAAAAAGGACTATCATGATTATGGTGGTCCTGTAGTTGTGCACATAGTACAGAGCTGTCCATGTCGTCTCATTGGGTTAATTTTTCACCCTCTCCCTCTGACTCTCTCCAAGTCCCATCTGCAGACCCACCTGCCTCCATGCCCCCAAGGGGGTTTACTCCTTGCCTCCCTGCTGTCTTGTGACTAGTCACAGGCCCAAATCTCTCAGGGACAAGACAGTTTGGCTCTACCTGGGGTCTTGCCTGCTACTCTGCCTTCTCTGTCATTTACAACATGAGTGGCAGTGGTTGCTGAGCCTCGTAAGGGACCTGGCCACTGGAGATGCTTGCCAGAGTGACAGGTGGGGAGCCAGAGATGTGGCTGGGCAACTTTTGAAAACCCACTTGAAATTCGCCTTCTGCTACTGCAGGCAGCATCAGGAATGCTGTAATCCCCGGGAACAGGAGCATGTTGGACTCAACCTGTCTTTGTCTCAAATGCCTCACCCAGCTAGTGGTGTCACCAAGCCCTGGCTAGACCTGGCATCTCACTAAATGCTCGAATGTGGTTTTGATTCTCCCAGCAGGGGAGATTTTGCTCCCCACTTTACAGATGGAGAACCAAGACGCAGAGAACACTGTTAACTTGCATAAAGCCACACAGCAAGTTGCCTTGGGAATGGGGACAATGCCATGCTCTGACAGCCTCGCTGGGCCAGGCTGGTTCCAGTGCACCATCCTCTTTCCTCTTTGTGGGGTCTGACAGGTCCAAGTCACCTGACATGGCCCGGCCCTGCCCCACCCAGGAGGTTCAGCCCCGGAACGGTGTGACTTGGGCATGAGTCAGCTTTGGCTTGGCTGGGGAAGCCTCAGAAACCACGCTGATCCTTCCACATGCACATCCCCCACGCATGCCAGCCTGCCTTCCAGGGAAGCACTCAAGGCTGCACTCACCATCTCTTCTCACATCCAGTCCCCTTCCTTTCTGCCTGCTTCTTGCCCAGGGGACACATTTCCCAGGACCCTTGATCCCTTGACTTGATGGCATAGTAGAAATGGGGCTGGCCTAGAGACCCGTGGCACTGCCCCTGTACTGATGGCTCACTAGCTGTGTGGCTTTGGGTGCATGAATGATGCTCCCTGGGCCTCGAATATCCATCTGTAAAATGGAGTGCATACCTCCCCCACTGGGAGAAGAGAAACCATCTAGAAGCACTTTGGGAATAGTGAGGATTCTAGATTTAGCTGGGCCTTGGTGATACCACTGGCTGGTGGGGGAAGGTTTTGCCAGTACCAGGTGTAAGACAAGAGGGTGGGTGTAGGGAGGCGAAGTATTTCTTTCTCAATCTCCTCTCTCATGCTAGGAAGCATCTGAAGAAGACCACGTCTCCTCTGAGGCTCAGCAATACAGGCCCCCTCTGATTTCAGTCGTACTGTATAGCTCCTGGCATCTACCAGGCCTCTTCTGAGGCACAGGTAGTGCCTTTTTCATCCTTCTTGCTCTATATGTTGCCAGCGGCTACTCTCCATTGCTGATCTCTGGCCTGTCTCAACATCCCCCTTGACTTCTCAGCTTTAACCTCACTATGCAACCAGCTCTGTGTATTCAGGGCTCTTGGTCTGAAATACGCATGTGCTTCCTGCTGCCTAGTTGGGCCCTGGTGGAGACCATTCCTTTCTCAGAGGATGGCACTAAGTCAGGGAGTTCAGTCCTTGCCTTTACCCACCTAATTAGTCACAGGCTAGAAGACATGCCTCTGGCTTGCCTTGAGCCCACCACCTCTGCTCCTCCCCGCCACTGCAGCCCAGGACAAGTCCTTGTCTCAGCAGCCT
Source organism: Talpa occidentalis (assembly GCF_014898055.3). Lineage (NCBI taxonomy): Eukaryota > Metazoa > Chordata > Mammalia > Eulipotyphla > Talpidae > Talpa > Talpa occidentalis. The sequence goes on along the minus strand of NW_023604295.1, from coordinate 39,481,633 downwards.
GCCACCAGGCACCCTGCCAGCCCACCCTCCCATTGCAGGCAAGGACTTTAGATATGGCCCCTAGAACCTTCCCAATCAAGCCTGCCTTCAGTGCTAAACTTTTCAGTCTGGTCTAAGTTGCCTCCTGTCCTGGCCATCTTCGATAGGCCCCCTCTCCCAGACTAGGCATTTCCCAACACACCCGCCCCTTTGCCCACCCGCTCCCTCACCTGGGCTGCATGATCTTTTTACCAGTAAAAGTCTATTGATTCTTTAACACTTGCAGCAGATGATCCTGGGTGTAAAACACTCATTCTGCCTTCAATGGCCCTGGCCCTCCTTCATAAGAGCTTTTTTCACAAGTGAAGAAGGTTTCTCAGGACTGGGCCTGCTAGAGCCCTCCCCATACCCAGGTCCCTGGCACCATAGCCAGCCTTTCCCTGGGATCAGGAAGCGTTTGTTGGCCAGAATGAAAAGTGCCAATTGGAACTGACTGGCCTCCCAGTCCTGGATGGGACCTGCCTCCAGGTCCTCTCTTGATTGAATATTCCCCAGAGAGCTAGGGCCCCTTCCCTCCTAATACCAGGGCTGTTCACTTCAGCAATTCTCAGGGATTCTGGTTAATGTTTAATCTCAGTCTCTTTGTTTTCTGTAAAGCTGCTAATAGGGAGGTGTAGCTGGGAATGTAAAAGACTAAAAGAGGAAAACAAACACCCAAACATTTTTACTTAACAATTACAAATTGTTACCTCCCCCCACCCCAACTTCTGGGGATTGAATAGGAATGGAGGCAGTGTGTTGAATGCAGCCTACCAAATGTGATGGCCCTGTAAAGGCCCTTAGTGATTCTGTTACCACAGGCCCCTAAATGTAGAACTCCACACATCAGCAATATGCTGGACTCTAGAAAGTCACAGTCTTCCTGACATTTCCATCAGTATCACTTTCTTATCCACAACCCAGATGGCTCCTGTGGGATCCATGAAAAAGCCCAAACTTACCAACTTTAAATTCAAACCCCTCCACTGCATTCCACCCTCTCCCTTTGGTCTTGGCTGTCTCTTTTTCCAACCAGACATCCTGTTTACAGATCCCAGTCAGGCCACGGGACAGGTCTCACCTCCGCACCTTTTGAGAACAGGGTAGAGGAATGTGAGGTCCAAAAGCACACAGGCCAGTGTTCACATTTAACCTCCACCATATCCTGGCTGTGATAGTCACACAGCCTCCAGGAAGCCTGCTTTGATTTTTCTGACCCATGGCCATGCATGGCTCCACCTGCTCCAAGTGCCATCCCTCCTGCTACCCCCATGAACATCAAAACCTCCACAGTCCTGTGACAGCTATTTCATTGCTGCTTATTCATGTATTTGCCTAATTTCTCCATGGGGACCCTCTGTGTTCCTCAGATTGTCTGCTTGAAAGATGAACAGGAAAGATGGAAACCCACCATGAGCTGTAGTTAGAACTTGGACAGTCTACTTTAAGGACAGGATTCACAGTATGTACAGATATGCTTCTGGTGCCTATAAGATAAGCTTCTTATCGGTCTTTCTTCCCTGAGAAGTCAAAAAAATAATCATGAACAAAAAAGGGGTAGTGACTGACACTCAGCTCTCAAGCCTGGCCCCTCCTGAGTCACCTTGCACTTCCCCCAGCCCCCTACACTCCAGTCTTTTTCATCTTTTTTCCTATATCTCTACTCCCTCTCCTGAGCAGACAGGACAGGACAGCCTTCAAGTTCCCCTTGAGTTCATGAGGTGGCTGACCTGTGGCTGAAGATCAGAACTCACACTAGAACCCAGGACCCTAGGCAAGTGCCTTCCTTCTCTGGGCCTCAGTTTCCCACAACTGTCATGTGAGACCATTGGCTCCGACAATCTGAACATTCCACTCAGCTCTATCATCCAGAGAGGTAGGGGAGAGTGTAAAGAGGTTTTGCTGGCACTCAAAACAGCCTGGTGGAGTGAGCCCAGACCCAGTGGTGTTCGAGTAGCGCCTCTATGCCTGAATGGCCTATGAGTCACCTGTCCTTAGATAACTATAGACCTGAGTCAGTGGGTCCAACGTGGAGTCTCAAAGTCTGCATTTCAAACAAGCTCCCAAGTGAGCTCCCTGTGCCCGCCTTGGTCCACTGTTTGCTTAGCAGAAGTTTAGCACTGGTTCTCAAGGTGTGGTTCTGGGGCTAAAGATTTATTCATTTATTTATACAAGCACTGGGTACAGCCAGAAGCACTGGAGGGTGAGAGATTCGACCAGAGCAGGCAGACCGACGTAACACACTGCTGAGGGGAGCAGCGGGCGGCAGGAGAGATCTGCTGTGCCATGTGGGACCCTCGCTAGTGGCCGGGGATTGAACCAGCGCTGCAGAGGCCGTGGGCAGCTTTGCAGCCCAGTGCTCAACCGCTGCGCCACCAGGGGAGGCCCAACCCTGGTTTTAACAAAGCCCTCCAGGTGATTCTGAGCTCAAGTCTGAGAACTATTGCTTTAAGAGAACTTGGCGGTACATAGGAAACACCCAGAGAGTTTTTAATAATATTGTCTCCTGGATCCTGCTCCCAGGGTTTCCAATTTAATTTAATCACAAGTGATTCTTCTTTAATTTTGTAATTAACACCACCCACTTATTTCATTTTTTAAAATTTATTTATTTATGCATACAAGAGCTGGGGTACAGGCCAGAGATGCAGGGGGTGAGAGGATTCACCAGAGACAGAGTGGGGAACAGAACAGTCAGATCACCCAAGTAGGAAGTACGCTGCTGAGGGGAGCAGCAGGCGAGTCAGGAGAGGTCTGCTGCACCATGTGGGTTGCTGTCTGGCCAGCTGGGGATTGAACTAGAGCTGCAGAGGTTGCAAATTGCTTAGCAGTGCGATGCTTAACACCTTGCGCCACCAGGGAGTCCCCATTGTTCATTTTTAAACAATATTTGCTTTCCCCCACCCCCTCAGGTGTAGTCCCCATAGAGTTTCCTTCACCAATGCGCCCGCCCTCCCACCGGGGCACCATCACCTCAGTCCCCTGTGCTCCTCCCTCCCTCTGAGCCCTCTCCCGCCTCCTCCCCTGCAGGATGTCTCTGATTTATAATTGTCTATTTTTGCTTTGTTGTGTTTTGTACTGTTACTATTTTTTTACACTGATGTCTTATTTGGTCCCCCTATATTCCTGCTATAAGCGAAACAATCCAAGTGATTCTAATGTGAGGCCAGTGAGCCTTGGTTGTAGGAAAGCAGTCAGGCCCCACTGCTAGTCCCGCCAGGGGCCTGGACATGCTCTCTGGGTCACCGCCACTAGGGCGCACTGTCGCGCCACCCGGGAGGCCCATCCCTTGGCGCGCGGCCGGGTGACTCAGACTCCTGAGGCTGGAGCAGCTCCCGGGCTGGAGGACCCCGCTCCTGCTGCGGCTCCTGGCCCAGGCTGCCCTGCCCCAAGCATCTGCATTTAGTTAGTCCTGGCCGCGGCCCCGCTGCGCTTGACGTCAGTAAAATGCTCCATGCTGGGAACAGGTTGCTCCAGCCGTCCTGCTCCGCTGCCTGCCTCCTCCAGGCAGGAGGCCGGGCTCACTCCAGCACTGAAGCTTTGTGCGCTTTCGGTGGCCCTGGAGCCCCAGCCCCCACACTTGCTCCACCCTGCTTTGTCTGAACCTTTAGGTTCTGGGGAAACCCCTTAGGCCCAAGTTCTCAAATGTGCTAGATCAGATTCAGGAACCAAGGTTTATCTTTCCCCTTCTGAGTTTCTCTTCCTGGTGGCTCTCCTGCTGCCTGCTCTTCTCTTTTCTCTTATCTGAGGGTGGGAAGAGATGGGACCAGAAAGTCTCTCCACTTACTATGACAGATAAAGCAGTGTCATTTGTAAGGAGCAGTGTAAAAGGGGTGCAGGGGGAGTTCTGGTTGTTGACGAATTGTTGTTTCTCACCGCCCTCCCCCCATCTTCACCCCTCCACACCCAAATGCTCTCTTCTTTTTTTTTTTTTTTTAAAGACCCATTTATTTTTATACAAGAGCTGGGGTACAGGCCAGATGCGTGGGAGGGTGAGAGCATTCACCAGAGACAGAGCGGGGAGCAGAACAGGCAGAAGGACTGAAATACACTGCTGAGGGGAGCAGCGGGCGAGACAGCAGAGATCTGCCGTGCCATGTGGGTTGCTCCCTGGCTTGGCTGGCTGGGAATTGAACCCGCACTGCAGAGGCTGCTTCACAGCGCTGCGCTCAGCCTGCTGCGCCACGAGGGAGGCCCCCAAATGCTCTCTTGAAGCAGGGGTGGGAGCTTGTCCTGGAGAGGTGCACCCGGTCAAGTACAGTGACGTCTGCTCTAGCGTCCCTCACTGGCAGAGCACACTCTTCCCGCACCTCCAGCCCGGACCCTGAGTGGCCTTCTCCTTGTCCTAAGTGCTCCATTTCACCTCCGCTCTTCCATCCCCCTCAAATGTTTGATACGAAGTCTGGACTGTATTAGTGTAAGATTTCATTTGGGTAAAGACTTTGTGAGTAAAGAAATATGAACAACCCTTGGGCTGGTGGTGCATCTGGCCCATCACTAGGCCCCTCGTCCTGAGAGGAGAGGAGGAAGCATCCTGGGAAGCAGGCAGAAGGCTGCACACCTGTCTCTAACCTTAACTGCAGATGTCCTTCTGTGTTCTCCTGGATGAGGCCCTCCCCACTACCCCTCTCCAATAGTGGCCAGAGAGTGAAGTCGACACACTCCCCACAGCCCCTCAGTGAGAGAGGCTGCTTGGATTTTGGGTGGAAGGGACACTGTCTGCCAGTACTGGGTGGAAGGCAGAGAGCTAGGCCAGGCCAGATGGGAAAGCTGAGGCCTGGAGAAGGGAAAGGATTTGTTTGCGATCACACACTGGTGCTTGGCAGATCCCATTTCAGGCTAATTCCTCAGAAGTCCTGGCCAGGCCCTTCAGAGCTCTTGTAGGTGGTTGAGGGAGTGGAGGCTGGGCCCAAATGGAGCCAGTTTAACTTGAAGAATACTAGTCTCTGCTGGAATCCAGATGTGTGACCCCTCCCCAGAAGCTAACAAGGGACAATGTCCTAGCACAGACCCAGCAGGGGCTCTGGGAACCCCTGTGCCAAGTGAATTTAACTTATTAGGACCTGGGTCCCACAGGGGAAAGCAGGCCAGGGAAGTGGTGTGGGATGTCAGCATGGATCTAGATCCACTCTGACCAGCATAGACTCTGAAAGTAAAAGGGAAGCCTTGGACTGGATCTCAAGTGGGTCTGGGGGTGACCAAAGAGATCTAGTGAGTCTTTCCTCTATCTCAACAATACATCTGGCCAGAACCCAGCTGGAAGTCAGAGACTCATGAAGGATCAGCTTGAGGAGGTCCAAAGAAATTGATGTTTGTGTTTTATGGGTAAGAAATTAGGGCCAGGCAGGAGAAGGGACTGGCCCAGGGTCACTGGACAATTAGCAGCCTTCTTGGAACTTAGACATAGGTTCTGGAACCCATCAAGTGTGCCTGGCATTGTCTTGTTTTCCATATGGACAGTTGCCCTGATCTCGATCCCCAGATCCCCAGATCCCCAGGGGCTAGGTGTTAGGGGAAAAAGGCTGTCCCAAAGCTAATTCCATACAGGCTTTGTGGACTCCACCCCCACCCCAGTGTTAGGGGGAAAAGGCTGCCCCAAAGCAAATTCCATACAGGCTTTGTGGACTCCACCCCCACCCCAGGCCAAAGCCAAAGACACTGGGAACTCTACATCCCATCACCACCCAAGGGAAGGTGGCTGGGACCTGAGGGTGGGGTTAAGCAGCCAGGTGGATACAAAAGGCAGACACGTGGGCTTTGGGGATCCCCCATTTTGGCTCTCCACCAGCTCGCAGCGTCCAGCCAGCTCTGAGAGTGACTTTGGGTTTCCAGGTCGTCGGATCGGGTAGGACGCATTAAAGACTTTATTTCCCTATTTTCTCCCTGAGTTGTACATTTTCCTTATTTCCTTTTCTCTTGTAAATAAACCTTTTATTAACCCTTTTGCGTGTGTCTGTAGTAGAGTATTCATAAGTCCCTTTAAAGCGCGCGGGTGAGGACCCACAGCCAGGAACCCGTTTAATATCGGGGTTGCTCTATAACATAGGGACATCATCCACACCACCCCCTCATCCCCCCCAGGGGATCTTTTCCCAGCCCAAACACAGGAGTTAGCGTTATCATAAATGCCCTCTCTTTGGAGTTTGTAATGTGTTCTATCTCTCGTGGTATACAGAAATTTCCTGTTTGCTATCTGTTTCCAAATCCTATCTGCTTCATAAAACCAGAGAAAAAGACTCTATAACCTCATCACCTATTCCAGGATCTCTGTCAGGAAATCCTTGTTCCCACCTTGCCCAAATCTCCCATGCTCTAGCTTAAGTCCCTCCAGGTGGGCTGGCAGAGTTCGTGGGATTTACTCCAAGGGCCCCAGGGAAACGGGTTGGGCTGTTTCGGGAGAAATGCTTACTGGGGTGTGCATGCCTGATGAGCTGTCTCAAAATCCACATTGCAGTCTCCAAGCACGGCTCTCTGTCTGCCTGAGAGCTGGAATGATGCTGTTTGTGGAGGGTGCTGGCCCCAGCCAGTGATTTATTGTCTGTTTACTCAGAAACTGCTTGTTCACTTCTACTGGTGGGAAGGGAGAGAGGTAGGGAGGGAGTGAAGGCACGTCCTCAGCTGCAGAGGAATGACTTGCCCACTCCCCCTGATAGTGACCTCCATGAACTCTTCCTCCCTGCCTCTCTCCACCTGATGAAAAACAGAGAATGAATGTACTTTCCTCCCACTGGGGAGGCTTCAGACACATTTTCTGTTCAGAGGCCACTGCATGCAAAATTCCACCCTGAAGTTGAGGAAGAAGGAGAGAAGTAATGTCTGTGGAGTAATGTTCTATGCCCTCTGATCTCACTGGAACTTCGTGTCACAGCCGTCAGATGCAAGTCTTGTCTCATCTCCCATGAGAGAGCTGATGCTTAGGGGACTTAAGCTGCCCGAAGTGAAGAGAAGTGGAATTCAAGACTCTCCTCTGGTTAACGCCGAAGCTCACACTCTCCCACCACTTGGGTTTCTCAAGAAAGCATTGCCGGCCACAGTATTGGAATCCCTTCCTCTGTTAGTCCTTTTAAACGTGTTATTCAGCAGTGAACAAAATGGACACTGCCTTCGTGGAGCTCCCATTTTGAGGGAAACCATAAAGTAAGAAATAAGTTAATGAAAATGAAGTTCTAGTCAGCTTAGGCTGCTATGACAAACTCTGGGTGGTTCAAACAACATTTATTTCTTGCAGTTCTGGAGGCTGAGAAATCCAAGATCAAGGTGTTAGCGGATCAGTTGTCTGCTGAGAACCCTCCTCCTGGTGTTTAGATGGCTGCCATCTTGTGTGTCCTCACACGGTGAAGAGAGAGCTGTAATCTTTTCCTTTTCTTCTAAAGGCACTAAGCTCCATATGGATGCTCCGTCCTATGATCTTATCTAAACCTAATTACCTCCCAAAGACCCTACATTCAAATACCATCATAATGGGGGTTAGGGTTTCGATCTATGAATTTGGCACACAAACATTCAGTCCCTAATGGTATAATCAATGAGAAAAAAGAGAGCAGAGTGGGGGTAAAGGGGGGAGTGGGGAGGTGGTGTGTGGTTGTGATTTAAAATATAATATTCAGGGTAGGCCTTACAAAAGGGTAACTTTTGGACCAAGACTTCAAAAAGGTAAGTGTTTGGCTATTAAACCTGCACTTCCTATGCCCTCTTCAGAACATCTGGGAATATGTATTTTAACCAATCTAAATCTTATATACAACCAAATTTTTGGAAATTCCTGCTCCACACCTGGTGCTTCTTTTCCGTGCAAAAGACTTTTATCTAACTAGTCAGGACATACTTGTGCAAGTTGAGGTGTGAACTTAAGAGTTCACGAATGAAATTGGAATCCAGCGTCCTGGTGATGATTCCTTTGTGATTTGATAATTGGCTAACACTAGTAACCAAAACAAATAAACTGTTTTTGTGACTATGGCTGAGTCTGGAAAGCTCTGTGTCAGTGCAGGGCAGGTTGCCATGTATTCGATTAAGGGGCACCCCAGATTATTGAAGCAACAGGCTGGTGTCATGGGAAGAACATGACTTACAAGACTTGGATTCTAGATCAGGCTCAACTGTGGTGAGCTTAGGTAAGTCATCAGCTTTGAGGATCTTCAGCTTCCAGGTTTGTGAAATGGAGCTGCTGAAATTCCCTGCTTATCTCACACCACCTCTATAGAGGGATAGAGTGTCACCACCTCTATCACTAGCCTGTGTACCTGTCCCATCTATTCACTCATGTATCCATTTATATACCCACCCAGTCATCCGTTTATCAATTCACCTCTCTATAATCCATGCACCTACCCACCTATCTGTCCATGTGCCCATTCATTTATCCATCCATCATCCATCCATCCATTCATCATTAATCCATCCATCCATCCATCCATCCATCAGCCATCCCCCCACCCATTTATCCGTTCATCTACCACCCATTTATCCATCCGTCCATCCATTCATCCATCCATCCATCCTCTATCCACCCACCCATTTATCCATCCATCCATTTATCATCCATCTTCCTATCCACCCACCTATCCACTCATCCATCATCATCAGGACCATCAATACCCTCACTTCATTATTATCAACATTTCTCATGTGGCTATATTCAGGTAAACTAAATTCCATTGCAATAAAATAATTTGGAACATGCTTATTTTTAAGGAATTTGGCCTGAAATAATACTGAAGAAAAAATTGTATGGAGAGTAATTAACAGGGATATTGAAATCTTTAATCATAGAAAATCTGTCAAAAGAGGGGTCCATGCTGCTTGTCTTGGGGAGCCAGACAAGTGCCTTGGAACTTCAGTTGCAGTGAGAGCTGCTGTGAAAGGCAGCTTCAGATTTCCCCTGATGGCAGGGAGCCCTGCCTCAGTGCCCAGCCCTATTAACTGTTGGCCTCCCAGTTGCTACATCCAGCCAAAAACATCCTCCGCCGTTTGAAGTGCTTATTGGAAAAGCAGATTTCATCTTGGCTGGAGCTCTGAGCAGTTCCTTGTGTGGGGTACTCCCCAGGGCTGTAATTGAACACAAGAAAGCATCGGCCTCCTTTTGGCATTCTTGCTTTCATCTCAAAGTCACATTTTAAAATTTATATTTAAAAAAAGTCAGGGAAGGGGGCCAGCATGGCTCACGCGGCCACTGGTGCCAGAACCCCCAACACAGCAGCTCCAGGAACTAAGGCTGTGGAAGATTAGACAGGGGAATTAGGACCATACAGTGCGGTGATGCTTCACACCAGGCTTCCGGGAGCTGGAAAAGTGCTTTTGAGCTGGTCCTTGGTGTGATCTGGGCTTTGTATAGAAGGAGTCCTGAGGCCCCGCTCACACCAATCCATTTGGGTGAATACTTTTCTAAAAGTCCTGCAGACCAGGAGACTCCAGACCTGCCTGGTTATGCACCCGGGACCTGGCTAGCCTGGTCAGCAGGAAATGCTTTCACCTTTGCTGGTAAAGGTTGGGTTCCGTTCTTTCCTCCTGGATGCTCCCTTTCCCAGAGATTATGGCAGGATTCTGAAAACAGTGGGCATGTATGGATGTTTGTTAGATAAGCTCTCCCATGCAAAAGGATTGCAGCTAAGCAAGATAAAATTTCCCTACAAGTCACAGCGACATCATTATCTTCTCAGGGACCAATGTGAGACTGAAACACCAAGCTTCATGGAGGATTGAAATTAAATACATTCTGGAAAAGGAATAGCTCTCACAGCTTGGACACACGCCCAAATGCTTCGTCTCTTAGGCCCAGCTGCCCCCTTGCACGCGGCGATTGTTGCGTCTTCAGCTTTTGCCCCATATGACCTTTTAATCATTTTCAGAAATTTTTGTTTATGGGAAATCATTACTATTTTTGCAGCTGGTTTCCTCTCTGAGTGCAGGATCCTGCATGTACCTCAGTTTCACACAGAGATCATTGATACCTGCATTTTGCTTAAAAAAAAAAAAAAGAAAAATTGGGTTCTTACAGAAGAACACATATTAAAATAGTCATTCTATTTTCAGGACCACAGGAAGAGGAGGGAAGTAAATATACAAAATTTCAAACTATTAAATTTAACTCTGAGGCCAAGGGGAGAAAAAGGACACAAGTATATTGATTCCTTAAGGGAGAAAAAAATTATCTTGGTTTTGAGTTCCAAAAGGAATTTCAGGGGGTCTGCTATAGAATGACACGATGAACCAGTGTGCTGACAACAATTTTATGCTAAGGGCAAAAGTTTTCACTTTTCAGTTTTTATTATGACCTCAGCCAGCACTTAGGACATTACTGTCCTATCTCCTAATTTTGGGAGAATAGAATGTAGGAAACTCCAAGAGGATTGGTAAGGTCATGGCTTCCATATAAAGGGCATTTTGAGTTGGATCTGGGACAAAATAGAAGAAAAGCAAACTCCCAAAGCATAAGCCAGAATCTACCTCAGGGGAATTATTAACTCTACACACAGCCAATTCTCCCCGACCCCTCACCAGCTAATGCCTGCATTTTGGTGTTGGGGCCCATGAGCATGTGTGTGTGGGAGTGGGCATGGATACAAGCCCATTTCCCTTGTCCTACCTCTCCCATCTCCCAGTATACACCCCACCATAGAGAAGATTCTCAGCATCCTTTTTCTGTAGTTGATGATGATAACCAGCCAAAATACATGCTCCTTTCAAGGTCTGAAGATACATGAACTCTTGGAAGAACACCAGGATGGTATTTGAATGCTTAGGACAGACAGTCTGTGGGCGATAACCTTAATTATACCAACTAAAGAGTGAGAACCAGAGTGAGGCAAGCCAGCAGAACCAGAGGAAGGAATCTTTGTTCCATGCCTTCAAATTCCTCCTTAGACTGAATTGCCCTCCCCTGAGCTGAACATAGTCCCCAGGCCCCCACATCCCTTGTGGATAGGTTATCCTCTCCCCCATAGAGGTATTATCTTTATAAACTAAAAGGTTTATTTACTTATCATTAACGATAGACCTACTGTTTTCCAGGCACTGGGCTAGGCTCTGGGAGTGCTGACAAACAGGTTCCTGCTCTGGGAGTAGTGGAGGAATACAATTATGAGACATAATCTCATATATGAGAACATGACAGGGAATAAAAGTAAATTCTAAAATTCTTCTTGTCCCAGATTGTGGCTTTCCTTCTCTGGAACCAAGCCATTTTCCTGTCGAGATCATGTTTGCCATCATTACTGACCTTTGAGGTAATGGCATGACTTTGGTGTAAACGCTGCAAGTGGGGTTGCCACAAAGCCCTTTCTGAATTTTGAAGAATGGGGCCTTCATCTCTATGGGCAAAACTGCTGCCATGACTGAGGCAGCTCTGTCTGAGCTGAGGCAGGGATGGGGGGCACAGTGATGGCAAAGGGTGCCCACCTTCCCTTTGCACTTTTGCTCTAACGAGCCTATACAGGCTTCCTGGCCCCTGTGGGGCTGGGATCAGCACACAGTCCTTCTTCCTAAACTCTGTTTCAGCTAGAAAAACAGCTTATGATTCCCACTTTATTTCAGCCTATACTAGCTGGGAATTTTCCAGTCCAACTGAGATCTGTGATTCAGGGAGTCTCTGGCACCAATGGAGGTAGAATCTTGGTTGTGTGCTCATTTCAAAGCCATTGCACCCCCCACCCCCACCCCCTGCCCCATTCTTCAGTGTGTGATTCCACTGAAGGGGCTGTATGTAGTGGTTCTAGGCAAGTTTGACCTTGTTCCTTTGCAATAAACAGCAAATGGTTTCTTTTCAAAACCAGTTGTTCTTAACCGTGTTCTACCTTGAAACACCTGGAGAGTTTTCAGGTTAGTTCCAGACCAGCAGCATCAACATCACCTGGGAACTTGTTAGAAATGCAAATTCTTGACCTCACCCCCAGAGTTACTGAATCAGAAACTCTGGGGCTAAGTTAAGCGGTTTGTGTTTTACCAAGCCCTCCCAGTGATTCCGATGCCACCCCTGTCAGAGAGAGGCTGAGTATCACAGAGGTGACTCTTGGTCAGGGGAGGCCCCTCTGGGCATGTGCCAGAAGCTCTGGAACTGGTAGTGGGAGGGTACATTTGAAAAAGCGCCCTAAATAGATTTTGATCTCTTCCTCTTATCCTACCCTACTTGAATTTCATTGATCGAGAAATTAATTGTGCCTTGGAAGTATCTCATGTAGCTATCTCTGCATTTTGATGATTTTTGTTTAAACTTCAGAAATTTTATGCTACCACTGAAAGGCCTGGACTTGGTCTGGAGAGCTCCCTCCATCATTATATACAAAGACAGTTTATATACTCTGAGATGCTGGAGAAGAGTTCCCTCAAAGTGATTTGGAAAATCCATCTTGTTTAGCTTGTTTCGTTGGACAAGGCCACCCCAGAAGTACAGACCCACCCTGGAGCCGGGAACCTCACTTGTGGGGGGAGTGTGGGGAGCAACCCTGCGAACATTCAGGAATGGGATATTGCTTTGCTTATCCTCAAACAAGCACGTCTGCACTATGTTTTTAACAAGCTCCTTAAAGGAAGCAGATGTCAGGGCCTCTCTTTATTGTCTGAGATGTGGAGATGATATATCCTAAGTTGTTTGGGGTTTGCAAACAGTGGTAGAGCTGAGGTGGTTTTCTCTTTCCTCTAAAAATGTTATATTTGGGAAGCCGCCCTGGATTTGAGGAGATGGTAGGTGTTTAAATAGTAAGGGGAGTTTACTTTAACCCTTCCCCCCCCCCTTTTTACTACTGTCTGCAGGTGTTCAAGCTGCTTTTACTTGCCAGCAAAACAACTAGAGGAAGGAGCCTGCTTCTTAGAAAGTGGGTTTTCCTGTTGAAGTGGGCAGCCTGAAAAGGCCTGCTTATCTGGGTGACAGGCTCCTCCTCCTCAGAAGGTGGGATTTCCCTTGTGGCCACTGAGGCAGGAAGCAGGTGGCTGGGGGCTGACCCCACAGAGTCTCCCAGAGCAGGCCGGGGTTTGCCACCAACCGTGGCTGGGGCTGATCTCTCTGATTGCTGAGTGACTGTGAGTCTCTCTGAGGAGATGGAATCAGCTGATGTCCTTGGCAGATCCGGTGCTATAGGCCAGGGGTGGGACGCATCTGGGCTCTGTCACGAGAACAGCAGTTCTGAAGGAACCCACTGCCACCACATACTCTGAGCAGATAGGGGAGCAATCTTGGCCCAGCATGGATCTGGCTGGGTCCCTCACACCCGGGGGCGGGATGGGGGGTGTGGGGGGAAGTGGTGCAAGGGAAGCAGGTTTTCTAACATAAAGGCCTCCACCTGAGTCCGGTCCTTCCCCTCACAAGAACAGGCATTGTATTCATCAGCCTCTGGAACAGTGCCTGGCACAGAGTAGGCTTTTAATAAATATTTATTACTAAATCATTGAATTCTTTTTCCTCCCCCAAGCCTCCTCTCAAGTCTGACAGGGGAAAGGCAAAGACCTTCCCCGGGGCTGGAGATGCCCTCTGGTGCCCCAGGGTCAATGAAGTCTTCATCTCAGGGAAGACTATCAGTTTTCTGAAGATGTTTCCAAGGAGAAACTCTGAATGAGGGAGATGAAGTGAGTGCCCATTCCCAGAAAGGTCAGTGTGTCATATGTTTCTTAGAGTTGCCAGACCAGCCCTCTCCCTCCCCAGCACTGTGCTGGAATCTGCATGTGAGATGAGGAGATAAGGTGACAGACACACAGAACTTTACAGACATTTGGGGCCACTGCTACTCTGGCAGTTTGCTTTATCCTGAAGTTGGAGACCACTAGACAGGGCTGCATGGGGGGTTCCATGTTGGAAGGGGTTGGGATGGACAGCTCAGTGGTAACCTGAGATTCCCATGGGTTTGTGGCTCTGGTGAGGGCAGAAGCTCTCCACACACAGGCCCCTGACTGTGTGGTCCTTGAGGACCCTGAAGGATGCCCCTCCTACCCCATCCCAGGGAGGACCTTCTCCACTGCCTTGACCCAGAAGATTCCAGTTTAAACTATTAGCAATATTAATAGAATGTTAGTAATATTAATAGAAAAACATTCCCTGGGGCTTGACTAAGCAATTGAATTTTAACGATGCCTATAAAAGTAAACGATCATATGTTGTGGTTTGCAAACTTTCCCTTCTACCTACAGGTGGTGACATTGGCCCTGTGGTGTCCTCTTTGGTGGGCTTGGCAACAAATAGGACAATATGAAGGTGATTAGGAAAGAGAAAAAGAGCAAGGAATGGGTACAAGCACAATAGGCTCCACTCATTAAATTCGATAAAATTGACCATTTCATAAGGTGGTCTAAGCCTACCCCTTCTAAGTGCCGTAGCTAAAGGGGGAAAACTTGCCTGAGGTCTCTGGGTTGTCTAGACAACCTTGGAATTTGCCAGCGATGAATACAGTGCCTTAGAATGGCACCAGGCATTTGGCTGCAGACCATTTAGGACAAGGCCGACTCCTTTCAGGTCCTGTGGTCAATTGCCATTTTGAATATTCATTCAATTGTCCAATCAATCATCCTCCAACAAGTGCCTTTAGCAAGTAGTCTATACTGGCACTGCGCTAGCACTAGGGGACAACAGTAAACAAAAGGTAGGGTTCTGCTCTCCTGACTTACAGCCCCACTTTCCATCCTCCACTCTATTTCACTCAGGAGATAAAAGCAGTCAGAAGAGATTGGCTTGGGCTTTGGTCCCACATTGCCTATGCCCCAGGCCTGTGCCTTTGCCTCTGCCTCTGGCCTGTAACTGTGGATGAACTTTCTTCAGTGCCTGGCAGAGACCAGCCCTCCACTTAGGCTTCCCATGCCCTCCCGGCTGCTCAGTGACACTGCTCTAGGTCCTCCAGTCTCTCTTGTACCATCAGTCCCTTCCTCTCTCCTGGGATCTCCTGCCAGCATTTGCCCACTTCTCCTGTCTAAAGATACCCTCTTTTGGCCTTGTTTCTTCCACCAGAAAAATGGCCCTGCTTTTTCCTCTTCACAGCTAAACTCTTAGAGAGCTGTCTGTACTTGGCATCTCCAAATCCTCTCCCCCATTCTCCTTTGCATCCATTCGAGTCAGGCTGTCATTCCTGAAACCACCTTGTCAAGGTCACCAATGTCTTCCTCTTGCTAACTCCAGTGGGTACTCCTTCGTCCTCATTGGGCCTGGCCCATAGCAGCACTGGGTCCCTCCCTCCTCCTGGAGAAACTTTTCCACACAGCTTCTAGGTCACCACCCTCCTGTCACTTTCCTTCTGCTGCTGGCTGCGCCATCTCAGTCTTTTTTGTGAGCTTCTCTTTATCTTCCCAACAAAGGAAGTACAAAGAACATCAAGGCTCAAGCCTGGGAACTCTATCCATCGTCA
Source organism: Talpa occidentalis (assembly GCF_014898055.3). Classification (NCBI taxonomy): domain Eukaryota; kingdom Metazoa; phylum Chordata; class Mammalia; order Eulipotyphla; family Talpidae; genus Talpa; species Talpa occidentalis. The sequence continues at coordinate 39,466,295 of NW_023604295.1, read as the reverse complement.
CTCATCCAGCCCTGTGGCTTTACATGAGATGCGTATGCTGACTCCCAAGGTTATGACTCCTCGACTCCTCCTCGCAACCCACTGTAGCCAGACCTCTCTGCCTGGCAGCTGACAGGAATCTCTTCCAGAGCAGAGCTTGCTCACCCCTGCCACACCCCACACAAGTTTCCTCTCGATTACAGCTTTCCCATCTCAGCTAATGGTAAGTCCAAAAGAATCTTTGTGTCTCTTTGGATCCTTCTTTTAGACTCACACCTCAATTTGATTGAGTCTTCAAATCCTGAGATTTACCTCCAAAACATGACATTTCTCATCACCTTTATTGCTATCCCCTTGTCCAACCCACGATTATCTTTTGGTTAGACCATTACAAAAGACTGCAAACTGATTCCTCCTGCTTCTACTGCTCCCCAGCAAGCCCCCTGGCTGCCTTCAGTGTATTCGACACACAGCTTCCAGAGTGGCCCTTTCAAAAAGTCAGATCATGTCTTTTGCTTCCCATCTTGCACCCAGTGGTTGCCATCACTCCAAAGACTGTAGAACCCCTCCCACTCCTCTATCTCCTACCATTCTTCCATTCTTCCTTTTGCTCACTCTCTCTTGCCTCAGGACCTTTGCACTTACTGTCTCTTCTACTTGGAAATCTTTCCCTCAAGATCTTCACTCAAATGTCACTTGCAGAAGGGCTTCCCTGATCATTCTTTTAAAATTACAATCTACCCCACTCACATCCCCTTTGAACCCCTCCCTGCTTCAGTTCCTCCATGGCATTTATTACTCTTTAATTCAGCATCATAGCAATTCAGGGATGGAGTAGGGAAAGGGTAGGGAATCTGCTCTGGGTCCAGGTAATACATAGTTGAACCATCTGTTGAAAATTTAAGAATAATTGTGAAATGTACTACAAGTCTGCTCTTTATTAGCACCTTGCCCTGTTGATTCTAAACAGTGCTCCCCACTGGAGTGGACAGCTTAATGAACAGCTCCCACTAACTCTCCACTGTTTAACACACTCTGGATTTCCCTTATTTATTTGCTTATTGTCCTTTTTACTAGGATATAAGTTCCTTGGGGTGCAGGATGTTTTGTTCACTGATATAAAGTGGCAATGATCTTTAGTTGAATGAATGACATAAGGATGATATGAATGCCTGTGGTTGGGGGTGAGCAGTGGGGATTCTTGGATGAGTCCAGGTCTCAGAGCTCTAGACAGAAGAAACAGCAGGTACAAAAGCCTGGAGCAACTTCACTCTGAGATTCACCAGCAAAGGGCAGGAGGTGGAATCCATGAGTGGCAGTCACCAGCACTTTTCCCTTTATAACATCAATGTTTGATAAATGAATGTGTTTCTTTATTCTAGTAGGTCCAGGATCCATGTTGACATCTTGCAGAGGGCCAGCTGTCACTTTTAATCAGAACAGCTATTCCCCATTCCAGCCGAAGAACTCCAGGCTAGGGCGGGAGCACATTCACCAACGCACTGTGAGAACTGTCACGGATTCCTTTCTGTGAGGGAGCTGGGGGAACCACTCAGATGGCTGTGGTAACAGTCCTGGAGGGTGACAAGGAGAGCTGGGAGTCGTTCCCATTGCCACCTCCTTCAGGAAGCCCTCTTACTTTCTCTTCCCACTTCTGAGCAGAGCTTGTATCTTCCTCCTTTGGGCTCCATGTTTCATTTCTCTATTTTTAACACCACATGTTATGATCTTCATTTGCTTCCATGTTTGCATCTTCTACTGAACATGACTCTGAGAACAGAAATGATGCCAGTTCATGTCAATTCCTGATTCCTGGCACAGAACCTGGCACACTGGAAGAAATCACTAAATGCTTGCTGCACGCATAATAATAAAACAGATATTGTGTAAAGTGCCAAGCAAATATCAAGTGAATATAATGGTTATTGTGATGATGCTTTTGAGTGCCAATCATAATACCGAGAATAGTCCATGGTGATCAGATATTTATATGAATATAAAACACATCTTTCTTATAAAATGATGTGTCAGTAAACTGTTCTTTAAAATTCCAGAGGCCCAATATCATCCACAATTATTCAAACATATTTGGTGCTGAGAAGCTATAAGGCATCAACTATGTCATAGCTTTCAAAGCATTTGAATTAGATTGAAGACTAACATTTAAAAAAAGATTAAATGGTGTTAGCCTTACACACTGGTTTTCGACATGTACCAGATCAGAGCTGTGGAGACGAGGTCAGATGCCAATCCAAAATTGGCAAGTGGGCCCTACCCCACTGGAGAGAAATTATACAGGTTTCAGAAACAATTTTAATGAAATAAGATTTTTAACTAGTTCAAAATCAGAGTTCCAAACAGATCAGTTAGTAGTTAAGTGTCAAGGTAAGATGGGATTGAACAAAATTAATTTTGAGACAAAGTTTTTCAAAAGCAAAACTTTAGACTGAAAATGGACAGTTTATTTGCAATACATTTGATGTTATATTTTCATTTCACCGTCTCCTCCTCAGACTTTAAAAACCACCACCAATAAATATTTACATATTTCCTTTGCCCAAAAGATTTCCCCAGGTACACCCAAATGCATCTCACTTTGAGGTCCTGTTGCTCAGATTAAACAGGTTCTCCAAGAGAACAGCCCATAGGATTCTCCAGCCAGAGCAAGGTTTTGTTGCTGCCTCTGGTCGACTGAGCAGTGCTGGGAATCTCATTATGGAAGCCTTCCACCTCCTTCGCAAGCCAGCCCTGGAGAGGGGGCCAGGATCGCATCATTCATGCTGGCCTCAGCCCACCTTGCTGGAGGCCTGCTCACCAAAAGTGATTTAAGAGCATTCCAGCAGTCCAACTGCCATTCCCTCCACCCTCTAAGACGGGGGAAAATTTGTCGAAATTTCCTCAAGAAGACTGCTTGCTCATTTTGGACAGTGTCCCCTCACATTGGACAGACTGGATACCAGTCATCAAGTCTGGAGGCTTTGGGGCAAGGTTCCCTCTTAGGAGTAAAGTTACCTTGTATGAAAGGACACAGTGACAACAGGGCTGGGAGATAGACCCTTCCTCTCCTGTGCCCTACACCTACTCCTACACAATTGCCAGACACTTCAACTGCTTTGGGAAGTTTTTGTCTATTTTAGTCTCAAGTAGAATTACACTCACTGAGATACCTAAGTTCTCAGACTTTCCAAGGGGTTCATGTTTCTTTTTCAATAATTAAAATAATTTCATAATTACTTCATGGGCACTGTAGAAAAAAATAGGAAGGAACTGTAAATAACCAGAAAATATATACAGAAGTAATACCTAAAGGTTAAAAGACATACACATCAAAGAAGGTGGTACATCCAGACTGGCTTTTAGGCAGGTTTGCCAGAAATTAATCAGGAAGAAAAACACAGTGTGCTTCAGAGATGCCAATCAAATGCTTCTGTTTTCCTTTGGGACCATGGTACAACAGATAGTGTGCCATGAAGTGGGCAGCTCAGAGGACTAGGAATGTGCTAACTCATCTGAAGGACCACAGTTGGCCACTGTCCTACATTTCCCCCAGCTGCTCCCAGGGGCAGTCCTGACTAAGCTTTGTGCTGGGATCCGGGGAGAAGATTTCTGTTCCCCAGCTTGAATTGCTGTCTGTTCCACTCTGCAGCAAATCACCTTCCTCACCACCCACTTCAGGTGGAAGGAACAAACGGTCTTCTGTTGAAGTGGCTGGCAGGACTTGAAGCTGTTCCCAGCTGCCTGTGGGTTTGTGCTTCCCACCTGTCCACCCAGGCTCTCAGCAGATGTTATCATGAGTCCTACGTTGTAGGCCGCCGTGTTGGGAGCCTTCTAACCAACCTCAGGATGGCATTGAGGAGTTGGGGTGGTGAGCTTTTTGGTCCTTTGGGAAGGGCCTGTCTTCTTGTTCTAATGGTGAATACTCTTTCATCTTTGTCTTCTGGGCACTGGCTATATCCTCTGTCAGAAAGTAGTAAGGCAATGGTGCAATCTAGAGTTGCCCTCCCAGCCTCCCAGAAAAACCTGTCTATTTTGATTTGACTTCCACTAAATGGTCCATTTGGCTTGTCTGCAGGTCTTAAGCATTAGAATTGCTCGAATGCCTCTGGGTCATTCTCTCCGAAGATTAGGATTTGCCCTGTATGAGGCCCACCGAGAGGGCTGGTTCCAGACTCTGTAAGTCTCTCTGAGGAAGGGCTTGGGGGCGAGGGTGAGGAGAGGAGGAGCAGCAGAGTGGGAATCTGGAGCAAGTTCTCTTAGGGAAAGGGCATCCACTGCCTTTGCCAACCCCCTCCTCCTGCCCCCATCATTGTCTGTTCAGAGGCACTTTCCAAGGGGTGCCTTTGGGTGAAGTGGTTCCATGTGCTAATGACACCATCCTCATAATTTCAGTTGTACCTACTAGAAAGAGGAGTGTTGAGCTCACCCTCAACATTCTATGTTGCTCAACAAGAGGACCAGAGAACACATTTGAGGTCCATATGTCTACTTCACCTTGGCCCTGGAATGCTTCAGTCCTGGTTATGGTCAGTCAAATCTGGCCCATGGGGCCTGAGGACCTGAGAGTGGTCCAACAAGTGTGTGTGTGCCAGGGCAGGGAGATCCCCTGTGGCTCTCCAGTCCCTGCGCTAGGAAGCAAGAACACCCCTCTCAGGAAAGGGACCCAAGGCAGGGTGGGAGGTGGGATGGCAGGGAAGCACACTGGAGAGTTCTAGGTGGGCCCTGGGCTGCCTTTTCAGTGAATCCTGCATTTATCTGGTAGGACATTGCTTGGCCAGGCCAGAGCGGTTGGGTTAGGAGGCACAGGATGAAGCGGCACCAACTCGAGTTTTGTGTGGGACCTGGAGGTGAGGAAAGGGAAAGAAAGAAAAAGGGGAAGGAGAGGAAAAGGGGGTTGGCGAGGAGCAAGGGAGCGTGTGGCAGGGCTGGGGCGCAACCCGAAAGTGGGCGGCGGCCCTGAGCTGTGGGAGGCTCTGCGGAGGAGGTGCGGGTAGCTGGTGTGGCCGATGAGGCCGTAATGAAGCCCGGCGCCTGGCCCCCTTTGTTCCGGGGAAACCATTTAAATAGCCCTTTCCTCAGACCCCGAGCGGGGCGGACGCGGACAATGGCCGGCGGCGCAGTGGGCAGAGCGGAACGCCCTCTTTAGAGAGGCCTTTCCAGCCGCGGGCCCGGGCCTGGAGGCCAAACGCGCAGCTTGGGACCCGGCTCTGCACGTGCATTAAAACAACAAAGATTAGAAAAAAAAAAAAAAAAGAATCCTAGCATTGCTGGAAGCCCCTGGGCCCAAGGGTCCTCGTCAGATGGCCCAAGTGGCTTCCCTGTCTCCACCTGATGCAGGGGGATAAGGCGCGCGCGCGCAACACTGCGACGCAGTGTCTGTTGTGTTGAATGGCAGTGTTACACATTCCTTGCCTTGGCGATTATTGGAAAATGAGAATCTTTTTTCTTCCATTCTATCTCCTTCCCCAGCCTTTCCTTTTTCTTCCAGGCATGGAATTATCTACTTTAGCAGTTCAAAAGACATTCCATTCCCATGACCAAAACAGAAACAGTGATGTTGGCATACCATACCCTCTCTATTTTTAGGGAGATCAGGCAATAAATCATAATGAATGAAAATTTAAAATAGCATTTCTTTAACTTTTAATGGTGTGCTTTGCTTATTTTCAAAATGCCACTGATGGTTCCATTTCTTGACGTTTCACCAAAAGAATCCGCTTTATGTACTGACCTGATGGTGGTGAATTTTATTCCTTTAACATACTCCTAAAGAAAATGGATTCTGAGATGCAATACTATGAACCTATCCTCAGCCACTCAGCACAAGTTCAATCCCTAGCAATCCTCCAGCCAGGGAGGTGACCCACACGGTGCAGACCTCTCCTGTCTCGCCCCCTGTTTCCCTCAGCAGTGTATTTCAGTGGATCTGTCTATTCTGCTCCCCACTCTGTCTCTGGTGAATCCTCTCACCCCTACCTCCCCCATCTCTGGCCTGCACACCAGGCCAGAGAAATAGATAAATAAATAAATCTTAAAAAAAAAAAAAAAAAAAGGAAAAAGAAAGTGGAATTTGGGAGCCTCCTGGTGGTGCAGGGGTTAAAGACACAGTGCTATCAAGCTATCACTAGCCACTGGAGCATGAGTTCAATCCCCAGCCAGGGAGCTAACCCACTTGGCAGGGCAGACCTCTCCCGTTTCTTCCACTGCTCCCCTCAGCAATATATTTCAGTAGATCCGCCTGTTCTGCTCCCTACTCTGTCGTCTCTGGTGAATCCTCTCATCCTCTCACCTCTGGACTACACCCCAGTTCTTGTATGCATAAATAAGTAAATCTTAAAAAGAAAATGGATTTTGGACTCCTCAGTTCTAAAATTTCTTAAGTCTATCAGTGAACAAAGGTTGAAAGATTTTAAAACAGTGGAAAAATAACTATCACCATGGCAAATGTATCCATCTATCCACCTACATATCAATCCATCTTATTTTGTCTATAGCCTCTTTCCCTCTTTTGGCACACCATCTTACATACACAGATGGGGGTCACCCAAAGCAGATTCCCATCAGTGTGTTGCCAGATTATCTGGAAAAGGTTGATCAATGTCTCTCAGTGCATAATCCAAGAGGGCACACTAAGCTAGGTGAGAATGAAAGATCAGGGCTGTATTTCCCTCACAAGTACATAATATTCTAAAAGTCTGAACCCATCTTTAAACAAAACCATCTCAGGCTTTCATCCCTAAATGTGTTGCAATTTACACCAGGACTGGAGGATGGAAAGGTAACTTACTAAGCAATGTTTCTAGTAGAGGTCATTTTCAGCTTCTCAAATCATGGTTCTGGTATGTCCTGCTGCACAGGTATTTTTCATAGCTCACTGGACCTGGTGGGTCTGAGAGCCTTTAAAGCTACCCCAGGGAGGAGCCCAGGGACATGGTGATTAGGAGACTTCAGTAGGAAGCTCAGTGGAAGGGACAATGGGGCAATTACCAGCAAAGCCTATGGTCTCCCTTGGAGAGGTTAAGGAGGAGAGCACTCAGCTTTTGAGCTACCATGTCATCTGTCCTGGGGCTTAATCAAGTTATCATATCACCCCAGTGTCTCCAGGCCTCCATCCATCCATTTGAATGAACACAAAAATTTGCAGACAAATTTCTAGCAGCAGGAAGTTGGTGCTCTCCTGCAAGGCTGTATGAAAAGCACCTGTAACCTTGTCGGCCTCGTCCAACTCCTGCTGGGAGCCGCTTCAGGCTGCAGCCTTGTGGCTTTGGAGTCTGAGTGTCAGCAGGAGCTGGAGCTGGGGCTGGGGTGGGGGTGGGGTAGGGATGGAAGGGAATGCTATTATGTGTTTCTAGAGAATACCCTGGAGCCCTGGAGCAGGCCTGGCTGTGGCCAGGACAGAACACTATGGCCAGCTACTCATAAATGCGATGGATAATAATCCCCTTCCTTTGATACTAGATTGGGTGGTGTCATATCTAGGTTAAGACAGTCTGGCATGCAACAGACTCTGATGGTGGCAGTGTTACAGGGCAGGGAGAGGGGCAGCCCAAACCCCACAAACCTGCCTATTCTAAATGGGTTCTGCCATCCGCTGAATCAACACAAAACGTATGAGATTTTAATGGGAAGGAAATTTAATACAATTAGGAAACAATACAGAAAAGGCAAAGAATATAGTTTCTAAATCAAGCACCCAATGTTACCCGTTCCCTCGTGGGTAAAAGTTCACCCAAGCAGGATTGGCCCAGAGCAAGGCCCCAAAGCCTGCCACAAGTCTAAAGCACCTTCCAGTGGGGACCCACAGAAAAAGATCAGAAATAACCAGACAAGTCTGGAAGGAAAGGAGCAAAATCAAAATCAAGACAAAAACCGCCATTGTCACCTCCCCCCGTGTCTCCCACATCTGTGTCACCCCGTCCATGACGAAAAGGCAAGCACAGTTTCTTCACGTGTCTCTCGGCTCCATGTGCCTCCTCCAGGTCTCCTTCTGGATCTCCATCCTGTTTCCTTCCTTCCTCAGTCTCCTCTGCAGCTTCTTTCTCTCCTCAGCTCAGCTCCAACCTCCATTTGGGTGGGGCAGGAAACCTGGAACCTCCCCCTTTTCTGGGGACCACCCTGTTATAGCAGGAGAAATTTGTTTCTCTCCCTCTCTTAGGGTGATGGGAGTAAGAAGTCTGCCTTCTCTCTAATCTGTGATTGACTGTCCTTAGCATTTTGATTTTATAATGTTGAATCATTTACAGCCTTAGATTTTGGTTTACCAACATAGACCTCTATGATATTAGAGCCACATCAGCTTAATGGCCTCCTTATTTAATTAATTTAACACCAGTAAATGAAAACACCTTAGAGCCACATTTTAGTGCCTTAAGAGCCCTTCCAGCCTCAGTGTTCTATAATTCAATGTCACAGAGAGCGATGGGAGGAGAGGAGAGTTATTAATTAGCATTAGTATAAGAGCAGTCTATCCTGAGGAACAGTTGATCACTCAAAGTGAATTTCATAGTCATTAGCAGGAAAAAACAGAGTGCATGATTTTTAGTACTCAGAGGAGCTTGTTGATCTTATTAAAATCAACTTTCCTGAAATCTATAGGAAATCAGAACTTTTGACATTTTGATAAAAGGCTCACAGGCTAAAAAATTGAGATGGAGGGCCTCCCTGGTGGAGCAAGGGGTTAAGACACAACCTATGAAGCTGTCCACAGCCTCTGCTGCATGAGTTTGATCCCTAGTCAGGGAGCTACCCACGTGGTGCAGCAGACCTCTCCTGACTCGCCCACTGATCCCCTCAGCAGTGTATTTCAATCGATCTGCCTGTTCTGTTCCCCACTCTGTCTCTGGTAAATTCTCTCACCCCCCACACCTCTGGCCTGTACCCCAGTTCTTGTATGCATAAATAAATAAATCTTTTTAAAAAAATTGAGATGGAGAGCTGGCCAGTCAATCACTTCCCTGTCACACAAAAAAACATTGTAGCCACTTTGTGACAGGGAACATTGACCTTGAACCCAGAGCTAGCTCTAGCCTGTGTCTTCATCTACAGGAAGGAATTCATCAACATCCAGTACACTTTCTCTGCTACTCCAACTCATGGGAGCATTGATAGTATCAACTGGTTAACAGGTGAGAAATATAAAGTGCTAGATAGGCTTACAGTACACCTCTCTCTTTTTCTCTCTCATAAGTAACTATTTTGCCTCTCTAACTGGAGTCCGAATGAATATACTGGAGACATTTTATGGCCTTGTGGACTTGTCTATATGGAGCCAATGTCATGGTAATCTGGATTTTCATGGGAACTTAACACCTGGCTGAACATTTTAATAGTATTGAGTTTTGAAATCTAGGAACATGGTATACATCTTCATTTATTTAGGTTTTCATTCATTTTCCTTAATAATATTTTGTAGTTTTCAGAGTGCAGGTCTGGCACATCTTTCTTTAAACTTATTCAAAAGTTTTTTTATACTATTTACAAACAGATTTAAAAAAATCTTTATTCCAAATTGCTCATGACTTGTATGTAGAGATACAATATATTTTTATTTGACTTTTAAATTTTGAAATACTAATATTCACAGGAGTACAAATGTAATACAAAGAGGAGGCACCCAGTTTCCCTCAATGTTTACATCTTGCGTGGTTACAGTATATGATCAAAACCAGGAATTTACATTGGTACAATGTGTGGGTTTAGTTTATGTCACCTTATTGTATGTATATATTTGTTAAACATTATCACAGTTGAGATAGAGAACTCTCCCATCACCACAAAGATCTCCCTTTTGCTACCTGTTTATAATCATAACCATTCCCCTTCCCACCATCCTTAACCTCTAGCAACTCTTAACCTATTTCCCATCACTATAATTTATCATTTCAAGAAATGTTATAGAAATGAAATCATGCAGTATTGTGACCTTTTGAGCTTGGCCTTGGTTCACTAAACATCATGCTCTCGATCAGTCTAAATTGTGTATGTATCTGTAGTTTATTTCTTTTTTTTTCCTTTTTTTTCTTTTCTTTCTTTCTTTCTTTTTTTTTTTTTGTGGGACCCTCCCCTGCGGCTGGGGAACGAGCTGGCGCTGCAGAGGCTGTGGGCAGCCCTGCAGCCCCGCAGCCCAGCGCTCTACTACAGCTCTATAGTATGACCGATTGTTTAACACTTTATCTACTAAGGAACATTTTGATTGTTTCCAGTTTTGGGATAATACAAATCAAGGGACTAAGAACTATCATATATAGGTTTTTATGTTGACCTAAATTTTCATTTCTCTGGAATAAATGTGCAGTATGGTAAACATATGTTTAATTTGCAAAGAAACTGCCAAGGTATTTTATAGAGAATCTCTACCATTTTACATCCCCACTAGCAATATATATAAGCGATCCAGTTTCTCTGCATCCTTGCCAGCATTTGACATTGTCATAGTTTTTTAAATTTTAGTTTTGTTTTTTCTTTTTAAAGATTTATTTATTTATGCATACAACAGCTGGGGTATCGGCCAGAGATGTGGAGGGTGAGAGGATTCACCAGAGACAGAGTGGGGAACAAAACAGGTAGACTGACTGAAACACACTGCTGAGGGGAGCAGCAGGTGAGATAGGAGAGGTCTGCTGCGCCATGTGGGTTGCTCCCTGGCCGGCCAGGGATCAAACTCATGCTGCAGAGGCTGCGGATTGCTTCATAGTGCGGTGCTTAACCCCTTGTGCCACCAGGGAGGCCCTTAAATTTAAGTTATTTGAATAGATGTATAGTGATACCTCACCATGGTCTTGAATTGTATTTCTCTACGGTTAGGAACATTTTGGTGTTTAACATCTTTTCATATGCTTATTTGTCATTTGTATATCCAGTGAAATATGTCTTCAATTCTTTTGCCCATTTCGTGATTGGATTGTTTTCATTTTTAACTGTTGCATTTTGAGATCTATAGTCTAGACATATTATATAGTTATATATATGTATACTTTATATTTTTTAGATGTGATTCTTGTTGTCAGATATATACATTGCAAATATTTTCTCCCAGTTTAGAACTTATCTTTTCTTGCTCTTTAAGGGGTTTTTCACAGAGCAAAAGTTGTTTTTTTTTAATTTTTAATGAAATCCAATTTATTGATGCTTTCTTTGATGGGGTATGAGTTTGGTTTAAGAACACTTCACTAGGTCCTAGGTTCTAAAGATTTTCTCCTGTGTTATTTTCTATAAGTTTTATGTTTTAGATTTAAATATATGATTCATTATGAATTAATTCTTACAAAAGATGTGAAATATATTTTATTTTGCTCTTGAATATCCATTTGCTCCGGCACCATCTGTTAAAAGGATTATCTTTCCTTCGTTGCAATGCTTTTGCACCTTATGAAAAATCAGTTGGCATTTCTTGTGTGGGCCTAATCTGGGATCTGTCTTCTTTTTTTTTTTTTAAAGATTTATTTTAATTATTTATGTATATAAGAACTGGGGTGTAGGACAGAGGTGCAGAGGGGTGAAAGGATTCACTAGAGACAGAGTGGGGAACAGAACAGGCAGACTGACTGAAACATACTGCTGAGGGGAGCAGCAGGCGAGATAGGAGATGTCTGCTGTGCCATGTGGGTAACTCCCTGACCGGGGATGGAACTCTTTTGGTGCAGTGGCTGTGGATAGTTTCATAGTGCTGACGCTTAACTCCTTGCACCACCAGGAAAGCCCTGGGATCTGTCTTCTGTTGCATTAATCTATATCTCTCTTGACTACTATAGCTTTATAAGACTTAAAATCAAGTAGAATAATTTCTCTCCCTTCATTCTTTTTCAAAATTATTTTAGCTGTTACACTTCCTTTCCCTTCCAATGTAAATGATAGAATATGTTAGTATCTATGCAAACCTTGCTGGGATTTTGTTAGTAATTTTGTTATAGCCATATATCCATTTGAGGACAATTGACAAATTTTGTGTAAAGTTTTCCTATTCTCAAGTATGATATATCTATTTACTTAGATTTTCTTTATTTTGTAGCATTTTAAAGTTTTCAGCCTGTAAGTCTTATACATGTTTTGTTAGGTTAGATTTAAACCTGAGTACTTATTTTTGTTAGTTTTTATAAATGGTGTTATATGTTTATTTTCAGTGTTTATATTCATCCTATTGTAGTATATATCAATAGAAATATATTTGATTTTTTATGTTTTATATCTGACAATCTTGCTGAACTCACTTATTACTTCTAAACTTTTTTTTTGCAGATTTCTTGAAAAATCATGTGAGTTGTAAATAGGGAGACTTTTATTTCTCTCTTTCCAATCTATATGCCTTTCATTTCCTTGCCTTCCCCTATTGCCTTGACTAGACCTTCCAGCATTCTGTTGAAAAGCAATATGAGAATGGACATTCTTGCCTTTCCCCCCATTTTAGAGGGAAGGTATTCAGTCTCTTACTATTAAATATGATGTTTAGCTGTTGGTTTAAAAAAAGTCATTATCAAGTCGAGGAAGTTACCTCCATCTCCATTTTTTTAAAGTTTATATTTTTATCATAAATAGGTGCTGAATTTTTTCAAATGCTTTTTCTATGTTTATTGATATAATCATGTTTTCCTCTTTTATGCTATTAATTTGGGGACTATGTTGATTTTTTAAAATTTAAACTAATCTTGTGTGAGCAATAAATTCATATGCTCATGATGTACTGTCCTTTTTTTTTACCTGTTGCTAGATTTTATTATCCAAAGTCTGGATTTTTATGTCTGTGTTCATGAAAAATATTGGTCGGCAATTTCCTTTTCTTGTGGTCTCTACATCTGGTTGTGTGTCAGGAAACTACTGGCCTTCTAAAATGGGTTGTTCTGTGTTCCCTCCTCCTCCATTGTTGGTAAAAGTTTATGTAGGATTGGCATTTTTAGACTTTAAATACTTCTGTATAGATCATTGAAGCCATCTGGGCCTGATATTTTCTAATGGAAAGCTTTTATGTATATGTTCATTTCTTTAGTTGATATGAGACTACTCAAAATTTTCCTTCTTCTTGAGTCAGTTTTGGTTAGCTGTATCTTGGGATAGGTTTATCTACCTTATCTAAGTTGTCAAGTACATTGATACAAAGTTGTTAAAAAATAAGCCTTACAGCTTTCTAATGTCTATAGGGTCCGTACTAATATTATTTCTTTTATTTTTGATATTGATAAATTGTTTTTTCAGCCTCCCCACTCCAGCTGCTGATATTGATAATTCGTATCATCTCTCTTTATTTCTTGTTCAGTTTGGCTATAAGTTATTAATTTTACTGATCTCTTTAGAAAGCCAGTTTTCTTCCATTGACTTTTCCCCATTGCCCATTTTGTATTTTGTTGAGTTTTGTTCTTTATTATTTCCTTCCTTACACCTGATCTGGGTTTAATCACTCCTCTCTTTCTAAGGCAGACACCTAGGTCACTGGTTTTCGGTACTTGTTCTTTTCTAGCATAAGCCTTTAAAAACTTCGTTTCTTGCTATACTTACTTAGTGCCTGCCTCATATCTTGCTATGTTCTATTTAAATTGCTCTCATTTCAAATTTTTCACATTTTCCTTGTGGTTTATTTTTGTATTTATGGGTTATTTTAAGTGTGTTGTTTAATTTTCAAACATTTGGGATTTCCTTAGACATCTTATAGTTATTGACTTCTAACTAAATCCATTGTGGTCAGAAGATATAGCCTATATAATTTCAATCTTTTAAAATGTGCTGAGACTTGTTTCTGTCTCCACATATTATGAGTCCTGATGAACAGACAATGTACACCTGAAAGAATATGTAATCTTACAATTGTTGGATGTAATATTTTACAAATGTTGAAGTGGCTGAAATTGTTCAAATTTTCCATCTTGCTGTTGATTATATTTATCATGTTCTATCAATGTTCTAACATTATCTATGTTCTATGATATTCTGAGATTGGGGTGTTAAAATCTCCAACAGTGGTCACAGAATTATGTTTCTCCTTATGTTAAATTTTACCACCCATACTTTGGAGCTGTTATGAGGGACATATATGCTTCAGATTGTCAAGTAGTCCCGTTGAATTGATCCTTTTATCATTATGAAATATTTATTTTTTATTTCTTTAATTTCTTGCTTGTTATGTATTTTATCTACCATTAACAGAGTTCCTTGGGCTTTGTTACAATCATGGTTTGTATGCAAATATTTTTCACCATCCACTTACTTTCTCAGCCTGTCTTTATATTATATATAAACACTCTATATTTAATACAAACCTCTTTCTCAAATTCTCAAAGACTTCGGGCTTCCATTCAAATTCATCTCTGAACCATCTTTGGGTACACAGTCTTTTCTGAGAGCAGTTTTGGATACTGATGATCTAAAGGAATCCCCCCTCTCCTACACCCAGCCCCAAGGAGTGGGATTCAGTCGTGCATAGTAACAAGGAAGAAGGGAGTCTCTGGGCTGCTTTCCGAGAGAAATTACTCCTAGAATCATTTGCCTCCAGCCCCAAACAAAAGCTCAGGTATGGAAACTTGGCATGCCCCTGACCTTTCACATCCCCAGAGCCAAGCTGTTTGGGAGGAGGGGGCGACTGCACAAAAGGGTCTGAGGGGTGACCCGGCCCGCCTCAGCTACCTGCTGTTCCCCACAAAGGGGCCCGCGGCCCCGGCTGCCTCTGGAGGCGAGAGAAAAGGGCCGAGATAATGACAGGCTCAGCTACCGCTGCTCTCTTCAGAGAACCCAGAAGAGGGAGGCGGCAAAACCTCCCGGATAATAAAGAAGTAACAAATGAGGAATAAAAGCTTATGGAAGACATCTTAACCCAGGGATGAAAAAAATGTCAACATCTGTGAGGCTTTCTGCACCAGCAGACCCAGGCCCTAATGAAAACCCTCGAAAAGCCATTCACTGGAGCAGAGGCAAAAAGGCTACATTTTTCTATGGGGGCGTCGAGGGTTCGATGAAGCTGCCCTTTGCCTTTCGGATGCAGCTGAACCAAGCGCTAATGTTCATCTTCAGCTTTATGAAGGAGCCGGGGGCAGCAGGAGAATGGCCGCGGACCAGCGCTCTCCCGAAGGCTGTGAGGTGGGTGGATTTAGGAGCAGGCGCGATGTCTGCACGTTGAGGCAAGGAAGAAAGCCAGAGGAATTAGAGAAAATGCTGTTTAACAAGGGTCTCCTTTGACCGAGCCTTTAGGAAGGATGCGGCTCCAGGAACAGTAATCCTCTTAGCAACGACTTATGTGTGTGTACAAAACAGGGAAATCGAATCTGAATGTCCTCATTGCATTTGCTAAAATACCTAATGAAAACACAAAGATTCCTTTTTCTGATCTTCACCTTTCATTCAGAACATGGAGAGCGGCAGATGTTTGCTTATAAGGCTGATTTAAAAAATTCACACTGAGAATTGGGCACGGAGTGGGGAGCTGACCCTATTCTCTTTACAGGAGGTGCGGGTTGCAGGATTTAAGCCTTTGTAGCTTCTGCTGAGGTTTTCCACACTCTTGTGACTTTAGATGACACGTGAGATTTTATTTCTTGGGTTCATCATTGGACTACCTCTCCAGAGACCTCAATGAGAGAAATCTAAATCCTGTCCAACAAATGCAGCTTCCTGAAAAGAGTGGGGAAATTGGCATGAAAAGAAATGTGATCCTAAATGTGTGACTGCTGTGTACTTTGGGAACGTTGTGCCCTGGCCAGAGAGCACAAAGGTGGTCTTGATCACACCCACACCCTACACAACTTCCTCCACCTACTCACAGGCATGCACCCCCCCATATATACACATGCATGTGCACAGAGCAACAGATACCACCCCCTCATATCTATACACAAGCATCTTTCTAGTTAGAAATGTGTGTGTGTGTGTGTGTGTGCGTGCCATACGTGCGTGCACAAACACACACACTCACCCACCCACATACTCCCATTGTCAACCGTTTTAGTTAGCCTTCTGGGCAAACCTCTTTCTTAACCATCTCCTTAGCACCAAGGTTTTTGGATCAAATGTTTCAATTGTGATTTGACTAAAATGCAAAGACGAAAGTCAGAAGTAAAATGTTTCCGTGATTGCCTAGGAGATTCCACCTAAGCTAAAAGAGGAGAGTGCACTCTTATTTCTCCTTTGATATGTTTAGAGAACTATTTGAAATTCACAACTATTGTTTGCCATTGGAATGCAAACGGAGTGGAGGTGAAGGGGGCGGACACAAGCTGGCATCTGTGGGTCCCCATTGTGGTCCTGGGAGAGATAGTGAGGCCAGGATGGGGGTGAGCTCCCAGGCTCACTAAGTATTCAGGTACTGGGCTGAGAACCCTATCATCTGTTCGCATAAATAGAAGGGGGTTCCCATACTGGATGTGCATTTGAACTGGATTAACTGATATCTTTTGTAATTTAGTATTAATAATAATATTCTTTATGACTGCTAATTATGTGCTAGTGACTGTTCTAAGGGCCTTAAAAGCTTATCTTATCCTAGCTCTATGACATGAACTTGTTTTGTCTGCCCATTTTGTAGACAAGGAAAGAAACCTCCAGAGTTTAGGGGCAGAGCTGATAATGACCGAGTAGGTGTTCAAACCCGGGTCCATCAAGCACCAAGCCTAGAGAACTTGATCCAGAATGACTATTCTCTACTTACTTTGGCCAGAAGGAAAGGGAAGACTACTGTTGACCCCAAACAAAAAGCAACCGGTTATTTCACAAAAAAAGATGGGTTTATTTGGTAATGACAAAAGGGTGATTGGGGAAGTGCAGTCTCACCAAGAGACACACGTGCACGCCCAGATCCAAAGCTAGCATCCTTTTATAGCCTTTAGAGGGCTCATTGTGCATAAAAAGAAACCTCTTTCTTCTTTCTGCTGAGGTGGCAAGGCAACATCTCTTCTCATCAGAAAGATGCAAAGCATGTGGGTTCCTGTGCAGCCTAAGCACTCTCTTCTAGCCTCCCAACCTCATTTAAATAGGGTTTCTGTTTTTAGTGCCCCAGTCACTTTATCACACTCTCCTTCCCCCTGATGCTGCAGTGTATCTCTCCCCTTTCTTTTGGAGGTATGAGGAATACCTGAGGATCCCCCTGGAAGGCCTGTCCTGGCCAAGGCTGGGGAGGCTTCTAGATCTGGCTTCTGGCCCCAGACCACTTCGGATATTTTCCTTACCCATAGCAGGAGAGTGCCCAAGCAGGTGTCCTGCACACAGGCACACTTAGTACTCCTTCAGCAGCTACCCTAAGGCACTGGGTGGTTGAAGAGAATGGCAAACTTCTTGATCTGTATGTGCCTCTGAGAAGCACACCCCCTCATTCTCCAGGTCCAAACACACCCCTCATTCTCCAGGTCCTTTCTACTGAGACCAGAGAGTGGTCAGCAGACACCTCTGACCCTCTTATGCCCACTGTTGAGTCCCAGGGCAAGTTAGGGTTAACTGGGCAGCTTTAGGGACAGTGCAGGCAGGGACTCAGAGAGTTAAAGAGGCTTCTGAGATAAGGACAGTAAATTCTAAGAGGTGCTAACCAAAACATACTCCAGAGATAAAGTCAGAAATTCCAGCAGGACTACACAAAAACAGTAAAACTTGAGAGAATAAGACCTTGGACAGGGGAGGTAAACTCTAAGATAAGAGAGAAAAAGGTTTAAATACCCCTAGTCACAGGCCCACAACGGCTTTCCTTGTCCCTCCCAAGTGTAGCATACCTGGGAGTCCTTGCTTTCTTCCTGTAAATAAACTTTTCTTTACTTTCTTAAACAACGTTTGTTTCTCTCTGCTTACTTATCTAGAATGTCTGTGAATTTCTTTTTATGGCTTCATGGGACAAGAACTTGTGGTGGTTCAAGGGCTAAATTAACAGCGCACAGCGCCGTCGCTGTGCTTAGTGTTCCTGGATGTCAGGGAGCCATAGTCACAGATCTGAAAATTTTAGCCATCATTGTTGACACTCATTCCTGTGGTACTTCTAAAGATGTTTCTCCAAATTTTTTGAAACTCCCACCCTTGAAAGACAAAGCTCAATTTCCTTCTTGGTGTGGACTGGACTTAGTCCAGTGGAGACTAGAATAAGGCAGAACTGATGGGATTTCCAAGATGAGGTTATGCAAAGATAGTAGACTCAGTTTCGGGTTCTCCATCTCTGTCCCTCTCTCTTGAATCACTTGCTCCAGGGAAAGCCAAGCTGCCTTGTGAGCAGCCTAAGGCAAGGTCCATGGCATGAATCTTCTGGGCCTGCAGACTGCC
Organism: Talpa occidentalis; assembly: GCF_014898055.3. Taxonomy (NCBI): domain Eukaryota; kingdom Metazoa; phylum Chordata; class Mammalia; order Eulipotyphla; family Talpidae; genus Talpa; species Talpa occidentalis. The sequence goes on along the minus strand of NW_023604295.1, from coordinate 39,448,109 downwards.
ACTCGAGTGTCCTGGAGGCAGCTCTCCCTCAGAGGAACCTCAGACTCAGGAGCCTCAGGAGAGGGGAGCTGGAACCAATGCTAAGCTGCTTCCAGATTCAGGACCCACAGAAATTATGAGACGGTAATTGTTGCTACTTTTGGGGGAATTTGCTATATGGCCTTTCTCACTGTGCAATTGGATGGACCGAGGCCCTGTTGGGGTAAGTCAAATAAATGATAAGTCAGTTTTTTTAATGAACTCAAATATTTTGACTTCTTGTCTCGTGTTCTTTCCACCACACCAAACTTCCCTTTGCTCCCATCTCCCACAAATGCATGAGAATAATTTATTTTTGCAAACTTCTGCCAGCCTGAGAACTCAGGTCTGTATGTTCTGAGCAGTGTGGATGTAGGCAGGCAACAGAGGGCTCGATGGGCACATGGGTTCTTTTAAGGGGCTATTTGAGAGGGTAACAATTCCTGCATCTGTCCCTCTCTCCTAAGGGCTCAAGTTTTGGCTGGTGTGTGAAGTTTCACCCACGCATATTAATTTTGAATTTAATACAGAACTTACCACCCAGAAATGACTGTGTGAAGTAGGTGTGATTTGCCTGTGTTTATTTTTTTATTATGAACTTAAGCAAAGTTTATAGGGAAAAAACGGAATCCGATGATGATGAATTGTGGCTATTACCATCTCTCTAAGTTCTCTTTGTGAGTGCTCTTTGCACAGCTGTACTGCCTGTGTAGCCTATTTCAAGTTTTCCTTCCTCCCTCAGTGAGCGTCCGTTGTGCTGTGGGGAGCTTGGACCCACTCTGTCTCGTACTCTCCCAGCCTGTACACCCCTTCATCTAGCCCATCCCCTTGCCTTCCACCCTTTGGTCAGCAGCCCCCACTCTCTGAGCCCCTCACTCTACTCCCACCCCCTCCCACCCAGGCCCTCATGACCTGGCTCCCTTGTTGGGCTATGCAGTGTGGTCAGACCTGGGGTCTGGGAGCTCTCTTGCTGCTATGTGGTCTCTTGGCCCCTCTGAAGTGGGTGTGCAGCTTCTAGAGGCTACTCATCTGCTGCTGTTGCAGCCAAGGCCCGCGATGTCACTGCCAATGACAACTCAACCAGTGTGAGAATGAGGAGGCCAGGAGGCTCGGAGAGGGCCCCCAGGCAGGTGCAGCTAGCAAGCTGCAAGACATGGCTTGCTACACGGCAGCTGGACGTGGTGCTGCTTCCCTACCCCGGAAGAAGGAAGAAGGAGGCGTCTCTATCTGGCAGCTCCTCCAAAGGACCCGAGGGAGGGGCGCCGGCCTTTGATGAAGGGAAGTAAGTGTGAGTCTTGCCTTGACACTACACGTATTTCTGAATAAATCCTTTTTGTTGGTGGTGCAGTAACTGTGTTTTGCCGAAGGCCCACACCGAGGCCTCAGGTCCTGGATTCTAGTGCGCAGCACTCTCCCCCCTTGTCTGAGTCACTGCGTGGGGGCTGGTTCAAATAAGGCTGATGGGCCTCAGTCCTGAGTCTAAAGATGGGGCTGAGGAATGTGTGTTTATAAGCTCCTGAGGCAACATGGGTGCTCAGTGCAAGTGGGGAGTTGTGGCTCTGCTCACCCCCATTTTTTCCCATTTGGAGCTTTTAAATACTGCTTGATTGGCCTAGTTTTTAGCAAGCTTTGGAGAGACCATTATAAGTAACCCTGGGCTCTCTGAACTTAAGTCTGCAGCTGGGCCAGGTGTTTCTGCCCACCCCCATTTTTCCCATGCCATCTACCTTTCTCTCTTCCCAGCACCTGTTTTCATCTAGAGCAGCAGAAGTTCAGAAGAAGCCAGGATATTGTTCTCCTTGGTGGGATGCTGAGGGAATGGTTTCTGAAGGAGGAACTGGCAGCTACCTAAAATAAGGGCTGATGGTTTACTGTTGGCCTTTACATAGGGGACCCTGGGGTAGTCTGACTCAGGTGCAGTCTGCAGCACAGCTCTGGGTAGACTAAAAAGGAAGATCCTAGCGGGTGGAACCTCCCTTAGCATCCTCTTCCTGTATCTGCCCAGGCTGTCAGTTCCTCAGGGTTTCCCATTCGCTGCTTCTCCCAAGGAGGGGAAACCCTCCCTGACCCGCTCCTGGTTTACACCATGCCCCTCACCCCTCTGTGAGGGTAGGCAGACCCCCATCCTGGCCTCAGTCACTCAGCAGAGGACACAAGGGCATGAGGGCATGAGTAGATGATCTAAGAAACGCTTTCCAGCTCTGAGGTGCTGTGATATTTGCTGTAGAGAGAGTTCTTTCTGTATGGCCCAGATCCTGCCCTGGAAGTGATCCTTGCCCTCCCTTATTCATTCCTCTGTAAGTAAAGAACAAATCAAGGTACCAGACCCTGAGTCCTGTCAAATAAGCCAGAAGGAAGCATCAGTCAATCAACTGAAGATGCAAGGTGCATAGGAGTTAGAAAGGGGGTGGGGCTGCTGCCAGCATGCCTGCAAATGTCTGTTTACTCTGGCACCCCACATGCCCTCCAAGTGAGCCTGGGGCCAAGGAGCAGCCGCCAGTTCCAGTTTTGGTAGCTCTTATTCTGAGACCTGGGATGTTTGAGTTCTCCTCAGAGCATTTCTCCTCACCATCACCCCCTAAGGGAGAGGCCGGCTGATTAGGAACCCAGGGCGGAGGCAACGTGAGAGGTGTTATGGGAATCAAAACAAATCCTGCAGAGAGGATCGGAAGTGTGACACCCAGCACCAGCATGAGCCCCCAGCCTAACAGCTGTTTCTCCCATGTGATAGACTCATCCTGGAAATACCACCTGGGTGTCATTCATATTGTCTGCTGCCCTCTGGCCCAACCCTGTCTTCCCTGCAGCCTCAGGCTTGATGGCTTCCACCACTAACATTGGCATCTTGTGAGATGTCAGTCAAGAGAAACTTATTGTTCTTGGCCTGAGATGACCCGGTGTCCCCATCACGTGTGCGTACAGCCGCCCCCATGGCTTCCCTGACTCTTTAGCTTGCTCTTGGCAAGCCCCAGCCTGTCGTGTCTGCCACACAGGCCTAAGGAAGGAAGCTGCTTCTCCTTCTGCCGTTGGGCTCACAGGACACAGACAGGGCCCATGAGTGAGACTGCTGGAGGCTCCTGGCTTGAGGGCCTTTGGTCTGGGGGCTGAAGTTGTCCAAGACTTTGAGACTGACTTCCACAGCTCTTTCCCATAAGTCCTGACTCGGACACATACTGGCAGTGGACTCCAGACAGGGCAGACACAAGAAGCTGCTCTGAGTAGGACAGAAGTTCAAAGACCTGATCTGACCTTAAGGTGGGTTGGGGAAGGTTGACCTTCTTCCCCCAAAGAAGATGATCCAAAGATAGGATTCTCATAAAAATGTGATCACATCTGTGACTGATGAGGGAAGTTGAGTCTTGCACTGCATTTACTGACTGACTATGTGGCTCTGGGCAGGTCATGCAACACTCCTGGGCCTCAGTTTTCCTCTTTGTAAATCAGGGACACACTGATTGGCAGCTAAGAGCTTTCTGAGCATTTTTGTTTTAGGTTTTATTTCTGTTTTGTAAGTTTCCAATTTCCAGAAGGCTATGTTTGGTAACAAGTGGTTGAGGAGATAGAAGAGGGGTCTTGGCGGCAAGTTTGAGAGGGGGTTGTACAAGAGAAGGTGTTTCCCAGGGGTGAAGATGGGGCTGAGGCCCATCTACACATGAGGCCCCAGAAGTTAAGCAAATCCACAGCTGAAGTATGGTTGGGCCAGAGCTTGGGCTCCGCTCTGCTTTGCTCTTTCTATACAACATCCCTATCCTTTTTCTCCAAGTTCCACTCATCACAGTCCCCTCCCACTGTCACCTCCTCCAGGTGGCCTTCCTTAGATCCCCACTCAGATTCAATGGCTCCTCCAAACAGAGCCCCCCCCCCATACCACTTTGTCTGCACTTTTCTCACCTCCTCAGCTTTTCCGGAGACAGAGAAAGCTGGCCTGTGTGGGTGGCCTGGCATCCCCTTGAAGGCTGGAGCTTGAACACATTAAGTCTTTCTCTTCTGGCCCTGGCAACAGTAAACAGCACACAGTAGGTGCTGTGTGAATGAGTATGGAATTAAAGTTACTCAGGGGATCTTTCTGCTTCAATGTGTGGGTTCCCCAAGTCTCCCATCTCTCCTTGGGCATCAGAGGTGAGGCTTTGTAACCCCACCAGATCCTGGAGTGCATGCCCTGTCCATGGAGCCCCAGACCCAGCATGCAGGAAGCCAGCTGGGAGGAACTCTTTTAGCTATGCTTTAAAGGGGCTCCTTGACCAGACAGGAGAATGGAGGTACAGCCCCACCCCACCTCCGCCCCCCCGCCGCCATCACTTGCCCATGGAGAGGAGTTTGCTCCAGCCTCTGAGTTGTTCTGACTGTCCTTCCAGGGCTTAGTTTCACCTACAGCAAGAGGAGATCAGAAGAAGTCAGTGTGTCACTTCATGGCCCCCCACTTCCTGTTAGGAGCCCAGTGAAGATGAGGATGAAGTATGGTTCGGGTTTGCCCTGGCACCTAACTCTGCTTGGAGTTTGTGGAAGGAATACAACGAAGGATTTTTTGAGCCCAGTAGAATCTATTGTTCCTATTTGTCCCAGGACTGTTAGATTTCAAGAAGGATCTCAGAGCTCATGCTGCGAGTCCAGTGCCCTTTCTGAAAGTCCAAGAGATCTGTTCAAAGTCACACTGGCTGTCTACACACTCCAGGGCCTGTGGCTTCTCCCCACCCTGTGCATTGTGGCCACAGACTTTCAAGAGGTGGCAGCCTGGAGCAGGGAAAAGAGCTTGGGCTTTGGAGTTTATATCCTGGCTCCTGATCTTCCTGTGTGTTGCTTCACTTTTATTTCTCACAGAAAGGGGATCATATCCACTGCAAGGTTGCTGTCTGTTTAAAACAGGGTAGGAGGGGGAAATAAGATAAGTCTCTTTGGGAACTGAGGAGGTGGTTCTCAGGTGTAATGAGATCCCCATGCAGTGAAGTTGTCCAAGTGTGAGTGTGAGGTTGTCCAGGCAAAAAGTTAGAGAGAACTTGGACTTGTGGGAAGATGAGCTTCTCCTCCAGTGCTGCTGTGGCTTCAAGGGGCCACAAGGACTCTTGCCTGGATCTCCTATGGCAGAATCTGTGTACCTGGGTCCTTACCTGAACAGCCTTGTGATTCAGCAGCTCCCTCTCCCTACTCGTCTCCCCCTCCCAAGGTAGGGAGGATAACACCTGCCCCCTCACAAGGTGGGGTTGTCACAGATCCAGGTAAGTATTTTATAGCTAGTAAAGTGCTGGGTAAATACCTGGTCATTTAGTTTTACTGTGAGTACCCCTGTTTTCTTAAAGAAGCTGTAAGAAGTAAAAGAGCTTTGTACTATGTCATAGCTCAAAATTATTTTTTTTAAGTAGAAGGTTAAAAAAAATCATGGAGTGGGGTTAAAAAAAAAAAAAAAAAAAAGACCCAAGCCAGCAGTTCTGCTCTGTTTTCAGCCAAATGTAGCAAAGAAGTGAGTAGCGGGGATTGGCTTCCAAGGGGGTTAGAGCCAAAAAGAGGTGCTGCCAACCTCAAGGGGCCTAGGCCAAGGCGTTTTCAGGGGGGTCAGCACCCTGCCGCCCTCCTGGTTCCCGTTTCTTCCACTGTGTTAGATATAGTTCTTGGTACTGGGGTGGGGTATGTGTGCCCTGAGGTTTTCTGGGTCTGGTTTGTCTGGGTAGGGTCTACTTCTCCTACTTCTCCTGGGATTGCCTGAAGAAGAGCAGGAGGAAGGAAAAGCAACATTCTTGCTGGGTGTATGATTCTGAGGCTTAACGAGAGAAGGTGCCAGGTCTGACCAGCTCTGCTCTGGGTGGGGATGGGGTGGGGAAGCTGAGAGGAAGTTGTGGGGGCTGGTGGGGGAGGAGATCATGGTAGCCTGTTCAGGGAGGCTGGGAGGAGGTTGTGGGGGATGGTCCTCGGTGGGCATGGAAGGTTCAGGACCACCTGGGGGAGGATGGGAAGATTGGAGGTGGAGGTGGAGGCAGGAGGCCTTCTTTCTCTAATTTTCGCTGCCTGCTGCAGAGATGGTGCAATTTTCTTTTATTTTTTAATTTTTAAAAATTTTCTGACATTGTTGTTCATTCTTATACAATACTTGATTTCTCCCCTTATGTATAGTCCCCATAATTCTCCCACTACTGCAGCACCCATGACCATTACCATAGTCCCTGTGTCCTTCCTTCCCTGTTTCGACCGCTCTCCCTCCGTCTTAGAGCTGGTTTGATTTTCCTTGACTTTGATCTTTCTGTTTCGATGGCCAGTTGACTTACTCCCCTTCTCAGCTGTCTTCCTGCACAGGCTCCACAGAAATCCCTGGAAACACAAGCAAAGCCCTTGAGGCAGCCTTCCTGCCCCTCGTTTCCCTTCCCAATGGCCTTTCCAGGTGGAGCACAAATATCGCAACTCCCCCCTCCACCTACACACACACACACATATATACACACACACAGCCTTGGGCTCCTTCTGGGTGCAAGGTGAGCAGTGAGCAAATGGAGAGTCAGGAAGTCCTGAAAGCTGCCCACAGCCCAGTTAGAAAGGGATGAGGGGATGGAATGGCCAGACCCATCTCCAGCATCTGCTGCTATGTGGCAGCCCCTGAAACCTTCCCTGGGCCACACTGGGGGTGTTGATGGATGGAGAGGCTGCTGGGAAGGGACTTTCTCCCCTCAGTTGCCCAGCTGTTGGTTGCCTGGTAGCTGTGACTGACATTTTTTTCTTTCCACGGTGTTAAAAAAACAAGGGAGCTGGTAGGAAGGCCTGGCTCCAGGGTCTGAGTAGGAAGGCAGACAGGGGTGCCTGCTGCCTCCCCAGTCCTGTGGGGAAACTGGCCCCCTCACATCTAGAGATAAGAGGCCAGAGATCATAGGAGCTTTTATCATCAACTGTCTTGCCCCACTGTTTTACACTTTGGGAAACTAAGGCTTAGCAGGGAAGTTTAGAAGGGATCCACAAAGCAACAAGAGCCTGGACTGCAATCCAGGCTTCCAGGCTGCCCAACCTGTGTTCCTTCTCTTACTCCTTGCTCCCTCTCACTGAACCAAGCAAATCCAGGTGCTCCTGTTAGGGGGAAAAGGATGTCCTAAAGCTAATTCCATACAGCTTTGTGGACTCCACCCCCACTCCAGACCAAAGCCATCAGGACATTGGGAAAGACAAATCCTATCACCACCAAAGGGAAGTTTGCTGGAACCTGAGGGTGGGGTTAAGCAGCCAGGTTTAGTATAAAACCAGACACATGGGCTTTGGGGGGATTCCCTTTCCGCCAGCTTTCCGCCAGCTCACAGTGCTCAGCCAGCTCTCAGAGTGCCATTGGGTTTCCAGGTCGACGGATCAGGTAGGACGCATTAAAGACTTTATTTCCCTATTTTCTCCCTGAGTTGTACATTTCCTCATTTCCCTTTCCCTTGTAAATAAACCTTTTATTAACCTTTTGTGGTGCCTGTAGTGGAGTATTAATAAGTCCCTTTTAAGCGCGGGTGAGGACCCACAGCCAGGCAACCCGTTTTATATCGGGGCTGCTCTGTAACAGTTTGGCACCCAATGTGGTTTCCAAGCTACACCTGTGGCTGACGAGCCCAAAGTAACTTTCCTTGCGTTGGTCACCATAAGCACACTAGGCAACCTGTTTTATATCGGGGCGGCTGCGTAACACTCCTACTAGGTGCCCCAGTGTGCCAAGAGCTGCAGGGCTGTAAGTCAGTTGAAGGAACAGGGGTGCATGCTAGCACGAGAAATATTCATGATTGACACTTCCTCTATAGCCCAGGGGCCCCCTCTTTCCTGACCACCCCTTGCCAGGGCATAAGTCAGGATGGACTTCTGCGGAGAAGATGGTGTGCCTGCAACCCATTTCCAGCTGCTGGAATGTCAGGGAGATGGAGCCTCATGCTCACACCTGGACATGGAGGGGCTGTGAATCTTCTGGGTCAGGACAGCACTGCTGGGGCACCTGCTTTCAGGATGAGTTGTTCTGGTTTCTCAGACCATTTTTCTTACCATATCTGAATGTACATATTCTGTAGACATTTCTTCTTTTTTTTTTACACTGGGGGTGAGGGAGAAGTAGAGGAGACATTCTGGGGAGAGGGGCTAGAGGATGTTTGAAGTGGGTGTTTCATGTAATGGGGGCAGGGAGGTAGGGCCGTGTTACTACTACTGTGGTTGACCCCCACCCACTGCCACACCCCTGAAGCCCTTGTCCTCAACCTGGCAACAGCCTCCAGACTGGGCTTCCCCTGCTGTCACCCCACTTCCACCCTAAGCACTGCTTTCTTGGGTTCCCCACTGCCGAAGTTGAAACACTTGATATGCATGATAAAGCTGAAACACTTTAAACTGCTCCCTTAGTCTTTCCCAGCTCTTCATTACCTTGGACAGCTGGCCAGTCTGCAAAGTCAGCCTCTGTGCTCCCTGCTGGCCTGGGCTGCCCAACCCCACCTCAGACTGTCTGCTCCCTGCTTCCCTCCCTCCCCAGTCACCTGCCTGCCTTTCAGATCAGACCCAGCCTGCTCACACCCACCTCTGCACTGGCTGTCCCTCTGCCGGAGCCCCTGCTGTCTGCCTACCCCCCCTTACAGCCTGGCTTCCAAGTCCCTGAGCACCTGCCGCCTTTGTCCTCATCTGCATGCTGCCTCCGGAACTGAGAACAGAGGGGTGACACTGTCAGGAATGTCTCCTTCTCCACGTGATGATAAACTGCCCGGGGAGCCCTAGTCCCCAGCCACTGTGGGCTGTATAGTGTTTAGCATTTAGTAAGTGCTTAATAAACATTTATTGAATCAAAGCCATTTCTTACTGGCTGTCGAGCTCCTCAAAGGCAGGCCAGCCTCTGCACCACCAGGATGTCCAGGGGGTGCTGCCTGGCGGAGGGCTCACTAATGCTCAGCAAATTGAATTTCAGTGATGCTGCTCTTGGGGGAGTGATCAATAGTGTTTTCTATCTCTAAACACCCCCTGCTTGCAAAAACTTCCAGGCTGTGTTGGTTAGCAACCATTCTTGGTTTTCAAAGGTGAAAAGCAATTTGCCACAAGCAGAGAATGACAAATACTCAGGACTGAGAGGAAGAAGGGAGGGAAGCAATTATGGAGGGGGGGGGAGAGCAGGCTGTCAGCCCCATCTCCTGAGTTTTCCTCTTGCAAGAGAGAAGTGAAACAAAGAGGGTTATTCTCAGAAAATTCCATTTGCTCTTTAAGGGACCAGGAAAACGCTTTGCCCATCTTTTTCTATTAGGCGTCAGCGTCTATGAGCATGAAGTACCCCACAATCGTAGGTGCTGACCAAGGGAACAGGGTCCTTCTGAGTCACCTGAGGGAAACTCCCATGTTATTCAAAACAAGCTTTAACATTATCTCCACACGTAATCAAATCTTCACCCACTCTGGGCTGTTGGCGATTAAAAATGAAATTCTCTCTTTTGGTCATTTAACTGCATTTGTTAAGCACCTGCCTGCTCCCTACTCTCCTGATGTTTAAATTTTATTCAAAGGGGCTGGATTAAGCGCGCACGCGCACACACACACACACACACACACACACACACACACACACGTAAACAGGAAGGCATCAGATTTCTCTGCAGAGAATTAACACTGGACAATGCTGTAGAGCTTGTGGTCAAGGAGGGCTTCCTAGAGGAGGCATCTTTTGAGTTGAGGTTGGCCACAATAGCTGGGGGAGTGGGTTACACAGCAAGCACCAGCGGCAGGAGCTCCATTGATGGGTCCAAGGTCTGAAGAGGAAGGGAGAGAGGAAGGGTAAGAAGGGAAGGGACAATTGCAGGTATCAGGTGATTTCTGCCTCGTTAAGCCTGCAATTCCTGTGGGGAGGGCCTCAACTGATGGTGGGACAGGTCTTGGGGAAGAGTTTTCCCAACTCACGGACTCTGATTCCTTTTCACTGCTTTGCTTCACTTCTTCTGGGTGACATCTCATCACCCTAACCTCTAAAAAGTCATGGATTCCCATGCATGTCCATTGTGGCACAGAGGAAAACAAGATATAGCGTCATCTGGCCAGTCGACATTAATTTGCCTGAAGAAAGCCAGCACCCTGCTGTTAAGAGCTACACTTTCCTAGGGCTCTGGGCTGGGCCTCCTTTGAAAATGAAGACAGCTCCTCAACCACCGTGACTTTTGCTTGCTGGCTTTCCTCACACCAACAGCTGGTCTACAGCTGGCGGGCTGCTGGCCTGGGTTCTGGGCTGATGGAGTGGCTGGGTGGACAGGACGCTCCATGGCAGCCATGAAGGTTCCAGCCTCAAGTCACCAACAGCTGCCTTAGAAACAGGCCTCTGTCCAGCACCTTCCCCTCTCCTGACTCGGCAACTGGAGTGTGGATTTTGGCTGGTGAACGCCATGCACCAAACTTGTGTGTGGCAGCCAGGGGACCACCCATCCCTGAACAGTTTGCCCGCCATGTCTCAGGGTGGGTTCTTTCCATAGTGGGACTTGTTTTTCCTGGCACTGGGAAGGCCACATGATTGGTGGCAGCGGGTATGAGGAGCCTCCTTGGGTTCTGTTTACACAGCAAGGCGAGAGATGTCGTGTGTGTGTGTGTGTGTGTGTGTGTGTGTGTGTGTGTGTGTAAACAGAAGGTTACATGGGAACAAAACCGTTTATAACCCATTAAACTGCCTGTCCTGATGGATGCCGGCCCCTCCTACGTGTAGATAATATGTCCAATATGTGTGGCGCTCTGGGCGGTGCCAGCAGCACGCTCTCGCCAGGCACTTCTGTTCTGAATAACCCTCTTGCACTGTGCTGGCTAATGAATACCAGGGAGGACCTAGTGTCCTGCCCAAGTGAACAGAGAACTCTGGAATCCCTGGGAAGTGGTGACGACCCCAATGTCCTTAAGTCATGATCTCCTTTACAGATGGCCACGCGCCACCATGTCTGTCCAATCTGATCAGGGACCTGATGGTTCACCCTCCACCAACATCCATTCTCTGTGGGAGAGCTCAGCTTTTAGAAATTTATTCTTACAGTGGCCAAAACCTTCCCTCTATAGATGTTCTGCCTAGGACCCTGTGGGGCCGGAAAGGCCCAATCCTCTCTCCCATGATCCCCCACGTTATTGGGTCATGGTTCTCCCTGAGCTGCCTGAGACCCTTCAGCAGTTTCTCTTCTGGCCAGTTTTTACCTCCTTAACAGTCTGTCCAAACCCCACATACTTTCCTAGAAATGTGACTCCCATGTGCCACTGAGCAGCCACAGAACGAGGACAGGAGAGCCCTTGGAATCCTCCTAGAGGCAGGTGGCTCCTTCTCACAAGTAAGAAATGGGGGTGGGCTCTAGGTCCCCTAGTATCACAGGCTGGGATCCCCCTCAGGGTCATTCCCTCCCATCCTGCCCTCAGACCGGTGGACACTCACTCTATTGGCCATAAGAGGTCCTGCGTTGATGGCTAAGGAGAACCCACATCTGCTGGCCAGAAATTCACACTCCCCCTGTTCTTCAAGTCTCCCCTCTGTGGAAAATGGAAGCATTAAAGCAGATCAGTGAGATTTTACTAACAAATAGGAATCTCCCATTTGAGCTTTGTGCCTAGGGTGCTTTCACCACCATCTTACAGCAACCAACCAGGGAGCTGGGTGTGGTGGAGGCTAGTGCATTAGTGTGCAGCTGAGGAAACTGCAGGGTGTGAAGTGACAGGATTGTGGTCCCACAGGGAGAAGGCAGCACAGGAAGTGAATGCAGGGTTTTGAGGCCAAGTCAGATGCCTTTCTTGTGCCCTTGTTCAGCTCAGCTAGCAGGGGAGCACAATCTAGCAATATGAGCTCATCATGAGACAATGAAGATTTGAATTTTGTGATCTCAGGCACAGAGGGCCCAGCCTTGAGGCCTCAGGTCATGTCCTCCTCCCCTTGATGCACTTTAGTTCATGAAGCAGAGGCCAAGGCCAAGAGCTGTGGACTGAGGTCCCTCCTGCTGAGAGGTTCTGGCCCAGAGACCAGAGACTGGGCGTATCCTCCCAGCTGGGGCGTGGGAGGGCTGAGTGAGGGTGGCGGCGGTGCCTGCTCCACCACTCTTGTCGGTGCCCGGAAGCCTGAGGGCACTCAGACTGGCTGCTTTCCCAGAAAACACAGATGACTGTCTTCTTAGCCAGTCCTTGAGTCCAGTCCCAGGTCTGTGCCATGTCAGGATCCGGGTGGCGGCAAGCCAGCTGTCTTCTTCCTGGAACAGGGGGCGGGGAGCAGGCCCCCCGGGCCTGAGAGAGCCCTTCTGTGGGACGGGGACAAGGGGCCACCCCTCCAGCCCTGCTCTGTAGGAAAGGCACCAGTCACAGTTGGTCTCCAAGTCAGGCCTGCAGGCCATCCCCAAGAACTGGGGTTCCCAGTGTGGCCACATTCAGGGTAGAAGACAAGCCCCTGGGAAGATCAAGGGACTACATTGTTCTCAGGGCAGAAGACAAGGCTAGGGTTGCATATCCCTCCTTGCTGAGTGAGCAGCTCTAAAGTGGGCCCTCTCCAACCAGGCTCTGCCAGGGCAAGGAGGATGAAGGTGAAAGGACCGGCGTCACTCCCTACTGCACCTGCCCTCAGTGCTTGAACTGCCCTCGGCCTCAGCACAGCTTGTGTAGTCCAGGTATCTCCTGGAGGAGGCTTTGGTCTGAGTCCTACGTTCAACCACAATAAGCAGAAAACCCTTTCCTCCTGGAGAGCAGTGGAGTCAACCTGCTGGCAGAAGGGAAGACTGACCTGAGATGTATTTGAAAATGCATAATGATAGTTCAGGAAATGCATGGGTTCAATCAGGCTACCAGGTATACTTAGGCTCAGAGACTGAGGGGCTAAGAAAAGTAGAGTGATTCTCTTCTCAAGAAGATGTGATGCTTGCTTATGGGTGGAGTTAGAGGGGGGTGAGCAGAAGGTAGACATTTCTCCCTCTGTGAGTTGTGAGCATGGTGCACTTAAAAAACACAAGGGAAGTAGGATGGAAAGATCTGGTTGCTAGTCTCAACTCTGCCATAGACTATCAGAGACTGACTCAAGGTTCTCATCTGTGAAATGGGCTGTTAAAATGTGCCCCCTGAAAAACTGTCAAATGTGGGCATTGGAAAGGGAGTTGTCGATTCTGATGCGCTGTAGGGGTGTTATTGGGATGGCATGAGAGGCCTGGTAAAGGCACCCCACCTCTCTCAGCAGCCCCACAGAAACAGGCATTGTCCCTTCTCCACTAGGAGGAGCACTTGGCACTCCCCAGCAGGCAGCAGGAGGGGGTGGAGTGGAGTAGTCTGTCCCATCCCCTTTCCTGCCCCTACCCGCAGGCTTCCCTTAGGATAAACATCCCAGAGGACCTTCCCTCCACCTCTGCCCACCTCCCTCTGCATTGGCAGGCTTACTGAGGAGGAGGAGGCCCTGCTGCCAGGAAGGGTGTGGGGCTGCCAGGCAAGGCCCAGCCGCAGTGTGACCTCGCCAATCCCAGATATGCCAAACTTTGGACCTCAGAGGATGTCCAGCAGCTCTGAGAACTGGCAGCAGGCCTGTCAAGGCATTGAGGGCATGTGGGACACCTCTGAGGTTAGGTTGTTGTAGATTTCCAATAGAAGAAAGGAAGAACAATGCTTTATCCTATTCCGGAGCCAGAAGGCTTTGTGATGTCCTCAATATTAGCAGAAGGTGGTGGGGCTGTCTTCAAAAATGCTTTTCCATTCCTAGATGCTACCACAAAACTGTGGTGTATCCTAGACTTATTAATTAGAAAATAATAATATAGTCAATGCTTGTTGAGAAGTGTTTCACCTTTGTTGTGTGCTTGCTAAATTTGCTACCTATGTGAGTCCTTCAACAACTCAATGAAATAAGATTATTATTATGCCCATTTTATAGACGAGGAAACTGATGCTCAGGGCCCAAGGGGCATTTGCCCAAGGTCTGGATTCTGAGTGGTTGTGATTTAACCCCAGGCAGGTCTGACTGATTCAAGACCCTAGGTTCCTAATTTTCAGGGAAGGTGGGAACCACAGTTTACTCATCTCTGCAGAATGTGCCCCCAGTTACCCACTATAGATGTGTCGAATGGGCCCTGATGGCCAGGGCTCTGCTCCTGCCCCATTATGACGGATGAAATGACATAAAACCCATGAGAGTACTGAGCTCCGTGGTGAACATGCAGTAGGTCCTCATAAATCCCCAGGTGACACCAGCTTTCTTCCTTCCTGCAAGATGTATATATGCTTATGAATAATATTCTCAGAAACACAGCCTGCCCTTCGGGCCCTGCCCAGGCAAGGCTGTTAAAAGTCTCAGCCAGAGGCCCTAGGCATAAGGGAGTGAAGGGCCAAGGGGGTAGGGCAGGGGCAGTGGGGGTGGGGAGGGAAAGGAAGAGAAGATGAACCTCTTTTCTTTGAGTCCCGGATGCTGCAGGCTTGGGAGTGGGCAGGCTAGACACGTGCTTTCTTTGCTGACGTCGCTGAGGGAGACCTCCTCTCCTGCCTTGGTGGAGGTGACATGGATCTGGAAGCTTGCCCCACTCAGAGCTCTGAGAGGCTGAGTCATACCATATGGCCCATGTGTGAGTTTCTGACTGTCATAGCATTGAAAGATGCTGTGACCGGTGGGTCCCCAGGGTGGGGGGTTGGAGGGAAGGGGCCTGTGGTGAGGCAGCCTGACTGGCTCTAGGCCCCTGGCAGGGCCATGATGTGCAGACCATGGTGTACAGGCCTGCCTCCTCACCCCAAGCTACTCCTGACCAGACTCCCTCAGGACCTCCTAGCTGCCTGCCTTTCTGACTCTCTTTAAGGTGATCAAGATAGAGGAGTCACTTATTTCCTCTCTGGATGGTGTCTCAACAGATCCACACTAGCAGAGAATCAGTCAGAGTCCAGGCAGAAAACATAACCTGTTCTAGAAACCTCAAAAAAGGGAATTCAGACATTGGAAGAGATGAAAGAATAGACATGAGTAAAAGGCAACTTTGAGAGGGGCAGCCATGGGGAAAGACTCTCAGTCTGGAACTGGAAGGTCAAAGGAAGGGGGTGGTTTTCTAGAACCCAAAGAGAGCTGGACCTGTGGTGGAGTTCCCCAAGAGGAATGAAGGTGATCTACCAAATTAAGGGGGAGGGGAAGGAAGATTCTTGTTTTTACCCCCTCCTTCCCCAGTCTCCTGGCTTATTTGGGACCTCTGCAAATGTAGTCTGCAGGCTTTGTCACCATGACTGAGAGCTGGGCAGGGACAGGCATGGGTCTACTGCAAGCAAGCAAACGACCTGCAGAATCTTTAGCTAATCAAACAGACTTTTGGAAATGGCCATGGGCTTCCAACAGGGTGATCACGTGGGTGCCCTCTGAACAGTAAACTTGCCCCTGAAAGTAGTTCCAGATCCTCTCCCAGTTACTGTTATTGTGGTAATGCCCAAGGTTTTCTCTGCTGAGAGCAAGACAGGTAAAGGGAGTATCCTTTTTTTGAGGAAGCTCTGTTTCTGTGCATTGTTTAATAGTAGGGTGCTTAAATGGAGCACCAAGAGCACCATTTGGAGCACCAAATGGAGCACCAAGTTTCATGTTAGGCCCTAGCGTCAGTCTCCAGGGACCGAAAGCTCTGTATCAGGCAGGCAGACAGATTAACATGCGTGTCAAGAGAGGTACTGGATTCAGGAGTGGGGAGACCCGAGGATAAGTCTCAGCCCACACAAGTCACTTACCATCTCCGAGCCTTAGTCTCCATATCTTTCAAATGGGGTCTCTGCATTTTCCAGGACTCCCTGAAAGTGAGTGATAAAATGTCCTTAAGAGGGTTTCTAGATTTTAGAATTCTCAGGAGGACGGCCTTGTGCCTGCAAACACATCATCAAAGGAGAATCTCTCAGCCCTGTTTGGGATTGAGGTACCCCCTTGGGGTGGGCATCACAACCCTCATCAAATAGCCATAGAACCAGATACCTGCATCCCAGCCAGCATGTCTGGGCTCTCCTAAAGGGGTAATCTAGTCTCTGATGATCTTTTCTGCTCTCTACCTCCCCCACTTTAAGTCCCTTGTACAAATATTTGGGGCAGTTCCAATTTGTTGGGTACTCTGGAGGCGGCTGGTATGGCATATCAGAGGCAAGTGTGCACCTCACCCTCCAAAGCTGATGATCTAGCACTTGAGTCTGCAATTTCTGTTGAATGCCTCCAGTGACGGGCTGCTCATGACCTTGTGGGACATCTTATTTTGTACGTTAGTTTTTCCTTACTCAAACTGACTTCTGTTCCCCTATAATGCTTGTTCTGACTCCTGGAGCTAGAGAGAACAAGTCTAACCCCATTTCATATGTTACCGCCCACAAAATATGGGATAATAAACATGGTATGCTAAGGAAATATTCTCACTCTCCAGTTTCCACTCATGAAAGGGAGGTAAAGTTCCCCAAGGTCACGAGGTCGGAGCCAGGGTGGGCTATAATCGGGGTGTTTGGGCCCTGTTCCCAGGCCACATGGATTTCAGAGGGAAGCTGCATGCTGGGGACACATGAAGGGATGCAGGCCAGAGTCGCTGGTGGTGATGGAGGGGGCCTGAGCGATGGCTGGGTGCATCCGTCTGGAGCTGGGGGTGTATGTGAGCAGGTTCTGGCCATCTGCCTAGGACAAGCTTGAGCTTTGGGTTTCTGGTCTGATTCACAGCTTCCTCTCTCCCCAAAGGAATCCCCTTTATAGCTCTGGAGGCCTGACCCCAGCATCCCCGTGAATGTCGTCTGACAGCTGCACGGAGCACAGCCTCTGCTCCTGTGCCGGGTGCCAGCTGGACGCCCTGGGAGCCACCTCTTGGGATGTCAGAGGAGAAGTGCAGCCGCCCTTCCGTCAGCAGGAAGCCCAGCCACAAACACTTGGACAGGAAGCCCAGGCTCTGGCCAGCTGAGTGAGCTCTGGTTTCTGAGGGTTTGGCCCAGTGGGGAAGAAGGCGAGCCAGGTGCTGTGGCTGTATTGAAGGACTGGCCACGGCTCCCCCTGGGGCTGGGGATGTGGATTCGAGGGTGTGAGTGGAAAAGTATCATTGATGCTGGGCCTGGATGAAGGGTGAGGAGCAGGGAACATGGCATCTGGCACCTCTTTGTGGTGGTTCCAGACGAAGTGTCCCCTTGGGCTCAGACTTCCAACACAAACCCAGATTGGCTTCAACCTCCACGCTGCTTCACCTCTGGGAAGCCCACTACAGTG
This sequence comes from Talpa occidentalis, assembly GCF_014898055.3. NCBI lineage: Eukaryota > Metazoa > Chordata > Mammalia > Eulipotyphla > Talpidae > Talpa > Talpa occidentalis. Next base: position 39,430,972 of record NW_023604295.1, on the reverse strand, counting down.
TCTCGGGGTGAGATGTCCACATTTTCCCAGTTTGAAGAGCAACTCCTTGGAGGAGGGAGGAAGGCTCTTTATTACCCACCAAACTGCATCTTGAGTGAATAGGTAAAGACTGCAGTGTGCTCAGCCAGGGACAGAGGCAGTTTTGAATTCAGGGCTGATAGTTTAGCTTTGCTTCCAAGTGCTGCACAAGGCAGTCCATAACATTGTCCTGAAGTGTCCATAGGATTTACCAAGCTCTTAAACTTTTCACAAGTCATTCAGGTATTCCCCCTCCCCAGCCCCCATGTTTGCTTCTTACAGCCTGATAGGCCAGCAGGAGTAGCACGGAATCTGGGGTACAGGAGGTTAGCTGACTGGCTCAAGGTTGCACAGTTCAGCAGAGGCCAAGGTCACCACAGTGACTTCCAGAAAGAGAATTGAATCACTACTCTCCTAGTGCTGTGTGCCGCTGACCCTGGAGCACAGGTCCATGGGGGCTATGTTCTGGGCTGGAGATCTTAGCTAACCTCCCACTGATTTGTCAAATCCCATTTTGGAACCCTCCTTCTGGATGAGTCCTGCCTGTGGCTTTAGTCATTTCCTCAGCATGCACACAACTCTTTATTTGTGCCATTTTAATAATCTACATTTTATGGTAGTCTACTGTCTCTTGGTTCTGACTCTGGACTTGGGATAGGCAACTTTTTCTGCAAAGGGCTAGGTAGTAAATATTTTCAGCTTTGTGGGCCATGTGGTCTCTATTGCAACTGCCCAGCTTTGATGTAAAAGCGGCCACAGGCAATATATAAACCAACTGGTGTGGCTGTGTTCCAATAAAACTTTATTCACAAAAACAGGCAGTGGGCTAGAGTTGGCTTCTGGGCTATGGTTTGCTGATGCCTGCTTTAGAGCTCCTTGAAGGCTCTATTTATGTTTATTTGTTTTTGTTTTTATACAACCGCAAGGACGGTCCCCACCCCAGCACTGGTTTTATACTTTTTGCCTAATAGCAGTTCGTTGTTAACTAAATGAATGAGTTTGCAAATGAAACCAGTATAGAACTGGCTGGCTTTCCATTCTCATTTCTTTCCTCTATTAGAGGTGATAGATTGATGTTGAGTGTAATCTCACTGAGGAGAAATTTGTAAGCCTGATTTGAACACCATTTCTACTACTTTCTAGCTGTGAAAATTTGGGCTTATATATAATTTGCTCTTTCTCAGTCTTCCAAGCTTGCCCATTTGATACACAGTAAGTCCTCACTTAAGGTATCTATACCTTCCTGGAAACTGACTTTAAAGGAAACAATATTTGATGAGTCTATCCTCAAGTAACATTTTTCTGTTCCAGTAACATTTTTCTCTTCGGAGTTGACTGGACTTTTTTTTTTTTTTTCTCATCAATGTTACAACAAAGTGATATTGAATGAAGGAAATGATGTTATTCCATGACTTGTTGTATGAGGCAACACCTACCTCAAAGGGATGCTATGGGATAAATAGGGAATGCGTGGAAAATTTGGGGTCCAGTGTTGGGTGCACAGTAGGTGCTGAAGAAGTGGCGGCCATAGGGGCCTCCCCGGTGGCGCAGTGGTTGAGCGCTGGGTTGCGAAGCTGCCTGCAGCCTCTGCAGCACCAGTTCTATCCCTGGCTGCTCCCTGGCCACCGGAGGAGGGTCCCACATGGCGCGCAGACCTCTCTTGCCGCCCGCTGCTCCCCTCAGCAGTGTACTTCGGTCCTTCTGCCTGCTCTGCTCCCCGCTCTGGCTCTGGTGAATTCTCTCACCCTCCCGTGCTTCTGACTGTACCCAGTGCTTGTATCAATCAATCAATCAATCAATCAATCAATCAATCTTTAAAAAAGAATTAAACAAGACAAAAAAAAAAAAAGAAAAAAGAAATGGCGGCCATCGTGACTTGGAAGACAGGAGTGTTACTGTTAAAAGCTTCTTTGTGCTGAGGGTCAGGTTTGTTCTCCTCCCCTCTGGCTTGTGGAGAAGAGAGTTTGAGGATTCATGGAACACTATCTCTCAGTCCGGAAAAAGCTGAGTCATGTAAACCCAGGCACCTTTGCAAAAGTGTCTCCAGACGGCTCTCCTGCAAACTTCCTCACTCACTTCCAAAACAGACTTTCCAAACTTCTCTTCCTTCTCATCTCCCTAGATTCCAAACCAGAAATCAGAAGGCCATCTGTGTCAGACTTGCTCCCACCTACCCCGAGCAGCTACCACCAAGGTGGCCACTGACCTCTGTGCTCCAATTCATTGCCCAGTCAGGGTCTCTAGCCTGTGCTACTGCAGAAATTGCTAGCAGTGGCCCCCGACTGTATCCATTTAATCACATTGCTTTTAAGTTTATGCCCTGCTCAGCTTCTATAATTGTCAGTTGCTCCCCATTCACAGCAGGCCAATGTCTGGTTCTTAAGCCATTGGTCTCCATTGTTTTGTGCAGTATCATGCCTCAGAATTTCCCCTTGTTTGTTACATATTGTAGCCTTGCTGACAAACCTCACTATATGCATTCCCATTTCTTGCATTTGTTATGCTATTACCTACTTTCCCCTCCTTACCCCTCAGAATTCTCATCATTGCCAAGATAGCACAAATCAATGATCAACAAGTAACCTGTAGTCCTGGAGTTTTTATTATTATTTTTTAAGATTTATTTCATTTATTTATTTATGCATACAAGAGCTGGGGTATAGGCCGGGGTGGGTTTGGGGGGGTAAGGGCTGAGAGGATTCACCAGAGACAGAGCAGGGAGCAGAACAGGCAGATTTACTGAAATACACTGCTGAGGGGAGCATTGGGGAGATAGGAGAGGTCTGCTGCGCCATGTGGGTTAGCTCCCTGGCCAGGGATCATGCCACAGTGGCTGGGGATAGCTTGATAGTGCTGACTTTAACTACTGCGCCACCAGGGAGCCCTGGACAGTTTTTAAAGGTATGTCACTCAGTTCCAGTTTGGAAATTATTGGGAAAGTCTGTATCGATGGTGTATTTAAAATTTATTTTCAACTAAAAGGAAACCTAGATATCAGATACTTTCCGCCTAGAAATTTCCCCAATATATCAGAAATATCCAGACATTGGGCTTATGGATTCTTCTAGTCTTCCTGTCTGGAGAAATAATGATGTGGCCTCTGAGGATGCCATTGGATTAAATTGTTCTCTTTCCAAGGGACATTGGAGATGGATCACAGGTGAGATGGTGGTGGGACAACGATAGGGACTACACCTAAGGGGAGAAATCAATTACTGTTCAACAATTAACAACAATGTTTGAAAAAAAGTACTTCATTAAAAATAAACTTAAAAAGTACGCATAATTTAAAAAAAAATTGCTCATCCAGAATTCCCCTGTCACAGAGCAGAGGGTGCCCTCCGGCTGTAGGAGCCTCAAGTCGAACTGTCATGGTGACCAGGTGACCACTTGTGAATCCAACATGACCAGCAGCTGAGATTTGGCCTCCTACAGCTTCAAAACCTGCTGAGTTTGGAATGAAGAATGAGGCCTCCAGGCTACAGGAATTGGAAGGGAGAAAAGTCACATGGGTGTTCTCCTGTCTTCCTGCTGATGAGTAACAGTCACTCTCCTTGTCTTTGGAAAGGGCCCCAAGTGCAAATGGCTAGGTTTGGCCCCTGTTGGTCCTCTCTGTTTGCCTCGCTCCTCTCTACCTGCCACCCAGTCTCGTAGGGGTTGATGGAAATCCTCTGGGTCTCCCTTGCTCCCCTGAGAATAGGGCACAGAGCTTTCACTCCCACCTCTCTGCAAGCCAGAGTTAATTAGTTGGGTGTCCTGCCTGAAACCACAAAGGTTTTTGTCGCCCCCCGCCCCCAACTCAGGGAGCAATGCATAGAGGCATAATTCTTCTCAACATCAGCAAGGTTGAAATCTTGGATAAATGCACTGCAATGTTTTTCTTAAAAATGAAAAAAAGACATTTGTTTTTGCTTAAAATCTTACTAACCTGATGTAAATTTCCTGTTCACTTTAGAAGCAGGGAAATGTGATGGATGGAGAATGAAATGGAAACTTTTTTCCTTAATCAGGAAGGGAAATTAGCTCATCTCTATCTTCTAAAATGTTACTTCTTGATGCTAACTCACCTATACTCTAGGGCTGTTAAGAGAAACACTGCTGGCTTGAATTTCTACAGGGCTTTGAACTTGTCAGTATGAAAGTAGTGTAAGAGGCATATCTTGGTTTCAGAAACTTGAAATATTGAAACCTCAGCTTATTAAACAAACAAACAGATGGATTTTGGCATGGTAAAATAATCCACAACATTCACTAGATGAATATCACAATGCATTTAAAATATGATTAGATTTACTGAGGTTTAGCTTAATGTTTTAAGTAAAATGTCTATGGCATAAAGCAGTATAGGATTTTCAATACTGTATTGATTTGGATTAGGTTTGGTTGAAGCAATGTAGATGTTTGTTTCTCTCACATGTGAAAATCCAGGTGGGTGGTCTGGAGCTGATGTCACCTCCCTGGCATCAGAGGGCCAGGCTTCCAGGATGCAGAGGAAAAGGAACTCTGATACACTGTGGGTGAGAATATAGACTGATGTAGCCCCTTGGACAACAGTATGGTGATTTCTTAAAATATTAAAAATATACCTACCATATCTACTCCTAGATACCTACCCAAAGAATACAAAAACATGAATTCAAAGGGACATATGTACCCCTATGTTCATTGAAGCCCTACTCACAATAGTTAGATATAGAAATAGCCTAAGTGCCAAAAAGACAGAAGAGTGGATCAGGAAAATGTATATATCTATGTACATATATACAATGGAATACTACTCAGCTATAAAAAAGGATGAACGTCTGCTATTTGTGGAATTGGAGAGAATAATGCTACACAAAATAAATCAGAAGGAGAAAGATAAATAAATACCAGATGGTCTCACTTAAATGTGAAATATAGAAAATTGTAACAAAGGGTCAGTCAAAACCAAACCAATAATTAATTCTTAACAGCTGAATGCAAAACTGAGGCAAGCAGAGGGGGACAGTGGTGAGGTAAGAGTGAGAGAGGCAATGGGACATAGTAGAGGATTATTGGGGCACTGGTGGTGGGCAAGGTGTGAAAATATACCTTTGTAGAGGTTTGACCCTATTACTCCCAGAACAGATACAAAGATGTAAACCTGCTTTACCTCAGTACACATAATTTTTTGGGAAAAATCTTAGATTCCTAGAAACTACATCAAAGTAACCAACATAAAATAAAGTCTTTTAAGTAAATAACAAAACAAAACTGGGAGCCAATCTTGTTCATTTATTTAATCAGTTAGTAGACAAATATTTATTTTGCACCACCTAGGTGCTGGCACTACAGCAGTTTGTGTGTGTGTGTGTGTGTGTGTGTTGGAGGTTGGGGGTAGGATTCTCCCACCAGCAAGGAGATTACATCTTGTTGACCCACTGTGCATGGTCCCAGCTGGTAAGGTCTCACACTCTAGGCAACAGGATGGAGGAACGAAGAAGGTAAAGAGTGCATCTGTGTAATGTCAGAAGTCCCTGACGCACCCCCCCACAGTCCATACAACTACTTGTCCACAGGGTCCCACCCAGCTTCAAGGGGAGTTGGGGAATGCGTGTGTTACTAAGGAAGAAGGGGAGACGAATAATGGTGGGGAGCAGGGGACAACAAGTGTCTTCCATAAATAAAACTTGTAATTAAAAAGATACATTTTATTTAAGCCAATAAATCGAAAATATTATCTCAACAATGAACAAATATAAAAACTATTATTCCACGTTCTTTTGTTTTGTACTACGTCTTTGCAACCCAGCATCTATTTCATACTTACATCCCTTGCAGGCTCTTTCTCATTCATTAATATCAATCTCAATTCAGATCAATCACATTGCAAGTGCTCTGGAGCCTTGCAATGTGGTCGGAGGGCAGCATTGCAACCTGGGAAGTGAAAAAGGCAGGTCCACCAAACTCTCTGAAACCAAGCATGGAAACTTGTCGGACCCCATCTTTCCTTTTCCTGATACCATGAAACTGTTAATTAGACCTTCTGAGAAGGGGCGATTATGAAAAATTTGCATTCAAGCCAATCAGTTAATTTTGGTTAATTGGCCAGGGGAGAGGCTGAGAAAACCAAACAACATAGATTTGTTTGATTATGAATGAATTTGATTTTCAAGGCTATCCTTCACACTTAAAGCACACCTTTAAAATACATTGGATTTTCGGGCCTCCCTGGTGACACAAGGGTGTAAGACGCAACCTATGAAGCTATAGGCAGCTACTGCAGCACAAGTTCAAACCCCAGCCAGGGAGCAGCCCACATGGCGCAGCAGACCTCTCCTGACTTACACGCTGCTCCCCTCATTCCTGTATTTCAGTCAATCTGCCTATTCTGTTCCCCACTCTGTCTCTGGTGAATCCTCTCAACCCCCTGCCCCCTACACCTCTGGCCTATACCCCAGATCTTGCATGCATAAAAATAAATAAATCTTTAAAAATATATATATATATTGGATTTCTCATAAGCTTGTTTCCTGTTTTTTTTTTTTTGCCAAAGAATCCATATACCAATTACCAGCTTCAATTCTACAATTCAAAAGCGTTTCATATTTCTGAGAGTTGTGTGACCAGCACCATAGTCAATTCTAGAATATTTTCATCACTCTAAAATGAAATCTTGTACCTATTGGCAGTCACTAACCATTTCCTGCTAGCCCTGGGCAACCTTTAGTTTTCTCTCTTTCACTCTGCATCTGTCTTTTCTGACCAGTTCATAGAAATGGAATCCTGCCATATGTGGTCTTTGGTGACTGGCTCTTTCACTGAGCTTAATGTCTTCCAGATTCACTATATTGCAGCATCTATCATTACTTTATTCTTTTATAAGGTTGAGTAATATTCCATGTTATGGATATATTATTTTTGTTTATCCATTTGTAAACTTGTAAAGTTTAATAAAGGAACAAGTAAGAAAAGGGAGAGCAGTGAATAGGAACTCCGGGTCACAGAGAAACAGAACTGAAAAGAACCTTAGAAATCATTCAGCGCCTTATTTTCCCACATGGGAAACCTGAGATCCAGCAAAGGAAAGCCATTTGCCCAGGGTCCCCCAATAGCAGTGGGTGCAGCTGGGATGAAGACCCAGATTGTCCTGCCACCAGGCACACTCAGGGACTCAGAGTGGTGCTCCTTGTGCTCCCAGGTAACCATGGAAACAGTCATCCCTGATGACAGCAGGGACAGGCACAGGCCTTTCATCTTGTTCTTGGTTTCAATTTTGGAAACTCATTGGAGTTCAGAGCCTTGAGGTGGATTTAGAGTGACTTCTGGAGAACTGTTTTGAAGAGCTGATAGTGAGAAATTTGTCTGATAATCTTGCTCTCTCTGCAACCACATTTTTAATCATAGGAAGAATGCATTCAAAACTCAGGAATGAGTGCATCATGGCTGGGAGGGGCCTCACACCAACTACTCAAATAGAGGCCTGGGGAGGGAAGATGGTTGCCAAGCAGCAGCGAGGGCTCATGGGGCACCATTCTTCTGTGGTTCTCTCACCAATGGGGTCTTGTCTGCAAATAATTGGAGCTGATTCTTGCTGGTTGTGTCACCACCTCAGACTGCTCACTGCATCTCCCCAGGGTTCCTAGATCACCTCTGACAAGCTCTGCATCTTTGAGCCTCCCTGTCAGTCTTGAAAGCTTGGCTTGAGCCTGCCATTGACTGGGTACCTTGAAGTGTGGAGAGTGTCTGCTCCCCCACAACCCCATTCTGAGGAGGCAGAGCTCTAGCTTTCATCTATCTTAGATTCTTCTAAATTAGGAAGACTCTGGATACTGGGTAGTTAAAAAACAACAGGTGTCCACAACAGTTATAAATACAGTGTTCTAGAGTGAGGAAAACCTTGAAGCTCTGTCCCACCAGACAATACCAGGCTGAACAAAGACTGAGGGAGGCAGCAGTCAAGAGGGTCGGCAGATGGGTATTTAAAAGATGACTGAGAGCCTTTCCGGGGGAATGTTTTTCTTTCTGACTGCGCCCCAGAGACAGAAGCAAACTGGAGTTGGGTGGGGGGAGTGGGGTCCAGAGGATGGTGCCTGGCAGGATGGGGGAACTGTGAAGCTAGGTCATATAAGCAACAACAAAGGAACAGGATGTTTCACACTGAGAAAAGCCAGACACCACTGGGGAACAAGAGTGTACTTTCCAGTATTCAGATACTGGAAAAGCTCTCATGAGGCGTTGGGGTGGGATGGGGTGGGGGAATTTAATCCAGAAGATGTGGCTAGTATCAAGAAGTAGGAAATTATGAAAGGGCAAATTTTAGCTTGATGTGAAGTTGTTTTTAGCAACCAGAGAGTCAATTAAGCAGAGTCATTTGGAAGGTGGTGACCTCTTCACCCCTGGCAGTCTTTCTTAACCTCTGAGGTTGTACAGTCAGTCATACCATGCCACCAGTTATGTGTGACTTGTGAGCACCCATTGAGAACATCATTTTTTTTTTTTTTTTTTTTTGATGTGTTGGCCTACCCCAGAAGGGGCTGCTCTAAGACCTTGAGGAGCTGGGCCTGTATTCTCCCAAACTCATCAGGCAGGCAAATCATCCCTCCTTGGGGCAGAGAGAGTCAGGAGTAAGTGTTTCTCTAAATGTAAGGTGAAGTGTGAGGGAAGTATAGAGTTCCCTTGCCCAGCCTTAAACTTCCAGAAATACAATCCAATGCCCAGTGTGGTGAGCTGGCTTGGGTTAGGGATTGGACACGAGGTGGGTCACCTGGGCAAATCATTCAACCCATGTGAGCTTCGTCCCCTCTACTACTGACACCCACTCAGGCATAGACGTGACATTGTGTGGACAAGCCCTCAAGCTACGTGCACAGCACAGACCTCATTGTCTGAGTCTTCCACTGCAGCTGTCCCTGTGCTCTCTGGGACTTGAAGCAAACGTGGAGTCCCGGTTGGCTTTTCCTGTCTCCGATTAACGGATCTTGTGTCTGCGTTACAGGACTGTGGGATTTCAGAGCCGTTAGAGATCCCAGATACCATCTCATCGTGTTGCAGATTAGGTAACTGGTCTGTAAGAGGGGAAGTGAGCTGGCAGCTAGGAAGAGGGCCGTGGGTGGGGGGGCTGCGACACGTGTAACTTCACCCCATCTCCTGGCCCCGTCACCGCCGCTTCCTAGGCCTAGTAATTCAGGAAGGCAGTCTGTCGGACCAAAAGGCAGGAAGTCCGCCGGGCGCACTCCCATCCTGGAGGTGACCTGGCTCCAGTCTCATGTGATCCGAGGGCACCGTGCCCTTCAGATGAGTAACACAGGCCGGCTGCTTACTTTAGCTCTAGGGTAGGCTGCGTTCTTTGTTGTTTATCTTTTCTTCATATTTTATATTCTGTGACAGCCTCAGGTCATCTCAGGTTTCAACGGAGATATTCCTGACATAGCCTCTGGGAGAAGATAAGGAGTTACTTTGCGATTCATTTCCCCTCCCCCATTATTTTATTGTTTACTAATTGAAAAATATTAAGTTTAATATTTTAATGCTATTTCAAACTCCAAGCATTTGATAATAACATATCTTATTTTTCCTAAAATGCTGAAAAGGCAAAAAATCCATGTATTCAACTGAGTACATATTACAAAATCAATTTTTATCCTAAAATAGATTTATTTGAGTCATTTCACTAGTCCTGAACCAGAAATGATGCACAAATTTGTGTGAGGCACAAATTTGATGAAATGTATGCCTCTGGATTTTCTGTCCTTTTTGTATATGCAAAGTGTGTTATAATCATTCATCCCAGGTAAATCTACTTCTTGTAGAGTGCTAGGCATGACAAGCAACAAGACATTTTTATTTGAAGAGAAATATAGGTAGGTGAGATTGAATTTGCTCACAGCGCAAATGAGGAGCTGCTACAGAGCTGAGCCAGAGATCTGGGTGCTGTCTTAGATTTGCCCCAGGAACTTGGAGATCTTGCTGAGGTACCTCCCTCCTTAATGGCACTTCTCCACCCTGAGGGTGGCTCAGCTGAGCCCTGTCACTGTGGATGCCCCAGGCTAAAGGAAACTGCTGGCCCCAGAGCCCACGTGACTTGTGAAGGTGAACTGTTGGAGCAGCTTCCCAACAGGTGGGTCAGGGCCCTGAAGTGCAGGGCCTGTGCTTTCAAACAGGAACCTCCTGCAGCCCACAACCCCTCTTTTCCATAGTGCACTGGGTGATAGCTCTCTTGAGCTTCTAACTGCTTCTCAGCAGGAAAAAAACCTTGGATCTAGTCACTCTAACCTTGCCTTTCATGTTGTCCTCTTTGCTGGTTGAACAGCCTTTCATTGGCAAAAGCTTTTGAAATATACCTATTCAAATGATGCCCATCCTAAGAAGGATGTGCTTTAGCATTGAAAATGCATCCTTTCCATCTTGACAGTTCTCATTTATTTCACACCCCCAATTTGTATTATCTGCTTATGTATTCTGAACAGTCAACCTGGTCTTCATCAAAATGGCAGTATTTTAGGGAATCCAGTTGTGGGGCTCTTGTCTGGAGTTCAAAGGATGTAAATTTTAAGCCTTTGACCTTATCTCCAGAAGAGTGAAGGTCAATACTAGATGCCAGCTTGGTGGGACTTTCTTCTGTTGCAGCCAAGAGACCAGTGGCTCTGATTCAATTTAGAGAACTTAATCAGGGCCCAGTGCTACACCCATCCCTGGAGTCTCCCTCTCTGCTGAATGCTCGCGTGCTCCTAGGTGAGAGTTTATTGAACTCTTACTATCTGACCAGCTCTGTGCTAAGTGCTGTGGGGGAATGAATCTTACACATGAAAGATTATGTGTGAGCATGGGTGGCTTGTCAGCCATGCAATCTGCATGCAGAGTGTCCCATAGGCGGGCTTGGCCGGTCCTGCAGGAGGGGCTGACTTTTGTTTTGCTACCACACTCCCAGAATTTGAGGCACCTGGCATGAGCTGTCTTTTTGCCATTAGTACTTCAGTGTCCCTTTAGGATGAGAAGTCTGTCCTAAACTCTGTTTTTCTGAGCTGGAACCCAGGTAGATGGCTAATATCCTGCCACCTTCTTAAATGCTCCCTGTATCTTCATCTGGAGTTCCACTCCCTGCATGACCACCAGTGCCCACCTCACAGCCTGGCTTAGTTGCGGGTATTGCCACTGTCCTACTGCCCCTCCAAAGGGGCAAGCCCTATGCAGACTTGTCACTTCCCCAGGGTCCCCAGCCTGCAAGCGGCTTCCATTTCTGTGCGTCCTGCCCCTGCAGGGAAAGATTTCTCCACTCGGTACCCAGCTAGAACCTGAGAATCATCTTAGATCAGTCCCCTTCCCTCACCACCATCATTCAGTGTAGCTCTCAAATCTATTGACTTCTCTCCATTCCTACTGTTACAGCCTAACTTTAACCCACCTGTCTGTTATGGTCCCCACTGCAGTGTCAAGATGCACATAGACTGTCAAATGGCTGCTCATGCTCTTTGTTGAACTGCTGAATGGGAGAAGGTGAGCCAGGATAGACCTTTCCATGATGTTCTCTCTGGCCCTTTCTCCCCTCACTCCAATATATCCTTTACCTGACACCCACCTTGGGCTCCTCCTGGCGCCCTTGTCCACCTCTTCTTACCTTCTCTTGTCCACCTGTCTTGTGAGATGGCTCCTCTGTGCTCTAGAGCCCCTCATGCCCCACCTGGTCCTCAGAGCACAGGGCCTCTGCATTGGCCTAGCCTGTGTGTGTATCAGTGGTTCTCACTTGCCACGAGCTCCTGTGAGCAGGGTCTGCATTTTGCTAATTGTTTCACTCACAGCACTTAGCACACTGGAGGTGTGCTTAAATAGTCATCGATTAATGGAAGGTCTAGAAATGTCTGTTCTGTGTCTAAACCTGCATCACCACCATGTCTCTGAGTCCCTGCCTCCTCACCCACCTGGTGCTGGCACCAGTCACTCCGGTGTGCAGTGAGATCTGCAGGCCCCAGGGCCAGCTCTACACGGGAGCTGGTTTCCGGGCACTGGTGCCACCATTCTGGTTCTTGCCCTCGCTGGGGCACTTGGCTCAGGGAGTGCTGACCAGCACAGGTGGGTGTGCTTCACTGTTTTCCAACCTCCCAGATGTGCCTGCCCTTTTCTGCTGGGATTTCCTGTGGTGTTTTGTTCTGATTTTACTTCTGGGAAGGGTGGAAAGAGAGTGTAAAATCTGTTTCAAGTCCCAGCACACAATAAAATTAGAAAGAATGTCTTTCTCACGTCGATATCAACTCGGTGTTGTCTTGTGTGTGTTGCGCTGACCTTCTCACTGGGTTGTGGACCCACAGGCGGGAGCAACGTCTAATTCATGTCTGATGCCCTCGCCTGCATCTCCACCCAGAACCAGGGCTTATGTAGTCACAGTAGGTGTCAGCAGCTAGAGGGCCTGGCAGAAGAGTGCAAATTAGGAAGACTGCAGAGAAGGTGAGGGAGGGAGGGGAGGCGAGGGGAGCTACTCCTCACCCTGAGTGGGGTGAGGGGAGGAGATAGGTAAAGTTTTGCAGCAGAAATAGTGGGATAGCGGGCAGAGGGAGGCAGTAGGAGAGCGGGGTTACTCTTAGCTAAGCCTGAGGCCCCTGGGCTGCCTACTGGCCAGGGCACAGGCCCCGGGTCATTGGGCAGCAGGTTGCCCAGAGGTGTGTTGTGGGAGCTATCTGCAGGTGCTTGTCTCCTGGCCACGGGGAACTTTTGCTCTCTCTCTGCCCACTCTCCCATGTGTCTAATGTACTTTACCCTTTGCATGGAGAACCAAGTCAGCTAAATGCTTTATGTGGTCTCCAGAAAGGATGCGAACCAAAGGTGGTTACCTTCATGATTATCATCACCACTATCCTCACCACGCCTCGCACCTGAAGACAGGGCATAAGCTACCCAGGGGTTCACCTTTGTCTTGCTGGTCACAGCTAACTTCATTTACACTTGATGGCTGAGGACATGGAAGTTCAGAGAGGTCGAAAGGCCAAACCAAGGTCACACAGCCACTGGTAGGGCACGGGGCAGGGTGGGGATGTGGGTGTAGAAACTTGCTCTGAAACTCCTCTTGGAGAGTGTGGGCAGGGTACAGTTCAACATGGGTGCGTGTGTCTGTGTGCACCTGCATCCATCCAGGCCTCCTGTGTCAGGGTGTAGGCAGTGCACTGTGTGCCTTTGTGGGTGTGGGGCACCATCTTGTGGTCTCGTGTCCTTGGGGTCACCATGCGTGAGTGTGGCCTGGGTGTGCACACACGTGTGCGCGTAGGCTCTCCGCCTCCTTCTCAGATGTCTTGGCTGTGGGTTTGACAACTGAACCCAGCTGCGCACTGGCCGGGAAACATCCGCTGTGGAAACCTAGGAGGAGCTGACAGTCCCTAAAGAGGGCTGCGCATGCTGCCAGCAAGCGCTCCTGGCCCTCTGCCTAATTCCCTGCAAATGCTCTTTAAGTCTGTTTCTAATTTGGACTCTGCCTTCCCCTGCTCCCGCCTGACCCTCCCCACTCTCCCCACTTGCCTCAAACCAGTCAAATTATGCTGAATAATGGCTGTGGAGGGGGAAAGTGCTAAAGGTCGCTGGTGGGCTGGTGGAGGGTGTAATAATGTCACATTTTAATTTACGCATGGAACCGTGCAGGACTCAAAACCAATCAATTTGGACTGCACTCACCACCCTAGTCAACCGTACCTCCGGCAGGTCGTGCCATTTCCAGGGAAGAAGTCACTGAGGGTCACACCCACACTGCTCTGTGCTGAGCACAGCCGTACCCCTGCAGACTGCACGCTGGTGTCCTCAGTCTGCAAGGGGACTTGTATGTGGGGCCTGAGTGCATCAGCAAAAACCTCCCCAGTTGTCTGAGTATGATCCAGATGTTCTGGGTATTAAGACTCTAAAACAAAATATGTCTTCCATATATTTTAGAGTCCTATGAAATATTCCCCACCAGGATGAACCAAATCCCTGAGAAAGAGCATATGGAGCAGAGTGAGAAGAGTCAAGCACGGTTAAATGGCGGTGGCACTAAAAAGAAGATCAGCTGTGCACAAAGCAAAGTGAGAAAGGTGGGGAGCGTTGGGATAGACTGCTTTGTGGGGCTGAGTGTGATTTGAGGTACAGTTGCTTTCATACTTAATGTCGGCGTAAAAGGAAAGCATGCATTCTTGGACGGCAGGGTGCCTTGCAGACCAGTGGAGTCCAGAGGTCGGGAGGGACATCTAGAGATGGTTCTTGCCTGCGCTGTGTGGCCAGTGGAGGCAGGAGCAGCATGAAGCCGTGGCTTTTCACAGTGTCTGGAGGTCTTTGCAAGGGGACTGGTTATGCGATCTGGTGCGAATCCTGTTCCCTCCCTCCAGCATCCTGAGTCTGCAACTGGCGTGTGCTCCAGGGGCTGCTGAGGGGGGCTGGCGTGCTGCCCATCCCTCAGCTGGCTCTGCAACCACAGGAAAGTGGGGTTTACAGTCCTGGGGGCCACTGCCAGGAAGCCTAGAGGCTGTCAAGACTCTGGAGCTCACGCTTCTCCATCTGGCTGCAAAGGAAACGGGGGTGGGGGAAGAATGACACCCTGAGGATTTCTGCTCCCCTTTCTCTACCACACACTGGACCTCAGCCATCAGGATACTTTGGGAGGAAAGGCGAGGAGAGGGCCCACGCTTCTCTTGTGCCCCAGGGCCTGTCTCCTGTTTCACCCCTCAAGACACTTCCCTTTCAAAGATTTTTCATTTTTAAACTGAGGCCATTTGTTTAGTCCTGATGCCAAGGACTTTGCATATGTCAGAAGCCTCATTTAATCCTCAGAACACACCTGCAAGGTAAGTGTGGTAGAGATAGCTCGCTTGCAACCAGAAGTCTGTGCTTCCTTTTCTTAGGGTTGGGTTCCTGCTGGGAAAGAGATGTTCATCCGGATCCATGTATTCCAGCCCCATTTCCAGTGAGCTGCAGTCAGAGCAATGGGTTCCAGCCAAAGGAATGTGAGCAGAACCAAGTTGTTCCTGGAGAGAGGGAGCAGGTCCTTACATACCTCCCAGGAAGCACTCTCTAAGCTCTATCCCCTTCTGCCTGGAAAGAATAGGGACAACCTCCAGGACAACCTCGGAAGTCACAGATTTAAAATGGTAGAGTGTGTAGGCCTGGATTTCCACATACTAGTGAGGAGAAAGGCTGCTCAGCCGGTATGTTCCCTGCCTCAGCCTGAGCAAGAAGCAAACTTATATCCTGTCATTTCCAAGCCATTATACTTTTGGGGGTCTGTTTGTTACAGCTGTGAACCTATGCTAAGTAATAGGAATTTTCACTCCCATGTTACAGATGAATGAACTGTACCTCAGAGCAAAAAAATAAATTGCCCCAGATCATAGATTCAGGAAAAATCACATCCTCATGATGCAAGTCATGACAACTCCCTGGTCTCTGGCTCTCTAGCATGTGGATTTCCCAATGTGTGCTCCACAGAATCCTATTTAAACAACAATGCTCCAAAAAGTTTGGAAAATGCAACTTAAATTCAACTTCACTTCAGCTCCTTGTAACTTGTTAGTACGCTAATGACCACTGACAGTCACCACCAGAGGATCTAGCAGGGCCTGGGGGCTTCCAAATTTGTAAGTCTACAGGAATCTTTTCTGTATTGAGCTTCTTGAGTGACCAGCAAGTGTGGAATGCCTCTTGGGAGAGGCTAAACAGCTTATGCTACCTATTTTCGGTTGGTTTGGGTTTTCCCCACCCCCAAAAGATAGATTGCAGTCTTAGCCCTCAGCACCTCAGAAGGTGACTTATCTGGAAATAGGGTCTTTGCAGGTTTAATCAAGTTAGGATGAAGTCTTTAGGTGGGCCCTGGTTCCCAAAAACTAGTGTCCCAATAAAAAGGAAAACTGGAACATAAAGAGACCAGCAGACAGGGGAGATGACGTAAAGCCAGAGACACGCAGGAGAATACCATGTGAGGACAGAGGATTGAAAACAATGCATCTAGGACCCAAGGAGTGTCAAGGATTGCCAGCAAACACCAGAAGCTAGGGAGAGGCAAAGAAGGACCCTCCTCTAAGCTTTTGGAAGGCATGTGTCCTTGCCAACACCTTGATCTCAGACTTCTAGCTGCTCAAACTGTGAAAGAACAAATATTTGTTGTTTTCAGCCCCCCAGCATGCAGCACTCAGTGATGGGGGCTCTGGGAAGTGAAGAGCCCGCCTCCAGCTCCTTTCCAAACCAAAATCTCTTGGCAGTGTCTTTTTACAGTGAGATGGCTTCAGTTTACCAAAGCAAAGATGGTGGAAAAGAGAGTGGGGAAGGACAAGTAGCAGCTCATGAGCCAGGGTTTTGGAGCAGGCCCAGAGTCCTAGGAACCCAGGTGGGCTCTTTCTTGGTTCTTGTCTTGGGCGAGGAAAGAATTCAGTGTCAAGATCAAAGATACAGAAAGCAAGAGATTTATTGATAGGCAGGACGAACAGGGAAGCTCTCTGAGCAGAGAGGGTTCCTGAATGGGAAGCTGATTGATAGACAAGAGGAAGGACAGGAGAGCTCTCTGCTGGGAGGGGAGTATCAAGTGGGTAGTGGCTGAGAGGTGCTTATTGGGTGTACTGGGCAAGGAGTGGGGGTGTCTCTGTGTTGTGTCTCTTGTGATTGGCTGGGCCCACAGGATCTCCCAGGCTACTGAAGTTTGTGGGGTTCTCTTAGGCTACTGAGTTTGTGGGGTTCTCTCAGGTTACTGAGTTTGTGGGGTTCTCCTAGTCTACCGAAGTCCACTCACTTTGTGGGGTCTCCTAGCCTCCCCAAACTCTCTCCTGAGTGCCCACGTTACCTGGCCTACCTTCCTGAAACTTGCTTTGGTCTATTGCTTTAGCATTGTGGTATTGTGTTGGTGTTCTGACTGATAAATCAGACTGATAAGTGGACCTAGGGCACCTGGGCTGGGGGAAGGGGAGGTTGTGGAGGGGTTGGAACCTCCTGTTTCCAGCCATGTGTTTCTCAATCAGGTGATAAACAGATCTAGAGGCTGGGACATCCTGTTCCTAACTGACCGCCTCTACCCATTTCTTAACTTCCTCTGTCACTAAGAGCTGCAGCTCCGGTGCTGGGCAGTTGGGCCCTGCATCCCACTGAGGCCGAGTGGGTCCCACTTTAAAAATTTGCTTATTTGAGTTGGGATGCAAATAAAGTTGATTTTTTAAAAATTATGGGTTACTTTTACTTTTTTTTTTTTTTAATTTTGGGGTTTTGTTTGTTATTGTTGTTTAAAGAAACTAGGGCTGTTTGCCACAGTATGGTCTTTGTTGAATGCACCCCTATGGTTTGCCAGATACGGCTCTCTGCACCCTGGATTTCTGTCAGTTGGTGGTTATAGCTACAGGGCTGCCCCAGTTCAGACTTGCTCTTTTTTTTTTTGGTAAGAACACTTTATGAAGTGGTCCTTCTTCTCCCTCCAGACCTCCAAATATTTGTCTCTCTGCTTCCCAGAGTCTAGGATGCCTTCTTGAAAGAATGTACCTGGAATCTGATGGGACAAAGCCAAAGAGGAAATGACTTGAGACAACATCTAGAAAACTCAGTGTTCTGAGTTAGGAAGTCTTCCCTGATAGTAGCAGAAAGAGGAGGAGGAGGAAGAGTAGGAGAGGGGACCAGGAAGAAGAGGAGGAAGAGGTAGTGGTAGTAGTAATAATGGCCACCACTCTTGTGTGTCAACAATTGCCAGGTACTGTTCTGATTGTTTTTTTTTTTTAATTTATATTTTAAATTTATTTATGCATACAAGAACTCAGGTACAGGCCAGAGATGTGGGAGGTGAGAGAATTCACCATAGACAGAGTGGGGAACAGAACAGGTGAACTGACTGAAATACACTGCTGAGGGGAGCAGCGGGCGAGTCAGGAGAGGTCTGCTGCACCATGTGGGTAGCTCCCTAGCCGGGGATCAAACTTGTGCTGTAGTGGCTGCGAATAGCTTCATAGGTTGCATCTTAACTCCTTGTGCCACCAGGGAGGCCCCTTGTTCTGATTGCTTTAATGTAAATCTAATTTATTCTGCTCAACAACCCTCTGCAGTCAGTCCTAATAGTATTCCCATGTAGAAAATGACCCAGAGAGATCAAATCACTTGCCCCAAATCCCACCATGATGTTTGCCGAGAGCATAGTCCCATCTCTGGGAGTCCTTGAACCTGGGGACGTCCCAGGCCTCTGTCATCACACACTATGAATGCTGGCTTCTCATTCAAGATCTCCAAATAGTGTGTCAACTACAAATTCCTCTTTTATCTTCTAGCGAGTCTGTCTGTTGGGATAGCCAGTCACCTCAGATCCCTCTTCTCAAGGTCCCTTGTAGACATAAGAATATAATATGTCTTCTCCTCAGACAGTGCTTCCCAAGCCAGGTCTGGGGAGATGGCCCATTTGCCTGTAGCCCACAGGGACTGAGGGCTGCAGCTTTCCATTCTCTGATGCTGAGAACCGCAACATTGCTTTCCTGTGTGGGCATCTGCAGGGCACTGCAAAGTCCCACCACAAAATACCCATTCCTCACCCCACCTAATAAAGCCAATTCACCCCTCCCTCTGCAGGCCCCAGAGGTGGACCGCTGCCCATAGCTCTGGGCCTGTAGTTACAGTCACTATTCTCACTTTGTTTTACCTGCAGAACTGGGTAAAGATTTTTGTATTTTACAGGTTGCCACTCTTCTAAGATTCTTCATCAGAAAAAAGGGAACTAATCATATTCATTATAAAAGCTTCAAGAACCAAACTCAAGGTCCTACTGTGAGTCGAACATTTCTGCTCCAGAAATGTGGAGAAGCAAGTGGTATGGGGTGTGTGTGTGTGTGCTTGTGTGAACAGGGGTGTTAGTTGTGGCAATAGCAGACAGGAACAGGACCACCCATATAATTTGCAGTGAGCTAGCAGAGAGCTAGCTTGTTCAGAAATTATCAAGCATTTCAAGGTAGCAACAACAGAACACACTTCCCTGCTAAGTTGGCCCTGGCCCTGGAGACCTCACTGGCACTTCGGACACATCCCAAGCACTTTCATAAATGGTGTGATGTTTGTGAAATGACACCTGCTAAACAAGGTTGTGTATGTATATGTTGCTAAATTGTGGCTCACCTAACTGTGAACCATGTCACATTGCAGGCTGAGGTAGAGTGAGAATAAACAGCAGTGTCCCAGGGGAACGTTTTGGTGTCTGAAAACCACACCACGGAAATAATGCCCTAGTACAGTGATTTCAGCCTCGTGTGAGGGTGTGGCAAGCAGAGTATGAAAAAGCACATTGATTGATTCCGTTACACATAGGAAGCAAAGCTCCACAAAAGCTTGTTGGCCATTTCAAGATGTATAATAGAAAGGGAGGGTGAGAAGTCATAGCACTTGGAAGAACTGGAGAAGGTTCAGAAACAGGCTTTAGATTCTTTTTGAAAGAGTGGTGCAGGGAGAAACATTTGGGAGATGTTTGCCAATATAAGAGAGATCTGGAAATGTGAAATGACAGACACAGATGAGATTGCTTTGAGGAGACCCCACAGCAGCCTGGGAGGCTCTGACTCACCAGCCTTCACTGCCCCACACAGAAGCTGGTCACTGCAAGGGTGGGCCATGCCCATAGCTGTTGGGGAGAGTCTGGAGTGGGCGTACTAGGCAGTTTTGTCACCAGTTACAACTGTAGGATCTCGCTTCTTCACTCTGTGAGAACACCCAAGGTCAAGATGCCACACTGCACAGCCAGAAGCATGGGCTGACGTCAGTCTAGCCAGTCTCGCTCCAGGGTGCCTTTCATCTGTGGGACTGACAGGCTGGAGTTGTGCCTTGTGGCTCAACATTTTCTTCTCCAGGTTTGCTGGGCTTCTCTAAATAGTGTCATTCCGAGTGGGGCTTGGTGGGTCGACTGTTGACACCATCTGGTCTCCCTGGTTATGACAAGGCCTAGGTTGATAAGAGACATTCTGTGTTCTTTTCTCTTTCCTGTTTCTCCTTGCAGCGCCCAGTGAGTTCCCATTTGGGGGTGTGACCAACTTGGAGCAAAATCACCTCAACTCCAGAAAGTAAAACCTGGTCTTCCGAGAAGTTACTTAATATAAGTCTGATCCTCATTGAGTCTTTAAGTCTGGCTTTTTTCTTTCTTTCTTTCTTTCTTTTTTTTTTTGCATCCTGGCTTGATGGTAATTCACTATGATTGTAAATGCAAGGCTGAGCACTGAAGTCATTGAGAGCACAGAATCTGCAGCCAGACTACCCCAGTTCAAATCCTACCTCTGCCAATACTGCAGGTCCTCAAATAACATTGTTTTGTTATGACATTGGTTATAACTAAAAATACGGACCAAAGCTGAATGATGTTATTTGAGGAACTGCTTTTATATAAGTCATTTTGCTTAAAGTTGCAGTTTCTGAGACCCTTTCAGCGATGGTAAGACTTTCTGTACTGTGAACTTCAACAAGTTACTTAACCTCTGTGTGCCTCAGTTTTCTCTGTAAAATGGATTGTTGAGACAGTTGTATGAGTTCATGTTAGAAAAAGTCTGTCATGTCAAAAGTGTTGTTATAATTGAGAAACATAATTAGCTTCATAAATATGTACTATTATTAGTAAAAGCAAAAACAAACAAACAAAAAAAGATCATCTCCCTGGTTTCTCAGCACACCAATACCTTACATTGGCTAATTTTAAGTCTGTGGCTAAAATGCTGAATTCTAAACCCCACCTTCCTGTGGACTCAAAAGCCACTATTCCTTGTCTCCAGATGAGCAGTCTTTCTTTGAAAGAAAAATGGAAAGGAAAAACTGATTTCTTCTGTGGGGTTGGACGCTTTCCAGAACTGTATGGCTGTGCTTTAAACTGACGAACGGCTGGATTGCCGGTGGAGATCCTGACAGGCTGGGACCGCTGGGATGTTAAAATAAAATGATAGAAAATGAAGACAATTCAGCTTGAGTTTCCACAGGGGCATTTGATCCGACCAGAATTCTTTCCAGAGCAAATGAGACCAGAGTGAGCCAACACCTGTAACAACATCGTTGGTGTCACTGCCTGAAGGGCCGCCACTGCGAGACAGAAAAGGAAATAAATGGTTGGGGGAGGCAGACAAAGGAACTACGCAGGCCTGGGGACCGAACCGCTTCATGCAACTTGCCACTTCTGAAATGACACAAGTATTTTCTTTTTTAAACCTAGCACAACTTAAAAAGAAAAGAAGAGGCTCCCTGCCTGTACAGACGATGCCCCGGCCCTTGGGGAGCCGGTGGGACTCCTCCATTAAGCTGTGTGGGGCCGGCCGGGTCCTCCAGCTTGGCCTCCCTCAGGGCGGTCACAGCGGCTCTTGTCACAGCGGCTCTTGTCGCCGAGGCTAAAACTCTGACTCTTTACTGTCTACAACAGTTAGGAAATTTTTAAAAACGATTTTTATTTTAAACAAATTTTTATTTTATTTTTATTTTAAGCGAACACATATGGTTGCAAATGTGAATGGGATTGCTTCCTAGATGTTTTTCTTCAAACTTATTATTTACCTATAGAAACACAACTGATTTTTGCAGATTGACTTGGTACCCTGACACTTTACTGAAATTATTTATTTTACTTAGTTTGTACTGGAGTCTTTAGGGTTTTTCATGTATATTCTCATGTCACCTGCAAATAATAAAAGTTTTACTTTATTCACACACACAAAAAATGAACACATATGATTTGAAGAAAGCTTGGGAAATACAGAAAATCAGGGGGAACAAATAAATTGCTCAAATCCCACTATCTGTAGTCAACATTTGATAAAAGTGTGATGTGTTTCCTTTCAGATTAAAAAAAAATACCAGAGTTTTGAAAAATAGAGTTGTGATTTTGTTTTCCTGTTTAATTTTGGAGAAAGACAGCCTATGCTTTCACCAAATCAAACAAAAATGAACTCTTAGATTGTAGGAACAAAATGGTGGTTAGCAGGGAGGTGGGGGTCACTTATATGGCTGTGAATTGAAACTAGACTTACTAGGGATCATGATGTAACAAATATAGATGTCCAATTATAAGGCAGCACATCTGAAAGCTATGTTTTAAATCAATCTTACTTTAATAAAAATCAAAAGAGAACATTATTTTCATAAACATTCCATATGGCATAAAATTTTATAAATGAAATTGAATGGCTGGATAATATTCTGTTTATAGAAGGACAATTTTGAATATTCAATTTTTTGCTAGTTTAAATAATTCTGTAACAAATACTTTAAATAACTGCTTTATTGAGATACAATTAATGTACTAAAACTCACTTTTTTTTGCATAGAAGAACTGAGGTATAGTCCAGAGTTGGGTGTAGTGGTGAGAGGATTCACCAGAGACAGAGTTGGGAGCAGAACAGGAAAACTTACTGAAATACACTGCTAAGGGGAGCAGTGGGTGAAACAGGAGAGCTCTGCCCCACCATATGTGGGTTAGCTTCCTGTCCTGAAATTGAACTCAGGCCTTAGAGGTGATAGCCCTGAGACTTAATCCCTAGGCCACCAGGGGTTTAGGGAGGCCCTAAAACTCACAATTTAGTCATTATTTTTAATCACAATCCACAATTATACAACTGTCACAACTGTCTAATTCTAGAACATTTTTATTATCCCCCAAAAGAAATTCCACACCTATCCCTCCCTCCTAGCCATGGTGACAATTAATCTACTGTCTGGATCTATGAATTAACCTATTTTGGATACTTTATATAAATAGTGTGTTTTTTTATGTCTGTTTTCCTTCACACAATGTTTTCAAGTTTGATCCATATTGTAAGATGTATTCTTACTTCATTCCTTTTTCTGGTCAAATAATATTGAGCTATATAGATATACCACATTTTGTTTATCCATTCATCAGTTGATGGGCATTGGGTTTTTTCCACTTTTTTTTGGCTATCATGAATAATGTTGTTATGAATATTCATGTGTAAGTTTTTGTGTGCTTATATATTTTCAACAACTTTGGGGATATACCTAGGGGCTGAATTGCAGAGCCATGTGGTAATTCCATGCTTAACTTTTTGAGGAACTTCCCAAAATATCTCCTTCACTTTGTATTCTCACCACAAATATATGAGTTTTCCAATTTTTCAAATATCTTTGTCAGTACTTCTTATTTTATTTTCTGTTTTTTTTTTTCTGTTTGTTTTTTAATATCCATCCAAATGAGTATGAAGTGGTATCTCATTGCATTTTTGTTTGTGTTTTTCTGATGACTAATGATGTTTAGTATCTTTTTGTGTGTTAATTGGCCATCTGTATATTTATCTTAACTTCTTTGTAGAAACATCTATTCTAATTCTTTGTCCATTTTAAAAATTGTGTTGTATTTTTTTTTATAGTTAGGTTGTAAGTTTTCAGTCAGTTATATTTAGTCAATTATGTTCTTTTTAATATTCTGGATAAAAAATCTCTTATCAGATGTATGCAGAAAATGCAAACAATTTATCTTATGTGGGTTGTCTTTTCACTTTCTTAATAGTGATCTTTGATGCAAAAAGTTTTAAATTTTGATGAAATCCAATTTATATATTTTTTTCTTTGGTTATTTATTCTTTTGGTACCCTATCTAAGATTCCATTGTCGAGGCCAAGATTGTGAAGATCTATGCCTATGTTTTCTTCTAAAGGTTTTGTGATTTTATTTCTTGTATTTTAGTCTTGGAGTCTATATCTCATGGAAACACCTGGGATTGCTTTCTAGAAAAGAATTTGCTGAATTAAAATGGCATGAAAATTTTGATATCTCTCCATATATATTCAAATTGCTTCTCTAAGTAGTTGTAACAATTTTCTTCCCTATTAACAAGTATAGGAGAGCTGGCTTCATTGCACACAATTTTTTTAAAGTTTCTTATTGATATTGTTGGACTAGATATAACAAAATTACAGCCATACCTCCCCCAACTGTGCCAGTCACCCTTTTCTGACCTACATTTTAAAATTATTCTGATACTCAGCTATTAGTAGAGATTTTTGTTGCTTTAACTAATATAACTGAAATAATAATGGAGACAGCCATAGAATGATTTATTTCATTGTTGAAAATAAACATCTACTGGGCATCTTCTCTGCACAAAGTGTTGTAGAGGGTAAGGGAGAAAAAAGTGGGGAAGGAGATACAAAGCTGAACAATACATAGCCCCATTGTAGTAGCAGTAGAAGAGACAGAAGACTTGAAGTGGAGGAAAGATTAAATGATTTTAGCCCTGCATGATCCATGCAGGGCAATATGAAAGCACAAATATGTTCAGAGAGGCCCATCATTCTACACTAGGTGGCTATGCTGAGGAGATAATATTCAGTTGAGTCCTGAAGGATGAGTCAGACAAAAAAAGAAAGTTTTATCTGCTAAGGGGAGAGCACAAGGCAGAGCAGTGAGCCACTGCAGTTTTCAGGAGAGAGTGAATGGCTGGGCTACATTTTATAGCTTCGTATATGCAGATAACTGGTGGTCAAATAGGGGCCAGGGGCAACAGAGGGACTGGAGATGGCAGTGTTAGTTGGGAGGATGTGGCCATGGATGACATCTAAGAGAGAGAAGATGGGAACCTAAAATGAGTAACAACAGGGGCTCAGCATGACCAGGGCTCTGTCATTCTGCAGACATATGGGGTCAGGGCATTTTCACCATGGGGAAGGCCTTGAAAAGGGCTTAAAGGGAGACACGGGGAAACATGGAGCTAAAGTCCATCAAGAGGCTGGCAGAGAGGGTTCAAGGAGAGGTGTGGCCCACAGAAAACCTCTTTGGAACTTCCCTCCCTGTTTAGCATTTTATGACATCATTTAGCCCTCTGGCCATATTGTAGTCAGGCATATATCCCATTTAAAGGCAAAGAAATTAAGGATCAGAGAGGTTGAGTAAAGTGTCCAAGGTTAGACTCTGCAAGTGGCATGGCTTTTTACTTTTCCCTATATCTCCCTGATGTTGTGGGTTAGAGCTGGGACAATGCCCCCCAAGAGAGGTCCTTAGCTTTATAACTGAAGACTCTAAGGAGCAAAAGGAGGGTGAGGCTTGCCCAGAGCATGCTGAGTTCCTGCCAGCACTCAGCACCTTTTCCAGCCCAGCACCCCCTCCCGTGATGGGGATGCCCTCCCCCCCCCCCCCCACCCGAGACTGTTCTCCTGCCTTCTCTGACCCTGGCAGGCCTGACAGCCGTCAAGCTCATCACTTCTGAGATCAGAAAGGCTGGGAAGCAGACATCAGTGGTCGTGAGCTGAGGAAACACACAGAAGAGCAATTAAAGGGAACGCATGGTGGTAAGCTTGCTTTTAATGGTTTGCAGCTGCAGAAAGCACTTGCCTCCCCCTTTGGGCTCTGCTGTGCTTGCTGGGGCTGCCTGTCTGTATTTCGCATCCTGACCAATTAGATCCCCATGTGTGCTGCAGGCGTGAAAAAATAGAAAGTGAATAATCCTTCATTCTCTGCATGGCGAGCAGCTTTGATCCTCTCGGCGGGCTCGGTGGCCCTGTTCCATCAGAAAGTGCATCCCTTCTCAGCTTCCTTGTTTTTTTTATAACCCAGTTTCCTTGTCTCAAAATGACATTAACCTCCACCCAGAGACCTGTGAAGTGACCACAATTCATCTTCAGACCCTTCTGATCAAAGCTGGGTTAGGTTTTTTTCTTCATCTCTCTTTTAAACTTTTTCTACACAGTCCCTCTTTTCTCACATTGGTTTGCTGCCAATGTTTCCAGCCTGAAATCAAAAGGAATAGTCTATTAATATCAGCCTTTTGCAACAAGGCCACCATTGTCTGCTTCATTTAAGAGTACCTATGGTCTTCTGGTAAACGAGCAGGGCGGGGGGGGGGGGGGGTGTGGCGGTGGGAGAGAGAGAGAATCTCTGTTGTATGTGTTTAGATAAGCAGTTCTGAAAGAGGTGAGTTAATAATCCTGGTTTATTTCAAATATGTGTTAAATCACAATGACTGGCTATAGATTCATCTCTCTTTTTTTTTTTTTTTTGAAAGTGTTAAAGGATTTAGAGGCATGTTTGGTAGGAAGACCCATTTTTAACACTACAAACAAGGTCGTGGTGGAGCTGCTGGTGGATAGAGACACGAGCAATGGGAGATGCAGCGGAGAAGGTGGCGGTAGAGCAGAGCTGGGGTGGTGGGATGGTGTTGGTGGTAGGGAGATGGGGGGAGCGTGGGGTTGTGGTGATAGTGCCCACGTTGTAGAAGAAATGGAGGTGGTCTGGGTGGTGGAGATAGCAAAGGAAAAAGTAGGAAGCAGAGTCGGAGATGCAGGGGCAGTGTGTGGTGAAGGGGTGAAAAAGCAGCATGATAACAGTGGAGGCAGTGACGACAAAGGAAGTGGAGGAGGAGATGGGGTAGCCTTGGTGGCGGAGCGTGAAGAAGATGAGGGAGGTGGCAGAGGGCCAGTGATGGTGATGGAGGAAAAAGAGGAGGAGCTAATGGGAGTTGTGGCCTAGAAGAGGAAATAAAGGAGGGGATGGAGGAGTTGGGGCAGTTATTGGGGGACCTAGAAATGATTGCAACCACTAGAGTTTTACTAGAGTCACTAGTATTTTGTATTTTGGAGGAATGATTGCAACCACTAGAGTTTTACTCTGGGTTGAGCCCGACTTTTTGAGGATGGAGTCTAGTTTTCCATTTCTTCTGGTTGGCCCTTTCCTGAAGTTAGAGCTGAATGGTCTTGTCAAAGTGGCCCCAGCTGAGCGGCAGCAGCCTGGGCTATGCCGAGGCAGCCAGGTCTGATGGCCAACTCTGGCACAGCTATGTTTGGGTTTTAGGGAAAAAAGGAAAAATTGTGACAGTTTTGGAGACACAGGTCAGGTTTGAACCTGGCCAGTGCCGTCCAGATACAGCAGAGCTCACCTGCCCAGCTCTGCAAAAGACAACACAGGGCAGGTTGGACGCACTATACCAGGGTTTGGTTTTGAATCCTGAGTGGGCTTTGAAAATAAACTTGGTTTGAGCTCCCATTGATGCCAATTAGGTCAAGTTTGCACCAACACCAAAGACATCTTGGAAACAGCTGGTTTGGAAAATGGACGAATTAGATTTGAAAGGAGGTTCCCTGAAGGGGGATATAAGCAGAGATTTAGGAGACACTAGACGCTACTGGGAAAGGAGCTGCTTAGGAGGACTCAGCAAGCTGACTTGAAGAGAAGCCAGTCTGTGAGGAGAGGCTTGACTCGGTTTGGGAAGGCTTTAGTCAGTCAGGAGAGAGGCTGCCTGGGAAGTCTTGAGTCTTTTGAGGAGGTTGACTTAGATTGGAAGAAACTTCAGGAGGAGACAGGCTTGGGCTTCAGGAGACAGGCTGCGCACTGCAGCCTCTGCAGCACCCCGTGACCACCCCAGCTACTACAGCTTAGCTGGGTCCTGGTCCACCACTTACCGGGGTGTCACCAGCTCCAGGCTCCCTTTGGAGGAACAACACCATGTTGCATGAGCAGCTTCTGCATGCTGGGGACACTGTCTGGTGTAGGACAGCTGGCTACCTATGGCTTAGGAACTCTGTCCTTACTCTAGTTTCCCTTTGTAAATAAACCCCGTTCCCTGAACCTGAGCAGTCTTGCAATTGTCAGCACATGTGTGAGAACCCATAGACAGTGACCTGTCCCCACCTTTGCACACTTTCAGTCCTTCACTTACCTTTGTCTGTTGGGCTACCTGGATGGACCACATCCAGTATCCAGTGCCCTTGATCCTCAAGCCAAATGCCAGAACCAAGCCCAGACCAAAGTCAAACTGATGCTTCCCATCCCTGCCTCAGAGGAAAGGCCATAAATTTTGGAGGGTTCCAACATGACCTGACCTCACTTATGAATGCATATTGTCAGAGGCAAGGAATGCAAGTCAGAGTCCCAGAGTTAAACCAGACTAACCTGAGACCAGGGAGGAAGCAATTGACATTGGTCAAGGGAGAAAAGCTGGCAGAAAAGCAAGCCAAAGCGGGGGAAGGGAGATTCAAGAGTGAATTCTCTGCTGCTGACAAAGAGCCAGGACTGTCAATGGTAGTGAACTTTAATGAGGCAAAAATTGCGCCAGTGGGGATGCAGTGGTATAGTAGGAGCAGTAGGTTTTTTTTTTTTCCCAGATCTTACGTTGCCTTTTTTTTTTTTTTAAGATTTATTTATTTTTATACAAGAACCGGGGTACAGGCCAGATGTGCAGGAGGGTGAGAGGATTCACCAGAGACAGAGCGGGGAACCGAACAGGCAGACTGACGAAATACACTGCTGAGGGGAGCAGCAGGCAAGGCAGGAGAGGTCTGCCGCGCTATGTGGAATTCTCCTTGGCCAGCGGGGAATCGAACCGGCACTGCAGAGGTTGCGGACAGCTTCGCAGCGCGGTGCTCAACCGCTGCGCCACCGGGGAGGCCCAGGAGCAATATTTAGCCAAAGACTTGATATTTCCCTTCTCTGGATGCCAGTTTCCTTGTTCCATTGTAATAGGACAGTAATAACCCAGCTCCGGTGTTCCCAGAGAGAAGAGCACTTTGTGACCTGCTGAATATTCTACATGTGCTAGAGGATTTTTATTCTTATTGCTCCCATAACTACAGCCCTTTGGATTTGGTTCAATGGGGCTTGGAGGCAGGAGGTGGGGGACTGGGAGCGTGTCTGACACACCTCAGCCTGCAGTCATTGCTGTCTTAATTACGGATTCCAACCGAGAGCGCACCACGGAGGCACCTGTAGTTGAAATATTCTCTGAGGCGCACAGACTTCAGCCACATTTGAAAGCTTCAAAAGATGTAATGACTCAGTTGAAGCGCCAAGCCCTGAAAGGAGGAGACCCAGCATTTCCTGAATATTGACTATAAGTCATGCTGGGAGCTTATCAGATGATTGTGGTCAATTGTTGCAAGGTAGGTATTAGTGGCCTTATTTTACAAATGAGGAAATTGAGGCTTAGAGAGACTAAGTAACCACCCAAATCACAGACCTGAATCAACTCTATCTCAGGCCTTCCCGTCTGTCTGTGTCTGTCTCCATTACACCACGCCGACATCTTCCCAGGGTGAGTTGGAATCTACCTATAATTAACTTTTAAGTGAGGCAACCATGGCCTGCTGCCTGTGGGTCCCTGGCATTGGATCCCTTTTCAAGACCAGTTCTCCTCACCAGGGCCATCCTTTGGGGAGGGCGATGGAAAGCAAACCCCATGTAAATACCTTAGTCTACAGGTGACCCTTGAACAAGTGGGTTTGAACAGTGTGGGCCCATTCCTATGCAGATTCCCTCCTAAAAGATGATGTAAATATGTTGTATCCAAAGATATGGGACAGAACTGGAATTGTATTTTTTTCTTCCCTATGATTTTGTTAACATTTTCTTTTCTATAAAAATTTATAGTAAGGCTACAGTATAGAGTACATAGAACATACAAAATATGCATTAATTGAGTGTTATTAGTAAGACTGCAGGTCAACAGCAGACTATTAGTATTTAGTTCTGGGAGAGTTAATAGTTACATGCTGACTTTTGACTGTGTGTGTTGGGGGGGTACCCCAAACCCCCAAGTTATTCAAGGATCAACTGTATTTTCTAGCATTCTCATTGCCCAAAAAAGGGTAATGTAAAGATGTTTCCAACAAAAAAAAAAAAAAAAAAAAGAAAGAAAGAAGAAAAGGCATCCATGGCTAAATTGAGAGGTGAAAGGTCTTTCTTCTTCTTGGTTTTGTTTGCTTAAGGACAATGTCGGGACTGCTTGAAGGCTTTGTTAAATGACACAGGTGATGGTGTCTGGGGGTTGGTGCTGGGCAGACACTGAGGATCCAACCATCCATTCCACCCCTGGCCCTAAGATAATGTAGATTTGAAGTGACGTTAAGTCATATAGGAAAGGGTGCGTGATGCTCAGAAACTTCTGTTTAAAAGAGATAGGGAAGCATAGGCCCCCGTTTTGGTTGTTCCCTCTAGTTGAAATGCTTATTTGCCCTCTCCTCCCTGTCTGGCTGCTTTTCACTGTACAGGTCTTAGTTTAAATGCCCCCTTCACCAGGCTGCCTTCTCAGATGATCAGACCCAGAGTCTGTCTCTCGTCTCACACCATCCTTCCCTTCCTAGGTGCGCTAGTCTCTGTTTGTCACCATAGGTTTATCAGTCTCCACACTAGACTGTTAGACCCTTGGAGGTAGGCACCAGCCAGATGGGTCTGTTGCTTCACCCCATTTTACTGAGTGCCAGCTCAGTGAATGGATAAGAGTGGTTTGAATTAAGGAGTTGTTGTGCTTAATGGGGTGAGCTCCATGAGAAATCCACATACGCAGAAAAGGGGGAAGACCCCATACTAAGCAGCTTTAGAAATAATCACATTTACTACCACACCTATCAAAGAACCTCAAAGCAGGGACTTCCGGGGCTGGCCCAGCAATCCAAGATGTCATCAGGGACCTTCACCCACAAGCAAGAAAGTGGGGGTGGGGTGAGGACAGGCCTGGGTGGAGACAATTGCTGGGTTCACCACACTTCCTATTTTAGGCCCTGGAGACTTGACTGTTTGAGGCTGGAATTGTAGACAGAAAGATTAAGAAAAACCTTACTTGGGCCTCCCTGGTGATGCAAGGGGTTAAGAGTCAGCATTATGAAGCGATCCCTGTCTAGGGAGCTCACCCACATGGCCCAGCAGACCTCTCCTGACCCACCCACTGCTCCCCTCAGCAGTGTGTTTCAGTCAGTCTGCCTGTTCTGCTGCCCACTCTGTCTCTGGTGAATCCGCTCACGCCCCCCACCCCCACACCTCTGGCCTGTGCCCCTTTCTTGTATGCATAAATAAATACATCTTTTTTTTTTAAGAAAGAAAAACCCATCTTTCTACTAATTAAAGAAAACATCCAGATTGTAATTGTTGATGCACCAATATGAATACTGTTCAGAAGTGGCAAGACATTCATTAGACATTTGCAGTGAAGTTAGCCCTGCCTCCCTACAGCTGACAGATTAGACCTGGGCCCTCTTCTTGGAAGACTAAAAGATCCTTGTACTGAAACCACAAAGGAGTGTCGCCTGAAATGAACTGGGGGTGAGGATTCAGGAAAATAGGTGACCTCTGCTTTCCTGTCACTACTTCAACCTGGACCCAACTCTTCCTGTTAGGCTCCAGAAATCCCTTACTTATTGCATGTTCCTTAGGGTGTACCCGTGGCTGCTTGCTTGGCACCTCTACTGGGCTGTCTCAGAGAACTCTTGAATGTCATGTACAGAAGCGTGACCCTTGGTTACTCCTGGTCTCTGCAGGTTTGCTGCTGCTTTCCCTATCTCTTCTCCATAGTAACAAATACACCAGCCTTTATCTGTATGCAAGACAAAAATCTAAGAGTCATATTTGGTGATTCTCTTTCCATCACAGCATACACCAATCTAACTCACGCCAGCTCTATCTCCAAAATATACCCCAAGTCGGGCCTCCCCGGTGGCGCAGCGGTTGAGCGCTGGGTTGCGAAGCTGCCCGCAGCCTCTGCCGCGCCGATTTGATCCCCCCAGCCACCGGAGGAGGGTCCCACATGGCGCGCAGACCCGCTGCTCCCCTCAGTAGTGTACTTCGGTCCTTCTGCCTGCTTTGTTCCCCACTCTGACTCTGGTGAATGCTCTCACCCTCCCGTGCTTCTGACTGTGCCCAGTGCTTGTATAAATAAATCTTAGAAAGATTTGGGGTATATATATATATATATTGGGGTATATATATATATACCCCAAGTCGGGTCACTTCTCACTGCTTCCAGTGATGCCCACTGGCCCATGGATGCACCTGTCAGGGCTGACTTCTGCAGCAGCCATCTATTTTGTCACCTTGCTGCTGTGGCACCAAGTCTTTTTGGGCTCTTTGAAATATGAAAAGCTGAAAAGACGCTATCACTTCCCAATTTTAAAACCTCGACAGCTTCCTTATGTTCATAGAATAAAATTCAATGACTTATCACCTTCAAGATTCTGTGTGATCTGTCCTTTGCCCAGTGCACTGACTTCCGGTGAGCTCTGTTTGCTCCAGCACCTGGCCAGGTCCTCAGGACTCACAACAGTAACCCCCTCTGCCTGGGATACTTTCCCCAAGAACTCTGCAGGCTGACGTTTCTTGTTATTCAGATCTGGCTTAAATATGGCCTTCTCAGAGACGTTCTAAAGCCCTTGATCAAAAATAGCCTGTACCCCCAGTCTCCAGCTCTTTACCATGTTTCGTTTTCTTTATAGAACTTGTTACTTCTGCAATTATTTTATTCATTGGTTTGCCTTTATTATCAGAACATATGTTCCATGAGGGCCTATTTTGCTATTGCTGTATTCTCTGCACTAGAACAATATTCATATTTATGTGTACTCAGTAAATATCTGTTGAATGAGCATGAGTCTTAAAGCCCTTGACTCTCGTATTCAAATACAAACCCAAGAAAAAAGAAGAAAGAATATGATAATTTGGGGTTGGAGGGGAGAGAGTCATTGGAAGACTGAGACACTATACTGAACAGAGACAATCTTGTGATGGGTGAGCTTAAGAACACAGAGGAAGAAGCAGGGAGCCATGCAGGCAGGTGGCTAAGATTTGGTCTTTCTCTATCCACGATAAAGTGGAGACTGAAGAAGATAGAAGAAAACCATTCAAAGATCTACTTGTGTGGTGCTTGGATTTTAGTTTCACTTCAACCAAGTTAGGAATTTCAGGAAAGGTGCCCAGCCCCTCTGGTCCTCCACCTCTCAGGGCTTGCCCTGGGTGTCACTGAGGTACTGGCTGATTCTGATTACTACGCATTTATTCAATGGTTCCTTCAATAAATATTAATTGAATATCTACTGTGTTCCATAACTGTGCTAAGCATACAGCAAAGAGTAAGGCACATTCCCTTTCCCCATGGAACTTTTTATGTAGAAGACAGATATTAGACAAAAAGTTGCACAGGTATGTCATTACCAGTTGTGTTGGGAAGGGGAAATAAAGGTACAATGAGAGTTTGTAAATGAACACCTTCTGGGGATTGCAGGATTGGATGAACCTACTTCCCAAAGTGATATTTTCTTAATTTTAAAAAATATTTGAACTGGGGGAAAGGAGATGAGTGGTTTCAGGGAGAATTTCTGACCGAGTCCCTGATAGTGAGGTGTGTTTGGTCCGATGCTTTCTTCATTGCAATGATGGGTTCCACTGGTCCTTTGGTTGACATGTTAGGTTTTCCCACAGGCAGGAGGGTGAGTTGGGTGGGTTGCCTCTGGGATGGGCATGGGATGTGGAGAAGTTTCCTTGTAATGTGAAGTGCAGCAGATGAAGGTGAAATTTGGTATTTCAATTATTTAAGCCAATCTCCTGCCCCTACCTTGCCAAACTCCACCCAAGAGACAGCAAGTTGAAGTTCAAGGGTAGTTGTCTGCCTACTCCCTTATTCAGTGTATGGGTACTAGTACCTAAATTCATTTGTGAAGAAGTACTATTTCCTTTATAGTGTTTAAAACAATCTTAAATCTTTCCCATGCCCTCATCAATTCAGATGGAGGAACTCAATTCCAGTCATTTCAGGGACTCTCTGTTCCATGCTCCCCAACACATTACAATGGGGAAGCAGAGAACCCTTGAGCCCCCCAGGCTTGGCTCCCTTGTGCACCAGGAGTGCCACAGAGGAGGCTCTGCCACCTACCCGGAAGGGCTGAGCCCACTGGATCCAGTCACTGCTCTCCAAGGTGGGGAGACATTTCTCTCCTGGGCTACTTTCAAAGGTCCCTCCAGGACACCTGGCTTCTCTCCACTTTGGCTTCTACAAAAGACAGCAAGAGGCTTGCTTTTCAGTCTTTCTTTGCCTACTACCCTACAGAAACTACTGAGGAGGACTGTCTATCCACTTGGAGGACTTGTGAAAATTCAGGAAAAATACACACAAATTAATGTTCTAATAAATGCCCTGCCATCAAACTGGGGCTTTAAGGGGAAATCTGCACTTCTTTGAGTCCTGGGTTAACCTATGCTAAGCACCACTTCTTTCAGCCACACTGTTTTCATCTGCAAATTAGGGAAAATCATGATAGGGACTCCTTCATGGAAGAGTTATGAGAATTAAATAAGGACTACATATTCAATTGGATTACAAAATACTTAGCACAGTGCCTGGCACATGACAAGTGCTAAATAAATATTAGCTATAATTTTAATAATATCTCATATTAGATATGGATATAAAGCATATTGTTTACTATTGTCTCCTAGCTTTGTGATGACACATACATGAAGGCTTTGTGGGAGCTGGTCTCCCTGGTGCTGCTAAGTCCTTGCTGCCTGCCCAGACAGTGGAGAAAGGAGGCTCGGCGAGGTGGCTTCGTGCTTCGTGAAGAGCAGGTGTGAGTCTAGTCATGAGTTCTCCAATCAACCTTCTTGTCAAACCATGAAAAATGATGATCTCTTCCTTCGGAGGTTCTGACTTAGCGCATGGCAGCTTCTGAATTATACCTCTTGTGTTCAGACAATTTTTTTTTTTTAACGATTTATTTATTTATTTATACAAGCACTGGGTACAGTCAGAAGCGCGGGAGGGTGAAAGATTTCACCAGAGCCAGAGCAGGGGACAGAACAGACAGACTGACAAAATACACTGCTGAGGGGAGCAGCAGGCACGGCAGGAGAGGTCTGCATGCTATGTGGGACCCTCACTTGTGGCCGGGGATCGAACCTGTGCTGCAGAGGCTGCGAGCAGTTCGCAGCCCAGCGCTCAACCGCTGCGCCACCAGGGAGGCCCCGGACAGATTTTTTTCTTACCTGTACTCCTTTGCCTACAAAATACTACAAGTAAATGTCATTTATATTGATTTTTTTAAAAATCTGTCTTATGAGAACCCATCCCCACCCCCAAAAATCTGGGAGTCCAAACTTTGATTCTAATTTTCCTAAGGCTAAGTCAAATTTTCCTTTGTTATAGAAATATTAAATTTTGTTTTTTTTTTTAAGATTTATTTTTTATTTATACAAGAACAGGGATACAGGCCAGATGTGCGGGAGAATGAAAGGATTCACCAGAGACAGAGTGGGGAACAGAACAGGCAGACTGACCAAAATACACTGCTGAGGGAAGCAGTGGGAGAGACAGGAGAGGTCTGCCGCGCCATGTGGGTTGCTCCCTGGCTGGCTGGGAATCGAACTCGCTTTGCAGAGGCTGCAGACAGCTTCCCCGTGCTGCGCTCAACCCTCTGCACCACTGGAGAGGCCCGAAATATTAAATTGTTTTTAATAATTTAAATTGTTATAATAACCTCAAGTCTTTGGGGTAGACATTAACTTGAGCTGGTGATGGGAGGGATGACGGCAAGGCTTTTATGGATGAGCGTAGGTGAGGGTCTGAGCCTCAGAGAAGAGGTAGAAAGGAAGAAGAGGGCCTCTGAGGGGAGAAAGAGACAGAAGGATGGAAATTCATGGAATGAGGACCTCGAGAAAAATAAAACAAGAGCAGATTGCCTATGTAGTTTTCTGAGTGTTCAAACTATGAAATATTGGACATGGGGAAAAAAGCGTGTATAAACAAAAGGCTACCATGACTGAGTTGGCCACATCTTTCAAAATCTGAAAGTCAGACCCAGGAAATTTCAGTCAGGAATGAAATATTTGAGTGGGTGGGTCAACTAGGCACAAGTGTTCTATTCTGTAAACTTGAGTAGATCATCTCTGCTGGTATTTTCTAACTTTGAAGAAATGAGAAAAAATCTAGCACTTCTGGGTTTTGCTGAGAAGAGGACTAGCTTTTATTTAATGTCCAATAGAGGTTAAGTATTTAGTAGAGGCTTTATAAATGTGTTTGAATCAACCCTAAACACAATCCTATGTGGGAAATGTTTTAGCTTGTCTAAAGTCAAATGACTGTAAGTGAAGAAGCTGGCATTCACACTGGGTCTGCTCAGGCTGTCTGTTTGTCCACCCACCTCACCCTACAGGGCTTAGTAATTCATTCTCTCTTCTCTCTCTCTCTCTCTCTCTCTCTCTCATGTTCTACCACATCTTTTGCTTTCATTGTCCTTAGAACTGATCCCTCAGGGCTGCTTCCCTTTCTCAGCTACATCCACTCAAGTCTTTGGCCCTCGCTCCCCTGCAAACTCACTGCATCTCCCCCTGCACCTCTCCCTCCACCTCTAAAAGCCCAGAGGACTTGGGCATCCCAGGTATGTCTAAATGTATCTTTACCTGATATTTTCCTGATGATGTCCTTAATACCTTCACAACAAACACAATGTCTTATTTTTAACGTAAGTTACTCCATGACTTTCTAATTTTAGCTTTTATATGTGTTGAACACATCAGCTTTATCATGTGCACGTAATTTGGAGTCAAATATTTCCACAAGGATTGTCTCTAATTTGCTTCTGTCTCTGGGATGATTGCTCACTTTTGGTTTATTTTTAAAAGATTTATTTACTTATGTATATAAGAACCAGGGTACAGGCCAGAGGTGTAGGGGGTGAGAGGATTCACCAGTGGGGAACAGAACAGGCAGATGGACTGAAACACACTGCTAAGGGGAGCAGCTGGCGAGTCAGGAGAGGTCTGCTGCGCCATGTGGGTCACCTTCCTGGCCGGGGATTGAACTCGTGCTGCAGTGGCTGCAGATAGCTTCATAGTGCTGAGACTTAACACCTTGCACCACCAGAGAGGCCCCTGATTACTGTTTTAATCATGAATTCCCACTATGAAAGATGAATTTCGCTCTTTTATTCCCTGCCTTTGCCCCATCAGCTATAGACACACTCCTTTCCTTTTCCACACCCTCCCCATAATGTTGTATACTAATGTAGTTTATTCAAAATTCTGTGTTTACATTATGAAAATATAAATTACTTTACAATGGAGCCCTTCAGCAAACTGTGACCATCTTTCCTTTCCTGGAGTTAGTAACTGTTTTGTTTTTTTCATTTGATTTGTTTCCTTTGTGTTAAGCAATAATTAAAGTTCAAACTCTTTGCCAAAGATCTAAAGCCCTTTCACAGTTACTGGATGATCAGGTCTCCTAGCAAGTTCTCTGCACAAGCATCCCCAGAGCTCTGCCTGCAGCTGTGGGGGCTGGTTCCCCATGCCTGGTGCTCAGCTAACCTCCTTGGACCCTCCCAGGGCACCATGGGGTTCCCTTCACTGCCCTTCTGGATGGAATCCCTTGTCTCCTATATCCCACTTTTTCTGTTTACCCTCTTAATTGTGAGGAGATCATTTTCCAGTCACTTGGTGCAACCCTGCCTTTTAAACCTCAGCAAACCCAACACCCAGCATAGGTGCTCAGTAGATGTTTGTTAAATTCACGAAAGGATAAAAGAGAAGACAGGAAAACATCAGCAAAGAAAAAGTGATCACAAATCTCAGAGATTAAAGGGAAACAATAATCCTGGTAATCTGATGTTCAAATGATTGAACTAAACGTTTAATGTATGATTTACATTAATAATAATGGAAGCTCACAAGAGCACCTGGACTCAGGGACCTTCCCTCATCTTTTCAAAAGGCACAGGGGAAGAACAGCCTGTGAATATTACTTAACCTTTTCAGGTCTGTGTGTCTCTGTTCATTAAAAACAGAGATGAAAGCACCTACCTAGGAAAATTTCTGTTAGTGAGAACTAATAGTTGGATGCATTATCACCCCATAAAATGACATGTAAATTTAGTTAAATAGTTTGTATATAAAACAACTAGCTCAATACCTAGATTTTTGTAGCATTTAGTGAAGGGGAATGACTTCCTTTCTTTCTCCCCTGAAGTCTCAGCACTCTGACTTGCCAAACACACCAGTATCAGTTCTGTTGAAAATGGTTACAAAAGACTTAGATGTGGATTCAGAAGTGATGTTGGCAATAGTGGTGAGTTTCCATTCTAATCTCGGCTCTCGTGAGACTTGCTGTGTGTCCTTGGGCAAGTTATTCCCTCTTCCTGAGCCTCAGTAAAATGTAGGGCTACATGATCGTACACAGGGTCCCCTCCCCAACTCTGTCATGCGATAGATAATCTTGCTCTGTGAAATGCCAGAACCCACTCCCCCTGGCAGCTCTTAGCCCA
Source organism: Talpa occidentalis (assembly GCF_014898055.3). Classification (NCBI taxonomy): domain Eukaryota; kingdom Metazoa; phylum Chordata; class Mammalia; order Eulipotyphla; family Talpidae; genus Talpa; species Talpa occidentalis. The sequence goes on along the minus strand of NW_023604295.1, from coordinate 39,393,059 downwards.
GGCTGCCTACCAGGTAGATGCAGTGGTGCTAGCCTCCTACAGGACTGGGGCTTGTGCTAGATGTCCCCTGAGGTTGACTTGGGAGTAGGAGCCCTTCGATTCTTCTGCAGTGTAATGCAAAACAGATCTGGCCTTGTCTCCTGCCAACACCAGGGAAGTGGACTTCATTGTAAAAGCCACCTTGTCAGTGTCAGGCTAGGGTGATTAATGACTCTTTAATCCCACAGCAGAATACCTGACAAAATACGCTTGGGCCAAAAAGGCAGAACAAACCTAATTAGCCTGGTCAACCCACTCACAAGGTGTGGGTTGCTAGGGACCCCAACAGCTTGGAAAGGAAGCCTCTCCCTTTTAGGTCTGTGAAAGAATCAAGTGGCCACAATGGAGAAGGGACTCCATTAAAAGGAGGGGGCTGGCCAATGAATAAACATGCAGGTTACCGTGTTGATATTTCACTGAATGCTGTTCTGAAGTGGGGTGCTTGAGGCCTCGGAGGCCGGCGCCCCTGGTATTGTGCTGGGGGAGGGACTGGCCATTTGAAGTCAAGGTGAGGACATACTGGGGGCAGATGGAACCTGCTTTGTTTGTGAAAGAGTTTTTCTGCTATTTATGCTAATGAGTGGGAAACACTTCTCAAGCATTTCAGATGATTCTGTAATGAGGCCCGGCAGAATGTGCCAACATTGTTGGCCCAGGACAATTTTAAACTCCCACTCGCCACATTAGCAGCCCCTTTCTTTACATGAAGGCCCTTGGAGGGTGAAAGAGGACAATGAAGGAAGAGTGAAAACATCACAAAGAGAGGCTTTTGTTTCGCATTCCTTTGAACCCTCTCAAAAGCCCGGTTTCAAGGGGTGTGTTGGGCCTGCCTTTCAACGTTACTGAACCCAGAATCCCCTGTTGTTTAGCAACATAGAAAGCTGACCTTAATTGACTCCACTTCTGAGCAGGCTTTGTAAATCACTCTGCCCTGGAGTGAAATTTCCTGATGGGGTCTGTATGTGCCATATACCATTTATCACGGAGCCCAAGAGGCCGAGGCGATACAGACACCTCCACATGTGTACCACTCACTTTATACACCTCCAGTTTAGTTCTCGCCAACACCCTACCTCTGGGATGAGGGGTCGTTATTCTCATGTTACAGAAAAGAGGGCTGAGGAGCAGAGAAGTTAGGTGACCTGCCTAGAGCTACACATCACGTGACCAGAGCTGAGTCTCCCTCACTTTTCATCTCTGTCAAATTGTTCCAGGGATCATGGACCCTGTGTGTGTGCTTTCCCAGGAAAGCTTCAGGGATGAGTTTCTTGAAAACATAATCTTTTGAGAGAAAGAGGGCATCACTAGAGTATGGTGAAGTTTTGCACTTCCCCCTTAATTTCTGGTCATAATCACATTTCCTTGACCAGACTTCTGCTTTCACTGTCCTCGTGCTGGGTCCAGCTGGCTCGTACCACCCCCTCTGCCTGCCTCACCAACCAGTCACCAAGCTGCAGGCACGTGGCTGTCGAGAAAAGCAGTCCTGGACACTCTAAATTCCTACAGGATGGTGCTTCTTGAATCTTATCTGTTCCTGACGTGTTGTGGGGAAGAGGGTCTCCCTGGTACTGTAGAAGTTTAGCTATAGTTGAGCCCCGAGAGACATGTCTGCACCTCACAGTCTCTGTACTCAACATAATCAAAGTTGACTGACCTCTGACCAGGGCTGGCTGGTCCTGTTGCATGTCACGTGGTCACCAGGGCCTGTGAGTGATGAGATTGCACAGGACTCGTGCTCAGAAGGGTTAAAGCTTTGTTTAAGCCTCTGCTGTCACTGTCTTGGTATTCTTAATCTCATCTTTGAACGTCTGTTTTGTACATGAAGTCCAACGACACGATGGAGCAAGGGAAATCTATGTAATACGCAGGTCTCCTGCCGTTCCTCACCGGCCCCTCACACTGAGCCTCTCGGTGTGCCAGGAGCACAGCGCTCCCGCGGCCCACATGCACAGCAGTGCAGTGATACCAAGGCAAGGTGAGGATGTTAGGTATGCAACTGAGCATGCGGGCCCTGATGGCCTGAAGCAGAATGTTTCAAACCAGAGTGGGAACAATGCAGAAGGAAGACAGCAGCTTTCTGAAAAATGAGGTTGCCCAATAGGGTTCTTACTCATGTGATTTCCCCATATTCGCCGATCATTTACACTAAAAACCATGACGGTTGGAAAGGGAGCCACAGGATCATGTGGAGGTGCCGGTCCTTGCAGCGGCCTCAGCAGTAAACCAAAGGTGGAGTGCAATGGAGGATGTTTGTGAATTACCAAGTGAATAAAAACAGTTGATTGGTTTAAGCAGCACTTGCACTGTTCTGGTAAGAACAAAAAACATATGTATGTACGGGCAACAAAATCAAGATTCTGTAATTTTGGTGATTCCGGGTGGCACTCAATGTGCTTATATTTGTATTTAAAACTGGCATTGTACAATCTGAAGATGAACAGTATAAGTCATACTAATGATGAAAAATTTAATTTCTCTTTACTTACAATAACATAGCAAATAAAAACACATGGCAAGTCAAGAGAGAGACACAAAAGAAAGGGAAACGATTCATATTTTAAGACCTTGACTGGCAGTATTTTTACCTTCTTTATGAACAAAAGACTCATATTTTTATTTTGCAGTGGGTCCAGAAAATGATGTAGCCAGTGCTGTTTCTGGCAGAAGAGAGAGAGAAATGAAATATGTGTTTTTTTTAAAAAATCTGTCATCACAGAGCTCATGGTGAACTTAAAGGTGCTGTTCCTCGTGTTTTATTTGGGAGCTGAGTGGGGCTCGTGCTTGGTGCTTGGTGCAGTGAGACTCAAGGCTCTTGCTTGCTCTGGCAGAGGCCCGGGGGCTGTGTCACTTCTCCCCAGGCCTTTGCAAATGGAGATAACACATACCTTGCCCATTTGTCAGGGGTTCCAGCAAAAGAATAAATATTAAGATATTTTGAAAAATTTAAAGTATTATGCATGGGTAGGTACTTTATAATTTTCAGTATTATTTAAAAAGCACAAGGCAGAAATCATGAACATGGCTATCTTTGTTCCCTCTGATTTGCAAATTAATTTGGAATGAATTCCTGCTGAATTTGCATAAATCCAAATCCAATTTTTTTTTTCCTTTTAAACAAAGCTGTTAATAACTGGAAGACAGAGTGAAAGTTTGTTAGTAATGGTAATACAATATACATCAGTGGTTTATTTTGTTTTGTTTTTCTAATGCACCAGTGATTTTAAAGGTGAGAGTGATTTGGCCAATATTTGGCCAATATTCTATGATTACACAGTTGTCAAGCCTGTGCATAGAAAAAGGACAAGAAAACAAACAAAAAGTCTAACAATTAGAGAAATAAATGACTTGGTGCAGAAAACAAATAACCCCTAATCACATAGGACCTTATCATAACATGGTCTCCCTTTTTGGTCAGTTTAGATAACTTCTGTTTTAAAGCATGTTTCTTCAAATGTAACAGGTGCTCATAGACAAAGCCTGGTTGATTAACCTGATGAGAACACAGACTATGTGCTAATTTTATTCCTCCAATACTGGCATTAGAAATAGATCTCTGTTACATAGTAATAACTGCCTAATAAATGGCAGGCTGGTACAGTGAAACGATGATTGTGTTGGGAGAGGAAGCAGTTTTTCCCTGTGAAAGTGAATTCTCTTACCATGGCCCTCAGTTTCCGCATTTATCCTTGGGATAGAGTGGACTGCAAACTCCAAAAGGCCATCCAGCACCAATGTTCTGTTTTCATGGCTTTGATATGGCCTTCAAAACCTTAGTGCCAAGTCATCTGAAGTGAGGTGATGAGCACACTGGGGTACAGCTGGTATAGCCAGGGGTCCTGTCCACGGTGACACAGTGGACCTGGGCCCAGGAATCCCTGCTCTATGTCCAAACCCATCCTTTCCATCTGCGTGATGTATTCCTCTCTAGATGGAGCTCATTCTCCCAGGGTGGGAGACTCATCCATTGCTCAAGGCTTGGGCTCTACCTTCTCTCTGCAGCGCATCTGACCGCCTCCCAGCACCCTCACAGCTGACCTGCAGTGTTTGTTGAAGACTGAGCTGTGGTTTCATCATTTCTTACTCATTTTATTTTCCCTCTCAAACTGCAAGCACTTAAAGACAGAGGCTTCATCAAATTCATCTCTCTCTTCCCCTTACCCCTGGTGCACTCACAGGGCCTAACACATAGTAGGAGCTCAACAGAAGTGAATTCAAATGATTTGCATAGCTTGATTGATGGCCTATACCACTTTGCTGAGTTAGATGGTGTTACCCATGAAACCCCCCAGGCTGCCCACAAAGGTCCTGCTATGTGGCTTCTGCCACCAGCGGGAGGGACACAGATGCAGCATGTGCTTTCTGGGAATGAGGTAAACAGCCAGGAATTGCCAAGGCCCAGAAACCCTTCTGAGTCTTGACTAAAGACCATCCTTTGCAGGGGGGATGGGGGGAAGGCAAAACAGGGGAGGGATGAAAACAAGGGAATACAGTGATGGTTCATGGGTGATATGGCGGTGGGAGAACTATAGGGACTACAACAATGTAAGAAAAAAATTTAATTAATTAAAAAATAGACATCCTTTTATGACCTCATGTTTTCCTTACTTTGCAGTGCTGTTTGAAATGGCATTTGGAATATATGCCTATCCTACAAACCAGCAATAAAAAAGGGTCCAGGGCTTTTCATAGCAGCTGTCTTCACAGTAGTCTCAAAACAGGAACAACCCAATACCATCAGTAAAAGAATGGGCAGACCAAAAGTGTCATCATCATACTAGGAAATACTACTCAGAGATGAAAAAGGAGCAAACTACATGGATGAATATTAAAAGCAAAGACACTAGAAAGTAAATACTGCATGATTCTGTTTAAATGCAGATTAGACATAACTGATCTAGAATGATAGAAATCAGAATAGTGAAAGAGTGGTGGTTTGACTGGAGAGAGGTCACGGGGAAATTTCTGGGGGTAAAGGAAATGCTCGTATCTTAACTGGGAGATGGATACATAGGTTACATTTGTCAAAACTCATTGAACTGTTGGCTCAAGAGCTGTACAGCACATTTTTTGTTAAATTAACTTTTAATTAAAACCCCTAATATTTGAAGCTGAAGTTTCTCAGGTACAGGGAGGAGGGGGTTTGATTCCTACCACAGTGGCCATATAGCAGGCTTCCTCACGCCCCCTGATGCCATAGCCTGTGGCCCATGGCTTGTCCAGGCACTTTGCTGACACTTTCTGAACGCCTGTCTCTTCCTGGGCTTTCTGGGCTCACAGAAAACTTTCCCTTAGCATTTCTTCAGATCTTGAGTCCTCTCAGCATTTTCTGTTGTCCAAGCTAATCCCCAGCTTTTCCATCATGCTTCACTGGACATGTTTCCAAACCCTTTCTCCGTTTAGCGTCCCTTTCCTTGGACACGTTCCAGCTGCCCACCACCTATTTAAAGGGTCCTCTGAACACCCTGGCTGCCCAATTGGACCTCTACTTCCCAAGTGACTTTGACAGGAGGTGGGCAGGCTATGAGCCTGTCTGAATGATCCAACAGATTAAACACTTTTTTTTTTGTTAAGGGAGAAGAGAAATAAAAACGTGGTAGGAATCCCACAAAGGCCCCTGTGAATGATTGACATACATTTGAGCAGACCCTGTATTTGTGCGATGCCAGGGGGCTGCTACATTAATAGATATAATTTGTCGGCTCCCAAGGAGAGGTTAAAGAGGAGAGCACAGACTCCTTTGAGTCGCCTTGGTGCCCCCGTGTCATCTGTCCCAGCCTTAATCAAGTTATCATATCAACCCGGTGTCTCCTGGACCCCAGCTCTCTGTCTGAATGAGGAAAAAATTTGCAGACAAATTTCTAGCAGCAGGAAGTTGGTGCTCTCCTGCGAGGCTGGATAAAAAGTACCTGTAACCTCTCCAGGCCTCCCTCCTGCTCCTGCTGGGAGTTCAGTTCAAGTGGTTCCCTTATTTGATTAGGCCTTGTCTGGTGTAGGTATCCAGTCCAGAGCCATGCCCACCAGCTCCCTGCCAAGCAGAAAACACTAGAGTTGCTCTTTTGTGAAATTATGGGGAAGCAGAGTGAACCAAGCACTAGTGTGGTGTGTGGTGTTGGGTGTGTGTGTGTGTGTGTGTGCACGTGCACACATGCTCGTGCATGTGAGGAGACAGATGTGTATAGAGAGAGGAATGCTGTTTGTTAGCAAATGTGGCATTGATTTATATTCACTTCCTTTAGTCACAGAACAACTGGGAGGCATCTCCAAATTCTCACGATAAAAAAAAAAGTAGGGAAAAAAAAAGCCCTCTTGCCTAAGAGCTATATATTATTTTTTTTTAGACTTTGTGCAAACTTTATAACATGTATAATTTATGATCAATGGCCCAAATTCCCCTGTTGCAGGTTTCTTTGCTTCATGACTATATAATTTATAGTGCTATATATTATTTTATATGGAGAGCAGGAATTACAGTGGTCTTTGTAACTGTTTTCACATGAGAGTATTATTGGACTGATGTTTCTTTTATTTGTTTTACTTAGGAAAAAAGGGGACATTTATTTCCCTGCACAAACACCAAAAGGAGAGGAAAGAAGAGAGAAGGAAGAAAGGAAGCAAGGTAATATTTTGTATTTATTTTAGGAAATATCAACCTGATCAAGGAAAATAATGGTATCATTATTTTCAGCATCTTCAGGTGCTGAAGAATTATTTATCACCTGAGAATCCGCCCTAAGAAAGGCATTTTTACATTAGACAGCAGTTTCGGGGAAACCCTGGCACGAGAGAGGACTGATAGTGCTGAAAACTCAGTGCAAATGAAACTGGACCTGCTGGGGCAAGTTGGGGACAGTGCTGGCCTGGTAAGAAATGGAGTTATCAGTCATCTATTCATCCCGGGGGGAAAAAGAAGAAGAAAAAAAAAGGAAACACACCATCCGAACTCAAGATGCCTATTGATTTATTCCCTTTAACAGGCAGGACACTCGAGACCCCGATGTCTTGGGGCTCGTTAGCGTTTTTATTGAGAGAAGAACTTCCATCGCGAGTTCCCACAGGGACTTGGAAGTCGGAGGGGCTGGGCGGGGCGGTGGGGGCGAGGGGCAAGAAGCGGGGCGGCTTTTCTTTTGCGCCATAAAGGCCTTCACAATGTCTGCTGGAATTTCAACAGTTAAAGAGACCTCGTTGCACAAAGGGGCGCTCGGCTGTAATCGGGAAATAAATTTGATTTTCTGAATTCTTTGGCAGCTGGCGACAAAAGGCCAGGTATGGCGCCGCGGAGGGGGTGATCTTTGCAGAAGGCGGTCGCTCGGCGGGGCGCACGGGACCGGGGCGCACAAAAGGCGGCGGGGGCCGAGAGCCACAATAGCCAGACCCAGGCCTCGAACCGCCGCGCGCCTTCGCCCGTGGGGCCGGATCTTCGCAGAGACCCTGGGTCGCCTGAGACCCCTTATCAGCTTGCTCCGACTCGGTCAAGACGGGCCAAGGACGCTCCTGGCCTGGCTGCCTGGGTCTGAGTCCAGGAGACCCGCCTGGAGGAGACACCCCACCCTATGTGAAATCTGGTACTCCAGGGGGCCTTTCTGCGTCGGCCATAAGCAGCGAGCGGAAACTCTCAAAACTTGAAATGTCCACAAGAAGTGTCCACAAACCCTTTGCCCGATTCAACCTGTTGCTAGGGTTTTGGAGTAGTCACCAGAAATTTCTTTTTCCTGCAATTTCCCCAAAACCCCTAGGTTGACTGACCTGAGTCCTACTCCCCTCCCCCACCTTTTTTATTTTGCATCTTATATTTTGTGGTCTCTTGGCCCTTGCTTGCCTCTCCTGCCTGTGTGTACCTTTAAGGGCAGTGGTGGATCTTACTACCCTTTGATGACAAGGCAGAAGTGCTGGGGACAGTTGGGGGGAAATAGCAGTTTGGCCTCTAAGGGCAGGTATTAATGCTTCATTCATTCAAAAACATTTCTCACAGCCCCCCATGTATGCTCTGATCTTAGAATGCCTGCTCACCTCCTTGGATCTAGTCACCACCTCACACCCAGATTATGTGTGGGGGCATATTTCCTTAACTCCACAGTGGAACATTCTAATAACCACCACCTCAGACACCACCCAACTCTTGGTTCTGTTCTTTTCATGTTCAAAATGTAGCAGTCCATAAGGGCAGTTTTATTTGTCGGAAATGTCTGGATTGCAGAAAAACATACTTGGAAAGGCCCAAAATGTGCAGCTTACTAAGACACTTGCAGCTTACTAAGGCATATGCAGCTTACTAAGGCACTTCATGCTGAGCAGATCTGTACCTTGAAAGAAGCCCAAAATACCCAGCCACTATGAAAATACAAGTGACCATATATATATATTTTTTAATTGCAGAAATGGGATTCCCTTGCAAGGTTAACTATTTCTCAGGCTTCATTCATTTTGGCAGATCTTCTACTCGGTCCTTTCTCTGAGAACCTACACTGCCAAATAGAGGCACCATCGCCTCTCACTGCGTGTCCTCAGAGTCCTTCTCAAGGAGTCCTTCCCGCTGGAACCATTTTTGGTCAGGTTGATCCTTAATTCACTTCAGTGTAATGCAGGACCTGCACGAGGAGTCTGGTATTTGCAATCAGAGTAAGAAGCCTTGAAATGAAGACTGATTAAATGAGAATCTAAATATAGAACAAATACCCTAGGAGTTTTAGAAAGAGAAATTATTCTCAACCCAGCAGAGTGACAGCAGCTTGGAATGCATTTGTCTATGTCATAACAGAGTGGTTTTCTTTATGTGTATAATACTGATGGCTTAAGAATATAATTATCACACTCACAGCATGTTAGATGTGGAAGGTTCCAGCTGCTTCATTATATTAGTTATCTGTTACTATGTAACAAATCACCTCAAATTTAGTCATTTAAACAGCACTCATATATTATGTTGTGGGTTCTGTGTTTCAGGAGTCTGGGCACAGTGGAGCTGGGTCCTCTCTTTTAAGGACTCTGACAAGTTTTAAATCAGGGGTGGGCTGGGGCTGTCCTCCCTGAAGCCTGACTGAACAGGGGCTCACTTTGAGCTTGTGTGGTTACTGGCAGGGTTCAGTTCTTCCAGGGTTGTTGAACTCAGGGCTCCTTGTGGGCTATCAGCTCGAGGTCACTCACAGTTCCTCACCACACAGACTTCCCTCCATGGCCTCCTGCTTCTATCAGAGCCAGTGAGGGAGAAAGTGATAGTCTGCTGATAAGAGGTGTTACAATTATACATAATGTGGTCACGTGGTTACATCCCACGAACTTTGCCATATTCTATTGCTTTAAAGCAAGTCACAAGAACAACAACATTCATTTCACACCCAAGCAGTTACACATCATTGACAGATACTGTATAGTGGGACCTTGGCGTTGGTCTATAACTTCAGTAAGAGTACAATTCCCACCTCAAGATATGGAAGTTAGCTCTAATTTGACATGAAGAGAGAGAGACAGAGCAAGCGCACATGTATTTGTTTTTTCCTGGATCCAGGTCTTCATCTTACCTTCTCTTCACTGGAGGAAAAAAATAGTATTTTCTGACCTCTGGTCACTGCATTTGACCAAACACCCTCCCAGCAAAGTTATGAACAAAATTTCCTCCTCTGTGTTTACACTTGTGAAATGGACCGCCAGCCGCATTCGCTTTCCATTACCCTAGACAATAACTGAAGGATCAAATGAAAGTGGACTTAATGGGTTCTGTGCCTGTACATCTCAAATTTAGAAGCCCTAAGCCTACTCCACTGACTGTGAAGAGCTGGAGTGACTCGTGTGTTGGGGTAGTTGAGAATACAAAGAGACTGCTCCTGGACTGGGCTAGCTATTGCAATAGCTCTAACCCTGGGCTGCCTCACTATTATCTTCTGGGCTCAAATGGGCTTTCTGAAGGCACTTGTTTTCCAACAGAAATCAGAAACACACTTTAAAAAAATAATCAAGTCATTTGGGAAGACATAAGGAAAGAACATTTATTTTGGCAATAAAATGATTTCTTCTGGGAGGTGTAACTAATTGGGTGAAAAGGCTTCTGTTTTAAATAAAGTCCACATGAGCATTACGATTAAGTGGATTGGTTTCACGGCCTTTCAACTAACTGACACACACACACACACATACACACACACACACATATAAACAAAACATACAAACAAGAAACCAAATTGCCTACTAGCATTCCTATGTACATCTAACTGTATGGCTAGATACGTACCAGATACCTAACAGAATTGAAATGGTACAGAGCTGCTAAGGTAGAAAAAAGGAATACAGAGGACTTGCAAGATGGAAATGTAGCACAAATGAATCAGAGCAGCCTTGGAATCAAAAGATGACTCCTTACTATCCTGCCTTCTTAATCATTCTCTGCACTTCCCAGCACTCAGTGCCCAGACATTGCCGGGGGCATTATATGGACCACCACAATATACCCATGTTGCTAGTGAGAAAACAGAGGCACAGAGGTGATGTAAGTTTCCCTGGGCCTCCTGGTGAGTGACAGAGCAAGTATTGAAGGATGCAAACACTTGGAAAATAAGTGTTGGAGTCTGCCGCAAGAGCCCAGCACACAGCCTCTCTATACTGATTCCCACCTCCCCAGCAGCCCCTGGGTCTGATCATTACCTTCTAATTTTGACCCACAAGAACAGTGCCTGCCCGAGATCTCCACTGACTACGATTAAGCATCCCCAAGCACTAGCCTGTGCTTACACTGATGCAAGAGCATGTCTCTGCCCTTGGAATTCCTCAAGGAAAGATGGGGGTGGGAGCACAGGGGAGCACACAGATCATCAGAGCACAGGATGAAATGAAAGTGTAAAGAAGTACAAGGTGTCAAGGTGAGGGAGCCTGTCCTATCTGGGGGGATGGATCAGGTAAGGCTTCTTGTAGGAAGTAGCATGTGAGTTGAGTCTTGAAGTATGGGGGGGATGTCAACAGATCTAAGAAGAGGGATCCAGATAGCTAAGGAGAGTGCCAGGGAGTCAGATGGAAACAGTGATTAAAGGAGCTGACAGGGAGGTGAGACAATGCTAGGAGCCTCTGGCTATCTCCCTGGGGACTGGCCAATCTGTGAGCACTGCTCAGGGCTATTTCAATGATAAAGGAGAAGCTGCAGTCCAGATGGAGCAGCACAACTTAGTGGGATGGAGTTCTAACTACTAGCTTAATGTCTCTATTAAACAATTTCCAAAATTATTCCTCCCCTCTAAAGCTTCTGTCTTCACTGTTGGTTTCTAAGAATTCTCTATGCTGATTCCCACCTCCCTGGCAGCCCCTGGGTCTGGTCATTACTTTCTGATTTTGATTTGAGAGTTGTGGGAAAGTCTTAGCACCCTTCACATATTTGAAGGTGGTTAATAACTTAACTCTTGGACACCCTGATAACCGCCTTCAGCTGCTTCTCTAGACCCCAGTAGCCTGAGTTATGGAGCCCCAAGTTTTAAATATCACACAAATGGTCCTTTTGGCCTTTCTCAGCCTATGAAAACATTATTAAAATCCCTTGTCTATAAAGTGAATAGAAGCTCATTCATGACAATCCACTTAATGGCTTTGAAATGAAGTACAGTCCAAGAGTTCCACCTGCACGGCATTTGAAGGGTGCCCACCTCCTGCTCTTGACATGTTAGCCTCCACCTCTGCCCGAGTGTCCGGTGGTCACGCTCTCCATCCAGTGAAGATCCTGGCACCTTCCTGCTTCCCTGGTTTGATAGCTGGGACCACACCTCAGGAATTTCATGCACCTACTTCTCCTCTCCACCCCGTGACTACTGCTCACTGATGCCTTCCACTCCCTGTGGCCTAAGAAAATTGTGCAGCAATCCAAAACATTCTTCGGAGGGGGTGCCTTGCTTATTCACCTTTCGACCCACATAGCAAGGAGCCCTGCACACAGGAGTGATTCAATACGTGTTTTTGACTTACTTCTTTCCAGCTCACTGGCCTTCGTGGACTTGAGGGCCACTCCCTATTGTCTGACCCACAAAAGCAGTGCCATGCATCCTGATTGCCCTCACCTGGCTTTGCAGGTCCTGTTCCCTGACACAGTGATGCCCTTAGCTCCACTCTGAACCCCTCCTGCTTACTGACCCTATCTCTCTAAGGCTAGTAAGCCTACAACTTTGTTCTCAAAATGGAGACAAAGGGCTTTAAAATATTTTTTGAACCCTAAAGTGCTGTACAAATATAGCAAATATGACAAGTATAATGATGAGTTTTCGGTGAAAGACCGTAATGATTAAGAGTAGGATAGTAGAATGAGGAACTATTTCAAAATGGACAGACAAGCTAAGTACAGAGAGCATTGAGTACAGTCATCTCAGGAGAATGACCGTCCTCTTAAGGGTTAACAAATCTTGATGAGCTATACCTTGTATATTTCTGGTTGGAAAACAAAATGGATTGTTTCAGTCACATCTATTTCTGTTCTAGATATATACAGTAAGTCATCAGTCTAAAAAAGAGAATTTGCTATCTGTTGGCTCAGCTTTAAAATTTTGTGACTTGTGGGGACTCCCTGGTGGCCTAGGGGTTGTCCCAGTGCTATTATGACTATGACCTGAGTTCCACCCCGGCCAGGGAGCTGACCCATATGGTGCAGCAGACCTCTCTTGTCTAGCCCTCTGTTCCCCTCAGCAGTATATTTCAGGAGATCTGCCTGTTTTGCTCCCCACTCTGTATCTGGCGAATCTCCTCACCCCCTGCAGCTCTGGCCTGTACCCCCAGTTCTATGCAAAAATAAGTAAATAAAAATAATCATTAAAAAAACTGTGTGACTTCTTTCCCTGCCTGACTCTCCATTTGTAAAATGAGTAGGTAGGAACAGATAATCTGTGATAATCTCCTGGTGCTGATAGTCTATGGCTTATGGAGCAAACCAAAACCAGCCTCCTTGATTTCTTACAGGAACAGGCTCTCGGTCCATGTATCTTTCTTCAGCACACATCCCTTCCTCGCCATTCCATTTGTCATTCTTTGCATCAGTGGAGCACCATGCGCCCTCCCAGGTCAGGACTGCATCTTGTTCAGCTCTGTGCCTTCCCAGCATGGCACTGGCACATTAGGAGATGCTTAATCTATAGTGATGGGGTCGGCGGTGCCAAAGGCGGGTGACTAAGAGATTGGGCCTAGGAAGGAAACTGAACACTTGTGTCCTTCGGAAGGACTTTCCTGGGAGAAAAAGATTTCAAACAACTGTCTGAAAATTTCTTCAAGACTCCCTATTTTACGTCACCCAAGATTGGTGAAAAAGCTAAGGCTAAAAGGATTGCTCATCACCATCAGACTTGCTGTTTCCAGTTTGCAGTAGCTGCTGATTCCTTGAAGTTTTAACTCGTGTCTGTCTGGCCATGTCGGGTCGCTGATCTCTGAGAGCATTTTAACATCAGAAACAGCTTCCAGACGGTGGAGAAGAGCCTGCCATGCATGCTCCCAGGTGATCTGGGGCATCTGGGATGTCAGCTGGGTGTTCATTGTTCCATCTGAGCTAAGCTGATGTCAAGACATCATTTCTTACATGGAAAACTCAGTGGACCACCCAGATGTTTTGTCTTTCAGGAGTGACTATCCCGACCTTTGGCAGCATGTATCTATCAAAGTCTTTACGGGGTCCATTAACTTCAAGAGGTCCAAGAGTATCCTGAAAGTGGATATAAAATGTCAAGACTCTGCCAGGACCCTGAGGTGAGGGACTGCCTGAATGATTTCCTTCCCCCCAGAGTGACAGCGTGGTCTTAGTTCGACAACTTTTTTTTTTGAAAGGACAACCGACATTAGTATTGAATTTATTGTGCTTAGATTTGTAAAAAGTGAATTTCAAAAATAGGGTCATTCCAGCAGGAGACCTTGTTGAAGAGAACTACAATTTTGGTACCAGCACGATATTTCCGGTGTCGGGGTCCTTGGTCTCATCTCCTTCTGGCCTGGAAAGGGCCAGGCCCAGGGTTGAGAGGCCGCTGGAGTAGGGTCGTGGTGGCTCCTGGACTGGCTCAGTGGGCAGGACACGCTCTGTAAACCCAAGTCAAGAGCCTGGAACACGGTCCAGCAAGTGCTATGTCTTGCTTGCCTGAGCAGATAGAATGAGAAGAAAAAATAAATAAAGAGGAGCGGAGGACTGAGGGCATTCAAAAGTAAAATTCAGGGTCAGATAAATAAAGGGAGATGTTTTAATGGTTGAAAATCGAGGAAATTAGAATTTAGTGTGTCGGGACTTGTGCAAATGAGTTCAATCCTTCACTTATCTAAAGAGGGAAGCAGAGCATCAGGGAAGGGCCAGGATTGCCGAGGTTGCCTGGCGATTTTTAGTGACACACCTGGAACTGGGACTGGGTCCCTGATCCAGGCTGGTAACCAGGCATCATAAAGCCAGCCGCAACTTATTGTACTAGGATTATCCACGTTTATTTAACAGGGCCAGAGAGTTGGGGAAGGAGAAGAATTTGATTAATTATGATTTATCGATTCTGTTGGCCCTTAATTCCTTCTCCTCTTTCTTGCTCTGAAGAGTGTTTATTAAGCTCAACTGTCCTCCCTGAAACTTTGAGATAAGGCGAGAGGGAGAGACTCTGATCTACTCTGTGTCAGGAGAGGAACCAGTGAAAACACTCACCTGAGAGCTCACCAGAACAGTCCCCTTGAGAATCAGATCTTATCTGAATCTGATTTTGCTTTTGAAGCCTGTTTTCCTTTGAAAATACAGGGCAGTTCAATTATTTCTTAGGGAGCATATCCCTCTTTATTTGAATGGATGGCAGGTAATATTTTTGAGGAATTAAGTGATATATTCTCATTCCCCCTCCCACCGCCACTCCCCGCAGTCACACACCTGGGGCTTCCTCCTGTCCACAGGCCCTGCCTCTCCAGTCCGAATCACTCGGGTCTAGTCCCATCATTCATTGCTCCCAGGAAGGACATCACAGCTGAATGCAGAGAGCCAAGAAGTCACTTCTTATAGACACTGGGAAGTAGCCAGGTAGAACCAGCTGGAGTGGCAACCAGAATCAACCTCTGAAGACTTTATGGGCTAAATGAGTTTTTCTTGATCCTCTAGGCCATGGAGTGACCAGAGGATGTCTTGAGAGTGGAAACACCATGATCTGATTTAGTGTGTAGTAAAGAAGAGGGTTGAACTGTGGATGATGGGGGAGCAGAAAGAGGTCAACTGTGGAAGACTAATTACAATCTTTTGTGATTATCAGGAGAGAGGTGCTGATGGTTTGACCTTAGGACTCCTTAATAAGGATAAAAAAAGAGATGGATTCAATAGCGGGGGGCGGGGGGACAGAAAGAAGGCTTGGGAGGATCTGGCTATGATATATGCAGAGTGGAGGGAGTCATGAGGTAGTGGGGGGAGGAAGTATAGGAAAATGAGAATTCTGACCTGGGAGCTACAGCATATCTAGCGGAGCATGGGGGGGCAGAAGGTGTGGCAGTGGGGGAGAGGGAGTGATAAGGTCAGCTGTGGGTGAGTTGAGTTAAGGAGTTGGTGGGACATGTAGGTGGGAATTGGAAACCCATGTCTGCAGTCAGGGAGGGACCACAGCTGTGGAGCACATAGAGCGAGATGGTGAGAGAAGCCACGGGCATGAGGCTTGGATGGACTTAGGGCCAAAAGTGAATGTCCACCACTTCAGTCGAAGTGTGCGCGTCCTGTGCACTCTCCACTGATCCTGCATTCATCTTTGTAAGCACAACTCAGACCCAATGATTCCAATGATGTGCAGAAAGGAAGATTTTTTTCTAGGTCTTTCATTACCTGACCCCACCCTCCACTTCTAGAAGTATTTCCTCAACATGCAACTCCCCCACACTCTTAACATATTTATTTATTTATTCAAGCACTGGAGTACAGGCCAGAGGCGTGGGAGGGTGAGAGAATTCACCAGAGCCAGAGCAGGGAGCAGAACAGGCAGAAGGACCGAAGTCACCGCTGAGGGGAGCAGTAGGCGA
Organism: Talpa occidentalis; assembly: GCF_014898055.3. Lineage (NCBI taxonomy): Eukaryota > Metazoa > Chordata > Mammalia > Eulipotyphla > Talpidae > Talpa > Talpa occidentalis. Next base: position 39,377,063 of record NW_023604295.1, on the reverse strand, counting down.
GACAGGAGAGGTCGGCCTCATCATTAAACTGTATTTTCTGAATGTGCTTTCCTTCTTTTGCTCATTCTCTCCTCTCCGCTTGAAGTGCTTCTTCCCCTCTCCTCCTGTGGGAATATTGTCCATGCCTCCAAGAGTCACTGAACTCTTTCCCGGGCACTCCTGTAAATGGTCTTTTCTGAGTTTGAATTGTGATAGCACGTTCGCTCTGGGCCATCCTCCATTGACCCCACCACACACCTTGTGACCCTCTCCAGACCCCAAGCCAAGATATCATTTACCTGTTCCCTGCATTCTGCACAGGGATCCCTTCCTTGGAGCACATTGAGTTTCAGGAGCTGAGGATGTGTAGTTACAAGAACCTGAACTTTTGAGTTTGCTTTTTGTATGATAAATAGTAGATTTGGAAGAATAGGTAAAAAATCAGATTTCCTTATCCCCAGGTCAGATGAAGATTCTTTAGACTGGGGGAGAGGGGAGTTGAGGGGAATGTGGTGAGGGAGAGAGCTTTATGAGGTTCAGGATGAGATCACTGAGGCAGAAGAAGAATCAGGCCCCGGGGTCACATAGGTTCTGCTCTGGTGGGCACTGGCCATCACTGGCAGCCAGACTGGTGCCTTTGGACCTCCCGGCCTCTACGTAGCAAGTCTTCATCCCTCTAGTACGTTGTTGGTGTTGCGGGGCCAGGTCAGTTTTCCTTCCTAGGGGACCCCCACCAGGGGCCATCCATGAAGGAGGCCTGTCAGTGCCCAGAGGCTATGTTACCTCTATCTGGCCTACTCACATGGACAACTCCCTTTCCAATAGCCTGGTCTTTCATAAGTCACAAGATAAAGGACGAGACTCAGAGAGTTGCTGGTGATAGGAATTTCCCCTGCACCCTGTCTCTATTTGTTGACATTACATGGAAACAACTCAAAAGTTCTCTCTCATCAGAATACACTAGAGTTACATACCTCTCTACAGCTATCAGGTGATAATCTTTCTTGTGGAATACATATTTCTTATTGCTAGATATTTTTTGCTGCCTCTACAGAAGTACTCTTTGCTTTTCTTCACTCTGGTCTCTTCCCCAGAGCCAAGGCAGTGTGGGCTTTGGACCTGTGAGCTTCTTGTTAGGTTCAGCCAATGGGGTCAGTGGGGGAGGGTGCTGGCAAGAGATGGTGGGAGAGGAGGGATTGATAGGTCTGCTTTCCTGCTGAGTTGTCATCTAAAGTGAGGCCTTTCCGAATTCTCCTCTCCTAAGGTCCTGCAATCTCTCCCTCCAGGTCAACTGGCTGTGCGGGTGTAACCATTTCTGTTATCAGTCACCTCAGGATACCACACTTACCTCTTATTCGCCTACATTCCTATAACTGGTGGCTTCATTAAGCTTCTTAAAATTATCCTAATTTGGATGTGACATCTGGTTTCTGCTGGAATGCTGTTGCAGATTATATTTTCCAATGATAGTTAAAACAACATCTCCCATCCCACATTTTTTTTTTTTTGACAGCATGACTGACATTTCTCCCTCAAGAGGAAGTGATACTGTAACTTCTACACTAGTTACAAAAGCGACTCTGCCCAATTCTCTTGGGATACCCACCTCTGAGAACTTGAGCTGAAAACAGCATGTCCTGAGACCACCAAGCTTTGAGGCAGGCCCACACCAAGAGACAACAGGGAGAGCCCCTGAGACTACATGAGAAGAGAGATTACTGGCCAGCTCCCCCACACCCCCCAACTCCTTCAACACCCCCCCTCCCCAGCTACAGGAGGGAGGTCAGAACAGGAGCTGAGTCCTTCCTGAATTCCTGTCCCAAAGATGAAATTGTTGTTTTAAGCTATGAAGATGGGAGCGAATTACTATGCAGTGATAGATGATTAGGGCAGACCCTGCCTGACATCTAGAGACACCTCTTCCCTTCTGAGCTGTGAGTTTCCAGCGGCAAAGGAGACTCACCACTGCGGGGTGAGGGGGACACTTGGTTATATCCCCCAGAGCAGCTGTTACACAGCAGTCCATTCATGAATGCTGATGAATGGATCCAAAGGATGTGACTTATCTCAGTTTTAGCTCTCAGAGGAGATGTGTGTGTTCTGCTCACCTGGGAAATAAGAAAATGGAGAATATTGCATTGTCACCACATGAAGGATGGGCTTTGGGCGTCTACCTTGGGAACTTACAATATGCTTCTTTGAACCTCAATGGCCAAGGGCAGATGTCCCCCAGATTTAAGATACTCTTTTGCAATACTATTCTCATTAAGAAGTAGAACATTAATTATGCCACAGTGAGATCATGAACTCTTCTCCAGACTTATTACCTGCAGCCCCACACTGAACGCGGCCTTCCTGCCTTCTCCCGTGTGGCTGTGTATATTTTGTCAGTTCAGAAAGAGAACTATCCCATACTGGGAAACGGTGTTAGGAATGAGTTAGGGAAAGAGGCCACGGCTTGGGTAACATTCCTGAGATGAAGGGTTTGAAAACTGGGTGTGCCAGAAATTTCCTGGAAAGTTTATTTTTGCTGAGTTGTGAGCCTGACTTCAGATCATGGGAGCTCTTGGATAATGCCAGTTTGTTGAAACATATAGAGAGCCAGCTGTCCCTGGAAATGCAGTTCTCTCTTGCCAGCTGAGAGTTTTGTGGTCTGGCTTGCCTGTGAGTTTGAACACAACTTTCGAAGCAAATCATGAGAAAAGGTCAGAGAGACACTGTGTTGTCCAGATGGGGGCTGATAGGAGTTCTACTCTCTGGGGGCTTGTGAAAATGCAAATTCCGGAGCCAGTCTGGAGGAGGGCTGAGGCTGCCATAGGCATGGTCTCAGGCCCATGCAGAACCACTGACTCCTCTAAGGAGCACCTCCTGGAGGGCCTGGCTCAGCCACCCTGGGAGGTCCCGGTTCTGACCCACCTCCTTGGGGACAGTCCTCCTAGTGGGGCTCAAAGTTTTGTTTGGTTTCAAGAATCTTCTGGTAAAATAAAAATGCTCTTTGGTTGGGCAGAGTGTAAGGGCCCTTATTGTCTAAAAATGTGTCATAGCTACTTAAAATAAAAACGAATCATACTAACAGCTGAACTTGTTGAAATTTATCCTATGCTCCATGCTAATCCTTACAGACATCTGGCGAGGTGGGACTGAGTGTGTCCTTCTTACAACCAGGAAACTGAGGCATGGAAAAGTTAAGTTCCTTGCCCAAAGTCACACAGCTGGTGTGGGGCAGAGTGGAGACTGGCAGGGAGGCATCAAAACCCAGGTGACCACGGAGGACAAAAGAGGCTCCTGTCAGGTCCTGGAGAAGGTGGGTGGGGAGTGTGATGGGTCAGTCTTGCCAATCTCTTTATATTTCTAGGGACAAGTGGCAGCAGGCTTGGTCTGAAATGGTATTGTTTTGTCCATGTAACCATTCATCATCTACTTAGTATTTACTGACAGTAATGATGCCTTTGACCCTGTACTGCATGTGAGGTAACACATCTGAATAAGCCATACCCTGCCTTCAAGGGGTTCAAAGCCACCTGGTAGTGGGTGAACTGCATCAAAGTCAGGATGCCTGAAACAAAAACATGCCACCACGAGCTGCCAATTTCATTGCCATTTTCATGGCCCTCTTGAATGCTGGTTACAAAATCTTTGTCCCTAAACACTTGACTCTCTCAAGGGCTTAATGGTTGCCTTGGTGGCATCTTGGACGATGTCCATTTCATATTCCTGCCTGTCTATCTTTGCTTATGCTGTTCCTCCTTCTTAAATATCTTTCATCCTTTCCCTGTGCCCAAATCCTACCCCAGAGACAGGTCACTTTCTCCACAAATGCTACCTGCTCCCCAGCAACACTTCACACCCCACCCTCTGTGTGCCTCCTATGACACCTGTCATGTGGGTCTGAGGGTGTCCAGGGTGACCAACTGTCCTGGTTTACCTGACACTGAAGCATTTCCTCTTCTTTATTATACTTCTATTGCAGCATAGCTAGTTCCCACTAACTCAGCCACTTGGAGCAATACCCACACTGGGGCATGGCGGGATTCCCTCCTCAGTCTCAAAAGCTGAGATTCAGATGTCTGCCGACTGAGTTCTGGGGACTCTGGGTAAAAATCCGTTCTGGAACTCATTCACATTGTTGGCTGAGTTCAGTTTCTGACAGTGTAGGGCTGAAATTCCCAGTTCTTTGCCTGCTGTCAGCAGGAGACCCCTCAATTCCCAGAAGTTCCTCAGCCTCCTTGCCAGCTCACCTCCACCGTCTTCAAAGCCTCAGTGCACCCCCTAGGGTTTCGCATCTCCTGGTAAGGCCAGCTGATCTTCCTGTCTTCAAGTCAATTTATTTACACCTGCAAAATCCCTTCACATCAACACCTAGATTTAATGCTTGATTGAATAACTGGGTGAAGTGGCATGCACAGCATGGAATTTTGGGAGTCATCCTAGAATTCCACCTGCCACATCTGCGATGATATCCTCTTGGTGCTAAAACTGGGACAGTCCCAGGCAAAATGGGACAGTGGGTCACCCGTTCATACGTCAGCAAGGACAGCACCAATTCCTCATCTCTCCCACTTCTGGCCTCTGCACATGGCAGGGTCTCACCTCGCCAAACTGCTCAGTGTCTGAGCGGCAAGGCACTGACCTTTCCAGAGTGCACCAGGGCCACATGATGTCACAGTGGGGACAGTGGCTGAGACCATAGGCACCAAGAAGGACAAACCTGGATTCACATTTTAAATTAATTTAAATTAACAACTTTGTGATCTTTGATTAGTGACCCAAGCTTCATATATTTTTTTCCTTCTATAAAATAGTAACACCTGTTAATGGTACCTCAGAGGTTTAAATGGAATCGTGTACAGGAACCATTGAACTCCAGTCCTGGATGACAGTAAACACCCAGTGAAATCAGTCATCCTCATCATCTTCATTACTATTAATACCTGCCCAGTGTTAGTTGAGGGCTGGCAAACACACCTTACCTGTGGCGCCCTTTCTAGGCCAGATGTGGAGCAAGGCTGTTTGTCTGTCCAGTCCCCCAGCGCTTGGTATAATAGAAGGGTTTCTCTGTGGTCATGTCCTGACCAACCTGGGTAACTGAGCTCACTCTGGAAATTCCTTTGATAATTTAGTACGAGAAACACATCTTCCTTCAATTTAAAACTTTTGGGTGGTACAGCAGTACAGATGTTAAATATTTTCTGTGTATGACTCCAGAGGGTAGAGGGTGGGTTGGTAATTCTGAATCCTTTGAACATCTTAGCGGCCTCTCTGGATGAAAGGTACATGTTGAATGTGGCATCATAAGAAATTAAAAGAAAATAATTTTCTGCTAAAACAGCTGTGGGGTCTCTACAGACCAGAGGGGTGTCTTGGAGCAGGCAGTGTACCTCAGGGCACAGGGCCTTTTGAAAAACATCTGGAAACTGCACATCCAACTTCATACATGGCAAGTCAAGTATGAAGTTGTTTATTGAGGAATTCCTCAGTTTCAGGGCATTTCATTGCAAAAAGAGGAAGGCCTTTGAGTGCAAACTTGTGCCATGGAGAGTGTACCAAGGGGGCTTTTATTGTTTTAATTAAAATAATTTCAACTTTCAATTACTTTTTATAAAACAACATACAGACACAAACAAAAGACATTCAAACACCCCCTTCTCCTCTTTCTCCTCCTAAAGTACACAGTTTTAGCTTTGAGGGGGGATTTACCGCCTTTGTCCTAACTCCAGCAAACCAGGTGGTCACACAATCAGCAAACCAATAACAATTACAGACATTACAATTTTCTACTTCACTGCCATAAACAAACACTGAGCAATGGGGCAGAGAACGCTGGAACATCAGCAACGTGACTAGGAAAGCAAGACAAACAGAATTGTGTCCTGAGATTTAGACTAGGCCTCAGGCATCTCCAGAGTTTTTAAAAAAAGCTTCCTCCCTTCCTCCGCCTCCTTCCTTCAACACAAATGCTTCAGTGGAGGAGCCCCTAATACCTAAGCTTGGTGGAGCTTAGCGAACTGTAACAGGCCCAAACAGGGGCCGTGGTGACCCCCACCATTAATCACTTTAGTAAATCCTGGGGGAGATAGAGACTTCCCTCGCTCCCTGCCCCTCCTACACTGCCTATAGATGTTATTTAAGGAGTTGAAGTTAAGGGGAAATTTTTTGAATTGTCTTTTCAATTCTATTTATTGATGTGCATTGTAATTGCCATCATGAATTTTTTTTAAACATTATCAAATCTGTCACCTGTCCTACCTTTCTTTTTCATGTCATTTGAAAGCTCCACCTTCACATGACTTCCATGTAATTTATAGTAACCTTTTTGAGAGGCTGTCTCTGACCATCTCTGGGCCGGAAAGTCCAGTGGTGACCTGATCAGCACCTATCTGGAGACCCGTAGACCTGGAATCAGAGCTGGCCCAGAAAGGGTGTTTGAATGGTCTGCCCCTCACCCCGCCCTTGGAGAATCTGATATAGCTCCTTGCTGGATGCACATCTGGGAACCACAGAAGACCTCAATCTACTCCCCACACGGTCAGCTCTGATTTGTGGGTGTGAAAACTGAGTTGCAGAGAGAGAGGTCAAGATCCGTCCCAGGGGTCTCCTGGCTGGGTCTGAGAATGCCTCCATGGCCTGTCAGGCCCCTGCAAAGTTTTCGTTGCCCCACCAAAGACTGGCTGGACATTGCCCCAGCAGCTGGACGCGTGGATTCTGACTCCAGGGCTCAGCTGAGGCCGAGGTGATGGCAAATGTCAACAGGCTTTGAATTTATAGGGCAGTTTTCTCTTCTGTTCACAACGCTCATTTCACAGAAAGCTCTCTTGGAAGAAAGTCAATTCTTTGCCTGACTCACTCCATCTGGCTCAGCATCCTCTGGGTCATTTCTCTTGTCTGGTGTGTTTGTCCAGGACTGGTCATTCTAGCTAAATTTGAGATTCACAGTAGCAACTGTATCATCACTGGTGAGCCCTCCCTTCCCACTCCCTCCCTTCTGCCCTCCATCTTTCTCTCTAGGCTGTCATTTTCTTTAGCCACTGAGCTTTGGACAGTTTTGCTCCCTGGAACCTCGCAGCCATGTGTGGAGCTGAGCTGCGGGGTGTGGGTTGAGTGTGAAGGAGCAGCCTCGCCCTGTCCCTCTAGTTGAGTGCTTGCTGGGAGATCACTTGAGGGCTATTGTACATCCTGGATCTGGGCCTTCTTTCCCTATTAAAAAGGAGAATAAAGGGGCCTCCCTGGTGGTGCAGGGGTTGAGACGCAACCTATGAAGCAATCCGCAGCCTCTGCAGCACAGAGTTCAATTCCCGGCCAGGGAGATACCCATAGGGAGATACCCAGACCTCTCCTGACTCGCCCACTGCTCCCCTCAGCAGTGTATTTCAGTCAGTCTGCCTGTTCTGTTCCCCACTCTGTCTCTGGTGAGTCCTCTCACCCCCCACACGTCTGGCCTGTACCCCAGTTCTTGTATGCATAAATAAATAAAACTTTAAAAAAAAGGAGAATAAAAGCTTTGAATCAGTCTGTCATCACTCTTTAGTTTGTCACTGCAGTCTGGGGGGTAGGGAGAGACAAGTTTCAACTTTAAAATTCATGTGAAATACTTTATTCATAATTTAGAAAAACATTAGCCTTCCATACTACTGTTTCTCCCCCCACCCCATTACTCTCCTGTCTTCCTTTTCATTTCTTCGCTTCACCCTCCATTGCTGCCGGCTTTTCTTCCTCCTGCCCCCCTCCCCACTTCCTGTCACAGGGCTGGCACACAGAAGGGAGAGGAGGAGGAAGAAGGAACTGGCAAATGAATGGATACAAGAGTGTAATTTCGATGCTCACAGTTCTGTCTGGACACCTGAGTGGAGGCCTAGTGGGCACGATGCACAACTTGAATTGCTTATGTGCGTGCATCCCTGCAACCAGCTCCCGCCCCGTCCATTTGATGTGCGGAAGCTAAGTCAAGATTGCAGTTCATTTTGAGAAGTGAGTGAATTTGGTGGCCTTGCCACTGAGTCTAAATTCTCTTCTCCCTCCCCCATCACCCAACCTCAGCAACCATCCTGTATTCCTACACTAAATGGTCCTCAGCTGCAGACTGAGCTGCTGCTAAAATATAACCCACTAACTTCTACCCTAAACCAATTTTTCTCCCACTAACTTTTTTAAACACGCCATAATTTTGTGACCTGAGTGTCATCCTATATTCAGTGTCCTGCTGAGTCACATTTTGGACTGAGACAAAAGGAAAAAAAAATTAGTGATCGATCCTGTCTTTACCAGAAGTTTAATGTTTTATAAATCATGAATGCTTTGCACTAATTTTTATGTTTTTGAAATGTTGTGTTAACATATTTTCTTGATTACTGCATTGTTTGTCATCCCCTTCAGTGTCACACACTGGCCTCAGCTTTACCTAAACCCTTTTCCCAATGTATTTCACTGGTGACAACTCCTAGGTCCTCTAATTCCACTGTAACTTTTCCAGAAGGTCTCTCTCTCCTGCTCTCCCCACATCCCTTCTCTGTGTCTGTGTCTGTCTCTCTCACTCCTCCCTCTTTCAACCTCACAGAAGGACAATGGCAACAGCCTCCTACCTGTCTTCTTGCCCATCCACTCTTGCTTCCTCTCAGTGCTTTTTTCTCTGATGATTCAAGGGTGACTTTCTAAAACAAAGACTGCATGATATCTTCCAGGGTCTCCTTACCATTGACCAGAGCATCCTCTCTACCTTGACATTGAGGGGCCTCAATGTTTTGCCTCAACCTTCCTTCCATTTTTATTCCTGCCACTGCCTGAGGCAGGGAGCAGTCACTTCCTTTTCCCTAGGAAAGGGAGCGTGGAACACAGGGAGAGAGGAAGAGTAGCAACAAATCTCTAGAGAGAACTAGGCATACATGGAAAAGTAGAAAATTGTCAAATAAGTTTGGAACTGATTTCCTATTTCTCTTTCTTGAGAATTCAAAAAATAGTTATTAGTCTATGAAAGTCTCTGAGAAGACAAGGGAAAAAAATTCTTTTGCCTGTAATACAATGTTCACTTAGTAGTTGCCCTCAGAACTTTTTAAAATTCAAAATTAATCTTTTAAGGGAGCTATTTCTCAGGAAAGTTTGAGAAGCATTTTTCTTGTAGAGAAAATCTGTTGGTCAATCTAACAAACCAAGGTTGTGGAATTGCTACTGCTTGTTCATGTGACATGCAATGAGTTCTGAAGTAACGATATGACATTAAGTTTTGGGCCCCAAAATGTTCACTAAGAAAACTGACAGATGAATATAATAGGGGAAGTCATAGTGACAGAGACAAAATAGAGGAATAAATTTTGCTGGGAAATGAGAAGGACCTTTGAAGAAAACAGATATTTGAACTAGGTTCTAAGAGACTAAGAGTTTGCAGATGGAGAAGGTAAAAAGGTACTTTCTTAAGGGAGGGGCCAGCATATGTGGATGGCACAGAAGGACAGAAACAGTGATCGTATAGCATGGGACTGGAGGGGATGAAGTCTCACGTTTCGCAGTCAAGCAGGCACTGTATGAGTGGTGCCCCCTGGAGTTATGCAGTGCTCAACCTGTATGCCCGAACGTGGCAGCCCTGGGGGAAATGTTGGGCGAGCCTACTTCCTAGAGGGATGCCAGAGTCGAGACTTAATCAGAAGACAACCATGGCCTACCCATGTAAGGTTGCTTGCTATTTAACTTTAAATCCAAACACCAGATGATTTTTTTTCAATTTAAAAATGTTGGATAAAATACAGAGTTAAAAGCCATAACCCCAGCCTTCCTTTACTCCTTTTCTAACCATAATCTTACTTTCCTTACTCTACACCCAGATGACACCTCTGTCATTTGGGTGTGTCTTTCCAGAATTTACATGAATCTATTGCACAATAAGAACATGTTGGTTAGGGCCTCCCTGGTGGCGCAGCGGTTGAGCGCTGGGTTGCAAAGCTGCCTGCAGCCTCGGCAGAGCCGGTTCAATCCCCAGATGCTCCTGGCCACCAGAGGAGGGTCCCACATGGCACGCAGACCTCTCCTGCTGCCTGCTGCTCTGCTCAGTAGTGTACTTCAGTCTGCTTGCTCTGCTCCCCGCCCTGGCCTTGGTGAATTCTCTCACCCTCCCGCGCTTCTGACTGTACCCAGTTGGTTAGTGAGGTTTTAACTAAATGGAATCATATGCAGCATGCTGTCTTACAACTTGTCTTATGAAGAGTTTCTGATCTCAATGTATCTAGATTTATCTCGGTTTTTTCATGGCTGCCTTACAAGGTATTATGGCTCTTCCCCCACTCATCCACACTGCCCCTTGCTTCTGGGGGAGCAACCTTGGAATATGGGTGAGGCTGACCTCAGCCCCAATTCTAGGGGTGAGTTCTGGTTGGTGTAAGCCTCAGTGATCAGCTCAGGACCATTCCAGTCTCAGGAAGGGGGTGGAGTATTTCTGGAAGACTGCAGAAAGAGGAGACCCCTCTCTCCCTCAACCTATGTGCTATGCATGTGCAAATGTCAGGTCCAGAAATGCCAGAGAAGTTTGATGCTATGAGAGAAGTCCAAAAGGGTGAAGGGCACACATGGACGATGGATATATGAGAACAATGGAAACACAACTCAGGCAGGTCTGATTTAGCAGGATCTGAAACTTGTCCCTACTTCTGGGGACAGTAAGCCAACAAACTGCTGGATAGTTCATGATTCTTGTGGGGTTCTCACTGAAACAGCTGTGCAGTAGTCCATGGAGAGACTACTACTTAACCAGGTTCCTATGACCTAACCAGGTTCCTATCACGGGCTTTAAGATTATTTCCCCAGTGTTTTTATTTATGGATTCTTTTTGTTCCATATAATGCTGCAATAAACATTTCTGTAGGGCCTTCTTTTTTGTTGCTGCATATGTAAACTATTTTGTAGAAAAAAAAAATAATTAAAAGTGGTATTGCTGGAACAGAGAGTGTCCATACTTTTATTTTGACAGAAACTTCCAAATTATACACACAAACCACCACCCATAGAGCTTGAGAGTCCTGGGGGGTGGGGGTGGGGAATTAAACATATTGAACAATATCTGCTGGTCTGTCCAGATGTACCATCAGCCTGTAGTCCTGGAGCAGGGTACTGGGGGATCCCAAGGGAGAGGCCAGAGAGGTCAGGGTAACTTGAGAGACTTTACCAGCTGCCATGGACATATTCCAGTACCTTCTTCTATATGCCTAGTCCAGCACCAACAGGGACTTTGTTTAAGATACTCTAGCTTAATAGTAACTTGTGATGTTTAAGGTAAATTGGTAGTAAAGTTTGTGGTGAGGTACACCTCATTTCATTGTTATTTTAAAAAATTCTCTTGGGCATATGTTACATGATCTTTACCCAGATAAAGTCTGTGCAAGAGGCTTTGAATTCTAAGTGGCTGTTTTCGTCCTCAGCTGGAGAAGAAGCATCTTCCTGAGTCAGATGTTGATCACGTCAACCACTCATTCTTCAGGTCATTTTTCTGAATTAACTAGTTAGAACCAAAAATAAAACACAGTGTGGAATAAAAAGTCTCAGAGGATGCAGTGCCTGAGGAACTGGACGGATGGAAAGAAAGACCTTCTGGTTTTTGTGTCCCATTTACAAATGAGGAGACCTGAATCCAAAGAAGTGACGTGATGTGGGGAAGCCACACTATGAATGGGTGGTGGATGGAAAGTAGGGGCTCGGGGCTGCTGACTTCCAGCCCAGGGTGGCAGCCCCATGCGCATGTGCCCCAGTCTAGGTGGCCCCTGTGTCACGGGAACTTTGTGACGACAAGGTCCTTCGCAGCACTCCTGGCAGGCTCATGCAGATTACCTTCTGTGCCCTGCTGCTGGCAGATGGAGCAAAGGGAGATGAGATAGTGGAGGAATGCATCTGAGCCCTTAGCAGAATCCCGGGGTACTTCTGGAAACTATTCTTTAGAAGATCCTCAGTGCTGTATTTTTTTTTATGCCCCCACCGTCACCTGGAATGTTATTTATTTCTATTTACCATCTGTCATCCCCTTCTCCTCATGGAACTTCCTGAGGGTGGGGACTTTGTTTCATGACTATACCCCCATGTGCCTAGAACAATGTCCAGAATGCAGGAGCTGCTCCATAAATGTTTACTGACTGGGGGCACTGAGTGATGGTCTTACTTGGGTTGCTATAACAGACTGTCATAGACTGAAATTCACTTCCTACAGTTCTAAAGGCTGGGCAGTGCAAGATGAAGGCACCAGTAGATTCTGAGTCTGGTGAGGGAGCACACTCCCTCACCGGTGGCCATCTCCTTGCTGTGTCCTCACTTGGGGGACTGGGTCAGGGAGCTCTCCAGGGCCCTTATTATAAGAGCACAAATTATATTCATGAAGGCTCTGTCCATGTCACCTCAGTACCTCCCAAAGACCCTACCTCGTCATACCACCACATTGGGGGTTAGGGTTTTAGTATATGAATTTTTTGTGGGGGGAAAGGGGTGTTGGTTGTGCGGAAATATTCAACCCACAGAAGTAACAGAAGAAGTGCTGGTCAGTTTATGACCTGGGTCGCCAAGGAGACAAGGAAGTTAACACCAGTCAATGTCACAGCCCCGTTAGAGGTACAAATCAGGTCAGGGAAGTGGAGACAAGTAGAGATTGAAGACAGTCTCAGGAGTCTTGGCACCAGGGTACAAAGATCTCTACCAAATAGCCCTAGGGAATTTAAACAATTCTTTTCATCATTCACTAGATTTCTTTCCAAAACTTCCAAATGCTGAGGAGAAACAAAAGTAGGGAGATTGTTTATGATCTTCAGTCCTTTTTCTTTTTTTAACCTTGAAACTGAGTGAACAAAAACAATGGCGTGCCACCCAGAAGAATGCTGAAGGTTGCATTTGGTTGTTTCAACTAAGTTCCGGCTGTTTTGAAGCCCAGGAAGAAATATATCACTGGGTGGAATTGACAAGAGCTGGTTTAGCAAGAGTTAGGCCAAGTGTAGAGGGTGTTTGCTATGCATGGCTGGCCACCCTCTGCTCAGGTCCAGGAAAGAACACTCATTTCACTGAGCCTTAGTCTCCTCATCTATAAAATAGGGTAATAAGACCTACTCTCTAGTGTTCAAGAACAAAATAAGCTGGTGAGTAGGAAACTGCTCTGCTGACTACTGAGATGTTGTATAAGTATATTGTTTTCATTCTAGAAGGATCTGAAGTCTGCATGGTAAAAGTGGCATGTACCAATGGCAGGATAATTTACTGCAATGTCCCTTTGGAACTGGTTATTGTATTTTTCCCTCTCACTTAAATAGGTAGGTAGGTTTGAGGTTTCCTTGGTTCAGGATTCTTGGACCCATAAGATTGAAGGCAGAGGTCCTTCAAGATCATCTGTCTCCTTCTGGCCTGGCTTTTGAAAAGATTGTGCTATGGGGAAAGGAGACAGTGGGGGAGCAGGAGAAGAGAAAACTGGATGAGGGAAGGGAAAGTGGGCTGGGGAGTTTCTCCCATACCTAAGAGAGAAGACCCTTTTTTCTTTGCTCCCACGGTCCCAGGGTGAAGGCAGAGACTTGGGAGGGAGAGACTGCGGGGGGAATTAGGGACCCCCATTCTACAGTCCAAGAGCAGGTGAGGTGCCAGCCTGTAGGAATCTTGGATGGGGAAGACATCAATAGCCAGAGGCCCTACATCTGTTCCACTCCCATTGCTTGGACCCCTCTACAGTGCCCAGATGGGGGTGCCATTTGAAGCAGAGCCCATTCTCTAATGACTGAAGTGATGAATGTCTTCACCAACCCAGGGAACTGGATGCTCCTAATCAGACTTAATGTTTTTTAGAAAAATCACATGACATTTCTTTCATGCCCATGTTTATGGAATAAAACCCATTCATTACCTGTTCCATACAAAACACAATCTCTAATAAATACTTTAGACAAAAATGTTAGTAAACAACAACATCTGGAAGAAACACATCCTGAAAGAACCAGCAGAAATCAGGAAATCACTGTCCTATTTTTGCCTCTGGCACTAACATGCTCGTGACCTTCCGTCAGTCACTCCCCCACCTGTGCGTTCATTTATTTATTGTGTTTGTGAAAGGAACTGGACTAAATTCCTGGTTCAAGCAACAGCTAATTTAGGATGGATTTGGAAAATGTGAAATAGTTATATAGGTATGTTCTTAACAAGGCATCTTGTTTAGGTGTTTTTTCGGTACTGTTATATTCCACTTCAAAAATAATTGACTTTGCAGAAAAAGAGTTTCTTCAGTTGCAGAAGACAAACCAAATACCTGTACTAATGTGTCTGTTACCTGCCTAGGCAACGCTTATTCCTGCACTTGTCTCTTGGTCGGGATTTTGGTCTTCCTTGCAATGTGTATGTCTTGGGATTTTCCTTTTCAAGAGAACAGCACTTTTGAAAAAAACCAATCCTCCCATAACGGGCTCATCTTTCACCGGGGCTGGAGCAGTGTAAACATGAGGCTGCCTGTTTGTTTTCTCAATGATTTCCAGATCAAATCTGCTCTGTTTACAAGATGGAGACACTTTTTCTAACCACCAACATTGCACATTCAATAGGGGTGAGGTGGGTGGAGTGTGGTGGAGGCATTCGACACCCCAGCTGGGGTCTCTGCTTCCAGTTATCCTGTGTCTTGCGCTGCGTCTTGGTGGATGCCCCAGAAGGATGCATGCCTGATGCAGCAGCTGCCTCAACATACTGGCTTTTCACACTTAAATGGAATCAAGATATCAGGCTATTATTATTATTATTATTAATTTTAAAACTTTAAACATCAGGCCGCTTCTTGACATTTTCTTTACTTTTCCCTATGCCTCCCTGAGTTCTTACCTTATCCAGACCCATGAAGCTCATTTTGCAGTTTCTCTTATTTCCCTTGACTCATGAGTGGTATTAACCTGATGCTTAGAATCCCCTGGGTGACCGTGATGTTTGCAGGCCATGTGTTAAGGTACACATTAGTGCTCTGCAAAATACGAAAACCTTGACTCTATTACCTTAAAAAATCACCTTGCATCCCCTTAGGTTAGATGTTTAATGCTTATAAAGATGTCACTTTGACCAGGGGCTGGAGCACCGCCCCCTCCACCTCCCCCCACACCACCTGAAGAGCCCAGCAGGGGTTTTGCCAGTGGGGGCGCAGGCTTATCTATCGCTGCTGTCCTTATGGGGTGGCTGCAGCATGGAGAGGAAGGAGTGGACTTGCCTTCAGGAACCTGAGTCATAGGCAGGAGATGACTCACCAGCAGTGATGCCTGGCTGTGTGACCTTGACTGAGACCTACTCTCAAGGCCCAGTTTCCTCTTCAGCCCTCTGGCCTCATAGGGATAAGCTGTGGTTTCATGAGACCCACCAGGCAGGAAAGGACTTTGGCCTAGTAAAATACCATGGAAGTGAAAAGTTCTGTGACCATAAAGCTCAAAGATTTTGGGGAGGTGAAAAGGGGATCAGACTGCTGTCTGTTATTACATAACTGAGGATGCTTGTAAAAGTAAATTTAAAAGAAATTTCCAAAAATCATTAACATCTCTGAAACTCAGATGGAGGTTGGCTGTCCGGCACCACCCCCTATGACCTTTCTTAGACACCACCATTACTGTGGCCAATAACCCCCTCTTTGGGGTTCCGGTTATCCCTCTGTCAACAGGAGGGTTGGATTTGGTGGTGCTATAATCCTGTGCCATGCTTCTCAGACTGATGTGCTGAAGCAGCGACGGTATTAGAAGGGAAGAAAGGGAGAATCTCTAGTTATACTTCTGTTAAAAAATGTATTACCAGGAAATTCAGATCTAAGTCTACAAGTGTCTTATTGTATGTTATTTAAAATTTTTTTTGAAAATTGAATACATGAAAATAAATTTTAAAAGAAAAAAAAGTGATTAGAGAAATGGACTGTGCTTCTTTGTATTTCTAGTACTGTAATTTTGTCCCTGTAACTCATAATAACATAGTCTGGTACTCAAACAAAGCCATGACCTGGATCTGGAGGCATTTTCATAGCCCTGGTTCTGATGTCGATTACTGTATGACTTTGGGATAGTCACTTCTCTCTGAACCACAGCTTCTTCGTTTGGGAAGCTAAGGGATTAGTCTTAGGGTTAGTCTTAGATAGTCTTTAAGGTCCCTTTCTGATAAAGCTCTCCCTATCAGTGTCTCTCACTTTAATAAAACCCAATAGCTGAAACAATAATGTCTACCTTCCCCAAATATCCTTTCACTGATAAAACAGGCCAATAAAGGCAAAACTGCTTGCAGTATAAAAAGAATTTTTAAAAATAGCTGCTTCGTTTTAGAAATAAGTTGATTTACGTGTAGCCTTTCAGATTCTCTTGTACCTGTAATTGATAAAATTTTGTCTAGTTGGACATTTCAGTGATGGTTCTTTATCCCCAGCAGCTGACCCTGCCACATCCATCAGACAAATTCCCAAGCAAGACCCCTGTAATGTTCAGCTGAAATCTCTAATGGGTGCGATCATATCAGACTTAATGTTCACTTTGTGAACAGTCACTTTGAAAGCATGTGTTGCTTTCTCATTATCATTTTATTTCTACCATTAACCACATTTAAAATATAAATCACTCCTAATGTCTTTCAGAATGAAGGTGAACCCTCTCCCCTCAGAGCTGATCATCATCATGAATGAGGGGATGGAGCATTCTGGAAAGATGAGGGGACACAGGGTCAAGGAAGCATGTGTAACCTTGGGGGAGTCACTTTCCCTCTCTTGTACTCGGTTTCCTCATACATAAACACAGGGCTGGCCCAGGTCATTCTGAGAGGCCCTTTTGGCACTGATGTTCGAGGAATGGTCTCAGTATCGCTGGCTGTTGTGCAGAAGAAAATGATCCCTTAAAGCCTTCTTAATGACCATCTCTCCTCAGTGCACACTGGTGGATGGTGGGAGCAACCTCTAGTGCCTTTTAGCTTTAGAAGGGGGAACTTTTTAAACCCGTGGAAGTCCCATAAGGGAGAGGAGTGGAGTCAGAGAAAGGTTTAATTTACTAAGCCCTCATTGAGACCTTCAAAGTAAGAGCTTCCTCTCCCCAGGCTCCTTTCTACTGACACAACAGCCCAGCTTAAGTGTCTTCTGGGTTGAATTGTATTGGCCTAGTTTTCCTATTGGATTTTTCAAGAATACACATAAGTCTTTGGGTTGGTGGGCCTCAAAATTTTGGGGAGCAGGAAATGCAAATGTGGGTCCCACAGAACAGGTGAAAAGGCTCAACTTCCCTTTAAAGGTCTAGGGCCAACTTTCTGAGAAGTCTTTTTATAAAATGCAATCACGTGTGGAGCCCAATATATAAAACAAACAAAAGTGGTGGTTAGCTGGGGTCAGCCTATTTTGCACATTCATACTTAAGACATTTATGATCAACTCAACAGAGGTTGTTGTGACTAACACAAACTGGAGAATATGGGTGACAGCTGCTGTTTTAACTGCCTCTTTATCGAATGTACTCTGGTCACTTGCTTTGGGAACTTATTTCTGAAGGTGGCATTGGCGGCCATTTCTGAGATCCTGACAGGACATTTCTCAAGTCATAGGAAGAGCATACCTTCTGTGCTGAAGCCAGCCTGAAAGGAAGTTACAGGTTTCTGTTAATGAAATAGTATGATTCTATTGAATGTGCATATTATTTCTTATTTTAGTCAAAAAAGTATTTCTAACTATAGCATAATAATGTAGATTTCACTCTAAAGCTTGTAGAATTTTGAGTCACTCTTATGGCCTAATTTTGAGCAGTGGACACAGAATCTTGAAGCAGCCCTGTGGGGGTATGTCTGTGAAGTGTGTTCCCAGCTACCCAGAGGCAGGGAAGAGGGCTCAGGTGACCCGCCAGCTGCTGATATGTAAGTTTGTTTTAAAGCCAGATTCTCAAAACACACTGGATCTTTCAGTTACCTCCTTTTTGTGGTTTCCTATTCCATTGTTGGAGGGTTTTTTTTTTGTTGTTGTTGTTTTTTAAATGCTTCCGTTTCTCCTCGCACCCGCAGGCTGCAGATCTCACCTGGAAAGATCCTTGGGACCAGTATGTTAGAAGAAGCAGAGCGTTTCCCTAGACCACCGTGGTAGCAGAGCCCAGGCCTGGAACAGCCTAGTGACAAGGCAAATGCTAGACTCGGGTGAGGGTTCTCCAGCAGCCGCCCAACTCCCTGTCCCCAACCCCCGTCCTGCCTCTGAGCCAGGCTCCCTCCAGGGCCAACCCTGGAGGGCCCTGGGCTTTATTTTTAGTAATAAAGACAATATTTCCTTAATACTACAGTGAGCCAAGTTGTATATGAGGCACTGTGGGGACACAGAGATGAATAGATTCTGGTCAGCGCCCCGGCAGCTCACAGTCAACAGAAACATGAGCTCCTAAGCAGTTTCTCCTGAAAGACAAACTGGGTTCACAGTGCTCCTCAAATATTATTTTCAACATCATCTAGGCTTGTCGCTAAGATCTTGTGACATGTATTCATGTTGAAGCCCCCATAAGGTCTATTTAAGTGTTCACATTGTCCCACCCCCGCCCACTCCCACCTCTGGGGTGTGAGAAAGCTCACTTCAGGGTGTCTGCTCATGATTGATGGCCTGCCTCTCTCTTTGTATTCCTTGGCCTGTACCTTTAGATCTCAGATTGTTTCAAAATGGCCAGAAGCAGTCAGCAGGTGGTATCTTCGAAATCTTCCAGACACGAGGTCAGACTCTAGTAACATCCTACAGCTGAAGCAATTATTAAAAAACAATAGATCTCTTGGATATTTGTTAGTCAGGGCTGAAGCCTTTACTTCTCAGGGAGTGAGGGGTAGAATCTCAGGGAAAGTAACTTCACAGAGAGGAAAAATATGGAAAATCAGGAGAATGTCTTGCCTGACCCCTATCCAATTTCTCCTCCTCCAGGGATCTCCAGCCATGGTGGGCAGTGGACAGGGAGGTGGGCAGAGGGTGAGGAGTTGTGGCTCCCTGTCCTTGTGCATGTCCACTCCACAGCCCCACCTGACATAGCAAATGGTTCTAGAGATAACTCAAGGTGGTCCTGGCATGGAAGATGAACAATTGTGAACAATTGTCAATATTTCAAGAGTTTGACAGGAATGGACATTTGCCTGGGAATCAGTTGGAGCCTCCTCAAGACAACTCCTTTCTTTGCTTTTGACTGTGTGGTTACACCAGAGGCTACTTCATGCAAACCAGAAGCTCAGCTGAGCCAAACAGAATTGTGATGAATCACCTGGCCTTTGACAGTAGACAACAGATCTGGGGTCAAGTCTGTGCTCACCACTTCCTGGCTGACTGATGTTGATGGAGCTACTTGAACTCTCTGAACCTCAGTGTCCTTGTCTGTAAAATAAGGACGATAATATCCACCTTGCGGGGTTGTTGGGATTAGGTCTGTAGTAAGTCTGGATTAAAGGTAACTGTTATCATTAGTATCTTTCAGCAAGGCAAAATGTGAAATTGAATTATTGTTTAATAAAAGTAGCTCATTAGTAGGCAAAAATCTTTCAAAACTTGTAGTTAAGAAGGACTGTAGATGATGAAAGGTTGAGATCCTCCACATCAGGGAACTGCAAGATTTTTGGTTTTCCAAATGGGGCGGTGGAGAGGAGCTATGTGCATGACGAACATTTAATTGGTCCACTCTTATTTCACTCCCTTGGGCTAACTATGTATATCTCCTGGTGTCATAAAACAAGCCCAGAACCATAGTGCTGGCCACATGCCCTGTGGTGACCTCTGTCTGAGCCACCTCTGTGTTCTGTAGATGGAAAACTGTTGATTGAAAAGGGCAGAACAATACCCCTGTCATCATGGCAGCAGATCACATTCAATCAGGACAGCATTCTATGAGTCAAAAGACACACACACACACACACACACACACATTAACCCCAGCCATTGACATCAGTGACCTAGGGAGGATGGGGGACATCTGAGGACAATTTACCTGGGAATGAAGATTTCAATCATATCACCACCCAGTGGTGGATAGAAGTAGCAAGTCAATGAAGGCTGTTTAGGATTTTGCTTAATTCTCAATAATCTTATTGCTACCCTATGTTCTTGGAGGTCTTTCTTGATGATGTGCTGAGACACATGATTTTCTTCTTTTAAAAATACTGTGAACTGAGGACTGCTCTAAAAAATACCATGTATGTGGTGTGTGTGTGTGTGTGTGTGTGTGTGGTATGTTATGCTAAAAACAATACCATCCTTATGAAAACTTTAGCTCATGACAAATGGGATAGTCATTTTCTTACCTACAAAGACACTTGAAATGTGATGGTTTATTGAACAGTGAGTGAGAAACTCAGAGCTGAAATCCATTTCATTTCAGTTTTCACTAACATGAAAGGAATAGAGATTAACAATTCAAAAATGGAATTTGTTCATTAAAATTAACTACAATCATGCAACTTATCATTCAGCTCACTGGGAATCATTTCTCTCCTGCTTGATTATGATGATGAAAACTTATCTTTTGCTGGGATAAAATGAAGCCATCCTTATCAAGGGGAAAAAAGTGTTTCTCAAGACTGACTTCACAAGTGGTTGGGTTTTCTAGAATTTAAAAAAGAAAAACCTGAAGTGATACATTAAACGAAGTTCTTCTTCAGATCTAACTATGTTTTATCATGGGGAAAATTTCTCACATATGAATCCAAACTTAATAAGCCAATTGCATTTCAATTTCTGCAATTGGTGACTTTCAGTTATAAATACCTTAACAGTCACACAATTTCAAAATAAGTCTGATGTTATGGAGGCCATACTCAAATGCGCAGTGCCCGTATCCCATGATTTTTTGGATGGGATGATTACCATGTTCTAGAATTCCCTTCTCCCCAAAGGAGGTGAATTTATTCTGACATTCACAGTCACGTAGATATTGCTACACAGTCACATAGATATGACACTGTTACCAAGCAACACATCTAGGCAAAGATCCCCTGGAGAAAGAAGGTGATTCTAAAGGAGGCAGAGGAGAAACAGAACTGCAGGCAGAGGAGAAACAGGCTGCAGTCTTTGGAGTAATTCCAACTGCAAATAAGAGAGGACAGGGCTACTAAGAAGCAAACCCCAGTGGTTTGAGGGATTATGAGTCACCCCCTCCAGCAAGGAAACTCCTCTCTGTGGCCGACTTTTGCCCACCACTGGCCTTTGGGCAACCTGTTAATAAGAGAAAGAAAGATCCTTTTATGTTTAAATCTCACTGCCTCTGAAACTGCCCTTTAGAAACTCTATCTTTCCCCGTTCTCTCCTTTCTTGGCAACACTAAAAGTCCTTTGTAAACATCCTCCCGGAAAAGTCTCTGTAGATCTGTCTGATAAACTTAGAATGGGGAGTTTAAACTCCTGTCTGAGAACAGAGTGGATGGAGAGCTTAAAAGATTATTCCCTTCAGAGAAGTAGCCAAAATGACCAAGTTTAAAAAGATGTTGAGGAGAAAGAGAAATGAAACAGTCCTGGTCTTTCTATACAGAACTTTTTCTTCCCCAGAAGCTGAAGTTCCTCTGAACCTGTTGCTCATCAGGAGGGAGGAAGGTGCAGGCTTGATTCTAAATGCACAAAATTCAGAAAGCAAAGGCAATGAAACATGAGGAGTGGTGCTCGCAGTTATGTATAAAACACTCCAGCCGAACAGAAACAGCCCATTCGGTCAGGAATGCAAAATGCTTTTTGTAAAAGAATTTGTCAGCAACTCAAGTTGCACTGATCAAATCCATCCATGCCTGCCCCTGCCCCCCTCCACTAACCCCTTCTTGCTATTTCTCCTCCATCACAGGCCAAAGAAAATGCTTCTTGTCTATAAAAAAACATGGGTTTTCTCCCAAATCTAGATTCCTAAGGAACAAAGCAGGGCTCCTGATGGGTTTCAGAGACAGCACTCACACTTCCTTTTGTCCGATTCTGGTTTCTTGTCACTGGAATGTAGTTAGGGGTTTTATGTATGGTTAGCTGTGGGAGTTTCCCATTCACAGAAACATCACTGGAAACTAGAAGATGGGTACTCCGTAATAGAGGGAGTTCCGGCACTGATGGAGGTGGGACCAGAAGATCCCAAAAGCCCTTTCCAGTTGTAAGGTCCCAGGACCAGGCCTCACGTCTGATCCTGAGGGCCACCTGTATTTCAGAAATAAAGGGGCTGCAAGTCTCAAGAAATCAGACTGGAGATTTATCTCTCCACTGACCCCTGATGACTACACTCAGGTGTGGTGATAGTGGGGACAGCACATCTTGTCAGTTGCCTAGGCCTGGTACTAAGTGGTTGTGGAAACTGTTGCACTGGGCAATGTTACCACAGAACAGACAAACAAATGAAAAACCTGTCCTTTGAGTGATGTCTCTTCAGTGAGACCATGACTCAAACTCCTCGGTGACATACCACATCTGTCTTACAAAATTAAATTTTATTGAGACATAATTGACAGAAAATAGCAGAACATTTTTAGAGCATACAATTTGGAAAGCTTTGACATATGCACATACCCAGGAAACCACCACCACAATCAAGATAGTGAGTACATCTGGCAGACTCAAAAGTTTCCTCACGTCCCTTTGTGCTACTTCTCAGCCCTGACCAGCACCTGATCTGCATCTCTCCCCCAGTCTCTGGACAACTAATGATTTGCTTTATGTCACCGTAGATTAGTTTGCGTTTTGTAGAATTTCAAATGGAAATTCTACAATGGAATCACAGAGGATGCAATCGCTTTCTGGTTTCTTTAAATTGGCATAATTATTTTGAGATTCTTCCATGTTGTTACACAGATAAACACTTTATTCCATTTTACTGTTCAGTAATAACCCATTGTATGGATATACCACTATTTGTTTATCCATTCACTTATTAATACATATTTGTATTGTTTTCAGTTTGGGATTATCACACATAAAACTACCTTTAATGCTGTCTTTGTATGGACACATGCTTTCACTTCTCCTGGCTAAATATTTAAGAGAAGAATGGTTGGTTCATATGTTAGGTATAACTTTAACTTCTTAAGAAACTGCTTTCCAAATGGTTGTACCATTTTATATTCCTACCAGTGAGGTGAGTTCTGGTTCCTCCATGACTTTGGCAACACTTGATATGGTTAGTGTTTTTAGTTTCAGACTAGTTTTAGTGGATCTATTGTAATTGTGTATCTCATTGTGATATTATTTTGCATTTTCCTGATAACTATTAATATGTATCTTTTTGTATACTTATTCCGCATCTGTATTTTTGGATAAAATGTTTAAATCTTTTGCTCATTTTTAACAAGGTTTTTTTTTTTTACTGAGTTTTGAAAGTTTATATAATCTGGATATAATTCTCATGTTAAATCTGTGATTTTCAAATATTTCCTTAACACTGTTTTTTCCCAAAGTTTTTTAAAAATTCTCAAAACAAAATCCTTTGAAGAGATGTTCTTCATTTTGGTAAAATCAGTTATTATTTTTTTGCACTGTACTGTACTTTTGGTGTTATATCTAAGAAAACTTTGCCTTATCCTCAGTCTCAAGGATCTTCTTTTATATTTCTACCAATTGTTTTGTTGTTCTAGGTTTTATCTTTATGTCTAAGATCTATTTTGGGTTATTTCTTGAATATGATGTGAGTTAGAGATCAAAGTTTTTTTGCTTTACATCATTTATCCAATTGTTCCAGTACAATTTGCTGAATAGGTCATCCTTTCCCCACTACATTGTCTTTGTACCTTTGTAAAAAATCAGTTGGCTATATATGTGGGTTCCCTTTCTGAACTCTTTATATGTTCCATTGATTTATTTGTTCATCATTACACCAATATTGTATTATCTTTACTAGTGTAGTTTTCAAGTAAGTCTTGAAATTAGGTAGCATAAGTCCTTCAACTTTGTTCTTTTTTCAAAAGTGTTTTGGCTATTCTAACTCCTTTGCATTTCCAAGCTGTACAGAGCTAACTTAATGTGGGAACACACAGAAGAGAATGTGAAGTTCTTTGAGGCTGTTTTTTAAACCACACTCGTTATCAGTTCCCTAGGAAAGGAACTGTATATATACACACACAGTACTCATTAATTATACCCTTATTTAGAAATATAATACATAAGTATCTTGGAAGATAACTGTTTAAGTAACTAGAAAGAAAAGAAGAAAAAGAGGAAGAAAAACAAGCTTCATGGAAGAGATGAAATATATTGGTAGGATGTTGACCAGTAAAAGTGATAGAATATGAAGTAGCACCTAGAGAGAATAATATAAAGTATTTTCGGCAAGAATTCCAATTAGATTGTAAGAAAGGGTGTATGAAGAACAAAAAATGGAGACAAAGCTGAAAAAGGAGACTCTTCCCATCATACAGGGTCTTGAAATAGAGGTTGAAGAGTTTGTGTTTCATTCTCTAGGCAATGAGGAGCTGTGAGGGTTTTGTTTGTAAGGACTAGAGGGTTTTTAGGGAGGAGAGAATTGTTGTGGGTGTCAAACCAACAGCACTAACTTAAGCACTTCATGCTCACATCCTCTGACAGATGCAATCCCATCTTACCTGCTTTTCTGCAGAGTCGGGAGGAAAAGTAGGGAGATCGAGAGCAAGAGAGGGCTGGACCTTGCACGAGAGGTTGACTGGCAGCAAGACTTTAATTTCAATGGAATGTTTTCATGGGCATCACCTTTCCCTTCCTGGATGGGTGGATGAGCGGAGTTTCCTTGGGAGTGTTTTTCTTGGGCACTTTTATTGGGTTTCAACTGAAAACACAGGATATTGGTGTGGATCGTCATGGTTTGTGTTGAATTGCTGTCCGCCCCCCAAAACTTCCTTGAGGTTACATTTTATCCAACACTTTCACCCTTCAAATGTCTTCCAAGCACAGATTTATGGAATGTCTAAGCTGGAAAGGGCCTCTGAGACAGCGTGAGCCATCCTATCCTCTCCCTTTCATGCTCTGTGAAGAAAAGAGGGTGGGATAGTAACTCAATTCCAATCACACGACTCTGATCACGCCGTTTGCCTCTGTGAAGCCCTTCAGTGGCAGCCCAAGGACATTAGCTAAAGTGACCGTCCATCCTGCTTTACTCAGAACAGTTCTAGTTCTTGCTTTTTGGTGCAATAATTCATAACGCCCACTTTCACTCCCCAAAGTGAGCTGGTCTGAATGATCAATTAAATGGTCACTCTAAACACTTTTCAAAGTATGCACCCCATGGAGAGAGGTATGAAAGGGGAGAATCTCAGAGTTATTGTTGAGGGTTTTTAACTCTATCATGTTTACTATATAGTTTCTCAATCAGCAGGGTGAAAAGTTAAAGCTATTATATTTTAAGGGTCTTACAAGAATATCGAATCTAAGTATGGGAAACACTTGAAAATATTGGGATATAATGAGCTACAGGATCAGCTCTCCTTACCCAGCCTCTCCTCTCCTCTGCTCAGCTCTTAATGGCTGCCTCCCTTCTGGAGTCCAGCTCCAGGGACAATTCAGGATGCCCTGACTGCGCAATGCTGTCTCTGGGCTCTGTGCTTTTGAACATGTTTTCTCTCTGCTGGAAGACACGTGCCCCCTCCACATCTGAGGGTGAACACCACCTTCTGTTTTCTTCTCAGAGCTGTGACTCCTGTGTTTCCCTCTCCACCCGGCCACAGGGCAGAGTTGAACTCCCCCTCTTCTGAGCCTCCCTGTGTCCTGCCTTCTCCTATCCTGGCGCCCATTAGCAGTTTACCTCGGCTGTGTTTGTTTAGGTGTTCCTTTCCCTCCCAGACTGTGAGAGACTTGAAAGCCAGGCTGTGCCTAAGCTTTGAGTACAGAGACCAGCATCAGAAGGGGACACACACAGTGCCTGTCCAGCGCATTCATGCATCACTCTTTAGTGAGCATTAACTGTATTCCAGGTACTACATAGCAGGGGACCCTGCAGTGCACAAAACAGCATCTCTGTGCCCAGGCCTTTACTACTGGTCTGTGCAGGGATGCGGCTCGGTCCGTGCCATGCACCACGCATGCACATACATATGTAGCTGGGTGGGCTCAAGGAGGCTGCTAGAACCTTGGGTTCCTCTCAGGGAGCCAAACATGTCAGAACAAATCAGTCTTTCCCATGCAGCTTCTTTGTGAATTAACCAGCATAAATCTCTGATCTATTTAAAAACAGGGAAAGGGAAGTCTGTGGAGGCTAAAATAACTTTCTCAAGGTCAGTGAGTTGTGTGGTTGGTCCCCTGGGAGAGAAGGCCTGTGTCTTTGGACCCGGGTTACCGGGGGTGAGGGTGACTGTGTGCACAGCCTGACCTTGCTGCTTGCCACCCAGCCCACCGGGGTTGTCACTGGGGAGGTCTGCTCCCATGTCCGACTGTTTTCGAGAGTCCGGTTGTGCGGGTGTGTCATCAGGCAGGGGCCCTTTCCAGGAGCTGGTCTGAGGCCGCAGAGGTTGAGCAGAAGCTGGATTGCTGTCTGTGGTGAGGCGGGCTCTGTTCTCAGTGATTTATTTGTGCAGTTCCTGGAGTGGGGAGGAAGCTTTACAGCTGGGGCTGACGTAAATACCAGGTCCTGAGTAGCTCAGCAAACCCCTGAGGTAAAAGAAGAGGAGAGAAGGGAGTGGGAGGGGGCATGGGTAGACAGGAGAGGAAGGGGATTCTGACTACACTCGGAATGCCCTAAGTCTCCTCTCTATCCATACCCATTGCCCTACCCACTCAGCCCAATTCATCTTTTCAACAACTCTCTCCCCTAAGGGGAAAGATCCTATATTGGGAAAAAAACAAACAAGCATGTAAACTAATACTATGTCATTAATAAAAATAAGTAAATAAAATAAAAGTAATTTTGAAATAACAATAAATAAACAAACAATCCTCTCCAGCCAGCTTAGAGATTTTTTTTTTCCCTGTTCTCTTTGCGAGGTTTGCAACAACTTTGGGCTGCTCTGGGTCACCCATTCCATACTCCCTCTTTCTGCCTTCACCACCTCCTTCATTACATACCTGAACACTCTTCAGGACAAGAAGAACGAAGGTAGCATGTAGTATCCCAAAGGCTGGAAGTAAAAGGTCATCCACAACAGGTGTTCATCTCCAGGTTAGGCTGGACCTCAGTCCTTCTGTTCTGTCCTCAGTCCTTCTGTTCTGTCCTCAGTTCTGGGAGGTAGGTGTCCCCAGGCCCAGAGCCTGGATTAAACTCCATAATAGTCCCTCCCAGTTCAAAGCAAACAAGGAGCCACAGCGAGGGGAAAGAAGGTGACTTGGGGGTGGCAGAGAAATGCTTTTTGCTTTTAGATAAACTGAATCTTGAGACTCAGATTACTCAGCTACCTGCTGGCTTTGCCCGGGGCCTCCTCGCTCCCCGAGGGAGGGAGGTCTTTCTGGTCTTTCTGCTGCCCCAGTCTGCAGCTGGTTCCCAGTGCCCCTCTTGGCTCCCCTGGCACCACCACATTTGCCCTTCCACTTCTCAGAGTCACTGGTCTCCCCAGTGGGCCCATCAGTAAGCCTAAAGATACTTGAGGGTAAGGAAGAGTCAAAAAAGGGGAAACAATTTGGCCTGGAGAGGAAAAGGGAGGGCATTCCTATTAACAGAGGGGAGGTGGGGGATCTCGAGCTGTATTTCAAAATGATGAGTCTGAAGTGTGGACAGTAATTCCCCTCACTCTCCATTCCAGGAAATCTGGCAAACGTTCAGAAGATGGATGGCTGCTGCTGTGAGGTCCTGCATAGCAGGACAGGTCCTGCCTGGGGTCCTCTGACTCTAGAGGAGCTGAACCTCAAATTCCTGGGACCAGCCTGCCAGCACCAGGTGCTGCCTCCTCCTCCCTTTCTGATTAGGAAATTCACCTCAGAGTGGGGTCAGTGTAGACATCACAGTGTCCACATAACAGTGTCAGTGCCTAGGACCTAGGAGATGCTAGAGACAATTATTGAAAACATGAAGGATTAAAACATACAGAACCAAACAGAGAGGGAGGTACAAAGCAGGTAGAAATCAAGCGTGAGCAGAGATTGGGGTGAGAGGGGTACACATGTGAGTTTGAAAAGAGTTCTATGTCTGAAGCAGAAAATACACGCTTGATACTCATGAATCATAATCACCAGCTTCTGACTACAACATCTGGCATGAAGAGTTTCACATTTATAATGGCTGCACATATGGATCAACCCCTTCCTTTCAAGGGACAGGCCTCTTGGAGAGGCCATTCAGGGCATTGTGGTCTCAAATTTGGAGAACCCCTGGCACCATATGAGCCAACACTCCCATTGTACAGATAGAGAAACTGAAGTTAAATGAGGGCAAGTAACATTGCCAAGGTCCCAGAGAGCAGGGCCAGGGCTCACTTCCAGGTCAGGTTCTTCTGGCTCCACTTGGTCCCTCCAGGGGATTTCAAGAGGCAGCTTTTCCTGGACAAGGATTGATTGATGGCTGTGACTCATCAGCACATGAAACCAGTCAGACCTGGCCTGTCTTGGTCCTCCTTTGGAAAGCACACCCAGCCCTGGAGTCTCTTCTAACCTCTTGTCTACTTCTCCAACTGCTCTCATCTACCAAGCTGCCTGGAATCCCCTGCCTTTTTTTTTTTTTTTAAATGAAGTATTCATTTTCTATGGTAAAGGACTGTGGGTGTTTGGGGGGTGGATGTGGTATGCTGACATGCATCAGGGTGGTGTGAACGTACTCCCCCAAATCAGACAGCATAAAAAAACCAATGTTACCTCAATTAAAAAAAAAAAAAAGGCAGCACTCATTTTGCTTGAATCATCACAGGGAAGCCCCCCTTTTAAAACTCCTTATTAGCACTCAAATTCCCCAGAGACTGAGAAGATGGTGTCTCATCTATCTGTCTCTCCACAGTGACAGCATTCAGTAGGTGTTGGGAAGAGGTAGGAAAAGATGAGACCAGAACTCTAGGCACAATGCAAAGCCACAAGCTTCAGGACCTTGTTGGTGGGTTTTCTTTGTCCAGCCCTGGATTGCATGGTCTGGCAAGAAGAAGAGCCTTTATCTATCTGCTGTTAGGCAAGCAAAAAGTGTTTGCTATTAGATCCTCATTTATACTCAAATATATGCAAAGGACTGAAATAAGCTCTTAAGCCAAATTAAAATCAAGCCAAATCAAGTTGATAGATAAGACTTGGGGAATGGGGATTCCAGCTGGAACAAGCTTCCTTGCCTTTTAATATTAATTTCCAGAGATGCAAACGCAGGCTTTCTTCAATAACAACTTATGATGACTCAATTCACTTCCAATCTAATTCTGGGGTTAATATCTCATATCCAGAAATAGTGAGGAGCAGCTGTGTGACATGCTCTGGCACCTAGATAGCGTGTGGATTTTGTATTGATAGCTCTTTTGGAGTGGGGTCTGCAAAAATGACATATTCAGTTACTTGAATGTTGCAATCAAGGCTGAAAAGTAAAATATGAGGCATGGCCTTCAACCACACTTCAAAGATGGTGGCTATAATGCTCTTATAAGGATAGAATCACAGTCAAGGAGGATTTAGAAATTCCCAGGCTCAACTTATAATAGTCCACAGTGTATCTTGTAAGTACAAGTGATGTCATAGGTTGCTCAAAATAAAATTAAATATGCTTTAGCTTAAAATTATTTTACATACACACATCCCCGTGAAGCCTGATTATGTACATTTGTAAAGTATCACTCTTGTTAAACGCTGGCTTGTGGAATGAGAACCACCAAGAAATCAAACAACAAGTAGGCATCTCATATCCAAATGTTATAGATCACTGGAACTGCCTTTAGAGCAAGTGTGTGTGTGTGCAAAATAAAAATTATCAAATAAGGAAAAATACAAAACACTTATGGTCAAGGAAGAAAATTACTATTAAAGGGAAATAATAAATGGCAACAAAGAAACAAACCCTGAAACCTTTCAATTTTGGGCTACAATTGTTCCATGGTGTTTAAGGATGTTTTAAGAAATAAAATAACATTATTTTAGTTAGTCACTGGGGCAATTGTAATAAAGTAGTTGAAGCTGGGACCTGGATTTTAACTGTTAATTACAGGAAGCAGTGGGAAAGAAGACTAGAAGGAAGGGCGGCCTGTTTCGTGAGGTGGTCTTGTGTGTCTTCCAAAGGAGTTTGAACTTCAGAGGCAGTGGGAATTATGGAGGATTTTGAAGGGGAAAATAGGGAAAGGGATGAGAAGGGATGTAAGGATCTGGTAGGGTGAGGTTGGTGGACATGAACCAAATGGAGAAGAAACCCCAATTCAGAAGATGTAGCAATAAACAATGTGCAAAATACCCTTGATCTGGGGTAAAGTTCACGGCATAGATGTGGCCATGTTTGGATAGAATTATCTAAGATCTTAGTGAGCTATGATGGCAGATAGGGGTGGAGAAGGGAGAGATGAAAGATAGCTGTGAGTGTGTACATCTGTGAGGACGATGACCTCTAGACCTTCCAGGGCTACTCTGGCCAGTATGCTCATGGGTGTCTGTTGGACAGTTGAAGTATGGCTAGTCCACATCCACATGTGCTTGTAAGTGTAACACACACTCCTCTTTTAAAAACATAGTACCAAGAAAAGAATGCAAAATATCCCATTAATAATTTAGCATATGGATTACATATTGAACTAATATTTGGGATATATTGAGCTAAATAAGATACTCAAATTAATTCCACCTGTTTCTTTTTACATTTTAAAAAGGTGTTTACCAGCAAATGTTAAATTGCATGCATAGCTCACATTTGATCTCTACTGGACAGTGCTGCTGCAGTGACTTCCCACTGCACTTTGACTCAAAATCAAATTTATGTGACCGGCAAGGTCCTATCTGAGCTTACCTCTGCCGGCCTTTCTTGCCCCCCATGGGTCACCGTGTTTAAGACACACTCCTTTCTGTCCCCCTCTTCATGGACTTTGCCTTGCCCTGCCCTTAGCCTGTACTGTTCTTTCCTGAGGTTTAACTTGTTGGATCCTCCTACCACTCACAGGTCATCCAGTGCAGATGTCACCTCCTTAAGAGAACTTCTTTGACCACTGTTCCCAAAACAGCTCCCTCCCCCAGCCACAGTTCATCCATTGCCTTATTTCATTTTCCTCAGACACTTCATCAGGACAGAAACTACCTTTACAAATGTGTTTGTTTAATGGTTTGTTGTCTTTTTCCCAACTACAATCAAAATTCTGAGAAAACAAGGACCCTGCCCGCCTCCTTCTCCTTTCTATTTCTGGTGGCTAATGCTTTGCCTGGCACATGATGAGTGCAAAATAAATATTTGGTGAATAGATGCATTAAGAAATACAGAGTCATTGGGCCTCCCTGGTGGCACAAGGGGTTAAGTCTCAGCGCTATGAAGCTATTACCAGCCACTGCAGCATGAGTTCAATCCCTGGCCAAGGAGCTGACCCACATGGTACAGCAGACCTCTCCTGTCTCACCCACTGGTCCCCTCAGCAGTGTATTTCAGTAGATCCACCTGTTCTGGTCTCTGCTCTGTCTCTGATGAATCCTCTTTGCTCCTGCACCTCTGGCTTACACCCCAGTTCTTCTATGCATAAGTAAATAAAATAAATCTTTAAAAAAAAGAAATACAGAATCATTGAGAAACAGAACATTTGGGAAAAGTTTGATTGTTAATGACTGTAACAAACCATTTCCAACTCAGCAGCCCCACACTCAGCCTAGAAACAGAATATAAGCCATGTCTCATTGTTTCTATTAACATGGCTTTGTGCTATATCTCTGTCTTCATTAGCAGAATGTCAGTATTCTTTTCTCTTCGTTAGTGTGGATGATGGAGGTTGCCGTGGGGTACCGAGTGGGGCTTCATGCTCACTCTATTTGTCTATTTGCCTAGTTATTCAACAGAACTATATCAAGGCCCTGGTGTGTGCTGGGCATTGTACTGGGTCCCGAGGACGCAGTGTGCCCACGAAGGACAGCGTACAGACAGTGCGATAAGTGGGTCGATTAGGGAAATGCCAAGGGCGGCACAGGAACTAGTGAGCACACAACAAAACAGTTCATGAGGAAGGCTCAGGCAAGGTTTCTGGGAGGTAGAATCCATGACGAGAAGTGAAAGCTAAATGTTAACCAAATGGACTGATGATCATTGGCTGGAGACAGAGGAAACTTTTTGCAGGAGGTAGTAACAGTATTGATAAAACTGAGAGATTTGGGGGGAAGGAGGAAAGAAGCCTGGGCTTGGAAGTCAAGATCCCAGGGTTCTAGTCCTAGCTTGGCCCCAGGCTACCTCCAAGTAGGGTTTTGGGACGATCACTTTCAGCACTTTTACTCCTGCATGGTCTATACACAGTGACCACCCCACACACACACTAGACTGTGATCTCCTTGAAGGCCTTTTGAATTTTGTTAATTTCTGCATCCCTTGGGGTTCCTGGCTCAGCACCTTGCACATAGCCAAAGCTCAGAGGATACTATGGAATGAACAAGTAGATGCAAAGTCAATCTACCACAGGAGCCCTTTCTTCACATGGGAAATGAACAGGTAGAATCAGCTATTTCTGAACTTACTTCTACCTGGAATATTTAAAGTACTTTGTAAACTGTAGAGAAATTTTTAGCAATTGTATTATCAGAAAACCAGCAGCAAAAGACTATGCCCCTATTTGTAGCCCTGGGTCCTGTAGCCCAACCATTTATAAACTTTTTCCAGCTGAGTAGAGAGCATTTTTCCATCCGGGCCTTCAAAATCAGGTAGGGCTTTTGTTTCACTAACTTTCCTGGCTCCAGAGGTCACCTCCTCAAAGACCATCCATTAGAATGACCATCCATTCTAAGTTAGACCCCCAGTCCTGTCTATCCCAGTCCTCTTCTATCACAGCACCTCATTTCAGTTTCTTCATAGTATTTACCATCTGCTGTCAATCTCTCCCTCATTTATTTATTTTCTTCCGGGGTGTCACATGGACTCTGTGAGAGCGGTGCCTTGTTATCTTGCTCATTGCAGAAACTCTGGTGCCTGGAACAGCGCCTGGCATAGCCACTGCCTAATCCCTGGTGAGTGATTGACCAGCCACCCCCACAGAGAGCTGATCTGGGGGCCAGAGACCCATAGTGGTGCCGGTGCCCCTCATTTCAGAGATGCACATTTTGATCTACCATAAAACTAGGAGGCAAAACATCAGCAGTCATAGACAGAAAAGCAAAGGCCAACAAAGTAGGGCTGCAAAGGCAACAGCTGTTTCATTTGCTCACAGAACCTGGGACAGTTTGCTCACAGAGCCTGTACTGGCCTGTTGAACAGAGCCTTGCTGCACTGACAGCTTTTCTGGAGTGGCCTCCCTTGTCACTGGTGCTTTGGGATTACTTGTTACCCCCATATATACTTTTACTCACTGATTTCTCTGGCTCACAGTGTGTCACTGTCACATTTTAAACAAAGACTCTTACAAACCAGAAACACAAATATGATCTTTAAAATCTGATCCTCTTCTTACTTTTTTAAGTTTAGACTTTATCTTACCTTTCTTTCTGCCTAATTTCTGATTCTGGAAAATCCCTGGTAATTCATTTGTGTTGAGGATCATTAATCTTTATTTAAAAAAAAGATGTTTGCATTCAGTCTTATGCCAACTGGGAGAAAGGAGGAAGGAAGGTAATACAGTTCTCCTGACATGAGAGATTTTAGTTATGCATAAGGCAGCAAAGCAGGAGAGAACAGATTCCAGCTGCTCCAAATTGGTCCTGGTTATAGATGGAGCAAAAGTGCATGGACCACAGAGATGGACTGTAGATTTATTTGCCTTTGGCAGTCAGTTGTCAGAGAGACAGACTTTTGAGAATGGGGCTCAGGCCTGTCCCCCTCTGCAAAGATTGAGGGGAGTATGGCACTTTGGGCAGAGGAAATGGGTTACACAGACCTGCCTTACTCACTTTCTAGTTTTCACCTTAGTCAATTCACCTTCTCTCTATGAAACTAGTTATCCATGTTTCCTATGCAAATACAATCCCAGTCCTACTTACCTACATTAATGGCTCATCAAATAAGATGGGGTTTGTGAAAACATTTTGTGAATCTTAAAGTATCATTCAAATGTGAGCTTTTATTATATCAATATCATCCTTCTTCTACACTAATAATATAAACCTTCCACA
Organism: Talpa occidentalis; assembly: GCF_014898055.3. Classification (NCBI taxonomy): domain Eukaryota; kingdom Metazoa; phylum Chordata; class Mammalia; order Eulipotyphla; family Talpidae; genus Talpa; species Talpa occidentalis. The sequence continues at coordinate 39,343,088 of NW_023604295.1, read as the reverse complement.
ATGACTTCTGTGCACCAAGTATTGTACCACATGCTGAATTCAACGTACACTTTCATAGTTTAGGTTGGGGAGACAGATAAATGGAGACTTTAATCCAGTACCTGGAGCTGAATGTACCAGGATAGGAGCATGTGGGGGGTGGTGGTGGGGGTGTATACACTAGGGAAGTCAGATCAGGGAACTGGAGGCAGGAGGATGTTCTTCTGAACTGAGCAAAGCCCTAAAAAGCACATAGTGGAGACCTCTGGATGGGCAAGGGGAAGAGTGACACTTGGTGCACAGGGCACTATATACACGGATAGACGTTAGAAAGAGCAAGAAGGGCTAGAGGTACTGAAGCAGATTTGGGCATGTGTGGAACATGAACCAGAAGTGGTTTTCTTTTTTTTTAATTATTTGTTTGTTTGTTCGTTCGTTTTTGTTTATACATGCACTGGGTACAGTCAGAAGCGCGGGAGGGTGAGAGAATTCACCAGAGCCAGAGCGGGGAGCAGAGCAGGCAGACAAATGAAGCACACTGCTGAGGAGAGCAGCGGGCGGCAGGAGAGGTCTGCGCGCCATGTGGGACCCTCCTCCGGTGGCCGGGGAGCAGCCGGGGATCGAACCAGCGCCGCAGAGGTCGCCGGCAGCTTTGCAACCCAGCGCTCAACCGCTGCGCCACCGGGGAGGCCCCAGAAGTGGTTTTCTTGTAGAAATTAAAGCAAGAGAGTCAGACAGGAGCAAATTACAAGTCATTCAATTTCTCTGGCCTTAGAAGCAACAGGAAATCCTTGGAAGTTTTCTAACAGAGACATGGTTGTTTAGATAGGTGCTTAGAATATGGCTGATGTATTGGAGGAAGACAAGACTGAAAGTGAAAAAATCAACCTGGAGGAAGTAAAAGTAAAAATCGTTAAATTCCTGCACAAATGGAATAACAGTGGGCTTGAGAGACCTGATATTCCTGGTGACCAGTGAGATACAGGGACAAGAGAGATGGAGGGGGATGAAGAAAACACATTGAACCTGGGAAAACAGGCAGGGCACTTCATGGAGATGGGGACTCAGGTCATGAATTGAGTCTGAGACATACTGACTTCCATGAGGACATTTCCATGAGTAGTTGGGTCCATGGCTTGGAGCTCAGGAAAAAAGTCTCAAAGAACAATACAGGTTTGATGGTCTTCTTCATTAGATGTTCATCACTGCCATGGGAGACTGGGTGACAAGAGAAAAAGGACATGGACAGGTTTTTTAGGGCCAATGATCTTGATGGGTATGTAGGGGAAGGAATCTCATGATGGATGATGAGAAGGCCTCAGGAGAAATAGAATTCACAGAGGCTAAGGAAGGAGGGAATTTCAAGGGTGGAGTCTGCACTTGGTCAAGCTGTCACAAATGTTGACAGAGGACAGGACATGAAAGTGACCATCTGGGGCCTCCCCGGTGGCGCAGCGGTTGAGCGCTGGGTTGAGAAGCTACCTGGAACCTCTGAGGCGCCAGTTCGATCCCCGGCTACTCCCTGGCTACCGGAGGAGGGTCCCGCACGGTGCACAGACCTCTCCTGCCGCCCTCAGCAGTGTACTTTGGTCCTTCTGCCTGCTCTGCTCCCCGCTCTGGCTCTGGTGAATTCTCTCACCCTCCCGCGCTTCTGACTGTACCCAGTGCTTGTATAAATAAATAAATAAATCTTTAAAAAAAAAAAAAGAAAGTGACCATCTGGTTTGTTCACTGAGATGCCCTGGCCAGAGCATGTCATAGAGAGAAGGGTACAGGAGCCAGGCTGCCAGGGTGGAGGTGAGAGAGAAGCGGGGCCATGAGTGAGATTTCAGGAGTCCTTGGTGAGAAGTGAGGAAAGACATACAGGAAGAGCAAGAGAGGTGCAAGGTTGGAAAAGCTGGCTCTGAAAGACTGTAGAGAAATAAATGTGTTGTGCAAAAATGATACAAATAGAGTCCAAGATGCCATTACAAAAAAAAAAAAAGTTACTTTACTGTTCTCTTTAAATTGGGTCTAACTCATGGACTAGGCCAAATGGTCAACATTTGAAGAAGTCAGCAAGAATGAGACTATCCTGTCTGAAAAGACAAAAAAGTGAACTCTTACCTCCTTTTCTTTGTGACCCTTTTTCTTTTACCTTCTGACTTTCACCTGACCATTACCTCATCTCATATATTACCTCACCCCCCCCCCCCATTACCTCATCTTTCTGTCCACCCCCTCCTGGATACAATTTGCTTTTCTGCCTGAATCTGTGCTCCCCAAATTGCAACTCTTTGATCCCAAATAAACACACTTTGCCTTTTTAATGGGCTCCTGAGGTTTTAGATTAACTGTGTTTATATGCTGAAGGGAAAAAGTAACAAAAGCAAGGGAAGTTGAAAATTCAGGAATAAAAGCAGATGTTTTGTGGGCCCCTTGGGATGGGATCCAGAGCACAGTCTCTGAGAAAGAAGGAAAGGATAAAGTCAGGTGAAAGTAAGCTTGAATGGAGAAGTCAGGCAAAGACAAGGACTAGAAACCTAATCTATGGAAGGACTGGATGGTATCAAGGACAGATTTTTACTGGAGGAAGTAGGAGCCACGGTTTGGCCAGTGGGTGGGAAGGCAGAGATGTGTCCTCACTTCCCAGCCTGGTACCACACTCCCTCACCCTTCTTCCCATGATCACCAGTCGGGTACAAACCCCTACCCATGTATCTTACTCCTCAGAGTAGGTACCCATGTACCTCGGCTCCCTCCATTGCTCCCACTCTACTTATACCTGGGTTGGGGACCATGAGGAGTCATCAAACCAGTAGTCTCCCTGGCTGGGGTCAAACTCAGGCCATTGTGGCGATAGTGCTGAGACTTAATCCCTAGGTCACCAGGGAGTCCCCAAAGCCTCCAGTTCTTAAAAATTAAGTTGAATTCAACCCAATGTCAGGTTAGAAACAATATTTTAAGACAATCAATTATCTGAAATAAAATTTCTATTTTTATACCCATATATGTGTAAATATGACTATAGCCTTGGACTTTGATATAGGAACTATGTGAATACTTGAGGCAAGAAAAACATTTTCAGTTACCCTATCTGAATTGCGTCCAGCATCAAACTGTTTCAAAATGTCTCTTCATTGGAAGGCTACTCCCTGTTTTGAACTTAAAATGAATTCTCAAAAACATCTCACTAAAGTAGTCTTAGAATTCTCTAGATGATCCTACATTCAAAACAGGAAAACAAAACCACAGATGAGTATTGGATTTCAGAGTTTTTAAGAGGCTTATTGTCCTCTTCAAGGAACAAATGACCAATTTCACAATTACTTTGTTATATAGATTTTTGGGGAAATACCTAGATGGTCCTGCAGGATTCCATTTGTGTGAAAATAATTGTGTGGTGCCTAATTATGCAACAGAGAAATACTTTTTTCTTTAGGTAACATTTGGTTTACTGTACATGATTTAAGGGTACAGGTTAACACATCTTCAGATGTGTGTTACCATAACACGCCCACCACCAAAGCACCCAGAGTCCTCCCCATAGTCCAATGGACTCCCTCCACCTTGTGCTCCCATCCTTGCCCGTCCCCTCTGTTAGCCTCAGTTCTGCAGTCAGAGTCTAAGGGTTTGTTTTGATTTAGTTTTTTCTGTTTCTTTGCTTTGTTTCTTTCCATTCTACATGAGTGAAATGTGTGATAATTTTCTTTCTCCTTTAGAACTCTATTGCTTAGCATAATCCCCTCCAGTTCCATCCACATTGTTTTTTTTTTTGTTTTTTTTTTTAGTAGATGAGTGGTATTCTATTGTATGCATACCACATGTTTCTAATCCACTCCTCTGTTGTTAGGCATTTATATCATTTTCATAACTTGACTATTGTTAATAGTAATGAGTGCATATATTGCCTTCCAATTAGTATTTTTATGTTTTTTAGATAGATACCTAGGAGAGGGATGATTGAATCATATGGTAAATCTATTTTTAATATTTTGAGAAGTATTACTGTTTCTCTATAGGGGCTGGATCAGTCTCTATTCCTACCAATTGTGTATGAGGGTTTCTTTTCCTACTCATCCTCGCCAACATTTGTTATTTCTGGTTTTCTTGATATGGAATATTCATAAGGTGTGAGGCGATATCTCATTGTGGTTTTGATTTGCATTTCCCTGAAAATAAATGACGATGAGCATTTTTTTCATGTGCTTGTTGGCCATCTGTATGTTGTTTTTGGAGAAGAGTCTATTTAGCGCTATTGCCCATTTTTGCATTGGGTTATTTGTTTTCTTGCTGATGAGTTGTATGAGTTCTTTGTAGAACTTAGATATTAGTTCCTTGTAGGATATATGATGTGCAAATATTTTCTCCTATTCAGTAGGGTGTCTTTTTGTCTTAACGGCACTTTACTTCACTATTCAGATGATTTTTAGTTTGATGTAGTTCCGTTGGTCCATTTTTGCTTTTATTTCCCTTGCCATTGCATCAATAGTTTGTGTCCCCAGAGACATCACGGAAGTTAATGTCAGTGCTTTGCCTGTTTTCTCTTCTACACATTTTATGGTTTTAGGTCTTACCTCCAAGTATTTAGTCCATTTTGAATTAAGTTTTGTTTATGGGTGAGATAGTGATCTAGTTTCATTCTTTGCATGTGGTTGTCCAGTTTTCCTAACACCATTCACTGAAGAGATTTTCCTTTCTCTGTTGTATGCTCTTGGCATCCTTGTCATAGATTAATTGTCCATGTGAGTGTGGATTTATTTCTAAGATCACAATTGTATTCCGTCAATCTTTGTGTCTATTTTTATCCCAATATCATACTATTTTGATTACTACAGCATTGTAGCATAGTCTGAAGTCTGGGAGCTTTACGTCTCCAGTCTTTACTTTTATCAGGATTGCTTTGGCTATTCAAACTCTTTTGTGGTGCCATACAAATTTCAGTAATGTCCATTTTGTTTCCTTGAAGAATGCCATAGGAATTTTGACAGGAGTGCTTGAAATCTGTGTATCATTTTGGGTAAAAGGGCCATTTTAACAATGTTAAATCTTCCACACCATGAAAATGAAATATTAGGAAAGAATAACTTTGTATACTAAAGAGAATTTGCCCTTAAAAAAATCTAGGTTGTGGAAGGCTTCCTTCAAGTTTTGTATCCCATCCCAGACCCCAGCTACATACTGGGTATTCACTAAACTGAGAAATGCCTTCAGCACCTCTACACTGACTGGTATTCCTAAATGACATATATAGCAGTTGCTTCTGAAAGGGATTTGACATTGCATTTGCCCTCCATTTGTCCTCTCCTGGCCCTATTAGGTAGTAGTATTTCTGTTTTACATTTTGAGGTCTGAGGGACAAATTCATAGCTATAGGAAAAAGATGACAGACAAGAGACTATATAGTAGAAAACATGAAGTTTTGAATGGTGATGTTTATCAACCATGATAGTTTTTCTCTAGGCTGAAGCTTCTCATAAATTGGATTTATAAATTTCATGTTTTACATTAAATGACTAGTAAAGATCATTTAACACCCGCAGATCACATATGTGAAAAACAAAATAGCAAGTTACAAATAATGCTACTTAAATAACATTGTTATGATTAAGTGATACCTGCAATTCTATAGGGAAAAAAGCATTGATCCTGCTTGATCAAAGACAAATTTGAATGGGAAACATCTGGACATAGAAAGATTAGCTACAGTAAAGCCTTACTATTATTTTATACTCCAATTACTTATTTGGGCTGAAAAAAGAGTTTAAATAATATCGCAAGAGCCAGGCCTCCCTGGTGGTACAGGGGTTAAGTCTCAGCATATGAAGCTATTGGCAGCAACTGCAGCAAGAGTTCTATTCCCATCAGGGAGCTAACCCCCATGGTGCAGCAAACCTATCCTGTCTCACCAGCTGCTTCCCCTCAGCAGTATATTTCAGTCAATCTGCCTTTTCTGTTCCCCACTCTGTTTCTGGTGAATCCTCTCACCCCTGCACCTCTGGCATACACCCCAGCCACAGTATGCATAAATAAGTAAAATAAATCTTTAAAAAAAAAGATAAAAAATATTGCAAGAGCCATGTTAAAGCTGATTAATACATTCTTTAAATGACTTTAATGCATTATTTTTATAAAAGCAATCCCTTTTGTAAACTATGAATTCAGACTCACTACAAGTATTTGCAGATTTACTGCTTTCCCTATTGGATATTTAAATTTTAGATTTTTCACTAATTCAGACCGACATTCTTATTTATTTAGACTAATTCAGTAAGTTTACTTAATTCAGTACATGTTTTAGTGGAAAACCTCTAGGCAGTTGCTTCTAAATGAAGCATCCTGATAACCAACAGACCACATTCTCTTCTTAGAAAAGAAGTGGGCAAATGAAAATGATGGGAAGAAATTTTTGAGGATGAAGGAAAGCGGCAATATTCTTAACTTTTGCTATTCTATTTTCAAAGTATGACAACAAGATAACAGAGCAAAGGAGGGGGTCTTAGTAGATATGTGACCAAATCCTGTCCGAAGCAGGCTTCCTTTGATAGGCCATGTACTGGACATGTTTCTCACTAGCACAGCAGGTCTTCAAAAATCTAATACGTGGCTTATTTGCTGGTAACCGTGAAACTACAATGCTTATTCTATGGGTCTGTTTTCACATCTTTAAATGCAGATGAGAATGTTTGGTTGTAAAATGACGGAGGACCTCAGTTGAAAGTTTTGAAATATGCTCAATATAGGTTCTTAGAGCCATTGAGTGTGTGTCAAGCTGTAAAGAATTCTTAGAAGCACATTGAGAAAGAATCACAGGCCATAGAGTCGAAAAGGACTTCAGAAAGTTCTTTTTCACTATGTCAACCAGGAAACTGCAGCCCAGATACTTAAGGGAACTTGCTCAGCACCTGGTCCAGTTCCTTGATCACATCAAGGTGACCATGTTCACTCAGAAGATAGCAGTATGGTAAATAATTCATCCTGAAATTAACCATTTGACAATAACTTTCCTTAAGTGGAATCTGACTGATTATTCACTGTGCCAGCAATTTCTGTAAGAATTCACAGAGATTAGTCATAATTTGGAGGAGCCAAAAGTTACCTGTTATGACGTGTGACTATCTGTATCACCAGTGTGCATGACTCCTCTTTATGGCACTAAGTGCAGAGTAATTTTTTTTTTTAAACCGGTCTGTCTTGCCTTCTAGACTGTGAGTGTTATAGCTACAGAGATTAACTTTATTCCCACAGTTCCTGGCTCAATAATTATTGAAAGGATACATCAAGTTCAGAAACTAAGAAAGAAGCCATGGTTCTGTAGAGGGTAATTTCCAGGGAAATGGGAGCAGAACCTATTTAGAGCAGGGGTTCCCAGGGTGCCCCTCACCCTGCCTAATAGCAGCTCGTGCATGTGGAGTACCATTTCAAGCAGATTCTGCAATCCTGCAAAGTCTAGGGTTGGCATCCCTTACTGGGGTTGTTTAGGAATCATAAAAGTTGATTCTATAAGCACCATAGGGTTCATGTGCCAGGCACCATTTTCAAAGTTTTGTTTGCATTTATTCATTTCACCCTCATGATCATATGAAGCACAACCCTGTGAGCCCTAAGTTACAAGTGAGGCACAGAATTTACAAACCCAAGGCACGGAAAGGTTAAGTAAGTTGCTTTGGTCTGACAACCTAAGCCATCTGAGGCCAGACCATGTGCTTTTAAATCCTGGACTATATATACCACAATAAGCCAAGGACTGAAGCCTTCAACTTGGCCCTCTTTTGTTGACCTCTAAATCAACTTATATATTGGAAAACTAAAACACAACACGGTGAACTTCCTGGAAGTCCCTAAACTGGACGTCCAGATTTACTTCTCCAAACTGGATGTATAAATTTACATATCTGTGCTTTGCTCCACCCTCCAAGTCTGAGCTCTTCCTTGTGAATTCATCTTTCCCCTCTGGGCTTCCAGTGCCATGGCTCATAAAAATTTACCTGGTTTTCTCACCAATCAGAATTAATCTCTGTTCTTAGGTGCCCTTTGTTTAAACTTCATTTTTGGCACTTACCACACCATGCCTGGATGAGTCACTAGAATATTTGTCTATCACCCAAGCTAAACTGAGAGCTCTGTGAGGGCAGGTGCGGTGTGGCAATTACTGTTTTCTTTTTATCGCTTGAAGTGGTCTTGCTGGGCACTAAGCAGGGGCCCAGGGTTCTGAGAAATGAGATTCACTTTTTTTTTTTTTTAAGAAGTCCAGAGTTGCTGTCTGGCGCTCAGTCTTTTTTTGGGATGACCCTGTGGGCCTAGATGCCCCTGCCCCTCCCTGCCCACCCCTGCACTGGCGTGGCCTGCCGCTTGGCAGTTCCCTGCAGGTCGCCAGGGCCTCTGGTGCCCTGACACTGGCCTCGGCCCAGTTTCCCCGGCTTCTAAATGCGGCCCGGAGCTACCAGGGGAACTGGAAAAACACTGGCAGGCGGCCCCACCCCCAGGCCCTGGCGGGGCCGGCGGCCGCATTTCTGCGGCTAGGGCCTGCTGCTTGGGAGGCGCTGGGGCCCGGGGCGGGGAAGCGGGGGAGGCGGCCGGGCGCGGGCGGCTGCCTGCTTGTCAGCGGGAGCGGGCGCGGGCTCGTGTGTCAGCGGCTCCCCCGCCCTCCTCCCCCGCCGCCGCCCGCCCGCGCGCCCGCCCGCCCGCCCGCCGGGCCTCCCGGCCTCCCGCCGCCGCCGCGGCCGCCCGCTCCCCCCGCGGCCTGGCAGGCTGCCGGCTGCACAGGCGGGGGTTCGCGCCGTTCTCACGACCTCTCAGGTTGCCTGAGCTCATCTGGGAGCTATTCATTTCCTGCCAGAAAGCAGCCCGGCCTGCTAAGCAAACCACCTTGGCCGCAGGGCCGCCGGGGCTGGGCCGGCGTGGCCGCCCCGGCTCGCTCCCGCCCGGGCCGCTGGCCTCGGCGGCCTCCCTGGAACCCCCGGGCCGCCCAGGCGGGCGCGCGGCGGGGGCAGCCCGGCCGTCCATCTGGTTGTACTTAGGGGCTGGGGAGGAAGCGAGCAGCGGGTTGTAACCGGCCAATGGGTGTGGGAAAAGTTAATTGACTTTAATGACAGGTTTCCCGGGACGGTGGTGACGATGAGGGGGTCCCGTCTAACCCCCGGGTCCCTACTCGAGGAACGCTGGAGGTGGGACGGGGCAAGAGCAGGGAACGCGCCTGGAAGTCGCGGTTATAATCCCTCTAAGAGGAGGTTCCTGTCTCGACCAAGGAGAGCCCCCACCCCCGCCCCCCCCCCCCGCCCCTCCAGTTCAGCGCCTTTCCCGCTCCGGATGTTGCCGGGGACGGCGGGGGGCCGGGGCCCGGAGGGTCTCCATTGAGAGGCTAATGCGCGCAGCGGCGGCGGCCGGGGGCCAGCATCCGGGCGTGGAGCTGGGAGCTTTGCCTTATCTCCTGCAGTCCTAGGCACTGCCCGGGGCGGGGGAGCTGGGCTGCTGGGTGTGCCTCGCGGCCTTATAATTAGGCCAGGCCCGAGGAATCCGGAGGGGGGGAGAAGGGGGGACGGAGGAGAGGTAAGATTGGAAATCTTCTTTGAAGCTTCGTCTCTTCCCCAGCTAATTACGCCAGAAGCAGGCTCGGTGCAGGGCATAGAGTCTTAGAAATAACCCTACTCATTTTACAGACTTGGAAATATCCCAGAGAGCAGAAATGACTCATCCAAAGTGACACAGTGAATTTAGTGGCATAGTTGGGACAAGAACCTGAAAATCCCCATTGGGGCCTCGCCCCCCTCCCCCCAAATTGTTCAGAAACAAAAGTCTCATCTAGTAGTCTTCACCCAAATTTCAGGAGGAAGAAAGACTTTTCCAAACTATAAAGAATCAAATGTTTACTTCTTTTTCCTCAATTTGCTACCCCAACCCCAATCTATCTATGTGCTTTTGGTGATCTCAATCAAAATTCACTTTTTCGGTTGTTCCCCTTCAGTGCCAGGAAAGACAGATAAGATTTAGCTTTAGGGTTGGTGTGGAGATTGCACTGGTGCGTGTGTGGATTTTAAAGTACATAAATGTACATAAAAAAGGCGAAATCCCCATGTCTTGATAGTTTTTACTAGTACAGTTTAAGAACTTTTAGTGGAGCCAGAAGACAGGTTTACAAAATGAAGCAGTTGAGCTTGTGGTGAGTGTCCTATAATAGAGCAATTGTTATTAATGTTCTTGCTTAAAAGGGAGGGAAAATGTGGGAAAGTGGTATGATTAAAAAAGGGGGGTGGTGTGTGTGAGTGAATTTCTGGGGGAGGGGACAGTGTGCTGGACACCTTTCACTACACAAAATGAGGCAAGTTGGAGCCAAATTTTTAAAAAAGTATTTTAACCTCTCCCTGTGGGCGAGAAGCTGGGTCCGAAGGTATCTGAGTAGAAAACAGACTGCTGTCTGCCAGATCATTTCTGTGATAGAGCGGCTCTCTGCACTGGCCTGTGGGAAAGGCCAGAGCTAGGCGGGGGAGAGGTAAAGCTTTTGAAACAAGACAGAAAATCGTTGGCTTTATCTTTGTTAGGAAGGCTTCAAAGATTGATCTCTCCCGCCTCATCCTTCTCCCAGAAGCCGCTCTAAAGGAAGGGGGTGCGAGGAGGCCGGCGGGAGGGGCCAGGGCGGGAGGACTGGCCGGCTGTGCGGGAGGAGGGCACGCCCGCCAGACCCACAGCACGGCTGATGTGTCTGGTCTCGCAGGGCTCGTGGTTTTCATTTCCCCAACACCTGGATGCAGTCAAACACCTGGCCAAATCTGACAAAATCTGACAAGCCTTTGTGATGGGATTTGGAAGAAATTCCCTGCAGATCCTGGCACAGTTTAAAGCTGTCCGCTTTGAGTTAGGACTTGTTAAGGAGGGTTATGTGAGCTGAAACCCGAGACAACCCCTTTGCTTCTATCTGGAGCCCACATCTTGCCTGGAAATGGGGCATGACCAAGCGAAGGGGTCGCTTGCTGTTTGTATTAAAAGGGGAAGATGGCCTGTGTGCCTGCCAGAGCGGCCCCCACATGCTTTCTCTATTAAAGCCAAGCACAGAAACTTATCAAAAACATATGTCTGGTGTTAATCATCTGGGCTAGGGCTCCACTTGGGAGTCTAACTAGCTGTCCCTTGGCAGAAGGAATCTGTTGACCTTCTCAGCTTGCTTGAAGAGGGTGCAGAGAGGCATTTCAAACTTTTAGATGTTGGTACAAGGGAATGTCTAGCTGTACCTAAGGAGAATTGACTAAAGGAAGACTCCAATACTTGAAGGCTGGAAGCTACAGCTTTGTTTACTCTTTGGATGTTGGTGAGCTACCCCAGGGGATTAGTGCTACAGAACCCTCCCTAAATATGCACTGGTCCATAATAGTACTGGACCTACTACCTTTATGAATTCAGCCCCATTCAACCTTCTTCAGAAGGAACTACTATGAGACCTAGGACTGAAAGACTTAACCAACTGCAACTGAAAACTTCTGAAATCCTTTGAGATTGACCATAAATTGATCAGGGAAACCCTATCAGATGGGTTCTTGATAATTAAACATAACTTGTTTCTAGAAGGTTTGGTAAAACGTTTGAGGGATTAAAAAAATGTCCTTTTAATAACGAAAGTGCCAATTCCCTAATTCTCAGATTACTGTAATTCAACATGACTTTTAAAAACATATTCCGAAAGAATCAATTCTAAGACATAAAAGTCTTCACTTTTTCTTTTATTATATTTTCTCAAATAAACTTCCCCAAAGGAAGATATTTTAAGAGCATTTCAAACATCTTTGGCATCACATAAAAAAGAAATCTCGTGTAAAAAACGAAATGTCATCTGAACTTTTATAATACAAAGGCGCAATCCAATATGAACATATAAAATATATACAAATATAGTGCATGATCAGTCACTTAATACAGCTCTCTACAAAAAAGTAACTTTTTAGAAATTAAAAAAAACAAGCAACCACTGAATCACAAAGGTCTCTTCTCTCCCAGCGTCCAAAGTTTCTGTTTAGTGTCCCAAAGTAAGAAAGGGGTGGGGAGTTTAGAAGGAGGGGGTGGCCTCAGCCCCTCAGTTCCGCCAGGGCCTCCACATGGAGTCCGCAGTGAGCGAGGGTCCGCTGGAAGGCGACATTGGGTTGGGGCCCACGGAGGTCCCGCTGTTGCTGGTGTACACCGGGATGACCGGGCCGCTGTGGGCGAAGGCGCCGTTGGGGATGAGGAAGGCAAACTGGCCATCGGGAGCCGGCACCACCTGGAAGCCGCCGAACACCTTCGCGGCCTCTCCAGCCGGGCTGCCCAGCTTGCAGGGCGCGCCGCCGGGAGGGGGCGCCGCGCCCCCGGGGATGGGTACCAGAGGCGGAGGCGGTGCGAACGGCGCGTGCTGTGGGCCGCCAGGTCCTGGCGGGGGCGGGGGTGGCGCCTGCAAGGCGGGGTGCGGCTGCCCGGGGTAGGTCATGGCGTTGATCTGGGTCATGCAGTTGGCCAGGTGGCCGAGCAGCCGGGTGCGCACCTCGGTGTTAACGCCCTCGCACGTGGACAGGAAGCGGGTCACCTCGTTCATGCACTCGCTGAAGCCGGCGCGGTACTTCCCCAGCACACTCGGGTCTGTGCTTAGCGCGGCTGCGGGCCAGAAGGAGACAGACAGGTCACAGAGCGGCCCTGGACGCGAGCCCCCGGCGCAGCGCCTCCCTCCCCACCAGCCGGTGGAAGTGCCGCTGGCAAGCAGGGGTGGGTTTGGAAAACCCCTCCAGCCACTCCACACTAATTTAGCAACAGAAGCCTAGACCTTCCCAGGCGCTCTATTTAAAGCGATCTCAGCCCCAGATATGCCCCCAACGCCTGCTCTGCGCACGAGGTGACCTTGGATAATGCCCTTCCACCCACACCCCACACCCCAGCCAACCGAGCCTCGCCCGTTCCTACTTCTGTAACCCGGGAGCGGCGAGTGCTAAACCAGATGACCCCCACGCTCCAACAGCTCAAAACCGCCACGGTTCTCAGCCCTTCGCCCCCAGCCGCTTCCCCCACTGTAGCTGCCTGCGCCCCGGCCGCTACAAAGTCTCTCCCTCCCTTTCCGGAACAGTAACAACTAGGAGTTGTGGCTATAAATAAGCCCCAGACCGTGGGAACGCAAGAGTAAGCCAAGGCAGTAAAATGTAGCTGAATGCCTCTCACAACCACGGGCGGAAGTCTGGAAGAAATCACCGCGGGGCGAGGGACGCCCGCAGAAGGGGACGCGGGGAGCTGCACTCACCCGTCATCTGAGCCCGCTGCAGGTTCCGGAGGTGCTTCACTGTCATTTCCAGAATGTCCGCCTTCTCCAGCTTGGAATGCCGCGAGCTCTGCACAGGAGAGAAGGAACGCAAAGAAAGTGATATACCCGCGAGAGACCTTGGAGAGCTGGGGGTCCCCCCCCACCCCGCGACTAGGGTGCCCAACATCTCCTGACCCCGGCCCGGCACTACTGCCTCAGAGAACTCAGTGCTGGCGGGGAAGACCCGGCTGGGGTGAGATTGTTTTATTCTTAGCGGCTGAGAAATAGTACTACTTCATTTGTTAAATTTAAAAAAAGAAAAAGAAAAAGAAAGCAGCATTACCCACTTACATCTTTCTTAAGGGCATCCAAAATCAGTGTTTTCAGCTGGCTCAGACTTTCATTGATTCTTGCTCTTCGTCTTTTTTCCATGATAGGCTTCGAGGACTGTAAAGGAAAAAAAAAAATAGTACTGAGTTCCCATGGGATCTGCCATTTTCACCCCGGGGTTTGAGAAAGGCGCCTTCCCCCCACCCCCCAACCCCGATTTAAATTCTTGGGGCTGCAGAGATACAGGTATTGCCCTTACCTTTCTGTGCTCAGATGCTGTCTTTGGTTTATCCGGTGTCGTGTTGACACTGGCTGGGGTAGCAGCCACCGGGGACGAGGAATTTTTCTCCATTATATCAGCTGGCATTTTCAGTTGCTTTTTTTTTTTTAATCCCTAGAGAATTTTATTTTTGGAGTTCTTGGCATAAAATAATTTTTTTTTTTTTGCTTATGTCCCTTTTACTTGAGACTTTCACAAAACTACTGAGCAAGTGCTGAGGGTTTATTATAATATCTTTTGGCTACTTGGTAATCGGTAGCGCTATTCCAGGACCAAGGAGAGAGGTAGACGGGGGATTCCGCTGTTATCAGCACCAGCTCCGGATCCTGTGTGATCCCCAGGCCCTGGCTGCCTCTATATATATCTGGGACTGCACGCGAACGGCTCGTGTGAAACTTCCCAAACTTTCTTTCCCACAGTAACTTTCAGCCAATGGGAGGAGGAGACACGCGGCACCGCTCGTGGACCGCGCCCCCCCATTGGCCGCCAGGCGCAAGGCCTGGCGGCCAATGGCGCGCGCCTGAGCCCGGGGCACCGGAGGCTACAACGTCAATCAAAAGGATTTTAACCCTTTACTACTCTCCCTGCTGGGCTTTGCTTTAGAGAAAAATTTTCCGCATTGGTTTTGCTCTAGACTAGTTTATTTATTTGGTGGAAGGTCTTTGCTCTTTATTTCCCTTTATATTTGTAATAGAGCTGCTTTGACAACAAGAAGTTGCTCCTTTGTAATACGTATTTTTAAAAGTTTAGCAGGTCAGGGCTAAAAAATTGTACTAGCGGTGAAAAGAAGGGAACGCGTGCAAGGGTGTGAGTTCCTGAAACCTCTACGTGATTTCTTTTCTGAGTCTGTACATTGGGGAGGGGGGTGCAGCGGGACGAGGGGAAAGGTAGGTCATTCAGAAAAAGAATCAAAAAAATCCCTTTTTGCATGCAGGAAAAAAAATTGCTTTCCACCTTCCATTTGCAGGTTTTTCGGAGCAAGAAGGATTTTGACCCCTGCCCCCACCCCACCCCCCTTATTTCTCCTCTGGAGTTAGGGCCTTGGTCCCCGCGTTTCCCCAGGAAACAATCAGAATAATTTCCAACCGGGCAGAAAAGGAAATGGAATTTCAAATGCAAGATGAACAAGGGGGGCTTTGATGGCAATACTTCAGGGGCGCGCGTGCAGGCTCGTCACCCTTTTCCTTTCCACCCGCTGGCTCTCGCTTCTGCAGCACGTCGAGGTGGCTGGCCCGGAGGCAGCCCCTCCATTTCCCGCGCCGCGGGCGGGCGGCTGGAGAAGCCCGGGCACTCGCAGCGCGCGGGCCCTTTAAGAGCTACACCAGCCGAGCTGCAGTTTGACATCAGCCGGCCGGCGAGGGCGCGCCTGGAGCCCGAGCACGTGCCAGGATGTTTTATTGCCGCCGCGGCTGCGGCCGGGCCGGGAGGATGTGTGTGTGCGTGCGTGTGTGAGTGTGTGTGCGCGCGCCCCGGGGGCAGGGAGGCGGGGGGCGGCGGCGGGCGGCGGAGCGCGGGGGCTGGTTCCTGGTCCCCGGGAGAAGCCAAGAAGGTAAATAGCAGCTGCTGTGCTCGAGCCTGGGAAAACCCCGCCCCCTGCGCCTGGTCGGGGCTCATTGGCGCGCGCTGCGTGTGGGGTGTGTGTGTGTGTCCCGCGCCCCCCCGCCAGCCCCCGCCGGGCCAGGAATCCGAGGGGGCGGCGGGCTGGGAGCCGAGCCCCGGCGCTCGCAGCCTCCCCGCCCCAGCCCCCCGGGCCAAGGTCAGCTCTCGCGGGCGGGAGCGCTCGCCCCGGGGTGGAGAGGGGAGCCATTCCAGCCCACCCCCTCCCCACCCCGCCACCCCAGATTTGGGGCTTGGGGTTTTCGCTGGCCGTCAGCCTCACCAGCAACAGCCCGGGGGAGGGTGGGGCCCTCGTCGTTTGCTCCGCGCCCTGGCCCTCCCTCCCCCTCCCTCCCCCTCGGGGCCCCCGGCGCCCGCCGCGGTCACGAGATGCCTGACCGCACTTAGGAAGCGGCCGGGTCAGCCTCCTGCCTCCGCTTGGCGGCTGTGGTTACAGCGGCTTCGCGCCGCCCGCCCCTTCCGCGGGTCCAGGGCGGCCGGGCAGCTCCCCTCGCCGCGCCCGGGAGGCCGCCGGCGGGCGGCCGGGAGGAGGCGGGCGGCGCAGGCGGCTGCGTGCTGCCGGCTGGCCGGGCCGCGCGCCGGGAGGAGCCGCCGCGCCGCTGCCGGGTGCCACGTGGCGGGCGCCGGGCCGGGAGCGCCAGGGCTCTGGCGGCGGCCTCCCAGGGGGATTTGCCGCGCGGGGCGGGCGGCGCGCACGGCCCGGGCCTGCCGGCCGCCACCTCCGTCCCTCGGCTCGGCGGCCCGGATCCCCGGCCCCCGCGCCCCCACCCCTTCCGCCCGTCCAGCCGCCTGGCTCCGGCGGCGGGAGCAGCCCAGGAACTGAGCGTCTTGTTTGATGTCGCCCCCCGCGCCCGCGCCCCCCTCCCGCGGTCTCCGAGGAGGCGGGGGAAGCCTGGCACACTCTCTCAGACACTTCATTCCAGCCTGCCTCCTCAGCCCCCACTGAGATAATGCTGTAGATGATTTCAGCAGACCTCGTCCAGGGTGAGAGTCAGTGGTGCCTGACTCTGGGTGACCTTGGGCAAGCCCCTTTACTTTCGTTATGACACGGACTACAAGTCGCTGCCAGACAGTGTGTTAAATCCAGGGATTACCGCGATGAGAGATAAAGTGGCAGCCTGCAAGGAGTTTCCAGTCATCTCCGGAGGCAGACAGGCCCTGATTTTCTGATTGATGGCGGGTCATTCCTCTATTATCCCTTGCTCTTAGGGCTGAGATGATGGCCTGGGAGATCAGGAGAAGCTAAACGAAACACTGAGGGCCTCCCTGGTGTCGCAAGGGGTTAAGATGCAAGCTATGAAGCTGTCTGCAGCTTCTGCAGCACGAGTTCAATCCCCGGCCAGGGAGCTACCCACGTGGCGCAGCAGACCTCTCCTGACTCACCCGCTGCCCCCCTCAGCAGTGTATTTCAGTCAATCTGCCTGTTCTGCTCCCCACTCTGTCTCTGGTGGGTCCTCTCACCCCCGCCCCCCCACCTCTGGCCTATACCCGGTTCTTGCATACTAAATAAATAAATCTTTTTTAAAAAAAAAAAAAAAAAGAAAGAAACACTGAACACCTGTGTGGGGCACAGTATCGCTGATCTGGGGGATATAGGGGTGTGCAAAAGAGCTACTGTTCTAGGAAGTCCACAGGCAAATATACTGTGCTCATGAGTGCCGCTTTCATCAGTTTCCAGCATATTTCTCTGGTAGGTCCTAGCTTCAAAAGAGACAGTTATGTGTCTAGATAGAAGTAAAATGCAGTGGCGGTTTGGGGCAATTATTCATAAATTGGGGTATCCTGGAACACTTCCTGGAGGAAATGCCCTGTGCTTGTATCTTGAAAAATAAGATTGGAGTATTTGGAAATGGGAGTCATGGGGCTGGGAAGTGTGGGAGTACTCAAGACTTTGAAGACCTAGACTCTGGAACTTGGGGTCTTTATTCAGGAAATATTTTCTGGAGCCCAGGGTTTATGACAGGCAGCAGTATAAGAAGGGACTAAAGGAGGAGAGTTGTGACCATACCACAAGGCCCTTAAATATCTTGCTAAAAGACAATGGAGAGCTGTGAAATTCTCTGGAGCAGAGAAGAGACATTAGGATTTTTTTTTTTTTTTAAGATTTATTTATTTGTGCATACAAGAACTGGGGTACAGGCCAGAGGTGTGGGGGGGAGGTAAGAGAATTCACTGGAGACAGAGTGGGGAGCAGAACAGGCAGATGTGTTCTGCTGTGAGGGGAGCAGCGGGCGAGACAGGAGAGGTCTGCTGTGCCACGTGGGTTGCTCCCTGGCCGGCCAGGGATTGAACTGGTGCTGCAGAGGCTGCGGATAGCTTCATAGGTTGCGTCTTAACCCCTTGTACCACCAGGGAAGCCCAGGATTGTTCTTTAGAAAAATGTATCTGGCCAAAGCCTGAGAACTGGTTGCAGGATTTGAAGGCAGAGCGCCCAGCTGGAAGGTTCAAGACATTAAAGGAGGTTCCTGAGTGACAGGTGTAGAGGGACACTCACCCGGAAGCACCTGCCTAGAGCCAGCTCACCTGGGCGGACTGCTCACATCCACTGACCCAAGTTCAGTAGAAACCTGCCTATCTTTTAATGCGGTGTTCCCCCACAACCTGGAGACTAAGAAAGTGCTATGACGCTGACCCAATTTACCTTCCAAGTCTCATTTCCACCTTCTAGGACAGCCCTCAAGTCTGCAGCCAAACCTTTACCTCGTGGCAGGCTTAGTTTACTCTTACCCCTCAGGCTACTCTGGGATTTTTTCTGTTTTCTTAACACTCTGTAGAGTGGGCTGTGCCCTATCATGTTCTGAAGAAATGATGAACAATGCCTCCTTTGTCAACCTGCAACCTGGGCCAACCTAGTAGGATTTTTCTTTCCTATTTTAAACAGATGGAAAAGTGGTGATGACAGAAAATTGTCTCTTGCTTTTGAAAAAAGTGGAGTTTCCCTGTGTGTTTGAAATCTACCTGGTGAGAGGTGATGAGCCTATGAAATTGTCCTTCTTTCTGCCATGCGTGTACATTTCTTAAAATGCTTCTGCTAAGCATCTTAAAAAAAAAACCACGCACACACACTGCATTAAAAACTTTAAAAGAAAACCTGCATAAATACATTGACCCTTCCCAAGGATGCATGTTAACTCTTTCCAAGTACCCCCTGAAATCTATGCGAGCCAGTGACTTTCCCCTTTTTAGCTCTGTTATGACATTTTCTCTGCTGCTGGGCCCCAATTAACTACTTGGGTATGCCACCGCCTGTCCCTTCTAGCTTAAGAGTCTTTTTTTTGTTTCTGACTCTGTCATCTGAGTCCCTGAGGGTGCATGAAAAATGTTGCATATAGTCAAGTTAGGGTCTCAGTGCAGCGCCTAAGCAGCCTTGTTGGGCAAAGAGTTAATCAGCAACTCATTTATCGCCACTTTAGGAGTGCTTAGACTGGTAAAATGAGCAAATAACTTAGATACACACACACTTTTAGATAGAGAGAGGGGTTAAGTAACCAAAAAATTTGCCACGAATTTGTATCTGGGCCAAAATTCCCAAACACATAAAGCCCTAAAACCCTATGAAATCTTTGACCCTCCACCCTAACACTGAAGAAGAAAGTTTCTTGCAAATGTGCTCATGGATGAATTTTCAGTATCCTCATCCTGGGCAGTGAAAATAGCACCAAGTTGGCTCTCTCTCCCCATGCCTTTGCAGGTGGGGAACTAAGCTCTTAAATTCAAGTAGACTTTTGGATTTGGAAGGCTCGTCTTAGATCGACAGTCCTTATTTTTCAGTCCCCCTCCCCCCTCTTCCAAAGCAAAGAGAAAACTGAGCCCTGTTCATTGGTGGAGGGCACTTTGATCCCACTGTAAGTCCAGCAGAGCACAAGGGACGCTTCCCACTGTATCATGCCCCTTAAATACAGCCAGGGGCTGCTGTGTTTGTCTCCTCCCCCCTCCTGCCCCCATGAAAGGTGATTTTCTCTGTCTTATTGCATCACCTGTTTGCTCTTAAACCGTAAAACAAATAACTGCATCTCTAGTGAGACTCCCCTTTGTCCCTAGGTATCGGAATGGTTTGTGGGTTTTGTTTAAAGCTACAGAAAGGGGAGAGATCCAGAGAAGAAGAAAAAAGGTATTTTGCCTGAGGACTTGAAGCTTTTTTCCCCCTTTCCTCCGCTTGACTGACTTTCTCACACTCAGATTCCCTGCAGCCTGCCAGCGACGTGGTTTCTGCCCTGCCAAGAGCTATCCTAGGAGGGCTATTGAAAGAGCCTTGAGTAAGCACACACTGGGCGGATTTTCTCCTCCCTCAGTACCTGCTGCGCACCTGTACAGGGAGCAGTCCCACACATATCACCTGATCACAGCCCTTTCAGAGACCGTGAGAAAAATAAAGTCCAGGATAGAGGAGATGTTTGTCGTCTCCCCAGGGCTGCAGCCAGCTTTGTGCAACCCAAGTGCCCAGAAACAGCACATCCCAGGCTGGGTGTGCACGCATGTTAGCCCGCGCGTGCCGGGTGGGGGCACAGGAAGGGGAAGGCAGCCAGAGATCACTTTCATAATGACTGCATAGCTGCCTCCCTTTTCTGGCATCTGCCTGACTGGTAGTTTTATGATCCTTTACTAAAGTCACTATTATGGTCCTTCTAGATAAGAGTCCATATATGCTCACCACAGCAAAATTTATAGCCCAGAATTCTTACCTTCATGTTCATGAATAATCCACTGGGAGCCTACAAAGTCCCATAAGTCAAATTCAAAATTATGTCTCTATGGGCATTTTTAGCAGGAACTTAAGACATACTTTGGAATGAATGAATGAATGCATCATTTTCTTCTGAGAAAAGGGTCTATAGCTTTCAACAGAATCTCAAAGCTTTTTGTGGCCCCAAAACGTTGGGGAAACTGATTCAGGCAAACTATGCTTCCATGTGGTACTCAAGCCCCAAAGAGGGTGAGGCGCTGGCTCAAGGGCCCTCACTACCGAGGGCCAGGGTGGAGGCCAGAAGTTCACTGACTTGTGGTGGTCCTTGGGTAAATTTAAGGTGGTCACCACCCAAAGTTGTGGTCACCATCAAAACCTACATTTTAAAAAGACATGTTAAGAAAAGTACTTTGTCCAGAACTTTACCCTCTTAATTCTGAGGCACTTGAGCCGCTCTGACTCAGTTTTTACATGGAGAAAGGGACAGACAAGAAAGCAAAAGTCCTACAGAGGAAAAAGGATTCAGGAATGCTCGGAGCAAGAGTCCTGGTTGCCATGCAGAGGCACCAGAAACAACTGCAGCTCTGCATTCCATCTTTGATAAAAATGAGTTGCTACTTCTGAACAAAACTGTCTGGTTGGTTCCTGGCCAAGCTAGGACTCAACTGCAAACTGGGGGCGGGAGCGGAAAACAGAAGCTTTCAACATTGGCTAACAGCAGCCTGTAATGCTTTCCACTGCCCAACCCCCCCTTGGAAAACTTGACTAGAGACAGCGAGACCAAGGGAATGTGCACTTTTCTAATGGGCTCTGAAAGGATGGTTGCCAAGAAAGCCTTTCCCAATGGAGTGGGGGCAGGGCGCACTGGAAGGTTTAACGCCCACATTTGGCTGAACCACAGCAGCAGAGGTGGAGGGAAGGCTCTAAATGTGCTCTTAGCTAACCTTTTACCCTCTGAGCAGGACTGCAGTGAGGCGAGCTTGCAAGCCCAGGGTTGAGGGAGGGCATTCCCGAGGACTCGAAAAGATGCTACCTTGCATCCTTATGTGAAAGGCTCAGAACTGCATGGGCACTCACAGGTGCGTGTGAGGGTTTCTTGGGTTTCTGGAAGGCTCAGGATGGTAGGGACAAGCCTTACCCCTTTAAACCTAGGACTTGAACTTCTTTGACTTGCTGAAATCTGCTCATATTGTGACATCAGATCAAATTTCTCAAAAAATCAAAACCCAAACTGAACTAGCCAGGAAAAGCATTTGGGTAAAACATATGTTCTGAATATGATATGGGATGAATGTATACAACATATTTTTATCATCTCAGCTTATAGAAAAGTATGGAGGCAGGCAGAGGACGGGACTAAGAGGTTACTTATTGGTTCATTCATTGAATATATTGGAAAATTGAGCCTGGAAGGGTGTCTTGGCCAAGGTTAAATAGCCCCCTCAGAGAGGGGAGAGTAAAGCCACAATAGGCTCAGGTTTCCTGCCAACCAGTCTAGAAACCCTCCCCACTATATCAATGAATGAGGGAAACATGTTGAAATATCATCTACAGCAAGTGATCAACATTACCACCAAAGATGAATTTTCCAGTTAAGAACCTGAGCTACCTGCTGGTGGTGATGCTGATATGCCCACCACCACGGAGCTTGGTTCCATCCCTGCTTTACTGCCCTGTGATTCTCTCTTGGATTTTCTGATCATCCTATATATAACCTTTGGAAAAGAATGGATGTTGGTTCCTGAGTTCCAGGATATAGGGAGCCACTTGCAGGGGCCACAACTCAATAATTAGCCTGCCTGTCAGTCAACCAAACCAAAGGTCATCCCATCTTTCTTATAATTGTCAACCTGTTTCCCTTATTTGTGTTCTTAAAGGAAGATTGGAGGAGAGACTATTCTGGAATATTCTGGAACAGGGTCAGTGCCTGAATCTGTGTTCTGTCAATAGTAAACTTTCATCAGGACTGGAGATGAGACACTAGGAAAAGAGTGACAGCATGAAAGGAAGACATGGAGCTGCTAGCTGACTTCACATTTAACAGGGGGAGAGGTGAGAAAAATAATGGATTTTCCAAGTGGTTGATTGATGGTATTTGCACGTGAAATATATATTTTTCTTTCAGATTTCAGACTTAGAGAACAAGATAAGACAGTACAGGTAACTGTTACAAGTGCAATTTGAGACTCTGGTGGGTTCTGGCATGATTAGGACCTACTGGTCTCTCCCACAGAGCTGGAGGTGTCTGTGCTCCTATCTTAGAGTATTTGACAATTGACAAGGCACTTTCTAGTTCATTGCAATATTCTGTTCTCATATATAGTTTAGGATCCAAACTAGAGGGACTTTGCTGGGGGTCCAAAAAAGAGGATTCAAGTGGCCAGTGCAAGAGGCATTTGACTAGGCATGAACTGCTGGGGGCATGAGGACAGATTATTGGCTCTTTGGAAATTACCATCTCTAGAGAGACGAGATGAACAGGGAAGTTTTTTAGAAGCCAGGAGAAGACCAACATGCAAGAATAAGATTTCCAGAAACTACAGCACAGGGAAGAAGGGAAATATGTGTCAATTTGGTATAGAATGTCAGTAATTCAGAGGACAGGTCTTTGGAACAAGGAGGAAAGGCCCTTTCTTGTGGAGGGCAGCCAGGTGAGAAGGAGAAGTGAGGGGAAGGAATCACACTTTGCAAAAGATGACTGAGCCTGTTTAAGAGGTTGTGGACAAGTGATGGCCCTGGTCTCCCCAGGACTGAGGCTAGAGCTGCTTAGTTCAGCATCTAGCTCCTTCTGAGAGGCTTCCTGGGAAGATCTCAGGAAGGAAGATCAAGTCTATGAGTGAGGGCCCATGGAGAATTCTGGAACCTACCTTATTTTTTCTCTCTAATTAGTTCTGTTCTATATTGTCTGCTTTGCTATAGACATAAAACCCCACAAACTAGAAAAGGTTGGCTGATTGCTTGGGGTGATGACAGGAAGAGTGCTGTGGGGAGAAAGCTTGAGCCAGCCCGAGGGTGGTGGTCTTGGAGAAGCCAGCCCGAGGGTGGTGGTCCTGGAGAAGAGGTGGGGGTGGGTGACGTAGCGCAAAGGGAGAGGCAAGCCCATGGAATCCTTGCATCGCCAGGGGAAGAATCAAAGGAGCAAGGGTTTCTGTGGTAGGATGTAGTGGCTCCTAAGCCACTGTGGACAACCTCCCGTGTCATGCAGTGCGTTTTGGGTCCCCTGGCCCCACTCTTCAGGCAGCCACTATATAAGAAAAGGAGGAGGATTCTTTTCTTTTGCCTGCAGGGCTTCCACAGGCAACCTTGACTGAAATCTGAGAGAGCGAGCTCTGTTGTAACATGCTGGTGTGTGGCAGGCTTGCCCGACCCAGGGAGGTCTCCTGATAAACTCCCAAGTGTTGCTGGCTCCCGGAGGAGGTTGCCAAGGGCGTGTGTTTCATATACATATCCAGCTCTGGCCTGTATCACGTTAGGCCCCACAGTCCCAGCGGGCCCACGACTCAAGTTCCAGTATTTGATCTCCTTGTCCTGGGTGGCTGTTCAACTTCCTGTATCCTCCTGGTCTACCCTCAAAGTCCTGGCACCTGGGACATACCTAGGCTTGGTGTCTAGAACTACCTGTCATCAAGACAGAGGGGTGGAGTCACAGTTTGTTTAATTTATGCTGAGTGAACCTGTGTGGGTAGTAGTCAGACAAAACAGTCGGGGTTAAAGCCGTTCAATTTCCAATCACCTGTTTACCTTAATTCAACTCAATGAATGGTCTTGAGCACCTCCCATTTTAAAGACAGACTATACACCTATCTTGACAGTTACTTCCATCCCTGCCTGTGATTCAAATGCTATCCATCTGTATAGAGTGGTACCTTCCCAGGCTTATTTTATAAAAATGTTCCCAAATTCCTCAGCTCTATTGCTCCTCTGATAAAGGAGCTATGAAACTCTTTACAGTGTATGGTTCCATACCTTTCACAAAGTAGGTGCCCACAAATATTTGGGGGAATTGATGCATGAATAAACTTCATCTTAAGGAAATGCTTTATTGGCTATTTAATGGAACTCTCAGAGGGTCACTATATTTTTCCAGTTTTTCTTTGGTTGTGGAATCAAAAGGTGGTTTAATTTTGTTATTCCTGTGACCCCTTCGGGCAATTGGGGTACCCTAATTGGGGTACCCTAAGACACCTCTACTCTGTTGCTATCAAGTGAATTTAGAGGAGTCTGTGGCTGTGCATATTTTCCCAGGCCTATCTTTATTGATGGTTATTAAAGGCACATCACCACATGGCAATATGAAAGTACAAAGCAATTCCCAGGGTAAGGTACGTGGGAAGAAGTGAGATACTGAGCTCCCAAACAATTCTACTGTAATCGCAGTCTGCCATATCTAGGTATAGTTAATAAGTAAGATTGAGGCAGGCAGGTCCCACCGCTGAGCAGCAGATAGAAAGACAGAAAGACCAGTGGGGAGATCACTGGTCCTTCTAGAAGACTGGACAGGACAATGAGGAGGAGGACATCTGAAAAAGGGTGGGTGGTAACCAGCCTACCCATGGCCCCCAGGAAGGAGCAGTGCCTCCTTTCACTCCTGCTCTCACTTCTCCTTTTATGCCAGCCCCACATGGAGATTCTGTAGAACAAAGAAGTACATAGTAATCATGCCTAGACACACTGGGCTAAATAAGTGTAAATAAAGCACACAAAAACACCTGTTTTCATAGGGCACCCCAACACACCTGTTGCTTTACGATGCTGAGTGATATTGATAAAGGGAGCTGTAAAGCCGAGGTGAAATGGCCTCTTATATTTAAATAGCACCTTCCCCTGCGAACTTCAAGTGTTTTACAGCTGAGATTTGACGGACCTGGTGATTATTTCTGTTAGGAATGTTCAACACCTATCAGGAAAAATCATATCAGAATGAATACAAAGCAAAGCCTCTGGATCCAGACTGCCTGGGTTCATGTTCCAGCTTGTCCATGTGCTCGCTGTGTGACATAACCATTCTGCACCTCAATTCACTTATCTGTTCAAAGGGGAGATATTCATGGTACTACTTATATGATTGGTATGAGGACTAAAGTATACAATGTGCTTAGAACAGTGCCTGACATATTTTCAGTACAACATGAGTTCTCAGCTGCTTTTATCATTGCTGTGCATGTATCTCCGGCAAAGGACCTCCTTTCATCTAAAAAATTCACAGGCAATTAACATTCTCAAAGAAATGCAGGGACATCTACTGTGATACATTGGTCTGTTAGTGTTTGACAGAGCAAATGATTCAGCTAGTCTTGTAAGAGCCACAGGTATGGGACTGGGAGGAACATACAAAATTATCTGGCTCCATCTTCTTTTCCAAGGAGGAGGGTCTCTACCACCTAAGAATATGGTTGCAATTGTGCTTGTGGGATGCAGAACTTGGTGTGGTCCTGCCCTGAAAAATTAAAAGAAGCCCCAGGCCTATGGAGAGAAGAGTTCTAGATGGAGGAAGGCATCATTGTGGGCCTGTGACTCCTGCCCCCCGCCCCCCACCGCCCCAGGAAGGTGCAGGAAGGGCTCCAGAGCAATGCTTAATCCAAAAGAGTCAACATGACTGGCCCGCCCTGACCCAGGTCTCATTTACATGAGATGAGACTGGTAGGGAAGATGAATGTCTGAGACCCCTCCTGGTCCAGCATTCTTGTACATGATTGTATCATTGAAAGGTGGCGCTATTAACAATTCTGTCAGGGCAGCTGGCCTAAACCGGAACTCATGGCCATCCTCATTCTGTAGGCTTAACATGAGGATGTGCTATATTGTTCTTCTGTCGATTCAGCTGTCTTTCCATCAGAGATGCTTTCTAAGAGGAAGTAAGGCGAACTATTATTTTAAGGCCACTGATATTTATTTTTAGATTTATTTTATTTATGCATGCATGCAAGAACTAGGGTGCAGGCCAGAGATGTGGCGGGAGCAGGGTGAGACAATTCACCAGAGACAGGGTGGGAACAGAACAGGCGGATCTACTGAAATACACTGTTGAGGGGAGCAGCCGGTGAGACAGGAGAGGTCTCCTGCGCCATGTTGGTTAGCTCCCTGGCCGCACATCAAACTCATGTTGCAATGACTGGCGATAGCTTCATATGGCTGAGACTCAACCCCTTGTGCCACCAGGGAGGCCCAGACACTGAAATTTTAGTCTCTGTCTGTGGAAGGTAACACCACTGATCTAGTTTGCACAGAGGGAGGACCCCCATTTTTGAACACAGAAGACTTTATTCAGTGTGTACGGGTTTGGGGACAGAGGGAGGACCCCTATGGTTGGATGGTTGTACTCCAGAGGGGTGTGTGTGTGTGTGTGTTTTTAAAAAGGTTTATTGGGCCTCCCCGGTGGCGCAGCAGTTGAACGCTGGGTTGCAAAGCTGCCCAAAGCCTCCGCGGCGCCGGTTCCATCAATCCCTGGCTGCTCCCCAGCCACCGAAGGAGGGTCCCACATGGTGTAACAGACCTCTCCTGCCATGCCCGCTGCTCCCCTCAGCAGTGTATTTCGCCACTGTTCCTGTTTTGTTACCCACTCTGGCTGTGGTGAATTCTCTCACCGTCCCAAGCTTCTGACTGTCCCCGGTGCTTGTATATATAAATCAATCAATCAATCAATCAATCAATCTTTAAAAAGGTTTATTTATTTATGCATACAAGAGCTGGGATACAGGCCAGAGATGCGGGGGGGGGGTGAGAGGATTCACCAGAGACAGAGTGGGGAACAGAAGGGGCAGACTGACCAAAGTGCACTGCTAAGGGGAGAAGCAGGCGTGGGCGAGTCAGGAGAGGTCTGCTGTGCCATGTGGGTCTCTCCCTGGCGGGCCAGGGATCAAACTTGTGCTGCAGAGGCTGCAGTTTGCCCCATAGTACGGTGCTTAACCCCTTGTGCCACCAGGGAGAACCCTCTAGGTGTGTTTGATGTGACTTAGTTTTTTCTTTGAAAAGCAGATGTGCTCCAGGATTCCCACTGTCAGTTTGCATCAGCTTGTGGCTACAGCAATTTTACCATGGACCCTTGTACTCACCAACCATGGCTGAGAACATCCATTTTTTCTTAGGCATGGGGATGTGGGAAAAGGGAAAGCTACAATTTGAAACCCAGGCCTTTGTTTACCGACTGAAGGAAGACCCCCAAAAAGGAGCATTTTCCCACCTGAAATATTTGCCCTTTTAGCCTTGAATTTGACTGTGTCTTTTATGGTAAAATGCACGTGCACACACACACACACACACACACACACCACTTTTTTTCCTGAATAGGTCAAAGTCAAGATTTGCTCTTTGTTAATTTCCTTAAAAAAAAAGTCAAGAAAGAAAAGAAAAATGGTTCCCTCGCCTGAGTGTTCTCATATGTGCCTATTTAATGATTAATAATACCTTGTGGGCTATTGTTTGATGTGGCCTCTGCTGGTTTGAACAGGAGAATACTGATTCACTCTTAAGGCATTTATGAATCACAAGTGTTTACTCTGAGACAATAAATGAAAGGGGGAGATTTAAAAAAAAATACCCAAATATGCTGAGTTCTTTGAGTAGAAACTGGAGATAACAGGGGATCTCAGTCTTTGATGCCCTGTGTGGGACTGGCTGCTTTCTCTCACAGAGTAAAGATTGTGTGGAATGAGCAAGACGGGCTTTGGGGGGTTTATCGATTTTCCCTTTCACTTGCTGATAGGCTTGAGGCAGCTTGTCCCCTATGTTTCCATGTCACATGCATTTGTTTTCTTCCCACTGTCTGGTCCCCAAAAGGGAATCTCTTTCTGGGCCTTCAGGGGCACCTTACCCCAGGATCTCACTTGCTGCTTCTTTTGTTCATGCCTCAGGCAAGGGGAGACTCAGCAGAGATGGGGGGAGGGGGGTGGACTCCTGCCCTAATTGAAGGGGGCTCATGGGCTGGGAAGGAGAATGGATTCAAGAGGTTAAGAGACCTGACAGCCTGGGACTGACTGAATCATCGTGGGGAAGGAGGAGTCAAAAGATGCCTTCCTTGTTTGTCACTTGAACAATTAACTGCATAGACCCTTCTGCCACATTCCACTTTTAATAATGACTCCTAGACTTCTTTCCCCTTCTTTCTGCCCCAAAGCTTCAAACTCAGTGAAAAAAGACTGCAAACTTTGCTTGACAATTCTATTTAAGAATGTTTTATGTGGAACTCCCTGGTGGCACAATGGATTAAGTCTCAGCACTATGAAGCTATCTGCATCCCTGGCCAGGGAGCTGACCCACATGGTGCAGCAGACCTCTCCTGGCTCACCCAGTGCTCCCCTCAGCAGTGTATTTCAGTAGATCCACCTGTTCTGCTCATTACTCTGTCTCTGGTGAATCCTCTCACCTCCCTCCCCCCACACCTCTGGCCTGCACCGCAGCTCTTGTATGCATGAATAAATAAAATAAATATTTTTCAAAAAGTGTTTTATTGTGAGATCATTTTAGATTTATAGAAAAGTTGCAAAATAGTACAGAGACCACTCTATATTACCATCTTTTATAACCATGCAGTCATCAAAACTAAGAAAATAATCTTGATTCTGTACTATAAGCACAGGCCTTGTTCAGAATTCAACATTCTTCCTCCTACTAATTTTTGTTATTATCCCAGGATCCCTCAGTGCATTTAGTTGCCTTTTGTCTTTGTCTTCTCCATTCTGTGACTGGTTTCGTAGGCCTCCTGTCATACATGACACTTCTAAGAGTACCAGTCAGTGGTTTAGTAGAATGTGCTCTATTGGGGTCTGTCTGATGTTTTCTCATGCTTATTTGGAGAAACTATTATTAGAAAGAACATCACAGATGTGACAAGTCCTTCCTTTCTCACACAATGTTCTATTTCACCTAACCATAATCACAAGGTTAAGATGGTTTCTGCCAGCATTGTCCACTGGAAAGTTACAATTTTTACCTCTATATATCCAAAATGTTTAGGGAGCCACACTTCAAGACTGTGCAAATATAACGTGTTGCATAGACTTCTGCTTACTAATCATAGAATCCATCAAAGGGTCTTGCTTCTTGCATTTAATATGATAGGAGGCCAGCAGTGATTATTGATTTCCCTTATTCCTTCTATATTTATAAATTGGAACTCTTCTTTAGGAGTTATGCAACATTACATTGTAATAAAGCAGAAGTAAAAACTCCATACTCTTTTGGAGTTTAAATTTTAGGTGGGTTAGAGAGTATGGTCAAAGGTGACAAGGCCTATAAAGAGGAATCAGGTAGGGGAGGGGAGAAAAGAATTGTAGGTTTAAAAGACCTGCTCATGGAATGCCTTGGAGAGCAAGCCTGGAGCAGGGGAGGGAGCAGCTTTCTAAAGGGAAGAAATAACAAGAGCAAAGGCTCTTGGGCAGGACCATTACTGTCTGCTCTGGGAAAGCCAAGAGACCTGAATGACTAGTGCAAAGTGAGCAAAGCTGGGAAAGGGAGTGAGACAGAGACAGGCGGGGTGAAGAGGCCAAGTGGTGTCAGCTTGGGGCCACTTTAATGGTCTGGTTATTGCTCTGGGGGAATCGGACAGCATTGTAAGGTTTTAAGCAAAGGATCACATGATTTGCTTCAGATTATTAAAAGATCACTTTGGCTATGCTATGGGAGGCGACAATGGCTACGAGGAGACCATGTTAAATACTTATGACACTCATCTAGGTTTGAGAGGAAGGCAGCTTGTTCCACAATAGTAGTGTAGGGCAGAGGGCAAATGTCCCCCTACCTTTCCAGGTTCTTCTCAGACTGGTGGAATAATCAAAACAGCATCAGAGAGATCAGTAAGAGAAAAAAATCAATTTAATGACATATATATAGAGAATCTCTGTGTATGTAGATTCTAAAGTAGATGGGGGAAATGAGGGTATTTATCCTGAGCTAAGGAATGGGATAGGGGCCTGGGGCTTTAAGGAGGGAGGAGAGGCACTTACATGACCAGGAGAGGGGGACTCATCATACATAAAGATGATCTGTAATTACATGTTTGCCTTGCCATATAGATCATTTTCTTTGATAAAAAGCATATTTCTGATAAAAATCCTAATTTTGGGTAATACCCCTGGTCTTCATTTTTCTGGGTAGTTAGGGGAATGCTAAATGTTTCTCCTGAGTTTGCAGGGCCTCCATTGACCTTAGTGCTAAATAATCCACATACCAAAGTACAGAACTTGGAAAGACCTAATCTGGACACCTTGGGGAGTCCTTCCTTTGGTAGCAAAGAGGTGGCTGAGTTGCAGATGTATTTGGAAGGTAGAAGTAACATTGCTAAGAATATCTCATTTGTGGTCGACAGCTTCAAGCCTCCTCCTGAGCCCCCAGAGCTTGTATCCTCCTCTGCCTTGGAGTGGGGCTTTCAGAAGGAATTTGAGAAGCTCTGACTGACAGCACTGAGTCTAAGCTGATGCAGAGTCTTTGCTCTGGGGCCCCTCATCCAGTTTTCTTTTATCTGGACCTGCCTTCCTCTCTGCACTGCTCCACACACTTCTCTTGCCCCAGGGCCAGCTTTCTGCTTAGGCCAACATGCCACCCACAATTGCTCACAATCTCCCATCTTTCCCTGCCCTCTGCCAATCAAGATTCTTCCCATTCTTCGAAGCTCAGCTCTGCCACCCAGCCCTGCTCTCTGAATGCTTCTTTATTAGTCAGGGACACTATCTTGCCTCTGCCTCCCATGTGCTGCTGGGGGGGGGCGGGGGGGGAACACTGCCTCAAGTACTCCCATGGCCTCACAGTCCTTTAAAGAAAAGGACTAGTACTAAGTCCTTCATTAGCCCTGTGCTTGGGTTTTGGGATATGGCCTATTGTGAGGATGGGAATATTATGTTTCCTGATACACACCTGGATACTCATATAATGTTATAATATAAGGTTCCTTCAATTAAAAAAAAATTGGAAAAGGAAAATAATATATCCTTTTAGTCATCCAAGTGTATTTTGCATTATAGTCCACACATATCTATATTTCTTTTCATATAAAAATAATATCTCTGCTTCTACCCCTGCCTAACCCTGCCAATAAAATTAAAATTCCAGATTTCCCCTGGTTGGGCCACTCTGTATACCTAAGGTAGGGGAAAGGCCTGTTATCCCAATTTGAGAAGTCAAGTTAAAGGTGCAGGGAGAAGCAGGCATCCCTGCGGGTTCACTTGCTGTTAATGGATTTCTGTCTCTTTAGTGACAGATTTAACTTTAAAAATGCATCTAGTTAAAAATTTCAAGCTGCATAAAAGGCTAGATCCTGAAAAGTAGCCCCTCCAATTGTGACCCCTGCCCCTCATCCCTCAAATCCTGTCTCAGAGGGAGTCACTCTTAAGTGGCACTTATGTACCTGTCTGGGGAATGCTAATGAATATTCCATGCCTGGCAGCTGACAGTAACTAAAGCCAAGTGAAGGTAAACTGAGGCGCTGTGTAAACCCAGTAATGCCCTCCCAGGGCTAACACAGCCCCCTGCAGAAGAGCCAACCTGCCATTTTCACCGTTGTCTTTGGCTCAGACAGACCACACAGGGGTGAGTTTGCAAAGACTCCACATTCATGTGGAACTCGGGCATTTGGTACCACCCTCTTTGGCTCCGGGTCTGTGCTCTTACAGGGATATTTGTTGTCACAGAGATTTCTTAGGTTGGCTGTTGTCTCTCCCTCAAAGTCAACCTGTCAGAGGGAGGAGCACAGGCAAAGGCTAAATCAGGAAGAAAAGCAGGTGGGAGAAGGGGTGGAGGAAGCCAGCCCTGTGCTGTGATTACAGCAGATTACAGGGGGAGCGTTATTATTCCTCTCCACTCCTCCTTGAGACTCACCTAAAAGGCAGTGTTCTCCGTCTACCTTTCCCGTGGGAATTTAGCCCAGTCAACAGAACCCCTGAACTCTGCTGGGCCACTGCCAGCAACTTTCTAGCCTTTCCCCCTGCCGATTACAGTGACATGATGTCGTTTTTATTGAGGCAAGATTAGATTTTTTTTTAAGTTTTCAAAAGTGTGGTTCACATGATCTCTAGTACTTTTCTTATTGCTTGAAGACCACAGAGCTGCCAATTTCAATTTGCTTCAGCTTTTATCACTAGAAGAAGCTTAAACGAAAAAAGAAAGGAGGAGGAAAGCTGGATGAAAATATTCCACTTGGCCTGGCAGTTTAGCATGGGGTGGCAGGCGACACCACATTGCCACTCCCTTTTGAGTGACTGGTGTAACAGGAAGATGTCAGAGGCTGAAGTGGCAGCTGGGCAACACACATGCCCACTAGGCTGAGGGGCTTCACGCCATAGCCAAAGAGGGAGACACAACCTAAAATCATTCATGGCAGTCAGCAAAATATCCAAGAGGGTGCTGATTTATTGGGAGACAGGGGAAATAAGCTCATAGAAAGTGTTTTTGGGGGCTCCCTGTTGGCGCAAGGGGTTAAAACAAAGTACTATGAAGCTATCTGCAGCCTCTGCAGCATGAGTTCCATCCCCAGCCAGGGAGCTACCCACATGGCACAGCAGACCTCTCCTGTCTTACCCACTGTTCCCCTCGGCAGTGTATTTCAGACAGTTCTCCTGTTCTGCTCCCCACTCTGTCTATGGTAAATCCTCTTACCCCCTACCTCTGGCCTGTACCCCAGTTCTTATATGCATAAATAAATAAATCTTAAAAAAGAAAACATTTTCCTTCCCCTTAATTCTAATTTGATTAATTCTCTTCTTTGGAGGCAAGATTTCCCATCACCCATTGGTTCATTCATTCATTCACTCACTCACTCTAGTCAACATATTTATGTATCTGGCTCTAATGGGGATACAGGGTGAATAAAGCAACTAGTTCTCATTTTTTTTTTTAAATGTGATTTTTTTTTTTAAGATTTATTTATTTATTTATACAAGCACTGGATACAGTCAGAAGTGCGGGAGGGTGAGAGAATTCACCAGAGCCAGAGCAGGGAGCAGAGCAGGCAGAAGGACTGAAGTACACTGCTGAGGGGAGCAGTGGGCAGCAGGAGAGGTCTGCAGGCCATGCAGGACCCTCCTCTGGTGGCCGGGGAGCAGCCGGGGATCGAACCGGTGCTGCAGAGGCTGCGGGCAGCTTTGCAACCCAGCGCTCAACTGCTGCGCCACTGGGGAGGCCTGAGTCCTCATTTTTAAAGGAAAATTGAAGAATACTTATTTTCATAGACCATGGTTTTATTTATTTATTTATTTATTTATTTATTTAGGTGGGACCCTCACTGGTGGCTGGGGATTGAACTGGCGCTGCAGAGGCTGCGGGCAGCCTCGCAATCCAGTGTTCAACCACTGCGCCACCAGGGGAGGCCCCATAGACCATGGTTTTTAAGGTGTTGAATCAGTCCTCAAAAGGGGAGGTGTGATAGAAAATTAGAAAATTAGATCCAGTTGATGAAGGATAAGAATAGAAAAACTGGAAAGAAGATAAAAGGTCAAGAAACTAACTCACACAAGGAAACAGGGGTAGAGAGGATTAGTGTAAGCCATTAACCCAGTTATAGAAACCAAGACCCTTAAGCATCAATGCCTAGATCAGGAGGTGCAGCACCCAGAAACTATCAGACAGCTATAGGGAGTGTGAGGAGCACAAACCGTCCACTCACAAAGATGAGGCCCTCCCTGAAGATGATAAAACCTAATGCTGCCCCCACAAAGCGGTGACACTCCCACTGCCCATCTGTGACTATGCAGGTGCCGCTTTTCACCAACTCTGTCCCTCTGCAGGGCAGCAGCCTCCTGCCTGCTGGTGACCTGTACCATGTCGGGACTTCTCTTCACTGACCTCCCTCAGCAGAGGCAGCTCTCCTCAAGGCCGCCCGCCTGCAACCATGTAGGCCTCTCACAGCAAACCTGTCCCTTCTGGGGCAGCTTTTCCTGCCCACTTGTGTCTAAGCAAGTGTCTTTTACTCTTCTGACCCTTTCCCTGATAAACCTGCCCTTTAAATATAATTACTGTCTCTGTCTCATGGAGAAACTTGCCTGGGAAACTCACTGTCTATTGCTGAAACGGGAGCTCTGGTGAAACCTTTCCCAGAGTGAACCCAAGGAAACTGCACTCCAAACCCACTGATTCAAAAAAAAAAAAAAAAAAAAAAAAAAAAACCACAACAAAAACTACATCATAGTCACATTTTGTGGACATAAAATCAGAGAATGAAGCCCAGAAGAGTAAGGGACATGCTGAGGAATTAAATGTCTTCACTGCACTCTGTAGAGTAGCAACATCACTTACACACCGCCTGGGGACAGCCACCTTTCCAGCCCTGGCAGCCTGCAGCTCAGAACTGCCTCTGGGGAAGGGAGGGGCACAACTTAGCAGACCCTTCACCACCACTGGCACAGGGGAGGTGACCCTGGAGTGCTTTTTGAATGAATATTTAGCAAACCCCCAATTCACAGGGCCAAGAAGGGGTCAAGAGTAATCAAGAGATTGGTCCAAGTCACTGGTTGTGCATGGCAGAATCCTGACTGGAATCCAGAGGCCTTGAATACGCACATTAAGCCCCATCATTACTTCCACGATTTCTGGAAATGTCGCCAAACCACTGCCTTCCTTTACTAGCAGGAAAATGAGTCTGGAGCCAACTTTCTTGAAGGTTTCAGCGAGTCTTTGGGGAATAATGTCAATGGGTGAGAACAAGCTGACCTCAGATATGGACAGAAAACCTCATGAGGAGAGCCTGCTTCCTTAGAAGATTCTTCCAGGGTTATGTTCATTGGGCTAAGAAACCTGGGCATCAGGTACTGTTCTTTGGGAAAGAATTTCTATGCTGTTCAAAATTGAGTCAGAAATACCTTTCTGAAAATCGATGCACCTCCCAGCTCATTCTGCCTCTGTCAATTTCTATGGATCAGTAAAAACTGGATTCAGTTTTTTCTCATTTGTGTCTCATGAGCCTTATCCTTATGGAAGGGTGTTGTGGGGTGGGGGAAATCCCTGGTGGATTAGAGGCTTCATTGAAGTTATAGGGCCAGCAGCTAAGCTAATCACAGCTGCAGTGTCACTGGGCTTGAAGGGACCTAGAAGGTCATGGAGTCTCTTCCCCTGCCCCCAGGGAAAGAGGATTGAACACATGCCCAGGGGCTGGCACAGATTGTGTTTCTGCCTGGGAAATGCATTGTGGGCTGGGCTGGGTGGAAACTGCAGGAAGCAGGAGTCTGCCTGGATGAGAAGAAAGGGATGGGAAACCCCAGCTTTTTGTCTACTTTCCATTAAGAACATGAGGTGGTACAGAGTGCTGGTGTGCAGGTGAGAGAAGGACCTTCATTCTACTCCTGCTTCTGCTGTAGATGCCTCATGTCCATGTCCCTGAAGATGGGATTTTCGAAGCCTCAGTTTCCACACCTACTGGTTCTCAAGCAATGCCTGGGGAGGAGTTTCCTCCCAGGGAGTGCAGGCTGAGAGCCAGAGGCAGTGCTGAGCAGCACAAGCCCTCCTGTCTTTCTACAGAACCATCTGGCTTTTGCCTGGACACCTTTTGCCTGTCCTCATAAGATTTTGTTCAAAGAAAGCTTTCCATTGACTTTTGTATTTCAGTTTGAAAAGCACCAACTAATATGCTCTCAAAAATCCTCCCAGTTATAAAATCTGGCTCTGGGACTCTGTCTCCTCTGACCGGCGGCACATTGTTCTTTAACCACTTTTATGCCCTGACAGCGGCACATTGTTCTTTAACCACTTTTATGCCTTTGTTCTTCTCTTCCCAAAGGCTCCTTGCAACTCACTTCTGCAAATAATTATAAGCATGTGGGGCCTACTGCAAAGGCTGCATGGGACAAGATATCTGACCCTCAAACAGCTCACACTTCAGTGAGTGGGACGGGGGAAGGCAGAGGCTGGAGACTACTGAACAATGAATTACAAAACTATAGTGCTTATTCCTAATATTCCTTATGCATAATTGGAATTTTGTCTTATCTCTCTTGCTGCCAATGTATATAGTACCGTGGGTGGGTGCTTAGGAAATATTTGCTAAACTGATGAATGAATGGCCTGTTCCCTTCTTTGTGAGGAATCATAGGTGTATCTGTGGTTAAGAGCCTTCCCAGGACCTATGGAGTCATGCAAATATGTGGGCTCTGTGCTTTCCTTTTACCAGCCTCGCTGACTAAGCTGCAGGGGGCTGCCACCTGTTATGGGTTGAAAAACTGTTGGAGTCCTAAACACCCCACACCTACCCCCCAGACCTCTGGATCCAACCTTATTTGGAAATGGGATTGTTGCAGATGTAATTAGTTAAGATGAGGTCACACTGGAGTAGGTTGACCCCCTACTCCAATATGACTGGGATCCATTATAAGAAGAGACACATAGATAGAGAAGTACAGGGAGAAAATGGTCTTGTGAAGAGAGACTGGGGTAGGAGTGGCGGGCGCATTTAGAAGCTAAGTACATTCAGGGTTGCTGGCAGACACTGGAGGCCGGGAGAAGGGAACAAAGATTCTCTCCTGTAGGTTTCTGGGGGAGCATGGCCCTGCTGACTCTTTGCCTTCAGATATCCAGCCTCCAGGCCTCGAAGGCAATAAATGTCTATTGTAAGCCACCCAGTCTGTGCTACTTCATGGTGGCAGTCCTCCAGAAGAATCTAACACCCCACCCCAATATGATGCTTAAATGGAAAACCTGCACCCTGTTTTTCCCTTAACTGCTATGAAATGTTGACAGGAAAGAATATTTCCCTTAAACTTACTTTTTTTAAGCACTAATTAAAAAGATTTCATTCTCTCATTAAAATATTTCATATATTTAAAGCTGTAAAATCTTTGGGGCATGTGAATGGCATATATTGGGTAGTAAAATAAGCAAATCAAAAAGCAAATAACCACCCTTCCTCCCTCCAAACGAATAATCAAAAAGCCCCCTCCCAGTCTTTTTTTTAAAGTAAATTTGTCCTTGACCAGGTGCCTGAACACTTGCTCATTCTAGGGCGTGTCTCACTTCCCCTCTGGAGCAAGCCCAAGGCTGTCTGGACTAAATGCAAGGCAGAACCAGGATTCACCTCTGCAGAAAGGATGCCTCTTGCCTCTGAACATCTTTCTCACCTTCTGTTTCAAAGACCCACCCTTTTGGTAGCAGCTTCTGGCCCAGGCCCCTCCTTGGAGCCTGTGATCAAGGAGCATAGACCCTCCCTGCTCCATCCCCCAGGGGATCCAGGAATCTATAGGACCTACTTCATTTCTGGTTATTGAATAACTGGTGGGCATTGAATGTCTGTTTCTGAGAAAACAGAAGAGCCAATCTGGTGGACCAGACAACCTCATGGCCCAAACTGTCCTTATGGTCTCCCCTCGCAGTGTCTGCCGCTCTCTCACCACCAGCCCCACGGTGGCATGCTGTTCTGAACACCTAACCCGATCACTGTCACTGTGCTTGCCTCAGGTGAATGCCAGCAGCTTGATGTTCTGATAAAGCCTGGCACTGTGGCAGGAGGGGAAGGGGATCTCCCCTTTTCAGCCTTGAGAATGGAAAATGTGATGAGAAAGGAAAGGAGCTTATGGCATTTTAATTCAAAATTCACCTTTAACCTCCCCACCTGGATTTCCAGCCCAAGCCCTCACTCAACGATAGATATGTAGAAGAGCAAACACTCTGTCCCCCCACCCAGCCCTAAATCTGACCTGGCTGACCAGAGTTCTGCAGAAAAGAGGAGTTTCTGGTGCTCTTTCTCTGCTACAAATATTTGAGGTGGAAAACGAGATTTTCCGGCCTTTACTAGGTGTCCAGGTGGCTTCTCTTAGGTTGTATTTGTGAAACTTCTTTCCCACACTGCTGCTGGCTCCCGTGAAGGGAAAATGCTCTTGAATAGCAAGTACTGGGCTCTTCAAGGCAGTGTTGGGAGAATTTGGGGGGCAATACTAAAAGGCAGGTCATTGTTCTGTGGTGATGCTAAATGCATTATTTTCTTATCATTCCTTCACTTATTCATTTGTTAATCCAACCCACCCTTTCTAAAGGCTCAAGATGTGAGATGTGCTGGGAAGTAGCAAAAGTCACAGGTGAGTAATACCAATGTAACTGGCACCTAAGAAGTCTGTCCAGGGGCCTGAGAGAGTTGTTGGGATGAAGAAAGCTCAACTTGGGGCCTGGGAAGCAGGTTTTATCCTGGGAAAGAGTTTCTCTTCCTGGGAAGTGTTCTATCCAGGGACTAGATGGTAATTTTCAAAGTAACAGGCCTTGGGCACGCTATATCACAGTTACCTTGTTAAAAATGCAGATTCTAGGTTCCCACCCCAAACCTACTGAGCCTGTGCCTCAGCAGTGGGTTCAGGGAAGCTGCTTGTTAATTCTTATGTAGCAAATTGGAGACTAGGACTTTAGGATGATTTTGGCTGCCGCATCCAAAGGGGGCTTCCAGAAAGAGCTGTGAATGCCCAGTGAATAAGGACATCTGACCTGGGGGAGCATAGAGGTGGGGGCGGGGGGGGGGTTTGGTGGTGGAAGGGAGAGGCCCAGAGCTCCATGGGTTTATAAATTCACTGAGTTCTTGGCTGACATGGAGCTGAACAAAGGACAATTTGTAAATTTCAAGGATAGAGCTCTATGTCTCATAACTGACTGTCTCAAAACTTTAGGGAATCTCCTTTCTTTTGCTGTTTCCCCCTGTCTTTTCTAAGGAAATTGTTCACATAAAGAGGTTTGAAGACATAGGCACAGTTGTGAGGTGGTCGCTGGGGTTGCTGTTGCTGTTGCTCTGGGAGCAACTCCTCTGGGGCTCCTTTTGTCAGTGATGGGGGCCGCTGTGACTTTTGCCTAAGTCTCCAGGGAATCTGAGGAGAGAAAGGGGCCCCTCCTTCCAGTAAAGAGGCGCCTGCACAGCTTTACAGGTAATGTGCCCTCTGTTCCCTGAGTAATGACAGTTGGAGGAAATCACAACTGAAAACTAGGGGCCCCTGGCTATTCATCTAGTCCTTCATCGGATATTTATGGAGTCCCATGCACTGTGTGAGCTGCTGGAGTTTGGGGGTGAAAAAGACAGACACAGCCCTTGCCTCATGCCATGTGTGTTCTGTAAGAGTAGAGACACAGTAGGCAATAAATGGAATCCTCTTACTAATTCTCTGGCTCCCTTGAATGCCCTTGGGGGCTGCACCTTCCCCAGGACTGAAGGACTCATTGGTACCTGAGAGATCCTTGTCCTGTGCACTTTTCTCTTTATTGGAAAACATTTGCTGATCCCCATCATGTGCCATGAGAATGAATTATATCCCAGACTCTGTGCTAATAGCCTGAGAGGCAGGTAAAAACAAATGAACAGCAAACAGATTAAAAAACAAAACAGCAAAAAAGGGGAAGACTGTGTCCCAAGTTGTTCAGAATCGAGTGAGGAGCCAGACCTGAGAACAGGTTGCATCAGGCCTGGGTCAATGACTCAGGTGTGCAGCCATGGGCTGTGCAAGACCACAGGGGATGGTGGGGGTCAGCAGGGTGGTGTAGGTAGGAAGTTTTCATTCTTTCAGTACTCCCCAGTCAAAAGTTAAATTACATCTCTGTCATCATCTAATCATTTAGTCACCATGAATTGAGAATCTGTGATGTCTTTTGTGATGAACCAGCTAGACAAACCTTTAATCAATCAACCCAACCATTGGTTGATCTCCTGCAAGTGACAAGCTATGCTGTGGTCACATCCTGGTTAGTCCCAGAAGAGGAACTATCTGCCTCTTGCCCTCAGGGAGTCTATGGCTGAATGCAGACAGTCACATGTGTCAAGTCACCACACAAGCTCCTAATTTAGAACAGGTAGTTTCTACACACTATCAAGTTTCCTTTGGGGTGGAG
Source organism: Talpa occidentalis (assembly GCF_014898055.3). Taxonomy (NCBI): domain Eukaryota; kingdom Metazoa; phylum Chordata; class Mammalia; order Eulipotyphla; family Talpidae; genus Talpa; species Talpa occidentalis. The sequence continues at coordinate 39,303,206 of NW_023604295.1, read as the reverse complement.
TGAGATGCCCCCTCACCTGGGTGAGGCGTAATACATCTCTCAATTTTTGTAAGAGATTGCCAGCTCTGGTGTCTGCCAGGCTGTATCTAAACAATGAGAATCTATGGACAGTATATACATATACGTACATACACACACACACACACACACACGCATATATACACACACACACACACACACATAGTTGTTTTATATATTTTAATTTCAATTACAATATATGCTCACAAAAAAAAAAATTTTAAATTCAGGAAAGGTGATAGAAGATAACCACTCCATTATTTGATATTTTTCTTCCTTTTCCTTCATGTTTTGAGTATGGTATATACACAATTTTATAATCTGCCTTTGTTATTTAATATTATAATAACATAAACTTCATTTCCAATGATTGTAAAATTTTTCATTATTTATACACTTTGACTTAATATATTTAAACATATGATTTAAAAATATGTCTTTTTCTTAAAATCAATTCCAAGAAGTGGCATTGCTAATGAGAGAAGTATTATTAGGAGCTCAATCTATAGTGCCAGATTGTTTTCCAAAGGGTCACATCAGAGTTATTTCCATAGTAATAGGAATGCATGAGTTTTATTCTATTATTTATCTCTTGCCAAAAAATATGATTGAGACAATGAATTAAGTCCTGTCCTTATATCTGATTGGGTCAATATCAAGAAAAAGTTTTGAATTGCATTGCTTTAATTCCTCTACATTGAACTATAAATTAATAGTGTGCCCTTAACTTTTATTACAGGTTACTATAAAACAAAACAAAAGGGCACTTTGTCATCTTCTGCTCAACTATCATGGAAAAACCCATTCATTGTGTTACTTAGTGTCCCTTATAATCAGGACATAATCCTTTTAACTTCAGTTGTATTACAATTTTTTTTTTTTTAATCCAATGATGATACCAAGGCTGTCAGGAGGCCCAAGTTGTCCTTCATCCTTTCTGGAAGTCAGGGTTCTAATCCATTTCTCTTCCTCTTTTAGGTTGATGGAGAACAGGTTCAAGGAGTATGTGCTAAACACACATTAAATAGCAGCTTAACTAATGATGGGGTAACATCCAGAAATCTGGGTTCTCTTCTCAGTCAAGGAGGAGGAGGGTAGATACTGCTACTCCCTCTCTGAGCTAGACTTTGAAACCTGCATGTTCTGCTAAGCAGATGCTGAGTGCGCTTACTTAATCTAGTGCTTCCAGAAGGCCTGTGGAGTAGCAATAGTGAGAGAAAGGGTGACAGCTTGGTGGTGGTTGTGGGCAGTGAGGGTGATCCCTGTGCAGGAGGCCTATCACCGAAGCTGCTGTACTCTGCTAAGAAGAGTGAGAGCAGGCAGGGAGGGTGTAACCATGCCCCTGATGGGTGACCAGCTCCTGGAACGGATGACCTCACCATCTCATTGCTACTCCTCATCCCCAGGAGGGGAGAGATGGGAAAGTCCCATGCCAAACTTCCCCCCTTACGAGCTGGGGAGTGTACTCTCTATTCTACAGAAAGATGAAAGAAGATGAGGATGACCTGCAAGGGCACCTGCAGTAGCTGGCTGAACTGAGATGTGTAACATCACCGTCTTGTTCCTTCCTCAGTGATGTTTCTCATTTCCCCCTCCATTTGTATCTAGAGCTTTGCTATCATATGTATTTATTTTAAAATGGTAAGCAACCTGGCTTTGCTTATATATTCTATTCTATTCAGTAGCCCCTCTTCTCTGTGGTTGTGCTTTTTTGCATTGCTTGTGGTCAACCGTGGTCTGAAAATATTACCTACAATAAGATACTTTGAGAGAAAGAGAGATCACATTCACATGACTTTTGTTATAGTTGCCCTACTTTATTACTAGTTGTTACTAATTATTGGGCCTAATTTATGAATTTAACTATCATGGATGTGTATGTATAGGAAAAAGCAGAAGATATATACTATTGGAGGTTTCAGGTCTCCACGGGGGTCTTGGAACTTATCCCCCATGGATAAGAGAGGACCGCTGTACAAGTGAAAACCACATGCCTGGAGTTCTAACTTGTGTAAGATGCAGTGAGCAAATCTGGACTCTTAATGGGTGGCCTTAAAAATATGGGTCAGGGAGAGCTCCAGTTCCTCCAGAGGAGGCAGGGATGGACTTGACTGGGTGTGAGAGTGGTGAGATTAAAGGAAGTGCTGGAGGTGAGAATAATCATGATTAGAGAAGCACAAGTGTCATTCTTGTGCTCACTTGGCAGCACATATACTAAAAAAGAAAGAAGTGCTTTAACATCCATTGTACCATGACACCACCAACTTGATGAAGTGGACATTATTTCATCCCCATTTTACCCAGAGGGGGATCTGAGAGGTCAAATGAGCTGAGACTTGCATCCAGGTACCCTGGCTCCAAATTTCATCCTTATTCCCACCCCCTGTCCTGTACCGGGTGAGGAGACCAACTTGACTCAAGGGGAAGAAGTGGTTTAGAAACTGTGGTGGTCAGCTAGGCTGCACCAGAAAGAGGAGGTTCCTGAGAGCCAAGCAGTACAAATTCCATGCAGAAGAAATAGGGAACCATTGAAAGTTGTTGAGTGGAAGTATCACAAGATACTAGCTGTGAGACCTGTCACTCTGATAGCTAGTGTGCACAGAGGGCGGAGGCAGAAAGGAAGCTCTAGAAGATGCCTGGATCTCTGGCTTATATGTCAGAACCCAGGATCTTATTGGCTTCCTTCTTGTGATTCATCACTGTATGAAGGAATTAGAATTAGACATGACTGAAATATTCAATCCCTGTCATTCACTGCGATTTGGTCTCAAAATGAATGAATGAATAAGTATCACTGAGATTTGGTCCTTAATGTTTTCAGCATTTCTGCCCTACCTTACCTTGGGGCTCTCTGTAAAAACAAAGCTGTGATTAAAACAATGCACTAACTTGACTTGTTTATATGTAATGAATATTTACTGAGAACTAACCAGGTGCATGGTACTGAGCAAAGTACCTCTACTGGGGAGACAGAATGGGCAGCTGAGCAGCTAAATCAGGTGCTGCTGGGCAGCTGGACTGTGGGCAGCAAAGGAGGATGGGGGCGGGGTGGGGGGCAGAAAGGGGGAAGAGAAGGAGGTTAGACATGGACTCAAAGAAAGCAAGAGAGGGCTACCAAGAGGCTTCTTTTCATTCCTGGAGGGTGAGGATTAAGTACAGATTCACCCACAGCAGTTAATGTCCCAATGATGTTGCTTTGTCCTTTGATCAAAGGGTGTCTGGGAGACGCCAGCAACCCCAGCCCAGGGCAGGGGAGCCTTGTGCTGTGCTGTGGCAGCCTCTGAAACTGGCTGCTCCAGAAGGGTGAGTTGGGCATCTCCTCCCCCGCCTCTCCATATCTGCTCCCCTGGGGCTGCAGTGGAGCCCCCACCCTCAAGGGGAAGTCTGTGCTGTGAGGTGCAACAGGATACCAGAGTCCAGTGACACTGACTCACAGTGCCCTGGGGCAAGTTATTTCTTCTCTTTCGTTCCTTCCTCTTTCAGAATTGGAGCAGCTGCTGGTAGTTCTGAAGATCTGACAGTGATTGTTGCGGCATTGCAGCGTGTGCACGCACACATGTGCACGCACTCACCACTGGCTGTTTAATAGGGTGCTAAGACAGCAGGGGGGCCATCCTTCCCAGCCCCTCGCCCCACACGTGTGGCTCTCATTACTGTCAGGAGGCCTTAAGTCGGCCCGTGGAGATGAGAACAGACCCCTTAATTAGGCACTGTTCCCAGAGCGACAGGGGGACTGGCCTGGGCCTGGTTGCCCTCGCCAAGCAGGGAGCCCAGTCTGCAGGGCTGGAGGGGGGCGGGCGGGGGAGACTGTGGCCGGGGCATCTGAAGGACTCAGCAGATTTACACTTCGTTGACCCGATGGCTGAATGGGGCCCTGTCCACCCACATGGGGCCTGGAATCTTCAATTATGGCAATTACATCAACAGGTCGGAAGGGCAGCACTTTCCACTGAGGAGGTTCAGGGCTTAAAAGAAAAATCTGAAAGCCACTTTTTTTTTTTTCTTCCTTCTTTCTTTAAAAGGGATTGGGTTGATGGACGAAAACCCCCATCTGCAGTCTAATTGGGCTGTGGGTAGAAAACAAAGATGTGGCACTTTTTGGGGGTGAAATCTGGCTGGCACGTGCTCGCCGACCGCTGACCTGCTGGTTCTTCTCTCAGTGGACATTGCAGTATAGTTGCTGGTGTGTGTGCATCTCCCTCAGCATCTTCCTGAGGAGGGGGTGACAACTTCATCTCTGGATCCTGCCAGCGCACACGGTGCAGTGGGGGGCTGGGAGGCAGCACCAAGCTGGTATGAGAAATCACTTAGTCTCTTTGACCTACACTTTCCATATCTGTGAAGGGGGTGTCATGCTGTCTAGCCTTCCTCCTGTCTTAAGTCTTTAAGGAGGCTCTGTTCCTCCTACATGCTTGCCATACCTGGGTATCTTCCTCCTCAGGAGGGTAAGTGCCCCCACCCCAGCAGCATGAGGGGGCTTATTAAAAAGGCATCCCAGGCCCCACCCCAGATCTACTGAGTCAGAATCTGCATTTACTCAGCTCCCTGAGGTATTTGTGCACATATTACAATTTGAGCAACACTGCTCCAGAGTAGAATTTGCACAAAACAAGCCTCTTTTAAGTGAGAGAATGACAGTGAACCTTGTGGTCTAGCTCTCATCTGTAAAATACAATACTAATGTTTGTTCTTTTCCATGTGAGGGATGCAATAGTTTGTAACTGTAGAAGTATTTTATCCAGACTTTCACTAATTCATTCAATAAACGTTTGCCAAGCAGTTACAATATGGCAGGTTTGGGAATTAGAGAATCTGGAGAATCTATACTCTGCTTAGGAAGAATTTAAAGAATTCTAAAAGTCTGATCTTTGAGACAACTAAATACAGTAGAATGTGGTAAGTGCTGTCAAATAGCTGTGCTCAAAGTAGGGGCGATAAAGTGGTAGAGCAACCAATTCTGATTGAAGGTCAAGACTGGGCAGGTTAGGTGAGGCTTTGCCATAGAGCTTATGTAAGGATGAGCAAGGTGGAGAAGTAAAAATAGTTCTAAGAGATGAAGGCTTTGAGATGTGTGATCGGGTGTGTGTGTTGTGGGGGGGAGGAGGGAGGCATGGAACTGGGGTGGCCATTAGTTCTGGGGGTCTAACAGGGTAACCAGAGTAACAGCTTAGTTGCAGATAGCAACTGACCCCTAAATTGACTGGTAAGGGGCTGTGTGGTCCTGCTGCCCATTTTGTTTCTTCAGGGCCTATGGTCTGGTCTGATTTATTTTGGCTTTCAGTCATGCATTGGGGTCATCAGCCTGACGGTCATTGTCCCTTATAAGAGAAAGATACTTTTTTTCTTTCTTTTCCTCATCTGCTCTAATGGGTGAGATTTATTGCTAACAACCCCACCCTGCAGAAACTTGTGGCCACCACTTCTGTCCAACACCAATTCCTACTTCCTAAGGTTTTAGCATACAAGTGAGTAGTGGGTTTAGTTAAGGGAGAAAAGTCGATTACCAGATATGTCATTTATTTTTGCAACTCCATTGGGAAGGCCAGTTGGCACAATGTAACTGAGAATTGAGATGTCAGCTTGCTTAGGAAATGGCCAGAGCTGCCCTCAATGCCACTACGATCCCTCACTGCTCCCCAGCTGCCTTCCCACTGCATCCATAGCCCTGGCGGTCACAGGCTCAGGTGTCGGGGCTCTCAGGCAGCAGGCAGATGGCAGAGGTAGAGACACCACTAGGGTCCAGAGAGCAGAAACTTTGCATCTGGAAGAGATAGCTTCCATTCAAAGTGACCAAAGGAGTGGGGGCTGCATCTTTGGTTCTGCCTTGTGACAGCCACAAAAGTGGGACCAGGAGTGAGAGTGGGTGACACCGCTTGGGTGCAAGCAGAAGCAAGCACAGAGCAGAGCAGGTACAGCATGTGATCTCAGTTCTGCTGGTTATGACACTTGCAATGTGACCTGAAGGCTGGGCTTCACTTGCTTCTCCAGGCTGTCCCTGTGTGTTTCTGTGCCAAATTGCAACTCCCTGGAGCATAGGGGAGAGCCCCGGTAGTGGGAGAGGGGCCTGTTCTGCAGCTTAGATGCTCGGGTTCCTTTTGCTCAGTTCTGAGATCTGAAGCAAAAGGCAAGAACTTTGTCTTGCTTGCATGGGACAGCGCCCTTGGGTGCTGAGTTAATATTTAAACTTGCAAATAAGGGTTATCTGTTTTTCTCTGGCAAGGACATTGGGGGCAAATGACTTTCCGTACCACTGCCCTCCTATGAGTGTTTATTCTTTTTGGGCAAAAGAAGGAGATAGATCCTTCCCTTATCACTGGTCCTTTGTAGTTCTCTGTTGAGTTAGTGACCAACTTTAAAAAAATAATAACACCATAGGGTTGTTGCTCTAGGCAGATCTTTACTGTGAGCTTGGGGAACAGCACGATGCAGAGAAATAGCCTGAGATTTGCAACCAGGTAGGACTGGCTTCAAATCTGGGTGCCTCCACTTATGAATTGTGGTACTTAGGAAAGCGCCTTCACCATGTCATGCCTCAGTTTCCCCACCAGTACCACAAGAGTGACTTGCCTTCCTTGCCTATTTTTAAGCACTAAAAAACACAGTGCAGCTCTGTTGACAGTGGCTGAGCTTGCTGGTTTGCTGCGAATCTGGATGTGGCCCAGCCCCCATGGTCTAGAGATGAGAAATGAAAGACTTGGATTCACAAAGACTATTTCAATGTCGGAGTTGGGGTAAGCATGGGAACCTGGTGTCAACCCTTCATCTGTTAGAAAAGGAAATGGTAGACAGGAACACCCCGCTCTGCAGGACTGCGGCCACCACGCCTGTCAGCCCCACACAAACACCACAGGAGAGGGTGTGCCAGTGCCCTTGGGTTTCCTGCACCTATTCTGGGCACCTACCCTCCCTCCACCTGACCTGGCATTTGTTCTCCCAGTTCCTTTCACCTTGCCTTTCAGACTTGACCCTTGCTAGTACCCAGTGGTGGCCTTGAATGCACTCAAAAGCGACTGATCCCATGCCAGGGCATGGCTTCTCCTGCCTCTGGTCCATACCTCTCCCTTGTCCACGTGCCAGGAGCCTTGTGCCTCAGGGAATGCTCACACCTCTTGACCTTCTTCTGGATTCTGCCGTACTTTCTGGAGCCACATTTCCTCTCTCTCTTTTTAAATTTCTTTATGTGAGGAGCAGTCTTTGAAGATTTTGGGGTGAACAAGCCATAATATGTGCTTTGTCAAGCAGTAGGAATCTGCAGGGGAAAAAGGATTCTTAAAATGATGTGAAGAAATCAAAAGGGACTCTGAGCCTCCCTTTCAGTGAGCAGAGGGAAAATCCTCAGCTAGCCATCAGTGACTGAACTACCTCCTTGAGGTGTGATGCATTGTCCTGAAATGCTTCTCTCTCTGCTCTGAACCTAAGCTTCCTAGTCTATAAAATATGGACAATAATAATTTCAATCCTGGCAATGTTGCCAAATTGCAACATGGATCACAGCAGATGCTGGATGAAAAAACAATGAGCTACACACCTTGTGCAGTTGACAGAGCTGTCTATGTCTATCTTAGCCAATTTTGGGTTGAGGTCTGTGTATCCTCAACTGCCTCAGTCCTGGTTGTGTTAAGCAGACCCCTGCAAAGTAGCCTCAGTTTCCAGGATTAGAGAAGAACAAATATGAGTCCTATCTGATACCTCTTCTTAGGCTCTTCTCCCAGATGGAGTGTGCCTTGTGGATGGAGAGGAGGCTCAAGGGATTGTCAAGGATCACTTGGTGGGAGTCTGGCTCTCCACATGGGGTCTCACAAGGCAAACATGACTAGACTGAGGACCCCGATCAACCCCTATCACCCTTCAGTTTGAGGTGGCAGAGAGTGTTCAGGGACCTGTGGGGCTTGCCACGGTGACATTGCATCCTCAGGGAGACAAGAAAAAAGGCTATAAAGTGAAGTTATCCCTATTGCCCAGGTAGTAACCTGACCACTGGGGGTAACCTCATAAGGTATTGACACTCACCATAAAGGAGCCAGGACACTCACCTTGCTTGTCACCAGCATTCCTTTGAGACAGCAGAATCAGCCTGAAAGCACTTACTAGTCCATTCATTTGTTCACTTGTTAAAACACTTGTTTGTAGTTTTCTTCAATCATCATGTATTTCACAAGCACTTACCATGTATCAGAGCTGTGCTGAGAGTGTCTTATATTAGTTAGGACAGGTTAGGTGATGCTGTGGTAACAAACAAACCCCAGATCTTAGTAGCTGGAAGCTGTTCTTACTGACACAACATTTTCAATACAGCTCGATGGGGAAGGGGTCATCTACTCATAGTTGCCAACCTGAAGGATGCTCCACCATCTCATGATGCCACATTTTTAGCAAGAGTCCTTAGGTGGAGGGAGCATGGACAGCTGTGCCAACGTCTGTATGATTCTACCTGGAAGTTACAAGGAACATTTCTGTTCACACAGAGCATTAGTCAGAGGATGTCATATTGCCACACCAAACTTTAAGCAAGGTAGAGAAGTATAATCCTTCTCTGGATCTTAAAGAAAGGAAATATAGAAACAATATGACTTCTGTTCATTTCTACACTTTGCTAACCTGATGCAATGAACCTGGACCTAGTTATTGTTCTGGTTTTCCTTGTGAATAGGAGGATAAGAACTGGTAAGTCCCTACTCCATATTTACTTAGCTAGTAAGACAATGACATGGGATTAGAACTGGGGACCATCAGATTACAAAGTCTTTGCTGGTTCCTTTAATTACCCCCATCATGTCCACAGAATAGCTGTATAACAAGACAGAAAACTATACCCTATCTGCCAAAGAAGGACAGGCAATGTGCTGTGTAGTTTTAGAGGAGGGAGAGATCATTTCCTGGTGGAGAAATCCAGGAAGACTTCATTGAGGAGGGGCTTTTGCCTCCAGGTCTGGAGCAACAGCCAGAATGAGCGTTCAGAGCTGTTTATCCTTTCAGTTAGTCAGTTTTTCCTTCTGTATGTGAGATGGGTCTTCTCACATCTGGAGAAACATTTATGAAGTCCACACTATTCCCTAACATGTAATGGAGCGGGAGGGGAGGTAGTTAAACTGGGCTTGACTAGGGAGATTCCAGGAACAGACCCTTGGAAGAGATGCTAGGCAGTGGGTCAATTAAGAAGTGGATTTTATTGCAGATTTATTGCAGCCAGCCTTCCTTCCTTCCTTCCTCTGTCCCTCCCTTCCTTCCTTCCTTCCTCTTTCCCTTCCGCTTCTGCCTCCCTCCCTCCCTCTCTGCCTGCTATCTGCCCAGGGTGTTGCGGCGTGCAGGGGAGGGGAGAGGAGGGAGCCCAGTCAGACACAGTTTTTGGTCCCCTGGAATCTCACTGTTTAATGGTGGGAGGGATCAGGTTGCAGGGTCCCAGGGTTGCAGTGTTTGCCTAGAAACTCAAGAAGAAGCCCCCAGTGTGCTGCAGGGTGACCCCACTAAGGGGTATAGGTAATAGGAGTAAAAGAAAATAAGCAAGTTCTACAGGGCAGGGGGAGAAGCCTGCAGGGCAGCCCCAGGGGGAAGTCTCAGGCAGGCTGCTGAGAGGAGTGAGTGAGTTAGGACCAGCCAGCCTGCTTCCTGACTTGGGTGGCAGCTGGGCCCTCGGGCTCACCCAGAGGATGCGAACTATATGCCCACGGCTGAACTCCTGCGAGAGACCCATTATCATGCCGGTAGCCAAGAGCCCTGAACCAGGCCTGAGCCCTGGTTTCTGACTCATCAGCTTCCCCAGGGGGGAAGAGCTGAACTTCGTGGTTTCATTGATTTTTTTCCTGCCTCTCACCCCTCCAGGGAGAACATGAATTTCCAGGACAGAAGTCAGCTGATAGCAGGGATAGTTGGAGCACACCAAGAATGATGGCAGCTGGAAGACAGCCTTATACTTACTGAGGCCTGGCACGTTTCCCTTTCATGATCTCTGGTTGTTGTAAAGGGCCTGCAGTTGGAGAAACTGTTATCAATTTCATTCCTGGGAGGAAGGGATGAATGAGCACCCTTTAACCGAGACTGCTTATCTCAAGTCCTAGGTCTTTTTCCCACTCACACCATCAAGGGATCTCAGTGCTGGAAGGATCTCAGAAGGTCTCCAGGCCAGTGGTCATGAAACTAATGGATCATCGCCTGGGAAGCTTTTCAAAATACACATTGCAGAGTCTGAGCCCAGAAGTTGAGCCAGTAGGTTTGGGCCTGGTCCCTGTCTAGTTGTTGATTCTGCAGGTCCCACGCTCAGAGGGGGTGGTCCCCTGGGGTCCACCAGGCCCCAAGTGTACTTCCCTTGCTTGTGCCTGGCAACCAGCCTGGCGAATTTATCGTTTTCATTAAGGGAATGACTCTCAAGCCTGCTGAGAGGATGGACACCATTGTGCTCCCGAGTGCAGGGCCAGCAGGCTGGGAGAGGCTTTCTGTGCTGGCTCTGTTCCATTTTATCAGGGAGAGGGAGCCGTCCCCGGGGTGGGGGTCGTTGGTGGTGTCAGCCACTGTTGCCTTGAGATGCCTCTCCTGAGCTGTGGGGGAAGCTGATGAGTCAGAAACCAGGGCTCAGGCCTGTGCTGGCCAAGAGGAGCTGCTGCTGTCCTCCCACCGTCCCTCTCCCTCCACACCCTCCCTCTCACCCCTGACCTGACTGAAGAGCAGGCTGTCTTCTCAAGGAATTGAGACTGGGGCATTTCTCTGGGAAGACATTTGAGTTTTTATTTTTAAATTCCCAGAAATATTTAGTAAAGAGATAATAATGATTTTGCTCCAAGTGCCCAAGGTCTGCTCCGATGTGCTCCTTGTAGCTGACAAAGGGAGACACAGGGGTCATCTTCCCACATCCCAGTGGAACAAACTGAGCTCCAAAAGGACATGGGGTTCTGAGTATGTAGGTGTAAAGGGCCATGATATATGTAGGCTACCTTCAAATTGTTCAGAAGTGTATGTGCCTATGTACATGGGGAGAGAGAACTGATACACACATGGGGTAAATGTGAACCATGCATAGTAAATCATCTTGGTAAAAATATGGTTTTTTGGCATGACTTTATTTTTATCCTTTTTTGAGATTTTGGATTTATTTCCAAAAGAAACTCTTTTAAAAGGGGGAAGTATTTTATTTAAGGACACAGAGCAAAGAAACAATGGGCTCCTCATGCTACATCTGGTCACCTCAGGATTCATGTGTTTCTTAGACTCAGCTGAAATGCCAGCTCCTGAATGAGACTTCCTGGCCCCTCAGACAACCTCTTGTGCCCTGACTTCATGTACTTTTCTTGCCACTTATCGGACCTGGTAGGAGTGAATTCTTTTTAACTTAATGCCTGTTTCTTCTGCTGGGCTGTAAGCTCCATGAGGGCGGGGCTCTCAAAGCTGCTTGCTGTATTCTAGGGTATTGTGGAAGCCCAAGTAGTATTTGCTGAGAGCACGAGAAATGAGTGAGCGGATGCCTGAGTGTGGACCACAGGTGTGCACCCAGGTGGGCACACACAGGTGCAAACATGCTGTGCTTTCTAAGTTCCTTTGCTCTGTGTCAAATGCAGGTTGGAGATGCCAAGCATTAGAGGGCAGCTGGCAGGAAGGCATCGTGTTTGCCTCTGTAAATGACATTGCGGGAATGAGTGATAGCCTTTGGGAAGAGAGGGTGACTGTCCTTCCCGACAGTGCTCCCTTGCATAGCTCTAGCCCAGAGGCTCTTCCTGAGGAGAAATGATTCTCTTGCAACAGGGGCAGTGTGCTATGGGCTGCAGGTCGCACGAGAGGCCAGGTATTCAAAGTGGAAACTGTGGCCTTTCTGGAAACAAAAGAGCCCTTTAAAATCACTTGATGTCATGTCTTCCTCACCAGGGCCTCCGCCAAGCCTCCGTCTTCCTATTGTGAAGCAGCAGGAGTAGTGGACGTCTGCATTTGCTTCTTCTGATGCCCCGTGAGAGGAACAGGGGACAAGTCTGTGCCAGACAGGCCTCATGTACCCAAAATGTGCCCACTAACCACAGTTTTGATTTGCATTTTTGAATAAGTAATACCTCTATAAATTTCAAAATTCAGAAAATGTAAACATACATGGTATGAAAGCCCCCTTCTAGCCCTGCCCTCCATGGAGTTCTCCCTACTGATGGTTTCAGTTTCTACCATGGACTACCACAGATAGTATTCTGTACAGTGGTAGAATTCCATGTGCTGTATCTTGCCTTTTTCACTAAATGATATAGAGGCACGGGTCACTTCCCAATGTTTCAGGCTATGTTGGGCCATGTACACGATGGGTCCGAATAGAATGCATGATATAGACAACGTGTATAGTCAGCTGCCGTGTATGTTTGAAATTACTCTATTTAATGTCCACACATTGATGAAATTGCATAATGATACATTTCTCAGAATGTTTCCCCATCACTAGGTGACTGTATCTTGGCTTTCTTTCCATAGTGTCCATAAAAGGGTATCTGTTTTTTCTTGGCTGTATGATATTCTACAGTGTCAGCGGAGTGGAGGAAAGTCCTCATATAGCTAAGGACTTGTGCCAGCCTTTCCCTGCCAGTAGTGTGCAGTAAATGCTCACAACTGCACCTGGATTGCATTGCGTGTTGAGGAGACAGGGAGAGTTAGAGATGAGGGAACTTACGTGGTGAATCTGGTGCAGCGACTGCTACCTGTGTGTGGGTAGAGGATTGGAAATACAGCTAGACTAATTCTGAAATGTTCCGTACATATCAAATACTTAATTCTGAGGATTTAATTTTAAGGACAAAATATTTTCTTCATTAATAACTATTTACTTTTCTTACAAATTGAAAGTACAATTTTTGAATATGTTGGTTAAATGCAATATACCATTAAAAAACATTTCACCTTTTGTTTAACATTTGAAAATTGTGGCTGCTAGGATATTTTCAATGATAGAGATTGCTCATGTTCACAGTTAGCCTGTTTCTGTTTCTATGCTTCTTTGGAGATGTGGAGCTCAGGGAGAGAGCTAGGGAGGGCAGGAGCTAAACAGAGAAAAGGGGAAAAAAGCACAGGAATGGAAAGGAGATGGACAGCAACCTGTTGAAAGGTTTGCACTGCCATCAGGAGGACTGGTCCCTACCTGGCTAACAGTGACTTTCTGGGGGGAGCCAGGACCAGGCGCCTCCCCTCTAGGACTCAGTTTCCTCCTATGTGCAAATAGGATAAGGATTCAATAACACTGTCTCTAGGGTGTCAGCGATTCCGCTCTGTTTTGTCCACTGCTGAAACAGTGCGAGGACAGAATGCTTGCTGAATGAATGAACGAGTGAATGAGAATAGAGACGAGTGAGATGAAAAATTTGAGTTTTTCTTTCTAGGTTAGTGTCAGACTCAACAAAGAATCAGGTCTTGGAGACCCCTGGATATGATAGGATGTGGCCAACTATGACGCCAAGGCTTAGAATGCCCCAGATCTCTCTTGGATGCTCATGGCAAAACCGGGACCAAGTTTCTTTACGGAGCTACCGACTTTCTTTTCTAAAACAGAACCATGCAAAAAGAAGGCGGTTATAAATTAGTGTCCACACTTGGTCATGGAGGCTGCAAATGCAGCCTAGCTATGGCACCCCATCTCCTTCCCCTCCACCCATTGCAGGGAATGGGTAACATTCCCTGCTCCTGGGAGGTGGAAGCCCTGAGGCAGAGACCTCAAGAGGAACCCACTGAGAGCCAAAGCTGAGAGATTTCCAGTGCCCTGCCATCAGAAGGGCCTCACTGCAATGTGAATCCCCAGGCCAAGGCCTGCATCTTCTCTGGCCTCTCAGACCCAGGCCGCCGCTGGCCGGGAGAAGCTGGAGTCCAGCCCCGAGGCCCTGAGGAGGCAGCAGGCTGCAATCAGCAGAGAGAGAGCTAGGCCTCTAAATCATTCCTGCTCCAGTGGGAGGGGCTGGGGGCAGCAGAGGGGATTTTCATAGATTATATTGAAAGACTTACAATGGTGAGGGAAAGGAGCCGAGTTCCCACAGAGTGTCCGGTCACTCCTGTGGGGGGCTGTGGGAGCTGGGCCCGGCTGCCTCTTTCTCTCTGGGCAGCAGCACACACAGTTTTTAATAATTAAGTAACTTTAATTGTCCTGGGAAAGCTGAGCTCGCCTTGGGGCAGGCTGCACAAACTCATAATTAATGTTACCAAGAGAGATTAGCAAAGGAGAACTGAGAAATGATTCACTTTTTAAAAAGCGCCTCACTGTTAAGCCTTATTATCCTAAGTTTAGAACCTCATTTATCTGCTTTGAGGAAAAAAAAAAAAGACCCGGGACCCAGAAACTAATGCATGTGAAATTAAAACTCCACGCCTTTGTAATCTGGTTTAAGAAACCAGACGGGAAAATGTTGCCATTTATTGATTCCATTCTGGTGACTAGGGACAATTTAAGACAGAAGAGTATAATTAATAAATAATAGTACGTTAATAAAAACTCAAGCTTTTCATGGTTATCCCTATTGCTTAGAAATTATTTCATTTAAGGATTTTTGGGGAATAGTTCTTTTCTCTCTGGCTCTTTTCTGCATAAATTCAACAAATTCCGCATAAATTTCAATGATTTTTCTTATGACATGATATTATCAGAGCGTCTGGCATATCAGTGTTTGGTCAATAACTGATGAATTATTCATGAACATGTGAGCACATTAAGGGAAAAGGGAAGGACCTGGAAAAGAAAAGCTCCATCCTTGGGCAGACATTGCTCGGCAGTGTGAAGGGCCAGCCTGGCCTGGGCTTGGAGTGAGGTTTGCAGTGGTGATGGAGGGAGGGTGGACAGAGTGATGGGGGAAGGCACAGTAGTGATACAGCTGGAGAGGGGAAGGAGGGAAAGAGAGAAGCAGTGCAAGTTAGGAGTGGGTTTAGAGTAAGGACATAGGAAGGAAATGAATACAACTTGGGGCCTCCTGTGGCCCTTGTACATAATTAGTAGTCCCAAATAGTACATGAGTGATTGCCCTAAACTGCTTGTGATTCCCTACAAAGTCCTGGCCAGCAATACCCTGCTTTCTTCTTCCATTCAGACAACAAATAGGGGTATCTTAAATGACGCGTGTCCCAACTGTTCTAAGTGGTGTTGTGGGTAGTCATCTGGCAATGACTGAAACCTGCCATGTACCAGGCCCCAGACTGAATGTGTAGAGATGGAAACAGCTGGAATGCAGGCAGGAGAATTGGGCTCTAAACCTAGAGCTCTGATTCCCTTCTTCCCTTGAGACTCAGTGTCTCATCCACAAGATGGGGAGCTTCGTTCTATGGAGAGATAGGACAGCAGCTCCTCCAGAGTGGAAGATGATGCTGGGGGTTCCTGGAGACCGTTTTCCAGCAATTGTAGAGGAGCATTTTTGAGGGGTGTTTCTTCTGTTTTTTTCCCAGGAGACTGTTCTCCCTGCATGCACACCAGATAGGGTTCAGGTGGCCTCTCTTCCTAGAGTGGGAACTGGGGGACCATTTGTCCCATGCAGAGACCTGCTAGGGCACTTGCCCATCCCAAGAAATTTGCTATTCCTGGATGTCAGTTAATTCCCATTGAGAGGCTGGGGAGTAAACAATGAGGGGGTTCCATTCCACTCAAGGTGCAATTCCTCTCAGGGTCTCTACGTGTGACCTAACAACTTATAAAGAACGGAGAGTTGGGAGACAGGAAGGAACGAAGCCCTTCTCTTCCTGGAACTGTCCCTTTGCGAGCTCAGGCAAATTGTATCTGAACCTTTGTTGCCTGAAGGGGAAGGGCAGGAGGGGCATCAAAGAGACACTCCCAGAGCTTTTCCTGAGCACCAAGAAACTGTGGCAGATACTGGGAATGCATTCAGACTAGGTGGAGAGCTGGGATGGGGGTGGGGGCTGGGACTTGCCAGGCTCAGTATTGAGGAATAGAAGTGACTCTTGGAAACCTGAGGAATGAAGGGCAACAGTTGGAGAAGCGCACTTTGAAAATCACCTGTATTACTATTAAAATTACACCGTCTTCAGCCTGTTTCAACATTAGATCTTAGGAAGTCCTTTCCTGCTCATTATCTCATTTTATCTACTCAAAAATAGGCAGGAGGTATTACTATTTCCATTTTGCTAATCAGGGAACAGGTTGCTGAGATTTCAGTTGAGCCCAGGTTCTCGGACATCTATCCTTCTTCCCGACTGGAGCGTGATCATTATACTTCTTTCAGACGCTTACTTGCTGGTCCAAATGTGAGGCTATATATTTAATTACTTTGGAGCTCAGGAAAAAACAAAACAAAACAAAACAAAGATGTTTTGTTCATTCATCTTCCAATCATCAATCCATTGCTTATTCAGACTTTTATTTCCTGAGCACCTACACTGTGTTGGTAACTAAACAGAAGCCCTGACTCCCAATCTTGAGCTAGGTGAGACATTTGGATTTCAAATCAGTTGCTTAGGTTCATATTAACAATCCAAGTTGTAAGAGAAAGAGTAAAAATCAGTGCCTCTTCTCTTATTCACGTAACTGTTGCTTGGACCTCTGCCAGATACGACTGTTGTTTGTTTCTTGTGTAACCTTCAGAGAATTCTTTGCATATGCAAGTGCACACATACACACACAAACACACAGAGACACATATCCCTTTCCCTCCTTCCAAAATGGTAGCAAACCATATGTACTGATTCCTTACCTTGCTTCTTTCTTTCAAAACCGCGTCATGGAGCCTCCCTGGTGTCACAAGGGGTTAAGTCACAGCACTATGAAGTTATCTGCAGCCACTGCAGAACGATTTTGATCCCCCACCAGGAAGCTGACCCACACGGCACAGCAGACCTCTCCTGTCTCACCCACTGCTCCCCTTCAGCAGTGTATTTCAGTAGATCTGCCTGTTCTGTTCCCCACTCTGTCTCTGGTGAGTCTTCTCACTGCCCCCCGCCCAACTCTGACCTACACCCGAGTTCTTGTATGCATAAATAAATAAAATAAATCTTTGGGGAAAAAACTGTCATGGAAATAGCTCCCTATCAGACATAGAGTGTCACACCAAGCTTTCTAATGGGCAGATTAGCATTTTATTTTATTTTATTTAACGCATATTTCATTTTGTAAACTACTTGCCTATCAATGGACATGGGTGGTTTTTATTATTTTGCCATTCACAAGTTTCCATAATGTTCAAGTCTTAACATGGAGCAACTTGGTGTAATGGAAATTGCTAAGGACAGAGAATTGAGAAATGAGGCTTCTATCCTAAGTCTGTGTTAATGAGTTGTGTGATTTTGGGCAAGTGCCACTGTTTTCCTGGGCCTCAGTTTCACAATCTGTCCAATGGGGACATTGGTCTTAGCCAGTATCTAGCTTCCGTCTTGGCATGCCTGTCTTTGAACCCATGGGTCTTCCCAAGCCCCAGGAGCAGCTGACCATTGCATAGAGGGTGAGCCCCGGCTGGGGCTGTGGGGGTTGTTGGTGGGGCTTGGTGACCACGTGAGCCTCTCACTGTCACTGATCTCAGTGATGCAATATTGAACTCAGGCAAGTTTGGCCTTGCTCTTCCCTGGACCCAGCATGATTCAGGACCTGTAGCGTGGCTTCCCCACCAGCAAATGAGCTGCAAGACACCTTTCTTGGCAATGGGCTTAATGAGGGCTCCGGGAATGTCTGATTACTCATCTGTTTTGCAATGGCAGCAACTCCCGGCGAGAAGAGGAGGCAGCTAGCGTGGCTTCCTTCCTGAATTAATGACTTAAGCGTTATGAATGACTAATTAGTTCAGTGCAGGAGAGGAACTGGGTGGTCGAGCCGGGCCTGGGGGTGACAGGAAGGCAGACAGTGCTGGTGTTGAGTGGGCTTTGAACTCTCTGTCCTCTGCTTGAATGTCTTTAAATCTTCACATTTTCCTTTTAGGCAGGCAGAAGTGGGGCGCGACTTCCTACCTGCACTGTCTCCTAGAGCCTGACTACCTGGGACATCATGGCGACAGTCAAACAGCTGCAGACTTCTCCAGCCTCAGCTTATGTCCTGCAGAGGGAAGGCTGAAGGCTTGCAGAGAAACCTAGGCATGAAATCCAAGGCAGTAACATTGATGGGTCATTTTATATCATAAACTCTACTGCGTACCTACAATGGAATTTTGAAATTAATCTGTGACTGGGAAAAGGAATAAGAAAAGCTTTCATTTTTTTGCCACAGTTTTGAGATAAGAATCACAGATCAAGGGCTTCTTCCCTGGTTGGATTCCTCACCTCTCTCATCTCAGACATTTTTTTGTAGTGTTGGATTAATGAGGACCGGAGAAAATATTTCCCCTTTAAAGCAAGGTTCTGAGGTTTACAGTCACCCCACCCCACCCTCTTTCTTTCCTCAAGGTTACCCCTTCAGACCCACCCTTGTCCAGCAGTGATCCCACCCTTGCAGGGGGTGGCCCCAGGGCATGCCTGGACTGTTGCTGTGCAGTCCAAGTCCTGTGTGGCCTCCGGCCCTGACCTCCCTGGTCCTTGTCCTAGAAGCTTGACAGGAGCCTCATTGTCCAGGCATTGGTCCATCTGGGGGAATCTCTCCTCTTCCTGCAGGACAGGGTGAGCGCTTTCCAGGAGCTCTGACTCTTTGGATGACAGGGGTCCTTTCCTGCTGGTGTCTCCCCTTTGGCTTGATTTTGAAACTGCTCTACTGACTGACACGTAATACCTGCCACCTCAGTCCTATTGCAACAGGGTGGTCCCCAGGAAAGGGGGAGGTTCCCTGCCCCACCCAAGGGAGGGTGGAGCTGAGCAGGAAGAGGAGAAGCTGCAGAAGAGACGGAGGAAGGAAGGAAGCAAGATGGAGCCAGGAGACCTGGAGGAGGCGCATGGAGCCTAGAGACATGTGAAGAAACTGCGCTTGTCTTTTGGTCGTGGGCTGGGTGACACAGATGTGGGTGAGACCCGTGGGGAGGTGACAATGGCAGCTTTTATCTGGATGTTGATTTTGCTCTTTTCCTTCCGGGCTTGTCCGGTTGTTTGTGACCCTTTGCTGTGGGTCCCCACTGGAAGATGCTTTAGACTTGTGGCAGGCTTTGGGGCCTTGCTCTGGGCCGACCCCATATGGATGGAGTTTTACCCACGAGGGGATGGGTAACTTTGGGTGCTTCATTTAGAAACTAGACTCTTTGCCTTACCTGTATTGTTTCCTAGTTTTATTAAAGATCCTTCCCATTACTCTCATGTGTTTTGTGTTGATGCGGCGGATGGCCGAACCCATTTAGAATAGGCAGGTTTGTGGGGGTCTGGGGTGCCCCTCTCCCTGTCCTATAACACTATGCCATTCTGAGCTTGTGCCAAAGAACTCTCTGAGCATCCTGTGAGTGTTGGGCTGTCTATCCCTAGCAGCCACTGGGCCCTGTCTCTGGGGTTTGTGTTGGGATGCTTTCTCAGGCTCTTCCGATGAACCCACTCAGTTAACTAACAATATGCTTGCTTCTTTCCACCATGTCTCCTTTCCAGAGTGTGGTGGGCCAGCCAACATACTCTCTCAAGGCTGAAGGGAATCACCATTTAACAAGGGGCTCTGCCCAATGTAGATGCTCAGCTGTTGAGTGAACAAATAGGTGGATGGTTCTTAACTTAGGCCATGCACATTTCCTTTCCTTCAAAACTTTCTAATTGCCATGTGCTGCACCTGCCTGGACCAGCAGCTCAGTCCTCCATCACTTTCTGGGGCTGAGCTCCACCTTCCCTTGGACAATAGCAATAGATTCCACCATGTCAGAAAGGGCCCTGTCACTTGTAAGCTCACAGCTTCCCAACCTGAATGAGAGGAGGTGCCTTTGTGGTTATGGTCTTAAGCTAAATTCTTAAACAACTTAGAATGAGGCACCTTATTTGATTGTTCAATTTTTTTTAGAAATTTCTCCACAAATTCATTTAAATGTTAGAGTAGACCAAGAGGGGACTTCGCCAAGGGGAAGCAAATCCCTGAGGAGCAGGACTGCCCACACATGAGGTGAATTCATTTTTGCTCCCCCCAATTTAGAGCCTTTTAACAGCTGTGTAGACTAAGTCCCAGTGTAAGACACCCCAGGGAGCGTCCCTCAGCCTCCTTTCTTTGCCGCAGGTCTCTGCTCTTCCCTTAGGCCTAGTGCTGTAGCTGTCTCTTCCTCAGAGAAGAGATAATGGTCAAGGATGAAACACACACCAAGGTGTGCATTTCCTGAGACTAGAGGCGAAAGCTAATGCTTGGCCTACTTTAAGATTAACAAGCTATTTGACTAAAGAGATTTTTTTTTCTTTTCTGTTCTCCACCCCAGCCCCTTCCTTTCGGGTGTTTTTCACACCAAGACACTGAAATCACAGGGTATGGGTGGTATTTTTCTCTTTAGAAATCCTTTTTCAGGCAGCTATGTCAAGAATGTTTTCATACTTGGGGTTAGATGGGGAGGGAGAGAAAAAAAAGCCTTAATCCCCCCAGATGGGTATTTCTCTGAAAACAGACATGCAAATGTTGGGCTTGTCAAACCCTAAAATGTTTTCTTTATTCTTGAGAATTATGGCATAGTGCCTGCGGAGCCTGGGAGATCTGACACTGGAAGGAGGGGGCAAGGGAAGTGGAGCACGCAGAGTGTGAGAAAGGGCTGGGGGTGTAGAGGCACGTGCCAGATGAGCAGGACCGGTGGGGGTGGCTAACCCTTGTCACCTGGGCACTTGGACCGCCCAGCTGCAGCTCAGACCTGCCAGCCCCAGGTAAACAATAGATGAATAGAGAGAAATTGTCATGCAAGGGGACACCACCTGAGGCTTTTCTATCTTTTCCTCCACCAAGAGTCCTTATAATGGGCGAGAGAGCAGATTTAGCAAATACTTCCTGCCAGCTACTAAATAATTGCAAAGCACCTCACTTGTCCTCCCTAGGCGATGAGTTCTCAGCTCTGCGGGAGAGAGAGACAAGGAAGCTTGCATGCTAAAGCAAGGCAGTTGGTGCTGAATGCAAAAAGAGAGGTACAATAATTACCCCACACCCTAATTTGGTTAAAATATTTACACCAGGTGACCATGGCTTTAAAAGATTGCACGGAATCTGTAGCTCTAGAGAAGAGCCATTCTAATTTTTTCAGACTTTGGTTTCTCCCTCCCTAACCCTTGCCTAATGAAAGCCTGGAAACAGGGCAGGAGGCAGTTTGCTCTGCAGCTGGGGGTGCTTGGGTTGGACATAGATCTCACCAGGGCAGCAGGAAGAGCCATGGGGTGGGCCCCTACCTGACCTATCTCTCTGAGTTATTGTTTTGAACATTGAATGAGGTCCTAACTGTGATCACATCTGGCATATCATGAATCAGTAAAAGACTAAGATGTGGTAGTATTTCCTTGAGAATGCCTTCAATTTATTGAGCATCTGTTGTCACAACCCACAAGAACATAAGCTTCACGAGGGTTGGAACTTGGCCTGGTTCCCTGCTGTATTCGCAGGTCTAGAGGAGTGCTGGTCATACAGTAGGTCTCCGACAGACATTTTTAGAGGTTGCAAAAGTGACTTCTAATCCTGCCAATTCCCTAAGGTACCGACCCTGCTCTATAGCGGGGGACATGGAGGCTTGGAAGGGTCACGTGGCCTGCTCTAGGTCACAAAGCAAGCTTATTAGTGAGTTAAGAGTAGAACTCAGACTATTTGTCCATGAAGTTCAGGGTCTTTTCCATGAAGGACCAGTCCAGTCTGGAGCTCCTGAGTTATCTGTCTCCTGCTGTTATTGGACTTGTCCTTGGCAAAGCAGGCTGCTTTGCCAGGAAGATTAGGATCCTACGGACAGCTTCAGGGGACAACCAGGATCTCTCTTTCTTTCTCTAAGGATCACCTCAACCTCATTGAACCACGTGAATACCGGGGCTCTTCTTTTCAGGGAGGCAGAAGAGTATTTGTAGTAGGTAGAAGAATGGTTCCCCAAAGAGGTCCACAACCTAATCTCTGGAACCTGTGACTGTTATTTTACATGCTAAAGGAGAATAAGGCTTGCTGATAGAATTAATGTGCATGCCACCCCACCTTGAAATGGGGAAATTGTCCTCGCCTATCTAGGTGGGCCCCATATGATGTGGACGAGGCAGGCAGGAGAGCCAGTCAGAATGATGCAGTGCAGGAAAGGCTCTGCTGGCCATTGCTGGCCTTGGAGATGGAAAGGGCCCACAAACCAAGGAATGCAGGCACCCTATGGTAGCTGGAAGGCAAGAAAACAGATTCTTTCCTAGCTCTTCCAGAAAGAAAACAACCTGGCCAACCTCGAGTTTAGCCCAGTGACATGCATTTTGGACTAGAACCTCAGCCCTGTCAGATAATACATCTGTGCTATTTTAAGAAACTAAGTTTATGTTGATTTATCAGAGCAGCCATAGGACCCCAATGTAGCAAATAGTAAGGAACAAGCTTCAAGTGGATTTAGCCTGTGCCTAGGACTTATCTACATGTATCTGGGACAGACATGGTAAAAGCAGATCCAATTCTCCAAGTCTTTCCATAATGTCCTCTTCAGACTGTCTGACGCTAGCGATGGGGTGACACCCAGTTGCTCCCAGGCTCTGGGCAGCTTCATGTAGGTGTCCTCGCGGCACCCACCCTGGATCACCTTGTTGCCTCTCAATTTCCACCCTGGGGGTTGGCAGTGCGGTGCATGGATACTTAATGACATGCATCCTGGAGTTGCACAGGCAGCCTCTGACCGAAAGAGATGGCAATGTGTGGATAAACTCTTCTCCCTTTCATTCTCCAGCAGCAATTCTGAGACACTTTCCACAAAGCTCATTAGCAGTTGCCAAGGGATTGAGACTTGGGCCCAGAAGGAAGTGGCCTCAGTAATGCACCTAGTATTGGCTCCCCCCCTCCTGTTTCCTACTCCACCGTACCTCCCTTGTGTTCCTTAGGACCATCACCTGAATGAACCTCTGTATGGGACTTGTTTCCAGCCCTGCTCTTAGAGGAAACCGCTAAGATAATATCCCTGAACAAAACAGCTGCTCATCTAGTATTTGCTCAAAAGTATATCCCCGCCCAGTCTCACAGAGCTGTGGGGAACTCTGGAGGGTGACGGTAGCTGGTGGCAGCCAGCCCTGGGACGTGCAGAGAGTGGCACAGCTGTGGACCAGCCTGTCTGGGTTCTTGGCTGAGGATACTTCCTGGTCTAGTCAGAGACAGATGAAGTCTGGAGGGGAGTTTCCAGGCTCTTAGGGACATCAAGGGCCCTGCTTGTTTAGCCACCCAAGTCCCCTGCTTGTTTAGCCACCCAAGATCCCTGCCTGGTGAGTTTCCTTCAGAACATACCCACTGTCCCTAGCAATCCAAACAGATGTTTTTCTGATGAACTTAATTGCATCATTAGCAACAAGGCTACAAAATGGGTGATTCGAGCACGGCTGGGAAGCTGGGAGCCTCCTGGCCCCATGACTGGGCAGCTGTTCCCAGGGCTGGCTGAGCATGTCTTTGCAGTAGGTGCCTTCCCCACCCCCCCACCTCCACCCCTTAGGCTGCCTCTGTCATGTTGATGGGCCAAGCTGCCCTCTCAGATCCCAGGCTTTCCCACCAGCCATGCCCAGAACAGATGGAGACAGATCTCTTGGGCTTCTCCAGCTGATACGGATTTCACAGCGGGCGGAAGAGAGTGAGGGGGAGCAGACAAGCCAGCCCCTTCCCACGGCTGCTTGGGAGGCCACACTGGTTGTTCAGCTGTCCATCCTCACTCCTTGTGAAGAGGGTGGGGCTTGAGATTGGGGGATCCATTTCAGTGGAGATGAGACTAGAAATAGGAATACAAAACCCAAGTTTCTTACGGTTTTAAACCTGACTCCAAAGAGGGTGTGGGATGGGGGCCCCTTATCATCATTGCTTCAGCCAGAACACAGTTTCTTTCTAGCCTCATTATATCGCACCTCTGCATAAAATGCAAGGCTATGGTCACTAGTCTCCAAATTCCCCTCACCTCCCCCCACTTCCTGTCTTGCAGTCTCTGGTTTTTGCTTCCCTCCCAATTTCCTTTATGCACAAGTGCTTCCACCATTTCCTCCTAGACCTGGCTCGGATGCCACTTACTGCAGGAAACTGTCCCTTTCTGTCTCTCCCCAGCCCTGCCCCCATTTATACTACAGCCTATCCCTCTTTTTTCTGAAGTCTCCAAGGCCTCTATCTTCGTGGCTCAAACAGGACTAATGGCTTACTTCATGTCTGAGATCGTAATGACTCCTGTACTTGGTCATTTCCCCCACCGGACTGAGTTCTGAGCAGGAAATAGTTCTTTCTTGGTTCCTTAGTCCCCCATGGGAGGTGCTTGGTAAAATGTCTTTTTTGGTTTAGTCGGTTTCATTTTTATTTTTAATAGGTGCATGTGAAAAAGCTGACGTCCAAAACTGCCCCTTCCAAAGACCCTGTCTTAGTCTGCTTGGGTTGCTATAACAAAATACCATAGACCAGGTGGCTTAAACAATAAACATTTATTTCTCAGCATTCTGAAGGATGGGGAAGATAAGGTGCCAGAATATTCCATGTCTGGTGAGGGCCCTTTCCCTGGCTGCAACCTTCCTGATGCTGCCTTCTTGCTGTGTCCTTACACTCTGTAGAGTCAGGAGGCTCTGGTGTCTTCTTCTTCTGAGGGCATTGACCCTATCCTGGGGTCCCCCCTCAAGACTTTGTCTAAACCTAATGATTTCCCAAAGATCCCACCTTCAAATAACATCACACTGGGGATGGGAGTGTGGGGGCCACAAAAATTTAGTCTGTAGTTTATTTTGTAATCATAACAACCATAACGATTTGTAAATTAAATATAGAGAATTCTGTTCCAAACCACCCTCTTCTGAGGACCTGCTGTGTGAAGGCATGGGACTGGGAGCTGGAGGGAGGTATTCAAGGGTGGGTGAGCCCCAGGCCTTGCCCCCTGGGAGTTCACAGTCCAGAGGAGTTGCTGCCACCTGCTCAGACAACCATGCATTTTCATTACTGCTAGGTTGGCTGGGGAAGAGGGGAGGAGCCAGTCAGTGAGTGCCAGGGGCCACGAAGAGAGAAGAGTCATTCTGGTGAGGGCATGCTACTGATGTTGTCTCAGGATGGACTCTGCCACCAACTCTTGCTAGGCCCTAATGGACTTAGAAAATATAGTCCCAGGTAGATGCCATGTGGGCATCAAAACAGCCCATGATGGAGATTCTTCTTGTCTCCATTTTCAAAGCAAACTGTGACCCATAATCTGAGTGGGGCCTCCCAGACATGTGTTGCCAGGAAAGAACACAGGTGTCCCCAAAAGCCACCTGGTCAGAGCTGGTGAAGGGCCTTCATGGTCTTTGCCCAATGGATTGGTAGATTTCCTAGTGTCTGACTGTGGGGCTCCCTGGCTCCGAGTGGTCACCATGGCTGGTGGGGAGGTCCACTCCTGCTCTCCCTGCCTCCCATGTTCCCCTATTTTCTTGGCAGCATGAGAAGACAGAACCCATTTCTCATGCTCTCAGTGAATGTCAGTCATGGATACAGCTCCAAAGAGGACTGAATTCAATTTCCTTCATTTGGAGAAACTGAGGTCCAAAGAAGGGGTGTGGTTACCTGAGGGGTCACATGCAGCCAGCAACCTCTCTGCTGGTCTTGGAGACCTCAGGGTTGCATGATTGCTCTTCAGGTATCTGAGGGGTGCCCTGCTGCCTACCACACATTCACAGAGATACTCTCTCAAGGGAACGAAGGAAAAAAAAAAACAACAGCGAACAAGCCATCTATTCTTTTCTGCGCCATTTTCCCATGTCAGAGGCAGACTGTGCTGAAAAATTTAGGTTTCTCCTTTCATGTTTCTTTGAGTGCGCTCTGGACAAAATGCTTTTCTTTTCCCCCTTTTCTTTGGCAGGATCCTGACCAAGGCTGTAGAAAAAGAATCTTTTAAGAGCATATATATCTGTCTATCGATATACATTCAGCCCCTGACAGTGACACGGAACTGTAGTGCCTCTTAATTACCCAGGAAGTGACAAGGTCAAGAGGTGTCTGAAAGCTGCCTTGTGGTTCTGGGCATTGATTTCTCACCATTGTTGCCGCTTCTCAAGCTGGAGTGGGGGCCGCAGCGCCTGGTTTTTGTCCACTGTTTGGATTTCTTCTTTTCTTCCTCCCTCCCTCTTTCTCTTCTTTTAAATTTCAAAAGAAACTTCTGGCATTTTAGGTATTGATTGGAAATTCATAAAAGCAGGACGCGTTTCGGGTTGGCTGGTCAGTCATAATTGCTGTTTGGTTGCTGGGGAAGGAGGTCAATTTCTTGCAAGGACACCCTCCCGTAGAGTCCCCGTTCTCTGATTGTTGTCTCCCACTTTCTTCCTATTATCTTTGGACTTTCTGAGAGAAAATGACAATTAAAGAAAATTTTTTGATTGAGGATTATGGGAGCTCTGGTGGCGGGTGGGTATGGTAACATACATCTAAAGAGGTATGAACCTATATCTCCAAATCATGTTCAGTGTTGTAAACCATTACTTATAAAAAATACAAAGAAAAAAAAGGAAAGAAAATTTTAATACCCATGATTATAATAGCCACTGGGTTGTATGTATGATATATATAGATAAGTTGTTATTCGAGTAGAGTTTTGAGGCAGATAGTGGGATTGTTAAAGGAAGAGAACTGAGGCTATTAACCATCGTTGTCAAGAAATGATATTAAACAGAACCAAAGGTGTTTCTAGAAATTTTGAGTCAAAACTTTAGAAATCCCTGCCAGGCATGGTTGAGTTGTAGTTTGGAATAAAGAAGCCACAATATTCTTTAGTAAAGTCAGAAAAATTAATAGTGCACAGTTTATCTGAGTAACTTGTTCCTCAGTAAAAATGGTGAGAAGTGATTACCTCACCAGAGCAGACAAATGGTTAACTCTTGGTCTGATAATAGAGGAATTCTAGAGGTTATTAGAAATCTGCTACGAAGAAAAGTCAGAGCCAAGACCGCACAGGTCTTCGATCCTTCATTTTCTATGATGAAAAGTGCTAACTGTGCAAACACAGCTCAGGAATCTTCCAGAGCTTTCAGGAAGTAGTCAAAGGCAGACTACTTTTCTCTTCATTGTATAAGTGGCATCAGCCTAATAACATTAAACATTGAAAGAATGTAGAGAAGAAATTTTAGTTCTCTTCAGAGAAGTCTTGGCTTTTCTTAACAAACCTTACTGCTTCTTCCAGCAAGTCTTGAAATATACCTAGAATGGAAATGTCAGCCCCCTTGCTTTAGGTTTTTTAGTCTAAAGGGCAGAGTAAGAAAGTGGGAGTTGGGAATAAGGCAGAGGTTGTGCCTTACCTGTCTGATCTTGGGCCCATCACCATCCTTCCCCAGGCCTGGGGTTCCTCATCTGAGAAATGAGCACACAGACTGGACTGACTGCCCTTTCAGTTGGGACCTCAAAAGTAGAAACAAGAAATATGTTGACATCTACCTCTGAACACTAGTAAAAACTCAACAGGTTTCGGGTTAGCAGCAAATAAAATACAGCTGGCCCTCTGTCATCCATATATATTGAGCATTTGTGGTCCAGCCTGAATGAAATGTTTCCAATGTCTGTCCTGAGATCAGAAATGAAATGTTTTGTGGATGACTAGAGAAGACACAGAAGCTGTTGAATAAATATTAAATAAATAAATTAACAGGATACAAACACGGAGGTATGAGTGCATCTTATTGCTCTTGAAAATGTTGCCAGCCTGTTATGTATGCACTCAACAATTCATATGTTTTCTATCCATCTATCTGTCCATCCATCTACTCACCTATCTGCCGATCTGTTCATCTCATTCATCCAGACACAGGGGATGATATGAGTGACATAAAAGAGAAGTTTAGAAAAGAAACTTCATCCTGTGGTTCAGATGAAGGGAGAGATTCCTTCTAGCTGGAGACTGAGAGAAAGTTTCACAAAGAAGCTGGCATTTGAGCTGAGTTTTGAAGGATGGGTAGTGTGTGAAGGGAGGTGGGGAAGGAGCATAAGCTACAGCCCAGAGGACAGGAAAGCACTGCGTAGTCCATGCTGAGGTGTCCAAAGAAGGTCCAGTAAGAAGGAGACTGGAGAAACCTTAACTTTGGGAATCAGGTCATTAAGGAGAAGAACCAGCAGGGTTTGGAGGCCCTTGGAACCGGCTATTTTTACAGTAGATGGAATGTCAATGAGAGCAAAGTTAAGGAGTTGAGGGGAGCTGTGGGGAGCAAGTAGACAATGACTGCTAGTACATTGTGTTTATGGGAAAGGGCACGTCAGAAAATATGGAAAAGCAATAGGAAATCCTATGTATTGTGTGCAGTTTTACAAATGCCTCACATTCAGTCTCCAAGAGACCTACAAGAAACTCTTTATAAAAGTTTGAAAAGTCAAGGAGACTTTAGGTTTGTAAAAGACTAATTAAGGAGTGGAAGGTAGGAGGTGTGAAAGGAATGTTGCTGTTTGTGTGACACAAGAGCCTTTCCATCTTCCTGCACCTGGCCCTCTTATGCTGTTTTTCCAGAATTGTAGAAATGGTAGCCTGAGAGGGTGGAGTTCGCTATTGCACCCTGAGCCAGATTGATTTCCAGCCTGGGAAGCACTGTGCACTGAGGACCGGAAGGAATGCTGAGACCAGGGCTGGGGTCCCAGCTTTGCTCTGCACTAGGTGCCTGATGGAAAATTCAAAGCAGTATGATGAAAATATTTATAGTGAAGATTAACTGCAATGAAAATGGGGGGGGGGCGAGGAAACTAGCCCCAAACTAAGTCCCCCAAACATGCTGGGTTTTTTTTCCACAGTTATGTCATTTTATCAGATAGACAGCCCATGGAGGTAGGAATTACTCAGCCTATTTGCAAATAAGAAAATGAAGCCAGAGTTTTTGAATAATGTTCTCACGAATACGTAGCTAATTCTGCAGCAGCAGAACAATGCTCTAAGCGAAATATCTCAGATGGTCTTTGACAGGTTAGTTACAATTTTTGTGCTCCAGTTACTGTAGACCTCTGGGAGACAGGGACTCCTGACCGCTTTGGGGCTATTTAATAATTAGCATATACCTGTGTTTATGTAGAAGAGGGATGGAAGGTTTTGGAAGGGAGGGAATGTTGAAGGAACTTATGAAAGAATGGAGAGAACTGGGAGATAAACTAACTTTTCAAGTTCCTTAAATGTACTCCTCAAAAATGGGGAAGGAGAGAGAAAAAGTGAAGTAGAGTTGAGCCAGCTTTGGGAGGACCAGGCCTGAGGACCTCAGTGCCCCTGGCGCCCAGCCCACACACTGCACTGTGGCTGGGGGACCTCATAGCCACAGCGGGCGGCAAAGCAAATAATGCAGCAGTGCTAAAAGAATAAGAGAAACACAGTTTACTTCCTGAGGTCCAGGTGCCCAGCCGACTGCATTGTAGCCCCCCATGCTGGGCTGTGGTCCTCTGCTCCTAAGATACCCTGAATGTTCAAGAAAAGGGAAATCCAGGCTTTTAAGCTGTGCTGCCTTTTTCTTTTAAAAGTGTAATGTGGACAGTGAAATGCCCAGATCTTAAGTGTTTTGTTTTGTCCAATACCTACCAAGACCCAGAACATTTGTTCGCCCCAGAAGGTTTGCTGGTGGACCTTCCCAGTCAAGCTCGTCTCTCCTCTGCCAGTAACCAAGATCTGATGTCTATCAACTTGGTGAGTTTTGACTATTCTAGAATTTTGCATAAATGCCATCAGAGAAGATGGCCTTCTCACTTCTGACTTCTTTCACATGGCACGGTATTTTCGAGAGTTGTCACGGTGCATGTGTTGGTGGATTCCGTATCTCTGTCTATAGTAGTGCTGCATTGTATGACTGTGGTGCAGTTGATTTATCTGTTCTCTTGTGATGAACTTCTGTCTTGTTTCTGACTTTGGGTGCTAATGAATAAAGCTGCCATCCGCATTCTTTTCTGTGGACATATGTTTTTCATTTCTCTTAGGGAACTACCCCGGAGCAGTGCTAGGTCATGGGGTAGATGCAGAGGTGAGCTGGGCAGAGGTGAGCTGGAGGCAGGAGGCAGCTGTGCTCCTCTCTCCCCGAGTCAACGCTCAGTGATGTCAGGTTGGCAGCGTGAAATGGGCCAAGGTGGGAATATTTACATTTGGGAAACCAGCAAATGCTACAAGTAGAGCTTGTCCTGATTCTGGGAAATCATTAGTTAGACATTTACCAGTACACCCCTGGGTAAATGTTTAACTTTTAAAGAAACTATCAGTTTTCAAAGTGGCCGTACCATTTAATATTCTGACCAGTGACATGAGTTTCGATTGCTCTACATTCTCTCCAAAATCTGGTGGTGTCAGTTGTTAATTTTAACCATTCTGGTAGGTACGTGTGTGGTGTCTCACTGTGGTTTTAATTTTTCTCATGACTGCTGATGTTGAGGGCTTTCCACTTATTCTGGCCACTTGTATATCTTCTTTCATAAAGTGTCTGTGTAGTCTATGATCATTTTTTAAAAATTGGGTTATCTTATTTTTGAGTGGCAGTTCTTTATTCTGCCTGTATAATTACTTTGTCAGATATAAGTTTTGTAAATATTTGCTTCTAATCTGTGGTTTGCCTCTTTGTTTTCTTGTTGGCATGTATTTTTTGTGAATAGACATTTTGAATTTCGGCAACATATAATTTATCAATTTTTCATTATGGTGTATATTCCTTGTGTCCTCTCTAAGATAGTCATGCCATATTTCCTCTGCCTGGAATGGCCTTTCCTATTGTGTCTGTCTGGAGAAACACTCATTCATCACGTTCCACATAAAAGTCAGCACTTTAGGGATTTTCTATAACTCTGGGTCTATAACTAGCAGTATTTTTACCTTTGTACCTCCACTTAGTTCATACTTCTCTTATGCTATGATATAATTATCCCTTTACAGTTCTCTTGTCAATCTACCTGATTGAGAATCCCAAATGGTCATGGTGGGTCTTCTGGATTGTGATCTTAGTGCCTTATCTTGTTCCCCCTCTTCTGCTCCTAGACCCGTCTCCTGTTCCCATGAGCACCCTGCTAGGTGTTTGGCAGACAGTAGGTTCACAAAAAATGCTAACTGAGTGAATGAACTTGATGAGTCTCCATGGTTGACCTCTTTGTCTTTGGGTTATGTTGTAAGGGTTGAGAACATGTTGATTATGGATCAGAGGATGGGGTAGTTTATTTCAGAGAAAAGGCAAATTTGAAAAATTCTACAGGTCTACCAAGGTAAGAGCCATTGCGGATCCTTAGTAAGAGTCACTGAGGAACAAGTGTGATTCTGCTCTGAGAAGATTAGGGCTGGACAGCTCTGTGTGCAGGTGTGTTCTATGGGGTGGTGGGGAGGAGGGTGTGTCCCGGAATGTAATCTGAATTGCAGCTAAACTTTGAGACCTAGTTGACAAAGCACTGCTGGTTACACAAACCTGGGGCCAGGCACCTTTTAGCTCCATGACCTTAAGCAAGTTGATTTTACCTCTTTAAGTCCAGAAACCAGGGGCAATAATACTACCTTTCTCATTGGTTGTCATTGAAATGAAGGACAATGTATACAAGACAGTTTCCAGAACACTTCCATTCCCCTGGGCAGCTCCTGTGGGGGTTTCTGGGTGGCTTCCTTGCTCTGTGAGCTGTACTGAGTGAAGGCTTTCTGTGACTTCCAGCTTCAGTGCTGTATCTACCCTGTGAAGTCACACACAGTTCCAGGGGTAACAGGGCTGGGGAGTGCTGGGGTGCTCACACAGAAGCTCAAGACTTGCCATCCCATATAAATGAATGCCTACCCCAGAATTGGGAGGGAGCTCATTTTTGACCATTTTTTGCATTTCTCAAATGACTGTGACCTGTGATCAAGGTTTCCATAGCCCATTCTTTTTTTTTTTTTTAAGATTTATTCATTTATGCATACAAGAACTCGGGTACAGGCCAGAGACACCTCTTGGGGTGAGAGGATTCACCAGAGACAGAGTGGGGAACAGAACAGGCCGACCCATTGAAATACACTGCTGAGGGGAGCAGTGGGTGAGACAGGAGAGGTCTGCTGTGCCATTTGGGTCACCTCCCTGGCCAGGGATTGAACTTTGGCAGTGGCTGCCTTGATAGTGCTGTGACTTAACCCCTTGAGCCACCAGGGAGGCCCCCATGGCCCATTCTTAAATAGGGAGGTGTGGGGAGTGGATCTTCCACAGAGATCCCTCATTTCAGATTCCCTCATTTCAGACCTGGGTAGAAGACGAATTTGATGGAGACTAACCCTATCTACATCCTTTGCTGTCCTCTCTGAATCCACAGACAAGAGGGCCAAACAAGACACTTCTAGATGAGCCACACACTGGGCTTGACAAAAGCTCCGCTCAGAAGTTGTGTCTGGACGCCTAGGGGTTAAGCATGTCCTGCCCTGGACGCCTCGCCCAGCCCGCCCCCGGGCGTGGGGACGGCGGGAAGGCAGCGTGGCGGGTGCCAAAATCGGAACCTGCTCGTCTGCAGCTCCGGCCCTGCCTTGACTCGCGGCCAGGCCTGGCGCGGCCGCCGGCTGTGGAATGTGTGAGCGCCATGTGTCACCGCCCCAGACTGTGGGAAAACGCTGCTCCGCTCACCTCCCAGCAGCTGCCCTGCGCCCGCCTGCGCCGCGCCGGCAAACAGGAGCCGCCCGCCCCCAGGCGCCCCGGGGCACTTCCGAGCGCGCGCCACCCACTCCTAGTCTACCCCAGGGACCCAGAGCGCCTGCACCCAGCCGGGGCGTCGCCCACGCCCGGCAAGGGCAAGCCGCGAGGGACCTCACTCAGAGATGGGCCTGGGGAATGGAAGTTCCGGAGGGACTGTGGTTGAGAGGCAGGAGGGGAGGCCCTCCCATTGGGGGTGTCTGCTGTGAGCATTCTCCAGCCCCCCCATGAGGCGCCGTGAGTCAGGTTCAGCGATCAGAGCACTCTGGGCAGGCAGCTCCACAAAGAGAGCCTGATTTCCCCAAACGAGAAACAGCTTCCTGGGGGCTGGGCAGGGCATTGCCTCACTCCATGGGTCACCTGGGTCACGGAGCACTGTACTGATGAGCCAGCACTCTAGGCTAGCTCCTGGTGACAGTGGGGATCAAGAAAACCCCAGAAATCTTCCAGGTCACAAGATCTTCTAAGTCCAGCTGACTTATCCAAGGTCACCCTGCTGGGTGTCAGCAGAGCTACTTCTAGAATCCATGTCCAGTGAATCACAGCCCAAATCTCCCCTCCTAAGCAATGGTCCTTGTCCCATCTTAGCAGCCTACCACCCCCAATGGCATTTTGCACTTTAACTAGGAAGTTGCAAGTTGGAAAGGCGGGTAAACCATGTGTCCTGGGACCCCCACTGCTTTGCCCGAAGTCAGCCTCATATTGCCAGAGGTCTTACCCCTGTTACCTAGACCTGTCTTCCTGGGGTGCCCCACCCTTACAAGTCTTCAGTCCTCACCAGTGAAACCTCCAGTGCATCCCAGCACTCTGCTAGCATTTTCCATTTCTGGACCTGGCTCCTGCTTGTCCTTCAGTGACCATCCCGAGGTCACCTCCTCTTGGAAACCTTCCCAGGTATCCCCTATCAGGCTGCAACCCAATCCTCTCCTGAACTCCTGAAACAATTCCTGTCCCTTCTTCCTGAAACACTTAATTCCTATTGCTTTTTCCTGACTTTGTGGCCAACTACGACTTAACAATCTGCATATCCTTTCCTTCTACAGTTTCTTAGGGACAGAGACTGTCTTCTCCTTTCTATATCCCTCACAAATGATAGTTTGGGGATTTTGTTTTGGGGGGCTGCCCTGTTTGTCGGCTGAATGAGCTGGCAAATAGATGCTTTTCAAATGAAATCTATCACTGGCTCAGTCTCACCGGTTATGTGACCTTGGGCAAGTTACTTCACCTTTCAAATATCACTTTTCTTAGTTGTAAAGTGGAGATAATTTCTATTGGTAGTGGGTCTCAAATGGCTTGATGACTTGGGTAGTGGCTGGCATAAACAGGTGCTCAATAAACTATATATACACACACAATTGCTACAATGTTCAGTATAGGATGCTTTTGCGAATGTACATAAACATGCAAATAAATGACATTTTCAATGATTTTCAATTTGGCAATTCTCTGTTGGCTGGGCTGGTAGTTGGGGAAACTCCTTGTTATATCTGTGTGCATCATCTTTTGTGTATTTGCCCCTTTCTGGTGTCTTGCTGTGGTGACAGAGATAAGATGTACACAGAGAAACAGGTGTGTGGGTGAGAGCAAGTGCGTGCCTTCCAGGCACCCCATGACACACCAGAGAGACCCCTGTCCTCTCAGGACCTCTGTCTTCTTCCATCAGTGCCCACCTTTACCTGGCTAAGCATTTCTTGAGCATCCGCTACTTGCAATGCTTTGTGCTGGGCTGGTGCGTAAGACAGACCTTCAAGCTCCTAACTGCCAAGACCTCCTCTCTATCGGAGATGCAAAATGGCACACAGGGGAATGTGCTGAGTCAGAAAGATAGAGTGTTACTAATTTAGTGCTGTCTTGTGAGGAGCAGATGACAAGTGACACAGGGTTCTGAGGAAGGGGAGAGCAGTGCTGGTGGGCATAGTAGTCTGCTTGGACTGTCAAAACAAAATACCATAGACCAGCTGTCTTAAGAACAGAAATTACTTTTTTTTCACAGTTCTGGAGGCTAGGAAGTCCAAGATCAAGATGTTTCCCAATTCAGCTTTTGTTGAGAGGCCTCTTCATGGCTCGCAGAGGGGTTTGGGGAGAAGAGAAAGAGGCTCAGTTATCTCTTCTCATTAGAACACTGATGCTATCAGATTAGGGCCCCACCCACATAGCCTCATGTAACCTTTACCCCACTTTAAATACAGTTCACTTTAGGGAAGTCAGACTGTAAACATATGAATGGGGGGGGGCAGTGAATTCAATACACAGCAATGGGGAAATGGTGTGACTCAGACTGGAGAGACCTTAGGAGGGTAGAGGGCCTCACAGTGAAGGGAACTGCTTAGGCAGATGTGCAGAGGCAGGGGCAAGTGAGCAGAGCAGAGCCTGGCATGGCTGGTACCAGAAGCTGGCATGTGCTGGTGGAAATAAACTTGAGAAACTTAGGCTATGGTGGGATTGTGGAGGATTTTGAATGCTGAGTTTTCACTTGATGTGCCTGGAAACAGTAGCTGAGGTTTTGGGAATGGGAATGGGAATGAGATGGCAGCAACAAGTCTTTGAAAATGCTTTTCATGGACAGAAGAGACAGGAAACCTAATTCTAGTGTTCAGATGAGGGCACTGAGACTGACAAAGGTCCAGTGACCAGCCCAAGGATCTGGGGCACCAGGAATCAGATATGACTCTTGGCGGACTCCATGGTGGACTCGCCTTCCACTGTCTGCCTTGGCCCCTGAGAACCAGGTGGGGAGGGGACCTCAAGGAGAGTCATAAGCTGGGCATGTTACCAGTGGGTTAGAGGCAGGTGATATAGTAGTGGTCCAAATGAGCTCCAGATCTAACTGTGGCAGGCTTGGTCAACGTGAAACAGGTCAGGGAGCAGTGGAGAGTGGATTTGAATTGAGTCGTGAGAAATGGGACTCAATGGCCCAATTGGAAAGGCCGGGCAGGGAGAAGGAAGGGCATTTTATATCTGTTTGGCTATTTGGTTGCTCTTATCGTGGCTATTTAAGATGGCATCCTGAACCATGCCTTAAGTTAATGCTTTAAATTATAACACACAAGATTTGACTAAAATCTAAACAATATGACAATACAGGCGGAATGTCAGAAACATCTGGAAGACATAAAGTGCCTAGGAGCAGTGGTTTTTCTAAGTCACAATCCACTGGCTGACTGACAGGGAAATGAACCATTGTCTAGATAAAAAAAAACAAAAAAAAACTGAGGCTCAGGAAGAATAAAAGCTGCCACAGCCCTAAAGATTCTAAGTGGCAGAGCTGATTGACTCCACATCCATTGGTTCCATGACTGTCCTCTTTTCAGACCAGTGACGCTGACATTGGGCCTGTTTGACACTTGGCTATCGGGTAACCATGTGGTGACTCTATTTTCCAAACTCCAAATAGGGACACATGTTCTGACAAGTGTGGAGGCACTTATGGGGACAAGAGGTTAGAATGTTTTAAATTAGGACCATCCAAGCAAATCCAAGACATCTGGTCATCAGAGCTATCTAGGGGCTGCCCACACCCTTGGCACGAGGCTGGCTTTTGCCATTTAATACTCTTTCTCATCCTGAATGCCCAAGGTCTATTTTTTGGATGGAGCATATGCCACAGACAAGTGAGAGACATTTAAAAAGATCAAACAGCTGGAGAGAGATTACAACGGACATTCTTTTGGGGGCAGCTTAAGAAGGGGAGAGGGCAAGAGAGGGCAGGGCAGTGGCAGAGGGTCAGGAAGGTGACCCACAGGTTCTAAATCCCAAGAGGTGTCAAGCCAGGTTACATTAAGACTGGAGCACTCTCCACCAGTATGGGGGCTCTAGGTACCCCTTCTTCTCTCCCTTCCTCTGCCCCCATCTCTTCCCTTTGCCCTTCTTTCGTTTTGAACTCCAACTGCTCCCTTCCTGCCTCCCACTTGGCAAAGACTCTGCAGCTGTGCCTGTGGCACCTCAGGGAGGAGGTGGCTAGCCTCTGTGGAGTGGAGACGACTTACTAGCCAGCTATGTGACTGCATGGAACCCTCTTCTGGAAGGGTGAAACTGTCCTGTAACCTGTAAAGAACTGGACACACTCAATGCTCAGTTTTGTGTTCAGTGGGCATTGGGAGTCAGTGGCATGTTGATATTGTTAGGACAAAATGCCAGTCTTAGGAATATTCATCTGGGGAGAGGACTAATACCAATAGTTTGAGGTTTGTTTGATTCTTTTAAGAGTGAGGGAGAGATGAGGGAGAGATGAGGGAGAGAGGAAAAGGAGATTTTTTTTTTTTGGCATTTGCTGGAAATCACATAATTGCAGAGTACTAGAAATAGGCTTCAAAGAATATATAATCCATCCTCTTCACTTTGTAGATGGGGACAATAAAGTCCGAATAGAAGCAGTTAATTTTCCAAGGTCAATAGCTAGTTAGTAGTCACACTGGGCATGGTCCAGGTCTTTCAGTCCAAGTCCAAGGCTTCCACTGACAGGCAATGTTCAGCCCATAGTCCATAAACAGCTTTATACTTTGGAGCAGTGGGGAGGCACAGAGGAAAGGAGATGTGAGCGCAAGTGTCCTAAAAACTAGCTGGGAAGGCTATGACCCAACCCGAGAACTGTCCCAAACACTACTGGCTAGGGTGTGAGAACTGTAAGAATAACCATCCAGGCTGGATCGCTTGGAAACACCTTTTAGAATAGCTGCAAGAGTGACATGGATGATTGGAAGGATGTGGCATTTCCTTCAATGATACCTTTTGTTCCAACTCTTGCTTAGAGGTGGTTAGTTAGGCTCTTAGGTGAATCTCTATTTTGAAATGTACCAGTACTTTGCTTTCCTGAAAAGCCAGTTAAATTACAAATTGATGACTCCTAAAACTTCTCCAGGGAGGGTTAAATGTCTGTGTCACAGAGAGGTTCCTCAGTTAATAACAACTTCTTAATCAGCCCAATGTGCTGAAGGAAGGCCATTCACTAAGTGGTTGGCAAAGCTCATTTGTCCTTCGCTGTTTTAACTATTGGGCTTTTAAAGCATTATTGTTCTAAAACTTTTCAAAAGTCTATGTGATTTCTCTTGGGGAGAACCAATTAGTTAGCGATCTTTACTTGCCATGTGCAATGAGTTACCCCAAAAGTTCTTCATCTAACAAAAACAAAGAGAAACCCCACCGACTGGGAGAACATTTTCGCACACAACACTAATGATAAAGGACTGATCACAAAAATCTGCAAAGAGCTGATGAGACTCAACAACAAAGAAAATAATCCTTTCAAAAAATGGGCAGAGGAGCTAAAAAGAAACTTCTCTGAAGAGGAAATGCAAATGGCCAATAGGCATATGAAAAAATGTCCAACATCACTTGTAATCAGGGAAATGCAAATCAAAACTACCATGAGATACCATCTTACACCAGTGAGAATGGCACATATTAAAAAAACTAGCAACAACAAATGTTGGCGAGGATGTGGAGAAAAAGGAACTCTCCTGCACTGTTGGTGGGAGTGCAAACTGGTCCAACCACTATGGAGAGCTGTGTGGAGATTTCTGGACCTACTAAACATAGAGCTTCCATATGATCCAGCAATTCCACTCCTAGGTATTTACCCAAAGGACACAGAAACATCCATTCCAAAGAGCACTTGCACCCCTATGTTTATAGCAGCACTGTTTACAATAGCTAAGCTTTGGAAACAACCCAAATGCCCAAAAATAGATGACTGGATCAAGAAGATGTGGTACATATATACCATGGAATATTACTCAGCATTCAAAAAAGATAAACACATGCAATTTGCAGCAACATGGATGGCGCTGGAAGGGATCATGCTCAGCAAAATAAGCCAGAAAGAAAAAGAAAAATACCGGATGGTCTCACTCATAGCAGAAATCTAGAAAACTTAAATAAGGGACCAGGAAAATGAACAACTATAAGAAAGTGAAAATCAAAATCAACAAAAAACTATGAACCAGAGACACTCTATGGGGGGTGGGGGGCAGGGAGGGGAGGGATTGGGGTCAAAATAAGGGGGTTGCAATTGTATGGGGAATATAAAAATAAAATTTATTTAAAAAAAAAAGTTCTTCATCTAGTTTTCTTTTTTATCTGGAAAGTTGTCTGGGAACCTCTAGAAAATGGGGATCGTGGTTTATTCATTGTCATGCCCTCCGGAGCACCTCCCGTGCGTTCTTGCCCAGGGCTGGCTCTAAGGGAAATTTTTTGGACCTGAACTGATGATCAGAACTGGCCACAGGTCTGAGTTACCGCCAACCCTTTTTCACCCTTAGCTTAAGTTGTGAGCAATTAGACTTATCAGTTGTGAAACTGGTTGTGTTAGCACCTTACATGAGTCTACACATAAGCCTCGTAACCGGATGGCAAGTGAAAGAGGACTGAATCTTACTATCTCATTGTCTTTATGTGTATAAGTGCAGGGTACATATTAAGTGCTCAATAAATGTTTATTAGGTCAGACAGAAATGAAATACATTGTCATCAGGCTACTTCTGTCCCCAAACTCAGACTACATGTCATTAAAGGTAACAGAGATTTAAAAAAGTCATTTCCTGTATTGGAAACTATACTATTAGCCTTTTCCCCAAGGTCAGCATTTCTGATCCAACGCCTGTGTTCCACACAAGAAGTGACAACAACCCTCTTATTTCAAAGTTCCTTTCTTTTACCTAGACTGATTTTTTTTTTTAAGTTTGATTTTTTTAAAGCACAGACCCATCTTTGATCTATTTCAGGACAATCTATCTAGGTTGACAAGATGTTTTCCCCAGTTTCCTCTTTTGAGTAAGCTTTAATCAGTTCATACCTGTCTTGTTCTAATACTGAAATGATTTCTTTCTTCCTTTTTTTTTTTTTGACCAGAGTCACAGAAATTTACACTTATGAATATTTCTGCATCTTTCGGGTATTTTAGAATCTTTAGATTATTAGGTTAAGTCTTCTCCCACATTCTTTGGCTGATAACTTCATTTAAGGACATGATTTTGGGCTGCATATTCATTCATGTGAATATTAACTGATCCAGATGAACTTTACTGGAATGTAAATACTGCAGCTGGAAGAGTAAGATCAAAACCGTTCTCTGTACAGAAGTGTTAATCTTGTTGTTGCCAAAGGGAAACACAGCAGTTTAAGATGTAAGGGGATTTCACACATTTTTATACTAAATGGAATTTTGGTCAGTTTTATATGGTAGAGATTGTTTGCAAGTAACAGGTAAAGAGAAAGGTCCATAGAATCACTTGATGCTCCTGTCTCAATATCAGTCCACCAAAGATGTTTGGGGAAATCACTGTTCTGACCACAGCATCAACTAATGCCACCTACTAGGTTTCATACAACTGAACTGTGTCACCAGAGGTTGAGTGAAAAAATTATGTTTCCATTGATAAGTATCTGTAATACCAAAGACCTCAGTGAAGTATATATATATTTGATAATGGTGGTATAGGGGGTTTTGTAGTTTCATTCAAAATAGTGAGGAACATAGTTGTTTCCCTATGAAACAAACTCCCTACATTTCTTCTAGGGGAATAGGTCCTTTCTTTTTTTTTTTTTTAAGTTTATTTTTTATTTTTTATTTTTAAGATTTATTTATTTATTTATACAAGCACTGGGCACAGTCAGAAGCACAGGAGGGTGAGAGAATTCACCAGAGCCAGAGCAGGGAGCAGAGCAGGCAGAAGGATCGAAGTACACTGCTGAGGGGAGCAGCGGGCGGCAAGAGGTCTGTGCGCCATGTGGGACCCTCCTTCGGTGGCCGGGGAGCAGCCGGGGATCGAACCGGCGCTGCAGAGGCTGCAGGCAGCTTCGCAGCCCAGTGCTCAACCGCTGCGCCACCGGGGAGGCCCAAGAATAGGTCCTTTCTTAAAGAAGAAGTAAATCTTTTTTGACTTATAGGAATGTTTAGGCTTGGCCTGGGTACTTATATTATTGGGTCACATTCAGATGAAGTACTTTGGAAGAGTTGCCCCCTCTAATCGACGCCATAACCACAGACTAATAGTATGTAAAATAGTCTGGAGCCTACTGGGATTCAAATTGTTCCAAGATGACCTCTTATTTGCACTTAGAAACTTCTATCACCTCCAGCTCATGCCAATTAGTCTCTTAGGCCAAGTCTAAAACAGGCTATTTCCAAAGAATGGGTATTACCCTTGGGTTAAATAAATATTTTGTGTGATTTCTTTCACCTGGTCAATCAATTATTGGATCAGATTGGCGTAGAACCTTCTGGTTATTGTAAAACTCTTCTTTCTCTACCCTTGAAGAAGGAATCATCTACTATCTCAACAACAACAACATCCACACACACACACACACACACACACACAGTCTTACAGCATTTGAAGCCTTAACTTGTTTAAGCAAATCACACAATTAAAGTAAAAAGCTCACATCTGTTTTGAGATCAACTCTAGTAGCACTAGTGTTAATGGATTTTATAAAAAGGAATTCCAGCTATAGTAACCACATCTACAAAAGCACAACTGGGGTGGATGAAATTGGAGTAGTTCATTGGGTTAGATCAATATTCAATCCTGGCTATGTATTCACTTGGGGAGCTTTTGAAAAATACCAATGCTTAGGTCACATGTCAAACCAATTAAATCCTAATCTGTGGAGGTGTGGCCTGAGCATCTGTATTTACAACTCTTCTGCAGATTCTAATGTACAGCTATTGATAGTGTTGAGAATCACAGACAAGTGGCACCAGAGAGTAAGGAAAGTTGTGATTTGCATTATGCCACAACCAACAACAGGCTGAAGACTCTGGCTCTTCAGAGGCTAAATCTTCAGCTGTCAGAGCCAGCAGGACTTCACCTGTCTCATTTAGGACAAGGGTTGCAGGGCAAACAAGCCATCCACGAGCTATAGAAACCAGTGCCTGTCACTGGATGCTTCTCTCCCTAAAAATTATTGAAAATTAAGAGAAAAGAACAACTACACCTCTATGCTCCTATTTACTTAGAAATATTTAAATAACGAAAATGGTTTACCGTGTGAGAAGAGCAATTTTGCAGCTTTCAAACCTGAGTGCCACAGACACAAAAGCTGCCTGATATTAGCTACTGTTCACTCTTCCTGAGCTTGTCTTCTCCTCTGTAAAATAGGAATTAAGAAAAACCAATTTCCAATATGATCACAAATAAGATGACCAGTAAAACAGGTAGTGCATGTCATAGTAGGTGTGCAGTAAATTAAATGGTAGTTATTAATGGCATAAGAAAAGTCTTGGACCAAATAGCTGCAAAGGGGATTTAAAAGAAATCTTGGAGCTTCTTTGCATGAAATATCTTAATCTTGCAAAGGTTGTTTTTGACTCTCATTGATTGAAAACACAAATAAACCCCAAATGAAACAGTTCTTATGAAGGAATGAATGGATTTTCAATCTGTGTTTTCTTGTTTACGATGGAAAGTATGCAATCCAAGGAAAACACAGGTGGTTAAACTGTTCAGTACTTCTATTTTTAGCATATGCAGAGGGCTCTAAGCATACAAATGCAAATATTTTAAGTAACAGAAAATGAAGACTAACTTCTCAAGGTTAAAAGACTTCAGCTTTCCTGTAGCAAATTTAGGTTTTTCTCCTTTTATCATTATTGAAAAAGAACTTCAGATCTGATACAGACTGAACCCCAAAACAGCTTAAGAAAAAACTCACAGCATTCTAAAAGAAGCATTATTCCCCCACGAGGGTATTTTTGTTTTGTTTTGCAAAAATTCTATCTTCGTTGGGCGAGGAAAGCCAGCCCCCCTGGCTTGTTAGTGAAATGCAGATGGGCCCAGACACTGGGCAGGTCCCGGGAGAAGGCGGCGCGTCCCTCGCCCTTGCGCCCTCGGCCCGGGCTTGTGCGGACGCGTCTCGGGCGTGACCTCCCAGCAGCTGCGCCACCGGCTCAGCCTCGCGGCGGGAGAAACCCGAGCTCCCAACAAAACAGTTCCATCTTTGGCAAGTTCTCTGGTATTTCAGGCGCTGCCGGTGGGGAGAGATGCCGCGTGCCTGGGAGACTCTGGGAACCCGCAATCTCTCGCTCCCCCGGTGTTACATTTCTGAAGATTCTGACCATCTGCAGAGGAAGCGCAGTTGCGGCAGCGGGTGGGCCAGGGTGAAAACAGCAGAGGGATTTTTCTGGGAGGCCCCACGGAACCTGGTTTATCATTCTCCCGGGGGGTGGGGGTGGGGTGGGGGTGGTTCCCGGGCCTTGATTTTTCTGCTTTTCTTTTTTGTCTTTCTGCAGATATTATGAAGTCAACCGGAACGGAGAATATTGAACTACTTCAGGACAAAATCTCCTTTTTAGAGTCAGTCTCTCTTCCCCAAAGGGACACGGCTTTCCTGTTACTGAGCTGTCTCTACCTGCCTGAAATACTGGGGAGCAAAGTCGAAGTTGACCAAAAATGGTTCTTTCTAGAGAAGAAATTTTGAAGCCATGTAAGAGTAGTTAACATTGAGTGCTTACTTTGTGCTAAGCACTTTAATGCAATAACCCACTTTATCCTTGCAACAGTCGTGCGAAGTAGGAATTCTTATTATCCCCACTTTACAGGCTACAGGAAAGGCACAGGGAGGTCCAGCAGCTTGCTCAGGGTCACACTTTGAAATGGTAGAGCTTTGGTTTCGATGTAGACAGTCTTGCTGCAGATACTGAGTGTGTAACTTGTCTTCCAGAATCCTCTCGTAGCACATGAGATCTCAACAAGGTGGAGAAATGTTCACTGGAAAAGTTTTGAAGTCAGACATGGCAAGCCCGGACCTTCTTAAAAATCCTGATTTGATTGATAAAAGCTGGTCCTGGTGGGGGCAGTGTGTCCAGGTCTCCTAGGAGTTGTGAAAGCCATGTTGATTTTGATCATGTTGGTGGTTTGGTAATGTTCACCCTGCTATCTCAGGAAGGGCTCCCTGGCAGTTTGACCTATTGGAAGGGGAGGGGAGGAGAGGGGACAGGGTTGTAGTCAGTATGCTACTAGTGTTGATCTGAAAAGAGAAGAGAGTGGCGTGAGAAGGACAGGCCTCCTGGCCCCCAGCCAGCGCCTTCCCTGCAGGCCACAGAGGGGCTGGATCTCACCTTCACTGTCCCAGGAAGTGTGCCAGGCACGTGGAGGCCTCCTATTCTGAAGCCCGAGTCTGGCAGGCTGGTTTATTGATGGACAGGTTGGCTAGGTGCTGTGGGAATTAGAAATTGTGTCCCTGTCTAGGGGACACCCTTCTTGGGATGGAAGTAGGTAGGAGGAGTGGGGTGAGTCTGGAGAGAGGATGCTTTCAGGGAGAGAGCATGAAAGAACAGAGGTTCTAGGTTGGTTTGGGGGCTCATTTCTCTGGAGTGGAAGAGTTAGGTGCTTTGCTTCCTCCAGACACTGCAGCAAATTCATGTCCCACTGGTCTGATTGTCTCTCTAGGCTAATCCTTACTTGTGGATTCTGCTACCTTTGTGCTAGTAGTCCCCCATAGTGCCATTTTATACTACTAAAAGTACCCAGACATTTGCCTTCAGTGAACAGGGCGAGCCTTCCTCCATGATCCCCTCTCTCCTATCTGCCCACAAAGCGATAGGATCTGCAGGAGCAGAGAAAGTGTACCCCACTCACCTCCACAGGACAGTGACAAGCACAGAGTAGACCTGGGGCAATACCTGGGTCATATGGACTGTTCCTGGGTCATATGGACTGTTCCTGGACTGTCCCAGGGCCAACCCTAATGGACAGTATTCCTTTAGATGGGTAAACTGGGGTGGTGGGGCATGTGCAGTTTGTGAGGGTTCCCACATGGCTCTGCCACTTGCTGTGCAGCCTTAGGCAAATCACTTTACTCCCCTGTGCTTAGGTCCTGTCATCAGCAAAATAGTGATAATACTAATAAGCACTTCAGAGGGGGTGTTGTAAGGATTGAAATGAGTTAATAAATGTCAAATGCCTGGCACAGGCTAAGTGCTTAATAAATATTACTTTCTGCTTTTACTGGTACTACAACTATTATTATTCTGCAACTCCAGGCAACTTAGCTTACCT
The DNA here is from genome assembly GCF_014898055.3 of Talpa occidentalis. Lineage (NCBI taxonomy): Eukaryota > Metazoa > Chordata > Mammalia > Eulipotyphla > Talpidae > Talpa > Talpa occidentalis. Next base: position 39,258,654 of record NW_023604295.1, on the reverse strand, counting down.
CTCTGAATCTCATTGTTCTCGTGTGTGAGATGGGTGTACTACTATCTGCTTTATGGCGTGGTTGTGAGAATTAAATAGTGTTAATTACTATTGTAAAATCTGCAGTAAATGACTAGTCTATTCGGGCTGCTTTATCTGACTTTATCTCCCAGGGGGCGACTTTATTTTCAAATATGAGGAGGTTTCTTACAAGAGCTTCAACATACTGACCACAGCCAGTGAGGGTGTTTGGGCACTTTGCTTTACTTCGGCCACCTCCCTTTTCCCAGCTGTAAAATGGTATGATAATAACCACCCCTAGGAATCTCAAGGAAATTACGAGGGAAAAGTGTATACAATAATACACAAAGCACTTTGAGTTCCTCTGAAGAGAGACGCACATAAATGGAAGGTGGTATTATAAGGTAGAATAATCACTGGTTTCTCTCCCCCCCCTTTTTATTTAATTAGGAGAAAACTAGTCATTAGGAAGCATGGTCTCGTTAAAGCTGTGGCCTGGGAAATGGTTCTCTTGGCACCTAATCAGAACTGTGACAAGGCAAGTTTCTGCAAAATGTGGGGCAGCAGGGGACCTTCCCCCAGGCTCAGGGACAGGTCTGCAGATAGTGAGGAAAAATTGGCTGTTTGAGGGCCATGGCCTGAGGTGGCTGATGCGGAGCAGTCACCCATGTCTCCTACTCCCAGGAGGTCTCCTCCCTCAGGGGGTCCCCAGCCAGGCCGGCAAGAAGACTCCACCCAGCACAGTAGCCTTCACCCCTGGGGGTCCGAGTCACCCTCAGCTGCAGGTTTCAGCTTACTGCAGTCCTACATCCAAACTTTTTCCACTCCTGGGCCCTCTGGGCAGCCAGGGGCCACTGTAAGAGTCTGAAAGCACCTCCCACCTGGTCTTTTCTCTCTAATTCAGTCCCTGGGACAAAGAAATCCGTCTGCTCTCCTGAATATAGGCCAAAGTAGAGTTGATGCTTGCCCCTCCCCCCTTCATCTCTGCAGGAAGCAGCCTCCCTCCTCCTGCCAGTGCCAGGCTGCTGCTGAAAGGCTGCCCCCTGCCAGGAAGCCTCGTTCCCCTGGGTAACCAGTCTTCCCAGTTGCCATTACTCCTAGGCCCTGCTAGAGAGTGGTTTGTGTGAATCCTTGACTTATCTCACCTTTGACTCTGAGCTGGGGGTGGGGAGGGAGGGGGAGGAGGGAAAGCAAGTCAGAGGAGTAAAGTCCTTCCAGGCAGATGTCACAGTCAGAATTACTAGCAGAATTGATGGTGATTTCTCCTCTTGGCATCGACAGGCAACAAGGAGGCCATCTGAAAAACCCCAGAGATGAGCCGTTCTTTTTCAATTGATGAATTCATTTAAATATACAGAAGATATAATAGATACCCACATATCCACTACTCTTATTTACTAGACCTTAATATTTTATCATGTTTGCTTTAAATATCCTTTATTATTATTATTATTTTAGATGACACTTTTGATCTAGCTTAGATTCTCCTTCTCTACAGGGTTTCATTTTCCCCTCCCTCCTTGGGGTTCCCGCTTCCCTTTATCATTTGATCATTTTACCTGGACCTGTGGATGGAATTTAGGGGATTGGTAAATGGCTAGATTTTATGTGAAATTATATGTGCACATCTTTCTCACATGAGCTGCATCTATTCAGGAAATCTTATCTTCTCGTGGTCTCCACTGCAGCCACAGGTCCAAGCCACCATTATCTCACACTTGGACCATTTGCTTCCTTTGGCGGCCTTTTAACAGGAGCCAGCTCATGTTATTGCTTTGCGGAAATCCCACTAATGGCTTCTGATTTAACTCAGAGTAAAAGCTGAAGTCCTTGCCATCTGCAAGGCCCTCTGTGAGATGCGTCTCTCCATCCCCCTGCTTCTCTGACCTTGGGTCCCTCTGCGCTCAACTTCCTCTCCTTTCTAGTGCAGCCTACTACTCAGTAAGCTTAAATCTCTTAAAGCTTCAACTCCTCCTGGGCTCTCCCCTCTGGCTGCTAGTCTCTCCCTCCAGGTACCCACGTGGTGAAACGCCTGACATTGTTCAATTCTTGGCTCATATTTCAATTGTCAACGTGGATGAACTGAACTCCCTACTTAAAAATAAACACTTCGTCTCAAGCAATCTCTCTTTTCCTGCTCAAAGATTTCTTTTTCCATATGTTTATTTTCTAGCAAATTGTATATTTACTTATTACCTTTATTATTTTTTCCCTGTCTCTTCCTGCTAGTATGTAAACTCCATGAGAGCAGGACTTTTTGTCTATTTTTGTCAACGATGTTTCTTGAGTTCCTGTAATAGTGCCGGGCACATGCATGCTTCATAGATAATTGCTGAATGATTAAATAAATAACTAGGACCATGAATATGAGCATTTTTTGCTGAAGAGGGTCTAGAAGTTTCATCAGATTTTCAAGGTGTTTGTGACACAAAAAAGGATAAGGGCCATCGACTTGTAAATCATCAAAAAGTTTATTGGAAATTTTTTGCTTGATAGGTAGCCTGCTAGTGAAGCACAAGGTCACCAGAGTTTTTTCTTCTTTTCCAACTTGTCTTTCTGGATACTGGAGAGCTAATTCTGGAAGCTACTGGGACCCTTCTCCAGAAATGCCAGTGAATCTCCCCGGCCTGATGGAGGAAGTAGAGCATGGGAGGCCCTGATGGAGATTGTGGCAGGAGCACTGGCAGTGGGCCGGCTTCAGAGAAGCTGTAATTTTCCTTACTCCTTCTCTGTCTGGGGGCAGAGGCCGAATGTGGCCACAGCCTTATGAGCTTCCTTGGGGGAGCTAGGCAGGATGCCCAGACCAACAGAAGCTGCTTCCTGCCTTATAGGCTCCAAGCCTAGGCAAAGAGCAAGACGAGGAAATTTCATAGGGGCCCCAACAGGTAGAACCAGACATTGACCTGTGATGCAGAGAGAGATAATAGGTGAGTGGGGGGAACCTGGAAAGCAAAAAAGATACCAAAGGCCATCTGGAGGTGATAGTGGGAGTGAATTGGAGGTGAGTCAGCCAGCTCTCAGGGCAGTTAAAAGACAAGCGGGTAATTGTGGGTGCAGTTGGCGGGTCACACACAGAAAATGAGGAACAAGTGGTTAATTGGGCCCACAAGCCCAGGATCCCGCCTGTAATTAGCAAATTGCAGGGCTTTGATATTTGCTTTGGTAACAACTTGTGTAGTAAATGGTAGGGAGAAAAACTGCACCCCCAGCCTGGGAGGTGACCCCATGTCTATGTATCCTAAACCATTTTCTCACAAATAATTGAAGGCAGCACACAATGCATGTACCCCCTACATTAGGGGGAGGGCAGGACATGCACCTAGGCTGGACTGTAGCCTGTGACACTTTATGTTCCCCTTTTACGTCTTGCTTAGCTTTTTGCCAACTCATTGTTTCTTGGTGTGTTTTCCTACTGTCCACTCACTTTCCTGTGTCCTTAAGCCACAAACTCTGGGACAGAGCTCCACTGGTCAGAGAAATCACCTAGGAGTGACATTGGCAATTCTCATGCAAGTGCCATAGTGGGTGAGGGTGAGAGAAAAGGAGGTTCTGTTGCAGTATTGTTGACTCTTTGTCCATGAGGATGGCTTGTGCTGCTTCTTGATAAGAGACTGGTCTTCACAGGTTTCAGATCTGTATTTATCCCTGGAGAATTTTGAGAAGTTCTAAACAAAGTGCAGGCCAGGAACATAGAAAAAGCACTGGAATTGTCATGGTAAAAATTACAGATTGCCACAGATGCAGAAAGCCTGGTAACGACAAGGTGATGGAAAGAGCACTGTATGAATTTGTCAGGAGACCTGGGTTTGAATTTGGACTCTCTAATGACACTTTGTTGGATCTTGTCAAGTTACTTAAATATTTGTACATCAACTCTGTCATGTATTGATCTGTTTTTATTGACTGATTTTTCTCTTGGTTATGGGAGGACATTTTCCTGTTTCTTCATAAGCCTAGTAATTTTTTATTAGATGGAAGACATTGTGACGCTATATTGTTAGGTATTTGGATTTTGTTGTCTTCTTTTAAAGAGTGTTAGACTTTATTTTGGCAGGTATTTAAGGTATTCATGAGGTAATTTGATTCCTTTGAGTTCAGCCTTTGCTAAGGAAGATCCAGAGTACCTTACTCTAGGAAGGGTTTAACCATTTTACTCAAACGTGACCCTTCTGGACTCCCCCATTGAATGCCCCAGGGGAGCACTTTCCACTTAGCCTGGTTGGTGTACAACTATTTCCCCACCTTGTGAGAATGCTGGGTTGTTTAGTTTACTACTCTCTGGTCATTTCTTTTGCTCGTGTTGTGAAGTTTCACTTTATGGATGCATAGGCTACTACTTAGCAAAGACTCAAGAGGACATGTTTGTAGACTTATGGTGCTCATTTTCTGTGTTTCTCCCCTATTCTCTGGAGTTGTGATCCTGAATGACTAGCCACTTTTGCTTCTTCAATATCTGATATCTGTATCTTCTTCTTGACCAGACTGTGTGTATGTGTGTTTTTTTTACCCCCAGATAGGGATTACCTCCAAGCATAAACTCAGGATTTAAATCAAGGCATACCTCACTAATCCTTTCTCTTGGGGAATCACACTTTTGCATTGTCTATTTCCCAATGTCTTAAAGCAATTGTAATTCTATCAAGAACACAAGTTGGAGTCTCCTGCACTTAATAAACTTACAGCTACTGCAAGTGTAGAAATAGCACACATTTTCTTCAAAAGTGAGTTATAAGAGTTAAAATACATAATAAATCTGAAAACATGTACAGTGAGGCATAAAGTAATGAGCTTAAAATCAGATCAGTTAGTAAATACTAGTCCTATCTTTTCCCCCGACGTAATAGTATAAATAGATTTAGAATTTTCATAAAAGCGTAGAATTTTAGAGTTGTAAGGGATTTATTTCTGAGCAGATGGGTTGACTTAGATGGTCATTTTATTAGATGACAGTCTATGGCTCAGTGAGAGGAAGTGATTTTCCCAAGACCTCATGGCCAGTCAGGTGTTTTAGCTTCTAGCCTCTGGGGAATCCATTCTCTCAGTCCACATTTATTGAACATCTACAAAGTTCAGAGCAGTGAACTAACAGTAATCTTGTCTCTATATAATCTCCTGGTTTGCAGAAATGTTTAAAAATTGATTTTGGAACATTAGTAAGTTCAATAAATCAGCATGTGATGTTGGGCTTCTCAGGAGTGGGTGTATCTAACTGGCATTAATTGGAGTAGCCTCCATTGTCCAATGCAGAAATGCAAAATGCTTCCAGCATTCAGTTCCCAGGGGGTATTCCATTACAGTGCTTCAGACATATGAACATGTCAGGTAATTACTGTGGTTTTATGGTTCTGTCAGTCATGATTGTAGGAAAACTAAGGATTTACTCTGTATGTAGCCATTCTACAACTCAATGCAAAAATGGATGATAAGCTTCAAAGGAAGCAGTCAGTCTATGAAGAGTATGAAGATCACCATATGAAGTGTTAGGAGGCCTGGGTTCTAGACCTGGTTTGTTCCTTCTCTTTTTCAGGCCTAGATTTTCTTAAATGTAAAGTGAATGCAATAGCCTGACATATGCCCATTGTACCTTGGAGAATCTTTTTATATCTGGGACACAGTGGTTGAGCTATCCCTGGTGATATGCACTAGGAAACTTGGGGTGGTAGTGGCTAGAAACTGAAAGTGGAGGATGTGGGAAAGGATTCTATACCAAAGGGGTATCACAAGTCAAGATAATGAAACAGGAATAGGGCTAGAATGGAACCTGTGATATGACCTACTGCTGGAATGTAGAGAAGAACTTGAAGAGCCATCAACAAACATCCTTGCACCCCAGAGGTTCTGTGGTCCAGTATGAGAAACCTTGCATTGAAAGTTAAAAACCATCACTTGAGTTGTTCATTAACATCACGCATTATAAACACAAGTGTAAAACATAGATTAAAATAGTGAGACAGGAATGAGGCGAACATGGACTATATATATATATAAAATACATGGATTATATATATACATATAATGCATATATGAAATGTATATAATATGTATTTTTCTTTAGATTACCACTGAAACAAAGACAGAAAAATTTAAAATATTATGTAGAATTTTTCTCTCAGAACAATGCTCAGAGTTTTGCAATGTGTGATGTTAAATGAAATTACCACTGCTGATAAAATGGTGACAAAAGGGAATAGTGGCAGATAAGATGGAAATTTTGATCAAGTGAATATCATAGAAAGTCTAGAATTCCAGGTTTAAGCATTGGTAATTTACTTTGTAGGTTTCAGGGAGTGATTGAAACTTTATAGGGAAAAGATTTACATGATCAGGTCTGTGTTTCAGCTTTCTCTAGTTATAGCATGGCAGAGGGCTGGAGGGGGCTGAGACAGAAGGGCTGGCCAGGCTGGCACAATAGCCCAGGTGACAGGCAATGAGGATGACAGAATGAGGTCCCTGGTGTGAAGTAAATGATGGGAGAATGCGGAGGATGAAGAAAACTGGGACCTCTCGGCTGACTGACATGGAGCTAGCCCACCAAATGGAGGGGCTGTGATTGCAGAATCCCCTCGGAGCCTGAGCAATAGTCTAGAAGGGTGGGAAATTGAAAAAGCTGAGTTTTTACTAGATTCCTTTTGTGTTTCTTCCATGCTAATACAGGATAAGTGAACCTATTCCTTGGAATCTTTGTAAGTACTGATGAATTAGTATACATGAAAGTACCTAGAACTTTGGTAAGTTCTCCTCAGATGCTGACTTCATTTACTCACCCATTTATTCATTCTATACACATTGGAGGGAAAAAGTTAGTTCAACTAGGACCATATCAAACATTTCAAATTAATTTTGAGTAACAAGATCCTGGCTGAGGGTGTCTGTGGGGTGGGGCCACTCCCCCCACTATGCTGGGTCACAGCTCAAGGCCAGGGAGTTGTTTCCCACAGCAGCCACTTTCTTTTCTCCCTTTCTTTCACTACCAGCCCCTCACTGTAGTCCATGTCTAGGTCTCTAATGTAGTAAGTGACCACCCCCAAAAAAGGAAAAGAGAAAGAAAGAGCACAGATATGACATAGAAGTCATCATCAATTGAATTGGTCAGTTTATTTCTTGTTGGCCTCTTCTGAGGTCACACTGTGTAAGGCATTGATGGGCATTGTGCTGCCCCTCTTCTCTGTCCCATCAGGAATGGAGCCCACAGGGTGGCCTTGCCTTGGGAGAGGCAGCCTTTCATGATAGGGTACTTCAGGAGTACCCATCAGGAAAGCCTCACCTGGGCTGCAGATCTTCAATGAGATAAGTAGCAGCAGGCACTAATATGTCAGGCTCCTCAGTCCTGCTTGATTAGCAAATTCCACAAATCAGTCAAACCCTTTCAATTATGGCCTCCTTCTATTCTCAGTTCCTAGGAACCAGCAGCTCAGCGCAGTCTTCGTCATGACTGCAGGGCTCAGTACAGAGCTGTTTGCCAGCTGAGCAAAGCCAGAAGCAGAGAGCACTGTGAGGAGAGCAAGGGTTTTAACAGCACCAGGTTCCTTCTTGCGCACACCCATGCCCTCCACCAAAAGTCCCCCGATGAAGAAGTCGCAGTTACAGTCTCATATTTAGAGAAAGCCACAGGCTCTGACTTCCCTCCTTTGCTTTTCACCTTAACACTGTTTTGGGTGAGAAAGGGTTGAGCCCAAGTCCCTTCCTTTTGAGTCTGGGTGGACTTAGGACTGCTTTAACAAGTGGGATGACTCTATGTAACTCCAGAGCTAGGACATCAAAAGACACCTGGCATCTACTTTGTTCACTGAAGACATGTTCTGATCAACAGTCTTCCAGCCCTGTCCACCCATGAACCTGACGTCAGTGAAGTCATCCCAGGCCCTTTGGACCAGCTGAATACCTTTGAGTAACTAACTGTACTGGTGCCATGTGGAGCAGAATCACTCAGCCACACCCTACCTGGATTCTTGACACACAAAAATCACAAGACACAATGAAATGGTTGTGGCTAATCCACTAAGTTTGATATGGTGGACTATGCAACAAGAGGTAACTAGAACACCAGACATAAATCGAACCTTGCTGATGGCTTTTGATAAATTTAGGCTAGTTTCATATGATCTGTTTCTGCCCATGATAATCCCATTTTGCTTACAACTTGGGTCAAGTTACCTCTTAACTGTACCTAAACTTCACCTGAATCCATAGGCAGCTTTGTGAGCTGCAGTAAACCTTTTATATTTCCCAGGTCTAGTTTGGTTGTCAGTAACTTTCCACTTCCAGCCACATCCTCCACTTATTCCAACACAAAAGTGACTTGCCACTTAAGGCCAGATGATTTACACAAATTGCCACAAGTTGGAACTGTGGCTGTGAAAGTCTGGATAAGAATGTAGAGGCAACACTTTCTTGGCATCTGCATGCACAGAATGGGTCTCTTCCCATTTCCTGGCTCGCACCCCCCTGGCGGGCAGAGTACAGCATTTCCACGTGGCTGTTCTCACTTCTGTTACCATCATTCCTGTCGTTAGTCCACAGGGAGAGCTGGGATTGAGATATTTTAGAATGAACAGGACATCAGTGAGAACAGAACGAGGCCAAGTCATTAGCTTCTTTTTCAGCCGTGATTAGGGACAAGTCAACAGTTTCCTGAGTGAGGTGAGTGGTAGGGGAGGGTGGGAGGATGGGAGAAGGGGCTGGGTCCTGGTCATCTGTCCTCTCAGCAGGATAGAACAGGTGGATGTGGGTTCAGACCTGAGCTCTATCCCATGCACCTCATGGAATCATGGACAAGTTCTTTAATCTCTGAGTCTTAGTTTTCTCATTAGTCAAATGGGTACAGTTTGAATGAATTTCGCAGGAAATATGAGATGGTGTTTTGGTTTGGCCAGAAGCAGATCCTGAGAGGAGGACTCGAGTGCAAATGGTCTACTTGGGAGCGGGAGAGAGCACAGGCAGCGGCTCAGGCAGTGATGTTGGGGAGGGCAGACAGCCAGCTTCCATTGTGGGTGCCTGCAGCTTAGTCCCAGGGGAGGGTCTGGGAATGAAATAAAATGCATGCCTCAAAAATTCCCCCTGAGGGACAAGGGAGCTGGGGTATTTAAACACCAATTCCCCTCAAACATTGACTGAAGGCTGCTCCCAAAGGGGAATAATTTCCCAGAGAGTGCTAATTTCCTAGCTCATCTGGACTCTTCTGGTCTGGAAAAAGCCCTCAGGACCAGAAAGCCAGATGCTGGGGGTGGGAAGCTCTCTGGAGCCTAGTGAGAGGATAAGGTTGGAGGGCTGCAGGCCACACTCTGATAGCCATCTGTTAGAGAGGACTCATAAAATATGTGCAGATTGCTGGCATACCCAGCAAATTGCAATTCATTCTTTCTTCCCTTTCTCAGTCGCCTCAGCTCACAGTGACCTCTGCCTCCTCTTGTCCTTACTGAGTCCCCAGGTTACTTGGCACTTGATTTGTCCTGTTTCATGCACTGATAGCTTGTCCCCCAGATAAAGAGTAGAAGTGTGAAGGGTCAGCTTCTCCCATTTCTTATACTTTGTTGCACCGCCTGCAGTACCCAGATTAGCAAGCACTCTTTGGTGGATGCTCAGTAGTAAAAACTAGTCAGAAAACATGAGCCAAACACACTTCACTTACAATGGGAAAGGTCTATACACAGGGCTGGTGGGTGACACGTAAAAGTGGGTGACATATATGAAGTTGTAGACTAATGTGAGGGGCAATTAATGATTAAGTAGTTTCTCCCTCTTTTATTTGTGGCAGCCTAGATCCTGAGGATAAAGGCAATGATAGTGCTTTCAGGGTACAATGACTCTCAAAGTGAAGAATAAAGAATGTATTTTGGGGAAGCAGCTTTTTAATCTTTTGTTCCCTAATTATCAGGGAATATGAATGAATTAAAAAACATGAATCCCTGTTGCCCTCTGCTTGGTCTGGGTGGTATTTGATAGTTACACATGATGATTGGCTGTGCCATGTGTACCCAGTGGGGGCACAAATCACAGCAGGCATTATGTATGAGGCACCCTCAAGTGATTCACATGTATTGATTCTCATAATAATGCTACCAAAGAGATTCTGTTCTTTCCATCACACACATGAGAAGATTAGGTACAGAGAAATTTCTGACAGCTTGCCCAAGCTTACACAGCTGTAGCGACAGGGCCAGGATTTTGCCAGATGTTCTTCCACTGTGGCATGTGATAAATGCCACAGCACTTTTTTTTTTTTAATTTTCTAGAGGCATGTCTTATTTATCTATTTGTTTGTTTGTTTGGTTTATACATGCACTGGGTACAGTCAGAAGGGAGGGTGAGAGAATTCACCAGAGCCAGAGCGGGGAGCAGAGCAGGCAGAAGGACCGAAGTACACTGCTGAGGGGAGCAGCGGGCGGCAGGAGAGGTCTGCACGCCATGTGGGACCCTCCTCCGGTGGCCGGGGAGCAGCCGGGGATCGAACCGGCGCCGCAGAGGCCGCGAGCAGCTTCGCAACCCAGCGCTCAACCGCTGCGCCACCTAGGAGGCCCAACAGCACTTCTTTCTACATTAACCATCGAGCAGTGTAGTGGTTGTGTCCTGAATCATTTCCCCTTCTGGCATTAGTGTTCAATGAGCCAAATTCTTGAATAGGGTCATTTGGAAATTGGTACAGTTGACCTTGGGCAAATAAGCAGTCAGTTATTTCACCGGTAAAATGGGTTTATTGGGAAATACCAAAAAGGAATCCAAAGGGTCTCATGGTGAAACAGGCCCATACTTTCCAGAACAAAGAAAGAAACATTCTTTCCTAGCATTGAGAGGGGCTATTAAAAACCAAGAGTGCATGGGAGGGAGCTGGACGTCGGAAGAGTAGTGGCTTTTCATTTGGGCTAGGGTATCTTCTCACTGGCCAGGAGCTGTCACCATGCAGGGTGGGGTCTCCCCCTCCTTCTGACTTGGGCAGCAAAGCAGCATGACTTCCTGTGGGAGAATTTCCTTCTGGTTGATTTGTGTCCTCTGTGCTGGTTGCCTGTGTGTGAGAGCTCTTTTCTCGCCTCCCGAACTCATCTAAAGGAGTGTCTAGTATGTTAACTTCCATGGTATGAAAGCATCAGTATTATTGGCTTTCCATACACTTTCTCCTGCAAGCCCATTGTGATCAGAAATCACCAGAGAATTCAACTGGATGGAAATTGATTCCTTAGTGATGTTTGCTCTGAAGAGTCGCAGTCTTGGGCAGCACAGGATATGGGTGAGAGAATCAGAGTCTGCATGTATAGACAGGAACAAGAATAGGGAGCGCACTGGGGAGTGAGGAAGTCTGATCTTGCAGTAAGGTGATTGAGTGTTGTGTTTTATCCCAGACTGAGGTACTCCAGAGATGGGGGACTTCTAGTGCTAAGACTAGAATGTTCCTGGGGAAACAGAGATGGATGGTTGACCCCCAAACTTATATGACAAAGTATTAAATATCTTTTTAAGCAGAAAATAAGAAGAGCTCTCTAGATGTTCAAGGCACTAAGAAGACAGCTTTTTGATGTATCTCAAAAGTTAACTTCTTGAGACTTAAGAAAGTTGTAGGAGAAGGAAATTTCAGCTAGAAGACCTGGAGTTCCACTTATGACTTTTAGACCTGTATGACTCAGCAAACTATTCTAACCTCCCTGAGTCTCAGTGTGCTCACCTGAGGAATGGAGATGCAAGCCCATCCTGTGTTACTCACATGGTTTGTGGCTGCCGTCAAGGGAACGAATGGAATTGGAAAGTTTCTTCATTACAGATGCTCACCGCATTCCTGCAGGATGACTACGCTGCAGGGAATGATCATGGAATATGGTAAGTTCAGGTCATCTTGATGTGAATGAGTGGGAGATCAGCCTCAAGGAGAAATACATCTCCACACACTACTCTTTTCTTAAAAAAAAAGAAAAGCTGGGGTGCTTTTTTTAGAGCTGGGGTGCAGGCCAGAGATGTGGGGGGGTGAGAGGATTCACCAGAGACAGAGTGGGGAGCAGAACAGGCGTAGTGACTGAAATACACTGCTGAGGGGAGCAGTGGGCGAAACAAGAGCAGTCTGCTGCACCATGTGGGTCACCTCCCTGGCCAGGGATCGAACTTATGCTGCAATAGCTGTAGATTGCTTCATAGTGCTGGCACTTAACCCCTTGCACCACCAAGGAGGCCCCCACATATTACTCTTAATACCCATCTGGAAATAACTATAGGAGCCTATCAACTTATAAATTAACCAAATTTGAGAATGCATCAGTCCCTCCTGAGGTCTCCGAGATTGGAGATTGCCCCCAGAAGCTCATGCAGATTGACTGAAATGAAATATCCAAGTCATCAGGAGACGCTTGTGTCCCAAGAATCTGCAAGGACCTGCTTGTCTTCTCCTTCTAACATTGTTCATGTGACCTGAGTCAGCTGCCTGGAAACCTGGACTCTGAGGTCATCTGCAGCCACCTCCCCCACTTCAGGACACAGTGGCCTATTTATTACTTCAGTACCAGACATCAGTTCTGCTTCCTTGTGCTAACCTTTGCTGTGGTCTCCTTCAAGCTTAACTGTGACTCTGGATTCAAATTTTCCCATCAGCCATTCCCAGAACCAATGCTCTGAATGTGGGGCCTTGGAGACGGGGTCATGTGACAGGCACTCCACTGTGGTGATGGTGGGGTGGGGGTAGGGAGTGGTCCAGGATTGGCAACTGAAGGACATACAGAGAGGTTTACATAACTCTTCCTTAACACATTATGGGGTTTCCAGATTAGCGGTTGTCAATCTTCAGTGTGGGAAGAGCAGACCAAAGAGCATGTTCAAACACAATGTCCTGGGCCTTGTCTCTTGGAGTCTCTGATTCAGTCCATTGCAAGAATATGGATTTTAAAGTCAGTTGCTGTGCTGCTCCTGATGCATGTGCTCTGTGAGTTATTCTTTATAGAACTACTGTTGGGATTGGTGCTTCAGTTAAAGAGATATTCAGGCTAACCTAGAAATATGTATCAAAAGCTTTCAAGGACTAAGAATGTGATATTTAAAAATAATTTAGTCTTTGGTGTACTGCCTCAAGGCACTACTGTTGGGGGACATAGTCATTGTTTAGAACTAAAACAAGTTTAGGGGTATTCTTCATTTTCTATTTGGATGTTGGTGAAATGGAAAATTGCCTGATGATCTTGGACACCTTTGCAAATATCTTCCTTCCTTCCTTCCTTCCTTCCTTCCTTCCTTCCTTCCTTCCTTCCTTCCTTCCTTCCTTCCTTCCTTCCTTCCTTCCTTCCTTCCTTCCTTCCTTCCTTCCTTCCTTCCTTCCTTCCTTCCTTCCTTCCTTCCTTCCTTCCTTTCTTATTTAAACATTTATTTATTTATGCATACAAGAAATGGGTTACAGGCCAGAGGTGTGGGGGGTGAGAGGCTTCACCAGAGACAGAGTAGGGAGCACAACAGGCAAACTGACTGAAGTACACTGCTGAGGAGAGCAGTAGGCAAGACAGGAGAGGTCTGCCGCACCATGTGGGGTGCTCCCTGCCTGGCCGAATCGAACTTGTGCTGCAGAGGCTGTGGAGAACTTCATAGTGCTGTGTCTTAACCCCTTGTGCCACCAGGGAGGCCCCCTTTCTGTTATTCTGACATTCAGGAAAGTAGGACCCAGATTGTTGCACCCATTTTACATCTGGGTAACATTGCGAAGTTTCTCGGCTTACAAAATTTCAGTAACTATGCATCGTACCACTATTTTATAGTATTTGTACATGTGCCCCTTCCCTTGACCCGCAGAGGAACTGTTGCAGGTATTATTGTCTCTATTTGATGGAGGAGGGAATCTAGTCTCAAGGTCACAGAGTGAAGGGGTAATGCCTCAGGACCTTGTGGCTGCTGTGGCTCCTGACAGGCTCCTTTCAGTATATTCTGCTGTCTCACTAGAGAAGATATCAGGCAACTGAGCCTGGACCCAAGGGACCCTGATTGTTGGGAGACATATTTTCTGCAGTTGTGGACACCTCTACTCCCAAGATTTAAGATCCACTGTGACAGTTTGCTAGATCCGCCCATCACATCACCTCCCAAGCAGGGGAAAAATGTAACAGGGCCACCTCCCGATGGTTCCTGTAGGACTTCCTGGACAAAATAAGCACAGATGGCAGCTGAATTGAAAAGAAATGGAGGGAAAAATAGGACATCAAAGTGACAAATAGACAAGGATGTGCTCCCGCAGACACCACCTCCTGTCTGTGGGCTGAGTACCTGCCTCCTGTCACAGCTTTTTCTGCGTCTGACACCTTGGTCTCACCCACGCTGGGGTGACCAGGGAGGTGAGGTGGTGAACAGGGGCAGCTGCTAGAATTTATGGGACCAGTGCAGCCCCTTTTCCCACCCTCGTGGTAGGAAGGGGAAGCATGATCCATTTCCTCCTGGGTAAACATTTTCACAGGAAGCATTTATCAAATGTCAGCAGGGGCAGTGCAGGGGCCTGGGATCAGTCAGACAGGAGCTGCTTCCCTCTCCTTTTCCAGGCGCAGGCCTGGCTTTTCTCCTCCACGCTCCCATCTTGGCACATCTCTGTCTTGTGTCCTCTTTCTTCTCAACCAGCGGAGCTGAGGACAAGAGGACAGATCCTAGAACGTGCAAGTTTACCCCATCCTTTTTAATAAACATGGTTTCTGTCAGGCAAGGCAAGTATAATGAAGCAGATTGCTCAGAATTTTCCAGAAGGAATGCTGATAAGAAACTGTCTGGAAAATGCTCCAGTAAATAAAGCTCCTTGAACCCCTGTGAGCCGGGCACTGCTGGCCTTGGGCTCTGCGGCCACTCCTCCTGCTCTGAGGGAGGCCCTGTGACTCAGACTTGACTCCTCAGTTTGGGGAAGCCTGGCCAAGCAGGATGGCCAATACAGGGGTGTCTCTTGGATTTTCAGACTCCAGCCTCCCTCTACTGATGCAGAGGAAAGAAGTCTCTCCTTACCACACACAATTTCCCTCATGGTGACCACAACTTGTCATCTTCTCCTTCATAAGGAACAGTTTAAGTAGAAAAGCCAGAGGGACTTGGAACTCCACTTTGCGGCTATGAGCTGAGTGACCTTCAGCAAGTTATTTAACTGCCTTATGCTGACTTTCCTCACCTCTTGCTTCTTTTTCTAAGTTACTGGATTCCATTCCCTATGCATTGTTCTAAGTGTGGGATAAAAATGTTAATTTCTTGTAAAGTTGTTGTGAGAATTAAATGAGAAGTCAGGGAAACATTTAGAATCTGCATAGAATTAGTACTCAATGATTGCTATGTCATTGTTACTTCTGTTTGTCTCTGGAGAAAAGCAGAATTTGAGCGTGTGGCTGACTCTCTCCTGTCCTGACCTTTTCACCAGGTAAGGATTGCTGTCTTCCCAGATGTCTCTGGGAACCACCATCTGTTCACATACACTGTATTTTAGTCATTCAAGGAAAATATCCTGAGTGTATCCTTTATGCTGACACATAGATTGAGCATAATGGAAGATGCCAGGAAGAATAAGCAAGGCACCAACTAACGGGCAGCTTATAGGGAGGGAATTATACCTAACTGCAGGTAGGACACCAGCAGGTGAGATGGAGAGAAGGGGGTCTGAAGCAAGGCAAAGAAAGGCTTTGTAGATAGCCTTTGGGCTGTGACTTGAAGAAGATTGGAGAACTTGCTGCATCCAGTAAGGTGGGAAGAGGGCCCTGCATGAGCTGTGAGGCCCATTGCCAAAGCAAAGGAAACCATTTTAGTCCATGAATATAAAGTCTTTGGTCTTTGGGTTGTCACATTTTTTATTGCACAGACATTTTAAAGCCTCCATTGTACTGTTGATAATACTTTGGGCCATTTTTCATGTACATTATAATGTCGGAATATTACAAAAATTGAGTGAGTCAGACAGAACCAGAATTATGATGCCTGCTTTCTGGATAAGGAAACTGTGACTCAGAGAGGTAAAGAATTTGCCTGAGACCAACAAGATGGCCAGTGGGAATGTGGTTGCCAAGCTCAGGTCTTTGGTTCCGGGTCCAGAGTACTTTCTGTGTCAAAGCCAGAAAAGCTTCAGTTTGGTCCCTGGTCTCAGCTGAGACCCTATCAGTGCTCACCAGAACTCTGCAATAGTACCCTTAAGGTTCCCCTGTTGTCATCTGAGGACCTTCACTCCATCTTCTGTAGTCACATCTTACACACAGACTAGGCTTCCTAAAGCCTTTTAAGGCAAGTTATGCCTCGCCTCAAGTTCATCTCTTTTAAAAAATATATAATTATTATTATTTTTATTGAAGTATTTTTTTTTTTCCATCCTTGTTAGAGTGTTGATAGTATAGGATTCCTCCTTTTGGTGTGGTCATCATAGTGCACCCATAGTCCTTCACCATAGTCCACTGTGGTCTTTCCTCCCCCATTCTCACCCCTCTCTCTGAATGCCTCAGATCTATGGTCAGCTTTCAAGGGTTGGTTTTAAAGTTTGTCTTTGTCTGACCTTTTGTTTAGTTTCTCTATATTTCACATATAAGTGACAACATCCACTATTTATCTTCTCCCTCTGGCTTATTTCACTTAGCATAATCCCTTCCAGCTCCATCCATGTTGTTCAACTGCCATGAATTTATCTTTTTGATAGCTGAGTAGTATTCCACTATGTATATATCCCACATCCCCTTGATTCACTCACCTCTTTTTGGGCATTTAGATTGTTTCTACATCTTAGCTATTGTACGCAATGCTGCAGTGAACATAGAAGTGCAGGTTTCCTTTCAAATTAGAACCAACCCAAACTCTCACACCTATTCTTCTGGGCCCTTCAGAATCTATCCTGCCCTTATGGTGTCCTCAGCTTCCTTTCTTACTGACCTCCCTTGTGCTTCTTGTATGTGAGACAATGAATTTCTTGTGGTTCCTCAAGTGCTCCAGTCTGTCTCCTTGTAGTTTTGTGCCACATTAGCTCTGCTATAAGAACACTTGGGTTTGAAATTCAGAACCAGCAGTTTGGAGATTGAGAACTCACTCCTGAATCTTGCTGTGCCTCAGCTTACTTATCTGTAAAATGGGAAAATAATAGGATTCATCTTGACAGGGTTGTGCAGACTCAACTATACTTAGTATATACTTAATATATGTAGTGCTTAGCCCAAGGACTGCACACAGTAGGTGCTCAGAAAAATATTGTGGCCTTTCCCAGGGCAGGCACTACTTTCCCAGCTGGTGAAGTTTTGTGCATTCTCCAGGGCACCTTCTCGTCTTGCCCCTCTGGGAAATCTGCCCTAACTGCCTGAGTGTTCTCTCTCCTGTGCTCACAGGTCTCCTGTACGATCTCCTCATTGTACAAATCCCTGCTAAGTCAGCCTCCTCACCACACTTGGAGCCCTTGAGGGCAAGGTCTTGACATTTTCGAAAGTTTGCCACGCCCAGCACAGCCCTGACACACAGTAGGTACTAATATGATTTTGTGGCAATTGTGAATGATAGACGTGCAGGACTGGCACTAGGGCTTGTTGGTGGCATGACATGAATGATCTGGGTGACTGTGCTTGGTGACCACTGGTGACAATGGATACCTCTCTGCTCTTTTGTTTCCCAAGAAATAAGATTAATGTCCTTGGCCTCCCTGGTGGCGCAAAGTGTTAAGACGCTACCTATGAAGCTATTGGCAGCCACTGCAACATGAGTTTGATCCCCGGCCAGGGAGCTACCCACATGGGGCAGCAGACCTTTCCTGACTAACCCGCTAGTCCCCTCAGCACTGTATTTCAGTCAGTCTGCCTGTTCTGTTCCCTACTCTGTCTCTGGTGTATCCTCTCACCCCCTAAACCTCTGGCCTGTACCCCAGTTCTTGTATGCATAAATAAATCTTTAAAAAAAAAATAAAATGAATGACCTGCCTCTCCTGCGTGACAGGGCAGCCCAGAGATCACAGTACCTACAGAAAGCTTTGGAAATGAAAGAGTTAACACCCTATCACAACCACTGGCAGAACAAATTTACCTGGGGGTGGAGGAGTGACGCTCAGTAAGGACAACCTCATTTGGCCAGGTTTTCTCCAAGGCTCTGTATTTCTGAGTTGTACTTGTTGTTATAGATGCCCTCACTCACAAATTGTACAAGGTTTAGGACCCCTATATCCTGGTGGCCCCTGGAGTTAATCTTTTTCTCTAGTGAACTTCTTCATCTTCTCTGCTTCGGGAGTCAGGGAGGAAGACCAGAAGCTGGGGCCTCTGTCACTCTTCCCTCTTCTGACTCCTCCCCCCACAAACTCCCCCACAGGTGCTTGGCAGTTGTGGGAGCTGCCTGCCTTGCCAAAATCAGTGCAAAGCCCCTCCCATTGCCTGCACTCCCTGTTCCTCCCCCAGGGTTCTGGGCTCCTCTAAACCTCCCTGTGAGTTGGCTCTGTACCATGCCCCACCCTCCCCACACGTCTCCCTGTCTCCCTCACTCCACCCCATGTGGGGCCAGCCTCTTGGAGTGAAGGCCTTCTTGGACTGTGGTGTTGCAGCCTCTCCTTCGGAGGGCTGGCCTTGGGCTCCACAGAGCAGCTATGGCACCGGCCCGGCTCCCACTGTCACCAACACCGCAGCCCCTGACTCAGAAGGCCACCTGCCCCTGAGCAGTTCCCTTACGTGGGGGGAGGGAACAGCGGAGCTGGTGGGGTGATGGCAGACACATTTAAACTATTTCCTTAGGGAGGAAACGTCACTTTTATAAATGCAATATTTAAGGCGACCTATACACACCCTGCAGGGTGTAATTCTCAATCCTGGTGGCACTTTTGAATCACTGGGGGAGCTTTACAATGTACTGAGCTTGGGTTCCGCTCCCGAGATTGTGTGTTAATTAGTGTGGGATGCAGTCTGGGTACAAGAGCTTTCTAAAGCTCCCAGGTAATTCCACTGTGCAGCCAATATTGAGTGCCTCTGTTATAGGGAACACACCTGTGAGTATAAAGGCAGGAGAAAAGTGAGGGCTGGCATGTAACCATGCTTGGTTCTTTTTGCCTTGAAATGCCATTGCCATTCCTTTTTCCAGCTGAGTGCATGGGAAGCAGGCCCAAAGCTCTGTGTGGTGGCTTGGGGTCACACTGACTCGACCTGACCCCACACCCAGGAGAGGGAGGAGTCAGGGCAGAAACGGTGATTTTTAGGGTAACAGAGCCAAATAGCAATCATTTTGGTGTTAGCTAGGCCTGAGTGAGAGGTCATGATCTTGTCCGGAGCTTGAGCCAAGGGTTTAGTGTTTGTATTCCAGCTGAGCCCTGGTGCCACCCCTGCCTGCTCCTCAATCCTGGCCCATCAGCTCAGAGAATTGCGCCATCATGCCCTTGGCTGTTTAGTCATGGAATTCACCTACCCCAGACTCTGCCTTTTCTTCTCTCCAAATCCAGTTGGTCACCATATACTGTGCATTCACCCCCCTGCCCATGCCCTTAACCACCCTCCACCCGGGACCCGCTGCCCAGCCCCACTTACAGTATTTATTGTTTCTCCTGGAAGCCCCTGCCTCTGCTTCTGGGCTGCCCTGTGCTTCCTGTTTTCTCCTTCCATTCCAGATCAATGTTCCTGTGTTAGTAAGTCTCCAAGGGAGCCAAGAGTCCAAACTGTCTGTGATTGCCTGGGCCTAGCACAGGGGTTCCTGGTGCCTTTCAAGGACCAATAGCATCAACAACACTTGGGAACTTGTTAGAAATTCAGGTTGTAAGGTCCCAGCCCAGACCCAGTGAATCAGACTCTGGGGGTGGGACTCAGTGATCTGTTTTAACAAGCCCTCCAGGTGATTCTCATGTGTGGCCTCAACAATTGAATCCACATTCCCGGTGTGTGGCCTTCCCAGCCTTCCACACTCTAGCCCCTATTTAACTGTTTGCCTAATTCTCAATTATGACACCTTCTCATACCCCTTCCTATGGAACTCTGTGCTTACTGATCCCTCTCTCAGAAAGCATTTTACCCAGATAATTTTAATGTGTATCTGAAATTGAGACCTTCCTCCAAAAGCAACCAGAGGAAAACTGTGGTGGTAAGAGACAGGAATGTCAGTTAGGAGATGCAGTTCTGTACGAGGGCCCTGACCTAATTGATTATTCACCTCTGGGTGAATCACTTCCCTTTCTTGGTGTCTGTTTCCTCCAATGCCAAATGGGGCATTGTTTTAGATCAGTGGATCTCAAAGTTAATCATTGCCTGGGCCCCACCTTCAGATATTTCTATTTAACCATTTTGGGGGGTGTGTGTGGGATTTTAATTTCAGCCTAGGTGGAGAGCCCCTCTCTTAGGTCTTATCTCAGGGCCCAGCAACTATGCCCAGTGGTTCACGTTGGGAAGAAAGGATGTCTGACTGTTCAAACACGTGGACTTGTCTGCCCTGGCACCTATTAGTCTCTCTTCCCTGTAGGATGGACCCCACAGCTGTTGTTAGTGATGAAGGGCACATGAAGACACCCTGTCTAAGAGCAGCGGGCCAGGGGCATCCAAGACCTACTATAGTCAGGTGACTGTATGCTGTGTTTGACCATGATGGAGGAGGCCGATTAAGGACCAAAAATCCTCCCCAGCAGCCTGGCAGTGGTCACTGAAAGGCCCATTCTTTTGCAACCTCAAGGCCTTACCTCATGCTTCTCAGCTCTAGAAAACCTTGTCACACTAGCACGATGGGTGACAGGGTTTTTCTTCACAGACAGTTCAGGGTCTTATTTCAAGGCAGGTGTGAAAAGAGTGCATCTAAGAAGAGGAGGACAGGCTGCATCAAGGGCAGGTGAGGTCTGACCCTGGATAAGAAGTTGGGCCCCAGCCTGCGGTAGGTAAAATAAGCCAGGTGCAGGGTGAGGGCTGGACATAGCAAACAGCTTGTTGTTTAGGGGGCAGCTGGGAGGGGAAGCCAAGGCTTCTATAAGTACCTCTCTGATCAAGGTGTGATTGATCCCCAGAGACTCCCAGCTGTCATCCACAGTGGAGGCTTCCATTTAGCCACACATCAGGCTGTTCCCTTCAAAGGGAACAGGCCCACGAGCAGTCCAGAGCTGAGACCTCCCCACCTCAGGGCCAGAAGACTGGAAAATGTGACGATGGCAGGAAGTTGCCTGAAATCCTCATCCTCATCCCTCCTGCCTCCACCCCACACACAGTGAGCCTTCTCTGCTGTTCTCTTCCATTCACTGCCCCACAGTGATGTCCTCTCCCCAATACATAGCTTCCTAAGGCCAGCTGCTGCCAGAGGAGGGAGACAGCCATGCTTTTGCTATGAGAGGGGATGCCCCTCAGGGAGCCCCAGTTGTTTTGCAGATGAGAAAACAGTCCAGGGGTGCAGTGTCTGGCCAGACCAGGGTGCCAGGGTGGAGGTTACATTGTCTGGAGCTCGGAGCACCAGCCCATGCTCCCTAATGACTTCACCGTCCAGGCCATGGAGGAAGAAAACATACTTGGAAAAGGAGCTTTGTTTTGACTCCTGACGCAGGCTGGGCCTGGCTTTCCCCACTGGAGGTGATGTCACAGGACACCGGGTATGACTACCTTCCCTGTGAGGGGCCTGGTGAAGGCTGAGAAGGGGTAGATCCCCAAGGTTTTGCCCTAGGAAAACTGAAATTTTTTGAGTTTGAATATCAGTCAAATAAAGCTTTCTGGTTCCAAGGAGAGAGAGACATCTTTAATGTCACCCACCTGGAAGGCTCACAGAGAGCATGGGATCCCCTTTGCAAGGCCATTGTTTAGCTGCCTTTGAGGTAAATGGATCAGAAAGTCTGATTCCATTTCCTTGGCCTGCCTGGGCTGGGGAGGAGTAAGGGAGGGGCTGGGCCCTGCACTTGAGCTGTGCTTTGGTGTACCCTCAGCACTCTAGCCAATGGAAAAAGACCTAGGGGACATTTTCAGACCCCTAAACTATAAAGGATTCAGAGAGATACAAAGTTGGAAGGCAACGTAGACAAAGTTAGTATGTGTTTGCTTCAACTTGTCTGATCTGTTAGCCTTCCAGGTGAGGAGACTGATGCCCTGGGGTGCAAGGTGATGGACTCCCCAGGATACTCAGCAGGGTAGGCCCCAGACAAGCCCTCCAAGGTCCAGTGCATGCACTCTCCTGGGCTCCTTGCATGCTTTCCACCCCAGGATGTGATGGTGTGTCCTTGGGCCTGCTCTTAATACCCATGTACTCTGGGAGGGCTATCCCAAGCTCTGTGATTTTTGGCAAATCTCTTAACCACCCTGTCACTCAATCCAACCCAGCTGGGAAGCCAGGCACGACCCAGCTCCTGGGAAACCAGCTGTGGCACCCAAAGAGCCTGTCTCTGCCAAGCCCTCCACAGGTTTGGAAAGAAGAGTTGGTTGGGCAGAAAGGTTGGGTAGAGTTTGACATGACTTAGCAACACCCCAACACTTAGCTTGGCCTATGTACCCCCCCACCAAATATCTAGAGAGAAGATACAGAAACAACCTAAATGATGAGCCTTGACAAGGTCTTCACTGGTTCCTTCCCACACGAATCTACAGGATTTGTTTTAAGAGGAAAAAAAAAAAAGAAGGTTGAAAAGGATTGAAATGAGGCCAGACATGGTGACTGCCTCCGGAGAGAATGGGCCAAGAATCCACTGCCAACTGCATCAATTAAGGCTGCCCACGGAAACCCATTGAAGAACCCACAGTTTAAAAATGCTATTTCCCCCCTCAGAGAATCTTAGAAGTGGCAGACGCCTAAGGTATGTCCCACCCTTAAAGAGGAAAACGTAGGTTCAGAAAAGAGAGAGAAGGCTGGGATGTTGCCGAGGGCCAGGCAGCAGGCTGGTAGTGCCAGGGTGAAAAGAAACCCCAGCTCTTTCCTGCCTGAGCAGAAGCTCAACTCTATCATGTGCGCTGTTTGCACAGGTGAAGATCAAGGCGACAATTCTGTATTGGTCAAGCAGCTTGCCAAAAGAAAGCATGGGCCAGACCCCTGGCCTAGATAACAAACTGCTTTGACTGAGGAATCACACTACCTTTTGAGCTCCTGGAGGGATTAGAGGGAAGCCATCTGAAATGTGGCTGCAATTCCAAGTCTCTTCAAGGGCTGCTTGAAGCAAAGTGACCACGGAGGAGTGTCTGTACAGGACCTCATACCCTGCCCTCTGAGGTTCCCAGCTGACAGATGCATCAGGATGGGAATCACACTGGGAGAAAGCAGAGGCCCCAACCAGTGCTCGGCAATCACAGTGCTGCTGCTGGGTGGTCAGCACAGCTGTGGGTCTCGCAGAGCCTGGCCCCAGTGGGCGATGGGAAGTCTGCAGTAGGAGAAGTTAGACAGGTAGGGATTCCCCTGCCCCACCCAGTGAGTGACCAGTGTTGGAGCCCTGGAGCTTAGAGGTTAAGAATACAGGTTTTGCGGTCAGAGGTCCTGACTCAACCTCTTTTTAGCTGATGAACATGGGCAAATTACTTAAGGCCTTTGAGCCTCAGTTTCCTCATTAATAGGATGGGGATTAGAGCACCTGCCTCATAGATCATTGTATTACTGTTTTTTCCTTCAGGGATTGTTTCCAGACTCTGTGAACCTGCTGGTTTATAGAATAGGAAACTTTCTTTTGGCATTCAGGAGAGATACAATAGAGGAGGAACAAGGTCTATGGTGTCTTTTTATGGGACATCATTTGTCTGTGTTACTTTTTCAGGTGGAATAGAGGAGGTAAGAGGTGAGGTGGCTTCCCGGGCAGCCTGCAAATATAGGACCTCATAAATGCTTCCAAAGTTCAGAGGGGCTTCCTCCTTTTTAGCACGTGTGCTGGAGTGAGACCTGTCCATTCTCCATGGTCACACAGGCTGCTTTTACCCAAAGTTCCCTCTCATACTGTGACATTCTCTTCAGGTTCCTCACAATTGGCCTCACACTGTGAGAAAGGGCGAAGACAGCTAACGTCAGGTCTAGTTCAGGCCTTGCCTCCCTGAGTGTGATCTATCACTTGCCTCTGGGAGCTGCCAAGGTCTTGGCACGCTCTACCTGGAGCTGGGTGTCCTCTGTGACCGTCCTTTCTCTGCAAGCTTGGGCTTGCTGGCTCCTCTGATTCCTTCGGAATATTCCTGGTCCCAGAGTTGCCTCCTCAGCCTTAGGGTGGGACTGCACCCCAGGGCTCTGATTTGCATGAGGATTAGGAAAAGGCTGCACTTTCAGGCAGTACTAGAGAGGGACTGTCATCAGGAGGTGGCTCAGGATCTGTCCTCAAGGTTTGGACAAGGTACAGCTTTTTTCCTCCTACCTCCACATCTACCTTACTTTTAAAACTGAGGTAAAACTACCTTCATTTTGCCTCAAAATAAACTTTGAACAAATACCTAAGAATTGAAAGGGAGGGAGCAAATTGTTTACCTTCTTGCAATAGGTCTTCATATGACCTGATTCCACATGAGTTCTTAAAGCAACAAACTGGCAGAGGCTGCTAGCAGCTGAGGAAATCTCCTTCTCTTTTTCTTAGTTATTGGCCAGGCTGCATTTCTCAGACTCCCTTGCAGCTAGGCATGACCATGTAACTGAGTGATAGTCAATGGAATGTGAGAGGAGTAAGGAGATTGCTTCCAGGCCTGGCCTATCCACATACCTCAGGTGCACGCTTTGTGGTCTGTCCCCCTTTTGACTGAATAGGGATAATGCCCAGGTACCCCTAAAAACCATGTATTGTAATGGCAGTGTCCATAGAGTCTGGATTCCTATGGAGCTAAGTGAAGGAGGGCAATGGATTGAGTTATTCACTGGTTCAAAACTGATTTGTGAGCAAGGAACAAACATCCACTGTGTATGAGCTCTGAAAATGTTTGCAGTCTGTTTTCTAGAGCAGCACACTTATACTAACTCATACAAAGACAATCATTTGAGCTGGAGAGACAGCCTCTAATCCATGCACCATCCACTGCCTATATGGTCTTTCTCAATATTTAATGTAATTTTGTTCTATAAAGTCACTGCAAACCCTGAATTAGCAAATACTGAGCCATTGCTCCGAGGAGAAATTCAGTACTAACTTCCTATGAACCTCTGGTCACATTTTTGTCAACTGAGGAACATGTAATCGGGTTTACCATATGTTTCTGTTTTAAGACAACTTATTTCAATATATTATTGATTCATTAATAATGAAGTGAGAGCCAGCAGTACTATAACTCATGCCTGGACGAAACTTATCTAACACACACATGACTTGCTTCATCAGGCATATCACAGCCTTCTTGCGCTCAGGAACACTAGACAGCACGTTAGCACTATCCTTGGGGATTATTTTAAACAGTGAAATCACTTATAAAAAAGCACAAAAATGCAGAAAGAAAAGTGGCTCTAAATAGACTGTGAAAAGGCTGCCTTCCAGTATGAGCTGAAACAGGAAGGCGCAGGGTGGAGCTCAGCAGGGCATGTGTGTGTGGGGAGACTCAGATCTTTCATCTCCAATCTTTCATCTCAAATGTCCATGGAGGACTGCCAGTGCACCACGTGTATTGACTTTGGGCCTACGAACAGGGGAGTCCACAAATGATAACGATAGATTTTTAACTGGATACCTTCAGAGTCCGCTGGCCTAATATCTTGTGCAAATGCTGGCTGATAAGGAACAGTGGAGTCAGATGGATTGAGGGAGATCTTTGGTTAGTACTGGGAGTGCGGCATGGGGTCTGGAAACTGTGTGTGGCTCCAAAAACTGTGGCTCAGTACCTGCTCCACTGCTTCTGCAAGGATGCCTTGGGGCTGGAGCTGGCACCAAGCTCTGGCCATCAGGCTGCAATTCAGTTAAAAAGAATCCCTGGCAGGATATAGGGTGCCAAGCTCACAGGGCTGCTTTTTAAGACAGACCTTTTGTTGCATGAAAGCACCATGTTCTCTTTCACTTTAAGTTATTGTACATACTGTTCTCTCTGAGTGCAACTCTTGGCCCCTCCACCCCCTTTTTTCTTCTTCCCCTTAAGTTGCCTGCCTAATGCTTCTCCACCCATCACATCTTGCTCAATTCTTCCAAGTTTGAATTAGGTCAGCTTTATGCCTCTTAGTGTGCTCTGTTTCCACCAGTTTAGTGTTCATTATATAATATAATTTTCTCTGTCTTTGACTAGACTGTAAAATTCATGAGGGCAGGAAAGTTTTCTGTTGTAATCCCAAGTTCAACTGTCTTAACTAACAAAGATGTGCATTGGCCCTTAGAAATAAACATTCTAGAAAGCAGATTGCTTCGTTCAGTGATTCAGGGAAATAACCAAGGATCTACTTTCTTTTGATTTGCCTTCTAAATGTCAGTTTCCTTCTAATATAGGCTCCTGTTCTGGTTACATGGTATAGCTAAGGAACCCCTCCCCCTCCCCTTCCCTCCCTTCCCCTCCCTGCCTTTTCCCTCCCCTCCCCTCCCCTCCTCTACCTTCCCTTCCTTTCCTTTCCCTTTCTGTCATGTGCAGAGAAAGAAAGAAATCACAGATTTTTTCTCTTCCAATCATCAAACAAAAGTCCCAGACTTCTGTCTGATTGGATGAACTGATGTTATGTGTCTACTCCTGAACCACGGAAAGAGGAAGAGGATGACTATGGTCGATTTATTTATTTATTTATTTGTTTGTTTGTTTATTTTAAAGATTTATTTATTCATGCATACAAAAGCTGGGGTACAGGCCAGAAATGCAGGGGGCAGGGGAGAGGATTCACCAGAGACAGAGTGGGGAACAGAACAGGCAGACTGAATGAAAATATACTGCTAAGGAAGCAGCGGGTGAGACAGGAGAGGTCTGCTGCACCATGTGGGTTGCTCCCTGGCTGGCTGAGGATTGAACTCATGCTGCAGAGGCTGCGGATTGCTTCATAGTGCGGTGCTTAACCCCTTGCACCACCAGGGAGGCCCGACTATAGTTGATTTAGATCTTGGAGATAATGCGGGACCAGCAGTACAAGACTGAATGACTGCTATAGAGTAGGGGAGGGGTGGAATAAATGTTGGGGAGCCAACCAGAGAGTAAAGAGTGGTGGCAAGAATGTTCCTGAGAGTCCTAGATGAACTGGCAACCGGGACAAATTATCAGAGAAGAAACACCAACTTCCACATGGATCCAGAGAGCTACCATTTCCTTCTTAGTGAATTTGCAGCCAGGCTGGCATGACTTTGAGAATGAAGAAGGCCCAGATGAGGTTAAAGAGTAGGGTGGATGCCAGATCCTGCTGAGCTCTACAGGCCATTTTAAGATTTGAGTGCTCAAGCACGAGCAGGTCATGTTTCACCATGAGATGAGAAATGACAGCCAAGCTCGCCATCATTGGCACAGCTTCAGCCTTTGCATCAAGTTAGAAGAATGTCGCTTACCTTTCAAAAACCTTTCATGTTAAAAAAACTAGCAACAACAAATGTTGGTGAGGGTGTGGAGAAAAAGGAACTCTTCTGCACTGTTGGTGGGAGTGCAAACTGGCCCAACCACTATGGAGAGCTGTGTGGAGATTTCTTGACCTACTAAACATAGAGCTTCCATATGATCCAGCAATTCCACTCCTAGGTATTTACCCAAAGGACACAGAAACATCAATTCCAAAGAGCACCTGCACCCCTATGTTTATAGCAGCACTATTTACAATAGCTAAGCTTTGGGAACAGCCCAAATGCCCAAAAATAGATGACTGGATCAAGAAGATGTGGTACATATATACCATGGAATATTACTCAGCATTCAAAAAAGATAAACACATGCAATTTGCAGCAACATGGATGGCACTGGAAGGGATCATGCTCAGTGAAATAAGCCAAAAAGAAAAAGAAAAATACCGGATGGTCTCACTCATAGCAGGAATCTAGAAAACTTAAATAAGGGACCAGGAAAATGAATAACTATAAGAAAGTGAAAATCAAAATCAACAAAAAACTATGAACCAGAGACACTTTTGGGGGGGTGGGTGGCGGGAGGGGAGGGATTGGGGTCAGAATGAAGGGGTTGCAATTGTATGGGGAATATAAAAATAAAATTTATTATTTTTAAAAAAAATTAAAAAAAAATAACAAAAAAACCCCAAAAACCTTTCATGGCGACAACTGAAAATAATATAATAGGGAGACTGCCCAAATGTGTCTGCAGAATGATTGGCCAGACCTTTGCTTTTCTAAGAGAAGTGATTGTGAAAGACCATGCTCTCCAAACCAGCCGGGCACATGATCTTTTGGGGATGGTGACCTAGAGGAATACGTTCATCCACAGGATAAACATGGCAGATTTTCATGGGATATAAGTTCACATAGTTAGTTAATAATAGTTAATAATTTGAAATATTCTGATAGCAAAACAAAGACAGTATGGAATAGTAGGATATGAATTCTGCATGAATTTCTTAGCTTAACCACAGGTCTTAGGGAAAGTTTGGGCATGCAGGTAGGTGGGAGGGAGGTTGGGGGTGGGTGGATAGAATTCACAGGATGTTGCTGGCAAGCCTCTGAGGGTGTGATTTCATTTTCCTCTACTACTTGGGATACTTTAGGGAGAAATGAGAAACACTGGCTGCAGATGACATTCACTCCTGTCTGTGCTTCAGTGATGGATGCTTTTACATTCTTTGCTTATGACACTGTCATACCACAGAGCCAGGTTAGGGGGCAAGGTCTGTCCTCTCCCCACTAGGTTGTAACAAGATCCTTGCAGACTTTTGGCAGGTTATGCCCCCTTGGATTTATCCAAGACAGGGGAAAATGCATAAGTGAAGTCTGCACTCGAACAAGTTATCTGAACGTGAGGTAGGTGCTGGAGTCTGCTGAGTTGCCTAGTGATGTCATTTGAACCCTTTGCTGTGACCCAAGGAGAAAGGGGGTTGGGGGTGAGGAGGGGGCATGGGCCCTTCATAAACATTCCACCTGTCATTCGCCTCTGTGCAGCAAAGGTTATGTTTGTTTGAGGTCATTGCCTCTTGTCCATTTTCTCTTTTTTCTTTTTCATAAATCTCAGTTCTTGGCACCACATTTCCCCTCTCCTGGTGCATTCACTGCTCTCTGCATTTCTTCTGGACAATGGGTGCTAAGCTTTTAATCTTGGTGATTTTTTTCTGAGTGCCCACTCACATCGGGAGGGAAGTGTCTGTTCAGTTCCTCAATGAGTTTTTGTCCCTGAGGGCTATAAGGAGGTGAAAGGATTGGGGATTCTTTTTCTTTCGTATGAAGAACTTTCTCTGTTCTTCCACGGGTAGTTCTTGAATGGTCAAGTCCTGTGGGCAATTAACCTCTTGATATCTGTGAGTGTTCGAAATTTCCTGTGTGTGCCTCAGCAACAGCCCTCCCTGGAATGTGTTCTCGAAGCCCTGCCGGGTGGCCTCTCTTCCACAAAGTGGGACCTGTTCTACATGGGACCCAGAGAGGAAGGAAATGTCAGACAGGTGGAGTTATGAGAATTACATGGAGGAAACAGTCAAATTGTCACCCTATAACTAATTCACAGGCAACAGAAATGTAATGATGTACAGTGACCCATTTTGCATTTACATACCTTCTTTCATCTGACCATGGAAAATATTAATCTTTTCAGCCCTGTGGTCAGGTTTATGTGAGGAGTCCCGTCTGTGTTTTGTTTTGCTTTTTTCCCTCCTCCCCAAGGCAAAGAAAGAGTCACTGACTCATTCAAGTTGGTACAATAGCCCCTCAGATTTGAGAGAAGTTGGTGTTGGTGTTGTTTTCAGGCCCCGGGGATAGGAGAGGGGACTGGAAAACAAAGATGGCTTTTCTCTGGCCCAGGGGTCACCCAGTGAAATCCCCTCTTGATGGGCCAGCTCTTTCAGGTGAGCACACCCACTCAGTTAAAAATTATGAAAACAAAACAAAACAGGACCAGTGTGGCCTCCCTGTTCACAAGTTTCTGTGAGAAGTGAGGGTGCAGGGGGCCCTGTGTTTCTGTGATCTCTGGCGGTTTAGGAATTTTTCTGGTTCATTCTGAATGCTGCTGGACATTTGACAGGACATATTTCAGGCATATCTCTGAAGTAAATGGTGTCAGAGTTTGGGGATCACAAGAAAATATTAGCAACCTCTAGGAAGATGGGATGAGGTGGATTTTATTTTATGATCTCATCTGTGTTCTTCCCAGTTCTAATTACACTGTGTCTGGGGAATAAATTAAATGCTTCTGGAAGCTAATTGTAGATCATTTGTGGATATCACTTGATGAGGTTTATGGAGATCATTTGATCTGTGTCTGTTTATTTATCATTTACACCTCACTGATTTCCACAAGAGATCTTAGGCGTCTAATAACAAATGTTTGAAATGAAGCTCAAAGATCAAAAATGGAAAAGGGAGGGGAAAAGGTACTTGAGGTATCAGCTGATAGAATCACAGTGTTGGGGCAGCAGCCTTAACTCTGACCCAGAGGCACCTGTTGATAAAAAAGGAAGCACAAAATAATGATGTGTCTTGTCTGGTAAGAATAAATATGTCAATTTTTGAGTGGACCTTTATCTAGTATGGTACTGATTACTGAAAAAAATTTATGGCCAGGATCTAAATACCAAGCACTTTGAAAAACACAATGATTGTAATTTTAGCAGCACTTTCACAACAGATGGTGCTGTGTATGCAGGTGTGGGGGTGATCTTGACATTTTGAGATTCCCAGAGATTCCTCCTGCCCCCTCTTTCTTTGAGTTCAGGGATTGAGGGTGTCTCCATTATAGAGTTTTGGTTGTAGGCAATAAAATCAGCTCTGACCCACTCAAGAGAAGAGGAAACCTTTCCAGAGGACAGAGTAGTAGAGACAGTGACCAGACGGCAGATCCCATGGGATGTCCCGCTGAGGATCCCAGCTGGATGGACAACACGCTGCATTTCCTTCCAGCATCACTGTGCTTGGGACAAAATTCCCATAAGACAGTCCAAGACCGAAAGCATGGTCACGTGCTGTTCATTAGTTAGGAACCTCAAGGGACTTTGATGGCTTCACAGGCTTCAAAAACACTGCATGCAGTGGGGTTCCCTAAAGGAAACTAGGAGGTATTATTAAAGGAAGAACCGGCTTCTAGCAGGTACTCGTGACACCATCCCTGACTTTGCTTAAGGAAATTCCCTGATTCAAAAAGAAAGCTGCTTTTTACTGTTTTCTGTAATCTAAGCTTATCTGAGCTTTGTTTTCATTCTTCGCTGACTTAATGAACGTTCAATGATCAGCCTGAAAGCCAGTGAACATGAATTTTCTGTCATCATGAAGGGACCTAGTGAGCGGCTTCTCTGTTGCCGGAGAGGCTGGCCACAGGCAGGGCCCGCAGAACATGTTCTCGGAACTTTTGAAAGCTAGAAGTCTGACACTAAGAGGTCCGCAAGGCCATGCTCCTCTGAAGGAAGGCTTCAGGGAGGACTTTGTCCTTGCCTCTACCAGGCGTCTGGAGGGTAGTGGGGCAGGGGGCTGGCAGTCCTTTGCTTGGCCCTAATCACTCCGGCCTCATGTTCATGTGGCATCCTGTGTGCCTTCGTCTGGCTGTGGTGCCTTCCTTGCTGCCTTAGGGACATCAGTGATGGGGTTTCGGGCTCACTCTAAACCAGTGACCTCATTGGCTCTGTTCCTAACATTTGGGGTTCCCCCAAATTCATATGTTGAAATCTTAACCCCCAAATGGGATGGAATTAGTAGGTGGAGCCTTTGGGGGTATGCTTATGTCATGCAGGAGGAGCCCTCATGTGTGGTATTAGTGCCCTTATAAAAGAGACCTTCATCCCTGCCACTACTGGCCAGGACACTGGCCGGGACATTGGCCGGGACACTGGCTAGGAAATAGGAAGAAGTACTCTTATCCAGCCATGCTGGCATCTGGACTTCCAGCCTCCAGAATAAAATAAATACATTTATTTAGCTTATTGTAAGAAAATTTCTATTATTTATATGCTACCTAGCCTGTGATATTTTTGCTATAGCAACCTGATTATACTAAGAAAACCAGTATGACCTCATCTTAACTTACAACTTTAATTATATCTGCAAAACTCTATTTCCAAATAAGGTCCTCTTCACTTTTCAGCTGAACGTGCATTTTTCAGGAGAGGGTGGGGGAGGTACATTATTCAACCCAGTACAAGCAGAGAATGGAATTGGCTCCTCTGGTGGTTGATGAAGTTAACTTTAGATATTAAAAACAAATAGATTTAACCAGGAATTCATTAGGAAGGAAGATTCCTTCAAGTGGATTTAGCAGGGACTTTTGTTTTCCGACACTAAACACCTTTTTGAAGTGTTTGGGTTTTAGAACTGGGGAAAAAGGGTATTATAAAGTTCTTAGATAAGTATGTCAAAACTTAGTTTTAAGGAGTCTAATGTTGAGTTAATTACATTGTTTTGCTCTGAGGACAAGATTTTTTTTTTTGGATGACTTAATGCCTTGCAACCTGGGAATTCTTACATCTTATTGTTTCCCTTTATCTCAGTGTGTTGCCCCCTGAGCTTCAGGACTACTTTTGTTTCTGGTCTGCCCCTCTCACCTTCTTTTCCCCAAATTTAGAACTGATAATACTTTGAGTTACCTTAAGGGAAGAAAACAAGGGGTCTGGTCTCTAAGGGAGATTCAGAAAGAGACCAGGAACTCAGAAACATGAGGTGCTTCATCCCTCTCAGCTTTTCCACTCCCTCTGGACTAAGTCACAGAGATGTGGTTTCCATGGTGAACTGCAGGCATGGCTGCAGAGACTTCTCTGGGTGTCAACTCAGCGATTTTTTTCAAATCTCATATAACACAGCAGTCATATGGAGAGATGCAACTGGGTTTGAATTTTGTGGCCTTTTTACTTTTCCTGATGCGGGTCTGCTCTGCAGAATTAGGGTGGGATTTTGAGCAGTGAGGCTGGAATGGTAGACAAGGACCAGATGACCAGGATCACTGAAAATGATCTAAAAATGGACTTTATCCAGAAGGTGTCTCTTTCTCAAATTGTGGTGCCAGACCACCTACATCAGAATCCCTTGTGGGTATGTGTTAAAAATGTGGATTCCTGAGCTCCACCCAGACCTCCTAAACCAAAATTCAGGGAGTGGCTCAGAAGTTTGCATTTTTTGCAAGCACCCTAGGGGATTCTTGTGCCAACTAACTCTTTAGAATTACTGCTATCAATCACATGGATCCTGACAGGCTTGGGTTTATAGCAGGAGTATTTAGATATCACAGGAAGAAAGTGATGTTATAATCTAGCTTCTTGTGAAACACAAATTCTGTGCTAACGATGGGCAGTGTACTATTTCAATTGTTTTAGATACACTAACTCATTTAGTTCTCATAACAACTCCAAGGCTAACTTTTGTTACTATCTCCAAATTCAAGATGAGGAAACTGAGGCACAGAAATTACACCCAAGTTATGTGACTTCAGAGCCCATGTCCTCAACTACAATGTTGATGTAACTACAATGTCCTCTTGTAACTACAAGAGCCCACGTCCTCAACTACAATGAGATGTAACAGTGTGGTGGTGATCTTTTGCAGGAGGGACTTAAAAAAGGAGTCTAGTACAACCAAGAGGATGATGAAACCATTAACCAGAACCTGAATGTGAAGCTGTGCTGGTTTTTATGTACTTATGTCTTCAGTATCTCCTGTATTAATTGTAAGCTCTTTAAAGGTAAGGACACAGGAATCATGCATAGCTTCCCTGATGTTACACCTGTCAGGTGCACGGGCAGCGGACACACACTCAGGGGTCAAGTTTCTTGCTGTGTGGTGAGTTAGTGAATGTCAGCTTCTCCAATGAAAAGAAGGGTGCTTTGAGACCCATGATGTTTCTTCCACTTTAAAATGGACAAGGCTGCAGGGGGTGCCACTCCGAGGGGTGCCACTTACTTGGCTTCTCATAGATCACATGAGCAGTGGCATCCAGAACTGTGCCAGCTGGGGCTACTGAGGAGGAGGGTTAAGTGAGTCAATGCAGGTTTAGGTCATGTCTGGGATATGCAAGTAGTTATTGTTATCTCTGCATTTCTATAGTTTGAACATCTGGTGACTGAGATCCTATGATTTTTTTCCTCCTAGAAACAGGGAAAGTGAATTTCACTTTGAGGGGCAAAAATAGCTTATAGGCTCTAAGCTGTCTTAACTGTCTTATTTTCCCTGACCAACTACCTCTATTGAGTTCTTTTGCCCACTTTTCTAGCATCTTCTTCTGTGGAAATTTCCATTCCAGGCAAAGGAGGAAAGCACAATCCTTGGCTGAGGCTGAATTGACCAGCCTTCTCCCTTGACTGGCTGGCTGATAGCTGACCAAAGTCATCTGTGGACAATACACTTACTTCCCAGTGGAGGCTGCTTTGCCTCGGGTTGAACACTCACTGCTGGGACATCTGTACATGGTTGCAAGAAGCCTGGAGAAACAGAAGTCGGTGTTCACAAACTACTTCTATATAATAATTTTCTTTCTTTTTTAATTTATGCATGGAAGAGGTGAGGTATAGGCTAGAGGCACAGGGGTGGGGGCGGTGAGATGATTCACCAGAGACAGAGTGGGGAGCAGAACAGGCAGATCTACTGAAATACACTGCTGAGGGGCGCAGCAGGCAAGTCAGGAGAGGTCTGCTTCACTATATGGGTTAGTCCCTCGCTAGGGATTGAACTCATGTTGCAGTGACTGCTGATAGCTTCATAGTGCTGAGACTTTAACTCCTGCACCACTAGGGAAGACATTCTATATAATCATTTTCTAAAGAAATCTAGACTACAAAAAATGTTTTCTATTGGTCCTAAACAATATTAATTAGGCAAATATACATGTGTACATTATCTGAGGATTTGTGATCTCATATTTAAATCTGGAAATGGTGCCATCTGAGGAATTTCAAGATGAAGTTCAGTTTCTATTTTTCATTCATCATCCAATGGACTTGCATTGAGAGTTTCCTGACTCCATGTCAAGCATACATTACATGTCAATGACCCTGTATACTATTTATGTAGATTTGAGGTCAGAAGATTGTTTTAAAAATTCTTTACTACTCATTGACTTTGCCAGCTCGTTGAGCTTCAGGTTTTCTGCTCTATCTCCCAGGGGTGCTCTAGGAGTGAAATGACTTTAGACACAGCATGGAACAGGGAGATGTCACCTTCAGGACTATGGGCCAGGGCAAGCCTTGATTGTGAAGGTAACCATGGAATTCTTTCTGAACAAAGAGCACGTTTAGGTGACCTCTGTCACTAGAGACAACAGGAGCTGTTGTCTTGCGGTGGTGGGAAAGCAAGTTTTAGACCACTTGCTTTATCGCTGGATTAAATATTGAAACCCATGACAGTTTTGCCTCAGTAATCCTCTAAGGCCATTTGACACCAATCATACATTTCTCTCCACCACTTTTCTGTCTCAATGACAGTTTCCTGATATTATATTGTCATAATAGACCTGTTAGTTTGCAGGAAAAACTCTTTCTGCCTCCCTAGGGATGGGCTCCCAGAAAAGCCAGCCTGAAAGGAAACTGAGGCATGGACAGGTAACAAATTTCTTATTGTGCTTATGTATTTCTACTGGGTATGGGCTCAAGTGATTTCCCTGAAATTCTAGCCCATCAATGGCAGAATAGAAGGTTGAGGTGAGTGTTCTTGCTTGGTCCTCTTCACCAGGTCAGAGTTGAATGGTGTGGGGGAGGTCAGGGTCCCTCTTGATCAGCCCATAAACTCTGGAATTTGGAAAGACAACATTTGATGAGGCTCCAGTCAGTCTCTAGGCAGCTTAGAAGTTCCAGAAAGCACTGATTGCTCTTGAGGATCTTATAACAATCTCTTTAACTTCAGACCCATCCTGCTCATTCATTAAACTCTCACTGTCTGTGTCTGTTTCTTTAAAAAAAAAAAAGATTTATTTATTTATGCATACAAGAACTGGGGTACAGGCCAGAGGTGTGGGGGTGAAAGGATTCACCAGAGGCAGAGGGGGCAACAGAACAGGCAGATTGACTGAAAGACACTGCTGAGGGGAGCAGCAGGTGAGGCAGGAAAGGTCTGCTGCATCATGTGGGTCACCTCCCCGACCAAGTGCTACTGTGGCTGCGGATTGCCTCATAGTGCTGCATCTTAACCCCTTGCGCCACCAGGGAGGTCCTCTGTCTGTTTCTTGGGCCACTGTGGGCCTGGCCACTTTTGGATCTGCCCTGTCTTGGACACCCATTAGCCACATGTGGCTGTGAAGCTCTAGAAATGTGGCTGGTCTGTATTATCATGCGCTGTCAGAGTAAAATAGCCTGAAAACTGAATATAAAAATAAGAGTGTAAAATAGCTCATTAACAATGTTAAAATATTGGTTACATATTGAAATAATAATGTATTAAATATATTGAACTAGATAAAGTATACAGATTTCTTCTACTATCTGAAAGTAGAACATTCCTATTTTGTATGGTTTAGTAAGTTATTTTGGGGGGCCTGGGAACACTCAGGGATGTTTCCAAATAAATTAATGGCAAAGCGTTCCCAGATCACAAAAAATAAGCCACTAACGCATGCCAATTAGGAGCATTCTACTTTTGAATAGTGGGAGGAAACCTGTATTTAAAATTTAATTCTACATTTTTTTTAATGTGGCCACTATAAAGTTAAAATTTGCCCATGTGGCTCATATTATATTTCTATTGGGGAGTACTTGTCTCAGTTCTAAGATTCAGAACTCAGATGAAGATGTGTGGCCAGAAGAGACAAGATGTGGCCTTCCTTTAGGGGTCATCTCTCACTTGCTGTAAGTCTGCCCCCCTCCACCCCTCCCACTCAGGCTGGGAAATACTGTGAACTCAATCACACTTCTTCTTTGACTTGTTTTAAAAACTCTGAAATCCTACTAATTGGTTGGATCTTAACACCTTATTTTGAAAAGTACTTCCTAACTGGTATGGGGTGAACTGTGAACACAAAATTCATCCATTGAAGTTCTTCCTACTCCCCATCAGAATCCAGCCACAGGTGAGAATCAAGCCTCTGAGAGATGATAGTGTTAAATTAGGCTGTTTAGTGGGTATTAACCTATCTGTCCTGATCAGAATAGGAAAGTTGAGCATGAGAGGAGGCATGAGTGGTGTGCACAGAGGAAAGGCCCTGTGCAGACACTGAGCAGGTGGCATCTGCCAGCCAAGGAAGAGACCTCAGAAGAATCCAGACGGCCACCAGCTCAATCTTAAGACTTCAAGCCTCCAGAACTGCGAGAAAATTCTGTGGTATTTTGTTATGGTTGCCGGAACAAACTAATACACTAACTTATTTCTTAGTAGAACTGGAGAACACTTAAGCAACAAGAGAAAACTGTTTCTCCAAGGCCAGAAATCTGGCTTCTTGCAACGGTCTGTTGGGACCTCAAAGAGAGTTGCAAACATTTCTCTCTCATGTTGTTTCTGCCTGAGCTCTGTGTCTGTTTTCCAGTCCCCGTGTTCATATTGCATGCTCCTCGGTGTCCTCTTTGTTCTCTGACAGATGATGAAGATTTAAGAAGCAGTAGCGTCAGAGAACCAGTGTTTTGAAGAATCGAGGGAAGGGCTGGCTGCAAGATTTCATAAGTAGGTCTATGCAAACACACAGAATCCTTTCTTCCATGTCTAAAATTCTTTCAACAAACTCATTTGGGTGAAGGTAAGAGCTTATATATTCAAATATCCAGGAGATTCTGAACATATTCATTGGCAGAAAGGGTGTCATTTTCTAGAAAACTTATTTCTGCAGATAGTGGAGGTAATCAACTGTTTGGGAAGGAGGCTGCTGAGCCAAATGACCTTAAGAGTCTTCATCTAGTTTTAAGATCAGTAAGTCTGCAACTCTTTGTCCAAGGGTTTCATCCACTCTGAATGGGAGCTATCTCAGGGTCAGAGAGAGAGCAAGCATTTAGACCAGCCACATGTGGGGGGAAGAGGGTTGGGGTTTACCATAGTGGAAGCTTCATCTTCATAGGTATTTGCCCTCCACAGACAAAGTTACCATCAAAGCCTTTGCCTGGGAGTCAGCAAACTGACTTCTCAACCAGGTCAGTTACTGGGCTATGGCATGGAAGGCCTCAAGTAACATCAAGTCTCCTTAGAGACACTCTTTCAACTTTCAGAACATGTATCTATAAACTGGCATGAACCCAGAATTCACCGAAGGGAGAAAAATACAAATGATGAGGATAGACCCAAGGATTATCTTCTTGGCATTCCTTAGAACAGCTGTCTGGCAAATGTTACACCAAGTCTGAAATTATTTTAGCAACTTTGCCTTGAAGAAGAACATACAGGGAGAACACCAGACAGATTTGCCTTCATTTTTTTGTTACAGAAAAGAATTTCAAGGACATTTGTATGTTTAGTGAGATCACGCTGGTGATGGGCTTATTTTTTTTGAAATTTAAATCATGTCACATCTAATAAATGTACAGCCAAGTATAGCTATAGCACTGAGTTCATACTGATAGCTATTAAGGTTTTCTCCTTTTTTTAAAAAAGATTTATTTATTTATGCATATAAAACTGGGGTGTAAGCCAGAGGTGCGGCGTGGGGGGGGGGGAAGAGGATTCACCAGAGAGAGTGGGGCACAGAACAGGCAGATGCACTGAAATACACTGCTGAGGGGAGCATTGGGTGAGACAGGAGAGGTCTGCTGCGCCATGCTGCAGTGGCTGGTGATAGCTTGATAGCACTGTATCTTTAACCTCTGTGCCACCAGGTTTTCTCTTTCTTATTGCTTTTCCTCATGATCATGACAAATAGAATATTGTAAACATGTTTTAAACAAGAAAACTTCATCAAGTTTTAACAGAAGGCTAAATAAAATACAAATTTAATGGCAAAATAGCAAAAGATATCTGCTTTCTTAAGTTTCCTTTCAGGCCCCATGTTCTGGCCAAATGTCATATTTTCTGGTTCAGTGAAGTAGGATCTGTGAGGGGTGGAATAAAATTACAGCAAGACAAGGTTCAGTGTACCCGTGGGGTCTACGGCTGTGGGAGTGAGAACGGTCTACCATGAATACCTCACCATGTTCTTGTCTACAGTGCTAAGTGGAACCATTTGTCACTGTGTACCACTTACACCAAGGTAGTCTCTGATCTCTGAACACCTGACTTACTGCCATTTTCAAATGTCACTTCAGCAGTTCTAATGATGAAGTTTGGGATTGTGTGTGTGTGTGCGCGCGCGTGAGTGTGTGTGCACACTAGGGTAGATGAGAGAGTGGGGGCCTGTTGGGGATGAGATTTCCTTCTTAATCAGTAGCTCTGGCCTGAGAAGCTGAGAAAGGGTGACCATACTTATCAGGGACAAGAAAGGGACTATACAATGGGCAAGAAATATATTCAGAGGCTTGAGTGACAAATTGGATTCAGTTTGCTTTTTCCTAGTGAAACACGTAAAAATGGTTACAGCCCGAAGCTAGCCCATAAAAGATTGCTGATGCGTCAAGTGGGGGATATACCTGCATTTCCCCCTACTATTGTCACTGTGCATGGGAGGTGTTGTGTATTGGTTTAATTTTACACTAATTACAGGAAGTTTTTGAGATGAATTTGGAAATCAAACTATAATTTGTGACATCTTTTCTTCGTGATATTTTTTCTGAGCTCTAAGAAATAATTTAAAAAGAACTTTGGGAACATGGCAGGAGTGTGAGTTGGGGACATCTTGTTCCACTAGAGAAAATGGAAGGTGGTGCAGCTTCCTATGCAGCCATGTAAACACTCTGAGTGGTCCCTAGGCAAGTCATTTCTTTGAAAAAGCAGAGTTGTAATAGCTAGAGAGTCCAGTAGGTCTAGCACACTACATAGAATTTTTTTTTTAAAGATTTA
Source organism: Talpa occidentalis (assembly GCF_014898055.3). NCBI lineage: Eukaryota > Metazoa > Chordata > Mammalia > Eulipotyphla > Talpidae > Talpa > Talpa occidentalis. Next base: position 39,219,005 of record NW_023604295.1, on the reverse strand, counting down.
TTTTTTATTTATGCAATAGCTGGGGTACAGGCCAGAGGCACAGGAGGGTGAGAGGACTCACCAGAGACAGAGTGGGGAGCAGAACAGGCAGATGGACCGAAGGCACTGCTGAGGGGAGCAGCAGGCGCAACCAGAGAGGTCTGCTGCACCATGTGGGAATCTCCCTGGCCAGCCAGAATTGAACCCGAGCTGCAGAGGCTGCGGACAGCTTCACAGTGCTGAGCTCAACCCGCTGCGCCACCAGGGAGGCCCACTACATAGAACTCTTAATGTTTGCAGACTCCTTCCGTTTTCAATAATGAATAAAGTATGTGCTAACTTCATGTCTCCTCTTATTCATAGCCTTCATTTTCTTTCTCTTTTGTCTTGCCCAGATTATATTACGCTTGATTATAGGTTCACTGGGTGTTGTAGATTTCCTAAAGTTGGCAAGAAAAATAGACTTTCAGATTGACCCAGATAATACTGAGTGCATTAAGACAATGAAGAAGGAAGGGAGAGAAGCCAATCATTGGTAGACAAGAAGAGAGACACACTGTACAATATTTCACTGGAAACTCATCACTCAGCAGGAAGGCAGTAGAGAGCACAAGGAATTCCAATTCAGGAAGGTATATTGTTTGAGGGGTGGTAAGATGGTCTTAGTTTTGTTTCTCTTACACTCTGATAACACATTCATTTCTGGTGTTCCCCCCACCCCCGACCCCGCTTTACGAAAACCAGCATTTACAGCATAACATTTATTAAAGTGTTCTTTTAGATGGGAAACTTTTTCAATGTTCTTCAGTGTTTTCATTAAATGGATCAGATTTAAATGTAAAATGAAAGTACCATTGTTAACTACAGGTTGACTATAAAGGATGATCAGGATGGGTATGTAGACATTTACTGTACATACACAGTGTGCCAGGTTGCCCCAGCTGACAGGTTACCACACTGTCGTGGAGGAAGCCAGACTACTGTCTGGGCAAAGTGACAAAGAATGTTTAATAGTTACTACTTTGACTTGCTTTTGTATGAATTTCTTCTCTAAATGTTAAATTTTGAAATGATTTCATACTTAACCCCAAATTGCAAAAGTGATACAAAAAATATTTCCCCTGAGCTTGAATATTTAATTCATACAAACAAGGAAATTCCCATCTAAAATTATAATGCAATGGTTAAAATTAACATTGATACATTACTACCATCTAGTCCTCAGATCCCATTGGAATTTTGACAAGTAAATACTATGTGTGGTAACAAAAGGATCCACTGCAGGATCACCAGCTGCATTTAGTTGCCAAGTGTCTTTAGTTCTCTTTACTCGGGATGGGTCCTCGATCTTTCCTTGACTTTTATAACTTTGCTGCTTTTGAAGATGACACACTGATCACCTTGAAAGAGTCCCTCATTTTGCATTTGTCTGATATTCCTCCTGGTTCTACCCAGGCTATGTATTTCTGGCAGAATTCCACAGAGGTGATGGTGCATCCAACCAGGTGGCTGGATTTCAGTTTGACCTATGATCCGTGATTGCTCATCGTAGGCACTCAATTTAGGTGGTGCCTGTCAGGATTTTTCCATTATAAAAATGACTCCTTTTCTCTTTGCAATTAGTAAGAATTTCTTTGTGGAGGTACTCTGAAATTATGCAAATTTCTATTTTCAGCACACTTCCACCCACTAGTTTTAAAATCTGCTGATGTTTCTTGGTTGAATGAGTGATCGCTATGAGGGCTACCACAGGATGACTTTCTAATTCCATCATTTCTTCATTTCCATTTTACTTTAAGGAAACGCTTTCTCTCTTTATTTATTTGTATTAGTATGGTTTTACCAGTTCTCATCTTACTCAATGATTACAATTCATGACTACTATCATTTAGTTTGACAAATAGTCCCTAATTTAACCAGTGGGTGCACTTTCAAGCTGACTTCTTGTCTTCTTGATCTATCTCCATCATTCTTTGAGAAGCGGTAAGTCTTCCAAATGGTAGCTCCGCTGGGCTCAGTGGAAAGGGGGATTGTCTAGAGTTTGAAGACCTGGGCTGCAGCCTTCTTGGTTTCTTCCATTCCTAACTAGGTATACTTGGGAGACCTGACCTTCTGGTTCAGGGCTTAGAGTAGGGATAATCAGACCCTCCTCGGAGGAGTTGCTGTGAATTCGGCGGAGGGGGGAGATTGTAATCTGGATTGGCTTCCATACCTGGAGACTTTTCAGGATCATTCTGTGGGTGGGTGTATCATGATTGCCACATGAGTCGCGAGGTACCCTTTGAGACATATGCCTGTCCTGTTTGTAGCTTGCGAGAGTTTTATGTTTCAATTAAATATGTGTTTGAATGACTCTTTGCTCTCCCAGATGTTTGATACAATGCAGACTGGAATCCTTCCCACAAGGATGCACTGGCCTGGGTGGTATAGAGGTCAGTGCAGCTAAGCCACTTCCTAGGACGACAATCCCCAACCACTCTGGCGCTGGAGTGTTGCCTGCCTTATCTTCCATTCCCAGCAAAGCCCTATCTCAGCTGGCCTTCAGCCATAAAGCAGATGGAAAAGGGTACAGGCTGGCACAGGGCTCCAAGTCATGTCAAGGGAGCTGTGTAGAGGCAGGGATCCAGAACCAGGAATGTCCCTCATGGTTGTCCAGGGTGCGGGTGGGTAAGAATGGCATGTGAAGTCATTTGTAATTTGGCCCTGCTTGGTTTTTAAGGCTTAGAGGAGATTATGGCGATGGCTATAGAAGAGTCTGGCTCAGTGCCTGGTGTAGTCTCTTGCCGCTCCCCTGACAGTCATGGAGCTCACAGGCCATTTGCTGAGTGTTTCACACACCACCACCCATCCACATGACTTACCAAGCACACTCCTCCGTGTGCAGGCTTCCCGAGAACCTCCCAACCCAGAAGTTAAAAGGCAAACTGAAATTAATGTCTGTATTGATTGAATTAAAGTTGTACAAAAGGAAGCATGATATCAATTTTATTAATCATGAAACTGAGTATTTATAAAATTTTAATTGCGTTCGAAAATAATCTCTGCTCAGATTTTCCTGAGTGTTTATGAGAATTGCTGAGAACATTTTAGACAATCTAAAATCAAAGAAGTTACTTACAGGTAATTACTTTCGAAAGAAACATTTTTAAGAAACCATGAAAAATTAAAAAGATAAAAATGACATTTGATGTGGGTATGTTTGCATTTTAAGACGTTTAAAATGAAATTGAGTGGATCCTCCAAATGAGGATAGTTGAGGGCTTGTGAAAAACCTGTATCAGTCAGACTAGATAGGTAGTGAGACCCCCTGATCAGACCCCATGATCAGGTCTGAACACCACACAGATTGGGCAGAATTTGTGGGGGAAGAGCCTTACTATGCTTGATGCAGTGGGAATCAGTCCCTAATTCGTTTGTAACACTAGGAAGATTGGTCTCTCTCTGGACTTCAGTGTCCTCATAAAATCCCCCAGTACACAAATATGCAAAATAATAATAATAATAGTAATAATAATAATAATCCTGCAAGATCTTTCATATGTTTAAAAACTTTGAAGATTTTGGACTACATAATCGTTCTCCTTCCTTGACACTCTAAAATTCCATGCACCGTCCCCTGAGTTTTGATTCCAGGAGTTATTTATTTTGGGCATCAGTTTCTGCACAGCCCATAATCAAGGACTCAGCCTCTTTCCCTGCTGGAGTCTCCTCTAGAGAGGAAGCAGACCAGTCAGGTTTTGTGAGCTGGCATTCTCTCCCCTTTAAGCATAATTAAGGCCCTGCCCTAGGGACGAAGAAGGGGGGGGAGGCTCCCTTCTGCCCATCCATTAGTATATGGGTTTATAGTTCTTGCCTTTCAGGGTTATGTCAAATGGAGGAACTCTTGAAGAAAAGATTGTTTGCTAAACTGGAGTGTTCACTTTCTATGGTTACCATAACAAATTACCACAAGCTGAGTGGCTTAAAACAACAGAAATTACAATAGAAGTTGATGCTTGTGCAGTTTTGGAGGGCAGAAGTCTGAAATCAAGGTGTCTGCAGGCTGCAGGCTCTCTCCCCAAGCTCTAAGGAAGAATTCACTTTATCAGCTTCTGTTGGCTCCAAATTGCTTTTCATCTGGAGCCTTTATTATTCTAATTTCTCCCTCCAACTTCTCTTCCTCTCTTATAAAGGCACTGGACATGGCTTTAGAGTGTACCTGGGTCATCCTGGTTGATCTCATCCAGAGATCTGTACTTAATTGCATCTGCAAAGGTCAAATGAGGTCACATTCACAGGTTCTGGGACTTAGGCTCCAGACATATCTTTTGGGGGGCTACTTCAGGTGACATGAGGGCTGGCCCACTGGTTCTTAGCTGAGCTCTGACACGCTGGAGTGATGGTGGATAGAGGGCTGTTACACTGTCAGGGAGAAGGAAGGCTGCACTGTGAGGAGTGTGCCCAAAGCCAGGGCTGACACTGGCTGGTCAGCCCTGATGGTCAGCGAGGGCCATCCTGACCCCCACCTCTCTTTCTCTGTGAAGGAGGATGCTGTTTCATTAAGTCAGGCTTGGTTCTGCTGAGCTTATAAACAACTCCCAAGTCTCAGTGGCTTACATGCAACCAAACTTTTACCCTTATACTTGCCTCAGCTCTAGGACAGGGGGACTGCAACACCTCCCAGGTGACCTTCACTCTGGGGCCAGGCTGGTGGAGTGGATCCAGAATAGGACCAGTTTTGTGGTAGAGAGAGAAGAGCTCATGGTAAACTCAAGCTGGCTCTTGAATGTTCTGCTTGGAAGTGACAGATCTCACTTTGGCTCATTTCACTGGCCAGAGCAAATCACAAGGCCATGTCTGATGTCAACGAGGAGGAGAAATATCCTCTCCCAGGGCGGGGCAGTGAATATTTTTGAACCACAGGAAGACAGACCACCCAGCTATAGGAAGACCCCCTCTGTCCTTTGTCTATAGAGAGGCTGCATAACTTCCTCTACCACTTCCCACACAAGGAAGGTGGCTGCTCACTCAGGCTTTCTCGAAACCCTCAGCACTCATTTCCCCAAGACAGTGCTGCCTGCATGTTTTCAATACACCCGACCCTGCCCTGTACTAGCAGCTCTCCCAACGCTCAACCCCCAGGAAAAACGATGGACTTATCATTTCATTTCATGCCATTGTCGAATGAACTGTTTGTGAGATGTGCTTTCCAAACAACCTACAATGAATGTTTAAAGCATGGTTATTTTCAGAGAAACCGCAAGAAGAACATTTAGCTCCTTTTTCTGTTTGTAGTGGCTCTGAGAAATGGTTAAGGGTTTGGCCCACCGTCTGAAGATTCCAAAGATCTCCAACAATTAAGGCCGAAGAGACCTTAGAGAACTAGCGGGCAGCTTCCACGAATCCAGTGGTCCACCGTGGGCTGCCAAGGTTCTGGGAGCTCCCTAAATTGTAAGTCAAATTGTATGAGAGCACGTGGGTAGCACATGTGTATCTTCTGGAGCCAGAATCCATAGCTGGCATCTGATACTCAGAGTCTGTGACTCCAGGACGATGAAGGCTCATGAAATCTAATCCAATCACATCATTTTACTGGTGATACAGAAATTGAGGCTTGGTTCCTTGCATCAAATGGACTGATTCTATTGAATATATTAGCTGATAAATTCATCAAAAACTTTTCCCTAAACCTTGGTTTTGTTTCAGTGAGTTAGCTTTTTTTTTTTTTTTTTTTTAAATGTTATAACCTACTCAGGGAGAAAGGAGAACTCTTTGGAAAGTTACACTGACTTTTAAAGCCACAAGGGTATCATTTGGTACATTCCTACCCCAGCAATTATTACCCTTTGAGTGCCTGCAGAGCTACCTCCAGCCTTCCCCTTGGTCTCCGTGGGGACTCATTATGTTTCTAACAGGCAAGTATGAAAACTTACAGTGCTGGCTTACCAGAAGAGTTTGCTTCGGGAATTTCAGACAGGGCTGCTTCTGTCTTGTAAGGATCCCTCCAAGCAGAATAGAGAATGACTCTGGCAGATGATGGTAATAGGATTGCATCAATATTACATGTCGGCCAGGCAAAGAACCAATATGTCTTAATAGCACAGGTCTATTTATCTTCCTCCTTCTCCTCTATGAAGCTGGTTGGAGCTGAGTAGTCTTTCCTTTTAACAGATAAGGAAACAGAGGGTCAATATTTTATTCACCTCTGGAGCAGAGATTCTGAACAGGGTTCTGGGATGCAGCTTAAGGGGTTTGTGAAGTGATCCACAAAGACACTCGTGTATTTGTATATGAAATTAGAGGGGGCATGAGATTTTCTTCAGATTCTACAAAGTTTGGTGGCAGCAAAACGTTCAGAACCACCATCTCAGGGTTTCTATTCTTGTAAATAATCGGCAGGTTAGCCCAATCTTGACATTCAGTCCTGTCTCTTCTGGCGAATTCTCTCCTTTTTTTCCTCTTGGTTTTGGACCTCCACAACAGCTGACAATCGAAAACAAGAACAATTGTAGAGGAGTCACATTTAGAATAGTTTCCCTTACTCCTCTCTGTGGAAAGTTTAAAATTTTACTTCCACTCATGATAGTCCCATGCCTGGGAGAGTCCCAGCACGATAGCGCAGACAGATTCATCGATGGGATTCCTCGGGGTTCATGGATGGAAAACTGAGACCTACAGTGTTGATCCCAGTCCCATAATAGACCAGTGATTGAGTTAGTGCTTGTTCCTTTTTGAAAAATCAAGTTCAATCTCAGTTGGGAACCTCTTGCCAGTACTTCTTAACAAATGACAATTCAGTGTGACTCATTTTTCTGGACATGATGCAAATGAGGGAAAAGACTGAGTGGCCTTCTGTCCAGAGAGCAGGAAATGAAGCCTGTCTGGGGCCACACGTACCCTGAGGACAGAAGTGGGCCCTGGAAGAAGCAATCCTTTGTTCATTTCTGTTTCATCGTGAACTCCTCCTCTTGGCCATGGCTGGAGGGGCAGTTCTCAACCCACACTCCCTGGGAGAGTTAAACCAGACCATCTCATCAGGACTTCCAGCTTCTGCTATCTCCAGAGCTGTCATCATACTCCTTTCCTCAGCAGTCTGGCTTCCTGCTGAGGCTTTTCCGGATTAGTTCTTCGGAGCCAACCAGTCCCTCCCAAATGAAGCACAAGCGCAGTCACAAGGCAGCTTGCTCTCCCAACCCTGAGAAGCACTGAGCTAACGCCGTTAGAGTCAGCTAGATTTTGTTTTTAAATCTTTTTGCCTCATTGGCTGACTTCATTCTGACTGGTGGGACCTCTGTAACCTCCATGTGGCGTTATTCTTGCTAACAAGGGGTCGTTATGGAACCTGGCTGGCTGGCCTTGGCTTCTTCCAAGGAGACATAACAGTTTTCTTCAGAGGGGCCTGTGACAAAACACCTCAAATATGTAGTGATTTATAAGAAGGATGTTACTGCCTTTCAGAGCAGAAAAGCCAGAGGTCCTTTTTTAACATCATTCACTCATCACCCAGACAGGGAAGGAAACTGATGGCATAGCAGAGCAGGCCTGAGGCTTGTGACTGAGTGGGCATGCTTGGTGCTACTCTCCAGGCCTTTCTGTATTCTTTCATATTCCTAGACTCTTCTCAAACTGTAGTCTTCCAGATTGCACCATAGGTTCACCCCCACCCCCACCCCCTAGAATTTCAAGAACTAAAGAATATTGCTCATGACAAATGCTGAGCGAGCTATGCTGAATGACAGTGGCTTTGAACACTTTTTCCTAATATAAAGGCCCTGCACTTATGCTGTCCTCTGCCTCTGCATAGTTGGGGTGCAGGCCAAGCAAGCTCTGCATCCCCACATATCCAAGGCCACCAGAGACTTCAAATCATCTCTGTCCTCCCCCTGCCCGACCTACCTTGTTCTGGCCCCTTGCTGCGGCTGGAGCCAAAGAGGATTGCCGTAACAGGGCCCCGGGCACAGGGCCAGCCCAGGCCTGACCAGAGGCAACAGGATAACCCAGGGCAACCCGCTCCAGTCCCTGGGCATGGCCAGGGCGGCCCGGCAACCAGAAGTAAAACTCCCGGGCTTTTTATTGAATCCATAAAACTGAAGGTGAGGGATTTCTGGGTAGGGGAAGAATGCATGATTATTTATGGCGCTGGTCTGGAGCGGAGGAGAACATGGAACTCTTCCCAACTCGGCGTGTGATTCACTTCCCCCGGGAGCTGCAGGCCGGGGCGGGCGTGCGCGCCGGCAGCCGCACACTCCGGCCGCTCGTTTATTTATGGTGGTTTATCAGCGGCTGTGCACGGCGATAAAGTTTATGAAAAGAGGCGGCGTCTCCGGCAGGCGGGTCGGCCCTGCTTCTTTCCCACACTGATTAGGATCAGCCAGGGCTTTGGAAGCAGCAGTTAAGGATCTGGGTGCCCGGAGCCGCGTCTCCCCCTTCCTGGCCCGCCCCCCGCCGGCTGGCCGGCTGCTGGCGGCGTGGGAGCTGAGGTCAGGGCCGCGGCCGGCCGGCGGTCCCGGGGGGCGGGAGCCGGCAGACACCCCGCGGGGAGGGCGCACCGGCCCGGGAAGCAAAGAAGCAAAGGAAAATACCATTAAAATAAAAACGCGCAGTCCCTGGTGACAGGAATTTTTCTCCACGAAAGTGTGGCAAATTTTCATCCCCACCATTGATTTTTCTGCATGCCTCGTTTATTGTCCCTTTCATGATGCTCCGTTTCTCTCTTCAGAGGACGGAGACCAGAATGCACCGGTATAACCCCTTATTCAACTCCAGGTAACCGTATTCATCTCTGTGACTCCCACCTCCTAATTTGTGGGGGAGGTGGGGAGAGACAGAGAGGCTGATTCAGATGCCAAGAGCCTGTGTCTGGCACCTCCAGTTTCTCCGGGTCCTGAGCATGGGTAGTGCTGTGGAGACTAACACCAGCCCAGGGCTGTCCGCCCTGGAGCAGACACTGAGCTGGGGCTGAGGCAAGTGATGTTCTAATGCTTTGGGGGCATCAACGTGTTCAATCCTCACAGTGACTTCAAGAGGGAGGAGTCATTGTTAAGCCATTTTACAGATGGTAAAGCTGAGACCCAGAGAGGATAAGTGACTTGCTCAAGATGACTCAGAAAGGCAGGGGCTTGAACCAGGCCAGGATTTGAGCCCAGGCAGAAGTACCGGAACCTATGCAAATCTTTAGTTTCCCAGACTCTGGCACTTATGGAGGTCGGGAATGGAATGCAGCAGCAGAAGCAGGGATAACTAATCCTGCCTGGGAAAGTCACAGTGGGCTTGGGGGCAGGGGCATCAAGTCTTATGGAGGGTGGGACTTGATGAGTAGGTGTCACAAGACAGACAGGACAGTGAGGGAAAGCAATTTTAAACAGAAAGAACGATGGTCCTGGGTTCTCAGGGCCTAGCACATTTCCCCTTCCACATATTCTTTCTCCCAAGAATGGGCATGCAAAAGGGCTGAGCCTTTATATTGTGTGACAACAGAATCACCTTTCCACCCTGCTCCTTTGATCTGAAAGTCTCTATGTGTAGCTGCCAGCTCTCAAGTCTTAACAGTATCCTCCCCTCCTGAAAGCTTTCCTAGACTGCTCCTTACCATCCTGCCAGTGACTAAAAGCCATCCTTCCTTCTCACTCTCTCATCCTGCCTGTGTGCAGCACAGCTCTCCATCTGTTTTTATTGCTAGGCTCTCAGCTCCTGGAGGGCACTGGGGTTTTCTTTCCCTCTTTACTCCCTGCTGGCCCAGGCCTGGTTCACTGCCCTGCACATTGTGGGCAACGTGGGAAAGCTTCTGATCCTATCAGTGACTTATTTGCCCCTTGATGGATTCATAATTAAGGAAGCTAAAAATGGAGATGACATGTGTCCCCCTGGAGAAGGTCTGGACCACACTCTGCCAAGACAACTTAAAAGCAGTGCCATCTAAGCCCAGAGTCTCTTAAAATCCCTCCAGATTAGGGACAGGATTAGTCCTGGAGACTCTGCATAGTATAGAGTCACCAAACGGAAGTCTTGTTGCCCCAGTTATGGGAAGGGTTGTGAGGGGAGCCAGGCAGATCATTGCACGAGCTTCGTGATTTTCGAGGCCCTCCCTAGGGCCAGAGGCGGGCTGGTGGACATTTGACTCCAAAGGGGATGGTATCAAATCTGGGCACCTGTCAGTGTCACTGCTCAGGGGGCCAGGACTGGGTTTGTTCTTTGTTTTATATTGTTTGCATAGAAATAGCTTTTAAAAATGTAATTGGAAAAACTAATGCATGCATATGATTTTAAAATTAAAGTGATTCAAAAAGGTATACAATGAAAACTTTGCCTCCAATCAAGACTCTTTAACTTATATCTTCCTAGTGTTAGGACAGCCATCACTAAGAGTTTTTCCCCAGAGATGCTGTATGCACATGTGTATGATATTTTTGTATTTTTTATGACAACTTCATGAGATTGTTAATACACTCAATGCATTTGTAGGTGATGGTGATGTTGTTATGAAACATTATGTTATGGAACAACATGTTACCCTCTGGAAAAGTGGGTAAAGGTTCATTGATCTTGAGAATTAAGGAATCATTTTGGACATTCTGGATAACGTTTAGTGACAAACAAACAAACAAAACAACCCTGTGATGTAATAGAATCTGGATGTCTTAAACACTCCCTGCAAAAAAGATTGGTCTGTTCTAAGGTCTGTAGAAAAAGGGTCCAATGAAGCAAGGTTGGCCACAGATTTGATATGGACAGGAAATGTAAGCCCCTTTTTACAACTACCAGTATGCTGTGAGGGTGGATCAATAGGAGTATAACTGATGGAGATCAGCAAATTATTTGTTGGATAGATGCTCATCAAAGTAGCCCTCTCAAAGCTGCACTTCAGTTTTCCACAGTTTTAATTACCAGTGGTCATTCAACTATGCCCCCAAATATCATGTACAATAAGGTGCTTTGAGAGAGAGCTCACATTTACAGAACTTTTATTATAATATATTGCTACAATTGTTTTATATTATTATTGGTTATTATGACTCTCTCACTGTGCCTACTTTGTAAATTAAGCTTTTTTTTTTTTTTTAGGTATGTGTGTACAGGAAAAAACAGCATATGTAAATAGGGCTGTGGCATCATTTTTGGTATGAGCTAGGTGTCTGGAACACATCCCCCTCACATAAGGGTGGGGGGCTACTGTTATTTTTAAATATGCTGATGGTTGTTGGCTACTCTGCTATATATACTTGTAGGTGGGAGAGCCATTTAAATGAATCAGGTAACTTTTAGTTGAATAAGGAGGACCAAATTGCACTCATATAATGTTAAAATGAAGAATACCCACAGTAGACCAGCTAAAGGAATGCCATCATTTAATCTAGAGGAGGAAGGGACAAAAGGACTTAGTTATTTAATACATGCCAAAGTAAACTGAGTCTCCCTGGTCTTCCTGCTTGAGTGCAGATCCTTCTTAGTGGCCCTATATCCTAAGGCTGCTGATGGCAAGGGTCTTCACCCTCTTCACAGCCTCTGTATGTTATTTTAGGAGGCCCTGGGCTGGGCCTGTTCCTACTGGCTACTCAAGTTACTGCTGGGCACCTCCAGGCGCTGAGCCAAAGTTCTGGGGCATGCGGAAAGGTCCTCCTCCCACATCCCCACTGTGCGCTGTCCCAGGAGTGCCCTTGCAAAGGTCTGATTTCCTGCAGAACGCCAACATGTGGTCTTTTCAGCTTTTCCTTATGGCGTCGCTGTCTCTGGCTGGACTCAGACATTAGTCCGAAGCCTCAGGAAGAATTGCTCTTCTCCTCCGCTGAGCAAGACTACCTCTCTGTCTCCTTTCCCACTGAACCAGCTCCTCCCGAGAGACTGTGCCACCTCTCCCTGTGCCACCTCACCTCAGTTGTCAGACCTGCTCAGGCACAGCCCTCTCCAGCTCAGGTTCAAACTAGAACTTCTGCTCCCCTCCTCCCTGCTCTTTGTAATAGCTATCAAATTTTCATTTGTTTTGATGAAAGAGTCTGATCAATTATTCCACAAGGAAGGTCAAACAAGACGCTGTGATAGAAACTATAGCAGGAAAGATTTTGGTGAGTGCAGAGGAAGGATTTCTTTTATCAGGATGATAATAAGGAATGCTATTTTGAACTCCATTAGGAAAAGCCCCAAGTTTTCCTTGAATAGCTCAGGAATAGGAGACAGTTCTTTCAAGCTGAACCCTCAGGCATCCTGAGGTGGACTGAGATGTCCCACTTTAAAATCCAAGTGTAGTGGCCCTTTCCCCATTCAGGCAATGTGATTTTTCCATATACATTTTTTCCATGCATTTTTCTTAGGTCTTAAAACTTTAGCACCTGCAGGCAAGAAACTAATGAACAAGTAGTAAACAGATATGAACGGGAAAGATTGAAAACCACTGATCACGCTGAGTTTGTTGCTTCTTTTTTTTTTTTGCAAAGAACATGTGTGCTTGTGGTTTTATGTTGCCTGGCAATAATGTAACTATATTTTTTTGCTGTTAAAATTGTTAGTAGTTCATGGGATGGAATGAAACAGACCATTATTCCAGGGTGTTCCCGGAAGAGCCTCATGTTTCAGGAAGCACACCACAGCTTTTAGCTTTCTACCACCTGAGTACACTTGAGCGCGACTATTGTAGACCTTCGAGTATTGGTTTCCTCTCCTTCCCCCTATCCTCCCCCTACTGTTTCACATGATGGCCCAGACTGACTCACAACCTCTGCCAGGCTAAAGATAACTTCTCCCTCTGGGACATCACCTACAGGCTAAATTTGTTCTCAGGGGTGAGCTGGGGCTACCCTGACCCACCGTGACTCCAGGCAGGCGTTGACATAGCCTGGCCCCTACAGGATCAGAAGAGATGGGCTTGGGAAGGGGTGAGGACCCCTCAGGGAGGTATGAAGAGGAATAGGAATGAAAGACGCAGACAGAGATTGCCAGGAAGCCGGCCAAGGGCTTCAGACAGAGGGTGACACACTGTGACACAGTGTCAGCATAAGCTGGGCTGGGCTGGAAGAGCTGATAGCTCCCAACAAGGATCCTTTCCTGTCAGTTATAATATTACTGTAATACAACCCCCAGAGGGAAAATCCCAGTGTTAATCAGGGCTCGAGAAGTCAGTGGACTTGATGTACAGAATGGGGTGTTTAATTTTATGATGTGGCTACGGGTTACATGGGAGACTAATAAAAGAACTCCATAAAATGTGGCTTGGAGCAGTGGGGTTGCAGCCTCTGCCAGAGGGTCAGCCCTGCTCAGGAGTGGTTTTAGAGCAGGGCTGATGTCTAGCTGATTGCACTGGTATGACCATTCTTGTTCTTAAACTATTGAAAACCTTCTGTACCAGTTGTTAAGGATCTGCTGCTCTTGGCTTCCTAAGTGCTGTCCTGTACCAGCTGCCCAGTCCAGGACCACCTCTCTGATCTCCCAACCAAATGCAGGGAGCCTGCAGATCTGGTTTTCTGCCATGTTTCCAGCACCACATGGTTTTCTGAGTAGCTGGTGCCCATGCTGTATCTGTTGCTGTATACTTAAAATATCACCCATCCTACCACATTCCTTTCTGGATACTGGGCCTGTCAGATATCTGTGGGAGGTCCAGGGACAGAGTTCCATAAGATTGGCTTCACTGATCCCAGGTAATCCAGGGTGCCCAAGGGAGGCTTTCTTGCAAGGTGCCTGCCACTCTCCTGCTTGCTGCAAGGACACACCCAACTATTCCCTTGAATCATATTTGGCTGCCTCAAAGTCAAGCTTTGATAGGCACAGTAATGGTGTCAAGGTTGAGGATATTTTTGGAAGAGAGACAACTTTGCATAAGGTTTCCCTTAAGGTTTCCCATAAGGAATTGCATTTGTCATGGAGTTTGTTTAGAAGGCTACTTAGAGGACATGTGCTCGCACTCCATAGCCAGCATGGAGGCTATGGCGTCCTCCTATCACTTATTGAAGGAGGTAGCCAGCTGCTGGGTCATGTCCATTGACAGGGTATTCAGTTCTTTGAAAAAGCCTCCTGTATGAACCAACAGAAGCTGAAATCTTCCTAAACAAAGCAGAATGTAAGCCCCTTTTGTTGAGCTGAAATGTTCCTATACCTTTTGACCCCTCAGTTAGATGAAATTGCAAGTCCAAAGATGGCTCCAAAGCAAACAGTACCATCTACTAATGTATATTATATATCTAGGGAGCTGAGAAGCCATTCAAACATGCAACGGTGTTTATTGAGCAGCTACTATGTACCAGCAAGTGAATGCTGGAGATTCTGGTCAATTGGAAATGGAAGGATTTCACTGGGGCCCTAGACAGTTGGGGAGCCCAGGGGAATCAGGGGTAGCTGAGTTTGACTTCTTAACCCTATTCCAGGCCTTGGTCCATGCTAGGTATGGGCTGTCCTAGATGACTCTAGGCAGGATGCTTCTGTCTGTGGTTCTTCTTTGCCCCCATACATTACTAATACCCTTGATGATGAACCCACTGAGAGCCTGGGGTTCTCAAGATGGGCTCTTATTTTGCTGACAAGGAGTTGGGGAGGCCAGGGGTTGTTTGCCATCTACCACTCTACACTCTTTAGAAATGCTTGTGAGAGTCAACATTTTATACATATTTTGCTGAATTAACAATTGATTGAAATAATTTATCTTTCATAAACAAGAAATATTAGATAACCTGGATTTAAAAAGATCATAAATCCATCATCTTGAGATAATAATTTGGCATCTGTCTATGCCAACTTCTTTCTGGGTTCATTTCATGTCTCTGTGGGTGTGGGGGATACATACATATGTACATGCACATATGCACTTTGTCATCTGCCTTATCACCCAATTTCTTTCCCGGTGAGTACAATTTTAAATACAATTATTCAAATAGCTATTGAATGTATACAACTTTAAAGATTTCGCCAAAGAAATTAGTGGAAATCTAATAGTTTAATCATCTTAAGAGTCAATTAGGAATATGCCAGGGACAACAGATCAAGTTGGTACTTTGAGTTATTGGGATGTGGCGAAGGTTTTCACATGATATGCCTGAGCTGCCTCAACCCCTGAGTCCAGCCTGGTGGCTGATGGAGGTGGGAACTGGAGGGGCCAGCGTGGCTCTGTTAGACTCCTGATGAGCCAGCCAGGGCAGGGCTTTCCTTTGAGTCAGTGGATGCAGAGTGTGGAGGGGAAGGCTGTATTTATGTTGGACCCTGAGCTGCATCAGTGCTGACGGGGACCCCAGCCCGGTTACTGAGGAGCCAAACCTGGCTAGAGAGACAATGTTGCTGAGAGGCCTCCTTCCTCCTGGAGACTTGACTAGACGATTCCCTCAGTGCATCACTCACAGAACCACTAAAGACCCCTTTCTTCCCAGAACTGTCCCTGAGCTTCAAAGAACAGACAAAAGAAAATAACTGTGCCTAAGAGCACTCAGCTGACAGAGAGCAGGAGGAGAGCCTGGAACAGTCCCTCAAGGAAACACACCGCTGGATAAGATGCCCAAGCAGAAGCACAAGGACATTCAAACACAGTGAAAAAAAATTTCTGGAGCTAGAACTTTTAAACTACTCATCAGATGAATTAAGGCAGACTTTAGAAATCAGTGCAATAATATCCCAAACATGCAAGGAAAATACACAAGATGGAAAGCATGAGGGCAAAATTAGCAACCAGAGGGCTGGATTCAGAAGACCCGAGGTGTGTTCTCAATGAGAGTTCCAGGAGGGCAGGTCAACGTGAAGGAAGGGATAGTCAGACAACCAAGAGAAGAGAATATGGGGTTTAAAAATGACTTGTGCTGTACTAGGACCAAAACCATACCTCAGCCCATCCAGGTAAAATGCTTAACGGTAGGTATGAAGAGATGCTTGCACCCCTTCAACACAGTGGAGGACATTAAGTACAAGGACAGGGGAAGCGAGGGGCATCCCATCTCTCATTGACAACGGAAACTTAAAGACCTCCAAAAAATATGAGTTAGCTGAAATACTTCTTCTAGTTAGGTTTGAAAAAAAAAAAAAAAAAGGTATCACACAGTTACTTATCTGAGAAAAACACTATAGAAAGAACAAATGAAAAAAATGAGCCAGAACAGAAAATTCAAGATAGGAGAAGATGAAGAGATGCTCATATGTCTGATTCTGTGTGTGTGTGTGTGTGTGTTTTCTCTGTCTTTCTCTTTCTCCCTGAGGCAGTTGTAACAGAGACCTAGGCTGAGCTCAAGGGGAACTTTGGAGCTGGAGCTGTTCTGAATTGAGGGGTAACTGGATTTTTCACCCAGTACTGACTAGTAGTTGCACCATAGGATGTCCCAGGAAAGGAGCCACTACGGGGTGTGCAGCTTCCTTAGTTTCCGTCAGTTCCTAGAGAGAGAGACTTAGCTGGGAACTGTTAGCAGCCAATGCTCCTTCAGTTTGGGGTGGGATGGAAACCAGCTGCAAACCCCGCATCCTGAAATTACACACACACTTCGATCTGTATGTACCGAGCTGAGCTGGGCAATGTTAAGCAGTCAGCAATGGGGGTGGTGGTGTGTGGGCAGCTCTGATGTGTAGCTTCTGCTGATTTTTCTGGAGTAAATACAGTTAACCCTTGAATGACATGAGTTTGAACTTGTACAAGAATTTTGCTGTAAACAGACAATGTAAGCATATTTTCTTTTCCTTATGATTTTTTTTTAACATTTTCTTTTCTCTAGTGTACTTTATTATAAGAATATAGTATATGAATCATACCACATATAAAATATGTGTGATGTGACTGTTTATATTATTGATAAGTCTTCTGATCAACAACAGGCTGTTTAGTAGTTAAGCTTTTTTTTATTTTAGTAGGTCAAAAGCTATACACAGATTTTCAACTATCCAGGGGAACGGGGCTCAGCACTCCTAATTCTCAAATTGTTCAGGGCTCAGCTGTACTCCTTTACGGTGGATAGCAAGCTCTCGATGTGGTGCCACTGCACGTAAAGCCAGGATAAGATGCTTGCAACTGCTGTCAGGAGCTGCCAGCTGACTCCTCCCTACCCCTGTGGGTGCAGGAGGGGAGGGGAAGGCATGGGAGCGTGGCGGCATCCTCCTCTGGGCATCTGGTTCAGTGGGAGAGCTCTGTCAAAGGAGTTATTTCTCTGTTTGACTCATTTTCTCTCTCTTATTTATTTATTTATTTATTTTTATAGAGGCATGTTTTATTTATTTATTTATTTGTTTGTTTGTTTTGTTTATACATGCACTGGGTACAGTCAGAAGCACGGGAGGGTGAGAGAATTCACCAGAGCCAGAGCGGGGAGCAGAGCAGGCAGAAGGACCGAAGTACACTGCTGAGGGGAGCAGCGGGCGGCAGGAGAGGTCTGCGCGCCATGTGGGACCCTCCTCCGGTGGCCGGGGAGCAGCCGGGGATCGAACGGGCGCTGCAGAGGCCGCGGGCAGCTTCGCAACCCAGCGCTCAACCGCTGCGCCACCGGGGAGGCCCTGACTCATTTTCTCTTTTTTGATCACTTTCTAAATCTTGTCCCTATAGCCCCCTGCCCCTTTCATGCTCCTTCAGCCCAGTAAGTTGGTATTGTTTGCAGGTAGGAATCTCAAATGCTTGTCATTCTGAGGTCCAAGTGACCATCTAAAGGCGAGGTTGCTTCTTGGAAGGTGCTTCTGAGGCTAAGGAAAGAGTGGCCCGAGGGCTTGGCCAGTCTCTGGAAGGACATATTTTTGGCTTTGTAGGACATATGGTCTCTGTTGGAACTACAAACCCCCCGCAGGACATAGTCTGCTGACTCCTGTGCATATGAACCCACTGTATCATAAACCTCTGTGTAAGTGTTAATTATGGAGATTTCAAAGGGCCCAGAGGAAGGAATCCCTTAACTAGCAGATCAGACCAACTGATGCAGGGGAGAGATTTAGGCCTTGAGGGAGGTTTTGTGGTTCAGTTGGCTTTATGAATGTAGCCTTACTCAGAAATGTTTTCTTAGCTTCTTTTTCTCCAGGGTTAAATAAAGTGAAGAAATAAGATCCCTTGGATTAAATAAAACAAAACAAAATAGAAAAAGCCACTCTCCCAAAACCAAAAGACTGATTCTACTATCAAACCCTTTTATTTATTATGATCCCCATAATTCTGAAATAGACCGGGGAAGGAGGCAGCCCCTAGCCAGTGCTTTATCTCTGAAGAAAGGCATAGTGAGTGGATTAACAGAGTTAACCAGGTCAAGCAAGCAGAGCCTATGAAATGAAATTCCCCAGCTTTCTAGCAAGTGAATTATTTGAACGTTAAAATGAAATCCATAAGTTTTCTATTATCAGTGTGGATGGTGTAGGATGTTTTTGGGCAATTCTTGATGAACACCTCCAGCGTATTGGTGTCGTTGGCCTAGAGGCTAAAGTTACAGTTTTTCAAATATATTTAGGGCAAGTCTCTTTTCCCTTGGCTTCAAGTTTTCTGTAAATAAATACGTTGGATTTCATGGATATTTTTATGATTTGTGTTGGTATAGATTCCTAAACTTCACTGAAACAATTAAGCCCTCTTACTGAAAAGAAATGCCTTGTCTTTTAAACACTTTTTGACATTATGAAAGGCCAATTCAGGTTTGGCTTCCAGTTGCCTTAGTCTGTGTGTGTGTAGTTATTTTCTAATATAAAGTATTTGTCTTTTCATTGCTTTGTTGATTCTCCCTAGTGACCAGGAAGTTCAGAGCTGAATTTATGTCCAGACCAGCCCCTCCTTGTTATGTTGCAATTGCCTTTCAGTTCATATTTTCTGGTTCATAGAATTCTATGCGAATTTGATGAAAGCCAAGGGGACCCAGCGGAGACCATTCATAGATACCCACAAAATGTATGTGGTGTGTGGATTGTGATTACCCCTTTTGGAAATTTTCACCAGCCATATTTTGTGTTTTATTTGTGTTACTTTCTAGTGCCTCAAACGTTAACTTCCATAAGGACTTCAAGACAGGAGAGACAGAGGTTAGCCTGGAAAGGAATCATTTGTTTTTATGCAAAGAGGAAGAAATAACGAACATTTTCTGAGGAAAAATGTATCTCCAGGAATGTAATGCAGCTTAGTCTGATAGTACCTAAGAAAGCACTAGACTAAATTGAAGCCCTGGTTTTATCCCTGGCTAGTTCTGAACTTCAGCATGTCCTTTCTCTGCAGCGGGCCTGTTCTCTTAACTGTAAACTGAGAATACTACACAGGTGGTAGGAGAGTAAGTGTGAAATTCTATGTGCAAGTGTTGACTATACTGTAATGTGTGGTGCACAGCAGAGGATCCAATAAGACTGGTTCCTCAGGATTCACCATAGCCAGCATTGGTTATTCCAAGGAATGGACATGCCCTTGCCTTGTATAACAGTCACTACTTACTGATCACCCCTAAAATCTTGCTGCCATTTGTTTTTTGCTGCCCCAGGAAAAAGATAAACATTTAGGGAGGTTTTGTCTGTCTTGAAATGAGCATGTAGAACTGTGAGGCCACTGAGACCATGGGCTCAGGGATGCGCATGAAAAATGCATCCATCTCCTACACATCTTCTCGGGGCCAGCGCCTCCGTGGACCTTACCTGACTGTTCTTTTCTTTTCTCCACACTATAGGATTCATCTAATTCCATTGACTGCTTGTTCTTTTTATCTGTTGCTAAATTTAAATTAAATATTCTATTGAGTATTCACTATATGGGAGACTTACACTGATCACAATTCTATACTGTCCTGATTAATTATTTTCAGATACTCACCTGTCTCTGTGTCACACATTTGAAGGAACAGATCACTTGTGATGCACCATTCTTCCTGCTGTCCATTAAAGGAGCTGGCAGCTGAACACCTGGGCCTACGTCAACCCTGGGATACCACTGAAGAGTGGAAACCATGATTTACCTGCCTGGTTTTAAAAGTTTGGAAATAGATACAAATGCAAATTATCTATAACCCCACTGTCCATAGATAACTGCTGTAAATATTTTAGTATGTTTGATCTTAACTTTTTAAAAATCTGTGTCTCTACTTAACTACTTTGGAAATTCCATTTGCAAAATTTTATATCCCACAATTTTCTCATGATAAAAAAGTTTAAAAATGTGATTTAAATGGCTGCAGACTATTTTATCATGTCAACGAACCATCATTTATTTACCAATTTCCTTGTTAGACATGTAGTCTCTATCAATAATTTTACTATTACAGAAGTTATTTTAGTGGGGATTTTTGAATATATATATTTCCCCATGTCTGTATATATGAATATTCCCCTTTGACATATTCATGGAATTTAAATTACTATTTAAATAATGTGGAACTTCTAAAACTACTGCTTTGTATTACTAAATTGCTATTTATCTTTTCTAGTCTCTATCTTTTCTAGTCCCATCAGCAGAGAGAAGTGCCTAGTTTATCATTCCTCCACTGATATTAATTATCTTTACCAATATTTATAAATTTGATTAAATCATATGACTTTCCGCTTTGCTTTTATATATTTCTTTTATCAATACTGAACTTAACATTTTTTACATATTTATTAACAACTTTATTTCTTCACTGAATTATCTGTTTGTTTTTGACCATTCCAAAAGATGGAAATATTAGTATTTGTCCTGTATGCTACAGATGCATTAGTGAAGGTTTTACAAGAATATTTTAAAATCAAATGCATATTTTTTTATGCCACATCATTTATGGTCACCTTGGAAGAAAGCCCAATCCCAGATGCAAGGGGCGATTCCTTCAAATACAGCCTCAGTTGTTTTGAATTATTGAACCATTTCTCATTTGGATAGATGAACCATAAGAAAATGTTAATATAGATTTTTCCTCAGTTCAGTTGGTTTCCATTAAGTGAATCTTTTGTTTGACATAGGTTTTCACATCCACCAGATGGGAAGATGCTGCTGGCAGAAAGATGGGCTTGCTCTGGTGTTATTGCAAGAATGAAGAGATCTCTGTGGCACAACTGCAGGAGGTCAGCCAGAAGAAGAATTTCATTTCCGTTCGTTTCCCCCATCCTCCCTTCTTACTTTCTTTTTACTTTTTGTAATTCTAAGGTGTCAACAGTGGCTTGACTTGTTAGATGGAACATATTTTTCAGAAAGTCTCTGTTTTACACATTTTCCCCAGGTGCTATAGATTCCTGAAAGCACTGATAGAATAGATTTTTTTGGAAGTCTAGTCATAAGATACACAAGAGCGATTCATCACAGAGACTTCCATTAATCCTAAAAACTAAAACAACCAAACAGATTTCAACCACACTCTGCAATTGGGTGCTGGCATTACCTTGATTGTACAGATGAGATTTTTGAGTAGTGAATCCATTTCCTCAAGACCAACAGCCAGAAAAGCCACAACATCCAAGCTTAGACCCTATCTGCTGATGCCGAGGTGCCTGATCCCGCCTGTCAATCACTCAAATGGCCTTAATAGTTATAGTTCTTACATGTGACCAGAAAGCTCTAGTCAGTCTTTATGTGTGATCAGAAATCTGTAGCAGATCCACAAGGCAGGCCCTGCAGGGGGCAGGGTGCAGAGGTGGGACACTGCCAGAGTGTTGGATCCTGGGGCTATGAGTAAGCAAATTAATGGATGAGACAGAACCCTTAATGAAGCCCAGATAGACTGTTTTCCCAGTGAAATGGCAAAAGGCGAAAATGGACACAGTATGAAAGAACAGAGGTGAGTGCTGTGTGAGTCTGTTTCTGAGTAGTTATGAAAAGCTATGAGGTTTCTAGGACTAAAGGAAGAACAGGGGGCCTCAGGAAGACAGAAGTGAGGCAGATGAAGCTATACCAAGATAGAGAAATAAGGGCCCGAGAGCCAGGGGCCAAGTTTCTGGCTTAGTGGGCCTAGAAAAGGAAGAAGACACGCCAATGAATTGATGTGAATGGATGCTTCTTGGTTTCCCATGGCAACTTCTCTCATAAAGTGTGTGAGGAATTGTTCCATTAATTGAGTTCCCCATCATGACTGCAAACACTGCTCTGGAGAACATGTATGAAGGGGAAGGATGCTTTCGGGTTTCATGTGGTAGATTTTCCAAGACAGTGGGTTTCATACTTTTTTGGATTATGGCTTTTCTATCACAAGCTATCCATATATACATATGCATATAGAGCCAAATCAAAATTTCATGGTACAATACTCACCCTTAGAGGCAAGAGATACTGATATTTTCTAGTCTCTTGTATTTCATTTAAGCAAAAGTACTGGCACCTCTCACTACATTGATTTCTGAATCTAATAAAGGGTCATGACTTATTGAGTGAAAAAAATCACTGTTGTCAGTATCATAGAGTGTGCACAGAAGTCATCGTTTAGGTACTTTCTAACCACAATCCACAGCATTAAAGTTGTATATGGAAATTTTTTTCAAAGTAGAGGAGATAAAAATAGATGTTTTAATTCTCATTAAGCTTTATCCTTGTAGCCTGCAAGTAACTTCCACCATGGTGGATTTCGGATTGTCTAGAATGTGAGTGTGAGGCCAGGATTGGAAGCCCATTCTGAATATGGGCAGAAGTTTCCCGAGTACCACTAAAGTCAGTCAGGCTATGGCTGAGATAGGGCGTCATCCTTCCCCAGCTTCCCAGGACCCCTTGGCTGTGCACACAAAGAGAACCAGGCTTTTCTTGTTTGGGCCTTTGCTCCTTCCTATTTGATTGAATTTGAAGAGGAACTGTTTGCCTTTGGCTGCACATCCTGAATCATAATCAGGATGCTGCTGGCACAGAAAACCTGTTCCCACCCTTGCCTGAAATAACTGAACAGGGAAGTAGAGTTCCTCCCTTTCCAACCTTAAAGAAAGAGGCTCATAATTTATGGTGTGCTGGCAATACATCAAAAGTCAATTCAGTCACTTACAGTAAAATCAAGGAGGGCAGAACAATGAATATAAAAAGTGAGATTGAAACACCTCATTAAAGGAACAAATTGTTCAGTTGACACTAGAATAATGATACTTACATATTTGTCTGCCAGAGTCCAGTGGCCTTCAGAGATACTTCCCATGGAGATGTCTGTGGGGTCTGAAAGAGGTATAAAGTCTTACCCTTAGCCTTTTTAATTCTTCAACAAGCATACTTTGCTCAAACTATCTGTCAGGGATGGTGCTACCAGGATATATCGGTTTCCTAGCACTGCTCTAACAAATTACTGTATATCTGGTAACTTA
The DNA here is from genome assembly GCF_014898055.3 of Talpa occidentalis. Classification (NCBI taxonomy): domain Eukaryota; kingdom Metazoa; phylum Chordata; class Mammalia; order Eulipotyphla; family Talpidae; genus Talpa; species Talpa occidentalis. The sequence goes on along the minus strand of NW_023604295.1, from coordinate 39,195,914 downwards.
AAATAGAAATTTATTCCCTTTCTGGAAGCCAGAATTCGGAAACAGGGTTTTGGTAGGGCCACTCTCCCTTCAAAGGTTCTAGAGGAGAATTCCTTCTTGGATCTTCCAGGTCCCAGTGGCCCCAAGCATTCCTTGGCTTGTGGCTACACCACTCCAATTTCTACATGTGGCTTCTCATGGCCTTCTCCTTCTCCTCTGCATGTCTCTTGAGACTGTGCTTGGAGGTTCTATCAGGGGAGTGCAGCTACTTATATACCCTTGACCAAAGAATGCACCTTCCCTGTTCGGGGGAAGTTTATCCTCTTGGAATTGAACTTCGGGGGGGATGCACACGGAGCAGTGAGGGAAGAAGGGGACACAGGCCTAGCCAGCCATATCAGCTAGTCAACCCTGGTGAACAATGGGGTGACAGATGTTGCTACCAGATCGCCCTCACCTCCACCTATCTCTTGTCATTGGATTTAGGGCCCACGTGGATGATCCAGGCTGATCTCATCTGGAGATCTTTTATTTAAATATATCTACAAAGACCCTTTTCAAATAGGGTCCCATTCACAGTTACTGAGGGTTACACTTGGACATATCTTTTGGGGGGCACCATTCAACCTACTAGACAAGGGATGCAAATTTGAAAAGGAAAGGGGTTGTTCTTTTCTAGGAGTTTGGTCAGGTCAGGGAGACAAATAATTAAATAATATCAAAAGAAGAACCACAGACAGAGCTGTGTTCCAAATGCTAAGGGGATCTTAAAAGAATTTGTATGGGGGTTGATGTGGAGGTTATGGGCTGGGATATTTTTTCTTTTCTAACTTTTGAACTCTACACTTTTCTGGCATCTAGAAATCACCATTGAAGGCAATGAGAAAAAACAAATTGAAAAAAGAAGTCTTGTCTACATCAAGAGGATTAATATTGATCTACCCAGATTTTTCAGCTCTGCCAACCCTACTGGTTAACTCTAGGTTTGGGGGAGTTGGCAAGAAAGTGAGGGAAGCTGAAACCCATGCATTGGTCAAGAGTTTTGATGGCAGTCTGCCTGGGAGGTGAAGAGCTGGACACCATGACATGGTCGCTGACTTTCTATGTGGTAGGGAATGGGAAAGAAGAGTCTTTGCCACCCAGCCAAGGTCAGAGCATGTGTGCCCCTACAGGGATGCCACAGGCCAAGACAGCTGCCCACTGAGCTCTCCTGCTTCGCTCTAAGGCCTCAGGCTAAATGTTCTCCATGGCCTGTGTAGAAGCAGGGTGGGCACTGAACAGATTCTCTATGATTCAAGCAGATGGGTGAAGGAGAAGTCTTGGAGCTCTTGGTGGCTTTTTCAGGCTTTTATTGAGTTTACCAGGTACACGGCAGGCAGGGGTGCCGGGGTGGGGAAGGGGGTGGGAGGCTGGCAGGCCTCCAAGCCCCCAGCAAGTCTTCACTCTTTTTGGGCTCTACAATGTTCTCTTGTGGTCTTTGCTTCTCTTCTCCTTTTGTTTTTCTGGCATCCTTATGATGCTGCCCTTATAATCCCAGTCTCTCAGCTCAGGTGTATCCCATCTGCATAAGCCTGCAGGTGCCTGCCGTCAGGCATGCATTCAGGACTGCAGGGATCCATCATCAATCCTAATGGCGGGAGGGCAGAAAAGCCTGATACTTTTTAACCCTACCCTACAGCCTGATGTGGTGGGGGCAGGCAGCTATTGCCCCAAGACATGCTCGAGAGACAAGATGGGGAGGTTCTGCCCACTGCTCTTTTTGGAACAGTGTATTTTTTACAATCTTCACAGAATATCACTAGTGGCTCTTTACACTCTTCTGAGACTTCACAATTGTAACACAACCAACCCATACTGGGTAGGTTCATTACCGGTTCTAGCAGCCCTGTAGTGCTCTGCCATTCTCCACCGCACTCCTCCATCCTTGGCACCACACCACACTGCACTCTAAGGCAAAACTCTCCGGCTGGCAAGGGGTGCCAGGGGGCTGAGAGGCCTGCCAGCAAGTCTTCACTCTACCTGGGCTCTCCGGTGTTCTCTGGTGGCCTTGTTCTCTGCTGCTCTTGTGGTTCTGCTCTCTGCTGGCGTCCCCATGATGCCACCCTTATAAGCCCAGTCTTAGCCCAGGTGAATCCCATCTACCTATGCCCACCCCCTACTCCAGGTGCCCGCCATCAGGCATGCATTCAGGACTGCAGGGATCCATCATCAATCCTAATGGCAGGAGGGCAGAAAAGCCTGATACTTTTTCACTTACCCTACAACCATCTTCACGATTGTTTATAACACTAAAAACATTCTTGATAGCTGACCATAGATCTGAGGCATACAGCCAGGGAGGGGAAGAGGAAGGAGTCATAACAGGGGAGGGAAGAGCACAAGGGACTGTGGTGATGGGTCACTTGTGCCATGGTGGTGGGAGAACTACGGGAACCACACCAGAGGGGAGAAATCAAATACGATGTAGGAAAATAAAAATAAATAATGAAACACACTTGTTAATAGATATTATGAAATTCTTCTTAGTATCCTTGGGTATAATATGCCTGTTATAAAGAAGAATGTCTACTTTTAAGGAGCACATGCTGAAGTATTTATAAGCAATGTGCTAGAATGTCTACAATTTTCAAATGTTTCAGTAAGAAAGTAAACAAATCTAGTATCGCAAAATATAAAGAATTGTTAAGTAAGTCTGGGAAGAAGGTATATGGACATTCATTGTTCTATTCTTTCAACTTTTCTCTGTGTTTGAAATTATCTAATAAAAACTTTTGGAGATGGAGAATTTTTTAATAAAAATATTTGATCATATATTACTTTCAATTAATTTTTTTAACTTTTAATTTTATAGATTAGAAGCCATGATGTTTTTTTTTTAAAGATTTATTTTTTATTTATTTATACAAGCACTGGGTACAGTCTGGTGAGAGAATTCACCAGAGCCAGAGCAGGGAGCAGAGCAGGCAGAGGGACCGAAGTACACTGCTGAGGGGAGCAGCGGGCGGCAGGAGAGGTCTGCGCGCCATGCGGGACCCTCCTCCAGTGGCCAGGGAGCAGCCGGGGATCGAACCGGTGCTGCAGAGGCTGACGGGCAGCTTCGCAACCCAGCGCTCAACCGCTGCGCCACCGGGGAGGACCCATGATGATTCTTTATATCCCTTTTTCCCTTTCCCTCCACTCTCTTCCTTAATCTCAGAGTTCTGAGGATATTAATTGATGACCACTGGTTTTTGAAAGTGTTTTATGCTATCAAATGTCTGCTGTATAAAGGTCCATTAGTTGTTTATCATTCTGACTTGCAACATATAAGTCTCTCAAATTCTCTTCATTTTGTTGAAAATGGTTACATTTCATACTTTCTTGTGCCTTTAAGTTATCTCAAAGAGCTTTTACACTATTTTTATTTTTTTTTAATTCTTTTTTCTTCATATTGTTCCATTTTTGTGTTTTCCAACACTGCAACTTCAATCTTATTAATTTTCTTCATTTGTTTTTGTTTGTCTGCTGTTGAGGACCTCAATAAATCAGTGACAGTGCTCCTACTCTGTTATTTCTAATTGTTGCTGCCTCATGTTTTCTTTATCTTTAATCTATTCTTTTATAGCCTCCATTTTTCTTCTTTTTTTTTAGTTTCCTGAGCATTGTTAGAACTGTCCCTTGAACTCTTCTTTCATCTTCTTCTTTTCTGCAGGGTTGGGGTTTTTTTGTTCCAGCATATGTAGTGTGTTCTATCTTCTTAATTGCAGTATTTTATGAATTGTAATAAGGCTGGATTTTTTCACTGTTGTTTTTGTCCCCATTGAAGTAATCTGAGGACTGGTAGCAGCAAGGGTAGTACCAAGGCAGTTGGGTAACTGTAAGGGCAGGACTGGGCACAGTGCAGGTTTTCTATGATCCAGCAGACCGGGTGAAGGAGGAGTCAGATTCCTCAGTGGTTTTTGCAGGTCTTTTATTGGGATTTAACCAGTACACAGCAGCCAAGGGTGCTGGGGGGCCGGGAGGCTGGCAGTCCTCCCAGCCCCCAGCAAATCCTGGCTCTATCTGGGCTCTCCAGTGATCTCTGCTTCTGGTTCTCTGCTTCTCTCTTGGCTTCTCTTTCGTCTTCTGCTGGCGTCCCCGTGATGCAGCCCTTTAAAGCCCAATCTCAGCCCAGGTGAATCCCATGTACCTAAGCCCACACCTTACACCAGGTGCTCGCCAATAGTCATGCCTGAAGGACCACAGGGTTCCATCATCTATCCTGATGGCGGGAGGGTAGAAAAGCCTGACATTTTCCTTACCTTACAGTCCACACCCTCAGGGTTTTCTGCCATATAGTCTACATATATACAATTTTCTTAGCAAACATAAACAATGCAGCCATGGCCCACAAAAGAAAATACATCACAATATAACAACAAAATACAACAGAACACAAATAAGTCCAGGCAGGGCACCAACCTAGTGGCAAAAGACAATCATTGGTACTGTTAGGGGGAAAAGGATGTCCCAAAGCAAATTCCATATAGGCTTTGTGGACTCCACCCCCACCCCAGGTCAAAGCCAAAGACACTGGGAACTCCAAATCCCATCACCACCAAAGGGAAGGTGGCTGGGACCTGAGGGTGGGGTTAAGCAGCCAGGTGGATACAAAAGGCAGACACGTGGGCTTTGGGGATCCCCCATTTTGGCTCTCCACCAGCTCGCAGCGTCCAGCCAGCTCTGAGAGTGACTTTGGGTTTCCAGGTCGTCGGATCGGGTAGGACGCATTAAAGACTTTATTTCCCTATTTTCTCCCTGAGTTGTACATTTTCCTTATTTCCTTTTCTCTTGTAAATAAACCTTTTATTAACCCTTTTGTGTGTGTCTGTAGTAGAGTATTCATAAGTCCCTTTAAAGCGCGTGGGTGAGGACCCACAGCCAGGAACCCGTTTAATATCGGGGTTGCCCTATAACAGTACCAGTAGATGAGCCACCAAATCTGCTGCCGAAGGCACTGCTCATACGAGGGAGGGGAATCACTCACGGCATCTACTGTAACACACCAGGAGCCTTCAGGCTTCCTGGGCTTTTCTGGCTGTAGTCTCGGCTACAAGCCACACACCACATCCACCCCCAGGATGCACTCACTCTGGGATTGGCGATTCTATTCTGTTGGGGGTAATCGCCAACCCTCAGGGTTTCTGTCTGCAGACGCTCCAACACTCGCGCTTCATAGCCACCAATGCGACTCGCAGACCCCTGCACTCAGGCCAACCCACTGCACAAGCACATGGGTCGGGGATCCAAACTCTGCATTGGGCTTGGGCTCCACCCCAAGCCACGTTCCCCACCCATCCGCTAAGGACGGGTTCCTCAGCTCCTCACCCTCACTCAAGAACGAGCAGGACATCACCCACAGGTGATTTTACGAGACTCACTGGTCTACAGCATACTTAGGCTGCTTAACAGCCACTCAGGGCTTCTCAAACTTAGCATCAGTACCAGCTTTTGCCTTCTCAGTTGGCTTTTCTCCTTTGCCTAGATGCTGGGCATACACAGGCTGCTTTTAGCCATCCCACTGGCCACCCCCAGATTCCCAAAAGACATAACCTACCAAGGTCCTCCGCCTTCTGGCGGTATTGTCAGTCCAAGTCCATTAGGCCTCTCCCTGCCATCAGCACCTGCGAGCTCAGAATCGTGGCCCTCTCTCCCCCACGATTCTTGCTGCCTCAGGGGTCGTTGGCTGGTCTTCTCTGGCGTCTCCTCTTTCAGCTGAGGTCTCGTCCCACAGCTCCTGGATGGTGTCTACTTTCTGTCCCGCCATGGCCCCTCCAGCATTGTCACAGGCACACATTTGTAGTGTGTTCTATCTTTTTATTAGTCTGTTACTCCTTAGTGCCTTCAGGTCTTCGGTGGGCTCCATACCCGTCTGCATGGATCATCTTGCCGACTTACGCCAATTGTAAGGCGGGAAGGACCATGGAGCAGGTTTTCTATGATCCAGAGGATCGGGTAAAGGAGGAGTCAGAGTCCTCAGTGGTTTTTGCAGGTCTTTTATTGGGATTTACCTGGTACACAGCAGGCAAGGGTGCTGGAGGCCTGCCAGCCTCCCAGCCCCCCCAGCAAATCCTCACTCTATCTGGGCTCTCCGGTGATCTCTGCTTCTCTCTCGGCTTCTCTTTCGGCTTCTGCTGGTGTCCCCGTGACACCGCCCTTAAAAGCCCAGTCTCAGCCCAGGTGAATCCCATCTACCTATGCCTACACCCTACTCCAGGTGCCTGCCATCAGGCATGCCTGAAGGACCACAGGGTTCCGTCATCTATACTGATGGTGGGAGGGCAGAAAAGCCTGACATTTTTCCTTACCCTACAGTACCACAAGATCACCTCCAAGAAACTCAGGAATTCTGATTTCCTACCTTGCTGTGGGGGTCAGAGTTGCATGGTAGGGATCCACAGTGATGTCCCCTCCTTTGGGTCATCTCCTCAGTCTCAGTGTCTGTAGGGTAGGTAAAAGGTATCAGGCTTTTCTGCCCTCCCGCCATTAGGATAGATGAGGGAAACCTGTGGTCCTGAATGCATGCCTGATGGCGGGCACCTGAAGTGGGTACACCTGGGCTGAAAGACTGGGCTTTTAAGGGTGGCGTCATGGGGACTCCAGAAGAAGCCAAGAACGAGTAGAATCCGAGAGAGAAGCAAGAGAGGCAGAAGCTGAGAGAAGGCCGGAGAGCCCAGAGTGAAGACCTGCTGGGGGCTGGGAGGACTGCCAGCCTACCAGCCCACCAGTGCCCCTGCCTGCCATGTACCTGGTAATCCCAATAAAAACCTGCAAAACCACTGAGGGCTCTGACTCCTCCTTTACACGGTCTGCATGAGATCTTAGAAAACCTGCACAGTGTCCATTCCTGACCTTACAGCGTCTCTTACAGTCTCATACACACTTCTGTGCTAGATTATTTTTAAGCACTAGATGCAGCACTGGGCAAGCATTATAGAAGATATGGGGTCACTGGCAGTAGTTGTTTTCTTTTCTTTTCGAGCCCTGGGCCTTATCCTGGGGTGTTTGCTCCTCTTATTGACAGGTGCTTGAGCTGTAGTTTGTTCAAGTGTTTCTTTGTTTTGGTTTTAGCCCTGGGGTGGGGAGTGGCAGGTGTTTTGAATATCTCAGCCTGGGCTTTTCTCTAAGACCCAGGTGCTCTGACCTGCTTTTCCCTGTTGATTCAGGCTCCAGCTGTTCTATGTTGTGAGCCTCAGGCTCAAGCCAAGAATCCTTGCTCTGAACCCCACCCCTGCAACTCTCCTTTCTGTGTGCCAACTCCTGTACCTCCTTATCTTTGTGGTTCGAGGTCTCAGAAGCTCCGTATTGGCATGTGCTCGTGTCAGCAACTGTAGGGGGCAGCTGCCCCTCCTTCTTATGGGTTATAGTGCTCAGTTATCACTATTAACAAGATTCACTTTAAGTTTTTCCTACCCTTTCCTGCAGACTGTTGCTCCTATTGTTGCTGTGGTCATCTGTTTTTTCTTGTTGTTTTTTTTTTTTTGTTGTTGTTGTTGTTCTTGTTTGTTTTGCTGCAATTTCAATGTGAGCATCTGGAGGGGGTAAGCTGGCTTTTTATGCAGCCATCTTGCCAGAACTCAGAGAACTCAAACTGAAGCAGTTTCTTAACATGTGTTTCATTGGCTGAAGTTGGTTGGGGAAGAATTGGATGGTGTCAGGGATCTGTAAACTTCTAAACTTTTATGTAAATTTTTGTGAGGCGCACGCACACGCATTTCCTCTTTGTGGGGGAAAGGTTTGTTATTTGAGAGTCTTCTCTCATTCTCAAATGGGTCTATGAAACCACCTTCCACAAGGTTAAAGATTATTGCTTAACACTTAGAGATAAATTTAATGCGTTATACCTTTTGTAAATAGATTCAAAACAGCCAAACCAAATTTGTTTCTGATGCATCATTAGTACTTTATTGCAAAATTTAAATTATATTTTCAATATAAATTATAGTCTACTCTCTATATTCATTAGCTATTTCTTGATTTTTCTTAATTAGCTCTTTTCCAATTGTATTATAACTGAATTCTTAGACTTTTCCACAAATTTAAAATACTGCTTGCTGATATGAGCAAATTGGTTTCCCTGGCATTAATTTAAACTGGAATAATAATTTTGGCATCTTTGCAGATTATGAAAATAATACAGATTCATGATATACATGTTACAAAATACAGAAATGTATAAAGAAGGAAAAAAATTAGCATTAACACATGCTCCAGAGGTTAACCACTATCAATGTTTTTATGTATTTCCTGCTTTGGTATGTTTGTACCTATGTGTATGTATGTGTGTGTGTTTGTGTGTATGAGTGCGTGTGTGTGTGTGTGTGTGTATGAAACAAAATGGGATGAGAAAGAATGTGTAGGTTTATATTATGCAAAAAGAGAACATTTTAAACTTCAATTTTTAATGCTTCCTCAATGTTTTTAAAAAAACATTCAAATGGACATCTCCAGCCTTTGTATTAAATATGCTTGTACAAATCCATGGTTTTAGGTTTTAGTGGACCCCTTTCCCTTGAAATCTCTTATCTCGCCTCAGGACTTAGTACTCTGAGTACTATAAATACCTAGAGTTATAATTTATTTTGCCCTTTTGAGTTGCACCACTGAGATGGGTAAAAATGCATTTTTTATAAGTTCATGTTGGTTATTAAGGATGGAACCAGGGCATTTCTTGTTCTTACAGATCTTATTTTGCTGAAATCAGAACAGTGCTAGGGTAACACAGTTTGGCTTCCCACAGAAGCCAATGTCCAGCGAGCCAGGAGGCCTGACTTCTGATGCATGGAGACATCATGGAGCAGAAGAAAGAGGGACTGTAGGCAGAGCAGAAGTTGGTGGGGCCTGGGGTGCAGCACATGCACTCCCCTGACTTTCCGTGGCCCTTGGGGAGACCCTAGTCATGTCTTGGTCGAACCAGTTATTTATTTCTGCTAACTGGTGTAAAGCCATGACTGGGACGATTTCTACTGCTCATTGTTTCTATCAGCTGCTGAGTTGTGCCTGTTAACCCCTCCACTTAATAAACACACATTCCCTCCCATTATAAAGGAAATGAGTTCTCAGGAGGCATTTGCATTGTTGAGTACAGTAAATAAGAGCAAGGGGCTTGGATCCTGACAGAGCTACTTAGGGTCTTGAGTTTGCCTCTTATTAGTTCTGTGACCTCAGGAATCTTGTTTAATGCCCCTGAGCCCATTTTTCTCACCTGGGAAACGGGGAGAGTAATAGTTCCCATCTCCTTATGTTATGGAAAGGACTAACTAAAAATATGTAATCATGCCTAGCATTTAGCAAGGGCTTACCACATTCATCTTATTTAATTCTCATAAGTCTATGAGCTAGCTGGTAGCACCCCCATTTTGCAGGGAAGTAAACTGAGGCACAGAGATGTTGCACGACATGCCCGAGGTCACAGTGCTTTTGTACAGATGAACTCTGATTTGAACTGAGGAAGCATAGTACTCTCTCTGGTGTCTTCACATCCCACTTTGCACATCCTGACCCATGGCCATCCTCTTGTGGGTGTTTGTGTAACTATGCACTTGGTACATCCTCAACTATGCACTTGGTACATCCTCATCCAACATTAATTACAGAAATGTCTCCAGGTTGCTAGTTAGAAGAGTTCTGAGTGTGTCCTGCTGTGAATATGAAGATGCACTTATTTAGAAAAAATGCTTTCTGTGAGCCTGATGTTCAATCCTTTGAATCAGTAGCTTTAAGACTCCTGTTTGAATAACTTGTTGGCCTGGTGAAGACCTCTGCGTTCACTGCTCCTATCAGCTGCTGAGTTGGGCTGCATCCAGATTGATGACTCTTCTCCCCTATGCAAGAGGGTGAAGCACGAGGGTGTTACCAGGAACTGAGACCTGGACAGGCTTGCAGGGCTGGCACCCAGCCGAGTCACACCCAAGTGGTGGGCGCTTGCCAGCTTCGGGGCTAAGCTATTGCTCCTGAGAGGCTGGGCAGGGCGGGCAGCTCTTTGCTTGCTGCTTCTCTCCTCTCCCAGGGCAACAGCCTGAGGCAGCCTGTGGTCACCCGTGGGAATGCTCCTCCTGACTCAGTGGCCTGCAGTGCCCCAGGGCGTGGCTGTGTGTTCCACTGGGTCCCTGACAGATGGCTTTTATCACAAAGGATGTCAGTACGCCATCATGGGTTGAGGGCTGGAGCTGCAGGACAGAGGCTGATTATTCTGATCCCTTTTAGGTCCCCAGAAAGTATCAACTATTTGTACTTTTCATTGTGTTTGAAAAGTGTTTGCACATAAAGTGTTCGCGGTGGGGACATTTTAAGACTGAATATGAACCAGTGCATAGACAGCGGTTCTAGAATCAACTCTTCTCTGATTTGTTGTATAAATTTGGGAAGTTCACTTTCTCTCCTCTAGGCCTCAGTTTCTTCATCTGGAAAATTAAAATAACTTTCTTCTGCCTCACTGGATAATGCTGCGAATCAATGAGATGATGAATCTAAAATTGGCCGTGACTGCAAGGTGATACTCAAAGCAAGGAGCCATTTCTTTCCATGCAATTGGATCTCACTGTACTAGCTCCTTCTAAGTTGTTCTCCTATTTGAAGAGTCTCTGGCCAAAGCCAGGCTCGAAGGGCTTGGTTTTGATTTTATTAGGAGAGATGGGGCATTCCTGAGCTGAGAGGCCAGTGGGGTCCCTAAGATGAGGAAGGTCTCTGGAAGCCAGTGTTGGAGGCCACGAGATGGTGCACTCCTGCCCCATCTGGGAGCCTTGCTCCATGCCCAGTTGGGCTGTCGTTTTGAAGGGGAAATGAAGTTTTCCTTACTCAGTGCCTTTTAGTCTTGCATGGCACTCTTTGTGAGTTCTCCTATTTGGGGAGCACTTATTGGGGGTAAGTGAGGATTTCCTTGGGAGGGTGAACAGTTACACTTAAACAGATCTGTGGAGGAGGCAGAGAAACTAACAAGGTTAAGAATCAGCACAGTAAGGACTGAAGTGGAAAGGGAGGAGGAGAGAAAGGTGACACTGGCCCCAAGGTAGCTATGATGGCTTGACCCCTTCACCACAGGTTTTTGTCAGGAACAACACAAACTTTGCAGCTGATTGGGGGAGGGGGATCTCTTGTTTTTCTGTGTGCATCAAGATAGAGTTGCTGTTGTATTAATAACCATCTGATGCCTCCCATAACAGCAGAGAGGATGAAGCTTGTCCTCCGGAACTTCTGCACTCTGTTCCAAGTACAGGTTGGCCCAGGACGTTGGCTAGGTGAGTGACAGACTGGGACTAATGTCACACCAAGCAAAGGGTTGGTAAGTTTGGAGCTTTAACCTGTCTTCATAAACCTGAGGGCCAGGCATGGGCAGGGTGGCCAACTTGTCATCTCCCAGTACTTCCCCCTACTCCTCCCCTGCTTTCCATGGGAAGAATATAGCTCATCATAGGAAAGAACCTTCTAGAAGTCAGATACCTGAAAATGGTAATGCACAAGTTGGCTGAGCACATGAAGCAGCCCATGGGGAGAGGGTTTTGGACAGAACGAAGGTTGATCTAGATATCTCCCCTCCAAGTCCTGGGGGCGATGATGTCAAGGACTGATTTTGCAGTTATGATCTAGACCCAGAGGACAATCACTCAGCAATACTCCCAAAGCATCCTCCATTATGAAAACATCCTGCAGGACCCTTGTGCTTGCTCTTCCCCCACAGCAGTAAGCCTCTGAAGTGCTGTACTGCTCCTCTTCCCTCTGGTTTTGCTGGGATGGAGGATGCCCCATGTTTGTCATCCTTGATTTCTCACTATCCCCCTGATGATTCTTTATTCTCAATTTTTTGTTCTTGGCACAAGAATTTGTGTGAATTTCTTCATAACCATTACTCTCTCTGCCTTGAGAGGTGCATAAATGACATTGTTTGATTAATCTAAAATATTGATTATGTTCTAATATTTCTATAAAGTCTTGGACCATATTTTTATGGCTAGAAATTAACCAGAGAACAGCAAAAGTATGACTTTCTTGTTTACCTTTTACACCCTGAGGATAAGCTGCCACCCTGAGGATAAGCTGCCTCTTGCCTCCCACTTCCGTCTTCTAGATCTATTGGGCCATGTGCACTTCTTGGACTGCATCTTTCCCCTCTGTCCTTCTTGGATTTTAGGATTATTTTCAGCTCTGTGTTTTATCATCAAGACTTTTGGTCCTTTTCTCAAGTCCCAGACTGCCACAGTCCTTGATTTCCTTTTTCCTCACTTTTCTCTTCTAACTTAGAAATCCCTACCCTTTGAAGGTGACTGTCCATCCCAGTGTTTACGCCTGCTTCCTAGGAGACTCCTGGATCATAGATATTGGGGTGGAGGTGGAGGTAGATGGGCTTTGGTTCTTTTTGAAGAGACTTAAGCCATTCAAACTACCTTTTCTCTTGGGAAATGAATTGACAGGCTGGTGAACTCCAGCAAACAACCTTTTGCTCAATCACGGTTGTAAAATCTTGGTTCACTTGCACATTTCAAACATTTTGATCATTCTTTTAAAAAAAAAAAAATATATTTATTTATTTATTTATTTATTTATTTATTTATTTATTCAAGCACTGGGTACAATCAGAAGCGTGGGAGGGTGAAAGAATTCACTAGAGCTAGAGTGGGGAACAGACAAACTGACAAAATACACTGCTTGAGGGGTGCAGCGGGTGGCAGGAGAGGTCTGTGTGCCATGTGGGACCCTCGCTGGTGGCCGGGGATCAAACCAGAACTGCAGAGGATGCTCAACCGCTGCGCCACCAGGGGAGGCCCCATTTTGATCATTCTTTTCAGCCTCCAATATAAAGAAATTTTTTTCTGTTGTCTTTCATTTTCAGATTTTATATGATAAAGGGAGGACAACTGAATCTGGAAAGGGAGGCAGAGCTCCGTTTGTTGTGGTCTGACTCCACATTAACTGGGCACTGACTCTGTGACAGGTGTTGGGGTAGGCACAGGGGAAAAAAGAGTTGCTGTGTCAGCTTCCTACTGTCCAGCACTTGGAGTCCAGTTAAGGAAACTCCCTGAAAGCACAATAGTGGCCAAGCAAAGTGATGTGGGTCCATTAGGGGAAAGACTTGAATTCTGCTTGAGTAGAGATGTTGCAGGGGGTGGTGGGGAAAGTTTTTCAATAAAAGATGAAATGTCATGAGTAGGACTCTGCTAGGGGCCAGGGTATTATAGGCAAGCAACAGTAGGAAAAGCAAGGGATTACGAGAAGAGTGGCTGGCTTAGGGACCAAAGATGTAGTAGAGGGTGGGTAGAAATGGAGGGGAAAAGGAGAGATTGGGGAATCGTCTTAGCTCTCCTGAAGGGTCTGGTGTGCCATGAAAAGAAGTTTGAACACTGTTGATGGGAATCATTAATCTGTCCGCCCATTTCCCATCACCATGACCTTTCTAAAGGATTTCTGCCCATGGTGGATTTGACATCTCCCTGTGGGATGCTCTGAAAGATAAGCATGAGTTTGTATTTCAGGCTGCAAAGTGAAGAACAAACAGGAATGATGAGAGACTAGCCACAAGGAGAAGTCTCTGAGGATTTTGTGGTAATCCAGGTGAGAGCTGCAGAGTGGCTTTGAAACTGGTAGCTCCTGTCTGGTGGACTCCAGATCCACACAGCACCACCACATCTGGTGACGTGCTTAACCTGGGGCCCAGGTAGCCTGTGGCTTGACTCCTATCCTTTGTGGTCTGTCACCTCCCTTACCCGAACTTATCCTCTCATTCAGAACAGCCCTGACTGAGGCTGTGATACCCATACTATCTCCCTTAAGGAACATGGCAGAATGGATGAAGTGTAGCCTCTTCACTTCAGTCTTCACCCCTTTCCCTTACCCCCCACCACCCAGGAAGAAACGCTTAGAGAGGAATAAAGATTCTTCATGTTTCAGCGGAGCTTGGGACAGTCTCACTATTTCCTTAACATCAAATGAATCCTTGTTGCCACCTCATTTAAGGAAATGGAAAGACCTACCTCCATACACGTGAACTCAAAGGCTCTCATCTCACCATGTGGGATGACTTCAGACTTGTTTCTGCAGGCTTTTTGGCTGTGCTGGGTAGGTGCTTGTATTACCTCACCAGCCGAACATCTGTCAGTGTCATCTTCGGGAGCACTGGAAGCTTCCAGATACTCTGCCAGCTTCCATTTCCCAGAGAAGGCTTGTAATCCCAACCTTTCTTTCCCACTGGATTTTGTCAACAAAGGTTTAGAGCCGAGTTTGCCTGTATGTTCTAGGTGTTCAGAAGACAGAAGGTCTCATGGTAATCCAAAACTTCTAGAAAATCTTGGTTGAACAGTGCTAAGTACGTTAGGTCCTCACCAAATGTCATCGATAGGATCTTGGGAACTTTAAGTGAAATGATGTGTGAGAAAGTCACTTTTACCACAGACTAATTGGTTTAACAAAAGTTAAGTTTCCATGGTATGTTTCTAGTCACAAGAACACCACCAAGCTTCCAAATAAAGATCCTAAACGAATTGTATTCATTGATCGATTCATTCATTCATTTTCCAACCTATTTATTCAGGGTGGCAGGTGGCAGGAGTCTATCTAGCAGCTCTGGGCACAAGGTAGGTACCAACTTTGAGTACAAGACACCTTGCCATCACAGGGCATGCTCACACCTACTCACTCACACTGGAACAGTTAAAATACCAGTGAATCTAACACATACAGCTTTGGGATGTGGGGGGAAACCAGAGTGTGAGGGGACTCATGAGATGCAGGGAGCACCCACAAACCCCACACAGACAGTGGCCCTGACTGGGAATTGAAATTTTTTTCTCTCATCAACAATATAATGAGATGACATGGAAAAAAAATATATTATTCGAGGACCTGCTCCAGTTTAATTTATGGCAGGCTTTCAGCTTTTCACCATTGAGAATGATACTGGCTGTTGGCTTGTCATATATGGCCTTTATGATGTTGAGGTACGTTCCTTGTATCCCAAGAATTTCAAGGGCTTTTATCATGAATGGGTGTTGCACTTTGTCGAAAGCTTTCTCAGCATCTATTGATATTATCATATGGTTTTTATATTTCTTTTTGTTGATGTGTTGGATAACGTTGATTGATTTTCGGATGTTAAACCATCCTTGTGTCCCTGGAATGAATCCTACCTGGTCGTGGTGAATTACCTTATGGATACACTGTTGGATTCTGATAGCTAAAATTTTATTGAGGATTTTTGCATCAGTGTTCATTAGGGAGATTGGCCTATAGTTTTCTTTTTTTGTGTTGTCCTTGTTCGGTTTTACCCAAAGAACACAGAAACATCAATTCCAAAGAACACCTGCACCCCTATGTTTATAGCAGCACTATTTACAATAGCTAAGCTTTGGAAACAGCCCAAATGCCCAAAAATAGATGACTGGATCAAGAAGATGTGGTACATATATACCATGGAATATTACTCAGCATTCAAAAAAGATAAACACATGCAATTTGCAGCAACATGGATGGCACTGGAAGGGATCATGCTCAGTGAAATAAGCCAAAAAGAAAAAGAAAAATACCGGATGGTCTCACTCATAGCAGGAATCTAGAAAACTTAAATAAGGGACCAGGAAAATGAATAACTATAAGAAAGTGAAAATCAAAATCAACAAAAACTATGAACCAGAGACACTTTTGGGGGGTGGGGGGGCGGGAGGGGAAGGATTGGGGTCAGAATGGGGGGATTGCAAATGTATGAGGAATATAAAAATAAAATTTATTAATTAAAAAAAATAATTTATGGCAGGCTTCTCAAGATCTTTATCTTACTATGTTATACTATGTGACATAATTTATATAATATATTGCATATAATTTTCATATATAATTTATATGTATAATATAGGTGTTGTGAATACCCCAGAGGGGAAGAATGAAAACAGCCCATTCCCACACTTGGTTGCCTTCCTGGGGCCCTACTCCTTGACACCGTGGAGGTGTCCCCTTGGGAAAAGGAGCACAACTGGGGGCCCTGCTACACTTTACCTCCTGGACTTCGGGGGGATATATAATTAGGATGGACAATGTCCCAGTTCACCTAAGGAGTTCAGGCTTAACGGGTGGTCTGTTGTAAGTGTAATAGACTCTCCCTCTTTTACTGTTAAATATGCCCAGGCTGATAAATTACGAGCACATTGCAGACCACTGAGCCTAGTCACTTGCATTTTGGGGCTCAAGGGCTGCCTGCTGTCAGGCCTTGCTTCTAACGCTAAAACACAGTCTGATATCACCCTTTGACTCACCACTTGCTCCATGACAGCCTCTGATTTTTGCCAGTGGTTCCCAAATTCTTTCCCCTTTCAGCTGGTGAAATGCTTCACTTTCTCAAAAGTTGATTCTCTGGTTGACCCTAAGAAACACGACATTTTGTGTTAGGTGTGCCTTCTCAATGCCTGTCTTCAGCCCTGGCATTTCTGAAGCTCCGGAGCTGGTGAACTTCTGCCTCTGCTGCTCTGATGTTGCATTGTTTGTCTGTGTCATTCTTTCTCCTGCTCTTGTCTCTTTACTCCTTGCTACTGAAACAGCCACCTTCCTGCTGGCAGATGCTCCGAAAATAGCAAGATACCATTATCATTTAGGAAATAAGAGAAATAAAAGAGGAAAAATCCTAAGAGGTTAAGAAAGACACCAAGTGGCTCATGAATTGGAACATCACAGAATTCATTGAGGAAAATGAAAGAATTTAAATTTTTCTTTGTTCTTTTGAAGGGACAATTAATGGCCTATAGGATTTCATTCCAATTTACATTGATTTTCTTTTAAAAGATACTTTTGTTAAGCATCACTTCCAAAATATTAGATATTTAGCTTCCCAAAATTCTGTAGTTGGAGGCTCTAAGTGAAAGATGGGGTTTTATTGAAGAATTTTTTTTTTTGTGTGGGACCCTTGTGGTGGGGGGGTGGGGTGTGCCGGGGAATGAACTGGGGCTGCAGAGGCTGCCGCTGCGCCACCAGGGAGGCCCTTAAAAAATATTTTTTATTTGACATAAGTGAACAGTGAGGAGCAACGTTAATATTTTCAAAGTCTCAAAAAAACTAACCAGTTAGAAACACTAAAGGAAACTAGTCATTTAGTATTTGGCATCTCTTTTTTAATTGTGGAGTGTTTTTAGGTTTAAATCCTACTATCCTGAGTTTTATCTGGTTGTCAATGTCCCAAGCAAATAGGACTTCCATGGTTTCTTCATGGACATTTTGTTCAATGTTCTTAAAGACGTCTGGGACAGACTCTTAAAACCCTACTTCTTTCTCAAAAGAAAAAAAATAAACATTTTGCCTTTAAATTTCATCCTTTTAAAAAAACTCCTGAAGTTATAGATCTTAAAAATTAGCTACTTTTTTGGCCATGATTTTGGCATTTTTTTTCTGTTGCCCTGTGCCTCCCCCTTCCCCCACCCCCTATGGCTTCCCAGGCAGCGTAGATCTGCTTTGTTTTCCCTTGAGCATGTAGATGCTCTCTCAACTCTTCCAAAAGCATAGGGTTATTTGGCTTTAATACTATCATTTAGCCTTTTCTTAACATGTTTATAGCAGTTTTAAATTGGCCTAAATACCCTAGTTTTCAACTCATCTGCTTGTGATGGAGTCTTTTTGTGATGGAGTCTTTATGATGATTTTCTCTGACCAAACCAAACCCAAGAAAAAATCAGAGCCCCATCTCAAAAATAAAAGAAAACTGTCCCTCTGGCTCATAAGAGATAACTGACCAGGTTTCTTTTGCCTTGTTCTTTTTTTTTTTTAATCTATATGTACGCACATAAATATATATCAGTATTTCATTTCAAAAGATGCTTCAGTCCCCCCATTATGTAAATCCTGATTGAAAAGTTTAAAAGAAATATTTGTACATTGACATTAAAATCAAACCTTGATTCCACAAGCTCCGCCTTATTTTGTTGACTTTATTTTTTAAGAGAAGACCATTTAATTAAAAAAAATTCTCTCTTTCTTTCTTTTCTTCCCCACTCCCTTCCCCCACTACTTTGATTGTCTCCTGGGACCAGGAAGTTTATATGTAAACAGAAGCCATAATCAGACCCCTGACCTCCTCTGGGCTTTCAACCCAGTGTTTCCACAGAGGGATTAACCCCGAATACCAACTTGCTCTCAGAGGCAAAATTGTTCCCGAGGCAGGCATCACCAAAGGGTTTTCTTCTCTCTAGGCTTTCACATTCACCCTGCAAATAAGGTCTTCTCAAAGGGAGGCTTAAAGGCAGCCACTGCAAAGTAAAATTGCTGGGCAGGCTGGAGCCGGGAGGTTTGCTGAGAATTCTCTGGACCCTCAAGCCCCAAAATCTATACGCCACTGGCCTAGTGAGTGTCCTAACCTTTCAGATCAACTGGTGCTATGGGAGAGGAGCAGGCTGTTCGATTTAATAATATATCGCTGCCTGAGTGTGTCTGTACTGGTGTGCCCCCACCAGTGATGGACTCTCGGGGAGTCCTGTGGACCCCTGGGTCCAGGCCATCTCAGGGAGCAGACTGTGGGGTGGGTGGAGATAGGATTTCCATCTCGGGGGAGACATGAGCAATGGCTCTGACCTTCGTACAGAACCACAGTCCTGTGCCTGCAAGGGTACCATTACAAGTTAGTTGTTCTTTTTCCTTCCCGGAAGGTCTTAGAATGTCCACTCAGGAGGGAACGCTTTGAACCAGGCATCGGACTCTGGGCGAGAGTCCAAGTCAGCTTTAAAAACCGTCAGAGTTACTCTTGGTCCCCCTGGCTGGGGAGAATGGCTGACAGAGTGGGTTCTCCCTTCTGCAGCTCCCCCCATCCCTGAGTGGTCTCCCCACCTTGCCAGAGCAGCCCTGCTCTAAGCCAAGGTGGGGGTACAAGACAAGGTGCCTTTCTTAGGCAGAACATCCTCTCCCCACCCAGACCCCCAACAATTCTTACCAGAGACAAAGTATCTTTATTTTAAAGGCTCCGTGTAGTAGGTCCATAAATTTCTCATGTTATTAAGAAGGGGTTGGGGGTAGGGAAAGGCCCGATGAGGCTACTTATTTAATAGCTCCTAACAGCTGTGGAAAGTTTGATGCAGCAGGAGCACCCAGACAGAAAATTAAAAAACTAATAAAGTCCTCAGTGTGGGGGCGCTGGCATCAGGACAGCTTTACTTCTCCAGACACCTAATAAAGAGACATTCCGGGACACTCACTCATAGGGGAGTCTGCAGGGGTCACCGAGATCAGTGGAAAGCCAGCCATGGGAACACAGCAGTCGCTCCCATGGCCCCAGGAAGGTTCCTTTGCTTCTCTTCTTCCACCCATCCCCCTTTCCTCCATTTTAGAGAAATGACAGGGTGCTCAAGAGCCAAAAGAAAGGGGGGGGGGGCCGGAGGTGAGAGAGAAGGGGGTTGACCCCTGGAACCCTGCATGTAAAGCCTCCCCTCTAGGGACAGAAGGCTGTGAGCCCCAGGCTGAACAGGGTAGGACGGAGAGGGGCTGAGGGTGAGGGTCGCAGCCAAACAGAGATACAGGCCAGGACTGGGAGGTGATTTGGGTTATGGAAGAGGCAGAGAAAGGGGGTTTGAGAATTGAGGCTCACTCAAATGGATTTTATGAAGCCCCATCTTGCCATGGCTTTCGTCCTGTGGGTTTCCCACTGCCCTTACTATGTCGTGTGGGATAGGATGGAGTTCCTTAGGGTCTGAAAGGTTGTGGGTTACTTGCTGAGTCTTTGGCTTTAGGGTTCACTGATGCCATTCTGTCTTGAGGGTCAAGTCAGGCTGTGTGTATTTGAGGAAAATAAGGGTGATTTTTGGAGATACGAATCACCACCGGTTTGGAGATGTTCCATGAGGGCCAGTTTTCTCACACAGATGAAACATATATGTCCCATGTAGATGGCAGCAGCTTGATCAGAAAAGAGAGTAAAGTCAAGTGTCAGACAGAGGAAGACAAGTACTAGACGACAAGTACTGGAAGACAAGTACTCACTTATATGTGGAATCTAAAACAACCAAACCTGTGTAAACAGAAGAGACTGGTGATTACCAGGGGTGGAAAAGAAGAAAAAGGAAAAGGAAAAATTTTCTCCTCTAGAAGGGATCATGCTCAGTGAAATATGCCAGAAAGAAAAAGAAAAATACTGGATGGTCTCACTCATAGCAGGAATTTAGAAAACCTAAATAAGGGACCAGGAAAAAGACTAATTATAATAAAGTAAAAATCAAAATCAACAAGCAACTATAAACCAGAGACACACTACAGGGGGGAGGAGGGAGTAGGATCAAAACAAGGGAGGTGGGCAATATCCTAAATGTATGGGATGCAGCAAAAGCAGTAATAAGAGGAAAATATATAGCAATAGAAGCTCACATCAAGAAACAAGAAAGAACTCAAAGAAACAACCTAATCTCGAAGCTCAAAGATCTAGAAAAAGAACAACAAAAAAAACCCAAAACCAGTAGAAGAAAAGAAATAATAAAAAACAAAGCAGAAATAAATGAAATTGAAACTAAAAAAACAATCCAAAAGATTAATGAAACCAAGAGCTGGTTCTTCGAAAAAATCAATAAAATAGACAAACCCCTAGCCAGGCTAACAAAGGAAAAAAGGGAGAAAGCACAAATAAACAGGATCAGAAATGAAAGAGGAGAAATCACAACGGACACAGCAGAAATAAAAAGAATAATCAGTAACTACTATGAAGAGTTGTATGGAAACAAGTTCAACAATCTAGAGGAGATGGACAAATTCCTACAACTCTACAATCACCCAAAGCTAGATAAAGAAGAAATAGAACACCTAAACAGACCAATTACAAGCAGCGAAATTGAAATGGTAATCAAAAACCTCCCCAAAAACAAAAGCCCAGGACCTGATGGATTTACAAACGAATTCTACCAAACATTCAGAGATGAATTGGTGCCTATCCTTCACAAACTCTTCCAAAAAATTGAGAAGGAAGAGACAATACCAAACACGTTCTATGAAGCCAACATTACACTAATACCAAAACCGAATAAGGACAACACAAAAAAGGAAAACTACAGGCCAATCTCCCTAATGAACACTGATGCAAAAATCCTCAACAAAATTTTAGCTATCAGAATCCAACAATGTATCCATAAGATAATTCACCACGACCAAGTAGGATTCATTCCAGGGACACAAGGATGGTTTAACATCCGAAAATCAATCAACGTTATCCAACACATCAACAAAAAGAAATATAAAAACCATATGATAATATCAATAGATGCTGAGAAAGCTTTCGACAAAGTGCAACACCCATTCATGATAAAAGCCCTTGAAATTCTTGGGATACAAGGAACATACCTCAACATCATAAAGGCCATCTATGAGAAGCCAACAGCCAGTATCATTCTCAATGGTGAAAAGCTGAAAGCAATTCCATTAAGATCTGGAACAAGACAAGGATGCCCACTCTCACCACTGCTTTTCAATATAATACTGGAAGTCCTAGCCAGAGCAATAAGACAAGAGAAAGACATCCAAGGAATCCAAATAGGAAAAGAAGAAGTCAAACTATCACTATTTGCAGATGATATGATAATATACATAGAGAACCCCAAAAACTCCACAGAAAAACTAATTCAACTCATCAATCAGTTCAGTAAAGTGGCAGGATACAAAATCAACACACAAAAGTCAGTAGCCTTCCTATACACAAACAATAAATCTGAAGAAGAAGAAATAAAAAAAACCATCCCTTTTATTATTGAAACAAAAAAAATCAAATATTTGGGAATAAATCTAACAAAAGAGGTAAAGGACCTATACAAAGAAAACTATAAAACACTGTTAAAAGAAATAGAAGAAGACACAAAGAAATGGAAAGACATCCCCTGCTCATGGATTGGAAGAATAAACATTATTAAAATGGCCATCCTACCAAAAGCAATATACAGATTCAATGCTATTCCAATCAAAATCTCAATGTCATTCTTCAAAGAAATAGAACAATTATTGATGAAATTCATATGGAATCACAAAAAACCCCGAATTGCCAAAGCTCTCCTGAAAAAGAAAGAAGGGAATGGAGGCATCACACTCCCAGACTTCAAACTATACTACAAAGCCATAATCATCAAAACTGCATGGTATTGGAACAAGAACAGACATACAGACCAATGGAATCGAATAGAAAATCCAGAAATAAACCCACAGATTTATGGTCAACTAATCTTTGACAAAGGAGCAAAGACTATGCATTGGAGCAAAGAAAGTTTGTTCAATAAATGGTGCTGGGAAAACTGGGTTGCTACATGCAAAAGAATGAAGCTTGACCACTACCTCACACCATACACAAAAATCAACTCAAAATGGATTAAAGAACTAGACATAAGACCTGAAACCATAAAATATATAGAAGGAAATATAGGCGAAACACTACGTGATTTGCACATCAAAGACATCTTTACAGATACATCACCCAAAGCAGTGATAGTGAAGGCAAAGATAAACAGCTGGGACTACATCAAATTCAAGAGCTTCTGCACAGCAAAAGAGACAATAACAAAAACAAAGAGAAACCCCACTGACAGGGAGAACATTTTTGCACCCAACACTAATGATGAAGGACTGATCACAAAAATCTGCAAAGAGCTGATGAGACTCAACAACAACAAAGAAAATAACCCAGTCAAAAAATGGGCAGAAGAGCTAAAAAGAAACTTCTCTGAAGAGGAAATGCAAATGGCCAACAGGCATATGAAAAAATGTTCAACATCACTTGTAATCAGGGAAATGTAAATCAAAACTACCATGAGATACCATCTTACACCAGTGAGAATGGCACATATTAAAAAAACTAGCAACAACAAATGTTGGCGAGGGTGTGGAGAAAAAGGAACTCTTCCTGCACTGTTGGTGGGAGTGCAAACTGGTCCAACCACTATGGAGAGCTGTGTGGAGATTTCTTGACCTACTAAACATAGAGTTTCCATATGATCCAGCAATTCCACTCCTAGGTATTTACCCAAAGGACACAGAAACATCAATTCCAAAGAACACCTGCACCCCTATGTTTATAGCAGCACTGTTTACAATAGCTAAGCTTTGGAAACAGCCCAAATGCCCAAAAATAGATGACTGGATCAAGAAGATGTGGTACATATATACCATGGAATATTACTCAGCATTCAAAAAAGATAAACACATGCAATTTGCAGCAACATGGATGGCACTGGAAGGGATCATGCTCAGTGAAATAAGCCAAAAAGAAAAAGAAAAATACCGGATGGTCTCACTCATAGCAGGAATCTAGAAAACTTAAATAAGGGACCAGGAAAATGAATAACTATAAGAAAGTGAAAATCAAAATCAACAAAAAACTATGAACCAGAGACACTTTTTGGGGGGTGGGGGGCGGGAGGGGAGGGATTGGGGTCAGAATGGGGGGTTGCAATTGTATGGGGAATATAAAAATAAAATTTATTATTAAAAAAAAAAAACAAGGGAGGTGGGAATTGTATGGGGACTATAACCAAGATGAAAATGCATACAGTGTGCAAAAATGAAAAATGATGTAAAAATATATAAAATTAAAAAATAATAATAAAAATAAATCATTTATTGGTTTTCTGAAGCAAAAAAAAAATTTCGTTCCTCTTTTGGTCTGATAATGAGTTCAGTTCCACATTTAAGAAAGGTTCAGGTTAGTTCTCAATTTTACAGAATTATGACTTTCTGCAGAATATAGTGGATTTATAATCTAACAACCAGCAGCGGAACCAGATCCCTGGGACTACCTCTCCACAGCTGTGGATACAACTATGAGTTGTTACTTTGCTTTTGAAGAATACTGTTTCATGTTCTGCAAATTTGTGAAATGGCTTTTGCACACTGGCCTCCAGGTAGACCCTGCACAAATTTCCCAAGTGCTCCTGGTGCGGTGGAAGTAGAACCAGAAACCAAGGATCTGGCACAATCCCAGCAGCTCAACCACTGAGGGCACAGGTTGCTCAAAGAAATCTCTTGCCTGGGTGGGCCTCAGTTCCTGTTCTGTAGCATGAGGGAGTGGGCACGACTTCTAAGGCTCCTCAGCTCCACATGCTGAGATTCCCTGAGGTGAGAAGGTGGGCGTCGGGCTTGGTGTTCCTGATTCTCCCTTATCAGAGTGTTTTCTGCTGGGTTTTCAGTTAGCTGTGGCTTGGCAGAGGCAGGCCTGCAGCCCTTGGGTGTGATGCAGGAGCGATCCGTGGTTGTCTGAATAAAATAACAGATGGGCTTTTGAACTGTTCAAGTTCAGAAACTCCTGATCTTTTCAGTTTCCTTGGAAATTTTTTCCTTAAAAGATGTTTTTTTTCTCCCACAATAACAGACACACATTAAAAAACAAACAAAAAAAAAAACCAAAAAATAAACAAACCAGCTGCAGGGGCAGGCAGGGGCAGGGTTTCCAGTAGGTCCGTCTCTCTGAAGGACGCCTGAAAAGTTCTGATTTATTTTGGAAGGCTCTAGACCAGCGCTTCTCAAATTTCAAAGTGCACAAGGATCACTTGAGGTTAAATCTTGATTTTGATTCAGTGGTTATGGAGTGGGGCATGGGAGCCTGCCTCTCCAAAGAGCTCCCTGCTGACGGCTGCTGATCTTGGCCCACGGTCAATGCTTTTAGTAACAAGGCTGGATGGTCCTGACTTGGACCTCCTGAGGCTCCTTCAGAGGCAAGAGAACTCATAGATGGGGACACCACAACCGGCCCTCATGTTGTGGCTCTTTAGGCTTCAAGGTTCATCTTAAGCCCGGAATGAACATGAAGGTTGCCCTTAACACAGGGAGTCCTATTCTCTGGGAAAGTTGGTTGATCTGTCACAGTCTGCCTGGAATCAACCTTTATGTAGGTTTTTCCTGACACTTAAGTGATATTACCTCCCTCCCTCTCTCCTTCCCTCTCATTCCAGGAGTATTGAAAGAAGAAAAATTGGACAGGGAGATGAGAAAGAAGAAAGCATCAATTAGTTAGAAAGCCATAGTTTAGAATTAAATGAGCCCCACATTCTGGCTCATTAACAACATTATATTACTTAGCAGTCTAGAACAAGTGTCTCAACTAAATAAAGAAAAGTGAATCATTTAATACCCCTGTCTTAGCTGAGCAGCACATGGCAGGCACCTTCCTATGGTATTATGACACCAATGACTTCATCAGGAAGATGTTTTTACAACAGGTTTTAGAAATCAAAATGGCAGAGGGACATGCTTTGGGAGGAGGAAAAGTTCTGGGCTGGGCTGAGTTGAGGAAAGAACAGGGGCCAGAAGGACCTGGGGGCAGGATGAATCATTTCGTCTATCCCTGACTTGGGGACAAGATCTGGACTCACTCTTTGCATGTTGTTTGATCAAGCATTTAATCCTGAAGGGTCCATATCCTCAGACTCTGTAGGATCCAATGTGGTGTGGTGGGGGGGAGGGTTGGGAGGAAGTGAGGAGGGGGTAGGAGAGGGAAGGGGCGTTGTTAGGAATTAAGGTTCCAAGGCCCTACCTTGAATTTCTGACCCAGGGGATTGTGAAGCATATGAGCATGTTATTGGCCAAAATTCATTATCTTTTTTTTTTTAAAGATTGATTTATTTATATAAGAACTGGGGTACAGGTCAGAGGCGCAGGAGGGTGAGAGAATTCACCAGAGACAGAGTGGGGAGAAGAACAAGCAGATGGACCAAAGACACTGCTGAGGGGAGCAGTGGGTGAGGCAGGAGAGGTCTGCTGCACCATGTGGGTTTCTTCCTGGCCGGCCGGGAATCAAACCTGCACTGCAGAGGCTGTGGACAGCTTCACAGCACTGCACTCAACCTGCTGCACCACCAGGGAGGCCCCAAAATGCATTATCTTTTGGCCACTCAGATGTCTTCTCTGGAAGATGAGAACATTGTTGGCCTTAAGTATGAATCTGGTG
Organism: Talpa occidentalis; assembly: GCF_014898055.3. Lineage (NCBI taxonomy): Eukaryota > Metazoa > Chordata > Mammalia > Eulipotyphla > Talpidae > Talpa > Talpa occidentalis. The sequence continues at coordinate 39,170,059 of NW_023604295.1, read as the reverse complement.
AGTCTAGATAGTAAGTGGGCCTTTTTTCCTGGAAGTTTTTCATATTTTTCTTCCGTGTAATAACAAGAACTTCAACCTCCAGATTTTGTGCAAATATTGAGTGTATAGCATTGATTTTGCAGTGTTCCAGTTTCCTGGGTGCATGATGAATGTGGTTTTCTCAGATGATTGTGTTGTCTCAAAGGTTTTCCTGCTAGTCCTGTGATCTGCATGATGGCCTAATGCTGTTTCTGCTTTTCTCTACTGTCCTGCGGAAGAAGGAACAGATGCATCCTATGTTATCCTGGAAGGCAGAAGCATCAGCTCACAGACAGGTAGGGAGAAATTGGCTTAGGAATGACAATTTCCTAATAACTAGAATTACTTCCCTGATCTCAAACCTTTGCTGGGTTTACATTGCTTAATACATCATCAGGGCCCCGTCATCTGATTTTATCAGGTTTTGTTAACCCTCTTTTTAAGTAACTTGAGTCAGTGGCTTTAACTCATGTTTGTGATGGTCTCTCTAATCCAGATCCCTAACCTAGGTCCTATTCTGCGTTTCCAATAGCCTGCCAAGCTATCTTACCATTATGGTGAATTCAAAATGTCCTCTTGGACATCCATCAGCTTTCTCTTAACCTTGCTGCTCTTCCCATCTCACTTGTTTCTGTTAGTGGAAGCATGATCTAGCCACAGGGAATGAAAAACTGGCTTGGAAGAGCCTAAACTTCATTCTGATCTTTCAGTAGGACCCACTGCTTTGAAAAATCTTAGAGTCTTTAGTTACAGGAAATATTTTCCAATTCTAAGAGCCCTTACTATTTCTTCTTCCTCCAAATCAACAATGAAACCTCTTTAGATTTTGTAACTCATGGGTCTGGTTGATTTGCACATATAGAGAAGATGGTTTGTTTGCAGCACATGTATGAGTGGGGTTTGGCGACAACTTAAGCCAAATGTAGATCTACAATATGTGGATGCTAAAGGAAAATATAACCTCTAGAATGAGCAAAGTTATGTGCTCAAATTTGTGCTGATTGAGGGTTCTTGGAGAAGTTCTTAACTTACTACTACAGTAAATCCTCACTGAACACCTTCTGTAGATTCTTGGAAATTGTAATTTTTAGTAAAAAAGTTTTAAAAAAGCAGGGTCTGAAAAAATGGCATTTTGTTAAACATTGTCTGGGATTTTTCTCTCTCTCTTCAATGTTATGATGAAATAATGTTGAACAAAATTGCATTCAAGGTCCTGACACGTATTATTTTATTGGTATTATTTTTTTGAAATGCCAAAGATGATGTTTTAAAGTCTCACATTATTATTAGATTTCTATCAATTTTCTGGAATTTCTGAAAACTTCTGTTATTTATTTTTATTCTATATTATGTGACATGAAGGTTGAAAATAGCTATGTTTTATCAGTTATTTACTTTGTCAACATTTATCTAAATTTCATTTAAGTTTTTTACTTTACATTTCATTTGAATAAAAAATATTGTGATTCTGATTCTTTATAGATGGTATGTTTGTGTGTATGATGTATTTGCTAGTTTATTTTTCTTATCATAATACTTTTTCCCTTTATTTTAGGTATGTATCTTGGGATAGCATGTTTATAGGTTTAGTTTTACAAATAAGGCAGTTTATCCCTTTTACAATTACTATCATAGTTACTATGTTTTTACTTCAGAGGTGTGGCTTATGCTTTTTGATTTTTTAATACTTATTTACTTAAAATTGTGCTTTAAAAAAAACTAGTGATTCGTAAGGGATATTTTCATATTTTCAAATTCTACTTAGATTGTCCTGAAATTTTTAAAATATATGAATCTACATTTTCTAATTATTGATTTTTAAAGTACTACCCATTAGCTGTCCCCTGCATAAGATTCAGAAATAAATATACTATCATTTTTCTTCTTTCTTATTTCATTAGGTTCCTGTTTAATTCATTTAATTAGAATTATAGACTCATGTATTACTCCCCCAATTTTGTTTTATGAAAACGTTCAAATATGCAAATAGGCCAAAAAAATTTTACAATGAAGACCCATATACCCATTAGTTCATTTTACTGTCCTTCTTTCATTATGTATCCAACCATCTATCTATCCACACTTCATTTTTAATATTGCATTTTAAAATAAGCTGAAGATATCAGCATATATCCCCTAAATGATATCAGTATGAATATCATTAACTAGAGTTTAATAACTGCTTGCAGTTATTTTTTACTTTGATGTAAAATATACTAATAATGGAATGCACAAGTCTTTTGACAATTCTTAAGTGTATAATTGAATTTTGGCAAGTATATATTATTATTTTTAACATTACTTTTCTTTCAATAGTATGGTTATGTATTTTAAAACTCTTACTATTATACTTTAAAATTATTTAGGTGCTATATTTAATTGATTTTAGTATTTACCATGAGTTCTATGTCATCAGAACTTCCCCATTCTTCATTTTGATTTATTTCTCAATTGGTTGTAGTATATTTTAAGTCCTTTTTTCAAAAGAACATGAATAATTTGCTTTGAGAATCTATGAGTAGCTGAGAATTTTCTTATATTTGAACATCTCTTATCTACAGTTTCTGTGTTGTCTGTTACTTAAGTCCAATATTTTTCTCATTATTTCAATCATTTTCTTTTTTCTTCTCATTCATGGCCATTTTTCGGGTTTCTCTTCTGTACCACTGATTTTGACTTTTTTGCCATGCTTATTCTCCTTTTAGGACTTTCAATGAAAATTTAACTTGGCTATTACTTTTTAAGTTTCCTTAAGTCTCTTGTAAATTTTTACCTCCTCTGAGCCAGTGGTCTTTTCTTGCTGTCTCAGGCCCTAAATCATAACAGCTGGGGGTGGTGGGGGTCCTCTTTGGCAGAGATCTCAGTCTCCTTGCCACTTACTCCCTGAATCTGTCATTTCTTGGTAGATATATGGGTTATGAGGTGGCCTTTGGATTGCCTGTATATTTGTCCTCTCCTGAAGGCTTTTTTGCTTTATTATTCTTTGGGTCATTTCAGAGAGGATCTGGGTACATTTACCCAAAAGTTTATAAAGACTTTCTTTAATATTTTTCATATCATGAGTGTGCATATTATATACTATGAAAAATGTAAAACAGGGCCTCCCGGTGGCGCAGCGGGTTGAGCACAGCGCTGTGAAGCAGTCTGCAGCCTCTGCAGCACAGGCTCAATTCCTGGCTGCCCAGGGAGCAACCCACATGGTGGTGCAGACCTCTCCTGTCTCACCTGCTGCTCCCCTCAGTGTGTCTTCAGTCAATCTGACTGTTCTGCTCCCTGCTCTGTCTCTGGTGAATTCTCTCACCCTCCCGCGCCTCTTGTGTAAATAAAATACCCCAGCTCTTGTATAAATAAAATAAATCTTTTTTAAAAAATGTAAAACATCCCTAGTCTTTGTAGGCAGAGGGGCAGAGATATAAGAGAACAGCATTTGACATTAGAACATTCATCTTGAGCTCTGACTTGATCACTAATAAATCGTGTGGCTCTGCCCATATGCTCTTCAGTTTATTATCCGCATGCTGGGAGGATATGATGGGTAGAATGTCATTATGTATTTGAAAGTAACTTTAAGTTCTTAAAAAGTAAAAAATGTAATAAATAGTAGTTATTCTTTTGTTATTCTTTCTCTTTTTGCCTAACATATGTTGGGAACCTTGGTATGGAAGGTCTATAGTAAGTTACTGTTGTTTAGTTATTTGGAAAGAATGCCCAGATAATACTGAAGAATACCTAAGTAGATAAAATGGAGTGACAGAGTAATTGAATGTATTTTATTAATGCCCTTTTGATCTTTATAAGTTTTCTTTCAACCTTTGGCATTATTTACTAGAAAATGCCAGATTTCATCAACCCCTTTCACATATTTTCTGTGATTCCTTCCTCTAACTCTCACTATCCATTCCCCCAACACTCAAAATTTATTATAAAAGCTATTCTTTTAGAAGAAATGTAATTATCCACAAATTAGTGTCACCTTTAAAGTTGTCCCTTGCTATTTTCTGGAGGCTGCAAAATAAATTTAATTTCCAAATATCCTTGGAAGTCATTCAATAAATTCAGGTAGTGAGGGAATGGTCAGGGTACTGGGTATGTGAGGGGATCACACTGTGAGTTGGCTGGTATCATTTATTATAGGCAATCCAGCAGGTGCGTAAATAACTCTTACTGGGAGGTTTTCCACGCAGCTTCCCCAAATGGCTCCATTTCAACATCCAGCAGTGATGCTGTATTCTCAGAATTGGATTAGCTAAGCACTGGGCAAGGTAAAATTACTGGAATGATCCAGAGGAAAGGTTTGTTCCTACATCAATAGCATTGGTATGAAACGGGTTGTTGTTTATTAAAAATGGTAGGATTCATCAGCTAGCTGAAAAATCCAGGTCTTTGAAGTGCAGATGTACATTTAATGTTATATAGTTCAATCCCATCTCTGTGGGTTGTTTTATTTTTTTTTTTACCATTTATTAAGTGTAAGACCCTATACTGAGTGCTGTGGGGGATAAAGAGATGAGTAAGGCCTAGTCTTGGCTTTGGGAGTTCACATATTTGTTGAAAGACAGAGTGATATATATCATATAATTGTAGGACAGGTTGAGAAATTATAAATGCATGCAAAATGCTGTTGGATAGAAAGGAAAACTTGAAGTTTTCTCTTGTTAAGAAAGAGAATTTAAACCAAGCATTCTTGCATTCATTTATTACACAGACAATTATTGAACTCCAATTTGGCTTCATGCACTATACTATGAACACTTGGGGTCAATTTTAGTTGTTTAATTATTTACAGAAGAATAAAGTTCAACAAGGAGAAAAGGGAAGGGAGGGCATTTCAGGGAGTAGGAATTGAGTTGAGTCCTTGGGGCTTTTGGCATGCCCAAGAAACAGGGAGGAGTAAAGTGACCCTTGACCCAGGGTGTGTGTATGGGATTGAGCAAGGATGGAAGATAGATGAGAACAATACTGCAGAGGACTCTGAATGCCCACGAAAGGAACACTACGTTTTGCTTTTAAAATACTTTTCTAGAAAGAAGTCATTCTAAGTTTACCATCATTGTGCCTTTTTAGGTATAAAATCTAGAAATGCCCTGGCTTGGAGTCAGACCAAACTTTGAATTACAACTGTTCATTCACCAGATGAATAACTTTGGACAAGTCCCTCAGTGTTCTCATCTGTGAAAACGGGCAAGTTAGAAGAGATAAATGAAGGAATCTAGAACATTGCCCTCTTTTGGTAGGTCCACACACAATAAAGGTGGGCTGCTTCTTCTCCCCTTTCTTCCCCTCCCTCTTCCATCCCTCACCTCCCCTCCCCTTCCCATAGAAGTGTTTTGATGAAGGAAGAGTACATTTCTGTAATATCATCGAGTCCTCAAATTTAGTTGCTGTTTTTCTCAACTTCATTCCAGTGCTTCTCAAACCTGAAAAATCATCAGAATCCCTGGGCGGGGGGGGCGTTGTTCAAGCAGATTTCTGGGCCCAATTCCCAGGGTTTCTGATTCAGAGGTCTAGAGTGGGGCCTGTGGATATGCATTTCTAACAAGCTCCCAGATGCTGCCACTGAGGTGGGTGCACTGAGGACCCCACACTGCAAGGCAGTGTCTTGAGCTCCTTTGTCTTGTCCTAAGTTGCTTACCCAACAGCTATCCCTTTTTCCTTGCTATCAGAACCCTGAGGTGTTTTGTTTGGACAGAAAGATTCTTTGCCTTGAGAGTTACTTCTCTACAGCAGTTTCAGAAGAAGAATGATGATGAATGTCAACCAGTCATGGTGGCCTCACTTCCCTTGGCCAAGGGTAGATCAGAAGGTGGGCAAACGCCTAGTATCTAAAGCGCCATCAGGGTGAAAGGGCTGATAAGACTCACAAGGGATGGGCTTCTGCCCTTTGCCCCTTTTTCCTGGATGAGTACATATTGTTGAAGCTACAGTGAGTACAGTGGCTACCTTGTGACTGAGAGATGACAAGTATGAGGAAGAGAGCCAACGTGACAAGGATGTCACAGTAGAATTATAGAAAGAACCTAAATTCCAAGGACATCACTGAGCAACATGCCCTGGATGACCTACCTCCACTTGTTATTATAGAAAAAAACACATTTTCATTTGTTGAAGCCATTGTAATCCAGTTTTTTTTTGTTGTTTGTTTTTTACTTATGATCAAACATGCGCTTAAGTGATGCAACCTATTCTAGTTCTGGGATGTGGGTAGCACAGAAGTATCTGTGCTATCAACTCTATTTTACAGATGCAAATGCTGAGGCTTAAAAAAAAAATGAAGATGATACAATATATAGTGGTACGGCTTGGTTTCCAGCTCAAGTTTCCCGATTATAAGTCATTGGTATTGTCCACTAACCTATAGTTCAGTCATTCTAATTATTTCTTCCTATTAATTATATGTATGATATGTTTTATTATCCTGTTTTCCATTCTATCAATGAGAAAGGGATCTATAAATCTCTGTTCTGATCTTTTCCTGTACCTCTGCTATCAGACACTTGACTTCTAGTTGTAATTCATTCATTATTTTACTAATTAATTCCACCCATATTTACATATATGTGATGTGTATATAAATCTTTGGATTTTGATATCTCTTTTTGCAATGGAAAACCTTGCATTTTTTCAGATTTTGTTCCTACAGTTGAAATTAGCAGTTGAAATTAGCTTTGCCTCCTAACTATAGGCAAGGGCTTTACTTATACTCCTGAAGTTTTGAAGACTTTAAAGTTCTAATCAAACAAAAATTATGGAGCAATACTAGAATTCTTCCAGAAAATGCAACTGGACCCAGTTTCTTTATAAACCAATCCCAGCCTCTGACTTTGACAGATCTTCTTAGCTCATTCACCCATTCATCATTCTTGGGGCTCCCAGCTCTGCTGTCAAGTTTAGTGCAAATTTAATGGGGAGACCAGTTTCCCAGTTGTGCTGACACACATCTATTTCCTTATTGCCTGGTTAGGAAAATGGGCCCATAGCCCTCTGAATCCCTAGGGAAGACTGAAATTCCATTTATTACTAATTCTTAGATCAGAGCTATACATTTATGATGAAACCTAAATTAGTTACCATCATTGACAATATTTTTGTTAGCACATGAAGAAATATCATTATGCATCTCAATTCATTTACCGTAGGTAATTCATTCATTTTGCAATATTTTATTGAATGTTCTATGGGCTACAGTGATATCCATGCCATCCACTTACAGAGCTACTCAGTCACGGTTTATATAAAAGCACTTTTGAAGTATGATGGGTTGGGAACTGGGTCACAATGGAGAGCAAAACCAGCGATATTGACAAAATACACTTATTCATGTGGGATGATATATGTATGTAGACATGCACATAAGTGATTTTCCTTGTTTTTATTATATGCTAAAATGGTTGTGTGCATAGGTACATTTATTCTACAGTTAGCATCTGTTATTACTTTCTGACTGGAGATCCTGACCCCAAACCTTATCATTTTCTTAGTGTTACTATCAGTAATAAGGTTAGGAATCAATCAATGTGCTATTTTCTCATCTATTAAGGAAGAAAGGATTAATGAATCCCTACCTGTTCTGAGCTTCACTTGTATCTCTGGCTTCTCATTCTAATTATTCATCATTTAAGTCATTAATTCCACCTACATGTGCTGAACAGAGTCCTCCTATGTTTGGCACTTTGGAGCAGGTAGAGATTAAGAAGTTTGGGACTCAGTCAGAAGGGGCTCATGCAGAAATAAATGTGCACAAGTAACTGAAATACAGCCCACTAGTCAGATGATAAATATTAGAGGAATGAGTAGATTGGACACCAAAGGTGAGAGAGAGCAGGACTTCTGGCAGGGGAATCAAAGAAGTCTTGGTGTGGGGGCTGGTCCCTGCACCTGTTGCTAAAGATCTAGCAGGATTGGAGGTACTTTGAATCAGACTACACGATAAAAAAGAGAGAGCAAAGAGAAAGCTCTTCATATTCTGTTCCTGAGAAACCAACAATCACACCTATGAGATGGGGATAATACCAACCAAGTCAAATCCCATTACGTGAAAGGACTGCCCCCACTGTTGGGATGTGCTTGGAATAGCTCTTATACCAAGCAGTTCATTGGCAGAGACTGGACAGTCTTTTGTGCTGAGATTTGGTTGAGACAGTTTGCACTCTTGCTGGTAGGCGGTTGACCAAATACTTCTTAGGAATGGAGGAAAACCAAATCATCTGGCATTTGGGGTATGACTATGGAGTCTTAGCTTAGGAAGCAACATTTCTGCAATGCTGTTTCCACAGCATGAAGAAATGACAGCCATAAGAGGAGGTATATCAGCAGGCAGATTAGTACTCAATGCTTTAAACCAGCCCTTTTGGGTTATCCAAATGTACAACGAGCTCCTCAGCCCCAAGTTACGAGCAGCTGAATTGAATTAAAAAACAGTCCCTCCTTTGCTGTGACCTGGCCTGCCAAATTCTCAGCTGGCGTGCGTTTTTATAGCTCAGTTATAAACCCCCGAAAAGTGAGGCACATAATGGAAACATTGACATAACTTGAACTCCTAGGAGCGGCTTGTGCCACTCTAATTATCCTTACGTTTCATTGGCCCCTTTCTCTCCTTCCCTGGCAGGACCTGCTGCAGGGCTCTGCCTACCCGTCCAGGGGGCTGGAGGTTTGAAAGTGGGGTTTGCTGGGGAATAATGAGATAGTGTCTGCTGGTGGGAAACCCCCTGTTCCATACATACTAGCCCCTCCCTTTTCCCTTCTTTCCCTTGTTCTCCCTTGCACCACCTCCCCCAATACTCCCCTCCCCCCCAAAAAGGCAGAACAGTTCAGTTGGTTGTAAAAATTAATGAGTTCAGATACAGACTTGCCTTATTCCGGTCCAGCTGCGTAACCAGGGCGATTCCGACCAGCATTCTAGACGCTGACATCAGCTCCACACCCCCGTACAATGCTGCTCTGTTTGATCTCAGAAACAGATCAGGCTCCTGGGCTTTATACATCCTGCTTCCTCCCTACGTAGATTCATTTTATGACCCACCGGGAGAGCTCATCTCAACTGCTCTCCCCCTGGGTAGCCAATACCAGAGGATCAGACCCTTCAGCTGACCCTTCTTTTAGCAGCTGGGCACTTTGATCCAGTTATCCTGGTCCTGTTGGAGGATCTCCACCACCCCCAGGCATTGGTGGGGGGGGACGGGAGGCGGGGGAATGAGGGTGATAATGATTTCACCACTCTCCTTTTGCACAGTGCTCCACCATTTTGCATGCCCTTTCCGTGTTCTAGCTAAAGTGTCGGGACCACCCTGGGCGGTGGAGGTGTTACACCCATTTTCTTGATGGAGAGAGTCTGGGATTGCTGGTGAGTGGTGAAACCAGGAACGGATCACGGGGCCTTGACTCCCAGCCCAGCACTCACTATGAGCACTTAGTGTTTATGCTAAGGGTAGCAGTGGTTGGCCTTGCAGGGCGCCAGGCGCCAGATCAGCTTAGTGTCTGTTGGTGAGCTGAGCTGGAAGGAAGCTCTGTGGACTCACTTTCAGTTAGGTGAAAACAGAGGAGCGGTTGAATCCACTGTACTCCCTTCAAATGTATATCAGGGTGTTCTAATCTGTTACAGTGCACCCCTTGTGCAGAATGTTGCTCCCCCTTCAGCAGGTTCAAGAATATTTACTCCTTCAGAGTTACTTGGTTCCAGAAGCGCCAACCCCAAAGATTTGTTGTTGCCTAAAAGATTTCAGGAGAAGCTGCTAAAGCTATGACAAAACTATTTAGAAACAAACAAGAAACATAAGCCTTACTACAAGTAGAGCTTCATTCTGGAGTTTGGAGATGTCTTACTGGACAAATGTTTAGCATGTATCGGTTGAGCTGGGAAGAGAAGCATAGAGGTCAGTAACCATGTCTGGTGGCTGCCATACCGTGCATACTGCAGGATAGGTGGCTTTAACAACAGACATTTGTTCTCTCAAGTTCCAGAGGCTAGAAGTTTGGAATGAAGGTGGCAGCAGGGCCATGCTCTCACCCAGCCTCTGGGTGGACTCTTTCCTTTCCTCTTCCTGCTTCCTGCTGGTGGCCAACAATCCTTGGCGTGCATCACTCCAGTCTGCCTCCGGATCACAAGACATTCTCCATGGCATTTTTCTCTTTTCAATAAGGATGCCCGTTATATCAAACAGTGGCGTTAAGAAATCTTTATACTTGCTTGGAATTTTACACAAGTGTTTGCACACACATCCTTTTTGATCTGTACAACAACCCCGTGACTTCCAAAGGACTATGGTTCCTACTGACAGGTAAAGGAATGGAAATGATTAGAGGTGATGACATATGTCAAGGCTGCCACATTGTAGCGGTGGCTCTGGGGGCATCCCCATAAGTTCCAGACACTCTGCCATGGCTTACCTGACCACAAGATCTAGGCTCAGATAGCTTCACTGACCTGCCAGGGACCTCTGCTGGGAAAATGAGCTAGTTTGCAGGTTCCAAATCCCAGTCCTGACTTGTCTTTGGTGAACTGTTGCCATGATTCAGTCTTCACCTTGATTGGAGCTGGGTGCTGAGAACCAAGACCAGTGCAGCTGCTTCTCTGAAGCCTCCTTGGCTCAGCGGCTAAAGCAGAAGCACATGCCCTGAGCTCAGCCCTCTGTCAGCCTCATCGTCCTCAGACAGCCTGGCTCCCTTAAAGTTGCACAAACTCATGTTTATCATCATCTTCCATCATCTCAAACTATTTTTTTTTTTTTTGCAGGGCACATAATGGTAGCATGTGTAGCCTTTGAAAAGGATTTACTGTAGTTTCATGGTTCTTTGGTGGCTTAAAAAGCATTGTTTTGTGAGTCTCTGTGTGCCAGTCACAGTGTTAACTGTGAGATGCAGCAGGACACTAAGGAAATGGCTGTCTCTTCAATTTTAGTAGGTTTTAAGGCAATCCTGGGACTATATAAGGTCTAAATATTCTGTTTGGTGACCCAGAAATTACTAAAATATTAGAAATGAGAGCATGTTTCAACAACTAAGCTCCAAATTTCAGATTGGCTTTCATAAACAGCCTTCCATAAGCCATGGTAACGGTTCTGTTATAGGAACAACACGGTCACTCAATCAGGATTGGCCCCCCCGCCCTAAGACTGGACACGCATGCCGCTGGCTGCCAGGACTCTGATTTATGAGATGCTGTATGAGCTCTGTGTTTAATATATGTGGCTGCTTGCCCTCAGTGCACACGATGTGCTGGTGTTTTTTTTTTCACATGATTAGATGGATTACACTTATGTTATATATTTATGTTTAGGTCTCAGCCAATCCTCGCTTTGCACACTAAGAGTGAACTAAAACACACTCATATTGGAATTGTGTTCTCACTTTGCACAGTTCTATGGTAATTGCAAAGTGAGAACACAGGTCTGATATATACATGTTTCAGAGAACATGGGACTGTGCAAAGCAAAAACTGCCTATAGCTGTTTTCAGTAATATTTGGTTTAGGAATGTGACTATAGAAGTTCTCATTTCTTAATCCAGCGTGCCTACTAAGTGCCAGGCTTTTCTCTGTATGGAAATACCATTGATACAGCCCCACCCCCTCACTTTTGCCATGAGCAAGGTCAGATTATGGACAGACCCGATAGAATGAACAAGGCAGCCGAAACTTCTAAGAGATGAAGTACTATGGGGACTCAGAGGTATAGGCAGTTTTTACCAGGGACAGGAGAATCAGAGGAGGCTTATGACTAACATTTGAACTGAACTTTGAGAGGGGAGTTGATTTTGGAAATACAGAAGAGGGAGTTTACAACAGTGAGAGGCGGGCATTGCCAGCTGAGCCAGCAATACGAACCAAAGCACAAGAAATTCTGAATGTGAGCTGGGAAGTTACAAATGACAACTTATGGGTGACATTGAACAATCTCTGCTTCTAAAGTCCGTACACCAAAGGTCAGTGTTGATAACCAGTCACATAGTAGGACTCCCTCAGTGCTGCTACCTTCAAGGCCTTGTTTGAGCCCCAGAACAAACCCAAGAAGGACAGAACCAGTATGGTCCCAGTTTCTAGGCTAAAAAAAAAAAAAAAGAGTCAAAGGCAAAGACATGTCCACGCCTGCACATCTAGCAAGTGATGAGGTAGAACACAGGTGTCCTGAGGTCCAATCCATCCCCTTCTCTCCTGGGGCCCACCGAGAAGTCGACGCTCTTGATAATTGTATTTGATCTATAGTAAGTTGTCCAGCTTCACACAATTTTGTTTGACATAAATGTTAATATTATAGCCAATCTCCTAAGGAAATACCCCACCAAGCCATGTCCAATGGCTCCAAGTTTCATTGCTCTCTTATTTCCTCGTGACTTAGTTTTAGGTTGAAAATGAATGATGATGGAGTTTTAGAAAATGGTTCACCACAGGAAATGTTCAATTGTTAAAAATAAATAAATAAATGGCACCCCCCACTAAAGTGGCTTTCACTAAGGCTCCAAGCTGTCTTCCACTTGGGGTGGATTTTCCTTTGTGTTTAGCCAGTAATAGCTGCAGGACTGTATCGTGGACCCCTCCAGGAGGGCCTGAGGAGTCTCCTAAAGAATATTCCTCACGTCTGAACTCTCCTCTTACATCTACGCTGAGCATCACAGGGCAGCCCCTCCATCAGTCACTTCCTGACAGATCAGCGCGGACCTCATCCCAGTCAGAGTCTGGAGAGCCACCGACTGAGATGGGACTGTCAGGAAGCCCACCCGGCCTCGTCTGAAGGCTTTGACGGCGTAAACACAATCTGAAAAAGCCGGAGCTTGAAAGTAAACTGTAAATGATCCCATCTGTGATTCTTGGCTTATGATTCCTCGGGGTCGCCCAAAGAAGGGGAAACCAGACGAGAGGGTCTCTCTCTGCTTTAAAGAAAATATTGTTACACTTCTAGCATCTTCCTTGTTTTGGGTATTTTTCCAAGGGAAAGTTCATTAGAGAGACACGAAAGCACGTTTTGCTAATATCCATCAAAGAGAGGGGCTCCATTTCAAAGCACAGAAGAAATACAATAGTGTTGAAGCAAACTACGTTAAAAGATCTTACGGCCTTGAGAAATGAGAGAGAAGCAGGGACTGGTGACTCGGATTTTTTTTTAAGTCAGTCTTTATTTGGGACAAAATGAGTGAGTCCCAGGAAAATTAGTATGTCCTAGGCACTCTCTTATTTACACGGGGCAGCCTGAACTAAACATTCTGGAATGTTTGTAAATGTTTGGGTTTCCTTTTCCATATTTTCTCCTGTTGGCACCAAACCTGAAGGGCTCAGAATTCCTCAAACATGGTTCTTACCCACAGTGATGACTATTATTAACATGCATTGATCTAGAGGGTATACAGAAACAGGATTAAGTGCAGATCCGGAGTCCAGGGATTAGGTCTGGCTGGTGAGTAGAATGTAAACAGGGGATGTCTGAGCGGCAGGGAGCAGGAGGGGCTCATTAGAGGTCTGGGCTGGGGAACAGGGTGGCTTTGTGTCTGCCCTCAAGCCAGAGAGTGGGCCCAGGGGCTTATGAGAGTTTGTTGGACTCCCTGGCTTGGTGATTGGTCTGGGTGCCAGAATGTCCCCTCATGGGGCTTCCAGGGCCCTAGGGAAGCCCCTGGATGACACTACTGCTTGAAAGTAGCCCTCTTCCAGGCCAGGTAGAGACACTTTCTTGTATGTCGAGATTTTTGCTGAGGAATGTTGATCTCAGGACACTCCTGTGAGACAATGGTTCTCCTTCATTTCATAAGGACCTGTTTCCCTTGGCTGCTCTGGGAATGAGTGGTATTACTGGTTTAATTAATGCTTTAATTAGTGCACATGAATCTGCCCCCTTCCTTAATTTGGCTTTCAAAGTAAGGGTATGGGTGAATATACATGAGAAGTTCTAACTCTTCAGGAGAAAGTCCACCTCAAGAATTCAGGCCTCCCTGGTGGCCTAGGGGTTAAGATTCAGTGCTATCACCACTATGGCCTAAGTTTGATCCCTGGCCAGAGAGCTAACCCACATATGGCACAGCAGACCTCTCCTGTCTCATCCACTGCTCCCCTTAGTAGTGCTTTTCAGTAAATCCCCCTGTTCTGCTCCCCACACTGTCTCTGGTAAATCCTTTCAAACACACCCTGCCCCCTGCACTCTCCTGCTCCTCTGGCCTACACCCCAGTTCTTCTACACATACGCACGCGCACACACACACACACCTTAAAAAAAAAAAAACTTCAGGCTACAGCCCTGGATAACATTGAACCTGAGCTCCTAGCTGAGAGTTTGAGAATGTGGAGAATGCCATCAAAGCAGAACTGCTCTCATCCTGCTCGTGAGGCCCAACTAGCGAAGCATCTGGTTGGTCTGGAGTCCCAGGTTCATGGAGTCACTTGGGAAGGCTCTATAGATCAGGGCTTCTTACCCTGGGGACTGTTGATCTTCTCAGTACCAGGGACCCAGGGCAGGCAACCTGTGACACAGTGACCTGGAGGAGACAGCATATTACAGGCTTTGGAATCCAAGGAATGGGTTCAAATTCCAGCTGTGGCTGCTCGTGTTTTCCCTCTGTCGACTGGGGCTAATATCCTCACTTGAGAGAGTAGTGTGAAGATTAAATGCAGTAATATATGCACGGTGCCTGGCACATAGTAAGTGCTAAGTAAACAGTAGATTTATTCTTTCCTGTTGGGTCTTTACAGAGAAGGGTATGGATGAGACATTCACATTCAGGAAGCACCCACTCTATTTCATACATCTTTCGACTGCTTTCATGGGTATAGGGACAACACTGTCCTCCTCAGGTGGCAGAGGCAGCTGTTGACTTGAGGCAATGCTGTGGCCTGGCACCACATGCTGAGGGAAGAAGAAGAAAAAGCCACTTGTTGCTTTTTTTTACATCTAATGCAAGCAGGCTCATAGGTGCTCTTTGCTAGTGACTTCTCCATTTGTTCCTAACTGAAGTAAGAACTGTGACTAGCTGTGGCAGCTGTGATGACAGCTTCAAGCCTATAAAGCTAAAGTCCAGCCCTTGGATCTTACCAAGTTGTAGATATAGTTGGGCTCAGTAGTCAAGCCGGTCCCCACCCCTCTGTTACCAACCACCACCCTTTATGCACAACCCCCATTACTCAGAATTCTATTCTCAAAGTCTGGACAAGAAATTCTGAGTTATCCCTTGGGAAAAGTGGGTCAAGTGGGAATTAGTTGAAAAGGTAGGTAGCTCAGACAGAAAAAGACAGGGAGATTTTTACTTTATTTTAATTAGTCTTTTTTCCTGGTCCCTTATTTAAGTTTTCTAAATTCCTGCTATAAGGGAGACCATCTGGTATTTTTCTTTTTCTTTCTGGCTAATTTCGCTGAGCATGTTCCCTTCCTGCTCCATCCAAGTTGCTGCAAATTGCATGAGTTTATCTTTTTTGATTGCTGAGTAATATTCCATTGTGTATATGTACTACATCTTCTTGTCAAAATCAACAAGCAACAATAAACCAGAGACACACTATGGGGTGGGGGAAGGAAGAAGTAGGGTCAAAACAAGGGGTGGGGGTAGGAATTATATGGGGACTATAACCAAGATGAAAATGCATGCATTGTGAAAAAATGAAAAATGATGTAAAAAATATATAAAATTAAAAAACAATAATAATAAATCAATTTTAAAAAAGACAAGGAGCTAAGAATTCATCTATTCATTCAACAACAAGTTGCACAGACACACTGTGAGCAGACCACTATGTTTGGTGCTGAGTTTATAAAGATGGGCAAAACCAGTCTCTAACCTCAAAAATATAAAGGCTGTTCCTTGTCATGGGTGCTGGCTACAATTTACAAACATCTAACTTTGCATATTTAAGATTTGGGCAGTGTTTGATATATTTTATTCTTCAATATTCAATAGAAAGTTTTTTTTTTTTTTTTTTTTTTTTTTTTAAGAATAGTGGCAGACACAACACAAAAACAGCTCCTTCTAAGTGCTTGAGGCATATGCCCAGGGCATTTTGGGAGAAGGGGAAGTGGGTGGGTATAAGTTAGGGAAGGCCTCCATGGGCAGGCTGGGCTCCTGGCAGAGATTCCAGGGTGAGTGAAGTCAGGGAAGAGAGAAACCATATGGTGTGGGCTGGTCCCATGTAGTCGGAACATAAACTGAGAAGCAGAAAATGATGAGAATTGAGACTGAGAAGGCAGCAGGGGCCGTGTGGCTATGGAAGGTGGATGGAAAGTGGATGTTATCTTGTGGGAGACGCAGGCCCAGGCGGGTTCCAGCCAAGAGAGGAAGTAGTCAGTTGGGCGTTTCAGACCAGGGCAGAGAGATGGGTTTTGAGGCCCCTGCCGTTTTACAGAAGATGGGTAAGAGTTTGAATTAAGATAATGGTTTTTACACACAGGGTGGACACACACAACTTTTCAGATATTTTCATGTATTATTCTACAGAAAAGCCCATTTGAGGCTACCACAAAGGTAGAATTTTTCAAGAAGAACTCATCTCAAAAAAAAAGTCTTGAGTTCTGGCCTTTCATGCCTCCTCCGTCAGCTATAAGCACACACATCACGTCTTTTGTATTTTTGTTTTTGGAGACAACTGTGAGCAAGTCATTCTTCCTTATTCTTTTGGGGGTTTATTTGCTGCTTGTCTCTTTGAAATATTTTCTGTTATCGACTTTGCTGGCGAGACTTTCGTCTGAGGAGTGAACGCCCGGTATTAGCTCATCTTTTCCACCTTTAGCTATTCACTTCTTTCCTCATCTGTTCCAGAAGAAACTCTCAAGCAGCAGAATTGATGATGAGATTGAATCTGGTGTGTTTTCTCACGTCCTGTTCCTTGAAAATGGGTGCCTGAAAGATCTGCTCGCCCCTTCCAGAAGTGCTGACTCTGTGCCTGCTGTAGACCAGGCCCCCAGAGACGCTGATGGCACCCTGTGCTCCAGATGGGGAGGCCAATCTGGACTCAGAATATTCTCCAGCACCTGCATAACAGGTGGAGGAGAGAAGGAGAAGCGGGGAAAGTACACGTGCTTCAAAGGGACATGGATTTCATAGTCCCCCAAAGGGGGGCATTCACTGGGAGATGTGGGCTCAGCCGGTTGTTTCCTGCTGGGGTCAGAACAATGCAAAGTGCTGGAAGATATGAGTTCTAGGTCTGCATGAGCCACTGTGAGAAGTGTGGCTTTGAACCAGTTGTTTCACCTCTTGAAGATTCATTTCCTCCTTATAGAAACAGGGAAAATAAGCCAATCCCTTTGGCCCTTATGGGTTGTGTGGTGTTGGCAGCGGGGGAGGAGAAATTATGTTGGGCCCTGAAAAGTACGTTTTGAAAAAAATGGTCTAGTGTGAGAATTTTCTCCTGAGCATTAACTGAAGCAGCATCAGAGCAGCTTTGATCATGATAAAATGGTTTAGGGACATGGGCAGAAAGTATGCAAAATGCTCCTTCAAGCAGGAGCCAGTGTGCAACAATGCCTTGATGATCCATTACAGGAACAGCCGTGGCAGTGCTTGCCGGCTTCCTCTTGCCCCCAGCATACTTCTTTCTCTCTTCCTTTGCAGGGTGTTACAAACTGATTTCCACACCCATCAGGGCACAGGCCCACTGGAAAGTGGAAGCTGAGACTTGGCAGTAATAACTGCTCTCAGTCCCAACCAATGGTGGGGTTTGGGTCTCAGCTCTGTCCTTTATTCCCTTCCAGTATCTGAGTAGTTTCTTTACCGCTCTGGTATGAGTTTCTCATGCATTTATTGGTTAGGATATTGTGAAGATCCTTTCCAGAAATTAAAATAGATTCTTTACTATCCTGACGCATGTAGTCAGTAACACTGGTTGAGGGATGGAAGAGCCCTGTGTGGCTGAGAGACTGGCTGACTGGTGTGCACTCTCCAGTCTACTCACGGCAGCAATTGGGAATTGATATCACTGTGCTAAGACCCTGGCTTTTGCGCCTCACAGTGACGTGGAGGTTGGACATGGGGGTGGATTCTTGGTGGCCCACATTTCCCAGTGCACAGGGATATGCAGGGTGCATACAAATGCCACATTTCCTCCAGTCCCAGTTCTGAAGAGGTAGCAAGAGAAAAGGTTGGGTGTTTGGGGACTGCTTTACCCAGACATCTGGGGTGGGGGTGGTGGGAAAAGGGTCACTTGTAAAGTAGCAGGCCACCGGCTGAGACCTCCCTAGGGATGAGCATTACTCAGAGGGTGGGGCCAATTCCCCTTTCAGACCCGAAGTAAACTCTGCAGGCCAGCCCTGTTGTAGTTGGCTAATGGCAATTCCCAAACCACAGGCTCCAATGATATGAGCCAGCGTTCCAGGAGAAGCCACCCACAGGAGACGGAAGGACAGAGGGAGAAAGACTGGCTCAGGGTCCTGGTGTTAGGACCGGTTGCTTCAAGTGGGAGGTTACTGCCTCTCCCAGGGTTCGCAGATAAGGCCTCAAGCAAAATCCAGTCCTCATTCATAGATACTTACGTGGTCAGGGCATTGAGTTTGTCTCCCCAAAGTTAACTTCAAGAGAACCTAGAGAGTTGTGGGGTCACTTGGAAGTTCTTCATTCTGATTTTTTTTTTTTTTTTTTTAACTCAGTAAGTCTAGCCCACCACTTAGAAGAGCTTGGTTTGGACGATTCTCCAAAACCCTTGTCAGATTGCTATCTTTCAACTAAAACACAGGGTTAGTTGAATTTTCTTCCAAATTTCATTTCAAACAATTATCTTGGCACACTATCTGTAATATTTTCTTCGGAGGGCTCTTCCATGTTAAAAAATATCACCATATCCTGGATTGAGAAATAAAACCTCAAATCAGTCAAGATATATGAAGATTTGAGTGACCCCTGAGTATGAGCCTCACTGACTACCCTCTCCTGCGGATGCAGTAACAACAAAGAAAGTCAACATCCCAGAATAATGTGGGGGCAGGGGCCTTTGGCAACTTGCAAAATCTGAGGGTTGACCTTGATAAGTCACCTGTTCTCGCCCTTGCCTTTTGGGCAGGTCATACTTGAATCATTAGTTTCAGATTCTTTAGCCCTTGAAAACACACACACACACACACACACACACACTCAGAAGATACACATTTGTATGCAATATTGCACCCTCCCCCAAGAACTCTTAGCAATTAGGAGCTGTATTCTCCAGCATGCTGGGCTGTACTTAGAGATCCAGCAAAAGGGACTCTTGAGAAGGAAAAAGGAATTCCTCACTGGTGAGGTTAGGGCTGCAGCCCTTAAAAGCGAGGTGGTTCCAGGGAGGCTGATTACCTTAGAAAGGGAGGGTCCTCTCAGCAGGGAACTGGGTGAAGTAGAGAGGAGAACATGCTTCAGAAGCCTTGGAGATTGAACGTGGCAGGGCTGGGATTTGCTTAGCGCTATGGTTTTTACCTTCCTAGCATTCCCATCTGTCCTCTTTCTCCAACAACCCAGGGCCCTGTAGCTGCACTATTCTCCACCCATCTCTGAAAACCTTCCATGTCGGATGCTACTTCAAAGCCCTCTGGGAAAGCCAAGTTGCCAATTAAGCCTCTTTGAGGCAGGTTCTCATTCCTTCCCCACTAATTGAAATGTTACTCCTTTTACTAAACCCATAAACCACCCAAACACAACGGTCTTCCTAATTTGCATTGTAACAATGTCCCTAATGTGCTTCCAAGAGCTTTACGTAAAGGCAGACCTTTTCTCCTCTCCCTGTATGAACGGTCAAGAGCAATTCGGAGGCAAAGGCCTTCATTTCCATCCCTATACAGCTGCTTGTTAGCTAAGGTGGAATAAATTCCTTTTATTCTGGATTCATTTCCCAGGATGATAATGTCTTTTTTGTCTCAGGCCACTGTTCCCAAACTAGGCCTTAATTGCTGATAGTAATTGAGTTAATACATATTTACAGCCCAGTGAGGTTAGAGAAGGTCTCCTGTAGTTTTATTTGAGACATTTTATTTAGCCTGCAATAAAATCATTAACAAGTTGTCCAGTGTTAATTCTCTCTGTCCTTTATCTTGTCTCTGCTCCTTGGGAAATTTGGGTGAAGGCAGATGGCTTTGGCATGGGATCCATTCTCAGGCTGGATAAACAACCCCAAATCTCACCTTTGCACCTCCACTTAGTGTCTCCTCTCTTCTAGAGGAGGGCTCTCCCTGGTGAAAGCGGATAGCTTGGGGCAACACTGTGCACTGCTCCCAGGCTGATAGCCAAGTTGCACGGGAAGGATGATGAAATTCCATCAAAGTCACAGGGTTGGGCCAGGCTCCTGAAGCTGCTCCTACCAGTAACTCAAGCCTAGTGTGGCCCACAGGCCGGGCACCGGGCCGAGGTTTCAGGCCGCATGACAGCCTGGCTGCTGGAGCTGGCCCAAAAAGAGGGGCTGAAAACAGGACAGGAGGAGGAACTCAGGGCCAAGGGCAATGCCAGGGAAAGCCAGGGGTTTCCAAACTTCACCCTGGGAGGCCTGATGGTTGCCTGCAAAAAGTCAATTTTGTTACACGCCCTCTCTCTCCTTCTCATAAATAACAAGGATGGGGAGTTTGGGGAGGGGGCGGCAGGGAGGGAAGTGGAGATGTGTGGGGCTTCAGGCCTCTTTGTCCCATCAGAAGGAAAGTGACACCAGAAATAAAACTGGCTTGAGCAACCTGCATGTCTGACTGCTGTTAGATTGCTGCTCCAGGTGCCAGAAACTTCCTCTCCCTCACCTTGCCTGGGTCTCTGGTTACTTTTCTTTTTGATCTCTTTGGAATTAGCAGGATCTGAGGAATGGATCAGACTGTAATGGTGGAAGCTGGCAATTCCTTACTCCATGTTGCTGTTCCATGCTTCCTGGGCTGGGGTCTAGGCTGCATTTCCCAGCTTCCCTTGCAGCTAGACATGGCAGAGTGTGGGGTCAGGGGGATGTGTACATGACAAGGGCCATCACTGTGGTCTTTGCCCCATCCCCATGCCTGGAGTGGAGATGACCTTCAGGACAAATTTTGAAGCCAAATGTTAAAAACCACAGAGAATCAGTCAGTGTGCAAATGCCAAATCACCCATCCTGTATCTGAGCATGGAATAAGTGTCTATGGGGCTTAAACCACTGTGTACTTTGGGTACTATTTTTTACAGCAAGAGATTTGTTGCACATTCTGACATGTATAACACTATCAATTGTGGAGGTTGTTACCTTGGCCTAGAATGTTTATTGCTTAAGACTCAGTTCAAATTCTAGTCCCTCTGGGGGCCTTCCCTCAGGCAGTTGCCTGATCCAGTTGCTAATCCATAGGCTTCCACCAAAGTTACCTTTGTCTACCTCCAACCAATTGAGCCAAGCAGGAATCTGGGACAGCGCCAACTGAGTAAGATTTAGAAACTCAGATTTAAGGTCAAAGCTTCCAAACCAAAGGCAACTCCACAGAGAGTCTGATTTTAGAATTCTTTCTGAAATCAGTTTCAAAGACCCTGGATGAGAAAAAGTACCAAGCTGATTTCTGAAGCAATTCAGCATGTGAGATATAGAAGGACCTAGAAAGCATCTGCTCCTGTTGCTTCTCCCAGCATGTGAAGAGATTGAGGCTCAAGGTGGAGAGAGGCAGAATCAGTACCTGGATTCCTGAGTCTCAGCCCCATACTCCTTAATTGCCTTTCTTAAACCTGAAGATAAAAGCAAGGCAGATGGCATGGACTATTGTTAAATCTCCCTTTGTATCTCCAGGTATAGAATTAGAATTATTTGTCCTTTTCCATTCTCCAAGATGTGGTCATCTTCAGTTCACTCTGCTTCAGTGTTCTCAAATATGACTCTGTTCCACCTGACTTCTCCCTGAGCACTTAATGTCAGCATTTTTGGTGCTGATACTTCTGGTCGTAGCATTTCCAGGGTTAACTGTACAACACCCATCTGAACGGATGCGATCCTTCAAGGACCGTAGACCTTTGCTCTGTAGCGAGGGGAGTGAGGGGGTGGGGCAGGAATGTGGCATAACCAACCTGTTCCCTTTTTCTTTGCAGTACCCTTCTGTTCATGGGGGAGTTCTACCCCCATTTTACAGAGCAGGAAACTGAGGCTCAGAGAGGTTTGGTGATTAGCCCGAGGCTCTCCAAGATGTGTTGCAGTTCTTCTCCTGAGTTCTTTCTACTCCAGAATGGGCTCTCAAAGGGAGAAGTTCTTTTTTCTCTTTCTAAGTCACAAAAGATAATGACACTAAGGGATAGTTTGGGGGTATATTTTGGAATTTCAAATTCAATCAACCATATTTCTCTTGTTACCTCCCAAAGTATAGGCTCATTTTCCAGAGTTAATTTTGGCATTTAAAGGGCAGGCTGGTCAAAACTTGAAATCTGAACTAACCAAGGGGCTGATCCAGGTTTCCACAAAGCAGCCCATCCTGTCAGCATTTTTCCTGACTATTATAGCTGGTTCAAAACCCACGTTTTCTGCCCTCACATCCTTCCTTTCAGGAAGCTGCAGGGGAATGAGTGTTAGATGCTTGACTCAGGAAGGGCCCTCAGGTCATACAGTCCAATCCTCTTGTATTTTGGGAACCACAAGCTGTTGATGAACTGGTTGTAGGCAGGCCTAGTAGCCTGACTCTTTAGCACAAAGTGCTTTCTGGAGAACACATGCTAGGAAATCCAGATTGTTCAAGTCTCTGGAAAGCAAAACAGGGAAAAGCATTTCTTTAAATCTCAAAGCCTGGTGCAAGGAGGAGGCAATCTCCTTTAGGAAATATGCTCTAGACGAGCCTGTCTACCCATTATTTTATGGAATTGTCAGCTCTTTGCAATGTGTATGCCTATTTTCCTTTGGGAAGGCTCTCTGCATCTTTCTGATTCATCTCTTCTGCTTTGTCAGTGGTTCTTTCATTAGTTCAATGAGTGTGTATGTGGGGTGGTGTTGGTATGGGTGTGACAAGTAGTGGTGGAGTGACAATCCTTCAAATATTGGAGATGGGGGACGGAAAGGAGGTGTCTGACAAAGTTAGACTGGGAAAGTTATTCTTTAGCATTTATCACATGCTCAGGATAATGAAGAAACATTTCTTCATACATATATGCATTGTGTCACTAAGTGCTATTTCCCTTTGGTTTTTTTTTTTTTTAACTCTTAAAGGTTTTACTTTTTTGTAGAGCAGAGACTTGGAAATGAAGAGCTGACATGTTGGGGAGTGTACAATATTCTAGAAGACATGTTTTTCTTTTTCACACATATGAGAAAACTCTCTTAATCCCAATGCACCATGAGACAACCAATTATGTCTTTATTGTCACCATGAGGGGTTCTGAGTTCAGAGCAGTGACTTGCCCAAGACCTCACAGCTAGTAAGTGGTAGAGGCAAGATTTAAATTCAACTCTCTCTGCATCCAACTTGAGTTTCATTCCACAGTATCAAAGTGTCTCCACAAGTACACAGAAATGTTAGCAAAGAGAAGAAATTATAGTCAATTTATAGCTTAAGAAAAATGAGTCAGTAATTCTCAGACAGGCATAAAGTACTATAGTTTCTAATCACAAAAGTTGTGACTAGAATGACAAGCTCTGCTAAGTGAATGGTATTCTCCAAGATCTGGTGTCACCCTTAAGACACCAGACATCAGCTGGGAACTATGGCTGATACTCAAGTCTCAAAAGGGAAGGGTTTAGAATGAGCACATGAATGAAGGCTAGACTAGCTTGTATGAATGATGAAGACAGGAGGATTTGAGGTGCTAATAAACATTGAATCCAGAACATTCACCTGTAGGCCAGTCTGTCAAAATTGTCTTTGCTGTAGATCATGGATCTTCTTATGCCATATATCACAACCTCATGTAGTCTGGAAATAAGAAAACCCTAATCAATTGTAGACAAATATTTTGTAGTAATTGAGTCTATTTCACAATGGCCAGACTCTTCCCTTTGGGGAGTGAAGCTGGTCAGATCTCCTTCTTACAATGGTCAGAGGGGAGCCTCTCCCCTCCATGTTACCTCCAAAAGGAATAGGGATAAATGCCCTTGTAAGACAGTTGGTCTCATTTTGTGGATGTGAATTCAATGGCTCACGGCTCCATTCTGCTCATCCTGGCTCCGGCTGAAGTTTTAAAAACTAATTCTCTCTGCATTAATCTGAAAAGATCCTTCAAACAAAAGCTTAACATCTGAGTCTATTTACCGAGTGTGCAGCTGTGTCAATTGGCCAAGACAAAGCGAGGCTTCCTGGTCAGCCCACAATGGACTGCAGGTAGCCTTGCAAATAGTGAAACACAAGGCAGAGTCCTTTCATGAGCCAGCAAACTTCCTTCCAATGAGGAAGGGCCTGAGCAGAGGGGTCAAGAGAAAAAGAGAGCTGCCCCACCCCCACACTCACCACACACAAGTGGGGTCTGAAAGATATGATCTGTAAGCCCATCAATTAGGGCTATTAAAAAGGTAATTAGCCCTCTTCCATGGAAACCAAGGACAGAGATGTGAAAAAGGGGAAATCCATTTCCATGAGGTTACATTTTAATGTGACCAGTATACTTCAGTAATGAAGCAAGATGCTATTGTTGAAAATATCACTTGGTTGGTCTTATTGTGAAAATGGTATCAAGTCAGTTAAAGAGCTATCTTATAATAAACTATATTTTTTTAATTCTTGGAAAATTTAGTTTTTCTGCTATCAATCAAGCTCTAGATTAAAATCAAATGGCCAGACTTGGGAGGCTGGGGAGGAGTTGAGAGTCATTTCCTTTCTAGTTTCCTTTCCTGAAGAGAATCATGGCAGGAAATGGAATCTGAAAATGTCAACAATGAACAATGTAGCTTGGATTCTCTTAAGTGTGAAATTCAGATTAGCGTTTCTGTTTCCTCTCTTTTTAAACATGTGTGAGTATTTTGGTAATAAAACTCAAGAGATAAATAAATGAATGGAGAGTATGAGGTTTGAAGGTAACTATTGAAATAGAGCCAACGTGTATGGTCCTCTGAGCAACAACCACCCAGGTCACAATGAATGTAATGTACACACTATATACATATTGTATGTGTGCTTGCAAGTAAAAGGTAATCTAATCATGTTTTGTTTCTCCTCTCCTTCACTACCCCTTCTTACTTTGAGTTAAATGTATGAGCAGTGAAAGGCACAGGTTTTAAGTGTAGAATTGTGTATATCACATCCCGTTCATCCGAGCAATAACCAAGATAGACAGTATTGTCATCACTTCAGATGTCTTGTGCCTCCATCCTGTCAATATCCACTCCCCAAGCAATCACTATTTTGATTTTTATTTCTATAGATTACCTTTGCCTCTTCTTGAATTCCATATAAATGATATCATATGGTATGGATACTTGTCTGACATCTTTCACTCAAAATAGTACTTTTGAGATATATCTGTGAATTTTTGATTGAATACCATTTTATACCATAATGCATCCATTCTTGTGTTGAGAAATATTTGGGTTGTTTTCAATTTGTGGCTATTATGAATGAAGCTATGACAAACATTCTTCACATAAAACTTTGTGTGAGCATATGTTTTCATTTCTCTTGGGCAATTAATTAGGAAAGGAATTGCTAAATCATAGGTTAGGTCTATCTATAGCTTTTTTTTTTTAAATTTATTTTATTCATTTATACAAGATCCAGTGTATAGGCCAGATGCGCAGGAGGGTGAGAGGATTCATCAGAGACAGAGCGGGGAACAGAATAGGCAGACTGACAAAAAACGCTGCTGAGGGGAGCAGCGGGCAAGACAGGAGAGGTCTGCTGTGCCATGTGGGATTCTTGCCGGCCGGCCAGGATGGAACTGGCTCTGAGGCTGTGGACCGCCTCACAGCACAGCGCTCAACCGCCTGTACCACCAGGGGAGGCCCCTATCTATAGCTTTATAAGAAATTGATATGATTTGAATTGTGTTGAATCTGTAAATCAATTTGGGGAGAGGAAGAATGGATATTTTAACAAATACTAAGCCTTTCAATTAATAAGCATGGTATGTCTTTCAGTTTATTT
Organism: Talpa occidentalis; assembly: GCF_014898055.3. Classification (NCBI taxonomy): domain Eukaryota; kingdom Metazoa; phylum Chordata; class Mammalia; order Eulipotyphla; family Talpidae; genus Talpa; species Talpa occidentalis. Next base: position 39,144,143 of record NW_023604295.1, on the reverse strand, counting down.
GCTTTATTTTAGCAATATCATGTAATTTTTAATATTAAGGTCTTACACATCTTTAGTCAGTGATTCTTAACTGTTTCATGTATTTTGATGTCATTACAAATGGTGTTTTAAAATTTTAATTTTCTAGTTGATAAATAGAATAAAAATAGAATAGATATTTGCAGATTTGATCTTGTGCTTTTTTCTGTTACTAAATTCCCTAATTAGTTCTACTAGTGGCTTTATAGCTCTCTTAGGATTTTCCATATACATATCATGTCATCTACAAAAAAGTTTTAATTCTTACCTTCCCATCTTCATACTTTAATTCCACCTTATTGCACTGGCCAGGATTTCTAGCATAGTGCTAAATAGAAGTGGTTAACATCATTGCCTTGTTCCTGATCTTAAACAGAAAATATTTAATAATTCCCTATTAAATAGGATCTTAACTGTTGATTTCAGATTCCTGTACTTTATCAGATATTTTAATCCTAGTTTGCTGAGAGATTCAAAAAATCATAAATAGGCATTTAATATTGTCACATGCCTTTTTATTTTTGAAAAAGATCATTTGGTATTTTTCTATGATTCTATTCATGTGGTACAGTAAACTATTGCTTTTTGAATACTAAATCGACCTTGCATTCCTGGAATAGACCCTACTTAGCCATATATACTAAGTAAGTGAAGAGTCGCCCCATGCATTCCTGTGAGTATCAGAAATTCTACAGCTTTCGGGAAAGGATCATGCTGCTATGCTGGATTTGATTTAATAATATCTGTTAGGCATTTTTTAAAAAAAGATTTATTTATTTATGCATTCAAGAACTGGGGTACAGGCCAGAGGTGCAGGGAATGAGAGGATTCACCAGAGACAGAGTGGGGAGCAGAACAGGCAGACTGACTGAAATACACTGCTGAGGGGAGCAAAGGGCAAGACAGGAGAGGTCTGCTGCACCATGTGGGTAGCTCCCTGGCAGCCAGGGATCGAACTCTGTGCTGCAGAGGCTGCAGATAGTTTCACAGTGCTGTGCTAACCCCTTGCGCCACCAGGGAGGCCCTGTTAGTCATTTTTGTAAGTGCTTTATGAAAGGTGTTGATCTGTTTTCTTTTTTTTTTTTAACTTTACTTTATCTTATTTTTGTCAGTATTATGATGATGTGATGGTTAGTTTTATATATCAACTTGGGCCAGGTCATAGTACTCAGTTATACAATCAAACACTAATCCAGGTGAGAATTTCAAAGAATTTTGTGAATGAAGTTAGCATCTACAATCAGTAGATTGTAGTACTCCTATAAGTAAAGGAGATTACCCTTGATAACATGGGTGGGCTCATTCAATCAGTTAAAGATCTTGAAAGAGAAACAGGTTTCCCAGAGAAGAAATTGTATTTCAAGGCTACAGCATCAATTCCTGCCCATTTCTAGTCTGGTAGCTTGTCATACACTTTTCAGATTTGCCAAGCCCCACAATTGCATGAGTGAAGTCAACCCTTTAAGATAAATCTACTTCAATCAGAACAAATATAAATTATATACAAGTACATAAAAAAGTCCTATCAAGTTGAACATATATATATTAGAATTTATATATTATAAGTATACATATATTTTATATATTAAGTATATTCTATTGTTATATTTTAGACATACAGTTCCTATATTTATATATTTCATACATACATTTGTTATATTATATATAATATATATCTATTTTCTGCAATCATGTGGAGGCTTGTGTTAGGATTTATTAGGGTGGGTCTATTTCAGCTTTGTTCTCTGGGCGTCGTCTCATTTGACAGCATGATCCTTTCTCTAAAACTGTGGAATTTCTGATATCTCACACGAATGCATGAGGTGTCTCTTCACTGTTTGGTAGCAACTCCAGTCTTTCAACACTGGGCACTGCTGATGTCTTTACTCAGATTTCATCCCCCTCAAATGTGCTCTCTGATAGGCCCAAGGAAGTTTTGCCCCATGCATTGTAACCCTGCTCTCTGCCAGGAAGCCAGAGAGGCTCCTCTATGATAAACTGGCACGGCTACTCTCCTCTGGTCATTCTAGCTGCTTCAGCATCCCCAAACTCTGGGCCTTGCTCTGTCACTGCATACTGGGCCTGTGTCTACTCCTGGCACACGATCTGGCAACTCCCAGGCAGAAAGCCAGGAACGTGGATGGCTCTCTTCATGGGTCTCCCTTCTCTCAAGGATCATGGTCCTGCTGTCTATTGCTCAACACCTGAAAAGAGTTGCTTCATCTATTTTGTCCTGTGTCATCTGTGCTGAAGGTGGGAAAGCACATTTAGTACCAGTTTGCTCCATCATGGTCAAACTGGAATTTCGCCAATACATACATGTGTCAAACCACCCTCCAAATCAAGAAGATGCCTATGCCATCTCCTTCATTTCTCACACGCTTAACAAAGGGCGAAAAGGACAAAATCATATCCAGATGAGTTCAGAAAAATCACTGGGAAATTCTTACCACACTTGTCTTCCAACTTCCTCAACAAGCTTATCATAGTGTCTAAAAATTTAAGCCAGTTCCTTAGTCCTTTCTAGATGAGCATTGCACCAAATTGTGTTCTAAGGAATGCTAGTTCCATAAGAAGTAAAATGGGAATCAGTTTAAAGGGTTCTCTGATCAAATCTTTTGGGAGAATTAAAATGTCTGAATTTTTTTTCTGGAGAGTGACACACACATTAATATACTAAAGACTGACAAGTTCTGTTGACAATTTTTATTAACACAGTACTTCCCAGGTTTAAATAATTAGTGGAACTGCTTCACTAAATAATCATTAGTATTGGAAACATATGCTTTTTAAATTCACGGATTATCCGTCCTTTCATCTCTCTCTCCAAAGTTTTAAGAGAAATACTATTTGGAAGGAAAGAGAACTTTTAGGTTTTGGCAAATCAGTCAAAATCAAGGCTGTTGATATGAATATTGATGCTGAACATTCTTGGTAGAGTCAGCAATAAAATAGATAATTTAAACCTCTCCTTCAAATTATGTGTCTGGGTTACACATACTAAATATGGAAACAAGATGTTATAGGAAAAGGGAATTTTCCCTTTAAAGCTAAAGGACTCAGATCAGCGTATTTAATTTTTTAAAGTACTAGGAGTCTGGAAGTAGAATGCTAGCCCATAAAGTCTTAGCTTAAAAATATTTCATATATTACTATATATTTTAGATAATAACCCACATAAATAAATTTTATTAGTCATTTATAAAACCTCCTAAAATACTTTTGGAAACATTTTGCAGCTCAAACACATTTTTAAAATCAAATGACATCATGTCTGTTGGTGTATATTGTTCTATAATGGAGATTGGGAATGCTTCCCCAACCCTCCACAAAGCAAATGACTGAAAAGTCTGCCCTCCTTCTCTCTAAAAGTAAGCACCTGGAAAATGTGAGTGCAATGAAACCCCAAAACAGCCTTGAGGAGTTCAGCTAGATTTAAAAACCTCTCCTTGGGGTAATTGTCTTGGGATATCAAGAAGCCTGTCCCATAATCATGGGGACTTGCGGGACCTTTGAAGGGCGATTATGGTGAGAACCTTTAGTTTTAGTGTTTTCCAGTTGCTGAGCAGACTAACAGCTTTCACCTACTTCCTGCACTTTGTTAGCTATGAATTCTCACTTGCCAGCAAGAAGGCAAGTTGATGTATAATTATTCATTGATTCATTCCATTCATTTATTCAGTTACTCATTTGCTAATTCAAAACTGATTTGTTGAGTGCCAGTTAAGTACCAGGCACCATTTCAGGGTGTTAGGATGTAGCAGTGAACAAAAACTTCATGCCCGTCCTCATGGAGTTTACTATCAAGTCACAGATTGAGATATGCTAAGGGGAAAGTAAAATCACACTAAGAGGTTGGATGGTGGAAGGAAAATGTATTACATAGTGAATAGAAAGCTTTTCTCTGACAGGTAATTTTTTTTTTTTTTATTAGATAATAAATTTTATTGTTATATTCCCCATACAATTGCAGCGCCCCCATTCTGACCCCAATCCCTCCCCTCCCGCCCCTGCCCCCCTAAAAGTGTCTCTGGTTCATAGTTTTTTGTTGATTTTGATTTTCACTTTCTTATAGTTATTCATTTTCCTGGTCCCTTATTTAAGTTTTCTAGATTCCTGCTATGAGTGAGACCATCCGGTATTTTTCTTTTTCTTTCTGGCTTATTTCGCTGAGCATGATCCCTTCCAGCGCCATCCATGTTGCTGCAAATTGCATGTGTTTATCTTTTTTGAATGCTGAGTAATATTCCATGGTATATATGTACCACATCTTCTTGATCCAGTCATCTATTTTTGGGCATTTGGGTTGTTTCCAAAGCTTAGCTATTGTAAACAGTGCTGCTATAAACATAGGGGTGCAGGTGTTCTTTGGAATTGATGTTTCTGTGTCCTTTGGGTAAATACCTAGGAGTGGAATTGCTGGATCATATGGAAGCTCTATGTTTAGTAGGTCCAGAAATCTCCACACAGCTCTCCACAGTGGTTGGACCAGTTTGCACTCCCACCAACAGTGCAGAAGAGTTCCTTTTTCTCCATACCCTCGCCAACATTTGTTGTTGCTAGTTTTTTTAATATGTGCCATTCTCACTGGTGTAAGATGGTATCTCATGGTAGTTTTGATTTGCATTTCCCTGATGACAAGTGATGTTGAACATTTTTTCATATGCCCTGACAGGTAATGTTTATGTAGTGACTTGAATGAGAGGGTGAGTCAAAGAAACATCTAGGGGAGGGGCCATCCCAGCTAAGGGAACAGTAAGTGCAAAGACTCTGAGGTTGGTGCTTTTGGTTGAAGCCAATGGTTTCTAAACACTAACTGCATGCCACAGACTCATCTAGAATGTTTAAAAAACAAATCACCTTCTGGGTTTCCCAATCTCAGAGCTTAATTCATTTAACAGGAAGTGGGAGCTAAGAACCTAGATTAAAAAAAAAAAATCCATAAAGATTCTGATGCTTACCCCAGTCTAGGAAACTGATCTTATCGAATGACCTCATTTTCCAGACAAAGAAATTGAGGTCCAGATAGGGGAAGTGATTTTGCACCTGGTCAGAGTTCAATCCTGATAGAACTGGGTCTGGAAACCATATCCCACACTCTTGTTCCCTCCAGTACAACTCCCAGCTAGTACTGCTTCTCTTCTACTGAGCTCTCTTCTATACCCCAACCCTCCTCACCTCCTTCTCATCTCTCCCAGTAGACAAGTCCAGTAGAAATGTTTCCTCTAGTAAGTTATTATTACTATAAATAACTACGATTTATTGGATATTACTTCACTCAGAGCGTTGTTCTAAGTATACTACAATTATTAACTGATTTAATTCCACAATAACCTTTAGAGATTGATGTGTTTATTATTCTCACATTGCAATGAAGAAGCTGAGGCTGGAGAGGTTAACTTGCCCAAGGTCACACAGCTGGCGGTGATGGAGCCAGGCTATCTTCCCGCAGAGTTGATGATCCTGGACTCATTGCATTGTTGCCTCATGCTGACCTGGACACGAATGCTGGACTGATCATTGTTGCTGTTATTGACTTGCATCAACAGGAAACCTCAGTTCCTCCTTCTGTGCACATCCAGGGATGTGCCAAGTCGAAGTCCAGGCAGCTGGGAGTGACCTAGAGTCAATGGAATGTGAGCTCAGACCATGGCGTCTGCCTTTGGAAAGCAAATGATGCCTTGTGGTGCTAGCAAGGCACGAGGGAGGCTCTCTTCTGATGTAGGAGACAGGTAAAGGAGAGTCCTGGAGCACACTTCAGTGGCTTTTTCAGGCTTTTAATGATCTTTCTATAGTAGTGAGGTAACCAGGCACAGGGAAGCCAGGGGAGCCTCCTGGCCCCCCAATGAATCCTTACTCTCTCTGGGCTCTCTGGTGTTTTCTCATGGTCTCTCTCTTGCAGCCCTCACTCATCCACTTGTAGCAGTTCTCCGTCACTCTCTGCTGCTGCACCACCATCTGTGTGCCACTGCCCTTACATCCTCAGTCTCTCATCTCAGCGGTGCCCACTTACATGCCCACACCATACCCCAGGTGCTGCCATAGGGCATGCGTGCCCTGAGCCCACGATCCCAAGAGCCTACTGCGTTCAACGCTGCAGGTGATAGCCACAGAGGCCAATGGAGCAAAAACCTAAGCAATCTTCATTTATCCTACCAGCCTCAACATGAATTGTTTACCTTCTAGAGGTTTCCGGTGGTTCAGGTTTCCTTTTAGTGATTTTTGGAATCAGGCTTTGCTGAGAATGCAGAAGGGATCAGCTGGCATGTGCTGCTGCTGATGCAGAGCTCAGGCCTGCCTCCAAGTCATGGCTTCGTGGGAGTATCACATCGTAAGACTTCCTCCCTGAGGCCAGGGAACTGGTCATGTCATTTATCTCACTGTGAGGCAGCCTGAGAGAGGGGTCCAGAGATGATGGATTGTCTTCTAGGAGCTCACCAGCAATTACAATTCACAGCAGAAGGTAGCATTACTCTATCAGAACACTGCAGGCATAGAGGGCCATGGCCAGACACTGCTAAGACCCAGGGGTGTGCTGTGCTGATGCCTCAGTAGCTCATGAGAGTCAGATGTTACATTGTTAGGAAATGTTCAGCCAGTTATTAAATATAGCAATGATGAAAATTCAGTTAAAAACGAAAATAAAATAACATGAATTTAAATTTTATATTAAAAATGTATGGTAAACTTATTTCTGTCTATCTATCTATCTATCTATCTATCTATCTATCTATCTATCTATGTATATATCTATCTTACTTTCTATATGACACCATCATTATCATCATCTCTTTTCTCCAGACATGCAGTCACTAAAACTTCACCAGCACATCCCTGCTGGACATTTATCCCTTGCAAATTGAAAAAGTGAAAAACCAATTCTCTCATTTAACACAAATCAAATGGCCTTTGGAGAACAGGGCTGACTTCGTTTGGGTGCAGAAGGTTTTCTGGGAGCTCATAAAGAGCAGATCACAAAATACACAGTTGAAAGAACACTAATTTGCTTCTTTATAAAACAAAATGCACTTTATTTGGAGCTCAAAGATTTTCCTAACAATAGCTCCTCCCAACAGCCTCTCAGGGTGATAATATTGTACTGTGTATTCCCATCTTTTCCAAAATCAGAAAGTTTGAGGTTGTCATTTCCTAAATTGGATGAACTCATATACTAATATATTAAATTCTATAAAGGCAGAGACTTTTGTCCCCTTTTTTTTTTAACTCCAAAACTTTAAATAATACTTGACATAGAACTGATGTTCAATAAATTTTGCTAAAAAGGTGAATCTATGAGCTTGGATCAGTGTTTTCTTTTGCCTCAAGGATTCTGTATTAACTCCAGCTTTTGCCCCACAGACTTGGATTAGAACCAAATGAAGATGTGTGTGAGACAGCCCTAATAAAGGCCTCCTTTCTTTGCAATAAACATGGGATTGCTAGTACCCCATGCACTCGAGTTGGTGTTTTTGCATTCTTTTTTTTTTTTAAAGATTTATTTATTTTTATACAAGAGCTGGGGTACAAGCCAGAGGCTTGGGAGGGTGAGAGAATTCATCAGAGATAGAGTGGGGAGCAGAACAGGCAGACGATAGAAATACATTGCTGAAGGGAGCAGCGGGCAAGACAGGAGAGGTCTGCCACGCCATGTGGGAATCTCCCGGGCCGGCCAGGAATCAAACTGCACTGCAGAAGCTGTGGACAGCTGCACAGCGCTTCTCTCAAACTGCTGCACCCCCAGAGAGGCCCTCTATTTTTTTTTTTTAAGATTTATTTATTTATACATGCAAAAGCTGGAGTGTAGACCAGAGGTGCAGGGCGTGAGAGAATCTACCAGAGACAGAGCAGGGAACAGAACAGGCAGATTGACTGAAATACACTGCTGAGGGGAGCAGCAGGTGAGTTAGGCGAAGTCTGCTGCACCATGTGGGTCACCTCCCAGGCTGGGGATAGAACTTGTGCTGCAGTGGCTGCGATTGCTTCACAGTGCTGACGCTTATCCCTTTGCATCATCAGGGAGGCCCCTGTTTTTGCATTCTTAATGAGTAGAATTACTGGGTCAGATAGATTGTACATCTATTTTTAATGTTTTGAGAAACCTCCATCCTCCATAGAAGACAATGACAGATGGATAAAGAAGATGTGAATATATTCACTTGGAATACTAGTGAGCGATAAGAAAAAAGATAAAATTTTACCATTTGCAACAACATGGATGGAAGTGGAAAGGATTATGCTAAGCAAGTAAGTCAGAAGGAGAAAGACAAATACTATAGGATTCCACTCATGTGGAACATAGAGAAAGCAAAGAAACATATAAAAACATCAAGCCCTTGAAAACTGAGTGCAGAGCTGAGGCTACCAGAAGAGGAGAGTGGGGAGGGGGACAGAGAGAGGAGGAGACACAATGGATTGTGGCAGAGGATTATTGGGGATTTGGTGATAGGTATGGTGAGGTGGTATACATTTATAGAGGCATGACATGACAGTGTTGTAAGCCAATGCTTAAACAGAATTTTAAAAACAAACAACAAGCAAAACGACCTAGGAGCAGGGGAGTGCCTGACCAGCTGTTGACACTCTTCCAGGAGAGGGGTCCTGCTTGGCCGTGGGCTTTCCCCAGGTGAAACCTCTTGGGGTGTCAGGCTCAGTGCTGCACTGTCAGTCAAATGTGCCCTTATTCCTTGAGTATGTACTGACAAACGTAGCACTTGTAGTATGTATGTACTGACAAACAAAGGTAGCACTCGCTACCTGCCATCTATACCTGCTGTCCTTGTTGAACTTTCCAGAAGATGGACGACACCTCATGGCTTGGCTTTTGAATTCCACCTATTTGACTTAAAGGGGATGGAGGAGCAGAAACAACAAAGACTGCTTAGAGTTTGGTCTTCCCAATTGTTTGACATGGTAAACATATAAATAAAGAGGAGGTTTGGGGGAGAACTGAGAGAAAAGGGGAGCCTGACCTGAGGGCTCCAGCTGTGGGTCCCCATGGGCTTGGCTGACCCAGGTCCAATCCCTATAGGGCCAGTGCACCTGTGTGGAGTTAATGAGAAGGATTCAGAGGGGCTGCTCACACAAGAGTCTCGATTAGGACCCCACAGAGGCATCCCCGCCCCCACTCCTGGTTCTTATGAAGGATCAACCTGGGCAGGTTGTATTTAGGGGTGCACCAGCTCTTTCTTAGGAATAAAAGGAGTCATAGGTGGGCTTCCTGCTTGTTATTTGGAGGATTTTACAATATTAAAACTGTTTCTTAATGTAATACTGAAAAGGCATAAATAAAAATGTAGGCCAGGGTGGCAGTTTATTCCAGCAGGCCATCTTCCAAAGACGTGGGTCCACTGGAGATCAGAAACTGCTAAGCATGGAGTTCAAAGCCTTCACTTCTCAGGTGAGCAGACTGAGACCAGCAGTGAGCCTCCAAAGGAGGCTCAGACGAAAGTGGTTTCTTCAGATGTGAAGTTACTGGTCTGAGGGTAAATGTGGTGTGTTTATGGGTAGTGTGAGTGTGAGAGGCTTCTGGAACTGGAATCTGATTGTGCAAAACACTGATTGCATGGCCTTGGGCAAACTGGGGAACTTCCTCTGCTTCTTGCGTCCTGGTTTATAAAATGGGGACAAGGTTCAGGTCTAAATGCACTAATACACAGGATGTACCCAGAAGAAAGTCAGGGCCACAGCAGCCTGAAGGGGGTGTTGGGTATTATGATCATTATGGTCTGCTTTTCCATGTTCTCTTCCACATCCCATTCCTAGGGGCTGTTCTGTGAGGTTAGGGTCAGACTTGACAGCAGATTCTTGGGATGGGGGCTGGCCCCACAAAGTCGTCCTGAGTACCTGACACCCTATTCAGACCTATCACATGTGGGGTGCTCTGCTAGGCACCAGCTGTGCCCATATGTATATGCCAATGAGAAAAAGAAGCCAGGTTCCTCTTTCCTTGGAAAGAGTCTCCAGGTGGGAGTGAGAAGACGATGCATGGAACTTGTCTCTCCCGAGCCAGCCGTGACCTTGGCAAGCCCCTTAACTCCATGAATGTGTGTGTATCCTTTTCTGGGAAATAGAGAGGATGATTCCCCTCCCTGCTTCCCTCAGGATTCTAAGGAGTATCAGGTGACATAAGTGCAGACAGAGCACCTTCAACTACAGTCAAATGCTTGTAAGGTGAGGTGCTGGCGTGACTGCAGCGGTCATTCCCCCAGAGGACTTCCAATTGCAGTCGTCCAGTATGGACTGCATGACAATAGTGCCAAGAGTTGGGCAATGTACAAGAATCCAGGGTGGGGGGAACTGGAGACCCAAGCATTGTAGCTAGAAGTCAGGAAAACCTGGATTGGAATCCTGGCTCCTCCACTTACTAGCAGTAACCTTGAATGGGTTACTTAATATAGGCTGTTAACTCAGAATCATGATAGCTACCTCTTCAGATGGCTATAAGGAAGACAAAAGAACACATGTGACATGCTCACAATAGCATCTGGCATACAATGACCACTATGAGGGTTGGCTGTGCTTTTTCTCTCTGTTCCAGGCCAATCCCTGGCTGAGCCTCTGAGGGACCCTGTTCACAGAACCTGTTGTATCATATGATGTGTAACTAAGGATGCCAGTTTATTCATTTACCTGTAGAACTGACCTCTCCTGGGGCCTGGAAACTCATCCCATCATTTCCTTTTAGGCAAGCTTTCCAGGGACTTCAACTGGAACCAGCCTCTTGCCTGGCAAGCAGTTTCAGGACAAGAGAGGGCAGTGAGTTGATTGCCCATGTCTGAGGGCGCTATGTTGGCTTGTCTGATGCCTCTCTCTCCCTCTTACCACCACCAGTTTTGGGCAAAGAGTCTGAAGCTGCCAAGTTCTGTCCTTTCTTTCTATGCTGCTTTCTGCTGAGTTTCCTCTCTTATTTCTTTGTATAAGTTCATATAAGGTCTTAGACTTCACTTGCTTCTAGTGTGGCTCTTCCTGTATCTTGCTTTTGGGATGCACCTGTCTACTGATGTTGCCCCTCTGAGCTGACTCTCCTGGCAGGGCTGTGTGGAGGCCCTGCAGTGCCTGCTCCCTGCCTTCCAGGGAGCCTCCTCTCCTGCAGACATGTAGTGGTCTTGGTCTCCTAATTTATGCAGCAGCTAGATAGCTTTAAGACAGGATTGAACTTATGGAAGTTCATGGGAGAGTTAATTATTTCCTTCATGAGGTAGATGTCTGTTTATTTCACTGCTATATCCCAAATTTTATGACAGATAGAGCACGCGGTAGGTGCTCAATCACATATCTTAAATAAATAAAAACCACCTTTCCAGAAAGTGTCTTCTTTCATTCAGGCTCAGTTCTGTGGTTGACTGTGTTTAAGACAGCTTGCCTTGGCTTCCCCTGGCTACTTTACCTCTTCTTGGTTCACTCTCTGCACTCTCTAGGTTTGTTTTTGAGGTTGGGACTTAGTTTTGACTTAGGTTCTCATTGCCTCTTCCTATACAGCCCACTGATCTCAGGGTTGCCTGGGTGAAAGCATTGTCCTGATGCCACCATTTCTCATCTCGGTTTCTTAGATGGCTTCCATGGCTTTGGAAATCAATTACAAATGTCTCACCTTGATAACTGGGGCCTTGACTCTGCACCTGATCTTGCTCTCCAAACTCAGCCTCCATTTGTTCCCTGCAAGTGATCTTGGTTGCATTTCAATTGCATTGTTCAGAATTTTCCAGGTTTTCCCTTCAAATCCTCCTGTCTTCATTCCTTTCTTCATATTATTCCCTGTTTGGGACCATCTCCAATAAAATGAGGTTCAAGAGGTATCTAGAAAGCTGCAAGTAGTTCCTCTGTCAGTGGGAGTCACTCAAGCTTTCAAGACTCTCAAGCTTTCAAGACCCATCTTCAATGCCATTCTGTTATAAATCTCTAACCAGATAAGCTCCCTTCCTCTTCTTCCTTTCCACCATATGCATCTGTACCTTTCCTTTGCTTGTCTCAACTTCCGTAATTGTTTCTGTAATTCCTTCACTCACTCCCACCTTGCATGACTACATGTTTTTTGAGGACTAGGACTTGGTCTCAATTCTGTTCCTTTCCAGTTATTTCCTCTCACAGGAAATAACTGTCCTGAACAACTGCTATGTCAAATAGCAATTCTATAAACCTAGGTGCTATCTCCACCTTTTACTATTCTTGTTTCTAATTTCTTTCTGGGTTGCATGGACATTACAGAATGAATGACTTTTGTTGTCATCCACAAAAACCAATTCAGTGTCATTTGTGTAAGTTGCTGGACTGAAAAGCAGCACTCCTCAGATCAGTCTAAACATGCAAAAATTCTTACTCTGTCTGAATACTTGAGAACTCAAACTGCTATTGCTTGCAAGCCAGGCCGCCACAGCCATTCTCTACACATCGGTCATCAAGTGGAAGTCACATGAAGTTTTGTCTCAGATCTAGGAAGGTCAAGCATTGAGCTTCTCAAACCTATTCAACTAATCCATATTAAGGTGGAAAAGATAGAGGTTGGGCCATTTGTTTGAACAATTTGATTAGTTAACATACATTTTATAGGACCTGAAGGATTCTTGAAAAGAGTTCATGTCTTATCACTACACATTGCATTCTTGAACTTGTAAAGTAAACCAGTTTCCTAGCACAACTTTATATTCTCCCATGCATTTAGATACACTTATTTCCAGACATATTTTCAGGATGTGTTAGGAGGATGTGATTAAAGGATATTTTTTGGAATGGTTTGGAGGCTGGGTCTCTTGACAATGATTTGAAAAAAAGAATAAAATCTATTTTACATCAACTGAATGTCACTAATTGGGTCTTGAAGACCAAACAATTCCCTTCAAAACAGCTGGGGCTTTGGGTAGCCCCAAACCAATTAACTCAAATTATATAATTTTCCTCCCACTCCTACCCCCAAAGCTTGACTTGCTTATTTAGTAAAGAGGAGGATTAGTGCAAGCACTAAGGCGTCCATTCTCTGGCTGCCTGGCACAATGTGTTGAACTTCGTTCTGGGCCCATCTGAAGCATCCTGGCTGGGAAGAAAGGAAAAGAGAGTTAAAGTCAAGCTGACTCCTGGGTAGGAGACTCATTTCTTGGGACACAATGCAATTCAGCATAAATATATGACAGGATTACCAGGAAGCGAAAGCATCCTAAACCTTAAATGGAAACAAACCATCTTTAGCCCTTCTAAATCTCTGAAATGTTCAGGAGCTAATTAAGGCAGCAAACTCATAATGTGATCAGAGAAGACCAGAGAAATTTGAATAGTTATGGAGGAATCTGAATAAGAGTGTGTGAGTGTGTGTGTGTGTGTGTATGTGTGTTTAAAGGAACAAATAACTGTCCAATGAATAGAGTTCATGTTTCTTTTCTTTTCAAATAATTTAAGACTGGAATAAGCATTGGACAAATAATAAAATTATGTTAACAATTCCAAATGCACATCTTCCAATTAGAAAAATCAATAATTTATAAAAGTGGGATAATATTCCAGAATACAATTATTTCACAAATATGTCAGTAAAGTTTATTCAGAATAAAGTTTTTTCTTTTGTCATATGAAGTACTGCATTTTGATATCCACATAGCAAGAAACTGATTTGTGCTCCCTGGTGGTGCAAGGGGTTAAGCACAGCACTGTGAAGATGTCCGCAGCCTTTGCAGCACGAGTTCGATCCCTGGCCTGCCAGGGAGCTACCCACATGGCGGAACAGACCTCTCCTGTCTCTCCCACTGCTCCCCTCAGCAGTGTGTTTCAGGCAGTCTGCCTGTTCTGCTCCCCACTCTGTCTCTGGTGACTCCTCTCACCCCCCCCACCTCTGGCCTGGACCCCAGCTGTGTGCATAATAAATTAAAAAAAAAAAAACTGATTTGATTATTGTGAAATAGAAATGAGTAAAATATTTTAGTTCTAATAAAAGAATGTATTCATGGTATTTTGAGACTGGCAGGGTTCTTCAGGGAAGGCCTTTTTAGTACTTTTTGCCCTTTGGAATTTTGGAATCCCAGTTCATAAATGCTGACCTTTCAAGTGGCAAAAAGTAGATCCTGTAGCTTTGCCCCCCACCCTCCAATGCCTACCACAATGTCTCTTCTGAGTATATAAAATATGTCACTAAATATGCACTAGTATTTTCTTACACCTTTCTTTCTGAAAGGACCCTGCTCAGGATATTGACTCCTTTCACTACTAGTATCAAATGTTTTCTCATAAGTTTCCTGTTATTTCAGTCCCCAGCAGCTATCCTCCAAGTGGAATTTTGTTCCTATATCTGTTGGAAGGGACAATCTAGTGAAATTAAAGTTCTCCAGAAAGTCAAAATTCTATTTCCTAAAGCCCTCATTTAAGTAGCATTTTGTCTCCTGTTGATGCCACCATTTCTCTAGGATTTTGAGATCTATAAAGAGGTTCCAGAGGTATGTTCATTGGTTTCCTTCAGGAAATACTGACCATCAGGGTAAGGGTCAGGGGTGGAGAACCACATCCTTGGTCCTTGGTCCCAGGCCCTCTGACCAGAGCTTAGCCCTGCTCTGTTGTTGGTTGGTGATGTCTTTGGTGGTGGGTTCTCAAAATCTGGGTCCAAAACCCCATGAAAGCTATTCAGTAAGGCCTAGAATATGGGTATCAATTAAAATAATAACTGACTTCAAGTTCATATTCTGAGAACATTGGAAACGATTTAGTCCACTCCATCATGTTAAAGATGGCACCATGGCAGTCCAGGAAGAAAGGTGACCTGGTCAAAGTCATATGGTGACACCTCGGTAAAACCTGAGCAGAATCCAGTTCTCTGACTCAGTTCAAGAGTGCCCTTGACTTTCAAAGCTGATCATTCTTAACCAGGACACTTAACTTATTCTTCTGACTTTGTGAGTTACCGATGACGGGGGCGGGGAGGGGGTGAACCCTATGATTTTCAGGCTGAGGTTTTACCCTGCTGCCTTGGCTGGAGAGATTTGGCATTTGTGATCAGGACTCTGAGTTGGAGAGTAGACAGTGTCCTCTCTGTGCTGCTCCTCTCCATTGGATGTAAATGCAAAGGTATATTTATTGACATAATACTGCAGCTTCCATCTCTAAGCCTTAGTTGACTCTCTGCTTCTGAACTCTTCATCAAAATCAAAGCACCACTCTGCTTTATTTTGAAAGTATCTTGAAAAGGAAAATATTTGACCACTCCTCTCCTGGCTTTACCTCCATGTGCTGTGTGTAATGATCCAGAGAGAATCAATTGGACACTGCATTTTAAAGATAAGGATTGGGATTTTACTTCTGGGTAACCTGGTGACCCCAATCAATCTCTGTCTTACAAACCCTCTGAAGATTTGATGCTCCAGTCCGCAATTAAGTCCTAGCTTCCAAGAATGGCAACAGATGTTGCAATCCAAACACCTTTATTAACTATTTATCTTCAGATGTACATCAATGATCTCCTCGCCAACAGAAACAGCGGACTTCTCTTAAATAGAAAATCATGCTCTTTCATCTTCAAGCTATTTTACTTTGTAATCCCTCAGAGAAGATAAAAAATATTAAGATAAAAAAATATTAAGGGAGCAATGCAATTTGATTGTTTATAAACTTGTCGTTTTAAACAGTAGCTGTCATCTATCTTGTGAAAAATTGCTATTAAGTGTATTCCCCAGTTATATAAAACAGCAGATTATATTTAGGGTCAGCTGAAAATATAAAGTGAAGATGTCGAGGTTTGGTTTCTTTTCATTTTCCTTGTATTTCTAATTATATTTAATTTGCCAGACTTTGGTCCTGTTTGAACCAGAGCTTCAACTCCATAAAGAATGGTCCTTGCTAACTCACCTGCCTTACACGAAAGTCATGAGAATTATACCTGATGGTGGAGTTCTTTTAATACTGAGAAGGAAATAGAAGGACCAAAATATTTTAAGCAGGACTCTGAGTAATCCTTTGTATTTGAACTCACCAACTTTTGTTCTATAGCTGAGTTTCCCCCGGAGTTTGAGGTTATTGCATAAAGAGGAAAATAGAATATTGTGGGACCAGAGAGACTCCATCAGATTTCACTCACGGGCTAAACTGACTCAATTCCTCTCCCACAGGTGGGATGAGTTGGGAGGGGCAGTTCACAGGGAGGCTAATGGAGTCTAAGTTTTCCATCTGCATCAGTTCATCCATCGTGTTCTCACTGCCAGTTGTCTTGGTAAAAATCTGCAAAATTCAAATATTTTAACCACAATGGGTTAAGAATGACTTCCCTTCCATTATTCCCCTCCAGACTGTCCAGTGGCATTAAAGTTGGTCACTGAGCAAGGGTACACCTAGCTAAGAGGACCTAGATGTGGGTAAACATTAGTTTGGGCTTGTGGGATATAATTATTTGCTGTCCCCTGTGTGTGCAGTTAAGCTATTTTTAACATTGCTTACATAGGGATGACTCTAGGAAAGTGAATCCACTTGGCAACTCACCTGCTGTCCTGACAAGGAGCTGCAGACCAAAGAGCCTGGG
This sequence comes from Talpa occidentalis, assembly GCF_014898055.3. Lineage (NCBI taxonomy): Eukaryota > Metazoa > Chordata > Mammalia > Eulipotyphla > Talpidae > Talpa > Talpa occidentalis. Next base: position 39,127,642 of record NW_023604295.1, on the reverse strand, counting down.
AGACTTAAGCACAGACTTACACACTGGAGTTTGTGGAGAGTGGAGAAGCACAGTGGCTAGATCTGGAGCTAAAAGCCAGCCTGTGGAAAATATGTCTAATCATCATATGTATACAATTGTAGATGGAGGATTCCATTTCAGTGATGCCCAGAGAGAGCTTGTCAGTACCATACTTTATAAGGCATTATTTATACTTATAACTCGACCATCTGGTTTTTCTTTTAAGATGAGAATTGTGTGGGAGAGAATTCATCACAATTCTGTGTCTACAGATGCACACCTGAAGGAGTGCCACAAAAGCAAGTATGTCCAGTGAGGAGCTGTGAGATTTATGCATTGTAACTTTCAGCAATAAAGAAACAAACACCAAACAACTATGCTGGAGGAAACATACTGCTAAACATTATATGACAAAATTGTTGTCACTTTAAGAGGCAATAAAAGAGCAGTTAGTAAGAAATGTATGTTTAAAAAATCTGAAAGTTAGAGTAAGCAGCTAATTACTAAAAGGACAGTGCTGTTTTTTTGAATTTTAAATATTTGGTATTTATCAGCTTTCTAAGCATCTGTGTTTGTATCTACTATTTTATTTGTAATATTTTTGTGTTCTTTTTCTTATAAAAGGCCCTCAAATTTTCATTTGTTTTCACTTCCGCTTGACTCGGATCGTCCTGAGGGTAGATGTTAGGCAGCAAAAGCTCAAAGCCCCATCGAAGATTATTTAATTCAGAAGGAATCTGAGAGGCCAACTATATCCATGTTCCTTACTTCCCTCTGCCCTCTCCCACTGTGTTTAAGGAAATGTTTGGTGTAAAAATCTCTATCTGGATCATTGTAGCGGCAGGAAGGCACAGAGCAGGATCCCTATGATCCAGGCGGATGGGTAAAGGAGAGTCCTGGAGCCCTAAGTGGCTTTTCAGGCTGTTATTGAGCTTTTTACAAGGCAGGGGTGCGGGGGGGAGGGGGATGGAGGGTGGCCCAGGAGGTTAGCAGGCCTCCTAGCCCCCGGCAAATCTTCACTCCTTCTGGGCTCTCCAGCGTTATCCCGTGGCCTCTGCTTTTCTGCTTTTGTCCTACTACTCATTCTCGTTCTTCCAATTGTTCTCTTCTTTCTGTTGGCGTCCCGGTGACATTGCCCTTATAAGCCCAGTCTCAGCCGAGGTGTTCCCACCTATGCATGCCCACACCCCACTCCAGGTGTCCGCCATCAGGCATGCATGCAGGACCGCAGGGATCCATCATTAATGCTTATGGTAGCAGTGCGGAAAAGCCTGATAATTTTTCACCTTACCCTGCAATCATACAGCCTATGCGTACAGACAAATTGTTGCCTTGGTGGTGGGTGTGGTGATGTACATTTGAGAGGTGTGAACCTCTCATCATACAGAGTGTTGTAAACCAACATTACCTCAATCCAAAAATAATACCATTTTGAAAAAGAAATTGAAAAAAGACACAATATCTTGGCGAGGCATTGCAATGAGATGGTGCGTGCGTGGTCCCCTAGAGGCACACAGTGAACTGTAGCCCTCACTGCCACCAATGCAGTTTATTAAACACCAAAAAGTTCAATAAGCCTGATGCGTAAGAATGTGAAGGGCAGTCTCCCAGGAAATCAGGCAGAAAAGGCAGCTTGTGGCCTGGTGAGAGGAGCCTTGAATGCCACACCCAGGAGAAAAAGTGGAAGGACAGCTTCCTAATGGGTTCAGGAAAATCTTCCCAGACTTGTGACTATTGGAGTCATCAGAATTTCTTGCTGAAAAGGGGGCTTCCCAAGTCCCTGCCCTTGGATGGGGCCCAGGCAGTTGGACAAGCATCCCAGGTGATTCTTGTACTGGAGATGTAACAGGGTGGTCCCCAGGAAAGGGGGAAGTTCCAGGTTCCCTGCCCCACCCAAGGGAGGGTGGAGCTGAGCAGGAAGAGGAGAAGCTGCAGAAGAGACTGAGGAAGGAAGCAGGATGGAGCCAGGAGACCTGGAGGAGGCACATGGAGCCTAGAGACACGTGAAGAAACTGCGCTTGTCTTTTGGTCGTGGACTAGGTGACACAGATGTGGGTGAGACCCGTGGGGAGGTGACAATGGCAGCTTTTATCTTGATGTTGATTTTGCTCTTTTCCTTCCAGGCCTGTCTGGTTGTTTGTGACCCTTTTCTGTGGGTCCCCACTGGAAGATGCTTTAGACTTGTGGTAGACTTTGGGGCCTTGTTCTGGGCCGATCCCATATGGATGGACTTTTACCCACGAGGGGACGGGTAACTTTGGGTGCTTCATTTAGAAACTAGACTCTTTGCCTTACCTGTATTGTTTCCTAGTTTAATTAAAGTTCCTTCCCATTAAAGTCTCCTATGTTTTGTGTTGATGCGGCGGATGGCAGAACCCATGTAGAATAGGCAGGTTTGCGGGGTTTGGGCTGCCCCTCTCCCTGTCCTATAACAGAGACACCACCATTTTTTTTTTAACAGGGAATGTCTTTAACTGCCAAGGACTTGACTGCCTTTACAGCAATATGCTTCTGGCTCCTGGTTCTTTTCATGCAAATAGGGTTGAGCATCGGAGGCAGAAACCCTGCGGCCCAAGATGGAAAGAGAGCTCTAGGGGCCCTGCAGAAATCCAGCTTCCTGGGTGAGGCTGTGCCACACAGGGCGCTCTCATTGTTGCTGTGTGTCCTTGAGTAGAAGGTTCTGGCCTCCTCTCTGAGCTGCAACTTCCTCTTCTGTTTTAAAAAAAAGTGGAGTGAACTGAGTTGGGCAAACTCTAAAGTCTCTTCTAGCTCCAAGTTTATCTGTTTATCAAACAGCCTAATCTTTGCAAAAGCACTTGCAAAGCCTACAGCTTGGAGACAGTCTTTGCAAACTTTGCTTTGCCATCAGACTTCAGGCTTTTGGGGTTACACAAAGGGCACTGAATACCCCTGCCATCAAGATAAGAGAAGGAACATGTCCGAGGGCCTTTCTTCCTGGTGGTTTGCATGCACCTCTGCACACAGGCAGATCTAAGAGCTTGGGGCTTGTCTGATTTAACCCTTATCATGCTGCAACATTTGCTTGGGGTGGACTGAAGAGTTAGATGCAGCTGATTGCCCTTGTGACTTCCTGGCACTGGGATAGTGCTCAGCCCTTTCTTTGCCTGCAACAGCGGGCTTGGGCCAAAGTGACTGTAGATCATCGAAAGCCTGGTGATTCTGTGGTGTGGAAAATAAATGGAAAATAAATGACTTTGATTTTGGATAAATCACTTATTTACTCTAGGCCTCAGTTTTGTCACCTCAAAGATTTTTTGGTTCCCTGGAGGATACTTTTTTCCCTTAACTGCTATTAAAAGCTCTTTTTGGATTTGATAATTCAGCATTCTGGTGGGATAACATTTACTGAATTACTCTTTTCCCCAACCTTACTGCCCGATGGTGTGGCATTTTAGGATTATTTTAAAAAAAATAATAGTTTCACCCTAAGTGAATAGCTGGCTTTCTACTTTCCTTATCCCTATTAAAAACATCTTCACATTTTGAGACAAATAGCGGTAACAGTGACCCTGGTTGTTAACATAAACCTCAGCACACACAGTTCTTATAGCCCCGGACTTGTCGCACCCTTATCACCTCATTAAGTTGTAAATGGAGTGTATTCATGTAATTTCCATCTAGCGATTCACAATGACCTCTTGATGTATTTTCTAAAAATGGAGAACATTTAGTCTGTAATTGTTTGCTAATTGTTTCCTCATTTCCAGATCCAGGGATGTGGAGCCGATCATTTATGAGGGGAAAAAAATGTAAAATCCCAGGTAAATTTCTAGTCTTCAGGGTGTGGGGGGAGGGGTCATGTGTAGCAGCTTATGATACCATAATCAACTAACCAGGAAAGTGAAGGCTTAACATTTTTATGAAAAAAATCGAAGGAGCTAAATTGGAGTTAATTCTAAGGCTCAGGTTAATCTTAGCTGGCTGGTCTTCTCCTGCCCCCAGCCCCACCCATATCCCCCAGGCTGTTCGAACACCATTATCCCTTCTACTGGCCTTTACCCTGGTAGCCTCCTGTGGAACCCCATGCCTCTAGGGAGGACATGGATATCTCCACAGAATAGTAAAATTAGTCTTCTTGATACACCATGCCTGGTCTCTGGGCTACTGAGCCTGTGGCGTGGCCCAGGGCCTTAGAGAAGGGCTTCCTTTCCACACTAGCTTGAAGCAGGGCCTCAGAGGGCTGTAAGAATCAGATACTGGACACACCTTTCATGTCCTCTACCTGTGACACAGTGCCCTCAAAAGAGCCACCTTCCAATTGCCAGTGCAAGGGGGTGTCCTAGAATCCCCCTCTGCCCCACCCTACCCATGAGCCACTGAGGCCCAGAGGTGAGGGTGAGAGACTGTCAGAAGTCGCTGAGAACCTGGAGCCTCTAAGGAGTATCTTGGAGTAATCTCCTCCAAGAGCGTCAACGTGCAGTTTCTGTTTGACTGCAGTGAGGTTCTTGTGACAAATATTTATTGAGGCCTCCTAAAAGCCCTGTGCTCAAGTATGCTCCACAGCACAAAGAGAAAAAAGAAATGTGGCTTGGTGCTAGGGCACTCAAGGGCTGCTGGGGCAACACACGTACTCACCCTGTACCCTTGTTGCCTAGGCCTGAAGTCATGGGTGCCTCCTCTGCATACACTGGACTGGAAGCTTGCTTGTGACCGGGAAGGGGGAGGGGAAGCTGAAGTCAGCCTGAAGATATTAAATCATGTGGCCTTTCCCATCCTGTCCTTGGGCCAGCTCCTATAGGGCATATATTTCTCAGGAGGTATCTCTCTGCTAGGTCTGGGTCTTTACTTCCAACTGTCCCACCATGGACCTTCATGCAGCAGCCAGTGAGCACCAGCTCTGCCCTTCTTGCTGGCCACATTGCTCTTAAACTAAAACCAAAGCCTGGGTACTCTTGCCACCTATTTCTTCTGCTTTGTACATTCCCTGCTAATTTGGTTTTTGGCCTAATATCTCCTATTCTTTCCCTGTCAATCACACACACATGCACAAACACACACACACACATATCTCAGAAACAGGCTCTTAGACTTCAAGGCTCAGATACCCTGCTTTCCTCTTCTCGAGACCCTGGTCAGCTTCCAGCAGCTCAGCAAACTGTCTTCTGCAGAAACCCTGTCCAAGTTGGCTGGTGCTCCCATAGACCTGCATAGCCCTGCTTGGGGGAAGTTCTAACCATGGCCCAAGGTTTCAGGATCCCCTCAGGTAGTTGCAATGACCTCTTCACTGTTGTGATTCTTCAGGTTCATCCCCCTCCATTCCATCTGGCATAAAATTGTTGAAGATGGGGGCTCCCTGGTGGCACAAGGGGATAAGTCACAGCACTATGATACTGTCCACAGCCACTGCAGCACAAGTTCGATCCCTTGCCAGGGAATCAACCCACATGGTGCAGCAGACCTCTCCTATCTCACCTGCTGCTTCCCTCAGCAGTGCATTTCAGTCAGTCTGCCTGTTATGTTCCCCGCTCTGTTTTTGGTGAGTTCTCTCACCACCAGCCCTCCCTCCAGCACCTCTAGCCTGTACTCCAGTTCTTTTTTTTTTTTTTTTTTTTATTTTTATATTCCCCCATACAATTGCAAACGCCCCATTTTGACCCCAATCCTTCCCCTCCCGCCCCCCACCCCCCAAAAAGTGTCTCTGGTTCATAGTTTTTTGTTGATTTTGATTTTCACTTTCTTATATTCATTTTCCTGGTCCCTTATTTAAGTTTTCTAGATTCCTGCTATGAGTGAGACCATCCGGTATTTTTCTTTTTCTTTTTGGCTTATTTCGCTGAGCATGATCCCTTCCAGTGCCATCCATGTTGCTGCAAATTGCATGTGTTTATCTTTTTTGAATGCTGAGTAATATTCCATGGTATATATGTACCACATCTTCTTGATCCAGTCATCTATTTTTGGGCATTTGGGTTGTTTCCAAAGCTTAGCTATTGTAAACAGTGCTGCTATAAACATAGGAGTGCAGGTGCTCTTTGGAATTGATGTTTCTGTGTCCTTTGGGTAAATACCTAGGAGTGGAATTGCTGGATCATATGGAAGCTCTATGTTTAGTAGGTCCAGAAATCTCCACACAGCTCTCCATAGTGGTTGGACCAGTTTGCACTCCCACCAACAGTGCAGAAGAGTTCCTTTTTCTCCACATCCTCGCCAACATTTGTTGTTGCTAGTTTTTTTAATATGTGCCATTCTCACTGGTGTGAGATGGTATCTCATGGTAGTTTTGATTTGCATTTCCCTGATTACAAGTGATGTTGAACATTTTTTCATATGTCTGTTGGCCATTTGCATTTCCTCTTCAGAGAAGTTTCTTTTTAGCTCTTCTGCCCATTTTTTGACTGGATTATTTTCTTTGTTGTTGCTGAGTCTCATCAGCTCTTTGCAGATTTTTGTGATCAGTCCTTTATCATTAGTGTTGGGTGCAAAAATGTTCTCCCAGTTGGTGGGGTTTCTCTTTGTTTTTGTTATTGTCTCTTTTGCTGTGCAGAAGCTCTTTAATTTGATGTAGTCCCAGCTGTTTATCTTTCTCTTCACTATCACTGCTTTGGGTGATGTGTCTGTAAAGATGTCTTTGATGTGCAAATCCCGTAGTGTTTCGCCTATATTTCCTTCTATGTATTTTATGGTTTCAGGTCTTATGTCTAGTTCTTTAATCCATTTTGAGTTGATTTTTGTGTATGGTGTGAGGTAGTGGTCAAGCTTCATTCTTTTGCATGTAGCGACCCAGTTTTCCCAGCACCATTTATTGAACAAACTTTCTTTGCTCCAATGCATAGTCTTTGCTCCTTTGTCAAAGATTAGTTGACCATAAATCTGTGGGTTTATTTCTGGATTTTCTATTCGATTCCATTGGTCTGTATGTCTGTTCTTGTTCCAATACCATGCAGTTTTGATGATTATGGCTTTGTAGTATAGTTTGAAGTCTGGGAGTGTGATGCCTCCATTTCCTTCTTTTTTTTTCAGTAGAGCTTTGGCTATTCGGGGTTTTTGGTGAATCCATATGAATTTCATCAATAATTGTTCTATTTCTTTGAAGAATGCCATTGAGATTTTGATTGGAATAGCATTGAATCTGTATATTGCTTTTGGTAGGATGGCCATTTTAATAATGTTTATTCTTCCAATCCATGAGCAGGGGATGTCTTTCCATTTCTTTGTGTCTTCTATTTCTTTTAACAGTGTTTTATAGTTTTCTTTGTATAGGTCCTTTACCTCTTTTGTTAGATTTATTCCCAAATATTTGATTTTTTTTGTTTCGATAATAAAAGGGGTGGTTTTTTTGATTTCTTCTTCTTCAGATTTATTGTTTGTGTATAGGAAGGCTACTGACTTTTGCGTGTTGATTTTGTATCCTGCCACTTTACTGAACTGATTGATGAGTTGAATTAGTTTTTCTGTGGAGATTTTGGGGTTCTCTATGTATATTATCATATCATCTGCAAATAGTGATAGTTTGACTTCTTCTTTTCCTATTTGGATTCCTTGGATGTCTTTCTCTTGTCTTATTGCTCTGGCTAGGACTTCCAGTATTATATTGAAAAGCAGTGGTGAGAGTGGACATCCTTGTCTTGTTCCAGATCTTAATGGAATTGCTTTCAGCTTTTCACCATTGAGAATGATACTGGCTGTTGGCTTCTCATAGATGGCCTTTATGATGTTGAGGTATGTTCCTTGTATCCCAAGAATTTCAAGGGCTTTTATCATGAATGGGTGTTGCACTTTGTCGAAAGCTTTCTCAGCATCTATTGATATTATCATATGGTTTTTATATTTCTTTTTGTTGATGTGTTGGATAACGTTGATTGATTTTCGGATGTTAAACCATCCTTGTGCCCCTGGAATGAATCCAACTTGGTCGTGGTGAATTATCTTATGGATACATTGTTGGATTCTGATAGCTAAAATTTTATTGAGGATTTTTGCATCAGTGTTCATTAGGGAGATTGGCCTGTAGTTTTCCTTTTTTGTGTTGTCCTTATTCGGTTTTGGTATTAGTGTAATATTGGCTTCATAGAACGTGTTTGGTATTGTCCCTTCCTTCTCAATTTTTTGGAAGAGTTTGTGAAGGATAGGCACTAATTCGTCTCTGAATGTTTGGTAGAATTCATTTGTAAATCCATCAGGTCCTGGGCTTTTGTTTTTGGGGAGGTTTTTAATTACCATTTCAATTTCGCTGCTTGTAATTGGTCTGTTTAGGTGTTCTATTTCTTCTTTATCTAGCTTTGGGTGATTGTAGAGTTGTTGGAATTTGTCCATCTCCTCTAGATTGTTGAACTTGTTTCCATATAACTGTTCATAGTAGTTACTGATTATTCTTTTGATTTCTGCTGTGTCCGTTGTGATTTCTCCTCTTTCATTTATGATTCTGTGTATTTGTGCTTTCTCCCTTTTTTCCTTTGTGAGCCTGGCTAGGGGTTTGTCTATTTTATTTATTTTTTCAAAGAACCAGCTCTTGGTTTCATTGATCTTTTGGATTGTTTTTTTAGTTTCAATTTCATTTATTTCTGCTTTGGTTTTTATTATTTCTTTTCTTCTACTGGTTCTGGGGTTTTTTTGTTGTTCTTTTTCTAGATCTTTGAGCTTCGAGATTAGGTTGTTTCTTTGAGTTCTTTCTTGTTTTTTGATGTGAGCTTCTATTGCTATATATTTTCCTCTTATTACTGCTTTTGCTGCATCCCATACATTTAGGATATTGGTGTCCTCCTTGTCATTCAATTCAAAGAATTTTTTAATTTCTTCTTTGATCTCCTCATTAGTCCAGTGGTCTTCCAGTAGTGTGGCTTTTAATCTCCATGAGGTAGGATAGTTCCTTGCCTTCTTTTTATGATTTATTTCTAGTTTGATGCCTTCGTGGTCAGAAAAGATGGTTGGTATGATTTCAATCTTGGTGTATCTGTTGATGTTTGTCTTGTGCCCCAGTATGTGATCGATCCTGGAGAATGATCCGTGTGCGCTTGAGAAAAATGTGTACTCCGTTTTTTTTGGGTTTAGTGTTCTATAGATGTCTGTTAAGCCCAAATGCTCTAGGTCCTTATTTAGAGCTTTAGTTTCTTTACTTATTTTTTGTCTTGTTGATCTATCCATTGTTGATAGTGGTGTGTTGAAGTCTCCCACTACGTATGTGTTTTCTCTGATGTCTGTTTTCAGAGAGGACAACAGTTGTCTGATATATTTTGGTGCTCTTTCGTTTGGTGAGTATATGTTAATGAGTGTTATTTCTTCTTGAGTATTGTCCCCTTAATCATAATGTAGTGACCATTGGGTCTCTTTTATTTTTTTGAGTTTGAAGTCTGTTTTATCTGATATAAGTATAGCTGTTCCTGCTTTCTTTTTTGGCCCATTTGCTTGTAGGATTGTTTTCCATCCTTTGACTTTGAGCCTATTTTATCTTTTGTAGCTAAATGTGTTTCCTGGAGACAGCAAAAGGTTGGGTTTTGTTTCTTAATCCAGGCTGCAACTCTGTGTCTTTTTATTGAAGAGTTTAGTCCATTTACATTTAGAGTTAATATTGATATGTTAGCATCTGTATTTGCCATTATGTTTGTCTTTCCTTTGATTTTATTAATAACTTTTTTTTTTTTTTTGGTCTTCTTTCGTTGTTATTCGTCCCTCTGAGGTTCTGGCTTTAGGATTCCTTGTAGTATTTTTTGGAGTGGGGGTTTAGTCGCAATGAAATTCCGGAGTTTCTCTTTGTCTGGGAAGGTCATATTCTTTCTTCATGGAGGAAAGAGAGCTTTGCGGGATAGAGTATTCTTGGTTGGCATCTGTTTTCTTGGAGTCTGTTGACTATGTCCCTCCACTCTCTCCTTGCCCGTAGTGTTTCTTCAGAGAAGTCTGATGTCAGCCTGATTGGTTTTCCTTTGAATGTTATCTGTTTCTTCCCTCTTGTCAGCTTCATTATTTTTTCCTTGTCCTGGATTCTTGGGAGCTTTACTATTATGTGTCTTGCTGTGTTTTTCCTTTCGTCGTGGAAGTTTGGTGTTCTTCTTGCTTCTTGTATATCAATTTTCAGCTCCTTCTTCTCATTTGGGAAGTTCTCTTCAATTATATCCATGAATATTTTCTCTGTTCCTACATCTCTCTCCTCTCCTTCTGGAATTCCTATAACTCTTATATTTCCTTTCCTCATGGAGTCAGATAGTTCCCGAAGTCTTTCTTCATTCTTTTTCCTTCGTACTTCTCTTTCCTTTTCTGTTTTGGTTCTTTTTATTTCTGTGTCTTCAAGATTACTTATTCGTTCTTCCATTTCATCTATTCTGCTTTCATTGCTTTTCCCAGAGTTCTTTAGTTCCTCCATTAATTCTTTGATCTCCTGCATTTCTCTTACTTCCCTCTTTAGGGACTCAATTTCCTTCTTCTGATCTATCACTTTTTTAATCATGCAATTTTAATTCTCTTTCTGGAAGGCTCAGAATTCTTCTAAGTTGCTGTCGTTGCAATCTGGGGAGTGGTTTTCTTTTTGTGGTGTGCTTCTTTCCTGAGGAGTTGTTAGGTTGCGTGTGGTTCTTCTACTCCCTACTGTCTGTTTTCTAATTTGTCGTATGCGTTGGGACACTGTGTTGCTCGGACTGACTGACATCTTGGGTGAACTTCTCCGCTCCCCTCTGGCTCTTCCAGGAGCCATCTCTGTCTTCTGGGGGAGCTTTCTGCTGGTTTTAGGCAGTTTTTACTGAAGAAATGTCCCTGTTCTCAAATGGCGAAGCGGGATGCAGTCCCTGCGCCTCCGGTTTCAGGCACCCTCTTCTGCGCACCCGGTCTGCCCCGGACGTGGGTGCCTGCTCCCTCTGTGGGCTCAGACTGCTGGTCGGAAGGGGCCTGGCGTGGAATAACTTCCCGGCTGGCCACTGGGTCCTCCAGAAACCTTCTGCCCTTTTCAAGCAGTCTTAAGAAATGTCCTGTTTTATAGGGTGTTAGTGACTTTTTTTTTCCTGGTCGCTAGGTGGCGCCAGAGATCTCTTCTATTGTCCTTGGGGGGCTGTTTTTCGCCTCCCCCCACCCCGTGGGACAGAGAACAGAGCGGGAATGGTAGGGTACACCTCAACAGCTTTGGGGTGCTGTGTCTGCCTTGTGCCCCACCGTCGTGGAGAAGCCACGCCCCGAATTTTCGTGCCCCGGGTCTCAGTTCAAAGCCCTCAGTTCCAGGACGCGGGCTGTAGCCCAGTTCAGTGGCGCGGGAATGGCGCCTTTTGCACCGCTCCCGTGCCTGGGCGCCTGGTTCCTGCTCACTCAGGGAGGGACCTTCACCTCAGTGAGGACCTCCGTGCGTCTCCCCGCAAGCCTAGGTCGTCTCCCCGCAAGCCTAGGTCGCAGGCGCGGGGACCTGGGCAGCCGCGATCCCGGTCTGCACTTGCTTTTCAAGCTCGCTGAGCGCACCGCTTTCCCGCGCCAGCTTACCGGCAGCCCGGGCTGTGTGCGCGTCTCCCGGGGTCTTTGTTCTTCTCTAATGGCGCCCGGAGCCGTTCGCTCACCGCCGCGGCGGATCCTGCAGGGTTCGCCTCAGCTCCCGTTCACGGGGTGTGGTGGCTGCAATAGTTCCTTTCCACTCACAGTCCCGCTTGCTGCGTCGTTTGTTTCTTGTGGGCCGTTTTGTTTGTTGTTTCTCCTCTCTGCGGATCGGAGAGTGCCGCCTCTGTGGGCGGGGGAGGGGAGCAGGGTTCTGCGCTTCCCTCCCTTCTGGTCCTCTTTTATGGCCACTTTCTTCTTCGGGCAGTTCGCTGGCGTCACCCGTTTATCTTCCGTGTCCCAGTTCTCACTGGGACCTGCCGCTTTTCCTCCCTATTCACTTTTTTTAATGGGAGATCTTACTCGCAGCGTCTCCTCGCCGCCATGTTGCTCCGCCCCCCCTGTACTCCAGTTCTTGTATGCAAAAATAATCTTTAAAAAAAAATGTTGATGACTAGGCTAGTTTAACTTGGAGAAGAACCTTTTATGCCTAGATAAAAGTGCAGACAGCTGAAGTGCTTCCAGTGAAGTGAGGGGTGAATTTGTTCTCTGCAACTCCCGAAATGAACTGTGGGAGCAGGGAGAATACCAGATGAATTCTGCAGAATTAGATGGACACATAGGAAGGCTGGGTGGACTCCACAGTAGGGAAACATCCCAGTGGAATGCTCCAAAAATAGAATGGGTTCTATTGATCTTCAGCAAGTCATGAGTGCACCTAATAGCTATCAGCCACTAGAGAGACAGTCTCAGTTTTAAAGGCCCTTCCTGACTCAGTTACCCAACACTATAGAATAAGTCATCCCAAACTCAGTGGCTTAAAACATTGATTTATTATTTCTCATGATTCCGTGGGAAGTTCTGCTCTTGCCCAAGTCACTCATGTGACTGCAATCACTTTACATTGACCGGGATGGAGGAACTAAGAGGGCTCACTTGTGTTCCTGTCAGCTGGGTCTCTTACCATCCAGTAACCTAGGTTTCCTTATGTGATGTCGGGAGTATTGTAAGACGTTGCAAACCTAGGCAGTAGGGCACACAACAATATTGTTTTTACCACATTTTATTGGTCAAAACAAGATGAGCCCAGGTTAAAGGGAAGGGGAAAGAGACGCTACCATTTGATGGGAGGAGATGCAACCTGTTTGTGATTATATTTAATCGACCATGCTTCTCCAATTACCTCTGATTCAGGAATTCTATACCTGTGAAGAAGGGCTCTATATAGATGCTAGAGTCCTATTTAATAACTCCCTCTACCCATCCCCATGCCTCCCTCCCAGTTTTCAGCTGTCTACTCCTTCTCCACAAAATGTTATGCTATAAGAGGAACTGATCTCACCAACTTTAGGAGACTGATAGTCTAATGGGTCACTGACTGGTCTAAGAATCCAGCCTGCACAAATAATCTCATGGCATTATTCCAGCCACAGACATTTGTCAGGAGAAGATATATAATCTAATGCAGGTCAATGAGACATGAGGGGAAGTTTTCTAACAACTTCTGGGAAAGAAGTTTCCTTATTCTTAAAAAAGGAACTACTGTAAATCCACACTCAACATCATCAATAGGTTCTTGGCAACTGAGGTGTTAAGTGAAATGATGTATAGTGAAAGCAGGTCCTCCAATGATGTTTCATTTAACATCCTCTAGGATTGTTTTCTTCTCGTCAATGTTCTAATGAATTGATGTTGAATAAAACAGTGTTATCTGAGGACTGCTATACTGGAAATGATCATTTCTCTTCTGTGGTGTATAGGATTGTATGTGGAACTGCTACCATCTTTTTTTTTTTTTTTTTTAATAAAATTAAGAAGGAAGCCATCACAGGAAGGAGGCAAAGCCAAGAGAATTGCAAGGGGGGTGGGGTGGAGCCCTGGTCTTTCCTTGCCTGATCCCAGGTCTCTCTCTCTGGGGTTTGATTCACATCCATAAACCAATATCTCCCTCCTTATTGGCTAAGGCAATTTGAATGGGATTTTCTGTTACTTGCAGTTGGAAGTATCATAATTGACACGGCCTGAGACTGTTAGAAAACAAAGCTATTGATTCTATGAGTAGGTTACAAATCAGATACTGTTGGCTTTTTCCAACTTCTTTTTTTGGTATTTTTTTTCATTGAGATAATGTTGATTTATAACACCCACATACATTGGTCAGGAGAAGACATATAGAGGTACAGGTTCACACCTCTTCAGATGTACATCATCACACCACACCCACCACCAAGGTGACCATAATCTACCACCATTGTCCATTGGGACCCTTCTAACCTTTGCTCACCACATCACCATTCCTCTCTGGTAACAGATAATGGTTTTTCAAGACTGTAATAACTAATGTATTTTTGTTTTGCTTCCTCAGATAGTGATGAAGCAGAAGATTCATTATGTCAGATTGGAACTAGAAATATCCTTGGAGGGCCTCCCTGGTGGCGCAAGGGGTTAAGCACAGCACTGTGAAGCTATCCGCAGCCTCTGCAGCACAAGTTTGATCCCCGGCAGGCCGGCCAGGGAGCTACCCACATGGCACAGCAGACCCCTCCTGTCTCGCCTGCTGCTCCCCTCAGCAGTATATTTCCATCAGTGTGCCTGTTCTGTTCCCCACTCTGTCTCTGGTAAATCCTCTCACCACCACCCCATACCTCTGGCCTGTACCCCAATTCTTGTATGCATAAATAAATAACTCTTAAAAAAAAAAGAAATATCCTTGGACGTTATCTGTTCGACCACCTCTTTCAACAGAGAAGGAAACTGAGACCCAGACACTATGGCAAAAACATGACCTGGTTGTCCTTACTTGCAGACTAGAATGCCCAACACTGCACTCACATCTCTGCCTGTGCTCTACGTTCTACCTCTTCTCCAAATCATGCACCCATCCCCAAGCATGGGGACCATTGTGGTATTTATGCTGTAAGTTTGAAGTTCTAGACAACCACTTTGGAAATCTTTCTTTAAAAAATTGGACGTACATCTACTCAATGTCTTGTCAGTTCCACTCCTAGGTATTTAGAGGAATAATATCCTATGTCTCCTGAATGACTTCTATAGGAACTGTCACACTAATTTATATTTGTAATAGCTGAAAGTTGGTGTCTGACTACAGGTGAATAAACAACAAATGATAGTATTTGTGATATAGCCAAACAATGGAATGTTACTCAGAAAGGGGGGAAGAATCTCCAAAGAATCTCCAAAACATACTGGGTGAAGGAAGCCAGACACAGAAAATCACACGCGGCATGATTCCTTATATACAAATTTCTAGAAGAGCAAATCTACCAGTGGTGACAGAAATCAGACCAGGTTGCTTCCTGTTGAGTGTATATGGACAGGCACTGACTAGGAAGGGGCATGAGGGAAATTTCTGGATAGAAATGTTTCGTGTCTTGATTGAATATGAGGAATATGGAGATCACTCCATGTAAACTGTAACTCAAAATAATTTTTTGGAATGAATATCTAACCAGAAACAGGAAGGCACAACATCAACTTTCTATCTGAGAAAAGGTGTGAGAGCCGGGGACAGCGAGGCTGCTCAGTGAGTTTGCCGTGGTGTGTCCTGGTTGCAGAGCTTGGGAGAAGCGCTGTCTATTCCCATTCGTGCTAATGGCCGGGGTCAGCCAGCTTCCTGAGCTCTGTGCCAGCGCCTCGCTGTCAGCCGTGTCCAACCACAGCTGCTGTAATAACAGGTTAGGAGAGCCATTTCCTTTCGGCTCTACAGCCACATCACAGGAACCAGCCAAACCCCCTGGCCTGCTTCCCCCCACCACTGACAGCCTCATAAGCTTACCAAAGAACCTTCCCTTTCTTCACCCTCAAATACCCTTCTGGAACCTTCCTAGGCTCAGGCTGCTCTAGAGATCACTGCAGCTTCATGGGTGAACAGCTCTGGTTTTCAGACATTCCAAGATTGCTCCATTGAGCCACGGCAATACTTTTTACTTTTTTTGACCACCATTTAGGTTTTCTTCATATTTCCTGACAAATCGTCAAATCAAGTTCTCTCCAGATGCCAACATCTGATATTAAATTGCTAGTCTGGATAATCTTCCAAAACAGTGTTTTCTAACAGCCAAGAAACTTCTTCTACTCACATTGTTCATCTGTTCAAACTATATCAAATTCGCTCATTGATTTCTCCACCGAGATGCATTTTTCAAGGTGTCAAGGTTATACTGTTGAAGATAGGCTGACCACCGCTCAAGCCACAAGTCTCCTGGAAGATTATGTGATGTTGTCTAGGTTGTTGTTCTTTTACTTTTTTTTAATCAATAAATCATAAATCTTTCCTTGAATAAGCATCGAATAGATAAATGAATTCAGCTTTCCCCCTTATTTTGATGTTTATATTTTCAATGTAAAATGTAGCCTCTATGATGTCAGACATATGGTGCCCAGATGAAATCTGCATGTCCGAGCCTAGGACTGCAGTGGTTTGAGAATGTTTTAACCATGTGTGGACGGAGTTCCCTAGCTGCTCAGGCATGAGGATGACCCACAGTCCCAAACTTGCTTTCTTTTGCTTCACCTGTAATTGTAGAAGCAGTCTTTCCTCAGCTACAGAATCAGAAAATGGTGATATCCGGCTGCACGTCTAGCCTGGGTGTAAGGAAAGGCACCTGGCTGAGAGAAAAAAAGACCTGTTTCTGGAGCCAGAGCTGTCACTGTCTCTGGTGGGTCAATCCTCCTTTCAGTACCTTCCACCCACTTGGGCCTTAGAGTGGATCAGTCTCAACCTCAATGTCTTTTGTGGGCCACCTAAGGGTATATGGGGAGTGGGTGGAGTGGGGAAGGTAGCAATGTCTCCGCTGGTGGGTTTCCTGATGTCTACTTCTATTTCAACCAGAATCAGTTCACTTTAATCTGTTTTATGTCTTGGGCTTTGTGTAAACCCTGTCAAATGACAACAGTAACAGCAACAACCATCTTTCAGGCCCCCTAGGTACATGTGAGGACTCATGTTCCTTCTTAGAGCTGAACCACGTGGCATCAGTTGCCTGATGGGTAGGGCTGCTCAGAAAGGGCTCTCATCACCAACACTCTGGGGACCAGACAAGTTTTCAGGAAGGCCCATGTGCTCTGTGCAAATTCAGCATGTACACGCTCTGTTGATGGGCCTCCCTCCCTCCCCCAACCCCCTTTCCACTCCTTTTTCTTCCTGAGAAATTCCTGGTTTTTTGCCTGCATGCCCCAGACCTTTCAGTGGCAATAAATTCCTTTCACACTTTGAGCTGTTTCAAAGTGAATTTGGAAGGCGAGTACATCTAGCCTTCAGTCTAGACACAGTTTCAGTTTGCAGATGGAGTTGGGCCTGCCTGGGATTCTCACATGTGCCCACCTGGGCCTATCTGTGGTTTCATAAATCTCTGGGGAGCCAGACTGGATGGGCCACTGGAGCGTTTTTAAGTCCCCATGGCTGCCAGCTGTTCAAAACTGCCTTCAGTCTGGTGTGCAAAGTGCTGAATCAGCAAAAACTGGGTGCCTTTAGACGAGACTGGGAGAATTGTGAATTTAAAAACATAGCACAACCCCACCACAAAACAAATGTTGAACAAAAGGTTAATTCCACGGATAAATAGCTCTTGGTGGTGCTTGACTGGGCGTCTGGTTCCCATTTCATTATGCCCTGCTGCCAGATGTTCCCCTCTATTAATACATTCTGCTAAAGCTGAGATGAAACGCAAAACTAGAAGGCGGCACGAGTTGCGTGCAACATGACGTGGCAACGTGTAGGAGCAGAGAAACCCCTGCCGTGTCCTCTGTGGGGTCATGCCTTCCCGGAAAGAGCTCCTTTGGCCTGGGCCCCCATGAAGCTGTTTGTGCCTCACAAGGTCTTGATGAGTGTGAAGTGGTTTTTAACATAAATGTGAAAAGAGGGAGGATCACCCGATTTGCCATCCCCTTTGTGTATTGGCATAATTTAAGAGCCCCATGTGAAGCTCTTTCTCTGAGTTTCCTCTATCTGGAATTACAGACTCAGTCTCTTGTAGTATCTTTGTCTGTACAAGGCAAGCTCACAGATCAATCATTCATCCCATGGACATGCATCTAGAACCTTCTGTGTGTTAGGTGTGGTCCTTTAGTGACATGGTCTCCTATGTTTCTTTGGACAAGGACCAAGATGTCTTCATCTTTGCATATTCTGCAAGTTAGTAAGTATATCCATGCTATGAGCCAGAGAGAGCTCCCTACTTTAGCTTCCTTCCCTGTGTCCAGAGATACAAACTCTTTTCTGGTCTTATTTGGATGCTGGAAGGAGGAGACATTGGCCTGCATGCTTTCTACTCGGCAGGCAGGAAGAACAAAGGCGCTGGCTCTGGAGGTGTTCTCCATCATCTTGAAAACTGTGTCCAATCTCATTGTGGGAAGCAGCAGGTAGCTGTGAAAGGCAGCCCAGGCCCCCATTGTGACTGCCTTGGCTGCAGGTGAAAGGTCAGCTCGCAGGCAAGACTCTGACCCTTAACTTTTTTGTTGAGAGTGTCACAAGGTAAATTAATCAGATTTATGGTATTAAGCTCTGCCAATATCTTTATCCTCTCAGCTCTTTTCTCCAGCAAAACTGTCTCCAAGGGGGAAAAAACAATCCTTTCTGATGAAGGGGGAAAAGTACTTTTTGTTTCTGTTCACAGTTTTCATTAAAAAACTGAATACCGTTGGCCACAGAAAGCTAAAGTACAGACAGAAAGCAAAACAACCCTTCCTTTCTGGAAGAACTGATGGAGGGTTCTTATAGTCAAAGCGAGCTTTCCTGGCACTTAATCAAAAGCCCTTAGCATGGGGACAATGAGGAGGGCAGGTTTTGCTGGTGGTGATGGGCTTTTTGATTTCTGGACAGAGCCCGCTCCTTTGATGAGAGCAGTTCAGGAGAGCACATCAGAGAGATGTCATCAGCCTGGACACAGGTTTATGTTTCATTGGACCCTGCCCGGGGCAGAGCAGGTACCAGAGTAGCATTTGAATGGGCATGTAGGTTGGAAGTGAGTGAGCAGAGAACCCCTAGTCCCAAAGCCAGACACTCA
Organism: Talpa occidentalis; assembly: GCF_014898055.3. Taxonomy (NCBI): domain Eukaryota; kingdom Metazoa; phylum Chordata; class Mammalia; order Eulipotyphla; family Talpidae; genus Talpa; species Talpa occidentalis. Next base: position 39,109,157 of record NW_023604295.1, on the reverse strand, counting down.
AAGTCACCTCCCAGCAGGAGTGGAAGAGAGGCTGCAGATGTTGCGGGTGCTTTTCAGGCAGCCTCGCAGGAGAGCACCAATTTCCTGCTGCTAGAAATTTGTCTGCAAATTTTTTCCCATTCAGAAGTGACGGGATCCAGGAGACACTGGCCAGATATGATAACTTGATTAAGGCTCACACAGGCAGCCCAGATGCCTGGGAATTGCGTGAGGACAGGCCGCTCCCTCCCAACCCCTCACCAGGAGAACTGACAGGTTGCAGCTGGTAGATTTCTTCACCCTAAACTGTGAAGGAGTCAATGTTTTAGACTCAGAGCCCTGTAAATATCACAATGTGACATGGATACAGCCCCTCTGCAAAGAAAGGAAAGTCAAATAACAAAAGTTCATTTTCCCATATTAATTTGCATCATAAGGACTAAATCACATTAACCCAACAAGTATTTACTGAGCATCTACTATGTGCTAAGCCATGTTTTAGGCGTTGAAGAGGTAACAGTGAATACTTCAAGCAAAAACCCTGCTTTCATTGAACTTGTAGTCGAATTAGGGGATACTGATAGCAAATTCACAGTGTGTCAGAGGTTTAAAATGCTACAAGGAACAAAAACAAAACAAACCAAAAAACCAGGCCACAGATAAAGAAGGGTGATGGTAATACTTTGGATAGATAGGGTGGAGAGGAATATTTTCTCTAACGGAGGACCTGACACCAGATACCTGAATGAAGGGAGAGCATAACTACATTGATAACTGAGGCAGAATATTCCTGCAAGAAGGGTCAGTAAGCAGAAGTATATGGACATTTTCAAGAAATGGTCTCTTCCTACTAAACATAGAGCTTCCATATGATCCAGCAATTCCACTCCTAGGTATTTACCCAAATGACACAGAAACATCAATTCCAAAGAGCACCTGCACCCCTATGTTTATAGCAGCACTGTTTACAATAGTTAAGCTTTGGAAACAACCCAAATGCCAAAAATAGATGACTGGATCAAGAAGATGTGGTACATATACACCATGGAATATTACTCAGCATTCAAAAAAGATAAACACATGCAATTTGCAGCAACATGGATGGAGCTGGAAGGGATCATGTTCAGCGAAATAAGCCAGAAAGAAAAAGACAAATACCAGATGGTCTCACTCATAGCAGGAATCTAGAAAACTTAAATAAGGGACCAGGAAAATGAATAACTATAAGAAAGTGAAAATCAAAATCAACAAAAAACTATGAACCAAAGACACTCTATGGGAGGTGGGGGCGGGTAGGGGAGGGACTGGGGTCAAAATAAGGGGGTTGCAATTGTATGGGGAATATAAAAATAAAATTTATTTTAAAAAATAAATAAATAAATAAATAAATAAAGCAGTGAACACTGACAACAGACCTGAGGTTGAAGAGGGTAGGGAGTGGCAGCAAATGTGGAGGGATTCTAATGGATGGTGGGGGATGAAAAAAAAAAAAAGAAATGATCTCTTACAGTGATATTTCACTTCTGGATGCAAAAACAAACCCATTTAGCAATTATAATAATGGTAGAACTCTGTGTGAAAGTGTTGTTGAGTATTAACTGAAATGATACTTATAAAACACAAAGTTCAGTGTCTTTTGCATAGTAAGGATTTAGCAAGTGTTAACTGTTTTTGTAATTGTAACTAACCTGTACCAAGCATTTGACAGTTACAATAACCCTATAGGATAGGTGGACAAGGTCTATTAGCACCTTCTTATAAATGAACTACCTGATGTCCTCAGAGGGGAGGTGATGTGCCCTGGGGTACACTGCAGGCAGATGGAAACAGTCTGAGTCCCCTGGACTGATGCTGACAGTCACCTAGGAGAGCTGCTGATCTGCACTGGCCTTTTCCTGAGCAGGAGTAAACTTTTGTTGTATGAAACCACTGAGATTTGGGGTGGGGATATTTGTTATAGCAGCTGGTATTATGTATTAGACCGATACAATGGACTGGCTGTAAGATGACTGTGAGAAGAATGGAGGGACTGATATTTTGCCTTTAAATAGCAATCTCATGGCTCTTGGAAGAGAAAATTCACCCACAGAGAAGGTAATAGAAGGAACTACGAAGTCAGACCTTGGAACTCATTTAGACTTAGTGTTCCACAGATTATTTTGATATTTTCTTCACTGGACATTGTTCTTCTCAAGCTGTAGCATGTATAACCTTAGCATGCCACTGAGTCTTACTGTTTGGAGACAGGAGGATGTGATTTGGGAACAGGTAGGTATAGGTTGTAGCCAGGACTGGAGGAAAGATGATGTGAGAATAAACAAATAAAGCATTGTCATATATGGCGCCCTTGATTCCTTCCCCAACCAGAATTTTACTGGTCTCCATGCTCTCCCCAATTCCAGTCCTATCACCACAGTTACACTGGACCTTGAACGTACCTGTATTTTTTATCTCTCCCCAATCCCAGTCCCTGTAACCAAATTACACTGTAACTGCCTGTATTTTTCTAACACCACTTTGCTCCTATCAGTCTCTCTGCCTGTGATATGCTCCATTTACCTAGAGCAAAACCCTAGGTAACCCTGTTTGACTGTCACCTCCTCCAGGAAGCCCTCTCCATTCCCTACTCACAAACCAGGATTTCTTGCCCTGTGTTTCCACAGAAGATCCTGTTGGCTGCTGACACACTTTGTCTTCTGCCCACACACTTTGCCTTCTGCTCACTGCACCAAGCTCCTGTGTAAGATACATGCCCCCAAGGTCAGGTCTTCACTGCTCTCCACCAGTCAGGGCAGCGTTCTACCTGGAGAGAGATGAAATAAAACAATATTTTCTATTCAAAAAGATCATTTTCAATGACCAGAGAAAGTATTCTGAGAACATTCTCTTTGGAACATGTTGGTATTATCTCTTACAAAGATTTATACTCACACACACACATGTCCCACCAGGTCCCTCATTTCCATGGACAGAAGGAATGAGAGGGTGTATTTTTCTGTTGCCTTTATGTGATGTTCAAACTCCTCTTCTCCTCTCACCCCCATCAATTATTGAATGCTTAAAAAAAAAAAAAAAAAAAAAAAGAAAAACTGCCCCAGCAGATGTGTGTGAGCTGTTTGATCTTGAGGCTGAATAGGAATGAAGTATCCGAGACTCAGATTATGGTGCAGAAGAGGAAAAAAAATCTTAACAGGAGCTCTGTGAAGGAGAAAGTTTAGCTTTGATCTTACTATTGAATTTTGCTAGTGGGGTGTGTGTTTATATCTATTTCTCTTTATCTTTTTAGCTCCAAATTTCTGTGCTGCTGTGTCCGTCTTTTGTCACACTACAGAAGGGAGTTTTGTCTGCTTCTAGCAATGCGATTTAAGTCATTTAAGGTAAGAATTTAATTTCTCTGGGAAATAAGGAGAAGGCTGTGACTTAATTTATGGATATCTTTTCCTTTAAAGGATTCTAAAATAATTGGGGCCACTTTATCTCAAACCAAATGGAAGAGAGGACTATTAAAAAGCAAAGACTCTGTGCTTCCAGACACGGAGGTCTGACTTTTTCGTTTAATTCCTAATTTGCACATCTTCCTCACTAAAGAAAACCCAGACCTTAGAAAGCAGTCTGACCTTTGCAATCTAGAAGGAAGGAATTAAAGTACATTTGTTTATAGTTAAATTCTATATCAATGTTTCCCATGAATGGGGTCTCTTCTTCAAAAAAACTAGAAATTTTAAAAGTTAAGAGAACTTGAGAAATTTTAAAAGGCACCTTCTCTGCTGTGTTGATAACATAGTAAAATGATTGGAAGTGTTTAGTTCTCCTTGTAACTTGTGGAATTGTGGGTTTTTAATGAATTTCAGCATGAAATGGAGACATTCATCCACAATCTCATTATTGTTTTTTTCATGATTTGAGAACTACTGACATGTTTGTTATAATTTTCCTTTCCATGCATGCCTTCTCCAGTTAATTTTTCCCACATTTGACGATATTTATTGAACCTACTATGTGCCAGACAATATACTTATACACTTCTAATATGGGCATTAAAACCTAGGTGTTTATCTGCACCTCAAGGCATAAGCCAGAGAGTTCCTAAATTAAGTATTCAGAATTAAGTACAGCTGTTCTCAGAATTGGTTTTATTTAGCATTTTTCTTGGTATTTATTCAGCACCAGCCAAATATAAAGCACAATGCTAAGCTCTGGTGTGAGCAGGGTGATGAATCATATACAGACTGTGCTTCTGAGTGGCCTGGGTGCTGGTGAGGAACACACAGAAGTACCATTAGGAAGTGGATATGTATGAGTGGATGGAGTGGGAAAACACTCAGGTAAAAGGGACCCCTTCTGCATGTCTGGGTGCTGGAACTTGTCAGCTTCCGAATATGAAATTGGTAAGTCAGTGTTCTGGTTGGAAGAAGATGTTTTTCAAATGCTGTCCAAAAACTGATAACTCTTAGAGAGTTTGTCCTAGGCCAAGGAGAGAGCACCTTTAACCTGAAACTTAGGCTGTAAGCTGTTAGATTATGGTCGCAATGTTTCAGAAAATTCTAGAGAGACTACCTGGATTCCCTGCCCAGTGATGGCTTTGTTGGAGGGAGTAGGACTTTCTAAGAAAATGCTGTTTATATCTCCTACCCCACCCCAAAAATATTGCATCCATGGATGGCATCCTCCATCTTCAGAACTTCCTATGTTGTTCCCTTGACTTTGTGGCAGGATGTGATACCCTCAGGGAATAAATCTTGCCAGTGGATGAATGATAGGGCCTTGGCCTCATGATTTAAATTAGCTGGTAACTCTCTTGGACCCCCTGCTTCCTTTACTTCCTTGGGGTCACTAAGCTATTGGTCCAGCTATATCTCCTATATCTGCCATATCTGTAGATTTTTGTGGTATTTTTTTGACTGTAGGCCAAGGGCATTTTAGGTATATATTTTTTGATGGGTTCTCTTTAGAGTTGGTCAGCTAAAAATAAAATTACATTATAAAATAACCACGTTTTGTATCTCTAACATACGTGCTTCTATGAATACCATTAAATAACTATCTATAAAAAAGCCACTATCCTATTAAGTAATTACTATGTAAAAAGTAAACCACCACCACAGATATGCAAGTTTTTCCTCCTATATTTATGTATACAATAATATATATGCATTTCACGCTAGAAGAACTTGTAGAAACTTCTATGATTCAAATTGCTTATAAATTGAATAATAAAAATTTTGCTAATATAATATTTAGCATAGGCTTTTCAGTTAAACATATATGGCTCTAAAACTGACTTTGCTATATATTATCTGTATGACCGAGAACAAGTCATCCAAATTCTTATCTGTAAAACAGAGATGTTTGGATTTTTTATGGATTAAATGAGATAACATGAAGTATCTATAGTATTATGCCTGTCACATAGTAGGTGTTCATTAAATCCTAGCATTTACACTTTCAACATATTTCCCCCTGGGCTTTAATTAGATTTCAGTAGGTATTACCAGTCAATATCTCGTGAAGGAGAAAGAAGTTTATATTTTCAACATTTCTCTTTAAAAAATGCCAAGGTCTATAAGCCCATACACACTGGCCGTGGCAGGGATGGGCCCTGGAACATCTTGCCTCACTTCTTTCAGGTTCTTGCTGTCACAATTCACACTTCCATAGCTGAAATGAGGCTGACAGTCTTCCCTCCCATCAAGATCCCTGGCAATCCCATCCCAGTACTCTCACCTCACTCTCCCTATCAAGGGGTGCCCTTTGTTGGGGGGCTCAGATCCCAAGCAGTGACTGTGAGGGGTCCCTGCCTTGGTGTTCCCTCTCATAGGCACCTCTTTGAATCTGGGCCTCCCTGCTTCTTACAAGAGTGTGCAGTGTCTCTGCCGCTGCCAGCTTCCAGGAGTGAGGCTTCTTGAAGTCATTACCTCAGGTCATTCTCTCTGGCCTTCACAACTACACCTAATCTTGCTGTTGTCTCCACACTGTCTTTCTAGCTTTTGAACATCCCCTAGCTGCTCTAAGAAAGCCTTCAGATTTCCTTTCATCTCTCTCAACGTTTGCACATCTGGATTACTTCTGCTGAGGTCCCGTCATAGCAGCCAGCACAGGAAGGCAGGACGCATCTGCTGCTTTGCCTCTGTGCTCCGTCTACTCGTGCCTTGGGAGCTGCACCTGATTTTGCACTAAGCAGCCATCCAGCAGCCTCTGCATACACTCTCAGAGTGCTCACTGGACCCCGGGGTCCTGCCTGCCACTGGTGCCACTTGTCATGTGACTGTGTTTTAGGGAATCATGCTCTCTCTTGTGAATTTGCATCTTAGAGGGACAAATGCAGCTCCTGAAACCTGCCGAAGTTGCTGAATCTCTGCAACAGCTCCCTCTCCAGACCCATGTGTTCCTGCTTCCCAGGCCTTTGTAAGACCGATTTTCTGATTCTGACCCTGTGAGCAGTCTTGTATCTTCTACTAAATGCTTTTCATGTTTAAGATAGTGAGATTCTAATTCTCTTGCTTTCAATCAAAAAATTCTGAAAGGTATAGCAGGTCAGTTCAAATATCTCTATTTCTAACATTTAATTATGTTATGACTATTCTCGACTCAACTATTCTTTACTCACTCACATTGGAATTCTCATAAAAATCCTTATGTTGAAATGAAGTCTTTAGCAGTTGTTTTAAAGTGATTTTTCAGTGTGTTTTAAAGTCAGCTTCCTGTTTTCTTGAATAGAAATTGACTTTCTTAATCATTTGGTGACAGGTAGCTACAGGTGATGTGAGGCTGATATATCTACAAGGAGGCTGATATAGCTACATTGTGTCCAAAATCAGTGTTTCACAAGCTTTCGTGTGCCTGACTATCACAGAGAGCTTGTTAAAAACTCCCAATTCTTGGGAGCCACCCCCTGATTCTGATTCAATGGGTTCGGAATAGGTCCCTGGAATCTGGAATGATAGCAAGTCTTAAATGTCATCTTTACCCCAAGCTCAAGAGACTTCGCAGCCCAGAAAGAATTCCTCTGTCTTGTCAATGTCAAAAAAACAAGAGATGAGATGGGAATTGCCTTTTGATATGAACGTCTGAGACATCTGACTGCATCGGCAAGCTTTGTCCATGGAGCCCCTGAGCAAAATGGGCTGTTTGGAAGGTGTGTTGAAGAGCGGGGGTCTTCGGGAGTCAGCCTGTCATTGCCTAGAGCCTCCCAGACTGCTGGGCACAGTGTCCAAGGTTACTTCAGTAAAAAGCCAAGAACAAAAAAAGCCAGTCATGGCATAAGATCTGGAGGAAATGCAAGACTGCCCCCCGGGACGATTCAGCGGTGACCACAGCAAGCGCTGGACCTGGAGCTGAACCCGCTTCTCACACGCCCCCACTGGCCTCTAAGACACCCTCCTCCCCTCTCGCTTCCAAACCATTTTCTTCCACATCCCCACAATCTAGCTCTGAGTCATCTTTATTCTGCATCATCCCAACATCCACATACTCTGTTCTGCAACGTTAAAAATTCAGTTCTGATACTAGTAAAAACCTCTACTTCTTGCCCCTAACTATATTCCTGGTGCTTTGTTTGTTGTCTATCTCATTTGATCTTTGCAACAACCTATGAGGTAAGGGTTCTTCTACTTTATACAGAAGGAAAAAAAGTCAGAGGAAGTAACTTGCTTAAGATAAATTACTTAGCAAAAGTGAGAGGCAAAATTTGAACCCTGTTTGTCTGACTCCAAAACCTATGTCCCAAATCACCCTGACATTCAAATCAGTGTGTCATACATGTGCATGTGTGTGTCTCTGTTTCCATGCATGTCTTAGTATTTGGTTTGCATATCTAATGGAAAGCCCACCTAAGCAGGACCTGGGTGCTCTGGGAGGATATTCTAGTGTTTCACTTGATCAGACTCTCATCCTTTGTAATGCTGAGAGCCACTGTTCCTTCCAGACTAATCATTCACGAGATATTGTTTACCACTGAAGTGCTGTTCTCTGATGGCTGGCATTTCTGGACATCGGCAGGGGTAGGCACATTACTGGAAGTGGGAAGCATTTTTTCCTCCCTACCAGTCAACTTTGTTTTCCATTCATATCTATGAGACTGATTTAAAATCTGACTTCCAAGGGGAATAAAGAACTCATTATTCATCATCATCTATTGAGAGTCTGTTTTGTGTAGACCGACAGGCTGGGATCTAGAAGAAGCCACAGAGGACCCTAACTTGGGAGGCCTGAGACACACTGGGTGCTGGATGCTGAGTTGGGGGAGGGAGGACCAACAGGGAAAGCGGCAGGAGTGAGGCAGAAGCTGGGCAGGAGGAAATGTCCTTGTGATAGTTGGTCCCTGGAAAGCAAACCTTCTTTCATGCTGAGACTAAAGGTCTATGGCAAATGCAGGTGAATCCCCAGAGGGATTTACTGTAGTAAGTTTAGATGGTGGCAGGACTTTAAGTTGGATGGGTGTCAGCATTGCTAATATAGTTGCTTATTTCTTCAACACAGGTTCTCAGGCAGGGGCTGAGAAGGCAAGGGAAATAGTCATTCAATCATTCATTCATGCATTCAAGAAATATTTTTTGAGCACAGAACTTAGCATTGAGAATATCAGTAAGAACAAGACAGATAGGATTCCTGACCTGTGGAACTTGTGGGAGAGGCAGGTGTTAATCACTAATGGCACGGGGGTATCTAATTTTACTTGTGATCAGCGCTATGACAAAGATGAGCATAGTATTACAAGAGGGCTCTGCTCCTTAGCTAGACAGAGCATAAGTGCTCCAAGTCAGAGGCTAGAAGTTCAAGTCTAGGTTCCAAGTGCAGTGGTCTCTGTCTGCAATTCATTTAGATCTGATGAGAAGTGATTTCTGATGGTTCAAACCCTGCCTTGCCCTTGAGGAACATTCCCCCTAATGGCAGAGCAGAACTTGTGCCCTGCTAAGAAGGAGAATGGAGATTTAATGAGTACTGGACTTAGAAGAGTTAGTGTCTATTTCCAGCCATTTCTTGTTCTTTCAGCATGGCTTGAGTGAATTGCCTAAATTTTAAAAGATTTAAACTCTCTGAGTTTGTTTTCTTGTTTGTAAATGGAGAAACATTGTCTGCTCTGCCAGCTTTATAGTCCACATGAGCGTGAATGTGAAAGGACTTTGTAAACTATGAAAACCAATAAATCTGTGCAAATATCCACACACATGAATGGATACACATATGAACATACACACACACACACACACACACACACACACACACACACACACTGAGCTTAATGAACCTAGGACGATTAAGGTTGGGTACAGACTTCGGTGCTAATGAAACATCAAAAGGGCTGGCTCTGGAGAGATTCCTGGGAGCGGCCTTTAGAGAGGTCAGTGTGGTGCGGGGAAGGAGGAAGTGGCCTGACATGGACATTCCACAGGGGTGGCATGTGTGAAGGCATCAGGAGGGAGGAACCCTGAGGGGATGGCCAGAGGCATGTTTGGCAAGAGTCCAGAGCCTTGGTGTGGGGTAACAGGAGATGAAATGAGTTGTGTGGAACTAGCTGGTGAGGGCTCTTGAAGGACATGATCTCCTTATCTTATTATTTTTTAAATTTTTGCTCCAGTTTAATCAAATCAGTCTATAAAAATTTAGATATATCATGGATATATGTTGTTCATCAGAGAGGTTTATTTCTATCACAAAGGAGAGTGGTTGACTTTCCCACATATAAGTTAGGAAAAGATCAAATGGTGCTGGGAATGTGGGTGACTCTTTGAAGAAAAAACTAGAATTCCTACCTCATTAAAGGTGTGTGTAAAAGGTGAATTGTAGAAGAATTAAAGGCCTACATGGGAGAGGTAAAATTATGAAGCTATGAAAGAAACCATAGAAAAGAATATAAGAGAACATATTTGTTACCTTGGGGTGAAGGACTTTTAAAGAAGAATCTCAAAGCACAAGACTTGGGACAAAATATTGATGGACTTGGATGCAAAAACATTAAATGTTTGTGTTCAACCAAAAATATATTAGGTAAAGATTAAATAAGGGCAGCAGATAAGAGATGTTTGCAATATTAGAAATTTTGTAATTACAAATTACAAATACCTTATGTTTATGGTAATAAATAGAATGGATAGGAACCTCTGTAAGCCAACAAGAAAAAGAAAAGGAAATCCCATAGAAAAATAGTCAAAGGCAACTTGTAGACAAGTCACATGGGGAAATTTTAAGATTAACAAGTATACAAAGTGACCCCCCAACTCACTAATAACTAAAGAAAGTCAAAGTAAAATTATGAAAATTATCTGTACTCACTAGGTTTGCAAACACTATAATATCAGATCCCAAACACAGGTAAAGATGTCAGGAAATAGGGTCCTGCAAGCATTGTAAGTGCAGTCATTCCAGAGAGTAACCTTAATGCACCATAAGTGTGTACTTAGCTGAAGAAAGCCTGTGATATTTGGCAAGCTCTCACTCCAGGAGGAAATGTTCTGGAAACACTCACACAGAGAGTTGTGTTGTTTGTGGTAGCAGGGAGTTGAGGATGATCTCAGAAGCCATCTTTAGGGGAATGGATAAGTAAAAAGAGGTGGCTGTGGATCCTGAAATATTATGTAGTAAACAGAAACAGTGAATTAGAAATAAAGCACCAATAAGAACAGATCTTAACAGAAGCAAAACTTTGAGTGAGAAAAAAGAACTAGAATGAGATATATAGCACAGTAGCATTTATATAAATGAAAACCACTACAGAAAAATAAAACCCATATCTTACAAAGATTCTCTCATATCCAAAGGTATATACCAAACATGCCAGATTAGGTGCCTATGTGACATAACAGCAAAAAGTGGAGATAATACATTGGTGTTGAATCAGGAAAACAGAAGAAGCCACTTTAGATATTTTAAACAGAGGCTTTAACACAGGGAATTGATTATAATGATTACAAAGGGCTAGGAAGATGAGAGATAAGAAAGAGATAACTGAAATACTGTAACTGCAGAGAAGAATATGTCACACCTAATGCTGGTGGAGCCAAAGATCAGAGATGGTGTTACTAGATCTAGGAGTTGACAGGAAGGTGCCCCATAACTGGTGTGCAGGCATGGAGCTCAGAGCTCTGGGGGACGGGCCATGAGTTGGATAGCTGGCTGGTGCTGGGAGCTGAAGAATATGGACACGGACACCTTTACTCTGCTGCTAGGGGATGCTGGCAGGGACTGGAAAACTGCAAGAGAGCCTTCTATTTCTCCTGCCTTCAGATCTCTAACCATTTGTCCCATTGGCAAACACTGTCAGGAAGCCAATGGGTAAAGCAATCTGGGAAGTGAAATTAGAAGCGAAGCCCCAGTATTACAGCAAAATGTAAAATGATGGACTTGGACTTAGACATAATATGAAAAAAACAATGATGTAAAAATAACACAACATAATTAAAAATAGGAGCTTTGCCTTAGAGTGCTGGGAATGGCACACTTATGAATTAAGGAATATGATAACCCTATTCTGCAACTAAGTCCAGAAAATAAGTGAAAAGTGCTTAGGACAAAGAGTTATGTGACAGGGCCAGTTTGGGGTCTGACTCACCATAACCTTAGCCAATTACTTCAACACTCCATCTCAGATTTTTCACCTGTGCTAAAAGTAGACTTAATAAAAACACTGAAGCTATAGAACTTCTAGAAGAAAACACAGAAGAAAACCTTAATCACCTCAGCTTTGTCAAACACTCCTTACATATGATCTAAGAAGCATAAACTGTAAAATTAAAAAAGAGCAAATAATAGATTCAACTTCATCCAAATAAAAACTTGTGCTGTTCAAAGCAAAACATGGTTACAAAATTGAAATTGCAAGCTGCAAAGGGAAAGACAATTTTTATAGAATACATTTATCTGACAAAGAACTTAGGTCTAGACATTGTAAAGAATTCTTACAACTCAGTGAAAGAAGACAAACAATGAATTAAATAATCTGCAAAAGATTGGAACAGACATTTTATCAAAAAAAAAAAAGATATGACTGATAAGTAAGCACATGGAAACAATACTTAACATCACTAATTATTAAGGATATGAGAAATAAAATCATAGTGAAACATCCTTAGTCTCCTACAAGAATGGCTAAGTTAAAAAGATTGTCCAATCCAAGGGTTGGTGGAGATACGGAGCAATTAGAATTTTCAAACACAACTAGCGGGAATATAGAATGGTACAAATACTAAGGGAAAGAATTTGACAGTGTATTTTTAAAAATTAAGTACACATTGCTCATACGAACAGGTCATTCCTATCCTAGCTCTTTACCTAAGACAAATGAAAGTATATATTCAGACAAGTCATTTGTGCAAGAATATTCACAGCAGACTTCTTTGTAATAGCCAACAACTGGAAACAACTCAAACGTCCATCAACAGGATGGCAGGATAAAATTTTGTGGTGTAGCTATATAATGGAATACGCTATTAAAATAACCAGAATGAACTACTGAAACACAAAACAACATGAGTGAATCTCAAGATAATTATGCTTACTGAAAGAAGCCAGACAAAAATAAGTACATATCTCATGATTCCATTTATACAAAGTTCTAGAACATGCAAACCAATCTACGGTGACAGAAAGCAGATCAGTAATTGCTCAGGCTCCAGGGAGGGATTGGAAAGGGAGTGTCTAAGCAGGAAAAGGAGGCAGAGATTACAAAGGGGCTTAGGGAAACATGTGGACATAATGGATATGTTTGTAATCTTTATTTTAGTAAAGCGTTTGCATGTGTACACATGTCACAACTCATCAACCTGCATATTTTGAATATGTATGATATTTGCAGTTTATCATTGGTCAATTATACCTCAATAAAGTTGAAATCAAAAAGGCCTTAGGGTCAGAGCCATGTGACATGGGTCTTCCAGTTCTGAGCCAGGAAGTCTCACGCAGCTTCATCCATTTGGAGAAATGAATCTCAGCCCTAGCAGCACTTTGGGGACTTTGAAAAATACTGATATCTTGACCAACCTTGAAGAATCTGATTCAGTTGGTGTGGTGGTGTAGTCTAGTCCCTGCATTTCTTAAGAACCCCTCAGGTTCTTTTAATGTGCAGGCAGAATTAATAACCACTGACAGAAAAGTCTGTTTTGAAATACCAATAAGATAGTTCAAGAATATGACAATGAGTAACTCAAAGATTGTGTCCTACAGAGCTGAACAGATTCCTGGGAGAGCAGCGTCGGCCAGGTGGGATTGTCCTGGGAAGGATCTTGCAGGAGTGGACATATCTGCAATTGTGGCTCTCTGCACTTCATAAAGAGGCAAGAAATGAGCACCTCTTATTTAGGGGATTCTCCTTTCACCCCATATGAAAGGAGAAAACCAAGGGTGGAATTAAGTAATAAAACATGAGACTATAGGACCTAGAAATCTGTGGCGAAAGGCTGGGTACTTCCAATTCCTGGTAACAAAATATTATAAATTGAGAATAATCACTTCTGCAGAGAACTTCTTGAATTGCAATCTCAGATAATTCAGTGGTAAAAAAGGAAACCAAGATTCTCCAACAGGATTCTATCTAGCCCGCTATATTCTGTCAGAACAGCCTATATACCCCAGTTTAAAGGTAGGATTGCATTAATAACAATAGCCATGTCCACAAAACTCCTCTTCTAATGTCGGGTTTATTAGATAAAAATCTGAAATGAAAATACTAGACTAGTGTAGAAATGGTATCTCCAGCTTGGTCGCCCTAAATCTTATAAAACAAAGTGGAAGAATCAGTCAATTGGTCAATCTGATTCCCTTTCCTTAAAAATATTTTCTTTGAATCATTTCATGGAAAGAATAGCAAATGACCATCATGTGATGTAGACCAAGTGACCCTTCAAAATCCATCAGAACATAAAAAATGTGAATCAAGGAATGATAGTTTCTGGTGGGAATGGGAGTTTATACTTCAGGAATATGAAGGGCTCTGTGTTCTATGAAAGTCCCAAATCCAGGAGCATCTTACTTATCAGCAGTCACATCTCGGGAGTCTCACTTGGTCTTAAGAATTGGGAACTGAAAAAATATTAACAGCATCAATTATGCCAGCTATGACTTTTGCATGTATTGAGGTCTGTAATCCTCATAGCAGTCCTCTGAGATTATTTTTACCATCTTCATTCTAAGGTCAGAAAACTGAGAAACAGAGAAGGTAAAAAAATGTACCCAAGATTACAACAGCCATACATGGAGGCACTGGATTGTCAGCCGGCTTCACACCTGAGCTCCTCACATTCAGCCTTGATCCTGGGAGAAGGGAAGGAAGGTAGAAACAAACAGTAAGTGTTTATTAAGTGCCAGCTACTTCACACATGCTGACTTCATTTAACCCTCACAGCACTTTATTTCATTTAGCCCCACGTTATAGCCAAGGAAACGAGGAAACAGACTTAGTTTAATGACTTAGTAAGTAAGAGGTGGAGCTGGGATTGAACCTTAATTTGTCTGACCATAAACCTGTGCTTTTTTTCACCAAACCATGAAATTTCAGTGTGTCTATTCACAGACCCACACTTAAGGCAGAAAATCTCTTGCTTAGAACTTCATCCTTAACTTTCTAGGATTTTAACAAATTGGTTACTTGGTTTCCTTGTTCAAAGCCAGGAAGCATGTGGGGAGTAGGGAGGAGGAGGAGGAGGATGTGTGTGGGTGAATTCAAGGGGAAATAAAGTTGGTAGAGAAAATAAATGTCCAAGAGAAGAGAAGTGATGAACAAGCCGTGGCTTAGCTATCCAGCTTTGAAGAGAGGTCTGTGTGCATCATTGTGTTCTTTAGGGGAGTCGAAGCAAAGAGATTGGATGAGTTCATTAGGTAAATTTTGTAAACTTTTAAAAATTAGCATAAAGGTCATCCTTAATTTAGTTTTTTTAAAAAGATGTATTTATTCATGCATATAAGAATTGGGGTGTAGGCCAGAGGTATGGGGAGGGGGTGTGAGAGGACTCACCAGAGACAGAGTGGGGAGCAGAACAGGTCGATCCACTGAAATACACTGCTGAGAGGAATAGCGGGCGAGACAGGAGAGGTCTGCTGCGCCATGTGCGTTGCTCCCTGGCCTGCAGGGATAGAATTTGTGCTGCAGTGTCATGTGGGGTTGCTCCACGGCTAGGGATCGAACTCAGGCTGCAGTGGCTGTCAGTAGCTTGATAGCTCTGTCTTTAACCCTACACCACTAGGGAAGCCCCATCTTTAATTAAGTTTTGAACACAAGTCAAGTCCAAACAAGAAGTATTTCTCTCTCTCTCTCTTTAATACAAAACAGTGTTATTTGACCCTTAAGAATATTTTGCTACTTTCTGTAAATAATATTACCAATAAAATAATGATGTCACATTTGCAAATCAGAGGGGTGTGAGATGGGACACTCACTGTGGACTGCAGGGTGGGTGCTGGGCCTGGGCCTGGGCTCCTCCACAGGCCAGGGGGTGCTCTCTCGGCTCAGCTGGGAAGCTGGCCCTGTTCTGCCCCTTCCCATCACCACTGTACTTCTTACACCATGGTGCAGGGCTTCCAAGGGAGAAGGGCTTGGTAAAACACAGATTACCGGGCTTCACCTCTGGAATTTCTCATTCAACAGTCTGGTGGGCCTGAGGATTTGTGTGTATGCTAGTTCCTAGCTGACAACATGACTAGCCCTGAGGACCAAGCTCCAGAAAAAAGTGCTTTCTCCTCTGGCTGCCCTGGTCTGTTCAGCGATTTTATTATTTTGACTTTGACCAAGCAATTTCTGTGTCTTTTCGGGAGTCAGTGAATATTTTGAAGGAAGGGACTGCTAACAGCACAAAGCTGAGGGGCTCTAGGCGAGGAGGCCTGCTGAGCAGTGGGGAGTCCAGCCAGCAAGAAGGCTTTAGTCACAGGTCTCTGAAACTGAAAACCCCAGACCCTGCTGAACTCACAGGCCCAGTGGCAAGGCAGAAGCTATAATTAAACACAAAGAGCTGGCTTTTAAAAAAGGCAGCAGCAGCATTGGCTAAGACCCTACAATAGAGAATGATATAAGAAGAGACATGTCTGGTGTCTCTAGGCTATCTCTGGCAATGCCCAAGTGGAACGGGACGGCAGCGTCCAGAAGAGCAGGGCATTGTTCTGGGCTTCTGCTGCCCAGTACAGTAGCCATTAGCTCTATGTCACTATGTAAATTTAAATTAATTAGACTTAAAACAAAATGCAGTTCATCAGCCACACTAGTCACATTTCAAGTGCTCAGTAGTCACAGGTGGCATCTCTCATCTGTCACCCTGCCCCCAACTGGTCTTACCTAACTGCCCTCTTCAAATTAAATAGACTCTACAACACGAACCTTGAAAAACAAAACTCTAGCAAACAAAACACTTCCCTGTTGAAAAGTCTGATGGTTCACTACTGCCTTTAAGATAAAGTCTAAAATCCTTAGCATGGTTTGTAAGCAGCCCTATAGCCTGACCTGGGCACCCAGGGTGACCAGCTCTTGGAGGTGAGCAGGGACTCAGTCCCTAGAGAACTGGGCCAGTCATCATCCCACTGTTCTCTTCCCTCACCCCAGCCCCCTTTTGTTTTCACTCCATTGGAATTTTATTTAATGCTGTCTGTCACCTCCAGGCCTTGGTCACACTTGCAGTCCTGTTGCCTCCTACTGAGAACTTTCTTTGCCCCACGTCTTTTGCCTTTTTCCTTTGTAAATCCTTCTCCTGGTTGGTGGAAAGTGCCCAGGTCAGATGAGTGGTCCCTCCCGAGGCCTTTTGAGTTCCCCTCACAATACCAAGGCAGCTGATTTCTGGGTCATTTGGATGCCTCCCTCCTGGACAATGGTCATGCTGCAGGCAGGGGCTGTCCATCTTTGCTCCCCACTGTCACCCCACCAGCTTTCAGTGGTGATTTTTAGAGTAATTGTGATTTATTCAGGCATAGCATGTACACAGTGTGTGTCTGTCTTTTGGCCCTTAAGTAGGCGAAGTCAGAAAGTAACCATCTGATCTATCACCATCTGACATATACCAATCTATAACCATCAGATAAAATGTTGACTCATAATTAAATAAAGGCAAATTAACATCACAATAAGGTGCAATTTTTACCTGCCAAGTTCATAAAGATCACAAAGGGTGAGAAGGTGGGACTCCCAGCAGGCTCACAGCAGGCGGCTCCTTGCTGGGTGGGAGTGTAAAGCCTTGAGAATCCTTTAAAAGCAACTTGGCAATCTCTCCCAAAGGTTTCACAGCACATATTTTTTCTGACAATTTCACTGCTAGAAATGTATCCTTCAAATATTTAACTGTGCACAGAGGACACAGCAGAGTGTTCAACAACTCATTGTAATCCAATGAGAAAAAGAAATGGGGAAAGCATTGCCTGTTCATCAACAGGAGCCTAATTCAATACATAATGCATGTCCTTGTAACAGAGAATTATAAGGGATTTTTAAAAATGAGTCAGATCCACCTATATTCACTTGAAGCAATCTTTGAAGCAGAAAAAAAAGAAAAAGGAGAAGGGTTCACATTGTGTGTATATTTAAATTTGTGATTTCAGAAGGAAATATACAATTGTGTTCTTATGCATAAAACATTTCTGGAAGAATACACAAGAAACCTAACAGTACATACCTCTGGAGAGAGAGCGGTGAGATCTGGGATGGGAGAAATACCCCTTCACTGTATATTCTAAGTGTTTGATTATTTTATTGTAGCTCACTCATTTATTGCATGAATTAGCTTTATAATTATCACGAAAGAAAACTCCATGCTTTGTTAAAAAAAAAAAAAAAAGCTTGTGAATTTGTATTTGCCTGAGATTCTAGCCTGTCCCTCCCTCCCTCCCTTCCCCCTTCCTTCTTTTTTTCTTCTTTGATTTTCCTCCATTCTAAGAAAATTGTCTTTCCCTAATTTATAAAACTATTAAGCATAGAATCAGACCTGTGCCCTCCCCACACCGGGAGTGCTGGGTGGACTGGGTGAGTTCACTGCTATTTGCTGCCAAGTGCTGAATCTCCAGCCTGATGCAGGCAGCTAGCTTGCAGCTCAGCCTTTCAGCCACTTTCCACTAACCAGGTGTTGGCCTCCAGCTGCAACTGCTCCCAGCACCTCATTCCTCTCCCTGTCTGTGGGGCTGCTCTGCCACCACTGTGAGGTGGCCAGGGGAACCTATTTTGCCACCCTGACACTCGAAGGAACCTGAGGGGTGGTGGGGGTGGGTTAACATTTCATGGGGTGACCTGTGATGAATGAAAGCTGGTGGTGGGTAAATATTCCCTCACAGCTCATTAGGGGTCCCTGGTGGTGTCCAGCACTGGACTGACCCACTCAGGGATGAACCCTCAGATTTCCTCTCCCTCTTCCCTATCTTACCCTCCGCGTCTTCTCACTTCTCACTCCCATTTCTTGGGCTAGCTTCCCAAAGTCAGCTACGAGCTGGACACGGAAACATAATTGCCTCTTCATTACTATCTGCCTTTGAGCAATAAATAACATTTTCACTTGAAAATCAAACCAGAATAGATTGTACACTTTGCCAAGATCCATGTCAGGTATGTGTAAATATGCAACAGGGCTCTAGTTTTTATAGCTCTGACTATGATTTTCTTTGGAAGAACGGCTTCATTTGAAGGCTCTGAACATGTCGAGTTACTTCATCTGATAAAGTCCTGATCTGTCCCAGAGACTTGGAAGTTTAGATCTAGAGGTGCCTAGATCTAGCAGTCACAGAGCTGAAAGCCCATCTTTTTCTTTTAATTTTTAAAATTTGTTTTTATTTTGCTGTTATTATTTCTTTCATTGAGGTAACATTGATTTACGACACTATATATGTTTTAGGATTACAGGTCCACAAACTTCTTCAAAGGTGTGTTACCATACTGCTCCTAACACCAAGGTGCGAATAACCATCCATGAGAGTCCACTGGACACTGCTGTCCTTTGCTCTCCATCCCCGCCCCTCTCTGGTAACTTCTGTCAGAATCCAAGGGTTTGTTTTTGTCTTTGTTTTGTCTGTTCATTTGCTTTGAGAAAGCCCATCTTTTGCCCAAGGTCATGTGTGTGATAACCTAAAATGGGTGCATGCAAGGAGGCAGAAGAGATTAGTTCACGTGATCATCTGGAGAAAGGTCTTGGGTTCCAGGAAAGCTAGCTTCATGTATCTTTTTACTAGTTACAATCGAAGAGTGGGACATTGTAATCTGCATGGTTCAATTGAGGAAATGGTTCAGAAAATGAAGTGACTTGTTCTGAGTTACACAGCTAATCTATGACGGAAACTGGAATGGAACCCAATTCCGACTCAAGGCCAGTATTTTTCCATTCATTGTGACATAGATGTTCCTGGTTTCTAGAGTCTCAGGTAAACCTGGACACTGCCGCAGCACTGGCTCTGACCATGCCCAGCACCCCCATCCCCTTCCTCAGCACCCTTCCTCTCATAGCCTAGGGCGTGCTGATCACACAGATGGAATTAGCAGCCCCAAATCCCAACCATTGTCACAAACGCCCAAACGCCTTCCTCTGACCACACTCTTTGTTTATGATTCCAGGTCCACTGTCGGTTGTTTTCTTCACTTTCTCTCAGAATGGCCCTTTCAAAACAGATTTATAATTTCCTACTTAAAAAATATCAAACATGAAAACCACATGTTAGATTCCCTCCTCTTCTACTCCTTGCCTGTGGAATCCGAAGTCTCTGACCTGCATTCAAAGCGTTCAGTGCTGCTTGTATTTCCATGGAATTTGTTACTCAGTCCTGCCGTATCGTAAGCAGAAACACAGGACATTTTATGTTCAGTGGAACATTTGCCGCAGAGTCTAGCACATAATAGGTGCTCAGGGATGATCTAGTAAATGGAACAGACTCATTCCTACTCCCTGCAGCACGGTACACACGGACTGCCTAGACCATACCACACCATCAGGGTAGGCCAGGCTCATGTCTTTGTAGTAAACATGAACATACAAAGGGATGAGATTTGCCCCCCTGTCAAGTATCCTGGAAGTGGCTGAGCTAAATACTACTTCTGAGCATGCCACCTGTGCAACTAAGCTTTCTTAAGTCATCACGGCAGATGCCTTGTGTCTACAGACTTCATGAAATGCAGCAATGTCTGTGTTGAGCCCCTATATTATAACTGCTAGAGACCCGGTCAAGAGCAGTGATGCCCTGGGCCTCCCCGGTGGCACAGCGATTGAGCACTGGGTTGCGAAGCTGCCCGCGGCCTCTGCAGTGCCGGTTCGATCCCCGGCTGCTCCCCGGCCACCGGAGGAGGGTCCCACATGGCGCGCAGACCTCTCCTGCCGCCCGCTGCTCCCCTCAGCAGTGTACTTCAGTCCTTCTGCCTGCTCTGCTCCCCGCTCTGGCTCTGGTGAATTCTCTTACCCTCCTGCGCTTCTGACTGTACCCAGTGCTTGTATAAATCAATCAATCAATAAATAAATAAATCTTAAAAAAAAAAAAAAAGAGCAGTGATGCCCAAAACTCAACCAACAGGGCAGCACTGTGTTCTAGTGCCACGTGCTTTGGTCCCTAGATGCCCTATTGTAGTAAGGCAACCAGGTGCAGGGCAGGCAGGGGGTCAAGGGGCCAGGAGGCTGGCAGTCCCCCAGACCAGCAAATCTTTATCCTCTCTGGACTCTCTCGACTCTCTCATGGCCTCCTTGCTGGTCTCTACTGCTCTCTGCTGCACGGTCCTCTGCCACCCCAACCTCTGCTGCTGCCCTTTTATGCTCAGCCCTTGGCTCAGGTTTGCTCACCTACAGATGCCCACACCACACTCCAGGAGCCTCCATCAGGCCTGCACACAAGGTTTAGGTGTCAATCATAGATGCTAATGGTGGGAAGGCAGAAAAAAACTGATAACTTCCACTAACCTACACATATAAATGGGGGTGCAGACTAATGGGGTGGGGTGGGGGTGCAGTTGCAGGGAAACAAACCCACAGAGAAGTACTGAGTATATAGAAACAGCATGGGGAAGGAATACCATGTAGGGGTAGGAGACAGAGAATGAGGTTTAAAGGAAAGTTTATGGAAAGTACCTACACAGTAGCTGGCGTACAGTAGATGCTCAATAAATAGTAACAAGTCTTGTTCTCATGGTCACACATCCAGCTGGGTGCACAGAGGAGTGAGGCCCTGCCTGCTTTGATTGCCAGGCCACCTCCACCCTTCTGTCTGCTCCAGCCTGATTTTCTGATCAATGAAAAACACACCAAATTCTTTCCCTCCCTGGGAGAGAAAAACTGTGCCTTATGCAGGGAACCCTCCGTTTCCAGCTCTTGACAAATCTGGTTCATTCTCATCCTCCTTCCAGATTTAGTGTAAATGTCACTTCCTAGAAAGGCCCTTTCTGAACATCTCCGGAATTTTTTTCTATCATGTCAGAGTTGCTATTTCCTTCTTTGCAGTTACCAGAAACTGTGATGATTTGGTTTATTTCTTCATTTTGTTTAATGTCTCACTAGACCCTCAAGTTCTAGAAAGAGACAGGCTATCTCTGTGTTCTCTATTCTGTGTGGCGATGTGCTCTCAGTATGTGGAATGTGCTCTCTCATCCATGTGTGGTTGACCTACCTCTGCCTGGGGAACTGGGCAGGACCCCCAAATAAATATACATTTGACCAGGGCTTTGAAGGGAATACCAGAGTTTACTACCAGGGCCTGTGAAGGTGAGGGGCCTCAGGACAGCCTTTCAGTGGGAAGTATTGAGAAAGGAGACTTGGATGGGATGAGCAGCTGTGTCCAGGAGAAGATAGCTCTGAGGCCTAACTGGCATGGGATGTTCAAATGGGAAATCACTGGGGGTGGGAGGGAAGGGCAGCAGGCACCTCGTGCTGCTAACAGAGGCTGAGGACTAAGGCTCTGCTCTCTTATCTGAACTTCCTAGCAGTCTGCTGAGCTGGAATCTGTTTATTAAAATGTGACCTACCCACCAGGGAGGAGGGAACCTTATTAAGAGGGCACACCTGCCCAGTTTACAAACATAAATAATGAAAATTAGAATTATTACCATTTACTCAGCTCCTACTAAGCATCAACAATGTCCTCGGCATTTGACACACATGCCTGTTAAGCCTGTCACCACTCAAGGTTGCTATTATTTGCCCCATTTTCAGAGGTCAAAGCTGGGATTGACAGAGGGTGAACAGCGTGTCCAAAGTCTCGGGCTAGATGGAATCACAACCCGGCTGCCTCTGACTGGGCAGCCGTTGCC
Source organism: Talpa occidentalis (assembly GCF_014898055.3). Taxonomy (NCBI): domain Eukaryota; kingdom Metazoa; phylum Chordata; class Mammalia; order Eulipotyphla; family Talpidae; genus Talpa; species Talpa occidentalis. The sequence continues at coordinate 39,087,010 of NW_023604295.1, read as the reverse complement.
CTTAACCGCAATCTCTTGCTGGCCCATGTCCCTCACAGATGAATCAATTAATTGGGTTTGGCCCTGTCCTGTGGGGCTGAGTCACCCTAAGTCAGACTGCCTGAACTTGTTCCTCTCCGGGAAGCTGATAGAAACCTAAGCCCTAAACTGGCAATGCTGAGAGCGGAACTCTGGACTTTGCTAACCCCAAGAGAGGGCTGTTACTCCTCTCCCCACTGGGAATCCCAAACTGCTTCTCTTGGGCAGAACCATGGAGCTCTCTGGGGGTGGGTCACTGCAGAATCCTGCATTGCTCCACCATGGGGAAGTGGTGGCTATAGGAGCTTGAGGATAGAAGCAGACAGATTAGTTTAAAATCCAGCTCTCTCCTGCAGCTGGGTGGCCCTGTTCTGGACGAATTTCCTTACCTCTCTGCACTTCAACCCTCACTGAAAAATGAAGACAAGTACAGCCTCCTGTGTTGCTTGAGGATTATGTGAAAAGAAATATGCGAAGTGCTGAGCACATATGCTTGGCATGCCGCAGCCCACAGCAATCGAGAGCCTTTATTGTCACTGCTGCCTTTGTTGATAGTCTTGGGGGTTCGGGGGGCGGTGCATGGGTTTGGATCTTGGCACCATCCCTTTTCAGCCATGTGAGTTGGAGCAAATTACTGATCTTCTAGATTTTTTGCCTTTCATTTGGATATTTTGCTTGGGTGTCCAGTGCCCTTATCCTTTTGAATTAAAGTCAGTTTCTGCTGAGGAATTGGGATGTGCCATAGGTGGCAGCAGCATCTGCCTTGTGCATGGTCTGTCAAGAGGAGGCCGAGGACTTTGGGGCTGTCTGCATCTCGTCAGGGCATCTGTGGCATGGTCTCCAGAGTGTGGCTGTATCAGCTGGATGAAACTTTTGGCTAATCTGTTGTTTTGGTTTGAGCTGTAAAACATAAGTAAGAAGTATGGTGAGTATGTAGGCAATGGAGTTAGTAAAAGGCCAGAGGGAAAGGCTGCATCTTTGCTGCTGTCCTGGGTATGCCCATCCTCAGGGACCAGACAGGCAGCCCATGACACCCCACCTTTCCTGAAATGAGGGCCAGAGATGATCACCACTCCCTGACTAGAGCTCTAAACCTCTGGTTCACTTCCATGCCCCTGGGAAGCACCTGCTCACCTTCTTGCAGGGAGAAAAACTCAGATTACTTGCAGCCCAGCCCCTTAGTAACATGGCAGACTCGAAGTGTGTGTGAATTAGTCCTGATAGACACTCTAGAGGCACAGACAACACAGTTTCTGGGCCTGGCAGACTGAGAACCCCATCCTGGCACTTGGTGACCCCACCAATTAACCACTGCTCTGATGCCCTGACTGAGCTGGCAAATGGTTCTTCTGGAGGACACGGGTCTCCCAGTAACCTTCTTTATCTGGCTAGTAAAGGGTTAAATATCTGTACCTGGCATACACAAAGTACTTGACAATGTTGACTCTTTCCCTGTGTTATGCAAACCCTATGTTCTGTGATTACCTTAAGGTCTGAGAACCTGACTCCTATTCTCTGCCTCTTTCTCCTTCACTCTACACATTGGTGCCTGTCTTATCTTTGCTAAGGGTTCTCAACTGACACATCAGTCATGCCCTCCAGTATTCCCTGAACCACACAATAGCAGCTACTTGGCAAAGCACAGTAGGCCCATCAATATGGCACCCAAATTCTGCAGCTGCCACCTACTCACTATGGACCTGGTTGGAGTCATTGCCATCTCTAGGCCTCCATCTCTCTATTTATGAAGACATTGGACTAGTTCTTTATATGCTATAATTGTGTGAGTAAATTATTCCATCTACTTACTCATCCATTTGTGTACCTATCCATCCATCCATCTATCCATCCATCCATCCATCCATCCATCCATCCATCCATCCATCCATCTGCCTGGACATCCATCCATCTATTACACAGACTTTCAACACCTTTTCAGTGCTATGTTAGAAATTGTGGCAGAAAGAGAGTTGAATGGACATGCCCTGGGTCTCAAGCCCCTCAGACCTTGAAGAAAGAGACAGATGTCTGCAAATAGGAGGGGACAAGCAGTGTGCAAGAAGGGGACAGGAGGCACTCTCTCAGTGGCCCGGGGGTCCCTCTACGTGCGGCTTTGCAGAGTAGTGGACACCCAGAAGTGAGTCCGGCTTCCAGCGGAGATTCCGCCCCTTTCCTGAGCATTACTCAGCGCCCTGAAATGTCTGCCTCCCTCCTGCTGGCCCTGGTTCTCCTGGGACACAGCACAAAGGTCCTGTTGTGGGTCTGCAGCCCAGGCAGCAGCTGAGTCTCTGGGTGACTCACTACCTTGCCATTTCCTTTGTATGAGTCCCAGGCTCCTTGCTGGAAGCTGAGTGCATCTGCCCAGCCAGGGTGGGGAGCGCTGGCGGCTGCTCTCCAGCATCGCCCTCCGGGAAGGGGACAGCCCCAGCCCAGGGACCCAGTGCGCCTTTCATGTGGCAGGGGGCTCCCCTCACGCCATGCAAACCCACGCCCGAAAGTCTCACAAAGACAGCACTGGCGCAGCGACAGCTAGAAGTTTGCAGTCTCGCCTCAGCAAGAATCAAAGCGCCCGCTGTGGGAGAGGCATGTGCTCCCCATCAGGCGAGCCTCAGCTCCCGGTTCCCTAAGCGAACACATCTTTATGGAAAGTGAAAATTAACCACTGAAGGGAGGGGTCCGGATGGCTTGAAGCAATGTGGGCTGCTGACCTCCTGGGGGCCTTCGCTCCCGCACAGACACTCTGTCAGCAGCAGCTACAGAACCCTCTAAGCAGGAAGGTATCTTCCCAGACCTGCCTGGAGCTTGGGCTGCTCACAACACCGCGTGTTCTGGCTGGATATGCCACGAGAGCAACCAAGCTAAGGCCACATATGCATAGTATAGGAGCAAATGAGCATTGAGCTGGGACCCTGGGGATGGGTTCTTCTGGAAGGTTCAATGTAATACCTCTAGCAGTTTTCTATATTGGAATTTTGGGTGTCTAGGAGAACAGGCTAGACATGGCTCCTAAGGTCTTCCCTAGCCTGTCTCCTGCCTCCTGCTCTGTCTTTCTCTCTGTCCACACACCCCTTACCTTTCATTCTCCCACTACTCGAACAACTTGTTCTTCCTGAGCACCTCGCTAGTTCTCACCTCCAGTATTTGCTCAAGTTGTTCCTACTGCAAGGAAAGTCTTCCCCGTCTTTTTCAAGGGCATGTGTTCAGCTCTTTAAGAGTCAGCGCAGGTGTCACCTTCTGCAGGAAGCTTCTCCCTGGAGTCTGGCCTAGGTGCCTTCCTCTGAACATCTTTGAGAAGCTTTGCAAAGCCCAGCCAGAGCACTTAGCATCCTGCACTCTGCCAGGAGGGACCGTGCTGAAGCAGTGAGAGAATGAGAGTGAGCACACGTGGGTGAAGGACTTGGGAAGGGAAATGGCTTTGCACACCAGTTCCCTGTGGGTGGGTATTAAGACAAACCATACAGGGAGCCTAAGAAAGTGACTCTAGTTCTGTCCTTCCCTTGATGATCTTTTAGGGCATCCCATGTGAAAGTGCAGGTGCTATTGCCCTGCAGGACTGAGGAAGGACCCAAACTGGCAGGAAGGCTGCATCTGGCATCAGCACACAGGGTCAAAGCCAACACACACAGTGTAATCAGACCACTGAAGCAAGACGTCGCATGGGCGTGATGATTATATCTTGAGCCAGGCCAGTGGGCTGTCACTGAGAACAATGTGAGAGGTGCGGAGTCTCCTCCTTCCACCCCCCTACCCCTCCCCAACCCCCCCAGGATTTGCAAAACTATCTCCTTCGCTCCTCTAACTGGTTCGAACAGGCAGATATAGATGGTTTCTGCTTCTGTTTTAGAGATCCGCCAACTGGGCTTTAGGGAAATTGAGTCTGTTCCGTATCCCATAAGGTGGAAAGAAAGAATTTAGGTTTTCCTTCAACCAATCCTCAGTCTAGAGGGTGTTAAGCACCATAAAATGAAGGAGATATGGTTCTCTTCACCAGAGAGCACGTGGGAAGACTCAAGTAAAGTATGACAAGTGCTATCTTCATGATAAGGACAGAAGATACTAGCATTGGAAGAGGGAGCAATTTGTCTGGCTGTGAAGGCAGGGAAGGCTTCCTAGGAGAAGAGACTTAAATGAAGCCTTGAAGGTTAGGGGAGAGTCTCCAGGAGACGGGGAAATATAGGAAGCACAACGCAGTAAGAGGGGCGGTGGTGGATTAAATGTGCCAGGACATGGCCCCCCGCCCCCATCCCCCTCCCCCGTGGCTATAAGGCAGTAGTCTTTCAATGTTGAAGGCAATAAAAATAAGAGCAGATGCAGATTTGAAGATCCTAGAAGTACCTAAAAAGTGCCATCCTCTGGGTCTCCCTAAAACTATGTCAATTAACTGATACTCATGTTTTGTGGGCAATTCTCCAGAGGGAGTATGAATCTTGGAATCCTCATCAGTTGAATAGATAACTGGGAGAGGAGTTGGAGAAGGATGAAAGGAGATCAGTGGAGGATTATTTTAATTTATGTCTTAGGCCAAAGGGAATGATTCAGTAGAAAGGTGAAAACAGTGTCCCAGCATCAGCCTGAGGCATCAGCCTGAACCTGCTTCAGCTGACATTCAGTTCCCCCTTCTGGTGTTCTGTACATGATTTAGTGAGCTTATAAATGGCTCTTAGATCTTTCACCCGCCATGTCTACTGTTCTACTTTCCCCTACTGCCTTACCCCGCATCACCTCTGCTGGCTACTAAGAGAGAAAAACAGGCCATCTGGTTGGTCCTGTCTGCTCCATTCATGTGTCTCTTGAGGAGGAAGCACCACTTCAAATAGAAGCTTCTAGGAGAGTCAACCGGCAGTGGCCCTCAACTACCATAGGTCCCAGAGTCCCACATTCCCAGCATCAAAGGACCTCCTGTGAAACTGCTGGGAAATAGCCAACTCTTTGATTTGTAGGCCCACATTGTAGATCCATATTTTAGTCTTTATATTCTTCACTGCTTTCTGTAGACATTGTTTTAGATTCATTTAGGGATGGTAAATCAACCAATGGCCATTTTATAGGAGGTAATATAACCTTCTCCCAAGCTCCTATCTTACTGAATGAGTGGGAAATGTGAAGCTTGTTGGTATCAGGAACCACTACTCCTCATCAGCAGGTTGGCCCACAGATGGATGGATGACACTGGGCTACAGTGTGGGTAAGCCAGTAAGCAGCGGGGGCATTGTCTTTCCTGAGAGATTTGAGCAAAGAGATACAGAGACTCATGGTGGGAGTGTGCTTGAGCTGAAAAGTCCTCCATCCCCTTTCTGACATAAAATTGCACCTATTCTTGGAAGCTCTCTTCCATCCTTTGAAGCTCCCATCCCCCCAAGCTCCCCCTGCTCCCCAGCTCTAGTACACACCTCAGGCTTCCAGTTTTACCTCCCTCAGGTCGCAATCTTAAGCTACCTTGTGTCTAATTATGTTACTACACATCTTATAAAATGAAGACATGTGGAGGACAAATAAAGGGGTCTCAATTTTTCATGGAATGCCCTAGCACCTGGCACATGGAACTTGTTTATAAAATGTTGATTCCATTGAACCAAGAAATTCCAAGGATTTAGTCATGTTACTAAATCTTTGATTTTATTATATTTCTTATTTAGGGCATGGCAGCAACAAGGATCAGGTAGCTCTCAAACAATTTAAAATGAAAAGAGGGATTACTGAAAGAATCCAGGGAGCTGTCATTGACCTCCAAGTACAAGAGTGAGTAATGTTGGGTCACAAGGGAACAGAAACATCTCATTTCTGTCCTTCAAGGGCCGCACAGCCTCTCATCTCTCACTTTCTCTGCATGTCAACTTGATTCTCCATTGCCAGAGAGGCCTCTCTATATCACTCAGCTCTCTTTTGTCCATCATTAAGGCTTGTCTGTCACTCCTGCTAAAAGTTCAAGAATCCAAATTATGTTGCTACAATATCCTTGAACATGGTAACTGCATGGCCTGTGAATTACAAGGCTTAGAGGAATCATGCTTTTTATTAAATTTATTTATTTATTTTCTTACACCATTGTTCACTTTGGTACAATATTTGATTTCTTCCATCAGGTGTAGTCCCTGTAGCTCTCCCACCACCACAGCACCCACAGGCCATCTCTTCTGTCCCTTATGCTCTTCTCTCCCCCAGTCTCCTGTTCTGACCCTTCTTCTTCCTCCTCCCCTGCTGTATGCCTCAGATCTATGGTCAGCTTGCAAGTTTTATCATTTTCCTGAGCCTTTGTTTAGTTTCCCTATATTCTACCTTTAAGTGAAACTATCTGATATTTATCTTTTTCCTTCTGAGTTATTTCCCTTAGCATAATCCCTTCTAACCCCATCCATGTTGCTGCAAATGCCATGAGTTTATTTTTTTTGATTGCTGAGTAGTATTCCATTATGTGCATATAGCGTGTCTTCTTGATCCAGTCATCTGTTCTGGATGACTCATCCGTGAGGGCATTTGGGTTGTTTCCATGGCTTATTTATTGTAAATAGTGCTGCAGTAAACATAGAAGAGCAGGTTCAGAGGAGTCACATTAGCTGTCTATAAGACAAGCTTCCTTGTGAGTATGAGGGGCCTTGGACACCAAGTCAGATTTATTATTACAACATCGTAAGAATGGGGGCAGCTTAGATGTTATCTAGGCAAGGTACTTGGGCAAGATACTTGGGCAAGATACTTGGTCCCTGACCCTCTGTTCCCCTGTATCCCAGGTGCTTGTTGGGGATACTATTGTTTCCATGCTATTGACTCAGAAACTGCTCTTCTGAACTTAGAGTTCTTTCAAGAAGGGCCCTCTCATTAACAGGAAGAGCCTGAGAACACTGGGGACCAAGCCTACACATTTTACAGTATATTGTCTAAAACATTTTGTGATAGTAAGGAACAGGAGAGGGATGTACCCTGTGTATATATCAGGCACATTATGTTTACACTTTACATGTCTCATCCATGAGGAGCTCCGACAATCTCTTTCCAGATGAAAAACCTGCCACTTAGTGGGAGCAGGCACATTCTCCAGGTCTAAAGAGTTGAAATAGAAATGTCCAACCTTTCCATAGCCATGTTCTTCTGGCCTCCTTCTTTGCTTCCTTTAAGTATAGGCAGACCCACCTTCAAGTAAATATCACTTACACATGAAGGTATTTCCAAGGAAGTCATATAAATGAATAGTTAATGGCTGGAAGTGGCAAATGCTTCATTGCATGAAAACTCTAAAACATATACAATCAGAAATCTACAGACATTTAGTAAAATGGTTATTTCTTTTTAAATAACCCTCAATTTGTTATAAGCCTTGAGTGAGTTCTCAAATTCAAAAGCCCTTATCATCTTAGAAATCCCCCTTGAGACTACACCATGCTTCCACTTCTGGAAACAGCAGGTGCTCCTGCTTTCAAAAATAATGTCATCAGTTACTACACAAGGGGAAACAGAGGAAGAAACATACATGTGGAGGAGGAGGCAGGATTAGATCCTCTCTGGGAACCTGTTCAGCTGGAACACTCCTGGAGACAGCCTACTGCCCCCTCCCCTGAGGCTGGCAGCTTGTATACCAGGAGCCCTAGATCAGGGCTGAGAAGTGAGGGGGATGAAACAGGTGGGCTGGAGGCGAGGAGGCCCAGGATGAACTGATGGCAGATGGACGGACAGTCAGGTGGAAGAGCACCTGACTGAAAAGGTTGGTGTTCAGAGTGTGTCTAAGCAGAAAGGTCTGAGCACCCAGCACAGGTTCCAGACTTCAGAGTGCATCAGAATCACATGGGGAGCAAGTTAAGTCCCAGATTGCTGGGGGAACCCCCAGTCTGAATGTGGGATGGGCCAGAATGGCATTTGTGACCAATTCCCTGGGGAATCTAATCCAGGCAGTCCTTGTGAAACACTGGTGGCAGGATTTTCCTCTGTGGACATCTGTGACCAGCTCTGTAAATTAAGAGGCTTGTGAAAGAAAGTTCTTACTGTCCCTGCCAACTCTGATGCTGAGCTTCTCGAAGACTTCCACATCATCTCTTTGCCTGAGCTTGCAGGACTCATATCACCCTCAACATAGCTGTCTCCCTTGCCTTTTAATTTATAAGGCAGGCAGGTTGTCAGGAACCTGCTCCACTCTTGAAAAGGCCTACAGATAACAGAATCCAGCAACCCCATCTGGCCTGGCTATTTGGGAAGACCAAGGTAGCATCATGTGTGTTCGTGTGGGTGTCCAAATGGGATAGAAGCCCTCTCTCTGGAGGCCATGGCATAGAGCCAGGATGAAACCACTTCCAGGTCTCAGGTCACAGAATCATGTGAGACGATTTATTTAAGGAAGAAAGCTTTAAGGGCTTAAAGGAAATTAGACATGTATATTTCTCTGGCAATTATGCATGTGCTTTTCCTTGAAAAATTGTCCTTATGCCCTGCCTGGAAGAAAAGCCAGATTCTCAATGATTTTGTGTTCTGAAGGCATGCAGAGAGGGGTGGTGGTTTCTGGCAGCGAAAGCCACATGAAAGCCTTTAGAGCAGCTTTGCGCTCCTCCTGCTACCGCTCCTTTCGGGGCAGACAGGAGAATCAGGGAGTCCTGTCTGGGAAAACGAGACAGACTGGGCCTGAAACATTGATTTCTGGTTCAAGTTTCTCAGTGAAATTGAATGAGGAATTTTCCACTTCTCCTTGTCCTGATTCACCTTGGCAGAGTCTTTGGAGACCCAGACTGGGGCAGGAAAAGTCTGTTTCAGGGGGGCATCCAGCCAGACTTGCACCCCAAATGAATAGTCCTCTGTGCTGTTCCAATATCAGTTGTCTCCTTCTGGCTGGGAAAAGATTCCATCCACCTGACTTCTGCTTTAGCCATTTTGCTCTAGGAGGAACCAAGGCAGAATATCAGGACAAGAAAATGTCATAGGGCCATGTAGTCCTTCCTCACCACTGGACACAAACTTAAGTGAGTGATACAGACCCATTTATACAAACTGAATAGCTAGTATGTGCCAGGCTCTGTGCCAGACTTTGGGGATCAGAAGGTAAATAAGACACAGTCCCTGTTCTAAAGAGTTTACAGTCTAGTGGGGAACAGATTAAAACCACAAAAGCGTCTTGGCATGAATTTAGCAAAACTCTAAACCTTACTCAACCAGAAATCTAGTGGGGGTGACAGCTGTGCAAATAGCAGTCAGGACAGAGGCTGATAAAGACGACAAGAGATATGGGCTCTGGCTGGAGAGCATCAGGAGTTGCCTCCCAGAGGAGCTGACATTTGCACTGGGTGTTGAAGGATGAATGGAATGAGAGAGGGGGACAGCTCCTCAAGGAAAGGCAGCACTGTGGTCAGAGCATGCCGGGTACATTACCTGGGGATGCCGTAAGAGTCTGGGATGACTGTGGGGAAATATGTAAAGAGAGGGAGAGGAAATGAAAGGGAAGGCCAGGTCATGAAGGGCACGCTCAATCTGCTGAGGGTCTGGACTTAACAGGCAGGTGATGGGGAACCATCAAAGGACTGGGAGTTGGGGACATAGCGAACAGGTAGAAGGTTTTTGTAATAAACCACATGGGGAATTAAGTTGGCCAATGTTAAGTTGGGGAAATGAAAGTCAAGGACAGAATCAGGAGATATTCTGGAAAGGGAAAAAAATGGATTGTTTGACCATGAAGTGAAATGGAATGTAAAGATCCACCCATAATGCTTTGATCCCCAAATTAGACAATGGTTGGGAAGGATGGCAAGAAGGTGAGAGGACTAGACCTGCTGGTGGTTATGTGCACAGACTCTAGAGTCAGAGGACCTCTGCCCAACACCTCAGTTTTCAATTCTTAAATGGGAAATTGATCCATTTCTTTGTGCCTCACTTTCCTCTTCTGTGAAAGAAAAAGAACAAATCACACAGTAAAACTACTGGCTATCACTGACTTCATGGGCCTAGCACTTTTTAGTAGTAGTGATTTCCCAGGGTCCCCATGGGTCTGCAAGTCGGAATGTAAATGGGGTGCAAAGTGAGAGTGTGCATGGTGTCTCACTTGACTCAGGAAGGTGGGGCTCAGCCTGCCAATTTTTACTCTCCGTCTGGTTACACATACGATAATAGTGTTAAGTGATAAAATCTTTGCAAAAAAACAAGCAAACAAACAAACAAAAAATGCCCTGCTTCTTTTGAAAGTGACGGGATCTAAGAAAGTTGTTTCTTGGGCAGAAAATGGAAATTATATAGGGACAATCACAGCCAGGATGGCATTTGAGAATTTGAAATTCCTCAGATGAATCCTGCAACTCATCTTCTTCTACATTTTCACTGTGAAATTATAAGACTATTGTGATAGATGAGGTTTTAAAATTCATTAAGCAACACACACACACACAGGTCCACAAAACTTATCAGCTACACAAATCATTATAAAGTGAATATTTGTATGACTACCACTCAGGTTAAGTCCAAGCACATGTCGGCTCCCCAGAGCCTCTTCTTGTCACAGCTCTTCTCACCAAAAAATAACTTTAATCTTGACTTTCATGGCAACTGAACCCTCCCACCCCCCAACCACCTGCATTTCTTTCCTCCCACTACCTGAATGTGGAGCACTGATTCCTGAACACCAGGATTTCATTTTGATTGTCACACACACACACACACACACACACACACACACACACACAGAGCAGGTCAATAATCCTAGTGTGCCTTTTGTACCTGGCTTCCTTTTCTTAACATCAGGAACCACCACCCAAGCCAGCATGGGCTGTAGCTGGCGATTTTTTACCACCACGCTGTAAGAATATACCACAATTTCCCTTTGATTTTGATGGACATTTATGTTGTTCTGTTTAGGGACTATTCTGAATGGTGTTTCTGGCAACTTTCTTATCCATGAACACACATTTGTGTTGGGATTTTCCTGAGAGTGGACTCATTGGGTGATAAAAGTAGGCATTTCTTTATCTTGAGTAAATACATTAAACGGTCTTCCAAAGTGGCTCCACTATCTACCTGCCCTCCAGCAGGGTGCTAGAATTCCCACCTCTCTCCATTCTCTCCAAAACATAGAATTGCCAGTCTTTGGATATGTTTTATCACCCAAAGAGATTTGAAAGTCATCCCAGTCAAGTAGCCGTTGGTATTTGTGCCATCAGAGTGCTTTCAAATCTAAAGTGCTATCATGTTGGTAAATAAGTACCATGAGTTACTTTTTCAGGGAAGACCATAATGTGCTTTGACAGAAATGTGCTGCAACACTCAAAAGGTCTTTGTAAAACCCGGATGGAGTTACAGCAGCAGGCTGATTGTGGGTGGTTTCTGGTTCTAAGAGGTGGCATTGTAAGGAGTTAAAATGATATTGCAGAAAAATCTTTGCGCTGGAAATGGAGGTGGTGATGGAGACGAGGATGCACTGAGCTGGGGTAGAAGCCCTGACTCTAAAGATTTTGGGACCGAATATGTTTGGTATAGTTGATTGTTTTAAAAAATATATGTAAATAATTTTGATATTATTTTTTACTTGCAACTTGCTTTTCCCCTCAACTTAGGGATATAGTTTATCAATTTTAATTACTAATTTAATTAAATAATTTTGAGTTAATTTTACTTTTTAAAAACTATGTAGTATGTTAATTTAATTAATATTCATTTATTTGCATTTGGACATAACATTTTTTTCATTTATTCCTATGTTGGTAGCTATTTGCAAATCGTTCTGGAGCAAACTTATTTTGTTTTTATATTTTTTAAAATATGAAATAAATTTTCACTGAAGCAAATATAGTGATTTTAGGTGTGGAGTACAAGAATGTCTGCTATATTATTTCCTGGAATTTTCTGTATATTTGAAATATATTTTAATGCTTAATATCAACCAAGACGGGCTAAGGAAGTGGAAATGCTTGCATGGGCAGACCCCAGATTCTTAATGGCTGGCTTAGCCAAAAGCCCGTAGAGGTAACTTAGATGAGATACCCAAAGGGTGGTCTTGGATACAACTTGGCAAAGAACTTATTCTCCTTCCAAGACCCAAAGTCTGCAATGCGGTACAGTCCTGGAGTAAAATTTGTGAGATCTGATTCTGATGCCTACGGAAAGAGCATGAGCCCCTTGGCAAACTCTTTAGGTCTCAGCTACTTTGTCAGTAAAATTGGAGGATTAAATCTAATCAGTAAAACTGGGGGCCGGGTGGCGGGGGGAATAGGTTGAGCTGTCATGGAAGTAAATGCAATCACATATACAGTAGGCAGTTATACTGGTTTGGATGTAATGAGGAAAGCAGAACCATAACGAATGATACAGAATAGAGAATTCATAGGAATGTGACCATTGCAATTATTGTGGAAGCTGGAAAAGTGAATAGGGAGTAGCTGAGGATCAGAGGAAAGACATCCACCAGGAACCACAAAGTGAAGGCTCTGCATTTGACGGTGGCTAAGGTTACCACAGGTCAGCAGGAAAGGCAGTGGGTAGAAAAGCTGGGCATGAAGAACAAGGACAATTGTAACTTCCGAGGACAAAACTCATTACACAATGCTCAGCTCAGGTCTTGTAACTTTCGTGGCCATGGTCAGGCATTCGGTCTCTGACTACACCCAAGAGCTAGATGAATGCTTTCTTAAAGGAAAAATAATTATCTGCAGAGTATAGCAGTTCTGCACTCAAATTCTAAAGATCTGTGCTATGACTTACAACTGGGGCCCTGCTAAAATCCCACCCAGCTCTTATCTGCCACAGACACTTCTAACACTAGCTGGATCTGTTGCAAAATCTTCTCATTTTCTGGATCCCACTCAAAATTGGCAGCCTTTCAGTTTACTCAATAAGTCGAAGTAGCATTCCAAAATGCAGCACAGTTGCCTTCAAAATCCAGAGGTTTAGTGGGCATTTTGCCATTCCCTCAATTGTAAGAGAGACCAGATGCTGCAACTTCTTCACTTTGGACAAAATGTCTCCATATGCCCTGGTTCCTGGAATCAGAAATTTCACTGAAATAGCTGGCCCCTGGATGTTATGAGACTCATTTTCCTCCATTTGCTTGTGTTTTTCTTACTAAGGTGTTCTGAATAGCTGCTATTTGCTACCCACCAGGGCCAATTAGCATGGTATCATCAGCTTAGTAGGCCTGTGTGTTAGCCTATGGAGTGGAGAGGATGTCCTGGTCCCTGGGATTATTAGGTTATGACAGTGGGTATGGAAGGGACTTTAATATAGCCTGAGCAATATAGCTGAAAGCAAACTGCGTCTGGTTGTGTTTATTAAGAGGTATAGAGGGAAAAAACATCGACCAGATCAATAGCTGCCAGAGGTTGTGTTGATTATCTTCAGTAACAAGACCACATCTGGAAAATCAGTTGCAATTGGAGGTGCAGTTATTACCAATTATGCTTATGATAATCTGCTGATATTCTCCAAGATTCATTTATCTTCGTACAGGTCAAATAAGCAAATTGAAAGAGAAGACGGTGGGATTCATCATCCAATAGCTGCAATATCCCTAAAACTATGATATTTCTTTAGTTTAATCTTCTGTAGATAGAAATGATTGTACTAGCTTTTATTTAACTTTTCCTATCAGACAATCCATTAGTCCATGGATAAGAAAAACCATGTGGAGAGTCTACCAGTTGCTGAGATGCCTATTCCTAAAATGATTAATTCTGAAACTGGGAGAATAACTACAAGCTATTAAAGGACATGTTGAGCCCACTGTGAGATGATCCACACCCAAAACCCACTGGTGACTGATCTTCCATAAGTGGCCTTTTTAGTCTTTTGAAGGTAATGTGCATTCAGAGTCAATACCTATTAATTCCTGAAAAGTGTCATAATTTTCTTTTTGTAGTATAATATCACACTGGTAAATATCCTCAGGTTCCTTTGGAAAAATAGAAAAAAAAAATTGCCTGTAAATTTTGGACTGAGTAGTAGGTTCCTTTTTTAAGAGATTCACTCTCTCTTTGATTCAGTGTTTCTGGGACTCAGAATTGATTGAAGTCTGGGAATTAAGCAGTTCATGATTTTTGACTGTGATCAAGTCACCTTTATTCGCTCTGCCTAGAGCTTTCAATTGATATAAGTCAAATAACACTTGAGTAGTTCAACCATCAATTTCAGTTTTCAGGATCCAATGTGAAAGAGTTCTGCTGGTCAAGCCATTCTGATACTGGCTCTGCTGTCCATTATGGAATCCTCCTCATCCTTGGTGATTGTCTTCCACTGGACCTCTGCGACCCAGGTGGGATTCCTAGTCTAACTGTGGACCTTGGTGGGCCACATTATTTCCATGAATTTTTGAAGCCACTTCAATGGCAGCACCATCAATATCATTCCTGCCCTACCAATATCATTCCTGCCCTGCAGTTATTAACTACCCCAATCTCTTCAAAGATAGTGGAGTCTCCCAAGTGGTATGCTCACCATATCGCAACGCCTTGGTTGATGGGATACAGGTTTTAGTTCAATGATACTAATAAACTGTTAGAGCCACTCTAAATTCTTCAAAGCAACACACAGAATTAGAAGTTTCTGCCCAGTGTACCATTGGCACATTTGGTCTGATCCAGCATTAGATTTCTTCTACCCTGATTTAATACCAATAAGATTCATTGATATTGGAACATACCTCAAGTTTCTGTGAGTATAAATTGGTAAAACTTTGTAATTCCTTTGTTGTGTGTGACATTTTCACATGAATTACACTTTTATCCATAACCCCTGGAATCTGCTGAAATTTGAATCTAATTATAGGTCTAGTAGTAATGAGAGGGGTAGGGGTAGGTCTTAAGCAGAACCAGTAGTTTCCTGCAAGCTGCCTTAGATCCTTGGTCCTGGGCTAGGTTTAATGAAAGCACACTGCAATTTCTTCAGACAAGGAGAGACTGAGTTAGAGTGGAAGTATTACTAGTACTGGCAAGGGCGATTCAGCAAAATTCAAGAGTTCAAGTTCCTCTGCTTCATCTGAATCTGATGCCCATGTGTCTTTATTCCTATCTTCAGGGTCTCACTTTTTCCGTAGTCTCATAGTCAATGTCCTAATTGTAACATAAGAAACCCTATGAGGTCATGATTTCATTTGTATTATTCAGTCCAAGATTAGATCTTGGGTTTGATTTTGTGAAATTGTGGCCCTATAGTCATAGGAGCTCTGGTTTCTTAGCCAGAACTTCTGTTGGGAACTTAAAACCCTATGGTCATAATTTTCTTTCTCCAAACTCTCCAGCACACTTAGAAGCTACCAGCCAACTGATGACTCCTCCTTAATTTCATGAAAATGTTCTATGGCAGCAATTACTTGGCTATACAAAGTATTGCCTTATAGACCTACTTAATTGTAAGTGTTTACAGGTGATCATTAGGTAATATTTCACCACTGTACACCATAGCCCACCAGTATCCCCCTCCTCACTGATATCAGCATCAGGAATATCTTAAAAAAAAAAAATGATTGTACCAGAGAACCTTACCCAGAAAACAGTTCTAGAACTGATTCAGAGAACGCCTTCTTTAGAGTCTCTTACTGAAGAAATTTTGATGAGGGAAGCAGAGCCAGTCTTAAGATACGAAATAAAGGACACCTCATAATAGGCCACACAACTGTGAGAGTAAAGTTGTGGGAGAGTAAACTGTGTGAGAGTAAACTGTTGGGAGTAAAGATCTGAAAGAGGAAATTTATTAACTAGGGACCACAAGGAGCAACTTGTGAAGCATTCTTGGGGAGACTATTGTCTTTTCTGTCTCCTGGCAGTTCTGAAGACACTGCAGGGCAGTCAGTCAGGAGAACAAGCTATCTAAAGTAGGAAAGAGAACCTACTTCTATCTCTCACCACATCTCAGCGGACAATGAGGGTGGCCTACCGTAAAAGCACATGCCCTCTATCTCGGAGTCACACACACACTGACCCATGACTCAGCAGGATCTGGGGAGGCTACAGAACTGGCACCAAGATCAGGAGGGACCAGATAAGTGACAATGAGCTGTGGTAGCACCTGGGGTTCTGCAATGGCCTGCAAATGGAATGATTGCTCCCTCAGTCTCCTTTCTCAAGCTCATTCAATTTCTCATGTGACCAACTGTAGGGACACTCAGACAAAGAAGGGAAATCTGGGAAATGTTATTGGAACTTAGCTAGGCTGTCCCAGTCCCCAACCACCACAGCCCTTGATACCTAACAGTTCCTATTTAAGGAGCAACAGATCTAACCTAAGGATCAGGACCTAGAGGGACATGTTAAGAGAACAGGGTGGAGAGGAGCCACGAATCAAATTAAATTAAAGCTGTGAGGTTTTACTTATAAAATCAGCCCAGGGGGCCTCCCTGGTGGCGCAAGGAGTTAAGCACTGCACTGTGAAGCAATCCGCAGCCTCTGCAACACGAATTCGATCCCCTGTCAGCCAGGGAGAAACACACATGGCGCAGCAGACCTCTCCTGTCTCACCCGCTGCTCCCCTTGGCAGTGTATTTCAGTCAATCTGACTATTCTGTTCCCCACTCTGTCTCTGATGAATCCTCTCACCCCCTGCATCTCTCGTCTGTACCCCAGCTTTTGTATGCATAAATACATAAATCTTAAAAAAAATAATAAAAATAAAATAAAGCCAGCACCAGGAAAACCGGAGAGGAGCACAGGCTTTGTTCCAGAACAAAATATATTTTTGTATTTGACGATGATAAGCTACCCTGATCTTATGGAGCATTTTATGGTTTTTGAAGTACTTTTACAGCCATCATTTCATGTGAGTGGATTGACCCTCTACTCATTCACTTCATCATTTAATACTTAATAACTATGCCTGGCACAGTGTGAGGTAATTATATATGTGACCCCCAAATATGATATCTCCTTTATATCTCACGGTATCTCTGTGACAAAGATTTTGTTGCTAATTTATGTTATACAAATCATTGCTAATTTATAGAAAGAAATTATGGTTATAACTCTAGGGAGACTGAGCATGCTAAGATCCTGTCCTTCTTCTCTAGAACAGGGGTTGGCAATTTTTTTCCATGAAAGGAGAGATCTTTAACATTTTAGACTTTGAGGTCCATACAATCTCTGTTGTGGAGGAAGCAGCCAGAGACAAGACACACCTGAATGGGTGTGGCTGTGCTCCAAGACTTTATTTTCAAAAACAGGCCATGGGACGGAACGTGCCTGGGAGCTGTGGTTTGTTATGTACCACAAAGGGCAGAGAACACTGCAAGCAGCTCACCATGACCCAGGTATACGGGTATCTACAAAGGGCTGTAGTGGCAAGGTACATAAGTGACTGGGAAACTTGATGAGGTCTCACATGACCTTTCCAGAATCATGACCTCTGGGGCCTGTATTACCAGGTCCTGCCAAGCAAGAATCAGGAAGTCGCTTCAGACAAAGACAAGATGGGACCTTGAGCATCGACCTCATCAGAGCACATGTCTCCCCCTGAGTTGGCTGTCTTTCTATGAACTGAGCCTGTGGGCTGGGGTTGTGTCCACCATTTTCTTCCCCCTCCTGTATTAACCAACTCCAATGGTTCTCGAAACCCAGATTTCCTTATCCTTGACAGTGCAAAGACTATTGGCTGGGTGTGACCCTAGGATGATATTTCCTTGTATGTGATCTCAACTTCCTCTGACCTGGAACTTGGAAACACTTCTAGTAAGCAGGACACACATTTGCACCTCCTATAATGCCCTCTGGGTAACATTTTCAATGTCAATCTGGCTCCTGCCTGAGGGATGGAATCAACCTATTGGAGGTTACAAGGAGGCAGACTTCAGCTCAGTACAAGGAAGAATGCTCCAGAATAATGGAAAGGTGACTCAAACAGGAATAGGTTATTGGGGAACCATGAGGGGTTTAAGAAGGAGTAGTTGGATGAAACTTTATAGGAAAAGAATTCAGGAGCCTTTCCAGCCAGCATGTCTACTAACTAGCTCTGTGAACTTGGGCACATTTCTTGACCTCTCAACTTGGTTTCATCATTTGGAAATGTAGATTACACATCTCTCATGTGACTCTTGTGATAATTAAATAGGAATGTCACCCAAATTCCTAGCGTGCTCCAGCCTGGCACACAGTCGATCCTAGACAGCCTTAGTGGGGCTCTGACCTCCAGTGGGGTGGAGTGGCCAAGTTGGATGAGATAACTTCTTTGATATACAAATTTAACTAGAATTCCAAATATGAAATGATTTCATACAATTTCAGAAATGAAGGGCTATGGCCTCAGAAGATCTCCTTGTGAATCCCCTAAAACTGAAGAGAATGAAGGAACATATCTTAATATAAAAGGATTTTATTTGGAGGGGTAAATAACTATAGCATTTTTATACTTAATAGTTTTTGCTTGTTTAGGTCAACAGAGATTCCAACATAAAGTATTTCCATTTCAACCTGAAGGAAGTTTTGCTTTTTAAAATGTATGTCTGAACAAAGCTTTCATTGAGTTTCAGGGAAGATGGGACTTTCCTTTTTGAAAATTTTCCTTGCTGTTTTTTTCAAATATATATTTTCAAATATATGACTCAATGGATGGTCATTAGAAACAGCATCCTTGCCTGTAAACCCTGCACAAAATAAAAGCATTGGAATTTGTGGGCAAAGGGAAGTACAACTTCTGTTTCTTAATGCAGATGGAAAGAATCCCAAGGGACTAGTGGAGCAAGAAATTATCAAAGCTGTGGTATTTACTAAGTAAGTTTGTGCCAGTGCCCGGCAAGCTGCCAGCACACTGCCAAGCCCCAGTGCCCTGGCTGAACGCTGCAGAGGGGGCACGCACCCCGGGAGAGAGGAAGCAGGAAGTTTGCTGAACCCAGACAAGAAAAAGAACTCATTCTGGAGAGTCCCAGCAGGTGGGGGAGCCCCTTTGCACAGTGAGGCTCTTTTGACCCAGAGCACACACAATAGAGTCTTCTCAGGAGAGAAAGATTTTTTTTTTTCCCAAGGGTTTCTTCTTGGCCCTTGGGATTTGTCCTAAGCTGGCTTTCTCTGCATGTGAGTTGTCTTGGCCTTTCTGGTTTTCTTTCCCTTTGGAACTCTCCGATCTTTCCATTGTGCTCCATGTCCTGTTTTTCAAGCTGAGTCCTTCTGCCTTGCACTTTGCAGCCTCCACATTCCCAGTTTGAATGCAGGTAACCAGGCAGATGTCTGGCAGCTCAGTAGGGGAAAGGGCACCTTTATCATTCTGTCTAGCCCCAGGCACCCTCTCAGGAGCATTGTTGAGGGACTAGCTTTCAGAGGAGACAGTGCAGCTTAGGCCAGATGACCTTTAAATTTCTTTTCCAATTCTGAAATTGTAAGATTCTAACATGACATGTGGCCCCCAGACAACGCCATTTGAGGAAGAACAGACAGAACAGAGGATGTGTATGACTCAGAAGAGACATTAGAGCTCTTTTAAGATCCTTGGAATACAGAAATGAAGATGAGAGATTAGTCTTAGTATATTTGACCTCAGAAAGCAAAAATTTTGGTCGGAATTTTATGACAAGATGGGAGTTTACTGTCATAGAGAAAAGGAACCCTGATTTAGCAGCAGGGGCCTCAGGTGGAAAGCCTGAAGACTTCATTTTGAATCTTGACCTTTACTTCCCATCTGTGAGAACAGGAATTGGTGATCTTACCTGGCTGAGCTTCTCATTTCTCCTGGGTCAAATAGTGATGATAAAATTGGACTTGTTTCAGTCATCAAGGTATTGAGAAGATCGATAGGATAAAGGAAAGTGCTATAGCCCTGAGATTCTGCAGATTTGATCTTATTGTCCCACCCTCTCATTTTATAGAGTAGATAACTAAATTCTAGAGAAGTTAAGAAACTTGGGAGATCACACTGTACTGGTCTAAGGTAGTAGCTGATAGGCCTCAGGGATAGTTATGCTGATATAATTACCAGGGATAATTATATTTATTGCTAGAAACCCCACAATAAAAGACATTTGGGGGAAATCTTGGGAACATGAGCTTGTTCCAGCTTGCCAGCTCAGTGTCATCTCACTCTCAATTTTTTTTTTCTGATAATAACAATAGTTTACGTTCACTGCTTGAAACTTGTAGAATACAAAAAGTACAAAGAAGAAAACTTTCAAATGTATCCCATAATTCTCCTATGGGGCTATATTCATTGTTGAAATTGTGACATAAACCTTTCTAGTCTTTTTTCTATGCATGTATGTATTTGCATAATTAGAATAATATTTTATGCAAAATTGTGTGTACTGATTCTATTTTCACCTAACACTTTGCTATGCATTTTGACATTAAAATTCCTTAAGCAGTGTGCAGCGGCAGGATGGGCCACAGAGCAGGTTTTCTCTGATTGGAGCAGACCTGATGGGTAAAGGAGGAGTCCTGGAGCTCTCAGTGGCTTTCTCAGGCTTTTATTGAGCTTTTACATGTAGTGCAGCAACCAGGTACATGGCAGGCAGCGGGACAGGAGGCTGGTAGGCCTCCAAACCCCCAGCAAGTCTTCACTTTGGGCTTCTCTCTCTTCTGGCTTTCTTTCTCCCCTTCTCTCCTGCCTCTGCTTCTGCCTCTGTTTCTCTTGGCAAATATCTCAATACTACACTCAATACTGCACAGAAGTAAACAATACAACTTATAACAATGTAACAAATGCAGGTGCCCACCATCAGGCATGCAATCCTAATGGTGGGGGCGAGGGCAGAAAAGCCTGAAAATCATTTACCCTACACAGTGTTTAATGCATGTGGAAAAATCTAGTGTTGTTACATTGAAACTCTTATCAAGACTGTTGGGTATTTAGATTCTTTCCTACTGGTTTTATTTATTATTTATTTATTTATTTATTTATTTATTTAGAACTGAGGCAAAATTTGGATACCCCCATCAGGTATCACCTCTATAGTGCACCCACCACCAAATCACCCATAGTCCCTCACTAGGGGCCACTGTGCTTCCTTCCCTCTTTGTTCTTATCCTTCTCCACCTCTGGATGCTCCTGTTTTTATTATAAATGATAGTGTTGAACATTCTTAAACTCTGTACCAAATGCTGTAAGTGCTGCCCCACCATGAAGCCATTAAGCAAAGGTTTCCTATAGATTTCTCCAGACAAATTTGGACTCCTAAAACTCTAAGTGTCTTGTCTTTGGAAGTGACTCACAACTTTTAGTTTGCTCTCAAGTGTTACAGGCTTGTCCTGATAACCTGTATGATACACACCTGAGACACAAAGCACCGTGGAAAATATTTAAACATATATATTTACATTAAGGGTTTTTGTTTGTTTGTTTTGCCCTGTGCTGTTCCCAGAGATACTTCACTAAGTTTCACTTGTCTTTCCTGGTTTAAGTTTCAGATTAGATTTGAGAGAGTTGGTCCCCAAAGATTGTCTCCAAAGGAACCTCCCCCATCCATGTCCTGGGAAGTCCCTCCACTTGCATTTGCACTGCCCCGTTACTCACTTGCGGACAGTTGCCCACAGCAGCAATGATGCTGCTTCACTTCAAAGCTGGCCATCAGAAGTCTCGCAGCTGCGGCTGGGACTTTGGCAACATTCCCTCTGCGAAAGTTTCTGCATGTTAGCCATCCAGCTGCCTGGAGACTGTGGTGCTGTGAGGATTCCTAAGATAGCCACGTGGAAAGGCCACCTGCCAGTCCCCCAGAATTTTGTCACCCCAATAGAGATATCAAACATATAACTGAAGAGACCATCGTGGATGCCCAGCCCAGCCAAGTCTGCAGGTGATCCCACTTTCTGCTTCACCTCACGGCAACCAGACCTCATGTGGGAACCACACAGCAGCTGAGCACGGTCAACAAGCACAATGATGAGAGATGATGATACACACCAGCATAAAACAACTACATTTGGGGGTGGTCTCTTATGTAGTAGATTATCAGAACAAGTCTCAACTTCTTCCTAACTGGTAGTCTTAAGCACATTAATTCATCATGCAATCACATTAGAGATTATCATAGTAAGCCTGTATTGAGCACCTTTTATATGGGGACTATCTGAGGTTTAAAGAATAAAAGACAAATAGGGCCTGATCCTGGTCATCCTTAGGGAGCCCTGATCTCCCATGAGGACACATGCAGTGACCTGTAGGGATCAAATATGCAGGAATAATGAGCCTCACAGTAAATGGGTCGTTCTGCCAAGTGGCGAGGGCATTCTGCTTCTAGAGTAAGGAAGGAGTTTCTAAAAGGATGACATTAAATTGCAAGTTGAAAGATGCATAGGAGTTCACCAGTAGCTGCAGTGGAGGCAGGGCAGTCTTATGGAGGAAGACCCCTGTGCATTAAAACAGTGCACCCATGCTGGGAAGAGCAGATGATAAAATCAGAGTGAGAAGCAGGACCTGGTCATGATGGCCTCCTCTGCCAGGACATAAAGCAGAAATTTGGTTTAGGCAAAAAGGAGAGCCAATAAAGAATTTCTAGCATGGGGATGAGGAAGATCTTGCTCTTAGAAAGATCATGCTTCTTTCATTCAACAAGTGCAGTGAGCACCTACCTGTCACTTGAACCTGGAGTGGTCTAAAGCAGTGATATCTAATGAGATGCAATGTGAGCCACAGATGTAATTTTAATTTTCCAAGTAGCCATATTTAAAGCAGGAAAAAGTAACAAACAAAATTACCTTATGATACTGTTTTTGAACTCAATAGTTCTAAAGTATTATTTCAACATAAGTTATATAAAAATTAATGAGAGATTTACATGATTTTATCCTGTCTCTGAAATCTCTATGTATATTATTCTTAGAGTACATCTCTATGTGGCCTAGCCACAGTTCAAAAATTCAACCCCACTAATGGTGTGTGACCATCTCTCTTTCAGGATGGAGCAGCTCCAGATGCAGGCGGTCCAGGACAGGACAGGGCTGGTGAGGTCTCAACTCCCATGGAGTTTAGGTTCTAGGACCAAGGGACAGAGATTAGAATAAGCCAGTCAACAAGTAAATCAGGGGCCTCCCTGGTGGCGCAAGGGGTTAAGCACGGCACTGTGAAGCAATTGCAGCCTCTGCAGCGTGAGTTCCATCCCCAGCTGGCCAGGGAGCAACCCACATGGCGCAGCAGACCTCTCCTGTCTCTCCCGCTGCTCCCCTCAGCAGTGTGTTTCAGTCAGTCTGCCTGTTCTGTACCCCACTCTGTCTCTGATGAGTCCTCTCACCCCCTGCTTCTCTGGCCCATACCCTAGATCTTGTATGCATAAATAAATAAATTTTTTTTTAAAAAAGTAAATCAGCAGGATCTTTTTTTAATTTTTATATTCCCCATGCAATTGCAACCCCTATTTTGACCCAAATCCCTCCTTCCCCCCCGCTCCCACAAAGAGTGTCTCTGGTTCATAGTTGTTTGTTGATTTTGATTTTTTTCTTTCTTGTAGTTATTCATTTTCCTGGTCCATATTTAGGTTTTCTAGATTCCTGTTATGAGTGAGACCATTCGGTATTTTTCTTTTTCTTAGACAGTGATAAGCAGCATGCCAACGATGGGTAAGTAGAATGAAACATTAAACAAAGGTGGTGGTCAGACAAGGCCTTCCATGGAAGTGACAAGTGACCTTATGCTGACACTGGAGTGACAAGGTGGTGCCAGGTGTGAGAGCTCTGGGAGTGGCATCGTTATGGATCTGGGAGGCACCATGGAGGGAGGACAGTCAGTGATGAGGCTTTGCCCTTGTTCAGCAGAGGGACACCCTCCGGGTGCGAGGGGGCAGCAGTGAGGGCTGAGAAGAGAGGATAAAGCAGAGAGGCATTTAGGGTGTGGGATATATAGACTTTATGGCCCACAGGAAGGCAAAGATGAAAGTGGGAGACCATCAGGATTCAGGCTTGGTTGACTGCACACAGGCTACATCCTTCTTCTGTCCCCACCTCCTTCCCCAAGGGAGTGAATAGAGGAATAAGATGATGCATTCACTCTGGGCATGATGAGCCTGGGTTGCATCTGGGACATAGGATTAGAGATGGTCTGTGTTAATAAAGGTTCACAGAATTGCCATAAAAATGTTCTTTGTTCCCATCTAATGAGTCAGGGAAAAATTCCCACTCTTCCTTCCAGCACTTAATGGCATCTTGGACAGACTTCATCATTTTCAGTTAATTAAACCTCCGTCAGGTGAATGTACTAAAAACCACTAAATTGTACATGTTTAAAGGCTTAAAATGGTGAATTTCATGTTAAATTAATTTTATATAAAAAAATTTCATTCATTATCCTTTAATCATCTGTCTCATGTCTGCTTCAGAGCTTTCCCTTCCCTGATGATCCTTATGCCTGGAAGGATTTGTATGTGGAAGGCACTAGGTCGGCTCGTTCCATCCTTTCTGTTTCTGGGCTCCTCTCTTTATGAAATGGAGCAGGGGGAAGGACAAGGAAATAAAGGTCATGCTGTTGTTTCTGGCCTCAGGTGCTGTAGGGAGGTGTCCCTGCCACACTCTGGTTCTTTAGCTGCTGGTGACCTCCACCAATAGGCCATTTCTGTAAGAGTGGAACGTGCTGTTTACAGCCTCAAGGTTGTCACTTCAGCACCCTTCAGACCAGGTCTGCAGTCAGTCCATACTCCAGCTCCCTTTCTGTGACAGGCTCCTTCACTTGGCAGTCACTGAGCAGCCCCATGGCCAATGTCCTCTCCCTGCCCTGTGCTGGCTCTGTCAGAGACTCACATTCAGAAGGCTGCAGGAAATTGAAAGTGGGGAGGCGAGTGCTGATACCTGTTTTCTCACTTTGAAGGCATTCAGAAAATTCCATAGTCCTTCCCAATCCCTCTTGGCACCAGTCAGACCAATAAGGCGCTGTCTCTAGGCTCATATCTAACCACTGTCTTCAAAGGATGTGCATTCAGCTCTCCAGGAAGGTCTCTTGCCCTACTTTAGTTCATTTGGATGGTGGCACCAGGGTGGGTCTATAGCTTCAACACTTGGTAAACAGGTGGCTGGAGATAGAGATGTCAATTCCTTCTGCCTGTAGACACTGCAATCTCCAAAGGAGAGTCTAGTGGAGACTGTATCTCATGTGGGGTGGATAAAGTCCCTTTGTTCCCCACAAGGAAGAGAAGGTCAAGTCCTAGAATAAGGTCAGTGCTACCCTTCCCACTTCCCTCTCCAAGATTTTGATAAGGAAGGAGTTTCAGGGTGATGGATATGGGGCTGGTTTTATCACCCCTTTGTAAGCCTTAGGCAGGGTTCTCAACTCTAGAACCACTGGAAGAGCTTTTACAAAACACAGGTGTGGTATAACTCCTTTAGAGACTATTTACTATTCTCCATTGAAACTGAACAAATGCATATCTTAGCAAGCCTACCCCTAGATATATACACTCAACAGAAACACACACATCTACAGTAATCCCCCCTTATCTGTGGTTGATACCAAGGCTTTCAATGGGTGCCTGAGACCTTGGATAGTATCCACCCTATCTATACTGTTTTTCTTATGTTAAAATTTAATTGATAAATAAGGCTCAGTAAGAGATTGGCAACAATACTACTATAACAATATATTGTAAAGAAAGTTATGTGATATGTGGTTTTTCTCTTTCAAAAAGTCTTATTGCATGTAATATTTTTGGGTCAGGATTGACTGGGTAACTAAAACCATGGAAATTGAAACTCGGAGAAAGGGGGACTACTGTATGTATTAAAAACCATGTACCAGAATGTTCACAGTAGTATTACTTGTAAGAGTTAAAGAAAATGCAAATGATCTACAAGTTTAGCAATAGTAGAAACTAGTTTTATATATATATATATAAAATGTGCAGACAATGGAATACTACACAGCAATGAAAATAAATGAACAACAGCTACCCAACCCAACAAGCATAAGTCTTTTTTTTTTTTAAAGATTTGTTTATGCATACAAGAGCTGGGGTACAGGTCAGAGGTGCAGGGGGTGAAAAAATTCACCAGAGACAGTGGAAAATAGAACAGGCAGATTGACAAATACACTGCTGAGGGGAGCAGCAGGCAAGACAGGAGAGGTCTGCTGCACCATGTGGGTTTCTCCCTGGCTGGGGATCGAACTCGTGCTGCAGAGGCTGTGGATTGCTTCATAGTGCTGTGCTTAACCCCTTGCACCACCAGGGAGGCTCAAGAAGCGTGACTCTTGCAAAGAAAACATTTAATCATAGGATACAGACATAGAATAAATACACTACATTTTTGTTTCTATCAATTTTAAAAACAGGCAAAACAAATACGTAGTGTTAGAAATCAGGAGAACATTATTGTTCTGGCAGAGGGGGAATGAAGGTGTAGGGAGGGGTATTGGGGGTTTAGGTGACTGTAGTGCTTTTTTCCCCTCCTCTCTACCGGTAGTAGTTACATGTGGGTTTTCACTTTGTGAAAATTTGCCAAGACGTTATATATAATTTTCTGGTATATAAGTAAATTTAAAAATTTATTTAAAAAATGCCAGTGCTGAATCATTACCCCCTTGGACTCTGATTTCATTGGCCTATGGTAGAGCTCAGACTTCTTAATGGTGTAATAGTTCTCCATGTGATTCTAATATAAAATTGAGTTTGAGAATCATATACTGTGCTTGATTATTGGTCTCCTTCTTTAGATGTGGAAAACTTGGGCTTGTTTTTACCTACTGCCCAATGCCACTCAGCATCAGGTTATGACATAGGAACAGGGCAGAGGTGAGAGTTGAAGATGTGGAACTGAGTTATCATATATAGATCAGCTCTGCCTGAATGACACTCCCCTCATAGCCGCAGCCTCCAGGGCTCAGGTGTGCACACTTATGCACGCCCACACCATATCCAGAGGTCCACAATCAGGCATGCGTGCTTTGTGCCCACATTCCCAAGCACCTTTTGCATTTAAGGCCACAGATGACAGCCACAGAGGCCAGTGGCCTGACCAATTCACTTACCCACACTTATCAAGATGGTGGCTCAGTCCTGAATGTGTGCTTCAGGGTTGCCACCAGCCAGGTGGTCAAGCTTGGTAAATGGCTCCCCGTATAAGCCTTTGGGTGAAGAATTCAGGGGTTCTGGTCAGATTAAGTTAATTTCCAACAGTGTTCTGTGGAGACCCCTGGAGTTCACCTATAAACCGGGCAGTTTGGGGAGAAGGAAGACTATTGTTGCCTCCATTACTCTGGATTTAACTAGAAGGATAGTCTTTTAATTGTGTAATACACTGGGATCTGTAGCTAATAAAACCTTGAAAACCATTCATTTAATTATTATGAAGTTTCCTTCTAGTGCTAAGAATCTGAACTCCCTCTATCTCCTCAGTTGGGTGACAAGCTCCCCTCCTCCTGTTTCTCCCCATAGCTCAGCTTCAAAAGGAAGCATATTTGTGGATGCTGCCTGAAAACAAGAGTTCGCAGAAACTGGACCCCTATGTCAGCATGCCTCTGAACCCAGCTCCCTGAAAGGGTCTGCTTATCTTTACCATGGCACGGAACAAATGGAGAAGATGAGATGTAGGGTAAATAATGGTCAGGCTTTTCTGCCCTCCTGCCATTAGGATTGATGATGGATCCCTGCAGTCCTGAATGCATGCCTGATGGCGGGCACCTGGAGTGGGGTGTGGGCATACGTAGTAGGTACACCTGGACTGAGACTGGGGCTTATAGGGGTGGCATCACGGGACACCAGAGGAATGGAACCTCCAGAAGAGAACAAGTGAGAGAGTGGAACGGAAGCAGCAGAGAAGCAGAGACCAAGAGAGAATGTCAGAGAGCCCAGAAAGAGCGAAGATTCGCGGGGGACCAGGAGGCCTACTAGCCTCCTGGCACCCACCCTGGCACCCCTGCCTGCCATGGACCTGGTAAATTCAATAAAAACCTGAAAAAGCAGCCGAGGGCTCCAGGACTCCTCCTTTACCTGTCTGCCTGGATCATAGAAAACCTGCTCTGTGCCTTCCTGCTGCTACACGAGACCATTGTAAAGACCCGCCGTGAGAGGAGAAAGGCGGGTGCTGGGAGCCCAGGCAAAGTGGGGTCTGGGTTACAAAAGGGGCTTCTGTTAATTTTAAAAATGAAAGTACAGCCAGGACTTGGAAGGGTGGCCCAAAATATCCCCAAACTGAGTAAGCAGAAAACATTTGAGCTGCCCTCAATGAAGGGTGTTGTTCTTTCAATTTCCAAAAACAAAATTATGTTGTGGTCCCACTAAGGAATGAAGTCACCTCCTCAGAGTTGCACATGTAGAAAGCTTCTGTACATAATACTGCTCAGTTTGGACCTCCCTGGTAGCACAGGGGTTAAAGTCTCAGCGCTATCAAGCCACTGTGGCATGAGTTTGATCCCAGGCTAGGGAGCTACCCACATGGCGCAGCAGACCTCTCCTGACTCACCTGCTTCTCCCCTCAGCAGTGTATTTCAGTGGATCCGCCTGTTCGCTCTCCACTCTGTCTCTGGTGAATCCTCTCACCCCTTGCACCTCTGGCCTACACCCCAGTTCTTATATGCATAAAAAAAAATCTTAAAAAAAAATATTGCTCAGTTCCCTGAATTTGAGGATGTAGAAACTGAAACTCAGAAAGAAGTGGCTTCTCCAAGATCACAGAGCTAGTTAGAGGTAGAAATGTGTGTCTGGAAGGAAGAATACTGTCTCTGGGTGACATCAGCCTGGGATTAACCCAAACTCTGCTGGGTGACTGTCACTAACCTATCATTTTCTCCTCTGTAAAGTGGGGGTAATTATACCCATCTAGCGAGGTTATTGTGAGCATTAAATCAGAAAATAAATATAAAATTCCTGACACAAAATAGGTGATCACTAGTGAGCAGCTCTTGTTAGAATAAGAAGAAACTGTCTATAGATCTGTGGTCTCCTGAGAGGTGGGAACCCACAGTGAATGGACTGTGTCCATTACTATCTGCATGTCACTGGCACTTGATGAAAATATGTACGTGTGAGCAAATGGAGCTCATCTTAATAGTTCAGGAGAGTCCCTCTGCTTCTTGTCCTTCATGAAGTTTACCATGGTGGCTTCTGTCACAGTTAGCAGCAGTTTCTGAATGAACAACTGAGCCTCCATTCCCTCTGACCCCCCACTGCTGAAAGATTATGACTGTGATCAGTTATGGTACCACTGACTTGGCATTCATCCATTCATTCAACAGGTATTTGACCACCTACTCCATGCCAGACATTATTCTAGGCTCTAGATGCTAAAAACACAGCAGTAAATAAAAAAAATCCCTGCCCTCATGGAGTTTACATTCTAGTGGATACTAACAGTTCAAGAGAAATTGGTATTGAGTCCAGGCTCTGAGGCCCTTATGTTCAGAAGACTCTTCCCTTAAATTGCCAAGACCTTCTCTCTGTTCTTTTCCTACAGCAGCTGTCTCTCATTCCCCCTCCATTTTCATGGTTCTCATTACCTAAACTTTCCCCCTTAAACTGGGAAAATTAAAACAAAATAGTATTTGTGTTTAGGAGCTGGAAATAGGATCCTTCTTTAATAATCAAGAAATCATATGAGTCAACACTTTATAAATTTGTTCTCTAAAATGCACCCCATGCTGATTAAGTGAAGTTGCTTTTGTCTTGTGTGTTGCAGCTGATGAATTTCTTTCTGAGCATGGCTGGCCTACATAGGAATGACTCCCTCCCTCCTAGGGCTCAGGTTTTGGGGTGTGTCTTTGATAGCAAACATAGTATCCCTGACCCCACCTCCTTTATCACTTGACTCTGGCTCTGAAAAGAAAGAGAAGAAAAGTAGGTTTGTTTAGTGGGAGCCCTTTCTGAGCCAACAGGGAGAACAGGATTTAAAACAAGGGGAGGTGGCATTTAGGGTCAATGGTTAACCAGTCAGATTAATAAATGATAGGAGGAGGAAATCGTCAATTAAGTAAAGAAGCAAGAAAAATTGTCTCCCTGTGGTTCAAAAGCCAAGTAAAGTTTACCAAGATCTGTGACCTGTGGTTAAATGTCCTTAGAGGCCAGCTCCCATCTGATTCTCAACTGAAATGCCACTGCTTTTTAAGAGCATGCCTGGCTCTGCTGCTAGGCTCAGCAGATGCAGGGGAGGGCAGTGCAAGAACCCCACAGCATACATCTCCTCACAGGGCTGACCTGGGCTGTGCTTCCACAGAAGACTCCGGGCACTGCCCCAGTCCACAGACTTCTTTTCTGGGAACCAACCCCTCTATACCCACAGACTTTCTACCCCAACACAACTTCCACCCAATTTTAAAATTGAATAGAGAGATTTCAAGCAGGTAAGAACTTTGGCCTGTTCTTGCCTCTGCCCTGACTCTTGTGGGAGTTGTGCTTACATAGGTCAGGCCTCAGTTTCCTTGTTGCTAAAATGACAATGTTGGCCTGGAGCAGTTGTTGGCAAACTTGAGCCCCAGAGCAGCATGTCAAGTCTCCTGGCTTTAGTCCACTGTGGCTCTCAGTTCTCTGGGGGCAAAGCACACACAGGGTTTGGCCTATGGCGCTGATGCCAGGAGCTGCTCTCCTTAAGGGCTGTTGGGCTCTCTGCCTGTTTTTGGCGACTTCTTGGCTGGGTGAGGTCCCAGGCTGAATTTGATAAGGGACACTGGGTGAGCAGGAGTGGGTGAGTGGGCAGAGGATGGTATGCCATTAGCTCTGAATCTGGGTAAACCATGGCTTAGGGGAGGGAAGTCCCTGCATATCCCGCAACATGACCTCATGCTTCCGAATCCTCATGTGTTGACCTTCCTTTCACTCAGATGTGGCTGCAGGGAGGAAGGCCCCACCAGAGTGTGTTCTTCCTGTGTGTCTAAATGTTCCACCAAAGGGGGTTCCTCCCAGGAGATCGGCTCCTGAGCCTGTTCTTCCGGGGCAGAAGTGGCGCGGCTGGCCCGACACGGCTGTTTATTGTTATGCTTCTGTGACATGCTTCCCTTCAAACAAGCTCCGGTAAATTTGGTTGGGACTTGCTGTTCCTTGGCTCAAGACCCAGAAGCTTTTACCATTTAATTTGTTTCCCTCTTCACCCCCAGCCTTTGGTATCCAGAGGGGAGAGGTTCTGTGGGGGTGGGGTGACACTCTGAATCTTTACTCTGAATCTCAAGGACCCCAATCTGGCAGTAGGATCCTCCTTTGCAAACTCCAGTCTCCTCTCCCTGTGTGGATCCCCGCGGAACCTTGGTCACTGTGGAGACAGGAAGAGCACAGAGCAGGATCTCTATGACCCGAGCAGACAGGTAAAGGAGAGTCCTCGAGCCCTTGGTGGTTTTTCAGGCTTTTATTGGGATCCTACCAGGTACATGGCAGGCAGGGGTGTCAGGGGGCACGGGGCCTGGCAGGTCTCCCAGCCCCTGGCAAATATTCACTCTTTCTGGGCTCTCTGGCGTTCTCTCGTGGTCTTGTTTCTCTTTCTTCTGCTGGATCCATTCCACTTTCTTGCTTGCTCTTCTTCTGGCGTCCCCGTGATACCACCCTCATAGGCCCAGTCTCAGCCCAGGTGAACCCACCTACATATGACTACACCCCACTCCAGGTGTCCGCCATCAGGCAGGCATTCAGGACCTCAGGGATCCATCAGTAATCCTAATGGCGGGAGGGCAGAAAAGCCTGATAATTATTTACCCTATAGTTACGAAGTTCTGGAGCTGCAATACTCCCAGCTGCCACCACTTCAACTTCTAAAAGTGAGACAATGCATGGGTCCACATTCATTGGGGTCCAAGGAGAAGTCCCAGTTCTGCTTGTTGTGACAAAATTTTGTCACGAATTTGCGTGAAAGAAATAGTTTGGGAATCAAGTTGCTTTAGGGACTTTTCTTGCCAGATGACCAAGTAAGATGTTCAGAATTGGCTTCAGCAAGAGCTTGGATTTGGGAGCTAGATTGGTTCTGGCGAGTTACCCACAGAGGGCTCCCCCAAGAACACAGACAAGTGCATGGTCAACCTGTATCTTCTAGCTACAGAATCAGCTCATGATAATCTTTGCATCACTTTCCTGAGAACTAGCCTGGAAGATTCTGCCTTGTGTTGAGTTGAAATATTTCTCCCCCAGGCTTTCCTCGTTGGTCTAATTTTGCCTTCCGAAGCCACACAGAAGCATCTGTTTCTCTTCCACACGACAGCCCTTCAGCTATCTACAGATAAATAGCAACTCCCACGAGATTTCCCTGCTTCAGACTGAATACTCACCACTCCTTCCATCACTCCTTATGTGACACATGTATCAGCAGAAATTCTGAGTAGCAAGCAGTAGAAGCCAGTGTTAGCTGACTTAGGTAGAAAAGTCCTTTTCTTCAAGAGGAAATGGAGGTTTTCATACACTTGGCAGAAAAGTTGGACATGCTTGAGACATGGACCAGGCAAGCTCATTCAGAGAGTCAGGCCACCCTTCACCTTGTCCAGAAGCATACCTGAAGGGCACACCAGAATACAAATGGGGACCTCATCCTCAGAGGGAGGAAGTGACCTTGGTATTTCTAAGTCATAAGTGCTGAATTATCCACGCAACAGAGAGGTACTGGGAGCAACGGCTATTTCTTAAAAATGTAGTGGGAAAACTAGGGAATAGAATTTGTCAGAACACCAAGTTGCCTTGTTATCTCAGTTTGGTTTTCTCTCTGAAGCTTCGGGCATCGATGGCATTGTGAGCAAAATGTCTGTGTGTCTGCCACCCTATAGTTTCCTATGACTGCTGTGCCAGAACTAGGTCTTCAGAGGATAAGCAGGGATGAGGAATGAATATGTGAATAGAGATGTCAAGGGATCCCAGGTGTCAGGAAAAGCTTGAGCTGGCAGCGAGAATGTGTAGACAGAGTGAGGGAAGAGATGGCAGCCCCCCACGTGGCTGCGGTGGGAGTGTTAGGGTGTTTCTGCTGTGCTTGGCGTTGAGACTTGCATGGTAGAGTGGGGCTTTAATTCTTTTGTAAACCTAAAAGCCCCAGTAACACCTCTGGGCACGTAGAGATAAGCAATAAATGCCTCATAAAGTCATTTGATGACTTGCCCTATTTCAAGAGATGAAGGAGTTGAAGTGTTTGCAAATCAGCAGAGCGAGGTGGTTTCACATGACTGGTGTCAGCCTGTTGGAAATGAGGAGATTCTCAAAGAGAAAAAAACAGAAACTCCCAAGTCCTACAGAGAAAGAGCTTACCTCATTCCCACAGCCCCACTGAGGCCTCCCGGCTCCCTGGCGGCTATACATTTTGGCTCCAGTAAGGCGGAAAAGGTGCCTCCCTGAGTGAGTCAGACCCAAGACGGCAGGTCTGATTGTGCTGGGAGGCAGGTGAAGAGGGCACTCCTTGGCCCGCTTATCAGCCATCAAGTCACAGGCAATCCTTGAGGGCCAAGGAGGCTGCTGCCAAGTGGGCACCGAGTCAGGTTAGTACAGCTCTAGGTAGTGCCAGTGGCTGTCCCAGGCCCCACCTAGAACCAAACACCACCCCCAGCACAAAGTTCCTGGCATCCAGGGAGGCGTCAGGGGCACTTTTCAACTCCTTCTCAGCCCACAAGCGCTTCTTGTGCAAGCAACCAACCGGTGGCAGTTACTGTGTTAGGGTATCGGTGCATGTCAGTCAGGGAGGAGGAGCTGAGGGAGGGAGGCAGGCACAGCCAGTGCAGATAATGCAAGGGGTGGGTATATAGGGGAGCTGGACAGCAAGGAACAGTTCTGAGGAAGCACCTAAGTACCAAAGAGGAAGCAATGCCTTCTAGCTGGGGATTCTGAGGAGGCATAAGGACAGTGGGTGGTTTGAGTTAGGATTTGAAGGAGGGGATTTGGAAGTGATGGATGTGAACCAGTGATGATGGGGGTGGTTTGAGTGAAGTCACAGAAGATGGACACCCCAGGGCCCTGCCATTACTTCTTGGCCCAGGTCCTTCGTCCCCTAGCAGGGCCCACCTGCATCTCTGAGCATCCATGCTGTTCAGATCACAGTTCCAGGTGCTGACACTGTTTATGGGAGCCAGAGAAGTGAATAGATGCTGCGCTGCAGGAGCTGAAAAGCAGAACTGGAACTGGAAAGCTCTGCTTGAAGTGAGGGGGTGCCCCTCCTGCAGGACTCCAGCCCCGTCAGGCTCACCTGTCACTTCACTCAGCAGCCTGAGCTGAGTATGTGTGCCCTGTCTCTTGGCCTTTGCTTTACTGTTCCCAGCGCCTGGAGTGTCCTTCCTCCCACCCTGCTACCTGACTCAAAAACAGCTCCCACCAAAGGCCAACTACTGACCTTCATCCTACCCTTGCCCACTCAGATACACACCTCGATTGAGTATTGGACAAAGACCTTGAATGTGAGGCAGAGAAACTTTGACTGAGAGGACTTGCAAGGCATGGCTGCTCTTGGAAAGATTCCTGATAAGATGAAAATTTCATTTCAAAAAGAGCTTGAATCATGTTACTCTGTGGCTTAAGATAATTCAGAAGTTTCTCGTTTCTCCTAAAAGTACCTTCATGGAGTCCACAAAACTCAGTGTCTGGGCTCTGTCAGCACACTAAGCTCAGTCTGCCCTCTGCTCTTCTCTTTTAATCTTCCCTCCATACTTCCCTGGCCACAGGATATTTGTACATGCTGTCCCTTCTAACTGGAATGCTGCTAAATGTGAAAGTAAAGGGGGGAGAAGAATGACAGGAGACAAGGTATTTTATGGGAAAAGAAGACTAATTATGAAACATGAAGAATTGGTGGATATTACTTTTAAATATGTAATTAAAGAGTATGGAGAGCTAAAAGAGGAAGGGAAAAGGAAACTGACATTTATGAGGATCCCCTTGGAGAGAGAGAAAATAGTTCGGGTCTGACTGTTGGGTTCAAATCCCAGACATTGTACCTGATGCATGTGTGACCTTGGGAAAGGTGCAGTTTATCCCGGCCTTGGTGTCTGCTCTTACAACAGAGTCGAGTTGGTATACAAAGCACTTAGAGCAGAGTCTGGCTCCTAGGAAGAAGACAATAAACATTAACTGCTGTTAGCATTGCGATACATCAGGAATAATCACCCAGTAGGCGTTATTTACCCCCGCTTGGAAACTGAGGGTGGAAGGGGTTCGGGATCTGCTTATAGTAACATAGTAGAGCCTGGAAACAAACAAACATGGGCTTTTCTGATTTCAGAGCCCATACGTGCTGGTTCCCCATTGTACTGTGCTGGAAGGGATGGGGAAGACTCTTCCTGTCCAATTTTCTCTTGGGGAAACAGAGGCCTCAAAGATAGGTGACTTGACCCTGTCTTAAGTGGTTAAGTGTCGAGGGACCATCCAAGTCCAGATGTCCCATACACAGGAACGCTGGACCCCAAACTGGACAACAGGTAGAATTGACTCCTCATTACTGGTGGGATCCCCATGATTGAGTGTTTAACTCCCAGAGCCATCTGCCCTATCAGGGTTTGCTGCCTCTGTGCTCTCCCAGGTGACTGGGCAGAGGGTGAGCTCTGGTTTCCAAGGAGCCCTGAAAAGAGCCACCTGAGTGGCCTTGCTCTGGCTGCTTCCCACAGACTTGAGTAACTCCTGCACAAAGGTGCTGGGCATGGGACCAAGGGTGTGGTGGAGACTGAATTAGTAATACACACTCGGTGACCAACCCCCCAGCCAGGTTTCACTGCAAACTTTATGACTAACACCATCCCTTGCTGAGCATTCACGATGTCATTAAATGTCTCAAGTAAAAGAGTGACATTTTGCAGGGAGTTGGGAAGGGGCAAATCAGCGTGGAGTGAGGGGCCCCTCCACATGGAGATATGTATAATTATCATAACAGGTATGATAAATTCAGTGAATCTGTCAAAACTTGAACATGGATTGCTGTGGAATAGGCAATGACCAGAAGGGAGGCAGAAAGTTGTAAATAAGCTGAGGTGAACGTGGGTCTTGTTGGCATAGGAGATTTATGCCCTGTCTTCATAATGGACCCTTTCATCTTGGAAACCAGGATTCCAAAAATCTAGTCTAGACAGGAATTGATGGTGCTACCTCTCAGCTTACACTGTTCAAAGTTTGTCAACACCCAGGACTCCTGCATATTGATGTGAACAGTTCACTCTGCCAGGGGGATGGCTCGGGATTCAGGACACCAAAAGCATTGTCCTCACCCACCATCCAGGCCTGGCCCACCACTCCCCAGCAGCCACACAGAGGCAGTCACTCAATGGGGGTGTCTTTGTCTCTCCCCGGGTAGAAGACAAGCCCGGTCATGCCTGCAACCCAGCAGTCAGCCTTGTGCCTCTTCTTTCCTCCTTTCATGTGTGCTGCTTTCTGGTTTCGGAGGCTTTCATCAGCCACTGAAACCACCCCCCTCCCCGTCGCTTCCCAGGGCCGCGGGCAGGCCCGGGCTGACAGGGCCAGGCCCTGGAGTCTGGGCAACCATAAACAAGGCAGTCAGAGGACCTCTGGGAGCTGTTGTTCTGCCCAGGCAGGCCCAATCTCCTGGGTGGCCAGAGCCAGGCCCAGGAGCCCCCTGCTGCAGGAACCAACCCACAGTCTGACACACTTCACTCCTGAGCAAGGCCCTGATTCCACTCCCCTCTCTGCTGGTCCTGCACTCTCAGGCTTGGTGTCTGGCAGCTGGGCTGGAAGAGAGGGTGGGGCAGACCAGGAGCTGGGGCAATTCGCAGTGGTGCATGTGAGGCTGTGTCATGACAGGGCTATGGGCCTGAGAACTGGAAAGCAGACTTGAAAAGACTAAAGAGTAAGTGACCTAGGGAAAGAGACAAAACTGCACATGCTCAGAAGAAATAAAAATAGGCACAAGTGCTCAGAAGCCAGCTAGTTGTCTTTATGAACAGCCGAGCTTCCCAACTCATGCACTGTCCCCTGTTCTCCATGCCACAGGGGGCAGGGAGAGGTCAGATTCTGCAAGAGATGGAGCAAAGCACTAAACCAACATCCCACTCACTGGTTGTGTGACCTTGGGCAAGTGAGTGAGGCCTGTGAGCCTCAGCTTCCTTGCTTTTCAAAGGCAGACATACCTATATTCAAGGTTGTTGCAGAGGTTAAGTGATGACATGGTTCACCATATACCTGGCACACAGAAGGCAACAAATAGTCACAATTACTACCCCTTATCAAACATTGCTCACTTCTTACTTCCTTTAGCCTACACCAAGAAGTTCAATTTCTATGCATATACTCAGTACTGTTTCTGAGTGACTGCATTTCATCCTTAGCCTCAGAAGGAGAGCGTGTGTTTATAGAAGAGTCCAAGAAAAATGTTCTTTTAGCTGGTGACTTTTCCTATCATGCAATATGCATAAATGCATGTATATATGTGCACATGTGCATGCACACACACACATCTACACATAGCCCTGTGATACAGATTTTTTTTAATATTTAAAGATTTATTTTATTTTTATACAAGATCTGGGGTACAGGCCAGAGTTGTTGGGGGTGAGAGGATTCACCAGAGACAGAGAGGGAGCAGAACAGGCAGACAATCGAAATACACTGCTGAGGGGAGCAGCGGGAGAGGCAGGAGAGGTCTGCCACGGCATGTGGGAATCTTCCTGGCTGGACGGGAATTGAACCCGTGCTGCAGAGGCTGCAGACAGCTTCACAGCACTGTGTTCAACCAGCTGCGCCTCCGGGAAGGCCCTGATATAGATATTTAAAGGTAGGATGTTCCCCTTAGAAAGATTAAGTGACCTGAACAAAGATACAGCCAATGTATTTCCTTAAAAAAATATCAAATATGTAGAAATTTAAGACATTTACACACCTACATAAAATGAAGAGACAGTGAAATCATACCTTTAGAACTGTCTCATTTCCCCTTAAAAAGTGTCACCTGTCTTAAAGACAGGTTTTAATTCTTGATTCATTAAGGTAAGGTGCTTCTACCAACCCCATGATCACTCTGATGACTCCTAGATCCAAATTCCCCAAACATATTCCGGGGAAAGTCGAGGCTCAGAAAAGAACAGCTGTCACCCTGGAAAATACTATTTTGTCCTGGAGACACATCCAGCAGCCAGTAATTCCTCCTCTGTGCTCCAACTTTCTACATATGCAGCTGAAGTCCCAGTCACAGCAATGACAGACCCAGGGACCCTCAGACATGTGGACAGTGATTTCCATCCCAAGATCTTCCCACTCATTGGTTTGGTGAACTTGTTTTTTCCAAAGTGCCAGAGGGGGCTGTGGGCAGCCTCACCATCCCCATTTTACAGAAATAGTCAGGCTATTTCCTCTGTTCAGGCCTCTCCAAGTGACCAGGGCTCCTTTCTCTGGAACAGGGCACCTTTGAAAGGCGCCGTGCTGAGAAATGTGGCTTTACTGCACCTACTGTTATTTGGGATAATTGGAATTATTTCCCCTAAATAGATTTAATAACAAAGTTCTGCTCCCTGTTCCTTTGAGAAAAGGGACATGCTTTGAAGAAGGAATTCGAACACGAACAGTCATGTTTTGTAGACATTAGTGTTTATTTCCCTGTGATATTGCAGCTTCCTCTGGAAAAATCCAACCAACACATCCATTTCAAGTATTGAGAAACTTCCAAATGTTGACCATGTGTCTGATTCCTGTGTGGTCAAAAGAGTGATGTTTCTGAATGTCCACAACTTATTTCCATGTTAAAATAATTCCACGCTCGGCTAAATTCCACTTACACACAAGTGTGCACCTGTTAAAATAGGTCATTTTTCACTGTTAATCCCCAGATTCCATGGGTATGTGTGGGAACAGACAAATGCAACCTGAAAGTCACAAAGGGCATTTTTCTCCGCTGAGTGATCCTGCTTGGCCCAGGCCCTTGGGAACCCTCGCTCCCACAGATCTGTGAAACTGAGGAAGATCACTTGTGTTGAGAGAAGGAGTTGGAATCAAATCTTAGCCCTGATGGTCTTGTGTGAAATTGCATAGACTTTTTGTCTTATAACTGTGTTAATTTTTTATTAGGTTTCTATAGAATTTGTTCACACTCTGATGTACTATGGTGTACAAACTCAGTAACTTTCCTCAATGCTCCCCATAAAAACTGAAAGAAAGGAAAAAAGGAAAGATTTTCAGAACAAGGAATTCTAACATCTGAGGTTTTGTTACTTCTACAGAAGTAAAATTTCATCGTTTTCTGATCCTTTAAGGCTAAAAAGTCAATACACCAAATAGTACTTTTGATTCTGAAATTGACATCTTGGCAATGAGATTTGGTTTTCCTGACTTAGATGGGAGGGTTTCCAGAAATCCAAGTGTCCTAAATCAGTCCCTA
This sequence comes from Talpa occidentalis, assembly GCF_014898055.3. NCBI lineage: Eukaryota > Metazoa > Chordata > Mammalia > Eulipotyphla > Talpidae > Talpa > Talpa occidentalis. Next base: position 39,047,969 of record NW_023604295.1, on the reverse strand, counting down.
TGCCCCACTGCAAATGCCAGGCCTAGGTTCTAGAGAGATAGACCAAAGATCTTCAGGGGAATTAATGGCAAGTACAGGAAACCTGGGTCCCACAGCTGACCTAAGATCCAGGACCTGTAAAGGATTATCTCTCCTCCTGCCAGGAGTTGTGAGGGCCTGCCTTGGATTACTATCCTTCCTGGAACTTTACTTTGAAGGGAAAATCAAGGTCTGGCAGAGAAATGGCCTCGCAGCTACATCAGACAAACCACGGATCTCCTGGGAAAATGTTTATCCTCTCAGGAGGCACAGGCCAACCTCGAGCCTTTCCACAAGGCTCTCAATATACATATGAACCCAAAATGCAAGAATGGCTCTCCAGTTTGAGTCATTTACATACTATTTCTGAGATACATGTTTCAAGGAGTAATATTAAAGAAGGCAAGATTTTGGACACAGCAGGTCCAAAATAGGTCCTGAGCCATTCTTGAGGGAAAAAAAGGTGAAAAGCTAGGTTTCCAGGGTATACTCTCAAACAGAAATCAGCCCCCACCAGCATTTAATATGTAGACCTGCTTTAACTGAAAGAGCCTTTTTAACCTTCTTTCATACCTCAGGAGTGCCATAAAAAATCCATGTGGTCAATTACCAAGACTATAATCTCTGTAATTATAATCTTGTCCAAGCTTCCAGGCAGCTCTCTTAATTCAATTCACTTTCGCTAAGTGAAAAGTTTCCTTAGGGCCACCCACTCCTAAAGACTTTAGTGGGTGCCATGGGGGAGACAGACAGAGGTGAACAGGACACTGTCCTTTCTGCTCCACTGCAGCTGAGTAAGCTTATGGCCTGTGTCTATTTGCCAAGAGCATGGTCAGCTAAATGAAAACAAACAAAACAAAACAAAACAAGCTGACTCTGGGAGATGGCTAGACTTGCACTAGTGAGGAGAATGTCCACACTCTGCACCTCCTAGAAGCCAAGGAAAGTTTGCCGATGGCATGGTAACAGCAGGACGGTTGCTGAGGGAACCTGAAACCATGTCACAAGGAGAAGATTTGTAGGAGTGGAAAACCTTTGGCCTGCAGAAGAAAAGTTATGGGGCAGAGGGCTGTTTTCTCATACCTGAAGCAGTATCCTGGAGGGGGAGCCCAGGGTAGAACATGCAGTATGGGAGGGGACCAGTTCAGGGGAACAACTATAGACCCAAATTGAGGCCCTCCCCTATTAAGGTGTCCCAAGGTGGAACAGAATGTCCTGGAAGCTAGTGAGTTCCCTTCACTAGAGGACTGAAGAGCCAGGCTTGGGAGGAGGAAGGAGGGCTTGGTGTTTTAAGCCTCACTCTCTGGGCCTGACAGCCTCGGATTCTTCCCCTCTGCTCCTTACAACTTAATGAGCTGCTAACGCCAACACCTGGCCTCCTGTTCAAAGGCTCCTGGGTGTGAATGAGGAGACCTGGCACCATAGGTAGGGAAATTAATAACAAACTCTCATAGGGGTCTCTGGAATGTGAGGAAAGGAAGGAAAGCAGAATTATTCTGCAGGCCTGTGGGTTGAACTTTGAGTCTCCACCTTGCCCCCAGGCCTCTCCTTGATGGAGATAGATGGGGAGTCTTTGTTGGGTCTTGCGCAAGGTGACAAGCCATGATGAACAATGAATCGGAGGATAGTCTGGAAAGCTTGAGCAGCAGCTCAACTTCAGGTCTGGTCCCCTCAGGGTGAGGCTGAGGATTAGTGGCAGGATGGCAGGAGAACAGAGGGCATCACCCTCCATGGGGTGGGCACAGCCAACTAGTTCTTCTCCACACCCCAGCTTTTTCAAGCAGAGGGGGTGTCTTCCATGTAGATGGAGGGAACTGTACCTGCCCATCTCATCCCATCCTGCCTACCTTCCCACATAATTTTTAAAAAATATTTATCGATTTCTTTTTTTTTTTTAAGATTGATTTATTAATAAATACAAGATCTGGGGCACAAGCCAGAGATGCGGGGGGGTGAGAGGATTCATCAGAGACAGAGCAGGGAACAGAACAGGCAGACTGACTGAAATACACTGCTGAGGGGAGCAGTGGGTGAGATAGGAGAGGTCTGCTGCGCCATGTGGGATTCTCCCTGGCCAGCCAGGGATCGAACTTGGTGCTGCAGAGGTTACGGATAGCTTCATAGTGTGGTTCTTAACCCCTTGCGCCACCAGGGAGGCCCCGATTTATTTTCTTACATCACTGTTAATTTTTGGACAGCATTTGAGTTTCTCTCTCCTCAAGTGTAATCCCCGTAGCTCTCCCACCACCATAACCCACACGTACTTTTTTTTTTAAACTTAACTGAGGAATAGCTTTTTCTTGATATCACTAAAATATAAATGAATAGCCTCTGATTGTGCCAGTCAATTGCTGAGCTGCTCTCAGGGGTTCAGTTTGTTCAAAGGAAAAGGAAATAGTCTCCCAATCACTGGAAGGGAGAGGATAGCAGGCTGCTCTCATGAATGAAGGCCCCATTATTATGGGACCACAGAGGCAGGACCCACCCTCAGTCCTCAGAAGGTTTCCCAGGATGGGGAGCCATTTGACCTGGCTCTTACAGGAAGAAAAAAAGAGGGGCGGAGAAAGAGAAGTGGAAAGGGTTTCTAGGTTGGGGGTACACACAGGCAAAGGCCCCTCCCCAGCCTCCCCATCCTGGTGAAATTTCATGGCAGTGATTGCAGGTGATTAGCATGACTGGCCTACAGATTAGTGAGGGTGGTGAGGCTGAGAACTTATCTGGACACAAGTGAAGGTCTGCCATCTTGCTACCATGCCTGATGTTTTCTGAAGATTACAGACAGCAGAGGCAGGACATGGGATCATTTATAGAGATTTTTCTGTCTTTCATTGAAGACGTAATAAATAAAGAGGCAGAACTCGGGTCAAAGACACCAGGTAGAATTCCCCTGTCATGGTTGAGACATAGGAGGGGTCCGAGCTAGTGTCCTTGTAGGATGGAAAGGGAGACACTAAAAGGAGAAATTTTTTTAAATTAAGATAGTAACAAGACTATTCAACAATGAAAACTACAAAGACCAATGATCTGAAGAAGTAACAGGCAAATGACTGAGACAGATACTTCACAAAAGAAGGTAATTGAACATCCAATAAACACATAAAAAGATGCTCAAGGCCTTAGTTATCAGGGAAATGGAAATTAAAACTACATTGAGATATCACTTCACACACTTTAGAATGGCCATAATCAAAATGACTGACCATACCAAGTGTTGATGGGAGTATGGAGAAATGAACTCATATACTGCTAGTGGGAGAGATATTTGGAGGGCTTGTTGACAGCTTCTTAAAGAGGTAAATATTGGTCATCTACCTTATGATCAATTAATTCCACTTCTAGATATCTGCCTGAGAAAATATGCCCCCCAAAACACTGGTAGAAGAAAAATATGCTCCCAATGAAATTGTAAAGAAAGTTTAGAGCAACCTTACTCAAATATTGCAGACCTAGAAGCAACCCAAAGGTCCATCAACAATGGAATAGATAAACTATGATATATCCAAAGGATGGAAAACCAGTCAGCAAAAAAAAGGGAACAAACTATTGATTCATGCAATGGTATGGATGGGTAGCAAAAAAACCAAAAAGCAAAAAAAACTATGTTAAGTGAAAGAAACCAGACACAAAATAGCACAAACTTTATGAACCCATTTATCTGAAGTCCAAGCACATCAGGTCCATGATGTGTCAGAAACACATTGTTTCTTTCACATCGTGTCATTGTAAAGTTGATGAGAAAAGAAGAATTCCCAGCTGGGACCACTATCTGTGTGGCATTTGCACAGGTTTTTGTCCATGTACTATGGTTTCCTTCCTCATCTCAAAGAGCAGTGCCTCTAAATTGTCCCAGTCTGCACGAGTGTGTGAGTGAGTGTGCCTTGCAGTGGAAGGGGGTCCTGACCAGGGTTGATTCCTCCTTTTCACCCTGAGTCACTTGCCACTCTGAACTGGAATCATTGGCTTGGAAAATGAGTGAAGGATTACAAATGGTAGTTTAATATTATAAGTGTTTTGTATCTTAATTTGGAAGTTTGATGATGTTTTTGTGACCAAAAATATGCCACAGGCAAGAGTCCATTTTTTCATGGCTAAGCAATATTCCGTTGACTATGTATATCACATCTTCTTAATCCACTGCCCTGTTGATGTGCATTTAGGTTGTCTCCATAACTTGATTATTGTAAATAGTGCTACAGTGAACATAGGAGACCATGCATCCCTTTGAATTAATGATATTATATTCTTCAGGTAGATACTTAGGAGTAGTATTGCTAGATTCTATGGTAGATCTATTTTTAATATTTTGAGGAGCCTCCATACTGTTTTCCATAGAGGCTGTAGTAGTCTATGTTCCCACTTTAATTTTTTTTTTGGATGTGGGCCATTCTCACTGGTGTGAGGTGGTATTTCATTGTGGTTATGATTAGCATTTCCCTGATAAGTGATAGTGAACATTTATTTCACGTGCCTGTTGAAGAAATATGCCCTAGGAACTTTTGTTTTTATCAATTAGCCTTTGGTAAAATTGGTTTCATTAGACATCCTTTTGCTTAAAGTTTCAGTTTTTGAGAATCAATCAACAACATTAGATGAGGAATAACAGGACTGCACATACAAGACTAATGAATCACTTTAGAAAACCAGACAGTATGTTGCAGTGGGAAGGATTGTCTAGCAAGAAACCTTAGGGAAATTGCTCATAGAATAGGGATATTCTATACCTTATTTTGCTGATGATTACACAGGTTATACAACTGTCAAAGTTAATCAAACTGCACATTTAAAATCTGAACAATTTTTGAATGCAAACTTTAAATTAAACAACAATAAAATCACCAGATCTGATGAAGGGTGTATATTTGATCCTCATATTTCCGGCTTGAATGTTTTTATGTGGATGGTGGTGACACTGGGGCAGATGAAGGCTGAAAGAAGATGAGATCAAGAGTGTCCAGAGAGGTATGGCTGTAGACAAGGCCAAGAGAAAAAAACTGGTGAAAGGGGCAGAAATTAACATTTTATATATAAATTTTTAAAAATCATATCTGTGGAGTATGTAATATCCCTTCCCACAGCACTTACTAGAAGGTGATATTCCACAAAACAAACAAAAAATCCAGAATCATTGAGTCTGATACTCAGGAGCTTAGGGAAGAGGTCAGAATTGGGGTGAAATTTTGAGAATCACTCGCCCTTGCTCCACTGAAGCACAAGCATGCATGAGAAGGCTCAGAGAGGTCACTGGTTCTGGAGATAAGGGGTGAAAAGCAGGCCCTGGAGGGCATGGTTTTTACTGGAATTGCAGAGGAGAGTGGTCTACACTGCAGGCTGGAAACCACAAGGTATAAGAAAAACCAGAAAAACAAGGAACCACCCAGTTGTCCACAAGATAATTGTGTGTGGGGTTTTGTTCTGTTTTCTGAGTAAGTTTTGCCTATTAAAGATTTTCTTAAAACAACTTTATTGTGGCATAAATAACACACCGTAAAATTCACACATCTTGAGTGCAAGGGTCAATGAGTTTTAGTGAATTAAAACAGTTATGGAATAACTACCATACTCAAATTTAGAACATTTTCGTCATTGCACAAATTTTTCTTGTGACCCTTTATAGTCAGTCTCAAATTCTGAGAATAGCCCCTGATACCCAAAGGTTGCTTTTGTCTTCACAGTTTTGTCATTTCTCTAAATTTCATACAAACAGAATCATATCAACTTTTGTCTCTGGATTCTTTCTCTTAGCCTGGGTTTGAGATTCCTCCATCTTCTACGTGTATTTATAATCATCCATGTCTTATGATGACTTGTATTCCTCTATATTAATACGTCTTTTATTTATCTATTCACCCGATGATGGACAGTAGCTTCTTTTTCAGGTTGGGATTATTACGAAGAATGCTGCAGAGGAATTAGGGTCAAAATAAGGGGGTGGTGGTGAGAATTGTATGGGGAATATAACCAAAATGAAAATGCATACATTGTGCAAAAATGAAAAATGATGTAAGAATTATGCAAAATAAAGTATATTAATAATTTTAAAAAAGGATGCTGCAGTGGATATTTACTCACTACTTTTTTTTTTTTTTAAAAATTTTATTGTTATATTCCCCATACAATTGCAGCCCCCCCATTCTGACCCCAATCCCTCCCCTCCCACCCCCGCCCCCTAAAAGTGTCTCTGGTTCATAGTTTTTTGTTGATTTTGATTTTCACTTTCTTATAGTTATTCATTTTCCTGGTCCCTTATTTAAGTTTTCTAGATTCCTGCTATGAGTGAGACCATCCGGTATTTTTCTTTTTCTTTTTGGCTTATTTCGCTGAGCATGATCCCTTCCAGCGCCATCCATGTTGCTGCAAATTGCATGTGTTTATCTTTTTGAATGCTGAGTAATATTCCATGGTATATATGTACCACATCTTCTTGATCCAGTCATCTACTTTTGGGCATTTGGGTTGTTTCCAAAGCTTAGCTATTGTAAACAGTGCTGCTATAAACATAGGGGTGCAGGTGTTCTTTGGAATTGATGTTTCTGTGTCCTTTGGGTAAATACCTAGGAGTGGAATTGCTGGATCATATGGAAGCTCTATGTTTAGTAGGTCCAGAAATCTCCATACAGCTTTCCACAGTGGTTGGACCAGTTTGCACTCCCACCAACAGTGCAGAAGAGTTCCTTTTTCTCCACACCCTCGCCAACATTTGTTGTTGCTAGTTTTTTTAATATGTGCCATTCTCACTGGTGTAAGATGGTATCTCATGGTAGTTTTGATTTGCATTTCCCTGATGACAAGTGATGTTGAACATTTTTTCATATGCCTGTTGGCCATTTGCATTTCCTCTTCAGAGAAGTTTCTTTTAAGCTCTTCTGCCCATTTTTTGACTGGATTATTTTCTTTGTTGTTGTTGAGTCTCATCAGCTCTTTGCAGATTTTTGTGATCAGTCCTTTATCATTAGTGTTGGGTGCAAAAATGTTCTCCCAGTTGGTGGGGTTTCTCTTTGTTTTTGTTATTGTCTCTTTTGCTGTGCAAAAGCTCTTTAATTTGATGTAGTCCCAGCTGTTTATCTTTGCCTTCACTATCACTGCTTTGGGTGATGTGTCTGTAAAGATGTCTTTGATGTGCAAATCACGTAGTGTTTCGCCTATATTTCCTTCTATATATTTTATGGTTTCAGGTCTTATGTCTAGTTCTTTAATCCATTTTGAGTTGATTTTTGTGTATGGTGTGAGGTGGTGGTCAAGCTTCATTCTTTTGCATGTAGCGACCCAGTTTTCCCAGCACCATTTATTGAACAAACTTTCTTTGCTCCAATGCATATTCTTTGCTCCTTTGTCAAAGATTAGTTGACCATAAATCTGTGGGTTTATTTCTGGATTTTCTATTCGATTCCATTGGTCTGTATGTCTGTTCTTGTTCCAATACCATGCAGTTTTGATGATTATGGCTTTGTAGTATAGTTTGAAGTCTGGGAGTCTGATGCCTCCATTCCCTTCTTTTTTTTTCAGGAGAGCTTTGGCTATTCGGGGTTTTTGGTGATTCCATATGAATTTCATCAATAATTGTTCTATTTCTTTGAAGAATGACATTGAAATTTTGATTGGAATAGCATTGAATCTGTATATTGCTTTTGGTAGGATGGCCATTTTAATAATGTTTATTCTTCCAATCCATGAGCAGGGGATGTCTCTCCATTTCTTTGTGTCTTCTTCTATTTCTTTAACAGTGTTTTATAGTTTTCTTTGTATAGGTCCTTTACCTCTTTTGTTAGATTTATTCCCAAATATTTGATTTTTTTTGTTTCAATAACAAAAGGGATGGTCTTTTTGATTTCTTCTTCTTCAGATTTATTGTTTGTGTATAGGAAGGCTACTGACTTTTGCGTGTTGATTTTGTATCCTGCCACTTTACTGAACTGATTGATGAGTTGAATTAGCTTTTCTGTGGAGTTTTTGGGGTTCTCTATGTATAATATCATATCGTCTGCAAATAGTGATAGTTTGACTTCTTCTTTTCCTATTTGGATTCCTTGGATGTCTTTCTCTTGTCTTATTGCCCTGGCTAGGACTTCCAGTATTATATTGAAAAGCAATGGTGAGAGTGGACATCCTTGTCTTGTTCCAGATCTTAATGGAATTGCTTTCAGCTTTTCACCATTGAGAATGATACTGGCTGTTGGCTTGTCATAGATGGCCTTTATGATGTTGAGGTATGTTCCTTGTATCCCAGAATTTCAAGGGCTTTTATCATGAATGGGTGTTGCACTTTGTCGAAAGCTTTCTCAGCATCTATTGATATTATCATATGGTTTTTATATTTCTTTTTGTTGATGTGTTGGATAACGTTGATTGATTTTCGGATGTTAAACCATCCTTGTGCCCCTGGAATGAATCCAACTTGGTCGTGGTGAATTATCTTATGGATACATTGTTGGATTCTGAAAGCTAAAATTTTATTGAGGATTTTTGCATCAGTGTTCATTAGGGAGATTGGCCTGTAGTTTTCCTTTTTTGTGTTGTCCTTGTTCGGTTTTGGTATTAGTGTAATGTTGGCTTCATAAAACGTGTTTGGTATTGTCCCTTCCTTCTCAATTTTTTGGAAGAGTTTGTGAAGGATAGGCACTAATTCGTCTCTGAATGTTTGGTAGAATTCATTTGTAAATCCATCAGGTCCTGGGCTTTTGTTTTTGGGGAGGTTTTTTATTACCATTTCAATTTCGCTAATTGTAATTGGTCTGTTTAGGTGTTCTATTTCTTCTTTATCTAGCTTTGGGTGATTGTAGAGTTGTAGGAATTTGTCCATCTCCTCTAGATTGTTAAACTTGTTTCCATATAACTGTTCATAGTAGTTACTGATTATTCTTTTGATTTCTGCTGTGTCCGTTGTGATTTCTCCTCTTTCATTGATGATCCTGTTTATTTGTGCTTTCTCCCTTTTTTCCTTTGTGAGCCTGGCTAGGGGTTTGTCTATTTTATTGATTTTTTCAAAAAACCAGCTCTTGGTTTCATTGATCTTTTGGATTGTTTTTTTAGTTTCAATTTCATTTATTTCTGCTTTGGTTTTTATTATTTCTTTTCTTCTACTGGTTTTGGGGTTTTTTTGTTGTTCTTTTTCTAGATCTTTGAGCTTCGAGATGAGGTTGTTTCTTTGCGTTCTTTCTTGTTTCTTGATGTGAGCTTCTATTGCTATATATTTTCCTCTTATTACTGCTTTTGCTGCATCCCATACATTTAGGATATTAGTGTCCTCCTTGTCGTTCAATTCAAAAAATTTTTTAATTTCTTCTTTGATCTCCTCATTAGTCCAATGGTCTTCCAGTAGTGTGGTTTTTAATCTCCATGAGGTAGGAAAGTTCCTTGCCTTCTTTTTATGGTTTATTTCTAGTTTGATGCCTTCATGGTCAGAAAAGATGGTTGATATGATTTCAATCTTGGTGTATCTGTTGATGTTTGTCTTGTGCCCCAGTATGTGATCGATCCTGGAGAATGATCCGTGTGCGCTTGAGAAAAATGTGTACTCCGTTTTTTTGGGGTTTAGTGTTCTATAGATGTCTGTTAAGCCTAATTGCTCTAGGTCCTTATTTAGAGCTTTGGTTTCTTTACTTATTTTTTGTCTTGTTGATCTATCCATTGTTGATAGTGGTGTGTTGAAGTCTCCCACTACGTATGTGTTTTCTCTGATGTCTGTTTTCAGAGAGGACAACAGTTGTCTGATATATTTTGGTGCTCCTTCGTTTGGTGAGTATATGTTAATGAGTGTTATTTCTTCTTGAAGTATTGTCCCCTTGATCATAATGTAGTGACCATTGGGGTCTCTTTTTATCTTTTTGAGTTTGAAATCTGTTTTATCTGATATAAGTATAGCTGTTCCTGCTTTCTTTTTTGGTCCATTTGCTTGTAGGATTGTTTTCCATCCTTTAACTTTGAGCCTATTTTTATCTTTTGTAGCTAAATGTGTTTCCTGGAGACAGCAAAAGGTTGGGTTTTGTTTCTTAATCCAGGCTGCCACTCTGTGTCTTTTTATTGAAGAGTTTAGTCCATTTACATTTAGAGTTAATATTGTTATGTTAACATCTGTATTTGCCATTGTGTTTGTCTTTCCTTTGATTTTATTTATTTATTCTTTTAATAACTTTTTTTTTTTTTTTGGCCTTCTTTCATTGTTATTCGTCCCTCTGAGGTTCTGGCTTTAGGACTCCTTGTAGTATTTTTTGGAGTGGGGGTTTAGTTGCAATGAAATTCCGGAGTTTCTGTTTGTCTGGGAAGGTCCATATTCTTTCTTCAAAGAGGAAGGAGAGCTTTGCGGGATAGAGTATTCTTGGTTGGCATCTGTTTTCTTGGAGTCTGTTGACTATGTCCCTCCACTCTCTCCTTGCCCGTAGTGTTTCTTCGGAGAAGTCTGATGTCAGCCTGATTGGTTTTCCTTTGAATGTTATCTGTTTCTTCCCTCTTGCCAGCTTCATTATTTTTTCCTTGTCCTGGATTCTTGGGAGCTTTACTATTATGTGTCTTGCTGTATTTTTCCTTTCGTCGTGGAAGTTTGGTGTTCTTCTTGCTTCTTGTATATCAATTTTCAGCTCCTTCTTCACATTTGGGAAGTTCTCTTCAATTATCTCTTTGAATATTTTCTCTGTTCCTACATCTCTCTCCTCTCCTTCTGGTATTCCTATAACTCTTATATTTCCTTTCCTCATGGAGTCAGATAGTTCCCGAAGTCTTTCTTCGTTCTTTTTCCTTCGTACTTCTCTTTCCTTTTCTGTTTTGGTTCTTTTTATTTCTGTGTCTTCAAGATTACTTATTCGTTCTTCCATTTCATCTATTCTGCTTTCATTGCTTTTCCCAGAATTCTTTAGTTCTTCCATTAATTCTTTGATCTCCTGCATTTCTTTTACTTCCCTCTTTAGGGACTCAATTTCTTTCTTCTGACCATTGTTTTCCCTCTCTAGGGACTCAATTGCATTCTTCTGATCGTTGATTATTTTTCCCTTATCATTGTTTTCCTTTATGACTTCTGTCAGTTTTTTAATCACGGCAATTTTAAATTCTCTTTCTGGAAGGCTCAGAAATTCTTCCAAGTTATTGTCTTTGCAATCTGGAGGCTGGCTTTCTTTTTGTGGTGTGCTTTTTCTCTGGAGAGTTGCTAGGTTGCGTGTGGTTCTTCTCCTCCCTACTGTCTGTTTTCTAATTTGCCGTATGCGTTGGGACACTGTGTTGTTGGGACTGGCCGGCATCTTGGGTGGGCTTCTCTGTTCCCCTCTGGTTCTTCCAGGAGTCATCTGTCAGTTTCAAGCAGCCTTTAATGGAGAAAGGTCCCTGTTCTAAAATGCCGATGTGGGGACACACTCCCCTGTGCGCCTGGTCTGCCCCGGCGGTGGGTTCCTGCTCCCCTCTGGGCTTGGACTGCAGGCCAGAGGGGGTCTGGCGTGGGCGAACTTCCCCCGCTCACCTCTGGCTCCTGAGGAAGCCTTCTGCAGGTAGTCTTTACTGAAGAAATGTCCCTGTTCTAAAATGGTGATGTGGGACACACTCCCTGCGCGTCTGGTCTCAGGCACACTCTTCTGCGCGCCTGGTCTGCCCTGGCTGTGGGTGCTCGCTCTCCCTGTGGGCTCAGACTACTTGTTCGGAAGGAGCCAGGTGTGGGCTAACTCCCCAGCTGGCCACTAGCTCCTTCAGTAGCCTGTGCTGGGGTCAAGTCGCTAGGTGGCGCCAGAGATCTCTCCTAGAGCCCTTGGGGAGCTGATTTTCCACCCCGTGGGACAGGGAGCAGAGCGGGGATGGTAGGGTACACCTCAACGGCTTTGGGGTGCTGTGTCTGCCTTGTGCCCCACCGTCGTGGGGAACCCACGCCCCTAATTTCGTGCCCCGGGTCTCAGTTCCAAAGCCCTCAGTTCCAGGACGCGGGCTGTAGCCCAGATCAGTGGCGCGGGAATGGCGCCTTTTGAATCCCGCTCCCCTGCCTGGGCACCTTGTTCCTGCTCACTCAGGGAGGGCCTCCGCCGTCTCCCCGCAAGCCTAGGTCGCAGGCGCGGGGACCTGGGCAGCTGCGATCCGGTCTGGATCCGCGCCACTTTCCGCGCAGGCTTACCGGGCGGCCGGGGCTGTGTGCTGGGGCTGGTCTCCTCCTGGGCGGGGCTCTCTTCAATGGCGCCTGGAGCTCACCTCCGCGGCGGATCCTGCAGGGTTCGCCTCAGCTCCCGTTCACGGGGTGTGGTGGCTGCAATAGTTCCTTTCCACTCACAGTCCCGCTTGCTGCGTCGTTTGTTCTTGTGGGCCGTTTTGGTGTGTTGTTTCCTCCTCTCTGCCGGTCGGAGAGTGCCGACTTTGTGGGCGGGGGAGGGGAGCAGGGTTCTGCGCTTCCCTCCCTTCTCGTCCTCTTTTATGGCAACTTTCTTCTTCGGGCAGTTTGCTGGAGTCGTCTGTTTATCTTCCGTGTCCCAGTTCTCACTGGGACCTGCCGCTTTTCCTCCCTAGTCACTTTTTTTAATGGGAGATCTTACTCGCAGCGTCTCCTCGCCGCCATGTTCGCGGATGGTTTCCTACTCACTACTTTTTAAGAGAACATATATTTTCATTTCTCTTAGGTAAGTACCTAAGAGAGGAATTACTGGATTTCATGCTAAACATGAGTTAATTTTTAAAAGCAGCTGTCGAGTCAGTCATGCCTGTGCAATAAAGCTTCCATAAAAACCCAAGGGGAAAAATAAATAAATAAAAGAAATTGCCAAGTTGTTTTACCAAGAAGCTAGACCACTTAATATTTCCAGTTTCGAAATTCCAATTTCTCTATATCCTTACCAATACTTGATATATATTTTTTTAATATTCAAGGGGATAGAGAGCAATATCTCTGTGGGTTTAATTTGTATTTCCTTAATGACTGGTGATAATGAGCATTTTTTTCATTGGCTTTTAGAGCATTCACATATCTTTGGTTAAATATTTGTTCCAATGGTTTTATAATTTTATTTATTTTTTAAAGATTTATTTATTTATACATACAAGAGCTGGGGTACAGGCCAGAGATGCGGGGGGTGAGAGGATTCACCAGAGACACAATGGGGAGCAGAACAGGTAGATCTACTGGAATACACTGCTGAGGGGAGCAGTGGGCGAGACAGGAGAGGTCTGTTGCGCCATGTGGGTTGCTCCCTGTCTGGCCGGGAATCAAACTCGTGCTGCAAAGGTTGTGGATTGCTTCATAGTGTGGTGCTTAACCCCTTGCGCCACCAGGAAGGCCTGGTTTTATAATTTTATAAGTGGGTAGTCTGTCTTCTTATAATTGAGTATTAAGAATTCTTTATATATTCTCAATACAATGAGATAGTTTACAAATATTCATTTTCTTTCATCAAATTTTTAAATTTTGATAAAACTCAATGAATTGGAATGACTTTTATAATTTGTACTCTTTGTGTCCTAGCTAAGGAATTTGTTTAATTTGTTTAATTCAAAGTCACAAAGATTTTCTTCTAGTTTTATAATTTCAATTCTTACAGCCAGGCCCAAGTCTTCCTTTGGATTAATTTTTGTGTATGGTATGAGGAAAAGGTCAAAGTTAATATCTTTTTATGACTATCTAGTTACTTTAAAACCATTAATAGAGACTAGCAGTTTCCCTTTTGAATTATCATGGTATCTTTATCAAAATCAGTAGGAATATAAAAATCAGCAAGACTGTCCAACAAATGAAAACTACAAGGAAAAATGATTCAATAAAGCAATGGGCAAAAGATATAGAGACTCCACAGGAGGAGATACCTTAAGACTCAGCACCACTAGTTGCTGGCTCAAAAATTTGTCCAAGCATCTATATCGCTATTGTAGCAATTACCATTCTGTGTTCATTACTGTAGTCTTATGGTTAATCTTAAAATTATGAAGTATGAGTCTTCTAACTTTGTTGTTTCAAAAGACTTGTTTTGTGGCAAAGGACCTGAATAGACAAGCCTCCAAAGAAGTTGTACAAATGACCAATAAACACATGAAAACATGCTTGGCATCTAGAAATAGAAATCAAGATCACATTGACATAGTACTTCATTCTCATTAGGATGGCTACTTTCAAAACAAAACAGAAAATAACACCTTAGCAAGGACGTGGAGAATTTGGAATCCTTGTACACTGTTGCTAGGAATGGAAAGTGATGCAGCTGTTTGGAAAATGGTTGGTGTTCTTCAAAAAACTAAAAACAGGGCCTCCCCTGGTGGCGCAGGCAGTTGAGCACCGTGCTGTGAAGCTGTCCGCAGCCTCTACAATGTGGGTTCGATCCCGACCGACTGGTGAGTGTCCCACATGGCGCAGCAGACCTTTCCTGTCTTGCCTGCTGCTCCCCTCAGCAGTGTATTTCATCAGTCTGCCTGTTCTGTTCCTGGCTTTGTCTCTAGTGAATCCTCTCACCCTCCTGTGCATCTGGTCTGTACCCCTGTTCTTGTATAAATAAATAAATAAATAAATCTTTAAAAAAAAGGAAGGAAATTCTGATGTATCCTACACATAAATGAGTTTTGTGGACTTTAAGTAAGCTAGTCACAAGAAGACAACTATTGTATGATTCTATTTATATGAGATACCTAGAGTAGTCAAATTAATTCAGACAAAAGGTAGAATATTGGTTGCCAGGGGGTGGGGATAAGGCAGATATGGGGAGGTTGCTTTTCAGTGGGTACAGAGTCTTGCAAGATGAAAAGAATTCTGGAGACTGGTTATACCACAAGGTGAATGTCTTTAACACTACTGAACTGTACACTTGAAAACGGTCTAGACAATAAATTTTATGTTATGTGTACTTTACCACTATTAAAAGTTAAAAAAAAGGTTTTCTTTAATTTGGGTCATTTGTAGTCAAAGTTAAATAAAACATCAACTTGTCAATTTCTACAAAATTGCCTATTGGGATTTTTATTGGGATCTTACTGACTAATTTACGGAGGATAGCTTTCTCTAATATTAATGAGACTTCAAGCCACATATATGGCATATCTTTATTCAAGTCTTCTTTAATTACTTAATATTGTTTTATAGTTTTCATTGTATAAATTTTAAATATCTTTAATCAAGTTATTCCTAAGTATTTTTATGATCTTCTGAGCAGATTTTTTAAGTTTTATTTTTTAGATTGTTTCTTGGTAACATATAAAAATACAATTCCTAGCTGCTATTAATCTCAGGTCCTGTGACCTTGCTAAATTCATTTATTGGTTCTAATAGCTTTTTGGAAGATTCCTTAGGGTGGTCTATACCCATGGTTGCTCTGTTCACAAAAAGACAGTTTCACTTCTTTTTCTCCAACAGTATGCCTACCCCCGCGCCCCCACCTTTTCAATCCTTATTGAACTGGCTAGGACCTCAAGTACAATATTAATGAGAAGAGATAAGAGAGAGTTTGCAAGTGGAATTTACTCAAGGAAGGTCACCAGTGGCTTCTCCAAGAGTAGTTTTCTTAGAACAGCAGGGGTCTTCCCTTTCAGGGAGCTTGAATGAAAAAGGGAGATTGATTAAAACAGTCCCATTCTCAAGGGGTTCCCAGAGTGAAAGCAGTTTTATAGTCACATTTCCTCTGTGCTACCTTCCAATATGCAGCCACAGTCCCCACTTGGAGACTCCAATGGCCGCTTTCCTCTCCTTCCTAGTTTTACTCTCCCTTCCTCACTCCCCTTACTATACTCCTAAGTCAGAGTAAACCTGAAGTGAAAATGAGATGATATTATTCCTCTGTGCCAGCCACTTCTCCTGGCAAGTAGAGGAAACAACAGCTCTGCACTAGGCTCTAAAAGCTCCGTGTGGCATGGCCCTGCCACCCTCCCCTCTTTCTCTGCTCCTGGCACACGGTCTGCCTCCTGTTCCTGCAACTTTGATTTTCTTACTCTTCAAAGTGTGGTCATGAGACCTGAGAGCTTGTTGGAAATGCAGGCTCTTAGGCTTCCCCCCAGAACTGCCGAACCGCAGTCTGCATTGTAACAAGCCCTCCACGCTAAGATTTGGGAAGCTCCACCTCAGGACGCACCACACTCTCCTACCCTAAATGCTTTGCCTTTGCCACAGTGCACATTCCAGATTTTTTTTCTCAGCTCAGTCCCTTCATTCAGGTTCCAACTTCAACCTCACTTCCTCAGAGACATCTTTCTGGAAAACCACAGTTAAGATAATTCCCCTGTGCCCTTCCTTCTCCAGTGTCCTCCCCCGCTTTATTTGTCTCTACAGAACTTCTTGTGTTGTCCTCTGCTGTAACTGGGCACCAAGTCTGTGCATGGCAGCATTATAAATGCCATTTTTAATGAGTGAATGAACAAATGAGAAATTGAACATAAAGGAATTTAGAGCAAGATGGATGTGATGTGTAGAGAACTTCAAAGCATTGTAGAAGCAGAGGAGGGAGAGGTCACTTTGATAGGGCTGAAGGGGGTCAGAGAAGCTTCCCTGCTGGAGGTGGCCTTTGAGAGGACCCTGAAAGATGGACAGGATTTCATCAAATAGAGATGGCAAGGGGACTGTTGGGAAGAGAAGATGTGAGGAGAAAGAGGGAGGAAGCACCGGGGGAGGGAGAGAAGCCATTGCTAGAGGCTGGAGCTGAAGAGTAGAAGGTGGAACAGACCATGTTTCCTGCCTGGTGAGGACAGGCTTTAATGCCAGACCAGGCTTTGGGCTTCATTCTACAGGTCATGGGTGCCATTAGAGGTGATTATGTTGTCAGATACTCCAATTACCCCTGTATCTATACCTAGAGTTCTGATCTGAGTGTTACCCAGCAATCCCTATAGCATATAGGTATTCCCTATATTATTCAGCAACATATATCTAGGTACATAGCCAAAGGAAATGAAATCATTATCTCAAAAAGATATCTGTACCCCCATGTTCACTGCAGAATTATTCACAATAGCCAAGACATGGAAATATTCTTGGTGTCTGTTCATTGATGAATGAATGGACAGAGAAATATTCATTGATGGTTGAATAAAGAAAGTGCTGATATTTGTATATATGCATATATATATATAGTACATGAATATAAGTAAGTGCTCAATGTTCTTGATAGGTTATTGGAAACTGGACTTCAGTGAAATGACATAACAAAAGCAATTGAATAACCTAATAACATGTTGCTCAGTGTTGTCTGGGATTGCCTTTTTCTCATTAACATCATATCCAAATAACATTATTTGAGGATTTCTATAGTGGAATAGTACTCAGCCATAAACAAAGAAGGAAATTCTGCCATTTGCAACAATGTGGATGAAAGCCAAAGGTATTATGCTAGTGAAATAAGTCAAAGACAAGCACTATATTATTCTCACTTACATGTGAAATGTTAAAAAAAAAAATGATTCATAGAAACAGAGTAGATCGGTGGTTGCCAGGGGCAGAGAAGTGGGGGAAGGTGGTCAGAGTATGAACTTCTCATCATAAGATGAACCAGTTGTGAGGATGCACAGCAGGATAACTTAGAGCACATAATACCATAGCGAATACTTGAAAATTGCTAACAGAATAGATATTAAACTTCTTACCACACATACTCACAAAAATGGTTACTATGTTAGTTGTAGTTGTGTTAACTGACTTTACTGTGCTAGTTATTCCATAGAATATATAGATATATATGTTAATTATATATCAATAAATCTGGAAAAATAATGCCTTATACATTTTATTACTATATATTTACATTATGTGCGTGTGTGTGTGTGTCTGTATGTGTGTGTGTGTGTGTCTGTATGTGTGTGGTGTATAGTCTGTGGACCAGCAGCATTGACCTCATTTGGAAGCTTATAAAAAATGGGGGATCCCATACCATGTGCCAGACTTATGGAACCCAAATCTGCATTTTAGATAAGACATCCAGGTGATTCTTATGTACCTCAAAATTTAAGAAGCATTGTCTTAGCCATTCAAAGCACATTGCTAAAGCAGGATACAGCTCCATCTGGTAAAAAATAAATAACAACAACAACAAAAAACAACTTGAATTGTGTGTGTGTGTAATGAATGAAAATTTAAAACTTAGAAAGAAATGGAAGGAGTTGTCTATACAACTAAATTGACAAAATGGGAATAAAATCTGGTTAAAGAGAGACAAGAAAGGGAATCCAGCTCATAAAAAGCAATTTGGGAGTTAAAATGAGTTTGTAGGGGAGGTACCAATTGGACAATGCAGAGAACAGTCTACCTATTTCCGTCTGACTGATCACACCCTCCTTTAGAGCATGGACTACCAAGGCAGTGAACTTGAATGCTCTTAGGGTTACTTCCCTCTCAGCAGATTACCCCATCCCCACAGTCGTGCATGTTCTGGGTCAATTAGCTCAGAAAAAACACACCCAAACCAAAAAGCTTTGTGGCCACCAGGTTATAAGCTACATCCGGGCACTGGCCTACCACCACTCAGACACTGAGTGTCTGAGAAGAAACTGTCTAAACAAAAGCTCAAAGTATGTCACTGAATGTCACTCTGAACAGTAGTGCCAGAGCTGAAAGTGACCTTATTTATTCAAACAGATCTCCATCCATAATGAACTATAAATAGGAAGCAGAATAGCCACAAGGTAAAGAGCTCAAGTTTGGGCATTAGACTTGCTGACTTTGAAGCTTGGTGGTGATCTTGGAGTAAATATTAACTTCTCTGTTACTTGGTTTGCTCATCTGTAAAATGGGAAAAAATAATATGCTTGCTTTGAAGGGTTGTTCTGAGGATTAAATAGAATCATTGACCTAAAACACCTTTTGAGAATGCCCGGCATATAGTATGCACTTGATACATGATAGTTATCATAATTACTGAAGCTGCTTCTGGCTTGGAATCTCAATGCGGGGAGGGGGAGATATACCAGGTGCTTATAGGTACAATGAAGAGGGGAGTTGCATAGATGGGAGGTAAGTGGGGGTCTGGAAAGGCCTCAGAGGTCTTGAGGCCTATGCGGATTGTAACCTTGTGGGCTTTATATATTGCCTCTTCATCTTCTTTTTCCTGCTTGAGCACTCTCACGCGCGCGCGCACGTCAGAAGGTTAGCAGCTGTCAGGGAGCTCACATGGGAACAACTGCCAGCAGCTGGGGCCAAGCCCCAGCACTCACGCTGGCCCCTCCAGCCCCAGCTGTGATGGAGGAGGAAGACCCAAGCCAAAATCAGCCTCCCCCCACCCTTGAGAAAATCTCCCCAGATTAAGCAGCTGCCTGCTTCCTCTCCTCCTCCCTCTGGATTCTCAGCTGGAGGATGGGAAGATGGATGGGACACAAGGCAGCAAGACCAGGAAATTGGCTCTCTGTATCCACATCTTCCTGTTGAGTAACCAGGAGACCCCTCTCTCCAGGATCCTAGCGTCTAGCCTCCTACAGCTGCTCTGCTTTGGCAGTGGCAGCATAAGTCCTGCTACATTTTTCCTGGTCTGCCTATGGGTAGTGGGTGGAGGGGCAGGGAGGGGACTCCTAGCTAACTCTTAAGGTGGTTCTCCACCTTGGCTGCATACCAAATCTTCTGGGGCGTTTTGGCCTGGGCCCCACCCCAGAGCAACTGAATCAGAACTTCCAGGGATAGGGCCTAAGCCCTGGTATTTTTTTTTAAGCTTCCTAGGTGATTTTTAAAGAGTGCCCAGGGTTGAGAACAACTGACAGATAAGAAAATACGTAGTTCTAAGAGTCATAAACCACAGACCTTCAGATCTGAGTAGGACTTTGGAAACTGTTCAGCTCAACACCTTTATTTTATGGATGAGGAATCTATTCAGTCTGGCCAACAGAGCTATCTGTGACCGAGTTGGAAAAGAACTCAAGGGTCCCAATTCTGACCTAGCTTTGTTTGCCCTATAATGCCAAAGCAAATTTTAAAAGCACCCCTTGAACACTTATGCCTTGAGGGATGGAGCTAGTTGTCCCCAGGAACATAACACTGATAAGACAGGGTGTCTGTTGTCAAAGATGGAGGGCCAGATACATACCACCTGAGCATCACCATCTGGCCTTGGGCAAGTGAGGGGCAGATGTTTTGCTGGCCCACTGCCCCCATCTGCCCAGCTATGGGACTCAGGCCCAAAGGCTGCTACCAGCCTGGGAATCCTATATTTCATAGGCCACACTCATCTATAGAAGCAATGAGTCTAAGAGGTCAGGGATATATGGCTACCAGGAGTCTGTGCTCCCTGGGAAGCTGGGTCCCCTCAATTCCCTGCCAAGATTTCACTAGCCACATCCAAGGCCTGCAAAGGCTATCCCTCAAGTCTTTCCTCTCAAGTATATGCTCCCCTGGGCCCAGGGGTTACCAAGATATACGCTGCCAGTGTGCACCCTAGGCCTGGTGTGCACCCAAGGCCACAGCCAGACCTGAGTGGGCTGGGGGTCAGCATCCAGGTGCAGACTCCCTTGTGGACAGGCATGTGTGGGGGAAGAACAGGAAGTGTGGTCTGGATCCCATCCACAGCCCCTTGTGACCTGTGCAAAGCTTTAAGGCCTGAGCAGCTATTGTGGAAGAAAATCAACCCAGCACAGTTAGCATAAGGAACCAGTGTGGGGACAAGCACATGACAAGATCAAAGTGGAACATTGTCAGGACTTTGGGGTCTTGCACACTGTCTTGGTCTATAGCCAGATTCCCACCTTGTCTTCACGTCAACAACTTACTAAGAACCAAGATATCCAGGACCCTTTTCCACAAAGCAAGTCAGCTGTCCCACATAGACACTTGTAGTCACTAGCTCACTGAGGCCTCAAAGTAGGCTCCATGGGCTCCACTCCACATCAAAGGCTCCCTCCCTAGAGGTACAAACAGCAGAGGCCACTAACACCCCAGAGAGAGAGATTAGTCTGGAGTGCAGCGATTGGAAAGAACCTCATTGCTGAGGACTTTTGGAGGTGACTACAGTTTGAGCAGCAGAGATAATGGAAGGACAGTCATGAGCCAAGTCAAGGAGGTGGGGAAAAGTGGGAGTTGTTAAGAAGAGGGTGAAAGCAATACTTTCATTAAGGGAAATTAAAAAGTGGCTTCAGTAAAGTCATTTGACATTATGTATTCAAAATATTAAAAAAAAAAGGGAAAGAGCTTAATTCTTCTGATGAATGACCATCTACAATAAAATCTAAATTTTTAATCAGTAGAGTTTGCAAAATAGAAAATGCTTTTGAGTGGTATTTGCAAAGTACTTAGCCTGATTGTTGACTCATGCCTCTATTATTTGTCATAAATATTTGTTACAATAGAAAAACAAAAATCTGCTTTGAAACACTATGCAATGGTATTTTAAAACAATGATACTTGACATTTAAATTGCTTTCCAAGAAGAACTTGGTAGCATGTATAGACAATGATAGACCCATTCTGAAAAGGTCTGAGTTTTTTTTAAGCTAAGTATTTTACAAGTGTGATTTTCCAGTCTTAATACATTTTCCATACTGTAAATAGTGACTGAAAATAAAAACAAATATTTCTGGTGAAAAAAAAAGAAGAGGGTGATAAGATCAGGTAGAATGGAACAGCAGCAGGGTTGAGATGGGGCTGTGAGTGGGGAGCAGGAACAGGGTAGGGAGGCAACAGGCGGGCTGTGGGCTGTAGGTGGGCAACAACACTGTTCTGGCCATCACCTCAATTCTCAGCTGGTCTCTGATAAGACCCGAAGACAGATATGTTTGTGCTGGTGGCAAATTTTGCTACCAGGTCGGTGTGAGTTCAAGAATTGAAGTTCAGGACCTCCCTGGGGGACTAGGGATTAAGTCTTAGCGCTATTACTTCTATTACCTCTATGGCCTGAATTCTACCTCTGCCAAGGAGCTAACCCACATGGCGCAGTAGACCTCTCCTGTCTTGCCCACTGCTCCCCTCAGCAGTGTATTTCAGTATATTCACCTATTCTGCTTTCTACGCTATCTTTTGTGGATCTTCTCACCCCCCCCCCAGCACCTCTGGCCTACACCCCACAAAAATTAATTTAAAAAAAAGAAAAGAATCGAAGTTCCACTCTCCCCCAGGCAGGAGGCTGGACTCCTTTCCCAGAGTGCCTCTTGCTCTGAGTAGCTCCAACACGGCGCTCAGAAACGTCAGCATTCACGTCACTGCTAGAGCAGATGGCTAACTATGTGATAGAGGACTCTGGAGTTTGGCCCCTAGAATCCTGCTGTAAGTCAGGCCTGGATCTGTTCATCTTTGGATCACCCATCCATTCAGCCTTCATTTATCAGCTGCCATTGGAAGTTTTCTCTGTGCCAGGTTACCACAAAAGTCAAGGATGAATCAAAATAGGAGCAAATTCCATACCTGCAGAACCTTGCTTTTCCTGTGGATTGCACCTGAGAGAGTGAATAAAGGTACCAATATGTTCAGTTTCTCTCCCAGGCAAGTGCTGGTTCTGCTTTTCCTTCCAGACTAAGGTGAGGTGCGTGTGGAATCACTCAGGAAAGGAGTTGGAATGTCTTTGAAAGTCTGAGTCCAGAAGCATGAGGGCCAGTGGCCTGGAATGCAGGCTGGGATTGCCAGGATGAAAGTGCTTTTCTGCACTTGTCTTTGGTGCTTGTATCTGGCTTTGCAGTATAGTTCTGAAGAGCCCCTCTTTTCCTTGTTGGCCAATATGTCTTGAAGCAAAACTCCACAGCACCCCCCCCCTTTGCCACTCCCTCAGCTCCACCTTTGTCTAGCACCCAGAGTAGGTGATAAGTCAGGGAATGTTGACCTGAACAGCCCAAATGGAGCTCATCCCGTTCATGCTCTGGGGTGATACCCAACAATGACCTCCATGTCCTCATGTCTCCTCCCCATAAACATACATTCTGACACCTCCTCCCAGCCTAGAGTGGGAGAGGTCTGATGCCCTGCTGGGCCTTGATTTAAACACAGACATCTTCTGGCTATGTTTCACATCAGCAAACAAAATCCTGGATTTTGTTCAAACCCCAGTTCATCTGATGTAGTGCCCCACCCGTGGGCAGGTAAGAAGCAGGCAAAATGGATTGATCCTTGTCTATAATGTTGATCCATGACTGAGAAGTGTCTACCTCAGTGCCATGCTCTCAGCAGCTATCAAGGCCCCCCATAAAAGTCTCATTCAACAATCCCAGACAGAGAGGTTATTTTGTAAAATGTGGCTAGCCCCACCAGCCTCTGGCAGACAGACGTGCAAGAAAAGGCTCCCCAAGGCTACAGGAAGCAAGCCTGCTCCTTATGTGTACAGAGGGAAGGGTCCTCTTTTCTATCCCCACCGCATTTAGAGGACTCGAAGTCACTCATGTCCCACCCCTCCCC
This sequence comes from Talpa occidentalis, assembly GCF_014898055.3. NCBI lineage: Eukaryota > Metazoa > Chordata > Mammalia > Eulipotyphla > Talpidae > Talpa > Talpa occidentalis. The sequence goes on along the minus strand of NW_023604295.1, from coordinate 39,024,739 downwards.
ACCCACCCACCCACCCACAAAACACATCTAGAGTCAACTTGGACTTGGTTTGGAAAAGCAGAAAGTGATTGAAAAATCATGTTTTTATTAAGAATAGAGACCATTAAACTTCAGGGTCCCTGTCACTTGTACTGGGTCCTGCATCCACTCCCCAGGGTGGGTGTTACTATTCCCAGTATGCAGATGAGGAGACTGAGGCTAAGAGACAATGAGTGACCACCCAAGGTGAGTAGGTTAGCAGAGTCAGGACGTCGGTTGAATCAGGTATCCAGCTCATTCCCTTGGTATCTCTGCTGCTTGGGTGCAGTCATGGGCAGAGTCAGTGAGGCCATTCGGCTTCCGCACCAAGGCCCTACCCCATCAGAAACTTCAGTCCTTCCATAGCCCTGCCCTTCCTCTGCCCTCAACTACAAAATCTCTGCATTCTTCATGTGAAGTGAATCATTATTTTACAGTATATGTAGATATTTTTCATCATTTTAGGCATAGATATCCCCAACTCCAAGAGAGCCCTTAATCTCCTATTTGTGGGGGAAAGAAAAGAATGTGCCACTGTTCTCCTAGGGACAGGCATACTGGAGTAAGTAATACTTCAAGGCTTGGTTATCTCAAGTAAGGGACATTTGATACCCAGCTCACCATCCTTTTCTTCATTTAGTGAGTCTTCCACCACCTGGGGGTATCAGGTGTGATTATGATTCTTCAAATCAGTATTTCTCAAGGCATGTCTGGGATGTGGCATCTTAATCTTGGACATGGCCTTCCAGAGTCTGTAATCCAGTCTTTTCAGTTTACGAAAGAGAAAAAACTAAGATCCAGTAAAGGGAAATGACTTGTCCAAAGAGATGCCCAGAAATACAAGCACACACTCTATGAGTCTGACGTCAATGCTCCTTCCACAGATTCACAGTGTGAATGAGAACCCGTCAGTGTGACATCATGTGTCCTAGGTCTCAGCACCTCCAGTGTATGATGTAGATGACGAAACCAGGGTCAGAGAGCTGCTGATATGACATATTAGCACAGACCCCCATAAATATGGCAGCCTTTTCTCCACTGCATCATCTATTTTTGAGTTTTAGTCTTTCATTAATTCACAAAGCAAATGAGAATTTTCTGTGTTCAAGAGAGGAAGAAAGCAAACTGGAGCAATCCTCAGTCCTGCTCCTGACCTCAAGGGTAAGTTGGGAAAATATGCCCTTAAATATCTGTAGTCTTTTGGGAATCTCCGCTCCACATCCATCCCTGTCTCCACCTACACCCCTATCTTCCTGCCTCTGGTCTTCTTAATCACAACCCATGCAGAAGGGAGCACCTCAGACCTTCCACCAGAACTAATCTGTTCCCACAGTTCCTGAACTGGGGGTTGATCTCACCTTCCATACAAAAATCCCACCCAGAAGCCTTGGACATGTGGAGTCCTTGCCTATAATCTCTCCTTCCTGTTGGTTCCAGCCCACATTTTTCCTCCTCTGTGTTCCTTCTGTTACTCCCTTGGGGCATGCTTTAACATTTGGAATTATTTCAATAACATCCTAATTTGCCTTTTGACTTTCACTTTGGCACCATCATTACCAATGAGCCTCCGCTCACCTCCCCCTGCACCAAACCGCTCACCCACATTGCTCCATGAATCTTAAAGGCGGATCTGTTCCTATCACTGCTGTGTCTCTATAAAATCCTCCCATGACTTCCCATTGCCTCCAAAATAAATTTCAACTACTGTGACGGCAGCCATTCTGTTACCATATTCTGTGCCTGTCCTCCACATTGGGTAGAGGTCCTCGGGCAGGCTCTGTGGCCAGCACATAGGAATGGTGGGTAAATAAGGTATAGGTGGACATGTGAGTGGATGGAGGGTCCATCACAGGACAGAAGAGGCAAATCAAGCTTTTCAAAACTCAGTGATGGAGCGATTTGGCTGGAGAGATACAAGATTGTTTGAGGCCCTGAAAGTGGATTTTGAATTTAGAGAGTAGAGATAGAAGCAGGAAGATGCACGGAGGAGGGAGAGGGAATTTCAAACAAAGAAAAAAATGGGCAATACTAATAGGGCATGCAATGCAGGAATGCATGTCAACAAGATGAGGTATCAGGAGGGAAGCAGAGGCGGAGGAGGCCAGGAGAAGGCCATGTGCAGGGCAGCCCAGGAGCGCCAGGTTCTGTTCATGGAGGCTAGTGGGGGAGGGGCAGCTGAAGACAAGTGGTGCCAACATCAACGCCCACGAATTGAGAGAGTTAGTGTTTAATTTGGCTCTTGTTGACTTGAGTTTCAAAGGACTCCAAGTATCCTTTCCCCTCCTTAACTTAAAGACAGTAATTGAAGTGAACAGTTGGGTCTTATAAATAAATGGTGAAGAATGAACCAGACTTTCTTTTAATGAGAGGTTTGAGTTGGCTCATTTTGAATTTGTAGTCAAGCTCCAAATCCATTTTTATCTCTATAATACTCCCTGAGGTGTGGGCTCTGGTCACTGCTGAGTTGCTGCCCTGCCCTGGACAGTAAACCCTGTCCCGGCTCCATCCTGGCAGATGAAGTGGGCACAGTGCCTTTGAAAAGTTGGTACCTTTTGAAGTAGACAGAGGCAGAGGAGGAGTTCAAGTAATTTTTCCTAACTTTTCCTGCTAGTAAATGGCGGTTAACTCTCCTCATTCCTGGAGGAGACAGGCAGAGACAATGAGGTTGAAGGGGAGGAGCCCTGGCTGGGGACAGAGAATCAGTCTCCGCCTTGTCTCTGCATAGTTTTCTGATGATCTTAGACAAGTCCCACTGCCGTTCCCAGTTGGTTTCCCCATCTATTGACTAGACTCTCTTTTTCTGGAGAGATTTGGAACTCTGAAATATCACTGCTCTCTGTGCTGTGTCTCTTCTGACCTCTGCTCTGTTGCGCATGTGAGAAAGATGTTAAAGATCAGGAGCCCCCAGCAGGGAAAGAAAGGGCCTATGTTATGGAGATGGATAACTAAGAAGAAAACCACCAGCAAGGAGAGCAAAGAGCCTGGAGAATGCTGGCTTTGCACAGCCTGGGCATTTTTATGGAACTTTGCTGGCCTTGGACCACAGGCTGCCCACACACACTGGGCACTCCACAGCAGCCACTGAATGCTGCATTGTGGCACCACGACCCACAGGCCAACAGCCCCTCTCTGCAACCTCCACAAGCACAGGCTAGAGGAGTGACTGGCCAGGGCTGTCAGCTCTCACTGAACTAGAACTGCCTGGGACAAGCACGGGGACATCCCAGGGAAACACGCAGCAAGGAAATCAGGTTGGAAATTCACCGGAAGCCAATACTTGACCCCATGGAAAGTGCTGGTGTGGGCTAGAAGGAATGGTTCTGTTTAGCTTGGCCAGGCTCTGTTCAATCAGAGCATGGAGAGACCGAGCATCACGGTGAATTATTTCCCCCGAAATGATATGTTGATGTCCTAACCCTTGGCACTTGTGGATGTGACCTTCTTTGGAAATAGGGTCTTTGCAGATAAACTCAAGTTAAGATGAGGGCATACCAGGCTTATATGCAGAGGAAAATGTGGGCTCAGACGCACACAGGGTAGAACACTAAGTAATGACAGAAACAAGAATGCAAAAGACATAGCTGAGAGCCAAGAAGAGGGAGCAACCAACAGAAGCCAGGACTGATGCATAGATCAGACTCTCCCTCAGAACCTCCAAAGGAATGAACTCTGTCAGCACCTTGATGTCAGGCTTCTAGCCTCCAGAACTGTGAGAATATATTTCTGTTGTTCTAAGCCACCCAGTTTGTGATAATGTGCCACATGGCCCTAGGAAGCTTATACAGTGGGCACACTTGTTGGCAGCCTAGGCTGCACTTGACTTCAGAGGTGCTTCTTACAGAACTTGAAATTTCCCATGTCTAGGAAGCCAAGCCACTACTCTTCCAGATTCCTTCTTCTACCTGGTACCTGCACACAACCTTTCATCAGACTCCTTCCCTCCCACCCTCCCTTCTTCCCCCCTGCCTCTTTCTTTTCTTTTTTCATTCTCCCCTCTCTCACTCTCATCTTATTCCAAATGATGTATGTTCCATAATTATAGAGTAAGATTGTGTGAATTTGGATGAATTGGTCAAATTGTCAATAACTAAGGTCTTCCCCAGATTTCCTGGTTCACCATGCTTTCCCTGAGATTTCCAGAATTACACTGCTTGTGAAGTTTGGAAACTTCAGCTCCCTGCAGATGCACACAATTATCTTGTTTTCAGACCTTCACTTCCACTGCCATCTCAGGAAAGCAATCCTCAGGACCTCTCTAGGACAGGGCCTACCTCCCATTTTTTCTTCTGATCCTGCAAAATGAAAATCCCATCCAGGATGTTTGCTCTGTTGGCTGCTAGAAAATTTAATCAAATCAGATGCCCTTTTGAAGCTGGCAGACTGTGTTTGAAAGAGTCACAAAGACCAAATTGTCTCAGTACATCATAATTAGTGATGTACTAGATGGGAGCACAGGTGCTGTGGAGCCCAGAAGATGAGTGCCAGGCCCATACTAATGGCTGCCATTTGTTGAGCAACTATTATATGCCAGACACATGGGAAGGGGTTTACATTCATTATTGCTGGTCCTCAAAGGGTAAGGTGCATATTACAATTTACAGATGAAGAAACTGGGACTCAAGAGGTTAATTAAGTTGCTCAAAGTCACTCTGCCAGTGACAGGCTCACTATTTGAACTGATGTTTGCAGGCAAGCAATATCATGTGAATTTTTGTTAAAAATGGGTAGACAGCTGCTCAGGACTTGTTTCATCAAAGTAGGCACTGAAAATATTCACTGTATTTTTTTTTTGACATGTTGCTTTTGTACTATCTTAACATACAGTGGGTGGAAAGATAAAGATTAAAATCATTAAGATTGCCAACAACCCAGTCATTCTGTTCTTATCTTGCTTAACCTTTCTGACAGTTTATCTTGCCTCCTTGAAATCCTTCCTTCCTTGCTTTCCACATCGCACTTGGCTAATGTTTCTGCTTCCTCATTGGATGTTCTTTCCAACTTACTCTAATTCATTTAAGGGGTTCCCCTTTGTCCATTTTTTTATGTATCATTCTATATACTATTTTCAGGAAAATTCCATCTACCCCAATTTTTTCACTTGCTTTCTTGGTCTTGTTTTCCTCATTTTTTTCATATTGATCCCCAAATTTCTTTATCTCTTGTTGCTTCCTCTAAGCCTCAGACCCTGATATCCAGCGCTTTCATGAGTACTCCCACCTGAAGCTCCACAAGCCATGGACAACATGTACACACCTGATCTTACTATCCCTCCTCCCAGACCTGTTTCCTCCAGTCTTTATCCCAGGAATGGTGATTTGTGTCCCTGCCCTCATCCTTCCTCATTTGCTCATCCCTAAATTTTCTTCACTCTACCTCCTAAATAATCTCTCAGATATTCCCACATCAGCCATCACCACAGTCATGAGCATAGAGCTGCACTCTGTCTTTTCTACCCTGAATGATTATCTTTTAAAATTTTTTATTTTGAAATAATTTCACATCTACAGAAGAGTTACAAGGGTAGCACAGAGTTCCTGTATACTCTTCACCCAGCTTCATAAATATTAGCATCTTGTATAAGTGTGGTAGTGTTATCAAAACCAAGAAATTAACACTATGTACTGAATGGTTTTGATGGCTTTTTTTGACAAATACTCTTGGTTACCACCCCAGAATCTCTCCAACCCCCATTTTTTATATTAAAGTAGAAATGTGCACCTCCCCAGAGGATGGCTCTAAATAGGTATCTTCCTCTCATTTTGACTGATTCCATTCAACTATCAGCACAGTTGACTCTCCCAAATCTGGGCAAGAGTCTCCTCTCACATGCTTTCCTAACCCCCTGCTTTTTGTCCACAGTCACTAAGTTGCTAATTCTGTGTCCTTGCCTGTCTTCCTCATTGGATTTATGAGAAGCCCAAGTTCATTGAATGATGCATTCCTGGTAGGCACTGGTAGGAATTTGTAATATGAATGAATGAATGAGATCGTGTAGCTAAAGCTATAGAGTTGTTGAACTATGAAGGAACTACTAAAGAAACTATGAAGGAATTACTAAGGAAACTGCTAAGGAACTACGAAGAAAACTAATAGGGAACTACTAAGGAAATTACAGAGGAACTAGTAACGAAACTACGAAGGAACTGTAACAGGGTGGTCCCCAGGAAAGGGGGAGGTTCCAGGTCCCCTGCCCCACCCAAGTGAAAGGTGAAGCTGAGCAGGGAGAGGGACAGCCCAAACCCTGCAAACCTGCCTATTCTAAATGGGTTCTGCCATCCGCTGCATCAACACAAAACATATGAGACTTTAATGGGAAGGAACTTTAATACAACTAGGAAACAAGACAGGAAAGGCAAAGAATCAAGTTTCTAACTCAAGCACCCAAAGTTACCCATCCCCTCGTGGGTAAAACTCCATCCAAATGGGACTGGCCCAGAGCAAGGCCACAAAGCCTGCCACAAGTCTAAAGCATCCTTTAGACTTGTGGCATCCTTCTGTGGGGACCCATCCTTCTGTGGGGACCCACAGAAAAGGGTCAGGAACAACCAGACAAGCCCAGAAGGAAAAGAGCAAAATGAAAATCAAGATAAAAGCTGCCATTGTCACCTCCCCATGGGTCTCACCCACGTCTGTGTCACCCAGTCCACGACCAAAAGACAAGTGCAGTTTCAGTTTCTTTACGTGTCTCTAGGCTCCATGTGCCTCCTCCAGGTCTCCTTCTGGCTCCATCCTGCTTCCTTCCTCAGTCTCCTCTTCAGCTTCTCCTCTCCCTGCTCAGCTCCACCCTTCATTTGTGTGGGGCAGGGACCTGGAACCTATCCCTTTCCTGGGGACCACCCTGTTACAGAACTACTAAGGAACTACTGAAGAACTACTAAGGAAAACACTAAGGTACTACAAAGGAACTACTAAAGAAACTATAAAGGAACTACTAAAGTACTAAGGAAACTACTAAGGAACTATGAAGGAACTAAGGAAACTATGAAGGAACTACTAAGGAAACTACTAGGTAATTACTAAGGAAACTACAGAGGAACTATAAGGAAACTAAGGAAACTATGAAGGAACTCCTAAGGGAACTACTAGGTAATTGCTAAGGAAACTACAGAGGAACTACTAAGGAAACTACGAAGGAACTACTAAAGAACTACTAAAGAAACTACTAAGCAACTATGAAGGAACTACAAAGGAAACAACTAGGGAACTACTAAAGAAACTACAAAGGAACTCTGAAGGAACTACTAAGGAACTATGAAGGAACTACTAAGGAAACTACTAGAAGAACTATGAAGGAACTATGAAGGAACTACAAAGGAACTACGGAGGAACTATGAAGGAACTATGAAGGAAACTACAAAGGAACTACTAGGGAACTATGGAGGAACTACAAAGGAAACTACTAGAGAACTATGAAGGAACTATGAAGGAACTACTAGGGAACTACGGAGGAACTATGAAGGAACTACGAAGGAACTATGAAGGAACTACTAGGGAACTACTAAAGAAACTATGAAGGAACTACGAAGGAACTGTGAAGGAAACTACAAAGGAACTACAAAGGAAACTACTAGGGAACTACTAAAGAAACTACAAAGGAACTCTGAAGGAAGTATGAAGGAACGACTAAGGAACTACAAAGGAACTACTAAAGAACTACGAAGGAACTATGAAGGAAACTATGAAGGAACTACAAAGGAACTACAGAGGAACTATGAAGGCACTATGAAGGAAACTACAAAAGAACTACTAGGGAACTACTAGGGAACTACAAAGGAAACTACTAAGGAACTACAGAGGAACTACGAAGGCACTATGAAGGAAACTACAAAGGAAACTACGAGGGAACTACTAGGGAACTACGAAGGAAACTACGAAGGAACTACTAGGGAACTACAGAGGAACTACGAAGGCACTATGATGGAAACTACAAAGGAAACTACGCAGGAACTCCTAAAGAAACTATGAAGGCACTACGAAGGAACTATGAAGAAACTACTAAAGAAACTATGAAGGAACTACTAAAAAAACTACAAAGGAACTATGGAGAAACTACTAGGGAACTACAAAGGAACTACTAAAGAACTATGAAGGAACTACTAAAGGAAATGACGAAGGAACTACGAAGGAACTACTGAGGAACTATGAAAGAAACTACAAAGGAACTACTAGGGAACTATGGAGGAACTACAAAGGAACTATGAAGGAAATTACAAAGGAACTACTAAAGAACTACAAATGAACTACGGAGGAACTACGAAGGAACTATGAAGGAAACTACTAAAGAAACAACGAAGGAACTACTAAAGAACTACTAAAAAACTACAAAGGAACTACAGAAGAACTCCTAAGGAAACTACAAAGGAACTACAAAAGAAACTACTAAGGAACTATGAAGGAACTACTAAAGAACTACTAAAGGAACTATGAAGGAACTACTAAGGAAACTACTAGGGAACTACAAAGGAACTACTAAGGAAACTACGAAGGAACTACAAAGGAACTACTAAGGAAACTACGAAGGAACTACTAAAGAAACTACAGAGGAACTATGAAGGAACTACGAAGGAACTGTTAAGAAAACTACGAAGGAACTATGGAGGAACTACTAAGGAAGGTAGAAGGAACCATAGTTTCTGTTGTGGTTCCTTTGTAGTTTTCTTAGTAGTTCCCTAGCAGTTTCTTTGAGTAGTTCCTTTAGTAGTTCTTTAGTAGTTTCTTAAGTAGTTCCTTTTGTAGTTCCCTAGTAGTTTCCTTAGTAGTTCCCAGTAGTTTCCTTCGTAGTTCTTTAGTAGTTCCTTAGTAGTTTTTTAGTAGTTCTTTAGTAGTTCCTTAGTAGTTTTTAGTAGTTCCTTTGTAGTTTTTTAGTAGTTCTTCAGTAGTTCCTCCATAGTTTCCTTAGTAGTTCCTTCATAGTTTCCTTAGTAGTTCCCTAGTAGTTTCTTTAGTAGTTCCTTTAGTAGTTCTTTAATAGTTTCTTTAGTAGTTCCTTGGTAGTAGTTCCTTTTGTAGTTCCCTAGTAGTTTCCTTAGTAGTTCCCTACTAGTTTCCTCAAGTTCTGTAGTAGTTTTTTAGTAGTTCTTTAGTAGTTTCTTCGTAGTTTCCTTAGTAGTTCTTTAGTAGTTTCTTTAGTAGTTCTTTAGTAGTTCCTTCGTAGTAGTTCCTTTTGTAGTTCCCTAGTAGTTTCCTTAGTAGTTCTTTAGTAGTTCCTTAGTAGTTCCTTTGTAGTTTCTTTGTAGTTCCTTTGTAGTTTCCTTAGTAGTTCCCTGGTAGTTTCCTTCGTAGTTCCTCAGTAGTTTCCTTCGTAGTTTCCTTAGTAGGTCCCTGGTAGTTTCCTTAGTAGGTCCCTAGTAGTTTCCTTAGTAGTTCCTTTGTAGTTCCTTCGTAGTTTTTTTTTGTGGTTCCTTTGTAGTTTTCTTAGTAGTTCCCTAGTAGTTTCTTTAGTAGTTCTTGAGTAGTTTCTTTAGTAGTTCCTTCGTAGTAGTTCCTTTTGTAGTTCCCTAGTAGTTTCCTTAGTAGTTCCCTTAGTAGTTCTTTAGTAGTTCCTTTGTAGTTCCTTTAGTAGTCCCTTTGTAGTTTTTTAGTAGTTCTTCAGTAGTTCCTTCATAGTTTCCTTAGTAGTTCCTTCGTAGTTTCTTTTGTAGTTCCTTCGTAGTTTCCTTAGTAGGTCCCTAGTAGTTTCTTTAGTAGTTCCTTCGTAGTAGTTCCTTTTGTAGTTCCCTAGTAGTTTCCTTCGTAGTTCTTTAGTAGTTCCTTAGTAGTTCTTCAGTAGTTCCTTCATGGTTTCCTTAGTAGTTCCTTCGTAGTTTCCTTTGTAGTTCCTTCGTAGTTTCTTAGTAGTTCCCTGGTAGTTTCCTTAGTAGTTCCCTAGTAGTTTCCTTAGTAGTTTCCTTAGTAGTTCCTTTGTAGTTCCTTTGTAGTTTCTTTTGTGGTTCCTTTGTTGTTTTCTTAGTAGTTCCCTAGTATTTCCTTTAGTAGTTTCTTTAGTAGTTCCTTCATAGTAGTTCCTTTTGTAGTTCCCTAGTAGTTTCCTTAGTAGTTCCCTAGTAGTTTCCTTAGCAGTTCTTTAGTAGTTTTTTAGTAGTTCTTTAGTAGTTCCTTCATAGTTTCCTTAGTAGTTCCCTGGTAGTTTCCTTAGTAGTTCCTCAGTAGCTTCCTTAGTAGTTCCCTAGTAGTTTCCTTAGTAGTTCCTTTGTAGTTCCTTCGTAGTTTTTTTGTGGTTCCTTTGTAGTTTTCTTAGTAGTTCCCTAGTAGTTTCTTTAGTAGTTCTTGAGTAGTTTCTTTAGTAGTTCCTTCGTAGTAGTTCCTTTTGTAGTTCCCTAGTAGTTTCCTTAGTAGTTCCCTTAGTAGTTCTTTAGTAGTTCCTTTGTAGTTCCTTTAGTAGTCCCTTTGTAGTTTTTTAGTAGTTCTTCAGTAGTTCCTTCATAGTTTCCTTAGTAGTTCCTTCGTAGTTTCTTTTGTAGTTCCTTCGTAGTTTCCTTAGTAGTTCCCTAGTAGTTTCTTTAGTAGTTCCTTCGTAGTAGTTCCTTTTGTAGTTCCCTAGTAGTTTCCTTAGTAGTTCCCTAGTAGTTTCCTTAGTAGTTCTTTAGTAGTTCCTTAGTAGTTTTTTAGTAGTTCTTCAGTAGTTCCTTCATGGTTTCCTTAGTAGTTCCTTCGTAGTTTCCTTTGTAGTTCCTTCGTAGTTTCCTTAGTAGTTCCCTGGTAGTTTCCTTAGTAGTTCCCTAGTAGTTTCCTTAGTAGTTCCCTAGTAGTTTCCTTAGTAGTTCCTTTGTAGTTCCTTCGTAGTTTTTTTGTGGTTCCTTTGTTGTTTTCTTAGTAGTTCCCAGTAGTTCCTTTAGTAGTTCTTTAGTAGTTTCTTTAGTAGTTCCTTCATAGTAGTTCCTTTTGTAGTTCCCTAGTAGTTTCCTTAGTAGTTCCCTAGTAGTTTCCTTAGCAGTTCTTTAGTAGTTTTTTAGTAGTTCTTTAGTAGTTCCTTCGTAGTTTCCTTAGTAGTTCCCTGGTAGTTTCCTTAGTAGTTCCTCAGTAGCTTCCTTAGTAGTTCCCTAGTAGTTTCCTTAGTAGTTCCTTTGTAGTTCCTTCGTAGTTTCTTTTGTGGTTCCTTTGTAGTTTTCTTAGTAGTTCCCTAGTAGTTTCTTTAGTAGTTCTTTAGTAGTTCCTTCATAGTAGTTCCTTTTGTAGTTCCCTACTAGTTTCCTTAGTAGTTCCTTTAGTAGTTTCTTTAGTAGTTTCTTTGTAGTTCCTTCATAGTTCCTTTAGTAGTTCTTTAGTAGTTTCCTTAGTAGTTCTTTAGTAGAAACTACGAAGGAACTACTAAGGAACTATGAAGGAACTACTAAAGAACTACTAAAGGAACTACTAAGGAAACTATGAAGGAACCACTAAAGAACTACTAAAGGAACTACTAAAGAAACTATTAAGGAACTACGAAGGAACTTTGAAGGAACTACAAAGGAACTACTAAGGAAACTACGAAGGACCTATGAAGTAACTACTGCAAATTGCAATATTTGAATAACTATTGGGGACTCAAAATCCTTTATAGCATAGAGACCCAGTCCCACTATCTTGGGACCCAAATACCAATTTCACCGTCACTCTGACCACCGTGGTGCTAAAGCACAGGACGGAGTCTGGTATCAGGCTCTTTGAGTTTCTGGGAGAATGCCTTGAATCTGATGGCTCCAAGAGCTGACTGTCTGACTCAGAGTCTCCAAGGATGAGGTCTGGCAATCTGCCTGTTTAATAAGCTTGCAAGGTGATGCAATACACTACAGGAGCCTGGCTCCAGCCCAAGAATGAGAGGTCTGAAACTCCTGCTGTAGGTCCACCTGCTTATTTTACAGACAGTTTTGAACCATCTGATCACAAAAATCTCTTCCAGCTCTGCTTTTCCCAACAGATCATTCTTTTCCTCTAATTTGCAAATGGTGAGTCCAAATGTTTTTTTTTTAATGTATACCATGGATCTACATGCATACTCCTAAATGTATCTTTTATAAAGTCATGTAAGATAAGAAATACCTCCAGTTTCTTAATCTTAAAGATTTTCCCCCCACAACTCAATTATTATGATGGGAAAATTATATGCATTTGAATTTTGATTTAGCCCTGCAATCAGTCAATTTCCACTCAGGCTTTTAGGCACTGGCTAGTGTTTATTTCTATATATAGCATTTATGGATTTTTAAATTTTTTTAAAGATTTATTTTTATTTATTTATGCATACAAGAACTGGGGTATAGGCCAGAGGTGGGAGGGTTGAGTGGATTCACCAGAGACAGAGTAGGGAGCAGAACAGGAGGATTGACTGAAATACACTGCTGACAGGCGCAGTGGGCGAGACAGGAGAGGTCTGCTGTGCCATGTGGGTAGCTCCCTGACCAGGTATCGAACTGGTACTGCAGTGGCTGTGGATAGCATCATAGGGCTGAGACTTAACCCCTTGCACCCCAAGAAGGCCCTGGATTTTTATTATTGAAATATAGTACAGGTTTTTAGTCCAACATAGGTAAGTCCTCATGTTCACACATCTCCAGAATTATACATCTGTCTAAGAAAGCCAAATTGCAGTAGATTTTCCACTCTTTACAATACCTAATATTCTGTAATGGTTCAGCCAATTCCTGTACAAAAACAGAAATAATGTATGTCCAAACCCAGCCTAACCCCTGCTCTCTTCTTTCTAGACACAGCAAATGAAATGAAGTTTAGGAGCAACCTGGATGGCACCTACCATGGGACATGCATAGCCACAGTGGTGCATGTGCAGGGCGGTGCGGGGGGAGGCAGTTTGGGTCACAAAGGACAAGTGATCATCTCACTGTCTATGCACCTCAGCTGAAAACAATGTAACTTCTGGGCCTCTCTGGTGGTGCAAGTAGTTAAGCATAGCACTATGAAGCTATCTTCAGCTTCTGCAGACGAGTTCCATCCCCTGCCAGTCAGGGAGCAACCCACACGGCACGACAGACCTCTCCTGTCCCGCCTGCTGCTCCCCACAGCAGTGTATCTCACTGGCGCTGCCGGTTCTGTGCCCCACTTTGTCTCCGATGAATCCTCTCACCCCCCACACCTCTAGCCTGTACCCCAGTTCTTGTATGCATAAATAAATAAATCTTTTTTAAAAAGAAAACAATGCAACTTCCAAGTCTTCATCTTGTCAACTCAAGGTCTACCTGCTCAGTGCAATGCAGAGTCAAGCAGATGGTGCAGGATGGGAGGAAACACATGAATAAGTCATTATGGATTCAGAACCAGCAATCCAGTGGGGGAAAAGTTCTGTTATTTCTAATGAACTCAGTATTAAAACAGAACAATGATAAAATCATTTTTAAATTCCCAGGTTAATTTGAATCCTTCAAAGGAAAAGAACACTGAATGTTAAGCAGTTAGGGGAGGGGGAAATGATTTCATGGTCTGTGCTGCACATTTTTCATTCTTTCTTCACTAGTAAGAATTCATTTCCAACAAGCATTTAAGAAACAATTAGGCCTTCACGGTTAATCAGATGTGCATGGAAATGCTTTGGTTACCGTTTTCCTGGACTACTGCTGTGGCATCTGTTCTGTTCTACATGGCGATAGGGAAAGAAGCATGACTTTTAAATTCATTTCCACATCCGCCGCTTCCTGTGCTTGTGATGGGAGGTGAAATGAACCATCCACTGAAGATCTGAAGTTCTTCTGACTCTCTGGATAACAAATGCGCAAAGGGACACTTTCTCATATTTTGGTTTGGGAACCCCAGATGTGAAACTAGTAACCACTGCGTTCTCAGAACTGTGAAAAATTCCTTCCTATCTTCCTCTTCTTCTTTGTTTTTACCATCATATGTTATGTATAAGATCCTGAGCCAAACTGGCCTAGTTGATGCAGAACAGATCTATAGTGAACTGATTGCTGATGGAGACACAGAGAATTTTGAAAGTATCTGGGCCAGCGTGCTTTTGTCCAACAGTGATTTACCAAACAATTGCTACGTTGTGTCAGAGACACAGGGATAAAGGACAGTGAGTTTCTACTTTTAAAGATCTCACTCACAGGACCTCCCTGGTGGTGCAGGGGTTAAAGACAGTGCTATCAAGCTATCACCAGCCACTGCAGCATGAGTTCAATCACCGGCCAGCCAGAGAGCAACCAACATGGCGCAGGAGACCTCTCCTGCCTCACTTGCTGCTCCCCTCAGCAGTGTATTTCAGTCTGAACTGCCTGTTCCCCACTCTGTCTCTGGTGAGTCCTCTCACCCCCTGTACCTCTGGCCTGTACCCCAGTTCTTATATGCATAAATAAATATATCTTTTAAAAAATAAAGATCACTCACAGTCTAGTCATAACAGCCAGAGAAAGGGCTATGTAGAAAGATGCTGAATGACATAAAATGCTGACAGTACATCTACTCCTCCTTCCAACCACCATCCGTCCAGCCACCAAGAATTTATGACGAGCTAGCCCTACTGTCAGCTTTGGGAATGCAGTACACAATAACTTATATGGTCTGTGACTATACAAGAAAATTAATAAATGGAGCTAATTCTAATAGTGAAGAGTTCTACAAAGGAAATAAAACAGAGTGTTGTGATAAATGCTCCAGATAGGATATGGACAATGTCTCTGAAGCTGTGACGTTTGAGCTGAGACTGAGGGTGTGAAGGAGTCTGCCATGTGATTACTTGGGTGAAGATACAGTCATGCATCATTTAACAATAGGGAACATTCTGAGAAATGCATCATTTGGTGATTTCATCATTGTGCAAACCTCATAGAGTATAACTACACAAACCTATATGGTATAGCTCACTACACACCTAAGCTAGATGGCTCTAGCCTCTTGTAGACACCATTGTAGTCAATATATGAGGTGCATCACGGACTGAAACTTTGTTATGTGACTCATGACTGTAATGCCAGACAAGGGGACTAGCAAATGCAAAAATCCTCAGGCAGGAATTTTAGTGCATTCAGGGAACAGAAAAAAAAGTCAGAATGACTGGAGTAGAATGTGGGCCTGGGGAGGGCTGGGGAATACCAGAAGAGCAGATCTGTGGGAAAGGCTGAGACTATCATGTGATCACTTATAGATACAAGGAAGTTTGGATTTTATTCTAAGCACACTAAGAAGTCTTTGAGGACTTTAGATTGAGATGAACATAATCTAATTTGTACTTTAAAGAGGTTATTCTACACCCCCCTCAGTAATTAATATAATTATACAAAAAGCAAACAGTAAAGATAAATATCCAAACAACACTTCATAGGTGTTTATAGAACATTTCACACCCAATAATTGTAAAATACACATCCTTTTTAGCTACAAATAGAATATTGACTAAGAGCAAACATTTGCTGAGCCATAAAATAAATCTCAATACTTTCAAACAATTGAAATGTTATAGAATGTGTTCACTAAATCAAGTGGGACTAAATGGAAATATAGCACAATAAGATATCTAGAAAATCCCCCAAATGGTTTAAAATTAAATGGCACACTTCTAAATAACACATGGGACACAGGAGAAATTACAATGGAAATTAGGGAAAAAATTGAACTGATAATGAAAATACAATATATCAGAATTTATGACATGCAACTAGAGCACTGTTTAGAAGGAAATTCATAGATTAAGTGATTATATTAATGAGGAATAAAGGTTTAAAATCAATGACTTAGGCATTTACATTAAATGACTAGAAAAAGAGCACATTAAATCTGATATGGAAGAAAAATAATAAGCATAAAGTAAAAAAAGCAATGAAAGAAAATATACATGTATATTAAAAATTGACAAAGCTAGAAGTTGGTATTTTGAAAAGATTAAGATTAATTAAGATAAAAGAGAATAATCACAAATGGCCAATTTCAAAGTGAAAGAGTGGACAATTAAAACTACAGACATTAAAAGAATAGAAAGGGAATATTATGAACTAATAAAGTCAATCATTTTGATAAAGTCAATCATTCAGAGGATGTGAACAAATAATTTGAAAAATATAGCTTCCCAATGCTGACTCAAGATGAAACAGACTATTTAAATGGGCCAATTTCTATTAAAAAACTTCAAGCCAAAAACACTTCACAAAGAAAACTCCAGGTCCAGAAGATTTCACTGGTGACTTCTACCAAGCATTTTTTAATTAATAGTACAAATTTTACACAAATGCTTTTAGAAAAATAAAGGTGTAAGTTCTACTTCTCACTTCAGTTCATGAGGCTAACATAATCTCGATAAAAAGAAAACCTGAAAATATGTTTATGAAAAGAAATATATTGCCCCCATTTCATGGATAATGACACTAAGGTTCAGAGTGGTGACATGACTTGGCCCAGAATCTCAGGACTGGTAAGTGACAGAGCAGTGCTAGGCCTCAGGTTTCCAGCCAAGTTTGGAAGAGCTCCGTGATCTTTACTGCTCAACTGTCTCTACCCTACTGCCTCCTAGAAAGTGGCCTTTTCACAATCTGCAAATTCCATCCTGTAAGAACTGTTGAAGATTACCAGTGCCAGAAGCCGAGACCTAGGGTTTCTCCCCGTACCACCTCTTACTCCCAAGGAAGCTCCTGGGCCATCTCGCACCCCACGTAGCCCACTTTAGAGTCCCTCGTGTGAGTCTTCCTATTTACAATGAGCAGCTGTGTGAGGCCAAAAATCCATGTGTGGTTATAGAAAAAATCTCTTCCGTATTACATCTGGTTTTGTCATTTAGGCCAATAATCCTGTCTACTTCATTATGTATTGCTTTGGGTAATAGATACGGCACAGAAGGAATGCTTGAAAGTTTTAACAGGAAAGCAAGTCACTTCCAGAAGATCACAGTAGAGTAGGGCCTAGTAACAGCACACTCTGCTCAGTTTTTACTTATGCAGAGCATGCAAGTGTTTAAATTGAAGCTTAAATGCTATTAACTAATATTCAAATGAGTAACTCGTATCTTACTTATTATTAGAACTTATAATAACCACCTGAACTCCTCAATGATTCCCTAGTCCTGACATCCTGGATATGACTTCAGGAGTGGGTAGTTGGCTGGAACCTAGGAACTTATTTCACAGTCTTTGTTGTAAGGGGTTGTGAATCTACATGACCTCGTCTTGGCTTAGATTGGTTTGCATCTTTCAACCTTGGCATTTCATCCCGTCTTTGTCTAGATAAGTCTATCTCTTAAATATCTCTGAATTCCACTTGCTCTCTTCATTCAGTTTGGGGCCTCCTCATCAATGCTATGGCCATGGCCCCCTGGCATGTTCCCTGCCTTTAGTCTGCTCACCCTGAGACTATCTTTCCCAGGATTACTAGAAGCTGTAGCTCTGTGTAGTCTTTGAGTTAAACTAAAAATCTGTTAGTATGTCTTTCTAAATACTGTTTCCAGGGTGTGCAATTAGTTTCTTAAATATAAATTCTCAAACTGATAGCCCAAACTTCCCTCCCTAACCTCTCCTCCAGTCTTCCCCCATCTCAGTGAAAGACAAGTCCATTCTTCCAGCTGCACAGGTCAAAACCTTGGAGTCATTGACGCTACATTTTCTCTCTGTCCTACATCCAGTTCAATCAGCAAATCCTATTGTGTCTATCTTTAGGAGAGCGCCATAATCTTTATTGCTCACTCCTCTAAACTTAACACCCCTGATCTCTGCCCAGATTGTTGCAAGAGCCTCCTTACTGCTTTCCCTACTTCCTCCCTTGCCCCAATACTAGTGTTTGCAAATAGCAGTCAGGGCACTCCTGGTAAAATCGGGAAGCCAGACTACAACACTCCTGTGTGTAAAATCTATAATTGCCACCTTGCTTAGAATAAAAGCAAAATTCAGTATAGTAGCCTAAAAGGTCCTCCTCTCTCTGGCCCTTCACAGTCTTCCCAAATCCATCCTACTCTTGTCGCCAGTGCTTCCTCCACTCCAGCCACACTGCTTCCTCCCACGCTTGAGGCACTCTCCAATTTCAGAATCTTTGCACCTGCCATTCCCCCCTGTTGGCAAAGCTCTTCCCTGCGTATCTGCCTGTCCTCTCCCTGGTTTCTTGTAGGTTCCATGTCACTGAGTCCTTATGTGACCATCCAATAGTACCTCTTTTCTGGCCCTTCCTATCCTTTCTTGCTTCATTTTTTGAACAGAGCACTTAACTTTCTGTTGTACTTACTATATGCTAATCTAGGAATTTATTATTTGTAGTCTATCTTCCCAAATGAAACATAAGCTCCATGAATACTGAACTTTATTTTATTCATTGCTGTATCACCAGTGCCTGACACATCTCCAATCCTGGCTCAATAATTATGTATTAAATGAGGAAATAAATGAATATGTGTCATCTTCCAGGGATCCTCCCATTGAACACTTTTAAATGACAATAAAGTTATTTTAAATAACAATGATCATAATGATATTAAGTGGTAATGATGTTGCTATTGAAAAAACATAAGCAGATACAAAAGAATAAAAAGCAGAGACAACTATTGTCAGCATACATACATATAACATATTGACTAAAACAAGCAAACAAAAACGAGTATAGCAGCTAAGCATGTGCAAAATACATCAGGATTTTTTCTTCATCAAAATGAAGAAAAAGTTCATCGGATTCCAAGTCCTGTGGATTTACAACACAATGGTTCCCTGGTCTTAAATGCATCCCAATGGTAACATCACAGACAAGAAACCAGATGTTGGATTTATTGTTCAAAACTTGGTGGTGAGATGGGTGGGGCAGTGTTTAGACATCCCTTCAAGGTCCTAACTATTAAGTGTTTTGATTATTTGGCAAGAACAGAAAGCATTCCTGTGAACTGCATGGTGTCTATTTGGATTCCTCATTAGGAGAGAGATTGCTCAGGCACAAATGGGTCACTCAGGCCCAAGGTGTTTCCGGGGACAGGAAACAGCTAAGTCTCTTCAGTGCCGTTGGCCTCTCCCCGAATCTGGGATTGCCAGATGCTCCAGGACACAGGTGCACGGATGGTCCCATTTCCCCGGGCCTTGTCCCATTTCAAGCAGTATTGGGACAGCTCATGAAATCAAGATGTGTTTCTCCCTGTTTATGACATCCTTAATGTCCCTCATAAAAGTGGGTTTTCTCTCTGTGGAAGCCCTACATTAAGTCCTTCTACTCACCCCCTCTGCCCCACACATTCCCATAAACTGGTTGCAGGCACACCAGGCTCCCAAGTGGCCACACTTGCCCTTTAACGTCTCCTCTGCCCTCAATACATTTCTCTCACCCTCAACTCTGACCTAGTGGTTCTCAAACTGAGCATTCATCAGACTACCAAAGATGTTTTTTTTTAAAACATGGCTCCCGGGCCTCCCCGGTGGCGCAGCGGTTGAGAGCCGGGTTGCGAAGCTGCCCACAGCCTCTGCAGCAACGGTTCGATCCCCGGCTGCTCCCCGTCCACCAGAGGAGGGTCCCACATGGCGCGCAGACCTCTCCTGCTGCCCGCTGCTCCCCTCAGCAGTGTGTTCCAGTCCTTCTGCCTGCTCTGCTCCCCGCTCTGGCTCTGGTGAATTCTCTCACCCTCCCGCGCTTCTGACTGTACCCAGTGCTTGTATAAATAAATAAATAAATAAATAAATCTTTTAAAAAAAGTGGCTCCCCATGTCCCTCCCCTGGTACCCTTCAGTCAGTAGGTCTGGGATGGGGTTGCAGACACAGTTCCGTAGAGTTCCCAAGGGATGCTGATGCTGCCGGGCCTGGGACCACACTTTGAGAACCCACTGGCTTACTTCATCCCTTAATCTGAACTATCTCTTTTCTTTATGTCCTGATTATTTTCACTTGGGAGATTGAAAAATCCCTCAAGGATTTCTAAACTTTAGAACTTGGAGAAAATTTAAGCCTAGTAATACTGTTTCAGATAAGTGAATTACCAGCTCAGTGTCACATAACTAGATTGTAGCTAGAGCCAGGATCCAAGCTCAAGGCTTCAGACCCCACGCAGCACAGAACAGATTTACCACTGCCATGGCAGGAGGCCCTGGTGTCCAGAGAAGAGCAGGCCTTGTCCAGTGAAGAGGCTTGGGGACTGGGCCCTGCTTTTTAGATTCCTAATACTTCTCTTCTTCCCACACTTCTTTCAGCTACTCTACTAAGAACCTACTATAGGACAAACGCGAGATCCTCCCTTAATCTGTCAAACACATCTGAGTGTCCACTATCATAAAGGCACTATCCCGATTATGGGGGACACAGTAACAATAAACATTTGTTCTTTCCTCCTGAGTTCATAGTCTGACAGAGGAATTAGACATCAATCAAATACTTGCACATGAAACTAAATTTGAACTGTCTTCAGGGTTATAAAAGAGGGGTTCATGGTGTTCAGAGCAGATGTAAATGGGGACTTGATTGCACATAGGGATGTGGAGGACATTCCTCTCTAGGAAAGTGACAAGTAGGTTGATATGTAAAGAGTAAACTTTAGCCAGGTTGTAGGGTAAGGAAAAATGTCAGGCTTTTCTGCCCTCCCGCCATCAGGATAGATGATGGATCCTTGCGGTCCTGAATGCATGCCTGATGGCGGGCACCTGGAGTAGGGTGTGGGCATAGGTAGATGGGATTCACCTGGGCTGAGACTGTGCTTTTTAAGGGCAGCGTCACGGGGACACCAGCAGCAGCAGAAGCCAAGAAGCTGAAAAAGAGAAGCCAAGAGAGAAGCAAGAAAAGCAGAAATCGAGAGAAGGCCGGAGAGCCCATAGAGTGAAGACCTGCTGGGGGCTGGGAGGCCTGCCAGCCCTCCAGTACCTCTGCCTGCCATGTACCTGGTAATCCCAGTAAAAACCTGCAAAACCACTGAGGACTCTGACTCCTCCTTTTCCCGGTCTTCTGGATCCTAGAAAACCTGCACCGTGTCTATTCCTGCCATTACACAGGTGAAGGGGGGAAAGGAAGGGTATTTGGTGGTGGTAGCATGTATAAAGGTCCTGTGGTAGGAGGGACCCTAATGATTACAAAGGCTAAAGGAAAAGCGGAGTGGCTATAACAAGAGAGACCAGGTGCCGGAGAGGCCAGGAGACACCAGGCCTTGCAGGGCTCAACAGGGGAAGGATTTTAACTTTTAAAGACCATGGGGAGGCACCATGGGGTTTCACTAGGGAAAGGTGGTATAATCAAATCTGCTTTTCTGAAAGCTCTTGATAGTCATCATGTGCAAGAGGCAGCTGTAAACACATGTTATCGGTGACTCAGCCTTAAACGGTGGTAGCTGATAAAATGAAGCAGAGTTGAGAGAGGCATTTAGGACAAAAAATTCTACAGGACTGGTGATGAGTTGGTTACAAGCAGAGTCATGGCTTACACCTGGATTTCTGGCTCAGGTGTCTTCTTAGAAGGAGACGTAAATTTTTTTATTTCAAGGAACACTGTTTCTGCATTTTACAGCTCCTTTTACAGCTCCTTTTACTTAAATTATGCTGTAGCACATTCCTGTAATTAAATATTCATGGAGATGTGATTTTTTTAGACCCCTCATGATTTCCAGGAGGAACGTCTCACTTTCCTATCTCCTGACTAGATTCTGAGTAGTGGGAACTACTTACCAGTTGGTGTAAGGACTGTAGATTTGGTCATCACTCCACTGTGACCCCCTCTGCCCACCCTAGCGCCTGGACTGCAGAGGGTGATTATTTCCAAAAGATTATTTCCAAATTTTCTAGTCAAAAATTGTGTGACTGTTAAACACATCAAGTTGGAATGAACATGTCAGCTCACTGGGAGAAAGCAGGGTCAGAATACATCTCATATTGGTGGAAACTAGAGAGACAAATAGCTCAAAGGGATCCAAGCAGAGTATTTTATGAAGTTATAAAAGCCACCCAGAGCAGAACAAAAAATTGTGTGTTTCAAGTATAATCATGAGGTTATGATTGCCACACGAGGCAACGCTAACCTTCCCCAATGAAAATATACAGAAGCTTGGCCATTGTGAAGCATCTTACCTGATCTTTCCAAAATGTTTGTGCCTTGACAAAAAGTTACAATGCATCTCACTGAGTACTGGTCATCTTGGGGAACTGTAGGGTAAGGTAAAAGGTATCAGGCTTTTCTGCCCTCCCGCCATCAGGATAGATGACAGAACCCTGCGGTCCTGAATGCATGCCTGATGGCGGGCACCTGGAATAGGGTGTGGGCATAGGTAGATGGGATTCGCCTGGGCTGAGACTGGGCTTTTAAGGGCGGCATCACGGGGACGCCAGTAGAAGCCAAAAGAGAAGCCGAGAAAGGAGCAGAAGAAGCCGAGAGAGAAGCAAGAGAAGCAGAAGCCGAGAGAAGGCCAGAGAGCCCAGAGTGAAGACCTGCTGGGGTCTGGGAGGCCTGCCAGCCTACCGGCCCCCCAGCACCCCTGCCTGCCATGTACCTGGTAATCCCAATAAAAGACCTGCAAAAAACTACTGAGGACTCTGACTCCTCCTTTACCTGGTCTGCTGGATCAGAAAACCTGCACTGTGCCCTGTTCCTGCCCTCACAGGAACACATCTCATACTTTCCTCAACAGCTCGCAGCTCTGAACCCCTCTGTACAATCCCCTCTTTTTTGGAAAACCTGGATTAACGAGGTGCTTCTTTTTCAGAGAGATGTTTCTTACATGTCCCACATCCTTGTTTACAGGCAAGGAATCTCCTGAGCGACCGCTGGCAACTGCACCCCTCCATCTCCATCTCACAGCAGGGCACCGGTCAGATATGTCATCTGTAGGTTGCATCAGTCTGAATTCTGGGAAGTGTTGTCATTTCTCTTCCTGAACTTTGAAGATAAAGTGAGGATGTTCATCTTCCCCAAGACTCTCCCAGGGCTTTCCTGCCTGTCAGTCTTCCCCCGGCCTTGGAAAATTCCATCAAACACACATGCACTAGACTAGGACTCATCAGGTGCGTGGACTTGGATGCACAGGTGTAGTGGCAGGAAGGCAGAGCATGATCTCTACGATCCAGGCAGACAGGTAAAGGAGAGTCCTAGAGCCCTCAGTGGCTTTTTCAGGCTTTTATTGAGGTTTTACCAGGTACACGGCAGGTAGGGGTGTCGGGGGGCTAGGAGGCTGGCAGACCTCCCAGCTCCAGAGAATTTTCACTCTTTCTGGGCACTCTGGCATTCTCTCGTGGTGTCTGCTTCTCTGCTGGTTCTGCTGCTCTCTCTATTACTCGCTTCTGCTGGTTCCCTGTGATGCCACCCTTATAAACCCAGGCTCAGCCCAAGTGTGCCCACCTACACAGGCCCATACCCTACTCCAGGTGCCTACCATCAGGCATGCATGTGGGACCACAGGGATCCATCATTAATATAAATGGCAGGAGGGTGGAAAGCCTGATAATTTTTCACTTACCCTACAGAGGGTTTCAGTGAAAATCCTTTTGTGGAATCCTTTTGTAGGGTAAAGAAAATGTCAGGCTTTTCTACCCTCCTGCCATCAGGATAGATGATGGATCCTTGCGGTCCTGAATTCATGCCTGATGGCGGACACCTGGAATAGGGTGTGGGTATAGGTTAGATGGGATTCACCTGGGCTAAGGCTGTGCTTTTTAAGGGCAGCCTCATGGGGATGCCAGCAGAAGCAGAGAAGCAAGAGAAGCTGAGAGAGAAGCTGAGAGAGAAGCTAGAGAAGCAGAAGCTGAGAGAAGGCCGGAGAGCCCGGATAGAGTGAAGATTTGCTGGGGGCTGGGAGGCCTGTCAGCCTCCCGGCCCACCAACACCCCTGCCTGCCATATGCCTGGTAAACCCCAATAAAAGACCTGCAAAAGACACTAAAGATTCTGATTCCTCCTTTGCTCGGTCTGCTGGATTAGAAAACCTGCACTGTGGTCCAGTCCAGCCCCTTACACCTTTTTTCCCCATTCACATCCAGGCAGGGACCACAGAAGGTTGCTCATTTTCGCTAACACTAACTCCTGCACACTGACTGCAGGAGATTGTAAAACCATGCTCAGCAACACAGGTGCGGCCAAGGCCCAGTGGTCTGGGTTCTGGGTCTCACTTTGCCACTGAACAGTTCTGTGACCTTAGACAACTTTCTCTGCTTCTGTGGCCTCCAGATATCAAACTGGAAAAGGAGAGTGTTGAATGAAAGTAACGGTTTGCAACAATTCCAATTATATTTTCAAAAGTTTTTTAGCATATCTTTACTGCTCTAGCCCCCCATGTTTGTAAGATTCTTGACTACTAAGCACACTTAATTTATTAAGCAGACTTTCTTCTACTTTTTATCCATCGAAGCACACATCAGAGGCTGTGATCCCCACGGCTGACTGATACTATTCTAGCCAAATAAACCTCGTCATAAAGATACGTGGGTTTTTTTTATAGGATGTTTAAACTTTCAGAAATAGCCTGCAACCCCCATCGCAACACTCTAAAAACTCTAAGCATCCCAAATGGAGGGACAATGGGGTAAAACCTCTCCAGAGAAGCCACCTGTGTCCAGTGTTCTGAAACGTAGGTCTAATAGGACCCCAAAGCCCCTCCATGGGGGATGAGGGGTTACAGTGCTGGTTTACATAGCTCCAGCTCGGCCTGTGAAATCATAGCCTATGTCTTTCTTCCCTGTTGCAAGAGGAAATATCTCTCCATACTTTTCTATTTAATTCTGCCGGTTAGTATTCACCGGCAGATGAATACTCTCCATCAAAATCATGAATACCCAGCAACTAATTTATCTTTTGAATGGTTCCAGTTTACAAACTCCCCTCATACTTATGCTTTTTCCGAGCTTTAAAGTCGCACAGAAAATCTGAATTCATTTTCTTCCTTCTATTTTTCAATCCAACGGATTAATTCTGATTGAAGAGTTTGTGCTCTCCAGGCACGCAGCAGGTTTGTAGCCCAGACCTGCTGAATGTGTGACTGAATTAACCAACACAGGTCACAAGTATGAGTTGGCTCTGCTCAACTTTTCCACATCTTCCTTCTTAGTTAACTCTTTCCACAGCCCTGTAAGGTGGGTGGGGATCTGCTTCCCATTTTACAATGAGGGAAGCTCTATCTCAGACACTGAGTCTTGTTCACCAGAGCTGGCGAGCAGCGAAGCAGACCTTGAACCCAAGACGGTCTGCATAAGCCTGGGCTGTGGCCCTGCAGGGCCATCTGTGTGGGCCCTGCTGTCCCTTCTTCTGGCATTTCCAGGTAAGCCAACCCTCCCTCATCTCCCTCTCCATTGCCAGCCCAAGCATTTTCATCAGTCGAGCCCTTAACTGTCTTCTGTTTTGCTTGTGGTACTTTCTTTGCCCTGTCTTGCCTTCTGTGTGTGTCATCCTGCCACTTCTTTGCCATGGCTGTGAATACCTGATCTCCCAGGAGTTTTGACCTTGAAGCAATTCTCCCCCTATATTCATAGCAAGTCCTCTGCAATGTTCTGGTGGAGTCACAGAGCTCCCCAGTATGGAGGGACTTCTGTGAGGTCTGCTCGCTGTGCAGAGGAGCCCCTTGTCTTTGAGAAAAGATGCCTTCCACTCACCATGCCCCGGCCGCCTCATTCTGAGAGGTTCTACCAGCTCACTTTTGGGGTCATAGCCAGCTCCTTGTGGTCCTCATCTCCATCCTATCACCTCCGTTATCCTGCAGAGGGCCTGCCCTTCATAGGTGGAAAGAACTTTTACCTAAAAGTGAATTTTTTTTTTTTTTTTAAATTTTATTTTTATATTCCCCCATACAATTGCAAACGCCCCATTCTGACCCCAATCCTTCCCTTCCCGCCCCCCACCCCCCAAAAAGTGTCTCTGGTTCATAGTTTTTTGTTGATTTTGATTTTCACTTTCTTATATTCATTTTCCTGGTCCCTTATTTAAGTTTTCTAGATTCCTGCTATGAGTGAGACCATCCGGTATTTTTCTTTTTCTTTTTGGCTTATTTCGCTGAGCATGATCCCTTCCAGTGCCATCCATGTTGCTGCAAATTGCATGTGTTTATCTTTTTTGAATGCTGAGTAATATTCCATGGTATATATGTACCACATCTTCTTGATCCAGTCATCTATTTTTGGGCATTTGGGTTGTTTCCAAAGCTTAGCTATTGTAAACAGTGCTGCTATAAACATAGGAGTGCAGGTGCTCTTTGGAATTGATGTTTCTGTGTCCTTTGGGTAAATACCTAGGAGTGGAATTGCTGGATCATATGGAAGCTCTATGTTTAGTAGGTCCAGAAATCTCCACACAGCTCTCCATAGTGGTTGGACCAGTTTGCACTCCCACCAACAGTGCACAAGAGTTCCTTTTTCTCCACATCCTCGCCAACATTTGTTGTTGCTAGTTTTTTTAATATGTGCCATTCTCACTGGTGTGAGATGGTATCTCATGGTAGTTTTGATTTGCATTTCCCTGATTACAAGTGATGTTGAACATTTTTTCATATGTCTGTTGGCCATTTGCATTTCCTCTTCAGAGAAGTTTCTTTTTAGCTCTTCTGCCCATTTTTTGACTGGATTATTTTCTTTGTTGTTGCTGAGTCTCATCAGCTCTTTGCAGATTTTTGTGATCAGTCCTTTATCATTAGTGTTGGGTGCAAAAATGTTCTCCCAGTTGGTGGGGTTTCTCTTTGTTTTTGTTATTGTCTCTTTTGCTGTGCAGAAGCTCTTTAATTTGATGTAGTCCCAGCTGTTTATCTTTCTCTTCACTATCACTGCTTTGGGTGATGTGTCTGTAAAGATGTCTTTGATGTGCAAATCCCGTAGTGTTTCGCCTATATTTCCTTCTATGTATTTTATGGTTTCAGGTCTTATGTCTAGTTCTTTAATCCATTTTGAGTTGATTTTATTGCTGCTTAGCTGGGTGATGTTGGGCAAGTCACATTGGGGTTCCTATTAGTTAAATGGCAGGGTAAATGGGGTAGCCCTGACAACTTTGAAATGGATGGTTCTGGTGAATGCCCTTTTCTCTCCCTCCACCATTCTCAAAGTAACCCCACTCTTTGCGGGGCCCTCCCAAAGCCCAGTGCCAGAGCATTCATTATCCTTCCCAGATGAACTCTGAAATCCCAGCTCCCCAGAGCCTCCCTGAACCAAGCGCCCAAGGGGACCAGTCTCAGCCTCCTGACTTTCATTTTTTTAAATTGAATTCTGCTGTCTTTTTTTTTAAGACTTTATTTATACAACATCTGGGGTACGGGCCAGAGGCATGAGAAGGTAAGAGGATTCACCAGAGACAGAGCGGGGAGCAGAACAGTCAGATTGATTGAAATACACTGCTGAGGGGAGCAGCAGGTGAGACAGGAGAGGCCTGCTCTGCCATGTGTGTCAACCTGGCTCAGGATCAAATTCCTGCTTCAGTGGCTGCAGGTAGCTTCATAGTGCTGAGAATTAACCCCTTACGCCACCAGGGAGGCCCTCCTGATTTTAATTTAACTTGAGCCCAGAGCCTAAATATCTCTTAACACTAGGACCACAGGCTCCCAGAGAAACACAGCACCAGGGCTAGCGAGCCCCTGCACCATGGCCCCCAGAGGGGTCTCTGCCCTTAGACATAGAAAAATCCACCCCTCCATCCCCACACCTGAGTTTCTCCTGTCAATTCTGGAACCACAAGTCACGTCACATATTTTATCTTTTTAAAACTGAGAGGGTCCTTTTAGAACAACTGGTTTGAAATTATCTCTCAGCATTTATGCCAATTTTACAAATGAGGAAACTGAGTCTCCTAAATCCCTGGATAGAAGATTACTACAGAAAAGGCAAAGGATGGTAAATGATAGATGAGTTTTCTTGGTGATTGAGGGGTTTGACTGAGAGATTCCTTTCCCTTTCATGGCATCGGTGGGCAAATGATCCACTGGGACAAAGGCCTCTCAGTAAATTCTGTTATCGGTGACAAGATCCCGAAGCTGCCCCGCCTCTATTGGCACAATAGTTCAAACGTTCAAAAACGTGGTGCTGGAGAGCATGTGGCTCCACCACTTCAGGATTGACTTCCTGGAGGTAAGGGCCATGTCTCTGCTTCTAGAAGAGAAACAGAAAGAGGAATTCTATCAGACAGGTAGAGTGGCTTAATAAAAAGTATTTCCATGGGCATGCACCACCCCCCCACACACACAGACCAAACCACACCACACCACACCTGTGCAATACACACATGCACAAACCATACACACCAGAGCACACACATATACACACATACGTATACACACACCACACATACATTCACAATAGACACATGAACACAACACACACACACATGAACACACATAGCACACACACATATACACAAACACTAGCCTCTCTCTTTGATTAAAGTAATTGCATGCACATGATGCAGTTTTTCACTGAAGGGAAATTATACCCCCTTCTTACCTGGTTTGCCAGAGTGGGGCTGAGAAAATGCCTGGATCAGGAGGCAAAGAACAAGGATCCTGTCCTTGGCCTTGACCCAGTCTTCAACCTGAGGCAACTCCTCTCGTGGTCTACATTTCCAGTACATAAATGTTGTTCACGGCAGTGTTGGGGGAGTAGAGAGTAAAGGAGGTAAAAACCCTTTCTAGAGCCCGACGGACTGCTCAGACAGGAGTCATTAACACCAGGTTTTACTCCAGGGATCTTCAGGGAAACTCATGTGGCCACATGTATGCACACACAGCTGCCAGCAACCTTTTCTCAAAGGGAGTGACACCCAAATCACTCACTCAAAAAGTCATGACAGCTCCCCACACCTGCTGCCCAAACTCCACCACCAACGTCTGTGGCTTCCATGGACTGACCTAACCAGTTAAACTGATCCTGTCATGGTTACCCAAAAAACCATTGCTGTCCTGCCTGCCTGCCACTCCCCACCCGCCTGCCCTGCCCCTCCTCCCTCACCTCCACAATCTCTATACATCAGAGATTTCTAGGCACAATTTTAAAGCTACCTCTTCCAGGAACTCTTCCCTGATTGCTCCTCTACCCACTCTCCACAGAAATTACTTCCTTCCCTCTGATCTCACTTCACTTGTCCTTAGACATAGAGCTAACAGTGAGCGTGTTCTAACTCCTTTTACCAAGCTTTGAATTCCCTGAGACATAGTTCTCTATCCCACTATTCCCCACTCACCCCAATACTGTGGATAATTCCCAGCACCAGCAAAGGCTTGGTGCTGAATGGATAAATAAAAGGATGAGCTGCTACTTCCAAATGACGAGCTCCTTAGCAAAAATCAATCTGGCGAATTCACGCTTCTTTCCTTGAATGTCAATGTAACAAAGAATACTAGATTTGCAGCACATCCAGATAAGCTAAGGGATGTCAACAAGTGGGGATCACTGGAAAATGGGTAACACACAGATGGAAAGTCAATTGGTAACATGAAATCATGCATAATAGGTGGACTGTTGATTAATCACCAACTAATCACAAAGTCCAAGATATACCAGTAGAGATGATCAGAATTACTGAGCATGTCTAATAAATATTGTAATAATCATGAACTAATTTATAATTTTTGATTGTTTTACACCTGTTTTTATAGAATATTCGAGCATATATCCAACCTCAAAAGGGAGGTGGTCTAGTAGAATTGAAAACATCATAGACTGGGAAATAGAAGATCTAGTCCAAATTCTGCAACCATGTGGGTACAGAGACAGGTCAGAAGAATGTCCTTCTATTCCTTTCTATCCTGCTGTAAACTACAGTAAACTACATTTAGACCAGGGGTGCCTGTGTGACCCACAGATAAAAGACGTCCAGGTTCCCTGCCTTCCCCAGGCCTTTGACCATCTCCCACTGACATCTCATAGAAGACCCTCTGGGTGTCCTCAGACATGGGACAACTTATCAGTAGCACATGGGTGGCCAGAGCAGGACTTCCTCTCAACAACTGAGGAACAGGAGCCCAGAGAATTCAGCGAGGGCTGCTGTCAACTCACAATCAAGTCCTGCCCTTCAGTTACACCTGTTGCCACCCCTGGTATCCTAGGTATGTAAGTCAATGTCAGTAGTCCTGCCTGGAGTCCCTCCATTTTGTCTTTTGGAGCTTCAGCTTTCAACCAGAGAGGTGGAGGTAACACCTTGAAGCCAGTGTCTGCGATTGTGTATTGGCTGAGCTGGCCACCAGCACTCCTTGGCCACCCTCCCAGGACCCATGGTGAGCAGTCACCTGCAGGGGGTGGAAGAAACACAAGAATGTCTCCCACCCCTCTGCCACCCACTGCCCAGGGCAAACACAGCACTCATCTCTCAGAAGCAAGTAATTAGATGTTCCCAGGGTGGCTTGTAAATTCCTGACTTCTCTTTGGGAGGTAGGAAGGAAAGAGATTGCTACTGAATATTCCCCTATTTTTCTGCCTGTGGGTGAGTGTGTGTGAGAGTGTGTGTGTGACTTACACAACTGGGTATTTACACACCAGATGACCCCTGCAGGAAAAGGCACGTCCCCAGCCGCTATGGAATTTTAAGAGGTCTCCCTGGAATGCCCTTCTGGGATGTCTGGTTCTAATTGCCTCTGTCAGCCAGAGCTGGCGGGAGCAATGAGAGGTGAAATTGAACAGATTCCAGTTCACATCAGACCCCCAGCCCTGCCAGAGTCCCCCAAGGGCCGGAAAAGAAAACAAATGTGGCCGTGGTGGTGGGTGTGGTGGAAAGAACATTAGGCTGGAAATTGGAAAGCCTGGATTCTCATCCCCCTGTGGCCTGCCGCCAATCCCTGCAAGGCTTCGGCCCTTCACTTCCCCTCACTGGCCTCCAGTTTTCTCATTTGCTAAATGAGTGGTGAGGATGGTCTCAGTCCCCAGTTTAGATTCAGGGACATAGGTGTCCAACTTTCATTGCAAGACATGAATATGAGGGGCACTTTCTTCTGAATTTTAAAGCCAGATGCTCTGTCTGAAGTTTTATTTATTTTTTTTTTTAAAGATTTATTTATTTATACAAGAACTGGGGTACAGGCCAGATGTACAGGAGGGTAAGAGGATTCATCAGAGACAGAGTGGGGAACAGAACAGACAGACTGACTGAAAGACACTGCTGAGGGGAGCAGCGGGTGAGACAGGAGAGGTCTGCCACGTCATGTGGGATCGACCCCACACTGCAGAGGCTGCGGACAGCGTTACAATGCAGTGCTCAACCGCCTGCACCACCAGGGTGGCCCTCTGTCTGAAGTTTTAGATCTCAAAATTGAATGAGAAAAGGAAAAGATGTAGTTCCCACTCAATATAACCTAGCCCCAGCCCCATTTCTTCCTCTTTCCCCAGCCAGGGAGGAGAGCACTGACCATGGCCAGGGAGGAGACAGATCCCATAGATCCTTAGTGCCCCCTGTAGGCAAAATTTGCAGTCACACTGAAATGGAAGTGACCAGGGAGCCACCTGCACCCCAGCACCCCAAGTCTTCTGTTACAGAGCTTTGAGTTCTTGAAGTAGGATTTCAAGTTTGGCCCTTAATGTTTGGGACATTCTTCTCTCTTTTTAGCATGTTGTCTCAAGGGTCAAATGAAAACCTTTGAACTAATAGCCATAATAGGCTGAGATTGAACACCTCAAGGAATGCCCCTGGGGTATGTATAGTACAGGGCAGGTCACCAAAGGTCAAGAACAAAGGTTTCTAGTTCGATCTCCTGCTCTTCCCATCCCACACACTCTGCTAGACCCCTCACCCCACCAACCCCACAGCTGATGCTCGTACATCCTCAATGACCAGGCACTCACTGCTGAGTTATCCTGTATCTACCAGGAATTTTGTGTGCCTACTAGTAACAGAGTCCAAATCATAGTGACTTTGTCAAATTGCGGGGGAGGAGTGTTGCTCATCTCAAAGAGGTCTTCAGATAAGCAATAGTCCTCCAATCGTCAGGAACTAGAATCCCCTCCTTAGAGGAAAACTTCTTCATGGGCCTAGTCACTTCATGGACCATTTAAGTACTAGTCATCATCTCTGCCATCCAGAGAGGAAGAAGAGGGAGGGTAAGGTCAACAAGGTCTTTCCCACTAAGTCAACCCCTTGGAAGACACACCTAGTGACATGACCTTGCATCTCATCAGCCACTCCAGTCGCAGAGATGACTGAGAATGTAGTTTCATCCCTACTTTTTTTTTTTAAAAGATTTATTCATCTATGCATACAAGAGCTGGGGTATAGGCCAGAGATGCGGGGAGGCGAGAGGATCCACCAGAGACAGAGTGGGAAACAGAACAGGCAGACTGAGTGAAACACACTGCTGAGGGGAGCAGCAGGAGAGACAGGAGAGGTCTGCTGCACCATGTGGGTTTCTCCCTGGCCGACTGGGATCGAACTCATGCTGCAGGGGCTGCGGATTGCTTCATAGTGCGGTGCTTAACCCCTTGTGCCACCAGGGAGGCCCTCATCCCTACTTTGAATAAAACTAGGGTCTGCTAGTAAGGAAGAAAGAGGAGTGGACCTTGAGTCAGCATGGACCAGACTGCCACAGTTCGCCTGTATGGAGAGAAGCGATGAATGGGTGTATGCCCTGTAGTTATCTCTTGTTTACACTGATTTCCCTCTGTCTGCAGAGGAGACAAGGAGCTCTGTGTGCTGTCTCACTTGGGCATGCCCACCTGACCCAAGAGAACTCCTCGCCTCTCCATGTGGCACCAGGCTCCTACCAAGTTGGTGGGGAGAGATGGTATCTGCCAATCACTCTCTTCTGGAGATGACACAGGACAAGTGAAATTTCCAAGGTCCTGATTCAGACCTCTCTGTCACTTTCCCTGGAGAATGACATCAGCTCACTTACGAGGACCCAAGCTCAACTGCAGACACCCCCGTCCACCACTGTGCTTGCCATCAGATGGGGACTAATGACCTGCACCATCCTGCAGACTCCAGTGACTACCCACCAGTCTCCCATCCCTGCCCTGTGGTGGAGATGCCCCACCCACATCTGGAGTTAACTTCAGCAATGAGCTTTCTCCCCATATCAGCTCAAAGAGCAAACCTTTACAGGTTTAATATGCTATTTCAAATGGGGAACAAGGAAAGCAGAGCAAGCACCAACTGACTTGGCTCACAGCTAACTTCTTAGTCAGCTGCTCTTGGTTTTCCAATCTCAGGTGCTCCTGGTCCTTCAAGCTTGGACAAGAGGCTCATCCTTCAGTCGGGCTGCAGGTTCACGCCATTTGCCAAATGCAGTTTTTTTCCTCCTCAGGAAAGCCACAGGCCTTTCCTGACCTTTTACCCTTCCCCTTTACTACAGCAAGGCTACTTCCCTGTGAAGGAAACTGAGGCACAAAAAGTTTGTCTGGGATAGCAGTTGTTGCTGATACTGGAGCAATATGTGTAGGCAGAAGGAGGGCTCAGGAAAGGGACATGGGGAGGGAAACCGAGGGCCAACAGAGTGGGATCTATTTGGGGAACCACTTTCTAAATCTCCTAGGGGTACTTCAGCTGTTGACTATGTGTGTCAGTCTTTCATTTTTTTTAAATTTCTGTGGCCACTATATCATTCAATAAGTACACCAATTGTTTGCTGCCATAAGCTACGTTCTCTTTATAGAGCATTGTTTAAAGCAGGTTTTCTGTTTTTGCCACCCTTGTTAGACATGGCCTAAGATCTCTTTCCTCCTTCCCATCACTAATATCCACTCAGTTCTCTCTTGAGACCGAATATGTTTGAGGAGCGATTCCCTTCACCGTACAATTAAAGTAGGATTTCCCTTTAAGATGGAGTTTCCAGGAATGAATTGTGTTTCAAAGCAGGACCACCTCTTTGGGAATGTGAGGGAGAGAAATAATCAGCTTCAATTTGTTAAGAACCATTTATCATGAATACTCTAAAACTATGTCTGTTTTAGATCTTTTCTGCAGTATAACTAAGTTATTGCACATATATCATTGAAGCTTCCTAGACTCCCAGGCTCTGTGGACAGCCCCCCAGGGACCAGCATTTCCATTTCTTATAATACTTGTGGGCAAAGACAGAGTGTCATTCTTAGCACTTTGCTAGTAGGTATTTTTTTAAATATATTTTTTGTGCTGTTTAATGTTAGGTACTTAATACCTTGGAGCACTTAAAATCCTAAGAGCAAGTTGAATTATCACTGCTTTCCAGCCAAGGAAGCTTAAAAAATAGGTTTTAAAAATGGTGACGTCAGAGTTGCAACTTGCTTTGAATAATCATTTCAATCCCAGGATGATTACCTTCCTTATAAAGTAGAGATCAGTGCTAAGTCTCTTGAATTTCTGGAAAATGTACATGGGAAATATAAACAAAAATATATCTGTAATTATCTTTTGAGATCTGGATACAGATTTTTTTTTTTAATAAGGATTGACTGAGTATTGAAATCCCCATGCAGAATCTGGAAGATGTGAACACTCAAAGAAAAGAGGTGTAATAAGATAAATATACTGACATCTATATAAGAAAAAAAAGAATATGGATGCACAAACACATATTTACCTGTATTATATGCATAATGAATAGATACAAATGGATACCAGGATAGAAATGAGGGCATGGAGTAAGAGGTAGGAGGGAGAATTTCCACTTTTGTATTTTTTGAATTTTAAAAAAACATGAGAATGTGTTACCTATCTACAAAAGAATAAATGGCATTTAATTAAAAACATAATGCAACCTTGTCCAAATGTCTGGTTCAGAGGCCTGGGAGCGGAGGAGCTGGATGGGCCTGTCTCCATTCAGCTCCTTGGCGGGGATCAAGGCCAGCAGGTGTCAGGGAGTCAAAGCTTAGGTTATTTCTCCAAGCAAACAACAAAGTAGACTGGGAGCTAGCTGGCATGTCATGCTTTCCCAGTGAAGCAGCAAGCATACTTAGGGCCCTATCAGGAGCCTCTCTGTAGAGGGAGGCTCACTAACCAGAGGGTTTTCCAGAGCAGCCAGACAGACCAGCCTGGGACATGTGCCCGAGGAGAGAGAGTTGAAGATACCAGCGTGTGGCCTGCGGTCAGTGGGTTTGCAGAGCCAGGACCCTTGCCTCCAGCTGTTTGAGGGGAAGCCAGAAGACAGGTTTGATGAGAGCTGACGTGT
This sequence comes from Talpa occidentalis, assembly GCF_014898055.3. Taxonomy (NCBI): domain Eukaryota; kingdom Metazoa; phylum Chordata; class Mammalia; order Eulipotyphla; family Talpidae; genus Talpa; species Talpa occidentalis. Next base: position 38,989,849 of record NW_023604295.1, on the reverse strand, counting down.
GTCTTGGACAAGCCACACACCTCTCTGCACTGCCTCTCCTCACCTGCACCAACTTGCAACAATACCCACGGGGTTTTCTTGTTCACGACTTAGCATATTGTAATGTCGGCAAGATGTCAGGCAGAGGTTTCTGGGCCTGGTCTCTATCACATATATTCCCTATCCAAGCAAGTAAATTTGTCCGTGATGATTCCAATGAGAGAAGGGAAATTGACTTGGGAACCTGGTAGGAAAGATTTTCCATTCAAGGACAGAGTGAAATTCTCTTGATGGGCATCACTGACAGATGGTACGTTATAGGAAGAAACTAAAGGTTCTCTCCTTGGGGGCCTCTAAGTTGATCACAAAGGAAGCAGGATAGAGTATGCAGGGCCCATCTCAGACCCACCGGTGCTCCTCTCTATTCCTTTTTTTCTTATATAAATGTCCCTCCTCCATGCAGCCTTCTCCAAGAAAGGCTCAATTAAGAAGGCATTTCCAGACCTCTCTGCGGCTGGTACCGCCACATTTTTTGCATTCCCTTACTCTGCTTTTCCTGGAGCTGTGCAGTGTTTGTGTGTGTGTGTGTGTGTATGTGTGTGTGTGAGAGAGAGAGAGAGAGAGAGAGAGAGAGAGAGAGAGAGAGAGAGAGAGAAAGAGGCAGAGACAGACCTTCCCCAGACAGAAAGGACACTAGTCTTGTGATCCAGCCATGGGGATTATCTCCTTTGACTTCATAATTCCAGTTGGTAGAACTTTTCCCAGGTTCAGTGACACCCATGGGAGACGCAAGTGTTTTCTTAGAGAGAATGTCCTTAATTGCATGTGGACTCTGTAGGCCTCAGAGCAGGCACTGTTCTGTGCCTGGGGGCACTCTGTGATAAACAGGGTCTGGCCCTTGCCTGGGGCAGACACAGTCACATGGGGGTGACACACACTAAGGCAAGTGGCTCTCACACTTGGTGAATTGTGATAGCTGCCACTGGGCGGGAGCAAGTGCAGGAAGGCCCAAAGAGACAGCTGGTTGATTAATTCTGACAGGAGGCTGCAGGTCAGCTATGGCTTCACGCGGTAGGTGAGGCTGAAACTGGGGCTTAGAGATGAGTCAGAGATTGGGAGTGGGAGGAATGGACAAGATTTTGAAGCTGTTATTGGCTTCATTCATTTCATCTGTGAATCCTTTTGTTCTCTTGGGTTTTCACACCAGTGAAAGCATTTCCCCTTCCAGGGTGTGACCTTCCCTAGCTTCAGACCCTCTGGGTGGGGCCTTGCAAGAAAGCCCTCTCTGAACTCTGGAACAGGAGCTTGTCCTGCCTTTGACCAAATCTACCCCACACCCTCAGGGAGACTCTGCCCCCTTCCTCTTTCCTCTCTCCTTGTCCACTGACTCCTCTGGGGAAACTTCTCCAAATTCCCAATAGTAAATCTAAGACCTTGGCAGGCCTCCTACAGATGACTCCCAAGTGAGCCCATTCCAAGGGTGGGGGTGGGGAGGCCAGGAGTTCAGTCCTTGGATTTGGCCGGGTTGTCCGAGAGGTCTGGGCGCCATCTACTGGCAGAATCTGGCAGTCAGCTTGGAATAGGAATTTACCAATGAGAAAGCGGCAGACCTGGTCCAGGATCTCCAAGAGCGAAGGGAATTCGCTGCTTAACAGACATCAGACAGAAAAATGGAGAAAATGGGCACATGTGTGCATGCACGTGCTTGTGTGTATGTGGATTCATCTGTGCTGGCTGACTGCGTGCTGGGCTGTGGGTAATTTGGAGGGTGTGTTGGGATGGTGTGCATGCTTCTGTTATTGTGCCTTTGGGTGAGTATATGGATTGTCTCCAGAGTAAAAAGACAGTAAATAAGAAGGTAATTGGACCCAGATGTATCCCTCCAAGGGAAGTTTCCAGATGTCCGCTCATTAATCCTCAGCCCAAACCTGGGTGATGTGTGAACTCGGTTGATTTGATTGCATTTGCAGTTGGAAAGAGCAAGGCACAGAGAGACTAGGCCATGACAGGAACACTTGTTTCCTCAAGGGATAAAGTCCCAACGGGTCATTTAATTCATCCTCATCTTTTTGCAGAGAAAGGACCATGAATTCAATGAGGGAAGAGCAAAAGAGAGATCTTACTGGTTACCTTTAAAGTCCTTCTCAACCATGAGTTCTGGAGCGTGTACCCTGCCCCAGTCAAACACACTATCTCTGTGTCAGAAGGACCCTCAGCAGCTGTTCCCCTGCCCTGCCCCATCTCTGCCTCCTCACCTCTTCGCTATTTACTCTCCTGAAGGAATTTCCTGACCCATAAATTTTGAGAGATTTATTATTTCCTGTGACATCCCTTAGCTGGAAATGTGGATGTACATCCTCTTAGAACCACTTTGGGGTCACAGTTCTCAAGTGGGAGCAGGATCTCTCCTGCATGGTGGTGGGGAGTACGCCAGCCTTCCATCACCCCAGAGGGACCACCAAGGATATGACTTACTTTTCCTCACGCACTATTCATGCTGCTGGAGCAACCAGACCAGACGTTTCTCTCTGCAAGCTGTAAGAGCAGTCAAAGTCCTAGAAGACCTGAAGGACTTGGCTCCTCTGTTTATACCAAAAGGGAGAAACTTCCTGTCTTCTCCCTAAAGTCGTTGTCCCTTCCCTCTCCACTGTGAGGAGAATCTTCCAAAAACACCACTCAGAAACAACAACAAAAGCCCACAGGCAATGCCTCCCTTTGCCCATAGGGTAAGTCTAAATGCCTTTACAGGACTAGCCACACTGGCCCCTACCCAGTTTCTGGTCCTCCCACTTCTCTTCTGCATCTACACCCCCTGCTTTCTCCACCCTCCTATGTTCTTCTTCTCCCTCCCCCACTCAAAGACCCAGCCCTGTCCAGAATCTGGCAGCCAGCTTGGAATAGGAATTTACAAATGAGAAAGAGGCAGACCTGGTCCAGGATCTCCAAGAATCTTTATCCCTTATAGGAAACCAGTGTTCCTGCCAGCCCTGAGGATGTTCTCAGGGAATAGTGGTTTGGCATTGGACCGATTTCCAGCTAAGTTAAAAGTGGTATTCACATCATCCACTAACTCCCCATCTCTACCACTCTTCCTTTGGACAAATTAACCCACAAGAGCCATGGATCCAGAGAAAACAGCTTTCCACTGCCATCACCTTTCCCAGAAGAGACCATGGCGTGAAGTTCTGGTGTGCAGGAAGCAGCTGTGCTCTGGACACCCCAACTCCTGACATCTCTGCAGAGCCAGGTCAGCATGGGAGTCTCATTCTACAGCTGACGATCTCCACTAGGAGGAAAGTAAGCTGAATTCTCTCAGTTCTTACCTGAGAGCCCCAGGACACGAATTCAAACCCTCAGCATCAGTGCCTGGAAAGGGAGACGGAGGCCAGGAGACAGTTCCCGTCTGGCTCTGCATGACCAGCCTCAGACCTGAAGCCAGTCTCTCTCCACAGGGGGCCTAATATTGGAGCTGGCCTGGGTCATCTTAAAGAATCAAAGAGGGCACTTTGGAATCTGTTATCAGGTGAGTAGGGCTCTGCATTGGGGATCAGCACATATTTTGTCTCTCTGGTCTTAAAATGACGTTACCGGAGTTGTATGCATGTCTGCTAGGGTGATACAAAGTTTTCACTAAGGCGCACCAACAAATCCATCACTTATTTTCTGACCCTTCAAGATTGTTGACTGTTGTCATTTTATGAGTGTGAAAACTGAGTTGTGAAAAGAACACACATATTTAAAGCTAACGTTTTATTTCCTTTAAATAATTTCTATTTTTTTCTGATGCTAAGAATGATACACATTCATTGTAAGGAAATATTGGAAATACAGGAAAGAATACAGAAGAAAACAAAAAGTCCCTACAATTCTACCCACCAAGAACTCTGAAAATTTGGTGTAAATCCTCCCAGACCTTTGTTTTGGCACATTTAGGAATATATTTTCATAAAACTAGTAGCATGTGGGAGGTCTCATTTAGAAAGCCTGATTTTTGCATACCCAAAATACTTGAGCATCTTTTCATATCAGTGGTATTCTACTTTGTAATAGCTTCATGCTATCCTATCCCATAGGTATATTTTATTTGCCTGGTCCCTTACAGTATCATAAATACCCTTCTTTTTATACACTTATCTAATTATCTCTTCGGGTAAATGTTCCTAAACCTTGAATGGCTGGGCCAAAGATATGGAGAAGGGAGCTGACACACCTGATTCTGGCACTCTCAACACACTGAGTGGTGGGGCATTACACCCAGGAGGGCATGAAGATTTGCAGTTGTTTAACAGATGGGAAAATGGGGTTCCACGAAAAGCACGTGCTTTTCTCCAATTCCCTGAGGGAGTTGGTTAGAGTTGGTGGGTAGAGATGGGGATTGAGGACTTCCTGCAGGGCAATGGAGGGATCTGTACCTTGCCAGAGTCGGAGCAGAGTCCCAGCTCCCTGCCCAGCGAGTTCTCCACATTTCCCTGCCTCCTTCTAAAGCTGACCCCTCATTACATGCTCCTCAGGGGGTTAAACATATATGCAGCAAACCAGGGCATTTACTGAGCTGGCACTGACAGCAGATAAAGCCAAGTGCCCAGATCAAGTAAAATTGTCCTCAACTGGAACAGCAACTTACTGTCCACTATCTCAACAAACAGCACTCCCCTTCTAGGAGGGAAGTTTGTTTTGTCATTAGATCAGTGGGGGTAAGACTGAAAAACAACTGCCCAGGCTGAGGCTTCTGTAAAATTTTTTCAGGCATGCTATTGTGAAGAATTTTGAAGACATGAGGATTTAAATAGCCTTGTTATAATGAAAGACAGATCCAATGTTTGACATGGGTAGGGCAAGCCCTCATCTTGGATATGACCTTCCTGGCACCTGAACCCCAAGAATCCAAGTCTGCCCTGGGTAAATTCCTCACAGCTCCAGAGAAAGCTTTCCATGGGTGAAGGACTGGGAAGGCCCTGCTTATGCTAACGAGGCACTAAATTAGTGCATTACATGCCTCATTTAGCACGACTGTGCAAAATCTAAAAGTACTAATAAATTTTCCTTCTGGGGTCAAGAATCATAAAAGGATAGATGATCAACCATTAATTAGCAGAGAAATTAAAGCTTGCCAGCTTCTGTTCTATCCCTGCCTCCTCTCAAATGGCACAATTTGTTCAAAATGCTTTTTGCAAAGCAGTCTTTCTTAGAAAAAAAGAATGCTGCATCAGCCAGGAGAGTGGCTTCCCGTCTTCTATGACTCTCAGGGTAACAGAACTTTCAGAGGTAACTCTTCTAGAAGAGTCTTAACCCTGGGCATTTTGTCAAGAGAGGACTTTCTGTATTTACTTATTCTTCCTGTTAGATTTAGTATAAGACCTATGTCTTATACTGGGTGTAACTTTTAGTAAAGGGTCTTCTTCTTTGTTAGCTACATTAAACAGTTAATCACTGCAGGGTCTCAGGAGCACCTGAATTTTGTGAGATGTTGCAAAACAGAGACCCCTGGGAGGAAGGTAATTCAGGCTTTCCTTTGCATTTGTCAGTGATTCTTGAGGACAGGTCTCTAATTGAATGCCCTTTTCCTCCTTTCCTTTTTGGGCTACATATTACTGAAAGATGGATATGGGTTTTTATAATTCTCTACTAGAGTCTTGAACCTTCCAAAGAGTTTTCTGCCAGTTATTGTTACCCGAGCTTCTGTGCCAGCTGGGTATAAAGTGAATGCTTGATCAAGAAACAGGGTAACTTGAGCAACACTATAATGGAACTTCATCCCCCACTTTGCCTCTCCAGGTCTTGGCTTCATTAGAGGAGCAGGTGAGTGTCCCAGAGAGCAAGGGGCAGGGGCAGGGGTGGAATGGGGTGGGGCTGACTCCAGGGCTTTCCACCATCGCTGGATGCTGGTGTTAGATAAAAGCGGGGAGGAAATTTCAGTTCCTTTAAATCCTCCTGTGTTTTGGCCATGGCTTTGGAGGTATAAATACACCCAGATGTTTTAAACTTTCCCCTTATACCTAATCACCAGGACAACTGGGTCTTCTGCTCTCCTCTTCTCACCGCTGCAGGGACTTTCAGGCAGCCTAATTAAAAGGGTTCTCCTTTGTTTCCCTAATATAATAGCTCTCAGTCCTGGGGGGCCCAGAGCACTCAGTCAAGGAGAGACTGATATTGAGGCTGGACTTGTGGGCATGCCTGCTCCAGAATATTCAAATGCATCTAGGCCCCTGCTGGGAATGGGCTGGCTACAATGGGGCAGAGGTTCCTGGGATGCATGGCCTAGCATGACCCTGGAGGGGGGAAATGCTCTGGAGTGGGGAGACAGACAGCCTGAGGCAAAGGTCTGATTTATTTTTTTTTAAAGATTTATTCATTTATTTATACAAGCACTGGGCACAGTCAGAAGCGGGAAGGTGAGAGAATTTGCCATAGTCGGAGCAGGGAACAGAAGAGGCAGACTGGCGAAATACACTGCTGAGGGGAGCAGCGGGCGGCAGGAGAGGTCTGTGTGCCATGCGGGACCCGCACCTGGAGGCCCTGGGATTGAACCAGCACTGCAGAGGCTGCGGGCAGCTTCGCAGCCCAGCGCTCAACTGCTGCACCACCAGGGGAGGCCCCAAAAGGTCTGATTTGGAAGAACAGTTGTAGGAGATGCTGTTGAGCCCTAAGGCACCTGCTGTGGAGGACCCTCTCCTGCCCTCCAGGGCTTGGATGGAGCATCCTCCCTCTGGCCTCTTCTCTCCAAACCCTACCCACTGCCTGCCTTGGGCCCCGGAGCATCTTCAATGGGTCTCCCCATTCAGATTCTACTGCCCACTGAAATCAGCCCCACACCACCCACCCGCGGCTTGAATGAACATCCCAAGACAGACCCTGCCATTCCCGGGCTCAGAATCCTTTCCTGGTTCTCCTTTGCCTCTAGAAAAAGTGCAAAACAGCATAAGAATGAAGAATAAAGTGAAAGTGAGGCCCTGGCCTCAGTTTCCGCAGGTTTCCCTCTGGGGACACTCAGATCTTACCACTCCCCAGCACATTTTCTTGCTAGGCCTTCTACCTGCCATGCACTTCCCACAGTGATGCCTGGAAATACCCAATTTGTGCTGCAAAACCCAATCTAGTGGCTTCTCTGTGGTGCAGCTTCCTGAGTCTCTGCAGTCAGGGTCTGCCACCACACTCTCCATGCCTGCCTGTTGAAATGATTTCTATGTGCATTCTCTCCAGGCCATGAGCTCCATGAAAGGAGGGTATGTCTCCTCTATCCTCATGCTTCCTCTCGTGCAGTGTCATTACCTCGCTAATGTTACACATGAAAGTGTCATGTTTGACTGTTGGGGACTTCTAAGGTCACTAAGGCAATCTCTAACTGCAGTCACTAGCCCTCTCTCCAGATAAATGCTATTCCCGTGCCATCTTCTACTGTCTATGGGTGGGGGGGTCCCTCCACTGCAGCCTGGGGCCCAGCTAGGCACATGATCCCATAAGCCCAGACCACTGCTGAAGTACGCACCTCCCTTCTCCCGATCCCCCATCAGAGGCACCTGCATAGCAGGCCAAAGTCAAGGTCTTTGAGTGGGAGCAGGGAACATATTAGCTTAGAATGGACATGGATAAGAACTCAGTGCCTGGACCTCTTTCTCAGACCCAGTAATCAGCCTCTGGAATGGGGCCCAATGTGCATTCAAAATCACTACTTTAGCCCTAAATAGTGGAACTCTTGCAACCCAATTTTGAACTCTCAAGAACATGGTCTATTCCATTTTTCCTGGAGAATTCTATAAAATATTGCTCTCCCCCAGTTATGAAAGAATCAGAGCTAGTTCAGGTGGCTCCTCATTATCTAAAAACCAGCTGAGTCCTTGGTCACAAAAAGGCAGGTAGAGAAATGAAGAAAGGTTCCTTTGGATGGGGGCTATTTGGAGCCACATGGGACCTGGACCCCAAGGGCTGGGGTTTGAGCTCATGCCCCACCATTTGCTGGCTTTGTCCAGCTTTTCTGAGTGTTGTTTTCCACATGCGTAAAATGGATTTAAAAGCAATTCCTACTCCATAGTTCATTGTGCAAATTGGATAAGAGATGTAAAAGCATTCTGTAAACTATAAAAGGCAGATGCTAACTGCTGTTATTTTTGGTGCTATAATTACACATTTCTGAGTTTATGGGAACCAGGGTACATGTCTTATTCATTTCTGCACCCTTTGTGTTAGAATCCTGTGCCTGGCCGGTATCCTATCCAGAGGCTGTACTGAGTATGTGAATGAATGAACGAGGTTAAGAGTGAGGAGCAAGTGGGTGAGTGAATGAAGGGCTGGCTGGACACTGAGGTTCTGTGTCCCAAACCATACATCAAGCTATGCAAGCAGAGACTAAGCTTGTCCCTCCCTTCCCCTGCCTCCCAGCCTTCAGCTGACACGATCCACACATGGAGCCACTTAGTGGAGATGCACACATCTGGGGGCCAGAATGGCTGTGGCACAAACCGCCCTGGACCTAATTATGTAGCTCTGGCAATGGATGTAACTTTGCAGTTTCCACTTTCGTCCTCTCACCCTTCCCTTGGATAATGCTGCCAACATCAAGCAGGGTCTAGTCATGGCCAAATGGCCAGGGACAGGCACCAGGACAAGGAGCTTGAGAGGTCATTGTTCTGAAGTGAGAACAACGGCGCCAGTGCCTGGATGGAGGTCACCAAGCACAGAGGCGAGGGGCTGGGCTGCTGTGGGGAGGAAGAAGAGCATTGCCTTGGGCGTCCAAAGGCCCAGATTCAAATGAGGGCCAACACTCATCTTCTGCGTGGCTTCAGACAACTCACTTAACGCTTTGGTCAAAAAGAGCTAATAACTCCTGGATCACAGGGTTGTGAAGGACAAATGGAAAAAAAATGTTCTGGAAACTCCTAGCATGGTATCTGACTTGACGCATTCACTCATTTGTTCTTCAACACAATTTATTTCTGGGACTTCTTGAGTGCCCGGTACTGTGCCAGGACAAATGCAGGGCGCCCTATCAATCCTTCCTGCCTCCTTCCTTTCTTCCTTCCTCCCTTCCTTCCGCCCTTCCTTTTTCTCAAGAAGGGCAAAGACTTGGTGTTGTTCAGTTCAAACATAAAGGCATGAACAAATGAAACAAACTGTTTTTGCTAAGAGAGCATCTCTCCCAGCACCCGAAGGGAAAAGACAGAGCAGAGAGCTGTGCAAACACACACTTATCACCACAGACAGAAAAGCACACACATCTTCAAGATGATTTCTCTCAACAGACTGGAAAAAGGCAAATCACATTAAAACCCTTGATTTGGGGAAGCCTGCACTTGGCCAGAGGAGACACGGTGGGGCCAGGTGTGTCCGGGGGAGAGCTGGGAGAATTCTGAGGGCGCTCCTCCGTGTTCCACGTTATCTCCCGTATCCTTTGGGAGCCCAGGAGACACAGCCTTCCCAAAGCAGCCTCCGAGGTGGCCTGTGAAGCTTTTGTCCTTGGCAGCAGAGGAATTTCTGCTTCAGTGGCTCCAAACAAGGGCTGCATTAACTCCAGGCCTGTGAGGAGAGCACGTGCAACAAAACCCAACACGGTGTCCCAACCCTCAGACAAGCACAGAAACAAATGGTGCAGGAATTTTTCAGAATAGAATCATCCGCTCAATGTCACTGCATACATTTACCTACCTCAGTGCCTATTCAGGGCCCCCTTTAAAGGGGGATATCAATAGAGATGGATCAGACAACATCTCTATGGCAACACCGCCACTGAAAAATGATGGCGGCCACAGCCAGGGGAGCGATGACCATTTTTTTAAAATATACACAAATACAACACCACTCACCCCCAAAGGACCCCTTCGCTCCCAGGACACAGGGTTCTGTTTAAAACAATAGCCTAGGAGCTCATGACAAGACTAATTAGGGGCAGAGGGGGGCATGCAAACTCAGGATGGAGAGTTTGCACAAAGAATTAAGGCCTGGGGCTTCAGGACACTGGAATTTGTCAACAAAATTAACATTCTCTTTCCTGGAAACTCTCAAGCTGAAGGAGTTTAGCAGGCAGGACATTGTTTTAAGTGTTCAACTTGGAACAGGGAGTAAGAGATGGTAAAAACAAATAGCAGCCAACATCAGTCCCTTAAACAGGATACTAAACTCAGCAGAGGGTTGGTCCCCTCGAAATGGTGCCCAAGACAAGCCTTCTTGGTGCCCTCTTCTCCAAGCCTTCACAAATCAGGATTGGTGGAAGGGGTGCCTTCAAACCTCAAGATCAGAAGTCTTAAAGGAACTTTATGGTTCTAAAGGGCTGTGTTGGATGAAAGCCTAAAATATCCCTTTTTAAAATTCTATTTTTAAAAATTGAAGTAATGCTGGTTTGCAACATGGTATATGACTCAGAGGTATAGGATCACACCTCTTCAGACCCATGTCAGCACACCACACCCGTCACCAAGGAACCCATAATCCTCCACCATAGTCCTCCACTATAGTCCACAGGGCCCTCTCCCTGCCATTGCTCCCCACCCACACCCCTCTGGTAGATTCAATTCTGCAGTCAGATTTCTAAGGTTTGAGTTGGTTTGGTTTTGTGTGTTCCTTTGCTTTGTTTCTCTGCAGTCCACATAGGAGTAAAACCCTGCAGTAGATATGCTACCCTTGAGAACTATCAGGCCATGGGGCTATCGGCAACAGCAACCATGATAAGAAGTGGTGGGGAGGTCCCTTTTACATGGTGCCTTCAAGAGGTCTAACACACTGAACTTTAGAAAGGAATTGGATGCTGTCTCAGCAAAGCCATTTTCTAACAGTTGGAAAGGAGAAAAAAAAAGATTATTTCATTGTGTTTCCCCATAGTTTTGCCCTAGAAAAGAAACAGGAGGAGAAGCGAAGACCAAGGTTGGAAGCCTGTCAGGGCTGATGGACTCTATTTCCATTCTCCCTGCTGACTTTCCCCATGACTTTAGGCAAGTCATTAACCTTGCTCGCCTCTCCCGTGCCTTCCATAAAACAGGAAGTTCTGGCAGATTGGTAGATGAAAGAATCTGATGGAGTGCAGAGTTTATATATAGCGTCCTTTATATCCAGCACGTGAAAGGAATTAGCAGTAACAGGCGAGGCATCAGGTGGAAGACGTGTGAGCTGCCGCCCACTGTGACCCCAGTGTTTGGCTTCCCAAGCTTTGCACAGCCTTATTTTAAGAAACCTTGTCAGTGGAAAACGGACCGTGACTGATGACGCCTGTCCTCTGGTTGTTGATCTGCTGGAGGACCCGGCTCTGTGTGCTGGTTTGGCAGGTCCTGGGATTTCTGAAGCTGGGATCGGGGGTAGGGAGGTGCCCTGGGTATGCGGGGAGGCCCTCCCTAGATCTCCCCAGACCTCCCAGGCTCCTGGACACCCCTGAGCCTATCTCTGTTCTTTTTCTTTCCTTTCTGTTCATTCTTTCCAAATATATACTCCTTTCAGGCAGCTGCAAGAATTTCTACCATAATTTGAGTTCTGATTTTCAGGAATGACAACGAAAACTTCTTTTCTTCTCATTTTAAGTGAGAAGCTCTTGAAGTTAACCACTTATAAATTAGGGCATTAAAATAATTGTCTTTTTCTAGGATCTATACTTCAAAGCATGTATCTCTTACAAGATTTTCAAATGTTAACACAGTTACAATGCACATTTTATATCCAATTGTAATACAAAAAATATTAATTTCATTAATCTATATTGATATCTATTTATTTCACTAATATACAACCAATATATATTAGAATTTCTGCAGACTACAAAAAAGTATGAACAAGGACTTAAAGCACTTAAATTTAAAAGAATAATTTAATTCAAAAGCAATTAATATAATTTTGCTTAGTCAATGAATTTTCATTTTATTTTAATAAGCCCCCTCTCTGACAATATCACATTACAAAAAATAAACTAAATTTGTTTTAAATAGTATTTTATATAATCATAAGTTTTTGCTCTTCTAATGTTAGTGTTTCAATGTAAATCAAACTTTTCTTTATTGTTATTCTCTGGGCAGTCAATTTTAACCCAATTTGAAGGGCTACGTGACTGTGTTTCATGTCCATGACGATAAACACATGCTGAAAGTCCTGTTTTTCAACCTTGTGTTTTGTTCATTGAACTGATGACAATTGTCATTTCTACAGGGCTTAGCACTTCACAACACGAGATTAGCTTGAGCTTGGCATTATGACTGATTGATTGAGCTTCTGTTTATTTTTGCTTTGAAGAGTATTTGTGGGTTAAGATGCCATTGAGAACACGAGTCTTGGTTGCTATGTCTGCCCCAAGCCTAACCATGTTTGCTGCCAGAGCAGAGTGGGAACCTGCAAAAATGCAGGGCAGCCTTGGGCCTGCTGCTCTCCCAATAGGCAGAGGAATGAGAAAGAAATGGTCCTTGCTCTTCAATGTTTCTTGGGTCTGACTGTGAGTGAAGAGGAGGCTGGTGGGTACCATCACTGTCTGTGGTTATACCAAAGATGCCAGAATGTACCCACCCAATTACCTGGGTACCACTGGGTACCACTCCATCCTGTCACAACCTTCTTGAAGTTCCAGGAGCCCCTCATGTGTGTAGGAACCATTTACAAGGGAAAGTGCATGATGAAGTTAGGACCAAGTGCTTTGAAAAAAACTGCTGACAGTTCATGAATTGGTTGATTGCAACATTTACCCTACTTCAGCATGTGTAGGGGTGTGTGTGTGTGTGTGTGTGTGTGTGTGTGTGTGTGTGTGTGTGTGTGCTGGGGGGATTCATCATTTAAGTATATAATAACCCGACAATGTGATCTCTTGATGTAGCTTCATCCGAACACTGGGCAAGGTCTTGGGGCTCATAAACTTCACTTTATGGATAGGGAAACCAAGACCCAGTGGAGCATATCTTGCTCAAGTTCACTCGGCAAGTGAAACTAGGAGCCAGGTGTGCTGGCTTTGTACCAGGTGCATCGTGTCTCCTGCATTAACTCCTCATCTCCATCTTGGGCTGCGTTAGATTACTATGCTATAGTTTTTCACACCAGACATTGTGATCAGGGTCACAGCCAATTTAAGCTCACCATGATTTACAAAATCCATTTTTGCTCCTAGTAATATCCTGTTGTCCTATGCAGAGAGCTATGAGGGTCAGATGAATAATGGATGAGGAGGAGACTTGTAAAGTGAGCGGTGATGTGCAATTATGAAGCACTGTGAATTCAGCACTTCCTAGGGCCCCAGTCACAGGACTTGATGGCAGCCTCTCCCACACAGCTGATGCTGCTGATTCAGCTCTGCAGCCCTAGAAACAGGGATAGGCTGCATCTGGGGGGAGGATGAGGCAGATCCATGTGGCCATTTGGAAGCCAGAAACATTTTGATGTAGCCAAAAGAAAAAAAAAAGGCCCACTTTTTCCCCCTATTTGTTTTCTTCTTAAGTACCAAATAACAACTACCACAGAAATCTCCTCCCTACCCCTACCCCCTGGGGGCTTGGGAATGGGGTGGGATAGGCTCAAGAATGGGTCAGGGCCAGGATGTCTGTTGCACAGCCTGCCTGGTGCAGGAGGAGGCTTTGGCATAGTGACACCAGGGCATATGAGTCCAAATGGCCACATCATCACTTCCAGCTTTGTTCTAAGAACAGCCTGTGGCCCAGGACCTGGGGTGCAGAGCAGCCTACCTCTCCGAGCCCATCACTGGGCTTCTACGTCATCATCAGGACCCCGTGGGGAGGGGATAATACGTCAGTAGGTGAATGTACCCCTTGAATAAAATGACAAAGTGCTAGAGAAAAGACTGGCCTGGCAGGAAGCACCCTGGGTGGATACTGTGTCTGCATCCTGACGGGATACAATTGGAAGCTTGGACGCTTGCATCCCATTGTGGGCCTCTAAAAAAAGACAGTGACCCCAGGCCTGCTGCCTCTATGGCTGCTGTGAGATCACTGGGAAGGACAGTATAAGGAATCATTAGGCAGGAGGACATCTTTCTTTCTCCCTTTCTCTCCTTTTTATATTCAAAGGGGGAATGGAGGGATGCTTGCACAGACACAAGCAGGCAGAAAAAGATGCCCCTGAAAGGACAATTTTGTTGAAAGAGACACTTGCATAGTCCCAGGCAGGAGCCTTGGGAGGAGCTGTCTCTGCTGCTTTGAAAGGGAAGAGGGTAGTGAAGGGAAACACCTGCATAATCAAGGCAGGCAGGAGAGCTGCTGCTTTACTTATTTCTAACAAGCATTTCCTGAGTTCTTCCTGAGCCATGTACTGTAACAGCACAGGGGACACAGAGGCAAGCAAGATTCTTCTCACCTAGAAAGAGACTCGGCTTTGGAAGTGACAAGCACTGGGCTGCGTGCTGAGGCCAGCGTCTGCGTGCTCCCAGGGTCAGGCGTTCACCTAGAGAGAGCAGATGCCTGGGGCAAAGGCAGGTTTTATTTCCCCAAACCCACAGATGGAAGCGGAAGAGCAGCTCAGCCGGGCTGGAGAAGAGGAAACCTCAGGGTAGGGTGAGGGAGGCAGACTGGCTAGTCTACCTGGAGCCATTGATTTAATTTCACATCCATATAACACATCATTGTAAGAACTTTACCAACTTGCTCCTCAGAAAGTAGTTTCTATTATTAGCTCCATTCTATAGATGAGGAAACTGAGTAACAAAGGAGTTAAGATTCTAGCTGATTACACAGTGAGCTAGTCAGTGGCAGAGCAGGATTCTAGCTCAGGTTGCCTGGCCCCTAATGGACTCTGCTGCAGAGCCGTGTGTGCAGGGGGCTAGAGATGGCATCACAAAGGAAAGAGAGCTTGCGATTTTAGTTGTCACTGTGTTTCTCTGGATTAGTTTTTATTACAAAACTAAAAGTTTCCAAATGAGTTACCAACACTGCGGTTTGGAACCAGCTTATATTCAGCCTTAAAGTTGCTGACCCTGTGCCTAGATTACTGTAGTGGCCTCCCCCAGGGCCATGGTGGGTGATGGAGGCTTTCTCAGGAAGGCTCACCTCTTAGCTCTCCCTTTTTCCTCAACCAGGCTCTGTGTGACCTAGTTTTTCCCTCCACCTCTCTCAACTTCATAGCCTCTGAAAAACACCGAATTCTGTGTCAGCCCAGAGAAGCCAGTTCAGGGGCTTAACTTTTTTTTTTTTTAAGTCAATTTGTTTCTTTTTTTTTTTTTTTTAAGATTTATTTATTTATACAAGCACTGGGTATGGTCAGAAGCGCGGGAGGGTGAGAGAATTTACCAGAGCCAGAGCGGGGAACAGAACAGGCAGAGTGATGAGATACACTGCAGAGGGGAGCAGCGGGCGGCAGGAGAGGTCTGCACGCCATGTGGGACCCTCCTCCGGTGGCCGGGGAGCAACCGGGGATCGAACTGGTGCTGCAAAGGCTGCGGGCAGCCTCAAAACCCAGCGCTCAACCTCTGCGCCACTGGGGAGGCCCTCCAGGGCTTAACAGAGGTGAGCTCTTTGGGGCAGAGGCATGGAGTATACGGCTCCCCACCACCCCCCCCACCCCCGTCAGGCCCCACCCCCCCCAAGGCCTGTTATCTATTTAAGCCCTCTCCTGCCACAAATAAAGGGATGGAAAGTCAGTATATGGGTCATCACCCGATACAAATAAAGATAGTGAGTTAAGGTCTTGGACAGTCTCCAGGCCACATGCCAAGCACTGGTCCAAACTATGAGGTGGCTCCTGTGCCTGACCAGTGATCCGGGTTCTCTTTGTTCATCTTCAAAGTGGTTGGAAGCAGACCTACATAAAGGCTATAGAATAGAGCATGGTTACCATCTGCCCCAGGAAAGGGCTAGACCTGATACAGAGATGGGACAGGCCATGACCTTGCATCTCTTGTGCTGTCCATGAAGCAACCTCAAGACAGATTTCCACATACTCACTCCTACCTCAGAAAGCACCGTGAAGTAGGTGTGGCCTTCCACATGCCACCTGAGCCCTCCTCTCCATGGGTGTCAATCAACATAGGCCACTCCGACTGTGGCCAGTACCCAGACACAGATTGCCGCCATTTTAACAAGCCACCGGTTCTACTTCTTCTACAACCCCACACTCAGAACTCTGCCAGATGCCCAGAAAGTGCTTGCTGACCACCACCCCCCCACATTGTCAGAGACAAAGAGAGCTATGGGAGGAGCTTCTCCCCATTTCAGCTTAATTTCATAATGCCATTCAATGTTTTTCTTTTTCTCTCTGGCTTATTTCACTGACCATGATCCCTTCCAGCACCATCCATTTTTCTTACTTATAGGAGCAATGTAGGGGATCCAAATAAGGGATCAGGGGAAAAAATTATAATAAAGTGAAAATCAAAATTAACAAGCAACTATAAACCAGAGACATTCTGCGGGGGGTAGGGGGGTAGGGAGGAGGAAGCAGATCAAAACAGGGGTGGGAAAAGCACAAGGGACTATGGTGATGGTGCACAGGTGAACTAGTGGTGGGAATTTCACGGGGGCTATAACTGAGATGAGAAAGCATATATCATAAAAAAAAAAGAAGAAGAAGAATGATATAAAATATATATAAAATAAAAAAATAATTAAAAAAATTTCATCATGCCCCCAAGCCAGTGAGAAAGCCCAGAAGCCGAGAGAAATCAGCAGGAAGGAAGGAACAGTTGCAAACCATGGTGAATAGAAAGCAAATCTCTATTTTATTGATGTCTGCTTTTGCCTCTAAACATATATGAGTGAATGTGGAAGAAAGTAAGAAACAAGGCACTGGGTCCATTCCACTCTGAAGTTTGAAATGGGAACAGAAGTTCAGATTCCAGAGAACCAGGGCAACCAGTCATTGTTTTTGCACAAAACTTCTATCCTTTTGTGGACAAATGGGGCTTCAAGATCACCAGCAGCCAGAGATAGGACAGGCTTTCAGGGCTGAGGGCCTGTTACTCTATCTGTGTTCTTGAATGACACTCTCTTCAGCCCTCACAGTGGAGCCCATGGGTCTGGCTTCCCTGGCCCCTACCTGCCCTTGCCCTACTTGTCAGGCTCTGATCTCCTGCCCAGGTTCTCTGCACAGATCCTGGGGATAACATCATGAGACTCTACTTCTACTTTGTACTTTCTGAAGGCATTGCCTTAGACTTAGCAGACATGATACTTTGAGTTTTCTCCCCAGAGGCCTCTGGGATAGGCCAGGCAGAAAATAGATGAGACTAAAGCTCCGTCATGCGTGGTATTTCTGCTCTTCGACTAACAGGTGTCAGGGTTACAGTCATGTAACCAGGTCCCAGGCTGTGCTTTTAGGCAGCACTGACACTGTCTTAAGGGGTAGATCCTGAGGCTTATCATACAACTAGAAATCTACCAAAAACACAGAAAAAAATGCCACGTACTCTGTGAGCCCACTTCCAATAACCCTAAGCCATCAATAAGATAGGACCTCTCTCTCCCTCCTGTATCTTCCATTGCACTTTGAACTCTTATTGCAGCACTGCAAGGTCTGCTATTTATTAAAGTTAGAGGTTTGTACGTACAGTTCTGATCCCAGTTCCAATCTATGGGCTCCCACACACAACACCAAGCCATTTTCCAACACCAGCTGGGTATCCTACAACTCAACTTGATTCTGAAACTATGTAGGCAAAGATAGCATTTAATTCCACAGAAAAAGTGGTCAGTTCCATAAGACTTCTCTCCACTTGAGTGGTTCACAGAATTGAGACCAGGTTATTCACTATGTTACTGTTGTATTACAAAGGATGTTAAAGAATATAAGTCAATAGCCAATGAAGGGGTACATTAGGAAGTCCCCCAACATAGAAATTCTGTCACCCTGGAGTTTGGACCCAGCATGGTGGCACATAGATGCATTCTAGTTCATCAACTTGAAAGTTCTCCTTGCTTGTTTTTTTGGTTTCTGTGGAGGCTGAATTACAAAGACAATGTTGATTAAATTATTGGTCATTTGATCATTGGTTCAAACTCCAGTCTCTCTCCTCTCCCCAGAAATCAGGGGATGGGACTGAAAATTTCAACCCTCTATATACATGGCCCTCTGGCCACCAGCTCCCAAAAGTTACCTCAGTATCATACCTTTACTAGTCTGATCACAGAAAATTCCAGGGGTTTTAGGAGCCCTGTATAGGAATAAGAATGAAGACCAAACATATATTTCTTGTTATAAATCACACTATCACAGCACATATATCTTCCCTAAAGACTATGAGCTCTCTCAGGGATAGGATCAAAGCAAATCTTGAACAAATGTTGAATGATTGAACTCATATAAGATCAGGTACATTAAATATCACATTTTACTGGGCCTCCCCTGGTGGCGCAGAGGTTGAGTGCTGGGCTGTGAGGCTGCCCGCAGCCTCTGCAGCGCCGGTTCGTTCCCTGGCCGCTGGCGAGGGTCCCACAAAAAAAAAAAAAAAAAAAAATCACATTTTACTGACCTCCTGACACCTTTGAATGAAATGAAATGAACTTCTTTAATTCACTCAACAATTATTTCTTTAGTTTTATGAAATGGCAGACACTACTCTTGGTAATAGAAGAGAACAAAGCAGATGAAATTATATATCCATATGGAATTTATAGCTTACAGGAAGAGAATAAACAATATAGAGAGGTGAAACTACAAAGGAAAAGTGATGGGGAAACATAAAGCAGAAAAGGGAGCTAGTGTTGGGGTAAGAAGAGGCTATAGGTTGAAGGGTATGTAAATTGACAAATGTAACATACTGTCAAAGGAAATAAAAGAAGATACAAAGAAATGGAAACCTATCCCATGTACATGGGTTGGAAGAATAAACGTTAAAATGACCCTACTACCTGATTCAATGTCATATCTAGGAAAATCCAATGCCATTTTTCAAAAAATTAGAACAATTATAAAATTTGCATGGAACCACAAAAGACCCCACACAGCCAAGGAACCTTGAGAGAAAAGAAGAAAAAAATGAAGGTATTGCACTCCCTGGCTTTATAATACACAGAAAAGGTAGCGATCAAAACAGTGTGGTATTGGAACAAAAACAAACACAGACAAATGGAACAGAAGAGAGTCCAGAAATAAACCAACATACACATGGATAGTTAATCTTTGATAAAGAAGGCATCACCGTACACTGGAGAAAGAAGTTTCTTTAATAAATGCTATTGGGAAACTTGGACAGTCACATGCAAAATAAATAAATAAATAAAATGAAACTAGGTCCTACTTAACACCATACATAAAAATGAACTCAAAATGGACCAATGACTTGAGTATAACACCTGAAACCATAAAGCACATTAAAAAAAAAAAAACAGACGAGATTATAACTGGACATCAACCACAGAGATGTATTTGGGGTTATAACTCTGTAAGGGCAGGATGGGCACAGTGCAGGTTTTCTATGACTGAGCAGACAGGGTAAAGAAGGAGAGAGTCCTGGAGCCCTCAGCGGCTTTTCAGGCTTTTATCAGGATTTACCAGGTATACAGCAGGCAGGGGTGCTGGGGGGCCAGGAGGCTGGCTGGCCTCCCAGCCTCCAGCAAGTCTTCACTCTGTCTGGCCTCTCCGGTATTCTCTCACATTCTCTCTGCTTCTCTCGTGATTCTTCTCTCTTGGGATTCTTCTGGTGGTTCTGCTGGCGTCCCCCTGTTGCCGCCCTTATAAGCCCAGTCTCTTAGCACACGTGTATCCACTTATGCATGCCCACACCCTATTCCAGGTGCCCGCCATCAGGCATGTATTCAGGACCGCAGGGATCCATCATCAGTCCTAATGGCGGGAGGGCAGAAAAGCCTGATACTTTTTCACTTACCCTTCAAACTCCAGCGCAAGGGGAGCAAAATAAAAAATAAACTAATAGGACTACTTCAAACTAAAAATTCTTTGTACCTTAAAAGAAAGAACCGTAAAGACAAAAAGAAAGAACTTACAGACTGGGAGAAGATATTTGCATATCATTTGTCCAACAAAGGGTAAATTTACAAAACATTTAAAGAACTCATAAACTTAATCACAACGACAAAAAAACCAAAAACTTAATCAAAAAATGGCTTAAAACCTACATAGACATTTGTCCAACGAAGACATAGTATGGTGCACAGGCACATGAAAAATTATTCTACATCACTTACTATAAAGGAAAGGGAAATCAAAAGCACAATGAGATATCACCTCACCCCTGTGAGATGCCTATATCGAAAAGACTGGAATCAACAAATATTGTCAAGGATGTGGAGAATAAGAAACACATCCACAATTGGTTGGGATGTAAATTGGTGCAGCACCTATAGAAATCAGTATGGAGAGCCCTTAAAAATATATATGTAGGAATGCCATAAGACTCAGCAATACCACTGCTAGGAATTTACCCAAAAATAAAAAAACACACACTGAATTGTTGAGGCTCAGACTGCCTCAACTCCTAGGACCTCACCTCCTTCTGCAACTGTGATCCTCACAGGCCTGGCCCACGGGAGTTCGTCTCTGCCCCAGCCCAGCAGGGGTCTCCTGACTTGTGATTCTCCAGGAACTTCTTCCCCACCCAGTAAGCTTGTAGGACAGCAGTGTTCTGTTCCAGAGGATGCAGAGTTGTATGAAGACAGGCCATTTCATGGTCAAATCCCCGCCTTTGCCTCTGCCCAGGGCTGAGAATCCTCTATGGGAGAAGACCCTGAGATCATCCTGGAACAACACTACATGTTCTGAGAGTTAGTACACTCCGAAAAACCCAGCTTCACCTAAGAATGACATTTCAATTTCATACAAAAACATATTTTTTACAGTCAAGTATGACAAAGACTGTCTTTTTCCATTTTCTCCATTTCTAATGACATCAAGTTGTTAATTTCCAGTTTCCTTAATTACACCCGGAATGTTTCCCTCTGCTTTTGTAAACTCCCTCATGTCAATTATATCCAGCTTCTAGCCACATATTAAACAACATCTCATAAAGATGTTAGACAGTTGCTGAATTCCTCTGCAAAACTGACAGTGAAGATGCACATGTTCCTCTGTTGCTATAACAGCATGCCTCGTATATTTTAAGTTATGCACATGCAATACTCTGTGTCAGGTCTTGTTATGTCAAATAGAAGCTGTCTCCAGGCAAGAATAGCTGATAACTTTTTAATGGTTATAATTAGTACTCAGCTTCTTTAGGATTCTATTTGCCATAGCTGTGTCTGCTATATGGAAGATGTTTATAAGAATCACTCTGGAAAGAGCTGTACAAATTTAAAAGGACATCACAGAACACCATTTTTGATAGAAACTTTGAACTGGTAATATGATGTCTCCTAAAGCATTTTAAAGAACTTTCTAGATTTTTTCCTTCGTCAAACACAACTCTCATTCTAGGATACAAGTAATAGTCATGAATACTTTTGTGTTCATTTATTATTGAAACCACATCAGGAAGGTTTGTATTTTTATACAGTAGGTTTTATACATGTAGGTTTATCCAGATGCCCACATCACTAGAATTCCCAGATTGCTTTCTTGGGATGTGAGATTAGCCTTCTGTATGCTTGTTTCTTCAGAAACAAGGGAATCATTTCTGCGTCTGAAAACATACAGAGAAACAGATTCTGTGGCTCTATACAATGGCAGGATCCATTTTCTTCATATGAGCTGCTGTTTAGAACTCGTGCAAGTTAGAAGGGATATAGACATCATTTATTCCAGCCCTGTTGTTTTTCAGATGGTGCATCAGGAGAGAGAAGTGACAGGCTTTCCTCCTCATCTAAAAGTTCAGAGACAGGCTGTGCTCAGAACTTTAAACTCCTGGGACAGTTCTCTCCCTGTCTTATCCTGATCACCACTGCCATTTTTATTGATTCTAAACAGTCCCTGGAACTTTGGCCAAGGTCTCATTGTCCGAGAAATTTTGACTTTTCTAAAATATTGCCAAATGAAGAGAAAGATTTCTTTTCTGACTTTCTCCAGTCATACTAGGTTAGAAGGCATCTTTCCCTTAATTAGGAGTGTGTGTGACTCAGGCTAAAACACAGTCCCAGATATTGGCAAGAGTGAGCAGGAAAGGGGAAATGGAAGGGAGACGAATGCATAATAATAGCCTGAGCTAGAGACAGAAACCTGGGAAATAAGTCTTTGTGATGTTCCTTACTCATTAGGTGGCTTAAGGTCTAATTCTGTCCTTCTTGGTCCCTAGACCAAGTTTCCCCACCCACAAGAAAAGTTTTGACAGTCCTTAGAGTTGTGTTCAGGACTCCTTCAATCAAAGAATGTCTTGTCTTTGTTTCTGGTTTCTTCTGCCATGATGACCAAGAAAAGGCAAGATGTTTTCTGGGCCACATGTGGAATCTTCAACACCCTGGGAGCTATTAAAACCCACGCATGCTGAGCCCTCCTGTAGAGAGCAAGAAGTCCTCCCCTGGCACATGCTACTGTTAGGGAGGGCCATTACGGGAGCACAGTGTGGGGACAAAAACCAAATGTGTCACAAAACCCCTTACAGAGAGACCAGACACTCCCAGTTGTCAGTAGCAGCATCTTTTGATCGATTCTCCAGAAACAATTTTTGTTTCTACTAATAAGTAGCCCTTCACAGCCTCTTTGTGTCTTGAAGATTAAAAACTGCAGATATTTAGGAATTAGCCCTTTCTCTTTTAATCCCTTAAGCCCTTGTATTTTTATCTTTTTTGGTATAATTCCAAAGGGATTTGTTGACTTGTAGATTCATTCACCTATTCATTCACTCAACTAACAATTCTTAGCTTCAGCCACTGCTCTGGACACTGGGATTATAGGCAAGGCTTCGGTCCTCATGGAGTTCATAATCTATGGAGACCAAAAATAAGACACACAGATATATGTATGATGACAAACTATTTTAAGTGTCCTGAAGTAGAAGAAGAGCTAGAGGCAAGAGTAACAGGTGGGGCTATTTTACACTAGGCAGTGAGTGTTTGCCAAGATAGGTTTTTATTCATGACTTATTATTCAGATCTCAGTTTTTCAGTTAACCTAGAAATATGTATTTGGACCAAAGGTAATGAGAATAATAGGGAACAAAGGTTTCATGTGCTCTGATACCACATGTATTTCCAAGGTATAAGAGAAAATGAGTTTGTGCAATACTGATCCTCTCCCCTTTGGGGAGTCTGCAGTCAGAAAAGATTTTGTTTAGCAAGAAAAAAGCAATTCTCTTTATAGAACTTTTGGCCAGTTTATAGTTAATTCCCAGTAAACCTTCTTAGTTAAATCACTCAGTCAAGACATGATTTCTTGCTTTAAGCAAAGAAGAGTTGTTAAAGAATATTATAATAGTTTTAAGAGAAATTGAAAACTCCTGCTCTGTAACATCAGGAAAGCTAATGTTGCAATGAATTAAAATCACATGTGATTTCTGTTCTTGGTCAGGACGGAGTAACTGGTACATAACTTGCCCTCCCACTTTAAAAAACTGCAAACAGGGACAAAGCATATGAAGCAACTGTTTTCAGACACTGAACAAGAGGCAGGAGAGGACTATGATTTTGGAGAGAAGTGAATTACAGGCGTTTCCCATGGTCACCCCAGCTTTCTGCTCAGGGGAACTCCCTGCTATAATCATTAGAGCCCAAGTGAGCCCAAAGGATCTCTCTGAACTGAGGAGGCAAAGACTGGAGATCCAGGCTGCAGAGGAGGCTAGAATGTGTGGGGCAGGATATCAGAGAAGCAAGAGTCTCAGAGATAGGCAGGCCCCTAAGTCTGCATGAGCATTGATGGTGGTGGATCTGCGGCTAAGAACGGAGGGGCACACGGCTCAGGAATACACAGGCCTACAGAAGTCTGCAGTGTTGAGAGATGTTGGGCTTCTGGCTGAAGCAGAGTGGATTCAGTGCATTGAGGATTCAGCTGAGAAGCTGGAAAAGCCATGCTTTAGGAAAAAGAACTCAATTCCAATACTGCATTCAAAACAAAACACTTTCACAAAGAAAAAGAAACAAGTCTAACAGTATCAAAAAGGGCCTCTGATCATTTAGCTGCCTTAGAGAACAAAATTGAGTGTCCTCCAAAGGAAGAGATCATAATCTGGACTGCCTAGATCATCTTATCAACACTGAGGACCATACTAAATCTGAAAAGGATAGTGTATAAAGTGAACAAATCCACAGGAGAGGCTTACCAATAGATTGGAACTATAGGAGAAAGTGCTAACAAAATTGAAAGTAGGAATTATCTATTTGAAAGCTGTTAAAAAGAATGATGTAATTTATAGGAAAATACATACATGTCATTAGAGTCCCACAGGGAGAGTATAAAAAGATGAAGCAGAAAAAAATATTTGAAGAAATAATGGCTGAATCATTTCCCAAAGTTAGCAAAAAAATTAAAATACAGATCCCAAATGTTTAGTAAACACATTGGTTAAATACATATGCATCATATTTGGCACATAATAGTGAAGCTGCTGAAAATGAACAATACAGAGGAAAAATCTAAAAAGCTGCTAGAGAGTAAAGGCATATTATCTACAAGGGAAATTATTATATAAATGAGAGTTGAACTCTTCAGAAACAATGAAGGTCAGAAGACAAAGAAAGAAATGCTTAAAATAAAGGTATTTAAAGGCAGTGATACAGGAAAATGTAAAAGTAGCCAGACAAAAGACCAGCAGAGATAAGATAATAACAGATTTCCTGGGCGAATCAATGAAAACTAGAAAACAGTGGATCAATACCTTTAAAGTACAGGAAGAAGAAAAAATTAACTTAGAAATTTTACCTAGGAAAAATATATTTCAAAAAGTAAGGTGAGAGTTTTTTTAAAAAAATGTTTGCAGCTAGAAGCGCTACAGGAAATCTTTAAAAAAAGAATGTTGAGCTGAAGGAAACTGACATCAGATGCAAATTTGAGCCTACACAAAGTAACAGAGTTCCAAAACTACTATGTGGGTAAATATAAAGACTGTTTTCTAATTTTTTGAATTTCTTTAAAAATAGTTGACTCTTCAAAGCACAAATAGTAATAATGCATTGTAGGGTTTATCACAAAGGTAGAGGTATAATGTACAACACCAACAACACAAATGCAGGAATTAGCAAGTGGAAGTAACCTCAGGTCCTGATATTATACATGCAGTGGCATATTACCACTTGAAGGTACACTGATAAATAAAAAATGTAAAATATAAGCCTTAAAGCAACCAATAAAATAACAAAACAAAGATTTAACTAAATATTTCTACCCCCATCCATTTACCACTGATAGTTAAGCCCTGTGCTGCATGCAATGTAGCTCCTGTGTTTCCCCTTCACATTAATTAAAAACATATTCCCTCCTTAAATGCTCCCTGAAATAGGAATTTTTAGTGGTTAGATGATAGTCCTTCCTATTTGTTATCTGCCCCCCTATCATTCATTGAACACTAACAATGTTTCAGTTTTTCAGTCTTACAAACAACATTGGGATAACATCTCTGCGTAAAAAATGTTGGCGTATTCTTTAGATCATTTCTTTAGAAGAGCATTGGCTCTTCTTGATTTTGGATCTTTAAGGAAATTCTTGGACAGTGAATTAGTTGGAAATGTACCCATGAGAATTTACAGTTGGCCTTTGAAAAAAAAAAAAAAGGGTTTGAGCCTTTCAACTGAGTAGTCAACAATGCTCAGAAAACTTAACTTACAGTCAGATCTTTGAATCCACATCTTCTAATTCAACCAACCAAAATCCCCAATGGTTGACCCCATGAATGTAAGACCATAGATAGAAAAATATCCGAGTATAAGTGGACCCAGGCAGCTCAAATCCATGTTGTTCAAAGGTCAGTTGTATACTAGAATGACATGTAGGCGTCCCCTACAGGCCTGAGGACGGCCGGGGGATCAAAGCAGTAGCCAGGAATGCCCCAGGAGAAAGAAGAGTGGGTGTGGGGGTCTGAGTGGTGAGAAGAGGACAAATGAGGCCAGGGCTGGACCCAGAACAAAGATTAGTAGTATGTGGGAGCAGCTTTATTCCATATTCCGTGTGGCAGGCAGACTCCACTCTGTTTCCTCATCTTTAAAAACAGCTTGAGGGCCTCCCCGGTGGCACAGCGGTTGAGCGCTGGGTTGCGGAAACTGCCCACAGCCTCTGCAGCACCGGTTCGATTCCCGGTCCCCCTGACGACAGACCTCTCCTGCTGCGCCCGCTGCTCCCCTCAGCAGTGTCTGCCTGTTCTGTTCCCCACTCTGTCTCTGGTGAATTCTCTCACCCTCCCACACCTCTGACTGTACACAGTGCTTGTATAAATAAATAAATAAGTCTTTTATAAATAAATAAATAAATAAATAAATAAATAAATAAATAAATAAATAAATAAAAACAGCTTGAAAATAGTATCAAACTTTTTCACAGGTTAGGTAGGTTGATATTTAGAAATCATCTAGATCACCTGGCACGGTGAGTGCTACAAAAGTGGTTGGCAAATAAAAGTAAATGTGATTTCTGGGGAAAGCCTAAGAATGCCCAAGTAGGAAATCTCCACTGAAGCACACACAAAATGGAGGCCTTGATTCCCTTCTTGTGGGAATGTGACTGACAATGAGACCCTACCTAGAGTCAACCTATTCGAGAACAAATGCTGGAGGCCCACTTGGAGAGCCAGCTGCCATTTTTCTCTGACTCTGGCCAGTATCTTAGAGATCAGCTGTGAGAAAGGAAACACTCTGAACTAGGAGATAGAAGGCACTGCCTGCCCCTTATATCAGCTCTTTGGGGCAGCAGTCACCACTTATTAAGCAGTTTATGTCATTAAGCATCTCCCCAGGGAGCTGGGGAGCCACAGGACAGTGTAGATAATGAAGATCTATTGCATAAGCAGAAAAAGTCCAATGGATAAACGCCTCCACCAGTGCTCCCTGGCGCACCCCCTCCCCACCCACGCCCTCCCCCCAGCAGCCTTGTCTTCTTTTCATTAGCAGCAAGAGAGGATTCAACATGGATTTCATTTTCTCACTCCTTGTGGGAAAGAACATTGATCCAGACTGACAAAGCCTCTCTGCAGCTGTTCCCTGAGGCTAAGAATTGGTCTCTACTTTGGGTTAAAAGTCTCTCCAGGCACAAGCTGAACTTCCCTCCATCCAAGGCAGCCCCAGGCCTACTTCTGGCCCACTTCACACCCCTCTGGCAAGGAGAGTTCCTGCTCTCAGGCTTCTACCTCCAAGAAGGACACTCTGAGAAATAAGAGCCTGCCTCAGAAAGGGAACCAGAGGCCACAACACCCTAGGCTCCTTTATCTTTAAACTCATGACCAAGATGGAACCAAGGCCAAAGGGCCTCTAACTTGGACATTCTATGGCATGGAAAGCCACCCACAGGCCAGATGCATCTGGATGCAGGAGCGGGCCCCCAGGACACTGGAGTTCTGGGCACACCTCATAGCAATGGCTTCCTTTTCCCACCCACTGATCTCTCTCCTTTGATAGAACCCGGGTTATGTTATGATTGAACAGAAACAGTTTAGAAACTCCTCTCTAGTTCCTAGCAAACATTTCTCGAAGTACTGTGTAATAAATGCTGGAGTCCCTATACCACTTCTTGCCTGTCTGCCCTGGACCATGCTTACCAGCTAGTCCAAGCCAAACTGAGGTTCAGCTATGCCATCTGGGTCCCCCCAGTCCAAATATGGGATCTTTCAAAGGTCCTGCCCAACACGTACCCCTACTGTGTTTCTTCCACTCTTGTACTTATGCTCACGCCATCCCACCTATCTTTGTTCTTATGAATCAGAACTCTGACTATACAAGATATTACATTGTAGTCTCCCCATGTTTGTGTTCACAGGAAAAGTACACACCTGCAAGTCCCTCTGGTGGTTTAGAATAATGACATTATCTGAATAATTGCCTGAAGCAAAGGATTAGGAAACGTGCTTTTCTCTCAAAGCCAGTGGACCATCTAGTTCTGAGGTAGAGAGATTGATTACATCAGAAACACTGCAGTTGGAAAACAATTCACACAAGACACCCACGAACTGTGCTAAGCCCTGAAGGGGAAGGAATGAACAGGATATGGGTTTATTTGGGGACAGAAGCTTACAGAGCCCAGTGCATAGAAATCAAAAGCATTGTAAAGAGCAGCAGTGGGGAATGAAACTAAAACAATGGAATTGGTACTGGGAGGAATTTGCCTTTTATTTGGTGTTTCTCAATCTGAGTTTTGACCAAACAATTCTTTGTTGCAGAGGGTTATCCTCTGCATTGCAGGATGTTTATCAAAATTCCTGGCCTCTTCCCACTAGAAACCAGAAGCACTTTCCCCAACTTGAAACAGCCAAAAATGCTCCTCATGCGTAAGATTGATCCTGGGCATGAGGGGAAAGTATTAGAACTTTTATATGTTTTTTGATAATCTAAGTTTTATTTAAATTAGTGATATCCTCATCTAAGATATGTCAGTGAGACAGCCATATCTTGGACAGGTAGATGGAGAAAACCACATTTGTTCTATTCTCTCTTATTATAAGATGTTACAGTTCATATGTGCTGTAGGAAGTGGATTTAATATTTTGAGTGACAGATGTTAAGCAACCATAAAGACCCTATTGGTCATCTCATGGAAACATACTTAAAAATAACATACATACTTTTCTTTCACAAAAAAGGCAAATTATTCCAAATTTGCTACCCTTTTCTGTAATAGGTAGGATACTAATGGTATGTGATCTAGCAAATATGTTCAAGATACACACAATCCAACCTTTCAGAAAAAGGGTGTTATTTAACAATGAGGGTGGCAATGACTAATTTTAGAAACATGCTATGACATTTCTGGCAAGTGGCTAGAGGAGCATGAAAATCCCTCTTGAAATAAAATGTATAGATATTCTGGAAAAACATGCATATTTCTAGATTCAGAACTGAAAGTAAGGAAAATTACCAGGAGCCAAAACTGAAGAAGGAGTTGGTGTTGAAACTGCAGCTATAAAGAGCAATTGTCAATCTCTGAAACAAACTTGGATTTTAACGACCCTGCAAGAGATAGATGACTGAACAGCCAATTTAAGTAAGCTACAACATTGGAACTGAGCTCCCAAATAAAGTGTAAAGCTTCGGGCCTCCCCTGGTGGCACAGCGGTTGAGCACTGGGCTGCGAATTTGCCCACAGCCTCTGTAGCACCGGTTCGATCCCCGGCCTCCTGCCGCCCACTGCGCCCCTCAGGAGTGTACGTCAGTCCTTCTGCCTGTTCTGCTCCCCGCTCTGGTTCTGGTGAATTCTCTCACCCTTCCACGCTTCTGACTGTACCCAGTGCTTGTATAAATAAATAAATAAATCTTAAAAAAAAAGGTAATATTAATTCTGGAATAAGTTTTAAAATAAATAAATAAATAAAGTGTGAAGCTTCAAGGGCTATAGGCACAGTAAGAGGCCAAACTAGAAAGAATGTGTCCATTAAAGGAAGATGAAAATAAAAATTATCTGCAAAGGGGGTCAAATTTATGCTATGTTCTCTAGAAACTCCAAGCAGATGAATTAACTTAAAAATGGTCTGGGGTTATAGCATCCCAGAGTTGCCTGCAGAAGAAAAATGCATACTCTGTAAGGATGCACTTACCACCCAGACCATATAAGTCCCCCCAGAAAAAAGCCCATAAACATGAACTCACAGTCCCAAATTTTAAAACATGAAGCAACTAACCACTATAAACATGAGTCACAAGAAACAACAAACAGCATCATTAAACTCCAAAGGACTTCATATATGTGAATTATGTGACACAATAAAAAATACATTATTAAAATAAAGAAAATGCCTTAGGAAATAAATAGAAGAGGGGATGACAGACATGAGGAAGTAACAAAATACACTCAAAAAGGTCCAGGTATGTGGGGAAACAACCAAATAGAATTCTCAACAACTAACTTGAGAAAAAAATCTAGATGAACATTATATCTGCAATTAGGTACAACTGAAGAAAGAATTAGGGAACTGGAAGAGAGATCTAAAGAAATATGCAGAATACATGTTTTTGCAATCCTCAGAAAGACAAAGTACCCAAAGGGAATAATTGCCAAACAAAGAAATAAAATAATTGTCAACTGAGAATGGTAAATGCAACTAATACATCATTCAAGAAAAAGAACAAAATATATTTTCAGTTAATTAAAAACAGGGATTTTGCCATAAACAGAATAGCTACTAAAGAAACTTGTAAAAAAAAAATATATAAAGTACTTCAGAGAAGGAAAGCAACCCTGCTGAATGTTACGCTTCACGATGGGATGATTTTCTTCTTAGAATAAGGATTCCTTTATTAATTCCTAATTCCTAATTATTAATTCCTAATTATTAACAGTTAATATACAAATGTTTGTTACTTTGACCTTTTAAAAGCAGTGCTAGAAAAAAAATAAAAAAATAAAAGCAGTGCTAGGATTTGAAAATGTTTGAAGTTAAATACAATTTTGCCATTGATCCACACTAAAATTTTAGACTTTTGAATAAAGGAGGGAAGATAAAGAGCCCCCCAAAAGTATGTGTATCATTTAAAAAATATTGGAAAGGAAGAAATAAAACTGTGTTTGCTCACAGATGTCATTCAATCTCTTAAAGCCATAGGCAACTAGTGGCCTCTGTAGGGACCAGCACAGACACAGAGCATTCCCAGAGTGCAGAAGTTTCGGTTGGGCTGCATGCTCTAGCACAAAATAAGTGCTCCTCAACTCACCTGAAAACTGAAGGTCGTTTCCATCTCACAGATTATGACTCTAACTGAATGGTGTTGCTTAAGTCCCTACCTCGTGGTGTTGTCAGGGTCAATAAGCAAGCAGCGGGCATTGACCTGGTAAGCCCAGCGCCACCACTAAGTCACTGGGTTTCTTTGGATATTTCCCTTATCTTGGGCCTTATTTTCCTTGTCTAGAAAAAGCAAGCATTGGACCAATGCTTGTATGGCAATTCTGACATTTGAAGAGCCTATTAACCAAATACTCTTTCTATGATAAATGATAAAAGGCATTTTCAGTTCTATTTCTCTTCCAGGAGGGCCAAATCATGATAAAATATAGAAAAAAGTAACCAGAGGGAGTAACTTTTTTCCCTCATTTTTATGAATGGTTCTAGAATTCTTGATGAAATTTAACAATTAAAAAAATTATTCACTCTTTCAACAGGGAAAGAAGAGACGAAGAGAAAAAAGGAGAGAGGAAGGAGGGAGACAGGGAGGGAGGGGTGAGGGGTAGAGAGTAAAGCATATAAATTTACAGGTTGATTCAACCTGTTCTGGCTGGCAGCTGGAGTGGTGGGGCTGGGGATACTTGACCTCGATTTATCTTCTGAACAAAATGGGAGGAAAGGGCCCCCTGCCATGCTTTGTCATCAAGCAGGCCAAGCCTGGCTAATGGGAACTGTCACCTGGGCCTTTCCAGGTCAGAAACGAAGAACAGCAATTAACTCCTCTCAGAGGCCTGTGGCCCTGAGCAGGCCCTGCTAGGCCAGGTAGCTAAATCATTAAAGACACAGTTCTTTTCAGTGATAAATTGTGCAGGCGCGTGAAACCCGCTGCTGGTCATTAATCTGGGCTAATCAGGTTGAAAGCTGGGTTGTTTTATTTAGTAATTAACGGGTTATGTGAAAAACATGATCCATGGCCTGGGGCGTGTCTATAGAGCACTGTCCAGGAGGAGAGAATGGAGAACGGCGGGGATTCTCTGGAGAGCCACTCAGGCTTATGCAATTACAGCCATTGGCAAATGCTGAAAAATGACCCTGGGCTTGTATTGACACCCAGGAAAGAATCATTCCTGCCAACAGCACAGGCAGACTCTTGAAGGCCGATAATTGCTCTCTCCCTCCTGCCCTTCAGCACAGCCTGCTAAGCCAAACCCAAAGTTTCAGAGATGTGTGTTGATTTTGCAGTCCCTGGCTGTGGCAGTGTGAGCAACATGAAGGGTAGGGCTATTTACAGAAATGCAGCTCCCAAAAGAAGTGGTAGGAGTGGAAAAGACAAATGGTTCTGGCTGAACACACTGAGATTGTGATGCTCGGAGATGGCCAAGAAGGAACCACCAGTTGGCAACTGGCTGAATGAACTGTGAGCCTAGAGAGGGCAATGGGATCATCCAGGAGTGCATATGTTGAGAGCAAAGAGCAGAAGGCCTGACCCAGGCTTGAGTGTGGCCCAAGTAGAGATCTGCACCACCTGCTACCCAGTCGTTTTGTGTGGTCCTGCTGCTGCGCTACTTACCTGGTTCTCTCCTCCATGCTTGCTCCACATCAAGTTTCCAGAGCCCCTGTCCTGCCTGTTCCACCTCCTTCCCCATGGCCTGCTATCCAGATCAGGGCAACACTATCTCTGTTACAGAGTCTGTTGTAACTGTCCCTTTGCAGGTCTGCCTTCTTTCATTCTTTTCTTATTTAGTCTCCCCCCTGGACCAGGGTAATCTTTCTAAATTGCAAGCCCACCTAAAACTCTTGGGATTCTCCTGAATGACTTAACGATAAAATCAAAACCCTTAAGCAAGTTGCCAAAGTCTGGCATGAAATCAGGGACTTTCTGCCTCTCTAGTCTCTTCCTTTCCCTTCCCCGCCTGTAGGGTAAGTGAAAAATTATCAGGCTTTTCTGCCCTCCTGCAATTAGCATTAATGATGGATCCCTGCAGTCCTACATGCATGCCTGATGGAGGGCACCTGGAGTAGGGTGTGGGCATGCATAGGTGGGCACACCTGAGCTGAGACTGGGCTTATAAGGGCGGTGCCATGGGCATGCCAGAGAGAATGAGAAGAAGGAAGAGAGGAGCAGATCGAGAGCAGAACCAGCAGAGCAGAGACCATGAGAGAACGCCAAAGAGCCCCAGAAAGAGTGAAGCAGCAGACACAGACCTGCCAGCCTCCTGGTTCCCTAGCACCCCCGCATCCCTGCCTTGTAAAAAGCTCAATAAAAGTCTGAAAAAGCCACTGAGGGTACCGGGACTCTCCTTTACCCATCTGCCAAAATCATAGAGATCCTGCACTGTGCCTTCCTGCCACTACACCTGCTGAGACCCAACCCCACTTAACTTTACTCTCTCCTTCAAATACACCGTGCACACAAATCCATAAACCCATGTCCTTGCTTTAGAAATTTCTCCCCTTCCCCATGTCCTCATCTCATTAGCTCCTGTTCAACTTTTGGGTCTCAGCTAGAATACCGTCCTTGTAGAGACCATGAGTCTTCTTCTGGGAGGCACAACACTGTGCTTTCAGGCCAACACTTTGTGGTCATTATCTGTTTGCTTGTCTCTTCCTCCCTCCAAGTACTGTGGAGGCAAAGATCACATCTATATTGTTGTTTGTGATTGCATTTCCAGCTTCAAAATGCAGGAAGCTGCATTTCCAGCTTCCTGGAATGTTTAGGTGCTCAAGAAAATAGGTTGACTGAATGAGTAAAACATCATACCAGAAGGCCTCATGAAGGGCATTGAGACTCAACTGTGCAAATAAGGAAACTGACACTAGAGAAGGCCAATAGCATGTGGAGCCAATATCATGTGGCAATACTGTGGGAGACCTGGAAGGGAATGTTGGCCCAATCCAACGTGTCTCCAGCAAACTACGTTACTTTTCAATTCACACCTGCCACAGATTTCTTTGGAAGATTTATTATTTAAATTCTTTGCGGAAGGCCCTTGACCTTTTGATCAATGTAAGTCATTTCTCCAGATGTGCAGACTATTCATATTAAGTAAGAATATGTGACATTTCCACATAAAATCAATAACTGAAAACAATTTAAGGAACACTTCTGAAAGTTTACATTAACATTCTAGGATTCCCTGGAGGCAGTGCAGTTGACAGGTAACAGTGAGTGTTTTGGAGCTAGAAAAGCCTGAGTTTAAATTCTAGCTTTGTCATTTATTAGCTACGCAATTGTGAGTATTTTACTGGACCTCCTTTTGCCTTAATTTTTTCATCAATACAGTAAGGATAATAACAATACTGACCAAATAAATTTTGCTAATAAAAAGTGAGGTGTTAATGATAGTGATATTTTTGTAAATACTATGCTTTATATGTCTTAATCTCTGAAAATTTTATTTTTTTATAAAGAAATGTTTTTAAAGATTTATTTATTTATGCATACAAGAGCTGGGGTACAGGCCAGAGATGTGGGGCATGAGAGGATTCACCAGAGACAGAGTGGGGAACAGAATAGGCAGACTGACCAAAGTACACTGCTGAGGGAAGCAGCGGGAGAGACCACAGGAGAGGTCTGCTGCGCCATGTGGGTTGCTCCCTGGCCAGCCGGGGATCAAACTTATGCTACAGTGGCTGCGGATTGCTTCATAGTGCGGTGCTTAAACTACCAGGGAGGCCCCATCTTACTATTCTTATCCCCGTTTCATAGATTAAAAAAAAAAGTGCAGCACAAAAAGGTTCAGTAAATTTCCCAAGGTCACACAGTCAGTAAGTAGAAAAACCAGGTTTAAATCACCTCTAACCACTGCACTTTATTCCCATGAAGCACAGTGCCTGACACATGTGGTCCATCCATGTTACCTGGTATGAGTTGACGCGACACCATCAGTGACAGTAGAAATTGGGTATTTTCAAGGACTTGGTTCATGGTAGGTGCTTAATTAATGATAACTTATAGGACTATTATTAGCCTGAGAAAGTCAGTGCCTGAGAATTTGCTTCCCACTTTTTCCCCCCTTTCTTTAAAAGGGATTTAGGAGCCTTTGTGAAGGAATTCAATCTGCAGGAACCAGTTCCTATGGAGCTATGGAAGGCATTCTGGCCGCCAAGAAGCCAGTCCTCGGGGCGCCAGGAGTTTGGCACTGGCTGACTCCCCCGTCAGTTAGCTGCCAAGTCAAGACATGCCAGGCCCCAAATGGTTTCATCTCCTTCCAGGCCAGAGACTAAGTCATGTGCACACAAATCAGATGGAATATTAGGTCAAAATACCCTGACATAGCTCCTAAAGTACTTTGAAGGCTCCAGGAGAGCCTATTTTGCCCCTGGGACTAGGCCTTGGATGTCAACTGGACACACCCAGAAGTGTGTCCACATTGCCTCTCCCAGGGGACATTCCTACTGTCTCCTTCCTTCAGGTGAAGTCGACTATCTCTCAAAGACACACATCTTTTGTCGGTCTTACTATCTGGCTGGTCAGGGAAAGGCAGCCATCTGTGAGGCCCAAATTGACAGGAACACCAATGACGCCAGCCCTTGGCAAAGCGAGAAACCCATGAGACCTGGAGAAGGAAGGGTGCTGGCTTGGCTACAGCCTGTGGGAGTAGTCATTGCTGTTATAGATAAAGGTTGAGCACATGGACTCTGGAGGCTGTCTCTCCTGGTTCTTAGACTCGCTGTACCTCCATCTTCTCATGGGAAGTAGTGGGAATAATTTTTTAATAAATTTATTTATTTATTTATATTTTACATCATTGTTCCTTTTTAAACAATGTTTGCTTCCCACCCCACCCCCCGGTGTAGTCCCCATAGAATTTCCTTCACCAATGTATCCGTGCACCATCACCTCAGTCCCCTGTGCTCCTCCCTCCCTCCCTCCCTCCCTCTGATCCCTCTCCCTCCTCCTCCCATGCAGGATGTCTCTGGGTTATAATTGTCTGTTTGTTTTTGTTTTGTTTTGTACTGTTATTATTTTTCCCCCTGATGTCTTATTTGGTTCCCCTATATTCCTGCTATAAGTGAAACCATCTCTTTTTCTTTAACAGTACCTACTTCACAGAGTTTTTATCACATGAGAGAGCCTATGAGAATGTTTAGAATGGCACTTGATACCCAGAAATTTTTCACTAAGTATTAGCTCCTAACTATTGCTTTTATAACCATGCTCACCCAGCACAGGAATCCCCTCTGTGACCAATGTGCAGCTAATGTTCCCTTGACCACTTGTAGTGACAGCGAGCTCATTCCTCCCCAGACTACTGTTAACAAAACCTCCCATGATTGGGTGGTTCTTCCTTCTCTACACAGTGATTAAAAAGCCTACATATGTAGGAAGCCTACATTTACTGGAATGAAAAATATTTACGATATAGTCAATGATCAGTTTGCAGTACAATACATGTATTTTAAAAATAGGATTTGCCCTACTCAGCCCTTAGACAGCTCAACGACTGGTAATGAGATCAGCCCCACTCTTTAGGGGGTGACTTCCAGAAGGAGCCAGAGACATTGTCCTCCCAGTGGTGTTAGGCAGCAGGACAGGCTGGAAAGTGATGGCCCAGAGCTTGGTGGGGAGGTGTTTGCTGACCCAATCACCCAGCTGACTGCTAATCCCATTTCAGGGAGGGTCAGTCCCAGAGCTTGACAAAAGGAAACCCACTGGCCTCACGAAATGGTTTAGACCAGTTTTTCGAATGAAGCTCGTGATCCAGAAATGATGGGAATTCCCCAGTTTATCATTTTAAAAATTTCTTAGACCTCAAAAATTGGTCAAGTATCTCATACAGTACATTGGCATGCAAATCAGATACTGTTAAATCCCTAGCCATCCTTTTTTCCAGGCACTCCAAGAGAATCACCCAGCATCGCCTATTGTCCTGGGAGGATAACAGACCCACCCAGGGCGCCTACACAGGCCACAGGGGGAATCAGATTGCCTCTCTGCAAGCACACCTGAGGAGACGTGGCATCATATTACATGATCACCTCATTAGCATAGAGAGAATACTCACCTTGTCTGTTAGCATCACTTCTGCCAGAGAAGTTTCTGTGGGCCAGTGAAAGGCTGCAGACCTGGGTCATGTGACTGTGTGATGCTCCATCATATTCATTTAATTTAATCTTACAATAAGCCCACCTAGTAGGCCTACCTGATCCCCATTTTACAGATGAGGAAACTGAGACAGGAACAGGAAGCCTCTTGCCTAAGTTCCCACAGCTCCATCTTGCCTAAGGTCTACCTCCTCCTCACTGAATGTTGGCCCCTTAGGAGCTACCTCATTTCTTTGTTCCTGGCCCAGTTTTGCTGTTCCCTTCAAGTATCTACCATCCTTCAATATCACGGGGGAAGAGAAATATTATTTTAGGAGAAGGAAGGTGAAAGAAAAGTATGACAGCAGAAAACAGCTGGGAGCCCAGGGGAGTAGCAAAAGCAGACAGAGGCCCACATTGTACTTTTGTGA
The DNA here is from genome assembly GCF_014898055.3 of Talpa occidentalis. Lineage (NCBI taxonomy): Eukaryota > Metazoa > Chordata > Mammalia > Eulipotyphla > Talpidae > Talpa > Talpa occidentalis. The sequence continues at coordinate 38,952,904 of NW_023604295.1, read as the reverse complement.
AAGCCCCACAGCCTTGAACCCAAGTCTGAGGGTCTGACTGGGGATTGGTCACTCTGCTCAAGGCTTAACCAAGGCCTGCTAAGGAAGCTCCACTGTGGAGTTAGGATAAAGGGATGGTCAGGCCTTCTCTGAAACTGCTGTGCATACACTGAGGCCACACAGGCGCGTTAGTGCCTGTAAACAGCACTTTGAAGAAGGGCAGGGATGCATCCGTCTTTGTATCAAGGAACCAAGGTCATGGACCACTACTGTCTTCAGCAGTGTCATTTGTAAGAAACAGATCGAGGGGGCAGTGGGAGAACTAGCCCCCACGTGGTGCCCATGCCTGAGCATTGCCTCCCTGGCCAGGGCCCTCGGCATCTGAGAGCACCAAGGATGAGCAGACTCCTTCGCGCTAGGTGGGGAGTCTACCCTGCACTTCCCACGTTGGGATTATGCTGGCAGGTGCCCACTGCCCAAGGTGGACCTGATGCCCCTGGACATGTGGTCCGGGCCTACACCAAGGGTCCCTGTATAGGAAAGTGTCACTGGGGAGGTGCCACTTACCACTGTGGCTGAGGGGGTCCCCAAATAGGATCTACTCTGAAACATTTCTCATTCGGCCACAGCCCCTGGCAAACCTGAGAATGGGAAAACTATTTGCCTGGCAGTTGAATCTTCCTAACTTAAGCCATCTATAAAATGGAGAACCTGTGATGGAAGGGGGAAGGGAGGGTGGCTTCCCAAGTGTCTCCTGGGCTAAGAGGGCAAAGGAGAATCATCCAATGCATTCTTCTTCTAAGCAGGGGTTCTTTCTGGGCCTTTCTGCTGTAGAGTAAGGTGCTGGAGGAGCCTTCCAGTCTCTTCCACTCTGCTCTCCTGTGACTCTGCAAACCCTAGGCCTCCACCTCTACCATGTCTGTGTCCTTAAACACTGTGGCTCCAGTGGGACATCTGTGAGATTTTATGTAAGAGGGAGGCCTCTGCTTACTGAGAATTCCCTAGTATCAAAAAAATTCCATTTTTTTCTGTAATATTCTCATGGTGTCCTTATGGCCCCCAAATTCTGCTGCACTCTGCACTGAGGAAACAGTTCCTACATCTTTCCTTTAATTCAGCCAAAGCTTTGTCTGGATCATCCTCATTGATATTCCTGCAAGTCTGAAATCTCCTGTTTTAACTCCTGGTACCAGGTTTCTACTTTACCCAGATTCTAGAAGCTGAGGCGTATCTTTTTTTTTTTCTTTTTAGGGATCATTATAAACTTTTAAATCTGCATGAGAAGATTCCTATGTCAGCAGTTACACATATCCACACAGGTTTGTTCAACAGAATGTGTCCATAACCCTCAGGGCAGGCCCTGAGCCAGGTGCCCCGAGACAGTCTCCTGCAGGAGGCAGACAGAACCAGCAAATAGAAAATGACATCAGGGGCCGATAACATGCCCATGCCCGGGTCTTGACTTTTTGGGGGCATTTGGGGTCACAGTTGAACACAGGAGACAAAGGCTAAAAGTAGAAAACTCTTATGCCCCCTTCACAAAGCTGGGGCTCACAGGCAGCGGTGGCAGCTTGGGAGAGGCATCCTGCCACTGACCCCGCTGGCTCCCCACTCACTGGTCAGATCACGTGCAGTTCCCTGGGGACCCATTGTCTGCTGGGATGAGCCACGGTTCATTTGGGAAACCTGTCCCTGGGAATGGAAAGGGAGATTTCAACCGTGGAGTTGGACTTTTGTGTTAATACAAATGTGTTTTGTTTGGGGGTTTTGTGTTTTTTCAAATAACGCCACACAGAGAACCCTAAGAAAGTCCCCAGGCTGCAACAGACAGACGCATCGTTTCTTTTTATTTCATCAGTCAGGGGGGAAAAGTAAAAAAGAGAAAAGAAAGGGAAGAAAGGAAAAGGCAGCCCCTAGAGCCCTCCCATGTCCTTCTCATCAGCCACGTGGGTTTGCACAATTAAATCCCAATAGCTCCTCCAGGGCTTTGTGGGGCTCTGACTGCCCCAAGGACAGTCACTGGCTAGGAGTGCCTTTCCTCTCTGCTTTCCCGCCCTCCTCTCCCGGGCTGCCTCTTCTGGCCAGAATGACTTCTCTGGACTTGTGGATTGTGTTCCCAGCGACAGGAGCCCATGCTAGGCATGTGGGAGCCCTGGATCCAGCCAGGAAAGACTGCCCATTCAGAAAGAATGCAGAAGAGCCTGGCACTGGCTGCGTGTGTCTTTTATGTGGTTGCAAAGGGAATTCATCTGAAGGGTTAAGCTGGATTATAGCAGGAGCAAGGAAATGGTTGTTTCTTGTTGTTGTTTTTTCTCTCTATTAGGGATCCATCAAGAATGGTGTGCATTCAAAAGCGTCTAATATTTCTGTGAAAAAAAATCCTGAATTTTCAATTTATCTGAGAATAGAATGGGAACATGGAATTTCATAAAAGATGTGTATTTTAACTCTGAAGCTATAGTCTCAACTAGACCTCAGACCCAGTTAGAAATGAAGGGAATTCAGGTAAGGAACGAAGGAGAGCAGGAGAGCAAGCTTTTCTGGAATGAGAAGCTCCTCCCACTCCCCTCCCCTCAATTCCAGCCATTTTTCCTTTAATCTAGAACACACTGTCCTGTCTTTTGCTCCTTCTACCCATTGTGAATCAGTGGGTCCCTCCCTCTGGCTCTTTTAGTCCTACTGGCTCTTCAGAGCATATCTGGATTCTGCCCTGACCCCTCTGACAGAAATTTCTGCATCACCATAGCCCTTATCTCCTATACATTTTGTACCCCATCTTCTAAGAGTCACTCTGCATATCTGGCCTATCCGTCAACTCCTAGGACTACTTACTCTTTGAAGTTAGAAATGGGGCATGCGAGAGACCAAGAAAGCCCAGTGCTCACCTGAGGCATCCTAGGCACCTGGTGCGTCTGCCGAATTGCAGGTGGCCAACAGGAGGCTGTGTCTCTAGACAGGCTGACCCCGGCTGGAGCCATACTGCATCTGGCAGGACATCCGCCACACTGACTGGAAGTTTCTTCTGCCACTTTGTAAAACAAGCGTGTATTAATGATGTGAATCTCCCCAATGAAGAGAGCTCATTTGGTCTCTAGGTTGTGTGTGGGGTGGGGAGGGTGAAGGTGGGGATGGAATGTGAGTGCACAGAGTCTGCACTTTAACTGGTCCATTTAGTCATTTGGGCACTGCCCTTAACTCTTTGATCTTATGTCCTCATCTGTAAAATGGTAATAATATTAATGATGATGATGATAATAACATGACACTTTCACCCTGCCCGCTTTCCAGAGGGGGAGGAGTAAATGTCGGGAAGAGCACTTGGTAAAAGTTAGTAGAAATGACTGCAAAGCAAGGTTTGTGGTGCAGGAGAGTGTCGCCCCTTAAGCAATGACTGTCAATAGTTAGAAACGAGTTTGAGAATTAATAGAATAGACGACAGGTTAAAAAAAGAAAGAAACTGTACATGAAGTTATGCTTGTCCCAGTGCTGGACATGGGGCGGGACAGGAGGACATCAGGGAAGGGAGCCATGCAGGGCTGCCTGCAAAATGGTCACCAATTTTACTGGAGCCCAGGGGACACACAAGAAAAGTGTGGACAGGAAGGGGAGAGCTGTGTATGCAGAGGGCTCACACGCACACTAGTGGAGCCCTGGAGGATTTTGAGCAAAGAAGTGAGGTGTAGAAAGCTCTGTTTGAGTGTGGCAGTATGGGGGATGCTTGGGACTGGGGAGGGAGACACTGAGGCAGTGCCACCGTGAACAGGTGATGCAGGGGTCAGGTGGGATGGGGACCAGGCAGTGAGGAGAGGGCATTTAGACCCACACTGCAGGAAGGGGCCTCTGGCCTGTGACTCTGGGCTCGGTGGAGGGCAGGGGTGTGGGGGGAGGGGAAGAGAAGGATGCCTCATGCAGGCAAGGTGCTCAGTGAAGATATATTGCCCAAGAAAGAGCCTAAACCCAGGGTTCCTGAGCTGGATTCCATCTCAGCTGGATTCCATTCTAGCTGCATTCCAGGTGCAGCTGGGAAGGACCTCATCTCTGGAGCTCAGGCCAAGGCCAGAGCAGGATGCTGCCCATGGCAGCTAGTGCTTGGTCTGGCTCACCAGCTTCCCTTGTCCACCCTAGGGCATCTTCTCTAGAACCAGTCAAGGGCGAGATCCACCAGTGCCCCCTCCCCACGTTCTAACCAGCACTGAGGGGAAGATGTCCAGCCACAGACAAATAGTGAACCCCAAGTTGGTCCCGTCCTTCATTCTTGCTACCACATGGGGTTAAAACCCTTGTCACTTCACACCCAAATGATGGTAAAAGATCCAAATGGTTGCCACACCTCCGGTTTTCGTCTGACCCCCAGCGCTTCATCTCTCAAATCCATTCTCCTCTCCAAATTAGTCAGAATGAACCTCCAAAAAAGCAAATCTAATCAAATTTTCTTCTTACACCAAATCTTTCCATGACTTCCTAACATCATCATGATAAAAATATAAACTGCTTAGTGTGCCATGACTTAACTTAAACCCACTCTTCAGCATCATCTGGCACAATGTCTCCCTCCTTGACACATGCTTGTCTCTAATCTCAGCATGTCAGTTTCCACTACCTTACATGGTATTTGGGGAGCCTCTACTAAGCATTAGACACCAAGCTAGTTTCTGCCCACATGCTACCTCCTCCGGAAAGTCCCCCTAGGTTGAAAGTACTCTCTATGTCTTCCGTCTTCCCACTGCACTCTCTGCCCCCCTTCACAGTGTTGGTTCTCTAAAGTTATTTCTTGACTTGACCCAGGATTATTCTTCTTTCTCATGTTTAATCCTTACCAAATTTTGTTCTCCTCTGTCTACCGGAACAGGGCCCAACTCAATCAGAAATGAAAGACACAGAGTCTTGTGTTCCTGGAGCAAGCTCCTGCCAAGCTTGCTGATCTATGGTGCCTCCCAAGGGTTCCTGGCAAGAGTAGACGCAGCACCCACCTCTGCCTAGTGAGGCCAGGGGTATTGCAGGCACATGCTTTAGAGGCAAGTGAAGCAAAGGTCTAAGGACAAGGGGCGTTACGAGATTCTCAGGATTATGGGCCTGTAGGGCATCTGTGTCCCCACGTGGAGGCTGTGGGCTGGAAGTGTCTGCAAGGCATTTTGCCTCTGGTGGGTTGTGCACTTGACTTTCTGGCAATAGCTGATCCAGCCTGTGCCCTCGGGAAGGAGAGTAGGACTTGTGAGAATCAAGCTGTGGATTCAGTGTGCAGGGAACCCAGGGGCATTGCCCCTGACTGGGTTGACAGTAGCAGGCAGCTGGAGTCTCTGCAGAACATGCCATCTCCAAGTCAGCTTCTTGGCCACAAATGTGATATTGGGCCACACACTTCCAGGATTTGCAATGAGGAACACAGGAGTAGAGCACGGGGCTGTTGGAATAGCAGCCTCTGTAAAAGCTCTGAGTGAGTGGGGGAGGTGCAGAGGTTGATATGAAATGCAAAGGTAAACAGGGACTTGAGGCCTGGGAAGAAGCACAGGGGGGCTTATGGGATGGATGCTAGAAACACTCAGGCTCTTAACCTGGTTGACAGTGCAAGGATGTGGTGGTTTGTGAAAATCCTTCAAATCCTACAGCTGTTACAAGTATATTTCAATAACTGAAAAAAAAATCAATAAAAAAAAAAAAAGAGGAAAGGAGGCATGTAGCTTAGGCACAGTGCTGGGTGCCCCTACCCCAGGCATGCAGGAAAGGGAGGTGCATGTCTAACAGCCCCAGCTGCGCCTTGGGAGGGGGACGGGTGGAGGGCCGCACCCGTGCATGTTGGCAGAGCAAACACACGGGCCTCTGAGTTCACTGCCCCTCTGTGTACACAGGGTGTTAGGCCAGGCCTCACCAAGCTGCACTTCATGGTGACAAAGACAACAATGCCACCATCTCGTAATTGTCAACAGCATCTCGGAGCTCAAGTCTTTGGTCCAATATTTGTGGAGCCAGAGGACCCAGTCTATTTTGCAATATTGACTTAGATTCATCACTTAGCAGAAGAAGCAAGAGTCTAGGCTGTCTGCTCAGCCGCTGCGTTCTTCGGAAATATGTGATCTGGGCCTGAGTAGGTGGGATCTTGGAAAACCAACGCTGCTTGGTTTCACAATTATCATGACTGTTATTTTCCTATATGTCCTGGGAGGCAGGCAGTGAGGAGGAGTCACGGATTCCCAGACTTCTGATGAAGACTGCCTAAAATCTGCTGTAAATTCAACCTGCTGACTTGGGAGGGAAAGGAACCAGGGACAATGATGTGTGGTTATGGGTGTCTTGGTGGGTGTGGTGTAGTAACATAGGGGTGTGAACCTGTACCCCCAAACCATATGCAGTGTGTAAACCAATGTTGCCTCAATAAGAAATAATTAAAAAAAAGAAAATGAAGTATAAAGTTTACTTTCTTGAAGTGAAGTCTTTAGGAAAGGGCAATGAGAACATTTTTCTTCATGAGGAACTTTTCCATTTTATAAGAAAAAGAATTTCCTTCTTCATAAGATAAAGAACTTTCTTTTTTCATAGCTCAGTTAAACCCTATAAATTCCATCATGTTAACCTCTAGCTCGGGGTTTCCCTTCTTCCCATAATTTCTGAGTGAGACACTTTACCACTGACAAATACAAGAGTCTACTTTCCAGAAACATGTGTTGCCAGGGGAAGCCCCGGCCCCCTTTGTGAGCTGCTGACCACAGTGCCCGGCCACGACCTGTGACCTCCTGGCTCCCAGCCTCCCTGTCAGCTGGAGAGGGCAGGGGCCGCCCGCGTCAGCAGACAAAGGAGGACCTGGAAACACTGCCTTGAGGCCCTGCTTTCCACGGGGCGCTGACCCCTCGCTGCAGGTGCCCAGTCCCCTTGCTGCCTTGCTGCTGGGTCAGGTGGCAAGGGATTCCGACATTTCTGCTCTCTGAGAATGTTTCTCTTTTTCCCATTTTATCAGAACTCTGAGAACACTCCCTGCCTTGCCCTTTCTCTGCCTCCAGGGCTCACACATTCAGTGAAGCCTCTAGTAACCATTAATTTAGCCAATTTCCTGGGCCACACCATCCCCTGGGGACCCCACTTTGGTGGGCAGGGGCGGAACAAGACTCCCTGCTGTTTCCCTTCCCTTTTAATTACACGGGACAAGCTTCCTTGGACTGACTTTGGGAGGCAAGCCCCGGGCCGGCCTGGCTGCCCTCCACGAAACAATGCACACATGTTCCGGAGAATTCCCTCCTCGGCTAATCCGGGCAGGGAAGAAAAGGGCTTTTCTTCTTGTTGTCAAAGGGGGTCTTCGATGCTAAGATACCATTTTGTGTCTCAAGTCATGTCACGGGACTTCTGCCTCGGCTTCACTGCCTACTCTTTAGAAATGAAAGACACAGTCCTGGCTTCACCTCGGGACAGTGCCCCCCACCCTGCCCTTCTCTGAAAATAAAGGGAGTTGGGGACCAAGGGAAGCAGGAAAAGCTCCCAGCTCCCACTGTTCCTTTCTCCTCCTGGCAACCTCGGCTTTCTGGACTATTTGCCCAAAGGATGAGTAGGGAGGGCTGAGCCTCACCTGCTGATCTCAAGGGTCATGAATATTCTTATAATCCCTGGAAAGAAGGACCCTTTCATTAGTAGAGCAGATTCCTCCAGGAGGGCTGGGGCTCCTTCCACAACCCCCCCTCCCATCCTCCCCAGCCTCTGAGTCCTGCGGGCTTCTTCATCCTTGGCGTAGGCTGGAAGGGGAACCAGCTTTTCACAAGGCATTGCTGTGCTGCGTTCCATCACTAGTCCAGGTAATTATTTTAGTGCTGAATTAAAGGAAAAAAGTTACGGACAGGCACCCCACTGCTTTGAGAGGAGCTGGTTCTAGAACACAGGTGAGCGTGAGCGTGTGCGTACCTGGTGGTTGCATGCACCCACCTGTTCCACGTTACCTCATCTGGCAAAAGGCTTTCAGACAGCTTTTGGAAATACCCACAAAAATTCAGACGAAGAAATTAAAGAGAGATATAGGGGGGGCAGCAAAAAGGAATGAAATCAGTGGAAAATTTAATACAGCAGCTATAGAAATAGAAGCTGCCATGTGAGAACAATGATAGGCTACTTGATAAGAATTGATTTGGGGGCTTCCTGGTAGCCAAAGAAAAGGGAGGAAAATGGTCAGTAGAAGGTCACAGCACACCGGCTTGGGGAACTACAGTTCTACCTGACACTGAGCTCTGAGGGCCTCTCTGCCAGCTGTTGGTCCACACACAAGGGCCTGTGTGCTGACTTAAGAGTGTCCTCTGCAACCGAAGACTTTCATTGATCTTTGCATTAAAGTGGTTGAAGACTACATTCTATGCAAGTTCTCAAGAAAAATAGAGGCCCCAGGGGGACCCTAGAATCCAGAAGCGCAGCTGGCTGAGTCAGCCTTTCGCAGCAATGCCCTCAGGGGTCTCCCAGGGGACAGCTGGCCCTGTGGCTGGACTGATGACTTTTCAAGGCCCAGCCCCCCAGCGCCCAGCTCCAGCATGTGGATTGGAAGGTGGTGAATCTACAGAGCAGTGCTGGGACTAAGCAGCAATGTGACCTTCCAGGGCCAGGCTAGGAGGCAGAGAGTGCGAGGGAACATTTCTGGAGAAAGATATCCATGTGTCAGTGAGCAGACGCTGCAGGCAAGGGCAGCATCCCCTCTATGTTTCTGATGCCATTCTTGTCTTTGGTTTGGAAACAGCTGTGGATTGGATCTTAATGTTTCTTTCTTTCTTTGTTGTTGTTCAATTGAGATCAAGTTGGTTTACATCATTGTATTTGTTTTAGGGGTTATAGTTCAAACCTCTACAAATGCATGTTCCCACGCCATACCCACCGTTGAAGTCCCAAAAATCCTCTACAGTGCTCCATTGGGCCCCTCCCTCTTTCACTCCCAGCCCACCAGCCTCCCATTCCAGTTGCTTCATTTTTGAAGTCAAGGGTTTTTATGGCCTTGGTTTTGTCTGAACTTTTGTTGTGTAAACTAACACGGTTATCTATGGTAAAATGATATATACCATATAATACTATGGTATAAGAGCTAATGCTTTTTACTATACATGAACTAGCCACTTTGAAAGTGCTTTAAATGTACTATCTTATTTTAACCTTAAACACTCTATACCTTGTAACTCTGTACACACATATACACATGCGCACATATTTTTTTCTTTTAAAGAGATGAGGAAACCGAGACTTAGAGGAGAATCTGTCTGACATTCACAGAGTTAGCAAGAAGCATGACCAGAACTCAATCCATTTCTGTCTGTTTGCAGGGTCCAAGGTCCCCCCAACATACCATCCTGGGTATAACCATATGGGAATCAGTAGGCCTGAAACACTGGGTGTTTTTGGCTCTGAGATCATTGCTGCAACAAACTACCTTTGCTGAGTTCTTCCTCAGGCACTTGTTTTACCATATTTTCAAACAGGCTGAGAATCTCTGAAATCCTTTACAGAACTAACACATTCATTCATTCATTCATTCATGCAATGATAATCAATGTGCCAGATTGTATTATGGGAAGATCAGATGGTACCTCTGGCCTCTCGGAACATGCAGTCTAAATGGGAGAGATGAACACCGGATAAGTAAGTAGAAATGTGACATGTAGTAGGTGGGCAAAGTTTAGGGTGTAACAAGGCCCAACCAGGAAAACTACATTAGTCTGAGTTGGGGCTGGGTCAGGAAGAGCTCCCAAAGGTGGTGATATTTAAGCTGAGCCCTGAGCTAAGTGGCAGTTAGGCAAATGGAAGGTTGTGGGTTAAGGAGAGAATGTGCAAAAGCACAGGTGGAATAAAGTATATTTATTTGAAGGGTGTTATTTAAAGACCTAAAATTCATGTGACTGAGGCTGAGGAGGGCAGGATCTTATTGGATCCTAGAAAATGTTCTTGCTGATTTGGGACTTTATGATAAGGATAGCAACAATCAGTGGAAAGGTTTTAAGCAGAGTAACATGTGCTTTAAAAACCCTCTAGCTTTTTGGAGGGAAGCAAGAGAGGAAATGAGTTAGGAGGCGCTGCAGGAGCTAGCAGTCAGGGGTAGGAGGGGGACAATGCGGATGGAGCGGCGTGGTGGAGGGATGCTCTTGGGTGTAATTAATAAGCCTTGGTGGATAATACGATGTGAACATTGAGATAGGGTGAAGAGGAAAGGATGATGCCTAGCTTTTGGCTGTGCAAGAGTAGTGGTATTGGCATTTACTGAAATAGAGTCAAATATAGTGAGCACTGGTTGGTGAAGTTGTATGAATACTTAAGTGCACTGCCCTCAAAGATCACTCAGTCTGGAGTGGCAATTCCAGTACAAGATATTGTGTTGGGACAGGTGTCTGTTGGGAGTGGTGTGAAAGGCAGCTCACAAGCAGAGGCCAGGGAGGAAGGACTCAGGGTTTCCCAGAGGAGGTGATTCTGGGTCAGGATCCCCAGACATAGGTGAGGTTTACCTGAACAAGGAAGATATTCCAAATGGAATGTATGTGCAGGAAGGGAACCTGGCAGAGCAGGAGGGTCTGAGCAATTACAAGTGGCTCTAGATATGGGTTCGGAATGAGGGGATGGTTGGAATTACCATGAAAAACTATGAGCTAAAGATTTTGAATATTAATTGGAAACTATCTGGAGACAGATTTTTATCAAGCAATCACATTTGCATTTTAAATACTTCATTTTGGCAAGAGGGTTTCATTAGAAGAGGGGTGAAAATGAAGGCTGGTGGTAATAATGGAGGTGAGACTTGTGGGGCATCTAAGTGTACAAAGACAGGTTGGCTACAAAAGATAACAATAATTATAGAAATTGGTGGCTGGGTTTGATCCTTATATCAGTTTGATCCTTTGTATCAGAAAGGAGAGTCCTAGATGTCTGTCTTCTGCATCACCACAGTGTCTCTTACCATGACGGAAATCTCGAGAAGATATGGGTTTCCCATGGAAGGGGGAGTGAGTCTTGGGTGTCTGTGGCACATGCAGCCAGGCAGTTGGAAACATGGGTTGGCACAGAGTGAAATAGGGCGGTGCTACAGAAAGCTGAGAACATATGTGGCAGGGAGTTGACCAGGCAGGAAGAATGTGTGATTGAGAAAAGGAAAAGTCATCTTCAGGTTTCAGGAAGGTCTGCAAATGGTGTTGGACATCAGCAGCCATTTTGTCTTTAGAAGGAAAACCAGGTGAAACTGATGTCATGAAAGTATAGACGCCAGAGAAGTAAGAGCTGAAGGGGAAAATGAGGAGAGAGAGAAAAATAAGTCCTGCAAAGTATTCAATGGCCTGAAGAGATTAAACAAAACGAGTACAGAGTGTTTGAGGGAATTATTTGCTTGGAGGTCCCTGGCAGCCTTAGCGAGGGGCAGTCGGCTGATGGAGGAAGTGACTGTGAGGGCATGGTGAGGCGGGTACCCAAATGGTAAAAGAACAAGCCAGCTTGGAGTGAGCTGAAGCGTGACTGGGGGTGATTTCTCTTTCAAGGAGCTGGACTGTGAATAAAAGGAAAGACAGTGCATAGTTTAGAGATTACAGAATTTATGGAAGATACCAATTTAGTTTTAGAGGCTGGGATTGAAGGAAATTTTACAAGTTCATTTGCTTTCTTTCCAGGTAGCTACACACAGAGCACCCAGAACACCATCTAAGTGGAGGCATAGAATGAGAGTGAAGCCTAACCCATTAAATTGAGAAAGATATAAAAAATAAGTGGTGCAGCCACCATACTGAATTCTCTCAAATGCCAGAAATCCAAACTTCCTTATAGCCACATGCTAGATAAAGCATGGTCTGATAGCAGCGCTCTTAATAAATAATTGGCCAATCCCTTTGCTGCCTGGACATGAACAGAAGTATTCACACAACTCACTGTGCCCTCTCAGGCAGCCAATCAATAGTCCCTTTACAAACTTGCCTTGATTTCAGGATTCTCTGCAGATTAACATGTTAGCCCAGGCTCAGGCCCTTGTCCTTGCCTTTGCCAGGGAGGAGCTGCTGGATGTGAGCTGTCTCCTTGGCAGTCAGGGGTGTCCCAGGTTGGGGTTGCTGGTTCCTATGGACTTGGGGGTGGTGAGGACTGCCAGTGAGTCTGGAAAGCTGCTTCCACTTACAAATGTTCCCAAAGAAGGAGGGGCCCTCTTATCTCCAGCCCCCCAGTGACTGCTGTCTGAATTCATAACTGCTCAAACTTTTGACAACCTTTGCCAACTTCTCCCTTGTGCTTGCAGGCCAGGAACCAGACTTTCAGGGGGACTCCCAGCATTGCCAGTTAGAAACAAAGCAACACCTGACAAGTGGAACAACTCAGAGACTCCATTTATTTTTTCATGTGTAAAATGGGGGAAATCACAGAGTTGTGGAAATTAACAACACTCACATATGTTCTGGGCTTACAGCTGCACTGACCCATGATAAGCATTGGCGTTAGTTACGTCACTTCGAAGGAATCAAGAGGAACAACGTGCACCTGGGTTGGCAGCTCTTGGAGCAGTTTTCACTGGAAAATGTCTTGCTGACTTCGTTGAACCAGGAGGCATTTTCCCTCTGTTTCAAAAGAGCATCTTTGGATGCCAGGTTTGATCAACAGTGGAAACTTAAAGGCCGCCTGGACCAGAAACAACTGCTTGCCAGCTGAAGGGCCAGCCAGCCTGCAGGCTGGTAAGGCAGGCAGACTAGGCAGCAGGGGGCCTGGAGGCCAGGGGGCCAGGAGGTTGGCAGCAACCAAGTCCCCCAGTCCCTGGCCAATCTTTCAGCTCCTTCTCTGGGCTCTCTGGCATTCTCTCTCATCATCGTGTGTTCTCGCCTCTCCTGTCATCACACTGCTGGTCTTCCTGTAGCCTTCCCTGCTGCAGCTTTTATTCCTGCCTCGAGGCTCAGGTGTGCACACTCGCACATGCACACACCCATGCTCCAGGTGTCCACAATCAGGCACGCGTGTCCTGTGCCCACGCTCCTAAGTGCCTTCGGCAGCAACACCATCAAGGCCACAGGTGATAGCCATAGAGGCTAGTGGGGGGGGGGGCGGGGGAAAGACTGATTAAGTCACTCACCCCACACTGGCCTTCTCACAGCTGCTCCTGGAAGGTAGTGCTCTTGTAAGGCCCTTGTCTCCTCCAGCAGGGGAGAAGCATACCTCTTCTGCTTCCTGGTCCTGTGCTCTGCCTTTGCTCGTAGATACAAACACAGAGGTTTGATCACTTATGTGTGTGCCAGTCTTTGCTGTACTGTGCAGAATTTCTCCAGGTAGGATTGCCTTTCCTGGAACCAGGGATGAACTCTATGTTATAAATTCCCAAGATACACACAGAGGGATATGCACACATGGGCACACTTAGCAGACAATTGACTCTCCTTTATGATAAAGCACCAACTGATTACTTAGATGATTTTATTCAAGTTGTGCAACATATATATACAAATAATTACAAAGGTTAAGTCTGGGCTATGTCATCTTGAGTAAACGTTCACAATAGAATGTGCTCTGAACACTCATCCTTCATTGAAAATGTGTAGATTGGTGGGACAAGCATCATTTTCCCTTGTGGACATTCACCACTGTTATTTCCAGAACTTGAAAAAGTTTGATGTTTAGAACAAAACTTAAATAAGTATTTGCATCTTACTCAATCGGGGGTTCTCTCGTCACTGGCCTATCCATTGTTCTGGAAGTAGCGTACAGTTATTTATGAATATGCATACTTCTTTTTTTACCAGCCAACTCACAGCATGAAAAGGAGTTGCTGCCTCCAGATACGTTAGTGGATAAGGAGTGGGAGCTCTTGCCCTGTTCATTCTAGATTTGCTCTTTTTTCTAGGTTCTGCAGCCACACCTATGTGGGATCCCAGAAAATCCTTGCTAATCCAATCTAGCCTTGGATCTTCAGGCAATCTCTCAGAGCTGGGGTTGACCTGCTGGTAACATGGTGATGAAGCTACCTTAGGAAGTTGTAGAATAGGTAAGGTAATATATTAGCAGTGCCTGGAATACTATGGGCAGTTAATAAATGAGATTTTTCTCTTACAGACTCATCATAAATTAAAGTTCGAAACATCACAATGAAGCTAAAAATGTGTGCATCTCTAAGATGAGAAGAAATCAAGTTATTGTCAGAAGACCTGAGTCTTGTCATTCAAGTGCACTGAGGTCAGAGTGGGACAGACAACTGCAGCTTAAACCAGAGGTCTCAGGCGGCCGTGGTTTGTTAGCGGCATACTGGATCTAGATATTTGTTTGATTCACAAACTGTTTAAGATTTTTTAAATTAGCTACTGACATTTAAAAACAGGGATGTTTCACATGAATACCCAGATTCCCAACTGCTTTTACAAAATGCCTGGCTTTGAATGCATTATACTGTAGCCCTGTATCTAAATTTTCACAGAACAGAAACTTGCCTGGGAGTCAGAAGAATGCTAGCTCTCCCACCAATTGAGCAAATGGCTTCTTCTTTCTGGACCTCTTTTCTTTCTTTTTGTAAAACAAGAGCTATTGTTGAGCTGAAACAATAATTCACTTTCTAGATAAACAAACAAATCCAAGGGTAATAAAATGATATAACTCTTCTGGAAATCACATCATACTCTATACAATTAGCCAGGTTGTAGGTGGCTTTCAATTCAGAATGCATAACTGGTTGCATAAAAGGGTTTCCAAACTCTGGCATCAGTATATAAGCCATGATAGTTCAGAAAAAGGAAAAAGATTTTTAAGAAAGAACCATTCTATCTTACACACGAGGAGATGTAAGCTTTGGAGAACCAGATGTCCACCATGCAGACATGCCGCATATCCATCTGCTCTAGAAATGGCCCTGTTTCCACATTCTTATCTTGTAGTTTTGAGGAGGTTGGGCATGCCACGCCTCTCTGGAAGTTTTCTGCTTGGTTGGCTTCAGACAAAGTTACCATTAACTCCCCAACCTGCAAGAAAATTATTTGACACAAAGGATTCCAAAATGTCCTCCTCTCCCCCTACAAGCCTGCAAACAAATGGTACAGGAATGAGGTCAGAAAGGAATCCCCCGCCTTCCAGGCCTCTGAATTCATTTACCTACCTCAGAGCCCATTCAGAGGAAGGGGTGGGACCGGGAACAAGAGATGCTAGGAGGCCAAGTGGAGTTTGGGGGTCGAGCGCTACATTACAAGATTTGACAGGCCTTTGCCAGCCTTCAGCTTCTTTGTGTCTCTCACATAATAGAGAAACACAAACTGAGCAGCACACGATCTGTGGTTACACCCTTGGACAGAGCACACTCTTTGCAAATGCTAATAGTATTGTAGCATCCTGTCACCCAGGAACACAAAAAAGGATGTTGATTTTCACATGAACCAGAACAGGCCCATTGTACACAAGTTTGTGACCAACTTGTTGTATCTGCACATCAAAAGCCCAGCCAATCATGGAGCACACAGCTGGCAAAACGCACCCACGGGGGCGCCCGGAGTGGGGGGAACTAGAGGCTCAAATGCCTCCTCCACCCATTCGGTGACAAAGCACAGTATTTTTGACATGAATGGAACCACAACCTCACAATCTGATTCAGTGAGGACCACAGCAATTAGTATAATTAGCAAGAGCATAAATGTCTCAGATATTAGAAAGAGAAGCCTGCAGGTATGAAAACAGGAGTGGCTTTGTGCTTGTGCCAGGGAGCCTCCCCATCCGGAGCTGCAAAGTGTGATTCGTATTAGGGGTGTTCTGACACATGAGACACACTCATGAGAATGTTGTCAGGAAAGGGCCGACCTCCATTCTAACAGTCTTGGGGAAACACTTTAGAAACTCAGAGCAAGAAAACTAAGTAAATAATATATATGATATTCCTAAATATGAAGCTAGTGAAAATTGTGTAACAAAGGCTTCTTTCTAATGGTTTTCTTTTAAAGTGTTCGCTAGTTACAAAAAAGGCAGTCAAAATTGGGAAGATGAAATGTCTAATCAAAGTTTTAAAACTGGGTTAAGAATAATTCTGTATCTTTTAAGAGGTGGGCTATCTTAAAAAGGTTTAGAGAAGGTGCACAGGTAAGATGGGAAAGTTAGATGATTAAGGAGCTGAGGGGAAACTGTTAAGTACTCACTTTCATTCCTAGGATGCTAGGTCCAGTAGACAGAAGATTAGAAACCCCTGAATCTCAAAATTGTCTTGTCGCCTAGGGCCTTAAAGGGGAGTGCTTATACCTGCTGATATTGCCATTCTCGCGATGCAAAACCAGCCTCACTTAGAGAAAACCAATCTGAGCCATTTTTGTAAAGTTAGTTCATTTTGTACTTTCTAGGTGTGTCAGTGCCCTAATGTACTCATAATTTCATAAATAGGCACCTTTACCTAAAATTATTTCTGAGAGAGTACATTTTGTACAGTGCACAGGCTTGTAATCAGATTTGTTTTCAGCTGTAGACTTTGCTACTCACTGGACACTTTGGGCTAACATTACTTAAAACATTTTGAACCTATTTCCTCATCTATGAAATGGAAATCCTACTGCCTGTGAAAATGGGATGCAAAACACAAGACATACTGGGTCCTTTGCTCTAGATTCAAGCTGTTTTTAACTTCAAAAATTTAAAGGACTATAGGGGAGGAACATGGGTGTCTTGGTGGTGAGTATAGTTACACCTGAAGATGTGAACCTGTATCTCTGAATCATATATGATGTTGTAAATCAATGCTACCTCCATGAAACAAAACAAAAATTTAAAGGGAAACCAAAATTGTTTCAACCCTTGGGAAGACAGAATATTGACCATGATAAAAGCTTTGAGGGGGGTCTTAGATGGGTGCTAAAAGCTAATGGCCAGTAGGCACACTTCGTTGGAGTGTCCTGAGTCTTGTAAAGATCTTTATAATTGGCCCTTAGTAAGAGTGTGTTACTATCTCTGGAAGGGCCTCGGACTGAGGCACGTAGCTGCACCTTTTCTCCTGGGAGGTACTAGGCACCTCCTCCCGTCAGTGTTGTTTGTGGCAGCAGAGGCGGATTCACTGTTGTTATTGGATGTGTGCTCTTCTTAAGGTCTAGGTAGGTGCCTTCTGGTTTTTACTATATATAAATTGTGGTGGAAAAAAAAAAAATCTATGTATTTGTATACAAAGGGATTCACTGCAAGTGAGAACTTTAGACTTAAGCTCTTTAAACAAATTTATTTTTTCATTTCATTAAAATGCTGAGTTTATTTCACATGTACATGTTTGTCTCCACCATTTGCATTGGTCTGACCACTGCTGCTAGGTCCTATCATAACATTCCATGCACACTTAAAACTAAGCAGAGGGTGGAGTTTCATCTTGAAAAACTAAACTGGCATTTTGGAAAATACATTCTTGGCAATGGAACCTAGGCAACATTTATCAGACATGGTAGGGAAAGTTCTCACTGCATTATAAAAAGGATAGCCAGGTGCCAACTGGTATGGAAATGAAATAAGATGGAAAATTTTAACAAACTGTTTCAATAATTTTCTTAAAGAAATTCCCTCTACTGCCAGAGATCTTAAATAGGCTCCTCATCTGTCATCCAGGAGCAATTCTTCACATAATCGGTGAACTTGGTTTCTACTTTGGGATGAGAGTTGCAAAAAGGAAAGCAAGTATAGACATATAGGTACTCCTATGTCTTCTATCCCCTTAGGTCCTTTTGGCATTTTTGCAGTTTTTCCTGTTTTCTGAAGGATTCTTGACTCTTTGATCTTGGTGTTGATGGTTTTGAGTCTTTTCCACTCATGTTAGACTTTTGTGCATTTGGGGCTGGAGTACCTAGTATAGATTTCTTTACGGGTGCTTTTTCCATAGCTTCCTCACAGTCAAAAGTACCATCACCATCTTCATCTGCAGCACATTTTTTACTTTTTTCATTGGGAACTTGCTACTACTTCCAGGGGCAGAATGATTGCACACATAGGAGTTTCATATCCTCCTTCCCTCACAGTCACCAAGTGCTGCCCACTGATGGGCCCAGGCCCCGAGCCACACTTCAACCCAGGGACCACAGGTGGTGATTTCAAAGCCCCCAAGGGAAGCCATTGGCTGTGCAGGAGCATTCAGTCGCCAGTAAAACCTTACTGCCTTCACCCTTCACTGCCTCTACTTTGACAATGTGCAGTTCATCTTTTGCACCAGCCTCTAAACTGATGTTCTTAAAGTTAACTGGTGCTCATTGCCATTATTCACCTTAAAGTGATCACCTTTGTTGGCCTTTACTATACAACTGAAAGGATAGTTCCTGGTCCTCAGGGGGCTCAGGTTTGTGTCCACTGAATCTTCCATGGGGTGTGGCATGCACTAGTTCGGTGGGAGAGAAGGCAGAGACAAACAACTCCTTACCTGAAAAACAGCTGCGCGGAGTGGAATCACACCAGGGACCATACATTTATCTCTTAATGGAGAAAGCAAAATGCTGCACTTTGTTAATGATACATGGCTATGTTGTGTTAAGATGTATGAAAAAGATTAAAAACAAAAGTGAAACACAAACTAAGGGAGCAGAAAAATGGATAGGTTCATTTCTTAAGAGGAAAGTTAATTTAGCACATCCTGACAGCTGAAGCAAAGAAATAGGTAGTCTTTTTGACACAAGGCAAGTGGCAGATGTCTGGCATGGCAAGTTGCTTGCACTGAATTACCTAGTAATTGCTACTGTAATGAACTTGTGATAACAGGACCTGCCAATAGGTTTTACTTCTGCAAAAGATACTGTGTATTTTCCCCAAATTGATGCATTGTATACTGTTTGTGAAAGTCAATGGCATTAGATAAATAGATACATGTAAAAATATTTTAGAAAATAATTGATTTCTGATGAATTGGCCTAATTGTCAGATAAAGTTCAGCAAGGGAAGAGGAACTGGCCTATTCCTATATATTTCTCACAAACATTAGCGATCTTATCAGCTTTTGGCAAGCTCTAGCTCACCTAAACCACGGCTGTATTTTCTGAAAAGTGGATAAAATTCTGATTTCCAAGTTGGTGCTATGTGATTTAGTCACTCCAACAGAAGCAGAATAGACATTCCTCTTTGAACATTAAGAATTGTAAATTGCTTTCTCCACACAACCATAACACATGCCTCTAGGAGACTGCTGGCAGTGTCGCAACATGGTGACTATGTTTTCAGTGGGGTCTCTGGCGTAGCTTTTAAAAAATAACTGAATGCTTCCACAGGAATTAATTATACTCTGGATAAGTAAAAAACAAGCAAACATACAAAAAAACCTAAAAACAAAACAGAATGAGCAACTGATCAAAAAAGGCTAAAAAGTTGTGATTATCTCCCTGTTAGACCTGGCCCCAAATGAACCTTAACACTGGTCCTACAGAATGTGAACAGAACTTACAAGAATTCTTTCAGAGAGTGATCATATATACACACTCTCAATTTTCAAGCTTGTAACTCAATCCTCATTTCAAGGCAGATTTGACTCAATGCCTTATGATAAGGTTTTTCTTATTATTTTGCAAAACTACTTCAGTCTAAAAGTCACTCATCTTTAAATTTTCCTGGTACCATCCTGCTTTTTAATATTCGACCATCTTCAAGTATTAGTATTAACTCTAAAGTTTTCTACCCCTATCAACTTAGTATAATGTGGCAGAAAAATGACTATGGTAGTTATCACAAATGAGTATGCTTGTATTAAAACATTTTACAATGTTAAATAACGTGTAATATTTACAAGCACAGGTAGCTACTTCACTTGGATAAAGATTAATTCTTCAACTGAAAGTATTAGAAGAAAGCAGATTAAATCTTCAGGAAGTAAAGTACTGGCATGTTTATGATACGTGAGAATTTTGAATGTGAACTGTACAAAGTTTGAAAACTTAAAATGTTTGGGCTTTACACTAGGGTTGGTCTGTTAGCACTGATAAGTGAAATAAATACTGATATGACTGAAACATGTTCCTCCCTATAAATAAAGAATCCAGCTCATTTCTTGACACTTATTCATGTACACCCTACAATGTACTACTTATTGGAGTAATCAAGACTTTGAGTCTTTTCCCAGTTTTGACTTAAGCCAACCCTGTGAATCCTGAAGAAGGCACACCTACCCAGGCTTATTTTACAGATCTGATAATCAACAAGTACTTAATAAGCAACATTTAAGGGTAGTGGGAGAAAATGAGAAATAAAGTGATAAATGGGGGTTCATAATCAGATGGTAGATAGAATCAAACGATTTATGTTTTTCTTTCCCAGTTCTAATGCCTCGTTAGAACTTTAAGATAATGGGCATATTAGTATCATTAATGAAAATGGTGACTATGTCAGCAAAATGCTATTAAATATTTTGAATATATTTTGCCAAATACCAAAATGTTTGACAAGTATCAAGACATAAAAACAACAACGTTGGCTGACCATGGGTTAAAAGTGAAATATGAGGCATGTGAAATTCAAACGCTTAGAGAAGAGTCACATTAAGAGGTTTTTTTAGACCATTAATTTGATTATACTGTGGGGTCAAATTACTTTGTGGACAGGTCTTTCTCTTCCCATTACTAAACAGAAAATTAAAAAGATGCTCTCCAATATTAGCATTATAATGTGATTTAAAGATCTTTAATTACTCATCTATACAAATGACCTTAGATCAAGCACAGGCAATATATAAATTGCAATAACATCTACATGTAGTGAGGTTTTTAAGAATAATACAAAGTTCATTCACAGTACACAAGTAAAAACAAGATTAAGTTTTAAATATCAAACACAAAGCCATGATTTTTTAAGAGATAAGCATATCTGTAAGCTTATTTCCATACTGCTAGAAGTACCTGAAACTACAACATAGGTCAGCTCAGAGAATGGAGATAAAAAGCATTACTTTGATCCCCTTTATTGAAAAACTAAAATACCCTTCATTTTCTTTCACAAATACATCTAAAATAAATATAAAATTACTAACTAGTTAAAGATTTCTTTTAAATCTACACCAAATCTTACAGATTAATTAGGTTAGCAAGTACCACTCTCTGTAATGCTCCCTACTCATTTGTACACAATTTACTTGCATCTGGAGGCAAGTATGGGGAGGAGTCCACTGGAGTAAAGCTGGCAAAAGGGGTAATACAAAGAAGAGAGAATAGAATTAAACTTCTAGGAAAGGCTGGTTGCTCCACCTGTAACAATAGCTCAGTTGTGAAGGAGTAAAACCACTTGTTTTCTATTTCCATGGCTTACATACTGACTTTTTAAATTGATACCAATACCAAATACATTTTAGATATCATTTATTTACATTTGTTCAGTCTTCCATACAGAGTTCTGTTCACTTTTCACAAATTCTGACATAGAAAAACAAATGATTTCTGGTCTTAGAAGTTAACTTTTGTATATTGAATTTCTGAAGTGTTTTGTTTAAATTTGAATCATTTGTAATTTTTGAACTATAGACACAACACACAGGGTTTACTGTTGGGAAACTGAATTTTATTTTCTCTTTTAGTAACATCTGCATTTAATAAATACCTAGCTTTCAAGAAAAAAAAAAAACAAACATGCTTAGTATGAGATCAACTAAAAAGGAAAAAAATAATACCCATGAAAGTCATATTATTAATGGGGATAGAGGAATGTCTGGACTCATATGATTTTTAATAATATTAATTTTTATTATCTATTTATATTTAAATTATAAATACTGATCTCAAAGAAATGAAGACAACCTACCTTTCTTAAATTTATACAAAGGGATGTGACTAAAGTCTGACTCACATCAGCCTTTTGCTTGGGAGAATCTGTGGAAATACAGCTGAGGGCATTTTTTCCTTCCTGCCCATAACTCACATAAATAAATATGGTTCTAGTTCTATTTCTTCTGTAGACATAGATTTTTAGTTTTAAAGTGATTGTGTTTTATAATGCATAAATATTAACACTGCATGATGTCTGCTTCAGTGAGGAGGCTTACCTGCTGGCCAGAACTGGATGGACGGAGTTAACCAGAGAAGTCATCTCCTAACCTGTACAGAACATAGGGTCTTCTACTCCCTTTCTGCTCACCACTATCCCTAGATCTAAAAGAAAGATGAAATGTTCCTGACTACTTACTTCCTGAAAAACAACGGGTACTGCTACTAGTTGTTTAAAATTATATATATTTTTTTATCAAACAGCATGAAAGAAATATTGAAAATTGAATTCTCAATTTCTGAAATAGTTTGTGATATCCTTCAGCCTTGTGTATTAAGTGTCAGATCTTTAGAGAGGTCACAATAAAGACAGTATTGATGTTAAATTGAAAAAAAAAAACAAAACAAAACATGCAGGGTAGCAAAGGAACTGCTACCAAAATACAACTCCAAGAAAACTGTAAAATTAGGTAAACTATAGAGCAAAAGCTATTCACTATGAGCATTTTTATTAGAATAACAAAGGCTTAGTGAAATGGCAGCAAAAAGAATTAAATGGGAAAGACATTTTAAGTGAAAAATGGCATAATTCTTTGCTTTGAGGTCCTTTAGTCAATAAAAAAATATTTATATAAATCACATGAAAATGTTATGAGGGTATTATTATGGCTGAACTACAATGAACTCAACTTTCTTTTTATCTTTAAATGTTCAGCACAAAGTGGGGATGGTCAACATTGATCTAATTGTTTAAATAATTTCTATTTAAAACACAGTCTTCTGAAAGAAAGCCTTTTCTTGATACCTAGCTGAAATGTTTGAAAACAGTCTAAATGAAATTAGTCAACTGATTATTCTTAATCTTCCCTATCCTGTGTCATAATCCAATAGCTCTGTCAACAGGTAAAAAACCCCAGTTAACAGAAAGCCTTACTTAAGCATACAACATCTAAAATGAATTAATTTCAAATAGACACAGAGAGTACAAAAACAATTGAACCAAACAGGGCAGCTGCTATTGACTTGGATTCTAAGCTAACTCTCTAAACTGTGAGTTAAGGACGGGAATCTCCTCTGAATGTACATGGCATTGCTGTAATCCAAATTAACCTATTTGAGGGATTTTTCTATTAATTGGTTTACTTTTACATGGTGAATATAAACTGAATTATCATGGTCAAATAGTTTCTGGATATAGAACATTACAGCTATAGACACCAACTTTGTGGGTTACCATCATTTTATATACATTGACAGCTTTAAGAAAATTCTAAATTTTATTTTAAAACACCTAGCATTCTTTTTCTGGAAAAGAAACTGACATCAAGTAGCATCAGCTAATGAATCCATTGAACCTGTGCCACCATAAATGAGACAAGCATAAGGGCAAGTTTCTTATCTTCAAAGATTAAATCTAATGGCCACACCACTTATATTATCCCAATTTGTCACTTTGATGCAATAAAATAGCATGCTAATGCCGTTTCCACTGTTCTTCCATTCAAAAGGCACCTGACGGTTGAAGTGCCTCTAACACACATAAAATTATTTTTATCCCATGACTTTATTTTATGTTAGAAAGGTAGAATAGCAGAACAACAACAACAAAAAGACTTTGGAGTTTCCTTTCTTCAAATGTAGGCAGAGGCAATTATATTATGAGCAGGATTCTGTAAAAATAAACACATTTGATAAATTTAGGTATGGGGAGACAAGTGCAAAATTTTTAAGCAAACTTTACCACTGCATGATCATAAAAATACTATAGATTAAATGCTTAATTTGCTAGTTTTATTAGAATTACTTAAAATATCACCTATCATAACAATATAACATAATTGTATCAAACATGATGTACAAATAAAAAAAACTGGAATTCATTTCATATAGAAAAAAATGCTATAAGAATAGTATGTAAAATTAACCAGTAGCAGGAATTTATGGTAAAGGTATGGTTATGTTGAATGTAAACAACTTAAATAAGTATCAGATTTAGTTATTTAAATCTATTTAAAAAGAGGTAAAAACTATCAGGATGAGGATTACTCCACACATGTTGAAATGATGACTGTGAAACTATCAGTTAAGATGCTTGGTAACTTTTATAAAATGCTCAGAATGAAGCAACACTATCATGCTGTCAGATTTATTCTGTTAAATGGCAGTGCAGGGTATAAAATAGATCAATTCTTATAGATCCAAATTCACAGTATTTTTAACAGTTCATAAATCTCAAGGGTTGGAAGATCTCAGAGAATGTAGACAAGCAGGGAACAAGGAAAGCTGGGGCAGTTATTCAGGACTTGGGCTCCCCATAAATGAGGCTCGCCATAGTCTGGCTGGTAGAATTGCCCTATTGCTCTCAGACCAGACGCTCATACAGGAAAACGTATGTTATCAGCAGTAACAGTGACTCTGGATCTAACTACTGACCAGCTCAAGGAAGTGTCACTAACTATTCTGTAAAGCAGTAGTTAGCTTTGTGCCTTCTCCTTTCATTAAAAAAGATAATTAGTTCCTATCGTTAATGAGGCAACTATGACATTCACAAATCCCACCAAGCTCTGACGTCCGATAACCCACTAATAGTGAAAAATATCAAGTGTCCTTTGGTGCTGAAGTGGAAAATCTCCAAGTCAAGAGGCGCCTAAAAACATTTATCTCTAACATTAACTATTAATAGTAATTATGACAACAAGGAAGTTGTTATAACACTTGATAGTTCTGAAAGAAAATGTTCATACACAGAAGATGTATAAAACATTTATAAACCTATACAGATAAATATTGAGTTATTTTTGACTTGAATTAGAAATGATTGATATTTAGTTATGAGGGTATTATATATACACACACATACACACACACGTCTTAAAACTTAAGGAAGATACAAACAAAGCATTACTCTAAAGCTTTCTAACTTCTCTTACTGATTGCTAGCGTCCTATTCTGAGTGATGCCCAATCTGAGCTGTGCTTCCCTTTCTAGCTTGCTTTTGCAAATACATTTCCTCTATAGAACAAAGTAGGCAGTTTGGTTTAAGGACCTTTTTGAATAAGTGTTGCTAGGGAGGAAATCTTTCATAGTTCTACTTTTCCCCGTCTTACTTGGTTGTAGGCTGTCTATGGAGTAAGGGTAACCAATAAAATGATTTAAGTAAATATTTTATATAACTGATCTATAGTATGTCCCCTTTTTCAACTTCTTCAATAAAAACAAAAAACTTACTAATTATAATTCTTTGGTGATAATTAATTGGCTATGCTATGAATAAGTTTTAAAATATACAGTATTTTATTGGAAGTGTGCATATAATAATATAGAATTAGACAATAGAGTCCACACATTCAGTAGAGTACAAATTCTAAGGTCATATAATATTACTTTAAATAGGAAAAAGAATTATCTATGTTTTTAAACATAAGAGAATAAAATTAAGAATTAAAATTTTTCAAGTCAATTAAAATGCTTTGCAAGTTAACATACATAAAAATCCAGTGAACATGAACAGTTATAATTTAGTTACTACAAGCAAAAATTTGAGCCACCTACATATAAAAAATGTTAGCTGTGTTCACCTTTGTTCTGTTCAAAATGCATTGTAGCAAGTATTTTCCGTCCAGCCAGAATTCAATCAAGTTATTTGACTTGTACATATAAAACTTAGACTCTAGCTTCAGAGATTTCTGGCATTAATATTATTTAATTTTTTATTTACTACTAACAGGCAAGCAAGATAGATTGATAAACTATTAAGTGACGTTTAAAATAAAAATTTTGCATTTAGTCAGTACCAAAGTACTATAGAATTTCACTCACTATTATAATTTACTTCTCCTGATGAAGGGCTTCAATGAAAGCATCAAGTTTTTCTTGAATTTCTCTAACTTTCTCTGTGGAAATAGAGATAATAAATAGTTAAAAACAAATTTATTTTTCAAGACATTACATATCATAGGAGATAATTAGTCAATAAATTATCTGGGATGCTTAAACTATTTGGGAGAAGTAATTTTTTTCCTCCCAAAAAGCAAACTTTTATTTTTTTCCCCAAATAAAGTTCTTATGTATGGTAGTAGTAACTCAGCAATTTTTTGGAAAGAAGAGAAGGGAGGTAGATTTTTGACAAGTGTCTCTGAGAGTCTAGTAAAAGTTATGGAATGTTTCATAGAGAAAAGAACATGTAGATTACATATTATAATTATATACAGAATTTATATGCATAATTATATACAGAATAATTATATACAGAATTTATAATTATATACAGAATTTAAAGGAGATCTCAGATTCTCTAGAGTTCATGGACTCACAGTTAGCAATATTTGGAAAAGAGGAATATGTAAAATAATTAAAGCATCTTTAAAAATCAAAGCAAATACAGTTGGGTTTTAAACTTAAATTGGTTAAGTGACTTTCTAGGTGTAAAGTAATGGAAGAATTACAAAGAAAAAGAGCAACCAATCTGAGCAAATTTCTATGTGCATGTTCTATATCAAAATGCCCTAAAATTAAAAGATGAAACAAAATGTAGGAAATATTTGCAACAAACATAAAAAGGGCAATAATAACTTGCATTATACATAAAACTATACTTTCCCAGCTGTGAATGAGGAAAGTTTAAAAAACCAGAGCCACTAAAGACAAATTTACATTTTAATTGATTGTGGATTTTTATGTTTATAGAGTTCCAAACAAAATCTGTAATTTCTCTTTGTGATATAAAGAATTGCTTCACAAATATAAACTATTTATTGTACATGTCAACCTCATAATATTAAAAGTTATTATTTCATTGCTGACTTAATCGTACAACTACTATTTTAAAATATAGGTTGCACTGAGCATATTAATAAATATTTTTGTTCATTTATCATTGTTAAACATATTACTGGGAATTATCAATTAAAATGAAGTGACTATTTCAGAACTAGTGATTTAGAGGCAAACTGCAAAGCATTCTACTTTATACTACAGAAATATCATTTAAGATGCATTTGATATTCAACATTTATATTCTTCATTTAAAAAGAAATCATCTGCAACTGAAGATATAAGTATCCCCCTTTTTAATCAGTGAGCCAGTGCTAATGATGAGTACACAATAAAAGGAAGAATGGCCCTTTTTGTGAGTGCTTATTAGCACTGTAGGAACTCAACAGCGCTTGCAAGGTCTGCATATATAGAATATCACGTCTTCGCATTCTTTTTCCAATAGTTTAACACTTCTAGTCATTGGTATTAGACTGAGATGTATACGAATCTATAGGAAAAGAGTGCTATTGTTTTTGATCAAATACTTCACTGAGAAAATACGCTAAGAGTCACCACAAAGGTAGCACTAACTCCTTATATATAAAATCAAACTAAACAAACTAGAAAAATAATCCCGATCCATCACTTAGAAGTACTTTTGGTGGTGTGTATTTTTTTCCCCAACAGTCACACCAGTAAACACACTTTCTTTCTCAAAATAAGGCCACATTCTTATTTTTAAATCAATTCATCTAGTTCTTTAGGAACAGCTTCACCTATTTTCTTAAATGAGTATTTGGTAAATCCTACAGAAATGCAGTTCCTTAGTTGAAGAATTTTTAAAAAGGAAGACAATAGGAAAAAAAAAAATTTTAAATCACCTCAGTTTTAGAAATGGATGGGTTTCTAAAAAATTATCTACCTTAAGTAGCACAACATATGGAAGTCTAAAATGGGTGCTTAGAGCTTTAGCAGCTTCTCTAAACATTCCCCCCAGGATTCTTTCTACCTGGGAAAACTGTATTATGTGAAGAGAGAAATCTGATTCTATTTGCTCCCTGATCTGAGTACAATCAGGCAGCTGCAGGGCCAGCTCTCTATTCTTTCACCCTGTCCACGACCTCCACCTTCAGGGGGACACTATCTGTGCGCTAGCACAGCAGCATCCCTGGAAAGAGCATTCAGAGCAAGACCCACTTGTGCTGAAGAGACCAAAAGCCATGCTGAGGCAGACTTAGTCTAACTCTGTGAAGTCTGACTCTAAATCAAATTCTTCTAAAATTAGATAAGCAATGTTTTTCTTAAAAGTACTATTGACTTCAAAATGAAAACCACAAAATAAAAAATTACCAAATTTCCCTTTAAAAAGCTATGTTTTTATAAAATAGCTTAGAATATCAGGACTCTACCACAATGCCCTGAAACCTCAGGAATGAAACAAAGGGTCTTGGAGTAAATTTCTAGGAAGTAATGGGGGTAGGGGAAGGAAGTAAATGTTCAAAAAGAATACCTGTGATCAATGTGTCCTATTAACACAAAATAAAACAATTTCTTTGTTATTTCTTCACTTATAAAACACACTTAATGGAGTTACATGAAGACACAGATGATAGCCTGCCTTTAGGAAGCATTTCTTGCTTTCTCTCTAACTGCGTTCTAAGTCTATGTATGAAGTTATCTATTGCGCTTTGGGTAATTTCAAATTCTACATTTCATTTGGTCTTCACACAGTCCCTCAGGTTTCACTGCCAAAGCTCAGGACATTAAACCTGCAGAGTAAACCTTGTCCATATTCCTGCCTCAGAAACACAGTTTAAAGTTGCAGACTGTAAATGGTAACAAAATGAATGTTATTATTTTAAGTATGTGTGTTGTAAGTTTTAGTTTTATGTGAAATAACACATATTTTGGTCAAAATCAGGAGTGGAATAGTTATGGAGCACTACTTCATAGTTCTGTATCTAGGAATAACTAAAAAATGTACAATATACAATTGTACTCTGTTGAATATTATTATCTCTTCAGAAGACTAGGCACATTTGAACAACAATTTAAGACAAAGAAAGGTGACCAATGTCTGGCTCACAATACATATTCAATACTTAATTGATAAATGACAAAAATATGGCACAGAAAATAACTCTGCAGTCTACCAAGAAGAAGAAAAAAAACACATGACAAGCTTCCTGGATGTTATATCAGTGACTAAGAATGCAGAAGCAAGGACCACAAGAGATAAAGCAAGTCCGGGGACAAGAGGCATAAGGACAATGAAGGTCATGAAAGCTGGTGGGTCACTCTGCACCACACAGACATGAGCAGAAAAGACTCAGATCTCCCAACATAATACCAGTGGAAAAAAGAAACTTCAACCTAATTTACTGCACCTTATTAGGAAGGAAGGACCTTATACATGATGACCATAGACACACAACTTTAGAAACTGAGTAGATTTCATGCTCTGCCAGGAAACTATATAATACAAATATAAGCAGCATTACTTCACATATTTGAATTCATTCATTTTAAATTCTGTAAAGTCATTTTTCAACATTGTCTCATATATTAATCATGCCACTTGACTACACAGAGTTATTCAAGAAAATTGAGGCTGAATGATAGCAACTAAAACTTTATCCTTTTAATGTCCCTGTATTATACTATTTCCAAATTCCAGTATCTTACTGCATTTAACTATTTCATTAGAAATTACTTTCTTACAGAAATATGTGTAGTGATAGTATGACGAATCATAAAGCAAACTCCCTTTTCCATTAACTATGTGTACTAAATACTCCAAGAGAATTCTTAGAAAATCTGTGATTTACTGGATAAATTAAACCAACCCAGGAAGGGATTAACAAGCTGTTATTTCTATTACACTGAACTAGTCAATTCCACATGTAGTGAATACTGAATCTACTTTCCATTTATCCAATGTTTACTTAAAAGATGAACTATCTCAAACATCAATTCATTGTGTTTCTTGATTGAGTCATGAATATATACCCATAATCCCCAACTCATAAACCGTCAGTCTCAGTGAATGAAGTTCCTTCTCTTTTTTCTTTTCTTCAGATGACTTGACACCCATTCATGGTTTAGGTCTCTTTATCTCCACATGAAATGATACTGCTACTCTCATTTTCTTTTAGAGTCTCCTGATACTTGCTCTAAAAGTCTCAAATATAAACTAATCTGTAATTAGGTTTTGAATACACTGTGAATACCAAGAGGCCAAACCCAGGAGAAGGTTCACGTCAGTGGTTAATAACAGTTTAGAACAGCAACAAAGAACCACACACAAAACACTACCATATGCCCTGGAATAAACCTTTTATAACTTTTGATGTTTTTAAAGAAAGCATGAAGAAAAAAGCTGCAAACTTACTAAAGCAGTGTACTTTAAGCAAGCCACACATCCAAAGACCCAAACATACCTTAGCAGACCTGTTTTATAACATGCTGCACACATACCTTATATACAGATCAAGGACACCTTACATATGAAATTCAACTGTAAAAAAATGTTTACTAAGGGACTGAAAATCAACACTTCTTTATGAAATACATGTTCATTTATTCCTGAAAGGGCTTGCTTTTTATTAAATCGTTACACTATAAGTGTCCTTCAGAAGTTCAGTATTTAAAGGAATCATCTGGGGCATGGGGAAGAAAGGAAAGAAAAAGTAAATAAGAGAGCAGATATATGATTCTCAAAAATTACATTCAAAATATTAAATTTAGGGCCTCCCTGGTGGCACAGGAATTAAAGACAGTGCTATCAAGCTACTGGCAGCACTACCTACAGGCCATCCAGGGAGCTACCCACATGGCACAGTAGACCTCTCCGGTCTCGCCTGTTGCTCCCCTCAGCAGTGTTATTTCAGGACATCTGCCGATTCTGCTCCCCACTCTCTCTGGTGAATCACCACCCCCCCCACCTCTGGCTTTGACCCCAGTTCTTGTATGCATAAGTAAATAAATCTTTAAAAAATATATTAAATTTGACACAAGAAAAAATGTGCACCTTTTACACCAGATAAAAGGAAGAACCAGAGATGTACTTACAGTCAAAAGCATATAGCTAAATTTAACACCTTTGGAGTCCTGGCACTGTTGTTTTTCCCCCACAAATAGCTACGACAAGTCATAAAACAAACTCACTAATGAAGATAAACAGAACACTCCTTGTCACAGAAGGAGGCATCATTTCCTGCTTAAGAAAGGTATAGTTGTCTTCCTCCCCCTTATTCCTGGGGGATACTTTCCGAGAAACCCAGTAGATACCTGAAACTCTGGATGTACCAAACCCTACATATACTATGTTTTTTTTTTTTCCTATACATGCATACCTATGATAAATAACAATAACCAATAAAAAATTATAAAAATAAATTGCAATAAAAATAACATGAACATGATACCTCTCTCTCTCAAAATATCTTATTGCACATATTTTCAGACCTCTGTTGACTATGGTAAGTGAAACCATAGAAAGTGAACCCACAGATGGAGTGAGGGACACTACTCTACAGAATTTCAAAGCTGGGTGGGGTCCCAGACTTCTGGGGTCTGAGAAGATGGTAATATAGTTCTCTAAGCTATTTCCATTGCTTCAAAAGTTCAAATGAAAATATCTGGCCTAGAACTACATCTATTCTCATAATGATATATTTAGGCTAAGTAGGGGAGATGATTGTAACTGGTTCTAATTATAAAGAGTATTAAGTGTATTAATGTACACAAATCTACTAAATCCTGGACTTCATAGGCATATACAATAATGAAAGGAATTTGAAGTAAAAATAAATGTTAGGGATCCCTGGTCTAATGCCTCTAATAGTAAATGGGGGTAGTTACTTTATATCATTTTTATAAAGATAACAGCATAACATATTGAAAGTTATACAATAATGTGATCAGAGAATTAAGTTTCTAGTACCAGCTTTGCCCTTAACTTTTTGGCTGTAGATCAGTTACAGTCCTACTTTCTTTATCTATAAAAAGAGGGACTCTGTCCAGAAGAATTCAAAGCCTATACATTAAATTTTAGGACTGAAATGTACTATTCTAACTGATCATATGTTTTCATTACATCTTTTTACACATGATAGCGGTCTTTTGTTTATTCCTTAGCATCTTCTTATTTATGTCACACTGTCAATAAAAAAATGCAATCACAAATTATATTGTTCTCACAAGACTACATAATTCATCTTGGAAAGATCAGTATTATACTGTTCCCCACCCCCGCCCCAGCAGAATCAGTCAGACTGCTTGTATGAATTTACCTACTTACAAAAGTCTGTCATTTAAAATCAGTCACCCTAGTACAGCACTTGCTATGTAATAGAGGTCCATGAATAATTCATTCACTGTTCATTCATTCATTCATTGTTCAGTGATCTGACAGAGTCAATACTTAATTCAAACATTAAAGATGATTATTAAAACAATTTGCTATTTTCAAATCCCAGAATGATTATTTAGGTAAAAAACTCCCATAATAAGGTCTGTAAAGTAACTTACATCTACTGAATATGTGAACAGCTCAACAGTGAGTGACTTATAGATAAATTCAGCTTTCCTTTTCTGAACTCTTTACTGTGAGCATTTCTATCAGACTCCCTTTGGCTAGTACAATCAAAATCTCTTCAAATCCTTTCCTGATATTTTGAAGCCTATTCCCCCAAGGACTTCAGTACAGATGAACACAGAATAGCCTTATATTCAGGCTTTTGTATTGGCTAGGCTCTCCAACTTTCCTAAGTGGATGGCAACCCTAATTTCAGCTCAGCTAGCTATTTAATTCTTATGGATCTACCCTTACCTAATAATGAGTAGCACCATTCCAAATGCTTGTTAATATCAATGAGTGCAAAACCTTAAACTTTTTGCTACCGAATACTCACTAAAAGGCTCAGTTGCAATAAATATTTATGGAAGGTTATATAGGGAATGTACAGTTTTTCTGTTTTTCTATATATTTTTTCAACTTGAGATAAAAGCCAAACCAAATAATTATGTATCTAGACTACATCATTTTGACTTCCCCCAGAATTGCTTATGTGGTCAACTTACATTAAGGAACATTATAATAGAGTTCCATGAAATTCATGATTATATATAGCCACCTGATTCACTGTGTCATGTAACTCAATATCCCTTTTACAAGGGGACAGTTTTCTCAGGTGTGTTTGAGAAGATCTAAGTTTCTCCAATGCAATATCTATGTTATCTGATAGCTCCCATAAATCATATAGTCAACTTTGCTTTCTAGTTTGCATCTGATGCTAGGAAGCTCAAGCCAAAATTTGTAAATTACTTACAAGTACACAGAACCTGTAGGCATGTATTTTGAGGGGATACTAATTTTATGTTAGGTTTCACATTATTTCACTTTTTTCCCCTTTTGTGCAACTTTTTACTTTTAAATATTTTTTACCTTTTATACAGGATAGGCCTTTGTTAGCTGCCTTCAATCATTTTTAGGATAAAGCAGTGAATTGACAGATGAATTAGTTAGCTTATAGATGATATACCATTAGATAGGTGAATCATACAACAGTAATATTCTAAAAGCAGACTTTTTACACTGGTTGATTTTTGAATTTTGTATCAGTAAAATTAGGAAAAATTTTGGGAGACAATAATATTTGTCACTTTTTATGTCTTATGAATAATTTCTTTATGGGAGAAAAGTATTTTTATTTCTGCTTAATGATATAAATATATATAGTATTTTCAGCAACATAAGAAAAATTATAAATTTTTATGGAGTTAAATGTAGAAGTTAGATAATATCTACCATAACACCACAATTGTCTACTATTTACTACTTTATTCTATTTTCAGTACATAAAATATTCTATATTAATTACATTTATCAACTCAAATTATGATGGAAAAAGCTTTAAGTTATTTTATATGCTAACTTATCAATACCTTGCTTTATTTTCTTCAAAAAATAAAGTTTAATACACTATTTCAAAATGAATGCATTCCTTTTGTTATCACAGAGAAATCTAAATATCAATGCAATTATAAAAATATGATTTAGGTAATTGAAAAGGCTAAAAAAGCTTTACTCTGATGAGTAAAATATTTTGTCTTAAGAAAGCAAAAATATTTAAAAATAATCCACCATTTTCTCTTTCCTCTTACTCTTAAAAAGTACGTATCACTTTGAATTTTGTTAGGAGTAAAGTTGAAACATTTTAAGAAAAAGAAAACCACCCAAGCAGCCCTTAAAGAGACAGGACATCATTTATCACCAGTAAAGACAGATTTATAAGAAGAGGGCCCCTTCTGTTCCTTTAAGACTGCAAAACAGATGGGAAGTGAATGGACAGTCAATGGGACAAGAAAACACATGGGAGGTGCTGCTGTATGTATGTTCCCAGCATAAGAAAGAGGTCAAGATTGTAACTGCATGACTGGGTCCTGGAAAGGGTCTTTCTTCAAGCTGTTACAAAGACAAATGCTGTTCCTCATGCGGCTGTCAAACTGTTATAAATATTGGTTTGTCAAAAGACCTTCAGTGCTGAAGCTTTAAAAAAGGAGGCGTAACAGACAAATGAATCATAAGAATGATTCTTAAACAGCTCATTAATGTAATTTTAAAATTGAAAGCAAATAATATAAGAATGGAGAATGCAATTCTGATTTATGAACAAAACTAAAAGTTTATGTAAAAATATGGAATTAAAAATCACAGGCTTTAGTAAAGTTATGAATTAAATGAGATAAAAAAAGAAATAAAATTACATCTCTTAAATTAGATTAGGACAAAGTATTATTGAACTTATCACAAGGAGACAATAGGCCTTGATGTTTTGTTAGGCTGATTTCATAAGTTTTCAGTTCTTTCTCACAACTCTGTAAGTATTATTACTGATACTGGCTGTAATGCAGAAGAAGGCTGAAAGAAGTGAAAATAAGTTCAGAACTAATTTCACATATTCATTGATTCAGAAAATCACATTTTAATTTTCAGATATTGTTTTATTTTCTGTAGAAAAAAAATCACAAAATTCAAATAATGGTAAGAATACACAGATTTATAAACTTGGGTTATCCTTTTTAAAGAATGAAACCACTATATATGTCTTTAGGAGGCAAGTTCTTGGTTCCAGATTCTTGATGATTAGTTTAGCTCTAAAAGCTAACACACTGAAAATAACAGAAAAAGGAAGCCAAATTATACAAACCTGTTTTTTCAGGGTCCCACACAAGCACAAAGCTCAGAGACTGAAGTTGAACAGAATCCCAAAACAAATCTAAAAGATACGATCTAGTTCCAAGTTTGTCATGAGTATTTATGTAACTTTAAATTATTACCCTCAATGTACACTAATTTCCTCATTTGAACAATGGGGGAAATACCTTGCAAGTCTCATGCTTTTATGAAGCATATGGACAAACATAACACAACTTATAAAGTGTAATGGCCTGTGCAAAGGTAAGGGACAGATACAGAGTTCCAAGCAGCATTTGGATTCCAAAGTACCAAATGATACCGCTAAATGAGAATGCTTTCATTTCCTGAATGCTGCCTAGCTCATTGCTTTCTCTTGATTGTCAGCAGTCTTGGACAGTATAAGTGAGAATGAAAGATTACAGTTAAGAAGCAATTTCATAGTTACAAGTGGAGACAGCAGGCAAACATTAAAAGGGTTTCCAGTGTAAAGGAGAAACAATATTGAAAATAGTTGGAGTACATGGAAAAATATCTAATAGTTTTAAGATGGGAATGATTCGAACATCTTTGATGAAAAGGAGTGATATAATGGAACCTTAAGCACACACAGAAAGTACAGGAGCCTGAGAACAGGTGGGGAGACTTTGAAAGGAGAGTGATTTTTAGTACCTGTTAAGCCACAATATAGCCTTTTGGATACTTGACCTTTTTAAAATAACTGGCACCATATGTTTTATTTTTACTAATGCTGTCTATTTTGAAATACATTTATATGAAGGAAGAGAAACTTAGCCTTCTCTGATATTGAGAAACCAGAAATAGGAGCAATGACAACAAACTGATGATCTGTGGGTATAAGAAGGAGCCAAACCAAGATCTCTTCATGAACAACTGTTCAGAAATGTTACAGAAGTTATGTCCTTAAGAACATAAATAATTGAAAAATTTGTTAGGATACAGTTACTGTCATTATCTCTGAGTAGTGGCAATTGTTTTAAATATTATGCCATCTAGG
Source organism: Talpa occidentalis (assembly GCF_014898055.3). Taxonomy (NCBI): domain Eukaryota; kingdom Metazoa; phylum Chordata; class Mammalia; order Eulipotyphla; family Talpidae; genus Talpa; species Talpa occidentalis. The sequence goes on along the minus strand of NW_023604295.1, from coordinate 38,917,122 downwards.
TTTTCTAATTTCTGCAATGCATACAATTAGTTCAGTGACAGGAAAAAGGTTTAAAACAAAAGCTCCTACAATTCTGATAGTGTACTGAGTGAAGACAGTACAGTCCGCACATGTGACTCAGAATATGAAGTGGTGACAATAAAAGGAGACTAGAAAGACTTGAATTCCATGGCCCAGAAAGGAGATCGAACTGAAGTGAGTAAAAAATGGCAAACATCTCTCTACAGCTCAGTATAATAAAACTAGGAGATAGATGAAGCAGTTGTTCTAGGAGAAATTAAAATGGACTATTTCCACACTCAGGTAACAATAAAGCAGAGAAAATTGATTACCTTAGATGGGTTGCATAAGCTTGAAAACTTCACTAGTTCAATAAAGATTTCAATTCATTCACAGATGACAGATCCCTGACAGATAGTTACCAAAAATGAGAGAATTAAAACAGTGAGATGATACTATTATAAGCAACTACTATGTGTTCCTGTGAAATCATAATCCTGGAGTCATAATCACCAAACTGTTATTTGGAAAAATATTCTGTCATTTTTGGGACTGATCATACAGGTTTGACTTTATCTGTTTGTTTTGTTTCTCTATTTTCTTTAAATATTTATTTATTTATGCACACAATAGGGGGGTGCAGGCCAGAGATGCATGGGGTGAGAGGATTCACCAGAGACAGAGTGGGGAGCAAAACAGGCAGATCTACTGAAATACACTGCTGAGGGGAGTAGCGGGCAAGACAGGAGTGGTCTGCTGCACCATGTGGGTCACCTCTCTGGACAGGGATTGAACTTGTGCTGCTGCAGTAACTGCCAACAGTTTCACAGTGCTGAGACTTAACTCCTTGCGCCACCATGGAGGCCCCTGTTTCTCTATTTTCTACATGTAAGTGATACCATCCAGTATTTGAAAGGAGTGAACCTGTACCTCTAAATCATATACAATATGGCAAACCAATGTTTCCTCAATAAAGAAAAAAAAAAAAAAGGAGATACTACTAAAAAAAAGGAAAAAAGGATCATATCATGTGTAGTTTTGTTATTTCTATGAATACAATAATTAAGAATATGAAATTTAAAATATATTTTAAAATGATGAACACAAAATTCAACCCATATTATTGAAGAGACATTTCTCACCTTTTTCTTACTTTAATGGATTAAAATGTGAGTTTACAGCAAGAAGAATACATTTGCTGGTAAAGCAGCACCAGTAGCCCACATAAGATTATTGAAAAGTAAATGTCCGTTTAATCTTGTACCAATTTATCAATTTCCTTCACTGTTGGCTTTAAAAGATAGACTTCAGACTATGAAAAATGTGCTTGATTCTAAAGCCCCATTTTGCGTCTGGAATTTCACATCAATAACCTGGAAAGCACACAACTCAGGCTTATCATGTGGAACTCTTGAGTGTAAATAACTACTTCTCTAACACAGAAGACTCTCCCTGAGGATTATTCTTTGTGTTACTCCCCCTCCCCCAGTACAACACAAAGCAGAATCTGCTTCATCTATACAGATTCAAGGTAAAAATAATCCTTCACTATCTTTCTTAGCTTTAGCTATATTTTCACAATTTCACCTTGCTTTTAATTCAGTAATTTCATTTGACTGCTTTAATTTGACAATTTCACCTTGCTATAAAATTTACTTCACTAAAGCAGAATTTAAAAATTCAATTATTTTCATCCTGAAAAGATGTCTTAAAGAGCTCAAGAAATTTTATTTACTTTGTAGTGAAGAAAACATTTCAATCTTTCCATTTTCCAAAAACTCATTTCTACTAATAACCACTCCAAAAAAGTACATAAATGTAAAAGAGAGAAAAATTGCAGTCAATTTAAATAGTCCTAATAAACAAAAGATTATTGAAATATTCTGATAAATTGGGTGGGTTAGCAATTAGAGAGATCACTGGAGATGAAGAAAGAAGTGGTTTTGCTAGATGAAAGGCAGATTCTAAGTTGTTAGTGAGTTAGTGGATGGGTACAGGGATAAATGCAGCAAAATCAAGCTGCTCTAGAAGAGAAATGAGATGGAAATTCCTGGCATGACAAGGTTCTTTAGGGCAAAAAGAGCTTCCTTCTCCCAATTTTTTATTTTCAAGAGAAAGGAATTAATGAAGAGCTTGCATTAACAAGTCACGATTGCGTGTGTGTATGTGTGCGCACATTATGTAAAATATTTAACATACAAGGTTACGGTGAATTTACGAAAGAACCCAAACATTTTGGCAGAATAGATCATGATAACAGACATGACAGTTCTATTTTCTTACATGTGTTTTTGGCTGATCTATAGTTGCCTATAATGGGAATCCTACCTTCTGCTCAATTAAACAATACTGGCAGTACCTCAGTGAGGTTTTCAATCACTGGTAGGTGACTGAAGGTAGGTAAAAAAGTACACGGCAGGAAAAATACTGGTTGAGGACCAAGCAAAGTGCTAAAAGCTAGGAGAGATAAGAAAAGCCATACTGAGGTCTTATAATTGTTGGCCAAAGAAATGCAGTAACAGTATTTAGTTATAAATGAGGCTATAGAGATTATGAATCTTACGATTTGTGCCTGCTCTCCTTACTCTTATCTCTGTGACCATACTTAAAAAAAATTCTCTCAGACTAGGTACCTAGAATTCCATAATTCAATGCCACCCTCTTCTCTTCTAAATCATTTAAAAACCATTTTCATTGGCTACCGCTAGAGAAACAAAACACACATGCTACTATACAGTTTAAATGAACTATCAATTTTCAACACATGGTATCAGACTAGACTAAAAGAAGATACATGTTAATTTTATCTGAATTAGTACAATGGTGAGTCATGTTACTGTGGACAGGAGGAATCCTAGAGCAGTGGCTCAGAAGCAGAAGGGTGTGTGGCACAGCTGCATGCAAGAATCACTTATGGACACTTATCTAAACATGTTAGAGACTTACTTCTCTAGTTGTAAAAACAGTTGTGGATACCAACTGCCTTTCCTATAATTTAAAATTCCAGATCCTATGTATCTTTCTATAATGATTCTGTCTCAAACTATTTTCATCCCATGACTCTCAAGGATATGGCAGGTATGAGAGAAGTTTAGCAATGTAGAGCAATCAGTGGAAATTAAATCAAGAGTATCTTGATATTTTTTCTTTTCTAAATGAAGAACAAAATTATTCTGGATGCAGTTTCCATCTAGATATGTTCTGACTACTGTTTATTCATGAAATAGCATGAAATATTCTTGTAAACATCATATAAACTGGAACTATGCTTTGAAGTTAATGAAAGGTTTTTTTTTTGAAATTTAAGCAGCTCTGGTGCATTTCTCATTGTGTGGCTGCTCCATTTCTATCACCTTAACTTCAGAAATCTAGTACATTATGAAAAACAAAGTTTTCATTATAAAAATGATTTCTGTTATTCAAAAGCTGGTGGCTCAAAGAAAAAAATAAATTTTCATCAGTGGAATATTCTCTAAGTTTTAGAGTTAAAACTGAAATCTCATGCACACTAAGATACAAAACTTGTATCCACTGCTCCTTTCTAATTATCAAGCAAATGCACAGGATGGAGGATAAGAAGAGACTAGGAAAGTGAAGAGACACAAAGACAAGCTCCAGCAGCATTGTATACTTCCAAGAGAAACAAACTTTAAGTTTCAAGAAACAATTGCTTGCTGTCTGGGAGATGCTCAGGCATCAAACAATAAAGAACAGTCAACAGAGGCAAGAGGCCGAGCACGCTGCTGCAATTCCTGCTCTCTAATCCCCCCAAGCTCTAGTAAAAAGGCCAGCTGTTGCCACCTTGTGTAGGGAGTCAGCAAAGCAAATTAACTACAGGAGAAAAAAGCTGCGGATATTGGAAAATTCTAATTTACCAGCCTCTTTAAGCTACACTGTTTTTAACATTAAAAACATCCAACTATATCATTAAAACAAACCTATACAAGGGTAGCGGAGCAAAGACATTTACCACTGTTTTCATATTTCACTGGTAAACGAGATGTAGATATAAAGTACTCAGTTTTAACATAAATGTATCTTCTAAAAGATACTCATACAAGAAATATGAAGAAATACATTGAAGTTTATTAGAAAACATTTTAATACTTCTATTCCAGCTTAACAAAGCTTCTCAATTTAGAATAACAGCCATTGTAGGCAATCAAATCAAAGATTGTCTCTCTCTCTCTTACAGCCAGATCTTAAAATGCTAAACATGAACACACGACACTAAAAAGTTCTGCCTAACAAAAACCAACTCAAAATGGAATAAAGAACTAGACATAAGACCTGCAACTATAAAATATATGGAAGGAAATATAGGCAAAACACTACATGACATATACCTCAGTAACATCTTTAAAGACACATCACCCAAAGCAGTGATAGTGAAGGCAAAGATGAACAGCTGGGACTACATCAAATTAAAGAGCTTCTGTACTGCAAAAGAGACAGAAACCAAAACAAAGAGACACCTCACTGATTGGGAAAAAATTTTTGCACACAACACTAGTGATAAAGGACTGATCACAAAAATCTACAAAGAGCTGATGAAACTGAACAAAAACCAAAGTAAATAATCCAGTCAAAAAATGGGCAGAAGAGCTAAAAAGAAACTTTTTCAAAGAGAAAACACGGCATATGAAAAAAAATTCAGCATCACTTGTAATCAGGGAAATGCAAATCAAAACTACAATGAGATACCATCTTACACCAGTAAGAATGGCACAAATTAAAAAAAATAGCAACAACAAATGTTGGCAAGGATATGGAGAAAAAGGAGCTCTCCTGCATTGCTGGTGGGAGTGGAAACTGGTCCAACCACTATGGAAAGCTGTGTGGAGATTCCTCAACCTGCAAAGATGGAGCTTCCATATGATCCAGCAATTCCACTCCTAGGTATTTACCCAAAGGACACAGAAACATTAATACAAAAGGGCACCTGCACTCCTATGTTTATCACAGCACTATTTTCAATAGCTAAGCTATAAAATGATCTGAATGCCCAAAAATAGATGACTGGATCAAGAAGATGTGGTACATATACACAATGGAATATTACTCAGCAATCAAAAAAGATAAATTCATGTAATGTGCAGGAACATGGATGGAGCTGGAAGGGATCATGCTCAAAGAAATAAGCCAGAAAGAAAAAGAAAAATACCAGATGGTCTCAGTCATAGCAGGAATTTAGAAAACCTAAATAAGGGACCAGGAAAAAGACTAATTATAATACAGTAAAAATCAAAATCAACAAGCAACTATAAACCAGACACACACTATGGGGAGGAGGAACGCGGGGGGGGGGGGGGGGATGGATCACGGGGTGGGGCAGAGGGAGCAAGTAGGATTAAACAAGGGGGGGTAATTGCATGGGGACTATAACCAAGAGGAAAATGCGTACATTATACAAAAATGAAAAATTATGTAAAAAAAATAAAATTTTTAAAAATAATAAAAATTAAAAAAAAATAAAGTGAATAATAAAAAAAGAAAAACCCTGTGATGGGACCTGTCTGGTCCACACAAGACCCCAAGCTGTCCTGGAAGCCAGAACATAGGATACTGGTATGTGAGCGGGGGTTCAGTTGCTGGTGAGGGAGGGGGTTTAAAAAAAAAAATTTCTGCCTAAATTTTGGGCAACTTATCAATAGATACTACTTGACTATTGAGGAATTTGACGACTATACTTCAAGACATGTTTACAAGTAACACAAAGAAAATTCTCTCTGCTTAGTGACTTTACCCATTTTCATCTACCAAAGTTTTCACATAGTTTGAAAGTTTAAATTCCAAAGTTTGTTATATTATAGGAAGTCACATAGGATGGTTATGATTAGTCTTTCTCACCTACCCCATGAAGGCTACTGTTAACTAGGGGAGCTTCCAAATACACATTTAATGTGATTCACATTTTTTAGCAATTAGAGGTTTTTTCTCAAACTAGTTGAGCACTGTGGTCACAAGACCTGGGTTCAAATGTTGGCTTTACTGTTTCAGTTTTAACATTTCCATTTCCTCATCTGTTAAATGAGAAAAACACCTGTATCTATGAGAATGAATGCAAAACACTTAAACTAATATCTGGCATAGGAAAAGCATTCAAAAACTGTTTCAAGGTCTAACACAAAAACAAAAAAGAAATTTATTACAAAATAAGGAGGAAAAGACTATAGATCTGATCTAAATGACTGGGAAAGCCCCTTCAATTCCTGTTTATTAATGGTTCTCAAGGTACACAGAGAATAAAAAGTGTAACTCAGGTTTTATTGGACAAGAATTTCAAAAAGAAAAACAAAATGGCCCTAAACTCTAAATCCCAAGTGAGTGATATAAAAGTCTAAAAACTGACTGTTTTTAACCTACAGCACATTCACAGAACAATCCCATGCTGTGCTGATGCAAATCAATTTGGTAGCATCACCAGTAATTGTTACCAGGGCCCAGACACTCAGTTTTGGGATGGGATAGACAACACAGCCCAACAAAGGTCTGTGAGATGTTAGCAGTATTCATTGCTTTATATAATCATAAAATATATTTTATAAATCACAACAGAAAGGCCAACTTTGAATTGATCTATAACATACCTATCTTGCCCTCTCTAAAAATTTTTTTTTAGGTTACGGTCTATTTCAATAAATGATTGGAAACATTATTAAATGCATGCTGGGAATCCAGATAGACATTATTTAAGTCAACAGTGTATTTAAATTTCTATTAAAAAATCCTCTGAAATAAAATTTGCTACAAAATCAAAAGAAATTTCATAAAGGTCACAATAGGCATTTTAAAAGACTAGGTAGTTTAATGTGTGACTTGGTAGTGATGATAAGGAATGAAGATGGAAAGGAGGGATATGTATCTTACTAAATTGTTCATGAAATAACTCAAAATTTCAACATCTTCAGAAATATTTTCAAGTTTTCTTTTCCAAATTAGTTTCACATGGCCCTGATCCATTATCAGTTTAAAAATAAAAACAACAAAACTAAACAAATCCCTTTTTACCCTCTTTATGTAAAAATAATCTCAAACTCAGAGAAAAGATGCAGGAACACTACAAAGATCAGTTATTATCACTATGCACTATCACCCCCAAATGTATATTGTAAATAAGGATAATTTCCTAAATAATCCCAATTTAACGATCAAAATTTAAAAATTAACACTGATGTATTACTATCATTTAACCCTAGACCCCATTCAAACTTTACCAGCTGTCCCATTAATGTTCTTTCAGAGCAAAGAAATGCAGTTCAGGATCACACATTACATTTCAAGTTTGTTTTTTGGTATCCTTCCACCTGGAACAGTTCCTCAGTCTTTCTTTGATCTCACTATATTTGAAGGTTATGGGCCTGCTATTCTGTATGCAGTACTTTAATTTGGGTTTGTCTGATAGCTTATGCACTCATGTTAAAGAACAACTAGTTGAACTTCCAAAGTAAAGTGACAAAATGATTTAAAATAGGCAAAAAAATTAAGATTAACAAAAAGGATGCAAACTTTTACCAACCTCTACAATATCTACCCTGATCTACTTTGAAATTGTAGTAAAAACTCTCTAGATGGCCGCCTTTTCTCCAAATTCCATACACCAACACACTATATTCTAATTGAATACAGAAACTTCCTAGAAACTTTGACCCATGAAATGCAGTGTAACTATTAAACTTACAAAGTTTTCTGACTCAAAGTATCCATAATCAAATTCCCAAGAGTTAAACTGTAAGGAAAAGGTACTCTCCAGATTCTTTTTCAACTAACAGACAGTCATGGCTCATCTCTTTTAGTGTGACTGTGGAAGTTGAGTCACTGGTGAAACACTTGCTTCCAAGGACATTATTTGGTACATTAACACTTCCATAATTTTACATGTACAAAAGTAATAAATCAATTTAAGGGAATCACAGGAGTACTCTTTAGGAAAACCACCGGTAGAATGTAACACATATCTTGAGGGTGCATAAATTCACATGAGTAATGCACTTTCTTCAAGTCAAATGGGGAGTGCAGCATGATGGGATTACAAAACACTCTTATAAAATGTAAGAAAAAACACTGCTTTTTAATCACAAATGCATATGTTGCTAAAATACATTTAAGCATTTCACTGTGTGATAACTATGTCCTGAAGGACACAAAAGAAGTATATCTTATACACTGTGAAACTGACACACTTCCTCCTATAGTAGAACTAATTTAGCATACAACTATGAACCAGGCACTGCTTAATGTTTTTTTGAACTAATTCTCCTAACAATCCTGTGAAGTAACTATTATATTAATTGCATTACAAAGACCCTAAGGCCCTGGGAGATACTCTGCCTAAGTTAATACAGCTAGAAGGCTCAAAGATCTCCTGTAAGTTAGCACAGGCTTAGTTGTACTGCCAAAGCAGCATGGAAAAAAAAAAAGAAGAGTCCGGGCCTCCCTGGTGGAGCAGGGGTTAAAGTCTCAGGGCTATCAAGCTACCACCAGCCACTATTCCAAGTAAGTAAGTGTATTAAGGGTACTGGGAACCCGATTTCTTTTCTTTCTTTTTTTTTTTTTTTTTGAAGATTTATTTATTTATACAAGAACCAGGATACAGGCCAGATGTGCGGGAGGGTGAGAGGATTCACTAGAGACAGAGCGGGGAACAGAAGAGGCAGACTGAAGAAATACACTGCTGAGGGGAGCAGTGGGCAAGACAGGAGAGGTCTGCTTCACCACGTGGGATTCTCACCCGCCAGCCGGGATCGAACTCGCACTGCAGAGGCTGCAGACAGCTTCACAGTGCGGCGCTCAACCGCCTGCGCCACCAGGGAGGCCCTTTTTTTTAATTTTTCTTTTTTTAAACATTTATTTATGTATGTATTCAAGAGCTGGGGTACAAGCCAGAGATGCAGGGGGGTTGATGGGGGGTGAGAGGAGCCACCAGAGACAAAGTGGGGAGCAGAACAGGTAGACTGATTGAAATACACTGCTGAGGGGAGCAGCAGGTGAGACAGGAGGGGTCTACTTCGCCATATGGGTTTCTCCCTGGCCGGCTGGGGATCAAACTCGTGCTGCAGAGGCTGCGGACTGCTTCATAGTGAGGTGCTTAATCCCTTGCTCCACCAGGGAGGCCCTGGAAACCCTATTTCTAAGAAAAGTATATTAAAGTACTTGGAGGTTTCAGGTCAGTCACTTACTCTCAAATACATCAGAGTAAACAATTTCTTTGTATATACATGTAGCTTTTCTACCAGTTTGAGACTAAATGATAAATAAATGGACATGGAGAAGGTGAAGAGGGAGCAAGGTGAAAGCAGGAAGAACTACTTACTGAGGTCTTCAGCCAGCTGAACTCGTTTACCAGTAAGCAATTTAATTTTCTTCTCGCTGTCTTCAGCAAAATCTTCCAAAACCTCTTTGACATTTTTCTCTAATCGCCTGACTGTTCAAAGTAAACAAAAAAGCCTAAGGAGCACCATTTTTATGAATGTACAAAGATGATAAAATACTATTTGGAGAAGAGTTCTTTTATTTTATATCATGTCAGATCTTTAGTTAAATTCATACTTCTCACAATTAAAGGGAGGATCTCTATCTGTTATACAGTGCTTTTAATCAACATGAAACTGACAGAGTCTCGGAAAGAAAGTTCTATTCCCAAAATACGTGACTGAAACTTTAATGAGTACAGATTTCCTAAAAAACTAAGTGATGTTAAGGAGTCCATTTCTCACATAGTTTTGGTATAATGTAGAGACTCCTGGAACGTCTTTCTTCCATCTTTTTCAAATTATGATTTATTGTCATAATAATTTAAGGGAAAATTAAAAATTTGTTTTTCCAATAAGTTTTAATGAAGAACTGTGGTATCCTTCCATTAGACATGGATGTTATCATTATTATTTTTGACATCAAAGTTAGAAAGTGGCTTACCTTCAGTGTTTGTTAGTTGCTGCCTTAAAGTATTTGCTGTGATAGCAAGCATACGCTGTATTCGCCAAAACAGGACCACGTCATTGCATTCCAACTGAAATATTAGGTAATTAAGATTACCAGATGCAAATTTAAAAATGAAAATCATGATAATGAACACATGTAAATACTAGAGTCAGTACCTAAATCCTAAGTTTTAATAAAAAATCAGATTTACCTAATACATTTATTCCTATTGTAGAGATAGGCTACTGAATGTTTTCTGCAAGGGATCCAAGTATGCCCCATACCTATATAGTTTTGTTTTGATTCAGGTGACACAGCAAATAAACTTGGGAAATACAGAATTTCATTATGTCATGTACAAATAGAAATTCATCGCACAGACCCTAAATTTGTATTCAGTTTCAACTGACAATCCTGTTATTCACAGGAGTCCTCAGGTTAACCTCTTTTCTTTGAATCTCACTCGTCATTTTTGAAATTCAGCTGTATGTGAAAATAAATTACATTTTTTTTAATTTATTTTTTTTAAAGATTTTTTTTTTTAATTTATACAAGAACCAGGGTACAGGCCAGATGCACAGGATGGTGAGAGGATTCACCAGAGACCGAGCTGGGAACAGAACAGGCAGACTGACGAAATACATTGCTGAGGGGAGCAGCAGGCGAGACAGGAGAGATCTGCCGCGCCATGTGGGACCCTCGCTGGCTGGCCGGGATTGAACTGGCACTGCAGAGGCTGCGGGCAGCTTCACAGTGCTGCGCTCAACTGCCTACACCACCAGGGGAGGCCCTAAATTACATTTTTAAAAAGAAACTTATACTGTCTTCTCAACAACTAAGGTCATGCAAAAAAAAACCTTGCCTCTTTTTACATAAGTGCATTTAAGTAGAAATATATAAACTGCGATAACTAGAAACAAGCATGTCAGGGGATCTCAAGTAAGTTACTGACTAATAGAGCTCTTACAGAAGATAGTTTAAAAAGCATTTTCACTTGTAAGAAAATGCTTGAAATATATCAGTCTGCTGCCACCTAGGGGCTATCTTGTGAGATATGACATTGAACTACGTACAACTGTATTCCACGAACTAATAATAGTTCTTTTAAATTACCTAAAGCAAGATTTGAGTGATATAAAGGAATGATGATATGATTATAATATGATACAATAAAATAATTTTGCAGTATGATTTCCAAATGCAGTGGAATGTTACATACACATATACAAGTATGATGTGTACAGAAAGAATTTAACAGATATACATACAAATGTTAACTAAAATTACTTGTAAGTCAGGGGTTTATAAGTGGTCATTTCATTTTTGTACATTTTTTATACTTAATTATTACATTTACTTTCTACAATAAAAATGTGTTATTTCCTAACATAAAATGCTAATTTTTAAGAAAATGTATTTTATGTGGTTTACTGCCTACTATACACATACACAATTTTATAGGCACTGAATGCTACTTATGTAAAGATGCAGTTGCCACAAAGTAGTAAATACCTTTAGAAAGATATGAGTTATGTTACTTTTTATAAATCACACATACTTTTTTCCAGAAAAATCAAGACTTATAATTAACAGTCAAGCTAAAGTTTACTTTTAAGCATTTAAACATTATTGCTACAAAGTATTTGGATTTGGAAATCTTACTTCAGAATCTACAAAATGCCTTTGGTAGTAATAAAAGCCTCTTCGACAAAGGTTACAGTGGTTCAGAGCTGTTTTCAAGAAATGTCTTCTATAAACTTGGTGCCAAGTATCTTTAATCTAAAATGGATAAAGAAAACAAAGACCAAAGAGTTACTATATACTTTGCAGGTTGATCAAACATTCTCTGAAGTCATACACAGAGTTTATTTATGAAAAAGTTGTAATTGTTGTACTGGCAACGTTACCACACTAACCTTTTTAATCCATGTACATATTTTTAAGACAAAGATTAGCTTTATTACCACTCTGATCCCTTACTAGTTAGTGTGTTTTAACATTTGCAGTATTTTTTAATAAGCAATGCTATTATACTCAAACATTGACACTGTAGAGTTGATAGGGTGGGGATTATCTCCTCCTACTTTGAGGTAAGGAGATCAAGGCAAAAGAGCCATGGAGAGCCTTGTCTAAGGACAGTTATATTTCTTTTCTGATTATGAAATTTCACCATAACTGCAGCAATATGACCTCCACCACATCATTACTACATAGGCTGTTAAAAGTTCTAACTGCTTTTTTCAAACTATTGTCTTATTTGGGAGCATAAGAACAACAATGCTAAACTGGTAGAGCAAGTATCACTAACACCATTTGACAGATGAGAAAAGTGAGACTCAGATAGATAATATCAATTTTTAATATTAACAGTACTAGCCAATAGAGTGGAACTGATAAAGTTAACATCTCCTGACATCTGTTTATGTTCTATATATGCTTGTCCTAGTACTTTGCTACCTTATTTAATAGCTTAGTGGAGTATATTGAACAAAGTGTCTCTTGAAAACCTGGAATTTTCTTGTTCAAATTAAGGTACAGCCAATCTATATCCTAAAATATAAGCAAAGTAGTTCCTATTGTATCCAAGTGTCAACACTTACAGCTATTAACACTTAGAGTTTAAAAGTATCAAATTATGAACAACTTACTGTTGAGAGCTAGGACCAATGGTGATAAACCCAGTCTATATTCAAGTAATAATTTCATGTAATCACTAGTTTTAACTTCATTTTCAATTATAAAAAATGCCAGAAGTGTAACAGCATCAAATGCTTTGCGTTTTACCACTTTTTTTTATTCTGACCTCTGGTGGAATTTAAAGTAAGTATTTACTTCTCTGCTGCAGAAACATAAACAGATCATCTATAAAAGAAGTTATGGATGGCTCTGAACTCTCTAATATGGCTGTTTCCCCCACTAGAATTACCTTTTCTAATTAGATTTCACTTAAGATAATGTAAACTAATATCAATGAGAGTTTTTGTTCTCTGTACCCCAACTAAATAGTAGGAAACATAGGCCTACAGTTTTATACAAAATTTCTCCCCAAACAAACATGATGAAGGTAAGCAAAATGTGAAGTGTAACTAAGTTTATCTTCACATTTATTATAAATGAGGAAAATGAGATGGAACACAAAGGTCCTACTCAACTTAATAAAAATACAACATCCCTATTTCTCCTAAATTAACTTATATCTGCTTTAAGCTACATTGATTTGGGGGAAAAAAACCACATTTATAAATGGGCCACATGTAAGCAGAAAATTCTATTTTGCAATCTGAAGCAGTATAATGTTCACAGGTCTTGTTGGGCTCATCACTCATCCCCTTTTGCCAGAACTAACCACTGAACTTGCCCAAGTACTTCACTTTCTAAATCCTAATTTCCCAATTTGCTAATTAAAGCAATACACTTAAACATGGAATAGCAAGAATACAATTTCCACTCTTTCCATAATGAAAATCACTGAATTTTTACTGCTAGCAGAAGCATATATGATCAAGGTCAAATTAAGCACTTAAATAGTTAAGTAACAAATTAGAAGGAACACTTTACTGTAGGAAACAAAGATTAAGAAAGCATAGTCATGCTTTTCAAGAATATTTATTACCAAGCTTGGATCTACTTCTACTCCCCGGGATTCAAGGTTCTTTCGGACAGTAGTTATTTCATCACTTGCAAGATAAGCAGGGTGTTCCTCATTACATTTTAACATCTTCTCCAACTCATTCTTGGTTTCATTGTGAACGCACTTTAAAATGTTTAAAAGAAGATTATTTTTAGACGGTTCCTGGATTTGACATACGTGTAAAAACAGAGCTCCAGTTTTAATAAATACATTGCTATTGCATAATAAATGACACAGTCCCAGTAAACAAGAAAGACCATAGGATCTTGCTTACAAGCACAGAACCCAGACTTATGAGAGATGAAAAATAAAAAGAATAAAAAAGGATTAGTACTGTTTATAATATTTCATTTTTGTTAAAATGTTTTACTGTTGAAATTGAAAGCACCAGGCACTTCCTTTCTCTCTTGGCCCTAGGATAGGATTTCACTCTCAGAAAAAGTATCCTGAATATACGGGAGAGTTAAGGCCTCATATTTAAGGACTACATAACTATAGGAATTTGTAACTGTTGATATGTTTTTTTTCTGATAAATATAAAATTCAGTTTAATTTTAAACATCTTTTCATTAAAAAACACACTTCGTGTGAGGCTTCTGAAAGAGAAAACCAAACACACATACTAACACCTCCTTCCAGGCAACTCTCTGATAGCCTTCCTCTCTACACTCCCAATTATGACTTGTGTTCTCCAGTCAGCCTTGGTCTTCTTAAATTCACTTCCAGTCTCTCTAAAATTGTTCACAGTTTCTTCAACAAAGGAGGAAAATATATACACAATAGTGATGTTTGAAATGCAGAGTCTTATATGGTGTCAGACTAAGTTTATTTTTTCATTTTCAATCTTTCTTTCCCAATTGTATGGTAAAAGAGACTAGTTCAAATTCACTGATTACTTCTAAGCAAGTTACTACCACAGTATTTTGCCCCAAACTGTTATCAAGCTATGGAAACTGAGTATCTACAAAAAACTATACTTACACAACAAAATAACTGTCTTGTAAGTGGAACTACTAATTAATACATTATGAACCACTTCAGACACCTTATTATTTAATAAAGAGAAATTTTACTGTTTCCTTAAACATCTGCTATTTGGTCTGAGATAAAAAGGAAATCTCTAATTAATGTTATTCTCCAATTCTTACTATCCTGTTTCCACTTCTACCTTTCCTCAATTCTACTGCTACCGCTGCTCACCTAGTATCCAGGAGAACACTATTCCACCCTCCATTCTGACCAATACTCTCATTAGTTCAGCTTGAGACAAGATGAGAATATTTAAAAAGGAATGGACCTTTCCTGGAAACGGAGGAAAAAGTAGTATCACAAAGGCACAAAAGAGTTTCCAGAGCAAAAATTTCTCATCTTTAATAATGGATAATCTTCAGTTTCTTTTCATATTCAATCTGGTCACTCAAGAAGCAGAAGAAAGGGTTATACAGCTACCTAAAGTTGCAAAGTGAGACCTAGGGACATTTTTAACTTCTTTAAGACAGGTGTCTCATGATAACCTCCAGGTATGAGGTCTGGGAATTTTCAAGTGAGAGAAAGGTTAGTGAGAACTTGATTTAGTCTGACATGATTTTGTGTGAAGCTTCTGAAAGAGAAAACCAAACACACATACTAACACTTCCTTCCAGGTGACTCTCTGATGTCCTTCCTCTCACACTCCCAACTATGACCTGTGTTCTCCAGTCAGCCTCGGTCTTCGCATGCTACCTTGAGAGAAGGCTTTTCTCTGAAGTGTTTCCAAATTCCTCTTCTAGACTACACACCCTTGTGTTGACCTTAAAATTAATGGCTTTAAGGTCGCCATTTCTTTTAAAGGGATCCTATGGGTTCAAGTTATTGAGAAAAATAACTTATAACAAGGAGTCATTTCTCTTTGAGAATGTTTAGCCAAAGCATACTTATCACTAGTTGCTAACACTCATTCTGTCATCATTGATTGTTCTGTAGAATTTAGGCCTAATTTCACTAAGCTTTGAAGGTCAGACACCATTTTCCTTTGGTATAAGGCAGATAAACTCCAAAGCCTCTTCCTGTCTTAGTCAGAAATCTCTGATGGTTCCCCTAGAAGTTCTCTAACAGACCCTCTCCCCTCTGCCATTTGCAGAGATAACTGGTGATAACCCTTAACACAGGCACAACCCAACCACAAAACCCTTAGCTTCTCTTGAGTCTCCTAATCACACATTTTTACCACAAGTATCTTAACAAAAAAAGGGATGAGAACTACTATTTACTATTTTAAGACAAATTAAGACTCACATGTGACAGCTTATGAAATAAGAAATGTATGAAATTAGAAAATAATCTTGGTTATATAAATTAACTCCATGTCTAGAATGAAAGCAACAACATAAGAAATAAGTAAATAGGAATGATATTTGGTAATTTTTCTCAATAACTTAAAAATAGGAATTATTTGATAACTTTCTTATATTCTGTATCTCCTCAATGTTTTCATATTTTAATTTTTCTCTAATTTCATGAATTGAGGAAGAAAAGAAAGTAGATTTGAATGCCAGCTCTTTTTTTCTTCCTTACTTCATTTTTATATTTGATTTTATTATTCTATTTACATAAACATTTGAGGAATAAACATGAATTAGATAGTGGTGTAAGACTGAATGCTAGATAGGAAAAAAATGTGTAATAATAAAGAAGGAATAAAAAGGGGTAGAAGTAGGGCATGGGGACTTTAATGATTTATAAATTTTATCTATAAATTTCCCTCATTTATAAAGTCATTTATATTTGCTTTTATCATTTTGTGTTTCTGAAGTATACATTAAATGCTTCTTAAACAAATGAATTCTACAATTCTACTTCTCTCTTAAATTTTATAATTTTGTGAATGTAAGAGTAAAATAATTTGAATAAACAGAAAAATCCAAAGATAATAAGATAAAACAAAAAAGTCACTGTATCTTTCATTCTAATCTTCATTCTACATATTTGGAAATCCGTATCATTTTTATTTCTGTTCCTAAGATTAATCTTCATTTTTGCCTCAAACAGGGAATTGAAATAAAGTAATTAACCACAAAAGGATCATATTCTATCTTTTCTTTCTTTCAATAACACAGCTAACTAATTTTTTAAAAAATAATTTCTCTTGTAGCTTACTAATTCTAAAGATTCATTTTCTTTTAGAAATACTGACATAAAACACAAAATTCTTAAGATCGGCCTAGAAATATACAAAGATTATATTTTAATGACTGAATTAAAATGAGCATCACAGGACCAGAGAAATGCCTGTTTTTACCTGTTCTTGGGTCCGATTCTTCCAGTATAACCATCTCTTTTTCCAATCTGGACCAATCATGTTTTCAATTGCATTTTCAGCTAAAAAAATTTTAAAAATTTTATTAAGAATTTTATTACCAGGTAAATAATATCAGTTTTGGTTTCTTATCTATTTCTAAGTATTCTATCAATATAAAGTCAGTTGAAATAAAGAAAAAAATATAGGATTATTATGGTACATATATAATTATATATTTATAACATATGAATTGCTTATAAAGTTTCTGTAAGTGTAGTAGCAAACACTAAAATAGTCCAAATTACAGCTTTTTAGAATGAGTACATGTAAATATCATGTGTACAATTTAACATTTTCAGTTACTAAACACTTCACCAAAAAATCTCACAAATTATACTCAACTATTGTATTAATGACCAAGACCTTAAAATACTAATTTTATTTATATTAATGTCCACTGAAGTTGGATGATTCCTTCACCTTGGGAATACTTAAAACTCAAGAACCCATGTTCTTACTTACTATCTTTGAGACGAGCCTGAAGAGCCTCCTCCATAAAATAAATTGCTGCATCCCACTGCTGTTTATCAGATATGGACCGATCTTCTAAAGCATTGTGTTGAATAACCCTCTGAAATACGAGGAAAGAGAAACAGCTCTTTTGATTTATTCTTAACTCTTTATTAATCTCATTCAAATTGATAGCTTACAAATATCCAAAATATCGGCTGTATCTGAAACATAGAAGTATGTTCCTCTCATACAAGTATAGGAAGTTCTACTATCTGCCTTGTTAGTTTCCTGTTTTAAAACTCAAAAGTTTTCTTGCCTTAATGATATAATGTGACCATCTCTAAGATAAAGAGCAGCACATTACAATTGTAATTAAATAAAATCGAAAATCAAGAACCCTAGTATCCAGGAGTTAATAATACAGATCATCTCTTCCTTTCCTTTTTGCCATATGACCTACTGGCATTTCAAAAAAGAGGGAATAAAGAAATTGTAACCAACATCTCACTGTCAAAGCAATGAAATATCTAACGGAAAAAAATTTTAAGGGCTAAACAATCGCAAACAGATGTTATTTGTTGAAACAAAATTGGTTTCCAATTTTTACTATTTTGAATGAAAATGGCACCATTCTCTCAGAAAGCCAGTCTTGAAATCATTTAACAAGAATGAACATGCTTTTTAAGTGAGAATATAAACATTTCTTCAAAGCAAAATTATAGTTACATCCAGCCCACAGTGAGACATTTATTTTCCCAGAAAACTGCTCATCTTGTTCAATAGTGCCTTTCCTGTCTAAGCAGAACAGGTGCTTAATAAGGTTTAAGTATAGTGATGAGAACATTCTAATGATTTATCAGAGAGTGGAGGTCAGAAACCAGACTTTGGAGTTAGAGCAGGGCTTGTATCTCAGTGTTGTCAATGACAATAACAGGACTATTTAATAACTAAGAAAAATATCGCTTACAAAATAACTAACAGAGTTCCTGGTACTCCTTGTAAGTCTTCAATACAGAATAATTAGTTTAATGGTTGTAGAAGCATAATATTTTATGACTTGAATCCACTGAAAACCAGTGCACCTAATTCCTTTCATTATGCCACAAAGGAGCAAATGAAAAGCAGTGATCTGTAGTTGAGATGCACGCAATGGTTAGTAGATGACAATTAGTGGACATTTATAGAAGTCTGCTTAGTCTGCTGAAAAGTTTGATTTTTTTTTCCTAAAAATAATCAAGAAAGAAATAGCAAGGGATGATTCTAGAAGGACAATGAAATGTCAAAGGGCTGATTACAGATTATAAATCCACTTTTCCCCTTCATTTTTAAAAAATTCAGAATCTAATTTAAATAATCAAATAAAAGTAGTTGCCCACAAAAGAGAATCAGTTTGAAAAATTATATAAAATGGAGGCCGACACTTTAATATACAAATGACATACCAGGCTGTCCTCTGCAAAATCATTCCACTTGTGGCGTTTAATACTTTCTTCCTTAACAGCCTCTTTAAGCTTATCAAATATGTCATCATGTTCTTTTCCTTTTGGTTCTGTCATGAAGCGGGAAAACTCTTGTTGTAGAGTCTCCCAAGCAACCTGGAATTATTTGAAAGAAAAAAGCTGTAATTACACTACATACTCTTATTTAATGTATGACATGAAATATAATACATGAATTCAAGCCAAACTGACATATTGGGTTATCAGAAACTACATTTATATGAAGTTTAAAAGGAAAAAAAAAAAAAAGAAGAAAAGGCAGCAAGTACAAACAAACTCTGTTCTAGAGCTCTCACATGGGTACCAACCAGTGAGAAAGATCTGGCTTCCTGACATTTTCCCTAGAGACAGAGTGTTTAAAACTAAAAACAAAAAATTAGTTGGCAACATTTAAAATTTTTCATTTCCAGGTCCTTCTGAACTATCTAGCAACACTGGACCCATATTCCTATATAACTTCACCTGTTGGAGCTCCCCTCTTTGGATAAAGCAAACAGTTTAGTTCATCATCAGACTCAGTTTACTATTTATTTCATCTTGTGTAACAGCTGAGTTTGCGTGTTTGCTTGTTCCTCCTACACCATCGTACATTTAAAATTTCTGAATGACTTGGACTACTTCACATCTTGCCTTTAAGCAAATATAGAAATAAATGTATTACTACTTTCTAACATTATTACTACTTTCTAACATTGAGCATTACCCAGCTTATATTAGAGATAACTTCTAATTATCTGAATAATGAAAGGGAAAGTGGTAACAGAATTAAGAACTCAATCTACTTAAGATTAATGCTGTATTTTTTAATTTAGCCTTTTTCATTTTAAACACAAATTACAATGTAAAGAAAAGATGACTATCCAAGAATACACTGGCTGCCATTAAATTGGATGTTTTCTGACTTTCATCAGGTTCTACCACACTCAGTCCTGAGGATGAAGCAGCAGGAAAGTCATTGCCCTCTTATGAACACTTCTGCTTGAACATTGGGTTATGAAAATATCCTATGATAGACAGAGCCCAGAAAAGGTCAGGGCCAGCAGCGAAGGGAGCTAGTGAAATGGTGGCAGAATCTCTTGAACTACTTTTGGGGTTAATGTGTTGACAACAGATCAGGGGTTGACAACATTCAGCTTAGGCAAAGAGACTGTAATAGTTGTTAGAAAAAGAACCCTGAGGAAACTGAGCAAGGAGGTAAAGAGGTTAGAACTGGAGCAGGACAGGAAAGATGTGATACACTGTAACAGTGGTGGCATTTTGTTTCTAAGGTAGATATGAAAAACAGTAAATTTTAGCATTTATTCTAATTTTGTGGACAACCTCACCCAGGAGCACAGAGCATACTGACTCTCAGCTGGAACAACCATTCATAGGTTAACAGCAGGGCAGATCAACTCGGATGATGATCATGATCATCATAACAGCTGCTGGCATTTACTGAGTAGCTACTAAAATACAGCTGGTCATGTATTTTACATGTATTGACTCATTTACTCCTTAAAACAATCTATAAGGTGGGCCTCCTGGTGGCGCAAGGGGTTAAGCACAGCACTATGAAGCTATCCGCAGCCTCTGCAGCACAAGTTAGATCCCCGGACAGGGAGCTACCTACATGGTGCAACAGACCTCTCTTGTCGCCCCCGCTGCTCCTCTCAGCAGTGTATTTCAGTTAGTCTGCCTGTTCTGTTCCCTACTCTGTCTCTGGTGAATCCTCTCACCTCCTGCACTCTGACCTGTACCCCAGTTCTTGTATGCATAAATAAATAAATCTTAAAAAAAAAAATCTATAAGGCAAGCAACACTATTATCTTTAACTTACAGATGAGGAAACAGAAAGGTTTAAAATCTAGCCCAGAGACCATACAGTTACTAAATGGATAACAGAAGTCAAGACACATGGATAACAGAAATGGATTCTTTCAGGTATGTTCTAATCTTTTGTCAAGACCCAAATGTAAGGAAATGATTATTTAGGTATAATTGAATCCTGCATAAAATCAATAAATGAAATGTTTCATTCATTAGACATTTCCTTAGGGAATCTCTATCCACAAAAGAAGTTAAAAACATTTCACACTCAAGCAAAGTCAGCTGGTTTTGATAAATGCTCTCTGAAAGAACCAATGCCCTCAGACTGACATCCTACCAATTAGTACATTTTGGAACAGTGGTAACTGTAGCAGCATTAAGGTTAGTCCCAACATAAAGACTAGGAATAAAGAATAAATGGAGTATAAAGACTAAAAAAGAAGACAGTGCTGTAATGGGACTAAAACCTTAAATTCAGAGCTCCTACTCCTTTTCAGATAATGCTTCTTACCCATTTAATTAAATTATATCCTAACCTCTACTGCTTTATTAGGAAGCTGTTTATCAGTCCACTGTTTAAGCTTGATGTCCACTGTAGTATTAAAAGTCCCTGAGTTCATGGTCTGTGCAGCTGGAAGGTAGATGTTTTCAATCACATGACTTGACACTCTTTCCCACAAAGATTGTTGAAGTATTTCCTCCCTGAAATTAAAAAAATTAGTTTTTAAAAGTTTTACCGAAGTATCATTAACTGATAATAAACTGTACATATTTAAAGTTTTGATATACATACACACCTGTGCATCACTGCAATTGAGGTAATAAACATATCCATCATTACCCCAAATTCTAACAACTGGATCTGTTTTCTATCACCACAACAGTTTATATTTCCAGAATTTTATATAAGTGTAATTATACAGCATGCACTCTTCTTCTGATTCTTTCACTCAGAATAATTAAGACTCATCCATGCTATTGTGTATATAATATTTCACTTAAATTTTTTTTTTTTTTTTTTTTTGCTGGCTGAATAGCGATCCATTGCTAGACATTTGGGTTATTTCTGGTAGCTGACTCTTACAAGTAAAGTTGTTATCATGTACAAGTCTTTGCCTGAACTTATGTTTTTGCTCCCCTTGGAAAATACATAGGAGTGAGATGTTTGGATCATATGGTCATTGTACATTCAGCTTTTTAAGTTACTATCAAACTGTTTTCTTAATAGTTGACCCATTCCTACCAGCAGAGTATGAGAATTCTATATCCTGTGCATCTTGCCAGCACATGGTATGGTTAGTCATTTAAATTTTAATCATTTTAAGTTTTAAGTGGTAACACATTGTGGATTCAATTTGTGTTTGCCTAATGACTAATAATTGGTAGCATCTTTTCATGTTCCTCATAAACCTCTAATAGCCAGATGTCTGACTTCTCTCCTTTGCCCTCTCAGTCTGACAATACAGATTTCTTGTCCCTTCAAAATTCCCTTTGGTAACCTGTGTTAGATAAATTAGATTTAATCCATTTCAAAGCTCATGTAGATATATTCTGATTTCACGCTTGCTCTGACCAAACAAAACTACCTATTCCATTTGATTTCAGAAATAGAGGTATCATATTTTTCTCCCATAAAAAGCACTATAGTTTACAGTCACTTTTTAAGTACATAACATATAACCTAGTAAAATAAGTAGTAGTATATTCATTCTGCATGTGTGTATGTATATATATGCATATATATATTGGGTGTACATACACATATCCATTTCTTGCAACTTCAAAAGCTACTTGGCTTACAGAAAGCCATAGGATTGGCTGAAAATACAAATAACAAAGATAAGTCGTGTTGTGTATATACCTGATTAATCAATTAGTAAGTATAGGTAAAACCTGTATTCTTTTGTGGCTAAGGAGAAGAAATTAAAAATAAGCAAATTTTGACTACCCGAAGAGAGAAAAGGGTTTGCTACTGAGAAACAAAGGGCACTGAGATGGAGAAACTAGAGATACTACAATCAAACTTAAGGACTAGACACTGTTATCTAGGTTCAATTTTGGTAATTTTCAACTAGTACACAGACTGCATTAGAAACATAAACTGAGCACAAGGAATTTGTTAATTAAAACGACTGCAAAAATTTCAAAGCCATTTATACATATCTTGAGGTACAAAGAGCCTATTTTGGTTACAGTGCCCCATTCCAACAGGCTATGCCAAAATTTACATAAAACATAAGATTATCTGCCTTAAAAGAGACTTGCATGAGTGCTTTTCAAAAGGATGCATTTACTTCCTACTAGAAAAGAAATCTCAAAATAGGCTTCTATTTGAAATGTGATTTGTACACAGTATACTTGGTACATAGTACAAGAAGTACCAATTGTTCCTCCTGAGAAATGAGAATGTCTTCCTTTACAAATCCTTTTTTTCTATAGTTTTGATCTCTACAATTAATGCAACATCAGCAACTGTTCTGACAAGACTGATATTTACCTAAACACAATTTGATAAAATTTGTCTGAATGATTTTATAGAAACCAAAATTATGAATTTACTAAGTATAAGGTAAAGAAATGCCAAAGACAATCAAGATTTAAAAAGGCATGGAGAGAGTTATTTTTTAGAATGTCTCTTCAGCAAGATACTTGGTAAATCCATAATACAATACATAATTGGTTAAAAAACAGTGGGTAAATTTTGTAAAATAACCTATTTTTATCTTTTTGCCATACTGTTTTTGTAGGATGAGCCCAGGCCACAATGTCATTGCTTTATCAATCTATATTTTATTACTTTATAATAATTCACAGTCAAATTACTGAATAAAGGTCAAATACTCACCAATGTTTTGGTGTAACCTGGCTCAGACTGATAACTTCATCGAGGATTTCATTTTTAGCTTTTTCAAATAGTTCATTCTAGGCAATATAGATAGAAGGAAAATGAGATTTTCATTCAATAGTCAATTTTCCCTGTCACAATTTTCAGAGCTAATTATAAGGAAGGCCTCTGACTGGCGGAGAAGGTTGAGCCTAAGTTTGAAGCATGCATGACCAGCAAATAATATTTTTCCTTTTACTTTTTTTTGAGGAATGCCAACATCCAGATAAAAACAAAGAAATCTATAAAATGTCTACCTTATTCACTCAATCCTGAATGCAGTTTTTCACATGGTATTTGTTCACATACGATTTTCACATAACGAAAGCTACATGATAACATCAATTCATATTAACTTATTAGAGTGTTGTGTTTTTGCAACTGATGACATTTAAAATAAAGGAAAAGCCATATTTATTTATTTATTTTTTTTTAAACTATTTATTTTTTTTTAATAGAGGCATGTTTTATTTATTTATTTATTCATTTGTTTGTTTTTGTTTATACATGCACTGGGTACAGTCAGAAGCACGGGAGGGTGAGAGAATTCACCAGAGCCAGAGCGGGGAGCAGAGCAGGCAGAAGGACCGAAGTACACTGCTGAGGGGAGCAGTGGGCGGCAGGAGAGGTCTGCGCGCCATGTGGGACCCTCCTCCGGTGGCCAGGGAGCAGCCGGGGATCGAACCGGCGCTGCAGAGGCTGCTGGCAGCTTCGCAACCCAGCGCTCAACCGCTGCGCCACCGGGGAGGCCCGGAAAAGCCATATTTAGATTCATTAGACAAGTATATTTTCCACAGCAGATGTTGAAAGGTAAAAAGTTGATATACAATAAAACATTTTACACACTTCTTTTGACATACTATGTTTCCTAGTTATTTTTTATATTTTGTAATAATTTAAAATGTTTTAGATAACTGCTCCTGGAAAAGTATTTGCAGCTTTAAACTAGTAGTTATGGCTAAAATCAAAGTGGTTTAGCTTATCAAACTGTTCTCATCAACATATACTTCTTTAGAACACAATATTATCAATAAATTAGGTATAGACAAAGCACTGAAATATATAAACATTACCCGGTCAAGTTCTCTCAGGCGAGGATAATTATTCTTCCATTCAGTTTCAAGGTTAAAACGTGTTGCTATGAAAGAAAGAGAAATGTTTTATTCTCCTTCTTTCCAGAAGTAGGGGTTAGAGGTTATATCATATCTTCTGTACTAACTAAACCGGATAGTTCACTTACGGCTTCTGATTATTCTGGGCTTTCAATATCTCTGAATTTGATTATTGCATCAGCTTTCTAAACTACTTGATTTTAGTTTCTCCATTTTTTTAATCCACAAAATTCACAACTGCTGCAGTGTGGTCCAGCTGCTAAGAGCTAGATCTTGGGGTAGTACCACCAATCTGTAGTCTATTATCTGTTGCTGTATGACTTGGGTAAATTAGTCTGCCTCAGTTTCCTTTGTAAAATGGGGATACTAGCAACCACCACAATAATAATAATACTTACAAGGCTGCTAAGGGACTAAATGGGATTAACAGGTAGAGTTTCCAAATAGGAAAAGGGAAGGAAGGTATATCTTCATCAAAGAAACTATGAAAACAAAGCCATGGAACAAGAAACTGGGGTTCAGAAAAGAGTGCAATAAAGCTGAAGCACAGAGGCTGTGCTGCCCAACACCATTCCTCTCCTTCCCCTAAAGAGAAGGGAATATGAGTCCTCTGTAGTTTATTAAGTTCTTTCTTCCAAATATTATGACAAACTTTTTATCTGTCCAAATTTTGCAAAGTGCTCCACGTGGTATTTCCTCAGAAAGGAGAGCACTGTTTTTATACAACAAGAAAAGATTTTTATTTTTTCCATTTTCCACAAACTAATAGTAAGTGAATGAATAATGAACTGTTAGAGAAAAGGAGTAAGAAGTTCATGTATGCCAAAACTGACCATTAATGAAATGTTTAAATTTTGTCTGCTTAGTTTAAAATTTACCTTTGAAACTATCAGCCTGTTGTTCAACTGACTCTCGTACCATTTTCCAGAAGCAGTCTGACACAGCAAGGCTTAAATTTCTTGTAGTCACTTGGTGTGCCTTTAGCATGCTTGTTCTATAAAAAAACCAAGAGTTAAAGTAAATCAAAATGGCAAAAAAGACAATAATATTATCATTAGCATGAGAATAATATTATCACTAGTGTGCTTGTTATGAGAATATTTACTTACTCATTTTATAACAGCACTGTCCAGTAAAACTATGTGATGAAGAAAATGTGTTTGGGTTACCCATTATTGTAACTACCAGTCACATGGGGTTTTGAGTCCCTGAGGTATATAGCTAGTGTGTCTAAGGAGATGAACTTTTAATTTTATTTAATATTAATTAATTTAATTATACGAGGCTAGTGAGCACGATATTAGACAGGACAGTTGTACACATTTTGCAGCTTCCTCCCTTCCCAATAGACAATAAGCAAAACTGCAAACTATCTTGACTTACTATATTGTCAGAGGGAAACACACTTTTTTCTATTTCAGGAAACTCTCTACATACAAAGTTTTGGCATAATTCAGTTGCTCTTTTACTTTTTTGTCAATACCTTATTTTTTTGTTAATTTCTGTGAATATCTGTTTACTTCTTTGATCCATACCCTTATTTCAACTTGTAAGAGAAAAGTGTACACATATTTAAAAATTCAGTGTTGAGTTTTAAAAGTCACTTTATTAGTAAAACTACTTAAGAGGTGTCTGTGTTATCTTTCAGGGCCCACATCCCAAGGGACTGGTTATGCCAGTATCTATTGTCCTAAGAGATGTCCTGCTCCCAAGGCCTAAGGACTCACTCGTTAGATACAGATCACTATTTGGGAAAAGTTCTGGAAATTCAATGTTAAACTAAAAGCTATAAAACAAATTGTAAGTGAAACCAGCTTGAGTTAAGCTACTCTAACCATAAGTAAAATCTTTCAGTATTTAAACAATATACCTACTTTAGTAGTTTTGAATTCTGAAAAAATTCTTCTTCATACTCTTTTATGGCTTCTATGCTTTCAGAGCTGTTTCCTAGGGAAAGATGATGGCAAAGTTTTCATCTTTATTATGTGATAACACAAAAACCAAAAGTAAATAATAATAATCCATCTTTGCATACCTTTTCCTGTTACAACAGCAAAATAACCTAGAGCTTTCATTGGGAAGAGCTTTCCTTCAATTATCTGCTGAATCTATTTTTTAAAAAGTAGAAAACAATAAATGTAAGATACAGGTATACATAATTTCAAAAAACATAAATATAATGCAGAAAACAATTTAGTGATACATATGTATCTGTTTAGTTAAATATATAAATCTGTACAAAAACATTAAAATGCTTAATTGCTATTTGAGAAAAGATACATTTAATTTTACTATACTGAACAATGTTTTTTAAAACAGGCGTACCAAAATGAAAACTTGGAATGATGTATAGAGCTTTGGAGTCAGGTTTTAGTCTGAATTTCTACTCTGCTATTTACTAGCTATGTGGTCTTAAGAAAGCACCTAATTAAAAAAAAAAGTTGTTGTTTGATAAGATGGATGATGTAGTGCTTGACACAGTGCCACACAAGTAGACACTCAGTGGGAACTATTATTATCATTTCCCCATATTCTTTAAATTCACTTGGCCACTGAACAACATGGGTTTGAACTGCATGAGTACACTTCAACATGGATTTTGTTTCCTATCTATTTTCTGTATTTATAGAGTCAATCAATAATGCACATCAGTTGGTTGAATCTATAGATATGGAACCTGCAGATATGGAAGGGTGACTATAAGGGACTTGAGCATCCAGATTTTGGTATGGTATGGGGGCTGAAGGGTGGGGGGGAAATTGGTGTCTCCAACCACCCTCTTGTTCAAGGGTCATCTGAACCTAAATTCTCTCCAAGTGAATTCGTTTTTTCACTTCTATCTCTCTAATATTTGGATCATCTATATTAAAGTAAAAATCCTTTTTAAACATAATAAAAACTACAAACTCTGTCCAGAAAAAATGCACATTTGTTGAGAGATCGATCAACCACACACAATATAAGGAATCTGTTCAGATTAATACTGTAAGTTACAGCCTCCCAAAAATGCTCAATGTTTGGTACACAAAAGAATTAAAATAAGCCTCAATTGCATTTCAAAAATAATACTCATTATCTAGAGAAGAGTGGAAAAAAATGAAAGGAATTAAGGGAGATGAAGTCACAAATCCTCATTTCTCCCCTTCTCTATTTCAGGACCAACCAATCCACAGCCTTAAAAATAAGACAAAGTGAAGGTAAATGGGGCTGTGTAGAAAGGAGTTAATATATAAGGCTTGAGAATGCTATCTTTAAGAAAAGGCTTGCTTGTCCCCTGCTGGCATCTGGGAACTGGTAAACAATTTCCTACATTGACATAAAACTTCCCGAAACAACAGTGCTCCTTATGCAAGCAATGTAGTATATGCTGACCATCTGTTTTCCTTTTGGGCATCTGGAATTTTGATACTTGAGGTGCCTATATGACCAGTTCCAAATAAAATCTTTAGGTGCTAGGTGTCTAATGAATAGCTTGCTGCTGCAGGGATTACAAGTCCTGTGTGACTATACTAAGAGAGCACCTGGGACACTGCCGTCTGGTTTCCACCACACTTCAGCTCTTGAAACCTTCCCCTCTCTGATGTTGCTTTGTATTCCATCATTGTATTAAATCTTAGGTGCAAGTATGATTTTATGCTGAGTTTGGGTGAGTTCTTTTAGTGGGTCACTGAACACAGGGGTGGTCTGTCTTGGAAATTCCTAACACAGAAGGTCTCAGGAAGTATCAGGGAAGAAGGAGAAATCTCTTAAGTAGCACAAAGGATAGGTATTTACAGTCTGAAGTTGCTCTATGCGGAATAGTCAGTAATTTCAGAAGACAACCATCACGCATATAACACTTGTGCCAAGCACTATTTCAACCACTTTACAAGTATGACACTCATTAAACCTTCACAATCTATGAGACAGTCTCATTAAGAGCTTTATTATCAACACATGAGGGAGTCAAACGCACTGGAAAGTTAAATAACTTGCTTAAGGTTACATAGCTGGCCAATGGCAGATAGAGCCAGGATTTGAAACCAAGCAATCTGATGGCAAATTTTGTACTCTTAATGACTACTTTATGCCTTTATAATTACATAAACAGCATGCCTTAAGGGAAGATCTAATAGGACTTACACAATGGTACCTTGAAAGAAAATTCTTTCCTGTTTCTGAAAGGGACACTAAATTCACAGAATTTCAGAAATGGAAAATGACCCCTAGAGATCAACTGACTAATAGGTTGGACTGTGCACTGAGTGGTATTTGCCCAAGGACACAGTCAATTAGTGGAGGAGCATGAATAAGACTGTTGAGGCCTGACACCCAATATAGTACCTTCTCTATTATAAAAATCAGTTATATTATATAGTCTGATGAGTTAGTAAAGGTAATGTTTCGGGGTGGGGGGGAAGGCATAAATAAACTTCAAAAGGAATTTATATTGTCATTAGTTTTAACACTAATTTATGAACATCAGCTAAAAGTAAAATCAAAGAAATACCACAAATAAGCTTAATGACTATGTGCTGGCATAAAAATTATTTAAATTAGAATAAACAATATAGCAATCCTGAATATTTCTGAAGCAAACTAATGATAATTTTACTTATAAGCTCAAAGCTTAATATACTATCACTTTCACTTTCCAATCTTTTGTTTTAAATGAGAATGAAGAAAATCTCGATACTACTCTCTAATAAAGTATTCTGTGAGGAATTTTTTTTTGAAACTACAATGACTATCATCTTTCACAATAAAAACTTGCCCTCACCCTGCTTGGACTAGCCACGTTTTTCTCTGCGAGGTCTACTTTGGTCAAAACAAAGATGGTCCTTCTGCCATGAGGATCCATTTGACTGACCAAGTCTGTAACAATACTGCGTTCAGCATCAACAGAGCCATCTGGAAAAAAGTGAAAAATGACACTGTAATAATTGTGAAGTGGATTTGAAAAATTTCCACATGCCCTGGTGTCTACCAGGCAAGAAAAGTTTTCTTAATATATTTATCTTAGTTATGAAAATAAATTCTAGCCAATAAAAATTTCTAAGATGCCTGTAGTGAAATTTACTAAAATATTCCCAATTTCAATTCTAGTTACTAATAAAATGAAAGAACAACTAGGAGATGGCAAAACAAATTTATCTTGTATGTTTATATAACATGCATATTTAAAGCAAGGCTTGGATTGCTAAGGAAGCATAATAGCGTGATTCAAATTTTTTGAAAAGATTTACCTTGAATACATAGTATGATGGCATTTGGATTCTGCATATAAGCTTTGCTGATACTGAAAATAGTTTCTTTTGTGTCAGGAGCCATGCCAGATGTCACAGTCTTGAAGAAGAAGGTTTTAAGTCATTATAAATGTTTTCCACAGTAAGAATAAGATCAAATACATGCTTTGTATATACACTTACATTAATCACACCTGGTAAGTCAACAAGTACCATCCTCTGCAGTCCAGGGCCTTTTACATTTAATGATATGGTCTACTCAAAAACAACAAAACACAAACAAAATTTTTTTTGGACCAATCTGTTAGGAAACTTCTGGGAATACATAGTCTGAAAATTCTATGACTCATCCATTCAGATATGTGCTCAGAAAAAGTTATTATTTCCCTGATCTTAAATATAATTAATGTAGAAAATTATACACAAAATGATACATTATTTGGAACATTAAAAAAATTATGTATTGGGGCCTCCCTGGTGGCGCAAGGGGTTGAGATGCAACTGTGAAGCTGTCCGCGGCTAGGGAGCAACCCACATGGCGCAGACCTCTCCTGGCTCGCCTGCTGCTCCCCTCAGCAGTGTATTTCACTCAGTCTGCCTGTTCTGCTCCCCACTCTGTCTCTGGTGAGTCCTCTTACCCCCCGCACCTCTGGCTGGTACCCAGTTCTTATATGAATAGGTGAATGGATCTTTAAAAAAAAAAATTATGTATCTTAAAACAGCTGAAATCTTAACATTGATGCCAGTATCATGATATATTTCCAATCATAAACAATGGATTGCCATAAAACACTGTTGAAATGAATGGCAAGGCTTACCTCAGGGCTCACAGTACAGCCTTCTTTCACATTTTTCCTCATTCGGAGTTCTATTTCATGTCTTAATGCTGCAAGCTGTTAATGGAAAACAACAAAATCCCAAGAAAATGTGCAGTTAACAAATATTACATTTAACTGTCTTAAAAGCTCACATGGGTTATAACGTTTGTTCACATGGAGCTCATAAGATTTCTACTTACATCTTCCTCTTTGTTAAGATCAAACTCTCGAGAACTATCTTTAAACAATGCGACATGATGAGGACCTTCACTCAGAGTTACCTGAAATTAATAGAAAGTTGAGACACAGATTTATAATTCAAATTAATTCCCAGGGTCTAGACAGGCTCATAGCATTGCACAAATCCAGCGATCCTTTACACTGCACACCAGGAACATCCCCAGGGATGTCACTATGGTGAAGCAGAGACCATAGATTTCTCAATAGTGTTCACAAATGTCTGTTAAGCTGATTTCCCAAAAGGACATTTTGCTACTTTATAGTTTTCATGGTCTAAAATGTTACTGCCCCAGGGGTCTCCCTGGTGGCACAAGGGTTAAGAAGCAACCTATGAAACTGTCTGCAGCCACTGCAGCACGAGTTCGATCCTCGGCCGGCCACGGAGCAACCCACATGGCACAGCTGACCTCTCCTGACTTGCCCGCTGCTCCCCTCAGCAGTGTACTTTGGTCAGTCTACCTGTTCTGTTACCCACTCTGTCTCTGGTGAGTCCTCTCACCACCCCCAAACCTCTGGCCGGTACCCCAGCTCTTGTATTCATAAATAAATAAATCTTTAAAAAAAAAAGTAAAATGTTTCTGCCCCTCTCATTTCCCAGACAACGTCATACAAAATACTGAGCACAAAACCATCAGTGAAAAACCTGAAAAAACCAAAAGAAAATCCTTGCATTTAACTTCAAAGGTAAATTTAGGTAAAGGACAATTCACTTACTGAACATCTATTTATTAAGAGTATTATGGGTAGAGGGGAAATAAAGAATTAACTGTTTCAGATCTTACAACATCTTGGGAGAACTATACACAGACATAAAACATGACACTGTAGCAAAACCTAGGCTATTACAGAGAGAGTTGCTGACTCTGGGAGAGCTAAGGCAGCCTTTATACCAGGAGTGACTTAAGGCCCATACACTCTCAAACAGCTTACATATAACATAGTGGTTTCATGAGAACTTCACAACTTCATATTCTGTAACTTTTTAAGCTTCTCTATAATTATTTGATTTCACTTTAAAAACACAATTCCTTCTACTCAGATTAGATAAATAGGCGAGGCAATAAACAGAATGCAAAGCCACCATGGCAGCTTGGACTGGGTTCAAAAACCCAATGGGTTCTGGAGGGAGATTCTTGCAGCTATTTATAGTGCTCATTTGTAAACACCCTTCAGCAAGACCAAAATTCTTGATGTTCATCTCTAAACCACTTTAAACCAGACTTCCCCATGCAAACTATTAATACATCTTCAATTTTCTCAAGCCGAAAACCTCAGTCATCCTGACAAGTGCTTTCCTCCACGTCAAATCTGTCAGTAAATGTTGTACAATACAACCATTTCTTATCTTCGTCACAGCTACCTTCCTGGCCCAAGTATCATTTGGATATTCTACTAGCCTCCCCCAGCAACCTGTTTCTACCCATCTTGTCTATATTTACTTTCATTACAGCGGTCAATTAGCCTTTTAAAAAATAATACTGGGGGCCTCCCTGGTGGCCCAGTGGTTGAGCGCTGGGCTGCAAAGCTGCCCACAGCCTCTGCAGTGCCAGTTTGATCCCCAGCTGCAGGGTGAGGGTCCCACATGGCGCAGCCGACCTCTCCTGCCACACCCACTGTTCTCCTCAGCAGTGTATTTCATCAGTCTGCCTGTTCTGCTCCTGGCTCTGTCTCTGGTGAATTCTCTCACCCTCCTGTGCTTCTGACTGTACCCAGTGCTTTATAAATAAATAAATAAATCTTAAAAAAAAAAATAATACTGATACTCTGCACAAATTCCTACAATAACTGCCCATTTTATTCAAAATAAAAACCAAAGTCTACAAAATGACTTACAAAGCCCTAATGAGCTATTTCTCCTGCCCCTGAGGTGAATGGGGTGGCGATCATGTTCAGGAAACAATGGGCTCTACACTAATTTCCTCTCTGCATTGAACACTCTTGCACTATCCATATAACCCCCCTTGCTTTCTGCAAGTTGTGGTTCAAATGTCACCGTTTCAACATAGTCTACTAACTCTACCACTCCCATCTCCCTTGTCTGGCTCCACTTTTTCTTTTTTTGCACAAAACTTAGGACAAATTCTATGTAATTTATTACTTTATTCCCCTTACTATGTATTGCCTCTCTACTAGAACAAATCCTCCATTCTGACAAGATCTCTGTTTTGTTTAACACACTGCCAGAACAGTGCTGGCAGGTAGGGCACATTCAACAAATGTCTGCAGAGTGAAAGACTCAGTATTCACACACTTTGTACCTGTGACCGCAAGTGGACTGTCAGAGTCAAATGTGAACAGAAAGTTGAGTCCTAGTCTCTTTCACCTCAACAATTCTGCTCTTGCAACTGCTCCCTCTCTTGCATCATCATTTTTTTCCCTCCAGTGATTGTTACAATCAGCATATAAATAGCTTTAAAACATTTCCTTGACCAAACATATGTAACATGTTATTGTTCCATTTCTCTACTATTTTTATAGCAGAAGTAGAAAATATCCCTATTTATTGATTTCACTTAAAATACTCTCATTTTTAGCCTCTTTCTTAATAAGAATAAATGCCAAAGGGGTAATAATGGCTCAGTCTAGCGTGACCTCTAGCCGAGATGTCTCCTCGGGATACCAATTTTCACCTTCTTCACTCAGCTCCTGCCACACAGGTCTCCTGTCTGTGCCTCCTACTGATTTCCATTCTAGGAACAAATCCAAATACTACATATTGATTCTTTCTTGGGTTAAAATTCTTTACTTCAACACAACAAATGAATTTCATCCAAGCAGCCCCTTTCCAGATGGCTTATTTTCTTACCTTAACTGGAGAACGAGTCATCATCTCCCCAGATCCTCGAGGGAATATTCGTGCTTGAGCAATCATTTCCAACACACTAGTTTTTCCAGCACTCTGATCTCCAACCACAACAACCTTACAACAAAGTAAGTAACATTTATTCACATTTTTAATAGCAACTTAAATAATTTGTAATGTTGCTGAGATTTATTAGTCTTTTAAAATATCTACAGTTACATGATTTTTAAAATAGTCCATGAAAAAATGATGGGTGATACATGTATGAATATTGAAAATATAGAAAGCAAAACATTAGTTAGATCCATTACTTACAGTCAAATTTTTATTAAAACCTTGTTTAATTTAAATCACTATTTCTGAAACCAAGCCATTAATGTTCCATAAATCTTTTCCATAGTTAATTTACTCATTACAAAGACATTTTCAGTTCTATGAGGTTAACTTTCACTCATGATGCATCTAATTTAATATATTGTTCAAGTATTTTAGAATCATGGAGATTATAAATACATAATGCCATATAATGGACAGCCTTCCTTTATTACACATAAAAATAAGTAAATTAATGGCCAAAATAGTCAAACAATATTCAATACTTAAAATGTCATCTAGTGCACTTAAATAAAAATGCCACGTTACATATACATGTCTTTGTTTTGCTAGTTGGCAAATTTACCGCTTATCAGTTTTTCACTTACCCTTGGCAAGTGATCTTGCGTATTATAGCTGGCATCATAATCTGACAGAACATCCAGAACTTCAGAATACATGTCAATCAATGATTTCTAAAAAGTGAAAAAATTAATAACAGTGAAAACATTAAACATTAATACCACAGACTTGTCAAGAAAAAAAGCTGATAAAAATATTTTTCCGTAATCATTGTATTTATTCATATATATAAATGTATAATCATAGTAAAAGTTAAATATAGAATAAAGTTCCCTTTCTTCCTATTCAACTTATTTTATTTAGAGATATATTGATTTACTAAAGCACATTAAAGATTTTCTAATCAAATTAAGTGGTAAGAGGGAAATATTTAATATTGAGGAAGTAATATTAAATATCCAACAAACGGAGATCATTAACACTAAAAGGTCAAATAAGAAATCAGGTAACCAAATGACGGAGATTTCTTGTTACCATCTACCAAATCTGGGTGTATGAGAGAGACAGGAAAACAGAAGTGAGGGAACTGAAAAAAGATAAAAGCAGGAAAATAGTCACCAAAAAGATTTCTAAATCAGTAAGAATGATTAAGTGCACTTTGACAACTGGAAAGACTACAATGTGAAATCACTAGGAGCAGAGAATCCTATGTTGCTTCTCTTTGTAGAATGAAGATTGAAACAAGGTGCCTGGGAAATAACAAGCTTCGACTATATATTTAGCTATGAATGAACAAATAAACGGGCCTGGAAAAAAGGCTATTATCAAACATTTAAAAATTAAAGATATTTTAATATGAAGATAGGAACAAACTGAAGGTCTATGGTTCCCTTAACACCTAAACATAATTAGATGGAAAGTAACTCCTATTCCTACTATTCACCTAAAAATAAAAAAAAAAAAACAAAAACAAAAAAACTTCAACTTATCTTACCATTTTGTTTTGTTTTGTTTTTTTAATAGAGGCATGTTTTATTTATTTATTGATTTGTTTGTTTGCTGTTTTTTTTTTTTGTTTGTACATGCACTGGGTACAGTCAGAAGCGCGGGAGGGTTAGAGAATTCACCAGAGCCAGAGCGGGGAGCAGAGCAGGCAGAAGGACCGAAGTACACTGCTGAGGGGAGCAGCGGGCGGCAGGAGAGGTCTGCGCGCCATGTGGGACCCTCCTCCGGTGGCCGGGGAGCAGCCGGGGATCGAACTGGCGCCGCAGAGGCCGCGGGCGACTTCGCAACCCAGCGCACAACCGCTGCGCCACCGGGGAGGCCCACCATTTTGTTTTATAAGAGAAAATACTGTCCCTGAAGTAAACTCTCAAAACATTAACTGACTTCACAATTGCCACATTTAACTTGCAAATAAAGTCATACTGTTTCTCTGTTTTACAGAGTCATGTAAAGAGTCAGAACTACTAACACATGTTCTTTTTTTTTTTTTAAAGGATTTGAAGATTTATTTATTTATTTATACAATCACTGGGTACAGTCAGAAGCGCGGGAGGGTGAAAGAATTCACCAGAGCCAGAGCGGGGAGCAGAGCAGGCAGAAGGACTGAAGTACACTGCTGAGGGGAGCGGCAGGCGGCAGGAGAGGTCTGCGGCCATGTGGGACCCTCCTCCGGTGGCCGGGGAGCAGCCGGGGATCAAACTGGCGCTGCGTGCAGCTTCGCAATCCAGCGCTCAACCACTGCGTCACCAGGGAGGCCCTAATACATGTTCTTTATTTTTTTTTTAAATTTTATTTTTATATTCCCTATACAATTGCAACCCCCTTATTTTGACCCCAATCCCTCCCCCCCCCTCAGGCCCCCTACCCCTCACAGAGTGTCTCAGGTTCATAGTTGCTTGTTGATTATGATTTTCACTTTCTTACAGATATTCATTTTCCTGGTCCCTTATTTAAGTTTTCTAGATTCCTGCAATGAGTGAGACCATCCGGTATTTTTCTTTTTCTTTCTGGCTTATTTCGCTGAGCATGATCCCTTCCAGTGCCATCCATGTTGCTGCAAATTGCATGTGATTATCTTTTTTGAAGGCTGAATAATATTCCATGGTGTATATGTACCACATCTTCTTGATCCAGTCATCTATTTTTGGCCATTTGGGTTGATTCCAAAGCTTAGCTATTGTAAACAGTGCTGCTATAAACACAGGGGTGCAGGTGCTCTTTGGAGTTGATGTTTCTGTGTCGTTTGGGTAAATACCTAGGAGTGGAATGGCTGGATCATATGGAAGCTCTATCTTTAGTAGGTCAGAAAATCTCCACACAGCTCTCCATAGTGGTTGGACCAGTTTGCACTCCCACCAACAATGCAGGAGAGTTCCTTTTTCTCCACAACCTCACCAACATTTGTTGTTGCTAGTTTTTTTAATATGTGCCATTCTCACTGGTGTGAGATGGTATCTCATGGTAGTTTTGATTTGTATTTCCCTGATTACGAGTGATGGTGAACATTTTTTCATATGCCTGTTGGCCATTTGCATTTCCTCTTCAGAGAAGTTTCTTTTTAGCTCTTCTGCCCATTTTTTGACAGGATTATTTTCTTTGTTGTTGTTGAGTCTCATCAGCTCTTTGCAGATTTTTGTGATCAGTCCTTTATCATTAGTGTTGGGTGCAAAAATGTTCTCCCAGTTGGTAGGGTTTCTCTTAGTTTTTGTTATTGTCTCTTTTGCTGTGCAGAAGCTCTTTAATTTGATGTAGTCCCAGCTGTTGATCTTTGCCTTCACTATCACTGCTTTGGGTGATGTGTCTGTAAAGATGTCTTTGATGTGCATATCCCGTAGTGTTTCGCCTATATTTCCTTCTATGTATTTTATGGTTTCAGGTCTTATGTCTATTTCTTTAATCCATTTTGAGTTGGTTTTTGTGTATGGTGTGAGGTAGGAGTCAAGCTTCATTCTTTTGCATGTAGTGACCCAGTTTTCCCAGCACCATTTATTGAACAAACTTTCTCTTTGCTCCAATGCATGTTCTTTGTTCCTTTGTCAAAGATTAGTTGACCATAAAGCTGTGGGTTTATTTCTGGATTTTCTATTCGATTCCATTGGTCTGTGTGTCTGTTCTTGTTCCAATACCATGCAGTTTTGATGATTATGGCTTTGTAGTATAGTTTGAAATCTGGGAGTGTGATGCCTCCATTCCCTACTTTTTTTTCAGGAGAGATTTGGCTATTCGGGGTTTTTGGTGATTCCATATGAATTTCATCAATAATTGTTCTATTTATTTGAAGAATATCATTGAAATTTTTATTGGAATAGCATTGAATCGGTATATTGCTTTTGGTAGGATGGCCATTTTAATAATGTTTATTCTTCTAATCCATGAGCAGGGGATGTCTTTCCATTTCTTTGTATCTTCTTCTATTTCTTTTAACAGTGTTTTATAGTTTTCTTTGTAAAGGTCCTTTACCTCTTTTGTTAGATTTATTCCCAAGTATTTGACTTTTTTTTTGTTTCAATAATAAAAGGGATTTTTTTTTTTCATTTCTTCTTCAGATTTATTGTTTGTGTATAGGAAGGCTACTGACTTTTGCATGTTGATTTTGTATCCTGCCACTTTGCTGAACTGATTTATGAGTTTAATTAGTTTTTCTATGGAGTTTTTGGGGTTCCCTATGTAGATTATCATATCATCTGCAAATAGTGATAGTTTGACTTCTTCTTTTCCTATTTGGATTCCTTGTATGTCTTTCTCTTGTCTTATTGCTCTGGCCAGGACTTCCAGTATTATATTGAAAAGCAATGGTGAGAGTGGACATCCTTGTCTTGTTCCAGATCTTAATGGAAATGCTTTCAGCTTTTCACCACTGAGAATGATACTGGCTGTTGGCTTGTCGTATATGGCCTTTATGATGTTGAGGTATGTTCCTTGTATCCCAAGAATTTCAAGGGCTTTTATCATGAATGGGTGTTGCACTTTGTCAAAAGCTTTCTTGGCATCTATTGATATTATCATATGGTTTTTATATTTCTTTTTGTTGATGTGTTGGATAACGTTGATTGATTTTCGGATGTTGAACCATCCTTGTGTCCCTGGAATGAATCCTACTTGGTCGTGGTGAATTATCTTATGGATACACTGTTGGATTCTGATAGCTAAAATTTTATTGAGGATTTTTGCATCAGTGTTCATTAGGGAGATTGGCCTATAGTTTTCTTTTTTTGTGTTGTCCTTGTTTGGTTTTGGTATTAGTGTAATGTTGGCTTCATAGAACGTGTTAGGTATTATACCTTCTTTCTCAATTTTTTGGAAGAGTTTGTGAAGGACAGGCACTAATTCGTCTCTGAATGTTTGGTAGAATTCATTTGTAAATCCATCAGGTCCCGGGCTTTTGTTTTTGGGGAGGTTTTTGATTACCATTTCAATTTCGCTACTTGTAATTGGTCTGTTTAGGTGTTCTATTTCTTCTTTATCCAGCTTTGGGTGATTGTAGAGTTGTAGGAATTTGTCTATCTCCTCTAGATTGTTGAACTTGTTTCCATATAACTGTTCATAGTAGTTACTGATTATTCTTTTGATTTCTGCTGTGTCCGTTGTGATTTCTCCTCTTTCATTTATGATCCTGTTTATTTGTGCTTTCTCCCTTTTTTCCCTTGTGAGCCTGGGTAGGGGTTTGTCTATTTTATTTATTTTTTCGAAGAACCAGCTCTTGGTTTCATTGATCTTTTGGATTGTTTTTTAATTTTGATTTCATTTATTTCTGCTTTGGTTTTTATTATTTCTTTTCTTCTACTGGTTTTGGGTTTTTTTTTGTTGTTCTTTTTCTAGATCTGAGCTTCAAGATTAGGTTGTTTCTTTGAGTTCTTTCTTGTTTCTTGATGTGAGCCTCTATTGCTATATATTTTCCTCTTATTACTGCTTTTGCTGCATCCCCTACATTTAGGATATTGGTGTCCTCCTTGTCATTCAATTCAAAGAATTTTTTAACTTTTTCTTTGATCTCCTCGTTAGTCCAGTGGACTTCCAGTAGTGTGGGTTTCAATCTCCATGAGGTAGGAGAGTACCTTGCCTTCTTTTTATGGTTTATTTGTAGTTTGATGCCTTCATGGTCAGAAAAGATGGTTGGTATGATTTCAATCTTGGTGTATCTGTTGATGTTTGTCTTGTGCCCCAGTATGTGATCGATCCTGGAGAATGATCCATGTGCGCTTGAGAAAAATGTATACTCAGATTTTTTTGGGTTTAGTGTTCTATAGATGTCTGTTAAGCCCAAGCTCTCTAGATCCTTATTTAGAGCTTCAGTGTCTTTACTTATTTTTTGTCTCATTGATCTATCCATTGTTGATAGTGGTGTGTTGAAGTCTCCCACTACGTATGTGTTTTCTCTGATGTCTGTTTTCAGAGATGCCAATAGTTGTCTGATATATTTTGGTGCTCCTTCACTTGGTGAATATATGTTAATGAGCGTTATTTCTTCTTGAAGTATTGTCCCCTTGATCATAATGTAATGACCACTGGGGTCTCTTTTTATGTTTTTGAGTTTGAAATCTGTTTTATCTGATATGAGTATAGCTGTTCCTGCCTTCTTTTTTGGTCCATTTGCTTGTAGAATTGTTTTCCATCCTTTAACTTTGAGTCTATTTTTATCTGTTGCAGCTAAATGTGTTTCCTGGAGACAGCAAAAGGTTGGGTTTTGTTTCTTAATCCAGCCTGCGACTCTGTGTCTTTTTATTGAAGAGTTTGTCCATTTACATTTAGAGTTAGTATTGATATGTTAGCATCTGTATTTGCCATTGTGTTTGTCTTTCCTTTGATTTTATTTATTTATTATTTTAATAACTTTTTTTTTGGCCTTCTTTTGTTGTTATTCATCCCTCTGCGGTTCTGGCTTTAGGACTCCTTGTAGTATTTTTTGGAGTGGGGGTTTAGTCGTAATGAAATTCCAGAGTTTCTGTTTGTCTGGGAAGGTCCTTATTCTT
Organism: Talpa occidentalis; assembly: GCF_014898055.3. NCBI lineage: Eukaryota > Metazoa > Chordata > Mammalia > Eulipotyphla > Talpidae > Talpa > Talpa occidentalis. Next base: position 38,876,800 of record NW_023604295.1, on the reverse strand, counting down.
TCTTCATAGAGGAAGGAGAGCTTTGTGGGATAGAGTATTCTTGGTTGGCATCTGTTTTCTTGGAGTCTGTTGACTATGTCCCTCCACTCTCTCCTTGCCCGTAGTGTTTCTTCAGAGAAGTCTGATGTCAGTCTGATTGGTTTTCCTTTGAATGTTATCTGTTTCTTCCCTCTTGTCAGTTTCATTATTTTTTCCTTGTCTTGGATTCTTGGGAGCTTTACTGTTATGTGTCTTGCTGTATTTTTCCTTTCGTCATGGAAGTTTGGTGTTCTTCTTGCTTCTTGTGTATCAATTTTCAGCTCCTTCTTCACGTTTGGGAAGTTCTCTTCAATTATCTCCTTGAATATTTTCTCTGTTCCTACATCTCTCTCCTCTCCTTCTGGGATTCCTATAACTCTTATATTTCCTTTCCTCATGGAGTCAGATAGTTCCCGAAGTCTTTCTTCGATCTTTTTCCTTCGTACTTCTCCTTCCTTTTCTGTTGTAGTTCTTTTTATTTCTGTGTCTTCAAGAGTACTTATTCGTTCTTCCATTTCATCTATTCTGCTTTCATTGCTTTTCCCAGAGTTCTTTAGCGCCTCCATTAATTCTTTGATCTCCTGCATTTCTTTTACTTCCCTCTTTAGGGACTCCATTTCATTCTTCTGGTCATTAATTATTTTTCCCTTATCATTGTTTTCCTTTATGACTTCTGTCAGTTTTTTAATCACGGCAATTTTAAATTCTCTATCTGGAAGGCTCAGAAGTTCTTCCAAATTACTGTCATTGCAATCTGGTAGGTGGTTTTCTTTTTGTGGTGTGCTTTTTTCCTGAGGAGTTGCTGGGTTGCATGTGGTTTTTCTACTCCCTACTGCCTGTTTTCTAATTTGCCGTATTCCTTGGGACACTGTGTTGCTGGTACTGGCCGGCATCTTGGGCGAACTTCCCAGCTCACCTCTGGCTCCTCAGGGAGCCTTCTGCTGGTTTCACACAGTCTCCACCAAAGAAAGGTCCCTGCTGCAAAACGCCGATGTGGGGACACGCTCCCCTGCGCGCCTGGTCTGCCCCAGCGGTGGGTGCCACTCCCCTGTGGGCTGGGACTGCAGGCTAGAAGGGGCCTGGCATGGGCAAGCCTCCCAGCTTACCTCTGGCTCCTCAGGGAGCCTTCTGCTGGTTTCACACAGTCTCCACCAAAGAAAGGTTCCTGCTGCAAAATGGCGATGCGGGGGAGCAGCACCCACCGCTGGGGCAGACCTGGTGCGCAGGGGAGCACGTCCCCTGCATCGCCATTTTGCAGCAGGGACCTTTCTTTGGTGGAGACTGTGTGAAACACATGTTCTTTAAACTACAACTATGTATCACTGGACCTTGGCTACAGAATGCATGTGCCATCGTGTTGCTGTTTTGCTACACATAAATCTTGTTCACTTATATGAGATGTAAGATAAAAGAATCACTGTCATTTAATTTGTCACATACAGCTTGGTTTAGTGGGGAATAATATTAATCTTTTTAATTAATTTTTTTTAAGATTTATTTTATTTATACAAGAACTGGGGTACAGGCCAGAGGCATGGGAGGGTGAGAGAATTCACCAGAGACAGAGCAGGGAGTAGACTAGGCAGACAGATCCAAAACACTGCTGAGGGGAACAAAGGGTGAGACAAGAGAGGGCTGCAGCACATGTGGGTTTCTCTGTGCTCAACCTGCTGCACCACTGGGGAGGCCCAAGATTTAATTTACTTATTGTAAATTATTTTTACTGACAAAGGTATTTACCAATGTTTGATGATAACAATACCAGCCTATGCTTTTCAAAAATTCATACCCCTAAATTATAAACAATGTTGCAAACAGCTGTTACCCCGATAAAAGTAACGTAACAACAAAAGCAGCATGAAGAATTTATGGACATAGCATAGCACAAATGCTAGGAGTCTACCATTTGTCGCTGGTCTAAATATAGGAAGAGACCTCCCTACCCCTAAGGATATCCAGTCAGAAAGAATGACAGAATGCTAAAAAACTGGTTTTGATGAATGTACAATGTGTGTGGAAAAGTTGAGAGAATTAACAAATTAAGTTCAAGTTAAAATACCTTAAGTTTTCTATGATGGATGCCTTTGTCATCTTTCTGCAATACTATTTTTCTTAATTCTTTGTTCTCCTTTTCCAACCGTTCCAAGATTCTCTGGTACTTTAACTGCAAAAAAAATAATACAACAGTATTAGAAAAAGGTGAGTTAATATATAAAACTAAGTCTAAAAATAAACCTTGCAAAATCCTGAAGTTTTATCCCCTATTTAAAATGGACTATTTCCTTTAAAAAGCTTCTGTGAAAATGCTGAGAAAATAAAATTAATTATTAATATTATTTTATATAGTGCATTCATTAGTTTTCTATTATAATAGGGGATTTAATTTGGAGAATTCTCTGCTACATACAATCAAGAATTCAGATTATTTAAAATACTAAATATGGAAGAGATTAAAATAGCAAGTTCTTACTCTAAAGCAGTATTTCCTATTACATTGGTCTTCATTTTAAGGGACATTTGACAAAACTCAATTCTCTCATTCCTCATATTATTGTGTTTTAATTAAAGTAATATAAAATATTAACAGCTAATAGTACTTGAGTATGTATTATGTGACAGGCTCTTTAGCGGTTTTTCATTTGCGTTAACTCCTTTAAAACTTTACATAGGGCCTCCCTGATGGTGCAAGGGGTTAAGATGTAACCTATGAAGCTATCCATAGCCACTGCAGCAGGAGTTCAATCCCCGGGCAGGGAGATACCCACATGGCACAGCAGACCTCTCCTGGCTTGCCCACTGCTCCCCTCAGCTGTGTATTTCAGTCAGTCTTCCTGTTCTGTTCCCCACTCTGTCTCTGGTGAATCCTCTCATGCCCCCCATACCTCTGGCCTATACCCCATTCTTGTATACATAAATAAATCTTTAAAAAAAAAAAAAAAACAAAAAAACTTTACATAAGACAAGATTATACAGACAAGGAACCTGAGGCTAGGAACACTTGGCAGCCTAGCTAAGGACACAGAGTTCTGAATATAGGTCAGAGTTGAAGGCTCAAACTTTTACAAGTTGGAACAGATATTGATATAAAAGCAGATTTAAATAAGACCTAAGTTTAGACAGGTTGGTTGGCCCACACATTTCTCTCAATAAATGTGATCCTTTTCTAACTTCCCATTTTTAACATTATTATTTTTTCCCTAAATACTAATAACGTTCAGAAAACTATTAAGAATTACTCCAATCATTAGCAGAATATTTATATCCAGGTTATAGTATCATGACCTTTTTTTTAAAAAAAATTATTTATTTATGCATACAAGAGCTGGGGAACAGGCCAGAGGTGTGGGGTGAGAGGATTCACTAGAGACAGAGTGAGGAACAGAACAGGCAGACTGACCGAAGTACACTGCTGAGAGGAGCAGTGGGTGAGTCAGGAGAGGTCTGCTGTGCCATGTGGGTTGCTCCCTGGCTGGCTGGGAACTGAACTCATGCTTCAGTGGCTGCGGATAGCTTCATAGGTTGCGTCTTAACCCTTGCACCACCAGGGAGGCCCTATCATGACTTTTTAATGGAAAATATTTCTTAGAAAATTTTTAGGTTGTTATGATCTTCCAAGAACCAAGTAAATAACTAGAAATCATGATCCTTTCCTCAGAGTGTCCAACTTTAGCTAAATTAAGGAAAAACATGTAGTTGAACCATATAGAATAAGATGGGCAAAATGACAGGCTAGATTCTACTATAAACATATTTTTATAGAACTTTGTTCATTTATGTGTAACCATAATCTACACAACAAAATTCTCATAGTATCTAAAAATTAGATCTTTGCTGTCTAATATAGTAACCACTAACCACATTAAGCTATTAAGCACTTGAAATGTGACTAGTATCAGTTGAGATACTCTTTTACATGTAAATTACATACTAGATTTATATGACTCAGTAAACATGTTTTCAACACAGGTCAAAACACTTTTGGGATTTTATTGGATTAAACAAGATATATTACTAAAATCCACTTCTCTTGTTTTATTTTTAATGTGAAAATTTTAAATTATACATATGGTTTACATTATATTTTTTTTAAATATTTATTTATTCATGCATACAAGAACCAGACCACAGGCCAGATGCGTGGGAGGGTGAAAGGGTTCACCAGAGACAGAGCAGGGAACAGAACAGGCAGACTGACTGACATACACTGCTGAGGGGAGCAACGGGAGAGACAGGAGAGGTCTGCTGCGCCATGTGGGTATCTCTCTGGCCTCCTGGGAGCAAATCCGCGCTACAGAGGCTGTGGACAGCTTCACAGTGCTGCACTCAACTGCCTGCATCACCAGGGGAGGCCCTTGCATTATATTTCTACTTGATATCAATGACATAGCTATGCCCACGGTTTATTATATCACAAATTCTCTACACCGTTTGTGTCAATGCCCAATGAGCTGACAACTACAACTTTACAAGCTGAAGGGTTGGTATCAGTGGATACATAAAGGTGGTAGGTTTTTCACTGGCTCATTTCCTTGTAAATATGGAATCAGTTAGAGAGTCCACATTTTTCTGAGGATGGAAATATTTTTATACAGGCGCTAATTTGGAGTAACTTGACATAGATGTGCTACTGTGCTGTCTGTCAAAGCTCTAGGCCAATAATTCTCAAATTTATGATATATCACAATTATTTGAGAGCTTGTAAAAACTAAGATCACTGGGTTCCACTCCCAGAATTTCAGATTCCGTGGGTCTGAAATGGAGGATATTAATTTGCATTTTTAACAAGTTCCCAAAGGATACATATGCTAACTACTCCAGAGAGTATAGTTTGAAACCAAAGACTCTTAGCCTCTGGATGCAGTTTAGAATTGCCTGGCTGGGAAGCCCTAAAAAATACAAGGTGATTCCAAGGAACAGATGATTCTGATGTATAAACAAATCTGAGAATCAGTGCAAGGCATGAAGCAAACTCAGGACTCAAAAACGCTAGTTGTTTAATTTCATCTAGATTGTCCCTTGGTTTCTCCCCTAAAAAGAGCAACCCAAGAGAATAAATCTTTAATTTAAAACAACATAACGACTGAATATCACTGTTATCTATATAGAATAACCAATGATAGATCAAATGGGTGAGAGGGCAATGATGTTACTTAGTCTTCACACTGACAGAACAACAGATCTTAAAATAAGCCAATTTTATAATCAACTGTAAGAGAACAGCTTTTCAAAGCAGCACTAGAAATACCTTTAGAAAAGTTATTATCGCATTGTTTTTGGATTTTAAAAATGTAAAGGAAAAGGTTCCAGAGGCCTCATTATAACTATGGTAGACTCACCTGCAATTTCTTTAACTTTTTATGTAAGTTATTTAGCAATCAATGTAAATATGCAAGCACAGGTGTATATATAAGACAAGTCACTTTCCTCTACTTTTTTCTCACAGCTTTGCTTTAAAATCAGAAGCACAAAATTCACTTAAAAATAGGTTTTACACGCAAATGAGTTAACTCCCCACTATTCAAGTTCCCTTTTATCCCTTATTTTTTCAATTCGCTTCTACATTTTTTTGCACTTACTGATGTTTCTATCATTGAGCCACTCCAAATTTTGCTTTGTTGAAAAAAAAAATTAAATCACCAAACTTACATTAGAATAAAAGAAAAAAGTCATCTTTTTGGTTTTTTTTTTTTGTACCCATCAGAATTACCTGAGTATGTAGAAGTTCTTCTTGAAGTTGGTCGATTTTCTCTTTGTCTGACACCTAAATATTTGAAATAATTTTTTTAATTTGAGTAAAGTTAGGTCTACATAGAAGATACAGTAAGCTAAAGTTTTCAAAAAGCAATTTTAAGAGTAAAAATTACTTGCTTTACATGCATATTTTAATCAAAGCAAACTTCAAATCAAATAAAATTAAAGACAGAAAAAACACCAATATTCATCAATAAAAATAGTTCATTAAAATCTTATGTTAAGGAAAATCCTTAAAAAGCAATAATTTTTCTGCTGCCATCTAGTCAAAAAACAGTAATTTTTGCTGCCATCTAGTCATTTCATATGAAGGGCTTGTTAGAAAAAAAAGAAATCAAGATACATGGTAACTAATACATCCACAGATTGTTTTATACTCAGAGAAACATGGGTGCTTGCAAAAATAAAGCATTAGTGTACCTACAGAAATGTTTTGGGAAGTCAGATACATGCTATCATTTATACCTACTGAACAAGTTAATTGGTCATAAAGTTTCTTCTAAGCAATTATGATCCAGTTCTATTTTGTAAGTAGGAAAGTGTTTATAAAATGCAAAGGACAACTTGCATTTTCAAGCTTTAAATGGATACAAATGCTTGTTTTTTAATTTAATTCCAGTGCAAAATCTGCTAATCCAAAATAGGCAAAGGCATCAGTAGCAATGAAGCAGTGTAAAGCAACTACAATTGATTTGAACATAAAAATAAAAGGGGGATGAAATCCACAGATATTGCGGAAATTATTTCAAATTATTGTTAATGATAATGGCTAAAAGATAAAATATCCCAAAACAAAGATTTTAGTGTAAAGTAGGCTTTAAAGTAGTCATAACACAATTATAAATATAAAACACAATGATCAATTATAATTAAAATGATGTCATTTATGACAAATCCACATAACTGCTTTGACGCCTTGGTGAGATGCAAAAGGTGCCATCCTCTGTCAAAATAATTGTGTAATTTCTGATAATCAATATTGGAAAACATGAATTTATCTCAAAGGATACAAAAAGTTAAAATTCATGTAAAACTTTGTTCATCTTTATTCACAGGCTGTCTAAATCAAGGCATCATGGTAGTAAATGTATATGAAAAAATTTAAATGATTTACTTATTGAGGTAGACATTAATAAGTCTTATCCAATGAAATAATTATTTTTGGATTTTAATTCCTATTTCCAAACACTTTCTCAAAATTTTCCTAACATTCTTTTTTTAAAAATGCCAATGCTTAATAGAAATAGGAACATACTTTCTTCTTTAAAGGCTTATGCCTAAAATCTCCAAATACAATTCAGTGATTAGATAATAGATAATATAAACAAAACAAACTTTGTGTTACTGGCTTCTCATTCCTATATAGCAAGCAGAGATGTGTAATAGAAACATTTCATTTGACTTCGTATTTGTATAAAATGGATAAGAATTATTGTCTTCTAAAATGTAAGGAAACAAGCGAATTGTGTAGGAGCCCATAATCAAAGGACAAAATCTTAAAGGCCAATGAAGAAATAATTTCGTATTCTTGTCATATGGCATGCCATCATACTATAATAATGTAGTCATCAAAATTTTGTTAAGCAAATTCCCAACTCATTTGAAAAGGTACTTTGATTTACTTTGTATCATTAAATATTCACCCAACAGCAGCTAAATCAGTATATGTATAAATAATATTAGTATAAATTGTTTTAGTTTTGAATGTGAATATTTAATGATTTCATGCACTATATCCTAAATTACAATAGAAAATCCAACATTTCATCTGGGGCAATTATTAAGAAATATACAAAAAAGTTAAAATGTTTACTATAAGCTAAGAGCTGTAAAAGGCTAACTTAGTATCTTGCTAAAACAAAAAAGGGTAAATGAAAAGTTAAATGATATAAGATATTAGAATACTACAAATAGAATCTTTATGCTAATATTAGTATTGAATAACCATGATTGTTAAATTCAGGTTTCTATGAGTAATTAGAGTTATCATTTATCCTCTGGTATGACTGAAAGGAGTAAATCATGCAAAGTTTTACTAAATGTACATTTTCTATCTACTCAGTTTAATGGAACATCAAAATTAATCTCAATGCTATTATTAAAAAACAGGTGGTGGAGTCAAGAATTGGACCTAATATTTTCTAGGAAACAAGATAAACACCTTTAGGTTTCCAAAATAAATATTAAAGATTAATAAGAAGATGCTTTTGAAGATTTCTTAAGAAAATCGCAAAAGCTTTTTTTCAATCTGTCACTTAACCCAAGGACTTCAATAGTAATTTGGGTACATTTTATTTTGCTGCACTTCAATGGAAAATTCAATTACTTACAAACAGAATAAGTTCTTGTCCTGTTGCTTAATAGATTCAGTTTGCATTATGAAATTAATTTAGAACTCACCCTGACAGAAATGGGAATCAAATGGTCTTGAAACCAGAGCTTTTCTACAATTCCAGGGCTGTGAAAATGATGGAGAAAGAGCGGAATCCTCCGCAGAAACAAGTTAAAGCTGAAAGAGAAAAACCTTTACTAGCTCCTCAAGAAATCAAGCCTGAATTTACTGTTTAAGTATTTCTTTTTACCAAGAAACTGTGGCCATTCTTAAATACCTAAATACCTATATAAAACTAAAAAATTTCTATATATGTGTACATATTTATATAAGGCAAAATTACCAAAGGCCATTTTAATCTACTGTCTTTGTGTGAGTTCCTTTGCTCAGAATATACAAGGAAATGTTGCTCAGAATATACAGGTAGATTAAAAAGAAAAATGAAGACCTATTTATTTATATTTTCAAAAAGGCAAGGGAGAAAAGAATGATAAAAATACAACAAAAAGTACCTGTGCTGTTTAAGTCTCAAGTAAATCTCAAATACTGGAATGATAAAAATCTATCAATTAGGATTTTGGTCATTTGACTGAAAGTTGAAAAGTTGTTCCTTTACTAACTTAAGTGAGGTAAGGAGGCAGGATACAGTATGGACACCGTCCTTCCAGAGAGTAAGGGGAATGATGTTATTACAGAAAACTGCAAATTGTTTCTAAAGTCCCATTTACTCTCATACATGGTAACTCCAAAATAGGGAGGAAAAAGACCTGTTATGCGTTCCATTAAGTATACCTTAATGAAACAGATGAAGATGTAGTCCTGTCAGTCACTATTTTACAAAAGGGGAAGGGAAGGCAGAAGAGGTTTAAATGGATAATCCAATAAATATTAGAAATAGGAATGATATCTGTAAGCCTGAAAAAAGGCTAGTAAAGTAGGTCTACAATGAATGTTAATTTTTGGCAATGTAGAAAATGAATATATTTACTACTAATATCCCTTAAATCATTAAATTCAAAAGTTTATCAATAATGATAAACCACACATTAGAATCTTAAAATGGCAGTCCTATAGGTTTAATTAAAATTTTTTTATCATTATGAAAAAGCATTTAGAATTTTATTCATATTTCTAACATTTTACAACATAGTAGCTCTTTCTCTTTCTGTAACAAAACTAAGGAAAGGATGCCACAGTGTAAGCATCCAATTTGTTAGAATATTTAAGGGTACTTTCAACAGCATACAAAACAGAGAATGACAAAGCACCAATCAGAAGCCCTTCCTTGGCTTAAACATTTAATTTAACCAAGGAGGAAAACAACTCATTCTCTATTTCTACCTATTTTATTTATTCACCACCAAGTTAAACTGTATAGAGGAATTGATTCCACAGCCATGGAATTGAGAAAAGTTGGCAAAATATAAATGGCACCATAATAAGTATGCTCAAGTATTAACCACCACCAAATGAAATAGGTTAGCCAGCACAATCAGGGCACTAAGTCATTATGTATAATATATGTTGATTTCAATACCAGAACCTACAGGAAGCTAATTCTATGACTGCATCTTCCTTCCTGGGTAAGGTTTGTACACAACTTTAAGATCTCAGAGTATAACTTTAAAGTGATTACATTCATTTTATTGTGAATAAAGTCTCTTTAGAACATTAATTTGGGAATCTATTCTGCATGATCACCTAACAGCCAAAGCATGGTTTTAATGATTTCTTGGTTGTACCTATGACCAAGTATTTATAGAAATATATGCTTTTATTAGAACCCATTCTTTAATGACCAGAATTATACAAAATTTCCAATGTTCAGGTCTTCAGTAGCCCAAGTTGAAAATTTATTTCCTCTGACTTTACTGATTATAATTAGTATTAATTTATGCAAGTTTATAAAAATACATAAGAATATTTTTGCCCAAAAGTTAAGTCAAAATAGTTTTCATCCATAAGAAACAAGAATGATCAATTTTAGCTACAACAAATAAATTTCATCCTTTCAATAATTTAGTAAGGTCATCTACAGTAATCCTCTTCATTTTAGAAATGAAAACTTGGAGCACACAAGTTAACTATAAGCTTAGGGTGTCTCAATAACTGAACCAAGTAAACAGCAATTCATTATTCTCTCTAAATACAAATCCATAGTCCTCACAGATAATCTAATTTTCAGTAACTAAATTCCTATTTTTAATATTTTGGAATTTGCTTACCCACTATAATGTAACAGGAAGGTTACATACATGTTTTATATATCTCTCATATTTTTACTTTGCCAAACATAATCTCTCACAATTAGAGTCCATGAATAGATTAAAGCGATAAGATCTTGGCAGATATGGCTGATTAGCGTGCACGTGTCAGTAGCCCCCTTAAACCATCCATCACCTTGCGCTTCTGTTGGGCATAGCTCGTGCTATATTGGCCAGCGGCTCTGCGCGCTTCCTCTTCATGCTCTTGAATTTGCTGTTGTAAGAGAATGAGCTCACCAAGCAGACCCTGCCATGAGTTTACAATGAGGAGAAGAGGAAAATTGGGGAGGAGAACAATGTTAAATCAAAGGGCACAAGAAGGGAACAGATGTAAAGTTAGGGAGGAATGGACAGCTTATAACAAAAATGGAAACTGATGTATGTACTTGGAGAGCCACAATACAAATGGACTCTACCTTATTTCCATTTTTCCCCTTAGTAAAATTAGATGTCTTTGAAATATAAAACAGCATAGTTTAAAAAGTGAAAAGGAAAATGTAGTGTGACTGCTGAATAAAATAAGCCAGATATCAACATACAATAAAATCTATACTAACTGGAATGCTCAAGGAAAGGGGCACTAAGTATTTAACCAAATTTCCTTGTAACAGGAAGATCAGGAAAAGAAATACTTCAATCCTTATTTTTGCACTGCCAATTCAAAAGTATGCTCCCAATAAGCATGGTCCTGATGTATTAAATATAGGGAAAAAACAAAACTGATTTTTTTTTAAACAGTGCTGATCCTATATGCCTCAACCTTTTAATTCTCAACAATGGTTATCACAGGACTGAGTGAAGGATACATAACAGCTTATTTAGTTATTAAATTATTATTCTTAAGTAAGCATTTGTTCTTAATATCTCATGTCTCCACCTAAAGATGAAAGCGTCTCAAAAAATGCTATTAATTTGAGTTTCTGGGCATAAAATTAATCGAGGTTTTACATTAATTTATATTTCTATATGTCTATGCATGCAAGCTTATTTGACTGAAGTTTAGGGTTCTTTTGCAAAGATTAAAAATTATTTTTTAGATAGTTTTAACTTTATTCAACATCAAATAAATAATTTGACCAAATTTTCACTTCTTATGAGCTGTTCTGACGCTAAATATAAATAGCCTGAGAATATAACCAAGAGCATACCAGTTACTAAAGCAAAAGCACTATAAAAGAATATAATGAAGATATGGAGATAATAAAGTCATGAAAACTTAAAATGAAACAAAACCTAGTCTGGATCTATGTACAAAACAATCTCTTTTTGTTTAAAATTCATTCCATTTAATAATCATGAATTGTTACTCTGGTGGAACTTTTATTCATAAATTTCACATGTGGTATGGTACATGGTCATTTTCTGTAGTTGTTTTGATTGTTGGCATAGATAATCAACTTCCAGATGTAGAGAAAATAAGAACTGACAATGTTGCAAGTCTAATTATTTTCTCAATTAGAAATAAAAAGGCAAAGTTCCATTAAATGAGGTTAAGATTTTACTTGCATAAGAACAGCGTCTGGAAGAACAAAGGTTCAATTTTTACCAAGTTATAGAAGAAAAAGTTAGGAAATCTAATATTTATTAAGATAATCTAAACAAGAAGTTTCAAATAGCTTCAAAGGTTTTCTTTTTGATAATTGCCAAAAATATTTTATTTTTACAAGTAGAAAATTTTCTAATTGTACTTAAAATAAGTACAATTAAATAAATACAATTAGAAAATTTCTTAAAATAAAATAGTAGTTAACATTACATTCAAATTTTAATTACTTAATTATTGAGTTTACTTTATATAACCCAAAGAGTTATATAATTTCTTCCAGAAAAGAAGTAAATACAAACAGAAAATCTAGTATTACAGTAATGCATTTTAAATCAAGGTAAAATATTAGCACAAAACTAAAGGCACTTTTTATTCGTTAATTCTTAGTTTTAAAACCTTGGGCTATGATGACTACTAACAATAACAAACCTGACTGATTTACAATAAATCATAGTTGAAACTAGTTGATATTTCTGTGTGACAACTAAGAGCTCATCAGAGTGGCAAGTAGCATAATTAACATTTCAACATTTGTTTCAAATTTGACACATATAGATTCAATAGTACAAGATAAAAAGCCTGAAGTTATCTCTCTACAACCATTTTTATGGTCATTGATAAATGTATCAATGACCATACCAACTAACTCACTACCCTCATCACTCCTATAAATTTAAGTTAGTTTTTCATTTTAAGTCATTAAATGAAAAATGAGGTCAAGGTGGGGATTTTTGGGTTCAAATCACCATTTGTCAAGGTGTTAGAAGAGACCTCAGAGGTTCATGCGGAAACAAAGGATGGAAATCAGCAAAAATGAGTCAGTGTGTATATTCTTAATGACTTATTAAAAGTATATCACTGCTTTTCACCAAGCAGAAAGAAAAGTAATTCAATATGTTTTTAGTCATTTAGCAGGGTCACTTCTGCTAATCATCCAAGTATTATGATTTCTCACATCTATTTCCTTTAAAGAAGACTGCCCATTTCAGCATATACAGCAGTGTTCCTGCTTTAATTAACATACCACCAGTATTTTAGTTTATAAGATGCCAAAACAATGAGAAAATATTCCACATTCTTTGATTGTGCTGGTTTACCATACACAAGACTTTTTTTTATTTTTAGCTTAAATACTCCCTCCCTAGTACATTGCTTATATCTATATACAAATTGTTAGCAAATGCTCTGATATTCATTACATTTCAAGAAAACACCCTCTTCCTAGTGACACCTCACTTTCTTTCCAAGTCTGTTACTGAAGCACTGTTATCGGAAGATAGTTGAAATTAACTGTTACCTCCTGAAAAAAGTAGGAAGAAAACAAAAATTAGACACCAAAAAAGCTGTTTACACTACGCTATACAACTTAAGGAAGTTACCTTTATCTCACTCTAAATACCAAGTGATCAGATATATAGCTCCTAAGCTAAGGCTAGTGTAGGCTAAGCAAGGGGGAGAAATGTGTGTACCTACTGTGAAAGTTATACTCCTTAAGTGGACAAAATACATTTTTGAAAATACTTTACCAAAGTATAGACATTTTTCTCTCAAGAAATAGTACATAATTATCCTTAACTGCTACATATTCAATAATTATTTTAATAACAGTTACTATAAATTATAGCAATACTCCAAAAATCTCCTGGTTATTGTTAATTTGACACTGCAGTTTTCATTGTCTCATATTTCATGTATACTGTTCTCAGTTTTAAAAAAAATTATAATATTAGTCCAAAAAAACAGTGATAACTCCAAAAATCAAAATTATCAACTGAAAATGTTGCCATAATCTGAAAGTTAATCATTTGGTAGAAAAGATTTTATAACTCATTTATAAGTAACTATAACTCAGTTAAAAGTGAGTACATTTAAAATACTAGATGCCAAACAGTAAAGGCCAAGAGAAATTAACAGGTAATCAAAGCAAAAAGAGCTATTATATAAAGTCGTTGCACTCACTCATGTTGGCATTGACTAAATTTATTTACTTTAAAATTGGCCTCTTTTACTGATTTAAGTCAACAAATTACTTTTGTTAAAAGTTCAGGACTATCCTAGGTGCTCTGAGAACAGATATTTTGAGACAAATAGCCCATTAAACAGTAAGAAGGAAAGCAAAAGTAAATAATGTTCTTATGGCAATTATTTTAAACAATAAGAACATAATATTTGGAACTGAATGACTATAGAAGCTTCCTGAAGGTGACAAATGAACTCAGCTGGCTGTACGGAGCAGTGGAAATTGGACGAGAAACAGAAAGAGATGTTTCAGTTGTGAGGTATACGAAAAGTAAAGGCATACAAGTAAGAATTGGAGTGACGTGGAAACAGAGCGCATTAATGTATTACTGTTAAGAAATTATATTTAAAACAGTAATACCACTTGTATAAATTTTTAAAAGGGCCTCCAAATATTTTCTATAAATTATGAAACTGCTTATAATCTTCAAAATGACCATATACCTTGCTTCTGTGAGATGATTATGACCAATCAGAAACATAGAGACACAGAGAGTAAAATGTCTCATTTTGCAAATTAATAAGATTAACAACAATCAGAAGACAACAATTTTACTGAATCTAATAAAGGAGATACACTAAATGGTCTTGTCGCCTATCTACATTATGGTTAATATACAGAAATCTGTTGATTTATAAATCAGATGAGCCCATTAATTCACTTAAATAGGTTTACCACTACAATTGCCAATTTGTCTTCAGGTAGTTCTGAAGGTTTCCAAATCTCAGAATACTATTCAGTTCACACCAACAGCTCTTTTCTAATATTTTCTCCAGTGAATACAAGTTTTAAAATTTTTGATTTACAAAAAGCATTTATTTAGGTGGTTTCAGTAACTTTCCATTTTTTATTTATCAAAGATACAATCAGAACATTTATCAACATAACATAAATAACCACTGTCCACAAACTGGATATAAATTCAGGCAAAATCAAAGTGTGATGTTTATTCAACCTGAGCAACAATATATCCCTTTTGTAGACTTTCAGAACACCTAAAAATCTAGTGACCTCAGACTGAGAACCACAGATAATCAGTTCATCGTGTTGTACATTCTGTCTGACTCAAGTGAAACAACCTGACATCTGTGTTCCCTTAACTCCCCATTACTTTCACCTCAGTTGACTTTAACGCTCCTTGCTGTTCCCCTAATGCCTGTGCTTCTCCAGATGTGTACTATTAGAATGACAATTTTTTTTGCATCAGTTGTATAAATGTTTCAGATTTATTTTTACTTTAAAAAATCTGATTGACATTTATTTTTACATTCCTAGTAGAAGTTTAGCTATAAAAACTTTACAAACCAGATAACCATTAGGCTAAGTCATTACTGCTTCAACCCTGAATACTGTTTTGAATCTGGGGATTTCAGAAACATCAGCATGAATCAAAAGGTACCACAAATGGTTTGGTGGAGGGTGAGTAAAAGATATGCATATATGAAAGAGCAAAAATGTAACCCCCAAAATAAAAATAAAAATAAAAACAAAAGCCAACTCTGAATGCCATCCTACTACCTCTGATTATTGCCAAATTTTTCAAACTTAATGTTTTAGAACAATTTCACAATGGTTGCTAAATTAAGGTCTCTCCTTCCAATCTTATATTCAACTATCAATTTGTAGACAAATCTCTCAAAACCAGTTTATCACCAACTTGTCTGTTTTATTATTCTCAAGTATCACAGATAACAGCCAAGCTTTGAAAACAGAATACAACATATTAATAGAATTTAAAACCAGTTTAGTTTTAGCTGAAACAAACATTTTTCTGTACAGTAAATTTTTAAACTAGCATTTGCAATAATCTGATCTAATCTGTAATGAAAGCAACTTAATAACAACTTTAGACTGAAAATTTGAAACAGACCGTTGCAAATAATTGTTTTTAATGGCTAAAATCATTACCAAAAATTAAGGAAAAATTAATAAGAAACAGTTTATCAGGGAATTTACTTTCAAACAAATACAGGAATAAATTATAAAGAATAAATTTACTATGATGTCTATTGTATAAAATACAATCTATAACATTAATTAAATTCCCAGAGATCTATTTCTTGCTTCAATCTCCATAGATTTATCACTGAGCAGGATTTTAAGGGAATTATTCATCAATTTATCAATTATTCATCTCATTCATCAAAAACAATGCTCCACCCATGTAAGGGAAGATCAGAGATGAAAATATCCCCTAACTGATCTAGGCAATAAGAAATCTTGTCATTTGAAAGCTACACTAACATACCTGTAACAAAGATCCTTCTGACCAGTTAGATTAGTATGTCTTTGCATGTTAAGTCTATCTTCATTAAAGGCTAAGGCCTTGACTCAAAATAAGCTGTGTAGACCAGGCTTATTTCTATTCTAATTTTGCTTCACAGCAACATGAATAGACAAGAGTGTCCCTTGGTTAAAATAACACTTGATTGTTAAAACAATCAAGTTATAAGGTAAATACACATACACACACGTTTTGAAATGCTTTCTGCAAAAGACAAAAGAATAAATGTAATTAAAACTTGAAATATCAAATAAAATGTTCAAAGTTGAAGGACAGGGAAAGAGTGGGCCTATATAAATTTTCTTCTCTCTGATTCCCAAATAAACATGAAAATATTTTCCTTCAATGTATTAAAACCATAATAATCTTCAGTTTCAAAGCTACATATTAAAAAAAAAATGAGAAAGAGAAACAGAGCAAGACATTCTATTACATTATAAGCTGGCAGGGCCATGTGTACAAAGGAAAAAAAAAAGCTACAAATTTAATATTGAATATTCATAATTTTTTTTCCCAGAAATCAATTTATCTAGGTATTTTTAAAAAAACAACTTTCTAGGAATCAGTTTTCTTACCAATTCCAAAAGATAAAAAAGTGAAGACTAAGAAAATACCAGGATAACATATGAATATAAATACAGAATAATGTATGTTATTCTACATCAGCAATTCTCCTAAGTCTTTCATGTGGATTTTATTAATGCATGTGTTGAAAGTAACATACATTATTTTATTGGTTATCAATGTAACAATCAATTTATCCCCCCAACCCACTTAATATTTTCCCTATGTGTTCCCCTGATATTTCCCCTAAGCCATGGAACATCAGTCCCTAGAATATATTTCATGGAAAGGGGGTTCTGTTGTTAAATAAATCTAGAAAACCCTGTACACTCTCACTTCTCTCGGAGGCTTACAGCATACTCAAGTATATTAAAGTCTCAGAAATTCTAGGGGAAAAAGAAGCCTGCTTGTTTTATTTATACCAGCTTTCTCACACATGTTCAACAACAAAATCCTTTGTTGGGGACATCCCTTGAAACAATTTCCACAGAAAATATTTTTAGAAAATGGGCTCCTGCAGCTACATTTCCAGAACTGCCAGAGAGTACCTGTATTTTGTATCAAGATTAGTAACAATGCCTCTATGGAGGTGTTTTTAAATTTGCTCCTCAGATGTTATCATTTTTAAATCTTTCAGGTAGATGAAAACTTTTAACAATTATTCAAGACTACTTGAAGAATTCTCCATTATGCTTACCTTTCTATAAAGCTTGTCACTTTCAGATCCACGATCTGTTGCTCTAAATGCAGTTTCTCCAGGTGAACCTTAAAGATAAATATACAATCCTTTAAATTCTCCAGTGATGCCAAGAGCCTAAATGAAATTCCAATTCTCAGGTCAATTAAACGGTAATAGAACTTTTAGAGCAAAAAAAAAATCACTTTTTGGAAAATTATTCTTATTTTAATAAATATATATACTAGTAAGTTTAAAAAATATACAACACACATTTAATCAATTTTTTAAAATACCACTGAAGATACAATAATAAATTAAGACAATCTTTGACAAGGATTATTTTACATAAGAGTACTTACAGTTCAGCCATATACCTCTGCCATTACAGACCACACACATTTAAAAAAAACTTAAAATGTCAACTATGACAGAACAGATGAGACAAGCTAAAATTACTTTTCATTTCCATTATCAGAAAGAATCAGATAAATTTCAAAATATTTCTATTAAGCAAACTTTTTTTGCTTATCAACTATAACCTTACAAGGTAGATACATATTTAGGAATTTTAGTTTTACCATAAAATAATTATTTTATTATTTCCACCTAAAGGATAATGAATTTGCCCAATATAGTTCTGGGGTTTTAAAATTCAGCATAAGCAGCATTATAAATTTGGTCTGCAATTTTATTTTCAACTAGATTATTAGAAGCATTTACAAGGCATGTTAAGGTCAGCAAAAATGTCTGTTTACACACCTAACAAGAGAAGTAGGTCAGAAGCTCCTATGACTTCACTAACCAATTTGTGACCTGTGAAAAATCAGCAGAAGGGGAAATAGAAATGTAAAATTTAACAGGAATGATCAAACAAAGATGTCTGAGATCTCAGATTTATATCATGATAGGGCAGTAACTGGGCAAATATGCCAAGATTGACTTAGTAAATTCTATTCATAATGGTTCATCATAATTAAATATTTTATACAATCATCAAATTGGCTCTATCCAATTATGAAAAGCAAAGGCATAGGAAGTCTCATCTACTTGTCAAGAACAAGTGATTACTACCCTCCACTGAATAAAGCCAAGCTTTTTAAATTTCTTACAAATTTTCATTTTGTTGGACTAAAAAAATAATTAAAACTACCACACAAAACTTTATCTTTTTTTCTAAGAATTGTTTCTCATATCTACTAAATGCTTTTATTTAAAAGTTGGGCATAAGCAAGCAAACTCTCATGTACAGATCTTCTCTAGATTACGATGGAGTTACACCTTCAAAAGACCTTTGTGAGTTGTAAATATCTGAAGGTGGAAATGTGTGCAACACAGTACACCTATAGAGTGTCAGCTGCCTACATTCGTGATGGCATGGCTGACAGGAAGCTGTGGGTTACTGCTTGGCCCAGCATCATGAGAGAGTAACCTAGGGCATACCACTAGCCTGGAAAAGATCAAAATTTTAAGTATGATTATTATTAAATATGTATAATTTTCATACCATCATTTAGTGCAAAAATCATAATCATAAGCAAAAGACTATATTTTTTTCTCTGGGGTTCCTAACATATTGAATGAGATCAAACATGGATCATTCCTTACCTGTTGTGAAAAAGTCCTTCAATAAGCTAAGGCTTTCAACAATCTTATCAAAGTCAGGTGCCAACTTTGCAAGATCTTCTGAATCTGGAAGGGCTTTTCTAATTTTCTCTGAGAAGACAGAACAAGATACATACTTTCAAAATAAGAATTTGTCTATTAAAATATTCGTAAAATTTAAATAATCAATATATAAATTTAAATTATAACATTTTCATTTTTTTCTCCCATAGTAACTACAACTTCTACAATATATTTGAAAAAACACATTATTCTAATGATATGTATGTGCCATGAATTTTTTGGAAAAAGACCAAACACCTGGCTTAGATGGATAGCTTTGATTTAAACAATCAAACAAAGTTGAGTAAATGCTTCAAGATAGAAGCACTGTAGTGACGTTTACACTGGAATGGAATCAGAAGTACTTTTTTGGAGGAAATCATAGCAAAATGACAAAGAATCAAAGAAAAAAAGGGAAAACTATTTCTTTAAACTCCTGGTTTGAACTAAATAAAAAAGTGATGAAATCTCAGGTGAAAAACGTAATTCTATTACTTTTTTCCTTCT
Organism: Talpa occidentalis; assembly: GCF_014898055.3. NCBI lineage: Eukaryota > Metazoa > Chordata > Mammalia > Eulipotyphla > Talpidae > Talpa > Talpa occidentalis. Next base: position 38,857,170 of record NW_023604295.1, on the reverse strand, counting down.
TACAAAGTCTCTTAGAAGATTCACAATTGTCACCAACTGGAAATAACTAAGAACACAGAGCAAGCTTTTATTTTATCTTTTTCTGGCTTTATTTACAGTATTAAAATATTTTTACTTACAAACACTCAATAATTTTTTCTGTCTGGTACAATTTTACAGGGTCTTCTGAACTAGAAAGGGATTTTCTAATTTTTTTCTGAAGACCAAAGCACAAATATTTAAAAAAAAAAAAGAGTGTGTGTCAGGTATTACTCCAAACATTTTGAAAGTAATAACTTACTTAATCTTCATAGCCTCCCTACAAAATAGCTATAATCAATCCCATTTTAAAGATGAGGGACTGGGGCAGCAAGGTTAAGTAAGCAGATCTGAGCACACAAAAAAGAAGTAGGGATTTTGAGTTTAAGCCTACATAGTCTAGCTCCACAATCCAGCTGTCAGTCACTACACTGTGATACTAGTAAATGTGTCAAGTTAAAATGCCCTTTTCATCATATGAGAAAAATACTGTCAAAGAATGTTTTTCCTGCAAATATCCTTATCAAATATCTTTAGATAAAATTAAGCATAGTTTTATCTTTAAATAAGTGTGAGTATGTGCATATAGAGATTAATTCTACCCCATATACAATTAAGCTAAAAAATTAGACAAAAATCTAAAAACAAAGACTGAAATATTTCACTAAAAATAAATTTTTAAAAGATCCCATGACCTACTGGCAAGACTATCAACTATATCATTTCCTCATCTCTCTATCACTAGAAAAGGAGGACAGTGGCTGACTACGGGGGTAAATTATGCTAGACACTAGTAGGCTTTTAAGGGATCTGGTTACAAAAAGTGCAGGTAATAAAGGTATCCAATCAAAAAAAAGTTAATTAGGATGGTGACTGCGCATCTGCTCTGGGTAATGCTATACAACAATGGATATAATATTTGGGAAGGCTGCCTGGCATTATGGAAAATGCTCATAAAATGTGTTAAGTAGGGCAAAAAAAGAAAAAAACAAGATGCCAAAGTGTATGCTCATAAAATGTGTTAAGTAGGGCAAAAAAAGAAAAACCAAGATACCAAAGTGTATGCTCACTATGACTATGTAATTTTTAAAAAGGAAATTATGTATTTAAAAATATTAACCACATACATAGAACAATTAAAAGAAAATGGCTCTCTATAAGTGGTGGGTGTGTTAAAATGATGGGCTAGTAGTGACTTTTTTTCTTAAAAATATTTTCTTTGATTTTTTTTAACTTTATCATTAAAATAAAACTGCTATATATTAAACTTAAGTTAAATTATTTCAACACAACAATTTCTCTTTCCTAAAGATATGGTCAAGAAAAACAGTTCAGGGCCTCCCCGGTGGCGCAGTGGGTTGAGCGCAGCACTGTGACGGCGTCCACAGCCTCTGTAGCATGGGTTTGATCCTGGCTGGCCAGGGAAATACCCACATGGCATGGTAGACCTCTCCTATCTCACCCGCTGCTCCCCTCAGCAGCGTATTTCAGTCAGCCTGACTGTTCTGCTCCCCTCTCTGTCTCTGGTGAATTCTCTCACCCTCCCGAGCCTCTGGCCTGTACCCCCGTTCTTATATAAATAAATCTTTAGAAAAAAAAAAAGAAAAATAGTTCAATGTTGATGATACAAACCTAAATCAATATACTCATCAATCTCCCATACAATGTCAGGTACAATCCATTTATAGTCACTAAGATCAGGTATCATATCTTTCCACTGGTCAAAAGTCTAAAAAATAAGAAAGTACACAGATCAAATGCTCTGAATGCATATAAGGACATAAAGAAAAACTTTTATTAAAACATGCCAATCTAAGAGCAATGCATTATGTTCAACTTTTAGAAACAAAGTGGCTTCAGCTTTCTAAAAACAAATTAGCAGCAAACTTTAACATGCAAATGTTCCTTTACTAAATATGAAAAATGTAAAAATTCAAAATACACTCCCCTTTCAAACAGATTTCACAATTTGGTTTTAAGCAACACTGTGGAATACAGGGAAGACAGACACCTTGTCTTTGGTCCCAGGTCTGCCAAGAATTGGTTTGAACATGCCGCTTGCTTTCTTGCCTGTGCTACTAAATGGCAAAGGTGAAAATCAAACCTAAGTGTTCTCACTCCCAGCCCAGTCTCCTTCCACCAGGCTCTTTTCAACACTTAGTCATAGCTAAGATTCAGAAGGCATTTTCCTAGCAGCACCATTAAAATAATTTAGCATACAATAGATACACAAATACTTTAATATCCAACTACATACATTCTACAGCATTAAAGAAAAATAATTTGAGCTATAGAGCCTTAAATTAATCATGCTGGTATAATTGAAAAAGAAAAAAGATGTTAAACCCACCTTTTTGGCTGTATAGCCACCTCCAACAGCAGATCCTAGTATGAGATATCGAAGTTTTAAGAGTCTTGCAGCTAATCTTGCTGGCCAAAAATTCCTGCGGGGCTGGTAGCCATATTTAATTGGAGAAAGTTTCAATTTACGTAAAGGAGGGTTAGTGAGAGAGGAGAACTGCTGAAATGATGTCCTTAATTGAGGTCTTGGAAGTTTTAAGGTAGGATGATGAGAATGATAAATACTTCGTGAAACCAGATGTAGTTTTTGTAGTGGTAAGTTTCCTTTTACTCCAGAATTATGTTTCACTAAAGATTGGCAGACCTCACTGAAAGAAAAATGGGCGTGGGGAAAACATCAGACAGGTAACAATGCAAAGGAAATTAAAAGAGCAATATCTACTAAAGAGAAAATACATGTGCACATATAACTAACATGCGTCATACAACAGCTCACAGTTACTATTTACTGTACCCAGGCATAGCTGCAGCATGTGTTATTTAATCCTGCTAATAATCCTATGATGAAAGCACTAGTATTATCCCCATTTTACAGACAAGGGAAAAGCAGTACACAGACCTAAGAAACCTGTGGAAATGTACACTAATGTCAGGAGTAAAAATGGATTCAAACTCAAGAAGTGAGACAAAAGTGCCTGTCCTTTAATTCAATACATGTGGGTTATAATCCTGATTTAAGAACCTGAAACTGAACACCCCCCCCCCAACAAAAAAAATGCAGGTACTTATTTTATGAACTGCTACTCACTGTCTAGAAAGTTGAAAACAAAATGCATACACACTTTTGCTTCCAAGCAAAAATATTGCTGCAGCTTACAACAGCTTTCTTTACCCCCTTCATCTGTGTCTCAGAATCCTGATAGCCCAGGAGCGGAAATTATTTTAAGATTTATTTATTTATGCATACAAGAGCTGGAGTGCAGGCCAGAGAGAGGGGAGGCGGTGAAAGGAGTCACCAGAGACAGAGTGGGGAACAGGTCAGGCAGACTGACTGAAATACACTGCTGAGGGGAACAGCTGGCGAGACAGGAGAGGTCTGCTGCACCATATGTGGGTTAGCTCCCAGGCCAGGTAATCAAACTCATGCTGCAGTGGCTGGGGATAACTTCCCAGTGTTGAGACAACCCCCTGTGCCACTAGGAAGGCCCCCAGGAGTGGAAATTAAGAGGAAAAAAAACATTAACATCTCAGTCACCTAGATTCCCAGAAAAATGAAAATAGCAACAATAACAAAAAAACAACCAAACAAAACCCCAACAGGAAAAGAATCTAAATGTACACACTACTGTCTGAGCTCTTCCCTCTTCTGTTTGGGAGCAAATGAAAGTTCAGCAGCAACAACCATGCCTGATTATCTTATTCCAAACATTCATGGTGCTTACTATGGGTAAGCCTTGCTCAAAGTAATCCTAAAAAATTAATTCAGTTACATAATACAAAAACCTTAAGAAAAGGGATTCAAGGAGCACAGAAACAATGTTGTGATAAAGCTTAGTGGGGTATCTTAGGCACTAAGCTAGATGTTCTCACAAATGCTCAGGAACACCCAAAAAGGCAAGCATCCTTATTTTACCAATTTTCTTTTTTTAACTGTCTTGCCTGAGGTGGAACGACTACTAAGAAGTGGAAGATGGATTGAAAGTCAGGTCAACCTGACAGTAAATTCCAAATTCTTTCTACAAGACACTAGTGGGTAAGAGTGTGGGAAGCAAGGCGTGGGGAGGAGGGGAAGAGTACTTCTACAGGGACTAAAAAGATATTCTACAGTACCTGCCACCTGTTCTGGAACCCTCAAGATGACAGTGGGGCTTGCTCTGACCTCAGGAAATCTTTGACAAAGGGGTTTTAAATGTAGAAGAAAATACAAAATCTGGATTTAGGCACACTGACCATTTGTGATAGCACAAGTACAAGTTACTCTAGCCATAAAAACATTGTCATCTTCCTTTCACAAGTTGGTAAATATTCTATATATCTTTTAAAAAAATCTATGTCTAAGATAAGTCATAACTTCCTCATCATCAAAAAAGCAAGTTTCGGGCCTCCCCTGGTGGCACAGTGGTTGAGGGCTGGGTTGCGAGGCTGCCCACAGCCTCTGCAGGGCCTGTTCGATCCCCGGCCACTGGCGAGGGTCCCACCAAAAAAAAAAAAAAAGCAAGTTTCTGTCTTCTTTTATTAACTAAGAAATTAATTTCTTCTGACCACAAACTTAGCAAATACAAAAAGCAAAGTTCTCATCTTAGCTTTAAAATGGCCTCTACCCCAGGCATAATACACAGAAGAAAATCACTAACACAGGAAACACATGCATGCCAAAAAGCAAGAGACAAGTGTTAAGTGATACAAGAGGTAACGGAGAGTGGGCCTCCCCTGGTGGTGCAGCGGTTGAGCGCTGGGCTGCGAGGCTGCCCACAGCCTCTGCAGCGCCAGTTCGTTCCCCGGTCGCCAGCGAGGGTCCCACAAAAAAAAAAAAAAAAAAAAGAGGTAACGGAGTGAAATTGTTCAGTGAAAATTTCCCAGATAAAGTAAAACTTAAGGGTGGGAAGAGTTAAAAATGGGGGAAGAAATTGCAGTTAGGGAGAAATGTACAGTGGTGAGACAAGGAAAGGGCAAGAAATCCAGTGAGTTGGCCAAGAAGGTTCACTGTAGGAGATGAAATTGGAAAGAGGTCTAAGAAGAAATTCCAGAGGCACTATCAGGCTGACAGTGAACTTAATTTTGTAGGCAAAAGGGAGCCAGCAAAAGTTTCTGACTAGCATTAGATTCTAGTGAACAATTAAAGAAGACATTAAGGGAAGGTGCCATGAACTCTAAATCTGTGGTCCCACCCCTACCCTAAATCGATATGTTGTAGCCTAATTTCCAGTGTGATTTTATATTTGGAGGTGGGGCCTTTGGAGGTAATAGGGTTTGCGCATGGTCTTGGGATAGAGCTCTGTGATGGGACTGTTGCCCTTACTATGGAATACAAGGCCCAGAAGTCAGTCAATCTGTTTCTGTCTCTCTGCCGGTTGAGGACACAGCAAGATGGTCATCTCCGAACAAGGAAGTTGGCCTTCACTAGACCCCAAACCTGCTGGTGTCTTGAACTTGGACTTCCCGGCCTCTGAACTGAGAAATAAATGCTTGCTTTTTAAGCCACCCAGTGTATGGTAATTTGATATAGAAGCCCAAAATGACAAAGACACAATGTTTGGTAAAGCAGATCACAGGTGAGAGAAAAGGTGATCTTATTTCAGAGGCCCAAATATGAGATAAAGAGACTGAAGTGAGGAAACAGCAGTGAGAATGGAAAAGGGAAAGGTAGACACCAGAATGACTGACTAGGCATGGGCGGCAAGGGAAAAGAAGAGTAATAATCATGAGGTTTTACCTGAATAACTAATGTAATCACAGGCATAAAGCTTACACAAGTGCACATTAACTAGAGGATTCTAAATGCTGGGAGGCCATCAGGCTTGATTTTTAAATCCACTTCTCTGATTCTATGCACTATTTCCAGGGAATCATTTGGCCTCATAACATACTTAAACTTTTTTCAACACTATCCCTACATCCACTTAAGTCTTTGGGGTCAAACTTTGGATGTAATCACCATTTCATAGCTTGTTATCTCTGCAATCAAGGACAAATTATGAATTTACTAAAGTCCCAGTTTTTTAAAAAATCTGTTAAAAATAAGGTAAGTGCTATAGTTGAGTTATTTTCAATAATTATGAATTTAAGTATCTTATTCATATGTCCATAACCCCATTTCACTATAACCATCCTGTCCCTATCAGGACAGACACAAGCTACAAATACTTTTCTGTCTTTTCCTCATTAATCTCTACCACATTTACTATCTCACCTTAGATTCCCTGGTTTATAGCTTTAATAATTCATTTTACAAATACTCTAACTCTCCTTTCTTTCTTTTTTTAATAGGAATTAATCCAAATATATATCCAACTAGATGAACTCCAGGTGTGAGTGGTCATATCCCTAAGGTGGTTTTGCTTTTCATTACTTTCTTTCTCTTTTACTTCCAACCCCCTAAAGTTCCTGTTTCCACAATGGTGGCAGCAATAGGTGCAGGTAAGGGCAAGGACAGAGACAGAACACATGAATGTCCAAGTCAGGAACAACATGTAAGATGTTCTTCAACTAGTCTCACAGAAAAGGTAACTGTCTCAGGCCTCCCTGGTGGCTCATGGGGTTAAGCACCGCACTATGAAGCAATCCGCAGCCTCTGCAGCACGAGTTTGATCCCTAGTCGGCCAGAGAGAAACCCACATGGCGAAGCAGACCTCTCCTGTCTCACCCGCTGCTCCCCTCAGCAGTGTATTTCAGTCAGTCTGCCTGTTCCCCACTTTGTCTCTGGTGAATCCTCTCACCACCCCCACCCCCTGTCCTGCATCTCTGGACTGCACCCCAGCTCTTGTATGCATAAATAATAATAAAAAAAAAAAAAGAGAATCTTTAAAAAAGAAAAGGTAACTGTCTCAAAGCAAAATCCTAGTAGAGAAATGCATCCTCAAGGAATATACTTGTCGAATTTCCAATTCACTGTGATGCACAGGAGAGATTTTTTTCTCACTACAGTCCTTTTTTTTTTTTTTTTTTTTATTTATAGAGGCATGTTTTATTTATTTATTTGTTTGTTTGTTTGTTTTGTTTATACATGCACTGGGTACAGTCAGAAGCGCGGGAGGGTGAGAGAATTCACCAGAGCCAGAATGGGGAGCAGAGCAGGCAGAAGGACAGAAGTACACTGCTGAGGGGAGCAGCGGGCGGCAGGAGAGGTCTGCGCGCCATGTGGGACCCTCCTCCGGTGGCCGGGGAGCAGCCGGGGATCGAACCGGCGCCGCAGAGGCCGCGGGCAGCTTCGCAACCCAGCGCTCAACCGCTGCACCACCGGGGAGGCCCTCACTACAGTCCTTTTGAGATACAGATGAGAGAGTGAAGACAAAAGCAACTGAGAAGTGATTTACTGATTGGGTCACTCTCCACCCCATTCCAATACAAAGAGTAGAGCAGCACTTGCTCCCAGGCTGAGCAATCTGGAAGGGAAGATTTAAACCGTGTGTGTGTGTGTGTGTGTGTGTGTGTGTTTTATATATATATTTATAATTTAAAAATAAGTATGCATTTACATATATTGTGGTATATGCATTTTTTAAAAAGATTTATTTATTCATGCATACAAGAACCAGGGTACAGTCCAGATGTGCAGGAGGGTGAGAGGACTCACCAGAGACAGAACGGGGATCAGAACAGGCAGAATGACTGAAATACACTGCTGAGGGAAGCAGTGGGCGAGACAGGAGAGGTTTGCCGCCCCATGGGGGATTCTCGCCAGCCGTCCAGGATCAAGCCCACACTGCAGAGGCTGAGGAGAGCTTCACAACGCTGCGCACAACCGCCTGCGCCACCAGGGGAGATCCCGGTATATGCATTTTTTTTTTAAAAGCAGGTGAAGATAAAAGAAATTTTGGAAATCATGGACATACAGTATCAATCTAAGTAGATCAATATTCAACTAAAAGGCATCTAAAAAGAAAAAGAACAAAAAAATGAAAGGAAGAAAATAAGAGAAGTATTTCTCAGAGCTGAAAAAAGAATCTTTTTAACAGAAAGGCCTACTAAGTGCTACACCAGATGATGGAAGGGGTGGGAGAGAGGAGGCCAAAACCTGGACAAAATCTGAGATGTAAGATGAAGCCAAGGGCCTCCCTGGTGGCGCAGCGGTTGAGCGTTGGTTTGCGAAGCTGCCCACAGCCTCTGCAGCGCTAGTTCGTTCCCCAGTTGTTCCCTGGCCCATGGGTGAGGGTCTCCCATGGCGTGCAGACCTCTCCTGCCACGCCCACTGCTCCCCTCAACAGTGCTTGTATAAATAAATAAATAAATCTTTTTTTTTTTTTTAAAAGATGAAGTCAAGATCATAAAAGCTTCCACAAAGGGAAAAACAGGATATTCACAAAAATACAAAAATTTTATTGTCCTCAGAGTTTGTAACAAAGGATGCTAGAAAAAAATGTAGCAATGCCTTCACAGTTCTGAAAGAATTTTTTGGACCAGATTTCCATATAGTCAAACTAAAAATCAATGTGACACAAAACAAGGTCTCACCACTGAAATCATCTAGTCTCTCCCATTTACCATCTCTATTAGCCTATATACCACTTCCTAGTGTATAATTATTTTTCCAACAATGTTACACATTCATTGCATCTAAATAAATGTTGGTCATTGGTCTTCTTATATATCTAACAGCATGTATTTAGATACGCATGTCAGAAATATTTATATTACCATCTATTAAAGAATATGAACTTTTAAATATACTCCTTCCCATAACATGCAGAGGAACTATAGTAAAAGACAAATTTCAAAGCTTCAAGCTCCTGATCTTCCACATATCTACTTCTGAAGGTAGTTAACCTAAAGGTAGACACTTCTAAGTCATGACGCTGGAATTTACAATAACTTTAGAAACAATTTAGCCCAGCAGCATCCAACTGAATAAACTAATAGCAGTTACCAATCAGTTTCTTTTTTTAAATTCAATGTTTAAAGTCTTTCCTTCATATATTAATTGTTCCAACAAAGTTGCTGTTTTCTGCAATGTCTTTTCTCTTTTTATTTAAATGGAATAAATACATTTCCTCAGTAAAAAACTTAAGAGTAGAAATAAAAAGATTGTGAATAACCTATTTCAATGCCAAAGGCTGTTGATTTACTCAGACAATAAAATCTCATGACACTAGAAATAATGATTCCAATTGACTAAAACTATAACTATTATATGTCATTCAGTTCTGAATTTAACTTGCTAACCTTCATAAAACAAATATATACAATTTCTTATAAAAGCTACAAATGATCTACACCATTTAAAACACGCTGAAAAATAAAATCAAGATGGGCATTTAGGAGTGAATCAAGATCAAGTTTACCGAACTTTGCCTGATGCGTACTACTTCTTACCAAATGTCAGCAACAGTGAGTTAAGCCTGAAAATATCTGAAGATAGTGGAATGCAGCTAGGTGTATAGCTAAAGCCCAATGTAACCTCATTAAAATGCATATAGTAACCCGTAGAAATGAAAATATTCTTTGATTTTCTAGTTAGGACTAAACAAGGACAGGGCAACAATAGCAATATGATTTGAAAGCTGGTGCCACATTCACCACTTAGTATTCAAAAGCAAGTCTCCCTCCCTACACACTGCAAAAATAAAACAAATAAAAATAAAGCTGCAATTAACAGGTTATCTCTAATCACCATATCTGACACCGTATGCTTCACTAGTCCAGTCCCAACTGCCAATCACTTTCATTTAACAGACTGGGGAAGGAGGCAGAGTCCCCTTCACTCCCGGAGAAGAGGGAGTAGCTGCGGGAGCAATGTACAACTACAGCGGAGGCAGAAGTGAAAAAAGACAACAAAGAGTTAAGAAAGACGTGGGAAGGGCAACACTTATAGCCAGAGGTGGGGGAGGAGAGGCTGAAACAAAAAGCAACCAGAGACTTAATAGCACGGGTAAAAAGGTGAAAGGGGCAGGGTCAAAAGGACAATAGGCCAAGACTGAAAGGCGCTCAGAATCTTCCAGCGACACTGGAACAGACACAAGGGCTAGTACCAAAGCCGGCACCCCAGGTAAGCCCAGTCAGGGCCTATGTCACTCCAAGTACTTAAAAATATCCCAGAATCCTTCAATCGCCTTCTGCCTGGCCTGAGACTTATCTGCATATTCTGGAGGTAGTGATGACACAACACAGTTATCCAGAAGCCCCCAAAATAACGGGGCCAGGTCGCAACCCGCACTTACCAGGCCACACCGGCCCGGCGTAGGCGCCACATCCCGCCAGCGACGAGGCCACGCAGGCACCGAGACGGCCACGCGCAGGCCCCCGGTGTCAGCTCCACTCCAGTTCCCGCTCCAGGAATGACCTAGGAACAGGCCCTCGATAACAAGGGCACCGAGCAGCCACTGCGGCCCTCCCTATGGCGCACGGACTTCCGCAAGAGCCCGCACGGCACCCGTAGTCAGTCCGTCAAGCAAATAACCCCCCCCCCTTCCTAGGCCGGCAGCACAAACGGTCCGCTCTGAGGAAGACTGACGCATGCGCTTAGAGCCTAGAGGGAACACAAATAGACTCTCTCCTCCCACCCCGCCCCACTCTTTTTGTTTCCGGGTTGGAATTCTGAACTCCGTTCTCCGAGGTTGAAGTCTTGGAGAGGGGGGGAGTGGAGCGTTGTTCTGGAACTGGTGGGGTGAAGGATTTGAAAAATCGTATTTATAAATACTTTCTATGTGGCTACCAATTTAAGAAAAATTCAGCATTGAGGGAGCATTGAGGGAATTAAGAAAGTATAAAAGGAGTGCAGTAATCTAGTAATAGAATGAAGTAATGAAAACCCAATGGTTGCCCCATTGTCCCAACCTTTTGTCTTAACAAGTGATTGTTTACAAAGCACTTTATATCCATAGAGCAATCTTGGAAGGTAGGAAGAGTCAAGGACAGCTTAAGTGTTTTAGAATCTCAGATTAGATTTGAAAGGAGCCCAGGTCAGTTAGGCTGTGGAAGCTGCAGACTAACCTTTTACAAAGGTGTCAGAATGACTTTGTACATTCACTGCACTCATCTGGTTTTTCATATCAACAATTTGTTCAAATGTCCTTGTCAAGGTCTTTAACAGTTCCATATTGATAAGGACCTCACAGCATTCAGCTCAGAAAGTAGGGCACTCCCCTTCTTAGTCTACATCCCTCTCTTAGTTTTCAAGACATCACATTCTCTTTTTACTTCAGAAACTATTGCTCCCCAGTCTCCTTCACTGGTTCTTTCTTTCCCAAACGTCTCAATGTTGGAGGGTGTCAACCATTTTGGACTCGTTCCCTTCTGCATCTTAATTTTCTTCTAATTAATCAAGTCAGCTCTATGTTTTGCTCAGCTTGAATTGCCCTAACAAGTGTTTTAAAAATAATATTGGACTTGACATTTAAAAACCAAATCATTATTCTGGTATTGTAACAGTGTGAGAAAGAAACTGCCCTTGCTTGACCTTGCACCAGGGACCTGGGGAACATGGAAAGAGACACTTGAGGAGGCTTGATTTGTACAAATCTTGATTTGTATTTTGTTTATTTTTTTTTTTTAAAGATTTGTTTATTTATTTATACAAGCACTGGGTACAGTCAGAAGCGCAGGAGGGTGAGAGAATTCACCAGAGCCAGAGCGGGGAGCAGAGCAGGCAGAAGGACCAAAGTACACTGCTGAGGGGAGCAGCGGGCGGCAGGAGAGGTCTGCGGCCCATGTGGGACCCTCCTCCGGCTGGGGAGCAGCCGGGGATGGAACAGGCGCTGCAGAGGCCGCGGGCAGCTTCGCAACCCAGCGCTCAACCGCTACGCCACCAGGGAGGCCCTATTTATATATTTTTAAAGATCTATTTATTTATACAAGCACTGGGTACAGTTAGAAGCGCAGGAGAGTGAGAATTCACCAGAGCCAGAGTAGGGAGCAGAACAGGCAGAAGGGCTGAAGTACACTACTGAGGGGAGTAGTGGGCGGCAGGAGAGGTCTGCGCACCATGTGGGACCCTCCTCCGGTGGGCGGGGAACAGCTGGGGATCAATGGGCGCTGCAGAGGCTGCAGGCAGTTTCTCAACCCAGCACTCAACCGCTGCGCCACCAGGGAGGCCCTTGATTTGTATTTTGATTTTGTTCTTTTCCTTCCAGAATTATCTGGTCCCTTCTGCCCCTTTCCTATGGGTCCCTTAGCTCTGGAGCAAACTTTTGGGTATCATGGCCCTGCTCTGGGCCAGCCCTGTTTGGCTGGGCACTTCCCCACAAGGGGATGAGTAACTTTGGGTGTTTGAAGATATATTTGTTATGCATGCAATACAAAAACTGGGGGGTAAGCCAGAGGTAGGGGTGGGGTGAGAGGGCAGGATGAGTTGATTCACCAGAGACAGAACTGGGGAGCAGAACAGGAAGATTGACTGAAATACACAGCTAAGGGTAGCAGTGGGCAAGACAGGAGCAGTCTGCTACGCAGTGTGGGTTAGCTCCCTGGGCAGGGATCAAACTTGTGCTGCAGTGGCTGCCAATAGCTTCATAGTGCTCAGACTTAACCCCTTGTGCCACCAGGGAGGCCCCAACTTTGGGTGTGTAATTGGAAACTATTTTAACTATATTCTTTCTCTTCCATCTATTGCACACTATTTCTATTAAAGCTCTTTTCTAGTGAGGGTTTTACACACTAATGGTATGTATAGTTTTTATGTGGTGGATGGCAGAACCCATTTACAGCAGGCAGCTTTGGGGGTCCTGGAGTGCCCCTCACCCTACCCACTAACAGATTCTCTTAAAATATCAAAAATTCTAACAACATCAGGCCTTGATTTAAGAAATCATTTGGAACACGGAGTCAAGTTGTGGTTCTATCCTTCAAACATGCATGTCCTGTCCAGCTGTTCACATTCCTACCTAAAGTCTCTTCTTGAGATTGAAGAGGACATCAATTACTATTTATTTTCCTTAGTAAAATCAGAGGAAGGGGAAAACTATATCAAAATTGAGAAGTGACCGACTAAGAGGGTCAGGTGTTTCCAAAACAGCAAAAAGAGAATCAAGAGAATTTTTTAGTTGCAGAAGTCAAGATCATAACTATGCAAGTAAATTATGTGATGTTGAAAGGATGCAATTTAAGATGGCATTATACAACAAACACACCTGTGCTACTCATTCATCTTCTGTGCCTCAGGAAAGTATCTCTTTAAATTTATTTTATTTTCTTATATTGTTGTTCATTTTTTGTACAGTAATTGGTTTCTCTCCAATTAAGGGGTGTAGTACCTGTAGATCTTCTTTATGCTCTTCCCTCCCTTGTTTTGCCCCCCTCTCCTCCCTGCTATATGCCTCAGATCTATGGTTGGCTTGCTAGTTTTGTCTTTTTCTTGACCTATTATTTGGTTTCTCTATATTCCACATATAAGTGAAACCATCCACTATTTATCTTTTTCCTTTTGACTTATTTCTTCATTTGGGTGTTTATTCATATCCTTTAACAACCTTTGTAATAAAGTGGTAATCTGGTAAGATTACTGTTTTCCTGAGTCCTGGAGCTATTATAGCAAATTAATCAAATCTGAAGAAGGGGACCATGGCACCTTTGATTTTATAGCCAGTCAATCTGAAGCACAGGTAACAACATGAATTTGTGATTGGAAATGAAGTGAGGGAGTCTCATGGGACAGAGGCATTAACTTATAGGATCTGTCATGATCTCCGAGCAGCTATTTTCAGAATTGAATTAAGTTGAGGGATACCCAGATGTGTCTGGAGAATCTGAGGACTGTTGTGTGTGTGGGAACCTCCCTCCCACTTCCCAATATACATACATCATACTTTGAGCAGAAGTATCCAAAGTAGAGTAGAGTGCTCAGCGATCATTGAGCGTAGTCACACAAGAGGGGTCCAAGGAAGGACTTGAGTTGTGGATGGGTCATGAATGGAAGGGAGATTTGCTATGTTGGAAAGAAGAAAATTTTTTTTTTGAAGATTGATTTATTTACGCATACAAGAACCGGGGTACAGGCCAGATGTGCGTGAGGGTGAGAGGATTTACCAGAGACAGAGTGGGGAACAGAACAGGCAGAATGACTGAAATACACTGCTGAGGGGAACAGCGGGTGAGACAAGAGAGTTCTGCTGCTCCATGTGGGTATCTCCCTGGCTGGCTGGGCTCAAACATGCACTGCAGAGGCTGCAGACAGGTTCACAGTGCTGCACTCGACCGCCTGCAGCACCAGGGAGGCCCGGAAAGGAGAAATTTTTCCTCTACCATCTAGGTTATTTCCTGGTCTAAAAATTAAAATGGGAAGAAGATAATTTAAAGGAAGGTGGGAAAAACAAGTATTTGGTAAATAAATGTTTGCCATGTTATATAGAAGCAAAGGAACACAGAGAAGAATCTGACCAGCAGGCCTTGGCCTACCATATATAGCTCATATTCTTGGAGATAATGAATAATGTTTATGGAAACCGAAATATTTGCATTGTTTTCTTAAGTTTTGTTTTGAAATGTTTACAACAGAAGATGCCACAAATTCCTGACTCTGCAATCTCCCTTGGCTGTTTCATGGAGAGAGAAACTAGCTAAACCACACATATTTGTAACAAAATTATTAGCAAACTTTCCCTACACCTCAGAAAAAAGTCATAATCCCCAATCAACAAACATTTATAAATGTATTTCCTGTGAACTTTGGTCTTGGTGTATAAAGAGTAAAGCCCAGTTCCTGCTCTCAAGTAGCTTTGGTCTGTGTTAGGAGACAGACACATATGTAAAAAAATAATATGAAGGATTATAAGCCGTGGAACACGTAAGACAGCACACAGTTCTGCTATAACACAGAATTTTCACATCATCAAGTGAGCTTAAGAAATACAATTCTGAAAAACCAGAAAAAGATGTATTTGTAAGGAAGAGACACTGAGGTCAAGAAGATTACATGGTTACTGAGAATGTCATCTGTAAGGGGTCTGAGCTACAGTACAAAATGTCATTTGAAAGGACATTTTGGAGTGTTTAAAGCAATGGAAAATTTAATGGAGGAATTAATGAGAGGAATCAAAGATGATTGCTATTTTAAGTCATAGTGAATCAACAATGCTAATGATAGTCACAGACCTAGGGAAGTTGATTTGGAGGGGACACTACAATCTTGGCTTTGTGTTGATGATTGATGCAGTGCTATAATGAGCTACCCAGATGAAATTCTAGGAGGTGGCACTTGCAATAAAAAATTGAGAGTTGTGGGCTTCCCCTGGTGGCGCAGGCGGTTGGGCACTGCACTGTGAAGCTGTGCGCAGCCTCTGCAGCGCGGGTTCGATCCTAGATGGCCAGTGAGGGTCCCACATGGTGAGCAGACCTTTCTTGTCGCACCTGCTGCTCCCCTCAGCAGTGTATTTCATCAGTCTGCCTGTTCTGTTCCCCACTCTCTCTGGTGAATCCTCTCACCCTCCTGCTCATCTGGCCTGTACCCCAGTTCTTGTATAAATAAATAAATCCTAAAAAAAATTGAGAGTTGTCTGTATAAAAGGTGATCCTGAGTTACGTCAACCTTTGTGAAACTGCAATAATTTGAAATTATTTGAAAATGATTAAATTCACATCATTTTATAATGTTTATATTTTAAGACAAAATATTATGTAGTGCAATAATGTAAGAAAAGGACATATAAGATACAACATTTTCAGATGACATGATTGTTTACATTGAAAACCCCAAGAAACCAATAATAAATTACTAGAATTAATTGAATTCAGGAAAGTCTCAGGGCACAAACCCAATTAAAAAGTTACATTTCTATATAGTTACAAAAATACCTGTGTAGATAGTGGATCCTAATCCTTGTAGTTCTTCAATGTTACCTTGTTTGGAAAAAGTGTCTTTGCTGGACCCTGAATGCACACAGGGGAGAAGATAATGCAAAGATGGACAGGGATTGGAGTGAAGCTAGAACACAAGTGATCACCAGAAGGAAGAATCAGGAGTGACTCCTCTTAGCGCCTCCATTTGCCAGCACAGCCCTGTCGATATTGTCACCTCAGCCTCACACCACTGTCTGTGCACAACTGATCACCACACCAGTGAAAGAATAGTTTGCTGTTCTTTTAAACCACCCAGTTTTTGATCATTTGTTATAGCAGCCACAGGAAACTAACACAATCTGAAAACTAAATGAAAAAAAAAATACCCATTCACAGTAGGATACATATGTTTGTTTATTACATTTGTATGGTGGGATAATACACAGTAGCGTGCTCCCATGCATGTCTTCCAAATTCTGTTTCCAGTGACATCTTGTTGGAAGCTTGAAATTATTTATGGTGACTGTATATATACCATAGAAATCAGCAAACACTACAAATCTGGGATTGGTTTATTGTTTTGTTGATTGTTTGGTTTAAATTAAATTTTTTTTAATTTTAAAAAATTTCAGAAACATTGTTTTCTAACATTGTACATGATTTACAGGAACAGGTTCACACCTGCTCAGATGTAAGTCACCACATCAACCCCCCACCCACACACCTGTAGTCCCTATGACCACCGAGCACCCTCCCTGCTTGGTCCTCACTCCCCACCCTTCTCCCCTTCCAACAGCCTCAATTCTGCAGTCATGCTTCTAGGCTTTGTTTTGGTTTAGTTTTGTCAGTTCCTTTTTGTTCC
Organism: Talpa occidentalis; assembly: GCF_014898055.3. NCBI lineage: Eukaryota > Metazoa > Chordata > Mammalia > Eulipotyphla > Talpidae > Talpa > Talpa occidentalis. The sequence goes on along the minus strand of NW_023604295.1, from coordinate 38,840,564 downwards.
ACTGTATTTCCACATATGAGTGAAATCATTAGGTATGTCTTCCTCCTACTGACTTCTCTCACTTATCATCCTCCCCTCCATTTCCATCCTGCAGGTTACATTTACATGAGTCTTATGTCTGTTGCTCTTCATTGGGAGTGGCACAAAAAATTAAAGAAATAGTCTTTCCATATTTCAAAACCATTATCTAGTTCGGCAAAGAAGTTTTTTTTTTCTTAAATTATTACTATTGTAATAGAAAATTCATTCTTTCACTTATTTTTATTGAGGTAACATGGTTTATTGAGGTAATCCCATGCATGTAAATTGTATACAATTTAGAGGTATAGGACCACCCCCCTTCAGAAGATCTTATTACAATAATCAGGTTGTAGGAACAACTTAGGTGGCCAAACACAGATGAATGGACTAGGAAGCTGTGAGATATACATAATGGAATAATGATGGAATATAATGGAATACTACATAATGGAATACTATATTATGGGATAATACACAGTTATAAAAATAAATAAAGAAGCCTTGCACATTATCACAAATTTTTGAAGTTCTGACATATGTCTTTGCTGTTTCATTTTTCTTTCATTTGTTAATGTGTAGGAAAACATCAACTAATACTCAGATCTAAATGTATAGGTCAATGATGTGAACAAGTTGTGTTTTTTTTTTACTGAAGTAGATAATTGTAATAATTAGGTTCTTGTTCATAGTAAAATTTATAATGAACTTTTACATCTTGCTTCATATTATTTTCATAGAGCCAGCTGTTAAATATTTACCAGCACACTACTGCTTTTCTTCACTCTATTTTTACCTTGCTATTATTGAAATTTTTTGCCATTTAGTTTTTTCTTTCATTTGAAGTTTTCTATATCCTGATATCCTCTATCTTTGGGATCAACACCACACCCAGAGCCCTCAGCATGTCTATGTCTCTGCACATGCACAGATGCTCATTCCTTTTACTCCAATACTTCCTTGATGTTCAATCACTGGCAACACTTTTCTCCACACATACTCAGAATAAGGTGATATCAGAAATGCAACATGAAAGAAATGACACGATTACCAGCATCTGACTTTCCAGGATTGATTCCTGAAAGAGACATGACTTAGGAAGAAAGAATATTTTTTTTTTTTGAGTCTCAAAGTCTGATTTTGTGTACAAAAGCTAAATTTTATTCTATAAATAATAGACTTTGGCAGAATGAATAATGAAAAGTCAGTTTCCCTGACATGGATTTGATAAAGCTTCCACAGAAGAAAGATTTGGGACATCTGATGGGGTTCAGTGCCCGAGTAGGTCTCCAACACCCCCAGACCTTGTGGAGGGAGATACAAGTCCCAGAGCGGTTATTACGATGGGGGATTCAAGCATAGAGCTATGTCCTGAGTCCAGGGGAAAACCGAGGGGGAAGTGGTGTTCACAGAAAAGGCTCCGGTGCTAACATGTCACAGCAACAGGGGAGAAGAAATGGGCAAAGCAGGGCAAGTCTGGGAAGAGAGCACACCCCAGGTTGCTTGTGGCTCAGAGGACTTGGGAACATGCCTTAAAGTTTCCAGTCCCCCAAAGGTGGTGTAGAAGGACTGAGAGGAAGCTGAAATAAAAGCCAAGGCGAGCCGGATGACTCAACAGATGCAAGCACATGGCATGCAAATGACCAGATAAGCAATGACAAGTGAAAGCTCACGTGAGGGAAGGACTGAGTGAAGCTTTTCCTCACTGTTGCAATGACATTGGACATTGACTCCAGTCTATTAGGGGGAAGGGAGCAGGGGGAAATCCTTCACTGGCTGTTTAATCCTCTGAGGTGACTGAGCTAATTCATAGTTGACTAGATTTATTTTCTACCATCAGACAATATGAGGGATTAAAACAAATATCAATTTGAAATATAAAATTACATTTTCTGCACACTGTGACTAAATCTATATTTTTGTTGATGTGTATGTATACCTATGTTCATCTATATTAGTTCCAAAAGTTTAACTACACTGTTTATAGTTTTACTAAATATTATATCAGGAGCAGTTTAACCACCAAATATTCTTTTTTGGGAAACACCTTTATTGACTTCATAATTGTCTAAGGATGGCCATAGTTTTCCTTCTTCTTTCTCCCCTCTCCCTCCCTCCTTTCTTTTCCTACTTCTCTCTTTTCTTCCACAATTCTCTGATTGTTAACTTTGTTTCTAACTTTTCACTGTTAAATTTAACATTTTATTTTATATTTTAAATATAAAATTGTTCTTTGAGGAACAGTTGCCAAAAGTGAAATCACCGGGTGAAGGAGTATAGTTTAAAAACATTAATAATGTTTTTTTAATCCTATGCATGTAAAATATCATTTCAATGTACAATTAATTAGAAAAGATATTAGTGTGGTATTTTACATTTTTTAAGTTGAAGTAACATTGGTTTATAACATTATTGGGTTTCAGGTCTGTAGATTAAGGTCTGAATGTATCACATTATGTTTCCCACCAGAATTCTGGTTTCTATCCATCACCATGCAGTTGACCCCTGTCACCCTATCTTACTGTTCCCTTCTGGAAACCACTATTTTGTTGTTATAGTCTAAGAGTTTATTTTTGTTTTATTTAGTTTGTTCATTTGTTTTATTTCTTTATCCACCACATATGAGTGAAATCATGCTGTTTGTTTTTCTCCATCTGGGTTATTTCACTTAGAATAATATCCTTTAGTTCCCTGTGTAAATATTTTTCAGTCTTCTCATTCACATTGTCAAACTACCCCCATTTAGCTATGTTGTTTATGTTCCCACCTGCCCATGGTTCCCTCACATGGATTTTCTTTCTTTAGAGACCACCGGGGATTGTAAAGTTTTGTGTATTTGAACAAAGTGGGGTACGGTCCCAGCAGATCAAATATTCTGAGTGTATATTGACTTTTGTCTGGGCCGTAAAACATTAAAAGTGACTGGAGCATGAAGGCTGTCCTTTGCCATTATATAAAGATTATATGTTAAGCCACTAGGGGGCAGAGTTATCTCACTAAACCAAGGTGTTTATTTTTACTTAAAAAAATTTTTTTTTAAAGCCAAAGCCAGTTTATAGTGCCATCAATCTAGATCTCAACTCTGACATTGCCATCAAGGTGGCTTCAATTATTTTAACAAGGTAATAAAAAAGACAGAGACGCTATAAATTTAAAACAGGCAGTTCTCAATCACGGTAACACGTTGAATTCACAGTATTTTTTGAAAGAATATATACTTTTTTATTTTAGGATAGCTTTAGATTTATTGAAAGAATCATGAGAATAGCACAGGGAGTTCCTATATGATGCAAACCCAGTCTCTCCTATTGCTAACATGTTACCTTGGTGTGGTATTTTATCACAACTAATGAACTAAAAGTTAGAAGTTAAGGTGTATAGTTTATTCAGATTTTCTTAGTTGTAACCCACTGTTCTGTATTAGTTTCAGGATATCACATCACACTGAGCTGTCATGGCTTCTTTGTCTCCTCTTGTCTGTGACATTTGCTGAAACTTTCCTTATTTTAGGCGAAGGGGTTATTTTGATAAATACAAATCTGTTATTCTGTAGCATCCTTCCATTGGGCTGTGTTGATGTTTTTCTCCTTCGTAGATTGGAACAGCAATAATTTCTCATTCTCATCTCATCATATTAAGGGCACATATTATCAATAGGATTTTATGACTGTTGTGGTTGACTTTGATCACCTGGCTAGGTAGTGCTTCTCAGGATTTGTCACCGCAAAGTTCCTCTTTTCTCTCCCCTTCCCAAACCACACTCTTTGAAAGGAGGTCACTGGGAGTAGTTCACTCTTAAGAAGTGGCCAGCTGGGTAACTCCTCAAGGGGCATCTGGATTCTTCTGCCCAGGAGATTTGTCTCTACCATTTATTTACTCTGTTCTTTATATCCATGGGGATGTGGGTAGTTATTTTACAGTTGGGGTTAAAATCCAAATCCATTTTTAAATTTGTGACTCAGATTGTTTTAGTTTGGCCATTGGGGCCTCTTCCAGTTGCTCCAGTGCTTTTTGATTCCACCCCACTATTGTTTTATTTTTGTGTGCTTTCTTACTTTGTGGTAAGTCCATAAAAGGTCTAGGCTTATCTTGCATTTTTGTTGCCATCATCCTGGAATTGACAATTTTCCCTGCCCACCCCCTCAAAGAGCCCTGGTTCCTTTTAGCAGAGAGTAGTGTTAGGAAGAGAGAGGTGGGCTCTAGGTTTATGCACACAGTTTATATCACAGTTTATACACTTTTGTTCTTCCAACAGCCCTGTGTAGTTATTTGTCCTATCTTACAGATGAGCAGCCTTTGCAGTCTTGCCCAAGCTTCCTCAACTAATTGTAGAGCCTGGCCTCAGGTCTAGATTTGGGGTGACTACAAATCCATGCTCCTTTCAATGTATCCAGAAATAGAAATGGTAGCTAAAATGGAAGAAGAGGGCCCATTTTTGCCTGCAATTGGATGAAAGATTTTGCATGTACCTTTATTCCTTCCTCCCTCCTTCCCCTAGAAAGAAGAAACTATTGCTTCAGCAGAACAGGTTTGGGCTGCACATCCAGGAGTGATCCCAGATTATTGAAGGCAAAATACAGGCCGAGAGGGTCACCAGTGCTTTAAGGAAGGAGACAGGCCAGCTGCTTTCCAGACTCATGGAGTGTTTAGATGTAGAGAAGGTATAAGCTGGAGACCATCTGTTCTATTATTGGGGTTTAAAAGATCAAAGAAAAGCCTGGTGATCCAAAATTAAGGATAATCACTGAGGTGTTAAATTTCAATAAATAAAACTGGAATTTAGAGCAAAAAGAGCAGTTTACAAGAACAAAGGCAGGTGCATTGCCTGCAGAGAACCATACATCTTTGTCTAAAATGCATCTGTGACCTAGAGGGGAAGAAAGCACTTAGGTTTGTTTGTTCCTTTCAGCAACTACATAGGCTTGTGAGTTGTCCAGTGTGCAGGACATGGACACTGCCATCTATGCTTTTACCTCTGCTACCTGGCAGGATGCTCACTCAGGACAGTCTCCTGACCTGACATTCACAAGCACTTAACTCCCTGCTGAGCACTTCTAAGTGCTTCACAGTGTCACAAGGATGGATGAAATGTGATTTCATACTCAGAGCACTAAAGCAATTTGTTAAAGATCACACAGCAGACTACTCCAACAGCAAGTGAATGAATGTGTTTTCCACCTCTTATTCCAAAAACTTGACTATTGAATAGTGTTTTGTATGTGAGCTCCCACCTGTTAGATGCCAGCAGAGAGTGCCCACCTGGGATGATGCCCTGTGCAGGAACGGGAGTGGGGAGGGTGGAGGGCCGTGGCAGAGAAGGTTGGAAGGACATGAAGAAGAGAGGTGGGGCTGGAAGCTGGGGGACTTGGGTTAAAACTGCATTTGCATGGCAAACTTGGTTTTCACTTAGATTGTTAACTCAAGGTGTTTTGCAGAGTTAATGGAGGAGGTGGGAGACTTAGATCCCAGAGCCCCCTTTGGTACTACACTAACTGGGAAGATCTGAACACTGGGAGTGCATTAGTTCCACTTTACATTCTTTTTTCAGAAAGTAACATCTCCCATTACCCATTTGTTTAGGGCATTGAAAGACATGTGCCAACATGAGCAAATAAACATGCTAAAACTTCATTAGTCATTCATTTCAGTCCCTTCTCCTTCCCAAGTATCATTGACAGAGCCACTTGAACTTCTCATCCCTTATGTGCAGTATCTTACTTGCTGATGAAACAGATAACTAGCATAAATCCTCCCACAGTAAGAGTGATAAACAAGGAGGCCCAATAGTCCGTCCCAGTTTTTTCTCCACCTTACCCCTTCCCCCACCCCCATTCTCCTCCATATCCAACCAGGACTTGTTCTTGACTCCTGCAAGAGGCAGGAAAGGACACAGTGCAGGTTTTCTGATCCCATGCAGACCGTGTAAAGGAGGAGTCAGAATCCTTAGTGGCTTTTTGCAGGTCTTTTTTTTGGGATTATCAGGTACACAGCAGGCAGGGGTGCTGGGGGGCCGGGAGGCTGGCAGGCCTCCCAGCCCCCAGCAAGTCTTCACTCTATCTGGGCTCTCCGGAGTTCTCTCTCTCTCTCTCTCAGATTCTGCTGCTGCTTTCTCGGCTTCTCTTTAGGCTTCTGCTGGCGACTCCATGACGCTGCCCTTAAAAGCACAGTCTTAGCCCAGGTGAATCCCATCTACCTATGCCCACACCCTATTCCAGGTACCCGCCATCAGGCATGCATTCAGGACCGAAAGGATCCATCATATATCCTGATGGCAGGAGGGCAGAAAAGCCTGACATTTTCCTTACCCTACAGTCCACCCCCTCAGAGTTTTCTGCCATATAGTCTTCATATATACAATTTTCTTAACAAACATAAACAATGCAGCCATGGCCCACAAAAGAAAATACATAACAAAATGCAACAGAACACAAATAAGTCCAGGCAGGGCACCAACCTAGTGGCAAAAGACAATTATTGGTACCAGCAGATGAGCCACCAAATCTGCTGCCGAAGGCACTGCTCGTACGAGGAACACACGCCAGGAGCCCTCAGGCTTCCTGACTTTCTCTGGCTGTAGTCTCAGCTACAAGGCACACACCGCATCCACCCCCAAGATGCACTCACTCTGGGATTGGCGATTCTATTCTGTTGGGGGTAATCGCCAACCCTCAGGGTTTCTGTCTGCAGTTGCTCCAACACTCGGCCTTCATAGCCACCAATGCGACTCGCAGACCCCTGCACTCAGGCCAACCCACTGCACAAGCACATGGGTCGGGGATCCAAACTCTGCATTCGGCTTGGGCTCCACCCCAAGCCACGTTCCCCACCCATCCCCCAAGGACGGGTTCCTCAGCTCCTCACCCTCACTCAAGAATGAGCAGGGCATCACCCACAGGTGATTTTAAGAGACTTACTGGTCTTCAGCATTCTTAGGCTGCTTAATAGCCACTCAGGGCTTCTCAACTTAGCATCAGCACCAGCTTTTGCCTACTCAGTTGGCTTTTCTCCTCCGCCTAGCTGCTGGGCATACACAGGCTGCTTTTGGCCATCCCACTGGCCACCCCCAGATTCCCAAAAGACATAAACCGCCAAGGTCCTCCGCCTTCTGGTGGGATTTTCAGTCCAAGTCCATTAGTCCAAATCCAAGTCCATTAGTCCATTAGACCTCTCCCTGCCATCAGCACTGGTGAGCTCCAAATCGTGGCCCTCTCTTCCCGATGATTCTTGCTGCCTCTGGGGTAGTTGGCTGGTCCTCTTGGGCGTCTCCTCCTCCAGATGAGGTCTTGTCCTGCAGCTCCCAGATGGTGTCCACCTTCTGTGCTGCCATGGCGTCTCCAGGTTGTCACAGTCAAACACAGTCTGTTACTCCTTAGTCCCTCCAGGTCTTCGGAGGGCTCCAATACCCGTCTGCATGGATCATCCTGCCGACTTACGCCAATTGTAGAGGACAGGACTGGACACAGGACAGGTTTTCTGATCCCATGCAGATCGGGTAAAGGAGGAGTCAGAGTCCTTAGTGGCTTTTTGCAGGTCTTTTTATTGGGATTACCAGGTACACAGCAGGCAGGGGTGCTGGGGGCCCGGGAGGCTGGCAGGCCTCCCAGCCCCCAGCAAGTCTTCACTCTATCTGGGTTCTCCGGAGTTCTCTCTTTCTCTCTCAGATTCTGCTGCTGCTTTCTCGGCTTCTCTTTAGGCTTCTGCTGGCGACTCCATGACGCTGCCCTTAAAAGCCCAGTCTCAGCCCAGGTGAATCCCATCTACCTATGCCCACACCCTATTCCAGGTGCCCGCCATCAGGCATGCATTCAGGACCGAAAGGATCCATCTTCTATCCTGATAGCGGGAGGGCAGAAAAGCCTGACATTTTTCCTTACCCTACAACTCCCACCAAAGGGAGTCCAGTTCCAGGCCATCCCAGACACAAGGCAAGGGGATTGAATCCAGCCCAGCCTCACTTTCCACCTCTCTGCACCAAGTCATGCTCTGAGCAGTCTGGTGACATGGTGCGGGGGGGGGGGGGGGGCGGGCGGGGAAGGGAGGTAGATGCTGCTAATTGGGCTCCTGCCTCATCCCAGCCCAAGGCCCCTGGTTGCAACTACTGTACCCAAACTCCTGTCTGGCAGCCTGCCTCTAGCTTAGAAGTGAAGACTAGTTTTTCTTTTGCCAGGCTTCAGCCCAGAACACTGCCCCAGGCTCAGAGAGAATCGCTGGGTTTGGCCACTAGACGACAGGCTGCTGGAGCCAGCTTCCTGTCTGGATTTCCAGGTATGACCTCCCTATGTTCCTCATCATTGGATTTTAACTGCTTCATGGAAATGTTTAAACTTCCCTTCCCTCCTTGGCCAACTGCTTTTTTGAGTTGTTTATGTAAAGATTGCAGTAAACTGCACCACCTGCTAACTTGCTTTGTAAATAGCACCTGCCATTTCATCAGTTCCCCCAGGGTAGATTTTGACCTCGGTGGGCTTGTCGAACAGCACATTTCAAGGTCTCCCCATCCACCGAAGTCTATGACTGACAATTCTGATATGGCCATGGTTTTACACAATTGGTGGGTTCTGGAAAAGTTCTGTTTAAATCAAACTTTCCAGATAAAATTCTTTTTTAAACTATTCTAGAGAGAATATTTCAAAGAATCTTACTCTGAGTGCTTCACAAAGTTGGTGCTTTGTAAAGTATATCATAAAAGACTTGAGTCCTTAATTTGAGTCCCAGCTCTCACAGATTGTGTGAGCTTGGACAATCATTATACAGTCATTCTAAAAGGAAGTTTTTCTTCACCTGAGAAACAAGGAGGATAATTTAGCAATTTCTTACTTTTTAAATATTGATAGCAATTTATATTTTATTTAATTTTAATTAATTAATTGTGGTAACATTGGATTACATCACTGAATATGATTCAGGAACTAGGTTCATACTTCCTCAATGTGCATCACTGCACCCCACCCACCCCAGAGCACCCATATCCTTTCATTGTATACTATGGGGTCCCTACCCGCTTAGTTCCCACCTCCCTGTAGTGACCTCCATTCTGCAGTCAAATTTCTAAGGTCCTGCCTAGTTAGCTGTAGCAGTCTGTGACTCTTAATCGTTACACTGTAACATGTATTATTTTGTATATTGAAATATTCAGGTTAAAAGTTCTCAAAATTAAGTACGTTTGCATGCACTTTCTGCCTGGGATTTACTCATTTGGCTTTGTTTTTATAGACTGACCTTAGTGACCTGGAGTTGAAGGGCAGTTTCACAGATGGAGAGCTCCCTTATCTCCAGAGAGGAATTTTTTATATTTAATTTTTCAAAGTAACAGAAAATGGAGGAAGGGAGTTTTTCTGTTTTCTTTTTTTTTTAATTATCACGAATATTTATTTAGTCTGTATCTATACCAATCAAATAAATAGGGTACAATTCATTGATATCCTCATTACAAATAATATTCTCAGTGAAATTTTCCATTATCTTTTTTTTCTTCCACCACTACCCCTCATACTCCTTTGATGCTTTCTCCCTCCTCCTTACTCTTAACCTCAAAAATCTCAGTATGAAAATCAGTGTCTGCTAGTTTATAATTATTTTTCTTTATCAGTTCAACTGCTTTGTTTCCTTATAATACTTCTCTATGTGAGATCATCCAATATTTGGCTTGCTTTGCTTCTTACAATCCCCTGAGTTCCATGCATTCTGTTGGTAAATGGTAACATTTCCTCTTTTCTCAGAGCTGAATAGTATCCCATTGTATGTATATACCACAACTTCCTTATCCACTCCTCTGTCAGTGGGCCCTTATTTGTTTCCAAATCCTAGTTATTGTAAATAATGCGGCAATAAACATTGTAGAGCATATCGTATTTTGAGTTGATGATTTCCTGTCCTCTGGATAGATACCCAATAGTGGGACTATTGCATCATATGGGTTTTTCCTTTAGGTTTTGAAGGTGGAGGCTGCTTTATAAGATGGTTACTCTGTAACAGGATGGTCCCCAGGAAAGGGGGAGGTTGGAGGTTTCCTGGCCCACCCCAGGGAGAGTGGAGCTGAGCAGGGAGAAGAAGAAGCTGCAGAGGAGACTGAGGAAGGAAGCAGAATGGAGAGCCAGAAGGAGACCTGGAGGAGGCACATGGAGCAGAGAGACATGTGAAGAAACTGCGCTTGCCTTTTGGTCCAGGACTGATTGAAACAGATGTGGGTGAGAGATGCATGGGGAGGGTAAAAATGGCAGCTTTTATCTTGAGTTTGATTTTGCTCCTTTCCTCTCGGACTTGTCTGGTTGTTACTGATCCTTTTCTGTGGGTCCCCACTGGAAGGTGGGCTTTGGGCAGGCTTTGGGGCCTTACTCTGGGCCAATCCCGTTTGGGTGGACTTTTACTCATGAGGGGATGGGTAACTTTGGGTGCCTGATTTAGAAACTATATTCTTTGCCTCTCCTGTATTGTTTACAAATTGTATTAAAGTTCCTTTTCATTAAAGTTGCATATGTTTTGTGTTGATGTGGTGGATAGCAGAACCTGTTTAGAGCAGACAGGTTTGCAAGGTCTGGGTGTTGTGCCCAGGGTTAGCAGACTCGGCGAGCATAGCCTCCAAGAATCCAAAGACAGCTGATGCAAACACAAAAGGGAGTTTATTTTCAGACTCCAGTGCGGGCTCATGGGACCTACCAATGCAGTGGCAGATCCCGAGAGCCCCAAACAAAGGAAGCAGGGGTCTTTTAATAAGGTTAAATTATGCTGGCTGTTACTCATTGGCTACAAGGATGCGTTCTCCAACTTTGACAGGCTATCATTCTAAGCTGACTGGCCAGGCCAAGATGCAGCTCCAACCTGCAGCTCCAATTACAGCAAGTTCACCCTCATTGGTGAAGGGTGGAGTGAGGGTCGAAACTATCTATCTCTGGAATGCAGTTCTTCCCAGGACAGCAAGACCTGCAAGACCTGAAATTCTAAAATGGCAGTTACACACACACAAAATGACAAAGCAATGGCTAAGAATACTTATGCTTGGTTCCACACTGGGGTGCCCCTCTCCCTGCCCTGTAACAACACTAGTTGATATTAGGGTTCCTCTTTTTCACATCCTTTTCAGCATTTGTTGGAGGTCATTTTTTTAAAAAAAGAATTTATTTATTTATGCATACAAGAACTGGGGTACAGGCCAGAGGTGTGGGAGCTGAGAGGATTCACCAGAGACAGAGTGGGGAGCAGAACAGGAAGACTGACTGAAGTACACTGCTGAGGGGAGCCGCTGGCAAGACAAGAGAGGTCTGCTGTGCCATATGAGTAGTTCCCTGGCCAGCCAGGGATAAAATTGGTGCTACAAAGGCTGCGGATAGTTTCACAGTGTTGTGCTTAAACCCTTGTGCCACCAGGGAGGCCCTGGAGGTCTTTTTGATGTAAGCTATTCTCACAGGTGTGAGATGACATCTAGTAGTGGTTTTGTCTTGCAACTCCCTTATTAAAAGTGATGATGAGACTTTTTCATATATTTTTTGGCTCTCTGTATATCCTCTTTGGTAATTGTCTATTCAGTTCTGTTGCCCATTTTTCAATTGGATTGCTTCTTTGTTGTTGTTGCTATTGTTAAGGTTAGTTCTTTGTGTATCTTGGATGTTAACTCGTTTTCAATTGTGTGATATGTAAATATCTCCCATTCAGAAGGAAGATTTTTTAACCTGCTAATATTTTCTTTTGCTGTGTAAAAGACTTTTAATTTGAGGTGTCTCAATTGTTTATTTTTGCTTTCATGTCCTATTGTAGTGGTTGAGTCCCCAAAGACATCTCTATCATTGATGTCATGAAACATATCACCAAGGCTTTCTTCTATGTGTTTTATTGTTGCAGGTCTTATACCTATGTCTCTAATCCATTTTGAAATTGTTTTTGTGTATGGAGTTAAGAGAGTAATCCAATTTCATTCTTTTACATGTGTCCATCCAGTTTCCCCAGCCCCAATTTTCAAAAAGATTGTCCTTTCTCTACTGTATGGTCCTGCCTGTAATGTCATAAATTAAGTATTGATATGTGTGGATTTATTTCTGGGCTTTTAATTCTGTTCCATTGATCCCTATATCTATTTTTACCTCAATGCTTTTAATATAATGCTTTATAATATAATGTAAAATTAGGTAACATGATGCTTCCATTTTTCTTCTTTTTTCCTCAAGATTGCTTTGTGGTCTTTCATCATTTCATATAAATTTTGGTATTTTTGGTTCTATTTCCTTGAAGAATGTCATTAGAATTTCAATGGTCATTGTGTAAAATCTATATATCGTTTCTGGTAAAATAGTTACCATATTAATTTTCCCCATCTATGAATATGGAATATTTTTCCATCTCTTTATGTCTTGTTCAATATTTTTTACTACTGTCTTGTGGTTTCCATTCCACTTCCTTAATTCATTTCTGGTTAGTAATTCTTTTTGATGTGACTGTACATGGGATTGTTTTCTTAATTTTCTTTACATTATTTGTATGTAAAAGTGCAAGAGGTTTTGTGAATTAATTTTGTAATTTGCCACTTTACAATATTCATTTATTGTTTCTACAAGAATTTTGGTAGACTTTTTAGGATTTTCTCTATAGAATATCATATTGCCTGTAAATAATGATAGTTTAACTTCTTTTCCAATCCAATCCACTTTTTTTTTTAAAAAAAGATTTATTTATTTATATAATAACCAGGGTACAGGCCAGATGTGGGGGAGGGTGAGAGAATTCACCAGAGACAGAGCGGAGAACAGAACAGGCAGACTGACTGAAATACACTGCTGAGGGAAGCAGCGGGTGAGACAAGAGAGGTCAGCTGTGCCATGTGGGTTTCTCAATGGCTGGTCAGGAGCGAACTGGCGCCCCAGAGGCTGCGGACAGCTTCTCAGTGCGGTGCTCAACTGTCTGCACCACCAGGGAGGACCCCAATCCATTTCTTTATACTGAGATTTATATGTGATGTTCAATGTTTGTGACCTATTGAATTGCTTTATATTAACTAATTCTAATAGTGCACATTTTTAATCTCCTCCTCTTCCTCCATATTGTATAATTTTGGTGTCTATTACTTGTAGAAGAAACTTGTTATTTGTAATAGTATGTTTAATATTTCTTTCAAGGATGCCTTAGTGGTGATGTATTCTATTACTTATATTTTTCTATAAAATTCCTATACCTCCTTCAGTCTTGAATAATAGTCTGGCCAGATAAAGTTATTCTAGGTTAGAAATACTTTTCTGAAGTCTTTAAATATTTCCTGCCATTCCTTTTTGCCTGTAAGGTTTTCATTAAGTTTAATGGATAGTTTAATAGGTGTTCCTTGTATGTAACTCTTCTTTTTCTGGATGATCTCAGTGCTCTTTTCTTGCCTTGTCAACTGTTTTTAGCAATGTGTCTTGGGGTCTGTGTGGAATTATTCTGTTTGGTACTCTTTGGTTTTCTCGGATCAGGATATCTGGTTCCTTTCCATGGACTTCCCTGGGCCTCCCTGGTGGCACAAGGGGTTAAGTCTCAGCACTGTGAAGCTATCTGCAGCCACTGCAGCACAAGTTGGATCCCCGGCTAGGGAGCTAACCCACATGACCCAGCAGACCTCTCCTGTCTCACCCACTGCTCCCTTCAGCAGGATATTTCAGTGGATCTGTCTGTTCTGCTCCCCACTCTGTCTCTGATGAATCCTCTCATCCCCCTGCATCTCTGGCCTACACCCCAGCTCTTGTATGCATAAGTAAATAAAATAAGTCTTTAAAAAAACCCCAAACTTGCTGATTCTATTAGCTACTTGTGTGTATCTACTATGGAGATCCTTTACCAAATTTTTTAGTTCAGTTTTGTTATTTTTTTAGTCTATTGATACCTTTTGCTGCAACCTCATATTTTCTCTGTCCTTCTATTCCTACTTTGGTTCATTCATTGTTTTTCTTATTTCCACAGGATGGCTGTTACTTTAAATTCCTCATCAGTCAAGTTATGTAGTTCTGCTGGATTCAAATATCTCTTAGGTTCCCCCCACCCCCATCATTTGTGATATGTTTCTCTGTCTCATTTTTGCTTTCATGGGTTGAGATAAGGATTTCTTTCTCTCTTGGTTAATTGGCCTTGAGTTACGTTTACAGATTGCAGGATATAATCCTGGGTTGTTTACCTGGGATCTAGATGTCTGTTGCTTATAGATTGATGCCTCTACACCTGTTCAGATGACTAGAGCTCTATGCCAGCAGGAGGTGGGAGACCACAGCCAAGGCAGCAGGGTATCAGGAGATTGCAGCTAGAGAGTAGCAAGAATTCAAGCCTCCTGAAATTGAGGCAAGGTGAGGGAGGATGTGACCCTCGCCTCTAGAGAATTTAGTTCCTCAACTAAAGCATCTCAAATAATCGTGGACTCAAACACCCATCTGTCACTCAACTCTGGAATATGGGTTCTGTGGCCAGTAGATTTGGACAATAGTTGTGTGCCGATGTGGAATGATATGAGAGCTGCTTGTTCTCACTGCAGGCAGGCTATTGTCCTGGTTCTGGCCATAAGCAAATGAAGGCTGTGTGTTTCTCAAGGTTTGCATGTGTTTCCACAAAAGACTCACTCCCCTGCAGACTTCTCTCAATACTTGTGGCACTTGGAGGGGCTATGGCTGGGATATAGTCAAGGTATTTGTTCCCTTTGCCTTTCAAGTACAGAGCATTGCCATGAGGTGCTTTGCCATGAGGTGTTTGCTCCTGTTGCTAGGGTCAAGGTACTTTGAACTCCGGTTAATGACAGTGTGTGCCCTATGTAGTTGTTATCTTGGGTTTGGTCTGGGATGAGGATGAGGCAGTTTTTTGTATAACATTACTACCAGTTATAGAAAGTAGCCTCTTCCTATGGGGGCATAAATGAGCCAATCTAAGCTTCCCTACCAATTTGGAATTTAGTTTTTCATATCTGGGAGCCACAAGCTCAAGCTGTGTAAGCTGCCACCTTACACAGACCCCACACTGGCAGTCATCAAGGCTATCTACTGTCCTCAACTCCTCTATTTAGGGATACAGCGTGTTTCACTCTCAGGCTTTGGCAGCTTAGTTGCTATTAAGCAGTATAGTCTCCCTTCCCAGACACTGATCTACTACTGCAACCTTCTGTCCTGAGTCTCTGCTCCCTTTCCCTTGCTGTTCTCCACAGGTAGAGACTTCCCTCTTGCACACTGACTATGTGTGTCCCTCTCTCCAGGGCAGTTTCAAGGTGCGAAAGTTCCAATGTGGGTGTGAGCCCTTCAGTTAACAATAATAGATAGATCTCTATCTCAGCTGCCTATCTCTTGGGTTGTGCTGCCCCCGTAACCTCCAAACATATTTAAATTTCAGTCTTTCCTACCCTTTCTGAAGTGTTTATGAATACAATGGTCGTCAGTCATCCAAGGACTATTGTCTTTATTTACATATAATTTGGTTGTAAATACATGAAAGATTTATAGCTTCAGTCTTCAGGCATCTGTTGGACTCCAAGAGGGAGTTATTTTGAAGATTTTTTTATTTATGCATACAAGAACTGGGGTGTAGGCCAGAGGTGCAGAAGAGGGGCGGTGAGAGGATTCACTAGAGACAGAGTTGGGAGCAGAAAAGGCAGACTGACTGAAATACACTGCTGAGGGGAGCAGCGGGTGAGGCAGGAGAGGTCTGCCGTGCTATGTAGGTCAGCTCCCTGCCTAGGATTGAACTCTTGCTGCAGTGCCTGGTGATAGTGCTGAGACTTTAACCCCTGTGCTACCAGGGATGTTGGGTGGGGGAGGAGGAGCAATGGTTCACCCCAAGTCTCCTCAAAGAAGGTCAGTGTTGAGTAGGGATAGTTGAAAGCAAATCCTTTGAGAAGTAGAAATAGCCATTAGCCTGCTCTTTTCTTTTGTAATTATTAAGGAGATCTTGTGTCTTTGTATTGGACCTTTTAATCCAAGGGTTGCTAAATATTTTACAGACATTAATTAATTCAATTAACCTCACATCACGACCTTGAGGCAGATAATTCCTCTTTGGGACATCCCATGTTTGGTTGCTCCAGTATCATCCACAAATAATGCATTAATGTAGATTAGGATAATTAATAATAACAGTCAAGTTTAGATAAAGTTCAGTAACTAAAGTACTTAAGTACTTTACAAATATCAGATTTGGGTAATGAGTACTGAAGAGTGAGCTTGAGGCAACTCATTGCCAATGATGACAAGACAGAAATATTGCACTTGTTTTGGGTTTCACTCCATGATGAGGACACAGCAAACGTGAATAGTTCCCTCGTGACCCCTTTGTGACTCAATTCCTGCAGCTCTCAAGTGGGGGCAATAATATTAGTCACCTTCCTACTTCACAGAGATGTTGCAAGGAATAATGTTTGTAATATGCTGTGGTGTTCTCAGATGAAAGGTGGAAATTAATATATGATGAAACATTATTACCACTTATCTTTACACCATCTAAATGGGTTAGGCAAGTGAAGTATAGCATCTCCACAGTCCTGGCAGAAACCAGGACTGCCATTATTTCTATTTAACATCTATTATACCCACCCAAAGAGGTTGAGGATTACTCAGCGCACAGACGTGCTTTGGGGATAAATGAAAGCAAGCTGAGATACCAGAACAACAAAGAGGTAGCTAATTTTTATTTTCTTCTTTTTCCATTTCTTTTATTTGAGATAGTACATTTGAAAGTGTTATAGGACAGGGAGAGGGTCAGCCCAAACCCTGCAAACCTGCCTATTCTACATGGGTTCTGCCATCCGCCGCATCAACACAAAACATATGACGCTTTAATGGGAAGGAACTTTAATAAAACTAGGAAACAATACAGGTAAGGCAAAGAGTCTAGTTTCTAAATGAAGCACCTAAAGTTACCCATCCCCTCGTGGGTAAAAGTCCATCCAAATGGGATTGGCCCAGAGCAAGGCCCCAAAGCCTGCCACAAGTCTAAAGCATCTTCCAGTGGGGACCCACAGAAAAGGGTCACAAACAACTGGACAAGCCCGGAAGGAAAAGAGCAAAATCAACATCAAGATAAAAGCTGCCATGGTCACCTCCCCACGGGTCTCACCCACATCTGTGTCACCCAGTCCACGACCAAAAGACAAGCGCAGCTTCTTCACGTGTCTCTAGGCTCCATGCACCTCCTTCAGGTCTTCTGGCTCCATCCTGCTCCTTCCTTCCTCAGTCTCTTCTCCTTCTCCTCTTCCTGCTCAGCTCCACCCTCCCTTGGGTGGGGCAAGGAACCTCCCCCTTTCCTGGGGACCACCCTGTTACAAAAGGAAATGAGTGCAGAGAGAGAATCAGGGAGTGACTGAAATGACTTTTCCTCTTGAACATTCCTTTCTAAGTTATCAATATATGTGTGTAATGCATAGTCTTGAGAACGGGCTCGTATGCAGATGGTCTTCTGTGCCTTTGCTTTCAGTTTTCTTTGTCAATAATCTTTTCTGCATCTAGATCCATTTATGTAGACCAACACCCTCCCTACTCTATGAAGTCTTCTGGTCTAACCCCTTACCTAAACTTCCTCTGTCATTCTTTTGTAATCAGTACATGTTTTGGAATTTATATTTTGGTGTTGATCTTGCTTCCTCACAGACTTAACTCTTTCAGGGCTTATTTTATTAAGGTATAGTCTTCATTTGGTACAGGTCTTGGCACTGAAGTTAAAAAAGTAAATGTTTAATAAAGGAATGAATGGACTCTGTCAGCAGAATGTCAAGATTTGAATTCAGACAGCATTAAATTCACCTCTGCTATTCCCATCACACCATCTCACACCCTGTATGACATATGTAGTGCAGAAAAGAAATAATAAACAGGTAAAAAAAATAAGGGAAAGAGGAGTTGATTTAAAGAAAAGAAATCCAACTCTTTCAGGTAAATACCAAGGTGAGCAATTGCTGGATCAGATGTTTAATTTTGCAAAACTGTCTTCCAAAGGGACTGTACATTTTGAATTCCTATCAGTAATGAGTGAGAGTTCTTGTTGTTTTATATCCTTGCAGTATTTGATATTGTCAGTATTTTGGATTTTGACTATTTTAATAGATGTATAGTGGTTTAATTTGCAACTCCCTAGTGACATTATCAATGAATTGAAGATACATGTCAATACAAAACCCTGCACATTAATGTTTATAGCAGTTTTATATATAACTGCCAAAACTTGGAAATAACCAAGATGTCTTTTTGTAGGTGAATGGATAAATAAACTGTAGTATGTACAGAACATATACCTGAATAATGGAGTGTTACTCAGTTCTAAAGAACAAATGTGTCATCAAGCTACAAAAAGACATGGAGGAAATTTATATGCATATTACTAAGTAAAAATAAGTCAATCTGAAAAGACAGCATACTATGTGATTCTAACTATAAGCCATTCTGGAAAGGCAAACTATGGAGACAGTAAAAACCAGTGGTTAATAGTTAGGAAAGTTAGAGTAGGGGTGAATAAGAAGAGCAGAATGTTCAGGTCTGAAACTACTCTGTATGATAATATAATGGTGGGTACATGTCATTACATTATATCTATGTCAATATGTATGTAAAATGTACAATACCAAGAGTGAACCTTAATGTAAACTATGGACATTGGTGATAATGATATGTCAATATAGGTTCATCAATTGAAATAAATGTGCTTTTCTGGTGGGGGATGCTGCTGTGGGGGTGGATACATATATGCAAGGGGTACATGAGAAATCTCTGTACCATCCACTTAATTTTGGTGTGAATCTAAGTTCTAAAAGTGAAAGTGTATTAAATTTTTTTTTTTTTTTTTTTTTTTTACAAAAAATGCTTTCAGATAGCATTCCAAAGGAAATAGAAGACTCAACTTAGGCTGGCTAATTTTAAACCTGTGTATATAATATTTCCTATAATATTTAAGCATAGACCGATCAGAAAAATACCCCCACTTATGACATCAGTTTTCCTTCATTGCCATCATTACTCATTGCAAGGCCAGATGCAGATCTCAGATTCAAGACATTTATGGAATGGTGTTGATCTGTTTTTCCTGCCACATCTTGTTCCCCTCTTATTCCTTCACATAAACCCTACTGCTACTAAGGTGATGATGGACTTACTCTGAACAAAAGGAAAAACTCTGTGTCTCTTCCAATCAAATACTCTTTCCTATGACCTCATTACCAATCTGGGTGCAGCATCTCCACCTAGTGAAGACTTTTTCTGTCCCAAATGCTTCCTCCACAAAGAGACTTTGCCAGTCATATAATGTAATGCACAGCACATTAGATATGGTCAGTGAAACTGTAGATGTGGTGACAGTAACTATGACCATGGATTGGGAGCATTCCTTGCCTTATCCAAACACTCATTTCACTAAATGTTTGAGTTTAGGTAAATGACTTACTTTCTGCAGCTGCATTAACTTGTGTGCAAAGTGGGGATGATCGTAACACCAACCTCGGAAGCTGTTGTAAAGGCTGTGCTATGATAAACCTGAAGTGCATAAACGTCTTACAGCTGGGTCAAATATAGGAAGTATTCAGGAAATGTTCCCACACAATCTAGTCCATTTCTGGATATGGTCTTGCCTATAGGCCAAAAGTGTTAAAAGAGGGAGAGCACTGTCCACAGGTACATTGTCCTAGAAGCATTTGAGTGATTTATCATTAGAACTCCCTGGGGAACATGAGGGGCCTCTCACTATTTCCAAGTCCTCAATTCTTATGGACCATATTGTTGAAAATGAAAATTTTTATGAACTTTCACAAAAGTTTTCTATGTTCTTAAGGATTTATTTTGCTATTCAAGTTTGGTTTAAATATTATTAGAGCATAACCGGAACTGTTTAGTGAGGTGGTTTTGTGGGAAGCTTTTCCTATAAATCTTAACCAACTACACACTAACCTTCCCTGTTCAATGGTCATGAGTTGCCAAGTGTATTCAGGAAAGTGGCCAGAAGGAAACAGTGCAAATGTCACCAACAGCAGACAGTAGAAGGAAATGCTCTTCTCCCATTGCACACCAGCTTTCCCATGTCACAAACCAACCTCCCCAACCCCCATCAGCTGAGACAGAGATTGACATTTTCTTGTCTTTATTTCTTTCTCTGCTAAATATTTAATTGACTGCCTATTGGACCCCAAATGTTATTATTTTTGAGATGTATTTTATTGAGAAATAACCAATATATTCATAAAATTCACCGTCTGTAAAGCATATGCTTGAGAGAATTTCAGTTTATTCTCAAAATTGTGCAACCATAACCACTACCTAACTCCAGAACATTTTCACATTCATTTCAGATAACATTCCAAAGGAAATAGAAGACTTAACTTAGGGGTTTAAGAAAACCAGGGATAAACTTGTAATATTATCTAGAAAGGCTGGCTAATTTTAAACCTATGTACATAACATTTCCTATAAACATTAGAAGAAACACAACACTCCATTTCATAACCTCATTTCATCTTGTGATTAAAAAGTTATCTTTAGTTTTACTTATTTGGTTAAATGGTGCTAATAGTTTTTAGAAAATCAGAGAAATGAACATACATTTATAATTAATATTGTAATAGCTTACTTTTTAGTGTTTATCTTATTTCTAAATTACCATTTGCTCAGGGATTCACACACACACATCCACTCCTATTCAGAGTTTAGTCTTGTATCAGGTCAAGGATATTAGTACCCACAAGGTGGATCTAGCCTGAAGGACAGTGTGTGGGCCCAGTAAAGGTAAAACTAGCTCTCCTTTATCAAACAAATACTGTTTCCCAGGCACTAGCCCTGAGACTCCAGTTTTAGAAGGAAAGTTCTATTATCATCAACTTTATTTTAACATGTGAGCCAATGGAGACTTCTGGAATTTATGAAATGTGTGTTTTCCCAAGGTTGCATAACGAACAAAGTCCAAATTTGAATGGAGGACCTCCAGATCCAGAGCACATGCCTTTGACCTTGCTGTTAGTGCCATGTTTCCTTTAGCCCTTGAACAGGGCTGTGCAATATGCTGTCACAAGTCCTCATTCAGATCCTCCTGTTACCCGACGAGAAGAGCCAGCTCCTGCAGGCTGGATCAGTGAACTAGGCCAGCACAGAGGAGCAGCAGAGTCCACAGCTAAGGTGAATGGATGTGAGTTCACTAGCACCCCACTGAGACTTCGGCACTTAGCTTAGACTTCTGCTCCAGGTCTCATAATAGCCAATCACTTCCTACCCTATTTTTTTTGTATGTTTGAATCCCTATGGGTATAAGGGTAGCAAATATAACTTGATTTATATGTTTTCCTTAGGTTCAAGGTGTATGTAATGAATGTTTGAAGAAATAAAAAAGTCTCGCCAAATAGTCACTAAGTATTTTATTGCTAGACTCCCTTAAAAGTTTAAGCACCAGTGCCTTTGTGAAAGGAGACAACATAGAATAGTTGGATTATAACTTTTTCTCTACATGTTTTTCAAATTTGTAAACTTAATTCCCCATACACATTAAGTAGAATTTTTTTTTTGCATACACAAAACAATATGATTACAAATACCTTTCGGAGAGGATTAGTCATAATTTGTATCTTTGTAAGCAAAAGGAATGAGGGTACTATTAAATGCTGATGGATTTGGGTTTATATTAACCAAGTAAAATCTGCAGTTCTGTTAGCACCCTCTTCCCCTGATTCCTTAGTCTCTGTGAATAAAACAGTGATCTGGGAGTGCATGTGGCTGTTCCCACTCCTCGGAAGGGTCCTGCCAACTCTTCATTGTCCTCTTAGATTTGCAGTCAGATGTCTTATGCTGACAGGCACTGGGCAGGCAATGAGTTCTTTTCCTGTAAGTTGGGCACAAAAAGATCAGCATGGGAGCAGCCTCTTTGGGATAGCTGCTCTGGGAGAATGCAGTAAGCAGGGCGCAGGCAGAAATTCCTAGCCTGGGTGACTCGTGGGAGGAGTTCAGTTTGCTAAGTATTGTCATTTGCTGAGAGAAGGTGTACGCTCAAGAAGGAGTTGTAACCTGGAGGATCATTAACTCTTTCAGTCAGCTGGCCTCCGGCAGTGGCTGGGCAAGTTTGTCCTGGAAACATCTGCTCTGGAAGGTCAGGGAGGAGGAGTAGAATAACTTTTTCATGGGGGACTGCTTTGAGAAGGGACAGCAGGCTTTGCTCAATGAAGGAGAAGAGAATGAGATGGTAAGACTCCAGCTACATTCCCCTCTTTGCCTTTCCAAATATCCCCTCCCCACTTATATCCCCAGCTCTTCTCCCTCGCCTCCTGTCTCTCACACAAACACCATGCTTCTCTGTGATTTGACTGTGGTATCATGTGAGGAAAGGTAAAGGTCAAGAAACCTCTCCATCCCATAAATGTAACTTCTGACAGCAGCATTTTTCTAGGCTGAAAATATTGTATTCCTTTTATCAAGAAAGTTTTTTTCTAAAATAAATCAGAAAGGAAGACTCTCATTCTCCCACAGCAAGTTCTGTTTAAAATGTATAATAATTTCAGCCAATCCCTAATTGGGGAGCAGAATATTCTCTGATAGGATGATGGGACATCAGTGGTTCAGTAGCAGTGCATTTGGGTCTTTGACCTTATCATATTTTTGTTCACAAAGACTTTTGGATGAGGAAAACCTATAAAATATGAACAATTATCAGCCCATACGCATTTCTTTTTTTACTTTTAGAATTGTATTTGTAGTGCCCTAGTTGTAGAGATTGGTGTCAGAAAACTTTCTGTGCTTACTCTCCTTTATATTTTGGATGTGTTCCCACCTGGGGAGCTGTAGGAAAATCAAAGATGATTTTTATGCTCTTACTGAATTCAAAGCTTTATTTCTCAATTACAATGTAATCAAGAGAGAGTTAGAAATGTGTACTTCTATTTAATAAAGCCTTTCAGCTAATTGTGTAAGCATAGTCTTTTATGCCAGTAATGGTGTAATTAAAATGTTAAAATGTGATGCTTTCATTCCATAATAACATTTTATCTTCCTGAAATTAATATATAAATAACAAACCCAAAAGATATTTAGACTGTTTACTTGGCTAATTGCTTTAGCCCTGACTATTAAATTCTTTGTTCCTAAACTGGTTTTGCAAGTCTAATCTGCTTACCTGTTCCTATAGCAACAACATTTTTTGGACCTTCAAGAGTAGATCCCTTTTTATATCAAAGCTGAAACATTATAAGGAAATAAAAGGCACTCAAAATTAGATGACCTTTTTAGTAGGCTCCTTAATTCTCTCAGATTTGACCACCAAATAACAAGAGCTTTCAGACCAGACACAATGTCACCATCACCAGAAGTGACCTTTTGACCCCCATGTTGGATAGCATCCTTATTTCTCCCAAGTGTTATCTTTAGACAGGGAATGTTCCACTGCTCTCTAAATTAATTTTAAAAATTCTCCTCATCTGGTATCTTTTCACCAGAAGGCAGGGTCTCTTTCTTTCTAATGGTGTTTTTGTTTTTTTTTTTTTTTTTTTGACCCTCCCTCACATCCTCACTTGGAAACACACCTACTCTTTCCCAAACACTCATTTTTGCATTTCGACCACTTGTCATTCGCGAGTCATTAAGCTCCATCTTCTTGGGAGCTGACTTTCCTAGTTCTAGGAAACAACGCCTTCTCCAGCCTACACCTTCCAGTAAAGCAATACTGTTAATATCTTTATAACACATCAAGGTATTGACTTGGTTTTGTATGCAGCTGAAAACCCTCTTACGAAGGCCTCTTTGACTAGAAAGGAACGCTGTGTGTTCTGGAGAGGAGTCCTTTGGCCAGTAGTCTCAGTGGAGGTGCAGTAATTAGTATGCACTCTTGATCTCTCCATTCTGTTCTGCCCGAGAAATCTGGCCACCTGCCTGTTGCTGCATCTGACACTCTGTCCTCTTTGAACTCACAACTCCATTCTCCTCACTCAGAGCAGTAAACCTCAAAATTTATTAAAGATATCTTAAATGTACCTCACATATTTTCATAGTGACTTTTAGTTTACAAAGTATTTTCTTGGCAGATGACTAATTTAGTTTTTACCACTTCCTGTTAAGTCAGTGTCATGATGCTGAATAAACTGTTGGAGACAGAATTTGCTTGTCTAATTTGCATCAGCCAGTAAGTCCAGGAGCTGAAACTCTAAGGAAGTTAGTTTGAGTTGGTAGCTTCTTTGTCTTTGGATGTGAATATCACCCATTTCTTTTTTTTTTTTTTAAGATTTATTTATTTATGCATACAAGAGCTGGGGTACAGGCCAGAGGTGGGGGTGGTGGTGAGAGGATTCACCAGAGACAGAGTGGGGAACAGAACAGGCAGACCAACTGAAATATACTGCTGAGGGGAGCCGTGGGCGAGTCAGGAGAGATCTGCTGTGCCATTTGGGTAGCTCCCTGGACAGGGATCAAACTTGTGCTGCAGTGGCTGCAGATAGCTTCACAGCTTGCATCTTAGCCCCTTGCTCCACCATGGAGGCTCCAATAGCACCCATTTCTTCCTAAAGTCATCGTGCTCTTAACAGGAGAACACACTTCTTTTCTTACTGAAACAAAAGTTAAGACAACATCTAATATTCTTAATATTCTCTGGGATCTGTTTTGTTGTTTGTGATGTATATTTTCCAGACAAGTCTTTCTTCATTGACTTTAATGTTAATCACCTTTCGAAAACCAAAATTGTCTAGAAATGTGTTACATCAAAGTATTTACAATTTCTTGGTTTATTTTATCCAAAGTTTGGACCTTAGAGGAAGCCATCCCTCAAAAGATAAAGATGTTTTCAGATTTCAAGAGACTCAGCATTTTAGGTATAATTTTCATGTCAAATCATGAAGAACTGTTTCCTGGTCTAAAGATTCCTGACATGTTTTTCATTCTAGAATAAAAGAAACAGGAACTAAATGAGCAGCCCTAAGGAGAACTGCAGGTAATATTGTTAAGCACAAAATGAGACAGGAGCCAAAGGGAGAAAGAATTTTATTGGAAGAAAAAGGTAGAAAAGTGAAGAAAGTGACCTTTAGAGAACATTCACCCAGATGGCTGTCTCAGAGGAGAATGACTCCCACACAGCACAGGACCCCAGGTCCCGCTCCCATCAGCTTTGGCTAGTCCCTAGCTTGCACCAGGCTCAGCTTTTGTACTTGGAAGATAAGAGGAGCGCTTTTTACCTGACCTGTCCCACAGGGCTCTTAAGATGGTTAACTGAGCTAATCTCTGTGGGAGTTTTTGAGAAGTATAAAATTCTGGGGAGTGTCAGCAACTGTTACCTAAACAAAGATAGGCAGAGTCAGGGCTTCGTAAAAATAGCTGATGGGATGAAGACTACTCAACATCAGATCTTGTCATTAAATAATGACAAGGAAGAATAAATACTTTTATCCACAAGCGGTAGAGCCCATTTATAAATGGAGAGGCGCCTAGTTACCTACTTCCTGCCATGTAGTACTTACTTTAGTACAATATTTTGTGTCTTGGGACTTTATTTTCTCATTTGTAAAATGGGAGATACAGATGGACTAAAAACTCAAATCCCTTTGAATTCTGATGCTATATATTAATATTTTGAAAGGCTCTGGAAACACTGATGCCCATTTCCTAACCATGACACAGGAAAGATTTCATAGTTTAGTTTGAGCATTATGTAACCTCTTTAAGTACATCCTCATGAAGTCATACTCTTTTGGGGGGAAGCATTTGTTTCAGGGAGCCATGTTTTAAAATAATATTTCCTGATTTGTTTTTAACTCTCCCAGGTTTTACCAAAAAAAAAAAAAAAAACAAAACAAAACCTTGAATTTTTTTCTATTTATAAAATTAACATGTTTGTTGTAAAAATATTGAAAAACTGACACATAAAGGTATAAAGAATGAAATAAATGCAATTCATGAGCTTTCTGCCCAAACACAATCAATATTATTATTTTGGTGACTCTCCTTTCAGACTTATAAAAAATGCATAAACAAAGCCTATCCTATTGCAATTATTTTTATAACATTTTAATATCATTTTACTACATTTTAATATCATTTGAGATTATTTAGATCTGTGTATGTGTATCTTGGAAATACTCAGTAATGGTTTCCATGGCATATTTCTTTACATAATAGCTTAAAATGAATAAGGTTGGGGATTTTATGCCATAGAAATCTGTAAATGCTACATGGGACTTCCATCTTACCCTATCTGAAGGGTATTCTTCAATACTTATCAGCAACACCATTGAATATATGAATTCCTTAAGACTTTCCTGTTTTTCTCCTTTTGTGTCCAAATACAATAAGGATATTGGATTTAGATATCAGTCATTTGTTTACACTGTATCCTGCCAAAGCGAAGTAAAATGATCACAATCTGTTCTCTAAAGAATGCACACATATATGCATTTATGGAGTTTTTAAACAAAAATGAAATTATTCCATCTATATATTTTGTTTAAGACTGGTCTTTTATATTACACCTAAAAGTATATTATAAATATTTTTTTTAGATAATTACAGTTCCACATAGCCATTTTAAATTTGAATTGTGTTTGGATGAACTATGCTGTGGTAAGCACATCTCCCCTGTTGAACATTTCTATTATTTCTAAATCTCTTTAACTATGATGGACGACTTTGTGTGTGTATTTTTACATATTTGTCAAATTATTTCCAAAGGTGGAAGCCCTAGAAATGGCCCTGCTGCATCAAAGGAATGTATATTTTAAATTTTGATTGGTACTTAATGCCACGTTGCCAGGTGGTGGTTGTACCAATTTATATTCAGACTAGCAATCCTTTTTAAGAATACTTGCTTTCTCTGCTATACTTGCCAATGTTGAGCATTATTACATTTTTAACTTTGGCTCATCTGATATGTGAAAATGATACTTTACAACTGTATTAATTTTGCATTTCCCTGATTTGAAGTTGAACACATCTCTACATGTTTTTGGCATTTGTATATATTTTGGTTGGAATCTCTTAATGTTGTCACTGATGTTCTGTCAACTTGTAGGCCGGGTAATTGAAAATTAGTGAATGTGAAAAGCAAGAGAAACTTTTTCAACGTTCATGCATTTTCTGAGAACAAGAAGTTAGCATTGCTACAGGCACATAATGTGACAGTAGGGTGGTGTGTGGTCTTTGCCACATTGAAAATCCTGTCGTGCCTCCAGCGTGAGCTAGGGACATCTGTCCTCCTCAATTATTTGGCTCACTTTGATAGCTAATGTTTGTCTTTTCTTCTCTAACACCAGGGAGCAAAAGCACCGCCCCCCACCTCAATAGCCACTTATTTATTATGCTTCTTGAGCACCTCCGAGTTGGTTTTCAATGTTAACTAGTGAACCCACAGATCTCATAGTGGAGGAATTGTGTTCAGACTGAGATGTTTTGTGAGTTGAAATGTTCAGGAAGCTGGGCCACTGGCCAAACTGAGTGTCTTTATTCTTGATTCATTGCTACAGAACTCCCATGAAGTCAACTCATCTTTGATTTATTTCCCTCTTGAGGACAGAGACCCTGCTTGGTTCACCTTTCTACAGCACCCCATGACCCTCTTCTACTACCCCCAGAATATAGCACAGCGCTTGGCACAAGCTCTTGGGTCATATTTGATAGCACAACTACAAGCTCCATTAACCTACAATTTTGCATTCTGAAAAGAACAGGGAGGCAGCAGAGCTTAGGAAGAGAAATAGAAATTTGAACAATTTAACAAAAACCTAGGAACATTCATGTTATTTGCTTGAACTACTTGATCATTTTGTGGATTTATCAACTGACTTCTGTCTCTCCCAAGCATAATCTTCAGTATTTAGCCGTAATATGCTATTTTTCTATGAGGTACTTTATTCTATCCTTTTGTCTGTTCATGTGTGAGTTCAACAAATATTTACCAAACTCCTACTCTGTGCCAGGAGTCCTCTGTGCTGGCCAAGGAGAATTTTAAGTGAATAACAAACAACTTCCCTTTTCAGGGAGTTCATCGTCGAGTGGGCAGGACCACGTACATAATTTGTCCGGCCCAGTGCAAAATGAAAATGAGTTGCCTCTTGTTCAATGGTTATTATCACAGTGGCTCTAACAGAGCATGAAACCATGTTCAGGGCTTTTCTGAAAGCAAGGCCCTGTGTGACTGCACAGGCTGTGTGCCCTTCATGCTGACCCTACACGTGAGGGGCTGGGGGCAGAAATAATGAACCTGAGATGAAATAGGTGTCATTGTGGAGTGATGCATCCAGAGATGTGGGAGCCCAGAAGGGGACACTTGGTTAAAGAGAACTGCAAAGGGAAAGGAGGTATTTCATTTCCTTGTAGAAACAAGTGAGGGCCAGATTGTGAAGGACTTTATAACACACCCTAGTGAATATACTTTTATATCTCTTTTGCAATGATTCTCAATGTTTGGTCCATGAAAAAACTGTACCACAATCAAGCTGGGGAGTATATAAAAATTTATTCCTAGACCTGGCTCCAGACTTACTGAATTAGAATCTTTAATGATGGAGCTGGACTAGGTCAGAATTACTGTGGTGCTTGCCCAGCAGATGCAAAAGGGAAACCACAGGGGAAGATATGAAACAAGACAAGATTTGGTAGGGCTAGTCTTGAGGGATGTTATGTCAAGAGGTGAGGAAATTTCACTGGAGAAGGAGAGACAAGAAAGATATGTTGGAAATAGTTCAGGTCAGAGGACTAGAGTGAAACTAATTTTGTCAGAGAGGGTGTTGAGTAGAGAATGAATTTGAGAGAGATTTAGAAATTAGAATTAAAAAGACTTTATAATCCATAGACTGTGAATAAGAGAGAAAGATAAGCAGGGTGGTGGTTATTAAACATGTCTCTAAACTTCCTAGTTTGTCCAGTGGGAGAAGATGGGGTTACAAGTTTATCCCAAGGGAAAGGTAGGAACAACTTGGAGTGGGGCTAGCAATAGTAATAGCAAACATTTACATGGTAACTTCTCTGAACCAAGGACTTTACATATAATAACTTTTTCACTCCTTTTAGCAATCCTGTAGGGTATTGTCTCACTTGAGGACTTTAAGGCATAGAGAGTTTAAGTGAACTGTCAGATTCATTTGGCTAAGTAACTTACAGGCTGAGATGGAAGTCCTTGCTTTAAATAGTGGCTTATGCCTTCCTGCTTTTGCTGACTTCTAGATGACTGCTTCAGATGTTAAGGGTGGCAAAAATATCATCATGTGACTGAAAGAAGCACATTAGAAGGTTGGAGACCAGCATTGTGATGTTGACTTGGCCATTATTTATTCTTAGAACCTTAAAGCAAATTATGGTCACCTCTGTTTATGAGGAAAAAATCAATGTTTTGAGACCAGTTCCACCCAAACAAAATGCTCCAAAATTAAGTTTGTGTAGATAGAAAGATCCAGAAACCTAAATATATTTGGTTACTTCTACTTGTTTTTTCAATGGTAAGCTAGAACTGATTTTTTTTTAAAGATTTATTTATGTATTTATACAAGCACTGGGTACAGTCAGAAGCGCGGGAGGGTGAGAGAATTCACCAGAGCCACAGCGGGGAACAGAACAGGCAGACTGATGAAATACACTGCTGAGGGGAGCAGCTGGTGGCAGGAGAGGCCTGCACGCCATGTGGGACCCTTGCCGGTGGCCGGGGATCGAACCGGCCCTGCAGAGGCTGCAGGCAGCTTTGCAGCCCACCCCTCAACCACTGCACCACCAGGGGAGGCCCGCTAGAAATGATTTTTATGGTACACATTTACTGTCAACTTTGCTCGCCTTCATCTTGGTATCATCAAGTATGAAAGGATCTTTCAGCTTGGAGGCCATGTCACCCTAAGTGGGTGTTTCTTTGGCCAATTCTAAGAGATCTTTTTTTTTTCCCATTTACTGTTTTCTATGATCACCCAAATGTGGTCTACTTGTTCTTCCCAGAATATAGTAGGTGTTTTTAACCACGTGTATTTTACCCTGATACTTGACTACCAGAATCTGGTTCATCTATTGAAACCCATCTCATCCAAGCCTTGAAACCCCTTCATCAAGCCATCTGAGATCCCTATATCAACCTTAATAACCCTGTATCACTCAATCACTGCCTTGTCTGGATTAGGTTTGAATTCTTGTTATAGTGAGGTCCACTAGGTTTTAAAGTAGAGTCTTGTATTTCTTCCCCAACTTATTATGAAGTATTAGCAGCAGTTGCTTATTTACTTGTATTCTTTCAAGTCTATATCATACATGTCACACTGAAGTCACTTAAAACATTTCCTAAAAGAAATGCTGAATTAAAGATTTGTGTGCAAATATTCTAATAATTTTTCTTTTTTTCCTAACTCAATTGAGTTGTTACTTCCAATTTTACAAGAGGGAGTACTGAGAAATCATATAATTTGTCCAGATTTTATAGCTAGGAAGCTGCAAAGCAGAACTTTAACCTAGGCAGGTTGAATCTAGGTCTGCTTTAACTTTAATAAAAGTCTACCACCTTTGCCATGGCTCTCCGCCACAACCACCATCACCAACTAATATTATGCTGTTACCACCACTGCCACTGCTGCTACCACCACCAAATAAGCCTAAGACAGGGCCTTTCTGGTGGCGCAAGGGGTTGGGTTGTCAGCACTATGAGGCTGTCCGCAAATACTACAACATGAGTTCGATCCCTGGCCAGGGAGCTGACCCATATGGCACAGCAGACCTCTCCTGTCTCGCCCGCTGCTCCCCTCAGTAGTATATTTCAGTAGATCTGCCTGTTTTGCTCCCCATTCTGTCTCTGGTGAATCCCCTCACCCCTGCACCTCTGTTCTTGTATGCATAAATAAATAAATCTTTAAAAAAAATTAGCCTAAGACAGTATGTATTAGTTTAGCAGCTATTTTATACTTTGGGCTCATTTTGAGTTGTGAGAAACAAAATGTTTGGGTCTCATTTTAGAAGAGCTTTTTGACCGTTTGGGCAAAAAAGTGAATAGAGGCATGGCTGCTGAAATCAGATTACCTGGATACCCCTTCAGTTTTCTGCTGTCCCTCACAAGCCTATATCACGGAAGTGCTCTCTCTCCTCCTCTTGCACTTCCT
Source organism: Talpa occidentalis (assembly GCF_014898055.3). NCBI lineage: Eukaryota > Metazoa > Chordata > Mammalia > Eulipotyphla > Talpidae > Talpa > Talpa occidentalis. The sequence continues at coordinate 38,809,567 of NW_023604295.1, read as the reverse complement.
GCACCGGGAGCCTCCTAGGATTGTTACTAAGTGCCAGGTTTGTAGTAGGGGTAGAGAGACATATATGTTGTCTTTATTCAGACTCAGTCTTAATCAGTCCCTTTTGTGTCTGGGCCTCAGAGAGTGGTGCTTTGTCACTATTCCACTTCATTCTCTTCATAGCCGCCAACTCTGTCTTCTATCTGGGGTTAGCTTTTAGGTGGGAGTTTCCTGCCCCTCCTTTAGCCGTTATTTGGGCTTGATTTAATAGAATCCTGGTTTCAGAACAGTAAAGTCATCACGGGCTTTTGCTTTTATCCTCTATTTGGCATTGATGGATTTTTGCTTGTATTCTGGAAGAGGGTTTCTTATTTAGAAGTAATTGACCTTTGTCTATTACCATCTTTGTTCTAGCAGCTTAAGTAGCAGGAGATAAGTTCAGCGAAGTAGGAGGGAATTTGAACCTGTCCCAGCAGCCATCCATCAATAACTTCACACTTGTATTGCCAAGGGGAAGTCGCTAAGCTGAACTTCAGGAAATGCTCCCAGTCTGTCTCATGAGGACCAATTGTTGAGTGGAGAAGGGTTTACAGTATGAACTTCTTTGGTTGTCTAAGAACTTCAGATATTACACATTGATACTCTGTAGCCCACACATAACCTTTATACGTTTGTTGAAATTTTGGTGTATTTCTTCTGCTTCTCTGGCAGTCACCACTTTCTCCCATACTCTGAAAATGGTGTAATCAGTGTTTTGTTGTGGCTCTTCTTGGAAGGCCTTGAGGGTTTTTTTGGAAATTGGTTTACGTGGAAATTGGTTTAGCTATCTGATGGGCTTAAGAAAATTGATGACTTTGCAGTTACCTGTTTTTAAAATTTTTTTCCTGCTGATTTTAGAGTGAGTGTGATATTCTCTGTAGCAGTCTACTTTCAGACCTCTGGAAATCAGATAAACCATGTTAGATATGTTCCTAACAAGTTGGGTAACATGACTATCAAAAAAGTAGATGTGGTTCATTTGGCAAGACTGATTATGGATTCTTCTTCATGTGCCTCCCAATCTTGGGTCTATACCTGCTATAGATCTCTCTAGGGACTTAATGAAAAATCAGAAAGAATAACCTGTTTAAATGGCATAGTACCATGTTTTATTTGTTGCCTTAACTGTGACTACTTCAGCTCTTAAACAGATGAAAAACTGGACATGTTTTGATTCAGAGTGTGAATTTTATCCTTACAGTCTAATTAGAGCAGGTGATTATGTAAGTCACATAACTGTCATATAATTATCTGATTCTTATCCAAGATTATTTTTATTTTCAGTTCTCCTCACTCTGTATTTTAGAATCTGGTCTTTAGTAAAATTTTATGAGTTATGACTTGTTAAATTGCAAAAAACTAAAAACCCAACTAAAATTGTCCAAAGCAAAAACAATTTGTTGAGTAATTAACTGAAAAGTTCAGGATTAGTTCTAGCTTCATATATAGATTTATTCGGGGCAAAAATAATACAATTAATACTAAATTTCTTCCCACATATTGAATATACCAGTATTATTATTGGTTTTATTCTTGTACTTCAAATGGGACTCCCTTATAGCTCTAGGATTACATATCCCTAGATACTACCCCAGTAGAAAAAAATAACCTGCCTTTCTTTCAATCATTTTAGAAAACACTCGTTCTTCTCATTGGTTCTAATTGGATTGTTTCCCCTTCTTATACTCATTAGTGTGGCCATGAGATTATCATGCTCTTAGTCACATGCCCACTTCTGAATTTGGGATCTGACTCAAGTCTGTATTAAGCATGTTACTGAGGATCATGAGGGTAGTTTAGGAGAAGAAAAGTGGGGTATTGGGTACTTGTTACTTAGATTGAGATAAATGGGGATTGGGTAGTCTAAACAAAAATTACAAAAGGACAAACAGAAATTTCAATCTAGTCAATAAATAATAGTTTAACTGAACTGAACAGTTTGTGTTTAAAATGGTCAAGTTTTCCATGTGATTTTATTTGCTAGAGAGAATATAAAATAAGGAATGTTCCTGCTGGTATTTTAGATATCTGTGAAAAGGTTTCAAAAAGGACTTTCAAAAATATATACCTTGTAATACTCCCCCCATGTTTTCCAATTTGAAAAATGAAACTTATTAAATAATCAAAATGTATTAAATGGAAGTGAAAGAAAAACCACAATGATGCCATCACCTAAGGCAAAAACCATTAGTATTTTATTTGATATTTCTAACTTCCCTTTTTAGTTTATGTCTCACTTTTTTCAGTTAAATTTGAAATTATGTAGCATAATGTTGTTTCTCTTCATTTATTATTACATATATATTTTCCCCATGTTATTAAAATGAATAAGAATTATTTTAATGACTATATAACATTATTCAGTGATTACTTTATTCTTTTATAGAAAGATTGTTTCTATTTATTGTCATTATGAATACTGCAGTAAACATCTCTGCATATAAATCTTACATGCATCTTGTATAAGCTATAGGGATTTCTTTTTCAGGTTAAAAGTCTGACATAGGGGCCTAAAATCAAGTCCTTAGGGGCTGTGCACATTTGTAAGGACAGATCAGCTTTCAATGCCTCTCTCACACTAACGTGGATCTGCCATGAAAAGATATGATGATGATGGCAGAAATGCCATGTTTGTTGCTGTCCATGCCAGGGAAGGATGAAGAGTGTGCAATAGGAAATTGGGAAACTTATCTTTATTTAAAGGTCTTTCAGGGCAAAGACATCATCTGCATGTAAAGGGTCCATTCTGACCACAACGGACACCCGCTGCAGAGGTGAATGGGGCTTAAGCAACTTACTGGGGTCCTTCATATTTCATTTCAGAAAAGCTTCTTATGTAGCTTCCCCCTGCTGTTTCTCCTCTAGGAGGAATAAATGAAAGCTAGAATCCCTATTATTTTGGTATCAAATTCTATCCTCCATGGTCACAGTTGTTGTATCTGTTCTTTAATACAGATTTGAGTGTGGGGGGTTTCAGTCTTACAGGGAGAAAAATCTAATCATCTTCTTTCTGAACTTTTATGCCAGATCTCAGAGCAGAAAAAAAAAATTACTTTTCATTTCTAGTATCATTAAAATAATTGCATCCAGCATGTCCCTGTATAAATTAATTGGCCAACTCAAAATAGCAAAAGAAGATACAAAGAAAAATGGCGTATTTCAATATCCCAAGGAGGATATACTTTTCTATTTGATTTTTAATGGCTTATTGATTGACTTATCACAGGTACATGGCATTGTTTAGAAGAATGCCTAGCACTTAACAAGTCCAAAACATTTATATTTGAAACAAAGTTTTCACTTTTTATAAAATCTAATTTATCAATTTTTTACTTTCATAGATAGTGCTTTTGAAGTCAACTCTAAAAGCTCTTTGCCTAGCTCCGGGTGCCAAGATTTTTCCTACCTTTTTTCATGAAGTTCTATGCTTCACATTTAACTTTTATATAAGGTGTGTGACCTAAGTTGAAGTTCTTTTTTTTTGGCTTATGGATTTTACTTCCAGTCCTGTTGAAAAGATTATTTTTTTCTCCATTGAGTTGCTTGTACACATTTATCCAAAGTCAGTTGAGCAAGTGGAGGTGTATTTCCATTGATCTTTTTCTGTGGTCTTGTTTAAAGTAGTTATATCAATAAAAGTCTTAGAATCAGGTAGACTGAGTACTCCTTTATCTTTATTTTTCAAAATCTTTTTATTTATTATAGTTCCTTTGTCTTTCTGCAAATTTTAGAATAATTTTATTCATATCTACAAAAAATTCTTTCTGAGATTTGCCTACGATTTGTGTTAAATCTGTGTATCGGTTTGGGGTCATCAAAATCTTTATTATGTTGAATTTTCCGAAACATGAGTATAATATGTCTCTCTAATTATTTAAATCTTTTGTTTCTTTCATTAATATTTTGTATTTTTTTAATATTTATTTATGCATACAAGAACTGGGGTACAGGCCAGAGGTGCTGGGGGGTGGGGTGAGAGGATTCACCAGAGACAGAGCGGGGAATAGAACAGGCAGATCTACTGAAACACACTTCTGAGAGGAGCAGCAGGCAAGACAGGAGAGGTCTGCTCCACCATGTGGATAGCTCTTTGGCTGGCCAGGGATGGAGCTCGCTGCAGAGGCCTCAGATAGCCTCATTGTGCTGTGCTTAACTGCACCACCAGGGAGGCCGTATTTTTTATTTTTCAACATACAAGTCCTATATGTGCTTTGTTATATTTATATCTAGTGTTTCTTTTTTTGAGTGATTATAGTCTTGTATTTTTAATTTTGCTATCCAATGGGTTCATTCCTAGAACAGAAGTGAAATTTACTTTTGCATATTATCTTGTGTTCTTGTATCTTATGATGATGGTAAACTCATTGATTAGTTCGAAGAAGTGTTTTGTTTTTGTTTTGTTTTTTTTAGTTCCTTGGCATTTTCTATATTGAAATTGTATCATCTACAAATATGGACAGTTTTATTTCTGTGTACCATTTCTTTTTTTATGTTTAAAAGAACTACTAGCTACTCTAGTATTATCTTGAAAAAGGACGAGAAAGACCATTTAGTCTGTCATCATTAAATCATGTAGGTTTATTAAAGAATGTCTTTGTTAAAATAAGAAAGTTCCCTTATATTCTGAATTTCTTTGACTTTTTTAATCATTAACAGGTGTAAAATTTTTATCAAATATTTTTCTGAATTGATTTTTTTATTTTTGAGTCTATTAAAATGGATTAACTGATTTTTTTTTAATTCCTGGAATATACACCACTTGGCAGTAGTGCATGATTCTTTTAAGTTATTGATGAACTGTATTTGTTAATATTTTGTTTTGTAATTGTCACATCAACCTTGTGAGGTAGTTATCACTCTAATACTCATTTGATAAAAGAAAGAAAAGAAAGTTTACTTGTCCATATAGAAGAAACTGTAACTGTCAGTAGTTCCCAAATGCCAGTGTGCATAAGAATCAGTGGTCCAACCACTATGGAAAGCTGTGTGGAGATTCCTCAACCTGCTAAAGATGGCGCTTCTATATGATCCAGCAATTCTACTCCTAGGTATTTACCAAAGGACACAGAAACATTAATTCAAAAGGGCACCTGCACCCCTTATGTTTATAGCAGCACTATTTACAATAGCCAAGCTATGGAAACAACCCAAATGCCCAAAAATAGATGACTGGCTCAAGAAGACGTGGTACATATACACAATGGAGTATTACTTAGCAATCAAAAAAGATAAACTCATGCAATTTGCAGCAACATGGAAATAAGCCAGAAAGAAAAAGAAAAATAATGGATGGTTTTACTCATAGCAGGAATTTAGAAAACCTAAATAAGGGACCAAGAAAAAGACTATAATAAAGTAAAAATCAAAATTAACAAGCAACTATAAACCAGAGATACACTATGGGGCCGGGAGGGAGGAGAGAATAGGGTCAAAATAAGGGGGGTGGGAATTGTATGGGGAATATAACCAAGATGAAAATGCATACATTGTGCAAAAATGAAAAATGATGTAAAAAATATATAAAATAAAATAAAGAATCAGGTGGAATACTGAGGTAGAAATAACCTGGAAATACCTTACTGTCAGATATTTGGATGATGGCCTAGGTTCTGCATTTTCAGAGTCCTTATGATTCTGATGCGTTTAGTTGGTAGTCCCATATTTACATGCTATGTTTCAGATATTATGTAAGACTTGGAAATGTGGACTATATGTTTATTGACCAAAGAAACATTTGTTCTCAATAGGCAGAGAAACTAGCTGAGGGTAAAGCTGTTCAGTGTCTAGTTTAGAGGGGAGATTCCAATTCCCTTTATTCTTATCTATTTATTTAGGAGTAAAGAAGTTTCCCCCTAAGAAAAGTGATTGCTATAAAGATTAATTTGTCATAGTCACTTCCAGGAGGGGTGGGGCACTCAATAATATCTTTGGACCACGTCAATAATATCTTTGGACCACACCTGTATATCCCCACAGTCCCTATTGACATACCCCTCAAATATCTTCATGTCACCCATCTTTTCTCAGTCTTAGACAATAGCAAATCATATTAACTGAACACGTGTAAAGAGTTTCTGCAGTGTGGATGCTATGGAGAGAGATGAAACTTGGTTCTTGCCTTCGCAGAGCCAATACCTTAATGGGAGATTTTAAATTTTGCTCTTTATTAAATGTTAGCTCTACACAAAATGAAAGGTGAGCTAGAGATATGCCCTTCCTCCTTCCCCCTACCTTTCCTCATTTATTGAACACTTAGTATGTGTGAGTTCCTGTATTAGTTATTAAGTACATAAAGAAAAGTTCTAGGGCCAAATATTTGGTGAAAGATGGAGTTCAGCAGGTTAGTGTAATTTTTCTAGTGCATAGATCAATTCCAAAGTGGAAGCAATCCAAAATTTCAACAGTAAAACTAACTTACTTTTAAGTATGGCTTTACAGTGTTGTATTCTGACACAATGAAAATGAATAAACTACAATTTTGTGCAATAAAATGATTACATCTCACACATATAATAAGCAGAAAAAGCCCCAAACCCACAAAAGCATATAATCAGTGTGATTTCAATCATATGAATTTCAAAAATATTGTGATGGTATATACACACTTAGAAAAAATAATTTTTTAAAGATAAGGAGATGGCTGTTACAAAAGTCACTTCCCAATTAGGGAAAACAGCAGAGTGTGAGTGTAGTTAGTAAGGACTGCCAGAGAGCCTCCGCGTCGCTAGCAGTGACAATTACCACGTTTTAATTTTTTTGCACATTTATATAACATTTCAAAAAATACCACATACTCTCAAATGGCTGAGCTCTTCATGAGTGCTTATGAGTGTTGCATCAATGCTTATTGAGCATCTGAGTCCTTGAACTCACTGCAAGAACTCTAAGATTTATTAAAAATTGAGGTCCATAGGTTTGCAACCACTGGTGTTAGAGGGGAAATGTTGTCTTGGAGATGGGGAAGCTTAGGTTCTAGTCTGAACTGGGATCCTCTTAAATAATTTTTCCTTCTCTAGGCCTCAGTTTCTCCATGTGTAGCAGAGCGGGCTGAATTATAAGACCTCTTAAGTTACTTTAAATTGTGATACCTGTAGTTCATGTAATAATAGGAGCTTTCTGATAAGCACTTGCTGAACGCTTGAAGTGCCCTCATCTAAGGCGTTGAAGGCATAAATATCTTCCATGGAGATGCCTGCCTCCCCTTTAAAACTGCCTATATGACTTCTAAGGTCAAACAAGGGTGGATTCTATTGCACCATTTATGTAAATTGATATCTATGTATTGTGACACCACCTGCTTGGAACTATCAGAGGGAGCATGAGGACAGAGCATGCCATAAGAATGTGAGCTAACTGCCACTGTGTGGCTCCCTAGTCACTTGCCATATTAATAAAATCAACATCAGAATAACCTAGAGTGACCAGACCATTTGATTCATTTTCATAACTGATATTCAGACATGAACGCAGCCTTGGAGAAGTTATCTTGAAATTCTATAAGATGGCACCATCAAACCATCACATACAATTCTGGTTTTGATAGATAGAAAAGGAGTCTCATAATTTGCTGGAGAAGTGGCATTTTCTTGGAAGCAAATAGGCATAAGCAGCAGATGGTGAAATTAGGATAGGTGATAGGGAAATGAACAACCTGTTAAGACTGGAAAATTGAGAGACTAGTATGGGTAAAGGATACCAGAATTTCTTCTTCTTTCAAATATCCTGTGATGCCAGATGTAAATGATATAGAATAACACAGATGATCAAATGCTGGGTCAAGTTGTTAATGATAGTATCTCAGGGTATCTTTATTAATACATGGTATGCATTTATTGTTACAGAAGCAATACATTCACATTTTTAACATCAGAAAATATAAATAAAACCTTACCTTCCCGCAACTCAGAGATCACTGTCATTAACTTACTGCACATATTGCCTCTTTTACCAAAATGAAACCATATGGTAAATGCTCTATTATCATCTGCATTTTCATTAAAAGTCCTCCAGTTTTTTTGGTCAGTGAGTTTGTAGCTCAACTAATACCAAAACCACGTTCAAATTTCACCAATGGACCCAGTAATGTCCACTACAACTATTTTTTCCAAACTGGCTTGGCGTTTACTTTCTTAGTATAGATGATGAGTCACAAATGTGCATCTTATAATTATCTATTAAATTGGATGGAAATATTTTGTGTATTTTATATAGATATATATTAATAAATACAAAAATTTATTTCACAATAAAAGAAAAGAGAAATGTAACACTCTTCTGTATTATTATCACTGTATTTTTGGTTCTCTTAATCCAATTCTTTTTTCTTTTTTTTTCTTTTTTTTTTGTGGGACGCTCGCTGGCGGCCGAGGAACGAACCTGCGCTGCAGAGGCTGCAGGCAGCCTCGCAGCCCAGCGCTCAACCGCTGTGCCACCAAGGGAGGCCCTTAATCCAGTTCTTTTCCTATTTCATGATAATAAGTTATTGAACGGCTAGTCATTCTGTAAGGGTTCCTAGGTGAGTAGCTACACTGATATCAAATGTTACACAAAGATAACAGACAAATGACCTCATCTTTAGCTGAGTTTAACAGTTTTTAAAGAAAATAGCATTTATACCACAGAAAAATGGGTACAAACACAAAGGTTCTTTCTTTCTTTCTTTTTTCTTTTCTTTCTTTCTTTCTTTCTCTTTCTTTCTTCTTTCTTTCTTTCTTTTCTTTCTTTCTTTCTTTTCTTTCTTTCTCTCTTTCTTTCTCTCTTTTTCTTCTCTCTTTTCTCTCTCTCTTTCTCTTCTCTTCTCTCTCTCTCTTTCTCTCTTCTCTTTTCTCTCTCTCTCTCTCTCTCTCTCTCTCTCTCTCTCTCTCTCTCTCTCTCTCTCCTTCTCTCTTTCTCTCCTCTCCTTCTCTCCTTCTCTCCTTCACTCCTTCTCTCCTTCTCTCCTTCTCTCCTTCTCTCCTTCTCTCTCTCTCTCTCTTTCTCTCTTTCTTTTTTTCTCTTTTCCCCATACAATTACAACCCCCTTATTTTGACCCCAAGCCCTCCTTTCCCTGCCCCCCCACCCCCCATAGAGTGTCTCTGGTTCATAGTTGTTTGTTGATTTTGATATTTTCTTTCTTATAGTTATTCATTTTCCTGGTCCCTTATTTAGGTTTTCTAAATTCCTGCTATGAGTGAGACCATCCGGTATTTTTCTTTTTCTTTCTGGCTTATTTAGCTGAGCATGATCCCTTCCAGTGCTATCCATGTTGCTGCAAATTGCATGTCAAACACAAAGTTTTTGCTTATAAGGAATTTAAGTAGTTCTCAAGACATGTATATTAAATTATCACATTGTATACTAATACAGTATTTATCAATTACGTCTTAATAAAACTGAAAAATAAATCTATGAGCCAGAAAGAAAAAAATATTTTATTTTTCTCATTCTGATAAAAACCTAGGTGCAGTTTTATGTCAATTTAAATTTGACTCTAAACCAACAAAGAGAAAGGATTTCCTTAGTACAGTGCTCCCAAATTATTAATGATACCCATAGAAAAGTGGGCGTATTTGCACAGTGCACATCAGGCAGAAAAATAGGCCTGTTTCAAGCTGGAGGGATCAATATCTCAACCTCC